>NC_062219.1:91065159-96065159 GCF_902686445.1 Sciurus carolinensis
CAGTATAATTTCTGAAACAGAATAATTACAATTAAAAGAAGAAAGAGTGAAAACTATGATTTATACTGCTCAATACATGTTGGGATGACATTAAATAAATACATCCTAAGTAAAACATAGATATGATGTTACTCATGGAAAGATAGTCAATTTACTGTTATAAACAAACCCTATCTGAACCCAGAAAATTTGGGGAGGGGGAACCATTTAACCATTTAAGATGTAGAAAAGATGAAAAAGCAATAGCACTGACAAGCTTCCAATTACTTTAAACTGGTTCACCTATAAGAGTGATGGACTGTGAACTCACACTTTCAGGCAATCTTTGAATCAACAGAATTCATTATCTCAAGGAGAACCTACTAGTTTTATTTCTCATGAGATCAAATTCTCTTCTTGTAAAGTACCTGTCTTTGCAGTTTTTGAATTTTAGCAAAATGCAAAAACTAGTAGTTGGAATTTGGAACAACTTGAGAACAAGTAGCCTTTAAATAAACGTTACTAATTCTCACCTCCATTCATTTCAGCAATATTTACAGGTCACTGCTTTATATCAATGTTCTCAAAGAAACATATCTGTCTTTTGAAATATAGTACCAAGTACAGTTCATTCACAGAGAACTTAAAGTGATTTTATATACAATCACATTTATAATCCATAAAAATAATATAAAAAATGAACCAAATTTTTCTAGTACTTAAAACTTTTCATTTAAAATTTATAAAATGCTGTAGATCATCCATTGTTTAAAGGTTGAAAGACTGAATTGTACTTTCTTGCAAATAAAAAAATAAGTATATTCATCACTTTTTGGTAATTTGAAATAATCACCTATTCTTCCAAAGGGCAGATACTATTTTGGGGGAATTATATCAGGTGCCCACGCAAGCACCACCACAATCAAAATGGACAATCAATTCCTTGATCTAAATAGTTTTATTGAGTTCCTTGGTCCTCTCCTTTCCAAGATTCTAGAAGCTTGACATGCTGTCATTATGAATTGATCTTTTCTAGCATTTCATTTCAATAGAATGACACACTACATAGACTTTTGTTGTTTTACTTAGTTCACTTTGACATAAAATTTTGAGATTCATACATTTTGTTTGTTTTTTGTTGCTAAATGATATTCCATGGTATAGATATACCACAATTTATTTACATATTCATCAATTAAATAAGCAAACTTTGGGTTACTCCTGGTTTTTAGCTTTTATGAGTAGCTCCATGTGGCTATTATGAAAAATTGTCATACGCACTCTGTGTAGACTTATATATTCATGTATCTTGGGTAAATCCTGGGAGTGGAATTGTTTGGTCATGTGATAAAAGCATGTTTGAATTTACAAACCATACTGTTTTTTTAAACAGGCGTACCATCAAAGTACTATAGTTCTGATATGGTAGAGTGATATTGAACCTCTCATTCATTATGATCATGTCTTCTCTAATGGGTTGGTATTTGACACAAAATTTGACTTTATAGAAAATAATATTGAACTATTACACAGTTTGGAATTACTGCATTTAGTTGCAGAGGAACTGGAAGCATACTTGGAGTGGGACAACATTTTTTAACTGAATTTCTCATATATTTATTCAAATAACAGATTCATACACAAGAAGGTATGTGCCTAATAGTAAATAGGGAAAACCCATAAGTCATAAATACATTTTGCTTTTCTTAGGAGGAAGGTGGTTGCAAACAGAGAGCTAGTTAACTGTCCTTTGTTTCATTTAGTGTTAAATCAGTCAACTGAAGGTAAGCTACCTGGAGAAAAATAAAACACTAAGCTGTAAATGTCAAGTTCCTTTTGCCAAATTATTTTTTCTCTGTGAGTAAAAGTAATCAGGGAATCAGATGGAAATAAATGGAATTAACAAAGCTAGAAGGCCATCCTGGGTGATTGATCATATTAGCAGAATTGACAGGCCTCCTGCAGAATGACGAAATGTCTATAGCAAAGAGATCAGGGAATGTCTGTGTTACCACCAGAAAACTTTTGTGGGTTTCTCCCAGAGAATAAAACTGACACTGAACACACAGATGCTAATTCTTTATTCAGGTTAGCCTGAGTATATTTGAATTCTTATTTGGTTACGTGAAACTAAAATATTGATGCACCACTCAAATTCCATCTGCCCCCTTACTCTGGTTCTGTTTATCTTTCTTCCTTGCTATAAATGAAAACCAGTGACTGCCAATTTTAATTAATGCTAAGTAATTTTATAGCAAAAAGGTATTAGTATTATTTTTCAGGTAATGTAAGTGGATAAATTACTAAAAACACAAGCATGTGTACTCCATTTAGGAGTTTTTTAAGTTCCTTTAAGATACTTATGAACTCTTGTGTGTTTTGGGCATGTGTCGATTTTTGGCATTGAGCAGAGTGAAACAAAGTATCTAAGATAGGGAGCCCTCTGTAGAGTTTTATGCTTTGTCAAGTTCATTAGCTATTCAACAACTGGGTTGTTGAAGAAGGTCCCTAGTATATGTTATGGTTTTGCTAGGTGTGTTGTAATTAAGTTAGAATTTAGTTGGGAATGTATGTGTGTCAATTTATTTATACATTCAGGTGTGCTTACCTCATTTGTGTGGGTACCCCCTTAGCTTGTGCCACAACACTGTAACACTGTAACATATACCAAATTCTATCACATCACCCATTGGATCTCTTTCCACAAGTGTAAACTCTTGAGAATGGTGAGAATGGTATCTACATTTGTATATACTCATTTGCATTATGCTTGGCATATTTTAGTGCTCAAAACATGTTTGTATGCTTTGTTAAATGCAAACACATTCTACACAAAATATCAAAGTTTTTACCATGTAGATTTAAAATGTAATCCCAAAATCACGGTATTGAAATGTTTAATAAAAGAAAAAAAAAAGAATTTATATTATGCAATAGCTCCTTTTTACAAAAAGTGTATACTGTATATTTTTTCAATTTATTCCATCAATTTATTATAATTTACATAAGTGAATATCTGGCTTCTGATGTGCCATGTCAGGCTTTGTGATCTACTAATGCTTTCTGGCTGGTTATGCGTTTATATCACAGCTAGGAAAGCAGATCTTAGAGCCAAATGGATTTCATGACTAAAGTAATACGATTTTTCCCTGTCCTTGAGATTTGGGTTAGTTGCTATCTAAAACATTTAAAAATGTGTAAAGTCACCCATTCAAAGGCGATTCAACTTATTCTTCATAGTCTTTGCAATCTTACGATGTTTGGGGCACACAAAACATGTCTCAAAGAGAATTAATAAATGATTAAAATTTCAAAGCAGCTGCCTACAAGAGACTTAAACTACACAACATACATAAAGTGAAAGACTGAAAAAATATTCCATGTAAATGGCAAAAAAAGAAAGTAGCATTGGGATATACTTAGACATATAGAACTTAGGTCAAAAACTGTCACAAGAGACAAAATATATTATGTAATGATAAAATGATCAATTTGCAAGGAAAATGTATCAATTTTAAAAGTATAAGCACACAAATATATGATGTAAAAACTGACAAATGAGAATTAAATAATAATCCTAGGAGATTTCAACACTTTATCTTAATAATGGGTAGATCATTTAAACAGAAGATCAGAAAAGAAAACAGGGGACATGAATAGCACTGTAGACCAGAAGAACCTAACAGACATGCATACAATGACAGCAGAACACAGATTCTTCTCAAGGACGCACTGAATATTCCCCAGGCCACAAAACTAATCTTATTGAACTGAAGATGACTGAAATAATAACAAGTACTTTCCCCAAATATAGTGTAATGAAAATGGAAACCAACAACAAAAGGAAAACAGGAAATTTTGCAAATAGATGAAAGTTAACCCACTTTTGACCAACCAATGTGTAAAGAAAGAAATCACAGAGATCACAAAACACCTTGATGCAATTGAAAGTAAAACCGCAACATTCCAAACTTCAGAGTTGTAGCAAAAGCAGTACTAAGATAAAGGCCAAAACATAAGACCTAAAAATCATAAAACTCCTAGACATACACACTCACACAAAAAGGAAAAGAAAACTTCATGACACTCAATTTGACAATTACTTGACCTTGAGACCAAGAAAATAGAAAATAAAAGATAAAATAAATGAAATTATATTGGACTTAAAAAAAATCTTTGTTCAGGAAATGAAATAATCAATACAGTGAAAAACTAACTTACAGAATGAGAGAAAATATATGTAAATCATATCTGATAATGGGTTATATCCAGAATACAAAGACAACTCCTACAGCTCAACAATAGCCCAAACCCTCAAATAATCTGATTAAAATGGGCAAAATACTTGAATAGCTATTTCTCCAAAGAAGATATACAGGTGGGCAACAAGCATGTGAAAAGATATTCAATAGCACTAATCACCAGAGAAATGCAAATCAAATATATAATGACATATCATCTCACAATCATTAGGATAGTTACTATTGAAAATAGTAAACAAAATAACAAGTGTTGGTTAAAATTTGAACTCATGTGCAATGTTGATGAGAATATGAAATGTTGCAGTCTCTTTGGAATACAGTATTGGTAGTTTCTGAAAAAAATAAAAAGTAAAATTACCATGTGATTCAATCATCCCACTTCTGGGTATATATTCAAAATAAATGAAATTAAGGTCCTGGAAAAATACTTGCATGCCCACGTTCATCAAGCATTATCAACCATTGCCAAAAGTTGGAATATACATATGCAAAATATTCAGTCTTCGTAAAGAAGGAAATCTGGTTAAATGCTATCACATGGTAAACCTGAAGGACATCATGCTTATTGAAATAGATGAATAACACAAAGAAAGGACAAAATACTGAATGATTCCATGAATATAAGATATCTAAAGTGGTCCAATGCTTAGAAAAAGAAAGTGGTGGTTGCCAAGGGCTAGAGGGAGTGGAAAATAAGTTGTTCTTTAGTGGAATAGCACTTCAATTTGCAAGATGAAAAAGTTCTAGACATGGTTACACAAGTGTACATAGATCACTACTGTACTGCACACTTAAAAATAGTGAAGATGGTAAATTTTGTTATGAATTTTTACCATAATAAAAAAATATAATGTAATATTATAGAAAGAAAAATCAGTGGAGGGAACAGAAAATTAGTGGTACACATGAAGAGTAGCCACATAAAATATGTAAAAATATGCTTATGGTTTAATTAAAGTTATTAAAATTTCTGCAGTCTTTTTCCATTTTTAGATGTATCATTCATGTAGCTTCAAACTTAAGAGTTTTCATAATTGCTTTAAATGAGATCCCCAATTTAAATGGAGCATAAATAAAATTGATGATTTCATATATTCTGAGAACTGGGGGATTTTATCAAAATCTTTAAGAAAAACATATTCATTTTTTAAAACTAAAATTCCCTAATGGCTACTGAAAAGTAAGGTTCCGCTTACTTAGAACTTTGAAACTAATTAGAAATTCAAGTTCAGTTTTATAATATACAGAACTAATATGCTAATATGATCAGAGATTTATTTTCCCTTTTAAAAGGTGTGGCCAAATTAAGCCCAGATTTTTGTTAATTATTTGCTATCACAATGCACAATTTTAATTCTTAATGTCTTTATGACAGGGAACTCTAAAACAACACAGATTGTCATAAAATTGCAGTATTTTGTTATAAAATGAGAAAGAAGAAGCAAACTTCAAAGTTTAGTTTCTGAAAGTAAAGAACACATATTCTTGAGAAAGCTGACTGCTCAGGTTGATGGTTTTCAGCAAGTACTGGTGTAAAAGTGGTTATATCTTCATTTTTTTATTGTCTCCAAGAGTGCTTATTTCATTTTCTTTTCCTATGCCTGTCTAATTCCTTTGATATTAGGAACACAAATGAGTTTCATTTCTGAATATATAAAAAGTTCAGTATCATTTATATTTATTGTCAGTGTGCTTGATAGAAATTCATGTGATTTTGCATTATTGAAATTTGTTACTTTTTCAAAGATAATTTTCCATCTACTTTTGGTTTTATCTTCATGAATATGTCATAGTTCTCACTTTGTCTTTTTTTTCTGGCATTTTAATACTAGAGTACAATTCATATGCAATTTTATTTAGATTCTTTTATACTATCTCATATGTTAATAGATACATTAAAATGCATTTTTTGTTTGTTTTCAAAAACATGATTGCATTTTCCATGTGTCTAACCAGAAAAATTACATACTATTCACATACTGAGAAGTTTTGTGGTTTCCCCACATAACTGGAACCTACCTGCATTTACTAAATAAATCTGAGAGTGGATTATTTACAACTATTTCCTGAATTCTTGACTTCAGTGTATATTTGGATATATTATTCTTTTTCCTTGAGATAAATTCTTGGAATTAGAAATACTACATCAATGACAATCCCTTTTTAAGTTTCTTGACTTTATCAAACTGGCCTCCAAAATGTTATAAAAATGAGTTACGCATGCCTCTAATCTCAGTGGCTCAGGAGGCTAAGGCAGGAGGATCTCAAGTTCAAAGCCAAAAGTGAGACACTAATAAACTCAGTGAGACCCTGTCTCTAAATAAAATTTTTTAAAAAATTGGGCTGGGAATGTGAGTCAGTGGTCGACTCAGAGTTCAATCCTTGATAGCCACCCAACCAAAAAATAAAAAAATAAAAAAAAAAGAGTTAAAATTCTCACAGTAGATTATGGACTTGCTGAGTAGAAGATATTTGAAATCTTGATGTGAGAGGGGTCTCTGTGCTGGTGTCTCCCTCAAAGGACCCTCTAGCCTGGACTGGCCAGTCTTCTTTTGTCAGGCATATAAGTGGTCATGAGAGGAAGAAAGGAGGAAGGAACTCAGGTCTTGAATTTAACAACCCAGATTTGGGCCCCCAGGCCAACCTCAGGGCTATCTGAGATTGTCCATGTATGGCCACTTTCATCTGGGCCTTATACGATGTTCTGCAGTAGATTCATATGTATTCACACACTATCAAAGAAATGCATGGATCTTATTGCTTAAAGCAATCAATATTAGCAGCACAAGAAAATGAGATACAGTGAAAGAGTTCTCATTCTGGCAGATGAAGACTTGAGTTGGATTTGAACTCATTTACCTACTATGCATACAATCTTAGGCAGGTCACTTAAGTCATAAGGATTGTAGACACCTCACCTTTGAAATGAGATTCCAGATGACATTAAACTCTAAAGGGCCTTGCACATCAATATCCTATAGTTCTATAATGTCTGAGTTTAAGAAATTATTCTGAAGAAAAAAAAGATGAGAGAGTGAGAATGGCACCTATTTAGTTTAGACTTGAATAGAGCACTTTTCCTTCAAGGAACAAATTGAATTGACTTCATTTTAAAAGGGAAGACAGTCAAACAGTAAAATAAAATTTGCAGGTTGACTAATAGTTGAATGCATATTAGGGTAATAGAAGGAAAGAAGTATCTAAATAAAAAGAGTCAACATGCAAAATTATTTATATACCTTTATAAGATGAAAAATCTTTAAATTATTATGTATTTGAAACATTATATTAAGTCCTTCCTCATAGTCCTCACAAGGGAAATTATGCAAAGCATCATTTCAAAAATGAATATACCAAAATGTAAAATTTCTGGGAAACTAACAGCAAATCTAATATTATTTGACATATGGGGAAACATGCCTCCAAATATTTCAATATATAATTAGTAAAATGATCACTGAGGAAAATATTTCATGAGAATTTATAACTAAACCTATAGAAAAAATTGTACATTTTCACATATTAAAAAAGAAGATTACCCTTTCCTATTAGGCTCAATTCATATAAACTAATATAATAAAACAAGAAGATATGTGTATTTTATTCCTTTGTTCCTAATATTTTCATAGAATAAGTACTGTCTTATGCCTTACTTTAAAAGACTGGTTTATACAAGATATTTGAGCACATAAGATAATCAATTACTCCTGAAAACATTCATTGACCCTTTATTATTTAGTAAGCACTTGAGTGGGAGTCTTAAGAGTGGAGGGGGCTTGAAAGAATTAATATTGTACCATAAATGACACCAGTTAATGTTTGCTGAGTGACTCTGAAAGAACTATTCTTGTCTCTTAAAAGATATATTCTTATTTAGCAGATCTGTCATTGTTAAACTCACTAGACTTTCTGGAAGAATTTTTTTGAAAATTAGAAAAACAATATTGAGAGTGCTCAGTGGTTATATGATTCTATTATATGAGATAACAGAAAATAAGTAAAGACTAATGTTTCACCTTTAAAGACTATTTAAACTAACATTTCATCCTTAGTAATCTATTGTCATTATTTCTGGTCAAAGACCTAAATATGGATATAGTTTTTTATAGTATCTATATTTACTGAATAACTTTGTAGATAAAAAGTCTGAGTAGGTACATATATTTATATTTATATCTGAAAGGATGTTGTTTTTATCTGACACATAATAACTGCACTTATTTATGGGGTACAGTGTGAAGTTTTATAGTGGATATGTTGTATAATATTCATATCATGGTAATTAGCATATTTATCATATCAAACATTGTTTCTTTGTGGTAAGAATATCAAAACCTTTACTAGTGTTTTATGAAATATATATTTTATTATTATCTATAGTCACTCCACTGTGCTATAGAATAACAGAACTTATTCTAACTGTAAATTTATATTCATTAAATATTCCTAATTCTTAAACAGTGGTTATTAAGGACTTTACCTAAGAACATGTAGAAACTGTCTGATATATATATATATATATATATATATATATATAGTATATATACTAATTATAGGATATATTAATATACTATACTAATATATAAATATACATTAAATAACTATATTAATATTAGTATATAGTATATTATTAATTTATATATACTATAAATGTATATATTATATGTTTATAAATTTATGTATTTATATAAGTATATATTTAGTTTGTTTTGTTTTCAAGACTGGAGACCAAACCTAAGATTTCTTGAAGTTGGGAGGAACATTCAAGTTCAACGTACACAAGTAAAAAAATGTCAGTGACTTGCCCAAGAATCTACTGAAATTCCTGTGTGTCTCAGGTGATATCTGGATAGTTACTCTTCCAGATTATTCTGCTCTATTCATTAAATCACACACAATGTGTCCATTAATATACTTATGCACTATAAGTGACAACAGCTTCTGCCATGATTTAAAAAAAAATGCAACCACCAATTAAGTGTTTCTATTTCTTTTTACAAAAAAGACTGGTATCCCTAGATAAATTTCCAATTTTCTTGACTGCATAGATTCATGAAATATGGAATAACTTGAGTTCATTTTTGTAGGTGAACGAGTTCTAAAATAAACAGAACAAAATTAATCATTCAACTTTGTTGGCCATCTAGAGGGAAACTGATAATCAAAAACATTTCATGTTGAATAATTATTTTGCATTTACTATTGCCCTCAGGATAAAAGATTTTATGAGTTTGTGCAGCACAAAAAAGTACTTCTATTTTAGGTTGAACTGAAGGCAGTTGAATTGAATTGTGTAGTGACTGGCAAATTTATAAAACTCTTGTCATGATACATTGAAATTTTTTAACCAGTCATCTGCTTTTAAAGTCCATGTCTAATCTAGAACTCTTAAAAGTTATACCTTAAGTAAATTAACTCCCTGTGGAAATAAGGGTCTAGTTTTATCTTTCCAACATATCTCCTCTAGAGGCAAGGTGGCACTATAACTACAAGAATTTTTTTCTGGGACTATATATACCAATGCATTTTAATAAAACCAGTGGAAAGGTTGAGAGTAAACTTACTAGTTTTGAAAATATTATATTAACAAAATGCAACCAAATTCAAATATTCCAAATTCACAAAGCCCCATTTCACCTGGAGAAGGGTACTATAGAAAATGTAACTTCCCCTGATTGTCTCTATGGTTGAGGAGAACAAGCTTTGCATCAATAGGGACTTTGGTTAATTCACCTCCTGCATTAATAATGTGTTTCACACAGAGATTTTCTCCAAAAAATCATGCCTAGTCATTGTCACTTCCTTGGGCAGCCTTCAGCTGCTGGATGGAACTCTAATTGTTTTTACTTATTAGACTATGCGTTGTGACCCAGGTATAACCGTACCCATCACTCATATGCTCTCCACCTTAAAAACTTTGCTTTATTTATGGGAGTATGGGGGATTAGCTCAGTGCAATTGTGACTGTGTTTAACCAAAATACAACTTTGTCTCAATCCTCCAAAATGAGGTGGTGTGGAGGAAACAGGTCATTTTGAGTAATAGGACCACTGTCCAAAGGGACATGAATGATGTTTTCTGTGAGATTTGGCAAAGTAGACAGACAACAGAACACATGAATTGAATGTTGGTAGAATTACTACTTGTTTTTTTTGTAAATGTCTGACAGGAAAGAAATCAATAGATTTCTTCCAAAAATAGTCCTCTAATTGAACAACAGCATTTTCTCTTAATGTCCCTGTAATTGAAAATGTATTTTGAAGCTAATTGAGATCTTGTGCAAATGAAGAACAAAACAGTGTTTTCCTAGTCATCACAGTACTCCTTTAATTTCATGTAATGTTGATGAACAGTATCATTAAGTACAAATAAAGGGAGAAGACAGATTGATTTTACAATGACCCATTCTATTCCAGAGACTTGAGTTCTTTCTTTTCATTTTTTAGTCTTTAAGCAAGTCCTGATTAGGTACAAAAAAATTGCAGGGCTATAATCAAACACCAAAATTGTTTTCCCTACTTGTTTTAAAATGCATAATATGCTAATAACCTGTTCACTAAGCTGATATTTTCTATTTCATTTACAAAAAAGCCCTTTGTGTTACCAAGGCTTGTTTGACTATTTTCATAGAATGAACTATAATCACATTTTAGAATAATTTATAAGGTTTGCAACAGTGTGTTAATTTGTAGCTTACCTCAAAGTGGGCAAAATGAGATCTAAGTTTTTGTATAGGACTGCTCCAAGAACAAATACAGATGATTCATCTAATTCTAGAAGGAATAAAATTTAAAAATATTAGAAAAACAGCAAGAAAATACTATTTTATTAAAGTTCAATCTGTCATTCCCAAGAAGAGTCCAGTACAAGCTGTTAAAAAGATGCAGCTAGGAACTGAGATGCACTCTAAATGTACATGGGGCAGTTTGACACACCCACTCTACATATTAATTATACCACCATGAGAACTGGTTTTGGTAGAGGCTAGGACAAGAATCTGCTGTAGTTGCATTTAAAAAGTTTAAATACCCAATGACATGGAGAAAAGGAGCTGATTCTCTTTTGTAGCATTCACTTTTAAGATCAAAATCTCCAAAGTGAGAATTAAGATTACACTATTGCTTTTGAAGAGAGCCATTAATTTTAAAGGTTAATTAAAATGGTCTTAAAAATTATTTTTTCCACATAGTGTTTCTATATGCCAAAATAATACCTTCTAACCAAAGTACATTGTAGTGTGAGGCAGAAATAAAAATAAGTTTGCATGCATAATGCAATAATTTGTACTTTTATCTTTTCCCCCCACTTTAATGGACCCTTTCCATCAGTAAATTCAGAGATTTGCAAACCAAGTGTAAGCTGTCTATATTTACAAAATTAGTCTGGAATCAAGATTATAAACTGTGCCAAAATTACTTAATGTTTATACCTAGGGTTTCATTAAATGACTTCATCAGAAATGTTTTGTTCAAAACTCAAATTATTTAGTGTTTACCTTTTGAAGACACAGGAGTGAAAATACTTTTTGGAATAACAACCCTATCTTCTGAATTCCTTGCCCAGTCAACCATTCCTTTCCGTCCTTTCATTGGGAAGTTGATGTCTGTTAGAACAGAGGCTGCTGGAAGCTTTTGAATGCTAGCCACTATTAAAAAAGAAAGAATAATGTTAAATGATCTCACTTTTCTTTTTAGTGTAATTAAAGTTAATCAAATTAAACCTTGTAGCACATTCAAAATAAAGTTCAAGTCAAAATTATACACTGGAGCAGCAAAATAAGCAAGTATTATTATCAGACTACTTTTTTTTAAGGTTGCTGAATCCTTTATCAATTTAGGTTTGTGTTATTTTCAGCAGAGATTATGCTATAATGGTCAAGGATGGAATGAATATTCTGAGAGTACCAACAAATGCTTTCATACTGGTGGTTCATAGTTGACCTCTGTTCTGTTAGACACTCATATGGTATTCTCTAATTTTGTTAACTGACAGACTGAAATTTGTACTTAAATCTGAACTTTGTTTTCGAAACAAAAATTTTTCATGTGAACATTATCATCAGAACAAGTCTATTTTGGATTAGACGGGGTACCATGAAGACATGGACAACAAAGTCACATTGCTGTGAGAGACAGAACCGTCAGCCACATGACTATGGCACCAATATTGACATGATTACTGAGCTGTTATTATATGCAGGAACATTTATCAGGTAGGTTAATAATAATATAATCTTAAGACTTCTCCCTAAAACTGAAAGGAAAATATATGTTAATGGAGGTTTGTGTCTTTACTAGCAATAAACATTTTAATATGAATTGAAAAAAAATCATAAATGATGTTTGGTAATGTCTGAGTATTTCATCATATGTAATATGTGTAATACAAGTTCTTATATTTTAAGATGATTTATAATAATTATCGATTAAGAAGTTTAATTTGTAAAATTTTACATGGTCATGCTGGTTCTACATGAATGTTTCAAGTGTCCCATGGAGGATTTAAGTGGAAAGATGATAGGAAAAACTGTAAAAGCTGTCACAATAGGAAAGCTAAAGTAAAAAACCATTAGGGTGTTCATAAGTGGATTTCATTTTAAAGGAACTTGTAATTTAAATCAAGAGAGGATGAAAATTAAGAATTTAACAATATTAGTTGTATAAATATATTACTGCACCACTGGCTTAGTTTCAAATTAAATTGGTTATGTATTATTGCATCACACTAGTGAAATTATACTTCATTAAAGCTCTTTCAGGCTATTATACACATCCATTATCAGAGCAGGATGGGATTTCACTTTGACTGTAATTTGACATATTAAGCTTTAAAAAAGGATTTTCTAACTAAATGTTGAAGGAAAGAAGGTACGTGGTAACACATAAACTAGTTATGAATGTTTAATGCTATTTTTGGATAACAGCTATAATTGGTTTAGTTTCTTTAATTTTTAACATAAAATACTTTTACTGTTCATAATTAACTCAGTTCAAATGTCTCAAAGGGTACAAATTCTCTTGTGCATGGGAAGATCAGCACATTCTTTCTTGAGTCCTCAAAACTTTATTTTAAATTTTATTATTATTTTGTTTTTATTTTTATTTTTTGGTACTGGGAATAGAACCCAGGGGCACTCTATCACTGAACTACATCCCCAGTCCTTTAAAGTTTGAGACAGGGCCTTATTGAGTTCAGAAGCTAGCCTGAAACCTACAGTTCTGCCTGATTCTCCTGAATGTCTGGGAAGACAGTTGTGTGCCACTGCACCCAGTGTACACTTTATTTAATGTCTAAAATAAAGTACATCTACTCCAATTTCTTTGATTCTAACTTTGGTTGTCTTGGGGTTTAGACAAAATCATCTCTCTGACAAAAACTTATAAAAAGAAATGAATGTTTTCTTATACACAACTAGTTTTTGCTCTAAAGGAGAATAAACCAGAGATAAGAGGCTGGACTCTGAGGTCTAATAATTTCTCTATTTATATATACATTAGATATAAAACTACAATCAAATAATGCAACAAAATTTTAAAATGGAGGCTATCTGTATCAACTCTAGGTCATTTTACCTTGAGTAAATTTTAGTTTAATACCATATTTGTAGATCTGCAAAGTGGTATAGTGGTAAAGGCATGTAACTTACTTCATGAAATACATTCACTCTTCAGTTAGAGGCACATGTACAGAAGCTATCAAATTATAGCTATATGGATGGATTAAATTATATTTTTGAAAATAGTATAGATTAAAGGAGTATAAAAATTGGTTAAGGTCACTAATTTGAATACCAAGTTCTTTAAAACACATATTCTTCAGGATAGGGAGTGCATAAAACCAAATATTTATTCCTTAATTATACTAAGAAGGCAGTATATATATATGTATATGTGTGTGAATATTATATACACAAATATAATAAGCATATGTACATTCAAAATGTTTTGAGATTTTTCTGTAGATGCTGAATTATGTCTTTTTTGAAAATTTTTTTAAGATTAGTTTTAATTGGAAAATCAAAGTTTATATTTATCATGTACAACATGTTTTGAGATATGCATATATTGTGAATAGCTAAATTGAGCTAATTATCATATGCATTACTTCATATACTTTTTTTAGTGAAAACACTTAAAATCTACTCTTAGCAATATTCTCCTTAAAATAAGATGATATTTTCAGTAAACCATTATAAAATGGAATATGAAGCTGACACAGTGGTGCTTGCTTTAATTCCAGCAACTGGGGAGGCTAAGAAAGGAGAATCTACAGGAAGATTGCAAGTTCAAAGCCAACCTCAGCAATTTATTAAGTCCCTACTTCAAAATTAAACAAAAATGGGGCTGGGTATGTAGTTCAGTGGTAGAATGACTCTGGGTTCAATACCCAGTATCAAAAAAAAAAAAAAAAAGGTAGAAAGAAAGTTTGATTTAATCGACATATAGGATTCAAATACTAGCCTTCAAATTATCAGTAAATGTTTTTGAAAATATGAAGTATTCAAAGTTTTAGATATAAATATATGTCTTTCAGTATTTATTTTAATACTGGGAATTCAATATAAGGTTCCTCTACCATTGAACTACACACTCAGACCTTTTAAAAAATTTCTTATTTTGAGACAGGGTCTTGCTAAATTGTGTGATCTGGCCTTGAACTTGCAATCCTCCTGCTTCAGCCTCTAAAGTATCTTGGATTATAGGTTGCACCACCTTGCCAAGCATCAAAATTAAACCTGTTTACCTGAAAACATTTTTTATTTAGCAAAACTTATTTAAAGATGTCTTTTATTTCTTTCAGTCCCTGTAGGAGAAGACACTTGGATCAAGTCAGTACCCAATCCCTTCCCTTCATGGGATTACCTGTTTCAAACTCTTTGATAAATTTAGATAGAGTTTTGGCCTTTAGGGAAATGGAAAGTTAAGATATTAAGTGAATACTAAAGAGGGAAGATTAAAAAAGAAATGCCTTAAATGATATACAGAATAAATACATGCCTAATATTGATAAAGGGACATAATACAAAGCCTAAGTGCATAGTTACATTTGTGCTTCTGTAAAAATTGCTGAATAAAATCTAGTCATTGTGGGTGTTCAGATGATGGGGCAACTTGCTTCAAAAATTGGAAAAATGCTTTTCTTACAGAAGATTATAGTACTTAGAAGAAACCTCAAGGGCACAGTGTCCCTGAACAAATAGGTACATTCTGAATGCACCAAGAATTATCTTAAATTCACTGTATAGTGTTTTCATTACAACACTAGATTTGATTTCTTATATAATAAAAAAAGGTGACTCATAACTGATAAACATTGGAGCAAAACCAGCCACACTTCCATTTTTCAATTTTAATACTTTCATTTTGGATTTGGATATGTAGCATACAATACTTTGAAAGTACAATGTCTTGTCATTTTTTTTAGATGGGTCCCACTGAGGTGCTCAGGCTGGTCTTGGACTCATCATGTCTTTTAACTGGCCTCATTTTCAAAGGACTCAGGTTTAGTATAGATTTTTGTTCATCAGGAAGTACAAAGGAATTTTTGCAGATGGACCTAAAGGTACATAAGCCATTTTTTTCATGGAAATCAAGGATCCCTCCTTTTGTCCATCAATGCAAGATAGTGTTTTAAAACTTATTCATTAGGGAAATTATAATGTTTTTACCCTTTGCCTTTATGGAGTCCTAGAGAAGGGGGAGTCTGTCTTTGTACTGTGCTCCATGTAAAAATTGGAGTTAATTTGACACCTCACTTGAATTATGAACAGAAATGGAGGGCATGTAGAAGGGAAAGAATAGAGAGTAAGAGAGTAAAAATGTGTGGATGAAGGCTAAGGAGATAAGCAAAACAGACAAAGTACAACACAAGAAAACAGCAGTCTACTGGAGGGGTTTATGAGTGGACTCTGGATGTGGGCCACAGCTCAGCACCTGAGTTTTCCCTAGTTTCACAAGCTAGTTTCAGTTTATATTTGCTGTTTTATGTAATTATTATAGAATACCCTATCAGTCCCTCAAGTCTCAGTTTGAAAGATAAATTCCATGTTCAACTTATGGGTTGTTTAACTGAGCAAATTGCCTAACCTCTCTGTGCCTCAATATGTCTGTAACATGGGAATAATACCAATAACTCATTGGGCTAGCCGAGGAATAAATAAGTGTGTATCTTTCAGGAGCTGAGAGCAGTATACCTAGAACAGTGCCTGGAGCATGGAGTCCTAGGTAAGTGTTGGCTAACATCACTAGAACACATTTTCTCAAAATGAAGTTCAAGGAAACTATGTCATGATGTGTTTCATATTATGATGATGTATTTGACTTTTGCAGTAAACATTATATTTTGGTTGTCCTTCAGTGACCTTAGTCATGACATTAAATATTCAAAACTTTCTGTTGAATATATTCATATAACCAAAGGCAGGAACTGCATTTAAAATAAATAGAGCTCATCCTGTAGTACTTAAATGTACACCTAGAGAACCGAATAAGGTTTCCTTTTTATTCAATCTTATTCCTTTTCCTTCCTTCCTTCTTCCTTCCATCCCTCCTTCTTTCCTTCCCTCTTTCTCCCCTTCCCTCCTTGTCCTTCTTTATTCTGATAGATTCTATCAGAGGAAAGAGCTGCCTTCTTGGTTTATTTAGATATACAAAGTCAGTCTGGTTAAAAATATATTGCTTCAATAGAATAAGAGAATTGTTCATGAATGACAAATTCAGAATTTCCATTGCAGCTGAGACCACGGACTGCAAAGAGCACTTCAAAAGCACTATTTTTAAGCATCCATCTAGGTATTTAATGCAGTGACATAAATTCTGTAGCACTCAATGTAAATGATTCGAGGAAATACCCAGGTAGAACCCCACATAGCCATAAACAAATGTGTAAAGGAATATCAAAGTTGCTTAAAGTCTTCCTTAAAGACTATCCTTTCCCTTGTTTACTCATACTGATTTTTCTACCATATATGAATATTAAATCATTTTTCATGTTGATTCACAATTCCTCATGTTGACAAACTGGATCTTGACTCATCAATATTAGAAAATTGCCCAGTTATCAAAATGAAACTGCTTGTGGCAGACATCACTGAAGATCACTAGATTTTCACCTGCAGTTTTGAAATCCTGTGTAAATAACATAGGGATGGGGGTGATGATGTGTTGGCTCTGTGTTAGAAAGTACTTACAAGCTTTGTTCATGAGTTCACAACAAACACAAATGGTCTGAGCCAAGCCTACATGTGGTGTGATCCCCTTGGCGTTGAGCAGCTTAAAAAAGCCATGCTTTTCCTATTTACATAGCGATCCTTAATCCCTAGTGAAATAGGGTATTTGGGAAGGATAGCTGAGATTTATTGAACACATGCCAAGAGCCTGGCACTTATCACTCATTCCTTAATTCATTCACCAAGTATTTACCAAATTCCTTCTCTGGCTGGTATCATCATTGTAATATTTTTCACTCAATATAAAAGATATAATAATTCAATTTAAAGAAATAAAATATTTAATATAAAAAGAAATAAAAATATTTTATGCTCATCAGGAGATCAAAACTAAATATCACTGAAGAATGGTGATTATCATAAGGGTTATAGATATATATGTACTTTAATTTGCCTATCACAGTCTTTGTGTTTTAACTTGTTATAGTATTTGGCAACAGTGATCTATAGGAATATTTAGACACTTCTAAAGATAGTTTTTTAGTTGTTTTCTTCACTGTGCTTCCCTCATCCACTCAATATCTTTCTTCTGAAAAGGTTGGGATTGGAATGTTGAGGGCCACAGAGAAAGAACAGGACTGCTGGATTGTGATACACAGCCTTCACTTCCCTGGAAACAGCAGTTGGTAGGAGATCTGCCAGGACCACCATGTTCTGAGGACTCTGCCATTTCCCCTCCACCACCACAATTATATAGATTGGATCCCAAAATCTCAGAGCCTTTGAATTCAGAGATATGAGTGAGAAATGTCCTTCAATCACAAGGAGGCAATTTTTATTTTTAGAGAGAAAGTAGAATTATCTGATACTCAAAAGTAGACATACTAGATGGGCAGTTAAAAAGCAAACTTCTGGCAATTTTAAGTTACATTTCTTACTTGCTAATGTCATGTCATATCTTAAAACTTAAATAATTAACTATTTTACATATTCTTTTCTAGAATAAAGATAGAAAAACTTTTAAATTATTTGTGAGTGAACTTTACATTCTGTTTTTTTTATCCATTTGTTTCAAAGCCTGGGTATATCTGGGCAGAATTATACATTTCTGCATTCTGCTTGAGGCCTTTTTGCCAGGCTTTCATGCTCTGGTGAAAGACTCCTTGAAAGAGCTTTCTTTCAGATCACTCTCACTCTGTGGCATTTAATAATGCTGATACACAGGGTACATCCAAAGCTACACACATGGTTCCTATTCAAGCTGATCTGTGTTGAGCAGGGATTAGCACACTATCAATCAAAGGTCAACTGTCCATTCACTATTTTTCTATGGCTTGCAAACTAAAAATGCTTTTCTTACTTTTAAGCAGTTGGAGAACATTTTTTTTTTAAAAAAAAGAATACTATTTCTTGACATGTGAAAATTATATCAAATTGAGATTTCAATGTCCACAAATAAAGTTTTATTGGGACACAGCCACACCCATTAATTCACATATTATCCATGGCTGCTTTCTTTTGGCAGAGTTGAGTGGTTGCAGGGGAGACCATGTGGTTTTATTTTGGAAAAACTATCTTTAATGTAGTCATTAGAAAGAAGAAATAAAAACCTAAAAGCAACTACTCTCCTCATTTCTTTTGTTATCTATTACGTGTTCTTTCTGACCACCTTTATACACATAATGTAGTGGGGAAATTTAACCTGTTTATACCAAAAATCTTTCAGTATTCACAAGGTAGATTTCTTGTGGTCTTTTAGAAATAGATGTTTATTAATTAATATTCATCTTTGGTACTGAAATAGTTCATAATTTTAATCCTAACATGAACACAAAATAAAACAGAGATATAAAGTCATTTTTGCATATATATCTGAAGTTCTTTCTTTAGTCAGTGAAATTAAAAATAGAATTCATGTAGAGGAAAGAGAATTACATTATAATTATCCAAGTGTAAAACACTAAGAGCTTTGGTGTATGCAGCATACAATATTCTCTTTCTCTCTGAGTGTGTGTATAATTTTTCTGATATTAAAGGTCATTTAAATCTTATTAGAGAAATAAGTCAGGAACCCATGTGATGTTAGGCACCAAAACAGACAAGAGAAAACAAATGAAGGAAAAAATATAGGTTCTTCCAAGAATAGAATATCCTCCATTCCACAAAGAGCAGTAGCCATGGAAAGTGCTATCTCTTGACAAAACAAAAGATGCCATTGGAGACCTAAGAGTTCATTTGTAAATGCATTCATCTAACAACTTCTGTGGAGCCCCAGAGTGCCCTAAGAACTGTTCTACCACTGAGAATTTTACCAGTGAATAAGCCAAAGTCTCAAAGTCTTTTCCCTTAAGAAGTTCAAGTCTAGTGAGGAATACACGTTTAGTAAGGAAAAAAAGTTCAGATAATTCCAGATTGTAATACATGCCATTCTGAAGGAAACAACTGACGAGATGTGTTATAGTGTAGTTATGATGAGGTGTACCCTAGAAGTTTATATGTGAGACAATGTAAGAAGGTTCAGAGGTGAAATGATTAGAAGATGGCAGTTAGAATCCAATCAGAGGATTACTCAACCTATAGGGTTAACTGGGCTGAAACTGTAGCCAGGTAGGGTGTGGTTGGAGGAGACAGGTTACTATGGATGTGCCTTTGGAGTTTATATTTCTCCCCTAGTTAGTGAAGCTCTCTCTCTCTCTCTCTCTCTCTCTGTTTCCTTGTTGACATGTTCTGAGTTGCTCTCCTCTGTCACGCTTTCTGCCATGATGTTCTGCCTCACCCACAGCAATGAAGAACAACATCTATGGGCTGAGTCCTCTGAAACCACGAGGGCCTTTTCATCACAGCAATGAAAAAGCTGACTAAAACAAGATGGGGCACAGATAGTGGGCCAAGGAAGGGCTCTGCAGCAGTACTGTCCTAGCTGTGACTTAACAGATGAGTATGTGTTAAGGGAACTACCTATGTGAACCAAGAGCCTGGTAAAGGCTAGTAATATTCCAGAAGTATCAGAATAGCAAAGGGAAAAGGAAAGACATTCTGAATAAGAGGAATAGCATTATGTGAGAAAGCTTAAGACACCTAGAAAAATAGTAATGCATATTTACAGGGAAGGGAGTTCAGGTAGGGTAATAGGCTAAAAATTATATTGTAGGCTGAGAGACCTGGATCTGGAGAATGATCAAATTTACAACATGAAAATGTAAACTGGGTGTCTTCTTAGCAGAAGCAATAGTAGATAATGTAGACATGGATAAATTTTCCTAAAGTGAGAATACAATGTATTAGCTCACCCAATCAACAGATATTAATTGAATACTTCTTACATTTGGGACATGGTTCTAAGCACTGGAAATACACCTGTGAATAAAACAACTGAAGTTGCTGACATAGAATTTGGGGAGAGACAGACAAGGAGTTAGTGACAAAGCAGAGAGGATGTTGGTAATGATGAATGACATGAGACAGAATCATGGACTGGACTGGGAAGCTCTACTGAGTAGAAGTTGCTTTGGTCAGCTGGCAGTTAGGAGAGGTCAGATAGAACTGAGGTGGGAGGAGATGACAGAAAAGAGCCAAGAAATGAAACTTAGAAAGACCCACTTTATAAACAAACAGCAAGAGCTACAAACAAACAAACAAAAAACAAAAACAAAAACAAAACAAAACGAGGGAGAGAGAGAGAGTAGAGAAGAGAAGAGGGACTCAGGAATAGAAAGACACAATGCATAACTTAGTAATGAGAGAATGGCTTTATAAGGAGCCTTAATAAAGATTATGTAAAGAACAACCATTATATTAAAAAATGAAAATAATACTCTAAACTTAGATTCAGGGGTTAACTGATAGCAAAGATTAGAATTTTTTTTCTACAAAGGTTAAAAATATTTTCATCTTCATAGCTGCCATTTCTCTGCAACTACCTAACTCTACTATTTTGAAGTAAAAGCAGCCATACAAAATTCATAAATGAATGGTTCATGCAGAGATATATGATATTTAATAATACGAAACACAAAATTGTCTTATGTGACCAGTGTTGTGGTTCTTTAATTCATTAATTGTTTCTAGAGCAGAACCCTTGATTTTCTATCACCAAAGCTCTTTCTTCACAATGTATTAAAGGTGCTGCCATCTACTCATTCACAATAAAAACCTAAGGGTCACTCTTTACTTCTGATCTTCCCTTGCTTCCTACAACCCAGCCATCAACACATTAACTTGGTGTTATTTCTGCAATATGTCCTAAATCACTGCATTTCTTCTGTCTCCATTCCACAACCCTCTAGAAGACACAAGAATCTCTCTCCTGAACTAATTCAGGAACTGTAAGACTGGGCTTCCTTATTCTTGCACCCAGAATTACCCCTTCTCTCAGAAACCAGAGTTATTTTTTTATAACATATAAAGCAGGTGACATTTATTCCCTTTGCTGAAACAATTAAATTGTTGGCCAGTGTTAACAGGGTACAAGTTGAATTCTCACATTCCAATCTCTGAAGCTCTCCATGGCTTGGTTTCCATCTGTCTGCAATCACATTTTACATGGCCGTCAGTTTGCTCACCAGGATCAAGTTGCACAGACCGGTCTTTTCCACCACAGGGCTTTTCCTATCTAACTAGGAAACGTTTCCTCATTCCTTTTCTCAGGTCTCTGCTTAATTATTATTATTTTTTTTTAGCTTGTTCTGTCCCCATCTAAAGAGATCCAAGCCCCCACTCTCTGTCATATTCTCTTTAATTTTTACATTGACTTGCGCATTTTTCACCTCCCACAGTAAATGATAAGCTCCAAGTATCCATATTCCCATGTTTCCTATTATTGCTATATGTTGGATCTTAGCAAACAGTGGGTTTGTACAATAACTGCCCATAATGTTTTTAATAAATGAGGTTTACTCAGAGCTTAATGGGAGGCAGGGGGTTTAGTATGATCAATTTGGGCCCTCGAGTCAATCAGTCCTAATTTCCCATTTATTTTGTAGACTTTGGCAGTCATTTAATTGCTCTTCAGTTTGACCATTTGTAAAAATCAATAGCCTTTCATGAGGACTAAGCCAAAGGCAATTAGCTCACTCCTTATACACAGTAAGATACAATACATGCCAATTTCCTTTTATTTTTCACCTTAACCATTCTCTCACTTGTACAAAATACTGTTGAAGGATTCAAAATGTAAAAAGGAAGAGTCTTTATATATAAAAGATTGCAATCTAATAAGAGATGTGTTTCACACAAATATCTTTGTGTGAAAATTTATGCAAATGTGTATAAGAAATTTTCTTTCAAACTCCAGTCTAATACTGAATTAATTATTTAGACTGTTTCCTTGAATGTCTTTAGACATCTCAAAAGTAACATATTGAAAGCTTAACCCTTGATTTCCACCCACTCTTTATCAAAATATGATTTCTCTATGCATTCTTCATCTCTCTCAAGAAAAACCCCATGCACACTTTCCTCAAGTTAGAATCAACAAGTTAGACACATCTATATCTTTGGATGATACATCCATATCTTCATCCCGTTAACCCAGTTCATCATTATTACTAAATCTCCTCTAAAACAAAGCCTAAGGATGTTTCCTAATCCCCATCTAGACTGCTGTACATTTGTCCATTAAATCTTAACCTAAATTAAAACAACTCACTACACTCCCCCACTTTCATTCTTGTGCCCTTTCTACTCACCACCTACACTGCAGTCAGAATAGATTTTAAGCATAAATTGAATCATGTCACTCTTGGTGGTTTCCTGTCATACTTGTCACACAAGATGCAAAGTGTGTTCCAAGGTCTCCACGACCTAGCCTTTGATTTCCTCTTCAGTGTTAGCTCAGGACCTTCCCACTAGCAAATATACTCCTGTCACGCTTGCATCTATTCATTTTCCACCTGTTCCTCCTGGCTAATTCAACCTTCAGGTTCTGGCTTGTTTGTAGAATTTTAGCCACTTTTCCCTTACTGAAAAGAAACCATGGACCTCATACTCCTTTCAAAATAGGGAGAACTGAATTTAGGTATGTGTACCTCACTAAATATAAGTCCTTGGAGAAAGTAGAGGGACAAATAGAAGAACAGAAGATACCATTTACTAAGCATTCCAGCAGTGGCATCAGTGCATGGCTACACCTGATCCCACCAAATGCTCTGCAGCAAGTAGAATCAGTCTCATTTTATAGACTGGCTTTGGATAATTATGATGCTAAAAAATACCCTTAGAGCCCAATGGTATTATTGTAGAGATTTTTGAATTTACAATTGGAATTACAAAGTATGCTGAGAAAAATTAATACATTAACTGTATATTTGTAAACAACATTTCCATCTCAGGAAATAAATTAAGTCAACTAAAACCTAATAAATAATTTTTATCTTTTATTCAAACCAAAAGAAAAAAAAATCTCCAAACAAACAACAGTTTACTCCCTAACTTACATACAAACATACACTCAAAGATTCAAATTCAGTGCAGTATTTCACTGTAATAAATTATATGTAGTTAAAGAGCATACTAACCAATTACAATTTTGCTTTACAAAGTAGTCTAAATTGTATTACAATACAATATATTTGATTTTCTGTTAAATTGTTATTTAAAAATAAATGTTCCATAATTTAAAGTTTATGATTTTTAAAAAATATTTAATACTTCAGAATATATTTTAAAGATGATAGAGGTTAGCCTTATTATTAAGAATAAAATTTCATTTTAGGAACAATGAGAAAAGTTTTTGAAGGAATTAGAGAAAATTAAAAGAGAAGTAATTGGGCAATGAGTTTGAGGAAAGCAAAAAGAGACAATATAGAAAAAAATAAGAGTAAATTAATACTCTAAATAAATACTCTAACTAATGAAATAAGAATTTCAAAAGAAGAAATTCTTCACATGGAAATTTTAAGTAGTTATAAAAGCCCCAACATATTTTTGACAATTTCCAAGACTTAATTAAGGACTAAGTGAACTAATTTATTTATAAATTGGAGAGAAGATATATGCAATGGTACAGAATTTTCTGATGCATCACTAAGATGATTGATAAAATTCCAATTAAGTCAGAAAAGGTTTATCTCCATCAGTCAAGGGAGCTGGGATTTAACTAATGACAAATGCATCCATAGAAGCAAAGAGTAGCTTCTTATAGCAAAATGCCAAAAGCCACAAAATGTTTGTTGGTTTTTATTGTCATTACTCTACAGAAGACAATCGAGTCACATAATGCTTCTACAACAGACACATAGCATATTATATGCCTATACATATAGAACCTTGCTCTTTTTTGCAATGTATACAATATGCATAATATTCAGATTTTTTTTTTTTAAGTATGGTACTGAAACTTGGTAGGAACTTTAGAAGTTCCCTGGAGGAGCAGACTGTGGCCAGGGGTCTGAGTGATCTCTCTAAAGTCACACAGTCAGTAGCGTAGCCCATATTTGGCCTTGTGTTTGTCCATTACCAGTGGGAGGGCCTGTTATATATCAGGGACTAAATATAGGTAGTTTTTAATCTTGGCATTATCTCTGCAGAGAAGACATTATTATCTTTAGAAAGGAATAGCAAGAAATTGAGATATGAAATAACTTACTGCATGGTTTTCAAGCAAATGCTCCAAAGTTGGCATATTTTAAAAGATACAAAACAGCATTCTGCTTACATGAACATAAAAGCACCAGTTTTTAATTTGAATCAGATTTTTCAGTTTTCAAATTATAACATACTTTTTTGGAATTCAGGAAGGGCAGCAGGGGAGAAGAGGAAGTATTTAGTACAGAATTCTTGGTGTAAACAAATAAATTAAGACTATTTGAAAAGGGGAGAACATGAAAACAGAAGAAAAAGAAAAATTGTTAACAGGGAGTCAGTGCCTTTTTTTTTTTCCCTCTTTGCAAGTTATTGTTCTAGAGGCAGACCACTATTACCATAGAGATAAGCAATTATTGCCATAGAAACAGTTGAAATGGGATTATATTTTGTGTTCACACAAGCTTGCGGTGATATCCTTCTAATTCATTTGAACAGCGAATTCAGAAAGGAGGCACACAGTATGCCAATCCTACTAATTCCAAATCCTTATTTTATTGCACCAACAGAGATCAGAAGCAATGTCATAAAATTTAAAGGTTGTTTTCTGTTGACTTTGGATTTTCTATTTATTCTTGTAAGTGTGAATCTACAACATTCTGAAAGAATTTATCTTAAACAGAAAAACAGTGTCACCTTGAGAAGAATTATAATTCCAATACCTTTTAGATACAAGAACTATAGGAAAATACAAAGTCATTTAGTTTCCCAAATAGTTCTTTTGCTCAATCCCATCTTGGGAAGCCTTTCCCTACTTAAAACTTTTGCCAGATTTCTTAAACTGAGGCAAAGTACCAACTTCTTTATGCAAAGCTATTATTGGTTGCTTCCTTAGGACATAGAGGTCATGAAGAACTTCCTGGCAGAATTTGAGCTTTTTGTAGAGAATGAAAATATGAACCCAAACATTTTATGGCTAGGTCTGTGTGTCAATGCATAAGAAAATCAAGAATTCTCAGCTTATTTTCTTAAAAGAAATTTTAATCCTTAAAGTTATAGTTTTCCATTTGAGGACAACTTTCATAATTCATATCTGGTACACCAAGATAAGCCACTAAAATATGTCACTTCACCATCACCATCTCAATTATCCACATTTCCTACTCTAGGTCATGCACTCTTTTCTCACAGATATGCATAAATTTGGTAGAAGTAAACTTTTTGTCTGCTTTTCCCATCTATGTTTCCAAAACTCTTCCATATTGTTGTGCATTCTATATAGTGTGGGTTTCCGATTGAGTTTTGTGTGACTTTCTTAGGCTTCTCCAAACCCTAAAATTTTTCCCAGTAAATATGAAATCAAAAAGAAATGATGGGTCTTAGAAACGAAGATTTGTTCCTGTATCAATACATTCTCTACTACATGGTTACCACAAGGATAGAGATTTAACCCATTTTGTGACATGGTCCCAGGTTTGGAAAACCTGTAAAATTTAATTTGAGCACAAATAAAACATTCATAGTAACTATGAAAAAATACTTGAATATTTATTATGTTTGCAGAATTGAGGGACTTAGTAAGTTTTTAGTAAAAAGTTCACGAAAGATATAACATAAAATGCTTATAAAAAGTGTAAGTTAGGCATCCTTCAAAAATGTATAATTATCCAGAAAAACAATTTTACATTTTAATGAAGTAAGCATACATGAATATTATTACTACAAAAGAAAACAAATGGTCAGAAGTTATTTTACCTTGTTGTAGAAATATAGAACATATGAGTAAGATTTCCCTAGAGCCACATCAAAAAAGCTATACTGAAGTTTTAGAAGGTTAGAGTGTGGTTGGCTGAGCAAGATAATGGAACAAATCTTTAACTTTCAATTACTGAGATGCAAAAGAAGAAAAAAATGCATCCACTCTGAAAGGGAAGCACTGATGTAGGACAAATTATCTGGGTGTCCTCAACTCTCAGGCAGCAAGGTTGTTAGAAATAATACTATCATGATTATTTGTGAATGCATTATTTTGGGAAGTGCTATAGAATATAATGGATGCTTTACCAAAACTTTTCATGGAAATACTGAGGAATAAGAAAGATAGAAAAACAAATAAAAACATTTTTATACCTATTATTCTCTAAGGGCACTTTTGATTCAGAGTTCTTTGGAATAATAGCCACTATCTTATACTTCACAAATTTTCATTAAAATGTGTATTCAAATAATGTATACCTAAGACACTGCAAGAAGAGAGACCTTCCAAAGTAGCAATACATAGACTCCATTCTTTCCTAATAGTAAATTAAATGAGAATAAAGGAGTAAAAGCTATTAATTACAGATCTGGAGACTGAGATACAGCAGAGCAGCAATTAAGAGTAGAGCTGGAAGCTGACATAATATAGGGAAAATAGAGGAAATGTTTAGGGTATTTGGGACTATTCAAAACAAGATAGAATGACTATTAAATATGCTTTAAATTTTTTCAGGAATAAGAGCATTATTTAATAATGATTTGGTGAATAATTGTGCCCTTGAGTATGTCTATATAAACAGATTAACCTGTGTTTTAGTTAGCTTTGTAATGCTACGACCAAAAACACCTGAGAAAAACAACTTAGAGGAGGAAAGTTTATTTTGGCTCATGGGTTCAGAGGTTTAGTCTGTGGTGGGTCCATTCCATCACTCTGGATCCAGGGTGAGGCAGCACATCACAGTGGAAAGAAGTGGCAGAGGGAAGTTGTTCAGGACGTGGGCAGATGGGGAAGCAGAGAGTGGAAGCAGGGAAGAGGCCACAGGGAAGAATGGATCTTCCAGGACATATTCCTGTGACCAGTTCTCTACCCCCTCCTGCCTGTCTACAATTTCTGCTCAGTTCTTTCAAACTTGGATGAACTGATTATGTTACAGCTCTCACAATCCAATCATTTTACCTCTGAATATTCCTGCATTAACATGGGAGCTTTTGGGGAATACCTCATATCCGAACCATAAAAACTTGGAAGTGTGATGTAACAATTTTTACCCCAATTAACTGGAAGCCTACTGATAATCTGAAACATCGTAAGATGATCATTTCCTATGCTAAAGTTCATGGTTGTAACTATGACAGTAGTGCTATTCCAAATAACACTTTTTAAAGCTGTGGACATACAGATGCCTTTCGAAGATTCTTTCTACTTAGATAATAAATGTTTATATATTTATATTTTTCAAATTTTCATATAAAATTGAAAATGATTTTTAAAAGGAGAGCGAAGCTAACTAATTTATTGCTGGACTGAAGAATTCTCCATACTTGAGACTATCACTTTTAAAAGTAGAAGAAGAAAAAAAAAATGGTAGGAAAATTACCATTTATTTCATTTGTTAACTGGCAGCTCAATCTGAGTTACAGGTTCACAAATTCATTTCAATAAACAATTTCATCCTGGCTTTTACCCAAGGATTCAGATGGTAGAATGATGACAGGATGCTGATGGTTTCTAAGGATAAAATTCTCAATCTCCCTGAGAACAGTGAAAATGAAATGAGCTTAAACTGGAAGAGCAGAGATTTTTGTTGCACTTAGGAAAGATAATACATAAGGAGTAAACCAGAACAAGGTTGCTTTGGTCTTTAGCTTTAGAGACATTAAAATGATCACAGAAAAATTTACCAGTGAATTTAAGAAATATTGTAATTTTTGACATAAATCTGTTTCACTTCTGTAGTTGGGTTCTTAGAGACACTGTGGCAACATTTCCTTGAACTTTCCCTTTCTTTCATACCCAGTTATAACCATTAGTAAACTCTGTCATATCAACTATTAAAATATCTTCTATCTCCATTGTCACCTGGTCCAAGCGTCTGTGTTCTCTTACCTGGCTGTTGAAATAAACATCTCAATGCTCTTGCTATATCCACTCATGCCCCCTACTGTCTATTAGTCTACACTTCAGTCAGAATGACCATATTAGAATATAAATGAGAATTCATCATTCTTCTGTTCAAATCTTGTAGTGTTTTGCTTCTATGTGGACCTTCAGTCCAAGGCCTTCTGCAGTCTCACTTCTTCTTTGAAATCATCTCCTCCCACAGTCTTGTCCTCAGCCACTCCAGCACCACTGACTTCTTCCAGCTCCCCTAACATGTGAAGCACATGGAGGCATCATGGTCTTTAGAATTATGGTTTCTTCTGCCCTGTCTCCACATATCATTACATCTCATGCTCTAAAGACTGTTGGGTCTATATTTAAACAGCAGTGTACTGATAAGAGGATTTTTCTCACCATCCTACCTAAAATGACACTTCTATCTTTATTCTCTTTTCTTTTGCCCTGGTGGTTTTTATTTCTTTTCACAGCAGTAATGGCCACTGGGCATGTTAGATGGTATTTGACATCTGTCTAATATAAAACAAAAGTTTCATAAGAGCAATTTGTCTAAATTGTTCACTGAGGAATTTTCAGAACCTAAAATATAACACGAGTTATACTATTGATTGAAAGTCTGAAATTTCTTAAAATGAATTAAATCCAAGAATCCTTACCAACCAACTACACTAACATCAGGAAGTTCCTTAAACTGGGGTCCTAAGTTGTAGGGAGCTCTTCACAACCCTGAGGAGTTTGTACGGCTTGCCTCAAGCTGATCTGATACGGTCTTTTGTCTCAGTCTCCAGAGTCTTCTGTCCCAGTCATTTGGAATAAGTAGATCATGGTAATATCATGGAATAATTTCCATTATGTGAGAAATAATCAAATAACTCATAATGCTGCATATCATTCCAACTCCTGGTTTAAAACTGTTTGAACTTTTTTCTTTTTCTCAAAACACAAAACAAAACAAGCAAACAAACAAAAAAACCCAGTGTACTAGTACCATCCAGAAAAAGGTAGTTTCATTTTCCTTTCTGACCTGAAGAAAAACTTTCATTTGCCTCAGGTGTCTAGCAAGTGGTAAAGAGTCAGAAACCTCACACTTTCTCACTCAAGTCTAGCTAACTTGCACCAACATCAGGAGCTACAAATAAGCAAAAAGATGTTTATTCCTGTATTTCCAGGGGCTTGGTGTCAACCAACAAGTTTCATTTTTAAGGACAGGAAGTTAAGCTAGTGATACAGATGTGTGAACCACAAAACTAAGCAGTGACAGAAAAAGAAAATAAGCCAAGGAAGAGAAGCCATTCCATTTTTACATCATCAGATTGAAAGTTGGTTCCTCAGTTGAACAAGACATTATACCAATGAAATGATCAAATTTATCAGTGAATTTAACAAATAGTATAGATTTAATATTGTTTAAAAGGCCTTGTAGAGAAAAATATGTCAAAATTGTATCATACCATTATTCAGACGGAATTTGATTTCAATGTTTAAAAAATCAGGTAGGAATATTTCTTCTAAAAAAACCAATGTTTCATCTTCCTAAACCAAGAGTAAAGAGTCATATTTAGCTTGGTAAAGATAAACATCTTAACTTTGATGTTTCCAAAGCATTGGCACTATTGGTTTACTGGAGAAGAAATTAAACTATACCTTCTAGAGTCTTAGAGCTCTTAAGGTTTATATACAGAAAAAAATTTCAAATTCCTTACAACTAACAAATATATTCTGTGTTTAGAAATATCATTTTATCTGATAGCTGTCAACTTTGAATAATTCCTAAGAAACAGTTGTATGATAGTGAGGTGTGGGTAAAAAGCACACTCTGTGCCAAGTAAATCTTTTGAAATAACTATCAAAATGTTAAGGGTATGATCCATTGAAACTACCTAAGGAGCTTGGACCTTTAGATCCTGTTCACTGTGTCTGCACTTTTCCTGTAGACTCTTCATGTTCTTCCATCAACAATCACATAAGATCTTTTTCCTATCTCTAATACTCTAAACTTCATAAGAAATTGATAATAACTAGAGTATTGGTTTTGAAATATTCTCTTCACCTTCCTAGTAGTTATGACGCTGACATTTTGTTACCTCATTCTGGAAGTGCTTACAACTCTGCCTCCAGCTACTCACACACTCTGAGACCTGCTTTGATTCTTTGTTTTCAATGTAGGAATTATCTTACTTTGCTTCAGTCTTATGTCCCAAATGTTTGAAAAAACTTATGTGTTTTCATCATCACTTATGCAGTTGATCACTGATTATGTATTTGAGGATCTGATTTATCTACCAAAACCTGTGATCTCCTATTAGGTTCTCATTTGGGGACTACATTTGACTAAATATCAATATATTGAAGATGCAAATGTTTGTTGAATTAATACAATTTCATTCCTCCCTTCTCTCACATACGCCAGTCAGTTATAGAATTCTATCAATTCTAGCTCCAGACAGTATCTCAAATTCACACACACATTTTGGTTCCTATTCATACTGTTGCTAATTCAAGTTTTCCCTTATCTCCTGCATGGATTAAAGTAGAAAGCCTTCTACCTATATTTAGGCTAATTAGGTTTACGGTTTTTCCCAATACCTATAAATTCTATTTTCTGCTCTAATGTAAGTCCCACCAAAGCACAATTCTTACCAAGTTAAGCTTTAGTGATTCCTTATTATACTCAGAAGCCAGAGGCATGGCTCTCAAATTTTATTTCACTTTAATTGCAAACATACATGTTTTAATCAAAATAGACCAATTATCCCCTAGACATAATCTTAGCTCTCACATCATTTTACTATCTTTGCTAAAGGAATATTCTGGAATGTAACAATTTATTTGCTACTTATCTCCCTTCATTTTGAATTGTCAATAATCCAGACACCCTTCAAAGTCTACTAAAAGACTAAAAGATTGTTTATTTAAGAAAACTGAATCACTTAGAAAAGACTTTGCTTATAGGAAGAGATAAACTCTTTGTTTTTAATTGCACAGGGTCAGTAGGATCACAACATGTAATAAATACATCACTCATCTTCCTCAAACTGAATTCAATGAGTGCAATTCTAATTCTAAGTCCCAAACTAAAACAATTAGTTTCTAAAGAGTAGGTTATTCTTTTTTTATTTAAATATTTTTATTTGTTCTAATTAGTTATTCCTGGCAATAGAATCCATTTATGCATTTGACAAATCATAATACATAATACATAAATTTGACAAATCAAATACATAAATGGAGTATAATTTCTCATTTTTTGGATTATAAGTATTATAGGATCACATCAGTCATGCAGTCACAGCTCAAATATGGAACCAACATAGGCACCCTTCAATAGATGAATGAATAAAGAAAATGTGGTACATATACACAATGGAATATTATTCAGCCATAAAGAATAATGAAATTACAGCCTTTGCCAGTAAATGGATGGAACTGGAGACTATCATGCTAAGTGAAATAAGTCAATCCCCCAAATCCAAAGCTGAATATTCTCTCTGATATGTGGATGCTGACTCACAATAGGTGGAAGGTCAACAGGAGGAGGTGAGGTTCACTGGATTGGACAGGGCAGAGTGGAGGGAAGGGAGGGAAGATGGGAATGGGAAAGACAGTAGAATGAATTGGACATAACTTTCCTGTGTTCTTATATGAATACACGACCAGCGTAACTCCACATCATGTACAACAGTAAAAATGGGAAGTTAGATGCCATATATGTATGATACGTCAAAATAATTCTACTGTCATGTATAAATAAAAAGAACAAATAAAAAAGAGTAGGCTCTTCTTGTTACTGAATAAAATAAGTGTAATATGCTACATGAAGTTATTGCAGAAAATACATAACTGAAAAATTGATTCAAATTATAGAACACTCCACTGCAACTTTAGACAAATCCTTAGATAGAGATCCATGCATGTGCCCTGTCTTTCTATCACAAGAGAATGACATTCTGTTCTCAAACATTCTTTGGCTGCAAAGTGCTGGGTCTCAAATAATGTAGTATTTTATCACTGGTGCTTTATCTTCTTTAATTTATTTTATTGCCTCAAAAAATCCAAATATTTCTGAATCATGAGATTGGTATTTTTCCTTTAATTCTATTTGACAGTGAATAAAAAATCAAACTGCTAAACAAATGAACAGTTTCAAGAAAGAGAGAGGGGTTTGCAAAGCACAGAGGACATAATGGATGAAAAGTGAAAAGAGGTTTAATTGGGTAATTGGGAATTTCCAGAAGGATTTTCCAAATAGAAGTTTCAGGAGAGTGATAAGAGAAAAGAAGGACTGCAAGAGACTGAAGAGGAAATATATGGAGAGAAAGTAGAGGAAGCAGGTGTAAATGACTCTTCTAGGAGTTTTAGAATATTTTTGTTGAAGAGAATAATTTCATGTTTTTGTTAAAGAAAAATAACAATTCAATTACTCACATTAAATAATATAAAGATATTTTCCCTGACCTATTTGGTAATTATAAATTTTAAAATTTATTGATATATTGAAAAAGTCACATTTTTCCTAAAATGAAAGCCAGTTACCTCTGATGCATATTTAGAGCACTTGAAATGCAATTTTACAATAAAATAAGGTATATTGGAAATTAAATCTCTGTAGCATACCAATTTTTCATGTGCATTCATTCATTCAGTAATTATGTAAAACATTTAACAGAGTTTTTGTCTTTAGTAAGTGCTCATTAACTCATATACCATGTGTCTACTTTTGAATGACATATTCATATGTGAATATGAAAAAGTGTTCTACTGAAGCTCAAGTATTTTATAAATGCATTACTGAAAGTATTAGTTTGTAGAACTGCTTTTCCTAAATCATATTAATTTTTTTTGAGACCACAAATCTATTGAGAGACTACAGCTGTGGAATTCTCCCTACAAAAATGTATACACATGCATATCTACCAAGATGTTCATAGATATTTTAGCATATAGGAAGGAGCATTTCATTTATCAAAAACTGAAGCAGGTGGGGATACTGGGATATTTTTCAGATAGAAAAAGCTCTAAAACTTTTCATTGGAACTGTTTCTTTCTAAAAAGCATTACCCACTTCCCTGTCATCTAAATTGGATTATAGAAACTTTATTCTTTTTTTTTTTTTTTTTTTTAAGAACCCAGGGCCTCCCCAGTCCCAGAAACTTTATTCTTGATGAATGAAAGACATGATTTTACACAAAAATTATTGTCTTAATTCTCAACACTATTGTTCTCAAATGTGAGACATAAGGAGTTGTTTATTCCCACAAATAAGGACTTTATACTCTGCTGCCTCCTTTAATACTTCTTTCTCCAGCATTTCATCAATTCTATTTTTTATATATGTGCCCCTACCAGTACTCTCTGCTTCTATCTTCTTGTATCTAAACCAAGAACCAGAAAACAGAGGTGTTGATTCTATGTTTATGTTGAAATAAAATAGATTATTAGTGAAGTTCAAAGACACTGATTAAACCTCACAGTCTTTGTGGCATTTATTTTTAGTTGCTCAACTTTTTTCAGGAGTTAATTATCTATGGTTCAGAAAAATGAGGTCGTGAAGCATATATACTTTATGAAAAAATAATTTGCCCCCTTTTCTAAAAGGCATGATCCTCTGAAAATTTTTAAGGAGTCTTAATCCAATACACTCTGAAGAAAATGGCCATAGGAACAGCAACTATTCTCCATTATCCAGTGTGTATTCAGCACTAACATTCTGTGAGTCTGTGTGTGTGCTTGTATGTATGTGTTTTCAGAATAATTAGTTCAATATTGGAAAGTAATAGATTAAGGGTGTAAAACAAATTGTGCCAACTCACACATTTCATAATTTGTTACTATAAAATATTCTGTTCTTGTTCAAAAACATTGGAAATAACAGATAAAATAGGATAATCATGTTTTATATATATTAGAGTCAAAACGGAATAAAAACAAAGAGTACTAAGATTTCATCTCACCCCAATTAGAATGGCAATTATCAAGAATACAAGCAACAACCGGTGTTGGCGAGGATGTGGGGAGAAAGGTACACTCTTACATTGTTGGTGGGGTTGCAAATTAGTGCAGCCACTCTGGAAAGCAGTGTGGAGATTCCTCAGAAAGCTTGGAATGGAAACACCATTTGACCCAGCTATCCCACTCCTTGGCCTATACCCAAAGGACTTAAAATCAGCATACTACAGAGATACAGCCACATCAATGTTCATTGCTGCTCAATTCACCATAGCCAGATTGTGGAACCAACCTAGATGCCCTTCAGTTGATGAATGGATAAAGAAACTGTGGCATATTTATACAATGGAATATTACTCCGCAATGAAGAATGATAAAATTATGGCATTTGTAGGCAAATGGACGAAATTGGAGAATATCATGCTAAGTGAGATAAGCCAATCTCAAAAAACTAAAGGACGAATGATCTCACTGATAAGCGGATGAGGACATATAATGGGGGGTGGGAGGGGTTAGCATTAGGTTTAGGGTTAGGTTTAGGGTTAGGGATAAGGAGAGCGGTAAGAATGAAGGAAAGAAGGACTGTATAGAGGGAAAAGAGGGGTGGGAGGGGTGGGAGGGGTGGGGGGGAAGGGAAAAAAATAAACATCATTGCCCTATGTAAACGTATGATTACACAAATGGTATGCCTTGACTCTATGTACAAATAGAGAAACAACATGTATCCCATTTGTATACAATTAAAAATAAAAAAAAAATTACATTTATATTATTCTACTCTGTACTAGTGGATATACTTTGGAAAACACATAGATATTGTAGAAAATAACATTCAGCTTTGGTCACCAAACTATAGTAAGTCAGTCCTGTACCAGTATTTGGGAAAACCAAGAGTAAATAAGTATTCAGTATAATATTGTTTGGAATTTTTATTCATAGAACATAAACTTTTAAAATATAGATTATTGGTACTACATAAGCAATCAGAAGGCTGAATAATCACACTGTCCTTATATAATATTGAAGTCAATGTAAAATTATATTGGTTTTATTTTCAGCATTAATTTGCCTTGAGTTATGCTTAATATATCCTTTCAAGTTTAGTGACATGAAAAAAATAAGCAAATTCAGGTAATCTTATTCAAAATTAATATACAAAAATTTCAAATATATAATCATGGTAAGTCAAAAGAAAGGTAAAAAAAGAATAATGTTTATTTATGGAGGTTTAATTTATGAACATTGTTAGAAATTTTATAGCAAATAATACTAGTACCATAGATAAATTAATATGACTTTATTCTGAGACAACCTACTCTAAGGTCAAATTTAAATATTTAGATCTGAGATTGGCTTTGGTTCTTTTCTAGTGTATTCCAAGTACATTATGAACAAATTTGAGGTTTTGATTGGACTATAATTTTAATAAGCAATGCTTTTCATAATTAAATGTTAATTATACATAAAGAAAAAGAAAATGATATTTATTTATTTTTCTCCCTCAGTTTCACACTTATATTGCTTGACTAATTGTTCAGTTTTGCACAGCACCCCTCATAACTCCTTTTCCACCCACCTAAGAAGTCATATGGCCCTTAGAATGGTTTCAGTTTGAATAACCAGCATTCCTGAAATCTGTCTTGGTTCTTCCTTTCATGTGCCCTAAAACTTAGAGCCCATCACAATAACCCTTTATTCCAAACATTCCTTCCTTTGCCCAATAACTTATGGAATGAACATTTAATTTGGATTTTCTCTGATTTCTTAATTTACTCTTTAACAAAGATATTGTCTTTGTTTCTTTGTGTACACATTGCTTTTAGGAAAGGACAACTCATTCCATTCTTGAACCATCACAAGCTGCTGGATACCCATATTGGAGATATGGCTGGGTCCTGGCACTGGCTCAGAAGGTGCAGTAAGACAGCAGTCTAACGTAAGACTTTGTGTTGCATGAAGAGTATATGTGGACAACAAAATATGTCCAGACATTTGATATATGTGCCTTTAGTTACAAGTTTTCCCATTTTTGTCATATAGACTTTCCTCCAAGGAAGAAGATTATCAGTGGTTAGCTATAACCAATTACAATCTGAGGCCACCCCAGTGGAAGGTATGCTAAGAACAAATGAGTCTCTGCAGAACTTAAGGACTTCCGAAGAAATCAAGTGTAAAATGAATCAAAAAGAGTCTTAATCATAAAAAAAATTACATTCCATACCAGTTGAACCATCCTAGGAGATTAACCAAGGTATCTTCTTCCTGAAGAAACTAAAGCTTAAATGTGATAAAATATGTTTATTTACACATATTATTTCTAGTTCAGTGGTCTTCATGTGCAAACTATTAAAGCATGCCAAATAAAAGAAAATCTTTCTGAATCATGATAACATTGTGAGAAAAAGCTTTAAAGAAATGAGAAAACCATAAACATGTGTCAGTTCGATGGGTGTAATTAAGAATACCATTTCTTTGTTTTTGCCAATTTTTAACTACAAAGAGAAATGTGTCATTTGATTAATATAATTGTGTTGGCTCAGTGTAACTGTGGCAGTGTATAAGTGTGTGTAGGTTTTGCTGTTATGTGTAATTCCACCCCACTGTAAGAGAAAATATGAGAGGCAACAAAGGAAGAAATATGCTTTTACTTTATGTGTTTAGCATTGTAGGATTCATTAGAGGGATCTGAGAGGCCCACTCTTTCCTGGAAGCTACTTAGGAGAACTGCAGTGGCAGCAGTTTTCTTTATAATCCTTAAAGGTATTTTGAAGTATTCTAACACATTCAGCACCTGCTTGGGAGATCCAGTATACAAGCAAGTCAGTGTCCTTATGAACAATGTGTGTAAAGCAATGGAGATCCATATTTGTCCAGGATCACTGGAGTTTATTTCTATATATAATATTTTTTTTCAAAATTAGGTTGGATAGAAAGGACTGTTTGACAAAAGGAAAATGAAGTACATATTATCCTTTACATTTACCTGTGCAGATTCACACAAGCCCATAGCATTCATATAAATGCATGCAGATGGAAACGTGTGTGTGTGTGCGTGTGTGTGTAAAATGCACATAGGGCTGGTTTCATCTAAAAATCAGACAACAAGTATCCACAATATATTTATTCATATATACTGAAAGATATCAACAAGGATATTACACTTGAAAATGTATGGCGCAGATACTTGCAATTTTTTTTAAATTTCAGAAAGATTTGGGGAAAAATCCTATTTCTTACCTACATTTCCAGTCATTAAGTATGAATTCTGAAAGTCCATCATCCCCATTCCAACAATGTGTATAAAATCTTCAATCACCTGCATTAATTCTATGGAGCCTGGATAAATCTAGAAAAATAAGCAAAAGTTAGATGGAATAAAAAGTCCACATAATGAAAGGCAGAACTAGTATGAAAAAAACCACTACCTAATGAGGTCACAAATGAGTTCTGTTTTATTTGAAGAAGTGGTTGCAACTGGAAACAGCTGTAGTTTTTGAATTAATAGTTGAGAATGACACCAGGTGCCACACAGCAAGAACTTTGGAAGTGATATGAAGTGCTAATTAATCCTCCATAAATCTAAGGAAACTCAAAATACCTACCAGATTGTCTACTCAGAAACAGCACGACTTTACTTTTGATGGACTCTTTCCCTCACTTAAATATAACACAGAACAAACACTGAAATTAGGCACTTATATTTTTAGCTTAGTATCCATCTGGGGGACATAGGAATAAAAAACAATTATTATTGCTACCATGAGGATATTTACAAAGTATTAAATGTACCGTATAATAAAATATCTTGGGATTAACATTTATTTTTAATAATTATAATAGTCATTATATGAGTGTTATTAGCAATAATTTTGGGATTATAATAATAGCTCTAGTATAGATGATTTACATGTACATACAGAAAAAAAAAACCTGTGAGGTTATTATATTTATTTCAGGCAACAAATAACAGAAACTTGAGGTGGTCAAACTATATATATATGTGTGTGTGTGTATTTATATACAGAAAGAGCCATATTGTATTGTTGCTAGTGACTGAGGCAGTAGTTATCTACCTATTCTATGATTCTATATGCATTTTATTTATTTTATCTATCCACCACATCCGTAGTTACCTACCTACCTAGCTGCCTACCTACTGACAGAGCTCTCTGTCTCCTTTTCCCAAGTGTATTTTCCAACATCATGGCACCTCACACAGTACAAATAAATGTGTGTTTTCTTAAAAACAATTGTATGCTGCCATATTCTAACAGGGTGTGAAATGCAAAGGCCATTTGAAAGGTCACATGCATTTTAGCATGTGTAACCCATAAAGCCTATAAAGTAAGTCTGCATTACATAACCACATTAGAGTAGAAAGTCTTTTGAAGTCAGGTTCATTTCTTGTAGCTACTGAGTAACACTGCAGCTTCTAGCCATGAAAAATTAAGAGGATTACAGACTTCTAGCTGTTTTGCATTGCAAAGTCTGATACAGAAGAGGGAGAGAAGCTTGGGTTAGCAGGAAAGTATACAGTGAGTGCTGGAAGGAACTGGAGTAAGAGGAAGACAGGTTGAGCAGGGCAGGCAGCAGGTAGAGTGTGAGTTTTGTAGGGGCTTGTGGCTGTGCCCACCTAAAATTCAAGCACCACTTATCCACAGGATATTCACTCGCAAGCACTTGAAGACATGGACAATGGATATTACACTTTAAGACATACGTCACAAAGAGTTGGAATTTTTTAACTTCAGAAAGTTTTGGGGAATAAGTCCTGTTTCTTACCTACATTTTCAATAATTAAATCTGAATTCTGAACATTTGTCATTCCCACTTCAAGAAAGTGCATAAAACTTCTGTTGGCTTTAAAACTTCCTGCTACTACTATATTTTTCCTGTTCTTGTGTAGGTGAATGTGTGTATGAGCATGTATCAAGGACAGATAAATACAAACTAATAACAAGAGGTGTATTTTTCTGATTGGAAATAGACCACTTCTTCTAAAGAGCATTTACCTTAGGAAACTAACTCTAAATTTCTTTCTCTGTCTCTTTGAAATGTATGTAAATCCTTTTTAAAAGCTAAAATGGCTCCCACCAACTTAAAGAACCAGTGATGTTTCTTTTTGAAATGTAAACATCAAGGAAGAGAGCACACCTGCCTCAGAGAAGGCTGGCAACCAGACTTCAGAGGCTACCTGAGCCTGACTTCAAATTGCAAAATTTCCCCCATCATAAAGATATAAGGAACTAATTTTCCTATAAATAGAGGTAATTAGCTAACAACATGGTCACCTCCAATTACTAAGGGACTTTATAAAGAACTATGTGTGACAACTGGCATTGCTAAGGCCTCTTCCCTCCAGCACTAGTCATTGTTTTTCTTGAGGCTACTTAGCTCTATAAAGGATGAGGTTCCTTTCTATCCTAGTTGATTGCCTATGATATATATATATATATATATATCACAGTCTGGTTTAATGCTTATCCAGGAATAAAACTCTTTTCTTTCTCTTCCATCTTTGTGGAAAGGTTTTTCAGGTTGCTTTTAATTATATTTCCTCAATAGTAGTCAAATGTTGTAGAGAAGGGGTTGGCAAACTATTTCTGAATATTTTAGGCTTTTCAGGTCACGGGGTTCTCTGTTGGAACAACTCATCTCTGTCCTTGTTGTACCAAAGCAGCCCTAGATAATATGTAAATGAACAGGGGTGGCTCTTTGCCAAAACATTATTCACAAAGTAGGCCCCAGGCTGGATTGAACTCACTGACTGTAGTTTGTCCATTCCTGTCCTAGAGACACATGAATTTTTTAGGTTAACAGTGAAACGCAGAACTGAATACATAACTGAAATGACTTGTCTTGACTAAAATGGACTTGTCAAATCCAACCATCATGGTGATGTCTAAAATACTGCTATATAAAGTTTAGCCTTTTTTGGTGTGTTTTGTTTTTTTACTTTAGTATGCTGTCTTTAGTAGAATGCTTTATGTAAACATAGTTTGATCCTCCATATCTGGGGCTGCTGGGTAATAAAAAAGTTCTGTAATAACTATGTTTATTGTTTAAAGTGTAAATTTTGTTTGCAAAAACCTGATGTCAATGTTCACCATTTTGCTCAGCTAGTTTTTCAAATGCACACAGTACTCTATTATTTCACTTTTGCTGAAGTTATTCCTCTCAAATAAGATAAAGGGACCATGAGGATTATTTTTAGCAAAATTTAAACAACCTTATTTCCAAGAGGTCCACCATTTATGCCACAAACTTGGAGACCCATTTACCATGTGGCTATAATTATGACAGCACCTTTTACTAAAAGCTACAAAATAGATATTTTTTAAAATTTCAAGTAGTCATTTTAAAGCAACATTCAGGATTATTACCACTGGGAAAAATTAAAAATTAGAATATAATAACCCCAAATTCACAATAGATGAATTATGGATTCATGATATTTCCATTGATGAGTCCTGCCACAATTCCATCTGTTCAAGTTGCTATCTCACAGTAAACAAGACCATATGATGAAGTGCAGTCTTATTTTAAAAAGGGTATGGTATATTTGTTCTAAATATATCCAAAATTAATAATCCCCAGCATTCTGGGAAGATGTGCTTCTCCTCTGCAGCTGCATTCCAGGGAAATACACCACTTCCTTACAGTGAGTGAACGAGAGTGTCCTCCAGATGAAGGCCAAGGACAAGTACATAATTCAAACTAGCAGAGAAAGATAGATCAGGATCTTATTGAGGAGGAATTTTTTTCCTTGCCATGACCAGAAGCACAGAATTTGTACTGAAAATAAAGAGGACCACACTGCACTATTTTTAGAGCTCCTACCACAGTGGGAATAAAGGGCATGATTTACTCCTGAAGGCCTAGAATATGGCTGTGAAAGGAAAATGGGTAAATGGTTCATCTGAACCTAAGAAACTATCCAATCTCTTTTTCAAGATTGCCTTTTCATAGGATTTTTAGAAAGGGTCAGGTTGAAAATGTAAAGTTTAACATCTGGTTAAATTAAATATCCACAGTATTTTTTTTAACAAGATTATACTCCATTTCTTGACCCCAAATCCTCTTTTCTACAAAGTTAGAAAAAAATCTTACTGACCATATATCAGCACAGCACAAATGAAAATGTAAGGCATTATGAATCAGTAGCTAAACTAATAAGGTCATTTGTTACATTGGTAAAAGCATAACAAAAAAATCAGAATACAATTTTTTTTTCACTATAACCATTCTTTGAACTAAAAGTACACATATGTTTTTTGATCCAGATTTTATGAAAAAATAAAATAAATGGAAATAATCTTATCAATAGATACCCTATAATTTCTTTTGAGATATGTGCTTTTTAGATTTGCATTTTCTTGTCTTTAGACAGGAAATAAGTCTATTTTGTATTAGCTCCTTAAAATACATAACCTTCAAGTTACAAATCACCTGAACATGCTCCATGTTTTTTGCATATATAAACATTATTCCTCCAATAGACTGACATTAGAAAAAGATCATTTGATGGATAATTATTTTGCACTCTAGAATGACTTTTAAAATTATCTTTTTATGTTTTGAAGGAGGAAATCATTAATTTCTTCAAACGTGTTTTACATTTTATGTAGCCAACTTTATTTGAAGTTCTAAAATAACCCAAACCTTACCTGCTGTGCATCTTCCCATTTTTCCTTGTTTTCTTCATCTAGAAGGTTGCTAACTATTTGAAAGAAGTTCTGTAAATTAAATTAGATAAAAGGTTTAATATTACATGAGAGAATATGCTTTTCAACAACACCTATTTGTGATTTTCTGTTGTGACACTACATGCAATTTGTCTTATGACTCTACCTACTCTAGCAGATCTCTAAGGACCCCTGTTTAGAACCATATCCTAATATTTCTATGTAACTCCATATCTTCACCCCAGAAGCAAATAGAAAAGGTAAGACATTTGCTTACAATTCTTTGTTTCATTAGTCTCTCAATTCCATTCTATAATGTCATCGTATAATTATTCCATACAAATGAGATTGATTCTTTCTATAAGGAAAGTTGCCTGTATTTGTGCTATTACAAATTACTCTGTTAATTTCAAACCATGATTTGTTACTTATATTATTGTTTTGAAGAACATTGTAGTGGATGGGGGATGGGAATCAGTGATTGAGTGCTTGCTTGGGTATGAACCCTGGATCCCATGTGGGGGGATTATCATGAGATTATGAACTACGAGTAAAGCTGAGGCAAGAGGCTCCCAAGGTCGGATTACTGGCTCTTATACTTTTTCAATTACCTATTAAGAATACTAAAAGAAAATTCTTAAGTTCCTGGCTCCTGGAAAATAACACTAGGTAAATCTTAGCTAATTCTGAATTATTGTCCTTTACTCCTGACTTTTGCCACAGAGCTAACACGGAGGAATAAGTTTACATGTAACATGTTCCTATTAAAGTTCCAAATCCTTGCCATTATCCTTGAACCTAAGTAAATATGAAAAATTTTAGAATCACTCGATTTTATTTTCTCTTTCCATACTGGATTTTCATTTTCCATTTATTGTGGACACATTGACAATGTTCTGTTCAGCTGTTAAGTACTCATTTTACTTGTGAGGTGCTGTTTTTGTAATTGTTGTTTTTACCAGAGTGAAACATTTTTGTCCTCTGGCATTATACTGTGCCATCAAGACACAAGACCCAGGACAAGGAACCCAGGGTGCCTGTTGAAGAAAAGCAGTGACTTAGGGTCATAGAACACCTAAGTGTCAAGTTAAGACATTTGTCTTAAACTGCATAGATGGTGGTTGCTTGGTTGTGTCCTCAGAACCCATCTTTTCTAGCTGGTCTGCAGGTAATTTAGCAGAAGCATTGCCTCATACTGACACCTTAGCTTACAACAAGACTCCCTTGAGGGCAGAAATAACAATGATTTGTTAGTCTCATCTGTCTTCCTCCCTATCTAGCTTTTCAAAACAAGCATTTGCTCTAATTCTGAATAAATTCACCTGGGTGTTTTTAGATGAAAAACAAAGCAGCTTCATTTCCTCTACTCTTGTGGTTTGAAACTGTTAGTATCTATATTTAATTGCCCTATTTGAGCTATTTATTTTAATAGTTCCTGGCAATCACATGGTTGAAACATGTTTCGAGTCATAACCTCTATAAATGTTCCAGAATATTTTATGCAACACTTGAAAAAAGACAAATCTGTTTTAGACCGGTTTTCAACTCATTTAACCTTTTTGTACAGCCAGCCCTTTTTTTTTTTTCACTTAAAATTTCACTCTTGAAGTGTTAACATTTTAAGGCCTTAGTCCATTGAGCCGCAACTCTACCTATGGACAGAAAGAATTAACCTTCAGAGTTCTCCAATTGCCTATGGCTGGTTAACTCAGCATGGGACTTGGTGCTAATGAGGCAAACATTGCAGGTCTCATCCCCGTGCATGCCAGTTAGCTGCACTGAAGCCTAGGACCTCGACCTGCATCTTAACCTCTGCCACCTTTCACACAAAATGCGTGCTGCTGCTAACAAGAGAGTCTAAGGCAGTGGGAAGCAATTTGTGCAAATGCATCTCCATTTCTGGAAAAAGAAAAGAAAAGAAAAGAAAACAGTTCACAAAGCATGTTTTACTAACAGTGGGTCAGTGACTTCTTGCTGTACATGAAGGCCACTGCTCACATCCAATTCCTTGATGAAAATAATAAATTCAGAGTTCAGTTTTTTTTTTTTTAATCATCAAAGGGCAAACATAAAAATGCAAATTGCTAAAATAAACATTAGCCAAACATAGAGTACAAGAAACATTTTGTTTTCCAAGGCCAATTAATGGGACTTGATTAAGTTAGAGTGGGCAGGCAGTACAGATTGCAGTTCTCCTGCGGTCGCACTTCTGATTGGTTCAGAACAATCAGTAGTAGTTCCCCAGTGCAGGCCAGGTAGGAGCACAGAGAGCCAGGCCTCCATGTCCACGGTGATGTAGGAGCATTTATGGGAAAAACAAGTCTTTCTGGTTCATTCATATATCCTAAACATATACAATGCCTTTCCCATAGCAGATACTAATAAACTCCTAAATTAAAGGAAACAAGGTGAAAAGTCTGTATGCTTCAGGTTTTCAGCACCATTCCTTTGAGCTGCCTCTGCTCTGACTTGTCACCCAAATACTGAAAAATATGTATATTAATATTAGTTATTACATATTAATTCACTTTGACTTTCGGTCAAAGATCAAAAGATAGGACAGAAGAATGAACAAGACAGACAGTACTTTGGAGAGGACACTTGTAACATTTCAGGCCATTTGATCGAATTTCTGAACAAAGTATGACTCCGCTTCCATAGCAGCAGGGATAGTGCTTGTTGCTGTTCCTAAGGAGTCCTGCTAAGGTGCTGTTATGCTGATGATTTATGGATCAGGTCACTTATTTCCATGCCAGAAATAAGTGCATCAGATGCATCTTATTTTTCTGTTTTGTTTTTTCTTTTTTGATAAAAAAAATCCCTATGATTTAGGCTGATTTTGAAAATTGAATGCCTTCAGCAGAATCACAGTTTCTTGGAGATTGAGCTATGAAGACTTGGGTTAAAATTTTGTTCATTGATTATTAATTGTGTGGTCCTGGGTAAATGCTGTCCAGCTAAGCCTTAGTCCTCTAATCTGTAAGAGAGGAATAAAAATAGCTACCTGGAAGAGCTATTGTGAATCTTGGAGGTAATTCTTTAACACAGTTCCTGAAACCTGTTAAGTGCTTGATGTACAAAGGCTTTATGATTGTATTCCTTTTATGTTTTCTGTTTTTTATATGACTGATTGCATGATTTGTATTTATAGCCAAATTATGGCAAATATATATCTAGATTGTTAATACAGACTTTCACAACCAATGCTAGTCTCTCCTGTCTCCATTTAATCTCTCTTCCTCTCTTGGCAATATTTAGAGCACAGAACTGATTCATGACTAACTTCTGGGCCTATAATTTGTTCTGTAGAAATCTCTCCATCCTAAGAATGCATTGTGCTAGAAGGGGTTTTCAGTGTAGTGATTATAAGACACCTACTAAGAAGCACTGTGCCAAGTGGTTGTGGGACACAAAGGTCAAAGAGGCATGACTCTTTTTGTATTTTTCTCTTCAGGAAGTATGAAAATCACTGAAGTAAATATACACTAGAGAAGGACAAATCCTTCTGTGAATTTTAAAGTGCAGGTCCTAGATTTGCTGATAAGAGACAAAAAACACGTATTCTATGGAAAGCAGTAATATTTCTTTTATTTCTGATTGGCTTCCACTTGGCAGATTTCTTATGGATTATATACCATTTTCTATAACTATGTTAAAGCACTCTTAGCATTTAGATTTTGCTGAACTCCTCATGGAAATAAAATTACAGATTAGGCTAGTAATTTCAGATATCTAAAATCTCACAGGAACTGTTTTCTTCATCAACCCAGCAGCAACATGTTTGCATGCAAAGATAAAAGATAAGCTCTAAAGGACAAGATTAATGAGGTAGAACTGAGGGTTTGAAAGAACTTTTTGGTCCTGACCAGAAACATATGGGTAACCCTACAAATGGCCTAAGAGCTAAACAAGGGAACAGGGACAAGCTATTAGGATAAGAATGTAGAGCATAGGACAGATCATCTAGAGAAGAGGTGAAGGCCTTACAAGGTCCAACTCCTTTACCTCTCTAACCTCACAGATGATATCCTGCCCCACACTCTATACACCAGGCTCTTCAGAGGTTTTCCTGCACCACAACTATTTTCATCTCTGCCTATAGTCCAATGTACTTGCTGTTCCCTTTCTTGGACTGCTCTGCTTCTTGTTCTTAACTGGGATAACCCTTTCTTTCCCTTCATGTCTAGATCTATATGGAATTTCCTCAATGGAATCTCATCAGATCACTATTCTCCCTAAGTATATGGACTTACATATTTTCTCTCTCTCACCTTGAAGTTTGTATAGCCTTCTTTGAAAGTATATCTCAATTTGTAATCAAGATTTGTAGACTGATTGGTTTAGGGCTTTTTTTTCTCTACCAGCCTACCATATAGTTGGGATTATTTCTACTTGTTCACTCCCGAGTCTCTAGGGCACAGCATAAGGCAAAATGCAAGCATTCGAATATTTAAAATCAATTGGCTGCAGACCTATGGTAGACAAGGCAATTGACTATGCATTGAGGTAATTAAAAAAAAAATTTCCTCCACCTAATTTGCAGCCTCCTTTCCAGTTTAACACCCTCTTCTGTTATCAATGCCTCCAATGTGCCAGGGTCCTCAATATGTCCAGGGAATGAAACATGCGACTTGTTTTTACAGACAAGAAAATAGGTCATCATGAGTAAATATGCGATAACACTCTATTTTAAATAGCATTAGTAAGTCTCGATGTCATTCTTGAACACAGATACATACTTTTGAGAAGTCACAGGGCCTAATTAATGAAGAAGTAGCAGCTGTGGGTGTTTATCCCAAGGACAGGTCATCTTCTTTCATAAACACAGCTTCTTTGCCAAACACAGGGAACCCTCCACTACCATCACTGTCCCTATCCCACCCCTTGCAGAATACACCTGGTATTATAAATGCTGCTTTGTTCAGCAAAAGAATGCATAAGGAGAGCTATAATAATAAACTCAGATAGCAAAGTGGAGGGGGCTTTGGCAAGGAAAAAGACTAGAGAAAGGAGCATCACAAAGAGTGATTTATCAATAGCTCATAGTAGTAATTATGAAGGCGTAAAGGAAAGAAGAACTTGTGGGAATGGTAGGGTGAAGAAAGACATGGAAAATACCTAGAAGAAGAAGTGCATTTACTTATTCAACAATGTTTGCTGAATGACTTCTCTATATTGGGTATTTCTCTGAGTTCTGGGAATGATAAGAATGAAAAAGGTATGTGAGAGTTCCTGACTTCATGAAACTTACACTTTAATGAGTGAAGAGAGGCAGTAAGTCAATAAATTTTTAAAGATGATATCAAGACTGGGAAGTAACTCTAGCATTTAGCACATACACCCTGGGTTCAATCCTCAGTACCTCCCTGCCCACACCCATGGTTTCAGATGGTGATTGCAATGCTTTGAATATATCCCCTCCAAAATGTAGATGTTGCCAATATGATGGGGATTAAGCCTTCTCTCCGTGGTAAATGGGATTAAGACCCATTTTTATAAAGATGTTTTTGGCAGTGTTTGGCAACTTGTCCTTCTGCCTCCTGTCATTTGAGGACACAGCATTCCTCCCTCTGGAGGATGCAATAACAACGGGTCTTCTCCTGTCTCAGCATGACATGACAATAGCCTGCACAGGTAGGAAAGTACAGGCACCAAGATCTCAGACTGCTCTGGTGCCTTGATCTTGGACTGAGCCTCTAGAACTGTGAGGAAATACAGTTCTGTTTTCTGCAGGTTACCCATTACCAGGTATTTTGTTATAATATCAGAAATGGACTAAGGCTAATTTAAAAATATAGTATGTTATAGGAATGGAGCAATTAGGTCAGGGCAGGTTGTGTGTGTGTATGTGTGTGAGAGAAAGATAGATGGAGAGAGAGAGAGAGAGAGAGAGACAGAAATACAGAGATACACACAGAGAGAAACACTTTTGCTTGAATAGTCAGCAGAAAAGACCTTCCTGAGGTGATATTTGAGATGTGACCAGTATGGTGAGAAGGAGACAGACATGAGAAAACCCGAGGGAGAGAATTCCTGAAAATACTGGGAAGGGGAAGGACAAATTCCCTGGATAAGGAACAGTCTAGACAAGATAATCAGAAAGAAAGAAACATAGGTGGAGTGGTCTTGGAAGGGAAATGGATAGGTTAGAAGGAGGACTATATTCACAGAGGATGAAAAAGAGAGGAGCCAGACAAATTGAGGCCTTGATTCCACAGTGGTTGTATGACAAAATTTGTTAAAAATAGAAGTCTTGCTTTGGTTTCTGAGTGGAAATTAAAGTGTAAGATAAAGAAAAACAGGAAGGTCAGAAAGTTGTCTTAAATTACTAAGGCCAGGGATGATGCTAGCTTGGCTTAGGAAAACAGCATGACATAATGATAGACCACACAGGTGGGAAAGTACAGACCCAAGATCAATCTCTGATCCCTAGATTATGTCATTTAGGATGATGATGGAGTCATACATGCTGAATTCCACATATGAAAAGGCTGCTGGGAAAAAGAAAGTGAACTTAGTTTTGTTCAAGTTCAGTATGAGGACTCTACAATATAGCTGAGAGAAGATGGTCCAACAGACAGGTTTAACTGCAATCTACATTTCAAAAGACAAAAATTTGTATAATTAATCCTAGTTGAAAACTGGAGGCTTTGAGGATTAAAATACTGAGATGATCAGGAGCAGTGTAGAATGGGGTGAAGTTCTTGGAGACCAACTGGAGAGGAAGAATAATAAGCAAGACAGATGAGGGAAGAAGAAGAGAAGCAGGAGTGACAGGTGACAAAATAAAATACGTTTGGAAAGAAGGTGCTCCACTAGTGAAGTTATTTCAGAGACTGACAGGTACAAATCTAAGCACAGTTCAAAGTATAGTGCAGTAGGTTTCACATTTTAGTCTTGCACTTGGCAAACAACAATTGAATGTGTAACGTATAAAATCATGAGCACACCCATATTGTAGTTTAATCTGTGGATGCCATCTCATATGTGATCTGACTGTGACTCTGCTTCTAGGTCTCCTATTCAAGAAAGTATACAGAAATGAAATCGAGTCCAAGCAACAATACTGTACAAAGCATGTTTAGTTTGTCCAATGTGTTTGGTTTTTTTAAAACTAAGAATTTTTTTTTTTTTTGGTAACAGGAAATAGGCAAAATAACTTACAATTGATCTGGAGAAAGGATTGTAAATACTATGGATTAATCCTTCTACTCAGAATCCAAGCAGTACATGCACTAGTTATTGGCACTTAGAAGCTATCAAGGATTCAGGAAGACAACAGATTTTCATTCAGGATGCCTTACCTGGTGGATTTCAGGGACCAAGACCAATGGGAATATGATTCAGAGACAAGATATTGAGCCACTGGGAAATCAGCAGACAAAAGGTAGAGCTCATTGGGAGGACTAGATTATTAATTCACAGCAAGTGGGATGACCAGACTTGAGGGCTATGGTCACCGGGATCCTAAGAGCAACAGGACTGTTCTAGCTTGACTTCTGCAATCTGCTAGGCCCAGAGTAACGTGAGAGCAGATTGTTGAAACAAATATCTCCCAAGATGCAATAGATTAGGGGGAAAAGAAAACAACCTTTAATGACACCTTTTTTTTTTTTTCCTTTTCTTCTTTTTTAGTCACAATCTCTCAGAAGCCCTGACTTGTTTTCAAAACTGCATAAGAACACTGCTCTAGGAATCACTGGCTATGTTTCATACTAATCTTACTCTGCCATGATGTCAGAGAGTTTGCCTCATGGAGTTTCTGAATAGATGGATGGGTTACGTTTTATAAAATAATACCAGTCCATGCTAAATTTCACATGAAGAACTCTAGTAAGAGGTGGCAGAGTGAGTCAGCTGAGAGACTGGATGAGGCTAAGGGAAAGAAGAAAACATTCAATTTTTCAGTCCTTTGGGAATGAGCTCAATGCTGTTTTTATATCCTTATTCAAAAAAGAAGGGTAAAAAGCAATACTAACAGGGTTAAGTATGCTGTATGATTATTCCCCTCCAAGGAAGTCTGGCAGAGCAACCAATGTTATAAAAACATCACAACTAATGTGGCAAAGGAATATCAAATCCAGACAGAGGATGCTTTTTTTGCCCTGCTGGGAACCAAACCCAGGGTCTTACACATACTAGAAAAGCACTCTAACACTGAGCTACATTTCCAGCTCTTTTTAAATTTTATTTTGAGACAGAGTCTTGCTAAATTGCCCAGGCTGGCCTTGAACTTGTAATCCTCTTGTCCCAGTCTCCCCCGTACCTCGGATTCCAGGCATGTTCTACTGAACCTAGTCTGGGGGATGCTTCAAAAGAGAGGAAAGGGATGAGGACCAGTCCCTCAAGTTTGGGCAAGGTAGGCTGGTCCACCTGAGGGCCACCACATGAGGAAAGCAAGCACACATCACAGGTTTATCTGAGACACTGATGGTGGCAGCCATGGCAGGCCTGCCCTGGGAGAAGATGCCAGGCACACACCTTTTTAATACAAGAAATTCTCAGTCCTTCAAGATTCCTGTTATAAGCTGAATTATATCCCCCCACCACCCCTCACTCCCATTAAAAAAAAAAATCTATGTTGAAGCTCTAAGAGCAGTACCTCAGATTAACTTTATTTGGAGATAGGGCCATTAAAGAGGAAATTAAACGAAGGGCATGAGGGAGGGCTATAATCCAATCTTCTTGGGTGCTCTGAGGAAGAGAATAGAACAGACAGACACCAGGGATACATGTGCACAGAGAGGGAAAGAAAAGCCATGTAAAACCTCAAAGCAAGGCTTGCCATCAGTGAGGCAAAGAAAAAGGAAAAACCAAATCCGCTGAACACTTGATCTTTGACTTCTAGCCTCCAAAAGGGTAAGATAAATTTCTTTCATTTATGTCACCTAGCCTGTGTCTTTGTTATGGCAGTCCCACCAAACTAATATATTTTTCAATGATAATTTATAAAAGAAAAATCTTTGATAATAAGCAGAATCACAATGAAAACCCATCTGTATATTTTTCTTGTGCAAATCTCAATATTCCCTTGATTCTGAGGGAAATGGGAGATTCTAAAAGTGTAAAAACACCTAATGCAAATTTTGTTTTGTTTTAATGTAGTCAAAATTCTTTATTTGTATTGTATAACATTTACTAGTCAATTGTACCATATATGTATATGCAAATTATATAGATACAAGCTTTTTCCTAATTGAATTCAGCTATGCTATACCACTGAGCTACTTTTCAATTTTTTTTTTTTTTTTTTTTTTAATTTCAAGACACATTCTCATTAAGTTGCTGAGGCTGGTCACTAGGATTACAAGTGTGCACTACCATGCTTGACTGTATATAATACAAATTATTAAAACTTCCTTTCCATCCTTCCTCTTCCTGTCTGATCTCTGTGCACAATTTTGTGCTTTCTTATGAAGCTTGTTAGCTCCTGTCTGCCAGCAGCCATCTTCTAAATTTTGTTTATGACAGGATTCAATCATGTTGATTTGTGAAGCAAAATTTGTTGCTTAATATTTCATTCATTTAAGTAAGCTGTTCAGTGTTGAGTGTCTTATTTTCATGTTTAGATTAAGGTTAAAGTTTAAATACTACTTAGAAGGAGATGCTAGTTATACAAGACTTTCTACCACAGAGTAACAGTAGGGAATCCTCTCAGGCTGTTAAGCATTGAAAACAGCAGCCATTTATAATGTGCAGTGCTTGTCACCTGAGAGCTGTGATCCTGGACTCAACTTAGTTTTCACTGAGCCAGGAACCCCATGATTGATTTACATGTTCTCCTCATCCACTTGCTCTCCAACACTAAAATGGCCCTGCAGCATCATTCCTAAGGACTAATTGCTTCTTCTCTGTTCCCATTTTCCCTTGACACATTCCTTGCACTTTTCCCTAACAAGTGAAGAATAAGTAATGCCTATACTTTCTTAGCTGGTGCCATGAGAAACATCTGACCTTCTTTCCTTGGCAGGAAGGTTTCAAATATACACCTACAATGGCAGTGGCTACCTGTGGTCCAGAGACTTGGGTTTTCACTCCATCAGTTCAACTCGTTGGATGATAGCAGTAGCTAAATTTCTGGATCTCTACTATATTCCAGATACTGTGTATTTCACATAGATAATCGAACCCTTACATCAACCCTATAAGGTAGGTACTTTTATCCCAAATTATGGAAATGAAAATTGAAGCACAATGTAACTTGTCTAGGGTCACAGAGCTAACAAGCTCCAGAGCCACATCCTGAAGTTCAAAATCCTGTATTTAGAGCAAGCGCTCAATTGTCATACCCTACCATCCTCCCTATCAACCCTACTCCTGTTTGAGAAAATAGTCAACTTTTCTACTTGCACAATGCTTTCTCAGCACAGGCTCTCATGCATCACCTTGTGTCTTGAACTTTACAGTTGAACTAGTATTACACACCAGAAGAACTCTTATCAGATCTTACTTAGTTAAGAAAACTGGAGAACTGCAGAGTTGAGGCTTATCATTGTATTATAGTATCATATAGTTTAGATGTGAGGTGTCCCCCAAAAGCTCATGTGTGAGACAATGCAAGAATGTTTAGAAGAGAAATGATTGGGTTATGAGAATCTTAACCCAAGATTAAGATTCTCATAATCTTAGGCAGGTACAGAGTGGCTGGAGGAGGGGGTCCCTGGGGATGCAACTTTGAGGTATATATTTTTTATCTGGAGAGCACGGTCTCTCTCTATTTTCTGATCATCATGGGAGCCACTTCCCTCTAGCACACTCTTCCATCATGATGTTCTGCCTCACCTTAAGCCCTGAAGAATGGAGCCAGTTGTCTATGGACCCAGACCTCTGAAACCATGAGCCCCAAATAAACTTTTCCTCCCCTAAAATTGTTCTTGTTGGGTCTTCAATTCATAGCAGCAGAAAAAAAAAATGACTGAAATATGTTATCATGTTAATGGTTGCTTCCACATGTGTAATCCACCCTTTCACTATGCAAAGGGTAAAAGTATCTGGCACTGAAATCACAGAAGAAATATTACTCCAGGATCCTAACCAGGTGACCTGAGCTACTGATGGTTAGTACAGGAATGATCCATGTGATCCATGTAATAGCAATATGTGCTGTCATCAAGAGTCTTAAGACGAAGATGCTTGACTTCACTGAAATCATTATATTTGTTTTTAATTGAATTCCTTGATCACCCAACACTGAAATATTCATTTCTAATAGAATTGGCACTTTAAAAAGAAATTGGAAAACTGAGATTAGAACTTCCTATTTAATCTCAATCACTGGGAAATAAATTTCTCAATCTTAGGAAATATGTCAAATAAACAAGGGTCTTCCAATGTTGAGTAATGACCTTTATTTATTTATTTTTTTTGAGTAATGACCTTTAGAAGGTCATGATTAATTTTTCTTAACTAAGTAGAAAAGAATGGAAAGTAACAGAATGTATTACACATAAAGTAGTAAATATTATTTTTGTAAAACTCTTTTCAATTATATATTGATGTAAACTGTGTGTTTTAGAGTGGGCCACAGTAAAAAAGATAAAATAAATAAAATTGCAAAGTACTAAGTGAGACCTACAGAAATGTTCTAGAAGAACAGAAAAATGTTTAAGTACAGGCTGGCTTTTACATTCATATGAGTTTGAGGGGCACAGCATGCTGTGGATCTCAGTGGATATCTCCATATTTAAGTTCTTTATAATATTTTCTTTATCCCCCAAATGCAAACTGTCTCAAGGGCCTACCTTTCATTCCTTTAGATTGTCTTCCCTGCCCCGCTGACCCTAAGATGTGCTTCCTTCCCTCACCTCTAGACCATCTTCATTGTATCCTCCATGGGCTTACTCCCCCTTCCCTGCCATGTATACACTGTTCCTTTCTAGACTAATATATGTTACTAATCTCCTCAGACTTTCAAAAAATAACATTTATATCCAGTAATATTTAGTAAACTTGTTTATAGAGAATCAAGTCTTTCCTGTCTTTCCAAATTAGATGTTCAGTTTAAATTTTTTTTTTTTGTGAAAGCATATGATTTTCCAAAACATTATTATATTTCCTTTGTTCATTCAATAATTATTTCAACAAATATTTGAGGGTCTGCTATACTTCAAGTGTCAGACAAAGCCCTAGCGACATAATTCCTCCACAAATTTAAATTTTACTGTTGAGGGCAGACTTAGAAATAATCATTACAATGCTGTATGTGAGTGCTACAGTGGAGATATATATAACTTTTCAAAAGGTCAGAGGAGTTAAAAAAAAAAAAAAAGAAAGAAAGAAATCCAATTCTGCCTAGGTTTGGGGAGAAGACTTTTGAGAAAAAATTATATTTGAATGGAATCTTGAAAGAATATATGTCAAATGGGAAAAGGGAAGGATATGCCACTTAGAGAACTCTTATGAATTCTGGGAGATGTGACAAAGTACATTGGTTAGGAAAACAATATGCTAAGGGGAAACGATTTTTCAAGTTGGGACACCAGATTCCAAATAGTATAATTATGGTTTACCATTCCTAGACACATAAGCTTTTTTTTTTTTTCAAATTTAACATTTCATAAATTAGAATGTGACTTAAAATGAAAGGCAGCTTAGCATTGTGTTACACATACAGCAGTCTTTCTATCTCAGATGGAGATGAAATGGTGGAGATGACAGAGACGATATTATCCAGATCAGGATGAAACAGTTTCACAGTGATATCCAAAAATGGGTACCTTCCAGTAAAAGGAAAAAGACTTAATGTGGAGCTTTATTTTATGACCCAGTACCTGATCAGGCAGGGTGCAGCTGGTAGGGATTGCATGAAATTCTTCCCTTGGAGAACTGGTATGTGGCCAGTGTAGGGTACTGTTAATGTCAGAAATTATTTCCTTTGTTTTGTTTTGCTGCTTCTCTATTTTATGGTTTTAATTCAAGTTTTTGGCATTAAAAAAACAATAAGTATCATGTATATGTTTTGATGTTGGGCATAATCTTTTTTTTTTTTTTGGTACTGGGGTTTGAACTCAGGGGCACTCAACCACTGAGCAACATCCCCAGCCCTATTTTGTATTTTATTTACAGATAGGGTCTCACTGAGTTGCTTAGTACCTGGATTTTGCTGAGGCTGGCTTTAAACTCATGATCCTCCTGCCTCTAGGATTACAGGCCTATGCCACTGCTCTAGGCCTGGGCATAATCTTAATGTGTAACAGCTGCCAAAGAGTTAAATGGTTGCATGCAGAGTACTCAGTGAAGGCAAACTTCCCTGCTTTGTAGTTAAGTCCTCTTGCTTATTGAAATAATTGTGAACATTTTAATAGAATCTGCTGTTGATTTAGCAAAGTGAAAAGGGATTAAGCCTTGCATTTTTCTATAAAATTAATGGTGATTATATTTTGGACTTCTGAGAATTTACACTATAATGATTTTAAATCCCAATTATCTTCATTTGATAAGGCAAAGATGTATACTTTTCTGGAATAAAATTATATGGGTTTTATATTTTTCTTCCTCTTTTCTTAGTTGTCAATGGCAACAACTTATTTTTCCTAAATAATAAAATAGGGCACTTATTCCAAGAACTTGATGTTCTAGTGGCTCATGTGATCATAATGTTGTTACTCAGTAATGTGAATGATCAGGAACTTCATAATTTTGTGGATTTTTAAAGCTACAACATATTTTGGTTTATGAAGTTGTCAAGCCACACCTGATAAAGTAAAAATTTTAAAAAGTAAGAAAGACAAAAGAAAACCTTAACATTAAAAAAAATAGATTGAGCTAACATGGGTAAATACAATTATAATTTATATACTTTAAAAATTTACCAGTAAACATATAGTTCTGCATTTTTAAATGCTTTTTTTTTTCTCTCCTGGGCTATTGAGCAAGCCTAGATGGTATAAAAATACAAATGCCTTAGTGATATTTAGAAATTCTGCTGAATGAAATTTTCCATGGATACATTTTCTTCAAATACCAAAAAAACCCAAATAACCAAAACAGAACAAAAGACCCCCAAATCTTGCCTTTCGGAAATAGTATTGATAATTACAAGTCATCTGAATGAAGAGAAGAGCTTCATATGTTGACAGGAATCATGCCAATTTTCATGCTTTTAAGTTATAACATTATCACAGCCATCTTAAAGCCTTCAATTTGTCCAAGGTCTTCATAATTTAATTTATTTGATTTCTAATAAAAATAAATGCATGTACATACGTGTGTGTGTGCACATGTGTATAAAAAGTAGATTGCAGCTATTCTGTCTCTTTCATCAACATGCCAAATCAATTTTTTGAACCCAGCATATTAGTCATTTAAATAAAATGCCCTGAATATAACCACATTTAAAAGAATGTATTCTTTTCACATGGTTTTACTTAGTTTATTTGTTATTATTCCTCATCATTTCCCAATGGGAGACAAAAGAGTGAAAACCGTTCAATGATAACTATTTGATTGTTTGTTAAAGTTAGTTTTATTGTTGATTTTGTTCAATCAACTTTTTTTGAATGCCTTCTCTGTTCAAGATCTGATTCTAAATCATATTTGGGGTAGGGCTCTGGAGCTTGGCTAGGGTCCCAAGATGGACCAAGAAAATTTCTCCTTTTTCAAAAAATTTCCAGCAAGTGCTAATAATTTAAGGCATAAGGAGATGCAGAAGAGAAAGTGCTACAGACATTCAGAGGCCCAGATTACCAAGAGGTGACTTCAGAAGGTTGAGAAAGTGAAGACAGTCTGAAAGCACAAAGTAAGCAAAGACCCAGAGCCAAAAATGTGCACTACATTCAGGAAGGAGGAAGAGTTAATTTGACTCAGGTGTATAATCAACAAAGAGGAAGAGCAATCTATGTAAGAGGCTGGAGACATAGGTAATCTATGTACTGCACAGTGCACTAGAAGCCAATATAAAGATTATGTGATGTCATCCAGGGACCTTGAGGCTCCACTGAAGAGTTCTTAGATGTTTCTTAGTTGTCCTAGGACAACTAACAGGAATGTCCTGTACAACATGAATAGGAATGTAGGTAAACGTGAGAGTATCAAAGGAAAGAGGCCACAGGAATAGTGTAGGCTGAGATCATTAGAGGCTGGTTAGGATAACAGCAGTAGGAAGATGGAGGAAAGAATAGATGGAAGAAGCATTGTGCTGGCAGACTCAACAGGAAAGGAAGAAAAGACAAAAGTCACGATGACATTACTAGTCTAGGTTAGGATTGCAAATTCCAAAAGGAAAGTAAGAAATGCAAGAAAACTTGGAATTCAAAATGAGTTTAGTTCATATCATATCAAGCCTGGGATGCTCACCAAACAGAAATGTTCAGAACCCTCACATATGGCAAGTTGATGTTTATATAAAGTATACAGAATGTTGAGGATGGTCCACAAACCAGAGTTTATAATAAAGCAAATAAAGAAAGAAACATATGCATTCATTTTATTGAATTGTGGAAAATAAAAGAGGTAAAAGTTCTCTGGGATTTCAGAGAAAGGAAAAATAGTTTTTAGACAGTGTTGGGATTTGGTGGTCTGGCATTGGAAAATATGTGACAGAGTTGAACTAAGAGAAGAAAGAATACAAGAAAAGGATGGCATTCCAGGTGACTGAAAAGATACCAGTAAAATCAATAGGATAGGAAATGCAATTCCACTTTAAAGGGAATTAGGGGGATATCAATGAGTTCTGGACTTTGTGTATATGTAAAGGATGGAAGAGAGCATAGGATAGAAATGGAGGAACCTGTTTCTAACTAGCACAAAATGACCACAGAATAATCAGTACAAATTGTTTCATTTAAGTCAAACCAGCTAGTGTTTAAGATTAAGCAATTGGTTAAACTAATTGTTCATTAAGTCATGTATTCTAATGAGTAGCTCAATCAAAATATATTGCTAACATACCTGATAATCTTAATTTCTTCAATTTACTACATAAAATCTTAAACCCCTATACTTTTGAAAGTTGGAGATTACTTAGTACAATATTCTGCCTAATGTTTCAGTTGTGAACATAGTGTCTCAGAGTCTGTTTATTTCTTTCTTTTGGTTTGTTTTTGAAATTAAAAGTTGTACTTTGTGTCAAGGATTTCAAATGTTTGGTTTTAAAGACAATGCTAATAGAATTATTTCAGAACTGTAGGGAAAAATTGTATATGACTTTATTAAGTTGTTAATATTAGAAAACTGTTTCATCCTTTGTAAGAAAAATAGCATATTTAAATGACCAAATGATGTCAATCTTCCACCTAGTACCCTTCCTAATGGAATTTTACAGTTATGATTTAAAAAGTGGATACTGATGATATAATCTATGAATGCAGCACCAATAATTCTCACAGCAGATACTCTCAGCAGCATGTGCATCTAATTTTAGTATACAAAGAAAGGCAGCAACATTATTTGTGAATAACTCCATAATTCCAAAAATTCTTCTTTTTTCTTTCCCTTAATAGTTATTTAAAACCAAAACCAAAACAAGCAAGCAAAAAACAAACAAAAAATCCAAAAATGAACAAACAAAAAACTGATGTATTTACAAAGTGAAATACAAACAAAACTCCCAAATGAAGCAAACAATACCTGATCTGGGAGCTTTGCCAATCCTTTATTTTAATCAACTTTTTTTTTTTTAATCAACTTTTAACAGAGATAACAGGAAGAATATTATGCTGAAAATGCGGAAATCGACTCAACATTCTTGGCAGGAATATAGTTTAGTCTACAGCACAAAAAGAGTTAATCTGAAATGCAAACTGAGGTTGCATTAAATATGCTATTGTTTTTGCCATTTGATAAGGTTTGTTTTAATGACAAAGGCAATACTAAAATTGAATGAGTACTTAAACACTATTATGGAAATAAATGACTTTGCTCTAAAAGTCTTCCATAGCAAGAAAAAAAAAATGCTGTGAACACTTAGTGAATTTCTTACTTTCTTATACAGAACAATTTTCCATCTGCCTTATATTTTCAGGCAATGTTTCCACAAAATTAAATATGGTTCTCGCTCTTCTAATAGCAAACCCCCAAACAAACCTTAAACTATGTCTTCTTTGCATGTTATAGTTAATGTGCTTTCATTATGCTTAATGTACTTTTAATAGTCTCCTATGGCAAGATGGTGATATTAAATGTGGGAATAAAATATCCGTGATACTACCTTGAATTTGCTGTAATGCCTTTTATTTGAGGGCTCAAAGCACTTCACACACATTCTCATTCAGTATCTCCTTGAGGTGTAATATGTGCATTTTATGGTTGAGGACACTGAGGTACAGAATGAGGAAAGGAATTGAGGTCATTGCCAGAGTTCACACTAAGCACAGCCTGGATGTTTCCCCTGCAGGGGTGAACATTCTCTCCCTCTGGTCCAGGCTCCCTCCTAGGTGGCTGCACTAGCTTCTGGGTGCTAAAAATTGATCTCATCTTATCTAGTCCTATCCCTCATGGCATTGTCTCTCTTACCTGGACACCATCAGATGCAGGGATGTAACTTGCCCTTTTAAATGTGTCTGTAACATTTCTGAGGATTTCCACAGACATCAGAAGATCTCCTGCATAGAAATTTTTCCTCTGAGTTAAATCCAACAGTGTCTTCGTCACCTGGGACATTCCATCACCTGCCAGCGTTCTCTGCCCCTTAGCCAGGTGCTCTTTAATCTGTGATAGTCAAAAGAACACAATCAACATCAGAATCTTCATTACCATTTCTCTACAAATCTTCATCAAAAGCTATATTAAAAATTTACTGATCAAGTTTAAAATAGCTTTGCAATACTTGAGAAGATAAAAACTTTAAATTGTGTGTATGCCGCATTCTGATAAACATCCACCATTCAAAAACAGTGACAATATACCTCTAGTCAAACCCAATAGACTTGCCATTTCGAGGTAGAAAATGCAATTTAATATCATTAGGGAAAATATGTATAAATTCATGTTTTTAATTAGAGAAGAAAGTTAAACTATATATTTGCATGAGTTACACATGAGAGATTGTTTAGGGAGGTGTGGTCAGAGATGAGGATTATAAATGCTTCAAAATTATCAATTTTCATGATCAATTTTAATGATTTTTGCCTTAAATACATCTTTACTTAGTATCAAAGAGTTGTTGCAACAATTTTAGCTTAAGAAAATGTCTCTAAATTTTAGAGGTTTATTATGACATGATTGGAAGTTAGATTGCTTTAGTTTTATTTTTAAAATAAGAAACAACAGGGGAAAAAATGAAAAACTCTCAGATGGGTTCTCAGCAGTAGAAGAAATCATTTAGATGCAAAGCTTAAATTAGTTTGATGGCCAGAAAAATGGCTGTTGATTCTCATGTTTGCTTATCTTACAGCTCAAGAGAAGAAAAGAATCTTGGCAGATATAAGAATGGAAAGGTAAGAGAGGTTACAGAAATAACAAGGATCTGCTTTACTTCTTAAATAAAGGTTGATCTTTATGTTCACATGGCTAAATTTTCTATGAAATTAGCTTAAAAATCATGAAATAAGCAAGAATGAACACATCAGAGAAATACTGAAATAGAAAGGTTAAAGTGTAATAGTTGTCATCATAACTGTGTTTCAATTTCTCATTAAGAGACACACCAACAAGTTACGGTAATCAATCTGCACTAATTATAAAGGTAGAAATTTTCTAAGAGTTACATTTTTAAAAGTATTATCTTGATACTTTCAGGATTTTACTTTTATTTACCTTGAAAATTCCCTAATTATATTTCAGTAAACTGAAAATCTTCATAGTCAGGCACAGTGGCGCACATTTGTAATCCCAGAAGCACAGGAGGCCGAGGCAGGAAGTTTGCAAGTTCAAAGCCAGCCTCAGCAACTTAGTGAAGCCCTAAGCAACTTAGCAAGATTCTGTCTCAAAATAAAATATAAAATTGGCTATGGATATGGCTCAGTGGTTAACTGCCTCTGAGTTTAATCCCCAGGACAAAAAATAAATAAAAATCTTCAGATACATTTTATATTTGTTGTGTTATGCTAAAAACCAGAATGTATTGAGACGGTTTATTTTTTCCCATTTTCTTCTTTAATTTCTTTCTATCCTCTTTCAGTGGCAGACAGCAATCACAAGCTAAGGCCCCCATGACTGGCATGGCATTAGTGATGGAGACCCTCTCTCCAGACTCAAGGCCAATAGCTGTGGAATGACATTAGTAACATATTTAATCATGATACAGAAACAGCATTCATCAATCAGGACACTGGCCATCAGAGTAGAAGCCATCAGGTGTCCTACAATGGCATGTACCACTAGCCTGAACTCCAGCTTCACCTATGCTGAACTATTGATAACTATTTTCACTTTCCTGTTTAGGTCATGTACTGCATGGCCTCATGTTTTTTTGTACTAGATGCTCTACCCTCCTCCCTTTCATTATCTCCTGTTTAAAAACCATTCAGATATAGTCTTGCTTTTGCCACTATCTTAACAAAGTTAATAAATTGCTCCTCTGATATCTCTTACCTGGTACATGTATAACCCTTATCACAATGAATAATAATCATTTAGCAATATATCTTTCAGTTCCTATAGTCTTCCTGCACTGTGAGGCAGGTTTCACCGTGTTATTCACAGTCTTATCATAGAACACAGTAAAATGTAGTTAGGGTGAATTCAGTTGTTATGTGCTAACTGTACTTTTGTAGTGGAATGGAATGAGCTTTAGAGCCGAAGGTTCCTGGGTTTGTATTTCAACATGACAGCTTATTATTTATGTAATTGAATGCCCTGGAGATTCAGTTTACCATGTCTCTGGTAGGATTTGAAAAACACACCAATGTAATAAAATGTTTTAAGGGTTATTTTCTTCATTCAAATGAAACTATACAGCCTGAGATAATTAGCAGGAGCTGCTGCACACAGGAAATCTTTTGGCCTCACCATGGTAGGAGTGCCTTATACTATCTAGTTCCTGGAGACTTCTAGCATTTTTGACCTATCCCCTGTGCTCTAGTCATTCTGGTTCTGTTACATTTTCTCCATGGTAAAAAGTACATGCCTGTCTCAGGACCTTTGCATTTGCTTTTCTTTTTATCTGGAATAGACATTCATAGAGATTCACATCCTTTTTTGTCACTTTCTCAAACAAATGTTATCTGAATAACTATCTTAAATGATATTCTTGTCACTCTCAATCACCTTATCCTAATTCGTTGTGCTCAACCTGACCTGCTATATTTTGTCCATTTTATTTATTACATTTCCAGCATTGAGAGGACTTCCTCAACATGTTTGATGAATGAATTGAAGGAATAAATGAGTCAACTGTCTTCTGTGCTTACATTGTTAGATCATAGATTGTTACGTACAATTGGAAGTTGTCCTACCTCATTCCTGGACACAGTACTTAGTAAACACTGGTATCAATAACAGGAGATACATAAATCACCTGACTAAAAGAGAATAGAATATCAGGAGATATATAAACCGCCTGACTGTAAGAGAATGCAGCCTGCTGAAAAGTATGTGGTTCAGTAGATAGTCTGTGGTTCAGAAGAAAGTTCAGAAGAGAAGTTAACAGGGTCTAACTTACAAAGTGTCATAAATTCAGTCTTCAGTTTTGTGCTGGTGATGTAAATCACAGTTGTGATACTCAGAGCAGCAGAGGAATTAAACTGTTCCCCATTAGGAACATAACACAGCAATGGCTGCCAAGGTAAATAATGCCTGACTGCCTCAAATCAGCCTTTATTATTTTGTCAACCCACACACATGTCTGTGAGGGATCTAACTTTTGTGGATCTAATGTATGCTCCCCTCATCCAAAAGCATCACAATATTGATTTGAAGATTGAGGGACAAAATACTGAGACATGTTTTCTGTTTGCAGTAAAAATAGTTAGAGAAGGCACTGAATGGCTCGACTCATCAGAGATAGGAAGCCAATTTCTCATTGGGCAGCATCAAATCCAGCCCAAATCGGTCGTAAACCAACATCACTGCCGACTGACAGCTGCTTAGGAGGCTTATGTAGTATAAGTTGTTCTCAATCCAGTTCTTAGCAAACAGGTGCTCAGATTCCAATACCAGTTCTCACAATTGGCACTAATTAGCATCTTTCTGGCATTGTTAGTGAAAAGTACTCAGGACAAATTCCTTGAAGTATATTTACACACTAACCTATTCATAACATTCATTCAGGGTATAAAGAATGTTTGGATAAGACACATTTCCAGCTAGAACTTATTTAGTTGAAAGACAATATCCCGTTATCAATCTTTCTTTCACAGTGCAAGCATACTGTGAAAGGTTCTTACCTCCTGCCTATGCTTTTATTTCCTTTTTCTAGAATGACAAATCTAAGTTTACCTGGTAGATATTTTTTTTTTTCTTTCCTGGATTATGAAAAAGTTGGGTATAGATAGGTTTGCTCATCTTACCATTTCTCTATTTCAACCCACCTTCTATCTGCTATCTCTCCTCCTTTATTTTTGTCTGTATGTTTTAACTCTGTAGGTATCCCCCAGGATTTTCTTAATCCTCTCTAATCCCATCTTCAGTTCTCTCAAAAACAGGTCCGATTTTATATATCTTCTTTAATACTAACTTTTCATATTGTTACTTCATCTACTGTCTTCCCTGTAGTTCTCTTCAAAACCCAAATCAGGGGTATGAACTCTGGTTTGAAACATACAACTTTGTAAGTTACAATTAAACTTTCCAATTATCTACAAATTATTCTTTCTGGAAATCTTGCTGTGTGTTAAGCTTAAAGAGCTGCTGGAATTATACAACCTGAGTTTAAATTATGCTTCTACCACTTAATAAACAGGACAAATGGAAATATCATTTACCTCTTCCCTAGGTAAATAACTTGTTTCCTCTTCTCCTGTATTCTTTTTCAAATTCCTCTAAATACTGGTTGTGTAATCTTTCTCAGACCCATCTTTTCCCTATGTACAGGAGATGGATAATGGTCCAGGTCTTCAATATTTAACTCCAGACCACTAATTCTTTATTCAACTGGATTTAATTGGCTAGTCTATTCATTAATTTTTGATGATTATGTTTTACACTTATGGAAGTTCTGCTTAATATTTTTTACATTCTTCCATTACTTAACTTTGATTTCTGTTCTTTATTAATTATTGTAGACAAACACAGTTTTTTCACATTGTGTATCATTTCTTCCTTTTACATTTCTACTTCTGATTCTGGCATTTGTGGACTCTTCCTTGTGGTATTTTGCCTAACCATATTTGTAATTACTGTAAACATATTCAGTGGTATGTCCTTATCCTTCAGGAGACTCCAAGCCCTGGTTTGTGAAATAGTTCTATTAGTATCAGGTGTGTTTCTCTGGTAGTAAAGCCTTCAGGCAGCTCAATGATCCCAATTCAGCTTATGCTAATATTCATGTTCATTTCTACTGCTTATGGTTCCACCTAGGACTTTCAGTTTCTGAAACTGATAATGATTTGCTGCTTCTTCTTCCTTTAAATCCTTGTATGAATTACAAATGTCCACTGGGCCTAAGAGTGCATAGGATTTTTCCAATTCTTAAAGTCAGAGGAATGAGGAGTGCCAGATCATTTCACAGCCTCAGTGCTTGTTTGGAAGGGGACCTTTGGGGTGTCTCTATGAGGGCTTTTGAATCTCAGTAGCTAGCACCTAGGGCTCACATATGACCTGGAACTCCCACAGCTTTTCCCTATAGCTTTTATATTTTTCCTTTTCAATTCTAGTACCTATAGACTTCACTCTTTATTTTGAGCTCTGCTATAATTTAGCACTTGAAAACGTGCTTGCTGTATTTAGGCAGAATTCAGTATGATATATGAAGGTCATCCTGGTCCACCCTACTGTTCCACTATTGCCAAAAGCACTTTAATACCTAGCAGTACAAATTATTCACAACTTCCCAGAGAAACCCCATGGATCTTGTCTTTGCTCTTCTATAATTTTAAATGTTGTCCCCAAATCTTCTTACTCAATTATTATCTTTCCTTCTCCTTCATGAATTCTATTCATATAACAGTGGGTATGATAGCCACTCTGTTTTCAAACCTTATAGAAGTAAACTTGCTCTATCTTATATTATTATATTGCTTGTATTCTTATTCCTTTTACTAAACCATAAAATCCTAAATGGCTTATCTTTTCATACTCAACTTTGGTTTTCTGTATTCTCTAGCACATTGTCTACCACACACACACATACATGTTATAAGGGTTTTCCAAATGAACTGAAGCTGAGGAAAGATTTTCATTTTCTTTCTTCAACTACAATACTCAACTGCGGACAGGGAAAAAGCAACAATTTATGATCATCCAAATTAAAGAAATATGCAATGACTAGAGAAGTTTTACATGATGGAGGTGACTTTTAAAAGATATCCAATTAGTATCAATAGGCATTTTGAAATTTTTAAACATTAACATTTATAGTTATGTAATTTCTAACTTCAAAAATAATAATACAAATGATACACATTTACTGAGTCCTGTTATATGTCAAGCACAGGATCATGTATTTTATATGAGATATATGATTTGGGTTTTGACATGGTCCTTACATGTGCTGCAATTATCCAAATCTACAGATGGAGAGACTTACTTAGGTTAGCTCCATGCCCCAGGACTTGTAGAGACAAACAGTGATTGTATCAAGATTTGAGCTGAGGGAATCTGATTCCAGAGCCCATCTGCCTAGCCATCACATGCTTAACTCAGGTTTAATAAAATTCTTTGTCAGAAATTATTAAAGTGCTTAAATATTTAAAAATCGTAAATTACACGTTTTAAGAGATATTAAACATTTTCTCTAGAAGAAAAAATATATAAGAAAAAGTGACGTGAATAACATCAGATTATTAAGGTATTATCAAGTATTTGAGTAGCAGTCATTATTTTGGAATATAATATGTAACATTCCCAAAGCTATTTACCAATATCTGCTTAAAAAGTATAAAAACCTTTGTAGGCAGTTTTATTCAAGAGGAAGAAAAGTCACGAAGGATATATAAAGAATTCAATTTCCCTTGAGTGATATTTAAAATTTCTCTCTTAATTTTAGGAATTTAAAAATTTCCTAATTAGAATGGAAAGGCTTTTATAATTTTAGTTTCTCCTTAAAAATTATAATTCTCAGTGATTATTCCTGCTCACATTCAAATACTCTGAGTATTTCTGCTCCAAAGGACAATCTTAAAAGTTTCTGTGTCATTCACATTTAATGCTGTTGACAAGATCAATAGTGAAAGGGAAAAAATGAAATCTAAAATAGATGCTTTTTATAGTTCTGGATTAAGCCTCCTTGCTCTTTATATAGAGATAAGTGGTGAGGGTCACAGCTTAAAGAGTAGGTGTGTTTCTGAAATAACCTTATTCTTTCATTTTATGCCTCCCACTGCCAGCTATAGTTGCCTCCATTGTGTAAATCCTAAAAAAAGGTTTATCATAGTTGCTTTGTGCAAATGAAACATTTTAAACATCATATATTTATATATTATTTTCAGCAGCAACTCCTACAGTCCATCTGTAAGGTATATTAAAGGTTCTCACAGTTCTGAGTGGCTTCAATTAACAGATAATTATACATGGAACTTCTTTTCATAAAGCAATAATCTAAATATATCTTTTGATTCAGTTCATAATTCTGTCATTTTCTGAGACCAAAGTCATTCACTCGAAAATGACATTAAGTTACTCACATATCTAACTTGAGTCTCCAAGAAAGACAGACTGTTCTGTATAGGGAATAAAATACACCCTGAGATCTAGTATGAGCATTTCTCAATTTTCCCTGTATTTGACATAAAGAACGTGTTTCATCTTAGAGTTACTCTAGAGCTAGGAGTTACATTTGAAAAGGCAATTCTTGTCTATAGATAATACGATAAGGCTGATTTAGCCCTATATTGTCCTGCATAAATCATTTATGTGTCAGTTACAGTCTGGGTTAATGGTTTGAATAGGATTTGTCCTAAGAGGCTTTGCATATCCCACTTTCTTCTTCCAGCAACCTCTAAAGTGAGAGAAAGGATGACATGAATTTGAGGATTATTAGTATTGTTATGACAATAATTAGTCATGAAGAAAACTGAGTAGGCATACACTATATATGTTTCCCTGTGAAACCGGAAATTTCCAAAATAAAAACGAGAAACAGTAAATTCATGTAACCAGTGAAATCTAGGAATGGATTTAATTCAGTAGTTTTTTGGCTAAAATTTGACAAAATTACAATTCTTGAGCAAAACACATATGTAGGTAAGATTGCTTTTCTGAACACCTAACAAAACCAGATTTCTCATAAATATTTCCATCCATGGTATAGAACTAGAACATGCTCCAAGAGCTCAAAGCAGTATAGTCATCCCAGACTGAAACCCAAAACTTCAGGAATCTCCCCAAAGGTAGGCAGAGCACTAACTGACTCAATATTTCTCTTTCTCATTCTATTTCCATTACTTGAGTTTTTCTTTTCTTTTCTTTTCTTTTTTTTCTTTTGGTTCTAGGAATAGAGCATTAAACAACAAGAATCTAAATGGAAGTTATGCTATGATGACAACTCCAAAATCTTAACACCTGAAACAGGAGAGGTTTATTTCTCATGTTACATGTGGAACCCATCATCTGGAAGCCTTTCTCAATCAGAGTCATTCAGGAACTTGAGGTGATGAAGGATAAAGGATCATACACTGGTAATGACATCCTCAGATTAGACATGACAGAGATCACCTGCATGCACAACCAAATGACCAAAACCAGCCACATGGGTACACCTAAATTCAAGGGGGTGAAAAAGTACAATTCCCCCAGGAGAGGAAGATCAAATATCTTCTATGATTATGGTATGTCTCATTATGGAATAGAGCTGACCACATTTTATTTTTAGTAATTTTACTTCTTTGCCCTCTCTAACTCCAAAGCATTCATCAACCAAAAGTGCAACCCTAGATAAAACCCACCACAGTGCTTCTCAGAATTTAATCCGCAAGTGAATCACAAAGGGTTATATTCAAAATGTAGATTTTGATCAATTAGATCTGGACAGGGACTGAGATTCTACTTTTCTTACAAGTTTTCAGGTGCTACTGATACTTTTGGTCCTCAAAAATATTTAAAAAAGTTTTTTTCTGAATAGGAAGAATAACTTCTTTGCCCCCTACCCAAGTAGTTCAACTTTACTAGAAAAAAATTAGAACTAGACTGACTAGCTTCACTCTGAATTCTTTACTTCAAATCTCAGATTGTACCCAATGCAACTTGATAATCCTATTGTATTTTTCTAATAGGCTTATTTTCAACCTCCTTCAAATTACTATTTCATATCTTTTCATCCTTCCTGAAAAGACACCTACCTCCTCTAAATCCTCACTCTTATCTAATGATCCTGCCTTGTACTTAATGGAGAAAAGGGGTCTGCCAGATGAAGAACTCATAATCTTTCCCAAACAAACCTTGCTAAGCTGTTCCTACTGTATTCATCTTCCCCATTTTTCCTCTGGTTATAATGTAGCAAGTATCTCTTCTCTTATCAAAGACTTTGTTTTTTCCATTTCTGTAATAGATCATGGCTCTTTTTTCCTCCTTTAATTTTCTTGTTTCTCTTCAAAAGTTTTACTATTTCTCTTTCTACTGTATCATTTCTTTTAACATGTAAGATTGTTCTAATATTTCCCATTAAACACAACTAAGAAAAAAAAAACCCACAAATAAACACAAAAACCGAGCTTCTCCAGGTTCTCGGAACGGAACTGGCCCGCTGGTGAGAGCCTTTCTGACCAGAACAAGCTCCGAGTCCCGGAGCCAGTGCAGCTCAGCGTACTCTGGCACGCAAGCAGATTCAGGGTCCAGACAGGGCAGCCAGAGACTTCCCCAAGTAGTCTGGACCCCTGCGGTGGGAGGTGCCGTTCAAGGCTAGCCTCTGGGAGCTGACCACCCAGTGAGAGACTTTCTACATAGAACCAGCCACAAGCCCCCGAACCAACGGAGAGCCTCGATCCGCAAACAGCCTCTGGGATCAGGGCAGGGCAGCCAGACACCTCTTCAGGCGGCTCTGCCCACTCCGGCTGCAGGCTCTCTTCTCGGGGCGATCCAAGATGGCGGCCTAGAGGGAGACTGCACCCCCTGTCGCTCCAGAACCCAGGAGTTAAGAAGGGGAGGCATTGAGAGACTGGGACTGAAATAGAGCCACGGGTGAGTCTGCCCACTGGGTAAAGCTCGGCTCGGGTGGCAGGCCCAGATAGAGGTGGCTTATCGGAGCCAGGCAGGGCAGCTAGAGTCTTCCCAAGGTAGCCTTCCACACTCCGGCAGTGAGCTCCTCCCACACGGTCAGCTGCACGGTGCAGGCCCACAGTGAGAGCATTTCAGCACAGAGCCAGTTCCAAATCGTGGAACCAGTAGGGGGCTAGGGGCAGTTTTCTTCGGATACGCTGCTTTATCAGATTCCTCCAAGACATCAGGCTACTGAAGGCTGGGAGGTGATACACTGGAAATTTACCGGGACACTATAAGCCAATAGCGGAAAACTGCAATATCTCAGGGTCCCACTGACAACTGACCATTATGAGAAAACAAGGGAAGAAAATGTCCCAAACAAACCTAGATACTACATCAATAAAACCCAATGACAACACAGCAGAAGAAATGTCAGAAAGGGAGTTCAGAATGTACATAATTAAAACGATCAGGGAAGCAAATGAGGAGATGAAAGAGCAAATGCAGGCATTGAAGGAGGAGATGAAAGAGCAAATGCAGGCATTAAATGATCGCACCAATCAACAGTTAAAAGACCAAATACGGGAAGCAAGAGATCGTTTCAATAAAGAGTTAGAGATACTGAAAAAAAACCAAACTGAAATCCTTGAAATGAAGGAAACAATAAACCAAGTTAAAAACTCCATAGAAAGCATAACCAATAGAATGGAGCACCTGGAAGACAGAACCTCAGACATTGAAGACAAATTATTTAATCTTGAAAGCAAAGTTGGCCAAAAAGAAAAGATGGTAAGAAATCATGAACAGAATCTACAAGAATTATGGGATATCATGAAAAGGCCAAATTTAAGAATTATTGGGATTGAGGAAGGCTTAGAGAAACAAACCAAAGGAATGAACAACCTATTCAATGAAATAATATCAGAAAATTTCCCAAATCTGAAGAATGAAATGGAAAACCAAATACAAGAGGCTTATAGAACTCCAAACATACAAAATTACAACAGACCCACACCAAGGCACATTATTATGAAAATACCTAACATACAAAATAAAGACAGAATATTAAAGGCCGCGAGAGAAAAGAATCAAATTACATTCAGAGGGAAACCAATAAGAATATCAGCAGATTTTTCAATCCAGACCCTAAAAGCCAGAAGGGCCTGGAACAACATTTACCAAGCCCTGAAAGAAAACGGATGCCAACCAAGAATCTTATACCCAGCAAAACTTACCTTCAAATTTGACGATGAAATAAGATCCTTCCATGATAAACAAAAGCTAAAGGAATTTACAAAAAGAAAGCCAGCATTACAGAACATTCTCAGCAAAATATTCCATGAGGAAGAGATGAAAAACAACGATGCAAATCAGCAACAGGAGGCGCTAGCCTAAAGGAATAGCCAAATAAAGGAGAAACCAAATCATGCCAAAAACAAATATGAGTCAATTGACTGGGAATACAAATCATATCACAATAATAACCCTGAATGTTAATGGCCTGAATTCATCAATCAAAAGACACAGACTGGCAGATTGGATTAAAAAGAAAAATCCAACAATATGCTGCCTGCAAGAGACTCACCTCATAGAAAGAGACACCCATAGACTAAAGGTGAAAGGATGGGGAAAAACATACCATGCACACGGACACAGCAAAAAAGCTGGAGTATCCATCCTCATCTCAGATAATGTGGACTTCAAACCAAAACTAGTCAGAAGGGATAAAGAAGGACATTACATGCTGCTTAAGGGAAGCATAAATCAGCAAGACATAACAATCATAAATATCTATGCCCCGAACATTGGCTCATCCACGTACGTCAAACAAATCCTTCTCAATTACAGAAATCAAATAGACCACAACACAATCATACTAGGCGATTTTAACACACCTCTCTCACCACTGGATAGATCGTCCAAACAAAAATTGAATAAAGAAACTATAGATCTCAACAACACAATCAACAATTTAGACTTAACGGACATATATAGAATATACCATCCAACAAAGAACGAATACACTTTCTTCTCAACAGCACATGGATCCTTCTCTAAAATAGACCATATTTTATGCCACAAAGCTACTGTTAGCAAATACAAGAAGATAGAGATACTACCTTGTACTCTATCAGATCATAATGGATTGAAATTAGAAATAAATGACAGAATAAAAAACAGAAACTTCTCCAATACTTGGAGACTAAATAATACACTATTATACGATGAATGGATAACAGAAGACATCAGGAGGGAAATAAAAAAATTCTTAGAAGTAAACGAGAACAAAGAAACATCATATCAAAATCTCTGGGACACTATGAAAGCAGTACTTAGAGGAAGATTTATTTCATGGGGTGCATTCAAAAAAAGAAGTAGAAATCAACAAATAAACGACTTAACACTACAGCTCAAAGCGCTAGAAAAAGAAGAGCAGACCAATACCAAAAGTAGTAGAAGACAGGAAATAGTTAAAATCAGAGCCGAAATCAACGAAATCGAAACAAAAGAAACAATTGGAAAAATTAACAAAATAAATAGTTGGTTCTTTGAAAAAATAAATAAAATTGATAAACCCTTAGCCACACTAACAAAGAGAAAGAGGGAGAAAACTCAAATTACTAAAATTCGGAACGAACAAGGAAACATCACAACAGACACGAGTGAAATACAAAACATAATTAGAAGCTATTTCGAAAATCTATACTCCAACAAAACAGAAAACCTCGAAGACATCAACAAATTTCTACAGACATATGAATTACCTAAACTGAACGAGGAGGACATACACAACCTAAATAAACCAATTTCAAGCAATGAAATAGAAGAGGTCATCAAAAGCCTACCAACAAAGAAAAGTCCAGGACCAGATGGGTTCTCAGCCGAGTTCTACAAAACCTTTAAAGAAGAGCTCATTCCAATACTCCTCAAACTATTCCATGAAATAGAAGAGGAGGGAACCCTCCCAAACTCATTCTATGAAGCCAATATCACCCTGATACCTAAACCAGACAGAGACACATCGAGGAAGGAAAATTTCAGACCAATATCCTTAATGAACATCAATGCAAAAATTCTCAACAAAATTTTAGCAAATCGCATACAAATATATATTAAAAAGATAGTGCACCACGATCAAGTGGGTTTTATCCCAGGGATGCAAGGTTGGTTCAACATTCGGAAATCAATAAATGTCATTCACCATATCAACAGACTTAAAGTTAAGAATCACATGATTATTTCAATAGATGCAGAAAAAGCATTCGATAAAATACAGCATCCCTTCATGCTCAAAACACTAGAAAAAATTGGGGTAGTGGGAACATTCCTAAACATTATAAAGGCCATCTACGCTAAGCCCATGGCTAATATCATTCTAAATGGTGAAAAACTGAAAGCGTTCCCCCTAAAAACTGGAACAAGGCAGGGATGCCCTCTTTCACCACTTCTATTCAACATCGTCCTTGAGACTCTAGCCAGAGCAATCAGACAAACCAAAGAAATTAAAGGGATACGAATAGGAAAAGAAGAACTCAAACTATCCCTGTTCGCTGATGACATGATTATATATTTAGAGGAACCTGGAAATTCCACCAGAAAACTTTTAGAACTCATAAGTGAATTCAGTAAAGTAGCAGGTTACAAGATCAATGCTCATAAATCCAATGCATTTTTATACATAAGTGATGAATCTTCAGAAAGAGAAATTAGGAAAACTACCCCATTCACAATAGCATCGAAAAAAATAAAATACTTGGGAATCAATCTCACAAAAGAGGTGAAAGACCTCTACAATGAGAACTACAGAACACTAAAGAAAGAAATTCAAGAAAACCTTAGAAGATGGAAAGATCTCCCATGTTCCTGGATAGGCAGAATTAATATCGTCAAAATGGCTATACTACTAAAGTGCTATACAGATTCAATGCAATTCCAATTAAAATCCCAATGATGTACCTTGCAGAAATAGAGCAAGCAATTATGAAATTCATCTGGAAGAATAAAAAACCTAGAATAGCTAAAGCAATCCTCAGTAGCAAGAGCGAAGCAGGGGGTATTGCAATACCAGATCTTCAACTCTACTACAAAGCAATAGTAACAAAAACGGCATGGTATTGGTACCAAAATAGACAGGTAGATCAATGGTACAGAATAGAGGACATGGACACAAACCCAAATAAATACAATTTTCTCATACTAGACAAAGGTTCCAAAAATATGCAATGGAGAAAAGATAGCCTCTTCAACAAATGGTGCTGGGAAAACTGGAAAACCATATGCAATAGAATGAAATTAAACCCCTATCTCTCACCCTACACAAAACTCAACTCAAAATGGATCAAGGACCTCGGAATCAGACCAGACACCCTGCATCTTATAGAAGAAAAAGTAGGTACAAATCTTCAACTTGTTGGCTTAGGATCAGACTTCCTTAACAGGACTCCCATAGCACAAGAAATAAAAGCAAGAATCAACAACTGGGATAGATTCAAACTAAAAAGCTTTCTCTCAGCAAAGGAAACTATCAGAAATGTGAAGAGAGAGCCTACAGAGTGGGAGAATATTTTTGCCAACCATACCTCAGATAGAGCGCTAATTTCCAGAATCTATAAAGAACTCAAAAAACTCTACACGAAGAATACAAATAATCCAATCAACAAATGGGCTAAGGAAATGAACAGACACTTCACAGAAGAAGATGTACAAGTAATCAACAGATATATGAAAAAATGTTCAACATCCCTAGTAATAAGAGAAATGCAAATCAAAACTACCCTAAGATTTCATCTCACCCCAATTAGAATGGCGATTATCAAGAACACAAGCAACAAAAGGTGTTGGCGAGGATGTGGTGAAAAAGGAACACTCATACATTGCTGGTGGGGTTGCAAATTAGTGCAGCCACTCTGGAAAGCAGTGTGGAGATTCCTCAGAAAGCTTGGAATGGAAACACCATTTGACCCAGCTATCCCACTCCTTGGTCTATACCCAAAGGACTTAAAATCAGCATACTACAGAGATACAGCCACATCAATGTTCATTGCTGCTCAATTCACCATAGCCAGATTGTGGAACCAACCTAGATGCCCTTCAGTTGATGAATGGATAAAGAAACTGTGGCATATTTATACAATGGAATATTACTCCGCAATGAAGAATGATAAAATTATGGCATTTGTAGGCAAATGGTCGAAATTGGAGAATATCATGCTAAGTGAGATAAGCCAATCTCAAAAAACTAAAGGACGAATGATCTCGCTGATAAGCAGATGAGGACATATAATGGGGGTGGGAGGGGTTAGCATTAGGTTTAGGGTTAGGTTTAGAGTTAGGCTAAGGAGAGCGGTAAGAATGAAGGAAAGAAGGACTGTATAAAGGGAAAAGGGTGGGAGGGGTGGGGGGGAAGGGAAAAAAAAGAAACATCATTACCCTATGTAAACGTAAAAAAATAAATAAAAAAAAAATAACTTAAATTAAAAAAAAAAAAAACATAAACACAAAAACCTTTTGGGGACTTGCATCTCCTTTTAATTAATATCTATTCTTCAGCTTTCATTCATCATAGAAAGAAACAACTATGCAGTCTTCCATCACTTCCTCATCGTCTCTTCTTTATATTGATGACTTATAAAATTGTTTGTGGTCCTGGGTTGGAATTTAAGCTTCTGACTCTCATATCCAATTACATTCTCCATACATCATAAAAACCTTCTTCAACCCTCAACTTCACCTGTCCCAAATTATTCCTTATGGTCCTGCCTTCTTCGTTTCAGAAAATGGTATCACAGTACTCCAAAAGTGATCACTAAACTTTAATAAAGTTAACCACCACCCCTCACAGATTACTGCAGCAGGTTTCACGGCTTCCGTTCCTGCCCTACAGCTTATTTTCCACAGAACAGCTCTAGGATGCTCTTTAATTAGATTGTATCACATGGCTTCTGTGCTCTCAACAGCTTCCCATTGCACTTAAAAAAATCCCAACTCCTAGTAAGGGCCGTAAGGCACAGCATGGTGTTTTCCATACTTAGTTCTCTAGCTTCATCTCATGACATTCTCTTCTTGCTTACCACCTCTGCCCAGTGATCTACTTTCACTTCCTTAAAGACCTCAAAGTCTCTCCAAATGTTATTTCTTCTACATGTTTGTGTTCTCATCCTCTGATAAACTTGTCCTCTCCACTCTTGTCTAGTTCATCTCATGTTTTAGGTCAGTTTTAAATATCATTTTCTTGTACAGGTCCCACCATTTTTTAATCTAAAGTTCCTAACAATTTTTTCCCTATTTTGGTACCCTGTGAATCTTCCAATACATCACAATTTGTGATTATTTTATCTCTTGCCCTGCCAAATTTATTTTGTGTTTGTTGAGAGTTGAATTCAAGTTGTAACTCCAGGTTCTTGTACTCTGCTTGATCCAGTTAAATTCAGTGAACATTTGTAGAATGAATAAATGGGTAGATGAATAGAAGGATAAAAAATGATGGAATAACAATATACTTTCCTTTGTGATATTTTTTTCTTTGGTATTAGCCTAAATAAAATTCTCTGCATAAGTATATTATATCAAATCATCCTATGAATAAGTTCCAATTCAGTAAATTTCAATGCCTATAACTGACTCCAACATTTCTTCTCTAAGTCACAGTAGTTCCATATTCTGTGAATAGCTTAAATATATCTTGGGATTTTCTCAATCTAATCAGAAATACATTCTGAGGTAGTAAAAAGAAAAAATCCATATAGCTATTTGAGTTATTTCATTTATACATCTATATAATAGACTTTCTTAAAATTCTTAAAACACAATCATGTGACTAAAGTTTTATTTCATGTTTGTAATATAATTGACATTTACTTGTTTAGTAGGATATCTAATTCATGTAAAACCAATGTTTTTGCCTCCACAACTAGAAAAACCCATACATGTTACAAAAATCACCCTTTTAAGGGCATCAGAGAGGTACTGATGCAGTGAGAATGATATGAATTAAGTTTACAGAAAGTAGAGATCTTTTCTTATGTAAATCAAAAATTTCATGTCTAAAATGGCACTGTCTCATCAATCATATCTATTTACATTTTACTTGTATCCAGAGCAAAAAAGTGAAGCGTCCCTTATAATTATGTTTTATGAAATCTGGATCCAACCAAAATAACAATCACAGGACTGTTAGTCTGTATTTTTAATAAACATATAAATTAAGAAAAAAATAACACTTTTCTTTCTTCCTCCTGGGAAGGTTTGTTAAAGCTGGACAAAAACTGAGGACAAGTGTGGCCCAGTCAGAGAACTTTTAGCATAGCAAGAGAAACCTAAATTATTGGTTTCCTCAAGCTGGAAAAAAATATCTTGGAAATCTGAGAGGCTCTAAAATTTGAGACACTCTAATTCTGATGAGTTCTTAACTTGTGTAGGAAGCTGCAAAGTTGGGATGAAGACTTTTAAAATGAATAAGTTTAATTTTCTCAATCTTTGCTAGTTCTTTGAAAGCAAATGCCTACTCAGGGGAAGAGTGCAACTTTAAGTCCCAGCTGATCTTTCCCTAAGGACATATGGTGGATTTGAGTTTGCTTTGGCAGAAAGCTGGATCACTGATCTAGGAACTTGTAAAGGATAGAGATGAGTTTTCCAGTTTATCAAGGCTAACAGGTTGGGTACCCTCAGGCTTTCCATTCTTTCCATTAGAAAAGAATTTCCAATAGGAAAGCAGATGTTGTTAGCTATGGTTTGGGTAAGTGTCCTCCATAGGCCCATGTTTTAAACAATTTGTCTGGATTTCACAGTGTTTTCAGGAACTGGTGGAACCTTTAAGAGATGAGGCATTGTGGCAGGATGTTAGGTCATTGGAGATGCGACCTGGAAGGTGATATTGGGACCCCAGCACCTTTATCTCTCTTTTTCACTTCTCAATCACAGTGAAGTGAGCAGATTCCTCCTCCCTGCTGTCTTACAATGATATGTTACCTTACCACAGACCCTAAAACAGTGGTCTAAGCAAACATGAACTGAAGCTGTAAGCCAAAATAATCTTTCCCTCTTTTTAAGTTTATCAATTCTGATATTTTTAAATAGTAACTATAGCTTATTAACACACAGTCTTCCTAAAACTTCAAAATAGTCCCTGAATAAACTGAAGTATTAATCCCTCAAAGTATCTGAACAACCAAGAAAAGGGGATGTTTTCTGGTGGCCATTAATATGGACTGCATTTGTTTTTGTTTTTGTTTTTTTTCTTTTTTTTTATTGTAAACAAATGGGATACATGTTGTTTCTCTGTTTGTACATGGCATAAAGGCATACCATTTGTGTAATCAATGTCTGACATTCAATAAAAAAATTACTAGACATGCAAAGAGGACAGAAAATATTATGAACACTGAAAATGAAAAAAGAAAAAAGCAGATTCCCAGATTATCCAGATATTAGAATTAGTTTCTAAAGAAACTAAGTATTTATGGACTAAAAAGCTAAAGAAAATAGAGGGAAAAGGGGACAAAATAGCCATGTCCAGGCCTTGATGAGAAATTTCTAAGGAACTATAATCTTTAAAGAAAAACAAAAACAAACAAAAACCTTATATTCTAGATCAGGAGTCAATGAAATATAGTCTGAAGGCCAAGTTCAGTTCATTGCCTGTGTTTTATATAAAGTTTTACAGAAATGCAGTCATTCCCATTTCTTTATTTATTGTTTATAGCTGTTCTCATGCTACAAAGCAGAATCCATTATTTTAACAAACAGCATATGTCATGTAAAGTCTACAATATTTACTATGTTATCCTTACAGAGAAATAATTGACAGCCCTTTCCTAAACCTATTATATAACAAATAAAGTTAAAACAGTTGAAAAAAAATTTTTTTCAGATATAATAGAAAATACATTAGGAATTTTTGAAACATGCTATAGACTTTAACATGTGGTCTGAATAAACTTAAGAGAATTCTGCCCATTATAAAACAAATCATACTCTCCAACTTTCCTGGGCATTTCTGAGTTTTGCAATCATTATTTCTGGAAGAGAGGCCTCTAACAAATTTTGGGAGGTTGGCAACATTAATAAAAAGGGAATTGAATGCTCTATCTTGAGTTGTTAGAACAAGAGTCTCCATATTAGTTCCTAAGAGGTCTGTGTAAGAAGAAATACATGCATATGGATACATGCTCTAGCCACACCATATCCCAAAAAACTAGCAGACCAGGTAACTCCTATTTCTCAGGCTCCCTATCCCCACTTGATTGCTGACTATTTCAAAATTAAAAGTACATACTACTTACCCAAATAGCACATTTCTTTGTGCACATTAAAGAAACAATAAAGCTTGCACACTGTTTGTCTTAATATTTGTTATAAGAAAAATTATCAAGACTATTATTTTCATTTACCTATGAAAACGTTAATAATAAAGTTTATTACCCTTTTTCAGGCAATTTGTTGAACATTTTTGCAATAAACTGTTGGCCAAAAAAGAGTAACATGTGAGGAGCTTTGTAGCAATGGACAAAAATTCCCCTGGAACATAGCAAATATAAGAGAAAAATAAATCAAACTTATTCTGATCTCTACCTGTCTTCCTTTGTACAGTATCTTGGTTGGTCTCCTGTCTCTGTAACTCCATCCCTCTCTAGCTTTATCTCTGCATTTCTCAAAAACCACAAAAAAGGATTAATAAAGTTCTTAAATCAAGATTCAAGGTCTTTGATATCTCTTATTATGAAGTCAAACTTAGAAAAACTAGATAAATTATCACTCCAACTTTTATGTTTGCTCATTTAATGAAATTTGAAAAATAGAAACAGAGACTTTAAGGAAAATCTAAGGAGAACGTGGTTTGCAGTCCCAGATTCTGGCACAGATGATTTCAAATAAAAACTCAGGAGGCTGAGTGGCCACCAGAAAAGAGATTAGGCTTTGGATCAGTTGTGCCTGGGGTGTAACTTTCACTCTACCTCACTTAGGTGGATTCCTTCTCAGTAGATCTTCAGTTTTCTTTCTATGAAAACTGAAGCAATAATATCACCCATCCTGAAGGTTCTTATGAAGATTGAAGCTCCCGGTAGGTGGTTTGTAGGAGATGAACACACAGATGCTTTGTGTTCTACAAGATCATGCACCTGATTTTATATACAAGCCAACAAGGCTATATGCATGTTGACTGTTATTTTATCAACTGAATTATTTTAACATATATGATTTGAGATTTCATTTCTTCTACCTCAAAGACTAAAGGCTCTTCATTATCATGGTTGGCATTCACAGATTGCAAACTAATTTCCATTTCTGTAAGAACATCAGATTTTCTGCAAAAATGTGATATTTTTCATTCTCACAAATTTCTAAGAATTAACTTATATTTACTTAATTCTTGAAATTGTTCTATTTACCACCACGACTATGTAAGAACTTAATATAGATATAATTAGATTAAAATAAACAAACTCTAATGTCTAAAATGAAGGAAAAATAAAATCCATTAAAATTAAATTCATAAACATATTTGCTCATATTTAATTCTGATATAGAATAGCTTGAGTTACTTGTAGCTATTATTAAAAGAGAATTTACTTATCTATATGTATATATACATAAAATTAAGTTTAACAAATACAAAATGTAAATGTTGTCCAGTATATTTGCATACCATATCAGTAATTAAACTGATGAGTATTTGGCTATATAGGAAATATATAAATATATTTATATTTGTGTTATATCTCTATAATATGTAAGTATATATTTATAATGGAAATAAGGTTGTAGGTAGCCAAATAATAAATTGCTAATATACACATATACATATATGTATCTATAATGATATAAGAAATAAGGCTCTACGTAGTTATCAACTCAATTATTGTTTTCATATGTAAATGTATTACCCAGCATATATTTCTAGATTTTGTAAAGTTTGTTTTGTTTTTCCGATAAATAGATAAGTGCTAATTCCATTAATTGATAAGGGTAGTTATTGTACAAGCTACTTCTCCATCCACAAGCAAAAGTATCTTTCAGGTGTTTTAAAAAATATATGTTGACAGTCAGAACATTAAAAAAAAAAAAAAACACATTCACAGCAAAACATAAAGGCTCTTATCTAAGCATCATCCCTACCAAAGTTCAACTTCCCATTTGGCTTATGATGATATTTTGTTCTGTACCTCACAAAGTTTACCCCTCCAATGGATAAAGGTCCTCCTAGCTGTCAGGATGAAATGGCAACAGTGTCCAAAATGAGAATGACTTGCCCTTACAAAATATCAAGCAAAATGTAATTGTGCCCAAAATATTCACACATCACTCTCTGCATAGTTCAAAGATGTGTGGGTAACAGGAACTACTTTTGGAAACTTTAACCACAGAATTTTTGGCAAGTAATTAAATTTCTCTGGTGCAACAACACTGTCATTTTGTTTTTATATCTTAATCTCACACTGCAATGAGAATTTTGATACCTCAGTGACACAGCTTTATCATTTTCCAATTACTGAGAAGTTAAAGAATTTTTAAATGTATGCTTTGAAATAGGTCTCATAGAATTTAATGCAGACTTGAACTAATCATATAGTTTAATTCTTATACATAAAACTGGAAAACAGATTTTGCTTAGGTCTTTTCCCATTAGATAAGGAATTCTTTCATTTAAATAGCAGGATCTATATAAACCCAAGTTTGAGGAATAAAACAATTTAGCCTTAACTTACAGAAATTAGCTTTCTATCACATCTTATTTTTTTATTAGGCCTTTTTTTTTCAGAGACTACTGATTTGATTGTACATCAGAAGGTTAAATTCTCACACAATGATCATTAGCAAAAAATAAACAGAGCAAGTACTAAAGCTGGCTTTGCACCTACTGAATGCTGCAAGTGTCTGTACTCATTTGATATGCATCTTGCAAAGCTCGGCTGTTCCCAGAAGGCCACTCCATGAAGACTGAGAGAGCAGCGTCTGCTAGTGGTGCCTGTGTGTCACAAAGAACAGAGAGAAGCTTTATAACAGGATGCTTGAAGGCATCGCATAATTGGGAGACTGACTGAAAATTGGGCTTATGCTATTTTTTGCTTTAAAAATCCTGCAGGTGAAATTGTCATTTTGGTTATTTTTATAATGCCTGTGAGTCATGCAGAGAAACCACTGCGCAAGCAATATTTTGGGGGTCTCTTCTTTGGTTTCTTTTAGGAAGTACTTTACTAAAATTGTTTCATTAATTGCTTATTGGAAAGACTTATTTATGGAGACAGGACAAAAGCACGACTTCATAAGCAAGCACAGAATGCTGTTCTTGAATGGCAATCTTCATTTGGATTTGGGTGGATCATTTTACTGTACCTGTGGCATTCAGCGGACATTGATTGAATGCCAAATCGCCTGCTGGAGTCCTTTTCCACACCATGGACATCAGATAATCCTCTGGGCATATTTCATAAGGTGCTGCAATTTAAAACAGAGGAACTTGAATGTCAGCAGTGTTTTATTTTAATATTGCCAGTAAACAATCCTCAAATGCATCTGTCAAACTGTGCAGCTCTTTCATGTTCTTTAAATTATATTGTTTACGAAAATGTTAGAGACATAAACAAAAAATCACCAGGTTTTATTTCACTATCTACAAAATCTCCATGTTTCCTTCAATATTGCTTCTTGTGTAGACTTTTTTGAAAAAGTCACTTGGGTTTGCCTACAAATTGAACACATTCAAGAACAACAACAAAAATTTCTTTCCAATGTATATAATATTTGGGGATGTTATACAATAAAGGTGATTCACAATACAGCAAAAGTCATATTAGAATTATTAATGATATGTGTTAAAAATAAATTAACATAAAGGTAAAAAATATGTTTTTATTTATTTATCCAAGAGCAAACAATGCCAGTTGTGCTATTTGAGAATAAATTGATTTAATTTTATTATATTTGAAATTTCAATTTAGTTATAGAATAAGAAAGTTAAAAGGAATTTTAAGAATAACAGATATATACAAAAATATTATAATAAAAAAACCCAAAATCATGAAATAATGATTTATAGTACTTATATAAGTACCTTGATAAATGAGAACCTACAACACAATAAGTAGGGCTGGGGATATAGCTCAGTGATAGAGTGCTTGCCCAGGCCCTCAGTTTAATCCCCAATATCACAACTACTATAATAACCACTACTACTACTATTAAAGTCCCTAAATAAATATATGAAGCCCCTAAATAAATATATTACTTCCTGGGAGAAATGTCTCCCTTTGGAAATAGTATCCTACTTAATCCATGACAATAATAATTCTACTGAACCAATTCTACTTCAGAATTTGTGAATTTTTTAGTTTACCTTGTAACTATTAACAGGTGAAAAAATGCAATTGGACACATTAAGTATTAAAATTACAGTTTTTTGTTGTAGTGACCTAAGACAAGCTGAATGATTTAAACAAGTGAGCATTTTAAGATTGAAAGTATCACCAAAGATCACCTATTTCACTTCCTTTATAGATGAGGATGCCAAGGCCAAAATGAAACTTGTTCGAGATGATGGAGCTGGTAGAGGTATCAGTAGGGCTGGACTGTAGAATTTCACTTCCTCAATAGCCTTCCTTTTGACTTTCCAAGTATTCTCCTTCTTACCTTGAATTGTTCAAAAGAGTATTTTTTCCCTGATTTACTCTGAGTTCTGATTAAAACATATTGGTGACTTATTCCAACATATGGAAGCTTTGCTTGGTAGATGGTGTAGCAAGCAATCTACGTCAGCCAGTTTGCTTCATAAGCTGTTCTTCTCATCACTACTGGTGTCCACCAGGCCTACCACACTCACCTCAGTCTTTACTCATTGAAACTTCCCTGGAGCACTTGACACTTTGACTTTTCCTTTCTTGAAAACACTTTCCTTAGAACCTTAGAAAGCTGTTCTCTCTTAGGCCTCTGCTAAATACTCAGAACATTGTTTTGTGTTTATTTTCCTTTCTTGGTCTCCTTCCTTTGCATAATCGTTCTTACTTTATCTTTTCCTTATGTTAAATGCTTTACTTAGATAATTTCCATCATTAATAATAGTATCATATTAACATTCATTCAGTCTTTGAGAGTCTTATATACCTTAACTCAATCTTCCTCAACTACCTCACAGATGGGGAATTGACATTTTTATTTTTCAAATTTGAAACATTACTTTTATTACATGTTAAATCCAGACAAGAATATCAGTGCAGATGTGTGGCTCTGAGAAAGAGGAGTTGCCCGTTGAGGGTGCCAGGTTCCCACTGCCTTTGGGAGTTAACCATGCCTTTCTGGCCTCTTCCACTCACCCAGGCTGTTACACAGGGTAAGACTGCTTTCCTGACAGGACCCTTCCTGGGATCACAGAAGAATTATCATTTAGTCTAGACTGGGATGGTGGTGACAGATAGAAGTAGCATCATCACAAATCAAAACTAAAAAGCAGTGAAATGTATCATACACACACACACACAAATTCAACTCAAGTAAGGGCAGGGGAAACCTCCATGCAGGTTTCTTTTCCACAGTTATCTCAAGAAACACAGAGAAATAAATTAAGGAATATAGCAGCCATCACCAGTCAAGCATCCTTAACCAGCCACTCCCATGAGCAAGCTTGGGGACACTTCACTGGCTGCTCCATCTATCCTCCACTGCACGGAGAGCATATGCTCCTGTTCTTGACTCTGCTGCCCAACCATTCTCCTACCAGCTGGAGGTGTTTCCTAAGAGAATGGGTGATAGTATCAGGAAGGAAAGGCAAAGCCTGGAGGTGAGGCAGTGGGAGGGAAGTCACTGCCAAGGAAATAGGTGGTACTCATACTAAAGGGGAGGAAAGTTGGGAAAAGATGAAAAGTTAGTAAATGTCAGAGTTGCAGTAAGGATGCAATCAGTTGCCTTCTAACTCAAATTTTTGCTTGTATTATACTGTAGCCATTTCTTTCTCTCCAGCTATGAATTAGAAACATCTATGTGTTTCTTTGGTTTAAATGTCTTTCTTGGGTTTTAGATTGGCAGAGACAACTGGTAAATGGCATTTTTAGTTGGATAGTCCACAGAAAACTCAAAGGCAAGCTGCTCACACTTCAATTCTCACCATTTCTCCCCACACTGCTGCTTATTTTCACTCCCTGTATTTCCTAACTCTGCCAATAATATTCCAAACATGTCCCTATAACTAAAAACATCAGATGCATCTTCTACTCATCCTTCTCCTCTTAATCTTCCACATTTCTACTTGCATCACTTACTCAGGCATCCATCCTGTCCTGTTTGAATTAGAGAACAAGTTTATTGGTAAATTCATGCACTTACTAACCTGTGCGATAGAGAGAACCAGAGGTACATGAGAAAAATAGTCTCTGCCTCTGTTTCTCTCACGCAAAGGGAGAAAGCAGAGGTAAAAATACACACGCATACACACACACACACACAATTACTTTTAGTAATTATGTAATATAATCAACATAATTGTAATTCAGTATAATTATGATAAGTGCTTCAAACATTAAGTAGAGGATGCTGTTTCCATCTAAAATATGGGAGCCTTCCTGGAAGAAGTGACACTTAATTGAGACCTGCAGTGAGAGATGCAGTCAGTGCTCCAGGCAGAGGGAACATTATATGCAAGTGCCTTATAGCAGGGTAGGGCTTGGGGCATCCAGGCCAAAGTGACTGGAAAGAGAAGAATAAGGAGTGTGAAGTCATGATCTGAAGAGAAGGGCTCAGATCAATTTTTAATTTTAAGAAGATTGTTTTGCCTTCTGTAGGGCAAGATGGGCTAGACCAATGAGGTTAATGCAGTACCACAATAATGACTTTAGGAAGGTTGACTGGACTAAAGATGGAGAAAATTTGGCGGACAAAAGGCAAGTTTGACAGGTAGGCTAAATGACATGGGGAATGAAGGCAACAAAGTTGTCCAGGATGGTGCCTGCTTCCTGAGCTGCAGGAAAAGGAGCCAAGTGATACTATTTCCTAGTAACTTTCCCCTTAAACCAATATTTATGCCTTATAACAGAGTCATCTCTGTAATGAAGATTTACCTGTCCCTTGATGCCATGGTTCCCCAGTCACCACGGAGTATAGATAACTGTATCCTGTGTGATGAAAGACCCTTCCAGCATACCTGAATCTGGGATGCCTCCTGCTTACTCACCTGTACATCAGCCCCACACAGAGTGATCACTCATTTCCTAAATATTCCACACTAATTCTTGTTTCTCTCTGTATGCAAATGCTGTATCTTCTGCTTAAAATGCACTCTCCTCCCATTTTTGAAAGTAAAATTTCAATTTATCTTTAAAACACACTAAATGATGAATTTTGCAAAATGATGGAAATCTATTTTCACTGTTAAATCCAGTAGCTACTTGCCAAATACGATTGAGTTGCTAAAATGCACTTAGTTGGGCTGAGGACTGAATTTAAAATTTCATTTAACTTTAATTAATGTAAATTAAATTTAAATGGTTACCACTTTGGACAGTGCTATAATAGATAATAACTCTATTTTTGTAAGTTTAACAAAAATTATTATAGAATATTTTTAAAAGGAAATTAGAATAAGTATTAAAATTTATAAAATGCATCCTGAATAGTTTATTTCTTAATCAAATTCTATAGAAAATGCTCTATTTTTAATGATATGATAGTTTTTATCTATTATTACTGTTACACTTGATTACTGTTTGTTCCCTCTATACATCTCACTTCTGTTCATTATCATCCTAATCATCTTTTGATTTATAATATTTTACTTTCACATCTCTTGCACTGTCTTTCTAGTTTTCAATGCTTTCAAACTCCAATTTTCTTCAGTTCTGATGAAATCTGAAATACATTTCATAACACCTGTCTCTACAGTTTCTAGTATATCCTGATTTAGTCTTGATATAAACCAATGAAAACGTAATCTGTACACTGAACTTCTTCATTTCCCTGGAGTGGACTCAGAAAGCTTTCACACTTTATGTTCTGGCAAAAGGCACTCCCTTCTCTGTGCCCCTCCTCCCTGTCCACTGTGGTCAGAATATCTGGTCATTGTAGATGTTAGCCACTAGATGGCAGTGGTGGCCAACAGGGTGAATGTTTACTGGGCCTGCCGTTGAAACTGATGAGGTTCAAAATCAAGCAGCTATCTGCTGGGAAATATGGGTCATTGCTTGATTTTTTAAAGGGCATACTACTTGGGGAAAAATAAAATGTCCTTTTTTCATGTAAGGAAATATATTTAATGCTTAAACTGGCCTGTTACAAGGTCCTGCAATGTGGTTCCCCTTGGCTGTGTTCCTTCCCTCTGAACTCTCACTGCCTCCTCTCAGCCAGGCTCCTCTCCTGGCTGACTCCTTCCCAATACTCTGCTTGAGCTGGTGCCTCAGAACATGCACAGTTGGTTCTTTCCACCCAGAATATTTCTCTTCCTTGTCCTCAAATATTTCCATGGCTCTCATATTCACCACTTTACATCTTAACTCAAATCTCAGTGATTTGCTGACCCACCTTTCTACACTCCCATCTCTCTTCTCCAAAACACATGACTGTTACCTTGTTATAGCTACATTTTTTCAAGCCTATTCATTTATTTGCCTCCTCTTGCTAGACAATATATTTTTCAATTATGCTGATTCTAAAAATCACAGAGGATGAAGATGATTCTGCACAATACTGAGGATTTGGGTGTGTGTGTATGCATGCGTGTGTGTATGTGTGTGTGTGTGTCTGTGTATGTCTGTGGAAAATGGTCGGGTACAAGTCATTCCAACTTAAAGGAGAAAGCAGGAGAAGTTAGTTATTACAGTTACACTAGAAGTTAGTCTAAAGAATTTCCAGTGACTCGGGTATTGACAAAATTTGAGCTTGGTGGGTTATATCTGACTTAGTAAGAGCCAATGGGCCACTTTTTGGGATCCTCTGATGTGACCTACATCCCAACTGTGGTATGGAAGAAGCTGGATAAGTACTAGTTCTCTTTGGTCCATTCACACTATTCAATTACTGACTTACTATCTGTTTGATCTACCTATAATCAAACAAAATAAAATAAAACCAATAATTTTCTAAATCTAGGGAGGCTGACCAACTTCATGTTTTGCTCCACTATAAATTCACAAAGTCTTGGATTCACTGTGCTTCTTGAAGACAGAAACCCAGTATACAAATGATGAAAAAAGAAGATGGCAGGAGAATCATTGATTTAAAAGTTTCAAACTGGTCCAGGATTTCCAACTTTTTAGTATGATGTCAAATCCCACAGCTGTTTTAAGTATTTGATCAAAGGTGATTTGGTATTCTTTGAAGATTACATCTTTAAAAATTAGTAAAGAAAACAAGTCTGTTTATGCTCATATCAGAAGCAGAAGAGCCTAGACATTAAAATAAGAACTTATTTTCTTCTAGTTTATGTTTATAAATCCCCAATAGTGGGGATCTTCCTGGATTTTTCAGTGCCACTTATAGAATTTGTTCATTCAACAAATATTTAGTGCCCATAATGTCCCAGTCACTTTGTTAAATACTGTTCACATAAAGGAGAAACCAGAACTGTCAGGGTCTCTCGACTACAAAGAGATGGTCAGGAAAATAATAATGTGAGAAATTACAGTTCAGCAGGATATCCATTGTGATCTGGTAGCTCTAGAAGTACTGTAGGATGGAGCATGTGAGTAGCGGATTTACAGAAGGGATGTTCATGTTGACGTAAAAAAGATAAATAGGACTTGTCCAATGTGGAATGGAAGTATCTTCCATGTGGGAAGACCCAGAGGGCAAAGAGAATAGGCACATCCAATAAATTGTGCTGTTTCTGAATGTATAAAGTGGGGGATGAGTAGAAGATAGGTAATTGGAGAAGGGGGAGGGTTTATAAATGATGGGTAGCCAAGAAGTTTGAATGTAGTTTAAGGTCAAAGGAAATTGTTTTTACATACTATAATTGCAGTGGACTGAAGGAACATGAGACTGAAGACAGAGACCTGAGACGATCTAAATAATGTACCTAGGAAGTGGGCAAAGAACCACAGGAAATGCAAAAGAAGTAGATGGATTCCAAATCTGTTTAGAAGGTAGACCATACTCAAGTCCATGGCTGACTGGGTTTAAGAGGTGAGGAAGAGCAAGAAATAACAGAGGGCTCCAGGAAGGATGTTCAGTGTGCTTTATCCTGAACTACAGCACGTAGGCAGAGATGGCTTTGGAGAGGAGATGCTGAAAATGGTTTTGCATTTGCGATATCTGAGCACATTTAGATACTATCAAAAACTCGGTTGCTATATGGAACCAAAGCTCAGGAGAGAAACATAAGCTAGATATAGAGATTTGTGTTGATTTTTGTGTGTGCTTAATGCTACCTATGTGTATTTTGTAAATTAGAAAATACATAACTAGTTTAGGCCACTCTCTGTGCTCAAAATAAAAACATATTATCATGCAGCAGTATGAAGGATCCTGTATTTTTATGCCTTAGCAAAATGTAATAGCAACTCTGTTCATCAGCAGAAAGATCCCACTGTTTGCTATCACTAGCTAAAAGATACAAAAACTCATTTGTAAGATACAACTGTACTTGAAGTCACAAGTATGTAGTTAGCATGCTCCCTTAAAATAAGGTTGCAATTACCTAGTGATTAGCTGTTAATCTGTCTATTCAAACTGATTTTCTGTCTCTTAAAAATAGCAGAAATTATACAGAGTTTAAATCAATTTGATGTGGAAAATTAGTTTTCACCTCATATGCTAGAATTTCGCATTAAAGAGAAATTGATTCAAAAGTGTAGAGCTGGCATGCAGAAAAAAAATAAAAAGAGAAAAGAAAACATGCACTACTCATGACCTCACATTTCAAATTTTACTTGCTGGCAAATCATGAATTATTATATTTTGTGAATTCTCATGCTGAGGGATGCAGAGGTAAATGAGATAGATTCAGTCTCTGTGCTCACATGGTTTACAGCTCTAATTTCAAAGGTGGAACCTACTCAGGTGAAGAATTCATGCTGCTGTCAAGGTCTGAGAGAAAAAGAGTGTTTATGAAGTGTTTCATAACACTGTGCCTCACATAGAAAATGGTTTTATCTATCTCAAGTGGTAACAGCATACAATTGTATCTGCAATCTGTATATATATCACTAGGAATTATTCTTCTAAGTGAATTACATATTTTAATTAATCAAATTCTCATAGTAACATCCTGAATTGAATAGAATATATTTTAAACATAAGGCAACCAAGGTATAGAGAACTATGCAGCCTGAGGTTACAGTTGAGAGGTGGTGGCCCTGAGGTACAACCAAGACTCGTTCTCAGAGTGGACATTGTATCTAAGTGTAGGAGTTAGGAGGTTAAATAAGTTATTCTTACGTTTCACAAAAATTTGTTTTTAAGTTTGGAAGGCAGCAAACCATAAACTTTGATTTTATTAGTAAACCGTAAGCTTCAGATTGCTTGTGTGAGTACTGGTCTGGACCAAGTTTTATGTACACACTCCCAAGCAAATTCTGTATTTTATCATTTAATTCTATATTTCAGCTTAGTAGACAAGATTAGTCTAGTTTTAAGCTTTTAACAAATTTAACTAAAATAATGTTTAACTTCAGTTTTGAAGAATAACTCTTTACTAAGCTTTTGTTATATGGTTTAATATTGAAGTGCATTCCAGACTTTGCTGGAAAATTTTACTTGCCTTTTTATATTATTTTAGGAAAAGCTGGGGGTAACATTCCTTTTTTGCCTTCTCTAATCTTAGCACATGTAGAAAGTGATGACTTGCAAGCTCACTGGCATGAGTGGGAAGGCTACTTGAGATTAAGCCCCTGGCCACAGCTTCCTGTCAGGCCAGCTGCACTAAGGACTTTGGGATCATTATTTGGACACACTTAGGGCCAATCCCAGCAAGACGGGTTACTGTGGGGCTGCCTCTAGGAGCTCCGACCTAAAAGGGGAAGTGGAGCTAAGATTTGGGGAAACTGAATAACTTGTTTTAGAAACTTTGACATCTTTCTTACCTCCAACATCTCAATCATTCATTTCTAAGGAAAGAAATATACTGCAAATTATAAATGTAAAATTAAAAAATAGTTTAAAGTTCAATTTATTATAAATAAATTTTATTCATTATTAAAAATAATATTGGTAAGCAATGACCCTAAAAGGGAGTTGTATTAATCAATTTCAATAATTTTAAAGATTAATTTTAATTTCCTTAATTAAAAATATTATTAAAGAGTTCCTAATATTTGTGTTTATTTTTGTTACAAAGTAACTCGATATGGAAGGAAGAAACAACTACAAAAAAAGCATAAGTACTTTTCTACTTTTTGACTTGAGAATGCTCAGCATGTGGTCAAATATTTCTGTATTGGTCCAAAGTAGGGTAATATGAGATTAAAATGAATTATTCTTTAAGTTTCTACCATGACAGAAGTCATGGGAGTTTTCTCCAAGTCTCATCTGGTGAGCAATCTATAAGACAAATTATGATAATATATGTCTGCATAGCAACAGGTTTGAAAAAGGGACATATATTGCTATTTGATATAGATATTGATTATTTTAGAACTCAGTGGTTCCTCCTTAATTCTGCCCATAAAATTCAGTTCATTTTTTTCAGAACTGTTGACCAGACTATGTAATAAAACCCATGCTTTTGTGGGAGGATTGGACACTATTTTAAATATTTATTAAACAAAGGATGATCTGTCTCACATAGGCTATCTTTAAGTCCTAATGAATTTCCATGCCTTTTAGAAATGACATGGTTAAAAACAAATAGAACATATAAGAGGAAAGAATTCAATTCCTAGTGCCACCTACTGTTAACACTGAACCTAATGTTTGGTTTTAGGTGATTGATGTGAACTTTAGAGTATGACATTACTTGTTATGTTCAAAAATATTCCGTGAAAATACTTTAACCTTATGAGGAACTCAACCTATAATAGCATAATTCCTTGTAAGATATGCAGATACCATCTGACATCAGAAAATAATAGAAATTCCAATGGAATAGGAACTTTTAAAAGCACTATTTGTGATGAGCTAATAGTGGTTTGAAAAGAAAAAGGCAAAGAAGATGCCAATGTGTATGCAATTTTAATACAGTGTAGCATTTTTTCTCCTTCAACAAGAAAATGCAGATTTTACACTCACATATTTGGATTTCTAATAGTAGTTACATTTAGACTTAAAATGGAATGCTACACAGAGTTTTCAAGAGTCTAATTTACTAAATATGTTAAACTTCTCTCTACCAAGGACAAAATAATAGTACTGGAAGTGATTCATCTACCACCCCACTAACTGGGACCTGGGGAGAAAATAAGTCAATGTGAGCTAAGACACTGTCTTCTTCTCTTGACACCATGCTCACACTCACCTGCATGTGTATACAGTAGCTAATGGCCTTGGGGGATAAGAGGCAGCAAAAATAAACTCCTGCTCAGGAAGAGAGGTGCTGCGGATAAGAAGATCTGTGGCCTGGCATTGCACAGTTTTTATCAAACTTGTTCAATGATACTTAAGTTGCTTTTCCTGCTTCTCTGTGGAACAGGAAAAATGAGAACTGGAGAACTGAGAGTTGGATAATGACTAAACCATCTTTTACCCACAGCTACTAGTTAATTGTCCTATTTGTCTTTAAGTGACTGTTGTGAAGAGATCTTATTTTGGTTGAAATGAGTTAGGTGGAAAGACTTGAAACAGATTGTCTGTAATTTCATTCTCAACAGATTGCATAAATAATCCCCCATCATTTCTGAAAAAGCATGAATAAAAGAGAATTTTGCAATCTTGTTTAAGTACTAGCTCTAACCAATAGAGCTGAGATGGAGGACTGCATTCCATTTCTTTGTTAATTTTCACATTATTAATATTACTATTATTTGACTATAATACATCATTGCAACCCAAAGGATGATAAGCAGACCAGCATCCTCAATAACACCTGACATTTTATTAGAAATGCAAATTCTCAAGTCCACATTAGAACTGCTGAATCAAGCATCTGGGAGTCGTGCTCAGGAGTCTGTGCTTTAACAAACTCTCAGAGTGATGTTTAAGTACTCTAAAGTTCAAAAAGCATAGCTTTGGACAATGAGAGTAGGCACTAAAAGAAAAAAAATGGGGCACATGTTGAGAAAGTTTTGTGATTTCTCTTACTGAAGTTCAAAGAAAATTACTCAGAAATTAAATGAAGTTTCTCTTGGTATCTGGAGAAGAAATACTTCCGTTGCAAAGTAACTTAACGATAAGGAATGGGCAATTCCAGAATGACATTTCTACTAAGTGGGGATTGGTTGTGTTGAGGGAGTTCATGTACACTATATTATAGGTTGCCAAATTCTAATACAAATGCATCCTAATGTTCTAGACAAATTTTGTGCTACCAACGTTACTGACTGCTGTCCTCTTTTGGTATGAATCTTCAGAGATAAATATCACAATAATTGATGCATCTTGGACCCAAGTTGTTATTTCTGTGTACATTTACAATGTGGCTATTTTACTTCACAAGTTTTTCTGAGCACACTTACCCTGAAAGTCTCATTTAACATTTTCAGACAAAGCAACTGTAAATTGTAGATTTCTACTTGATAATTAATTAATAAAAGAGTGATGGAACCTGGAAATGGAGTTGGAGAAATAAGTGAGCCCTTCCCCTGAGAAAGTGAGTAGAATACCCCAGGGAACCAAAAAATTAGTGGAGGATAATCTAGCTATAATATTTGCTTTCTTAATAATATTATCCAAGAAGCTACTGGGAAAAAGAAATGAAAAATATCATAACAAAGTCAGGTAAACTACTACCAACCTACCATTTTACCCCTCAAAGTCTGAGGGTGTGCAAATGAGAGTAAGGTAAATAAAATCATTATATGGTGACCTTGACCAAATTAAAAATTGGGACCCTTAATTATCTTCCCTGTATCTAACCTATTTCCCAATTACTAATATTTATAAAAGTAAAATTTTCATCCTTACAATTTTCTTATGATGACAAAAGAAAAATTTTATTCGTGGTCATGATGTTTGTCAATATCTTTAGGAAAAATCCTAATACTGATGATCAAATATTTTTACTTTCTACTTTTAGTAGACATTATAGCAGCTTCTGATGAAATCTGGATGTTTAATCATGATTTTCACTAATTATCTAGACAAAAATGTGAGGATATTGTGTCTCTTCCTGACTACAAAGGGTCTCCTGACAAGTTTATTAATCTGTTTTGCTTTCAGATTAAGTGAAGCATAAAAATAAACAGCAGTTTTTCCCAGATACCTGAAGAAAAATTAAGAATGAACAGAACTAAAAATAATAGTAGAAAAAACTTATTTTTCTAAAAGAAATATTTGTTGAGGTTTTATTATTGATGAGAAGAGAAAAAATGCCTTAGTAAATGTTTTGGTAATTTGAAATTTTTACCAGTTCCTATTGTCCATGTGCACCAATATAATGGATGAAATTGAGAACACTATAGTCCTACTTACAAAAGTGATATACCATGACCACAGGAGAAATCAAGAGGATTAGAATCCCATTTATAGATCAAGTTCACTGTGGAAAACTGAGTTACTTAGAAATACTGTTGTCTTGATAAAATAATATGATAGCACATGAAAAGTTAAATAAATATAAGCAAACTATTTTGATAAAACATTTTCTATCTCTATATAGACATGCATTTTTGAAATTAATAGTCATATAAAGTTTTTGATAGATAATGTAATTTATGTTCATATAAAAGTATCAGATTAGTATGTATTCAAAGGCTTGGTCTATATATTTCTGCATGTGTGTGAATGTGTGCATATATGTGCATATATAAATGTATATTTGTCCCTGTTGAGTAGTAATTTGTAAATTATTTACCGGATTCAAGAATTTATTTTAATTATAAAACTACATACTTGTAAACAATTTGTTGTTCCTTTCATATCAGATTATTGAAAAGAGTAAAATAAAAACGGTAGTAATACCCCAAAATATATGTGTACTACAAAAGATATTTTCAGTTTTATGTGGCAATTTTTCAACCTGCCTTAAATCACAAAAGCCAGCAAACAAACTAAGGGAATACAGGATAGTATTTTTCTTATAAACAGATTTGTAAAATGTTTTCCAAACAGCAGGTGGCAATCTTGGTAAATTTGATTGCACAAGAACCATCTTACCTAGATACATGCAGATGAAAGACAGTTTGAGAAGACCAGTTACAAACTGTAGTATGCTAGAACTGGTTAAGAAAATTTCAAATATTAAATGAGTCTTATTTAATCATGCTTTATTGTCTAACGAAACTTGTCCCTGGGTGAAATTAATGTTTTTTGTTTAATGCTTCTTAATTCTTAGGCAGCATAGGAGTCATTTCACAGTGTTAATACTGGTAGGCATCCTGCACATCAAAATGCTATAAGCTGTTTACTTCTCATCATTCTGAATTCATATGGCTTCAAGAATTTTTTTTTAAAAACTAATTTTAGATCTTAAGCTCAAAGAAAACCTACTGACATATCGCTGCTGCTCTTAAAGTTCAGTTTCTGCTATTATTCTTAGTGTTGAACTATGAGAAATGTTTAGAAGTCTAATTATGAAGAAAATAAAGTTTTGACTTCTAGATATCTCTGAGAATACCTTGGTTTTTCTAAATTGATACAATCATGTTAGATAGAGATAGAAATTCATAAGTTTCTGAACTGAAGGGATCTGCTACTAGTTGTAGTCTCCAGCATCTGGATAGCTGGAGAATATAAATAATTTCCGCACAGGGACTGGCAGCAATAGAACTCTGATGGAATATTCAAATTCCAAAAGTTCAACCTTTTCCTGTATACCCCACTGTCAAATCTTCAAATTTTATCATATCACTTTTTTAATGTGTTTGTAACAGTTTTGCCTATGATATTGTCCTATAAATTATATTTTCTAAGTTTTCATTCTGCCAATAATGTTTTATTAAATAAATATGATTTGGAAGAAATCTTTTTTTTTTTTTTTTTTTTTTTTTTCCCAGTGGGCACCAGGTATTTAACTCACGAGCACTCAATCACAGCTCTTTTTTATCTTTTATTTTGAGACAAGATCTCCCTAAATTACTGAGGCTGCCTTTGAACTTGTAGTCCTCCTGCCTTAGCCCCCTGAGTCACTGGGATTACAAGCATGCACCCCTGTGCCTGGCTGAAATCTTTCTTTTAAATGATCTTTAAAAACATATATGCTTTATAATCTGGAAAAGTTCTGACCTTCATCCTTTTCTATGCTTATATAGAAAAATCTTCTAATGCAGCAGAACTTCAACTCTTTTACTGGTAATTTAGACTTTACGCTTTCATTTTAAAATGTGTCTCTCGTAGGAATTTCTTTGTACAATAGAAATTGGGGCAAGGGATAGGAACAGAGATGTCCAGTGACATCCATCAAGGTTAGATTAATCAACGATAGAACATAAAACGTCTGAATTTCAACATCATCTCTTTAGCTTCTCACTTAACCATCTAACATATCTTTATATTTCTGGGATAAATAATCTAAGGCAACTTGCTTTGTGCTCTCAGTAACCAAATATTTCAGATAATGGTAGACAAGATGTAAACTAATTTAAAACATGGTCAGTCTTACTATTCTTCCATGTGGCTATATTTTTATTACCATATTTTTTAATCATCTTGCAACAAGTCATTTAAAATCTATACAACTATTCTCTGACAACTCTGAACAGGATTCCCCATATAACAGAGAGAAAAGAAATTGCCAGGTTATCATCAGCAATCTTCAAACTGAGGAAGTACTTTCCTTAACTTATGGCAGTATTTTTAATCTTTCATAAATTTCAGGTTGTAAAATGTTTCCATTAGGATAATTCCGGTTCATTCTTACCAGGGCATCGCTGTTCACTGCATCGTCTCACTTCTTCTCCTGTTCCTTCACATTGCTGTCCTGTGATCGCTGCACCCTGACAAGTCCTTATTCTTCTTTCCCAGCCTCCATCACAGGACTTAGAACATCCACTCCAATGGCCCCACTGATTCCACTGACCGTTGGCTGAAAAAAAAATGTGTCATGGTCAATGACAGTGCTGTGCTGTACACTGATTTAGGAATCTGTATATTTGAGAACATTATAATCCCTTGAATTTTTATTAATCTACTACCTTGAATAAACTATTCAAATATTTGCTTTACTGGTCAAATACAGTTCATTGCAATTAGCAAAAGGTTATATAAGTGTGTCTGATTCTTGCATGGACATTAAAACTTACTTGTAAAAAGTGCAAGTTCAGTGCTGAACTATGTTAACTTACTTGGTATTTAATCTTCAGAATCTCCTTAATTGTGTTACTTTACTAACATGATAAATAGTAGAATAAAGTCTGGTACACTGGCTTCATTTATTAGAAATAAATAAATATCTTATTATTCCATGATTTTCTGGCATGGTTCTGTCAGGTTTTATTTAATTAACTTATTTGTTTTATTTTCATGGTGCTGGGGATTACTCATGGGGCCTCACCTACGCTAGGCAAGCATTATACCACTATGTTCTAACTCCATTCCGGTTCTGTCAGGTTTTATGAATGGCAGGCACCCTTCATATGCAGGACCCACTCCTTACCTGTACACTCAGGGTTATAGCACTCTCTGCTCTCTGCCCATGGCCCTCTGCATTCAGAGCCCCCATGAGCAGCTGCAGTGCACTGCCGGCTTCTCTGCTGGGTCCCGTTGGAGCATGTCACTGAGCACTGGCTCCATGAACTCCACTCCTGCCACTGTCCATCAACTACCAAAGAGTAGAATGAGAGACACTGTGAGGATATCGCCCAGTGAGGAAGGCTGTACAGAAGGCACACAGTAAGACTAACCTTAACAATGAAACCTTCCAGCGAATTCTCAAAGAATTCAACGGAAGGCCACACTAGCATGAGATTTCTTTATTACCCCCAAACTATCATTACTTTATTTCTCACTTATATTTTCTTTTATGTATCCCCACTATCTCTTTTTATTTACTTATTTCTTTAAAATTATTTATCTTTCAAAAATACAAGGCCTTGAACTGGACCTTAAAATATCAAAAGTGAAAAAACCTAATGCATCAAGAGCTCATATTTTAGAAAAGGAACTTCTAAAAATAAAATATTAATTACCTATTAAAGAACTCACTGATATAGTGTGTTGTACGGTTTGATTTTAGGACACTGTGAGATAAAGACTAGGGAGTTTTCCTTGACAAAGAGGTTTCAGACAAGTCCTGAAGAACACTGAGGTAATACTTAGGACATGATTTCTCTACAGAAGGATACACAAATGTCTGAGGCAGCAGAAACATGGGCACTTCAGGAACTGAACAGAGGTCATGGTGAACAGAATGTAGAGAGCCAGATAAAGAAAGGTAGCGGAGGATACTGGTAAAAAGGCAGAGCCAAATTCTGCAGGGCTTTTGTCAGTTGTGTTATGAGTTTTGGTTGTTATACTTAGATCACTAAGAAGCCATTGAAGGATGGTATTGATCTACTGCAGGGTAGAGAAAAAGTTACCAGAGAAATGAGGGAGGGTCTGAGGAAGTAATGAAGAAGTGTCTGGAGGAAATAAGAAAACTGCTAGGGAGGACTGGTGAGAGGAATACCTGAAGGACTGGTCTTGTTAGCAGAAGCAAAGAAAGCATCCAAGTCACTTCCAGATATCTGTGTCTGATCATTAGGATCTAATATATATAGGCTGTTAAACTTGACTTGTCTCTGAGATAGTCAAATTGAGAATGATTCATCTATTCATTCATTCAAATGATTTTGAGAATCTGCTAGTTATCAGACACTGCGAGAGGTGTTAATGAGGGATAGAGAAACAAAAGCATATAAATCCCAACCTCAAAAATCTTGCAATTTAATACATTATGCATGTACATAAGAAGGAGACAGCACTGACAAAGACAAATGTCACAAAATAGAAAAAAACAAGGATTCAACCAAAAATATTTACTAGGTTAAAATGCATTAACTAGCATATATGTTATAATGCCCTCATATATATGACTACCTTTTTCAATACCATTCCATGCTTCTTAGTCAATTTGATTGTAAGTGAAAGAGAATTCACCATAAATCCAAAGTTTTGAGATAAACCAATGTCACTGTGAATATCCACCCAAGCAAATGAGAAAGTCTGGCAGAATATAGCAAGTACTTTCAACCTAATTTCAAGTCTTACATGTAGCTATTAAAAAGAATGTTGTTTAATAGGTGACTAGCTATATTTAATAAACCCTTTGTCAGATTAAAAATCACAAAATGCCAATTTAATCATTCCATTCATGTAATGTTAGCATCTCGCTTTATTAAAAGCATTTGATATAATCTTATTGGCTATGTAGTACATTTTCCAGACAAAAGAGAAAATTCTAGTGAATCAATAGGACATTATAAATTATCTACTTACCTTCTATTTTGGCGTTAAAGATGAGTGCATTTTTCATTTCAGAATTTGGCTTTTCAAAGATAACACTTATTGAGCTTGCATTATGAACCCTCACTATTCTAAGCAATCTGAGAAAGGTTTATAAAAATAAGACTTATATCTTGCACCTTACAATCTGTTTAGTAAAGGAATGATGGGTACACACATTTTTGAGAACATTCAGAATGCAAAATGAACAGAGATGAATTTGGTGATGCCAGACTGATCTGAGTTACTAGAAGAAAGAAATGTGTGATGTCCTTAAATATTTGGATTTGAAGTAACTTTTAAGTGTGTTTTATTTTAAACAGTTACACATTCACTAACGAAGAAAGGAAGACATGTCTTTCCAGCTATGAAGATGAGGAGTAAGGAATAAGCAAACAAAATGTAGTCTTTAGAGAGAAGATAAGTTAGGAGGGAATTTTAATTCCTTGAGGAGTGAGAAAAGACCTCACTGAGAAGAGATTAAGAAGAGTGAGGACATCTGTTTGTTAATTATTTTGTTCATCAGGCTTTTCCTGAAAGGAGACTTTGTCTCCTCACTAGTAAAAAGTAAAAATTAAAAAAACAATTTAAAGACTTTGCGTTCATGTATTTGCAATATTAGTTACTCAGTCCTTTCTGAGAGTATACACATTTTATGTTTTGGCTTAAGTTCAAAATTAAATTAATATTAGAAATTCAAGGGACTTTTGAAGTTAAGCACTATCATAAAACAAAGAATTGCATCCAAGATGTGAACGGTTTTGTTCATGAAATCAGTTACAGGAAAGAAATAACAATGACATCAACGATGTATCAAGTGGATGTTTTCGCTGTTTTATTTTACACTGAGAACTGAAAGGTCCTTTATTGAACATTAACTGCACTATTATGAGTGAATTAACTTGACAAAGTATCTCATTGGATATAGTTTAAAAAAACAAGAGGAAATAAACCAATATGAAATGTATTACAAAAACCCACGATGTGTTCCTTTAATGTGTCAAGTACAAGTTGCTGGAAAAATGGAAAATTGAGATGTCAGAAAAGAGAGGGACGTTATATATTATATATAATATAATATATAATATAGACATTATATATAATATATATGGTAGAATTTCTTTTAGTATCAATGTTAAACAGGTTTTATTGTTAAGGTTCTTGCCTGTGTCATATCCTAGAATTTTTCTAAAAATTCATTAGTTAGGATATTACTTTTAAGGACTTTAGCGCCCAGGTGATAGAGATGGTAGTGTCATTTTATTAAGTAGGAAAAACAATGGAAGGTAGTAAGAGATAGAAATTAAGTTCTGTTTTGAACAGCAAAAAATTTCTAAGTAGGAAATGTGCATGCATTATCTCTCAGGGACAATATTGAAATATTTGAAAATAAAAACCATTTATCATGTTCCATGTCTATAGTTCTTTTTTATTTCATAACCCCTCATGTAGGTATTCTCAGATATGAATGGACAGTTTTTTACTTTATATCTCATGTTTAACTGAGAAGCCAAAGTGGTGAAGGAACAGCTTCTTCTTCCACCCCACTGACAGGTTTGGCAAATAGCTAATATAGACAGTCAATGCCCCTCTGCATCCAATATCAGTCCTATGTGTTAATTGACCTCCCTACATTTGTCAGAGAGATCTTCCGGGATTATTACAAACCTACAAATTTCAAAGCAAACAAACAAACAAAACACAAACCTCAAACTATTGTTCTGAAACTGTAATCCTTTTGAAAACTGGTTCACATCTTGGTATTGTGTCAGAGAAAAAGTTCTCTGATATGTCAGTGTTAAACACTCTCCAACTCCTATTGGAATCTCATAAGCACTAATAGCAAACATTTACTAGCAACTTAGTCTTCATCTTCTTAGACCTGGGAGAACTGTGGTGACAAAGACCCACTAAACTCGGCCCTCATAAAGATATACTCTTCGTGAGAGATGCAATAAGATCTTCAATGCAAATAGGATCCAGAAGAAAGTACCAGGGATTGAACCCAGGATCCCTTAAACACTAAGTCACATACCCAGTCCTTTTTATTTTTTATTTTGAGACAAGGTCCTGCTAAATTTCTGAGACTGGCTTTGAATTTGCAATGTTCCTGCTTCAGCCTCCCCAGCTACTGGGATTACAGGCATGGGCCACCATGCTAGGTAGCAGTAGGCATATTTATAAAATATAAAGAGATTTTAAATCAAATGCAGCGGAAATAATCAAGAAAGGTCATTATATAATGACAAAGGGGTCAATTGAGCAAGAGAAAATAATAATTCTAATTATTTATGTACCTAATATCAGACAATTCAAATAAATGAAACAAATACTGATAGACCTAAAAGGAGAGATAAACTACATTATATAATAATTGGGGGCTTTATTACGCCACTTTGCCCAATGGACAGATTATACAAGTGAATATCAACAAAGAAACATCAGAATTAAATTGCACTGATCAGAAGGATCAATGATATCAAACTATTATCTACAGAATATTCTATCCAACAGCAGCTTAATACACTTTTCTTATCAACACATGGAGCATTCTCAGGGACAGGTCATAGACCATAAAAAATGTCTCAATTTCAAAAAATTGAAATCATATTGAGTATCTTTTCTGATCACAATGCAATGAAGCTAGAAATCAATAACAGGAAAATCTTTGGAAACTACACAAATATATGAAAATTAAAGAACATATTCTTGAGCTGGTAAATCAAGGAATGAATCAAGAATAAATTTTAAAAATTTCTTGAAAGAAATGAAAATGGAGACAGCATACCAAAAGCTATGAGAGTCAAAAAAAAAAAAAAAAACAAAAAAACAAAAAAAACCCAAACCCAAAACAAACAAACAACCCTCACAAAACTCAAGTAAACCACCTGTTAGTGTCTGTCAAGGAACTAGAAAAACAAGAACAAACCCAATGCAAAATTAGTTAAAAAAAAAAAAAAAAAAAGAAAGAAATAGGGCTGTGGCTGTGGCTCAGTGGTAGAGCACTTGCCTAGCATGTGAGAGGCATTTGGTTTGATTCTCAGCACCAAATAAAAATAAATAAATAAAATAAAGGTCCATCAACAACCAAAAAATATTTTAAAAATGAAAATAAATAATAAATATCTGAGCAGAAACAAATAAAATTACAAAAGATGGCTGAAGCAGCCAGTTGTTTGAAAAGATAAATGAAATATATAACAGCTAAACAAAGAGAGAAAGAAGATTCAAATAAGAAAAATCAGAGATGAAAATGTAGACATTACAATAGATACTATAACTGACAGCATAGAAATACAAAGGATCATTAGAAATTACTGCAAACAACTATACACCAACAAATTTGATACCCAGAAGAAATGGACAAATTCCTGGACACATACAGTTTACCAAAGATGACTCACAAAGGAGTAGACAACCTGAACACAACAATAACAATGAGCTTAAAGTTCATTTCCCATCAACCCCCCCCCAGCACTAGATAACAGCATTACTGAGTTATGCTAAACATTTAGAAAATAACTGTCAATTCTTCTTAAATTATTCCAAAGAACTGAAGAAGAAGGAATTCTTCTAAACACATTTTATAAGGCTAGAATAACCCCGAAACCAAAACAAGACAAGAAACAACAAAAAAGATGCATGTAGAAACAAAAATTCTTAAAAATACCAGCAAACCAAATCCCACAGCACAGTAAAAAGATTATTCAATGGGCTCAAGTGAGATTTATCTGGGACATGCAAGTATGGTTCACATATGCAAATCAATAAGCACAATACACCACATGCACACAATGAAGGACAGAGGGAGAATTGGATATCCACATGGAGAAGGATGAAATTAGACCCCTTATCTCTCACCAGTTACAAAAATCAATTTAAAATGCAAAACAAATTAAGTGTAAAACCTGAAATGGTAAAACCACTAGAGAAAACATATTGAAAATGCTTTAGCACAATAAAATGGATGAGGGTTTTTAAATAAGATGCCGAAAGCACAGGAAACAAAAGCAAAAGTTGACAAATGGGATTATAACAAACTAAAAACTTTTGGCACAACAAAGAATATTATCATCAAGGTGAAGAGACAAACTATAGAATAGAAGAGAATATTTGAGATCTATACAAGGGATTAATATCCAGTATGTATAAGAAACTCCAAAAACTCAATAGCCAAAGAACAAAAACAGTTATTTTAAAATAAGCAATAGTCCTAAGTAGACATTTCTTCAGAGAAAACATACAAATAGCCAAAAGGTACACATACACACACACACACACACAACTGTCTAATATCATTAAACATCAGTAAAGTACAAATCAAAACCACAATGAAAAATCACCTCAACTTACTAAGAAAATCCATTAAAATGATTTGAGATGGGCCAGTAGATTAACTCAAAAATAAAGCATTTGTCTACCATGTACAAGGCTCTGAGTTCAATGCTCAGGACTGCAAAAACAAAAACACTAAGTGCTGGCAAGGGTGTAGAGAAATGAGAATACTTGATGATTGTTGGTGGGAATGTTAATTAGTATAGCCACTATGGAAAACAGTATGGAGGTTCCTCAAAAAATTAAAAATTGAACTACCATAAGATCCAGCAATCTCACTGCTAGGTACATGTACAAAGAAAAGAAAATCAGTATGTTGAGGAGAAATCCTTATTCCTATGTTTATTATAGCACTATTCAAAATAGTCAAGGAATGGAAGCAACCGAAGTGTCCATCAACAGTAAATGGATAAAGAAAATATGGCAGATAAACACAATGAAATACAATTGCACCACAAAAAAGAAAAAAAAATTGTCATTTGTGACAACGTGAATGGAAATAGAGATCAACACACTAAGTAAAATACACCAGGCACAGGAGTAAAAAGTACTGGTGTGCCATTGCACAGTAGGGCGAGTATAAATAACAATAATGTACTACATATTTAAAAAATAACAGTGCTTCTCAGATTTACTTGAAATGTAACCCCTCATCGCTCCCACTCCCCATGGAACACCATTTGGTAAACACTGTATGCAAGAACATAATTTCTTCTGTAATATGCAGCTAGGTTAGAATCAGCATTTTCATAGCCTGTTAAATTTCTCTTCATTTCCATCATAAGCACTTGTAGTTGAATTTCTGTTTTTTCTTTTTCAGTTTAAAAGCTCCAAATGCCTATTGCTTTATAAGCCTATCTACAAAGGTGACAAAGAATAGAGAAAAATAAGGCTGTGTTTTGAAGCAGGGAGAAAGCTGAGAGATCAGACTCTTGTGCAATTATATAATGTGCTTCCTATACACCAAAGTCACATGAGATAGTTATTTTCATTCCAGCAATATGACAATACACCAGATTTTCTGGACCCACAATAGTTAAAACTGCAAACACTAATTTGCTAGGCTTCTGATGTTTACATTGTTGTTTGGACTTGCTCCAGTCATATATATGGAATTGTAATTGTGTTTACCTAGAAGAAAAAGTGTTTACTCTGTACAAGATCCAAACTAAGTTCTATGACATTTTTAAAAATATATTGTTTTTTTCGGTCTATTTTCATGTCTTGATCAGTGACTGGTGAGAAGATAGAATATCTAAGATAATATTAACCACAAAATAGGTTGTGGGTCTATCTAGCACATCATGTATATTTTGGATTATGAAACTATCATTTTGGCAATTATTCTAAGTTAAATACTGCTGACTGATTAAGGCAGATACACAGAGAAGCTATGAGGAGAAGAATCCTGGCTCCTGGCTTTGAAGCAAATTTGGAGAGCTCAGACCCAGGGATCGGGAAATAAACTCAGTATATAATGCTGAAGTGTAAAGGAGTCAAACTTCTTGGTTTGGACATATGCTAAAGAGAAAAATCTGTTTTCCCCTTGCTATTTTAAAATAAATTATAAAGAAGAAATATCAAAATGCAATTACCATTCTTAGAAAACAAACTTGAATATGTAAGCAAGTGACCAGGGTAAGATTAACAAGGCTTGGCAAGGGTGGGGGGTGCATGGGGGCACACTGGTAAGGAAGCAAAAACAAAAAACTAAGAGAAAAAACTGAGTAGCAAAATAAAGTAAGCTAAGGTCCATACACGATCAATTTAAAAAATCTTATCAGCTAAGAATTGAAAGTATACAGCAAACTAGAAAGTTAAGAGGATAAGATTCAAATTAATTAAAGAACAGGTTAATGAGGTAGTATTTGAGTTTTAAATTATAACATCCTCCCATGCAGACAACTGTGGACCTTTGAACTAAGGTCGGGCAAATGTTTAGCATCTTCCTTCACCAGAGGGCTCCCTGCAGAGGGACTACTGGAAGGTTGTCCTCTCATAAATGCTGAGGATAGAATTTTTAGGTCAACAAGAGACTGAAACCTCTTTCTCTAGATAACAGAGATGTCTGGATCAAAGTGTGCTCCTGAGGACCTACCCTTGGGTGATTTTTCCTCCCTCAGGGTTTATAGGAATATGCAAATGTACCTGGAAACTATAACCTGACACATCCCTTTAGTGGGGAGCTTGGGAGCTTCTCAAATATATAGGACATCTGGTATAACACTGTGGAGTCCAAGGAAAATGCAAGCCCATACGTAAGTATGCTCTATACTACAAACCAGAGATAGATCTCTTTGAGTGTTTGATCGTGGCTGTAGAACTCTAAAATTACATAATATCTTGAGTTTATCTGAACTATCTTTCCCAAAATTCCTTAATATTAAGGTAATATCCTTATATAAATCTTGACAAATATCCTCTAATTTATATTAAGTTATATACTTCCACTTAATTATAATCATCTATCAATGAATCCTATGAAAAGATAATGAATATTGGCTCCATTTTATAAATAGGAAAACTGTGGAATGAATAGATCAATAGGTTGTTCCAATTTGGGATTAGCACCAAAACTTAATCCATGCGTTCTGAATTCCAGACCACTTTATTTCACACCAAATCATATAATTAGATTTATTTATACATATTTCAATATATAAATGAAAATTTACTTATCTGCTAATAAATCATCATTTATTTTAGAATATTATCTGTCACTCAATTAATTCCTTTTCTCTATTTTATTTGCATTCTACTACATGAATAGGTATCAGGTTGAGAAATGAAAAAAGCTAAAACACTAATGAGGATCCAACTTGGATGGTTGGTTTCTCTAATCCTCAACTACTGACTAGGAAAATATTTACAAAGCAAATTACTGTAAAAGAAAGCTTGAGGTTTTGAACCAAGAACTTAAGCTTTTATGTTTTCCGAAGTGTTTCATTTTGGAAAAGTTTAAGTATTATTTAGGGGATATACATCTATATAATTTTAATGGTGAGCAAACTAGAAAAACTCAAACATTCCATTAGGACTGACACTTTTCTCCAGTTAACCATCAGTAAAAGTCAGAGACTTCCAAAGTGAGCAGAGCATCTTAGACAAAGTTGCCATGAAGGGACAGTTAGGGATTGGTTTGACACAGCCAACATATCTGTTCTTCATAGCTTCCCTCGTGCCAACAGTAAGGCTCATGTCTTTCCCTGACCCAAACCATGTATGAGAACATTACTATCAGACAGGTTCACTTCTGAGACAAAAACAGTACAACGTACAAAGTAACAAAGCTAAAATGAGTGATTGCTTTTTTTTTTTTTTACCAATTATAGCTAATCCTCCTTTTTCTAGATGATTTATCAAGATAGCCAGTCATATACTTGTTCCTCCTTCATGAAAGCACCCAACCCAGAACAATGTTCATCTTTCTTAAACTCTCCCCCAAAGCACCTAACTGTGTAAGCCAAAGCCTTTTATTAAGGCTCTTTTAACCCTAAGATGCCTCACAGTTCCCTTTGTTGGTATTTTCTCACTGCCGAAGACAACAAACTCAGCTTGGGATCCTGGTGGATATCGGCTGGAGGGCATTGACATAGTACAAGAAATAATACTTTAAGTATTTTCAGTTTATGAAGCATTTCAATAGTACTCCTAACAGTCCTACAAAGTAGGTATTACTAGCCTCCACATTTTAAAGATGAAGAAACTATGGATCAGAGGAGTGTCCCAATTATATTGAGTTAAAAATCTAAATTTAAATGTGTCCTTTGGTGAAAATCCAAGATCCTTTTATTATACCACATTAACATATTACTACATAGATGTAGAAGATGTCCTTTAAAATTTGGGATGAGTATTAGAAATTCAGATATGCACATGTCAAGAAAATCTATTCAATAGTAATTTATCAGATATTACCAGGTACAAAGTTCAATGAAGAAATAAGTAGGAAATTGGTGAGGAATTCCTTTTGCTCAAGTATATCAATTAAAACCATTATAAATTCAATGATAAATTAGAATTAACTAATTAACTTTAAGTTTGGTGAGATAAGAGAAACTTACCTCAAAGACCATTGAACACACACACACACACCCTTCAGTAATATCCATGTTACTTAGTATAGATGACAAAAGTGGGAGACTGAGATCATATTGTATTTATGAGAAAGTTCAAGACTAATAGTCAATTCTTGTTGTTACCCCATGCTCTGTGCTTCTAATGTTGTTCCCCATCAACAACAGCCCCTGTTCTCAGACATGGTACAGAAATTAGAAACTAATACTTGCTAATTATCAAATTAGGAATGTAGTTACAATTTACTAATTACAAATTAGGAAATGCCAAATCTACCTTTCTTTTCTTTCATCTCTCTTTATATCCATCCCAGGCAAACAGTTTTCACTCACTTCAAAAGAAGTGGGAGAAGTTTGGATATCGACTAGGAAAAGTATCTGATAGGACAGTATCTACTCATAAGTAAATACCAAATTATGTTTAAATAAAAAAATTTTCACTATTGAATGTGAAAAATACACATCATCCCTACATAGTGTCTACTTCATTGTAGGGGTTATGCATGTTTCTTAAAGCAAGATGATGCAATGCCAATGTAGTACAATCCCACTCTAAACTGGAACTGCTCTATACCACAGCTCACATTGTCAAATCTTGCAAAAGTAGTGAGTACTGATGCAATTTGTGGTTTTGCATGCTTCTTCCATCCTCTTGTCTGCACTTCACAGTAGGTCCAAACCAAAACAGATAGTGCGGGTCTTAACTCACTTCTTCACTACTGAAACACTTCTTATCATAGCTTTATCTCATAAGATGATGTCTAAGAAATGGTAGGCAGCATGGCTAGAAGAAATGTTAACTGAAACCACTGAATCCTCAAATAACCACCTTTCACTGAGGCTAGAATACTTACATGTTATTTTAGAACTGCATTCAACTTTTCATATTCTTATGTCTGAATCTGCATAAAAGATTGTAAATTTTTGGGATAAGGAATTATATTCTCAATAGAGTCTTACACCTAGTTGATGTTTAATGATGATTTTATAATCCCTGAAGGTATAATCAGTGAATTAGTTACAAGACAATTAGTTCTAAGGGGAATTGCTAATGTTTTCACAAAATACATCTTACATATTTATAAAAAATAATGCAAAAATTTTGGCAGAATATAAAAATAGTTTTAAATATCCCAGCTATTAGAGTTTCCTATCAGAAGTAAATTGGGAATATAACATCTTTTCACATCTTTTATCATGCAACTAAATTTAAGAATTAAAATAACAGGAGAAACAAACAATTCATGATGAATTTAAGTATTCAGAGATGGACCCATAATTCTCATTTATGACAGAATACAGGCTGGGCCAGATTTACAAATAAAATAAAGGCATAATGTCCTGAAATGAAGGATCTATGTGAAAGTAAGTCATTTGATTTTAGCCACTTTAGAGTGCTTACAAGGACAGTATAATACCATTAAACACCAACCAGCTTGAAAACACATATGGTTACTGCTTGAATGATAGAGCCACAACTATTAGGAAATGAGTCTCCACGTCTGAATTCTCACAGTATAGCCTCCCTACACCCTAATGCCCAAGAATTTTATTCCTGAAAGAGTCCTTCATGGAAAGTAGATTATGAAAAATATGAATTATAATCTCTTAATTGATCAATGATGCTATATATCTTTGTACTCATGGAGACCAACTGAGGTAAAAATAGTAATAAAAACCAAAGTATTAACAGATTCTTTAGTTATCTATTACTTTTTATTTACCAATATTTGTTTTTCCATATACCATAAACAAATATGAGTGTGCTATATTTGATTCTCTATAAATGTAACTGCAAAACATATACATTTTAAAAATTCAAAACTTTGAGTAAACTTTTCCAAACCCTTAGAGAAAAGATAGGGATATGAATGTGTGTGTGTGTGTGTGCCCATCTATGTGTTTATATATAGAAAGAATGAAACCAATCTGATAAACTGATACTTTGTGAGAGATTTACAAATAAGTAATTATGATTTTGATTTCCCAATACTATTGACTTGTATGAATTATATTCATAATTCATATTATTCATAGTGTCCTACTCAACAAAATTATTTTATCCCTAACTGTATGCCACTAAGTATAAATATTTAGTAGTCTTTCTCTGAAGTAAAGGGAAGAATTTAGCTTGTTATATGAGTGTTGCTTATCTATATATTGGATAGTTTTTCCCACTCTTCAAATAATTTAAATACCTAAAATTTCCAGAGCTTTGAATCATTGCCTCATAAACATAACAGATTCTAGCTACATTGTTTGCATATGCAGAATATGGGAACAAACAGAGAAAATTTCCCCAAAAGTTGATGAATCTCCCAAAAAGCTTTTTGTAGTCTTTGCCATTGTTGATAGCGTTTCATGCATCATCCACATCTATCTCTTCCTGGGAGTCTGTCATTTATGTTCGTATTTTACCCCCAAATTGAGAGCCTCTTGAAAATGAAGCTCAGTCCTATTCATTTTGGAGGTATTTATGTTTGAATCTGTGAATAATCTAAATAATAGTGTTATGAAGACTTATCTCTGGCATAATTGGTGAAATTAACAAAGATAGAATAGAGTTGAAATAGAAAGAAAAATTTAAAACAACACAAATATGTTCCAAGAACAGAATATACAATCTTCACAATCACATAAATATTGTACATCATTTATGATTAATCATTGTATGCAGTCAGCAGTAGTTCTGGAAAGTCCAATATTCTAGTATGTATCTGTCATTTTCACACATGGTCAGTGACACATTCCCATTCCTTAATTGTATGAGTGTGAAGGAATGACAGGGGGAGAATTGCCACTAAATCAAACCTCTCTAGTTATAGTATGAAAGAAATAATCGATCTCAATATCTTAAGAAATCTTGTAATTTTCCCAGAAGGGGAACTCTAGTGTAGATAAAATGTCATTGGAAAAAATTAATATACACATTGTAGAAATCCAATAAAGGTGAACCTTGATTTGTACTCACTCAAGAGAATATACATTGTTACAAATGGCAGAGTCTGGGAACTACCCTGTTTGGGGCAAGAAACAACAACCAGGGAACACATTTTCCAATGGGACTAAAAGAGTTCTATTCCTTTTATATCCTGTGTACACTAAGGACATATAAAAAGTATATAAATGCAAAGGTAATCAAATGCAAATATGCTCACCTGGACAGAGGGCGATATTACAAGGCTTATGATGTGTTTCTGGTCCTTCACAGGGTCTCCCTCCATACTGGGGAGGTGTGCACGACCTTGTTCGTGTTCTTTGGCCTCGACCACATGTAAATGAGCATAAACTCCATGGTGACCATTCCTCCCAAACTCCATGTACTGTAATAAAGCAAAGAAGCTTCAATAACCACAGCCAATGATAAAGCCCAAGATTATTTTCTGTATGATTAAGAAAAAAATCCATTGAATAAAGTATGAAGGTATTTTTAAAATTCAGTTGCAGTAACAGTCTTATTTTCCATAAGATTTAAAATTTGTTAAAATAATAGAAAACTGTATGCACTTTTTTCTGCATTTTTACTGCTCATGTCAAAAAGTTCAAAAAACATGAGTTATTTTTAATTCAAAGTAAGATTCACTAAGGTAGAATATAGAAAACTAAATTTCTAATATCAGAGATGAACCTCTGAAGTTAAATTTACATTTAAATCACCAAGGACCAAACTAATTCTTCTAATACTTGTATCAGAATTAATAACCTTTACTAAATCAGAAAAACATATCTGAAAATTAATGGTACATATTTTAACAGGTTTTAAATTTTATTTTAGAAAATCAATATATTTTATTAAAAATTTTTGGTTTAAAGTAACCACCTTTGCATAAGAGGGTCATTTTTAACACTGTGTCTACTCGCATAAGATCCTCTTTTTTCCCCCACTTCAAAATGAGTGATAAACGTGAGGACCTCTTTCTAATGACCATGAAAATCAGAAGACCCTCTTCCTTCTCTGACAACTTGGGGAAACTGGAAATACTCCTAATTGATATAAATTCCATTAACAAACCAAATTCTATAACAAAGGTTATGACACATAACTATGGATATACCAAGACTTCAAATATTTCACTACCATGAATCAAACTTGAGCAGACATAACAACATAATCTGTGTTCCTTCATAATAACAATTCTGAATAAATATTGATATCTTTTACAAAAGACCACCAGGCTTCAAAATTTAGATCCCTTCTTTGAATGTTCAAATTACTGCTGTCATCCCAATCTTAATATTTGGAGTAGTAAGTCATAGCACTTATGGAAAAGCCTCTGTCTAGAGGTGAGCTTCTCGCCTTAGAAGACTCTAAGTTCAAGGGTTCAGAAGAGTGAAATGCCACTCACTGGGAAGAGTGGAGAGGGTAAAATTTATAGTAAAAAAAATGTCAAAAAATATTTGTTCATTTTCTCTTCATTATTGGCAGGGTAAGCCCAAGTTCATATAAAGTGACAGAGGAATTTTGCGAGTAAATACAACACATCTAGAATTTTCTTCATGTATATGCTGACCAAGTTGTTACCTTAAAAACATCATAATATACTTAAATTTAGCTAACTGGAAACTGCATTATCACATATGATTATCATTTCTGTGGTGAGACTACTTAACATTATATTTTAAGAATATAATATGTTGTCATTGAGAACAGCTAGATTTCAAAATTTCACAACGTGCATATCCATCAAAACCTTATGTAATACATAAGTATATGCAATTTTACATGTCAGTTTAAAACATAAATAAATAAATTTAAAAATAAACCCACAAATGTGACACCTTAATAGTGAGGTACACTGTTCTCTTCAATATATGTTATTAAGTTACCTCAACTAGTGGTGAAAATATGTTCAAATATATGAAAAATTAGCCAAAATTGAGTAATATTTAAATTCATAAAAAGTCTATGCTATATGCTGGGAAAATATTTTAAAATAGCATAGAAAAAGAACAAGAAAATGAAATAAATTAATATTTTTAAAATTTTTCCCAAGAAAAGTTGGAAAAACCTAAACCATTTTGTCTCCACTACTGTTAGTATACATAGTAAGATGATATTTAATTTTAAATATACATATACATAGTTTTTAAATATATGCATATTAATATGTATGCATGTATGTATATATATATGCTTATGGGATATTTAAAAGTAATTTGCATGAATGTATTTTTATGTAAAATTTATATTTTTATTGACTTTTGTACTTTACAATTACAAAGATTTCTCCATTTAAAAACAACCCGTCTTCTTCCATTTTCTACATAGAGTGTTGACACTATCTGATTCATATTTATGGTTCTGTTCATTTCCTATTCTATAAATTTGTATTACTTTAATATGCATTGCACAATACCAGAAAAAAAATTTGCTGAACTGGCAAATTTTCTCCATAAATCTCGAAAAATACTGATTAATCTTTGTGGTTTAGTTAAATCATGAAACAGGATTCATCAAAAATTAATGTTACTTAGTACTTTTTAACAGTCTTTATTGTTACATGGTGACATTTCATGACTTATTCACATCATTTCATAAAAACTAAAAATGTTTTTCTTTTGACAAAGATAATAAGTTATTAACAATTTGTTCTTTTAGATAGTATTGAATTAATGGGAAATTATAGCACATATTTCATAATAGAGTCACTATAAGACTATTAAAGATTAGATGTTTTCATTTTAATGGGAGAGTTGTTACATAAGTTTTTTTTTATTTTTCAGCAAAATATGAAAATATATAAATTATATAGTCAATTTCAAAAAATAATCATAATAAAGCCATTTAACTTAAATAACTTTATCCATTTTTACAGTTTTTGTCTTTATCTTTGGTACCAGTTATATTATCATATCTCTTCTTTGGGTCAACCAGAGATGTAATTTAAAAAATATGAAACACATAAAATATATTATCACCAGATTTTTGAAATAAATATCTGCAAAAATAAAAAATAATAACTAATAAAAATATCTATGATTTAGATTTTGCTGTATGTAAAATAACCCCTTTAAGTGAAAAGTGTTTTCCTTAATAAAATGGATATGACAACAATGACATTTACAAAAGTAAAATCCAAACCTATTATTAGCCTACATGAACATCTATAGAATTAGGATACATAGGGCATAGATCAGTGATTCTCAACCAGGGGCAAGTTTGCCCCCGGGAGACACTGGGTAATGTCTGGAAATATTTTTGGGCATCAAAACTTAGAGAAAGATCAAGGGCTAGAGGTACCTAGTGAGAGGTCAGGGGTGCTGCTAGACATTCAAATCACACAGGACAGGCTCCCTGCAACCAAGATTTATCAGGGTCAAAAAAGCCAACAGCCAACTGGCAAAGGTTGGAAAACCGCACATTAGACCATTAGACTAACTTAATCAGGACAGTAAATACAGAATTGAATGTAGGCTTTTTTCTCAATTTTCTTTCTGTTTATTCTATACTTTTCTACTCTAAATAATAAGAACTGGTAAAGAGAGCATTATGTCAAGGCAAAAATTTTACAAAAGGTCAGGAATCTCAGGATTCATATTAGAAGTAACAGTATTAATAATTTTTAAAAATTCTTTGAAAGTTGAATAATATGAGTAAAAGTTAATTTATAACACTATCTTTTATAGTACAAATAAATATACGCTTTAATTCTATCACATCTTTCATGGAAAGTGCCTTTAATATTCAATTTGTTTCTTGTGTCATACTAGTTAATTAAGTGCTAAATACATTTGAGTTTCCACAGTATTTCAAGTTGGTTATTTGTTTCTGAGCTAATTTTCTTGGGAATTTATTATTTTAGAAACATGTTAACATTGTTTAAAATACTGGTTAAATTTTAAACTATTTTAAAATTCACTATTTTCATAATATATTAAATGGTACATCTTTACCAGCTTGGCAAATAATTAACTGTAATAGTGAGCATAAAATATTTCATAACACATATAATAACCATGTAAAATAAATCACAATTTCATATTGCAGGTCTGCTTATCCTACTTTTTTAAAATTATGAAGTTGCTTATCTTCAAATTTGGAAAATTAAATATAAACAAACAAAATTCATTTTCTTTAAACAAATTGAACTATAACAATGATGAAAAGATAAACTTTTCTTATCAGTATTATTCAACCAAATTTCCTTTGAAGGTAAAAAGGAACTAATAATTGCATATATCTTTTCTACAGATGTAAGAATAAAAGGCTTAAGAAATCAAGGAAAACTTTATAAGCAGAGAACACTGCTCAGTTTTCTGGCCACCAGACAGAGGAAGGATTTTGGCAGTTGCACGTCGGAGAAGGACTCTGGTCCTGCTACAGATGCTATTGTCTCCCAGTGGATGCTTAATCAGCAGCCTCTGGCAGAAAGATGGAGATTTCCAAATGTCAGTTTATGAAAGTGCATAGCTGGTGAGTGGACATGTACCTCTGAATGAAAATCTTTGGGACTCAGTCATATGCTCTTTGCTGTTAGACTCTATCCTTATTATGTTGAAAGGCTCTTGGCTATTAAACAGATACTTATGAGATAACTTATGTAGCCAGGGCAGCTTTAATTTCAAGGAACACTTCCATCATTCACAAGAACACAAAACTTGATTGTGGGGCCCACGGTGCAAATACCGTAGGTAGGCACTGATATACGTGTTCTCCCAGAGGGTCCACTCTACTTAGACTCAAATGAATATCCACAAGTATTTACTCTTGTGGTCTGAAGATTTCATTTCTAGAATCTGCAGGTCCTTTCTTCTCCAGTCGTTTTCCTTTTCCTGACTTGTGTGTCTAGACCCTGCTCTCTGACCCCTATTTTTAAGCCGTTTTCTCATTGTCTTCTCCCTTCTTAACCTCCTTAAGTATTTTTTCTATCTGAATCTTTTATTTTTTACTTCATATTCTTCCTCATCTAGTCTACTTCCACTGGCCCTTATTTAATGTTCTTGTTTTTCAGAGGCAATTATTGTTATTTTCAGAGTTTTGCCCTGTTTAACTTTCTTTCTTCATCTACTGCTTTCCTACCTCCCAGTTCTAAGATCTCCTATCTCATTCCATCATTGATTCCTGCTACACGTTCTTCCCTCCACTTCCTTTACCTTCCTGTTCCCCCATGTTTTCATTTTCATGATAAAAATCACATAACATAAAATTTACCATTGAAGCAATTTGGGGTGCATAATTCAGCAATGCTAGGTATATTCATATAGGTATGACACAGATCTTCAGAACTTTTTTATCTTGCAAATCTGAAACTTTATACCCATTAAACAGCAAGCTCCTTCAGACTGTCTTTTAATGGACCACACTTGCCTATTCTGTTAGGAAATTAGGTTTATTCCTACCTTTCTTCCATGCCACCCACTCTCTACTCTTGCTTTAAGTAACTGCAGAATCAGCCATCTCTGGAAATGGAACTCACCAGGAAACTTTTAAGCATGACTTAGCAAGTGCAAGGCTTACTACAGCACCAGTCCATGTATATCTACTCTCTTTTGGAGGCCTATGGAAAGACTGTGCAAGTCCAGAGTCAACTGCAGTAGTCAAGAAGTTTGCAGTCACCTATCCACCAAATGTTTAGGACAAAATATAAGTGTGTGGACTCCTAACATTCTGTGCTTTGGACTTCTTAAAAGAAAGGTCAAATTCCTACTAGTACTTATTTTTACATATAAATCAGTGGTCTGAGAGGGAAAAAACACCTATTAAATGCATGTGGACATAAATATAAGAACAAAACAAAAAAATCTGATCCTTGGTGGGTATGCAGTGCTCCAGTAAACATGAAAGATCTCTTTTTCATCAATAATTTAATTTTACAAAAAAGTAGATGATTCTTATGAGGGTAATTACTTCAAGGAAATAAAGGAGATAAAATAACAGGTCTTTCATCAGGAACACTACTTTTCCATATAGAGTTGGATAAATGATAGAAAAATGGCTGACTGAAAGACTGTGTTAATCTCTGACTTAAACAATGGCTACATATCATATTTCTAGCATGCTGGAAAATTATATTTTAACTCAAACATTCAACTGGACATTTTTGCCATATAACATACAGGAAAGATATCTAAACCTTAGCCTAGAAAAAGCAGATACAGAAACGTGAAGCTGGTATTTGCCACAGGAAGTCAGTCACTTATGTACCTTCTTCAGTACTCTGAAATAATCACATACATAATAAAATATCACAGTCGAATAAGAATTACACTTATCCACTCTAATTAAAATGTCTACACCCAGTTCAGATGAAAATAACAAATCGTTCCAAATGTGTAGCATGACATAATTCAATAACATCCACAGTTGTAGTTGCTGCTAACACTACCTGGACAGAGGGCAGTGTTATTGCAAACCCTTGATTCTCTTAATGGGCCGCTGCAGTGTGTCCCGTAAGGTGATACACAAGTTCTGGTTCGCACCTGCGACCCTTGACCACAAGTAACTGAGCATGTGCTCCACTGGGACCACTCTTCCACACCAGATTCACCTGTGTGCAAGACAACAAATAAACATGAAATACTGTCTTGAATACTCATCTCATAAGCATTATACCAAACTGACATTATGACATGCATGAATAATTTAAATGAAAAAGTATGATAGTACATCAAAAGGTACGAGAAAACATTTCAGAGAAAAATTAATTTAAAGAGGGACACATAAAATGCTGATACAAAGACCAAATTGGTTTTAATCTTTTTAGTAAAGCTTCTCTTCACAAATTCCACTGTCCTACTAACAAGGAACAAGTCAGCATTTTTCAATAATTATAGTTGAAGCAATTCTCTTCAAGTCAATCTAAGTTTCTGTACTTTGACAGAAAAGAAACTCAATGTATGTCTGAGCTCACTGCATGGTTTTGTTGAACAGGAATACATTGGTGTACACCTGGTCCTTTTTTCATAACACCCTTTCTAATGCTAGATAAATGGAGACCTGAGAATTTGAATCTATTTAACTGTGTTGAACACTAACACTTACTTGTAAGTTACTCCAAGTGAAACTCTTATTTTTCCATCCTATGATAGCTATGTGTTTTGTGGTGTTAAAAACTTTTTGCTTACAATTTCACCTATCATCTAGAGAAGTGATATTTACTCAAATTGAAGAATTCCTCTATAATTTCTATTTTAATGTGAACCTAAAATTTATTCCAAAATAGGGCCCCAAGAAGTTAAATAATGTCTGAATTCATTAACTTTTTGAAATTGGCCTCATCCTGCAACTATGTCTCATTTCTATTATTATTTAAATTCATGACCCAAGGAGATGCAGTTCAGGCACTTTAAAGACCATTGCAGTGGGCTTCTAATTCTATTCTAGCATCACCTCCAGGATGAATTTTAAAACTGGTTTGACTTGTCATTGCTTCTCTCCAAATTCAAATTGCATCATATAACTGCTAGCAGTAACTAAGTTAACCATTTATTTAGCTGTTGAAAAATTTTATAGACAAGGTGTTTCTGAAAACTTTTCATCATTGATTATATAGATCAAGGAGAAATTTAACTATATTTTATAGTTATTCTGTCTAGAATTTGCCTTTGGAATAGAATTAAAAGGATAGTAATAGTAATTTATTTCTTGTTCTTTTTTCTTTGAAGAGTAAACAAATGATTTAAATATTATTTTCAGTGATATTCAAGGCAGTTATTCCACAAACTGGTGCCCAGGTAAAAAGAGGAGTTTGGACCAGAGTACAATACAACAAACTGATTTCTTGTTTGAGAAATCTGGTCTACAAAAAGAAAGATAGAAAAATAGATTCAGCTGAAATAAAACTTGTGCTTGATGATGTAGCCGATTTTTACATTCTGGTGTAATCTGCATATTCCTTGAGGGTTCAACGGAACAACAAGTTTGCATATAAGCACTGGTCCATACACCACATTTTGAATAGCATGGTTATGAAATATTTGCTCTTATACTGCTTTGCATTGTGCACTCAGAGGCAGAAATAATGATGCACAGATTGCCAGTCATATATCACAAGGGCACAGATTGTGGTAACGGGGACGATATGATCTATCAGATAGGATTTCTTTTTGATATTGTAATCAGTGGTTATTCTGGAGGTAGTAAATATCATTTTTTATTACTTCAGTATTTTTACCTTCATGAATTTATATAACATACTAATGTCATAAAGTGTCCTTGGATTACTATTTGAAGTATATTTAAAGCCATGTCTCATATTTTGTTCTTTTACATGAAAGAATATTCTAGCAAAATGAAAGTCATCATTTTATAATCCCAATAATATGACAATGGTTAAAAAAATCCACACCTGTATCTATATATACACACATGTACATTTCACAATGAAAATGTAAGCTTAAAGTTAGGAAAAATACAATGCAATTTTTAATGATCTCCCAACCTATTTGTAATGAGATTAAATGATGTATAAATATTATGGCTGTATGTTATTTTAAGCAAGAAAATTATGAACATTGTGAATTCTATAATAAGTGAAATGATAAAGGGTATGGATAAATTAGTTCTATTTTGCCACAAAGCAGTCCTATTCCCCTTGCTTTGTCATAATGACAGAAAAACATACTTTAATTAAACAGAGCAATGAATTAGGATCAAGGTCTACTTTTTAGTGTATTTTTGTTCAAATATTTAAAAATTTGGAAGTTTTGAATATATAATGCTTCAATGATGCTCAACAAGTTAAGCAGTGGTTCCTACATCATGAAAGGTTGATAATAAATGCTGAGAACTGACCTTCTTCACTCTCCCTCAAACTGATGGTTCATTTTGTGGATTGAAAATCAAATTAGTTAATTAATCAATTAATTAAAACCCATACTGGCTTTCAAATTTTGAATCAAAATTCATCACTATAATAGTGACCTATATGCCAAAACACTCTTGGTATGATTCAAAGACTCTTCCAAATGACATTTTCACTAAATAATTGCATATTGACACTTTCATCTTCATAAAGGTGTGAATACTCTTCTACTTGAGTATATTGAGTCATTGTAAGAAATAGTTAATATACTTTATAAGGAAAGTATTTTAAAATACTGACATTAGAATACTGAAGTATAAGACAAAGTCTATCATTTTCAACATATGTGTCTTTGGAGATAACACAAACTGATCTGGTGTCCTAACTTGTAACTGAGAAGGGGTATTGAAGATCATGTAGATGACTTCTTTATTTAAGCCAGTATTAAGGCTCTTTATCTTGGAACAAAAGATGAAAGGAAACTGGAAAAGTCTTGCAATTAATGTCAAAAGACTTATATGTGATGAGCTACTGGACTCTGTGACTTTGAGAAAGCAACTTTATTTCTCCTTTTATTGAAAAGATTCTCTGTGAATCTTTTCAATAAAAGGAGCAATACGTTTACCTTAAAACCCTTTTGTGAGGATTGAATGAGATGTGTAAGAATAAATTTTAGATTAAGAACAAAATATTAAGATAAAATTTTGCTAGTATGTTAATATCATGAAATTAGGAGCACAATTTTAAATTTATTTTTCTATCTTAGATAGTATAAATGTATTCCTAAAACAAATGAATTCCTAAAATGGGCTGTTTTTCCTGTTGTAATAAAAAACTACCTTTCTAAACATGTTTATAAATTCATTTGATGACTGATGCTAAAATGTATTTTAAGTGTAATTAAGGTGTCTTAGGCCATCTTATTGGCATTTAATTTAGATGTCTATCTTAAATATCTATATCTACATTTTGTAATTTAATTTCTCTTAATCAGATAGTGTCAGGCTCTCAGACCATCATAATTTATGTTCTAGTTCATGTAGCTTAATTATTGGACTGACAAAAATAATCAAGTTATTTTGATATAGTTAAAACATTACATGAAAGCATTACTTTAAAAATTGTCCCTCTTATTTTACAAAGTTTGTTTGTTTTATTACAGTGCTTACTGATCACATTGATACAGGAGAGTAGGTTACTCATTCTGAGAATTAATTTTTAAATTATAAACTGTGATGGATTTTGCTTTCTTTTTTCATGATTAATATAAAATATTATGTTGTGGTTTATGTTTATTTATCTCTTTTGCATTATTCCTGTTCTCAAATTAGTTAGCAAATTTTTTATAATTGTTTATATGTAATGGGAATATTTTGACCTGAGAAAAATGGAGAAATTTTGTAAATTAATCTTAATTTATAAAATTTTGCTGTGACACCTGTATTTATTTAGACTACCTTAATACCTAAAAAAAAATTCAAGAACTATTTAAGGAAAATGATCTTCTCTTTTTAGTTATAATGACATATGATCAAATTATAAATTATTTAAAATTATTAAAATAATTCAGCTTTTGAGTTTTATCCCACTATTGTAGGAATTTAATTTTAAAATAGGTATTATACATGTATTTATATTTGCTTACACTATCTTTGAATTAAAATGGAAAAAATAAATATTCATTATTCATTAATTCAAGCACCTTTATTCTGAGAATCTTTATTCTGAAGTTGATTGCCTTTTCTAAGTCATTTTTAACAACATGGGGAAGTGGTTTTAAAGCTCCTCACGGATTTATTTAAAAGTGATTTATGTATTTATCAATTCATGTGTTACTACAAATATATATTAGCTATAAAACAATGATGAGAAAAGAATGAATAAATGCAAAATTTGAAATCAGTAATTTCTGCCTAACAAAATCAATATTTCTTGAAGTGTTAATTTGCCAAAAGAGTTTTGGGTACAAATTGTGATTATTCTTGGTATATATAATAGGCACATCCCAAAACTGAATTTGAACAAAGACTCCTGGCCAAATATCATAATATTTAATGCATAAACTAATTTTACTAAACTATTGAAAATTTAAAACTATTTTTCTCCATTTTGTTCTCTCACTGACTCACTTTTCAAGAACTTCAGTAAACTAATATTTGTCACCTCTTTTGCACAAAGGACACTCTAATCTTGCAGAAATGCCCCAATGAGATGCTGCCTATGAGGCTAAGTCTGCCCATTCCTATCCTTGATTTAGAGTCAAGTATCTACTGATATCTGCTCAAAATTTGAGATTTTTTGCTCCTTGTTAAAGACAAAGGAAATTTGCCTGAGTCTGGTATCATCGTTGAACTTGATCAAGTAAATAGTAAAAATTATAATCACCCTCATTTAAATAAGAAGGTGTACCAGAAGCTATCCAGATAAGCAAGTGTTCTACATTTTTGTATTGACTGTAACATATATTTCTAAACAACTAAAAATATGTTCCTTATAGAGTTTATTCTAAACTTCCTGTGACCCACTTGCAACTGATGTCTTAAAATTTACTACTCACCTATTACCAAGAACACAATTCATAAACAGCATTTGCATTCTTACATTGTAGATTGGGAGCTAGTGCTTTGAATAGAAAATGTGAACTGAAGGAAATATGTATTTTGGGGAGGAATATCATCAAAATCAGTCTGATAATCATGTCAGAAAGTTGGTCATGTATTTGATATTTTTCTAACATTAAAATAGTCAAGATTGAATGAATAAAATTTTATAAAAAATAACAAAACTCTAAGATTTAAATTTCCTAAAATAAAGGCAACAGCTGAAAATGTTCATAATAAAATTTAAAACAGTTTTTCATCCAAGGAGATGCCACATGCAATGTATCAGATGGAATTATAGCCCACTTATTATGATGAGCCAAATTATGAATTCATCTATTTGATCAAACTCTATAGCTTAATGTATGATACTCAGAATATTTACATTTATGCATTTCAGAAATTATTTAACAGAATATAGTTTCCAGTCTTGTGTGTATGTGTATATATATAATTGGAGAGTTTTTAAAAATAATCTAGTTGATTTATAAATATAAATTTTATAAATCATAAATTAATTTTGTTGACATTTAATTATCTGGAGTTGTATTATAACACTAATAGACAACTATTTAGTATTTAGTCTATAACAAAATTCTTTTTAAATGATTTTTAAATGACATTAAATTATAAATAGTGTTCTAATTTCTATACATGTTCTCCATCGACTAATATTTATAGATAGTACAATTGAAAAAACATTCAATACTTTGAATTTTGTTAAATTTCATCATCATCTAAAGTCCTATTTAAAATTCTAATTCTTGAAAGTTCCACCTCAATTAATTTTTGAAGAAATAACTGTTTTCTTTCTTTTAAAGCTTAATGGTACTTTTTGAGTGATTAACTAACATAAACAAACAATAATATGTAAATCTTAAATGTCCCATACTGAAAACAAAATAATTCTTACACATTTCTTGTGTACTTTTCAATTCACAGCTACTTTATTTATGGACTTTAACTGGTGACAAAAATAAATGGCTCAAAAAAAAATCAGCTCCAAAAACTGACAAATGTGTAGCAAAAGATTATGAAAACATGCAGTGGTTTCATTAAATTAACAACAATAAATAGAAAAATGTAACTAACGTATTACCAGTTTGTGCCATAAATTTAGCAGCATCAGCTTGTTCCTGAGGGACCCTTTTTTCATGAACAGATCGAGGTCGCTGACTTTTAATTGTATGATCTCCCATCATTCCAAATTCTAAAGACAGAATAAAGGTATATGAAAGCTTGTGTGTAGACATTTCTCACAAATTACATTACTGTCTCATGCAATATGTTCCTATGCATACCTAGAAGTTACTGATTAAATTCACATTTCTAAATGCTCTAGGCTGATCTGCTTGGAATATTTCTAAACTCAAGTCAGAGGACCTATAAACATGAACAAGGTTTCAAGAAACAATAACAGTCAGTGAAATGACACATCAGGTTTTAAGTCAACGTAATTAACAGAAATACTGTACTTGTTTCTGATAATATTCTGGAGCAATACATCAGAAAAAATACAACCACAGTGTTAACTGAGTTTGTTCAGAAAGAGCTTCCAGACTGGATAGCAGCTGCCGCTTTACTGTCTAGAAATCACCCCACATGTTTTCAGTATTTTTTCTAGAGGAATGAATCATTCTGTAACCTAGTTTTCCTACACTTGATCTGAGTCAAAAGGCTGAAAAGGTCTATGTAACCTAACTTCCCTGAGACATTCATCTGATGGACTATATTTTCCTCCAAAGATGAGATTACCCTTGGTGTCCTAAAAATCTCAAGAGAAAATGGTGGCCCTGGTAATTCTGATTCTTTCCTGCCCTGACCCAAATAATTCCTCACTGTTCTCTTAATCTCATGTAGCACAATGTTATCTCTTTATCAAAAAAAGAAGGATCCTAGGTTTTACTTAAAGTTTTTATAGTAAAACTCTTAAGTTCCCAAACTCTGTAACTATCTCAGAGGCAAATGAGTAAGGGGAAAAAAATTGAAAAAAAGAATAGTTTCTATGTAATATAATTTTAAAAATTCATATGCTTAAAAAATTCATATGCTTGAAATTCTGAGGGTTTTGTGCTTATTGAACTGTTGCTGTAAAGTAATTTTAATAAAAAAACAAAACCTAATGCATATAATATGTGTTGGTTCAGGCTCATAAGAGTATAAGAGGGAGAAGGGAATTCCTAAAGGGAAAGATATTGTGGTACTTTCTCTTATGCTGAGAAAATTTTTGAGCTCTAAAGAGTAGGTCTTTAATACATGAGAAATATGATTAGTGAGGATATGTTACCAGATCTAATAAAGTCAAGTTTTGGGGAATAAAAAATGTCACCAGATTATTGTCAACTTGTTTTCTCATCAACTTTTAAATACTTTTCTGTTAAACTATTATAATTTACTTTACAATGTATTTTGTAAGCAGTAATTCTATCAACTCTTATCTTTATGTAAGGAAAAAAGATGAGTACACTTGTTAGTCTGTTCTGGCAAATTCCAGCATAAACTATGACACCCAATAGAATGACCTGTCAGAAACTCTTTCTAGATATTCTACTTGAGGGTATGTCCCCTGAGAAATCTAAATGTGTGTTCCTTTTTGTTAGTTTAGATAATATACAAAGTAGAAAATGGAATCCAAAGTAGAAAATGGAAATTTTCATAAAATGTCAGTTGGTTTGATCTTATAAAATCCATCACAATTTTCCATTACTGCCCAACATCCTTTCATTCTATTCATGTATTTGTATAGTTATGTGCTAGCTAAGCTAGTTTTCATCAGCCTCATAAAAAATACCTAATTTTATATATCAGTTAATGATTTTTGATATTGGCTATTTAGAAAGTTATATCTAGACTCATTCACTATCAAATATTTAAAGTTATTATATGCGATTGAAATGTTTTTGGATCTAAAAGAACAAAAGAAGTTAGTGGTAATTTTTCTTTCCATTTCAATTTACAATTTGTGTATTTTGTATATATGTTTATTATTTTCAGCATTTTAGAGTAGATGTTTCCAAAAAACAGTTTGGGGCTCTACTGCTCACAGTAAGGTAGCTTTGACACTGAGAGAGCAAATGAGACCAAAAAAATCATTCCATGTCTACCTCTGAAGTACAGAGTAATTATATAATCTGTTCTAGTAGAAGACAATTATTGAACTCAGTGGCAGCATGTAAACAATCTGCAATCTCTTTTCTAAGGAAAAATGGTTCATTTGCACAGGGAGTATGAGCCTGAAATTTAAGTGTTTGAGTAATGTAGGTGGACCTTGCTGGGCTAACTTTAAAAGTGTCAAGTTAAAATTTTAAAGATTTCTGAAATATAAATACTAGTCAACTATTTATTTTTCAAGATAGAATTTAAGTAACTTCATGTTATCACTGGAAAGTGACTTACAGATCTCAAAAATATTTACAATACAAATTAAATTTCAATATTCTCTACTGAGGTAACTGTTTATCATCAATACCTTATCATAGGTTACAGTATTTAAGAAAAGAAATTCTCAAATAATTTATGGACTTGATTACATAATTCATATGTAACCAAAAGTTTAAAATAGAATAGTTGATTATTATTGTTAATATAACTTATCTGAAAAATTATATTTTTTAGAAATGTAGATTAATGTAAGTTGCCATATAACTAAATTCTCTGTAAGATATAAGATATGCTAATAATTTTTTTTCAGTGGAAAAACAACACTATGGTGGTATTTTTTGAATATTCTAATTCTATTATTCACATCTAAGAGAATTCAAATTTGTAATTGATATATGCCAACTCTTATCTAGTCAAGCGAGTTTCTTTTGCCAATGTTCATATTCCAAGTGTTTGAAAATGAGAAATCTTCCTGTTCTTACAGTTGTTATGAAGGCTAAGATTTAACAATAAACATGGTTCCATCCATATCTCACAATGGGTTATTTTCAAAACATTTATGTTTTCTTTCATGATGACATTATTGCTTTCACTTCTGATGAAAATAAAGGCCAATTGGATCATTCGAACTTAGGGAAAAACAAACTATTGTTCCTGCTATTGTTCTCTCATGTGGTGAATGTGGGTTGTAGTAAACCTTTAGCATCAGATGCTTTCTGAATAACTTCTTCATGAATGATTGATTCATATTGGCAAAAATAATATACTACATTAGTTACACAAGAAAAGTAGCATAACCAAATAAAAAGATGACCTGCTTTGGTGAAAGCAATGAAAAGCAAGATATGAAATCAAATGAAATAAGGTATAGCATAATATTGTGTATGTGCACATGGTACATGGCTCGTGAAAATACAATTTTTTCCTATATTTTTATGCTGATGGTATAAATGAAGTAGTAGGTAAATAACAGTTCATATATAAAGTCCAAATGACTGATGATGACTTCCATGTTTTGGGATATCTTCTCAGATAACCTTTCACTGTGCTTCTTGTTAAAAAGCAGTAGTCTTGCAGAGTGTGGTGGTGCATGCCTGTAATTCCAGTTACTTAGGAGGCTGAGGCAAGAGGATCATAAGTTTCAGGCCTGACTTAGCAATGCACCAAGACACTGCCTCAAAAAATAAAAAGTGCTGGGGATGTAGTTCACTGGTAGATGATCCCTGAATTCAATCCTCAGTACCAGGGAAAAACAAATAGAAAATAGAAAAATAAAAAGGTGTAGTCACTGAAAGTTAGATACAATCCAAGTTACAAGAAAGAAAGGCCTTGAAAGTCTTTGCCTTAAGTCTAGTTTTTTTGTCTTCTTTTCTCTCATTCAGAATTACAAAGTAGGAGATGATTAAGAAACAAATAGACTTTAATCTTGACTCTTGATAATCAATTGTAAATTATGAAGTTTTTGTCTGGAAATAAAAGGTTAAAATACTATGTGATTGAATTTTTCAAAAGGTTAAAAAAAATCCACTTTCATTGGTTATTTTACCACATGTTCACATTTAAAAATATGGACAAGCAGATCATTAGATTAGTAGGTAACAGTAATTATTATAGTTTGGTTTAAAAGTGTGTATTAGCTCCACATTTTTAGCCAACTTTTCTTTGCATTTCCACAAAACCATCCAGGCCCAGACTATTACTGCTTCTCAACAAACTCTCAGTGTTTGCTTATATCCTAGAGCCAAGCTACACTACTGATTGTCATAGATATTAGTCAAGCTGCTATACCCTTCCTCACCTTTGTTTCCCTCCAAAAGAAAGACCTGCTCTTTAGCCATGCCTACAAGAGAACCTCTCCAATTCCAAGTCCAAAGACACCACTCCCATGAACTGCCTCCTCATCAAACGAGAGCCTCTGCCTTCCCTAGTTTGTTTGGCCTTCCCTAATTTGTCCAATAATGAACTTTTGTTTTAACTATTCGATTAAAAGTCTTATTTCTCCAACTAGATGACCAACATCAAAGGGAAGGGAAGTATGGCTTATGAATTTGGAAATCATCTTCTACTTTTCTGTATAACCAGGGTTCTAAATTTATTGAGTAAAAAATTGTGTTAAATATTGCCTGTTCCAAAATGCACATTTCTATGTATCTAAAGTGGTTCCTTTACCTTGCTTGATGAACAGTTCAATAAGTAATATTAAAATTCTCAGTTAAGTACTTGAAAATTAGTTTTGTATGATAATGATGGTCAACAATTCCTGCTGTCAAGTTATTGTAGTTATTGTTGTTATTCATAAACATATTCAGGTTGTTATTAAAATATGACCATATTTAGAAATTAAATCATGCGTCTCTAAAACAAACCTGTATTCTTAATAAGCTTTTATTAATTACTTAATATGTGTTAGGCTGTAAAGTTACAAAAATAAACGTTTTCTGATATTATAAATCTCAGGCCCTAAGCCTCAAGCATAGCCAAATAGTTTGAAATACATATTTCTTTCTTTTTTTTTCTTTGTTTTTGGTACCAGGGATTGAACTCAGTGGCACTTCACCACTGAGCCATATCCCCAGCCCTATTTTTGTATTTTATTTAGAGATAGGGTCTCACTTAGTTGCTTAGCACATCACTTTTACTGAGACTGGCTTTGAACTTGTCATCCTCCTGTCTCAGTCTCTCAAGCTGCTGGGATTGCAGGCATGGACCAACACTCCCAGCTTGTATTTATTTCTTTTAATTAAAATGTTAAGCAACATTTAGACTCCTTATATCAATTTCTCAAAATCTTAAATACCCTTAACTACCATGGTTTGCTAATATATAGCTCCAAAGAGAAAACACAACTTTTAAGTCCTGCAGCTGGACAACTGAAATGAGATCTCATATGTCAAAATCTCATGAGATAGAGTGAAACAGACATTATTACCTCAAGTACATGTATGACTGACGCATGACTGATTTGATCCTGCAATAGGTATAATCAGAAAAAAAGATATTACACTCTATTTATGTCTGATCTATCAAAATGTATCAATGCATTCTACTGTTCTACTGTCATGTACCACTAATTAGAACAAATAAAATTTTAAAAAATTTAAAAAATCTCACAGGAGAAAGTACTGAACACATGACTTATTAGCAGGAGAAAAATTCTATCATCTAGTTGGTTTAAGGTGGTGTAGACAAGTAAATTCTGTTAGGTAACCAGATATTCTCTGAAATATGGTGATTAGATTTGATATAATCTAGGTTCACATTTAGGCAGGAGTAAAAGTGATGGGATTTCTTCATTCATTTTTACATTTATTAGAAAAAAATGTCAAAGTGATTTTGCATGCAAACTTTTTTTGCGGGGTAGGGAGCAGTATCAGAGATTGAACTCAGGGACACTCAATCACTTAGCCACATCTCCATCCCTACTATTTGTACTTTTTATTTAAAGACAGGGTTTCACTGAGTTGTTAAGTGCCTCACCACTAAGGTGACTGAGTTTGAACTTGTCATCCTCTTGCCTCAGCCTCCCGAGTCCCTGGGATTACAGTCATGGGCCACCATGCCCCACACATGCAAATTTTTTTTCTGCATAATGTAGTTGGGAGTTACTTAGATCATAGGCATTTTGATAACCTTCTGATTTCTGAGAGTTATTTTTTATTTTTTTTATTGTAAACAAATGGGGTACAACTTGTTTCTCTGTACATGAAGTAGAGGTGTACTATTTGTGTAATCATACATTTACATAAGGTAATGGTGTTTGATTCATTCTGTTATTTTTCCTTTCCCTCACCCCTCCCACCCCTCTTTTCCCTCTGTAAAGTTCCTTCTTCCTCCATTCTTGCCTCCCTCCCACCCCCCATTATGTATCATCATCTGCTTATCAGGGAGATCATTTGCCCTTTGGTTTTTTGAGATTGGCTTATCTCACTTAGCATGATATTCTCCAATTTCATCCATTTGCCTGCAAATGCCATAATTTTATTATTCCTTATGGCTTAGTAATATTCTATTGTGTATATATACCACAGTTTCTTTATCCATTCATCAACTGAAGGGCATTTAGGTTGGTTCCACATTCTGGCTATTGTGAATTGAGCAGCTATGAACATTGATGTGGCTGCATCACTGTAGGATGCTGATTTTAAGTCCTTTGGGAATAGGCCAAGGAGTGGGATAGCTGGGTCAAATGGAGGTCTGAGAGTTTATTTTGATTTTTATATTTCTTTGAAATGTGAGAATACTTGAAAATTCCATTTTCTCACTCAGTAGGCCAAATTTTTTGTGAAAAGACAGAGGTGAGAGGGGTAAGGGTTGGAGTCTTCACAATCAATAATATTTCTAGAACTAGTATGAACTATTAGAAATTAGAATTTTAGAATTATACATCATTAGTTGAAATTATGAAGAATATTTAAAACAATTTTAGCAGTGATCTTGAAAACATCAGTTTATTTTCCCTAAGAACCAAAAGAAATAGAATAAATGGATAGACAACAACTTCCAAAGAATTTAAGATCGAAATGTATGTAATAAATAACAAATATTAGACAACATTTACATTAAAAAGTAAAAACATCTTAAAAATAGCAGGAATCTAAGAAATTCATCATGAAAATCTAAGAGATTAGCTGGTATTCTTTTCCTACAAATTATTGTTTAGATCTATTGTCAGAGTTAAATATCCGACTAGAAGAACCAAGATGCTGTTTGTTACAATAACAAAACAGTCTTTCTTTTCAAAATACTCCTACAGAAATGATTTTTAGGTATCTGGCTATGATTGCTAAATAAATGGGTAATTTATGGCATTTCTAAAAATGGATAATGCATAAAATAGTCAAAGGACATACTTAGTTTATAGAAAAATTGAAAATGTTCTGAACTTTCAGTGAAGAAGTTGTTAAATGATGTAACTTATAAAATGTTTTATAGAAATGTTCAACAAATATATTAAGTGTATATATTTTAATACAATGATGCTATACTATAATTTATCTTTATTACAACTAGGAACATAGAAATAATTATATATAATGACAGGATATTTTTAAAAATTCATGATACAATGAATTTGAAAATTACTGATAAAGTATCTTTAGTGATTCCAGGAAATTTGGGGTATAAATCCTTACATCATGACTTTTTTGTTTATTCTGTTTGCCTTCTGAGAAATGTTAATAAGTTGGACATACTCTTCCATGTAAGAAATCATCTATGTGCTTAATCATGTAGGAATTATTTGTAAATATGTCTTATTATCCAACAGCATTTTATGATCTCGTCTCTTTTTGAGACAGCTATTGGATTCTTATAATTCAGTAGAAATGGTCTGCTTGAAATACAATTCTCTTTATTGGTGAGGAGGAAAATAAATACAGAAACACATAAACGATAAATTCCGTTTCCAAGGTAAACTGGTTGAATCTCTTCCCTTATTGATTCGCATCAGCACAGCAGTGGTAATAGCATGCTTTCGTGAAGCTCTAGCACCTTTTATAGGAGACCAAACTCTCATAAGAATTTAATAACCTTACTCGGAAAGTGGCCTAACAAGATCTCAGAGAATCTGCTGGGCTCAGTGGTGCATGCCCATAATCCCAGCAGCTTGGGAGGCTGAGGCAGGAGGATGATGAGTTCAAAGCCACCCTCAGCAATGGAAAGGCACTAAGCAATTCAGTGAGACCCTATATCTAAATTAAAAATTCAAGGACTAGGGCTGGGGATGTGGCTCAGTGACCGAGTACCCCTGAATTCAATTCCCTCCTACTCCCCAAAAATGTTGGAGAATCTGATGTATAAGAAAATAAACTGAACTGTCCCTGGAAAAAATCATTTCCATATATTCAAAAGTAGAACCTGGATTTGTTTCTTTCCTGCCAAGCTTTGTGGTCCACAAAGGAATTCTCCTTGTGTTGAGTAATTTTTACAAGGGTTTCCAAAGGAAGGGGCACTGCTGTAGGAGGGATAGAGACATGACTTCCAGGCTTCCTGGAAGCAAACAAAACAAAAGCAACAAAAAATAATTCAACTAGTCATGGTGTTGTTGTTTTTGTTTTGTCCTTGAGGGGAACATGATGGGCCTCAAAGTGATCGAGCAACTTGAGAAATGTGTGTTTGGAGAATGTTGAGATTTTAAGCAGGACCATGTTGAGGACTAGGTGAACCAGAAGGTGGGGATGATAATGGTGATGATGATGATTTGTGGTAGAGGGATTGAACCCAGGGCCTCATGCTTGCTAGGCAAATGCTCTACCACTGAGTGTTATCCCCAGCCCATTTTTGGTTTAATTTTTAATATTTATTTTGAAGATAGGGTATCACTAAATTGCCAAACTGGTCTTGAATTTATAATCCTCCTGTCTGACAAGTAGCTGGGATTACAGGCACAAACCATTGCACCTGGCACAAGTTGGTAGTAACTATTTGAATATGAAGTATGTGAAGAGGTAAGAGATGTTCCTGAAGACATTAGGAGGAGAGGGTATGAGGGCAACAGAAAGCCTCTCATGCTTCACTAAGAACGGTGGAACTTACCTATATCTGATTAAATGTGAAAACTTTGAAGATGTTTACACAAGATATTTGTAATCAAGGTTTGATTTGAATTTCAGGTATGTTACATTAATTGAAGAATGGAGAATAGAAGGGGAAAACATTAGAGTAGCACAGATTACTAACAGGCTATTGCAACTGTTCATGTAAAACTGTGATTGGATGGAGGTGAGGTGTTGTGAACAGCACAGGTCCAGCAAGGGGCCTTGGGAAAAGAAAAGATTCACAGACACAGATTTTGAAGGTTAAGCTGGAATCAGTTGGAGCTCTGCTCTCTGATGGAGATGCAGAGCTAAAGAGTTATGCCAGAAATCTTTATTTATATATGTCTTATTATCAGGTTAAAGACTATGCAAGCATTATTCTTTGTATTCAGGAAAGTTACAAAAACTAAGACATGTGTGTAGCTTTTCCACAGTTGCAATGTGCAGCCTTAGGAGTTTTGTGTAGCTTTCAAGAAAGTCTATTGTTTAAAGTTACTGTAAAAGGTGGGCAGGAACTGAAGAAGCAGAGGAGCTGGTGAAACATTGTGGTTATCTAGCATAAGAATTCCTTCCTTCTGAGGAACTGTGTACCTGAGATCAAGGTCAGAGCTGACAGGAGTCTTGCGCAGAGTCTCCTCATGCAGGGCAATGCCACAGCAGCTAAGCATCCTGTGCCCTTGCACAGAAACATTACCAGGCACTGGACTTGCCACAACCATGAGGTCATCAGAGACCCCCAATCTCAGTCACTGCTCTCCCATTCTCTGTCACCACTCTCCACAGTGAGGTTTGGTAGACAACTCAGTGACAGCTCCTAAGTTCAGGCAGGGGTACCCTGTAGGTGTCTTATCAGAACCACACAAAAACACTGGCGATCTCCAATTTATGGCAGGTTTGAGTCTATCTTTGGATCACTAAATTCAAACTGTTGGCAAAAAGAATGTGAAGTGCCCCAAAATGTTTGAGGAAAAATGATTTTATAAGAAAGTCCATGCTTTAAAAAAGGCATACTTTAATTTGATATTTTTGATGGCTCTTACTCATACATTGCATCTATAGTAGTAATGTATATTTATTGAAAATTTTTAATAAAAACAATTCTGTTTTTAAATTCAAGCTCATGTTCATTGACACTTTGAAATTTGTGAAAGTTTTTTTTTTTTTTTTTTCTCACTTATTATAGCAGTATAGCATAGAAAAAGTTAACTGGGTGCTGGGTGCATGCCTGTAATTCCAGTGAACTTGGGAGTCTGAGTCAAGAGGATTGCAGGTTCAAGGTCAGTCTTAGCAACTTAGTAAGACCCTATCTCAAAATTTTAAAAAACAAATAAATAAAAGGGGTTGGGAAGATAGTTCAATGATAGAATGCCCCTAGGTCATTTCCCAGTACTGAAAAAAAAATTAATTTAAGGCAATCTCAGTACACACATACACACACACACACACACACACACACACACACACTTACTGAAAGAAATAATTTGAAAAGATATTCCATAAAATAATTAATAGATTGCTTATAGTACTTCTGTTAATACATTATCAGTACATAATTAGTACAAAATAAATATTATATCTCAATTGGAGACTTAAAGATAAGATTAAAGGTTAACCAAAAAAAACAAAAAACTAAAACAATAAACTGGATGCAGTCCATGAATTATCCTCTTTTTCATAAAACATTATTATCTAGATAAATCTGATACATCATTGTTACATTTCAATTTTATTCAATTGAGTTCCAAAGTCTGATTTTCTCAAGGTTTACTTTTGTAACTGTAAGTAAGAGAGAAGGGTTTCTTTTAGATTCTTTACCTTATCTATTATGTTCATACAGAACTGTGCTTTATAGTAAAACTCAAAATACTGAAGTAGTTCTAGTTAATTTTTATCGTTTATCTGCTGTTATATTTCTAAGGTTTATTACAGAATGTTTTAATGTAAAGCAGGATCAATTATACATATTTACTGAAAGAAATATCAAAACTGACTTTTGTAATGAAAATGATTCTACTAAGACATATATATAATGCTAATCATTTCTAAAATGACTAACACTAACTTGATGATTTCTTTCACCTTGAGGCTTATTTTTCAGGGACAAATTAAGATATATGGCAATTATCTTCAGCATTTTCTAGGATATAATCTATTCTTATAATCAATTGGCATATATTCAAATTTATTTTCAAAAATTATCCTTATAACTATCAAAGTTCAAGTGGCATTCTATAGAGATATAAAAGCAATTAGCTTTTTCAAAGCAGTGTTTCACATACTAAAGATAGTTAAGACCATTTTAACTGGCGAGTGGGCTAAAGCTCCTTGTGGAGGAGTGGAAAAATAAATCGGCTATCAGGAGCTACAGCTCATGTTTCAGAGTATCATGCCTTAAATTTCCTGCACCTGTTTCTTTTGCAAATGGAGCTGCTGAGAGCATTATCCCTAAGGTCTCTTTAGGCTCTAAAATAACATTATATTACATTATTTTCTCAGGTCAGAAGTTGTTTCAGAAACTTGTGGGCCATCTCAACAGACTAATAAGCCTAGAGGATCTGACCAAACTCCACTAACCGATTTACGTTAATAAGATCATACACAGACTTCTGTGAATGTGTACACGTCCACACGAGTCTCAGCAACATACAGCACTGTTCGGATGCTTCAAATAAATAATTTTCTCAATCAATGCTTAACAGTTATCTTGATCTATATCTAAGCACTAAATCAAGATTTTCCGTGCATGGGATCTCAGATTGCCTAATCCTTAAATATATAACCATCCACATTGGAGAGGGAATTTTAAAGAAGGATGTTTTCAAAGGCATTTGAGAATAAATTTCATAAACTCAATAGATGTTAAACAAGTACCAATTACATTCTGTAGGGGATCTAGACACTGAGATATTGCAGTGAATATAACAAATATTTTTTTTTTTCTTTTTTGCAAGAGAAAAGTTTGCACATTTCTATTTTGGTACTTAAGGCTTATGAATTATTACATGAATATTAAATTAACTAGACAGCCTTCAAAAAGGTTAATTATAAGCTGTCACACATATATTTATCAGATGAATAACTTTTAATTCATTCTTTCATTTCATAGATTGCTTCAGATAAAACTAATTTAAGTGCATATCATCAATATTATTCAATATAACTTGGCTAAGAGGACCATTTGAATTAAAACTGTGGACACAAACAATATCATGGTCTCAAGTTAGCTTTAGAGTTTTCTCTCCTTTTATTTTTTTAATTAGATTTTGTTATGCTAATATAGTCTTCAATACCACAGAAGAGAAGAATTTGCTTTTCTCATTCTATTCTCTAGTTTTGCCTTTCAATATATTTATTTTGAAAACTAACCAAAAAAATACACAGGCATGCACACATACACATTTTAAAAACACCATTCCCCTTTGTTTTCCTATTGCTGTATATTTATGTGGCCTTCAAATGTTCACTACCATAGAGATTCCTGACGTGGTTTTACTGTGAGAAAGTATAATTCAAATTTTGATGGATATTATCACTAATCTTTCCCAAATATTCATCCTGACTTACTTCACATTAAATGTAGCATAGGAAACGATAAAGTCATATCTTCTTGGTCTGATTTTTATGAATATTCAGCATCCCTTTTATCCTGATTAAGGTTTTTCCTATTGACTCTTGTGCACATTGCCTGATATTAATATCATTCCTGCTTTGTTGGTACATTTGTCTACCTTATCTTTGTTTATATTTTCTTTTGATCCCTTTATACTATTTTGTTTTAAAAACAGGTATCTAATACACACACACACACACACACACACACACAAACACACACAAGGGGGGAGAGAGAAAGAGAGGGAGAGAGAGATGGATTTTTAAAAAACCCATCTTCTTTTAAACAGGAAATTAAATCCATTTATATTCATTCATTTATTTCTTCTTTTATATTAGAGTTTCTCTTTAGCATGTTTTCTTGCTATTTCTTCATTTTCCCCCTTTATAATCTTTTTTTTGCAGTTTTAGGAATTTCTATTGTTATGTGTTTGTCTCTAGGTAACCTCTTCAAACTGTACAAAAATATTTTATCCTATTCCTGACACAGGTATATAAGATTTCTTTTACTCTATCAATCTTTAACTAATCAGCAACTATACTCTTCCAAATCAAGACAAAACTGGGTATGCTGTCCCTTCTTCTGCCTTTACATCATTGTCATTTACATCCACACATCTATGTTTCAACACTGTTTCAATACTTCGGACTTAACTATTAGATCTCTTAGTTCCTTTGTTTCTCTTCTTTCTTGGATTCGCTTTTCATTTTGTTCAAGTATATTCTTCAGTAGAGAATGAATCTAAAATTGATTTATCTCTTCCTCACACTTATATATTATTTTGGCTAGGCCTAAAAATGTAGGGTCAATAATTCTTTTTCTTACTGAACTTTGAAGATGCTTTCCCTGAATCCTGGTATCCAGTGTTGTACATGAGAAATCTTGTAAGAGAATTTATTTCTAGAAGCTATTTAGAATTCTTCTTTTCATCTTAGGAGTTCTGAAATTTTGCCAGTATGTCTAGATATTGGTCTTCGTTCAGCTGACTAGGTACTCTGCATTCCCTTTCAGTTCAAGGACAAGCACACTAGCAGAGGACCTGGAATATGTTTCTCTCTTCAGCCAACTTTTCCATTTCTTTGTTTCTTTTTATGTCTGTTGCTGAGATTCTGAGTTGCCTCATGCTGTAATTTCATCTGAGCCCTGAGCCCTCTACATACTTACTAAGAATTTTCCCTGGGCTGGAAAAATTGAGCTCCTGATTTCTCTGACTATTGAAGAGTGACAGCAAAACATTCCTTTCCATTTCATTCTCTGAACAATTCTCTTCCTTGTGACAGAGTTTTTCAAAAGAGTGTCCTCTGGTTCTTTGCTTCCCACTCACCCAATAATGTCAAGTGATCTGACATCAAACTTCCTTCCTTGAATGAAACTGCTCTCTTGAAAATGAGTTGCCTCTTAGAAACCTTCAGGTGCATTTTGATGGCTTCAGCAGTTGACACCTCTTGCCCTTCCCTAGCCCACAACCTTTCCTGAAACCCATCTCCCTATGGTTTTCTAAGCTGGCAGGATTTTAATTTTCTTGTTCCTTCTGACTGTTTTCCTTGTCTCTTTCATTGCCTTATTGATTCTTGTTCCTCTATAGATGAATTTTCCCTGATGTTATGCCTCAACATTCTCTCCCTAAGAAATCCCACCTACAGATTTGGGTATGGCTTTGAGATCAATGGACTGACCATCTCTCCTCTCATAAGGCCCATCCACATCTTCAAGACTACCTATGCTAAGTGCCAACAACAAATTCTGTTGGGAAACTTAGCATTTGTGAAACAAGTTCATCATTTCCCTTGGGATAGCTGCTTCTAATTGTACATTTCTTAACCAACACAGAGTGTCTCAAGTAAACATTTGTTGAACAAATAAGTAGCAAAGTAAAATAAGATGAAAAAGTGCAGAAAGCTGTCATAGGTTTATCAACATATTTTGATGGACCACTTGGGCTACATAAAGATAGGCTCTAACGGCTTGATTTAAAAAGCTGAAGGTTATAAAATAAAGGGGTTATTTTGGTAATAACAGGGTAATAATTTAAAGTTTACGTAGGCAGAGAGTAAGAGAAGGTGAGGCTTATGGAGGACTGCTGAGGAATGAAGAGAGAGAGGAGTTCAGAGAAATGTGGGGATATAATGCTGGAGGAGAATACCCTGATAGTTTTTCTGTTTGTTTGTTTTTGTTTTTGTTTTGTTTTTGGTGGTGCTGGGGATTGAACCTAGGGCCTCCCCCATGCTAGGCCAGTGCTCTATGACGGAGCTACATCCCCAGTTCCATGATAGGTTCATTATGGAAGGGATTTCAAAAGCAACATTGATAACAGTACTATTTAAGTATATATACCCTGCTGGTGTGAAATATGTCTTTCCACTCCAGTCAACTTTTATTAAAAGTATATTTAACATTGGTTAGATTTATTTAAAGGGAGGAAATTAAAGAAAAGGAAGACTGATGTCATGTTAAGCTTGACAAGAGAGAATAAAGAGAATAATCCCAGAAGTCAAATGCAAAGCCATTATTGATAATAGAACTGACATATATGGCAGGTGGCAGGACAGGAAGATATGCAACCCTGCATTCAAAGATATTGAATTTTTTGACCTAAATGACCTGGTAGCTCAAACCAAGTGTTTTGTTGAAATTTGTACTAAAGATGTTCCTGAGAAGACTGAAGTATTTGGAAACACCTTGATAAGGTTTCAGGTTGACATTCTAATCTTGGTGCTTGTGTGGTTCAAATTGGTAATATCCATTAAACATGACCTTCCAGCTGATTTTGTCCTTTCTGAACCATGTAAGAACCCTAAGATAATCTTGCAAGGATTCCTGAGTTGTTGACTCATCCCGCCAAAACTGAACTTTTACAAGACTGATGGCCAGTGATGGGCAAGTGTGGTTAAGGATGGCATCTTTTACATGTCAGATCCTTCCCTACCTCAGTTTACACTTTTTTCCTTCTCCACCCAAACTTTTAAAGGAGGTACTCCTCTCATTTCCCTTCCCTCACTTTACCCAAGAGGTGAGAAAAATAATAATGCTTTTGATTCTCTGAAGGAAAAATGTTAACTTTATGTTGTAGGTTTAAAAACTATTCTGATATTTTCTAATTATTTATAATCTTTCTTCAAAACTATATATTCCACATTTCTTTACCAGAGGATTGTGCTTATTGCATCTTCTCAGCTGGAATATACTTGGTTTAAGATATTTTTAAGTGGTTACACTGTTACCTGTTGTTATTGTTTTTGTTGTTTTTTGAGGAATAAAGCCTAATGAGCCAACACTACAGTAAAGCTCTACCAAATCTCATTTAAACTTTAATTGCATTTTTTGCAGCATCAAATTCAGGACTTTTGGACTCCTTTGCACTTAGTTGGGGTCTTCATTCTTTAAAGAGACATATTTAAAAAGTAAAATACATGTAAAGAAGGGTGCTCAGAACACAAAGGGAGAGAAGAGGAGTGAGAACTGTCTCAAAAATTCCAGTTTTGTGGTAGGGTTATTAATTTTTTTTCAAGTGCCCAATGGATAAGGAACTGTAGTAAATAGAATCTAGTAAGAAATCTAGGGCAAGTTCAAATAATCAGACTTCAATATTGAATTGTAAGTACAAGTGCCATACAAAGAGATTCTTGTCTCAAAAGAAGAAATATGAATGTTCAACAAATATATGAAAAAAATTTCCAACATCTCTAGTAATTAGAGAAATGCAAATTAAAACTACAATGAGATTTCATCTCACTCCAGTCAGAATGGCAATTATCAAGAATAAGAGTAACAATAAATGTTTATGAGGATATGGGAGAAAAGGTACACTCATACATTGCTGGTAGGAGTGAGAATTGGTGCAACCATTATGGAAAGCAGTATGAAATTTCCTCAAAAAACTAAGAATGGAACAACCATTGGACCCAGTTATCCCACTCTTTGGCATATATCCAAAGGATTTAAAGTTAGCATTCTACAGTGACACAGCTACATCAATGTTTATAGGAGCACGATTCACAATATCTAATCTATGGAGCCAAACTAGGTGCCCTTCAACAGAGGAATGGATAAGGAAATTATGGTATAAATACACAATGGAATATTACTAAGCCATAAAGAATGATTTTTGACATTTGTTCATAAATGAATGTAGCTGGGGAATATCATGCTAAGCAAAATAAGCCAATCCCCAAAACCCAAAGTCGATTTTTTTGATTATATGTGAAAGCTAAATCACAATAAAGGGAGTAGGGAAAGAAGATAAATTCAGTAGATTAGACAAAGGAGAATAAAGGGAAGGGATGGAGGTAGGAATATGAAGACAGTGGAATCAGTCTGACATAATTTTCTTGTGTGCATATATGAAAATACCTAACATGTATGTGAAAACACCTAAGTAAATCCCACTGTGGTGCACATCCACAAGAATGGGGGTCCTAATTAGAATAAGATAAAAATTCATGCTTGTATAATTTTGTTAAAATGGATTCTACTATCATGTATAACTAAAAGGAACCAATAAAAAATAAATAGAATGTTTTGGCTTTCAAACAAACCACAGACAAAAAGAGCTGAGACTATTAGGTTTGGGAAAAGATAACATAAGGGAAATAATATTATTAGTCTTTGTATATTTGGAAACTGGGAAACTGAACACGAAGCACAGGATTCGAAATAAATTAACTATATGGTTTATTAGAAAAGAGTTAAAAATGTGTCAGATCCATAGGAGGAACTTTCTAACATTGTAAGATGCATAAAAATAAATGGGTAGTCCTTGAATGTACCCATCTCTTGATACTTGGAATGTTTAAGCAGTGACTGTGTGACAAATGTGTATCATAGAGATAATTCCTACATGGATTTCTTTCTCATTTCCCAGAATTTTACTGATTCATACTTTTATCTTAACTCCATTTCCTATCAATTTGATACTACTATCATATCTCCATTTAAATATTTTACGGATCTGTCAGTGTCTCATCTCTATCATTGCAATTCTGTTCCATATCCCACTAACCTCTATCACTGGGCTACTATACACAGGACCATGGCTTCTGCATCCTGTTAGAATTCATGCTCTACATAGTAGGTGGACAGATCTATGCAAATCTCCTCAAAGTCCTTTTATGTCTCTCAAGTGTTTCAGATAAAATAAACTCTTCCTGGCTCTGACTGGGAGCCTTATATAGCCCCGACCTAGCCTATATCTCTAAGATTGCCTGCTTCCTTTTCCTTTACACTCACCATGCCTCCACCACATCTGTCTTTCTTTAGTTTCTTGAAAATTCATGATTCATTCTCCTCCGCTCTAATTGATTTCTTTAACTGGAAAACTTGTAATCACTGCTGGCCTGATTCCTTCTTCTCTTTCTTATCCAAGCTACCATTTCACTGCCTTTGCTGTCACTAAAATTTAACTAGAACTCCCTACCAAGGACTTACACAGGTCTCTGATTTGTTTGCTTTTTTATTTATTTAATAATTGTATTCACCACCCTACTAAACAGGAAACTTCATAACATCAGAAATATCTGACTGTTTCTGTATCTTGTATCTTATAGGTGATTGAAATTACTTTGGAATAAAGAAGGAGGAAAGAGAAGGGAAGAGGAGAGATTATTATTATTGAACAATATCATTGTCTCAATTATATTATATTTTTAGATGCTTTTCTATCAATCCACAAGCATTTCCTTTGATAATATACACATTATAGCTTTTAATTAATTTATTAAAGTTTTAAATTTCAATGATTACATGCTTAATTTTAGTAGTTTTATTTTTCCAAGTCAATTTTCTTCTGCATTCTTCTAATATTTATTCCTTCTTTATTATTATTTGCTTTTTACTATTACTACTCCTTAGAAAATTATTTTAAATGTATCTCTTTTCATAGTTTGTTTTCTCATTCTTTAATGTGTCTTGTGTTGTACTTCTGATTTCTCTGCATACATTCTATTTCCTTGGTAGTTGATTTTGTTTTGTTTATTTCATTTTATTATTTTAGAGTGTTCATCTTACATAAAACTCACATAAGGTCTCAAGGTAAATGGTCCTTCCGCAGCAATAAGTGTTGGCTATTTGTGTCATAATAAAAGTATAAATTCTCTCCCCAACCTTCATTGCATGTGCTGGAAATTGTTTTTATTGTTGTTGCTGTTTTGTTTTGGGTTTGGGGGTGGGGTTTTTTTTTTTCCCTCACCCAAATCTTCAGGCAAAAGACAAATTTCCTTCTTAGTATTTCAGGTATTTTTCTAGACCTTCTTTTACAGAAGGAACAGTCCTTCCAGGGCCCAAGCTTCATGAAGTTTGGATTGATTTAGTTGTCCAAACACCCACACTGGCTGAGGATACCTCTCCTGCACAAACATCAGCACTGAGATCCCATTAAGAGTTTATAACTGTTTAAAACAATTGAAAGTGACCAAACTTGTCCTTAATATTTTGTCTTTTGTCTTTTGGCTTTTTTTCATGACTGTTATATTTAATGACTCTTGTTAGTTTCCCTTTCAGGCCAGGCACGGTGGTCCATGCCTTTAACTCCAGTGACTAAAGGCTGAGGTAGGAAGATGACAAGTTTGAAGTCAGGCTGGCAATTTATTGAGACCCTGATTCAAAAATAAAAATAAAGAGGGGTGGGGTATATTTCAGTGATAAAGTGCCCTGGGTTCTTGATTAAAAAATTAAAGACCAAGTAAAGATATAAATGCTCTTCTGTTGAGTTTGGCTAATTTTTCTGTCATTACATTTTATACAGCATGGTTATGAGTTTTAACAGGGTTTGGGTCTCTCAAATCAGCTCATTCTGCTACATGGCTGGAATTCTTTCCAATGAAGTATACACTACACTCATTGGAAGAGTGTTATTTTCTGCATGAACTAGGTCCTATTACTATTCCTATCTTACATAGTCAGATGGTGAGATTTTAGTAGTTTGTACTTGGCTTAATTGCACTAGCTAAAATTCTTGAATCCTGGAATCAAAGAATCACATATAAGCCAGATGTGGGTAATGCCTGCTTGTAATCCTGGGGATTGGGAGACTGAAGCAGGAAGATTGCAAGTTCCAGGCCAACCTTATCAACTTAATGAGACCCACTGTCAAAATGAAGAGAGTTGGGGATATAGCTCAGTGGAATGCCTTGGCTAGCATGTGTGAGGCACTGGGATCAGTCCCTAGCACTGCTTACAAGATTATTTTAAAAAAACATGTCTAACTGATGCCTAAAACTATACTCTCAAGCACAAGGGCATATACTTAAAAGGACCACAAAGATTCCTTTGAACTTAAAATGAATTTTATATTCCTGCTTTTTGCATAGTTTACTTCTCTAAATTGGAATACATAGCTTCATGGTGTTAATCAGGTGAATGTGTGCTCAAGGTTTTAAAATCTCAGTTGTAGGTCCCTTCCAACTGCTTTGTAGGTTTTATTTGATACTCCATAGGAAGCAGAACATACTAAATTAAGAGCCTCACAATGTGAATTGATATTAAGATGCCCTAAAAAAGAAGGTAATCTTATGGTGTCATTAACATGAGTTGGTTATAATGAAAATACTTTCATGGTGAATAATGTATCATACTGCTTCTTCACTAATGTTTTCACCCTTGGCAACCAGATGCCTTTTTAATTTTGCCTCTACCGAAATTTTCTTTATTGAACATGAATAAGATGAATTTACATTTTAATTGAAGCATTTAAAAATGTGAGTACCCAGCCACAATAGATTCATTATGGAAGAAGCACGAAAAAAAGTTAGAGAAATTTTTATATTCATTCCATAAGTTACTGAAACTAAAAAGGCATTAATTTTGATGTCCTCTGCAGACCATAAAGATTTTTTGACTCCAATTTTAATAAAAGAATAGAATTCTCATAACAGTACTCAATTCTTAGTAAATGGCTGAGAAAGAATTGAACTCCTTTACCAGACAAATCTGTTAATCACTTAAAAAGGTCACAACTGAATCATGCAAGAACTTAATTTTTCTATGTAGCAGGGCTCTATGTTTTGATCAAACCCTATGGTTTCAGAGAACCAAAATTTCCCATTAACCCAGAACACTAGATTGACCTCAAAAACAAGTCTGGAAAAAAATATCCTTCCAGACATTAAAAAAAAAAAAAAGAAAGAAACACAAACAACCACCACATGATGTTTGACATTTAAGAATGACCTTTGTGCTGCAAAAAAAAAGTCATTTTCCAAAAAGTCAACATTCAAACCTTCCCAGAAACAAATTTGCAAATGAAAAGACATCACCAGCTAAAAAAAAGTAATTACTATCCCTAAAATTTTTTTGCAAACATCACTGATTTTTGCAAACATCTTAACATAGTTAAATGCCCAGATTAAGTAGAAATGCTCCATCAATTTTCATGCCACTTCTGTATCACTGTACTAAATGTACATTTGTTTTTAATTGCTAAACCTCCTGCTTTCGGAGCCTCCTCTAAAGACTGAAAGCATTGTATGCTGGTATCCAGACTGTCTCACTGAATTTAGCAAGTTAAGCATTTAAATTAGGTTTGTGGTTTACTGTCTTGACCTCAGGCTTTGCCATCTGAATCTCACACTGATTCTACAAAATGTTATTATCTAAAGGCTTCACACAGAAGATTGTCTGGAAAAAAAAAAAAAAAAGGTCATCAGAACCATTTATATCCTTCCCTGACATAAAAAAATTAAGCAATACAAACATGTACATGACAAAGCTACCACAAAAATGATCATTCTATGTTAAACTCAGAATCCACAGGAATGTGTGTCAATATTTACTTCCTTCTGCTGTTAAAGGAACACACCAAAATTTCTTTAGATTTTACGATGTCATGGTAATAGAATTTGCTACTCCATTTATAGTTATGTCAAATAAACATTCTTATTTCCTCAAACAATTTAGAAAAGAGGAGGTGAAAGATAACAAATGAAGGTCCAGTTACACTTTAAATTAGAAAACTTAAATTTACATGTAATAAAGTACATACTTCTGGTATCAAGATTGTATGTTCTTTGTCCTACAATACTAAAAGTCATTACACAAAGAAAGGGAAGATATTCTCCCACATATAAAAGTAATTCAAGTTCATTAGAGAAAATATAAGTTGCTACAAAATATTTATTATGTGTAGTTCAACTCTGCCACCAAAAATTCCTTACCAATGTTATCGTCCAAGTTTTGGACTTTTGTTTGAGGGGAAGAGATATAAAGATGATATGAGGTTTTCTTAAAAACCTGTTCCAGAATTACCTAAAAGTGCTACAATTTCATCTTTGAGAAAAAAAGTTACTAAATTAAAACCTTCACTGTCTCTAGGGGACATAAGGGCAGTTTTACCATTGACATCCCAACATAGTTCCTCTATAGGTTTTCATTCAAAAGAAGAAAAAAAAGAGGAGCCTATGAGAATCACTTATAAATTTAGGAGAGACTAAAACCTTTGAGTGGATATTCATTGAATCACCAGGCTGCCTGAAAACTTTAGTGATGTCAGTTAGAGAGAATTGGCATCAAGGCAGATGCTTAAATAAGACCCTGTGAATTATAAAAATGAGAATGTATTCATTTCTGCAGCTCAGGGAGTGCATGAGAATTTGGGTAACTTCAAAATAGAAGGACTTAGAAATAATAGAAATGATATGTTATCTGCAATCCCAAAGTCACAACAGAAATTGCTTTTGAGAAGTTTCTGACTTCACCTTGAGTTTAACTTTTTAATGGAAATATTGAGCAGATAAATTAGAAATAAGGCTTAATAATGTCAATATGAAAATGTAGGTTTTTGACTTTTACTGTGATTGAAATCTACAAAGTAGATGTCTTGTGGAAAGACCCACTTTGGGGATTGGGAAGAGGAAAGAGAACTTGGATGTAAGAGGAGGAGAAGTGAAAGTAGATAGAAAACTAGGAGTGTTTCACCTCAGAGGTTTAGCTGAGATGCAATCAACAAGTAAAAGGAAAGGTCTTGGGAGAGCAGAAGATTGGTACTTTGGAGATTATGTGATCATTGAGGATGCTTAAATATCAGTTTCCAAAAAGATTAAAAAAATTAATTTATTAGAAACAGAAAAAACTTAAGAATTGATTATTGAATTGACAGATAAAGCCAACAGATATTTTTTTTTTTCTTCTGAGAGTGACAGGAAAATTCAAACGAATCCAATGAAGAGATAAAAATCCAGGTAAAAAAGCAATAGATAAGTAGAGTTTATTGATTTTAATATTAAAGTGGGCATTGTTAAATGTGTAAAATATTAATATTATGATCTCACTGAAAGTAATAATCTTCAAAAGTAGTATTCAAGGAAGAAAAAATACGTCATTGTTCAATAAATGAAGAAGAAATAGAAAATGTTAAGAACTATGTGCAAATAGGGGCCATAATGACATACCTTATGGGGGAAATATTTTTTAGTTTTAATAATAAAATTATTTCCTAAAATATAAAACTGTTGTAGATGTTGAAAAAAATGAGAAGCTATGTAATTTCTTTTATGAAATTAAGAAAACAGAAGTATCTAACAAATATGGTTAAAAATAAAAACCACACACCAAAATAAACTTAAGAGAGAATCTTAATACAATACAAGGATAAAATTAATAACACATGAGAAGAAAAAATCCCTAGCATCTAAGTAGAATTCACTCTGGAAATTGAAATATGTGTTAACATTGAGAAATCTTTGAAAAACAATATAAGTTCTATAAATCTGACAAAAAACCTGAAATATATCAACTCTTTAATTAAAATTCTTTTAAAAATGGGAATCTTTAATATGATTAGTAACAAGACAGCTGTAAATGTCTCAATTCAATGGTTCTATTAAAATTCAGTGATTAGACTCTAGAGGCCATTTCAGAAGTAAAAAAGTACAAGTCAAGGATGCTCATTATAACAACAATCATTGAACACTTGTTAAGAAGTAGACCCAGCACAATTAGACTCAAAGCATTTATGTAACAAACAATAATGGAAAAGAAACAAATTGACTTTATTTGTAGGCAATAGAGTCATCTATCTAAAAGCCCAACTTTAAAACTGTAGAATTAATGTGACTGACTTTGTGATAAAATACTCAAATTAAGGGGCCAAGGGTAGAGCACCCAGACAGCATATGTAAGGTCCTGGATTTGATACCCAGCACCAAAAGAAAAAAAAAAATTAATTAAAAGCCTCAGATTAATAGCTTTGTTTTGGCACAAATTATAAATTAGCGGCAACAATTTCTAAAAATTTACTAACAGCAAAGTGTAAAGCAAGCAATTAATCTAACAATAAATATGCAAAAGCTATATAAACCCAAACCTCAAATTTTAATCAGAATTGAGTAGGTTATAGACTGCTGAGTCCTCCAGAGTATTATTTACTCCTTATATTACCATATTGTATGCGTTGTTTTCCCTTGAGGTTTACAAAGGAAAATTATCTTGCCTAATGTCACAGAGGCATGGGACAGAAGGAAGAGGAAAACCGTAAAGGAAAAAGTGATGACGATAATGCAGTGATTTTACAGGTAAATATTCCGAAACATGAAAGATGTTGCTGTGGAAGTCTTTCTATTGAAAGATTTATTTTTTTAGAATCATCAGAAATAAAAACGGGAAAATATTTGTGCCCATGTTATATGAAAACACAATTAACAGACAAATACCAATTGCTAATGAACATACTAATTCCATTAGTTATTCAAATAAGATAAGTTATAATAACTTTTTATCTACAAAGTTAAAAACATAGACAATACTTAAGGGAGTCCAAGGGCTGGGGATGTAGCTTAGTGGTAGAGCACCTGCCTAGCATCATGATTGAAGTCCTGGGTTCCATCCCCAGTACTGCAAAAAATAAAAGTTAAAAGAAAGATAAACAATACTTAAGGGAGTCTTGAAATGTGCACTGACAGAATGTTATCAGAGTATAAATTATTTTTTTCCTTTACATTTTGACAACTTTTACCATGAACTTGAAAATTGTCAATATTCTTTGACTAAATCAGTCTACATAAATCAGTCTTTCTTAAATTCATCTGATTAAAAAATATCAGATGTGTAGTCAAAGATGTATGATTAATTATTTATTACAAAATATCCTCTCATTGCAAGCAATTAGAAACCAAGAAGCAACTAGTAATAATGAAATTAATGCAAAATTTGAAAATCTTCTTCAAGAAATTTTAATGGCAAAGGAAAATGTTCTGACTATAGTGATAAACACTATATATATACAATTAATCCACAGTATTTGTCTCTTTGAGGATATTAAATATTTTATGTATGTTTATAATTCAATCTCCTTTACAGGTTTTTCCACAATGCTTATATATTCTAAAATCAAAATTTTTAAATGAAGAAAGCATTTTAAACAATTGGAGTTCAGCATAATTTCTCTAGAATGTAAGGAGGGAAACCAGATTTGTATATGTGAGGAGAGAGTAGGTGGTGAGGAAATGGAGGCAGTGGTCAAGTTTGTTCCTTTTATAACTTTGTGAAAAGAAAGGAGAAAATTGGGACAGTATCTAAAGGGAAGATTAGAACTGAATATTTGGGAAACCTTTTAGCCTAATTTGAAAAACTCATTTAGTTTGTAGACAATCAAAGAACTGCTGTGAAGTCAGGAATCATGGGGATGATCACCACTTCTGCTCAGTCCTGTGGAATGATAGGTTGGAGATGGAGGTCATGGATCAGCCTGCAGCAGGTAGGCTCTGAAGTAGGACACAGGTAATTGTCTGCTTGACCAACCAGGCAGAAAAGGGAAGCCTGCTACAGTTCTCATCACTGCTCTGGTGATTAAAATAGACCACAGAATATTTTGCTACAAAATACATCTATTAGCCTGTAACTTTATAGTTTTAGTCCATAATTGAAGTCCACAATTGCTGAATCCTGATGGACAGGAAATACAGAGATGTCTTATGTAAGGACTGGAATTAACATTACTAATAAATATTTTTATAACCAGAGGTTGGGGAAGGTATTTTGTGGAATTCCTGGCAGTTAGAGAAAAAAAAAAGATTATTACTAGAAAAACAAAACTGAAGACTAACTGGAAGTCTTTGTAAGTATATATTAAATGATTACCTTTAATCTTTAGGAATAGAACTCTAACAAATCAAAGCATGGTTTTGGATCTATTGTATCAATGCAGCTAAAACTTATAAACTGATGCTAACATATTGGCCAGAAAATATACAGTCCCAACAGTCTAATCTTCCATATATTTCACCTAATAAAATTCAAAGTTGGCAGCATACATACATTGTCCATGTTCATCTTTATAAATTAAGTAAAATTCAATTCTCACATGACATCATCAACTTCATGAACATGTCCTGCTTAATCTCAAGAGAGAAGAAATATTGACATTCTTTCTAAAATATATTTATTAGTACATTATAGTTATTTATAGAAACGGGGTGCATTTTGACATTATCACACATACATGGAATATAATTTTGCTCCATTTCAGTCCCCAGAGATTGACATTCTTAATAGTTGTACCACCACTAATGTGGTGGAAATCACAGAACTCTAGTTGGTTGGGTTTTTAGGGAAGGAATAACTTGAGGAATAGTTTCAGTATTTGGAACAGAATTATGAGAGATACTTGAAAGCAAAGTCAAATCAGCAGGTTCCTGGATGTTCATGGTTGGCAACCTAATTCTATCAATAAGCAGTAATTATACAAATTATGATGCGATGAATACAGAATATTTTGCATGGGTTAAATGAGAGGCAGGTTTAGGTATTACATTGTATTTAGTTGAAGGATCTTCGGAGTACACCACCAAGTGAATAAGTGTCTGATAACTTGGACCAATTCCATTTATTCAGACTTCCATCTAAAACATGTATATTTGCTCATGTAGAAATGTCTCAGAGAATTAAACCAACTGTTAACTTTGACTACTTCATTTTGGTAGAGCCAGATAGGAGACGTAGCAAAGCATGTCGTCAATAGCTCTTGCATAGTCTAGGGTTTTTTAAATTGATCATGTATTCATATATCTGTTAAGATTTAAAAAAAATAAGTAGCTCTGAATTTTGAATAGTCAATAGATTACAAAAAAAAAAAAAAAAAAAAAAACAGTCAGTTAAATCCAAGAAGACACAGAGGAATCCTTATCCTCATTTGTCTGAAAAAATGTAGTAACCGGTTATGTATTTAAAAGGCAGTTTTAAATGAGAGGTGGCTCTGAACTTGCTGGCACATACAGGGAACTGATTATTAAAAGATGAGCATTGGGGAACTATGACTGGAGAGAGGTTCTCACAGCAGGATATTACCAAGTGCATCTACTGTTCATCACACTGCACTCCCCTGCCTTTGAGAGTAATGTGGTTATTCCATGGCTAACTCAATTCTGCAGTCAAAATACAATAAAATGCTGGTCCCACAGAGTCCCACATCACTTCCATAAATATCATAAGTTGCATTAATCTATTCCTAAAACAGCAGTGTTTGCACTTGCAGGGACATATTCTCTTAAGACTCTTGGATTATTTCTACAATGAATATTTTTGTGCTTAACTACCATGTCTGCTTATTTGTGTTGTTGAAGATCAATCCAAGGGCTGCACAAGCTAGGCAAGAGATCTATGCTGAGCCACATTCCAGTTCCTAGTGCCAAGTTTTCTTAATGTCAGTAATATAAAGCATTCTATGTGATCTGTCTTAAGACCATTGGCAGCTAATTACAGGAGCATGCCAGGCTCAGGACTAACATGTGCTTTCTTAAGACTATGTCTAAGATGAAGTTACTAAAATAGAAATTGGATGTTTTCACAGAAGAATGTGACACTCTATTAATGTTTCCAATAAAGTCCTGCTACTAAACATTTGCCCTTTCTGTGTCCTTTATTTTCTAATTTTAGAATGTATACCATATACAAGTTTTCTAAAACTTTTCCAAAATTTATGTTAGGGCCTAATTCAGTCCTGCTGATTCAGAATCTATGGTGGAGGGCCTGGGGTTATGCATTTTAAACAAGCACCAGGCAATTCTGTAGCAGATCTCTACTTCCTAACAACTACCTTTCCCCAAAAGTAAACATCAATCACCAAAAACTGTTCATAGTCTATTTGATTTGGCTTTTACCAAGTCTTAATGATCATGAAATCTACATTTCTGACTTGCATTTAAATATCTGAAGATCTAGCAATGCAGACAAGCCTTCCTGAATGGCAAAAAACATTTTTTAAAAGGCTCCCAACTAGGTACATATTTACTCTCTAGTTCATAGGATTTCCAAGAATTCTCAAATAATTTTCTTACCAGTTTCATTAATCACATCTGCTAGCAACTTTGTGCTTTTGAGTTTCTCATATCTACATATAATCTATTTATTCCATCTCATGGCTTAAATATAATGTATGACTTTCAGACTGATTTGGACAGGGTATTCTTTATGCTACTCTGTGCCAAATGTTCTAAGGAAGTTACTTATTTTGATTCATCAAAAGTTCATTGAAACCAAAATTTCTTCAGATTCAATAAGAAGAGGGATTTAGGTACCACTGTTAAGGTATTAAGAATATGGCCGGTGTTATAAGCATATAAGCATTATAGCAGTATTAACATTTTATCAAGTTCCAAGCATCAGACCCAAGACTGCAGGTCTGAGTAGAATTTTCTATTTTAAAAAGTACTAATAATACATGAGGTTGTTAGCAATTTTATGTTCAAGTCTGACCTCTGGAGTAATAAATATGCTCTGAAGCAAATAAATATGTGTTGGTTAGGCTACATGCAATGCTTTGTCACTAAATTTGTAATTTGCTCCATTCATTAGGAAACATGGTCAGGACTTTCTCAGTAACTTTTCATTAAAATATAGATCATTTTGTATATTACTTTTGATCTGTGAGATCTGTTATGTATTGTCATTATTTATCATTGACTGTTACTTACAAAGTTGTTTTTTGCCTTCTTAAATTATTTATCTTCTTTTTACAAAAGATTTATGCTTGCTTGCTAGTAAGTTCAAGCCAGAAGGGGGAACTATGGGCCAGCTAGTTTTAAATTTTCATTTTAGGTTAAATTATATGTCCTAGATCACTAGCAGTGTCCTAATTTAAATATTCTTACCGATAAATACATTTGTTTTCCATATTCAGAGATATTCACAGAAAACCAGATAAGTTGCAGTGGGGCACGACCTGATGATAATCAATTAAAAAATTATGTCAAAAGCTTAAAATGTGAGCTCAGAAAGGCTTTAATCATATCGTCTAGTCCATTCATACTATTCAATCATGCAGAGTTGAAGTTGACAGTGCCAAGATCATTAGGTGAAGTTTTTTTTTTTTTCTGTTTATCATCCAAATAGAAAATGATTGATATAATTATATTTGGTTAAATGTAATTTCCTTTCACTTTTATAGCAAGTAATATAGTTAGTCCCTCCAAGGCCTTATTTGAACAAGATTTCAGTTTTTTCATGGTTTCTTTCAAGATTATAAAACCAAGTCTATTAATCACAATTTTGGTGTAGAAATCTGAACTAACAGTATGTTATCTGTTAAGTTGTTCCTTAAATCTTCTAATTCTACATATATTAAGGGGCAATTTGAATTTTTCTGTCATAATGTTTGGGGGGGACAGTAGACAATATTCTTTGATTAGTGATTCATAATGAAAAAAGCAGACAATCTCCAGTCTACTGAAGAGATGACATGCTGTTTCATGCTTAATGGAAGATAAATTAAAATAATTTGACGCTGCCATATGCTAACAATCATTTACTAAGCAGAGAAAAACATTACTGCAGATGGTTTGATTTATTATCCTAAAAAGGTTGCAGGGAACAAACTCTCCATTGTTATACAATGTTTTTGTGTGGTAACAAAGACAATATTTAGTGAATAAATGAATTAAATGTTTACAACTATGCCTGCCATTTTGAATTTGAGGTAGCATTATAAATAATACCTGATTACTTATATACAGGTTTCAAAATACAGATAAGAAATCATACAGTATAAAAATATGAATTCTTTATAAAATAAAATGATAGTATTAAAAAACTAATGCCATTAGTGATCACATGATTTTGGTAAGTGTAATGGCCATCTCTCAGTCACCGCCATTTTATAACCATTCTTTTTATTTATTTATTTACTTTTGAAATTTTACTTTACCAACATTGCCCATGGGTTTTGTTTTTTTTTTTTTTTTAGATATACAGGACAGTAGGGTATATTTTGACATATTGTACATACATGGGGTACAACCCATTATAATTTTGATCCCTTCTTGTGGTTGAACATGATGTGAAGTTAAAGTTATATTGGTCATGTTATAATAGTTCTTAATCTAAATTCATATATTTGGGACAAAATTTTTTTTACAGTTAGGAATTATAAATTAGTATTAAGTATTGCCAATGACACTATTTCTAAGGTCATTTTAGAAGAACTATTATAATTGGTGGTAAACATAACCATTTCAGGAAATTCTTATCTGTATTTTAAAATATTAATTTCTTTCTCCATTATTTGTGTTTTAAATTGTTAAAATTACACAGTGGCACTAGAGGTAATGATAAAAAGGAACATTTTGATTTAATTTTTATTCAATGGTAAGCAGTATCCAAAATGGCTCTCAGTGACTACCACTGCTTGACAGTCACATACTGTGAAATTTTCTAGATTTAGTGCCTGGGATTCACTTCAACCATCTGAATGTGACAGAATTGATGGTATGTCACTTTCAACATTAGGTATATAAAAAGTCTGTAGGTTCTTCTGTCTTGAATGTTCTCACTCTCTCTCTTAAATAATTTGTCAAGGAGAAAGACAGTTAATACTTCAAAAGACCCTATGGAAAGGCCCATGTGACAAGAAACCAATGCCTGAAAATAACCACATGAGAACCCTGGAAACAGAAACCACCAATTCAATCTTCAGATGAGACAATATTCAAGGCAACTGCAGATTCAAGAAAGACTTTGAGCCAGAGGCTCCTGGCTTAGCCTCACAGAAACTGTGAGACAGTGAATTATTATTTTAAACTACTAAATTTGAATTAATGTGTTATGCAGAAAGAGAAAACTAAGACTTGGGGATCAGTAGTAAGAATCATGGAAAGATCATGAATTCTTTGAGCATGGGACTATCATCATTATTCGATTACTGGAAAAGATTTATTGGTTAGAAGTAACGCCTTTTGGAATACCCTATTGGTGTGTAAGTAATTTTGTACATTCAAATATGATACTTTTGACAGAGGCATAATTGTGAGGGAAAGCAAATCCATATCCAGAGTAAGTACAGATGGTACCTGACTTAGGATGATTCAACTTAATGACATTTTAATTTTACAATGAAGTAAAAGTGATAAGCATTTAGTAGAAACCATACTTCAAGTTTTATCTTTTGATCTTTACTTAGACTAGTGAAATAGAGTACAATAGTCTCTCTTGATGTCAGGCAGTGGGAACAAGATGCAGCTTCCAGTCAGTCATACCATCATGATGGTAAAAATACTGCTTTAATATATTGGTAAGCTATTCTGTTTGGTACCTTAGGTATGTTAAATGTTAAATGCATTCTTGACTTACAATATTTGCAACTTGAGATGGGTTTATCAGGACATAATCCCACCATAATTTGAAAAGCATTGACATCTAATTCAGTATGAAGTACTACTCCTTGTATTATGGAAATGGCTCAGTTGGTTAATGCTTCTGTGAAATAGTATAACATCGTGGGCACTGTGTTGGTCTCCATTGCATGACACTAGATTAGTGTCACTGAGTGGAAGTACATGTTGCTGAATCCATGCATAAGGCTCTCTCATGGTCAACTTGTCCATGCACTTATTGAGGAATAACAGTAGTTGCTGGTCATCCAACCTACTGGTTTATTAAAATCATTTTCTGCTGAAGTTATTTTTTGGTGAGAAATCATATGTGCCAAAAACATCTTCAAATTAGCTCCATATTTGGAGAGATTTATCTACATACCTTTCCCTCAGACCTCTTCATGAGCAATTTCCCAAATGTGTTCCTTCATCTGTTTTTTTGTTTTTGTTTTTGTTTTATTTTCAGTGCTAGGGACATAGCCCAGGACCTTGTGCTTGCTAGGCAGGTGTTCTTTCACTTAGCTGTACCATTAGTCCCTCAATCATATTCTTCAATGTCCCTGAAAACTTAGACAAATGCTTAGGTGTAGCTTATAAATTTCTATGGATCTGTACTTCTGATTATACAGTTATGGATAGATACATGTTATAGATAAATAATGGTATGATGGGGTCAAGTGAAAAGGTCATTTTTTATGACTTGATTACTGTTCTCAAATTGTTATTCAAATGTTTATTTCTTTGCTACTACCACCATATGAGCATAGTCATTTAATTTTCATCTTATTATTATATATTTTCACTTTCATTATTGTGAACTCACACAGAGTTGATATATACTCTTCAAAAGGCACTGTCCTTAATGTTTTACTTAAAAATTATTGAATCAAAATACAGTCTGTAAAAAATTTTAAAAAATCATTATCTTCAATGTTTATCTCTATTTTTTTGTTGTTTATCACAGGCATACATTTTTAAAAATACTTATTTGTTATAATTAGTTGTACATGACAGTAGAATGCATTTATACATTTTGATAAATCATATATAAATGGAGTGTAATTTCTCATTTTTCTGATTGTGCATATTGTAGGATCACATTGGTCATGCATATGTGTACACGAAGTAATAATGTTTGTTTCTTATATCTTTTTCTTAGTCATCTTTGAATGCTTACTTTTAAAATATAAATTCATTAGAGCCCTTTATATACTTCAAACTTTTAATGAGGTTACATAATGCTTCTCTCTGTTTAGGCAGAGGTTTAAAATATTTGTATAGCAATATTTTGTCATTTTTCTTTCTAATACATTGTCTTTAAAAATACACTGTTAAAACTATTTAAATGACAATATTTAATTTTTTAAAAATAAAAAAATTAATTTTAATAAAATTTAATACAAATTTATTATTTTAAAATTATTATTTTAATAAAATTTCACTTTATTTGGCCTAGAGCCTTGTATGTAGATGTGATAGTAATTTTATAAGAATGATAGAATCATTTAATTAAGACTCTTACATAATTTTCCTATATAGATACAAGAATATACCACAATGAATCTCATTATAGTGTACATTCACAAGACTGGGATTCTAATTAGAATAAGATAAGTTCCATGCTTGTCAAGTACAACTAAAAAGAACAAAATTTTTAAATGCTTATTTCTCATGAATTTTTTCAAAAATATTTTTAGTATTAATTTGTGTCTGTCAACTAATTGCTTAAATAAAATTTGTATTAGTTATTTATTAGTTATTTAAATGTTATTTAAATATTTAAATGTTATTTTAGTCTTAGACTTATGGAAAAGTTGGGAATGTCATACAGAGAGTTCTCACAAATTCCACACTAAATTTCCTCTAACGTTAACTTTTTACATCACTATAGTTCATCTGTCAAACTAAATGAAGCAATAGCTTTATACTACTACATTTTTTCAGATTTCCTGGATTTACTTCACATTCTTTTTTTGATCTAATTTCATAGTAAGAATATCACCCATGCCTTCGTCTTCATGTCTCCTAAGTCTTCTCTTTGCTTTACCTCTTTTAATTTTTTTCCTATTATCTTATTATATTTCTTTGACATGAGATTTATGCATGCCTATGAAGTAGTTTGATGTTTTGATTCATATATACATATTTCTTTAATATGGGGTAGTGACTGACTTAGGGTAATTTGCATATCCATTACCGTGTTCATTTATCATCTTTCTATGGTGAGTACATTCAAAATCATCTCTTCAAACTATTTTAAGATAAGTAATGCATCACTGCATTACTTATTCTGCAATACCAGAATTCCTTCAATCTAACTGTAACTTTGTATTAGTTGATAGTCCTCTCCCCCTTTCTCCTATTTCCTAGTCTTCCCAGTATTTTCAAAGCAAATAATCTGGAATTTTGATAAAATATTCTGATGTTTCATTTTAAGTATCAATTTGACTGGGATATGGGATACCCAGATTGCTGATAAAACACAACTGGATATGTTCATGGAGGAATTTCCCAAAGAGATTATAATTTAAATCAGTAAACTGAGTAAAAATGATTGTTTTTCATCAGAATGGGCAACTATCATCTAATTCATTAAGGGCTTGTCTGGAACAGAAGAGGCAAAGGGAACTCGCCTCATCTTCTGGAGCTGGAACAGCCACTGTCTTCCCTGGTTCTCCAGCTTGCAGATGGCATGTTGTGACTCTTTTCAACTTCCATAACCACATGAGACAATTCTCACAATAAATCCCTTATTAATTCTATCCACATACAAATATATCCTATTTTTTGTTATTCTGGAGAATCTTGACTAATATCAAGGTGTTTCTCTGCATTTCTTGTATTACACAAATTAAATACAAGCTGTTGCTTCACAATAAAATTATCTCCATCTCCTCTACTTTCTGCAATGTTTCCTGGTGTCTAATCACAATACTACAGCTACATGCACCTCAGTTTAGACAATTTGGTTGGCCTGTCCCTAAGTGTGTCTTAGCATGGTTGAAATAGGGCTGGTATTAAAGTCTAAGATTTATTTTGTAATCACTATATGAGGTACCTGGAGGGGTTGTTTGGGTGTGGCGAAAGGAGACATTATAGTCAATTAAAAAGAGAACAGGTTCTTGACTACAGCAAAATACTGCTAAGGATTTTCTGTTTGCTGTATGACTTTAAAATTGTCATTTTTGAAAAATATTCAGTTAATGATCCTTTGTTAAACAAAACAACTGAGAACGATGTTTTATCTCTTCTTGACAATCTGGCAATGGATCTCAGGGTCATCTGGATATTTTATTTGGTCTTCTTTTTCTATAGGACAGTCAGAACCTGAAGAATATTCAGAAACTGGTTCAGTTATACTTTTTTCAAAACTCTCACTTTAGCTGTCAGGTCAATCAGTTCTAATACAAAAAGCGTTTTTGTGTATCACTCATACCTGAATCCCTATCCTTCTTCATTATTACAGGCATAGGTTCCTTTTGAAGGAAGCTATTCATTTCATTTATCTTTTAGATCTGTGAATAAAAGGCTGTAATAGTCTTGTTTCCAACTTTAATCCCCATACAGAATTGCAAGTTCCCTATGTGAAGTTGTTACCACAATAAATACCACTGTTACTTGCTTTGCCTCTTGCTGCTTGCTCCACATTTTAATTAACAAATAATCAGAGATTTTGTATTAAAATTATTGCTTTGATTCTTTGTAGATTTTTTAATTTATGCACAGTGGTTTGTTAAAAACAGAGATCATTTCTTGAAAAATATGCAGGTTGCTCATTTAGGAGAAAAGAAAATGACCCATCTCTAGACATATGGATTTCATTGATCTGTGATGGGTCTTGACATTTTGTACTTTTGAAAGTTATTTGGTAATTTTCATGATTTTATTTTGTTTTAATTTATTCATGAAACATTGACCTGAATAACCATTACTCTGTGTAATATAGTACCTTACCAATATCAAGTTTTGAGACTTAGAAGACTTTATGTTTATATACTTGTGCTTCAAAATATATTTTAAAATATAAAGTATTTAAAATATAAAATCTATAAATGAGATCTAGTTTATGCCTTATTGAAATAATATGACAATTATTGTTTCCTGCCACAAAACACATGGCAGATCTATGGAGTAGTATATAGACATATTTGTTCAATTCTATCTTCTTGGTGACGTGTCCCCAGACCTAAAAAGTTGTCCTCCTAAGGATCACAAAAAATTTGTAAAATCTTGGACACTAACTATATATTCATCAATATAGGCAAAGATAATCTGGGTGTAAGGGTTCATACTTATAGTCCCAAGGACTTTGGATGCTGAGGCAGGAAGATTTCCTAGTTTGAGGCCAACTATTGCAATTTAGTGAGACCCTCCATCTTGAATCAAAAAATAAGAAGACTGGGATGTAGCTCAGTAGAAGAGCATCCCTTGGTTCAATTCTCAGCACCAAAACAAAAAAAAGCAAGTGCTAACAACATTTTATTTCAAGTCAGTATAACTTGTTTCAAATATTTCAACAGGAAACAGTCTGCACAATACTGAATTTAGAGACAGCATATTCAGCAGCTTATGAAGTCAATGGAATATTGAACTACTAAGGAAGGATATGCTGAAGGGAGTTACTTCTGGGGAAGGATTAAAATACTAATGAATATGAGCTGATTCAGAAGAGGATGTATTATAGAATTGTGGATTCTTGTGTTTAAGAATTATGTTCCAAACCAGTTTGGTAATATTTTCTACAAACTCCCTTTTACTTAAGAGATCTTGATTTTGACAACAGCACATCTTTTTCAACCATGTGCTTTCTGATCACCTAAAACATGCAGTTAGCAGGAGATTATAAGATGACAATGAGATCTTATCTGATTATACACTACTGAATGCTGAAATAAAAATGTTAATTCACATAGCAAGTGGATTAATAGTTATTTGAAATAACAAATTAAGCTTGTATCTTAACTCATATGACTTGAAGTGAAATGTTTATGCCAAAATTACTGGGGCACACCACATGTTCCTTAGACTCATTTGAATTTTTGAGATCAGAATGAGTTCGTGTTTTGATGGAGCTATCTAAATAATTACTTCATCTGCATTTCACAGGCCATTAATGCAATTTTTTTCATATTAACCAATCCATCTGTGTATACAACATAAGTTCATAAGGTAATTATCTACTCTCTAATATGCCCCTTTGGGCAAAGCAGGCAGATAAAGGAATCACTTGCAGTCTTTTAAGGACTCATGCTATAATTTGCACCACTTGGGAATCATCTGTCTTTCATTGTCTCAAATTCTGTACCTAAGGAGGCATATATTAGCAACAAATTAACAGCATAAACTTTGTAACACCATAGTATAGGAGTCTTTCTCCAGAACAGACATTCCAGAAACTAACAATTATACAAGCAAAACATACATAGCTAATACAACATGTGCCATAATTTATGTCCCAAGTTATCATTCTTAAAAAGGGACATTTCTCAGGAATCCTTGCGTTCATACATGGGGAAAGTTTACTATCATCCAATTAAAACAATACCACCTGCCAAGCAATGGGTCATGGAGTAATTATGCTTACTTCAGGGGGAAGATGAAGGAATTAGGAAAGGATTTCAAAAGAAAACATATTTATAGTATTACTCATGAGATTATCTAAAATTTTGGTAGGACTTTTCAGGAGTACTCTATATTTGAAGCTTCTGTTTATATTATTACATCATTTAAAAATAAATGAAACATTATTTATACATTAATTACCCCTGCTAATTTAAACAATTTTATGCTTCCCACATTGAGTGATCTATCTAGATATAAGACTAAATCTTGGAGGAACATAGATATGTATTTAAACAGAGGTAGGATTAGAATCTGTTTTTAAAAGTCAACTTTATTTTCCAAGCACTTGATATTTATAGACTGTACATTGGCATAAAAAATACATGAAATTTAATTTTTAGCTTAGATTTGGAAATAAATTAATATTCATTAGATACTTGCTTTAGTTTATACTAGCAATTACAGATATCATATATTTTTTTCTTCCTGTCTTTCCTTCTCCTTTCCTTGTCCTGTTTTTCCTTTTTTCTTTTAACATTCATAGCATCGGAACATGAAGCATCATGTTGAAAAATGAAGAGTGCTGGTTGTCCTGGAGACAGATTTTTTGTTTTTCTTTATTGACAGATATGTACCCTCATTTAAATGCTAAAAAAGTACTGGCTTTCATGTATGTAATTCCTTTTTTATATTTAATGTTTCAAATATATACCTTAGACAATTCTTATTTTAACGACCTATAAATATTGCACCATCAATTTCATTCCTAGTGAAATAAAATTTTATTAAAAGTATCACTCTCTGCTTATTTAAGTAACGGAAGCAGTTCAGCAGGCCAGCTGCTCTATTCACTCATACAGTGGAAGTAAACAAGTATTTTTCTGAGTGATAAATTGGTTCTTATTTCTCATGCATTTCCAAGCAATAATGAATTCTTTCTTTTTCTCTAATAAACTGCCAATCTGAAAATCACAGGTTTTATTTTATTTTGTTTTCTACACGGTAATAATAGTGATGTTTACCTTCCATTGTTATTGAAATTCCAAAACATATCTTGAATGAAATATTTCCAATGCTTTTAAGGGTCACAGAAGTCCAAATTATAAATCCCAGGCAGAAATTTGAGGGGTGCTGAGAAGCAGTGTTCCTCTAGTATAGGAAGAAGCCCAGTGGAATCAGAGAGGTAGATTGTAACTTGAGGCTTCAAGATACAAAAGTTACATGACTTTTTCCCCATTAAGTACTATTCAAATTATGTCTTTCAACTAACATTATTTTAGTTTATTTGTTTTAATGAACTTTTTCTCAGGTAATTTTGGCCAGTTTCCTCTGTGTGAATTTCCCTGAGTGTTGTGTTCTGTTGAAGTGTACTGATCTAACAACAACAAATATTATTTGTGGAAACTTATGTTTGGTAACTACATATTCCTTGATCAGGCAATCTTTCTGATATTTGATCAATACCCAACCAATACTTACCATACACATGCTAAATGTTAAACACTGATAGGCATGAAAAATATAAGACATTTATGATTCCTGCTCTTACAGTCCATACAATCCAGTGATGGGGGATAAGGGAAATAAAGAGATTAACAACAACACATAATGATCCATGGCATAAAGGAAATAAATTGAGAGTTGAGTTAGAGAATAATAGCAGTGACCTGGCTTTTTAAGGTAAGTGGCTCAAGGAAGAGCTTTCTGAGGAGAAACATTAAAGAGAGACTTGACAGATGGAAAGAAGATTGCACTGCACAGAGCAGGGAGATATGGAGGGAAGAACTAGATTTCAATGGTCATGACCAGGAAAGATTCAATCTGTGTGGGGAAGTTAGAGGCTGATGTGACTGGGGCTTTAGCTAAGGAGAGTGGGTTTGGCGATGCCTCCTTATAGCCATGGTTCAGGAGTTGGGATATAAAGAAAAGCCATTGGAGAATTTTAAACTGAGCAATAGGTGTAAATATATTTTAGAGATGTTACGTGTAGGCTGAGTGGAAAGTGGCTAAAGTTAGACAAAATTTTTTACAAGTCTCTATAGCTATATTTATAAATCCAGTAGCCACTAGATGTATAAGGTTATTTAAATCTAAACTAATTAAAATTAAGCAAAATTTAAAATTCACTTCTTCCAACATAAGGTTGCTGGCCACTGTACTAGACAGCACAGAGGAAGAATATTCCCACCATTGCAGGGATGTTCTCCCAGGCAGTGCTGCTGGGGAGCACCATCCATATCTTCCTAGTCCTCACTCATCCATATCTTCCTGGTCCTCACTCTTTATCTTCTCCACCTTTCCATGATGTCTGCCAGCTGTAAGGTGGCTCTTGGCTTCTCACCCTCACTACTCACTTTCCTGACTCTTTTTAGGACCACTTCTCTGCCTCCTTCCCCTCCAACATCCCTTTCTCAGCTTATTAGCTACCAGTTACACAACTTCGTAGTACTATTATGAGGGCAGGTTGAATTCAGGTTATCTATAGGTCCTTAGTTTTCTCCAGGACCTGACCCTTCTTTTTAACTAATGGCACTGACCATCACTTGGTCACCAGCTTGAAGTCATTCAACTTCTTCCTGCTCACTCAGGCAACAGTTGTATATTCTTTCATAATCTACCACTGTAATGTTTCACATACATTTCATTTCTAATATTTCCTAATTAATTATTGCCTACATTATAATAATTTCTCAGATAAAATTCACTCCAAAGAAGCTTGGTAGGTTGGTATTCTTAAAGTTTTAGAGCCTTTAAAGATATATATTTCATTTCCATGATTGCTATAAAAATAATATTGGATTTCTAATTTTATTGTTCCCATTTCTTTCATTCTATTTGTGTTCTTTTCCCTCAAATTTGCTTATGCTACCTTTTTCACCTGTTAAACTTCTCACCTCCATTTGTGACCGTTTTTAAGATCTATCATAAATGCAACTTATTCTATAAGTCATCCTTTATATTCAAAACTTGATATTTCTTTCATTAATTCCCAGTATATTCTAAATTCCCTGACTCTTTAATTATTTATTTATTGTTTTTAATTTTATTCCCTGCATTACAGAATTTATTAATGTTTTATGCTCCATAATCACTAAGATCAAGAATAGCGTAGCTGGGTGCAGTGACTCACACCTGTAATTCCCAGTGCCTCAGGAGGTGGAGGCAGAAGAATCATGAGTTCAAAGCAAATCTCAGGTACTTTTCAAGGACCTAAGCAACTTAGCAAGACCCTGTCTCAAAATATAACATAAAAAAGGGCTGGGAATGTAACTCAGTGTTTAAGCACCCCGGGTTCAATCTTCGGTAGTAATAATAATAATAATGTACACAAATTCATGTCCCTTATTTCCCCTGCAGCATCTAGCATGTTTACTTATTACATTAAATACAACATACAAATAACCCAAAATTTATTAGAGATTTATTAGAGATTTAGTTGCAAATACAAAAAATACTGTGCCTTAATTTACTAAATTTCAAAGTAATTGGAATGTAAAGTTTGCTCAATGTTCCTTTAAAAAGTCTGGGAGTGAGAACTGAAGTCTTCAGTCACTTTGAAGTCATTCTGATGGATTGTTCTTACCTGTGGAAAGAAGCAAAAAATGTTCTGTTTTGTCAGGGCAAAAGTATTTGCTAAGGATAAATTGAACATCATGTGTGAAATTCTCAAGTGACAATACTTACCTTTAAGTAAACCTCTGTCAAGATTTCATTCTCGAATTCTTTATCCCAAGACGAATGCCTGAGAATGTGAAAGTCATGATTTATTCTTGGATGTTTAGCACAGTTCTCTTGATGGGTGGTTCACAGAAGAACAGATAGGTTGACCTCTTGATGCACTAAGTGCTTTATTATTTCCTTAGGACATTATTGAGAGAAGGGATTTCAGAAAGAAAATAATTTCATCACTTAAATCACAAAATGTAAAAAGTGTATAAGTGAAGTTTTATTATTGATGTATACTTTTGGAGAAATCACTTAAAATATTTTGAAATTCATAATTTTAGTTGATTATAATACATAGTTTTACAACAGTATTTATTAATACATATAATCTCTATGTAAGAACATCATCCTTCAGTCTATGGGTGCTAGTTCCCGATCACCACCTCCAGACACCAAAATCTTTGGATGCTCACATTCCTCTTATAAAATAGCTTAGTATTTGCATATGACCTACAAAATACTCCCATATAATTTAAATCTTATCCAGGTCACTTATAATACTAAATACAATTGTTATATAAATATGTATTATACTTTATTATTTAAGGACTAATGATGAGTAAAACAGTTTATACAAGTTCAGTATGGATGCATATTTTTCAAAATACTTTCAATTCCTGTTTGGCTGAAACCATGAATGTGGAACCTGCTGATATGAAAGATTGTATATACCTAAATTATATATGTAGTTACAAAGGAATATGGAAATTATACTCCATAATTTTAGGTTAATCTTGCAAATATTGATAAATTGCATGTTCCCTCATCAATGCTGTTCACTTAGATATCAGGGATAATTACTTCATATTTAACTGAACCAGGATGGAATATAGTCTAAAATATGGATATGGTGCAGTTGGTTCCAGGGTAGAAGGTAGAGATTCATAATTTCTGGGAGATTAAATATCAACATAATCCAGGAACCAAGATGTTACTTAAAGTTATAACTTGAATCATGGAAAGCAAGTTGTATGTTAAAAAGAAGTCTGAATTGCAATATTTGGAGAAGAAAGCACAATGTGAAATTGTTTAGTCATTATGATAGGTCATTAGAATTACCAGTAAAACACTTTTGCTAAAATGTATACATCAGCAAATTATGCCTCTGTCCAACTATCCTATTACTCTAATCTATCCTGTCTCACTTGACATTCACCTTTACCAAGCCTTTGTCTTTGAGTCCTTTCTAATACTAAAAATAACAACAAATCACAACAGTATACCTGAAGGTAAGTATGTTTGTGAATGTACCTTTTATGTTTCCTGCTTTCTAGTCATCTAAACCACTTTATGGATTTGAATATTAACTGTGAAAAAAAATTAATTCAATAAGAATATGAAAAAGTAATGTAAGTTTCCAAATAATCCTTGACCATGCTATGAACCAAGCACCCCCCTGTCTCAGGAACGCCCCACTTGTTTTTTCATCTGCTTTTACTGCTCTAAATTCTAGATGCCTTATAGGCCTCCCAGGACAGGGCTTGAATGCCATTTCCTTGAAGGGCTCTTCACTGATCATCCTTGTAATAATAAGAGTCTCCTTTTCTCTTTTACTTCCCATGCTTTAATTTTCTTCATAGCACTTATTGCCTCTCATTGTATACTTTAACTATTTATTTGTTTGTTATCAATCTCTCTTGTTAGAATGTGAACAGAAAGTAGGAACTCTGCTTTTGCTGTATTTCCAGTGACCAAAAATATTGACAAATACTGATAATTAGTAGACATTGATTGAATATAGGAGTGACCAAAATATTAATTTAATCCCATAGGACAATTCAAGTTTGGATGGTCAAATGCACAGACACTTGTGATGCCTACCTCTTCCATAAACACATAGAAAATTTACACTCATGAATGAATTAAACAGTTAAATATGGAAAAGTCATTTCAAATTAGTATTTACTGTATTTCTTATTAACACAGAAATTTTTATTGAATGTATCTATAAGCCACTTTTGTGTTATATCTTCTGTAAGCAATGGAAAACTGCAGTGATTAATACTTTGCAGAAGTATTTTCTTCCTAACCTCTCTTTTTTTTTTTTTTTTTTTTGGTACCAGGGATTTAACTCAGGGGCACTCAACCACTGTGCCACATTCCTAGTCCTATTTTATATTTTATTTAGAGACAGGGTCTCACTGAGTTGCTTAGTGCTTCCCCATTGCTGAGGCTGGCTTTGAACTCTTGATCCTCCTATCTCAGGCTCCCATGCTGCTGGGATTATGGACATGAGCCACCACTCCTGCCTAACCTCTCTTAATCCCTTTGCTGTTACTTGATTATTCCAGAAGCACCATCATCATATGATCTCCCACTTTCAATCTCAAATGGTTCTCCATCCACGAATGAGATTTGTATCCAAATCTCTAACTATAAGGAGTAAGTGATGGGGTTTTCTTATTTTATTTTGTTTTGTTTTGTTTCTTTGGTCTTTTTTTGTTTATTTCAGTACTGGGGACTGAACCCAGGGCCTCAGGCAGCAGGGCAAATATCACTAAACAACATCCCCAGTCTGAGATTTTCTTATTCCTTAAGTAATAAGATTTTGTGTCAGAAACAGAAATAGGCATTGTTTCAGCAAGCACTTAAGCATGTCACTTGCAAGAAGAGTCATGAATTATGTGAGTGTAGCTTTCATTTTGTGTGATTATTCATGTGACTGACTGGAATTTTCCACATTCTGCTGCCTGATCAGATATTGGTGAAAATAAGGTTTACTTCTAATGGCTAGAAGGGCACTACTTAATTTTTGGCTTTTATAAAAAAATATTCTGTCTTTATACATGTTTCTTTTGCTGTATTTTAAGTGCTTTTAAGAAGATAATTTCCATAAAAGTGGCAAAACAAATTACATGAGATAATGTTGGTAAATATCACTACTTTCATTTTAATTAAAACATTGAATAAACAGTTTAGGAAAAAAAAACAGGTATATGATCAAATTGGCACTATTCATGTTCAACAATACTAGATACTAGCATTTTGATTTTTGCCATGGCACAGAAAATTTTTGGCAACATAAAAACATATATTACAAATTTAATTATATTAATAAACTGTCAAAACTGGTTGTGCTTCCTGATTATCAGGCCAAAGAAATTAAGAAACTAGTTTGAACATTTGGTGGAAATGTGCAAAGAATGTGAACCAGATAGTTCAAAAAGTAAAAATATAAATGACCAATAAACAGAAAATAATATTTTCTAACAAATAATACTCTAAGTGCAAATTAAAACCCTAGGATACCATATACTATTTGATAAGGTCAAGTATCAATGATAAATGTATTGAAAGAGTGAGGGGATTTCTCTTTACATAGCTTGCTGGGGTGGGAGTGGTTGGCTCTTGTAAGATGACTTGAAAATTTATATGAACAATTTTAAAATTATGCAACTTCAACCCAGTACTGTTGCTTTTAGAAATTTAGTCTAAGGAAATGAACAACCGCATGAATGTACATGTGTATATAAGTATATATATATATATATATATATATATATCCACACACACATATGTACATACATATGTATTCATGTATACATATATATATATACATATGCACATATATACATACATATATATATATGAAAAAAAATAATGTTCTTTCTTACTTTCTATGAAAAGTTACAGCATTAATTGGGGTCCTTATTACCAAGTCACAACTGCCAGAAGAGAGACATGTGAAGAATAACATAGTTAAAGAAGTTTGACTGCTATGTAGTAAGGGTTGTACCCCAAATTTATGGAAAATATTAGTTAGTGGGAGGTAAGTAAATACTGTTGAATAAGGTAAATACCAGGCTGCTGTCTAGCAAGACTAAACATCAGGATTAGACAGCAGTGGAGTCTAAGTGCTGCCAGTCACTGGATCTGAAATGACATCCTACTCTTGCAATAAGCAAGTCAAAGTATAGGTTAAGATACACACAGCTTCTACATAATATGTAGGCAACTGTAAAATATTTATTCATTTTCTGATTTATAGTTAATCAAATATTCCAATTTATTAATCATTTCCTAAATTTATGAGATGTAAATTTCTGTGTTTGAAGAACCCCTCATTTTTTTTCTAATGTATTTAAATCCAAACAAGTACCCAGTTCTATTTTCTCCTGTTTGTGTTTCACTTTCATTTGCTTTCTCAAAGATACTCCTCCCTTTACACTTTCACATTCTTTATTCTGGCCCATTTGTCACCTAAGACTCTAGATTTGACTATTTCTTCTTTCTAATTCCTTTGTGAAGATTCACTGTATCCTTTCATTAGTCAACTTGACTCCAGTGTTTTTCTACTCCAAAGTCCACAGGGCATCGCTATGATGCACTTGATGAAATACAAACTCTGAAGGCTGTCTAACTGACCTTTGATTAACATCTTCCATTCCATGTCCTTCTTCCTTCCCAGAGCTGATAGTATCCACATCCTGCTCTGTTTCTAATGAGTTTGACTCTTTTTAGATTGCCAATGTAAGTAAGATTGTGTGCTATTTATCTTTCTCTGCCTGGCCTATTTCACTTAGCATATAATAAAAAATAATGCATTGCATATTTCAAAATTACTAAAGGAGGAGATTTTAAATATTTCCACTACAAAAATAAGTATGTCAGGTGATGGATTCAGTCAGCTAGATTTACTCATTCCACAACATAAGCATATATCTAAACATCACATTGTGCCCCATAATTGTGTAACATATACTACTTACACTTTATCAATTAAAAATTAAAAAACACATTGAAAAGTAAATTTGAAGATTACTGATAGAAAACCCAGTGCCTAATTCAGAGACTTTGTAATATAGGTAGAAAGAAAAGACACAAACAAATGAAAAACTAACTCATCATGAAAGATTTAAATAACAAGTTTAGGGCAATAATAGAGGAACTATGATAAGCAAACTATCGTAATTGCCATGTGTAATTGTTTAATCAATTGTGCAATGACTAGTTAGAGGTCTGCAGTGGTCAAGGAATTCTTTTGGGAGCTTGAGAAACTGAGAGAATTTTAATGTTCTAAAAAGAGGATGTATGACATTCCAGGACTAACAGTGGCAGAGATTTATAAAGGGGGAAAACTGGAAGATGCTTTGAGGTGACTACAGTTTGGTGAGATTATCAGAATACAGGCAGTTTGATTGCAGAGTATGAAATGCCAGTCTTCAGAATTTGCTTTGCTTTTTAGGCAGCATGGAAGCCTCTGGAGAACATTTTCAGGATTTTAAAATTCCACCTGTACTCTTGCCTGAAATTATCTCCTTGAGGACCAGCCTTCTCAGAAAAGGTAAATTTATAAAATAAAAACAAACTACAAAGGCTAAACCTCTCACCCTTCCAGAATTTTATCTTTTGTATAATGCATACAGCTCCCTCCACCTCTTCTCCTTACCTCTCTGTCAAATTTTCACTGTTTTATGTTAAAAGTCCCTAACTCTGGCCTCAATTTCTTTCCTTCATATAGTTTCTACACACTCTCTTTAACTTCATCTCAGATCATGTCCTGGACCCTGGGCAATTTCCCGCCTCAGGGCTTTTCTATGAACTTTGGAATTCTAGGTGTTGCTTCATTTTTTACCAGGTAGTTTTTTAGTTCTCTTTCAGCTTTCAGCTTAAAGCTGACCTGTCCTGATTTAATCTGTTTTCGTCTTATTATTCTCAACCTGACACCTCCCTGAGATGTCTCTGCAGTAGTTATCACAGTCCCTGTTTATCTGCTTAGTTATGTAATGTTTTTCTCACCCTGGGCCCTGAGCCCATGAGGGAAGAAAGTTACTAGCACTGTGCCTGGCATGAAGGAAGCATTCGTAAAGCATTTGCTTAATAAATTAGAGAGAATGTTAAATCTTATATTGATATTTAAAAAACCTATTTAAGAACTAGGTGAACCTTAGAGATCATGCTGCTCATGGCAGTGATGTCATTTTCCAGAGGAGGATGGGTCCCACATTTAGTGAGGGACTCAAACCAGATGTTTTGAGTTCCCATCAAATTCCCTCTTAATCCTGTTATTGTCCTTTACAATATAACCTTAAATAAAGATCCATAGTCAGAATAGTGGTGTAGGTGGTATGCTTAAATTCTTGTTTGAGTTCAAGTGTCATTAATTGAAATTTTAATTAAAAGTAATGCATACAGTTTCAAGTTACCTTGCCTCAGTGTTTTCATCTGTATAATGTAATGTACTTCACAAATGAAGCTTAGTAAGCATATCAGATGAAGATATTATAAAATACCTATTTCGTTTTTAACTTTAATAAGAAAAGTCTTGGTCTTTCTTTTAATCATTTCCTTAAGAGATAGATAGGAAAGAAAAATTGTAACATGGTCAATTAAGAATCTTAGGATAATGAGATACTTAATAAAATTAATTCCTCTTCAGTGTCTTTTTATATAAGCAGTTTCATAGAGCACCTCAGAAAGACAAATTTGCGATCATAAATATTTTCTTGCTGAGTTCAGGATCTCATAATTTACTTACAAATCCACTAACGGAAATAGCAGTTAAGTGGATTATGTGCTTACCTAGTGGTCTTCCAAAAAAAAATAAACCTTAAGACACTCTTCAATATCACATTATTTCAAAAGCCTTCTCAGGTATTCCATCAATTATTTAAAATAAAAGCAACTGCCTGATGCAATGGTACACACCTTTAGTCTCAGCTGCTTGAGAGATGGGAGAATCATTGAATCCATGAGCTTCAGACACGCCTAACACAGTGAAACCTCATCTCAGAAAAGAAGAAAAAATAAAAATAAAAAATAAAATAAAAAGAAGGAAGAGGAGGAAATGTATACTATTATAGGAATTACCCTGAACTAATTTTCATCAACTGCCACAATTGATATCTGGCATGCTAGAAAGTAAGAAGAGACTAGGGGACACTATTGAAAAAGAGGTTTATCCCATGAACCCAGTACACTTCAGTTTAGAGAGAGTAACATAGGATATTATCACAGAATAGGATAAGGTGACACAGCATAAAGGAAATGTAGGATTCTTTTAAGACTTTGAGATAATATTAAAAAAAAAAAAACACCAAAACATTATCATTCCACTGTATGATTAACACAATAAAATGGAAATCTGTAGCTCTCTAGATAGAAGAACTGTGCCACATTTACACGGAAAATTCCCAACAGGAAATGAGAATTTCAGTATCCTGTGGTTTAAATGTTATACATGAAGGTATAATAACTATTATTTGTATGCAAACTACAAACATTACCAATGCTGAATCAGTACCTCAACAGATTTTTAAAAAAAAATATATTGGGACTCTAATCTAAATACATTTTTCCTTGTGGTAATAGAGCAATTACTTATAATATCCATAATTTCTGTAGAAATAAAATCCATATTATGTCCCAGTTGAGAAAAAGCATTAGAGAACATTTATGAAATGAATGGGAATATAACATTTCTAAATCAAAGTCATATAACCCATAAGGAAACATTAAAGGTCACTAATGGATTTAGATTATTTACACCTAGGAGGACACAATAGTGTACAAAAAGAATTCATGAATTTCACACAAGCAATTAGGAATAGATTGTTATAATCACAGACTTGTGCACAGAAAAATGTAGATGTAACTGCCTAAAAATCAAAAACTATAATTGTGGTCATACCTGAATATATATCTAATATTTTGTCAACTTATATGGAACAGATGATGATGATAATTATCTTTATTTGTACTGACACAGCATAAAAGAGACAAAGAATATTTCATTTGTTTATCAAAAAAGCTGATTGAAAATCATTAAAAGAGCTGTTCTAAAACACTAATCAAAAGGAACCACAATGAACTTTAATCTCTAAAAAAGTCCATGATTTCTGATCCCTAACACTAAATTCCCATAGCCCATTGTTCATATCTGACTCTCCTTGGCTTCTGTATGTTGCCTTCTAGTTGAATTGGTATCATGACTTATCCCAAATGTGCATGCACACTAAATGATAAGCTACATAAAGAAAAGGATGGTGTCCTGCACACCAATACTCACTGAGGAAAAACTGTGAATCAAACATAGTTATTCAGCATATACCTAATATATGCTAGCTTTGTGCTAAGTACTGAAAAAAGAAAACACAGTCTTGGTCTTTATGGAGATAAATATTTGACAGAAAGTATTAAAGCAACTACAATACTGTTTGAGGGCTCTGATACATACAAAGAGGAAACCATGGGATGTTGGGTTAGGACTGCATTATTATTATTATATTATTATGCTAAGTCTTTCTGAAGGAAGACATAATGGCAAAGTGAACTTTGATGAGTAAGAAGGATCTAGGCAGGTAGAGTAGGTTCTTAATAAAAATGATATCATGTTGTATTAGAGGAATGAAAGGAATTTCAAAGTAATTTGATATGAGAGTTGGGAGGAAAAAAATTTCAAATGAGTGTATAGGAATGAGTCTTAACAAAATCATGAAGAGCTTTGTAGCACATGCTGATTGCAGAAAAGGGATTGAAATCGAAGGTTGAAAAATAGAAAAGGGACATAACTCAGGGAGATTTTTGAGGAAAAACAGGAAAGATGAGATGGGAGTAAGAATTGTGCTTCTTTAATCACAAAGTTGTACATTTGTCACTAAACATAAATATTTTTTAGTATTCCTTTTTAAAGACTTTAAAAGGAACACTAGTTTAAAAACTTGGGCTATGGTGGTGTTAGGCTGTTTGCTCCAGATTCCTCCAGGATGTAATGTAGCACCCTCCCACTAGCCTTCTTAGGGCATGCACCTCCCTGGTTGTGGAGTGGGCTGTTTCTGCTCATAGCTTCCAAACAATAAAAGATCAATTGGAAAACAGAAAAGATGATCTTTTCTTCTTGCTCATTTCTTAGTGTTTCTAACAACTGATACATATCATGCTGAACTTTTTGATTATGTTCCTTTAAAGTAAGAAATACATCACTATGAGTAAAAGTAAAACATCAGCAAAATTGTGTAGAATGATAGGCAACCAATATTGGTAAAATGCACACTAATGAGTGAACTATTTTAATTTGCTTTGAGGGATGATGACTCTTCCTTGCTCTCTTTCTGGTCCCTAAACAAACTCTGTGGAAAAAAGTCCCAACCTCCATTAGAATTTCAATGTCAGCTTTGGCTCCTTCTATAAATGATTTTTTTTTATGAAGTATGAACCCCTTGGGGAGCAGTGACCCAGAACTTATTTACACTATAGTATGATTCAGAAGAGTTTCATGGTTCTCTCAGGATTTACAGGATACCTAGAAAGCTTGAAATAAGAGTGCTAGTAGACAGAGCGGGGAGGGATGCTTTGAAGGTGAGGCAGAAAAAAATACACATGTATATATGTATGACAGAAAACATATACATGTGTGTGTATACATATATAAAACAAAATGCAACATACATCTTGGCAGTCTAAAATTTTTTCTTCTTGAAACATTTCCAGTGGCATATTCATTCCTTTATTAATGATAACAGCATGGAATTAGACTGGGAACCAGAAGCTGTTCATATGGAAAAGAAGACAGAGGCATTTCATCATTACAACCTGTTGTCATGCCTGTCTGTAGCTGCAGGAATTATTAGCAGATAGGAGCAGCTGTAATGCAGATTCAACCTTGCCTAGCAGATAGTGATCCACTAGCTAGATCCCCATATCCTTCCCTCAATCCCTGGCAATGGCTGTGCTTATCTGAAGTGAAAAATCAGAATCTTTGGTATTAAAAAACTTCTGACAACATACCACTGTCCCCTGATTGAGAAATCCTTCCATTTTAGCTGTTTTGAAGCAATCTGGTAATATCTAGCTACTATTATCAAGGTATTATGATATATCCAATACCATTTTATTATAATTGGTTTGCATTTAATAATGTGTTAGAATGCCATGTAGAGACACTTTGAATACAATTTACTTGGGTAAAAGTGCCAGAAGAAAATGTGAAAAGCCCAATATCTGCTTTGGCTCATGTGTTCAGAAATTTACTGAACATAAAGATCAAATGACACTGCTAAATGGCTTGGAAGTGCATGAGGAAAATATGAGTCCAGGCCCAATGACAGTTCACAGTTTGAACTTAGAAAAGGTGCACATTGAAACATTGATTAATTCTCTCATTTATACTGCTAATATTTTTCAGTACCTATATGTATGAAGTACATCTTAAAGCTAAGTATTTTTAATACAAGAGGGCTCTTTTTGAATTTAGAGTTAGCAGATTCATGGAACTGGAAATAATCATGAACACAAGGAAGCAGGCAATAGAATCATGTCATTGAGAAACAGGACAGCTCCCCTGATCACGTCCACATGCTCTGTCCATTTCAGCAGTTGCTATTTAATCTTGACATTTTTCTAAATAAGTCTATTTCAAGAAGAAAACTAAAGAGTTTAATTTAGATATGTCTAAAAAAATCCTGACAGTTTAAATTTAGAAGAATATACTGAGTCTTAGTTTAACTTTCTTTTGAAATATTTACATATATGCATGTGTGTATACATATCAAATATATAAAACACTTGATTTTTATGTCACTAAATCTCTTTAATTTTAATCATCTTTATCACAAGATTGTTATTTGCATATTGATAGTGAAAATCCTCAGCGTGTGAGTTTCTGTGCTAAACTCACATCTCCTTTAATTTTCACAAAAACCAGTGTACTATACCCCCATCTTCCTAAATAGGAAACTGAATTTATAGAGTCATACTTTGTACCAAATATTGAGACATTATAACAATTATAGTTAAAGGAAATTCAGAGAGTTTAAATTCTACTCTTACATTATCTTAAATATCTCAGTTTTCAGGTGTCCCCCTCGAACATCATCCCCCTTTGACAAAAATTATAATTGCACAGAATTTGTGTATGCTAAATCTCTTAAAATAATAATCAGAGCTATGCCTGCAATTTTATTATGCCAATATAATGAGATAGTTATATTACAAAGGCTTTAGCACTAAGCTAATTTAAAGATAGTTGAAAATTTTTAGTAATATAGTATTAATATGCAGAAATGTATATTTCATTTAATTATGTTTGATTACAGTTAATTGACTTGCTTGGGTAACTGGCTTCAGTTATTGATATTTGATTTATGTATTACCTAAGTGATCTTAATGAGATTCAGGAGCAATAAACTCATCCATCTTATTTTTATTTCCTCATCTCTTTTCCTGTCTCTTTTAGTACAAAGGAGACTGCAATGTATTATTTAATTTTTTATAAGTACTTGATAAACATCTATTGTTTTGGATCTCTGGCATTTACATATACTCATTTTTCTGATAAAAATGACCACATTTACTCCTGTATAGTTCATGTTGTTTGGGTGAGGTTAATCCTAACTGTGTCCTTGTTTGAGCCTTGGATACAACTAGCTTCATCTAACCGATTACAGATAAGAACCCACTTCCTCTTGATAATAAACTCAGGGATAGGGTTGTGACTCAGGCTGAGAAAATGAAAGCACCCCTGGAATTTTCACTGAGCCCTCTTCAAAGATGTATTCTTGTACTTTCTCTGCCAGGTATGCTGGTCAAAACCTTCATTTGCCAGCAGTCGGAAGAGATTTACTAAGAATAAAGGCATCAGAAAGGAAAGCAGAGAAAGAAGATGCAGGGTCAGATTTCTGACATTTGAGCACCTGGACCTAGTCATCAAATCCCTGAAAAATTCAGTTAATAAATCAATAAGTCCTTACTCTTGCATAAGTCATTTTTAGTGACTCATGAAAATGATAGAGTTGTGGCAAAAAACTGAAAATTTCAAAGTACACACACTTTTGTATTCTACCTTCATGGGGACTACACACATTTCACAACATAAATTAATACACTGCCCATTGCCCTGCATTTGGATCTTTAGGTACCATTCATTTTTTCATTAATATAAATAGCACAGATACAAACATGCAAACCATGAAACATTTCTGTTTTGACTGATGTCTAAAAATATCAAATTTTTAGATCATTACTAGGTAATGAGAAAGTTTTTAAAATTTTTACCAATAATCAGGTTAAAATCATTAAGCACTTCACCTTCCACAACTATAATTTTTTAGAGGGTCAAAATAAAGAGATACCCTTCTGGACCAGGCCCATGATTTTAAACATGATTTTAATTGAGTTACTTAAATTTTATGCCTCTTGTATTATTGAAATCATTACTTAATAAAATCTCTTGAACTTAAATCAGAATAAAAATATTAGAACCTTTTCCTATAAGTCATAGGGATCAAAGCAAAACTATTATAAGTTATCCTAAAAGATTTCCTTGAATATATTAAAATTAAAATGGAGGAAAATGAAAGAAAGTAATTTTAGGTTTAATGTAATGCAAAAAATTAATCATATAGCAATAAGAATTATAGTCAAGGAAAAGCTGACATGATCCTTTGTAAAAATTAAATACTCAAATTCCATTAAATATAATAGATTCCAGTCATGACTATATCTCTTAATGAAGTTATTCATATATAGCCTGATCCTGATTAGGTGCTTGACTAGTGAAATAAAATTGCTTGACCCCAATTTTTGAAAAAGAAAACAGGATTGGAATGATAGATCAGATAAATTGAGTAGTCTGTTATTTAACAAAATCTCTTTTGTGATGATTATTCTAGTTAACAACTAAGATGGACTATTAACCAAAGGCCTTGATGTAAATTAGTTTTAAACTCTATTTCCCCCTTTCATCTCTCACTACAAATGTAAGTGCTTTTAAAACAATGAATTGCAAGAAGGAAGATAATGTCTTTTTAGCTTCAATACTTCAGAAAGAATTTTCAGATGTCTAATTAGCCCCGATCCATTAAAACTGGGGATATGCTGGGAACAAGGGTCCATTTGGAAGATGTCCTGCCCTCCATGAAAGTGTAAGTGGTGAACAAATGGCCTTGCAAAAGATAATGGGCTTTTTATGGGTAAAGTTGCCTTGTGTGGATATGAAAGTACTTTTCGGAATTCCAGATTATAAGACTACTAGGGATTGATAAGCAATAGTCTTAACTATAAATAAAAAGAATAATAAACCGCAAGTCCTTTCTTTTCAACATAGATATTATTCATATTTTCTGAAATGGTGGCTATGTTCTACCTGTAACTGTTCTCAAATGCTGCCACCTAAAGGTTAAAGTTGGGTACAGCCTAAGAGTGTCTAGAAATGAAAAACGTATAGTACTTGAAGATTTATAACAAATCCAACATCTTATTAAACCCAAACATTAATCTTACGTATAAATTTATCTCTGAATGTCATCTGATGGGAAATATAAATGAATATGGTAAATAATTGATGAATATTTCATCAGTGACCTTAGCAAAAGGAAATAAAAGTACCTTACATGTGCACCAAAGTAACATTCAAATGGTGTGTCAGAAGACATTTTCCAAAATGAGAGAGTTGAAATATGAACTTAATAATTAAACATTTAAGATTAAAGTGGTTACATGGGCCATATGTTTGTACAAAATGACTTCTCTAATTTTGAGACAAGTTCAGTAAAATCACGAACATGAACTAGTTAAAACCAACAATATGGGGTATGTATAACACATCTGTAAATACTCTAAAGAACTCAAATGCCCAAGTCTAATCAACATGACTAGGGTGACTAGGGTACGCTCAGAGAAAGATAATCCAAAATATAATTCCTGACCTATTCAATTTTTTTCAAATGGCGTTTTCTGGAACTCATGAAAAGAATGCACAGTAAACATTTTGCAATATTTATTCATCATGGCCCCAAAAGACTACCAATATCTGAAAAATAAAAGTACTTTGGTCAACAAAAATGTGTTCTAGAAATAGACTGTAGCTAACTCCCTGGAAGAAAAAATATCTATCCATTGATATCATCTATTATTCCCTTTGCTTTGACTAGGAATTTACCAAAAGCTTCTAGTGGCAATTTCCAGTGCCAGGCACTTTCTATAAAATCATTACCTACTGTCACTTTTTAGATATTAGCAAAATAATACTTTGACTTCTATGTCCATCTCTTATTAATGTAGTTTAAGTTAGTCTGTTAATTAAAGCCCAGTAGTCTCTCCGATACTCACATAGAAGGTTCTGTATACCCCAAGACAGTTTGTGTAGGGAGTCCTTCACAAAGCAGTAGTTCCCCTTGCTGTCTGACATCATTTCAGCTGTGCAGTTCATCTTCTGTGTGTATGGTAATCACTAGACTAAAGGAGAGGGCAGAGGAGAGGGCAGATACATATCTGTCTGCTTCACTCAGCCTCTAAATTCAGTGTTTGGTATCTTCAATACATACTAATTGATTGAAAGAATCAATCAATTTTTTATATTTAAATTTAAGATTGTTTAGCTGCTCACTAATTTACATGTGCATGGGAATAATTATAAAACATAAAAACTAATATTTCCATTGAAGATAACTTCCATTAAGTTTCATTGACTTTGTGCTTTAGCATCGTGGAAAACACTAGAAAATTAACTTTCCGCATTCATATATGAAAAATAACAGTACTTACAAGTTTACTGACAAATATGGCACACATTGATAGGCATCTTTTCATACTTCTCATACTTCCTATTTGAGTCTTTAAAAAAAATAAAACTGGTGTCTAATAAAATGTTCACAGGACAACTTTTAACACCAAAGTCATGTACTTGTTTTTCTAATTTAGTATGATTAAAAGAGTATCAACATATTTGATATTTAAAGTACTAAAATCTCTTGAAATCTAGAAGGTCTGGTCTCTAACCCACTTTTTGACAGTAAGATATCCATTTATTTACCCTTATACTTCCAATACTAATACTAGATAAGCTATCTTGGGGGTTGTGGTTTAATCTCAGTGGTAGAGCACTTGTCTGGCATGCATAAGGTCCTGGGTTTCATCACCAGCACTGCAAGAAGAAGAGAGAAGAGAAGAGAAGAGAAGAGAAGAGAAGAGAAGAGAAGAGAAGAGAAGAGAAGAGAAGAGAAGAGAAGAGAAAACTTATATTTTATAGTTCTCACTAGGCATGTGCCTTTGTTGCTAGAAGTGATCTTAGGACCACATCATTAGCTAGGCGAAATCACTTGTTTCTATATGCAGTGTGTGACTTTCATGATTCCTGTCTATCAAATTCATCAGTTGATTTATGCAAGTATCGGTAACAGAGGGAGTTAAGACCCAATGTTCTTTTGAAAGAAGAAAGACAGAAAATGCTTGATCTCCACCCACACATGCTGCTGCTATAGGAAGGTCATTATCAAGGCTCTGAAGGAACAGCAAGTGCCTACTACCTTCAGTGAAAGCATTTACCCTAATATACAGGGCTTACTGTGCAACTTTAGAAGCTATGGAACCAGGCTTGCTTTTAGCCTTCATCTTCATTCTACATAGTATGTTTGGTTATCATCATACTTTGAGACTCTTTAGATTTCTGAAGCTCAGGCATGATTGAGAGGTATGAGAACATATTCACAGCATGCTTCAGTGCTTAATTGGACAATCTAGTTGCAAATTCCATGAAAATAACTAATAGCTAATAATCAATTTTGAATTTCATATATGGAATTCTGACAAGATTTGACTCTCTATATTATAAATATAAAATATTAATATTGGCCTTCTTAATCTTCCTAAAATCATAAGGGTTTTGTTTAAGCTACGTAAATAGCATTAGAGTTTGCCACAATAGGAAGGTCAACATATCAATTCATTTAACAGTAATTTGGGATACAGTGAAAGTTTTATTTATTATTACTAAGAGGCCAGATTCTTATCCAGAATAAATGCTCTTTGAGAAAGGAATTTTTAACTGTATGTTTAAGAGATTACAGTTCATAATTCATAATCCATAATTCATAGTTATGAATAATTTGCAGTTATGAGAGTAAAAACTAGAAACTTGAAGTGTTACCTGGAAATATAATGATAAATCATGAGGGCATAACATGTTATTTCCCAGAAGGTTAAGGTTTAAGAAAACAGTTACAGTATTAACATTTATGTGAAATCATACATTTTTATGCTTACTAAAAGCACATTTATAAATGGTAACATTTGTTATAGGAATATTTTCCTATGGATATTAGAAAATCCAAATCTTATGAAGAGTCACATGCAAAATAGACATGGCCAGCATGCCATAAAGTCAAATTTCTAGTTACTTCCTGCTATGATGTGTGCAATCAACATTTGGAGAATTTCAGTACTGAATCATTATGTTTATACAGTTCAACAACTAATGCAATTTTAGATTTTTCTTTTAATATTTGAGATTTTCTGAGTTATGCTAACAAATTTGGGGTGAAGACAGCATATATACTAAATTTTTATAAAATAAAATCTTTGTTTAAACATAGCAAATTATCTTTAGGAAAATGCATTCTGAATGTTTAGCATAAACTCCTATTATAATGAAGTTGACAAAATTTTACTTTCCTTCATGCCCCCTCTCCAAGAATGAACACTTTGTTAACATTGCTTCTTTGATTAAAAAATCTTAGATTTTTGTAAAGATATCCTATATTTTTCACTGTTGGAATTCATAGTAAATAATTTAAAGTGAATCTATGTATCATTATTTTAACATTATTGAAAATAATAATTGAAGGTACTTTAATCATGGATTTTTCCTTCAGAACTAACAGACCTTTACTTGCCATTTTTCAATTTTCCTTATTTTAACCTTTGGTCCTAATGTGCTATTTTATCACTGGCACTTACAGAAATCACATCTATTATACTAAATGTTGCCCCAGTTATTTCTTATCCAGGAATTAATGGCATTACATTGAGAGGATTTTCATTAGCTTTCAGGGAGAAAAATACATGAAACATGGCCATAATCAAAACTACAATCTCACAAAAAGTAGCCAAACCTAAAAGCAGAACCTGTTCGCCCGCTGTTTAGAAATTATTTTCATCCAGCTTCTTTGCTGAGCTTCATTCAGAATTAAACAGGCTATTATATTTATCAAGTTACACGTTAATACCTTCTATTTTAAGATATCTTGGAGGATTTGTTACAATTTTAGTTAATTTCGAACTCTTACTTCATAAATGGCTATCTTAATTCTCTTGGCTTTCATTAATGCTGTTTTCCAAAAATCAGCACTTCTTCCAATAGCCAAGCACAGAGAGGAACACATGTGGTTTTGTGTTTGTGGAACTTAGATAAGGTTCAGTCTGTGGCCACTTAGCAAGTGCATTTGTGAATTTCAACATTCAAGTATTCAATATATATATTTTTCTCCTACCCTTTTTTCCTGGAATTCTTTTTTAAAAAATCATCCCACAATGGCTGAGTTTGATCAAACAACAATAAAATACATTAAAAGTTTAATTAAGACCCTAGAATTTGTCCAAATAAGTCTTCAATACAAAACCATTGTGTCTTTCCTACTAAGCACTAGAAAATTCATTGAAGTCTTATTTTGGGTTGCACTTAAAGGCAAATATACCCATATATACCATGAAACAAGCTTGTACTACAGTTTCGCTGAGTATGGTATTTCAGAGAATTATATACTTAATTCAAACGATAAGGTAAAATACATCACAGGATTAATAAAGAGCCTATTTGCAATGGCCAATCTTTTTGGTATATACAATATGTCAAACACTACACAAGAGCAAATCCTAATCTGGAGACTATAATAATGTTATTACTTAAGGAAAAATTTTTTAAAAAGTTTTCAAAAAAATGACTATCAGTCTTCAGTACAACAAATTGCCTGCTCTTCTATTTCTTCCTTTCTGTTTTTATACATTTCCTTTTTAAAAATAATTTTCTTAGTTGTTTCTTCTGTTCAAATAGTAATATTTTCTGATAATTTTTATCTTCACTTTCCCCATATTTTCTTCTGTTTCCTTCTCAGTAAAAATGTTGCTATTGCATTATAGAAAATAAATACCAGGTGGCTAACTCATTACACAGTATTCCCACAGGCAAACAAACACTATCTAAGGCTGGCATACACTTATCTTTAAAGAGGCTCTAGTTTCCTGCAACCTAATAGAAACAATTGATTGCTACAAATACTGAAAATATTGCCTGAACTGAATTACAGGATGTTTTCTAATCTCTACTCAAGTGTCAAAACGTTATACATATGAATATTTTTATGCTTTATTTATATGAAAGGTATTGCAAAAGAAAATTTGTAAAATTTAATGACAAAATCTCAAGTCATTTCAGGGGTAATTTATAATCAGTAAAAAAATAATTTAATTTGTTATACAGAACCTTAGCAAAAATTAAAGTATCTGAAATGATCTGCTGAAGAAACAAATCTAGTCAAAATAAAGAATAGACCTAATTCCATTAAAATATTATTCATTGCATTAAAAAGTTCTCTCTTGTCTTTACATATATTTTAGGATGATAAAATGAATTTAATTTGACTGGAGGATCATATATATGTTCAGTATATATCTGGAGTCATAATATGATGAACTTCTAAGCTGTTTTTGTCAGAGAACAGACTAATGTATGTGAACAACTTTCTTAAATCCTTAAAATTTACTAGAAGATAAATACAGGGAAAGGACATTTGGAAAAATATATTTTAAATTCTATGATAATAGCTCATCAATAAGAAAAATTCTTATATTGTGCTTTATATTACAGTCAAAATCACATGGAACTATTTTTTAATGAATGTAAAATTTATTATATACATAGACTAGAAAAAAAGAACTTTTTTGTTCAATGCAAGCAATGCAATTTTAAGAGAGATCATTAAATTCACTTAAACAAGTTAAAGAATATATATATATCTATATGTGTGTATGTGAATATATATAAATGTAAATATATTTTCAAATTTAAAATTTTATTTTTTGCACAATGTGCAAAATAAATAATAAATAAAATAATAAATTGAACAATTGATCTCTGGGCCTCACACATGCAGACAAACATTCTACCACTGAGTCACATTCCCAACCCTTAAAGAATATTGTGAAGGGGACTGAATATGAATGTTTATGCCTTACACCTTTTTCCTCAGTGAGTGATTTGTTTCTAGCATTTCAAAATGTTCATACTATTTTTGCATTTTTCAAATAGAAATTAAAAATTAATAAATTCTCTCTCCTCCTTGTCCTTGAAAAAAGGTAGAAATCATAAATGACTTTCCAATCTCCACAATTTCTTAAAGAAGTGCATTGTTCAGAACAATAACACAATTCTTTTTGATTACATTATATCTGATCTCTTATACTTTAACACTGCCTTATTCACATAGTCCAAAAGCAGGGAAAATTCACAAACACCAAGGTCATATGGATTTTCATTCAAACACTCAGATATAGGATTGACTGATAGGGACAATTAAATGGATAGGATTATATGAGCAGTACCTAGATTTGACTACTGGCTACAGAAGAACTCATTTTTTGAGCAGAGATTCTGGGCCTCAATTCATATTGAGTAGTTTACTAAGAAGATCAAATATTCAGACAAAATGTAAAATATGTTAGGCATTGTTCTAAGTGCATCACACATATTTGCCAATATATCCCCCACAAAGCCCAATGTGCCAGATATTCTTTTTCTCTTCCTTTTAAAGATGAGAATACTAAGGCTCAGAAACATTCAATTCCTTGTTCAGGTTGCAGAGCTGGGATTTGAACCCACAAAAATGGACTCTGGAGAGACTCTGGAGACCATGCTTTAAGCACTGCATTTCATTTTCTAGAAAACTCTGGGGATCAATGAGACCTTAATGTTTTCACTTGTAAAAGATGAACTAAACCAAGGGTGAAAAAGTCAAATGTCTTTGGAGGTTACAAAGGAATAAGTAAGTGGAGCATATAGCTTGAAAGAAAATAGGGATGATAGGAGCTGTGGAAATCTGAAGAAAATATGTCCCTTCCAAAGGAATCAGTTGTTAATTCAGCTCCAAATAATGGATAGACAAGCCCAGTTCATGCTCAAATTCATCTTTATTTTTAATGATAAGCTGAGAATTAAGATTTCATTGTGCAATTTCCAAACCTTTAAAATGCGGAATAAGTCAAGCACAACTGTGGTTGAGTGCTGATCCTGAACCATCAGTTGGTGACTCTGATGAGTTGTAAGGTTTCTTCTAAGGCAATGTCCTAATACAAATAATATCCATAATGTCCATGTGGCAGTATATTTAATGATCATTCCTCATGGAAAGATCAAGGAATCAGTGCCACTGTTTTCTGACACAGGACACTCAATGGAAATCACATAGCTCATTATATTAAGGAAGATGAATTTGCCTTCCACAGAATAAAAACTTTTATTATAAGCTATGTGTGCACTGCATTCTTTACATAAAACCAGAATTTAATGAGTTTTCATATATAAGAATAATTCCGTAACTGTGAATAAATGGAAAACTTGGACTTTTTGCTTACTTCCTTTATCTTTGTACTATTACTTTCACTTTTACATTGGATTTATGAGTTGAATGATCTACAAGTACTGTTTGTTGGTTGGACTGTCAGCTTTCATTCTTTTGCATTGTAAGTGCTTAAACTAATAGTCAATGCTCTTGCATGTTTCCTCTCCCAGATTTTCTAGTCTAGAAAATTAAAGTTCTGGTAGATATAATTATTACTTTAAATTTGAGCCATACATTTGGCATACTCAAAACAACTAAAGGTATTCCTTAATTTTCCAATTTCAGAAACTCTCTGTATATAATTTTAGCTATGGTTTTAATCATAGTTAAAATTATAAATAATAAAGAAGCATGTATATCAACAACAGACTATACTTCTGATGGGATTATAAATTTGGGGAGTTTCTGTCAATTTCCTATAGTTAGCCAATGAAAGATGGATGGAATTAGTAATTGTGATGATAAATACAGAATAATTGAAATGCAAGCATCTTTTAATTAGTTTCTATCTAATGTACCTTAGTTGTCAGTTGGCTGTTGAGAAGGATACAATATTCAAACTCATTAGTTTCATTGGAATATATTGGAAAGGAAAGATTTATTTTGCTTTGAGGAGGCATCCACAAAACTGAAGCATAGAATTTTATACCTGGATGAAAAGGTGTTAAAACACACACACACAAACACATGCACACCACTATCTGCAATTTTTGTCTCCATAGTTGTATTTGATATATAAAAAATAGTTCTTGGTAACAACCCTTCTAGGAGTTTGTATTATTTTATTAGAAGGTTGCATGCTATCATGCATATGGTATGTGCCTCCACAGAAATATTATATAAATGTGTATTATGATATTTATTCAAAACATCTCAGAGAAAGATAATAATAGTTATCAAAGGTATTACAGTTCCCCAAACTAGATTTTCCAAGTTAAAACCTATACATAGCAATGTTCTATACTCCCTTAAAGTAGGCATTTGGGGAGCAAAAGAAAATAAATATGTATGCTTTAAACCTGTTTCATGAAACTACTACAAAATTGCTTATACCAATTTTGTGTTTTTGTTTTGAGAATTATCTTATTGAGTATAAAACAGAATGTGGACCCCACTACAAGCATCCCCAAAGGTAATAGCATGCTGGGTGGGATTAGTGCCAAACTTTGAAACAAATTTAAAAATTATCCACATTTCTCAAGTGAGGTCCCTGTAATTGGGGTCCCTTGTTGCTTGCTAAGAGTCAAGAGATTGCAGAAACCTTCTTATCCCTACATAGTGAACATATGGGGAATATACAGAGGCAGAAATAAAGTCCTATGCCTTGTGAAAAGTGTGTAATGTTAGGCAATTCTCTTTCCTTACCATTGTAGGAAAGAGTAGGAAGACCATGTTGTCTGGTAAGATATTTGCTTACCTAATAGATTTTTTATCTGATTCAACCCTCTTTTAGTCAGAAAAAATGGAGAGAAACAGCAGAGAAAGCAGACAGAGCAGGCAGGACTAGCCCACTCACATGCTCAGTATTGAATCCAGGAAAATGTGTGTCTTGACGGCTGTGAAGACTCTGAGGATGAAGAACTTGAGCATTCTGCTGGTAGTCCACCAAAGACATCGGTCCACCAGATAAAGAGACCCCTACAGCTAGAGGATGAGAATGTTCCATTGGTAGTAAAGGCTGAAGATAGCCAAGGAGTTATTTCTGGAATTGTCTGGTTCTTCTACACTAAAGAACTGAGCAGGAAAAAGGTCCTACAGCACCCTCCACAGTACACAGATAGCCATTCCCCAAGAGACTCAGCATTTCCTCTTCTCCTCACAGAAAACATCACTACTGGACAGGGATGAAAAGGAAGATCCTTCACTCACCAGTTCAGGTCTCTCAGCCCCCTCAGACATGGTCATCTTGGTACTCAGAAAAGAAGAGAAAATGAGATTTTAATCAAGTTTGAGATTAAGTTATTATCTAAAAGTAGATTTTAAATAAAAGTCATAGTGGAAATGTATAATATACTCAAAATATTGGTAGAGGATAGGAGTGGGTATGAAGATGATCAAGACTATTTTATATTTAAACCCTCCTCTAAGTTGAAACTTCTCAATAAACTGGAGTTATACTAATCCTCAAAATGTATTGATTATCTTATTTAGAGTAGAGGAAGCTGGAACCATGAAGAAGAATAAATTTACACACCAAGATTTAGCCTTCAGTTTAAAAGGCAGGCAAATCCATCATTACTTCAAGTCCTTTCAAACAGGCCAAAATTATTTCAATTTTTCAGTTGAAGTTTAAACCCAATAAAATTGGGGAAAATGGTTCTGCTCCAATAAATAGCCAACTCTCAGGCACTAACTGGTTTATTTATAAAATCTTACAAATTAATTATCTAATGACAACCAGTTATCTTCAGAAAAATCTAATGCTTCAAACTTCTGGGACTGGGAAGCTGAAATTCAAATGAAGTCTACTAGGGACTTAACTGAACCCAGGGGCTCCCAGAACAAATGAACTGGCCAGTACCTTGAAGAGAGAAGATGCTGTTTCTATACAATCACCTATTTACTTATACTAATTAGTACTAATCAGCAGAAACATAACATATATTCCAAATAAGAGAGGGTTAAAAAAAAAAAAAGAAGTCACTCATATCACTCTCAGTATAGCAGTTCTAATGTCAGTTACATTCCACTACCCCTAGAGAATGAATCTCATCCTCTTCCTATCTAGGAGGAAGCTCTGAGTTCCAAGCAGCTGGCTGGAGAGAGGGAAAGAGCAGTCACAATTTTTCCTTTAACATTGTATCCTGAAAATGGTACACTTTTCCTCCATGTCACTTCCCAGAACTTAAGTCAGCTGGCCACCATAGCCTCAGCAGAAAAATGGAAGTTCTGTTATTGTTTATGGAGGGAATATATAGGGGAAAAGAATGCAGTTGATAATACATAAATGACAAAGTTCACTATACATAGATATAGTCATATCTAGGAATTAAGTAAGGATATGCTCTGGAGAATCCAATAAATATTAAAAATCCATGCAATAAGCTTAGTGCACTAGATTCACATAAGAGCGTCTCATACCTACACTAACAATTTTTATTCTGATAAAATAACCATGATTATATGGTGTAAAACCCTTGCTTGAAAAAAAAAACAGCAAATTATGAGAAAGGAGAAGAGATAATAGGGAAGACATGCTGAATTATTATGAACTTTAGTAAACTGAAAGGAAATTTAATTAAGAGAAAGACAACTCCAACAGTACGGAAATGTTAATAAACACAAAGATTTAGTTTAAGACATATGCCATTCATTTACTTTACTCTACAAATAGACCTGGAATATTAACTGGAGTTGATCAGATGACTTTTATAAAGCCTGTACTCTTTTAAGGAAGGTATTGTTGAATGTAATACATATTGAGTGGTTAAATGAAGTTAATTTTTATTTTTACAGGTAATTATCATCACCCATTTGAAAAGCTCAGCAATCTACAAGGCCATTATAAGCCAGATAGCAGAGTTTAATTTCTGTTTGTACACATGTGTATGTGTGTATATACATGTATATATAACTGCTTTCATCAGTAAATAACTTTTATGTATTTGAATATACAATACAGCTTTTAAAACATGTGAATCCATGAATTGCATTTCACTTAGTTATTATACATTTGTAAATTTTACTGAACATTGTAACTACAATGCATAATGATTTTTACCTAAAATCATATATTCATTTTACCTAAAATGACAACATAATTTGTTATAACTGCTAAAGTATTCCAAATTACTTTCAACTTAATTTCAATAATTATGTAATAAGAAACATTACAAGCCATATTACTTTATAAATATATGGCAATTTTAATAACTTCAAATGCTAAGAATGAGAAATTTTATTAACATAATTTTCCTAAATCAATAAAAAAACAGAATGAGGAATTCTATTGATGCATTTTTTTTTTCTGGCCATTTCTTGTATACAAACAAGAGAGAAAGTTTTCCATTTGTGACAACATGGATGAAACATTACGCTAAGTGAAGTAAGCCAGATACAGAAATTATTGCATGATTTGACTTATATGTGGAATCTAAAAAATAAAATACACAAAGGGTAAAATGGTAGTTACCAAGGACAGAAGGCAGAAGAGGGGGAGGAGAAATAGGAAGCAGTAGGTCAGAAGGTGCAAAGTTGCAGTTATATGAAGACATTTAATGCACAACATGAGGACTATGGTCAATAACACAGTATTGTACACTAGCAATTGGTTAAGAGTAAACTTTGAGTACTGAAAGAAAGAGAGAAAGAGAGAGAGGAGCAGGGGAAGGGAAAGGGAAAGGAAAAGGGAAGGAAGGGAAGGGAAGGGAAGGAAGTGAGTAATCTGTATTGGATGATGGACATGTTAATTTGCTTTACTGCAGTATCACTTCACTAAGTTTGTATGTATGAAGACAAGCATAGTCAGGCATGGTGGGCCACATCTGTGATCCCAGCAACTAGGGAGCCTGAGGAAGGAAGATGGCACATTTAACATCAGCCTGGGCAACTCAGTAAAATCCTGTCTCAAAATAAAAAAAATAAAAAGAACTGGGGATGTTGCTCAGTGGTAAAGGGCTTCTGGGTGTAATCCCCAGAATCAGCAAAGAAAAATAAAACCCCACACAGAAAAGCATATCAAATTATCATGTTGTGATGTTGTATATCATCTTAAATAGGTGCAGAAATAAAAAAAAAATCATGTTGGAATAATGATCACCTAAGATGAGTTTTAATCCAACAGGAGTAACCTGCAATTTGGAAACTGAGGGAGTTCATTTCAATGTGGTCTTTTGAAAATAAAAAAGTACATATTAGTATTTTTGCATGACTGTTCTATAATGAAGAAGACATGGAATGTTGTAGTCAGACAGTTGGTGAGTGTGGACTTGGGTTACAAACCCAGGCCAGCTGGAATATAGAGTACAGTAGAGTAATCAACTCTACTAAAATCAGATTCATACTGGGGATAAGAGGATTTGCTTATTGTGTTTGTTTTCCAAAACCAGTGACTACAACAGAGGTTCTCAAAATTTGGTCCTGTTGGGGGCACTTAAGACTCTTTCAGGGTGTATTTGAAGTACAAGATGGACAAATGGATTTTGATATGATCATGCAATGTGTTTTATGTGCCTTTTTTTTTTTTTTCTTTTTGGTACCAGGGACTGAACAAGATGTGCTCAATCACTGAGCCACATTCCCAGCCTTTAAAAATATTTTATTTAGAGATGGGATCACTCTGAGTTGCTTAGTGCCTCAATAAGTTGTTGAGGCTGACTTTGAACTTGCAATATTCCTGCCTCAGCCTCCCAAGATGCCAGGATTACAGGTGTGCACCACCACACCCAGTTCTATATATCTTCTGAGTCCACATTGTAACCAGTTATTCTTTTCTTAAATTTGACTATGATGTGTAATGTATCACAACATACTGAATGAAGAAGCAGATATAGAAATCTATTTGTCTCCCATAAGCCTAAATATAAAAGATATGGGCAAAATGTAAAAATAGTGCTACTCTTCTCTTATTTTTGAAAAATATCTTCATAATTATATATATTTAACATAATATATATATAAATAATATATATAGTTATATATATTTAAATGATAAAAATTCAAATAAAATAAAAATAATTAAACCTTTTAGATATCATTGCTGTTATGATGTGAGAAATTTATTATTTTTATTTCTAAATGAATTATGCCTTTTTCCTTTTTCTCTGCTGGGGACTGAACCCAAAGACATTGCACATGCTAGGCAAGTGCTCTATCACTGAGCTACATCCCCAGTTCTCATGTTCTTAATTTTTCTGTTTTATTTCTATTGATAGATATGATCCATATAAACAAAAATTATTTTGAGAACTTCAACAGTTTTTGAGCTCCAAAAGTTGGAGAATCATTAGCTCATGTTAGCTAATCAATAAACACCATATCTTCTCTCTTAAATTTTTTGGTAATAGGTACAGATTACATTTTTCATTTTTTAAAGTTTTATTTCTCATTGCAAATTAAAAATTTGTCATTCTATCTAAGATAATAATTGTAAATGGTTGTGTTCTTTGACATATTCAACTAGCTCACAGGTGATAATATTAACATTTTGCTATTGTACTCTTCAGAGAAAAGTTTGTTATCATCTAACATGCTTTTACAAAATTATTTTAGTTTTGGTACAAATCGAATAAAAAAATGATTATTTTAAAGGACACAGTTTTAGCATTTTTCATCTAAGAAATCACTAATAATAAAATATTATAATTTAAAGATTCATATGTAGAAATTACAGCTGCTATTAATTTTTTCTTTAAAGTATTGAAATTAATTTTATGTATCACAATGGTCCAGCTCTGGTAGACTGTCATAAGGGTAGAAGACATGGGTCTATTTGATGACTAAAAATCTTGGGGCTATATTAACAAGTATTTAAAATTAGAGATCTTGTTATGTTTAAAAAGCCTGATTCACAATCATATGGATATAGATATTAAAAGATATGTAGAGTTTATAACTACTAAGGCATGCATCAAAGAGTAAAACAGAACACTTAGCTTTCACAAAAGGACTATTAATTAATACAACACACAGCAAAATGCTTGGGGCAGAGGGGAAGCTCCTTTACATAAAAATAAACTTCTAAGTAGTTCCCTTCGCACAGACAAGCACAGGTGAGAAGCTGTATGCAGGAGTAGAGTAGTGAATGAATTCCTGGTGTGGGGTGAAGCAGGTGGGGAAAGCCCTGCTTATTGATTCCCTCTATCAAAACAAGCCACTGCCTCCAAAGAGAGATGAAAGTAAAGACCCTGAGGTCTGTGGCTCCGAAGAAAAAGAGAGGGAGTCAAGTGTTAATTTAGAAAGGCAAGTGTACACCTTCACTTTGGATGTGGAGGGAATATGCAGTGGGCAAGATCTTGCAATTCAGACTCTAAATCTCCGAAATATTAGCTCGCACAGGCAAGACATTTTTCTTCATAGCCAAACTCTTTGCTAAGATAAGGGCTATTCTTACAGGCTGATCACCTGTTCCAAAAGCTTAGCTCTTGAACCTACAAAGATGCAAACTAAATAGAGAGAAAATAATTCCAGAAAATTAGCAGCCACGGCAGAGATCTGCAGATCATTCAACAGAAGAAAGTAGCAAGCATTACAGACAGTTGATGAAGCCTCTGCACACACTCTTTGATCAACCAAAGACAGAAGATGTAGTCATCCTTATAAAAATCATTACAAAACCAGCACAGCGAGAAATGGGTAGATAGTGTAGAATTAAGATATTTATTAAAGGATCTGCATAGGACTGGGACAAAGAAAATTCCCATGTTAGTGCTTCCTGGGTACTGAGACATGGGAAGTAAACACCATAACCATATTTCTTATCTGTGCATGCTTATTCATGTTTATGTGCACTTTCTAATAATTTGGAAACATTGGGAACAGTTTGTTCCATATGTAATTGTAATCCTTCTCACATCATTTTAGGTTTTTTCCTTCAAGTTCATGTTAGAAGTTCCATAGGTGTTGTTAAACATATATTTGAAATACATAGATTTTTAAGTTGAGAAACACTGAGAATATTACCAGACCGGGCAGATAGGAGTGTTGTACCACTCACAAAACTATATATGACAGAGTGTCCTCCACAATTACATTTTTAATCAAAATATTAAGAACTCTTTGAGATTTTAATTGGTTTTATCATTACCCACATTTTTTTCCTCTGTGTAACAGCATTTTGTATTTCATACATTTTCCTCTAATAAAACTGTTTTTTAATTTTACTTAGAAAGATAGGAATCGCTACAGAATGAAAAACATTATTAAATGCTTTGCCAAAAAAATGAATGAAAGCATTCATTTATTTTAAATTTATGGTTATTAAATTTCATGTTTTAAAATCTTTTATAGATGATACAGGTTATGAAATCTGCACTCAATTATAACATAAGATAATTGCTTTTTTCCCCAAATGCATTTTTTGTTATATTTACTCTGGGCAATTTCTGTCAGATGTTATTGTACATTTATATATCATAATTTGTTCTGCTTTGGCCTATCATGATTGCACAAAAGATTAAAGGTTTACCCATGGGCAAAAAAACAAATTACAGATGCTAATGAATAAGGGTTCTGTGGGAAAAACTGGACTCTAGAATCCAAACACACACACAGTATGTGATTTCAGGAATGGAATTAATTAAATGCCAAACTTGGTCATCTTGATCAAGCCTTGGGTGAAGAGAGCAACCACAGATCATCATAAAGATGATGTGCTTCCCATTCCAGGCATTTCAGACATAGAACTTAAAGACATGACTCATCAATCGACAGGAGGAGACAATATTTCCTACTTGAGACAAATTTCTAACAAAATTAATGTGAGACAAGAACAACATTAATTTACTTCATTTAAATTAGCAATCTAGTCTTTGACAGCCTGCATTGCTAACAGTGTGCAGTACTGGAAGCTACAGCTTTTTATTTTTTTTATTTTTTAAAGAAAAGGTGATATTGGTAACTTAAAACACAGAAGTGACTATAATGTAGCTTTTTCCCCCAGAGGCATACTACTAAAGAGGCATCATTGATGGTGTCAGCTTGAATCCTGAAATGGAGATTGTTAAAATTTTATATCAAAATGTTTAGTGAGGCTAAAATGCACTTATTTACCTTTGAAAGAAAGCAATTTTGTATTTCCTTTCTGAGATTTTGACAATAGCAAAAAAGTACACAGTCTTTAAAGATAAAAAGGTTATTGAGTGTATGCAAATATAGTTTTCTGCTAATTACATAAATAATTTGAGCATTTTATTACAGATCCATTATTATATTTCATTTATTGTTCTACACTGTGTTAATGTATTTGATATATGCTAATTTACTTATTTATATATTCCTGAACCTTTTTGCAAAAATGCTTTTATGTGGAACCCTTACTAGTTAAGAATAATAAAAGAAATAAAGAACAAACATGATTTATTTTTTACAGTTTTCAAGGCTCAAAAAAAAAACTAGATATACTGAGCACTTAAGATTAGGGCACATTTGTAAGTGGTATTTGATATGCAATTTTTAATCTCTAATTTTTAAAATGAAAGAGAAAATATAAATTATTAACTTATGGAGGTGGCATAGTAAGCACTATATTAAAGTGCAAGTACTTAAAACTCTACAACAATAAATTATAATAACCAAAGTTGGAATGAATAATACATGAAAAGATTTTAAATATGGGCTGGGTCTGGGCTATAAAAGAAAGAAAACTTGACTCGTGGCACAATGCAAAGTATTTATTATGCTTTTATCAGTCAAAACCATCAGAAATAGGATAAATTGTCTCTGAAATGCATATGTCTAAAGCAACTTCTATTTTTTGTGATGAGACTTTCTGAAATAATGCTTTAAATAATGAAAGGGATTTAAAAAAAAGCCCAGAGAAATATTTAAACACCATCCCTTAACAATGAGTTGGACTTTACATCATTAATAAAAGACATTTTAAAAATGCAGGATATTTTTTAAATACCACAAGTTAGGTAGTATGGTTGTCTGAAAACTATAATAGTCATTAAAAATTATATATGGTGTTTGAAAGACAGAAACAATGCATGCCTACAGTGCTAGCTCCTCAGGAGGTAGATGTAGAAAGATTGCAAATTCAAGGTCAGCCTGGTCAACTTATGGAGATCCTGTCTCAAAATAAAATTTCAAACAGATTGGGGATATAGCTCAGTGGTAGAATGCTTGCCTAGTACATGCAAGGCCCTGGGTTCAATCTCCATTACCACATAAACACACTATATCTATATCTATATCTATATCTATATCTATATACATACAGACATATATATATAGATAAGTATACATATACACACATACATATACACACATATGTATACACACAATGTTTGAAAAATAATTTGACAATGTATGTACAAAGCTCTAAAGATTAAGGATTTCTGAGTTTGATAGCTAAAATATGTTCATAGTACTAGAATTTTCGTCACTGGTACCTAATAAAATGAGCAACCAATGGTCATCTAAAAGCAAAAAATTACCAATAGCATGCAGGAAAGGAAATATGCTAATGACATACAATCATCTTAAAAAACTATCAAGAAAGACAGTAAAAGAGACAGAGAGAGACACATAAAAACAGAGACAAAGATACATTATATGTATGTAGCTCAAAGTTCAACTTTGAAAGAAAAACAATCTGGTCTAAGATATACAGTTTAAGAAAGCAAACATGGTGCCCCCTGTTTATCAAAGCAGACAGAACTTGTCTCTAGAACTCCTAACATGGCCAAAGAAAGAATGATCAAGCATCTAACACAGAATAAAAATAACTCATGCAACAAAATCGAATCCCTCAGAACTACTTCATGTTATAAAATAATATATTGAGAATATAAATTGTGTAAAAATGAACTCAAAGATAAAATGAAATTAAAATGGCTGTTAAATACTTGAGAACACAAATTGAGGAGCAAAATTGCACAACTGAATAACAATTCATGATTTAAAAATAATAGATACAAAATGACTTGACTGAAAATCACATGAATGGGCTCAGGTTATAGCTCAATGGTAGAGACTTGCCGAGCATGCGTGGGACCCTGGGTTTGATTCTCAGCACACATAAAAATAAATAAATAAATAAATATTCATTGACAGACAACTAAAAAAAATTTAAAAATCAAGTAAGTGATAAGAAGGAAAACATTGAGGGTATATAGTGAATGTTGGTTTTTTGAATGTTGGTTTTTTTTTTTTTTTTTTTTTTTTTCGGTGCTGGGGATCAAACCCAGGGCTTTGTGCTTGCAAGGCGAGCGCTCTACCGACTGAGCTATCTCCCCAGCCCCCTGAATGTTGGTTTTTTAAAATGATTAATGAAATTAAAGACAAGTGGAAAAGTAAGAAAAGGAATTCAGTATTAAGAAAATTTACATCCACAAAGTAGAAACCTAACAAATACAAAAGAAGATATATTTTAAATGTAGTATAATTCTTCCAAATAAAGAACTGACTCTAAACATTAAAAGAACATGCTACATTTCAAGCAAATTGGATATGGAACAGTTAATGTCCAGACATGGTCTTGTCAATCAACTGAATATACACATCCACCCTCCCCCACCACCCCTACCACTACCCCCTACCAAAAAGTCAACTAATAAGAGGGAGAGCATGAAGCTAAATGTGGTCATTTCTAACATTCAATGCAAGAGGCAATGAAACAGTGTTTACATATTCTGGGGGAATACAAGTGTACCCCAAGAATTCTGTAGCCATTTCAGACATTATGTACGAAGACAACAGCAGATATTCTCAAAGAAGAACAAATTAAGATAATAGAATTTTAAGGAGCCTTTTTGAGGATTTTTTCAAAACTTGACTCTGAAAAACCCAGTTAAAAGATAAATGAGAGAAAACAGGGGGAGGTAGGAGGGGAGGGGTGAAGTACTGGGGACCGAAGTGGAGCAAATGAAATTCCAAACATGGAATTCCATTTATGTCAAAATAAATCCCAATATTAAAATAAACAGAATGCATTAATGAAAACATTAAAAAATGAAATAAACACTGAAGAGTCCATAAGCCATGAAGCACATTGAATCCAGTTACATATGAAACTATTAACAAAACTGTGCCACCTGAAGTTACAAAACAAAACTTAGATGTTACAAATATGAACAAAATGAAAATAATAAAGTTATTCAAAATGATGTTATGTGAGCAGTAATACACTCACATTTTATATATGGAGTCACTAGAGCTAAATTCGAAGTAGGCAGTTTAAAAATGACTTTACCTTAAAAGGTTGTTACAGTCTCCTCCCTGTCCTCTTGTGTGTTTGCCTCTTACCTCCTTACCTGGTAGGCTTCTTCTCAATTCCTTTCCTTCACTCTCTCTTTAACTTTAGTAATTCCTCTTTATTTATGAAATTCAAATGAATTTAAAGTAGATATGTTTTACTTAAAATGACATCTATACTCTGATTACTGTAAATTAAATTTTTCATTTATTGTTCATTCACCCATTCATGTGTCCAAATTTCTATACGTATTTTTGTACAGAAAGATAAGCACAATTTCTGCACTGAGAGATGCAGCGGGTGGTTTTGGCCAACATTGAAAATAGCCACTTCGGAATGATAGAATGTAAATTTTTCATCATTAATATTCATATTATTTGTCTTCTCTAAAATAATGAAATATATTTTCTTTAAAACCTGGAGGTAGCTAGGTATGGTGGTGCACGCCTGTAATCTCAGTGACTCAGGAACCTGAGGCAGGAGGATTGCAGGTTCAAAGTCATCCTCAGCGACTTAGATAGGCCGTTAGCAACTTAGTGAGATCCTGTCTCAAAATACAGTATAAAAAGAGCTGGGGGGGTGTGGCTCAGTTGTTAAGCACCCCTGGGTTCAATCCTTGGTACCAAACAACCAATAAACCTGAAGTAAATGTGTGAAAAGGCATAACATTTCAATGTTTAATAGTTGATGTTTCACAAGTTAGATCTGGATAATTTGAGTATTTAACACTGATTTGTATGAATCTTATCCATTTATTCTTTGATATTTCCTCTCCTATGTAAGAGGCTGCTTTAATTTTTAGTGATTTTTTTATAAATTGCAAGTTTGAATTTAACTTAAATGTGTAAATTAGGTGATAGCTTCAACATTCCTTACCCTACCCTAAAAACTCAAAAATGGAGGTTTTAAAAAGAGTTGTTTTAAAAATATATCTATAAAGTATTTCCACAGGGGTCAATTTTTAATTTAAGAACATCGATTTTAAAGCTCTGTTGGATGATCCAAGAACCATTTCTCACATAAAGTTCAAAGTGAATATTATTTCTTTTTAAATATTATTTATTTATTCTTTTATTTTTTACAGACGGCATTTTGATTCAGTGTACACAGTGAGGTACGTCATTTTGTTTCTATGGTTGTACACGATGTAGATTCATACCATTTGTGTAATCATACATGTACATAGGGTAATGATGTCTATCTCATTCCATCATTTTTCATAACCCCTTCCCTCTCATTTCCCTCTACATAACTTAAAGTTCCTCCATTCTTCTCTCACCCTCCACCCCCTCCCCCATTATATGTCATCATCCACGTATCAGGGAAAACATCTGGCCTTTGTTTTTTGGGAATTGGCTTATTTCACTTAGCATGATATTCTCCAATTCCACCCATTTATTTGCAAATGCCATAATATTATCCTTTATGGCTGAATAATATTCCATTGTGTATATAAACCTTCCTGATAAACAACTCAAATATATTAGTCATCTTCTGAGTGAGCATTTAACTTTTTTTTTTATAGAAAACCTAAATATATTTAATCAAACTATGCAAACATGGTGGGGAACATGTGGGTCTGAGAAAGAAAAGACTCTTGAAAACTGAATGGAACAGTTGAGAGCAGCTTGCTTAGATCAGTGCAAAACATTATCCCTTGTGTTTTTTGTGATGTTCTACTTTCAGAAGTTGAGATATTTTCATAAAAAGTTATTTTAAATGAAAACATGTTTAAAACTTGTTCTACCTCTCTTCTTATCATTTCTTAAGAATGAAGATTAGGCTGGGCATGGTTGTGCATTCCTATAATCCCAGCAATTCAAAGTCAGTTCCAGCAACTTAGTGAGGCCCTAAGCAACATAGGAGACACTGTCTAAAAAAAAAAAAAAAAAAAAAATATACAAGCACACCTGGGTTCAATCCAAGCACTTAAAAATAAAAGGAGTGAAGATTACCATTTTTACCCCACTTTTCAGTGAGATGTTGTTATTATTGCTGTTTCTAGGAAAATAAAGTGTCTTATCTATGTACTAATCGTCAAAATGCCGGAAAAAGGTCTGGACAAATCCAGAGCCTTGGATTGACTACCTGTTAGGGAAGATCTGTGCTTTTGTTTTTCTCTTTATTGCTTTTGTTCATTTTGTTTTTTAACCGTCCCTATTTCTTATTTTTTTTATGTTTTAAATTCATAAACTGTTTTCAATTTTATTTAATGACTGAATGTTTTATTTTATAATATGGTTAACAAATACTAGTTCTTCATTTAAATCTCTTAGATTTTTTGAAATTATTATTTTTTGTTGTTTTTCAGACTTAATTTCTCATTTCATGCAAATTCTTAAATTTTTAGTTTATTACTGCAATCACTTTCACTCTACCTTCCTTTCTTTTCCTCTTTTTTCCCTTCTCTCATTCTTTCTTCCCAAATGTAATCCTCTAATAATTCCTTCTGGACTCCCCTTTTCTATTTCACTGTTCCTTTTGATTTCACTTGCTTAACAGTGGCCTTTCAGAAGAAATGTAAGACCAGGAACAGAAAGAGTTCATGCTACCAACAGAAGGTTAGACCTTACCCCGAGAAGGTGGTGTCCAGATAAATGATTGTTCATCAAAAAGTTTTATTCCTGGGTACTTGGGAGAATGGAAAAAAAAAAAAAAAACTGTCCCAGGAGAGTAAGTACTGTTCGCATAGGAATGGCAAAATGGACCCTCGGGAGTGGTGCTGCTTTTTCATGTTCTATATAACCAAGTCATCATGTGAGAAAATGCATTTTGACCTTGTTAGTTTCAAATAAGCTTTGGCTGATATATGCTACAACAGTGAAGCAGAAAGATGACAGAAGAACAAAATTTTACCTGACGCTTGTAATTAACAAGATGCTGTCAAATTTCCTAAGAGATAATGACACAAAGGTACCTGCATTTCTACAGCAATATTTCTAACTTTGGACCATTCCTTTGATGACAGTTGTGTGTGTGTGTGTGTGTGTGTGTGTGTGTGTGTGTGTGAGAGAGAGAGAGAGAGAGAGAGAGAGAGAGAGAGAGAGAGAGAGAGAGAGAGAGGCGGGGAGAGGTGAGGGGAAGAGAGAGAAAATATGTATCTCTCATACCTTGTAACCAGTTTAGTTTATCTTTATGGGTTGACTTCTAGGAAATGAAAACCAATTGGGTTACACTTTAAGTTTAGCTTTTGCCTCAACTTAATTTTAATTATTCTGCAGAATTCTTGTCATTATGCAACTGCCATTTTACAGGTTGGCATTTCGATGTATCCTTTTTCTTTCTGATACTGTTTTTTTTTTTTTTTTTCCTGTGATTGTATTTTTCTCACAGAAAGCAAAGACCTAGGTTTTGAAAATTCAAGATCCAGAATGAAATAAAGAATCTTTCAAACAGTCTTGGAAATTAACTTCAATGGGCCCCCTCACAGCTTAGTCTGAGATAAGGTTTTGTAGTCGCTATAACAAATGGATTTTAAACCTGGTTAAATCCTTGGACAGCAGCATTTGGCTTGAAAAGAGAGAGTGGGAGTCCAAGAACCTAGGCGATCTATCTGATAAATCCACTCAGCAGGAAGCTTGGCCTTCAGAAGCCACACAGTAATGCCCTAGGTCACCAAACCAATTTTTCAAATGAGAAAGACTATAATACCAACTTGGAAAGGCCATCTTTAAACCCATATCCATTTCTTAGGGCCATTAATGATCTCTGAATGATAAAACTCAGTTTTTATTTTATTTTAAAATACTCCAAAAGAGCAAATGAAACTTCTAGAATTGATAGTCCCTTTTTTCTTGTTCTTGAAAAGATATGTAATTTATAGAAATTTTCACATTTTTCTACTTCATACTATTTGCAGATCAATTTCCCCATAGTATCTATAAGGATATTTGAATAGTTGTACAAACAACAATTATATTTATAGCTTAATAAATGGGAAGTAAGTTTGACAGTATAAAAGTTGGTTGCAAAGTAAGAATACATAAACTATTGCTGACTGCTCATACTTTTGTCCTATCTTCTTAGTTTGAATTATTAGCATGTTTCTTTATTTTTTAAATTTTCACATATCTCATGGCATAGTAAGTATCAAAAGGAGCAGTCTTATAAACCAAGGATGTTGACTGATTCCTGTACCCCATGGAAGGTTAAGAACCAGCAGGTTAATTATAGAAAAAAGCTCTTGATATGTACCATTGCATGAAATAATGTATGCCTTCTTATCAAAGGGACTGAGTAAGACAGTCATGGAGAGGGTCAGTGGTTAGACTGGCCAGCAGAAGTTGCAGAAGGGGAAAGCTAAAAAGTTTTTCAGTTTTTCTAAATCATGATACTTGAAAGGGATCTTACTATTTTGAAAATGTAAGGATTTTTAACACCTTAAGTGAAATTTCCTTTTGAGGGCACAAGCACTGTATTTTCATATATGACTTCATTCGACCTTCATGACACATATCTTTGATTCTTAAAACCAGATATAAGGTGCTGAAGTAAGAAATTATGCATCATTGTTCTCTACAGCAAACAAGAAATATCATTTTTCTACAGTAGATTAAGCATCTATCAGTACCTGCAATAGGTGGCTCACAGAATTTCAAAGAACACTGACCATATTAAAATACAATCTGACACTTTCATTTAAAGATGTCGAAGTAAGATTTCCTATGCCTGCTTCTTTCTGAAACTAACCAATAAGAAGAAATACAGTAAAGAAAATCCCATCTTGGGTGAAACTGAAAACGGTCACAACTGTGAACCATGATCAAGAAAGAAAGATATCTTAAGGCAGTGATCACTGGACTTGGTCCAGGGAAGATGTGGTATGAACCCATTCCAGTTGTTTTTAGGCAGCTGTCATACAGCCATCAGAGACAAACCCATGTCCCTTGCCTGGAAAGGTAAAAACTAGGTGCATGAACAGGTGTTCACAAGATCCCTGAGCTTATTATCAAGGAGTGGAAGGGAAGATGAGACCAGATAAGAAAACAGAATCATGGCATTTCTGACACAATTTGATTTGTCACATGGAGGAGCAAAAGTCACTGCAGCTGTGTTTTTGATACACCACAGAAAATTAAAGTTCAAGGTCCAGGAATCCTGATATGCAAAACATTCTTGCAGAGTAGAAGGATGGATAGGTACCAAAACAGCATATACTCAGTTGTGAAATACTGTGCTATTGATTCCCCTGCTCAAAATAAAGTTGTTTCTTACCTAGTCCTGTTTCTTACCTATACACTGATAGCAGTCAGGGACACTCAGTCTCCTACATGTTGGGAAAAAACAAAACAAACAAACAAAAAACAAACCCAGCATCAACTAGCTAAAACCACACCAGCTAATATTTACATTTTGTTATTAAAGAAGTATTGGGCCAAGGAAAAATTCATCTCTACTAAACCATGAGTAATATTCAAGAAGAAAACTATTTTTAACCAATATGAAAACAAAGTAAAGGAAATCCCTCAAGGGGGAAAAAAAAGAATAGGTAAATTTAAAGGTAGATTAAGAATCTATAGCAGAAAAATTTCCCTACAGAGGAGACAAAAACTATGAAAAGAATCCTTGAAATGCAAGAAATTGTGAACTTTTTAATACAGAGAAACTATGACTTCTTTAATACAAAAACATAAAAACACATGCATGGGACCAAAAAGAAAAGGTCAGAAAATGAAATTTGGGCTGGAAGAGCCAAGATAAAAATTAAAAATCAGAAAGATAATGGGATCATATATCATGTCTATGTGAGTTTAGGGTGTAATTGGTTCCTTAACTCACCTATCTCATTTCCCTATTGTATTTAGGAGGGATTATTCTCAGATAATTAAAAAAATACAACACTGAAAAATTGTGCAATTACTTCTTACAAAAGAGAACAAGGAAACACATCGCATCATATGCATATATTTTGTCTAACCATGAATTCTACAGAGAGACAGAGATCAGTCACTTCAAAAGTTCCAATGATATAAATCCAAGCTGAGTCAGAAAAATAATATTGATCTACAATGACCATATTGACTAGCCCCTGTGAGGCTGAGCAAGCCCTTCCCCCCAGAAAGCAACATGGAAAATATTTTAAATACTGTCTCATTTTAGCAGATCTAATAACAAACATCTTATCTTAGACCAATGTATAAGATCAGAGTTTAAAATGCTTACAGGTTAACAAAACATTTTGAACTTTCTCTTAAAATTCTCCTGAAGTGGAGTACATCAAATATTTCAAGGGCAGATATTATATAGATAAATATATTAACTGTGTTTTATTTGTGCATATTAATTATACACAATAGTGGATCTTATCATGTCATATTCATGATTCCCTTCCATTTTTCTAATAGTCTTCTACATTCAAGCCTTCTTTATTGTTTTATTTCTGGATTCCACATTATGAGAGAAAACATTCAATACTTATCTTTCTGAGTCTGGTTTATTTCACTTAACATGATGATCTACAGTTCCCTCCATTTGCCTGCAAATAGCATAATTTTATTCTACTTTATGATTGAATACACACTCCATTGTACATGTGTACCACATCTTATCATTTCATTTGTTGATGGACCCCTAGACTAATTCCATTACTTGGTTATTGTGTACTGTGCTATCATAAATATGGGAGTCTGGTATCTTTGTAATATGCTGACTTTAATTCTTTGGAATATAGATTGAGGACTGGTATAGCTGAATCATATGATGTTTCTATTTTTAGTTTTTTGAGAAAAAGTCATACTGATTTCCAAAGTATCTATACTAATTTAAAGTCCCATCAAGAGTGTAAAAGGATTCCTTTCTCCCTACCAGCATTTATTGCTATTTCTATTCTTTGTGTGTGTGTGTGTGTTTTCCTTTTTTCCTGTGGTGCTGGAGTTTGAACCCAGAGCCTCATATGTTCTAGGCAAGTATTCTACTTCTGAGTTATATCCCCAGTTATTTCTGTTCTTCATTGCCATTCTAACTAGAGTGAGATGAACTATCAATGTAGTTTTGATTTACATTTCCCTGATAGCTAAATATTTTGAACATTTTTTTCATATAATCTTTGATGGTTTGTTCTTCTCTTGAGAAGTGTCTGTTCAGTTAATATACCCCTTTATTGATGGGGTTGTTTAAATGAGCCAGACATTGGTTTTCTCAACTCCTATATTTTCAATTTGACTAACTAGTAACTTTAAGGAGAAAAAAATATATTTATGCCTAATTTGTCCAAAACTTAAGAGGCTTGGACCCAGATTCTTCAAAGTAAAATCCTAAACCTCATTTTATAAATAGTATTTACATAGCTTGCTGAATTCAGGCATGATCTTAGTACTCTCTTGCTTTAGTGACTCACAAATTGGAGTTAGTGACCACCAGTAAATATATTCTTTTCAGCTGTCTCTGCATTGAACAGATGGAGTGTCCATGAATAAACTCAGCAAGCCTAACTCAGAATTTTAAGGGTGGAGAGAGTGTTGAAGTGTTCTCCTGAAGGATTTAAACTTGGCTGCAATCTTCTAGATTTCTGGTCCTTCACACAAACTGGTTATTTAAGTTGTGTTATTCTATAACTTTGAATTCAGCTCAACTAGTTGCAAAAGAGAACCATCTTAACTGTCTAAAACTACTTACATGGTACAACTTTTTAAAAGAAAATTATATACACAGAGACACTAAATTGTAAGGATAGCATCATTATTATTTTCATAATGTCCTATTTTCTCCAAATTAAAACAATATTGGTCCACAATCTGAGACTATGAAGTTTAAGTAATTATTCTTACAGGGTTATTTATTAGCTTTGCGTTGATCCACATACCACTTCACTTGGTCCAAATTTTTACTTCTATATACTGTTAATTAAAGGGAGCAAAGCAATGGGAATCTAAAAACCCTAAGGTGAATGAACAATTTGGGTATTATGCAGACTGTAACATTTGGTCAATCATAGTTATGCAGAATAATACCAAAGGGTTTACAATTCAGACTAGGTTTACATGTTGTCTTTCTTTGCATATTACCATTATGTTGACAAAACAGGAATTACTTTCTTGATTATCACATTCATTTTCCATTCCTTTAACAATTATTAGTAATGACTTGTATTTGTAAGCAATGCACTTAGTGGGGGAGAGACCATAACAGCATTGTTGCAGAAAACAATGTTGTTATGGTTTAGATGTGGTGTTCCCCAAAAGCTCACATGTGAGACAATGCGAGGTTTGGAGGAGAGATGATTGTGTTATAGCCTTAACCTAATCAGTGAATTAATCACTGCTGCTGAATTAATCACTGAGTGGCAACTGGAGGCAGGCAGGGTGTGGGTGGAGGAAGTGGTTCATTGGGGATGTGACTATGGGGTATATATTTCATATCTGGCTAGTGAAGATCTCTCTCTGCTTTCTGATCATTATGTGAGCTTCTTCCCTCTGCCACTCTTACCCATGACGTTCTGCCTCACCTTGAACCCACAGGAATGGAGCCAGTATTCTATGGACTAAGAACTCTGAAAATGTGAGACTGCAAAAAAACTTTCTCTCCTCTACAATTGTTTCAGTTAAGTCTTTTAGTCACAGTAGGGAAAAAACTGACTTAAACAAGTGCAGAACAAACCCCTGCCCGTAAAGATAATACTTTTTTAAAGAGGAAATGTTTTCTTGATGTGGTTATTGTATCAAATAAATTGATATTTTCTTTTTTTTTTATGTTTTCTAAGTCCAGAAAAAAATTTGCTTTCATATTTTTGGATGTAATGACTATTATTTTTTTCCCAATAATATCATGGTTAAATCATTTTTAAGTTATGAATTGCTTTTAGTAATGATAGCTGAGGAAATAGCAATTTATTTGTTTTAAATACATAGACAAAACATTGCCTTTTATTTTAATAAGTTAAATTATATTTAGTCAATTAATATATAAATTTCAGTAACAGAATGATTCTGACTTCAAATACTTATTTGATCTTTAGAATAAGAATACTTATCTAGTTAAAACAATAAGGAAATTGTTTTTCTTTCAACTGCTTGATGATATGAACAATATAATGACATTTAGTTCAATAATGATATTTGTGCACTTCAGATTTGATCAAAGCCACAAACTGAATGACTTGGTAGTTTGTGTTCCTTTGATACTACAAGGCCTAAAGTACCAACAATATTATAATCAACTTTAATATTTTAAAATACTGCTCTTCTATACTCATTCAATTTCTTAGCTTATACATTAAAACAGTCTTTTTTAATGAAAACTGTGCATTCTATCTTAGAGGAAATTGTACAATTCATTTACAAAATTATTTTCTTGAAATAATTCACCACAAAAAAGTTACATGAATGACACTCAGTCCAGACACATTAGGATATCAAGGGTTTTGACTGGAAAACATAAACCTTCGAAATAAACACATTTTTAAAATAATTCTCCTCATCCAGTCTTGTATAACCTGAACATGCTTCTAAGCGCTGTGCTGTTAATAGCACACAGAAAGCTACACACGGGGCAAATGCTACCAGGACAGTATGGGAAGTTCATCAATACAGGAGATTTCAATCTCAACTCTGGCAGAAGAAACTATTGTGCTGTTTTTTAAGAACAAACAAGGTATGATCCAGAGAGAATAAATAATGTTCTTTGACTTTATTTTACAGGGATATAAATGGACTGAATCTTAATGATTTTTTCACTTCTATGCACCCACCTCCTTCGTTTTTAACCAATATTACGCTGATGCAAATATGGCTAAAGTTAATTGGGAATTTGTGACCATGAGAAAAAGAGATGAGAGTTCTATATAAAATTCAAAATCTTCATTGATCTTACTAGTATTGTTCTTTAAGCAATCCACAAATAAGATGAAGAATTGAAAACACTAAAATGTGAGATGTCATTGAAATGGTAGCAAGTTGACCTTATCAAACCAGTTATGTTATATCATTTTGAGTGATAGGATATTTGAGAAAATATTTTACTGTATCCCTATTTTTGGATTTTGGGTCTAGAAGCAAAGCAATGTGAAATACTCAGGAATGAGTATTAAATTAAATTTTAATTTAAACTGCAAACCATTATTGCTGAGTTTCCTAAAGTAAATGAAGTAGGTAGATGAGGAAACCAGGACCAAAATTCCATGTTCTCTATATTGCTGTCAGACAACAAATTTTTTGGAACTGAGAGAGGTAGGTTATAGAAAAGTTGGTTCATATGATAAATCTGAATTCACTTCTAAATATGAACCTTTGCTTACTTTGAATTTCTTTCCTTTTCCCCTCTGTACCTTGCATTTTATTGTCCAAGTGACGGTACAGAGCAAGGCATTTGTAGCTCTGATACCATCATAGACCTGAAAATGTCAGAAATAATACTTGCTAATGGAGACTGCTAACTGACTCTGATTATGGAAACAGTTGTGATTCATAAGAAATGAAGACTTTCCTTAAAATGAATCTTATCTATTACTATTCTTTTTGAAGTTAAAAATTTATATGGCACTTATTAATCTGCTTTGATAATAAGATCTTAGCTGTTTATTGCTTCCTGGAAACAAGGTATAATTCTAACCACTGATAATTTTGGAAACTCTATGTGTCTGAACAACATATGTAGCTATTTATTTCAAACACTCATTTGTATCAATGTTTCATCTCATATGAGATCATTTTATTTCATTTTCTAATAATGGTAAATTCCATTCTGAACATTATTTTTTATTTTAATCAAAGTGAAAAATGAAGTTTTTGGCACATGATATGTGCCAAATATGAATGTGGAAAAATTAATACCAGATAACCTGAATAATTGACTTTTAAGTGAACACTCTTGATTACATTTCAATTAAAAAGGCAAATCCCATAATAAAGGGCTAAATACCTGAAATTACTAAGCACATCTGTCAATAGCATTTTCCCTGTTTTATATTCATCAAAATAGGACCTTGGGTATTAATTCGGTTTTATTAAAAGTGTATTGAATAATTAATATTTTGTCTTGCTCATATCTTATTAACTTTCTTTCTACCAAGAAGTTACTTGTCATGATGAGTTTGGAATTTGTATTCTTCACTTTGCTTCAACAGAGGTCAACAATTCAGCATATGACTATCACAACATTCAACTTTCCAAAATGAATACATCTTTGAAAAATGCTAAAATTCTTTCTAAAATATTAAATTAACTTCTTATTGTTTTAAGTAGGACAGTATCGAATTTTCATTTCCTCTCTCAATTTATCGCTAACATGATATAGTGTTGCATTATGTTCTAGATGATATGTAACACACTGCCACACTTAATTATTTTATTCTTTTGACTTTATATATAAGAAGATTCTTCAAAAGACTGCTAAAACTTTTGAGAAGTGTCTATTCAGATCATGTGCCCATATTTTAATTGACAAATGAAATCCTGTCATTTTTAGCAAAATGGTTGGAACTGGACAATATCATGTTAAGTGTTTTAGCCAGATACAGAAAGACATGTATTATGTGTTCTCTCTTACATGTGGAAAATTAAAAAAAAATAAAATAAAAAGTGGGCCTGAAGAGAAATAGTGATTACTATGGACTGGAATGGGGCCAGAATAGAAGAAAGGTGAATTGGTATGATCAGTGCACACGATACATGTATGAAAGTATCACATTGAATCCCACTGATTTGGTACATTTATGAAAACTTATCTGTTCAGAGATATGGGATACTTGAGGGGGCTGGGGATATAGCTCAGTTGGTAGAGTGCTTGCTTTGCAAGCACAAGGCCCTGGGTTCAATCCCCAGCACTGTAAAAAAAGAAAGAAAGAAAGAAAAAGAGATATGGGACACTTGAGACCTCAACCAAATGCTGATATTGGTCTCTAGCTATATATTTACTGATAAAAAATTGTTTTGAAATTATAGGTTAATATTATAGTAAGCAGTCTCTTTCTTCACATCTTAAGTTTAAATTTGCATTTTTGCATCATAAACTCTGGTCATACAGTGGAACATACAGAAGAATGCTATGGCTCTATACTTTCATCATGGAATTGAGGACTGTATTACTCACAACTCTGTTGATAATCACACAAGTAAAAAGAATGAGGACTGAAAATTCATTTTATTTGATTCCTTGTTTGATGCAATAGCCTGTACTCCTAGTTTTAATTAGTGTTGAAAGTCTCCTGAGCTAGAATATTGATGAAATATTAGTCAGTCATGCTGCTTAGTTCTTGCTTTGCTGCTTATACACACATACGGATCTACATAAAGTCACTGATTAAAATTTATTTTGTTTAAATTTGGTTTACAACCCTCTGTTCTCTCAACCCTGACCAACCTTCAGCCTCAATATCAACACGCTCTACTAAACACATCTTTAGAAATCAGTGAATGTTTTTTTAGAGAGTAAACATAAATATCTGAGGCAGTGCTATCTGAAGGATATAAAAGATACTAAAAGTTCTTGAATTTAAGTTTAGTCTCAAAAATCTAAATAAAATTTCCTGTATGAATTCATTTTGCCCTTTTTGAAAAAAGTGCTGGAACATCTTCTTCTGATGCAAAACTACTTACTGGATTATTGAGCCTACATTTTGCTCACTCACATATCCAGACATAATGCTATAATTTTGGTCATAATCTTATTCCATATGCCATTTAGGCAGTCAAACTGAGTAATGAGAAGCATTCTTATTTACTTTGTATCGTTTAATTATAGATCAATATGTTTAATTTTTTATTTAGTTCATAATATGCTTGTCAATCCATAAAAAATAGTGAATGCCATTGCTACTCAGAAGATAAGATTTTTTATACATTTTAAAAGACTTGGTCCTAACCTTGTGAGATTTAAGTCCAATGGCATTGTCTTTCATTAATCAAATGAACACATAAATAAACAGAAATTACATCTGAGAAAAGTGTTGTGAAGACTTCAATGAAAACACAAAGGGGCTGCCCCTGGGGACAGGTATGACACAATGTGCATATGCCCTCTAGTGAGCAGGGGCATGAGGTTCTTAGTAGCTCAAAGGCCCTTGCCACTAGACCACAGGAAAAGGGGCGAGATCATGCAGGGCCCTTGTACTGTGTTAACTAAGACAATGCATTCCACACAGTGCTTTTTGACAATCTTGCAGACTGTATCAACAAAACCCTGTCTATGACTACATCACACACACACACACACACACACACACACACAATCATAAAACAAAAAATCTGTTTAGAGCTAAGTTTTCTGGGGAGTTAGCAAAGGCTAGCTCCCCTATTTACACTACATTAGATCCCATCCTTTCCTACCCATTCTGGAACAAAACCCAGCAGCTCTCCCTCCTTTTTTCTGCATCATCATTTTGTTTTTCTCTTCAATTTTTTTCCCTCTGTAAACATGTTATTATTTTTACCATATGAAAAATACTCTCTTTTATCTACACTCCCCTCTCTAGCTATGGCCTCCTTTTCTCATTTAATTATAAAAAGATAATCACTTACTTTTTTTCCCATCCTCTCCTGAACTCACTCCAATTATTCTTTTATCTGTTCCCAAATTATAATTGCCATTGTGGTCAAATTGTATTCTTTAACATATCTGGGCTTACCGTTTGGCACACTTGAACAATGTCCTAACTTAGGGGACAACACATTTGTCTCATTTCCCTTTTAACTAATAGGATGCTCAATTTCAATCTGCTTTTCTGGTTATGCTGCATCTTCCAGACCTTACAACATAGAGCTCCTGAGTTCTCAATCTTCAAAATTCATCTCTTTTCTTTTCATACACACTACTTTGGGGAACTTACCCAGGTTCAGAGCTATAAATAAAATCCATATATTGATTCTGGCCAAATTTGTGTCTGCATTCCTGCCTTGCCTCACTGAACTGCCTTTCTATTTGAAATCTCCACAAGGACTGTCTTATAGCTTTCTTCAACCTAGTGTATCCAATATTGACATCTTGAAATTCTGGTCATATTTTTCTCTTCCTATACCAATTCGTGGTAAACCACCATTGCATTTATTCAGAACAAAAGCAGTGTAGTCATTCTTGATTCCTTAATAGCCCACATCCAATCCATCAAACAAATTCTGTAGACTGTACCTTTATAATCTGCCCACTTCTCCACACCCCTACTGCTATTACTCTGATCAAGTACATTGTCATTTTTTATCTGTACTACTACAATACCTTCCTGGTGGGTATTCCTGATATATCTTTGACCAATTCTAATATATTACAACATAGCAACTAGCCAGATACTTTTAAAACCCAAGTGAGGTGACACAATTTCTATTTTCAAATACTTCAAAGGCTCCAGGACCCTTGGTTTTCCTTGTCTGTACTCTGTACCTTCAGGGCATCTGTGTTTACTCTTCCCTCTATCTGGACTATTCTTCCACATCACTTCACTGTTCAGGTCCTCGTGTTTTCTAAGGTTTTCCTTCTTATTAAAGCCTTCTGTGACTCTCTTTTTCAAAGTGTAATTCCTGTTCCTCCTATACCATTTTCATATTTTTTTCTTCCATAGTACTTATTTCCATCCAGCACACCATATGCATTACTTATTTCCTTCAACTGAATCATTGTCTTGTCCCTGCTACAATGGAAATTTGATGGAGGTTTTGCCTGTTTTTTTTCATACCTGTGATCCGTTAGCATTGTGCCTGACACCCTTCATGTAACTGTCTGTAGGAGATACAAATAAATGAATGATTTCTTTTTTATTTTGTTGTTTAGTTTTTTTAGATGTTGATAGACATTTATTTTATTCATTTATTTATATGTGGTGCTGAGAATTGAACCCAGTGCATCACACATGCCAGGCAAGCACTCTACCACTGAGCCACAACCCCAACCCAAATGAATAATTTCTTCATTAAAAAGGATTTTTGGCACAAAAATGTAGGGAAAATTGAACAGAACGGAGAGTCAGATTTGAAAAGTTATTGTAAAAAGCGGCCATGTAAAATTCTGTTTCTTAATCTGTGAGTATTGAAAAGTATTCATTTTATTGTGTTTTACTCACTTATGACATGCATATGTACATAATTATCTTACCTATATAAAAATTCTGTTTACATGTGACCTTGCAAGTAAAAACTTTTAAGCAGTCTTTGATACCTGTGGGACACCTAGCAAAAGCAAATGCCAATCCTCCCTTGAAGAATATCACAGTAAAGGTCAGACAATGTTATCTCAGACAAAAATGTATAAAAATATACACTCACTCCCCACTTATAAACCATACAAGGAGAGACATCACTAGGAACATAATTCATGGCAAGAAAAAAAAAAAAGCAGAATTTAAATACAATTAGACCACAAGAGGTTCAGATTATAGACTTACAGGGTGTTCATTATAATATAAATACATTTAAATGATTAAATATACAAAATAATGAATAAAAGTATGTGAAAGCCACAATATACTAATACATAATCAAAACAGATGAGACAGAGAAGAATATATAAAAAGAGGTGCAAATGTATTTCATAATAATTGTGGTATTGGTTTTATGGTTTTAAATATATATATATATATATATATATATATATACACACACACACACATATATAATATATATACATATGTATGTTCAAGCAAGATTGGCATTTGCTCTTGCTAGGCATCCCACTGGTATCAAAGACTGTTTAAAAGTTTTTTATTTGCTGCTAATTGATGGGGAGGTTCAAGATGGCGGACTAGAGGGCGGCTGCATTTCATGTTGCTCCAGGACTCAAGATTCAAAAGAGGAGATAGTGACTTGGGACCAACTCAAAGCCGCCCGGGGAGTTTCTCCCATAGGGGAGGCGTCCCCGAAGGGGCAGTAGCCCTGGAACGCAGAGAACTTTGTGAAGTACAGTGACTCAGCGGGTCGCCCCTCCCCCGCCGGAGCGGTAAAAACGGACAGCGAAGCGGAGCGAAAAATGGCGGATTGAAGTTTCCAGGACCGCGGGCAGATTCTCTAACCTAAGGAGACTCGTCTGCGAAGGGTGAGGCTCTCAAGCCCAGGAGGGAGGTCCGGGCCCCTGGGAACGTTGCCTGCAAAGGCTGCCCCTGCCCAGGCGGCAAGACACACCTCCCCTGCTGGAGCAGTGAACTCGGAAAGCGGGGATCTTTGCAAGGGAGGTTGTGCGACACACTGCTTGGTTTTGAAGCGATCTGCCAGGGCTCCAGCGGCTGCCAGAGAAAGAGTGGGGCGGCGAGTTGTTTGGATCCAGCAACCGCCTGAGCAACGGGGAGGGGGCTGCCCAGAGGAGGTGGAGGTACGCAGTGAGTGCCTTGGTCTCCAAGCGCCCACACCTGGAGGAAGAGACGAGCGACGGGTCACTGGGGCTTGGAGCATATGTACGAGGCTCCAAGTGACTGCTCAGAGGGCGGGTCGCATAGCCAGGCGATTAGGTGCATAGCAAGGTCCGGTCCAGGGACCTAGGCACCTTTTCTTGAATGAACTACACAGAGACAAACTGAGGGGCGAAGTGAAGGTTCCAGGACTTCAGGCAGCGTCTCTGAGAAGGGACAACCTAAGGAGACTCGTCTACGAAGGGTGAGGCTCCCAGGCCCAGGAGGTAGGTCTGGGCCCCTGGGAAGGCTGCCCTGCCCAGGCAGTAAGACACATCTACCCTCATTGGAACAGTGAGCTCGGAAAGTGGGAGACCTTGCAGAGGAGGCCGAGCAGCACACCGCTTGGTTTTTTGGTTTTTTGGACCAATCTGCCAGGGCTCCGGGGGCTGCCAGAGAAAGAGTTGGGTGGCGAACTATTTGGATTCAGCAACTGCCTGAACAACGGGGAGGGGGCTGTCCTGAGGAGGTGGAGGTGCGCAGTGAGTGGCTTGGTCTCCAAGCGCCCACACAGAACACCTGCCTGGAGGAAGAGACGAGTGACGGGTCACTGGGGCTTGGAGCATATGTACGAGGCTCCAAGTGACTCTTCAGAGGAGGGGTCGCATAGCCAAGTGATTAGGTGCAAAGCACGGTCTGAGCCGGGGATCTAAGCACCTTTTCTTGAAAGAGCTACACAGAGACCAGCTGAGGGGTGGAGCGAAGGTTCCAGGACTGTGGGCAGCTTCTCTGAGGAGGGGCCACCAAAGGAGACTCGTCTGCGAAGGGCAGGGCTCCCAAGCCCAGGAGGTAGGTCCAGGCCCCTGGAAACGCTGCTTGGGAAGGCTGCCCTGCACAGGCGGTAGTTGTGGACTGAGGAGAACCTCTAGGAGGGGAACGGACTAGTGAGACCTCCCCACCGGGTGGGTCTTCCCCGCAGAGTGAGGTTTTCCCACAAAGACAGTAAAACCAGAGACACAGGCCCAAACAGGCATTGCCTTAGCCCGCAGTCTAGCTCCCCTTTGGATGACCACTGGTCAACAAGTAGAGGCACCTCTGCCCTCTAGCAGGGAATATACCCCACCTGAAGACCACCACCCCTAGAGAGGCAGCTACCTAGGGGAACACCGAAGTATCAACTTCCTCTAAGACTTCAGGCTACTGAAGGATAAGAGGGGATACACTAGCAATCTTCAGGGACATTATAAGTCAATAGAGGAAATCTGCAACATCTCTGCAGTCCACTGATACCTGAACAATATGAGAAAACAAGGGAAGAAAATGCCTCAAACAAATCTGGATGTTATATCAATAAAATCCAATGACAGCATGGCAGAAGAAATGTCAGAAAGGGAGTTCAGAATGTACATAATCAACATGATAAGGGAAGCAAACGATGAAATGAAAGAGCAAATGCAGGCATTGAATGAACGCACCAATAGACAGTTAAAAGAGCAAATACAGGAAGCAAAAGACCATTTCAATAAAGAGTTAGAGATATTGAAAAAAAACCAAACAGAAATCCTTGAAATGAAGGAAACAATAAACCAAATTAAGAACTCCATAGAAAGCACAACCAATAGGATAGAACACCTGGAAGACAGAACCTCAGATATTGAAGACAAAATATTTAACCTCGAAAACAAAGTCGAACAAACAGAGAAGATGGTAAGAAATCATGAACAGAATCTCCAAGAACTATGGGATATCATGAAAAGGCCAAATTTGAGAATTATTGGGATTGAGGAAGGCTTAGAGAAACAAACCAAAGGAATGAACAACCTATTCAATGAGATAATTTCAGAAAATTTCCCAAATCTGAAGAACGAAATGGAAAATCAAGTTCAAGAGGCTTACAGGACTCCAAATACACAAAATTACAACAGACCCACACCAAGGCACATTATAATGAAAATACCTAACATACAAAATAAAGACAGAATCTTAAAGGCTGTGAGAGAAAAGAACCAAATTACATTCAGGGGGAAGCCAATACGGATATCAGCAGATTTTTCAATCCAGACCCTAAAAGCTAGAAGGGCCTGGAATAACATTTTTCAAGCCCTAAAAGAAAATGGATGCCAACCAAGAATCTTATACCCAGCAAAACTTACCTTCATATTTGACAACGAAATAAAATCCTTCCATGATAAACAAAAGCTAAAAGAATATACAAAAAGAAAGCCAGCACTACAGAACATTCTCAGCAAAATATTCCATGAAGAAGAAATGAAAAACAAAGAAGCAAATCAGCAAAGGGAGGAGATATCCTAAAGGAACTCTCAAATAAAGAGGAACCAAGTCGTGTCAAAAATAAGCAAATAAATGAATAAAATGAGTCAAATGACCGGGAATACAAATCATATCTCAATAATTACCCTGAATATTAACGGCCTGAATTCATCAATCAAAAGACATAGACTGGCAGATTGGATAAAAAAGAAAGATCCAACAATATGTTGCCTGCAAGAGACTCATCTCTTAGAAAGAGATACCCAAAGACTAAAGGTGAAAGGATGGGAAAAAACTTACCATGCACATGGACCCAGCAAAAAAGCTGGGGTATCCATCCTCATTTCAGATAAAGTGGACTTCAAGCCAAAGTTAATCAGAAGGGATAAAGAAGGACATTTCATAATGCTTAAGGGAACCATAAATCAGCAAGACATAACAATCATAAATATCTATGCCCCAAACAGTGGCTCACCCATGTATGTCAAACAAATCCTTCTCAATCTCAGAAACCAAATAGACCACAATACAATAATACTAGGTGATTTTAACACGCCTCTCTCTCCACTGGACAGATCTTCCAAACAAAAATTGAATAAAGAAACCTTAGATCTCAATAACACAATCAATAATTTAGACTTAACAGACATTTATAGAATATACCATCCAACGAAGAGTGAATACACTTTCTTCTCAGCAGCACATGGATCCTTCTCTAAAATAGACCATATATTATGCCACAAAGCTAATGTTAGCAAATACAAGAAGATAGAGACACTTCCTTGTATTTTATCAGACCATAATGGATTGAAACTAGAAATAAATGAAAGAGCAAAAAACAGAAATTACTCCAACACCTGGAGATTAAACAATATGCTATTATATGAGGAATGGATAACAGAAGATATTAGGAAGGAAATTAAAAAATTCTTAGAGGTAAACGAGAACAAAGAAACATCGTATCAAAATCTCTGGGACACTATGAAAGCCGTACTTAGAGGAAGATTTATTTCATGGAGCGCATTTAATAAAAGAAGTAAAACTCAAAAAATAAATGAACTAACACTACAGCTCAAAGCCCTAGAAAAAGAAGAACAGACCAACACCAGAAGTAGTAGAAGACAGGAAATAGTTAAACTCAGAGCTGAAATCAACGAAATTGAAACGAAAGAAACAATACAAAAAATTGACAAAATAAATAGTTGGTTCTTCGAAAAAATAAACAAAATTGATAAACCTTTAGCCACACTAACAAAGAGAAGACGAGAGAAAACCCAAATCACCAAAATTCGGAATGAACAAGGAAGTATCACAACAGACACGACTGAAATACAAAACATAATTAGAAGCTATTTTGAAAATCTATATTCCAACAAAATAGAAAATTTCGAAGATATCAACAAGTTTCTAGAGACCTATGAATTGCCTAAACTAAACGAGGAGGACATGCACAATTTAAATAGACCAATTTCAAGTAATGAAATAGAAGAAGTCATCAAAAGCCTACCAACAAAGAAAAGTCCAGGACCTGATGGTTTCTCAGCCGAGTTCTACAAAACCTTTAAAGAAGAGCTCATTCCAATACTTTTCAAAGTATTCCATGAAATAGAAGAGGAGGGAACCCTCCCAAACTCATTCTACGAAGCCAATATCACCCTGATACCTAAACCAGACAGAGACACATCGAGGAAAGAAAATTTCAGACCAATTTCCTTAATGAACATCGACGCAAAAATTCTCAACAAAATTTTAGCAAATCGCATACAAAAATGTATTAAAAAGATAGTGCATCATGATCAAGTGGGTTTCATCCCAGGGATGCAAGGTTGGTTCAACATCAGGAAATCAATAAACGTAATTCACCATATCAACAGACTTAAAGTCAAGAACCACATGATTATTTCAATAGATGCAGAAAAAGCATTTGATAAAATACAGCACCCCTTCATGCTCAAAACACTAGAAAAAATAGGGATAGTGGGAACGTTCCTTAACATTGTAAAGGCCATCTATGCTAAGCCCATGGCTAATATTATTCTTAATGGTGAAAAACTGAAAGCATTCCCCCTAAAATCTGGAACAAGGCAGGGATGCCCTCTCTCACCACTCCTATTCAATATCGTCCTTGAAACTCTAGCCAGAGCAATTAGACAGACCAAAGAAATTAAAGGGATACGAATTGGAAAAGAAGAACTCAAACTATCCCTATTTGCTGATGATATGATTATATACTTAGAGGAACCAGGAAATTCCACCAGAAAACTCTTAGAACTCATAAGTGAATTCAGTAAAGTAGCAGGATACAAGATCAATGCTCATAAATCCAATGCATTTTTATACATAAGTGATGAATCTTCAGAAAGAGAAGTTAGGAAAACTACTCCATTCACAATAGCCTCAAAAAAAATAAAATACTTGGGAATCAATCTCACAAAAGAGGTGAAAGACCTCTACAATGAGAACTACAGAACACTAAAGAAAGAAATTAAAGAACACCTTAGAAGATGGAAAGATCTCCCATGTTCCTGGATAGGCAGAATTAATATTGTCAAAATGGCCATACTACCAAAAGTGCTATACAGATTCAATGCAATTCCAATTAAAATCCCAATGATGTACCTTGCAGAAATAGAGCAAGCAATTATGAAATTCATCTGGAAGAATAAGAAACCCAGAATTGCTAAAGCAATCCTTCGCAGGAAAAATGAAGCAGGGGGTATTGCAATACCTGAACTTCAACTTTACTACAAAGCAATAGTAACAAAAACGGCATGGTATTGGTACCAAAATAGACAGGTAGATCAATGGTACAGAATAGAAGACACGGACACAAACCCAAACAAATATAATTTCCTCATACTAGACAAAGGGGCCAAAAATATGCAATGGAGAAAAGATAGCCTCTTCAACAAATGGTGCTGGGAGAATTGGAAATCCATATGCAACAAAATGAAAATAAACCCATATCTCTCACCGTGCACAAAACTAAACTCAAAATGGATTAAGGACCTCGGAATCAGACCAGAGACCCTGCATCTTATAGAAGAAAATGTAGGTCCAGATCTTCAACATGTCGGCTTAGGACCAGACTTTCTCAACAGGACTCCCATAGCACAAGAAATAAAAGTAAGAATCAACAACTGGGATAGATTCAAACTAAAAAGCTTTCTCTCAGCAAAGGAAACTATCAGCAATGTGAAGAAAGAGCCTACAGAGTGGGAGAAAATCTTTGCCAATCATACTTCAGATAGAGCACTAATCTCCAGAATCTATAAAGAACTCAAAAAACTCAACACCAAGACTACAAATAATCCAATCGACAAATGGTCTAAGGAAATGAACAGACACTTCACAGAAGAAGACCTACAAACAATCAACAAACATATGGAAAAATGTTCAACATCTCTAGTAATAAAAGAAATGCAAATCAAAACCACCCTAAGATTCCATCTCACCCCAATCAGAATGGCGATTATCAAGAACACAAGCAACAACAGGTGTTGGCGAGGATGTGGGGAAAAAGGTACACTCATACATTGCTGGTGGGGTTGCAAATTAGTGCAACCACTCTGGAAGGCAGTATGGAGATTCCTTAAAAAACTTGGAATGGAACTACCATTTGACCCAGCTATCCCACTCCTTGGCCTATACCCAAAGGACTTAAAATCAGCATACTACAGAGATACAGCCACATCAATGTTCATTGCTGCTCAATTCACCATAGCCAGATTGTGGAACCAACCTAGATGCCCTTCAGTTGATGAATGGATAAAGAAACTGTGGCATATATATACAATGGAATATTACTCAGCCATAAAGAATGATAAAATTATGGCATTTGCAAGCAAATGGACGAAATTGGAGAATATCATGCTAAGTGAGATAAGCCAATCTCAAAAAACCAAAGGAAGAATGATCTCGCTGATAAGTGGATGATGATACATAATGGGGTGTGGGAGGGGTTAGTTTTAGGGTTAGAGTGAGGGTTAGGGAGGGGGGCAAGAATGGGGGAAGGAAGGACTGTATAGAGGGAAAAGAGGGATGGGAGGGGTGGGGGGAAGGGGAAAAAAATAACAGAATGAATCAACCAACATCACCCTATGTAAACGTATGATTACACAAATGGTATGCCTTTACTCTATGTACAAACAGTGAAAGAACATGTATCCCATTTGTTCACAATAAAAAAAAAAAAAATAAATAAATAAATAAATAAAAAAAAAAAAAAAAGTTTTTTATTTGTAAGATCACATGTAAAAAGAAGTTTCATATATGTATGAGAATGTATGTATATATGCATATGTATATCATATGTAATTAAACATAATAATAAATACATCTTTTCTTTCCCTATAGATTAGGAAACAGAATTTTATATGGAGTTTAGTATCTCCAATAAGTTGTATACTTTAAATTACTTAAACTTATTTTATGTAAATATATATGAATATACAAAATATTTAAGCAATTACACTTTGATAAACATGATTTATAAAGAACTCATAGAAAAATAAATTCATAGAAATTAAAAATGTAAAAGATGTTATAAACAGGGAGTTGGGGCTGACATGGAGAGTGGCCTAGAAGATAAAGATGAAGAAATTATTCAGATTACTCCCAGAGACATAAAGGAATAGAAATATAAAAGACAACTTGTGAGACCAGCAGAACAGACTAAGTGTCATATACCTCCAATATAAGAATCACAAATTGAGACAGAGCAAGTTGAAACATACTCAAAGTGAAAATAAATAAAAACTCCCCACAAATGATGAAGGACACGGAATTCCAGGTTTAGGAAGTATAAGTAAGCACAAGTAAGATCACTATGAGTAATTCCAAGGCTAGACACAAAACAGTAAATGTTTATACCATGGCAATGAGAAAAATGTTAAAAGTTGTCAAAGAAAAAAATACTCTAAAGAAATAAGTATTAGACAAGACAGTGATGACAGAAATCAGAAGATGGTGAGTAAAATCTTCAGTTTTCAAAGAAAATAATGTAGAATGGAATCCCTATGTAAATCATACAAGAATGAAGGAATTTTTATGATAGTTTTATACAAAATCTGAGACTGTATTGCTCCTGAAACTCACTGACAAGGTTTCTCATTTGAGGGAAGGGTTTTTTGCAAGAAGCAATGATTATTTACTTTAATAAAGCAATTAAGTTCCACTTCCTATTTTACAATATAACCCCCATATTCAAAACATCTTTTAAAAATTCTATTATCATCATTTTATAAACAACATTGAATATGAATCATTTTGCATCATTAAGATTCTTAGTCACTAACTTGATTTTCACCAAATATGAACAGTTCTAGGAAAAATGTTCTCATTACCAATGGGAAACAACATCTATAAAAGGAAAAGAATGTTTATAATAAAGGTCTGAAAACATCAAGAAAATAAAAGGAAACATACTCTCTTCTGCAGTACCTTAATGAACATTTTCACTGTTTAAATAAATAAATCATATTATGTTAGCCTCTACCTACCAACCTACTTATTGAGATGATAGATGTGTGATACTTTGTCGGCTCCCCAAAAGTACAAAGGGAGTACATGTTATCACTTTTTTTTTACATAAACCAATTATTCCTATCACAAAAGTGTTATTTTCTCACTCAAAAGATAAAAATTTAATGAGTATATATAAGTATGAAATGTATCCACATTTGTCTGATTCCATTTTTTCCCTGTGAACAAATTTTCAGAATCACATTTTATTGATGACAGAATTTTCTGTTCTAACCCTCTCAATTAATATTATTGGTGCCTTTAGAAAGCATGCTTAAGTGGTTGTGCAATATTCCACAGTATGGATGAACAGCACCTGTCTTCCTTTTGGGTGTGGACCTCTTGTTGCTTTGAATTATTTGACAACACTGAACATCTGCGTGCTTAAAACATTTTGTGTTTTATATTTATTTCACCCAATTAGATTCCTAGAAGTGGAATGACATTTTTTGCCTGTAAACTAATACTGCTTTCTTATAAGAAAGAAGACGGAGTGTCAGCATAGCCTCAACAAAATTGTGACTAAGTTTAATGACCACAGAGACATTTAATCCAGAATCTAAAATGAAGTGCTTCATGAAATGCTTTGATGACAATTTCTATGTCTCAAGAACACTAGAGTTTCTTAAGTCACAGTCCAATGTTCTAAAACTCAAACACTGCTCAGGATACATTTTTAAAAAGAATCTACATGATGAAATTCCTTCAATATGAGATCTAGTGGTTCAATAAATATCTGGTGGACCTTGGAAGATAGATAGCTTTTGAATTTGAATTAGAAAAACTGCTAAACAATAGAAACATTGGCCTTCAGAGAACACAATAACTCTATTTGAAGATAGCTTTTCTACTATCCTTATAATGAGAGTGAGTCTCAAACATATTTAATAATAGGTATTTCAGGTGGAACAAATATGAGAGAAAGAGGAAGTAAGCAAAATGGAATCAGATTCTCTGCTATCAGTAAGATACAACCAGACTTGCTTTTGGTCACTGTTTTGATGTAGTCCAGGATAGTATGCATCATGTTGTAGTTATTAATGTTAACATAATATTATGATAATTTTATAATATTATCATGATAATATCTATATCTATTAATATTATATTATAATATTTTTATACTTATTTAACTTTCCCCCTAATTTCCTCTTTTTATACCTTTTCTTTAATTGCATTGATCATTAATTCTTGTGTGATGAGATTGGTTACAGAAAATGCTTCCTATCATATTGTCTAATATTTTTCAGAGCATACTTGAGATCAGTCTCTCCTCTTTTTTGTTTTCTAAGTGCCATGAGCTTTTCTGTTTCTCATTTCATAGGTACATATGTATCTTGGAGGGACAATAGATCAACATTCTTAATGGGCAGAATTTGGATCCAGACTTCCTGGATACCATCTTAGCAATTTTCACCTACATTTCTCACCTACTAGTTGTGTGATATAGGACAATGCACATACATGCTAGAGCCTCAGATTTTTCATCTGTAAATACAAATAATTAGAGTACCTACTTTTCTGATTATTATAAAACAAAATAAATGAATTAACATTTTTCTTAAGAAAAGTGTCAGACACATTCTAGGTATAATTAACATTTTTATGTAGTATTATATGCTGCTTTTTCAAATATTCAATTTCATTAGGGAGCTAAATCCATTAATTTCTTAATAAAATATATGCAATAAACTTGTAACTTGGTTTATACCACAAAATTTAAATAAAACAATATACCTTTGCTATCAATTGAGTTTTTTAAAATTAGTGATTCTTTTCCAAATCCTGTAGATTTATAGCACCACGCTAGAATTTGTAAAGATTAAAAGCAGCAGATTATATGCATGGTCCATTTCACTCAGAACTCATATTTTTATAGAAACAATTAATAAATAGGTGAGGTGATTTAGTCATGTCATTAAAAATACATTATCAAGTTGCAAAATGAGACCACTATCAAATCATGACACAAGCATTTGACAAATATTAAAATTTCTATAATAATTATATTAATTAAGACAGTGTTGAATGAACAGTACTTACTAAATTCAACAAATTTTCAATAAACTGGGGTAAGCACTGTGAAGACAGAAAAGTAAGTAAAATGTAGAATTTGGGGTGCTTTGGGTCTGAAGGAATGATAAAAATCAATGTACAAATAAACACAGCATACATTTTAGCTTAGTAATCAGGTAAAAACAAAAACACCTAGAGCTTTCAATTAATCGCTAATTTGATTAGTATTTAGAGAGCATTCACAATGAATCAATGGTTATTAAAGTCCTTGGAATGTAAAAGTTAAAAAGAACTAGTAAAAATGCTTATCTTCATGACGTTTTCATTCTTATTGCAACCCAAAATTTATAGCCTGGTCAAGTTATGAGAAGGAGAGTTCTAAGAAGGCAGTATTGGAAGAGAGCCTGAACTGTAATCAGGCTGGTACTGGAGAGTTCTACATTCTTCCTGCACCTTACAGGGAGGAGGACAGTATATGTGACTGTTTAAGCATCGTTTGTCCCCTTGTCTAGAACATAAGTGACAATAAGTCATGGATTTTGTTTTGTTCTGATATTCTATTCTCTTTTCAATATGTAGAACTGTACCTACCACACAAAAGGTTCTCAGAAACATGTTTGTCAAATAAATGAAAAAAGAGTAAATAAAAAGAAAGGTGGATAAATTGAAAAAAATATATGCAGAGGGGAAGGAAGGAGAACTAGAAATTAAGAAGCTATTTTAGTAAGCCATGATGGAAGGAGGAAGAATTTTATAAAGAGGGAAAATATGACAAGGGTATACAAGTCTCAAGAAGGTAAGTACTGGATCTAGGTGGCTCAGAGTCTTGTTGTGTAGGTTCTTACAATCCTGGTCAGTACAGAAAGCACTAAGTTACTTGAAAGGAAAACATACAATCAACTGTGCTGCTTAGTACACATAGCTGGGAAAAAGTGTAGAATGGATTGTGATAGGAAAAGAAATCATGCAAAACCAATCATAAGATTATGGAAATACTTCAGGCTAAAGGTAATAAAATCTAGCTGGTGATAATGGGCAGAAAATGAACTGGTAGCACTGAAAAATCCTGAAGGAAAGTTCTGTAGTGCAGAATAAACAAAAAGCAAAAGGGAATGAGAAAGTGAAAGTTGCTTTGTACTTTCAAAGCTGTTTAAATCTACCCGTGAGATAATAAAATAAAAATGGTAGAAGTAAGTTTCCATAGGGGAAATAATGAGTTTGGCCTTGGAATCTTGGACTTTGAGGCAGAAATACCCCAGTACAACATAGATACACTATAATAGCACTAGAAACAGAGACTTGAGAGTCAATGTCCCTAGCAAGACTAACCAAACTCAATTTATGAGAGGGAATGAATACACCAAGAAAGAGTGTTTCATAGGTAGCAGTCATTTGAGGATGCAATCTAGTTGCAGTGAGAAGAAAGGCAGGCTAACAAGGGAGGATGAATGCAAGATAGTGCAGAAGAGCTCAAGGAAGTGGATATCGATAGAAAATATGAAACAGTGCAGAGGCTGAGGAAGGGGAGAGATGAGAAATGGTCAGGCAGTGACTATTTCAATAGGAATGAGAAGTTTTAGTTGAGTGAAAGGTTGAAAGGCAGATCATTAAAGGGATGTATGGGTGTGATAGAGAGCACATCTAGCTGACAATAAGCAGCTAGGTACAAATGAAAATAGGTGTGTGCCATTGATTTCAGGTACAAAGGTGAGAAAAAAACGAAAGGCATATCTATATACTCAAGGCTAGATAATTTCCTTAGTGGAATAAACAATATTCCATCATTTAACTATCATTGCTTCAACAGATGACAGCTGTGGAAATTCAAGATAAAGGAGCATCTGCCATGTGCATTGTTGCTTTCAATTCAAATGTTTTACATAGTGAAACATGTACTTATCAATCTTTTATAGAAATATTGCAGATTTCTTTGAAATTTATCTTTCCTCAGATAGTTGGTTTTCTTTAAGTATTTGGAAGAAAGTATGAAAGACTAAGTAAAGAATTGAAAGGCATTCTTGTCCTTGAATTTTCCATAGTTCAAATTTTTGTATTGGCAAAATATAATAACATTTTGGGGTTTATATGCCTGAGGAAAAGAAGACTTGCATAGTTAATTTTGGAGAAGTAGATAAGAGCTGCCAGTGATAAATGATTAAATCCATGTTTTATAGGAGAAAAATGAGTTTCCAAAAGTTTTGAGGGCCCAAGATATTATAACTAGTAAGACACGGAGAACAGAACTTTTTTTTTCTCCTTTCCAATAAAGATGTCATGCTAAGTAAACCACTTATTCTAAATCAAGATCTCCCCATCTTAGTATCTCACACCAAAACCAAGCAACTATACTTCTTTACTAGGCTTTTTAACACATCACAACAGATGGAGGGAGGATTGGGAAAGGGAAGGGAAAGAAGATGGGCCTAGAGGCTCTGCTCTGTGTTAGGCACAGTGCTGGATGCTTTCCACCCAGGGCTTCTTTACTCTTTATTAGTGGAAGTGGAAAATGCAAAGGTGTAGTAATATTGACAGTGTGAGCAAATAAACTCTAACTTCCAAGTCTGTGCTTGTTTTCATTCACACTGGAAGGAGTGTGTTCTAGTGGAGAAAACTGGGGGTACAGTGCATGTTTGCATTCTTTCTTCCCAGTATCATGTGATCTGTGAGACTCCCAGGTGTTACAGCAAAATGAGGAGTTGGTCTCAGGTAAAAGAATAGAAAGTGATTCTATTCCCTGACCTATGGAAGTTTAAACAAAAAGTAAAAGTCATTCACATTCCTTTCTATCTTTCTATCTCCAATCAAATATATTTTTTATCAATCTTTCAGGTTATATACATCTAAAATGATGCAAAGCACAACATTATATATTGAAAATACAAGCACAATTTTTTTTATAGGAATGAGCAGGTAAATGGCAGCAAAATGGTGGAAACAAATTACTGATTCTTTTTTCCCCTCCAAGTTCAATCATGTAACTTTTCTACATGTTAGCATACCACTGTTTACAGTTGTCTCTCTGATCCTTACAAATGTATTTGGCTTGAAAAATAGCATGAAACATAACCATAGCTATAATTTATTGATGACTTAGTATAGACTCAGTGCTATGCCAGATACTTCACATTTTTTACTCAGCCTTACAACTGCTGTAAGGATTTTCAGAAGACCCCTTCTATAGTTGCATTTTGGGTGTTGCTGAAGTTTCACTAGATGTATTATATACATGACAGCTTGTAATTCTTTAACTTAAAGTGCTCTTTTAGCATTCTAACAATATACTAAATTAAACAGGGTACCAGTTGGAAAAAAAAAATACTAGATGTGGGAAAAAATAGAATAAAGGTAATGACTTAAATGGAAGAAATGTTAATTATAGTATAACAAATTTTATATATGCAAGGACAAACTGAAATATTAAATACCCATTTCCACTACTATTTTCCCCAGAACTGATTAAATAAGCTCTTGATTGTTGGCATGTACATCAAGCAAGATATTGAGTTTTTCTTCCCTGCATTAATTCAATAATAATAATAAAATAACAATAATGGCCAAGCTGATGTTTTTAGACTTGGAGAAACACAGAGGTGAATAAATAAAATTTCCTATATTGAGGAATTGTGGTCTAGCAAAGTACATAAAGATACTATAAAAGATATTGGGGGTTGTGAAGATTAAAATCAGTGGTTGGCTTCATAAGTCTGTTTATGGCAATAAATTTCTCTACATATTTTCCAAATAAGATTTGAGAGAATTGTACCTGGCAGATTCACATCAGATTACTGGGTTGACACTGGAATATACACTTTGGAGTGGGATTCAACAGAACCGAATGGGGGCAGTGGGAGTCAGGAGAGTCAAAAACTCAGGTCTTAGCACAGGAGGATAGTTTGCATCACTGGGACAGATATTGCTAATGCAGTCAGTGCCCACTGAAGGCTCCTTACACCTGAAGGGGATCTAGATGGACACATGATTAAAAGGGAACAAAAGGAGCACTAAATTCCAACACTTCCTAATTCACACATTTGCATAGTGTTGAGTCTGAGGTTTTTATATTCTAAATTAAAGATCATATTCATTACTGCAAGTTGCATAAAAATACACGACTTTTACAAAAATGATTGATAGAAAAATGCTCATTTGACTACATCATGATCCTTTGTGTGATTACATTAATATCTTTAAGGCAAAGTAAGAAGATAACTGAACATTTCATGCAGTAGAAAAAAGTAGTTCTCGGAGTTACAGTCATTTAAAGAAACAAATAATATATTTGTTTAATAAATAAGAATTTGTAAACCAAACTAATTATAGCAAGGGAAACAAAAAGCTTTCCTCTTTAATCTGGTTGTCATTAATACTGCAGGAATTATTTTTTGCACTCCTGTAGAGCTAATTACAAATCAATTTTATATAATTAGATATTAATATTCTGTTATGTTTTCTAATAACTCTCCATTTAACACTGTTGTAACTCAGTACAAATTCTTAATCATTTTCATAAAAATAAATAACCCCATCTTTAATTCCAATAAGCACTGGCTACTTCCTTCCAAACCAAATGTTTGTATGTGTATTTTAAATTCAATATATCTCAGCATATTAATCAGTGCTCAACTTAATTACTCAAAGTAAAATTATTTGCTAATTCAAAATTATGCAATAATTTTATGTTCCTTCCATGTATCAACTAAGTTTTGTGTTTTCAAATGGAAGAGTTTGTTTATTGCATTTAATTTTATTTGATCTTTAACTTGATACCATGCTTCTCCTAGATATGTATCCTTGTTTGATTTCTTTGGGTCTAAGAAAGAATGTTGTAAGATATGTTACTCACATTGAGTAACGTAGACCATTGAGAATTTTCACTCAAGATACACAGTTTGTTCAAGATCATTTTAAAAGCAAAAATATGTATGTCCTAACAAATCAAAAAAGAAGCTCAAATATCCTGAAGATTCTATTTTAAAGGATTCTCAAACTTATTAGATAAATCGTAATGTCAAAAGGCAATCACCTCTTTATATACCATTATTTTTTACAAATTTTTGTTTGAAATTAGGACACATTAGGCCAAGATTATTTCAGAGAAATTATAAAAAATGTGAAAATTCTTCACTCTGAAGAGGACAATGCTATGCAACTGAAAAAGTTTAATATTGCTCAATGTATAAAGTAACTTTAAGACCATATCAACTTGAGTGTGGTAAATACATGCATCATGATGACATTTTTAAATTGGTCAAATTATAGCACAATATATATTAGTCAAATTATATTATTATAGCAAATATAAAGTAATGTGAATATTAAAATTATGTCCAAGATCTTAGGATGTGAATCTTTAAAATAACACTACTTTTGTGCAATTTTATATGTAAAAAATATATTAAGCCAATAATTGTTCCTCTGAGTTTCATAATTCAGAGTTTTCACATAACTTAGATCAAAGAGGATCTAGTATATGTATGCATACACACACATTCACACATTATTCTTGATTATCAAATCAATGCTATGTGGCTATATTGAAAGTTGAATGTTCATTAATATACTAATAAAAACTATACAAAGAAAATTATTTTCTTTTTGTGAGGTGTACCTATACAATCTAACTCAATAAAACTACACACAATGCTATTGTTGGATTTCTTTGATAAGTACACAATGTCAGTCTAATATGATAAAGTTAGCCTTGGTTTCAATGCAATGATGAACTTACAAAAGGATTTAAAATAAATTAGGTCCATCTTTTGAAATTCTATATTTATTTTGCGAGTAGCACAAATAAAGGAAAAGATTAAGAACTAAAGCTTAACTTTTAACTTACACTCCATATTGAACACTAAAAGCAGCTGGGCAGACTCCTGAAAAAACTGCCTGACTGAAGCAAAACAAAGCATTCTTTTGTTCATGGCAAGTAAAATTATTCTCATTGTCTGGTTCCTGCAAGTTCTAAGTTAATGTGAGCCGACATACCAGCTACAGGTAATATTAGGTTTGGTATCTGTTATTTTTGAAAGCTGGATTATTACTGAGACTATAAACCTATTTAGTTGGTACTACAAAGCCCAGTTTAGCCCACTAGGTACAAAAGTGTGCCATGTTGAGAATTTTAAAAGTATTTAGATTCTCCAAGATCAATTCTTTTTTTTTTATTGTAAGCAAATGGAATACATGTTGTTTCTCTGTTTGTACATGTAGTAAAGGCATATCACTTGTGTAATCATAAAGTTACATAGGGTAATGTTGTTTGATTCATTCTGTTATTTTTCCCTTCCCCCCACCCCTCCCAACCCTCTTTTCCCTCTATACAGTCCTTCCTTCCTCCATTCTTGCCCCCTCCCTAACCCCAACCCTACCCCTAACCCTAACACTAACCCCTCCCACCCCCCATTATGTGTCATCATCCGCTTATCAGCGAGATCATTCGTCCTTTGTTTTTTTGAGATTGGCTTATCTCACTTAGCATGATATTCTCCAATTTCATCCATTTGCCTGCAAATGCCATAATTTTATCATTCTTTATGGCAGAGTAATATTCCATTGTATATATATATACCACAGTTTCTTTATCCATTCATCAATTGAAGGACATCTAGGTTGGTTCCACAATCTAGCTATTGTGAATTGAGCAGCTATGAACATTGATGTGTTTGTATCTCTGTAGTATACTGATTTTAAGTCCTTTGGGTATAGGCCAAGGAGTGGGATAGCTGGGTCAAATGGTGGTTCCATTCCAAGCTTTCTGAGGAATCTCCATACTGCTTTCCAGAGTAGCTGCACTAATTTGCAACCCCACCAGCAATGTATGAGTGTACCTTTTTCCCCACATCCTCGCCAACACCTATTGTTGCTTGTGTTCTTGATAATCGCCATTCTAATTGGGGTGAGATGGAATCTTAGGGTAGTTTTGATTTGCATTTCTCTTATTACTAGAGATGTTGAACATTTTTTCATGTATCTATTGATCGCTTGTAGATCTAAAGCAATCCTTAGCAGAAAGAGCAAAGCAGAGGGTATCGCAATACCAGATCTTCAACTCTACTACAAAGCAATAGTAACAAAAATGGCATGGTATTGGTACCAAAATAGACAGGTAGATCAATGGTACAGAATAGAGGACATGGACACAAACTCAAATAAATATAATTTTCTTATATTAGACAAAGGGGCCAAAATATGCAATGGAGAAAAAATAGCCTCTTCAACAAATGGTGCTGGGAAAACTGGAACTCCATATGCAACAGAATGAAATTAAACCCCTATCTCTCACCCTGCAAAAACTCAACTCAAAATGGAACAAGGAACTCGGAATCAGACCAGAGACTCTTCATCTTTTAGAAGAAAAAGTAGGTCCACATCTTCAACGTGTTGGCTTAGGATCAGACTTCCTTAAAGGACTCCCATAGCACAAGAAACAAAAGCAAGAATCAACAACTGGGACAGATTCAAACTAAAAAGCTTTCTCTCAGCAAAAGAAACTATCAGTAATGTGAAGAGAGAGCCTACAGAGTGGGAGAAAATCTTTGACACTCATACTTCAGATAGAGCACTAATTTCCAGAATCTATAAAGAACTCAAAAAACTCTACACCAAGAATACAAATAATCCAATCAACAAATGGGCTAATGAAATGAACAGATACTTCACGGAAGAAGATCTACAAGCAATCAACAGATATATGAAAAAATGTCCAAGCTCAATTCTTAAAGAATTCCTACCAGCAATCATTGTACCCTGCTGGGTGAGAGCAACATTCACAGTATAATGACTCTTCATGATGACAATAAGCCTTCATCTATTAAACAGACCACTGGCTTGTATAGTCATTCCCATAGGAATTGATCACTTTAGCAGGGCTCAGTGGATCAATAAATAAGGGAATATTAACTAGCATCTGAAAAGCATTCTTAAAACACTGAAAATTTTATTACTGTTGGCAATTAAAATAATCATCTAATAAAAATTCATTTTAACTCTGAAGTAAAGATATTCACAAAATAGTTCTTCTTTGAAACAAATTAATTCAGAAATTAGAATGAAGATATTATTTAAGCTATCCTGAAACACATGTAATAATGCAAATATTCCTATTATAAACTACTTCCCACAGGACAAGTTTCACAGTCTGGTAGTATGACATTTAAAGTTCTTCATAATTAAGTCCCACCCATATTTTCCACTTCTCATATCAAGCCTTTGAAATAGGCTAATCTACTTGATACCTCTTGGAAACACATTGTGATTTAATACACAACTTTCCCTCTGCAACTCTCTGTACTTGTTCAAACCCTGCCATCCATAAAACACTAGTCAAAGAATTCAAATTCTGCAATTATAATTTTTGTTTATGTTTTATAAGTAAAAATGATCTCCTCTTCCTGACTAATTTCTAAGAGCATTTACTGATCAATTATCTGGTCATATATTTAAAAATGTAAGAGTTGTGTGTACGCACATATCTCTCGCTCTCATATCACATTCCTCCCACAGCATCTAGAAGACTGCCTTGTCCATTCTGATTTCTATATCTGTCAAAAATTATCTGGCATGAGAGAATAATCTAGCATTAAATAATTATTCATGAAAGATAAACACTCTTCTTATTACCATATGACATGTCTTATATATAAAATTAGGTACTTTTGTTTGCTTATACATAGAGATGGAAACCTCAACAGAATTATACAGAAATTTTAAGTTACCTAGGAATAAAAATTTCTTATCCTAAATTATATAATATGAATATAATGGTGTAATTTAAATAAATTGGAAATTGGTACTAAGTCATATTGAGGTAGTGCTTTGTATGTATGTTCAGGCATTAAAATTAATTGGGTATGTGAAATATAATGAGGTTATATGCTTTTAATCAATTTTGGGAGATCACAATTAACATAGTTCTTCTAAATACCATAGGATGGAAAGCTGAAAGTGAAACCATATTTTTATTATTCATACTAAGTAATACAAAAGCATGCTTAAAATTCACAAAGCAGTTATATTGCAAAGCATATTCTATAATATAATTTGATTAATTTCTTACTATTTACATACAAGTTTAGAAAAAATACTGCCATTCTTGCTCTTTTACCTGATCTCTATACAAGGGTCCATTACCTTATACTTTTAAAGATGCTCATTATAATTCTTTTCTTTTTTGACTACTGAGGATTGAACTTGGGGGTACTGTACCACTGAGCTATATTCCCAACCTTTGTATTTTTTATTTCAAGACAGGATCTCACTGAATTGCCCAGTCTTGTCTATTGTTCTCATTCCATCTTTCTTTCTTTCTGTCTCTCTCTCTTTCTTTTCTTCTTTCTCTCATTACCACTAATGTACATCCCCAGTCCTTTTTATTTTTTATGTTGAGATTGGGTTTCACTAAATTGCTGAGACTAACCTCAAACCGTGATCCTCCTAACTCAGCCTCCCAAGTCACTGAGATTACAGGAATGTGCCACTACGACCAGCTCAACAAATTTTCTTTCTATACAAAGTATATGCTTCATATTTTGATTTTAAATAGTATTCTTCTAATTATCCTTTCTTCATTTTATTCACTTTTAATCTCATGACCTAGTTATCATCTTTCTTGTCACCATATATATAGTGTTTTTCTTATAAACTCCTGTGTGTTGTGCTAGCCAAGAGACTGCTCAGTCATTGACCTCAAACCACTTCTCCTCAAAGCAGAAAACACAGACCTAGAGATCAGCTCATTTTTTCAGACCGTTCTCATTGTAAGACAGTCCCTTGACTCATTAAAAGATTTTCTACTGTATCATTGTCCACTCTAAACTATTGAACCATGTTTTGATAAGCACCTACTCTGCAGTAGCCCTGTATGTGGTAGGTAATGGAAGATTCTGCCATTGTTGATAGTGTCCATGGCAATGACTCTCCATTGGTCTGGGGATAGTAGTAGTTATATTGGCATTTGTGTGATATTCCAAATTATAGGAAACTGCATTCCATTCTTTAAGGATTTGTGCAGATCACTTCCCACAGGAATCAGTCTCCCAAAGCAGACTCAACCAAGAGTGCAATGGCCATTGATCAGTGATCAACTTTGAAATTTACCACTTATGCTCCTACATAGTAATAACAGTAGCAGCAGCAAAGGCAGCAGTAAGAAAATTTAGTTAGTGCAATGGCCGGGAAAAGTCAAATATTAACAACCTTCAGTAAACACAAGGAAGGTAAAAAAGCTCAAGGAAGGTAAAAGCTCTAAAAGTATGATATTATAAGGAACACACAAAATTCTCTTTCTCCAAAGCTGAAAGCACTTTTGCAGAAAAATAAAAATGAACTTTTCACTAAATAATATATGCTAAAATATGTATTTTCTGACATTAAATTTTCAGTGCTTTGGAAAGAACTGTCTTAATTTGCATAATATACTTGTATTGCAATTCAACTACAAACATTGGAGGAAAAAGAGGAAGATACTAATATGCCATCACAGATTAAAATACTCATGTCAAAAAGAGCTTCATGAAAATGCTTTTTTCACTAATAATCAATAATTTTGTCACCAATGTTGGCAATATTTTTTAAAAGAAGGAAATTCAAAATGAGTACTTGACCTTTGAGACTGTGTATTCAACTCTTTCTTTTTATGCTAATTTTTACTAGATGAGAACAATTATTTAAACTACATGGAGAAACAGGCTTATAATCTCCAAAGTCATAATTTAGTCATGTTCCTAAATCTATATTTTATAATTTAGGGAAAATCACTATTAAAGATAATCAGTCACCAGTAACTATCATTTAGATTATACTTACAATATTGGCCTGGGTAAAATGTGTTTCAACATCAATCGATTTATAGTAAATATGTTGGCTTGCAGACAATATTTGGTATTCAAGTACTTAATGTAATTTGCATACTTCAGCAATTCAGAGAGTATATCTTCACATATTAATTATTCTGTTACTTAAACATTAATCACATTCATCATTTAGGTTATGTTTAAAGAAAAATACTCTATAAATAAAAACTATTCTGTTTTAAAATTCTCATACTCCTGGGTTCTCATCAATTTTTTTTTCAGTGTGTTCTCCTTAAAAGTTTATTTTCTAACCATGTCCCTGGAATTTATGCTTTTTGTATGGCATGAAGACAAATCATGATATATGAATAGATTTTCTAAGCTGATACAATTTTTTTAAAGCAGGCAGATGATCAGAATATTAAATTAACTTTATGCTTTACTACAATAGATCTCAAACTTCAGTGGGCACAAGACTCATATATGTTGCTCATTAAAAACACAGAACCATGAGGCTGAGTGTGTAGCTCAGTGGTAGATTAAATGCCTACTATGCATGAGGCCCTACGTTCAATCTCCAGCATCAAATATACAAACAAAATCCAGAACCTTGAACCCTACCCTAAAGGAATTAGACTTGGTAGACATGGGACCACTGCAGAAGTCCCCACCTTATCAAGTACAAGGTGTTAATCTTTTGCATGTGGTCTTCTGGTCATGATTGGAGAAATACTGCTGTAGCTAATTTTCTGGTAACAGCTGGCAATGCAAAGGCTTTCATTTATTCATTAGTGAGTCATTATTTCTTCTCCTTCCCTTCATTGTTTCTACTCCTTCATCTTTCCTTATCTTCTATGTGATTATCTTGTATAGTATCTCTTGGATATTAATATGTTCTGAGAGATAATAAAAATATAAAATTATTATATGTGATTTAATTTGACGTTTCCAATTTATCCATTCACAACATGTGGTACTTACGTCAAAAAAACCCCTTCTGGTAGGAAAATGATTCAGTCTCCATAGTATTGAAAATGGACTGGATCCGAAAATAAACTTAAATATCATAAATATAATTTGGGGAGGCAAAAGAAAAGCCTTCCAAAGTAACGTTGTTGTTGTTTTTTCGTTTGTTTGCTTTTGTTTTTCCTTCTTACTGGAGTCCACAGTTAAAAAGTCTGTAAGTCTAAGAACTGTTCTCATGTTATCTGAGATAGAAGCCAAATCTCTACTTTGTACCCAGCTGACAAGGTGATGGATGACAATACCAAAACAAGCACTTTACTCTGAAATTGTTCTTTTGAAACCACTAAATGCCAGAAGAGAAACAACCACATAGGAATCCAGAGAACCTGATTTAATTTTATTTGGCTTTATTTTTTCCAGGGAGAGAAGAAAATTAGATCCCTAACCTTAAAATATTCTTATTAAACAAATTTTATAAATATTTTAGAACTTTTTAAAATGAATAGCAAAATTATTGTGAGTAGATATTAAAGTTAGAAAAACCAAATGGAAATCTGCATGCATACTTAATAAATATTTTCATAATCTTCAGTTCATGACTTTCTTGCAATTATTAAATAATGACTAATATAACCAGCTAAGCTGTTCTTGGTATCTCCACTGCTAAAGTGGATTAGTACAATATTCCTAGGGAAATAAAAGAAAACTAGTTTTTTGGGTTTTTTTTTTTTTGGTGGAATACATACAGATATTTTAAAATTCTTAATTTGAAAGAACTCCATAAGTTACTGATAATAGGGGTTCAATTACCTCTACATATTAACATATTATCTCTATTTTGGGGGATTTGTGCTCAAGAGGGAAGCAAAAAGAATAAACACTAATCACTACATTACAAATCAATATCTTTTATGTGATATTTTATGTGATACAGAAGGAATATGTTGAATGTAACTGTTACATTATCTATATATAAAACTGGACTTTGAGTGAGATATTTTTTAACACATTTACAAATTCTGTAGGTCATACTAAAGAGTACTTTTTAAATATTCTAAAAGGGTGAATTTTTCTGGGTATGGTGACACATGCCTGTAATCCCAGTGACTCAGGAGGCTGAGACAAGAGGATCACAAGTACTAACCCAACCTCAGCAATTTGGTGAGGTCCTAAGCAACTGAGAAAGAACCTGTCTTAAAATAAAAAATAAAAAAGGACCGGAAATGTTGCTCAGTGATTAAGCACCCCTGTGTTAAATCCCTGGTTTAAAAAAAAAAAAAAAATGTAAGTTGTGTTATATCCTTGCTTTTTGAAACAACTTTACATAATCATTTTTGGAAGTTATCTAGTCCTTCAGTATCAAAACCTTATGTATATCTTTAAGACATGTTTAAAATTTTTATCCTGGGTATTTCAGTCAGTTTTTTCACCACTGTGATTAAAAGACCTTATAAGAACAATTTTAGAGGAGGAGAAGTTTATTTGGGCCTCATCGTTTTCGAGGCCTCAGACCACAGACACCTGATTCTACTGCTTTGTGCCCCAGGTGTGGCAGAACATCAAAGTAGAAGAGTGGTTTAGGAAAGTGGCTCAAGATATGGCCACCAGGAAGCCCAGATTTCTCCTCTTACCAAATATATACCCCAAAGGTACATCCCAATGACCCACCTCCTCTAGCCACACCCTACCTGTCTATTGTTAATACCTGTCAGGGGATTAATGCACTGATTAGGCTAAACCTCTCATAACCCAATCATTTTACCTCTAAATATTGCATTTTCTCACACATGAGCTTTTGGAGGACACCTAATATCTAAACCATAACACTGGTTTAGTCAGCACTAATAAGACTTTTTCAATAAATAAGTAAATAATGAGTATATTTGTATATTTTAGAAAATCAAATTTCTAGACTATTTTACAAGCATTAGAATAATAATTCAAATATTTCAGCAACACATGGACCTATCGGGAAATACATGAATACACGGAATACAAAATTGTTAGAACTTCAGTTTAGTGCTATAAAAGTTATCTAGAAAGGAAAGTGGTAAACTAATGCCAGTGATTTACTAAGTTGTGGAATTATAAATTACTTTTGCTTTATTTTCTTGTATATTTTGAGTGCTAATAATTTTACAAAAAGCTGTTTGAAAATTTCAACTCAGGTATGTACACCAAAAGTCATATATATGAATTGCCTGGAGTTCAGACATTCAGTAGTTTTTTTGTTGTTGTTTGTTTGTTTTATTTCTACCTACCTAGTAAATGGGTGAGACCCTAAAGACTATCAAAGGAAAATGTTCTCTCAAACTACATAAACTAGTTCAGCATATACGGATTAAAATTCAATAGGTATAATTATATGGATGTTTCCTTATATTATGTTTGTTATATTTCTATTATATTTTTATATTTTTAAAAGGAAAAAACAAACAATGTCCAGGAATTTTAAAAAAAAATCCATCTTAACTTTAATAAGTAATGCGATATCAAAGCATTAACATTGACTTGTGAATACCCTTATGATGCTAAACCAACAGGTGACATGTAAATACCATGACTCTCACTTATTAATTTGCAAACACCTATAATATGAAACTATTGTGCTTGGCTCTGGTACCTCCGTGTCTTATTCAGTCACTTAAGAAAAAGTTCCTGCCAATGCAAGGGCATGTTCTGGTTGGTGAATGCTCTCTCTAATCCCTTTCTATAGTTCAATGACTGTAAATATTCTAAACTTTTATCTTTGGTCTCAGGTCTTCAGCAGATAAGAATCCCAGAATGTCCCTTGAGGGATGGGAGTTCTTTCATGGGTCAGGGCAAAACAGGATAATGTTTACCTCCTAATGGGTTCACTGAACCATTCCATTACATTTACTGGCAGGATGGAGTTCAATACAATAAATGCAGGAAAAATAGACTAAGAGAAATGGATGCCAAATGAGAAACCAATGTTTTGGGGAGATAAGAACTTGCAAAATGTTCCCATTCTCTTTTATTGTGCCTTCAGAGTACAGACTCATTTTAATATGGTATTTTTGTCAGAACTGTAGTTTATAGTTTTCAATACAACATGAGAAACCAGAGCAAAGTGAGAGATGACAAATTGTAAAATATGAAAACATGAGCTGTAATAACTATTCATTGAATTTTAATGGTCTGACATAAAATACATGTGAGGAGTTATATTTTTAAATGTTGACTTAAACATTTGATTTTGTTTTAGTAATTATGAGAAGAAAAGTCAGCACCTTTACCCTATTTACTACACATTTACCATTTAAATTGAAGAAAAAAATATTTTATTAAATTTAACATTATTTTCTTTTATAGGGAAAAATGATAAGGAGGAACATTATAGAACTGTTCTCATCAAAGAGTTTTGCTGGAGAACAGACTGTCATCAAATAAATCAACAGGTAATGATCACCTCTACTGTGAGAAATACGATGAAGGCAAAGACTGGTTAGTATAAATCTTAAGCTGATTGAACAAAAGGTATAACAGTAAATAGGGAAGATTTTTAAAACTCCTTGAGTATATGACATGTACTATTATGAAAAACTTCTAAGGTGCATAGAAAGTGCTAAGTCAACATAAAGATAGTTACTAATTCTCCACGTAGCAACCAAGGAAAGAAAGTGGCATAGTGTGGTGACATTTGAGAGATAATCTGCAAGAGAAGCTTGCCTTTCTCAAGTTGAAAAGCACTCCAGACAAAGGGCAACAGCATAATCCAAGACCTGAAGATAGAAATGTGCATGATTTTTTGAAGGTCTTCTCATGTGGCTATTATAAAGGTTGTTCAAAGATCAGATTGTATTAAAACTGTGAAGGGTTCATTATGTAGGCGATGGGGAGCCACTGGTATTTTATGAAAGATATGAAAGATCACATATGTCCTGTAATTAGATCTTGAGTTCCTAAGAGACAGGAAATAAAGTCAAAAAGGTAAAGACAATAGAAGATCATAGTTTAAGAAGAAAGTGAGGGCTGGGGAGATAGCTCAGTCGGTAGAGTGCTTGCCTTGCAAGCACAAGGCCCTGGGTTCGATAAAAAAAAAAAAAAAAAAGAAAGTGAATAGTATTTCAAAATAGAACATATGTGTTAAATATTGGTATTAGCACATAGTAAATCTTGGAGAAGAGTAAAGAGAATGAGATGAAAATGAAAAGAACTTTAAGACAAAGAAAAAACACTGACCTGAAGGTCAGAACAATGTCAATAGTGCTGCAGAAGTTAACACCTAAGAATACAGAATTGAAGATTGAATAGAAGTGATGTAAGGTCTTGTGCATCAACTAACATTTCCACAGTTAAAATACAAATACAGAGCAACACGCAAGTAGTTAGAGGAAGAAGGAGAAATATTGGAAAGCATTGTTATTCACAATGAAAATCACTAAACCAAATATGTTATAGGTTAATGGAAAGGAGACAATGGAAAAGAAGACATCAAAGGTACAAGAGAGAAAGGGCAACATCCCACATTTGGAAAGGAATATGAAAAAGAGCACAAGTGCAAAATTTAGAAGGTAACACTTCTGCTCTAAGGGAGAGAGGAAATTGGAGTTAGGACATAAATACATTTGGTATTTGCATGAAAAAATTTGTTAGAGGTCACAGGCTTGTTTCTCAGTGAATCTGAAGAATGACAGGTAGTAGGATTGGAGGGGTAAAAGTCTGGTCAGAGTTGAACTGTTTGCTTTGGAGAATGCAAAAAGTATGCAATTCTGCATAGAAAAAGAGACAACTGAGTAGCCTGGAGGATCCTGTGAATACAGAGATTATGAATTACAGTGGAGCCCATAAGCAGTTTTTAGATTCTTACATTAGTCAACAGGTGATATGAGTCTTGGAAGGAGTCACAGAAGCAGTGGGACAAGATTAGAAAGACATTCCAGTAAGGTCCAAGAGTGAAAAAATCTATGATGTGTACACAATAGAAATTTGCAATATTTATTCAATAAAAAGTATATGGTGAAATAATAGAGAAAGAGGAAGAAGAAAGGTTTAGCTAGGCAAGAGAATAAGAACCATTGACAACTTTGGAAAGGTACGCTAAAGTAATGGCAAGGCCTCTGACTGTCATTTAAAAAGTTTAAAAACCATTCTTTGGGAAAGAAGGTGTTGTCAAAGATTTTTAATAAGGGAATTGAATTAATCAAAGTTTAAAAATAATAATTCTGGCAGTAATGTGGAACCCAGATTAGATTGGTAGAGACTATATCTAATCACATGATTTGAAAATCTTATTCCCATGAGTTCCCAGGAAAGCATGACCTTATGTAGACTAGTAAATTCTACAACCTCTAATATAATTTATTTATACAAAGTCACGAGTTCAACTGAGTAAGCTGAATAATTAATCAAGTGATTAGTTCAGATTTGCATTTCAACCTGGCCAGGTGTTTCAATAAACACATCACTTCAAATATTTTTTTTATACCATGCAATTCTCCTCAAAATTGACAAATAAAGGAAAAGAATTATTGGGGACTAAGTGGAGCAAATTAAATTCTAAGCATGTATGATTATTTCAAAATGAACCCCAATATTATGTATAACTATAATGTACTAATAAAAAATTTAAAAACAAAAAAGATTGACAAATATAAACTAAAAATATAATTTTTCATTTCTCATCAACATTTGAGTTCCCCATCCTCTAAGCAGGTGTAGCAAAACCTATTACTTTTGCATTAGAAGGAAATAAACTTGAAGTTTGAAATATAAAGAGATCTTGGCTAAGAACTAAACATTTTCCTTCTCCATTCAAAAAATTACACCCTCACAGTGTGTAATGTTTTCTTCCCATCTCAACTTTCACTTTTGTTTTCAAGTGTACAGCAAAATTATCCAGCTATTCAATGGAAGGAACTAGACTGTATTAAAAACTCTGCTACTGTGGCATTGTACTCTATTGGAGAAGGAAATAGCCTGGAATTTAAGATACTCAAGTTCGTGTCTACATTGCACAAAATTGAGTTTTGTGTCCTTAGATGTATCAATGGAAATTATATGATTTTGATTTCCTCAAGTGAAGAATAAAGGACTTAGGAAAGACTATTTCCTTTCCTCGCCTAAGGCTCTAAGATATCAATTTTTTGTCTGCTTTGTTATTGTGTGCTTTCAATCTCCTCTAAATCCCATAAATCCTATAATCTATGTAGGAAAGATTTCAGTTTAATTTGGTTGTGGCCATCTCTGTGGTCAAGATATGTGTGGCCATATTTATCAAGCTATCAGAGCAGACTGCAGAAGAGCAAATGAATGCATTTGGTGAGAACTTCTTTTGCTTAACAGTGGTGAGCTCTGTGCTCTTGGGGCCTGGATGTAAGAGCTAAAAAGTATGGAGAAGATCAAAGATTGACAGGGCATGAGAGAGAACTTCTTTGTTCTGAGTTTGAAGTCAGTGGGAAAAGGCTGTAATTCCAAACTCAAGGGAGTAATGCTCAGAGGCTCTCAGAATAAAGCCTGGTACTAGTAGGGAAAATAAACATTTCTGCCAAGAACAGAATGAATGTTTGAGGAACCTGTGTTGTATAGAAGCTCCTAGAAATAGCACCAGGCAGAGCAAGAGGGCTGCCTTCTCCAGGAGGCTCATGGGCAATAGTCATCAGGATGAGGAAATAAACACCATTCATATTAATTAAGCCTGCACACATAAGAGAATGGAGCTGGAGAAAAATAAAATTAAATCAGGCTGTCATCTCATCAGCAGCACAGGATCCTTTTTGCTTATGCCTCAGAATAAAGCTTTTATTTATTAAACAGTGTTTGAGGTACAAACAGGTCTGTTTGTCCAAAGGCATTTCTGGCTCTGATGCTGGTAGTTCACCTAGTTGTCTCTTGGCTTCCTCCCCCACATCACATACCCCCTGCCTTCCTGCTACAGTTGTTTGCAGCTGTTCTTTACAAAAATTTTATAGGTACAGAGTTCAGCTTCAAATACAGGAGCTAATTCATCCAGAGGCAGAAGGCTGTTAATTTTTAAACTTTAAGTAATTCAAGGATTAACTTATGTTCCCTTCTAGCAGTAATTTACAGTTGATCCTTACCCTCTTTCTAGTATCATTTGTTACCAAAATTCAGTAATGAGTTTGGTCTCTCATCCTTTGTTCTCCTTTTCTCTCCTTTGCCTAATGCCCTCCTCATTCTGACTTTTGCAGTGTGCTTCCAATCTCCCTGTCCTTTCTCCATCTGCTGCCTCTCCTAGTCCAGGTGATCTCATATGCATGATGATGGTGAGTTCCAAGTTTACACCTCTGATCCAAACTCTCTCATAACTCCACAGGAAGCAGTCTGGCCCTGTACCTGGCATCTCTATGTGAATGTCCAATAGGAATCACAAGCTTGCATAACCAAACACAAACTTCCAATATTCCTTCCCCCATCCTCTCTCCAACCTTCCTCTTCCCACACTTGCTCAGGCCAGAATCTCGTATTTCTCCTTGACTCCTCTTTTTCTTGAAATAAAACTAATCCATCCATATGTCCATACATTGAAATACACACTGAATCTAAGCACTCCTCCACTCCTCACCATCTCCCTCATCCTGCACACCGTGGCACTCCGCCCTCCCAGCCAGCAGCTGCTTTCCTGCTAGTCTCCATTCCCTCTTCCCTCCATAGTCAATTTGCTACAGTCCTGTCAGCATCAAGTTTTAAAGTCATCAATCAGATCTTGTCACTGAGAGCCAAACTCTTCAGGGTTTCCATCTCAAGCGGCATAAATCTCCAAATCCTTGTCATTGCACAGTAGCTACTTCCTATATCCCTGAGGTTCATCTTCCTGTCCCTCCCCATCTCATTTTCTGCCTTTGACAGTTTCCACTCCATGCCATGATGAATCCTTTTTCACAGTGCTGTAGTCACCATTCCCACACTCAGAACTTTGTCTTCCAGATCATCAGACTGGCATCTACTTCTTTCCTCTCTTCAATTAAATACTGCCTTCTCAGAGGGGACCTCTGTAACCATCTTAGGCCCAGTCCTCGGCCTCTCTCTACTTCGTCTTCTACTTCAGCCTTCTCCAATCGCACTTTGCACACATTGGAGTTTAAGGTCTTTTTGCATGTTATGTGTTTTCCCCATAGAGTGAAAGCTACTTATGGACAGGAAATGTGTCTGTTTTAAGGTTTGTATACACTTCACTTAGAGAAATGTTGAAATACAGGGAATACCATCAGTACTTGTTAAATGAATAACAGGTAGACACAAAACCTCTTTCTTCTTCATTCCCTGTCTTGGTAGGTGGTAGCAGTTTCAGGGTTTTTTTGTTTGTTTGTTTGTTTTGTTTTGTTTTGTTTTGTTTTTGTTTTTTGTTTTTAATCTCCAAGACATCAAATTCAGGAAGCCATCTTGGACTCTGTCTTCCTCATTATCTAAATTCAATGGGTGAATAGTCTCTAGTGTTCCTTCCTCCTGTCTTCATGATGAAACCATTGCAGTGTAATGATGTCTGTGCTTGTAACTGAATGTGTATCTGTGTTTTATTTTAGTATCTGTGTTTGAATTTTGAAATAGTATTCCCACTTGCCTTCTTTATCTGAATTTGTGCTGCTTGCCCCACCCTCTCCCCACCAACTTATTCTTAACATTGAAAAGTGTTTCTGTTTCAGTTTGCTATTATGTAAATCTGTTCAAATCTTCTCCTTTAAACCCTCCAGGGTATTCCATATCCTGGAAGGGGAAGATAAGTAATCAGGAGGGCATCTACAGCCTTGTAGGCACAACCTTGCCAGGGCCCTTAACCTTAGCTCTTCCCATTATCTTTTCACACTTGGAGCTTCCAAAAAGCTGAAGACTTCAACTTTCCCCAGTAATTCATGGAGTTTCATCCCTGGATGTCTTTACACAGGATTCCCTTTTTACTGTGAGTAACCTACACCCACTAACCTGCTCCTTCTAGAAAGCTCCTTTGCAGTACTTATTTATTTATTTTGCAATGCTGAGGGCTGGATTCAAGGCTTCATACATGCTGGGTAATTCTTTGCAGTTTTTAAAACCAATTTTGAACTTCCTTTTTCTTCAGATATCTTTCCTTACTCTCCAACTGAGTTGCTCCATCTTTGGGGTCATCTCTTTATTTTAAATGTGCTTCTACTCTTAAACTTTGTATTTAGCAACCCAATTTATTAGCTTAAATGTCTGTCTCCTTGCTAACTTGGGAATCCCTTAAAGATGCAGACAGTATGCACCTCACATCCTAATCCTCTACATGAAGACAGACATGGAACATGAAAGGCATATGGATATATGACTATTTACCAAATGGAATTAAAATACTTCCATAAGTGTGTGCTATATACAGGATAGTTTGTTTGTTTTTTTCAATAAGCCATTCATTTTAATGAACTTATTTAAAGATTTTATTTAAACTTTTGACTTGAAATTTAAGTATTCTGTTGGGGAGGGGGTAGCAAGAAGATGTTCTTTAATTGTTAGCTCTGTTAAAGAGGAAATTAGAACAATGGGACTGTCACAATAAGAAAGTAGAAGTAGGAGGAAGGAAAGTAGGAGAATAGAAAAGGCATGCAGGTACATTCACTGGTAATTGGTGAAAATCATTTGAACTGAAATAACTTTTAAAAGTATTCACTAGCAAGTCAAGAAAATATTGTTATGTGGTTTCAGCTTATTGAACATTATCCAGTTCAACAGAGGTGAAAGCATGCTAACTCAAGACAAATTCAAGAAAGAGTCTAAGGCCTCTAAGGAAAGTCTGATGGAGAAGGAAGTCTTGTCTCCATACAGCCAAAGCAAGTAGAAACTTTGGTGAGGTGGTTAAATCACTAGAGGGGAGCTGGGAACCTTCCCTTCAAGGGCAGTAATCTAACTCATTAACTAGAAGCCTCAGGTCATGCCCTTAAGTGCTCTGTGCCTCCATTTTCAGGCCTGTAAGGTAGGAAACAGACTCCTGAGATCCTTGTCTCAAGATGCTGTTTGGTGGACCCAGTGTCTGCTCTCCAACTAGCCAGGTGCCTTGCAGGTTCCAGAGTGTGGGCATCTCTCCCACCTCTGCAACTCCCTCAGTGCAGATACTTCTTTGCACCAGTGTCTAGCCTGCCCCTATTCTTCATCTACTGGGATTCTGATGAAAAATACTGCCACAAAGCTTTCTCTTGCAGTTCTAGACAGGATTGAACCTTTCTGCACAGAATTTTTTTTCTTTATCCCAGAGCTCATTTGTTCATATTGTCTCTTCTCAATAGACAGTGAGCTGCTACCAGGCAGGACTCATGTTGTTTCTCCTCCTCTTTGTATCAGAATCTTCTTTCAATGTGTTTGACCCATTGTAGAAATTTAATGCATGGGTGTGGAATGAATGAATATGAAAATGATAAACATAATGGATGACCATTATGGCTTATCAATTTCTGAGTTGTGGCTCACTTTTGGCAGCTAGATATGCCTCAAGATGAGGAGAAAGGGATTTTTCTAGTCATAGGATATTCTCCCTAAAAATCTAGGAAATTAGGGAAATAAATATTCTTTGTGTCCCTGGAAATACTATTAAAATAGCTCTTCCATGATCTATGAAATTCTTTTCCTTTTATTTTTTTTCAGAGGAGGATATATAGCACTGATATAACACACAATAAGTCTTAGTTTCCCTCCCCCACCTTTGGATCTCCTCCCACAGAGGTTACCTATAAATAGGTACCTAAGAAGCTTGACCCTACAGTCTGCAAAACTTGTTCTGTTTTACCTCATTTATAGAAAGACTTGTGCCTAAGTTGTTATGAATGGACAAAACTATTCCTGGAATGATTGTACCAGAAGTTCCAGAAGTTACAGAAGCCAACATTCATTTCACATTTTTCAGAATTTGGGTCATAATAGTAGCATTGTCACCAAGATAATAGAGACCTCTGCTGTGAATCTCAAGGATGGTATAAACATATTCCCAAAAGAGCCACATTCAGAAAGTGCTTAACTGAAGTTTTCAGACAAAATAGGAGATTCTCAGAAATCACTTGGAAAGATTGATAGTGAAATGATTATACACATTCTGGCATAAAAAATATGAATATCTCAGAGGAATGAAAGATAATGAGGATATTTGTAACACTAGAATATTTTCAAAGAATGGAGGATTTAAGACTCATAATACATGAATACAAGGCTTCAAAATAAAACTGCTGGAGGAAAGTTATATCTAGGCAGATTCCAGGCATTACCATATATAGAAGATTATTCTAATAAAGTGATAAAACACAGAGCTGGATGGCGCTCTATGTAGATATCAAGTGGTTTATATATTTTTCCATAGAATCAATTAAAATCCTTTGGTATACAGGTATCATTATTTCAGGTAAATGATGAGGTTTGAAGCTAAGACAGGAGGATGGAGGTGAGTTTAAAGCCAGCCTCAGTAAAAGTGAGGCATTGAGCAACTCAGTGAGACTCTGACTATGCAAAATAGGGCTGGGGATGTGGGTTCAGTGGCCAAATGCCCCTGAGTTCAATCCCGAGTACACCCCTTCCAAAAAAAAAAAAAAAAAAAAAAAAAAGGAATGAAGAGATTTAAAAAGCTTATGCAACCGGACCAAGTTGCAGAGAAAAATTTGAACTCATATCTGCCTGGCTTATAGGTTCCAAGATTTTCCTTTTTTCTTCTTTCACACCCATGGTTCTTAAGCACAGGGTTATCATTTTTTCTTGGTGGTGAGAAAGGAAGAAATTTATGAAAATGAGTTGAGCTCTATGAGCCTGTGATGATTTTATATGCAACCAATAAGACAGTAGGTATGACATCTGTAAGTCAGTCTAGTCTACTGACAGTTTTTGTTTGTTTGTTTGTTTGTTTTAGGGAGAAAAGAAATGAAAATTTTATGAGTCCAGGGAAATAATGATTAAGAATTTTTGGACTCCACTGAAAATCTAATAAAAGGTATAAACTTTCTCCTCAGAATGCTTTGCATTTTAACTCAAGGTGCTCATGGACACTTTCAAGCCCATTCCAGAACACTGTTTGCTTCTTACTCAGCTTAACCTTCTCTCAAGGACTTCTAACAATTTTAGGTTTTGAATTCCCTATAAATATTCAACCTTTCAAAATTAAAACTTGACTGAGAAAAAGTTCTGATGTTTTGATTTGAGTAAAACATTGATTTGACCTCTAGCTAGCTAAGAGCACCTTAAGATTTGCATTTTTATCACTGTATCCTTGAATTTGATTGTTTAGAGAAGAAATTTATAATCACTCCTGTGTTTTTCCTCACAATCTCTAGTTTTTTAAGTATCTAATGGATGTTTATTTGAAAGGAAAATATCTCATTTGTCTTGGACTTCTGTAGTTTTATGCACTATATATTTTCTTTAATTTCAAGATATATTTTTCCCTTCTGGGACATCTTATTTAACTGTAGTTTATCAAAGATAACTTTAATTTTCTATTTTCCTGCCTTCTTTTGAAATGCCATGAATTGATAATGAAGCTAAAGATTCTTGATTATGTCCAGAGACATAAGTATGAAAGACCAGCTAATAACTAAAATCACAAAACACTCTTGACTGCTCAAGGGACATAGTTTCTGAATGTTACACATGTATTTATCTTCACTACTATGAGTACTGTACACAGAAGTTTCATTTCTTATTCTCATCTTTTTACCTATGACTTTATTCAGTAGTGAAGGTAATCTCCAAAATGGAAAAAAAAATGGTTAAAAATAATAGTGATTATGATTTGTTTTAAATAGAATTTCCCCAGAAATCAATCAAGAACATCCTGGTTTATCTTTGTGGACTGAAAGAAATTAAATACTCTACCATGTCTCTACCATTCCCTGGTGTTGAAACTTTTAAATTATCTGACTAGAGTTCACGGTTGTACACAGGACAAGATCAAACTGAATTTCAGTGATGAAACTCCAATACCTTTGTGATCCTTCCTACGTACCTACCTCTCACAGAGGATTAATTTCCAAACCCTGATTCAACCTCTTACTAAAGTGTATTCCTAATAGGCATATGGTTTATCACTGCAGCTCTAATTTCCCTATGAAGTACAAAGGGAATAAAACCACTAAAAGAGACAACCAGACTGTTGATGTGCTAATTGCCACATCTTCAGTAAATTACTTAATTTCTTTAAGCCTCAGCTTATATGTAAATTGGGAATAATAATGATATTCACTTTTTAGGGTTGTCGTGAATATTATTAAATAGATAAGCATGTTAAGTGTTATACGGTATGAGCTCAATATGTGCAGCTATTTCCACAGCATAAATTTCTTCCCCCAAATTGCTTCTCATTTTGCAGAAGAGCAGAATGAACTGACTTGCATTCAAACTTATTCCACAGCCTTGATAATTCTTACATTTTATTGATCTATGTTGAGATTAGTATGAATTATATTAGCATATGAGTTATATTAGCATATTATATTCATATGAAATATGTATATATGTATTATTTATGTAGATATATGTATGCAAAATATTACAAGAAAGTAGTATCACGTGACTCTCCTGTAATGGATTACATTTTGATTTTTTAAATTTATTCTGGTTCTAGCTTTCAATCATTTCAAAACTTTAAGGCATACCTCAAATTTGCTTATATACATGATCAATATATCCAATTACAAGTCCCAATGTTAGTCTGGTAATTGGTAGAAAGTATGAAGAGGATATCTGAGCTGAAATACTAATTCTCACAAGTCGCAAACTGCACAGGAGATTTTTAACACTTGGAGTCTAATGAGACAGCTTTATGTGCATCTTGAGAAAGCGGCAGTGGAAAAGCTCACTGTCACAGATGTAAGAGCAGTAAATAAGACACTAATCGTATATAGTTTCCAGACTTAAAATATGAAGAATTTTCTCAATAGAGAAAGAGGCTGTAACTAATAGAAACTAATCTGTAAAAAGGGTGATAATTTTACCCAGTTACAATTTAAAATACAGACTGTAACCTTGAAGAAAATTATGAATGCCATAAAAACAAATTCATATATAGAGGTAAGAAAGTAATTCATATTAGACTTCCTAAATAAAGGGATAATCTATGGGCATAAATAATATATGTAATAAACATACAACATGCACACATACATTAAGAATACAAAAGACTGGGGTTGGGGTTGCAGCTCAGTGGAAAAGCACATGCCTAGAATGCACTAAGCTCTGAGTCCAATCACCATCACCACAAAACAAAACAAGAATACAAAAAATATAGATTAGTTTTACTTGGTAAAACACTGGGTATATAGACAAAATGTGTGACCTATTGGTTGAGGAATTATAGAAACATCAGCAAACTTTAAGGATTAAAATCCACATGTGAACCCACAGGACTGGAATGAATGCAGCAGTGTAGCTCTGGGGTGTACATGTTCAGCACAGCCCGAAGACTTCTCCCGCTTGTGCTATCTCCCACTACTTAACACAATGGTAGTCCATCAGGTCTTCCTTTAGTTTTATTCAGGATCCTACATAAATCATAAAGAAAATGGAAAGTAACACACCAGAAATCATTCTGAATGCTTGATGATGAAGAATTAGGAAGAAACAAAACAAAAAGAGGCAGTTATTTAAAATGGCCAGAAATGTGCTTCCTAAAGGTGAACAATTACATCTGTCATTGAGTTCCTCTGCTGCAACTCTCAACCATGTGTGTCCCACTCTGTCCATGTGGTAAGCACAGGCATTTTCTCAGGCATCTGAATGCAAACACTTCAGATGTTCAGGGTTCTACTTGTTAGTGGAAAAAAACAATCCATGGGGTGCATATGTATTAAAATTTTAAGATCAGGAAAGGGAGTTGGGAGGTCCTGTATCTAAAAGGAGGGACAGGCAGAGAGAAAGAACACTGGGAATAGGAGAGCAGGTGTGGTCCAGGGTGACAGAATGTAGGGTACCCAATAATGCACTACATGGTGGGACAATTTTATACTTGGGTTTCATTCTTTCCTCCCCTAGTGGTCTTGTAGCTTTGTCTAGAATATGAAGCATTTCAACTTGGTCCTGTCAAATGATAAGTAGGCATAAAATAGAGCAGAAAGCAAGAAGTGCTTCAGTTGTAATATATCTGAGCATCTAAAGTGTGAGGGAGGGGGAAAAACAAGCGTTAGTGGGGTATACCACGTTGAAACATCTGTTCACCACCCCACCCCCACCTTCCAAAAGGGGTTAGAAAGGCCAGGTCTCTTTTTGGTGGGAGAAAATGCCTATGTTGCAGAGTAAATGGAGCTTCCAGGACAACACAGGGCAGAACCACAGGGCAACCAGCACTTTGTACATCACAGAGACAAAAAAGCAAGGACATAGTGGGTGTTTAAAAATCACATAAGCAAGGCACTACATGCCTACACTAACTTAGCAATAAGGACCCTAAAATAAGACTAGGCATTGAGGATCAGAGATCAGGTGCAATGCTGACCACCTTGGGAATCCTGAATGGAGAAGAATTCATCTCTCCTACTGTCAGATTATTGTCAGACTGGCTTCTCAGTGAGCACACAGATGCATTCGTGACAGAGAACCACACTCAGGCGTTCATGAAGTGCAGAATTAGTCATTCTCACAAAACCATTTACCTTTATAAATTTGGGGATAAAATAGTCGTTAGATATACGTGGTGTAGAAATGTCATACTACAATTCTTGTAGTCAAGATTCTAGAACCAGTTTCTTTATCCATTCATCTATTGAAGGGCATCTAGACTGGTTCCACAATCTAGTTATTGTGAATTGAGTTGCTATAAACATTGATGTGGCTGCATACTGTAGTATGCTGATTTGAAGTCCTTTGGGTATAAACCAAGGAGTGGGATAACTGGGTCAAACAGTGGGTCCATTCCAAGTTTTCTGAGGAATCTCCATACTGCTTTCCAGAGTGACTGCACTAATTTGCAACTCCACTAGCAATGGACAAGTGTGGGACTATTACACTATTACAGCCATAAAGAAGAACAAATTATGGCATTTGCAGATTAAATGGATGGAAATGGAGAATATCATGTTAAGTGAAATAAGCCAATTCCAAAAAAACCAAAGGCCGTATATTTTCTCTGATAAGTGGGTGATGATATATAACAGGGGAAGGGGGCTTGGGGTAAGAGAATAATGGAGGAACTTTGGATTGTGTAGAGGGAAATAAGGGGGGGAGGGGATAGGAAAGATAGTGGAATGAGGCAGACATGTATGTACATTACCCTATTACATGTACTCATTACCCTATGTACATGTATGATTACACAAATGGTGTGAATCTATATCGTGTACAACCATAGAAACAAAAAGTTGTACCCCATTTGTGTACAATGAATCAAAATGCAATCTGTAAAAATAAAAATAAATAAAATTTTTTAAAAAGATTCTAGAACCTAGACAAGGTAAAAAGAGGGAAGTAATATTTCTGTTTTAAACCAATTACATCTTAACCAAGATGACTTCTCTGAATAAACTGCAGTTTGTACTAGCACTACCACTTGTTCAGCCTTGTATTGATTGTTTGAGGCTTTGGACTGATTACATTCCTAGAGTTTATTTTTTCAGACTTTCCAAATCATAACACAGATTTCCTGCAACCATTGTTATAAAATCCTTGGCTTGGCTAGAAGACTATCTTGTCACAATTAACCAACTTCTAATCTACACTTTTGAAAACTTTTTTGAAAGCAACATTTTCTAGTCTTTACCTACACAATCATGATTCACTCTACACATATTCTGTGATTCAGGTAGAGGTGTGGAAGGACATAAGCGAAATTCTATTTAGAATCATGACACTGACAATTTTTATTTTTTTCCAGGATAAAACATTATTAAAAAGTTACAGGAAGATCTTACTAAAGAAACTTGAGTTATAGATGTATACTGCCAAAAAGATATTAAGATTTTTTTTATATAGACAAAATAATTATGATATAAACTCATTAATACTAAATTGTTTTGCTCAATGGGGAGTAATGATGAAGTTCCATGAGAACCAGAGGTTTTTTTCATCCTTTCTTCATGTAGCTATTAGCTATAATTAAATTCAGCTATTACTCTACATGGCTTTAATTCCAATATGTGACAGTGATTTTTGACATTCAAGTAAATAAAATGAACACTATTAAACTGTGAATGAAAAGAAAACAAGAAAAGGAAATGGAGTACTTTAATATCAAGAATTCTTTCACTTTGCTGATATGTAGCTCTTTCCATTTTAACACAAATGAGATATAACTCCAATGAGAACCTACAAAAAAGTAAAATCAAAGAAGGCAAGAAAATAATTTTTCACCTGTTAGTGAGCAGACCAAAAATGCATTTCTACGTCTAAAGCACCTTGCAGCATAATGGAAACCAGGTGAAACCAAGTTTAAAGCTCATATAAAAATATTAAAGAGCTTTCTATTTACTGAAGACATTTATATACTTGTCAGGTGGCATTCTGAGATGTAGATGATTGCCAGTAAAAAAATATAAATTTCCATTGGAAAGTCTATTACTGGGAAATAATAAATGTACCTGTAAATGTAAAAGGAAAGCAATTTGAATGGGAATTGCATAGAATTTTGATTTCTTTAAATAAATGTATGATATAATTATGATAGATAAATGGCAGATAATCTGATTCAGATGAAGATGATCCATGAACATATGTAATAGTAACACTAGTTTGAACAAAAGATGCTCAGTTATGATCATGGCTCAGCTATTTAGTAGACTTATGACAATAGTTTCCCCTTACTGCTGCTTGTTTTTCTTATCTTCAAATGAGCAAAATAGCCATGCTACTAAGCTCATAGAGTTATTTGAGGATCATATGTAAAAGCATATGGAGAATTTTATGATAAAATATGACAAAGTATATGAATGTATGTTTATTCAGATATCACATGTTTTAATTTTGAACCAAAATAATAAAAGGACTCTATCCAAACATTTATAGCCTAAGGCTACTTACTCTCAAGTATCTCTAACCTCTTATTAAGAACATCAGTTTTCAATGATTAAGAAGTTGAAGGGAATGGTAAAAGGTCAGATAGAGCTGCTGGCAATTTTACACTAATGCCACATTTAAACCCAAGACCATTTTTTGCAGGCATCTGTCAGACATTCAGTGCCCTATACAATGGACACGTGTTCTACAAACATGTCATAATAGCCACCTAACCCTGTCAGCAGAATGTGACTTTCCACAACACACAATCATCAACAGCCTCCCATTTTCGAAAATACGAAGTGTCTCCTAAGTAAAATATGATCCAGATTGTATTCCTAGTCTTTTCTGTTACCAAAATTCCTCCTCCTGCACTGTCCTCTGATGGTTCCAAATTACCTGGTCAAGCTTACCAAGATCTCAGAAAATATGCACAATGCTGATTTTACTATTCTGCTCTGTCTGCTTCTGCTTTTTGGTCACATGTAGAAAACTTCACTCATATTTCAAGTTCAACTTGAGGGTGTTATCTCCTCAGTAGTCTCCCCTGCCCTGAGGACAAAAGATCATGACTTTATATCATGGCATAAAAATCATCCTAGAACTCTGAACACTGATTGTATGCAGGGAGACAATATGGAGTAGAGTTAGGAGCAAGGAGTTTAGAGATAGATGATCTACATCAGGATCTTGGTTATCTAGTCTTGTGACTCTAGGCAATATATTTGACTTCCTAAAGACTCAATGTTATCTTCTCTAAAATGGAGATAATAAAGTGAAGTCAAAGGTTACATGAGAAACTATATTTAAATAATTCATTGCAGGTTCTGGCACACATGTAGAGTTCAATGAATTCTAGCTTGTAGCAAATTCAAGCATTAGCAGCAGTAACAATGGCAGTGGTTACTGTTTCCATGATGGTATCCCCTTTACAAAAGTTCATTGGCAGCAGAGATAATGTCAGTTTCATTTCTATATTTTGTGCCATTGGATGGCAAGTCTATAAGAAATGAGTATACCTGGCACATTACTTCATGTTTGGTCATCAATCCATGTCCCAAATCTCCCTGTTTTGCTTTATTTTTCCTGTTTCTGGATTATCTGGAGGGACACACTGCACTCAAACTGTTTTCTTGACTCCCTTGCAATCAGGCTGCCAGTAAGGTCTGGTCAGTGTGTGACCCTGGTCTAGGAAGCACCTCTGTTCCTGGGATGCAGTAACACTCCTCCTCTGTCTGCATGGCTCTGAGCACACAGGCACCTCTCTTTGTGTTTCATTTTAGTTTTGCCTCACCTTCCCTTGCTGGTTCTTTTATTTAATTCTAGTCATCATAATAAATTCTCCATATTAAATTTTCTCTATATATTTATCTAGCACAAATATGTCTTCCTGGCTTAACCTTGTTACTTCAACAAACGAATGTGACTTTTACTGTTAAGTGCCCACAAAGCTTAAATGGAGACAAAAACAGTCTGTTACTTGGGGTTGCTGGGTAAGATCAAGAAAAATTCTGTACATGAAGGCATTCTGAAATGATTGTTATACAAATGCAACCTTTTGCTCTTCATATTTTTAATTGCAAAGGAATAATTTCATTTTACTGATCTATAGCAGCAGTGTTCTAAAAGTTACTGACCTCTTTGGACACAGTTACATGATGAGAGAAAAGGGGACAGCACAAAGTCCAATAGATAACTGAATTTGGCAGAGCAGAAATTTTATGACTCATAAGTCAGAAGACATTGGTCAAAAGAGTGAAAATTATGATTTTACTGAAGACAAGGGATCACTTGGAAGACATCCACCTCAGAGTTGCTCCAAGTCTTAATTTTGTAGATGAGCAATCACATTAAAATCCACAAGTATTCATAAAATTGCAGGTTATATTATTCACTTATTTGAGAATAACACACAAAAAAGCAAAAGCAAATATGAAAGCTAAAAGACTTTGAGAAATTCAAATTTCAAGTAAATCTTTGTTGTGAACATAGTATAAAGCAGCTACTGAAAACCCCAAAATAATTAAGATAATAATTAAGACATAGTAAACAAAAATCTTTAAAAAGCTGCATATTCATGAAATCCAGATAAAGTCTGTAGTTACTAGTAGTTTACCAATGTCAATTTCTTTATTTCAATAATATACTCTGGTTATGAAAGACGGTATCACGCCAGGGGAAGACACTCGAGAACTCTTTACCATTTTGCACTTTCTGGTGAATTTAAAATTTTTAAGATAAAAAATTAAAAATGAAACTATGCTTAGTAGATCAGAAAGAACCCATTAAAAAGTTGAAGCGTGAGATTTGCAGCCTTAAATGTATTGTCTACATGAAATTTGAAATAGAGTTCTAAGTAAGAGACTCATGGGTGTTTGAATCACTCCACAAACAGGACCATGAAGCTTCAGGCACTGGATGTGCTGTCACATTTCCTCCTGGCTTCCTTTACCATCTGGGACACGCTCTATCATCTTATCTTACAGGGCTTTGCACATGCTAGGCAAGGGCTCCATCACTGAATTTTGCACCAGCCCTCTATCTCCTGATGCTTTTACCATTTGATCTTGGGTTTCCAGTAACATGACTCTTCTGTTTGAATGTTCAGTTGTCTCCTAAGAACAGGCAGGGGCTACTTGCCACAATTCCTGCACAGCTCAATGTTTCAAAATAAAGGGATCTTGGACCTGTGATCAAACATGAGGGTCTGGTCACTGTTCTCTTGTTTTACATATAAGTTTGCTCTAGGACTAGACAGGGAGGAAATAGTTAGACAAATAGAATGATCCTTTTTTTAACTATCAGTTATTTAGGAATGGCCTTCTGGATATTGTAAGGATGGGTTCCACCCCCAGGTCTGGGTATTCCTTCAGTTACACAAGATAATACTCCACACCCAGTAAATAAGGGTTTAGTTAGTAATCTAAAACAACTATTTTCATTTTCTTCCAAATGAAAAAAGATACATGCATACTTTTCTCTGATAAAATGCAATGTTGCAACATAAAAAATAGCAAAATATCATTTTGAAAAAACAACTGCACTTTTAAGGAAACTATTCTTTAGATTCTCTTCTGGAGTTTTATCTGCTTCTATGAAGTTACCCCCTCACACAAGCACACTCAAATATGTAAAGGAAGTAAGAACTCAGCAGACTCTCTCATTCACTCCTTCCTATGTGAAAAGTGGCCAAGCATGCACCATCTGCAACATAAATGAATGTTGTGTGGTGCAGGAAATTCTTAGCCTCTCTGAGCCTCATATTAAAAATAATAGTAAATTATGTTTAATGCATGTGCTGATCTTAGATGAATATGACGGAGTGTTTCACACATGAAATTTTCCTTTCTTCCTAAAATCTAGGAAGCCAGAGGCAGACATACTATTCAGAAAGACCTGCTTTCTTCACACTGAATATTGATGATGTGTTAGTTCAAGATCAAGTACTTCGAATGTTGTTAAACACATCCACATCCTCCAGTAGGAGTCCATGCTTTGTTTTCTGCAATGGTAACAGGCTCTCTGAGGATAAGAGTACTGCAGCATAGTAATCACTGAGTCCTCCTGGTCTTGAAGACAAGGCAGCATCATAAGGGTAGCACATGCCCTAGTCAGGGTCTCCAGAGAGTGGGCATGGGAGCACATCATTATGAGAGGGGCATGCAGAGAGAAGAAGGTGTCTCCTGTATCTGCTTTAGGTTTTTAAGGCCACATTGTTCCCATTGTTGTTTTCCTTATCTTGTCTGTTACACACACACACACACACACACGCACACACACACGATGTGCACACAACACACATAAATAACAGACATGTAAATCTTGGCTAATAAAGATGGTGATCTCTTCTTGCTAATTCATTACCTATCATAATTGCTGCATCTCCCAGGGATCATTGGCTCTACAATCATTTCATTGTCTCCTTTTTCCATAATCCATCCATCTTTATTTGAGACCAAAACCAGGGTTTGCATTTGCTACAACAATTCTTTGAAAACCTAACTAAGAAATCACAACCACAGAATTTCGGATAGGTCCAAACCAGAAGTGCCTTTCCTGTTCCACCAGATGGCAGTCCCACATAAGGATGGGGGTAAAATGGGGGGAAGGGAGGTAGTATTTTGGATATGGAAGCATATAATTCTGGTATTTTCTGTAATGGAAAAAACTGAAAAAAACATGCAGGTTGGTTCCCTAAGAAATGAAGTGTAGGTGTTTTGTACATCATCACAACTGTTGTGCAAAATTTTTAAAAAGCAAACAATTGGAACTGTCTGAATTAAAAAAAAATATTTTGATGACTAACCTAAGCTTTTGCCACATGACACTGGAAGAGTTGAAAACAAACCTACAAAACAATGTGTTCAAGTCTGTGGTTATAGCCACTTATGTGCATATGGTTTGTCTTCTAAATATATTTCTGCTTCATAGCTAAAAATTGGCTTGACTTTTTCATTTGAAAAGTGGCCATGACAATGCATTGCTTGTGAAATTAAGGGAGAATCTGTATGTGTGCATAAATAAGATGCAAGGCATTGTGATGAAGGGATTATCAAAGTCTAGTTTGGTTCGACAACATGGGGCATAGGAAGCTTTTCCATCTGTCTCTTACACCCTTCTTCATGTACTAGACTAGATAGCTTTCACCCCTTCCCTGGAGAAATCCAGTTCAGAATCTCTAACACAACTCTCACGCCAGAATCTTGGCTCTGCTCCAAGACCATGTCATTTGCTGGCAGTAAGTGATGCTAATGAAATAGCATCTACTTCAGGATGCCTGAAGTGATGTCTATGACTGGTTAAAAGGCCCATGGCAGAGCCCAGAATGGGTAGACTCAACACTCCAGTCTTACCCACTGAAATCTAACACTGCGTTGGCATCAGGTGGTCACTGCTTTGAGGATATACTTTGAGGATGTGCTAGCTTACCAGATGAGGATGGTTTTGTCTTTCCTTGCTTAGCTCTTTTCATTGTGTTTTAGATTCAACTAAAACAAAATTTGTCATTAGCTGTCAATTTAATATTCTTGAAGCAGACTCTACATATCTATAAAATATACATATATTAGGAGATCAATTTATCTTTTCTTGATTTCTTAGCTCCCCAAGAGATCAGCTGATTGCTCCCTATTCCTTTTGGTCCCATTACTAATTCTCAGTATTAAAGAAGAACATGCTTCTTTTTCAGCATTTGCCATCAATTTCCTTGTCTCCAAAAACATTTTCTCCTTGCTCCTTTTATCCCTTATCATCCTGGTTATAACTAGTAGGTAATATGAGTTTCTGCTTTGACTCTGTCATATAAATTTATCTTCCATGGTCAAAGAATGGAGACATTCAGAGCAGCAAATGATTAGGGGAAAAAATGTTTTTTGTTTTCCTCCCAAAACATTGAGCCGGGTATATATTTTAATTTAGGATATACAATCACCATATTGATGTATAAGATATTTGCTAATAGCATTATAATGCAAGCAAACTAAGTTTATTAATTTGACAAAATGTTGTTTTCCATGGTAATAATGTTCTATCACAAGGATTTCAGAAATTAAAAACACACCCTTCCATGTTGTTATAGTACATGGATCAATATCCCCTGCACATAACAGAAAGCATAAAAGTCTACATTTTACATCAGTTGGGTTGCAATATAGCACAAAAAGAGACTTCAAATATTATAGTCAATGTTGGCAAAAATAAAATCTACTAGCCTGTTTTGCAATATTTTCTATATTCAAGCAGTTAAATGGGTCACAGTATAATATTTATATATTTTTCTAACCCACAGGCCATGTAGAAATTTGACCTAATTAAAGATCTGTAAAGAGCTTTTCAATTTTTTCACTTAGGTTAATTTTGCTTAGTAATGAAATGAGGTTTAAGGATTTCTTTTTGGTTATTTTATGTAAAATATCTTTAAGAAAATCAAAGATTAATTGTTAGAAAAAAAGGTGACTCTTACAGGCTACAGACTTTCATTGTGAGTACCCTGTATAATCTGCAATATCATTCTTCTTAGATTTGTTTACTTTCCATTATTCATAATTGCTTCTTTTAATTGGATCAAGCAAGCTTCGTTTAGACTCCCCCTGAGAGTGATGTTGGCAGAAATGATTGGCAGTTTGCTCTCCCACACGGTGTCATTCTAAAAATGCAAATGTCAGTTAACAGGCTTCTCTCACCAATGTTCAAGAGTGGGAGTCTGCATTTAGCAGAAAGTAGTCTGGGTACACATATTTCAGAATAAATGCATGTGAAATTATGCATTCAAATTATGGAATCAAAGAACGGAAAAGAAGCCACAGAGGTCAGACTGCACTCACACTATGGACTTCAGGTTCCTCTCTATTCCTCAGTCACCCTGGGCAGGTGAAATTATTCTTCTTTTAAAGATTAGGATATATAATCTTTCCTCAGATGTCTGTGGTAGAGGTTTAAGGAATGTACCAATGATTTAAATGTTCAAGAAAATATTTTAAATGTTGCAACTTTTTGCACTAAAACTCTTTTTAAAATAACAGTTATTAGAATATTTCTATATTATTTTGAAATGAATTTTCCATTATGTATCATTTTGGTAAGTGCCAGGGTTGTATAAACTCAGTAGGACAATATGCAAAATTTTGTGGCATATCGATGAGGAGAAGAAAAAGATAAGTTTTCCCCTTCTATTCTATCACTGATCAGCCATCTTACAATAGAATATGATACTTAGTTACTGCAGATGTATAAAGTTTGTAACTTTCTCTCTGCTTGCTATGATGTTGTCTTGGCAATTCTTTGCACTGAAGTTTTCAGAATTTATCAGGAGTAAAAGTGGCAAGTCTCAGTCCCCTATATTCTAATTTTTGATACTTAGTTAAAATTGAGGTGCTAGTAAGCACTGACATGGGCTATATGTGGGGAAAGCAGGATGAGCTGAAGGCACCGCAGTAACAGAGAGTCTGTCTGTGTTTGTCTAGCCTCTGAATCAGAACTGAATGTGTGCACTGTGTCCTGACGTGTGTAAGGAAAATTTCAGCCACATTAATGTATGTGAAATGGCACAGCACAATCCCACCTGCGGTCCCACATTCTTATTTTTGATACTAATAAAACAACAAAAATACAATTCAGTATTTAATTAATCCTATTTGAAATACAATGGCTTTATAATAAACTAGATGACTATTTATTTTAAAACAGAAATAAAACAAAAAGAAAAAAAATCTTTTATTAGCCAGGCTGTCTGGATTTAAAATTGAGGAAGAGAAGAGAGGCAGCTCATCACAGTTAGGTCAGTGGTGGTGGAGGCAGAGAAGTTTGTGAATAGGACATATAAAAGGAGATGTAAGGCACAGAATGCAGTCTTGCTATTCTGACCTCTTATTTTCAAAACAGCATAGAGGAAAGAAGTCTTGAGGCAGTTATGCAGCTCCTACTCGATGTCACTCACTGTCCTGACTGCTTTGTAAATATTAACTCATTTAATCCTGGACATCAAGGACAAGAAAGAATTCTGAAGTTCCTCTTGGGAAGGATGGTATCAAAAACTCATCTGACCAGCTGCTGTCTGGAGGTCACTTGCACAGAGAAATGGATTAATTACCTCAGTCTTACTGTTTTCTCCTTGAAAGAAGGCACTGTCTGGCTTTCAATCCCTATGGCCACCTCCAGTGAACTGTAGGAGACTGGATCCCAAGAAAGGGCCTCTATGCAGGGAGACAGCCATTTCCATTGCTCCCTGGACAGCAGATACCATCTGGTCCTGCTCACCAACCTGCCTGGGTCTCCTCCTGACTTCTGTAGACACCTTCCCACTTGAGGGCAGTGTAGACTGGAGCCAAACTGAACAGAGGCAAAAAAAACCAAACACTTTTTTTATTTTTAAACAAGTAACTGTGAGAGAGCTGAATGTAAGGGTTTAATAGAGCTCATCTTTAATCCTCACGTGAAACATCATTATTCCACTTTACAGGCCACAGCCATGAGCCTTTCACAAGTCCCAACACTTCACTGTATCCCTCCCAAGTTACTCTCTTAAACAACTCTTGCCTCAAAAAAGAGAGTCCAGAACACTTCCTCCCACAAACTTACAGGTTGAGGGGGCATTTACAGGTGGGATTCTACTCAGTGGCTAGAATATATTTGTTGAATGAACAGTTTTCATTTGTTTTTGCTCTTTTGAAAGAGATGTGTTTACTTATGTGATAAACAAAATTATTGATTAAAATGCTACTGTTTTAAATTCTGTTTGTATGAAAATCAATGTTTCATGTTAACAACTTAGGGCCATGTTCTTCACATTTTCAGAAACATTTCTTAGAAACAAATGTGTCACAGAAGCATTACCTTTTACTCAACTGAAATATCATTTTTCTTTTGAAAAAGAAAACAGCAATAAATATAAAAAGGTCATATGTTAGCACAGCCCTAATGCCCAAAAGCTTCATCCCTTGATTAACAAGTATTTGAAAATGTATGTAACTACATAGATAAAATTGAAGAAATTAACCTTGTCTCATTTTGCAGTTAAATTCATACAACCCTGGAACAACTCTGAGGATACCACTATTAAGAAAATACAATAAGAATTCCAGTGACTTCATATCTCCTAAAAAAAGGTCAAGTAAAAGATTCAGCTTTATTGATCTAAAAAAGGCAATAGATTATACATAATGAATTGTTAGCATTATTTGATCCAATCTGTTCCTGCTCCCTACATGACTTTTGTTCCTTCCTTGGTACCAATGTACCAATTTCCCTCCCTCCCTCCCTCCCTCCCTCCCTTTCCTTCCTTCCTTCCTTCCTTCCTCCCTCCCTCCCTCCCTCCCTCCCTTTTCTTTCTTTCTCTCTCTCTCTCTCTCTCTCTCTCTCTCTCTCTCTCTCTCTCTCTCTCTCTTTCTCTTTCTTTCCCAGGTGCACTTAACCACTGAGCCACATCCCCAGCCCTTTCTTATAATTTATTTAGAAACAGCTTCTTGCTGAGTTACTTAGGTCCTCTCCAAATTGCTGAGGCTGACTTTGAACTCACAATCTTCCTGCCTCAGCCTCCCTAGCCGCTGGGATTACAGGCTTACTATACCATGCCCAGCATTAGTACATATTTCTTAAAAGACAATAATATAAGAAATCATGGGAAAGCCTTATTAATTTAGGAATATATAAATTCTCCCAAGGTAATTTTTTATAAAAGTAAAATTTTAAAAGCTAAACTTTATAAACTAAAAAGTTTCTAAAAAGAACCCTGAAATGTATTCCATACTGTCTTCTTTTAAAATAGTGCTTTACTTGTAATTTTACAGCTTATGTGTAATTTGGATATCATCATTCTTCCCAGCTTACATGAGTCCATCTTTTAGTTTACATGAGTCCGTCTTTTCCATGTGATCTTTCAGTTTACACTACCCATTGGGTGCCTTACACTCCCCCAGTCTGAACCCCTCTTCTGGCTTTCCAATGAACTTTTCTTCCTCTCTGTGGTTCACACCAAGGTCTTCATGTCTTGTTGCCCACTTAAGGAACCCCCCTTATGCCCAGGTCCCACCTCTGCTCTTAGTTTAGACATCACTTCCCATAGAAAGTCTTCCCTGCCCCACCAAATCTGGACTGTGTTATTCCTGAGTTCCAGCACAGTGCACGTCCCATGCATAACTTATTACACATATTTAAAACTGTTTTGTTGTCTGTAGCAAGCAAATGGGGAAAGGATTAATTTCTACCTCATTCATTTTTTAAAGTCTAGGTGTAACACCATGCCCGATCCTCAGCAAATGTTCAATAAATGGTCATGGAAAGAAAGAATGCATGAATGAACATAAATTACTTTGTTGGGCATTAACCTTGGTTTCCCTGGAGATTTATGAACTGAGCAGCACTACAAGAACTTTGTGTCAGTTTCACTGATGCCTCTATGGTCATATATTTGGGAGTGTTTAAGAAAATATCAATTCTCTGAGCCTAGCATGAGGTAGGAAAAAGAAAGTACCATGCAAGAAAAACAATCTTCATAATTTCTGATACACAATAGTGAGAGGAGTTCAACTCTAGTTCTAATTCAGTCACACACAAATTGGGCAACTTGGGAAAAATTGCTTAGTTTGTAGAAGCCTCAAGTTCCTGATCTGTTAAATGAGAAATTTAGTAATAATGAACTCGCAGGTTGTCGTTGAAAAATATGAGACACACAATGCTTGCAAACATTTTTGTGTGCTTGTTTTACAAGGTATTAAGAGCTATTTATGTATCTTAATAATTATTATCAGTAACTTGAATAGGATTGTTTTTGCTATTGTTTTTGCTTGTACTGCTGACATAGATTAGTTTTATTCAGCTTCAAATGTCTTGACTCTATTAAAGTTACTCATGGAATATAAATTTTTAAGAGTTGATTACCATGGCAATTTGTTATTTGTATTTTTAAATATCACATATCCCGGATATCGCTTTTTTAAGCTGAACATACTCAGTCCCAAATCCACATCTTGAATTTTACACGGTCTTCCAAAAATCCAAACCCAGGTGCATGAGACTTCTGAATATCTCCAGCAAAGAGCCTTATCAGTACCTCAAAAATCCAAATCTGAAATTGCCTATCCCAATTCCAGAATATACTCACCCACCTATCTTCTTTATTTCTGTAAATGGCTTCACCATCTCTTCATTTACCCATGTGCTCAATTTCAGAAGCACCTCTGGTTCCCCCATCCTTTATGTCTTCCACCTATCTCCCTTCACATCTTCTGTAGGCTATTCAGTTTTGTTGCTGCAATGCTTCATATTAGTCTTGTCTATTACAATTTCACTACTCACTTGTTCAAGGTATTACTATAGGTTCCTTACTGATTTACCTGCTTCAGATTCTTTACTACTTCCAATTCTTCCTACAAAGTGCTTGGTGAAGCAATATTCTGTTCTTAGAGCACAACTCTCCTCACACTAGTCCTCTTCTTATAAATAGAAGCAGGCAATAAATACAGCTGTTAATGTCTTTGCCTTTCTCCAGAAAGCCATCTTCTTATCAAGCACACAAATTCCATCCAGTATAATCAAAACTGTACCTGGAGCACAACCACTTTCCCTTCCAGTTCTGTATTTTTCCCCGTATTACAACTTCTCCTTCCCTTTGCCAGTCAGAGGCAAGATGATAAGAGACTCCTTCCCTATCTAACCCAGCACAACCTGGGCACGCCAGCCTGCATCTACTCATACTGTAGTCTTTTTCTTCATGACACTTGAAATGAGATGATTTTGGACCAGAGTTGTGGCTTAGTAAAATGACATGATAACAGGCCAGGGCTATGGCTCAATGGAAGAGCTCTTGCCTAGAATGTGTAAGGCACAGGGTTTGATCCTCAGCACCACATAAAAAAATAAATAAAATAAAGGTATTGTGTCCATCTATAACCAAAAAAAACTTGAAAAAAACTTGAAAAAATGAAATGATGTGATATTAACTTGCTTGTTCATTATTGTTTATTATTTGTCTGTTTCTCCTTGTTAGAATACAAAGTTGATAAGCACAGGGACTTTGTTTCATCCACTATTGTATTCTCATTACCTACAACAATGTATGAATGACTCAGAGTAGACACTTAATAAGTATTTATTGAAGGAACAAATGAATATGGCTATTTTCTTATTAGACTTTAAAATACAATCAATGATATAGAGTTATATCTCTTCAATTAAAATTTAACCATATGAGCATAAATACATGTCATATATATATTATATATGTCCCGTATTATATACAGCACAGTTTCTGACACATTAGAAATGTTCAATAAATGGAGAATCTAGTTGAAGTATGGGCAAACATTAGGTACTTGGTTTTTATATTACTCAATTTTGACAGACCAAAAAAAAAAAAAAAACTTTCTAAATTCAATTATTTTGTTTTTTAGTCACTAAAATCTGACATATGGAAATTGAAGCATTCTACAATCAAAGTATAAGTTCATGCACAAAAGTTTAAAGTAAGTATTAAAATAACTCACTACAATCCACTTGTGGCTGTACTTTTAGTGATCCAAGTGAAAGATTACTTACTTACCATTCACAGACTAAGCATGAAACTGTGTACTGGTCAGTCAGATGCAGTTCATTTGCCTATACCATATTTCTAAATTCATAGCAATACCAAGAATTAATTTCGAGACAGTAACCAACTTTTTGGTGCTTAATAAGAAACTCATACACTTATCTGCATTATGAATGAGCAAATCCCCTAATATCACAAAGCAAAGGGTCAAGGATATGTACAGCAAGGTGTGTCACAGTGGGAGAGACTCAGTGTCCTCAGGAAGTCACTGTCCCACACTCCTTCTTGGGATCAAAATTACCTTCACCTAGAACCTCAACTTTCTGGAGCTTTAGCTTCCTCTTAAAATTAATGGATTGGCAATATTTGGTATGATATTTGATAACTCTTCTAGTTATGATAAAATGACATCATCAGAGTGAAAGAAAGAACAAAGTGTAAAATTTCCTTGAAAATATGTCACTGGCCCATTTCAGTGGTAAATCCTCTGAATGGAGAGAAAATTAATGATTTCATTTAGATTACTGGTGGGTTTGGAGTTAATAGGTGTCATTCATATGAAAACCAGAAAAGTCTCCTATTAAAGTTGTATAAAGTTTTAGTTCCTTCTGTTTTTCTTTTTCTTTTCTTTCTTTCCTTTTTTTTTTTTTTTTTTGAGAAGAGGGTCTGCATATTGCAACATTACATCTGGAGACAGAGATGTGCATTACTGAAGTTACATCATCAGTGGTTCTGGCAACCACTTATCAGACAGTGCTGCTGTTCCCTTAATATATTCCTTCCAGAGTGCCTGTCTCCCTGGCCAAACAATCAATAAGCCCTGGGATAAAAATGAGAATGGAGTCTCAGAATCCAATTACTGAGGTTCGTGTATAAAACATCAGAAAACAAAGTATGCAGATTTCTTTTTCTCATTCTATTAGGATAATAAAAGACAGTGTTTGTCAGATGCAAATGAATACAGCTGGAGTAATTCAAAATACTATACTGAAAGCATGCACATATACCATGCCATATTTTAAATTTTAGTTTTTGTTAATTTCAAAAGGAAGTCATTAAAAATTGGGGACATTCTCTCAGTAACAAATCCTCAACTTCCTCAACATTGAGTGAGAGAAGAAAAGGTTTAGAAATATGTTCTCACCTGATTGACATCTACAGTTTTTTAAATGTTTTAATAAAACAAACGAACTTTTTCTCAGAACGTCATTTCCTAGATAAATGCCATTCCACTTGTTGCCATGAAATTTCGATATTTAACACTGACAATTTGATATTTTCAAGAATAATGCTGTAATAGGACAAAATTCATACCAGTAGAACATAAAAGTATTATATCATTTTCAATAATAGTTAAAACAGACTTTGAAATGCCATATATATTTAATGCCATGTTTTATATGATGTTTATATGATTTTACTTTATTCCTTTACATATGAAAGCTTGTAATTACAATGGGGACAAAAATGGCAGGTTTATTTTGTATGTTCCTTTTTAAATTTGAAATAGATGAAGACTTTTTATGAATACATCTCTCTCTCTCTCTCTCATTTGTTTAGTTAATTAACTAACTGATTAATTTTTGTGGTACTGAGAATTGAATCCAGGGGTGCTTTACCACTAAGCTATACCCCCATCCCTTTTTATTTTTTATTTCCAGGCAAGGTCTTACTAAATTGTGAAGTCAGGCCTGAAACTTGGAATGCAATTTTGTCTCAGTCCTCCAAGTAGCTAAGATTATAGATGCACCATGGTGCTGGGCACAATCTCTCTTTTTTATCATCTTTAACTCAAAGATAATTTGCACAAAATAACTTAAAATTCATTCAAATCATTATAGGATAAGTTAAGTTATATCTTGAAAAAAGAATTTCAGTGTGAAACCACAAAAATGAATTTTAGTTTGTGAAAGACATTATGAAACATGGTGAGTAAAATTTTAATACAGATCTCCTTGTTCAATAATATTATATTATGTGATGAGACTGATGTATTTACTATTTCTCCAATTTCATTACATTTTTCTTGATTGTCAACACCTATACTAATGCATGTAATATGTCATGATTATATTATATATTTAATAAAATATATCTACATTCAAAAATTTGAATTTAATGTAACTCATTTATTTTATTTTTTGCAGTAGGGATTTTTATCACACTATTGTATTATACTTGTTTTCCTTGTTGAAGTGTATTTATTTTCATTGTCTCCAAATTTGTACATTTATAGGTAAGTTACATCTCTTCCTTAATAACTTTGCATTCAAGCACAAATACAGTTTTATAGTTTTCCATGGGGGATTGGTTTAGGACATCACTGTCCTCATGGATTACAAAATTCATAATGCTCAAGGAGTGTTTATAAAATGATCACACAATCATTTTTATGCAATTGTTGAATACTTTATCCTTTCTTTTTGAAACTGATTTATTTAGTCATATATAGCATTAGGATTTATTTTGACATAATTATAAAAGCATGGAATATAGTTTGCTCTAATTCAGTCCCTATTATTTCCCTTTTCTCTCTCCTCATCCCTCCTCATTTTCCTTTCTCTCTACTGTACCAATCTTTTTGTTAAAGTTATTTTAATTAGTGCCTTGTGGATATACATAAAGGTTAGATTCACCATGGTATGTTCATACATTATACATAAAAATATTAGGTCAGATTTACTCCACTGTTCTTTACTTATCCCATCCCTCCTCCCTCGAACCCCTTTACACCACTGATTTTCCTTCAATTTTGATGAAAATCCCCTTTTCTTTTTTTCCCCCCTTATTTTGGACTAGCTTCCGCACAGAGCATTTATGCTTATCTTGCTCTGGGGATCTCTTAAATTGCAACTTCTTACTTTGGAAGTACATTAGGGTTGTAATGCTATTTATTCTAATTCATAAAACATATAAATGGGTATGGCATACTCTGCTTATTTCCTATCAATGGTATGCAGACAATAACACAAGTAATTTGTGCCTTTAGAGAAACAAACAAGTAAGGAAGTAGAAATGAAATGCCTTTTGAAAGGAGACTTTATTTTAAAGGACGTATAGTATTATGTAGAAAATATAGAGAGTATTTTCTTCATCAGTCATGAGAAATGATTACCATGTGTAGTCAAAGTATATATGAGAATCAAAGTAAGAGTATCTTGATACAACTTTTCTTGGGAATTATGGATTAAGATCCAGCACATGACAAATGGGTTATTGTCCCATTACCAGCTATCTTTGTAAATTCATTTCTATGTACTAGTTGATTTGCGGTTTTGCCATGAACAGATACTATGTATCTGCAGCACAAATCAGCTAGACATTTTTCCATACAGATATATTTTCTATGGATATATATGGAAATGGTTGGACGATAGGTAATAAAGTTTTATTTCTTTATTTCTTTTTTTCCAGTGCTGGAATTGAACCTGGGCCTCTTGAGTGCTTAGGCAAGCATTCTACCACTGAGCTACATTGCCAGCCCATTTAAAATGGTTTTTAAAATGTCTACCAATTGGGATCATTTAGTGCACTTGTTAATAATACTCTTCAAAGGAAACTGTATATGAAAGCAATTAAGAAAACAAATCAAGTAAATCCAAAATTCTATTCAAAATAACTTTGTATGAGAAGACTTGACAAACACATTAAACAAGATGAATCAGTTTTTGTCCATTAAATTGCAAATTGTCTGTAAGACCCATAATTCCAGATACAGAAATGATTTGGTACCCAAAATCACTTTCATACATTGATTTATTACATATATAAATTGCCATAATCTCTATAAAAATAGCAGTCCTTTAAAAAGTCTATACTACATATGAAGCAACTAGTAAAGGATTCCAGGGAAATGTTCAGCTATAATGTCATATACTGGAAAAACATGAAAAATTAATAATCATAGCTCACAGTAGAATGAGTTAAAAATGTAGAACAATAAACACAAGTAATGTAAGGGAAACAGAGAAACAAACAAATGAAATAGAAACTAACAACAAAAACCACAAGAAAAGGATCAACAAAAATAATTTCCTATGACACCAAAGCATAGGCAACAGAAGCAAAATTAGACAAAAGAGATTAAGTAAAACCATAAAGCTTCTGCACAGCAAAGGAAGCAGTCAATAGAGTGAAGAGAAAACCTACATAATTGAAGAAAATACCTGTAAACAATACATCTGATAAGGAGTTAATATCCAAAATACAGAGAGAACTTAAGAGCAAGAAAACAAATAATGAAATTTAAAAAAATAAGCTAAGGGTATGGATAGACATTTATCAAGAAAGGATAAATAAATGGCCACTGTGTACATGAAAAAATGCAAAATAAAACCACAATATCATCTTATGTCTGTTAGAATACCTACTTTCAAGAAAACAAAAGATAACCGTGTTGGTGAGGCTATGGAGAAAAAGAAACACTTGTATACTGTTAGTGAAAATTTTAATTAGTAAAGCCATTATAGAAAACAGTATGGAGGCTTGTCAAAAAATTAAAATTAGAAATACCACATATTCAGTAATACCTATTGGGTGTATATCCAAAAGGAATGAAATCAGTATGTCTCAGAGACATCTGGTCTTCCATGTTCACTGAAGCACTATTTACAATAGCCAAGATAAGGAATCAACCTAAGGATCCATTAATAGATGAGTGGATAAAGAAATGGTTCATACACACAAAGGAATAATACTCAGCCACTAGACAAAAGGGAATCCTGTTCTTTGTGAGAAGATGCATAAACCAGGAAGGTATAATGTTATTAAATTAAAACCATGTGCAGAAATACAAATACAATGATTTCACTAATATGTAAAAGTTTTAAATATTTCTCATTGAACTGCAGAGTAGAATGGTGCTTACCTGGGTCTGAGGTGATTGTGGGAGGGTTACTGAGGAGACATTGGTAAAAGGAAACAAAATTTCAGTTAAGAGTAACAAGTTAAAAAGATCTATTGTACATCACGGTAACTATAGTCAATAATCATATACTGTAACTTGAAAATCTGGGAGAGTGTATGGTATGTGTTTTCACCACAAAAATGATAAATATGAGAAGTAACACATATGTTAATTAACAATATTTGATCATTCCACAATGGATATGTACTCTAAGTTGTACATGATAAATAAATAGATACAATTTTATCTGTCAATTAAAATAACAACAAAAGAAAAGAAATTGAAAAATATTTGGAAAGTGCAAAGAAAACATAAATACAACTACACATAACATGAAAAATATAAGGGCTGGGGAGATAGCTCAGTTGGTAGAGTGCTTGCCTTGTAAGCACAAGGTCCTGGGTTCGATCCCCAGCACCAAAAAAAAAAAAAAAAAAAAAAAGAAAAATATAAGTACAACTATTTGTAAATTTGTGATTTTACAAATATTTAATTTCCCCATAAATAGGCAAATACATAGAAATATAAAAATTACCAAAATTGACCAAAGTATAAAATCATTACCAACTTCCAGATCTTTAGCAGGGAAATTTTTTTATAACTTCATTAAATAAATATACCTTATCTTATATACACTGCTTAATACTATATGATAAAAAGCAAAGGAACCCAATTTTATGAAATTACTATAAACTTGATCTTAGGTGTCATATGGAAAGAAAATCATAAGCCTGCAAACATAAATGAAGATGAATTAAATAAGACAAGAATCTTGCAGGAATAGTGATAGCACCCTATTAACTATGGAACAAAATTAACTCTGTTTCAGTTAAAAAATATAAATCACAGACAAGAAGGAGTTTTTTAATGATGTTCCAAATTTAGAATATCTACCACAGTAATTTCATCACATAAAGGACAGTATTAATACTGATCAGTATTAACAGATATATAAAACATATTTATGCTACTCAGTGCCTTTTCATGACTAGAAAATTATTTTTAAAAATCAGGAGTAGAAATCAATTTCCTTAACCTCTTAATAGTTTCCCTTTTTCAAAAATACAAATCTAAAGCAAATATCATCCTTATTTGGTATACTTTTATAAGAGTTCATGTATAAATATGTTAGAAGCTGAAACAAGGCAAAAATATATTTAAAATAAAGAAAATATAGAAGTATCTGAATCAAAAAATAAAAGTTAATATATTTTTGAGAAAACAGACGTTAATGGTCTTCATGTGAAGCCAAAGAATCTACAGAAAAAAACTTCCAGAATTCTTAAGACAGCTTAAAAAGTAGCTGGATATAAGATCAACATACTAAATTTGACAACATTCCTCTATATTGGCAGTAATCAAGTATGTAGAAAAACTGTTAGGGAGTAAAATTTATAAAGTATAATGTAATATACTTTACCAAAATGTGGTCAAAATTTTGCAGGTGAAATCATACATTTTTATCATTTTTATTAAAGGTCATAAATGAGGTCTCAAATGATACTATGCAATATATTGAAAGAGTTCAACATGCTAATTGGCTTAAATTAATAAATTCAATTCTAATTCACTGGGAGTAATTTGGAAAACCTGTTTTGTTGTTGTTATTGTTACATGGAGTATAATTTTAAAGGGTACCATATCTTTCATCTTGTTCCATATTTTCATTTTCACTGAGAAATTGTGCAACAATATTTATATTTCTAAGTCTTCTGGTTTTGGCTTCTATTAGTAACCTCATCTTCATTTTCAATTCTGGTATTGCAACCACATGATTACTTTAGAATCAGCCTCAGCAGAATGATGTCTCCTATTGACCCCTTGCCAAAGCTGACAGTTTTATCCATTTTCTTATAGTTTTTTCTTGGATGGATTTTTATCCTCCAGTTATAAGTTGTTTATATACCCTTCAGAGGACTCATTATAGTTCTGTATTTTTTTCATCTGCACTTTGAATAAAAATTCTGCTCAATTTGCATCTTGTGCTAGTTCCTCATGGTCAGTATATTCTTTCTTTCTTTTTTTTTTTTTACTAAGTCTTGATTTTCTTCAAAATTCTGACATGTTCTATCTGAACTTGCTCCAGAATATCATCTAATAAAACCAGGAGAGTTTTTGCAAGAACATTAAATAGGGACTGTCGAAATTATATGAAAGAAAAATTGTGCACAAAATTTTGATGTAGTCCAAAAATTACTCATATCTAAAAATATTACTTATAAAAAGCTGGAAAATTTTCCTCAGATAAAGAATATTGGAACCTTTCTCAAAATGAATCTAAAGTGAGATCATCCTTAATGGTCAATCTTCAGATGAATTACCTTTGAAGTCAGAAAAAGATGCAAATACCTGCTATCACCTGTCATAACACCTAGGTAACATTTAAAATGCTCATCTCTACCACTCAGAAATTCTACAAAATCCTTCAGTACAAAAGTATAGACACATGTAAATGTTCATGCCAGTTTATTTGTAATAAATAAAATCAGCTATGCACAGTGATGCATGCTGGCAAATCCCAGTAACTCGGAAACCTGAGGCAGGAGGATCACAAGTTCAAGGTCAGTCTCAGCAACTTAGAGATATCTTGTCTCAAATTAAAAAAAAAAAAAATTAAAAAAATTAAAAGGAATAAAAAAAATAGCTCACTGGTATGGTGACACTGGGTTCAATCCCTAGTATTTAAGTACATAGGTGTATACACACACACACACACACACACACGGATGTGTGTAAAAATCAACAAACAAGAAAAGAAAAATTATGAGAAAACAGGCCAATTTAACACCAACTACAGCCTGTATGATCAAACTGAAAATAAATTATTGACTGTTGCATAATTTGGAATACAGCAGCATAATATGCAGTGTCCCTGTTGAGGGGAAGCAAGTAAGTATCACACAGGTGCTAATCAAGGCTGTAGAGGACAACAGTACAACCTATGCTACACTAGCACATTTAATAAGAAAAGTCAGCAGATGCACAAGCCAAATTTAGGCCCAGTGTATCAGCAAGGGATATACCAGGCATGCTAAAGGCTAAGTACAAGGTATTAAGATATATCAAAACCCAGGCAGAGTTAAGACAGGGACCCAAATAAAGAGGTGTAGGGCACTAAATAAACACCTAAATCGAGCATGCCTGTTGGAGAATGCATAGGGTACAACCTACCTCTTACTTCTCCCTCTCTCTGTGCTGCCTCTCACTGAAATTCATTGACTTAACAGAATGGGTGAACTGAACTGGGACTGCAGCAATGATACTGCCACCAGCACCTGTCCTGTTTATGAGGACCATCAAGGAGAACTGAGGACACCCACTGTAGGAAGTAACAGGAAAGGATATCAATAGAATCAACTTAATTTTTCCAGCATGGAAATAACCCAAGGTATTTAGTTAGAAGGCAAGATTTAAAATTATGCTAATATTTTCTAGAAATTATAAGTTTAGAAGAAAGAAAAATTATAGTATTTGAATATTTTCTTTGGTTCTCAATATATGCCATATATCTAAATTGCACGTTGAATGCAGCTGACAAATTTATTCAGAGAACTGGACATGCTGCTATTAGAGTGTCCTGTGGTAGGCTCAGTAATTGGACATTGAATCTAGCTAGAATTTATACCCGCTTACATTTTGCTGAGGGTAAATTTATCCTGGCAAATGGCATGATTTTCTCTAGCTCGAATACTAAAAGGGAGGCGGTCCACCTGCATGGACAGCTGCTACTTCACAGATTCTTTGCCAGGAGCCACTATTTAATAGAGTTGTGTGGACATTATGTTGTTTTCCTCTGACTCAAAGCAAGATGAGTTGGACCTGAGTCTTTGCCTAGACTTGCTTTTATAGCCTCTGTAATCTATTAGGAAACAATACTTGGAAGTTCATTTTATTTGGTTTTGTTCAGAGCAATCCTTTGATACTTTATGAATTACTTATCTCACTTTAATAAGGCTTAACGTGGAAAATTTACCTTCTATAAATTTCTAATTAGTTTTTAATGAATTTTAGCTTCTCTGTTAGGAAAAGATCTATCCAACTAACTACCAGGAATTTAATCTCCATTACTGAAGCATATGACAGCCACTCCTGAGGGAGAAATGTCCTTGAGGCACAAGCACGTGTGTGTGTGTGTGTGTGTGTGTGTGTGTGTGTGTGTAATTGCCATTCTCAGAAACAACTTAAATACTAAGTTGTTTCCTTACTTTTGATGGCACAGGAGCTAGTATCATTTGAAATTAGTAAATAGATTTTCCTCCTCAGTTCTGGTGATCAAACCCAATACTTCATGCATGCTAGGCAAACACTCAGTGTAGCACTGAGCCACAACCCCAGGCCTAATAAGTAATTTTTATTATATAATGCTAAGCAACATATAAGTTGTACAGTGCTCACATATGCTGAATTGCTTGCTTCTGCTTATTTCTTATGCTTTAAATCAAGATAAAATAGAAAATAATTAGCAAATTATGTAATTAAATATAATTTTCAAAGCTAAGGATAATTCACTAGAATGAAACCAATAGTATAGTATAGTACTCAAACTGAACTCAAAATAAATAATTTCAAACAATGAAGATTATTTTTGGTTAATGAATAAAAATCCGAGAGATTTTCTTAAGTCAAATTTTATAATATATGGTAGTGTTAATTAAATAATTTGTGCTATTAACATTCATTTTCTTGAACTACAGCCCTAATTTTATGCTTCTTGATTGACCTAGTTTCATTGCTTTTTCTGGCAAGAGAAGTTCTCTTTTATACATTGGGAAGATTTTTACTAACACAAGAAATATTCTGTATTTAAGTTCTACTTTAGTGAAAATTTACAATAAGGAAATACTTTTCTCAAAATATCTTGGGTACAGAAAAATCAATTTGATATGAAGACTTCATAATTACCATTTTACATAAAATTAGACCATGTCAGAATGTGAGAGCAGTTCTAGAATAAAAAAAAAGCATGACCTAAGTTTGCACACATGAGTTTACATTAAAAATAAAAAGAGTATGGGACTGAAATTAGCATAATCAACTGAAGCAAAAGGATTGGAAAAGATACACAGTTAATGAGAAGCTCATAATGTAATCATTTGTGAATTATTTTTTAAGAATTGAAAAAATAAATTTTAAAGTTTACAAGTACATGTAAATGTTTTAGATTGAAAATAGCAAATGAACTTGAATATTTTATAATATATTAAATATATTTTTATTTGCCTCAAATATATGAAAAAATAAGTGATTTTTATTGGCTGCAAAGACCTATTTTTGCACTGTATATTTTAATAAATAGTCTGCTCACAAACCATTATCAATCTATATCTTCTATAATTCAGTATCTAACGTTTTCTCAACAGGTTAAGAAATTATCAAGGCAAATTACTCATTTTGTAATAATTTATCATGGGTAAACTAACTCTTTTTTTGTGGGTTTTTTTTTTTTTTCTGTTTTGGGGGGTAACTCTTTTGATGGGATGATCTTTCAGGGCATTTTAAGTCCACAGGAGTTCATGGCCCAGAGTCTCATATTCTGGGGACTTGTTATATTTAACTGCCCTTGCAATTATATTTGCATGCAAACAGAGATCATCTTTTAGATACCATACAACTGCAATTAAAAATGAAAGAAACAATGTACTTATTTTAAAGCAGTTTTTACAACTGTGAAAAGGGTAGTCAAACAGATATATAAGCAACTTGCTAGACTACAAAGCAGAAAACCCTGTCAGAGTACTGAATGAAGGGCTGATCTTGAGCTCAGTGATAGAGTGCTTGCTGGCTCCTGCAAGGCCATCCCCAGCATCACAAAACAAAACAAAACAAAACAAAAAAATAGGAAGAAAGAGAAAGAAAAAGAGCTGAATGAACACACTGGGAGAAATATATAATTATTCATTTTCAACTGAAGTTTGTAAAAATGACTTCAAGGAGTTAATGACTCTGTTGGACTGTATGTATAGAGGACATTCTCCTGCACAGGCAAATAACTGAGTTGAAGAGATTGAAAGTATGAGATTTTCCGTGGCTTAACCATGGGATGAATGGAGGAATATATTAGAAGATAAGCATCACAGATGACATGTGTGATATATTAGGAGGCAATGGGTCACAACTAGAAGTGTTTTACAAAGAGGGGCCACAGTGAAGCTACTTTGTTTATTTGTTAATGAATACTGTGTTTATTCCACTTTGGTTCCTATTATGGAAGTAGATGAGGTACAGCAAGAGAAAACAGTAAAATCAGGACAAGATAGAGCTTTGATGATTCACTGAATAAGCTGATGTTGATGATGCTGGTGATTGTGAGGATTATGGTGACAGCAATGGCAGGATGAGGAAGGTGGGATGATGGTGGAGACAGTGATGGTGATGATGAAGGTGAGAGTGGGGGGTTGTTGATGTCTGGAACTTGCAAAGCAGCAACTGCTTACTGAGCTCTTCATATGTAACCAAGAACTGGCCAAGTGTCAGTGTCCAAGATGTATAACCTTAATACAAAATCTAGGAGGACCATTTATCTCCCACAGGGAGTGTCACATGCCTGTAATCCCAAGAATTAAATTTAATTCCAAGAATTAAGCTGGTACCCTACATTCACACACCAGCAGAGGCCAGGACCACAAGGCAGGTTTGCAAGACTGCAAAGTTCATATATTTAGGCTTTTACCATGGGGCTTCCCATTAGTGACAGAAAATGGATATACTTTCCAAAAGGAAAGAGGCTGAAACAAGGAGTTACCAAACTTCAAGAAGAAACAAGCAACAAGTAATATAAATATTGTGAACATATATTGAAATCAGTAACTTTAGAAGTCAATGATAACACTAGAAAACCATTTCAGTAACTTAATTGTGGAAGCTGAACTGCAAGGAAATGAGACACTGGTAGTGACTCTATAGACTTTCAGGAGATAATGAGAGAGAGAGTGCGTTATTATATGGGAGGAAAGCAAGATTGATGGAAGACTTTAAAAAAAATCTTTTTATTTTTTTCTGTTTTGCTTATCACAATCAGAAAGTCTCAAATATCTTCAGGGTTTTCAGGAAAATAGCTCTAACAGAATGAGAAGGAAATGTCAAGGCAAAGTGAGGAAATGAAGAGGCCTAGAACTGTAGAAATGAAACTGTGTATGATTAAAATCTCTGGGAGATAAGTTGGCCAACGTAACAAGTACAGAAGTTAAAGGCATTTTATTTTCAAATCAATGGTCTGGTAGAGAATGAAACTAAAAATTAGTTGAATCAATGAGGTGAAGAATAGATAGCCTCCAAGATTGAGGCACTGACTTCAGAGGTTCTGCTTAGCAAAAAGTGATAGTGTCTCAAAATGAAACCAGTCTTTTTTCTAAAATTCTGACAGAGAAGGGAGTGGTATCACATGCCTGTAATCTCAACAACTTGGGAGGCTAAGGCTGAAGAATCGAAGTTTGAGGCCCACCTCAGCAACTTAGCAAGAACTTGTCTCAAAAAATAAAATGGGTGGTGATACAGCTTAGTGGTAAAGTGTCCTTGGATTCAATCCCAGTACCAAAAAATAAATAAAATAAAATATAAAATAAAATGCTGGCAGATACATAATTTCCATAAAATTGAGGGTGGCATTAGGTGGTGAGCAGAACACAGTAATGGAAGGTGGAACACATTTGAGCAGGCAGAAAAACAGATTCTTACGCTTAGGACAGAGTCCTGGACAAAAAGGGTTATGCTCAGAACAAGGTTGAGAGCACTTCTGAGGTAGAAAAGATCAAAAACAATGAATAGCAAAAGTGTAACCAAATTGGAGGGAAGATGAAGTAATTATCAACAAATAGTTTCTGACTTCTCAAAACAATAGGAATCAGGAGTATGGAAAAGGGTGTGCAGTGTGAGAAAAGATGAGAGATGTGAGACAGTCATTCCAGGAGAGAGTGTCATGGACATAATAAATGGAGCTGGGAACACTGCAAACTGGCTGAATGCTGCATATTTCACAAATGGGTGACACATGTTATATGACTAAATGTCCATTATCACACCTGGAAGAACACTGTACCTGAACAATTTTAATCACCCCATAAATATAAAACTGTGTTCTGTGCAGAAACAGTATATCTGCAACTATCAGAATACCAAGGGTTTTGGAATTGAACAGTATCTCTTAAGGCAAATTCCTCCAACATTAGAGGCCATGTGATAAACAAAACAGCCCCAAGCTCCCATCTGGTCTCTGGTTAGTGAAGGAAGCCCTATATCTCTCCAGTAATTTTTCTTTGGTATTGAATATGCCCTGCCATGTCATGAGCACTTGCCGTAGGGGAAAGTAATCCATCGCCATTCTATCAAACTGATTGTGAAAACAAGGAACTTCTGCTTTTATTTGCTTCTTTGTGCTTGCATTTAGGCAACCACTTTCTTCCATAAGCCTAGCTTCATCTATTGCCTCTGCACTCAAAATTCCCCTCGGATTTGAAGTGCTCTGTGTATGGAAAGGGAAATACTGTATGCACTTGAAATATTATCTTATTAAATTGTTTTAGTTCTTAACTCTCATACCCATGGGGTAGATAGGAAGGAAGCAGTGTTATTCGATTATAAAGTAACTCTCTCTCCTTAACCAAATGCTTTAAATTAAACCAAGGCAATTTTTTCATTGGTGGCATTTAAATGGGAGTTATATACAGCTGTCTCCTGGGGCATTGTACTCTGTCCTCTACCCTTAATTTGACCTGAAGAGATTTCCCAGGGCTGTTAGCCAGCAGGTGAAGGAAGCGGAAACATGCCAACATGCCCATTAATCGGAACTCCAGGCTTAGAGAAACACATATATCAGTGTTTTCTAAAAGCTATTTCCAACAGAACCTAGAAAAAAAGGCAGAGGGATTTTTACTTTACCTGAGAATTATGTTCCTTAGAGATGCTTATTTTTGAAAAAAAAAAAAAAATAGTACTTTAGTGTAACGTTAGCTAAATGGACCATGTCTATGTCTACTTCAGAAGGTTGACACAAAACAACAAAACACCATTTATCAGAAAATTTGAAGTCTTGAGTATAATGTTACAAAGCAAATGCCCCAAGTAAATTCTTAAGGAAATGTTTTGTCTATGTCTGACACTGCTCCACTTTCTGGTAACCAAAGCATTCTGTTCCTCCCCTTCTCTCTTCTATCATAAATACCCCTACCCCAAAACCTCCAGCTTTGTAGCTTCATTCCTTCTTCCTTCTAATACCAAACACTCCTTCCCATAGGTTGAGCTCTGGCTCCCTTTGCACTGCCATCATCTTTATTCATCTTTTATTGATCACCCCCCATAGTGTGGCTGTTCTAAACTGACCTTTCTTTCAGGTGTACACCAACCTCATTCTCAGCAGGGGCTCTTACTTTCTAAATCTCCAGGAAAAATCCAGATAGACCATCTAATCTGTTGTGAGCTCATTCCTAATACTGCCTCCACTTCAATCAGTGTCCTTCTCTCAAATGTCAACTCCTTTCTGCTCAGCTGAGTCAAAATTTCACAGACACCCATTCCTACTCTACCTCCTCTTGGAGGGACCTTTCACTGACTACCCTCATAAACGCAGCATGTTTCCTGTTTGACTTGTCTAGTTTTTTCCCTTTGTACCTTTAAAGATAATAATATCAACAAAAAACCTAGAATAAGGATAACCCTCTATTTCTAAAAAGGATTTGGCCCTACTTGCTCATTCCTATAACCATTCCTGGATTCAGCTTACTGTCATTAGAGAAGAATTAGTGCCTCTGAAATTGCTTCTTCTCCCATCCTTTGATATCCAAATGCAGCCCTATCTGTTCAACTGTATCTGTTCAAACTACAGGAATATGAAGTCACACACACAACCTCATGCTGACAGACTGACATGCCCACATTCCAGGGTCTCAGCACCTTCTTTCAATTTGACACTGTTACTTCAACTCGTCCAGTTTTCTTCAAAGATTGTCAACTACTGTCCATTGGGCTGACCAGGCTGGTTAACGATGTCCCTAGGTGTCTCCCTGCTTCCCCATACCACTGTCATTCAGGAACATTGCTCAAGCCTTAGTCTCCATCCTCCCTCTGCATCCTCAGCTAAGACAACCACATTTGTTCTTTCAACTTCCCAAAAGGTGGTTTTACAAAATGACCATTCCCTTATTCCCCACATGTGACGTCCTCATTAAATGGAGGGAGTCTCATCTAGAGAGTTCATAAACTACTTGAGTTCAGGAACCATATTTTCTGTGATACCCTTCTTGTTCTTTGGTTTTCCCGGAATCATACTTTGTAGATAGTGAGCATTCACTGATTAACTGACCGCGCACCAAAGGCTGTTAGATGCCGAGAAGAGAATACAAATAAGGTGCTATGTGTGGCTTCGGAGGAAACATCAGAATGCTGAGCTCTTAATGGTGCTTTAGACAGGAGTGAGAGTGTGATGGCAGTGACTTGGAGAGAGGAAGGTTTCTCGTTTGCCTTCCTGGTTTCCAGTCACACTTGATGATCACCTTTATCTAAGCCTCACCCCTCTGACTTCTTCAGCCCTAAAATTCCCCTGCTCTACTCTTGTTCAAAGACTATCAAAAGTCTAATTTTCCTAATCAAACATGGAGATTACATTCTTCTGCCAAACTCATGACAAAATAGAGGATCAAATATGAATTGCATTTGAAAGCAGTTTGAAAAACTTTATTCTTAATCTCTGACTTCAGAGAATAATTAATTTTGCTTGCTAACAATGAGGAACCCAAATCACAACATAACACAATGTTCTTTCCCCCAAAGACCTGCTCTTTTGCAGAACTCAAACTCCTATGGATTTATATTCTCTTCATATTTCTGGCCACTACCTGAGACAAATAATACAGCCTTTTTGATCCCAAAGTCCTCGTATTTGAAGTGATTTAATTTCTAAAATTCCATTTCAAAATGACCTTGTACTTTCTAAAATTTCATTTCCAATTGTCTAGTATTAACATTTCAAGTTGGATACCTTTTGAGGACGTCAAACCAAGTTAATCATGTTACCACCAGCCCTTCCAACCAGCACCAGACTACACTGATTTTTGTCAATGAAACATCATTTCAAAATTACACAGGTTAAAGACAATGCTTTTCCTTTATTTTCATTTTTTCTCACTTCTATTTGCTGATGCTAATTTGGGGGTGGGGATTGAACCCAGGGACACTTTACCTCTGAACTATATGCTCTGTCTTTTTCATTCTGAAAAAGAGTCTTGCTAAGTTATGAAGGTTGTCCTCAAAATTGAGGTCCTCCTCCCTCAGCCTCCCAACTCATTCTGACTATAGGTATGCACCACTACACCCATATAATTTTTATATATAAATTATATATAATTATATATAATTTTATATATACTTTTTATAATATCTTTTAGACTATCATGTTTTATTTTCTCATTACTTTCCCTATTCTATTGGAGAACTCACCCATATTATTATGATTATGCAGAAAATGTTCTGCTTGCCTTTAGTCCCTACTTTCTGTAGAATGCAAACTTCACCCTTAACCACCTAAAATAACTATTTCCATGTAATCCTTATGTTTAAAAGACTTCCATAAGCATTCCATGCAATAAAACCAAATCTTATTTACCTGCCTTACCAATCTGATGTCCCATCACTACCTACACAATTCCTAAAGTGTGCATTACCTTCAGACACACAGCAAACTTGATAATTTCTTCCATCCCTCCCCTTTCCCCCCTTATCTTCCTTAAAGGTCCACCTCAACTTCAATTTTGTCAAAAGAACTTTCTTTCCATCTTGCATGGTAAATATGTGTCAAAATTTGACATACTTGGCATGTGAAGTCTTACATTGTTATTTTGTTGTGCAAGAATTTCACTCTCCCTGTAAGTTGCTTACTGTATGTTATATCACACTAGACTTATCACCTAGAGTGGGACCTTCTCATAAGTATCTCTTAAACAAGTATCTCTGCTTCCATGTCCTATATCCAATGCTACCTCTGTTATAGCTGAACAAAACTTCCCACCAGCAGTTTCTTAATAATTTTCAAAGTGAGCTCCTTTGTTTTATGACTCTTTAAATATATATTTAAGAAATATAAGATACACATATATATTAGAAAGTATGATATGTGTGTGTGTCTTCATATTTCAGGAATATTCTACTGCCATTGAATTTCATTACTTATTCATCAATTCCTATGTCTTAATAAGCTAATTGATTCTACAACTCAAGTTTGAGTTCTTATGATATTTTAATGCTAAAATTATCTTTGTATCATTTTGTTTATATTGCTTACAAATCACTTCAAATTTCCATGCACTAATTTTCACCAATTAAGGATCCTAAAAAATGAAAACCTTTCTTATAAATTCCCTTGTATTTTCCATAGTATCAGACATGGGCTGGTAGATTAATAGTAACCTAATGATAACAGAATTGAATTACTACAGAATTACAAGAAATATATAATTAGCTCTCAGTTACTCATATCACTATATCACATCCTCAAGGTAATTTATATTATAATGGAGAATTTACAAAGTGATATCACACACAAAGTTTCTGCTTAACAAATAATCATATGTGCATAATAATTTAAATAATCACCTCATCCTTTTCCACTTATGTACTCTCTACACATGAAATAGGATTTTCCAGCAATGAATGGGCTCCAATTTTGGTAACCATACGAGATAGGTACAAATTGATGGGGAAATGAGGAGCACAGGATATAGAGTTTTTCTAAGAAATCAGATTTTCTTATTTTCCTACAGGTTAATTTTGAAATATTTGAATGAAAAAATGCTCCTTTGGGATGGGAAAGAATGTAATAGGATTTTTAAAAGTATTTTAACGGCTAGGACGTACCCATTTTGATAAGAATGTATTTTTTATATATATTCAAAGTTTTTTTTTCTTTCTTCGTGAACTTGCATCTATTCACCTTTATCTTATTAAATTTTATTCAATTTAAAAATTGACTGGGGTATAGCTGGGCAAGAAGGAGAAGAGGTATGAACTTGTTTTCTTTAGTGTGGCTTCAGGACATTATGAACAGTGGGTCAAGGGAGAGGGATAGATGCACATAAACTTTTGGGGGAGTGACCTGATTAGAGATACATTTATGGAGACAAGAAACTGGGCAATAAAACACAGTAGAAGTCCAAGCAATGAATGAGTGCTCATCAAGGGACCTAGTGAGGAGGCTGGTCTTGTGGAGGCTGAGAGTTGTAGTCATTTGTGCCTGTGTCTGGCATTTCAGTAAGCACCGTTAGGCAGTGGAGACTGAACTAGGCTAGTCCAAGAGAGACACAGGGCAGCTAGCTCTGCCCACACTTGGAGAAACAGCAGTACAAAAGGAGAAATGGTACCCTGAAGGAGGGAAGCTGCATTTGAGCAAAAAGGGGCAATCTCCAGAAGAAAAGCAGCCTCATCTTCAGGATTGATGAGTGCAAGATTTCCTTGAGACTCCCAGAAATACATAGGAAAAGAAGCCTAGTAAAGAACTAGCTTCCTGCAGTCACGTACATTAGGACTTTGAAAATGGTTGTTCAGGCATTAAAGGCTAATAACAGGATATCCATGACATTTCAGTTTAGTGTTTGAAAACTTCTCTGTCCTCTTATACACATCATTACTAACCCACCTCTCCCATCCTCAGCCAGAAATTACTCTTCCACTCCTGACCCAATGGTAGGTTTCTAAGGACCTAACAAAAGAAGTTGATAAAAATAAGGCAGAGGTCCCTGGAAGTCCTTACAGATTAATTACACCGTTGCTCAATGCCATAAAAGGAAAAAAAAATGTTTAGGAAGTGATTAAATCATGGTGACTTATGAAATTATTAACACTTTTTTGATAGTATTATTGAACATATTTATACTGACATAAAAATCATGGTACAGATATCTAAAGTCACTTTTATTCAATATTACAATGCAGGACAGTTTACATGCAATATTGCAAATGAAATACTAATACTGCTAATGACATTTTTTGCCAAATGGTAACATGAGGGTTGTGGGCATTTTGTTGCCAAGAATACTCTCAACTAGATAATTCTGACATTTCTAGATTTCATAACCTCCCATAAACTATTCAAAGATTCTCCCATTTCACACTTTTATATCAATCTTCTTCTATACTCTATGTTTAGTGCCAAATTTGCAAATGAAATTGGCTGAAATGATTCCACTTAAAGTGCTTAAATGAATTATGCTAACGTATATGGAAATGTGATGTTCAAATTCTGAGTCAATTCCAGGAGGTTCCTTATGGGTTAGAGAATGAATTTGATAGGTTCAAGTGGATAAAAAGAATAATTAAAAAGCATGCTATCTGATTACAGATTGCAATAAAGAGTTATTAATCTATTGATCCATGGTCCCAAACTCTTTTACAAATATTAATGCTGCACAAATGGTTTTCATTGAGTGATTTCACTACCTTTGCTGCTCATGACACAGTGCAGATGATTTACTGCTGCCTGAAAAGCAACACAGAGCCACACATACCAGCATATTCTTCAGTCCACATAGGCTGAACCTTCACTCTGATGGGCTAATAGACTACATAAAGGTTCACATCAGTTTTTTTTTTTTTCTTTTATTCAGGGAAAATACTTTTATACTTAAGCATATTTTTCATGTAGCTATATTGTATCTATGTGATATATATATATACAACTCATGCATCACATGTAATTCCTTGAAAGCAATTTCATTTCTTGGTTTCTAAGGGGCTCAGTGCCCCTGGCCATCCTCACTTGACCCTTTGAAAGCCTTTGCTAGTGTAGGCTGCCTAGCAACTTAGAGAAACTATAAGATGACCATGAGTCCACTGCTTTTATGACTGATGTATTCTGTCCAATAGACACACACAATAACTCAATTACTGAACATATTCAACAATCCATAAGGGAAAGAAAATGTACAATGGGCCTAAGAACATGAAATGATATATTAGAGGATGTGGAAATTAAATTATCTTCTGAGTATTAAATAAAATAAAATATTAGTTTAAAAGGATTATGGAGTCAAAATACTACAGAAATCAAGTGAATGCTTTTGGAGAGTCTGGAGGAAAGTACAGAAGAAGAAAATATACAAGAAGAAAAGTCCCATAAATGATAAAATGCTATACTAGAAAGGGTTAGTGAAAAAGGGGAATCATTTTACTACCAAAGAGAGAAAACTAAAGGGCTATTGAGAGAACATCCCTGTTCACAAGACACAAACTCTGTCAAGATATGGGAAACAGAGCCAGGTGTGGTGGTTCATGCCTGTAATCCCAGCAACTCAGTAGGCTGAAGCAGGAGGATCATGAGTTCAAATCCAGCCTCAGCAAAAGCAAGGCACTAAGCAATTCAGGCTCAAAATAAAACATAAAAAAAAGGGGGGCTGGGGATTTTGTTCAGTGGTCAAGCACATGGGAAATAGAACTCTAATTATAATGTAGTAACATATATACTTCAAACAAACTCCAGTCTATTTGATTATCTGAGGTCACAAGCATTTCTATAGTGAGATTATTTCTAAACAAAGTTACAGAAAGGGCTCTTTGAAATCAGTAAGAGAAAAACAATAACCTAAATAAAAGTAGAAAGGTTGAATAATGATACAAGCAAGAAATACTCATAAAAATACATATAACTACTAAACACAGGAAAAGATTTTCATCTCACTAACAGTCAAAGGAAGGTAAAGTATAAAAATATGATATATTAAAACGATGTCAGCAACATTTTAAAATTTTCAGATAAATCATTTAAATTGATATAATCCACAATTGGCAAGGCTCTGCCAGAAAGACATTCTTGATCTCCATGGAGACTAATTTGGCAGTATTAATTTTTTAAGTGGCAGAAAAATGTAAATGTTATGTCATATCTCGGATGCAGATTTCCACTCACAGGAAAGCATCCATAAGAAAATTTGTACAGAATTGTTCATTGCAACACTTTTGCAATAAACATGCCTATTAATAGAAGAATGGCAAACAGAGCATGGTAAATACCATGATATAAAAACTGTAAAGATATAGTAAGCATCATTATTACAAACTGTAATAAATAGACATGGAAGGAAAGCTGTGTCACAACATGATGTGCAAAAGGATTGATACAGCACGTGGCACAAAAAAAAGTAGTATCTTGTCAGGGAGAAAAAAGCAACTGTGTGTGTGTGTGTGTGTGTGTGTGTGTGTACATACATATGTTTATGAGTATGTTTAAAATATACACAGACATTTACATATGATATATAAGATAAATAGATATTTATAATTAAATGATACATGTATGTATATGACATATATTTATTATTGTGCACTGCATGTATATGTAAACATAAAGATATAGATACAACCCAAATATCTTTCAAAATATTTTTCATATATAATATATATACATATACATATAAACATATGTGTGTGTGTGTGTGTGTGTGTGTGTGTGTATGCAGTGCACAATAATCCTAGGGAAGGATGGATCATTTCTTGCTGATATTTTTTATTTTGGAAAAGAACTCATGAATTCACATTTACCTTCACATTTACCATATTAACATTTTTTTTTCTTTTTTCTTTCTTTTTTTTAGTTTTTTTTTTGTGCTGAGGATAGAATCCAGGGCTTTGTTCATGACAAGTAAGCACGCCCAAACTAAGCTACATTCCCAGCCCCACATTAATGATTTTTAAGTGTACAGTTTAGTAGTGTTATATTCACATTGTGGTACATCAGATCTCTGTAATATTTTCATGTTGTAAATCTGGAAATCTATACCCTTTCAAGGAGTCCATTTGCCCCTTCCAGCTGCACCTGGCAACCACAATTCTATTTTTGTTGCTATGAGTCTGACTAAGTAACTCATATAAGTTGAACCAGATGGTGGCTGGCATATTTCACTTAACGTAGTGTGCTCAAGGCTCATCTATGTTGTAACACATAATGGGATTCCCTTCCTTTTAAAGACTGAATAATATGTCATTGTATGCACAGACCACATTTGTTGTGTTTTTTACAGTAGGACAGTATTCTTTTTCATGTTTTTAGTATGCATTATAGTCACACATAATATGGGGATTCATTCTGACAATCATAAATGTGTGGAATATAATTTGCTCCTTTTCAGTCTCCACTACTTTCTGTTTACCTTCTCTCTCCCCTTCTCCTGTTCCCTTTCTGATCTTCCCTTTATAAGTATAGACATTCATATACATAGGTATGTATGTATATATTTATGCTATATATAATGCTCTGGTCTTATATTGTTTTTAGTTAGCACTTTATACATATACATAAATTCACTGTGGCATATTCATATATGCATATAGCATACTTTGGTCAATTTGATTCCTCCATTCATCCCTTTCCCATCCTTCTTCCCTCCCACTCAGTTACCTTCCTCTGCTTTGCAGATCGCCCTTTTATTTTCATGACATTCACCCCTTGTTTATTTCTTATTTTGGTCCAATTTCTTATATGAGAAATTAAATTTCTGAGTCTGACTTATTTCACTTAGTATGATGTTCTCCAGTTCCATTCATTTACCAGCAAATGCCATAATTTCACATTTTATTTACCCATTCTTCTTTTGAAAGATATTTGGGTTGTATACACATCTTGACTACTATGAATAATGATGCTATAAACAGTGATGCACAGAGATGTCCTCTTCAGGACCTTTTAGCATTTTTGGATGTATATACAGATGTGGGATTTCTGGATCACACTGGTTTTTAAATAGTGCAATCACTGACTCATGGGCTATAGAAAACGGGAGGCATAAAACAACTTCATTTTTTATTTCAAATGTCTTTCTATTTTTATAAAAAGTATTCTACTTTTTGTCTTAAGAAACAATGAATATAAAGAGGCCTCAGAGACAATATAAAAACTGTGTTTTCTTCTTTTTCTCTTAACTTAGCTCTGTCCTCCTCATCTCTTTTAACCCCCACTTGTCAAGCCATACCCATATATACACCATTTCTCCAGGGTAATGATTTACCATTTTGTCCATGACTGTATGATCCTTCATAAACTTATATATATATGTATATGTGTATACACACACACATACACACGTACACACTCAGGGGTTGAAACTTTAATAGATTACAGATTGCTTTGCAAAAAAGTGGGGTTATTACAATTCTCATTTCTACCAGCAATGTATAAACAGACCCCCTTTCCCTATTACAACCTGTTGGTATAAAGTAAACCTCATTTTAATTTGTATTTATTTGACAAATTCTAGGTATAATTTTCTCCTTTAAAATTAATTACTTCTAATGAACATATAAAGTTTCCTGACTTTCAGGCATTTCTACTTCCTTTTTCATGAACTTTACTTTGCCACTTGGAGAGTGTACATGTCAAAATCTTACAGATCGGACTTTAGAAAAAGAAAAAAAAAAGGAAAATTCACACACACACACACGCACAAGCACACACACACACACACACACACACACACTCATTCACACACCAAGAAGTTAATAGGGAAAGGAGAATAAGCCTCAAGAAATAGAACCATGTCCAATAAAACAGAACTACTCAGAATGTCATGAACAGAAAAAAACTGAAGAACTTAATGATTTCCAAAGGCACTGCTAAACAGAACAGCTGGATATCTAAAAAAATAAACAAGCAGAAGATTTAGATTTCTCAACTAAGGAAACAGAACATAAAATTGAAAGTAAGCATAGTCACTGCAGAGACCTTAATCAATAGCTTGAACAATGCATGAGAGAAGAAAAACATGAAAGAAAAGAGAGTTGGCAGATCCACATAACTTAATACTCAAATAACAGGAAATATAGAACAAAAAGAAACAAAGAGTGACCAGGCCATAATTAAATATTTAATAGAAGAAAATATTTTTTCTGATCTAAAGAGATATGATTCTATACATAGAAATGTCTCAAAAACTTCAGTCTATAGTACCGGAAATGCACCTAGGCATATTTGGTAGACTGATTAAAATCTAAAAACAAACATAAAAGTACTTCAAAAGGTATAAATAATACATCTTTATTATATAAAATTTGGGAAAATATAAAGAAAAAAGACAAAAATCACCTGCAACCTCATCATGTGAAATATATTTTCTAATTCCCATGATAATAATTTTAATTTACTTCCTTATGTGAGCAAAAATAATTAAGACTTAGAAAGTCACAAGGTTATTTTATTATCATATAATATCTTACGATTTCAATTAATGTTTCAGAACAATTTAACATGTAATGATTGCTTGTTGAATGCCAAACACTGTGGTAAAACATTCACATCTCCTTTAACTTTAAACTTCACAGATGGTCAACGTGGTAGGCACTTATTATCTTTATCAAGAGTAAGTGACTTAAAATCAATATACTAGAGTGATGCAACCACAGCTATGTTTATAGCAGCTCAATTCACAATAGCCACGCTGTGGAATCAACCTAGGGGCTCTTCAACAGATGAATGGATAAAGAAAATGTGGTATACATACACAAGGGAATAATACTCAACCATAAGGAAGAATGAAATCATAGCATTTGCCAGTAAATGGATGGAACTGGAGAATATCATGCTAAGTGAAATAAGTCAGTCCCAAAAAAACCAAAGGCTGAATGTTCTCTGATATTTGGATGCCAATACATAATAAGGGAAGGTAGAGAGAGGACGAATACAAGTTCATTGGATTAGACAAAGGAAAATGAAAGGAAGAGAGGGAGAATGAGAATAGGAAAGACAGTAGAATAAATTGGACATAACTTTCCTTTGCTCATAAATGAATACACAGTGTAACTCCACATTACATACAATGACAAGAACAGAATCCTAATTAGAATAGGTTGTACTCCATGTAGGTATAATGTCAAAATACACTCTACTGTCATGTTTATCTAAAAATAACAAAAAAAAAAAAAGAGTAAGTGACTTTCTAGGTTGGTACAGAGGTGAGAACCAGGTTTCAGTTTCTAATCTTCCAATTCTAAAGCTTTCCTCTTTCAACTATGGCAACTCATTCTTCAAAGAATGAAACTTATTTGAGAGAGTGATGAGTACAGACGGCATTTTCATTTTCTTCTTTCTCTTCTGTTGGAGTAAAAACCCCAAGAGAAGTAGAAAAGATTCAAATTTAATTTAAAAGTATATATAACCTGTCATTAGACAGACTTAAATTTATATTTAGATATTTGTGATGAAAAATATAGAAACAGACTGCTTAATTGGAGAATCTACAGTGTATACCGAATTCAAGATCTTTGCATCAAGAAGCTACTCATTAGTAATGATTTGTGAAAAGAGTCGGGGGAAATGACAAGCAATTTATCTTCCAGAATTTCTTCAAAAGTCAATTGCAAAGTAATAGGAGTTAGTGAACAACATCATAATTCTAATTCAGGGAAAATGTTACTTGTTGTTTTCTTTGTTTTTAAGGCTAAATTCTTCATATAATAGACACATGCACATCCACTCCCTTAAACTTTTGAGAAAGAAATTTGGGTTCAAAATTTCTCTGAACTTTCTCATATTTTCCTCCTTATCCAAACAACATAGTCATTTATGAATGATGATGAGAGAATCTACATACTTAACTAAAATATAAGAAAAAGAATATAAAAATAGGAAGATGGGAAATATTTCTTAAAAATATTTAATCAGAAGCAAAATTTTTGTATGATGAAGAGCTAACAATAAGAATTCAAAATGTCACCACAACAAGTAAGTTTGGTATAAATTACTCTTCTGTGTATAAATAGAAAAGACAAAACACATGAAGGTTAAGATTTGTGTTTAAATAGTAGCTCTACCACTTGATAGCTGTATGACTTCTAGAAGATTATCTCCTCATGCCTCAGTTTCATAATCTGAATGATGGAGATAAAATTTACTGTAATATTACTATAGGGATTAAATGTGTTAAGAAATATTATAAATATAATTAAATAATTAAAACAGTGCTGAGCACATAATAAACCCTATGGAGATGCTATAGATTGTGTTATATGTATATGTATTTCCTGTGTTTTTTCCTATAACTAACAGTTTATCACCAATTTTGCAGATTTGTTTCAATCTTTCAAAACAATAACTGTGTTAAAAATTCAAAAACTCATCTTTTAGTCTTCTGTTTCCTTTCCCTTCTTAGAAAACGAAAATATTTCATTTTTTGTGATAACAAAGATTAAGTTCCCAATTCCCTCAGCTAAACTGTGGATCATCCTTTGCATTTCAGAGAAATAAGGAGTTGCTTGGGAGAGTCATATAAAGGACTTACATAATCTACCAATAGTCCCTCTGTGTTTGATTTCCTACAAACTCACTTCATCTTTGTTAATAGGAAAAATGAAAAAAAAAAGTTTTGTCCCAATTAAAATTCTGTAAAATATTACTGATGTCTTTCTGTAGATCTACTGAAGCAAGTTTTGTAAAAGCATGGACAAATACTGTTTCATTAACACATAATATTTGAAAGGGTAATTTTGAAACTACTGCATGGATTTTTAAAATAAAATAATATGCTAAAATTAACACTGACAGTGTGACCCACATAAAGATAAGTTTCCTATGAAATTTATTATCCTTTCTCACTAGCCAATGCTAGTGAGATGCTTTTAAAACAGTGGTATTTAGTTTACAATCTACCATACTGGCATATTCTTATGCAAGTTTCATGATGCAAGCTGATTTTTTAAGATATTTCAGTTATTCATAAGTATGTTTTGGTTTGTGTGTTATTGATATTTGTCTCCTATTTGTCACTATGGTATACAATCTGAGCCCTTTGGAAATCCTGACCAAACACAATAGTGTATGCAGTATTAGTAGCACAAGCCTCTACTTCCTTAAATATACCCTGAGATTTGTTTTGAAAGGAACTCCTTATTGATTAGCAGGAAGCAGAGAATGTTAAACAGGTTCAACCAAGTGTATAATAATTGAAAAAACTGAGGTGTCAGAGAGTTTTGTACAGATCTACTACCTCTAATTGGCATTAGTCACTTACAGTTGTACCTGCTGTTGATGAGTCTTGTTGTTCATTTGCAAATGCTAAATAAGCATCTCCTTTAACAAGCTACAACCTTTTGCTACCAGTAGTCCAGAAAGTTAAACAAAGGCATAGAAAGTTAATTAAAACCAAACAGGTGAGATAATGAAACTAAATGACTACAATGAAGTACATGGATGGTTGAATGGTTGTTAATTATTAACTTGCAATTTGAATATGTACACGTTCTTTGGATTGCTTTTAGTATCTTTTTTTTTTTAGAAAATTAATCAAAGTTAAGGAGGGAGAAGTCACTTTCCTATTCAAATACTCCATTTCTTCCATCTCTTCAGAACTTCAGTACCTCCCAACTTTGCTCTCAGCTATTTATGTTCTTAAAATATAAACAAGTGTTTCCAAAGGCTATAATCCTGCTATCCACCACCCACTTCTCTGTACTTGCACACTCTGGCCCCTCTCATTTTCCAGCATGTTTTTATATGAAGAAAATCCCTCCATTTATGCATTACGAACCATTTCCTCTTGCCTACTGAAAAACATGGTTTTGTTCTCTTGATTTCTTACGTAATGAGTTTTTTTCTTTTCTACACAATAATTCCAGTCAGTATATTAAAACATGATAAACTTTCTCACATCTTAAAAACAAATATTTCACTTGATCATACATACCTTGCAAATATCCCACTAATCTGTCTGCTTTCCTTTTCCAAAAAGACCCTAGAAAGATCTGTCTTGATTGCTTCTGCTCCCTCTTCCTGTTTGTCCTCAGATCCAATCCACTGAACTCCTTCAGACTTCTCTGCCTTTTAAGACTGCACGGGAAGTATTCTTAGCAAGGCTATCAGTGACCATTATGTCTATAAATCAGTAATCAATGATTTGTCCTCATTTTACTTGATCAATAGTAGAATATGAAATTTTCCTCACAGCACATATTCCTCTTTCTTTACAGGGCATAAAGGACATGGTACTCTCAGTTTTCAAACTTTCTGATCATTCCAAGTCAGTCTTCTTTACTGAATCCTTTTCATGTCCCAAATCTTTATGGTGAAATGAATGAGGACATAGGTCCAAGTCTCTTTTCATATTTATAATCATTCTCTTTGTAATTTCTGTATTTTTATTTCTACCTGGACCCCTCTCCTAAACTTCAAATGAGCATAACTGAAAATGTCAACTTGAATATGAAATAAATTAACATCACAGATATGATGTCTCAAACCAAAATAGTAATCATCCTGTAATTAACTTAGTTTTTCAGTTTTTTTAAAAAAATTTATACATGACAGTAGAATGTCCTTTGACATATTATACATATATAGAGTACAAATTCCATTCTTCTGGTTGTACATGATAGGGAATTACATTGGTCATGTATTCAAATACCAACATATATGAACAGAGGAAAATAATGTCCAATTCATTCTACTAACTTTCCTACTCCCCATCCCCCTCCCTTCTGTACATTCCCCTTTGTCTAATCCAAAGTATTTTTATTTTTCCTTACCCTCTTCTTATTGTGAGTTAGTATCTTCATATAAAATACATAACTCTTAATACACTTATGAACAGTAATAGGTAAAGATAAAAATTAAAGTATGAAAATATTGTTCACCTGTTATAAAACTGAAACTCTTAAAAAATGATCAAGGGGGAAAGAGCTAGGGAGTGATATCGGCCAAATTATATTATATTATATTGTTATATTGTGTGCATGTATGAATGTGTAACAATAAGTTCCACTGCCATGTAAAACAATAATTTGCCAATTAAAAAAAATGTGAAGTAAAAAAGAAAACAAAGATCAAAAACAAAGAAAAGTTTAAGTGAATTATAGCTTTTTCATAGAATACATGTAACCTTTGTAATTACATAGAAAAATGTATATTATAATCTCTTCAAGAAAATATCCTTATTAAAGAACATGAGACATTAAGATGTTAAACATGATTAACTCAAGGTTGTAAAAAAATAGAGATGGGCAGAACATATAACAATTAGCAGTGACTATTTCTGGATTCTGGGATACCTTCCTATATTTAAATTATATAGTATAAATAAGTTTATATTATATTTAATAATTTTTGGCTTGCTTTTTAGCAATGTAAATTTTAAGATGCTATATTAGTTAAGCAATGGAAATTATTTACTCAATATTAAGTCTACTGTTTTCACAAAATTAAATCTTCATTCTCTTTTGGTCATTACTAAATGCACAGATCTTCTAAAAAGCATCCCATTCTTGTTTTGGGGACATATCAAGGTTCCAAGTTCTTCTCCATTACTTATCCATCAGCAGGTCTATATCTCAGAGCACTCATAAATCATGTGAGTATTTACAATGAAGGATGAGATCTCTGCTTTTAATTAATTTCAATTAGTAGAGTCACACAAACTATGTGAAAATAAATCTTGCTATCAATTAACATCAGCAAGTACAGATTTCAACTTAATAAAGTTTAATATAGTTTCATTTTCATAGTCAGTTACTTATATTGTAAATTATCTAAAATCTAATTTTCCAATTTCCTGTTATTCTGATAATAGTAACAATAATCATTCTAGTAGCATTTTAAATTTAAATAGGCCTATTTCATCATAAAATTTTGATAAGCTACTTAAAGGCACATAGTTCTTTATCCAGAATGCAAAATTCAAAGCAAACAATGCAAAAGAATAAATTGAGAGAATTCAGCAATTGTTGTATTGTAGATAATGAAAAAAGGTTTTTCTTCAAAAATCTTTCAACCAAAACTGAAGAATTTACCTTTTTTTCACACAGAAAATAATAGGTGCTTATGCAGTCTTATCGTTTCTTCTCTCCAAAAATTATGCTCATCCTAATACCTTAAGCAACCATTGATAATGAGCTCATGCACAGAGTGTGGGTTAGCAGGATAGCCCTTATTTTATCCAGGGTAGAAGCCTCTCCCTTATAATTTTGTTAGAATCTCAATACTGAGCATGTTAAAAAGCTCCAAAATTTTATATCAATTTAAGAAAAACCTGTACTTATTAATCTGTACTTGTGTTTTAATATGGACACAAACATACTCTCACTTCACCATAATCTTTCTGGTACTTACCAAATTTTTCTCAAAAACTTAATAGATGTCTTTTCTAAATCATAATACAATGATTATAATCATAATACGTATGATTACACAAATGGTATGCCTTGACTCTATGTACAAATAGAGAAACAACATGTATCCCATTTGTATACAATAATAAAAAAAATCATAATACAATGTTTCCAATTTTCTTTGTATCATATATATTTGCACAGTGCCTAGCTGTAATTCAGTTTAATTCTTCTCATATTCCACCAAGTCATCATTTTATTCTTCACCACAGAAAAGTGAAATATGTTAGATATTCTGAACTTTCTGAACCTATGTAAGCATATTGTCATGTCAGGTATGTCTTATATTCAGTAATCTGTGTGTTATATTTTAATAAATATTCACTGTAGAATTTATCTTGATTATTCGTTTATTCTACTAATACTTTTGATCATGTGTTCTGCTATGCACCAAAAAGCTCTAGAACGGGGCTCTGTAACCTACAACTTGAGAACCATGAATAACTATTCTTAATCCTGACTGCAGATTGAAAGTACCTGGGACCTTTTAAATAACATCCCTGCCAAGCATTCACTACCAACCACGTAAAATCTAAATATCTGGGTGGAAGTTGCATGTTCCACAAATATTCTGTGAGGGAAGTCTCATGGTACTGCCTCACCTCCAACACAGATCTCAGGAGCTTTAACCAACTCCTCTCTCGGCTGCTGAAGGCTCTGGAAAGTCATCTTGAATTTTTCTTCAATTCTTCAGGCCTCTTCTCAGTCCTTACATTACCATCTTTTCAACATCACAGTCTAATTTTTTAACTATAATTAAATAATATGAAGGTATGGGATTTTATCTTCTTTATTCATTTCTGAATTTTAAGTTGTATGGTTTTAAAACCAGACACGATTTCCTCTAAAAATACTTCAGTATTTAAAACATTTCAAAACAATCACACTGAGCAAAACTTTTAAGACTAATAAAGTATGTTTTTAAATACCCAAGCATTTAATAAGAATTTATTTTACTATCATAAGTAATAATAAAATTAATCAATTTATAAAATATATATTTTGTTCATGAGCAGATATCTAAATATAACCATGTGGGTGCTACTGTATGGTTTTTCACTCTATTGAACAATAATGTCCTAGAAAAACAACCAGAAAATTTGAATGCATATGTACAAATATGCTTGTTATATATTTCAATATATTTAATAAATTATATATGATAAATTTGTATTTGGATATAAAATTACATATTTAAGTTGTTATGTTATTGAACTTATTCCATCTTATTATTTTTTAAAATAGTGACAAATTTAATGTACAGTGACAATGTATTCCACATATAAATCATTAATATCCAAATATAATTCATCCTTGAAATTAAATGTAATTTTACCCTGTATAAGTGACTAAGATGACATGATTCATTGTTTTACTATAATTGAAAATAGTTTGGTTTAGACATATGCCAGTGTATGTTGTAAATTATGTTTGTGATTAAAACATGAGTAATCTACAAACCCAGGACTTTGCAGAAGTACAGCTGAGCAAAATCCCCAGCTTGCAAACTTAAAGTTTCATTAAAATCAAGAGTATTATGCATCTTATTCTAATACCATAAGTTTGAATTTTTGGTTTTCTCTGTAACAATTTTGTGTGACATATCTGTACTTTTTTTTTCTTATTTTTTCTTTCTTTCCTGTTTGCTTGTTTTACTTTGCCTTGTTTTTATAACTGTTGTTGTTTTTTGTTTCTCTTGAGAGGCTGAAGCTGGTCTTGAACTGTTGGATCCAGCCATATTCCCTCCTCAGATGAGCTGGTCTAGGCATGTGCCAGTTGCCTCTACTTGCTTTTGATATATGGAAATGCAATTTAAGTTATATATTAATTATGATATGTTATAGCTCATGGTAATTGTTATTAAAATGTATAAAGTTTACATTAAATGGAAAATAATCAAATAAATCAAACTGTGTGTGAAAAAAATCACAATATATAATTGATCTATAGTAAAGAAGTACAATGAGGATTAAGATAATCTATAAGAAAACATTTTTTCCAGAGAAAAGAAAAATTAGACGAGATTATTTGCCACATATTAATTTATATATCTATCTCATTGCCAATTATTCTGAAGGCTCGTTCATCTTTAGCATAGGTGCAAAGAAAAACTTTTCTTTTGGTTCTTTCTTACAATTTCTTAAAAATGCTCCAACAATACATTTGACTTATTTGTTATTTGGCTATAGTCCCCAAAAAACCATTAATTTCTCTTTTCTTTCCTAAAGAAGCTTTCCTTGTCTTTCTAAATAATTCAGCTTTTTTCCCTTCCCTTCTGAAACCAACCCTGAAAGCCTGTGTTTGATATCAAAGAATGAAGCAACACTACAGAGCAGGACACTTTCAATCTGGAGGTTAACAAAAAGCTAACTATATATTTAAAGCTAATTGGGAACTGGTATACCAATACATGAATGAAAGATATCCATAATTTAAGTATGTTTTTTTTTAATTTTTCATTTAAACCATTAGTTTTAGCATCTTTCATCACTACTTCTCTTTGTAATTGAGTTGATGAAAAGTATGGAATTGATTTTCTTAAGTTTTACCTCTTTAGTTTCCTTCTTTCCTGCTCAAACTGCAAGAAACATGAACCCAGCAATAACCAAAGCCAGAAGCAAGATGGGAGGATGAAAAATTCTCACAATTTTTAATAATTAAGAATCAAGTGTAAGTCACAATTTTAATAGTTAGTAGTCAATTGTATGTGAATAGCCTGCATAGAAATCATTTCAATATTGACATGACCATATTTTCTAATTTATTCTTTTGGTTCCACATTGCCTGAGTCATCATTTATATTGGATATTTACTGCATGTGTACCATAATTCCACTTTAAAACACTAACTCCTAAAGGAAAGATTATGGTGTTTAGAGTCTATGTAGCAGTGCATATATTAATAAATATTATACATCCATAAAATCTTAGACATCTTAATAGATTAATTTCATTCTCCCTCTTGTAACAGTTCATCAACCTCTTATTATGGTCCTTAAAGTTTAGAAAACTGAAATAACTTTGTGAAGCCACATGATTTCTAGTTTATGGATAAGAATCTACTCAAAGTTTAAAAACTAATTTACTATACATTTAACTACATATAAGAGCTTAATTATTCACTTGAGTTCCTTTTGGAGAGATTTCTTAGTATGTACACTAGAAATAGGTGAATCAGACACTGGCCCTATTTTCCAACATTTCAGTGTTTAATTATGTAGACAGGTGTAATATAATATAGACTTATTTCCAAAAAGCATTTGCTTTATTTTTTAAGCATCCTTTGCTATTAAGATTATATACTCCACTATAGCAACGGTGTTTTCTCATTCATCTTTGTGTTCCAAGAACTGAAAAGAGTACTTCACCAGTGTATAACTTGACATGATAGATTTTTGGCATCCAGAAGTGGATCTATACTGTAAGAATATGAGGAAAAAATGTGTATCTGTAAATGGAGAATCAATAATGAAGGAGAAAGCCATTATCTAACTATGCTTCCCTCAGCACAGCACTGATGTTAACTGTTCTGAGAAGTGCCACCCTAATAGCAATAGTAATTGCAACAGCCACACAACAATTGAAACTTTGACCCTGATTCTGTAAATAGTTGGTATGGGAAAGAGATTCTCAGGGACTCTTATATGATCTCAGTCTGGCTCAATGCCCTTAACTGCCTGCCACAGAACACAGTAAACCTATAAAAAATTCAGGGTATGAATCTTCTATAAAGCAAAAGAAATGCCTCCAGGATGTACAGCATTCTGGTCATTTGGAATCTTCATGTGAAGCCTGATACAATGCTCATGATGCTCTCAAGCATGAGCTAATAATAGGACTTTAGATTTGTTTTCTTGCATATTGTTTGCTTATTATTATCCAGGTACATTTAGAAAGAATTTTAACTTTAGGATCACATCTAAAGGCACTCATACTTTTAATAAATATACGGTTTGGGAACTACACTCTTGTATCAATGTTTTGTCCACTTAAATGGAAGATGAATAGCACAGTTTATTGATAAGGTTCAGGGGCCCTAGAGATACGATGTCTTATTCAGACTTGACTCTGGCTTGTTTTGCCAACCGTGTGATCTTGGGCAATTACTTAACCTCTGTATTCCTCAAATTACTCATCTGTGAAACAAAGTTAATAATAGTCCCTATGTCATAGTGATGCTATTCAGAAAAATGAAAATGAAATAAAGGTATCTATATCCATCTGTACACATTTTTATATTTGTATCTCTACATATAGACATAAATATTGTATGTGTCTGAGTTGGAATAATGGTTGGAACATAGTGCTATAAAGATGCTTATAGGCATGCACTTTTTAAAAAAAAATAATTTGTGAAGCAAATTAGACTCTGTGTGGTATAGAAGCTTCAGTGTCTGAAGAGAAGATTCCTGCATCCTTTCAAAACTTCTTTTTTTTTGGTCCCACATTCCTAGACTGGGAGATGAGAGTTTTGTGGTTTTCATAGACTGCCAAGAAACTCAATTTGCATACATAAATCTAGATACAGAAAGATGTACTGCAACATTGTCAAATTTCATCTGGACATAGAGTGAAAAGTATGGCTTTGGGAACTACTGAACATCAGCAAATATGTTATGAAGCTGCAAAAGAAATCAAACGCACTTTAAAATGTCTCCTTAGTGTACTTTGTCAATATTTTATTTTTCAAAGAACACAGCCTATCTTCTAGGAATTTCATTAATGTGTTAAACCATCAAAATGTCAATGTGAGTGAAACTTACAAGTAAAATGCCATTCTCAGGAGTCAGAAAAATCAAATCAAGTAAAATTCAATAAAATGCCCAGATAAAATAAAACAAAGAAATTTATATTAGGCTTCTAAAAATAAATGCTTGATTACTTTGTTTTCAGATACTATTAAAAGTTCAACTGCATTTTGGGGGGAAGTAGTTCATTTGAACTCTCAGAATTGTTTTATGTCATCTGATTGAGATGACAAACATTTTATCACCCAGAAAGATTTACTGTCAATTGTACACTTTAGTAAATTCATGCAAATAATTTTCAGCATAAATATTTTAATGTTTAATGTGGGATTCACATTTCCAACAAAGGCCTAGAGGACAGAAAGCTTCGATATTCTACATGTATTAAAAATCTTTGGGTCTTTTTAAAATTAATTGGAGAAAGTCCAGTAAAAGAAAATAAAGAATTGTAGTGATTCCTTAAAGTGGTAAGCATGTCTTAACTAACAGTGAATTTTCAAAGAATAAAAGGGTTAATTACCATGTATTACACAGAAAACATTAAAAGTAATTTGAAAAAGGTATTTATAATCAACATACCGAAAAATCTATCCTACTGAGCACATCTTGGTGCAATTCTTCTGATAATCTTTGTATAAACTTAATTACATTCAATAGCATATTTTCCCTTAAGCTAAAGGATTCTTTATTTATAGTCTTGAATCAGTTTATCATGAGTTTTCAACCATGCCATTATGGGTACCAAATAATAAGCCTAGAAAATAATTCTGGGTTTATATTTGTTATTGGTTGTTGTGTTGTGTTAGGTATAGTTTTAAAGTCTTTCTATTTACACTCTCAACTCAGTAAATCAATACTGTGAAAATCTGGCCTCACAGAACCAATTCTGAATCTTCTTTTATAGAATCACTGAATAGCAAAGCTGAAATGGAATTAGACAGGAGGGATCACAAACCCAAATGCATATAAATGCCACAACAGGGACACAACAAGAAGACTTCAGGTGTTCTAGGGAAAGCATTTCTAGTTAAAGACATTAAAATTCCAAAATCCACCTGTGATTAACCAAAGAAGTCTTCAGGGGGCTTAGAAACACCTCCAGTTTCACACCTTGATTTAGTGCACTAAGGAAACTGAGACTTTGAGAGTGTGAAATACCCAAAGGTACATAAGTATCACAGTTCAGGTCAGAATACAGGCTACTAACTTTCTTCCCAGAGTCCTGTTTCACAATTTTCTCCCTCTAAAATCAGTATTTATTATTGTACTCCAATGGCATATTAGCATACATAATATATAGCAGGTCTAATAAGAAAATATAGGTTCATAATCCTACAAAACAGGATGTTGGAGTCAGATCTCAAAAATTCCATACATCTAGACTCTAATAAATATTTTATATCTCCCATTTTCCTCATATGAAGAAAACCAAATCCTTCAAATAAAAGATTTTGCATGCTCTGTCCACATGGTCTGTCTAAATGCAGCTCAGCAGTCTCAATTCCTGGGAGTACAGATTGAGCTTCAAGACAGATGGCAGCAAACCATGCAGAACATTTCTGCAATGACACAGCTCATTTGTTTTTCTCTGCATAGAAATGACCTCTATCTTTCTATTCATGGAATAATGGATAATGTACAAGTCTAGGCATTGGCAGACCAATTCCAGATTTGGTTTAGCAACTGACTGTGTGCACATATTGGGCAAGACACAGAACCTCTTTTATTCTAATTTCCTCCTCTCTAAATTGAGTAAGCAAATATCATCATCTCAAAAGATGATGTCCACATGTATCTTCTATTTTTATGTGGGTTTAAATTAATATACCTTTGGAAGAAAAAAGCACTCAGGTGACAACAACAATAAAGATTATAGAAGAAAAGCATTCTGGCATATGTTTGAGAAAGAACCTTCATCAGAAAGAGTCTAAATAAGTAGCAATCTCCCAACACTTACTCTAACCCTTAAAACAGGTGTCCATCTGGGTATTTTAAGGAAAATTTATAGCCAATAAAATTAATAGCTTTCCAGTTATCACATCTATAGCGTTCTCTCACAGTCACCTTCATAGACATTCTGCAAAATCTGAAACTGCTGTATAGCCATCAGTCTTCTTCAGTTTTAATCTTGACAACTGTGACAACCCTCTCCTGGAAGCATTCTGCATTTTTTCAATCAGTTAAATCTAATTTCAGAGTCTTGGCTTCTTTTCCCAGACCCTCCCCTTAAACTTCTGTTATCTGTCTCCCCTTTTCATTCTGCTCTGTGTTACTGTCAACTCATCCTTTTTCCTAATCAGAACCACCTCCTGTTGTTGCTAATGATTCTCAGACCTGATTTTCCCCCTATAACCTCTCTCCTGAGACCAGATCCGTCTTTCTGAAGGCTCCCTACACAGGCAATTGATGTTCTTTAGTCTTCTCTGCATCCTCTATGTCACCCAGGCTAAATCCACAGCATCATCCTCAAGTTCTGCTGCTTACTCACTTCTGACATCTCACTGGTCATCAGTCCCTTCAATTTGTGGTGACAATGTTGTTTGAATGCACCTCCTTCTGGGTAATAGCAACTTCTGGCATATTTTATATCTTTTGCTATGGACTACTGTGAAATCTTCTTAATTTATTTCTGTCAGTCTAGTTTTCCTTCTATCTATCTAGTCCAGCATCTGAACTGCTGTCAGAATTATCATTTTAAGATGACAATATGAGCATATCATTTTCACTACCTTAAAATTTTAGGGATCTAAACTCCACATGGAATAAATTGCCAAATTCCCAATAGATCTTCTAAAATACTTCAAAGTCTAGATTAAATCCTCGCTTTTGTTTCATGCTGTTCCTCCAACAAGCCAGAGGAGGCACAGGGGTTATTTATTAGACATGAGATGTTCATGCTACAAAATTTCCCCTGACTATCTCAGTTCCTTCCTAATCTGTGAAAATTTCTTATATCCTCCAAGGTGATTGATGGCGCAGTTCTGTAACTCCCAGTAGCACAACCACAAGGTCTTATGAATATAAATAGATGTATGGAAACAAAAAGTTGGTTATCAAACATAGAGACAGTTTTAGAAATTCTGGAATGCATCATGGCTTCATGGGTACCTTTGTTAAGATCCCTTTGTAACTCTACTTCTGTAAAGCACAAGGACCACATCTTTCTCTAATTTGTATTCCATGCATCTAACAAACTAAGCATTTGCTCAATGAATTAGCTTAAACAGCACTTGGATTTTTTTTCTCCCAATGACGAAAGTTAAAGAAATAGAGGAGAATGGGAATGGCTTTTCATAAGAACTAATCAAGAAAAGTGGGAGCTTTTAAGGATGATTCATTTTTGTTTATTTGTGATTATTATATGCACTAAGCTGGACTGCCAGAATCATAATTCTAAAAGACAAAGGGACACCCAAAGTCAGTAAAGAATTCCATTATTTTGGCATGTAAAATTTAGATTAAAATTTTATGTGTTCTATTTTTATTTTTTAACACAAAGGTTTGCATTAATTTTGTTAGTAGTTAATATCCAGGAAGTAGAAAAATTTATTTTCACCATAAGCAAAATTTTATTAAATTAAATACTTGCTAGTACAATAAACTTTTGAGAAACAGAAAAGTGACCTGCATTTGACCTATATTTTGACCATCTCCAAAAGTCGATAAAAGTCCATTGAACTTCTAATTTAATTTCATATTCTCCTTGTTTCAGTTAAATTGTTTCTTGTTATGAATTTGGAATCTGTACAATAATGGCTGAAAGGAGCCATTGTACAGAAAGTGGGATAATTAATGTGATAATGTGACATTTACATGACTCTGGAAAGTACTTCCTTGGGCTTCACTATTTCCTCAACCAGTACATAAAATATATAATATAAAATAAATATCAACTGGATAAAACCAACCTTTCCACTGAGGCTGTCTTCTTATTACTTCATGTATATTTCTGTTGGAGACCTTACTCTGTCATGCTAAAATTTATTGGCATTTGTCCTAACATGTAGGTCAAACCTTGGTCCTAATAAGCAGGGTATTTCCTTGATGTGGAGGATTTTCTGTACATTACACAATGTTTTGCAACATCCCTGAATTTCACTAAATGGTAAAAAGGGTCAGTACACACCCATCAGGTGTGACACTTCACAGAACCCAAATATTGCCAAATGTCCTCAGGAGGTCAAAATGATCTCTAGTTGAGAACTACTGCCCTTGATGGTTAGCAGCTTGGTTTGTACTTTTTAAACAGTCACCACACAGCATAGCATCTGACACATAGGAAACTATTCAATTAATGTTTCCTGAAAAAAAAATAATTAAGTGCTAATATTTGAGACTATACATTATACTCTATCCAAGCAACCCCACAAATGTGTCTTATCCCCAAGTTATATCCAATTCATACATATTGATCGAAGACCATTGATGCTTCCTCATTCCTAGAAAAACCTACAATAGCAGTTGACTTCTTTGTATGTAACTCCATTTTATATGTTCTATTAAATCATTAGAATTTACCAATTCAGTGAAAGTGGGAAAGAAGATTGCCCTTGGTGATTGAAGCTCTCAAACCACTGTCTATAAGACAGAAGTCATAAAATGTCATCTTAAAGAAGATCAAACATTTCCCTGTTGGGCCACCCTGGGCGGTTATTTTCACTGGAGGTATTAACTTCTAAAGATAGAATACACTAAGGAAAGCAAAATTTCTCAACCTGGGAAAAACAGAGTCAGGGAAGTCATCAAGGCAAATGTTGGATCTACTTGATCCACAACTGACTCATTGTAGGATGTTATCTTTTTTAAAGATATCTCACATTTTCTTTTCAAAAGCATAGCAAGTCAAATTTATCAGAAGTTTGCTAGCTGAGCAGAAAATGAGAATAATACAACTTGGATATATGTACAATGTCTAATGTTGTCAATAACTTATTTGAGCTGGGCATAGTCATGTGTGCCTGTAATCTCAGCCGTTTGGAGAGGCTAAACCAGAAGGATAACAAGTTTAAGGCCAGCCTGAGCAACTTTGCAAGATTCTACCTCAAAATCAAATTTTATAAAGGGGGTGGGGTTGTGAGTAAGGCTAGAGCGTAGCTCGGTGTTAAAGCAATGCCTAGCATATGTGAGGGCCAGGGTTGAATTCCCAGTACCACAAAAACAATCCATCAGTAACTTATGTGAGTCAGTCATTTCCACAGGCAAATATTCACCAAGGTATGAATCTGGAAGATGCTAAGGTGGCTTCCCAGAGTGCACCGTGCCCCTAGAGACTTTAGGCAGCACACATTTTATTCCCTGAAGCTTTGTTTCTTTCCTTTGACTCTTTTTGTTTGTTTGTTTGCTTGTTTGCTTGTTCTCATTTCTAAAAGAACATGACTACTTCTAATAATTAAATATAAACACAATGGGGTCACTCTGAAATATCCCTGAGGAAAGAGAGACTTTGAGACTTCTCGCAGTATCTCATATTATGGGATAATATCCAATCATTTCATTTTGAAAAATAAATGATTTATAGAGAAAGCACATCAACCTGAAATGCCCTTAAGCAATGACAGTTTGGTATACAAAAGTAGCCTGTTAGGTTCAGTTAAAAAAGAGGGACAGATTAGCACAAATTAGTTCAATATTCAAGGCAATATTATCCCATCTTTAAGCAGCAATGAAGTTTTGTGGCAATCACAAATATGTACTTTGGGATCAAATTTTAAAATGCTTATTTTATGGGAATGAATGTGTGGCTTGATAGTAAATATATATATATATATATATATATATATATATATATTTGAAAAATGGTGTGCTTCAAATAATTCAGTAGGAAATGAGGATATTACGTTGAAGGATAATAAGTTGTGGATATTGAATTGAAGAGATTTTGTTCAACTTATGACTTTAATTCTTTAAATGAAGGCTTAGTCCACATCTCTAAAAGTTTACTCAGGTTCTTTTGCCCCCCTCCCCTATTTTAACATCCTCACATTGGAGAAAGAGAACTCAATTATTACTAGAGGTTGTCAACTCTTTGGGCACATAACCCCATTTAAAACAGGGCTCTCCTCTGCTACCTCTGCTAAGGCAGCTCTGGAGAGACCAGAGCACTTATTTGCAATAAATACCCATGTATCACACTGAAGTTGAGGTGATAATTTAGGGTCTATCTTGCCCATTTTGAAGAGCAGAAAATTCTCAAAAATCTTGAACATCATTTTTTGAACGACTATATATAAGACAAAAAGACAAGGTTCATTTTCATCTTGATATCCTGGTATTTTATTGCTCTCCAGAATCTGCAGAGTAACATCCAAACTTCTCTTCTACCCTGTATCACTGTTTACACCAGCATACTGTGGCAAAGCAAATATTTCCATGAGTTCAGTGGGATTCTGGGAGAAGTGGGAAGGAGAGAGGGAAGGAGTCAAATAATGGATAGAGCCATTTCTTTCCTTTTAAATCTTTTTATATTTGAGATACTGGATTCTACATTAAGAATGCACTTAATTTTATAAACAGTAATTGATTTAAGATTACAACACTCACTTCTTACCTTGAAATGAGAAACCATATTATCATTAACATAGTTAACTAATCTCAATTGTAACCTACATAAATCTTTTTATAAATATATTCGTTTATTTATTTTTATGAGGTGCTGAGGATTGAACCCAGTGCCTTGCACGTGGGAGGCACTTTACAGACCCAGTCCTACATAAATCTTATTTCCCTTCCAGAAGCTAGAGTTTCTGCTTTAAATTTCACTGAATTCCTGCTTCTTCAACATTTTCATTCAGTTCTAGTCAAATAAAATTAAAAAAAAAACCTCAAGGTTAGCTTTAATAAATAAAATTAAACAATCAAAAAGATGTATTATGTATTATACCACCCTTGTGAATTTAGGACTGTTTTAGAAGTTGTTGCTGAAATAGCCACTTCTCTCTGCTGGGCTCACATCCCAGTTTAACATCTTAAGAACCACAAAACCAACTTCCAGAAAAACTAATCGATTTCATCTTGTGTTAGCTGTGTCTCTATTCTTTGCCCCAAAGCAGGTCTATAGCATGTACAAATTAGTGGAATTCACTGTGAAATTTCTGTACCTGCATACTGCTTACATTTATAACATCCATCCATACCTCTGTATATTTCTAGTAATAATTCCTCTTCTGCCTTCCATTTGACCGTTTTTTCAGTTTGTACATATGACAGAATATTTGATACTTGTCTTTCCATGTCTGGCTTAGTTTAATGAACATAGTGTCCACCAATTCCATTTATTTTGCTGCAAATGTCAGGATTTCATTTGCATTTATGGCTAAATAATAATCCATTGTGTATATATATCACATTTTCCTTAATCATTCAACTGTTGATAGGTGCCTAGGCTGATTCTATATCTAATTAGTTATTGTTCTGAATAGTGTCAAAATAAACAGGGGCGTACAGGTATCTTTTGTGCCCAAACTTCCTTCTATACTCAGGAGTGGGATAGTTACCTTATAATGGCAGTTCTGTTGTTAAGAGTAAAATTCATAAATATTTTCCATAGCAGATGAACTAATATTCCCACAACGAGTTTATAATGCTTCTATTTTCTCCATATTTTTGTTCTGCCCTCTTTTTTGGTGGGGGAGAAGGTAATAGCAATTCTAACATGGGTTAGATGGAATATCATTGTAGTTTTGATCTGCATTTCCCTGTTGGTTAATGATATTGAACAATTTTTTTCCTTGTGTTAATTGATTTATTCACAATTTGTAATTTATTACTATTATTAGTATTATTTTGGTACTGGGTATTGAAACCAAGGGTACTCTACCACTGAGCTACATCCCCTAAACATTTTATATTTTATTTTGAGACAAGGTCTTGCTAAGCTGCCCAAGCTAGCCTTGAACTTGTGATTCTTCTATCTCAGCTTCTCAAGTAACTGGGATTTACAGATGTGTGCCACTGTGTCTGACAGTATCTCTTCTTTTGAGAACAATCTACTAAGATCATCTGCCCATTTTTTAAGTTGGATTACTTTTTTGTTGTTGTTATTACAGTTTTATTTTTTAGTTCTTTATGTATTCTTAATATTAACCCTCTGCTAGATGAATAGGTGGCAGATATTTTATCCCATTCTGTAGGTTGTATCTTTACTCTGTTGATTGTTTCCTTTGCTGGGCAGAATATTTTTAGTTCAACATAATCCCATTCTCAATTTTTTGCTTTTGTTGCTTGTGGTTGGCATTTTCTGTTCAGAAAATTATTGCCTGTACCAATATCTTGAAGTGTTTCCCCTGGATTTTCCTCTTATAGTTTCAGAGTTTCTGGTCTTACATCTAGTTATTTGATCTACTTTGAATTGAAGTTTGTACAGAATGAGAGATGTGGGGTCAAGTACAGTCTTCTGTGTATGACTATCCTGTTTTCCCAGGATCATTTGTTAAAGAGACTGTCCTTTCTCCCATGTATGTTTTTTGTACCTTTGTTGAGAGTCAGTTGGCTCTAGATGCATGGATTTATTTCTGAGTTCTTTGTTCTGTTCCATTGCGCTATAGTGTCTATTTTTACTTCAGTATCATGCTGTTTTTGTTACTATGGCTCTGTAGTATGTCTTGAAATCAGATATTATGATATTTCCAGCTTTACTCTTTTTACTTCAGTCTGCTTTGGCTATTTATAGTCTTTTCTGCTTCCATGTGAATTTTAGGATTGTTTTTCTGTGACATTTATCTGAAGAATATCCTGGATATTTTGATGAGGATTATATTAAAGTTGCAGATCATTTGGGATAGTATGAACATTTTTAATATGAATTCTTCCAAATTCATGAACATGGGGGTCTTTCCATCAGGTAGGAAAGTAGAAGGGCAAATTATCCCTATTTTCAGATGATGTGATTTTATACATAGAAGAAACTGAATACTTCTCCAAAAGACTATTGAAACTAATATATGAATTCAATAAATTAGTAGAGTGCCATGCAAGAATGAATAGCTTTGCTATACACCAACAGTGAATTTGCTGAGAAAAATCATAAAAGAAAGCCCATTCACCACACACACACACACACACACACACACACACACACACAGAAAAAGAGAGAGAGAAAGAGAGGTTTCTAGTAAAAAAAAAAAATAAGTGAAAGACCTCTACAATAAAAATTTTGAAACACTGAAGAAAGAAATTGAAAAGACAATAAAAGGTCGAAAGACAACCTATAGACTTAAACACCAATTTGCAGTTGACTCTTTTGAGTTTGTACTTTTCCACAGCTTAAGGTGCTTATGAAACATGTTTATGTGCACTGTGAGGTTTAATTAAAGTTCAGGAAACAGTGGAGCAATGATAACTACACAAACAAGTTGGGGAAGTATGAAAGCCTCCACTTTATTATTACTGATAGTGCTGCCAAAACTCTCTATCTTTCCCACCCTTCATCTCTCTGTACCTTATCACTACTCTATGCTCAACCTCAACACACAATATACTCACATATAAATTTATGGTGTGAATTTTTAGGTGTTTCTAATTTCCTTCTTGAGCTTTCATCTTGGCATCATTTACTCTTTGTCTCTTTGATTCACTTCTGAAGTAGGATCTTGCTATGCTGCCTAGACTGTTCTTGAACTTCTAGGCAAAGGAGATCCTCCTGCCTCAGCCTCCTGAATATATGCAACTACAGATGAGATGCACACTACCATGCCTGACTTCATTTACTCTTGCAATTGATGTCCATATTTTCATCAGTGGAAATATTGAAAGACCACCAACAGGAGGGTTCTGTGATCCCTGAAAACTCAACAGAAGTAGAAAATGGCAACATGATAGATTATATTATGCTTAAAAATTGGTTTCTAATTTTTTAATATCTAAATATTAAGAGTACTTAGTCAAAATACAATTTGGTATCACATTTTTTCCCAGCAAATAAGTATTAACAAAATAGAGGCATCAGAGCTCTGTTACACATTCTATAACACAACTTAATTTCCCTCTCCCCCTCACTCTTATTACATCCTGCTTGCCTTAAACAAATAATATTTATAAATTTTTTGCTTGTATCTATATTGTCAAATATGGTAGCCATTAGCTACACATTGTAACTGAATTTCTATTAATGTTAAATGAAATTTAAATTCATTTGTTTAGTTACACTCAACACATGGCAAGTGTTCCATGATCATATGGGCCTAGCAGCTATTGCAAACCGGGCATTATCAATAAGGAGCACTTTCCATCATCATAGAGTGTTCTATTGGAGCACTGAATAACATCAAGAACAAGGACTCAAAAACCATCTAAGGCAGTAAAGGAAAAAATTACCTTTCTTCTTTTAGAATGTTAAACATATTTCCCAACTCTTTCTTTGCCCTTTCACCAATTATTTTATGTATAGGATATCAAATCTCTCCAAAATATTCAATTAAGTACTAATAAGCACATAGTACATAGCATATCACATACTCTAATTTAAAGATTGACAAACTAAAGAAAATTTGATAAATATTTTAGGTGCTGAGGTCCATTTATCCCTGTCACCACTACTCAATTCTACTGCTGGAAAAGACAACCTTAAATGATGTATAATCAGATATGGCTGTATTCCCCCAAGACATTAATTACAAAACAAGCAGTAGGCTGAACTTTGCCTACAGACCATAACTTGCCAACATCTGCTATAGGTGATAGATAAGCACTTACATACAAGGAAGAGAACTCCATATATGTACTCTGTGATTAATGTTCCAATAGGTTCAATGTCTACAGAAACACACAAGTTGAGAGATGGATTTTGACTGAGTGAACTAGGGAAGATTTCCCAGAAGAGGTGAGATATGAAATGAGACTTCAAAAATGAACATGATCTCAGTAAGTATGAAGAAGAGGGAGTTTCAGCAACAGGGAACAACTTGACAAAAGACAAAAGGCTTAACAGCATAGGACTTGTTCAATGAGTCGGAGGTAGATCATTGTAAGTGGAGTTGACAGAGGTACCAGAATATAAATTAGTAGGAAGCAGTCATGCTTTCTAAAAGGAGACCAGGGTGTTCTTTCTTAACATCAACAAAAAGTAGTATATAAGTGATTGCCTTAGATCAGTTGCATCATCTCTGATATTTGTTAAAAATTAGATTTCTGGTGCTGGGGTTGTGGCTCTGTGATAGAGAGCTTGCCTGGCATGTGTAAGGAACTGGGTTCAATTCTCAGCACTACATATAAATAAATAAAATAAAAATCCTTTGAGAACTAAAAACTATTTTTTAAAAAATTATATTTCTGGGTCCCAATCAGTAGAAATCCCAATTCAGTAGATTTGTGGTAAAGCTTAGAAATCTCCACTTTGAAAACATACCCCTATTATTCTGAAACACATTAATATTTAAGAACCACTAACACACATGGTTACACACTCTAAACATATTTCCTTAATTTAAGACAAGATGAGTAGTTTTAACATTTAAAACAGGCTGAACATGTAAGACACACTCAACACTCTGAGTTATTTTTGAGTCATTTTGGAACTATATCTCTTCTTTAAGAAAAGATTCCAGTCATTGTTTATTGTGGTTTCAAGAAGTTCCTGCTCCTTCTAAGCTAGTTCAATAGCTTTGAATGAGCCTATATTGACCTTATCATTTCAATACTAAGCATTTATACTTCACATATTCCCTCTTCTAGGCCTCAGGTTTCTGAAATGAAATATATAAATCCCTTTAATTATTCTCACTCCTATCTGCCTTTATGTTTTTTTTTTTTTGAGGCATATCAGTGAAGTTCAAAAAAACACAGCAAATGGACACTAATGCTCTCTTAATTTGTAAAGTTATAAGAAAAAAATATGCTTAATTTTTATATTTTCATTAAATGAGTAATTAAGTGAAGATCTCTTGAATCAATAGAAATATACCAAATTCTTTTAAAAAAAATGAGGTACTTCCAGTGCTTTCCCAATTCAGGAGTTCTTTTGGAGCCAACTGGTTTCCAAGTAGAATCATTTTTCCCTTAATGCACTATCAACATTAACTCATTTTCATTTCGTCTATTCAAGAAGACTTCCCATAAAATAACTTTCATTTTTATCATTTGGTATATCTAAGGTATTTGTGGACTAAAATTTGTTCTGATGTAACATCCTAAAATGTATCATTTTTAAGGCCACAATTGTATTGAGTGTAATTTTAATTAGAGATATTAACATCTGTAACTGAGGCTCTATATTTAGAATTATTATAAAATACTGTTAATTCTGTATAGATCTACCGCCATGAGGATATTCATAAGAGTTCTGCATGCTGAGTATTTAAAATTGTTGATATAGAAAAAGTAAAAAAAAGAATCCTTTAAAAATTTCCCTTACTGAAAAGGTATTCAGGGAAATTAAAGCAATTTATTTATAAGTATATTGAAAAAGTAATAGCACTTCTTGAAAGAGAAGGACATTTTAAACAAATTGTTCTTTGGTAAAACTTGAAAACTGCTGAATATACCATGTAGAAAGATAAGCACTTAAGAGAGAATTGAAGAAATCTAGCCTTATCATAAGGTGTCTGCATGGAAATAAAGGCATGAGAAAAGTAATAAGTCCTATAATAAAGAAAAATATTTAAATTTTAAGTTTATAGGCTTAGAGAAGCTAAATCATTTCCAAAGTCAGAGCTTATCTCTAAGGAACAGGAGGGTAAATTATTTTGCTTAGATGCAGAGTCTCCACAAATCTCTCAAATACGTCAGCAAGCTTCCTAATAAGAAAGTTAAGAGCAGTGATGAACTTAAAAAATTGAACAGCTGGCTCTCCTGAGACTGAGGATGATGGGAAATGGAGAAGGAAGGAAGTAGGATGCTCACTGGTAGTGCCTGTCAATTTCTGTGGTGTAAACACTCCTACCAGGGATGATTTTAAAACAAGGGGATGTCACTGAACGCAGATCTGGACAGAAATATTAATTCTGTGAGCTGGTATGCATTGTTTTCTCTATACCTCTAGAAAATAAAACAAAAATAACCTATGATTGCAAATTGTATCATGTTCAAATAAATTTGGAACATATAGTGTGTATTATAGAACCTGTAAAATATTGGTGAACAACATTAGAGAATGTTTAATATCTTCAGGCTCCTTTCAAGAGCAAGGGCATACTGAGATGTAATGAATCGAGCAGGATAATATACTCAACTAGACTTTACTTATACAAATAGTGTGTGTGTGTGCTACACATAAAATGAGCAAGTGAAAATCAACCCTATAGTGTAAAGCAGATGAACTGATCAACTCCAGGATTTTTTCAGGGTATTTAGATGAAAGAAGAATGGTATGGTCACTAGAAAAAGCACATATTTTAAGTCAGAAAGACTTAGACTGGAATGCCCAGTTTCAAATTATGATTTGTACAACCCCAAACAACTTATTTGACATTGGTCTCAGTTTATTCAATCTAGATAATACCAATTCTGATAAGATAATGAAAATAAAATGCTTGATAGTTAAATGGAGTTCATATATATTAAAATTCCAAGGACTGTCAACATCCTTGTTCCAGCAGACCACACACTAACATGCCCATTCCATGAAACAGTGCAGCTGATCCTGCAGACTGTTCACCCAGTAGTCCTTTCTGTTCTTATTTTTGGGTATAAAGTTATGCAAAGAGCTTCCTTTTTAAAAAATATTTGATGAAACCTCAACTCTTTGGCATTTCTAAGCTGTAGTCAAAGAGCACATTCCAGAATACTTTCAGGCAAATGTGAGAACAAAGATAACCAGGAGCACGGTCTTCTGGGACCATGGTGGGACTGCAGAGAATATTTTTTTTAGTTGTAGATGGACATAATATCTTTGTTTTATTTATTTATTTTTGTGTGGTGCACAGGATCAAATCCAGTACCTCACATGTGCTGGGGAAGCACTCTACCACTGAGCCACAACCCCAACCCCAAGAGCCTCCTTTTTTATTACACATTTTTTAGTTCAATTATTTTCTCTTATTTTTAGTCAATAGTGTCCTAATAGATACAAAGGGGAATAAAATGTCTGATATATAGAGTCATGTTGAGAAATAACACGTCAAGCCCCTGGTGTAATGCTTAAAACAAAGTACATTATCTGCCTTCACATTTCCCAAAAAGTTTCTTCCTTTAAGCAATTTGGCAGGATAGATAAACAGAAATCTTTGGAACAGCACGTAGAATCAGCTATGTAATTGTGAGGAGCAAACAGAAAAAGTGAGTGAAAATATCCCAGATAATTGTTGCTTGACAAATATAGATAAACTCACTTATTCACAAGCCCTAATAATATGGTGGACATAGAAGCAAGGTGAAAACTAAGAGCTACCACTTGGAGAGCTACTACCCAGAGGCTTACAGAAACCGATACACTCCTCCAGGGATCCTGTCCAGGGTCTGATGCAATCTCAACACACAGAACTGTAATGGTTATCAATACTAAAGAACTTTCCAATGATTTTCTTATTAATCTATGATTTAACCCTACTACTCACCCTTTTCTATGAATAAGTTTCAAGATCTTGTATGCTTTGTCTTAAACACCAGTTATTTAATGAAAAACTTTAATGATTACAAAGATAACTATCATACATTGTAGTTTTCTAAAACTGTCGATATGCATTATTTAATTCTCTTTGCAATCTTCAATGTGATATAGGTCATAGTATGTTTACATTACAGATAATAATATTCACTCTCTGAGAACTTACTTTCCAAAGATCACAAAGCTTGGAAGTATCAGAAGAGAATGAAACTCAGAACTAACACAAAAGTCTATATGTTTTTTAACATTTACTATATTAAAGGACATTTTAAAACAAAAATTTATCTGACCATGTCTCAAAAATGACTCACTGTTAGTCCTGAAACATATACCAAATTATATAGTTCATTCTCTCACAAATCTGCCATCTTTTGAATTCTTCCATATTTCCCCTTTATCTTCATTACATTTTAAATTGAAAGCATCTTCAAAATAATTTTTCAAAATGCCAATTGTATTGTTGTAGAGGACATTCATCAGGCTGTGTTTTCCTACCTGCTCAGTATTTTTAATTATTTTCCAGATTGGCTATTAGTTAAAATAAATAGATGAGGCTAGGAGTGGTTAGTGCACACCTGTGCACCAGCCATCCCTCTACTACCATATGGTGATAAAACTTGTAAATACTGACAATGCTGCTTTGTGATTTCAACAGCATAAAAAATACCATTCATTCAATAATCTTTTGACAAAGCTATTTGCACAATTGACAACCTGTTTATTGTTTTGGATAGCCTCTAACATGATCTTATTTTTTGGAATTAACATATTGGTCAGGGTGTCAACAGACCATCTGATGGAAAATGCTCAACAAATTTTGAAAATACATGACTAGTGATTTTTTTGAAATTCCAAAAGCTATCTGAAGTTTGATTCTAAACTATAAACTCAAATTGCCAATTACTCAAGAGTCTTACAGAAATGTCAAAGCAATTAGCAGTTTTCATTTTATACCTAAGTACTTTGGTTACAAAGTACTAAGATTGCATGTTGCCAAAATATTCTTTCTATATATGTTAAGTTATTTATTGCCTTTCTAGTTAATAAGTTATTTTATTGTGTTCCTTCTGTATAAACTATGTTTATTCAAATGTATTATACATCATTGTATAAATCATGTAGTTTTAAGTGATTATAGTATAAAATTGGAAGCAAGTCTGTTAATATCTATATAATGTTAAATAAAATTTATTAATAAGTATATATTCATAACAGACAAAGATAAATTATACTGGGATAAGAGGTAAGGATAAAAATATATTTTTATCCCAACTTCATAGGGATAAAAGTATAATTTTAACTTGGATTTGAGGACAGAAAGCCTTGTGAATAACTGAAAGGAAAAGAGTTATTTTTGTTGTCCTTAGAGTGTTCAGTCTAAAGTAAAGATGCAAATGGGGAGGTTATAATCTAGTAGCAAAGGGAAGGCAACATGTTAACAAGGAAGGGGATAATAAAAGAATCACAATGGTCCATGGGAGTGTAAGTAAATGTGGCAAAGCCGACAAAACTGTTAAGGTAGAATCAAGAAAAATGTTAAGGTAGAATCAGTGGGGAGATTTTCATTTGATTCAGAAAGCCAAGGACAGTCTGAGAAAGAGAATGTGATAGATTGAGGCAGAAACATTCAGATTAAGACTTCCTGGACCAAATGGTTCCAGTGGTCAGACTGGGAAGGATTCTGATATCATATAAAAGAGGTAGACTCCAGAGAGATCTCCTAAAGAATCTGGAACCCTACCAACTGGAGGTTTATAGAAATGATTAAGCTCCCCAGAGATCCATCCAGATCTCTGATGCAATTTCAATGTACAGAACTGCAGTATTTCATCAATATGAAAGTACTTTCCAATTAGTTCCTTAACAGACTACTACCTGTCCTTGCTATCCCCAAGAATTAGAAAGCACAGATTGCAGGAAAACAGGAAAAAATGGAGGTTGAACTCTTCCAGATATGAGGTAGACATACTGTATGCAGTAAGAATGGTAGACACACGGTAGGTACTCTGATTACTTGATTCAGAACATTCTTAGAAGGATTTTCTCACAAAAGCTGAAAATTGTGCAAAAGTGCCTAATCCACTTATCTCTGGGTCTTTTGGTTCCCATGGAGGTGTCATTTTGCATCTTGCTATTGTTGTTCACACCATATGCTGTCCCTAATTAGACCATGAAACTGAGTTTGATTTGAAAGAAAAGGCTGAGAAGTAAAAAATATCTGCTGATGCAAAATATAACCTTCAGCTATTTTGGTAAATGGCATACTTAATAATCTTTAAAAAAAAAAAAAGTTTTATTGCCAGTACTTGAATGTTGAGGAGGCATTTAAGTATATATAATCAACTGACCAAAATCTGCAAGGTTCCAAAAATGAATTTATCTGAGAAATGCTTTCTACCATTAGCAAAACCATGTGTATTCCATGAGATTCATTTTTATTTATTTATGTATGTATTTATTTATTTTTATAGGCTGCATTTTGATTCATTGTACACAAATGGAGTACATCATTTCATTTCTATGGTTGTGCACGATGTAGATTCACACCATTCATGGACATAGGGTAATGATGTCTGTCTCATTCTACCATCTTTCATACCACCATCCCCTCCTAGCTCTCATTCCCTCTACATAATGCAAAGTTCCTCCACTAAGAGAAAAATGGAGATTCAATTTTAAAGCATTAAACATTGAACACCGAAAATCAAAAATGGCAAACAGCTTCCAAGGAAGAAAGGAATGTCCTTTAAAGTTAAATAGTTGTTCCAAACAACATTGTTATAACTTGAGGATGTTGCTACTCAAGTAAATAGGAAAAGGCAAAATCCATTCAACTGGTCTAAACACTCAAGACCATAATTTACTGGATTTTTCTCTTCCAAGTGACTCCTGTTTTCTAATCTTTCATCTGGTATGTCTACCTCTCTCTTAGTCTTTTCACAAGATACCTTTGCATGTCCCCTCAGTTTATTCACATATCCTTTATACTCCTGATTTCTGAAAAGTGCAGGCCAGTATTGGAAGAATATAGATTTCTAGCAATTTTGACAAGGTAGGAATAAAACATGCTAAAGGCAAAAATTCACATTTGCATTCCAGCATTAGAAGTAAAGCTATTAAAATGCAAAAGAAATGATTTTAAAATGAATTTGAAATAGTAGCTTTTGAAATGTCTGTGGCATAGATCAAGACCAAAATTGCTAATATAGCTATGCCCTTTGCCTCCTCATTCATAGTCACCAAAAATTTCTGCCTCTGTGTTTATGAAAGGATTTTTATCTATGCTGAACTTGGATTTGTTGCAAAATGATGTACCACACATAAATAAAGACTCAACTCAACTTCTTCATAAAAATGTTAGTGTACTTTGGAAGTCAATAAATTTATTAACAGTATTTTTGCTCTAACTCATTATTTTTGGAGCTTTAATTCTTACTTTTTAAGAATATTTACCCTGAAGTTATCTTTTGTTTCCATAGTTGTATATTTCAAGCCACTAATATGCAGACATGGTTACATTAAAATTTTGCCTTCTGAGCTGGCCACAGTGGCACACAGCTGTAATTCCAACAACTCAAAGGAGTACAAATTTGAAGTTAGCCCCAGCTGCTTAGTCAGACCCTGTCTCAAAATAAAAAAATAAAAAAGGGCCAGGGATGTGGCTCACAGGTAAAGCACACCTGGGTTCAATCTCCAGTACCCATCCCCAGCAAAAAACTGCCTTCTCAATAAAATATATTCCCCTAAAAGCAACTCCTCCCAATCCTACCTCATTAGATATTTCCAGAGAAACAGTGTTCAACTCTCAAGAAATATTGATGCTAATTCAGATTATCCTACCAAGAAGCAGGAAACATGTTTCTTTGTTGCATGTGAGGAATAATTGTGCATAAGGTGAGTGGTTTTTTAAGTGATGAGTATGAAAGAATCAATCAGAATGTCTACAGAGAATGAAAAGGGAAGTGGACCAAGAAAGGAATTTGAAGGGATGCACCAACAGCAGACTCAGAAGCCAAGTCAACTTCACTTTTGCTGAGAAGAAAATGTCCTTATCTTTGTGGGGCAACTGAATTCCCAGACGAAAGTTGGATGCTGGCACAGGAGTATCCATGCAGAAAGACAGATAGGGCAGTTTTACGGAATATTAGAGCGCACACCTGGCTCCTGTTTCATTTTGAATTATGTCTTGGCACATTTTTTCTAGCATTTCTATAATAATATTTACTAATTTTGTAAATTCTATGTGTTTTCCTATGAACTAACCACAAACACACAAAATAGAAATTATTTATTTTTGAAAACTTCATTTTAAAAGAGGGATTGAAATTTACGGTTTTCTTGGTTTTCTGGAAGGGAAAGGAATGCAAGGAGAAAACAATGTCATAATAGCAATTAAAGCAGAAGAGAAAAATACAAGCAGGTCATAACCTTGACAGGAGGAAAGAAATAAGGTCTTGCATTATGAATCTGGGATCTGGATAGATAAAGATAGCATCAATTGCCCTGATTCCATGAGCATGCAGAGATCTGGCAGGGAGAGATCTTGACTGGGTCAGAAAACAAAGGATATACAGACACATAATGAAGACCTGCTGGGCTAAATAGAACAGAGTTTGAGGGGTAAAAAGGGATAAAGGGAATTAAAATAGGTAACCCCCACCAAAATCAGTTGATTATTTCCAGAAACAGATGAAAAGCAATAGGAAATGGGGTCCCCAAAAGAAAACTACCGCAAGAGTCTAGTCCTTGGAGAGATTTAAAACTGTGAATGGAGTTCAATTTTTATAAAGACCATCTAGCAGAATCTAAGGTAAGGAAATGATGAGAAACCCTGGGCTAACAGTTCTCCCCAGGTCTAAGGCTCTGAAACTAGGGTAGGCGATAGGGTGCCCTTGAATCATCAGTAGTTTCTACAAGGGAACCCCATGGAAGGTTAGCATAGGGATGCACAATGGCACGCCAGTACCTTGACACTCTTTTTAGTTCATCTCCTCAATGTCCTTGTAGCAGGGTCTGCCTTAAAGTAGAAATATTATAAAACTAGTGTAGACGTAGAAAACCAAACCTGGCTCTTCATTAAACACTGGGCAAAAATACATCAACAACAATAAGAGGGACCAGGTCAATTCAAATAAGAGATAGCACTAGTCATTAAGAAATACCAAAGTCAAGGGGGCTTAGGATATAGCTCAGTGGTAGAGCATTTTCATAGCATGTGTAAGGTCCTGTGCTCAAACCCCAATACTACAAAAAAGAAAAAAGAAAATGAAACGCCGGAGTCAAAATTAAAAGTTAGTAATAAGGGCAGGAGTGGAGACTGAGAACCATCCAGAATAACTGTTACTGTAGAACAAGTGGGGAACCTGGACAGACAGAGAGAAAGAAAATGGAAACCCATGACACTACCTTGGAGCAGAAGTATCTAAAATCATTCAAAGGGGATCTTAGGGGGAAGAGGGATTTTGTGGAATGAGATTTCCCTGATTTTCAGAATACAGGCTACATTTAAAACACTGTTTAAAAAACACACCTACATCTCTGATTAGACTGTCCTCCTGGCATTCACTTGCGAGAACCTGCATCCCCTTTAGTAGGGAGACATTATAAGCTAGCTTGCATAGGTTCAAGGGTTCTGTCTGCTTACCAGCATTAGAACCTCTTTTAAGCTATTCCACATGGCTGCTTCTCTTTTTTCCTTACTTGTAAAATGCAGACAATAAGAACATCCTCTTTAGGCTTCTTGTGAGAATTTAGAAGTGGTAATCTTTCAAAACATTCAGTACAGTATCCAACACTTAGTAAGTGCTCATAAGTCTCAGCAGGTGTCAGCTATCATCATTGTTATTCCTATCAATATTATTAGAGTAAGACATCCAGTTGCAGGGGTGAGTGCCTGTAATCTCAACTGAGGCTGAAACAAGAGGATTGAAAGTTTGAGGCCAGCCAGAACAACATAGCAAGACCCCATCTCAACAACATCAATAATGATAATACTTATAGGAAGGAGAAGAGCAATAAGGAAGAACATGGGCAAGAATCAAAATGAAGAGCACCCAAAATATAGTGGTTTTCAGCTTCTCAAAAGCAAGAATTGCATAATGATCTCTGCCAAAAGAAAAATGCATCTACTTGAAGTAGTTTTTTTTTTTTAAGAGAAATAACTATATTAAGGTCATTTCTATAAAAGAGAAACTTCCTTTTGCATATGTAGTTTGACACAAATAATGTATCCCTGTTTAATATTTTAATAAGTGGCTCTATCCTTGATGAAAATGATATCCTTTCAGAAAAAAATAATCACTATTTGGAGATAACAGCTGCTTTGTCCTATCATGTAACCATCTTACACATCCAGTCACATCAACAGAGCTGCACCTCCAACTGAAACATAGGTACTTTTTAAACACTGAAAGTTTTTGAAGCTTGAGAAAGCTAATAAAAAGCCCCAATTGCACCAGCAAATTCATTAGTGGAAAAAACATGTACTTATTATTCAAGTATTCTTATTGTTATGTAAAATGATTTTCTTAAATCTGTTGCATTTTTGTAAGGGATGAAAGCAACACGTCATATAATTATTATAATTTTTGCAAAATAAAATTAATTTAAAATAGTGTGATGGAGCTCAATACACATTTTACCTCTTGTAAAACACATTAGAATACGATTAGTATGCAGTACTCCATCTCAACTGGAAAAGAAAGAAATCAGTGTGACCAATGGAAATGTTATTTGCTATTAACTAGCTGAAACAGCAGCAGGTCTAAAGTATCTGCATCTCATTTTGGATTTAATTATTGCAATAACATCTCATTTGCTTCAAGGTATTACAATTATCTCCTGTTTTAAATTGAAAGGTATTTTAGAATGAATGCAGTTAATGAAGCAAAAGGTTCAAAATGTCCAGAGCATTGAGCTTTAAAGTAGAACAACCTACATTTTAAACAAATCCTTACTGAAAGAGTGCATGCAAAATGCATTTCCTTTCATCAAAACCCCAGTGTATGTGCCAATGAATGAGGTATAATAATTTTTTTTCTGATTTCAATGCTATTAAGTTCCAAAAATGACATTCGGTACAAGTTGATAATAGGCATTGACATTAATCAAGCTCTTAAAAACAGCTCACTTTCAGAATTTCATAAGATAGAATTTGTTAGTATGAAATTATTCACTTAATTTTCTGAAAGATAAAAGCATTTTAAAAAGAAATCAAATGAAGCTTCAAATCTGATATGTACCAAGAGTACATTATCTTATTCTTAATTAGCTTGAAATAATACAAAATATTTTTGATAAATATTCAGCACAGATGTCAGTGGTTAAGATCTATTACATGCCAGACCTCTTGAATTAGATGTGCCTTTGATTTTTGTTTTTCAAAAAATCTAACAATGTGATATGCTCTAAACTTCTGCAAATTTTACAGATTCATGAACTAATCCCTAAAGAACCTCATTGGAGAATGCCATTTCCCTAGGTGGAGATTACTCAAGGTCAGAAATGCTCATAAGGAATGCCAAGGCTAACCTAGCCACAGGGCACAGGAGCCACAGGGCCTAGGACCATGATAACTTTAGGGGTCAATGGAAGTGTCAAAATTTCTTCCAAAGATAGAATGAGAAAAATAAATTTGATCTAGCCTGGGTTGTACTTCTCTTTATAATAATGCAGTTGGTATACGATATTGTTTTATTTAAATAGGTAAAGGGAATCATAAAATCAAAATAGTCTCTGTTCAAGAAAGGTATAATTTGGCCCTGGTTTAAATAAAGACAGTTTATTACATGAAAATCTCATATAGCCTAAGTACACAAGTTGCCATGGTGCCTCAGATTAATTCAAAATATGTATACATTCTTTGTATTTTGGGCCCTTTGTCAACCTCAAGGCTCTCTGGACTCTCATGGGCTTCTTTCTGAGACATCTTGTATCTCTATTCGGCACCCACTTGCACAGGATCTCTGTCCCTGAAGTTCTCTAAGCATTCTGTTCAGATCTCCAGAGCTAACTCATTCTAAATGTCCTTCCTGGTGCCAGCCCTATACCTTTGTCCATTCCCCTCCCAGGCTCAGAAGGGGTTGGTTCTCTACTCAGGGTAGTGGTCAGGTAAAAATATTTAAGCTCTCACAGCCCTTACATTACTGGTATTCTTTTTGAAAATAAATCGCCCAATTTTATTCCTGTGTTTACTACTAAGTGCGGTCATAATGAATCAAATTTACTCTGAATAAGAACAAAACAATTATTTGAACAATCTCAAACATACATGAAACCTACATACATACATACATGAATCTCAGCTAATTAGCTCATTAGATTATATTAATTGAATGTTAAATGGAAATAACTGGTACATGGGTAAAAATAAGTTCACTTGGTTTTCAAAGAGCGTGATTTTTTTATACTAACACACTGTACATCTCTGAAATTCCTCCTCCAAATACACATTCACACACAAACATACACACAAATACACAATTTTACTTCACTTTAAAAGAAAATAATTACTTAGTTTCTTAAAGCATTTAGATAAAGGCAGATGTGTTGGCTAGGAAGGCACACATCTATAGAACACAGCAATCTAAGATGATGTAATTTAATAAACTGTATTTTAGGTTTATTTTAAGATCATCTAAAAACAAGATGATCACTTTTAATCTGTTTTTGTTCTTTTCTTTTGTCATTAAAACAGTCATCGTCAGCGAATCCTTTCATCAAAACCACTTTAGTAACTAACCATCTATGGGTGGCTACCCAATATTACATATGCCTGGGAAAAAATGATTACATTATTCCCTTAATAATACTAACACTTAATGAGTGCTTATTGTATTCTAGATTCGTTCTCAGAGTTTAACTTTTACATCTCTTTCTATTCCACAAGAAACGATATTGTTATCACAGATGTTGCATAGATGTGGACATTAAGGCAGCAACATTAAGTGACCTGCCCAATGTAACAAAGCTAGTAAGTGGTGGAGTCACAGTATGAACATGGTCAGCCTGGGGCAGCTGAAGTTCCAATACTGCTGCCTCTCTAGCAAGCAGGTGTACATGTGCACATTAATCTCAATTACTCATTAAATGCTTGTCTTTCTTACAGGTTATGTATAGTGAAATTTTCCATTCATCAAAATAAGTTTGCTCTGCTTTAATCATAATATCACCTTTTATCCTTTTCTTTGTATATGCAACTCATATATTAACTCTCAAGTCAAATGAAAATTCAAAGTTTAGGAACTTGGAAGATTTACATTTTTTTCACCATATTCAGATTCCACAAATGAAGAAGCTATGGGACAAATGCACTCAGTGATTACATCTTCCCTTTAAAAAAAAAAAAATCCTGTACCACAGTTAGAGCTTACTCTTCACATTTTATTAATAAAAAATAAATTTAGAAGAATGTACCAGTAGACAAAGGGGAATGAAGGGAAGGAAGGAGAGATGGGATAGGGAAAGACAGTGGAATGAATCTGACCTAACTCTCCTATGTATGAATATGGATATACCACAGTGAATTTCACCATCATGAACATCCACAAGACACTATTAAAAAAAATCATAAGTAAATAGCAGAAAGGTCAGTGGAGCAGAAGGAAGGGAACTCGGTAAGGGAGGAGGAGAGGGAAAGGGGAGGTACTAGGGACTAAATTAGAACGAATTATATTCCATGCTTTTACAGGTGTGTCAAAATGAATCCTGTTGTCATGTATAACTATAAAAGAACTAATAAAAAATTTTAAAATGGAACATAAGCTGATTATTCTCCATTGACACCTGCAGTCTCCCTGTGCCCTTCTCTGCCTTGCTCTGAACCTGGGAAGTTCCTCTCTACATATGGAGTCCTGCTTACTCATCTCTGGTTGACCCATTGGGGTGTGTACTCTTCATTTTCCAGTTTTCCCTATGCCCATCTTCCTCATTGCTGAGGCACAATTTTAGTAGTGGCTGCATTTCTCTAAGGTCTAGAGCCTTTAATGCTCCTTCTCTCTTTTCCTGCAGGTCTAGGATTGATAACAGATTCTCCTGGCTGCTGCTGAAAATGATTCCTCCTTGATGAAGCTCTGTGGTGATAGTCTTCTGAACACTCTTTGAAACTGCCTTAGCCTTTAGACTTCTGTGTACACATTTGTACTGCTCAATTTTAGAAAAAATCCTGCTAACTCAGTTTTAGAGACTCTGCCTTCCTCAACAGTCGACCACCTTGTTATCTGGTCAATTTTTTCACCCCCCATTACTCCCTAGGATCCTAACTGACCTTCAGCGAGAATCCTGTCAAGAGGGTTTTGCCAGAATATCCTCATGTTCCCTCTTAGTAATTTTCCATTTACTTGTTCCCACCCCCTGACTACAAATAAATTCCCATTTGTTCATGATGTGTTCAGACCCAAGCCCAGTTCTATTATGGAGGGGTTTTTGCTCCTGTTGACATAATTTCTGAATAAAATCTTTTGCTACTTAAACTACAGTTCAGGGCTGTTACTTCTTTAACATTAGTCCCTAGTGTTTCCCTGCCTCAGATTCATACACTTAACCCTGCTCAAGTCTCTTAATAACCCTTTTCTTAAACTCACTTTGATTGAACCTTTCATCAGTTCATCTGATTCTTGGATAGCCACTGACTGATAGAGACTTAGAATTATAAATCTTAGTAATTTGACTCTATCATGATTTTTCAAATAGACATACATATATATGAAAAAGAAAAGGAAGAGAGGACCCTGAAGTTAGTTTGCACACTTTCAAGGTCACTGAAAAGTTGATTTGCACTAGACTGACTCTTAGATAAGGGAGACTTCAAAGCATAAGTCAGTTATTCTTATTGAGCATTTATCTTGTGCATGGGAAGATACAAACAGCAATGAGTAAGCACTGGTGAAAAAAAATCACAATTTGTGCACATTTTTAGCACAGATTCTAGAGGATAAAATACTTAAGTAAACATTTAGTAAGTGCATTAGGGTGCTATATTTGAAAAGATGATGAGCCAGCTTTCAGTTTCAGGGAAACAGACCTAGAGAAAGTAATTACTAAGGTGGTCAAGGACAGCTGGACAACTTAAAGAAAAACAAGAACAGTCCAGAAAAACTGAACAACCAAAATATCTGTGATGTGTTTCAGGCATAATTCAAAATGTAGCATTCTTCTGTCTAGTAAATATTCTTAAACACATCTTAGTATCATAAAAATATTTTCAGTATTTCTCTAAATATTTAATTATAACAGATAAATATTTAAACGACTATAGAAGTATATTTAAAACCGAGTTAGTGATACAGCTAATTATTAATCAAATGTTCTATAGGTTTCACAATCTGTTTTTAACTTAAATTTTGAAAATTATGCCTAACATTATAAGATTTTATTTTTAAATGAAATTGTAAACATTCCCTTTTTAAAGGAGTATTTTGTCATAAACATAGAAAGAATATTTAATATCAATTTATCAAAATATTTCATACCAATTTATCAAATCAAAGCATAATTATACACATTTATGGATTCAAACTGAACTCAGTATTTGGAGGTTTTGGTTTTTGGTTTTCAGAACAAACCAGTAAAATCTGGTTATTTAGGCTGCTCATGATGTGAAATAATTTGGTTCTCATAAATTCAATCAGAAGGAAGAATATCAGATTATAGCAACATGGGACTGTGAACTATAACCTCAATAGACTTATAATATTAAAGTTATTGATAGAAATATTTTCTAAAAGCAGTGAAAAGCTTTAAAGTAGGTGAATTCAAATTTGGTGCTGTTAAAAATAGCTGCTTCCTAGAGCATGCTGTACTCTTCTCAACTTTTAATGAACTCTTGAAAGCTCACTTGAGAATGATAATCAGGTTGGCATTATTCTCTAAGTGTCCCAAATCTAAAAACAGAGCAAAACTTTTAAAACAACAAAGATATAATATGTGGGGTTAACAAATCTTCATGCTTCAATAATACTATAACTACTTCAATATTCTAGAAGATTTCTTTCTTACATTTTATAATAAACTTGGACAACATTCAAATTAAACATAGACAATAATTTATAATAATTTATATTCAAAATGGTGAATTACTATTCAAATAGTGAATTGCTATTCAATGGTTATCAAATAAGCTATCAATATGTATAAAGTCTTAACATTGAAAACATTCAACTTGTAAGCTTCATGCTAAAGTCTCCTGTAGATGCAATATATGAATGACAATATTTTCATCACAATGAATAAGGGTTCCTTTACTTAATATTGAGGCATTTTGCAGAAAATGTCAATTAAATCTTTGAAATACAAAAGGTCTCCAATTGTAGCCATAATTTATTTTAGAATATTAGTCATCTATAGTTTTTTGATGATTTTTAAAATTTCATGCTTGAATCTGGCTTTTATTAGGATTTCAAAATGAAGTACCCAAAATTTCAAATTTATAGTCTTTTCACACAATAGTGATAGTTTATGAGAAAGGGCTTAGTTACATTTAAGCTTGCTTTTTTCTTAATTTTTTAATTAATTTTTACCAAATTAAGGGGAGCAAAATATTCATTTAATACTCTAAATAGTTGGTTCTGAGTGACAAAAAAATGAATAATTGTTTTGAAATCTATAAAATCTGAATTTTTTCCAATATTTTATTATAGCCATCTTCATATAGAGCAAAGTTGAAATAATTTTATTTACATTAAACAGTTATATTCCCATTATCTCAATTTCACTATCAACTTTTTACCATACTTGTTTATTAATGTCTATCCATTGATCTTTCCAACCATTAATACATCTTGAAGTATTTTAAGTAAGTTAATAATACTGAACTTTTTAAATCACCAATCTACAATATTTGCAAATTCACAGATGCAGCTTTAATAGTCTTAAATTATGACCAAATGTGACACAGACTCCAAGTACTCATCACATATAAATATATCCAGAGAATAAAAACAAATCCAACATGTTTTATATTTCAGTCCTGTGCATCACCCAGGGTCCCATTAAGAAAACAGAAACTTCTTTGAGTAGTTACAGGAGATTAAACATCTTATCCTTTTATCCTGGATGACTATAGATTCTCTCATCTTTATGTACATTCCATTAACAAGTCTGAGACATTAGGGATTCTAATATTTGGAAGGAATCAGTGCTGACTCCTCCACCCTTATCTCCTGGGATCCTTTCGCAGTGCTCTTCAGGGCAGAAGTACTGACCCCTGAAGGTTGTTTCGCTGACACAGAAGTCAATGGGTCTAAAAATATTTGATAATTTAAATAAATGTAGTCAAAGACTATATTTAAATTTAAATTTTGCAGACTCAGAAAAAATGGATCCATCCTATAAACCAGAGTGTGGCTGTGCCTGTACAATCCTTTTTGTTTCCTCTTGCATGGAAAAATAATCAGCAAAAACAAACTAAAAATCTCATATTTATGAACACCATTTCTGTCTTTAAAGTATGACTGAGATAATGGATGAATTTGAAAAAGGAGAATTTTCCTGGTGTATCTTTGCTGTAGCATTTCATCTAGAAAATTTCTGATTTCCTTTTTTTTTTTTGAAAGCAGAATAACATCAATGAACACTCAATTTAAATGACTTTCAAAGCACAGGAGAAAAATGAACCTGGTTTGGTCCTGCTGTTTCACAAGCTGTCAATCAAAAAGAGCCCTAAACCAAGGTGTGGTGAAAACAAGATAATTAAATAAAAGAAGCAAGTTTTCAAGAAAATGTTCTGTTAATTTGACATGAAAAAGAACTGTAATCATAGTCACGATCCCCTTGAAAATACAGAAGATTTTTTCTCCCTCTGATTAAATTATAAGGGTATATGCTAACAAGAAGAGGGTGAATAGGTTTCATCTTATTTTGGATCTTTGATCAATCAGCAGTGATGACCTGGAGCTCTGTATTGAGTGGGATTGTGAATCTTCATTTGGGCCAAGTGGAGAAGAATGGTTAACTAATGATTGATGTCTATTACTGGAAAAGACAGAGGAAACTAGTAATGAGTCATGTTTACTTGTCAGTTCTGGCCAAACATTAATCTGAAATTATGTTTTAGTCATTGGCTGTGAAACACTGAGGTAATAAGAATTGATTTCTTGGTTTTAACATTGTACCCTTTCAACACTGTAGGATTTAAGTCAGAGTACTTTTTCTTGCTGACAAAAATAAATGACAGATTTATAGTGCCAAGTTTCTTTGATTATTCAAATTGGTTTAAACTACTCTTCATAGTTTGGAATTATATTTATTCTCATTTCAGCATAACAGCAAAGATATCCATTAGGATATTTAGCCTTGGATTTGCCCCATATAAAATACTAGGGATTGAACCAGGGGCACTGTAGCATTGAGTTATACCCCCACTCCTTTGTATAATTTAAATTCACAGCAGCGTATGGATAAATTTCCCAGGCTGATTTAGAATTTGTGATCCTGCTGCCTCAGTCTCCTGAGTAGCTGAAATTACAGATGTGCACCACTGCACCTGGCTGAGACATTCCCTTTTAATGCATGGGACTCTAAGAGTTAAAGAAGGGCTTTGGAGATGTAAAAGGAAGGGTTTGAATAGAAATAAATGTGACCAATCTAGCACCATCAGCTACTAGAGACAATATTTTGTTGCCCATAAATTTGTCCCCAAATATGAAAACTTCTGTTAGTTAAATTATGAAGATTCCTTATCTTATGCCAAAATAAATTGCTACATCCCAAGAATTTTCTCTATTTAGTTTTATAAAAGTGTTTCGAAATATTGGTCTCTGAAAAATTCACTAACAAAGTAATTGGATTTACTCTTTAGAATTACCTCATTTACATTGCCATGGTTGGTTGTTCTATCAGTAGCAGTGATTTCCATAAATAGATGTACCAATCTGGTCAGATTTATTGGCCTGTAGTATCCAGAAAAATGTAAATTACTTACGAAAAGGATATTTTTTCCTAATGGTTTTCACAAAAAAAGAGCTTATGTCCATTAATATTGTGGGACTAAATATTTTAGAATTTGAGATACAAGATATGTATCTCAATGTTTTCACTATAAATAAATGTTTCATTTTTAAAAAATTAAAATATTGATTTTTATTAATTTTTCTCTGGGAAAAATTACAGAAAATGTGGAGTGTTCTGTGTTGACATTTAAAGAGCCCTAGACAGAAATCAGAATTACCTAAGCATAAATAATACATTTACCTTGACTTACCAATTAAAGATTTTAAGTGAATAGGTCTGATTAGCAATTTGATCCTTCTGTTACCTATGGTTACCTATGTATTTCTTGCTTTGTTCTACCTAGACATAATAGGTAAATCATAGCATTGTATACTTAGAGGGGCTTCCTTGGAGGAATACTCTGGAATAATACCTATTCTACTTGCTTTCCAAGAATCGCCCTTCTCACAAGAATACTATCATCCCAAAATCAATAACCATGTTCTAAGTTACTTCTAAATTACCAGATACTTTTTTTCCTCAATGCCTCTGTTCTCATCACTAACTCTTAAAAAGATAAGATTGATACTTTTATGTCCATCAAGAGGTAGACATTCAATGATATCAGTTGCAATAAATATATTTAAAAATTGAATGAAATTAACAAATAAATTATCTGAAATAAAGGGAATAAACTAGATCAATTAATAGACAATCTCTTCTTTGAATCAAGAGTCCCCTTCCTGCCTGCATGTATGCCTGTCTACCTATCTAACATTATTGTTGTCTTATTACCCAGTTACCTAGGTATCATAAATCTAGCTCTCATCTATCTATCTAGCTTATATTTCTCTAACTATCATCTCTCATCTGTCATATCTGCCAACTTATGTATTCATTTGAACTTTATGTTAAAAAAATAGTATTATTAATCCAAATTTACAAATAAAGGAACTCAATGTCATATGACAAATAACCTGCAAAATATTATTTGAATATTAACTAGTGGGCTCAGGATTCAACCACAAATTCTTCTGATTTCAGACCCTATGGCCTTTGAAAATCTTCAGCAGAGACAAACTAGTCATGTGTCTGGGAAGCAACACAATATAAAATGAACTGAAAGGTCTCTGTTTTACCAAATGTTAAAGATTAAGTGACAGGTGGCAAGCAAAGACATCACCTATCAGGAGAATAAGTTAAAGTGCTGTCCAGTTTGTTTTACTGAGCAGAAGACAAGGAAAGCTGAGAATGCTTTCAAGACAGTAACCATCACTGTGTAGAACCACATAACTAGGTTACTCCATCATATTAACTGAAATTACTAACAAGATAACCAGTAAGAATCAACACCAATGAAAGTTATTATAAAGGAATATTACTCCGCAATGAAGAATGATAAAATTATGGCATTTGTAGGCAAATGGACGAAATTGGAGAATATCATGCTAAGTGAGATAAGCCAATCTCAAAAAACTAAAGGACGAATGATCTCGCTGATAAGCGGATGAGGACATATAATGGGGGGTGGGAGGGGTTAGCATTAGGTTTAGGGTTAGGTTTAGGGTTAGGGATAAGGAGAGCGGTAAGAATGAAGGAAAGAAGGACTGTATAGAGGGAAAAGAGGGGGGAAGGGAAAAAAAAATAAACATCATTGCCCTATGTAAACGTATGATTACACAAATGGTATGCCTTGACTCTATGTACAAATAGAGAAACAACATGTATCCCATTTGTATACAATTAAAAAAAATAAATAAATGTATAAAAAAAAATAAAAAGGCTTATCTTCCTTTGATAAAAATATATGAGAGGAAAAAGGAAATCCAGCATGGACAGGCATTTCATAAGTATTTAATAGAACAAATAATGTAAACACGTTTCAGTGCTTAGAAGAAAAGTCCATTATCTGCAACTTAGCCTGAGAGAACCATGGGCATTATTAACAATGATCAAAATCAAGCCATATATAAAATTTTCAAAAGACATACTTTACATGGTCCATACTAAAATGAACCAGGAAGAAACAGGTTAGTTGAAACAGTAATTTATGAAATGTTCTCTGTTCAACATAATATAAAACATGTTTCAACATAAAGAAAAGGTGTACAATTTATTTCTATAAATAAACACAAAAAATGATTTAAAAAATTATAAAATCAGGACTGATAATTTTGACCTCAAGTTTTAACAATTCCACACAATTCTGCAGAGTATTTTCTTAGATATTTAAAAGGAACTTTTAGAATTCCTTATTTTTCTCTTAAAGCAAAGTCTGGCTTTCAAAATTAAGTTTCACTGTGGAATCAGATGCTTAGTTTGGAAATTAAATGTTGAATATATACTGTTTTCCCTTAGTTTTTCTGCATTAAATATATAAGATCCATGCACAATAATAATAAGAGTATCTTCTTTGCAGTTTCCTGAGGTTTTTTAATTCTGACTTTCTTATCTCAATAGCACATGTGATAATTTTCCAGGAGTAAGAGGTAGCACACTACAAAAGATTTGCACAATGAACTTACAGGAGAATTAGTCTTTAATTAATCAAAGCAACATCTGGGATTTCCAGTCTTTGATTAAAGCAAATGCACACACAGAATATTAACTATGATTTATCTGCATTTGTTTCATATTGACTTCCTATAATATAAAGATAAATGGCTAATTTTCTTGACTAAAGGGCTACATATTTAGAATATCTAAAATAGTTCAATGTTCAATTATTTGAGGTCAAGTTGGAAACTTTCATTTAATTAATTATAAATTACATTCATATTTATGATTCAGAATTTTCTGAAGTGTGAAAAAATAGATTCTTATCTCAAAAATGTAAACATTTTTAGAAGAAACTGATGACAAAGTTTTTGTTCTTTCTTAGAATATATCAAGTTCAGGAGTTCCCTTATGCTAAAACATTCATTAGTTTACTTTTATTTTTAAATGAGGGTATGTGAAATCTCAGGAAATTCTTTTTCTTTTAGGATATAAAGCAGCAAATGCCAATTTTTGAAAGTTTAGAAACTATAAAAAGTTAAAATCCAAACTCATAAATGGCATTATTGTGCATGGGTCTTATATACTTAATGCAGAAAAACTAAGGGAAAACAATTTATATTCAACATTTAATTTCTAAAATAAGCATTTGATTCCAAAGTAAAAATAATTTTGAAAGCCAGCTTTAGAGAAAAATAAGCAATTCTAAAAGTTCCTTTTAAATATTAAGATTGAAGCTTAGTTATCTCAGATCATAAAAGCTTACTGTAAACCACTGAAAACAGGATTTAAGAGAAGTCCTGCCCAGGCAGGAAGAGGAATGAAAACGTTCAGAGAAGAAGAAACCCAGATAAACAAAATCTGTAAAGAGACTATACCTTTGGGTCTCAGCCAAATACAAGAAGATGGATGAGAAAATTCACAGCTAAAATCCCAGGTATGCAAGTGCAAAATCTAAGAACATCTGAGTATCAGACTCCTTTCCCCCACTGCATTTAATCTGTTACAGCCACTTAATTTGCTTCTGTAGGATCTCAAGCATGGGAAAATCATATACAGAGTATCTATCTGGATACTCAAAAACCCAGTATGTGCTATATGACACAGCCAAGCAACAAGATCCCATCAATGTAGCAATCAGCCTGGTACAGGACCCAATGTCAACCACAGACCAGGAATCTCACCTGCCGTTATACTATAGACATTAGGTATGCCCCCAGAAGCTCATGTGTAGACAATGCAAGAAAGTTTAGAAATGATTGAATTCTGGGAGCCCTAACCCAATTAGTTGATTATTCCTCTAATAGAGATTAACTGAGTGGTAACTGTAGGCTGGTAGGGTGTGGCTGGAAGAGCTGGGTCATTGGGGGTGTGCCTTTGGGGTTAATATTTTGTAAGCTGGGCTTCGTCTCTTACTACTTCCTGGAGCCATGTCTTGAGCTGCTTTCCTCTTCCACATTCTTCCACTATGGTGTTTTGCCTCCCCTTGAACAATGAGGAATGGGGTCAACCATCTATGGTCTGAGACCTCTGAAACCACGAGGGCCAAGATAAACTTTTCCTTCTCTAATTGTTCTTGTCAGGTCTTTTGGTCACAGTAGTGAAAACGATGACTAAAACTCCTGCTTTGATGTTATTGCAGTGATTAAGAGTTGCCAGACATCATACCTGTCCAGTTCCAGTTCTTAGGAGACCAAAGAGACAAAAGAGAATGGCAAGCAATGGATGGGACTCTTTCCCACCACAAGAAGTATCATAGGATTTCTTTTACAACCTGATGCCAATCTTGGACTGAGAAGGAAAGCCTCTCACGAAAGACTGAGAATTTACTTAGAATAAACATTGAACTGAAAGTTTAGATTTGCTCCCTCCTCTGCTCTCCCTGTCACCCATCTCTGCCCATTAGTGATAAAACAGCATATAAAAAATTCTACTTTGAAGTAGAGATATTTTCTAAGGCACTCTGAATTACAAAGTAAAGTACAATCTTGACATGTTATATAGATGTTCCCAGATACAACTTCAGAATTGGATAATATTTTGTGATTATAGCCATTTAAAAAGAAATCCCATATTTCTCCCCTTGGCTATATCTCTAATTCAAGGTGCTATTTCTACCTTCTGATATTGCAGCCATTAGCTACCTGGGGCAAAAATTTAACTAAAACTAACAAAATCAAGATTTGTTTCTTAGTTACAAAGCTACATTTCAAGAGTTCAACAGTCATATGTGTCTAGTAGCTAACACTAGGCATCACAGATACTGAATGTCTTCACATGCACAAGTTTTATTGGACAACGTGGACAATATACTTAACTAAGAGTATTGCCTCAAAACAGGAGATATAAAGTAACCCAACACAGAAAATAAATGAGCGTTCTTGACTTTGGTTTCTAAAAGCCTAAACCCCTTAAGAACTTAGAAAGGAGGTCAAGGTATATCTTCAGTTTTGGGGTAAGTGGGGTTTGAGGAAACTAAAGTTTTCCTTAAGGACAGAAATCCGTGACCTGGGGAGCAAGGAGATAGAGGTTAAAGGATAGAATTCAGAGATGGGGGAAGGTAGTCACTAGAATTTGGAAAGCGCAGAGTACCCATTTCCTTTTCCTAATGTAGCTTGGAAGCAACAAAACTGTTACCAACCTTGAAAAGGGAGAAAGCACCAAACCTTAAGGGGTCAGACTGAGAGGAACCCAGCGTGTCTCTGAAGTAACCTATAGGAAAAATAATTGAGGGCCATATGGGATGATGGACATCTCTGCAGACATCTGTGTGTGCAGGCAGTGAACTCAGAAACAGGATGGATTAGTGCTGCCACACATTTCCCCCTGCCCCACTTCCATGCCAATGGCCTGATATTTGTTACCCCCTGGAACTTGGATAAATCTCAAGGAAATGATGAGGGAGGACAGTGACAGGAATTCAGTGAAATTAGGTTTCTGCCACCCTAAGGGATGATGATTCTAAATGTATCTACACATGTTATTAGCCAAGTTGGGAAAGGAAGTGATATTCATATTCTTTATGGTTTCTTATAAATAGGGTTCAATATGTCAATGCACCAGGCCCCTGGCATAATGCCTCCTGAAAAGAAACACTGTCCATTTTGTCACCAGTCCCAAATTTGCAAATGACACTTTTGAGTGCTTTCCAAATTTGGGGGTAGATGCCATGTGTTCCTGGTGATTAATGTGCATCTAATTTGTCAATTAGTATAGAACATCCAGTCCTGCTGATATCATAAGTTTGGGATGAGAAAAATGTGTTGGTAATTCACAGACATAATATATTTGAAAATCAAAGACCAGAAAAGAAACATCAAGAACATGATATATTTCAGATTACTTAGGGTTAAGCAACTCCAAAATTCTTCCTGAGGAATTGTGATGTGAAAAAAATATGATACATCATGTTCCAAGTAATTGATTTATATTATACAATATAAAACTTTCTAGAAATATTTTTTCAAAACTTGAAATTACTTAAATGAGGAAGGGCATCTCCTTAAAAATAAAGCAATTCAATGATCTCTTCACTTGTTTCATGTTACAACTGGGCATGTTTCAATAGATGCTCTTACCCAGACCTGACAATTCATTTAACTCACTTTTTGTCATACAATTAATTTTTGTATGCCTAAGTTCCATAGTTGAAATCATAGGTACATATGGGGAACAAACCATCCTTTGAATTTTCAAAACAGTGGACATTTTATTAGGAAAAATTTTTACTTCAAACATTTCCCCAATATTCTTTGCTTTCTCAGTTCCCTTAACACAGAAGGCACTCTCTTTTCAGGTTCTAAGTTTCCTTAAATTGATTTTATAGAGCTAAGTAAAGTCATAGAAATCCCAATGACCACCTTCTTTTCTTCTTTTTGTTTTTAAGTGTGTGATTTTAAGAGTCCTTCTGAAAAATTATTTCATTATTGACATTTTTAAGGAGGCAACTCTCTACACTAGTAGCTACAGCTTTCAATTTCTCTTTATAATCCCCTCTGCTGTAGGAAAAATCATTTTCTCACCTCTTTAAGGAGTGGGAGTCAAAAGGCAAACTTTTTAAAATGATGATATTGAGTTTCAAAATTCCATCAATTTCAAAATTACAGTAACATAACATAGCAATGAAATGTTCAATAACTCCCAGTAGGCAATATTAGTCCCAAACAACCACTTCAAAATATCCCTAAAGCTTTCCATCCTGGTTTGATGTTAGCATTAGTTAAGGACCATTGCTGGTGAATGTGTATCATATAGGATTTTCAGTACCTACAATACAGGTTTAAGTAAACCCTGGTATATTTTACTTTACTTTTTAAAAACTAAGGAACAAAAATGACATGACATATGCAATATTTAAATGCATTCTCTCAGTTCTTAAATGGAAGGGGAAAAAATTAAAATGGCAAGAGTTCAAGATCAAAAGTAAACACACTTTGAGCACAATAGCTTTTATTTGTTCAGTATTCCAGCTTGCTGTACTGCAATTCTTTACTTTTCATCTCTCTGTAATTTTAAATGTGGAAGAAAGCAGATTTCATTGCTCTAAACACAAAATTAACTTTCTAGGGGATAATCAAAGTAGTTATTCCATATGTAAATAGCATTTTAGATGACATCAAAGTTAATGGCCTCTAAAAACTGATTTCAAGAGATTTTTGCATAGTTACTTCAAGTGTTAGAAAATGCTTATTCTATTTTAGGTTTTCTAGAGATTATATTTAAAATTATTTTGAAGAATAAGTATTAAATTCTTTCATAATTATAGTATAGTAGGAATACTGTAGTTAATCCATCACAGTGTATATGTGCAGTTTATATGTACATAAATACATGAGGTCATATGTATACAGTAGTAGAAATTGTATACATATCTTTTGTCAATTTTCCATACACTAAAAGATTTGTGAATTAAAATTTGGCTTCTAGTCAGGTATCTTTGCTATAGTTTTAGCTACTGAGGAGGTTGAGAAAGAAGGATCAATTGAGCCCCTAAGTTCCAGACCAGCCTATGCAATAAAATAGCAAGACCCCATGAAAAAAGATTAAGCGTCTTTCATTGAATTAATTAGTTTAGGAAAAGACAATACATTTGAAATTTATCAGCAATCCAAATATTAAGTGTTAAAATGGAGCCTAAATTTACTTATATATGTGTAGAGATGATAGATGATGAAAAGATACTTTTAATTAAGATAGGATAGTACTATCAGGTAGAGTAGAAACAGAAACTGACACTTTAATAAATGCTTACTATTATAACTTAATTGTCAATAGCAATACCTAGTTATTTCAGTACTATGCTTTAAAATAATCTGTGATCTGACATCCACACTTAAAGATTTATTTTAGACATATGAAAAAATGTGAATTAAATAATATACTTTCTCTCTACTGCTATTATACAGAAAATTGTTGGATGAGAGTGTGGCAACTGAAGAATCAATTCATTTAAAATCAGTTGTATTTAAGTGGTTCCACAATTAATCATAAATTTAAATATGCTATTTTCAATCTGAGGAGATAACTGAGATACTTGGTGAAAAAGAAATTTCTAACATTGCACGTAAATTGCTACTAGCCATAGCCACCTCAATTTCAAAATTTTCCTGAGAGGGATAAAACTCAGATACGACATTCATCTATCAATCGACCAAATGTCTGGTCCTGGTTTCAAGGCTTTTGAATGTTCATGCAGCTGTGACTTAGCACTCTTATAAAGTCAGCAGCTATTTTCAGAGAGAAGAAAGAAAACACAATGAGAAACCTACAACAATGCCTACCATGATTCAAGCAGTTAATTAAGAAACAAAATCATGTGCCCTATAAAACACATTTGGATTTGTTAGGATCCATTCAAATATTCAGCTGATACCCTAGAACTAAAATGAACAAATAATTATACCTAATTCTATATAGATATATCTAGATATATGTAGATATAGATATAGATTATGTTAACCTTCTTTCTCCTAAAGCCTGCAGGAATAAAATAAAATAAAATCAGTAAAAGATATTTTTGTCAAATATTTATCATATCCCCAAATATGTGTGAAACAATGTAGCATTGTCAGATAAAGTATCTACTTGCCTGGAAAAAACATTCCAGTGTTTTTAATCAAACTATTATTGGCATTTAAAAAAAATCTTTGCATAGTTTCTGGGTTTCCTTAAGAAAACTGCAACCCAGAATGAGTTCTCTATGATATAAACAGGAAAATAAACATAAAGTAGAACTACTGATGAAAAAAGAGAACTACTATATTTAGAGCACCTAACATATGCTAGATATCGAACTAGAGGTTTAACCTGCATAACTGCATTTAATTCTTACAGTAGGTAGCTGCTTTCAAATCTTATTTTAAGTATAAGGAAATCTCAGCTTTGAGGTTCTCAGTGTCATAAAATTAGCAAAGCAAATTCAGTCCAAGCTTTTTAAAGTTAAGAGTCTACATTCTTTCCATAAACCAAAGAAACTGATAAATTAGAATTATTCAGGGGTTGGAAATGTAAACATTTTAATTTTCTGCAAATCTAAAATATATAGGAATATGATCCTATTCATGGTGAGCTTAGTTAGTGGCAGAAACACTCATTATGATGACAAATTTATTCTTTCGTGGGAAAAGGAGTCATTCCTTTGGTGACTTAAATACTGAGAGAAGGAAACCTTCTTTTATTTGAATAATATTATAAACTGTGTTTTCAAAAGCATACAAATTAACAAAGGTGCATTATAACATTTCCAGGTTTTTTAGGGACAGAACTCCCCCACACACACCAGTTTCAGTTAGTCCCAGAAGGTACTCCCAGCAGCTCAGTACCACATAAAGGCTACATGAATCACTCACTTCATAGCGGACTGCACATTCAATGACCAAAGACAAAGGAGGAGAGAGAAGGGAGGCTGCCTCCCACTCCCCGGGTAAGTGAAGCCAGTACTGCTGCTTCTGCCCAGGAGTGGAAGAAGGGATTTGCTTTCACAACCACTCAAGCCCGTCATTATAGCATAATGGACAACAACTGAGCCAAGAAGTCTAAAGAGAGAGCAGTTTTTTGGAAGCTACTAATGAAGGCTTTTAAGTATATTCATCAGGAATGGCAAAATAAGTGGAGAAGAAACGGGAACCATACTCAAGGCAGGTTTATAAACTATGGGGGTAAGGAAATGTTCACACTTTTATTTGAATAATAATGTACTTGGTACTTAAACTATGATTCACACACTTGATAACATGAACACAAATACATTCATAACACCTATGGACTTTAAACAAAAATTTTTTTAGCCCTATCACTAAAAAGAAATTGGGCGGGGAGGAGAAACAATAAAACCAATAAACCAACCAACCTACCAACCAAAAACTGATTAGTTTTGCTTTGTTTTTCCATGGAGTTTTAACTAATGGTAAAAATATTTCTCATAACACATTTTATCCAGCTTTTCAAATAGTGATCTACAACAGTATTAGCATCTACATATCCAGATCATATTTTAAAGGTACTCAGGCCTGCACTGATTAATAATGGTTTGCCCTCCCTGCCACACATTCTTAGTCTGACATGTCTGCATTGCTTTGTGCTCTGTGAACTGTAGCACTCTGAGTCTCACGGCCTCTACTACTCAGCAGAAACCAAAAAAGTGAGGCCTGAGGATGCTGCTTAGTGCTCTGCTGGCCTGCCAGCCTCCATGTCTTGGTTCTAATCATAACTACCCTGCTTCTCCTCCCCACTTAATGGAACCTGATTGCTCTCTAAGTTCCAATACTATTGTATATTCCATTGCTCCTTCAGCCATGGGGGACAACTGAGGACTTCTTATAGTGGCTTGTCCCTGGACATATCACCTCAACTTTTACCATGTCCTCTGTAAACAGGCCCTTACCTAAATTTTCCTCAGGTAAACCCACAGAGGGTCTTTTTTTTTTGTCTTGCTAGGACCTTGATATGGATTCTTTTTAGAAAAAAAAATATTTAATATGACAGGGTAACAAAAGGAACAATTAAACAATGAGAAATCATTAATGGCAGAATTAAATAATACTAAAGAAAAGGTAGGACTTCAGCAATATCTTCCAAATAGGTCCTGTGGTCTATTTGATTAGAAGCTTTCAGAGTCCAAAGGTCCATTTCTTGTGAAGTCAACAAAACTTAAGCTTCAGGGTCCTTGATTTGCAGGGCACTCACAAGGTCCGTGAAGAGGACCTAGTAATACGGTAATTTATTTTTGTAAAATTTGTGTACAAAAGATACTTCGACAACAATAAATCATTCTTTCCTCCATTATATTGGGTGGTCTTATGATGAACATAAGGAATCTGAGATCCAGCTATGCTGAAGGTGAACTGTGGATTCATTCAGTTAGGGTTTTGAGGGCTCTGTTAACGTGGTCATAGTGATCCTGTATGTATAAAAGCTTTTTTTCATACACACTTTGTTCATATATTTCCCATCACAGGAATAGGTTCCTGGAGTCCTACTTGTTACTTTAAAGATGTGGTGATATGAGGGTTTAATTGTAATAAAAACATCTCTCACCATGCTCAACAGTGGAAGTATGTGCAGAGTGGAGGTATAAAAAAGATTTGAGATCACAGAGCCACAAGTAAGCTCTGCAGAAAATTATTAAAATCAACAGACATATAAAAGTTTAAGAGGAAAATTTAGTTCTCATAAATAACTAGTCAGTAAAGACATTCTTTCCTATCAGTGATATACTTAATAAACATATCATACTTTTTTCTCCTCTCTCTTATAGGTATGAATTATGAAATAGAATTTATTAGAACCTCAAGATTTGTAGAGTATGAACCTGTAGCTGTCCTGGAAACAGCAAAGTTATGTGTCAAGTTGCATGTTTTATTTATCTCAGCCATAAATCATAAAATACATTCTAGAAGGAAAACTGAATTATCTATCTTGTTAAACAAAAATATATAATTGATGTCCTACGAAAAAGTGATTCAAAAATAAGCAGTGAAAATAAAACTTTAAAGACTTAAATCAGTTAACTACTAGAACTATTGAAGTATTTCACGACATGTGGATTTCATAACACATGTGGCATTTATCAGGTTTAGAAATCTGCACTTTGGGGCTGGGAGTGTAGTTGTACGGTAGAGCACTTCTGCAGGATGCACAAGGCCTGCATTAAATCCCAGCACTGCAAAAAAAAAGAAAGAAAAATAAGAAACAAGCAACTCTGCACTTTTTGTGAATGTTTCCTTGTCTTAAATATTCATTCTTGTACCTACTTTCATATTTTGTCTCTTTAAAATGGTCTTCAAAATTGAAAAATATCTTAGATGGCATGTGACCTTTTTTCTTACTGTTTTTCCTGCTAATAGTCAAAATAGAGATCAAAGAGATTAATATTTACATACGTATATGTACATACACATGCACACACATTTGGTAATAGGAAGCTTAGTAATTCTTGCAATAATGTCTGAACTACTGTTAACAATGGTACATTAATAAGGCAACTAAAAACTCAATGATCATATTGTTAAAAAATAAAAGAAAGTGAACATAATACCTGAGGTGGAATAAAAGTTTAGAAACTTTAAACATGGGATTACTTTTATTTAATGCATCCTCTCTGTTGTGCCTTTACTGTAAAGTTTACTTTTTATTGAGAGTTATTGCAGGCAGAAATTAAGGGCAGAACCATTATTGAAAATCAAAGTGGAAACATAAAAGTATTTCCATAATCATACAGTAGAGCATAAATTCAAGGAAATGGATAATAGAAGTTATAAATGTAAGTGAAAATAAAATTTCTTAGCATTTTGGGAAGAGTAAACTGGAGTGGATGTGATTGGCTCACTCCTCTTTCTCAACAGAAATTCCAGCAGAGAAAAAAGATAAAATCATGAATTACCCTAGATGTCTTAGGGATTTTATCTCTTCTACATCTTTGATATTTGAGTGAACAACAAATATTTAACCCAATAAAGCACAGGCAGATTGAGGAAAATCATAATATCTTATAAATATTTAGTTTAAAAGACAAAATAAAATCTTTAAAGATTAGACTCAGTCTAAAATTAAATAGGTTGACTGTGGCCTCTATCATAGATGGACACGAGAGGGTTTAGAATCAAGTCGTCTGCAGGCTAGTGAAGTTCTAGCACACTTTGTGACAAGGGGCACTTCCCTTGACTTAAATTTCATCACGCGCAAAATGATGGGGTTGGTGTTGTATTTCTCACGCTCTTTCTCTATCTGAAACCAACCCTGATAATTTGGGTTTAAGAATGATGCCTAGATGTAAAGTGCTTCATGACTTAATTTTCTTGGACAAGTTACTCAATCTTCCCTTGACGCAATTTCCTCAAAGGTCAAAGAGAAATAATAATATATATCTTTCTGAATGTGGTTGACAAGAATGGCAAAAAACCATATTGCTCTTATACTATAAACTATAGTGCTTTGCTAACGTACCTGAGAAAAATCACTTTATAAATGCTAGTGTTGAGTGGGTAAGATTCGGAATTTTCAGGTATTTTAACTTGAAATCTAATTAAATTGATGTACATTTTCATTCTTACAGCACCCTCTCCTTTTTCCTTATAGAACTTATCAAAATTGTTGGGTACATATTTGTGTGAGCTGTGCATTCTAGTTCTTCTCTGAGAAATAGGTTCATGATGAGTGACATGATACACACAAAGGACTGTTGATCATTCTTGAATCAGAGAACAAATGCTGTCTATTTTCATGCCAAATTCTAGTAAGGATAAAGAAACAAGTATCACTATGTGATCTTTTTTCTTTGATAAAAAAATTTCTAGCTCATTTCAAAAGTTAAGCAGAATGTTTTGGCAAACACACAGAGTATATTTAAAAACCTACAGAAAGAGACATCTAAAATCTTCCATAATAATCAATTTTACCATAAAACCTTTAAAATGTGTTCTCTTTGTAATTTGGGATTCAGAAAAACTACATTTCATCCTGTTCATAATGGTCAATAAGGTGTATAACTGAATAACAACCTTAAACTTTAAACTTATGCTCACTCATCACTAACGTGATCTTTAATCACACCAGGGTCTTTTAATCTCTAACTTGCCAATAAACTTGTATTTATCACACACTAAGTTTATTTATTCAAATCTAGTATTCATGAATTATTTGTAAATTGCTGAAGAACTACAGATAATACAGTGATTCTTTTAAAAAAATTCTAGTTCCCAATTATAACCTCAAAACCTGAAGAGTTTTCTCTATAAATTAAAAAGCGATTTAAAAATCATGCTTTCTCAAACTTGAGGTGACTAAGTTTAGGGATATATGTTGCTAAGTATAAATAAATAGATAAACACATACATATTGTATATATAAAGCAGCACAAATGACACCGTGTGTGTATAATATTTGTATTATATGGAAAAACTATCCAATAAGTGTGGAAAAATTTCTAACAAAATATGTGAAAATATTCCTAAATATCAGCTTTGAGTCAGAGCAAAGCAAGGTTCTATTATTAGGGTTATGGAGAAAGACATTTAAATTCCACATCAATTGCATTTTTCTTTTGAAGAGGTGTAGGGGTATGTGTTATATCTGCTACATGAAAGCTATTATTCTCAGTTCTGAGTCAACACAATAAGGTGCAATTCACCTTACACTAGAGAGTTTAACATTGAAATTAAGGAATATAAAATGATCTATTTAAATATTCCATAGCTGAATATTTTTTGAAGTAGAACAAATAGCCAAAGACTTTACAGAGCATAAGCTCTACCAAATGTAACCAAATATTAAGACCCACCTATCAATACATTTAATTAGGTGCTGCTGACATGTGGATCAATAAAATAAGGCCTCTAATCTTTACGATAATCTAATTGGTTACATTTACACTTGTATATATACAGAAAGGGCCCATAAAGCTATACAATGCTGTAATGGCTATCATATTTTTTTAATTTTCAAGAGTTCTTATTCTCTGAGTTTTTAAAACTTTTCTTTCAGAGATGTAATATATTCTTCTATTTTAATCAGGATAATAATTCACAGCTTCTCTGAAGTTCTTTTTCTCCCTGACAAACTTCATTTTTCACTGAGTTCCTCTTTTTTTTTTTTAATTTGGACTATTAGCATTAGAAGTCTCCTTAACTCATTCAGAAGTAAAGCACTGCAAAAGTGCGTTCGAAACTCTGCCTGTGTGTGTTGTGTCTGGGCAAGGCTTTGGCAGAATCACAAATATAGATTTTTCCACTGAAGACACTGAACATTCAAATATGTCAAGATCTTTTGTTTGAGTTAGTTGAGTTTCTGCTCAGTCTTTCCCTGAGGATGAAGGAGACCAGTGTTTGGGGTTGAAAAGAATAAGAGTGAAGCATGGTCTCCTTTTTCTTTAAAAAGTTTCATCTTCTGAGTTTGGTCTAACCTTGTCACTTCACCTTCCTGTGACTCTGGGAAGTCAAGTCTAAAAACTCCTCATCCATATTCTTATATTTTAAAATATATAAAAGCATAGATCTGTATTTAAAAATAGTATTTATGGTCATTTCAATGATTAATAAGAATTTTAAAATTAAATTAGATACATATATGATGTATAGCTCTAGTTCAGTCCAAAAAATCATTTTTGTGTTGCTAGCATATCATAAACCCATCCTCAATTTTTTCTAGAAAATTTCCTCTATGTTAACATTAGAAAATTTCATAATTGTAATTTATATTGCACTGCTCTCATTTTTTCTCCCAATGGAAATCAAGTCCCTATAATAAAAGAGAGGGCCTAATTAAAAGTAGGCCAGACATTTCGATTCAGATTTCCATGACCCCATTATAAAATGTAAGATTAAATCTCAAGAAAGGGTCATATTCTGCATTTCTTAAGTGTCAAGGCCCCCCAAAAATGTATATTTAATATCTATTTTACCTACAAGCTAAGATTATAAGAAACTGAAATTGACTTTTTTTTTAACTGACAGTGTAAAGTTTAGCGATGCAGTGAAATGAAAACTAAGAAGTAAATGGCTAGGAAGGCATTGTGTCAACTGTGGAACAAAACAGATCAATAAATAAGACTGACAAGGAAGATAAACCACATAAATTAAACTCAAAGTGACAGTGAAAACTGGAGGGCAGATGTGCGAGATACCAAGACTATAGTGGAACATTACAGATTCATCTAGGACAGTATGAATGAGAACAAGACAAGATTGTAAACTAACATTCCATAGGTAGATTCATTACATGTCTCTTGCCACATCTAAAAATTTTAAATTCATATAAACTGGTAGATTTTAGGTTTTCTTGAGAACACAGCAGACTAGATAATACCTTCCCCCACTTCCAAATGGCAGCAGTCCTGTGGAGCTGGTAAGCAGATGACCCCTCTGTTCCCCTCATGTAGGTATTCTTATGTGGTTATATTGTCAGCTTTTTTCCCCAAAAATGGACATTCCTGGTTCATGCAGACTACTGGATTTGCTACACCGTGAGAGGCGTTTGCAGAGATAGAGGGACCACTGCCCTAAAGGCTCAATCCAAGCAACTGTTGCATGTATTTACAAACATAAATCAAATAATGTCACTTAACTTTTCACAATCCTCCCTGCTGGTCCCACATCTCATAGGAAATTGAAGCCAAAGATTTAGCAATACTAACACAATCCTAGCCACCAGGACACAAAATTCATCTTGATCCCATAACCCACTGAATATTAGTATAAGAATTTCCTTAATACAAAGCAATGAAGACTCACTATAGAAAATATGAAAAATAATATACGGGGAAAAATTACTCAATTCCACAGTCTACAGTAATCACTATACTATTTGTTTTTAATACATTTTTCCTTTTGGAAATCAACTTTTTTAAATTTAATGATAGTAAAGATGCAAACAAATTTGCAATGTTAATAAAAATGTAAACATCTGTCTTACGAATGTACCATATTACTTTATGATATATCATAATTTATCACTACATGTTTGAGTATTTGGCTTCCAGTTCACTGTATAATATTTACCAGCATTATATAAATATTTGTTAATATCTCAGATTACTTTTATAAAATAGATACTTGGAAACAGAATTATAAATCAACATATCTTAAAATGTACAGGTAAATCAACATATATGCGCCTAACAGTAAGTATCATATCTAAATATTAATAACTAGCATTGACTACTTTTATTTTTAAAGTATTGAATTGTTTTTCAGTTGTTTCAACTGTATCTGTGACCTCTGTCATTCATTCCATTTATGTGTTTGGTACAGAAAGTGTTTCATTTTGTGGACTCATTTATTTCCTTATGGTTTCCTCCTTTATTTTTATGATAAAAAGCCCCATAGCTGTTAAGAGCAGATTATTTCCAAAAATTTCTTGAAGAACTATAATCATTTCATTATTTTTTTGAGAAAAATTCACTTATACTTGGTAAATATTGGAACAAAAATTTCTAAACCCACACTTTCCCTCCAATTAATGTGTGCCATGAATTACATGACTAAAAGACAAGAAAGTTGGCAAATAAAATAATTAAAATCATGTATTGTTTTGGATTTATTTTCTTTTGATTTTATTCATCAGGGTGCCCTGATTATTATCTTGATTTCTATAACAGCTTTTTGTCTTTAAACAGCTTATACTCTCTCCTTGGCTAAAACAAATATAAGACAAAATTACTTCAGTAAAAACAGACTACATCAATTACACACTTGAAATACTCTTGCATCAAAGTGTCTGAAATAATCAGCCTTAAATGATTCTCATACAAGATGACTAAAAGCTAGTAAGGGCATATCTGACCCACAATGGGTTTGGAAAAGATTCACTTGTCAGTATTTAGTTGGAAGCTGTCCATCTGCAATTTGTTGCCCAACCACAATGCCTGGTGATTTCTTCCTCGCATCCTTGAATTCCTGGTCAGTCTTGACAATGAAACCTCCCTGACTTGAATATCCTTGACCAAATCTCCCAGTTCTATCATTTGACTTGCCCTCCCCACAATGCCCTTTCTTTATACTATCAGTGTCTACTTCCTGCTTGCTTAGAACCCACACTGTAATCCAGTTCTCACACCAGAGTAAATGCATATGTTCCCAGGGTAAGTTTAAATTATGATATTGATCAATTTCTAATTTAAAGTATGCATAGAAGTAAGATATTCTTTACATCCTTATTGTCATAATTTTTCCCAACCAGTACTGAAATAAATTGTCATGTAACTATTCCACTTAGACTATGATTTAGAGTTATGTCATGGGAAGAGTTGAGGTTCAGGATACAGACAATCTTGGTTCTAAGTTCAGATCTATCCTGCAAAGTGGGAAGTCACTTATTTTCTGGAAGATTCAGTTTCCCCTTCGGAAGGAGAGAAATAGCATCATACCTAAACTTCTGGGTATGCTCAGACTTGTTTATGGTTTATACTCCAAAGTTTCATAGGTTGGATACTTGATATTCACTGTGGCAATATGAAATGTGAAAAGACTTGAAAAGATGACCTACTGGGAATATTTAGGTAACTGGGAACTCTGACCTCCAGAATGATTAGAATAGTTCCCATGAAACTCTGGTAAGTTTAGGAGAGAGTGAGCTGCTATAAGAAAGTGAACCAAATCGTCCCCATTTTCTGACTTCCTGTCTCAACATGTGATCCCTTCCCCATGTTCTTTACCCTTGGTGATGTCATCTAACCTGGGGTCCTGGCCAGAACTGGTAACATGCTATTTGAACTTTCAGTCCTCAAAACCATGAGCTAAATTTTTTTCATTATAAATAAATAAGCCTCTTTTCATCAACTAGCCTTGGGGGCTTTTTGGTTTGTTTTGTTTTTAGTATCTACTTCTTTTAAATGTGTTCTTTTTAGTTATATATGACAGTATATTTTGACATATTTATACAAACATGGAATACATTTTATTCTAATTAGGATCCCAGTTTTGTGGTTGTACATGATGTGGAGATTCACTGTGCAGCAGTTATGTGTGTACATAGGAAAATTAAGTCAGATTCATTCCATTGTCTTTACTATTTCCTTTCCTTGCTCCCTTCCCTTCATTTCCCTTTGTCTAATCTACTAAACTTTCCTTTTCTCTTCCTTGTTGTGTATTAGCATCCACATATCACAGAGAACATTTTACCTTTGGTTTTTTTTGGCATTGGCTTATTTCACTTAGCATTTTCTGGCAAATGTCATAAAGTCATTCCTGTTTGAGTAATATTCCATTGTTTACATATATGTTTTCTTTATCCATTCATCTGTTGAAGGGCACCATAGGTTGGTTCCATAGCTCAGTTATTGTGAACTGAGCTGCTATAAACATTGATATGACTGCATCACTGTAGTATGCTGTTTTTAAGTCTTTTGAGTACCAAGAAGTGGAATAATTGGGTCAAATGGGAGTTCCATTCCAAGTTTTCTAATGAATCTCCAAACTACTTTCCAGAGTGGTTGCACCAATTTGCAGTCCCACCAGCACTGTATGAGTGTACCCTCTTCCCCGCAGCCTCGCCAACATTTATTGTTGCTTGTATTCTTGATAATCACCATTCTGACTGGCATGAGATGAAATCTCAGTGTAGTTTGGTTTTTTGTTTTTTTTTTTTGCGGTGCTGGGGATGGAACCCAGGGCCTTGTGCTTATGAGGCAAGCACACTACCAACTGAACTGTATCCCCAGGCCTCAGTGTAGTTTTAATTTGCATTTCTCTAACTGCTAAAGATGTTAAACATTTTTTCATGTATTTATTGACCATTCATATTTCCTCTTCTTCGAGGTATCTGTTCAGTTCCTTTGTCATCTATTAATTGTTTTTTTTATATTTAGTTTAAGTTCTTTATGTATCCTGGAGATTATGCTTTGCAAATGTAGGATCATTCTGTAGGATCTTTCTTTGTCCTCTGATTGTTTCCTTTGCTGTGAAGAACCTGTTTTGATACCATTCCATTTATTGTTTTTTTAATTGCAGATAGATAACAATACCTTTATTTTTATTGTTTATTTTTATGTAGTGATGAGGATTTAACAGAGTGCCTCACACATGTTAAGCAAATGCTCTGCCATTGAGCTACAACTCCAGCCCTTCATTTATTGATTCTTGATTTTACTTCTTATGCTTTAGGTATCTTGTGGAGGAAGATGTTTCCTAAGTCAACATGATAGAGTGTTGGGTCCACATTTTTTCTAATAGAGGGTTTCTGATCTTTGATCCACTTTGACTTTTGTGCAAGGTGAAAGATAAAGGCTTAATTTCATTCTGCTACATATGTATTTCCAGTTTTCCCAGCATGATTTGTCCAAGAGGATCTCTTGTCTCCAATGTATGTTTATGGTGCCTGTGTCTAATATGAGATAAGTGTATATATGTGGGTTTGTCTCTGTGTCTTCTATTGTATTCCATTGGTCTTCATGTCTGTTTTGGTACTAATACCATGCTGTTTTTGTTACTATAGCTCTGTAGTATAATTGAAGGTCTGGTGTTGTGATGCCAACAGCTTCACTTTTCTAAGGATTGTTTTGAATATTCTGGGCCTCTTATTTTTTCAAAAAAATTTCATAATTGCCTTTTCTATTTCAATGAAGAATGTCACTGGAATTTTAATAGGAATTACATTATGTATGTATGGCACTTTTGGTAGTATGGCTATTTTGATAATATTAATTCTGACTATCCAAGAACATGGGAGATCTTTCCATTTTCTTTTTGTTTTCTTCAACGTCTTTCTTTAATGTTCTATAGTTTTCATTGTAGAAGTCTTTTACCTCTTGGATGGATTCCTAAGTATTTATTTTTTTGAGGCTATTTTGAATGGGATAGTTTTCAGCTGATTCACCATTGGTGTATAGGAACACAATTGATTTATGGGTGTTAATTTTACATCTGGTTACTTTGTTGAATTTGTTTATGAGTTCTAGAAATTATAAACTGTGGGGAGCGATCCTTATCTAGCAGAATCAGACTTGGTTGAGCCATGGGACACTGAGGCCTGACTCCCAGGAACTGGCAGTCATGGAGAACCATCCCAGATCAACATAGAGTATGTGGCTCTGTGTGAGAGTGGTTCACCATCTGATTATGTGATAGTTTCCCTAAGTGAAGAACTTCCCTAACTCCACCTCATCCTGTTTATCAGAGAAGCCTCTCCCAGTTCAGGGCCCTTTACCTGTGTGACTACAAATAAAGGAGAGTTGGGCTACTGCATGTTGTTAGAGGCCAGATCTGGTATGGCCCACTCCATCACACCCCCTCTCATTTAAAAGAGTATTGGCTTTTGTGTGTTAGATAAGTTTATGGTAATTGATTTATAGCCAACATTGTCATCTGTCAGTCAACCCTTCTCTCATCCATGCTGGACATGGCTGAAAAGCCCCCACAATAAACAAATTCAGCAAAGAAGGATTAGAAACATTTTTCCTTTATCCAAATATCCATATGTTAAAAGTCTTGAAATGACTGTAAATCTGATTTCACTAAAAGAAAGGAATTAAATTCAGTTCATTGTATCTCCAGATATTGTACAATAGTTCAATGTTTCAGAAAAATGACACAATTTGCAGAAGTGATTTTGTCTTTAAGAAAGAACATTTGATAGCTTTAAAAATGTTCTAACATGTTTCCAACTTCATCATCCAGCCATTTTACCTGCAATAACAGCTAAAATAGTAATATCACAGAATTTGAGCAGAACTTAAGTTCTATCAGATAATAGAGAAGTAAAGTAGTAAGACTGAAATAGTAATATTTTGGTTTGGTGATTTCAAAGAGTAAGTTCTCATTTAACTGTAGGTTAATCAAGAAGAACTGCAAAGATTCAATAAGTAGGAGAAAAGGAATATTCATTTCATAGGCTCCAATCTCTTTCCCTGTTCAATTAATCTAAAATATTTTGTTGAAACCACTATTATTCACCATGCTGTTATCTCATGTTACTGGTCAACTGATCTTTTACATCCTGTGTAAATTAGGAGATATGAAGTCAATCCTCTGAAGGTAACTGTATTATCTCACAATTGTGAAACAGGAATATGTAGTTTGATTTCCACTCCCGTAGAGAGAGCATGCATTTATGTACAATGTATACAATATATACAATTTGCCTATAGATAAGTGTCTGAGTGAATGTCCAAAAGAAAGTTGAACTATGAAACCTGTTGTAACTGATTTCACATAGTTCTTCTGTTTGCTGATCTGTAGGTTTAGAAATTAATTTATATCCTGTTGGTTTGCTCTAGTTATTCCATTCAGAGGAGGACCTCAAAGGCTTTAGGATTAAAGGGATTGATGAGCTCTCAGCAAGGTTAACCAGCTCTACCACAGTTCAAATAGATGAAGTCCAGAATGCTCCAAAGCCCAGGAACAAAGTGCATAGCTGGGTCTACCCTCCAGCACATACTTCTAAACCTGCCTTTCTCCTCCCTGTCTACTGTTGATCTCTTTCATTCCTCCTTCCCCACTTAGTTTGAATAGGTCTATTTTTATGGTCTCTATGTTCCTATTTCCTTCTTTGTTGTTTTATTTTCTGCTTCCCAATCTATTGATTTTCCTTCTTATTTGCATTTTTGTTCCTCCTCCTATACTTATTTGACAATTTACCTATGCCTTAGTACTTCCAGGCCACTGTAAAATAAACTGGGTAGTTTATAAACAACAGAGATTTATTTCTCATTGCTATAGAGTTTAGAAAGGCCAAGTTCAAGGCAAACCCCATGTTTTGGTGAAGACTTGCTATCTCAGTTCACAGCCAGCACCTTCCTAGCTGTGTCCTCACATGTGGCAAGGAGCCAGAGACCCTTTCCACAGGCCTCTTTTATGAGAGCTATGATCCTATTCATGAGAACTTCATCTTTGGGACATAATCAGTTCCCAAAGGCCCTTCTTCCTTATACCATCACTTTGGGACTTAAATTTGGGACACAAACATAAATTTGGGACATAAACACTCAAATCATAACAATTTCCCAGTACTTGCTGCATTATTAAAAAAAATTTATACCTACTATTCTCATTGCTTTCTCTATAAGGAAAAAACAACAGTTTTCTTTCTTTTAACAATGCTTTCCCTTTGAGCATGTTGTTTAAGCTGATTTTTGTTTACTTGTTTCTCTATTGAAAAAATATTGGCCTCTGCTTATCATAGCTACTATGGACAGTACAGACTAAAGATTCAAGTGGAAAGATTCATTAGTGCTGGCACATAGAGCTGTCCATGATAGATACCATGTTGTCCACCAAAATTTGTGTACCTCCTTCCAAATAATTAGATTATCTCCGGAAAGCAGCTGCCTAGCCAGGGACTATATTCCAACAATCCTTGTATCCAGGTGTGGCCAGGTAATTAATTTTTAACAATTTTTGTAAAAAAAATTGACAAGAATATAAACTGAAAGAATATTTCCAGTCTGCTAGAAGCAACTAAGCCTTCTTTACAAGTGTCTCCCTTTTTGTAATTGAATTTGTGACACTACATGTCCCTATAAGATACAGATACACAGGCAAGAGTTTGAATCCTTGTATTATTCTATGAAGGAAAGCTACCCTCAAACCAGGATATATTATTGAATTGGTTATATGAACAGGAAATAAATAAGTTCTATTGTGTTTAGTCACTGAAACTATGGTGTTTGTTATAGCAGCAAACATTACCCAAACCAATACATTATAGATCTTGGTTGTTTTTTAAAAAGTAAAACTGGCATAATTTCAAATTAATTAACTAGCATATAGTTTAATGCAAGTACCTTCTATAATGTAGAAATTGGTCCCAGGATAAATATTTTAAAGAGAAATAATACAGAATTTTAAAAATATAATAGCTCATTAAAATGAAGTGAACAATTTATAAAGAAATGAAGAAAAGCCATCATTTGCATTCATGTGTATAACATCAAAACAACTGTGAGGTAAGCCATTAGACAACTTTAAATATTCTTTTTGAACTCTTTTATTTTTCTCATTATAATGTTCTTCTGATATTGTTTTTATTAGCATTACTGGTATTATTTTAGTTTGCAAATTCTGGATTCTAACTGAAACCTGGAATTAATGGAGTGTTACAATTTTTGTAATGATGGTACAATCTTGTATATCAGAAGTCATAAAATTAAAGAATATCAACAATGAATGTAAAAAACAGATGCAAAACTGCCTGATACTTAAAAGAATGGAAGGCTTAAAATAATGATCTGAACAAGGATACAGTCTTTAATTTTTACTTCACCTGCCTGTCCTGATTATGCCCATATTCCAAATGAATTCCAACCCTTTCCCTGAAGTTATTCATTTCATACATCTGTCTTACTCATTCTAAAGTGAGGATGACAATCTCAAAAGTTTACAAGGGTTGAGGAATTGACCAATGGGTTGTACTTATTGGGAAAGGTAGCAATTGTGATGAAATGGCTCCTCAAGTTGATTTTTGTTTCCATGTTTCATTAATGTGAAAGGTGCTGACACCTGCTTATAAGAGAGATGTGGTCAGAAGAGGTTTCTAATGAAAACTGCATTACTGCTGATAGATATGGCTGCAGATAGCAACAGGTATAGGCATTTGTTGCCTTGTGGAAATGCTGGCCTGATGCTTTTGAATCCTCTTATTTTTCCAGAGAAGCTGAAAATCCTGAGTTGTATGTGAAATTATTTAAATTTTGGAACCCTGGAAGGCAACCAAAATATGTGATGAAGATAGCTTTGACTTGCTTTAAAGATTCTACATATGTGTATACAACTAACAGTGTATTTTAAATTGGCACAAAAACAAATGTGAAAATCTTCTGAGAGAAAAGCTACTTTGGCATCTCTTTTGATGTAGCATGACCAAAAGAAATAAGACATCATATTCTAGGATGGTTTTATTCATGGATAAATTATCGATATAGTTTTTCTCAGGGTTATGCCATCATATTTTTTTAATTATAAATAAAGAAAAAGAAGTGAAGTTTAGAAGCATCTTTTTAATCTAGTCCCCCATTATTATTACTTGATAGTCTTTAAAAATTCCTCATATTCCATGGATATCAATATATTCTGAATGTTTCTTTGAAACATTCATGTTGGGATGAAAACATAAAATGGCAAAGCAATAGCATCTCAAAAAATTTTTTTGTTGCTTTTTAAATTTTTTTTTTATTTTTACATACTGCATTTTGATTCATTGTATACAAATGGGGTACAACTTTTCATTTCTATGGTTGTACATGATGCAGATTCACACCATTCATGTTGTTTAAAAATTTTTTTTTAAATGATTCTGTGCTAGACTTAAGAAGAAAACCACTTTTAAAAATGTTTAGGAAAACTGAGAGTTACCAAAAGGATTGCATTGTACCAGAGTCAGCACAAATATGCTGAGGACAGCAAATCTTTTATTATGTGAGAAAAGAAATCTATGCAAAGCATAAAGAATGAACTTCAGTTTCACATAATTCACATATTTTTTGTTTTGTTGTGAAGCTTTTAAGAAATACAAATATCTTAAAAGAAACTACTGAACCTTGCCAATATAGTAATAATTCTTGACAAAATTAATGTATGTAGTACTTACTCTTTATGTATATCCTTTGCCAAAAAGAATAGATGTATACTAAATAGGATTTATTTAAGATTTCTAGAATTAAATAGCAAAATGCAATTGAATAAGCAATATTCTAAAATGGTTGACTCTTGAAATATTGCATCTTTTTTTAAGAAATTAAATTAGGAATGATCAGAATTTAGAAAAAGCTTTTCATTTTAAGCTACTTTCATTTAAGCACAGTTTAATCCAAAAACTTTGGTAACTTAGAGATGTCACATAACTCAAGTTATATGCATGTTTAAGAACTGTATCATTCATTCAACCCACACTCATTAAAAAGTACATTTTACTGAGCACTGTACCAAGAGCAGTGGAGGTCATAAAAGCAGTAAGATACTGTCCCTGTCTTGGGGGATTTTACAGTCTAGTTGGAAATGCAAGACCCTAGAAATAGCAGCAAACAAAAGCAAGTGCATAAAAATGTAGCTTAAAAGAGATTCACAACATTGGCAGGTGCTTAAACAATAATTCTTTGACTATGAATTAGCTTTATTATGGCTTCATTATTGCATTAGCATTCCACAAAGATAATACCACCCATAAAAAGGGCACACTTTCATTTAGGAAAACAAAAACAACAAAATAATGGAAGGTAACTTTATTCTCTAACACAGAATAAATAAATCTATACAAAGTATTCTTTCATGTAAATGCTAAAACGAATTAAAGAAAAACAAGCATGTTTGGTAAAGGGAAAGATGGTAATGAATTATAAAAACATTCAATTAAACATGAAAATAGAAAATCATCAAAGAGCAGCATTTGTTTTCATAAAAAAACAGGTTCTCCAATTACTACTTATTTTGAGGTTTGGTGACTGGGAGAAGGTTGAAAATAAGAGAGCAAATGAAGACCTAGTGGAAAGCACTTTCACTAGGGAGAAATGGGGAAACCACAATATGCCAGTTGGTTCCCTAGTGCTCTTCCATTAGAAAGGCCTGGGGACCCACCCAACCTAAAGGCAATGGAGAGTCCCTTGCCCTGCCATAGGAAATGCCCCACAGGATTCAGATCTCACAACTTCTCTTTTCATTTCCATCCACTTTGCATCTTCTTTTTGTTCTTAATCTCATTTCTACTAGATTTTTAGCTTTTCCAATGAATTGTCTTACTCTCTCCAACTTAGGTGCATGGTTTGGCCTCTTCACCGTGACTTTAGTTCTGCTTTAATTGAAAGATTCATTTCAATCAAATTTATTTCTTAGTTCTAAATACACTTAAGGATTTTAAGCCCAGTTGTGATAATTTCTTTCTTTCTTTTTATTTTTTGCTTTTGATTTCTATATCTCCTATCAAATCTTTTATATACCTGTTTATTCCACTATATTTTTAATTTGGAAACTGGTTTTAAAACTGAACTTAAATTCTCTAGCAATGACTCATCAATTTATTATTTATTTCTGTTGTTTTTCTGCTTTGTGTTGATTACCAGAAAAATGCAAACTTAGAAGAAATGTCAATATTGCAGACTAAGCAGGATGGAGGCTACCCCTGATATTTCTAACCTTAAATTCAGAAGGAAATACTATTTTTTCCCTGATGATACCAATTGCATACAACTAAACTGCATCCAAGTTAGGATTACTGTATAAATTTCAATATTTGCAAACCTATTAAAGAACCTAACATGCCTAAGTTAGCCACAGTCAGGATACGCCCTGCAACAAAGTCTAAAACTTGAGAGTAACTTTCCTTCTTATCTTTTATTCTGATCCACACTCTTTATCCCAGGCAGAATCTATGAACCCTGGTGATCCTTCTCTGCTCTCTCCATACACTTTTGGAAACACATTTGATTTGGAGCTAGAAACACTTGGCTTTTAATTTTGCTGCTTTTCTCAACAAACTACTCAGCTGAGTTCTACTCCCATGTTAGCCTCCAGCAAAAGCAGCTCTCTTCTCCCTTCTGTGCACTGCACTTCTGTTCCCTGGTGCAGACTGCACCTCTACCTAGAAGAGTGTCCCCACATCTGAACATGCTGAAATTCCATGTCTTCCAATGTACAGTTCACAGACCACCTAGACTTGAGGCCATTTTCCCTTCGCATGATAGACCAAGATCATGTGATACCATGTGCATACCCCCTCTGAGCTATGTTTAAATTTTAACTCTCTTAACATTTTCTCTTTGTTTTCCCATCCTTAATATAAGGTAAAGATCTCAAAAGTGGAAAAATTATTTTCATTTGAATCAACCTTGTGACACTAAGTGTATTTATTATATGTGTGTAAAGGTAATTGTAGTTTTTGCCTATTTTTTATCTATATCTATTTGGGACACAAAAAATTTCCCTCTATCGAGTCTTGTAATGTCTCAGACCTTTTGACATTCATTAGCTTTTTGTTATCATATTTCAGCTAACTCATGTTTTCATCTAAAATATTTTGACAGAATGCCAAACAAAAATCAATCAAAGAGTACATACACATATTAATATCAGAAAATTCTTCCTCTCTATCTAAATAAGATGTCATCAACTCAAGACTCATCTCTAGCATGATGCCTTAGGGCATCATATTCAACAGTACTAAAAATAAATTTGAGATTCTTTCCAGGGAACTTTTAAATACTAGAAATATTTAGAAATAATTTTGGCTTTGAGCATTGAAGTCTATTGCTTATTTTATTGTATGGAGAGTACAATTAGTCTACATTGCTTTGCTCCAAGGATACTACAATTTTGGCAACTCCTCCTGTCATTGTTCCTACCCAAAGGCACATGTGGGTAGTAGACTGGGAAGTAGAAACACATCTTTCCTTTGGAGGACAAAAGTTTGTCCTCAGCAAAACATCCCAATGTGGAAGCTGCTTCAAGCAAATTGGTCAAGAAATTTGAAAGAAAATAAAAACCATTCTCAGTTCACTAATGGAATGAAGTGGGTTTTGTTTTTTTGTTTTGTTTTGTTCTTAAAATGGGGAATTATTTCATCATCTCTGAAACCCAGTACTATGTCAGAAAAAATGCTATTTTAAAAAACTCCAGGGACAATCACATAAGCTTACCAAGATACTTTAAGGTTTATCTTTTGCCCTCTTCTCATCCACAGAGACTGTCTTATTTTTTGAGTACACTGCCATCTCTGGCTAATACAAGGTTCCCTAGCCAGTGCCTCTCACGGACAGCAGGCGGCATGATAATCTAAGAATGGCAGAAGGCATGAGGACTGACATGGTAGGTTCTTGGCAGGGCTTCCCATTACACACTAAAGTACACCTTATCTTCTCTGGGCCTGAGTGTTTCTCCTGTTAAATGACAATAATGATTAAACTTACTTTCTAGGGATTATTTGGGAATTAAAATAACTAGTAGATGTAGAGATTCTTGCACTTAGCAGATTAGTTTCATTACTTTCCTCTGTTCTCTCTGTATTAGTGAAGATTCATCAGAAAAACAGAATCAATAGATTGTTTGCATATGTGTGTGAGCAAGAGTGAGAGAAAAGAGAGCAGGAGAAGAGGGACAGATTTAGTTTAAGGCATTTGCTGAGATTGATATCTCTGAAATCTGTAGAGCACTCCTGTAGGTTGAGAAGAGCTGATGATGTAGTTTTAGTCTAAAGGAAGTTTGGCAGAATGATTATTCCTTGGAAGACCTCAGTCTTTTCTCATAAGACCTTCAGATGATTATATCAAATTATGATAGGCATTCTGTCTTACTAAAAGTCTATCTAAGTATTAATCATATCTAAGAAATATCTTCACAGCCACCTCTACACAGGAGTTTGACCAAAAGTTGGGGACTATATTCACGCCAAGTTGACACATAATGTTAAGCACCACACCTCACTGCAGCAAGCAGGAACCACATTTCAAGGTAAATGCAATCCAGATATTCCAGATATTTCTTGCATATCAGAAAGTCTATTCCACTTGCTCAAAGGCAGGTAAGAAGATTCAAAGTCCCAGGAGAGCCTTATCCTAATGTAACCAAATTTAAACATTTTGGTAGATAGTCCCCTCCTAAAATTAATATATGTATCCCTTTATCAACAGATCATAGAAGAAAATAAAGACTATTATGGGAAGCTTGTCTCACAATAGTTTTCCTTCTTGCTATAATAAGCTTTCTTTACTATAACAGAACCTGATCAAGTTTGGGAAGTCAGAAAAGGTCTCCCTCAGAAGATGCTATTTTGGATGGGGAATCACATAAGGGTATATGTTAATTATACTTTGGAGGTAGAGAGAAAATCTAGATATCCTAATAAAGGAATAGCTTAAATATGGGCTCTGAGGTACTGACAAAACTTGACAATCATGAGTCAGTAGGAGATGGGGATAAAGAGAATAAGAAGAGCTTTTCCCACCATCCCAACATTAAGAAAATTATAGGGAATACTGAGCTTAGAGAATGACCAATTTGTTTCTTGGTACACAGTTAATCAGTTATCAATTTGAAGACACTTTATCATTTCAATATCTATAGATTAATATGAGTTTTCAGATGTTCCTTATCAATCTATATATTGTATTTTCAAAATTCATTAAAAAATGAAAAATACCAAAAGAAAGAACACATACTGACTAGTAAATATGGCAGATTGAAGCTTGAAATCTGTTACACCTTCCTAACATGAGTTTCTGCACTGTCAACTTTGAAGAGTTAAAATCAATTTCTCAGACTTCCCTGTAGGTAGGGGTTTTGATATCATTTAATTCCAGCTTATTAGATACCATCATACAAGATGTGTAAGAAAGGTGCTCTTTCTGCCCTAAGAATAGCCGGGAAAGCATTTTGTCTTTAGGGCATTGCTCCATTATTGAAGATTGTCAACAGCCAACATGGCACTTCAGTTGGGGCTGTAGAAATTGATACAGTTTTGAGCCAATATTTTGAATGGAATTTCTTGCTGTCTGATTTGGGGGGAAGGGGATTGTTATCAGTCAGGACTTAGTGATGTAAAACAATGTTCATGATTTCTCAAGATTACATGAACTGACTAGCTGGTTCTTCTGATCTTTGGACAGTTCAAAATTGGATGGCTACATCTAAGGTTCATGGTGGATGTTTCCAGCAATACTGGGTACAGTAGGGATAGCTAGAATCACAAAGCTTGTCTTCTGTGATCTTTTATTTTCCAGAAGCTAGGCTTAACAGTAAGCTTCTTTGAATGTCCCATTGGTCAAAGCAAATTTCATGGTAAAGTTGATTGAGAATCTGACAACAGTATTTTACAAATCTTCTCATCAAGAGTCTTTTAATAACTCTTAAATCTGGGCTGGCATTGTTATTTATTTTTACAAGTAGAACATGGCAAAATAACAGGCAGTTTGAGATCCTAAACACAAAAAGACCTTGTAATTTCTACAATTGCTCTTTGGATTCTATGAGGGAATTTAGTTATGAAATTCTGATATTTATCATAAGATGTTATATGATATTAATTTCTTTAAAATATTTATCTGAAACACCTTCATTCTAAGCATTGTTTGACTCTCTCAGGTTCTTCCATCATCAATTCAGATTGAAAGGATTCCTAAAGTTTGTTTCATGAGTGCTGGCTTGGTTGAAGCAAAAAACACAGTACTGCTGATTGGAAGACCCATGAATTAGCATTTTCTCAAGCAAATCCATTATTGGTAAAACAAAACAGTTTTGATGGGTTTTTCTTACATTTATAATATTAAATTTCTTGTTACATTACACTATTAGTAAATAATCACTTTTAAACTTTACCAAAAACTCCCTTTTAGGTAATAAGGGTATACTTCTTTATTTTGCAGTTATAATTACAAACTCTATATTGCTCCAATTCTATATAGGAGCCTGTCATTGGCTGTAAAGCAACTTGACTATAAAATACTCCATTAGAACTAGCATAACAAGTCTTAAGTCTCCAGGTAGTACTACTGAGAGTAATGAGTCAACTTCATATTTATGAATAGTAAAATGCATCACAATAAACTCCAATATTATATATAATTATAATGTACCAATAAAAATGAATAAAAATCTTTTAATCAAGTAATCAAAAATAAAAGTAAAAAAATAACTAGGAAATGCTTTTTTTCTAAGAGTACAAACCACTTTGTTTTAAATTAACTCATTGTCATGATCATTAGGCCATCAAATTTCTATGAATTTTATATTAAGATCATTTATCATTACTTTTTTGGGGTAGTCATTCAATTCTGTCTATGAAGTTCAAAATAAGTCATGATTTGATATTCATAGTAAGTTTTCAAAAAGTATTCTAAGATGAGAATGAAATTAGCATATGATAAAACTGAAAATATCAGAATCTCAATTTGTTATATTTTTCATAGGAGATTAAGAATCATTTTTTTCCTCAAATACCTTCATAGATTTCAAGCAATGGTTATCTGGGACCTATGCTAAATTTACATGTCATCAAAATAGAAATCACAAATTGTCTCTGAATATGACAATTGCAGGTATTCACCAAAAAGTGCAACAGTCAGGAGAGGTAGGTGGAAATAAGGACTAACTTGTCCAACTCTTTTCTAAAGAATAACAGTCACATGGCTATATACAAATTTAAAAATGGAAGCAATTTTAGAAATAGAGGTTCAGGAATCAAAAGCTCAAGATTCCTTTAGTGATCTGATACCTTACAAAAGTGTGAAGTGACCACACATAAACTAATTCTGAGTGGTAAATGACCCTATCCCCTGACTGAAGGCATTTAAATTTAAAAAAAAAAAAACTTTAAAAAGTAGGCTACATCAAAACATTTGATAGGTCTCAAATCACCTATTTGAGAAAATAGGTGAATGATTAATGATAATATTTATTTATAATACATAAAATCTTAGACATGATACCTAACCTATCTTAATGCCCCTGTATAAATATCATTGAAAAGCTTATACAATTGAAAACTTGGAATTTAATGGGTTAAAGTGAATACAAATTATATTCAATATTAGCAAAACTCAGTCACAGCTTATGATGATGTTGATGTTGATGACAGATAGACACTATTGTGTGATTATTATGATATACAATATTTGGTTAAACACATCACACATGAATCTCAACCTCATTAAATTCCAATAGAGTTCTGTTCAATAAGTTCTATTATGGGTTTTTTCCTCCAGAGGTGTGAAAGTTACACTAAGATACTTAAGTCTATTAAGATAAAATTATTTTGAGGAATATATTTTGGACCCTAGCTAAAGACTAAAGAATTAGTATCTTTCTTGCCTTTTCTTCCAAATCTTGAAACCAAGGCTTATAACTAAATGGATATAAAGGGTAAACACAACCTTCCCACTTATAGGCTAGAAAAGAAATCACTAAAACCCCAAAACACAAACTACTGAGAACTTACAAATACCATGAAATATGGATGATGAGGGTGATGTGCCTCACCCTCAAGCAGGACAGAGTTCCCTTGTATTCTGGCCAGTAAGAGAGTTGATGGCTTGGGAGGCTGAGGTATAAGGATCTTAAGTTCAAAGCCATCCTCAGTAACTTAGCAAGGCCCTAAGCAACTCAGCAAGACCCTCCCTCTAAATAAAATGTTTAAAAAAGGGCTGGGGATGTTGCTCAGTGGTTAAGTACCACTGGATTCAATCTCCAGTACCAGAGAGAGAGAGAGAGAGAGAGAGAGAGAGAGAGAGAGAGAGAGAGAGAGAGAGAGCGCGCAAGCGCTAAAGGTGAGGGCTGGCAAAGGCAGAAGGGGAGAAATTGAGAAATCTTGTGACTAAAAGATTCCAATATGATTTATACACTGGGTACATGAACACCAAAAACCCAGAGATGTGCTCCTACCAAATCACCAAAAAGGGGAAAAAACAGTAAGAATAGGTGTAAGACTACACACTGCAATGGAACTGCCCTGACTTATTCACTTTCAAGCACTCTCTATGCATATTTCCCTTCTCACCCCACAAAAACCTACCAATTTTCCTTCATTTGTGTAAATTTTTCAACAAATATTTTGAGCCAGTAAAGTAAGATGGTGCAGGGTACATACTTTGGGAACAATCACCACTCTGCCTCTGTGAGTCCTGGGGTACACTTAGTCACCACCCCCATCTTTCTCATTTAGGCCAGAGCTGCATGAAAAACACCAGGATAACAGGAGGTATCTGTCTTAGTTCAGGCTGCTATAATAGAGTTTCACAGACTGGATGGCTTATAAACATTATAGAAATTTATTTTCACAGTTCTGGAGGCTGGGATTCTGAGATCAGGGGCTACTAAGGTCACGTTCCGGTAAAAACCCTTTTCCAGGTTGTAGACCACTGTCATATTGTTGAAGTCTCATATGGTGGAAAGAGAGCTAGCTGATTCTCTGGTTCTTCTTATAAGGGCACTACTTCCATTCATAAGGGCTCCACTCTCATGACCTAATTACTCCCCAAAGATCTCATAACAAAATATCAACATGGTGGGATTAGGATTTTGGGGGCAATACAATCAGTCTCATAATCATAATAATATTTTAATCCAAATGTTGGTGGGGCACGCTGGTGCACACCTGTAATCCTAGCAGCTTGGAAGAATGAGGCTGGAGGATTGTGAGTTCAAATCAAACTCAGCAAAAACGAGGCACTAAGCAACTCAGTGAGTTGCTGTCTTTAAATAAAATACAAAATTGGGCTGTGGATGTGGCTCAGTGGTTGAGTGACCCAGAGTTCAATTCCCAGTACCATAAAAAGAGCAAAAACAAACAAAAAAAATATCAAACACATCTCATACATTTTTATGTAACTCATATAAATACAGATTATGAGGATGATGACCTATGAGATTTAAGTAGTGATGATACTATTAAAAAAATGCTTAAAATGATTTGTTATATTCTACAAATATTTTAGACACACTAGGATAAATAAATTAGGACAAAGGAGAATACCTATCTTTAAGAAATGGACAAATATCGTTCATTATATTTAGTTCCATTTTTAACCCTTTTATTCCTTGAATGGAATGTCCATGTTCATAATGCTGACACAGTGATTTTCCTATTGACTTTCATGCTTTTAGCAACAATTAATTGCACAGAAACCACAACATAGATGTTTTAGTTAGATATTTATCTATAAATTATAAGTAGCCTATCTTTACCCTAATCCAACAATCACAATCTGGTATTGTAAAATACCAGAATCATATTTGACTTTCACATATTTAATAATTAAGGTTCTAGATAAAGAGTGAAAGACCAAATACTTGGTTCAATTCTTCCTATTTAACACATGTTCAGCTTGCTCATTGACAATTATACTATTTCTGCTCCTTAAAATTATTTCCAATCAAAGCTATTAATGTCTCCTAAACAACGAAGATAAAAATTTCAAAAGCAAGCATTCTGAATTCTTTAAAAGCAAAATGTTTCACACTAACTCTTTTTTTTTTGGGGGGGGGACAGGAGGTGGTACTGGGGATTGAACTCAGGGGCACTCAACCACTGAGTCACATTCCCAGTCCTATTTTGTATTTTATTTAGAGACAGGGTCTCACTGAGTTGCTTAGCGCCTTGCTATTGCTGAGACTGGCTTTGAATTCAAGATCCTCCTGCCTCAGCCTCCCAAACGCTGGGATTACAGGCATGTTGCCACTGTGCCCGGATCATACTAACTCTTACTCTCCACAATGCACTACCTTTCAGGGTAGAACACACTGATACCAGTGGCAGATCTTGGCAAACATAAGCAATTTATAAAGAACTATATTAGAAGGACCTGAATTGAATTTTTTTTTTAAAGTTCTGGGATTAAATGCAAAGTCTTGTGCATGCTAGGCAAGTACTCTACCACTGAGCTACACCCCTAAGATTTGAATGGATATTTTTATCCTATCAACCACAAATATAGAATTTCTATAATAATTCATAAAATATAAAGATTTTTAGTGTCTTAAAATATGACTTTTTATTAATGCCTAATTTATTGTGAAACATTTTGGTAACAAATTTTGAAACTCTAAGAAGAAAAATTTTGATTCAAAAATCAGGAATCACTTTCCAACATGTTTGTAAAATAGAACTGATGGGTAACAGTACTAAAAATTATATAATGGACACAAAGTATAGCTTATTTACAAAATGCAATAAAACCTCTTTCTCTACTTTAAGTGAAAAATATGGCAATACCTCTTTTGTACAATTAACAATGGCCCCATCTGTTAATGGTTTTACCTCTTTCCCATTGTTGTGAGACATTTTTAAAACTAAAATAGCAGTATGTAGTAACCTGTGGAAACAATAAAAGGAAACAAAGGGGCTTAAAAAATCTAACTTCTTTCTCAAAATCGTCTTCATATCTATTTATAAAACTTTTTAGAGAAATTAATTGGAATAAAAGAAGCTAAAATAATAAATCATTTAAACTATTCTTATCTGTTTCAATTTCTATTATTTTGTATAACATTATTGAAGCTGATGAAATGAATTTACTGGAAATGCCCTGTCCATTTGACAATCATATCATATCTAAAAAGGAGCCTGTGTTTATCATGACATGAAAACATCAATTCTTGAAACCTCAAGAGTTAGTGTTGTTCTCTTTCCATTTCCTCCTATATATAAATAGTTCTAGAATAATGATTTTGTAGTTAACTTGTGAAATTGAGTCAATAAAGACACCAAACATTATCTTCAAGATTCCCTGTGATAATGTTAATCTAAATGTATAATAGTTGTTTAATAAGACCAAAATGATATCCTTATAGATGATATATTGTGATCTAAATTTTCTATAAAGGTTGATTGTATATTCTAATATTATTTAGAAATATGTACAATCACCATTTCTTTGTACAGATACTAGAATAAAACCTTCAATTTAATTTTATGACAAAAAATGTTTAATAAGTATTAAAAGAATATGTGAAAGTATTTAAACAATAATGAAAGAATAGTATCTGTTACCCATTCTTGGCTCTCCTTTTGCCTTTCATTGTGCCAAGTTGTATTTTAAAACTTAGATTTTTTTTTCCTCTTTTTTTTATTTTTGTACTGGGGCTTGAACCCAGGTGTGCTTTACTTCTGAGCTACATCCCCAGACCTTTTAATTCTTTTTTACATTTTGAGACAAGGTTTCCCTAGGTTGCTGATGGTCTAAGTTGCTGAGACCTGCAACTGGGGGCCTCCTGCCTACCCTCCCAAGTCACAGGCATTACAGACATGTGACACTGCATCTGGCTTTAAACATTAGATTTTGTATCATGGGGGGTGGGGAGAACTTCTAAAAGGTATGACCTGTGCCCATACCTTTTAATTCTTCACCAAACATTATTTGAGCCTCAGGATCCTGACTTTTTCCTCTTGCCACAGGATGACTATTGAGTTCTCCCAAAGATCTTGCCCTATCCTGTGAACTTCACCTGGATTTTCTCTTCATCTTAGATTGAAGACAGTTTTGATAATATGAAATAAATTATTCCACTGAATAGTTACTTAGACTACTTTTTCCAATTGTTTCATTTCCCACGTCCAGAATTATTAAGTACTAATTACATGAAAGGAACTATTCTGAGCTTCTTAGATTTATTTAATTCATTATGTGGTAAATCCATAGCTATAAAGTGACAGAGATTCAATATGAAAGTCAGTTAGATTTTCTACCAGGCATTGCCAATTTAATTATCTGCCAAAATCTTCAAAGCATCATGTCTGCACCATACTTGACCCAACCTGAACCTGCTCAAGTTGCAAATTCCTAACTTGCACCAATGCCACAGTCATCAAAATTAGGGCCTTTTCTTTTGCTCTGGAACATCATTTGCAAAATTTATAGCCCCTTTCCATTTTAGATGCCTTGTACTGATCACATGCTTTCCATTGCTGCTTTTTAGTCAGTACTGGTTTTGTCCCATTACATTTGGATTACTACAAAGCCCCCTATTGGTCCCCTTGAAGTCCCAGTTCCCTACTGCTCTTCCCAAATAGCTTAATTCCGCTCACTTCAACTTTATGTCACCTCTGCCCTCTTTATAATAACTTTTGCCTGCCTCCTCTTACCCTCATAACAAATTCCTTCTAAAGCTCCCTGCTACCATGAGATTAAAATCCAAAGCATTTAGCTTAAATGAAGCACTCTTGGATCTGTTCCACTTAAGTCTACAGGAGCCCATTCTTTTTCTCATTCACTTCCTGCTCTACTCAAGAAAAGTCTAAAATACTCTCTTACATAACCTGTGTTAAATCTGTCTCATTCAAACTAATTTTTGTAATCTTTGAAAGCCAAATCTAAATCATAGTGGCCATGGGCCATATGGATCTTTTCTTTTGCATCATCTATAATGTTTTCTTCTTCCCAATAATGGCAAAAATCGCAAATGTTCTTATCATTTGAGGTACATATTAAATATATTTCCTATTAATATTTCATGGCTCTGACTTCAAGGCTAAGAATATAATATATGAATAAATACCTGTTTGTCATTACTAGTTAATGTAATACTATACCTAATGGTACTTCTTAGAAAATGAAGTTCCCAATAACATTTTTATATATAAAATCATTGAACTCACAGTGTATTATATCATCCTGAAATGTCATATGTCCTAATATAACTGGTCCAAGTGTATGAGAAATGGCCACAAGGTGCTATGAGAACGAAGAAAAAGGCACTGAACCAGGATCACAAAGTCCAATTTATTGGGGACTTCCTGACAGAAGTATGGTCCTGTTGACAAGATCAGAGAATTTAAGTAACAGAAAGGTGTCTTATAAAGCTACTTTATCCAAGCCAGAATGCACCTGGTATACCTCAAGCTAACATCAAAGATGTCAGCGCATTCCTGGCACTAACAGCTCCAGAGTTCAGTCACAAAGTTCCTCTACTACTATGAGAATTTTATTTATTTGTAGTCTGTTAGAATGCAGGTCAAACTGACCAGTCTTATTCAGGGGATTTCATGTTGGTTAGGAGTCAAGATGGCTGCAGTCAGGTCAAGGTGAATCTATACACTATATGTTTATATAATATACATTATATATTATGTATAAATATAATAATTATAATTATACATTATGCTATATAGAGACATCATATAATTTTTGATAAAAATAATCAGACTAAGAATAAAGACATCAACATAATTTATGGTTTTCTTTCAGCCATTGATCCAATTTATCCCACATAAACTGCATGTGTGTGTATACACACACACACACACACACACACACACCACTACATCTACAACTATTACAACACAGCATGAGCTAAACTAAATTTTTGCTAAAGAGAAGAAATTCATGACAGAATTCAATTCTACTCCCTGAAAAAAGCTTAAAAATCAGAATTAGTATATAAGAGCAAGTATAAAACACTGTCTGTTGCTGTGTCACTGAAGCATTGAGTTAAAGATGAGGCATTTTAAAAGAAGCCCACTATATAGTTTACTTCACAAGAATTTCAAACTCTTCTTTTAATATCACTCTATTCAATGTACACTAAAATATACCTAGAAATTTAGATATATGGAAGTAAAATTTTAAAAGGGAGGAATATCAACTTGAATGACTTTGGATGATTTATAACTTGGAAGGACAATTCACATCCTCAAATTCTGATGTTTCCTACACTGGGTAATTGAGCATATAATGGTTATTTATTTTTAAATTAAATTAGGAAATTAAATGTTTTTTACTAGGAACTGAGCATGCAAGCTCATTTAGCATTTTCAACTGAAGCATCACACAGTTATCAACATACTAAATGAAAATAGAAGAATGAATATGTAAAATCCATATTCAAGTGAAAAGGCAAAAACTTGAAGTACTAAAACATTGTAGATTATTTTTATATATTGTACTTTACAAAAGGTATAACAAATACATTACATAATAAAATTACAGGTTCACTATCAACTTGTTAGTTCAACATTAAGATTCTGCTGGATAAGGCATTTGCTATTACTGTAATATTGTTTAGTGCCTAATGTGTGCTTATATGAATTACCTGGAGATTTTACCATAATCGTCTGTGCCAACTGTCAAGTGCTAGCTTTCTTTTTGGAATTTATGTTAATTAAATTGAAATCCAGTATTAATCAGTGTTATTCATATACTGCATATAAATTTCAGCTGATATTCCACAGTTAAGAATTCTCAAATCTTCTTTTCTTTTTAGAAGCAGATCCCTATGGCAAAAGAAAGCAAGAATTAATAGTAGTTAATCCTTCCTAGTGGTTTGTGTGCATGGGGGATCAGTGTGAAAGATGGGTACTGCTGTGTTAACTTTCATTACTCCAGCTGTTAACCAGATGTTCGAAACAAGTAAATTGCCCTAGAATGGTTTTCTAAACTCTTTTCTTAATCTGTTAAATTATGCAAATGTTAGAATATTTTTAATCATGCACCTAAGTCCTTTTACATAGTTACCACAATGTAAGAATTCTGGAATAATTCAAATACAATAACTTTGAAATGATGAAGTATAAAAGCAATTAGCATTGGGGCTGACAAAATATATATTTGTATTATAATAAAAATGTAATATTTATACATCAAATGTCAATAAAAATTAGACTAAAATTACTTATGGGAGAATATGCTTTCCTAGCACATGTAAATATGAAAGCAAGCCATTCAAGAAAATTTTTAAAAAATGAAGAGAAAATGGAAGGAAAACAAATTTTCTGATGTATTTTTCTGATAACAGTTTTTAAATTGTTTTATTTCTTTTGCTTTTGACTAACATTGGCCTACATAAAAGTCTCTGAATTACCCTGCTTGAAATAAATGAATTAGCTGTTCTTTTTATAAAGAAAAATAATTTTGTTTTGATTACTTCCTCTCAGGAAACTCTTACACCCCTAAAATATTGAAGCACTATCATTTTTTTAAAGTTTGCATCAGCTCAATTTTCAGTAATTGTTACCATAATTAAGAAAATTCCACAAAGAATTGTTTTAATAAGAATGGTTCAAGATTTTATTCTTTTTTTCCTAATAGGATAGTAATCATTTTCAGTGCCCAGGCAAATAAAAGTTTAGACATTAAAAAAATATTTTAAAGATAAAAAGTAAACAAAATATTCCCAGAGCTAGGAAATGAACTTTCTACCTCTCTTTTTTTTTATATATGTCCTATGCCTTCCAGTATTAGAGATGCTTAATCTAAATATAAACTATTTTTGTTGAGTAAAAATGACATCTTACCAACTTAAAATCATCAATTTATATAAGAAAAGATAATTGTAATTCTAGTTTTATTTTGAAGTTCAATCATAATTACAGAGATTAAGTGTCTAGTTGTGTTAATGTGGTGCTAAATGAAGTTCAAAGCAATTAAACTGCAAAGTATTTAACATCTATGCCCCCCATAACCTAAGACATTCATATTTTTCTAGAACAAAATGTCAAAAATATATTTATATCTACATGAACATTTACATTAATTGTAAATACAAAAAATTTATATTAATGAGCAAAAGGTATTTCATAAGCTTTGCGTGTTTCAAAGTAGGTCAAAATTTAATGCCCCAATTTTAATCACTTGGAAGTTTCCTGGGAAAGATGAGACAAGAGTTCTCTGAATAATCATCTTGTTGATCGAAAGAAGAAAGCACCATTATCATTGCAGGTCAGTGCAACCTACAGCTTGGGAAACACTCAAAGTTGGAAAGAGCATTAACTGAGCTACTAAACGTATCTGAGGATATATACTTTGGAAGGCTTCAACTAAAGTTTTATTATATTTTAAAATATTTACAAAGGATTGCCTGAGTTGAGCAACTTTTGGATTACTGAAAAATATTAGATTGTATTTGTCTTTAGAGTGGTATAGGGCAAAGTTTAAGAGCTTGTACTTGAATTGAGCTCTGCCCTTCCTCCAAAGGGCAATGGGCAAGTCATTTAACCTCTTTTTGTCTGGCTTCTCATCTAGAAAATGATAGTTATATTAGGTACCTCAAGGGACTCTTCAGGAAGACTAAATCCTGATATTTGCTCACAGGAAGGGATTCATTGACATTATGATCATATAAAATGCAAGTAAACAAGTAAACAAGGTTACAAATAAATAAAAAGGTATAGGCTAGTGTTTGTTTTGTTCCATCTGCATTCTCTTTAAAAGACCCAGTGCTGATGGCAAATTTCTATGAATAGATTTCTAAAGTAGCCATTCCCCACAGATGCATATTTTACAGAAAAGTTTATTAGATTTGGGGTTATGTTATGCAAAGCCAGTTGTAGTAAGTTATAAATAGTCAAAATAAATATATTAGGCTGATACAACCTGAATTAAGTAAAATCTGTATATAAAAATCAGAATATAGTTTTACCTATTAATATCGCTCCACTTGTTCAAAGGCATAAAACTGTATTTTTAAAAAGTTTTAGCAAGTAATTAAATTTTTCAAAAGTCTTCAAAAGTATTTTAGGTAGAAATTAAATGTTTTATCTACTAAATTTGCTGAGTAATCTCTTCAGAACTATAATCATAGCTTGCTACTAGATTATATTTGTCTTCTTAAATAATCCAACCTAAAACCTGCAGAGGACAGATTCTTTCCTATAAGTTTCAGGAATGATAAAAAAAACCACTGCATGAAATTACAAAGTTCTATTTACATTATTCCATATTTCAGTCTGTTTGTAATTCACCTAAATTTCATTCCTCAAAAATTAACACATTTAATTTTTAATAACAATATGGAACAGAGACCCATGCTTATTTATGTGTTGCTTTTCCTTCCTACAAAAATAAATAGTTCTGTAAAATTAAAATTTCTCCTAGTTTCTTTTAGCACTAATCATAAATTTTCAAAAAGAATTCATCTATGTTCATTCTCCTCTAAATACTAGCTTTTGACTTTAGGAAACCAAAGGGGAAAAAAAGGATGTGTTTATTTTTAAGCTGCTTGTCTGACTGATGTAAGATGGAAGCTTATTATGAAATGATTCGTTAAATTTCTGATCTTCATCTACAGATGAGGAAAGATAGAGCTGAATAAAACTGAACTCATTATATTTCATTTACTATGAGCAACCTAAACTTAAGGTATGCATTACTTTGAAAAATCTGAATTAAGAGAATGGCCCATTCCTACATTATTTGCACATCGATCTTGTTTTCTTTTTGTACATTAAAAAAAAAAGAAAGAAATTGCACAGATTTGACCTCTATTCTACACATGAAGAAAGTGTGATTCACAAATAGGAAGCAAACTGCCAAAGATCACAAAGCTAGTGGAAGGGGGAGCTGGGAATCAAGCTCTGAAATGTTTCAATATCAAGCTGAAACTCTTACTCCTTCCATTGGTATATGTAATAAAAAGGGATACCAAAGAAATAAATGTTTTCTCAGCAGAAGATGGGAAACTTACTTAAATAATGTCAAGCCCAGCAAATCATCCAACAATCTGTGCTTTCTCTCATCAGAGGACAGAGCCATTACTTCCCATACAAGCCCATGAAATAAACAAATAAAGAGAAACAATTACTAGTTTATGTTGGCAATAATAACAGCAACATTTTGGATACCACTTTCTAACTTCTAAATGGCTTTCATGTTTTGTAATCTTACTTCCCATACAATCCTGTGATGATCATTTGTATGTTTATAAAAGTGCAAACTAATACTGCCAGAGAAAAGATGTAACTTGCCCAAAGTTGCTGATGTTAATGGCAAAATCTTACAGAAGGCAGTTGTTCAGTCTTCTAATCCAAAAGCTCTCAGAAATCAAAGGACTACAGTGTTACAAACCTAGTCTCATATTTCTATCTCTTGTTTGTAAGGTCCAAAACTTAAAAATTTAACAAAGTTGAAAATAAAAGAGAATTTTTCAGAAAATGAAATGTGGATTCATATTTTATTGCTATTTTCCTACATTAAGCCTATGAGTAAAATTCTAAAAGGAGGCAGCAAGTAAGACATTTTTTGAAGAAAAACTGCTCAGAAGAAAAAGAGACACATGGAACACCAAGGCACAAATGATAGCTTATTTCATTTTAACATGCATACTAATCCTTAGAAAGAAATGCAAATACACACTTTAACTTGATACAACCAATAAAATGTGAATCCATTTACATTCTAACATCATTAAAATAAAACGGATCAAAGGGATGTACATATTGACAAGAAAATCATAAGATGACATTGATTGGGTAGCCAAATAAAATCAAATATCACCAATTAGTTCATTTTGAAAGAAAAAAATTGTGAAATGGGAAGACAGTGGTTCATTTTTTAAATGAGGAGTAAAGAAGAACAGACATGTCAACTCAGATGGTGTTTCTCAGGAACACGTGTACTCAGAGGAAAATAAAGAATAAAAGAAACTGCATTTCTGTAGACTGAACAATCCAGGAGATATTTTAATTTCTCCCATGTCTATAAATAAATGGTTTAGTTTTTATTGTGAATGAAAATTATATCTGTTGTAGTAAAGAAACCTAATGCAGTAAAGTATGCAAGTCATCCAATTAATGAAATTAAACATTTATTCAGTTTGTACTACACAGTCCAGCCATTGATATATTTTGTGTATATGTGGCCACATATCTTACATGCAAGGCCTCCTTCAGTCTCCCAACTTCCTCACTAAAACCAGCTTTTCTTTGCAGGAAAAGAAAAGCAACAACGACAACACGACGACAACAAAAAACAAAACAACAACAACAACAAAAAATGAGAGGTGTGTCATATTCTGAAAGCCAGAGAGTTAGAAATAAAGAAACCAATATCTGAGCCCAAGAATTCTGATTCTTTATCACCATGACAGGTCGTCTCTTGCAGTGACTTTTTTTTTTTTACATTAAAATATAACTTTATACAGAAATATCTAAACCCTGAAACTGAATTTATAGCTATGGGATATGTGGAATCTAGTTCTTAACAAAGTTTCTAAGGAAAAAAAATCAATGGTTACAGAGAATTTAAGACTGTTATTTTGTCATAACATTATAAATGTGAGTTCTTCCAAACTTAAACATGTTTTTTTCAAATTGAAACTTGTTTTCAACTTTTAGAAATAAAACTGGCAAATGATTTATTCTTAAATCTTAAATGAAACTTTAATGTCTTATATCCAGAGAGTCCACAGAATACTACCTGGAATGCATTTATTAAAAAGACTCCAAGTGAATTTTTCAAACTAATCAACTTGAAGTTTAACACTTTCATTGCAAAAATATTTTTATTTATTTATTTTTTGTCATTCCTATCATCTTCTGTTACATGTATATTCAATATATATGCATTTTAACAAGGAATATTTCAAACTTTTGAAAAAAGTCCTTTTCACATTATATAAGCATGTAACATCTACAAGCATTTAATGCCGAATAATTACATAAATGTGTGTATATGTATGAGATATACACACATACACACTGAACAGGTAATTTGTTCCATTCCTGAAATATCTTCAGAATATATAATAGAAAATTAAAAAAGAGCAGAAAGCACTTGTTTTCTGTTTTAATTTTCTAGTTGCTCAATGGTTTGCATATTCTTCTTTGACTCCTGGAGCATATCTCATGTAATTAATGAGCATATTGTAACCCAAACTTCTTGAGGATAGGAAAGATAAAGAAAGATAAAGATAAAGATAAGAAAATAAACGGAAAGCCCTGCCTCTGTGCAGGCTGGCCAGCATGCAACTAGCATTGGGAAGAACTATATTCCCTCCCCAGTCAAAAAGGCAGAGGCTTGTTTAAAGTTTACATCAATCTATTTCCCCTCCCACCTCTCAGGGGAGGTAAGAATACTTCTGTGACAAATCCCACCTACTCAAAGGGGAGGTTAATTATTGCTACATAATTAACCTCACAAGAAAATTGTTAAAATTAATTAAGCAATGCTTAGTTAGAAGCGCCCCATGAACTACTACAGAAATATTTGTTTACAAAAACCAACCACATGTATATTAATAACAGATTCTGTTGAAATCATTACAATGTCTATACACGAAGATTTATAAATCATACATATCTACAAAATAAAGCAACAAAGGTAGGAAAACAGGAAGAGAGGAAGGGAGGGAAAGCAAAAGGAAGGAAATACAGTGAAACAGGAAAAGAAAGGCAGACAGAAAGAAAGGACAAAGAATCAGAGTAGAACAAGTTTGCATCTCTCAGCAAGAACTACCAAGCTAAAAGGAATGTATTCCACAGTTCTGTAACAATCATAGCTCCAAGAAAAAGACCACAATACCTCTCTCCAGTTTTAAAATACAAAAAAAAAACCTCAAGAAATTTTTTGAATAAATATTGGAAGAATAATCTCATAAAATTTGTGTAGTTATCTTAGTATCAACTCATTCTAACCAGACTAAAGCAAGAACATTTTCATAAACAGCTAAAATGAATTTCCAAGTGTTAAAGAAAGTTCAGATACAGCCATCCACAGATTACAATTTGAATATATGTGGGTGAGTTCCATTACCCAAAATAGGACATACTAACATGGCCATCACATTATCACAGTTGAATTACTGAACACATCACCCATAAACACCTCTTAGCACAATCACGATGACTATTCCTCCTCAACTAGACATTGAATAAGTCACATTAGGCTAGGTTAAGCTGCAATAAAAAAAAAAAAAAAAAAAAAAAAGTCTCCAAAGAGGAGAATTATTCCTTGTTCATGCTTCACGAGGCCATCACAGATTTGCAAGAACTTTGAGCAGGGACTCCTCTCACTTTAGCATTTCCAACTCTAGCTGATAAAACCATCTCTTCTCTTTAGGTACAAGTCTTCACGCCAGAAATGAAGAGACCTTTGTGGTCTTTCCTCAGCAATGCAATGACCTAGCTCAGAATTGAACAGCATCACTTTTGCTCACAATTCATTGGACATATTCATATGTTCCCATGCAAAAATTAGTTGCCAATAAACACAATTGACAATTGCTCTATATTCTCCAAACAGAAGACTGAAACTATTTGTTGAGGAGCATTAATGACAATACCAATGAAATGTCAATGCTAGTAAGTTTTTTACTGTTGACTTAGAAATGTTCTTCAGTTTTGGATGTCCATTATGGGCAAATAATCAGAAGAATTAAAAATAACTTTTATTGCCCTAATAATTTTCATTTATTCCAAGAAGCTTGGCAGTTTGTAAATGACTTATTGAGAACAAAAACAAATGAACGAGAAGAGAGAGCCAGAATGAAAACAACACAAACATAGTACTTAACAAAAATTTTAAATTAGGGCTTCTTGATATTTAGCAATGAAGGAGTTAAAAGGTTTCTAAATGAGTATTCATTTATAAACTAGTATGTGAGCTAGAGATTTGCTTAGAGTAATCTAATTTGTAGGGGGAAGGGCAGCACATGATGCAAGATGCAAGAGTTTTCATATCCAGAAAAACAGAAAGATGGAGAACTGTGGTGCTTCCCTCATGTCCCACATGGAGCCTCAGTGCAAACTGGCTCTAAATATATTTTGAAGGAAGTGTTTGCATCATAGGAATAAAAGGTCACGAGCAGGTCTCGAATCTGACAAGTATAGCATGGAGTGGATAAGGAGGAATCTCACCCCTGGCCTAAACCCAGAATGGCTTCACTGTAAGTGGGCTCTGCCAGATGAACAGACACATTGATGTCTGGGAGGAGATTGCCAACACCCACCAGACAGGATGAAACATAATGGAGAACTGGCAAAGATCACTGATGGGATACACCCCAAGAGGGATCAAAGAGACCTGAGAAGCACACAGAGGAGGCTAAGGGCTTGCATAAGGTGTGGGAGTCAGACTCAGACAAACCTGAGCATTGTGCTGGGTAACAGGAAGCAGGGTATGGAAAAAAATTGACCACAGGTATGTGGGCCATTTGATCTAGACAAGTTATGAATCTTGTTCTGAGCAAGCAAACCACAGAAAAAAACAATATGACAGTTGTTACACATTCTTGGTGATCATAAGGTTGAAAACAATGACTTATCAGAGGAAGAACATTTATAATACTAATTTTTTATATGTAATATTATCTTGAGACTAAGATTTATATTTCCTCAGTGGTTTTCAAGCAGACTTGCCATTGGAACCAACATAGGAAGGAAAGAGAGACTAATTAGGCAGGCCTCTGAGCTTCCTGAGGACCTCAACCAAAACACCCTTAAATAGGGACTTAAATAAACACTCTTAAATATTAGCTTTTATTTAGAGAGAGAAAAACAAGTTCTACTGCAAAGGGGAAAAGGTTGTATTATTTCATATACTACCAATTACTTATTTCTTTTGCCTAAATCAGTGCTTAGTATTTAGTAGATCAACTTCTACTCTGCTTCTAAATTCCTACAGCTCCATTTTTGTGGTTTCTGTGGTCTGAGGATGCAGAGGTCAGAGGCAAGCACACGCAATATTTATTATGCCCAGAACTCATTTATGCCCTTTGAAACCAATTGAACACCAAAATATGGTCATTGGAAAATTCCACAGAAACCACTAAAGAGAAAAAAGCCATACATTTTTAAGAGAGATTTTTAATACATTATGAGAAAGACATTAAAAGATTGTATTCTGTGCAAATGGAACAGTGGTAATTACTTTCTCATATTTGAAAGTATAGCTTAGTGAAAATAAAAAAGGCCATTGTAATTGGTTAGTTTCTCAAACATCACTTAAAAAATATACACTGTTCATCTTCTAAGTCTCAAAAATGGAGGCCTGCCAAACAAAGCTGATCACAAGCCAACAGGTCTGTAAAGGACACTGACCTCTCTGGGGAACCAAAATAAATGGTAATTTCTCAGTCTACAATGCAGAAGCAGATCTTTGCAAGTTCTCCAGATTAAGTAAACAGATTTTTGTCTTCCCAATTCAAAAAATATAATTCTGTGTTTCAAAATAAGTTCAGAAGAAGAAAGTTGAGTCTTTTTTTGCTTTTCAGACAGTTCTTGATCTCCTGTGTTTCTTTCTGGATATATAAAGGCAACAAATAATCCCAAAGAAAAAAATAAAATACTATAATTTTACTTATGAAACTATAATAAATTTAGCTGCCATGATTTTGTCTTTGGAATAAAACAAAGAATTTCAAAATGTGTGTGTGTGTGTGTGTGTGTGTGTGTGTGTTGTTTATTTGCTTTGAGAGGGATAGTAAGAAAAAGAAGCAAAATAAAATTGAATTAGCAATGAAAATTCCATTTTCATTTTATCTTTACATTTTTATAATTATATATAAAATTACAACTAAATCTTCATCTATCAGGAATTTTCATGCCTTATTTGAAAGACTTGAAGTTACTCATTTTTATTTGTCAACCACACAGAAATATTTTTGAATGTTCAGGGAAGTTTAAGTATTCCAGTGTCACATGAGCACTGAAAAAAATGTTCAATTGATGTATACAAAGCTAGACAATCAACAAACTAACAGGTCAATCAGCAAAGTTTTTGAAGAATCTAAATTAAAAGGAGTTATTAATATGAAAGTTGTATACATGCATATACTGAGTTTAAACTAAATATAAAAAAATTATAACAGATAAAATGAACTGGTTAACTGATTTTAATTTTCATTAATTGTTTAAATTATTCATATTATTACTATAATCATTTATTTCTCTATTCACCTTGACTGGTCTATGTGCCGATATGCAAAAGGATTAAATATTCTATATAGGCTTTTGTGCATTAAATGAAAGTCTGGAAATTTGAAACACTGGTTTCAGGTCATTCTCACAGGTGATGAGAAATCACCTCACTACCACAATTATACACCTCTGTCTTAGGGTTACAAGAAGAAATAGATGCTGTCATTTAAGATAAACTGAGAAGCAAGTAAGTTATGGATCTTGCTAGTTCAGTTCTAAGACTAGAGAAATTACTTCCAGAATTCTCAGTGAGAGGTGAGAATGGCTACCAGAGCCTCAAAGAAGAGGCCAGCTGATGGATGCCATGACCTTCAATGAGAGTACACAACCTACCTACAGCAAATCACAAAGGAGGAGCCCAGAGGAAAACTACCCCACATCTTCTCTTTCATGTATAAATCAGCATATCATAAGACAACCAAGAAAACATAAGATAGTGTTTCTCCAAAAAAACATGGACTTCCCCAGATAATAATAAAAAGGTAAAATTCCAAGGAAGATCATCTTAGGAAATCTAGACAGACCCTGAACTTGAAACACATTAATGAGTACAGACTGAAAACAAAGTTTTTGAGACCCATGTTTATTTAAATAACACAAAGTGAATAGAATAATAATTTAATGAATCAGTTAATTTGTAAAGACAAGTCTGCATTAAGTGCTATAGCAAAATATACTCTGACTCTGATTATTGTCCTGGCTAGAATCCAAGTAACTTTTTTTTTTTTTTACGGATATTAAATATTATTTTTTTCTTTTTTAAATTTTTTTATTTTTACAGACTGCATTTTGATTCATTGTACACAAATGGGGTACGATTTTTCATTTCTATGATTGTGCATGATGTAGATTCATACCATTCATGTAATCATACATGTATATAGGGTAATGATGTCTGTCTCATTCCACCATCTTTCATACCCCCGCCCCTCCCCCTCTCATTTCCCTATACATAATCCAAAGATCCTCCATTCTTCTCTTATCCCCCACCCCCATTATATATTATCCACTTATCAGGGAAAACATTTGACATTTGGAACCACCTTTTGACCCAGTTATCCCACTCCTTGGTTTATACTCAAAGGACTTAAAATCAGCATACTACAGTAATACAACCACATTAATGTTTATAGCAGCTCAATTCAAAATAGCTAAATTGTGGAACCAATTTAGATGCCCTTTAATAGATGAATGGATAAAGAAACTGTGGTATATGTATAATGGAATATTATTCAGTCATAAAGAAGAATAAAATTATGGCATTTTAAATGAATGGAACTGAAGAATATCAGGTAATTTTTTTAATAATTAGATCTATAAAATATTCCTACATGACTGTGTGGTGGGGACTCTTTTTACATTATAGAGACATTATTCAATATCAATTCCAAGAAGAGTTGTGTTCAGCTAAAATCATATTCCCATTGCATCTTTGCAGATTAGGGGTCTATTAATTGCATAAGATTTGGACTAAACAATGTTAAAAGAGCCTTGCAACAATTTGTGATTGAGATTCAAGCGCTTCAGAAACAATAAGAAAATCTATGGCTACCCAGGTTTCCAGCTTTTCATTTGAACCAACTTGTGTTGATTTTTTTAGAAAAAGGAAGACATTGATCTTTAGCATATTCTGCATAATTGATGTATGTAAATGTAACAAATAATATGCCTCACATAGTTATTGGCCAGATAAAACAATAAGTGCAATAAAGTTTTGCAAACTCAAAAGCACTTGCCCAAAGTTATATTTTATTATATTCTACTAATTTATAAAATTCTCTACTTTCATTTTTTTAAATTTATTTTTATTACAAACAAATGGGATACATGTTGTTTCTCTGGTTGTACATGAAATAAAGGAAAATTCTCTACGTTCTTAAAGGAGATATGTACATAGATGAAGTTTTTCTTTAAAATGTGTTTTATTGTAGAACAAATTATTACTGTTAAGATATGCAAGTGTTGAAATTAAATTTTTGAAGTTTATTGATTTTTTAAAAATCACCTTAAAAGGAAGAAACATCAATAGATTAACCCACTGGGGGAGTATATTGCCAAGGAAAACAAGTTTTTCTGGATATTCCTATTACCTAAACATAACTATTGCTAAAAAATGATTTCACCTAGTTATCCTTCTCTGGTTGACTCCACAATTTCCTTAATGCTTTTTATAATGTCCAAGTGAACTTAACTTGCATTCTAAATATTGCAATCTGGGTCCATTAGCTTTCTAATATCATTCCTATGCCCATTTTGTTCTATTTTCCCAAACAACACTCTGTTCCCAAAGAAACTTGCTACTTAAGAAATAATTTGAGAATATTAAGTCCAAGATTAGGTCAGGAGATAAATATTTCATTTTCATTTAATATGGTAGAATTCAAACAAAAACCATTTGCCTTCACATTTCACAACATGTCCTAAGCATAATGAATATGCAATAGGGAATTGATTTGGGGGAAAATGACAATCAACAAGCATAATTTCAGAAAAGCTTGTATTTACTCAATTTTGAGATTAACTGCTGCATATCCATGTTTATCCTATGCATTTATTATTTGCTGTACTTTCTGTGCAAACTAAATATTTTATTAACCTTTAGCAACTTGGTTGCTAAGTCATATTCTTCAAGTCAGTAAAATTCCTGCATCATTGTTGCAAAGATAACTGAATATAGAACACATAGCATTTTATGGAGTCTTACAGATGGCATTTTATAATTTGCTTTAAAAATTATTAGAATCTTCAAATTAGTAGTAACAAAATGTTTTGTTTGCTTTTCCATATCTGAATATGTAAATCTTACAGGGGTTTTGAGGCTCAGTGGTCTAGAACAACTGACCACAATTCAGTGAAAGAAATCCCAGCAAATCATAAGGTTTTTTCCTCAGTGGTTTAATGTAGACTAGCATTTCAAAATAATTCCCTTTCAAATCAAATTTCAAAACACAATCTTCATTTTGTATAATTTGGCAAAGATTAAATACTTGGAAACAATTTAATGTAAATAGTTCTGCTGTCCATCAGCAGTGATGTTCAAAGGATACCTCTCCAGGCTGGTATGACTCACTCTACCAGCTTGATCTGTTTGATGTATTAGTTATTCAACATGCATAAAAATCAACATCAAGATGGGGAAATACTGACTTTTCTTTATCTCATACAAAATGTCCACACATTTGTGAGGTTTAATCATCCTTTCTTAATTGCCCGAAATTCATAGACAAGTTCAAATAATTAAGTGACAATCTACATCATTGTTACCAACTCTATAGTTTATAGCCAAAGAACAAAAACAGATTTTTCAAAAAGAACACTGATTTGAAGAAAATCTTTTATATTAATGTAGAATAACAAAATTTAAAAGATAGGGTAAAGTCAACCAAATACACTAACTACAATACAAGGATGATACACGAAAAAATTGAGAAACATGTAGAACATCAACAACTGTTGCAACTGTAAATAATATACTTAAATGAATTCCTACTTCACAAGGGAATATCATGAACAGTTTTAAACTCAGTCAGAAATGCCCCAGTAAATATTTATTTCACCTACAGGTTGTAAGAGAACCCATGTTTAATGTATGAACCTACCATCTATCATATTGGAGACTACACTTTATATACCAAACTACCTCATTATTAACAGCATTCCTTTGAATTTTAATTTACTCTTTAGGTTTTCATCCATATTCACAAAGAAATAATGGAAACCTTTCTTAAAATTCCCAAACCAAATTCCCATTCTAGTACCCAGGTTTACATTCATAAATAAAAGAACTCCATATACAAAGCATCAGGGCTAAGTACTCAGTAGACTCCCAATTCCTAAATAAATGAATATTTGTATAACAATGAAAACACCAAGGAAAGAAAGGTGTTAAACCAATGGAAGAACCTCTCACTCTCTTATCTCACACACACACACACACACACACACACACACACACACTCACTGCATTTAAAACAAGGTTATAAATGATTCTCAAAACTTTGCAAGCCCAACTGTCAAGTAGTATCACACAGTGACTAAAGTCACTTTTCCTCTTTGTTGTTCCTCCTCCCCTAATCCAAAAGTGAAAAAGATAAAATGGTGTCCAGTCTTGTATATGGAAAATTAATTAAGAGGTTGTTGTGCATTAGAAGTGAGGTGTCCCCCCAAAAGTCATGAGTGAGACAATGCAAGAAGGTTCAGAGGAGAAATGATTGGGTTGTAACAGTCTTGATCCAGTCAGTGATTTAATCCCTTGATAGGGTTAACTGAGTGGTAACTGAAGTGGTAGGGTGTGGCTGGAGGAGGTGGGAAATGGGGTGTGGCTACGGGGTATGTATTTGTATATGGTGAGCTCAGTAGGTCTCTCTCTCAACTTCCTGATCTCTTGTGAGCTGCTTCCCTCTGCCATATTCTTCCACCATGATGTTCAGCCTCACCACAAGCTCCAAGGAATGGACCCGCCTTTCTATGGACTAAGACCTCGGAAACCGCGACCCCTCATATAAACTTTTCCTCCTTTACAATTGTCCTAGTTGGATCTTTATGTCACAGCAGCAAAAAAAAAAAAAAAAAAAAAAAAAAAAAAAAAAAAAAAAAAAAAAGCTGACTAAAACAGGGGTAAAAGAAAGCAAAACAAAAATCCCAAAACACAAAAAAACAGGTAGAACCCTATGGGAATTCAGTTTAACATTCTTGATGTTAATGTTTTTTATCCTAGACACGTCATCATGTCTGGATTATGCCATTATGCACGAATTATAAAAATTATAATGTTAAACACATATAAGAAAACTTCACAAGGATATAAAAATGTCTACAATATAATGTGAACTTTTTACCAGAAATTATTTTGATCCATCAGATATTGGAGGAGGAGGTTTGAGGTTTGAGAGGGAAAAAAAGATACTGATATTTATTAAGCCCTTCATATAATTGAGAATTGAGCCAAGTGTTTTATATGTGCAATCTCATTTGATAAAACACTCCATTATGGTAGGTATAACTCCCATTTTATTAGTAAGTCAAGCCCTGTCACTCATTAAAGGTGCTACAAGGTGGTTGAGTCATTCTAGGGACTGAAGTCTACCATACAATAAATTATTCCTTTCATTTCAATGAAGTGACAGACCTAGAAAATTTTAATACTTCTCTGATTTCTTACTAGTTAATTGAATTGAGAAGAAATTTCCACAGACACTGACAAGAACTATAATATCCCAAGCCATTAATTTTATTAGTTTTTTTCTTCATTCTCGATGTTATTTTCTATTTTTTCTATACCCTTAGAAAGAAGCATTATTGAGCCATACAAATCTGGAAAGAAAAAACTAGTAACACAGAGTAACAGTTAGGTGGAACGGAGATTAAAGTACAATTATCTCTGCCTCATGATCTAAAAACCCTGCATACATGCTATTTTTTTAAAAAATGTAAGTAAAGTTTTCTTTTTAATGAACTCCAAGTTAGTTAACTTTTATAGTTAACAAATACCAAACCGATTCTAAAGAAAATATACTTGATAGAATTAGCTATATCACAATATCAGTTCAAGAATATAATTGCTTCTAGAAGGAAATGAGGTAAAAAGGATAAATGAAGCTGGATTCTAAGTGAAGTAAAACTCCTACCTCAATTTTGGAAGAAAATTAATTTCAGTATATTTGTCTACAGCTGTCATAAAAACCTGCTGAAACACATTGGCAGGTGTGCAATCAAGGCACATATACACACAGCACAGTTCACTTCCATTTTACATCTCTCAATATTTTTTATCTGTTGCCTACAAAAACTATGTTGCCACATGAGAAACATTCGTTGTTGTTGTTGTTGTTGTTAAATACTACATATGAGTTATTTCTAAATTTTCTTCCCAAATTCTAAGACGATAAAAGGAAAAATGATGGCATTATACTTGACCAGACCTATAATTTTACCAGTATCCTACTGTTACTATATGTATAGTTTGTAATCAAGAGTTAATTAAAGAAGCACTGAGTTCAATATGTAAATAATCTTTTCCTTGCTCTTGGAAAGTGATAGTATATTCATCTTAAATTCTGGAAAAGAGGATTTGAGAAATGTTATTACTATTCAAGAAATGAAAAAACCAAGAGAAAAAAACCAGCAGAGAGAGAAATGAAGACAGAAACTGACACATTCTCTTACCACTATTTCTTTTTAGATGGCCATGGATGGAAAATTATATTGATCATTAATATTTTAAAATAAACATATATTAAATTAAAATATTTCTCACTAATGTCAGTCTTGTTATTTTAAAATGTTATTAAAGAAAACCTTAGAGATCAGGAACTGGCATCAATAATACATTAATGGAATTGGAAATGAAATGAATGGTATTCATCTTCCTCTAAATGGGGGAAGTAAAAGGCAACTACTCTCCTAAAGTGGTACAATTTTATTCTATTGATTATAATCAAATTGCTACCTTTCCTATAGTGACATTTTAGGAAAAGCAAACTTCAGTACATCTTTGTATATTCTGATAAAGATTGCAGGATCATGGAAGTCATTCACAAAGGAAGTAAGATCAAAAGAGTATAAAGAAGAGGGTAAAAGGCAGCTCAAAAAGTAATGTCAGGGCAAAAGTAGTAGGAAATAAATGAAAATTCCTCAAGATTGTAAGTATGTGCCTAAAAATGCACGCGCGCGCGCACACACAAACGTGAGTTGAAGTTTAGACAGGCACAGAGTGAGGCTTCCCCTGGGTGGTGAAATATCAAGATTAGCAGAAGCACAGCGGAAAGACAAGTGAGTGTGTGTGTTCAGATTTCCTGGAATCTATACAGGGATCCCAATTTCCTTTCACATAAGTAGAGCCATTGATGTTAGTAGGAAACAAAGATTCCATTAAGGCTCATTATGTGATGTAGATATACGGGTGTGGAATTTTTCTGCTCAAACTGTTTTATTTATTTGTTTTAAATGAAGTGGTAAGAAATAAAATCTGAGGCCACATTTTATATTTTAACTATAGAGTCCAGAATCTTCACTACTGTAAAGTGTACTAACGTCTTCAGAAAAACTGAGATGACTTTATGAATAAATGTCATTCTGTCCCTAAACTTGTATCTGAAAACCAGGTAAACACTGATGTTGTATGAGTTCCCCTAAAATATATATATTTCACAATTCTGCATTTCTTTCTTCCTGAATATTCCACCCACATTTCCTTGGCATTATACTGTCCTCGCCAACCTATCTCCAAAATCTTGAAACCTATGTATATGTATATATCCATCAATTCATAGGTTTAAAAAAAGTGCCTGAACTATGACATCATTATTTGAGTTTTCAATTTTTTATTTACTTGATTTTCTTGAAAATAAAATAAAAGTGGGGAAATAGCTGTTTCTATAAGTATGTCACCTCCACATATGTTGTACACGGTCTTCGATAAGATTCTTTAATGCACGAAAAATTTAATATTTGAATGAAGTATCAATCCAATAATTTACTGCATTGCATTTTGTAATTGTTGGTATGACTACAAACTATATAGTTTTCTTCTTGTTATTTTGGGGTTATGAAATTCTTCAGTACGTGCATGTATTATCAAAGAATATTCTAGTAGAAATCCTCTCTCGAAGTAGATATCCCATTCCTCAGCAATCACAAAATACGATTTTGTAATTCCAGTGGAGGTGTTCATGACATTCAACATTTGGCTTACTTTTTTATCACCAATAGCATTACTCAAAGCAATCCAGAGTTGCATCTATTAAGTGTGAGAACTCTCCTGCCAAATCTATGTACTACTTAATACAAGTAGAAAATATTTCTACTCAAGGCAGTCCTTCTTAGTCATTATTTGTTACAATGAACAAAATGGAAGTCAAAAATTAAGGAGAATAATCTTATATTTATTGCTTTGATGACTTACAGAGTAGTTTGGGTATTTTTACATAGAAAATGTGAAACATCAAGTATTATAAAATACAGGTGAATATTTTAAAACTGCATTTTAAAATCAAGAATTAAATGCTATCATATAAAAAGAGTTTGAATAAAATTAAATATAAGCAGCATATAACTATATGCAATTATTAACTTCAAGCCCTATGCATGTCATTATGGGATAGTTTATTTGAAATGGTAAAATAACACCTTCATAATAGTTCGTAGTTCATATATCATTTATATCAAAATTTAAGATTTAATATACTTTGCATAAATTTGACTAAATTAAGAGTCTAGATTTTTACATTCCTTTCCTACAATGTTTCATAGCCAAAATATATTGAATCTCATTTAAAAAAACTCATTCAATGAGTCAAGGAATGCTGTAGTATATATTTTATAAGAATCATCTACAAATGTATCAGTTACAATTATGTTATCAGCAACTTCTTATCCTTACCTTTCTGACTCAGAGTACCTAAACAATTAAAGAGCACAAAATTCAGAATTCAGGGAATATACGCCATGCAATTTTACTGATATAGCATAAATTCTTCCTTGTTATACAAATTTCCTAATTCAGCTCTCTTAACATAATAATTTTAAAATTATTTGTCTATGGAAGTATTCATTTCCATTTTGACATCCTATTAGCTACAAGAAATATGCATCCTGCAACGTGATTTAAACATCTAATGTCTAAAAATCACTGTTATTTTCATTCACTTACAAATCAAATGGTTATCTACTGCAACTTCTATAAATTCCAGCACTGTTTTACCCCACATCTCATGACCATGACCAGCAAAATGGTTGAAAATCATGCATACAACTTTGGTTTTTTCCCCTTGATATCTTCCATTAAAAAGAGAAGCTGCAAAAGTGGATTCTCTCTCCCCTGTCATAAGCAGTCAATCTGCTGATAGAATTTTAACGATTAAAGAAATAGATTTCTAAATTTTATTAAAATGATGATAAAACAAACAAGAAAACCCCTAGTTTCTCACGTTAATTGGTTTATTAGCCAGCTTGTAACATCACATTTTCTGTGTGTACTGTAGCTTCTTATTCTAGGGGACACTAATTAGTTTTAAATGGTGTTAAATACCATCCCTGCAGTTGCAAGTGCTTCTCTGGGATTTTTACTAGAGAAAAGAACTCCTGTAATTTAAAACTACTTTGTTTTCTTCAGTCACAGCTGTTAGTGAAACACTGACCTGTAGAAATCTTGAAAGGTTTTCACCTCTCTCATTGTCATTAGCTTGCATTATTTCCTAACAGGTCTTTTCCCCTCATGCCATTGCTCTACAGTAATTCCCATCCCCCAAATCACAGCCAGCAGAGAAACAGCACTAAGCTAGTTAGGCTCTTCTTTGCTCCCTCCCCCCCCCCCCCACAAAGCCTTGGCTACCCTTAAAGAAAATTCTCCAACAACGTGTCAATTTTACATTGGTCACAAAGACAACTTCTGTTGGGGGAGGGGGAGGAAAGAGGGACTGGAGCTTGGCTGTCCCTTTCCACAGACTGGGATCTTTGTGGCAATCAGAAAACATTTCCTGCATAAGAAATCAACACACTCTCCGCTTGCAGGGCTGGGGAGCAAGTACGAATATGTATCAGCTTTGCCCTCAAAGGAATGGAACATAGCCATTAACCTTCTGAACAAGAAAGTCATTTTCTCAAAATATGTCATGCTTCCTTGCATTATTAAACGTAATCCACAATCTCAAATCTTCTGATAGCTCTTCCATTGAGGATTGGGTGAAAGCCACAAATCATTCCTGCACTTTATTTTTTCTCCGCATTTCCGTTGCACTATTTTTCCCCCCTCCATCTAGCTCACCTCTGAGATGTTCCCTCTCTCTGTGTATATCATCAGGAAACTGAGAAGACAGAAAAACACCACTTGCAAAAGGCTGATCAGGTTCTTAAAAGGATCAGAATGTGTATTAACCTGCAGGAGATTTCATAGCCCCAAGACCTGACCCAGAGAGTTTGCGCACCCAGTCTGTTTCTTTTGGCCCACCAAAGAGCAAGTACGCTGGGTTTATTGTACAAACCACCTTAAACAGAAGTCTGGCCCAGGGGAAAGGGGGTACCCCTATTTTCAGTTATTAACAAGTCTCTTGATCCAAACAGGCTTGCCTTGGAGAGTTACCTTTTGGTCATGTCACCCCAGCTCAAAAGGGTAAGAGGATAAGTCACAGAGGGGAAAGAAAATGAAAGGGACCATTTGCTGGATTAAAGCAGAAGGGAGAAGTCCAAAAATCCATTTCACAGGTGTGTGTGTGTAGGTCTCTCAAGGGGCTGCAGATTGAAAAACAAGCATCCCTCTCTCTCCCTCCCCTCCCTGCCAACCACTAATACAAACTGGCTTCACATTTCTGCATCTCTTCTCTCCTGAATCTTCCACTTGCACTTCCTTGCCATGCCACTATACTGTCACCACCCTATCTCCAAAATCTTGAAACATAAAACTAGCTTAAGAGAACTTCATCAGTGAAGATCACAAATCAAATAAATTCAAAGATGGCAGAGCAAAGGAGCAACGCTTGGGTCTGAGTACTGAAACAGCACATGTCACTTCCATGCCACAAGCCTCCCCCTCCCTTGCTGGCATCCATTTTCCCCAATCCTGGGGCACTTACCTTCTTTGGGTGGTCGTTTGGCCTCCCTGGTGAGATTGCAGACTTGAGTGGTTTGCAGCTCCTGGGTCAGGCAGCCCTCTGTCTGCTCATTCAGGGGCAACACGACGTTATTTAACAAAACCAGGGACTGGTCATCGATTCCCCACTCTCCCAAATGCTGAGGGCAGGTGCATTTTGTATACATGATCCCACATGATTCTGTTCTCCCATTTTCTGATTTTAAGCAGCTCTCCAACCAAGTGCATAATACATGGCAACCAAACTGGCTTGGGCTCACCTTGTTCAATACCAAAAACTCAAAAAAAGATTTCTGATCTTCTTCCCCTTTTTTCTGTAATCCTGGGAAATCAGATGGAAATACCCGACGTATTTGAATAAAATTTTTATCATATTGTAGAAAAACAAAAGCATTCTTGGAATTGCAGAGTTGCATTATAGAATGATTCTTTCTTAAAAGATCCTTTATTTTTTCATGGGAAAAATGATCAAACTGGTAAGCCAGGAGGGAAAAGTTAGAGCAGCTAAGGTCCTTTTTGGAAAATTTCAGGTAAATGCTATATTTGGTTGGATCTGGATTTTCCAGCGTCCAAGTGCAGTTTGTAAAGTTTTTGGGAAACATTTCACTTACAGAGTACGATCCATAAATGACTCCCTTCACCAAAGTTGAACACCAGAAGTCTTGGGCAGCATTAAATCCAAACATAACCAGGAGATAGGTGGAAAATATATAAATCAGCAGGTTACGAACAGCCTTCATCCTATGTCATTTGGCCTGTAAAAATGGCAATGAAAGTAAAATGCAAGTCGGAGTCTACACGCATTGAAAAACTAAACTCCTTCCAATATTACAGCCAGCTGTTTTCAAGATTTCAGTGAAAAAAAAATCCTTTTTATAAAAAAGGGCAGGTAATTTTTATTTTATAACGCTGGGAAATTATCTGTTGCTGTGTGAACAGCGCCCTCACGTGGTCAATCACAATGGTCAAATTCTCAACATTCAATTTAAAAATAACATTTAATAGATTATTAATAGGAATGCCCTAATTTATCCACCAGGGTTTCCTTCACAACCATTATCATTCTATCAAATGAAGAGGAAAAACATAGGATTTAAAATATTATAACTTAAAATGTTAATCACTGAAACATTTTTAATCAATCTGTACAAACGTTTCTCTCCCTCAGTCCTCTGCCTGCAGTAAACATCACACAAAATCTAATCTGATAATCTGGGAGCAGCTGTCACCACATTATTTCTTTTCTTTTAAATGTGAAAAGTAATTATGATAAATTATAGCCACAATTTTAAAAGCACAAATGATAATTTGTTCCAGATGGAACATCATCTCCCAAATGCCCCTACTTGCCTTTTCAGGGGCTACCATGTGAATTGATGAGAAATTCCTGTGCAAAAACAAGGGATTTCATGTGGATTAGTAGAATTTTAAAGCCACCATCTGAGAAAAGGCATATATGAGCAGATACACAGGGAAGACTTGTTGTTCAGCATCACCATTGAGAACCAGAATTTGAGGCAGTCATTTCAATGTGACATGCCCTCTTGGGATATATAAAGTGGATCACTGTATTAGTATCTGTATCCAAAGGCGATGTCAGTGAAAAATTCCAGAACTGCAGTAATTGAGCTGGCTTCTTTTAATGTTTTCTTTTTTAAATTAGTGTTATTTTATCTAGAGTTATCTACTGTAACTTAAGATTTACACATGGTAGGTAAAAGATATTAGCATTTTCTTTCTTAGTAGGTTTCAATTATTGAATAGTTCCCTTTCAAATAACAGCTCCAAAGCTTTTCTTCTTTTCTTTTTAATTTTTAACCCTGGACTTGCATAATAAAGTAGTCCTTGATTATATTTACCTCCGTAAGTTGTTATCCAAAAATAACTTGAATATTTTTCAGCTTTAACCTTTAAGTAGTTATTTCTTAAAATAAATGACACTGCTTTTTGGTTCAGCCTTTGAGCTGATAAAAGTGATGCCAAGTTAATTTTAAAAGTCTTTAGGCTGCAGTCTCTTCCACTGTTCTGTAAACAGAGACAGACATACAGACATATAGATAGTTAAGAGTTTTCATGCCTTCTTTGCCTGGGTTATCTTTGAACCAAAGGATAAAACCCTCTTCCTTCCCATTGCATAACACACACCAACGCATGCACTCAAATCCAGTGACCAAAGTCCCTGAAGACAGATCTGCATTTTACAGATTATAATTCGAATTCTATGTTTTGGTATGGGCAAAAACAGCCCCAACTCTAATTCTCTATATAGCTGCAGTTTAAAATAACGCTAGAACTGCTGGGACTATCAAAACAGTGTTCTCTGTTTCAAGCATATAGCTCAATGAGTAATGCCTTTCTTCTTAAGAAAATAAAGATTAAAGGTTAACAAATGGAGAAAGTTGTAGGAAATTCTGGAAATAATTTAATCTTTTTTTTTTCTTTTCTTTTTTTTTTTTTTTTTTTTTTTTTTTTTACTGTAGCACTTTGCAGGCAATGCAGGTCTGCGCAGTGTTCTTCAGGATAGAGTGTAGGCGTTGAGAGCCAATGTGACAATAAGTGTCTAAATTAGGAATTCCATCCATGAAAGGGGGCTTCATTTTATAATAAGGAACTCAAAAAGAGGTCGTATATCTTCTCCTCATGAAATTGGTACTTTTGCTTCCATTTATTTGACAGAGCATGTCTGCAATGCTGTGCTCATCAAAGATTAGAAAGAGTGAGGAAATGGCTCGGATTTCACTTTCATGCCTGCTCAAGTAAGCACCCTCAATATAATGCTCCTTATTTTTAATCAGCCTTAGTATACAATCTTGTTTTGTTCTAAATAACAAAAATTGAATCATTGAACTCCCCCCCCCACCCCCAGACTGCAGGGCCTGTTCAAAAAACTGTATTTCCCTATTAAAGGTAAGGGGGTGGGTGTTTAAGGGTTGTCCACCGAGGTTTCAAGGATGTTGTATTTTTTTATTTTTTTATTTGTCTCTTACTGAGAAGCAAACCGGCATTGAGTTTAGCTATTCTCAAAACTGATTTTCTGGGTGACACTTTAGTTTAGTTGAACATAGACGGCGCCATCACTCCACTGATTTTTTCCCCAACAGAAGACCCAATGCCTACTCTTTAACTTCCTTTTAACCTAAAAATTTTCCCCATAAAATTACCCCGATCACGCACAAGTACCAGATTTTCCGGGTCTAACTACTCCTTCCGATCCAGCACATTTCTTGAAAGCCAGACTTCTCTAACTTTTCAACTGCGGCGTTTAAGTAAATGCAGACAGTCGGATTTGCTCGCAGTCTCTCCTTCCACCAGCAACAGCCTTTCCTTCCCTTGCTCTCCTTCCCCACATACCAAGCCTAGAGCCCCTCGGTGGCGGCCCCCGGCACAGAGAAGGTGACCCCTGGACCCCTTTACTTACCTTCCACTCCGAAAGCTCAGAGAGGCTCTTGCTCTAAGACACCAGCACAGGCACGCGTCCCAGCAACAGTGACGGAGAGACTCCCCTTCGGTCCCAATCACCGTTGCCCATTTTCCCCGGCTCAGCTTCAAAAATCAGGATTTATTATTTGAAAATGCACACATACGAGAAGCAAAAAAATGGGAGAAAAAGATGAAAGAGGAGGAGTGAGAAAAAAAAAAAAAAAAAAAGCCCCGGGGGCCAGAGCCTTGCGCCTTATCCAACTGAATCCAACCTCCAAAGCGAGAGCGGCCCCCGAGAAGCTCCCCCGGAGGGAGACTCTAAACAAACAAACAAACAAAAAATGATGGAAGTGGATTAAGATCGAAGATTTGTTTTACCACCTCTATCCCCCAGCTAACCGATTAGCCAAGAAGCAAAGAAAGCGCTGAGACGAGAAGTGACCGGCGGCGGCGGCAGCTGCTAAGGCAGATTTGTTGGGGCGGTGGGTTTATTACTGGAGTATTCGTGGTCGGATCGGAAGGCTCAAGCGTATGCTTTTTTCCTCTTTCCGCTTTCCTCCCTCTACCTCCTCCCACCCCCCGCAGGTACTGATGGACGGACGGCGACTAAGAGAGGGGGGGAAAAAAATCCTTGGCTGGTGATGTCGGAAAGCTGTTTGAATGCCCAGCGAGGAGGGAGGCGCGCGAGAGAGAAAGATAGTAAAGCTCTGTCTCGGGTGTGCGCGCCGGCGCGCCGCGCTCGATCTCCCCGGGGCGCGCGCGTGAGGGGTGCGCGTCCCCGAGCCCGCGCCCGCGCCCGCGCGACAGCCTCGCGCGTGCTCGTGGGCGTGCGCAGCCGCCGCCAGCACCCGCGCGGTGCGCTGGGCTGCTGGCCCGAGGCTCTAAGCGCGCCGCGCGATCGCTGCGCCTCGTTGGAGTTCTGCCTCCCGAGGGCGCGGGCGGGTGTGTGCGAGAGCAGGCGAGGAGAGCGACTGGGTGGGAGAAGAGGGGGGGGCCCGAGGGAGGGCGGGAGAGAGGCGAACGGGAGGGGTGCTCCACGGAGGTCCAGCCAGGGCTGTGGTGCGCCTGCACGTCACGGCTACTCAAACCCAGGCACGTCCCGAAAGCGGTATTTTCTGCGTCTGGGAGGTTTTTGCGTCCTCAGTTCCCACCGCTGGGTCTGGCGGCGACCAACTGTAAGAGAAACTCACCAGGAGGCAAAGCAGGGGGGTGCAGAGAATGGGAAGGCGACTCTGAGGGGTGGGAAGTAAATGCTGGACTTGATCATCTTTCTCATTCTGTCTTTCAGCACGGACCCTTCGCAGTGGGAGAGCTGTCATTTCAGCACCAGGATTCAGAATTGATCTAGTCCGCAGCAGAGGGGCACATCTCAGCTCCCATTAGCTGAGGGTCTCCGCCTGGAACAATAGTAGTTTTTCTCAGCAAGGCTGCAATTAACATCTTATTTGTTCTGGCTCCCAGGCTTTGTCGGGACTGCGGTGCAGCGACCGAGGTTGGGAATCTTGCATTGCTTTCTGCATGGCAATGGGATCATGGTTGTGGGGTCAAAACTTTTGTTTTGTGGTCTTACTGTATCTTATTCTTTTTCAAGTTTCCCTAGTAACAAGTTTGGGGAATGGATGGGAAGAAACACGGGAAAAGCAAGAGAAGAACCTGATTCTCCATGTAAGAGGAAAGGAAGAGATAAATTTCCACATGCCCCTACCTTTTTATTATTTATTTGTTTAGCCTCGTGAACAGTAGGTTGATGATGTATTTGATGAACTAACTTCAGATACCTGCTGCAAAAATGTCATTGGACTCCTTACTATTTCTCTACTTGTAGACTCACTTGGTGGTTTACAAAACAAGTGCTAAAATAGTGCAGTGATGTGGTGGGAGGAGACCATAAAGGGTAATTCATTTCAAGTGTGGAGTCTTCCTAAGGGTGAGTTGCTGGAGCGACAGGTGAAGTTGAATAAAGCAATTTCCCATCATTTTCTCTCCTAAATCTTCTGCATTTTTTATTCCTTTTTTTGTTCCTCTTCCCTGGGGTGATTGTGTAGCCAAGAACAAGATTTTTTTAAAAAGGTTATAGTGAAAACAGGAAGGTGCCAGATGATCTTTTATTCACCAGAGTTGTTTGAAATATTAAAATTGGCTCTTTACTTCTTAATACATATTAATAGAATGACCCTCTTCAAGGCTTTTTCTTCTAGGATGAGTGTTCAAAGTAAAACCCTGGGAGGGAAACGTTAATCATTCCCCAGCTGGCTTTAAGGGTGTTTGCAGGAAGAAATCACCAGTGAGGGGAAGCTTGGGTGGCATTTTTGTTTTATGTCAGTTTTGGTTCGTTACAACATTTTTTATTCATTTAAACTAACGTGCAAAGAAAATAAGGTTTATACGTCCAGGGCAAAATCCAAAACACTGTAAAACAAACACATTTTCTTTAAAAACAACATTCAGCAATACAAAGAAGAAACACATTTTATTTATTTCAACTTCCAGAGATTTAACTCATGATATCTTTAAGACATTTTGATCAGTTCTGTTATTTTATTCAGAGATAAATAGAGATTAATGATACATGTGCAATAAAAATGGAGAAAAAAATGCTTTGCATGGTTTGTACTTTAAAAAATGAAACAGCATGAGGTTTAGATATGCTTCTAATTTTTGCATTTAGTGATTTCTTGCATTATCCTTTAGCATAGTGATTTTGATATTTCTTAGAAATTCTTAAAAGTCATGACTCAGTGACATAAGAATAACATCTAAAGGGGACAGTTTTAAAAGGCTTAATCCTAAGTGGAAAGGAGCACTCATTCCCAGGATCATTTATATTCAAGTAGAATGCAGGGCTGGGTCAGAAAAGAAAGCTACCCTTAATAAAGCGCTTCACCCTTCACACTGTTTCCCATAACCTTCATAAATTGCAGGCTACTGAGCTGGCCTGATGATGAGCCTGCTGAGGTATATTTATAGCAGATGATTTGTAGATGATAAATATGCCAAGCAAGACATCGTCTCCAGTAACCCCGGGCTCCACTGACTTCCTCAGGGGGTCATAATCAAGACTCACAAAAAGAACCCTGTATGTGGAGAATCTGGTCTCTGAACCCTGACAGTAGCACAGTCCAAAGGCAAACCAAGGAGGAATTACTTTGTTTCATGTCTGCACAATGTTCCACATGAAAGCGTTGCTGACATATTGACTCAACAACCAAAAGAGAATAGCAGTTTACGTACCCTAGGCTCTGTGTCCTTTCCTTTCTATTAACATAGGTCCATCTTTATGCTTTAATGTATTTTAAGATCACCATTTCATATTATAATTGTTAGTCTCTTGATCTCTTCCTCAAGTGTCTGTGTGTGTCCATGTACATCTATATGTGTACAAACATACACATATTTCCTACTATTGGAACACATAATATGCATGTATGTTTTTCAATTGGAACACATTTTTTGAGGATGTTTCACTCTATTGCTTTGTGTAACTCTGCTAAACTAATGTATTTCACCCCAAAATTGCCAAATTAATGTTAAAAACTAATTTTGTTTCCTTGTTGACTTTCAAGAGAACCATTGAGAAATCAGTTTAGCACATCACAATATGGGCTGGCATTGCATTTTAAATTATCTCAAATATTTAAGGTTAAAATTCTTCAAATTTATCTGTCCTATTATATATCCATTTGATTAAGATTACTTTAGAAAATGACATTTCATAGTGTATTTTTATATATTTTCTTATTTTTTTTTACCATTTAATTCATCTACATTTGAGCATAACCTCATCCTCCAAGATTATTGCTTAAAATTCAATATCATCTGCACAATTCTCCTACTCAAAAATATGTTTCTAGAATATATTTACTCAATTTTAGAAAGTTTTTTCTTCCCTTGTTCCTTTCTCCCATGTCTTTTTGGTATTACAACATCAACACATTCAAATTTTCTAAATTGTTTCAGTAAGGCTTTAGAAAGTACAAATGGGTTTGTAGATTATTCCTTGTTCAAAAATGCTCTGATATATCTGTATTTATTGTCTCCAATATGCACAGAAAAGGCTTCTGGAAATTATTAATTCCATAATTAAAGAGAATTACTATAACATCTTCAAAGATATGTACCTTAATTATCTTATTATTTAGTATAATAAAAATGATTTAATATAGTCCTTGCTAATAAAATGATCAAAATATTACAAGATTACAATATTACAAGTACTTATTTTATTCTTAAAATTAGCAAATTTACTGTAAACTGAAACAACTTCCCCTTTTCTTCCTCCACTGTCTTTATTTCTCTTATTATTATTAACAAATCATTTCAGGAACCAAACTGGATTGCATTCAGTCTCTATGTAAAAACAAATTATTCATTTTCTACTTGGATATTTCCAAATAGAAAGTACATGACAACATACTGAAGAATAAAGGGATCAAATTAGGGTAAAAAGACGTGGAATAAGAGGAAAGTTATCACAAGTTAGCTCAAGTAGAAAGCCATTTCATGCCAGGCAAACCATAATTTATTATTGTTCAAAACCCTCACGTGCATCAATTTCCACTTTTATTATCATTTCCCCTATACAATGTTACAAGTAAATTTAAATCGGAAATTGCCATAAGTGGGTTGCGATTAGTGTATTATAAAAACATCTTGGAAAATACAGACTTTGAAAGCTTGAAATACGTGCTTCTAGTCAATTATGAACATCCCCAAATTCTTGTCAGTTATTTTGCTTGTCTCTTTTCTAGTATAAAGGGACTGCGTTTATAACATTATTTTTAATCTCTGCAAGTTCAATGCACTAGAAACCAAGATTCTTCAGTTTTACCCATGAATTTGACAATACTGTGAACAAGAAAATGTGGACTCTCTGGACTTTGGTTATCTCTAAGGTTCTTCCTAATATCTGCTAAACAAAGAAAGGTATCTCACAAGAAGTGGAAGAAATGAGAGAAAATGTAATTAATTCCTTGGGTAGATATGATCCCAATTTTTCCACTCAAATCCTGGAAATTCCTTTCTATTTACTGTAAATCTGAAAACTTCCATACTTTTTCCAGTTTTGCCTTTCCCCCTTTCTCAGCTCATGTATAGACTGTTCTTTCCAATATTATTCTTCCCCGATCAAATTTTTAGTCTGATGCCATTAATGACAGCAACTAACACTGCCAGGACCAGCACCTTGGTGATGGTTGACCTTAATTCACGGGAGAGACAGAGATTTATTGATCAATCATTATTTCTAAACTTTCATATGTCTCCAGTCCTGTCCTTAGGAATTCTCAACCACTCATTCCTACTATTCCTTTTCCTGTCACATTCTTTTATTACTGCCTTCCGAAACTCCTTGCTCTCCCATACCAGCACATCTTTTCACAGAATGTTCTGTCTACCCCTCCTTTGATTGACACTTGTTCAAGTGTGAAGACATGACACCTCTTCCATCTGGGTCAAGTGAAACCACTTATATACTTTCCCCACACCATGATTAAGTAGAGTCAGTGGCCACATCAATATCCTTGCTCTCTCCTGTTTTCAAGTGTGGATTCTCTATCTCTCTTTTATATTCCTTTTGCTTTGAGTTTCTGTCACCTGCCTTTCCCCTCTATGTCTCTTCCTGCTTGCCATCATGTACTGACTTCCATATCATTGACTTTCATTTATGGAATCTGCTACCTACTGACTCAGTTTTCTTCTTTCCCATGACTTCAATGCCCACATACGTGGTTTATCTGACACTAACTTTTCAGTTCCATTTCTGTGTTTTCCTCCATACCAATTCGATCACATTTTTTCTAAGGTCTTTGATTAAAGAAGTCATAATCAATGACTGTTCTATCTCCAATATTAAAAATTTAATGTTTAAATATCTAATTACAGTCTTCTGATTTTACTAACTACATGAAACCAAGTTTTCCATAAAATTCAGACCTTTACCCACTGATCTCACAAATTTCTCCTCTTATCTTCACTTTCCTCCTTATACTCTTGTGTTATGCAGCTGTTGGCAAAGGTCCTAAGTAATTCCTACCTTTTGATATTCATGCTCTTTTGTAATCAGCTTCCCCCAATGTGGGCTAAATTTAGAAATTTTCTTCTATTGAATTTAATGTGACAGTAGTAATGTATAGTCTCTTTAAAGTTTAAGGTATAAAGCTGGGGATATAGCACAGTGATAGAATACTTGCCTAGCATGTGTAAGGTCACAGATTCAATCCCAAGTACTGTGTTAATGAACTTTTCATCACTGTGAACAAAATACCTGACAATAACAACCTAGAGGAGAAAAAATTTATTTTGGGCTCACGTTTCAGAGGTTCAGTTCGTGGTCAACTACATTGCTCTGGGCCTCAGGTAAAGCAAAATATCTTGGTAAAAGGGTATGTTGAGGAAAGCTGCTCAGCTCAGAGCAGCAAGGAAGCAGAAACAAGATATAATCTCCAAGTGTATGCCCCCAGTGAATTAGTTTCTCCAGCTGGGACCCACATGTCTATAGTTACCTCCCAGTAGTACATTCAAATTATAAATTCATCAAGTGAATTAATCCACTGATGAGATTAGAGCTCTCATCATTTTATCTCTGAACATTCCTGCATTACCTAACACAAAAGGTTTTGGGGAGATGCCTCTTATCTAAACTACAATAAGCATTCAAAAGAATTAAGTTGGGGCTGGGAATATAGCTCAGTTGGTAGAGTGCTTGCCTCATGCACCAGGCCCTGGGTTCAAACCCCAGCACCACACACACACATACAAAAAGTAAGTTTAAAGTATAAAATGACTATACGTTCCATCTTGGGATTTTCTTCACTTTCCCTTTGATCAAGAGCTCTCAGATAAACCAGCAACCCTGTTGTGAGGCTGTTCTATAGAGAGGCATATCTGGGTTTGATTAGAATATCTCTGTCTGAGGCCTGTCAACAGTCATGGGTGTGAGCTCAGAAGTGGTCTTTGGTCAAGTCTTAATAGTACTACAGTCTCACAAACATCTTTTGTGACTTCATGAGAGACTGTGCACCAGAACCACCCATCTAAGCTGGTCCTGGATTCTTGACCTAAGAAACTATAAGAAACCAAATCATTGACCTTTCCAACTTCTACATTTGGGAATAATTTGTTGTGCAGCAATAGACAACAAATGCATACTTGGTAGATTCCATGACCAACATTATAAAAATTTACTTAAAGCAAACTTCACTATCTACTACACTTTCTAGCTGGATAAGCATGCATATTGTATTGTCCAGATGCCCTTTCTGATCCATAATGCTTATAGCAGAGCACTACTGAAGAAATTCATACCCTTGGGCAGTCTGATATCCCTGTATATTTAAAATAAACAGGCTACCATGGTCTCACCACTCTGGCTGTCACCTGTAAGCTCACACTTCCAAAATAATTTATGAATGTTTTGTAAATTTTACTTCATCATTACAACTTGAAGCTTCAACTCAATTTTTTAATTATAGTTGACAACCTTTATTCTTCCCCTGATAAGGCAGATCACAGGGAAACTCCCTCATCTTACATAGATTTGCTAATCTTCCTATGTCTTCACCCACTTTTTCCTTTCTTCCTATATTCAGAGAAATATTGCTGAGGTCTCAGAAGTTTCCCACCCCACAAACAACTTGGATCTTAGTTCTAGTGACTCTCACACCAATAATTTCTCCTTCTCTCTTGGATCATTTCCTTTAGTATAACTAGTTTATGGTAATAATTGCTCATCTAAAACTTGGGGTCAATGACCTCTACTTTGCATTTGTTCATATCTAACTTCTTTTAAAAGTTGTCTATCACTTGTATTTTGCTTCCTCACATATCTTTCATTTCTCAATTCACTCCATTATGGCTCCTGCAGTCCACTAAAATAAAAAAATCATGTCAATGTGTCAAAAGACCTTTTTGTTGCCAAGTTGAATGAATAAATATTTTCAGCATCATTTTTAATGTAATGTCTTTCATTCTGAAAATCCACTTTTACTTTGAGTTTCATTTTACCATATTCCCCCAAGCATACTTTATTCTCACCAATGACTTCTCAGTCTCCTTTGCTAATGTTTTTTCCACGTGACTTTGAAATGACTAATCTCTCCTCTTAACTCTAGGTGTTTGAATAATAAACTAATTGTATTCTCTGCTAAAGGTATCTCACAGAAATCTTAGATTTAGGGTAATTGAAGTAAAACTCCTGATTATTTTTTAAAAATGTGATTTTCCCTTAGTTTTTCAGGAAATGACTCCTGCATCTTCCTAGACATTCATGGGAATATGCTTGCTGCCTCATTTTCTATCATTCCACATCTAATCCCTTGATAAGTGTTGTCTCACCTTGAGTTGTTTTTCTAGGGTTGCCATGAGACTGCCCATAGCCTGGGTGGTTTAAACACTTATTTTCCCATAGTTCTGAAGCTGGTAGTCAAATGATACCTATAGGATTAGTCATCTCTCTTTGGCTTGCAGAAAGCTCTTGTCCTGTTGCCTCTTCAAATGAGGGGTTGGAGAAGGCACAATTCTTCAACATGTAAATCTAAAATATAGCCTTTTCCTTTTCACTGCCATCTTTCTTTCCAAAGTTCGGAATTTACCTAGACCATTCTAATTGGTATTTAATCATCTCTGTTAATCTATGTCCAATCAATTATTCTCAAAAAGCAAAATGTGTCCTTTTGAAAGCAAATGGAAAGTATTTTTTCACCTCAGTAATGTCTCATGGCCCATATAATAAAATCCAAACTTGATCATGGCCTAATGTTGGTTCATACTGAAGTGACAGTCGGTTGAAATACTTTGATCAATTTACTTTTTTGTACAATTGAGTTTTTGATCCTAAATGTGTGTGTGTGTGTGTGTGTGTGTATGCACTCAGGTATACGTGTGACAAACCAAAAACTTGGTGGCTTAAAATAATAGCAATCTTTGGTTTTTCTCTGAAATATGAAATCATGGGAGGATTCTGCTGGTGGGAGGGCTTTTCTCTTGATATTGCCTTGCAGTGTCAGCTGGAAGTTGAGTTGTATCTGGAGGGTCCATGTTCTAAGTAACTCCTCATATGACAGACATTTGATGTTCTCTTAGCTGGGGGCTCAGTACGACCTGTATCACAGAAATTTTCTGTATTTCTTCATTCAGGCCTTTCACGTAGGGCTGCTTCATCTTCCGCATGGCACTATGACTATCTTCTAGGGGTCTATGTTCCAAAACAAAGAAAAAGACGTGTGTCAGTATCTTAAGACTGATGTCTGGAAACTGGCACAACATCTTAATATCTGAAGTTATTTATTAGTCAAGCAGTCACTAAGCTTTCTCAGATTCAAATTGCTGGTGGAGGGGACAGAACATCAAAGAAATGGAGGAATGTCTCTAGATCTGATGTAATCACTTTTATCAATGGAAGGAAAGCCAAAGGATGCGTGATATGCTGTGAACCCTTGGTTTAATGACACGATGGTGGATCCTACCATTTAACACATTAGGTATTATCCCATAATCAATTACATCTGCATATCTGATATGCTTTTCAAGTCAGAGGCCACTGTTAAATAGGATTTTAATATTGTGTCAGTAACATGCACTCAGAACCTTTTCTCTGCTAGGATGTGAATTTGTAGAAGGCAGAGATGTTATCTTATGCCACAATATCAGTCTTTGGACAGCACCTGATAAGCATTCCCCTAGCTCACTAATTGAGATTCAGTTGTGACAGAATTTTGTTTAACCAACCAAACAACCAATCCATGTTCAACAATCCTCTCTCCAGGAATATAACAGATTATGACAAATACCTTGTCATAAGAAGCATATGCATTATGCTTATAATATTCTCCTCTTGTAATAGCAGCAACTCTTACACTATGAATGTTGTTCCTTAGAATATCCAAGATGGTTCCTATTTACAACCTTTTTTCCTACACATTCATAAATGATGTATTTAATAATTTATTCCGAAAATTTTACAGGGATCAAAATTAAATTCATTAAACAAATATTTCTAGAAATCAGTCCCCTTTGCTTTTTCAAAATAGAGACAGTACCTATCATCTCCTATTCACTGTCTTTTACCTGTGCTTACTTATTCAGGAGACTTTTTCAAAGGTTATGGTGAATGGTTTCATAAGAACACTTGTATTTCCTTTAAGTACACTGTATGATGCATTTTTCTAGACCTTCACATTCACAGTAATATAAAGTACCTAAGGGTCTTTTTATTATTTTCTTGATTTCTTGGGTATCGTTATACTCAACATTAACATTGTTGGTTCATAATTTCAAGGTAAAAAATCATTTTGTTTTTTACTGAAGATGGAATCAAAGTAGGAATTGAATCATACTTCTTTCTGTCTTCTCTTATTAAGCATTCTGTGTCATGAAGGAAAAGTCTTGTTCAAACTTCCTGTTATTATTATGTCTTTGAAATTTTTGTTCATTATATCCTTCTTTATATGACCTTCCTTCTCTACTTCTAACATCCTTAATTTTTATAATCTAACTAAGTATCATATTTCCTAATGATGCGAATGACTATCTTCCATTACTTTCTTCTTAATAGGAGTTATATATTAATTATATCCAGGTAGTTACTTTCTTAATACTTAAAAATTTTCCTTAAGGATAAAATTATTTTATTAAATTTCAAATCTTTCGGAGGGCAATTTGTTTATCCAAACTCCTTGTTTATCTTTCTTTTTTTTTTTTTTTTTTTTTTTTTTTTTTGAGGAGGGTACTGGGGATTGAACTCAGTGGCAGTTGGCACTATTTTATTTAGAGACAGGATCTCACTGAGTTGCTTAGCACCTTGATTTTGCTGAGGCTGGCTTTGAACTGGTATTTTGTTATCAATTATATGAATACATCTTTATATTTTCTTTACAAGAAAGGGAAAGAGATTCAACATTTATTTTATTTATCCTTTTTCCTTTTGCACTCTCTTGCCTCAAACTGAACTAGTAATGGTAGAAACTTCACTTTAATCTGTCATAATATATGAAAATATAAACTGGGTATGGTATATGCCTGTAATCCCAGTGACTGGGGAGGCTGGGCTAGGAGAATGGAAAGTTCAAGGTCCAACTCAGCAATTTAGTGAGGCTCTGTCTCAAAATAAAAAATAAAAAGGGCTGAGGATGTGGCTCAGTAGTAAAGTACCACTGGGGTCAATCCCTGGTACCAAAAAAAAAAAGAAAAAAAAAATGTAGGTCCCCATCAATTTGTTTACTTTTTCTGTAGGATAAAAATGAAGTATACTCATTAAACAAACGTTACCTTCGGAATAACTAAAGACATAAAATAGAATTTCATGCTTCACCCATGAAATTTTATCTTTATTTGACACAAAATTTTCTCCTCCTTACTTTTCCCATTTCAGGGTCTCTGGTAACAAAAAAATATATACTGACACTAAATTTTATCTTTTTCAAAAATTAATATATACACTAGGGGGAAAAATCTAGATTAAGTACAAATGTTGGCTATGATAAATAATTTACTTTATCCTCTCTTCATGCTTCTACATGAAACTTTGCCACAGAATTATAAAATGCAATTATGAATTTTCTTAACTGTAATTAACACTAGAAATGATTTACTCCTGTGTTTAGTAATGTTGCTTCAATATCACTGTAAACTGGGACTCTCACTAAAACACACCTTCCCCTGACTCCTTCCATAGGGACTCCGATTTTTCACATTTTTCATCCCAAGGGACTCTGATGACCAGAGAAGTGTGGAAAATAATTATGTAGTTTGAGACCCTTAAATTTAAAAGGAAAGGACTTAGACACCAATGGTAAACACTCCAATTTTACCCAGTTAGGTGATGGCAGGGCTGAGGTGAACGGCCAAGTTTTGATAGTCTGTTCCTCTTTCCATTTTCAAAACAATTTTACTTTGATACTTTTGTCTATGAATTCTGAAAAAAAGACAATGATTTATCCTTTTATTTAATCATTATATTAGATTATCTCAAAAAATATACTGCATTATCTTTTTTTACTTGATAAGATAAAGGCATTATTTATCTTTTTACAGTAGGAACTACATTAAAACTGCTGAGTAGGCACCCTTCACATAGTGTGAAATCACTCTGGTGATCTTGGCTTATCTAGACCTAGAGAGAGAGCTGGTTAAGAATCTTGTAATTGCTGAGTGCTTTGATGGGGTAAATTGAGGACTCAGAGAGGCAATAAGATTTCTTTGAAATTAGTTCAATTTATGAGTAAAATTCATGGAAGTAAAAGAGAACTGTTCATAGAAATAATAAAAGATTATAATTGCATCCTTTGAAGAATGTTTGCTATGTCTTTCTACTAGCCACACATATACTGTTCTTGGAATAATTTGAAAATTATCATGGCCCATAGCGCAAACCTAACCAAAACACATTAGTGAAGCAGTATAAGAATCTCCTAATTATTATGTAGACTTTGGCAAATCACTTCACACCAAGTCTCAGTATTTTAAAAACTCAATGAAGATCATACCATTTAGTCCACATCTTTAAAACAGAGATTAAGAATAACATGGGAAATGCCAAATATAGCTGAGGAAATGAGAAGGACCTTAATAAATGGTAATTATTAGTGCTATTTACTAGCATAGTACAAGACTTGGAGTTTAGCAGTGAGGAATCGTGGATGAATGCAGACGTTTCTTGTTCTCAAGGCAAAGGGAGGGTTTATTTTGAAATACGGGGGCAGTATTCAGCAGGGCATGGAAAATGGGTTCCGCACTTGTTATGGTTTAGATATGAGGTGTCCCCCAAAAGCTCATGTGTGAAACAATTCAAGAAAGTTCAGACATATAGAATAATTGGGTTATAAGATAGGGATTAACTGATAGGCATTAAGGTCGTGGTAACTGTAGGCAGGCAGGGTGTGGCTGGAGGAGGTGTGTCATTAGGGGCAACTTTTAGGGTATAAATTTTGTAATTAATAAGTGGAATCTCTGTCTTTCTCTGCTGCCTGGTAGCTATGTTCTGAACTACTTTCCTCCACTATGCTTTTCTGCTGTGATATTCTGTCACACTGTCAACCGAGAGGTACAAAGTCTGCTAAGGACTGAACTCTAAAACCGTGAGCCCCAAATAAACTTTTCCTCTCTAAAATTGTACTTATCAGGTCTTTAGGTCACACAGAACGAAAACTGATTAAAACAATACTTCACACTATAACTGTGGTTCCCATATGTTTTATTTAGACTAAAGACTACTTACTAATCAAATATTATGAGTACCAGCAGAGAAAGTTAACAAAATAACTTATTGTTCAAATACAATTCTTTATTTGATTATATTTTTTTATTGAAAGCAAATTAAACTCCAAATACAGAAAAAATATTTGAACAAAATTCAACTCTATAATTCAAATTTTTTATAGTTAGTAGGATATATGCCATAAATTTTGGAGTTTGGTTTTCAGCAAACTCTGAACATGTTTAAACTCTTTTCAATAAATATTTGTATGATAGGGTTGAATTATGTTTTTTCAAGTAGTAAGTGTTTAAAACATAAATCTGTTAAAAGCAGCATATAAAACCATTATTAAGATATATTCCTAATTATGCTGGATAATTTTATTTAGTTGCTTGGTAATGAATAATTAGTCCATGATTCAGTAACAATGTTAGCATTTTAAGCTCAAACTTAGTTTTCTTTCTGTGAAAATAACAAAAATAATAAACTATTAAAAAATCTACTAAATATTAATATTCCCTTACATGTGAGAAAAAAATTGAAATTTTAAACTTATTTTTTATTCTTAAATATTTAATGGTGATCACCTTAATTCTCAAGGATGGCATAAGAATGGATTCAAGACATGTCAACTGTAACATTTTTTTTTTCCAATTTACATGACCAAAAAGTTTGTTGGAAGAAGAATTGAAAGTAGTTTCACTTTGAGATGAGTTAATGTCAACCTACTTGTAGCCATGTGAAAAATACTCCAAGAACATGACTTGGGCAATACATTTGAGTACTTCCATAAGAAGGCTAAAGTGATTGGAAAATTAAATTTCTATCATGTGCTTACAGATAAAAGTAGATTGTAGGATTTATTACAATCATACGAACTCTAGCTATTATTAGGTACTGAAGTTTTAAAAAGGTGTTAAATTGAATTTGGGGATCATTACTGTGTTTCTAAATTGCTACATTCTTTCCAAGCAATTACTAGATATATGAGTTAATTCAATACAACAACCAACATTTTCATTTTCTGAAAAGTATTGTGCCTATGAATTACTTTGATGCAAAAAGAAGCAAAGAACTGATGGAAACTTTTGAAGGGAATATTACACATGCTGCCAACAAATTCTGTAAATAATTACTATGTAGCAAAGACAACAAATTCTAATATCAATGCTCACGAATTTCCTAAAATTTTGAATTCCATTGAAATTTAATAGGAATTTTACAATTATCTATCCGGTTATTTAAAAAATGTTGTCAATATCTGAACAGCTATCAGATCTTCTATGTTTCAAAAGAATCTGCATACCTCTAAAGTCTGTTGAAATGTAGAATGCAACCAGATTTTAAGTTTAACAAACAAATTTTTATCAAATTCCCATAACATCTCTATGACACTTTTGATACTTTTATTGTTTTTTGTTTTTCTTCCTGATCCTAGGGATTGAACCCAGGGGCACTTCACCACTGAGTTGCATCCAAGTTTTAAATTTTTATTTTAAGACAGGTTCTTGCTAAATTGCTAAGGCTAACCTTGAGTGTGTGATCCACCTTACCTCAGCCTCCCAAGTCTCTGAGATTACAGGCATGCACAACCATTCCTGGCTTATTCTTTCATTTTTTAATACAGAAATTATATTTTAATCTTTTCTTAATTTGCCCAATTATAAACTTATATGAGAGATAGATAAGATTAGGAGAAACTACTGTGTGAGCATGCAATATTTGAATAAAACTCCTAGCAATGAGAATGAACCACTAAATTAAGGTAATCTGCTAAGTGAACTAGTTAGAACTTTATTACCATGCTTTGTACTTCGAAAATAGATGGATGATAGATGGACATGATATTATTAGGAATCTTCTGTCTCCTGAGATCTTATTAAGAAGGCTTTAAAACCCCAATTTCACACCTGTGAAGTGATTATATCACAAACCACCCAACACGTTAGACATTGACATTGCAAAATCCCTTTTAGATGTATAGTGATCACTTTCTTCCATGTCCTTCTCTTGTATTTCTTATTCTCTCCTTCAGGAGCAATGACCAGAAAATTATCTAATCTTTTCCTGTGTTCTTGGTATATCTTCTCTTACCTCTAAGAAGCTCAAAATATATGTTTTCTCAAGGATATCCTCTTTGAGAAATGTTCTGTTTACAAATACAAAGATCAATTTAAATAATTTATTCTATAATTAAATTATCATCAACATTGGCATTCATGTTGCTGACTATATTTTGCCTATTGTGTTAGTTATCGGTGTGAATTCTGACATCAGAACGCTGGTTTTAGTTTGTACAACTAGCTGTGATGGGCTGACAGATCTGTCTCCATGAGAATGTTATAGGCCAGACTCTAAGGGAAATGACTAAACAAACTCCATTTTGCTCTGAGACTCCATGTTATGTAGGAAATAAACTTCTCCCATGGGAACACCCCGCCTCTGTACCCATCATCAGTTACTTAGTGTGACATGTTTAACAATACAAAATGACAATTCCTATGTAAAGAAAAATTGCTCTCTTTTGATTCCTATTGCTTCTAAACAATGTACCATGTGAATAGTGATTGTGTGGATGTTAGTAACCATTCTTTAGTTTGTATCTAGTTAAGGGTCATTTTGACCCACTTCTCCCTCAGTTGATGATCTCATGATGTTAGTTTATAATTTCAAATCATAGCAACAGACACTTATGATTGATATGATTTTTGGTATAAGAAACCCTACAACCCTATGGTCTGGGCTATTCTCCGAATAGCCATTTTTGGGGCATTGTGTGAGACAGTCAGCTGGCTGACTTAATAAAGACTCTCAAATTTGGACTTCTCGGAGGTGATCAGTTTGTTATTAAGTTGTGCCCCATAACACTAACACTTTAAGTTCTTAACCTCCAAGACTAGGTTTCTTCATCAGTAAAATTGGGAGAACATTGCTGATCTGCATACTGTATACTGTTTAAAGAGAAAGAGTGTTAAGTTTTAATGACTAATCCCTGCCCATCATATGTACTCTGTCTCAAATATAAAACATAGAGTTATGGTTTAGATGTGGTATTCCCTCAAAAGCTCACATGTGTCACAGTGCAAGGCTTGGAGGAGAAATGATTGTGTTATAGCCTTAACCTAATCAGTCAATTAGTCCCTGATGGGATTAACTGAGTGGTAATTGGAGGCAGGTGGGTAACTGGAGGCAGGTGGAGGCTGGTGGGTGTGGCCACAGAGTGTATATTTGTTTGTGTCCAGTGGAGTCTCTCTAGGCTTCCTGATCAACATGTGACCTGTTTCCCTCTGCCACACTCTTCAACCATGATGTCCTGCTTCACCTGGAGCCCTGAGGAATGGAGCTGGCCTTCTATGAACTAAGACCTCTGAAACTGTGAGCCCTCAAATAAACCTTTCCTTCTCTAAAATTGTTCTGGTCGGATCATTTAGTCACAGCAGTGAAAAAGATAACTAAAACATGCATAAATAATACATACATAAATAATAGTACCTGCTTCCTAAAGTTACTATGAGCTATAAATGAAGAAAATACAGGCCAAAATGCTTAACACCATTCGTGGCCAACAGTAGTGAGCAACATGCTACTCTTTCAGTATTTTATTGCTACAAATTGTATATATCATAAGTTAGTGATAAATTAGTATCATTTTCTATACATAGTTACTGTTTAGTAAATTCAGCAATTAATTATAACAAATGATTATTATTTATGATATATTTTTAAAATAATTTTTTAAGAAATTTTAAACCAGATAGTTTATTATTAACTATCCCAGAGAAAAGGCTTTCTTCTGCTGGGTCCATGTGTTCAAACTCAAGAATTAGAATTTATTTAATAGATCAATATAAAAATATCTAGCAGAAATACATACCTTCCATTTCATAGTCCTTAATGTTCAAATCATTATTTAGTAGTAAATTTCATCCTGAAAAAAAGATAATCTGCAATTTTTACTATTCAGTCATTCAGAAGTCTACAATAGCAAGGCAGTCTTCTAGGGATGATCTTCACAGGCTACTGATGCTTTTATATACATACCATGCATATTTTGACAAGGATAATAAAAGGAGTTGTTAGATCAAAAAATATATTGGTGCTGGGTATGATAGTTCATGCCTGTAATTCCAGCACCTCAGTAGACTGAGGCAGGAGAATTACAAGTTTAAGGCCAGTCTCAGTCATTTAGCAAGGCCCTCAGAAATTTAGTGAGACCATGTCTCAAAATAAAACATTAAAAAGGCTGGGGATATGACTCAGGGTTAAGAGCCACTGGATTTAATCCTGGGTACAAAATTTCTCTATCTGTCTCTGTCTCTGTCTCTCTCTCTCTCTCTCTCTGTCTCTCTGTCTCTGTCTCTCTCTCTCTCTCTCTCTCTCTCTCTATATATATATATATATATATGTGTGTTTATAAAAAGGGTACACAAACATATATATATATATAGACAGATGCTTGTGTACCCTTTTTATAAATGCTTATATATATATATATAGAGGGAGAGAGATCATATACGCATATGATATAGATATAGATGTCTTATAATCTTATATATATCCATTATGGACTTGGAAGATAGTTCAGTGATTACAGCGATTGACTACTTTGGCTCTGGGTTCAATACTCAGTATCTCTCTCTCTCTCTCTCTCTCTCTCTCTCTCTCTCTCTCTCTCTCACACACACACACACACACACACACACATCATGATATTAAACTAAATCAAAATATTTAACTTAATATATAGGCAGTTTTTGATGTATCATGTAGGAAGAATGAGACCTATCTAGTATCTGTTAAACAAATTGTACTCAGAAAGAGGAGAATAATTTAAGTGGTGTGAAAGCAATTTCTAACTAAATACTTTAGCTAGTTTTGTATTGAGTTCTTCAGTTCAGCCTTCGGAGCAGTGACCTGGAAATAATTCCTGAAGGTCCTTGCTTATTAAAATGATTTGCTATTACAGCAATAACACAATCGCATTCAAGATAGTATCTGAAAGAATCTGTGTGTTCCTCTGCCTCTTGCCTCCAAGTCTAGGGTTTTTAATTTTTTTAAATACATGGCTCTATTCTCCTGGCTAAGTTCATATCCTCTTGGTGTAAAGCCAATTTTTAATTGAATTCAGTTAGTTTAATTGCTCCTCAGAGATGTCCATAAAATGTGCTCTCCCAGATTTCCTAGCAGAAGTGCCATTGTCTCTGTTCAGTATTCCCAAGCAGACAGCACAACTGCCATCAAGCTTCCTCTTGCTCAACAATGACTCTTTAATGTGGTCACCTCATGTGCTTTGTGTTTCAATTATAATTTACAATGAATTAAAATCTATTTAAATGGATAGCATCATCTCTTAGTACTCTTGATGGAAACCCATTTCAGAAAATTCTATCTCCTTAAGGTAGCACAGTAAAAATGTGTGTCATACTTCTCATACTTAATTTTATATCATTAATTTTATTTCTTTATAATTTAAACCTACACTTCCATTGATTTTCATTAGCCAGATCAAATACAATGATGTGTTTGCATCACATATCCTTCATAGATGAAGCATCAAATGTCTGACATTTAAGGATTGGTTTAATTGTCCTGAATTTTGTATTTCAGTATTGAAAAACAGATTTTAGAATTAGACTACTAATAGAAGTCAGTAAAGTTATTAGATACGGTATTTAAGAATCATATTAAAATGTTCCAATATAAAAATATCTCAATATCTCATGGAATGAGTTCTAAAGTTATATTTTTACAAATAATAACTAACATCATGTATGAGTATCACAATTTACAGTTTGTGAAGTAATCCCTTTTCACCTGTTTGATCAATTATGTCGACTCAGTAAAAAAGCCAAGACTGGTATTGTTATTTTCATTTTATAGATCAGGAATTGGCAAACTACAGCCTGTGGACCAAATCCAGCTAGCAACCTGTTTGTGTAAATAAAATTTTATTGGATCACAGCCACAGTCATATACAAATGGTTTATGGCCACTTTGTGGCTACAAGGGGAGAGCTGATCAGCGAAGGAGACTGCATAGCTTCAAGTGCCTAAACTATTTACTATTGGATCCTTTACAGAAAGTTTGTGTACCCTTGTTATAAATGCCTAAAATCAAATGCAGAAAGTGATACTAATAGTCCATATTTACCTGTCTAATCTAATGCACATATGGGGACACTCAAATGAAAACCCAAGTCTTTTTCATTTTAGTATCATATGAATATTAGCAGGAAATATCTATATAGATAATAGAAAGATAGTGTATTTTTATTTGATATGACTGTATAGAAGGCATTTGAGTATATAACTACTTGATTATCTGAAACCTATAAGGAATAGACAGGACATAAGTAGAGAAACTGAGGCATAATGTTCCATCTCTAGAACTTTGGTTTTAAGGAGACAGTAGTACAAGTTTATGTAATTTTGACATAGATGGTATACAATGCTGCAGAAGGTAAACTTGGGAATAATATGCCCAGAAGAGGTGGAGGGAGGAAGACTTGAGAGGTAGAATAGGCTCAGAACCAGTAGACTAGGTCCAGCACTATTGAGAATCTAAAGCTACTCCATCACCTGACAAGTACTTCATATATGTCTGGATTGCTCTGACTTATAGACAAACAGCAGAGACAAACAGGGATGGAACGATCACCAAGGTTTTTGTTTTCTATTCCTTTTGTCTTGATGATATACATTTGGCCTAACAGATAGTAATATCCATTAGAGATATTTTTATTAGAGTTTGAAGGAAATTGGTTATTGCTGTACTTGCTAAACAAGTGCTCTGGCCTGATTTTCATCCTACACATGATAATAATGTTCTTTATAACATAATATGAAGTAACACCTGTATTTGGTGAAAGTAAACCTGATTAATTTTTTTCACCACAGTCATTTTTTTATCCTTGTTTACATTCTAATTTTTCATGAATTTATTCTACCCTTAATTTATTGTCATAAATTTGTGATTTACATTAAAATGATTTATTCTACATATAAGCCTCTTGAAAATATAAAAATAGTGGAAAGTGAAACAGAGCAAACTATGTTATGTGCATGTATGAATATGTCACAATGAAACCCACTATTATATATAATTATAATGCACTAATAAAAAACATAATAAGTAAAAACAAAAAAATATAAAATGCAAATGTAATTTTTATTATTTTAGGGTACTTGGAAGGTAGGCACAAAATTAAGGAATGCTTTAATGTTTGTATTTCACTATGAATTTACATTAGATGATTAAAAATTCAGAAGATGTGTTAATAGAAATAAATGCAAATATTTTTTGAAAAGAACCACTTTATCATGGGATCTAAGGACAGGATTCATAAAACCTAATTTAGGATTTCATGTTATTATTACACTTCATGTCTTAATTCATGCAATATTTGACAACATCTGTCATTATGTTCTAAGTATATATAAACTGCAGAGGAGTAGAAAGAGATGGCAGGGGTGGAGTGAATGTTTTATACAGGTAGTCAAGGAAGGTCTGTTCCTTGAGAAGAGACCCAAAAATACTGTAGTGAATACAGGGTAGCCTTCATGCAGCTTTGACTGACCCAGCTTTCCCCTCCCCTCATTTCCTTCATCAGATTAATTGTGGAATGTGTTGAAAATACAACATCTTGAGATAAGGAAGAACTGATTGGAAGAATCTAAGTCTCTGTTTCTGTTCCTCCAAGAATAGGACGTCCTACAACATTTTAGTTGACAAATTGAGGTTATTGGTGAGCCATAAAATCCAGAGTGGAATGCTTTCAGTTTCTTTGGCTCCACTGCTATGCAATGTGAAGCACATGCAGAGGAGAACCCAGCTGTCCTGGACAGTGTTTCTAAGCCTTGGGCAATTGGATTGTCACGAATCCTAGGATTCTATTATTCCTTACTGCCTATCTGTGAGTCAAAAATTGCTTTATTTAACTCATATGAATACTGTTTGCTTGGACTTCTGCAAGTAGATTGAAATTGGTTTGCTCTATTGGGGAGGTGTTAATAGTCTTCCCCTGGAATTGATGTGAGGTCCATAAAACCTGCACACGGTGAGGAAGTGAATTACTCATGTATCTAGAGCCAGAGGTGTTCAAATGGCTTGAATACCAGGTCCCAAGTCATGAGATAGATGAGGGCTTACTCTGTTCTTGGAACAAGGAAGCTTAAGTTAGAGGAGCAGTTGATAGAAGATGCAGTAGAAGAGAGTGATGTGGTCCAGCACTGAGGTTCCAAATGAAATATAATGTCGTGGACTTCCAGGGATTTGCTGTGCCCTCTGTTCTGACAGCAGTTGTCTAGACACCTTGAACTGATGCAAGCTCTCCTCTGACCACAGCAATAAGGTTTGTCCTAACAATAGGCATCTGGGGTTTTATCATAGTATGCACTACTTCGCTTCAACAAATGCTTTGATAATTAAACACAATTTGCTTTCTTATTCCAACTGCTCTGCATGACTTGACACATTCAAAGAATTTTACTATCTTATTAATAAAGGTCAGGTTTCTTAATGTCATCTTTTTTTCTTACATATAAATTACTTTTTTAGGTTGACCCATATCTTATTTATATTTATTCTAATATTTTCTTTCTCTCTATAACTCTTTATTTCTCTAGTAGTCGAATATGTCCAGCTTAAAATTTTTGTCCCAAATGAATTATGACATTATCTGTGAATTATGTTTCATATATATTTAAGTTCCTATAGTTTATAAATTAAACTCTTTTTTATAGATGAAAAGTTTTAAACCCTACTCCCTCCTACAGAATACTAGTAGGTAAATAATTACATACATTTGCAAATGTATTTTGATTTATGAGTGGTATTCTTAAAAGTTGTCTATATCAATAACATACAATTTCAAAAGAAATATCTATTCTTTAAAAGAATGTAGGACAGTTCAGAGCTCGAAGATGAAAATATTCAGAGCTAAGCTTTTGTTATAATCCTCCATATTGTTGCCCTATATCCACACAAATATGAATGTATGAGATATATAATAGTCACATCATCCTGTAAGGCAAAATGGTTAATGTGTTTTTGAAATTGAAAAATATATTTTAAGTGTCTTAGTAAAGTGTATAATGTACAGAGATACATTATGGTTTACAAATTTGAAAGTCGTTATATAAAAAAGTAACATTATAGTTTGAAACATTTATGTAAACTTAAAAATGATGTAAATTCAAAATCACATTGTATGTAGTACACAAGGCTATATGGTACAGTCAAGAAATAAACATGAGACAGACATCATTACCCTATTACATGTATGATTACACAAATGGTATGAATCTACATTGTGCACAATAATAGAAATGAAAAGATGTACCCCATTTGTGTTCAATGAATCAAGATGCAGTCTGTAAAGATAAAAAAAATATTTTTAAAAAAGAAATAAACATGAAAGTTTCAGGGTAGAGTTTTTCCTTGAAAAGGAGGAAAGTAAAATGGAGAGTGATGGAGGTATTTTAATCTAATCTGTTATTTTTTAAAAATAATGACCCATGGAACAGGTTGCAGAATTTAGCACTTGTTAAATTTTACTACATATTTTCAATAGTTGCCATGATATTTAACACTTTCCACCAGTAACATTTTTCAAAGAAAATGTATTTATTTTTCATTTTTAACTGATATAAAAAACATAAAAGTCATACATAATAATGGGGTATGATTTTATGTTCAATACATGTATATGTTGTATAATGTTTGAATCAGGCTAAACATATTCATCTTCTCAAACATTCATCAGCTCTTTGTTGTGAGAACTTCAAAATCCTTTCTTCTAGCTTTTAAAATACACAGTATATAATTGTTATCGATAGTTAGCATACCGTGCAGTAGCACCTCAAAATTTCTTGTTTCTGCCTAACTGTAACTTAGCATTCATTTATCAAAAATTTCCCTATCCCTCCATACCTACCCACCATCCCTGTAATCCCCAATCTAATCCCAAAGTCTGTGAGGTCGATATTCTTAGATTCTACATGTGAATAAGACCATGCAGTGTTTGTGTATGACCGGTTTCACTTAGCATCATGATCTCCAGTTCCACCCTTGTTGTCACAAAGACAGAAATTCATTCTTTTTATGGTTGAATGGTATTCCTTTGTATTATAGGTGCCACATTTTCTTATTTTGGGGGCTGTAGGGGTACCCAGGATTGAACTCAGGGGCACTCAACCTCTGAGCCACATCTCCCAGCCCTTATTTGTATTTCATTTAGAGACAGGGTCTCACTGAATTGCTTAGTGCTTCACTGTTGCTGAGGCTGGTTTTGAATTCAAGATCCTCCTGCCTCAGCCTCCTCAGCCTCTGAGACTACAGGCATGGGCCACCAAACCTAGCAGGTGCCACATTTTCTTTATCCATTCCTCAGGTGATGGACACTGAGGTTGTTTCCATTTTGTTATAATTTGCACTCAGATATCTCCCAAAGGTTCATGTTTTGACAGTGTTGTCCCCAATGCAGCAGGGTTCAGAGGTAGAGCTCTGGAAAGTGAATTAATCAATTGACAAATCATAGCTGAATGAACAATTGGGAGGAAATTGTAGGAAGTAGGACCTAGTTGAAAGAAATGGGTCCTTGTGGTCATGTCTTTGGTGCATATACTTTGTTCCTGCCCCCCCACTCTCTTTCTTTGCTTCCCAGCCACTATAAAGTGGGCAACTTTGCTCTTCCAAACATTCGACATGGAATGAAATCACAAACTGTGAACCAAAATAAATCTTTCTTAAGTTTTTTTTTTATCAAATATTATGTCATAATTACAAAAAACTGGCTAACATATATTTCTTGTCTATTGTGAATAATGTTCCAATGAATATGAACCTGTAGACACCTCCTTGCCAAATTGATTTCATTTCCTTTGGATATGTACCAATTAATAGAATTGCTGGATCATGTGGTATTTCTATTTTTAATTTCTGAGGTATCTCCATACTGTTTTTCATATGGAAGTTTTACATTTCCACCATAGTATGCAATGATAGAATGCAATGATTCCCTTTTCAACACATACTTGTCAGTACTGGGTATCTTCAGTCTTGTTGATATTAGCTATTCTTCCTGGGGTTGGTAGATATTTCATTGTGGTTTTGATTTTCATTTCCTTATTTCGCAACATTAAACTTCATGTACCTATTTGCCATTTTTGTATCATCTTTGGGGAAATGTTTATTTAGATATACTATTCCTATTTCAATTGGGTTATGTGTTTTGCTTGTTTGTGCTAGCTTATGGAGTTCCTTACACATGCTGGTTATCAACTCCTTTTGAGATATATACATGAAAAATATTTTCTCCCATTCTGTGGTCATCTCAGCACTCTGTTGATGTTTTGTTTGCTGAGAAGAAGATTTTTAATTTAGTGTAATCCTATTGTCAATCTGTTTGCTTTTGTTTCCTGTGCTTTTGGGATTTTGAAAAGGAAGGAGGAAGGAAGGAAGGAAGGAAGGAAGGAAGGAAGGAAGGAAGGAAGGAAGGAAGGAAGAGAGGGAGGGAGAGAGGGAGGGAGGGAGGAAGGAAGGAAGGAAGGAAGGAAGAAAGGAAGGAAGGGAGGAAGGAAGGGAGGAAGGAAGGAAAGAAATAAAATCCTCTTGCTCATTCCAGTGTTCTGAAGCATTTCCCCTGTATTTTCTTCTAATAGTTTCTTTGAGTTGAATTTTATAACTGATAAGAGATAGAAATCTTACACCAATATCCAATTTTCCCAACACCATTTATTGAAGGCCACACTTTATCCAATGTGTGTTCTTACCAACTTTCCTGAGAATTGACTGCAGATGGATGGGTTGGCTTCTATTCTTTCTATTCTATCCAGTTGGTCTATGTCTGCTTTATGCTAATTCCATGCTGTTTTGATTACTACAGTTTTGTCGTGCATTTTAAGTCAGGTAGTTTAGTGTTTCCTGCTTCATTTCTTTTACCAAATGACTTTGGCTATTTTTATTTATTTATTTTGTGTGTGTATGGTTCTGCATACATTTAAAAATTGTTCTTTTTTTCTAATTTTCTGAAGAATGCCAGTAATAGTTTGTAGGGACCACACTGAATCTGTAAATCACTTTGGGTAGAATGGACATTTAAGCAATATTTATTTTTCAACCCTTAAGCATGGGATGTCTTCTCACTTTTTCGTGTCTTCTTCAATTTATTTCGTCAGAGTTTTAAATTTTTTATTTTAGAAATTTTCACCTCTTTGGTTAAATTTATTCTTAGGTATTTATATTTTTGGAGTTATTGTAAATAGAATTTCTTTATTTCTTTTGGAGATTATTTGTTATTAGTTTTTTGGTAGAGTTCATGAAGTATTCTATACATGAAATCACTCATCTGCAGAAAACTGACTGTGATTTCTTTTATTTATTTTTCAGTATGGATGCTCTTCTCTTGCCTAATAGCTCTGGCAGGGCTTCCGGCTCTATGTGGAATAAAAGTGCTGGAAGCGGGTATCTTGTCTTGTTTCATATCTTAGAGAAAGAAAGTTTTCAGCTTTTCCTCATTCAATATAACATGAGTTGTTATTATGAATGGCCTTTATTATGTTGATGTATGTTCCTTGTGTGCTTAATCTGTTCAGCATTTTTATCATGAAGGATGTTGAATTTTATCAAATGTATTTTCTTCATCGATTGAGATGTTCATGTATCTTGTCCTTTAATCTGTTGATATGGTGTATCATGGTTTTTGTTTTGTGTATATTGGAAAAAATGAATCCCATTTGATTGTGGGGAACACTTTTCTTAGTGTGCTATTTTAAGTGTGCTATTTTATTCATAAGTGTTTTGTTGAGGTTAATTGTATCAATGCTCATCAAGGATCCTGGCCTGTAGTTTTCTTTCTTATTGTGTCTGTATCTGGTTTTGGTATCAGGGTAATGCTATTCTCAAAGAATTTGTTTGGAAGAATTACTTCCTCTTATATTCTTGAGGGGGAGAATAACATAAAGTAAATTTGTATTAGTTCTCATTTAAATTTTCTTAGAATTTAACAGTGAATCATTTTGTCTTGGGTTCTTTGGAACCCTTTTATTAAAGATCCAATCTTGTTACTGGTTATCAGTTTGTTCAGATTTTGCATTTCTTCAAGATTCAGTCTTAGTAAGGTGTATGTTTCCAGGAATGTGTCCAATTTTTCTAGAGTATCATATTTGTTTGTATGTACTTTATAATATATTTAATTATCCTTTGTATCTCTGTGATGTCATGGTATCTCTTTTTTCACTTGTTTTGAGTCTTTCCTATTTTCATTAGTCTAACTAAGCATTTGTCTACTTTATCTTTTGATAAAACAACTCTGTCTAACAAATATTGAGTTTTTTCAGTTCCATTTTTCTTTCTTTTTTTTTTTTTGCTTTGATGTGTACAATTTCTTTAGTTTTACTGATCTTGGGTTTTAGTTTTGCTTTTCTCTAGGGTTATTGAGATGTAGTGATAGTTTGTTTTTTATTTTTTTTTTTTGTTGTAGATATTAATTGATTTAATTTCTGTTATTACTGCTTTTCCTGTATTCAATAAGTTTTGGTATGTTGTGTCTTCAATTATATTTGTTTTAAGGGCTTTTATATTTTACTTCATTTCTTCATTGATCTATTAGTGGTTCAAAACTAAATTGTTTAATTTCCATGTATTTGTATAGTTTCTAATGTTTTCTTTATTATTGATATCTAGCCTTACTGCACTGTAGCCAGAAAAGCTACTTTATATGATTTAAATTTTTAAAAAAATGTTTAAGACTAGTTTTGTGGCTTCCCCTATGATCCATCCCAGAGAATGTTCCATGCACTGATTATAAAAACTTTGGCTGCTTTTGGAAGGAATACTCTGTGGATAATTTGGTCTAGGGTGAAATATAACTTTGATGAGTCTTTGTTGATTTTTCTGTCAAAATGATCTTTTGATGGATGAAAAGCATATGTTAATTTCCCTAATATTATTGTATCAGAGTGTGTGTCTCCTTTTAGATCTATAAAAACTGTTTCATATATTTGGGTTCTCTAATATTTGGTGCATATACATTTAGAATTGTTACATCCTCTTGTTGAGATGACCCAATTTTAATTATGTAATGACATTTCTTGTCTCTTTTTTACTGCTTTTGATTTAAAGTCTGTTTCACATGATTAATATGGCTATTCATGCTTTATTTTGAATTCCATTTGTATAGAATATTCCATTCCTTAACGTTCAGTCTATGTGTGTTTTTATAGGTTGAATCTTTCATCAGCAACATATAGTGGGATCAGTTTTTTAACAATCAATTCCATTGTTCTATATCTTTCATATTGTAGAATGTAATCCATCTGCATTTGAGGTGATTATTGATAGATGAAGTCTTACTATAGTAATTATATAATTTATTTTCTAGTTTTTTTATAGTTCCTTTCTTTATCTTCTATAATCTTTCATAGTTAAATGAATTACTCTAGTTGTGTCTTTGAAACCTTACTTGTCAGTTTTCATTTTCAATAATAGAATAATAGAATTTTGAGGCTTACAAAAAATTCTTCAATTAGAAGAAGTTATTTTTCCATAATAGCAGCTTAACATGATCATAAGAAAAAAATGGGAACAAAGGAAATCACAATGCAAAATATACCATGAGAAAACTCTACAGATGCATTCCATTACTATTTACATTTGAATTTTTGATATTCCATTTTACATCTCTCAGTGTTGGGTATCACTAAATAGAAAAGTACCTAGAGAGTGTGGTGGTCTTCCAGAAGCCTCTGCCTGGAGTCTTGTAGGCCAGGATGACTCACCCACAGTTACTGGCTTGTATGTAGTTACTGTAGGATTTTACTTGGTTCAGAGCAGACTTGCTATGGATGGACCAGTCTAAGGCTCCTATGACACACCTCTAGTCACCAAAACTACCAGAAATCTTCACCCACTGAGTCCCCAAAACATCAAGACAGGCACAACAGTGAGTTAAGATCAAACCCAGCACTTTTATGAGCTGCTTATTGTTGAGGTGAACTCATGTTAATACTGCTGCAACTAGCCAAAGGTGATGCTAGCTAGAATAGTGGTATAATCTCTTTAAGTTATTTTTTATGCATGAAAGGTCTTGTGTTAGTTGGATAAGGCTTCATTAACAAAGAACAATAAGTTATGTGACTTACCAACAGAAATTTATCATCTCACAGTTGACAAGGCTACAAATTCAAAATCGAGGTATCAGGATGATTGGTTCCTTCAGGCAGGAAGAAAAGGATATGTTCCAAATTCCTTCTTGGTATGTAAGTGGACATCTTCTTCCTATTTGTCTCTACTATTCTTCTATTTAACAACACTATCTCTATATTTAACTTTCCACTTTTACAAGACTACCATTCATATCAAATTACCTCTATTAGACTTTATTTCTATATAGGGTCATTTTCTGAAGTAAGTGTGGTTAAGACACAAACCCATGTTTTTGGAGGGAATACAATTCAATCTATAACACAGGTATAATAATAATATTGCACCACAAGTTCATTATGAAGATTGAACTCTATTGTACTTATTACATGATCAATATTAGATAATGGTATGATGTTTTATATTTCTTGTTCATACAATTATTCAATTCTCCTTTATAAGAGTTTGCATATAAACTTATAATTTTATTTTAATCATAAAGGTAAGAATATTTTACAAATTTCCTTGTATTGCTTTGTATTTGTAGTTTTAATTTACATAATTAAGAAATATTTTATAAACATATATAAAACCTCCTTATGATTTCTCTCTTTGTCTTTATATGCAGGGAATATAGTTCCCAATAGTAGCATGAACTAAAACTTCATCATTATTTTCTTTGAATCTTTTAATGGTTTAATTCTCCCTTCCTAATGTATATGTGTCCTATATAATTGTGGTGAAATATGGAGATATGATGATATGAGATATCACTCCAATGGTTAGATTAGGGAATGAGATGAAAAGAGAGGATTTTACAGATATATTTTGCCTTTCTATTCATTTGATTTTAAGGTTATATAAAATTTAGTCTGAGTATGACCTAATCAAGGGAACCATTTGAGAAAATGTTTATAGAGGTCAGAAATGAAAGAAGTCACAATAATTCAAAAACAGAGATTTTCTTCTGTTGTTCTTGAAGAAGCAATCTGACATGTTGGATAGATGACCATACAACAGGGAATGACATGTGACCTCTAGCAGAGGAGTCCCTCAGTCCTCCAAATATTAGGCACTGAATATTGCCAGAACTAGTGACCTCAGAAGAAGACCACGTACAAGAGACGGGAAAGCAACCTGAGCTGTACTTTGAGTTTATCCTTGTAAAACCTGGAAAATAATATGGAACAAAATAATATGTACCTAATGTCCTGACTCAAAGAAACTCTAAGGTAATGCATTTGCACTTTTTGATACCATTAAATCTGTGGTAATTTGTTACACAGTAACGAATAGATAGCAGTCCTCATTATTTATTTTTAGTGCTATATACACCTTCCAGACAAATTCCTAGCATGATACATTTCCCATTTCTAAATGTCTATATATTCTTGAATCTTTTGGAAGAATCAAGATGCTTAAATTATTTAACTTTATCATACGATTTAGTATAGTAATTGAAATTTCATCCTCTTTCAATTCTTTTCTAAAAATTTGTAGGTAATTTTCAAAAGATTATTTGCAATAGATTACAAAGTAGAAAAGTTATTCTCTAAAATTAATACATTTTATTAATTAAAAGATAGCATTAAGAAAATGAAAATGTGAGAATAGACAGGAAAAATTATTCCTAATATACACATGAATATTTACTAAGTTTGAAGTGTAACACACGAAGACTTGTAAATGTTTGCACCTAACAAGCTAATATCAATAATTGCCCAGATAATTTAAATCTATCAATAATTCAGGGAAGAGCTTGATTAAAAGATTAACATGGTGCTTTAGCTTTGATGTCAAGTTTTTTAAAATTAATTTTAAAATAAATCTTTGAAAAAGGTTGAAACAAATCAAATCTCAATGTAAGTTCATTGGTACGAACAAAGAAACCAGATGACCACATTCTTATCTTCACCAATGACCTGGTGTCCTGGAACTAGGTTTAACTTATTCTCTGCAACTTTATATATATATGGAGAAAGAGAACATGGCAAAAGAAATTATTAAAGTCAGAAGACTGATAAATTGGAAGTAGGGTTATGTGCTCTGGACTACACATCAGCTTCAAAATGGCCTCCACTTTGTACCTCTCCAAACAAGACTGCTTTCTGTTGCTGGAATAATTGTCCTAACACATTGTTTTATAATATCATTCCCCAACTCAGACAGTGTTAACTGCATAAAGCGCTTTCCTATTCATGTTTTAAGATGCTCATTATCTTTCTTTACCCTATCCTCCCTGTTGAGTTATGCTTCTCTAGAGTCAAAACTATTTATTTTACTAACCCACAATTGGATCATGATAATTTCTCTTTCCAATTCTCGTTTCATATTATTTCTTAGCCACAAATGAAATTAGGTTTAATAAATGTATTCATTGAGTTCCTCCTCTGTACAAGACACTGTGATACTATGTTTAATTGATATACTGCATTCACTGCTGCTCCTTGTGTCTTTGACATGTTATGTGCTGAGAGGATATACAAAGTAAACAATGAACAAATTCTTAACCTTTCTTTTCCCTTTCTCCTTCATTTTTGAAAAGAGCTAAGGTATCAGACTTCTTTTCCTTCATGAAGACTTAATTAACTACCCTAATTCTTAATAATTTCTTTCTTCTGTAGTTCCTCGCAAGCACTCTACCAGCTGAGCTATCTCCCCAGCCCTCTTCTGTAGTTCTTAAACCTTACATTCCTTGTTACTGGACATGTATGATATGAGGACTAGAGGTTAGTGAGAATGCAGACTGCCAGGCACTACTCCAGACCTACCAATTCAGAGACTGTCTTTTAATAGTATCTCAGGTATTCACAGGTAAATAATAACTTAAAAAACACTAATCTATATCATAGAATTTGACAATTTTTGTGTATCATTCTATGTTATACAATTTTTATGTATTATATTAAATTTTAAAATAGGTTTCTGTATTTTATTTTCCCTACTAATTAACCCTTTAGCTGTCAGAGAATCACAGGCCTCTGAATACCTTTGTGCCTCTTGATAAATGCTTATTTATAGATCTCACTCAGACATTGTCAGGGCTTTTATACAATTTAGGTATTCCTTACTTGAAATGCTTGGGATCAGATATGTTTCCAATTTTGGATATTTTGGATTTTGGAATTTTCATATATGCTACAAATAATAAGATGTTTTGGGGATGTGTTTTTCTATACACAAAATTTGTTTATTTCATATATGTTGTACACATACAGCCTAATGGAAAATTTATGTAAATGTTATGCAAATGTTTCATAATTTTTCATATGAAACAAACTTTATGGTATGGAAATTTCTACTTTTGGCATCCTGTCAGTACTCAACTGTTTTGGCAATTACATTGTATTTAATACAAATTCTTAGTAAATATGAGAAATGTGGTCATATAACTTCATATAACTCCAGAACAACAATCAGAAGAAAATATTTAAAATTAATACAACAACACTAGCTTATATTGAAAATTTTCACTTTTTTCTAAAAATGTTGCTTTAAAACATACCCAGAGATCAATAAAATTTAAGATATTTAATTTAATTATAAAGTCTCATTTTACCTAGAAGCACTCTCTTCAGTATATGCCTTTCCTGACGCTAATGTTCAATTTGTCAAAGATTTCAGATCACTGGTTTCCAAGAATACCCCTCAATTCAACTTGAATTAGTCAATTACTGCCCCATTATGATTTTAGTATCATATCAGATTAAAAAATTTTTAGAAATAGCATTAAATAGGTGATATGTTGTCAGTGTTTCATAACAGGAATCCAAAAATGTCAATGTGACATATTTTTAATTAATAAATAATATTAAAAATATTTGAGGCGCTGTAACCATCATTTTCCCCACTAATCATTAAACCAAATGACAGTTTTTGAATTAACTGATGATGACATTCTGTGTCAAATTTATTTCAGGGGTTTCCAAATGGTGATTTCTAATCAATTCCTCCTATACTTACTACTCATCATTCTTTTGCAATGAACAGCTTTTCCTTACCTCTTCTTTTTAATTTTGTAGTATTTATAATTATTTGGTTAAACATACACACTGCATGCTCCTGTTCACAGACACATGTCCAGGTTCAGTGGGGAATGCTCCATTTCAGTCATTATTATTTTGATGCACAAAGTGTTTCGAACTGGGTCATTAGGAGACACTTCTTCTAAATGTTATTGATCATGTGACATAACTTCTTCAGCTTTTGAGTCTTTTTTTTTTTACTATTACATAGCAATGAAATTTTCCAGGCCTACCTTAACTTATACTTTTCACAGTCCAGTAATAGAATCTATCATTTTTTTCAGTAATTTTTCTGCTGTTTCTAATTTTGGTGATAGATATTTAGTAACCAATGTATGAACATTGAATATGTACATTGGTATTGTAGTATTACTCCCAGGCCCTTTTCAGTGATCTGAGCTAGGAAAGTTCCGTATCCATGTGAATATCGCCAAGTCCACGTTAGCAGTTTTGAAAAATATAGATATAATACATATATGTATATTCATATATTTATTATACTTTTACATTATATATATTAAACTTTTATTAGTACATTATAATTATATGTAATAGTTTGATTCACTTTGACATAATCATATATGTATGAAATTTAACTTTTTTCTGTTTCAGTCCCTGGTGCCTCCTCTTTCCCTCCCTTCCTCCTACCCCTATTCCCCTTCCTCTACTCTACTGGTCTTTCCATTTATTTATCTATTTATTTTTAATTGGTTCTTTATAGATATACTTAAGGATGGAATTCACTGTAGTATATTTATACATGCACATACCATACTTTTGTCAAATTTATTTTGTGTTTCCTTCCCTTTCCCATCCCTCCTCTTTCCCCCTCACTCTCCTTCTTCTAGAACTCCACTTGTCTTCCCTTTATCCTTAAAACCTCTAATCCATTCCCCCTTTTCCCCTTTACTTTGCTCTGGTTTCTACATATGAGAGAAAACATTTGTTGATTTTCTGAATCAGGCTTATATCATTTAGCATGATATTCTCCAGTTCTATTCATTTACCAGCAAATATCATAATTTCATTCTTCTTGATGGCTGAGTAAAACTTCATTATGCATACCACATTTTCTTTATGTATAAAGGGTACCAGGACTAGTTCAATAACTTGGTTATTTTGAGTTGTGCTGCTAGGAACCAGTCCTGGTTCCCTTTAAAAGATGAATTGATGTGCATATATGTGTGTGCATATATATATAGTATATGGCATATTCATATGCATGTGTATATATATATACACACACACACATATGTATATATACAGATATGCTGTATATTCTATACACACACACACACACATACAGACACATATACTGGATACTATATAATCATTATAGTATGCTGATTTTAGTTCTTTTTTAGATACACACCAAGAATGAGATAGCTAGGTCATAAGGTGGTTCAGTTCCTATTTTTTTGAGGAATTTTCATGTTGCTTTTCCAGAGTGGTTGTACTAATTTGCAGTACCACCAACAATGTATGAGTGTATCTTTTTCTTCACATCCTTGCCAGCATTTATTATTTGTATTTTTTTTTATTGTAAACAAATGGGATACATGTTGTTTCTCTGTTTGTACATGGCGTAAAGTCATACCATTTGTGTAATCATAAATTTACGTAGGGTAATGTTGTTTGATTCATTCTGTTATTTTTTTCCCCTACCCCCCCCACCCCTCCCACCCCTCTTTTCCCTCTATACAGTCCTTCCTTCCTCCATTCTTGCCCCCCTCCCTAACCCTAACTCTAACCCTAACACTAACCCCTCCCACCCCCCATTATGTGTCATCAACCATTTATTAGCAATATCATTTGTCCATTGGTTTTTTGAGATTGGCTTATCTCACTTAGCATGATATTCTCCAGTTTCATCCATTTGCCTGCAAATGCCATAATTTTATCATTCTTCATGGCTGAGTAATATTCCATTGTACATATATACAACATTTTCTTTATCCATTCATCAATTGAAGGACATCTAGGTTGGTTCCACAATCTGGCAATTGTGAACTGAGAAGCTTTGAACATTGATGTGTCTGTATCTCTGTAATATGCTGATTTTAAGTCCTTTGGGTATAGGCCAAGGAGTGGGATAGCTGGGTCAAATGATGGTTCCATTCCAAGTTTTCTAAGGAGTCTCCACACTGCTTTCCAGAGTGACTGCACTAATTTGCAACCCCACCAGCAATGTATGAGTGTACCTTTCTCCCCACATCCTCGCCAACACCTGTTGTTGCTTGTATTCTTGATAATCGCCATTCTAATTGGGGTGAGATGGAATCTTAGGGTGGTTTTGATTTGCATTTCTCTTATTACTAGAGATGTTGAACATTTTTCCATATGTTTGTTGATTGCTTGTAGATCTTCTTCTGTGAAGTGTCTATTCATTTCCTTAGCCCATTTGTCAATTGGATTATTTGCATTCTTGGTTGTCGGGGTTTCGGCCGGACCCCTGGCCCTAGGTGTGGCAAGGCTAAGATGGCGCCTGGCAGTGAGCCAGAGCAGTTAACTTTTGCATAAACAACTGACATTATTTTGAGGAAGTTCCAGGGATTGGCTGAGCTCCCTGATGGACAGTACAGGTCCACTGTATGCCTGCCTTTGCTGCCTGTATCTGTGGATGCTCTCCCCTCGTGCTCGAGTTGCTGATTGGTTACAATAATGTATATATTGGAGTGTAAGTTCCTCAGACAGAGAACAAAGAAAGAACTATGAGGAAGTAAGCGCGCAAAATAAAGAGCTCAAAAGAACCAGGTTTGTGTCTCGTCTCTCTGCGGGCAGGGAGTGCGATACTTGGTGTAGAGTTTTTGAGTTCTTTATAGATTCTGGAGATTAGCGCTCTATCTGAAGTATGATTGGCAAAGATTTTCTCCCACTCTGTAGGCTCTTTCTTCACATTGCTGATAGTTTCCTTTGCTGAGAGAAAGCTTTTTAGTTTGAATCTATCCCAGTTATTAATTCTTGCTTTATTTCTTGTGCTATGGGAGTCCTGTTGAGGAAGTCTGGTCCTAGGCCGACATGTTGAAGCTCTGCACCTACTTTTTCTTCTATAAGATGCAAGGTCTCTGGTCTGATTCCGAGATCCTTAATCCATTTTGAGTTTAGTTTCGTGCATGGTGAGAGATATGGGTTTAGTTTCATTCTGTTGCATATGGATTTCCAATTCTCCCAGCACCATTTGTTGAAGAGGCTATCTTTTCTCCATTGCATATTTTTGGCCCCTTTGTCTAGTATGAGAAAATTGTATTTATTTGGGTTTGTGTCCATGTCCTCTATTCTGTACCATTGATCCACCTTTCTATTTTGGTACCAATACCATGCCGTTTTTGTTACTATTGCTTTGTAGTAGAGTTGAAGATCTGGTATTGCGATACCCCTGCTTCACTCTTTCTGCCAAGGATTGCTTTAGCTATTCTGGGTTTTTTATTCTTCCAGATGAATTTTATAGTTGCTTGTTCTATTTCTGTAAGGTACATCATTGGGATTTTAATTGGAATTGCATTGAATCTGTATAGCACTTTTGGTCGTATGGCCATTTTGACAATATTAATTCTTCCTATCCAAGAACATGGGAGATCTTTCCATCTTCTGAGGTTTTCTTTAATTTCTTTCTTTAGAGTTCAGTAGTTCTCATTGTAGACGTCTTTCACCTCTTTTGTGAGATTGATTCCCAAGTATTTTATTTTTTTCGAAGCTATTGTGAATGGGGTAGTTTTCCTGATTTCTCTTTCTGAAGATTCATCGCTTATGTATAAAAATGCCTTAGATTTATGTGCATTGATCTTATATCCCGCTACTTTACTGAATTCACTTATGAAATCTAAAAGTTTTCTGGTGGAATTTCCTGGTTCCTCTAAGTATACAATCATATCATCAGCAAATAGGGATAGTTTGAGTTCTTCTTTTCCTATTTGTATCCCTTTAATTTCTTTGGTCTGTCTAATTGCTCTGGCTAGAGTTTCAAGGACGATATTGAATAGAAGTGGTGAAAAAGGGCATCCCTGCCTTGTTCCAGTTTTTAGAGGGAATGCTTTCAGTTTTTCACCATTTAGAATGATATTAGCCATGGACTTAGCGTAGATGGCCTTTACAATGTTAAGGAATGTTCCCACTATCCCTATTTTTTCTAGTGTTTCGAGCATGAAAAGATGCTGTATTTTATCAAATGCTTTTTCTGCATCTATTGAAATAATCATGAGATTCTTGACTTTAAGTCTATTGATATGGTGAATGACATTTATTGATTTCCTGATGTTGAAACAACCTTGCATCCCTGGGATGAAACCCACTTGATCATGGTGCACTATCTTTTTAATATGTTTTTGTATGCGATTTGCTAAAATTTTGTTGAGAATTTTTGCGTCGATGTTCATTAAGGATATTGGTCTGAAATTTTCTTTCCTCGATGTGTCTCTGTCTAGTTTAGGTATCAGGGTAATATTGGCTTCATAGAATGAGTTTGGGAGGGTTCCCTCCTCTTCTATTTTATGGAATACTTTGAGAAGTACTGGAATGAGCTCTTCTTTAAAGGTTTTGTAGAACTCGGCTGAGAACCCATCTGGTCCTGGACTTTTCTTTGTTGGTAGGCTATTGATGATTTCTTCTATTTCATTACTTGATATTGGTCTATTTAAATTGTGTATGTCCTCCTCGTTCTGTTTAGGCAATTCATATGTCTCTAGAATCCTGTTGATGTCTTCAAAATTTTCTATTTTGTTGGAGTATAGATTTTCAAAATAGCTTCTAATTATGTTTTGTATTTCAGTCGTGTCTGTTGTGATATTTCCTTGTTCATTCCGAATTTTAGTGATTTGGGTTTTCTCTCGTCTTCTCTTTGTTAGTGTGGCTAAAGGTTTATCAATTTTGTTTAATTTTTCGAAGAACCAACTATTTTGTCAATTTTTTGTATTGTTTCTTTTGTTTCAATTTCGTTGATTTCAGCTCTGAGTTTGACTATTTCCTGTCTTCTACTACTTTTGGTGTTGGTCTGTTCTTCTTTTTCTAGGGCTTTGAGCTGTAGTGTTAGGTCGTTTATTTTTTGAGTTTTACTTCTTTTATTAAATGCGCTCCATGAAATAAATCTTCCTCTAAGTACTGCTTTCATAGTGTCCCAGAGATTTTGATATGATGTTTCTTTGTTCTGGTTTACCTCTAAGAATTTTTTAATTTCCTTCCTAATATCTTCTGTTATCCATTAATCATATAATAGCATATTGTTTAATCTCAAGGTGTTGGAGTAGTTTCTGTTTTTTACTCTTTCATTTATTTGTAACTTCAATCAATTATGATCTGATAGAATACACGGTAGTTTCTCTATCTTCTTGCATTTGCTAACATTAGCTTTGTGGCATAATATATGGTCTATTTTAGGGAAGGATCCATGTACTGCTGAGAAGAAGTTTATTCGCTCTTGGTTGGATGGTATATTCTATAAATGTCTGTTAAGTCTAAATTATTGATTGTGTTATTGAGATCTATGGTTTCTTTGTTCAATTTTTGTTTGGAAGATCTGTCCAGTGGTGAGAGAGGCATGTTAAAATTACCTAGTATTATTGTGTTATGGTCTATTTGGTTTCTAAAATTGAGAAGGATTTGTTTGACATACATGGATGAGGCAATGTTTGGGGCATAGATGTTTATGATTATTATATCTTGCTGATTTATGCTTCCTTAAAGTAGTATGAAATGTCCTTCTTTATCCCTTCTGACTAACTTTGGCTTGAAGTCCACATTATCTGAAATGAGGATGGATACTCCAGCTTTTTTGCTGAGTCCATGTGCATGGTATTTTTTCCCCATCCTTTCACCTTTAGTCTGTGGGTATCTCTTTCTATGAGGTGAGTCTCTTGCAGGCAACATATACTTGGATCTTTCTTTTAATCCAATCTGCCAGTCTATGTTTTTGATTGATGAATTCAGGCCATTAACATTCAGTGTTATTACTGAGATATGATTAATATTCCCGGTCATTTGGTTCATTTTTAAAATTTTATTTATTTATTTATTTATTTATTTATTTATTTATTTTTTTGACACAACTTGGTTCCTCTTTTATTTGACAGTTCCTTTAGGATAATTCCTCCCTTTCTGATTTGCTTCTTTGTTTTTTATCTCTTCCTCATGGAATATTTTGCTGAGAATGTTCTGTAATGCTGGCTTTCTTTTGTAAATTCTTTTAGCTTTTGTTTATCATGGAATGATTTTATTTCATTGTCAAATTTGAAGGTAAGTTTTGCTGGGTATAAGATTCTTGGTTGGCATCCATTTTCTTTCAGAGCTTGAAAAATGTTGTTCCAGGCCCTTCTAGCTTTTAGGGTCTGGATTGAAAAATCTGCTGATATCTGTATTGGTTTCCCCCTGAATGTAATTTGGTTCTTTTCTCTCACAGCCTTTAAAATTCTGTCTTTATTTTGTATGTTAGGTATTTTCATTATAATGTGCCTTGGTATGGGTCTGTTGTAATTTTGTGTATTTGGAGTCCTATAAGCCTCTTGAACTTGATTTTCCATTTCATTCTTCAGATTTGGGAAATTTTCTGATATTATTTCATTGAATAGATTGTTCATTCCTTTGGTTTGTTTCTCTAAGCCTTCCTCAATCCCAATAATTCTCAAATTTGGCCTTTTCATGATATCCCATAGCTCTTGGAGATTCTGTTCATGATTTCTTACCATCTTCTCTGTTTGTTCAACTTTGTTTTCAAGGTTAAATATTTTGTCTTCAATGTCTGAGGTTCTGTCTTCCAGGTGTTCTATCCTATTTGTTATGCTTTCTATGGAGTTCTTAATTTGGTTTATTGTTTCCTTCATTTCAAGGATTTCTGTTTGGTTTTTTTTCAATATCTCTAACTCTTTATTGAAATGGTCTTTTGCTTCCTGTATTTGCTCTTTTAACTGTCAATTGGTGCTACCATTCAATGCCTGCATTTGCTCTTTCATCTCCTCATTTGCTTCCCTGATCATTTTAATTATGTACATTCTGAACTCCCTTTCTGTCATTTCTTCTGCCATGCTGTCGTTCGATTTTATTGATGTAACATCTATATTTGTTTGGGGCATTTTCTTCCCTTGTTTTCTCATATTGTTCAGGAATCAGTGGGTCATTAAGATATGGCAGATTTCCTCTATTGACTTATAATGTCCCTGAAGATTGCTAGTATATCCCCTCTTATCCTTCAGTGGTTGCAGTCATGGAGGAAGTTAATAATGCGGTGCTCCACAAGGAAGCTGAGGGTTGGTGACCCTCAGGTGGGGTATATTCCCTGATAGTGGGCAGAGGTGCCTCCACTTGTTGACCAATGGTCATCCAAAGGGGAACTGGGCTGCGGGCTGAGGCAAGGCCTCTTTGTGCCTGTGTCTCTGGTTTTACCGACCTTGTGGGAAAACCTCACCCGGCGGGGAAGACTCACCCGGTGGGGAGGTCTCACTGGTCAGTTCCCCTCCTAGAGGTTCCCCTCAATCTACAACTACCACCTGGGCTGGGCTGTCTTCCTCTGCAATGTTCCCAGGGGCCCAGACCTACCTCCTGGGCCTGGGAGCCTCACCCTTCGCAGGCGAGTCTCCTTAGGCTGCCTCTCCTCAGAGAATCTGCCCGCAGTCCTGGAAACTTCGCTCTACCCCTAGGTGTGTCTCTGTGCGGCTCTTCCAGGAAGAAGCCGCCTAGGTCCTGGGACCCTGCTCTGCCCCTATGGCCTGGCTCTGCAGCCCCTCCTCTGAACCGCCACCTGGAGCCCCGTACAATAGCTCCGAGCCCCAGAGACCCACCACACACCTCCTCCTCCGATCAGCAGCCCGGTGTTCTGACGTAGTCACTAGGAATCCAAGCAACTCACTTCACGTCTCCTCCTCCTGCCAACCACCCGTAGCCCTAGGCAGTCACTCCGAGTCCAAGTGACTCACCGTGTTCCTCCTCCTCCTTGGGGTAGCCCCCCAGGTGTTCAGGAGCGGTCGCTTGGAGACCAAGCGACCCACCGCGCTCCTCCTCCAGGCAGGCCACTGGTGTTCAGGAGCGGTCGCCTTGAGTCCAAACAACTCACCACTCGCCTCCTCCTCTGGCAACCGCCTGTGGCTCTGATGCAGTCACTCCTAGACCAAGCGACCTGCTGCACTTCTCCTCTTCCTCTGGGCAGCCCCCCAGTGTGGAGAAGCGGCCCTTCTGAGTCTAAACAGCTCACCATGCAGCTCCTCCTCAGGCAGCCGCCCGGAGCCCCAGTGGTTGCTCCGAGTCCAAGCACTGTGCTGAGCCGCCTCCTCTACGATGATCCCAGTTGTCCGAGTTTACCGCTCTAGTGGGGGGAGGGGCGTCTCGCCGAGCAACTCTACTTCACAAAGTTCCCTGCATTCCGGGGCTGCCGCCCCATCCGGGATGCCTCCCCAATGGGAGAGACTCACCCGGCGGCTTTGAGTTGGTCCCAAGTCTCTCACTATCTCCTCTTTTGAATCCTGTGTCCTGGAGCAACATGAAATGCAGCCGCCCTCTAGTACGCCATCTTGAAAACCTACCTATTATTTGTATTCTTAATAATTGCCATTTTGAATGGAGTTAGATGAAATCCCAATGTACTTTGGTTTATATTTCTCTGATTGCTATGGTTTTTGAACATTTTTTCATATATTTGTTGGCTATTTGTAATTGTTGACTTTTGAGAAATGTCTGTTTAGTTATTTTGCCCATATATTGATTGGGTTGTTGTTATTATTATTATTGTTGTTGTTGTTATTATTATTGGCATTCAGCTTTTAGAGTTCTTTACGTACTCTGGATATTTATCCCTTGCCAGAGGAGAAACTGATTTTCTCCCATTCTGTAGGTTCATTCTTAACATTCTTAATTGTTTCCTTTGCTGTGCAGAAACTTTTTAATTTGAAACTGTCTCTATTATTGATTCTTGTTTTTATTTCTTGAGTTTTAGGCATTTTGTTCAGGAAGTCTCCCTGCACCTATATGTTGGAGTGTTGAACTCATGTTTTCCTCTAGCAGTTGCAAAGTTTTAGGTTTAAATCCTAAGCTTTTGTCCACTTTTATTTAATTTTGTGCTGGGTGAGAGATAGGGATCTAATTTTCACAGTGTGATTTGTTAAAAAGGTTATCCTATCTCCAACATATATTTCTGGCACCTTTGTCAAGTATCAGATGACTGTACTATGTGGGTTAGTTTCCATGTCTTGTATTCCATTGGTCTTACTATCCATTTTGATGCTAATACCATGCTGGTTTTGATACTACTGCTCTGTGTTATAATTTTGAAGTTAGTTATTGTGATGTTTCCAGCATCACTCTTCTTGCTCAATATGGCTTTTGTTTGGGGGGTTCTTTTTTTTTCTTCTGAACGAATTTTAGGACTGTTTTCTAGTTCTGTAAAGAAAGTCATTAGTATTTTCATGGGAATTATTTTAATCTGTATGTCTTTGGTAGTGTGGCCATGTGGATAATATTAATTCTGCCTATACATAAAAATGGGACATTGTCACATTTTCTAATATTTTTCAATTTCTTTCTTCAATGTACTATAATTTTCATTGTAGAGGGTTTTCACCTCTGCCTTAGATTAATTCCCAAAGTTTTTCTCTGCTGTTATAAGTGAGAATTTTCCCCTGATTTCCTTATTCAATACTACTGCTGTCAAAGCAAAATAACGATATTGACTTATGAATATTGGAGCTTGTATCCTGCTATTTTGCTAAATTTGATTATCAGCTTTAGTAGTCTCTAGTAGAGTATTTTGTGTCTTTCAGATATGGGATCATGTCATAAGATAATACAGAAAATTTGAGCTCTTCTTTTTCTATTTATATCCCTTTAATTTCCTTCTCTTGCTTGTTCCCTCTGGCTAGAGTTTCAAGGGCAGTGTTTAATAGGAATGGTGGCAGTGGGTATCCTTGTCTTATTCCTAGTGTTAGAGGAAATGCTTTCAAATTTTCTCCATTCAATATGATTTTGTCTTTGGATTTGTCATACATAGCCCTTATAACATTGAGAAACATCCCTTGTTTCTGCAGTGTTTTTAACATGAATGGATGCTTGGATTTTATGAAAGGTTTTTTCTGCTTCTCTTGAGATGATCATGTGATTCTTGTCCTTAATTCTACTTATGTAGTAAATTACATTTATTGATTTGCATATGTGCAAACAACCTTGTATCCCTGGAAGGAAACCTACTTGATCATGGTGTACTATCTTCTTGAAATGTTTTTGAATGTGGCTTGCTAATATTTTATTAAGGGTTTTTGCATCTATGTTCATCAGGGATATTGGTCTATAGTTTTCTTTCTTTGATGTCTTTGTCTAGTTTTGGTATCAGAGTTATACTGGTTTCATAGAATACATTTGGGAGTGTTCCATATCTTTCAATTTCATGAAGTAATTTCATAAAGACTGGTGTTAGTTTTTCTGGTGTTAGTCAGGTGTTAGTCTGGTAGAAATCAACTGATAAAGACGATGTTAGTCCAGTAGATATCAATTGATAAGTACATCTGATTCTGGACTTTTCTTTGTTGGAAGTAAACAAAGAAAATGTTACTTTTACATTTTCCTGGTTCAATCTGGGTGGGTCATTTGTGTCTAGAAATTTGTCAATGTCTTCTAAATTTTCAGCTTATTGAATAATTTTGAAAATTATTTCTATGATCCTTTGGATTACAGAAGTATCACTGGTGATATCTCCTTTTTCATTTACAATTGTGTTTTTTTGGGTATTCTTTCTTGGTTAGTTTGGCTAAATGTTTTCAATTTTATTTATCTTTCTGGAGAACCAACTATTTATTACATTGATCCTGTGTATAACTTCCTTTTTATTCTTAATTTTATTAATTTTGACTCTTAATTATTTCTGACTTTATACTAATTTGGAATTAGCTTAATTTTCCTTTTCTAAGGTCTTAAGGTATAAGTTTATTTATTTTTTAGTGTAGGCACTCAATGCTATAAAATTTCATCTTATAACTGCTTTCATATTGTTCCAGATATTTTGATATGTGGCATTTCTCATTTGTTTCTAAGAATTTCTTTTCTAATTTCTTCGATGAACCATTTTTATTTGAGCATAGTTCAATTCCCATGTGTTTAAGTGGTTTTCATTATTTTTCTTGCTGTTGAGTTCTAGTTTCATTACATTATGTTCTGGTAGGTTGCATGGAATTTTATCAAATTTTTTGTGTGTTTGCTAAGACTTATATTTTGACCTAGAATATAGTCTATTCTGGGAAGTTTCCATGAGTGTTCCTATGGTGAATTCTGCTGTTCTGAGGTTAAATATTCATAGATGTCTATTAGGTCCATTCTATTATGGTAACATTTAGGTCAGAAATATCTCTATTTATTTTGTTTTTGGATGACCTGTCTATGGGTGATAACGGTGTGTTGAAATCCCCCAATATTATTGTATTGAGATCTATCTGTGATTTAACATCAAGAAGTATTTTTTAATGTAATTAGATTCACTGCTAGTTGTGCATATACAGTTACTACTGTTATATATTTTTTTAACTGTTCCATTTATTAGTATGTAGTTAACTTCCTTATTTTTTTCTGATTAGTTTTTGCTTGAAATCTGCTTTTTAGATTGGCAAATAGCTTCTCCCACTTGTTTTTTGAACTTCATTTACATGGAATAACTTTTTTCCATCCTTTACTTTCAGTTTGTTGGTGTCTTTGCCTATGAGATGAATCTTTTGCAGGAAGCATATATTTGGATCTTGTTTTTAATCCATTCTGACAATCTATATTTTTTACTCAGAGAATTGAGAACACTTACATTATTGTTAGTTATTATGTTATGTTATAATGGATAGATGTTTGTTAATTCCTATTATTTTGGTTTGTTCCTTATATTTAACTGAGTGTTGATGTTCCTTATATTTAACTGAGTGTTGATTTTCATTTAGTTGCTCTTCTAATGAGCAACTTCTATTTGGGAGCTTTGTGGTTTGTTAAGTTCTTCTTAGTGTAGTATACCTTTGAATAATTTTTGCAATGCTGACTTAGGCATCATGAATTCTTTGCTTATTCTTTTCATGGAAACATTTTTATTTCTTCATCAATTCTGAAAGATTGCTTTTCTGGACATAGCAATCTTGGCTGGCAATTGTTTCTTTAGCACAAGGACTATGTCTTTTCATAGCTGCTGAATTCAAAATAGCTAGATTAGAACCAACCTAGATGCCCTTCAATAGATGAATGGATAAAGAAACTGTGGTATATAGACACAATGGAATATTACTCAGTCATATAGAAGAATAAAATTATGGCATTTGCAGGTAAATGAATGCAGTTGGAGAATATCATGATAAGTGAAATGGGTCAACCCCAAAAAACCAAAGGCTGAATGATCACTCTGATAAGAGGATGATGATGCATAACAGGTAGTTAGAGTAGTGAGAGGGAGGCAAGAATGGAGGAAGGATGGATTGTATATAGGAAAAAGAGGGGTGGGGGGAGAAGGAAAAATAACAGAATGAGACAAACATCATTACCCTATGTACATGTATGATTATATAAATAGTGGGCTATATTTTGTGTACAACCAGAGAAACAACAGTTGTACCCAATTTATGTACAATGAATCAAAATAAATGAATAAAATAAAATAAAAATTAAAAAAAAAAAGGATAGCAAACCAAAAGGAAACTAATTGGAATTTTGGTTCAAAGATGACAAGGCAAAGAAACACCAACACACACATGCAGTTACTTGTACATATACAGACTTATACACTTGCAGAGTATGGTGTACTGTGTTCACAGAAACATAAAAACCAAATTTATCCAATTTGCACATATGCTTTTATTCTTAAAATAAATTTCTCCTATGTAGGAAAAAAGGGATAAAATTAAAAAGCATTAAGAAACAACTGGTATATGAAAATAAATTTGTTATTAGAGATGAATGATTAATAAATAAAATATTAAGTTGGATGACAGAAATTTAAGGAGATTTAAAAAATGTGTTTTAACTATCCTAAAGAAATGTCTCATTCCTACTGATTTTTAGTTTCCCTGGCTTCTAAAGCAGTCTTATTTTTTCATCATAAATTAAAAACCAAACAAATAAAATAGCACAAAAAATTATGTGCCCTGTTGTTAAAATTTGCTCTTATTCTTTTTCACAATTTAAATATTTTATTGAATTTTCTGCATTTATTCATCTTTGAAACAGTTCTGCCAATATTATTTAAGCCATTTTACAACCTTCAACACTCATAGTTATTAATGTTTTCTCTCATAAAAAAGACTTAAGTATGAAAATTTAATAGTATGTGAGCACTGCAGCTTTTATATTCTCAATAAAATTATATCAGTGTTGTGGTTTAGATGAGAGGTGTCCCCCAAAAACCTCCTGTGGGAAACGGTGCAAGAACATTCAGAGGTGAAATGATTAGGTTATGAGAACCTGAACCCAATTAGTGAATTAATCTCCTGATGGAATTACTGAGTGGTAACCAAAGGTGGATAGGGTACGGCTTGAGGAGATGTGTCCCTGGGATGTACCTTTGGGGTACTTATTTTCTATCTGGTGAGTAGAGTCTCTCTGTTTTCTGATCATCATGTGAGCTGCTTCCCTCTGCCACACTCCTGCTATGATGTTTTGCCTCACCTTGGGCCTGAGGAATAGAGTCAGTTGCTATGGAATGAGACCTCTGAAACCATGAGCCCTCAAATGAACTTTTCCTCTTCTAAAGTTGTTCTTGTCTGGTCTTTTAGTAACATCAGTGACAAAGCTGACTAAAACAATAAGATATACTTAATAATAATAAGCATGGTATTTCTCACATTGCACATTTCTTTAATTTTTTTATGTATACAGTCAATTTACCATTGTCTTATCATTTCTCTAGAATTGTGTCATTATTAATTATATATCCTTGTTGAAAATTGACCTGACAAAACGTCTGATTTGTTACCTTTTAAAAATAAATTGGTACCCAATTTTTATTCAATGTTTATAAAAATGACTTAGATATGATGCTTAATATCACTTTAAAATCATCTTATTCATGATTAAGCAAAATCCTTACAAGGCAATTTTCATATAAGAAGAATATAGTATTATTGAATTCTTGTTCATTCTAAATGTATGTGTCAGATAAGAGAAAGAATGAGGGAAGAGTATAGTGGAAACCATAGAGTTTAGTTCCTTGTTCATACCAAGAAATATACCTGTCGTAATAATGAGTCCAATTTCATATTGCCACTGTAATACTTATTGAAATTTGTTTTAATTCATATATAGTTCTTTGCAAAATGTCTTTACTCTTGTGTCTCTTTTAGAATACATCTGCAAAAATCTGAAAATAGACTTTAGAAGATGAAATTATTAAAAATAATTCTCACCAATTTGTTTTTCCTAATTTGACTATATTTTCTTGTCAGTTATAACTTGTTCTTATACTTCCTTAATGTCACATTTCCCATTTTTAACACCTTATCTGCTCTTTTGAGACAATTATGTGCATATTACAAACAAAATTGTTCATGTACCAGAGGACTCTAGATGGTCTAAAAAATCTACATATTCAGTAAAAAGTTGGAAAGTTTACAAAGAAAAAAACAGGAAAATATCTTTGTTACCAAAGTACAAAAACAATCTATAAAAATGCACATCATAAGGCTAAAAATTTCACCCCTAGGATTATGTAAAATTTTAGAATGGTTTGTGCAGTTAAAGAGAATGCAGTCTTTATATCAAGAAAATTTCAAACTCATTATATTCTTATAAATGTAAAGAAAATGACCATGTGATTTAAGAGTATCATTTTAACCTGACTGGAAACAGAAGACATTGGTGGCTGTACAGGCTTTAGGAATGCCCAGGTCCCTTTGGTGAGATTATAGGCAGGGGTATAATTGTTTCCAGAGAAAAGCACATTACCACTCAGTCATATATTACCTTCCTGAATATAAGTCCCAGAGACATTTTTATAAAGATCCATAGGGAATGTGTGTGTTCCTTGAAGGAGGTTATTTGTGGAGTTGAGAAGTTGGAAGCAGTTCACATTGCCATTGCTGGGGGTGAAAAAAATATAATATGCTTGGTACACACAATGTAGTCTGCACTTAAATACAACTGATTCAAGATTCACTTGGCAACATGGGCAGATCTTAAAACAGTTCTTAGTGAAAAATTCAAGAAAGAGAATCGGTATATAGGACACTAGCTTACATGGAAATTAAAAATGCAGGCACACCAAATAATAATATACACTTAGCCTGATCACATGCTGACAGAAGTTTAAAGGGTGCATGCAGAAAGGTTGAAAGGACAAGGAAATGAATTTAAAAAATCAGAAAGATGAGAAAACAATAAAACCTTCCACACCAACTATGTTGGTCTACTATATGCCCCCCCAATTGATCCAGAACCTCCAAATAGGAGATAATTCCTTTGATAATTCAACAATAAAATGTGTTAGAAACATTATGTCTAAAAATTAGTATGAATAAGTGATTATCTGATAGCTTTTATGTATCTTACATATGAAGAATGAGGTGTTATTCCTGTATGGTAGAATTGTAAACCAAGACACAATCCATCAAAAAACATGTGAGGTGTGTTTCTTTAAAAACCTGACAAATATTCCACATACAGAGCATAAATCTGATATTTATATGCTGTGTAATGTGCTGTCCAGAGGCCAGCTGAGATAGTCACTGAGTATGGGTCTTGAATTGGTCTCATAGGAAGATTAACATGGATTTGTGATTAATGTGAAAGTTTACTTCCCCAAAAGGAAGTCTGATCAAAGTAGAAAGGTAACTCTGTGTTGAAGTCCCTGCAGGTGACGTGTTTTTGAAACTTTCATGTACCCTGGGTATGAATGGTATGATTATTACTTAAGAAAGGAGGGAACTATCCTATAGCTATCCTCTACTGATAAATAAGTGATTTTTCCTTTCCTTCCAGTCTTAGATGAAAATTGATTAAAAGAGAATATGATGGGGGAATTTTAATAATTTCATGGACACAGGGAAAAATAATTGAATTTTCATAACACAGTGTAAAGCAGGTTATCTCTTCCTTTCTAAGTATTCCCCCTCAGATGCTATCATATTATTTGGCTTTTAATTTAGGAGAATTAGTTTTTAAATTTCTTTCCATGGCCTATCTGAAGGAGTTAATAGTTGTCACCTTATTTGAAATATTTCTTCCTAATTTATGGAAATAAAACATCATGATACTCATTTAAGACCTGTAAACCAAGAAAACATGTCCTCTAGGGTCTTTTCAGGGTTAAAGTGTGTCTTGCTAAGGGAAGAAGCTGCATGTCTAAGAAGCTGCTCTAGGGACCCAGGCATGTTGAGTCAGTTTGGATATTAGCAAGCCCAATACACACTCAATTGCACTCAATTGCATATTATGGCATGGTAGAGAAACAAAAAAGAATAATTAACTAGTTCTGTGACTAGAGGTAGAGCCTGTGCTGAAAATAATTGGATAGAGATGAGAATCCTCTGCTTGACCTAATGTAGTTTTTCTATTTCACAGTTGGACATGAAACTTTCAAAAATTTATGGGTAAATATAAACCCGATTTCACATAGAATTCCTGTTGTTTTGTGCTCGCTGATTTCAAACTAAACCAAAGGACTTGGGCAGGCTGTATGCATTATTCTTCCCTCAAGCTAGGATGAGCACTGGAGGTCCCGGAAAGCCAGAAGTTGGAAACAGTTTCTCAGATCACCAGGGCATCTTTGTGCTGGTCTTCAGATTTAATAACAAACTGAGCTGAATTCTTAAAGTCTCTCTCTTGTGTGTGAATGTGAAGGGCAGACACAAGCTAATTTCTGTAACACCAGTGGTTTTCATCTTAGTTATATGAGTTCGTTTAATTTTAGGATTACATTAATGTCAAAACAAAATACTTGATGTCAAATAGGCATATCTTTGAAAAAAAATACAGGCAAAAATCTACCTTTGTCTTTATTTAAACCATGGTACCTTCTGCAATATTAGTCTCTGCTATAGTATTTGACATTACTCTGATAGAATTCAGACAACTGAAATGTGACAAAATCTAATCTCACTGAGATTTTCCCTCCCCTCTTTCCCTCCTTCCTTCTTCCCTTCTTTGCTTCTTTCCCTCTTTTCTGTCATCCTCCCTTCCCTCCTATTACCTCTCACTTTTTTTCTTTTCTTCTCTTTTCTTTGTCATATTTCAAGTCATTTGTTGTACTTCAATTTGAATCATCAACCACAAAATTAAAGATGGTAGGCACTTAGGATACACATAGTAATTTACATTAACACACAGCCATCCACTGCTGGGTCAAATTCAGTCAAATAGGAAAACAAAAGGAAAATTATGTGTATGTCAAGTGACAATTGTGGAATGTATGGGGAAATATTTTCTTTTACTGTCAACTATATTATATACAGATATTTGATTGTTTCTTAGGTATTTTCCCTAAGCCAAGTCACACATTTTATTTTGATAAAATAATTTGAAGTATGGTTGCATTTGATTAATGTGTTTGAATTCAGATTTCTTATAAGTGTGACAATTTTTAAAAAATGTCTTTTTGTATCTTAAATGGACTGACATACTCAGAAACTTCAGACCCAATGATGGTTTATGAAAATGAGTAGCATCACACAGAATACTGGAGTAATTCTCTTCTGTAATTTCCAGAACTTCTGACAGAAAGATAAAAAGAAGGAGATGTTCCACTTTCTAATTAGTTTTTAAAATTTCCTCTGACTCTAATTCACTGGCCAGGGTAAAAATTGATTTATATTACACACACATTGTGAAGTGGTAGTTTTACTCATTTTGAAACCTTAGAATTTATTCCTTTTTACTTTTGAAGAAAAACTCTTATTGGAATCCATATTTTATAGTAAAGAGCTATGCTTATGTATTCTATTGGAAATTTTAATTGCGGTCACAGGAAAATTATAACAGTAGAGTATAAAGATTTTCTTTATAAAACAGTTAAATGATACTACCAAACACTGCTACCCAGGCAGCAAATCATTCACTTATTTCAAAAACAGGAGGAAAAGTCATCAAGAAAGTGTGCACTTGCTTTGCATTTCAGCTGGATGACTGGCATCAAAGTGATATAATGCTCCAGGCAATGGAAGGAGAGTCAAGTTTTGCTGTCACTAAAATGAACAAGATATTGTCTGATCTAAATTCAAGAGAGGAGTTCGATTATTTTTGAGTCTGAAAGTTTCCGAATGGTGGAAGAGTCAGAGGTATGATGTAGTGGGCATCAGGAAGTAAAATGCACCACAATATATTGTCTGGTCTTTTCCAAGAGAGAATGGTGACTACAATGACCATACCTCACAGGATTTTATAACATGTGAATATTATTCTTTTGCAAATGTGGCCAAACCAACCTTGGGGCAAAGGTCTTATTTCTAACTGTCAATTTTCAGTGGAGAAAATTGAAGCTCACCGTGAGTAGTCTATAGTCATAGTAATAAGTGAGAAGTGTAGACCTGAAATGTTATTAATCTGATTCTAAGTGCTTTTCCACTTCAGTTATCTCAAAAAGCTGTATCTAGAAGATGCACTCTTGATATGCTTAAGACAACAGAATAATTTAAAGAAACATGTTTTGAGAATTGAAACATTCTCTTTAAAATGGAGATTGTGGGGGGGATCCAAGATGGCAGACTATAGGGTGACTGCATCTCCCGGCACTCCAGAACCCAGGATTCAAGAAGGGGAGATATTGAGAGACTCAGACCAACATAGAGCCATGGGGTGAGTCTCTCCCACCGGGTGAAGCTTGGCCCGGGCCGCAGGCCTGGACAGGAGCAGCTTCTCGGAGTAGGGCAGGGCAGCTAGAGTCTTTCCCAAGCAGCCCTGCTTTCTCCGGCAGCAGGCTCGATCCACAGCCAGCTTCTAGGAGGAGGCCTGCCCAGTGAGAGCTTTTCCACACAGAGTCAACCTCAAGCTCTGGAACCAGCGGTGGGCCCCGGCCCACAGGTGGCTTCTGGGACCAGGGCAGGGCAGCCAGAGACTTCCCCAAGCAGCCCTGCTCCCTCTGCTGGCAGGGGGGGTCCACAGCCAGCTTCTTGGAGCAGGCCCGCCCAGTGAGAGCTTTTCCACACAGAGCCAACCCCAAGCCCTGAACCCAGTGGCGGCCCCAGCCCGCAGGTGGCTTCTGGGACCAAGGCAGGACAGGGAGAGGCTTTCCCCAAGCAGCCTGGCTCCCTCAGGCAAGGGCAGGCCCTGTCTATAGCCAGCTTCTAGGAGCAGGACCGCCCAGTGAGAGGATTTCCACGCAGCCCCCAGCCCTGGACCCAGTAGCAGGCTAGGGGCAGCTTTCTTCGGAAGCACTGCATTATCCTCCAAGACTTCAGGCTACTGAAGGCTGGGAGGTGATACACTGGAAATCTACAGGGACACTATAAGTCAAAGAAGAAATCTGCAATATCTCAGAGTTCCACTGACATCTGACCAATATGAGAAAACAAGGGAAGAAAATGTCCCAAACAAACCTAGATACTCTATCAATAAAACCCAATTAGAGCACAGCAGAAGAAATGTCAGAAAGGGGTTCAGAATGTACATAATTAAAACAATCAGGGAAGCAAATGAGGAGATGAAAGAGCAAATGCAGGCATTGAAGGAAGAGATGAAAGAGCAAATGCAGGCATTAAATGATCACACCAATCAACAGTTAAAAGAGCAAATACGGGAAGCAAGAGATCATTTCAATGAAGAGTTAAAGATACTGAAAAAAAACCCAAACAAACAGAAATCCTTGAAATGAAGGAAACAATAAACCAAGTTAAAACTCCATAGAAAGCATAACCAATAGGATAGAACACCTGGAAAACAGAACCTCAGACAATGAAGACAAAATATTTAATCTTGAAAACAAAGTTGACCAAACAGATAAAATGGTAAGAAATCTACAAGAATTATGGAATATCATGAAAAGGCCAAATTTAAGAATTATTGCGATTGAGGAAGGGTTAGAGAAACAAACCAAAGGAATGAACAATCTATTCAATGAAATAATATCAGAAAATTTCCCAAATCTGAAGAATAAAATGGAAAACCAGGTACAAGAGGCTTATAGGACTCCAAATACACAAAACTACAACAGACCCACACCAAGGCACATTATAATGAAAATACCTAACATACAAAATAAAGACAGAATTCTAAAGACCGCGAGAGAAAAGAATCAAATTACTTTCAGAGGGAAACCAATAAGAATATCAGCAGATTTTTCAATCCAGACCCTAAAAGCTAGAGGGGCCTGGAACAACACTTACCAAGCCCTAAAAGAAAACGGATGCCAACCAAGAATCTTATACCCAGCAAAACTTACTTTCAGATTTGATGATGAAATAAAATCCTTCCAAGATAAACAAAAGCTAAAAGAATTTACAAAAAGAAAGCTGGCATTACAGAACATTCTCAGCAAAATATTCCATGAGGAAGAGATGAAAAACAACGATGCAAATCAGCAACCAGAGGAGCTAGCTTAAAGGAATAGGCAAATAAAGGAGAAACCAAACCATGTCAAAAAACAAAAGTGAGTCAAATGACTGGGAATACATATCATATCACAATAATAACTCTGATTGTTAATGACCTGAACTCATCAATCAAAAGACATAGACTGGCAGATTGGATTAAAAAGAAAAATCCAACAATATGCTGCCTGCAAGAGACTCATCTCATAGAAAGAGATACCCACAGACTAAAGGTGAAAAGATGAGAAAAAACATACCATGCACATGGGCAAAGCAAAACAGCTGGAGTAGCCATCCTCATTTCAGATAATGTGGATTTCAAGCCAAAACTAGTCAGAAGGGATAAAGAAGGACATTACATACTGCTTAAGGGAAGCATAAATCAGCAAGACATAACCATCATAAATATCTATGCCCCGAACATTGCCTCATCCATATATGTCAAACAAATCCTTCTCAATTCCAGAAATCAAATAGACCACAACACAATAATACTAGGTGATTTTAACACACCTCTCTCACCACTGGATAGATCTTCCAAACAAAAATTGAATAAAGAAACCGTAGATCTCAATAACAGAATCAACAATTTAGTTGTAGTGGACATATATAGAAAATACCATCCAACAAAGAATGAATACACTTTCTTCTCAACAGCACATGGATCCTTCTCTAAAATAGACAATATTTTATGCCACAGAGCTACTGTTAGCAAAAAATACAAGAAGACAGAGATACTACCTTGTATTCTATCAGATCATAATGGATTGAAATTAGAAATAAATAACAGAATAAAAAACAGAAACTTCTCCAATACCTGGAGATTAAATAATACACTATTATATGAAAAATGGATAACAGAAGACATCAGGAGGGAAATAAAAAAATTCTTAGAAGTAAACGAGAACAAAGACACATCATATCAAAATCTCTGGGATACTATGAAAGCGGTACTTAGAGGAAGATTTATTTCATGTGGCACATTCAACAAAAGAAGTAAAAGTCAACAAATAAATGACTTAACACTACAGCTCAAAGCCCTAGAAAAAGAAGAGCAGACCAACATGAAAAGTAGTAGAAGACAGGAAATAGTTAAAATCAGAGCCAAAATCAATGAAATTGAAACAAAGGAAACAATTGAAAAAATTAACAAAATAAATAGTTGGTTGTTTGAAAAAATAAACAAAATTGATAAACCCTTAGCCAAACTAAGAGAAAGAGGGAGAAAACTCAAATTACTAAAATTCGGAATGAACAAGGAAACATCACAACAGACACAAGTGGAATACAAAACATAATTAGAAGTTATTTTGAAAATCTATATTCCAACAAAACAGAAAAGCTCAAAGACATCAACAAGTTTCTAGAGATATATGAATTATCTAACTGAACGAGAAGGACATACACAACTTAAATAAATAAGTTTCAAGCAATGAAATAGAAGAGGTCATCAAAAGGTTACCAACAAAGAAAAGTCCAGGACCAGATGGGTTCTCAGCCGAGTTCTACAAAACCTTTAAAGAAGAGTTCATTCCAATACTCCTCAAAGTATTCCATGAAATAGAAGAGGAGGGAAACCTCCCAAACTCGTTCTATGAAGCAATATCACCCTGATACCTAATCCAGACAGAGACACATCAAGGAAAGAAAATTTCAGACCAATATCCTTAATGAACATCAATGCAAAAATTCTCAACAAAATTTTAGCAAATCACATACAAAAATATATTAAAAAGATAGTGCACCATGATCAAGTGGGTTTTATCTCAGGGATGCAAGGTTGGTTCAACATTCAAAAAAATCAATAAATGTCATCCACCATATCAACAGACTTAAAGTTAAGAATCACATGATTATTTCGATAGATGCAGAAAAAGCATTCAATAAAATACAGCATCTTTTCATGCTCAAAACACTAGAATCATTCCCCCCTAAAAACTGGAACAAGGCAGGGATGCCCTCTTTCACCACTTCTTTTCAACATCATCCTTGAAACTCTAGCCAGAGCAATTAGACAAACCAAAGAAATTAAAGGGATACGAATAGGAAAAGAAGAACTCAAACTATCCTTTTTCGCTGATGACATGAGTATATATTTAGAGGAACCCGGAAATTCCATCAGAAAACTTTTAGAACTCATAAGTGAATTCAGTAAAGTAGCAGGTTATAAGATCAATGCTCATAAATCCAATGCATGTTTATACATAAGTGATGAATCTTCAGAAAGAGAAGTTAGGAAAACTACCCCATTCTCAGTAGCCTTGTAAAAATAAAATACTTGGGAATCAATCTCACAAAAGAGGTGAAAGACCTCTACAATGAGAACTTTAGAACACTAAAGAAAGAAATTAAAGAAAACCTTAGAAGATGGAAAGATCTCCCATGTTCCTGGATAGGCAGAATTAATATTGTCAAAATGGCCATACTACCTAAAGTGCTATACAGATTCATTGCAATTCCAATTAAAATCCCAATGATGTATCTTACAGAAATAGAGCAAGCAATTATGAAATTCATCTGGAAGAATAAGAAACCCAGAATAGCTAAAGCAATCCTTAGCAGAAAGAGTGAAGCAGGGGGTATCACAATACAGATCTTCAACTCTACTACAAAGCAATAGTAACAAAAATGGCATGGTATTGGTACCAAAATAGACAGGTAGATCAATGGTACAGAATAGAGGACACTGACACAAACTCAAATAAATGCAATTTTATCATATTAGACAAAGGTGCCAAAAATATGCAATGGAGAAAAGATAGCCCCTTCAACAAATGGTGCTGGGAAAACTGGAAATGCATATGCAACAGAATGAAATTAAACCTCTATATCTCACCCTGCACAAAACTCAACTCAAAATGGATCATGGACCTCGGAATCAGACCAGAGACTCTGCTTCTTATAGAAGAAAAAGTAGGTCCAAATCTTCAACATGTCCGCTTAGGATCAGACTTCCTTAACAGGATTCCCATAGCACAAGAAATAAAAGCAAGAATCAACAACTGGGATAGATTCAAACTAAAACTAAAAAGCTTTCTCTCAGCAAAGGAAACTATCAGTAATGTGAAGAGAGAGCCTACAGAGTGGAAGAATATCTTTGCCACTCATACATCAGATAGAGCACTAATTTCCAGAATATATAAAGAACTCAAAAAACTCTACACCAAGAATACAAATAATCCAATCAACAAATGGGCTAAGGAAATGAACAGACACTTCACAGAAGAAGATGTACAAAATCAACAGATATATGATAAAATGTTCAACATCTCTAATAAAAAGAGAATTGCAAATCAAAACTACCCTAAGATTCCATCTCACCCCAATTACAATGGCAATTATCAAGAACACAAGCAACAATAGGTGTTAGGGAGGATGTGGGGAAAAAGGTACACTCATACATTGCTGGTGGGTTTGCAAATTAGTGCAGCCACTCTGGAAAGCAGTATGGAGATTCCTCAAAAAGCTTGGAATGGAACCACCATTTGACCTAGCTATCCCACTGCTTGGCCTATACCCAAAGGACTTAAAATCAGCCTACTACAGAGATACAGCCACATCAATGTTTATAGCTGCTCAATTCACAATAGCCATATTGTGGAACCAACCTAGATGTCCTTCAATTGATGAATGGATAAAGAAACTGTGGCAAATATATACAATGGAATATTACTCTGCCATAAAGAACGATAAAATTATGGCATTTGCAGTCAAATGGATGAAATTGGAGAATATCATGCTAAGTGATGTAAGCCAATCTCAAAAAATCAAAGGAAGAATGATCTCGCTGATAAGTGGATGATGACACATAATGGGGGGTGGGAGGAGTTAGTGTTAGGGTTAGGGTTAGGTTTAGGGCGAGGGTTAGAGAGGGTGGCAAGAATGGAGGAAGGAAGGACTGTATAGAGGGAAAAGAGGGGTGGGAGGGGTGGGGGGGGAGGGAAAAAATACCAGAATGAATCAAACAACATTACCCTATGTAAATTTATGATTACACAAATGATATGCCTTTATTCCATGTACAAACAGAGAAACAACATGCATCCCATTTGTTTACAATAAAAAAAAATTGGAGGTTGTGAAAGAATGGAAAGAACATTGAATCAGGAAGTGAAGGTTTAAGTTCAGGTTTTGGAAATACCTATGAAGACATTTGTGAATAGCATTAGTTAACAACTTTCTTAAGTTTTCATTTGCCTATTTGTAGAATAATAATAAATATTTGTGCTATTTAACTTTCAGAACCATTTGGAGATTCATGAATAAATGGCTGGGGTTGTAGTTCAGTGGAGGGTGTTTGCCTAGCATATGTGAGGCACTGGGTTTGATTCTCAGCATATAAATAAAATAGAATAAAATAAACGTTCATTAAAATTTTTTTTTTAAATGACCTAATATGGTGGTACATACCTGTAATCCCTGCAATTTAGGAAGCTGAAGCAGGAGGACCACAAATTCAAAGCCACCCTTAGCAACTTAGGTCTTAAACAAATTAGCAAAACTCTGTCTCAAAATACAAAATAAAAAGGGCTGAGAGCAAATTATATTTTGTGCATGTATGATTATGTCAAAATGAACCCCACTATTATGCATAACTATTATGCACTAATAAAAACATTAGAAAGAATAATATGTATAAAGAAATTACCCCATATGGAAAGGACCACACAGATAAGAATATCTTTGGACTAGACCCTTTCTCTTTATTTGTTAAAAATTTAGTAAACAAACATTGGTTTATTTATGAGGAATCAGGTTGAATGTCTTCAGAAATAAGGAAAAAAACGCTGCTTCTCCCTCCCTCATGTCCTCTCTGCTTATAAGATACTTAAAAATATTTAACTTTTTTGAGAAAGAATTATTTTTATAGGACTCTGATTTATACTGTTGGTGTCTTACCCAGATTCCTGAGAATCCTTTTTAACAGCAGCTGTGGAGGCTGCCAAGGGCTCAACTTGCTTCAGTCTTCCTTGGAGAACTGCCTTACCCTTGAGGAGGCCAGAAGATGACTGCTGATGGACTACAAAAGCTCTTGTTTCAAGGGAAACCTCGAAAGCAGACAGGCAGCTTCTCCAAAAGGTAGGTGAAAACAAAAAGGAAGGGGGTGCTTTACTGGAAACTAAAACTGGACATTCAAAGCAGATCAGGGACACAGGAGGTTGGATATAATAAAATAAGAAAAAAAAATACCCAGCAGCAAAACCACTACCACAGTCAGGCCAGAAGTTCCAGCTAGAGAGGTCCCTCTGTGAGCACAGTGGAGGGATAAGGGAATTAAAGGAACACATACTTTTGGGAGGCCTGAGGCATGACTGGTTATGGAGTATTTAGAGACCAAGGATATTGCCTAACAAACCTGAAGGATGAGTTGCACAATATCCAAGTGTGGGGAAAGAAGCCACCATCTCTCCAGGTGGCATGTAAAGGACAAAGGAAGAAACCATTTTGCAGCTGCAGTGTGGGTGTTGGCAATGGAAGAAGTTGATTTCTGGCAAACATGAGTTTGGCCTGAAATCCAGACCCTGTATTTCATGCTGTTTACATGCTGTATGTGTTTACATGCTGCATGACATAGAGTGTGCTTAAGTGACCAGGAGAAAATTAAACATGGAGAGAGGTTTACACAGGAGATAACTGGTCACAGAAACCCACCCAGCTCTACCCCTCCCCTCTAGACCACAGCATGCAGGACTGGCTGGAAAGATGCATCTGGCCAGGAACTAGGGGTGGGAGAAATTGTTTGCAGACTGAACTCAAGACCAGGAAATGTGGGATCTGCAGGTGACATAGGGGACTAAGGATTGACCCCCCTACCACATGATTGGAACCCAGGGAATCCCTGGGGTAAAGTCCTGCAGCATGGACCAGCAAGTACTGGGCACTGGAGGCATGCTGATTAAACATCTCCATACCAACTGGCATTCAGTGAAGAGCCTGGAGAGCCCCTAAGCCTAAACTTTGCCTCCAGGAACTCCACCTATGGGATTACCTCTCTCACTTCAGCAATCCAGAGGGTGGGGAATCACACATCAGACGACCCCACCTAAAACTGCTGGGAAGAGAAGTTGAGAATGTTTTGAACTCCAACGGAAAGAATTCTTTAACTTTCCATCAAATTTTTTAGAATTCTTTTTCACTGTTTAATTGTGACCTTAATGGACATTTTTCCAATTTCCTATTTTTTCCTTCTCATCTCTAGCATTTTTGAAGATAATTATTTTACATAGATTCATTTTTTGTGAACTAGCAGGCTTGAGTAGTATAGTTTAGTTTAGTTTTGTATTCTTTTAATTTTTAATTTTTTAATTTAAATTTTTGCTTTGTGTATATTTTTTCACCTACCTGTTTCCCTTGATTCTCTCTTTACTTCTGCTAACAACTAATCTCTATTGTTTTATCTTTCACTCTACCTTTAATCTTTTACTTCTGTCTTCTCTCTTCCTCCCTCACCATATCCCCTATCACTTCTGTTCTCTCCCTATCCACCATCTGAAAATGTAAACCCTTTTGCAAACTTGCTGTTTTTATTATAGGATAACTGATCATATCATTTCTGTTTATTGTGATAATTAACATTGTAGATGTTATTGTAGGAACTGTTTGGTTTAATGCTCTAAATTGTTTGCACTGGTTATTATTATTTGTCTCCCTGCTAACCAGTGAGGTACTAGAAACCTTGAGGGACACTATAAGTCCATAGGGCAGAAACTCTACTGCCTCAGATCCATAGTGTTAGATAGGCAGACACACAAACAACATGAATAAGCGAGGAAAAAATTGCTCCAAGCAAATCAAGATACTCCAATAACAGAGTCCACTGATACCACAGTGGAAGAAATGTCAGAGAAGACGTTTAGAATGTACATAGTTAAACTGATCTGGGAAGTAAAGGATGATGTAAAAGAGCAAATAGAGATAGCAAAAGATCACTTCAATAAAGAGATAGAGATTCTGAAAATAAAACAAACAAAAAGAAATCTTTGAAATGAAGGAAACAATAAACCAGATTAAAAACTCAATAGAAAGAATGACCAACAAACTAGATCACTTGGAAGACAGAACCTCAGGCAATGAAGACAAAATATATAATCTTGAAAATAAAGTTGACCTCCCAGTGAAGATGGTTAGAAACCATAAACAGAACTTCCAAGAATTATGGGGTAACATGAAAAGACCAAATTTAAGAATTATCAAAATAGATTAAGGTGTGGAGATACAAACCAAAGGAATGTACAATCTTTTCAATAAAATAATTTCAGAAAATTTCCCAAAGTTAAAGAAGGAAATGGAAATCAAATAAAAGAGGCTTAGAAGACTCCAAATATGCAAAATCATAACAGACCCACATCAAACCACAATATAATGAAAATGTCTATCATATAGAATAAGTATAGAATTTTAAAGGGTGTAAGAGAAAAATATCAGATTACACATTGGGGAAAACAATTCAAATCTCAGCTGATTTCTCAATCCAGACCCTCAAAGCTAGGAGGTCCTGGAATAACATATACCAAGCTCTGAAAGAAAATGAATGCCAACCAAGAATCCTATATTCACCAAAATTAAGCTTCAGATTTGAAGATGAAATAAAAACCTTCCATGATAAACAAAAATAAAAAGAATTTACAACCACATAGCCTGTAATTCAGAATATTCTCAGCAAAAATATTCAATGAAGATAAAAAGAAAAATAAACAAGTGAAAACCCAATGAAGGAACTACACTAAAGGAATAGTCAATCAAAGGAGAAATTTATTCAAATTAAAAACTAGAAATAAACCAAAATTACTGGGAACACAAATTATATCTCAATAATAACCTTGAACATTAATGGCCTAAACCCATTAATCAAAAGACATAGACTGGCAGATTGGATTAAAAAACAAGGCTCCACAATATGCTGTCTCCAAGAGACTCACCTCATAGGAAAAGACATCCATAGCCTGAAGGTGAAAGCAGGGGAAAAAATATATTACTCACATGGATTGCATAAACAAGCAGGGGTTTCTGTTCTCTAAAATAGACCAAGTTATGTAAGCTATATAATTGTAATTATACAATTGTAATATTACCTGATACATTATTAGCATCTGTAGAGCTGTTTTGATAGCTCCCTTTCCATTGATAATTTTTTTTGCTTCTTTTAAATTAGGCTTATCAGATTTTTATCAACTTTTAGCTATATTATTTCTTCTCTAGTTCACATATTTCTGCTCTTATTCTTATTTTTTCCTTCCTACTACCTAATTTAAAAATAATTTGATTGTTAATCTAGCTTCTTTCTGATACAAATACTTTATAAGTATGTATCTGAGTACTATTTTGTCCCAGAAATTCTGATATTTTAAGCTTTTATTATCACTTAGTTCACAGCACTTTTTATTTACTTTTCTTGTGCTTTCTTTTTGATCTGTGAGATATTTATAAGTGTGCAGTTTAATTTTGACATAGTTGAGACATGGGGGTGGAGGTTCTATATATCTTAAGGTGATTGATTTTTAATGTAATAAATCATGCAGGAAACACAGTCTGCTTGATTTCCAACTTTTCAAAAATCTCAAGGCTTATTTTATAACAGAATATAGTCTATTCTTATTAATTTTCTACTTGTCATTTTTGTGTATAGTTCTCTATAAATAACAAGTAGGTCAAGGTGGCTGATAATAATGTTAAGCCTTCTATATCATTACTCCTTCCAGCAAAGTGAGGGGATTTAAAATCTCCAAATATGATTGTGGATTTGTATTTATAGTTTTATTAATTTCTACTTCATGTATTTTGAAATTTTGTTATTAGGTACATACACATTTAGGATTATTATACTTTCTTGAAGAAGTTACCCTGTTATGGTTATGAAATGTTCCCCTTGATCTTTGAAAATATTTTTTCTTGAAATTTATTTATAATAATAGCTCTACTTCAGATTTCTCATGCTTATTATCTTCTTCCTTTGCTTTTAACCTATTAGTGTATTGATATTTAAAGTGTGACATATGTATAGAGTATATAGTTATTGTTTGTTTTTACACATGCTGAACATTTATGCCTTTTAATTACGATATCCAGATCATTTATATTTAAATTAATTATTCACATAATTGAAAAAAAGAAAGAACACCTGACATGCAGGTCAGTGGAATATTGGGTAAATGATAGGTTTGATGATATAATATTTTGGAAAATGGGGTGAATAGACCTGCTGTCAGACTCAGAGAAGATTGTTGGAATGCTTTTGTTGCAATTGTTCATTCTCTCATCATATGGTACACAGCATCATATTTATTGTATTGTTAACACTTTTAATTTTGCAAATAAAAAATTATATATATATGTATATATATAAAACCATAAAAAAATAAACCAGTAATACATCACAAGTGTATTAAACTGTTAAAAAGTCTTTGGGGCACAGCAAAATGGTGACGGAGTAAGATGCTCTGGCAATCTCTGCCCTCAGACATTCGAAGTTGTACAACTTCACCAAACTACCAGCACAAAACCTAAGGAAATCAGGTGGAAAATGGTAGTAACTGATTTATGTATATCAAAATTAAAAGATACATTGAAGAAGGCAGGAAGGAAAGAATTGCCCCCATTATTCCTCCTTCAACTCTAAGCATCCCAGCATAGAGAGAAGGAGAGAAAAGTAAGCTCAGGCTTTGAACTTGAAAGCCAATACCAAGTCTGCCACAATAAAACTGTGGTGGGCAAACCCCCACAATCCACACCTGTGGGCCAATAGCTATGGATGGAGCTCCTGGAGGTGAATTAAAGCAGGCAGCAAAGAGACTTCCTCTACCTCCTCTCCTGCAGGAGACAGTAGGATTCCACTACTGGGCAGCAGAAACGCGAAGCTAGCATAGGGTTTTTTTTTTTTTTTTTTTTTTTTTCTTAGAGCGCAATGTTGAATCCACTATGGTGAAACCAAGAACCTTGTAAAAAACATATGCCTCCTATATAGGCCACAGCTCACAGATGGAGCTTCTAGACCAGTTCTGGCACCAGGCAGAGATCTGTAAACCTGTGGCACAGCTCCAAGTTTTGACTGCATCAGTTTTAGCCTTGGAGCTGGCCTAGGGCACACCCACCCACCTCCTGAGATGGTGTAGGTCAGGTATCTAAGAGACTAATATGAAAACTAACATAGCACCAGCCTGAGTGACCAAGGGGTTCTCTTACTTTCATCCCCCAATCTTAGGCATCACAGTTATCAGCAGGCCAGTGTCCACAGTTTGAACTCTGGGACTTCCTTAGTACCAGGAAAAGACTTGTGTGTAGTCTATCATACTCGTGTTTCAGGCTGAATCACTGTTGGCTATAGTGTGATCCTTAGTCTACTCCTGAAACTGTGCAGATCTTTGAGGCTGTGAGACTGAGGCATGACACAGCTTAACATCAACCCATAATGTTGGGTTGATTTCCTGGGGACAGGACAGATTAGTAATCATAAGAATTTTCCTTAGAACTTAGTCTAGTGAAAACTAAGGTTGCGTAGAAACTAAAGGTCCCCCTCCCAAAGTCTACCTGTGGATGCAATCTCTGGAATTGCTCCAGTGCCAGCGGAGGATAAGCATGCAGCCCCAGTCCATCAGACTTTTATTCCAGATAGCATCTTCTGAGGCTGGTTGAAAGCAGTCTTGGTACATGAACCAACCTGCAATAGGCAGCCCGTGGAGGTATAGGCAGGTCCCAACACAGTATTATGCTTGTCTTTGTGTACTGTGGATTCAAGGTATGACAAAACTTGAAAGTTTTGGTAATAACAGGTGTGCAATAAAGTTGGGGACTGCTCAAACGACAGTGACTCTGCCAAGAGCCAAGTAGAATCCTACACTGTGTGAACACAGACCAGTAGTTATAGATGAGGCATCTGGGCTAACCCTGAAGCCAGGGAGAGGCTTGGGAACATTAGGAAAGTAGTAGCCTGGCAAATATTCAGGTTACTGTTGCTCAAGGAGGAATTGAGAATGCCAAAGGGCTAGAAAACTTAGTCAAATGTATAATAACAGAATACCAAATCTAGAAAAGGATAAAAAATATCAAGATTTGGAAAGATCAAAACTTACCAAATTTAACCCAATCAAGTGTCTACTGACACATTATCAAGCTATAATAGATGAAAAATACAGAGAAGATTCTCTGCAGAGGAAAAACAACAACAACAACAATGCATTGCGGTGCTACGAGTTGCTTAACAGCTGTCATTTGAGCAGAAATCTATAGCCCAAGCAGGAGAGAATGGCCTCTCAATCAAGAACACTATATCTGGTAAAGCTATCCTTTGGAAATGAGGAAGGGATATTTTCCTCGGTCCAAAAGAGATTAAAAAAAAAAAAAAAAAGAGAGAGAAAGCTGATAGAATGATAAATTTTATAAGAAATCATAAAGGATATTCTTCAAATTTAAAGAAAGAAATTAATGAGACATTAATTAAGCCTCATGGTAACCACAAAGCAAAAATCTATAACTCATAAACCAAAAATAATAAGCAAGGGATCAGAACATGTAATTAGAGCAATTCATTTAACCAACAAAGAAGACCATAAGAGAGAGAGAAAGGAAGTAACAACAACACAACTAGAGAACAGGTAATGTCTGTAGTAATATCTAACATATCAATAATTATCATGAATGTAAATGAAATAAATTCTACAATTAAAAGACATAGAGCAACAGAAAGCATACAAAACAAAACAAACAAAAAACAAAGAAGGGTCCAACTGTCTGTTGCTTAAAAGAAACTCACTTCACCTGTAAGGACACAAAAGGACTGAAGATAAAGAGAAGAAAAAGATGTTCCATGCAATTAAAGTCAAAAGAAAACAAGAATTCCAATATTAATATCATATCAAGAGTGAGCCCTAATGTAAATGATGGACTTTGGGTGATTATGATTCATCAGGGTATGTCTGTTACTCTTAACAGATGTGCCATGATGGTGGGAGAGGTTCATGATGGGAGAAGCTATGCTTGTCAGAAGGAAGGGATTATGTAGGAAATCTGTAGACTTTTCTTCCAATTTTGCTGTGAACGTACAACTGCTCTAAAACACCAAACAGCTTTAAAAGAAAAAATTACAACATAAAATATACATCCCTAACTTGGTTTCCAAAATCCCACACTATTTATTGCCATCCTTTTTGATCTACTTTCACTTCTACTGCTGCTACTTATTTAATTTCTCACCACATGGCTTGCTCAGCTGCTTCTCAAACCTCCTGACATTGTGCTCTGCATTTACATGCAGACAATCTCTCCTGCTCATACTTAGTTCTACTAGATTTCCATGGATTCTTAATGTTTACTAATGACTCCAAACAACTTGAGTCCATTCATTTTAAAACTTCTAGACCCAGCCCACTTTTATTTTTTTCTTTCTGTATAGTCCTATCAACAGTGAAGTCACCATTCAAGGACTGAATGAGTCAGAATTGATGTTGTATCAGAGGAAATTTTAACAAGGAAGACAAATTGGACAAGGAAATGAATTGGCTATACTACTGGAAGCAAGATGGCAAAGCATACTAGCTTCATTATTCCTTTATGCTATGATTTTAGATTCAGTCATTTAATCAACAACATCACCTAGAAGGTAAATATTATTATCTCTATTTTAAAATAAGAAAATTGGGTTCAGAGAGCTTAAGTAAAAGCCAAGATTCAAACCTATATTTACTTCAGTCAAAAAAATAACCCTTCTAATTATTCTGCACAGTAAAATTTTACTAGTATTGCATAATTAATTCCCAAAATATTTCTGGCCCAAATAATTGCCTATGCTCTCAATGTAGCTTGAATTAACAGCTGATAGATGTAAACTTAATAAAAAGGCTCCAAATAAACCCAACAAGCTCCCAGGACATTTTTGTAGTTGTTGTTTTTCTTCCACTTATATTTTGGTTTTGGACCTTTATACAAAGATGTCAAAGTGGTATGAATGTTCTTGGTTTTGATTTATCCATATTCTAAAAATTTGAATTGTTTATCTTTCACCCATTCTTCCATCTTTTGGTGGTGGTTTTCATTGGTTCCACTTACCACTTAGCATTTTTTGATCTATACTTTCTTATCTCATAGTAAGATTTTGTTTCATCAAAGGGCATAATTCCTTTTTTTAACCCACAATATTTTTATCATTTATTCTGACTAATATCTTTAGTTTTAACTCTGCGAAGGTTAGTGTCATAAGGATAAATGAGAAAGAATTTGTGGAAATAGAGATGTACTGTAATATCTCCTCTCATTTTGAATCTTTCTGGCTCATTAAAAATATGATCTGTGTGTTCTGCTACTCTGCAGTTTTTTTTTTTTGATGAATACAACATGTTTCTTCAATCAACCTCATGAGAGATTGAAATGGTAGTTAGATCACCAATATTACAACTCTCTGTAAAGTACTTAGAATCAAATATTTTAAAATTAAGTGTAGTTGTTTGAAAGCAAGAATAAATATGGCAATTATTTTGGATATAGTAATTTGAGAATAAGGCATTTTGTTATAATTGCTAGATTGAGAAAAAATATCAGATTTCCCCTGGATTTGCATAAAACATACAGTGTGGAGTTTACCATGTAAGTTCCCTTTTATTAACTTCTCACAAAGGAAAAATTATTCAAACATTCAAACATCAAGGACTTTACAATTAAAAATGACAATTTATTGTTCTATAAGGAATCAGTTCACACTAATGATCAGATTTGCTTCAAGAGGACCAAAAAAATACAATGAAGGCAAATTATGATTCAAAGTCATTGCCCCATTCAAACTCAATCTAGAGCAAGATTCTTAGCCTTTCTGAGTTTAAAAAAAATATTGTAGCCATTTTCAGGGACCTTAATGACTTCAGTGTCCTGAGGGCTCATAAGATGGCATTACTATTGCCAGACTGACTAATCTGAAATGATATACATTAGAGATACCAATGTTGCTGGATTCTGTGAAGATGTTGAAATATTTCTAATGCGCTTTGCATAGTGCTTAAGTGAGATGTCCTATGTTGGACATAGGACAGCTGTTATAATCATTCTCTGTAAGTTTTATGATAGGAATAAAAATTCTTTGATTTGTTTGTGACAACCCAGTATTTCGATTTGAACAACATTGCATAGAAGTTATTTATTTGGTTAGAAAGTTATTTTTTTACTATATAATATTTCAAAATTCTTCTTTTGAGTAAAAACTAAAGAATAGCCTCTGAGGGACTGTTTTACTCTCTATTAGAAAAGTATATGGTTTGCAATCATCTAGAGATAAGAACTAAAACGAAATCTCTATTTTTCCCACCAGGTTGGGAACAGAGTCACACCATTTTCAAGAGTTATAGGTGTATGAAATGGCCATTAATGCACTTACCAAAGACAAAACGAGGTATTATTTCCACAGGTTTTTTTAGAAAATGATTAGAATCCCATGGGATCTTCCAAATGGAGTGTCAAGATTATACTGAAGAAAGAAAAGAGATTTAATACTGAGCATTTACAAACTTAAAGAATGGAAAAATAATGGAGTGATCTATGATACTATTAAGCATCTCTAATTCTAGAAATATGAATAAACAACATGATTGACTAGGCTACTAAATCTTTAGAAATTTATACACTTGAATATCTAATTCAAATCTCACTTTAGTTTTTAAACTTTATGTTATTGGTCTCTGCTGTTGTTACAGTTCTATGATATCAAATTTTTAACTTTAATAATATTTTTTTTCCAGTTCACTGGAGCAGACATTTATTGAGCACCTATCAAGTGCAAGGCACTGTGCTAGGTGCCACTGGAAATACAAAGAGGGAACACAGTCCTTGCCGGTGAGGAGCTCACACTCTAGAGAGGGAGGTAAGACACCGTACACAATCAGCTGCAGCAACACCAGCTGGAGCCACAAGTGCTGGAAGCGAGACACAAAGTGCTGTGGGGCCACAGAATACCATGGGGCTGCTTCTAGTCAGAGCACTGGGCAAGGGTACAAAGATAACTCAGGGCTGGGCTTCTGAGGAGGGAAGCCATTTGGAAGAAAGGCATTTCTAGCAGAGAAAGAGGTACGTACACAGTCAGGAGCCCACAGGAACTGAGGAAATCTGTGTGGCTGGAGTGAGCATTTGGGTACTGTACACAAAGTGGACAATCAAGTATGGCCAGAAGGCAGGAAGTCATGAATGACTAGGCTCAGGGGCTCTGAACTTGGTGCTCTGGTTGCAACACTGGAAATCACAGAAGAGGAAGAGGGATGGCCAGAAGTGGGTTTCTGGAAAATAAACCTGGAACACTGAGCATTCTGGAAGAGGGAGAAATAAAGAGGTAGGCTGAGAAGTCAGGAACCTATCCCCATGGAGAGGACACGAGAATGACTAATGGGCAGTGGTGAGCAGAGGGCAAGGGTAGATAAGGGAACCTCAAGGAGGGGTGGGTGGGGAAGGAGAAAGGACAACAGACGCAGGCCTAGGGTCTAGGGAGTTTGAGGATTCCACAGGGCTGGTGACAGAAGGGTAGTGGAATTAGAGAAGAGTAGTGACCCCTAAGGGTGAATGCAGTTTTTCAAAATGTGGTCCATGGACCATCTGAATGGGAGTCACCCAGGGTTGTCCTAAACAGTGAATTCCCAGGTTTTCCTCCACAGGTACTGAATCTACACTTCTGGGGATGGAGCCCAGTAATCTGCATTTTTAATTTTTTTTTTTTTTTTTTATTTCCAGCACTGGGGATTGAACTCAGGGCCTTGTGCATGCTAGGCAAACCCTCCACCACTGAGCTACATTTCCAGCCCCAATGAACATAAATCAAGCAAGCAAATATCTGCCCATAAAACTCATTACATGCAGATCTAACAAAAGTGCAATTTTATAGATATGTAAATTTCTTAATTGAATCCACTAATTTTTCATTAATCAAATGACACTTCTACACAGTTTCAAAATATTTTAATGACTGTTGCCTATTTTGTTAATCATTCTTTTTATGCATAAGGCTAATAACATTAATGTGCTATTTCATTTCTTGGAGTTTACAGTGATCAAGGAGTCCTCATTTATTCAGAAATCTTAAAAATTGTACTCATTTACTATTTGCTGTATTTGTGTATGTTCCTCAGAGGAGTCATCTATTTTCACTTTTGTAAATGAAACTGCAAAAAACACATCCTGTTAGTGTGTAGGGGGTACTTCATTGTGCAATTTACAACAAACCAAAATGGCCACAGAAATGATTTTGGAACAAAATACAGGTCTCTGACAAACACTAAATGTCCTAGGCGTCTTAGCACATGTAAAATTAGCTGTGAATTCTCATTGTTTTCATGAACAATCTTTTTGGAATTCCTTGGCACACTCAGTGAAGAAAGTCATTGACTAACTCCAATGATTTAGTTAGAATCAAGAAGTAATACCTAGTGAGGAGTTGCTTAGTAACAGTTCCTTCTCCAAGAGATACAAGAGATATATGAATGAGGCCTTGGATGTGGGTTGTCTTTGTGTGAACACCGCAAAGCAAAGCATGCTGGGATCAGGACAGAATACTGACCCATCATCTTCTAAGCCTTCCTGGGAGGGAGGGATGTTGTTAGAAAGGAATGAGCAGAGATGACGCACAATTAAATTTAAATGACATGTAAATGAGAAAGTGAACTTTATCTACTTGTGTAGGCAAATGTGTCTTTCCTTGCCTTTGTTTTTTTTCATCCTTTATTTTCTCATTTTTATTTAATAATCTGAACTCTTAATTTTATAATCACACTTGCAATAGACTATTTTCACCATTTATTCTTCCTTTCTTCAATACAATTCCCAATTTATATTCCTGTAAATCTTTACATTCTCAGGCAGAGCTCTAAAATCTTTTTCTCCTTTATTTATACACAACAAAAGAGTATAATTTGACTTATTTGTACAAACATGGAGTACAACTTATTCTAATTAGGATCTCAGTCTTGTGATTGTACATAAGTAGAGATTCACTGTGATGTATTTATATATGTACACAGGAGAGTTGTGACAGAAACATTCCACCGACCTATTTCTTTTCTTCCTCCCTTCCTTTCATTCCTCTTTGTCTAATCCAATGAACTTCTATCCACTCCCCTCATTTTGTGTTAGCATCTATCACAGAGGACATTTGACCTTTTTTTTTTTTTGAATTGGCTTATTTTGCTTAGTGTAATAGTCTCCAGATCCATCCATTTTCCAGAAAATGTCATAAAGTCATTCATTTTTCTGACTGAATAATATTTCATTGTGTATATATACCACATTTATCTGCTGTTGGATAGCTAGGTTCATTCCATAACTTAGCTAGTGAGAATTCAGCTTCTTTAAACATTGATGTGGTTGTGTTACTGTAGTAAACTGTTTTTACATCCTTTGCATATATAGCAAGGTATGGGATAACTGGGTCAAATGGTGATTCTATCACAAGTTTTCTGAGGAATCTCCATACTGCTTTCTAGAGTGGTTGCCCTGATTTGCAGTCCCACCAGCAATGTATGAGTGTACCTTTTTCCCCACATCCTTGCCGACATTTATTGTTACTTGTATTCTTGATAATTTCCATTCTGATTGGAGCGAGATGAAATCTCACTGTAGTTTTAATTTGCCCTTCTCTAATTGTTATAGATGTGAACATTTTTTCAGCTATATGTTGACCATTCATATATATCTTCTTCTGTGAGGTATCTTTTCAGTTCCTTTACCCATTTATTAATTGGGTTACTTGTTTTTTTGGTGTTAAGTTTTTTGAGTTCTTTATATAGCCTGGAGATTAATACCTTATCTGAGGTGCATGTGGCAAAGATTTTCTCCCGTTCTGTACCATCTCCCTTCATGCTTTTGATCGTTTCCTTTGCTGTGAAGAAGTTGCTTAGTTTGATACCATCTCATTTATTGATTCTTGATTTACTTCTTGTGTTTTAGGAGTCTTGTTGAAGAAGTTGGTTCCTAAGTCAACATGATGGAGTGTTGGGTCTATCTTTTCTTCTGGTAGACAAAGGGATTCTGGTATACTGTCTAGGTCTTTGATTCACTTTGAGTTGAATTTTGTGCAGGGTGAGAGAGACAAGTTAAATTTCATTCGGCTCTATATGGATTTCCAGTTTTCCCAACACCATTTGTTGAAGAGATTATCTTTTCTACAATGTATATTTATTGTGCCTTTCTCCAGTATGAGATAATTGTATTCATGTTGGTTTGTCTCCATGTCTTCTATTCTGTTCCATTGGTCTTCATGTCTGTTTTGGTACCAAGACCATGGTGTTTTGGTTACTATAGCTCTGTAGCATAATTTAATGTCTGGTGTTGTGATGCTTCCTGCTTTACTTTTCTTGATGAGGATTGCTGTGGATATTTTGGGCCTCTTATTTTTCCAAATGAATTTCATGATTGCCTTTTTTATTTCTATGAAGAATGTCATTGGAATTTTAATAGAGATTACATGAAGCTTGTATAGCACTTTTGGTAGTATGGCCATTTTTTTAATATTAATTCTGCCTATTTGAGAATATGAGAGATATTTCCATCTTCTTTCTGTCTTCTTCAATTTCTTTCTTTAGCATTCTATAGTTTTTATTGTAGAGGTCTTTCTCTTATTTTGTTGGATTGATTTGGAGTTATTATTTTTGAGACTGTTGTGAGTGTAATAGTTTTCTTAATTTCTCTTTCGGCTGATTTATTATTGGTGTATAGGAACACAATTTACTGGTGTTAATTTTATATCCTGTTACTTTGCTGAATTTGTGTATGAATTCTAGTATTTTTCTGTTTTCTGGTGAATTTTTTGGGTCTTCTAAATATAGGATCTTGTCATTGGCAACAGGAATAGTTTGAATTCTTCTTTTCCTATTTTTATTCCTTTAATTTCTTTCTTCTCTCCAGTTGCTCTGACTAGAGTTTAAAGGACTATGTTGAATAGAAATGGTGAAAGAGGGCATCCCTGTTTTATTTCAGTTCTTAGAGGGAATGCATTCATTTTTTCTTTATTTCAAATGATATTGGCCTTGGTTTTACCATACATAGGTTTTAAAATATTGAGTTATGTTTCTATTATCCCTAGTTTTTCTAGCATTTCAAACATGAATGGATGCTGAATTTTGTCAAATGCTTTTCCTGCAATATTGAGATAATTATGTGATTCTTGACTTTAAGTCTATTGATGTGGTGAATTACATTTGTTGATTTCTGTATGTCAAAACAACCTTGCTTCCTTGGAAAAAAACCCTGTTGATCATGGTACACTATCTTTTTAATGTGATTTTTGTATGCTATTTGCCAGTATTTTATTAAGAATTTTTGCATCTATGTTCATTAGAGCTATGGGCCTGAGGTTTTCTTTCCTTTATGTTTCTTTGTCCGGTTTTGGAATCAGGGTGACATTAGCTTCATAGAATGAATTTGAAAGTGTTACCTCTTTTCTAGTTCATGTAGTAATTTGAGGAGGATTGTTGTTAGATTTTCTTTGAAGATCTGGTAGATCTTGGTTGAGAATGTATTTGATCCTGGGCTTTTCTTTCATGGTAGGCTTTCATTGCATCTTCAATTTCATTGCTTGAAATTTGATCTGTTTTAATTTTCTGTCCCCCTGGTTCAATTTGGTAGGTCATATTCTCTAGAAATTTGTCAATGTCTTCAAGATTTTCTATTTTATTGGAGTATAAGTTTTCAAAATTGTTTCTGATTATTGTCTGTATTTCAGTGGTTCCTGTGGTGATTTTCCTTTTTTCATTACTAATATTAAGAATCTGATTTTCTAACATTTGAGTTTTTCCCTCTTTCTCTTGGTTAGCATGGCTAAGCGTTTATCAATTTTATTGATTTTTTTTCAAAGAACAAAATTTTGTTTTGTTGATTTTTCTAATTGTGGGGTTTTGTTTGTTTGTTTGTTTCAATTTCATTGATTTTGACTGTGATTTTAATTATTTCCTGTCTTCTGCTTTTAGTGTTGATTTGTTTTTCTTTTTCAGGGCCTTGAGATGTAGTCCTAGGTTATATACTTGGGGATTTTCTATTCTTTTAAGAAATGAACTCAAAAAAAAAAAAAAAAAAAGAAAAGAAAAAGAAATGAACTCAGTGCTATGAACTTTCCTCTTAGAACCACATTCATGGTGCCCAGAGAAATTGATATGTTGTGTTGCTATTCTCATTTACTTCTAAGTTATTCTTTATTTCATCCCTGATTTCTTCTGTTATGTATTGATTATTCAGTAGCATATTATTTAGTCTCCAGGTGTTAGAGTAGCTACTATTTATTATTATATCATTGATTTCTAATTTTATTCCATTATAATCTTATAGAATGCAAGGTATTATCTCTATTTCTTTTTAATTTGGTAACCATTACATTGTGACTTAGGATGTGATCTATTTTAGAAGATGATCCATGTACTGCTAAGAAGAAAGTTTATCAGTCATTGATGGATGTAATATTCTATATATATGTTAAGTCTAAGTTATTAATTGTATTTCTTAATTTGATAGTCTCTTTGTTTAGTTTTTTTTTTTTGGATGATCTATTCAGTGATGAGAGAGGCAGGTTAAAGTATTATTGTAATGTGATCTATTTGGTTCTTAAAATTGATGCACATAGGTGCTCCATTGTTTGGGGCAAAAATATTTATGATTATTATATCTTATTGATGTCTAGTTCCCTTAAGCAGTATGAAATGTCCTTCTTGGTCCCTTCTGATTAACTTTGGTTTGAAGTACACTTTATCTGTTATTAGGATTGAAACCCAGCTTGTTTATGAGATCCAAATGAATGCCATTTTTTCCCACCCTTTTACCTTCAGTATTTGAATGTCTTTGCCTATGAAATGAGTGTCTTGGAGGCAGCATATTGTTGGTTCGTGTTTTTTAATCCAATCTGCCAGTCTGTGTCTTTTGACTACTGAATTTAGGCCATTTACATTCAATGTTATTTTCTATTTTATTATTGAGAACTAATTTTATTCCTTGTCTTTTTGATTTTTTTTATTTGAATTAGTTTTTCCTTCAATTAACTATTCTTCTAATTTAGTTCTTTCCTTTGCTGTTTTTCAACTTAATTATTTATTTCTTCCTCATGAATATTTTATTATGTTTTGTAGAGTAGACTTTTTAGTTGTGAAATCTTTTAATTTTTGTTGATCATGAAAGGTTTTTATTTCATCATCAAATCTGAAACTTAATTTTGCCAGATATAGTATTCTTGGTTGGTATCTATTTTCTTTCAGGGCTTGATATATGTTATTACAAGACCTCCTAGTTTTGAGGGTATGCACTGAGAACTCAGCTGAGATCTGGATTAATTTCCCTGTAAATGATCTGTGATTTTTCACTAGCAGCCCTTAAAATTTTATCCTTATTCTGTATGTTGGGCATTTTCATAATGCTGTGCTTGGTGTAGGTCTATTGTAATTTTTTTTTTTTTTTTACTTGGAGTCCTATAAGTCTACTGTATTTGATTTTCCATTTCGTTCTTAAGGTTTGGGAAATTTTCTGATATCATTCCATTGAAAAGAGTGTGAATTACTTTGATTTGTACTTCTGAGCCTTCATCTATCCTGATAAATCTTAAATTTGGTCATTTCATATTATTTTTCCCACCCTTTTACCTTCAGTACTTGGTCATCTTAAATTTGTTGAAATTTAAGATATTTCAACAAATTTCTTGAAAGTTCTGTTCATGTTCTTTTAACATCTTTTCTCCATGGTCAACTTTATTTTCCAGATTATATGTTTTGTCTTCATTTCCTGAAACTCTATCTTCCAAGTGGTCTAGTCTGCTTGTAATGCTTTCTATTGAGTTTTTAATTTGGTTTAATGATTCCTTCATTTAAAAAATTTTTGATTGATTTTCTTTCAGGATTTCTATGTCCTTATTGATGTGCTTTTTCACTTCTTGAATTTTTCTCTCTGATTTCATCATGTTTTATTGCACAGATAAGTTAACAATGAACTTTCTAAATTCCTTCTCTGACATTTTTTCCACTGTGATATTATTGGGTTCTATTAATAAGGTATTTTGATTTGTTTGGGATGGCTCATTCTTTCGATTTTTCATGTTGTTTTTATGTCTACCCATTTATCAGTAAGAATCTGAGGTGTCAGAGCTTCTACCCTATGAATTTATAGTGTTCTTGAAGATTTCTGGTACCTCACAAATAATAACAATAACTGATGCAATCTGTTGGGACTGGTGACCAAATTATGGGCTTTGAAACTCCTATGACAGATGTGATGTCCCTCTGAGAATACTCTTGGTGCAAGGGTGCCAACTGAGATGGTACAGTTGCATGGTGATGCCCTGTTCAATAGGAGGGTTTGTGCTAGTCACAAAGTCATTCAGTTCTTGATCTAGACCTCAGATGCCAGCACCCAGGGATAGAAAGATTCTGAGCATAACAAGATAATTACAGTGTTTCACCACTGCTGTAAACTTCAAGTCTGCCTTCTTAATAGAAATTTTGGACAATGGGATTCCTGGGTGCCATAGTAATCTCCTAGCTTTGTAGCAGTTAAATAGTTACAAGATTGTTTCTAGCCCTATAACTTTTTAGTGCACAAAGAACAGTGCCTGCATAGTCTTTAACTTCTGACCATGAAACCACATATAATAAACTTACTGGGCCAGCTCTAGTCACTATTTATCCATCATGGTGCAGGTAGTGTTCCACCTGATTCAGATTTCTAGTATCTCTGTGTGTGTTTTCTTTAATTACCCATCGCCTCTCACTGGTTTCTTGGGTTCTGCTGTGCAAGTTGAGGCAGCAATCAATATTCAACATTAAGCTAAATACTTCGTTCCTTTGTTGACATCTACAATGCTAATTGGCACTATAAACAGAAATGGTATGGTAGACAATTGCCAATAGTAGAGATATTATGTTTACAAAAGGGTTTGTTATTTCAAAAAGGTGAAGAGGGAGAATGTAGAATGATGTAGGATGTAATAATTGAGAGGGAGGAGAGTAGTAAAGGGTTAAGAGAAGAGTGAAAGAGAGAATAATAGAGTTTAGTTGTTAGCAAAAGTGAAGGAAGGAGGAGAATCAAGGGAAATAAGAGAAAAAAATATGAAACAGACAAAAATTATATAAAACAAAGCCAAGGTATACTGATCAAAATCCATAGTCTTCAAAAGACAGAGTTAAGAAAATAACTACCCTCAAAAAATGCTTGAAAGAAGAAGAGTGAAATAAATATGTATATGTTCAAATGTCTATGGACCATTCATCACACAAACTAACAACAAGGAAAAAGGTTTCTTGTAAGATTAAGGGGCTGTTTCCATTGTGGTGGTTAAAAATGTGTCTATAATATTATATGTTGGTTCTCAGTTCCCAGTTGTCTTTTTTTCTATTTTTTCTTGAGGTAAGTATTGTGCCCAACAGTAGTAGTTGGAGGTTGTCAGTTCTCTTTGTGGAGTTTGTCACTGTTGCCCCTTCTCAGCTTTCCTTCTCAGAAGTTTGAGGTGAGGTGGAATGGTGGCTGTTGTCTACTCCACTCACAGTGAGGGGTCACTGTAGAGTTCTGTCGAAGGGTTTCCAGAGGCCAAGCTCCCAGAGGTGGGGTTAGTGTCTAGCTAGACCCTCAGTGCTTTGTTGAATGATGTTTGGTGAACCCTTAAATCAGCACACCATCAGAGCCTGGCTGCTTCTGTCTGCCCTGGGCATTTGTACTGCCTGAATCTTCCCTGTGATCAGCTGGAACAATGGATGATCCAGTCCTTCGCCCCCTACTGCCTCCCACAGCTCCTGTATCTCAGCCACCTGGGCTCAGTCCCAAAGTGCATATTCACATCCCCGCCACCCCCATTCCCCATCTCCCCTCATCCTCTCCCTGAGAGACCCCAGCATTTGTCAGGTCTTTGTGTCTCAAATTCCCAGGTACAACACTCTCCATGCTAGAATTTCACCTGGTTTTCTAATCACGCTCTGGGCTGTGTGACAGGCCTTTGCCAGGTCAGTTTTTCAGACCTAGCTGGAATTACACAGATCTGGAAGCCTGGGTTTGAACCCACACCAGCCAGCCACTGAAGAACAGCAGGAAAAGATGGGGGATGTTCTCCTTGGGTCACTGGGAGATGTGCAGTGTCTCTTTCACACGAAGGCAAAGTACGGCTCACCCACAGGACTAGCTCAACAATGTCCCTGATCACCGTCCTCTCCACTTCAAGACATGCCTTGGTGCCACGGGAAAGGTGGCTCCCTTAGTCTCTGTGAACTGCCTGTAGTGAAGCCACATTGGTAGTTGCCAGTGCTGGCAGTGGGTTTTTTTCTTTCTTTCTTTTTTCTTTTTTATCTTTTTTTTTAAGCATTTTATTCTATTGAATCCTGTGTTCCTAGGCTTTTCTGAGAGTCCACTATTAAATCCCAGAGGTATTTCTTTCTATCTTTTTTTAATGACCTCAAAGAAAAGCTGTTTGTCTTCTTTCCTGGTCTTGATCTACATCTTCTCTGCCATCTTGACCTTACTCTGAGCTCTAAAATTTTATCATTGGGATTGTGTTTTTAGAATTTTAATATATATTTGCAAGTCTTGTTGCATAGTTGCCTTGTAGAGCTTGCTTTGTAGGGTTGCAATTTCTAATGGCCTTAGACGCTTTGCAATGTTTAAATATTGAATAATTAGAATATTGCCTTGTATTCAGATTTCCAACTGCCTAGTGATATATAATAATGCACTATTGTTAATTAGTATATTTCCTCTTTTTCTATAATTCTTTTCATGTAAATAGATAATAACCTATTCTTGTAACAAGTAGACAAGTCTCAATCACAGCAGCAGAGTTTCACTCAACCATAGGCAATCAATTGTTAAAATCAGATTCAAGTAAGGCAAATACCAAGCTTTAAACAATTGCACTATCTTTGCACCTTACTTCCAGTTTTTTCTGTCATTTTGTTTTCTCTGGCTATAAATATAATCTGGATGTGTGGTGGGGACAGCATCTTGAATCATTTTTTGTCTGGCTTGCTGCCTGGTTCTGGAATCACAAATGAAAGCTAATTAATTTCTGTAAAATAAGATTTTCTGTAATTTTCCCTTTTATCAGGAATAGGCTTCTCTTGTAACTTACAATTCTTCCACTGAAAGTATAGATGCTGCGAAAGAACATGAAAGTTGTCAGAATCAAAATGGAGTCACTGTAAGGGAATGAATACATACAGATGAAAAGTAGTGAAGAAAGTAAATATTTAAAACACACAGCTTGCATAGAGGACACTGTATCCTTATATAGAAACAACTTCAAGGACATTTGCCCAGCAACAATTAGTTCAAACTTAAAAGTGACACAATTCTTGTTATTAATCATTATGGTCAAAGATTATTGTTCCCCAAAACCTGATGCAATTATTTTCTTTTTTGTCTTTAAAAACTTTTCTCACCTCAGTATTTTGGAATATACTCATGGCTCACTGTGGTATGTGTAGTTCCATTGCATTGCCCGGCTATTCTCAAATAAATTTCATTATTATTTGGAAACTTTCTCTTTCTCTCTCTCTCACTCTCCTTTAAAATTCAGATTGACATATTGAAATATTCTTTGAATTTTATTGTTAAAACCATTAGTTTTACCATAAGACAAAAATCCAAATATTTATTTTTATATTTATTAAAGAATATGAAAAATAACTTATTGGAAAGATTGTTTCTCTTTAAAATATCAATCATTGTGTTAAACATGGATTTATAAGTGGACATTTTAACAATTTGTTAAAAAATTTCAGGAAGAAATAAAATATTGGAGCAAATTATGAGCAATCTTAGGTATTAATGCTTTCTGTCATTTTAAATGCCTGCCAACACACGTGAAGATGTATCTTAGAAGAAAAGACCTACTATTTCTGTCATATAAATGACAAAATAAGATCATGAAAGTGCAAACAAACAAAATATTTCACTGACAAGTTAAGGTTAGGGTCTCCATAGACTCTTCAGAGAGTTGAATAAATTATGCATGTATAAGAGGTGTCTCTTCCTACCATACCTACAGAGCCCCAGGCTGAGCCCCAGATCTTCAAAAGCAAAGGGCAGGCAGATTTCAGTCTACAATCATTACCTCAGACAATTGTACTTGTGCAAGACAAAACTTCTATATCAGCCTTGGTATTTGTGATTTCAACTTTTTATGTGCTAGGAGTTGAAGAAGATCAGTATTTCCTCCCTACCTTCCATAACAGCTTTGTATATATGAAATTATTCTTGGTAAAATATGCAATGGTGATTATGGTAAAATTTTCTGCTTGCATAGTTGGATACTGTTAACAAATATCTGAGTAATTTACCCTATCGGGTGTTTTTCTAAATCACATTCTTTGTGATGTTGTACTGCTAATATTTTTGAACAAATTAAAAATTTTCTACAAGTGCATTGTGATGCCCTTTAGATATTTAAAATTTAACTTCACTTTTTTTTTTCCGATCAACTTAGGAAAATGCTTTTTAGATCCTCAAAAACGTGGATCAAGAACTAGAACTGGAACTCAGCAATTTCAAATGTAGCAAAGTTGCAAAACCCTACTGTATTTGAGCTTACTTCTTTTCTGAAACCGGTTTTCCTTATCTGATTTTGATTGTTACATACTAACCTCCTCCAGTATCTTAGTTTGTAATTGATACAAAATAACTTCATGCTATTTTATCATTTATTACACTTAAATTAATAAGTTTAGTAATCTTAATAGGAACAATTTGCTTTCCTCCTTGGCTAACATGGTAATTAACATTTATTTCCACAACTACTTCAGTTTTGACATTAGAGTCAACAAACAGTTCATAGTAAATCAGATCCCTCATATTTATTTATTTATTTATTTATTTATTTATTTATTTATTTTATTATCGTATACAAATGGGATACATGTTGTTTCTCTATTTGTACATAGAGTCAAGGCATACCATTTGTGTAATCATACGTTTACATAGGGCAATGATGTTTGATTATTTTTTTTCCTACCCCCCACCCTTCCCACAATTCTTTCCCCTCTATACAGTCCTTCTTTCCTTCATTCTTACCGCTCTCCTTATCCCTAACTCTAAACCTAACCCTAAACCTAATGCTAACCCCTCCCACTCCCCATTATATATCCTCATCTGCTTATCAGCGAGATCATTCGTCCTTTAGTTTTTTGAGATTGGCTTATTTCACTTAGCATGATATTCTCCAATTTCATCCATTTGCCTGTAAATGCCATAATTTTATCATTCTTCATTGCGGAGTAATATTCTATTGTATAAATATGCCACAGTTTCTTTATCCATTCATCAACTGAAGGGCATCTAGGTTGGTTCCACAATCTGGCTATGGTGAATTGAGCAGCTATGAACGTTGATGTGGCTGTATCTCTGTAGTATGCTGATTTTAAGTCCTTTGGGTATAGGCCAAGCAGTGGGATAGCTGGGTCAAATGGTGGTTCCATTCCAAGCTTTCTGAGGAATCTCCACACTGCTTTCCAGAGTGGCTGCACTAATTTGCAACCCCACCAGCAATGTATGAGTGTTCCTTTTTCACCACATCCTCGCCAACACCTATTGTTGCTTGTGTTCTTGATAATCGCCATTCTAATTGGGGTGAGATGAAATCTTAGGGTAGTTTTGATTTGCATTTCCCTTATTACTAGGGATGTTGAACACTTTTTCATATATCTGTTGATTACTTGTACATCTTCTGTGAAGTGTCTGTTCATTTCCTTAGCCCATTTGTTGATTGGATTATTTGTATTCTTCCTGTAGAGTTTTTTGAGTTCTTTATAGATTCTGGAAATTAGCGCTCTATCTGAAGTATGGTTGGCAAAGATATTCTTCCACTCTGTAGGCTCTCTCTTCACATTGCTGATAGTTTCCTTTGCTGAGAGAAAGCTTTTTAGTTTGAATCTATCCCAGTTGTTGATTCTTGCTTTTATTTCTTGTGCTATGGGAGTCCTGTTAAGGAAGTCTGATCCTAAGCCAACAAGTTAAAGATTTGGACCTACATTTTCTTCTATAAGATGCAGGGTCTCTGGTCTGATTCCAAGGTCCTTGATCCATTTTGAGTTGAGTTTTGTGTAGGGTGAGAGATAGGGGTTTAATTTCATTCTATTGCATATGGTTTTCCAGTTTTCCCAGCACCATTTGTTGAAGAGGCTATCTTTTCTCCATTGCATATTTTTGCTAGTGTCCTTGATTAGGCAGTATCCATAGATTACATCTCTTAATTTCCTTGAATTAGGAAACTCATCATTCCGTCACAAATTGGAATTTGTTCAATTTGAAAAATATGATGATGAAAAATTTTGATTACCCAAGCTATTAAAAATTTTGCAAATTATTTTGCTTGCCATGTTCTTACATTTTTCAACCAAAACTTACAACAGGTAAACTGTAACTTTTATATTGATTAAGGTACACATTTAGAATAAGTGTGATGTCATCAATTTCTGTATTTACCATTGAAAATAGCAAAGTTCCAGCCATAGAGTAAATGCTTCTTGAATCGAATTTTCTAGATTATACTTTCATCAATTTGCCATGTCTAAAAAGTGACTATAGAAACTTTACAAACTCTATAAAGAATTTGGAACTATACAAACTCTATAAAGAGGCGTGTGTATCTAAAGATAAAAATAGATATACAGATAATATAGCTATAGATAGGGATATATAGAAAACAAAATACGAAATAGCAATCTAGTCTTAAATATCTAGAACCCTCTCTACTCACAATCTCTTAGGCTTTAATTATATCTTGAAATTTAGGTAAGTGTTTTAGTCAACTTTTTCATTACTGTGACTAAATGATCTGACCAGAACAATTTTAAAGTAGGAAAAGTTTATTTGAGGGCTCATGGTTTCAGAGGTCTTTGTCCATAGAAGGCCGGCTCCCTTCTTCAGGACTGGAGGTGAGTCAGAACATCATGTCAGGAGAGGGTGGTGTAGGGAAGTAGCTTACATCACAGGGATCAGAAAGCAGAGAGAGATTCCACTCACCAGATACAAAATACATACCCCAAAGTCATGCCTTAATTCCAATCTCCTCAAGCCACACCCTACCACTAGTTAATCACTATCAGGGGATTAAGTTACTGATTGGGTTAAGAGTTTTACAACCAAATCATTTCTCCTCTGAAATTTCTTGCATTGTCTCATACATGAACTTTTGTGGGACACCTCATATCCAAACTATAACAATAAGATATCTGTGTGCAGTTGTGCTCATATACATGTAACATATTTTGAGATTCTATTTTTATCATATTTTTATATATTATTCAGAAATATGTCAAAGCATCTAACAGACTATTCGCAGATTTATATCTACATGTATATACTCTGCAGTAATGGAGAAACTATCACTCTCAATATTAAAGACTATGCAGGAACATTATTTAAATAAACAACTTAAATTTAATTATAACACAATTCCTAGTATATAATTCTGAGTATAGGAACGTTTCATTTTTTAAAAGAAAGAACAAAAATGAAAAATGGTTTGGGGGATGGTAGTATGAGAGTAGAGTGTGGACAGAAATGGGGCAGTAGTGAAGCACAGGGGACCAGTATTAATTTACTGTGGGATATAGCTTACTGACTAATTAGTCCAGATAGGAAAATCTTAATGCCATTGCTATTTTTTTCGTTTGAAAACCATAGAAACAAAAACATTCATCTTAATTTTAAAGATCAGTTTAATTTTAGCTGTTGCTTGTTTTAAGTGTTCATTTTCCTTGAATTCCTTTCACTGACATTGTGTTTCACTGCTTCATGTAGTTTAGAAGATTTGAAGACACTAAATAAACTACCAACAGTTATCAAGCACTTTGGAAGGCAACAAAAAGTGAACAAAAGCCTTGCAAGTAACATTTAAACTCAGTGTGAAATCTATTGGATGACTTATTCTTTTAGGGGTGGCAAGTTTTACATGAAGTATAATAGGCATGACCATTATTTTACACTGGGATTATAATATTTAATATTGTTATCACAACGAGGAATAAACAATTGCTTAAGGAAATGGGTGATCCTCGTTCTCTGGGCTACAGTGCTGACTCAGTCATGCAGAACTAATTTCCTGGCGGTCTCTGAATGCACATAAAGCTGCTCTGTAGCTGCTGCTGACAATGAACTAGTGACTGGAAAAAGGAATCTTAAACACAGTCACATCTCCTGACTGTTAAAATCCTGTTCACAAGGCACGCTGATCTAATACGCTGCACGACAGGAATAAGGCTTTTTAAAATAATGACTGAACAGTATGCAAAGTTTCTTCTCTAGTTTTTTGAAGTGTTGCTAGGTAACTGAATTATTTTTACGTATGTTCCCAGTAGTACTAATATTCTACTTTGGGTATTTTCCATAGATAATTAAATATTGAAAAGTCTGCTGGATACACGATTTTATAGTAAATATTTGTCATATTTTATATAAGGCAATAACTTTCAATGATCGTTTTAAAGAAAATCCCTAAATAACTTGAGTAGGAAATTTTATAGAAAAAGTGTTACTATCTGCTACTTAAAAAGGAATATACCACTTTAACAGATTTGTAACCTAATTACAGTGGTTGCCTTGCTAATCAGTGTTTATTGACTGAGCTGGATCGATGATTGGGTTGTGTTTAAAGTGTAAATATTAGAACCAAATTGCTCAGATAGATTTTATTACTTGGCAGAAAATAAAGTTGAAAGTTGCACCATGCAATAAACCATGTGGTTTTGCAAGGGGTTAATTGTACTGGTGATCTCCTGGGCATGTAACAAGACTTTACTGCCCTCTAGTAGTAACAGGGTTTGCCAAGCTCATTTAGGAAATTAATTGTATTCAGGAACATAGATATATCTCAGAAAAATAGAATAAGTATCTGAGAGTAAAGATTTTAATTGAAATATGTTGAATTTGAAGATCACCCTAGTTAAAAATTTTTCCATTATCCTCATGCTAATTATTACTATAAAATACAAGTAGAATTATAGTCATATTGAATGAGGGTTTTTAGCCAAACTTTATTCTCTATACCATAGTTAAATATAGTACTTTTTAATCAACATCAATCTCCTTGATAGACAAATGATGAAGTACATTACTTCATACTTCATACTATATATTGAAGACCTGATATGGAATGAAACTGAGGTAAGGCTTTGCAAGCACACAGTTAAGTTGATTGAAGTAGATTTGATTAAATTCAAGGCAATTGTTTTTCATCTATTGAATTGGTCAGTATGTTTATGCATGAAGTTCCTCTTAGTTTAAAAATAATAGATCTCATTAACATCATATTAATTTTACCACTTTTCATCACATAGAATCCTAGAAAGAGGGCTAAAGGATTTAATTTTTTTAAAAAAATCTGGCCCAACAATTAGTTTAGAAGGATTTTAAAAATTTCAAATATTTTGAATTTTTTAAAGTAAATACTTATTATTGACATCTATTTCTAGTCAATATGATTAATGTTTTGGAAATTTAGAGTACTTTTATCTATATGTTCCTGTTTATGACCAATTTCTGAACATATATTTTGGAAAATTAAAAAGGAAATTTTTGGTGTTAGGATAAGAAGTTAAAAAATATATCAACATTTTCCTTATTGATTATGTTGTTCAGTCCTTCATATTTTTACTAGATTTATTATAGAATGATTGCTGTTTTATTAGCTCTTTATATTCAAATTGCCTTTTTCTCAATTTATCATTTTAAATAATTTTCTATTTATATTTTCTTGCTGTAATATTTAATTCATAAAGGTCTATATTTATCATATTTTCATTATATATTTAACCTCATTAGTGTAAATATTTTGCTACATTAGTGCTTTTTATTTAAATTCTAATGTTAGTACTGTAATTTCATCTTTAGATATTTTGCTCATCTTTTTCCTTTAGAAAATATATATTGTTTTGATGCTGTTGTGAGCAGTGGCAGTGGACATTTTATCACTGTTCATCACTGCCCTTCATCTCTTTCTTGTGTGAATATCCTTTCCTTCACCTGTTGGGTGCTCTTTATTTCTTACACTATCTTTATTTCCGTAGGAGTGCATCTGTAATCCCACACATCTGACTGTAGTCATTGATTCAGAAAGGATTTGCTGCCCTAGTTTAGCCAATCAAAAAGTCATTTCTTTATGAATCATTCATTACTGAGAAATTTTAAACCTGTATCTATAACTTGCACGTATTGGTCCCCATATAGAGAGAGTCTTCCTGTGATTGAAGTCAGCGCTAGAAAACAAAGGTAAGGGTGAAGAGCTACACTTCTGGGCATCTTTTGGATGGCTGGATCTTATTATCACATCTAAATCTGGTCACACTACTTTTATTTTGCCATAATGTATGCCCATGTATTTCATATGTTGAACTAGGTTTTGTTACTAAAAGCAAAAACAGTTATGACCAAAATAGAAACATAAATTTACATAGTTTTAAATCTCAATGTGAGAGTTCTTTTGTTATTAGAAATTAAAACCAGTTGTATTTCTTTTAAATCAATACTTATCTGATATTTATTAATAATAACTTATCTTGAGGACTTTCAACATATTAAAAAATTATTTCAAGTTATATGCCACAGTGGCTTAAGTACACAGTTTCTGGAACCGCTGGTTTAGTTTAAAATGTTGTCTTGATCATTTGTTGCTGGTGCAAAGGTGGGCAATCAGTTACACCTTGTGCACAAGGGGAACAAAAACACCTGCTTCATGGAGTTCTAAGTGTTAAATGATATTAGATGTAAATTGCCTAGAAAATAGTAAGGCACTAGTAAATTAATATACATGGTATATGTTTTTGTTTTCTTTTATTTTTTCTTATTAGTGAACTGTTTTGTTCCTTCATATTTTCTGTGAGATAGAATTTCTTCATTTATCTGTTTTAAAAATTTATATTTATGTTTAAATTTTTTAAAAATGAAAAAGACTAGTTTATGCATGGGTTAATCTTATTTTCCTGTAATATCCTGATTAGTAAGATCTGCAAACTGATTTTCTTAGGAAAAGTATAAGAATAATTTATGAAAGCATTAATAATTATTACCATTAATTATTATTGTACTAAGGGTCATTTATTTTGCTCCATTTTTCTCATTTCTTCTTCAATAGCACCTATAATTCATGGATTGAGTCTACATTCTCTGCCCTACTTACTTATCATCATCTTCACTTTTATTTATATTTTATTTTCTCTGAATTGGTAGGCAGTGGTTTCATTTTTTTTAACTCACTCTTCTCCTTTTAACAGTCTAATTTTACTGGGAAGACAATTCCAATATTCCGTATTAGCTACTCCTCATTTTAATCTATTTTTTTTTTAAATTTTGGTGCCAGGGATTGAACTAAGGGGCACTCAGCCACATCCTGAGCCCTTTTTTATATTTTTATTTAGAGACAGGGCCTTGCTAAATTGCTGAGGCTGGTCGACTTTGAACTCTCAATCTTCCTTCCTCAGCCTTTGGAGCTGCTGGGATTACAGGTGTGCACCACCACACCCAACTCATTTTAATCTTCATTGAAATTTCTTTTTACATCTGCACCCTGAGACACTCAGTCCACTGTATTTTAATATTATCTGTAATTTCATGTTTTATGTTAATCACAATATCAGATATCTGTCTTGCCGTTATGCAAACCTGATGTTTTCTAAATATTTGTTTCCTAAAAAACTGCTTTTGTAAAATTGTGAAATTTCTCAATCTTTTGGGAAATTCCCCCTTTCTATTGCAGATTTTTTTTTCTGTGCTGCTGCTAATGCTTTATTCCTCTTAAAGTAGAGTATTTCTGTGTAAAATTCATGTTTGGCAATAGACAAGATGTGAATTCGCTCTCATGCACATTTACGTTAAACTCAAAATGAAGAGACATCTTCTCAGTTTGAAACTATGCAGTTTAGATGTGAATACACCCTAATAAATTCTCATGACCTTGAAGCATTTATATTAAATGCCTTTACTGGCTAGGCAGAGACATTTTCCAGCTTCCAGTGCCTGGTTATCTCTGGAAAAAAATTCTATTACTATATAATAAAATGCAATTTGTACTTCTTCTTAGACCAAAAGGAGTTCATAAAAACGCCACCATTGACAAAGTAAATTGTATCCAGGACACTCTCAGATTTCATCTCTACTACCAAATTTTTACTCTGAGATTCAGAAGAAAAAGTGTCCTCCCTTGTCCCCTGAACTGACTTTGTTGAAGCTTTAGTACAGCCCTGAATGCTGTATCACTAAGAGGATGGAGAATAATAGTACTTATGCTGCTTGGGCAGCTGTGAGAAGTGACAGGATTAGTGTGTCAGGGTAGAAGAATGGACAGTTCTCAGAGAGAAGTTCCCACAGAGTAAGGAGTGGCCATTGTGTGTCTGAATTGATAAGACCCTCAGACTCTGTAGCAATGAAAGGTAAGAGTTGCATTCAATCTAATTTTCACATACTTCATGTTTTTCCCATTAATCTAGAGTCAAAGGATTCTCTGATTACTGACAAGTTCTTGATATCATTCCTCTTTGAATGTATGTCAACTCATATTCTCATATTTCAGTTGTCTTATGATTCTTGTGATTTTTTTTGAGTCTTGGTAGCTGCTATTCATATTAACAGCTAACTGCTATTTTTATTCCAAAAACAATAGTGTACATAAAATTTTTCAGTAGATGCCTAATTCCAGCAACATATAAATTAATATGGAAAAGCTTCTATTATAAAATATGAACAAATGCTATATAAAATGTATCAAATCTCTTTTCAAATGACCACTTGAACATTCAAGAAATTAAGGGAAATCTGTAGTCTAAAGTAAAAGGGGGATTTGAATCTGGTGGTTAAATGCTTGACTGATGCTTGAGCTATTCTGGACAGATTCCAATTTGATAACTAAGGGTATTAATTTTTAACATCTTCTGTAGAGACAGGAAAAGGACTTGCTTAGTTGGATCTATGGAAAAAACAAAACCTGAATAACACCAGAAATTAATCCCCCACTGTCAGCAGCACAAGGCTTTTCTGTATTTCTCCTTAGGCTCTGGTTGAGAAAAAAAATCCTGAGAATTTGTAATTAAGGTCACAAACTTTAAATATGCTTGGATTTCAAATTTATACCCTCTATGTGGTCCAGAAAGCAACAAGCTGAGATGTTAAGATGAAAATGTATACTGATTCTGAAATATCTGATAAAATAAATATAAAGATAATCTGAAGAGAAGAGGTCAACTCAATTCTTGTAGGATTCCCAAAGAATCCTTAGATCAGAGATTTCTATTTCTGCAATGGTGAATGTACTAACCAGACTAATTTTCTGACTATGAACAAGTGAGAAATTGGGATTAATAGAGATCTAGGCCCAGACCTTGAGAGGTACTGATGTAAATGAATCTGCATGAAGACATTGAAAGACACCAAGACAGTAAAAATATACTGGATAATGATATATTGGAGGATAGAGACCCAAGGACAAGAGCAGAGCATTAAACAGAGGTTCCTTTTAATCTGGAGGCAGCTATTCATTTTTGGAGGAGGATGACAATCTGAGAAGTTGAAAAATTTTGGCAACCTCATCTGCTAAGAACAGAGGTTCAAGTCAAGTGCTACCAAGTGGTATATGCTCCTGAACATGCTTTCTGTGGGTTGAGACAAAGAGGCTGCCTACTAAGAATAAAGGTGATCCAAAGGAGGAATGATTTAACAGAGACTACTTCAGTTTTAGATCATCCCAGTGACCTGAATTGGATTGTAGTTCTTCTAGAATGATTCCACGCCCCAACCCCCAGCAAATGCAGAGCACATTCTGTACGGAGGAAAATAATATAATCCTGAACCTGATAATATATACAATATCTACCATGCAATCAAAACTAACCAGACACACCAAGATATAATACAACACGATTCTAAACCATAACAAACAACAGATAATTGAAAAGAAATCACAGGGGATCCTATAAATTGAGTTGTTCAGAAAATGACAATAAAATAACCATGATTAATATGCACAAAGAAATATAAGCAGCATTGCAACTTTTAGCAGTTAACTGGAAACTTAAAGAATCAAATAGAAATTCTAAAATGGAAATACAACAACCTGAATTAAGAGAGGACATTATTATCTCTCTCCTTTCCTTCCTCCTCCCCACTTCTCTCTCATTTTGGGATGGAACCCAGGGCCTCACACATGCCAGGCACATGCTTTACCACTGAGTTCTCAGACATTTTATCTTTAATGTAGATCCTTGCCCTTCTGTTCAACAGATTCCCCTGTCAACTGGAAAATATTCTAGGATTAGGGCAAGTTCTGTTTTTATTTGCATGCTTATAATGTTTTGTGAGTTAACAACAGGGTTTTATTTATCATCATTTAAAAAATATATATCAGTCTCATTTGCAACGTATGTTGCATAACTTTTCTACTTTATTATGTGTTGGGTGCATATGCTTTCACATCTAATATATACATAATTCCACTTTTTTATTCAAATATTCATGCAATGTCAAATCAAAACAGGGGTCTAATGGCTAGCAATTTAGATGCCTACTGACATAATCAAAGGAAGAGAAAGTTTAAAAAGTGAGCATTAATTCTATCTACATCTTAGACTTGCATGTCTCTACTTGAAATAATTTGGATGATTCATTTTAGACTAGCTTTTAATTATTTTTTCTCTTTGCAGCAGTTATTTACCATCATATAACTGAAGTTTCAGTGATGAACAAGGAACTGCCTTTTCCCATAAGGACTTTGTATACTAATGAGAAGATGTTAAATAAATGGACACTTTAAACAGTGTAATTACTTCAACATGAGAAATAAGTTCAGTTTGGGAATTTATGGAATGATCTCTCACCCATTCTACAGGGAATAGGTAAATCTTCTTGAAGGAGGTATTTTTACTTAAAATCTGAATAGTAAGTATTTGAGACCAGAGAGGAAGAGCAGGTCAAGTAAGAGTTGTTGAAGGCTGTGAAATTATGGTTATAGAGAAGAATTAAAGGGACAAAAGGATAAGTGCACAAATTTTGGTCAAGAAAGGCAAGTCTAAACGTGATCATCAAGGAAGTGTTTAAGATCACAAAGATAAGAAAGTATAATTTTTTTATTCAAAAATACATCTCCAGGCAGTGTGTAAAAAGATGACTTTTGTTTAATCTAGAAACCAAGAAATCATTTCTAGCAACAGTCCAGAGAAATTGCTATAGGGCACAAAGTTATTATTGATAGGGATTAAGAGACATACCTTGAAGGAACATTAAATAGATAAAAAGGACAAAACCTGGCAATTGGTTGAATGTAGAGAATAGTGGGAAAGATGCCTTGAGTGAACTCCCAGGTCTTAACTTAGGCAATGTGTAGAAGCCACTGATTTGCTGAGACAGGAATTCCTAGAAGTGGAGCAGATTTGGAGGTAAATATCATAGGCTTAATTCCAATCACTTTGAATTTGAAGTGTCTGTAATTCCTTCTGGGAGAGTTATAAAACAGCAGAATTAATGAGTTCTGATTTGGAGGAGAGATTGGGATTCAATTTTATGTTTAATCAGCTTATGTATAAAACTGAAGTTATTTCAGTGGGTAAGAACAACTCAAGTCATGATTTCACTTCATAGACAAAGACCTCTTTGTAGGTCATCAATGAATTTAGTGACTAAAAATCCACTTTAAAAATGAAATAAAAGAGCATAGAATATAAGTGTACAATTAAACTAGATGTTATCCCACACATCTTTTGTTTCAATTATATACACATACATGCAAATGATCTAGGGTGCAATGTAGAATGCATTTTTTTTAACTATAGGTTACATTCAAAACCTTTTTGGGCCAGGGATGCAGGGACAGTATACATAATAGAAAGAGAAAGGCTTAGATCTATTATTGTAATAACTATAATAATTATAGTATAATAGAATCAGTGAAAGAGGTTGAGAAGAAATAGTTGGAGATAGGGAAGGTGATATCCTGAAATCATATAATCACAGGGAATGTGGCAAACAGCTCTGTCTACTGCTGAGTGTTTGAGAAAGAAGCACAAAAGTATTTGTTGGCTATTAAAATAAGCAATCATTATTATCTGAATGTTTCTTGTTAGTGAAGGAGAAACCTATGAGTTGTAATTTTTATAACAGTCCTATCTCACTAGCCCCCTTTAATCAAGTTGTATTAACTTCCAAATACTGTGAGGATGGTTCCACTTTGCCCCACTGTCACCACAGCATGTGAGTCCCAGCAACCTCTCTTATTTTTTAATAGCCTCTTAGTTGTTCTCCTCATGAATACCTTTATAGCCATCTAAGCTCTATCCATGATACATCCAAAATAATCTTTTCAAATTAAAATACTTTTTTTAGAATGAGCTCTTCTTTAAAGGTTTTGTAGAACTCGAAACTGGAACAAGGCAGGGATGCCCTCTTTCACCGCTTCTATTCAACATCGTCCTTGAGACTCTAGCCAGAGCAATCAGACAAACCAAAGAAATTAAAGGGATACGAATAGGAAAAGAAGAACTCAAACTATCCCTGTTCACTGATGACATGATTATATATTTAGAGGAACCTGGAAATTCCACCAGAAAACTTTTAGAACTCATAAGTGAATTCAGTAAAGTAGCAGGTTACAAGATCAATGCTCATAAATCCAATGCATTTTTATACATAAGTGATGAATCTTCAGAAAGAGAAATTAGGAAAACTACCCCATTCACAATAGCATCGAAAAAAATAAAATACTTGGGAATCAATCTCACAAAAGAGGTGAAAGACCTCTACAATGAGAACTACAGAACACTAAAGAAAGAAATTCAAGAAAACCTTAGAAGATGGAAAGATCTCCCATGTTCCTGGATAGGCAGAATTAATATCGTCAAAATGGCTATACTACCTAAAGTGCTATACAGATTCAATGCAATTCCAATTAAAATCCCAATGATGTACCTTGCAGAAATAGAGCAAGCAATTATGAAATTCATCTGGAAGAATAAAAAACCTAGAATAGCTAAAGCAATCCTCAGTAGCAAGAGCAAAGCAGGGGGTATTGCAATACCAGATCTTCAACTCTACTACAAAGCAATAGTAACAAAAACGGCATGGTATTGGTACCAAAATAGACAGGTAGATCAATGGTACAGAATAGAGGACATGGACACAAACCCAAATAAATACAATTTTCTCATACTAGACAAAGGTTCCAACAATATGCAATGGAGAAAAGATAGCCTCTTCAACAAATGGTGCTGGGAAAACTGGAAAACCATATGCAATAGAATGAAATTAAACCCCTATCTCTCACCCTACACAAAACTCAACTCAAAATGGATCAAGGACCTCGGAATCAGACCAGAGACCCTGCATCTTATAGAAGAAAAAGTAGGTCCAAATCTTCAACTTGTTGGCTCAGGATCAGATTTCCTTAACAGGACTCCCATAGCACAAGAAATAAAAGCAAGAATCAACAACTGGGATAGATTCAAACTTAAAAGCTTTCTCTCAGCAAAGGAAACTATCAGAAATGTGAAGAGAGAGCCTACAGAGTGGGAGAATATCTTTGCCAACCATACCTCAGATAGAGCGCTAATTTCCAGAATCTATAAAGAACTCAAAAAACTCTACACGAAGAATACACATAATCCAATCAACAAATGGGCTAAGGAAATGAACAGACACTTCACAGAAGAAGATGTACAAGTAATCAACAGATATATGAAAAAATGTTCAACATCCCTAGTAATAAGGGAAATGCAAATCAAAACTACCCTAAGATTTCATCTCACCCCAATTAGAATGGCGATTATCAAGAATACAAGCAACAATAGGTGTTGGCGAGGATGTGGTGAAAAAGGAACACTCATACATTGCTGGTGGGGTTGCAAATTAGTGCAGCCACTCTGGAAAGCAGTGTGGAGATTCCTCAGAAAGCTTGGAATGGAAACACCATTTGACCCAGCTATCCCACTGCTTGGCCTATACCCAAAGGACTTAAAATCAGCATACTACAGAGATACAGCCACATCAATGTTCATTGCTGCTCAATTCACCATAGCCAGATTGTGGAACCAACCTAGATGCCCTTCAGTTGATGAATGGATAAAGAAACTGTGGCATATTTATACAATGGAATATTACTCCGCAATGAAGAATGATAAAATTATGGCATTTGTAGGCAAATGGTCGAAATTGGAGAATATCATGCTAAGTGAGATAAGCCAATCTCAAAAAACTAAAGGACGAATGATCTCGCTGATAAGCGGATGAGGACATATAATGGGGGGTGGGACGGGCTAGCATTAGGTTTAGGGTTAGGTTTAGAGTTAGGCTAAGGAGAGTGGTAAGAATGAAGGAAAGAAGGACTGTGTAGAGGGAAAAGAGGGGTGGGAGGGGTGGGAGGGGTGGGAGGGGTGGGGGGGAGGGGAAAAATAAAATAAACATCATTACCCTATGTAAACGTGAAAAAAAAAAAAAAAAAAGTTTGATAAGGCAATTTTGACACCAATAGTATAAGCAGAAACTCAAGAAAAATGGGTATAAATTCTTGATAGTTGACTTCAAAATAGTGTGAATACACCTGCATCCTGAACACTTATGTACTTCTATTATAATGGAGTTGCTACAGTTGTGACATGGTGTCTTGAGATATGGGTTCATGTTGTAGGTCTACACTTGTAGAAGCCAGTATCTTTTTTAGCCAAGATGACATCTAGTGCAATCTAGGTAAACAACAAAAGAGGTTGAATTTAACTTTACTCAATACCTATCCTTATATAACTACTATTCCACAGATATTTGGTTTAGTAAATATCTGTTGATTCTTAATATGCATATGACTAAGGGATATAAAGTAGAATTATTATTTTATGTTAATATATCTGTGACTTATTTGTGATGTTTAAAAAATTATAATGTTCAGTTTGGTTCTTCAATTCTTAAAACCAAAAAAGAGGACACAATAAAACAAAGAGTCAGCTTGTTATCTTTTTATATACATACAATGTTACAAAGAAGTATTCTTCCAAATTAACTTTTGTTTTTAGATCAATAAATGAATACTAAGTAATTTTGTACAAACATCAAAAAAAAAATTAAAAAAAAATAAAATAAAATACTTTTTTTGATTCTATTACCCCTCCCAGGTTTATGCACTGTAATTATGCAAATGTATAACTTTGTACTCCTCACCTAGGGGCATTCTACCACTGAGCTATATTCCCAGCTTTCTTTCTTGGGGTATCCCTAAGTTTCTGAGACTAACATTGCACTTGTTGTGTTCCTCCTACCTTAGCTTCCTAAATAGCTAGGATTATTATAGGAATATGCTACACACCCAATTTTTATATTTTTAAATTGTATTTGAGGTAATGGTTACATTAAAGAATTTCGACTTTATAAAATGTTGTTATAGCCTTCCATTCTACTTTTAAAATTTGTTTTTACTTTTACTTGACAAATCATAATTGTTTGTGTTTATCAGATAGTGTGATTTTACATATATATTTATATATATATATATATATATATATATATATATATATATATACACACACATATATACATACACAGAAACAAATTGTGGAATTATGAGATCAAACTAATTAACATCCCCAGCACCTCAGAAACTTATCATTTATTACGGTGACACTTGTGTATAAAATTTATTCTCCTTGCAATTTTGAAATAGACATTGGTATTAATTGTAGTGAGACTGTGCAATAGATCACCAGAATTCATTCCTGTCTTATTGAATCTTGATGCCCTTTGACCGATATCTTGGGATCCCTTCTGACCCACATCCCTGCCCCTAGTAACTGCCGTTCTAACCTCTGCTTCTATGAGTTCAATGTTTTTGGAGTCCACACATAGATCAAATCATTTAGTATTTTTTTTTTTCTGTGCTTGGTTTATTTCCTAAGTATAAGGTCCTACTTTTAAAAATTAATCATATGTACTGAAAATTTATTCCAAGGTGTCACAAAATTTCCCCAAAGAAGGTTTTTAGTGACCTCGTAATATTGTAACCTATGAACATATACTTATTTAATCTCTAAATTATTGATATTTTCACTTGTTTCCAATTTATAAACATTTAGAATATGATTGTACACACATGCTTATACTAATTTACTTTTATCATGGTATTTGATTATATATTTAGGAGAGAATCACAGAAGTTATGTAATGTAATGATTTATTATAATAAAGTCATATAAACTAAATTACATAGAATATAAATTTATTTCTGATTCTTGAAAAATATTGACAGATTCTTCCTTGAGATGTTGTATCGATTTATCTTCTCATCAACAATGTGTAGGTACCATCTGTACTCTTGATTTTCTCTCCTACAGTTTAAAATCATCACAGGTGTTATCTTTAGTATTTCTTATGAACTTATTAAAAAATCTAATCAATTTTCTTGAGTTTCCCAGGTCTAAAAATAACTTGTAAAAATATCTGCAAACTCTTCTTTTGGACTACAAGATATAGAATTATTTTCTTTTTATTTATTGTTAAACCACTTGACTAAGTCAACTGCATTCACATCTTCACTTCCCATTGTTCAGTGCAATCTACTATCTACCCCATCATACTATTGAAATAGCACTTGTAAAGATCAATTAATGGCCTCTTAATTGCCAAATCAATGGCTAATTTTCAACCTAAGTTCTATGTAACCTTTCCCACTCTTTCTTTTTATCCTTTCTGTTGTATTAGTGACATCATTGCTTTTAATCCACACTTTTCTCCAGGGTGCCATACTCAATACATTAATTTTCCTTTAGCCTTTCCCTGACAGGCCCACACAATTTAAAACTCAACACAATTTCAAAACAACTGTTAGAACCTGCTCTGACCTTTACTTCTCACCCTTAAACTTGCTTCTTTTTTTATACCCACCTATATTTAATGACAAAATTTGTCACCATTGCCTGGTTTCCTTTGCCCTTACCGGGTCTCTCTTCTTAGAACTGAGTTCACTGATTCATCCACTTGCAGGTTCTGCCACATGACTCTGGCTAAACTAATTCTAATTGAGGCAAGGAAACTATTGATAGGCTCAAATATATTTAGAAGTCCAAAATTAAATTACTCCCTCATCTTTGGGATACAGAGTCACAGTTATCCTTTTCCGTAAGTTTCTCTGTTAAACCCTCTTTGTTGTTCATAAAGGTGGGCATCGTTTTTCTCCCCCATAATCTAGATTATTCAATGTTTCCTTAAAAAATTTCTGCTCTGTTCCAATATTTTATCTGTGTCTATGAAAACTCTCTAAATCATAAAATCTGCCACAGTATTTATCTGCTCAAAACTTTATGGGATTATCTATTGGTTACTTCAATATTTGATTAAGGAGATTAACTATATCATGGAATCATATATCCACCTAACAACCTCACTCCCTCAGATAACTCTTGAAGGCAGATAATACACACTAGTTCTTTCTACATATTGTTGATACTGGTGTTTGTAATCCTTTTTACAGGCATTTCTGGAAAGACTACATTTTTCAAAGTTGTTTCCCTGAGAAAGATTCTGATATACTAGGTAATATTGATATGTGATCTATACTGCAATGAAAATTAAATTTGAAGATTAAGCCATGTGTAGTCAGCCCTAGGAATAGCTTGGCATTTAGCATCTTGCAGAACACATAATGGAACTGCATTGCCTGTGCAGGTGAATAGACATTGGGAAAGAATGTTCCATGGCAGACAAGAACAGGTACACACTGGTTCTTAGAGTGTATAGTGAAATCATGTTCAATTCCAGACATGGAGTTGATATGTGGAGGTCAGAGAACAAGGGATCAGCTAGGTCAGTCGGTAGAGGTAATACCTACACCTATAGGGAGAAGGGGTGGCATTGATCAGGGGAAAGAAATAAAACTTGCCAAGGCAAAGCTGGATATTATCCATGAATTAAAAATAAGATGCACAGCAGAGACCTAATTAGTTGGGAAAAAGACTGTTATGACAGTGAAGAAGCAGAATCTGATGAAACTCTGTGGGCTAGGGCTTGTGATTCAATTTAACCTTTGCAAATCATCATGTCCATGAGGTAGGGAAGAAATCTAATGAGAACTGCTAAAGTTGGCTTTGTAGGAGATTAATGGCTACAGCCTAATGTATAAAAATGGGCTTGTTCTAGACACACTTTTTCCCTTGGAAGGATCCCAACTTCTTAAAAAATAGTTAATTCTCTTTTAGTATCTGAAAAGTAAAAAGTTTATAATGCTGAGGATCCCATCAAACAAGCCTATAATGCAAGGTGAACCCAACCATGTATTAATTAAATCATATAATCTATGACATGGAAGTAAATATACACATGCTATTAAAACCTATGGTTTTAGAAATCAAATTTATATGAATGTATTCTCCCACAAATTTTAAAATTGTTACATGAATTTTTTGACTTCATCATCATTGCTTGGCATATTTTTTATTATTGCCAAAAATAAACTATTGAGTTTGAGCCTATCTAAATATAAATGATGTCTATCCTAGAAGAAAATTAACCCAGATGTTGTTTGAGGCAAAAGTGGAGCTATTTAATTGAGAGAGATTTTACTGTACTTTTTACAAAGCTTTAATATGTGCTATCCTTTAGGAAACAATGATCAAGTCTCCTTTAGAGGCTAAAAATTTAACACATAAACCTTATCTCCTGAAGCATTAAGTACATTATAACTCCTTACTTACAATGGCATATTCATATTTCAGGGGCTACTCAAATACCACAGCTGGTTAAGCAGATGTACTGCATTTAACAAAACATTGCACAGATAAGTCAAGAATGCCTTTGCCAACCCCTAATACTATATGGTTGGATATTTCCTTGACAATTCAGTATGCTTTCATATTTTAAATTTATGGGCTGCTAGAAATAGGTATATTCTTGCCATTTATATATTTATTTCCATCAAGTAAGTGAGTGATTTTCAAAAACTCCTCTTGTATACACATAAACAATGTAAACATTATTTTAATATGAGAAATGTGATTTGTTACTAGATACAACTTCAATCTATGACGTTTATTTTATATTACAAGAATAAAAGCAAAGCACACTTAAGGCAAATATAAATGACAAATAACAAATAGTCTGAAAATACAAAATACTGTATCTAACACTTTCCATATTTCCACATGAAGTTTTTCTTAATACCCAAGGACCTACGTTCTATTGCACAAGATGAATAGAGATTCAGGGATTATTTCTGAACAAAGAATTGCTTCAGACTTTCTAGCAAGCTTTGAAAAAGGAGGTTATCAGAAAAAGTGCTCAGTAAATCCAAAAATATTTTAACAGATCAGATTTTCATTAATTTAACAATATAACAGTTTAGTTTGCTCATTAATAAATAACTATGAGCATTGGAATCCAGAAAAAAATGAAGTGCTAACAGTAGCACAAACCAGAACACTTAAAACAACAAAATGTATTCTTTTAAGGCCCTAGAATCCAGAAGTCCAAATGCAGTTCTTGGCAGGGCCATGGGGTCTTTGAAGGCTTGAGGGGAGGAGCCCTCCCTTCCTCCTTCTAGCTACTGGTGATGACAGGCACTCCATCCCAGGCTCTGGCTTGTAGCTGAGTCCTTCTGAACTGTCTGCCTCTGTCTTCACATGACTGTCTTCCTTGTGTGTATCCATGTCTCTTTTTCCTCTTTCAAGAGGACAGTAGTCATATTGGATTAAGGGCCTACCCTACTACAGTATGACCTCATGTTAACAAAATTAATTATAACTGCAATCTTCCTATTTCCAAATCACATTCTTGGATTCCAGGAAGGACATTAAGTGTTGGTATATAATATTCAACCGAGTACAACAAACCATGTTTATCATCTTTTACAACTCTTATTCTTAGGAGAAAATCCTCAAATTGATGACAATATCACTTAGAAGATTTTTGCTTCTACTTTTAAGTACAGTGAGTCTATTTATTCTAAAATTTATTGAAATCTTAAATATTGAGAAGGTACTTTATTCAGTATTGTCTGATCTGTGTGTAAAATCATTGATATAAATGGATGGAGCCATTTAATGTAATTGCCTTTATAAGTTTGATAAAAGAGAAATACAATTTGGACAAAAGGATGGATGGAGTGTTAATGGGGTTAATCAGTGTGCTGATGGGAATAGTCACTGAGGTAGAAAAGCTTTTAAGTAGCAAGCCCTTAAAGGCAACTGTTGGAGAAGTCTCATTTCTTCAAAAATTCATGTGTGGTTCACTGAGGTTAAGCAACTCAGGTGTATGTCAAGGGCACCATCCATGGCCTGCAAAAATTCCAAGCTTTGTTGAACTATTAGACAGGGAACTCAAAATTATGGAAAATAATTTGAGATTGCCTGAAGCATGTGGTTATCCTGTGGTTGGTTCACCGCTGGAGTTTATATGCAGGCCCTGAATGTGGGAATGACCTGCTAGAGCCAAATAGCTTGCTTAACTCCACCCCATCCTGTTTTTTATGGAAGAAGTTCTGTACTGCTATAAATAAACCAAGCCTGGGCTTCTTCCTTCATTAGACCCAGTCCCTTATGGACAGCTCAATCAGTCATGCCCCAGCTTCAAATATAATTCTGTCTTCTGTCATTCTTTATGATAAATAAATTTCTTAGCTATCATTTTGTAGCCAGTCCATCCCTTCTACAGGAACCCTTTCCCTTGCCGAAGCGGGACATGTGGAGAGAATCATTAATCACTCATTAGTTAGTAAATTTTTCCCCATTTTTATTTAGTTTTAATGGTTGAATTTATTGTTACATATTTATGTGTACACAATATGACAATATAATTTGGACAATATCACTGTGCTGTATTACTGCTTTTTCTCCCATCCTCTCTCCTCCTTGTCCCTTTCTTTTACTCTATACTGATCTCCCCTTAATTATTATGAGACTCCTCTCCCCACTTTTATTGAATACCAATGATGTGTATAGCTCTATGTAGGGACTGTGAGTTAAGGGGAGAAGGACAAATCTGAATTCCTGGAAATTGTCAGAGCAAAGACCACCAGGCAGGGTATGTGAAGGCAGCTAGGAGGCCGGTGTGGCTGCGAAATGTTGAGTGAGGGAGGAAATAGTGGAATAGGGGGTCACACAAATAATTGGAGGCCCAGATCAACTAGAGTTTTCCAGGAAGGTAAGACAATGGAAAGATGTTGCCTTTACTCTGAACCAAATGGAGAATCATTGCATGATGTTAAGATGAGTGATATGATCTTATTCACCTTTCAAAAGGGTAACTTTTATTCTTCTTCTTGGGTTACTGAATAAGAGCAAGAATAGAACCTAGGAGAGATATAGGGTATTTCAGTAATCCCAATGAAAGATAATGATGAATTGAATGAAATTCATAGTCATGATAGACGCCGTGCATGGACAATCTGATTCTGAATGTGTTTTGATGGTTGTGCTCACATGAGTCTTATGTACTGAGTGTCAGTGGTAAGGAGAAAAGAGAATTTAGGATGCTGCAAATGGAGGGATGAATTTGGTACTAACTGAGGAGGAGAGGTTTTAGGGCAAGCAGTTATGGGGAGATGTTTAACTTTAGAAATATGGAAATATTCCAAAGGGAAGTATCAAATTTGCAACTGAATTTAACAGTTTAAATTCAGAAGAGAGAACCAGGCAGGGATTTAAAAACAAAACAAAACAAACAGAAACTGAATTTCTTATAAAAATTGCATTTGAATCTTTGGGAGTGGAAAGATAGCTTTATCGTTGTCCTGTGACTGATGTAACAAATTATCAAAAATTTGACGGCTGGAATAGCAGAAAACTATTCTTCCACATTTCTGGGGACTGAAAGTCTTAAATTGACTTCACTGGGCTTTCATAAAGGTGTTCTCAGGGCTTCTCTCCCTATGAAGGTTCTACTGGAGAAATCTCTTCTTGTTCCTTTCAGTTTCTGGTGTCCGATGGCGTCCTTGACTGTGGCTCCATCCAGAATCTGCTTCCTGTGTTCACACTGCTTCTTTCTCTTCTAGGTCAATCTTCCCTCTGCCTCCTATACATGGATACATGAGGTTTCATTTAGGACATACTAGGATAATTCTGGAAAAGTTTTCCATCTCAAGATACTTAACTCACATCTTAAAAGGCCCTTTTTCCAAATTAGGAATTAGGATTTGATATCTTGTGGGGTCATTATTTAGTTTATCATAACAACAAAATGAAAGAATGTAAATATATGAGGAGAAAGAAGTGAACACTTATTGCCTCTTCGATTGTTTACAGCTTTACAAAAGTTTAACTAATGTATGATAAACTATTCATATATTAAGTGTATAGTTTGATGAGTTTTTTTAACTTTAATTTTATTTTTTTCTAATTAGTTATACATGACAGCAGAATACATTTTGATTCTTTGTACACAAATGGAGCACAATTATTCATTTCTCTGGTTGTACATGATGTAAAGTCACACCATTTCTGTGATCATACAAGTACCTAGGGTAATGATATCAATCTTATTCCACCATCATTCCCACTCCCCTGTCCCCTTCTCTCCCCTCACTCCCCTCTGCCCAATCCAAAGTTCCTCTATTCATCCCTTCTCTCCCCTCCACCCCATTATGGATCCACATGCACATATCAGAGACAACATTTGGCCCTTGATTTTTTTGGGATTGGCTTATTTCACTTAGCATGATATTCTCCAACTCCAAGTTTGATGAATTTTTACATATGTAATCACCCATAAAATAGTAACTACCATTAAGGTAATATTCATTTGCATCATCTTGAAATGTTTTGTTGTATCCCCAGGTAATCTATCTCTCATGCCTTATCCAACATAAACAATGATTTGCTTTATATAACTATAGATTCCAGAATTTTTCATAATGAAATTATGGAACATGTACTCCATTTTTAAGGAGTGCCATGGGTTTGGTTGCATCCTTTCCAAAATTCAGTTGTTTCCAATGTGATAATATTAAGACAATGACCATTAAGAGGTAATTAGTAAAAAGAATGGAGGTCCTTATGAAACAGGCTTTATATAGCATTTTGTGCACTTGTCCTTCTACCTTCTACTGAGGGAGGACACAGCAAGAAAACACACGAGTTCAGTCTTGTTCTTACATTTTCCAGCTTTCTTTTCTTTTCTTTTTTTTTTAATAGCAGCACAAAAAGGACTAAGACAAAAGGTCGAGAGTGTTGCCTCTTGATATAAAATGTTTACTTTCAGTTTTGTCCTTTTTGATGTCTGCATCAGGTTTCATTCCTTTGAATTGCTGAGTAGTATTTCATTATAGGGCTGTAACGTGGTATTTTTATAATTCACCTTGTGATGGTGCTGTGGTTTAAAGGTATTTCATATATTGAAAACTTAATAATCTCCTATGCAGTTGAGTTGAAAGGTGGAAACTTAAAGAGGTGAAGTAGGTCAAGGGAGCTCTATGGCTGGATTACATGAAGTGGGTTAGCTCTCTGGGGATGAGTTCAAGCCCCTTCTCTTTCTCATGCACACTCTGTTGCCATCTACCTTCTTTCATGGAACACCACAGCAAGAAGACCTTCCAGTGATATGGGCCCTTCACCCTTTGACTTTCCATCCTTCAGGACTGTAAGAAATACTTACATTCTGTATAAGTCACACAGTCTCAGATAGTCTTTTAAAAGAGCAATAACTGGATTATGGTAGATAAATATTTAGTTTATTTCAGCATTTGGGTGTTAGAAATAAAAATGCTATGACTATTTATATAGCAGGCTTCTAATAAATATAAACTTTTAATTCTATTGAGTAAATGATTGGGAGTAAAAGGACTGGTCATGTGATAACTGTTTTGCTTTATTTTGTGAATTTTTTATGTTTAATATCATAGAAACCTAAGTTTAACAGGTAACTTTTCTCTACTTTCTCTAGGAGGTTAAATAACTTTATACCTTGTTTAAACACTATGATAGAAAATATATGTTAAGATTAGAGCATTTTTAAAAATTTACTTTGTATATACAATTTTTCTCTTTTCCTTATATTATTGTCTTCTGGAAAATCATTTGACTGGATATGTTGCATCTATTTTTGGCCACTGAATTTCATTCTTTTATATTATATGCTTATTTTTATACAAATGTAACTCACTCTTGAGTATTATAGTTTTTTATTTTCAAAATTTGTTCTAATTAGTTATACATGACAGTCGAATGCATTTTGACACAACATACATAAATGGAGTATAACTTCTGGTTGTTCTGGTTGTACATGATGTAGAATCACACTGGTTATGTAATCATATATGTACATAGGGTAATAATGTCCAACTTATTCTACTATCCTTCCTACCCTCATACACCCTTCCTTCCCATATTGTCTTTAAATCAGATATTATAGTTCCTCCAACTTGGTTGCTTCTTCAAAATTAATACAATTTATTTTTGTACATTGACGTCATATATAATAAGTTCACTTGTTATTTCTAGTAACAATTTGGAAACTCATTAGGTTTTTCTACATAGGAAAACTATTCTTTTAGAATTGGAGGTAAATTTTTTGTACATATGCATTTTGTAAGCTCATGGCCCACAAATGACAGGCAGGAATCGGGAAGCAAACTTCAGATCAGCAAGTTTTCCTTTGTTCTGCTGCAAAGTCCATTGATCAGGCTTGGGAGGGTCCATTTTCTGGGTATGGAACTGGTCCCCAAGTTACAAGGAGTCTGGGTTTTATAGTTTCATTGGAGACTGCAGATGTGCAATTTTAACAGTCAGGGGCTACTTGTGCAGGTTTGAACTTTAACTTAGGAAGGTAGTTGCAAAAATGTTGAAACTCATTGTTATCTGGGGAAAGAGGAGTTTGGATCCTGAGGGATGAGTACTCAGATTTTGCCCCTTGCTTTTCTTTCTCTGGGATCTCTTGTTTCCCAGAGTTTCAATATTCGATGTGCCTCCATTTAGGACTAATTTTCAATGGGGGAAGGTCAAAGTCCTGGGCCCAGCATTCAATATTTGTCCCTTTCCTTTAGGGCTCATTGTTATTAGGAAAGGGGCACTGGGAGAGTTTTAATATTTGCTCAATTTCCCCTTCCTGCTCCTGAGCCACAATGTCTCTCCATTTTTCTTGGAGAGCAGGCTTATAGGAATATTATTTTCCATAACCCTCCACATTTTGTTTCTTCTTCATGCCTTAGTACACTAATATGACCTCAATGCAAATTTTAAGTGGATGTTTTGAACATTGTAAAGAATGGATATTGTTCTTGGTTCTGGTCTGAGGGTAAGGAATTAAGCCTTTACATGTTGTGTACCATATTGGTTACAAGCTACTAGTTCACCGCCTTCATCTAATTTCCTTCATTGTCTGTTTTTGATTGTTCCTATAGCAAGTGAATACTGACTTTTTTTTTTTTTTTTTGTAGCAGGGGTTGAACAACTTAACCACTGAGCAACATCCCCAGCCCTTTTTGTACTTTTATTTAAAGATAGGGTCTCATTGAGTTGCTTAGGGCCTCGCTAAATTGCTGAAGATGAGCCACTGGGACTACAGGCATGTGCTACCACACAGAGCTTGACTACTGACTTTACAAAATACTTTTTCTGTATCTACTAGACTTAACAAATATTTTTTTATTTTTCGTGAATATGGAAAATTACATTTTTTCAAATATGAAATCAAAACTTTGCATTCAGAAGATTAACTCCAATTGGTTATAATGTATCATTACTTCTATGTATATTTGAACTCGTTACAATTATTTAATAAAAATGTCTGTATTCATGTTCACAAGAGATATTTGCAGTTTAAAAAATTTTTTTTTTTTTGGTTTTGGAGTTTTCTGTATTGGAGTTTCCATAGAATTAGATGTGTAAGCTTCTTCTTATTCTATTGTCTTAAAATTGTGTTTTATAGATATTATACATTACTTAGATATTTGATAGAATTCAGAAATGGGTCTGTTTCACTCTGGAGATTTCTTTGTGGGAAGGATTTTAAACTATGACTGCCCTTTTTAAAAATAAATAATTAACAGAGATTTATTTGCCTTATTTTTCTTGAAAAAATTTTGGTAGCATGTGTCTCTTAAGAAATTTGCCCAATTTAAGTTTGTTAGCATAAACTTATTCTTAGTGCTAGTGCTTTCTAGTCACGTTTTTAAGCGTCTATTCTTCAATTCCTAATAACTGGTATTTTGTGTCTCCTTTTTTTCCTCTTTGGTCTGGATAGATATTTATAAATATTAATGAACCTTTCAAAGAATGAACTTTTAATTTTATTAATGTTCTCCAGTGCTTTTCTGTTTGCATTTCCATGATTTCTCTACTTAATGGTTGCTTTGTTTTGCTCCTTTTAAGTTTAATTTTCTGCTTTATTTCCAAGGCTCTACCAGATCTGGGGAACAATTGCCAGAAAGGACAGGTGGGGCACTCCATAATCCCAACAAAGTAACAAGTGTTGGTATTCCAGTCAGCTAGTGGAAAATTCTAACAAGGATGTTAAATAGTGCATCTAGAAAGATAATTGCCTTAGTGAGCTGAAATTCATTTGGATTACAGAAATTACTGGGCTTATCTAGTAATACTTTAAACGCAAGCATTGAAAAAATCAAATTACTTTCAAGTAACAAAACACCTCAGAACAAACATTGGAAATGCTTAAAGGAATACAAAACTCTAGCAGGCCAAAATATAAAATTCATATTGCCTGGTACTCATATAAAATAATAGGCATTCAGGGAAGGAAAAAAATATGACATATGCTATAAGAGAGAAATAAATCACATAAACTGACCCAGAAGTAACTTAGAATTAGTAGACATGAAAGCTAAATATATGTCAATAATGAACATTTTTCTCCAAAATGAGGAAATCTTGAGTGTGACAGATAAACATGAAAGGTAAAAGAAAGATGCAAGTCAAACTTCTAAAAATGATTAATTCACTGTATTAGATGAAAAATACAGTGGATGTGAAAACAGCAGCTCAGACTTTAGAGAGACAGAGTGGTGTGTTAGTGAACTGCACATTATAAGAGTCTGTATTTTAAAAAAATGAAACAGAAAAAGGAATATAGGAACAGAGTAATCATGAGTAATGACATGAAACAGTGTAATATACATGTAATTAGAATCACAGAAAAGCAGGGAGAATGGAAGGAACAGGAAATTATTCGAAGAAATAATGTTCAACATTCATCCAAACTTGATAAAAATTATAAATCCACAAATTTAAGAAGCACAACACACTACAAACTCAAAAGTCATGAAGGAAAATACACAACAATGTACATGATGTTATAATTGCTTAAACAACTAATAAAGTGACAAGTTAAAAGTAGTCAGAGAAAAAAAGATATATTGTGAGCAGTGGGACAAAACTAAAAATTACAGTCCTTTTCTCATTATAATTTAGGCAATCCAGGAGAAAAATCTTTTTAAAAAATTTTTTTTTGGTTGTTGATGGATCTTTTATTTTATTTATTTACATGTAGTGCTGGCTATTGAACCCAGGGCCTCACACATGCCAGGCAAGCACTCTACCACTGAGCCAGGACTCCAGTCCAGAAGAAATATCTTTAAAATATATGGAGTAAAAGTCTGCCATTCTAGCAGACTTTTACCTAGCAAAGATACCTTTCCAAAAAAGAATGGAAAAAGAAAGAAGAACAACCTTTCATGCATACAAAAGCTGAGAGAAGTCATAATCAATAGAACACTGTGATAGGAATTCTTAACAGTTCATCAGGAATAAGGAAATGATATTAGATGAAAATTGAGATTTATACAAAAGGAAAAGAACAATCAAAATGTTAATGTGAAAATATTATAAGAATATTTAAACAAATTTTTATAATACTTTATAAATTAATTGCTTCAGTGAAGTATTTAAACAAATTTTTATAATACTTTACAAGTTAATTGCTTCAGTGAAGCTTGGATTTGAAGAAATGATTACTGGTCTGTGGCACTTGCTCATTAACTAGAGATGTCAACTTGAAGTTTCTATCCAGGTTATAGAAATGGAATGCCAATCAAAGAAAAAATAATTGACCTATTAAAGGAAAATTATACCAATGTATTTATTCACACATGTAGATAAAAACATAGCAATAATGCAAAAATTGAAAACATTTGGTAATAATATTCTTATACTTCAGTAAAGTGTTATCTTACTTGAAGTATATTATGGTACATAAAAGTTGCATATTGTAAATTGACCACTAAAACCATGAAACAATGAATATAATTCTAAATATAATCAAATGAATTTACATTCAAATACTCCCAAAGAAGACAGAAAAAATGAAAATAAGACAGCAATGAGAAAATATTAAAAAAAAATAAAATGAATATCAAGATGTTAAATTTAAGCCCTATAATACAAATAATCACACTAAATGTAAGTGGTCAAAACACCCAAACATTAGGCAGACAATAGCTGATAGCAGGGAAGGAATATGCAAATATATGTCATCTATGACATGCAAAACATAAAGATCCAGGTAGCTTAAAAATAAAATGAAGAGATATTATACCTAAACATATGGAAAACCCCTGCAGCCTGGTGGCCTCTCTAAGCTAAAGCTAGGGTGGCTCTAAGTCTTGTTTCACTTGTGCCCTTCTGTTATGGATTCTTTTTTTAAAGCTACTTATTGAATATATGAAAATTGTTTTTGTTTTTTCACATATTTCAACTGGTTTGATATTAACACCAAAAGGTAAACTGTTCTCTTACTATCCTGTGACCATAAATGGAAATGTAGAATGTATTGGTTCTACCCAAAGTTCTTCTTATTTCCTTCATATTTCTTGTGAGTAAGTCCCTGCCTCTTCCTCCATGTATGTATGAGTTTCCATGCATGTTCCCTTAGATTTCTGCTCCTGATTGATACTCAGGTACTTAGAAAAGTCTACTGCATGTGATCTCATAATGACCCTATGTTAAGGTTTTTTTTTTTTTTTTTTTTTTTTTTTTTCAGTTTTGTGAGTCTCTGCTCACCACTTTTAGAATACTGTGGAACCAATATGACCTTCTAGACTAACATAATCCATTTTCCTGGCATCATTTCCTTCTGGCAATAGCTCATGTACCTAGTCATCTTGTGTTAGTTTCTGATTCTTTCTAATATTCTTTTCCTAACCCAAGTTGTACAAGGTTCATGTTACCAGAATATAAATTCCTCTTCCCAGCCAGGAGAATAATTTTCCACCAAGATACCTATTTTCTTTGATGTTCATCTTTTAGATATTATATTCTGAATTTCAGCATTTTTAAATATATAATTACCATGTTTGGAGATAGACCTAACTATAATTAGGGTTTAACTTAGGAACAAATGATAAAGGCAGCTTGGTTTTCTGCATACTGAAATTTTTTTGTATGCCCAAATTGTTTCCTCAAACATACAACTTGACATTGGAACTGTTTCTTTTCTACATTAATTTGAAAGATATAACTTTCAGCCTTAGAGAGTATTTTCTTACATGCTATACAGTGACTAGATATAGCTTGTAAAAGATGTTGGAACCATAAGACAGGCAACTATCCCTTGGGCAGGAATTAGATTTCGATTTACTTTCTGATAGTTAATGAATATTATGAGTAAGGAAAGGAATAGAGGGACCTACAGGAATGAACAAAGAGAAGTCCTGAGGGGGACTAGCGATGAAGATGAACTCCCACTTTGTTATTTTATGTGGGGTTGAACTTCAGTCTAACACAGTACAACTGCAGTTAGTATTATTGTGTGTGTCATGGACTGAATGAGCCACACTGTCATTAATGGGATCACTGCAAATACTACACAAAAAATATAACCTATCTACCTAGTCATTTACATCACTACACCTTTCTTCAGGAAGAATAAACAACTTTGTTCTAAAAGCAAGAATAGCTTTGAAAGATGTGATCTAACTTGGTTGGAAGAGCTTCCTTCTAGTTTATATTTTAGTAGTGACTGATTATTTTAATAGATGTTTTCAATTCTTTAAAAGTGGACGGAAGTAAGGAAGCTTTTCTCTAAGAAATGACTTAAAACTTTTTGTCTTACTTGATCAAGGATCTTCAAACAAGAATTAAGACACCTGTCTAGGGAAGGTAAATTGGTTTTACCTAATTTCTTATTCCTGAAAGTTGTTGAGGAAGGAAGGAAGGAGAATAAAAACAATAGCAGAATCCACCTGCTCTAAATGGCAATCTTATTTTAGCAGCAGAACCAGACTTCCTAGGCAGGGCTGTTGAGAAAAGCATATGCTTAGTTTAATCTGTTCCTGTCCAAGCAACTCATATTTCTTGAGGACACATGTAACTGTTAAAGCCACAAAGTTGAAAGTCTACTTTCCTTTGCAGTGAAATTTGCAACACTTATGGCTAAATGTTGTATCTGTTGCTGACAGGTAGTTTTTAGAACTCTAAGGAGACCAGAAAGAGTAAGACAAGAAATAAAATAGAAAAAAAAAAATTGTTACAAAAAGAAAATATTTTATTCAGGTAGAGAAGTCCTGTGTTTTCCCTTGAAGATTTCTTTCACTTGAAACCTCATGAGTTACGACTATAGACATTTGGAACTTGCTCATTGACTTGGATTACTCTTTTTCTGTTTTAAACATTTCTCTTTGTAGATTTTTTTAAGCTTGAGGAAAAATACTTATAAAACAGTTGGTAAATACCGCTATTAAATTGAAGAAAACAAAAGGAATGTAAATCCAAAATGACTTCAAATTACTCTCTTTATGTATTCCCTGTTCTAAATTCAAACTCAACTCAGTCCCAGGGTTATGCATCTAAGCTTCTGTATGACTCTTCTGGGCTTTCGTTTACTTGTTAGTAAAATGCGATATTGCTTTTTGGTCATAATGCTAAAGTCATTTTCCTCCATTGTGCTATCTTTTACCTGTCATAACTCTCAGCTCAGCAGCAGAATTCTCAGGGGAACTTCTATGTTGATAATTGAAAATTGAAAAACCTTCCAGAATCCTGACACAGGACCCCCTTGTGCTAGATTTTCTTTCCAGAGGGGTTGGATGTACTGAAAGTCCAGAAACAGAGTTTGCCTTAGAAAGCATTATTTTAGTGAAATATGTGTAGTTGCTGAAGTAGTTCAATGAGCAGGCTTAGTTCTTACCATTAAAATAGTAAGACCAAAACACCCACATGAATTTCATGTTATTTTCTTTGTGAATTATTTAGGATAGTATTAAATTGACATAGAGGATATATAAAGATACTTCTAGCAATTCTTCTCTACTGAAACAATAGCTACTATTGAGTTAACTCCATTTTAGAGCCTAGCAATTCACAAGTAAGAAAAATGCAATGAAACAAAACTATTAAGCTGCAGCACACCCCCAAACTTCAAACACATGCTCCTACATAAATGATACCCATGTTTTATCTATGATATACATTATATGAAAATAATTTTTCTTTGTAACATATAGTTCTTAAATGATGAGCATATATAAGCCTATTAACATAACAATGATAAATACTGGTAATATTGAGAATTGCACTGTACAAATAATATATGATAATTTTTACCACATTTTATATCCATTATCTAATTTGACCTCCATGTTAGGACTACCTAAAAGGAAAGTCAAATGTAACTGGTATGACATCTTCATGATCTTATTCATTAATTCTGTCTATTGTTATATTTTATAATTTTACATTTTTAATGCATTACTTGGAATTCTTGCTTGCTGAATTAATAGGAAACCCTGGACAAAGTTTGCTTTTCTTTACCTGCATACTGAATGGAGAGGACTAAAAGAAACTGAAGGCCAATCATATAAATGATGGCAGGAATCCAGGTTCCTGCATGACTCCAAAGAAAAGAGTTTTTGTTCCCTAAGATTCCTGCATCCTAAATTTGGGTTGTTTGTTGTAACAGTCTGTATATCTAATGTATAATTTGTACCAAATTTGCATATAATTGAAGATCACATATGTAATATTTCTGTATTGCTTCCTCTGGGAAACTTGCTTCTTTTATATGTAGCCATAAATTGAAGCTAATTTCTCAGACACAACTCTAGTCATACATATGTTCCTGCTTTTCAGGTGTAGTTTCTATGAAAAACTGTTTTGCCTAATGTTGAAGGCATTATCCTGCAAAATAAATGAGAAAATGAAATTAACCAAGTTAATCAATGTTAACATTGTTTGGAATCTCAAATTCCTGAGGTATTTCTTGAGCAAATCTGAAATTTAAGTAAAATGGTTTGGCTCATTCAGATATAGGTCAGTGCTTCTGAATTTGAAATAGTATGTAGAAATGGGAACCTGATTTTAATAAACCATAAAGTTTAGAAATAATCACAGAATATTTTGTAGACAAATTTTATGCTTAAAGTGAATTTCATTCACATTTCCATAGCTTTTTCCATATGAAGCAAATATAAAAAGGAAGTCAAGTCTCTCTATATGATAGCATTTTCACTTTTAACATAAAAATGAGAGGTGTGGGAACCAACCTTTGTTTAGTGAATCAGAGAAATGTATTATTTTCATTTATCTTACTTGCCACATTGTTAATTAATTATATTTGGCAATTTTCCAATATGATGTGTCATTCTTAGTTTAATGTTTATCTTCTAAAGGGGGTGAGAACTGCGAGGATAGAAAAACTATCTAACAGATTGACATTTTGGATATTTCTGAAATTAGGGAAGATTATGTTATACCATTGACAAGTTTTCTTCTTCCTTAACTTGATATAAAACCAAGTTTGAAAATTAGATGCTGAAATAATTTCTTACTAATATATTCCCAAGAACATTCAGATGAAAGTATCAGATAAAATTCTCCATGTGTTATTCCCTAAAGGAGATAAAATAATATTGGGTAGCAACAATATCGAATGGTTTGTTCAAAGCAAATTTAAAAACTAATTTCAGGCTATAGATATCCCTCAGTGCTATAGTACCTATCTAACATGCCCCACATTTGGGATTGAGCCCAGTGATGGAGGGAAAAAAGAAAAGAAAAGAAAAAAATCTATGTGAAAGTTGAATTTAAAATATCTTAAATGATTGTGGCAAAATATATTTATATAGTTTATTATGAAAGCTTAAATATTAAATTTACCACTCAGACATATGCAGTTAAGAAGCAATAAACTACTTTCTATTTCTAATTTTTATTGTGATATACTTTAAACCCATTATCTTGATTCACATTAACCATGTAATGTGATTTTAAAAATTGCCTTATTTTATATGATTAAAATATATGACAAAACTTAATTATTTAAAGTAGAATCAATATATTTTTATAATACAAAATTATTACAAACAGTAGTTTATTAAACAAGAGCTAAGTTCTCATAATTAACTGAAAATTCATTTCAATATGCTTAGGAATTTTGAGTTATATTTTCATAATGATTAGTGAATGATTAGTGATTTTGAAAACATTTTCATATAATTCTAGGTCATTTTTTGTTGTGGTACCGAGTTGTAGAAGTTCCTTATATATTTTGGACATTTACTCCTTATCGGATGATTTGTAAATATTTTCTCCCATTCTATAATTTGAATTTTCTCTCTGTTGGTTTTTTCTTTTGCTCTGCAAAATCCTTTTCATTAGATGTAGTTCCACTGGTCTATTTTTGCTTTTGTTAGCCATATCTTTGGTATCATATTCAAGAAACAAAGCACTGCCTAGACCTGTGTCATAAAGCTTTCTCTCCATGATTTTTTCAAGCAGTTTTATAATTTCAGGTCTTACAGAGAACTCCAGTGAGATATCACCTCACACACACTAGGATGGCTATCATATGCAAAAAATTAAGAGATGCTGGGGAAGATGTGGAGAAATTTGAACTCTTGTACGCTGTAAGTGGGAATGCAAAATGGTCATTAGAATAGAATAGAATTTCCTCAAAAAAATAGAAATAATACAACCATATCATTCAACAATCTCACTTCTGGGTACATATCTAAAATAATTGAAATATAGAAATTGAAGTGATAGCTACACTCCCAAACTCACTGTGGCAATAGTCACGAGCCAAGTCATAGATACTACCCAAACATGAATGGAAAATTGTCTCATTTACATTCAGTGGATTAATTTTTAACAAAAAGGAAATCCTGCTGTATGCAGCAGTACAAATGAACCAGGAGGACATTTTGCTAAGTGAAATAAGCCAGTCACAGAAGGGTAAATATTTAATAATTCATTTATATGAATTAACAAAAAATCAAATTAATAGAAACAAAGTAGAATGGTGGTTACTAATGAGTGGGAGAATGGAGAAAAGAGGAATTGCTGTTCAAAGAGTGTAAAATTTCAGTTACAGAAAATGAATAAACTATATATATTCTTGTACAACAAGGTACAGTTCACAATACTGTATTGTTCTTGAAGTTTTGTTAAGAAGGTACCTCTCATATTTTTGCATCACCACTTATAAAAGAGAGGTGCAATGTATTTAATAAAAATAAATTTGGAAGAGTGAATGTTTAGATATAATAGTAAAGCTTTCAGAAATTTGAATAATTTCTAATAACTCTCATCATGTAATTCAAAATATGTTTTTGGAACATTCTTCCACCAGGATCTTTTTTGGGGCATGGGATACTGGGAAGTGAATCTAGAGGCACTCAACCATTAAATCACATCATCAACCCTTTTGATTTTTTAAAAATTTGAGACAGGGTCTTGTAAAGTTGCTACGGCTGACTTTAAACTTGAGATGCTCCTGCCTCAATCACCCAAGTTGCTGGGATTACAGGCATGCACCACTGCACTTGGCCCCACCAGGATCTAAATAATATTATATGAAAATAATTCTATATTCCAAAAGACTTGAGAAATACTGTCAAGAAAACTGAAGAGAAAAATTTAATTTTAATAGATTTTTAACACTTCAATATGCACTTGTAATTTGTCAGAGAAACCTAGTGATATATTTTTCAAAATAATTTTGTAATGGAATGCTTATAGAACAAGACTTTTAAAAGGGACTATCATTTTATAGCAGTACTTTCAAATTATATGGAGTAAAGACTTTTTAAAAATCGACCTTGCATGGATTAATTCTTTTGTAAAAAATGGATTAATATAAAATCAAATGAAGTCAAGCAAAATATGAGCCCCAAATTTTATAAGTAGATCCAATAGATATAAAATTAACCTAGAGATATAAAATTAACCTGTTTCCTACAAGCATTGCTCTTTGTTTCTTCTCACTTTTGTGCATCATCTCTTCAGGTTATGAGAACACAGCTGTAGATCAGCAGCAGTGCAGGGGCCAAATTTTAAGTAGCAGACTTTCAAGAGTGCATTTTGTGAAACATTAGTCTCATAGTAACAGCTTCCATTTCTCTTTCTGTGGCCTCAATGAAACATCAAAGAAAGTGTCATGCAGCTTTTACTTCAAAGCTTTGGTTGAGGATAACTGAGTAACTGCCAATTATCCTGTTTTCCTCCCTTTGTCCCTTTCTCCTCTCATTCCTTCTTCCTTTCATTCCTTCCTTCTTTCCTGTAATAATGATGCATTATCTGATACATCTTTATTCAAAAATCTATAAGAAGAAAAGTATAATGCAAATCTTTTTACCATATATGGATATTGTGAAAAATAAAGTAAACCATACATTTGTTCTCCCTTTAGGGAGATGGTATTACATAAGTAATTATAGTAAAAATAGAATTTCACGGGGACTACCAAATAATCTGCCGCCAAGAATTCAGAAAATTTCTTTTTTGGGGACCTGTATTTATCCTTTCTAGCTTTTTTTCATTTTTATTATTACCTTCACTTACCATTCAGCAAGCCTAAAACCTTTGTAACTTAGTCAACTTGACTGTGTTTGAAGACAGTTAATATTTTCCATCCATCATCTATTCTTTTTAATCATTAAAACCACCAGTTCTAACATTCATTTGCTGTTGTCATGATCTTATACTTACTCAGGTTATTTTTTTTTCCATTTCTTTCACAAGTAACATGTACTGAATGTAAAATGAGGTTTATTAATGTATCTTGTCAATTTATGTAAAAATCAAATGACATATATGACCTTCAGTCAAGTAATTACCTTCAGGTCACTGGGAAGATAATTTTCTATATTTCATAAGGTTGTTTATAAATGTAACAGTTTTACCATTCTTTTCAAACAAACAGCTTTTGATTTCATTGATTTTTCTAAATTGATTTTCTCTATTTAACTGATTTCTGCTCTTGTTTTTATTATTTCCTCCTACCTATTTACTTTTGTTGTAATTTGTAATTCTTTTCCTGTGTTCCCAAGGTAGATACTGAAATAATTGATCCTTACCTCTTTTTTAATGCACGAATTGACTGCTATAAATTTCCCACTAAACACTTCTTTGTCACACACAGTTCAACGCATTGAATTTTCACATTAATTCTCTTCAAACTAATTTCCAATTTTCTTTTGATTTTTTTGTTGCTTATTTTTAGTTTTTTTTTTTTTCAAGTTATAGGAGTTTTTACTACAGACTATTTAACAACTTCCATTCACTGATGTAAAATTTTTTTCTCATTATATACTTTTTGGTTTTCAATTCTGAGAAAAGTCAGTTATATATACTTATTTCTGATATTTCTTGGAAATATTTGGCAAAATGAAATTCTGTTCTTTGGTAGGGAGCAGGTTGTTAGTGATTCAACCTGTAGTTTTGTGCATGCTGTACATGTGCTTCTGCCACTGAAGAGTATACCCCAAGCCCAAACAAAATAAAATTCCTTTTTTCAATATTATAATTAGACTATTATTTTGGAATTGGTTAAAAATAGATGCAATGCGATATAATATATGTAATATTTGTGGATTCTTACAGACTTGTGTTTTTTCTCTTCAAGTCTTGTGATTTTTTGACACTTGAGTTATTTATAGGGGTTTTGTTTAGTTCCAAACATTTTTGTGTTTTTAATATATGCTTCTTCTACTGTACATGTCACTTGGGTCAAGTTATTGGTAGAGTTTTTAAATAAGGTACACATTAATAATTTTAAAATATACTTGTTTTGTTAAGTGACTCAGAGTGTTGAAATATCCAGCTATAGTTTTGGATTTCTCAATTTTTCTTACAGAACTTTTATATTTTTGGTTTATATGTTTGAAAGCTCTGTTATTAGACATATTAACTTCTAGAATTTTATGCCTTCTGAATGAAATAACCATTGTGTCTTATGGAAATTTTGCTCTTTATCAATGGTGAAACTCTTCACCTTGAAATCTACTGGTATTAATAGAGCTACTCCAGTTTTTTTATGATTAGGCTTTGCATGGAGATGTTTTATTATCTTTTTCTTTATTTTTTAACCTCTCTGTATATTTGTATTTAAAATGAGTTATTTGTCTGATAGTATCTACTAATAGGAAAATTTAGATATTTTACATTTAATATAATTACAGATGAAATTAATTTAAAACCTACCATTTTCCTGTTCTCTTTCTGTTTCTCTTTCTTTCTTTCTTTCTTTCTTTCTTTCTTTCTTTCTTTCTTTCTTTCTTTCTTTCTTTCTTTCTTTTTCTTTCTCTCTCTCTCTCTCTCTCTCTCTCTCTCTCTCTCTCTCTCTCTCTCTATCCCTCTCCCCCTCCCTCCCTCCCTCCCTCCCTTCTTTCCTTCCTTCCTTCCTTCCTTCTTTTTTTCTTTTCTTTTTTTCCTTCTTCCTTCTTCCTGTTTTGGTACCAGATATTGAAAAACTGAGAAACATCCCCAAACCCCTTTTTATTTTTTATTTTGAGGCAGGGTTTTGCTAAGTTGCTTAGGACAGTGGTAAGTTGCTGAGGATAGCTTTGAACTTAGGATCCTCCTGATCCAGCCTCCTGTTGTTGTGTGTTTTCTGCTTTTGCTCCTTTTTGTTCTGTCTTCCTTTGAACTGATTTAATTTCTTAGGATTACTTTTTATTTTAACTTTTGATTAATAGTTTCTCTTTATTTTTAGTAGTTTTTAAAGCTTATATTATAGTTTTTTGTGTACATTACCATCTTCAAGCAATAACATTTTAGCACTTGACAGACACTGTAAGAACCTTTCTGCAGTGTATGCCATCCTTCACTTCCCCCTTCATTCTTTCTGCTGTATAACAAACTTCCAATGCATTATTTTAAGTATTTAGTTACATTTTAACAAAATAAAAACTGAGAAAATGTTTATATTTACTCATATATTTGCCATTTTAGGTCAGTCTTCAATTCTCTGTAATTTTTACTTCATATAATTTTTTACTCTAGTTAAAAGAATTTCTTTAAAATATCTATAATTCATATCTGCTACTGATAAATTCTCTAGGCTCCTTCTAATCTGAAAGAAATCTTGGTTTCATTATGCTCTTTGAAAGTAATTTTTGATGAATGTAGATTTTGACATTCCACAACTGCCATTCCATACTCTCTTTGGCAGCACAATTTCATGTGAGAAGTCTTTTGTTATTCTTTCTTGTTCTGTGTGTGTTTCTATCTCATTGGTGCTTTTACCCTTTTTGGAGAGTTGGGCTTACTTTTTCTTCTAGTAGGCACAGGGTCTCTGGTATAATGCCTAGGTTCTTGATCCACTTTGAGTTTAGTTTTGTGCAGGCTGTAGGGGTTTAATTTCATTTTGCTACATGTGGATTTCCAGTTTTCCCAGCACCATTTGTTGAAGAGGCTATCCTTTCTCCAGTGAATGTTTTTGGCACCTTGGTCTAGTATTGGTCTGTATTTATGTGGGTTTGTCTCTGTGTCTTCTATTCCATACCATTTGTCTACATATTTGTTTTGGTGCCAATACCATGGTGCTTTTGTTATTATAGCTCTGTAGTATCATTTAACGTCTACTATTGTGATGCTTCCAGCTTCACTTTTCTCACTGAGAATTGCTTTGGGTGTTCAAGGCCTCTTATTTTTTCAAATGAATTTCATGGTTGCTTTTCCTATTTCTATGAAAAATGTCATTGGAATTTTAATAGGAATTGCATTAAATCTCTATAGTTCTTTTGGTAAATATGGTCATTTTGATAATATTAATTCTGCCTATCCAAGAACATGGGCTATCTTTCCATCTTCTTTCTGTCTTCTTCAATTTCTTTCTTTAGTGCTCTGTAGTTTGTATTGTAGAGGTCTTTCACTTCTTTTGTTAGATTGATTCCTAGGTATTTTTTTCAAGGCTATTGTGAATGAGGTTGATTTCCTAATTTCTCTTTCAGTTGATTTGTCACTGATGTATAGGAACACAATTGATTCATGGGTATTAATTTTATATATTGATACTTTGCTGAATTCATTTATGAGTTCTAGAAGTTTTCTGATTCTTTTTTGGGTCTTCTAAATATAGAATCATGTTATTAAAAATAGGCATTGTTTGAGTTCTGCTTTTCTTATATTTACCCTTTTAATTTCTTCCTTCTAATTGCTCTGCCTAGAGTTTTCAGGACTATGTTGAATAGAAGTGGTAAAAAAGGACATCTTTGTCTTGTTCCAGATTTTAGAGGGAATGCTTTCCAATCTTTCTCCATTTAGAATTATGTTGGTCTTGACTTTAGTATATATAACTTTTATAATGTTTATCCTTAGTATTTCTAGCATTTTGAGCATGAATCGATGCTGTATTTTGTAAAATGCTTTTTCTGCAGCTATTGAGATAATCAGGTAATTCTTGTCTTAAAGTCTATTGATGTAATGAATTTTATATATTGATTTCCATATGTTGAGCCAACCTTGCAACCCTGGGATGAACACCATTACAAAAGTATCTTAAAATATATGAACATATAAATTCTGTCTATCTATGAATTCCCATGAAAAATGTGGTTAATACCACATATGAGAGATTTATCTAACATTTAATAATTAAACAATATCCTTTACTGCTCTCAAATAATGAAGGGGGAATTCAAATGGTCACCTTAATAAACACAGAAATAAACATTTGATAGAATTCAACCCCTGTTATTGATAACAAATTAATAAAATGAGAGAAAGGGAAAAGGAGGGATTCCATGAAAACAGAAGAAAGATTGTTGGACTGGATGAGGGGGATTAAAGGAGAAAGAGAAAGGTCAGGATAAGGGAAAAACAGAGGAATGAATCTCACCTAAATTTCCTATGTTCATGTATGAATATACCTCAGTGAATCTCACTATCATGTACATACACAAGACTCTACCTGAAAAAAAAATAAGTAAAAGTTAATAGCAGAAAGATCAGTAGTGTAGAGGGAAGGGTACAGGAGGAGAGAAAGGGGAACTACTAGAGACTGAATTAGAGCAAATTATACTCCATGCCTTTATAGTTATGTCAAAATGACCCCTAATGTTCTATACAACTTAAAAGAACAAATAAGAAGAAAAATTTATGAGATAATTTTTGTAATATGACAAAGGGTATCTACTGAAACACTAACAATGTCCTTGGTACTGATCAATTGATTGCTTTCATAAAAGATTAAGACCAAGGCATAGGGCTTTCTTCATTTCACATATTCTATTCATTTTTTTACTAGCTAGTGCAATAAGGTAAACAATTAAAAAGATAAATAAGAACCAAATTGTATAAAGTTTGAAAAGAAAACCTTGAAATTGTATTTTCATAGAAAACATAATATATATTTCTAAGGAATTTTAAAGAAAACTAAATAAATTTCACAAATTTTAAAAATATGAAATTAGTACAAATATCAAATGCATGTCCTTATGTTATCAATAAACAAGTAGAAAATAAGATTGTAACATTTTAACTATTATAGCACAATATATAATGTACAAGAGAATGAATTTACCTGCATGTGCAAAAAATGTAATATACAATGAACAATATATTCTAAAACTTATTTAAAAGATAATTTTCTATATTAACAGATTAGAATACTTAGTATTTTTTCTAAAATAATTTTCAGATTTGGCAGAATCATAATCAACATTCCAATGAAGTTTTTTAACTGGAAGTTTTAAAATTTATTTTACAGCAATGGACAAGTACTTCTAAAACTTGTAGGAGAATGCAAAAGATCTAGAAGAGTCACAAAAATATTTGAAAAAAAATAAAATTGACTATTTACATTACCTGTGTTCATAGTTACTATGAAGATATATTAGTAAGCTTAAGTACTATTTTGATATAAGGATAGAAAATCTGGCCAGTTGAATGGAATCGAGAATCCAGAAATAGATACACAGATGTCATGAGAAAAGAATTTAAATGATTATATATTTTGAGATTATTTTAGTAAATACTTCAGGATGATAAAATAAGATAAATTTATTGTTTTACATCAACATCAAACATACAGCAAATAAAGCTTTGCTATTTCAGGCAAGATAACAATTTAAATGGTAGTGTTTGAATCTTATCTCATGAAATCCTATCTAAAGCATAGGAAAATAGTAGAATCCCTATAATTTCATTGACAGTGAAGAAAGAATATAATCTAAATGTCACATTTTTCAAAATATTTCTGATAAATTCAAGTCAATTAGACCAAATTTTTAGAACAGCAAAGAGGAAAGTTTCAGAAATTCCTTTTCAGAGAATGAGAAGCATGGTGCCATGTTTGGTAAATAGAAGAAAATTCTGACAGAATCCCATGACTCATGAAGAGCAGTGAATTGCTGCAGGTTATAGAAGGGAATAGATGGTAATCTCTTATTTGAACTGAATTCACTGATGCAAATATCAAGAAAGTCCAAAAGCAAGGGATTTAGTTTGCCAAAATTTAGATGCAGAAAACAGAACATGAACAATACTTTATAATTTATGAAAGATATGGCAAGTTTGTGAAGTAAAGGAAATATTGAGTCTAGAGATACAATGACTCATGATAATCAGCCAAGAACTAATTATATTTTGGTCATTTATTTTATCACAGTAAAGATAGCATCTTACTCATCACCTGACAAAAAAAGAAAATAGTTTTTTTTTCTTTATACAATGTATCTATGAAGGGAAGGAAAACTTTAGATTTTAGTTCATAATGTTATACACCAGGATATAATAGAGAACACAAGAAGATAATGAGTCAAGTCATGTTTCGATAATTAAATACCTAAAAAAACCATCTGTCTTTGTATCACTATAAATAAAATTATCATTAGATGTATGATCATCAATTCTGTGTTAGTAGATCACATGTTTCCTATATTAGCAATGTATTGCTGTTTTCAACCAAATTCTATAAGAGAAGAACTTAGTTTAGAGTAACCAGTTTGAAAGTAGTGATGAAAAGAGAAGTGTATGGAAATTTCAAGGAAAGATCCTTACATATCCTTCTCAATTGGAAGGTGCTTCATTAGTTCTTCTACTGTTTCTTCTGACCTATAAACTTATCATTTAATTCCTGGAGTTCTAGCAACCATATTAATTTAGGAGGTAATCTTGAGACAGCAAGTCCTAGCCTTGATGGTAGAGCATTAAATTAAATAAAATATATTAGTCACTAATGGCCTAGTACAGTCTTGCCTGGACCACCTACTTCTAGGTTTCCTTTGTGTAAAAGAGAATTTAATTTTCATGTTTAGTTCGTTCTTTTTTTTTTCTCTTTTTATGTGTATTTTTTAACTGTGTGAAGTCAAATGTATATCCATGTGGCAAATAAATAAGAAAACAAAATTTTGTCTTGGCATTTGGTTACTAAGATCAAAGGAATATTTTCGCAATTTAACTATGTAAATTACCATGCAAATTAATGCTTATTGAAAGATCAAAGAGTCATGAGTTTTCACTGATTACAACATTAAAGCTTAATCACTGGGGAGTTATGTACTAAATCCCTGCCTTGTAGAGCACTGATCCAAGCATCTAATTCTTTACATGAATTTTGATGTACTTTGTCTTTTCTAGGTAGTATTAATTTCTAAGTAATCAGAACACTTAAAAATAAATGTTCAAAGTACCATCCATAAGCAATGAAAGATACTGCTAGGAAACATATCCTGAAAATTAAAAGATCTTGTTCCAACTGTGAGGAAATGAGTCATATTTGCTGACAGCAAACTTTTTGACTTATAGCCGTAGGAGGAATCTACCCCCCAAAATAGCATTGGAATAGGTGAGAAACACTGCTTTTAGTCATTCATTTAAGGACTGTTCTATTTTCCTGATTTTAGGTTTCTAACTTGGGAGTTGTTCATAGATGAAGGATGCTGACTTATTAATCTTCAAAGCAGTATGATATGATAGAAAAACTTTGGAGCATGCGCATTGAATAATTGATAGCTACCACCATAATCTTTTAAGTGTCAACCACCTTTATCTTAAATACTGATTATTTAAAGATTTTATTTTTTCCTTTGAAAACTTGAATGAATTATTTTTGAAATGATTGCATAAATATTTATCTGAAATACAAAAAACCAATTCTGAGTGATGGGGAATAAGTTAGTAGGTATTAAGGTTGGTAATCTGCTCTTTGCTTGACCTCAATATAATATTGAGTTATATGTGTGTAAAATAAGGATTTCATCCACAGAATTGATTCAAAATTTTAAAATTTTAAAAACATTAAACATTAAAATGTTTTAAAATACAATTAAATTATAAGAAGATTTAAGAACAAAATTGTAAAGAATGGTAGAAGTAAAGACCATATAATAGCATTTGTTTAAAGGCGTAGGATTTTCCTTTTTTAAATTAGAATCAGAAAATGTTTTAAATTTACATATAAATTTGGAAAATAAGTAACTTTACCACAAAAATATTTGATTTATTTATAGATAGAATATATTTTACTGCATTTTTTTCATTCCAGAGAGGGGTATGTGTTATACCTAAATGTATACTTCTGCTAAAAAATACACTTGTTTAAACTTTCTTTGGATTATTTATGACTTCACAAAGATGCCTCAAGGAGTCAAATAAAGACACTGACATACGTACATCTTTAACAAAATTTTTATGAGGATAATATTTAAAATTGTAACATCACCTTTTTAGCAAGCTTGCTTGATAATCTCAGATTGTCAAACTATTATTCTTAAAAAACATTTTTCTTATATTCATGTCTTATAAGAAGAATAAGAGCATAGAGAAACTAAGGACAAACTAGTCATTTAATCTGGTAAGGTAGACTGAGAAAGAGTTCATATTTATTTTGAAAAGTCTATTGAAATACTTTCTGATTTAGTTTCACAGACTATTACTCCACAAAATATTTCTGTGCAAGCATGTCTCAGAGCAAAGAATGAAGGAATATAGAGGAGTAAAGGAAAAGGAATTTATGGCAATTTAGACCTTGAACTTCAGAAAACAAACATAAGCCCTCTTCATAAAAATATAAATAAAATAAAAAAGGAAGGGTGGTTGGTGAAAGAACTCTGGAAGAATTGCCTAGTTTAACTAGCTCTAGTTCTTCGTGGGTGCCAAATTGCATACTCATCTTTACAGAGCTTTGCTTATTAAAACTTCATAGTATTTCATGGGTCCATGTGTTTCCTCTTTAACCTTGGGTTAAGTTTTGGCCCTTGTGTTTGAGAGTAACTAGCTAAGTGAGTGATACAGAGTTCGTTAAGGCATAAGAACTCATCAGTTGGGCTGAGAAGTGAAGAATTTCTATTATAAGAAGGAAAGTACTTGATTATATAGGAAATAAGGCACTTGGGTCAGGCCCTCAAAGACAGCCAGCCTTGGGAGGCTTAAGAAAACGTCAACACACTAGAGTTATTGCAGTTCTCAGCAAGACTGAAAACAACTTAACCTGTGACAAGTTACACAGAATATTAGCACAAGTATATAGTTTTTTTCTTAAATTAGATTTACTGAAGTATAATTTCCATATTATAAATTTGTCAATTTAAGTGTGCAGTTTAGTGTATGTTAATAGATATATACATCAGTGTCAAGTTTAAGATACGGAATATTTGCTACCATCCAGAATTCATTCATATTTTTAGTAGTTCATTTTCCTTCCTCCCCTGTCCCTAAGCAAAACTGATGTGCTTTGTGTCATGATAGATTTGTTTTTGCCTGTTCTATAATTTTCCATAATAGACTCATGTGGTATACCTTCTTATGTCCAGCATCTTTTGCATAACCTAATGTTTTTGAGCCTCATCCACTGTTGCTAATGCATGTCCAGCATTAATTCATCCTTTTCGAAACATACCACAAATTGTTTGCCAGTCCAGTTACCTGTTAATGGATTTTAGTGTCCTTTCTGATTTGGGGCTATTAGAATAAAACTGTGCTCTTTCACAGGTGTCTTTTTTTCTTCCTCAATCTTTAAGATTGATTTTTACAATATTCTTTAACAAGTTTTCAGACACAAGATCGTTGAAAAAATTTACAAGTTAACACCATGTGACCACTGATTTAGGCTCTACTATTAACATGTTATATAATTTATTTTGCTATCTATAGATCTATTTTGTTATTTTGATAAATTTCAAATTAATCTGCAGACATCAGTTAAAATCGCCATAAACATTTTTGCATGTATATTACCAAGTATACTTCAATTGATTATTTACATTTCTTATTTTTCTTTGGTGGTAAAACTTACATGAAGTAAAATGCATAAATATAATGTGCACTTTCCGATGAGTTTGACAAATTGATAGCGCAAACTAAACCCTCTTCTGTATTAAGTAATTACCATCACCAATTTTCTCAGTCTCTTTCCTTACCAATGAAAGGTAATCACTTTTCACATATTTTTCTATCATTGAGTCTTTCTACTACCTTAAGTAAAAATATCAAAATCAGATAATAGGGGTGTGTGGGACTGCTTTACTCAGCATGTTTTTGATGATTATTCATGTTATATGTATCCATAGTCCATTCCTTTACATTACTATTATTCCACATCATTTTTTAAATCCATTCCATATTGATGAAACATGGTCTGTTTCCTTTTTTGGACTACTATAAAAGTTATTGAACACATGTAATTGTGGATTAGTGTTTTTGTATCTCTTAGATAATTATCCAGATGTGAAATTTCTGTTCCATAGGTTAGATGCATAATTAGCTTTATAACAAATAACTTGTTGCATGGTGATTGGGCATTTTCCTTCAGTCTTGTTACTCTATTTTCTTGTCAACCTTTGTGTTGCCCATTCTTTTAATTTTTGCCACCATAGTCATACATAAATTTTCCAAATTTACTCTTTATCAAGATGTCTTTTTATTTTGTTTTCTTTGCATTTTCATATCAATTTAGATTCAGCTTTGCATTATTTACCAAAAATTCTGCTGATTGAGATTACTTTAGGCCTATAGATTAATTTGGGAAGAATTTATTTTTCAATAGTAAAGTATTTTGATTCATGATCATAGTTTATCTCTTGATTAAGGCTTTCATGAACTATATTTTATGAATATCTTTCAGTCATAAGATAGTTTGATACACTGATGTGAAATACATATAATATACATAGTGAAGTGGTATTACTACATTTATGCAAATAAGCATGTTCAGCATCTTGTATAATTATATAACTTCCATTCATTTGTGTGTTTGTGTGTGGTAGGTATACTTAAAATCCACTGTCTTGGCAAATTACCAGTATACAATGTAATGTTATTGACTAGAGTCACCCTGTTGCACTTTTGACTTATAGACTTATTCATTCTACCTTTTGGCCTACCTCTCCCCTCCACCATACTGGTAATCACTGGTCTACTCTCAGTTTCGGTGTACTTTTTTTTTTTTTTTCCGATTCCACATATACCTGAAGCCAAGCATTGTTCTCCCTTCTGTCAGTTGATGGCATAATGTTCTCTAGATTCAGCCACATTGTCACAAATGGCAGAATTTCCTTATTTTTGAAGACTGAATACTATTCCATGATTTCTTTACCTATGGTCTGCGGAGCGTCCATGTTTGTGTCCAGGCTTTCCTGAGGCTCAGGAATGGACACCAGAACATTCTTTAGATTACACGAGTTAGTGAACTCCTTTGTGACTCATTAATTTTCTTGTGTTTCTGATACTAAACATGACAATCCTGATTAATATAACAGAAAATCTAGGCAAAACAAGAATGCTTAGAAAATATGCCATTGATAATGTATTTGAACTTATTTTGATAGGGTCTGTGAGCTAATGACAAAGCAAAGCAAAACTTGCTCATGTAAAAACATAGTAAAGAAAAATTATTAGAAATATATATTCAAGTCTATCTGAATATCTATTAATACATTTTACTACTAGTAAGAATTCAGTACATGTCTGCTAACTACTTGGGAAAGAGAACTGGTGACAATGATATGTATTTCATATTGTAAATAAAATATATTAAATTACTTCACCTAATTTTCTTGAAGCCATTTAAAATTAAGATGATATGTATGAAGCATATGTTTTCTTTACAGATTTTTATTTTCATTAAACTTAACTGCAGAATAACTTCCACTGCAAGCTTATGAAGTTAATGACTAATGAGTGACAATCTATACTACACTATTGATGAAAAAAAGAGAAGGGATTTTCTTTTCTTCATACTTCTTCTTCTTTTTTTTTTTTTTTCTTTGTCCTGAGAGAAATGTCCAAATAAAAGAAAATGTCTACATCAGGTCTTATAATTTTGAAAGAAAATACAGTTTATACTTAAATCAATACATATATATGGTAATAGACCTCACTTCTTATGATGCTGAGAACCCATAAAACACTATGAAAAATGTGGTGATATTAAGACTCCTGTTTTTCTGTTCAATAGCTTCCCTAAAAATACCAGACATGTGACATGAGGAGAGATTTTGATAGTCTGCTTTGAAATTCACATGAAATAAGTACTCACATAGCAGGTCTGCCACTCTGGGATCCTGTCTGTGATTTTGCAGTGATCAGTGGTACTACTGGAAATAGCACAGAATACTTTGGTGGAATTTATGCTGCTTTATCTGAAATTTTAATGAACCTTCAGCTGCTTGGATCAGTTAAAATCTAGTTTTAATGCAGAGAGAAACAGATGTAGACTTTCAGAGTTTGTGATCAAATATATTAAAGTACACTAGCCATGTTTAGGAGTTACTGTGTGTGTGCATGTGTGTGTGTGCACAAGCAACAGAAACAGAATTAAAGGAAGGAAAAATAGGAAAACTACTTTTATCGGAGCATACCAACAAGTGCCCAGAATGAACGTTAAATTCGTTTTTTGTCTTTCCATTGGCTATATTTTAAGGTGTTTTATTTTTCACTTAAGATAAATATGCACATGAATATATTTTTTAAAAACACAGACTTCATTAGAGATTTATACAACATTGCATTTCATTCTTTATCTGATCCTACTTCTCAACTTCCTATTTCTTTTTTATAAAAACACTTGCAAGATTCATAATCGGCAGAAATCAGAACAAGGTATTTTAGAGTCTTAAAATTATTTACTTAGATGCATGAATGTGGATACCTTGCCTGCAACATGTATGATATTTTGTAAAATAAAATATAAAATTGTAGGGAGAAACCACAATTATCAGAATGCACCTTTATCCTTTTTACTTCAATGTACTTGAAAGTTGAATGTAGGCATTGCATGTATGGTAACATTCTGTTATTTCAAAGTTATAATTCAGATAGTTATCTATTTTATCATTTACCCTTAAAATAAGTGACACCCTTTAATGTTCCGATGTGCAATTACTCTATACTCAACAACTGGTACAAAATGTGAAAAAAAACTTAAAAGCTGATTTTCATTTAAAAACATTTAAAAGTACCAGACAACTCAATCTACTATCCATAAACTAATGATATCCCTCTGGGATGCAGGAAACACTGGAGGAGGAACGTAAAAGAGTACTAAGTAGAAGGCAAAATGGAAAAAATGTAAACATATTTGCACCGTATTTTGAAAAGCTGAAAGCAATTTTTGAAGATAACGTTTCTTCCAGCCATAAAAATTAAAAGAAAAAAGCATAAAATTCAGCCTATGTTAATGTAGGTAGCAACAAACATTTGAAAGCTTGGGTGTAAATGGATAAAATGACATCCAAATTTCCTCAGGATCTACAATTACTTTACTTGCAAATATAGAAAGCATTTGTACATGGAGGACAAATAGAGAAGAATAATAGAAGAAGCTGCCTATTTGCAATTAGATTGTGTTTTAGGTATTACATAAAACTGTTAGAACATCTATGTGAGGCTTTTTGTGTGGATATGTGCTTTTATTTCCCTTTGATAAATGCTTGTGAGTAGGACAGTTGTATTAGGTTGTATTAGATAATGTTTTATATTTTAAGAAAATTAGAAGAGTAGGAAGTAGACAGATGAGGAGATGTTGGTGGACAGGCACAATGTCAGTTAAATGGGAGGAGTAAATTTTGGTGTTCTGTGGCACAAAGTGTGAACATAATTAACAATAATATATTACATATCTTGAAATAGCTAGGAAGAAAGATTTTGAATGTACTCATCATAAAGAAATGATAAAAATTTGTGATGGATATGTTAATTATTCTGAGTTGATGAACAACATCCAGTACATTCATGAATCAAAACATCACATTGTATTTCATAAATATGGGCTGGTATTATGTGTCAATCAAAAATAAAATAAAATGTAAAGAAAACATAAACACTCAAACTGACTGTAATATTTTATATTCCCATGAAGACATATGAATATCTCAGTTTCTCTAAACCCTGGTGCTCCCTGTATAGTTTTGTAGTTTTAATATTCTAATAGGTGTGTCATGGTAACTCATGATTGTTTTAATTTTATTTTTTCTAAAGACTAATGATGTTGAACTTTTTTTCAGTGATTATTTGCTATTTATATATTTTTTGGATGAAGGGTCTGTTCAAATAATTTATCTATTTAAAATTATATTGTTTGATTTCTTTTTATTGAGTTTTGAGTGTTTTTTCTATATTCTAGAAGTAAGTCCTTCAGATATATGATTTTAAAGTATTTTTTGCAGTCTGTCATTGATCATCTCATTATCTTAATAGTGTTTTCTGAAGAAATGAATTTTTCAGTTTCGAGAAGGTCAAATTTATCAACTTGCTCTTTTGTTGATTGTGATTTGATGTAATATCTGAGACATCTTTGCCTAACTCAATTTAACAAAGATTTACTGCTCTGTTTTCTTCTGCAAGTTTTATAAATTTTATATGTACTACAGTTAGGTCTATAATGCATTTTGGCTTAATTTTAATATAATGTGAGAGGTAAGTATCAGAATCCAATGATAACATTCATTTTGGGTTATGAATTTTGAATTATTCCAGCAAAATTTGTTGGATAGATCATCCTCCATTAAATTGCTTTTGTATCTTTTTTCAAAATAAATTATTTGTAAACATCTGGGTTTTCTGTGAACTCTTTTATATACCTTTATTTGTCCATCTTTATGATGATACAGTATTTTCTTGATTAACCTGTTTGTTGTTCTTTATTAAGATTTGTGTATTAATTTTTCAACAATTTCTTATTTTTGAATATTATTTCTTTATTTTTTCTCTATAACTTTCCTCTTTGTTAGAGACTTTATTTACATTTAAATTAGACCCCCTCAGTTGCTTCACAACACAATGATACTCTTTTATAACTTATTGTCCTACTACTTTAATCTCTTTGTGTTTAACTTTGGTAATTTCTGTTGCTTCCTTTTTTTCTTTATTAATCTTTGCTGCCTACTATTGAGGGAACAAGGAAGAGAAAATAAAGAGAGGAAGATAAGCATCTTAGACTTTTCATTGGTCACAGATGTTGAGGGTCCTTGAACCAGTCGGCAGCTGGAGGAGTCCTCTGTCACCAGGAACAGTTCTTCCTGAGTTTCATTGCTGTGCTTCTCACTGACTGGAGGAAGAAGTCCTTGCCAAGTATGACCGGTTCAAATAAAATACTCAGTTTCCAAGAGCAACATCAGGGCGTCTTGTTCATTCCCACACCCACATGTGTGTCACATATGTTTCTGCAGTTCTGAAATGACTTTTAAAACATATTCCAGAATTGAGCAAACAAGTAAATATGTTGAGGCTAATAGAAGCAGGATTGTTAACATCCGGGGAAGAGACATCAATACTGAAAAGTGGAAGCACAGATTGTATTGTTTTAATTGCATTTATATTGAAGTCATCAATATTGACTCATGCTTTAGAATGTGTTAAAAATGACAGACTGTATATATGATAGCTATCCCGCAAGGTTATATTACCTACTGGTATTGTAGCCATCTTTGTGTAAGTTCACTCTGTGTTGCTTCCACAATGAAATTACCTAGCACATTTCTCAGAATGCTTGCCTGTTGTGAAGTGTGAATATATAGAAATACATACAGATGTGTTTATGTGAAATAAACTCAAGCAAATCACAGTTACATGCACCTCTCTCTCTATATATTTCTGTGACAAAAGGCAATATGCATACTGATCTTGGTTTCTAAATATTATTCTATTATTATTATTATTATTATTATTTTTTTTTTTGGGTGCTGGGGATTGAACCCAGGGCCTTGTGCTTGCAAGGCAAGCACTCTACCGACTGAGCTATCTCCCCAGCCCCTAAATATTATTCTAGACTAAAAGGGAAAAGGGCTTCTTGAATAAATAATAGCTTATTCCAGGGCTAAGTCTAGGAATATATTATTGGGCCAGAATACAAGGACATTAATAATTATACAAAACATACACACATGTATGCATATTGTAAATACATATATACAAATATACATATACATGGTTACATACCTATGTTATACACAAAAATATGTAATGTTATAAATAAATAAAAATATGTTTTAAATAAACTAATTTGCTAAACTATTTACTTAGAAATTAATAGACAAATTATTTGCCCCAAAAGTCAGCTTAATAGTGCTTCCTATTAGTCAAACTGAGAAACTATGTAACCAAGTATATAATGGTTATCATAGCAAATGATTATAACTCAATGAATCAAAAAAGAACTTGTGTGCATACACTAATATTATTAGCAAACAACATCAAAATAGGAGGGATAAGGAATTGGATCCTTAAGGCATGAATCTGATAATTAAATGTAGATGAAATGATAGAGGCAGCCAACCCTCATTTGACAAGCATCAGGATCATACCTGTTTTATGTGAGAACCATCAGAGGACACCAGGACCATGGATTTAAGACTGCTTAGTTACTTATCATGACAGTTTCATTTCAAAATATAATAATATATTCAAAAGAAAAAAAATGTGCATTGTTTTTCAATGCAGGAGACTGGCAGGATCCATATTTTTGAGTGATCAAAATTAATCTCACTGACAATGAGTCAAGTTGAAATGTGAGTTACCTGTTGGAATGCAAGAAGAAAAGAACAACTTCTGTGATATTCCTGCAAAATGTGTGGTCTGAATCTACTTATGAGGAAAATTAAACACATTTAAATTAAGTCATTAAAAATGACTGGCCTATACCACTCAAAGGTAGCAAAGTCATGAAGAAAAAGACTGAGAAACAATTAGAGAAAAAAGGAGAATATTCATAATATTGAAATCAATACTTGACTCAGAATTTTGTTTTAATGGAAAGGATACTATTTATACAATTGCAGAAACTGAATAAGGTTTATTAATTAGATACTATTATCATGTGTATTTTAACTTTCTAATATAGTGCTCTGTATATGAGAATATCCTTATTTTAGGAAGACCATTTTATAGATTTAGAAGTAGCATCATATTTACAACTTTATCTCAAATAATTTAGAAAAAAGTGGATAGTGAGCAAGAGAGAAGGGCTGTAATGTATATGAGATGAAATGTCAGTAGTGGGAAATTTTGAGTGTGTAAATTCTTGCATTATTCTTGATAGTATTCTTAGAAATTCAACTAAATGATAAAGATTTTTTAAAAATAAAAATAAAGTGGCACATGCCTTGAATTTACTAAAGCAACTGAATTATAGGAGGAAAAGAGTGTCCTAATGTTTTCTTTTCATTTAGAAACATGTTTGATCAGAGAGATAAGGCAATGACCTGGTTGTTGGATGCATAGGTCAGAATGAATCATAAGAAAGATATTAGAGAAGATCTCAAGGTCAATTTGCTCTCACTAATGTGTTTCTAAAACAAAGATGGAGGTTGCTTTTGTTGAATAACAACTTCTACAAAAGACAATTATGGTGTAAAATTAATTTCTGTGAACATATTTTTGCTAGAAAATGGTACCTGAATAGAATATACAGTATTGTTTTATATTTTTATGAGGTTAATTAATGTGTATACTTGAAATTTAGCAAATTATTTTTAAAAGGGAACATGAATGTTTTCCTTTGGCAAATGTTTATATAAATATTCCTTCATATTTATTAATTGTTCTTATTTACTGTTTTACTCACCTATTTTGCTGCTATCGCTAATGACCCAACCAGCACAACTGTGAAGGGGGAAAGTTTATTTGAGGCTCACAGTTTCAGAGCTCTTAGTCCCTAGAAGAGCAGCTCCATTCCTCAAGGCTCAAGGTGAGGTCAAACATCATGGTGGGAGAGGGTGGTGGAGGGAAGCAGCTTACATCACCATGATCAGGAAGCAGAGAGAGAGACTCCACTCACCAGACACAAATATATATACCCCAAAGTCACTCTCCAATTCCTACCTCCTCCAGCCCACCCCACCTGCCTCCAGTTACCACTCAGTTAATCCCATCAGGGGATTAACTCACAGATTAGGTTAAGACTCTCAAAACACAATCATTTCTTCTCTGAACCTTCTTACATTGTCTCATATGTATGCTTCTGGGGGACACCTCACATTCAAACCATATCATTTACTAAGTGCTCTTCTTATAGCCAAGTCTTTTTTTTTTTCAGATTCTGAACTAAAAAATATTATCAAATAACTGAGAATCCAAACAAAACTTTAAAAACTGTTACCTTGAAAATATCTTATCTGTTATTTTATTAAAATATATAGTAATTTACCATCTTCATAGGTTGAAAAGAATTACATCTTGTTTTGATTTTTTTTTAATCAGAGAAATTGTGAATGACAATGAATCATAATAGAATGAAAGGGGCAAATTTTAAACTCCTGCAATTATTTTTTGGGAATCATTTACATGCTAGAGTTGCAAAAGCCTGTGTTTATTCGTTGACAATGTTAAGAACTTTTCAAGCTGATTTTATTCCTTTACTTTCTTGTTGTTCAGCAAATTAAGAGATAAGCTATTGGGGAATTAACTGAATTGATTTTAGTTCTACTTTAAAATAGTCTATCAGATAGCTCTCTCAAGTACCAGTGTATCTGTCAGATTTTTGAGTTCTGATTTTCATTTAACCAAATACAATCACCATAATTGTGCTTTCAATAGTTAAGTTTTGAGAAAGAAGAGATCAGGGACTGTATTGAGTTGTGTCAATTAATTAGTTGAATATTTTCTGTAGTGTCTTTGTAGAAATTCAAACAGGCTGATAAAAGCACCTGTTTTAACAAGAGGAAATTTGGGCTACAGATAAGAGATATCTTATATCCATGTATCTATTGGTTTAATAAACTAGTCTTAATTTGTTTCTTCCTATCCATTAAGAAATTCTAAAGAATTATAAAAAATTATAGAAGTTCACATATGAAGCTGGATGAGCATAAGAAATTTCCAAAGAAGTCTGAATGCTGAAAGACAGAAGAGAAGGACCAAAGACAGAGAAAGCATGAAAGCATAGAGGAATGAAAGAGAAAGACTTGAAAGTCTTAAGTTGTGACTTCTCCACAACTTCAAATGCCTAATGAAGTTCTGCAGTGACTGAAAAGTGGTTGTATTATAAAACTACTATATTGGCAAATAGTAGTATTTAAATTGGTGACTGTTATAAACTAGTTGAGTGCTGGGAACTAAAGCAAACTTTTAAAGACTTAAGGAAGAATAAAAACTTCATGATGGCTAGGGTACTGAGAACAAATGTGTGTGTGTTGTGTGTGGGTGTGTTTGTGCTTGGAACACTTTACCACAAATGACCATACTACCAAAAGCATTATACGAATTTAATGCAATTCCTATTAAAATTCCAATGACATTCATCATAGAACTAGATAAAGTGACCATGAAATTCATTTGGAAAAATAAGAGACCTAGAATAGCCAAAGCAATTCTTATCAACAAGAGTGAAGAAGGAGGCATCACATTTCCAGACCTCAAACTATACTACAGAACCATAGTAATAAAAACTGCATGGTATTGGCACCAAAACAGACACATAGACCAATGGAACAGAATAGAAGATACAGAGACAAACCTACATGCATACAGTTATCTCATACTAGACTAAGGTGCCAAAAGCATTCACTGGAGAAAAGATAACGTGTTCAACAAATGGTGCTGGGAAAAATGGAAAGCCATATGTAACAAAATGAAATTAAAACTTTATCTCTCACCCCATACAAAACTCATCTCAAGTGGATCACAGACTTAGGCACTAGAACAGAGATCCTGGGACTACTACAAAAAAAAGTAGACCCAAATTTTCACCATGTCGGCCTAGGATCTGAATTCCTTAACAAGACTCCTAAAGCACAAAACGTTACACTCATACATTGCTGGTGGGAATGCAAAATGGTGCAACCATAATGGAAAGCAGTATGGAGATTCCTCAGAAAATTTGCAATGGAAACCCCATTGACCCAGTTATCCCACTCCTCACTTTATACCCAAGGACTTAAAATCAGCATACTACAGTGATACAGTCACACCAATGTTTACAGAATCTCAACTCACAACAGCTAAACGATGGAACCAACCTAGGTGTTTATCCAACAGATGAATGGATAAAGAAATGTGATATATATATATATCTACATTTGTGTGTATATATATATACATACACACACAAACACACAGACACACACATACACTATAGAATATTACTTGGCTTTAAAGAGGAATGAAATTATGTCATTTGCTGGTAAATGGATAGAGTTAGAGAATACCATGCTAAGCAAAATAAGCCAAACACAAAAAATTAAAGGCTGAATGTTTTCTCTAATATTTGGATTATAATTTACAATAAGGGGAGGGGTTAGAGAAGAATAGTGTAACATTATATTAGGTAGAGGGGAGTAAAGGGAGGTGAAGGGGTATGGGAGTAGGAAGGATAGTAGAGTGAAACATACATTATTACCTTATGTATATATATGATAGCATAACTGATGTGATCCTACAATAAGTACAAACAGAAAAATGAGAAATTACACTCCATTTACATATTACTTATCAAAATGTATGACTGCATTCTACTGTCATGTACAACTAATTAAAACAAATTAAAAATAAATAAATAAAGTATATCTCTGGTCCTTTCTTATTTTTACTTTGAGACAAGGTCTGGCTAAGTTGCTGAGTGTCTCACTGAAATGGTGAGCCTTGTCTTGAACTGATGAACCTTTTGATTCAATCTCCTGAGTTACTGGGATTACAGGTGAGCACAATTATGTCAGCCTTAGAGAATAAGATTTTCTTTAAAGATATTTAGGAAGGAGTCACCATAATTTTCCCCCTAATGGCTCTACTAACTTATATTCCTACCAAGAATACAGGATCCCAAGTGAATAATTCAAACACAAAAAGAAAAATTCTGTATGAACTCAGATGTAGAATCTAAAAAATTTGCATTCAGAGAGAGAGAGACTAGAATAGTGACTACTAGAGTGGGGGAAAATATGGAGATTTGGTCCTTTAAAAAGCAGAAAGTGTCCGTAATGCAAAATGAATAAGTTCTAGAGATCCCACGAACACTAAATTCACCACAGTGAATGATATTATATAGTTCAGATGGAATTTGCTCTGATCACACACAAGGAGAACAGTTAACTTGAGAGATGGTATGCTAATGAACATGAGTATACAAATTAATATGTGTCTATATGTCAAAACATCATCTGAAATATACAAAAGTTGTGTAAAATTTATCTATCTATCTATCTATATATATATGTATTTAATAGGCTGGGATTGTGCTGCTCTGTGGTAAAGGGTGTTTGTAAGAGGCCCTGGGTTCAATCACCAATATGCAAATATATATATCATATATAATTATGTATATATATATATCATTGTTGTATATATAAAATTATTTTATATATATAACAATTGTATATTTTTATGAGGTGATAATTATGTATATACACACACGCACACACACACAGAATGTGCACTGGTCAAATTGAGGTAATTAGCATTTTCATTTCCTCCAGCATTTATCATTTCTTTGTGTGGAGAACAATTGAACTCCTCTCTTCTAGTTGTTTTAAAATATATATTTTGATTCCCAACTTCAGAGGGAAGTGAAATAAACTTTCAGGAAATGCTGGAGCACTTGAGGAACAGGAGGATGTACTTTATACCCTGTCAAGCCCAACATGTAACCCGGCAGTCTTTACTTGTTTAAGAAAAAGAAAATATAGCAAAGGCAAGGATGTCCCTTGGTTTCCTGCCAATGTATGAAATATACAGCATCCACAGGCAGCTACTTTTTACCTGACGTCCATGACCTCATTCCAATTAAAGGAGTAACAGACCGAAGATGACACTATAAGGCCCAGTTATTTCGAAAAATGGGTTTAGATAGGCACAGTGGCACTTGCCTGTAATCTCAGCAACTCAGGAGACTGAGGCAGGTGGATCCCAAGTCAGAGAGCTATAGAGTGCCTCCACCAAAAAGAAAATAAAAAGTGCTGGTTTGGAAAAACATAACATATTGTACGGGACAAAACACTACAGTTCTTCAAACTCAGTACTCATGCCTGATTCATCTTTATACCACACAGTATTTACAGTTCATATTATTTATGCAATAAATGAGTGGTCAGAGATCATCCACAAACATGTCATCTTATCATAGAGTTTAATATTTCTTTTAAACATTTATATAAATTATTTTATTGTACTTAAAAGTTGGTAAACTTTTAAAGTAAAGGGACAGAAGTAAATATTTTAGGCTTTGTGGGCTGTACATTCAGTCTCTGCCACATATTAGTTACTGGTTGTATGTTTACAACTCTTTCATGATGTAAATATAACCCATTCTAGCTGAACAGCTATGAAAAAAGAGACCTTCAGGCCAGGATTTGGCCCTTAGACCATAGTTTGCTCACCTCTGCTTTCGACAACAACAACAACAACAACAACAACAAAAAATCCTAATTATATACTATGGTCATGCTTTTTTAAATTAATTTTTAAAATTTCTTCTAATTAGTTGTACATGACAGCAGAATGCATTTATACATTTTGATAGATCATACTAGAGAAAAATACTTCCAAAAAAAGAAAAATAAAATATAAAAAAGCAATATAATCACAAATTAATAAGAATTTGTCATTAAAGACAATGTGAGACAAATGTGAGAAAATATTTTCAACTAATTTATTAAATAAAAAGTGTAAAGAATGGCAGGCATTTCACAATTTCAACAAATTTACTAAATAAAAAGTGTAAAAAGCAGTAGGCATTTCACAATAGAGAAAACATTGATATATAGCAAATATATGAAAAGCTGTTGAATATCTTAATCTCGAAAATATAAAGTCAAATCATGAAAAGAGTATATAAATCTCATAATTTGTCAAACTTAGTTTGATAATGTCAGTTATTTTCTTTAAATATTAGAGCAATGGGTATGCTTATCTACTACTGATGAGAGGATACAGTAGCATGATTAATTTGGAAACATTTTGTAACAAAGCCCTAAATGCAAACACCCAAAACTTTCCTAGAGGATTGCAAGTCTATAATTGATACTTTCCTAATGTGCACAAGGAGATGTTAAAAATATTCAAAATGCTTTGTTTTGAATTTCAAGAAATGAGAGCACCCAAATGTCTACAATTAGGAGATTGATTAAATAATGTATGTTATATTAGAAAGTGATATAAAGTGCAGCATAAACAACTATAGATGGTAATCTAAGAAAAGTAATGTTTAATAAAACAACTAGAAGAAAAATACAGTACCATTCCATTTCTCAAAGTGTCAAGTCATACATAAAGTGTTATGTAAACATAACATCATGTACAAGCACAAGAATGGGATCCTACTTAGAATAATTTATACTCCACGTATGTACAATATGTCAAATACATTCTACTTTCATCTATAACTAAAAATGAAATTATGAATGAATAAATAAATGAAAAGATAATGTGCATAGTTTAAATGTCTACAAAGAATGACAAGGGAAAAATCAGTTTCAAAATGAGAATAACAACAGTCAACAAGGAGAAATGGAGATTGTACAGAAAGTTTTCATGAAATAGTTTCAAAGAACTTAATAATCTCTTATTTCTTTATCTCTATGATAGTTACTCTGGTACTTTTATTTTATGTTCCTTTTGTTTTATATTTTACATACCCATTATAGGTATGATTAGACTTATTTCATATAATTAAGTTTTAAAGATGATAGAGGAACCCAGTCCATATCTTTAAGGCTCCACAAATTCCAGTGCAGACTTTAAAAACGATGGAACCTATGCTGTCACCTTATCTAATTGTCTTGGACTTGAGAGTTATACATACCTGTCACTAATATTTTCAAATACAATGAGAGTATTTTATTGACTACTGTGTTTTGTTTCTGAATCATCATGTTCTGAATCACAAGTTGTGAATATAGGAAAACACCTACTAGACACTTAAGAGTACAAAACTTTTATTGCAGGTGATAGTGTAAAATCATATTTAATATTGAGTTGGACCATCTGAGTTTGAATGTCAGTTCTTACAGTTTCTGTTTCTTGTGTTCTTAGAAAACTACCCTCATGTTTCCTAATCTGTAATTATATATAACAAATAGAGCACTCTCACAGGTTTATGTGGTTTTGCCTTTGGGTAGAGATACCAAGGCAGAGCAGCAGCAAGAAGGGGAGAGGGGAAAACACATACTAATATTGATAAAATGGCCCCTAAGGATGGATAATTTCTGAGATAAACTGAATTGCCAGCTCTATTTTAGCATACTCGGGATGAAAGTCTAAAATAGATGTTTTTGCTTTTAAAAGTTACAGTGTATTTTGGGCCTTGAATTTTAAAACACATTGTGTTATAGGAAAGAAGGAGGAATACACATTTCCTTGAAAAAGAAATGTGAAAACAGTGACTTTGAAAACAGTGATAACTTATGACACTCCAAAAGTATTTATCACTGTACACTAATGTTCTTTTGTCATGAAAAATGTACCTTGTACGTTTTGCTATTTATACAAGGTTATGAGCTTCAGAAAACAAGAAAACAATTTAGTTTTTTTAAAAAAACAAGAAAAATATTGGCCATATTTGATCTACATAAACTATTCAAAAAGTGAACTAGATTGCACATATTCATAATATACTTTTGAAGCCAGGAATTACTCTTTTTACAATATATTGTAAAAGGCTACACTTAAGTGTTAAAGAGAAATCACAAATGATATAAATTTAGAAAAGATTACTTATATGAAATAGAAAAAAAGAGAAATGGAAGTAGAGCCAAATTCAAGCTGCTTATTTGGATAAGAAACTATTTATAAGAATATAGCAAAAATGAAACACTTCCTAAAAAATGATCTTACTTGAAATTCCCAAATTTAACAAAAACAGATCTGTATTGGTGGAGAAAGAATGCCAGAGAGAAGTAGAAGCACTTTTCTGTCATTGGACCCCATACGTCCCAACCTACCTGCTGAATACCTCTGAGAAATTTGGAAAAACAAAACACAAACATGAAGGTATTGATTCTCCAGAATCACCACTTGTTGCCAACACCTTTGCTTCCTATAAAAAGTATGTCACAGCCTAAAGAGAGGTATGCAGAATAGTTAATAACCTAAACTGTCTCTAAAGAAGACTGTGTTAAATACAATTTGGGATGGTGGAATGAGACAGACATCATTGCCCTGTGTGCATGTATGATTACATGGGTGGTATGAATCTACATCGTGCACAACCATAGAAATGAAAATTTCTACCCCATTTGTGTACAGTGAATCAAAATGCAGTCTGTAAAAATAAAAAAGAATAAAATAAATAAATAAAAATACAAATTGGGATATTGAGAGTTCAATGGGTCTTTTGGACTGTAGATCATAGTACAAGAAAACAATTGTTTGACTTCTCTACTAAAGGAACTCCTCATTCCTCTGTGGGGCAGAATATTTATATCATAGGATAATTAGAGGAAAAGTCTATAAAACTCAGGTAATGAGGATTCAAAACATAGTCTTCCCTCTTCTTCAAAGCAAATTTTATCTGGAAAAGAAAGTGTAATCTTTAGACCAGGAAATTCCTGGTTATTTGGTTCTTCATGTCATTGTGATATTGTACTACAAGGGCTACAAAAGGAATAGTTTGTATTAGATGACTACCATCAATAGTAGATTTCTGTTTCATCTTCTAAGATGAAACATACATACATAGTATTAAGGTAGAGACATTATGAGATTCATAAGTGACATTTAAAAATGAATAATGCTATGTCTTGCATATTTTCTTCTAAAATTTCATGACATGTTCTAGTAGGAGATTCAAATCCTGATAATTATAAAAAATTTTGAAAATGCTTTGGACTGAGTCAATTAAACCAGTTTCTTCTTTATTTTTGTTTTATTTGAATGTAGTTAATTTTAGTTTTTATCAAATATCATTTTGGGAATTATTTAAATTTGAATTAGAGATGTTTGTATGGAATGACCATGAATAGAAAAACAATTTATAACTAAAAAATATTCATCAAAGTATGTATTTATCATCCAGGCACAGTGGTGCATGCCTGTTATCCTGGCAGCTCAGGAGGCTGAAGCAGGAGGATCCAGAGTTCAAAGCCAGTCTCAGCAAAAGCAAGGTGCTAAGCAATTCCGTGATACCCTGTCTCAAAAGAAAATACAAAATAGGGCTGGGAATGTGGTTGAGAACCGCTGAGTTAAATTCCTGGTACCCCTCACCCAAAATTATTTATCAAATATTAAGTTATCAAAAAGTATAAGATAAAATATTTATTTTTTCATTTTTATTGTCATGCAGAATTCAAAATTTGAACTTTTAAAATAAGCTATTACTCCTACATCTTGGACATATCTCCTGCTTGTGGTGGAGTAAAGGTCAATTCTTATGAATAGCAAAAGTTAATTTTTCCAACTATTCACACACAAATGAATTATATTCTAAAGTAGAATTGTTAGAGTATTTTTGTGTCAATAGAGCAAAATGATACTCCCAAATTTAGCCTAAGAAAAAATGCAGAAATGTGATGAGTGAAGTAAGCAAGCAGAGTTGAAATATCATAAAATGCTTGAATTAACAAATTTCTGAAGAATAAAGGAAACTAAAACGATACAGAATCTAACTAATTTTTCTTAGCTTACCACAAACCTGCCTGCTTCCTAGGTTTTAGGTAATGGTGGATTTGTTTTGTCTTCTTTAATGTTTTGGGGAGCTACTATTTTGAAATTAGGTTTGTTTTGTGATTATGATTCATGTCAATAATTAAAATCTTACCCACACTATTGTAAAGCACTCTTCTGCTAAAAACAGAACAAGGAGATAATAATCATAATGGTTGGCAGTGTTGAGTGCTAAGTTATGCTTAGTCTAAAGATTTTATATGAATCATTTAACTGAATCTCTCCACATCCCTTGTATTTAGGGGTTATTATTTTTTTATTGAAATATAAAAAGAAAGTTGAGTTTAGAAAGGCTAATAAATTCACACCTAATTAATATTGAATCAATGAACCTCAGTGCTACTACCAAACACTTGGTTAAAATCTCTAACTATCAAAATCATCACACACATAAATTCAACATTTTCACTTTTGGTTGAGAGATAACTTTCAACAGTACAGATTTAAAAATTGTACACTATTCCATACCTTTTTGCTCCTCATGAATTACAAAGAACCACACTATGAAGACCATGAATTTTCTATGATTTCTGTAGCTGGAAATTGCTTCACATCAATGCAGAGACAACACAGTATTCAGAGGCAGAAAGATGCCTTTTCATTTACCTAGACTCAGTGGGACTTATACATACTACATATAAATGCTTGATGCTTTTGATGTATTGGAATAGTTGAATTGATTCCTATATAGTTTTTCCTTAGTGGAATGTGTGTATACATTGAACTGTGAAATTTTTTTGTTTTTCAGTTGATTATCAACATAATATATAAAAATGCACTAAACGCATTTCTACTCACAGTATATGCAATGGTCACCAAAGGATACCAGTGGTGTGCTACTATCTTATTCTACTGTGTCATCACAGTACAGTATTTCACACACACATATGTTCTTTACATATTTGTTGAAAGAATGAATATAATTTTGCTAATTTGGATAATGTAATCTTTTACTTCCTTGAATATGCCAAGTCTTATCACATGTGTTTCATATTACTCTCATATTATCCCTGCTTCAAAGACTGCTTTTATATCTCCATAAGAAGAATTTGCTTTCCTTGGTAGGTTTTCCAGTAATCCCTTTTATCTACTCCCTAAAATAGTTGTTCTTTGTACCTACATTCATAGATATGTTTTATGAATTTTGCTAGTTTAGCACATTTTCACTTATATTAATAATTTTGCTTAATATAAATGGTATTTGATATATAATATTCTCCATATATTTTATACTATGCATATTTATATAATATTTGAGATTCAGATGCTTGTAAATATAGAACATTCTGGGGTAAGCTCAATCCTTAACTTGTTTATCTTATTTGAAATGATTTTCACAATTTCAGAAGCTTGGACTGTGAAGTGGGAACTAGAAGTGTCCTTGCTTTTCTGATCATATTAAGTTGCCTCTTACCTTTCTTATTAGTTCTTTATGCTAATTTGTGTTTCCTGACTGCATTTTATCTTTCTTGCTCGCTTTTGTGTAATTCCTTTAACTCAATCCTGGCCTTGCTATGACTTCTACTTCCCATGCTAGGTGAGTAAAAACATTTATTGGCTAGGCACTGGTGTTCTTGACAATTGAGATATACCAGTGCACAAAAAACAAAAACAAACAAACAAAAGTCTCTAACTCTTGATGCCTATATCCAATATATCATACACTTATAAATTGTATCATTAGAAATAATGTTAGAAAGCATGTGCTACTAAAACAATATTTCCTTAATTTAATTTCTAATTCAAATTTTGCTGGAATTCTGCTTTGCTTTTGAGAGAATTTTGCTGCTAATTAAAATACCTTGATTTCTCTTTCACTGAACTTTGATTACAATCATCTGAATTACCCTTATGGCATATAATCCTGGGCCTACCTATTGTTTTCTCAAAAAGATTGTGGTTCATTGTCAACTTATGGATTTTAAAAACTTACGTTCTGAAGTCAGACTCCCTAAGGTTCAAATTCCAATTTTTGTAGTAAATTATTTAATCCCCTTTACTTCAGATAACATTTGTGCAAGATTAGTGTTTTAATCCTTTCTTGCTATTATTAAAAAATGCCAAAGATATAGGATAACTTAAAAACAATAGATATTTATTTCTTACAGCTCTGAGAGTTGGAAAGTCCACAAAGAGGGTACTAACATTTTTGGTGTTCTCTGCTTCAGAGAGGTTGCTTTTTCTCACATGAAGGAAGGAGAGGGCATTCCCTTAAATCTCTTTCCATATGAGTAGAAATCTCATTCGTGAGAGCAAGACTTCATTACTTACTACCTTCTAGACATCCCACCTTTTTGAGTTTTTTCTTTTTTCTTTTTAGGGTACTGAGGATTGAACCCAGGGTGCTTAACCATGGAGCCACATCCCCAACCCATTTTATATTTTATTTTGAGGTAGGGTTTTGCTAGGTTGCTTAAAGTCTCACTAAGTTGCTGAGGCTGGCTTTGAACTTGCTATATCCTCCTGCCTCAGCCCTTGAACAGCTGGTATTATAGGTGTACACCACTGTGGCCAGGTCTATCTCTCTCTCTCCTTTTTAAAAGTTGTTAATTACTGTAAAGTTTTTTAAAATTATACTTTAAAAGACAACATAATAACATGAAAATATTTGTGGCATAATAGTAAACAAAAATTAGATGAGAATATGATCACACTGATAAAATAATCCGGTCTTTGAATGATAAAACTTAAAGATATTTTCTTTTTTGTATTTTTCAATATTCATTAACAAACATATATAAACATTTATAATTTTAATTAATTGAAAGCATAACATGACAAAAAATAAGAAGTATTATCCCATATGACAATATAATGTATTTTGGCAATATTATACATACATGTATAATAATAAGGAGTATAATACTTATATTCCTATAATAAGGAGTATAATTTATTCTAATTAGTCTCCTATTATTGTGGTTGTACATGATATGGATTAACCCTGGTCATGTATTCAATTACAAGAATAAGAAAGTTATGTCTGATTAATTCTACTGTCCTTCCTATTCCCTTCCTCTTCTGTTACCTTTGTTTCCCTTTGTTTAAAGCAATGGACTTCTTCCCCTCTCCACCTTCCCTTGCTGTGGATTAGCATCCACATATCAGAGAAAACATTAGGTCGTTGGTTTTTGGGGACTGGCTTATTTAACTTAGCATATATTCTCCAGCTCCATCCATCTACTGGCAAATGCCATAATTTCATTCTTCTTTATGGCCGAGTATTATTCCATTGTGTATATATACCACATTTTCTTTGTCCATTCATCTGTTGAAAGACACCTAGGTTGGTTCTATAGCTTGGTTATTTTGAATTTAGCTGCTATAAACATTGATGTGGCTGTGTCACTGTAATATGCAGATTTTAAGTCCTTTGGATATAGACCAAGGAGTGGGATAACTGGTTCAAATGGTGGTTCCAGTCCAAGTTTTCTAAAGAATCTGATACTGCCTTGCATAGTGATTGCACAAATTTTCAGTCCAGCCAGTGATATATGAGAGTACCCTTTTCCCCACATCCTCACAACATTAATGTTACTTTTATTTTTAATAATTGCCTTTCTGAGTGGAGCGAGATGGAATCTCATTGTAATTTGCATTTCCTTAGTTGCTAGAGAAGTTGGGCATTTTTAAAATTTCTTTTTACCATTTGTATTTCTTCTGTGAAGTGCCTTTTCAGTTGCTTTGTCCATTTATTGATTGGGTTATTTGCTTTTGTGGTGTTAATTTTATTGAGTTCTTTTTATAAACTGGAGATTATGATTTGGATGTGAGGCATTCCCCAAAAGCTGTTGTGTGAGACAATGCAAGGTTTAGAGGAAAAACGATTGGATTATGAGAGCCTCAACCCAAACCTGAATTAATCCCCTGATGTGATTAACTGAGTGGAAACTGAAGGTATGGCTGGAGGAGGGGGGTCATTGTCATTGGGAGAGTGCCTTTGGTATACACATTTTGTATTTATCCAGTGGACTCTGTCTCTCTGTTTCCTGATCATCACGGGAGCCGTTTCCCTCTTGTCACACTCTTGTCATGATGTTCTTCCTCACCTCAAGCCCCAGGGAATGGAGTCAGCTCTGTGTGGATCAAGACCTCTGAAACTATATACCCCAAAATAAACTTTTTCTCCTCTATATTGTGCTTGTCAGGTCTTTCAGTCACAGAAGTGAAAAAGCTAACTAAATCAAAGTAAAAACTTACACAGAATCTTTTTTTTATAAATAAACATTCATCTACTCACAATCAATCACTATTTTCAATTAGAGTAGTGTCATTGCAGGAAGTACAATTGGTCCTTCATTCAAGTAGTTTATCACCAATTACCCCCGAAATGGAATTGAAGTTGATTTTTCTAGCTATCCTGCTTTTCCTGGATGTCTACTGCAGAGCAGTAAACACTACACATCAACTCTTCCAGGGAAGTTGCCTAACCAAAGCCAACATGGTCAGAAGCACGAAGCACTTCGTTTGAAAACCCTGGTATGTAAGCTCGACTGGCTGTTTGTACACTGTCAGCACATTCCCATCTCTTTCTCCCATCTCTCTCCTTCATGTGCTCTAGTTAATTTTGTATATCCGCACCTTCCTGACTGTACTCAACACTTTTACCTTCCTTAATGAAAGCTTCTCTATTTTGCCTTAGACACACTCACAGAGTTTATACATAGTAAATGCAACTCATTTAATACTCTCACATTTGTTAATTAAGTTCCAACATATGAATTTGGGGAGGATACCAGTATGCAGACTCTAGAAATTATTCACTAAAATTTTATGAGGAATATATGAAACAATGCATGATAAGTAATAATTCAATTAACTTAGGGTGCCACTACTGTTACAATTTTTGGAGGAGCACTTTGAAAGAGTGCAAATATTATCAGTTTTTTAATGTGATAAATGTGCATAATAATCCTAGCTCTGATCTTTTCTTGTTGCATGACTTTGGGAAAAATATTTAACCTCTTAGAATATCACTTTCATCATTTGTATTCAGAAAATATTTTAAAATATTGTTTGCTTAGTATACTAAAATAACATATATGAAGTACCTAACAGTGTTTATTGCATAGTACTTTCTATGTAATTAAAATTTTTTCCACAGGTAAGAGTAGATTATATCTCTGATTTGAAATAAAAAACAAACAAAATGATATACTCTTTCATTAAAACAAAAAGGGAGAGAATGTCATTATTTAGTCCATCTGTATTAATCAGGGTTCTCTAGAGGAACAGAACCAACAGGAGGTATGAGGATAAAAAGGGGACTTAATAGGTTGGTTTACACAACCAGAAGCTGGGTAGTCCACAATGGCCATCAGCAGGCTAGAGAGCTGGAGGGACCTATAGCTATGTATTCCAAGATGCTCTAGCCTCAGAACAAGAGGGATCAGGGATGCTACCCCAGTCCAAGACCAAGGACTTCTGGAAACTCCCTTGAGAATCACTGGCAGAGTCCAGTTTGGAAAAGTGAAGGAGTAAGTCTGATGTCCTCAGGCAATAGCAGCAGTGATCAAGAATCTCTTCAAGAATTGAGCTTGCATCTGTTGCTGCTTTGTTTTCTTCCAACTTTTGTTCTATCCACACCTCCAATCTATAATAAGACTTATAATCATGAGTCTCCAGACACACCTTCACTGACACATCCAGAAGCCTCTTAATCTTCAGCATCTCTTAATCCAGTCAAGTTGACAATACAAATTAACCATTACATCATTCTTTGGGCCTATTGGGAAATAGTATTTGAGTATATGACCAGGGCAACTCCGCATCATGTACAACCACAAGAGTGGGATCCTAAACAGAATGTTATATTCTTTTTTTTTTTCTTTTTTTTACGTTTACATAGGGTAATGATGTTTATTTTATTTTTCCCCTCCCGCCCAACCCTCCCACCCCTCTTTTCCCTCTACACAGTCCTTCTTTCCTTCATTCTTTCCGCTCTCCTTAGCCTAACTCTAAACCTAACCCTAAACCTAATGCTAGCCCCTCCCACCCCCCATTATATGTCCTCATCCGCTTATCAGCGAGATCATTCGTCCTTTAGTTTTTTGAGATTGGCTTATCTCACTTAGCATGATATTCTCCAATTTCGACCATTTGCCTACAAATGCCATAATTTTATCATTCTTCATTGCGGAGTAATATTCCATTGTATAAATATGCCACAGTTTCTTTATCCATTCATCAACTGAAGGGCATCTAGGTTGGTTCCACAATCTGGCTATGGTGAATTGAGCAGCAATGAACATTGATGTGGCTGTATCTCTGTAGTATGCTGATTTTAAGTCCTTTGGGTATAGGCCAAGCAGTGGGATAGCTGGGTCAAATGGTGTTTCCATTCCAAGCTTTCTGAGGAATCTCCACACTGCTTTCCAGAGTGGCTGCACTAATTTGCAACCCCACCAGCAATGTATGAGTGTTCCTTTTTCACCACATCCTCGCCAACACCTATTGTTGCTTGTATTCTTGATAATCGCCATTCTAATTGGGGTGAGATGAAATCTTAGGGTAGTTTTGATTTGCATTTCCCTTATTACTAGGGATGTTGAACATTTTTTCATATATCTGGTGATTACTTGTACATCTTCTTCTGTGAAGTGTCTGTTCATTTCCTTAGCCCATTTGTTGATTGGATTATGTGTATTCTTCGTGTAGAGTTTTTTGAGTTCTTTATAGATTCTGGAAATTAGCGCTCTATCTGAGGTATGGTTGGCAAAGATATTCTCCCACTCTGTAGGCTCTCTCTTCACATTTCTGATAGTTTCCTTTGCTGAGAGAAAGCTTTTAAGTTTGAATCTATCCCAGTTGTTGATTCTTGCTTTTATTTCTTGTGCTATGGGAGTCCTGTTAAGGAAGTCTGATCCTAAGCCAACAAGTTGAAGATTTGGACCTACTTTTTCTTCTATAAGATGCAGGGTCTCTGGTCTGATTCCGAGGTCCTTGATCCATTTTGAGTTGAGTTTTGTGTAGGGTGAGAGATAGGGGTTTAATTTCATTCTATTGCATATAGTTTTCCAGTTTTCCCAGCACCATTTGTTGAAGAGGCTATCTTTTCTCCATTGCATATTGTTGGAACCTTTGTCTAGTATGAGAAAATTGTATTTATTTGGGTTTGTGTCCATGTCCTCTATTCTGTACCATTGATCTACCTGTCTATTTTGGTACCAATACCATGCCGTTTTTGTTACTATTGCTTTGTAGTAGAGTTGAAGATCTGGTATTGCAATACCCCCTGCTTCGCTCTTGCTACTGAGGATTGCTTTAGCTATTCTAGGTTTTTTATTCTTCCAGATGAATTTCATAATTGCTTGCTCTATTTCTGCAAGGTACATCATTGGGATTTTAATTGGAATTGCATTGAATCTGTATAGCACTTTAGGTAGTATAGCCATTTTGACGATATTAATTCTGCCTATCCAGGAACATGGGAGATCTTTCCATCTTCTAAGGTTTTCTTGAATTTCTTTCTTTAGTGTTCTGTAGTTCTCATTGTAGAGGTCTTTCACCTCTTTTGTGAGATTGATTCCCAAGTATTTTATTTTTTTCGATGCTATTGTGAATGGGGTAGTTTTCCTAACTTCTCTTTGTGAAGATTCATCACTTATGTATAAAAATGCATTGGATTTATGAGCATTGATCTTGTAACCTGCTACTTTACTGAATTCACTTATGAGTTCTAAAAGTTTTCTGGTGGAATTTCCAGGTTCCTCTAAATATATAATCATGTCATCAGCGAACAGGAATAGTTTGAGTTCTTCTTTTCCTATTCGTATCCCTTTAATTTCTTTGGTTTGTCTGATTGCTCTGGCTAGAGTCTCAAGGACGATGTTGAATAGAAGCGGTGAAAGAGGGCATCCCTGCCTTGTTCCAGTTTTTAGGGGGAACACTTTCAGTTTTTCACCATTTAGAATGATATTAGCCATGGGTAGATTGCCTTTATAATGTTTAGGAATGTTCCCACTACCCCAATTTTTTCTAGTGTTTTGAGCATGAAGGGATGCTGTAGTTTATCAAATGCTTTTTCTGCATCTATTGAAATAATCATGTGATTCTTAACTTTAAGTCTGTTGATATGGTGAATGACATTTATTGATTTCTGAATGTTGAACCAACCTTGCATCCCTGGGATAAAACCCACTTGATCGTGGTGCACTATCTTTTTAATATATATTTGTATGCGATTTGCTAAAATTTTGTTGAGAATTTTTGCATCGATGTTCATTAAGGATATTGGTCTGAAATTTTCTTTCCTCGATGTGTCTCTGTCTGGTTTAGGTATCAGGGTGATATTGGCTTCATAGAACGAGTTTGGTAGGGTTCCCTCCTCTTCTATTTCATGGAATAGTTTGAGGAGTATTGGAATGAGCTCTTCTTTAAAGGTTTTGTAGAACTCGGCTGAGAACCCATCTGGTCCTGGACTTTTCTTTGTTGGTAGGCTTTTGGTGACCTCTTCTATTTCATTGCTTGAAATTGGTTTATTTAAGTTGTGTATGTCCCCCTCGTTCAGTTTAGGTAGTTCATATGTCTGTAGAAATTTGTTGATGTCTTCGAGGTTTTCTGTTTTGTTGGAGTATAGATTTTCGAAATAGCTTCTAATTATGTTTTGTATTTCACTCGTGTCTGTTGTGATGTTTCCTTGTTCATTCTGAATTTTAGTAATTTGAGTTTTCTCCCTCTTTCTCTTTGTTAGTGTGGCTAAGGGTTTATCAATTTTATTTATTTTTTCAAAGAACCAACTATTTATTTTGTTAATTTTTCCGATTGTTTCTTTTGTTTTGATTTCGTTGATTTCGGTTCTGATTTTAACTATTTCCTGTCTTCTACTACTTTTGGTATTGGTCTGCTCTTCTTTTTCTAGTGCTTTGAGCTGTAGTGTTAAGTCATTTATTTGTTGATTTCTACTTCTTTTTTTGAATGCACCCCATGAAATAAATCTTCCTCTAAGTACTGCTTTCATAGTGTCCCAGAGATTTTGATATGATGTGTCTTTGTTCTCGTTTACTTCTAAAAATTTTTTTATTTCCCTCCTGATGTCTTCTGTTATCCATTCATCATATAATAGTGTATTATTTAGTCTCCAGGTATTGGAGAAGTTTCTGTTTTTTATTCTGTCATTTATTTCTAATTTCAATCCATTATGATCTGATAGAGTACAAGGTAGTATCTCTATCTTCTTGTATTTGCTAACAGTAGCTTTGTGGCATAAAATATGGTCTATTTTAGAGAAGGATCCATGTGCTGCTGAGAAGAAAGTGTATTCGTTCTTTGTTGGATGGTATATTCTATATATGTCTGTTAAGTCTAAATTGCTGATTGTGTTGTTGAGATCTATAGTTTCTTTATTCAATTTTTGTTTGGACGATCTATCCAGTGGTGAGAGAGGTGTGTTAAAATCGCCTAGTATTATTGTGTTGTGGTCTATTTGATTTCTGTAATTGAGAAGGATTTGTTTGACGTACGTGGATGAGCCAATGTTCGGGGCATAGATATTTATGATTGTTATGTCTTGCTGATTTATGCTTCCCTTAAGCAGCATGTAATGTCCTTCTTTATCCCTTCTGACTAGTTTTGGTTTGAAGTCCACATTATCTGAGATGAGGATGGATACTCCAGCTTTTTTGCTGTGTCCGTGTGCATGGTATGTTTTTCCCCATCCTTTCACCTTTAGTCTATGGGTGTCTCTTTCTTTGAGATGAGTCTCTTGCAGGCAGCATATTGTTGGATTTTTCTTTTTAATCCAATCTGCCAGTCTGTGTCTTTTGATTGATGAATTCAGGCCATTAACATTCAGGGTTATTATTGTGATATGATTTGTATTCCCAGTCAATTGACTCATATTTGTTTTTGGCATGATTTGGTTTCTCCTTTATTTGGCTATTCCTTTAGGCTAGCGCCTCCTGTTGCTGATTTGCATCGTTGTTTTTCATCTCTTCCTCATGGAATATTTTGCTGAGAATGTTCTGTAATGCTGGCTTTCTTTTTGTAAATTCCTTTAGCTTTTGTTTATCATGGAAGGATCTTATTTCATCGTCAAATTTGAAGGTAAGTTTTGCTGGGTATAAGATTCTTGGTTGGCATCCGTTTTCTTTCAGGGCTTGGTATATGTTGTTCCAGGCCCTTCTAGCTTTTAGGGTCTGGATTGAAAAATCTGCTGATATTCTTATTGGTTTCCCTCTGAATGTAATTTGATTCTTTTCTCTCGCGGCCTTTAAAATTCTGTCTTTATTTTGTATGTTAGGTATTTTCATAATAATGTGCCTTGGTGTGGGTCTGTTGTAATTTTTTATGTTTGGAGTTCTATAAGCCTCTTGTACTTGGTTTTCCATTTCATTCTTCAGATTTGGGAAATTTTCTGTTATTATTTCATTGAATAGATTGTTCATTCCTTTGGTTTGTTTCTCTAAGCCTTCCTCAATCCCAATAATTCTTAAATTTGGCCTTTTCATGATATCCCATAATTCTTGTAGATTCTGTTCATGATTTCTTACCATCTTTTCTGTTTGGCCAATTTTGCTTTCAAGATTAAATAATTTGTCTTCAATGTCTGAGGTTCTGTCTTCCAGGTGTTCTATCCTATTGGTTATGCTTTCTATGGAGTTTTTAACTTGGTTTATTGTTTCCTTCATTTCAAGGATTTCAGTTTGTTTTTTTTTCAGTATCTCTAACTCTTTATTGAACTGATCTCTTGCTTCCCGTATTTGGTCTTTTAACTGTTGATTGGTGCGATCATTTAATGCCTGCATTTGCTCTTTCATCTCCTCCTTCAATGCCTGCATTTGCTCTTTCATCTCCTCATTAGCTTCCCTGATCGTTTTAATTACGTACATTCTGAACTCCCTTTCTGACATTTCTTCTGCTGTGCTGTCATTGGGTTTTATTGATGTAGTATCTAGGTTTGTTTGGGACATTTTCTTCCCTTGTTTTCTCATATTGGTCAGTTGTCAGTGGGACCCTGATATATTGCAGTTTTCCGCTATTGGCTTATAGTGTCCCGGTAGATTTCCAGTGTATCACCTCCCAGCCTTCAGTAGCCTAATGTCTTGGAGGAATCTGATAAAGCAGCTCATCCAAAGAAAACTGCCCCTAGCCCCCTACTGGTTCCACGGTTTGGAACTGGCTCTGTGCGGAAATGCTCTCACTGTGGGCCTGCACCGTGCAGCTGGCCGTGTGGGAGGAGCCCACTGCCGGAGTGTGGAAGGCTACCTTGGGAAGACTCTAGCTGCCCTGCCCGGCTCCAATAAGCCACCTCTATCTGGGCCTGCCACCCGGGCCGAGCTTTACCCAGTGGGCAGACTCACCCATGGCTCTATTTCAGTCCGAGTCTCTCAATGCCTCCCCTTCTTAACTCCTGGGTTCTGGAGCGACTGGGGGTGCAGTCTCCCTCTAGGCCCCCATCTTGGATCACCCCGTGAAGAGAGCCTGCAGCCGGAGTGGGCTGAGCTGCCTGAAGAGGTCTCTGGCTGCCTTGCCCTGATCCCAGAGGCTGCTTGCAGATCGAGGCTCTCTGCTGGTTCGTTGCCGGAGTACGCTGCGCTGCAGTGGCTCCGGGACTCGGAGCTTGTTCTGGTCAGAAAGGCTCTCACTAGGGGGCCAGTTCCGTTCCGAGAACCTGGAGAAGCTGGCTGTGTGGGCGGGGCCCACCGCCGGAGTGTGCAGGGCTGCCTGTGGATGACTCTAGCTGCCCTGCCCGGCTCCGATAAGCCACCTCTATCTGGGCCTGCCACCCGGGCCGAGCTTTACCCAGTGGGCAGACTCACCCATGGCTCTATTTCAGTCCGAGTCTCTCAATGCCTCCCCTTCTTAACTCCTGGGTTCTGGAGCGACTGGGGGTGCAGTCTCCCTCTAGGCCCCCATCTTGGATCGCCCCGTGAAGAGAGCCTGCAGCCGGAGTGGGCTGAGCCGCCTGAAGAGGTCTCTGGCTGCCTTGCCCTGATCCCAGAGGCTGCTTGCGGATCGAGGCTCTCTGCTGGTTCGTTGCCGGAGTACGCTGCGCTGCAGTGGCTCCGGGACTCGGAGCTTGTTCTGGTCAGAAAGGCTCTCACTAGCGGGCCAGTTCCCCAGAATGTTATATTCTATGTATATATAATTTGCCAAAATACATTCTATACTCATGTATAACTAAAAAGAACAAATAAGAAAATGAAGAAAAAATTCAATATAATACTTTAAGTGCCAAGATATCAAGATAAAAATATAAGTGGACATTATCACATAAAGGGTTTGCATAGACTCATATGGGAGCACTGAGAAGTTTGAAATGATCCCCACGGTAGAACATGGAAAAATGAATGAATAAAAATGTTCTCTTTGAAAAGGGAGTACATGCTGAGTGTGGCCTACAGAGCGTCCTGGCTAATGCAGGAAACTCTGAGGCACCCAAGTTCCTATAAGATATTGGGGGTGAGCTAAGAGAATTTTTGAGATGTGGATCAGATATTTAGATCTCATACTAGTAAGCTCTCATAGTGGCTTTATGGTTGCTTACAGGAAACAAAAGGTCAATGATTTCGAGGTGGGAGGGAAGAATCGTCAATGCCATTATTTTTCTCTCACTAGTTATTCAAAATTATGTTCCTTTATATGCTTTATAGTTTAAAGTTTTGTTGGAATTCATTCATTCGATTTGCAAATGCTTATTGAGAGACCATCATGTGCTAGCCACTGCTTGAAGCACTGGAGATTCAACAAGGGCCAAAAAAGAATGAAATTTTTGTCTTCACAGAGCACCTACTCCAAAAAGAGGAAGACTGCCATTAAGATATAAAAATTATAAAGTATTTAATACCGTGAAGAATAGAGAAAGGAGATAATTTGTGTTGAGTGTGAAAATGTAGAAAAGGTGGCTGGGAAAGATAAGATCAGGAAAGTGATATTTGGGCAAAGACATTTATAAGAAGGTTAGGATATTCTATTATTAAAACTAATAAAACATTTTAGAATAATCTGAACTTAAGACATCGTTTTAGCAGATGAATATGATTAAACTTTGAGTTAAATGGATCAGCTTGGATGCAGCATGTAAAACAAATTTACACTGGGCAAAATTGTCTGTAACAGAATCCATTTGGAGGTTGCTGTGAAAGTCCAGAGGCACAGTTAGTGGCTAATTAGGGCTCACTTAGGGGTAGGGAAGGAGGAGTGACAAGAAGTGCCAAGAAGGTGCCAGAAATCCTTAGGAAGTAAAATTGGCACACCTTTGTAAGAGAATGCATGTAGAGGATGATAAAGCATAAAAGCCAGGATAGTGCCTAGATTTCTAGATGAAGTTATAGGATGCAGATTTTAGCAAAGGAAGGCTTACAAGTAATATGAGGGCTGTTAGCTTTGTGAAAGATCTCTCACAGGCTATCTAGTACTGTGTTCATAACATATTCTTAGTGCCTGGCAGAACACCAGCCTTACAGGAAGTTGGTGACTACTTGTTCAGCTGATGAATGGATTGTGTTAAATTTGAAGTGGTTGTGGCTCTGAGGAGTTAGATTAGTGGAATGCTAAGAAACAAGTCCTGGAGTGAGTATATAGATTTGGGAGTCAATAAAATTGAAGTAGTAGTTTAATAAGAAAGTGAACAGAGTTGCAAAGGTGAACATGTTGTAGTTATCAGTATGCTGAGACTGATGGAATACATGAATGTATGCAATAAAGGGGCGGGGGGACAATAACACCCTTTGTTATCCTCTTTTAGATTAATTGTTACTTTCATAACATTCATCCCGCTCCCTCAGATGCTGACACCACACTCTGTCATCTCTAAATACTTCAATATATATTTAAAAGGACACAACTACATGACCAAGTACTGCCTCAAAGAAGACACATATTTTGATAGAGTCCATTCAGAAATCACTAAGAATTCCAATAGTGTCATTCATAGCTACAGATGTGGTCTAGCCCAGCTTGCTGCTGTTCACTCGTAGTCTCAGCAGTTAGGAGACTCAGATGGGAGAATCCCTTGAACCCAGGAGTTCAAGACCTTCCTGGGCAACATAGTAAGACCTCATCTCAAAAAAGAGATTCTATCATCTTTCAAAGTAGAAAATCAAAAATAACCTAACTGAAAAGTCATTATGCAAATATAAGCATGCTATTTATGAATACAAAAATAAAAATGAAAACACAAACCCAAAGGAGAGAGGGGATCTGGGTAAGGAAGGAGTAATTTACTAAATCCTTAGTAATTTACTCAATCCAGTTGGTGGGGAAAACCTAGTGTCGCCAGTGGTAAGAGCTTAGAAACTGAAGCCTCTTAGGGTAAACTGTGTTTAAGTATCAGACACCTTCATGCTAAGCAAAATTGGCTAATCCCAAGTCTAATGTTTTCTGATATGCTAAAGCTAATTCACAATAGAGCGTGGGGAAGAATAGAAGTATTTTGGACTAGACAGAGGAGAGTGAAGGGAGGAGAGGTATTTGGGGGTAGGAATGATAGTCGAATGAATCAGACATTATTACCCTATGTACATATATGATTATAAGATCTGTGTGACTCTACATCATGTACAACCAGATGAATCAGATAAATAAGAAATTATGCTCCATTTATGTAAGATGGGTCAAAATGCATCTACTGTCATGTATAACTAATTAGAACAAATAAAAAAATTACATAAAAAAGGAAAAAAAAAGGAATTCTATGCCAGGAAACAGGAAATACACTTCATTTACTTAACTAGTTGATTTGGAAGCATTATTTTATTTTCTCTAGACTTTCAGGATCTTGAAATTTTTGAATATTAAAGACTGTTCATCTTGTATAAAGTGAAAATAGAATTTGGGATTCTGTGTATTTCTCAAAGTTAGATTCCATTGTCCAGGTATTTTGGACAAGAGCAACTATAGAAATATTCTTCTCATAAGTAAAAGAAAATTAATTTAACATAAAGGTAAATATTTTAAAGTGAATAATGTCTGAAAGGACAAATGGTCAGCACCCCATGGTCACCACCATCCATGGCAAATAAAGAACAGTTGGTAATTGAGCAAAAATGCCACAGAACCCTTCTGAAAATCAGCTGCCCTTTTCTTCATTAACTAGTCCTCTGCTTACTGTTAAGTGTTGAGTTAGATTTCAGAATTCTGAAAAAGTTGCTGCTGTCCATTCTTGCCTGTTTAAATTTTTCAGGAGAGGCACCAGTTTTTTAAATGACTTGCTCTGTTATTTTCTAGCACGTCACTCCTATCAAAAATATTGTTATCTTATACGTTTCTTTATTGTCTCTATGTTTAATGTTCACCAATGTATATTTAGTTCTGGATCTGAAATAGAAGTTCAGTTCTGTTTGTTTGTACAAGTGCCTATATTTTCCATTTATGGAATATCATTACCCTTTTGACACCAAATTCCTTCAAATTCATTCTACCTTCTAGAATAAATTGACTGTTTCGTTTATTTTATTGATATTTAGGTGTAATATCTTGTTGTAGAGTAGAGCCCCTTGGTGTGATCCATGTCCATCATGTTCTGCACTGTTGGAAATGTGTATGTAGCAGTGTGAGTCACCTACAAATGCTCAAACACTCAGGAGAGTGGCCTTGATGCCATTTTGTGAGCACTAGGGATGGCAATAAAATTATCTTAGAACACTGACTTTGTACATTTTAACAGAAAGTTGCTTCAGTACATATAAACAGTGGCCCACACATAAGAAATAATTATTAGAACAGGATGAATACATTTTGCCTAAGGCAATATACATAGATTTAGACCTTTTTGATTAATAGTTCTTCTTTGTTTAATAAAAGTTGATATTTTATCTAGATTTTCCTGGTAAAACAATTAATATAGAAAAGTACATTTCTAACCTTAATTTTGAATGAAATTGCTCAAATTAGAAATGAATCACACTTAACTAATTAATTTAATCGACCACAACCACCATAAACATTACCTCAAGCATATGGTCACCAATAAAATTAGTTCAAATAGTGGTGCTTATTATCTTCTACATGCTGTTCCTCACTTCAACATACACCTGGCTTGAAGTAATCACATAATACAAGGATTCAATTTAGAGACTTAAATTATGAATTATATGTTGAGCTAATCTGACCAGACTCCTCTTTTAATGGAAGTAACATATGATGGAAATTGTAATTTCATTATAGAGAAAACATTTTGGATTTATTGTGTTGGGGTAACTGAATTTTCACTAAATTTTTGAATTCTATTTTTATTTTCATGTTTTACTTTATTTCTGTAACTATATTAAATGTCATGGTTTTTTAAAAACCCACAGAAAATCAAGCAAATATGTTGTTGAACATGCAGCCATATACATATTTTATAATTCAATTCTCTGCTATTTCTTCCTGACTGTTACCAGATGACAGAGTGCTGTCCCAATTTGGTTTACACACCAAGACGTACTTCTCTTGTACTATGTTTCTCTGCACTGAGGTCTTTTATTAACATCTAACTACAATAGCCTCATGTCTCTGGACTGCAAATAAGAATTACTCTGAGAGAGGTCTGGAATTTGTTCCATTACATACTGGAATGGGGCCAAAGCTGACTACTTGATTCTGTGTCTGGTGACAGATTTAGTATTTGTTTTCTCAAGAAGCCAAGGAAAGTCACATTCAAAGATATCCTATCCCCTAGATCTGAGGCATTATTGTAACCTGAAATCTCAACTATTATCTTCTGAATTTGACATTAGTTGATAATATTGAATGGGACTATCATATGTGAGTTCAAATGTACCTAAAAGAGAGGAAAGATGAAAAATAGTTTGTTTTCTGAATTTGGCTGCATTAGGGATAAAGCCCTTTATCTCCAAGGAGATGAGTTGGTGTTAATAATTATTGTGAGTATGATATTTTCAAATTTGTTAAAAAGGACAATTCTGAAGATAGGGACCTACAGTTAAGGAGATGACCCTTTTGTAGAGTTTCCTAGTTGAAATATATTTACACAACCAAGAACTTTTACAATATGTTGAATAATGCATTACTAACTTTATATACAAGATATCACATAATTACAAATAGTGAGATCAGCATCTTTCTTTAGATATTGTAAAGGACATAAGGGTGTGAGACACCATGTAGGGAATCATTACCTACAAATAAATTTATTAAAGCCAGAAAATTGGGGCAGGAGGACTATCAACTCACTGATAACAATTGATAAAAATTTATCATGTAGAAATATTGGGAATAAAGCTCTGATCTATATAGTAGGATGAGAGCATCCCACTGATGCTAGTCAATCAGAAGCCCTGCAGAATTGGAAGTGATGGTATGATCAGTACAGAGAAAGCACTAACAGGAGAGGTAGCAGCCAGAAGGAAGTCACCTCAGTTTACAATTAAACTGACAGTCTGCGATCACACCCTTCATTATAAGTTACAAGTGCAAATCACAGTCTTGAATTATCAGTATTTTATAGCACATTAAGTAAACATGTTGTGATGGTTAATTTTGGGGGTCAACTTGAGTGTGTCATGTGTTTAAATATTATTGTGAATGTTTCCATGAGCATATTTTTAGATGAATTAAACACTTAAATGGATAGACTGGGTAAAGGCAATTGCCCTCTCTGTATGTGATTGGGACTTATTTAATCATTAGAACATCTGAATAGAACAAAAAACCTAACCTTACTGATGAGTAAAAGATTCTGTCCCTTGACTGCTTTCGAATTATACATTGAATTTTTTCCTGCCTTTGCACATGACCTGGCACACTGGCTTCTTCTGAATTTTCAGCCTACTGTCCTTAGGATTGGAACGTCACCACAGGCTCTTGTGGCTCCCATACTTTGGAGCTGCTCCATCAGCTCTAGTTCTCCAGTTCTCTGATTCATCCTACATCTATTGGGATGTGTGAGTCACTACAATCTCTTGAGACAATTCCTTGTAATAACTTTCTTTTTTTTATTTTTTATTTTTTTTACATTTACATAGGGTAATGATGTTTATTTTATTTTTCCCCTCCCCCCACCCCTCCCACCCCTCTTTTCCCTCTACACAGTCCTTCTTTCCTTCATTCTTGCCGCTCTCCTTAGCCTAACTCTAAACCTAACCCTAAACCTAATGCTAGCCCCTCCCACCCCCCATTATATGTCCTCATCCGCTTATCAGCGAGATCATTCGTCCTTTAGTTTTTTGAGATTGGCTTATCTCACTTAGCATGATATTCTCCAATTTCGACCATTTGCCTACAAATGCCATAATTTTATCATTCTTCATTGCGGAGTAATATTCCATTGTATAAATATGCCACAGTTTCTTTATCCATTCATCAACTGAAGGGCATCTAGGTTGGTTCCACAATCTGGCTATGGTGAATTGAGCAGCAATGAACATTGATGTGGCTGTATCTCTGTAGTATGCTGATTTTAAGTCCTTTGGGTATAGGCCAAGCAGTGGGATAGCTGGGTCAAATGGTGTTTCCATTCCAAGCTTTCTGAGGAATCTCCACACTGCTTTCCAGAGTGGCTGCACTAATTTGCAACCCCACCAGCAATGTATGAGTGTTCCTTTTTCACCACATCCTCGCCAACACCTATTGTTGCTTGTATTCTTGATAATCGCCATTCTAATTGGGGTGAGATGAAATCTTAGGGTAGTTTTGATTTGCATTTCCCTTATTACTAGGGATGTTGAACATTTTTTCATATATCTGTTGATTACTTGTACATCTTCTTCTGTGAAGTGTCTGTTCATTTCCTTAGCCCATTTGTTGATTGGATTATGTGTATTCTTCGTGTAGAGTTTTTTGAGTTCTTTATAGATTCTGGAAATTAGCGCTCTATCTGAGGTATGGTTGGCAAAGATATTCTCCCACTCTGTAGGCTCTCTCTTCACATTTCTGATAGTTTCCTTTGCTGAGAGAAAGCTTTTAAGTTTGAATCTATCCCAGTTGTTGATTCTTGCTTTTATTTCTTGTGCTATGGGAGTCCTGTTAAGGAAATCTGATCCTGAGCCAACAAGTTGAAGATTTGGACCTACTTTTTCTTCTATAAGATGCAGGGTCTCTGGTCTGATTCCGAGGTCCTTGATCCATTTTGAGTTGAGTTTTGTGTAGGGTGAGAGATAGGGGTTTAATTTCATTCTATTGCATATGGTTTTCCAGTTTTCCCAGCACCATTTGTTGAAGAGGCTATCTTTTCTCCATTGCATATTGTTGGAACCTTTGTCTAGTATGAGAAAATTGTATTTATTTGGGTTTGTGTCCATGTCCTCTATTCTGTACCATTGATCTACCTGTCTATTTTGGTACCAATACCATGCCGTTTTTGTTACTATTGCTTTGTAGTAGAGTTGAAGATCTGGTATTGCAATACCCCCTGCTTTGCTCTTGCTACTGAGGATTGCTTTAGCTATTCTAGGTTTTTTATTCTTCCAGATGAATTTCATAATTGCTTGCTCTATTTCTGCAAGGTACATCATTGGGATTTTAATTGGAATTGCATTGAATCTGTATAGCACTTTAGGTAGTATAGCCATTTTGACGATATTAATTCTGCCTATCCAGGAACATGGGAGATCTTTCCATCTTCTAAGGTTTTCTTGAATTTCTTTCTTTAGTGTTCTGTAGTTCTCATTGTAGAGGTCTTTCACCTCTTTTGTGAGATTGATTCCCAAGTATTTTATTTTTTTCGATGCTATTGTGAATGGGGTAGTTTTCCTAACTTCTCTTTGTGAAGATTCATCACTTATGTATAAAAATGCATTGGATTTATGAGCATTGATCTTGTAACCTGCTACTTTACTGAATTCACTTATGAGTTCTAAAAGTTTTCTGGTGGAATTTCCAGGTTCCTCTAAATATATAATCATGTCATCAGCGAACAGGGATAGTTTGAGTTCTTCTTTTCCTATTCGTATCCCTTTAATTTCTTTGGTTTGTCTGATTGCTCTGGCTAGAGTCTCAAGGACGATGTTGAATAGAAGCGGTGAAAGAGGGCATCCCTACCTTGTTCCAGTTTTTAGGGGGAACGCTTTCAGTTTTTCACCATTTAGAATGATATTAGCCATGGGCTTAGCGTAGATTGCCTTTATAATGTTTAGGAATGTTCCCACTACCCCAATTTTTTCTAGTGTTTTGAGCATGAAGGGATGCTGTATTTTATTAAATGCTTTTTCTGCATCTATTGAAATAATCATGTGATTCTTAACTTTAAGTCTGTTGATATGGTGAATGACATTTATTGATTTCCGAATGTTGAACCAACCTTGCATCCCTGGGATAAAACCCACTTGATCGTGGTGCACTATCTTTTTAATATATATTTGTATGCAATTTGCTAAAATTTTGTTGAGAATTTTTGCATCGATGTTCATTAAGGATATTGGTCTGAAATTTTCTTTCCTCGATGTGTCTCTGTCTGGTTTAGGTATCAGGGTGATATTGGCTTCATAGAACGAGTTTGGTAGGGTTCCCTCCTCTTCTATTTCATGGAATAGTTTGAGAAGTATTGGAATGAGCTCTTCTTTAAAGGTTTTGTAGAACTCGGCTGAGAACCCATCTGGTCCTGGACTTTTCTTTGTTGGTAGGCTTTTGATGACCTCTTCTATTTCATTGCTTGAAATTGGTTTTTTTAAGTTGTGTATGTCCTCCTCGTTCAGTTTAGGTAGTTCATATGTCTGTAGAAATTTGTTGATGTCTTCGAGGTTTTCTGTTTTGTTGGAGTATAGATTTTCGAAATAGCTTCTAATTATGTTTTGTATTTCACTCGTGTCTGTTGTGATGTTTCCTTGTTCATTCTGAATTTTAGTAATTTGAGTTTTCTCCCTCTTTCTCTTTGTTAGTGTGGCTAAGGGTTTATCAATCTCTCTCACCACTGGATAGATCGTCCAAACAAAAATTGAATAAAGAAACTATAGATCTCAACAACACAATCAGCAATTTAGACTTAACAGGCATATATAGAATATACCATCCAACAAAGAACGAATACACTTTCTTCTCAGCAGCACATGGATCCTTCTCTAAAATAGACCATATTTTATGCCACAAAGCTACTGTTAGCAAATACAAGAAGATAGAGATACTACCTTGTACTCTATCAGATCATAATGGATTGAAATTAGAAATAAATGACAGAATAAAAAACAGAAACTTCTCCAATACCTGGAGACTAAATAATACACTATTATATGATGAATGGATAACAGAAGACATCAGGAGGGAAATAAAAAAATTTTTAGAAGTAAACGAGAACAAAGACACATCATATCAAAATCTCTGGGACACTATGAAAGCAGTACTTAGAGGAAGATTTATTTCATGGGGTGCATTCAAAAAAAGAAGTAGAAATCAACAAATAAATGACTTAACACTACAGCTCAAAGCACTAGAAAAAGAAGAGCAGACCAATACCAAAAGTAGTAGAAGACAGGAAATAGTTAAAATCAGAGCCGAAATCAACGAAATCGAAACAAAAGAAACAATTCAAAAAATTAACAAAATAAATAGTTGGTTCTTTGTAATAACTTTCTTTATCATGTATACAATCTCTTGGTTCTGTATTTCTGAAGAATCTAGATTAATACACATAAGGATTACAATTTTACACTTTTTTTTCATTTTTAACTTTTATTTTTATTTTTACTACTCTTTATTGCTTACCATTTTTTTTTTTTTTTTTTGGTACTGGAGATTGAACTCAGAGGCACTTTATCACTGACACTGAATTACATCCTAGTCTTTTTTTTTTTTTTAAGAGTCTTGCTAACTTGCTGAGGCTGCTCTCAAACTGAGAATCCTGTCTTAGCCTCCCAAGTCACTGGGATTACAGGCATGCACTACCATATCTGACTATGTCACACTTTTGGTATGCAAAGTCTTATTTTCATTATTATTCCAATTTGGAAGACTCATTGATATTTTTAAATAAAATTTTAATTCCACTTAGAATATGTCATGATAATGGCAACATTTTTAAAATTTACATTTTTCATGGTAGGGCAAATTATTATGTCTTTCCTTTTTGATATATTTTAAGTTTTTACAGTAAAATGGGGATTGAGTCCAGTGTCTCACACATGCTAAGCAAGGGCTCTACCATGTAGCTCTACCCCCAAACTTTTTGCTTTGTTAAAATTTTATTTTGAGATAGAGTCTTGCTAAGCTGCTCAGACTGGTCCTGTACTTGCAGTCCTTCCAAATAGCTAGGATTACTGGTGTGTGCCACCATACCTGGGCCATGTTATGAAACATGAAGTCAAAGGTGATATATTTTTATTTTTATGTTGACCTTAATATATTAATACCTTCTTCTAAGTATCAGATATTTTTCTTAACCATATATCTTGGATTATACACTTTTTATTTATAAAACTATTTAAAATCTACAAAATATAGTAACATTCTTTCTGAAGAAATGAACCTCCCTCTAAAATTATACTCATTGGAAACATTTTCTAAATTTCTTCCCGAATTAATCATTAGCCTGATGTGATTTACCTTTAATAAATATTTGATGGAATTGACTTAATGAGTTATTTATATATGCATTTTCTTGCTATCTAATCTGATTCCAAAATCATCCATGATATAAACAAATAAGCACATATGTACAAAATCAGAATATCTTACAATGAAAAAAAACTAGCTCCCTAAAATTTTCTTCTGACATAGTTAGCAAGTAACAGATCAAGCTTTTCCCCTTGTAGCTTCCAAGTAATAGAATAAACAAAACTTGTTTTTCCAAGTTGGGTTTATTTTTTTTTTAACATGTTGTTATACAGTTCCATCCATTTTCCTACAAATAACATAATTTCATTCTTTTTTTTTCTTTTTTTAATTATTTATTTCTTTTTTGAATTTTTAACAAACTGCATTTTGATTCATTGTACACAAATGGGGTACATCATTTTGTTTCTATGGTTGTACATGATTAGACTCATACCTTTTGTGTAATCATATATGTACATAGGTTAATGATGTCTGTTTCATTCCACCATTTTTCATACCCACTTCCCTCTCATTTCCTGCTACATAATCTAAAGTTCCCCCATTCTTTTCTCACCACCCCCACTCCCACCTCCATTATATATTATTCTTCACTTATCAGGGAAAACATTTGGTCTTTGGTTTTATGGATTGTCTTATTTCACTTAGCATGATATTCTCCAATTCCATCCACTTATTTGCAAATGCCATAATATTATTCTTCTTTATGGCTGAATAATATTCCATCATGCATATATATACCACAGTTTCTTTTTCCATTCATCTGTTAAAGGGTATCTAGGTTGGTTCCACAATCTAGCTATTGTGAACTGAGCTGCTATAAACATTGATGTGGTTGTGTTAATGTAGTATACTGATTTTAAGTCCTTTGGGTATAAACTGAGGAGTGGGATAAGTGGGTCAAAAGGTGGGTTCATTCCAAGTTTTCTTAGGATTCTCCAAACTGCTTTCCAGAGTGGCTGCACCAATTTGCAACTCCATCAGCAATGTAAAAGTGTGCCTTTCCCCCCACATCCATGCCAACATCTATTATTGTGTTCTTGATAATAGCCATTCTAATTGGAGTATCTTAGAGTTGTTTAACTTGCGTTTCTCTAATTACTAGAGATGTTGAACACTTTTTCATATATTTACTAATCACCTGTATGTCTTCTTCTGTAAAGTGTCCAGTTCCTTGGCCCATTTATTGATTGGGTTCTTTGTATTTTTGGTGTAATGTTTTGTAAGTTCTTTATAAATTTTGGAGATAAGTGCTCTATCTGAAGTGTGTGTGGAAAAGATTTTCTCCCACTCTGTAGGCTCTTTCTTCACATTCTTGATTGTATACCTTGCTGAGAAAAAGCTTTTTAGTTTGAGTCCATACAATTTATTGATTCTTGTTCTGATTTCTTGTGCTTTGGGAGTCTTGTTGAGGAAGTCTGATCCTAAGCCAATACGACAAAAATTCGGGCCTACTTTGTCTTAGGTTCAGGGTCTCTATTCTAATTCCTATGTCCTTGATCCATTTTGAGTTGAGTTTTGTGCAGGGTGAGAGATACAGGTTTAATTTCATTTTGCTGCATACGGATTTCCAGTTTTGTCAGCACCATTTGTTGAAGAGGCTATCTTTTTTTCATTGTATGTTTTTGGCTCCTTTGTCTAGTATGAGGTGACTGAATTTATGTGGTTTTGTCTCTGCATCTTCTATTCTGTACCTTTGGTCTGCCTGTCTATTTTGGTGCCAATACCATGCTGTTTTTGTTACTATTGCTCTGTAGTATAGTTTAATGTCTGGTATTGTGATACCTCCTGTTTCACTTTTTCTATTCAGGATTGTTTTGGCTGTTCAAGGTCTCTTGTTCTTCCAGATGAAGCTCATGATTGATTTCTCTATTTCTATGAGGAATGTCATTGAGATTTTAATTGAAATTGCATTGAATCTGTATAGCACCTTTGGTAGAATGGCCATTTTGACAATGTTAAATCTGCCTATCCAAGAACATGGGAGATCTTTCCATCTTTGAAGGTTTTCTTCAATTTCTTTCTTTAATGTTCTGTAGTTTTCATTGTCGAGGTCTTTCACCTCTTTTGTTGGATTAATTCCCAAGTATTTTTTTTTTTTTGAGGCCATTGTGAATGGAGTGGTTTTCCTAATTTCTCTTTCAGAGGATTCATCACTTATGAATAGAAATGCATTAGATTTATGTGTATTGATTTTATATCCTGCCACTTTCCTGAATTCATTTATTAGTTCTAGAAGTTTTCTAGTGGAGTTTTTTTGGATCTTCTAAGTATAGGATCAAGTCATCAGCAAATAGTGACAGCTTTAGTTCTTCTTTTCCTGTTTGTATCCCTTTAATTTCTTTGGTCTGTCTAATTGCCTGGCAAGTGTTTCAAGGATGAAGTTCAATAGAAGTGGTGAAAGAGGGCATCCCTGTCTTGTTCCAGTTTTTAGAGGGAATGTTTTCAGTTTTTTTCCATTAAGAATGATGTTGGCCATGGACTTAGCATAGATAGCATTTACAAAGTTGAGGTATGTTCCTATTATTCCTATTTTTTCTATTGTTTTAAGCATGAAGCAGTGCTGCATTTTATCAAACACTTTCTCAACATGTATTGAAATAATCATGTGATTCTTAACTTTAACTCAGTTGATGTGATGAATTACATTTATTGATTTCCAGATGTTGAACCATCCTTGCATCCCTGGGATAAACCCCACTTGATCGTGGTGCACTATCTCTTAAATATATTTTTATATGTGATTTGCCAGTATTTTGTTAAGGATGTTTGCATCTATGTTCATCAGGGATATTGGTCTAAAATTTTCTTTCCTTGATGTGTCTTTGTCTGGTTTTGGTATCAGAGTGATACTAGCCTCATAGAATGAATTTGGAAGGACTCCTCCCTTTTCTATTTCCTGGAATACTTTGAGGAGTATTGGTATCAGTTCTTCTTTAAAGATCTTGTAGAATTTGGCTGAGAACCCATCTGGTCCTGGACTTTTCTTAGATGGTAGGCTTTTGATGACTTCTTCTATTTCAACGAAGAAGTAGTGGAAAACTGCAGAGTCATAATAAGTCTGCAAGTGGGGAACTTCAGTATCTCTGATCTTCACTGCTAGAGGGGAATATACAGAAACGATATGAAAAAAACAGGGGAAGAAAGTGTCCCTAACAAACCGAGATGCTATTGTGATAGAATCCAATGACAGCATGGCAGTAGAAATGACAGAAAAAAGTTTAGAGTCTGCATAATTAAAATGATCTGTGAAGCAAAAGATGAGATAAGAGAGCAAATGCAGGCAATGCATGACCATTCAGTTAAAAGAGTAAATGCAGGAAGCAAAAGAACACTTCAATAGAGTTTCTGAAAAAAAATCAAACACAAATACCTGAAATGAAAGAAATGAAAAACCAAATTAAAAACTCAATAGAAAGCATCACCAACAGAACACATCTCATGGAAAAAATAATCTCAGACAATGAAGACAAAATATTTTATCTTGAAAATGAAGTTGAACAAACTGAGAAGATGTTAAAAAGTCATGAATGGAAACACCAAGAATTATGGGATATCATGAAAAGACCAAATTTAAGAATTATTGGGATTGAGGAAGGCACAGAGATACAAACCAAAGGCATGAACAACCTGTTCAATGAAATAATATCACAAAATTTCCCAAACCTGAAAAATGAAATGGAAAATCAAATACAAGAGGCTTACAGAACACCAGGTGCACAAAATTACAACAGATCCACACCAAGAAAATTATAATGAAAATACCTCACAAACAAAATAAAGATAGGATTTTAAAGACTGTGAGAGAAAAGTATCAGATTACATATAAGGGGATACAAATATGGATATCAGCAGATTTCTCAGCCCAGACTCTAAAAGCAAGAAGGGCCTGGAACAATATATTTCAAGCTCTGAAAGAACATGAATGCCAACCAAGAATCCTATACCCAGCAAAACTAACCTTCAGAATTGATGATGAAATAAAAATTTCCACAATAAACAAAAGTTAAAAGAATTTACAAATAGAAAGCCTGCCCTACAGAACATTCTCAGCAAAATACTTCATGAGAAGGAAGTGAAAAGTAACAATATAAGTCAGCAATAGGAAGGAACTACCCTAAAGGAAAAGTCAATCAAAGAAGAAAGAAAGTCAAGTTAAAAACCAAAAATAAGCCAAAATGACTGGGAACACAAATCATATCACAATAATAACCCTGAATGTCAGTGGCCTAAACTCATCAATCAAAAGACATAGACTGGCAGATTGGATTAAAAAGAAAGACCCAACAATATGCTGCCTTCAAGATACTCATCTCATAGAAAAAGACATCCACAGACTAAAGGTGAAAGGATGGGGAAATACATACCATGCACATGGACCCAGTGAAAAAGCAGGGGTCTCGATCCTCATATCAGATAAAGTGGACTTCAAACCTAAATTAGTCAGAAGGGATAAAGAAGGAAATTGCATACTGCTTAAGGGAAGCATAAATCAGCAAGACATAATGATTTTAAATATATATGCCCCAAACAATGGAGCATCTATGCATATCAAACAAACCCTTTTCAATTTTTAAGAATCAAATAGACCAAAACACATTAATAGTGGGGGACTTTAACACACCGCTCTCACCACTGGATAGATCCCTCAAACAAAAACTGAACAAAGAAACTATAGAACTAAATAATTGCAATCAATGATATAGACTTAATGAATATTTACAGAGTATTTCATCCATCTAGCAAATACACTTTCTTCTCAGCAGCTCATGGATCCTTCTCCAAAATAGACCATATGCTATGCCACAAAGAAGCCATTAGTAAATACAAAAAAATAGAGATACTACCCTGTATCCTATCAGACCATAATGGAATACAATTAGAAATCAATTATAAAATAACAAACAAAAACTACTCATACACCTGGAGACTAAATAATATGCTATTTAACGATACAGTGATAACAGAAGACATCAGGGAAGAAATAAAAAAATTCTTAGAGGTAAATGAGAACAATGACACAACATATCAAAATCTCTGGGACATTGAAAGCAGTACTAAGAGGAAAGTTCATTGCATTGAGCTCATACATTAAAAAAAATAAAAAGTCAGCAACTAAATGACCTAGCATTACATCTCAAAGTCCTAGAAAAAGAAGAGCAGATCAACACCAAAAATAGTAGAACACAGGAAATAATTAAAATCAGAGCTGAACACAAAGAAACTGAAACAAAAAAAAAAAAAATTCAAGAAATTGACAAAACAAAAAGTTGGTTCTTTGAAAAAGTAAACAAAATTGATAAAACCTTAGCCACACTAATTTAGCCACACTCAAATTACTAGAATTCATGATGGAGAAGGAAAACTCACGATAGACACCATTGAAATACATAACATAATTAGAAGCTACTTTGAAAATTTATACTCCAACAAAATAGAAAATATTAAAAACTTTGACAAATTTTTAGAGACATATATGATCCTCCCAAACTGAATCAGGAAGATATACACAATCTAAACAGATCAATTTCAAGCACTGAAATACAAGAAGTCATCAAAAGCCTACCATCCAAGAAAAGCCCAGGACCAGATGTGTTCTCGGCCAAATTCTACAAGATCTTTAAAGAAGAACTAATACCAATAAGTCATTTGAAGTGTCTGATGTTTGCCATGCAAATAAATTTTTAAAGACTCCCTATAATACTATATTATACAAGCAGCCTTGAGAGCTACTGCCTTACATGGAGAGATAGTGGAACTTTTAAAAACATTTTCCTTAGTAGAAAACATAGAGATGTTATTGGTGTTCAACACTCCCCTCACAATCTCCAGGGTTTATAGTAGATACTCTCTAAGTGCAGACTTACATTTTTGTAGTCCATTGATGCTATTTAACCTTAAATGCAGTCCTTGCTCTTTCTAAAAGGATTAGTCAGTAAAATGATTAAACAGTAGGAAGTTTAAAGATAGAATCTGCATTTGTTATTCACTTTTTCTCAAGTGCAAATATAGCTCATATTCCAAATAAGGAATGACAAAAATCAGAGGATGAACTGATGCTTGCCATACTTTGTATAGGATCAAGTGTATTGCTGTCTGTATTTCTCACAAGAAAGGAAGATCATTACATGGTAGGCCTATGGGGAAGGATGGATTAGCACTATGTAAAATTTTCCTAAGGATTAACAGCATGCACAAAGCAAGATCAGTTTGCCTGGACTCTGAAATCCTACCCAAGCTCCACCCAACAGATCCTGTGCCCTGACACAAAGCTGTAGGCAGGAAGGAAGTGGTTTCATTTTTCAAATTTGTCTCCCAAGAGCAAGAGGAAGTGTCTAATTTTCCTAACTTTGTAGCATAACATCACAATTAAGATAACTTACTGTAGAACGGTTTCGTTACCATTTGCAATTTGTGTTACTTTGGACTAGAGAATCAATTTCTCTATGCCTCAGTTTCTTTATCACTAAACTGAGATTAGTAACAAGTACCTCATGAGGTGATTAAGGGCATTGAATGGGTTATTTTGAAAGAGTTTAGAACAACCGTAATAGTTAATGAAAATATGGGCTTCTTAAATAAAATAAATGAGTATCTAGGTCCTTTTCAAGAGGAAACATTTTGCTTTCCACCAGAGAGATTTCTGTGCAATTAGATATATCAAATATTTTTTTCTATTAATATTTGACTTATTAATTTCTGTAATTCTATGTTAGATTTTGTCCTGTTTTCAAAGATAAAGGAATTAAACCTAAAAAAATTAAGTAATTATACAGATGATATGCAATTGTTCTTCAGTATCTGTAGGAGATTGGGTCAGGTTTCCTTGCAGGAAATTCATGGATGCTCAACTCCCTCATATAAGATGATGTGGTATTAGAATGTAACCTGTGAATCTCCTCCTGAGGCAGGGTTATAGGATAAAGTTTAAGTTGGTGACTGATGAAATAAAATATGTGTTCTATGCTTGAGATAAGTATCAGGAGGCTCTATCACAACTACACTCATTATTCAAGATAAACAACAGATCATTGAATCCATGCAAGCATATCTGACCACAACTACTGTTTGCATGAAAGTAACTGAGACCTTAATTTAAGTGCATTTACATGCCAACTGATAAGCTCGGTGGAGAGACCTAATACAAATTTAGAAAAATATTTGACCACGTGCAAATTGGTTCCAGTGCAACAAGAGATTTTATCATGGCTTACAAATATGTTAATTCCTAGCTCCAAAATATATAAATGCTTTTTAACCCTTCCTTTCCTTACCACTTTTGTTATGGAGTAGTCACCTTACTTGCTACCTGCCTATGCAGCAGCCACCTTCCCTTGCTACTCTGCCTGTGGGTTAGCCACTTTCTTGCCATTGTGATTGTGAGGTCGCCACTTTGTGAAGTTAATAAATGTATTAGGTAATTGTTGCTAACTCTTTCTTTGTTAGCCATGATTGATTTCTATCTTCCATGAGCTAAGGGACCCACTGAGCCAGAGACACTCCTATATACTTTAAATCACATCTAGATTACTTATATTAATTAGTGCAATATGTTATGCAAATAGTTTTTATACTCTATTCTTTAGGGAATAATAGCAAGAAAAAGGTATTCCATGTTTAGTATAGATGAAATTTTTATTAGAATATTTTCTCTTTTTGGTCGGTTATATTGTGGGTATTAAAAATGCAGTACAAAGAGTTAGTCATAATTAATCTGCAAAGCTGGTTACTAATTATGGCCTAGATTTTATTAAAAGATTGTGTTGTTGCCCCCAAATTAGCTTACTTTATGAACTGGTGCATAAACAGTAGAATGTGTGGGAAATAACATAAGACACTACTGAAATGAACATTTATTCATTAACTCCAGTTAAAATTGAAAGTACCCTCATCCCTAATACTTCCTATCTCCTTTTCCTCATTTTTTCCTTTTTAATATATAATATGGTATAACTTACTCATTATTCTTATTTATTTCCTTCATTTCTATTAGATTGGAGACTCCGGGAGGTAGGCATTTGAGATCCATTTTATTGGTGCCCGAGAGTAATTAAACAATAAATATAAACAAAGAATAAACATAAGAACCATCATTTTACTCAGCAAACATGAGATTTTTAGGAACTATGAAAATATTTACTATTAATTTATCATTAGATAGAGTTTGGAGACTCTGGATGGATGAATAGTTAAAACGGTCATGGTATGAGTGTTTTGGTTTTCTCATAACTTAACTGAATCTATAGAAAATTATGACTTGAAAACAATTATTACATGGGTTTTTTCCCTTATATGTTATTAGGTTAGCTATAGGTGTACAGTAATTTTAATGTGATTATTATAAATGTTTTATATCTTTTCATTTATTTACTTTTCATATATATCTTAAGATATAGATACTATTGACCTTACCATTTTGTGGATAGGAAACTGAGGCACAGAGTGGGAAAATATTTGCCTAATTTTAGACCACAAGGAAGTGATGGAACAAAGATTCAAACTTAAGGAGTTTGTCTCCAGAAAGCATGTTATTCATCATTTACTACATGGTGCAGCCTGTGATATTTCTGTAAAAAGAAGTCATCTGTTTGAACTTTTAGCCATGGGGTAGGAAGAAGTTGTTTTCAAATCTCCAAAGCTTGAGTTATTACCTTAACCAAGAAGAGGGCCAATCCACTGAAGCAGAAATGCTTTTATAGTATCCAATATTCTTAGTATGTGAACTACTTTTTTCCCAGGCAATTCAAAAGCACTTGAGTAGCATTCTATAATTCTTTAGCAAATATAAAGAGAGGTTGACTGGTATGACCTTTATGTTTTAGAGTGAGTGTTTACTTACTGTTTTGTCCATGATACAATTGCAAAATGTCTTGTATTGTCTTATTTATGGACAACTGAATTGCATCCAGAAGTCTACTTTAGGATACATTAAAAGCAAAGAATACTGGAAATATCTAGAAAGTTAATGTTTCCAATAGGTGGTTTGTGATCATCAGTATAAATATTGTCAAATATCAAGGTTTTACAAGTTGTAATCCATCATGATTTATGCAATATTATGTAATAATTCCTTTACAAATGAGGAATTTTCTTGCCTTTGGTTGAGAGATCAAAGTTCTATACCTCCATTGATGTCCTGTTGTCCTGACAAAATTTATCCTAAATTGTAACTTGGATAGCTTGTCCTCCTGGCTGGCTAGGTCCTCCAAGGTCTTGTGCAATATATGCAATAACAATATAATTCTGTTCTCTCTTCCTTAAAAGAGTATGCAACATTGTATCAAAATTTCCCCTTCTATAGCTTATACAAGTCAAAATCTTTCCAATGACTTTGGCAAAAGATCAGGATACTAATATCAAGTATCTCCATGGGTTTGGTTCTCTACCCCATTAATCCAAGCATAAAGTTTACACTGTTTCAAAATAAATAAATAGTATTTATGTTTGAATAGACTATACTAAAAATCAGAACAGGGTTGAATGGATTGAGTTATATCTTATATGCCACAATTGATAATTTATTAAGTATTATTGTTTTGAAAGATCCATTTTTCAACTCCACCCATTCCCTCACTTACTTTCCTCTATTACTGCATGAACTTAAATTAAAGTGAACTAAACCAGTCAGAAAAGTAAAATGAAAATAAATATGGTAATTTTTCCAATTATAGTAATGACAGAGAAAGAGTTTCTTTTATTGTACCAACTCTACTACAAACAACAATTGTGAACCCTGGATAAAATATAAAACACTTCACCTATTTGAAGGCACTGGTGAGTAAAAAGACAGATACTAGAGTAAGTAAACTGTTTTTCTTTTTCATTGTTTATTCTATTTAGTTATATATGACAGCACAGGCCGGGGAGGGAATAAGGGAAGAATGTAGGTAAACGCTTGAAAGAGGGGATGCACACTTGAGATCTAACTTTAATCAGCCTTTGCTAGAGAACAGTTTCCCACATACTGTAAGAGTGGGTATATAATTGAGCAAAAACAGGTACGAACATTCTTTTTGTTAGGGCAAATTAACAGAGGATGGAGTTCAAGGATGCCAAAGTAGCAATGTATTTATTAGAGAAGTGGAGACACACAGCACCGAGTTCCAACAGTTGCACATAAGCTATGCTTTGTACATTTTGGAACCCTTACCTTGATGTGAGAAAAGGAGAGTCCAATTTACTCCAAGAAAAGTAGTAGAACTACTTCTTTGCTGCTTCCCTTCAACAAAACATAGTTTGGTATTAGAGTCCCACCAAACCAGAGGCACTAATTAAGACTTTATGCTTTCTATAGAAATGTTTTAAAAACATGAAAAATTTAAAGGTGAGCAAAAAGCAATTTAACTGTCTGCAAGAAGGCACATCAATATACTTCAGAGTTAAGGGTTTTTACAAATTATAATCTACAATGTCCAATGTCCATTTAAAATGTTAACATATGGAAGATAATGTAACATATTGTCAAGAAAAAGAAAAAATTAGAACATAGGATGACAAAATGTTTAAGTGAACAAATAGATATAATTGCTTAATAATTGAAAAACCCTAGTCATAATTATTGAGCATATGAGTTATTCAGTGGATAAATGGAAATTATAAGTTGTGGCTAAATGAACATTCTTCAGTGAGAATGCAATAAGGAAAATGTTTTAAATTCTGACACAGGGGCTGGGGAGATAGCTCAGTCGGTAGAGTGCTTGCCTTGTAAGCACGAGGCCCTGGGTTCAATCCCCAGCACCCAAAAAAAAAAAAAAAAAAAAAAAAAAAAAAAATTCTGACACAATTTAACTTTAGATTGGGGAGAACAGAAGAAAGGGTCAATTAACTCAGTGCAGACCCATAGACACTGTTCAGACTAAATAAGAGAAAGAAAAAAATTGAAAAAGATAAACAGAGCCTTCATGATAAATGGGATAATAGGAAGTATAATATGGGAAATTTGATTCTAAAAGTAAAAGAGAAATAAAAATTGTTTGGAAAGATGTTGGTTAAAAGTTCCCACAATAAGGTGAAAATATTAATGTTTATATTCTAATAGCCAAACAAACTGAAACATCAGATAAGTGAAAGATCAAATAACCAAAACAAAGTTTTAAAAAATTGAAATTAGCAAAAGAATGATGCACTACATTATAGAGGAACAGATACAAATGCCAGGGGAATATAAATTATTCAAAAATGACATAAATAGAATTGTCTTATATTTTCATGAATTTGTTCACATTAAATGGAATTTCTTACAATTTATGTAAAGGGGATAGAACATCAACTCAAAGATGAGTGTGGTAAGTTGTCAGTATATATTGTAATCCTTGGAATAAAACACAAGAATAACAGAAGATATAAATAAAAGGTGAACAGAGGAAATTAAATGTATCATTAAAATATTTTATTAATACTATGTGTTTATTATTATTTCTTTAAATTTAGGGACAGGGTCTTGCTAAATTGCTTAGGGCCTCACTAAGTTGCTAAGACTGGCTTTGAACTTATAATCCTCCTGTCTCAGCCTCCCAGGGTGCTGGGATTACAGGCATGTGCCACCATGCTCAGCAATACCATGTTAATAAATTAAAGTAAACGGATTAAATTCTCAAGTTGGAAGGTATATTGTTAGGTGGAAAAGCAAGACAAAATTATATGCTGTTTAAAACAAATCCACATAAGTTTAAGAACAGAGAAGGCAGAAAATGAAAGAATGCATTAGAGATATACTATGCTTATAATAAGCATACTATGCTTATAGTAAGCATATGGCCATCTTAATATCAAGGACAGTAGTCTTCAAGACAAGGAGTTTTATTAGACACAAAGAGAGTCATTTATAATGATTGAAGAGGTAGTTGATCTTGAACACATAAAAATAAAAAGTTGTATTGTTAATAATAGATCTTCCTAATTAATGAAATAAAAACTGACAAAAATAAAAGGAAAAATTTAAGAATCACAAGCACAGCAGGAAAATTTCAAAACTCTCCATAAGCAATTATGAAATTATTAATACAAAAAGTTAGAAATAAGAGGACAAATTTGAATACTCTCAATATTCCGTCTACCTATCTACATAGAATACTTCATCCAAAATTATAGATTACTTTCCTTTACAGAATATACTTTTACATAATCAACACATTGAAGAAGAAATCACAATGAGAATTAACAAATATTTTAAACTGAATTTTATTGTAAACAATATATTAAAATTTGTGGAAGGGTGCTAGTGTAGTGTTTAGAGGAGAAATCACAGCTTTAAACATTTATAGCAAATAAATAACAGTTAACTTTTAGTAATGTAAATTTCCACCAAAGATACTTAGGAAAGGAAAACAACATAGGCTAACAGATGAATATCATATAGAAAAGAATGAATATCAATTACAGAGAAGACAGAACATAATAAAAAATTCGAAAACCTAAACCTGATTCTCTTAAACTATTATCAAAATTTGACAGTTTAATTCAGAGAAAATTGAAGACACATATCACTATATATGCAAAAAGAATGCAGTAATGAGATATTATATACAACTTTATCCTAATTCATGTAACAAGTGTGATAAAATGCAATTTATTATAACTTATCAAATATTGAAGGGAAAATGGAAAATGTGAAAAATTCCAGCTGTATCTAATTAAGTCTTTAAATTTGTCATAAAGTATTTTCTACCAAGATAATTTCAGAACTAAATGGTTTTACTGATGAGTATTATGAAAAGTTTAAGTGAGAAATAAGATCAGTTATATGAAAACTATTTAAAAAATTATGAGGGAAGCATAACCCTTACATCACACCTTGATAAAGTGAATACTGGAAAATAGAATCAAAGACCACTCCTTCATAAACATATGTGCAAACACTGGTTCAAGATATTAGCTCATTAATTCAGCAATATAAAGTATATATTTCTATCAGTCAGGGTTCAAACAGGGAAAAGAATAAGAACAAGACTTAGAATTTCTTTTTTCTCTAGAGGAAAGCTTGAGTCTGATTTTAAAAACTTCTAATTACTTTAATCAGCTCCACTAAAGGAACTTAATAAATATCTTCTACTTTTAACATCAACAAATTAGGAGACCTGATTCTATTTGCAAAATACTTCTATAGCAATTCTTGGATAAGTTTTGATTGAGAAATTGGAGAATGTGACCTAGCCTAATTGACACATCAGTAAAGCTGTTATAATCTTATATATAGTTAATGTAACATTTGAAAACAAACAGTTTACCCACAGAAACATAGCAAAAAGCAAAAATGATATAAAATTCAACACACATTCATGCTAAAAATTTTGTTTTCTGAAAGACAATTAAGAAAATTAAAAGGCAGTATGTATCTACACCTATGTCTATGTACATATCCAAAATATATAAGAAATTATAACCTAAATATAGGACCAAAAATTCAACACACACTTCACAAGATGTTCAAGTGGCCCTTAAGCATGTGAAAAGATACTGAGCATTAGGAGTCATTAAGGAAATGCAAAATTAAACCACAGTGGGATACCATTATAGAGTCACTAGAAAGGCTACAATAGAAAAGTTGGCAAAATACATTGCTAGTGGGAAGCACCAATACACTACTGGTGGAAAGGTAAGCTGCTGCAACTACTTGGAAATTCCCTATAATCTTGAGAGACTCAAATGACCAATGTTTGCAATAGAAAATCTGATTTAAGATAAAAGTTGAATTTCTCAGATGACATACTGCTGTCGTTTGAATAAGTTTTACCCCAAAGGTGTATGTATTAAAGGCTTGTTCTTTAGTTCACAGCACTGTTGGGAACTGGAACCTTCAAGAGGTCTGGCCTAGTTACAAGTCTTCTGGCCTTTTGGTGTCCCTCAAAGGGATCATGGGACCCTGGACCCTTCTTTTTCTCTCTTTTTGTTTCCTGGCCAACATAAAGCAAATAACTGTTCCACCACACAATCCAAGCCATTTTGACTTCAAGACCAAAAGCAATGCGCTGAGAAATCATAGACTGAAAACTGTGAAAACATAAGCCAAAATAAACCTTCCTTATAAGGTGATTATCTCAGATAATACATTATAGTAACAGAAAACTGACTAGCACACATATGGTACAGAAATCATCCTTAGGTAGAAATTTAAAAATGTGTTATAGTGACTCATGATTCGAACCCAAGTCCTCCACAAACAAAACAAGCAAAAAAATCCACCTAATTCATCTTTCTTGAAAAAAAAATTTCTCATATAATATTCTACGTAACATTTCATCATTTTCCAATGCTTATTCTGAAACTTGTCATAACAATTAAAATCCTCAATGTAAAAGAAAGTTAGACCTTATAGAGTTCTTTCTTAAAAACCTGAAACTTACAGTTTTACAAATATCAGAATACCAAGTCACATCTCTTTTATATGGTAGATATTCCATACAAGGTGTTGGTAAGATTCATAGCTTTAACTTTACTTTTGCAGTCACCTACATTTACATTAAGTTGTTTAGTCACTAGAAAACAAAGTCTAGAACACCTTTAAGTCAGAGAGAATGTATATGTTGAGCCAGATTTCTCTAAATATGTTTATTCAGTCAAATCCTGGGTGCTCTAAGTGACAGTGCATGGGTTGAGTGGCATAAGAAGTTGTGTAAGTTGATATTATTATTTTTCAATATTAAAACAGTTGTTTTCCTTTAACACTCTTGAATTATGTTTACATATGGGGGTATTGTATTCAAAATAAGTAAGTTTGACCTGAAGTTGGGCAGAAAACTGAGAGCTTGGTGTTCAGGTGTGTGCTGTCATTCATTTTTGAAGGGCTTATAAGGAGTTAAAAAGGGAAGAAAATTGTCCAGCATGCACTATCACAACGTGGACACATTCTGTTTTTCCTCTATTCCTCCCTGGAGTTAATTAAAAATAATCTTAACCTAGTGAAAAAAAAAAGACAAATAGAAAAAAAATCCAATAAAAAAAGTAAAATAAAATAGCAGAGAATTTAAGAGAAAAAATTTTACGAAGGGCCAACCAAGACTGAATGTCCAAATTAACACATATTAAAAATGTGAGGGATGTAAATAACCAACTTGTACAACAGAAAATTCTGACTAATTAATGTTGAGTTTCTTGGAGGGCATAGGGTGCAGAATTTTTCCTGATGCAAAACTTCAAAAAATGTGTTGTACACAGCCATTAGCACCCAGCTATTAAGACTCCTCCACTCAGCTTGTTATAGAAGCTGGAAAGTTAGTCACCCAAGTTAATTTCTAATTTCTTGAAGAAGAGCCATATATGGATAAAGTTCTTGTGAGAAATATAGAACATAACAAATAATCAGAAACTAATGTACAACTGTCCAAGTTTATTAAAATTATGAAGTATATTTAATTTTATAATCATGAATATATAATATTTAATTCCAGTGGAAACATAATTGATTTTTATATCAACCCTTCTTTCTCACAATGCCATAAAATGAAGAGAAGGGTTAAATTTGATGTTAATTATTTTATATTCCAATTATATTGTTACAAGTCTATTAATTTTTTGGTCCAGTGCAATTTGTACATTTAAAGTTAAATCATAAAGTATGTATCATACTTAGGCCCTTACATCATTATAATGAAAAATGCAATTTCTAAATGCCATTAGGGATCCACAAAAACTATTGTGTCTTATCTCATTACAGGGACAGGCTGTCTGAAATTCTTATAATATCAAAAGCCATAACACAAATTGTCTTTAATTTTTCTGAGATAGAAATTTAATTTATCAAACTATAGGTTATTATTTATTTGGGGAATTACTTGATTTTTTTTTATATGTAGCTTTTCTTTTCTTTTAACCATGTACTTGGGCTCTGCTGAAGGTATATATTCATTTTTAATCTGGAAATGATAACTGCTCCCATTAACTGTAAGTAAATAAATGAACAACATGAGGGATCTTGCTAAAAATTGGAAGTAGGGGTGTAAAATGGACAATAACATCAAGAAGACATAGCAGTAAAAACAATTTTATCACCTTCTTGTATATATATACTGAAATTCTAGTGCAGGTAACTTCCCTTTAAGACTGTATTAAAAGGAATGTTTCAAGTGGTTTTATCTGAAAATGCTTTAAAGTATTGCAGAGTTTAAAGTTGTTGTCCTTTATTAAATGACTGGTTTCAGAAAAATAATTAATTAATTAATTGTTTGGAGATCTGCATGAATAAAGGTTCCCATATTACATGTTTTTATTTGTGATTTGAAACAGTTACATTTTAAAATGACAGGTAAAATTAATAAAATGACAAATTCAGTCTGAGAAATATACTGTCATTTTGTAGACACCTGAATTTTGTAACGTCAAGTCCTTTTTCTATAGTTCTATCCTCTAAGCAGAACTTTTAAATATTTCCTTCTATCTGTAAATTTAAGCACATGGAAAAATCCTCAAATGCCACTGTTAGGATGAGTGTTCACATAAACTGAATTGTACTTGGGATATCTGTTTTTGCTGTAAAAAGAGGGGTGTTGGTTAGGCGACAAGGCAGCCTTATACTGTATTTGCTGGACATTAGATTTATGATGAAATAATCAGAAATGGTATGAGCTTTGTTCAATGGTGATCATCTGCTTGAACTCTAAGTAGAAATTCAGAAATGCAAAAGCTTACTTCATTAGGATAGTACAGTGTGAAATCCATGTGATTCTGATTTCCAAAAACAAAAATGGGATAAGAGAGAAAGGGGAGCATGGTTATCCATTCAACAATGAAAAGACAAGCATGTTATTCAGCAAACAAAGGCACTGAAAATATGGTGCTTTGTAACCTTTGCGATGACTGGAGGAGTCATTCAAATTTACATTTTTCCTTATTGTCTAAGTTGTTTTGGATGATGTATCTCACTGTTCTAATGTACTTCATTTTTCACAAGAAGTTCTGTTACTAAACTTATTTATCTGAACTCCTGCAGATTAGAATGAATATAAAATTATAATTATCCCTTGAATTTTAATTGTAAAATTTGTTTCTTAGAACGGTTCTATTACAACACTCATGATAGGAACAGATCCTTTGATGTAGTTCAAATATTTTTAAAGGTTTTTATTTTATAGCTTATGAATGTCTTCATGTAGGTTGATGTAAGGTCATCCGGACTAAACTGTTTCAACTTTGTTTTTCAACTCTTCTTTGTTGTCAAGTTTTTTATGCTGTAAGTACACTAACAAATTGACTATACTTATTTGAGGAATTTAATATTGTAAAAATATTCTAGATTGTGTATCTTGAGAAATTTTAATACAAAATTTTATACAGAACCTGGAGCATTTCACACATTGCTAAATGCAAAAATTATTTGAATTCATTCTTTCTTTTTTGTTATACTAATACTCGTGATTGGAGCTACAGAAACAATTGTTCCTGCTGGATTCTGTAACATTAAGGTAAGGACCTGGCTTCAACCTCCTTTTATCTGGAATGATTAAGTTTAAGAGTCAATATTTCCTCTTCCTTTCCTCCAATTCAATGTCAGTGTTCATTCCAGTACTAAAGGTACCAAGGGACTCTATCTCTGCTTTGACAAGTGTTGTTCCTTTGGTATTTCCATAAAGTCCCCATTTATCTAGAAATAGAATGTACAAAGAGAAAAGTCGTTGTGCCTCAAGATTTTTCACCTAGGTTTTGATTACAGTTCAAAGACAGGGTGTGGCAATAGGTAGAGATGAATTAATTTCATACATTATCAATAATAAAATTAGGGTTTTTATAATGAGGAACAAAATTTACCAAATTATGATGTATATGTATAAATACAACCACAATGGATCCTGCTTCTATGTATAATTATAATGTACTAACTAAAAAATAATAATGATGGAAGGGAGATCAGTATAGTACAGCAGCTGGATCAGAGGAATGGAAGAGAGGAAAAGTGAAGAGACCGGGGAATGATATTGACAAATTATGTGCATGTCTGAATGTGGCATAATGAGTACCACTATTACATATAATTATATTGCAATAATAAAATAATAATACATAAAATAAAATCAGGGGGTTCAACTTGTTTACTTCTAAATTTCATAATGATCAGGAGATTACTTATACTTTTCAATAAGATAAAATGATGCTTTTAATTTCACATAATTATGTTAGTTTTTCCATCCAAGGAATTCTCTATCTTATTTTTCAGTATTTATCTGTGGTAGATGGGAATGTGATGCAGTTTTGTGCATCGTGAATAGACACTCAATAGTATCTTGATATAATACTGATTTTTAACACTGATTGATCCTAGTGTCCTTGAGTAAAGTATAAGGTTGTGTAAGATTATTTTTTAAGTTATTAAGAAAGATTTCTGTTTCTTCAAGTTAATGTAAAAATAGTAATCTGTTTTGAATCCCCCTGAAGAAATGCTATATAAAGACTTCAAGTATTATTAATTATAGTAATATATGGGAAGGAGAACATATTCCACCAGGGCTTCTAGAAATAAAAAAAGTCACATTTTAGGTCATGCCCAGTCATTCTCTGGATTTTTTAAGGTAAAAGTAACTGCCTTTTTAGTACTAGTTATACACATAAAATTTTTGTTGAAAATGTAATTCTTTGTACAGATATTAGTCACTGTTATTTGTTTTTATTTAAAAAGATTATTTTCATATGTGAACAAAGTTCTTTGTTTTCTTAATTCTCATCCAAGTATATGAGAACACTATCTATTTGTGGACTTTTATTATAATAAACCTAAAATAACCCTAAGCCTTTAGCACTTGGGACTTGAACTTAATAGTGAAAAGATTGCTGAAAAACTGTATTTTATAACATTACCTATTCTTAGACCTTACACATAATGACCTAAGATCTACAAAATTTTCATGTTGGGATAATAAAGTATTAGACCACTAGAACTACAACAAAAATTATACCGCTACTTTTACTCTACCACCCATTTTCATAGTTTAATGATGATCTGATCAAAATACCCTTGGAAATTATTTGATATCCATGTTGGTCAGATTATACATTATAGTCAAAGGTGGAATGGCTTTATGAAATTATATAAAGAGAAAGAAAATGCAAGGAAATCTTTTTTTCTAAAGAACTCAATCTCAATTCATTTACAGAAAAAGTTTCTTTCTTATTCTTTTTGGAAGTACAGTGATATAATTGCTCTTGAAAAATAATATGTAAGTAAACAAGACAGAACTGCTGTCAAAGTTATTAAGGAAGATAAAATTTATATATTTTCTGGGAGATACACCACCTCTGAGAACAATATTCACCTGTACTCTCAGGTCTAGTCTTTGCTCTAAGATGTGGTGCAATAAAATGCTCATTTCCCCATGTATAAAGTTCTTGTTAGTGGTTGTTTTAAATTATGTTAAATACAATATTAATGCACGTTCTAAAATGAATTTCTGGGATGTTTTGTTTTCTTAATCTATTTTTTCTTCTTTCACTAAGCCTCCCAAATTGGTATTTTAAATGTCCTCTCCTATATTAGAATGAAGAAATCCACCAGCTCAGTGTCACAAGCCTGTAATCCCAGATACTTGGGAGGCTGAGGTGGGAGGATTGCCAATGAGAGGCCAGCCTCAGCAACTTAGTGAACCCTTGTCACATAATAAAATATTAATGGGCTAGGGATGTAGCTCAGTGGTGGAACATCCTGAATTTAATTCCCAGCACTATGAAAAGTATAAAAAAAAAAAAGGAAAACAGAAATCTGTGTATTATAAAGTGGAAATCACCTAATAAATAGCATTTACTTTTTGCTTATATAATATTATTCACTGGTAAATATATCTATTTTTGATAAATATGTATAAGTATATTAAGTATATAAGTCTGTTAATTTCATCAATCATCCATATTAAAAAGTAAAACTTTTCATTTTCATAAAAATATAAATGCTTTCTTGTCAGAGCCCCTTACTTAATTCTGTGCATTTTGGCAGCACATATTTAGTTGCTTTGTGATAGATTGTTGGATCTACCATTTTCAATTCCTTTTTAGAGTTTGTGTAACTTGATAAGTTAATTTCAGTGAATTCTCAGGAATGCTAAGACACTAGGTAGGATTTGCAAGGATTGTAAACTACTTGTTCTTTTCTCCCAGAAAAATGCAAAACACATGGCTTCCCCCTAAAAACCACCAGAGATTTGCCTCAGTAGCATATGAACATTGTAGTTTCATTTTCTCTTTATTTTCATAGTTTATTTCTTAACTAAAGAGTTTGGTAGGAATCTGTTAGAAATTTTGTCGTGTGAAGGACTGTGTGTATGGTGACAAGTGTTGCATTTGGCTCACAAAAATTTTCCCATTATGGTTTTTGTTAATTTGTTTTTATTTGTATCAATATAAAATAAATCATTAAATATAGTATTTATAATAATTTTAGCTACTTTAAAGTATTTTAAAATATTTAAAACACAAACTTGTGTAATTTACACATTAATACATGTATTTTTACTTAAGTTTATAGATTTTAATATATCACCAAGTAGAAATGTTATGTATGCTATGCTGTAAGTCAAATATATATGTATTTAATGAAGATGTACATATCTTCCTTCTTTGTTGTGTACTTTTAGTAAGGATTTTTCTTTTCTTACCTTGTGTAATGAACTGAATGCTGTGTCCCCATCCATTGTGTATGTCAAAGTCCTAATCCCCAATAAGAAGTTATTTGGAGGTCAGTGTTTGGTAAGTAATTAAGTCAGGAGGGTGCAACACTAATGAACCAGACTAGTGTCTCCAAAAAGACCAGACACAAGAGAGGATTTCTGACAAAATGGAAGGATACAACAAGAAGGTTACCATCTGTATATCAGGAAGACTCTTATCAATCCAAATATGCTGGCATGCTGGTCTTGGAATTCCATTATCTAGAACAGTGAGAAATACATGTTTTTCTCACTGGATTTTTGTTAGAGAAGCCCAAACTGACTAAGATACCCTGCCTTATCATTGCAGTACCATATCCTTAGTAAATGTGGAACTTTCAGAATGTCAAAAGTGAGAGTCCCTGGGGCTGCAGATGTGGTTCAGTGGTAGAGCACTTGCCTAGCATGTGTGCAGCCCTGGGTTTGATCTCTCACACCACAAACCAAACCAACCAAAACAATGACAACAGAAACCTACAAAGTAAAAGTTTTTGGACAGTACATAGAATTTTTGTGCTATTAAAGGATACTGAAAGAAAGTACAAGAAAGTACTCCTTAAAAATGACTTAGTGGGTCTGAGGTTTAAGTTGCAATGATAGTCATATGGATATAGATTATAATGATTATGTTGATTATCTAAAACAGAATCTTCTAGGGCTTCTAATACACATTTAGAAATGCTGAAGAAGAATTTTTTAAGATAGAAAAATATGTTCTAGTAGACATTTTTTCTCTATCTTGGTACCATCTTACTATTATTATCTCACCACACTGCTAAACTGTTGGCCTTCTTTTTAAGAAAATGCCTACCTTTTGTTACATTAGAATCCTTGTCTTTGGGACCTCGGAATCAGACCAGAGACCTTGCATCTTATAGAAGAAAAAGTAGGTGCAGAGCTTCAACATGTCGGCTTAGGACCAGACTTCCTCAACAGGACTCCCATAGCACAAGAAATAAAAGCAAGAATCAATAACTGGGACAGATTCAAACTAAAAAGTTTTCTCTCAGCAAAGGAAACTATCAGAAATGCAAAGGAAGGGCCTACAGAGTGGGAGAAAATCTTTGCCAGTCATACTTCAGATAGAGCACTAATCTCCAGAATCTATAAAGAACTCAAAAAACTCTACACCAAGAATGCAAATAATCCAATCGGCAATGGGCTAAGGAAATGAAGACACTTCACAGAAGAAGATGTACAAGCAATCAACAAACATATGGAAAAATGTTCAACATATCTAGTAATAAGAGAAATGCAAATCAAAACCACCCTAAGATTCCATCTCACCCCAATTAGAATGGCAATTATCAAGAATACAAGTTAACAACAGGTGTTGGCGAGGATGTGGGGAGAAAGGTACACTCTTACATTGCTGGTGGGGCTGCAAATTAGTGCAGCCACTCTGGAAAGCAGTGTGGAGACTCCTTAGAAAACTTGGAATGGAACCACCATTTGACCCAGCTATCCCACTCCTTGGCCTATACCCAAAGGAATTAAAATCAGCATACTACGGAGATACAGCCACATCAATGTTCATAGCTGCTCAGTTCACAATTGCCAGACTGTGGAACCAACCTACATGTCCTTCAATTGATGAATGGATAAAGAAACTGTGGTATATATATACAATGGAATATTACTCAGCCATAAAGAATGATAAAATTATGGCATTTGCAGGCAAATGGATGAAATTGGAGAATATCATGTTAAGTGAGATAAGCCAATCTCAAAAAACCAAAGGACGAATGATATCGCTAATAAGTGGATGATGACACATAATGGGGGGTGGGAGGGGTTAGTGTTAGGGTTAGAGTTAGGGTTAGGGAGAGGGGCAAGAATGGAGGAAGGAAGGACTGTATAGAGGGAAAAGAGGGGTGGGAGGGGTGGGGGGGAAGGGGAAAAATAACAGAATGAATCAAACAACATTACCCTATATAAATTTATGATTACACAAATGGTATGCCTTTACGCCATGTACAAACAGAGAAAGAACATGTATCCCATTTGTTTACAATAAAAAAAAAAGAATCCTTGTCTTTGAATCTCCCTTTACCTGAAATGCTGTGTTGTAGCACATAACTAATCTCTTCATATGTCTCAGAAATAACCTCCAGAAAGACTTCTGTACAAGTCAATTGAAATCAGCTACTAGAGTTCCTCTCCCCATTTAAATTTATTCATATTTTTCCCATTATTTGTTACTCTTTAAAATTTTATGGCAAGTTATTTCTTAAAATATGTTTAGTCCTGCTAGCCTATTAGGTTTATAATAATAGATATCTTCTTTGGGTTCCCACAGTGTCCTCAATGCCTATATAAAAACCTGGATAAGTAAGTCACTTAATAAACTTTGTGAAGTGAATTAATTTATTTTTAAGAAGTTATTGATAAAAGCAGTGAACTATTTCAACTATTTAATGGGCAACCTGAATCTCCTGGAACTCACAGGCTGCTAGATTTCAAACTCAGTTTTCCAAAGCTGTGTGAATTCTGTGTCCTTGTCTAGTTACTGCTTTACTGTCTGTCTTTCTTTGGAACATAAAGGAAAGGTGGAGTGAAGTATGCTGGGGGAGACTTCTGGTGAGAAGAAAAGTACAAAAACATATCACATTATTATTTCAGCTCATCTCCTCTAGAGACACTGTGTTACCCAAATTTTAATGATCAATGATTTATAAGTCACACATGATTGCTGTGGCTACAGTTCATATGCAGGATGTGTGCAGTGATTGCCTATCCACACCCTTTTTTGGTAGAATAATAAACAGAAAAAAATTAGAAGAAGAATAAACATGTTAAACTTACAGGGAACTAATGAAAAAATTCAGTAACACTTTTTCTTATGTTCACACAGACCACTGCGTGGTTCACGATGACATAGACTTCTTTGCAGTAAAAATAGTTTTTAATTCTTAATATAGTTTCTCTGTGAGACCTATTTTAAAACTATTATAAAACGTTTTACAAAATATAAACTATAATATAAAGTTCATTTAAAATATAATTTTTGGGGTGTACTTACTGCAAGATTTCAAAATCACATGACTTTTGCCATACCAGTTGGAGTCTGTTTTGAAGTAAAACATGCATGTATCTTCACTTTTTTTTTTTTTTTTTTTTTTTTTGATGGTGCTGGGGATTGAACCCAGGGCCTTGGGTATGCAAGGCAAGCAAGCTACCAACTAAGCTATATCCCTAGCCTGTACACATGCACATATCTATGCATTTACTCTCACATTCTTACAAACATACTTTTTAGCAGTGAGGTTAGTATAATTATACACCATGGAAGTAGACAACTAAGTGAATACTTGCATTCATTTAAAAGGTACATGCTTTGAGAAAATATATAAGAAGAGTACTTGGAGTTTTCTATCATTTAATTTCATCATACATTCAAATTGTTAAATCATTTTTACCTAAGACATTATATAAAAATTAACCCAGAAGGCATTATATAAAAATTAACCCAGAAGATGACTGCATTTTTGTAATAATGCAAATTCAGAGTTTTTGAAAAAGTCCTATCAAATGAGATTCATTTTATGCCATACACAGAAAAACTGTAGCTTGACCAAGAAAACATAATGTTGTCTGTTGAAAATATCAGCCATAAAAACATGCTTGCTTCCTCCTCTCCAGTGCTGAAAACTAAAAAGACTATTTTCAGAAATACTGTAGCTACCTTAATTATCAGGAGAGATATTTTTCATCATTTTTATCCTTAACACTATTTCTAACAGACACTGTAATTTTGTTACTGCACTTATATTCCAAGAAATTCCTACTTACTATATTTCACCACTATAATTTCATTCATTGACTTTCTCTCAAAATAATGATCCTAAAGTTCTTTTTGTTTTTTTTAAACTATGCAGGTACAATGTCTTTTTACTTTGGCTGCAGATATCACTTTATGGAGCCGATCACTGAAAGGCCTTGGTGCAAAGGATGTTTGTATTGGCATTCATTCTACCCTCCTGTGATTAGACATTACAAGCAATTGATTTCAGATTTTTTTTTTCAACTGGAAGAACCTGCTTTTACCTTTCTAATTCAGTCTTTGCATTTCCTAATGTTACCAACAAACAACTTGTCTGGCCGATGTTAGTTTATTTAAACTTTCATTTCACCGTGTCCTATCCAATCAGAATTTTTTCTCCTTTTTCATGGTTATTCGTTAGACTTTAAATGTATTCAATAACTTCTCTAACAAAATTCTGCCTCTTCCAAAAATAATTGATTTCAAAAGCAATGTAACTAATCATAGCCTTGTTAACATGTTCTGTAAGTTTACTAAAGAGTTGACACATACCTCTACTATTCTTTTACAAAATCAATGTTCTGGATCAGAAGAGAAAGAAGCACATTATAGAAACACATTCTATATTTGTTTGTTTTTGGTACCAGGCATTGAACCCAGAGGTATTTAAGCACTGAGCCATAATCCCAGCTCTTTTTTATATTTTATTTAGAGGCAGGGTTCCCCTGAGTTTCTGAGGTAGGCTTTGAAATTGCCATTCTCCTGCTTCAGTCTCCCAGTTGCTGGGATTACAGATGTGTGCCACCACACCCAGTTTAATTTCATTAGTAAGGGTTAATATTATAAATATATGTCTTATATATATGTATATATAATATACATTTATACATACAATTTGAGATTCATACCAAATTAAAATACTATGGTTAATCTTTTACTTCTGCTTAGAAATGCTTGACTTAAAATGATTATTCTAATGATTTATCATCAAATCAGTATTTCAAAGGTGCCACAGATTCTTATTTTAGGAAAAAGAGGCTATGGGCATGCTAAAAATTATACTAAGTATGAAATGGCAACAAAGACATGGTTTAATTATAAATAGCAACTCTGGTTTTCTTCTCAGTGTAATACTACTACTCATATTATTTAAAATACTGTTATATTGATTGATCTTGCAAAGACATTCTCTTTTCTCAATTGGCTCTTTCTCATTTTCTGTATCTGATTATTTTCCACTTCTGGATGCTTAGGCATCTCTGTGTCTCATTTATCTTCAATACATGACAGCTTCCTTTGCTCAGCTTATCTATATATGACTTCCCTCAATGGCCCTTTGTACTCAAATATCTACTGCTCCTTTTCTTGTTTTTACCAAGCAGTTTTTCATATTTAAAACTGTTTATGAACATTCACCTTTGACATATCCATCATCAAATCTAACTTTAAGAGGAGCTGAAGGACTGAGCATCTGTAGCATACCCTCTTTTTAACTGTTTTATTTTTTATTTCAATGACCTGAGCACTTTCCAGTTTTAAAATTGGTTTAGAATGATTTTTAAAGGGTATTTTGAAGACTTAGAGCAAGGAGACACATCTATCCTGTATATATAAAGGTAAATTTGAGCAAAAATCATATTCTATTTTCTCTGGGATGTTTTAAAACATTCTCTCATAAGCTATGGTGCAGGAAAATACAATATTATTTTTCATTAATGCAGATGAGAAATATCTGGTCTCCCTTCACCTTTTCCATAAGAGAGATTCTATTCCCACATAAACTAATAATTCTAAATTTTAATATAAAAGTTGAACTCCTAAGAGACATGTTATTAGCATTTGGATAAAAGCAAATGGAAGAAATGGTATCAGGTCAGGCACTGACTTAGCCATTTTGAACAGCACACAGGGTAATACATAATTTAGTTAACATTTTCTTCATTTTAAAAAATACTACTTCACATAAGTATTGGGCATAAGTATTGTTTATAAGGGAAATTAGAGATAAGTAAAAGAGATTTGGGCATCTGTGTTGAATTAGTAAAACTATTTATTGTTTAAATTCTTAAGAGATTTTAACTGTATGCAGTTTTACACCATTTTGATTCTGTGATAGAATACTGAAATCACTGGTCATAAAACTATAGCTTATTGCTTTCAAACATACAACTTTATACCAAATATACACAGGTTGCTTTATTTCTGGTTTCTAAAACCACTGACCAGAGATAATTGTAGGGTGACATTGATACATAGAGACTCAAGTGTTATCTTAAGTAGAATTCACTGAAAGTAGAAGTCAAGCAAGAAATTTATGTCCCTGTGATTGACTGAAGGAATGTTGTCAGAGGAAAGGGTGTGATGGCCTGGGGATGAGCCATGAGCTATTGACAGCTAACTTTCAAAGCAGCTGGGAGATTGTTGTATAAACTGAATAAAGAGATCTGGGTGAGGCACCAGCAAGCACTGTTCAAGAGAGCATCTTCATTGTTAGTATCAGAAGAATATTCCTGTAGAGCATCTCTCCATTTTCTCCTAAGCAGTTACAGAGGGAAAGTAACTAGGTCTCTCTGGTTCCAACTATTTGTTGGTTGCGGTGGTTGGTGGTTGTGCTTTGTTTTAAAATTCCATTGGGTAGGTTCAGTTTCTTTGCATTTGAAACTTGGTCTCAGTCCCTGTCCCCAGAGCATAATATGGCTATATGGTGATAGAGGCTGCCAATTGCTCCTCATTTTTTGAGGTTTGAGTCATTGTTGAAAGGTCCCCTGCTGGTGGTACTTCTTATTTCAGAATACCTGCAAAGTACAGTAGTGTGATGGGGAGGGAAAAGGAGAAGAAAGCTTGTCATTTCCTAGTTGCATTAGTTTTTCGTGGTATAAAATTTGTGCATTTATGGCTTTAATACCATTTGTTGCTTTATGTTGAAGTTAATTGCACGATGCAATATTTCTGTTTTATCACTCTTTAAATAATATTCTACTAACCTAGCCACCTGCCTTAGACCTTGTTTTTCTACCATCCACTAATACAAATAACCAAAGGCTTATTAAACAGGTTTTTAAGGAATATTCAGCTTATATTCAGAACTTTCAAGCTTCTCTTCTTTGGTAAATATGGTTGTAAATTCTTTAATTCTAGCTCATTCCACACTCACTGTGAATTTGCGTCTTCTAAAAATTCTTCAAACATTAAATTCTGATAATTGGAAACAATATTTGATGAAAAGAGTTCTTAAAAAAGTGTTATTTTTATTTTTCTAATATCTTTTTAATTTTAGTGGAATTATGGGAAGCAGAATCAATAAATATAGGTGCTGATTTGTCCATTTTATTCTAAAAGTTCTGTAACATTTTATATGATTATTTATTAGATATCAGTACTTAGTGAAAGCATGCAACTAAAGTATATTAATACTTATAATCATATAAAAAATTACAAAAACATATTGACTTATAATTTATTTATAATAAATGAATATTTATAATAAAATACTTGCACTAAATATCACAAAGTCAATTTAATTTATAGACAGAGGACAGAATTATTTAAGAAATTCTTTTCGAATTTCTTAAATAATTTTTTTGGTTTTGACATGGAACACAGAGGCACTTGACCTCTCTTAACTTTTTATTTTGAGACAGGTTCTTGATAAGTTAACTATTTACTATTTCTTTCCAAAGAAGGTCACCATCATTAAACTACAGTCCCACTCATGTTGGTCTGTTGTCACCCTTTTTAACTAACTATATTTTTGATATGTTTTTACTGCTCATAGTTATACATTTTTAAAAAGAAAAGGCGATTTGCAAAATAAGTATAAGGACTGTATTCAATTACGATGAGTCTTGTTGACTGGAAATATGTAGTAACTATTGTAACTATATTTTTCCCTGTGGATATTATTGTTGTTTTTCTTTTCTTTCTATCTTGAATAAATAGTGAGACAATCTGACAAGATAATTTATTTCTATTTGTAAAATTTCTTGAATGAATTATAACATGATGTTAAAATTTGAACGATTCCAATAATTATAAGCTCAGACATTTTGAAATTTATGGAAGTAAAATAAAACATGTGCAATGAGAAAAAAATTGAAGCTTTATATCAGAGAAACTAAATGACCCCAAGAGATATTTTCTAGCTCTATATTCCAAAAACTCAAATAGTTTAGTTCTGTTATTTTGAGTTTATAAATTAACTAAATGCATCACACAACATTTCTTTTAAATGTCAACTGCTGCCCAACGGCATGTGTGTAAATTTTTCTACTTATAGAAAAATAAAATTGAGAAGTTCTAAATATACTAATATTTTCTTAGAAAGGGCATGAGAAATGCTACATCTATTTTCTAAGAAATGTGCATAATATGAAGAATTCTTTCTTTCATATCACTTGTGTATAAAAAGCTTATCTAAAAATGAAGAAGATAAAACTAATCTACAATTTACATGAATATGTTCAAATTTTCTTTTGACTTCACCTTTGAGATTTATTTGAAAAGAATATGTATGTATAAACTTGTTGAATATATTCCAATTTGCAAATAAGCCTTTCCTCTGTGTGCACATGATAACATGGAAATCAAAGAAAACTAAAGAAAGTAGTATTGAAAATAAATATTTTATTAGAAAATATAAACAATCATTAAATTTGGGTAATATATTAAGAATACAAAGGTGAAAACTTTTCATCTCATTAATAAAGTAAGCAAGACAATTAAGAGAAAACTTTTAGAGTATATTTGAGATGCTAGAAGAAAAAGTTATATAAGAAGTAGTCATACTCTCAGTTTAAATAGTTTAATACTTATTTGTATTTATTATCAGTAATTTGTTAGGAATAACTCTAAAACAGACTTCTAACCAATAATGTGTATCCAAAGAACAGACAAGAATTGATAATAATATTACAATGATTTTCAGAGAAATGATTAGTTTTATGAAACATTACAAGTGGAAACTTGATAGTAATGGAACTTTCAGTAGTGAAAACAATCCCTTATGATATGCAATGTGCTAGTAGCAAATGGACCCTGTAGTTTTTCAGCAACTAAAAGTCACTTGAGGGGAAAAAATGCTGCTGGACAATTGCCTGAACATAACCAGGCTAGGCTAAAATATTCAGATTCGTTATGCCTGTTTCCATGGAGTTAATTAAATATTACACCAGTAAAATAAGAAATAATTGCATTACTCACATTAACATATTGCTCATTTAGTGTACAAAAATACTGAAACAATAGTGTGCTAGGTGATGTAAGCCAAAAAATTAATTGGGCATTTATGAAGTAGAGAAAATGACATTGAAGAGAATGTTACAGGATATTTAGGAGTTGTTTACAGACATTTAAGTAATAAGAAGTCCGGAACAGTTAAGCCAGAAAAAAGTCTGTTTTGCACCATTTCTCCATTTTAATGTCACTCCTAAGAGGAGGATTCAAAGAAACATGAAAAATTAAAAAAAAAATTTTTTTGGTTTTGACATGGAACACAGAGGCACTTGACCTCTCTTAACTTTTTATTTTGAGACAGGTTCTTGATAAGTTAACTGCAAAGGCTGGCTTCAAACTTGAGATCCTCCTCCCTTATTCTCTCAAATTGCTGGGATTATAGGCATGTATCACTATGCCTGACTGAAATTTTAAATATTAAATAGTTACATGTAAAATTTAAAAATTTAAATAGTTATATTTTATGAAAGTTTGAGGCAGTTGTATGAAAAGTTCCTGTTCAAAGATTATGTATTAAATTATACATTTGCATAAAAGACAAGCAGTTCATGACAAAGTCCTTTGGTACATGCTATGGATAGTTTAGACTAGGAGTATATATATCAGGGTGATAAAGGTGGGGGTACAGAGTGGAAGGAAGAGGATTTGGAAAAAAAGGTCCAGGAATGACTCTGTTCTTCCATAGTGTACAATTTGGTTGAGGAGCAATAATTAAGTACACAAGCAAAGAATGAATAATTGCAGCTCAGATCAGTAAGACATAAGTATTAAAAGCACATCATCTAGAAAAGTTCAGGTACATTCATGAAAGGAAGAAGTATCTTAAGGCTGTATGGAACAGATTCTTTAGTGGAAATAGAGGTGCTCTATGTGTAATTAGTTAACTTTATAGATTTAATATGAAAGAAAAGAATGAATTCCAGTGATGAGTTATAAGAGATGCACAAGGTAAAGGTATGTTGAGAAAGAAGATAGTCTGCAAAGTGATTTTGGAGAACAGCAGGAAGCCATGGGTATAAAAGGCAAGTTGTGGTAGATTATGAGTTCAGTAGCATAGCTATTTGATGTATGTTCAACTTTTCACTAGCTATTTCCTTTTTCAGAAAATTCTTTATTAGATTGTAAGCTTTCTGAAAGCAAGAACTGTATCCTACAGTAATCATCTGTATACTTCAGATAACTATTAAAGTCAATTGCAAATACTTGGTTTTTGACGTTTGACTTTCTCAGAAAGGCATATGAATGGAAGAAAGATTGGAGTTTGTGTGATGATTCCCTGGCAATATTATTCTTACAGATACACAACTTCTGTAATGACCTTTCAAAAGTATTTGGAATGGCCTTTGCTTTCTTCTATGTCCAAGTGTTCTTTCCCCCTTTTTCCATTGATTCTATGAAATGATTATATATTTTAAATATTTTTCTAAGTTAGTGATAGTTTCTGCTTATTAAAAAAATGACCCAGTGGAAAATCTCAACATGCAAATATGAGACTTTTGCTACCTATGAGTTCTTCTCCTAGAACTAGATTGATCATCACAGCAATATTTTCAAGAGAAAAAAATTAATGTACGATTTTAAAAAGAATAAAGCGGGATTTAGAGAACTATTAGTTTATTTACATGTAATGGTGTGTGTGTATATGCAGATGCATACAAATAAAATTATGAAACACATTTAATAAAAATCTTCTTCACCCAGTTTGCATTTTTTACCACCCAGAGACACTTTTCAAGACAGAGTATAATTGGTACTATCAGTTGATCAGATGGTATAGAAATTATTTTCAGATTGTTGAACTAAGTATTCATTATACAATTTTTGTTAAAAGTAGCAATGATCATACAAATAATTCTGTTTGCTTAGGAATGAAAATTTTACTATTTTGTAAATATGTATTTGGTGAGCTATTTATTTGTATCTTTTGTTCATGACTTAACTCTTCAATTATTGCTAGTATTGCTTATCATTTTATTGATAAGAGAAACATTATCAAGAACCATGTAATTAACAATTTTCCTCTAATAGTTTGAAATATATCTCCCCTAAATATTTCTTCAAATAAGTGAAATGAATAGAATTGATGATAGTTTCAGTATTCAGAGAATAGTTAGAAAGTGGCTAATCACATATTATGCAAACAATTTATGCCAAACTGTATGCTGATGATCATATAATATTTAATTCTTGGGGTAACTCTAAACAAGTGGAAATATTTTGTCATAAAAATTCATTCAATCTTTGTTTTTGTTGGTATTTCAATTTCTTCAAGACATAGAATAACAGTGCTCTGAACTCTTGATTTAATTGCTAGTTTTTAAGATACAAACAAATCTATCTCATGGAGGAAGTAGTTCAGGTCAATCAGTAGGTTGAACAGTGATTTTTGTCTATTTGAATTAAGCATTTCATTCAAGATGTATTTGGCTGCAAATAATGGCAAATCCTGATAGAAAATTGACTTTTAATCAGATAGTGCTACTTTCTGTCTCTTCTACCCTGCACAGATGGCAAGATGGTCACAGCAACTCTAGAGAGCATAGCTACACGTTTGCATATTCTATTTGCCAGAACAGGGAAGAGAAACTGTCTTATTAGGTATGTTCACAAAGTGAGCAGCTTCCACCTAAGTATTCTAGCAGACCTATTTTGTCTCAGAGCTCAGCAAAGTCTTACCTTACTAGCATTCTTAAACTATTTCTTTTATTCATCATTCTCTATTCAAAACTTTCAGGTTCTTCCAGTGGACCTTAGATAGCTTGGTGGGTAATGAAACAATCATGACTGATTTGGATCAATTAAGATTTATCCAAAGAACTGGGAGGGGCATTATTTTTATTTAAGTTATATGGAGGAGAGAGGAGAATTAGACACTTGAATAAAGTTTATGTCTGCCAGGAATGTAGACAGAGGAATGAATCCTGGGTATGCAAGAGTCTTTTATACTAAGGGTCTGAATTAAACAATAAAATTATATTCAATTAGGTTTATTGACTAATCAGTGTAAGGTATCTTATACATACTTTCCAGCAGTAGCCGTCAAACACCAACAATACTAGTACTTTTTCTCAATTTTATTTAAGTATTATTTTTAGAAAATCTCTAATAGAAGTACAATGTAAACTAATCATTCTGTATGGGTAGGTTGAATCTGCTAGAGATCTGTCAGAATCCTTACTGCTTTTAAGTTTTGCTTGTTAGAGATTTTACACAAGATGAGAGCCTATTCAGGGGCTCACAATTGTGCTAACAGAGGCATAAGCAATACAATTAGTAATAATACTAAGTTAATAAATTCTATCATAAATTGTAGCACACCATTGTTTTTCCAACTTGAATGCTAAAATTCACGTATATTAAGGTTCTAGGGATACAAGAATCCATTTTAGAATGCTATATTCAAAGTTAAAAATTCAAATTTGGAGATTTTTAAAGAATAGACCAAGTATGGACAAACACAAATACTTAGAACAATATATATCTATTTAATTATTTATTGAAGAACATAAAAAGAAAGAATGCCATTTGCTGATCTAGGAAATTGAGTTCTAACTCTGTCTTGCTTATTAATTGTGACTTCGAGACAGTTTTAACTTTTCTCCCTAGATCCTTCATCTTTGGATGAAAATTCTTCCCAAAAAGGACTCATGTGGTTAAAACAGTCATGTGTGAATTAATTGTGTGTATTTCTGCCTAGAAGAAAGAAATCACTTATTTGGAATACTGATAATTGGATCAAAAGAGGGTATCTACAGATACAATCATTTATTCATTCATCTTCATAAATAGGATATGAAAAGTAATTTTAAAATTATTTTAATATTTAAATTTTTTATATTTAAATAATTCTAGATGTGCAGAAGAATCCAAAGACAGTACAGAAAATTCCCATCTGTTTGTCACTCAGCTCCCATGACAGTTATTATATATATGTATTTATTTGTTGGGTACTGGGATTGAAACCAGGTACCACTGAACTACATCCCTACCCTTTTTAAACATTTTATTTTGAGACAGCATCTTGCTAAGTTTCCATAACTGGTCTTGAACTTGCAATTCTTCTGAAGCCTTAGTGCCTCAAACAGCTGGGATTATAGGCGTGTGTGGCCTGACAGCTATCATCTAATTTAACCATTATGTTTATCAAAACTAAGAAATTAACATTGTTATAATCCCCTTAACCAATCTACAGACTTCACTTGTGTTTCCCAGGTATCCCCACTGATGTTTTTTTCTGTTCCAGGATCCATTCCAGACTTCTATGTTTCATTTAGCATCACATATTTGTTAGCTTTTACCAATCTTCAAATTGTTCAGTTTTCCTTGCTTCTTATGATCTGGGCATTTTTGAAGGTTACTGATGAAATGTTTTGTGGAATACAACTGATCTGGGAGAGGTGATTTCTCATGACAAGACTGGAAATGCAAATTCTGGAGAAGAATGCCACTGAGGTAAAATATCATTGTACGAGTATATACAAAATAACACTTTACCACTGGTCAAGTTTAACTCAGCTGAGGCAGCATTCCTGAGTTTCAGTTTCTACAATTTGTCTCTACTTCTACTCTATTCCTGATTGCTGAACCTAACTCACTGGATATGCTATCAACGAATGTGATAATTTTTATTTTTTCTGTGTTAAATGACTCTAAAAACGTAATATAAGGTCACTCGGTAGTAAGCTAAAATCTTTCATTTGGGCTCATCTATGCAGTATTGTAGACTTATTTCTAAAAGGTAAAAACCAAAATAAGTTATATAGATATAGATAGATAAGCTTGCATACACATACCTATGTAATGTCAACAAAAAAATGTAAATTTTGTTCTCCAGATATATCTGATTTTGAAACAGTGCTAATAAGAACATCAAGAAATTAGTTATAAATAAAAGGTCAAAAACATGGAGATACGACCAGAAACTGATTCTTGCAGTAAATAAATCATCTCCAAGGTGTCAGCTGCTTTTGAGAACTAAATTACTTTCTACAGAATGTGAGAATACATTTAGTATCAGAAGCATTACTTTACTCCCATGGCCTTAAAATTATTATTGGATACAATGTGGAAAAGTGTCTAATTTGCTTTCAGGTAGCAGCTTGCTCAATAGTAGAATGAGTTCTATTTCAAATTTATTTTTTGTTACATTAGGCAGCATTTCCCAAATTATGGGTTACATTTACTTGATATATTGTAGAAAAGTCTCTCAGGAAAATAAAAATGTTGCCATATATTTATATATTCATTCACTGATATTTTCATTTAAGCATATTTGGAAAGGTATATATGAATACAAATATCATGAAGGAAAATCTTCATATTAGTAAAGTAGAAATTTTTGAGAAATCCATCACAAATATATTTTTTATTTGCCTCTAAGCTTCCCAAACACACACATGCACACAAATACTTTTTTTTCTATTAGAGGTTTTGTCAATATTACAATTAAGTTTGATTGGAGTTTTGAAATCACCTTCTCAAACTTGAATCCATTAACCATCTAGTTTTATTGATTTTTCCTTCAAAATAATGCTTTTATTTGTTCCTTTCTTATATTTTTATTGACTTTATCTTATTTCAGGTCCTCATTTCCAAACCATCAAAAAAATTCCATCCTAAAATCCTTTCCTTCATTCCTCCTTTTCTTTTAAAATACATTGTCCTCATATAATATTTGCAAAGATAATATGAAATATATTAATTTATGACAAATACCTCTTTAGTAATTGTCCTACATACAAAATAATGTCTAGATATTTTAGCATCTTGCTCCTATGTTTTTTCATAAATTATGATGAATGTTTCTAACTCATCTGGGTAATACTCCTTTTTCATCATTGGAAAAACATCTCTTTCCTGTCATCTTCTAGGAAATGACTCTCTTCCTGTCTTATACATGTTCATTGCTGTATGACTCTTCCTGTCAGAGGGATTCTGTTTTCTTAGCTTTGTGTGGATTGGCATGGACTTAGCTCCTAGTGTGATCTATATCAGTTGTATTTTCTCAACACTGTGGCCACTGTTAATTGCTCAAGGAATAGACATCGCCACAAATTAGGGCATTTACAATCTTTCCTCAGTTTTGTACTTGTAACCAAAGGAAGGAGATCTTAAAAATTTCCCAGGGACAGACAAGGAGATATGAGGAGTGAACATTAATGGTTGTTTCATTTCCTGCCACGTAGAGGAAGTCAGTGTCAGAGAAGAAAGCCAAGAGAATGAGACAGATATTTGAAAGATTGAGACTCAGCAGTATTTGAATTCCTTTTTCTGGGAAACCAGGCTTGGAAATGGGGTGAATATTGAAAGAAATCTGTTCACTCTACAGAAAGAGTCTGAAGAAGATGCATCTAGACATGGATGACATGTTTAACACTTATACCTGATGTCACTGCCATCATCACCAGGATGGATTTTTAACTGTCTTTTTCTTTGACTGACTTACTCTAGACCTAAGGCGAGTCTGTTGTGTGTGTCTGGCTTCCAACACAAGACAATCATTGGCAAATTAGTTAATAAATATGAAATCAGAAAATGTTTTGCTCTTAGATTTCTGATGTCAGATTCCAAACAAAGTCACACAGTGGCATATTTTGAAATACTAAAAAATCAGTTCAGAGGCTAATCAGACTTTAAAAAATTCAATACTTGGAGTTTTTCAGTTAATTGTCCTTCCTATGCCACATATTTTGTATTCAGTGTTTCATTTAATTTCCACAATAACTTTTTGAAACATTTTTCTTCCTAGATTTACAGATGAAGGGATGGAGTTTTAATATAATTAGTAACTTGTCACAGACTATACAAATAACAAAATAGCAGTGACTTAATTTCAGTTTATTAATTCTGTTGCTATGTATTGCTACTGCCTTGTTTTTCCCTGAATTACCTTGAAATTCTTGTAGCTTTCACAAAGTAACCTTGCAGTCATTCCCACTGATTCACTAAAAAATTTATCTCCTTACTGAATTCTTCCCCATCTTACCTTGTGTCTGGAACACCCAAAATGGCATCTCACTTCTTTACTTTCTGAACATAAACAATCTTTTGTTGCAGCTACACTCCCTGCCCACTTACTTAATGGGATATTCCATGCGACTCATCATTACCAGTAACTGTAATGACTTCAAAATCTACACTTCTATATTTTCCACTCTTTCCTACTTTGTCATTTATTCTAATACTTAATGAGTCAAAATTGGGTTGTCTTCTTAATATGGACTTGTAAAAGTTCTTTGTATATTACAGACACTAATTTAGATTGTAGATCCATATTGATTTAATCTATTTGTGTACAGTCTGAGGAATTTTCTCAGCTTCATTCTTTTGCTTGTGTAGATATAGTTTTGCTGGCACCAGTTTTGGAAAGTCTATTCTTTTCCCATTGAATTTGCTTAGGATCCTTGTTAAGAATTCACTGAACATGAATATTCAATGATACTCCATTGATCTATGCAAATTATACCATCTTATTATGGTTTTATAAAAAATTTCAAAATCAGATATTCTGAGTCTTTCAACTTTGTTTTTGTTTGATATTGTAGTGGCTATTTTGGATCTCTTGTATTTCCCTGGATTTTAGGTTTAGTTTGTCATTTTATATGAAAAAGCCAACTGCTTATCTTGAACTTGTAAATATAAGACCCACAACTTACTATGGACTTTCACTGAACTAGAAAAACACAGAACTTTTTCTGTTATTGCTACATTTGTGGAGATTAGGTTTGGAGAAATTATTTTTATAGAGGATTATAAACTAATGGAATTGAGAAAACAACTGAGCTATGAGAATTTTAAGATTTAGAAGAGTCAGAAACATTTGGGATGTAATGAAAACTCACAATTTTGAAGAGAATTTGTTATTTTTTCTTCTTGGGAGGAATTATAGTTACTAGTACGTAAACCAATTTGTACCTGTACTCAACATCTTTGTTGATAATTGTCAGAAGTCAAGCAATGTCCAGGTAAGGCCAGTTACAAATGTGCACTAAAAACGATCAGTTATCAATCTGAAGCAAAATCCCTGCCTCCAACTGATATCTGAATATACGTTTTTATTTGGGCCATAGCCTTAGGTGTTTGATGTTTGGTGACCTATGAGATGGCTCTTGTCTCTCCCTTTTGTAAATGGCAAGTATCTCTTGTAATGGTGGTCAACCCACCAACTGTCTGCCTGCAATGTTGCTCCCTATACTAACCACACATAAGCATCCTGATTTTATGATCTTGTCAATCACATAACTCATGGATATTTTTATCTTTATTTTACTGGATTTTGAAAAACAAGGTCTGCTTTTAGTTTTCAAAGTCTTTTATCTTAAAAGTAGTGGTGTTTTTCTCTTCTTTTTGTCCTCACTACTATAAAAAATATAGATGTTCATATCCATTGCCTATAATCATATTTTCAAGGTGATAATGGTGATCAAATGAAAAGTTCTGGCCACTCGAAGTGTTAAACTGGCTAACAAAATTTAACAATTTATAATTTTACAAGTTCTATTATCGCATCTTGATTTTTGAGGATATGAATAATAAGACTGTGTGTGCTCCTTTATCTTGCTGCCTGAAGGTCTTCCAACAACCTTATTGAAGTAGAAGAGAAAAGTGTTCTCAAAATTTACTTTGCTACACTTCTTTTATATATCTCAAATTCAAATAGAAAAAACACCAGTTTCTCCTTGAGTTTTCCCAAGTAATTTTCAAACTGTATTTGCATAACCTTTTGAAGTTCTAAAAGATATTTTGTAAAAGAGTGCTTGAGAGAGAGCATACACATATTTCCTAGCTTTCATTTAATAACAAATGCATTCTTTAAGCTATTGTAGTAAAAATATAGCATTTATTTTTACATTGTTATTAGGAAGTATCACTCATATATTTTTACATGTATTAGGCATAAAACATTGACATAAGCACAAATATCTTTTCAGATACACTCATGTACTTCATTGTTATTTTTAGTGCTACTTTCTCTAAATCTTCTTTCCACTTATTCTGTGTTAACCCTTTTATCCCTCCCACTATTTGTTTTAAACTTTTTCATGATTCCTTACAATTTCACCAAAATTTATTAATTACATAATATAAATATTGCCTTATTTTATGAATAAATTTTTATCACATATAATGCTATTATTAATTCCGTTACTTCATCTTTTTTGCAGAACAAATAGATATGATAGATGATACCTATGAAAGAGTGTAGTGTTGTAACTTTCTTGATTGTTAATGATTTCCCATAATTAACTTATTCTTCTCATATCAATACTTAAGAGATATATCTGATTTTACCATCCACTCTTTCATAACTGGCCCTCCTTTTTGGCACATATGAAATATTAGGGAAAATTGTCCTAAATATTTTCTATTTAACAAGTTTGCTTTTGCATCAAAGAGAATATTATATAAATCAAAAATTAAGCATTTCAACTGACTTTATGCTTGTAGAAATGATAGGATGATGCTTTATTTCTCCTTAAATTTTTTCTTCTATTTTTGGTTAGACTGAGCAAAGAAACAAAACCTTTCTTAGTTTAACAAATCATCAGCATTATGGCATGAGAGGCAGCTGAAATTAGCAAAGGAGAGATTTGGTTTTATTTCTTTCTGAAGACTCCAAAGGGTCCTATTCCCCATTCAAATTAGAAGGTTGATAATTATTTCCAGGGGTAAATGTTGGAAGGAAAATGGAGCCCGGAGGAGCTGGTTGCAACAGCAAGTAGGACCATGGGAGGTATACTGAGGATAGGAAGAGATAAAGAAATCACATGGGGGAAAAAGGAAAAAAGGAGGGGGTGTTAGAAAAATAAGGGAAAATCTAAATATTGGTATGGGGGACTATGAAATACCTCATAAGAGACTTTATGATTATAATTTTAGAGTGGATAGTTTCATAAGAAAACCAGAATGATGGGCTACTGTCATATTTAAATGCTTATACCATGGCTTTTCCCCCCCAATAATTATGAGTAAGGGACTAATGGAGAGTGATTCATATGCTAGAGTTACCAGATTTTATAGAAAGTCATACTAACTCTGGAATGGCAGTAGGACAGTGGTGGTGGGAGAAACCAGGGAGACAACCACTTTTGGATTCTGGATTTAAAGACTTCAGCAAGTAATAAATAAGTAATCACTGCTGGACTCAACCAGATATTAAAATACCACCATATTTTTGGGTGAACTTGGTTGAGGAGAGAAGATACAAAACTGTTGCCAGGGAGGAAAATCTTGAACACACTGTGGAAATGTCAGAGAAGATTCATACCTTAGGGGAAGCTATCTCCAAGTAGTGCCTCAGGTGAAGCAGAATCAGTATCTTGTTGACAAATAATTGACTGCAGCTGCCACTTTTTGGGAAAGGTCTAACAAATAAGTGTACGCTAAACTTGTGACTGTCCAGAAAGAAAAAAAAAAAAGGGAAATAGTTTTAGTGATCTAGTTTTTAAAATTTTTACTGGAGTGAGAAGGATAATGGAGTAGGATAAAGGGAAGTGACAAAGCTCAGACATAAGATGTAGTAAGTGATCCAGATACAAAGCATGTTTATGGTATGATTTCCCTTATATGAGTTTAAAAATAACAATACCAATCTCTGGTGGTTTGAAACCAGGACACTTTTTTCTCCTGGGTATAGGGACATGTTGGGGGCACACAGAAGCCTCTACAATGCTAGGTGATCTGTTTCTTGTTCTGGATGCTGGTTTCATGGATGTGCTCACTTTGTGAGACTTCATCTAGCTGAACACTTAGGATTGGTACAATTTCTGTATGTGTTATTTATCAGTATAAAACTTACTGAAATAATTTAATATGCTTATGTCAGTATAACAAGGGGAAAGAAGAACAGGAATGAACACATCTTGAAACTTGGAGACAGGATCAGAAGGACAGTGAGTCTGTCATTAGATCCATGTATTTGGAAAGAATGGAAGTTGAGCTATTTACCCAGGTCAATCTTTGTCTGATCTTGGATCCCTAGACAGGAAAAGTAGTATCTGAAGAGTGTGGCAAGTTGCCTTGCTATTCACACATATGTTATGTTTCAAGTACAGAAAGAGGAGCAGAAATACTAAAACCTGACTCTCCCTCTTTCTTCACATCTCTTGTTTCACCCCTTACCTTACCCAGCAGGAAACTCAGTGCAAAGGGAGCCTGGATGCTGAATTCATAGAAGCCAGTCTTTCAGATATAAATCAAGGACAGAGAATAGACCAAAATGGACAAGCAACATAATTAGGGGAAAGAATTAAATATCTTGTGAGACACCCCGTTACTGATGTTCTCAGTACAAATAAGTATATTGGCACTTTCTTGGTATGCTTGCTACACAGCAGTGAGACTGAAGAGAGCTAGCTGAATTCTGAAAGCCTGTTGACAGTCCACAGAACTATGTGATTGGTTGGAAGTTCAAAACTATTTCATAGCTTTATGTTTTTAAGTCATAGGAAGATAGGACTGTGTGATTTTCAATTATGTTCATTTTGGTGTCTATGTCTGCTGTTTTATCACAGACATATTCCTCCTTAAGTACCTCTGTTTAAAGATATCTTCCTAAATTAAAATGCCACTACTGAACTGTCAACAGCTGGAAATGTGTATTTAATTGTTCTTCCAGGAGAGAAAATATGTTGCACCCATCCCATTGGGACCATTGGCTTGCTTTCCTGGGATGGTTGACCGCACTTAATGGTGTGATTTGTGTTGGTAGAACAGCTTTGTTGATGTTGATGTTGATTTTTTTTATGCAGAGGTAATTGTTTCATACAATTAGTTCCATAACCTTGTGCCATTAACAATTTTCTAAACAACTGAGAATCAACCTACACTCTTTTACTTAAGTGTTGAGAATTCAGTATGATTCTCACCCATTAAGTAAAACACTTAATCAGAATAACTTGTAAAACACTTAATCAGAATAACTTCTAAAATTTTAGAAGATACAGGATAACTTCTAAGAGTTATCCTGATTAAGTGTTTCTAAGAGGTAAATTATCTTGGTTCCTCTGTTTAATTATAATTTATAAAGTAGGTGACTATTTTACTCATATTAAACCTACAGGTATTATTTTTATTTGTTCATGCTTCTATTTTCTTTTCTGTACTATACACATGAATATACATGTTTCTTTTTATATCAGTGCATCTCAATTATACAGAATGATGGGTTTCATCGTGGCATATTCATTCATATATAAAATCACAATTACACTTTTCTTTTTTCCAAGGATTTACTGTTCTAAAGTAAATCAAAATAGCAACTGTATCTGTAAACATTTTTTTATACAAAAGGTAATTTAAGATGTGATATTCTTTATCCAATATATAGTTTTGGTTCATAAATATATTACACGATTAGGAATCTTAAAAGTTATATCGAATATCAATATATTAATCATAATTCTCATTGACATCAATACTGATTTCAGTGCTGTTCACAGACACAATTAAATTTGTAGCTTAATCTCTTTTTCAAAGCTACACGTGTTATAGAAGAATCCAAAGATAAAACCTCCAAGTTTGTAAAACATGTTTATATGTATTGCTATTCATGAAATGAAGTAAGCTTACAGCTGTGTCTAAGTCAGCAGTAAATTTATCAAATTTCTGGATTAGAACACATTTGAAATTCTTAATAAAAACAAGTGAACAAACAAAATTGTTTTAACACTGTTCTTTAAAACTCAGGGACATCAATCTGAAACTCCTTAACTGCAGTGCCTTTAGTTGCTTTCAATATTTACCTCCAAGTACACTCAAGTCAGATTACCAGTAGCACATCCACCTTTGGCTGTATCCAACTACATGTTGAACTTACTATGTTTTACTCCAAATATAGTAAGACTCAAAGTGCAGGCCCATAGCTTTCGTGTTTATGTTACAGAGATTTGCTGCATTGGTAGATGTTTTTACTTAAACGAAACTTAAGTTACAAAAAGCAGTTAAAAAAACTGTCACTGTTTACAAATTCTGTAAATACTTATGGCATTATTTCCAATGAAAGAACATTTTGGGGGACCCTATGAGTTTAATATTGTGTGGTAAATATGAGAGCATTGTGAAAGATTCTCTCCATTAATTTACAAAACTCTTGCTGACAGATGATCCTGTTTGTGGCTGTGGCTCTATTGCCCATTAGAGTGCATGACATACAGTTGGTCCTTAATACATGTTTACCTGGTGAGCCAACAGATGTATATCATCTGGGAACTGGCAGACACAGGATGGATTTAAGTAAGCGTTGGATAGTTAAAACAGTACCCACAATAGCATAAATGCCTCTTTAGAGGCTAGGACATTTTCTGTAAATGCAATTTCATCTAAATAGAAAAGGAAACTAATATAATTGCATGTAGGAATTTAAAGATTAGAAAATGAAGTATTCAAACAAATCACAGATATTAAAATGAACACTTATGAAATATTTATGCTATTGGTCTTTCTCTTCCTTCACTTATATTGAAAACCTCATATTAAAGAACTTGACAGAATAGTGAAAAAAAGATAAAGAAGTCTCTAATGTCCTCAATTTCTAAATTTTCTTGAACTATTCCCTGTTCTCTTCCATATGCATTTACCTGGATCAAGAGCAATACCAGTGGAAATTAATTTTCTTTCTTTTTTGAAGCACATTCTACAGTTAAATCCCTTGATATCGATGCTATGATGTTGTCAAAATGTCACCCACAAAATGTATTATATAATAGGTTTAATTTGACCTACTTAATGATACTAAAGTAATTTTTCAGTATATTAACTTTTTAGTCCTGAAATTGTAGGTCATAGGTTATAATAATAGAGAAATTTAAAGGATACCTAATATACACTTTTTCTTTCCTTGCCTTGGAAAGGGTCATCTCCTTTTCAGACAAAAAAAAAAGTTAGCATATTTTCAAAGCATATACACTTTTTAAGTTTTTATGATTTAACATTCAGCATGTATTCCATAGTAGAATAACTGCTAAATGAAGATTTTATTACAACTAAATTATCTATGGTTTATTAATTAGATAAATACAACCTCTCTATACAAATTTATATAGTTGATTATGTAGGCAATCTTTAATTATAATCCAAGTATTATATTTTAAAATATTCTCTAATTACTAGTCAGTGTTCATCATTATTGATCACATTATTTTTATTCATATGGACTTCTACAATCTTTTCAGACACCAGAATTTTACTATTTTACTACTATTCATGGTAACTATAGCAGATCATGAAAAATAGAAGCACTAAGTTAGAGAAGAGAGCCTAAAAGACAGCTTGCACTGCAGCAAGGAAGCGTTGACGATGGTTTTTGTTATTTAGAACTACCTATCTTTCTAATATGTAGTTTTAAACACAGGCAGATCTCTTCAGGACCAGAAGTTATCCTGGTATGGAGCTGAAACCTCATTACTTGAAGCCATAGGTCCTAAGAATAGAGTAGAATTTTCAAACTAAAAGGTTTTCTTAAGAAAATTTGGTCTTACTATATCTCAATTAAGCTACAATTTTTCTCTCTTAGTGAAAATAAGTATAAATGGAGGGGAATACAAAAGGAGAGGATAGGGCATTGTCAAAAACAGAAATCAACAGAAACCTTGCAATGACAGGCAAGTAGAAGTTCTGAGAAGGAAGTGGGCTGGAAACTTAGTCTAGGCACAGTACCAAACATGCTTTAAGTGTAACTGCAGTGAAACCAGAGAGGATGATTTCCTTTTTATATAGCATGATGGATTAAGCAATCTAAATAACATTATGTTTGAAGACCTCTAGAAAAGATGAAAATATAAAGTCCATGTCCTTTTAAATCTTACCTAGCTGAACTCACAGGAAAATTCAGGAGATACCCACAGAACTAAAACAAAGATAAAATGGAAGATCAGAGAGTGGGCATGTTGGCTGGTGCTGCAGAGCTCTGGATGGGCTTTAACCATGTGGGGAAGGGAGGCCCACTCTTGACTCCTGTGGAGTGGGGAGCGGAAAATGATTTTATTGCCTAAATTGAGAGCCCTCAAATGGCTACACAGTACTATCAGTCTAAGAAAATAAAACTCAGTGACAGAGTAAGAAAACAAATTTTTTCTTTCAGTCTTAGCTCTGAGATAGTTTCTAAAAACTAAGTTTTTGAAATGTAACTCTGTCACATCTGAGTTTTTGGTACAAATTCTTCATGATCAAAGAAATTCTAGCCTAAGAAATTAGCAAAAAATAACACCAAACATTATCCTAGGTAAGTTATAACCATGAGGTTTTTTTTTTTTTTTTTTCCAGAAACAAAGACAAAACCTTTTTGGAGGTAAAGGAGTTCAATTTTAGCTGCAAAAGTAATACTAAAATGATTTTTTGTATTGTAAAATTCCAAATACAGTAGGAAAAAAAGGTATCATGAATTAGAGATAGACAAGACAAATATCATTGAATCCAAGAATTTCATTTAGCAAAATAATGAAGATATAATACATAAAATGATTAAGCATAATAAAGGAATCAAAATCACAAGATATCACCTCAAAATTACATAGCAACAAATACAAATTCTGCAAGTTAAAATTTTATAAGCAAGTAAAATCACAAATTAAACATTCCATGAAGAGACAAAGTAGCCAATAAAGATAAGAAAATGAAAAATAGGAAGGAAGTGTTAAGAAAAGTAGAAAAAATAGGGTGAAGGATTTGGCATATGTTTAACACAAGTTACAGAAAGAAGCAGAAAATGGAAATTAAATATTTGACATTTCTAAGATACATTAATCCTCATATCTAAAAATCACAAGTATTAAGCAAAAAAAGTAAACACACCAAAGAAAGGAAGAAAGTAAATAAATCAATATGTGAAGAAATAATAGAAAAATCATATCGTTCCAAAGTCAAAGTGAAGGTCCTGGAAAAAGTAAGAGGGATCACCTTCAAAGAAACAGCATTTTAATAGTACCAGTAAAAATATAAGCTAGAAATCAATATTATCATTATAGTGCTGAGAGAAAGGAACTGTCATCACTGGCAGTACACCTAATTAAACTATCATGCAAAATGAAAAGAAAAATAGTCTTTTTGAAAAGACTGAAAAAACAAAGATGCATGAGTAATTTACTTTCAAAATACTGATATATGTTATTAAGGAGGAAATAAAATTCAGACAAAATGAGTGATTGTAAGAAGGAATGATGAATGAAGAAACAGTTATGTTTTAGATAATGGAAATAATAAAACTATAATAAAAATATTTATTTGAATTTTTAATGCAAGATCCACAATGACATCTAATATTAACTACATGTAAAGGTAACAAACATAATTAATTAATTATAAGATTCTTATATTATTTAAGTGAAATGTAGAAATACTACTAAACTTTGTTCTCTATGATAATAGTTATGATAATTTAAGGCTTATAATAACAGAAGTAAAATATACAACTTTCACAGCAAGAGTTGGTAAATAATTGAATTTTAAAAAATCTTAATCATCCTCAAATAAGACAGGCAAAAGTAGTTGGGAAGTAGAAACACCAAGTATTATGAAAAAAATATGAATGTATTAATATATGCTAAATATCCAAGTGCACTAAGTCACTTGATGATTACAAAATTGTCAGGTTAGATTGTGAAGTTAAAAAAAATCAATGTGTACTATTTAAAATAGTCATACATAAAATACAAGAATACAGAAATATTGAAAATAAAAGGCAATTATCAACTTAAATTGTTGTGGCCCAATGTAGCTATCAGAAAAAAATTATATTTAAGTCAAGAAATAACATTGCAAATAAGTGAATAAATTATAATAATGAAATGAGAAACACGATATAATGCATTTCATTATAGAGTAAATAAAAACAATGAGAAATGACATAATTGTCCTTATGTCTTCTTTTCTTACTTATAATACAATTTATGAATTTTATTTTTTCTTGATATATGTAATACAATTGATCAACGAATATATGAAAAATGCTCAACATCTCTAGTAATTGGAGAAATACAAATAAAAACTGTTCTAAGATATCATCTCACTTCAGTCAGAATAGCAATGATCAGAATACAAGCAACAATAAGTGATGGTGAGGATGTGGGGAAAAAAGGCACACTCATACTTTGCTGGTGGGACTGCAAATTAGTGCAACCACTCTGGAACACAGTATGGAGATTCCTTAGAAAACTTGGACTGGAACCACCATTTGACCCAGCTATCCCACTCTTTGGTGTATACCAAGACTTAAAATATGCATACTACAGTGACACAGACACATCAATGTTTATCGCAGCTCAATTCACAGTAGCTAAGCTATGGAACCAACCTAGATGCCCTTCAATAGATGAATGGATCAAGAAACTGTAGTATAGATACACAATGGAATACTACTCAGCCTTAAAGGACAATAACATCATGGCATTTGCAGGTAAATGGATGGAATTGGAGAATATCATGCTAAGCAAAATAAGACAATCCCCAAAATCCAACCAAGTGTATTCTCTGATATGTCAATGCTGATCCATAATGTGGTGGGGGAGAGATGAATGGAGGTATTTTGAACTTAGTAGAGGGGAGTAGGGGGAGAAAAGGGGATAGAGGATTGGGAAAGATGGTGGAATGAGATTGACATTATTATGCTAGGTATTTGTATGATTGCATGAATGCTATGACTATACATCACAGAGAAATGAATAGTTGTGCTACATTCATGTACAGTGAATCAAAATGCATTCTGCTATCATGTATAACTAATTAGTACAAATAAAAAAACAAATTATTCCTAAAACACTCAAAATAATATAATCTCATAAACTGAGTTTTAGGCACTATTTGAAATATCCTGGTCACAAAAGGAAATTTTAACACAACTTTCTCAGGAATTGTTAAAAACATTAGTGAGGGCAGAAAACAGTTATACAATCGACATGTTTCAGCTAACATACAATATGAAAAATATGTAACTTTAAAAAAATACATTGTAAATTTTACAAGAATTTATATTATGAAGACCTAACTCACCACAAAGCAATGAAAACAGAAATTTACTGAATTTCTATAGCTATACACTCACCATCATCATAAATGCTTACATTTTAGAAAATGCTTGCAATTAATGAAATAAAAATAAGGTTAAGAGCTAGAAGAAAAGTTACAGCGTAAACAGAAGAAAGCAGAAGAAAGAAAATAAAGTAGAAAATTTAAGGAAAGAATACAAACTATTGTAGTGTGGATTAACAAAGCTGAAAATGATTTTTTAACATTTTTAAGGTTCCACTACTGGGAATATATCCAAAGGAAATGTAGAGAGATAGCTGCATGCCCACATTTATTGCAGCACCATTCATAATAGCCAAGATATTGAATTAACCAAGTGTCCAGCAGCAGGTGAATGGGTAAAGAATACATGGTACATATACACAATGGATTATTATTCATGCATGAAAATAAAGAAGTCCTGTCATTGCAGCATCATGAATGAGCCAGAGGACATCATGTTAAGCCAAATAAGCCAGGCACAGAGTAACAAATACACCCACATGTTCTCACTAAAAAGCTGATTTCATAGTAGTGGAGAATAGAATAGTGCACACTGCAAGCTAGGAAGAAGGGGCTGGGAAGGAAAGGAAGAAAGATGCATCCAGGGAAGTTGGGTAATGAGTACTAAAATACAGTTAGATAGGACGAATAAATTCTAGTGCTCTGCACCACTAGTAGGTTGACTATAGTTTACAACAATTTCTTATATATTTTATAAAGAACCATAAGAGAGAAGTTCAAGAGTTTCCAATACATAGAAGTAACAAAAGTTTAGATGAAAATGCTAATTATCGGACTAGATCACTACACATGATGATAGTGTGTAGCTATAAGGTGTTCCCCAAAAGCTCATGTGTAAGACAATGCAAGAATGTTTAGAGGATTAAATTATAAGAGTTGTAGCCTCCTCAGTGGATTTAATCCACTGATACAGAATAGCTGTGTGGGTGGCACCTTTAGGCAAGTAGGATGTGGCTGGAGGAAGTAGGTCACTGGAAGCATGACTTTGGGTGTTATATTTCATCTCTGGTAAGTGGAACTCTCTGCTTCCTACTTGTCATGTCCTGATCTGCTTCCCTCTACCACAACCCTCTGCCATGATGTTCTGCCTCATCTTAGACCCAGGGCTTTGAAATTGTTCAATGGTCAACTGAACCTCTGAAACTCTGAGCCAAAATAAATGTTTCCTCCTCTCAGTTTTTCTTGATCACAGCAATGCAAACCTGATTAATACACAGTGTATGCATCATTTATCACACTGCAGTCCATAAATATATACAGTTGTTATATTGATTAAAAAATTAAAATGTAAAAAATTAAGGAACACTTATAGAAAAAAAGAAAGAAGTCATTCTTCTCATAGAACTCATTGTCTATTAGGGAAAGACATGCACAAATAAATGTATTAAACTAAAAAATGCTATCAAAAATAAACAAGTCCTAGGTGAAATTAATAAAGCAAACTTGTACAAGGAAGTTTTAGAGAAATGGGGACTAACTCCAAGTGGATACAAAGAAACTTGAAAACTGAAAATGATAAAAACAAAAAGAAAATGCAACTAATGATGAAAACTTAGACATTATAATTTCTTAGGAAACTACAATTAACTAATCAGATTCAAACGGGAACAGGAAGTGTGGATAGGTTTATTCATTTTAATATCAACTAAAAAGTTCAACTATCAACTGAAAAGCGATTAGTACCAGCTACTTTTAGAATTAATTTCTAAAGATTAGTATTTTTAAATAAAAACTCTTCCAGAAAACAGAAAATGCAGAAATGTTAGCAACTAATGTTACGAGTTGGTAATCAGAGAATTAGAACTGAACTAGGCTATTGTGAGATAGGGAAAGCATAGACCATTCTTACTCTCTAATATGGTTAGCGACAGTGGAGCTCTAACTGAGGAAGATACTGCAGCCACTGTCATCCCACAGACACACATATTTGTATAGCTATTCACAAGAACTAAGGAAGTCAGCTGAAAGAACACAGCATGGAGCTTTAGTATTATAAAAAGAAAAGTTGCCTTGAAGAAGCTAAAAAAAAAAAAGAAACTTTTTTTGCCTGCATCACTCCTCCCCAAACTACAGGCATGTTGAAGAGAGATACCTACTGTTTGGGGGAGTGGGAAGTCATTAAGTCCATGCCTAAGACCTGAAACACAATACCAGATGCATCACAGTGAAACCCAGAGCTGGGAAGTTAGACACAGCACCAAGGAGAAATCAAAGGATCTACTACCAGGATAGCATATAGATAGATCCTCTAGATAGCCCTGGTGACAGGCATAGACTTGTATGATGGTGGAACAGATGATGGTTTTACGCAGTATCACTGGGCCTAGCCTAGAGTATTCCTGCATCCAACACTTTCAGATCTCCAAGGCTGTGAGACTCAGGTAAGACCTAGCTTTGCAGTAGCCTTGGCAGCCAAGGAATTGTCACCACCAATCACATCTCAACCTTGGGTAGTACAGCTAATCCATGCCAAGTGCTCACAGAGTCAATCTCTCTCTGTCTCTGTCTCTGTCTCTGTCTCTGTCTCTGTCTCTGTCTCTGTCTCTTAATGGATACCAGGGATTGAACCCAGGACGGTTAACTACTGAACAATATCCCCAGTGGTAGACAGGGTCTCAGTGAATTGCTTAGGGTCTCGCTGAGTTGCTGAAGCTGGCTTTGAACTCATGATCCTTCTGACTCAGTCTCCTGAGCTGCTGGGATTACAGGTGTGTGCCACCATGCCTGGCTCCCAGAGTCTTTTGATCTGCTCCAAAACCATGCAAAGACCTATACCCTGATGAAGTGTGTGAATTTTTTGACCTGAAACACTTCCAGCTGTGGCATAGCCAGACATTCCCCTGAGGCCCTGCAGATCCTTGCAGCTGTGAGATTCAGGCATGACCCAACCTTAAATCATCAACCTTGGTGTTCAAGGGACTTCACCAGTACTCCCAACATGAGGCAGCATAGGGTGGATACAGACTCAATTCATCAGCTTAAGGAGGGGAGTAAGATGGCATAGTAAACAGAAGGTTTTTTCCTTATAACTTAGTGTCAAGGTGGAGAAAATTAACACAGGACAGAGTCTAAAAATACTATCCCTTGGTCTGACTGTAGACAGGGATTCTGGGACAGTCCTATGGTCAGGCAGACATGCAGCTCCAGTCTATCAGATTTCTGTTCTGGCCAGTGTTATTTCTAACTGGTAGTAACAGTCTTGGGGCATGTGTCTACCTCAGCAACAGGCAGTGTAGAGCAGTACAGGCCTTAATTTTGCCCTGGTTCTGTGCTGGTTTTGGCAGGATGTTGACATGGGGTGTAACAGAGCTTTATGGCATTGGTGTCGCTGGGTTTGTCATGGAAGCCTGCAGTGTCTAACCACATACGGATAATTGTGGAAGATGTGTCTGTGCTGACCTCAGTCTCAGGGAGAGTCTTGCAAGAATGGACTGTCTTTTCAGCTATTTCCCCAGTTCTTGGTGAACAACACACCAACCTTAGATTTGGGACAAACAGGGACTTAGATCACCCTCTAGTGTTGAGAACCAGTGAGAAATACAAAGTACAGATTTGTGACAAACCTGGCCTGAGTATACCCTCTAGTGCTAAAATACTGGAATTGATTACAGGCTCAAAGAAAACAAGCCAGCTTTAAATTCCTGGAAAGATAGGAACAGCCGAAAGCCATATTATGAACATTAGAATAAATATCCAATCCTTCAATGCTCAGACATCACATGACAATGGGCAATGAGAACTTTCAGGAAACTATCCCCTCATGTCAGAACTATAGCTCCTGCCAGAACTAATCAGATAGTAATGGAAGAACTTAAACAGCTCTATGATGGAAACTCAATATGCTTAAAAAACAAACAAACAAACAAACAAAAAAAGGAAAACAGAAAAATCATTCAATATTCTAATGGAGAAAACTTTGAGATGGAAGCAATTAGGAATAAACAAACAAACCCAGAGCTTGAAACTGAGCAAAGTGAAATTAAAAATATAATAAACTGCATCAATAGGGAATAGATCAGAGGAAAGAGTTCTTCAACTCGAAGATAAGCTTTAAAAAAATGCACAGAGGAGAAAGAAGCAAAAGAATTAAGAGGAATGACCAAAGCTTATGCAAAATTTAGGACAGCAATTAAAAGCAAATATCCAGGTTACTAGTGCTTAGTGGTGACTTGAGAATGCCAACAAGGTAGAAAGCTTATTCAAAGAAATAATAGAAAATGTCCCAAATGTGTAGAAAATGATAGACATATCCATTATAGGAAGGCCAAAGGTCACCAGTTAGATTTAACCCACCCAAAACATAAGCAAATTTTGAAGGTGAAAGATAAAGAAAAGTTTCTCAAGGAAGCAGGAGAAAAGAAACAAACAACACATAAGTGTTCCCCAAGTCATCTGAAAGAAGATTCCTTAGCATGTATAGGCCAGGAGAAAGTGGCATGAGATTGTCACAGTAACAGATGATATAATGATAAAGTCAATTCAGCTGGAGAAAATAACAATCTAAATATATACAACCACTATCAGAGAACTCAAATACATAAAGCTAATATTTATAGACATAAAAAAAGAGAATTCAATATATTAATAGTAGGGGATGTTAACACCTTATTCTCAACAAAGGACAGATCATCAGTCAAGAAATGAAAATAGAAACAACACAGTTAAATTGCACCCTAGGACTGATGGACCTAAGAAGCATCTACAGAACATTCCATATAATGGCTAGAAAATACACATCCTTTTCATAAGCACACAGAACTGCCTCCAGGATAGATCCTATGATAGCCCACAAAACAAATCTTAACATATTTTTCAAAAATTGAAATTTCATTGATTAACTTTTGCAAGCTTAGTGCAAAAACTATGAATCAAAACTTGGGAAACTATGCAAATACATAAAATTTTTTAATAATCACCTTGAGTCTTCTTTTGATCCATTGGATATTCAAGCATAATTTTCTTCATTTCTATGTATTTGCATAGTTTCCCAATAGAAACAACCTACATGTCCAACCACTAATTAATGGATAAGAAAGCATGGTACATATACACGAGGGAATATTATTCAACTTCAAGAAGAATTGTCTTCTCATTTGCAATAACACGGATGTAGTAGAGATCACTTTGCTTAGTGAAATAAGCCAGGCACAGAAAGACAATTATTAAATGATCTCTCACAAACATATATGTTAAAAAAATTGATCTCCTATAAGTTGAGAGTGGAATGATGGTTACCAGAGTACGGTGAGAATAGGCAGGAGCAAGGGATGAGGATAAATTTAACTAAAATTACTAAAGAATAACTTTAGATAGGAGTAAGGAGTTCTGGTATATGACTACAGAGAGATTATAGATAGATGCGTTGCTTATCTCAAAAAGTCTGAAGAAAGGAACTTTTTAGTTATAAAATAATGAAAAATGTTTAAGGAGACAGAAATACTTAATTTGACTTAAATATTAGGCATTATATGCAGGTATGAATATATCACATAGTACCCAAATTAATATTTGCAATTTTTACATTTTTATGTTTCATTCAAAATGAAATGACCAAAAATATGATTACGAATATTATGAACAAAATATTAGAAAATGAATCTTGTTAACTTTTCAAAAGTAATATCAATACTATGTTGAGTTTATCATAGGAATGCAAGGATGGTTTTGTATTATAAATTAAGTAACATAATTTACCATAGTAAAAAATAAGGCTATTACTGTGATTGTAAAAGTACCCTAAATTACCTCAACTGACACAGAAAATGATTTAATCATGCAGAAAACATACACATAGACAAATAGGTAAAATACTGATTTAGAAAAACAACAGAAAAATGAAACAAAACTCACCAAGAACATAAGACACTAAAAATCTTTGCACTTAATGTTAGCATTTCATATCATAAACAGAAAAACTTAATTAAAACAGAAAAAAACTGTCAAATTGAAAATCAAATAGTAACAGTTTAACTTGCCTGTTGGAACTCTGTTCATTAAACAAAATATAAGTGGAGATATTGAAAATTTGAAAATGTTAACATGTTTAAAAATATTAACTCTCATATCTCCACATACAAGTGCTCTTTCCAAATACTGAACATGCAGTAGTTCAAAAATTAGTTTTCATGTTCTGAAAATGATTGCATAATGACTACTATTGGTATTTGCTATTAAAATTTTCAAAAAGACTATTAAAATAGGCAAATATAAAACTTGATTAATGTGATAGAAACATACAAATTGCATCATAAGCATTAAGGGTTAAAACAGAGTACTTCATCCATGTGGCTCATTGTGGTAACTGCCACAACCATTTCAATATTTCCATCTCTCTTAAGTTTTCAATTTTCTTTTTGTACCACATATTAGGGAAATTTAAACATTTCAACCACATATGTATAAGCCAGCTTTAAATTCCACTTTGAATTTGCTAATCTAGCAGAATTTTAATGCCCATTATATTTGCTCAGTCTAACACATTCAATTTTTAATCTTAAATTATAAATTTATAATTTATAAATTTGGCATTACATTTAATTCTTTTGGAGCTAACACCCTTAAAATCTTTTCATATTTATGATCCCTCTTAAATGTAGATTGTGTAGGCAATGTTTGGCAAGAAGTTATTTTTAAAAATTTAGGTTGGATCTAATTTTCACTAAAAATATGAAGTATTCAGTATAGTGGAGATAAGGTGGTTATCTCAGGTGGAAACTTTTCATTTTCTTTTGTAATGAAGAAGAAACTCCTACCGGTGAGGAAATGAAGAAGAGAGAGAGATTCACTTCTTGTGGAAAGGGGAATTCAAGGGGTTTTAAAATTGGAAAGTGATCAACCTTGGGTCTTTCTTCCCAATGCTCATCCGCACATTTGGGAATGCCTTTGGTTTAGCAAGAAAACTAGGTAGTTTGAACGTTTATTTGTTCTAGCAACTGTGTAACTATTCTTTCAGCTAAACAAGGATCTCCTCACTTGAGTTATAGGACATGGAAATTCAGATGCTGAAGCAAGGGCAATGTTCATCTGCCCTCTTGTTTCCATACACACAATTTTCAGATTCTGCTTTTCCTTACCTCAGATCTCTAGGATCATGGGAGCAAGTGAGTTCTGGCAATTCTTGAACCCCAAATGACTATGTGCTATGTCCTCTTCTACTTGTGCATTCCTGGTGGTCACTTGAGCAAGTGTGATAAAACTATAGAAAGAGGAGAGAAAGAACTACTAGAACCTGCAGTAAGAAACAGTTACAGGCAGGGGTCAGCTTGATAGTTGAGTTTCAGTTAAGGGAGGCAACCAGTCAATCCAAACCAGTAGAGAAGGAGGTAGGGTTCAAGAACCCTGAACTCACTCATCTCCGTCCCTCACATTTTTTTCCTAGTGTTACCAGCTGGAAGTCAGAGGTAAGGCATTCTTTAGAAATTCATTCCCAATGAAAGAGTAGAGAGTGGGCTATTACCTTGTCTTGCATATTCAGTAAGAAGATTATAAAAGAAGATTATAAAAGTTCACATTACCAATGATTGATTCATAAGTCATTTTATTAAATGACCTATTCTTACCAAGCCTTTTGTAAGTTGATGATTACTACAAAGTTGGGAGCCAATTATTCCACATATGATATATCAAAATATCATTTAATTAAATCAAAGTTATTTGAGATAATATAAACAACACTGTCAAGCAATCCTTTATTTCTTTGTCTTCTTTTTTTTTTTTTTCTTTTTTGCCTTGCTGGGGATCAAACCCAGAGCCTCATGCAAGCTAGGCAAGCTTTATATCCCCAGCCCTAGGCAGTAATACTGCCAATGAATGCAGTGAAATATATTAACATTCCATATGAATGAACTAGCGGACAATTCTTAGAATTTCCAAGTAGAGATAGAACTTTTCACTACTCACATTTAGTATTTAAAGCATATGGGTCTCACTTTAACCAACAACACAATTTCTACATTAGAATTCATTTTTAAGAATTTATGTACTAATTGACTGAAATAAAAAAACTGCCAAGGGTTGGCATAGAACTTGTGAAATTTCATGGAGAAAGAGTTTGACATATGTATTAACTGTCTGTTCTTCTTTTTGTGGTGCTAGGAGTTGAATAAAGGGCCTCACTCTCACACATGCTAGCAAGAGCTCCACCACTGAGTTCCAACTCCAGCTCTATCTTTTCTTCTTATGTCTCTGAGTTTCACCCCAGTACTAAGATATGTTGCCTAAAATAAAATAATATTTCTCAAGTCATAAAGGTTTCCAACAATTCAACATTTAAATATATCTCCATATCTTTTATGATACTAAGATTTATAGAATATTCATTATATGCTTGCAATCGGTCGAAGATCTTTATGTTGATTTAATCTTCACAAACATTCTGTGAGTACCTATTTAAATAACTTTTTAGTGTCTTTTAAAAAATTAAAGCTAAAGATATTGTCCATAGTTTTGACTAATACAACACAAACAGAATGCATCTGGAAAATTCTCTGCTTTAGTAAAATTCTATAGAAAATGTTATTGGTCCTTAAGTCAATTTGAATGTGTGTGTGTGTGTGTGTGTGTGTGTGTGTGTGTGTATGTGTGTGTGTATGTGAGAGAGAGAGAGAGAGAGAGGATGCACATGTGCTCATTTCAGAATATAAATATTGTGTGACTTATATACCTTAAAATTTCAAAAATAAGAATTTTACAGTTTAAAATTAAATTCAGAGTGCAATAGGCATGACTCTGATACCTGATACTATCTACTTTCTCTGCTCACTTTACATGGTTTTTATTCTAAGTCTCCAACAGCTATATTTGCACTAAGTTCAATCTACCTTCCATTCTGTTTGAAATATGTAGCATATGCATTCTTAACAAATAAAAAAATCTCAATAGCTTGCTAGTATTCTCGGTGGGAACTCTGGCTTTATTATTAAAATATGGATATGTATATGGAGACATAGTTTTGCTTCTACCCACAGGAATGTATCATTAAAAGCAATTTCAGGCATATAAAAAAAGAAGCAATTGTTTTGCATAGTTAGACATTGGATTAATAAGTGAATATATATTCATATGAATATTAATGAAGATATGAAAGCACTTATGCATATTCATCAATCTTCATTGTCATTTTTTCCATATGTGAAAATAGCTACATATATGTATAAATGGTAAGAGTGACTTTTTGATATAAATATATAGGACTAAATAAAGATATGAACAGTCTTGCTGAAATGACAGGGAAATCTATATTAAATACCATGTCTATAACTTTATAAAGGCTACTAGATTAAATACATTTTATTATCCATTTTGATCATGAAAAGAATACAATAACCAAGGGCAACATAGTCAATTTTTATACAGGATGAATTTGACTTCTTATTGAACCTGAAACAAAGAAAGTGCTAATGGTATCATGGTATATATATATATGAAAAGGGGAACATGAGAACAACTTAAAGTGTCCCCTACTAGCTGAATCTGGAACAATGTAAGTATCAAAATATATAATGGTAGTAATGCATTATAAATTATTGAAAAATATAGAAATACATTGGCTCATAGTGATATATGTCAATAAAGAACTGCAAGCTGTTTTTTATGGTAGAATGCCAAACATTCAAGGAAAATCACAATTTGGCAATCATAGTAATATATATATATATATATGTATACATAATAATAATTTTAAGGTATGAATTGTTAGATTTTGGATAAGTGAAACCAGTGATCAAAATTTGATAGTATATAGGCTATATATAATGCATTTGTATATACATAATAGTATACTATGTAGATTATACTATTATATATAATATTATATAATAAATAATGCATATTATATATAAAATTGTATAATGCCATGCAGATTATACTATTAAATATAATATTATATGGAGAGACCCAAATGCTTTTTAAAAATACAAAATAGTAAGCTCACAGTGGAGAAATCTGGAAAACATTATCATAACCAAATGATCAAATTTAAGATCAATAATAATGTGACAAAGTCAAGGCATATTTATATATGTATAAATAAAAACATTATTATATAATGGATATATGAATTTTTAATAAGTTTAATTTTTTTTTCTAAGGTATTATTTGGACAAATATGTGTAGTTGTAAAACAGTTTTATCAATAATGACACAAATTAAAAAACCTTTTTCCTAGTAAATACTTAGTAAACTATGTAAAACTATGTAAAACTGCATCATATTTGAACTTAACTGTCAACTGGTTTAGGAAATAATTAAGATGTATACAATTATGCATAAATTAACAATGAAGTAAATACTTTGAAATCTTTACCATGGGATTCTGGAAGAAAAGCATATGGATATTTTTTTGAATGATTTTTAACTTGTGTAAATCTGAACTTAACAGAGAAAAATACAATAATAGTAAAATATTAATTATTAGATTTTTTAGGTCTGCTATAACAAAATATTACAGACTGAATGCCCTAACCCACAGAAATTTATTTTCTCTGAATTATGGAGGCTAGACATAAAAACTCAGGCTATTGGCAGGGCTGGTTCCTTGTCTTGTCAATGATTTCTTCCTGCATCTTCATGTTGTGTGTAGCAGTGCCATGAAGGATGTCAGTCATACTAGAATAGCTCCCACCCTAATGACATTGTTTCATATTTATTGCCTGTTTAAAGGCCCTGTCTTCAAATACAGTCATATTTTGAAATACTAGGGATTACAATCTCAAAATATGAATTTTGGAAGTAAGCAACAGAGCCCATGAATATATGAGAGATCTTCAAAATTAATTAATGGCATTTCATGGCAAATTGATATGAAAAATTCTTCTTCATAATCAATTTCTTAGGTATTTACTACATACTTAGGTATGTACTACAAAAGGAATTTTTATCATTAATAGAATTAAATGACTATTTTATGTATTGAAATTTTTGCATTGCTGACTTGAATAAAATTACTGAAATGTTCATATTATGTAGGTATATATATATATATGTGTGTGTGTGTGTATATACATATCCATTTTATTTTGCTTCAAAAAGAACTTTTTGTTTTTGGCACAAAATGTTATCTATATAATTTTATTCATTTTAAATTAAAAAAAATTAAACTTGACAGATAATGTATTTTTTCCCCATGTACAACATGTTTTTGAATAATATAAATTTTGGAATGATTCGATCTTCAATCTAGCTAATTAACAAATGAGTTATCTCACATAGTTTTTTTTTTCTCATGAGAGCAAATGACACCCACTATTTTACATTTTTAAAGAAAATAATATATATTGTCATCAAGTATAGTCACTTTCCTGTATAGTAGTCACTTGAAATTTATTCCTATTGTCTGACTGTAATTCTATATCCTTTGACTATATCTCTTCATATCTTCCTCCTTGGCCTTTGGTAACCCCCATTATATTCTCTGAGACATCAACATTTGTAGATTTCAAATGTGAGTGAAATCATGTGATGTTTGTATTTCTGTGCCTAGCTTATATCATTTACTACTGGGAATATATTCAAAGAAAAAGAAATTTGTGTGTCATCTATCTGTACTTCTATTGTTATTGTTATTTTATTGTTATTTTATTTTATACATAATGTTTAAGAATCAATGTAAGTGTTCAACTATGAATAAAGGGATAAGAAAATGTGGCATATGAGCCCAATTACATCATGAGAATTGTTTTGGGCTACTGCTTAATCCTGAAGATTGGAAGTAGAATATATAATTTTCCTGCATTATATATACACTGAAATTTTCTCTACCAATTGGTATTTATTTGACTCTTCCCTTTTAAATATTTTTTATTATTTTGCCAAGTACCAATGTCATTTTTCTAGTATAAGTTTCAATGCTCTTTTACCAGAAATTTGGAGGTAACATTCCTTTTCCTTTTTTTTTTTTCCCCTTTTTTCTTATTTTGGTACCAGAGATTGAACCAAAGAGCACTTAATCACTGAGTCAAATCCCCAGCCTTTTCTTTTATTTTTTTTTAATTCTGAGGCAGGGTCTCACTGGGTTGCTCACAGCCTTGCTAAATTGCTAGGGCTGGCTTGGAACCTGCCATCCTCCTGCCTCAGCCTCCTGAGCTGCTGTGATTACAGCGTGTGCCACCACACATGGTGACAGTATCCTTCTTATGGATTCAGTATTCTTATCTCTGGAGTTACCCTTTTCCAAATCTAACCATTCCCCCCATCTTCCTTTTACATTTTCATGCATTGTGTAAAGGTCTAGAAGGTTTTGTTTTAAAAAGTCATTCCATAATTGTGTGCCCTCTTACTTTTTCTATCATCTTTCATCAGTTCTTTCCCTGAAACAGTATACTACACAAGACCGTAATACCATCTTTCCACCTTCTATCACTCTTTCTCAAACACACACACACACACACACACACACACACACACACACAAACAACATTGAGAGTTCTGGTGTACTTACTGACATTAGTTTATGCATCCTATATGAATTTTCTTGGACATGTGAAATCAGATCAATTGCCTAATTTATGATTTCATAGACTTATATAACATTTTTACATAAAACCGAGCTATTATTATTACAACCATAAGTTTCACCATTTTAAAATGCACAATTCTATGATTTTTATTGTGTTCACTTTTGCACATTGCACAATGTTGTGCAACCAACACCAATAAGAAAACTTATGCCAGTAGCAATCACTCCTCTTTCTCCTCTTCAACTAGCTCTTGTCAATCCCTAATAAATGCTCATTTTCTATTGCATATTTTGGCTATTTAATATAAGTGGAATAATATGATAGTTATTTATAGCTGTATTTTTTTCACTCAGTATCACGTTCTCAAGATTCATCTAGGTTTCATGAAGCATGTGTTACCACTTCATTCTTTTTTATGGCCAAATAATATTCTATTGTATTGCTATGCCCCATTGTGGTTTTTCTGTTCACCATTTGAAAGACATGTAGGTTGTTTTCACTTTGTGGCCATTATACATATCTTTGCTATGTACATTTGTGTGTAAGTTTTGGTTCAAACATGTGTTTTCAGTTCTCTTGTGGATAGACCTGAGGGTAAAATTTCTGGACCACATGACAACTTCATGGTTAACTTTTTGAGGAAGTATAAGACATTTTTCCAAAACTGCTGAAAAATTTTATCATCTACCTAAAATATATTATGGTTCTGATGTTTCTATACCCTCATCATAATTATCTTTATGATGAGAGCCAACTTAGTAGGTATGAAGTATTTCATCTTAGTTTTGATATACATTTTCTCAAGTTACTGGTATTCATCATCTTTTAATGTGATTATTTGCATTTGTTTATGCTCTTTAAAGTCACATGTATTCAAATCTAATTTTTTTGTTTTATGTTACTCAGTAGATAGTGTTCTTAACACATTCTGGATAGTAGACCTTTATTATTTGTATTATTTGCAGACACATTCTCTCAGCCCGTGAGTTTCCATTCAATTTCATGATGATGTTCTTTGAAATACAATTTATAAAACATTTTGATGTCAAATTTACTTATATTTTTCTTGGTTGGTTTTACTTTCAGTGGTGTATCTAAGAAACCATTGAGTACTCCAAGTCCACAAATAATTATATTGATGTTTTCTTTCAAGTGTTTTTATATTTAACAATTAAACTTAGCTATTTGATCTATTTTTGAGCTAATTTTTGTGTATGATGAGAAGTAATACATACCTTCATCCCTTTGCATGTGAATTTCCAGTTTTCCTAGCACTCTTTGTTGAAGACAACTTTTCCCTTCGAGTTTTTTGGCATTCTTTTTGAAAAATAATACCCTGGGTCCCCCTTTCATTTCCTTTATCTCACTGTGTTAGTCAACTTTAGTCTGAAATAACAAAATACTATCTAAGAGTGGTTTTAACAACAGATATTTATTTTCTCATAGGTCTGGTGGCTAGAAATCCCAAATCAAGGTTGGTTTCTTGTTAGTGTTCTCTTCCTGGTTTGAAGACAGCTTACTTTTCACTGTGAACTCACCTGGTAGAAAGAAGCAAGCTCCCTTCTGGCTCTTCCTGTAAGTACACTAATCCTATTGGATCAAGGTCCAATGTCTATGACCTCATTTAACATTAATTATCTTCATTAAAGGAACTATCTCCAGACACAATCACACTGAAGGATTTCAATATTGACTTTAATGGAACACAAAATTTCAGTACATAACATTCACCTATAAATATTTATTTTTGTCTGTGTGCTCTGATATACTAAAAATTCTTTATTTTCATCCCTGCAGTGTTCCCACACCTAGCTGAGTGCCAAATAGATAGTACACACTGAGTAAATATTTCTTATTTAATGAATGATTGTCTAAACCAAAGTAATAGTAAGATGATAATATATATTTCATTTAAAACATATTTGTGGTATATTGGATGATTGCCTTTTTAATATTACACTATGTACTTGCTATAGTTTTAAATGTCTCACAAAGAACCATGTGTTCAATGCTTATTCCCAAAGTGGCACTATTGAAAGGTGGTGGAACCTCTAAGAGGTGGGCCCAGAAACAGCTCGTCAAGCCATTGGGGGGTTTGCCCTTTAAATATATAATGCAACTCTGGCCACTTTTTCTTTCTCTGTTTCATTTTCCAGTGATGAGGGGAGAAGTCTGTTATGCTACCCACTTCTTCTATGAGGTGCTGTCGAGCTACTTTCCCAACACAACAAGGTCAAGTGATCATGTTCTGAAACTTCCAAAGCTGTGATCCAAAATTAACCTTTTCACTTTACAGATTTGTTTATTTCAAGTATTTATTATGGTGATGAAAAGTTAAGTAACACAACTGATTAAAGAGCACTTTACCTAACTTAGCTGAGAATGCTCTCAGGGTGGTCACAGAAGAAAAGCAGGGTAGAGGACAATATGATTTCTTTACCTGTATTTTGATTCATTGTAAAAACACTATTCAACTTTCAGAGAACTTATATGAGGATTTTCTATCTGAATTGAATCTTTCTGAGTCTTTAGGAACTTCCAAAAATTACATAGGTTGCCAAAGTAAGATAGAGCTAAGAATAGATTTGAGATCTTATAACAAGGAGAGTTCTTAAATAAATTAATATTTTCTATTGACATATTTTTGTTTTAATACTACATAAGCTCATCTAGTGCATACATTGTTATTGATCATAAATATCATATTTCATAATTAAGCGATCTGCTTTATTATTATTTATTTGTATGCTCTTTAAGCTTACAAAATTGGAGTGACCAGCTATAACTATACAAGCAGAAACAGATATGGAATGTGGGCTGAAATTATTATGTTGCTTTTAAGTACGGCTGCTATTGTTTGTAATTTTAATAAAATGTTTATCTAAAATCTACATTCAAATCCTTTATTTATTAAGTCATTCTATGTACCATTATTGGATGCCTTATCTGTAACAGAAACTGAAGATATATGAATTAACAAAACAAAGTTCCTACCCTTAAGGAGCCCACACAAGGCATGAGAAAATAAAGACATACATAAACATATAGTGAGCTATGCATCTGAATTTTGTACATGCTAAGGAAAGGTTACTATTTAAGTAACTACAGGTACTTATTATGTTTGCAAAAGAGAATAAAAATAGCTTTCAAGGTGAATATGGAGAAGAAAGCACTAACTAGGGAGAAGTGCTTTTCCTAATCAGAAGCAACTACTTACAGGGATAACAAAGAATATTAGGAACTGAAATGTTCAACAATTTAGGGAAGTAGAACTGGATATATAAGGGGAAGCAAAACTAGGAATATCTGTAAACCGTAGTTCATGAAAGAGGTATGTCTGTTTTTGCTTTTAAGTTTCCAAATCATTGGAAAATTTTAAAGAGAGAAAATATTGCTAAAATTTATTACAGAGCACTCATTAGATAAGAAAGAGTAATAAGGGTGAGATTTGTTGGTAGAAGCCCAGAGAGAAATTATCCAAGAGTCCAGGAAAGAACTAGAATTTAGTTGTTGTCTCTAACATGTTATAGAACTCTCAGCTGTTAGCTACTGATTGAATAGAACTATTGAAGAATTAAGAAGGTTCTTAGAAAATATTAATTATGATGACTTGGGAGAGTAAAACTGGGCCACATCATCACTATTCTGTGCCTAAAGTCCTTTTGCCTTCATGAGTCATTTAGTCTAGGCCAAAGAAAATTTTAAAATGTGTTTTATAACAGTGTTGGTATAGTTGGAGAACCAAGAGCATAAACGTTGTTTCAGTGTTTAGAATCCCTGACTTAAGACATATTGAAATAGAATCTGCACTAAACAAGATTCCCAGATATTTCATAAACATTTTAAAGTTTCAGAAACTCTGACCCAGATGCCACTGAATTAATGTGAGATAAGCAGATGTTTTTTTCCCTTGAGAATGAAGGTGAGAAAATAGCATGCATGTTTGCAGTTTTGTAGCTCATTACATAAAAGAGGTAGATACTGACTACAACTTCCTCTGAGAGTTGAAGGCAAATTCTTTTACTGTTAGAGAAGGGTCTGGGGCTAGTGTGTTGCTATGTTCTTAATATGTTCCCCATGTTCATATGCTGAAACCTAATCACCAACATGATGATGTCAGGAGGTTATGTCATGGAGGAAAATCCCTCACAAATTGGCATGCTTATAAAGAGGGCATTAGAGGACTGCCCTGCTCCTTTCATGTAGAGATACACCAAGAAGGTGACACCTATGGGATCAGGAAAAGGGTCCTTGTCTGACACAAAATTGACTTCTTACCATCAAGATTGTGATAAGTAAATTTATTTGTTTATAAGCTCCCTGGTGTATAGTATTTTGCTGATAGCCCAATAGACTAAGATGTGTATTAGGGAGTGTTGAAACACATTAATTATTTTGAAACAACAAGGGGGAATGAGAGAAGTAGTATCTCAAAAATTCAGAAAGAGTGATAAATTTTTTGTATTGTGAAGCAGGCGGAGGGTGGTGATAATTAAGATGATTCTTGAGTACCTGGTAGCATATGATTTTTTTCTCAAATGTTTTCAATATGTTCAGAAATAGAGAATTTAGAAATCTATAGTGACCTAAGATTATAAAAAAAAAAAGATAAGTGTCCAAACATGTTGAGCATGTTGGTTAGAGAGTTAGAAAATACTTCTAATAGTGCATTTTTGGTTGAGTAGGAAATGCTGCTGTGTTGGAACACCAGTGAAAAGGATTAATGAACACTGAAAATAGAAAGTATTCAAGAAAGAGTAGAGATTAATGATAGTGGAACACATTTGGAGGAAATACAGCATGAAAAATATAGGGATTAGGGATCATAATGAGAAAATGGAGCTTTCAGGTTTAAAATGTGAAATGTTGATGAATCTGGGATTTAGCATTGTTTGCAGAGTGAATTGCTAAGGTCAGAACTGTGGGAGGAAAAAAGATCAAGTCATCTGTACCTAAGACCCTGAGTCACCCTTACTCCTTCCATCAAAGTTGCCAGGCTGCCATGGAGGTAGAGAGGATGCAGAGCCCACTGTCATGTCCTGTTGATAAGGAGCTGTAAGAACAGGCAAAGTAGCAAGGCACATGCTTCACCAGGGTGGGTATTACCCCTTGCAGTTGGAAAACTAAATGTCTAAAGGAGCTACTGAAATGTCTGTTCTGTGTCTGCAAACTCAAATATTTAGAGAACAAAGGCAACAGGAACAGGTTTTATACTAGCTATGGAATTTGAAGAATTCTACAAAAACTTTGAGAATAGGGCAAGTTTTAATTAATATAGAGGAAAATATTAGGAGGTAAGCAGAGGCAATATGAAAGTACTTATGTCTTTGAAACAACTTTTCTAAGTTTGCTATGCTATTGCACAGTAGGGTGGCTATAGATAGCAGTAATATGCTGTAAATTTATAAAAACTAGAAGAAAGGATTTTCAATATTTTCATCATAAAAAAATAAATTCTGCAGAAAATAAATGTGCTTAACCTGATTTAAATATTACACAATGTATACATGTATCAAAACTTCACATGGTTTCCATTAATACATATGTTTCACTGTTTTATGTATCAGTTAAAAATAAATTTAAAAAGTTAAAAACTGAACCAGAAAAAAAAAGATTCTTCTCCACATGAGGAAAGAAGAAGAGAAAATCATTCCTATGTGGACACTTACCTCTACAGTGAGATGGAGTCAATAGTTTTTCCTCTTAATTGAGAGGACACAGATACCAGAAGAAAGTATTCAAAGACACTCTCAAATTCTAGGAATTAATCCCCATCTTCTATTCTCCAAATATTCCACCTATTAGTGGGAATAAGGTGGCATGAGGAGGCGTGTGTCTCGGAAATATCCTTTTCTGGCGCCAGGGATACAGGGGTTGAGGAGCAGCACTCTTAATCTTTACCAGCCAGCCCTTTACCAATACTCTCAAACCTAGGGAACAATTCACATTCACCACATGGACTGTTGTGCATTTGCTTCATTTAGTACCTTCACATACCTTAGATCACATTTGTGTAAAATTTTTGTAAATGTCTGACTTTCTTATTCGATTAAGACCTACTTTATATACAATTATAATTTAGTCATCCCTCTATTTTCTTTTCCAACACTCAACAAAGTCCTTTTTGTAATAGCTATTCAATAAGTGGTTGTTTCCTAAATCAATAAATCAGCATGGTCCTGCACTCCAGGGCACTGTTGTCTCAAGGAGCGAAATGACACCCTTAGAGTAATAACTTGGTATTATTTCAGCAACAAGGCTATAAAAGGTATGCCTCAGAAACTGTGGGATTGATTTAAAAACAGAAACAAACAATGAAGCAGAGAAAAAGTAAATTTCCTGTTTTTGATCTGATTTCTAAATAAATAACTTATCTCTTTGGGTTAAATATGGGAATTCACCTATTAAAATTGTTGAGTTTGTGATTTATTTCTACCTGTCTTCATTATCCCAGGACCACCATTCTGTTATGGAAAATTGAATAAAATACTCCTTTTACCTTAACAATGACTTACATGTTATATACAAAAAAGCATCATCTCTTTATATATTTTTAGGATAGCAGTATTCACATTTATTAATTATTTTATGACTATGTAGAATGTACTTGTATTAGCCTTGATTTTCCTATAACATACACTTTTACAACAATATATGTCAGATTCTTATTTCTCTTTTCATTTTTCAGAAAAGCATTTCATTGCAAATAGCACAAAACCAACTAAAACATATGGATTTATTTTTCTCACTCACTAAAATGCCAAGGCTGAGATAATCTAATCTCATAATTTATAGTATGGGCCTTTTTAAAACTACTTTAATGCTGCATTAAAATTGTAAATAATAGTTGGATCCATTGTGTGATGTATCATATATGCACATTGTATAATTTGGTAAATTTTATTCCCCAGCACATCTCTTTTCTCTTCCCTGCTTCCTCTCCCTTTCTCTACTCTGTAGTTTACATTCTATTTTCATAAGATCCCCCTTTTCCCCTTCTCTTTAGTTATCACACATAAGAGAAAACACAGGATCCTTGACTTTCTGAGAGTGGCTTATTTTGCTTAATAGAATGGAGAATCATCTCCATCCATTTACCTGGAAATTAACATGGATTTGTTCTGTATGGCTGAATAAAACTCCATTGTATACCACATTTTCTCTATCTATTTGGTTTGTTGACCAACATCAAGACTGGTTCCATAACTTGCCAGTTGTGAACTGGGTATGCTTGTGTTGCTATAGTATGCTGACTTTCATTCTTTCAGGTAAGGAGTGATATAGCTGGGTCATACAGTGGCTCCATTCTCAGACTTTTAAAGAACTTCCATAGACATTGCACTTATTTAAAATCCTACCAATAATATATTAGTTTATTTTCCCTAGGATTCCCACCAGAATTTCTTATTATTTGTACTCTTTATACCCATTCTAATGGAAGTGAGATGTAAGCCGAGTGTAGTTTTATTTACATTTTTCTGATTGTTAAAGATGTGGAACAATTTTTCATTATATTTCTTGGCCATTTGTACTTCATCTTTTGAGAAAAGTCTGTTTAGTTCATTTGATAGATTTATTTGATTTTTGATTTTTAGTTTTTTATGTTCTTTGTATATTTAGATATTATTCCTCTGTCAGAGAGTAGCAAGTAAAGATTCTCTTTTGTTCTGTAGGTCCTCTCTTCATGCTTTTGTTTCCTTTACTGTGCAGGAGTTTTTCAATTTGATGCGATCTGCTTACTGATTCTTTACATTATTTCCTAATCTTTAGGAGACCTACTGAGGAAGTCACTGCTTGCACCGGTATGTTGGAGTTTTACTTCTGTATTTTCTTCTATTAGATGCATAATTTCTAATCTCATTGGTGGGTATTTCATTGACTTTGAGTGACTTTTGTACAGGGTTACAAATAGGGATTTAGTTTCATTATTCTGTATATACAATTTTTATAGTACCATTTGTTATAAAGGCTGTCATTTCTTCAATGTATATTTTTGGCACTTTTGTCAAGGATCAGATGACTGTATCTGTATGTTTGCCTCTAAGTCTTCTTTTCCATTGATCTATATGTCTGTTTTTAATATTGGTACCAGGCTATTTTTGTTACTATAGCTCTTCATTACAAATTGAAATAAGTTGTCATGTTGCCTATAGTGTTTATTTCCCAATTGCTTTGGCTATTTTTTATAGTTCTGGGAAAAATATTATTATTTTAATGGGAATTTCATTGAATTTATATATACTTTTGATATACAGATGATTTAATAATATTAATTGGGTTTACCCATGAACATTGGAGATCTTTCCGCCTTTTATTATCTTTTTTCAAATTCTTGCTTCAGTAGTCTCTAATTTTCATTGGAGACATATTTCACCTCCTTGGTTAGATTTATTTCCAGGTACTTTTAAAATTCTATTGGAATTGTTTTCCTGATTTTATTTTCAGTGGATTGTGTTTTGACTTTGTATCTTGCTACTTTGGCGGATTATTTTTATCAGTTATTGAAGTCTTCTGGTGGAACTTTTTGAATCTTCTAGGTATAGAATGGTATCATCTGCAATCAGTGACAATTTGACTTATTCCTTTCTTATTTATATATCTCTTATTTTTTTATTGTGTAATTGTTTTGTTTTAATGTTGAGATGAGTTCCTTATATACTTAGTTTCTTCTATGTTTTATCATGTAAGGCTGCTAGATTTTGTCAAAGGCTCTTTCTGCATGTATTGATATGATCATGTGATTTTTTTATCTTAATTATATTATGTAGTGGATTACATATTTTGATTTGAGTATGTTGAACCATTCTTGCATTCATGGGATGAAACCAACTTGATCATGTTGTACGATCTTCTTAATTTGTTTTGTATATGTTTTGCTAATATTTTTAATAAGAAAATTCTATTATTATTTCGCATCTATTTTCATAAAAGATATTATTCTATAGTTTTTTTCCCCTCAATGTGTCCCTAGGTATTTGGCTTATAGTAGCTTCCTAGAATGAGTTTGGAAGTGCCTCTTCTGCATACACTTTTCTACTTCATTGAATGATTTGAGAACTATTGGTATTGATTCTTTAAAATTCTGGTAGAATTCAGTTGAGAATCTGGGCTTTTATTTGTTGAGAAGCTTTTTATTACTACTTCATTCTCCTTTCTTATTGTCTGGTTTAGGCTTTCTATATGTTCTTCATTCAATTTCGGTAGGTTATATGTTTCTAGAAATGTTTCCCTTTCTTTTAGAGTTTCCAAATTATTGGAACATAATTTACAAAATACTCCCTAATTATTCTCTACATCTCAGTGATGTCTTCTCTTACCTCCCTTTTCATCTCTAATTTTTAAAAGTTTATGTCTACCTTCTTTTTGTTTTGTTTAATTTGGCTAAGGGTATATTAATCTTGTATATCTTTTCAGACAATCAACTCTTTTTCACATTGATCATTTATATTGCTTTTTTATTCACTATTCATTAATTTGAGACCTGATATTATTTCCCCTTGTCTGTTGGTTTTTATTTGATTTGTTCTTGCTTTCCTAGGACCTTGACATGCATCATTAGGTTGTTTGTTTGGTATGTCTGTATTTTGTTTGTTTCAGTTTGTTTTTATGTAGGTACTCACAGAATTAGACTTTCCTCTAGAACTGTTATGCTTTGGATAGGAAGAGTCACCCAAAAGCTTATTTCTGATGCAATGTAGGAACATTTAGATGTGAAATAATTGGGTTATGAGAGCTTTAACTTAATCAGTGCATTAAACCCCTGTTAGGGATTAACTAGGTGGTAACTATAGACATGTGATTGGAAGAGGTGGGTTATTGGCAGCATGACTTGGAGGTATATATTTTGTCCATGATGACAGGAGCATGTCTCTCTGTCCTCTCTCTCTCTCCCCTTCCTGGTTCCATGTTCTGAGCTGCTTTCCCCCACCACACTCTTTTGCCATGATGTTCTGCCTCACTTCAGGTCCTAAGGGGCCATTTATGAACTGAGACCTCTTAACTATGAGCCCTAAAATAAACCTTTTTTTTTCTTCTTAATATTGTTCCAATTTCAGGTTTAGATATGAAATGCTTGGATTATGAGAGCCTTAACCTAATCAGTGTATTGATTGCTTGATAAGAATTAACTGGGTGGTAACAGTAGACAGGTAGGATGTGGCTGGATGAGGTAGGTCACTGGGGCTCAGGTCTTTGAGATACATAATTTGTCCATGGTGAGGGGAATTCTCTCTACTTGTTGGTTCCATGTCCCGAACTACTTTCCTTCACCACTCATCTGTCATGATGTTCTGCCTCAACACAGGACCAAGAAATGGAAGTCCTCTGAAACCATGAGCCCAAAAATAGACTTTTCCTTCTTGAAATTGTTCTTGTGAATTCTTTTTGTCACAGTAGCAAAAAAACTTACAACCACTTTAATAGTGTCCTAGAGATTTTGGTAAGTTTTATCACTATTCTTGTTTGATCTAAGAATTTTTAATTTTCTCCCCTGATTTCTTCTACCTATCCATTGTTCAAGAGTATATTGTTCGGTCTTCATGTGTTCATATATTTCTGTGATTTTTTTATTGTTATTGATTTCTAATTCCATCTGATGATTATACAATAAGATACAATTATAAAGTTTTCTTTCTTTTTTGTATTTGTTGAGAACTGCTTTGTGACTTAATATATTGTCACTTAGGAGAAAGTTTCATGAACTCCTGAAAAGAAAGTATTAAAACTGTTGTTGGATTAAATATACTGTAGATGTCAATTAAATCAATTTGATTTGTTGTAGTTTTTAGGTCTGAAGTGTCTTTATTCACTTTATGTCTGGATAACTTATCTATTGGTGATAGAGGTGGATTTAAATCATCCAGTATTATTGAATTGGGCTCTAACTGAGGTTTAGTTTTGAGTAGTGTTTGTTTTATGTAATTATGTACACGAACAGTAGGGCATAAATATTCATTATCATTTTATTCTCTTGTTGGCTTGTTCCTGTTAACAATATGAAGTGATCTTTATCCCTTCTGATCAAGTTGAATTGAAGTCTGCTTAGTTGGCTATTTAATGAAGATATTCCTCTTTCATTTGGATTCCATTTGCATATAGTATCATTTTTATTCTTTCACTTTCAGTCTATGAATGTCTTTGTTGAAAGGTGTGTCACTTTTGGAGAACATACATATTAATCTTGTTTATTAGTCCAATCTGCCAACTTAATATCTGTTTATAACCAATGTTATTATACAAAGAAGTTTATTATTTCCTTCCTTTATGATTTGTGTCTGATGTTTAATTTGGTCCATATTATCACTTGTTAAACTACTTTTTCCACACTCTGCTATTGTTTTAAAACTCTATTTAATTCATTAATCATTTTAACTATTTACCGCAGTGCTGGATTTGTAGTAATTCTATTGGTTTATGCTTATCTTGGAAGGTTTTTATTTCTTTTTAGATTCTGAAGGATATTTTTGCTGGATATAACAATTTTGGTTGGCAATTAATTTCTTTCAGTGCATCAAACACATTGTTCCAAGCTTCTTATATATTTGGATTTTTTATTGAGAGGGCAGGTGTTTTTTTTTGGGGGGGATACCTCTAAATATGACCTAATATTTTTTTTTCTCTTGAGACTTTTAAAATTCCATCCTTATTCTGAATATTTGGCATTTTAATTATAATGTGTCATAGAGAGTTGTTTTTCTCCCTTTGACTATTTGGGGTTCTAAATAACTCCTGTTTCTTAATGTTCATCTATTTCCAAGGTTGTGAAAATTCTCTACTATTATTTTATTAAAAATGTTATCAATGCCATTAGCTTGTATTTATGTTCTTTCTTTAATGTTTAAGTTGTTTTTTATTTCTGGTCTGTTAATGTTTTCACAGAATTCTTTTGTAATCTGATCATTGTTTCTTATTTTTTTCTTTGATGTTGTTTGAATATTCAAGGCCACCTATCTTGTCTTCAATTCTGAGATACTATTTTTTACTAGATCAAGTCTATTGGTGAGATTTCAACAGAATTTTTACATGATTTATTGAGTCTTTCTTCTCTAAGATTGCTATTTGGTTGTTTTCAGAGTCTCTATCTCCTTTTGAAATGCTCTTTTATATGCTATACTTTTCCCTTATTTCATTCTTATATCTTCTTTTAATTCATTAATCATTTTAACAATTAACCTCATGAATTCTTTATGTAGAATTTCTTACACTTCAACATCTGTGGATTCAGTTATTCTGGGTTATAATTTTGGAGGATTTTTTTTTACCTGTTTTCTGAGGTCCTGTATTTCTATATCTGGATAGATGGATTCCTCATCCTTGTTTATGTGAGTTTCATTAGTGAGAAGCTATCTCTTTACCAAAAGTCCTGGGTTGGGATTATATCTTAGCTTCAAAACATTTTATCAGTGTAGTGAAAGTTTGAATTTCAACCACTTGTACCACTTTTAGTGGAGGATAAAACTGCTAGTAATATTGGTAATTTATGAGAAAATCACACATCAGCATATACTAAAAGAGTCATTTCTCTATAACTGTATTAACCAAGAAGAAACATGGGTGAGATATAATAATATTTAATAGTCTAAGTAGCATTAATGACAGTATAATGAATTGAATTAGAAGAAAGAATAAAAAATAAAGAAAATAGACAAAGAAGACAATGAAAAAATAAAAAGGTTGGGGGGGGGTAAGAGGGACAGTAGGTAAATTAAGGAGAAATAGAAGGATAAAGGAGAGGAAAAGTGAATGGAAATCTGAAAGAAGAATAGATATATCAAGACTAAATCCAATTAATTGACAAAACATAAAATTAGAATGCTGTAAAACTATAAAATGCAGGAAGGCACTGAGAATCAATTTTTTTGAGCATTTAATGCAGTAACAGTCATAAAGAAATTTGGTTTTCTTCCTGCTGAGACTTTTAAAATGTACATTTATTTCTGGGATTTCACTTATAGAATTCCCCAGCTATGAGGAAGTTTGTGTGACACAAATATTGTGCTGTTTGTTTCTTGTTGGCACTGACCAAACCAATCAAACTTGCTAGGGGAGTCTGTATGCTGGTGGTCTGCTCCCTCCTTGCCTGGCAGCATCTATTAGGACAGTATTGTCCATTTCAAGGAAGACTTTACTCTCAAAATAGCTTTGTTGCAACAAGAGTGATAGTGTAAGTCTGACAGGGCCATCTGCCAGCCCTCTCACCTGCACATCATGTGGACCAATCCAGACTCCCTCACAAACCTTACTCCAAGAGCCTCAGTCCATGTGCTGGGGCAAAATGTGTGGGAAATGTCAGTCTATCTCCACACCTTGGGGCAGGTATGGGGCAGGTAGTTTGGGTTCCACAGAAGGATATTGTGGAGTCATAGCTGTTCACCCAACCCTCATTTGTCCCACTTCCCACCCCTCCAGTCACACTCCTTATCCCAGAATTAAGGCCACCAATTTCAGTGAAGGTGCCCTTTGTTCTTCTTACCTCTGTAGATGGCATTTGCAGCATCCATTATTCACACCTTTCCCCAAATCTGTTTTACAGTCTCACTTTTGTGCCCAGACAGACTCAAAACTTGAACGTCCAGTGATACAGTGACAAGTAAAGTCTAAGTGACAGTTTGGTCATAGGTGCACCAAAAGCAAGCATATCAAAATCAAAAGACAAAAAAAAAATAGTTGTGAATGAAAAATGAAATATAAAGGTAAACTGTAGGCTCTAACTGAGGAAGACCAGATGAAGAGTCTTTTTAAGTTACAGCCATTTCCCCGCTTTCACTAACTCCACTGGAGAGTGTTAGGATTTTCTCTCATACTAGCTCAGCCTTCTGCATCTGAGCTTTTTTTTTTTTTTTCTAGATTTCAAATTTGTTTGACAGCAGCACATGATTTTCTTCCTTCCTTTCTTCCTAGCTTCAGCACTAGGGATTGAACCCAGGGGTGCTATAGCACTGGGCTTCATCTTCAAGTCTTTGGACATATTACCAAAAGTTAAAAAGTTTCTCCTTTTAAAAATTTAAACATATAATGAACATATTCTCTTCATTTTCCCCATTCCTTTTCTTCTTCATTCTCTTCCTCCTCCTCCTCCTCCTTCTTCATCATCATTTCTTTTCTTTGTGAAAGATCTTGCTGTAAGAGGGTACTAAACATAGCATTTCTTGAAGTGTGTTTCAGATATAAAAATGATACCTATCAAAAGTAGTTATAGAGTCAAATATTTTAAAAAGTACTGAACAAAACAAAATAATAAATATTTATTTATTCATTCAATCATTTTTTTCTTTCTAGATGAATAATATGCTTTCTGAATCTGTTTCTTCTGCTTTTAAATTCAGGATCTAGTGTGGTGTTTGGTACAAAACACACCACAAATGATATTTTTAGAGGAACCCTAGAGCCATCACCATGCTATTGAACTGAGTGAAAATCTGATGGGGAGAATGCAGTGTCTAAGTCAAAATAATCAATTTATGACTTTTTAATTAGAGCTTTATTCTTATACATAGTAGTTTGGTTCATCCTGATAAACACATACATGCCTGAAATTTGATTTCAGTTCATGACTGTCTCCCCTTATTCCCTCCCACTTTTTCTTCCTGTTTTCCCTCCTCTCTCCCATATAGCCTCTTCTGTTCAACTAGACTTCCTTTCACTCATCTACTTACATTTGATTGGTTCTTCCTACCTATGTATAATAATTTATAATTTTTAAAATGTTAGTTTTTGAATTTATAATACATAAAAATATAAAAACATCATTAAAGATTAAAAAAAAATCAGTGGAAAAATTTTCTCTACCAAATCTATTTTCCAGCTATCTAATAGATTTTTCCTAGGGGGATTCTTGTTATCGATTTCTTGAATATCCTCCTACAGAACATCTATGTGGGCACCTGTGTGTAAACGCATATACAAAGCTTTACTAATTTTTCTCTAAGTGAAAGCATACTATGCTCTTGTTCTGTGATTTAATCCTTATTATTGTGCTCTTTTTAGCAATATATAGTGTTACTTGATTCAGCAGCAGCACAGTATTTCATTATAGAGCCCCAATGTGATATAGTCTATTCCTATTTAAGTTTTCTATGCATGCATGTACATCATTTCACAAATATAAGAGGTTATGTAGATGAATTTCAAGAAGTGGACTTATTTTGTTCAAGTGTATGTGAATTATAAAATTCAGAAGATTGACCGATTGCTCTCCATGAAGGTTCCATGACTTTATACTCCCATCAGTAATGAATAAACACCTGTTTCCCTGCAACCTAGACAACACTGCATGTCATCAGCTTGTCATCCACTTCATACAAGTTTCATAAATTATTGCTGAGCCAAGTGGCCTTTTATGGTTTTTAAATTTATTCTGATATTATCAGCAGCTTTATATCCTGTTTCAAATTTGGTGCTTTTTTTCATTTTGCATGATAAGCTGCCTGCCTATCTTCCCTATCGCTCTCCTTTCTTCCTTTATTCCTTCAATTTAATAATTTGGTGATAGCTTCTGTTTCCTTTATTAATGCCTTGCATTTTAAAATGTGTGTGTGTGAGACAGACAGAGAGAGAGAGAGAGAGAGAGAGAGAGAGAGAGAGGTGTATATGGCTTTCTATGTAAATATACTATTTAATTATCATCATAAACACTGAAGACATGTTTATGTGTTACCCTCATTTTAGAAATGAGAGGGAGACAGATTCACACAGATTTTACACTTGACTGCATGGTACACAGATAGCTGAAATACAATTTAAAACTGCAAATTAAATTAAACTCTCTTCCCTAAAACAGGGCCTTCTGATAATAATCAGAGTGTCAACAGAGTTTTATCCATAATTTGTATTATAATTTATTGTGCCAAAACAGTGCAACTAAAAGAAAAGCTCTTTATGTATTTTGGTACCATATAGAGAAGATTAGAAATAGTCCTATGTATGAATATTTTCTGTAATTACATTTATGTTATTGGTTTTTTATTTTAACTTTTAAAATTTTTTTTGCTGTACTAGTGATCAAATCCAGAGTCTAGCGCATGTTAGACAAGTGTTCTACAAATTATTCCACTTAGCTACATACCCATTCTTTTTTATTTTTATTTCATTTTATTTATTTATTTTTTGTAGTACTGAAGACTAAACCCAGGGGCACTTTATCACTGAACTACATCCTGAGGATTTAAAATGTTTGTTTTGAGGAAGGTCCTTGCTAAATTGCCCAGACTTGTGATCCTCCTGGTTCATCCTCCAGAGTAGCTAGTATTAAAGACAAGCACCATCATGCCCAGCTTATATTACTCCATTTTTAATGAAGCATGCTTTAGTTTGTTCAAGAAAAAAATGGGGTTTGAATCTTTGCAAATAATCAAACTGGAACTAATTACCTGAAAGTGCCTTATAATAACAATCACATTTCTTGTGTGTTAACTACGCATCAGATATTTTCTTAAGGATTTTCCTTCTTATAAAAAACTGCACCCTTACATAACTTTACATGCTATAAAATATAATTATCCTCAGTTAGCAATTGAGAATTAAGGCTTAAACAGTTCAGTTACACATCTTATGAAGGCAGAAGCTAGTATTTGTACCAATGTGTAGCTGACGTAAATGTCCCTCTTCTTAATTGCAAAGTAAAAATGTCAAATTTTCTTGAATAAAATAGATTATTTCAATGTAAAATGTTTAAATTGGTCAAAGTTTGGTGAGATTTGAGTGGGAGTTGAAGAGTGATGGGAATGGTGGTTCTCAGATAAGCTCTGCCTGACAAGGTGGGTGCATCAAGTAAGATTCAGAGGACCCTTCAGGGATCTGAGGTTTCTTACCATTAAAGAGTGAGAATGATGGATTCTGAGATGACTGTGGATATTTTGGGAAGAAAAGACTACCAGGAAAGACTTCATAATTATCAGGAGAGATCTAAGTAAATTCCAACCATACTGACTAGAATTAGAGTAATTATTATGCATTGATGAGAAACAGAGATTAGGTAAATTTTAGTATTAAGTATAAATTTCTGAAATATTATCAAACTACAATTTTTTTTCTAAGCAGTATATTTCTAGATTGAGGAAATACTTCATTTTCTTACTAAGGACATTCAAGTTAGGTGATAAATCATAGAGACTTTCAATAAAATCAAATTAGACATTATATTTCTTCTTAAGCCTAATAGGGATTAGTTAAACATATTCAATTTTAAATATATCTGTATATTTTTTCTTATGTAGGGAAAGTTCATGCATAAAATTTCACTTTTTCTTTCAAGTACACCTCTTCCTTTTTGTTTAATGGAAGTCTGCACATTCTCTCACATTCATTGGTCATGAAAGGCAACAGGACATCATAGAAAGATTTTGAATACAGAGTACATACAGGTAACTTTGACTACCAGATTATATAGCTATGGGCAAATATACTAGCTTCTTAGCTCTCAGTTCATTTGTAAAAGGGGAAGCATAATAACAAAATTTTCAATTTGTGTTATGAATTCTAAAAGTTTTAAAAAGTAATGGGCACTCAAGTTTTATATGCCCAGGACTGACTAATAGGATATGCTTTTATAAAACTGATCAGTAAGACTTATGCAATCCTAGGATCATAACGAAAAAAGGTGAATAATTCTTTTATTTATTTGTTCATTTTGGATGCCAATTTCATTTAGTGACAAGCAATTTTCAATATAAATCTTTAATATTTGCTTCATCTAAAATGCTTTTTCCTGAATATCCATTTTTCTGATTCTTATCTTCTCTGGTCTTCCTTAGAAATAGCACCTGAGTTAGATTCCCCTTTATTTTGTCTATTACTATATAACACTTCCCCATTTGTTTTTTTTAATTATCCATTTTTACCATGAAAATATTCTCTTCACAAGGGCAGGGGCTTGTGTATTTGCTTAAGACTGTATAAAGAGTGCCTTGAATTATTTATAATACATTGCATGTGATCATAAATATACCTGAAAAAATTAATAAACTAGGACATATTACACTATATTATTACCATTGTACTTGTCATAAGGCATTCTTCACAATATTCTTTGATGTTAGTATGTTGTTTCATGTTTTTGAATGTACAATATTTATTTTTCTTGTTTTGGTTTAGACTATTTTAATATTTAAAATAGTGCCACAATGAACATATTTGTATGTAAATGTTATACCCGAATGGTGATGGCTTCCTTCAAATAAAATCCTACAGTAGAATAACTTAGTCAGATGATTCATATGTGATTTTTTTCTTAAACATTTTGACAATCCATAGATTTCATTGGCAGTAGCTAGCCCAGCACCCTGTTGCTAATAACTCTTAAGATATTGTTAAATTGAATGTGGACATTTTTGAATAAAGAATGTGTGAAATACATGGAAGTTGCACTTTGGAAGTCTGGAATAAGCATTTGAATATAAAATATTGGAATCATGAACTGAATCAACTATCAACTGTACTGTAAGTGGGGTGATAAATGATAAGAATTGTGGATGACAGTGGTCAATACAGCATGTAGAGAACAAGATTTTCAAGTAGGTTTGGGGATAGTCCTTGGGTGTTCATACATAAATCAATGATTACCTGAATAAATAGTAGATTAAAATGTTCAATCAACAAGTACATGATTTTATTTTAGGTTACATGGCAATCAAGATTAATATTAAAGTAAAGGTATTCCTAGTGTTTGTGTTATTTAGCCTACTAAACTTCTCTAAAGATTTCATATTAAGAAATTACAAAAAGTCATGATTTTTGAGACCATTTTTCATTAAAAATGTATGTAGTTTCTCATTTTTATTATTAATAGGTACAAATCAAGAAGTTACAAGTTTCTTCTGCTTTCCAAAGTACCAGAATAGCCTCAAATTCACTTAAGACTGCTAGTGAATTAATCAGCTCTACAGTGTCCATTTATTATGTATTTGATAAGTGCAAAAATACTGTCGTAGTGTTTATCTGATCTAGAATAGGTAATTCACAGTTACCATCCTTGGGAGATTTTAATCTCTGGGAAGAATAGATATAATCAGAGGAAGTGACCAAATGAAGTTTGAATAAATGCTCAAGGGAGGACAAATCTGTGCAATAAGCAGCACTAGTAATCCTAATGCAGATGGAAATGCAACTTAATTTAAAAGTGAGAAGGATAACTTCATTTGAAGATCCCAGGAAGCAGAAAGAATCACGAGGATTTGGATAGTTAGGCAAAGGATATGTTATCATGTCAGGACAAACAAGATGACTCAGAAGAAGGAAGAGGGGGAAAAGAGAGCAAGGGAAAGAAAGGTGATGAGAATAAGTGGGAAAGCACAAAATAATATTCATCTCATGGGGAATAACACAACGTGGCTGAAGTGGGTGGCAAATGTAGAAAGCCAAAAGGCAGATGATGTTGGAAGACACAATAAAATCATAGATACAACCATAGAAATGAAAAGTTGTACCCCATTTGTGTACAATGAATCAAAATGCAGTCTGTAAAAATAAAATTTTTTAAAAAATGAAAACCAAAATACAAACATGATGTCTTGTACAACAGCATCTATTAACTAATTCGTATGCACATTGAAGTCTTCTATCATATCCCTAAATGTATGCACTGATATTTGTGGTTTGTGTTATTGTACTGTGACATTCCATCATTGCTTTTTCTTACTTTTTTGTGATTTCAGATTGTCTATGACTTTGTATTGCTTTTAAAATGAAACTGTTATGAGACTAAAAACCAAAGGATGAGTTTCTTCCTAAAAAAAAAGAAATGTAGAATACCCTTCTAAGGCATTTGAAAGAAAACTAAAGAATGTGACTGCAGCTTCTAAAGTGGTTTAACCTAAGCACAATACATGTGACATTTTAGCAGTGATACAAATGTTTTCATAGAGAATTGTAAAGAGCGGGGTTAAACTATCAATGAAGGTGATTGGCATTAAATAATTTTTGGTCATCTCGAAGAAGAAATATCCCCAAACGGTCAGGCATTTAGTGCATCGCTGTAGTGGAAGTACAGTGAAGAGGAGGAAGCTGCATAAGTACTGTGGCAGACCCAGGATGATTTAATGGGCTAATGACATTTTGTAAACTCAGAGGTTGTGATGCCTAATCCTGCTCCCACAGTTAACACAGTATGTGGTATTTCTGCATTAATTTCTGTGGTTATAAAATAGCTGTTTTTCATGACTCTCAAGGGGATCTACAAAATCAGTTGAAATAACAACAGATAAGTACTTTGAGCTTCTTAAAGAAAAAACCTAAATCTTATAATTGCCTTCTTCAACTACCTTCATTATATTTTATAGAGTGGATTGGAGTGAATATAAGAGATGGATTAATCTCCCTTAGTTTTTTTTTCTCAAGTTGCTCAAAAAAAGAATTTTCACAGAAATGCAGCATATAGAAATTTTATTCATTAATGATAAACATAATATAACTAGCAATAAAATCACTTCTATGATACATTTAAGAAATGAAGAATACGGCTTATATGCCTTAACATATCTGAAGTTATGCTTTTATGTCATAATCTACTTTAGGAATGATTTGTACATGCTATTTTTCTTTGCCAGAAGAGGTAATAGAGTTTCACTGATTCACCTATATTTTCAAATCAGGTTCAACTTTTATTAATGGCCAAAGTTTTCAAAAATTGGCTAAGTATAAAACTGTAAGTATACATTCCTTGGGCATGGAATAGTTTACTGGGTGACACTTAACAAGTTTATTGTATCTTTTAAGTTTATGTTGGTGTGCACAATAGAATGCAATGATCCTTTGCTTATTTATGCACAATGGAAATTTATTGTAAGTTTGTATAGTATTCAAAAGATGAATAATGGAGAAGTAAAGTCTCTACAAGGACAGGTATGAGAATGGCTTCCGGGGGAAGGAATTCCTAGATATCAAAACCAAGGCATTAGCATCAAGTTGCCCCATCTCCCATAAAATTTCCATCTGTATCTTTTTGTTTATGATGATCAAAATTCCCTGGCACAAGGTAAATCTAATTTTCCCATCTCGAGTCTAGTCTATAGCAGTTGGATTCATTTACATGCACAGGACAGTATTAGGAATCTTGGTGCTGTGCCTAGATCAGGAGAAATTGTTGGGTGCCTAGGATCCACCACCTTGGTAACTACTGGAATTCTCATGATCAAAAACAAGTTTAGCTCTATATGTATGAACTCTTCTCCAGGATATGCTGAGTTGATTTGAACAAAACTAACAATAGAAGGTGCTGTTGAAAGCATAAAAGAGAATATCTCCTGAGAACGAGGAAAAATAACATTTTCGAGGGCTAAACCAATACGTGCAGATGACTTTAAAACTTTGAATAGTTGACTCTTTTAATAAAGGTTTTGAATTCCCAATTGAATATTATTCATCTATGAAAAAGAATGAATGCCTGTCATTTGCAAAAACATGTGTGGACATGAGGGTCATTATGCTAATTGTCATAAGCCAGACACACAAAACATAAAATAAAGGAGTTGAATAGGGTCATCAGAGACTAGGAAGAGCAGGAGTAGTCAGATGGAAGAAGTTAGATAAAGGACATCAACACAGAGGGCAGGAGTTACTTTCTGATAACCATTGGCTACAACTATCTATGATGTATTTTGAAATAACTAGCAAGAGTAATTCCTAATGTTTGAGGAGACGATCCCTTATACATAGTATGCATATATCAAATCATCCTACTATACCCCATAAAGATGTAAAAATTTTGTCTTAATTTTGGAAAAATTCAGAAAATAGAGTAATGTAGAAAATAAAAGGTAAGCAATAGAAAATGAATTAAAGAAAATGATGGAAGAAAAACTAAATTTTATTATGTTATATAAAGTAACAAAATCTAATCAGAAAACATATTAGTAGTCTTCTTAGACATGGATATAAGAATGTGAACAGCTAATATATAATATGAAATAAATATTCTAGCCAAGCCATTTAATATCACTTTGTATTTATCATGGTGACTTTTTAAGGAAGGGACCAGAGGACTGGATTATTTAAATAGCTTTTTTGAATAAATTGATGGACCAGAGGTGATAGAGGAGTATCTCTGCATCCCAAGAAGGTGTACAACTGAATGGGAAACTGTGGACCCATAGGAATATCACAGTAGACAACATTTGGGTGAGAATAAAGGAAAGAAACCCAAAATTAATGATGCTGTGGAAGTAGATGACAGCTCACTCAGCCCAGCAGACTTGCTTCCCTAATGCAGCTCATGAAACTGTTGCAAAAGTGAAATATAATAGCCATGTGGGACTTCAAATGACTGGACATCTGCTGGAAGTCTTGTTTTACTCAAAGCAACAAATCTGATGAATACAGTAGTGGTAGATAATATGTTCTCTTCAATAATGTCTCAGTATTCTCTTGCACAGAGCCATTCTCCAAACCAACCCAGGAACACCAATCTCATGCAAATAAAACCCTTACCACATACTGCATTCTCCCTCCTCATTAGTCTTTAATAACACCCAGTTCTTTCCTAAGAAGATTACTTAACCTTCAGTTTCATAAGGAAAATTTTCTTAACGTCCTAAATTCCATGCAATGCAGGGCTCAGAAGCTATTCTGAATGTCTTAGGTCATTTTTGCTCTTTCTAAACCATTACAACCTAAAGTTCATGCAAATAGACATACTCTGCTTTAATACATAACATCTGAATTTTTCACTTTTTTTTTTTTCCCATTTCTGTCAACCACCCACCATTTGTCAATACTCCACTCTCGTGTCTATCCTTCTTGAAGTCTCTGACCCTGGTTATTTACCTTGCCCTGTGTTTTAAGCCTTGCTATTATTCTGTTATCACATGGCAAACCTTACAGCATTCTGCTTTCCCTTTTCTTTGTCTTCAACCTCTAAGTCTCATATTTCCCATTCCACTTTAGTCACTTCCACACCTTATCATAGTTCTGATCGGGTTTGTGAAGATATTTTCCCTTTTTGAGTCTTTCATTCCATTCTGGATATTTCTTTCAGTTGTTTACTTCCTTTCTACATCTCAGATTATACATTTAGAGAGTCTGTCTTTGACTTCTAAAGAAAATTCTCTCTCTGATTCTTATTCCATAGAATTAGATTTATGTTCTATATCAGTCTATTCATTCTCTTGACAATAGTCTCATCTCCCAACACTTCTTTCTAGGAGGCTCTCATTTGGCCAATTAACTGTCAACTTTCTCTATTTATGTTGAGGAGAATGGGGAAATACAGTTTCAGATTGTTGTGAATAAGTACTCAGACTTTATATTCTCACCTGATCCCTAAATACTACTTGAAACTACTTTCATGTCATCTTAACTATCTTCTTTTACCACTTTCTGCATCAGGAATGTTAAACCTTCATTTATGGTAAGGTTCAAATCCATCATCACCCTCTAACTCAAAGAGAAATAGATGCTCTCAAGTGAGAAGTTCTTAAATCATCATTGTTTCAATGTCAGGAAGGATAACTTTAGCTGGAAAAGAAGAGTTTCTTACAAAAAATGCCTTTAAAGAGTAAGAACTTTTATTATATCATTTTAAAAGAAAGTTCTGAAGTAGGTGAGCCCAGGTCAACCCAGATGAATGACATTGTCATTGGAGACCCCACCACTTTCTTTCTGTGACGGCCACTTGTGTGGCCTCTCATAACCTCTGATGCCTAGCATTCATGTCTTCTATCCTTTTGCCTGGGGGTGGGGTGAGCGGGACATATAACTTCTAACTCATAAGATGTGGTGACAATTCCTTGGTGGTGTCATGTAATCCCACAGCAGTCCTGCTTTGGAGACTCTCCTTGCCTTCCTTGAAAATGTAAAAAGGCCATGTACTAAAAGCCTCCATGGACAGAAGCAAAGGGTGGTTCAAAGAAATGAGAGGCAAGAAACTAGTGTTCCTTATCCTACCTTCACGCGGAAATGAATTATGCCTCCAACTTCAGTAAGAGTATAAGCAGATCCTTTCTTAGAAGAGACTTCTGATGAAGACATTCTGGTTTCTTGATTGTGCTCTCTGGAGACTTTAAACAGGGGCCCCAAACTTTGCCTAGACTCTTGGTTCACAAAAGCTGAAATGATAAATATGTGTTTTTGTCAGCTACTGAGTTTATGATAACTTGTTACATGAAAGTGATTCTTAGGCAAGAATGGAGGAAGGATGGATTGTATAGAGGAAAAAAGAGGGATGGAAGAGGTGGGGAGAAGGAAAAATAACAGAATGAGACAAACACCATTACCCTATGTACATGTATGATTACACAAATGGTATGACTCTATTTCATGTACAACCAGAGAAACAAGTTTACCCCATTTGTTTACAATGAATCAAAATAAATAAATTATTAAAAAATAAAATAAAATTGATTCTTGATTCTACCTGTCCTCGACATGCACAACCAATTTATTATAAATTTCTTTTAAATTTACCTTCAAAATATAGAGGATATAGCTCAGTGGTATAAAGCTTGCCTGCCATGTGTGAGGTTCTGGGTTTGATCCCTAACACTGTCAAAAGAAAAAAAAAAAAGTACTGTCAGAAAAATGTAACTACTGCTTATGGTCTATACCATAGTCACCTTTGGTGTCTTGTAATTATTCCCCCTTTTGTCCATTCTCTCACACATCATAGTAATCTTCAGAATTACATCATGTCATACACCCATGCACCATTCTGAACATTCATATGGAAAATTTTCTATCACTGATAGACAAAAATTCAGATTTTTACCATGTTCTACAAAAGTCTTCAAGATCTGGTCACTGGCTAACAACTTAACTTCACCACTTCCCCTTTGCCTGAACTCATTCTACTGTGGCCACATTGACATTCTTATCCCATTTGAGCCTTTGGCTTAGTATTCTGTTTTCATGAATCTTCTACATTCAATTTTAAAAGCAGAATTATTAGATGTTCACCCTGTGCCACACACTAACCAGATGGTAGAAATTCAGCTGTAAAATAAACGTGTCTAATCAAAAAAACACAGAAGGTTGTATAGATGCACTATCCAAATTATCAGACTGCATTCAGCTGGAAATAAATTTGGAAAATCTCGTTTTAAGAGAGCCCAGCATGTGTAACCTGAAGAGTCATTCATTTTGCATCCCTTTAGCAACAAATCTGTCTATTTCACACTTATGAATATGTGATAAAATAGGTCAAATGTCAGTTACTGGGCAAAGTAAAGAAAGAAAATTACAGAAATTCTTTTAGAACTTTGTTCATTATCTAACAATGATCTACAATTTCATATAGAATTACTGAGAACACCTCTGGTGACTGCTTTCTCCTCACTCTTCCCATGTAATTTATGGGTTGTTTCCTACTATGGACATAGGTATTGCCATAGTGTAGGCCCTATACTTCGGATTTTTTCCTATTTCTTTGTTATTATAACTGAAAGTGCAAATACAAGGCATATTTTTGTTGAAGGTCACCAGGAAGGCTTTCTGAGTTAATTGTTTTGGTCTCTGTGCTCCTTTGATATTTTATCATCATCATCTTCATAATGAACCTAAAACATTGCATATGATTAACATATTGTCTACCCTATCTGATAATCTATATAATACTAACATTTCTTCCAGAGTTAAATAATAGTCTTGCATGAGTATTTCAGAGGTAATGAATTAATTACTACCAGAAAGAAAGCTAAACCCCTCCATTCTACTGATTATCATTACTAGAATCAGATTCACTTAAAAAAAAACACACAATTATGAGCATTGTTGACAATATGATGCTATTTGCATTTATTTTTGTTATGCGCTATTGAGAAACAGTTTAAAACACTAGTTTTTAATGGTAACACTGACATTTTCAGGAAGTAGGTGTAGTGAAAATAGGATCAGATGGTCTGATAAATCTGACATGCATAAGAATTACTAGATAGAAAATGTTTGAGATAAAATAAACACAAATTCCTAAATACCTTACATAATGTCCTATATAAGTCTATTTCAACTCAATTTATATGCTTTACCTATGTCAATTTTTTGCCAATCCTTTATCAAGTATGTGGGTTTAGCAAAAATTGGTACATGTCCCTGAGTTCATTACTTGCTGATTACTTGGAATAGATAATATAATGAACACACCGTGACATATATATGCAACTTTTTGGTGGTTTGAAAGAGGTTGCCTTCACAACTTTATTATGCAGAGCTCTGTTATCCTAGTGGAAGAAAGCGAAGTGGGACTGCCCATTCATGAAAAGCCACTACAGCCCAGCCAGGGATTTGGAGGTTTTAAGGGCTTCTTCACAGAAGGTTGGCATCTGCAAGAGGACACATGGGACTAGTGTCAAAAGCAACACTGTGTCAGCAAACCAAAACAATGGTGGTTCCTTGCAATGGCAAGCTTGTTGACGGGATTTTCTAGATTTTTTTCCCCCCCGTGGGACTGTTGAAGCAAGGATAATTCTTTTCTAATAAGACCTTGGGATTTTTGGGTAATTCATTCTCTCTCTCTCTCTCTCTCTCTCTCTCTCTCTCTCTCTCTTTCTCTCTCTCTCTCTATGTTTATAGGGGCTATTGTCACATCCTCTATACTAATCATCCCATTTGTGGTAATAGGTAATAATTCAATACCAATGTGTATAATGAATTCTCAATGCATATGACAGAATATTATTTTCTTTCTTACAATATTTTAGAGCATTTAAAAATTTTAATCATTAATATTTGATCAAGTTTAATATTTGATCATAAATTGCTGTAGGATTTGTTTTGAAGAAAAGCAACACAAATTTTACCACAAAATATGAAGACATATGGAATATTTGTTGAAAGGCAATCATAATGAAAGAAATTCTTAAAATTTCCATTTTTTCTGCCAATGTGCATTAATATCCAGCAAATCAATATGATGCTATTTCCTGTATATGTTGCTTTTTTTTTTTTTTGCAGTATTGAGGAATGAACCCAGTATCATACTAGTCAAATGCTGTATCACTGAACTAAATCCTCAGCTCCTATATTTCTTAAAAAGTTCTGATATTTAAACAGAATCACAAAAGCAAAATAGTAATTTGCATCATTTTTCTCCCTTCCTGCTTTCCCCTGGACTCCATTCTCTCCCACAGATGTAGCATTGTTCTCACAGGATAGCTCACAAAAATTTAAAAAAGTACCTTCAGTAAATAATCTTTCACATCTCAGATTACATGAGCTCTCTCATTTATACTCTCATTGCAGATTCTCCTTTTCCCTCAAAAATTTTAAAATAGTATTTATACTGGAGCTCAATCCAATGTTTTCCGTGGGTGTAAACCATCTCTATCAAGATCAACTCGCCTCCCCAGGCACCACACGCTGCAAACCACTAAAAGCCAGATATATTCTACCCTTGGGGGTGTGGAACCTTTTCCTGGCAGGATCCTGAAAATATATCAGTTGAGCAGGGCAAAATGGTGCACTTAAGGAGGGGCTGTGCGAAGACATAGTGAAGACTGGGGAGATGTGAGAAGATGTGGAGGGCGGGCAGATCCATTCTGGGATAAACTCCTAGAACTAAAAGTGAACCTTCATTCACTTCTCTGCTTTATTTGATAAAAGCAAATTATTTAGATGAGAAAATGTGATTCCTTATATGAGATTTCTCTGGAGAGCTATCTGACTTTCTGGTTAAAAATTCCTGAAATATCCAGCGGTATTCAACATACTTTCCTTCTCTGGAATAAACAGGAAAAGTACTTCAAAAGAACTTTCACCTGCTTCATTTTCCACTGAAAAGGTACAGTTGAGGTAGAGCTAGGGGGAAGAAGTATCTTCACCACACAGAACTTTACTTTTTATGAAAAGTTTTATAATTTGCAGATATATGTAAAGACATGCATTTTATCAAAAGAATCCATGTTTTGTTTGCTATTATGTTTATAACTATATTAAAATCATTGAGTTCAGTAATATTTTTAAATGTATCTAAACTTTCCAGCAATACATGGGAATTAAATTTACTTCTTGTGTGTGTAACTATTCAAGTAGAGGACATGAACTGGTTTAAAGTGCATAAACCATTCCCAACCCTTGCACAGCCTGGCCATTACTTTGCCAGGCTGTCTCTTCTTACATTTCTCTCATACTATCCTATGGCAAAACTAACAGTAAGTGACACTGATGAATCTGAAAGAGTCAAAATGAATGGTTCAAAAGAAACTCTCAGGTCCTGCCCCCTGTCCTGTTCTAAATGCTTTAAATTCCTGGTTCTGCTTAAACTGCTTCCCTCCCTTCATTTTATCTTTCTTCAACATCTGCTTTTTCATCTCTTTTCTCCATTTTGCTTTTAAGGGTATATGTGAGTAGAAATGAAGTCAGATGAAACTAGCATCAAACATATGTCTATATTCATTTATTGAAGAACCTGTTAGTTACATTCATATCAAAATAGATTGTTTCTACAGTCAATTCTCTGAATTGAGTAGGATTCATTATTGCTCTTGTGGTTATCTGTGATTCTACAGAAAAATTCAAATGATGATTCACTTCCATTTATACTTAATACTCTGAAAACACAAAGAAGGGAAGGCTGTTTGACATTATTTGTAGTTATTTACTTATCCTATTAATTGGGTTCTGAGGGTACTTTGGAAAGAATAATCTAGAAATTTTCAAATTCGTACATAAAGTACTGTCTTTCTGTGAACAGTGTTCTGTATTGAAAGTATATTCTATTAATTATTTGTGCTTTACCCATGAAATATATGCTCTAGAAGGAGTATATCTATTCATATCACTAAAAGTTTTTCAACAAATATTTATAAAAATCTTATGTGTTGATTCATTTGGAAATAATTGGTCCACTTCAATAGATGACAATAAAATTCTATACTCTGCCTATTTAATCATCATTCTGACTTTGTGATGCCCTTGATGATCTCTTCATGGTATCATGACAAGGGGCACTCCTTTATGCCTGCATCCATGCTGGAAAAAGAACTATAGCCAAGTAGACCTGGCCTTCTTAATGCTTACACCAACCAGCTGCAACCTGGCCCTGACCACTGCTCAGCATGCCTGATATTTCTCCCTCATTGACTCCTTGGCTCATTGCTCTCAAAAATGTTCCAAAGCTCTTTTGCCCATAAGCTTCCAATTTTTTCTCCTCTATTTCAGTTAGAGCAGATCTCTTACTTCACTGTGCATACTGGGGCAAGCCAGAAGGGGTTATTTTATTGTCTCAGTACCTCTCATATTTCTCTTGCATATTTCTCTGTACAGTCTCAGGAATAGAATCTATTCCTCTGTCCAGAATCCAGATTTTGTATTTTTTATTCCATTTATTGGCATCAGAAAGTGTCCTGATTGTATGTTTTTCCCTTTGAGTTTAAGAAAATGTCATCTCACAATTTTTAAATCTACCCATTCATTCAATTAGTAAATATTTACTGAGGGCCTAATACATTAGATGTTTGTCCATAAAGAAGGAGAATGAATCCTGATGTTACAGAGTTCACAAACTGATATTTAAATAATTGCTCTACAAAATGTTAGGTAAATGTGAATAACAACAGATATCTTATTGAAGTCTGACTATAGGCAGGCATTAAAGTAATATTTAGATAAGAGGTTCAAGATGGCGGACTAGAGGGCGGCTGCATTTCATGTTGCTCCAGGACTCAAGATTCAAAAGAGGAGATAGTGACTTGGGACCAACTCAAAGCCGCCCGGGGAGTTTCTCCCATAGGGGAGGCGTCCCCGAAGGGGCAGTAGCCCTGGAACGCAGAGAACTTTGTGAAGTACAGTGACTCGGCGGGTCGCCCCTCCCCCGCCGGAGCGGTAAAAACGGACAGCGAAGCGGAGCGAAAAATGGCGGATTGAAGTTTCCAGGACCGCGGGCAGATTCTCTAACCTAAGGAGACTCGTCTGCGAAGGGTGAGGCTCTCAAGCCCAGGAGGGAGGTCCGGGCCCCTGGGAACGTTGCCCGCGAAGGCTGCCCTGCCCAGGCGGCAAGACACACCTCCCCTGCTGGAGCAGTGAACTCGGAAAGCGGGGAACTTTGCAAAGGAGGTTGTGCGACACACCGCTTGGTTTTGAAGCGATCTGCCAGGGCTCCAGCGGCTGCCAGAGAAAGAGTGGGGCGGCGAGTTGTTTGGATCCAGCAACCGCCTGAGCAACGGGGAGGGGGCTGCCCAGAGGAGGTGGAGGTACGCAGTGAGTGCCTTGGTCTCCAAGCGCCCACACCTGGAGGAAGAGACGAGCGACGGGTCACTGGGGCTTGGAGCATATGTACGAGGCTCCAAGTGACTGCTCAGAGGGCGGGTCGCATAGCCAGGCGATTAGGTGCATAGCAAGGTCCGGTCCAGGGACCTAGGCACCTTTTCTTGAATGAACTACACAGAGACAAGCTGAGGGGCGAAGTGAAGGTTCCAGGACTTCAGGCAGCGTCTCTGAGAAGGGACAACCTAAGGAGACTCGTCTACGAAGGGTGAGGCTCCCAGGCCCAGGAGGTAGGTCTGGGCCCCTGGGAAGGCTGCCCTGCCCAGGCAGCAAGACACATCTACCCTCATTGGAACAGTGAGCTCGGAAAGTGGGAGACCTTGCAGAGGAGGCCGAGCAGCACACCGCTTGGTTTTTTGGTTTTTTGGACCAATCTGCCAGGGCTCCGGGGGCTGCCAGAGAAAGAGTTGGGTGGCGAACTATTTGGATTCAGCAACTGCCTGAACAACGGGGAGGGGGCTGTCCTGAGGAGGTGGAGGTGCGCAGTGAGTGGCTTGGTCTCCAAGCGCCCACACAGAACACCTGCCTGGAGGAAGAGACGAGTGACGGGTCACTGGGGCTTGGAGCATATGTACGAGGCTCCAAGTGACTCTTCAGAGGAGGGGTCGCATAGCCAAGTGATTAGGTGCAAAGCACGGTCCGAGCCGGGGATCTAAGCACCTTTTCTTGAAAGAGCTACACAGAGACCAGTTGAGGGGTGGAGCGAAGGTTCCAGGACTGTGGGCAGCTTCTCTGAGGAGGGGCCACCTAAGGAGACTCGTCTGCGAAGGGCAGGGCTCCCAAGCCCAGGAGGTAGGTCCAGGCCCCTGGAAACGCTGCTTGGGAAGGCTGCCCTGCACAGGCGGTAGTTGTGGACTGAGGAGAACCTCTAGGAGGGGAACGGACTAGTGAGACCTCCCCACCGGGTGGGTCTTCCCCGCCGAGTGAGGTTTTCCCACAAAGACAGTAAAACCAGAGACACAGGCCCAAACAGGCATTGCCTTAGCCCGCAGTCTAGTTACCCTTTGGATGACCATTGGTCAACAAGTAGAGGCACCTCTGCCCACTAGCAGGGAATATACCCCACCTGAAGACCACCACCCCTAGAGAGGCAGCTACCTAGGGGAACACCGAAGTATCAACTTCCTCTAAGACTTCAGGCTACTGAAGGATAAGAGGGGATACACTAGCAATCTTCAGGGACATTATAAGTCAATAGAGGAAATCTGCAACATCTCTGCAGTCCACTGATACCTGAACAATATGAGAAAACAAGGGAAGAAAATGCCTCAAACAAATCTGGATGTTATATCAATAAAATCCAATGACAGCATGGCAGAAGAAATGTCAGAAAGGGAGTTCAGAATGTACATAATCAACATGATAAGGGAAGCAAACGATGAAATGAAAGAGCAAATGCAGGCATTGAATGAACGCACCAATAGACAGTTAAAAGAGCAAATACAGGAAGCAAAAGACCATTTCAATAAAGAGTTAGAGATATTGAAAAAAAACCAAACAGAAATCCTTGAAATGAAGGAAACAATAAACCAAATTAAGAACTCCATAGAAAGCACAACCAATAGGATAGAACACCTGGAAGACAGAACCTCAGATATTGAAGACAAAATATTTAACCTCGAAAACAAAGTCGAACAAACAGAGAAGATGGTAAGAAATCATGAACAGAATCTCCAAGAGCTATGGGATATCATGAAAAGGCCAAATTTGAGAATTATTGGGATTGAGGAAGGCTTAGAGAAACAAACCAAAGGAATGAACAACCTATTCAATGAGATAATTTCAGAAAATTTCCCAAATCTGAAGAACGAAATGGAAAATCAAGTTCAAGAGGCTTACAGGACTCCAAATACACAAAATTACAACAGACCCACACCAAGGCACATTATTATGAAAATACCTAACATACAAAATAAAGACAGAATTTTAAAGGCCGCGAGAGAAAAGAACCAAATTCTATTCAGAGGGAAACCAATAAGAATATCAGCAGATTTTTCAATCCAGACCCTAAAAGCTAGAAGGGCCTGGAATAACATTTTTCAAGCCCTAAAAGAAAATGGATGCCAACCAAGAATCTTATACCCAGCAAAACTTACCTTCAGATTTGACAACGAAATAAAATCCTTCCATGATAAACAAAAGCTAAAAGAATATACAAAAAGAAAGCCAGCATTACAGAACATTCTCAGCAAAATATTCCATGAAGAAGAAATGAAAAACAAAGAAGCAAATCAGCAAAGGGAGGAGCTATCCTAAAGGAACTCTCAAATAAAGAGGAAGCAAGTCGTGTCAAAAATAAGCAAATAAATGAATAAAATGAGTCAAATGACCGGGAATACAAATCATATCTCAATAATTACCCTGAATATTAACGGCCTGAATTCATCAATCAAAAGACATAGACTGGCAGATTGGATAAAAAAGAAAGATCCAACAATATGTTGCCTGCAAGAGACTCATCTCTTAGAAAGAGATACCCAAAGACTAAGGGTGAAAGGATGGGAAAAAACTTACCATGCACATGGACCCAGCAAAAAAGCTGGGGTATCCATCCTCATTTCAGATAAAGTGGACTTCAAGCCAAAGTTAATCAGAAGGGATAAAGAAGGACATTTCATAATGCTTAAGGGAACCATAAATCAGCAAGACATAACAATCATAAATATCTATGCCCCAAACAGTGGCTCACCCATGTATGTCAAACAAATCCTTCTCAATCTCAGAAACCAAATAGACCACAATACAATAATACTAGGTGATTTTAACACGCCTCTCTCTCCACTGGACAGATCTTCCAAACAAAAATTGAATAAAGAAACCTTAGATCTCAATAACACAATCAATAATTTAGACTTAACAGACATTTATAGAATATACCATCCAACGAAGAGTGAATACACTTTCTTCTCAGCAGCACATGGATCCTTCTCTAAAATAGACCATATATTATGCCACAAAGCTAATGTTAGCAAATACAAGAAGAAAGAGACACTTCCTTGTATTTTATCAGACCATAATGGATTGAAACTAGAAATAAATGAAAGAGCAAAAAACAGAAATTACTCCAACACCTGGAGATTAAACAATATGCTATTATATGAGGAATGGATAACAGAAGATATTAGGAAGGAAATTAAAAAATTCTTAGAGGTAAACGAGAACAAAGAAACATCGTATCAAAATCTCTGGGACACTATGAAAGCAGTACTTAGAGGAAGATTTATTTCATGGAGCGCATTTAATAAAAGAAGTAAAACTCAAAAAATAAATGAACTAACACTACAGCTCAAAGCCCTAGAAAAAGAAGAACAGACCAACACCAGAAGTAGTAGAAGACAGGAAATAGTTAAACTCAGAGCTGAAATCAACGAAATTGAAACGAAAGAAACAATACAAAAAATTGACAAAATAAATAGTTGGTTCTTCGAAAAAATAAACAAAATTGATAAACCTTTAGCCACACTAACAAAGAGAAGACGAGAGAAAACCCAAATCACCAAAATTCGGAATGAACAAGGAAGTATCACAACAGACACGACTGAAATACAAAACATAATTAGAAGCTATTTTGAAAATCTATATTCCAACAAAATAGAAAATTTCGAAGATATCAACAAGTTTCTAGAGACCTATGAATTGCCTAAACTAAACGAGGAGGACATGCACAATTTAAATAGACCAATTTCAAGTAATGAATAGAAGAAGTCATCAAAAGCCTACCAACAAAGAAAAGTCCAGGACCTGATGGTTTCTCAGCCGAGTTCTACAAAACCTTTAAAGAAGAGCTCATTCCAATACTTTTCAAAGTATTCCATGAAATAGAAGAGGAGGGAACCCTCCCAAACTCATTCTACGAAGCCAATATCACCCTGATACCTAAACCAGACAGAGACACATCGAGGAAAGAAAATTTCAGACCAATTTCCTTAATGAACATCGACGCAAAAATTCTCAACAAAATTTTAGCAAATCGCATACAAAAATGTATTAAAAAGATAGTGCATCATGATCAAGTGGGTTTCATCCCAGGGATGCAAGGTTGGTTCAACATCAGGAAATCAATAAATGTAATTCACCATATCAACAGACTTAAAGTCAAGAATCACATGATTATTTCAATAGATGCAGAAAAAGCATTTGATAAAATACAGCACCCCTTCATGCTCAAAACACTAGAAAAAATAGGGATAGTGGGAACGTTCCTTAACATTGTAAAGGCCATCTATGCTAAGCCCATGGCTAATATTATTCTTAATGGTGAAAAACTGAAAGCATTCCCCCTAAAATCTGGAACAAGGCAGGGATGCCCTCTCTCACCACTCCTATTCAATATCGTCCTTGAAACTCTAGCCAGAGCAATTAGACAGACCAAAGAAATTAAAGGGATACGAATTGGAAAAGAAGAACTCAAACTATCCCTATTTGCTGATGATATGATTATATACTTAGAGGAACCAGGAAATTCCACCAGAAAACTCTTAGAACTCATAAGTGAATTCAGTAAAGTAGCAGGATACAAGATCAATGCTCATAAATCCAATGCATTTTTATACATAAGTGATGAATCTTCAGAAAGAGAAGTTAGGAAAACTACTCCATTCACAATAGCCTCGAAAAAAATAAAATACTTGGGAATCAATCTCACAAAAGAGGTGAAAGACCTCTACAATGAGAACTACAGAACACTAAAGAAAGAAATTAAGGAACACCTTAGAAGATGGAAAGATCTCCCATGTTCCTGGATAGGCAGAATTAATATTGTCAAAATGGCCATACTACCAAAAGTGCTATACAGATTCAATGCAATTCCAATTAAAATCCCAACGATGTACCTTACAGAAGTAGAACAAGCAATCATGAAATTCATCTGGAAGAATAAGAAACCCAGAATTGCTAAAGCAATCCTTCGCAGGAAAAATGAAGCAGGGGGTATTGCAATACCTGAACTTCAACTGTACTACAAAGCAATAGTAACAAAAACGGCATGGTATTGGTACCAAAATAGACAGGTAGATCAATGGTACAGAATAGAGGACACGGACACAAACCCAAAGAAATATAATTTCCTCATACTAGACAAAGGGGCCAAAAATATGCAATGGAGAAAAGATAGCCTCTTCAATAAATGGTGCTGGGAAAATTGGAAATCCATATGCAACAAAATGAAAATAAACCCATATCTCTCACCGTGCACAAAACTAAACTCAAAATGGATTAAGGACCTCGGAATCAGACCAGAGACCCTGCATCTTATAGAAGAAAATGTAGGTCCAGATCTTCAACATGTCGGCTTAGGACCAGACTTTCTCAACAGGACTCCCATAGCACAAGAAATAAAAGTAAGAATCAACAACTGGGATAGATTCAAACTAAAAAGCTTTCTCTCAGCAAAGGAAACTATCAGCAATGTGAAGAAAGAGCCTACAGAGTGGGAGAAAATCTTTGCCAATCATACTTCAGATAGAGCACTAATCTCCAGAATCTATAAAGAACTCAAAAAACTCAACACCAAGACTACAAATAATCCAATCGACAAATGGTCTAAGGAAATGAACAGACACTTCACAGAAGAAGACCTACAAACAATCAACAAACATATGGAAAAATGTTCAACATCTCTAGTAATAAAAGAAATGCAAATCAAAACCACCCTAAGATTCCATCTCACCCCAATCAGAATGGCGATTATCAAGAACACAAGCAACAACAGGTGTTGGCGAGGATGTGGGGAAAAAGGTACACTCATATATTGCTGGTGGGGTTGCAAATTAGTGCAGCCACTCTGGAAAGCAGTATGGAGATTCCTTAAAAAACTTGGAATGGAACTACCATTTGACCCAGCTATCCCACTCCTTGGCCTATACCCAAAGGACTTAAAATCAGCATACTACAGAGATACAGCCACATCAATGTTCATTGCTGCTCAATTCACCATAGCCAGATTGTGGAACCAACCTAGATGCCCTTCAGTTGATGAATGGATAAAGAAACTATGGCATATATATACAATGGAATATTACTCAGCCATAAAGAATGATAAAATTATGGCATTTGCAAGCAAATGGACGAAATTGGAGAATATCATGCTAAGTGAGATAAGCCAATCTCAAAAAACCAAAGGAAGAATGATCTCGCTGATAAGTGGATGATGATACATAATGGGGCGTGGGAGGGTTTAGTTTTAGGGTTAGAGTGAGGGTTAGGGAGGGGGGCAAGAACGGGGGAAGAAAGGACTGTATAGAAGGAAAAGAGGGATGGGAGGGGTGGGGGGAAGGGGAAAAAAATAACAGAATGAATCAACCAACATCACCCTATGTAAACGTATGATTACACAAATGGTATGCCTTTACTCTATGTACAAACAGTGAAAGAACATGTATCCCATTTGTTCACAATAAAAAATAAAATTAAAAAAAAAAAATCATTCATTAAAAAAAAAAAAAAAAAGTAATATTTAATACAGTCCTTTAGAAAAATATGATGAAATAAAAATCTGTGCAGGAAATTTTAAGCTTGTATTATTTTTACCAACTTCAGAACTGACATTTTTCAAATTTGACCAACTTGTTAAAGCATATTTAACTACAGAGTGGCAGAATTGATACCCCAACCCATGTCTTTCTGATTCCAGAGTTCATATATTTAAATTATCATGTTACATGTACAATGATAGGATACTGCATAAAATGCAATGGGAAAACAGGAATGTCTAACCAAAGTTGTAATTGCTAGAGTCTCCTTGGTACAGTTACATATACATATTTTGCTAAATGATAGCTGGACTTAGGTGAAAGGATCTTCCCCAGTGAAGTTTTCTCCTGTAACGTGTACAGAAGAGACTGCATACAGCAAGGTGACAGTCAAAAGCATTAACAGAGAAAAATCAATCTGGTATTAAAAGAGCATAATGTAGAAAATAGGACTGGTGGAAAATTATGTTGAAAAATAGTCTGGACCCTTGTCCTTGAGGGTTCCATGTGGCACAATCTAGGAGTTTAGATTCCAAATAAGAAACAACTGAGCCAGAAGAGTTTTATAAAAGCACTTATGAGGTCAGGTTTGCATTCCTCCTTCAACATTCTACATAGAATGGGAGGGATCATGAAAAAATTACCAGAAAAACAGAAACAGAAATTAGACAATTGTTCCAATAGTCCAGGTGAGAGGTGATTAACGAGGGCCATACAGAGCAACAGTATTGGCATCAAACAGGCCTAGACTGTAGTTCTGGCTCAGTTACCCACCAACTGTGTGACTTGGGGCTAGTTTTTAGCCTTTGCAATTTCTAAGTTTCTAAAACCCTACGTGAAAGTAGTAATTCCCCTATAAACTTATTGAAAGGGATATACCTCATAATCCACATAAACTGCTTGGTACCTTTTAAGTATTCCTCAAATTAGTGATGTTATTACTACTGTTATATTTACTTGAAAAATCAATGCCAATTACTCTCTTGGGGAGAAGGACATGGAAAATTAGCTCAGGTTTTTATGTTTGAAGTAAGGAGTACATGTTTCAGTTGAAGGAGCAGTCAGCATGCTGGGCTCAGAGACTTTGAGATACAGCCTATGTATAAATGGGAATCTTTGTGAATCAATATAAGATATATTGCACACTTCAACTGAGTCAAGGCTTCTCCTGATGCAATAATTTCAACCTCATATACTATTAGAAATCTACCCTAATAGAGTCTCTTAGGTTACAAAACATCTAAGGAAAGGTCAAGTCCTTAATTGATAGGCATGTGGCTATTTCTTTGGGTAATTCTTCTATTCAGTATTATGACAAGAGATGATCTTCAGATGCTTTTCAGGATACTACTCACAGTAGATTCAATGTGTCTTATTAGTCAGATTATGCTGTGGTTGATGAATCCCAGAAACCCTATAGAAGATTTGTTTTTTTTCATGCTCATGCAAGTTAATTTTAGGACTACTAGAGAGTTCTGCTGAGACACAGACATGAATAACATTTTCTGTTTTTCACCAACTCTTAAAGCTTATGTCAGAAAGTGACATCTTGCTCCCTTTGGCCAAAGCAAGTCACAAGGACACACCTCAGGGCAGGAAAATATAATCCTACCATGGACCTAGGAATGGAACCAGATATATTTGGCAAATAGCACCAATGTCTATCAGAGATCCCAATCTCACTATACTTCCCTCAAGCTTGCCTACAGTGATCTTTTAATCTGCTCTTTAATCTACAAAGCTTGGTGTATATTCTCTACTCATTTATCATCGCAAACTCCAATATGGACATTAATTCCTAACGGGGGCTTTGTTTTCATCATGCACAGAGAACATTCTAGGACCACTGCTCCAAGGAATCTCAACCTTCTTAGATTGGTTCATTTCAGTTTTTCTTAGTTCAAAAATGTTCAAAACACTAAACTCTGAGTAAAGATAACTTCTGGAAGTTTGAAAATTCCACTTTCAGCCCACTAGACTTTTTTTTTTTTTTTTTTTAAGCTTAAGAAGTTTTTATCATTCACTGCCCCACCCACTCAATTCCTTAGGTGAAGAACTCCACAATTAGGACAGATTCCTTAAGACCACAAAGGAGAAAATGCTTTCAGCAGTGAGAAAAAATAATAATTACATAAAGGAAGGTTCAAAACTCAAATTTTAAGTGAAAGCCAGTGATCAAATCATATTCTCTACCAAACTGGGAATCATTCAAGCTTGGGGAACAGTGGAGGAGATCTGGCCAAATAAGCAGGTAGAACCTGGAAAATTATGTAGAGGTAAAGGCAAAGGGAATGGGAAGAAGGAAACAAACAAACAAACAAGTTCTTATGCATCAATATTTATGGGGCTTGGAGGATGGGTTTGGCAAGGAGGAACAAAGGGCAGAGTTGGGTGCAATGGTTTTCCTGCAAGGAAATTTTAAGCCTAGTCCCTTGTGTGACTGAGAATTTCATATATTCAAATATTTAACAAAATAAAAGGATTTATGTGACACTAAACTCCATGGTTAACTATGTAACCATTCATGAAGAACTGGTCTTAGTTTAATTAGCGTAGCCTTATATCCTTAATTATAGACTGTCTGCTGACCTGCATGAACTCTCTGATTGCAGTGGAATTATTTCTAACTGAAAGGTCCAATAGGTTATTTCAATGGGATGCATTTTCATGACATAAAAATTTACTGCCAGCATGTAGTCCCTCTAGTGATTGGATCATCCAAATAAACTAGAGTCATTGAACCCAGACTTTGTCATTGATTCCTTTTATGTTGTACAAATAGATATTAATAGCCCCACACACCATTTCACTCCCTTTAGTGTTACATAACTATTTTATTAATATTTAGAAAGCTGTGATATGCTTCCATATTTATTGAGATTTTAATCCTCTTGCAAACAACACATTCAAGTTGTTAAGTACCTAACATTCATTACTAACACTTGCAAACTTAAATGACTTAAAAGGGCATTTAAGAAAGTTTCACCTCATCTGTGTTTGGCAACTGATGAATAACTTCAAACAGATGTTAACGTTTAGCACATTTACTTCTTCGATGTTCATTTTAAAAGAAATCTTTTAGGCTGTACATTATAAAATTGACAGACTGGAAGAGAGTGAAATATCTATATTTTTCCTATCAATTAAACACCTTTGATTTCAGAGTCAATGTCTTTAGTGAAGTCTTTGAAAGCTGTTAAACAGTGTTCATGTCTCTTCAATTACTCCAACTAAGCATTAAAACTCCACAGGGAGAAATTGGGTTTCCAATGTCAATGGTTACACAGTTCCTAATGTTAATCCTCTTACTCTTTAAAAATATCCCTTGTAGTAAATAGCTGTTCTGAAAGGAAGGATGAGTTGAGATTACTCAAATCATTTATGGGATAAAGGATCTAAAACTTCTACATGCATTAGAATCACTTGAGAGGCTTGCTAAAACACTACTGGGTCCCAGACCCAGAGTTTGAAGTTCAACAAGCCTGGATGTGAACCAAGAAGCTGTATTTCTGACATGTTCCTGTGAGATATTGATGTTGAAGTGGCTGCTCTGAGAGTTAGTTTATGAACTACTGCCAATGAGTATTAATTTGCTCAATTGTTTTCCTATGTTTAAAAGTGCCTAAACACTTGAAAAAGTTTTGGAAATCCTAGGGGCTTTATAGGAATCTTGGGGACTTATAAGAAAGTTTTTAGTCAGTACCAACATTTAAAATGTTTAATTCTCTTTGTTTCAGTGTTTCTCCAAATTATATGATCATCAATCATTTTTATCATGGGTAAGCAATTAACATATGTTTGGATATTTCTCAAAATAGAGTTAAAAACATTCATCCTTTATTACTTTCTGCTAGAAACCTTATAGGATGGGGCTTCCAGCTTCTGATCCTATATGTCCCAACAAGTCAAAAACGGAACAGACTGAAAGTGAAACATTCTTTTGATGCAATAGACAGGGAAGGACTCAGAAAAACTTCTGCCCTCAAGATTAGAGAGACAAGCAGTCAATTCAGTGTCATGGTTTCCAGAGAAGAGATACATGAACTCCAGCCACCATGTCCAGGGAAATCTGCCTAAACTGTAATGATGAATTGCTGGGGAATCAGTGTGGATAACTGTGATAGTGAAAAACTGAGGTGGGGTGGTCATAGTATTATGAGTTTTATGTCCAGGAGCTCAACCAGATTCCCATAATAAATATAGAGGAAAAATCCCCTCATGATTTGGCAGGGGGCAGGGAAAATGACCCATTTTGACACATGCCAAAATACTCCTTTTTTTTAAAAAAAGGCTTAGGAGAAACTAGGTAACCAGACAGTGACCTAGGAGTATTATCAGAGCTTAACTGACACAGGAGAGGGAAATACCAACTCCAGTCAGCTCTAGCTTTAAATGTGGAAGAAGGAAAATATACAACTACAGCCCACTGTGTCCTACAAAATAGGGGAGGGTGGAACCTGAGAAACAGTTATATGGAGTTCAAGGCCCAGAAACATAGGCCCAGCAAGATTGAGACCAATTCATAAGACTATGTAGTGCTTCCTCTCTTTCCTTACCTCACCATCACATTAGTATAGACCTGTGCACAGCATTCACCTTAAGTCAGTACATCACGACCACCTGTCAAGAAAAAATTATACAACATACCAAAAGGCAAAATCACAATTTGAAGAGAAAAAATAAGTATCAAAAATAGACATGGTGGGGATGTTGGAATTGTCAGATTGGGAAATTAAAACAACTGTGACTCAGATGCTAAGGACTATGATGGATAACATAGATGGCATGCAAGCACAGATGGGCAATGCAAGCAGAGAGATGGAAAGCCTATTAAAGAACCCAAAAGAAGTGCTAGAGATAGAAAGCACTATAACAGAAATGAATATTGCTTTTGATGTGCTTAGTAGTAAATGGTTCATGATTGAGGAAAGAAACTCTGAACTTGAGGATACTAAAAACAAAAGAACATCATATCCTAGAACTGTGGGGCAATGCAAAAAGGTTCAGCATACATGTAACAGGAATACCAGAAGGAGAAAAATAAACCAAAGACATACTTGAAACAACAGTGACTGAAAATTTCCCCAAAGTTAGGTCAGACACCAAACCACAGATTCGGGATGTTCAGGGAACACCAAACAGGATAAAATCAGGAAAAAATACATGAAGGCATATCATTCCCAAACCACAGAATGTCAAGGATAAGGTACACATTCTGAAAAAAGCCAGATGAGAAAAATACTTTACTTACAGAAGAACAGAGGTAAAAATTACAAGAATTCTTTTCAAAAGTCATGTAAGCACAAGAGAGTACATTTGAAGTGTTCAGAGGGGGGAAAAATCAACTTAGAATTCTGTTCCATGTGCAATTAGTCTTTCAAAGTGAAGGAAAAATACTGATTTTTCTCAAGGCAGCATTAATGGAATTTGTTGCCAGTAGACATACCATGCAAAAAATATTAAAATAATTTAGAAAGAAAATGATGAAGTTCAAAAACTCAGATCACGGAAAGGCAGAAAATCTCTCAGAAAAGGAATAAGCAAAGGTAAAATAAAATCTTTTATTCTTTTCTTCTTATTATTTGGCATAACAGATAACAGCCCTTGTTCAAAATAGTAATAGCAACAATGTATTTGATTATTTATTCATATATGTGTAATATATATAATTTCATGTATACATATATAAGTTAAAAAATGACAGCAATGACAACTATGGATAAGAGGGAGGAATTAGGATTATTTTTGTTATTGTAAAATATTTATGCTACTCTTGAAGACTATAATGTTATTTGAAAGCAAACTTTTATTTATAAATGTATATTGCAAACTCTAGTGGGCAAAAACGAAATATAACTGATATGCTAAAAAAACAAAATAGAATTATACAAAATACTAAATTAAAATCATAAATGGAATATAAAGATAGGAAAAAATGTAAGAGCAACAGTTTGAACATAGTAACAAAGGTTGTAGATATTTATACAACCATGTCAATAATTACTTTGTATCTCTATGGTACACTCATTGATAAGACAGAAATTGTCACAGAGTAGATCAAAAGAACAAAAACAAATCAATGATTTTCTGAAAAAAATACACGTATAAACTAAAAATAAAGAGATAGAGAAAATATACCATGCTAACACTGATTAAAAAATAAAACAAGCATAACTATATTAATTTGGGGAAAAGCAGATTTTAAACAAAGGATAGTTGTCTAGGATGAAGTGAATATTACATGCTCATTGGGGGTAAATTCTTTAGGAAAATGTAACAACCTAACAACTGTATCTCACAGTATTATGGCAAAAACGAATGGAATCACAAAGGGAAAACAGATGAATTCACTATCATAGTTGGAGATTTCATATTCATTCATCAGAAATGGACAGATCTAACAGGCAAAAATCAGTAAAGACATAGTTGAACTCAATATTATCCATCAACTAGATACAATTGACACCCATAGACTTAGACTTCTGTGATCAACAAAATACACATTCTTTTTTTTTTTTTTTAATGGGTACCAGAGATTGAGCCCAGGGGTACTTAACCACTGAACCACATCCTTTGCCCATTACATTTTTTATTTTGAGACAGGATCTCACCAAGTTTCTTGTGGTCTCTCTAAGTTGCTGAAGCTGGTTCTGAATTTGCAATCCTCCTTCTTAAGCCTCCTGAGCAGCTGGGATTATAGGCATCCACCACTTGGTCAGGAAGAATACATACTCTTCTTAAGCTCACATGGTACATTTATCTAAGGAGGAACACTTTCTCGTCTATAAGACAAACCTTATCAAATTCAAAAGAAAAGAAATCATATAATATCTGTTCTAAGGTATTAAATTAAGATAGAAAGAAATTACAGAAAGATAACTGGAAAATCCTCTAATGTGGAGATTAAGCAATGTACACTTAAGGAATACATTAGCCAAGGAAGAAATCTCAAGAGATATTAGGAAATATATTCAAATGAATAAAAATTAAAATGATATATGAAAATTTGTAGGTTGCAGTGAAACTGGTGTTTAGAGGGAAATTTATAGCCTTGAATTCAGATATAAGAAAAGAATAAAAATCTTAAATCAACAATTGAAGTTTTCACCTTAAGAAATTCTGAAAAAAAATCATACTAAATACAAAGTAGAATAAATGGAAGAAGCATTTGAACAGATATTAATAAAATTGAAAACAGAAAATCAAAGAAAATATTAATAAAATCGAAAGCTGATTTTTTAAAAAATCATCAATAATATCGATAATCCTTTTGCTAAATAAACTGAGAAAAAAGATGCAGGGTATAAATCATTAACATCATAAATGATATATGGAGAATTATCACAGATCCTATGAATGCTAAGAGTAATGATCACTATAATCATCTCCATACCAACAAATATAATAACCTAGAAGAAATATACCAATTCCTTGAAAGACACAATTTGCAAAAAATCACATAAGAACAAGTTAACAATCTGAATATGCATTTATCTATTAGGAAATTGAATCAATTATTAGTGATCATCTAAAACACACAGCCCCAGGCCCAAATGGGTTCATTGGTGAATTAAACCAAACATTTGAAGATCAATATTATATCTTTCAGAGAATAAAAGCAGAGGTAATACTTCCTAACTCATTCTATAAAGACAGAGTCACCTTAATACTAAAATCAGACAAATAAAAACTACTAGTTTAGAAAATATTTTTTATACACAGAAAACCTCCACAAAACTTTAGAAAATTAAATCCAACAGCATATAGAAATGTTATACACATGGCCAAGTCATTATCTGAGTTATTTAAAGTTGGTCCAACTTACAAAATCAATCAGACCAACAAGGTATAAAAGAAAATCACCTGGGATTTTCAACTGATGTAGAGAGAACATTCAACAAAATTCCAAATTCATCCATGATAAACTCTGTGAAGTAGGAATAGTGGGGCACTTCTTTGACTTGACTAAAAAATACAGAGAAAATATCTTCAGCTAAATCTATACCTAATGATGAGAAACTGAATTTTTCCCACAAAGATCAGGAACAAGGCAAGGATATCCCATTTTGGAACCCCTCGTCCATATCACACAGAAAGTACTACATGATGCACTAAAACAAAAAAAGAAAATACAAGAAACACAGACTGGGAAGGAAGAAATATACTGTCTTTGTTCACACATGACATTATCCATGTAGAAAATCCAAAATATTTGACCAAAGTCAGGAGAACCTCTTCTGAAACTAATAACCAATTATATTGAGGTTTCAGAACACAAAGTTAATATACAAAAATCAATCATTTTTCTGTATTTCTGAAATAAACAACAGGAATTTGAAATTAAAAAATGTTATATTTATTTTATTAAACTACATAGTTTTAAAGTAGTTTTAAAAGGGAAAATTGTTACTATATGGTTTTAAGAGCTAAGGACTTAAAAGAGAGGAAAACAAATAGTCTGAGTAACACTGGGTCAAAGATCTGAACAGATACCTCACCAAAAACATTCACTAATGACCAGTAACCATATGAAAAGCTGCTCTGCCTTACATGGCATAAGGGCAATGCAAATTAAAACAATGACTTTCACCTGTGTACCTTTAGTAAGAACCACTGTCTGGAACACTGATAATGTCAAATGCTGGCAAAGATGGGACCAGCAGGGACTTTCATGCATTTCTGGTGGGAAGGCAAAATGAAATTGTCATTCTGAAAGTTTGATGTTTTCTTCACTGTTAAGCATTCTCTTACCATAAGATCTAACAAGAACACTTCTCAACATTATATTATAGCATAAACCATAGTATTTGAAAAAATTATGTCTACACCATAGTCTGAACATAACTTTTCTTAGTAGCTTTATTCATAATTTTCAAAACTTGGAAGCAACCAAGGTAATGCTTAGTATGTAAGCAGGCTAATAATCTATGGTACATCCAGGCAAAGGGACATTATTCAGTGCTAAAATGAAATAAGCTATCAATGAAGAAACATGAAGGAAATTTAATGCATATTAATAACTGAAAGAAACCAATATGAAAAAAAAAATCCTACATGCTATTGTTTCCAATAATAACACATTCTCAGAAATGCCAACTATGGAGATGGTAAAAATATTATTGGTTCCAGGAATTAAGGGAAGGGGAGGAACAGGTGGAGCTCAGAGGACTTTTAGGGCAGAATATTATAAATAGATGGCAATATAAATACATTTGTCCAAACTCTTAGAATGTTCATCAACCCTGCTGTAAACCATAGACTTTGGGTGATAGTAATGCATAAAGGTAGGGCCTCAACTGTAACCAATTTCCCACTGTGTATGGGGCCTGTGGTGGTGTGTTGGTAATAGGAGGCCATGCATGTAGAAGGGCAGGAGGCATGTGGAAAATTTCTGTACCTTACTCTTAATTTTTCTGGGAACAACAAACTACTCTAGAAAATAGAATTTTACTAGTGAAAACAAACAAAAAAAATTAAAGTCCAAACAAATATGAAAGAAAAAAAAAAAACCTTATGTTATGCTGTCTAGAGGAACTTCCCTCCTCACACTCTTCTCCTTTTCTCCCCCATACATGGTAAACATTGTATGTTGAAAATTCAAGGAGGCACTGGCCTTCAAATCAGGGAGAACTTGAATTCATCATTTTAATAGAAAAGTTAGCAATGAGTGTGAAGACATACATTCCATTTTATACTAGAAAAATAACTTCAGAGAACCTGAGACACAAGGCAACAAGCTTGACTGAAATATTGGATTATACAGGATAGATGGAGTGACATAATTGCAGGACAAACATGCTTCTTGCCCACAGCGATGGTCGGTGCCCCTCCAAAGGCCACTCTTTATTCCAGGGAGCTTCTTATTATCTTCTTTTCTGGTCTACGTTCCATTTTCTCCCCTAAGCCAAATTTGCTCAAGGGTAAAAGTATTTTACTTTTAATCCCAGGCATACATTTGTACAGAAGTTTTCAAAGGCAGTGTATGAGAGATATCAAACTGCTTGAAAGAAAAATTTTAAAAAGAGTTTTCATGGACTTTCCAATTAAACGATTTATTTGTACTGAGAATTTGAGTAAATGTGAGTGGGTGGGGTAAAGTCAGGCATAATTCAATCTGTGTAATTTGAGTTAAAGTATATAATGACAATATCATAAATTTCACAAAGCTCCTTGCTATATTTTACCGCTGATTTGTTTTTATAAAAATTATACAAAAATGTTTCCAGGCAGAGGTGTATGAACCTGTCTTTGTCAGCTTAGGCTGTTACAACAAGATACTACAAACTATGTATACCATTCTATTCTACTGGGGGTTGGGTTTCAGCCTACAAATTTTGGGGAAATGTAGTTCATAACAGACTCAGTGATTCACTGCCAAACTGCTGACTTTCCTAACAGCATAGAGAAAGAAGGGAAGTGCCATCAAACATATTCTTGAAACTATCAATATTTGGTAGGAAGAAATATAGCATCCATCATTCTATGGATTATTTTTGCTAAGTATTTACAATCAATTTTCTCATCTCCTAGTTTGTTACTGATGCTTTACTTTTTCCATCTTTTCATCTTAATAAGATTAATCACTTCCTACAGATTGGGAACTTCTTCAGACAGCCAAAAGATGTTTGTCAGTGCATTTGTTTGCTACTGCTGCATAACAAATTAGCTCACATTTAGCCACTTAAAACATTAGACATTTACTATTACAGTTTTCATGTGTCAGATTTCCAGACCAACAGAGCCAGGTCCTTTGCTGAGTGTGTCACAGACTGCAGTTGAGATGTTGGTCAGTTGCATTCTCATGTGGAAAATTAACTGGGGAAAAGTGTTCTTCTGAACTGTCTCAGACTGCAAGTAGAATTCATTTCCCTGATGTTGTGGGACTGATTTCAGTTTCTAGTTGCTTCTCATGGAGGGGCTACCCTTAGCTCCTAGAAGAAGCAGTTTGAAGATCCTTTCCATGGCCCTGTCTGGGTCTCAAAATCATTGCTGGAGAGAGAGAAAAGAAGTTTCAGTCCCATTTTAAAGGATTGCCCACTAATTGTCTCATACTCAGCCAAGATAAGTCTCTTTTATGACTCAATACTAACTGATTTGGAATTTGTATTGCATCTACAAAATCCTTTCCTTATAGGCTCAAACAAGTCTCACCCATATTCAAGGAGAGAAGAATATGCAAAGCCAGAAAATCAGACAGTAGAGATCTCAGGAGCCAGTTTACTATTTGACATCACGGTAAGTTTAAGCCACATGTTATTTAGTGGCAAGTAACTCTTCAAGAGGGGGGAGACATTAAATCAGTAGTTGATAACTCAAGGTAGAAATGCATGGGGAGTTTTAGCGTGAACTCATGACAGGGCCCTTAGTGAAAGACTAAAGTAAGACTGGTACATCTGTGTTGTCTTCCAACTTTACTAAGATACACTTGACAAATGAAATTGTACACATTCCAAGTGTTTGCTCCTATGTAAGTTGTTATTTGCTCAGATTGACATAACTACTTTCAATAATAAAAAAGCAGAAAAAAATAGATAAAGGGCTTGTTCCAAAGGTATACTTGCTTATGACCTATTTGGAAGGAATAAATACGCTTACCTCAGTGCAGTGGATTGTTATAGTTTGAGACACATTCATATTTTGGTGATACACAAGGGACATCTTGGTTATAATTCTTACATTAGATAAAATGTTTTATTTTAAAAAGTTAGTTACTTCCCTTTGAATAATACTCCTGGGGATAAGAACAATTTAGGTATGCATTGGTGGAATAAGTTTGCTACCCTAAAAAGAGTGTTTAAACAAAGAGTGACAGTAGTGGCTCTGATTGTCAGTCAGAGAAAATGGAGGGTATTTGCACTGGGGTGGTGTTGGTGTGATATTTACATACATGTAAGTTAAGCATATTTACAAGGATAACTGAGTTGAGGAGCCATATTTTTTAATTTGAAAAATCAAGTTATAAATGTGGAAAGAAAGAAGACTGAAATATAGGATTTGAATTGAAGGCATCAATGTGAACTCATGGTTTTACACACACACACATATACACACACACTTTCTGCTGACTCAAGGGGAAGAGTCTGGGGTAATTGACTCCCTAATAGCAATGAGTTCATTTAGTGGCCAGCTCTTGGATTCTAAATAACATGGTCGTGAGGGGAAAACAGGACATCTGAGACTAATTTCTGATTCCAGGAGTGGGGCAATGAATGCATAAGATGAGGCTATAAGAGCTTGCTGTGACAGAGTTCTTAAGTATGTCAAAAGAATACTGAAGCCAGTGTATGGAGTTTGATTATTGAAATGTGAGAAGACTCAAGCATCAAAATAAAATAGTCATAAATTATACAAACAACATAAATGTAGAGAAGATAAATCTTTACTTATTGTAGAATTATGTGTAATATATGTAGAAGAAATGAATATCTTATCATCCTGTAAGCCTAAAAGTGACTGACTGAAGCAAGATTCATCTATGAATGTCAAACACAGCTGGTGAAATCTTCATGGGAACCAAGAGAGCTATACATCTTAAACCATCTCTCCTTGAACAACAACCAACCAACAACAGTAAACTTAAATAATTAACAAAATATACCTTTAAAGGAAAAATTGCAGCAGATACAAGTTTAATATAGTGTCAAATTAATATTAACAGCATTGAGACAATATCTGATATAGAGTACTATTAAATAGAGCAAACTCTGGTATTTGAATCCAAGGATAAGTAACCTTAGACAAATCAAGTGACTTTCTTTTATAAATTTTATTGGTGGATTATAATTCTATGTAATATTATGCTTTATTGTTATATATTTGTACCTTCACATAGCATGATTTTGTCTTATTAATACCTCCCCTTAAATTTCCCTCCTGCCTTCACCTAATCCCCATCCTCTGCTCTACTGGTCTGTCTTCTATTTTCATGAAATCCCTTCCCTCTATTTTTTCCCCCTAGCTTCCACATATGAGAGAAAACATAATGACCCTTGATTTTGTAAGTTTGGTTTATTGCCCTAAGTCAAGTTATGAAATCAGTTTAGTTGTCCATCAACAGATAAATAAACAAATTGAATGTCTTTATGTAAAAAAGTTCATCCAAAGAGCATTCTTCAAGTGGAAAGGTTATGGAAATCAATGCAAGAATAATGAACTACTCCACATTGATGAAGAATAGAGATTTGGCAGTTTAGTACAACTAGAAATTTTTGTTTCAATATCACCATACATTTTATTATTGAACAACTCAAAAAATTTTAATGGGGTTTATATGTTATGTTTCTAAGACTTCCATGTGAAAATAAAAGACTGTGGGTAGCTTAAACAACAAACTCTTTTACTAGTTTTTCATAGCTCTGGAAACTGGATGTCCAAGATCAAGGTGCTAGCAGAGTTGGTTTCTTCTGAGGTTCTTGTTCTTGGTTTGTCCTTCCTGCCACTTTCTCTAGTTATCTATCTGTGGACCTACACCCCTGTTGTCTCTTACTTTGTCCAAAGTTCCGTTTATCTTAAGCACTCTCATCAGACCATGTTAAACTGATTTTACCTTCATATCTCCAACTATATTCACATACTGAGATACTGAAGTTTAGGATTTCCAATGTATGAATTTTTGAGGAATACAATTCAGCCCATAACAGATGGAATTAATATATTAACTTATCAGTGTTAATTTCCTGATTTTGAAGGGCATTTTGAGTGTGTGCTAGATAACGTCCTCATTTTAAGAAATTACACACTTAGGAAGAATGTAGAATTAATGGAGCATCAAGTTTGCAACGACTCTCAACTGATGAAAGAAGAACATCCTCAACTACTGGTGTTATTATTTCTTTTCTTTTTCTGTATTTTTTCCCTCACAGTCATGGGGATTTAAACCAGTTCTCATATCTCTCATATCTGCTAGGCAAGTGCTCTACCACTGAGTTACACCTCAGGTCCTTGTGTTATTCTACAAAAAAAGAAAACAATAATGTAGGGCCAGAGGAGCAATGAGAAAGCAAAGTATATGAATATATAAATGATATTATGGAAGAGGAATCAATATCATTCTGAGAAAAAGAGTTATAATAGAGGTGATATTTACTAAGTGACCATGTTTCCCTAGGCTTTAGCTCACCTTTCAACCTATAGGGAAAGAGAATAAAGATAGAATCACATTCTTTGGCTGTGAAAAAAATCAAAGCAGATAAACAAAAAGAATTCTACAGAAAAGTAAGAGGAGATAAAGCTTTCTAGCTCAGTATAGTCAAGAAAGATGAAAGATTTTTGATGCCTGAGGCATGAAACTGCATATATCGACTTCTGGCTCCTTAAGTGGAAAGCTCTGATTGATAGCAGAAAATGCAGGTGTAGTTGGCTAGGAATAAACTGGAAGCATCTGAGTAGAGAGTAAGTTAAAATAATTCTTAGAGAAGACAGAAACTAAATTCAATATTTTTAAATTATTGATGGAAGTTGACATGAATAAAGAAAAAAACACATTTCCTTCAAAATTGATATTTTTTTTCTTTGAATATTGCCATCATATACTTAAGTGTACTCAACACAATTAATTGATCAGCATCTAGGTTTGTGTTTGACCTTTTAAAAAATATAGCACAAGCATTGTCAAGGTAAGGACTTACCTTTGGGTGGTGAAGATTTAAAAAATTCTACATCATCTACATGAAGTCAAATAAAGCCCATTTTTGTAATTGGGGAGAAATGTGGGGGTCTGGAGGATGAGAAATCATGGCTATAACTCATGTGCAATGCTCTTCCTTCCCAGGCCACTAATGGTGCAACTACTTTTCCTCCTCTCTCTTGAGTTCCCATTGGTTTGATTGACTCCAATGTAGCTGTAGGTGCCTTGTTTGCATATATTCTATTTGTAGACAATAAGGAGATATTACACATTTTGGAGCATAGAATTTTCATGAACAGACTTATAATTTGGGGCTCATTAACTATTTTAAGGAATGATTTGTTCAGTCCTGGGCCCATGAGATTTCACATTTTCTAGGCAGTAAAGCTTCCGCATCATAGTGATTTGTTTGCTTGTCTAGATTTCCTGCTAGCCAATGAGTATAATGGTCAGAACTATGTGTAACTGAATTATCTGGTTTAATGCCTTATAGGAATTTGCAGTAACAATTTTATAAATTAAAGAATGACTGCCAGCTGAAAATAATTAAGACCAAATGATTTGTAAACTCCAGAAATTTTTCACTTGGAGAATGAAGTATAAATTATGTGACACTTGAATTTGCTTTAAATGATAGATACAGTTTGAAAGGATAAGGAAGAAAGGAGAGTCTAGGCTGATGTAATAGTATTACACATTCAATGGTAAGGTGTACTGTGAGGTGCTCTATTTCAGATGGATTGATAGTTATTCTAACTAAAATATGTCCTTTGCAGATATTGCATTAGATATTTTGGAATGGAGAGTTGGGGACTAGGTTTAAAAGATATGAATATTATGCTTTGAACTATAAACACATAGGTCACAAGGACCCACTTAGATTTTTTGAGGAGATTGGCATTGCTAGAGTTCTGATTTAGTATTCGTTCATTGTTTCAATGTCTATTTTCTGAGTATCCCCTCTATTCTAATCACTGTGTCAGATTTCTAGAAATAAAGCACAAGAGTAATCATGGTGACCACTCTTATATACTTGTAAGAACTACAGATCTAGGAAAGAAATTATGTTTCCATAGTTTGGATCTGTAATGTCTGCCAAAGGCTCACATATTGCTCACCCATGTAGTAGTGTTCAGAGGTGGGACCTTCAGGAAGGTGATTGAATCATGATGACTTTAACCACATCATTGGATTAATGCATTCCCGGATTCATAATCCGATGACTTTATTGGGAGGTGGTGGGAACTCTAGCCGGTGGGGTCTCAGTGGAGTAAGCAGGTCCCTGAGGGTATGCCCTACAAGGGTGTATCTTGCCTCTTGCCCCGCCCCCCTCATTTCTCCTTCTGCTTTTTTAGCTGCCATGAGCTTAGCAGCTTTCCTCTATCATGCCCTTCTGCCATGATGTCCTGTCTCTCTTCAGGCCCACAGTAATAATGGAACCAGCTAAATGACCACATACTGAAATCATGAACCCAAATACATTTTTAATCTTCCAAGTTGCTTTTCTCAGGTATTAGTAACAGCCACAAAAAGCTTATTAACACACATGCTAATTTCAATGGTGTTGAAATATTCTAGTGTAAAGTAATGGGATCTTTACCAAGGTAACAAGGCATAGAAATCCTTGAAGTTACCATAGTAAGTATAATATGATTTACAGAAAAAAGTAAAAAGACTGACTCCTTGAGAATGTTTATAAACTGGAACCAGGTATTCCTTTTACTGAATGCCTTTTGTACTCAGTTGATAATAGGGAGTTGCAAATATTCCTGACCTGTTTGTGTTAACAAGAGGTACCTAAAGGTAGAAACTATTTCTTGAGTTCATTCACAGAAAGGAAAAACATATGTGGCATAGACTGTATAGCTCCTTCCATTTTATCCGCTGTCACTGGTGCTGGATGGGGAGAAGTTGGCTCTCCTCTCTGGTGGGGTGTTGTTAATGTTTCCTTCTGTATGATGCCTTATTTACACAGGCTCCTACTTTTCCAAAGCTAGGGAGAACTGGAAGTTTGGGGTTGGGTTTTACTTCCACTACAGGTATGGTCTAATCCAAAGAGTACTGATTTTTAAATAGGGTTTAGGCATTTTAAAATATCTGCCAACCCCAACTAACTAGAGGTGAACCAACTTTCACTTTCTTTCCCCAAAAGCAATGGTATCAAAGTAGGGCTTATACCTCCTTGGTCTCTTTCTTTCTAAGCTTCTGACAGAGCAGTGAATGGTGGAGGGTTAATTCACATTGACTGAACTCTAAATCTACTTTAGTTTTCTTAGGGAACTCCACCTAATCTATAAGAATACTTTTTTTTTTCTGGCTTCTTAGTTTTGTTGAACGATATGAGGAAAGCTTTGATTCCTAATACATTTTGGGCAAAACATTCATTGTCTGATCCTCAACTTCACTTCCAGTATCAAGGAGAGAAAAATAAATCACTATTCTGATCATGAAAATGTCCCAGTTCTTTACTTTTTGATACCAACTTCTAAGAGTGGTTTATAAATCCAAGGACTTAAAAAATAGTATCCATATCCCTGAAATGGGCAAATATGGCTCTACCTACTAGAATTAATGATTAGAAGAGGATAATGAGTTTCCTAAGTTAACACCTTGCCCTTCCTTTACTGACATGACCATGAATGTCCCAGTGAGTGTTAAATGTATTTAGTCTTCTTTAACATTTCATCATAGGCACAAGGGTTGAGAGTTGCCTTAGCATCACCAAAAATCACTGTAGCCACTTTGTCATAGTTCTGTAGTAAATGATGTGTGCTTATTTTAAAGTATTTCTTAAGCATAAGCATAACAGTTGAAGTTGAAGTTACTAACGACAATCATTGAAAAGAGGTTTATTTTTAAACTATCTATAGGTAAATACAAAAGGCAGTATCATTGTATTCAAAACAGTTTTGCAATTTAAAAGCAATATTTGGGGGTGAAAATTTGGTTGTGTGTTTGTTGCAACCAAAATAATTCAAAATCACAAGAATCATGAAAGCTGCAGAAGCTACTAGTTAAAAGAGTGGTTTAATGGATAATAAGAAATTACACAATATGTGTTTTGTGAATGCTGGTGGCATCCTTATTAATGGTGTGTTAACAATTAAAAGAATTTTTTTTTCTAGAAGTGACCAGAGACTTCAAAAGAAATCTCAGGTTTCTATGCAATATTTTGGTGTTAGTAAATTACCTGAAACTTAAATCATAGTATGTACTTGCTAAGCACTTAATATGGGCCATGAACATATTTAATCCCTACAACAATCACATGAATTAGATACTATAATTATCTCAATTTTACAGATAAGGAAACTGAGGCATAAAGAAGTTGTATATCTTGCCCAAAGTTGCTCACACCTAGCAAGTTTCAGAGTAGGAGTCTGGATCCCAGTAGTCTGGCACTAGAGCCTGCCTTCTTAATAACTCTGCAATATGCATTTACTCCTCTGAGCCTAGAAACAGCGGGGACCATGAGTGCCAGCATGAGCTGCCAGGAGCCAGGAGCCAAGTGGCAGAGGGTGCAGGAGCATCAGCTGTTGAGGGCTCAGATGTATTCAAGCTGCTAGTACTTTACAGTGTAAGGGAGTAGAAATGAGGGCAGGAAGCAGAATATAGTTCTAAGAGGCCTCTGTCTTTCTTGAGTCACACTGCCAGAAAAATAAATGTGTGGAATTTAATGAAGTTGCCAATAAATTCATTTCTACTGAGATCCAAATAGGTTTTCTAATACCAAGCGATGAAAACAAACACTTGCATTAAACCATCTCCACTGTTCTCTGTTAAAGGACATTCTCAAGCCATCTTTAAAGAAGTTACAGCACGATCTCAGCAACTCAAAATGGCAGAATATGCTTTAGACTGTTTTGTGACTCACAACATTTTTGAAGGAGGTAAACCTTTTTAAATTTTTCATTGCTCCTGAAGTGATACAATATTAACTTCTTATTCTTCCTTGGTCTAGTTTTTCTTAATTAATCTTGAACCCAGCATTCATCAGGAATGTACCCACTTACCTGAGAGTTATTCTCATTGTCAGTACCTGTGTCATTCCTGTTGTCACTTGCACTAAATTTGACTTCTCTTTATGTCACTATCTTTGTCCTTGTCTTACCCATTCATTTTCTCTTTACTTTCTTTCAAGAAGTCTCACCATCCAGAAATGTGGAAGATAAAGAGCACACCAGGATGAAGATGAACATCAGCTACATTTCTGTCTCCTGATCAATGGAAAAGCACAGATCTCATCTTTCTACTGAATAAAGTCATTAACATCTATGTGAAAAGAAATATCATCACAGAACTGTTGTGCTCAATGGCCAAGGACTGATGTTAGTGTGAAAATTTTACCTAGATACTGAACGTTCAGAAAAGCATAAACCTTTGGTGCTGTAGGGACTTGGGAAGTTATATAGATCAATTCCTTCATTTTATCAATAAGCAAATCAATGTCTGAACACTTAAGTAAGTCACTCAAGGTCACAGAGACTGTTCAGGGACAAGCAAAAATAAAAATTCCTGGATAAATGGATCTGAAAACTTTGGTTCACATGTAAAGAGAAAATGATCTTGCTGCCTTTTATCCTTTTTATGTCCCCTATCTTTAAAGTGCACATATAGGCGATCCAAGATGGCAGCCTAGAGGGTGACTGCACCCCCAGTCGCTCCAGAACCCAGGAGTTAAGAAGGGGAGGCATTGAGAGACTCGGACTGAAATAGAGCCACGGGTGAGTCTGCCCACTGGGTAAAGCTCGACCCGGGTGGCAGGCTCAGATAGAGGTGGCTTATCGGAGCCGGGCAGGGCAGCTAGAGTCTTCCACAGGCAGCCCTGCGCACTCCGGCGGTGGGCCCCGCCCACACAGCCAGCTTCTCCAGAGCAGGCCCCCTAGTGAGAGCCTTTCTGACCAGAACAAGCTCCAAGTCCCGGAGCCAGCCCAGCGTACCCCCAGCATACTCCGGCACGCAAGCAGCTTCAGGGACCAGGATAGGGCAGCCAGAGACGTCCCCAAGCAGCCTGGACCCTGCAGTGGGAGGTGCCTTTCAAGGCTAGCTTCTTGGACCAGACCGCCCAGTGAGAGGCTTTCTACATAGAGCCAGCCACAAGTCCCCGAGCCAACGGAGAGCTTCGATCTGCAAGCAGCCTCTGGGATCAGGGCAGGGCAGGCAGAGACTTCTCCAGGCGGCTCTACCCACTCCGGCCGCAGGCTCTTTCCACAGGGCATTCCAAGATGGCGGCCTAGAGGGTGACTGCATCCCCAGTCGCTCCAGAACCCAGGAGTTAAGAAGGGGAGGCATTGAGAGACTCGGACTGAAATAGAGCCACGGGTGAGTCTGCCCACTGGGTAAAGCTTGGCCCGGGTGGCAGGCACAGATAGGGGTGGCCTATCAGAGCAGGGGAGGGCAGCTAGAGTCTTCCCCAGATAGCCTTCCACACTCCGGCGGTGGGCTCCTCCCACACGGCCAGCTGCACGGTGCAGGCCCCCAGTGAGAGCCTTTCCACACAGAGCCAGCTACGAACCCTGGAACCAGTAGGGGGCTAGGGGCAGCTTTCTTCGGATTCACTGCATTATCAAATTCCTCCAAGACATCAGGCTACTGAAGGCTGGGAGGTGATACACTGGAAATCTACCGGGACACTATAAGCCAATAGCAGAAATCTGCAATATCTCAGGGTCCCACTGACAGCTGACCAATATGAAAAAACAAGGGAAGAAAATGTCCCAAACAAACCTAGATACTACATCAATAAAACCCAATGACAGCACAGCAGAAGAAATGTCAGAAAGGGAGTTCAGAATGTACATAATTAAAATGATCAGGGAAGCAAATGAGGAGATGAAAGAGCAAATGCAGGCATTGAAGGAGGAGATGAAAGAGCAAATGCAGGCATTAAACGATCGCACCAATCAACAGTTAAAAGACCAAATACGGGAAGCAAGAGATCATTTCAATAAAGAGTTAGAGATACTGAAAAAAAAGCAAACTGAAATACTTGAAATGAAGGAAACAATAAACCAAGTTAAAAACTCCATAGAAAGCATAACCAATAGGATAGAACACCTGGAAGACAGAACCTCAGACATTGAAGACAAATTATTTAATCTTGAAAACGAAGTTGGCCAAACAGAGAAGATGGTAAGAAATCATGAACAGAATCTACAAGAATTATGGGATATCATGAAAAGGCCAAATTTAAGAATTATTGGGATTGAGGAAGGCTTAGAGAAACAAACCAAAGGAATGAACAATCTATTCAATGAAATAATACCAGAAAATTTCCCAAATCTGAAGAATGAAATGGAAAACCAGTACAACAGGCTTATAGAACTCCAAACATACAAAATTACAACAGACCCACAACAAGGCACATTATTATGAAAATACCTAACATACAAAATAAAGACAGAATTTTAAAGGCCGCGAGAGAAAAGAATCAAATTCCATTCAGAGGGAAACCAATAAGAATATCAGCAGATTTTTCAATCCAGACCCTAAAAGCTAGAAGGGCCTGGAACAACATATACCAAGCCCTGAAAGAAAACGGATGCCAACCAAGAATCTTATACCCAGCAAAACTTACCTTCAAATTTGACAATGAAATAAGATCCTTCCATGATAAACAAAAGCTAAAGGAATTTACAAAAAGAAAGCCAGCACTACAGAACATTCTCAACAAAATATTCCATGAGGAAGAGATGAAAAACAACGATGCAAATCAGCAACAGGAGGCGCTAGCCTAAAGGAATAGTCAAATAAAGGAGAAACCAAATCATGTCAAAAACAAATATGAGTCAATTGACTGGGAATACAAAACATATCACAATAATAACCGTGAATGTTAATGGCCTGAACTCATCAATCAAAAGACATAGACTGGCAGATTGGATTAAAAAGAAAAATCCAACAATATGCTGCCTGCAAGAGACTCATCTCATAGAAAGAGACACCCATAGACTACAGGTGACAGGATGGGGAAAAACATACCATGCACACGGACACAGCAAAAAAGCTGGAGTATCCATCCTCATTTCAGATAATGTGGATTTCAAACCAGAACTAGTCAGAAGGGATAAAGAAGGACATTACATGCTGCTTAAGGGATGCATAAATCAGCAAGACATAACAATCATAAATATCTATGCCCCGAACATTGGCTCATCCACGTACGTCAAACAAGTCCTTCTCAATTCCAGAAATCAAATAGACCACAACACAATAATACTAGGCGATTTTAACACACCTCTCTCTCCACTGGATAGATCGTCCAAACAAAAATTGAATAAAGAAACTATAGATCTCAACAACACAATCAACAATTTAGACTTAATGGACATTTATAGAATATACCATCCAACAAAGAACGAATACACTTTCTTCTCAGCAGCACATGGATCCTTCTCTAAAATAGACCATATTTTATGCCACAAAGCTACTGTTAGCAAATACAAGAAGATAGAGATACTACCTTGTACTCTATCAGATCATAATGGATTGAAATTAGAAATAAATGACAGAATAAAAAACAGAAACTTCTCCAATACCTGCAGATTAAATAATACACTATTATATGATGAATGGATAACAGAAGACATCAGGAGGGAAATAAAAAAATTCTTAGAAGTAAACGAGAACAAAGAAACATCATATCAAAATCTCTGGGACACTATGAAAGCAGTACTTAGAGGAAGATTTATTTCATGGGGCGCATTCAAAAAAAGAAGTAGAAATCAACAAATAAACGACTTAACACTACAGCTCAAAGCGCTAGAAAAAGAAGAGCAGACCAATACCAAAAGTAGTAGAAGACAGGAAATAGTTAAAATCAGAGTCGAAATCAACGAAATTGAAACAAAAGAAACAATTGGAAAAATTAACAAAATAAATAGTTGGTTCTTTGAAAAAATAAATAAAATTGATAAACCCTTAGCCACACTAACAAAGAAAAAGAGGGAGAAAACTCAAATTACTAAAATTCGGAATTAACAAGGAAACATCACAAGAGACACGAGTGAAATACAAAACATAATTAGAAGCTATTTCAAAAATCTATACTCCAACAAAACAGAAAACCTCGAAGACATCAACAAATTTCTAGAGACATATGAATTACCTAAACTGAACAAGGAGGACATACACAACTTAAATAAACCAATTTCAAGCAATGAAATAGAAGAGGTCATCAAAAGCCTACCAACAAAGAAAAGTCCAGGACCAGATGGGTTCTCAGCCGAGTTCTACAAAACCTTTAAAGAAGAGCTCATTCCAATACTCCTCAAAATATTCCATGAAATAGAAGAGGAGGGAACCCTCCCAAACTCATTCTATGAAGCCAATATCACCCTGATACCTAAACCAGACAGAGACACATCCAGGAAAGAAAATTTCAGACCAATATCCTTAATGAACATTGAAGCAAAAATTCTCAGCAAAATTTTAGCAAATTGCATACAAATATATATTAAAAAGATAGTGCACCATGATCAAGTGGGTTTTATCCCAGGGATGCAAGTTTGGTTCAACATTCGGAAATCAATAAATGTCATTCACCATATCAACAGACTTAAAGTTAAGAATCACATGATTATTTCAATAGATGAAGAAAAAGCATTTGATAAAATACAGCATCCCTTCATGCTCAAAACACTAGAAAAAATTGGGGTAGTGGGAACATTCCTTAACATTATAAAGGCCATCTACGCTAAGCCCATGGCTAAATCATTCTAAATGGTGAAAAATTGAAAGCGTTCCCCCTAAAAACTGGAACAAGGCAGGGATGCCCTCTTTCACCACTTCTATTCAACATCATCCTTGAGACTCTAGCCAGAGCAATTAGACAAACCAAAGAAATTAAAGGGATACAAATAGGAAAAGAAGAACTCAAACTATCCTTGTTCACTGATGACATGATTATATATTTAGAGGAACCTGGAAATTCCACCAGAAAACTTTTAGAACTCATAAGTGAATTCAGTAAAGTAGGAGGATACAAGATCAATGCTCATAAATTGAATGCATTTTTATACATAAGTGATGAATCTTCAGAAAGAGAAATTAGGAAAACTACCCCATTCACAATAGCCTCGAAAAAAATAAAATACTTGGGAATCAATCTCACAAAAGAGGTGAAAGACCTCTACAATGAGAACTACAGAACACTAAAGAAAGAAATTAAAGAAAACCTTAGAAGATGGAAAGATCTCCCATGTTCCTGGATAGGCAGAATTAATATTGTCAAAATGGCTATACTCCCTAAAGTGCTATACAGATTCAATGCAATTCCAATTAAAATCCCAATGATGTACCTTGCAGAAATAGAGCAAGCAATTATGAAATTCATCTGGAAGAATAAAAAACCTAGAATAGCTAAAGCAATCCTCAGTAGCAGGAGTGAAGCAGGGGGTATTGCAATACCAGATCTTTAACTCTACTATAAAGCAATAATAACAAAAATAGCATGGTATTGGTACCAAAATAGACAGGTAGATCAATGGTACAGAATAGAGGACATGGACACAAACCCAAATAAATACAATTTTCTCATACTAGACAAAGGTTCCAAAAATATGCAATGGAGAAAAGATAGCCCCTTCAACAAATGGTGCTGGGAAAACTGGAAAACCATATGCAATAGAATGAAATTAAACCCCTATCTCTCACCCTACACAAAACTCAACTCAAAATGGATCAAGGGCCTCGGAATCAGACCAGAGACCCTGCATCTTATAGAAGAAAAAGTAGGTCCAAATCTTCAACTTGTTGGCTTAGGATCAGACTTCCTTAACAGGACTCCCATAGCACAAGAAATAAAAGCAAGAATCAACAACTGGGGTAGATTCAAACTAAAAAGCTTTCTCTCAGCAAAGGAAACTATCAGCAATGTGAAGAGAGAGCCTACAGAGTGGGAGAATATCTTTGCCAACCATACTTCAGATAGAGCGCTAATTTCCAGAATCTATAAAGAACTCAAAAAACTCTACAGGAAGAATACAAATAATCCAATCAACAAATGGGCTAAGGAAATGAACAGACACTTCACAGAAGATGTACAAGTAATCAACAGATATATGAAAAAATGTTCAACATCCCTAGTAATAAGGGAAATGCAAATCAAAACTACCCTAAGATTTCATCTCACCCCAATTAGAATGGTGATTATCAAGAATACAAGCAACAACAGGTGTTGGCGAGGATGTGGTGAAAAAGGAACACTCATACATTGCTGGTGGGGTTGCAAATTAGTGCAGCCACTCTGGAAAGCAGTGTGGAGATTCCTGAGAAAACTTGGAATGGAAACACCATTTGACCCTGCTATCCCACTCCTTGGCCTATACCCAAAGGAATTAAAATCAGCATACTACAGAGATACAGCCACATCAATGTTCATTGCTGCTCAATTCACCATAGCCAGATTGTGGAACCAACCTAGATGCCCTTCAGTTGATGAATGGATAAAGAAACTGTGGCATATATATAGAATGGAATATTACTCCGCAATGAAGAATGATAAAATTATGGCATTTACAGGCAAATGGATGAAATTGGAGAATATCATGCTAAGTGAAATAAGCCAATCTCAAAAAACTAAAGGACGAATGATCTCGCTGTTAAGTGGATGAGGACATATAATGGGGGGTGGGAGGGGTTAGCATTAGGTTTAGGGTTAGATTTAGGGTTAGGGATAAGGAGAGCGGTAAGAATGAAGGAAAGAAGGACTGTATAGAGGGGAAAGAGGGGTGTGGTGGAAGGAAAAAAAAATAATCAAACATCATTGCCCTATGTAAACGTATGATTACACAAATGGTATGCCTTGACTCTATGTACAAATAGAGAAACAACATGTATCCCATTTGTATACAATAATAATAATAAAAAAAGTGCACATATATAGTGTACCTATTATATGCCAAGCTAAACTTACTTTATATACACAAACATTTAACTTTCACAACCTAATGAGGTAGGTGCTATTGTTTCTATTTTGCAAATGAAGTAAATGATGCACAGAGGGTTGAAGCAAGTCATACATGTTTCCACAAGTATTGGTTGGTAGAAATGTGGATACTTCAGGAACTCTAGCTTCTGGATTATACTGTTAACAGCTAAGTTTGTTTCTCTTTATTATATTTTTGTCAATGATTTCTTTTTATTATTACATATCTGCTTAGTGTTTTTTTTTTTTATTGATTAATTCTTTGTCTTTGGCTTCTGATTTGCTGGAATGTACCTGTTTGTCAATATTTTTTGAGTAAAAAATAAAAAAATCAGAGAATGTAAGGTCTGTATGGAAAGGAAAACACTAAATAAATGATCATCTCAGAGTGACAACAGAAATCAAGGCAAGGAAATATCATCCACTATTTATCCAGTTAGCATTTACTGAGCAACTGTGATGTAGCATGACCAGTTCTAGGTAACAGGCTACTGCAATGAATGAAAAGACAAAAGTTCTTTCTCTTGAAGTGTTTACATGCAGAGAGGACTCAAAAACACCAAAGGAATCAGTAGGCAAAATTTTATTTTGTTGGAAGGTTGCAAGAGCTTTGTTGAAAAGACAACAGGGGAATTGGGGTTTAGGAAAAATTGAGGAGGAAGGAGTTGGTAATTATAATTTACAAATAGTAATGTGTAGGATTCATTGAAAAACTGCCATTTGAACAAATATATGAAGATGGAAAGGCACATAATGGGGTAAAAGGGAGAGAAATAAATACAAACAACCCTATGAATGGAACACTCTCTGGTACATTCAAGGTACAACAAAACCTCAGTGTGGTTGGAAGAGTAGGAGGAGATCAGATCAGAGAGTCAAACAAGGGTCCCAATCAGATAGCTCTGTCAGACTTTTATTCTAATAGAAAAGAGAACCATGAGAGTGATTGGACACAATTGATTCACTTGTAAGTTGTCATTGGCATTTCAGTATTGAAGAATATGTAGTGAGACAGGAAGGAATTTAAGACAGCAGTCAGGAGACCACTGAGAAACCTTGTGAGAGAATGCCCTGTCTTATGCATAAGGCAGGAATAGTACTGGTAGTAAGAAGTGGTCAGGTTTAATATATGCTGACAGTAGAGACAGAAGAATTCCAGAAAAGTTTACTGTGGTTTCAGAAAGTAAAGGAATAAATCAATGATGTATTTATTTAGTAATTTATTTTTTGTTTGAGAAACTGGGAGAATTTACTTATCATCAACTCAAAAAGAAAGAATTCTAGTGGCACATAGTTTAGGTGAAAATTGAAGTTCTGCTATAGGTAATATCTGAGATGGATATAATACATTCAAGTGCACATTTCAAGTAAGCAGTTTGGGGTATAAGGGAGCAAGGTCTAGGTTTGAGGCACAAAACATTGAAATTTTGGGTCATAAGGACGATATCGAAATCTCTGAGAATATCAGAAGAAATGAATATTCATAGATAAAAAAAGAAGATCAAAACTAAGCCCTGGGGGGTTTTCAAGATGGCAGACTAGAGGGCGGCTGCATTTCATGTTGCTCCAGGACTCAAGATTCAAAAGAGGAGATAGTGAGGGACTTGGGACCAACTCAAAGCCACTGGGTGAGTTTCTCCCTTTGGGGAGGTGTCCCGGATGGGGCGGTAGCCCCTGAACGCAGAGAACTTTGTGAAGTAGAGTTGCTCGGCGAGACATCCCTCCCCCCACTGGAGCGGTAAACACGGACGGCGAAGCGGAGCGAAAAAACAGAGGGAAAAAGCGGAGCAAGAAAACGGCGGAGCGAAGTTTCCAGGACTGCGCGCAGCTTCTCTAAGGAGGGGCAACCTAAGGAGACTCGTCTGCGAAGGGTGAGGCTCCCAGGCCCAGGAGGTAGGTCCGGGCCCCTGGGAACGTTGCCTGGGAAGGCTGCCCTGCCCAGGCGGCAAGACACCTCTCCCACTGCTGGAGCAGTGAACTCGGAAAGCGGGGAACTTTGCAGAGGAGGCCGAGCAGCACACTGCTTGGTTTTTTGGAGCAATCTGCCAGGGCTCTGGTGGCTGCCAGAGAAAGAGTTGGGCGGCGAGCTATTTGGACCCAGCAACCGCCTGAACAACGGGGAGGGGGCTGTCCTGAGGAGGTGGAGGTGCGCAGTGAGTTGCTTGGTCTCCAGGCGCCCACACAGAACACCGGGTGGCTGCCTGGAGGAAGAGACGAGCGACGGGTCACTGGGGCTTGGAACATATGTACGAGGCACCAAGTGACTGCTCAGAGGAGGGGTCCCAGAGCCAGGCGATTAGGTGCAAAGCACGGTCCGGTCTGGGGACCTAGGCACCTTTTCTTGAAAGAGCAACACAGAGACAAGCTGAGGGGCGGAGGGAAGGTTCCAGGACTGTGGGCAGCTTCTCTGAGGAGGGGCTACCTAAGTAGACTCATCTTCGAAGGGCAGGGCTCCCAGGCCCAGGAGGTAGGTCCAGGCCCCTGGGAACGTTGCCTGGGAAGGCTGCCCTGCCCAGGCGGTAGTTGTGAACTGAGGGGAACTGACCAGCGAGACCTCCCCACCGGGTGAGTCTTCCCCGCCGGGTGAGGTTTTCCTACAAGGACGGTAAAACCAGAGACACAGGCCCAAACAGGCATTGCCTTGGTCCGCAGTCTAGTTCCCCTTTGGATGACCATTGGTCAACAAGTAGAGGCACCTCTGCCCACTAGCAGGGAATATAACCCACCTGAAGACCACCACCCCTAGAGAGGCAGCTTCCTAGGGGAACACCGCAGTATCAACTTCCTCTAAGACTTCAGGTTACTGAAGGATAAGAGGGAATACACTAGCAATCTTCAGGGACATTATAAGGCAATAGAGGAAATCTGCAACATCTCTGCAGTCCACTGACACCTGAACGACATGAGAAAACAAGGGAAGAAAATGCCTTAAACAAATCTGGATGTTACATCAATAAAATCCAATGACAGCATGGCAGAAGAAATGTCAGAAAGGGAGTTCAGAATGTACATAATCAACATGATAAGGGAAGCAAACGATGAAATGAAAGAGCAAATGCAGGCATTGAATGAACGCACCAATCGACAGTTAAAAGAGCAAATACAGGAAGCAAAAGACCATTTCAATACAGAGTTAGAGATATTGAAAAAAACCAAACAGAAATCCTTGAAATGAAGGAAACAATAAACCAAATTAAGAACTCCATAGAAAGCACAACCAATAGGATAGAATACCTGGAAGACAGAACCTAAGATATTGAAGACAAAATATTTAACCTTGAAAACAAAGTTGAACAAACAGAGAAGATGGTAAGAAATCATGAACAGAATCTCCAAGAGCTATGGGATATCATGAAAAGGCCAAATTTGAGAATTATTGGGATTGAGGAAGGCTTAGAGAAACAAACCAAAGGAATGAAAAACCTATTCAATGAGATAATTTCAGAAAATTTCCCAAATCTGAAGAATGAAATGGAAAATCAAGTTCAAGAGGCTTATAGGACTCAAATAACACAAAATTACAACAAACCCACACCAAGGCACATTATAAAGAAAGTACCTAACATACAAAATAAAGACAGAATCTTAAAGGCTGTGAGAGAAAAGAACCAAATTACATTCAGGGGGAAACCAATTCGGATATCAGCAGATTTTTCAATCCAGACCTTAAAAACTAGAAGGGCCTGGAATAACATTTTTCAAGCCCTAAAAGAAAATGGATGCCAACCAAGAATCTTATACCCAGCAAAACTTACTTTCAGATTAGACGACGAAATAAAATCCTTTCATGATAAACAAAAGCTAAAAGAATATACAAAAAGAAAGCCAGCATTACAGAACATTCTCAGCAAAATATTCCATGAAGAAGAGATGAAAAACAAAGGAGCAAATCAGCAAAGGGAGGAGATATCCTAAAGGAACTCTCAAATAAAGAGGAAGCAAGTTGTGACAAAAATAAAGAAATAAATGAATAAAATGAGTCAAATGACTGGGAATACAAATCATATCTCAATAATAACCCTGAATATTAATGGCCTGAATTCATCAATCAAAAGACATAGACTGGCAGATTGGATAAAAAAGAAAGATCCAACAATATGTTGCCTGTAAGAGACTCATCTCTTAGAAAGAGATACCCAAAGACTAAAGGTGAAAGGATGGGAAAAAACTTACCATGCACATGGACCCAGCAAAAAAGCTGGGGTATCCATCCTCATTTTAGATAAAGTGGACTTCAAGCCAAAGTTAGTCAGAAGGGATAAAGAAGGACATTTCATACTGCTTAAGGGAACCATAAATCAGCAAGACAAAACAATCATAAATATCTATGCCCAAACAGTGGCTCACCCATGTATGTCAAACAAATCCTTCTCAATCTCAGAAACCAAATAGACCACAATACAATAATACTAGGTGATTTTAACACGCCTCTCTCACCACTGGACAGATCTTCCAAACAAAAATTGAACAAAGAAACCATAGATTTCAATAACACAATCAATAATTTAGACTTAACAGACATTTATAGAATATACCATCCAACGAAGAGTGAATACACTTTCTTCTCAGCAGCACATGGATCCTTCTCTAAAATAGACCATATATTATGCCACAAAGCTAATGTTAGCAAATAAAAGAAGATAGAGACACTTCCTTGTATTTTATCAGATCATAATGGATTGAAACTAGAAATAAATGAAAGAGTAAAACACAGAAATTACTCCAACACCTGGAAATTAAACAATATGCTATTATATGATGAATGGATAACAGAAGATATTAGGAAGGAAATTAAAAAATTCTTAGAGGCAAATGAGAACAAAGGAACATCATATCAAAATCTCTGGGACACTATGAAAGCAGTACTTAGAGGAAGATTTATTTCATGGAGCGCATTTAATAAAAGAAGTAAAACTCAACAAATCAAGGACCTAACACTACAGCTCAAAGCCCTAGAAAAAGAAGAACAGACCAACACCAAAAGTAGTAGAAGACAGGAAATAGTTAAACTCAGAGCTGAAATCAATGAAATTGAAACAAAAGAAACAATACAAAAAATTGACAACATAAATAGTTGGTTCTTCAAAAAATAAACAAAATTGATAAACCTTTAGCCACACTAACAAAGAGAAGATGAGAGAAAACCCAAATCACCAAAATTCGGAATGAACAAGGAAATATCACAACAGACACGATTGAAATACAAAACATAATTAGAAGCTATTTTGAAAATCTATACTCCAACAAAATAGAAAATTTGAAGATATCAACAAGTTTCTAGAGACCTATGAATTGCCTAAACTAAACGAGGAGGACATACACAATTTAAATAGACCAATTTCAAGTAATGAAATAGAAGTCATCAAAAGCCTACCAACAAAGAAAAGTCCAGGACCAGATGGTTTCTCAGCCAAGTTCTACAAAACCTTTAAAGAAGAGCTCATTCCAATACTCCTCAAAGTATTCAATGGAATAGAAGAGGAGGGAGCCCTCCCAAACTCATTCTATGAAGCCAATATCACCCTGATACCTAAACCAGACAGAGACACATCGAGGAAAGAAAATTTCAGACCAATATCCTTAATGAACATTGACGCAAAAATTCTCAACAAAATTTTAGCAAATCACATACAAAAACATATTAAAAAGATAGTGCACCATGATCAAGTGGGTTTCATCCCAGGGATGCAAGGTTGGTTCAACATCAGGAAATCAATAAATGTAATTCACCATATCAACAGACTTAAAGTCAAGAATCACATGATTATTTCAATAGATGCAGAAAAAGCATTTGATAAAATACAGCACCCCTTCATGCTCAAAACACTAGAAAAAATTGGGGTAGTGGGAACATTCCTTAACATTGTAAAGGCCATCTATGCTAAGCCCATGGCTAATATCATTCTAAATGGTGAAAAACTGAAAGCATTCCCCCTAAAATCTGGACAAAGCAGGGATGCCCTCTCTCACCACTCCTATTTAATATCGTCCTTGAAACTCTAGCCAGAGCAATTAGACAAACCAAAGAAATTAAAGGGATACAAATAGGAAAAGAAGAACTCAAACTATCCCTGTTTGCTGATGATATGATTATATACTTAGAGGAACCAGGAAATTCCACCAGAAAACTCTTAGAACTCATAAGTGAATTCAGTAAGGTAGCAGGATACAAGATCAATGCTCATAAATCCAATGCATTTTTATACATAAGTGATGAATCTTCAGAAAGAGAAATTAGGAAAACTACCCCATTCACAATAGCCTCGAAAAAAAATAAAATACTTGGGAATCAATCTCACAAAAGAGGTGAAAGACCTCTACAATGAGAACTACAGAACACTAAAGAAAGAACTTAAAGAAAACCTTAGAAGATGGAAAGATCTCCCATGTTCCTGGATAGGCAGAATTAATATTGTCAAAATGGCCATACTATCAAAAGTGCTATACAGATTCAATGCAATTCCAATTAAAATCCCAACGATGTACCTTACAGATGTAGAACAAGCAATCATGAAATTCATCTGGAAGAATAAGAAACCCAGAATTGCTAAAGCAATCCTTCGCAGGAAAAATGAAGCAGGGGGTATTGCAATACCTGAACTTCAACTGTACTACAAAGCAATAGTAACAAAAACGGCATGGTATTGGTACCAAAATAGACAGGTAGATCAATGGTACAGAATAGAGGACATGGACACAAACCCAAATAAATATAATTTCCTCATACTAGACAAAGGTTCCAAAAATATGCAATGGAGAAAAGATAGCCTCTTCAACAAATGTTGCTGGGAAAATTGGATATTCATATGCAACAAAATGAAACTAAACCCGTATCTCTCACCGTGCACAAAACTAAACTCAAAATGGATTAAGGACCTCAGAATCAGACCAGAGACCCTGCATCTTATAGAAGAAAAAGTAGGTCCAGATCTTCAACATGTCGGCTTAGGACCAGACTTTCTCAACAGGACTCCCATAGCACAAGAAATAAAAGCAAGAATCAACAACTGGGATAGATTCAAACTAAAAAGCTTTCTCTCAGCAAAGAAACTATCAGCAATGCGAAGAAAGAGCCTACAGAGTGGGAGAAAATCTTTGCCAATCACACTTCAGATAGAGCACTAATCTCCAGAATCTATAAAGAACTCAAAAAACTCAACACCAAGACTACAAATAACCCAATTGACAAATGGGCTAAGGAAATGAACAGACACTTCACAGAAGAAGACCTACAAACAATCAGCAAACATATGGAAAAATGTTCAACATCTCTAGTAATAAGAGAAATGCAAATCAAAACCACCTTAAGATTCCATCTCACCCCAATCAGAATGGCGATTATCAAGAATACAAGCAACAACAGGTGTTGGCGAGGATGTGGGGAAAAAGATACACTCATACATTGCTGGTGGGGTTGCAAATTAGTGCAGCCACTCTGGAAGGCAGTATGGAGATTCCTTAGAAAACTTGGAATGGAACTACCATTTGACCCAGCTATCCCACTCCTTGGCCTATACCCAAAGGACTTAAAATCAGCATACTACAGAGATACAGCCACATCAATGTTCATTGCTGCTCAATTCACCATAGCCAGAATGTGGAACCAACCTAGATGCCCTTCAGTTGATGAATAGATAAAGAAACTGTGGCATATATATACAATGGAATATTACTCAGCCATAAAGAATGATAAAATTATGGCATTTGCAGGCAAATGGATGAAATTGGAGAATATCATGCTAAGTGAGATAAGCCAATGTCAAAAAACCAAAGGAAGAATGATCTCACGGATAAGATTATGATGATACATAATGAGGCGTGGGAGGGGTTAGTTTTAGGGTTAGAGTGAGGGTTAGGGAGGGGGGCAAGAATGGGGGAAGGAAGGACTGTATAGAGGGAAAAGAGGGATGGGAGGGGCGGGGGGAAGGGGAAAAATAACAGAATGAATCAACCAACATCACCCTATGTAAATTTATTATTACACAGATGGTATGCATTTGCTCTATGTACAAACAGAGAAACAACATATGTTCCATTTGTTTACAATAAAAAAAACAAAACAAAACAAAACAAAAAAAAAACTAAGCCCTGGGTACACCAGTGGGAAATATTGGAGAGAAGGTGAGAAATCACAAGTACTGGAGGAGGAATCATTGAATTGTGAGATATCCAAAATGTTTGGAGTTTTGGAAAATAAGAGGTTGATGTGTACTGTTGAGGAAAGTGTGATCACCTGTGTAGAGATCTGATGAAAGGCTCAGTAGGGTGAAGACAGAGCGTTGGTGTTGTGTTTAGAAGCAGGAAGGATATTGGCGCCACTTCAATGGCACTCTCATGGAGACATGAGGGGAATTTGGGTTGAAACAGATAAAACAGAATGGGAGAAGAAGTGAATACAAGTATAGCAACTCTGGAAGAATTTTATTGCACTGGGGAGTAAATAATAAAGTTGTTGCTCATTGGGGGACTTTTTTATTAAAGTGAAAACTAGAGTGAGCACAAAGTGTTGAACCTTAGAGAAACAGCTACATGTTATAAGAGAGACGATAGAGCTGTTAAGAAAGGTAATAAGAAAAGGATCAATTAGAAAAGGTATTTTATGGAAGTCGAAAATGATAATGACAAAACACTTACGTCTTTCCTATGTATGATAGTCCCTGTAGAGGTTTTAAAATAACTTTCTACATATTACATTCTTAATATAGGTTGTACTTTGAATATTACTGACTTATGGAGAGTACTGACAAAGAGAGTCCTTTATGGGGGCTGGTACTTTTAAGAAAACTGAATTAGTGGCCCTGATAGAAATCACATGAAGATTGCCAGCTGGCTTATCAAACATATCCCAACAGGGTGGCAAAATTTTTGTGAGTTCATCACAACCTTTAAATGTCTGAACTCAACTGATGATAATGAAGCTCACTGAAAATTCAAATTTATTTATTCAAATTAGGTATATTCTAATTTGACTAATGCTAGGGACATTATCACATTTTATCTGAGTCTCCTTTTTTTCCCCTTAGTTGGTTTTCCCTTTCATACATTCTTCAAGCTCTTTGAACACAGTTAAATGTAATCATTTTAATGTGCATTTCCTTAGTTACAGTCAAATCTAGTCATGCCTTCCTAAAAGCATTCTTAGGTCACCTTGATCAAATTTCAGGCTCACAAAGAATACCTCTTACATTGAATGATTTAGACAAATGTGCAGATGAATAAGTTATTCTACACTTTGAAACTCCCTCATTAATTTACCACAGGGTAACTTCTACTTCACTACTACAGTAACTTTGTACATACCTCAATGTAACTCATGAGTACTGGTTGGGTTTTCTTTGAAAAGTAGAGCCATTTGGGATGTCAGTCATTCAGAAAAGTCAGGCATTGCTAATTTCCATCTCTCTAGGTTCCCTTTCACATATTTAGGAAAGACATTTAGTCACTTACCTCTGGGAAGAATTACCAAATGGAACTTGTTAAAAAATTGTCATTTCAAAAACCAACATTGTCATTCAATCTGGTATTCTATTTTCTTATTAGCAATAGACATAAGAAAAAATGAGCTTAGTGAAATATAGTAAAAATGTCCCAAAGTAGATAGTATGGGGTAGATTACAGGACTCCATGATTCCTTAACACCTAGATTATCTAACCTTGCTCTGTCATATTTGGCAAATGTCTTCCAACCTCAAGGTCACCTCATTGTCATTGGTTGTCCCTGCAGTTCCAGTCATCATGTCTTCATGAATGGCAGAAAGTTGAATTCAGTTCCTAATAGGAGGAAGTTTGGTCCAAAATTTCCACATGTATTTTATTGCCCACAACTTGGTTATGCTACAGAAGCTGGAAATAGTTTGTAGGTGCAATACAGTGCCACCCCAACAAAAATAGGATTTTGCTAAAAGGGAAGAAGAAAAGAATAGAATTTTGATGACATTAAATGTTTATCATTGTTGAACTGGGTTATGTACACACTACTTGTTTGTTGATCTGTGTATTGATATTAATTTTATCTTAATTAGTATGACAGATTTTTACCTTTACTTAAATATTGCTGATTGGTTTTTGCTGTTGCTTTATGTAAGTGGATTTTAAAGAGTGTTGCTCCAAGTATTGATGGGTTATCCACAGACTCGTTTTTAACAGGTAGAGTCAATTTTCTCTTTTGTGCTTTGACAATTATTTTTCCTGGCCATTTCTTACTAGCTGTTCCCCTAAATGTACTCTGTGCTTTTGGCAAAAGAAATCATTTATTTCATACATAATCTTCCATACAGTGATTTTCACCTCATTATGCTAAAGACAGTTACACAAGTTGCTGAGTTTTTGTTTAATCTATCTTTACAAAGCTCAAATGATTTATAGTGTTTCAGCACTTATGATTATTAATTTAGGCCTCCCAGGTTTGTCTTCTTTATATTTTTATCTCAAATACAAAAGATGTAATTTCTACTCATGCGGTTCTCAAAATTTTAATGATGTTTTCTTTCTAATTTTCCTGTTTAAAATCATCTTATATTCATGATGATAGCAATTATCTGCAAGTGTGAATTTTTTGCTTTTCTATTATAACACAAAATAACAAACACATAAATTGTCCATCTCTACAGGAACTTAAAATCCAATGTTAGACCAATTTTTTTTTCTATTCAATAAATACTTACTGAATACAGACTCTATATCAGATTAGTAATATTGTACAAAAATACAGACTCCAACAATAATAGCTCTGATTTAGTGATAAAGCCTGCAGGCAGACACACTGTAGTGTGAAGGATGCTGTAATAGAACCTCAGTGAGCACCCTGCCCCAGTGATACAGTGAACCGTTAGGAAAATCTGAACAATATTTCTCGGTACAACCATTCTCTCAAAATCAATGACAGCTATGAAAACAGGTATCAGGGCCTCGTTTGTAGGGATCTGGAGATTTCTCAAATGATCCAAGGAACAGAAGGGGGAAACACTGGATTAAAGAGAGTGAGTCTCAAGCTGATTGCAAGGAGTGGGACAGGAGTTTTCCCAGGACGGAGACTGATCAGCAAGTATAACAGCAGGCACGGTCACAATGCGGGGTCCTGCAAGTGCATCAGGAATCACCACAAAGGGCAGAGTTGACCAGCCAGGTTTTAGAGGTAGCCAGAATTAAAAGCCCTCATATTGCCACACATGAGAGTTTGAAATTATTCCATCGACCCAGCATTTTTCAGATTGTGTTCATAGCCATTTATGCTCCTCCCTGTCTATGCCCCAGAATTTATGAACAAAAATACTGCATGCCATTCTATCTTCTTGTATATCCAAAATGTCTGTAACTTCAAAATATTCTGACAGGAATACAGTAAAGAAAACAGTTATAGCTACAACTTTCCTAAGCTTATTTGTACCGGCAACTTTTGTATCTCTCCTCCTAATCCCAATCTGTATTTCAGTTGACATCCTATGAAACACAATATAGAAGACACTATGATGGCTACATAGAAAGCTTTAAATATGGCATCAAATCAATGTGCTTTGTGTGTTTCAAAAACCCACTTTAGAAGACATATTAAGTTGGAAACTTGGTAAGGTTGAAGGCTAGAAATCAGTAAGCAAGCTATTGCATTCATGCAAAAAAGGGGATTGTGAGTTTCTGAGCAAAGCAATGTAAACAGAGGAAAGGGAGGAAAACAGATTTGAGAGATTAAAGAAAGTATTAGAGCTTTTGGGGAAAATGTAATTAGAAAGAGTTAGTAATGTACACATTTATAAATTCCAGTTTATTGCAGAATATAATAGGGATATTTACATGGGAATAGTAAAATCTCCAATGAGATAATGATAGTTTCTTGAAAGATACAGTATGTGGAAAGATACATGCCTATTAGCAGTGATCAAAGTCTTCTGACATGAAGTAGTAAAAATGTAAAGTGAACATTTTAGCTTGAAATAAAATCATTGCTCCTATAAGAAAATGTTATTGTAATATAATTCAATGAGAGAAGTATGATTTTTTGACATTAACGTGTTTTATAAATGTCTCAGGAACATATGTACTTTGTCAGTGGGATAGTACACCAGGATGAGATTGAGAAAATTGCATAAGCTGTCAGCATGAAGAGAGCTGCAAAAGAAATGTGATCAGGGAAATATCATGCCAGTGATGACCCAGGAACCAGAAGATGATGACATGATGTGTTCCTGCAGCTTGTATGAGTGTGCTGGGGAATGGAGAGCAAGTCTTTACTGAGTGGAGAGCACATTTATATTTACTACCTGCATGAACTTGATTTAGTCCATTGTAGCCATGCTGGAAGAATCAAAAATTCATAAATCTTCAAAATTATTTTTATTTCACAATTCCATTAATTTAAAATTTTTGGTTTCAGTATCAATTTCCCTCAGATTGGATACCCTTACCAAAAGTTTTTCATCAATATTGAGGACAATTAGGTGTTTCCACCACCATAAGGAACTTAGAGCACTGGAGATGAGAGATTGCTGGTAAAAATAGAGTTTCACAATTTTTATAAGGGGCATAATAAAGTAAAACTAAATAGTATGTGGTGAGTATTTTGAGTGATTCTTATATTTATTACACTATAGATTTACCATAAATATATTATAAAACTTAGACTATCAGCAAAATGTAGGTTAATATTCACCCTGGATAATTTAAGTATAAACCAAACAAATTCAATCAGATATAAAAATTAAGCTCTTAAACATGATGATATGAACATATTGAATAAGAGTGAATGTTCTAATATGAATATATTTATCTATCTAATGAATAAATGGCAATGTGTAGCAATCGTGTGAAATCTTGGGTGTTCTGTTCCATTTTCCTTTCTTGCTTTTCTGTTGATCATAAGGAGAAACAGACAGCTCTTCTCTAAAGAAGTGTAGGCCCATCTGCTTCTTGTTTTCTGTTTTTTAATGCCTGAAAGTTTTAAACTAATGTTCACACAGTTTGTAAAGCTGATCTAAAACAACTTTAATTTTTACATTTGGCACTGAAGAAGACAGATATAAATCTTGATCCCAACTTATTTATTTTTGTTAAAGTATCTGATATGGCATCATCAATTTCTTTCTCTTCCAACTGAAATTAATATTAGCTTCAGAAATTTTCATCATTGTAAATATTATAGGAATTAAAAGATAAGAAAATTATTATATTCTGAATAATATGTCAATATACTGTTAAGCTGCATCTATTCATATGGTTTCCTTAGTAATGGCATAAAGCTCGTGTTTCCTTCAAATCTATAACTGGATTTCAGGTATCCTAAACTATAAAATTAATTATGTATGTAAATACATTCTTTTCCTTTTCATTTACTGACGTCAGTTAGAAAAATAGTATCTACTAGCAAACTGATTAAATTATTTTTCTTTATAGTGAGGGTTTAGCATACCAAAAATGTAAGTTGTCACTATTAATTTAATGCATACTTACAATCTTGAGGTTATATGTCAAAATGACAATTAGGAAAGACATTAAAGGAAAAAGAAAGAGTATTTTCATTTCATGTCCATATTTGAGGATTTAAGTATCTTCCTTTCATTTGGTTTTGGGGAATTCTCCAGGAGAGACTTTGGAGAACAGCTTCACATTTAAGATTTGAATGCTTCTCTGTTTAGGTCAAGGAAAGAAAAACAGAAAATGAAATAACAGAGAAACTTATTTTTCTTACCTCCAACATTAACTGCTTCAAGTGTCAACTGGCTTATAGGTAAACAACAGACAAGAAACAAAACTAACACACTTTCCATGACTGTACCATCAAGGACTGTAATGACTACTTCAAGGTAAGCACTGATGAGTACCAGTCACTAACGTATGGAGTTCTTGGGGGGAGTTTCCTGCACAACTACATATCTTGGTTCACAGTACATATTGGGAATTGACTGAGACACATGCTTGTGTGAGAGTTGTGAATAATAATTTAATCTGAGATCAGTGGAGTTGTGTGAGTATAGAAGAAGCCAAATTCTGAACTGCAGGCACAATATTCCCACAGATATTTTTCCTTAAAAGAGAGGTAGAGAAGTTTAGTACTTTAAAATCAGAGATTCTCAGCATTGTATGTCTCTAATGATATGTGAAGGAGATATGTTTCCTGATCATGAAACACCATATTACAACTAGGAAGTAATTGCACTTGTCTTTTTATATAATCTAAAAAGTAATGGGAATGAAAAAATATGCATGTGTGTGCATTTAATAAAAACAAATAAGTTCATAAATGGTTATGAGGATTATGCTGTTACTTACATAATACATTGGTATACTCCCAGTTAGAGCTTTGCCAAGCATTAGGTCAGTAATATCAACCTGTTGGTCTCTGATATAAAGAGAATTGGATTTCCTAAATTAAGTTGGACCTATGTCATTTTTAGCCACTAAAACCAGAAAATAAGGCCACTGATAATTATTTCTTATAGAAATCAGATATCATAGAATATAGATCTAGACAGCATTTGTATAAAAAATGTAAACCATGACTTAATTATCTAATTGGCATCTTATTCTGGTGTATTCTATCGTGGTGGGGATTTGTTACACTGGTTTGAATACTCTACTTACCCAGTAGCAAATGAAAGTTTTGACTGGCTTCTAGACAAGGTGCCTAAGCTTGATGTTGTTAGGAAATAATGATAGATGTTCTATTAGGGTTTACAAAGGAGTTTTTCATAGACCTCATCCTGCTAACTGCCCACCAGTTTCCTATAGAGTTGGGCAAAATCTATGTCATCCCTGGCATAGAATCGATGGATTCTGTAGTGCCTTGTGACTTGAATATTCTTGAACTAATGACTCCAGATGTAGTAGTTAGAAAAATGCCCCTAAATCCCTGTGTATACTCTCGAACATCTACATCCTAATCCAGGAAACATTTTAATATATTCATTTCATGACAAAAAGGAATTAAGTTTGTAATACAAACTGAAATTGCTATTCATTTTTTACCTTAATACAGGGAAATTATTCTGAATTATCTGGATGAAACAATGTAAATACTAGAATCTTTAAATGTAGAACAAACTTGAGAGAGAGAGAAACAGAGGGATAGGATCATGAGAACTACTTGGCTGGATGTTGATGACTTTGAAAATGGATAAAAGGGGCCATGATCCAGCTAATGAAAGCAAGTAGTCTTTAGAAGCTGTAAAAGCTAAGAAAATTTTTCTAAGTAGATTCTACAGGAATCCTTACTTTAGCCTGGGAGGCTCCTGTTAGACTTCAGAACTTCTCAACTATAAAATAATAAATTTGTGTTAAGCATCTTGATTTGTGTTAATTTGTTATGGAAGCAATGAAATACTAATACAGATTTTGCTACTTGGAAGTGTGGTGCTACTGTAAGAAATATCCTAAAGTGGGGAAATGGTTTTTTGAATTTGATATTGAACAGAGGCTGAAAAATGGGGGTGAGGAGAAAATAATTAGAAAAAGGTAAGGTGGTTATCAATACATTGTTAGTTGAAATATGGATGTTAATTATTCTGCTAGTGAGGACACAGAAACAAATGAAGAGCATGATAGAGAAAATGTATATTTCTTTGGATAATTTCTAAATTATCATTCATACATAGTGAATAAATGGATATTAAAAGTGTTCTTGTTGAAGGTTCAGGAGAAAATGAAGAACATGTTATTGGAAACTGGAAGAAATAGATTATTGTTATATAGAAGCAGAATCTTAGCACAGTTGTATCCTGCAGTTATGTGGAAAGTAGAATTCATAAATAATAAAAATGTACATTTAACTGAGGAGATTTCCAACCAAAATGTTGAAGTTGCAGGCGTTATTTATTTTTGATGCTTAGAGGAAATTGCAAGATGAAAAGAGGTAATTAGGGGAAGACATTAAAAAAAAAGAAAACATAATTGGGTGATTTGCAAAAATCTCCACCTGTCAAACTGCAAACATTTAAAAAATTAAGAGATCCACTATCAGAAACGTAGACTCTTAAAAAAAAAAGAAAAGCCAAGGTGTAGCTTTTGGTAATACTTCAGAAATAGCAAATGATCAGAGTCATGAGTTCATAAAAGAGGCTCTGAAAACAAGGGCTGTCCTTTCTGGGAGAAGCCAAATATAGATGGGTTGGAGGCTCTTACCAATTACAGAGAATCCCATGGCATATGTAGTTGTGTGAAGTTCCTTGTCAATCAGTAGAATGACCTATCCTTGGAATCTCTTGTTTCTCAGCTAACTTCACAGTAGTGTTATGGAGAATTGTATTGGTAATTTACTAAACTGTAGGGCTCATTTGGAGGGTGCTATTCACTACTGATGGTGCCACTGGTGCTTATTTGGTCCCTGATGCTTCAAATTTGAAAATTAGTTAAAAGAATACATGGTCAATCTCATGCTTATTTTATTAAAATATTGTAGAGAAGAATATGCAGGAGCTAGCAAAGTGCTGGTCACTAGAGTTCCTTTTCATCTATTATAGACTGCAGGCAACAAATGATGATCCTGACTTGGACTCTTATTTCCAATTTCTGCTCTTTAAAATGTGCTCAGTGGGGAAATTTATGGATGGAATTGTATGCTTTATAAGATTTAAGCATGTCAACATTTGGACATTTTGTGAAGCTAAGCATATTCACAGAACAATTTTAGTTTTATTAGTTTGAATTCACAGTCCTGAATAAAAAAATAAATTCCTCATGTCCAGTGTTTTTACTCTTGAATTCTTAAGGTATATAACACATTAAAACAAGATATAATATTACAAATTACAAGAAACATATTAAAATATCTTCTAAATAATTTTTCAATACAGAAATCCCAAGATTTCTTATGATTTCCTTCTTCTTCTTCTAATGTAATTGAGTGGTACATAGGAAGAAACTACATAATTATTGAAAGACAATCCTTTATTAAAAAAATTAATCCACAATAAATTAATGTAACCAAGATGGTATCAGTAGTTTACATCATACATAGGCATATAATACTGATATATATATGTATACACACACACACATATATATATATATATATATATATATACATACATATATTTTAGAAGGACTATCTATTATTCTGAAAATTTTTATAGGAAAAGTTTTTAACAAATAAATATGTATGTGTGTGTATGTATATATATATACATATATATACATACATATATACACATGTATTATGTGCATATATTATATATGTTTTTTTTTCTTTACTGGGGATCAAACCTAGGGCCTCTTGCACCCTAACAAGTTCTATACCACTGAACTATATGCATGATCCATCATTATACTTTGAGTATAACCACTAATTCCTAAAGATGGAAAAAAATGTATTTACACAGAAAAATTTTTAAAATTCACATTAACTTCAGTAAATTCTTTTTCTCAGTGGATAATTTAATAAATCTCAGTGACTCCCAACAGCAGCAAATTGTAATTGTAATATCAGTCACATTTTTGAAATATATTGTTTTTACCTTTCTCTAATATTTAGGCTTAATAACTCCTATAAGGCTTTGTATCTATTAGATACTTTATAAAGGTTAAACGAGATTGTAAATGCTTTTAATGTAATTTTTCTTGATAATTATCATTAAATTATAAAAAGCTTAGAGTGTGAAATATATGTTATCAATTCACATATGGCAGTCTCCTATTTGATTCTTATATGTGATCAGTTTTCATTTCTACTAGAATTGATAACACTGAAGAGCTGTTGCAAAAAAAGGATGTTTGGATAACAAAAGGAGACCATGTCCCTTTGGTTTTCACAGAGCACTCAAATGATAAGGCTGTTTTATGGAGGAGGTAGTTGAGTTGTACTAGTCTTTTCAACAGTCTGAAAAGTCCTGCTGGGCAATCATTCCCTACATTTGGAGATGACAGAAACTGTTTCTTATGGTCTTAGTGGCTTCTAGTATCCATGTATTAAGATGGAATAGAGATTCTGTCACCCTGAAAAATCCTTGTCTCCCTGTACTCCAGTCTCTTTGATACACATGTATTTTCTTGAGTTCATTCTTAAACCCACATGGATTTGGGAATATCACTCCAACTGAGTTTCTTAAGGTCCAAGATAGAAAATAGAATAAGGCCAAAACAAATTTTATTCCATTCCAACTGTTCATACCCCTTAATTTATAGATGCTTAATATATTACTTTTCAAACTCTAGGAATAAAAACTTCAGCTAGGAGCATACATACACTTTGCAAACATTACCTTATTAGCTAGTTCTTTGCTCCCTTACACACTGAAAATTATATAAAAAATTAACTCTTAAAAGCATAGGTTGAAATCAAAATGTCCTATGTTTTTGTACAAATGAAACAAGATAGTTCATTAATTATAATTTTGTAAATATTATTATATTAATGTGTTGGGGTCTTTGGCTCCCTTGCTCTTCTCGACCAGCGACAAGGGAAGGGAGCACTCCCCAATAAGGTCAGACAGGGAAAGGTAGGGCTGACTGACCACCCGCACCCAGCCGTCCGGGTGGAGGACAATCAGACGCATCAGGGAGACCAGTCACAACAGGAACTCATTTATTGAGGAAGTCACACAGCTTTTATGTAGGGTGGATGCTAGGCGGGAACCAATCAGCTTAAAGGGCGGTTCACACAGGTGAGAGTCCCATAGGACTATATGGTAAGCACGAGCTGATCACATTTGCTGAACTGTTGTTAACCAATCCCTGAGGGTGGTATGATTTATCGTCATTAACTTTTGAAACCGCCTTTGAGACCTTGATCTTGCTCACCATCCAGGAAGTAAGGAGTCAGCCTGAGTTAGTTAATGTGTCATTAGTCCCAACATTAATGTAGACTGCTTGAAAGACAATGCTTTGTTTTTGTAAGGCATTAGAAAATTTTAAGGGCAATAATAAATGTTAAAAGATAGCCTCCCCCAATAGAAAAAGCATATTACATTAAAACATTTTTATTTCATTTATTTTACACTACAACTATTTTTGAGGAGAGAATATGGCATGAATGTAATAAGTTTATTTATTTAAAAAAACTTAACAATTTAGTCAATTTCCTATCTTTATAGAAAATAAACACATCAATGTAAAAGTAACAATTCTTAAAATATTTTTTGTATTTATAGATGGACAGCATGCCTTTATTTTATTTGTTTATTTTTATGTGGTGTTGAGGATTAAATCCAGTTCCTCAGACATGCTAGTCAAGTGCTCTGCCACTGAGTCACAACACTAAAGGTAACACTAGCCCCCAACCCTAAAAGTAATATATATATATATTTTTTTTTTCTTTTTTTTTGGTAGAGGATAATGGGTATTGAATCCAGGGACACTCACTGGGTATTGAATCCAGGGAAACGCAGCCACTGAACCACATCCTCATCCTCAGATCTTTGTATTTTATTTAAAGAAGGTGTCTTACTGAGTTGCTTAGCACCTGGCTTTTGGTGACGCTGGCTTTGTATTCACTATCTTACTGCCTCAGCCTCCCAAGATGCCGGGATTACGGGCGCACACCACTGCACCCAGCCAAAAGTAACAATTTTATTATGTTAATTTTCATAACAATTTACAAAGTAATCATTGCTAGTTTATTTTACAGTTGAGGAAACCATTTCTCTGAAAGGTTAAATTTCACAAGATTACATGGCTTGAACATATTGGATTCCAATGACTACCAGCTGTCTCCCACTTTAATGGAAATTATGGTGGAACAAAATGAAAAGACAGATACGCTCATGATGTCAGTAATATTTAATGAATCCAGATTGTACTCCAAGATAAAATATACTCTCTTAAAGCCTTCCAATTCTCACTCATGAGACCGTTTCTTTAAAACCCTTACTAATTGGTGTACTGCATATCTCACTCATATTCTGTGACATTTCCACAGCTCCCAAGTGTTAGGATACACGTACATAAGCATTTGTATGATTTTCTACAACTCTAAAATATCTTTATAGGAAAATTTTAAAGCAGTTTTATTTTATTGTTTCTTACTCTACTATTCAAGCTCTAAGCTGTCTCCTTATGTTTTTAAAATGGTACACCTATGTGTACTTTGAGTTAAGACCATGATGGATTTAAAGAGTAACCTGCTCTGTCATCACTCCTCAAAGTCTTGTTGGGGCCAATACCTACACAACAGGAAATCTTCACAGTTGAAACTGTTTTAATGGGATTTTCAATGAGTACTTCTCTTTGAGTAGTAGGTTCTGGATCACCAGTGGGAAAGACTGCCATGAGAACTGGATTTTTTGGAAACCCACCTGATTATCTATGTGGACTTTAGTTCTTGGAAAAGCCTGAGCAGCTACAAACAAAGGAAAGCAGATGTGTACTAAGAGAGTTACACAGAGTAAGTTCTCAAAATCTGAAGCTTACTTAAAAATCAGTGATGCCCTAAGTGGAAAATTATATTTGCAACATGCTTCATGGATGACGGTTAGGAATTAGACTTCCTGACATACACAGAGGCAACCCAATAAATATATCACAGTTGATTTAAGACATAAAATATGCAAGCAAAATTTTCCTTCCTTATTTACCATCCCCCTTCTGCTCTAAGTTCTGTTTAAAGAATAAATAAAACATTTTTGAATAATGGGGGATAGGCTATGAGACAGAATCAAAATTTGTTCAGATGCATCTATAAGATGAATAAGATTTAGAATTTTTCCAGCAGCAATTTTAATCTCATGTTTATAAAATTTATCATACATTTGAGACTGCTAAATGTTTCCTTAATATCAAATTTGTTCATTTACATCTGAAATTATACTAATACTTAAAGCCCATAGATTAAGGGAAAGTAAAGTCAACTTCCAACTTTTGGTTTCTATCTTTATAGTGATAAAATTTGCTTTTTTATGCTAATAAATTAAAACTTTTTAATTCCTTGTGTTATATAATCATGAATTAAAAGCATATATTTGCATTAATGTCAAAACTGCATAATTAAGTATAATCATACTTATTACCTAATTATTCCATACCTGGTATTTGACAATTCACCAAAAAATTTATGCACTTTAAATATCACTTTTTGAATATAATATTTTTTGAATAATGAATAAATAACATTTTAAATGGCTTTTTAAAACATTAATTATATGTTCCTTTATTTGTTCAATATAGAAATAATCTATATTTGCTCAACATATAAGTACATAATAAAGAGTTGATACACAAGACAGTCAATTTCACAAAGAAACAAACTTTAGACTTTAGGACTGCTGTGAATTCATTCACGTTCCCTCTAAACTTCTATGTTAAGGCTCTAATCCCCATTTGTAGATAGTGTTTGGGAAAGATAATTAGGGTTGGATGAGGTAATATGGGCAGGAACCTCATGACAGGATTAATGCCCTTCTAAGAAAAGATTAATGAGCTTGCTATCCTTGCTTCTCTCTTTCAGTACCTTCACAAAGAAGAGATCATGTGTCCATAGCAAGATGGCAGCCATCTGCAAGCCAGTGAGAGAATTCTCACCAGAACTCAACCAGTAGTCAATCATACTAGCTTACTGGTCTCAGACTCCCATCCTCTGGAATATTGAGATAATAGATAATACACTTCTATTGATTATACTAATCACTATGGTATTTTGCTATGGAAAACAAATCAAGGTCTTACTGCATAATTAAGACTTCTTAAGTGAAAGAATCATGTTGCAAACCTTTCATATTGCTAGTGAAAAAAATGTGCTTTCTTTTTTCTGTGCCCAATAATGTTTTTTTTTTTTTTTTAATTTTTTTTGCAGGGGAAGGGTGATGGGAAAATATTTTATATAATGCTTTTTTTAATCCATGCAACTTGACTTTAGGGTTAATGGAGACTGTGTGCATAGAGACTTTGTATGTATTTTCTAACTGGTCAAAAATTGGAAAATGGTCATATAAATTGCAGTGTGTTGATAAATAGAAAGTATTTTATTACCTGACATCAAGATAAATTTGAAGATCAATAATTACCTGGAAAATTCTTGTCATGTACTATTCAGTAAGAATAAAATGTACCTATGATATTTCATTAGGTCAACATTAGAGTGTGGAATACTGTTCTTTCTGTATACATTGAGTATCATTTTGTTTAATGGATGGATCACATTTCATTGACTGCCGCTATTCTTATTTGGATGAATATTTACATTTAGTTACAAATGGTCTACCAAAAAAATACTAAGATATAATTCTAACATAAATGGTTTTACATACCTGTGTAATTATTTCTTTCAGATATGCTTTTGTAGTGGAAGTACAAGTAAAAAAAAAAAAAGAAGCATTTTCATTTCCTAAATCAATTTCTAATTTAGATATTAAAGTTATTTTACCATTGAAATTATAGTAGTTTTAATTCTATCAGAATTTGGAAAAACATTTTTCACTTATGAAATAGAAATAATGTAGGTTTTCAACAAAATCATGATGATTATTTTATATAATTGATTTTTTTTTTTTTTTTTTTTTTTTTTTTTTTGGTGTTGGGGATCAAATCCAGGGCTACATGCTAGTTAGGTAACTCTACCACATACAAACTCTACCACTGAGCTACATTCCAAGCCTGTAAACATTTTTAACATTATGCAATAAAATTTGAATTTTTGAAGCTAGATTTATTTTTAGCTTTACAGTAATGCTCATCCTGGTAAAAATTTGTTTCAAACATAGAAAATGTAAAAAGGCAAACTCAGACACAATTTTATTATATAAAGGTCCAGTCTTTACATTTTGATATATTTTCTCTTTGAATATATCTCTATCATCTATCCATCTAATATACCAGTATTATGAATTGCTTACATAATCTTGTTCATTTTCATTTGATGTGCAAATATTTACATTTGTAACAGTGTCAAAGTTCTTCAATTGTGTGTTTAGTATTCAGTTAAGTAAGTGGGCCAGTTTATTTGCCTATTCCTGTTATGATTAACCATGTCATTATTAGTATTTTTTTTTTCCTCTTACAAAAAACATTATTATGATGGTACTGGTAGGGAATTTGTTCATTTCAGAATATTTTCTTAGTGTCCCTTTTCAGAGGACACATATAGGATGACGTATTATTGATAAGTTCTTCACAAAGTTTCCAAGCAGTTTTTTCAATTAGTTTCCATCCTGGTATCTGTTGCTATGGCTTCTACTCCTGACCAACTATCTGATCACTCTTATAAAAGCTGATGAAGGTAAATGGTTTCTAAAGAGTGAAGTCAATTCTAGAATCCTGTACTTGTTTTTTTGTGTGTGAAAAATCAATTGAGAGAGAGAGAGAAGAAAATTTCAAAAGTAAACGAAGAAAGCAGTTTATCTAGATAATAAAATCTGCAGGGCAGTTGCAGTGATAGTAAAAGTGAGAACAATTTTGCAGACTGGATGTAGGAGAATGTTTGCAGGGTTAGTAAAAACCTCCAGAACTGCCATTCAATAAGTAAAACTGGGGCAGTAAGGGAAAAAAGGTTTTGATGATGTATCTCGTGGTAATGAATTTAATAGTCCAGTAGTCTTTTCTAAAAATTTTCAGGAAAGAGCAGAGGAAGAGCAAAGAAAAAAATCCCTTTGGCTCTAGAAAATTTACTGAAAAGGAGGAAGGCTTATTGAGCCCTTAAAGCCACTCAGGAAAAGCAGGCATTTTTGGCAAAGAAGGAGCAGAGGAAAGAAAACCAGTTCAGATGGAAACCACAGTATTCATTCTTGCATAATCCCTGAGGCCACCCACTGGTGTACCTCAGATAATTAGGTGAAACCCATGCTTTGAAAGTGCCTAACATCCCTTGACCTTTGTTACATGCATCCAAACTATAAATGGGATGAGTTTACTATGCAGAGGACCATTGCAAGGCTTCATCTGAAGGAAATGTTTAGTGGTATCTAAAACCTAAAAATGCTCCTTACATTGAACTCTTAAATTAGGAATATCCAAATGTGAGTTTGTCTGAGAATTCATCATAAAATATGAAGAAGCAAAGAACACAGAATGGTGGCGTTCATGCTACCAAGAATAAGGTGTTACCCAAGGAGGTGGTCTTACCTGGTTACTGGAGTGAACATATCAATTGTCTCATCCACTAGCTAAACCAGACCGCATATATCTGAAGACACAGGGCACTGAAAGCACATGCTTTGGTTTTTTGAAATTATTATCAAGTATCTTCAGAGAAGATTGTTTTATGTCTTCAGAAACTGGTAGGAGGGTTCAGGGAAAAATTTGTAGGTTATGATCATAACAGGCACCTTTTATCACAGCCAGTTCCAAGGAAGAGTTCCATCGTTTTCCAAATGGGCTCTCAGCCTCTGAAACCCACACAGCAAGTTCCACATTATCTCAATTCTATCCTGAGGTTTAATGTTGATGAATAAATAAACCAACCAATGTATTCAAGGTTCTCTAAGACCCCTGCAGCGATGGACCAACCCAGGGGCATACTTGAATCTGGTGGTTACCAGGACCGTGTTGTGAAAAGACACAAAACATAGTTAATAAAAAGAATACAAAAGCAACGAACAAAACCAAACAAAGTTCTTCAAGAGATATTGAAAAAGATAGAAGAGTCATTTTTAATTACTTGTGGTTTCACAAATATGCATCTATGAAAGTGTCTCAGTACAGAAGCTGGACAGTGAGGGGTGATACAATCTTTAAGACTGTGCTTGAATTCACCCAAAACCAAGATCAAAACCACCATCAACACCATTGACAAACTACTTTTCTTTCTTTATTTCCAATCGTGGTGAAAATCATTTATATCTCCCAGGCCAAAAATAATTTATTCTTGCCCCTTCCTGCTAAAACCTCACTATTTAATGGTCATTCCAATAACCCTTGTGCTTGAATGCATATTATCAGCCTCTCTGACTCAATATCACAATTTTAAATGTTTATTTTCCCCTTTGTTCTTTCTTGATTCAAGTCCATTCTTTACATTGAAGTTAACATAATTTTACTAAAATACACACCTGACATGGCATTCGATTGCTTAAAAGAACCAGTCTTCTCTTTGCTACTGGAAAGGAACTAAAGATCTTCTCACTTTAACATTTTGTATCTTTAAGGAAACCTCATATTTCACTATTCCCTGCCTCAGACATTTAACTATTTTGTGAGGGGAGATAACCAAGGATTGAAATCAGGGGCACTGGACCACTGAGCCACATCCCTAGTCCTATTTTGTATTTTATTTAGAGACAGGTTCTCACTGAGTTGCTTAGTGCCTCGCTTTTGCTAGACTGGCTTTGAACTGGAGAAACTCTTGCCTCAGCCTCCAGAGCCACTGGGATTACAGGTGTGGGCCACTGCACCAGTCACATTTAACTTTTTGAAATATTGAACATTTTTTCGTTTGTTTTTTCTTTCCAAGTTGACCTGCTCTCTCTTATCTGTGAAACTTAATCCTTACTGCATGTCATATGTTTGGATGAAATCTGTTGAGACTGATTATCTTATATTATCTCATTGTCATGGATCAGAGCATTAAACTGCTGGGTTCACCAGTAGGTACTAGTTAGATACATATTTTGTGTTGGTACATAGTAGGCAGTAAATAAAAATTACTTTCAAAGGAGTAAAACGAAAGAACATTTTCAGCTATAAACTCATTATTAGAAACATCAGGGTTCACTTAAAATGATTCTTTATAAACAACGTCCTTAAATAATTTTGAAAGAATATGAAGTTTTTTCTAGTAAAGTTATATTTATCAGATATGAGATTTTGTTATTCTGAGATTTCTTATAGTTTGCTGAGAGAGCAATTGGAGTTGTTTAGGTTCTTTGGCTAGATTTGGACAGTAACCTATGTCAGACAAGAGCTAAAAAATGCAGAATGTCTACAGATATTAAATAAGGGTGTAGAGAAACATTAAGAGGGTTGATTATATTAGGACATGGTTCATTCGTATTATTGGGAAATTTAACTTTTAGTCAGCAGTGGGATATTAATTGTTTGGTTCATAACAATGTCTTATTTATATTAAAGCCTGCATCTTTCTGATTAAAGAATACATGACTTTGGAAGTATAATTAGTTTTAATTAAGAATATTCATATGATTAATTTTTGATTAAGTTTTCCCTGTTTTATATTAATTTTTAACAGAATAGCTGATTATCTGCATTTTCTAAATAGTGGTGATAGCTAATAATTATTCTGCATCGTTTTCATCAAATTTTAAATGTTATAGTTAAGAATTCATGGTGTAGAAACTCAAAAACATCAAGATATTTGTCTTCTTTTTATTTTATTCTCTTCTTGTATATGTCAATGAGGGCAGGCAATTGGTCTTTTTATGCTGTTTGATATAAAGTAATATTGATTTGTTTCTTTATTTCATTATTCTAATGCTAGCCTCTAACTATTGATTGGTGCCAGCAAACTCTTGAGTTGTAGAAAGAAAAAACAACAGCAAGCTGACTACAAATGATTGTCCATCCAATGTCTACTGATGTGGAAAATATTAAAAAAAATACAAATAAATAAAACAACAAAAATAGGTAATATATGAGTACTTAAATTTTTTCTAATTCAATGCTTAATGCATCTCAATAATTGAGAAAATTTATTGTAAGCTAAGTTTTATGATAGTTAGATTTTAACAGATCATAGTATAGCAGAATACATAACTGATCTAATACCACACTGTTAAATAGCAATGAATGTAAGATTCACACCCAGCTGAATACTTGCTCTTAATACTTAGCTCCTTTTTTACTTTATGAAATCTAGATTAAGAAAACATTATTATCACTTATAAGCTCCAGCCTGCATACATGCAAATTGACCGTGGACAGTTCCATCACAGGAAGATGTTTGTTACAAAGAAGCATCCATGATAATGATCATTTTCTGTTTCACAAGATGTGATATAGCTATTGATAAAAAGTCATTTTGAAATTGATATAATTTAAAACTTCTGTGAGTTAGACAAACTTGGAATATTGATCTCAGCAAGGTTTCATCCCAAGGATCCTCTGTTAACACCTCTGAGTCAGATTTTTCATCTGCAAAATTACATATTTCATTGTTGTGAAGATTCAGTGAGATAGCACAAGGGAAATAGCTCATAAAGTGACTGGCATATAGTACAACCTGAAAAATGGAGCTCTCCTTTTCGTTACTGCTACCGCCATCATCAGTATCATTGTCTTTATCTTCATCATTTAGAATTATCAGGCTTTTTCCAGGAAAATTGTTATTTCATATGTTTAATATACCATGGCAGTCTATAATGAATAGCCATATCATCCCCATTAGTTTGAACACACAGGGTGACTCAGACTTTTCTTGCTCTAAATAAATAACAAAATGTAAGTTACAAATTCACTATAGTTATTCAATTCCTAAGTGAAATTTGAATGTAAGACAGAAAATGAATGTTCCTAACAACAGATAACAAACTCTGTTGAGTAGATTGCTGCCAAATGAAAAGGAATATTTCTATACTTTTACACTTATAATTGTATTGATCAAAATAGAGTAACTTTACATTAATCTCTGTACTCCTTTGTCAAACTCTGTGAATTAGTTGAAATAAAATCAAAGATTGAATCTGTTAAATTGGGGTGTTTTAGGGAATAATATTTTCAGTAACTCATATGTACTGTGGTTAGTGTATTACTTACACAACTTAAGTAGAGAAACAGAAACCAATGAATGGTAGGATGGCCTGTCTCTCTCCAGATAGCAGTTCTAAATGATGAATATTTCCAAATACACGTTTTATGATTTAGTTGTGCGTTATTCTATCTGAACCACTGTGAACTTTGCCTGGAGTGTGTGTGTGTGTTCATATACACATATATAAAGTTGTATTTGGGTATATATACACGCATACACATATACACATTTCTCTTCCATATCTATAAAGTTACACACTCTGAACATCAGGAAATACAGTTGGATTGGGACTTTGAATGAAGTCATGCATTTGATTGGATAACTTCAAACCATGCACTTCATAAGCCAAGCACATGAGGGCACATGACACTAAGTAATGATATTTGTTTGTAGTAAGTTCTTTGACTAGAAAAATTTCTTGACCTCAAAGGTAAAAATAAAATAAAACATTGGAAATACAAAGTATGCCTTCTGATAGCAATTTGCAGTCCAAAGAAAAACAATCTGTTCTGTTGGTTAGAACTTATTGGTGTTTAGCATCACTTGGATGGAGGGAAACATTTTCAGAGTTCTTAACTACACATATATTGTCTGCCTCTGAAATTCATACAACTGCATATTAGACAGAAATTTTATGACTTCCTGACACATTGCTTAATTGAGGTCAGAAGAAAACAACAACATTCAATTATGAGGTTCACATAAAATATAGAAGGATTGATTAACATATTTTAATGATTTAAATTAAAATTTAAGCTTTCAAGCTGTCTCATGTCAGAAACTTTGGATTCAATAAAAGTCTCATAAATATTTGTTGAGTAAAAACAAAGCAAAATTATTATTTGTTACTTATGTTTTACATTTTAAGATATGATATTCACTTCCTAAAACAAAGGGAGATACCCTAGCTATAAAATTTAAATTTTGTTAACATTTTGGAAAATTGCTGGTAACATTTTGAGTATTAAAAATGTCAAGGGACATATGTATGCAAAAATGATTTCTGGGCATTAAGAGCTCAAGTATGAATTGAACTTTCAAATGTTATTTTTCCCAGTGTTAAAAATGTAAATTAAATTGATTAGAGATTGTTTTATGTCTTTTTTAAAAAACTTCAAGCCGTTTTGCTTTGGTACCAAAGTTGGAAGCAAATTGAGATGCTTTCTATCAATTAATTGTATCTTCAATATCTAATTCTTTATACATGTATTAGAGAAAATTAGAATAAAAAACTTGGAGAAGCACTGGACCTGCATCACCCACTAGGTCTACTGTTCACATAGAGGAGCTCTTGGGTATTTCTATAATTTTGTCAGATTCTCTGAATTTAATAACTTTGTGCTGATGGGGCAGGGGTAATTATGATCAGTTACAGTTTAGTCCAAGAATGGTCAATGTATTCTTTTCCATTTATGAACATTTGATCTGGTATAGTGATTGAAACTCCACTGTAATGAAAAGAAGTTTAAGAATCAATCCTGCCTCAGTTGGATTAAGTTTCCATGGGCTGCTATGGGAAGACACAGTAGAATAGACTCAGCATACATCTTTAATCTGTTCCCTGCAGACTATTCAGAGCTCCTAAGTATGCTTTCCTCAGATAGAATAAAGCCCTATATAAAAAATAAATTATGGAAAACTCAATTTCTTTACACTAGTATTGATGAATCTTACATACTGTATGTGCACCATAGATAGTGTACCAGACCTAGGAATTATGTTTTAAATCAACATGTTTTACTTGACATACACCTATGTTGACTTATATAAACTAATTAGTAACAATATTAACTGGCTCCAGAGATAATCTAGAGATTTGAATAATATAATAAATGAAACAAGATTAGCACAATATTTGCTCCTAATAAAACTTTATTAAATATTAGTTATTTTCTTTCTTACTATAACAATTATGCTCCAGTCATTTATGGTGTGGATGATAATCATATTCACCATTTTCTTCAAAGTGACTATAATATAATTTGTGCAAAAAATGAATCCAAATAGGCAAATATTTATTATTAATATTTAAAAATATATTATTTAGTATTATAGTGACAATAATGAAAAATATTGAAAATATCTCTAAATGGGGTCATTAAACAAACAAAACCTTCTAAATTTCCTTTCTTTATCAAGTACTTTCACATCAAAGTGGGAAAAAAATCATATACATATTTTATGGTTAAAAAAACAAATATCTGAATATTGCTAAAATTATTTAAATTAAAGTTTCAGTAAGTTCCTATCAATCTATATTGATCAAAGTTTTGTAGTTGGCAAGATACTCTCTGAAATAGGCACAGGATCATAGAAGTTGATAATTTATGAACTCTTTAAATTCCAATACAATTTGAAGAAAGTTTAGAGACAGTTATACAGTTATAACTCAAGCAGTGATATTTCTCAGAAAACATTCTCTATTTCTTAGCTTGGAAGAGGTAGAAACTTTGAATTCAGAAACTACAGTAAGCTAATGGGTATTAAAAGTTGGCTCAAAAGAAGTGTGGTTAAGAGAGAAAAAAATCTGTGTTCAAATCTATGCATGACTTCTTACTAGCCCTATAGACCAGGCAAAGCAATTTATTTCTGTCCCAAGTCCCTTGTACTTAATAGGATATAGTAGTATTTAGTTCACAAGGCTATAGCAGAAACTAAAGCGCATGCATAGGACTTGACTCCTATTAAGCATTCATGACTTATGTGATTTCTTCATGCTTCTCTTTTGTATAAGTATTCCTGTAATTGAATTAGGAACTGTTTTCCTCATCATACAGTAGGGAAGAATAAAGTAAGTGTCCAATGATCACTTACAAATACAAAGTTAGTTTTGGAAAGGAAAATCAGAGAATGCCAATTTTTTGTCAAAAACCTTACAGTCTTCTTAAAATAAAGATAAAACATTTTGCTGCTGCTAGCCTAGCTCCATATTTTCCATTCTGTAGTCATTTCTTTATAGAATCAAATATTTGCATGCTCTCTCAGGCAGATAGACTTTGGGTGGCTTCAACTATCCTTATTGCCCCACCCTCATTTAATCCCCTGTTTTTGAGTTTTGGCAGAATCAGTGATTCCTTCTAACCAATGGAATATGATAAAGTTGTTGGGATATAATTTCTCTGATTACTTTATGCTAAATAGGTGCTACCTTTCTATCACACTAAATTATTTTTTATCCCTGGTGTCTTTGAAGAAACCAGCTGCAGTTTCTTACAGCTGCAAGAAAATGAATACCGCCAACCACCTGAGTAAACTTGGAAGTGTATTTTTTCCCATTTAAGTTTCCAAAGGAGAAATCAGTCCTGAGCAACATCTTATAGCAGTCTTACAGAGGACCCAGGTAAACTGTCAGGGCTCCTGACTCACAAAAACTATGAAAGAAGTTTGTGTTTCAATATACTGAGTGGTGTTTCAATAGGTAGTATAGAGAATCAATGTAACTTTGCCAGTAACTCTGCCTTTGTCTCCCAACTTGTGTGCCTGTCATGGTTTTTAAGCCCCTAATACCTATGCCTACCATGATGGAACATGTCAAGTCATTATCTATTCACATTACTTTTCTTTTTGTTTTCTTCATTGTCCTGATACATTTTTTAAAATTTATTTTATCTTTATTACTGATGGTTTAAAAAAATGTTTTATTTGTTCTAATTAGTTATACATGACAGTAGAATGCATTTATGCATTTTGATAAATCATACATAAATGGAGTATAATTTCTCATTTTACAGACTGTGTATATCGTAGAATCACATTGGTCATGCAGTCATATATGTACATGAGGTAATAATGTCTGTTTCACTCTACTATCCTTCATACTCCCACACCCCTTCCCCTCCTTTCACTTCCCTCTACCTAATCTAAAGTAACTCTGTTCTTCCCTAGTGCCACCCCAACCCCTTTATTGTGAATTAGCATCACCACATCAGAGAAAACATTTGGCCTTTGTTTTTTTGGGTTTGGCTTATTTCCCTTAGCATGATATTCTCCAACTCCATCCGTTAACCAGCAAAGACATAATTTCATTCTTCTTTAAAGCTGAGTAATATTTTATCACATATATGTAGATATATATCATATTTTCTTTTTTTTTTTTTTTTTTTTTTTTGCGGTGTTGGGGATTGAACCCAGGGCCTTGTGCTTGAGAGGCAAGCACCCTACCAACTGAGGTATATCCACAGTCTTATCATATTTTCTTTAAACATTCATCTGTTGAATGACATCTAGGTTGATTCCATGTTGGGACTAATGACACATTAACTAACTCAGGCTGACTCCTTACTCCCTGGCGAGTGAACAAGATCAAGGCCTCAAAGGCGGTTTCAATAGTTAATGACGATGAATCAGACCACTGTCAGGGATTGGTTAACAACAGTTCCGTGAAAGTGATCAGCTCGTGCTTGCCATATAGTCCAATGGGACTCTCCCCTGAGTGAACCCCCCATGCCTTGCTGACCTTTAAATTGATTGGTTCCCGCCTAGCCCCCACCCTACATAAAAGTTGTGTGATTTCCTCAATAAACGAGTTCCTGCTGTGACTTGTCTCCCTGATGCGTCTGATTGTCCTCCGCCTGGAGGGCTAGGAGCGGGCGGTCAGTCGGCCTTACCTATCCCGGTCTGACCTTGTTGGGGAGTGTCCCCTTCCCTTGTCGCTGGTTGAGAAGAGCAAGGGGGCTTAAGACCCCGACAATTCCATAGTTTAGATATTGTGAGTTGAGCTGATGGGGTTTTACAATTTTTTTCTTTCATATTTTCAAGATATTGCTCCACTGTCTCCTGGCCTCCATGGTTTCTGATAAAATAAAATCATTGTTCCACTGTGTATAATGTCTTTTTTTCCTCTCATTACTGTTAATATTTTTTTTTATCATTTATTTTAGTAGACAAACTTCAATGCGCCTTGTATATTTTCTTTACCTTTATCATGCTCAGGATTCAATGGGTTTTTTGACTCTGTATTTTATCTTTCCTCAAAGTTTGGAAAATTCTTGCCTTTATTTATTTTTAATTTTTTTTTCTTTTTAAAATTTTGTCCTGATATACTTGAAATTAATTTAGTTTGACAGTTATTTGGGAGAGAGCAAAGGGAAGTACTGGGGACTTAATGGGAGAAAACTACTCCATGCATTTATAATTATGACAAACTAAATCCAAATGTGTAAAACTATAGGAACCGGCAAAAGTGATATTTGCTAATGTACATAATCTCAAAAAAAGTTATTTTTCATTTGATTCTCTAGGGAGATTATAATCTCTATATTCCACTTGAATTGTGCTGATCCCCAGAACCTCTCATCCAGCCAGGAAGGCAGTGAACTCAGTGCTACCTTTCCAGAGTGCAGACTATGTCCATGTAATTCCAACCACCTGAACTTTTGTTATTTGATCATTTTTCCCCCAGAATGGTTGTTTTACATATCCCTAAGTAATATATTACTGTGTGTCAAGGCAAGATAGAATGATGCAATCAATAGATTATCTAATCATAAGATGTACAACCCTCTTAAAAATGATGCCTTATATTTAAAGTATTACCAAATAGAGAGCTACACAGCCTTCAGATTTCCTTTTTTTCTTTGAAAAAGAAAAAAAAAAAAACCTGCTATGATAAACTTTCTAAGGCACAAGTCTATAATTGTGCTCAAAGATCATTAGATCATACATAAACTTAGATATACTGCAAAACAATATGTAAAGTAGGTCTTCTTTACAAATCAATTGTTGTATACATGAACCCTGAAAAGTATGTTTCATTTACTTGGAGGAAATTTTGAATTTGTCTAACTGTAGGAATCGGAAGATGTGTACACATTCACCAACAGCAAAGACATGTAATCATGGCATCATGTTTCTGGAAAGATTAACCTACAGTTTTTGGCTGAAATACGATACGATAATGTTTTAAGATTTGGGGGAAGAAGCCCAGTGCAGTGCCTTGTGCCACTTGAGTCTAGGAGTTCAAGACAAACCTATATAGCAGAGAGAAACCCTGAAACCAGTAAATAAATGAAGTACAATATAAAATAAAAAGGAAGGAAGAAATATTTGAGTGGGAAAATATTACAGATGAACTCAAACATACATAGGGAAAAAATGACCACTTTTTGCTGAGCAAAGTAGTACATATCTGCTAACCCAACTACTTGAGAGGCTGAAACAGGAGGGTCACAAGTTCAAGGCCAGCCCGGTCAATTTAACAAGACCCTGTCTCAAAATAAAATGAAAATGCCTATGAATGTAGCTCAGTGGTGAAGTGCTTGCTTAATATGTGCAAGGTCCTGGCTTTAATCCTCAGTACCTCAAAACCCACAGACCTGCACCCACCTACTCAATTCTATCCCATGCACACATTTAGTAATAACTTCTGAGTGTGGAACTAATAATGTCAAGGTAGAGGTATTACCAGATAAAATAGAGCTATTAGCACTCCAGGTCTAGAAATGCACAATGAGAAAGTAAAACAATGTGAAAAAATTAAAACAAAAACCAAAGAATTCAATATTCTGAAGTGAGGTAATAGATATAAAAATGTAAGTTCCTTGAACATAGTAAGAGTTTAATCAATATTTGTTAAATAAATAAAATTATCCTCCATTGAAATTATCTCATTAATTTGCCCAAATTTCAAACTTTCCATCTCACCTACAAATATTTAGTATTGATCAAAATTTTATTAAATTTTAATTAAACTACTTGTAATTTAATTTTCCTATGAATTCTTTTGGGTGAATAAAAAACCTGGAATATTGTCACAAACATCCCAATTCTTGAATTAAAGATGAATATCATTGTAAAATAATTTACCTGACAGTAAATTAATAATTTACCTGACAGTAAATTAAATTCCTATGCTTTTAATTAGTGTGAGTCACTCCTCATTTTTAATCATCTCTGATATTATCATTTATGGAGTTATACAAATATGGACCCAGACTTTGTGTTTCATTTTTGTAGGATACATCATTATCTCAGGCTTCTGCCTGTAGCTCCAAGTCTTTTGGCACTTGGAACTGTCTGTAGACTGTAGACTAGATACATATATGAACACATACATATAAGTGTATATTCATAAACACATACACACACACACATATACACATATATACTTTTAGGAAATAATAAAATCAGTTCACTTTAGGAAAGAAATGACTGTGAGAATTAGCAATCTATCTGATCTACAATCAGGAAGTGATATCGACTTTTGTTTAGAAGAGACAAACATGGATCTAAATTTGATTCCTTAAAAATGTAACTATCTTAGTTAATGCAAGCTTATCTTTTACCTTCCTTCTAATTTGAATGGAACAAGCCCAATGCATTAAAACTTTATATACCAAATACTTTTAATTTTTTTCTTAAAATAGGTTCTATACCTACCTTTCCCAAAAATTCAAGATGTTCCTTTTGATATGTCTGTCTGCTTTACCTACCACTTAAAAAAGTAAAATAATCATGGAGAAAGTAAAATTTAAGAATTAGCAACTGGACAATATTTCATATAATAGTATACAAGACTATTATACATTTGTTTCAATGTATTTGATAAAATGTTTATATGTATTTGCCACAAATACTTTATCTGATATACAATATATGTTAAGATTGTGAATTTGAATTCTTCCTTAAGTTTCACTGATATTTTTTCTTTTCATTTTGGAACTGTGGCTTTATCCCAGGGACTCTTTACCACTGACCTACATCTCCAGACTTCTTAATTTTTTTTAATTTTGATTCAGGGTCTTGCCAAGTTGTTTTTGGCATTGGTTTGGCCTTGGCTTCAAACTTGTAACCCTCCTGCCTCAGCCTCTGGAGTCATTGGGATTACAGTGTGGGACACCAGGAATATTTAGTTGAGAAATTTAATTTGCCTCACCTATACTAAATATTTTTATATTTAAAATAAATAAATTAATTGTACCCAACCCATATAATTTTTTTATGAGAATTACATGGTTAAATAAAGTAAACGCTTGATAGGACTATTGATAGAACAGTGTTAGCCTGTTTGCAGCAAAGAGATGAACTTTGCTTTTGTTTTAAAGTCATGAATATTCAAATAGAACATATTAAATAAAATTAAAATATATATTTGTATTTGCTTAATAACTAATGCCATATACTAAAGTGGTTACCTTTAAAAAAATAAGCCCCTAGAGCAAGAAATGTATGCTACAAATTTAATTCTGTGTCAGTGTTATACAATTGTAAATAAGGCAACACTTTTTCTCTGAAGAGAAGCAACATTTTCCCAGTGGCAGAAAAACCTTTCTCTTACCTGCCAAACAGTATTTCTGTGCCCCATTATTCCTCTAACTTCTAAAGATAAGTTTGAAGACTATGTGAGTTATGTACTTCCATTCTCTGAGTTACAGCATATGCTTGCCCAAGGAGATTTGCAAACCTTGGTTAATATTAATGAAACAATTTGGGGGCATAAGCAGCCTAGAAGCAAACCTTGTCTTCATGGGGAGTGCTACATCTTCTCATTAAACATGGGGAAACTTCATCTTACATGCACTTACAGATGCCTAAATAATATTATTTTTTCCTCTGGTTATCTCAGCTCTTTAAGGATTAAAGAGAAAAAATAATAGTCATCTTTTCTTTCTGAATAGCATTCATTCCTCAAGATCAGGCACAAAATTCTGTCAACCAGCTGTAAGTGAATAAGTGACTCACTGGTCAGGGAGATGCCACAGTGCTCTTTAGAAATGATGAATGATGCAAAACTCATGATTTGAAAGAAAACTTGGATCCCTCAGGGTTATTGGAGGGTCTATCTGTAACAGCTCACAGAAAGCAATATACTGTAGGTTACATACTCTTTGAGCAGGCTTATTTCAGGTCTAGTCTACTGCTTGGTTTTATGCATTCAGTTTTTAACTCTTTAGAGAATTAGATATCTACTTTGGATTATAAAGATTTTGTTAGTAAGATTGAACCCAGCGTTGTATTTAGTGAGTCACTATCTGAATGAACTCCCAAATTTTTCAAACTTAACTGAAACCTGACACATCTGGGTGATTGTTTTTTTTTTTTTTTTTTTTTTTTTTTTATGCAGCTCTTTTTTTTTGCTGTCCCCATCCCAGACTCCAAAGAGCTCCCCAGAGATAACATCAAAACTTCACTAGAAGTTGAAGGCTGTTTTTCAACTGTCCAAATTCATCATACTATTCTACTTCTCTATATGATTAAGGAAGGAAAGGAAGAAAGTAATATTTATTAAAAGACTAGTTTTGTAATGCTTAAAACAGTCATGGATATTAATATTATCCTCCCATCTTATGGATGAGAATATTTGGCCCAGAGATAGCAAATGACTAGTTAAAGATGGCACATATGTGATGAATGACCGTACAGACTTAGCTCAGGTCTGTCTGAGGCCAGTGTCTAAGCTATGTTTTAAGAAGCACAGCTTATTTTGTTAAATTGACTGAAAATAACTGTACACATTTATAGGGTATGTTGATGTATTTAGCTGCATTTGCATGATGCATAATAATCAAATCTGGGTTATTAGCATTTCCATCACCTTAAATGTTCTTTTGCGGTGGAAATACTTAAAGTCCTGTCTTATTTTGAAAAATACAGTATATTGTTAACTGTAGTCATTCTATTGTGCTATTAAACACTAGAAATTATTCCTACTATCTAATTGTATTGGGTACCCATTATGTAATCTCTCTTTATCTTACCTCCTGCCTATTTTTCCAAGCCTCTGGAAATCTCTGCTCTATTCCTGTTATTAACCAACTTATTTTAGCTTCCACATAAGTGAGAACATGCAGTGTTTTCCTTTCTGTGCCTGACTTATTTCACTTAGTGTCTCCCAGGCTCATCAATGTTACTGCAAATGACAGAATTTCATTTCTTTTTATGGATGAATGATATTTCCTTCTTTATATATATCATACGTTGTTCATTCATTCATACACTGGTAGACCCCTAAGTTAAAGCCACATCTTGGCTATTGTGAACAATGCTGCTACAAACATGGGAGTGCAGATGTCTTTTTGACATACTGATTTCCTTTCCTTTTCTTGTATTCCCAGTAGTGAGAATGCTGGATTATATAGCATTCTAATTTATGTTTTTGGTGGAACCTCCATACTGTTTTCCATAATAGCTATGCTAATTTACATTCCCATCAACAGAGTGTGGAAGTCTCCCTTTCTCTGCATCCTTGTCAGCATTTGTTATTTTCTGTCCTTCTGATAATAGTCATTTTACTGGGGTGAGATGATATCTCATTGTGGTTTCAATTTGCATTTCCCTGATAATTAGTGATGTTGAACATATTTTATATGCTCATTGGTCATTGGTACATCTTCTTTTGAAAATTATCTTTTCAGATAATTTTTTCCATTTTTAAAAATTGGACTATTTTGTTGAGAAAAGTTCATTTTTAATTTTTTCAGTGCTAAGCATCTTTCTGTGTGCTGAATCCTGTCTTTCTGCCTCACATAAGGCTGATTTCCTTTAGTTAACGGCTTTTTCTCCTGGTATTTTTCAACACTTTTCAAATGAGTATTTTAAAGGTAAGCTTGTTCTTACCTCCCATAGCAAAAAACAAAAACAAAATGTCCTTCAATACTTTTGCCACAATTCAATTTATTCCTTCACTGCAAGTTTATCTGAAAGATAAATTCTACCATGACATTCACTAAGGAATCACTTTTTATTTTTGTATCCCTTGCTGTCTGACTTCCTCTTTCATCATTTTTCTCATTCTTATTTTTTACTGGTGCATTATGATTGGACATAATAATAGGATTCATTGTGCCGTATTCATATATGCATGTAACATAATCTGATCCATTTAATTTCCCAGTGTCTCCCCATTCCTTCCCCTATTCTCTCCCCTGATTTTTCTTTAACTCTATTGGTCCTCCTTCTATTTTCATGAAGTTTCTATTTTCTTTTTTAATATGTTTTTTCTCTCCAACTTCCACATATGAGAGAAAATATAAGACCCTTGAAATCAAGTGGGGTTCATTTTGCTTCTGTCTCTTTTATGAAATGTTCTACAAATTCATCAATTGGCAATTGGTCTGCATTTACTCACTTCAATGTTTCCTTCACTTTCTTAAATCATTCTTGTTTTGGGTGTCTTTTAAAACAGGTATTTTTCTACTTTTTTTTTTTTTTCTTCTTTTGTGGGCGTTTGTGTGGTGCTAGGACTTTTACAAGGTAGGCAAGTGCTTGACAACTGAGCTATATCCCCAGCCACATTTCTTCTTATAAATTAATACATGTGGTATATCGTATGTACTAGTGACAGCTTAGATCTCTGCATTTTTATTATGTCTAATTCTAAGGACAGTCCTGCATGTTAAAAATTATTCACTATCACAGATCAAGAAAAATGACTTGAGGAGGCTAAGTTCCTCAAGGTAACAGAGCAATGGAAAAGATTGAATGCTATCCTGTAACTATTTGTTCCATATCTTCTTTATTTAGTTTCTTTATCTTCCCCAAATTACATTCTTTCCTTTGGTCCTATGGAAGATTCTTCTCTCACTTGTCTAAACTTCAAAATTCTTTGAAATCAACATCTTCTATTACATAAACTACCTTCACCATATAGATGTATTTAAACCTGAATTTCATAGCCTTATCACCCCTACATCCTTCCTTCCTTCTTTCCATACATTCTTAACCCAAAAACTTTGTGTTCTTATGGCTACCCTGTGTTCCCAACACTCCAAGTGGATTAGTTCTGAAAAACAATACATTCTGAATTCCTTACACCTCAATTGTGTGTAGTCAATTCCACTTTATATCTATTTCTCCCAAACAATGCCTTTCATCCATTGGTATCTATGAAGTGTATCACAAGCTCATTTTTGCCCAATTATCTCAACAGCCCACTGCAAGATCATTCTGAGTATTGTGCATGATGTTAAAGATGTCTTCCTAGTATGTATCTGCCTCCATGACATTTTCTTGCTTATGAGCTTCCAAGAGATTATGCTTATGTCTTAAATATGGCAAAAGTTTTCTTCCAAGATGTAGATCAAACTTTCCCCAAACAGTTATCTGCCCCCTCTTGCCTCATTAACAGATCTATGTCCAAGTCACAGGGAATTAAATTATCTAAAGTTTATTATCTAAATTTTATGCATTTTTAGTCTTAATTCTCTTCCACATTACATCACATCATATTATAAATCTTATTTATTAATTTTATTAGATCATAAACAATTTTAAATAAAGAACTATACTCTGTTATTTTATCACAATGCTTTGCAGTTATTTTAAAATACACTAGCCCTGCTGTTTTTTTTTTAAATACCTTCACACACACACACACACACACATGCATGCACACACATATGTACACATTACCAAATACATGGTACATACATTGTACATGTGTGTATATATATATATATATGCATGCATATGTATATATATATTAACTGCAATTAGCTAGTCATATTTAGATTTAAGAGTAATTTAAGAACTAAATTCAATTGATTTACATCTAATCAATTTATTTATTTGGATATTTCATCCCTCTGTTTTATGCATTTCAATTTTTCAAGACATTTATTTTCTCCATAAAAATCACTCTTTTTTGTGTATCTAAGTTTTTGTATATACTACATATAATTAGAATAGAACAGACAGTGTGAAAATGAGGGGGAAGGAAAAGAACCATCTCATGATGGTTTTCTGTCTGAAATGTTGTTTGGTTATTTATGTGCATGTCCTTGACTTTAATATATTATGTATTTTTTTCATTATCCTGTTTTCATTACATATGCATCTATAGATAGATGCAGTTTAAATAGGTAGATATTAACAGATTAAAGTTAGTCATTAAGAAAATAGTATATTAGTACCACTTAAAAAACAAATGCTTTTAATATATAGAATTTGTAGTATCTGAAAATAGGTTAATAATGTTTCCTCTCTTGTGTTCTATAACTTTTTAAATCTTGCACACAATTCTTCAGACTATACTAGCAGGTTGAAAAGATTAGTTATCTAGATATACATCAAAAAACAATTGGAGAACTAAAATTCTTACTACCAAAGGCCTCCTTCTAATAGCATTAAACATGGAAGTATGCTTTAATACATCCAGTTGAGAAAAAAATCAAATTTATTGCCCTTACAATTCAAGAAGATAAATTTTTGTGATAAAGAAAATGTAAAATTATTTGTGACACTAACAAAAGTACTTACTGAACTGTTCATATACCCCCCATCCCTGTACTTCCCATCCCTCCTTACAGTCTCCTGTGACCAATAATATTAAGAATAATGCAAAGTATTTCCAGACTGAAGCAGACAAACACCCATGCACAAATGCCCATCTTAATTTTCTCTTGTTTGGTGACTAAGAATGTCCCATCTTTCAGAAAAATAATCATAGATGGTAGGCTTCTGTTGTCTGAGCACTTGAGAAAATATAGAAATTCAGACTCCTCTTACATCTTCACATAATAACCACATCAACATGTGTTAAAAGTAAAAATAAATGCTTGTTTTGTTAAGCCACAGAAATTCTAGGCTTTAGTCTACTAGTGCAACCTGGCATTGCTATACTGGTGCACACAATGCTAGTGCCAATTTGCAACAATACTTTTATTATACAAGCTATTTTAAAGCTAGTAATATCCCTTTATCAAGGTACCACACATCATTTCTCACTCAGAAAATGGGTCTTTGAAAGGAAGAATGTGGGCTAGTTAGCCAAACTTAGAAAGTTTAATGACACAAGAACCAGGTAGGTTAGAATTTATTACATACCATGGTGGGGCTAGTCACATTCACTCTGAGGTCCTGCTGCAAGTAGAGTTCTCAGTTTTCTGAATAATCTATGTTCCCTCTTGGAGACATTTTTAGTCTCAGTAATCTGCATCAGTTTCTGTTGCTTGAAATGAGGAACATCGATTAATACCCATGCAAATTAATCTTTGCAGAAGCTTATAATGTACCTTCCACATACTTGTCTATGGATATATACTGCCAAAGACATTCATGAAAATAAAATATATTGCATTTTTTTTTCTGCTATAAGTCTTAGGAAAGATCTGAAAAGACTCATAATCACCTAACAGATGCTATTCATTTAAAAAAAAAAAACACTTTGTAAACATTATAATAGGATGAAATGCAGTCTGTTCTTTGATTCTTAAAAGAAGTTAGTCCATTGAATTTTAATGAACATTTCATTTCAGATATTATTTTATCTGAGGTATGTGCATCTATTTAGATTAATAAATTATGTTAGAATTTACTTTTGAAAAAAATGAAAAAATTTTAATTCATTTTATAGAAAAAAAAGACAGCCATAAGCACTACCAATTGTATTTATATGTAAAATTGCCATAGGAATACAATAAAGATGTTCTTTTTATAAGTTGATAAGGAAGCAAACTGTGTTTAATGTTCTATATATTAGAAATTAAAATATGTAAATATAATAAGTTGTAGTCCATATTATCAAAAAATCAACTGATAAATTCCATTAACACTTTAACTGAAATATGTGTTTTAAAGTTTGTCAGAAAGTTTCTGAAATGCCTTTTGAAATACTTGATAACATGATTACCTTTTACTATAACCTCTCCAACTAAAAAGTAATGTAATATTTAATATAGTTTCTGGTTAACTAAGACTAATTTGGAACTACTTTTGGATATATTCCTTATTATGTCTGAAATAGGGTATACAAACTAGAAGGAAATAAAAAATTCTGGATTATTCTAACCACTAATTAACATCAAAACTAAAAAGAACATAAGATGGATTTATCTTACATTTAGGTAAGTACTGGGACACACTCATTGAAAGGACTGTTGAAGGTATTTGTGATTAATTTTCTGATGTCAGTCTGTGTCATATACTAAAGACTTACCATCTTTAAGCATATTCCTGCCAAGTCCACACATCTTAGGGACACAGTGTAGATGAATAAGTAGAATGTGTAATATTGTTTTGGTACACAAATATAATGAGGTCTTTTCCTAGATAGAAATGTTATGTTCTCTCCCATCTTTACTTACTCAGACGGCCATCATTCCTGTGACATTATGAAGAACTCCAGCTATCTGTGACTTCGAGTAACACTGAAAGTCACTCTTCATTAGCCTCCTTTCTCTCAGTGAGTACTAAATATTATAGGTTGGGTTCCTGTATCAACATGAGTGGAGTTGACATTCAGAGTTTTCTCAAGTATGACAATTCATTAGGCTACTTTCTTTGTGCCCTTTTATTCAGACTCCTTTAGAGTGGACATTGTTACAGTTCATACCATAGTGTCATACGCCAAGTTCTAGAGGATGCTAGTGTTACTTTACAGGACAAACATCTTTTTAATGCCTTCTTCCAATCACTGACTTCTTTTTTTCCTGTTTGGACAAAGATAAGTTATTTACAATGCATTGAAAACATGTCCTTTTATATTTTAATCTCTTCTAAGTATGTTTTTACATCAGTAAATTGTAATTAGTGAGATAATTAGAGAAATAATTGGAGAGGTACATTGTGCTTTATCTCAGGTTGGTTAAATTTCTAAGTTCTTTGAACTCTTTTTGCATTGGCCTTGTTTTTGCAACAGTTATTCATCATTTTGGGTCCTGGTTAAAGTCTTTTCAAGAGTTTTTCACTTTCTCTTCAATATTTGAATTGTTTATTTGAGTTTTATTAACCTTATTTTATGGAAATGCCTTCTAAAAGAATATTTTAAAATGAATAAATAAATAAAAATTCTTTATGTATTTTATGTGACCATAATGAGCTTAGCAAAGATGACTAACAAAAAAAATTAAATATGGAAAACTCATATTTAGGAAACATGTAACGTCTACCACCTGTCACATGACCATGAATCCTATGGATGAGAGACACTAAGATGAAATAACAGTGCTTGCTTAGGAGACGTTTCCATGTATGGAAACACCATAACTGGGCTAATCAAATGCTAGTTTTCCATGTGTATTATTGAATTTTATTGAAATTGCTATATTTTAATCAATAAGTCCTGTGATTTTTGCCTTTTTAAACTTTAAAGATAAGCATTTATAAGCTTTTATTCAAAGTGTTCATTTAATCTTTAAGATCAGTTATCTTCTGTCATGAACAACTAATTTGAACAGAAAAATTTTAAAAATTAAATTAAAAAAATCAATGATCATACCAATAAAGGATGGAAACAGTATCATGTAAGCATCTGTGAATGGGTGAATGTTGAACAGACTTGTACAAAACATAACAACAACATTGCCTTCTTACTGGGACCAGTTAATTGCAAATGTCTGGGTACAATTCTTTATGAGTTCTCTAGTATAATATGTCTTAATATTCTTTCTCAAAATATATTTTTTAATTTGTTCTGATTAGTTATACATGACAGTAGAATGCATTTTGACACATCATACATAAATGGAGTATAACTTCTCACTCTTCTGGTGGTAAGTGATGTAGAGTTACACAGGTCATGTAATCATGTATGCACATAAGGTAATACTGTCTGACTCATTCTATTATTTTTCCCTTCATTCCCCTCTGTCTAATCCAAAGTAACTCTATTATTCTCTAGTTCCCTCTTATTATGAATTAGCATCTGAATTTCAGAGAAAATATTCAACCTTTGGTTCTTTGGAACTGGCTTATTTCATTTAGCATAATATTCTTCACTTCTATCCATTTACCAGCAAATATAATAATTTCATTCTTCTTTAAGACTGAGTAATATTCCATTGTTTATATATACTACAGTTTCTTTATCCATTCAGCTGTTGAAGGGCACCTAGTTTGGTTCCATATCTTAGTTATTGTGAATTGAACTGCTATAAACACTGATATGGTTGCATCACTGTAGTGTGCTGATTTTAAGTCCTTTGTGTATGAACCTAGGAGTGGGATGACTGGGTCAAAGAGTGGTTCCTTTCCAAGTATTCTTAGGAATCTCCGTACAGCTTTCCATAATGGTTAGACCAATTTGCAGTCCCACCAGCAATGTATATGTGTACCTTTATCCCCACATCCTAGCCAACATTTATTGTTGTTTGTATTCTGCTGATTGCCCTTATGACTGGAGAGAGATGGTATATCAGTGTAGTTTTGATTTGTATTTCTCTAATTGCTAGAGATGTTTAACATTCTTTCATATACTTCTTTTTTTTTATTGTAAACAAATGGGATACATGTTGTTTCTCTGTACATGGAGTAAAGACATACCATTTGTGTAATCATAAATTTACATAGGGTAATGTTGGTTGATTCATTCTGTTATTTTTTCCATACCCCCCACCCCTCCCACCCCTCTTTTCTTCTATACAGTCCTTCCTTCCCCCATTCTTGCCCCCCTCCCTAACCCTAACTCTAACCCTAAAACTAACCCTTCCCACGCCCCATTATGTGTCATCATCCACTTATCAGTGAGATCATTCTTCCTTTGGTTTTTTGAGATTGGCTTATCACACTTAGCATGATATTCTCCAATTTCATCCATTTGCCTGCAAATGCCATAATTTTATCATTCTTTATGGCTGAGTAATATTCCATTGTATATATATGCCACAGTTTCTTTATCCATTCATCAACTGAAGGACATCTAGGTTGGTTCCACAATCTGGCTATGGTGAATTGAGCAGCAATGAACATTGATGTAGCTGTATCTCTGTAGTATGCTGATTTTAAGTCCTTTGGGTATAGGCCAAGGAGTGGGATAGCTGGGTCAAATGGTGGTTCCATTCCAAGTTTTCTAAGGAATCTCCATACTGCTTTCCAGAGTGGCTGCACTAATTTGCAACCCCACCAGCAATATATGAGTGTACCTTTTTCCCCACATCCTCGCCAACACCTGTTGTTGTTGCTTGTATTCTTGATAATCGCCATTCTAATTGGGGTGAGATGGAATCTTAGGGTGGTTTTGATTTGCATTTCTTTTATTACTAGAGATGTTGAACATTTTTCCATATGTTTGTTGATTGTTTGTAGGTCTTCTTCTGTGAAGTGTCTGTTCATTTCCTTAGACCATTTGTCAATTGGGTTATTTGTAATCTTGGTGTTGAGTTTTTTGAGTTCTTTATAGATTCTGGAGATCAGTGCTCTATCTGAAGTATGATTGGCAAAGATTTTCTCCCACTCTGTAGGCTCTTTCTTCGCATTTCTGATAGTTTCCTTTGCTGAGAGAAAGCTTTTTAGTTTGAATCTATCCCAGTTGTTGATTCTCATTTTTATTTCTTGTGCTATGGGAGTCCTGTTGAGGAAGTCTGGTCCTAAGCTGACATGTTGAAGATCTGGACCTACTTTTCTTCTATAAGATGCAGGGTCTCTGGTCTGATTCTGAGGTCTTTAATCCATTTTGAATTTAGTTTCATGCACGGTGAGAGATATGGGTTTAGTTTCATTCTGTTGCATATGGATTTCCAATTTTCCCAGCACCATTTGTTGAAGAGGCTATCTTTTCTCCATTGCATATTTTTGGAACCTTTGTCTAGTATGAGAAAATTGTATTTATTTGGGTTTGTGTCTGTGTCCTCTATTCTGTACCATTGATCTACCTGTCTATTTTGGTACCAATACCATGCCGTTTTTGTTACTATTGCTTTGTAGTATAGTTGAAGTTCTGATATTGCAATACCCCCAGCTTCATTTTTCCTGTGAAGGATTGCTTTAGCAATTCTGGGTTTCTTATTCTTCCAGATGAATTTCATGATTGCTTGTTCTATTTCTGTAAGGTACGTCATTGGGATTTTAATTGGAATTGCATTGAATCTGTATAGCACTTTTGGCCATTTTGACAATATTAATTCTGCCTATTCAAGAACATGGGAGATCTTTCCATCTTCTAAGATGTTCTTTAATTTCTTTCTTTAGTGTTCTGTAGTTCTCATTGAAGAGGTCTTTCACCTCTTTTGTGAGATTGATTCCCAAGTATTTTATTTTTTTCGAGGCTATTGTGAATGGGGTAGTTTTCCTAACTTCTCTTTCTGAAGATTCATCACTTATGTATAGAAATGCCTTAGATTAATGTGCATTGATCTTATATCCCGCTACTTTATTGAATTCACTTATGAGTTCTAAAAGTTTTCTGGTGGAATTTCCTGGTTCCTCTAAGTATATAATCATATCATCAGCAAATAGGGATAGTTTGAGTTCTTCTTTTCCTATTTGTATCCCTTTAATTTCTTTGGTTTGTCTAATTGCTCTGGCTAGAGTTTCAAGGACGATGTTGAATAGAAGTGGTGAAAGAGTGCATCCCTGCCTTGTTCCAGATTTCAGGGGGAATGCTTTCAGTTTTTCACCATTTAGAATGATATTAGCCATGGGCTTAGCGTAGATGGCCTTTACAATGTTAAGGAATGTTCCCACTATCCCTATTTTTTCTAGTGTTTTGAGCATGAAGGGGTGCTGTATTTTATCAAATGCTTTTTCTGCATCTATTGAAATAATCATGTGATTCTTGACTTTAAGTCTATTGATATGGTGAATTACATTAATTGATTTCCTGATGTTGAACCAACCTTGCATCCCTGGGATGAAACCCACTTGATCATGGTGCACTGTCTTTTTAATATGTTTTTGTATGTGATTTGCTAAAATTTTGTTGAGAATTTTTGCATCGATGTTCATTAAGGTTATTGGTCTGAAATTTTCTTTCCTCGATGTGTCTCTGTCTAGTTTAGGTATCAGGGTGATATTGGTTTCATAGAATGAGTTTGGCAAAGCTCCCTCCTCTTCTATTTTATGGAATACTTTGAAAGTATTGGAATGAGCTCTTCTTTAAAGGTTTTGTAGAACTCGGCTGAGAACCCATCAGGTCCTGAATTTTTCTTTGTTGGTAGGCTTTTGATGACTTCTTCTATTTCATTACTTGAAATTGGTCTATTTAAATTGTGTATGTACTCCTCATTCAGTTTAGGCAATTCATATGTGTCTAGAAACTTGTTGACATCTTCGAAATTTTCTATTTTGCTGGAGTATAGATTTTCAAAATAGCTTCTAATTATGTTTTGTATTTCAATTGTGTCTGTTGTGATATTTCCTTGTTCATTCCGAATTTTGATGATTTGGGTTTTCTCTCATCTTCTCTTTGTTAGTGTGGCCAAGGGTTTATCAATTTTGTTTATTTTTTCGGAGAACCAACTATTTATTTTGTCAATTTTTTGTATTGTTTCTTTCGTTTCAATTTCGTTGATTTCAGCTCTGAGTTTAACTATTTCCTGTCTTCTACTACTTTTGGTGTTGGTCTGTTCTTCTTTTTCTAGGGCTTTGAGCTGTAGTATTAGGTTGTTTATTTGTTGAGTTTTGCTTCTTTTATTGAATGTGCTCCATGAAATAAATTTTCCTCTGAGTACTGCTTTCATAGTGTCTCAGAGATTTTGATATGATGTTTCTTTGTTCTCATTTACCTCTAAGAATTTTTTAATTTCCTTCCTAATACCTTCTGTTATCCATTCATCATATAATAGCATATTGTTTAATCTCCAGGTGTTGGAGTAATTTCTGTTTTTTACTCTTTCATTTATTTCTAATTTCAATCCATTATGATCTGATAGAATACAAGGTAGTATCTCTATCTTCTTGTATTTGCTAACATTAGCTTTGTGGCATAATATATGGTCTATTTTAGAGAAGGATCCACGTGCTGCTGAGAAGAAAGTGTATTCACTCTTCGTTGGATGGTATATTCTATAAATGTCTGTTAAGTCTAAATTATTGATTGTGTTATTGAAATCTATGGTTTCTTTGTTCAATTTTTGTTTGGAAGATCTGTCCAGTGGTGAGAGAGGCATGTTAAAATCACCTAGTATTATTGTATTATGGTCTATTTGGTTTCTGAGATTGAGAAGGATTTGTTTGACATACATGGATGAGCCACTGTTTGGGGCATAGATATTTATGATTGTTATGTCTTGCTGATTTATGGTTCCCTTAAGCAGTATGAAATGTCCTTCTTTATCCCTTCTGACTAACTTTGGCTTGAAGTCCACATTATCTGAAATGAGAATGGATACCCCAGCTTTTTTGCTGAGTCCATGTGCTGTGCATCGTATGTTTTTTTCCCATCCTTTCACCTTTAGTCTATGGGTATCTCTTTCTATGAGATGAGTCTCTTGTAGGCAACATATTGTTGGATCTTTCTTTTGGATCCAATCTGCCAATCTATGTCTTTTGATTGATGAATTCAGGCCATTAATATTCAGGGTTATTATTGAGATACGATTTGTATTCCCGGTCATTTGAGTCATTTTATTTATTTATTTGTTTATTTTTGACACGACTTGCTTCCTCTTTATTTGAGAGTTCCTTTAGGATAGCTCCTCCCTTTGCTGATTTGCTTCTTTGTTTTTCATCTCTTCCTCATGGATAATTTTGCTGAGAATGTTCTGTAATGCTGGCTTTCTTTTTGTATATTCTTTTAGTTTTTGTTTATCATGGAAGGATTTTATTTCATCGTCAAATCTGAAGGTAAGTTTTGCTGGGTATAAGATTCTTGGTTGGCATCCATTTTCTTTCAGGGCTTGAAAAATGTTGTTCCAGGCCCTTCTAGCTTTTAAGGTCTGGATTGAAAAATCTGCTGATATCCGTATTGGTTTCCCCCTGAATGTAATTTGGTTCTTTTCTCTCACAGCCTTTAAAATTCTGTCTTTATTTATATTTCTTCTGTACATTGTTTGTTCAGTTCTTTTGACCATTTATTGATCAAATTCTTTGGGTTTTTTTGGTGTTAAGTTTTTGAGTTCTTTGTATATCCTGGAGATGAATGCTCTATCTGAGGTGTGTGTGGTAAAGATTTTTTCCCATTCTGTTTGCTCTCTCTTCATATGATTGATTGTTTCCTTTGTTGGCAAGAAACTTTTTAGTTTGAGTAGATCCCATTTATTGATCCTTGATTTTATTCTTGCCCTTTAGGAGTCTTGTTGAGGAAATCAGTTCCTCAGTTGACATGGTGGAGATTTGACCCTACGTTTTCTTCTGTTAGTTGCATGGTCTCTGCTCTAGTGCCTAAGTCTTTGATCTACTTTGAGTTGATTTTTGTGCAGGGTGAGAAATAGGGATTTAATTTCATTATGTTACATATGGATTTCCAGTTTTCCTAGCACCATTTGTTGAAGAGGCTGTCTTTTCTCCAATGTATGTTTTGGATGCCTTTGTCTAGAATGAGATAACTGTATTTATGTGGGTTTGTCTCTGTGTCTTCTATTCTGTACTATTGGTCAATGTATTTGTTTTGGTACCAATGCCATTCCACTTTTGTTTCTATGGCTCTATAGTATAATTTATGCCTGGGTAATGTGATGCTCCTGCTTCATTTTTCTTGCTGAGGATTGCTTTAGCTATTCTGGGTCTCCTATTTTTCCAAATGAATTTCATGATTGCTTTTTCTATTTCTATGAAGAATATCAGTGGGATTTTAATAGGAATTTAATTAAATGTGTATAATGCTTTTGTTTGTATGGTCATTTTGGCAATATTAATTCTGGCTATCCAAAAGCATGGGAGATCTTCCATCTTCTAAGGTCTTCTTCAGTTTCTTTCTTTAGTGTTCTGTAGTTTTCATTATAGATGTCTTGCACTTTCTTTTATTAGATTGATTCCCAAATTTATTTTGAGGCTATTGTGAATGGGGTAGTTTTCCTAATTTCTCTTTCAGTGGATTCAACATTGATGTATAGGAACACATTTGATTTATGGGTATTGATTTTATATCCTGCTACATTGCTGAATTCATTTATTAATTCTATAATGTTTTGGATGTAATTTTTTGAATCTTCTAAATATAGAATCATGTCATCAGCAAATATTAATAGTTTGAATTCTTCTTTTCCTATTTGTGTCCCTTTAATTTCTCTCTTTTGACTAACAGTTCTGGCTAGAGTTTCAAGGACAATGTTGAATAAAAGTGGTGAAAGAAGGCATCCTTGTCTTCTTTCAGTTCTTAGAGGGAATGTTTTCAATTTTTCTCCATTTGGAATGATGTTGGTCTTAGGTTTAGCATAGATAGCTTTCACAATGTTGAAGTGTGTTCCTACTATCCATAGTCTTCCTAGTATTTTGAACATGAAGAGTTGCTGCATTTTGCCAAATGCTTTTCCTGCATTTAATGAGATGATCATATGATTCTTTTCCTTAAGTATATTGATGTGATGAATTACTTTATTGATTTCTGGATGTTGAACCAATCTTGCATCCCTGGGATGAAACCCACTTGATTGTGGAACATTATCTTTTTAATATGTTTTTGTATATGATTTGCCAGAATTTTATTGATAATTTTTACATCTATGTTCATCAGGGATAATGATTTGAAGTTTCCTTTCCTTAATGTGTCTTTGGTTTTGGTATCAGAGTGATATTAGCTTCAAAGAATGATTTTGGAAGGGTACCCTCCTTTTCTATTTCATGGTATGATTTGAGAAGTGTTGGTATTAATTCTTCTTTGAACATCTCATAGAACTCAGCTCAGAATTTGTCTGGTTCTGGGCTTTTCTTGGTTGGTAGTCTTTTGATGATGTCTTCTATTTCATTGCTTGAGATTGATCTGTTCAAATTGTGTATGTTCAGTTTGTGTAGGTCATATGTCTCTATAAATTTGTTGATGACTTAGAGATATTCTATTTTATTGTGGTATAAATTTTCAAAATAGCTTCTAATTATCTTCTGTATTTCAGTAGTGTTCATTGTGATTTTTCCTCTTTCATCAAGAATTTTAGTAATTTGAATTTTCTTTCTCTTCACTAACGTGGCTAAGGGTCTATCAATGTAATTTATTTTTTTAAAGAACCAGTTTTTTGTTTTGTCATTTTTTCAATTGTTTCTTTTGTTTCAATTTTATTTATTTCAGCTGTGATTTTAATTATTTCCTGTCTTCTACTGCACTTGGTGTTGATTTGTTCTTTATTTATGGCTTTGAGATGTAATGTTAGGTCTTTTATTCATTTACTTTCTATTCTTTTAATGAATGATCTCAATGCAATGAACTTTCCTGTTAGCACTGCCTTCATGGTGTCCCAGAGATTTTCATGTTGTATCACTTTTCTCATTTATCTCTAAGTTCCTCCCTGATTTCTTGTGTTATCTATTCATCATTCAATAGCATATTATTGAGTCTCTAGGTGATAAAGTAGCTTCTATTTTTTATTTTCTCATTGATTTCGAATTTCATTCCATATGATCTGATAGGATGCAGGGTATTATCTTTTTTTTTTTTGTATTTTGTAAGAGTTGCTTATGGCATAAGATATGGTCTATTTTAGAGAGGAATTCATGTGTTGCTGAGAAGAAAGTGTATTCTCTCCTTGATGAATTAAATAATCTATATATGTCTTTGTCTTAAGTCTAAATTATTGATTATATTACTTAGTTCTATAGTTTCATGGTTTAGTTTTTGTTTCTAAGAACTATGCAATGGTGAGAGAGGCATGTTAAGGTCACCTAGTATTATTGTGTTGTGATCTATTTGATTCTTGAAGTTGAGAAGGATTTGTTTGATGTACATAGATGCTCCACTGTTCGGGCATAAATATTTATGAATGTTAGGTCTTGTTGATATATAATTCCCTTAAGCAGTATGAAATTTCTTCTTTATCTCTTCTGATTAACTTTGACTTGAAATCCACTTTATCTGATATGAGAATAGAAACCTCTCATTGTTTATGTGATTCATATGAGTGATGTATTTTTCCCCATCCTTTCACCTTCAGTCATTGAATGTCTTTGCCAATGAGGTGAGTCTCTTGGAGACAGCATTTTGTTGGGTCTTGGTTTTTAATCGAATCTGCCAGCCTATGTCTTTTGATTGATGAGCTTAGGTCACTAATGTTCAAGGTTATTATTGAGATATGATTTGTGTTCCTGGTCATTTTGGTTTATTTCTAGTTTTTAAATTGAATTCATTTCTCCTTTGCCTGATTATTCATTTAGTGTAGCTCTTGCCTTCACTGGTTTTCACATTTTTAAATTTTATCTTCATGAAACATTTTTTTGAGGATGTTCTGAAGAGCAGGCTTTCTGCTTGTGCATTAAATTTTTGTTTTTCATGAAAGTTTCTTTTTCATCTTCAAATCTGAAGCTTAATTTTGCTGGATATAGGATTCTTGGTTGACATACATTTTCTTTCAGAGTTGGTGTATATTATTCCAGGAACTCCTAGCTTTGATGGTTAGACTGAGAAATCAACTAAGATCTCTGTTGGTTCCTCCTATGTGGAATCAGATACTTTTCTTTCACCGTGTTTAAAATTCTACATTTATTCTGTATCCTTAGTCTGTATTCTGTATATTTTCACTATAATGTGCCTTGATGTGGGTATGTTGTAATTTTGTACATTTGGGTTCCTGTAAACCTCTTGTATTTGATTTTCCAGTTCATTTTTCAGGTTTAGGAAATTTTCTGATATTATTCGATTGGAAAGATGGTGCATTCCTTTTTCTTGTATTGCTGCATCTTTGTCTATCCCAATAAAACTTAAATTTGGTCTTTTCATGTTATCACATAATTCTTAGAAGTTTCTGTTCATGGTTCCTTAACGTCTTCTTTCAGTGGTCAATTCTATTTTCAAGATTACATATTTTATCTTCGTTGCCTGAGGTTCCATCTTCCAAGTGGTCTAGCCTATTGTTGAATTTTAAATTTGGTTTATTGTTTCCTTCATTTCAAGGATTTCTTTTTTTTTTTTTTTTCAGAATCTCTTTATTTATTGAAGTGATATTTTGCTTCCTGTATTTGTTCTCTTACATCATCCTTTACTTTGCATATCAATTTAACAAAGTACTAAACTCCTTCTCTCAAATTTCTTTCACTTTGGTGTGTCAATGGATTCTGTTATTGGAGTATCTTGGTTTGCTTGGGGCAATTTATTACCTTGCTTTTTCATGTTGTTTGTGTGTCTACCCATCTAACAGTATGGATCTGAGACTGTAAAATTTCTATCCTGTGGACTTATAGTGTCCTTCATAGTTTCCTGTACCTCACTGTTTAGGGAGAGACAATAACAACAACCAATGAAAACAATTTACAGCATTAAACCAATTAGTTCCTACTATGACATCTACAGTGTTAATTATCACAATAAACAGAAATTATATGATCAGTTATTGCCTATAATAAAAACAGCAAGTTTGCAAAAGGGCTTGCATTTTTGAATGGTGGGCTGGGAAAGAACAGAAGTGCTATAGGATGTGATGATTATGAGGGAGGAGGAGACAAGTCAGAACTAAAAACTTAAAGGTAGAGTGAAAGAGAAAAATAAAGATTGGTTGTTAGCAGAATAGAAAGAATCAAGGGAAACAGGTAGGAGAAAAAATATATATGAAGCAAAATTTTTAAAAAATAAAAATATAAATAAAAACAAAACAATACAAAACAAAACTAAAATATACTAGTTTAACATCCTAGTTCACAAACTACTAATCCATGTAAAATAACTGTCTTCACAAATGCTAGAGATGAGAAGGGGGAAAAAAATAGGAGACTTTATAAATACCCATGTACCACTAAGGTCGGAATTAAACAGTACAGAACAATAAAAAAAATTAAAAAGAAAAGAAATCTTGATGGAAAGGTAAAGAATTCTTTCCATTGAAAGCCAAAATATTCTCAGTTCTCTTAGCAGTTTTAGGTACGGTCATCTGATGTGTGATTCCCCACCCTCTGGATTGCTGAAGTGAGAGAGGTAATCCCATAGGTGGAATCCTGGAGGCAGGGTTGAGGCTAAGGGGGCTCCAGGCTCTTCATGGAATGCTAATTGGCCTGAAGATTTTAAATCAGTGACTCTCCAGCACCCAGTAATTGCTGGTCCATGCTGGAAGGCTTTACCTAGGGATCTCCCTTGGGTACCTCTTCTGTGGTGGGGAACCAATTCTTAATCCCCTACATCACCTGTAAATTCCTTGTTTCCTGGTCTCAGGTTCAGTCTCAAAACAATTTCTCCCACCCTGCCCTTCTGAGTTCCCAGTCAGATGAGTCTCTCCCAGCCGGTCCTGCAAGCAGTCAGATTGGAGTAGAAGGAGTATGGCTGGGTGGTTTCCATGACCTGAAGACCCCTGTGTAAACCTCTCTCCATTTTTGGTTTTCTCCTGGTCATTTAAGCACATTCTTATGTCATGCAGCATGTGTTCATTGAATCTGTATTTTGGGCCAAACTTGGGTTTGCTAGGAATCAGCTTCCTTCATTGTCAGCCCCTTCATTGCAGCTGAGAATGTTTCCTTCCTTTGTTCTTCAGCACACCATGCGAAGAGAAGGCCGCTTCTTTCCCCACACAGAGACATCCTCCAGCAGGACCTCCAGGTTTGTTGGGCAATGTCCTTGGTCTCTAAATGCTCCATACCCAGACACGCCTCAGGCCTCCCCCAAATGTGGATTCCTTTAATTCTCTTATCCCTCTATTATCTCACAGGGGGATCTCCAGCTGGAGCTTCCAGTCTGGCTGTGGCAGTGGCTGTGCTGCTGGGAATTTTTTTCCTTCTTTTATTATATTCAACCTCCTGTGTCCCTGGTCTGCTCTGAATGTCCAGTTTTAGGTTCCAGTAAAGTCCTCCCCACACACCTTTCTTTATTCTTTGTTCACCCACCTTTTAGAAAAGTTGCCTGTCTCCTTTCTTGGTTTCATGCCGTGGAGCAACCAGTAACACAACCTCCTCTCTTCTGCCATTTTGCATCTCTCCCCTCCACCTACCATCTTAATATTCTTTTCTCTGATTTACTTGATACTATATTGATACCATACTAATTTCTGAAAATTTTCTATTTGTTTATTTTTCTCTGACTAGGGCTACTCTTTAATTACAAGACCAGTAAAGTCGGATGGTTTTAGTGTAGTTAAGCAAATATATAACTTTAAAGATGAGAAGTCACTGATAAGTATTCTCAAACAATCTCTATGTCTGACATGGCCTGTCAACATTTATTGCAATTTGAATAATGGGTTTCAGAGGGAATCCTGGCAGGCTACTTGGACAGGATGGCAGCATGTTGGTATTATCACTATACAGCACAACTTGCTTCTGTAACGAATGACTATTAATCTCAGAAATTTGATTTCTTTAGTGCAGTCAGAGGCAGTAGTTAAAATAAATTCATAAAAATTAGAATACTAACTTATTACTTTAGCAAATATAATAAGCATTAATTGAAACCCATTGACTATACTTTGTTTATAGGAATATCTACATAGTAATTTAAATTAAGTTTTCTTAATGTGTGCAGAATTTGTCAAGGGAAATCATGAAATGATACTGAGGTTTATTACATTTTGTCTACAAAAAGACTGAAGTGGTCATTTCTACAAATTTGTTTTATCAAATTCATCAGTTAGATAGTAATATCTATAGTACTATGGCTTCTATTACTATTACTTCTACGACCATGACTACTTCTACTAGCTCTTGTTGATATTCTCAATGTTTCAAAATAGGAAGATTGTGTAAACATAACTCACGAAGACCTTCCTTCTCTTCTACCTTCTGATACTGCAGGACTTGATATGATTGATGAGTTTAAAAAGAAAAAATGCACATGCTTGGGTCAATCTCTTCCTCTCCTTTCTTTCTCTTGCAAATATTTTCATCCAATACGTAATTACTGCTTTGTTTTCCATAGGACTATTAGATTTGTAGTACTGGTTGCAGAATTCTGCTGTATCTGGAACTTGGTAATTTAAGCCTATTTGTCTATAAAGTCATGATATTTGAGATTCAATTTCAACTTTTTCTGTATTAAGGGAAAATTATCTATGTCTGCCTTACTGTGGCTTATTTCTCAGTTTTTTTTTTCTAGAATCAGCAAGAGAGAATGCATATTATTTACTGAATCTTGCCATATTCCATATTATATTTGCTAAATGATAAGTCTTATTTATAAATGTAAACACTGAAGTCCTGAGAAATTAAGATATCTGAGATATCTGTTAATGGTCACACTGAATATGTTGGTTATCTATAGTTTTGTTATGAATTTTTACACAACTTTGGTCTTAATACATAAATTTTTATTGTACAATTTGTATGAGCCAGTAGTATGGACACCTCTCAAGTCAGTTCTCTTCTTCAGGGTGTTTTAAGAGGCTATATTAAAGGTGCTGTCTAAAGGATTATAGGCTCAATTGGAGAATTATCTGCATCTACATTCAACAAATGGTTGTTTGTGAAATTCATATCCTTGCACGCTGATGTCGACTGGGGTCAACTCTGATTCCTTGGTATGTGGACCTCTCTGTGACAGCTTGCTTAAACAAATAAGTGGAAAAGGCTATAGAGATGGTCTACTAGCAAGATGACTGACAGCTATAATTTTTTATACTCTAATAATGGCAGTGGTCTTCCATCACTTTGCTGTACTGTATTGGTTAGATTCAAGTTACTAGGTCTAGACCACTTTTCAGAAAAGTGAATTACACAAAGGCATGACTACAAGGAGGTAGGAATCTTTAGAGCTTCTTAGAAGTCATCCACTGTGCTTAAGTCCTAGAGTCAGAATTCAAAGCAAAGTATTTCAGCTCCAGAGTTCATATCACCTTCCATGTCAGTACTTAGAAACAAATTCTTACCTATGGATAGCTGAAATTCACTTGACCCTTTACCTATGATTCTTCATTTCTAACTTTCTGTTTCTAACAAACCAATAACTTCAGAGTAAAGAATTAGAATCCTTTTGGCATTCTTCAGATTTTGGTGAAAATTTTACTTAGGCATCACTTTCAGGTTATTTATTTACTTTTATTAGAAGGGATGCTACTTTTAAATATTTTAACTCCCAATTGAAGATCTTATTTCAGGTTTATTTAGCTTCCTCTAATAAGTTATATGGATCAAAAATTGTCTCTGAAGTAAAGTATATTTCTAATTTTGAAGATATTGTTACTACTAAGGAAGTGATTACAGACTGAATATAGTAATCAATCTAAATGAATCATTTGATAATATAAGGTAGTTGTATTTTCCCACAATATTTAAAAGTCAAATATCAGCCTCAATTTTTCATAGGATTTTCCAAATTGTGATAGTGAATTTGATTGTCTCCATAGGTATGCCAATTGTCTTGTATATAGCATTAGAGGCAAGAGAGAAAAAATTTCTCATAACTCTACTGTTGGGAGTGTTCTCTTCCTCAAGCTTATGTTTTTTAATGTATAATATCATCATCCCTGGAATATTCATAAAATTATCAGAGTCCATGCCCACAGGTATCAGAATTTTGCCACTGGATATGAATGTTATATTTCCCACTGAATTATATTATAATATTTTAAATGTCTTCTCTACTTTCAAATCATTTCAGTAAGTAGGTATATTCAAGGTTAGTGTTTTCTACTCCTCTGGTTCAGACTCATTCAAGCAGATATTGATTTATACATAAACACTTAACTAGACTAGTAGAGTAGTATTAATAAAATCTTTCAGTAGTTTATATAAGACAAATTATTGCCATTTAATCTATTTGTCTATAAATGCAAATTGTTGTCTTTCACATTTATGAAAGCAGTATAAACCTATTGTTAACCACAATCTCTGAAAAAAAAATTGCTCCATTTCTTCAGCAAATATTATAAATTATTTATAATTATTACCTGATTTTAAATGCAAATCCTCACATGTCCCACATTTCTGAGTTGTTTCTTTAGATATTGTGGCATTTCATAATCAGCATTCAAGTTATTTTTACATTTTTCATTTTATTTGCTATTCTATTCCTTGATCTTTCTCAATTCCTTAATTTTCTTTGTGACAATCACAGGAAAAATAATATTTCAATTGAAGAAATGCTGCATCTTGCTTTTCACAGGAGAGTTGATATAAATTATAGTATCTTGATTCTAGTTAGGTATTTTGAAATGTAACTATGCTATCAGAGAGGTTTCCTCTAACTTATCAATGATGTTTTTTTTTCTGTTGGCACAGTACAAATTTATAATGCTTTTCTCTGACAAACCATAGAAAATATAGATACTTTATTAGACATTACTCAATGTGTGAACATGAGGGAGAATATAATCCCTGCTGGTGGTGTTTTCCTATTGCATCTATGATATTGTCAAATATGTTCATTAGGCTTACTTAAGGAAGATAGTCCTTAGCAACTAAAATCATTTCTGATTAAAATATTATCACTCAATTGACTTTTTAAAAGCAAAGTCTGCTCTATAAATAATTTATTTTATAATTGCCAATGAAAGTACTTTTGAAATAATCCTGCTTTGAAGCTCAGCACTCCTGTAAAATATAGGTTAGATTTAATACAACCACGCATGTTTTAGAAACTCAGCCTAAAGAAAAAGTGTTACTCAATTCTGTACAACAAAAGGTTTAATTCAGGTCATGAAAACATTAAGTTCCTTTTGCAATGACCATTTATGATATTTATCCCAATGGCTACATTCAGAACCTGCCATATGGTAACAAAAAGCTATTCAGCAAACACATAATGAAAACATTCCTGATCCTGTAGTTTAATACCAACCTTAAAAAGTATCAAAAGGTAGGTTGTTTGTGGACTTTTAAGACTTTTTAGTTTATTGGTTTTGATTCATTATTATTCTTTACATGTTTTGATTTTTGACTTAGAAGTGCTAGGGCTATTTACACAGTGAAATACAATTATTGCTGAATATAAATATCAAGTAACATTGTATTTGAAAATATACAGAACCAACCTCTTATGAAGAGGGGAATTCTCTAAACACAATCTCTTTTTTTTTTAATTCAACATGAACGTGTTTTTTATTTTCCTTCAGAACTTGGAATGCCTCTCTGATAACATTGGTAGTTACATGAACAACTGAATATTTTATTATTTAAAAATGTGCTTTTGTAGTTAACTTCTTGGAAATTAGGATGTGTGGCAGATTGCACATTTGGAGGAATGGCACAGCAGTGCATCTCCTTCAATGCTAATGTTTTACCAAGGACCTGATGTCCTCTCTTCAAGGGTGAGATCTGACTCCTTTTCTTTTTTTTTTTTTTTTTAAATTATTTATTTTTTTAAAAAATTTTTACAGACTGCATTTTGATTCATTGTACACAAATGGGGTACATCATTTTGTTTCCATGATTGTACATGATGTAGATTCATACCATTTGTGTAATCATACATGTACATAGGGTAATGATGTCTGTCTCGCTGAGCTCGCCTGTCTCACAATATCCTTTAACAAAATATCACTGAAGTATATGGAAGAGAGAGAGTCCAATTGAAGATTTATATACATAATGTAATTCAGGATCCTTAGGGCTAGTTATACATTAGAATTACATTTTGAGCACTTTAGAAAATATGAGTTCTATCTCCATCTATCATGATTCACTAAATCTTAGGGCTGAAACATCTATATCTCCAATACATCTTTAGAATTTTGGTATGTAGCTAACCTTGAAAACTATTTGAATTCTATAATAGTAGGAATTAATATATGCAGTATGATCTCTTTACTCATTATAAAATATGAGATAAAAGTGGTTATTTCTCATGAGGGATTTACATCTACATGTTGCAAGCATACTAGACATTTGATGAATTCTTGTGCATTCTGATGGTAGAGGACACAGAAGTATACAAAGATTTGACTTTTCATATAACTTGAGAATCAAAATATTTCTTAAGCCAATAGGAAGAGCATCTAGGCTGAACCCTGATGAATAGTATTAACAAAGTAGAATATATCACGGAAGGTAAATGAAGCATGCAGAGTATAGTCAACCATCCATAGTTTTGAAAAGAAAAAAAAAAAAAAAGATGCCCATGTACTAACACCTGGAACCTATACATAGGTTACATTATATTACAAAAGAGAATTAAGATAAAAGATGGAATTAAGGTTGTCAATCAGCGAGTCTTAAAATTCAGAAATTGTCCTGGATTAGTCAGGTAGGCCCAAAGCAGTCATAAACGTCCTTAAAAGTGGAAGAGGCATGGAAAGAAGATGTCATTGTGAAAAAAACTGGATCTGCTCTTGCTGATTTTTAAATGGAATAATGGGGCCTTGAACCAAAGAACATGGGCAGACTCTAGAAATGGGAAAAAGAAGAACTTTAATCTTGCTTAGTGCCTTGAGAAAGGAATGCGACCCTGAGAGTGCTTTGATCTGAATGCAGTGCATTGTGGATGTCTGACTTATAGACCCTTAAACAATAAATTTGCATTTAAATCACTCAATTTGTGATTATTTGTTAAAATGAAAATGATTATTTGTTAAAAATGAAATAGAGAACTGAAACAATAGATAATCAGAAAGCTAAAGTGGGACTCATTAAAATGAAAGTTGTCAACAAGCAGCATGCATTCTAAGAAAAAGAGCAAGATGAATCTGGGTGAGTGGTAATCCTGGTACTGAAGAGTGTTCTCTATGTCAAGGAGAGAGTACAAATGTTTAAAGATTGTATAAAGTGACAGTTAGATATTTTTTTTATTTTTGCCTCTTCTGTCCTCTTTATCCTCCCCAACCTCCTTCCTTGCTTTCTTGTTTTTCTGCTTCCTTCCTTCTTTGGTTCCTTTGCATTTATTTTCTATTTACCCAGGAAACATTAAAGGACAATTTGATGTCCCTGCTATCAATTTACCTCAAAAAAGGTATCTTGGATGGAGAATGCATATCATTTTTGTCAGAAAGAATATTCCCTACTGAAAAACTGGCAAATTACCATTCAACTATACATTGATCTACATGAATACAGTCAAAGTCACTTACTTTCATTCTTAATGTTTATCCTTAACTAACAACGAACTACATTTAGGGGTGCAATTTTATTTGCAAAACAGTTATCTAACTTTTTAAAAATTTTGCTTTTTTAAGATGAAATTCTGCGTGAAATATTAAGACATTTTTAGATATTTTGATGTTTCAATACACACTAGGATATTGTCTTTAAATTTTTAAAATATGGTTGTTCCAATCCAAGTTTTCTGAGGTATCTCCATACCCACCATTTAACCCAATTTTCCCACTCATTGGTTTATATCCAAAGAACTAAAAGTCAGCATACTATAGTAACACAGCCATATCAGTGTTTACATTCAATTCACAATAGCTAGATTGTGGAACAACATACGTGCCCTTCAATAGATGAATGATAAAGAAACTGTGGTATATATATACAATGGAATATTATTGAGCCATAAGAAGAACAAAATTATGGCATTTGCAGGTGAATGGATGGAGTTGGAGAATATCATGCTAAGTGAAATAAGCCAATCCCAAAAAAACAAAGGCTGAATATTTTCTCTGATAAGTGGATACTCATACATAATGGGGGGGAGGGACAGCAGAGGGAAGATGGAGGAAAGTTTGGATTATGTAGAGGGAAATGAGGGGAGGGCTGGGGGGGAGGGGAAGGAAAGAGTGAAATGAAACAAATAACATTACCCTATGTATATGTCTGGGTACACGAATGTTGTGAATCTACAGAATTTACAACCATAGAAATGAAAAGTTGTACCCCATTTGTGCAATGAATCAAAATACATTCTGTAAAAATAAAAATAAAAATGGAGTACATTGAAAAAAATACTTCATAGAAAAAAATTATAAAATATGTTTTCAATGCATTAAATATTATTCATAGGTACCCAGAAAGCCCTCGTTTTACCTCTTTTAGTGCTTATACATATGTTAAGCTTGCTCTGTTTTTCAGTACACTCTTATAATCCTTCCTACTTCCACATAAGTGCATTCTAGTTTCGAAATGGGATAGTAATGTCTGCTTGGGCAGGGAACACTTATACTTTCTGGTGTCCCTCAAATGCTGTGATAAGAATTCAGGTTTCTTTTATATGAATGTTCTTTATATAATTTTGTTTTATTGTATATGACCAAGATTTTTTATTTTATTTTTATGTGAGCAAAACAATTTCACATTTATATCATGTGTTTCCATTGACCTTTCATAATAACAGATCATGATTTTACTACAGAATAAAAATAATTTTTTACAAAAAATGAGTTGATCATCTTTACTAGGAATAAATTCAGGTGAATTTTTCTATTCAGCAAGTACTTTCTTGAGTTGATTATTTTTTTTCTTCCTTCATGATAATAAATAGCACAAACATCTTGGTACCATGATGAGAAACAGGAATTGCAATCATTTGATAAATTAAAATCAGTTTGATATTATACATTCTGATAGTCCTAAAATTTATTTACATGACAGATAAGTGCTTATCATTGACTACAATAACTGACTTAAGACCTATCTGACTTCCTTTCCTATCATTGCACCTAAGTGTTCATTTACTGTTTGTTGTATTGCAAAATGGTTAAGAAGGGCAAACTCCAAGTAGAAAATCTGTCAGGACATTTGAGAAACAGAACAGCTATGATAGTGATTATCATTGTCTTCTTTCTAAATTTCATTTGAATACTCACATTGCTTAGGCTATACTAGGCTCTAAGAATGGCAAGAAGTGAAAGAATTATTGTGTCTTGCCAGTTATGAAAAATGCTACAATGAACATGCGAGTGTTACATAGTTATTGGAGATAGTGATTTCATTTCTATTGCATGTATATACTCAGGAGTAGAATTGCTGAAATACATAGCAGTTAATTTTTAATTTTTTGAGGAATCTGTATACTGTTTTCCATAATGACTGTACTAATTTACATCCCCACCCAAAGTGTGAAAATACTATTATTTGTGACAACGTGAATGAAATTGAAGGGCATTACACTAAATCAAATGTCACACAAACACACATACTACATGAGTTCACTTATGAGCTGAATCAGAAGAAGTCAAATTAATAGGAGCTAGAGTTCATGGGGAGATATTGACCAAAATATGTAAACCCTTAAGTATTAGATGAATAATAACATGGCGATAGTATTGTATTGTATTATAAATTCAATTTGCTAAGACAGTATATCTTAAGTGTTCACACATACATACACAAAGGTGAATAGGTGATGTAATGGATATATCAACTAACCTGAATGTGGTGATCATTATAAAATGCATACCTATTTTAATCATCATGCTTTATATCTTCAATATATATTATTTGTCGATTATGCCTCAAAAAAGTAAATATTCTAGTGCTCTCCAGTCACATGTTATGTACTTGACTCTTCATTTTATTATTATCTCTAAGGAGGACATTTTTGAGACTTTCAGCCCTCTTTAGTAGAATTAGTACAATTTATTCATAAAATCTGCCAAGATACTCCTTTTTCTTTATTCATAATAGTTTTCTTTTAAATTCCAGGACTCTGTCCTTATTACTAACTTACGAGGTCATGGTTACTTTCTCTAGAGACGATATTGCTTCATTTCATTAAATGGTTCCTTCCTATTAGTGATAATCAAGATCAGGTGCAGTCAGTCCACTTCCTGCTCCTTCTATAGTTTGAGACCTAAGTGTTCATCAGGTCAAATTAGTATTTTCCAGATTATTTGCTATTTGTGTGACATTTTCCTATGTTTATAATAAGCAACTTCTTTTATTAGCTGTTATTATCACTCACATATTTTTCTCATTCTTTCATTTAAACTATATTCAAATTAGTTGACATTTAGTCAACTAAAGTCAACTAATTTCCAGGCATTGAATTGAAGTTTCCTGCTCTCTCCCTTGGTATGAGAAGACACATTTTCCTCTCTTTTTGACAGTTTTAGTTAAGATGACTTATTTTTAGTCAAATATGTAAACAAACCTCAAATTTGGCACATTTTTCTTGACTAAAAATAACACATTTATTTTTCTTTGTTTGCTATTTTGTGGATGTGCCTAGAGGCATTGTGTACATTTTTATAAATGTTGAAAAGAGAATACACTATTGCCAACTATACCACACACATCTGGTAGGAGAGGTGGTTTTTGTTTTAATGTTGGCTTCATCTTGTTTAATTACAGATGAAAATACATTCACATTTCTTTATGATTATTTGTCTATTCTAATATTTTACTGAATGCCATGATGTTAAATTTGCTTAACCAATGCAGTTGCCTTTTTAAAATCATTTCCTACATCTCTTTAATAGAATCAGTAGAACAAAATGCTGCTACTCAAAGAACAATGTGCAAAAATACTTTTTATTACTGTTATTTTATTTTATTTTTTGGTACCAGGGACTGAACCCTGGAGTGCTTAACCATGGAACAACATCCCCAGGCGTTTTTAGTTTTTTTCAGTTTGAAGAAAGGTCTCGCTGAATTGGTGAGGCGAGCTTTCAACTTGCATTCTTCCTTCCTCAACCTCCCCAGTTGCTGGGATTACAGGCATGTCCCACCCCGCCGGGTGTACAAACATATATAAAATATTGATTTTATATATTTTTGGAATCCCTTCTGTTACCATCTAGGGTGCTGGGTTCGTTGTCTACGTTCAGCAAGAATGGAAGAACAGGACACAGAGATGGCAAGCATGAGGGAGGTAAGTTTATGGTAAAAACAACAGAGATACAGAGATATATTCTTTGAAGAGAAGGAGCCCCAGAGTTGAGAATCCTGTAGGGGAGTTTTGGCCGAACTCTTTATGGTCTGTGGAATTTCCTCCTTTCCTTGTCTGCTCCCCTATCCAAGCACTCCTCACTATTATTGATTGGTGACCCCTCTGTCCACGTGTCTGTTCTTGTTTTTCTATTGGATCCCCTGCTTAGAAGCACTGAGAACAGAAGCGTCTGTCTGATTGGTTTCCCCGCTTGTGTCCATAGGCACTTTCCTCAAGCAGGAAGTTACCCTCATCAGAAGACCCTGGTTTTTTGATCCGGATGAAATTACATAGACAAATTACTAAAAAATGAACTTTGAAGTAAGGAAACTATTTTTCTCAAGGTTGTTCCATGGGATTTACTTCTTCTGGGAAATAGCTCTCAAAACTGTCACTGAAAACATATATGATAGACTGGGTTCAGAGAAAATATTTAAGAACGTTTGGCAGAAAGAAAAATCTAAAGTATAGTGGTAAAAGAACTTCTTATTCAAAATATCCTTTGGACACAGACTAGACTAACAGGGACATCGATTATCTTTTATTCCTCGATTTGTTCCATACAATGCTTCAATAGATCCCATTAAATGTTTTCCTGTTTGTGCTAAAATTATTTTGCATGTCCTCTTTTAAATTCCTCATTTAAAATGTCTTATAGGATATTAGTTATTCAAGCCTGGTGTAATGGAAAGTGATCCTACTATCCTCAGAAAAGCTTGCTTGCAGATACACAATTTGTAACTTTGGCATGAGCAGATATTAACTCTATTCTCTTCTCTTTTACTTTGAAATTTTCAATATATCTGTCACATTACGAAAATAGCAAACTCTTAAGCCAAATGTTTCTTTGAAAACATTCACCAAAAACTGCAAGTAGATTAAATATTTTATTTTAGATCTCAAAATGTGTTATTTAATAAACTCTCTCTATAGAGAGATAGAAAAATAAATATATACATATACAATTCAAACATATAAATTGTTTTTACAGAGAACAAAACCAAGAATTTCAGTTTGGATAGTATTTTATCTTAAGAAATAAAAGAATATTCTCCTTGCTTTCATTTTTCCAAGATCCCATTTTGTTTTGATAATCTGTTATTTTATACTATTTTCATAAACTTTGAAGACAAAATAATAAACAAGTTCTATAATACAAGAAGGTCTGGAAGACTATGCTTGATAATCCATTACTTGGTTACTACCTTCATATATCACTACAAAGTCTATGAAGCTAACATCCAATAATTTTCAAAGTTTGTATTTGTAAATATTACCTCATAAGACTTAGTCACATGTATTCTTTATTATATCAATAATATTCTCAGGGAAATGATTAAATAAATCTCAGAATTTTAGCATACTCTCTAAAAATATTATTTAAGAAAAATCTTAATAATGACTATTATTTCCACATAATGAAAAATTCTGTTCCATTTTTTTTCCTAGTTGTAAATGTCCATTTGGGACATATAGACATATGAATCAAAATATAAGACCTATATAAATTTATCATGCATGTATATTTTTTTCTTTTTAAAAGAACATCATCACAGGGTGAAATTAATAGTAAGTAATTGCAACTGTTAGTTTCACAGACTTGCTTAAATTGCCAATGAACTCTATCATTTCATAAGCTCAAAAACATTTTGACTTTAATCCAACATTGAACTGTAAAATTTATATTACTTTTGATCTGTAAAGTTATTTTTTATGTTCATTCAATGTTGATATTAGGGTTGTTTTTGTCAGATTATTTTAGCCTACTCCTGGTGTTGATTCAAACATATACAGAAGACAAGCAGGTAAGAAGGGAAGGAAGTGGCTCATTGTAACAATGACAACAACAAAAATTGTGTATATTCTCTGAAAATAGCAATTGATCCTTGGTTGTTGAATATGGAAAATGTTGGGGATAGTGAAGAAATATGTGAAGAAATATGTTCTTTATGTAGGAAATATGTTAGTCAGATTTCTGCTACTGTAACAAAATACCTGAAAGAAACAATTTACAAGGAGAAAGGATTTATTTTGGCTTATGGTTTCAGAGATTTGAGTTCTTAGGAGTTTGACCCCCATTGCTCTGGGTCTCAGGTGGCACAGTACTGCATGGTGAGGAGGGCATGATTCTACAAACTTCTCACCTTATAAAGGCTGAGAAATAAAAAAAGAAAGATAGGGAGTACAGTTTCAATATCCCCTTTAGGGGCGCAATTCCGATCGCCTAATTACCTTCCACTAGGCCCTGCCACCAAAGGTTCCAACACCTCCCAGGAGTGTCACAAGTTTTCAACCAAGTCTTTGGCATATGAAACTTTGGGGGATATTTTATTTCCAAACCATAACAAAATAGCATTGGTTAATTATATAATGAGGCTATGTTCATTCAGTATTGTCACAATTAAGTCAGAAGTCTTGATTTTTATGAGACATTATTAGACAATTTCCAAATTTGACATGTAAACAACTGAATAAATTTGAAAATATGGAAAAAATAACATCATGGGTAAATCAAAATTCTTCTTAATCAATACAACCTGAGGGCCAACGATGCTTTATTTCTTATTCAGACTGACTAAAAATTTCTGCTTCTTTGTAAAATATTTATTTAATTTTATTGTTTATATTTAAAGTGCATATTATGCTGTGTTGATATATGTATACATAATGAAATGATAATTATAATCAAGCAAATTAAGGTCTCTTTACACAGTTACTAGATAGAATGTCTCTGTGTGTGTGTGTGTGTGTGTGTGTGTGTGTATTCAAAGGAATTAAAATCTAAGTAAATTTCCAGAATGTGATATAGTACAATTAGCTATAGTCCTCCTACACATTAAATCTCCAGACTTACTCACATTACAGAACTGGGACTTTGTGCCTTTGACCAATATTTCCCCATTTCTCTCCACTGACCTGTCTACTTCTGTATTCTCTTTCTAGGTATTCAAACTCTTTTTTTTCAATTTCATATATAATTGATGTTCTGCAGTATTGTATTTCTGCATCTGGCTTCTTCTATTTAGTGTTATAAACGGTGGAATCTCCTTTTTTGAATCCACCAATTCACTTTTTTTTTTTTTGCTTGGGGTGCTGGAGATTGAACCTAGCAACTTGTGCATGTTAAATAAGTGTTCTCTCATTTAGCCACATCCCCAGTGCCCAGCATGTCCTTTTTAGAAACCTATAATATCTTGGCAATTATGAACAATGTTCCAATGAACATGAGAATGCAGAGATCTCCATGAGGTGAGATTTCATTATCTCTGGATATCGTTATTGCTTACAAGGGTGTCTTTCAAAGGTCTCTGTGTTAAAGGCTTGGTTCCTAAGTTGGTGCTACTGGTAAGTGCTGAAACCTTTAGGTGATGGTCATTGGGGACATATCTCAAGGGGGATTTTGGAAATTCCTGTCTCTCTTTCTTGGATTTCTTATTCATGATACAAGAGATTTGCTTATTCACATGTTCCCACTATAATATGCTATCCTAACCAAAGGCTCAAAGTGAGGGGGCTACTTGATCTTGGATTAAAACTTTTAGAACCAAGAGTCAAATAACCGGTTTTTATTTGTAAATTAATTGCCTCAGGCATTTCACTGGATTCTCACAAATTTGACTAAATGAGGTATATACCCAGAAGAGAGATTGGTGAGTGTTATGGTAATTCTATTTTTATTTCTGGGAGAATCCTGTATACTGTTTGTCTTCATGACCCTACCAATTTATATTTCAACCAACAGTGTGCCAGAGTTCTCTTCACATGTTACCAATACTTGGCTTCTTGATAATAGTTATCTCAACAGGGATGAGGTGATATACCATTTTTTAAAATTTATTTATTTATTTATTTTTATTGTAAACAAATGGGATACATGTTGTTTCTCTATTTGTACATGGAGTCAAGGCATACCATTTGTGTAATCATAAATTTACATAGGGTAATGTTGTTTGATTCATTCTGTTATTTTTTTCCCTTCCCCCCCACTCCTCCCACCCCTCTTTTCCCTCTATACAGTCCTTCTTTCCTCCATTCTTCCCTCCTTAACCCTAACCCTAAATCTAACCCTAACCCTAATGCTAACCATTTTTTAAAATTTATATTTACCTGAAAATTGAGGTTGAGCATATATTTTCATACATTTGTAGACCTTTTTATTGTCTTCTTTAGAAAACTGTCTATTCAGACTCTCGGCTCACTTTGTAATCAGATTTTTTTCTTTTGCATTGAATGTGTGAGTTTCTTATTTTTTTTATATTAATTCCTCACTAAATATATAGCTTGCAAATATTTTCACCCAATTTATGGTCTATTTTCATTTTGTTGATTGTTTCCTTTGCTAGGCAGAGCTTTTTAATTTGATGTAGTTTTTCCTGTTTATTTTTGCTTTTGATGCCTGAGGATTTTTGTTTTTATTAGTTTATTATAGTTATACATAATATTGGGTTTCATTTTAACATTATACAGGCATGGAGTATAACTTGCTCCACTGTGGTTCTCAGTGCTTCCTCTTTCCTCCCTCTTCCCTATCTCTACTCTTCCTCTATTCTACTTCTCTTCCTTTGATTCATTTATAGTTTTTAAAATGGTGCTTTAGAGATATACATGAAGATGAAATTTACTTTGATATAGTAATATATGTACATAGCATAATTTGGTCAATTTCATTCCGCCCTTTCTCTCTTTTCCTGTACCTCCTCCCTCTGCTTCTATCCTCTTCCTCTTCTCCACTTATGTTCCTTTTGTTTTCATGAGATTCCCCTTTCCTACTCCCTCCATTTTGTTTTAGCTTCCACATATGACAGAAAACACTTAACCCTTGACCACGAGTCTGATTTATTTTACTTAGCATGATGTTCTCCAGTTCCAGCTATCTAGCAAACTCCAGTGTGTATATATACTACATTTTCTGTTGATGAGCACCTGTGCTGGTTCCATAACTTGGCTATTGTAAATTGAACTGCTACAAACATTGGTATGCCTATCTCATTATAGTGTTCTGATTTCAATTCCTAAAGATAAATACCAAGGAGTGGAATAGCTGGGTCATATAGTGCTTTCATTCCTAATTTTTTGGAGGAAGTGCCATATTGCTCTCCAAATTGGTCGTGCTAATTTGCAATCTCATCAATAATGTGTGAATATATCTTTTCCCCCATCATGATATAAACACTGTTTACAGTTTCATTTTTGTGCATGTGTGTTTTCAGTTATCGTGATTCCATTTAATAAGAGATCATCTTTACCTACTGTGTCTTGATTACCTTGCCAAAAATTTGTCAACTGTGTATGCTTTGATGTATTTCTGGGTTATTTTTTTATTAGTCTTTGGATCTGTTTTATACCAACCAGTACCATATACTCCTTGAGGTGTGATACTGTGACCTGCTCTTTGTACAGAATACTGAATATAAATTTTTAACAGTGTATTATATGTGTATATGCATGCTTTATATTTGGCACATGGATTTGACCTCCAAAATCTGAGGATGTTACTTAGGAACAGAGAGGAGTGTAGCCAGTAGGCATGAGTAGAGCAATAGAGCAAGCTTCCAAGTGAATCGGGCTAAAGTCAGACTCTAAGCCCAATGCTGATGGCCTCACCCAGGTTGTTTCTCTAACATGAGCTCTGGTCTTCCCCCTTATTGTGGAGATATTTGGCCTTTTTTCTGCATTCATCTCAAGTGACCATGATTCTTTTCTCTTAACACAATTTGCCAGTGCTAGTAGCTCAAAAGTTAGGCACATGGCATCCAGATAAAGAAAAGTGGTTTAGGTTTACCACTTTGCATAAATTACTTGAAATTTTCTTAAACAATATATTGCAAAACAGCTAAAACCCTTGGTACCTTTCTCTGAATTTATTTATATTTACTTAGAGGGTATAATCTATCTGTTGTGGATTGAACTATGAGAGTTCATTTACTTTGTTTTAAGAGTATCTCCCCTGTCTAAAAATATAACTCAAGGAAGTCATTTTCTTGGACTTTGTACATTCTGAGTTGGTTTATTTGAAGTCTTTTTGAAAAGAAAAGAATATATCATACAAAATATATAATTTTCTGCCACTGTTTAAAATCATGAATGTTTTTTACTCTAGAGGGATATTCTAATTTCAAATTTAAAATCTGACTTTGTCACAATGACTCTAGCTCAATAACATCTACTGATTTCATTTATATTAAATATTCAGCACATAACATGAATATCTTCTGATGTCAATAGATTCTGTAGATGTAAGACTCATTTTGCTGTCCTGTTTGCCAAATACCCTTGAACACACTGCCAGAATCATCATGGCAGCTATGCGATAAAATGTGCTTCAATGTCTGAAAATTGCTGATAGAATTTTTCTGAACCTTCTGATGTTTTTGTTTTTTGCTTTGCTTAACATAATAATGAGCATATATATCTTTCTGGTGTAATACCACCACTCATGTCCTAATAAATCACCTATTCCCAGTGGAATAAAATCAGAGATTACTACCCTCCTTATGAGCTGCTCTCAGAAAATGAAACTACTTTTTATCTGACTGTAGTATGGAGGGACTTTATGCTGTTTAGTCTTGTGGGGAGGCTAGCTACTGAGGCTTCTAACCAAGGAATCATCTGGCTAACCATGTTCTTCAGCTATCTCCCTGAACATAGTTCTCTCAGAGGGAACATATATTTTTTTTCCCTGAGGTTTAAAATGCTCTGCTAGTTCTGAATAGCTGTACTAAAATCACTATTATCTCCCGTTCTTTTGAGCATGGAAAACATATTCTGGAGGTCAGGCCCCCTGAAGTATGACTTTCTGTAAGATAACCATGGAATCAAATGCAGCTACAAAAAAAAAAAAAAAAAAAAAAAAAAAAAAAAAAAGATGCAGTTACAAGCTGTTTTAAACATCTCCATTTAGTTCATATTTGAACAACCCTTCATCTTATCCTAGACCAAAAGTAGTTGAATCCATAGTGAGGTTAAGCAGTCACTTAAAATTGCGCGTAGTAACTGATACAGGAAAATCCACATGATTCTCTTTAAATTAGGATCAAAGGTCTGTTTCAGATAACTGTATAATACCATTTTTATGCCACTACATTTAAATCATTTTATTAACATGCTTCTAAATGGAACATCATAATATTAGTCCTCCTCTCAAGAATTTTATGAATATTTGTGTACATAAATTTGCCTATACTCCAATGAGACACAATAAATATAGTATCACATTATTTTTCTGTTGAATAAAACATTTTAAGGCATAGTTTAATTCATAGTTTTCATGTTAATATGTGAAGATATTACTCATATTTATGTGACCATGTGAAAGGTGATCAAATCAGACCAGATCTAAGACTTGCCTTTCAGGAATTTTACCACTTCTTTCAATAAAAGAAATTACAAATTAATATCAGAACCACAAGAAAGGTTGTGAATCATGTCTATTATAAAATTATACTTAAATTCTCTGAGGGAAGGGATTATGTGACCCTTCGCTGAGCAGTTGGTCTCCTAGATGCAGAGCTTAAGCACTTATTTCCCTGTTTTCTAGAGACTGGTTGGCTGACCTGCCCAAGGTCATGTCCTTTGCTTAGGGGCTGCTGTATCCAGTGACTGGCCAGCACACATAGGATCAGGCTGCTTTGCCTGTCTGAAGTCAAAGTCCTTCTCAGAGTCAACTCTCCAGTGAAGTTGATCTGTAACACCACTCTGTAATAAGAACTGAGTACATGGCAAGTACATGATGGGTGCTCATTAAATATTTGCTTAGTTACATATATTGATGCAAATTTTACACGAAATGGCTTACAGGTCCTAAATTATTTTCATTTTTACTTTCTCTAAAATTCAACGTCAATTTTACACAGATAATACAATTTGATGTGACATAATTATTTTTAATAAACTTATTTCTGCTCTCTTTCCTTTTGAAGGTTTAACTCAGGAAAGATTTATCCTCCAGTTATAATGAAGTGGAAAAGTTTGAGCACCACAGACACACTCAGAAATGAAACAATTAAACCTGAAAATATGGCTAATTCTCACTTTATTTACCATTAATCTCAAGATCAAATCAGACTTAATTAAAGAGAAGATTACATGCAAATAATTCAAGGTTTAAAGTCAATATATTAAAATGCTCATTCACTTTCTGGTAGTGATGTTTTAAAGTTTTTGAAATAATGATCAACTCAAATAATGACTTTACCTTTGTGAAATTAAAGCATGCTTATGGTATTTTTCATTGTTATTTTATTTTTTAATGAAACAATTTAAATTGGGATTGGAATATTTATTTGTGGAATTACTGATGTTTCATAAAACTTCTTGTTCTATGATATGATAAAATTTTCCTAAAAGTTAAAGAGGAACCTCCAGGTACAACATCTGTTACCATAAATATAATAACATTCTCATTCAGCAGGAACAGATGCAGAAACTGCGAGGTCTTCTCTCTAGAGGAAACTACCTCAGGAAAAAAAGACCCTGAAGAATTTCTATGGGCTAACACTGAGCAGAAATGTTAACCTGTTCTACAGTTTTGTGCTTGTGTGGCAAAAGTTAGACTCATGTTTATCTTCTTGACATTTATAATTATCTAAAGTAATATTTGTTTCATTAGACATTAAAATAACATGGAGAATTTTCTATCACTAATGTGTTTATGAATTTCTTGTTGTTTTTGTTTTTGTTGCCATTACCCTGTCCAATAACAATATTATGTGTCTTTTGGATGCAGAAAATATCATGTTTACTATTGCAATAATATAAACATATTCACTATGTTTGCAATATATGATACAAAAAGTTTACTAATTCAAACTTTGCATTTTAGGCTACATGGAACAATCACTGAACTCTCTCTATATTGTGGATTCCACATGGAACTTAAATTTAAAGTCTTGTACCTTGGGGCAGAAATTTCTAATATTCTTGAAAATAAAATTATCCTTTCCTTCATGACCTTTTGTGGTTAGGTAGGAACAAGTGGCTTTTTGTAAAAAAAGTTCTGAAGAGAAATAACATGTATCATTTCCTTAATGAAGCATTTATTTGTTGGTTGAAGACCCTGCAAATCTCATTTTCCTTCTGCACTGCCCAAGAATGTCACATTCTTCAGGTTGTTACCCTAGAGCTCTGAGAAGGAGCATGGAGGACAATTGTTCTGTGAAGACTTTCAGGTCCACAAAAGATTTGACATGTGACTAATTAATACATTTAGGTCACTAATATTTTCTGTTTGTGTGTTAACACTTCATATCTTAATTTCTCTATGTAGCTAAAATATATTAGCCTGATATGCATTCAAATTTAATGAGAATATATTTTAATTGTATTTTTTAAAAATATTCGTGACTCAATAGACTACTCAAATACATACTCCATACATGCATACATGAGAAGGTAGTTTATTTGTGAAGACACCAAAATCATTGTAGTTGCCTCTAAAATATGAAACTATGACTTAATATAACCTCTATTAATTGGTAGTTTTATCATTTGATAGAAGTCAAACTTACATCATAAAAAAATTTAAACTTTTCTTTCAACATTTTTCTTTGAATAGTATAGCTATATTCAGTTTCCTGTAAGTTATTTATATTATATTCCTGATTTTTCTGCTAATATCTTTCAAGTAATATTATTAATACTAGCAATTAGTACATTCCAGTACTGTCATTATTCCAATGTTCATTTTCATTATCTTCTGCTCCTCTAAGTTCTTTTGAGAAGTAACTAAACAGAAAATATTATTAGCTCTATACATAATCAAATTAAGCAGATCTCATGACCTATTTTTCCCCATTTCTTTATTCTGTTTTTAAAATTTTCTTTGTCGGATTCAAGTGCATTTTTCTTTTACTTTTTATCTGTTCCTTTTTTTTTTCTTTTGACACTGTGGATTGAATTCAGGGACACTTTACCACTGAGTCACATGCCCAGCCATGTTTTGTATTTTATTTGAGACAGGGTCTTGCTGAGTTGCTTAGCACATCACTTTTGCTGAGGTTAACTTTGTACTCTGGATCCTTCTTCTTCAGCCACTGGAGCCATTTGGAGCCATTGGGATTACATATTTGGGCCACCTCACCTGGCTTCAAGTACAATTTATTCTTAACAATTATGTTCCTCTCTCCTTACCCTTGGGATTTTTTCCCTAATTCTCAACTTTTTAAAGTATGACATTCATTCTCATTTGTGTGTTGGAAATTCCAGATGCACTTTGCTTTTACAAATAAAGAAAAAGTGAAAAACTCAGTTGACCTGAAATTAGAATAAACTGTTTCCAGGTAGGAAGGGGTGCTCCCCTCGACCCCTGAAGTGCATGAGTATGGTTATTGAGACAGAAATGAACGACATATATTAAAAAGAGAAAAAGCTGGCATAGTCACCATATCGAGATCATGGATTCATAAAAACTACAAACAGATGACTGCTTTTATGGTTTGAGAAGTTTTTATATAAAATATATTGGAAATAAATAAAACTAATACATGCCTAATATGAATTTCCTAATTACAAGAAAATAACATATACCCTCTAAAAAATCTATTATTCACTCTGAATATAATATCACAGGCCTATTTCAGGCACATATTATAACTTAACATTAAAAATAGCTGACACTTATGATATAGAATTAACTCATTTCCTACTTATTTTCCCTGTTAGAAATACACTTGATATATGTATGTAATAAACTGTGATGTTGCTCAGATGAGATGATGGTGTAGGAGAGATAAGGAAATGTTGATCAAAGGGTATTGAGTTACAGTTAGGTAAGAGCAAGAAATTCAGATGTGCTATCGCACAGCAGGTCAACTCTAGATAATCATAGTATATGGTACAGTTAAAAAAGCTAGCAAAAAGTATTTTGTAAGTTTTTGTCATAACAAATTGTAAATGTTTGAGGAGATAAATTTTTAACCTGATTAAAACTTTATGCAATGTGTACATGTATCAAAATATAGCATTGGACCCCTCAATCACATATGCTTTTTATGTTTTTGTGTATCAGTTAAAAATAAAATAAAGGACTGAGCACAGTGGTGCATGCCTATAATCCCAGCAGCTCAGGAGGCTGAGGCAGGAGGATAGAGAGTTCAAAGTCAGCCTCGGCAAAAGTGAGGCACTAAGCAAATCAATGGTACTCTGTCTCTAAACAAAATACAAAATAGACCTGAGCATGTGATTCAGTGGTTGAGTGCCCCTGAGTTTAATCCCTGGTACCAATAAATAAATTAATTAACATAAAATAAAATAAAATAAAACAAAATAAAGGATTAAAGATGGCAGTTTAGAGGAAGACAACTTTCCAGTTGCTCAGTGGCCCAAATTCAAGCAGTGGGAGTACTACTTCTCAACAAGATTTGACCCTGCTACCATAGCAATTCCCTGGCACTAGCCCCTTCCTAATTAATGATTTTAGTTTTTGATTGTATTTTGTTGCTCATGGGTTCTTTTATAACTCTCGCATGTCTGCGTTTCCACTGTGATTGAAGACTCCCTCTCTGACCTTGGTCTCAGCCTCATCCTGGATCATCTCATCAGCCTAAGTTAAAGAAATATGAGAATTGTTTGAAAGAATTGGGATGTACTACCTGAAGAGAAGAAAATTTTTTTAAATAATCAAAAGGTTGCCCATATGAAAGAAATTCTAGATTTATTCTGTGACTCCACACAAAAAATCAGAATCAAAGGAAGACAGTCTCCTCTTCATAACCATGTCCTACAAAGGTGTAGGCTTCTATTCTAGCAAGTTTAAGTACCACTTCTTGAGAATGTTGGGGAAGTGATTCATGTTATTAAGTAAGGACTGGTGTAAATATAGCTTAGGCTGTTATAATGGCTGCTATGGTTTAGATACGAGGAGTTCGCTTAAGACTGGTGTAAGATAATGCAAGAACAATGAGAGTGAAATGATGGGTTAAGAAATCTTAATCTGATTAGTGGATTAATCCACTGATATGCATTAATTGGGCAATAACTGTAGGCATGTAAGGTGTGGTTGGAGAGATATGTCACTGAGGCATGACTTTGGGGTTTATATTTTATCTTTGGTGAGCAGAGTTTTCTCTCTGCTCCCTGATTGCCATGTCCTAAGCTGTTTTCTCCTCCACAACCTTCCACTATGATGTTTTGTCTAATCCCAGGCCCAGAACAATGCAGTTGGCCATCTATAGACTGAAACCTCTGAAACTGTGAGCACCAAATATATACTTTTTCTCCTCTAAAATTGTTCTTGTCAGATCTTTTGGTCACAATGACAACTTATCTAAACACTTACCAACTTTTGCATTCTAAATTTGAGATATGGAAATTGGGTTTCTCAGCCAGTGGGTAAAACTGCTACTCTCAATAAAACCCGCTTGTCATGCAACAATATTAAATAAATAAAATTTTAAAAAGATAAAAACGAGAAAATAGATATGGGTATACTCTGGTAGGCTGAAGGGATAATAGTAGTCAAATTGGTTGCTATTTCTGAAGTAGATCTAGACAAAGCACAATGTGTTACAGGTGAGATTCCTTAAAATATTTTAAAAAATCATGGTTCTAGTAAGACTATGGTATCATTTTGGTAATATTAGATGCTATTTGACTCATTTTTCAAAGGTAAAATCTCATCTGAATCTTTCCTACCAATCGCTCCTTTCCTATGAGATCTCCAAACAAACCATAAAAACAAGGTTCGATGGTATAATGGGGAAAATTATCATCTTATACTTAGATGGACCAATACCTGATATTCAGCTGCAGGTCTCTATTAAGGTTGGGTTTGAGCAAATAACTTAATTCATAAGATATGTTGGGAGTTATTACCTCTTTTGTAAATCACAATTCTCTAACAAAATAGAATCAGTAGGAGATTATGTATCCATTTCTATTTGTATCTGTATTTCTTTCTCAGTCTCCACTTCTGTCTCCATCTCCAACTCAATCTCCATCTCCAAACTTCCACTTCCCCCTCCACCTCGATCTCCATCTCCATCTTGCGGGCAGAAGGGAATTATTGTTTCAGTCCTGAGACAGGATTTCTTCTCCAAAGAAACCTCACTTTTTAAGCTTATGGCCTTCAATTTACTGGATGAGACCTCTTCACACTTCCAGGTATAATCTTAATGTCAAATGATTGTAGCTGTTAACCATATTGATTAAATACCTCTACAATAACACACAGATTAATGTTAGATCAAAGAACGGGATACTGTATTCACGTCCAAGCATAAAACTAACTACCTCATTTTTCTTCTACACAAAATTTAAATCTTGTTCACCATCTGTAGGTCAAGTACTTAGTGTAAGAAACTGAGGCAATCAGTAGTTTAAGAATGCTTATAAAAAGAGAGGTTAGTATGGCTAAACTTCCTGAGGCTGGACCTGCAGCAGGTATGAAGGGGAATCTTAAAGACAACTGCAAACACAAACATAGTTTTTGCAAGCACAATATTCTGCTTGCTCACTAATGTGACACTTCCTTACACTTTGCAAGTTGAACAAGCAGACACAGAAAGGATGTATGAGTGGACACAGTTGGACAGGAGTGGAAGATTTTCTTTTTTCTCCGCAAGAACTTGAAAAAAATGGCGGCTGTATTAGAGCCTGTTGGTACTCCATCCAAAGCCCTTAACACTCACTATTCCTAATCATGCTAGTCAATTTCTAATGAAATGCCAGGTAATTAGCATCACTGAGAACAACCCTCAAATAATGGGCAGAGGCATGTGTCAGGAACCTCTGTCCTTGTGAGGCATTTTTTGGTATATTCATCGAAGTCCCTTAGAGATCACCACTGGAATTGAATTCCAGTTGATCACAACAATAACCACCCATTATAACAATGTGTATTGTTTTCCTTTATTTTGTGTGTTGCTTCTCTACTCTCTACTAATGTTTTCTGGGATAAACTGTAAACTAACCCACTTGGAATTGGAATCCTTGACTCAAATTCTGTTTTGTGGATATGGAAAGGGAGGAATTTAAAATGACACACAACACACGCACACACACCCCCATATTTTAAATATATATATTTAATAATTTATTTAGTTAATATATATTTAAAATATATATGCTTAAAATGAAGATATTTTAAATTTAAAATGACATATATATCTCTTCATTTTAAGTTCCTCCCTTTCCATCTCCATAAGATACATACATAATAAATATATATGTATTTATATTTGCATATGTTTATATATGTATATATATTTATTATGTACTATATAATGTACATATGATATATAATATATAATGGAACATGTTGTATATTTATTTCCATAAAATATATTATTTAAAAGATATTTATGTATTTATTTTAATACATAAATTATCATCTTATAAAAACAGAAAAATGTTACATTAAAATTATATTTCTGTAAAACAGCATAATATAAATTTATTTAATCAGAGGATATTTTATGGTATATTTATTTATTCCTTGACAAACTAGAGTTCTATGTATTAAACTTTAAGAAATGCTGTCTTAGAAAAAAATGAATATGTTTAACCATTATCCTTAACTATTGTGATGATTGATTATTTCATCAAAAGATGGATGCGCGTTTAGGACGCTTTCTGTTTACTTATATAGTTTTCAAATTTGTGAATAACTTTAGGTATTTTAAAATATATATATTTAGCATTCTTTTCATTTCTCTAAATTTCAAAATTGAACAGAATTTCTAGATTGATAGGTTTATTAATACTAATGCACCTCTAGTGCAAGTCTTTCTAGGCAAGACACAACATGCAGAAGTCCTAAAAGTAAAATTAATAATATATTTTATTTACAAGCAAGAAAAACTTTTGCAGGGCAAAAATATTGTAAACAAGACCAAAGACAAATTGAAAACAAATACTAACAAGTCATATTTCAAAGTCATAATTTATTTTTGTAAAACTATCAAATCCGTGGGAGAAAAAGGTCAAAAGCAATCAAATATTAAACATACATATCAAATACAATTAAATAGGCAAAGGATATCACAGACAGTTTATAAGAAACACTTTTAAAATATGAAAAGATGTTCAACTTTATCACAACCACATACACATCCAAACTCTAAATACATTTAGATGACATTTACTTCTATGTGAAAAATCAAAACTTAACAAGTTAATATATCAGAGTATGATCTTACATTCTTTGTGAGAATATAAACTGGAATGATCCCCTTGGAAGTTAATTTGGCAAACTATGTAAAAATCTCTAGGATTGTATCTTACAAGTTAGCTTGCTTGTGTGAAAAGGTATATGTATAGGAATATTCACTGAACCATCAATATAGGGCTTTGGAAGTTATGACAATCATAATTGAACACTTGTTGTCATGAAAATAGTGAGATTGGACTTTATAACTGTGAGTATTATATACATGAGACCTGCACCATTCATTGTCACTGTTTGGGAGAACTAGGAGACTTGATGGGGTAGTAGGAAATTTTTTATTCTATATTCATTGGATAATTTGAGATTTTTATTTTCATGTGTATATATTAGTTTGCATGAATAAGTCTATGTTTGCAATGTCATTCTCTCTGTTGATTAGCTTTCTGGAAAAAAAAAAAACTAGAAAAAAAAGAAAGATATCCTTTCTTTGACTTCTTCTGTTTACTTTTTTAGTAGTTATATTTCCTGAACTCTACTTGTATGTAACAAATATACCAGTAATACTCAAGACAGAGTCAGAAAGGTGAAAAAAAATCACATGACTATTTCTTCCAATTAAAATTATGCATGGAATATGCATGTTTTTAACACCAGCTATGACTAGACACCAGGCCCTGTGAGATATGATTCAGAGATAACTGACAAGCAACCTTGCTCTGAAGTGTCAAGGTCAGTGTGAACCTCTATGCAAGGAAAGGATCCCAGAGATTAAACAATTTCCATACCCTTTAATTCACTCTAAACTTCTTGAGACTTTTCTAAATGAACGGACTTATCAGGTGATGAAAAAACAGTGATCTATGCAAAGTACAGACTAAAAAAGCATCAGTCTAACAGAAATCTTTATAAACAAATGACCTAGGTTTAGCCAATGTCCACATAGCATTGTACATCTCTTAGTTGGGGAGGTTGCCCCTTGTGCACTGCATCTTTAAGAACTACCTTTGAACTAGCATTAACAAAAAAGATCCCCAGAACTGATTCCTAGAATTGTTTGCATTCCAACCAGACCAAAGTATTCTATAATAAAAATATAATACATTCTGAAGAGAAATGTAAAACCTTTAAATCCCACATAGACATCTCTTTGACTTCTTTGTTTCTCTGCAACATCCCCATTAAAACCCTGTGATGATTCTTATCTTGGTCTCTATGGTACCTTCAAGTTTGTTTGTTTTTTTTCCAGTTCTGGGGATTGAACTTAGGACCTTACATGTGCTAGTACTTGACCACTGAGTCATATCTTCCCAGCCTGCTCTTTTCTTATCTTCTTTCATCCTCTCCTGGCACCAAAAAGTGCCTAAAGGGAGATTCACAGCACATAATGTTTAGCACACTAATTTCAAATTCTTTTTCTGACCAGGAATTGAATATGACTGATTCTGACTTAAAATCCAATGGCCTCAGATTTAGTTTCTCTGTGTCCACTGGTTTCTCCTCTGCTTGTATGGTTTGAGCATTATCAGTCTTGTAATGCCATATTACAGGCAATTCAGATTCTCTGCATGGTTGTTTCTGGACTAGGTGCTTCAGGCTGAAGTTCTTAAATGCTCTTCTAATGTTTATCTCCTGGATGGTGCCTCCTGCCTTAGTGGAGTGCCACCAATTAGAATTTTTTTCCCCCAAAGCCAGAACTGAACACAGGGGGATATTTACTCTTAATTTCTATAATATGTCTATAGATATTCTAATCCAGTATAGGTATTCAATATTTTATTGGTATTCTGAGAATGTCTAGTATTTACGCATTTTATTTTTCCCATCAAAAATCTTGCCTGCATATCAGCTGCATCTTGGTTATTTTAAGGTTTGTTTGTGCAAAATACATTTTAATTTGATCATCAATAAAGTTATAAAAACCATTTATATGAAACACTCATTGCCATTTATTCTGCAGTACAGTGTCGTTTTCATTTATAAAACAGAAATGCTAAGATACAATTTTCTCTGTTCCTTCTTGCTGCAGCTTTTTAATGCTTATATAATAGTTTGATGATGTACAAAGATCTTTAAACTTGAGATTATTGACAGAAAAGTTATTGAATCCTTTCTATTGATTACTTCCAAATTTCATAATTAAAATTGTTTTGATCAGCCCAAAAAGGAATTACTAATTGCTAAGCTATATGTTCTGTTTGTATTAAAGTCAATTGAATCAATGTAAAATTTAGAACACACTAGGATGCTTAAAATACCATTCAAAGTTATTACGGGTGCCCCTAACAAGGAAAGATTTTCAAAGCATTGAAATTAATGAAACGATTCAATGAGCTACTAAATAGGTAGAAATGTCCCCTAGTCTACGGAAAATTGAGAAACTGATTTGGAGGAGTAAGCAAATGCAAGTTAAGATAGAAAATAACAGAGCAAATTCACTGTGTCAAACTGAATGGAATATTTCAGCTAACAACATTGTACTCCTCAAATCTATTCATAGCAGACAGAAGACAAGAGAAAATTGGCTCTCTAAAGTGACAGGGGAGAATTGTATCTCGTGGATAAAGGAAAGATTTGCTAAGCAGTTTATTTTTTGCTACCATCAGAACAGAGAGAGGACCAGATTCTTCAGACATATTTCTTTATATATGTCATTGCCCAGAATCATTAGTACCACATCCAATCAAAGTTGGCTACAATGACTCAGTCTGACCCTGAACTGTCATCTCAGAAAATACAGACAACTCAGGTGATACCCACTTACATCCATTAGGTATCTCCACTGTTTTCTTGATAAGATGTGAAAGTAGAAGCAATATGTTTCATTCTAGTAAGCAAACTAGAAGGTTTAATAGACTTCTGATTCTTACAAATGCTGACCTATTTGAGCATTATCATCATAGAATGCTATAGGGTCAGGTAAAAGGGAGAGGGAGAAAATAAAGTTTACTTGACCATAAATTGGTATGATAAATTGTTGATGTACATGATAAAAAATAATTCCTTGGGATCACTCTCAGATATTGTGTGTCTGTAGGCTATGGTGGGTCCTATGAATTTACCCTTTCAAAAGCTCCCTGCTTGTTTCAAAGCTGAACATCACACATACTAGAGCCAGAGAGCCTTCCTCAATTTGTGTTTGACCTATGATAATGATGATCATCCCCAGATCCATTTCCTTCCTCCTATTTTTATCTGTAACACGGGGAACAAAATTTCTCAAGTTCAATTGCCTCTGTTTTCTGCATATGAGTCAGCAATCAGAGGTACTTTGGTTATGTAACTACTTCCATTCTTGCTTTCCTGACCCTGGGGAAGAGAGTGACTTTAGGTGTTGCTAATGTCCAAAATGTTTCACCATCCTTTGTTTGACTTTGTAGCTATTTCATCACAAATGTAACCAATGTTCTGTGTTAAAACATTTTATGGTAGATCTAAAATTGCTTCTATTTCCTAGATAGACCCTGACTGAAAAAAATGCACTGCTCTTTCTCATGAAACCAGCATATTCATAGATGCTAAATCAGGAAATTGGCAAAGATAAATCTTGGACTTTCGGATAAACAAAATCATGGGAACTTGATTGTATACCATTTATAAAATTCCTTTCCTATGTTAAATAGACTTAAATCTAAGAATTTTTAATAATTTCAGGTAAGTAAGTTTAATGATGTTATAAATTCAAAAAAGAAGCTATTTTTTGTTGAATAATAAGGTTACTAGAAAAGGTTTCTGTTTCTTATCTGGACCAACAGAAGTTTGAAAACATGTTACTTCAACAATTAGGTATTTATGAACTTTAAGAAACAGTGTTATTAACCGTGGTCTAGCTAATTGAGATCAGATGATAAGATCCTCAAGTTAAGCAAGGTATGCTAGTAGAGAATAGAAACCAGTTTAAGGTCTAAAAATTCTAATATCCCCCTACAATTCTTTCCTATACACATTATTGTTGTTAGCATAGTGTTTATGGTTGGTCATATAGAACAAGTTGATTCTTAGTATTTGTTGATAAGGATGATTACTCTTTAAACATTTTGTTTTTCTAAGGATCAGCATCACCACAACACCAAAATACTTAAAATAACAAAACTCAATGTAGCTAGTTTGCAAAGCACTGATTTAAATCATTACTAAGTGGTTTCTCATGAGGAAGTAATTTCTGTGCCTATAATAATTTTGATGCTTGGTTATGAAGTGGGAGGTGAAGGAAGAATTTATGATGAATTCTTTGCTTATCAGACTCTAAACTATTCCAATTACATATTGGAATAAGGATTTGTTACTGAAAATGTTAAATTTATGCTTCAAAAGGAACAAATGGAATGAGACAAAGGAAGAATTACAATCTACTTTGAAGTGTTACAATTTGGAATATGTAACTTATATAGAAAAGAATTCTTAATATTTTTAATACCTGTGAGATTTGATACCTAAAAATGATAAATTTATTTCATATGATAAATGTATGTCAGGAATGTTCTAAATGTTTTACATATTTTAGCTTAAGAATCAAAATAACTCTACATGCCAAGTAGAATTATTACTTCTATTTTACACATGAGAAATCTGAGACCTGAGAGATTCAATAATTGCCCAAGTTACACTGCTTATAAGTGGCAGAGAGAGGATCTGGACCCCAGCTGACTGCCTGCAGAACCCATACTCATGCTATTGTAGGTGTTCTCTCTTGTCCTACATACAATACCAGGATACCCACTGTACTTTATATGCAGAGGAAAAAAAAAAGGTAGGCTACAAAAAGTTAACGTAGTGTTGAGTATGAATAAAGTTTTGAAGAAGGTCTAAGAAGGAAGAACATTACTAGAAAATTAGAGGGAGAATCCTTAGAATCCTGAAGTTCTCAGACTTTTCCCTCTGATTGATAAAAGTGCTGAATACGATTTATGTATTTTTCCTGGCAGTGGATTTAATTGATGACCAAGAACTTCACCTCCTATTTCTGGACCTGTGATTGCTGAGTTGGGGAACAAAATGGTTCTTAAAAATTAAATTCAAATTGAGTTGTAGAAATCTGTTTCCATTCCCTTTAGTGGTAAAGATCTGATGTGAGAAGCATAGCTTTATGCCTACTGCGTAGGCAGACTGATCCGTGACAGGAATATCTGTAGCCGACACTTTGGGAATTGAAGGTTCAGAGGGGGCTGAGGTGTGCTGGAAAAGGAGAGTGTGCTGGAGTGGGACTGCTAGCAAGTGCCATTCCTTAGGTATAACTGCTCCTGAGCCCCTTGCTCTTTCCATAGTTACCTGAACTTTACGATGGATTACCTTTTCTACTAAGCCAGGTTTGAGTTTACTGTTTTTGCTACTTTTGCCCAATCAATATCTATCAATATCTATCAATTGTACAATTATGCCTTAATACTGTAATGAATTTTTATTTTTTTCTATTTAGACTAGGGGAAAATGAAAGTCAAACACCTAAAAATTATTTGAGGAATTTATGACAAAAAGGCACATCATCAATATTTGTTCAAACTTTAGAAATTATTCATAAAAACATTGATGTGCCTGTAGAAATAATGACTAAGAACATGGAGAGATATTTAGATTAAATGGGCCAATAATCATCTTAAAATGTGTCAAACATTATTAATTTAGAATATTAATATTTAAATCTTTGAGAAAATATGGGAAAATGGTTCCTTCATGTAATAATATCAGAAATGTAAGATTATTTACCAAATTAAAACAAAGACATTAAAATGTAAAGTTTTGTAAGTAAATACCAAACAATACGAATTTGTTGGACAAACAATTCTAGGGCAAGAACATGATATTATGAAAGAGATCAAAAATGGCATAATAAAAACTCGTGACATATCACAAAATGAAATACAGCAGGATATGAAACTCTTAAAAAATTTTTGTGAGGTAGGTGGGGTACAGGGGATTTAACTCAGGGACACTCAATCTTTGAACCACATCTCCAACTCATTTTTGTATTTTATTTAGAGACAGTTGCTGAGCACCTCACATTTGCTGAGACTGGCTTTGAATTCACTCCTCCTGCCTCAGTCTCCCAAGGCACTGGGTTTACAGGGGTGAACTATCATGCCCGGCTTGTTAGTGTAACATTTTATAAAAAGTGATTAAATATATGTTTTACTAAAGGTAAATAACCAAATTTTAATACTTTTTTCATAATGAAATATGGTATTTGTGGTAGGCTTAAAATGCGTGTCTTTTTTCTTCAAAGGGCATGAGTTAATATTTGAATTATAAAATGCTATGATGGAAATAATAAATGAAAAAATATGTAAAGTAAATTGGCATGAGATAGGACATAAAATAATCTTTTTCCCTAGAGAGAATAAAAACTTCTTATGATTAGAAGCAATGCCCTTAAATTACTTAATTTTTCATTACCAAATAGAAATGATTTTTATTGGAACATAAGAGAAGTGCTTCCCTAACGAGAAGGAATCATGAGTGGGAGTTCAAGTAGTTAGACATTTTATAATAACAACAACAAAAAATTTCAGCTTAATGTTTGTTTTACTATCTAAAACGAATATGTGCAAATATTTTAAAAAGAATTGGCAAGGATTACCAATAATTAATTATGATTTCTCATGCTGCCTTGGGATAAATGAATTCATATAGGAGGTTTCAACTTACAAATTTTCATGAAATTAAAACTTATGTCTATATTGGTCTATTTTCCAAAATGGCTTGCTTACATGGCTGGCTGTTGCTGTTGGTTGTATGTTAAGGACATTCATTGGGGCTATTGACCAGAGTGTCCACACATGACTTTTTCACAATACTTCGATTTCTCACAAAATGGTCTGGGTTGTAAGAGGAATGTCCTAAGGGTGTGCATTTAAGTTATCCAGATACCTCTAATCTGGTTATGAAATAGAGCATCTTACTTTTGCCACATGTGATTGGCCAAAATGTGTATCACAGGGTCAACCCAAATGCAAAGGAAGAGTTCTATTCAAGAGTATAATTATCTGGATAAGAGAGTTCATTGTTGGGGAAGGAGCATCTTTGGAAACTAGCTATCACAATTTACATATATATTTAGCAATAGGACTTACTCTCTTCTTTCTAAGGATAAGTAACATGTACTTGTTTGAGAGAGGTTTAAATCTATTTAGCCTAATGATAAGTGAAGGCCTTTCATTAATTCCCTTTATTGATTCTTAAATTTAGACTGAGAGCCAGGTTACTAGGATTGAACTATGCCCTGCACCAAAAACTCATTCTTAACTTTGGACAAGTCACTTGTTTTCGAAACTTTCCTTCCCCTGCGCACCCATCTTCAGAAAGCAGACTTTCCCCTGAACTAGTCTCCCCTCTGTAGCTACATTCCATTTTTCCTAAACCACAACTAATTTCTTCCCTCACCCATGTTTTGAATGCCAAAATTTTTGAAGTTGGTTTTTGACTTTATGGTGTCTTCTCTCACCTTAGTCCTTCCCTGCTATTTCCTCCTTCTGAAATATTCTTTCTACTTAAGTCTGGTGATTGCCTACTTGACGGTACAATGACTTGTTTAACACAATTTTCTCAAGGAGTCTATGTTATGAGTTTCTTTCATATTACTCAGCAATTATTGCACTAGTAATAACCCACTGAAGACCCCTTCCTCCCCTTATCAGGTCTTTTAATGGGATCTGTGTGTGTGTGTGTGTGTGTGTGTGTGTGTGTTGCTGGGAATTTAATCCAGTGTATTGTAAATGCTAGGCAAGCACTCTGCTACTTAGCTATATCCAGCCATATATTATATTATTTTATGACATATTTATCTGCTTGTCTAGTCTAAATGTTTATGGATTGGATTTGTCATTTGATTGGCACCAAACATTGACTTAGGACCTGGGACTTATTTATTAAGTGTTCACCGAATAAGTGAACTAAAAGATGAATAAATTAAGTGGCTATCAAAGGAAGTTATGCTCCATAATCACAGGAACAATGTTAATAATTCCAATTATAGAAAGATAAGAATAATATTTATTGGATCTTTAAAATACTAATATTTTAGTGCCACTATAAACGATGTGAAAAGATTTTCACAAACATATTTTTTTAATTTGAAAGTAAGAATGCCAATCTTGTATGCCAATTTAACATCACTTACCTATTCATTTCACTCTTTCACACACACTTCCTTGAAAATTACATTTTGATTGTGATCAATTTAAAACATTTTTCTTATGTCCAGAAATAAGAAAGGATAACAATAACGTGGAAAGCTTTTAAAAGTTCAGAGTGAAGAACGTCATTGTAGTTTTGAGAGTTTCAATAATATTGGCTATTTAAAATTCCTTGATCATTACCCTATGTACATGTATGATTACACGAATGATATGAATCTACATGGTGTACAACCATAGAATCGAAATGATGTACCCCATTTGTGTACAATGAATCAAAATGCAGTCTGTAAAAATTAAAAAAAAATAATTAAAAAATTCCTTGAGAAAATAAAAGTAAGTTCTCTTGCTGTCCATAAAAAAAAGAAATATCAATGTGTACATTCACACATTATTTTCCTTTTTTGAGAACTGAGGAAAGGCGAACACTACCTTTCCTTTTCCTAATTTTGGATTATTGACCTTAGCAAATGTTTAGATACTTGTGAGTATTGTAGATTAAGCAAATTAATTGAAAGGCAGTTGTAATTTGAATGTTTAGTGAAATGTATTTGTGCCCATAGAATAAGAAACTATTTACTTATGGTGTATTTTCATAATTATTTCAATAGTCAGCAAGTATCTACTAAGCATTTCTAAGTTAAGGACATTATGTGACATAGTGGGGACAAGAAACTTGTAAAAAATACCTCTGATATTGTGAAGCAAAATATATCTGGAGAAGCAAGCACACATATGGGGTTTATTGGAACAAAGAGTAAGTTCACCTCACACTGGAATGCCAAGGCTTTTGAAATTTTAAAGGTTAAAAAGGATTTAAATAATAAAATACAATCAGGATTGAGAGTTGAAACATTTTAGCACATAGAAAAGAATCAATAAAGGCTTCCAAACTCAAAACAATGTGCGGAGTTTAGTAGATTGAAAGGATTTTTTTGTATCTAGGCATAAAGTGTAAGGCATGCAATGGTGAGAGACTGGGTCATAGAAATTGGAGTAAACTAGCATACTCTCCTGAAACTTCCATTTCAACCTATAGATTGTAGGAGGAGAGAGGACTTCTGGATTCTAAGCAACATCATAACAATATTACATTTTAGGTAGATAATTCTGCATAAAGTAACACCTACTGGAGACTGGGAAACACAGTATAGAGAAACTTAAAGCATTGGTACCAAGAAAATCTTAAAAGAAAAAAAAAACTAAAGCCGGCAACTTATAACATAGAATTACATACCCAACTAAAATGTTATCAAGAAGTTAGGAGAAATAAAGACAATTTTAGATAGCAGATAAGAAGAGTTTATATTTCATAGACCATCAAAAAATAATTTCTAAGGGGACATAGTTTGTCAATAAGAAATGTAAAGACAGACAAAGATGTTAGTAGCAAAAGTTTTAGTGAGCAAATAATATTATTATATATAATTATGTAGTTAAACACCATTTCCATATAATTATGATATTGGTCATCAGAAAAAAATTCTCATATTAAAAAATTCAAAGTAAATTTCCAATTTTTAAAAATATAAAAAGTATATAAAGGGAAGTAAGGTATTCAATGAAGAGTTCAAATGTATTAAAGCTGTTCTCATCTTCAAAAAGAGAATAAATACTCTAAATAGTTGGAGTTAATTGCTTGAAAAATATATATTATATTTGATTATAAGAGGATAAGGACATTTTTATTTAAGTTTTCTTTAAAAGTAACTCCTCCCTGTTGCTCAGAATTAAGTTCAAAATGGAAAATCCTTCATTGTTTCCTCTACATTCTGTTGGAAAAAAATCATCAAAAATACAAGACCAAAATTTATTGAGCAAAATTATGACATTTTTTTTTTTTTTTTTATTTATTGTGAACAAATGGGATACATGTTCTTTCTCTGTTTGTACATAGAGTAAAGGCATACCATTTGTGTAATCATACGTTTACATAGGGTGATGTTGGTTGATTCATTCTGTTATTTTTTTCCCCTTCCCCCCACCCCTCCCATCCCTCTTTTCCTTCTATACAGTCCTTCCTTCCCCCGTTCTTGCCCCCCTCCCTAACCCTCACTCTAACCCTAAAACTAAACCCTCCCACGCCCCATTATGTATCATCATCCACTTATCAGCGAGATCATTCTTCCTTTGGTTTTTTGAGATTGGCTTATCTCACTTAGCATGATATTCTCCAATTTCGTCCATTTGCTTGCAAATGCCATAATTTTATCATTCTTTATGGCTGAGTAATATTCCATTGTATATATATGCCATAGTTTCTTTATCCATTCATCAACTGAAGGGCATCTAGGTTGGTTCCACAATCTGGCTATGGTGAATTGAGCAGCAATGAACATTGATGTGGCTGTATCTCTGTAGTATGCTGATTTTAAGTCCTTTGGGTATAGGCCAAGGAGTGGGATAGCTGGGTCAAATGGTAGTTCCATTCCAAGTTTTTTAAGGAATCTCCATACTGCCTTCCAGAGTGGTTGCACTAATTTGCAACCCCACCAGCAATGTATGAGTGTACCTTTTTCCCCACATCCTCGCCAACACCTGTTGTTGCTTGTGTTCTTGATAATCGCCATTCTGATTGGGGTGAGATGGAATCTTAGGGTGGTTTTGATTTGCATTTCTTTTATTACTAGAGATGTTGAACATTTTTCCATATGTTTGTTGATTGTTTGTAGGTCTTCTTCTGTGAAGTGTCTGTTCATTTCCTTAGACCATTTGTCGATTGGATTATTTGTAGTCTTGGTGTTGAGTTTTTTGAGTTCTTTATAGATTCTGGAGATTAGTGCTCTATCTGAAGTGTGATTGGCAAAGATTTTCTCCCACTCTGTAGGCTCTTTCTTCACATTGCTGATAGTTTCCTTTGCTGAGAGAAAGCTTTTTAGTTTGAATCTATCCCAGTTGTTGATTCTTGCTTTTATTTCTTGTGCTATAGGAGTCCTGTTGAGAAAGTCTGGTCCTAAGCCGACATGTTGAAGATCTGGACCTACTTTTTCTTCTATAAGATGCAGGGTCTCTGGTCTGATTCCGAGGTCCTTAATCCATTTTGAGTTTAGTTTTGTGCATGGTGAGAGATATGGGTTTATTTTCATTTTGTTGCATATGGATTTCCAGTTTTCCCAGCACCATTTATTGAAGAGGCTATCTTTTCTCCATTGCATATTTTTGGCCCCTTTGTCTAGTATGAGGAAATTATATTTGTTTGGGTTTGTGTCCGTGTCCTCTATTCTGTACCATTGATCTACCTGTCTATTTTGGTACCAATACCATGCCGTTTTTGTTACTATTGCTTTGTAGTACAGTTGAAGTTCAGGTATTGCAATACCCCCTGCTTCATTTTTCCTGCGAAGGATTGCTTTAGCAATTCTGGGTTTCTTATTCTTCCAGATGAATTTCATGATTGCTTGTTCTACTTCTGTAAGGTACATCGTTGGGATTTTAATTGGAATTGCATTGAATCTGTATAGCACTTTTGGTAGTATGGCCATTTTGACAATATTAATTCTGCCTATCCAGGAACATGGGAGATCTTTCCATCTTCTAAGGTGTTCCTTAATTTCTTTCTTTAGTGTTCTGTAGTTCTCATTGTAGAGGTCTTTCACCTCTTTTGTGAGATTGATTCCCAAGTATTTTATTTTTTTCGAGGCTATTGTGAATGGAGTAGTTTTCCTAACTTCTCTTTCTGAAGATTCATCACTTATGTATAAAAATGCATTGGATTTATGAGCATTGATCTTGTATCCTGCTACTTTACTGAATTCACTTATGAGTTCTAAGAGTTTTCTGGTGGAATTTCCTGGTTCCTCTAAGTATATAATCATATCATCAGCAAATAGGGATAGTTTGAGTTCTTCTTTTCCAATTCGTATCCCTTTAATTTCTTTGGTCTGTCTAATTGCTCTGGCTAGAGTTTCAAGGACGATATTGAATAGGAGTGGTGAGAGAGGGCATCCCTGCCTTGTTCCAGATTTTAGGGGGAATGCTTTCAGTTTTTCACCATTAAGAATAATATTAGCCATGGGCTTAGCATAGATGGCCTTTACAATGTTAAGGAACGTTCCCACTATCCCTATTTTTTCTAGTGTTTTGAGCATGAAGGGGTGCTGTATTTTATCAAATGCTTTTTCTGCATCTATTGAAATAATCATGTGATTCTTGACTTTAAGTCTGTTGATATGGTGAATTACATTTATTGATTTCCTGATGTTGAACCAACCTTGCATCCCTGGGATGAAACCCACTTGATCATGGTGCACTATCTTTTTAATACATTTTTGTATGCGATTTGCTAAAATTTTGTTGAGAATTTTTGCGTCGATGTTCATTAAGGATATTGGTCTGAAATTTTCTTTCCTCGATGTGTCTCTAGTCTGGTTTAGGTATCAGGGTGATATTGGCTTCGTAGAATGAGTTTGGGAGGGTTCCCTCCTCTTCTATTTCATGGAATACTTTGAAAAGTATTGGAATGAGCTCTTCTTTAAAGGTTTTGTAGAACTCGGCTGAGAAACCATCAGGTCCTGGACTTTTCTTTGTTGGTAGGCTTTTGATGACTTCTTCTATTTCATTACTTGAAATTGGTCTATTTAAATTGTGTATGTCCTCCTCGTTTAGTTTAGGCAATTCATAGGTCTCTAGAAACTTGTTGATATCTTCGAAATTTTCTATTTTGTTGGAATATAGATTTTCAAAATAGCTTCTAATTATGTTTTGTATTTCAGTCGTGTCTGTTGTGATATTTCCTTGTTCATTCCGAATTTTGGTGATTTGGGTTTTCTCTCGTCTTCTCTTTGTTAGTGTGGCTAAAGGTTTATCAATTTTGTTTATTTTTTCGAAGAACCAACTATTTATTTTGTCAATTTTTTGTATTGTTTCTTTCGTTTCAATTTCGTTGATTTCAGCTCTGAGTTTAACTATTTCCTGTCTTCTACTACTTTTGGTGTTGGTCTGTTCTTCTTTTTCTAGGGCTTTGAGCTGTAGTGTTAGGTCATTTATTTTTTGAGTTTTACTTCTTTTATTAAATGCGCTCCATGAAATAAATCTTCCTCTAAGTACCGCTTTCATAGTGTCCCAGAGATTTTGATACGATGTTTCTTTGTTCTCGTTTACCTCTAAGAATTTTTTAATTTCCTTCCTAATATCTTCTGTTATCCATTCCTCATATAATAGCATATTGTTTAATCTCCAGGTGTTGGAGTAATTTCTGTTTTTTGCTCTTTCATTTATTTCTAGTTTCAATCCATTATGGTCTGATAAAATACAAGGAAGTGTCTCTATCTTCTTGTATTTGCTAACATTAGCTTTGTGGCATAATATATGGTCTATTTTAGAGAAGGATCCATGTGCTGCTGAGAAGAAAGTGTATTCACTCTTCGTTGGATGGTATATTCTATAAATGTCTGTTAAGTCTAAATTATTGATTATGTTATTGAGATCTATGGTTTCTTTGTTCAATTTTTGTTTGGAAGATCTGTCCAGTGGTGAGAGAGGCGTGTTAAAATCACCTAGTATTATTGTATTGTGGTCTATTTGGTTTCTGAGATTGAGAAGGATTTGTTTGACATACATGGGTGAGCCACTGTTTGGGGCATAGATATTTATGATTGTTATGTCTTGCTGATTTATGGTTCCCTTAAGCATTATGAAATGTCCTTCTTTATCCCTTCTGATTAACTTTGGCTTGAAGTCCACTTTATCTGAAATGAGGATGGATACCCCAGCTTTTTTGCTGGGTCCATGTGCATGGTAAGTTTTTTCCCATCCTTTCACCTTTAGTCTATGGGTATCTCTTTCTATGAGGTGAGTCTCTTGCAGGCAACATATTGTTGGATCTTTCTTTTTTATCCAATCTGCCAGTCTATGTCTTTTGATTGATGAATTCAGGCCGTTAATATTCAGGGTTATTATTGAGATATGATTTGTATTCCCGGTCATTTGACTCATTTTATTCATTTATTTGCTTATTTTTGACACAACTTGGTTCCTCTTTATTTGAGAGTTCCTTTAGGATATCTCCTCCCTTTGCTGATTTGCTTCTTTGTTTTTCATATCTTCTTCATGGAATATTTTGCTGAGAATGTTCTGTAATGCTGGCTTTCTTTTTGTATATTCTTTTAGCTTTTGTTTATCATGGAAGGATTTTATTTCGTCGTCAAATCTGAAGGTAAGTTTTGCTGGGTATAAGATTCTTGGTTGGCATCCATTTTCTTTTAGGGCTTGAAAAATGTTATTCCAGGCCCTTCTAGCTTTTAGGGTCTGGATTGAAAAATCTGCTGATATCCGTATTGGCTTCCCCCTGAATGTAATTTGGTTCTTTTCTCTCACAGCCTTTAAGATTCTGTCTTTATTTTGTATGTTAGGTATTTTCATTATAATGTGCCTTGGTGTGGGTCTGTTGTAATTTTGTGTATTTGGAGTCCTGTAAGCCTCTTGAACTTGATTTTCCATTTCGTTCTTTAGATTTGGGAAATTTTCTGAAATTATCTCATTGAATAGGTTGTGCATTCCTTTGGTTTGTTTCTCTAAGCCTTCCTCAATCCCAATAATTCTCAAATTTGGCCTTTTCATGGTATCCCATAGTTCTTGGAGATTCTGTTCATGATTTCTTACCATCTTCTCTGTTTGTTCGACTTTGTTTTCGAGGTTAAATATTTTGTCTTCAATATCTGAGGTTCTGTCTTCCAGGTGTTCTATCCTATTGGTTGTGCTTTCTATGGAGTTCTTAATTTGGTTTATTGTTTCCTTCATTTCAAGGATTTCTGTTTGGTTTTTTTTCAATATCTCTAACTCTTTATTGAAATGGTCTTTTGCTTCCTGTATTTGCTCTTTTAACTGTCTATTGGTGTGTTCATTCAATGCCTGCATTTGCTCTTTCATTTCATCGTTTGCTTCCCTTATCATGTTGATTATGTACATTCTGAACTCCCTTTCTGACATTTCTTCTGCCATGCTGTCATTGGATTTTATTGATATAACATCCAGATTTGTTTGAGGCATTTTCTTCCCTTGTTTTCTCATATTGTTCAGGTATCAGTGGACTGCAGAGATGTTGCAGATTTCCTCTATTGACTTATAATGTCCCTGAAGATTGCTAGTGTATCCCCTCTTATCCTGCAGTAGCCTGAAGTCTTAGAGGAAGTTGATACTTCGGTGTTCCCCTAGGTAGCTGCCTCTCTAGGGGTGGTGGTCTTCAGGTGGGGTATATTCCCTGCTAGAGGGCAGAGGTGTCTCTACTTGTTGACCAATGGTCATCCAAAGGGGAACTAGACTGCGGGCTGAGGCAGTGCCTGTTTGGGCCTGTGTCTCTGGTTTTACCGTCTTTGTGGGAAAACCTCACTCCTCGGGGAAGACCCACCCGGTGGGGAGGTCTCGCTAGTCCGTTCCCCTCCTAGAGGTTCCCCTCAGTCCACAACTACCGCCTGGGCAGGGCAGCCTTCCCAAGCAACGTTTCCAGGGGCCTGGACCTACCTCCTGGGCTTGGGAGCCCTGCCCTTTGCAGACGAGTCTCCTTAGGTGGCTCCTCCTCAGAGAAGCTGCCCGAAGTCCTGGAACCTTCGCTCCACCCCTCAGCTGGTCTCTGTGTAGCTCTCCTGGGCCTGGGAGCCTCACCCTTCGTAGACGAGTCTCCTTAGGTTGTCCCTTCTTAGAGAAGCTGCCCGAAGTCCTGGAACCTTCACTTCGCCCCTCAGCTTGTCTCTGTGTAGTTCATTCAAGAAAAGGTGCCTAGGTCCCTGGACCGGACCTTGCTATGCACCTAATCGCCTGGCTATGCGACCCGCCCTCTGACCAGTCACTTGGAGCCTCGTACATATGTTCCAAGCCCCAGTGACCCGTCGCTCGTCTCTTCCTCCAGACAGCCACCCGGTGCTCTGTGTGGGCGCTTGGAGACCAAGCCACTCACTGCGTACCTCCACCTCCTCTGGGCAGTCCCCTCCTCGTTGCTCAGGCTGTTGCTGGATCCAAACAACTCGCCGCCTGGGCAGGGCAGCCTTCGCAGGCAACGTTCTCTTTCTCTGGCAGCCACTCTTTCTCTGGCAGCCGCTGGAGCCCTGGCAGATCGCTTCAAAACCAAGCGGTGTGTCGCACAACCTCCTTTGCAAAGTTCCCCGCTTTCCGAGTTCACTGCTCCGGCGGGTGAGGTGTGTCTTGCCGCCTGGGCAGGGCAGCCTTCGCAGGCAACGTTCCCAGGGGCCCGGACCTCCCTCCTGGGCTTGGGAGCCTCACCCTTCGCAGACGAGTCTCCTTAGGTTAGAGAATCTGCCCGCGGTCCTGGAAACTTCAATCCGCCATTTTTCGCTCCGCTACGCTGTCCGTGTTTACCGCTCTGGCGGGGGAGGGGCGACCCGCCGAGTCACTCTACTTCACAAAGTTCTCTGCGTTCAGGGGCTACTGCCCCATCCGGGACGCCTCCCCTATGGGAGAAACTCACCCGGCGGCTTTGAGTTGGTCCCAAGTCACTATCTCCTCTTTTGAATCTTGAGTCCTGGAGCAACATGAAATGCAGCCGCCCTCTAGTCCGCCATCTTGAACCTAGGATACAGTTTTTGATCAAAATTATGACATTTAAAGAAGTAAAGTAGTGTGCAAAACTGGTTTTATTAGTAGGATGAGTACTCATGTCAGGTTTTTGTGATTATTATTGTTTTTTTAATGTATAAATAACATTTAATAATATTTTTATTTCTAAACAGTTAAATATTAAACTATTCTATGACCTTTCTGTTTTCCTTTATATGCCAATTTATTTTTTTATATTTATTTATTTTTATTTATCTTTTAATTTTTTACAGACTGCATCTTGATTCATTGAACACAAATGGGGTACATCATTTCATTTCTATGGTTGTACATGACGTAGATTCTTACCATTCGTGTAATCATATGTGTACATAGGGTAAGAATATCTGTCTCATTCCCCCATTTTTAAACTCCCTTCCCTCTCATTTCCTTCTACATAATCTAAAGTTCCCCCATTCTTCTCTGCCTCCCCCACCCCCATTATATATCATTCTCCACTTATCAGGAAAAACATTTGGCCTTTGGTTTTTTGGGATTGGCTTATTTCACTAAGCATGTATTCTCCAATTCCATCCATTTATTTGCAAATGACATATTATTATTTTCTTTATGGCTGACTAATATTCCATGGTGTATACATACCACAGTTTCTTTATCCATTCATCTGTTGAAGGGCATCTAGTTTGGTTCCACATTCTAGCTATTGTGAACTGAGATGCTATAAACATTGATGTGACTGTTTTACTGTAGTATGCTGATTTTAAGTCCTTTGGGTATAAACTGAGGAGTGGGACAACTGGGTCAAAGTGTGGGTTCATTCCAGGTTTTCTGAAGATTTTCCACACTGCTTTCCAGAGTGGCTGCACCAATTTGCAACTTCACCAGCAATGTAAAATTGTGCCTTTTCTCCTACATCCACACCAACATCTATTATTGTTTATGTTCTTGATAATACCATTCTAATTGGAGTAAGATGAAATCTTAGAGTTGTTTTAATTTGCATTTCTCTAATTACTAGAGATGTTGAACACTTTTTCATATATTTATTAATTGCCTGTATGTCTTCTTCTGTAAAGTGTCCAGTTCCTTGGCTCATTTATTGATTGGGTTCTTTATATTTTTAGTGTAAAGTTTTGTAAGTTCTTTATAAATTTTGGAGATAAGTGCTCTATCTGATGTGCATGTGGAAAAGATTTTCTACAACTCTGTAGGTGCTCTCTTCAAATTCTTGATTGTATCCTTTGCTGAGAAAAAACCTTTTAGTTTGAGTCCATCCCATTGATTCTTTCTTTGATTTCTTGTGCTTTAGGAGTATTGTTGAGGAAGTCTAATCCTAAGCCAACATGATGAAGATTCAGGCCTATTCTGTCTTCTATTAGGTGCAGGGTCTCTGGTGTAATTCCTATGTCTTTGATCCATTTTGAGTTGAGTTCTGTGCAGGGTGAGAGATAGAGGTTCAATTTCATTTTACTATATATGGGTTTCCAGTTTTGCCAGCACAATTTGTTGAAGACGCTATCTTTTCTCCATTGTATATTTTTGGTTCCTTTGTCTAGTATGAGGTGATTGTATTTGTGTGGTATTATCTCTGTGTCTTCTATTCTGTACCATTCATTGGTCTACCTGTCTATTTTGGTGCCAATATCATACTGTTTTTGTTACTATTGCTCTGTAGTATAGTTTAATGTCTGGTATTGTGATTCCTCCTGTTTCACTTTTTCTACTCATAATTATTTTGGTTATTCGAGGTCTCTTGTTTTTCCAAGATGAAGTTCATGATTTCTTTCTCTATTTCTATAAGGAATGTCATTGGAATTTTAATTGGAATTTAATTGAATCTGTATAGCACCTTTGGTAGGGTAGCCATTTTGACAATGTTAATTCTGCCTAATCAAGAACATGGGGTATCTTTCAATCTTCGAAGGTTTTCTTTGATTTCATTCTTTCACGTTCTGTAGTTTTCATTGTAGAGGTCTTTCACCTCTTTTGTTAGATTACTTCCCAAGTATTTTTTTTTTTTTTTTGAGGCTACTGTGAATGGAGTGGTTTTCCTAATTTCACTTTCAGAGGATTCACCAGTTATGAATAGAAATTCATTAGATTTACATGTATTGATTATATATCCTGCTACTTTGCTGAATTCATTCATTAGTTCTAGAAGTTTTCTAGTGGAGATTTTTGGATCTTCTAAATATAGCATCATGTCATCAGCAAATATTGACAGCTTGAGTTCCTCTTTTCCTTTTTGAATACATTCAATTTCTGTGGTCTGTCTAATTGCTCTGGCAAGTGTTTCAAGGATAAAGTTCAATAGAAGTGGTGAAAGAGGGCATCACTGTCTTGTTCCAGTTTTTAGAGAGAATGATTTCAGTTTTCCTCTATTAAGAATGATGTTGGTCCTAAGCCAACATGTTGAAGATCTGTACCTACTTTTTCATCTTAGAACCAGACTTCCTCAACAGGACTCCCATAGCACAAGAAATAAAAGCAAGAATCAATAACTGGGATGGATTCAAACTAAAAAGCTTTCTCTCAGCAAAAGAAACTATCAGCAATGCGAAGAAAGAGCCTACAGAGTGGGAGAAAATCTTTGCCAATCATACTTCAGATAGAGCACTAATCTCCAGAATCTATAAAGAACTCAAAAAACTCTACACCAAGAATACAAATAACCCAATCGACTAATGGGCTAAGGAAATGAACAGACACTTCACAGAAGATCTACAAGCAATCCATGAACATATGAAAAAATGTTCCACATCTCTAGTAATAAGAAATGCAAATCAAAACCACCCTAAGCTTCTATCTCATCCCAATTAGAATGGCGATTATCAAGAATACAAGCAACAACAGGTGTTGGCGAGAATGTGGGGAAAAGGTACACTCATACATTGCTGGTGGGGTTGCAAATTAGTGCAGCCACTCTGGAAAGCAGTGTGGAGATTCCTTAGAAAACTTGGAATGGAACCACCATTTGACCCAGCTTTCCCACTCCTCGGCCTATACCCAAAGGACTTAAAATCAGCATTCTACAGAGATACAGCCACATCAATGTTCATAGCTCCTCAATTCACAATAGCCAGACTGTGGAACCAACCTAGATGTCCTTCAATTGATGAATGGATAACGAAACTGTGGTATATATATAAACAATGGAATATTACTCAGCCATAAAGAATGACAAAATTATGGCTTTTGCAGGAAAATGAATGAAATTGGAGAATATTGTGCTAAGTGAGATAAGCCAATCTCAAAAAAACAAAGGTTGAATGATCTCACTGATAAACGGATGTTGACACATAATGGGGGGTGGGAGGGGTTAGTGTTAGGGTTAGGGTTAGGGTTAGGGTTAGGGAGGAGGGCAAGAATGGAGGAAGGAAGGACTGTATAGAGGGAAAAGAGGGGTGGGATGGGTGGGGGGGAAGGGAAAAATAACAGAATGCATCAAACAATATTACCCTATGTAAATTTATGATTACACAAATGGTATGCCTTTGCTCCATGTACAGAGAAACAACATGCATCCCATTTATTTACAATAATAAAAAAAAGAAAAAAATAAATAAAAAATTAAAAAAAAAAAAGAATGATATTGGCCATGGGCTTAGCTTAGATAGCCTTTACAATGTTGAGGTATGTTCCTATTATTCCTATTTTTTCTAGTGTTTTAAGCATAAACGGGTGCTATATTTTATCAAACACTTTCTCAGCATCTATTGAAATAATCATGTGAATCTTAACTTTAAGCCTATTGATGTGATGAATTACATTTATTGGTTTCTGGATGTTGAACCAACTTTGCATCCCTGGAATAAACCCGACTTGATCGTGGTGCACTATCTTTTTAATATATTTTTGTATGCAATTTGCCAGTATTTTGTTAAGGATTTTTGCATCTATGTTCATCAGGGATTTTGGTCTAAAGTTTTCTTTCCTTTATGTGTCTTTGTCTGGTTTTGGTATCAGAGTGATACTAGCTTCATGGAATGAATTTGGAAGTGTTCCCTCCTTTTCTATTTCCTGGAATACTTTGAGGAGTATTGGTATCAGTTCTTCTTTAAAGGTCTTGTAGAATTTGGCTGAGAATCCATCTGGTCCTGGGCTTTTCTTGGATCGTAGGCTTTTGATGGCTTCTTCTATTTCAGTGCTCGAAATTGATCTGTTTAGATTGTGTATATCTTCCTGATTCAGTTTGGGAGGATCATATGTCTCTAAAAATCTATCAGTGTCTTCAATATTTTCTATTTTGTTGGAGTATAGATTTTCAAAGTAGCTTCTAATTATGTTATGTATTTCAATGGTGTCTGTCATGATCTTTCTTTTTTCATCATGAATTCTAGTAATTTGAGTTTTCTCTCTCCTTCTTTTTGTTAGTGTAGCTAGCGGTTTATCAATTTTGCTTACTTTTTCAAAGAACCTACTCTTTGTTTTGTCAATTTTTTGAATTGTTTCTCTTGTTTCAGTTTCATCGATTTCAGCTCCGATTTTAATTATTTCCTGTGTTCTACTGTTTTTGGTGTTTATCTGTTCTTCTTTTTTAGGGCTTTGAGATGGAATGTTAGGTCATTTAGTTGTTGACTTTCTATTTTTTTAATGTATGCGCTGATTGCAATGAACTTTCCTCTAAGTACTGCTTTCAGAGTGTCCCAGAGATTTTGATATGTTGTGTCATTGTTCTCATTTACCTCTAAGAATTTTTTTTATTTCTTCCATGATGTCTTCTGTTATCATTGCAATGTTCAGTAGCATATTATTTAGTCTCCAGGTGTATGAGTAGTTTTTGTTTGTTTTTTTATTGTTCATTTCTACTTGCATTCCATTATGGTCTGATAGGATACAGGGTAGTATCTGTATTTTTTTGTATTTACTGATGCCTTCTTCGTGGCATAGCATATGGTCTATTTTGGAGAAGGATCCATGAGCTGCTGAGAAGAAAGTAATTCCCTCGATGATGGATGAAATACTCTGTAAATATCCATTAAGTCTTTATCATTGATTTTATTATTTAGTTCTGTAGTTTATTTATTCAGATTTTTTTGGAGGATCTATCCAGTGGTGACAGTGGTGTGTTAAAGTCCCCCGTTATTAATGGGTTTTGGTGTATTTGATTCTTAATATTGAGAAGGATTTGTTTGATATACATAGATGCTCCATTGTTTGGGACATAAATTTTTAAAATTCTTATATCTTGCTGTTTTATGTTTCTCTTAAGCAGTATGAAATGTCCTTCTTTATGCCTTCAGACTAATTAGGTTGGAAGTCCACTTTATCTGATGTGAGGGTGGAAACTCCTGCTTTTTAACTGGGTTCATGTACATGGTATGTTTTTCCCCATCCTTTCACCTTTAGTCTGTGTATGTCTTTTTCTATGACATGAGTCTCTTGAAGGCAGAATATTCTTGGGTCTTTCTTCTTTAATTCGATCTACCAGTCTATGTCTTTTGATTACTGAGTTTAGGCCATTGACATTCAGGGTTATTATTGTGATATGATTTGTATTCCTGGTCATTTTGGCTTATTTTTGCTTTTTAACTTGTCCTTTGATTGGCTGTCCCTCCCTATGCTGACTTGTATTTTTGCTTTTCACTTCCTCCACATGAAATATTTTGTTGAGAATGTTCTGCAGGGCAGACTTTCTATTTGTAAATTCTTTTAACTGTTGTTTATAGTGGAAAGATTTTATTTCATTGTCAAATATGAAGGTTAGTTTAGTTGGGTATAGGATTCTTGGTTGGCATCCATGTTCTTTCAGAGCTTGAAATATATTGTTCCAGGCCCTTCTTGCTTTTAGAGTCTGGACTGAGAAATCTGCTGATATTTGTAATGGTTTCCCCTATATGTAATCTGACACTTTACTCTTGCAGCCTTTAAAATCCTATTTTTATTTTCTATGTGAGCTATTTTCATTATAATGTGCCTTGGTCTGGATCTGTTGTAATTTTGTGCACCTGGTGTTCTGTAAGCTTCTTGTATATGATTTTCCATTTCATTTTTCAGGTTTGGGAAATTTTCTGATATTATGTCATTGAACAGGTTGTTCATGTCTTTGGTTTATATCTCTGTGCCTTCCTCAATCCCAATAATTCTTAATTTCGGTCTTTTCATGATATCCCATAATTCTTGGAGGTTCCATTTGTGACTTCTTAACATCTTCTCAGTTTGTTCAACTTTATTTTCAAGATTAAATATTTTGTTTTTATTGTCTAAATTCTGTCTTCCATGAGGTCTATTCCGTTCGTGATACTTTCCATTGAGTTTTTAATTTGGCTTATTGTTTCTTTCAAGTATTTCTGTTTGTTTTTATTTTTCAGAATTTCTCTCTCTTTATTGAAACATTCTTTTTCTTCCTGCATTTGCTCTTTTAATTGTTTACTGGAATGGTCATTCATTGCCTGCATTTGCTCTCTTATCTCATCTTTTACTTCACAGATCATTTTAATTATGCAGATTCTAAACTCTTTCTGTCATTTCTCCTGCCATGCTGTCATTTGATTCTATCACAATAACATCTTGGTTTGTTAGGAACACTTTCTTCCCCTGTTTTTTTTTTTTTAATATTGTTTTTATATATTCCCCTCTACCAGTGAAGATCAGAGATTCTGAATTTCCCCCTGCTGCAGGCTTATTATGACCCTGCAGTTTTTCACTACCTCTTCCTTGAAGGGGAGATCAATATCAGTAGCACCCAATGCAGAGAAAATGTAGCCCTGAACCAGATAGCCCCTATAAAGTCTTTAACATTATTAAAAGAAACAGGATCAATTTGATTACTATTTACAGTATTTCTAGTTGTGAGAAAGAAGATGGGGAAGGGTGTAGGATGTAAGTGAGTAAATAGAGGTACCTGTCAAAGGGCCTCCAATCTCCTGTAGGTGTCTCAGGAAGGGAGCCGCCCTTCCAATGATGATCGCCACACACTCAGGAATAATTCAAAATGCCTGCACCAGCCTCCAAAGAAGCTGGGAAGCCCCAGTGAGGGTGCACTGAGTCAGCACAGAGGCAGGCACAGTGTCCCTCAGCAGAAGGGGGGCAGGCAGGCAGGCTCAGCTACTGACCTCCGACCTTGGTGAAGGGGCAGGCGGTTCAGCAATGGCATCTGACCTTGGTGTTGATTTCTATTTTTTGATGCCAGGGATTGAACACAGGGACATTTTACCATTCAGTTACATTTCTAACCTTTTCTTTTTTTTTTTTAAATTTTGAGGTTGTTTTCAAACTTGCAGTCCTGCTTCGGTCTCTTGAGTCACTAGAATTACAGGTGTGTGACACTGTGTTTGTTCCTACAAAATTTTTATAAAATTATGAACTTCCTTGTCTTTTCCAAAACTTAGAGAAATAGTTCATAAACATGTTTTTAATTCACAAATAATTAAACTTGTCTGGTCCTGTCTGTGGCTCTGTCCAAAGGCAGAACTGAAGAATAACAATCTACTCCTCCTGCTTAGCAGCCTCTCCTGTTTTTTTTTTTTTTTTATATTAAAAAATTTTGATCGATTGTGCACAAATGGGGTACTACTTTTGTTTCTCTGGTTGTACATGAGGTAGAGTCACACTGTTTGTGTAATCATACATGTACATAGGGTAATGTTTGTCTCATTCTCTTTCCTTCCCCCGCCCCCTCCCCACCCCTCATTTTCCTCTACACAATCCTTTCTTCCTCCATTCTTGCTTTCCCCACCCCTATTATGTATCATCATCCACTTATCAGAGAAGTCATTCAGCCTTTGGTTTTTTGGGATTGGCTTATTTTACTTAGAAATACAGCTTGTATTCATTTGGAATATAGCAAATTGGCCATTAATGGACTTTAAAGCAGATATTTTATTTATTTATTTTTAAATCTGGGACCTTTAATCTCTCAGTTGTCAAGTTTTAATAATTCTTTTTACAATGTTAAATGCACTCCAGTGTTTATTTCAGAGAGCCCTGATAGAAAAATCAAATTTGCTTTTATATTGATACACTGTTAGAAAGTTGTTCAAAGAAAAATAAAGCAAGCCATATTATATAATTGTGGCTTTACAACCTCACCATAGTAAACCAGAACTCTAATTTCTCATAGAACAGGTATTTTAATTGCACACTTCTACATATTGTCCTGATACCTCTGTGATGATGTACAAATAGGGGTGTGTGTGAAGAGAGGATGGGGGCAATTAAAGAAGACTGGAAGCAAGACTTCTTTGGTGGGGGATACTAAAGAAGATGGGGAGACACTATCCACAGAACCATATCTTCTCTCAGTTGACTCTAAAAATATTATTGTTTATAATACATACCTGAGAGAAAATGACCACCACTTCTGAGAACAAAATTAATTTTTATAAAGCTTCATATTTTGCTAAATAAGAAACTCAGAAACATAAATATATTTCAAAAAGAAATATATACCTACTACAGAGAGTACAAAATCTACAAGAACATATCTTATTTAATAAGTTTGTGACTCCAACTGTGATGGAGAATATGTATGTTAATTTGTACCAATAAATACAAAAATGGTTTCTCTGCATTCATGAATTTGTCTATTCACACATTCTCATATAAATTAAGGTATTATATTTTTGTCACGAGTGTATTTAAAACGTGCTTCTCCACAAACTCCCCAAGGAAATAGTCTCTGTTCTGTGTAACCATTCACATAGTTCTTATAAATGGATTTTTGTTATTCCCATCTTCTCGAGGCACTCTTGCAGTTAATCAAAATTATTAGAGTCTTTTTTCTGTAATGTAAACACTTAAGAGGTAGTTTTTCATTTACCTGAGCATGCTCACACAATCTTTCTTTGTAAATTGTACTTCAGAGATAATGCTCCCTGCTCCACCCAAAGTCTGAGCCACAAAAGGAGACTAGTCTAATTGCAAATTGTTATTTGCTTTGACTCGTCAAATGCTATCAGACAATTTTAACTACAGAGAAGACTAGATATGACATACTTGGATTTCAACATTATAAAAATAAAATATTTCTGGCAGATATTTTCTTAAAGTGCCTCTCTGCAATACTTTTTTCTTTGTTTACTATCAAATTATAATGAGAAGGTTTTGAAAGTCTTCAGCCCCTTCACTTTATGTCTTTAGATTAATATGCTGTGTCAGAAGGGAATGAGTCTTGCGTCTGTGCAAGTAACATGAGCACTCAAGTAGATCCTAATGGTGACTGGGTCCAATTTGGGGTTAGTTCAAGTTGCCTCTGGGTCCCTTTCCCTCCTTATAGTAATACTTCTCTCTTTGATTACCTTTTCTTGGTCAAAGTCAGATGTATTAGTACATATTATTGGTTTTTCTGTGTTTAATGCTTTTATTTTTTGGAATGAAATCATGCATATTTCTTTGCTTAATGCCTTTAAAATGTCAGCATAAAGTTAGGGATTTTGAAACAAGGGAGACATTGCCATTTTGTGTATAGAGAGGACCTCTGCTTTGCAAAGCGATTGGAAACAGAATCTTTCCTTTATTTATTAGGTGTGTCACCTTTGCCAAGTGCCAGTTTTGAGGTTCACTGTTCTCATATAAAGTGAGGTCCATGAAAATATCTCAGAGACTTGTAATGGTAAAAGATAATACTTAGCACATAACAGGTGCTTAGTAAATCTTATTTCCTCTGCTTCCACCTTATTTTTACCTCTTGTTAATCTTGTGAAATCAAAATAGTACTAATTTTCTTTAAACATACATCTAATAGATAAGGACCAAGGCCAGTCATGGGAATAGAGAACTCTCTCATATTAGAAACTTGAGTTTTGAGTCTTTTTCCTTTGCAATTCCAACTTCGTCTATCCTTATGCTTATGCCTGTCTTCTACTTAAGGAAATGTTCTGCAAGATTCGTTTACTCACAGTTGGGAATGACTCATGAGATTGGATGCTCCCAGGAAAATTTACATTTTAACAAAACTTAAAATTTTATAGTGAATGCAAGTTCCTTAGTAGTAGAATCAGGGAAAGTAGTAATGGATAGAAGATAAGAATTCTTTTCTTTTTCATCTGGACTCTCTCTGGGCATCACTAATTTTAAATCTCATAGACCTCTGATCCTTGCACCTTCCTCATGCTGGTTAAGATTGTGAATGTTCTACCCTAAAAGGGAAGGTGACAGTGGTAATATGAATGCCCTTAGGAATTGAGAGGACTTCGTAAGAGGATTTTGACTAGTTTGGGAATTAAACATTATGAAGACACTGGTCACAGGAAGGCACTTTCAGTCACTGTCTCGCATCATTCATGTATCTTCAATGAAACTAAATGGTTTAAAATTCTCTGTGACTTTAACCTCTGATTCATTTCACTTCAATATATTCTATCCTGTGTTCTAATTTATCTTAAGAGTTCTTCATACACTTTTTCCTATCTTTAACATTTAAGTCTGCCATCTGCTTAATTTGTTTTACTGTGCAGGATTTAGCTGAAAGCACAGTGAAAGTAAAGCACTTATGTTGAGTAGCTTTCATTTTGCAAGTCACAAAAAACAAGGTCTATAAAATAAGCACATAGTTGAACATTCTTAAAAACAAATGTTAGAAGAGGTGGATCAGAGGCCATGTGTATCTAAGTGTGCTGAAGGCAGTATTTATGTTCATGTTTGAGATAGGGAAAGAAAGAACTGATTTGACAGGGAAAAGAAATAATTCTATTCTTTTGAATATGGTTGTAGTATTTTTGTAATATGGTTATATAAACATGGCTAGTGCACAGTCTTTCATATGGAGACAGGGTTCTTCGAGGTGCAAATTAAAAAGCCCCTGTATACCATGACTTACTAAGGCATGAGGCTCTTCTACTAAGAACTGTATTCCTTCGTGTACTTGCATATTATTGCCTTTATTCTGTCTGAAAAAAATTGAGTCAATTCACTCATCCATCTCAATGTTTTTCTCAATTCTACTAAGAATGAATAGTATTTATGAAGAGTTTAGGTGCCTGGACTCCTATTAAGCTATCTGAATATGAATTCCAACTCTGCCTTTTAATTACTCTGTAACATTGAACAAATAATATAAATAATCTATGCTTTGCTGTTGTCATTTATAAAATAATAATGATTATAATTATTCCTGTTACATGATAAAATACATGTAAAACATTTAAAATAGATCATGAAACACAGAAAGCACTCAGCATTTATGAGCTACTTGTACTGTTTGAGAAACCGTTAAAAAGGCTTTTTTCTGTTTCTCTATATCATTATTCTTAGTTCTGATAAATTTTAATAATTTTTAAAGTACAAATTGTTTTGACCACTGCACAGAGAATTCATTTCTTTAGTTTTTTTTTTTTTTTTTTTTTTTTTTTTTTGATCTGGCACCAGGGTACCAGGGACAGTGTTATGTAGCTTTGGGAGAAAATATTCTGATAGTTCTGAGTCCTAGGCTCAGGCTGAAGAGAAGAGTAGAATGAAGAAGGGATAGGAGTAGAGGATTGATCTCACAAAACACCTAGACTGAATCAGGTTACTATGCAAGGAAGGACAGTTTATTCCTAATGAAAGGTACTTCAACTTGAAACACAAATGACCTTTGGTTTCACCCCATAATAATCCAGAAATATTAGTTTTATTCTTATACATGTATTTTTTTTAAAAAAAGATACCAGTTTTATAAAACCAGACATATAGGACAACAGAATAGAACAGAAGACACAGAGGCAAACCCACACAGATACAGTCATCTGATCTGTGACAAAGATGCTATAAACATATGTTGGAGGAAAAAACAGCCTTTTTAATAATGGTTATGAAAAAACTGGATATCCATATGTAGAAGAATGAAGTGAATCCCTATCTGTCATCCTGCACAAAAATTCAACTCAAAGTGAATGATAAACCTAGGAACTAGAAAAGAAACACTGCAAAAGAAGAAAACACAGGGTCAAACCTCCATCACAGAGGTGTAGTCAAAGACTTCCTCAGAGGAAACCTAAAGTTCAGGAAATAAAACCAAGAATCAATAGGTAGGACAGCATCAAACTAAAATGCTTCTGCACAACAAAGGAAACAATTAAGAGCATGAAGAAAGAAGTTTCAGAATGGAAGGAATTCTTTGCCAGTTACTCTTCCAACAGATGATTAAGATCCACAATACATAAAAAACTCGAAAAAAGTAACACCAAAAATAATCCCAAATAATTTAATCAACAAATGGAAAATGAACTTAGTGGATATATCTCAAAGAAAATATACAAATGACTAACAAGTATATGAAAAAATTTAATCTCTAGCAATCAGATAAATGCACACCAAAAATGTACTGAGATTTTTGTTTCACTTCAGTTAGAATGTCAACAATCAAGAATACAAGCAATAATAATTGCTCATGAGTATTGGTGGGATTATAAACTAGCATAACCACTATGGAAATCAGTATAAAGATTCCTCATAAGACTAAGAATGGAATCACCATATGACCCAACTCTACCACTCCTCAGATTTATACAAAAGAATTAAAGTCAGCATTCTATAGCAATACATGACTATCTACATTTTTATCAATCCAATTCACAATATTCAAGTTATAGAACTAGCTTAGGTATCCTTCAACACATGAATGGATAAAGAAAATGTGGAATATGTACACAATAGAGTTATATTCAGCCATAAAGAAGAGTAAAATTCCTTATGACATTTGTAATGAAAAGGATGGAAGTGGAGAACAACAGATTATGAAAAATAAACCAGACACAGAAAGTCAAGGATTATATATTTTCTCTCATATGTGAAAGTTAGAATGAAAAATGGGGAAAACAAGGAGGGAAGTGGAAATTATGAAAATAGAAAGGATACTAGTAGAGTAGAAGAAGGGGATCATGGAAAGCAGGAAGGAAGGATAAGGGGGAGTCCTGTGTAATGAAACTGATCAAATTATACTATGTTCATGTACAAATATGTCAAAATGAAACCCATAAATGTGTGTAATTAAAATGCCCCGATGAAATTTTTTTCAAAAGAATGAAAGATATCAGGTTTAACATAACGCAACTACTTCCACATAATACTAAAAATTAATTAATTTCTCCCAAAATTTTGATACTCCAAAGTTTGATTCAATATCCACATCCATTTCTAACATCAAGATCTTCAAATGCTTTAACTTTCCCTTGTTCAATTTGGATGTCACTCTAAGCACCTGTGTAATCTGCAGCTACTTCACATCTAGAATTAAATAGGTAGAATAAGATAAACACATAGAATAAATATTTTCATATGAAAAAGAAGAGAAGGGCAAATAGCACACAGTGGCCTTCGGGGTAGAGCATGTGTCACTCCTGCTGGGTAGGAGTAAGGGGCAGTTGAGTGGATTTCTTGGTCAACCTGGCTCCTGTCTACTCTCTGGCAGGTTTCTCTGTCCCCTATACTTCATGACTGCATCAGAGACGATTGGATGGGTTCTATTTCTGGAGCAGTATTGCTTTGGTGGACGATTTCCTTTTTGTGTGAACTCTGAGATATGTGAATTGTTTGGTGCATTGAAAAGTTGCCAGTGTTGAAGTTTCTCTGACAAAACAGTGCCCTTAAAACCTCAGAGACTTTTGTTTGGCTGCTCTCTACTTCCTCCTTGCACTGGCAAGCAGTGCCCAAGTTTGATGAGTCTAATCTGAAATGTGAATTTCATTCTGGTAGTCTCTGTCTCTTAGCAACCCATTTTGGTACTTCTGCCTGGGGCAGTGAGGCCAGCAATCTGTCCCTTAAATCCTGGTTGCATTAGATTATGTTGCTCTTAATAATAGCGATACTATTTTCTTTTTGGAACAGGAAGTACACAAGGAGTATTTGGGTTTGGTCCTGTCTTTATTTATGATTTTGATATTTTGTTTAGCATGAGGTTTTGCATCAATTTTAATTTTTAGAAATATTGCATTAAAATATTATTTGTCCTGATTACCTAGGGTTTTAGTGATTGCTTATATTTTGGACCTGCAATGAGGACCCAGTCATTTTATAGTAACCAGAGACCAGCAGAATGAAACTTCCTCTTCATACCTGACTTCAGGGTTCTAAAACAAAGTTTGCTGATTTCTCTACTTCCTTGCCTTTACTGACTTTATTTATTTATTTCTTTATTTTTGACTTGTAGCCATACAATTTGACCTTTTCAGCCTGTAAGTTATGCTTATTTAAATTTCAGTCATCTTGACTTCTTGTCTGTCACCTTAACAAGGAAGTAAAGGTTGCACTCTGCTTTGAGTGGTCTGGACTGAAGTTAATGTTTTTTTTTTTTTTTTCTATGACCTTAATCTAGGTCACAGGAAATAAATTCCACATCCCAGCAGATATTTTCTGATTATTTTTAATCTATCCAAAAACTCCAGATATTTTATTTACACAGTCTGGTTCCCTTGATACTATAGGTGATAATAAATTCTTTTACATAAGGAGGTTTATAAACTTCCCAATCAGAGATGAGGGATCACTTCTGTCCTACTGTTTATCTTCACCTAACTGAATTCATATTTGTGTTCCGTTCTTATGTAATATTCCAATTTCAGGTACCAAGTTTTATGTTAGTTGGAACTATTTTAGTTAAAGGCGTCAAAAAGTAAATGCAAACTAATTTAAGCAATAAAACTGAGTCATACAGCTCAGGAGGATGAGAGGTATTGCTTCGGGCATAGCTAGATCCTTTTTCAAACAATGCCATAAAACCTCTTTCTCAGCATCTGATAATATGATTCCTTCTACTTGACCACATTCCTAGGGAATTATTACTCTATGGTGGTAAAGTGTTTAACCTTGTAGTTTATATCATCCATTTATATACTAATCCCTTTGAGCAGAAAGCTTGTCCTCCAGTGGTGACAGAATTATGGAGAGGTTCTGGCTTACCTGGCTTGAATCTGGTACTCGTTTCTCCTCGTTGCTGTGGCCAAGAGAACAGTGTGTGCTGCTTGCTGGGTTTTGACCACATGCTCACCCACAAGACGTGAGTGTGAGTTTTTCCTACCAAGCACACAAAGATGGAATAAGGATAACTACAAAGTATGGAAGGGGCTATTTCTTAAAATATGGAATACAGAGAAAATCAAGGATGTTTCATTTTAATGTGACAAACATGTTCTCTATCTGGGAAAGGCAGTAGGATTAGAGCTTAAAACTCTGGGGGTGGGGGACAGAGGGTGAGTGACCAAATGAAGTAATAGGTGTGGATATTTACAACTCAGGGTGGACTGCCATGAAGAACTGCTCTGGTCTTCCCAAGAGGAAAAAAACACTAGCTTTCAGAACATTCTTTTCCCACCTTGGTTGGCTCAGCTCAGAGATATGCCAGCGCTTCCTTTTTTAGGACAGCAATTTTCTCCCTGCCGTTAAGCAGTTCCAATAGAGTGTGTGAAATGTGTGCTATTTGTGTTGAGGAGAGTAGGGAGGATGGTGCATTAAAGCTGCTCATCTCCCCTCCTGTACAGCAATTAGGAGACAGGGTACACAGAGAAATGTGTTGTACAGATATATTTTAATGGACTTAATTGTCTTTTCCAATTTTTTATTGATCAGATACACTTGATCTTTGATATGTTCCTTAGAGCTCTTGATTACCTGAAAACTTGATAATCCTGCTGTCCAAAACACTCTGCCTACAAATAATACAAATCTGTAATTTTGAATCATGAGTTAGAGAAAATTTTGGGCAAGTACTGAATAAAACTGTCTTAAATGAATATTCTTTAGCAGATTTCAGTTGAGTACTTTGAATTCTTTCAACATGTATGAGTACATTTAGTACGGAAATGAAGCAAATGTTTAAGAAGTGATTATATAAGCAGGCCTTTTCTCCTCTTGTATGTGGGGGGAACAAGCTGTCTCACGGGCACATCAGGCATCTTACTCCCCTCAAGTTAGGGCTTTTTTCTTCCCTAGGTTTCAGGAACACACCGCTGGCATGATTTAACTTGAACTGGCAGAACATTAATGGAAAATTAAATATTCTTAGGGGCCTTTAAACACTTAACAGGTACCTGGGGTCATGGAGTGATTGCAAACTTAGTAAATCATTGAGGCCAACCAAAACCTTCTTTTCTCCTTTGTGTGGTTATGTATGATCGATTTGTGGACACATAGCAGGGATAGGTTGTTTCATGAACTCCTCGAAATGGAAGCAATATTATGAGTTTTATGTTTATATGCACATTGGTCTCATGAGAGGGTTTATGCAATGCTACAGATTATTCTGGAATGAATCCAATGAAGGATAAAAACCACTCATTTAGAGGAAACCCATTCTGAAAAGATGTTTATGTAACACATTAGGGAAGATGCCTGAGTCCCTATTTTTGAGGCATCAAATGAATACGAGAAACCCATACCTAAATTTCTCCATTAGATAATACTCCTCAGTTAGCTATAACACTTCTATTTTTACTTTCAGAGTGTTGTGAATTCTAAGAAATGAATATATTCTTACCTATAATTCCACTATTCCAAGGAAGAAGCAGAACTTTCAATAAAGAAACATATAATTGTGATAATTCTCCAGTCTCTTAAGTATACTTTGCACCACACTATGGAAGGATGTGGCTGTTGAAAAGATTCCATGTCTCATCAGTCACAGAGCTATACAGTGGTATTTCCCTTCATTTACAAGAGTAAGAACTGAGTAGGCTCACAGCCACATTCTTCCTACTTTCCAAAGGAGGCTGGCAGCTCAGATTAGCTTCCGCTCAAAAGGTTGCCCAGAGCTGACTACACTGGAATTTTAGAGTGTTATGCAATTTCTTCCCTGGATATCTAGCATATGGTATATGCTACTAGGTGTGAAATGATTGAAATTTTAATGAACAGTTTATACTTGAGTTTCCAAAGACCCCAGGCATTTAGAGATGGTTGGTCTGTGAAATACCCATGAATGAAAATGACCCCAGGTATCTGCACATTACTATCTTTACAGATGTGTGTATTATGCAGTCAAATAATGAAATGAAAGCTTCACAGAATGCTGATTGTATTTGACATGCATTTTCTCATAATTGCTGCTGAAATAAAGAAAGTGACATACAGAATTTGTCCACAGCTTCATTATAGATGTGGTTAGATATGGTATTTGGGAAGAAAATAATATGATATTATTGAAAATGAAAGTGGCTCCTGTAGACATTCCCTGAAATGTCACTGCCTCAAATCTTTTGAATAAAACACAGCTTTGGTCAAGGTTCACAATAGCAACTGATTCATTTCATGGCCAAGAAATCTGTAATCATTGTACCTTAATAAACAAGAAAATCTTAAAAAATTCACACTCTGAGAAATGCAATCAAGTATAATTTGTTCCCCCATTTTATCTTCTGTTTAAATAATTTCTAAATGCTAGATGCTTAACTTACATAGAATCAAGGACGAGTTCCATGAATAAAATGAAAAGAAGTGATAAGCCCCAAAGTAATAGATTTAGTGCACAGGGTACTTTATATTAACATCTGCTAGTTTTCCCTAGTGATACAACTCCACAGATAACTAGAACATGCAATTAACCAAGCCATCCCAGTTCCTAACTTTGCTGTATAAACAAGCACTTATTATACCTTCTATACAAAGAAATGGTTCTGGGAGTTGGCCTAGTGTTGCCACACATATCAATCTCTCATAACTGCTTCCAAAGAAGAAGGAAGCTCCAGGGTCTTAAAGAGTTGGAAAACGAAAATTCACTTTAAAGTTTCTGGCTCCAGAAATATAATTGAATATTAGATGAGTCAATGACTTTAATCAAGACTTAACCTAAGATGTGTGATAGTTTAAGCACAACTTGTTCAGATTATTTTCTGTGAGAAGGCACAGGGGATGGCAAACATATTACATAATTTCAAGACATATTTGGTAGTACTATAGGCCAGGTTACTTCCCAAATTTACTCTCACTCAGTGTGATTGTGATTCCTTTTGCTTATAATTATAATCATAATTTTCATAATTATAAGTGATTTCAAAATATTCAAAGGACAATCTATAAATTATATAAAGTTGGATATGTATAATCAATAATTATTCACTTATTTCATCTTTTTTCCTTAAAAAAACTATTTTCCTTTTCTCTTTCTCCCCTTTCCTTTACCATTTTCTCCCTTTCCTTTCTCTATCTTTTCTTTCTCTTTTTCTTTTATTTTTATTCTTTCTCTCATTAATCCTTGGTATTTTATTGTATAACTTAACGTAGACATTCAGATTTTCCCAAGGAAAATTGACAATCATGACCTCTACTTTTGCTCCTGCTACTTATTTGCCTTATTACTTTCCCTGCATTTCAATGTCCTAATCTACACTATGTACATGACAAACTGATAGCATAGAAGGATACCACACAGGGCCTACATCAGAGCTCATAGTGGGTGTTCTTCCCAGCATGTCATATAAAGGGTGCCCCTCTTCCTTTCCCCCAGTTGAGGCTTCATAGCAATATTTAATGCTCCCCTTTCATTTAAAGGTCCTCCACTACAGGATTTTATTTGTAACAGTCATTTTGGGCAATATTCCATGTCTCTACCTTTGTCTTATATCAACTTTATCTGCTACTTACCCTGTTCCTTTAAGGCTCTGGTCTATCTAAAAGGTGGAACCATTTGGACAAAACTGACATAACTCAGCTGCTACATGGAACATATCTTTGCATCTAGGAAAAAAATAATTCTTACTCTCACACTCAACTTCAGTGCATAATGTCTTACTTTAAAGACATAATTCTGATTAGAGAGGTTTTAGGTGACATAGCAGGTATATAAAATGTAATTTTCTTTTTGCTAATTAATATAAACTACATATATGCATTTTAAATTCTGGTCCATTGTATGATGCATGTGCAAAAATTGTGAAAAATTTTCTTCATTAGACTTGCTTAAATAACCTGAATAGATCACACCTATTGATAATGGTGTCATGTGTCTTTAATAACATGTCAAGGCATTTTTCTGTGTGATGTGTAGTAGTCAATGTGATTTGTTTGGCAATTAGGAACTCATTATATTTTTTTCCAATGGTGTTGCAAGCTTTATTTTCTCTCTCTGATTACAATGTGCTATTCCATATATAAGAACGTGGGTAGGAAAATTGACTCAGAAAGTCAGGTATGTTAGGAGATGGTGTGTGGATATGAAAATACTTAAAGAAATACAAGGACCCATGGTTATTACCCTCATTAGTCTCCCAGTTATATGGGTTTTTGGAATTTGATGGTGGGTAAGAAAGGGTAGTTCAGCTTTAATAGAGAAGGAAAAAAAAGTGGAATTTTTCATCTATGCTGGAAGAGAAAGTCAAAGAACTATACAGTTCCTTAGCATTTTCTCTCCTCCACTCGGTATCTACCCGCTCTTTCCCATTACATCTCAAACATGTGAGAGTGATACACAGATTTTCACTATTGCAAAGATAAGCTGAAAATATTTCAAAGTTTCATAACTTTTATCTTTTTCCTACTCAAGCCTAGTGTCAGGATGTATACCCTCAACTTATGTTCCAACATAAGCTATCTAGCATGATGTTAATGCTAGTCTCTAGAGTGGTGGTGAGTAAGGTGGATGTAATTGGACATAAATTTGGAAAATATTATAGGACTGATGAAAACAAATGTATAAATTTGTCTTAGACTGGTAAATACAAAATGAAAAAAAAAATACTTTTTTTTTTTTTTTTTAAATCCCTGGTCCCCCACTCTCCCAAAATAGAGGAAGTCAGCACCAGTAAGAAGTGGGTGGAGTGCTTCGAGACACATGGAGTTGGGGGTGTGGTAGAACTGTGCCTGATGCCTCAATCAGACATTTCTTTGTTTATGTAGGTTGGAGTGTTGTGGGATTTTTTTGCATTTTTGGTGGAACTTAAAGCACCCTAACTATTAACAGTTTCTCAGCAGATCATTTTTACAGCATTATTGAGGTATAATTGACATTAAGCTAACTACATGTATTCAAATGTATGATCTGGTGAGTTTTGATATGTGTACACCTATGATTTTACCTCCACAATCAAAATAATAAACATAAACATTATCCTCCAAAAGACTTCTGGTGCCTTTTGGAATCCCTCCCTCCTTCATCACCCTCCCTTCCTATAGTGTTAGTGAATTTCAGCATCTTCCAAAGGTCTATATGTAAAGCTTGTCCTCAAGGTGGCAGCCTTGGGAGATGCTGTGGGCCTTAAAGAGGTGGGGCCTAGTGGGAGGCCCTAAGTCACTGAGGGTATGTCCTCAAAGGGGCTTATGGGACCCCACCCACACCTGTTTGCTTCCTGGATTCAGATACTACTGCAACTCATGCTAACCATGACGCATGCTCCCAACCTTGCCATCCTGTGCCCTTAACCACTGACCCAAGCCAATGGGGCTGCCTAATCTCAGACTTGAACCTCCAAACTATGAGCTAAATGTCCTTTCTCTTTATAAGTTAGCTGCATCAGATATTTTGTAGAAGTGATGCAAAGCTAATACATTCCCTGTCCAAGACTTTGTGCCATATAGACTAGCTTGCATTCTCCGGAATTTTATTCAAATAGAATAATGTAGTATGTTTACTTACTTTTAAGGGCACTACAACTGCCATATTTCAGTTATCTGCCTATACTTGAACCATGTTTTCATTAATTTGTTTGTTTTTGGAGATATCTGAAATGACAGTCTAGCATCATCTGTTTTACTCAACTCTCAACATTAAGACCTAGTGAATATGTGAATATGACCTTGATTAAATTACTTACGTAAATCTAATATGGATTTTCTGGAATATCAATACTCTTTACTCCCAAGTTGATGAAAGGAGAAAGTATTCAATAATTGATCTTTGAAGTTATCTAAATAGATAAGGTTTTATTGCATTGCTCAGCATTATATGATAATTTTTGAAATACTAACATAGAAAAACAATTTGATCTAGTGTATCTGACATTTAACCAATGTTCACCAGTTCATCAATAGCTGTATTAATTATTTACAGCCATTATCTGTTCTCATTAGTCAGCATCCATGACAATTCAGTTATTTTTTTTTTGCTATTATCCTTATTTGTAGATAATGAAATTATGCAAGTTTCTTTTGTTATTTGTACTTCAAAATAATTATCTTCCAAATCTCTGAAACTGGTTTATTTCAGATGAGTACTTTTAGATAAATTAAAGTGATGATTTGAATAGAATCAACAAAACTCAATACATTCAACTTTTGTGTCTTAGGATAGCCATGGGATCATAAGTAGCATAAGCTTACGAAGTACAATGTGGCAAATTAACTAAATTGATAATATGGAAATAAGATAAGATTTACTTTTCCCAGTTTGTATGGAGTGTTCTAAATGGTTTACAGGTTATCCAACTAATGGATATCTTTATCTATTAGTCACTTTATCCATTAGTCATTTATTGCTATTTCTTTATTCGTCTTTTTATGTCAGTGGTAAGGACATATAATTTCATTTTTTTTCAAGACTGGAAAAATTCTATTTTTTAAATTACCTCTGATAATCTCTATAATTCCATATGTTATGAAATTCAATTTTGACCGCTCATTCTCCCTAGGAATATTTTCAATCTACAGAATAAGTATTTGTGCAGTGAATATTTATTCTATACTCTATGCATATACTCTATGCATAGAGTAGTATAATACTCTATGTATACTTCTAGCACATCAGTGCTCATAATACTAGTTAGTAGAGCTTGTTTCCATCTCCTTCAATATATTCCTTGAAACGGCTGCTGATATTTTCATCTTCAGTGTTCAGGCAACTGTCAATTCCATAGTGGCCTGATTTAAATCCTCGTTCGATAGACAGTCGAATGGATGAGTGGATGGCTTCCATTCTTGGAGGCTTACTTTCAATTTGCAGAGTTTGATCTATGGTTTTTCTCCAGAAATCTATTCAGAACTTCTAAGATGAACATTATCACTGAATTTGTTGACTCTAATAGGTGTTGATGCTTAACTAGAATTCAATAATTTGAATTACAATATTTTGATGCAAAAAGTGATATACCTAAAAATGTATAATTTTCTACATTCATGAAAAGAAAGAGATACTATGTCCTGATGAGTTTTAAAATAGTTTAAAAGTTAATAATGCTGAATAACAGCTCTTGGGGTTACAAAAACTTTGCATTCACTGTGCTCAAAGTTATCATTAACAAGGTTGATGAATCAACTGGTTCAGATGCTTTGGAAAAGTTTTTTATTCCATATGTGGTGCATGGATCTTCTTGATTTTGCCACACAATGGGTTGCAGTTAGATTAAAGAGGATGAAAAAGTAATATTTTAAAATGCATAAAGAACTAGCAGGAAATTACAAAGTTGTTATACTAATGTTATAGTAAACGCATTGAAAACAGTTACCAGTGATACAACCTTTCTTGCCAGATGGAAGTTGCTTTTACATGCTATATATTTATACATCTCTTGGGAATATCATTGATCTGTTGAAACTTAATACCCATATTTCCTCTTCTTATTATGCTAATTTTAACTATTTCTCCTTGATCATAACTGCTTCAATAGTTCACTCCTTAGGCTACTGAAGCATAGTACGGATGTGTGCTGCAGGGGAACCAGCACATCACAGAGATATAACAGCTATTGTGGAGATGCTACACAGTTGATGGGGTTCTAGCTCCCAAGATGCATTGCAGGAACCGGGTCCATACTGTTGGCAAGAGTGCTTGTTTTGTATAAAACACACCTGCATTGAACCCCAGTTGTGCCATTTACTAGCAATGGGATTGTGGACAAATCACTTGTAGAACTTTTCTTTCTTTGTCTATGAGAAGAGATCAAATTCTCTACTGAATAGAGATTTTCCAGTAAAAGTTTAAAACAATTTTAAAGGCTAACTGCCTATCCAAGGTTCTGCATTAACTTGTGCTACCTGGGGCAGCCTGTACTGACATCAGCCTTGACACAGACCCTCCAGATCTTTTTGGCAAATCTTTATGAGGCTGGCTGCTGAGCTCAGTTAGAATGCTGAAGTCATTCAGGTTCTAAAGAGAAGGTGGAAAATTACTCACAGTGCTACATAGGAACTCAAGTCCTGAAGATGTCTCCGCAGTTCCAATTAAATCTCTTTCTGTCATATCAAAATTTAATTTCTAAAGCTAAACTTATCTTTTATTTTAAATTTGGTCTTTTCTCTCTTCGTTGTTTTTGCCAGCATTTCACTTATAAGAATCAACTTGCTTTCATACATGACAGATTTCTGAAAAATACATTAGAAGGTCAAGCATATTTTTACCCAAAAAATTCTGAAGCAACTAGGGGGCAGTGCTGCCAAGTAATAGCTCGAAACCACCATTAGTCAGCTGAGGTGTGAAAATCAATTCAGATTCAAAAACACAGATGAGAGGCAGTGAGGGAATGCATTAATCTGAACATTGTGTGAAAGTCAAATTCCTGATAGATGCAGATACCATATACCCATATTTAAAGAACTTTTTGGATCCCATGTCTTTATTATAAAATGTTTTTATTAGTGCATTAGAGTTATATATAATAGTGGTGGTCATTCTGACATAATCATACATGCATGAAATATAATTTTCTCTGCTTCAGTTCGCAGTACTTCCCCTTTCCCTTTCTTTGTCCCTCTCCCAAACCCCCTTCCTCTACTCTGCTCCCTCCAATTTATTTATATTTTTCTTAATTACTGTGTTATAGATTTACATAAAGGTGAAATTTACTGTGGTATATTCATAGTGCGAATAGTATAATTTATTCATTTTCATTCCATAGTTTCTCCCTTTTTCTCACCTGTCCTTTTGCCTTCTTAATCTCTTTCCTCATCTCCATTGATTTTCCTTCTATTTTCATGGGATCCCCAAATTATTATTATTATTATTATTATTATTATTATTATTATTATTTAGCTCTACCTTTTGCATATGAGAAAAAATATTTGACTTTTGACTTTCTGAGTCTAGCTTTTTTCACTTAACATGATGTTCTCCAGTTCCAGCCATTTACCAATAAATGCCATAATTTTTTTTTTCTTATTTATGGTTGAGTAAAACTTCATTGTGTCAATATACTACATTTTCTTTATCCATTTATCTGTTGGCAGGCACCTGGACTTGTTCCATAACTTGGCTAGTGCCAGCTATTCCTCTGACAGGTTATTAATATGTAAAGACTTCAAAAGGCGTAACAACAAAAAAACAAGCAAGCAAATCAATAAACCAATTAATAAATGGTCAAAAGAACTAAGCAGAAATTTCTCAGAAGAAATACAAATGGTCAATATACAAAAAAATGCTCAACATTCCTAGCAATCAGGGAAATGAAAATCAAAACTACATTGAGACTTCCTCTCACTCCCTTTAGAATGATAATCATCAATAGAAATAATAATAAATGTAGGAGAAGATGTGAAAAAAAAGGTACATTGTTATTGGGAATGCAAACTAATGAAACTACTCTGGAAAGCAGTATGGAGATTTCTCAAAATACTAGGAATGGAAACTTCATATAATCTAATTATCTTACTCCTTGGTATTTACCCAAAAGAACTAAAATCAGCATAATACAGTGATGCAACCACATCAACGTTTATAGCAGAACAACTCACAATAGCTAAACTTTGGAACCCAACTAATCTTTGATTACTCCTTATTTCCACATTACTGAAGTCCAGCTTTGTCTTGGCTGTTAATGGCTTTTCCATCAGTTCTTTCCTACTTTGCTCCACAACTTCAGTCTTAGTTGGTTTCTTATCATCTCATACCTAAACCAATCTTACTTGATAGTACTGCATCTAAAGGAGATTATCTTTGCAAAAGTCAGCTTTCTTTCTTAAGAAGCTTTACAGCGTGTGATGTACCACTGTGAGTGCCTGGCCATTAGCACTAAAAATATCTGGATTTGTAGCTTGGTTTTACTACATACCGTGGAATTTAGGGTTGATTGATTAACCTATCTTAGTCTTAGATCTTTTCTGGATTTACTTCTTACATCTGACACCTTCCTATCCTAAATAATAAGTTAATGGATAATGGATCATCCATTTATTTAAAGATGGATCTTAATACTTTCAACCTTAAGATTATATTTTTTCTTGAAAAAAAATCCCTTTCTCTTTATCTCACAAATTCCCTCAAATTCCTACATTTCTCTGTTCCTGTGTTTTTTGTTTGTTTGTTTGTTTGTTAGTTTTTGTTTGTTTCTTTGTTTTACTTCAGAGCTTGGGATTGAAACCAAGGACTTAAACATGATAGGCAAGTGCTCTAAAACTGAGCTATATCCCTAGCCCTCTGCTCCATTTTTTGGAGACTTTTTGAAAACATTATTTGTACCCACTGTCTCTATTTTGTCACATCCCATCTCTCTACACAAGACTACAAATAGGTCGGCCCCCTACCTGTATATGAAAATGATTTCAATTCTCCTAATTTCTTTAATTTTATGATAGTAATGCCATCCTCTCCCCTCCTCACTTCTGTCCTTCCCCAAAACTATCATGTCCATTCCCTGCTCTAGTTACCTCATCTGTCTCAATTTTAAGTATCTGTATACTGACACCTCCAGAATCCAAATTCCATGATAATAAACAAATTGTGTACTCATTACTTTCTATCATTTCAAATTTTGCATAACTAAATGGGAAACTTTATTTCTGCCATCTGAAACCTTAAATCTTTCCCATTGCAATATGTGCTTCCACCATCCACTTAATTGCCCCAGAAAAATAAATTAAAAGTTATTCTCAGGTGATAGTGGTAGAGTGCTTATGCAGCATACATGAGGCCCTGGTTTTGATCCCCAGCACTGCAAACTAAATAAAAAAATAAATAAAACTATTTTTACTTTCTTGTTTTCTGGTTTTGTTGTTGTTGTTGTTGTTGTTTTTCATTCTTTGGTGTTTGATTTTTGCTAGGTATTGAAACCAGAGTATCACACACTTGAGGCAAATACTCTACCACTGAACTACATATCCAGTTTTTAATTCCTCTGTTTATATTTACTCTACATTTGATCTTTCTGGTAGAATTCAAAACACATCCATACTTTTCCACTTGGATGCAGTAGGACAATCCTCACTATACAACTATTGTATCCCAAAGAAGATTGAAACAGTCTTCTAATTGGTTTTCCCTCACCAAGTCTTGCATCTTCTGTAGCACACAGAGATATTTGCCTTGAAGTCATCATCATAACATGCCAATCTCCTGCTGAGAACTATCTAGTGACCTTCTACTGAAATTCATATACAGTTCAAATTTATTGCTATTGATTAATAGACCCTGTTTATCTGTACACTATCTCTAGCTGCAAATTCACTTTGATCCACTCTCTTTGTCAGGCATCTTCCAATGCCATTGCCATTCTTTCAGTTTTTAGACCTATACTGTCCAATATGGCAGTCATTAATCATCAGTAACTATTGATCACTCAAAATATGATACCCATTTTTAAATATTTTGATATACTTTTTTCCTGTAAGTATAAAATACATAATATATTTCAACGACATCATAAGTATTTATATAAAATACCTTATCTTAAGTTGATTGCATGTATAAATGCTAATATCTTGACTAAATTAGATAAAATAAAGTGAAACATTAACATAATTTAGTTAGTTTATTTGTACTTTCAAGTTGTGACTTATCAAGATTGGTGCAGTGATATGCACCTGTAGTCCAAACTGTGAGGGAAACTGAGTTCAGAGTATCACTGGAGTCCAGGAGTTTGAGCCAAACTGGGCAAGATAGGGAGACCCCATGTCAAAGAAAAACAAACTAACCAACAACAAACAAGCAAACAAATAAGTGTGACTTCTAGAGAATTTGAAATTATATATGTGACTTTCACTGTGGTTCTAGTGGACAGCATATTTCCAGGACAGACTAGCTTACTGCCATCTCAGAAATGTTGTGATTTTTCTTTCTAGTTTTCTTCTCTTTATTTTTTTTCCCACCATATGGTCCCTTTACTCCTATCACATCTTGCATCTAAATTCAAATTATATCTGCTTAAAGTGCACATGATTGATCAGACAAGAAAAAAATCTCCTAACACTCCAGTTCCACTCAATTTGTTTTTTATAATATTTATTTTGTTTCATTCTTGGTCCTTACAATTCTTTGAAATTAGTATTATTTTTGCTACATATAAGTTAATTGAAGAGTGGAATCTGACCTATTGTTAATTTCTATGCTTTGGGGTTCTATCATAGTGATTGGTAAATTGTAGAAATCCAATTTACATTCATTGACTTATTCAGATAATGAATGATATACTGCTTGAGTGTCTGCAATATTATTATAATTCCCATTTCATGTAAGCCTAACAGTTCCCTAAGATTGAAGAAAGTCATTTCAGTTGTGAAGGTGGTGGGCAGAGTATGAATGGATGCATGGGAATGACAAACTAAGATATCTTGTTTGCCATTCATTGATGGGCTCCTGGAACTATAGTCTCCAAATACCATACTTTTGCATACTGAATATCTTAAGCTGAAGTAAATTGATAAAACTGCAGAAAGAGGAAGTCTTCTTTGACCTTCTGCCTTCCCATTCCCCTGAGGGAATCATGTTACAGGTATCCTGCTCTGCACCAGCAGAGAAAGAACATAATAGGAAGAGGTCAAAGAAGAATGAGAACAAACAAGTGTTGCTAAATTCCCTTTAGTTTGTTACTCTCAGGTAATTCCCTTTTCTTTCTAACCATATTTCTGCATGACTGCTCATAAAAATAGTTATCCCTACATCTTTGGTTGATCATTTCTGAAGCCTCCTGTGTCTCACAAAAGTTACCTCAAATAAATTTGTTTTCTCTTACTATTCTATCTTTTGTTATAGGCGCCTGAGCTATGAACCTTGCAATAGGTGAAGAATCTTTTCCTTCCTACATCATATTGATGATCATATGTAGTTTAATTTCCCTCTGCTGTAAGGAGATTTGGGAAGGGGATTCCTTCATTTATGAATTCCCAGAGGTTTTGCATAATTTGGGGTAATTAATCATTCAATAAATTCATAGAATTTTTCATAAGCTGTAAGGAGAAGATGCAGTAAATCCTTAATTGAAGCTGATTCTGTTAGAGCACATATAGATTCATCTGTACTCAGTAGCTCCAGAAAGATTCCCATGGAAACCCACAAAAAGTGAGGCAAAAGGGAAAACAAAGAAAGACATTAACTCATTTCAGCTTCACCAAATGATATCTATTAGAATATTTTAATGTCTTATCCTTTATGAGGAATAGATAGATCTGTTCTAAGTTCGACCAAAGTTATGCTTCTTAGTCTTGAACAATTGTAAATGTATTTTTATGAAGGCCCCTAATTTGCAAAATAGAGACTTACAAAAATGTAATAACATAGTGATGAATGCATAGACTCGTCAGCTGGAGTCTCCATTTTCATTTGAAGAATTCTATTCTTTTCTGATTTGGAAATGGCAAATTAAAAGGGAGAAGTTGATCTTTCTTAGGGTGATTTCGATAATAAGAATTCAGTTCCTCCCTTCTATAGGAGAAACAAAGATGAGCCTTCCATATTACCTCACAAGAAAAGGTGTAGTTACCAAAGAGTGTAGTTATCTAATAGTCTCCAGCTGTTGGATTTTTCAGGATCAGCTTCAGATTTCAAACTGAGGCAATATTCTTCGTGGCTTCCAGCCAACGATTGAAGAAGCTGGTTTTCCAATCTGGTTTTAGCCATTTGTGTTTGAGGCAGGGACTCCTCTTATGGGTAATATTTGCTCTTCAGAGTTTATTGTTGGGCTAGAGGCTTTGTCAGATCTAGTTGTTACCTACAATTCCCTTCTCCTTTCACTAGTGTTACTTCCCAGGAAGAGGAATTGCAAGTGCAACTCAGACTCTGCTTCCTGGAGTACACAAAGTGCAAAACCATGTGTGACTTGAAGTGGAAATTCTTAGTCTTCATTCTGTAGCATTCATTCCATGATGTTTCCTCAGTCATCTTGGAAAGGAACAATGAGAACCATCAAAATAGTTAACATTTCTTCCCATCCCTCCATTATTTCCTTTGTTTCCTCATTCCTTCCTTTTTTCTCCTTCTTTACTTCAATAAGCATATGCTTGGAACTTAGGCCAAGGTTATGCAATTGTAAGCATGAGAGATAATAAATAGTCTGTCCTAATAACTGCCTACACCTGGTAAGAATGGAACTTCTATATTTCAGTTCACAGAGCCACAGATGGATCTGAATCTACTTCTGTTATTTTAAATGTTAATAATAATCATGTTCTTATTCACTTCATAATAACTAAATTTTACAGGAATTAAAAAAAGTAAAACAGTATTTAGGAATTTAGGAATTTAAAGTTCACTGCAGTTCAGATGTTTTAAAGTCCTGGGAAACAGATTGCTCTTTATATGGATTTATCATCAATTCAATTTTTATTTGTTTGATAGCTTAAATTTATTTTCCTAAATACATATATGAGAAGCAAAATCACATTTTCTTTCTTTCTCTGTATATCCATATTCACTTATATGTATATATATAGGCATACATATATACACATACATAAACAATCCCTTCCCCACCAAGTCTTGCTATTCCAAGTCATAGGAATCTAAAGATCTGGTAAATTTTGATAATGCTTATAATTTGGGAATCATTATTAAAAGTCATATAGTGAAGATATCTATTACTATTCAGGTACAGCATGTTGTGATTGTAAGTCTATTTCTCCTGTGTGGTTAAGAAAGTTCTTTAATATAAAAGCATGAATGCCTAAGCTGGCTGATAAAAATATTTTCCTTCACAGGCATGCATGCAAAAGTCAAATAATAATATTACACAAAAATTCCAGAAAGCCAATTATATTTTCTAGAAATGCATTTGGTTTTTCAACTCTGAACTATAAGTATAATATAGATTTACAGAACTAAAGCAGCTGCAGCAAAATGTCTCTTAAAGAAGGAAAATTGGGGAGAAAATAATGGTTGGATGTTTTAAGTGGTTGTTGATGTCCATAAGAGTTAAAATAGGTCAAGGAAACACACAAACATACACCACAAACAAACATAAACACACCACTCACAAATACGCAAGGGATCAGGCTGCCTCTTTCATAAAAAATTTCAAGTGTAGGTACTGGAGTTTTGTACTAAGAAGAAAAACTCAGACTTTTTTCTGGCAGCAATGACAGAGCAACTACATAAGCAAGCCTCTCACAACAACAACAAAATATTTATTTGAGGATGATTGGACGTGGCACCTGACAAAGTTAACAACATTAAAATTAGGTGTGCTTTCCACAAAATAGAAAATAGTGCTTGTATGTGTGTGTGTGTGTGTGTGTGTGTGTGTGTGTGTGTGTATATTCTGAGAATACAGAAACATTCAATTTTTGGCACTTTCTCTTTTCATTAATAATTGAGTGCTGAGAGACAGACACTGCCAGCTGAGATGACTGAGGAACTTTGGGAGAATGGAACAAAAGGAGGAAAATCATGATTGCCTCTTTCATGTTCAGGAAATGACTCTGCTTATCTGAAAACCTTCTTCTTAGACAAAGGATTCAAATTTCAATCAGTTAAAGATTTTAAGGTTTTGAAGTATTTTAATTTGCACAAACTACATTTTCTTATTTGTGGCAATGCATATATGTCTTAAATATTGAACTATGCATTGAACTTTTGTTTTTCCCCTAAGGCAGCCTGATTCCTTGTGTATTTGTTAGTGGTGTGTTTATGTTTGTTTGTGGGAAATGAACTTTTTCTAAATTCTCCCTTTGTGCCCCAAATCCTGTAGACTCATGAGGGGTTAAAGACACCACACAGGTCAATATCATCAGCAAAATTACCTTCTATGCAAAGAACACACTACTAAGTATTGCTAGCACAAAGATGGAAGGCACAATACATAAAACATGAGACTTATATCCATCTAATGAAACATTGTTTTATTAACACCATAAATTTAAAATACATAAGTTTACAAATATAAACATACAAATTTATACATATTTATCTCTACCTATTGGACTGAAGTTGGGTTTAATGCCCTCCACACCAGTCTCACAAAATCAGTATTCCTAACCTCTTACCTCTATGAAGATCTCTCTATAAATTCTTCTTTTATATTAAAGCAATATTTAGGGAGTAATTATCATGTCTTAGACAATAATCTAGGCAAAGAGGGGAGATATAATAGGGAAAGGATAGAAGTACACTCTAGTATTTTTTTCATATCCAATGCCAAGAATTAAAGCAATAAAGCCAGATGGAGAAATTAGAATGGAGATTGGAGAGGAAGCTCTGAGTTGTGACAAGAGCTTTTCTAGTGAATTTGAAAACTTATGTCCAATTTGGTGATTCCATATGCATTAACTTGGGGGTTGGGGATAAATCATACATTACTGAGGGAGGCCACCATTTATGAAGACATTCTGCTCACTCCAAAATAAATAAATAAATAAATAAATAAATAAATAATAACAAAAAGAAATATAAACCTTCTTGAAGAAGTCTAGCACCTGTTATTATTTCCAAGACAGAACATAATTTTATTGTTAAATAAACTTTAGGGTCAGATTGGCTAAATGTAAATGCCTGATCTAAGGCATGTTAGATGTGTGAGCTTGAACAATTTATTGAATATCTTTGTCCTCCAGTTGGTTACTTCATTTATTCAAGTGGGGATAATAATATTTACTTAATGGAATTATGAATATTAAATAATTGAATACATGTGAAGTGTAATGCCTGGAACAGTAAGCATTCAATGAATGTTAATGAAAAAGAAAATTCTGATTTCTTCAGTCTTCCTCTTGCAGTGGAATCTTAATATTAATAAAATGTTTGTTTTACACCAGGGAAAGTTGACTTGAATAGGGATCAGTATTTGGGAAGTGGACACAGACAAATGGTTTCTTGTTTTCAAATCCAGAATTAGTACTAAACAATCCAGCCTAATGCTGCCAAGAAGAACAAGTCAGATGAAGCTCAGAGGGGAAATGGAGTCACTGAATTTAAGTACCCAATTGGAAGCAGAAGAATGTCAATGGCTCAGGAAGCATTAGCTTTTTGCAGAGAAATGAGAAATTCTTAAAGAATTGAAGCATGACAGACTGTGCTGAAGGAACATTGAAAAGTAGACAAATTTTTTTTTTCTTTTTTAAAGATAGGGTCTTAAAAAGAGCAGTAATATGAATAATAAATTTTATAGGTCATGCTCAGTATTTTTTAACTACTCCTGAGAATTATCTCCTTTCTTGCAGATTTGAATGTCTTTATTGGAACTGGTTAGTCTTTCAGAAAACCTTAGGCTAGAAGAAGGAAGAGCTATGTTAATTGGTTATTTTGAGGTGAGCTCAAGAAAAATTATTAAGTCATTAATTAAATTTAATTTTAACCTGAGTTTAATTTCCACATTACGTGGCTCTGTTTTCTGTAAGCTAAACAGTTCCCTCTATTTTTGGAAGAAAGTAGTAAACAGTCCCTCCGTAGTTCAGTAGGAAGATGTTTCCATCAAGTCATCATGTTTTTCCAGCTAGAAAATGAGAAGATTATGGGCAAAGCTTAGCTTCTTGAGGTACAACAATATTTGGGGAAAATGAAGTTTCTTGCACATTCATTGTGTTTAAAATAATGATCAGATATGGCACAGGTTGGTGAGTCTGCATTATTTACCAGTCTGTTAATTTCGTAGGTGCTATCATTCAAGGGCCAGAGCAGGACCCTTTAGCCCCATTATCTGTTGATATGCAAGTCTACTTCCCAAGCTACATAGCTTCATGACTCTACCCTTATCATTAACCAATAAAACCACCTCTCAAGTCATTGTTTGACATTTACAGCACACAGCACAGTAGAAGCAGCATGGGATTTGTAGCTCTAAAGGCCTCAGCTGGAACTCTGACACTTGCATGCTCTCTGAAGTTGAGCAATTAACCTCTTGGAATCTTAGTTTCTTCATCTCTAAAATATGAATAACACTTATCTTGTGGAGTTATTGAGAGGATCAAATAAGATTATGTTTCAAAGTGTCTGGTACATAATAGTTATTCAAAAGTTGATAGCTGCTCTCTGTAGCATATATTTATTCTTTAGTTTCTGTACTACAGGCAGAGATTGTACCTAGGAAAAGAAAATAGGGGAAACATGTTCTGTAGGGTGAGAGAAGGATGGATGTAAAAGGGATTGGCAAAGTCAAGCAGACTCCTGACAACAGGATTCCAGAGGGGAATTGGAACTCTGGAAATGTATCCATAAGACTTAGTTATCCAAGAAATAATTATTAAACTTGCACCTTGTAGAAGACAAATGAAGTACTTTATTATAAATAGTAGTAGTATCAATGTATTATTGTCATGGTGAAATGAAAGGATTTGACTAATGAAGATTCTCTGGGAAGTAAATTGGAAATATTGTAAGTGGGGACCATGATACGACTGGTTTGAAATAGAGACTATGAAAAAAATGTAGTTATTGGAAAAGTCAACAACTTTTCCTTAAAGGAACAAGTATTAAATTATTTAAGTTTTGCGGTTTAAAAACCAAAATTGAAAATGTAATGTGATACTCATATAACCACTTAAATGTAACCATTTAAAGCAATAACTCTATCCTTAGTTCATGAGCTGTACAAACCAAGTTGCATGCTGGATTTGCCCATGGGCTATGGTTTTCCAACCTCTGATACAAAATGTGATAATTCATGTGTACTTCTGTGAAAGATGGAGAACCAGAAAACTCAAAGAAGAGAAATCAAGAACCTGAGACACCAAGGGCTTTCAGGTAGGGGAAATCATCCTTTCCTAATAGAAACTTAAGGGAGAAGATCATGACCAATGACATCTGGCTAAGGAGATTTTATTGGCAACAACGCCAGTTTCCTGAACCTGGTGGTAGCCAAAGATGACAAACAGAAGATTAATTCAAAGAAGAGACCTCGAACGAGTGCTTACACAAGGAAGGTTTTGACTCAAAGACTAAAGGAAAAGAGATCGAACCTGGAATCATGCAACAGATCCTTTTAGGAAATGAGTGTGACTTTGCGTGAAGACCCAAGGCTGGTGCTTCCCTCCTGGTGGGCTATGATATGTTCCTTGAGATATCATATGAAGGAGTTAAACTGCATTAAAAATGTAAGGGATTTGATGGACTGAAAAGAGATAAATGCAAATCAGATTTATTCCTATCTTCAAAACTACTTTGTCAGTTTTTCCTTCATGTAAAAAGACTGAAAACTAATAGCATGATGTTATTTCGTGCTTTTGCCTATACTTTTCATTTAGTGACAAAAAAAATTAATGGGAGATACATACTTTTTTCTGGCTTTTCTCTCCCAGTTTAGCTCAGGATTTTCTTACTTTTGTGTTATGATAGACAGAATCCCTTCCCTGGGATCCCTATAATACACAAATTATTTCTAACATTTCTACCATTCTTTTTATTCATGAATCCATATTATTCTCCCATAGTTCTTTTCCTCCACAGCCCAAGTGGGATCTGATTATTGTGTAGGAACCTGTGGAAGCTGGTTCAGTCTCTGATGTCATGAAGAGCAAAGTGCCTCAGACTTAGCATGTATATAACACTTCCTTTCACGTGCCACATGGCCTCTCATCCTCCAGTGAGCTCACCTGTCCTTGTAGCATCTTGTATTCAGTCCTTGCCACATTGTCAAGTCCTTGGACTTAATTGATATTTTTTTCTACCACATCAACTGCTAGAAAGGTTATGCTTTCTCTTCTTGCCTGAGAAGTGACTTTTATCTAGGAATTCCTTTTCTCCAGTGACAACATATTATCAGGACAACTACTTCCTTCTTTCTTGGAAGAAATGTCATGTTCCTATTAGTCATGCATATCTCACTGTCTGGGAGACCTGAATTGGAAGTCAGAAGTAATGTTGAGATGATAGTAAGTTTTCGCTACTTATAGTTTTGGGGAAATATGAACTATTCTTTTTTACTTGAAAATTAACTAAAGGATTAAAGAAACAAGAGGCATAATAGAAAATAACTTCAAACAAAACTTTTATTTTTGTCTCATTGAAGAATACTTGTATTCTTAAGATACATTTAACTACTTTAAAAAAATCAAGAATGTAACTAGAAACTGACTCACCTTCATAACCACAGATACTAATATCTGAACAGTATTTGAAAAGTAACATTACAGAGGGAGATTTCTAAATTTTAATCAGAAATTAAATATTGGATCATATCATAAAACTAGGCAGATTAAAAGGAATTGGTTAATCATTACTGGAATTTAGAATGACAAAAAAAAAAATTCTGTTTTGAAAAAAAGGTAGGATACAGTAGAACCCGAAGTTAACTTTAAGAAATGCCTACATAGAAAAATACTGACCTTTCTTAAGATGTAGTCTCCCTCACTTTATTCAAAGATGGGGTTTACAATAATACCATTGTCTGACTTAGTTATTTGTTTTAGGAGAAATGTCTGAGCTTCAATTCTACACATATTTGGTTTGGAGAAATAGGGAATCATTTCATCTCTCCTGTTTTACACTTAATACATGTTGATTTAGAACAAGACTAATGATGAATAAGTGATGGATTCGTGGGTTTAGTTCATTGCCTTTTAAAAATATTGATGGACAAGTTTAGAATAGTGTGTTGGCCTCTCATAGGATACATTTATTTTAAAAGAATTGCTTATTAAAAGGGTGATTTTACCCAGTGTTCAATCGATGCTTCATGTACTTTTCTCACATACAGAGTCCAAGAGGATAAGCAGTATAAATGGTTCCTTATTAGTAACCCATTGTAAAAGTAATAAACTTGTCTCATGTTGAAGAATGAGCTCAACACAGGCATTTAAAAACATGTAAAAGAAAGAGAAGACCTATGATTTAATCAGAGCTAGCTCTTTACCAGTCAATTTGACCAGAAAAACCACACCAGATATCCCTATAAATATACAATGTGGTGTAATAAAAATATATCCATCATGCAATGATATTTATGTATACATACAGATGTATGTATATATATAATATCCATAATACATACACATACACATACAGTATTGAAAGATCCTTCAGTTAGCTCCAGTTGATCATAGGCACCTAAAACTCATTGTCACTGAAAGTATGCATTTTATTCCAGAGAACATGGTTGTCATTGATATAACCAAAATTAATTTTAACTTTGTTCAAAATGGGTAAAAAAGTTGGACTGTAGGATTTTTACATACTCACACTTAAAGGGAAAACTACTACTATTGAACCTTCAGGGAGAATAATAACTAGGAATTCACTTTTCTTTATAATATTAAAAATCAACATTAGATTTCAATGTACAGATTACCTTATTTGAAGACCTTGTGAAACCAGGCTCTGTCTGGCATCCAGGTAGCTCAACCATAAGACAGGAAAGTACATTTGCTCACTGAGGTACCAGGCAGAGCGGGAGATTATAATATGACTGCCTATTGATGGCAGTGCTGGAAGCAAAAAAAATTGGCAACTACAGAAGGGTGTCATTTAAAGGATATTGTTCCAGATCTGCTAATTCATTTGTTCAATTATTAGGAATCCAAGTAAGCACCTTCATATCAGCACTGAACTTTAGCCCATGCAATGCAATTGTAGTACAATTTAGTGAAGGTAGTGAGGTGCTCGGCATGTTTGGGGACTTTTGCTTCTTTCCTGTACACTTGTTGAGGTTTAGATAATGGTGATTATCAGATCCTAACTGATCAAGGGTATCTCAAACCTGAAGGTGTTGTGCATACTCTGAGACAATTGATATGATCCATAGCTATATAGAGTGTACATAAAGTAATTTATTCTAAATAGGGGCATATCTGCATCCGATTAATTAGATCAATGTATCAAACTCATTTGCATAATTCTGGGCACAATGTAAGTTATTTGGCTTGAAAAGATCTAATTTGGCTTATTATATAGCCAAGTTCTCAACTGCTTCTATGCTTATACTTAGATTTATAGTTGGAATAAACAGTTTTGCCTATAGTGTTTAGTCATTTAGGTCTTTACAATAAGAGTAGTCACCTAGTAAGTTTGAGGAAGTACCTTTTACTCCTATCTATCCCAAATTATTCAGTACTACAGAAATCTGAGCTCATTTATTTTTGACTTTTAATTTTCCCATTGAAAAATAAATCAAGTTAATTTTGACACCATGTGAATTTGAGTTTATTCAGTTTTAAGATACAGTCCAGAAATCTTTCTCATTTCTTATTTATAGTACCCATTCTGCAAGCTGTTCTCATTCCCATGTTCTCTACCAGCCATTAAAGACTCTGTTTCTAAGCGTTCTTTCCAAAATCTCTATTTCTACTAAATTATTAAACAATTCCCATAGAAACTTCTCTCCTTAAGTTAGAAGAGCCAACTATTAGGCATGGAGAGCCAGTATTAGGCATGGTAAAGCATAGAATTCTTTGTCCTTGTTTGCCAAATTGCTTATTAATGTGTTTCACTTAGTATAATATTGAAACTCATCCAAAAGTGTGATATTCAGAAGGAGTTTTCCTGGGCCAAAATTGTAAAATGACCATTTTCTATTGTTTTAAAGCTATATTTATTAACCTAGCAAAAGCTTAAAAACTCTGTTATATAAGCACTTGTGTGGTTTTCAGCCATTAAAAGGTTATGTCTCTCTTGCTATTAAACATATGATGGAGAGATAAATTGTTAAAATCAATATTAACTTATGTATTTGAGGATTTTCTAAACTAAATGGGGAAAATATGTTTAAATAACAAATTAAATTTAACCTCATTTTCTTTGAAAATTCACTTTTTTAAAAAATTTAATTTGTTCTAATTAATTATACATGACAGTAGAATGCATTTATGCATTTTGATAAATCATACATAAATGGAGTATAATTCTCATTTTTTGGATTGTACATATTGTAAGATCACATCAGTCATGCAGTCATATATGTACATGAGGTAATAATGTCTGTTTCACTAGATTATCCTTCTACCCCCACAACCCTTTCCTTCCCTTCACTCCCCTGTACCTAATATAAAGTAACTCTATTCTTCCCTGGTGCCCCACCCCTATTGTGAATTAACATCTGCATATCAGAGAAAACATATGACCTTTGGTGTTTGGGGTTTGGCTTATTTCAGTTAGTATGATATTCTCCAACTCCATCCATTTACCAGCAAATGCCATAATTTCATTCTTCTTTAAAGTTGAGTAATATTCTATCACATTTTCTTATCCATTCATCTGTTGAAGGGCACCTAGTTTGGTTCCATAGTTTATCTATTGTAAGTTGAACTGCTATAAACATAGATGTGGCTGTATCACTGTAGTGTGTTGATTTTAACTCTTAAGTATAAACCAAGGAGGGGGATAGCTGGGCTAAATGGTGGATCCATTCCAAGTTTTCTGAGGAATCTCCATACTGCTTACCACAATGGTTGCACCATTTTGCATTCCCACAAGCAATGTATGAGTGTACCCTTTTCCCCACATCCTCACCAACATTTATTGTTGTTTGTATTCCTGATAATTGCCATTCTGATTGGAGCAAGATGAAATCTTAACAATTCACTTTCTATATTTAATGTGAGCATAAATTAGTTTCTAAAAATTCCTGTGGAATTTTTCAACATGACTCAAGAATAATTAAAAACAGTGGAATGATACATTAACAATAGTGAGCAAATAAAATAGAATTAAAAATAAAGTAACTGGAGATACTCTTCATAATTAAGTGTCCTGTTTCCTTTCAGCTAATATGAAAAGAAAGTAATTCCTAAAAATTTTAACACACACACACACACACACACACGCACACACACAAATGTCTATGCTATACTCTGGAAAATTCCATTTTTTTCCCAATAAAGAGTTTCTTATTAAGGCACACATACACATATAATTTGGGAAAGATAAAAGTGTAAAGATTGTTATAATCATTAGTTTTCATAAAATTCTAGAAGTGGAATGGGTTTTATTAGTTACCTATTGCTGTGTAACAAATAACCCCCAATTTACTGGTTTTAAACAAGAATATAAATTAATCATTTCTGTATGTCTACAGTCCACCTATGGCTTATGCCAAACTTTTGGGAGCCTGGAGTGAAGGGGTCAGCTATGACTGTAATCCTCTCACACCCTTACTGAGAAAGATCAGCTTCCAATGTTACCAGTGAGGTTTTTGGCAGGACTCAGCTGTCATTGCCTATTGGATGAAGAGCTTCAATTCCTCAGAGGATTCCCTTGGTTTCTTTCTGAGTGGACCTCTGTTTAGAACAGCTCATAATATAGCAGCTGATTTTTTCAGAGTGAGCAACTTAAAGATTCTGAGAAAAAAACAAGTCCCATATTTGTGTATCTTAATCATAGACATGGTGTCATTTAACTTCTGTCTTATTCTACCAGTTGTAATAAAGTTACTAGGTCCAGTGTGTGTCAAGAGCATGGGGTTTCACAAAAACCTCAAGTCAGGAGGCAGGGATCATTGAGGGCCACTCCAGAAAGTGCTCACCACAGGGGATTTAGAAATAGGCTAACATAAACCCTATATTACAAGTGAAACAGACACAAAAAAACAATTTTACCTGACCTCTATGTTTATAAAAGACCATCAGTAGTGATGGTAGTTAAGTTCTATTGAGTTCTGTGTATACTTGCACTGATTGCTGAGTGCTTATGCATGTTATTTCTTTTAATTTTCTCTGACATCATTTGCACAATTACATTTTAATCTTAGTTACAAATATTGAAACAGAGAAATTTAATAATTTAATAGTCTTTTAGTGTCAGAATCAGAACTTAATTCCTGGCATCCTGAAGCCAGATTCTACACTTATGGAAACATTCTTACACTGAAAACTATCACATAAACTAATCTTAAGTTCCTGCAGAAATGCTGTCAAAGACACCACCATATTTTGCACTCATATTTTCCTTAACAATTCTCAATATGAAAAATCTAGTCCAGTATGCAGCTCAAGAAATAATTTTCTAGTTCCCAAAATGAGTGTGCATGTATTATTTTATAATTGCAAGATAGATATTACATTTTCCTAACTTGGCATGATTGCAGAACAAAGAATGGATTGCTTAGTAGAGTGCATAGTTTTATAAGACAATATTGCCATGTGCATGAAGAACCTTAAAAATTTTTACGCTTTTCAATCCTACAAATCCATATCTGTAGAATGTATACAAATGCACAGGCTGATACATGCCAAAGACACTCATTACAGTGTTTTTGAAGGTAGTATAGTGAAAGTGATATAAAATTTCCAAATTTTAGTGAAGTATACTGAGATTATGTTATGAAAAAGTATTATTCAGTATTTTAAAGGACATTGTGAAAAGGGATTAGAAAATTCCTGTAGATTAACTAAAAACAAAGATCAGAAAAACTCAACTCAATATTTGAGATGAAACAAACTCAACTATGCATGGAAATCTGACAGAAAAATAGAGCAAAGGAAATAAAACTGACTAGTAGAGGTTGTTTGTGAACTACTTGAGCAAGTTATTTTCTATGTCCTTCACTGAGATTTACTATTTTAAAAAATAAAAATAAGAGTACTTACACAATAATTTAAAACATGATATTTTCAAGAAAATTGACATTTCCCTCTTGTTTGCTAAACTGCATCATTCTTATATTGTTTATATTCCATTCTTGGGATTTGAAGATTTATTATTCTTAATTTGACTTAGATGTCCACCACTGTGACTAGAGAGAAATTATCCTTATAAGTGAATATTCCATCTTATGAGTTCTTATAGTATGGTGCCTAGCACAGAGAAAAATTTCTTGAAACAATGAAAAATATGAATAAATGGTAAGCATTTTCAGATATCTTCCTTTACATGATCTTGATATTCTATTTTATTAATATTGTTTATGTCTAATATAACAACTCAAATCCTTTGGGGCAAAAGACTGGATCAAATAAGTTTAAATTTTAATGGAAATTTTTAAGGAACAAAGTCTTAAGCCTGTAGTTCCCAACTCTGGATAATTATTTCAATACTTCTCTTAAACAGATTTGGGGATGACTGTCTACATAAAGAATTATTTTTATTCATCATTTGCTTTCATCACAACAGATTCAGTATAATTCCTAGTACAAAATAAGTACTTAAAACGTAGCAAGATTGATTATTGGAATAAGTAAATGCTCCAAGAAAAGCAAATTTAATTCACATATTTAAAAAAATAACATTAAGTACTCATATTTTTATATATGTAAGGAAGTATAAAATGGAGAAAATATTAAGTGCCAAGAGGAACCTTTATTCTGCTCTCATGTTATAAATACCAAAATAATTGATGAAACATTTATATAGCAGTTGTTTGAAGAATATATATTTTTGGGCTGGGGAGATAGCTCAGTTGGTAAAGTGCTTGCCTTGCAAGCACAGGGCCCTGGGTTCGATCCCCACCACCACCAAAAAAAAAAAAAAAAGAATATATATTTTCATTAAATGTTAAGATTGAATTTTTATTACCTGTGTTCTGTTACAACTTGTAATCTCAACAATCTTATAAAATCATTGTGATTTAAAATCTCAGATGTGTTAATGAACTATAATTATTCACTAACTTGTGGTATAAGAAATATTCTCCAAGTTTTAAAAAAAGGTTTGGTTGATTCTATAATTTCACCATTAGAAGAGCATCATAAAGTAATGTTTGTACAACTAAATTCTCTTGTTAGAGTCTTGCTAGGAATATATCAATGCAATTTATAAATGCTAGCAAATATTCATTCCTTTTGACTTGGGTAAAAGGCATAAATTATTCCTTTTTGAAATGATAGAAAGGGATAAAATGTAAAAGTTAAGAAAATGTACAATTACATTTTATCTACAAAAATCAGAGGCAATGAGTGAAGGTAGCAGTATTTACAGGGTTAGCACAGAAGATATGAATAAATGTTGCCCTCTAACTTTAACTTCTATTAGTATTTAAAATGAATTATAGAGAAAGCATTCCCAAGATGAAGAGCCTCAAAGAATCCACAAAATTTATCAGTTCCCTTGATAGCGTCTCCCTAGTGTAAGGCCTGATTCTGTTGTAGGCAGGATATCTTGTTTTTAATGGCAGAGAAAAACAGATTTTCCAGTATGGAGGTACTGTTCTTAATTAAAATCAAAACACGAACAAGAAGTCCAAGTGAGTATTAAAATGAAGATTATAAGAGATACGTAGAAATTGATATACTGTTAGCACAAACAGTGAATTTTCTCCCCATAGGCAAGGAAAGTAAAGTGTAATCAAAGCTTTGGAATGAGCGTGGATCAAGGATGATTCAATACTTAATTACATGAAGTAATGGCAGCCAAATGAATTCATTTTCTTAATAGCCATCACCAATCCTCTTGTGCCCTCTTATAAAACTGTCTTCATTGAGCATCATGTCACCCAGAGCTCATCCTTGTTACTAACTGACCTCACTCAAGCTCATTCTTCATGTACTTGAAGACTGTGGCCTATGGCTTCCAAATTTTTCTCCACCATTAATTCCACTATCATCCTGGACAATTTAAAAATGTGTGGGGAAAAATACATCCACACTTTAACCTTAGACCACTGTGACTTTCTGAACCTCATTGAATTTCTTACCTTCAACACTCCAGCAACACTAAATTGTTTTATTAACCAGTCATAATATCAAACTTCTGAAATCTAAACTCCTACAAAGCCCAATTTTTTTCAACCACACACCCTATCCTTCCTGGATTTTAATTTTCTTTCATGATCTAGATTTGTCCAACCAAAATAAACCTTTTTACTAGATATTCCCTACCCCCAATCCATGTGTCTTATTATAAATTTGTCCTCATCACTTTGAACATAAATTTATTACAGGTTTCTTATTGTCTTAACAGTTTATTTCTATTTCACATTCTAATTGGTCTTTCCCTTCCTTCACTGTCAAATATGTCCAAGTTTGGATGAGACAGTACACTGTTACCTAACTGTAAAACAAAATAATTTTCTTCCTAGTATCTTAAACACTATGACCTCATTTTTTATCTATTATAACTATTATAACATAAGTATCATAACAGCCTCATGACTTCGTCAATATTTCACCTGGGTCACTGAGGTTGCCTTGAGAAAATGGTCCCCATTGCTTATGGAAGCCAATATAAATGCTACTTTCAATCATACATGTTACCCCAATATTACTCACAAGTCCTTGAAAATTCCTTAGCCTGAGTCCTCCCACGTTGCCTAAAGCAACATTTAGACTTTGAAAATTCCTTCCAAGCTCTCCACCCTGTAAGATGCTCTCTTATCCTCAGACCATATTTATTTCCTGCTTCATTAGGTAGTCAACCAACAGGTTCCTCTATATGTCTTCCCTGATTTTACAAATGAGCAGCCATTGTTCATTTACTTTCTAACTCACTTCTTTATCAAGCAACATGTTGTGCCTTCTGTGCAAAGAAAGTTCCTGCCCATCGATCTGGTTCTATCTTTCCCACATCTCAAAATGTCTTCCTCCATCAAAGCCACCTCTCTTTCCTGTAACGTCAACCTTTGACTCCTTACTGGATTTTTAATCCCAAGAGCATACAAACCACAAAGTCTTTTCAATATTAAAATGAAACAAAACCACTTTTCCTGATTTATATTCCGTTCTGCTTGGTGATGTCTGCATTTTCTCAAGATAGGCTTTTAAATGATCAATCAGCCCTGTGGTCACTTCAATGCTCCCATTTAAAGTTTAGTCCTTAGGTTCTTATCTCTGTATTCTGTAGAATGTAGAAATGCTAATTTCCAGCATGACCTCTCTGATCTCTAAACTCTTTCATTCTTTGACTTCCTTAAACATTTCTTCTGTTTTCCACCCACACATTTCTGGCTTCCATTTAGTACTTTCCCTGTATTTTTTCCTCTTCACCTCTTTCATATCCATGCTCATCAAGGCCCAGCCACGATCCTGTCCTTTTCCCCCTGTATTCATTGCCCTGCATACCTCATCAAAAGGTATGTTGATTGCCTGAATGCTCATTTTAATCACCCTTCCTACAGGTTATGAACCGACATTAGAAGCAGTGTCTATTACTGAGAGTAATCGGGTGCATCAGCAACTCATATTTGACCTCAGTCCTTTCCAGAACACTTCTCTGCTACTCTGGCTACTTGGTACTCATTTTGTCAAAGACTTTGGCTATTAATAGTTTAACCAAGACAGTTTAGTATTTATCTCTATTCCGTTCCAAATAAGAACACTTTATCCTCAAATTCTTTTAATTATGATTTTTATGCCAGATCTACTTCATATGTACTTAAGTAAACTGCATATAGCAATACATAAATATTCTTCTGTGATCATAATCAACATCTGAGTCTTTTGGGGAATTATTTAAGCTTGATTGGAGATTAATATTTTAGTTACAAAACTGATAAAATTAGATGTTGCAGCAATACTTTCTCATAAGTATTCAGAAACAAGTCTTAGCATAAATAGATGTTTTCTATTTTTTGTAATAGTATGGGACATGTGGGAATTGCCCTCTTCACCCATCACAGGGACTAAGGCGTCACTCTGGAACACTGAAGTACCAAATCCCTTCATCATTGACCAAAATACAGAAATACACAAATCTATAGAGAATTATTTTGACATAATGATAATAACTATATAGAATGGGCTGGTATATCAATTTATTACAGAAATCTGACCATTCTGTATGAAGAAGAAATGTCACGAGACAGTCTACATGTATAATTGCACTGGTGTAATGATTAATATTTATCTTCAGTACTTAGAGGTCTAGATATCCCACAATTCATATACCCTCAGCATAAGGGCTATAACTTTTGGGATTATTTTCTTCTAAAATATACAACCAATCTTACATAATGACTTACTATTGATATTGACTTTGATGTTCTGTGGATATAGAGCAAAAAATAAAATATTTATCAGAAACCTTCCTTCACATGTCTTATTGTGTCCTTTACAAAAACAGCCTCACATAGAAAGCATTTCATTTTAATTTTAAGCACCTAATAAGCTTTGCTTTTTCAAGCCTTGAACTATTTTTCAAATTTTACCATAAAAAATACCTCTATTTATCTTACCCTGTAGGCACTTGAACATTGAAAATACATAAATCATCTGAGAACTAATAAAACAACTGCAGCCCAGCAGAAACTCAAGGAAATAAAAGCATTGTTTTAAAGACCATTGCACAAAATTTCTATTGGATGAAAAGTAGAAAGAAACAGAGACTGCTTTTAGCAAACCTGACTTATGTGTGAAGGAGCCACATTGCAATGACGTAGAATGTTTGATTTGTCCTGAGGGAGAATAGGAATCAATATATTCCATAGGATTTGGTGATCATGTCCTGACCAGGAATTAAAACGTAGCTAGTAGAAAGGACAGTGTCCTGAAGAAAGATAACACTTAGACTCTGATAAGAGGCCCTGGAAATCCTTTACTTAATATCCTTATCAGGTGTTATATTTTTTTCCCTTAGAATTAGGTAAAAGGCCTTATTTGTAATGACTTAAATTTTCTTTTCTGTCTTAAGTACTAAATGGAAAAGAAACCTCAAGACAGGAAGTTACCAATGCACAGATATAGGCAAATTTCTACCACCATAAATTGTGCATGTACTCTTCTTGTATATATATACATGCACATATTTATTTTATAAGAACGTTATATTCTTCACAATGCTTGTGTATTATCTCAATATTAGAGATCTAATGATCTTTATAGAATTTCATATTCTTCCCTAACATGTCAGAAAATTCCCAATCCAGCTTTTATTCTCCACTGCCTTTGTTTTCTAACTTCCTTTGATTGTTTGTCTTTTTCTCTTAATTATTATCTTATTTATATCTATTTATTTACACTGAGGATGGAAGCTAGGAGTACTTAACCCATTGAGTCACTTCCCCAGACCTTTATTTTTAAAGTGATTTTGAGACCGGGTGTCACTAAGTTGCTTAGGGCCTCATTTCTGAGCTGGCTTTGAACTTGTGCTTTTCCTGCCTCAGTCCTCAGGAACCCCAGGATTACAGGTGTGCTCTACTACGCCTGTCTCTTCATTTATCTTTGCCTCAGATCTGGTCCAGAGACAACATGCTCCTCTCTTCTGTGAGTACTATAGTTGACTCTGCATACCACCAATCTAAGTATTCTTTAATTAGGACTACAATAGGCATTTTAATATTTATTGTATCAAAAAATGTAGAATCAAGGTGAAGGATTCATGCTTACTTTTAAAATAGCAAAGCGCCACACACATTACTTATCTAATTCAATTCTTATAATTTTTTCAAATAATTTCTTTAAAATCTTGTTGGTTATCATTCACAATGACAGTTTTAACATTTTGAATCAGTCTAGGCCTCTAGACCTGTTCCGATGCTCCTTTTCTTGTCCTTGCTCTTTGCCCCATCTAATGGCCTTAGAACTCTAATTTCTTATTTTTGTGGAGCAATTCAACTTGGTCTATACTTGCATACCCTAAATCCTTTGAAACACTCAACTGACCCAGAATTGTCTTTCTTTTCTATTTTAATGAAAGAATCCATGTATGTTAATAAGCAGTCTTTTTTGATTGCCACAAAAAAGGGTTATGCTTACAATTTTTTTTTTTTACTAGAGAGAGTTATTTTAGTCAGTAACTTTTGCTGTCACTAAGACCTGACAAGAATAATTAGAAAAGGAAAAGTGTATTTTGGCATCATAGTTTCAGAAATGCAGTCTATAGATGGCTAACTCTATTGCTATGAACCTGAGGTGAGGCAGACCATCAAGGCAGAAGAGTTTAGAGGAAAGTGCTCAGGACATCACACCAGGAAGCAGAGAGAGAGAAAGAGAGAGAGAGAGAGATCTAATTCTTCCAAGAGCAAATACTTACCAAGGCACACTCTAATAACCCACCTTCTCCAGCCACCCTTATCTGTGTACGGTTACCACCTATTAGGGGATTAATGCACTGATGGGTTCAGACTCTCATAACCCATCATTTCACCTCTAAACATTGCTACATTTTCTCACACTTGAGCTTTTGGGGGACAGCTCATATCTAAACCATAACATTCTGCTCTCGGCCCCCACAGCTTATTCCCATCAAACAATGCAAAATGCATTTAGTCCATTTCAGAGTCACCATTGCCTCAGTAGTTCAAGGATTGCCCAAAAGTCTATGTTAAAATCTTAGAACTCCTCTGAAACAAGGGAAACTTCAGTATGGCCCAGGTAAAAATCCAAAGCAAGTTACATATATCTAATATGTAAAGGCACAGAGTAAACATTACTATTCCACAGGGAGATGTAGGGGCATAGAAAGAAGGGATGGGACCAAAGCAAGACCAAAATCCAGATGAGGAAAACAAGTTCTGCAGGTTCACATCCAGCACCTGAGGCACATGGCATCTTGAGTTCTCTCGAAAGGGCTTGTTTTTGATGGTTGCAGTGCATGTGGCCCTCAGTGTTGACTTGTTTCTACTCAATTCCTGCAGCTTTCTTTCCTTGACAAGCATTCCATGGTATGGCATTTCTTATTCTTGGGGATCTCCACTTCAGTTTCAGTTTCCAGTTTGCATTTCCATACTTTGTACCTTCAGGAGAAGCCTGCTGGGACTTTGATCCTGTTACACTTTGCCTGGCCTCCTAGGCTTTCCTTTGAAATCTCAGTGGAAGACTCAAAGGTCCCCTTATTCTAGCACAATTAGCTCTAAGTGATGATGCCAACCTCTGCCCCAGATCAAGCAGCAGTCAGCCTCCAGGGTCCATGATTGCAGCAGCTCTAGGTGCTTGGATGACTGAGCATGTTGAAACAATTTCCTAGGCCTCCAGTGTAAGCAGGATGACTCATTGGTCACTTTTTAAAAGAATTTTTACTTTTACTACCTTGAATGTGAGATGGGTGTGGTCTTGGCATTCTTGAGACGGCCCCAAGTCACCTTTTCTTATAGTATCTGGGAAAAATCTCCAGCATTTCTTTAGTGGCTTTAGGTTCTTTAAACCTGCAACTTCCTTAGCTCCTTAGCTCCAGTTTTGTTTCCACCTTTCAAGGCCAAGCTTTTCAAAACTGTCTGCTATACTTTTTTCTGCTGAATATCACAATAAGCTTGGCTAAAAGCCACCAGCAATATTCACGTCACACTTGAACACTATACTGGATAGAAAATTCTTCCACCAGATTAAGAAGTCTATCACCTTTCAAGTCAAAGTCACAAAAAGTCTCAGGACATATGTTACCACCTAGTGGTGTTGGATTTATTGTCTTCATTCAGCAAAGAATTGAAGAACAGGACACAGAGATAGAAAGCAAGAAGTAGGTTTATTGCAAAAAATGACAGAAATACAGAGACAGATTCTTTGAAGAGAAGGGACCCCAGAGCTGGGAATCCAGTGGGGGAGTTTTGACCTGTTCTTTTTCGGGTCTCTGGAATGTCCTCCTTTCCTTATCTCCTCCTCTGTCCACTTGATCCATACTATTATTGATTGGTATCCCCCTCTGTCCATGGCATATGTTTTAGTTTTTTAAGGTATTATTTTTATTTTTTGCTTTTTTAATTTTTAAATTTGATTCATTGTACACAAATGGGGTACAACTATAGTTTCTCTCATTGTACACAAAGTAGAGTTGCACCATTTACATACATGTACAAAGGTAATGATGTTTGTCTCATTCTATTATTTTTCCTTGCCCTCACCCCCTCCCCACTCCTCATTTTCCTCTATACAATCATCCTTCCTCCATTTTTACCTCTCTCCAACCCCCCTCCGTTATGATTCATCATCCACTTATCAGAGAAATCATTCAGCCTTTGGTGTTTTGGGATTAGCTTCTCTAACTTAGCATGACATTCTCCAACTTCATCATTTACCTGCAGATGCCATAATTTCATTCTTCTTTAGGGTTTAATAATTTCCATTGTGTATATATACCACAGTTTCTTTATCCAGTCATCTATTGAAAGGCATCTGGGTTGGTTCCACAATCAAGCTATTGTGAATGAGCTGCTATAAACATTGATGTAGCTGTGTCATTGTAGTATGCTGATTTTAAGACCTTTGGTATAGGCCAAGGAGTGGAATAGCTGGGTCAAATGGTATTTCCATTCCAAATTTTCTAAGGAATCTTTATACTGCTTTCCAGAATGGCTGCAAACAGTTTGCAACCCCACCAGCAATGTATGAGTGTACCTTTTTCCTCACATTCTGGCAAACACCTATCATTGCTTGTATTCTTGATAATAGACATCCTAAATGGGGTGAGATGAAATCTTAGGGTAGTTTTGATTTGCATTTCTCTTATTACTAGAGATGTTGAACATTTTTTTCATATATCTGTTGATTGCTTGTAGATCTTCTTCTGGGAAGTGTCTTCTCATTTCCATAGCCCCATTTATTGATTGGGTTATTTGTATTCTTGGTGTAAAGTTTTTTGAGTTCTTTATCTATTCTGGAGATTGGTGCTGTATCTGATGTGTGTGTGGAAAAGATTTTCTCCCAGTCTGTAGACTCTCTCTTCACATTGTTGACTGTTTCTTTGCTGAGAAAAACCTTTTTAGTTTGATTCTCTCCCAATTATTGGTTCCCATTTTATTCTTGTGCTTTAGGAGTCGTGGTAAGTATGTCTGGTCCTAAGCCGGCATGGTGAAGATTTGGACCTACATTTTCTTCTATTAGGTGCAGGATCTCTGGTCTAATTCCTAGGTTCTTGATCCATTTTAAGTTGAGTTTCATACAGGGTGAGAGATAGGGGTTTAATTTCATTTACTGCATATGGATTTCCAGTTTTTCCAGCACCATTTTTTGAAGAGGCTATCATTCTCCATTGTGTTTTTGTCTCCTTTGTCTAGTACGAGGTAACTGTATTTATGTGAGTTTGTCTTTGTGTCTTCCATTCCATACCATTGGTCTACCTGTCTATTTTGATGCCAATACCATGCCGTTTTTGTTACTACTGCTCTGTAGTATAGTTTAAGGTCTGGTATTGTGATCTGCCCTGGTTTACTCTTCCTGCTAAGGATTGCTTTAGTTATTGTGGGTCTCTTATTCTTCCAAATGAATTTCATGATTGCTTGCTCTATTTCTGTAAGGTATGTCATTGGGATTTTAATTGGAATTACATTGAATTTGTATAGCACTTTTGGTAGTATGGCCATTTTGACAATATTAGTTCTGCCCATCCAAGAACATGGGAGATCTTTCCATCTTCTAAGGTTTTCTTCAATTTCTTTCTTTAGTGTCCGTAGCTCTCATTTTAGAGGTCTTTTACCTCTTTCGTTAGATTGATTCCCAAGTCTTTTTTTGAAGCTATTGTGAATGGGGTAGTTTTCCTAATTTCTCTTTTAGAGTCGCTTGACATTTCCATATTCCCTTTCACCCAGGATCATTGGATAAAGTAGAACAAACTAACTGAACTCTTAAAAAGGTTTTAACCAAACTTTCTTTAGAACTTCACCTTGATTGGGTTAAATTCCTGCCTCTTGCTCTTCTTCGTCTTCACTTGATCCCAAAGAAACCTACCAATACTTCCGCTTTTGAGCTATCATCCCATCCTTCCCCCATGGGGTAATACCCCTTCCCTCCCCTCTTCCTTCTCATATATTTATTTCTCTCCTAAACCACATTTGGGCATTCCTATGGGGTTACACTGATTCCTTCCTGTCTAGATCTTTATCCAGCTTCCTGGTTCAACCTCTTCAAATAGGAAACCAATTTCTTATCTCTCCTCTCCAGGAGGTCACAGCCCCTCTATCTCCCAAATGGCAGGGACCCCTTATGGTGATTCTGGTTACGCCAACATCTGTCAAAGTGCAAGGTTTACCAGGATGGCTACACATTTCTTGGGTTAAGCTCTCTTCTCAATCCACAAACTCCTTTCCAGTTTCTAACCCTCAGGCTTTTTCCAACCAAGACTTGGTCATCCCAGTAGGAACTCTCTGCCTCAGACTGAAGACCATCAAGCCCTCTACCCTTCTTCCCATTCAGGAGACTGAGGATTAGAACACTGAGGCACCAAACAACTACACTCAGCCATGAGGATTGGACTGCCAACTACATTCTTGCCTTTCTTGTCATTCACCCTGTCTGCTATTTTTCTAACTATTAGATTTTTTCTTAATAGATCTGTCCGGTTTGTATTATAGGACTATCAGGAATTTATAAAGGATGAATTGAAGCCTGGCTACAAGTGCACTTCCTAGGGGAACTATCGAGGTCCCCTACCCCCACCTACTGCAATGACATCTGTTTCCCCTAAATCAGTTCTACACCCATGTTCAACAGGAAGCAGTCATTGAAGATGGATCTTCACCCTTATGTCCCAAAGGGATCTTCTTATAAAAACAAAAATGAGGGAATGTAAGGAATAGGGCTGCAGCTATGTCTCCCCTGATTCTGCCCCTCCCCACACACCATATTGTAAACTAGGTTGTTAACTTCCTTGTCAGTCACTGGTCCAATTAGCCCATGGACTGTCAGTATTTAAAGGTAATTCCCCTGGTATTTGCTCTTTTTTATCTCTCTCTCTTTCACTCTCATTCTCACTCACTCTCTCACTCTCTTGCTCTTTCCTCTCTTTTTCTCCCTTAAGAACAGACACTCTGTCTGCTAATAAAGTTTCTTGTGTGAGTTCCCACATCTGGAGTGATTTCTGGGTCCTTTCACATTTTCTTCATTAGTGTGGCTAAGGGTTTATCATTTTTGTTTATTTTTTTAAAGAACCAACCTTTTGTTTTGTCAATTTTTTGAATTGTTTCTTTTGTTTCAATTGTATTGATTTCAGATATGATTTTGATTACTTCCTGTCTTCTGCAACTTTTGGTGATTGTCTGTTCTTCATTTTCTAGGGCTTTGAGTTGTAATGTTAGGTCATTTATTTGTTGACTTTTTTCTTCTTTTATTGAATGTGCTCCATGCAATGAATTTTCCTCTTAGTACTGCCTTTGTAGTGTCCCAGAGATATTGACATGTTGTATAATCATTCTCATTTATCTCTAAGAATTTTTTATCTCTCCCTAATATCTTCTGGTATCCATGCAACATTCAACAGCATACTATTTAGTCTCCAGGTGTTGTAGTAATTCCTGTTTTTTATTTTATCATTGATTACTAATTTTATTCCATTATGATCTGATAGAATACAAAGTTGTATTTCTTTTTTTGTGTGTGTGTTTGCTAAGAGTAGCTTTGTGGCATAACATATGGTCTATTTGAGAGAAGGATCCATGAGCTGCTGGGAAGAAAGTGTGTTCACTCATTGATGGATGGAATATTCTATATATGTCTGTTAATTCTAAATTATTGATCATGTTATTGAGTTCTATGGTTTCTTTGTTCAATTTTTGTATGAAGGATCTGTTCAATCATGAGAGATGTATGTTAAAGTCATCTAGTATCATTGTGTTGTGGTCTATTTGGTTCCTGGAATTGAGGATTTGTTTGATGTACATGGATGCACCATTGTTTGTGGCATAAATATTTATGATTGTTATGTCTTGCTGATTTATGCTTCCCTTAAGGAGTATGAAATGTGCTTCTTTGTCCCTTCTGACTAACTTTAGCTTGAAGTTTGCTTTATCTGATATGAGAATGGAAACCCCCACTTTTTTACTGAGTTCATGTGTGTGGTATGTTTTTTCCCATTCACCTTTATTCTGTGGGTGTCTTTTGCTATGAGATCAGTCTCTTGAAGGCAGCATACTTTGGGTCTTTCTTTTAATCCAATCTGCCAGTCTATGTCTTTTGATTGATAAGTTTAGGTCATTAACATTCAGGGTTATTACTGAGATATGCCTTGTATTATTGGTCATTTTGACTTATTTTTGGTTTTCAACTTTACTTGGTTTTTTCTTTAATTGGTTATTTCTTTAGGATAGTTCCTCCCTTTGCTAAATTACATTGTTGTTTTCATTTCTTCCTCATGGAATATTTGCTGAGAATGTTCTATAGTGCAAGTTTTCTATTTGTAAATTCTTTTAGCTTTCCTTTATCATGCAAGGATTTTATTTCATAATCAAATCTGAAGGTAAGTTTTGCTGGGTATAAGATTCTTGGTTGGCAGTCATGTTTTTTGAGAGCTTGAAATATGTTGTTCCAGGCCCTACTAGCTTTTAGGGTCTGGGCTAAGCAATCTTCAGATATCCATATTGTTTTCTCCCTGCATGTAATCTTATGCTTTTCTCTCACAGTCTTTAAAATTCTATGTTTATTTTGTATGTTTGGTATTTTCATTATAATGTGCGGTGGGGTGGATCTGCTGTAATTTTGTACATTTGGTATCCTGTAGGCTTCTTGTTTTGAATTTTCCTTTCATTTTTCATATTCGGGAACCTTTCTGATATTATTTCACTGAAAAGTTTATTCATTCCTTTGGTTTGTATCTCTGTGCCTTCCTCAATCCCAATAATTCTTAAATTTGGTCTTTTCATAATAAACCATAACTTTTGTAGGTTCCATTCATGATTTGTTACCATCTTCTCTGTTTTTCAACTTTGTTTTCAAGATTAAATATTTTGTCTTCATTGTGTGAGGTTCTGTCTTCTGAGTGATCTATCTTGTTGGTTATGCTTTCTATTGAGTTTTTAATTTGCTTTATTGTTTCCTTCTTTTCAAGTAGGAATAATAATTGGTATAATAGGAATAATTGTAATAATACTACTAATTAAAAAATTCTACAATTAAACTATACTATACTATTCAAACCTTCTAGTCTTCAGTAGCCTGATACCTGGGAAGAATTTGATAATGTGGTGTCCCAAGAAGGGTGCTGCCCAACTAGGGATGGTGTTTGTTTGTTGTTTTTTTCAGAATCTCTCTTTATTGAAATGGTCTTTTGTTTCCTGCCTTTGTTCTTTTAACTGTTGATTGATGCAATTATTCATTGCCTGCTTTTGCTCTCTTATCTCATCATTTGCTTCTTAGATCATTTTAATAATGTACATTCTGAACTCCCTTTCTGACATTTCTTCTGCCATGCTGTCATTGGATTGTACTTATGTAGCATCTAGGTTTGTTTCAGACACTTTTTTCCCTTTTTTTTCTCATGTTGTTCATTATCTTCCCCTCTAGCAGTGCAAATCCAAAGTATTGCAGTTTTCCCCCTATAGACTTACAGTGTCCCTCTTTGTTTCCAGTGACTCAACTTGAAGTGATAGATCAATATTAGCAGCACACCATATAAAAAAATATGCATCCTTAACTCAAATAGTCCCTATTAAGATGTTAACTATATTGTCTTAATAAACATAGATTATGATTCCAATTATTATCTATTAGCCAATAGGTTTGCAATAAGTACCACAATTTCTAATGACAGACAAAGAGGACAGGGAGGCATATAGGATATAATGTTAATGAGATAAGAAGTGAGTCTATAGAAGTACTATATCATAGGAGTAGTGAAAGTGGAATTAAAATACATTGTTAGCATGAGAGAAAAGAGAAAGAGTCTCCAAGGAAACAGATAGATAAGAGGAAAATAGGGTGAGAAAAATATTAATAAAAGAAAAGTAGGAATAATAGTAGATATAATAGAAATAATCATAATAATACTACTTATAAAAAATTCTACAAACCTCCTAATCTTCAATGGCCTGATGCCTGGGAAGAACTTGATAATGTGGTGTCCCAAGAAGGGTGCTGCCCCACTCAGGATGGTGGCCTCGAGGTCAGGAATAATCCTGATAGATGGCCAACTGCAGCACAGGCGCAAGACTTTGGACTGGGGTGTGGGCATTGGAGACCACAGGCTGGGGCCTGGCCTGCAGGAGTTGGAGGCTAGGTCTCCTCAGTACTGGAGCTGATGGGCACTGCTGGGCCTGGTGGCTGGGCCGGGCTATGTTTTAATTTTGTTATTGGGTTTCCCACTTAAGAGCATGAGTATGGATGAGTCTGCCTGTTGGGTCCCCTCTTTGTGTCCATCAGCACTTTTGTCAAGCAGGAAGTTGACCTCAAGAGGAGACCCCCTCCCTGCTCCTTTGTTCTGGTCCTGCCCCCAATCTCCTCACTTGCCATCTTCCCTGGCTACTTAAGCTTTTCTACATCTCCTGCACATAGATAAAATGTAGACAATTTCTTAGAGAAAACATAACATGAATGACTTCTATTCCAAGATTCAAGAGGTTTCCTCCTCTGAAACCTCATGAACCCTGTCTTTACTGTGTACACATTTTGGTCTTCTGAATTATCAACAGAATTTCCCATTAAGTTCTGCTTACAAAAATCTAAAGTGTTTTCAGCTAGCACTGATAAATATCTAAAAATTCCTCCCACATACTTTGAAAAGCTCCAAAAGCTTCTGAACCACATGATTATGTTAGTCACAGCAACAACCTCACATCTTGATATGAATTTCTGTTTTAGTCATGTTTTCTTGCTGTGACCAAAATAATTGACAAGAACAATTAGAATAGGAAAAGTTTAATTGGGGTTCCTGTTTCAGAGTTCTCATTCCATATATGGCTGACTATCGCTGTAGGCCTAAGGCAAGGCAGAACATCATGGCAGAAGAGTGTGGTGAAAGAAAGTGGCTCAGGACATCACAACAGGAAGGAGAGAGAGGAGGAGAGAGAGAACTCTCTTTTCATCAAGGACAAATATTAACCCCAAAGGCATACCATATTGGCCCACCTCTTCCTGCCACATCCTATCTGCCTAGAGTTACCACTCCATTAATCCCTATCAGGAGATTAATGCACTGATTGGGTTAGCAATCTCATAACCTAATCATGTCACCTCTAAATGCTCTTTCATTAGGTTTTGTGTATCATCTCATATCTGAACCATAATGAGAATTTTGTATGCCAATATCTTAAACTAATTTCATCCATAACATCTTGAAATAAAAGCAGTAGTGTTTTTATTTAATGGGTAATCAAGAAATGGTTCAGAGATTTAAATATATGCTCGAAATCTCACAGCTAGTAAGTGCCTAGTCTAGAACCCTAAAGGTAGACTCCAAACATTCAATTTCTCTAATATTAAAATAATTCTCAAGTCATGCCTTATTCATCAGAAATTCTGCAGAATTAGGCCCAGAAGAATGCATGAACATAGAATTAAATCATATAATTTAAAAGAATAGATTGAAATTGAGTAAATATAATTTAGTAGCTTTGAGAGACTGACAGCATATAACGTAGTTTGTTTTCTGAATATTTCAATATGATAGTGACATGGTTTATGAAATGCCAGAGATGAAGTAAATGTACATTTGGGGTTGGGTCCCTCCACAGTAGATAAAGAAATATGAAGTCTTTTAATATCAATTTAATCTAGCTAATCACTGGAAAAACTGGCATCTAGTCTCATAATCACTATATAATACTGCCTCATATAATTTTAAATGAAGCACATGGCTCTGAAAAACACTGAACACTTAAAGATACACTAGGGAAAATTATTAGTGATTTGATTAATTGCTAAAAACTTGGAGTGAAGTGTAATGGTAGTGTGTGTATGAATGTGGGTGAAGGTGCAGTTGCTGATTTCAAAACACCTCCTTGCAAAAGACAGGATTATTGAACAAGTCTTCTGTCTCCAGTGTATCACATAATGGGGGAGTCACAACATTTTTGGAGTCAGATGGTCTAGGCTTGAGTCCAGTTTCTTCTGCTGCTGACTTGGACACTGAAGGTTCCATGTCAGAGAGTGCTCCATGTATTAGGCTTTTTAACAGTAAGGATGCAAATGATAATAGTACCTGTGTCCTTAGTTAAAAGAATAAGCAAAATGATGATCATCAAATGCTTAGCACTGTGTTTTGCATTTACTTTGTCTTTGATAAAAATTGAATCATAAATATATACTATTTTATAACTTATTCATTGCTTGCAGTATACAACATATTTTCCTAGTAATGACTTTTACCAAATAATGTGAAATCATATTTGAAAAATTGATTTTGAGGCATTGATAAAGTCATGACATAATGAAAGATGTGGGAATCTTAATTTTTTGTCCTAAGTTTTTATTGTCATTAGGAGACTGCAGGGATAATGACGATATTTTAATACTATATAGGTATAATTGATATGCCATAAACTACAAATATCAGAAAAACAGTTAAATAAAATTTGACATATGCATACATTCATGAAACTTCACAAGTAAATGAAATGAACATAACTATCACCCTTAAAAGTTTAATTTTCTTATTACCCTTTGTTATCCCTTCCTTCCTTCGTCCTCTTGGATCTTGCACATTGATTCAGCAGGAAATCACTGATCTGATTTCTTTTGCTGTTCTCATTTAATATGAAGTATACCCCCCAAAAAAACTCCTATTAGTGCAGGAATATTTAGAGTTTAAAAAAGTAGAATGAAGCTATAACCTGATTAGTTCATCTTAATTTGAGTGGACTGACTAGTAATTGTAGGTAGGCTGGGTATGCGGCTGGAGGAGATAGATCAATTGAAGTATGCTCTGGATATTTCTTCTCTGTCGCTCCTCTTTCTGCTTTCATGCTGCCATGAAGGAAGCATCTTTCCTCTGCTGGATCTTTCTTCCATGATGTGCTGCCTCAATTTTTGTTCAGAGACATGGAGTCAGTTGTTTATGGACTGAAACCTCTGAAACCAGGAGCCTAAAATAAAGCTTTCCCCTTCTAAGTTGTTCATGTCAGGTATTTTGGTACAGCAATGCAGAAGATGACCAAAACAGAAATTGGTAGTGAATAGTGAGATCATTTTTGTGTCTAATCTGACCTTGGGCTTCAGGAGCTTTTGGATCTCATTTGTAGGAGGAATTTTGAAAAGTTTAGAAAGGCAAGTTGGAAAATAGTTATAATGTTGTAAGTGGTATTTAATGGAAGATTCTGGTGATTCCAGTGGGAGCTCAGAAGACCTAAATGCCAATAGGTCATGAAGTTTCAGGGGGGAATGAGGAATCTATTTAGAATCAGATGAGAGGTCATTCATGTTATATTTTGGCAAAAAACTTGGCTCAGTGTTGCCCATATTTGTTGGAGTTGAATTTAAAAGGGATTGATTAATTAACCTGACAGAGGAAATTTTAAGGCTGCACAACATTTGGTTAGTGGCATGAATATTGTTGGCAATTTTACCTAGGTTTATTGTGAGAATAAGGATCAGAAAAAATAGCTAAAGAATTTTAAAAGAATTTGGCCAGAAATGCACATGTAAAGCTGGGGCTTAGGGAGTTGGGCTTTTTAAAGAGATCATAGCTTCTAAAGGGAGGTTAAGTACTTTATAGAGCAACAATAGGAAAGATGGCTTGAAGGCATCTCAGGAATTTACAAGACCACACCCACTGCAGGATCCAAGACATAGAAAGGAAAATCTCTTTGTGAAGAGATCATGGAAGCACCCTGCTTGCAGGAGTTGGGGGTGCAGTGGGGAAGGGGCTGCAATTTATTTCACCAGTTGAGCCACTCAGGAACTCAGGCAACTGTAGACATGAGTTCAGGATGCCCAGAAATTGTGTGAACTGGTAGAAAATCTTAGTAGCACCCCCATGGTGCTGGTTCTGCAGGGTGCACTATGCTATAGTTTAGGGGTCACAGAGGCTTCCACTAAGATTTCAAAGGAAGAACTGGGAGACCTGGCAAAGTATAGCAGGGTAAGAGTTCCTGAAGGCTACCTCTGTACCTCTGAGAGGTTGATATGTGAGGCTGTGAAAGTGAATCAAAAGCTGGAAAGGAGATGCCAGGAATTAAGAGATAACAGAAACTGGACAGTTTGCTGAGGAAAGTTTCTGGCTCCAGAAAAATTCAGGTTAAAAGAAAAACCCTGATCACTGCAACTTGCAAGGTCATAGGGGTCAAGCATCCCAAGCCCTTTGGAGAGTACATTATGTGTTTATACATCCTAAATTCTGGATGCAGAGTTAAGGGCAGGGTTACAAGACCTGCTTCCCTGGTTAGGGTTTAGATTTTTTGTTTCTTTCTTTTCTTTTTCTTTTTTTGTTTCTACCCCTTCTTTCAATGACCTTATTCCTCACTTTCAAAATGGAAATGATTACCCTGTGCTACTGTATATTGTACACATGTAACTTGCTTTTGATTTTTATAGGGAATCCACAGATAAACTTCCCTTGAGTTTCATGAGATATTGGACTTGAGAAATGCTAAGACTGTCAAGACACTGGGACTTTTAGAAATGCAAATTGTATTTTGCAATGTGAGATGGACAAGAACTTTTGGGAACCTGGGGAAGAATGTTATGTTTTGACACAGGGTTTCCCTCAAAACTTCTCAATGCAGGAATATCCAGAGTTAGAAAGATTAGAATATGAGAACTGTAACCTAATCAGTCCATCTTGGTTTGAATGGATCTACTTAATGGTAATTGTAAATAGTTGGAGCATGATGAAAGTAGGTAGATCATTGGGGGTGTGCCCTGGCAGAGCGCATCTACCTGGTGGCCTCTTCCTCACCCTTTCTCTGACTCTGCCATGAGTTGAGCAGCTTTCCTCATGATATGTAGCTTTATCTTCGGCCCTGATGTCATAAGTTGTCTGTCTATGAACTGAGACCTCTGAAACTGCAAACTCCAAATAAACTTTATCTCCTCTAAGTTGTTCTTGTGAAGTATTTGAATCACAGTGATGCAATTCAAATACTTACTATAAATTATGTTTTATTTTCTAAATATTCTAAATGGAATAATTCAAAATGTAGTCTATTTTGTTCAAGCTTTTTCTTCATATAGTATATTTTGATTGCTATTCATTCATGCCACTGCATGTGTAAATAGTTTTAACTTTTTGTGGATGAGTAACATTGTATCACCTACATATACCATGATGTTTGTTTTCCTTCTCCTGTTCATAAACATTTGGATTGTTTATAGTTTTTCACTATTATTAACAAGCTTCCTGCTATAAGCCTTGTTTACAAGTTGTTCTTGTATAAACATATACTTTTAATTTCTGAATAAATGTCTAGGAGGAGATCACCTGTACCATATTTCAAAAGTGATTTGCCACATTACTTCTTAAATAGTAATACATACAAGTTCTGGTTTTATCTTATTACTTTCCAACACTTGGATTTATCAGTCTTTTATTAAGTCATTGTAGTCACTAGTGTGTAGTGGTATCTGATTGTGGTTTTAACTTGTCTTTTCATAATTATTAATGGCATTGTATATCTTTTCATGTATTTATTTCCTATATTCTGTAACATACTTTGGTAAAATGTCAAATCATGTCCATTTTTTAAAAAAATGTGTGTTTTTACTATTAATGTTGTTTTATTATATGCCAGAAACATGTTATATGTATGTCATACAGTTGGTGTCTTGTATTTTCCTTTTATCGACATTAACTATTAAAGAGTGGAAATTTATAATTTTGATGATTTCCTATATTCTGCTTGATCTTTTTGGTTTATGCAACTTATTGCCTAGTTATTCCTATTACTGTAGTATGGACCAATGTGACATCTGTGAAAGCATACAAGAGTTCATGAAGAAAGAACATAAATGTATAATTTAGTCCATTTCAAATAAGTATAAAATGTTTTTAATCTTCCTTTCTTATAGGAATAAATAAGAATATTTTAATTTGGCCCATGGCCATGTGTCATAATCCTGACATGTTGTTAATTTGCTCTAGTAAGGTATTCAATGCAGCACAGTGGCTGCAAGTAGATTACTAATAGAGAGTTCCAGAGAATATGAAGATTCAAGGTTTGCATGTGCCTCATACCTCAGGAACCAACTTTTGCATACTTTAAAATTCAACTTCTTCCAGACCTCTTCTACTCTAAATATTGTGCCCTGGACGAATCGTCAGCTTTTTATGTCCTATCAATGTAAAAGTTGATCCTCTTCGCATACTTCATGATCTTCTTGCTTTCACCTTTGCCATTAATTGGTGATTAATTCCTCTTATCTTTTTTCCATATTATTAATGGGTCCCAGCAAAAGCCATTCAGTTTTCTAATCTTCACATTATTATTTAGTCTGCTTTCCCGAAATATCTGATACATAGCACCATCGCACTCCTAACCTTCCATCCCAATTCACCACTAACCAGAGCATTAACCAATGCACTATTTAACTTACCAGGAGCTAGAAGTGCTCCACATATTCCCAGTGATAGGACCCTTACTACCCACTGGCCAATGGGTAATAGAGCTCTAATATCCAATTTTAGAGTCTGCTTCTCTGACTCACTTCTTGTACCAACTACCTTAAATGGAGCCTCTGAGAAACAAGCACTGAGACAGACATTTGCATGCAAGAGGTTTATTGGGTGGTGTTTTTGGAAATAGCATCTTTGGAATTAAAGGAAGGAATACATTACAGAGGAAAACATTTTTAACAATTACACAGCAACAATAAAGCTTCACCTAGTCCTATGGGGAAAGCTATAACTCAAATTTTCCTCTGAGTTGTTCCAAGTTGATTTAAGGAACAAAAATGTATTAATTAATTTAAAATAAGAAGAATACTACTGTATGTTAAAATGGAACATATTTTCATGAGCAAAGACTATATTAAGCAAACAAAAAGTTTAATGAGGAGTGAGGCTGATATATATTTTTTGTATTGAATTCCTTGTTCAATAGAGAGATAGTTTCTATGCTTCTGGAAATTTCAGCTATAAACTCATGAGAAAACAGATGAGAAAGAAAACATAACATTCTGGCATTATCATGAGAATGTTCTGGATTTGGGAAGCACCCAGTCATTCATGGACTATGTGTTCTGGACTGCTGCATTAAAATAGGCTTTGATTTGCTGTTCACAAAAGCAGAATCCTGTTAGTCTATGCAATTTGGTCCTTGAAGCAGTTGGGTTTATGGTTTTGTCAGTTACTAGGAATGTTTCCCAATAGTTTGTTTCTCTTCTCTATTTAGGCACAGGTAGAATAGTATGTTTCTGTTTCTTTTGATATTAATTCTAACATATAATTTGCCCTGACAAAAAAAATTGAGTGTGAATAATGCATGATAGTTTCTGGAGATTCTTAGGAGATTGTATCTAATTTTCTGCATTCGATTTCTCCTGCTTGAATCCCTGAGTGTTGACAGTGAGCAATTCTGATGGACATTGGTGGGCGGTGTAGTGTGAACAAGAAGTATGCATATTATAATAAGTTTCAGAGATAGTCTGATGTTTGTTATGATAGAATAATCCATACTACATTTATATATACTTATAAATATATACAGCTCATACATATACATACATACATATATGTGGTGTATGTGTGTCTTCACACACAAGCGTGTGTGCCTTCTTATTTCTCTCTGTCTCCCCACAGGTGTACCTAAACACTATTCCAAAAATTTAGATTAGGTAGAAGTAGAACACAAATGAAATGTGACTCTGAATGTGGTATTGTACACTTCACCTTGTGCAGCACTTAGTTAAGTGGTGCTTCTATTCCCATAAAGGTTTTTCTATCTTAGAAATAACTTAATTCCAAAGATTCAGGAGGTTGGGTAGAGGTATTGTTAAAATAGTAAATATATTTTTTAATCTACATGTATGTAGTATTGTTTAATACCTTCAAAATCTAACTTCACTTCTAACACTAGGTCATTAGTAACTATCCAGGGAAGAGAGTTGTGTGATTTTGTAACATTAATAATTTAAATAGGCACATTTATGTGTGGTTGTGTTAGAATAAATAAAGAGGCAAATGCTAGGGATTTTAACAATTAAAAGAATAAATAATTCAGAAGTCCAATTTATAAAAAAAAAATATGGTCAATTGCAAAATCTTTTAATGACTTAGAAATATAAATCAATGTAGTGATTACTAAGTTAGAGAAAGACATGATTATTCCTGAGTTTTCAAAGATCAAGAGTAGTAATGTAGGAACCAGGTATTACAAAGTTTGATATGCTATGCTAGAATCTATGGTCTTCATAAAGAATTGTGAAATTGGGTTAGCTAACATTATCCTATCAGACATGTCAAGTCCATGTAAGAGAAGGCAAAGCATTAGTTGAGCAGTGAAATATTAGCTGAGCAATTGAAAAGTAGTTTTTCTTTAGATAAAGATGTTTTGAAGTTGAATTTCCAAATCTTCACATGAGAAGGATGAGGTAAATGTGCATGACTTTTGATTTTTGACTTAAAGAGCCTCAGAGGATCACCTGATGAACATGGTATACAGTCCATCAACTATGAGGGGTTGGTATCTGACACATGCTGGAAAGTTTGAAATCGAGAGTCAGTACTTGTCAAGCAACTCTGAGCAGAAAGCTGTTGGTGAATGCTTTCACTTTCAGAATAAGACTATGCAAGAGTGATGCCTAAAGAACACAAGTATGATGTCTTTCCTGGAAGGCAGCTGCATGAGGTCAGCTTCTGTTCCAGAGGAACATTCAAAGAACAAGGGAACTTCAGAATCCAGAGAGCAGAGAGAAAAAGGATGAGGGACCAGAGGAGGCACGATTTATTTCAGAAAACTATGGGTGAGAGAAACCCAGGAGCGGGAGGACAGATCACCTAAGAAATATTCCCCTCCTTGTACCAGACTGAAGAGAACTAGAACTTGAAGTCTTCTACATCCAGAACTGCCCCAATAAGTAGGGTAAATAAACCATTGTAGATGTCAACCAGCTGATGGAAAATCTTCATTAAAAAAAAAAAAAAACAATATAATTACTCAATTTATTTCAAGATAAGAATGATCAACATTTTTTAAACTTTTAACTAGATAATTGACAAAGGTTTCAGACCTACTTTTATGGACTCTCTCCAAGAACATTTTTTTAATGTACTTTAAAATTGTTGCCTGAGTAAATAAATATTTGTTGCAGTTATAAAATTTTGTAATTCAATAGAACTTTGTGCTAAAACATTTTAGTTATAATCATTTCTGATAAGTTCTCAAAGTTTAAGAGAATTCCATTTTGAACTGATTTTTCCATTCTTTAAGAAAATTTCAGTTTAAATTTTTCTATTTTCCATTCTAAAATAACAGGTTTTTAGGACAGTACTCTGTGTGATATATTTTAAAACCTTTTATCACTTGAATTCCTTCTTTGATATCCTATAATTGGTATCATTCAGTTATAAGGAGTAATGGAGAGACACCTAACAGAAAATTGTAAGAGAATGCAATGAATGGAAATCAGCCCATAATATAAAGAACTTTATCTTTTTCTACATCATTAGATGCTACATTCTAAAATTTGCACAATATTCCAGAATAAAAGCAATTCATAACCTGTACACAGAACCAAGGAACATTTTGTTCTTTTTGAATACAGCCCTTATCAAAAATACTATTTGCATGTTCTACCCCATTTAGTTTCTCTGTGGACATTTTGAATTAACAGAGGGAATTAGTGAAGCTGTGAGAGCATTCATACTGTTTTTTGCCTTCATTGGCACTAATAAATCCTGTTGTGTGCAAATGAGCTTAAAAATCTCTATGCAATTAGCTTTTCATTTTACCTTGAATGTTTTAGTGCAGATTGTTAGCTAATCAAGCTGGAGAATTAAAGTAGAGTGTACACAAAATTGTTTATGAGTAATATTATAAACAAGAAGGGTAGATAGCACTGTACCTCTTTTACCACTATAATAAAATAAGCAGTGATATCAGCATTGCATCCATTTAGGTGTAATTGTACAAATTACTAACTAATCAGATGAGAGATATGTACTTGAAAGAACAATGTTCTTTCTATATGCTATTGCCTTTGTGTATTCAGCTGTATGTGTAAAGGATTTTTAGACAAACACAAGGAACCTATGAATAAGTTTGGATTAAAAAAACATTGTGTTAAAAGTAGTGTTTAGGCAATTTCATCGTTGTATGAAAATCATGGAGTGCACATACATAAACCTAAATGTTATAGTCTACTACACATCTAGTAGCCTGTTGGTCCCAGGCTGCAAATCCGTAGATATGTTACTGCGTTGAATGCTATAGGTCATTATAATACAGTTTTATCACAACCCTAAGCATTTGTGTATGTTTAGAAAAGGTACAGAGAAATACAGTAATAAAGAAAAAATGGTATTGTTCATGAATGGAACTTACAGCACTTAAAATTGCTCTGGGTGCCAGTGAATGAGTGGTAAGTGAATGTAAAGGCCTAGGATACCGCTGCCCATGCTGCAGGTTCCATAAAAACTGTATACTTAAGTTTCACATATTTTATTTAAAATGTTCTTTCTTCATGATAAACTTACCTTAGCTAGTGATAACATTTCATTTTATACTGCTGTAGACTTTGTAAACTGTATACTCACGTTTCACTAAATTTATTTAAAAATGTTCATTTTTCTTTAATAATTAATGAACCTTAGCTTTTATAACTTTTTATTTTATAAACTTTCATTTTTTTATCAGTCTTACACTTTGTAATGATATGTTTATTTAGCTGGATGTACAAATACACTGTAGAGATGTATAGATATTTTTTCTTATTCTATAAGCATGTTTCTTTTGAAAATATTATTTTAACTTCTTAGCTGTTTTTGTTAAAAATGAAGATATAAACACACATTGACCGAGGCTTACCCAGGTTTCAAGACTGCCAGTATCCCTGTATTACAGGTTCAGATCTTGTCCCACTTGACAGTCCTTGGGAGCAGTACCATGCACAGAAGTGTCACACCACGCTCTATTCTACTGGAATGCCTCTTAGAGGACCTGCCTCAGGTCTTCTCAAAAAACTGTCAGTGTCACTTTTCAGAAATATATCCATGGTGGTTTGCTCAGTTTGTTTCTTGTTTTTTTTTTAAATTCTTTTTTTAATTATTTTTTTAAAAAATTTGATACATTGTGCATAAATGGCATACAACTTTTGTTTTTCTGGTTGTACACAAAGTCGTCACATGATTTGTGTAATCATACATGTACATAAGGGTGATGATGTTTGTCTCATTCTATTATCTTTCCTTCCCCCCACCCCCTCCCCACCCCTCCTGTTCCTCTATATAATCCATCTTTCCTCCATTCTTTCCTCTCCCCATTATGTATCATCATCCATTTATCAGAGAAATCATTCAGCCTTTGATTTTTGGGATTGGCTTATCTCATTTAGTGTGATATTCTCCAACCCCATCTATTTACCTACAAATGCCATAATTTTATTCTTATTTAAGGTTGAATAATATTCCAGCTTCTTCTTATCATCCTAGATTTCTTGTACTCATATAAAGAATTCCCTGGGAGCATTCCTTAGTATTAATGAAAACCTTTCAGTGTTGGGGGTCCACATTTTAAAACTTTAAAAAAAATTATTTTTATTTGTTCTAATTAGTTATACATGACTGTAGAAAGCATTTATGCATTTTGATAAATCATACATAAATGGAGCATAATTTCTCATTTTTCTGATTTTACCTGTTGTAGGATCATATCCATCATGCAGTCATATATGTACGTGATGCAATAATGTCTGTTCACTCAACTATCGTACATTTTAAAAATTTTTAAGGAGATTATTGAAGTATAAAAGGACTTCTCCTAAACTCTTCCACTGTGAATTTTCTTGAGCATTCTTCCTTTTCTTTTTGTGCAATTTCTTTATTTCTGCCTATTTTTCAGCTATGCATTTCTGTTATAGTTCCAATTACTCTTTATCAGTCTATTCTCCAGGAAATGCACTAAAAGCAATTCCATGTCATCCTTATGTACACCCAGGTTAAAATTTGCCATCTCAAATACATTCTTGTTGATTTTTGCCACTATTCTAGCCTTGAAAAATCCTTTAAAGTTATGAATGAATCTTTTAATCACTTCCATATACGCTTAATGCTGTCAACACTGACTTCATGCAAAACCCAGGTCAGGTTTTAATTCAGCATATGTGTTGTATTCCTTCCAGTAGCACATTGGTGTCTTCTCAGTGTCTTTCCTAGTTGTGCCAATGATCTGGACAAAGGTCTTCCTCAGGTAGTAGATTTTAAAAGGCGCTAAAACTTCTTGATGCATTGGTTGGCCCAGAGGTGGTGTTTGGAGGAAGAAATACCAATTTGATGTTGAGATGAATATCACAATGAAAAGAGGATATTCAGGTACATTATTAGCAATCAACAATATCTTAAAAGGTATGTTATTCTCCAAATAGCACTTCTCTATTTCAATGGCATAGCAGTTTAAGAGGGCATCTTTCAGGAGGAGCTGGGTCATATGTGACTTCTCATTGGTCCTGCAGCACTCTGGCAGTGTGTGCATGTGGTTAAGGTTGAAGAGCCTGGCGTAACTGCTGTGTCACATCACAAGAGGTTTCAATTTGTGCCCTGCAACACTGTCCACCAATGCATCCTTTAAAGCCTGTCACTAACTTGGCCTCCTTACGAATGGAATTCCTTTCAAGCATCAATTTCTAGAATAGGAAAATATCTACATTGAATATTTGCTGTGGCAAGTAATTTTCATTTACAGTCAGCTTATCTAGAGTTTCCAAAAATTCTTCAGCAGCCCTCACATCATTGCAGCTTGTTGATGTTATGGGTGATTTCATGTTATGTAATGGATTTTGAATCATCAATTATGTAAACTACTAATAAATGAAACATTCCAGTCATACACAACTTTTATTTCAACATTGCAAATAAACTTCTTGCTTCAGCGTGATCGTCACAGTGCTGAGAGAAGTGTACAGTATCTTCTCTTCAGTCTGGGCTTTTAGAAATTTCTCCATGTGATTTCAATGAGGCAGGTCCTATAAGAGCTTCTGTCACTTTGTTCTGTTCATCAAGATGGTAGTCATGATGGAATGGTATGTCTGACTGGTGGGCAATGACTATCACTGATTTTCTACTTTTATAGTCCTTAATCACTTTTTATTTCATTTCTAGGTTAAACACTTGATATGGCCTTTTACAGGCAACATTATCAGTGGAATTTGTATATTTTGGGTCCATGAAGAACAAAACAACATGATATTTATTAACTCAAGCAAAAATAAAATGATATAATTAAGAAATATGCTGAATAGGAAATGTATGAGGATTCTGCTGGACAAACACCATAGTTGTACAGTAAATATATATATTTTTTATAACTGAGAGTATATAATACCTAAAAATAAGGAAAACCTACATTAGAGTACATGTAAAAATCAGTAAGTTTATTACCATTGTCAATATTATATATAGAATTGTATGGCATACATTCTACAACTGGTTGTACAGAAAATTGGTTTACATTAGCATCACCAAAAATACCTGAATAGTGTGTTACTCTATGATATTACAATGGATATGACAAAATCTTATGTGATCATCATTGTATATGTGCTCTGTCTTTGACTGAAATATTCTTTGGTTTTATTTAATTGTGTAGAAAGTACATTTACCTTTTTCTTCAATGATAGGATTTAGGTATTTCATTAAAAATGCAAAACTGGGCAAACTTATTATACTCTATCAAAGAAAAGAGAAGAAAAGTCTCAGCTCTGTTTATCAAGCCACATACAGTTATCAGCTCAAAGGATTCTGACATACTCTGCACAGCAGGAGTTTGGCTAGTATTGTATGAGTCTGGCAGAAAGTCATGAGAATTTTTCAAGAAGTAAAGTAGAAAATTTATGAACATAAGAGGAAATGACAAGTTTTTACCTTTCTATATGTTTTATTTTATCTCAGATTTTATGAACCTTAGTGGATTCAACAATGCATAAACTCTTTTATTCAATGAAATTTTCTATTACAGAAAAGCTTTAAGCAAAATAAGAGGCACAAATTGGTATTTCCGCTTCTTAGAATAACACATATTTTTTGTTATTCCTCAATGGCCTTTCCTCTGGTCCCCATGTATGTTACAAGGAACTAAAAGTGTCTTATGTATAGTGTGTATGTGTGTAGTGTTAGGACATATATGCATGTCCTTTTACATATGTGCATGTATCTAGAGCTAGCAATGCTATTACACTATAAGAAATGGCACAAAATATAGCTATTGACTTGTTTTTGTTCTTTACATTTGTTTTTGTTTGTTTGTTCATTTGTTTTGGTGGGGGTCCAGAAGGGAGAGAGAGTGGGAGTGGTGGTATGGTATAGCAAAGCAGGACTGGTTGGGAACAGGAGGCATAAAACAAGAGCCTGGCAATGTGCAGGTGACTTGGGGAAGCAACTCCTCAAAGGAACGTGGGGTAGATTGGCAAAGGCCAAGGAGAAAGGTCAGGCAGAGTTCTCCGCCTCAAACTTCTCCCAGGGAGCACAGCTACATTTGTCTTGAGACTACCGCAAGTTGCAGTGTCAGGTGGCATCCAAGTAGTTAGAATTGGTAGACATATTCTAAGATTTTCGAACTATGAGGGTGAAAAGGTGTTCTCATTTTTAAAAAGGAATCCTAAGCCTGTGTGTGTAGTGATTAAATTAACAAGCTCTTTGGACCTTTAGTTTGAGGGGGAAGCAGTAGCTACCTGTTGTGAGCTTGTTACACAGGCAAACTTGCAACCTCACCCTGGGAGAGTCTGATTTCTTAGACTTACTTTTTTTTTTTTTTTTTATTGTTTGCTCTATTTAGTTACACATGACAGTAGAATGCATTTTGATTTATTGTCTATACATGGAGTACAACTTTTCATTTCTCTGGTTGCACATGATGTAGTCACACCATTTGGGTAATCATACATGTACATAGGGTAATGATGTTTGTTTCATTCCATCATCTTCCCTTCCCCCTGTCCCTGCCCCTCCCTTTATTTCCCTCTACACAATCCAATATTCCTCCATTTTTCCCTTAACCCCACCTCCTGTTATGTATCAGTATCCACTTTACATTTGTTTTATAAGAACAAATAGTTAACTGACCCTGCTGCTTTCTTTGGGGACATTAATGTATTCCATACCTCTTATTTACTGCCAACCTTATTACATTCTTTCTTCTCATGCTTTTTTATGTAGCTTATATGTTATGTGTGTTATATGTTATATGCTTATATGTGTATCTCTGCCTGTATCTTTTCTCTAAAAATCCTTTGATTTTTTTCCACACCTGGTGGAATTATGCTTATTCTAAAATTCATACCTGATAAAGAAATTATATTTCTTTGATGCAGTCTCCTTGTACTGAGTCTTTTTCTATATCTGTGGACTAATTACTCTAAAATTAGCTTTTCTATCTTCAACCTAGGCAGAACTGTGTGGCAACAAGCATAGGTGAGCTACTATATGTTAAGAAGAATGAATTACATTGTGACAATGTATTTATGAATTCCCCTAGTCATTCCAACGTTCACAACATTAAAATTGTTTAAAACCCAATACTCAACCTAGATGCCCTTCAATAGATGAATGGATAAAGAAACTGTATATATTCACAATATTATTATTATTATTATTCAGCCATGAAGAAGAATAAAATTATGACATTTGCAGGTAAATGGATGGAATTGGAGAATATCATGCTAATGAAAAAGGCCAATTCCAAAAAACCAAAGGCCAAATGTTTTCCCTGACAAGTGGATGATGATACATAATGGGGATGGAGGCGAGTGGGAGTAAAAGAAGAATGAAGGAACTTTGGATACATAGAGGGAAATGAGACGGGGGAGTGGGTGGGGGTATGAAAAATGGTGGAATGAGGCAGACATCATTACCCTATGTACACATGTATGATTACACAAATGGTATGAATCTACATGGTGCACAACCATAGAAACAAAAATTATACTCCATTTGTGTACAATGAATCAAAATGCAGTCTGTAAAAATAAAAGAAAAAAGAAAAAAAGAAAACAGAAACCAAAAATAAATATATAAATAAATAAAACCCAATGCCAAAACAAACTGCAATTCTCCATTTTGTGGTATCTCCACTGAGTAGGAGACATACAAGAGTAAAAATAATTCTCAAATTTAAGGTGAAAACTAGGTTTTAGGTTTGAGTTCCATTAGACATAATGTTGGTCATGTAAAGTTGATATTTGTTAAATCATTTGACTTTTGTTGCATGTCAAATAATAATCACGTTCATGAATTAGGAAGAATAGCAAAATCAATTTGTAACTTGTACACGTTAATGTAATATACAAATCTTTGTCATAATTATAATTAGAAATATTAATTATGGTACTGCCTCTAAGCTAACATCCCAGTCTGTGTACTTTGTTATTTTAACTGATCCCTATTCACTGTGACTTAGTGATAAACACAATTTTGCACATACATAGAGGGGCTCAAGTTAATTAAATTAATCAAATAATATAAATATACATAAAATAATATAGAGATTCAGGTATTCATATGTATATTTTACAATCAGCTTTCCTGACATAACTTTCAGTTTCCACTGACATTTCTAATTCTTAATACCAGGCATTCAGACAGAATCACAGATTTTTTAAAGTTGGAAACGTTCCCCATGGACTCAGAGACAGCATATAAAACTGAGTTATGCAATACTTCTTGAGTTCTTGGGCATAGGTCCAGTGAATAAAAATATTGAATAATCTTACAGCATTTAAGCAGCCCTGGTTCTCATCAAGACTGACAAGGAATAGATCAAACAAGAATGTCTTCAATAATAATGCCATCAGGTATAACATTAAATTGTGGCTTTATGTTTTTAATATGTCTTGTGTAATTACTATCATGTTTAATGTCTATGAAATTTTTGCTGATATAATTTGGTAAAAGTGATGAAAGAGCACTGGAGACATAGACGTCTCATTGGGATAGAATCAAATTGGATAATTTAGTTAGTTTGATTAACATGAAGAAATAAAATCTAGAAATCCTAATCAAAATCTAGATTTGATTGGCATGAGGGCTTGATTCAAGAGGTACCTTTTTGTCATTAATAATTTCTATTTTGTGCTCATTGACACCCTATTGCTCACAGAGACCTGCCACATTTGAAATGTAAAGTTTTAAGTTTCAGTAACTTTTGAGACATTTTTCTATTAGGAATAAAATACATTTAGATTCATATGCATACTAAAGTATATGAATTTTATTTATACAATACTATTGTATTATTAAACATGTTACAGATTAATATATTTTGTATATCTTAATTCAGTTCTTATTGCATGAACATGAAAACTATAATAATGAAGAGACTGGAAGAAATTACCCAGACAAAAATCACATCAATTTTAAATTTTACCCACCTTCTATTTAATCTATATTTATAGTTTTTCTTCAATTATTTCTTTCTTATGTATCATGTAAGTGGAGGATAATGACCCTATTCTCTTTTATGATCCTTATTTATCACTGTTATTTTCCCTAATGCTAATGATAAAAAAATTTTTTTTTCTAAGACAAGAACAATTTTTTCTATTGTTAAAATAAAATATTGGTTACAATATTAATTGGGTGAAAACCCAGCTTATTATAGGGAAAAGAATCAATGGTGCTTTGCAAAGTATAATTCTGTCCTAATTTCATACACTGTGTTGTTAAAATTATTTTCTTGCCAATTCACTTTTCTTGGGTGCTGCAGAAGCAGAATGTGAACATGATCCTGTCAATTAACAAGCATCTCAGGTACTGTTGCAAATTCCTGATGATTTATGAAAATATCTACTACAGCCAAGTATTGTAGTGCATTCCTGTGATCCCAGAGGTTTGGGAGATTGAAGTAGGGGGATCTCAAGTTCAAGGCAACTTAGTGAGGCCCTAAGCACCTTAGTGAACCCTATCTCTAAATAAAATATAAAAAAGGACAGGGATGTAACCCAATGGTTAAAACACCCTGGGTTCAATTCTTGATAACAGGAAAAAAAAAAAAAAAAGGGAGTCTAGTGGAAGTTTAGTTTTTCCTATTTTCTACTTACACCAGAATCTTGGAGGAATCACCACTAGCAATATGGTTTATTGAACTAGATTGAAGAAAATATTCTTAGGACCCTTCCAATGGCCAAGAAACTTGTAATTGACATGTTGTAGACCTGAACATCTGAAAAATCTAAATTATCTCCCAAGTGAATGGTAAATTAAAAATAATGTCTAGACTGGTATGTTGGAAAACATATAGTATTTTTTCTTAACTAATGTTAGTACAAGAGGATGAGAACAATACCTAAGTGTTTCTTAGGAAGGCTGTATTTCTAAAAACAATCTGCCTAATGTTGAAGCAGTTATTAACAGTGAATTGTTTAATATCCTCAAGAGAACTGAATAACAGTCTAAAAAGCACAAGAGTAAAATATACTGAGATTAAAATATGTATATCACATATAGCTGTAAAATGTACTGAGATTAAAATATGTATATCACATACAGCTGAAGAGATAAGAGCAAATGTGTATTAGTGATTAATAAACACCAGATGTGATTCCAAACAAAAATCAAATCAGTAATTAAGGCTATCTCCAAGAATGTAATTGAGAGTAATGCAATAATGAAAACAATGTAAGAAATGATGAACTATGTATGGTACAATATGAAAATATGTATTTTAGAAGAATATGTGCACTTAAGGAAGAAACCAAGCAAATTATGAAATAATAATTATATCATCAATATTCAAAGAAAGAAAAGACTAAAGAAAATATTATAGATAAGAGAGCATAAGCAATTTTCAAACATCTGAGTATTAAAAATATATATACTTGTGTGACATTAAAGTGTAAGAGAGAAAGTATTTGGAATATATAATGTGAGTTCTTGATGCCCCATGAGTTAAACTTGGAAGACACTGTAAGAGTAAAGACCAATTATTATATATATGTAGTTTTACACACATACATATGTACACACAGCATAGTTACTTTGTGTATATGCATGAAAAAAATATGAAGTCATGTATTAGTTTTCTTATGATGATGGATGTGACAAGTGTGGTGATGCAGACCTATACTGTTAGCAACTTGGGAAACTGAAGTCAGAGGATGGCAAGTCTGAGGTCACACAGCTTAGTAAGAACCCATCTCAAAATAAAAACTCAGAAGGGTTGGGGATGTAGCTCAATGGTGGACTGCCCCTGGGTTCTATCCTTAGCTGCAAAAAAATATATATTCACACCTTTTGTATTTCTCCAGATTTTCTACAATAAAAATGTAGTGATTTTATAGTTCAGGCAGAACCACAAACAGTTTTTTAAAAATGATACACTGTTACATGGTTCATAGTTAAAAATGAAGAATTTACATTAACAGAGTTATAATGGATGCAAAGTAATTTGTTTTAAAGGTCAATTTACTTACTCTTATTTCTATTCAATTAGAGCTTATTGAAATTTAGGTTAGCTTTACCATGTAAAGGGTCTGTCTGAGGAATGCGTATTCTTCCTAGCAGTTTTCACCAAAAGATTTCTTTCTCGATATGCCAAGCCTGGGACAATCATAAATTATACGTACATGAACTTTCCTAAATAATTTTTTCTCCACCTTCACGTTTGTAATTTTCTTCCCTTGTATTTTTTACACGTTCATTCCAAACTAATTTTTTTTTCAATAATCTATTTGGAAGGAAAAAAAGAGATATGTTGAGAAAGAAGTTTTTTGACCCAAATACATATTTTTATGCAGTTCAGGCATCTGAAAACTGAAGGTATCCATTAAGTGAAGCTTCAGGCAGGTGCCAGTCAAGATATCCTCATTCTTGATCATTGTGAGTGGTTCACAGGGCAATAGACAGAACTCCAGTGAAAACAAAGGCTTCACTGAAATACATGTGTAGCCTTGAAGCACTCGGGGCATGTTGTGAATGCATTCTCTACATTTTTTCATTTCTATTTCAAAAATACCACAGTCACACCATTACTCTTGGGAGAGAAAGACCAAAGGCACAATACAGAATTGTAGATTAACTGGAAGCCCATGGGGACCCAGGATAGGTGCCATAGATACTTCAGGCAGCTAAATAAAGAGCAATATCACCAGTAGCATTTCTTTAGGACTGTCTCCAGTCTTCAAATACTCTTGAACTTGATTATCAAAGTCACTTTTCATCAGAAATCTTGTCAAGGCATCTTGGCTACACCTGGATTACCTGTGAATTTTGATGAACGACAAAGGAAAATGAAACAAGTGAGACAAAAAGAAAGCTATTGAATTGCCCACTTCACACTTTTGACATGTTTTAAATCATTGTTTCCAGAAACCACTCTTAAATAAAGCATTATAAGAAACATTTGTTTTAAATTTCTGGTTTGTTATCCTCTTTTCTCATTTTTTATGAGCATTTATTCAGGTATAAACCTTCTTTTATTTCTCTCATTTTTGTTATATGTAATGATATCACTTTTTTCAGATTCAGATAGCTTAACCCCTAGCTGAGAAGATACACTCTGGATCTCATCTTGCTCCGTATCTCCTAAAGGCCCAGCAGAGTGTCTGCAACAAGGAACACAGAGAGATGAAACAGTTGCTGATTGTTTGACTGATCGATTATGAATTGGAGGAATATCAGTATATTACATAAGATTTTGTTATTACTGGCAAATACCAATGTAAAAGAGTTAAGATTATTTAAAATGAATAAACATCCCTTTTTTTGGATAGATTTATAGACTATAATTTCCTCTGTTAATTTAGTTATTCCTAAGCAACCACAGCAGCAACACATCACCATAAAGCAGTTCAAGTAGCATCAATATTTGCCAACTTACGTGCAAACACTTTTATTAAAGTGTCTTTACCTAAGTTTTGTCTAAAACGTGTCAAAGGATAATGTATTCCTTTGTTCTAAAAATTTTCTGCTCTTTTCAAATTTGTATTCAAATGCTATCAGCATGAGTTAAAAGTTGGAAAGAAGCAGAGAGGCTAGAGGTGGTATTTAGAACACAGAAGTACACTATTTTCAATGTAAGTATTTTGTCAAATCTAAGAGGAAGTAGGAAGCAGGACCATGAAATTTTTCTAACGTATTGTAAAAAGAGATTGATGACCCAGTAATGGGAGAATATCACATATCTGGTGTTCCTTTTTGCTTCCTCCTCCATGAATGGTAGGACTGCTTTATTCATTGTCATCAATAAATATTTATTTGATGTCCATAAGTTACCTGACATGTAGATTTAAATTTGGATTCAGACAGCTTGAATGTACCTAATCCCCTAATAATTTTTTAAATAATTTCTAGTAAAGTTGATTCTCAACTTTATAATTACCTCATTGTTAGCCAACATGTGCATTTTTAATTCCACATTTCAGTTGTTTGGTCTGGTATAATGAAGCTTAGACTGGATGGAGAGGAAAAGAGACAAATATTCAGGAAAACGTGTATCTAACGTGCACCTAGCTAACAAGATAAATAAAGAGTCCCTCCCATATCAGCACCTCTTTATAACTCTTTATTAGCAACTAAAATAAGAGTTTTTTGTTTAAAACAAACCAGGTACCATGTGTAAAATACAGCTCTCCCAGAAAGTGGGAAAATTCAAGGGCATCCATACATAGTGGGTGATTCCTGAAAACGCACATTCTTGTTTACATCAAGTTAGAATTTGCTCTTGACTCAACCATTGTAAAAGACAAGAGAATTGTTAAATTTGCAGCTGGATTGTTTTAATTGTTTCTTCTATCACTCATTATTGAATGATACTTAACTCTCATAAGCGTAATTTGAACAAAAAATTCTGTCTTTGCTTTATATTCAGCTGAGCTTGGCTGCCTGATAATGAGTAAATAAACAGTTTAGCACTTTAATCAGTGTTGTTATACACCTGAAAACTGCTATGTAAACATCTCTATGCTCTGTTACATATGTCACTTTCATTTTCTATAGGAACTGTTTAATTAGATTGGCACATGAGAAAGAATCTGTAGACCATTTTCTTTGATATGGCATGAGCTAGTCATTAGCATTACTTTTCTCTGACAGTGGAAGACTGTACATAAGATAAGAATGAATTAAAAAACACATTGAGAAAGCAAAATCAAAAGAATAACAGAACCCTGATACAGTTCTGAGTACAATGGGAAAAGGTTGCAGTGATTGTGCCAAAGTAAAACATAGGAAGCAGGTTTTCATTTGCAGGATATTCATTAGATGTCAGAGACTTTTTCTTTAAGAAATCCTATTAGCAGGATTGAACATCACAGCTGAATGTAAGCAGCTTTATTTTCAGCATATTATACTAAGTGAGAATTATGTCATTTAAAAAATTATTATTAATTCAGGGAAGATTAGTGACAGTGATGAAACTATGAGTAAAAGTCTACTAATTGGAATTAATTAGAAATTAAGAATGATAGATTGATAATATAATGGTAAAAATACAATTACCATGTATCAACAGTGGCTAACTGCAACACATTCAAACGTTAAATTCTGTTGTGCTTACAATTTCTCCTTTTGCCATGATTATATTTACTTTAAAAACTAGTACACATTATTTTTTAATACTGTTTTTCTTAATTTCATAATTGAGAAATGCATTCATTCACCAAGCATGGATTAGGGAAAGAGTGATATCCTCCAAGTCTTCCAAGGACAAATAAAATGAAAATAACAGTTTCGTCATTCAATGAAATAAAATATAAAGCTGAGAAAATGAATAGATAATTCAACTTTTTCATTTGAAAAGTGCATTGGAATTTCATTCATTAAATTATTACTGCAAGGATTTATTCAAAGAGTACCCTTCTGAAAAATTGGATGACTGTTGGTTGCACATACACATCTTTTCTACAGGGTAATTTACATTGATTAAAATTGGGTACATTTTATGCTTTATGCTGCTGAAATTTTATGGTTTTGAAGCCAAAGTCCAATTTCCTTGGAAGTATCATTTCAGAGAAAACGCTGGTTAAGCAGAGATTCTAATTACCACTTGCTCTTTACTTCTTTCCAGAAAAACAACAATAACCAAATAGCACAAATTCCATTTAGTAGAACAGGTCACATCAACAATAGCCATTTGAATGAGTCAGAAAACTTTCATACCCATGAGGTATGATCACTTACCATGAAGGGGAGCTACCACCTCATGGGGAACTGTGGGAAGGTGAAATGCACCTGCAAATCCACTCGTCACACCTTCCGGGATATGTGTTTGATAATGGATGATGCCTTTATCTACAATTACAGAGATCATTCCTTAAAAGTAAATTAATTAATCTTGACTACATTGTTTGGCTCAATTTCTTACACACCTATATCTTTCTTTAGTAGGGCTTAGCTTCACTCTCAATATATTTTCTTTATTTCCTCATGTTCATGTTGAATTATAGGATTGTGAATTCTGACATTATAGATTGAATCTTCAAATACTCTTCTGTTTTATTTTGTTTTCACTGATTTTGAGGAAATATTTTAGACTTTGGATGGAAAAAAAGCTGAGTTGAATTGTACCTCTTTGAATAATGTTGGAATTATAGCTTATAACCTTATTGAGCTTCAGTTTCCTCAAATTTTACTGGAATAATAGCGCCATTCTTATACTGATGTTACACCCTTTAGACAATAAAAAATCCTTTTTTCTTATCTTCAGAAAACTGTATGTTCACCATAACCAATCTGCCACTGGATGATTTCAGATGAAAAATATTTTTAAGTCTCTTGTATAGCAAAACTTCAGTAAATAGTAGCTATTAAAAAGAGATCTCTCACTATTGCATATATTTAAGAAAAAAATGATAAATTCTCAAAACATTTCCCAATTTAGACATTCCAAGCTGTCTTTCATGTGTATATGAGTCTGTGAATCCGACAATAACCCAAAGTCCAGTGGCCCAGTGGGGGTACATGAGAACTTGGGGAATGAGCAAGCCTCCCCCAACACCTGCTCCTAGCCTCTGCACACTCAGACCTGAACTCTGTGGCTAGGTCAGAAAATCAGGGCAGGGAGGAGCCTGGTGAGGCTTGTCATTTGTCCCCATCCACACCACACTTGCTCAGAACATACTCAAGGCAGCAAACACTATAATATTTGCTGGGAGAATAGATATAAAGCAAAAGAGGAGGACTGCTGGCTGCCCATAGCTCACAGACAAGTGTGACTTTTTTTTTAAAAGTAAAAGAGGTAATAAAAATCTTAAGAAAACATTTTAAATATATTTGAAATATCATTTATAAATAGTCATAGTCATGAGGATTGAAGTTACCTATGATAATAATTCTCTGTTGTTGTTTCTAGATGCTAATTTGTTATTGAAATTCTCATTTAACTTGTTCTCATAATCTTGAACTTCTAGTTTTCATTAAACTGGAGTGGAGGATCAAGCATTTTCCTCCTGACTTTCCTTCTGAATATTTCTTACAAAGTCCTAAGCACAGCAGACCATCACCACATGATTACAAATTCACCTCAGTTGTGTCATTTAATCTTCACTGCCATAGCAATTCTTTGATTATTAACAACATGATGGAGTTATATTTTTTGTACTTCCAGAGCCCACTACTGTCCTAAATATCTTTAAACTTCAAACTACGTGTATTTGTCTTGGGACTATGGAGAAAGAAAATGATCCAAGACAGGTCTAAGATTCCGAGTCTCTGCCACCAGCCTGTTTGTTACCGAGATTGTCCATTCACGGCTGACTTGACTTTCAGAACATTGCACATTTAGACTTGGCTTGGGTCTACTTTTGTACCATTGAAGCTGCTAATACAGCAGCTCTGACCCCCGTCACCTCTCCATGTGTTTCATTTCCACTTGAATCTAAAATAAAAGTAAAACATTTTTTCAGTGCCTTTATCCTACTTCTGGCAGAGTGAGGGTTCAGTAGATATTTATTAATAGACCATCGTCTTCCTTACTGAATGCTCTTTTCTTCTTCTCAATGGTGATTTTATACATTTCTACTGACACATTCATATACCTTTCAATTCCTTCATTATGTTCTTCTAAAATATTCTTTTTCTATATAGGTAGGCAATAATTGTCAGTACAAGAGGTTAAATTAGAAATTGAACTTAAAAGGGGGTACAATAATAAATGAAAATTTAACTATGTGACTTTTCTCTTGGGAATTTTATTCACTTAAATTTCTTTTGGAGCTGTTGGTGGAGAAATACAGACTATTAGCAACCACCATAGTAATGTATATGTGAACTGTGAATGATTCCAGAAACCAGATATAAGGGAATTCAGTTTTTTTCCAGGAATCCAATTTCATTGAGGAAAAATAATTGTTAAAAACTGTTTTGGAAGACTATTATGTCTTATATGAATAAATATCAATAGAAACATAAGCAATCAGCATTAAAGGATTTCAATGATTTTATCTGAGATGAAAAGGAATCACTTTCTGGTTGTGGGTTAAAAAGGAAATGGAAGAAAGAATAAAGGAAAAAATCCTATGTGGGTGGTACTTATATGGAATTATGAGTCAAAATAAAAGGTGGTATAAATTATTCTAGTGTTTAATGTGAAATAATATGTACTATTTTTACATAAATATCTATTTGTTATCCCATTAAGCCTACTTCATTTTGAATGTACTTTACTCAGTTCATTGTGTGGATAGATTTTATGTTGGAGGTTCATGTTGGAATCAATGGCATCTAGAGAGACAATAGATCCCAAAAGAAGACTTAGAGCCAAGGCAATCTTAAATGTGTAAGCTCCTTGGAAATGAACAAAACTCTTACTCAACCTTGAACTTGTACCAGGCATATTCAGTTGTATTTAAATAGAAAGACAGAACCCATTTAACATCTGGTTTCTACCCACCTGAGGCCAAACTGGGAGATTATATGCAAAGAGAACATCTCTAGTTAGATTCACTGCTGAGAATTTTAATTTTCACTTTTTTTCTCTATGTCATAAAAATATACACCCAGAAATTTAAATTTAAAGCAGAAGAATTATTGTACCAACGTTTCACTATTATGTTAGTCATTAGGTGCCAATTTTATGAATTATAACTTATTCAATTACTGCAAACCCAAATTAATCATCAGTTTCTTTCCATGACTAACTGTGGTATGTAAAATTATTGGCCTTTTTCCAATAGTTGTTTACTTAATATTTGATTTCCCCAATAGAGAATTCATTTTATTATACTAGTTGCCAATTTCCACATTAAAAAAACAAAAAATGTAGTCTAAAACAATAGACACAGTCTCAATAGGTTGGAACATAGCTGGGTGTCTCTGCTTCAGATCTCCCATGATATTGCATGTTAGCCAGGGCTGCAGTCTCATCTGAAGATTCCACCAGCGAAGATACTATTCCAAAATCAATCATGTGGTTGTTTTAAGAATTTACTTCCTAAGGACCAAAGACCTCAAATCCTCACCGGCAGTTTCTTAAGATTCAGGTCTTTCATTTGACAAGTTCTAATTGGAATCTGGCTTCTTTCAGAATGACCAAGTGAGAGGCGGACTGAGGACACCCATAACAAAAGCCACACTGTTTTTGTAACTTCATGTCAGAAGTGACACTCTTTTGCTTTTGTGGTACTCTATTCCTCATAAGTGAACAACTAAATTCAGCCTGCTCTGTGTGTAAGTGGTACTGAGAATTGAACTCAGGGATGCTCTACTACCAAGTTACTCTCAGCCCTTTCAATTTTTATTCTGAAGCATGTTTTCACTAATTGTTCAGGAACTTGTGATCCTCGTGCTTCAGCTTCCTCAGTCACTGTGATTACGGGTGTGTGTCTTTGGACTGAAATTATATAAATCTTATGTAAGGCAGTAAATACTTTATCTACAAAATGGAAAACTAAAACTCTTAATTTGATCCCTGACATCTTCTCAGTCTAATTTCTGTTTATGTAAACATGGATGCCTTTGGCATGTGAAACACAGTACCTGTATATATATATATATATATATATATTTTTTTTTTTTTTTTTTTTTTTTTTTTTTTTTTTTTGGGTGCTGGGGATTGAACCCAGGGCCTTGTGTTTACAAGGCAACACTCTACCGACTGAGCTATCTCCCCAGCTCCCACAGTACCTATATTTATGTCTCAATTTGATCCAAAGACAATCTACCTTTCTGTGAATGAACAAGATTCCACTCTAGGATGGCCACTTCTTTTTGGATAAATATAGTTATTCCCAAATCACAGAAGCCAGTGTAGGGTTGGAGTACCAACCACATTGGTTATAAAAGCTTTGAATATAGCGTATTTTTATTCTTTTACAATTGTAAATACAGAGTATCAAATAGAACAGGTATAACATCTTCTGAAGGAAGTCTTATCTACTACTGCACCATGATCAAAGTATATTTCTAGAGAACTTAGATGTACTTTTATTATCATGCTCACTAACTCACATTTTAATTGTTTATTCTCCTGTTTTTCTCCTGTACTCTACTGAGTGTTTTCTAAATGCTTGGTAATAATGCCAAGTTCATAAAAATTTGGTGAAGTAAATTAATCAATCAACAAATCTTCTGTAGACATATTTTACTCTTAAATATTTGCTCTTTTCCCTAATGCAACATATGGTTTCATAATTGTATCTTTTTGGAGAATGAAACACTTCACTTCATCCTTATATAATTGTCTTAGTCCATTTTTGCAAATATAACAGAAAGTCTGAGACTGGGTACTGAATAATGAACATAGATTCATTGGAAACTGAACAGTCTTCCATTGAAGGGTCAACATCAGGTAAGAGCATTCTTGTTATGTCATCACATGTAAGAAGGTGACAAGGTAAGAGAGAGGGAAATAAAAAGAGGGGTGGAGGAAGGAAACCAATAATGAGATAACAAACCCACTTTTATAATAAGGGTACTAATCCTGTCATGATGGTGGATCCCTCATGATCTAATCACCTCCTAAATGTTCCACCTCATGATAACATTGCAGTGACAATTAAATTTCAGCACAAGTTCTGGAGAAGTCAGATATCCACACCACGACACGGCAGCAATATCTCTCTTTATTGCTATTAGTTTTGCTTGTTTGGTTTTGTCTGGAATTAATGTAGCTATGCCAGATTTCTTTGGACTTGTATTTTTATGGAGTATCTTGTTCTACCACTGTACTTTGATTTATCTGAGTTTCAATATTAAAAGTGGGTCTCTAGTGCTGAGCATAAAGTTTGGTCCAATCTGAAAATTTCTTTTAACTAGTTTATTCAGACCACTGTTACTTAAAGTAACTATTGATATAACTGAATTAAAGTCAGTCATCTTTCTAAATGTTTACTATTCATGAATTTGCTCCTTGTTTCTTTTTCTTTTTTTACCTTATCTAGCATTAAGTATGCATTTTTATAATTCAATTTCATATCCTCTTTTTCATTCAAGTTTTTTACTTTTGTAAAGTCTTGAGGAAGCTTCTCTCACAGTTTTGATATTTATTAAGACAGGATCTTCCTATGATGCCTTGAACTCCCAGGTTCAAGTGACTCTCCTGACTCAGTCTTCCCCAAATCTTAAACTAATAGTCATGTGACACTGTGCCTGACTAATGTACATGTTTGAATAATCCAGGTTCATCTTGAATTAGTGCTGTAACAGTTCACATGCAGTTCAAATGCCTTGCAACTGAATCATTTTAATTCCTCACTGCAGTCCTTTATGATACTGTTTTTTATTTATTTTATGTTATAAACATGCAATATATTGCTAGTGTTATTTTTGAACACTTAGTTATTTTAGAACAGTTAATACTAGGAAAAATAAAATATATTACCTTCCTTTATTTCTTCTATCAAGCTCTGCCTTTCTTTACATAGATCCAAGATTCTGATGTATGTAATTCCTTTCTTTGGAGTCAGGCTCACCATGCTTTGGTTATTACTTGAGTCCACTGTATCTTGGGTTGTCATCTATTACTTGCATGAGTCTGGTGAGACAGAACACCTACAAAAATTAAGTGAAGTAACTTTATTACTTATAGCTGGGTAGCAAAGAGCATTAAAATCCTAGGATGGGCCAGTCCCGGAGACACAGGGAAGGTGTCTGGGCAGACTGAGTATTGTCTGCATTTGCCCCACTGTAGAGCAGCTGAGTGGCCCCCAAAAGCAGCAAGCCTGGGCTTTATTCCCAGGGATGACAGAGTACTCTGGGCATTGCAGGAGATACTATTTCCAGAAGGCACTGGAACAGGGCCCTGGCTATTCTAGTTAGTTTCTGCTTTTCTTTGGGTACTGCATTCATAGCAAAATCTACTGTTTTCTTAAGAATTTCAAGCAAGAAAGTTGTGGAGGATTGAGTTGGTGTACAGTCACCTGGAGAACTGTCCTGCAGTTCTGCCTGAAAATTTCCTACTAACATTTGTTATAAATCAAGTCTGTTGGCAGAGAATTTCCTTAGATTTCAGTGTGGTGGGCTGAAAAATGCTCTTGCCAAAGACATCTAGATCCTCATTCCCTGAACCTGTGAATATGTTACATCAGAAAATAATTCAGCAGATATGATTCAGTTAAGTTTTTTTTTTTTTTCTTTTGCTACCAGGGATTTTGAATCTAGGGGTGCTTAACCATTGAGCCACATCCCAAGCCCTTTTAATATTTTATTTAGATACAGGGTCTTACTGAGTTGCTAAGTACCTCGCTAATCTGCTGAGGCTGGCTTTCAACTTATGATCCTCCTGCCTCTGGAGTTGCTAGGATTATAGGCATACACCATTTAAGATCCTTAAGGTGGGAAGATTATCTTGGGTTATCCAGATGAATCTCACATTCTCACAGTACCTGCTCAAAAGGGAGATAAGAAGTCAGAGAGGAGAAAAGATGAACCAAAGAGTGAGATGGTATTTGGAAGCCTGTAAAAGCAAAGGAACAGATTTTTCTCCTAAAACCTCCAGAAGGCACACAGTTTTGTGGACACCCTGTTTGAGATTTCTATACTCCAGAACTATGAGAGAAAAGATTTGGGTTTCAAGTCACTAAACTTGTGGTAATTTGTTGTTATAGCAGAAATAGGAAGCTAATAAATTGGGAAACTATCTTTTCTTCAAATGGATATTTTCTTTGAATGTAGAATTTTGGGTTCACAGGATTTTTTTTTTTTAATGTTAAAGATTCTACTCCACTCTTGTTTGTGTAGTTTTCAAGAAATCGCTATAATTTTTATTTATATTTCTGTGTAGATGTGAGGTTTATTTTCCTTTCTGGATGCTCTTTATTCTTCATCTCTGCATTTAACTGGCAACGGTGTTCTTTTTGTTCTTATTGTTTGTTTAGTTTTTGTTTCATTGATATGTCTCCTGCTAGGTGTTCTCTGGACTTCCTGAATTTGTAGTTTGGTTTCTCTCATTAATTTTGGAAATTTCTCAAACCATTATTACTCCAAGTATTTCCTCTGTTCCAGTCTCTCTACTCTGATTGATATTCCAGTATGTAACTACATCATTTGATTTATTTCACAGTTATTGGATATCCTATATTTTTTCATTCTTTTTTCTTTTTGTGCTTCGATTTTGCAGTTTTCATGGCTATATATTCTTTCCTTTACTGCATTGAATTTACTTTTGAACACCTTAAAGAAACTCTTCATTTCTTTCACTGTGTTTTTGATATAAAGTTTTTGTTTGATACTTTAGAACATTTTATTTTTCATTCTACAGATATATTCTCAACATGTATTACATGTTTTGTATTTCTTCAGTTAGAACCTTTAGCTTATTGAACATAGTTTCTTCAAATTCTTTGTCTAATTCCAACTCCTATTTTATTTCTGAATCTGATTCTGATGACTGTTTATCTATTTAGACTATTTTGGCATTCCTTGTAGTTTTTCCTCTATATCAAATGCTCACAGAGTCATAGATATTAAGGTAAGAAGGGCTTCACGTGGAAACGTATGTTAAACTCACCTAGAGTTGGAGCGGGCAATGTTTGAAGTTTCTTATAGCTATGGATACTAGAGGCTTCAAATTCAGCTAATCACTTTGTTTTTATCTCTCATCTTAGCTCTGAAGATTTCTATTGTGCTCTCTCTTAAGGTCTTCTGAGTTACAATCCATTGTCAATATCGCTGGGTGCCTAACATTATGAAGGAAGGCTGTGGACATTGTATTCTCTAGTTTTTTGATTATGTCTTTGTGGCATGCATAGTGGGCCTGTGTCTCAAGGGTATGTTATCAAGCGTCTCTGTCCCTCACAAGTGGTCTAGTTCCTCCCCTAGGAGCCGGAGTTTTCCCTGTGCTCTTTTTTGTTTTAATTATTTATTATTTATTATTTTTTACAGACTGCATTTTGATTCATTGTACACAAATGGAGTACAACTTTTCGTTTCTGTGGTTGTACATCATGTAGATTCATACCATCCGTGTAATCATATGTGAACATAGGGGAATGATGTTCCCTGTAGTTTTTAATCATTTCATTGTCTACTCCAGTTTTCTCAGTTTATGACCTAAATCTTTCACTTTTCAATGTTGCTTCAGAGATGATAATCCTTGGGTAAGATGATGGGGTGAAGGCAGAGGAGGGAATAGGAGCAAAAGAAACTTGGTCAAATTGGAAGCATGTTAGAAGGTGAGTAAAAATTTTATGAGCACTATGAAGAAAGGGTCAAAATGTTGATTGCCAGAAGGAAAGGGAAATTGCCAAAAGAACTCCCAATGTGGGAAGAGTAATTGGTCTCATCAAGGTTAAAACCAGAGGGAAATTTTATTGGGCATTTGTTTTAAATTATGAGATTATGATATATAAAGTATAATCTTTAAAAAATCACTCAAAATATTACCTCCACTATAAATGATTGTTATGCCTAATGAATACAACCTGAAGAATTTACCTTACCATTTGTATGTGCAGAACAGTAGACATATATGTTTTAAAACAATAAGCCTATTTTTATTTGAAACATTAGCTTTTACTTGAATTGACTCTGTTAGAGGTGAAAGGAAGGATGTAAAAAGGATAACATTAAAAATAATGCTGGACTTTAGATAACTTTTGTAATCCCTCCACCAAACATCCTCAAACTGACATTAACAAAAATTAAAATGAAATAAAAATGTTAACCAGTATTTTAATTTTGCATATTTTGGAGAGTTTAAATAATATAAATACAAGTGTTTCTCCTCCAAAAGTCTCATGTCAATTCATATGCAATTATTGACTTTTAAATGAAATTGATATTTTCTTTCAACTGATCTGTTTTTATTTTGTTTTGGCTTGGTAGTGTGGATGAGGTTGAATGAGATAAGATGGGGTTGCCAGCATTTTAATCCTAGTTTGTGATCTCAAATTCTTGACAATAATATTATCATGTTTGCTGTCTTTGTATCATGTGCCACTCTGTTGTCATCCTCCACATCATCCCTATAGCTCTGTTTATTGATGATTGAACACAACTTTTGACCTACACCAGTGTTGTGCCACAGCACACAATAGCAATTTCCATCAGGTTAGAAGTATGCCACAGACAAGGAAGACGGCCCCTTTGCACGGTTCTTCCTTTAACTCCAGCTTCTCTACCTGTTGTGATACGGGCCAAATAAGAACATTTCCCATCATGCAGCAGTTAATTCAAATCCCAAGATCAAATTTGTCTGAAGGACTATGACTAGTTAATGCACATTGCATGAATTTTAACCTTTTAGAAAAATTTTATTTTTCCCCAGATCTGGATAGGTATGTGCAAATTCTCAATATTTTCCCTATTTTAGTTTGAATTTTACTACATTAGAAAGTTCTTTGGGATGGGGATAGAGCTCATAAGAAGAGGATGTGAGAGTTTGGGTTTGTTTCCTAGAACTACACACACACACACACACACACACACACACACACACATACACACACAGATGTTCTTCATATTTTTTGCATAATTTGGGTTGTGCATTAAAAATAAATTTTTAATATATTTTATTCCCTTTGGTTTCCAGATACTGAATGTGGGAATAGGAGTAAAAAGTTGGATCTTCTACATCTTTATTCAGAATTTCCAGAAAATATTTCTGAATTGTTGAAATAATAAAGAGTCTTATGAAGTCACTCTCTTGCATGAGCTTCTTTTTCATCAACCAAACCAGTGCCTAAACAAAAAATTAAGGTGACACTTAAACAGGTAGGGTCATTAGTTTCTCCCCGAAATTCATGTTTGTCTAAGATGACGAGTACCTGCTTTAAAAAACAAAAATGGACAGAATATCATTAGAAACAAATTAGATCTGAGAAGAAATAAGTATATCTAAATTCCTTTAAAATGTTTTTGATAATATCTATTAAAATTGATAATTGTAAGATAGTGATATTTAGTTATTACCCAATTAAAAATAATCTTGACCTTTCTTGGTTTGGGAAAAATAAGTTTTGCTTTTCAGGTTAATAACTTATAATATTTCTGACTTTCAAATGGTACCTTAAAATGAGTTATATCTTCAAACATAATTAACTTTTAATCAAGATCTAGAACTATGCTAAAATACTTTTGGAGGACAGTAATTAGAAAAAATAGATTGAGGCTATAATTTAAATCTGAATTTATTACTAAAAACACAGTAAGGAACAAAGATTCATTTATTAGACTGAAATGTATTTCTTATGATTAGCTAAAATGAACATTTTGAATGTGCTTCTGTGTACTTATTTTAAGTTTAAATTTTTATATTTTCAATACTTTTCATTAATCACTTAAGAAGAGCATCTCAGAACCCTAGAGATTAAATTTACTTTTGTGTGCCAAAGGAACGTAAAACATGATAGAACCTCTTGGAAGAATACTATATGTTCCCTTTTTATTGGTTCGATATAATATAAAGGTGTTAAAATTACAAAATAGTATTTAAAAATGCAGTCATAAATTTTATAAATATATCCTATAATGCTTGTGAACCATGCTTGGTATTCTCAAGAGAGAGATATTCTATGTGAATAGATATCTCAAAAAACTATCTTGTAGGCAATGTTCCATTGATATAAGAATAAAACGATATTTAATGGAATATTGTTTTTTTCTAAGAAACTAAATACCTCATATTTATTAAATTTCATTGCTAATGTTATGAAAATTGTACACTGAAGCAGGATGCCAAGGCAATAACAGTTTAAACAATGTAGTGTATAAAGATTAGTAGTTGTTCTCTATTTTCTTGAAACTGGAAAATAAAGATGAAGAGACTAATACTCTTTTATATAGAATGGGGTTTGAAATTCTATGATAACATTTGCTTGAATAAGAATTTAGAAATCACTGAATTACTATAAAGAAGGACATCAATTTACTTTTAAAATATGATTCAATAAACATATTCTGCATGTATGCTAGGTCAAGCAAATGCTAAATTATGGGAAAACCAAACTGAATGATGCCTATTTTTCAAGACCAATCTATCGTCTATTTCTTATTCTTTAGTAGTTCATAGATTAGTGAAACAAACACAGCTGAACTTCCATAATATACTGAATGTAATTGAACACAAAGGGAGCCCAAGGAATGCAATGAAAGATGCACAACTTCAAATTAAGAAATTTTGGAGCCTGTAAATTATCCCCATGCAGAAGATGTGTAAATTGTATTGAGACCCATGATACAGCAAAATAGACTTTTTAAAGACCCACATAATTAGGATAAGTCATTCCAAGAAATTTTGTTCTCCAAACTCAAGATTATTTGAATAAGTGTGAAGGAAAGCTGGGGTGACAGTCTCAGAAATTGGGGATCAATAAATATGCAGCTTATGGATAAGAGGCAGTTAATGCCATCTTTCGTGGTTTTGTCTATATAAATCAGAAGGATTGGTGGTCGTGTCACATTGATTAAATTATGGACTAAACTTAAAAGATCACAGTTTAAGAGATAAACTTCAATTATTTAACGTCAGAATATTGATGGAGAAACTATTTTATGCATAATTTTGCTCATTTCCAAATTTAAAGGTTAAAAAAATAAACCATAGTAATTATATTCCATTAGCTCCCCAAATAATGATGATGTTATTATGTGACATACAGTAATCTTATATTATTATAGATAACATTATAACATGTACTAATATGTATAATCATTTAAAAAATATATATGTATAGTGTAGGCACTAATGTTGCCTATTATATAGCACAGAGAGTAAGTGACCAAATGGCACGTAACTAGTGAGTGGCCAAGTGATACTTCCAGAACTACAGTTCTGGTATGACAGTCCATCCTTTTGGTAGATAAATGAATTAACAAGTAGCATAAAAAGAATACTATAAACTGTGCATAAGTTAAATTCAACATATTACAGTGGTTCAAACGATGGAGTAGCTAATTTGGTTTGCAGAGATTCCCTGATACATTTGGAGATTCACATTATTGCTTAATGTTAAGAAGAACATAGTCATAGACTAAGAGGAGGTAATGAGTTAACACTTTGAGTCAAGACTGAGTCAGTCCAAAATTACACAATTAGCAAAAGTATCACTTAGTATATTATAACAGAACTGGTTACTGGTGTCCTATATGGGTAGTTGCAGAACATGAAACAGTTAAAGAGTATGGAGCATGTGGGAAATTTAAGACCAATGAAACAGAAGACACCAGGACAAACCCATATAAATACACTTATCTCATACTTGACAATGGTGCCAAAAACACACTGGAGAAAAGATAGCCTCTTCAGTGAATGGTGCTAGGAAAATGGGAAATATATTTGTAGTAGAATGAAATTTAACCTCTATCTTTCATCCTGCACAAAATTCAAGGCAAATTGGATCAAAGACCTAGTCATTAAACCATAAACCCTGTACCTTCTAGAAGAAAATGTAGACCCAACACTCCAACACATCAACTCACCAGCTGACTTCCTCAACAAGACTCCTAAAGTGCAAGAAGCAAAATTTTAAAAGTTAACAAAGGGGATGGCATCAAATTTAAAAGCTTCTTCATAGCAAAGGAAACAATCAAGAGCATGAAGAGAAAGCCTACAGAATGGGAGAAAATCTTTGCCACATGCTCCTCAGATAGGGCATTAATATCCAGGATACAAAATGACCTCAAAAAACTTAACAACAATTAAAGAAAAAAACCAACCAACAAACCAACAACAACAACCAAACACCTCCCCCAAATCTAATCAGTAAATGAGCAAAGAAAAACAGACACTACTCAAAAGAGAAAATATGAATGATCAACAAAATATGAAAAAATGTTCAACATCTCTAGCAATTAGAGAAATGTGTAAAACTATACTGGGATTTCAACTCACTCCAGGCACAGGGGAAATTATCAAGAATACAAATAATTGGATCCAAGATGGCAGACTAGAGGGAAACTGCGTTCCTTGTCACTCCATAACTCCGGTTTCAAGCAGAGGATATCTGTTTCTTGGCGAGGCAGTTTTTGCTGCTTATTGATCCCCTGCTGTTTACCCCATTTGTCTGCTGTGATCACCTGCAGTCTGCCAGCATATCAACGCCTTTTTTGAGTGTAGATTGTTTACTGTCAGGCGCCTATCATCCGCCATTTGCCTGCCTCTCACCTGTCCATCACCTGCCTTACACCTATCCATCTCCCAAAGCACTAGGTTCACCTCCTGATGGTCCAACAACAGTCAGCAAACTGATCGCCGACTGCCAGTGGAGCACCAGCTGCTTGCTGTTGCCTGGAAGTTCACTGTTACAGCACCTGCAGGTTTGATTACCCGTGGCTGCCCCCATTTTGAGACAACAGCCAGGCCCCAAAGGACCCCTGGCCAGACTGACTGAGCCCCATCTCCAGGATCCCTCAGCCCAACCGATCACTCCCTGCCTCTGGGGCCCTCACATTGACTGACTGCTCCCTCCCGCCAGGACCCCCAGACCAACTGACTGCACCCTATCACCGGGACCCCAGAGTGACTGATTGCACCTGACCTCCAGGATTCTGCAACCACACCAAACACACCCGACCTCCAGGACCCCTGCCTGATCAACAGCATCCTGCCTCCAGGACCTCCAGCTGACCACGTCCACATCCTGAGCTGCAGCCAACACACTTGGAAGCCAGAGCGGCCATCTTGGATAATCCTGGAAGCCATAGCTCTGACCTTTAGGTGGGGCAAATCCCATCCTGAGACGCCTGGTGGAGACATGAAGATCATTGTCAGGTACCTCTCATGCATCAGGCTACTGAAGACTGGGAGATTTCACTACTATATGACCCTTATACTATAGATTTTCTTCTTTTCTTCTTATTGAAAAATTTGAAGTTTTTATTTCTTTACTTTTCTTGCTCTCTTTTCCTTTTGTTTACCTGTTCCCTCGGAGTCTCTTTCTCCCTTTTTTGCATGCTAACATCCAACTTCTTTTGATTACACTCTCACACTTCCTATTTTCTACAACTTCTGAATATTCTTTTCTTATCCCATTAACAGCCACATTCTACATCCCTCTGCATCCTCTTTGTCCTCCATTATAAACTGCAGACCTTATTGCAAATCTGTTTGTTTTTCTGAAGATAATATTTGAACTCATTCTGTTTATCATGACAATATTGTTATTGTCCTCATCAGGGCTATTTGGTCTAGGATTGCCTGGTGTCTGAAATGGGCACTGAAAATATTGATCTCCCCTTAAAGAAAAGGTTTTGGAAACCTATAGGGCCACTATAAGCCTATAGGGGGAATCTGCAATACCCCAGATCTGCAATCTATGACGCTAATATCACCCTCATACCCAAACCAGGAAAAGACACATCAAGAAAAGAACATTTTAGACCAATATCCTTGATGAATATAGATGCAAAGATCCCTAACAAGATATTGGCAAACCGTATACAAAAACATATTAAGAAAATCGTGCACCACGATCAAGTGTGGTGCATCCCTGGCATGCAAGGATGGTTTAACATCCGTAAATCAATAAGTGTAATCCATCATGTCAATAGACTTAAGGATAAGAAACATATGATTAATTCAATTGACCCAGAAAAAGCGTTTGACAAAATACAACACCCCTTCATGCTCAAAACAATAGAATAAATAGGGATAGTAGGAACATACCTGAACATTGTAAAGGCTATTTATGCTAAGCCCATAGCCAACATCATTCTTAATGGAGAAAAATTGAAACCACTCCCTTTAAACACGGGAACAAGACAGGGATGCCCTCTTTCACCACTTCTATTCAACATTGTCCTTGAAACTCTAGCCAGACCAATTAGGCAGAGTAAGGAAATTAAAGGGATACGAATAGGAAGAGAGGAACTTAAGCTGTCACTATTTGCTGATGACATGATTCTATATTTAGAGGATCCAAAAACCTCCTCCAGAAAAATTCTAGACCTCATCAATGAATTCAGCAAAATAGCAGGCTATAAAATCAACACGCATACATCTAAAGCATTTTTATATGCAAGCGATGAAACACCTGAAAGGGAAATGAGGAAAACAACCCGTTTGCAATAGCCTCAAAAAAAAATACATGGGAATCAATCTAACCAAAGAGGTAAAAGATCTCTACAATGAAATCTACAAAACATTGAAGAAGGAAATTGAGGAAGACCTTAGACAATGTTGAATAGAAGTGGTGAAAGAGGACATCCCTGTCTTGTTCCCATGTTTAAAGGGAATGGTTTTAGTTTTTCTCCATTAAGAATACTGTTGGCTATGGGTTAGCGTAAATAGCCTTTACAATGTTCAGGTATGTTCCTACTATCCTTATTTTTTCTAGTGTTTCGAGAATGAAGGGGTGTTGTATTTTGTCGAACACTTTTTCTACGTCAATTGAAATAACTATATGATTCTTATCCTTAAGTCTATTGAAATGATGGATTACGTTTATGATTCTTATCCTTAAGTCTATTGAAATGATGGATTACGAATGTTAAACCATCCTTGCATTCCAGGGATGAACCCCACTTGATCCTGGTGCATGATTTTCTTAATATGTTTTTGGATATGGTTTGCCGATATCTTGTTAAGGATCTTTGCATCTATATTCATCAAGGATATTGGTCTAAACTGTTCTTTCCTTGATGTGTCTTTTCCTGGTTTGGGTATGAGGGTGATATTAGCTTCATAGTTTGGTAGAGTACCCTCCTTTTCTATATCCAGGAATACTTTGAGAAGTATTGGAATGAGTTCTTCTTTGAAGGTCTTGTAGAACTCGGCTGAGAATTCGTCTGATCCTGGGCTTTTCTTGGGTGGTAGAATTTTCATGGCTTCTTCTCTTTCATTGCTTGATATTGATCTGTTTAAATTGTGTATGTCCTCCTGGTTCAGTTTGGGAGGAGCATATGTCTCTAGTAATTTGTCAGTATCTTCAGTAGTTTCTATTTTGTTGGAATACAGATTTTCAAAGTAGCTTCTCATTATGTTCTGTATCTCAGTGGTGTCTGTCATGATATTTCCTTTTGCATCACGTATTTTAATAATGTGAGACTTCTCTCTCCTTCTCTTTGTTAGTGTGGCTAAGGGTTTGTCTATTTTTTTTACTTTCTCAAAGAACCAACTTTTTTGTTTTGTCAATTTTTTGAATTGTTTCTTTTGTTCCAAATTCATTGATCTCATCTCTGATTTTAATTATTTCCTATCTCCTGCTACTTTTGCTGTTATTCTCTTTTTCTTTTTCTAGTGTGTTGAGCTTTAATGTTAGGTCATTTAGTTGTTGAGTTTTCATTCTTTTCTGGAATGCGTTCCATGCAATGGATTTTCCTCTTAGTACCGCTTTCATAGTGTCCCAGAGATTTTGATATGTTGTCTCATCATTTTCATTGACCACTAAGAATTTTTTAATCTCCTCCCTGATGTTTTTTGTTATCCATGTTTCATTCAGTAGCGTATTATTTAGTCTCCAGGTATTAGAGTAATTTCGGTTTTTTATTTTGTCATTGATTTCTATTCTCAGTCCATTATGATCTGATAGAACACAAGGCAGTATCTCTATTTTTCTGCATTTCCTAAGAACTGCTTTGTGGCATAACATATGGTCTATTTTCGAGAAGGTTCCCTGTGCTGCTGAGAAGAAAGTGAATCCGCTCATTGATGGATGGAATATTCTATATATGTCTATTAAGTCTAGGTGATTGATTGTGTTATTGAGTTCTATGGTTTCTTTGTTTCGATTTTGTTTGGAAGATCTATCTAGTGGTGAGAGCAGTGCATTAAAGTCACCCAGAATTATTGTGTTGTGGTCTATGTGATTCCTGAAATTGAGAAGGATTTGTTTGTTATATAGGGATGCACCATTGTTTGGGGCATAAATATTTACTATTGTTATGTCTTCCTGAAATATGGTTCCCTTAAGCAGTATGAAATGTCCTTCTTTATCCCTTCTGACTAACTTTGGCTTGAAATCCACTTCATCTGATATAAGGATGGAAACCCCTGGTTTTTTACTGAGTTCATGTGCATTTTAGGTTTTTTCCCATCCTTTCACTGTTAGTCTGTGGATGTCTTTTTCTATGAGATGAGTCTCTTGGAGGCAGCATATTTTTGGGTCTTTCTTTTTAATCCATTCTGCCAGTTTATGTCTTTTGATCTGAATTTAGGCCATTAATGTTCAGGGTTATAATTTAGATATGATTTGTATTCCCAGTCATTTGGCTTATTTTTGGTTTTTAAGTTGCCTTGGTTTCTTCTTTGAGTGGTTTTGCTCTAAGGTAGTTGACTCCTTTGCTGAACTACATTGTTGTTTTTTATTTCCTCCTCATGGAATGTATTGTTGAGAACATTCTGTAGCGCAGGGTTTCTATTTGTAAATTCTTTTCACTTTTGTTTATCATGGAAGGATTTTATTTCATCTTCAAAGCTGAAGGTTAGTTTTGCTGGGTATAGGATTCTTGGTTGGCAGCCATGTTGTTTCAGAGCTTGAAATATGTTGTTCCAGGCCCTTCTAGCTTTTAGAGTCTGGGTTGATAAGTTGGCTGCTATCCGTATTGGTTTCCCCCTATATATAATCTGATGGCTTTCTCTCGCAGCCTTCAAAATCCTATCTTTATTTTGAATGTTAGGCATTTTCATTATACTGTGCCTTGGTGTGGATCTGTTGTGATTCTGTGCATTTGGTGTTCTGTAAGCCTCTTGTATTTGATTTTCCATTTCATTCTTCAGGTTTGGGAAATTTTCTGATATTATTTCATTGAATAGGTTGTTCATTCCTTTGGTTTGTAACTCTGTGCCTTCCTCAATCTCAATAATTCTTAAATTTGGTGTTTTCATGATGTCTCATAGTTCTTAGAGATTCTGTTCAAGATTTCTTACCATCTTCTCTGTTTGGGCAACTTTATTTTCAAGATTAAATATTTTGTCTTCATTGTCTGAGATTCTGTCTTTCAAGAGGTCTAGTCTTTTGGTGATGCTTTTCATTGAGTTTTTTATTTGGTTTATTGTTTCCTTTATTTCAAGGATTTCCATTTTTTTTTTTTTTTTTGAGAATCTCTATCTCTTTGTTGAAATGATCTTTTGCTTCTTGCACTTGCTCTTTCAACTCATTGGTATTATCATCCATTGCCTACATTTGCTCTCTTATCTCATCTTTTGCTTCGCGAATCATCTTAATCATGTATAATCTGAAGTCCTTTTCTGACATTTCTTCTAACATACTGTCATTGGATTCTATTAATATAGAATCTAGATTTGTTTGGATCATTTTATTCCCTTGTTTTTTCAAGTTGTTCATGTATCTTCCCCTCTAGCATTGCAGATCTGTGGTATTGCACATTTCCCCCTATAGGCTTATAGTGGCCCTATAGGTTTCCAAAACCCTTTCTTTAAGGGGAGATCAATATTAACAGTGCCCAAATCAGACACTATGCAATCCTAGACCAAATAGCCCCTATGGGGACAATAACAAAATTATCATAGTAAACAAAATGAGTTCAAATATTATCTTTGGTAAAACAAACAGGTTTGCAATAAGTTCTGCAGTTTCTAATGGAGGACAAAGAGGATGTAGAGGGATGTAGAATGTGGCTGTTAATGGGATAAGAAAAGAATATACAGAAGTTGTAGAAAATAGAAAGTGTGAGGGTGTAATCAAAAGGAATTGGATGTTAGCATGCAAAAAAGGGAGAAAGAGACTCTGAGGGAACAGGTAAACAAAAGGAAACGAGAGCAAGAAAAGTAAAGAAATAAAAACTTAAATTTTTTAAAAAGGAGAAAAAAGAAAATCTACAGTATAACAGTCATATACTGATGAAATTTCCCAGTGTTCTTTAGCTTGATGCATGAGAGGTACTGACAATGATCTTCATGTCTCCACCAGGCGTCTCAGGATGGGATTTGCCCCACCCAATGATCGGAGCTAAGGCTTCCAGGAGTATCCAAGATGGCTGCTCTGGCTTCCAAATGTGTTGGCAAATGGGAAGCTGCAGCTCAGGGGTGGAAGTGGTCAGTTGGAGGTCCTGGAGGTGGGATGCGGTTAGTCAGGCAGGGGCCCTGGAGGTCGGGTGTGTTTGGTGTGATTGTGGGATCCTGTAGGCTGGGTGCAGTCGGTCTGAGGTCCCGGTGGTAGGGCGCAGTCAGTTGGTCTGGGGGGGTCCTGGCGGCAGGGAGCAGTCAGTCAATGTGAGGGCCCCAGAGGCAGGGAGTGATCAGTTGGGCTGAGGGATCCTGGAGATGGGGCTCAGACAGTCTGGCCAGGGGTCCTAGGGGGCCTGTCTATTGTCTCAAAATGGCGGCAGTCACGTGTAATCAAACCTGCATGTACTGTAACAGTGAACTTCCAGGCGACAGCAGGCAGCTGGTGCTCCACTGGCAGTCGGCGATCAGTTTGCTGACTGTTGTTGGCGATCGGGAGGTGAACCTCTTGCGTTGGATGATGGATAAGTGTAAGGCAGGCAATGGACAGGCGAGAGGCAGGCAAATGGCGGATGATAGATACCTGACAGTGAGCAATCTGCACTCAAAAAAGGTGTTGATATTCTGGCAGACTGCAGGTGATCACAACGGATAAATGGGGTAAACACCAGGGGATCGATAAGCAGCAAAAACTGTCTCACCGAGAAACAAATATCCTCTGCTTGGAACCGGTGTTACGGAATGACAAGGATTGCAGTTTCCCTCTAGTCCGCCATCTTGGATCTCCTTCTAAAACATCCCAAATTTTATAAGAAAAAATAACTCTTAAGGAATCTGTATAGCAAAGAAGTTCAATGACCTTCAAGAAGTATGAAGAAGTAAGTCACATCAAAATACAATATATTGAAAGTATTGAAAGATAATTTTTAAAACAGTAGGAGAGAAATCCCTCTGTCATGTACAAAGGATCCTCAAGATGACTAATAGTTGACTTCCCATCAGACCCAATTTGAGGACTGAAGACAGTAGGATGACATACCTAAAGTGCTCGGAGAGAAATACTGAGATTAAAGACTTTTATATATGGTGAAAATTAAAGAAGATATAAACCATTTTCAGAAACAAAAGCTACCAGAAGATCTGCTTTGCAGGAAGCAATAAAGGAGTTTCTTCTGTTTAAAATTAAAAAGACATTAGAAAACAACTCAAATCTATACAAAACAAAAAACTGAGGTTCTCTTGTAAAGGTAATGGCAAGGATACATTTAAAATACAATATTACTTTACTTTTAGTTTGTAACAACATACTTTATTTCCTACATGATTTAAAACACAAATGAAAAATAATTACAAGTCTGTTATTAGGCACATAATGCATAGAGATGTAATTTGTAGCAAAAAGGATGCAGGGGGTGAAGTACTGCCATGGGACCAAATATTCTGCATACTATGAAAGCTATGTTGGTACTAATTTAGACTATATTGCTACACATTTGAGATATTAATTGTAATCTCCAAGATAATCACTAATAAAATCTATATAAATTATGCACATAATGAAATAAGAAGGGAATTAGAAGAGTATACTACAAAAATCAACAAGATGCAAAAAAGGCCATAATGAAGGATATTAAAGATAAAATGTATGTAACATGAAGGAAAAAAGTAGCAAAATGAAAGAAGGAAGCCCTTGCTAATCAGTAATTAATTTTCATGAAAAATAGAATAAATTAGTAGAATGGATTAATAAAACCTCAAGATCCAAGTTTCTATGTATATGTTTAAGATATTGACTTTTGACATGAAGACACATTAAGGTTGGAAGTGAAAGAATAAAAAAAAATGTTCCATGGAAATAGGAATTAAGTGAGATCTAATACAGATATATAACATGAAATAGAATTTAAGTTTAAATAAGACAAAGATGACTGTAATATAATGGATCAAGATCTATTCACATATAAGGTATAGTAATTATGAATAATAATCATATACATAGCATATAATAGAGTCCCCAAATATGACATAAACATTAAAATATGACAGAAATCTGTTAAGATTTGAATATTAAAAGTACATATTTATACAATAATAGTATTTGGACCATCCAATAATCCACTTTCCTTAATGCACCTAAGATTTAGACTGAAGATTGACAAGAATATGGACCTGAATAGCCCTTTCAACCAACTGAACCTAACATATAAAATATTTCATTCATTGAAAGCAACATACAGATTCTTCTTAAGTGTAGTGGAAGATTCTCCATGACAGAGGTATTAAAATTTTAAAAAGACTGAAAACATTCAATTAATTTCCCAATCACACTGGAAAAAAAGTAGAAATCAATAAGAAAAGAAAAAAATAAATTATTTTACAAATAAATGGAAGATAAACAACACACCAATCAATGGTCAAAGAAGAAATCAAGGGAAATTAGAAGATTTTCTTTGAAAAATAAATAGGAACACGGCATTCCAAACCTTATGGAATGCAGTTAAAGTAATGCTACCAGAGAAGTTTATGGCAGAAATTGTCTATATTGTAAATGAAAGATCTTAAATTAACAATCTACTTTATATCTTAAGTAAATAGAGAGATAAGAGCAAGCAAAAAATAATAGCAGAAAGAATGAAGTATTTGATGAATATAAGTGAAGTAGAGAAAAGAAAATTGATAAATTCAATGAAACAACACATTGGGTTTTTGAATTTAATAAGTTTGCTAAACCTTTAGGAATACTGTCAAAGAGGAGAAGGCACAAATAAGATTACAAATATGTGGAAATATTGTTGTAAATCTTACCAAAAAATAAAAGGTTTATAAGAGAGTGCTATGAACAAGTATATGTCAATATATTAGAATTTGTGTGAAACAAATTTCTAAAAATAAAAAATAATTCTGCAACTGATTCAAAAAAGAACCTGATAGAAGTAATTATATTAAAACAATAATTTAATAACTTTAAAACAATGCCCAGTCTTCACTAGTAAATTCTTCATAAAACTCAAAGAATACTGAACACCAGTCCTCAAATTGCTCCAAAACACATATTGAAGAGTCAGGAATACTTCCTAACTCATTTTCTGAGACTAGCTTTACACAGATACCAAACCCAGGTAAAGATATCAGGAGGAAATTGCAGACCATTATCCCTTGTAAAGATAGTTGCCAAAATCCTCAATACTAGCAAATTGTATTCACAGTATATTAAAAGCACTGTAATACACTATGACCAGCTGGGATTTAATTGAAGAATGAAAGAATAATTTAACATTAGAAAAATCAATCAGTGTAGTACACTGCATTAATATAAAGGAAAAAAATAACCCTACAATGTCACGTCAGTGGATGCAGAAACAGTATTTTATAGCTTCAACACACTTTCAAGATAAAGACTCAGAAAACTAATAATAAAAATACCAATCAAAACCTCAGTGGCATTCTTCATATCCACTAGAATGACTTTAATAAAGAAAAACAAAATGTAAAGTGTAGGTGAAGAAGTGGAAAAAATGGAACCACTGTACAGTGCTGGTGGAAATGCAAAATGATTCAGCTCCTATGGGAAAAAGTTGAGATTTCCTCAAAAATCTAAACATAAAATTGCTGTGTGACCCAGAAATTCTTCCCATAGGTGTGTACCCAAAGTAATTTAAATCATTCAGACAAGTAAATGTGTGCATATGCATATTATCACAATCCATAACAGCCAAAAGGTATGAATGACTCAGATGCTTCAAATAAGGATTTTATATATAAATCATTGTATATACATACAATGGTATATTATTAATTTATTAAAAGGAATAAAGTACTCATATATTTGGTCATGTGAGTGAATCTCTATAAAATTATCTTATGTAAAAGAAAACAGTCACAATGTTCAATATTGTATACAACTTAAGTATACTGAGTAAAAACAATGAATAGAAAAAAAAGAAATTTAAATCACCAAATAGCATAAACATTAATTACTTTATTTTATTTAATTTCATGGTGATGGGATTTGATCCAAGGGCCTCATGCATAGTAGGTAAACAACTAAATACTAATCCATTAGTATTAATAGGTAATCCACATAGCAGACATTATTAGTATTAATAGATAATTCCAGAAAGCAGAGATTGGGAGTTCCTAGGACCTAAGAGGAGTCGGGAGCTGTTAAAAACTGCTTACTTAGGAAGGAGTTGTTTTTTGGAGTGACAGAAATACTTTCAGATGGAGATAGTGCTTGTATAACATTACGGATATCCTAAATGTCACTGACTTGTTCAATTTAAATTGTTGATTTTATATTATGTGAACTATTTAAAAATGTAGAGAAAGGATCAAAGATCTCATAAGGTTATGAGAACTTCAAGCTCAATCTTCCTAAATCACTTTAATATTATAATAGAAGTTTTCATATGAAGCAAAATATGAATGTGATTCTTAAATATTTACCACTTTTAACCATATATCCAGAAGTAGAATAAGTCTTCATTTACCACTGACCCGTGGGATTTCTAAGTTGGGGAACTGAGAAGTTTTATGAGTAATACAGAGATTTTTTTGGACAGTATATATGTCAATAATTGAAAACGTGAATTTGCATTGGCAAATACAGTACAGTGTGTTCTTTTCACATGAAGAAGGTTGTTGAGATGGAGTTTGAGAAGATGGATACATTTGGAAACTCTGCCATCCACATAGATCTATAGAGTGGGAATCAGTTTCATTATTATTAATGTGACCAACCACTATCAAAACCTCCCTAGTTTATAGGAATGGATCTGGATACCCAGTGGAATAATTATGTTGTACTCTGAAGCATCTTGTACAGCAAAATACTTTTATTGGATTAGGGTACATTGATGTCTGTACTTTTGTGCTCATAGTTTATTATGGCTTAGAAACCACTCTATTAGCAGCAGGTATTACTTTGTTTTCCATTAAAACACACAAATGGAGGTTTATTTAATTCTTTTCAATGTGAATCCAGTGAGAATCTTTGAATAGGAAAGGCATCATATTATAGTAGCCCCCTCCTAATTTCAGAATTGGAATTGTTGGAGAATGAGTTGATAATAAAATAACTGAATCAGTGTGAGGTAAACTCACTACTCGAGAGGATTGCAAAGCAGTGGAAATGGTGCTAAATGATCTGTCAGGCAACTCATTTAAATGAAGTCTCAAGGAGAGGAAAGGCATTTAGTATAAAATAGATTTTGAAAGGTCAGAGAATGAAAGAGCTTGACAAAATTTTTACTAAAGAGAAAATTAGGAGAAACAGTACCAGTTAGAAATGAAATCTGTATATAGTAACCTGATTATCAAGGAACCAATTATTCAATTTTATTATAGTTATTCTGTTTCCTTTTCTCTTTGCTACTCCAGGATTGTCTAATTCACTGTTGACTAGCATTTGAATTCCAATTTGTGAAAGCGTAGGTAAATAATAAATAAAAAATGGAGTGGATGCCTGTGGAAATTTCCATGGCATTCACGTCCTGGCCAAAAGCAAGGGGCATGAACCCTGAAAGAAAGGAAGTCATTGTTCCATTGACTATGAAATGAATGATGGTTGTATAGGTGAGTGCTCTCATCCTAACTCAATTTTTGTTGATTCACAATTGTGGGTTCCTTGATTAAATAAAGGACAGGGCTGTGGGCTTCTTCATCAACAACCTTGTTATAAGAACCTCTGTTTTTATTAAAGTAACTGAATCCTATGACATATTAATTCACAAACAGGCAGAATAATGGTTACATGAAATCTTCTTGTAAGCTTAATGTACATAAAACATACTTCAGGCAGATAGATAGTCTAATTTCAGAATCCCTTAAACATTGGGTCATGACAGGTAATGAAATACAAGGAAAAGATACGTAGAAATGTACTCAGACATAGCATATAGAATCTCTTGGAAGGGCACCAACTCATGGATTCTTCTGAGTCCATATAACATTCAGGCAAAGATGGAGGTATCTATGAAATACAGTTCAATAACCCACAAATATTTCCATGCCTATCAGCAAGCTTTATTTTTGTAACCAACAAAGTTTACTGAGAAGCTTTAGACAGTAACAATCAAATACTTTTAGGTTGTGGGATGTTAATCGTGATAATGTAAGAGTTATCTGATTCTAGGTTACACACAGCCAGTGCAGTTTCACAAACTTATGTATCTCATTGTTTATGTTGAAATAATTTAAAGAAAATGATGGGAAATATCAATCCTTACTATCAACAACTGTTTCAGAACCTTCCTTTCATAGAATTCTCTTTTATTGTGGGCCTCTGTTTTCACTGAGTGGAAAGGAATATGGTAAACAATGTGTAAACGACGATCAGATTAAATAAGGATAAAGACCCCTAATTGTATTTTGTAAACCAACGTTGGTTTATTAATGAATATTTATATTTATTCAATTAAATTTCTACTTCCCATTTTTTGGAAAATAAAAAAATATACAAGGGAATTGAATAAAATGATTTAAATAATTAAAATCCTGTATATTTGTGTATGTGTGTATGTGTATGTGTGTGTGTGTGTGTGTGTGTGTGTGTGTGTATAGATATATATATATATATATATTTTTTTTTTTTTTTGGTGCTGGGGATTGAATCTAGGGCCTTATGCTTCCGAGTCAAGCACTCTAACCACTGAGCTATATCCTCAGTTGTAGATATATTTTTAAAAATTATTTATTCATTAAATGTAGCAAAGTAGAATAAGACGTACAAATAAAGCAATTGGACACAATGACAAAGACCATGAGACAATTAAGGTAACTTGAGTAAAAAGAATGAATGGCAAAGAAGAAATTAATTCAGTAAATAGAATATGTATGTATTTATTTATTTATCTTTTATTTTTGTGCTGATGGGATTTGATCCAAGGGCCTCATGCACAGTAGGGTAAAAACTCTACCTCTTAACTACATCCACAGCTAAATACTTAATTTTAATTATCAATTGAAATAACACAAATTAAGTGAACAGAGGTGGTATTTGGTAAAATAGACTTCAGTTACACTGTCACCTGAGTGCCAGGATTCGTGCCTATATATAGAGGAAGGTAAAGCTAAGATTAAAGTTTTAATAGAAATATTCATAAGGAAATTCATGAACTTTCACCTAAAACAATCTCTCTTTAGCCTAAAGACATTTATTAACTTATTTCAGAAGTGGTAAAATGTGTCTACATAAAAACAGACATAAGATCAGGCAAAGCATACACAATGATCATAGCATATGTGATAAATTGACAAAATTCAAATTGTTAGATCAAAATAGCATCAAATAAAAAATGTAAGACAAAACAAGGATATACACATCATTTAAAAACAAGTTAAACTGTAAGACTTTGTAATGTATGATTTTCTTGTGGAATGTGCCAATGGTTCACAATCCTGTGCTGTGTAGTTTCTAAAATGGAATTGGATTTTAAAGTGGTGCATTGCATATAAAGAACATGATGTAAAATTAAAAAGTCTTCTTTTATTTCCTGATATACAGAATGTTCATGAATGTGGCCATTTAATTCATTCTATGTAAATTCCCCTCATTTGAAAAGGCATTCCATAAGAAGACAACTACCATAAGTCACAATAATATGATACACATTGAAGTTACATAACAATGCCAAAGACAGCATGCCTTATATAGAATAATGTGCTATAGTGAATTCTAATATCACAAACTATTTTCATTCAAATTTTAGAGATAATTTCATTTTTGAAAATTTTTATCAGTCTAGAATTCTTGAGTATTTTAAAGACAGTATATTAATTGTAATTGATAGGCAAGTCTTGATATAGGAAAACTTTTTAACTCTCAATGGCTTCTTATAAACTTATCAAATTTATGCTGTGGGCTCAAAACCGGTCATCTAAGTTGCCACTACCTGGAAACATTCAGAACCCTAGCACGTTAGAGGCACCCAGTGTCCTACCTGAAACACAGTCTCCTTGGTCATGATCACTGTACAAGAGACAGATGGAAGCTTTTCTCTACTTCTCCTGAAAATGACATGTCATCTTCAACTCAGAGCATTGGAACAAGCAAATAATGTTCCCATGTCCCTCTGATGGTGCTAAGAATTGAAGGGGCTTCCTGATCATTTTAGGTAGGTCATATGACTCTAGAAATTTCTCAATGTCTTCAGTATTTTCTATTTTATTTGAGTATAAATTTTTGAAATAGTTAGTTTATAATTATCTTCCATATTTCAGTTGTGTATGTTCTAATATTTTCTTTTAAATCATGTATTTTAGTAATTTGGGTTTTCTCTCTTTTTCTCTTCATTAGTGTGAGTAGGGGGTTTATTCATTTTATTGATTTTTTTCAAGGAACCAACTTTTTGTTTTGTCAATTTCAGAGTGGGAGAATATCTTTGCTAACCATACTTCAGATAGAGCGCTAATTTCCAGAATCTATAAAGAACTCAAAAAATTCTACATGAAGAATACAAATAATCCAATCAACAAATGGGCTAAGGAAATGAACAGACACTTCACAGAAAAAGATGTACAAGCAATCAACAGATATATGAAAAAATGTTCAACATCCCTAGTAATAAGGGAAATGCAAATCAAAACTGCCCTAAGATTTCATCTCACCCCAATTAGAATGGCAATTATCAAGAACACAAGCAACAATAGGTGTTGGCGAGGATGTGGTGAAAAAGGAACACTCATACATTGCTGGTGGGGCTGCAAATTAGTGCAGCCACTCTGGAAAGCAGTATGGAGATTCCTCAGAAAGCTCGGAATGGAAACGCCATTTGACCCAGCTATCTCACTCCTTGGCCTATACCCAAAGGACTTAAAATCAGCATACTATAGAGATACAGCCACATCAATGTTCATTGCTGCTCAATTCACCATAGCCAGATTGTGGAACCAACCTAGATGCCCATCAGTTGATGAATGGATAAAGAAACTGTGGCATATATATACAATGGAATATTACTCTGCAATGAAGAATGATAAAATTATGGCTTTTGCAGGCAAATGGATGAAATTGGAGAATATCATGCTAAGTGAGATAAGCCAATCTCAAAAAACTAAAGGACGAATGATCTCGCTGATAAGCGGATGAGGACATATATTGGGGGGTGGGAAGGGTTAGCATTAGGTTTAGGGTTAGGTTTAGGGTTAGGGATAAGGAGTGTGGTAAGAATGAAGGAGAGAAGAACTGTATAGAGGGAAAAGAGGGGTGGGAGGGGTGGGGGGGAAGGGAAAAAAATAATGAATCAAACATCATTGCCCTATGTAAACGTATGATTACACAAATGGTATGCCTTGACTCTATGTACAAATAGAGAAACAACATGTATCCCATTTGTATACAATAATAATAAAAAAAAATTTTTTTTTCCCAATTGTTTCTTTTGTTTCAATTTCGTTATTTTCAGTTGATTTTAATTATTTCCTGTCTTCTACTGTTTTTGGTGTTGGTTTGTTCTTTTTCTAGGTATTTGGGATGTAATGTTAGGTCATTTATTTGTTGACTTTTTATTCTTTTAATAAATGAGATTGATATAATGAACTTTCCTTTTAGTACTGCCTTCATACTGTCCCAGAGATTTTGGTATGCTATACTGCTATCCTTGTTTACCTCTAAGTACTTTTTTCATTTCATTCTTGATTTCTTCTATCCATGTGTCATTCAATAGTGTATTTTTAGTCTCCATGTGTCAGAATAACTTCTATTTTTTTAATTTTATTGTCAATTTCTAATTTCAGTTCATTATGATCTGATAGATGCAGGATATTATCTCAAATTTTTTTTTTTTGTATTACTAAGAGTCGCTTTGTGGCATAAGATATGATCTATTTTAGAGAGGGATCCATGTGCTGCTGAGAAAAAAATGTATTCACTCATTGATGGATGACATATTCTATATGTATGTTACATCTCAATTATTGATTGTATTTAGTTCTATAATTTCCTTATTTAGTTTTTGTTTAGAAGATCTGTTCAGTAGTAAGAGAGATGTGTTAAAATCACCCAGTATTATTATGTTGTGGTCTATTTGATTCTTGAAATTAAGAAGATTTTTTTCTGATGTACATAGATGCTCTATTGTTTGTAGCATAAATATTTACATTCATTATGTCTTGTTGATGTATAATTTCCTTCAGTAGAATGAAATGACTTTCCTTGTCCCTTCTAATTAACTTTGGCTTGACGTCGACTTTATCCGATATGAGGATGGAAACCCCTGCTTGTTTATGCAATCCATATGAGTGATATGTTTTTTCTCATCATTTCACCTTCAGTCTGTGATTGTCTTTGCCTATGAAGTGAGTCTCTGGGAGACAACATGTTGTTGGGTCCTGTTTTTAATCCAATCTACAAGTCTAGGTTTTAAATTGCTGAGTTTAGGCCATTAACATTCAAGATTATTATTGGGATAGGATTTGTATTCTGAGTCAATTTGGTTTAATTCTGGTATTTAATTTGATTTAATTTTTCCTTTGATTGACTATTCCTTTAGTGTAGTTCCTCCCTTTACAGGTTTTCACTTTTATTTTTTCCACTTCATCCCATAGACTATTTTGTTGAGAATGTTTTGTAGTGCAGTCTTCCTAATTGTGAATTCTTTTAACTTTCATTTATCATGGAAGGTTTTAATTTCATCTTCAAATCTGAAACTTAATTTTGCTGGATGTAAAATTATTGTTCATCATACAATTTCTTTCAGAACTTGAAATATGTTAAGAAAAGCCCAGGATCAGATGGATACTCAGCCAAGTTCTGCAAGATGCTCAAAGAAGAATTGAACACCACTACCCCTCAAATTATTCCATTAAATAAAAAATGAGGGACCCTTCCAAACTCATTCTAGGAAGCTAATATCACCCTGATACCAAAACCAGAAAAAGACACATCAAGAAAAGAAAACTTCAGACCAATATCCCTGAACATAGATGCAAACATTCTCAATAAAATTCTGGCAAATTGCATACAAAAACATATTAAAAAGAGTGCACTATGATCAAGTGGGGTTCATTCCAGGGATGCAGGGTTGTTTCAACACATGGAAAACAATGAACATAATTCATCATACTAAGAGACATAAAAACAAGAATCATATGATCATCTCAATAGATTCAGAAAAAGCTTTTGACAAAATACAGCACCCCTTCATGTTCAAATGCTAGAAAAACTAGGGATAGTAGGAACATACTTCAACATTGTAAAGGCCATACATGATAAACCCAAGGCCAATGTAATTCTAAACAGAGAAAAATAGGAAGCATTCCCTCTAAAAATTGGAACAAGACTAGAATGCCCACTTTCATCACTTTTATTCAACATTATCCTTGAAACTCTAGCCAGAGCAATTAGGTAGAAGAAATAAAGTACAGGTATACAAATAGGTAAAGAAGAATTCAAATTATCACTATTTGCCAATAACATGTTTCTATATTTAGAAGATCCAAAAATTTGACCAAAAAACTCCTTTAACTAATAAATGCATTCAGTAAAGTAGCAGGATAGAAAATCAAACCTATAAATTTAGTGCATTCTTATACATCAGTAATAAATCCACTGAAAGGGAAATAAAGAAAACTACCCTATTCACAGTAACCTCAAAAAAATAAAATAATTGCCAGAGATCCAAGATGGTGGACTAGCGGGTGGCTATATTCCTTGTTGCTCCATAACTCCGGTTTCAAGCAGAGGATATATGTTTCGTGGTGAGGCAGTTTCTGTTGCTTATCCATCCCCTGCTGTTTACCCCATTTGTCTGCTGTGATCACCTGCAGTCTGCCAGCATATTGACGCCTTTTTTGAATGCAGATTGCTCACTGTCAGACGCCTATCATCCGCCATTTATCTGCCTCTTGCCTGTCCATCACCTGCCTTACACTTATACGTAACCCACCACATGAGGTTCACCTCCCGATCGTCCAACTACAGTCAGCAAACAGATCGATGACCACCAGTGGAGCACCAGTTGCCTGCTGTTGACTGGAAGTTCACTGTTACAGTACCTGCAGGTTTGATTACATGTGGCTGCCGCCATTTTGAGACAACAGCCAGACCCCATAGGACCCCTGGCCAGACTGACTGAGCCCTGTCTCCAGGATCCCTCAGACCAACTGATCACTCCCTGCCTCTGGGGCCCTCACATCGACTGACTGCTCCCTGTCGCCAGGATCCCAGACCGACTGATTGCACCTGGACTCCAGGATCCCGCAAACACACCAAACACACTCGACCTCCAGGACCCCTGCCTGACCAACCGCATCCCAACTCCAGGACCTCTAGCTGACCACATCCACACCCTGACCTGCAGCTCCCCATTTGCCAACACATTTGGAAATGAGAGCGACCATCTTTGATAATCCTGGAAGCCATAGCTCTGATCTTTAGGTGGGGCAAATCCCATCCTGAGACGCCTGGTGGAGACATGAAGATCATTGTCAGGTACCTCTCATGCATCAGGCTACTGAAGACTGGGAGGTTTCATTACTATATGACTATTACACTGTAGATGTTTTTCTCCTTAATGAAAAATTTTATATTTTTATTTCTTTACTTTTCTTGCTCTTTTCCTTTTATTTACCTGTTCCCTCAGAGTCTCTCTCTCCCTTTTTTCATGCTAACATTGAATTTCTTTTGATTACACTCTCACCCTTTCTGTAGTCTAGAACTTCTTTCTTTTCTTATCCCATTAACAGCTACATTCTACATCCCTCTGCATCCTCTTTGTCCTCCATTTGAAACTGCAGACCTTATTACAAATCTGTTTGTTTTACTGAGGATAATATTTGAACTCATTCTGTTTACCATGACAATATTGTTATTGTCCTCATCAGGGCTATTTGGTCTACGATTTCATAGTGTCTAAATTGGGCACTGATAATATTGATCTCCCCTTAAAGAAAAGGTTTTGGAAACCTATAGGCCACAATAAGCCTATAGAGGGAATCTGCAATACCCCAGATCTGCACTGCTAGAGGGGAAGATACATGAACAACATGAAAAAACAAGGGAATAAAATGATCCAAACAAATCTAGATTCTATATTAACAGAATCCAATGACAGTATGTTAGAAGAAATGTCAGAAAAGGACTTCAGATTATACTTGATTAAGATGATTTGTGAAGCAAAGGATGAGATAAGAGAGCAAATGCAAACAATGAATGATAATACCAATAAGCTGAAAAGCAAGTGCAGGAAGCAAAAGGTCATTTCAACAAAGACATAGAGATTCTCAAAAAAACCAAATGGAAATCCTTGAAATGAAGGAAACAATAAACCAAATAAAAAAATCAATGGAAAGCATCACCAAAAGACTAGACCACTTGAAAGACAGAATCTCAGACAATGAAGACAAAATATTTAATCTTGAAAATAAAGTTGCCCAAACAGAGAAGATGGTAAGAAATCTTGAACAGAATCTCCAAGAACTATGAGACATCATGAAAACACCAAATTTAAGAATTATTGAGATTGAGGAAGGCACAGAGTTACAAACCAAAGGAATGAACAACCTATTCAATGAAATAATATCAGAAAATTTCCCAAACCTGAAGAATGAAATGGAAAATCAAATACAAGAGGCTTACAGAACACCAAATGCACAGAATCACAACAGATCCACACCAAGGCACAGTATAATGAAAATGCCTAACATTCAAAATAAAGATAGGATTTTGAAGGCTGCGAGAGAAAGCCATCAGATTATATATAGGGGGAAACCAATACGGATAGCAGCCAACTTATCAACCCAGACTCTAAAAGCTAGAAGGGCCTGGAACAACATATTTCAAGCTCTGAAACAACATGGCTGCCAACCAAGAATCCTATACCCAGCAAAACTAACCTTCAGCTTTGAAGATGAAATAAAATCCTTCCATGATAAACAAAAGTGAAAAGAATTTACAAATAGAAACCCTGCGCTACAGAATGTTCTCAACAATACATTCCATGAGGAGGAAATAAAAAACAACAATGTAGGTCAGCAAAGGGAGGAACTACCTTAGAGAAAAAACGACTCAAAGGAAAAAACAAGACAAGTTAAAAACCAAAAAGAAGCCTGAATGACTGGGAATACAGGTCATATTTAAATAATAACCCTGAATGTTAATGGTCTAAACTCATCAATCAAAAGACATAGACTGGCAGAATGGATTAAAAAAAAAGATCCAATAATATACTACCAGCAAGAGACTCATCTCATAGAAAAAGACATCCACAGACTAAAGGTGAAAGGATGGGAAAAAAAACTACCTCACACATGTACTCAGTTAAAAAGCAGGGGTTTCCATCCTTATATTAGATATAGTGGACTTCAAGCCAAAGTTAGTCAGAAGGGATAAAGAAGGACATTTCAAACTGCTTAAGGGAACCATAACTCAGGAAGACATGACGATAGTAAATATTTATGCCTCAAACAATGGTACATCCCTGTACATCAAACAAATCCTTCTCAATTTCAGGTATCAAATAGACTGCAGCACAATAATTCTGGGTGACTTTAACACACAGCTGTCACCACTAGATAGGTCTTCCAAACAAAAAACAACCAAAGAAATCATAGAACTCAATAACACAATCAAAACCCTAGACTTAATAGACTTATATAGAATATTCCATCCATCAACGAATGGATTCACTTTCTTCTCAGCAGCATATGGAACCTTCTCAAAAATAGACCATATGTTATGCCACAAAGCAGCCCTTAGGAAATGCAGAAATATAGCGCTGCTGCCTTGTGTTCTATGAGATCATAATGGACTGAGAATAGAAATCAATTACAAAATAAAATACAGACATTACTCCAACACCTGGAGACTAAATAATATGCTATTGAATGAAACATGGATAACATAAAACATCAGCGAGGAGATAAAAAAATTCTTGGAGGTTAATGAGAATGACGATACAACATATCAAAATCTCTGAGACACTATGAAAGCGGTACTAAGAGGAAGATTCATTGCACGGAATGCATTCCAGAAAAGAATGAAAATTCAACAACTAAATGACCTAACATTATAGCTCAAAGCCCTAGAAAAAGAAGAGAATAACAGCAGAAGTAGCAGGAGACAGGAAATAATTAAAATCAGAGCTGAAATAAATGAAATTGAAACAAAAGAAACAATTCAAAAAATTGACAAAACAAAAAGTTGGTTCTTTGAAAAAGTAAGCAAAATAGACAAACCCTTAGCCACATTAACAAAGAGAAGGAGTGAGAAAACTCACATTACTAAAATACATGATGCAAAAGAAAATATCACAACAGACACCACTGAGATACAGAACATATTGAGAAGCTACTTTGAAAATCTGTATTCCAACAAAATAGAAACTACCGAAGACATTGACAAATTTCTAGAGACATATGCTGCTCCAAAACTGAACCAGGAGGAAATACACAATTTAATCAGATCAATATCAAGCAATGAAAGAGAAGAAGCCATTAGAAACCTACCATCCAAGAAAATCCCAGGACCAGACGGTTTCTCAGCCAAGTTCTACAAAATCTTCAAAGAAGAACTCATTCCAATACTTCTCAAAGATTTCCAGGAAATAGAAAAGGAGGGTACCCTACCAAACTCATTCTATGAAGCTAATATCACTCTCATACGCAAACCAGGAAAAGACACATCAAGGAAAGAACATTTTAGACCAATGTCCTTGAATATTGATGCAAAGATCCTTAACAAAATATTGGCAAACCATATCCAAAAACATATTTAGAAAATCGTGCACCAGGATCAAGTGGGGTTCATCCCTGGAATGCACGGATGGTTTAACATCTGTAAATCAATAAATGTAATCCATCTTGTCAATAGACTTAAGGATAAGAATCATATAGTTATTTCAATTGACCCAGAAAAAGCATTGGACAAAATACAACAGCGCTTCATGCTCAAAATACTAGAAAAAATAGGGATAGTAGGAACATACCTGAACATTGTAAAGGCTATTTATGCTAAACCGATGGCCAACATCATTCTTAATGGAGAAAAACTGAAACCATTCCCTTTAAAAACGGGAACAAGACAGGGATGTCCTCTTTCACCACATCTATTCAACATTGTCCTCGAAACTCTAGCCAGAGCAATTAGACAGACTAAAGAAATTAAAGGGATACAAACAGGAAAAGAGGAACTTAAGCTGTCATTATTTGCTGATGACATGATTCTATATGTAGAGGACCCAAAAAACTCCTCCAGAAAACTTCTAGACCTCATCAATGATTCAGCAAAGTAGCAGGGTATAAAATCAACATGCATACATCTAAAGCATTTTTATACGCAAACGATGAAACATCTGAAAGGGAAATGAGGAAAACAACTCCATTCGCAATAGCCTCAAAAAAAAAAAAAATAAAATAAAATAAAATACATGGGAATCAATCTAACCAAAGAGGTAAAAGATCTCTACAATGAAAACTACAAAACATTGAAGAAAGAAATTGAGGAAGACCTTAGAAGATGGAAAGATCTCTAATGTTCTTGGATAGGCAGAATTAATATTGTCAAAATGGCCATACTACCAAAAGTGCTATACAGAGTCAATGCAATTCCAATTAAAATCCCAATGATATCCCTTGTAGAAATAGAGCAAGCAATCATGAAATTCATCTGGAGGAATAAGAAACCCAGAATAGCTAAAGCAGTCCTTAGCAGGAAGAATGAAACAGGGGGTATTGCAATACCAGAGCTTCAACTATACTACAAAGCAATAGTAACAAAAATGGCATGGTATTGGCACCAAAATAGACAGGTAGCTCAATGGTACAGAATAGAGGACGTGGACACAAACCCAAATAAATACAATTTTCTCATACTAGACAAAGGTGCCAAAACTATGCAATGGAGAAAAGATAGCCTCTTCAACAAATGGTGCTGGGAAAACTGGCAATCCATATGCAACAGAATGAAACTAAACCCCTATCTCTTACCCTGCACAAACTCAACTCAAAATGGATCAAGGACTTCGGAATCAGACCAAAGACCCTTCATCTTATAGAAGAAAAAGTAGGTCCAAATCTTCAACTTGTTGGCTTAGGATCAGACTTCCTTAACAGAACTCCCATAGCATAAGAATTAAAAGCAAGAATCAATAACTGGGATAGATTCAAACTAAATAGCTTTCTTGCAGGAAAGGAAACTATTAGCAATGTGAAAAGAGAACCTATGGAGTGGGAGAAAATCTTTGCCACTCATACTTCAGATAGAGCACTAATTTCCAGAATATATAAAGAACTCAAAAAACTCTACACAAAGAATACAAATAGCCCAATCAACAATTGGGCTAAGGAAATGTACAGACACTTCACATTTTAAGATCTAGAAGCAGTCAACAGATATATGAAAAAATGTTCAACATCTCTAGTAATAAGAGAAATGCAAATCAAAACCACCCTAAGATTCCATCTCACCCCAATTAGAATGGCAATTATCAAGAATACAAGCAACAATAGGTGTTGGTGAGAATGCGGGGAAAAAGTTACACTCATGCATTGCTGGTGGGGCTGCAAATTAGTGCAGCCACTCTGGAAAGTAGTATGGAGATTCCTCAGAAATCTTGGAATGGAACCACCATTTGACCCAGCTATGCCACTCCTTGGCCAATACCCAAAGAACTTAAAATCAGCATACTACAGAGATACAACCACATCAATGTTCATAGCTGCTCAATTCATGATAGCCAGATTGTGGAACCAACCTAGATGTCCTTCAATTGATGAATGGATAAAGAAAATGTGATATATATATATACACACACACACACACACAATGGAATATTACTCAGCTATAAAAAATAGTAAAATTATGGCATTTGCAGGCAAATGGATGAAATTGGAGAATATCATGCTAAGTGAGATAAGACAATTTCAAAAAACCAAAGGACAAATGATCTCACTGATAAGTCGATGAGACACATAATGGGGGGTGGGAGTAAAGAATGGAGGAAGGAGGGACTGTATAGAGGGAAAAGAGAGGAGGGAGGTGTGGGGGAAGGAAAAAATAACAGAATGAATCAAACAACATTGCCCTATGTAGATGTATGATTACACATATGGTATGCTATTACTCCATCTACGAACAGAAACAACAAGTATCCCATTTGTTTATAATAAAAATAAATTAAAATAATATAAAATAAAATAAAATACTTGGGAATCAATCTAACAAAAGAGGTGAAAGACCTCTACAATGAGAACTACAGAACACTAAAGAAAGAAATTAAAGAAGACCTTAGAAGATGGAAAGGTCTGCCATGCTCCTATGAAGGCAGAATTAATATTGTCAAACAGTCATACTACCAAAAGTATTATATAAATTTAGGTCAATTCCTGTTAAAATTCCAATGACATTTTTCATAGAACTAGAAAAAGCAATCATGAAATTCATTTGGAAATATAAGAGACCCAGAATATTCAGAACAATTCTTAGCAAGAAAAGTGAAGCAGGAGGCATCACAATACCAGATCTCAACTATACTACAGAGCTATAGTAATAAAAACAGCATGGTATTGGCACCAAACAGACACATAGACCAAAGGTACAGAATAGAAAACTCACAGACAAACTCACATAAATACAGGTATCTCATACTAGACAAAAATGCCAAAAATGTTCACTGGAGAAAAGCGTATTCAACTAATGGTGCTGGGAAAAATGGAAAGCCACATGTAACAAAATGAAATTAATCTCTCACTCTGCACAAAACTCAACTCAAAGTGGATCAAAGACAATCACTAGAATGGAGATCCTTCAACTGCTAGAAGGAAAAGTAGGCCCAAATCTTCACCATGTAAGCCTAGGATCTGACTTCCATAACAAGACCCCTAGGGCTGAGGAAATGGCTCAGTTGGTAGAGTGCTTGCCTCATAAGCACAAGGCCCTGGGTTCAATTTCCAGCACCACAAAATAAATAAGTAAATAAGTAAATAAATAAATAAATAAAAGACCCCTAAAGCCCAAGAAGTTAAATCAAGAGTCAATAAATGGGATAGATTCAAACTAAAAAGCTTCTTCCCAGAAAAGGAAACAATAATATGAAGAAAGTCTACGGATTGGGAGAAAATCTTTACCACATGCACCTCAAATTAAGCATTAATCTCTAGAATATATAAAGAACTCAAAAAACTTAACACCAAAAGTAAATAAATTAAATAAATAAATAAATAAATAAATAAATAAATAATCACCCAATCAATAAATGGGTTAAGGAACAGAACAAACATTTCAAAGAAGAAGATGTAAAATTGATCAACAAGTATTTGAAAAAAATGTCCAAAATCTCTAGCAATTTGAGAAATGCAAATCAAAACTACTCTAAGATTTCATCTCACTCTAATCAGAATGGCGATTATCAAGAATACAAGCAACGAGAAATATTGGTGAGAATGTGGGGGAATAGGTACACTGGTTTATTACTGGTGGGACTGAAAAATGGTGCAAGCATTATGGAAAGCAGTGTGGAAACTCCTCAAGAAAACTTGGAATAGAACCCCCATTTGACCCATCTATCCCATTCCTCACGCTTATACCCAAAGGGCTTAAAATCAGCATATTACAGTGACACAGCCACATCAATGTTTACAGCAACTCAATTCACAATAACTATGGAACCAACCTAGGTGCCTTTCAACAGATGAATGAATAAAGAAAATGTGATATATGTGTGTGTGTGCATGTGTGTGTGTGTGTGTGTGTGTGTGTGTGTGTTAGAATGTCACTCAGCTTTAAAGAAGAAGGATTTTATGGCATCTGCTGGTAAATGGATGAAGTTAGAGAACAACATGCTAAGCAAAATAAGCCAAATCTAAAACACCAAAGGCCAAATTTTTTCTCTGATATGTGAATGCAAATCCACAATAAGTGGGTGGGGACAGGGAATAATAGAATTACTTTACAATAGGTAAAGGGGAGTGAAGGGAGGGAAAGGGATATGGGAGTAGGAAGATAGTAGAGTGAAATAGACATTTTTACCTAATATGACTACCTAATATGACCAAAGTGATCCTACAATATGTAAATGGAAAAATGAGAGATTACACTCCACTTATGTATAATCTATCAAAATGCATGCATGCATTCTATTGTCATGTGCAACTAATTAGAACAAATAAAAAATTTAAAAAAAGAAAATAAATGAAGAGAATGGATGTACTAAGAGAATGAAAATGACTTGGATTGTTTTTAGCTTTTGTGCTTTAATTGGTATAATCTTGAACTAGTCATGCACTTCCCTTAAACATCGTTTTCACTTATAAAAAATGAAAAGAATGTGGATGATATATATCCAGATCTGAAATTTATTGATGACAATATGCTAATAAATAGGTAATCTGAAAACAAAAGAGAATGAATGTGTTCAACTAAAACTCTATTTATAAAAACAGGTATTAGGGTCATTAACCACAGTGGGGAATCTTTTAGCTACCTACTCTATGTTGGATAGATATCACTGTTTACCTTTTCTTTCATATTTAATAAATATTCAGAAAGAATTTAGCATGTTAGACTGAATATTTCCCCAAAACCAAAATGAGATGAGAGAACATTCTCAAGTTTTAGAGACTTGTACTCCTTTTGTATTTTCTGCACACAACTTCTAATGACATTACTTTCAGCTTCAGAGTGATTTGGAAATACTGGTTTTCTCATAGCATTGGCGAAAACATACATGATATAAATTCACAAATCAAAAGAACAAAAAACTATGGCAGAGAAGTTGATTTTATATGAAACTAGAAAATGTAAGTTGTGTGCTGAGATAGAGTGTATTTATAGGGTGAAACATACAATTCTAAGAAAAGTAGAAAACTGTACAAGGATCCCAGAAATCTGGATTGATGGGTGGAAAGGTAGAATAGGATGTTCATCTTAAGAGTAAAACCCTACTGGTGGAACAGAAGAGTATATTTCCTTGTATTGATAAAGATCAAATAAGTAGATCAAAACATAAATCAAATCACATAAAAATTCAGCTAAATGAGACTCATAGAAAATAAGTAATAAACCTAAAATCCCACAAAGCGGAAATTTGACAAAATTTCAAAATGAATGAGAAGGAAAACATATAATCAAATTTTGTGTGATGCAGCTAAAATGGTGCTTACAGTGAGATCTTCATCTTAGACACTTATTTTACAAAACAAGAAAGGATTAACACAGTGCTTTAAACTTACACATTTTTAGGTTAAGAAGAAGATAAATCCAACCCACTCCACAGACCAGTAATTATCATAGGTAAAAATACAAATATTTGAAACAAAGTATTAGCAAATAGAATCCAATAATATATTAAACATAATACATCATGCAGATGTAGGTAAAATGGTAAGTTTAAGTTTCACAAATGTAGCACATCATAGATGAGAGAGAGAAAGAGAGAGAGAGAGAGAGAAAAAAGAAAGAAAGAAAGAAAAGAAAGAGAGGAAAAAAGTGGGAGGAATGATTTTTAGGCAATCTAAATAGAGAAAAAAAGCATCATACATTTTTCAAGACACAATTGCCATAACAAGCCCTGGCATCTAAGAAAACGAGTTAACTTTTTTGCTCTGATATTAAGATAAGGTGACAGACATTCGCGACTAATCTGCAACTAATAGAATATATGAAGATGCAATAGTAAAAATTTTAAAAAAATATATTGATATCTGCTCTAAAAATTATACTCAAAGTCCTATTGGATGGTCTAGAAATTGTAACAAAGCAAAGGGAAATAATATCATTACTATGCAACAGAAAGGAAGAATTAAAGCTAGAGTACTTGCAGGTGAAATGTTTCCATAGAAAATCCTAAGGATCCCAGTAATAACTGTCTACTAATAGAACTAATGAATAAAAGCATCACGGTGTTAGAACACAGGATCCAAGGATAATAAATTACAATTATGTTTTCCTATTCTAGCAACAAGAAATTGGTAAAGAAAGTTAAAAATAACCTCAATAATTTCATCTGAGCAAAATGGTAGAATAGGAAAGCACCAATCTTCCTTGCTCCACAAAAACAGATTTAATAATAATATATGGATCAATTCCCTTAATCAGAAACCCAGAAACCAATTAAGACATTTCTGCACTTCAAGAAAGTAGGGAACTGGTTTTGTTAACTCCAGTATAATTTGTAACACTAATTCACAAAAGACTTTCTACATTGCATAGTGGAGAGCAATTAGGAGGGAACACAGAATTCCTGACTTCTCCTTTGGTAAGCAAAGAGAAGACTAGAACACAGTATCTAACATTCATAATTTTGGGGGATAATCTTAGAGACTGTTTTCTGACTTGCCTGATTCTTAAAAAAAAAAAAAAAAAAAAAAAGATGAAAAAAAAGGGTGCTAGTTTAGGATGCTACTGGTAGAAGAGGTAATTAATTAAACTAACCAGTACACACTCACCATGACTTCTCTTTTCAAGCAAACATGGAATAAAAGTAGAAAAAAGAAAAAAAATTGACTTCAGTCTTCTTTCTGGAAAGGAAAGGATTTGGGAATGTGTCTGACATTCTGACTTCTTTGGGGAATTCCCACTGAACTGATTTCTGTCTCTTGTTTCAGAGCTCTGATGGTCCTTGGAATGGTCTACATGCTTGGGAAATGCTAGAATGGAAAAAAAGAAAAAAGAAAAAAGAAATAAAAGAGTTCTAAACAATGTTCTGCTTATCCAAAGAATCCATAGCATAACAGTCAGAGATTGATAGAAGTCAGTATCTTGTCCTTTGTAGAGTTATGAAGCAGGTGCAGAAGATGGAAGGGAAGCTAATAGTTCAGCATTGATCTAATTTCTGACTTTTCAGAGAGTTACTCAAAGTACGATTTTCTGTCTCACTCAAATAGAACCTATCATACTCTATATGCCTGTGGTCCGCTGAGAACAACAACAACAAAAACAAACAAACAAACAAAAAAGACTCAGAAGTGCTGGCTGATTTGACAGCTTCAAAGAACTTGCAATAATGAATATAGACAAAAAAGGGAGAAAGATATCAGTTTCTGAAAAAAGAAATTGGCAAATCCCTTTTAATAGGAATTTAAAACCACAAATACAATGAAGATTCATCTGTAATGAATATTTGAGAGGTCCCTGGAATCTCCAACTACATAGTCCCCAAAGACTAGTCTCTTCAAATGTACAGATCCCAACTCAAAGTAATAAGCTTTATAAAGAAACAGAGAAACATAATTCAACAAAGGAAACAAAATAAATCTCCAGAAACCAATCCTAAAGAAACAGAGGTATAGGTATTCTCTGACAAATAGTTTAAAATAAGCTTTGCATTGGTGTTCAGTAAGCTACGGAATACAGTGTATGAATTAAACAAGAATATCAATGAAAATATTTAAAAAATGTCACAAAAGATAAACAGAAATTTTGCAATTGAAGAAAAAAAAAACTTAATTGAAAAATTTGCTAAGAGATTCAAGAGCAAATTTGATCAAAGAGAAGAAAGGGTTAGTGAACTTAAAAAAGATAGGTCATTTGAAATTATCCAGTCAGGGAAACAAAAAGAAAAATGAATTACAGAAGAGTTTTAAAAGTTTAAGACCTTTGTGGCACATTATAAAAGCAAGCAATATACAAATTAAAATAGTTCCAAAAAGAGGACATATATAAAGAGGGACAAAAAAGAATATTTGAAGAAATAATAGCCAAAGTCTTTCCAAATCAGGAGAAGGAAATAGACATTAGGTTTAAGAAGCCTAGGAAACCTGCACTCAAGGGAAATTATGAGACTATTATTAATAATTTTATACTAAAATTTGTGTAATAAAGAAGAAATGAATAAATTCTTAGAAACATACAGCATACCAAACCTAAGTGTGTTTGTCAGATTTTTGTCCCTATGACCAAAATACCCAAAATAAGCAACTCAGGAAGAGGAAAGATTTATTTTGGTTCATGGTTTTAGAAGTTTCAGTTCATGATCAACTGACTCCATTACTCTGGGCTTGAGGTGTAGCAGAATATCATGCATCATAGTGGAAGAGAAGAGTGGGGTGGGGGAAAACTGTTTAGTTCAGAGGGGTTAGGAAGTGGGGCAGAGGGAGAGAGAGAGAGAGAGCGACACAGACAGACAAACAGACAGACAAGATCAAGATATATTTCTCAAGGGAAGGTCCAAAGTGACCAACTTCCTCCAACCATGCCCCACCTGCTTATAGTTTCTACTACCTCCCAGTAGTACATTCAAATTATTAATCATTCAAATTAATTAATGCACTAATGAGTTTATATCCTTCACAATTCAAACATTTCCTAAAAGCCCCATCTCTGGGCATTACTGTAAAGGGAACCCAGCCTTCAACACAAGAGTTTTTTGGAGACTATCCAGATCCAAACTATAACAATGAGTCATAAAGAAAATGAACTTCCAAACCGATTAATAATAAATAGGAAGATGGAATCAGTAATAAAAAGAATCTCTCCATTACAAAAACTCCAGGACCAGATGAGTTGACTAGCAAATTTTACCATACATGTAAAAAAGAATTAGTACTATTCAGTAATAATCTCCTCCAAAATTTGAAATGGAGAGGACACTTTCAAACTCATTTTATAAGGCCAGTGTTACCCTAATATGAAAACCAAAGAAACTGTAAGAAAATTACAGGAGGCAAATAAATAATCCTTGATGAACATTGATGCAGAAATCCTCAAAAAACAAGCCCAAACCAAACCAAAACAAAACAAAACACTAGCAAAACTAATTTAAAAGTCTATTTAAGAATCATATCCTGGGTTTTATTCTCAGTACCATAATAAAAGAAAAAAATAATGCACCATGACGAAGTAGAATTTATCCCTGGATGTAAGGATATTTGACATGGAAAATAAGTCAATGAGATACACCACAATAACAGAAGGAAGAATAAGGATCTCATGATTTTCTAATTAATGTCAGAAAAGTATCCAACAGAATTCAATACCATTAATGATAAAATCACTCAATAAACTAGGAATAGAAAACGTAGTAAAGACCTCAGCTAATATACTTAACAGAGAAAAACTGAACATTTTTACAGTATGATCAGGGACAGGGCAAAGATGATCACTTTCATCTGTCTTGTATTCTGTTATATTATTAGTGGGGTGAAGCCCAGCATATGTAGGGGTTATTTGTTTTACTAGGATTTTAAAAGAAACTGTGGAGAGCATTTTGTTTCTCAATTAAATCAACTATCTGGAGTACTTAGGGGCATGTAATTTTATTAAATTCCCGTTCCAAGAGTCAGCATTACTTTTTTAAAAAAGTCAGATGAGTATGTTGATTACAATTAGCAATATTGATAAATTCAAAGTGCATATGTTGTGTTCTGTTAAGACTTTATTGTGTGGCCTTAGTACATGTAGAAAGGAGGAATTTGATTTTATATTTTGAATATCTGTAAGGAAAAAGGTTCACAGAGTTTCTTTTTTTCCCCTCTAATACTGAGGTAGAAAATTTAAGGTAATAGCTCAACAGTATATAATATATGTGAAAGTGAACATATGGGGAAATATATGCAAACCATATATTTTATGAGCTTTATATTCAAAATATAAAAGGAATACTTACAAATTAAAAGCAACAACAACAACAAAAAAACTAACAAAATTTAATTTCAAAATGAGAAAAGGCCTTGGCATGTCTATAAATAAAATATAATAGTGGTCAATGAGTACATGATAATGTGCTTATAATAACTTTTCAGGGAACTGCAATTCAAAACCACAATGAGTTATCATTTCACACATGTCAGTATGACCATTAGTTAAAAACAAACAAACAAACAAACAAACAAAAATAGGTAAAAACCCAGAAAAAAAACAAGCGTTGACAAAGATTTGGAGAAATTTGAACACTTGTATGTTGATAGGAATATAAATTGGAATATTATGGAAAATAGTATAAAAGTTCAAGAATAAATTAAACTACCATGTAATACAGCAAATCCACTTCTTAATATAAAAGAATTGAAGTTGTGATTCAAAGAAATACTCATATTCCCATGCTTGCTGCAGCACTATCTACAATAGTGAAAATGTAAAACAAACCTAAATGTCTACCAATGGAATGGATAAGTGGATACAGAAAATTTTCTGTTACAAGTCAGTTGGGGTAGTACGTGCCTGTAATCCCAGTAGCTGGGAACTGAGGCAGGAGGATTGTGAGTTCAAAGCCAGCCTCAGCAATTGCAAGGTGATAAGAAACTCAGTGAGACCCTGTATTAAAATAAAACACAAAATAGGACTGGGGATATGGCACAGTGGTCAAGTGCCCCTGAGTTCAATTCCCATTACCTGTATCCCCAAAAGAAAAGAATGAAAAAGAAAATGTGTTACATACATTTTATTTATTCATAAAAAGAAGAAAATCTGATCTTCTCTCTTGCTTTTCTCTCCCCCTGACTTACTTTTTTTCTCCTCCTCGCTTTCCACTCTCTCTAGCGGGCGCCCTTTCTCTTTCCTTTCTCTTTTCCTCTCATTTTCTCTCTTACCCTGCAGGGAGACACTCGGTTTGCTTAATACCTGTCATTTTCTCTCTTACCCTGCAGGAAGACACTTTGTTTGCTTATGTGAAAAAAAAAAAAAAAAAAAAAGAAGAAGAAGAAAATCTTATTTCTTGAAATATGTATGAACATTGAAGACATTAGGCTAAATGGAATAAGTGAGTTGCAGATAATTAAATATTGCAGGATTCTACTTCTTTGAGATTCTAAACAAATCAAACCCATAGAAGCAGAAAGTAGAAGATGCATTTATTGTCAAATTAGTTTATATATTCAAAAAAAGTTGGAATATTGTACTACTAAATAGAAAGATTTCAATATACACTGCTGTATTAGTCAGCTTTCCCACATGGCGATGAAATACCTGAGAAAAACAATTTAAAGAATGCGAGGTTTGTTCTGGCTCATGATTTCAGGTGGTTCAGCCTGTCACTGGCTGGTTCTGTTGCTTTGGGGCTAAAGGGAAGCAGAACATCATGCTGATGAGAGCTTGTGACTGAGGGAGTCACTCACCACAAAGCAGCCAGGAAATGGAAAGAGAAATAGCCTGGAGACAAGAATCACAACTTTAAGGACATGTTCCCAGTGATTCACCTCCACCAATCAGGCCCCACCTTCCAAGGTTTCCATCACCTCTTGTTAGGGTCCCGTTCAGACTAATCCCCGAGAGTCAAAGTGAACACACAGTAATGCAAATCACGCAATGAGGTTTTATTAAAGCAAACTCGAGCCTGAACTGCAACCAGCCCCTCAGACCTATACAATGGCTGCGGGGGGAAGTGGCCCTTAGTGGAGAGAAAGCGCTCTATTTAAGAGCTTTTTCAGCATTCATACACAAGGACCTGTACGTTATTGGTTAAAATTCAGATAGCTAAATATTTGTCCTCTTTTGGTTTGGTCCCTCCACTTTATTTGAATCTTATTGGGTCCTGCCAAAACTGAACAGTCCTGGAGGGAGCAGGGAGGAGGGAAGGAGTGAATTATGAGGGAGAGGGATCAGGGCTAGGTTCCCCTGTCCTTGATAGATGGGGTCTCTGGACAGCTGCACATTCCTCAGATAGATATCTCTGAACAGCCTTGATAAACCTGGGGCCCAGCACATCTCTTTTGACCTGTATTGGCCCTCCAAGGCGCCGCTGCGGCTGTTGGCATCCTCGGTGCTTGCACGTCCTTTTCCTGGGGGCCCAGTTTACGAAATAGCTTGTTTATACAAGAGGGCTGCACGGATGGCACCCCGTTCTCAACACTCTCAATTGAGTCACAGGCTCACAAGCCTTCCATACATGGCCTTTGACAGATATTTTAGATATGATCATTACAACTGGTAAGTGTTCACTGCAATGGGCGGATAAATTATTGCATGAATGGATATGTTGAAGCAGCAACTCCTTCCTAAGATGTTTCTTTTTATCTGTTTGTAATTGCAACCAGCTAGTTTCTATAATCATGCTTGCTTAGCAGCTATGGCAGGAACCAGAGCTGCCTGAAGGAAAAAGAAAAATCAAGGTTACTTGCATGAGAAAGTATTGAAATCCTGCAGTCTGTACTGTATAAAAGATACTGAAAACAAAGGACTGGACTAAGCTTTCAATGATGACGCTCATGAGCCTGCACTGGTGCTGAGTAAACCTTGCTCTTCTATATCTCCAAGGGCTGCCTATTTCTTTCCAGCACCATACTTTTCTGTATTTTTGCATATTTTCCAAACAATGTGAATATTAAATCTCAAAGTGATAGCCATAAAATTCCTATCTGTGGTGTTCAGTCGTATGGAGCATAGAGATGGGAGTGGGTCATTGTGCTACCATGTACCTTTATTATATTTTTGATACATTGAAAATATTTTTAATAATTAAATTGGAATACTCAGTTGTATAATTCAAGAATTGTGACTTGCTTCTCTACAACTCTATTGATTGTAGAGAAAAATGGACCTAAATATTTCTCTATTTCCAGAAATTAAGCCATTATTCTAAATTATGAAGATACTTGTTCAAGTTTAAGCAGAAAACATTATTTGCAAATTTCTTTATTTCAGAAGTTTGAGTTGAATAGATTAAGAAATGTGTACTCTAATTTCAGTTGGAGGAAAATAAAACCTGGAGATGACATCTCAGTCAACTAGAAGTATACTGTGTAAGAAAGTGAGGCTTTGGGGGACAAAAGACAGTCAGGGCAGGTGATAAATAATTGGGTCTCCTAGAGAAGATTGGAAAGAAAAGAAATGCTGATAGTTCCAGAGCCCTCCCCGCTCCTTCTCAAACCTGTTGCCAAGGTGACCCACCTCCAGGGAATTGTTCATCCCTGCAGGGAGTTGCAGGAGTTGTTAATTAATTTCTCCTGGGCTGCTCCCTTCCTGCCCAGGATCATTTCACCATTTGGCCCACCTTAGGGTCAACAGTCACATGTGCAGGATAGAGGAAAAGAAGCCATGAGAACAAATGAAATCTAGAATGTAGAAAAGGAGCAAAACACCCCCACTTCTTTGGATACCCAGCTCTGGGTCCTCTTCTCTGTGGAGTACTCTATCTCTGTTCTATCCTTTAAATAATACTTGCTTTCTGAGGTGTTCAATCTTCCCATCTGAGAAATGGAACTCAGCCCTGATAGATTCTCCTCACCAACATCAAAAGGATACACAATTCCCATTTGTTAAGAGAAAAAGAACAGAGCTAGAAATAGCATCTCTGATAGAAAAAGTAAACATACAAGGAGCACGCTGAATTAATTGATTTCAGACTTAATTGAGATGATCAACCTAGGAAAAACAAAGAAGCAACAACTGTACTCTGTCGACATGTCTAAACCAGAAATTAATAATTCAGGACCAAAAGAACTTCTTTCTGGATATTAACCTGCAGCGAAAATATCTTCTGTCTAAACCAAGTATATCAGAGTAATAAGTATTCTCTGGTTTTGTTCTTGTTTTGTTTAGTTTTTTTTTTTTTTTTTTTTCAGTTATTCCTCTTAAAGATAGTTTGTGGCTAAATTATTTTGTGGAAATGCTAAAGTTTTCCTGCCCAATAGTTCCATGTGGTTATTTACTTTTAAATAAATTGAAAGAAAAGAAAGAAATTCAGCTCTCACTTTCTTGGCCCGCATTTCAAGAGCTGAAGAGCCACACGTGGACCAGACCTATTGCACTGGACAGCATGGATAGAATATTTCTCAGTCCCAAAATTTTATAGGAATTTAATTATTCTGAAGAGTCGTCCCAACTCTAGATTAAAATAGCTTTCAGGATAATTAGGACAGGTTGAAATTATTAGACATCTGGAATATCACCTCAAAGGCCTTTGCCCCCAGCAAATACCTTCATATATTCCTTTATTGAGTGGTCAATATCATTTTACATGAGACCTTCTTTACTATTCCTCAGCTTTGGTGTGTGTTAAAATAACATGTGAAGACTGAAAACATCCAACCCTAGTTTACCTATGGAGAATAGTTTAGTATAATATACAGTTATTAGTATTCTTAAAAATTTCCCAATTGATTTTGATGTGCAGTCAGGATTGAAAGCTATTATTAGAGATGCATGTAAGCCACATCCCAGGCCTCCTATCAGAGGGAGGGAACAGGGTCAATCTATTTGTTTAATAAACTCCCCAGATAATTATGAAGCACATTAAATCTTTCAAATCATCTCTTTTCTACTTTCCTTTCTTTCTGAAAATAAAAAGAAGTGTGTATTTTACTTTCTCTTCAGCATTTAAACCTGACTTTGAGAGAGCAATGTCCTTAATACTTGCCCATGAAAATCTCATTTAGCTGCTTTCTTCTACTTATTTCTATTTATTTATTTATTTTTTATTTTTATTTATTTATTTTAATAACAGGGATTGAACCCAGAGGAGTTTTTAACCACTGAGCCAAATCCTCAGGATTCCTTTCCTCCTTTATTTATTTATTTATTTATTTATTGTGGCAGGGTCTTCCTAAATTGCTGAAGCTGTGCTTGAATTTATGATCCTTTGTCTCCACCTCCCTAGTTGCTGAGATGACAGATTACAGGCACCTGCCAACGTGCTTGGGTGACTGGCAACCTATCTCTTCTTCTACCTACTTCCATTATCCATTTTTTAAAAACTCCAATCAAGTATATTAATATTCTTTTCTTTTGTTTTTTTTTTCCTATTTATATTATTGGAACTTAATACACACACACACACACATATGTATATAACAAATACATATCTGATATATTTGATAACTCTTTTGATATGATAACACCAAAACACCAAGTAATAGGGGAATTTTATGGAAGAAATTTATAGTAAATAAAATTTCATCACTTACAAAAAAACAATTAGTCAATGATTGGCCAGTGCTTTTATGAATCTATCAATTAAAACACAAAACATGACTAGAAAATTGTGTCACATTACATTTTTATCTTTTAATCTTGTAGACTTTTCTATTTTTTGTACAGATTTTTTCTTATTATTTATTTATTTATTTTTATTGTAAACAAATGGGATACATGTTGTTTCTCTGTACATGGAGTAAGGCATACCATTTGTGTAATCATAAATTTACATAGGGTAATGTTGTTTAATTCATTGTTATTTTTCCCTCCCCCATGCCTCCCACCCCTCCCACCCCTCTTTTCCCTCTATACAGTCCTTCCTTCCTCCATTCTTGCCCCCCTCCCAGCCCCCATTATGTGTCATCATCCGCTTATCAGTGAGATCATTCGTCCTTTGTTTTTTGAGATTGGCTTATCTCACTTAGCATGATATTCTCCAGTTTCATCCATTTGCCTGCAAATGCCATAATTTTATCATTCTTTATGGCTGAATAATATTCCATTGTATATATATACCACAGTTTCTTTATTCATTCATCAATTGAAGGACATCTAGGTTGGTTTCACAATCTGGCTATTGTTAACTGAGCAGCTATGAACATTGATCTGGCTGTATCTCTGTAGTATGCTGATTTTAAGTCCTTTGGGTATAGGCCAAGGAGTGGAATAGCTGGGTCAAATGGTGGTTCCATTCCAAGCTTTCTGAGGAATCTCCACACTGTTTTCCAGAATGGCTGCACTAATTTGCAACCCCACCAGCAATGTATGAGTGTACCTTTTCCCCCACATCCTCGCCAACACCTATTGTTGCTTGTGTTCTTGATAACCCCTATCTCTCACCCTGCACAAAACTCAACTCAAAATGGATAAAGGACCTCAGAATCAGACCAGAGACCCTTCATCTTATAGAAGAAAAAGTTGGTCCAAATCTTCAACATGTCGGCTTAGGATCAGACGTCCTTAACAGGGCTCCCATAGCACAAGAAATAAAAGCAAGAATCAATAACTGGGATAGATTCAAACTAAAAAGCTTTCTCTCAGCAAAGGAAACTATCAGCAACGTGAAGAGAGAACCTACAGAGTGGAAGAAAATCTTTGCCACTCATACTTCAGATAAAGCACTAATTTCCAGAATATATAAAGAACTCAAAAAACTCTATACCAAGAATACAAATAATCCAATCAACAAATGGGCTAAGGAAATGAACAGACACTTCACAGAAGATCTACAAGCAATCAACAGATATATGAAAAAATGTTCAACATCTCTAGTAATAAGAGAAATGCAAATCAAAACTACACTGTTTCCATCTTATTATTTTTTAATTATTATCTTTTACTTATCTATCTTCCCTTAAGGGACCAATATTTGACTTGATATACAGAGATGAATATTATTTTATGTTCATTAAATATGCAAATAAATATATGCAAAACACATATATGGATTATTTTTAAATAAAAATATTCTATATGTATTCCTTGAATGAGTATTTTTATAATTTATAAGCATATTAAGTTATGTCTGCAATGCCATCAAAATTCATATTGAGGTTTTATTTACAGTGCAGCAATGCAGGACGTGGAGTAACCCCAAAGCTCATGCGTGGAAAATGCAAGGTTTAGAGTTCAAATGATCATATAGTGACATTTAAATCTCATTTAGCTGCTTCTTCTACTTATTCCTTTTTATTTATTTATGTATTTATTTTAATAACAATGGATTAATTCCCAGATAGATATTAACTGGTTGGTAACGGAAAACAGGCAGGATGTGGCTAGAGGAGATAGGACACTAAAATTCTTCCTTTGGGGATTATATTTTGTTTCTGATGAGAAGGGTTCTCTGTGTTTCCCTTTGCAATGTTCTGAGCCATTTTCCTCTGCCATGCCATCCTGCCATCATGTTCTGTCTTACCTTGGCTCCAGAGCTATGTAGTCAGCTATATATGGCATGAGACCCCTGAAACTGTGAGCCCCAAATAAACTTGTCCTCCCTTTAAATTGTTTTTTCAGGTCTTTAGGTTACAGTGGAAAAAATAAAACTAAACAAAACAAAACAAAAAAACCAGAAAACAAAAAACAAAAAAACCAAAAAAACAAAGTGGGTAAAACATGGAACTTAATGGAATGTCTTCCAGTCATGGGGTCAGGACTTAAGGGAATAATGGATGTCTTTTCTGCAAGAGTTCTTGAAGAACTATATTAATTACCATGAAAGAAGTTTGTAAAGTGAAGTTATCATTCTTATTTTGCCACTTCCACATATACCTACTTGCTCTTCCACTTTTCTCCATGAGGTCCTTAAATATTAGTACCATATACTAGACTTTTTAGTCTCCAGCATTGTGATCAAAAATTAACCTTTTTACCTGATACATTAGCCAGTCTGAAGTACTGTGTTACAGCAATAGAAAAATGGCCTGAGGTATCTCTTTAAGTAAAATGTTACAGATTGAATTTATTCCTTTCATTGTGGCAACATCCATTCCAAGGCACAAATTTCTCTCCATTATTTTCTAACTGGTAAGCATTCAGATGATTTTGATTATTCTCTAGCAGAAAAAGTGATTTTTTTTCCTAATAGAAAGGCTATAATATTAGTGTCTATAACACGTGATTTCACTATAATTTTTACATACTGGTATCTTTTTGCTATGGTATATATTCCCATATCTGATAATGATGAGAGAGATGCTTGTGCTTTTTTATTTTAATATATAATACTTTGGTTTTACAAAAGAGCTGAAAAATAGGTTTATGTTAGGGACAACAATATATAGGTATGCTATTTTTCACATTAATGATACATAGGGAATCACCAAACATTGGTGTTTTTTAATAATGAATGAGAAATAAGGTTTTGAAAATACCTTAATTTTGGTCTATCTCCAAAGTAAAACACATTCAAATTATATTTATATTCTTTTCTCATTTTTTACATTTTATCTCAATAAGAACAATTAAGAACATTTATATTAATTATGGAATTTACAACTTTGTCATATATATGTTCAACTTATTTTTCTTTTGACATTCTATATATTTTTCCAAGTAGATTTTATTTTCATACAGTCAGCTTTATCATTTTTTACATAAAAAGGGTCTTTGATCCAATTTTATTTAAATAATGCATCTGATACTTAAGATTACACATTTGGTCTCAAATATTTATTCTATTTTAAAATAAAATTTATTTTTAATCAGTTTCATTAATTAGAATAATAAACATATTGAATTATAAAGAGAAACAATTACATTTAAAATTTGAATTTACTTGGAAAATTTTTACATACAGTGAAAGTAGAGTTGGCTTTATTATCTTCCTAGACAGCTAATTATTGTGCCAGCAAGTCATTAAATTAACAATCTCTCTCCAAACTGAAAGCAATTGTTTTATTGCTATATACTAGATTTTCACTAAAACTGAAAAGTAGTTTTGCACACTGTTCTTCATTGTGTATTTTCTCTTTCTAAGGCAATGTTTCATTTCACTAAGGAAACTTTATAATGTGTTCTATTAACTGGTTAGTAACTTCTTCCCATTTTATTTTTGTTATTATTATAAAATATTATTGACTATTATGATAATTTATGTAACCATATGAAATTCAATATGACTTTATGATACTGATGTGGAAATTCCACTAAAATTTCATTAAATTTGAATCTTAAGTTTGAGAATGTTGCAATCCAGAAATATGTCATGCACTTAAATTTCTCTGGATCTAACTTCACATCATTCAGTAGGATTTTGTAGTTGTTCTTATTTGACTTTACTTTGCTTATTAAATTGTTTCTTATGTATTTCTCAGTATCACACTAAAAAAATAACATAATTTTCCCCAATTATATTGTTAAATATTATTGAAATAGATTATAATTTTAACATTTATTTTATATTAAGCTGTCTCAACAAATCTCTGATTTCTGATCAATTTTTCTTTCTTACAATAGTGTGTTTGGTTGTTCTGATAAATAAATTAATCAATGTTAATGTATTTGTTCAATTATTTTCAAGAGTCATAGATATACTTCCTTTTTCCCTCATGAATTATTAGTATTATATAATTATAATAAAATACAGTGAAGTTTGTTCTTGACTTTTAATAGGAATGGCCTTATTATTTCTCAATTTAAAATAATTTCTGCTCTTGAATTTTCTAGTAAATTAATTAGCTTCTATTACTTTTCGTCTAAACATTTTTTTATCATTTTAAGCTACTTTTGGCCTAAAATGTCGTAGCTCTTCTTAAACTTAATAAGTGAATGAATTATAATGGACCATCATTATATTTCTGTAATATTCTCTATTTTTATCACTTTTAGGAATACCTAGAATTGATTTTCTAATACTTTTAAGAATGTTTTCATATTGATTAATAAAATTTGTCTAATGCTTTCTACTTATATTATCTTCATCAGAAACAAATTTTGCTAAATTTGTAAACTAAATTGATTAGTCATCATTTCTTTCAACTGGATTGTTAAGACGTATTTTGCCCAAAAGTATGTTTAAATGTTAGACTGTATATTACCTTATAATCTTCAAAATTTTATCTATTCAAATTTTTCCTTATGGTTGTAGAATTTTTGTAATATAATGCTATTGTTATCTTACATTTATAAATCCATACTGAGTTTTCTTCTTTAGTCCCAATCTTATTTGATCTTTTCCTACATCATTTTAAAAAATTCTTGATTACAAGGAATTAACTTCTTTTTTAAATATTCTGAAAAAAAAACTTTGAATTCCTATACCATTAAAATTACACAGACTTTGATGTTAATTTTATCATTTTCTTCCACATTTTTGATTGATTTTTTTATTATTTAATTTTAATATGAATAATATGCCCTTCTTTCCATATTTCTTTACTTAAATTTTGATGACATTTTGAAAATAAATTTAACTTTGCTTTCATAAATATTACTTTTCTTTAAAATGCTCTTTTCTTTGCTTTCTGATGGATCTTAAATTTTAATTGGATTTTATCTTTGAAGCATAAGTGTTTAGCAATTCATTTCAAAATTCTCTAACATAAATTTTATTTTTTTATCTTTGTTAGTTTTTTTACTTTCTTTTAACAATTGTTAATGATATTTTGTTAATAGACATTTGACATATATTCATACAAACGTAAATTTTATTTTATCTTTTTTAGATTAGTTTTATTTTAATAATCTATAGTAAAATCTTATAATAGCAGAATATTCTAATTCACATAGTGTTCCTTGTTCATAATGGTAAGTCATTTTACTTTTCTCCCAGATTTGAATACATCTACCTTCAAATATTTTTCATACTATCAGATAGATGATTCACTTTAATAAAAGCAGACTGATTTATGTTACTCTCTAACTTTAAAAAAATCCTTTGATATCTATACTTTGTTTATTGTTTCTATAGTAATATTAGCACTTCCAGATCTTTTCAGCCTTTGTTTGAACTTAATATCCCTTCCACAGATAAAATGGTGTTTCACCTCTTTGCCTTTAAACATGCGTGTAATTTTGCATGAAATACCCAGATTTCAGTTCTCTGTCTGTTTAACTAAAATTCTGCCAATATTCTTCTCCAAAAAATTGCCATCTTGATGCTTCTCTCAAAGCTGCTTGTTTTGAAGTTAATGAGTTCTAAGAATTCTTTACTTTTTAATGTATCTTTTTGAAGTTGGTGTTTCCACTGAAATGACAACCTAAGGAAAATATTGTAGACATATAGTAATTACATTTTGCCACATTATTTTGATGCCTGTATTTGCCCATTTCCTATTAGGTTTTTTCTGATAATTTTAGCATGTATGACACTAAGTGGTTTCTAAAAGGATAAAAGTAAAATCTTTCCATTCCTGGTATAATATTTTGGTTTTCAAAAAGGCAAATCTACCCTTTTTCAGATAATTCATTTAAAATATTTATGTAGGATAAAACCTAGTTTCTTGGGTTAATATGGTGAAACTTTTTCTAAATATCATGGAAATAAATAAAGGTGATCTCAAACTAATAACGAAAAATTAAAGGTAAAACAAATATGTGAAGGTAAATTTATTCCACATGATAGTCACATAATATAATTTCATGTTCAATTGGGCATGGCTTCCCAGGTCTTTAAAGAGATTACTTCGGTATTTGAACTGACTCATTATATAGTCTTCCTTTTAAATTTAAATATGTTTACACACACACACACACGCGCGCACACACACACACACACACACACACATTCTGCAATATAACTATCAGTATCTCTGACTAATATGCTCTATAAATTCCCCCTTTTTATACTTTCAATCATGTGTAATTTCTTTAATAATAAGTGTGATGAAAAATAAGTAATACTATCTTTACATTCTATAAAGAGGAGCAGAATCTCTTTATAGTTTTGTTTAATGTCCATAAATGCTACCTATTGGTGAGTTTGCAAACATATTCAAGACAGAAATATAAACAATTTTGTCCAGGTAGCAGATTAGTGTTCAGGATATGTTATTTGCTTCCTTCCAGATGCAGAGGATGAGGTATGGAGTTTTATTTTGTTTTGCTTTCCATGTGGAGAATTAATGGAAATTGGCATGCACAGGAAGATGAAGATAATTCCCTTTACTCTTCAAAATTATGACAGCTCAGTTTCTTAGTCATATTTAATCAGATGAACATATATTCAGTTATCAAACAACAATTATATTTTAGTAAATGTTTAAAGGTAACATTTTATGTTGGAGATAAAAAATGTGAAATTTAAAACATGAATCTGTCATAGAGCTTGGAGACCAATAAGCCAGAGATCTGAAAGACACACAAAGAACTGCTGTTCTAAATGTAAACCTCCAAAAGAAAGGAATTACCTTATATATTTGCTATAAAGACCAGGAAGTGAAAGGCTATGCTAACTTACAAATGTGGCTTTATTTGAAATTTCAATAATATAGTATAGACAGTATTTTAGTAACTGAGGGAGAAATCAGTTATCCCAAAGGAGGAAACAGAGTCACATATAAAGAACTCAGCTTCAGCTAACACATAGGACTATACACACATACACACTTTTAAATATACATGCATTTATAGGTCTAGTCTATACATATATAAATGTGCATATGTGTGTAAATGTGTGTATATGTAAATAAGTCACAACATATTACTGTAAGATTCTGGGCTTCTTAAATATTTACTTGTACATAATTCATTTGTTAAATTTTGAGTTTTGTATATATTAGGACATACTTTTGAGTAGGGGTTTTCAATCTTGGTAATATTGACAGTTTGATCTGCTTAAGCATTTGCATTGGATCTGGGGATGCCCTTATTGCTGGCAGCATCCCTGGGCACTTCTCAGCAGAGTCCAGTGGTAGCCAGCACTCTAGGTCTCACAACTAAACGTTTGTCTAGATATTTCCAAATCCCATGAAGGGAGGGCAAAATTGCTCCCAGTTTAGAACCAATGCCAGAGAATAATATTCAATAAAGGAATCATGCACAAACTGTCCTAGCATATGCAAATCCTATGTAAGCATGTGATAAAATTTCAGTTTTGCATATTGCCTTGTTCTTAAAATATATTACTTGTTCTATGAACAAAGTCAAATTTGAGAAATTTAAAAAGGTATGATGCAAAATCTACGTACAAGGATAAAGTCAAAATATCATCATATATTTCTACTTTGAAAATTCTGTTTAAATATAAGGAAAGACTAAGGATTGTTCAGTTATTAGTCATCTATAAATAAGTATGTAAACCATTTAGCAATAAACTCCATCCCCCAGGAGAATTTTAAAGAGTAGAGTTATCTTCATCTTACAAATAATTCCTTCTACACAAAGGGATGTTAATTCAGAACATGAACTTAAAATGTTTTAAAATCAATGCTTGTCTAATTTTGAAAACCTACTGGAATAATGCAATGGTTGAATACTTCATGCATTAAATCCTTCTAAAACATTGTACTGCTTTGTAAGAAGTTTCAAGGACACAGTGAAGGAGAATTAAATTATCAAGTAACATTACCGCTTATTCTTATATTTACATTTATCTTCAAAGAGGGTCATTTATTTTGGGAGGCAAAGAGAACTATACATCAAACTAATGCACACACCTTTTAAAATGTGCCCTTCATGCTATGACTGTACACTGTCAAGCTCAGTTTGCAGTGGTTTTATCTGCTGGAGAAGAAGTTTTAAGTATGTAGGCTCCATAGTTTAATCTGCTTTGAACATATTTTCTGTTTTACATTTATGTAGGAGTGGCAAAACAAAAAATCATCTGTTAAAAAGAATAACCTCCATAATAATCATTTCCAAAATCTGCTGCACTGATCCTCATATGCCTACCCAGATGGTGAAGTGGTGAAATGGAACCAAGAACACCTCAAGGCAGCTCTGGTTGTTGTTAATCTCTGGAGAATTTCAACATGGAAGCACACCTGCCTAAATCTGCATCACCTTGCAAGTCAAAAAGATGTTTTCAGCATAACTTTACAAAAAGTAAGATAGCAATACATTATGTATCTGCTTTTCTCTTCAGACAATACTATGGATTTTTACAGAATGTAGAAGTACAAGGGTCCAACATGGTTTTGCTTTAATAAAACATTATCTACAATATTTATTGCAATTTTGTCCTGCATGTCTAACTTTACAAATCTCTATAAATTCTATTCTGATGCATTGAATACAGAGTATGAGCAAAGAAGTGTCATGCCAGAAGAAGGGAACTTTCTATTATAATCAAGAACATAAACCCCATTTCCACTTGTTAAGAAGTGGGTATCAAGACCTCAAGAACTTTTTGATGCTTCAAAACAAGGTGATGAGTGTCATTTTCATAACATAATGACATTTAGAAGTTACTCCCCAGATAATTTTCTGGCCAAGGCTGTTATATAGCTCTAAGCACAACAAATTAAAATGTGGGAAAGATACCAAAAGGATGTGGTCTATCATACAAAAATAGGCACTAGGAATTTGTATTTTAAAATGGTGCTTTTTAAAAACATTATCTTAAAAGTTAGTCATAAGAAGCTGGTTTGGATTGACTGTCACTATTATCATGTAAAATGCCCTGCAAAACTTACAAGGAGAATGTGTGTTTCTTCTCTCTCTCTCTCTCTGTAACTATATCAAATTATATCAGTATTTTGACCAATTCTTAATAGTTATGCTTGATATAAACATAAATACATAATAATTTCACAAATATTAATCATTACCAATACTTGGATTTTTCCAAAAAATAAAAAAAAAATTGTAAATTTTCATATCATTAAATAAATATATTTCTTAGAAATAAAAAAAAGAAATGGTTATATTAATGAAATAGGGGATTTGGCATAGTATTTTATTGCTTCAATTAAATATTGCATTTAGGTAGTAGTGTAATATTTTTTAAAATTCACATTATCAAACTATATTACTAAATAAAGCAATCAAAACACCATTTCCCACAAGAACCAGTCTCAGTTGTCTAACACAATTTGGCACTCACACCCTAATTTCAATACAACTCAGTTTGTTGCCATACATTTCCTAAAGGACACTGTGAATATAAACATGTAAGTTACAATTCTTCTAAACCCTTCAAGTGTTCTCTTCCTTCAAATATCTTTAAATACCAAAACACTTTTGTTATTCTGATAGATGCTTTATAAAATTTTTGAATAAAGAACACTTATAGTCTTATTTGATGTCTTCTTTTCATTTCCTTCTCATGTATTACTTCTCCATTTTCCAGAAGTTCAAAACTGGCTTGTCACAAAAAAAAAAAAAAAGTCTTATTGGAAAAAGTAACAAATGTGTCAACACAGGCTCCTTTTCAGTGGAAATGAAGGGGAAATTCCATTTCTTAGAATACTATTTTTGATGCTGATGGAATATTTGGTTTGTGACAATATAGGTTTAATTTAGAAACAAAATACAAACTTTGTTTAATTAGAGAAATATAAAATGGTGTTCATTTATTCAGTAGACATTTATTCCATCTGAATAAACAATTTAAAATACATAAAGCACGAATGACTGAAAAAGTCAATGTTTATCCTTATAACAGTTTAAAAAAATCGTTCAAAGATAAATCATGCTGGGTCCATTTTCTGTTGCTATTACAAAATACCTTAGACTTTGTTTGTTTGTTTGTTTGTTTGTTTTAAAGACGTTTATGTACATCACAGTTTGGGAGGCTAAAAGTCCACAACAGGGACTTTCATCAATTTGATCTCTGGTGAGGGTCCCCTTGGCTATATCACAGCATTGTGAATGGATCATGGCTGGGGAATGTGTGTGTGTGTGTGTGTGTGTGTGTGTGTGTGTGTGTGTGTGTGTAAGAGAAAGAGAGAGAGAGAGAGAGAGAGAAAGAGAGAGAGAGAGAGAGAGAGAGCGAGCCATCACATGGTGAGGCAGAAAGCCAGGTAGATTCAGGGACCAAGCTTGCTCTTTGGAACTAACCAGTGTTCTGAAAGAATTACTTTAGTCACTTCTGATGGTGGTCCCTACCCTCATGATTTAATGATATCCCATAAACTTTTTCTCTTTATGTTTCTATCACCTTAATATTGCCACACCGTGGACTAAGGTTTTAATATATGAACCTCTTGGAGACACACTAAAATCATAGATAATAGTATATGGAATTAATGGATGTTATTTAATCCTTACTTATCCACTTCCCACATGTATGACAATGGACCTATAATTAAGTTCCAGATTCTTCCTACTCCATAAATTTGAGCTTATAATACCACAGAATTACATTGTCAATAGAGCTATCTGTGAATAAGAAAATATGTGAATCTGTCTTGTCTAAAACAATAGCCACTGGGCACATTCGGTTATTCAGCACGTTAGATATGATTCATGTTTTTAAGGGCTGAATTTTTGATCATAGTAAATTTCAATTTAAATAGTTATATGTGATTAGTGACTACAATATTATTCAGTACAGCCTAAAAATAATAACACACATTATGTTTTTGAAAATAACATCTTACTTTTCCTCATAAAAATGAGAAAAGTTCAAAATACTGATTAAGGTGTAATGATAATGTCTTTCTTATATGAGTATGTTGAAAGAATGATCATAATAGAAAGAAAGTTGGTGATATTTATCAAAAGTGTTAAAATGTTAACAAATTTTTATTTTGCAATTTCATTTCAAAATATAACCTAAGATAATGATCTAATTTTCACATTAAGGTTTTTTGCTCAAGCAATTTTATTTTAGGAGAAGATTGACCAGTCCCAATAAAGATGTATTTAATCATTATGTATGCAAATTGTGTGACAGTATGATTGATAAATAATAATTAAAATAGGCTAAGAATGTAGATGTTTGCCTAGTATGCATAAGGCTCTGGTTTCAATCCGTGCTACTACTACTGATACTACTGCTACTATTATTACTACTAATAATGATATAACAACAGCAACAGTAGTAAGTACCTATTAAGATGACAGGCATGCTGGTTTATATCTATAATGTAAGGTACTCAAGAGGCTGAGGCAGGAGGATTCCAAGTCCCAAGCCAGCTTAGGCAACTAAACAAGACTCTATCCCAAAATAAAGATTTTAGAAAAGGTGGAAAATATCTCTGTTCAGTAGTAGATAAATTGCCTAGCATGCACAAGGCCCTGAGTACAATATCCAATCAATCTTACTAAAAAAAAAAAAAAAGAGAGAAAAGGTGGCACAGATTGGTATGAATTGGGGTATAGTGAGAAGCAAGAACAAGGATAACAGATTGTATACTGGGAGCCAGAGAAAGGTTTTCCATTTCTCACACTACAGTGGTTGTGATTTAGGGATAATCCAATGTCTGCTCTGGGGTCTTAGTTTCTCATTTGCAAAATAAAAAATAAATATTCTATAAAAGATGGTTCAGTCCCATAAATCTATGTATCTTGCTGTTTTTCATTGAAAGACACAGAAACCAGCTAAAAAAAACCAATCTTGTTCCTTGCCATAGCTGTATTTAATAGGTCTGGGATCTTTAGAGAAGAATTATTATCTATCCTGAGGTAAAGATGCTTTTAAGTGGAATAATTTGTCAAACACTCTTTGAGGGCACACTGTTAAGGATGATCAAAGACAGGGGAATAACATTGAACTCATCTTGCAGTCACATATAAAGGAGGCTCTTCCAAGTGGAATGTGTAAATTTAGAGTTCCAAGGCCCACACAACAGTTGTAGAATGAGTGGAGCAACAGATAAAATGCAGTATTAACTATGGAGAACAACTTACATGGTTAATAATAGAGATAAAGTCTAAGATGATGCATTTAGATTTTATCTATCTGAATTATGGTGATGAACTCTAGAGGAATAACCCAGATCATTTGTAAGATGGTAGTGAGATGAACTTAAAGGGCAAATGATTTCCATTCCAATCCATATATAGCATACGTATAGTATCACCAACCACAAGACTTGCTCTTAGGGGACCAAGATTTTGAGACGATTAATGAACTATAAGAAGGAAGAGGGAAAATTGGAGAAAACAACACATTGTAATTTTTAATCTCGTAGATTCATTATTGCCATCAGAGAGCTAAAGGAAGTAAAACTCAGCTTTAGTACAGGATCAGATTAAAAAAGAAAAGAGCTTTGACATGCATCATGCATATTCACCAGATCAAAAACTCTTATTATTTCTGAGGTTATCAAATTTCTTATCCTGACAATAAAGTTGTTAAGACATCTGATTATGTAAACACATTTAAACAAACAGGAACCACCCAGGCATTAATTAATTAAGGTAATTACAGTGAAAGAATGCAAACCAAGTTCTATTTTCATTGAACCATAAAAATAATCTGTGTCCTGTACCTTTCTCTCCTGTCACACTGCCCTTATTTTTGCATTCTAAACAGATCTTGAAGTGGGGTTTGTGGGATGTTCTGCCTCTCCTATCCATTGCTCTTGTCAAAAGAAATTTGGATTTCGTCCTCTCTATTTAACTGAATTATATTTGATCTCTAAAGATTTCTTATTTCATCTCATTATTGAATAACAAGTAGATTATATGTTCCCATTGTGGTTAACTCTAATAATTTTTTTTGGAAAATAATTGAAAGAAAAAATGTCATATATAAAGTCAAAATTTTCAAGAAAATAATATTAGGAAAAAGCCTTTATCTTGATCTTATTCCATATTGTTTAACAAAGGAAAACTCTGATTCATGGATTTACTTTTTACCTATGAATATATATGGAAGAAAAGAACTCTGAACTGTATGATTAATATCAGGTAATGAGAGCTTATCTATAAATATATTTCAAATATACAGAATGCAGTCATGCCCTGATTTCCAAATAGAAGCTAAGTGCTTTATTGAACTTTTTTCAATCTCATGATTTGAACTACATCTTTTTTTTTTTTTCTTTTATCTTTATGTTTTTTGGTACTGGGGACTGAACCCAGGGACAGGTAACCAGTGAGTCACATCCCTAACCCCAACCACCTTTTTGATATAGTTTATTTAGAGATAAGATCTTTCTAAGTTGCTTAGGGCCTCACTAAAATGCCGAGGCTGGCTTTGAACTTGCAATCCTCCTGCCTCAGCCTCTCCAGCCACTAGAATTACAGGCATGCACCACTGTGCCAATTGAAAGCTTTTCTTTTCAAACAGCATATAAAACTTCTTATTGGTTTTATTTTCCTGTCTTTTTCAAATTATTGTTTCAATTATAGAAATTTTGTGACAGAGTGTGATAATTTGATTAATGAATGGTGTATAAGATTAAATCAGGGTAGTTAGTATTTGCATCTTTTATCATCTCAAATAATATTGGGGACAAGTCATATATCAAGTATTTAAAAAAAAACATGGAAATAGAGTCCTTCATATCTGGCAGCAGAGAATCTGAACGAAGGTCACTCCTCTGTATATTCAACATTACTAACCACTCTCAGTGACTCCCATGGGAATTTACCAGTCAACAAGAATTTTCAAAACCATGAGAATCTACCTTTCTGCACTGTCGTATATGCTTCTCTGAAACACTCTGTTGGGAGCAGATTTATTCACCACAGCCTTGTGTTGCATTCTTACTACTGACATGAAAGAGAAAGGTACTCTCCTGAGTCATTTCGTCCCTCTGGATTACCTCCACTTTTAGTCTCTGTTACATATGGTGAAATAACAGGTGTTGAATCAGTAATTTAATGGAGCTACAGATTTTTCCTGTTTTTATTTTAATTGAGTTGGAAAGAATATGAAGTTTGAACAAGGTGATGAATCAGACAATGGTAAACCTATAGCTGAAAAGGGAAATATATATTCAGAGCTTACTGTTAAAAATCATAGCATTGAATAATTCAATTCAACTGTGTGTATGTGCCTGTCCATGTAGCAGAGGAAGAGACATAAATATGATGTCAGCTCATTTATAGTAAATTAATACTGTATAATAAACTCAAATTCAGAATTTTACATAAGGTAAAGCAAAACAATCAAGCAAACAGCAACAACAAAAACCTTTATTCCCCCTTCATTTCCATTTACTATACTTTCCTTAGATTCCAAGTCACTATTTTAGTTGTATTAATATTGCTCATTCTTTTGTCTTCTCTCTCTCTCTCTCTCTCTCTCTCTCTCTCTCTCTCTCTCACTTTCTTCTTCTCTGTACCACACCTCACAGGGAATTCCTCACCCTAATCTCTCTTTAGGAAGTTATCTTTTAAATTTTCTTTTCTCTTTTCACTCATTCAAAAGGCTGGATTTTATGGATACTGTCTCTCATTAATAAGTGGGGTAACTCCCTAGCTCCCTAAGCCCTGACGTCTTCACACTGAGGTGATGATAGTTCAAAATGTGAAGTCAGCAGGTGTCTGCCATAACCATCATGAAAATAACGTTAATATAAATGCAGTCCCTAAAGGAAGTAAAATGATTAGTTTTATTGATAGGTATTTATTGTAAGTGGTACATAAATCTGTGGTTACAGGGGTTTGGCAAGATTCCTTATTTTAAAATTCAATCATATATTTTATGACTTCCATGGCACAATTTATCTTGCCTTTGTCTTTCATTGCTAAAGTCATAGCAATCACAATAATAATAACTTACTGGCTTATGAGTAAAAGAATATCTTTAAAATTTCAAAAAACATTAGATATTAAGTCTATGCATTTAATACCTATCTCTCAGAACAAATTGTAAATTGGTACCGGATCTATCTTATTCACTGCTCTTTCTCCATGGCCTGAGCTTGGTGCTTGGTTCCTATTAGTTGATAAACAACTTTGAGAGACTGTTTTATCTTTAAACCATCTTCTCCAGAATGCTGAAACTCTCCCTAGTTCCCTATGATCTTAGTTTGTACTTAGGAAACTCTTTCATTTCTCAAAGTTGAGTTATTTTTAACTAAGCTTTACAGAAAATAGTAGGGACTAACTGTGAGGTAAAGGGGAACAATAAAATGAACTAGATAGCTTATGATTACTGATTAATATTGATTCTTTCACAGAATCAATCTTTCTCTTTTTCTCTCCTTCCCCTATTCCTTACTTCCTTCCTGTTCTGGATATTGAACCAAGGGCTTTGCACATGCTAGGCAAGCACTCTACCACCGAGCTTCATCCCGGAATAGTATTTTTTTTTTCTGATTAAGCCAATGGACCTGTTCCCTAGGCTAATTCACCCACTCTACCTTCATCCCATGCAAGTCAGTTGATAGTGTCTCCGCTTCCCGATTGCCCTCCTGAAATTCTGTACATTCTCCACAATGAGAATACTATTAATTTAATAAGTAAAGTTATATTCCTCTTCCTTTTTATAATTTGCAGTGTGCTTTCCATTTGTATACTCAAAAATCCAAGCACAGGGAAGAACTGCCTTCAAATATTAATTCAAATCTTCTATGAAATGAAAGAAGTAACTCCTGGAAATTTGACAGAAGTTCTCTTACCCCTTCTACACAGATTTGAGTATCAATTGGAGCCAACTCATACCTAATAATTTAGAAAGGGGGAGTATGATGGATGCCAACTTCTTGAATTCCCATTAAATTCAGCAAAAATTGACTGAGCACTTACCATATACCAGATGGTGTTCTATAATGAATAAGATGTTATGAAGTAAAACACAATTTATAAATCAGGGTAAATATGTCTAAATGTAGCTAAAATATAATGTAATGATTGCCATATTTTCACAGTGAAAAAAGTGCCAGGAGAGCACAGAGGAAGGAGTTATTATTTTGCTTTGGAATTTCAAGGGATCTAACACAGAGAACGTGCCACTTAATATGGACCTTGAAATGAAAGAACAAAAATTTGAGAAAGGAAATCCAGTAAATGTGGAAAATCAAACACATGTATTTACCTTTTTAATCCAACAAAAAAGATGGTAAAATCATAAGAATAAAAATATGTATTCTTTCCCTTCTCTCCTCACAATATAAGAAGGAGGGATAATTTCAGATAGGGGTTATCCATGTGGTTTTGTACAATGAGAAGAATCTGAAGGGAAGAGAAGACAATAAAGTTAAGTGCCAAGGGGCTGCATAGGAGGGTAACAATCAGAATATGACTGTTCAGCACCATGAGATGACTAAAAATTAGAAATTATCATTCTAGATACGTTTTAATTAAGATTTAACACAGATTTAAGAAATGTTACGAGTTTAAGAAAAATTAAGAAATTTAGTGAAGTCAAAAATGATCATATTCAAATTCTGTTGTTAATAATTGCCAGCATATGTAAACTTCTTTGGACCTTAGAAAAACACAGGGAAGAAAAAATAAAATATGTTACTAACAAAGTGTAGTCTACACTGTTGAACTCTAAGAATATTTTATCATGAAATGCTATCATGTCACCTAAAATATGAACATTATTTGATTTAAGAAATGATATAATATCATGTTGTTAATTGTTTATTTAAAATAAAAATCTGCTCTTCACGGGGCGATCCAAGATGGCGGCCTAGAGGGATACTGCACCTCCAGTCGCTCCACAACCCAGGAGTTAAGAAGGGGAGGCATTGAGAGACTCGGACTGAAGCAGAGCCACGGGTGAGTCTGCCCACTGGGTAAAGCTCGGCCCGGGTGGCAGGCCCAGATAGAGGTGGCTTATCGGAGCCGGGCAGGGCAGCTAGAGTCATCCACAGGCAGTCCTGCGCACTCCGGCGGTGGGCCCCGCCCACACAGCCAGCTTCTCCAGGTTCTCGGAAGGGAACTGGCCCGCTAGTGAGAGCCTGTCTGAACAGAGCAGGCTCCGAGTCCCGGAGCCGCTGCAGTGCAGTGTACTCCTGCAAAGAACCAGCGGAGAGCCTCGATCTGCAATCAGCCTCAGGGATAAGGGCAGGGCAGCCAGAGACCTCTTCAGGCGGCTCTGCCCACTCCGGCTGCGGGCTCTCTTCACGGGGCGATCCAAGATGGCGGCCTAGAGGGAGACTGCACCCCCGGTCGCTCCACAACCCAGGAGTTAAGAAGGGGAGGCATTGAGAGACTCGAACTGAAGTGGAGCCACGGGTGAGTCTGCCCACTGGGTAAAGCTCAGCCCGGGTGGCAGGCCCAGATAGAGGTGGCTTAGCAGAGCCGGGCAGGGCAGCTTGAGTCTTCCCAAGGTAGTCTTCCACACTCCGGCAGTGGGCTCTTCCCACACGGCCAGCTGCACGGTGCAGGCCCACAGTGAGAGCATTTCCGCACAGAGCCAGTTCCAAAACATGGAACCAGTAGGGGGCTAGGGGCAGTATTCTTCGAATGAGCTGCTTTATCAGATTCCTCCAAGACATCAGGCTACTGAAGGCTGGGAGGTGATACACTGGAAATCTACTGGGACACTATAAGCCAATAGTGGAAAACTGCAATATCTCAGGGTCCCACTGACAACTGACCATTATGAGAAAACAAGGGAAGAAAATGTCCCAAACAAACCTAGATACTATATCAATAAAACCCAATGACAGCACAGCAGAAGAAATGTCAGAAAGGGAGTTCAGAATGTACGTAATTAAAACGATCAGGGAAGCTAATGAGGAGATGAAAGAGCAAATGCAGGCATTGAAGGAGGAGATGAAAGAGCAAATGCAGGCATTAAATGATCGCACCAATCAACAGTTAAAAGACCAAATACGGGAAGCAAGAGATCATTTCAATAAAGAGTTAGAGATACTGAAAAAAAAACCAAACTGAAATCCTTGAAATGAAGGAAACAATAAACCAAGTTAAAAACTCCATAGAAAGCATAACCAATAGGATAGAACACCTGGAAGACAGAACCTCAGACATTGAAGACAAAATATTTAACCTTGAAAACAAAGTTGAACAAACAGAGAAGATGGTAAGAAATCATGAACAGAATCTCCAAGAACTATGGGATATCATGAAAAGGCCAAATTTGAGAATTATTGGGATTGAGGAAGGCTTAGAGAAACAAACCAAAGGAATGAACAATCTATTCAATGAAATAATAACAGAAAATTTCCCAAATCTGAAGAACGAAATGGAAAACCAAGTACAAGAGGCTTATAGAACTCCAAACATACAAAATTACAACAGACCCACACCAAGGCACATTATTATGAAAATACCTAACATACAAAATAAAGACAGAATTTTAAAGGCCGCGAGAGAAAAGAATCAAATTACATTCAGAGGGAAACCAATAAGAATATCAGCAGATTTTTCAATCCAGACCCTAAAAGCTAGAAGGGCCTGGAACAACATATACCAAGCCCTGAAAGAAAACGGATGCCAACCAAGAATCTTATACCCAGCAAAACTTACCTTCAAATTTGACGATGAAATAAGATCCTTCCATGATAAACAAAAGCTAAAGGAATTTACAAAAAGAAAGCCAGCATTACAGAACATTCTCAGCAAAATATTCCATGAGGAAGAGATGAAAAACAACGATGCAAATCAGCAACAGGAGGCGCTAGCCTAAAGGAATAGCCAAATAAAGGAGAAACCAAATCATGTCAAAAACAAATATGAGTCAATTGACTGGGAATACAAATCATATCACAATAATAACCCTGAATGTTAATGGCCTGAATTCATCAATCAAAAGACGCAGACTGGCAGATTGGATTAAAAAGAAAAATCCAACAATATGCTGCCTGCAAGAGACTCATCTCATAGAAAGAGACACCCATAGACTAAAGGTGAAAGGATGGGGACAAACATACCATGCACACGGACACAGCAAAAAAGCTGGAGTATCCATCCTCATCTCAGATAATGTGGACGTCAAACTAAAACTAGTCAGAAGGGATAAAGAAGGACATTACATGCTGCTTAAGGGAAGCATAAATCAGCAAGACATAACAATCATAAATATCTATGCCCCGAACATTGGCTCATCCACGTACGTCAAACAAATCCTTCTCAATTCCAGAAATCAAATAGACCACAACACAATAATACTAGGCGATTTTAACACACCTCTCTCACCACTGGATAGATCGTCCAAACAAAAATTGAATAAAGAAACTATAGATCTCAACAACACAATCAGCAATTTAGACTTAACGGACATATATAGAATATACCATCCAACAAAGAATGAATACACTTTCTTCTCAGCAGCACATGGATCCTTCTCTAAAATAGACCATATTTTATGCCACAAAGCTACTGTTAGTAAATACAAGAAGATAGAGATACTACCTTGTACTCTATCAGATCATAATGGATTGAAATTAGAAATAAATGACAGAATAAAACACAGAAACTTCTCCCAATACCTGGAGACTAAATAATACACTATTATATGATGAATGGATAACAGAAGACATCAGGAGGGAAATAAAAAAATTCTTAGAAGTAAACGAGAACAAAGAAACATCATATCAAAATCTCTAGGACACTATGAAAGCAGTACTTAGAGGAAGATTTATTTCATGGGGTGCATTCAAAAAAAGAAGTAGAAATCAACAAATAAACGAGTTAACACTACAGCTCAAAGCACTAGAAAAAGAAGAGCAGACCAATACCAAAAGTAGTAGAAGACAGGAAATAGTTAAAATCAGAGCCGAAATCAACGAAATCGAAACAAAAGAAACAATCGGAAAAATTAATAAAATAAATAGTTGGTTCTTTGAAAAAATAAATAAAATTGATAAACCCTTAGCCACACTAACAAAGAGAAAGAGGGAGAAAACTCAAATTACTAAAATTCGGAATGAACAAGGAAACATCACAACAGACACGAGTGAAATACAAAACATAATTAGAAGCTATTTCGAAAATCTATACTCCAACAAAACAGAAAACCTTGAAGACATCAACAAATTTCTAGAGACATATGAACTACCTAAACTGAACGAGGAGGACATACACAACTTAAATAAACCAATTTCAAGCAATGAAATAGAAGAGGTCATCAAAAGCCTACCAACAAAGAAAAGTCCAGGACCAGATGGGTTCTCAGCCGAGTTCTACAAAACCTTTAAAGAAGAGCTCATTCCAATACTCCTCAAACTATTCCATGAAATAGAAGAGGAGGGAACCCTACCAAACTCGTTCTATGAAGCCAATATCACCCTGATACCTAAACCAGACAGAGACACATCAAGGAAAGAAAATTTCAGACCAATATCCTTAATGAACATCGATGCAAAAATTCTCAACAAAATTTTAGCAAATCGCATACAAATATATATTAAAAAGATAGTGCACCACGATCAAGTGGGTTTTATCCCAGGGATGCAAGGTTGGTTCAACATTCGGAAATCAATAAATGTCATTCACCATATCAACAGACTTAAAGTTAAGAATCACATGATTATTTCAATAGATGCAGAAAAAGCATTTGATAAAATACAGCATCCCTTCATGCTCAAAACACTAGAAAAAATTGGGGTAATGGGAACATTCCTAAACATTATAAAGGCCATCTACGCTAAGCCCATGGCTAATATCATTCTAAATGGTGAAAAACTGAAAGCGTTCCCCCTAAAAACTGGAACAAGGCAGGGATGCCCTCTTTCACCGCTTCTATTCAACATCGTCCTTGAGACTCTAGCCAGAGCAATCAGACAAACCAAAGAAATTAAAGGGATACGAATAGGAAAAGAAGAACTCAAACTATCCCTGTTCGCTGATGACATGATTATATATTTAGAGGAACCTGGAAATTCCACCAGAAAACTTTTAGAACTCATAAGTGAATTCAGTAAAGTAGCAGGTTATAAGATCAATGCTCATAAATCCAATGCATTTTTATACATAAGTGATGAATCTTCAGAAAGAGAAATTAGGAAAACTACCCCATTCACAATAGCATCGAAAAAAATAAAATACTTGGGAATCAATCTCACAAAAGAGGTGAAAGACCTCTACAATGAGAACTACAGAACACTAAAGAAAGAAATTCAAGAAAACCTTAGAAGATGGAAAGATCTCCCATGTTCCTGGATAGGCAGAATTAATATCGTCAAAATGGCTATACTACCTAAAGTTCTATACAGATTCAATGCAATTCCAATTAAAATCCCAATGATGTACCTCGCAGAAATAGAGCAAGCAATTATGAAATTCATCTGGAAGAATAAAAAACCTAGAATAGCTAAAGCAATCCTCAGTAGCAAGAGCGAAGCAGGGGGTATTGCAATACCAGACCTTCAACTCTACTACAAAGCAATAGTAACAAAAACGGCATGGTATTGGTACCAAAATAGACAGGTAGATCAATGGTACAGAATAGAGGACATGGACACAAACCCAAATAAATACAATTTTCTCATACTAGACAAAGGTTCCAACAATATGCAATGGAGAAAAGATAGCCTCTTCAACAAATGGTGCTGGGAAAACTGGAAAACTATATGCAATAGAATATCTCTCACCCTACACAAAACTCAACTCAAAATGGATCAAGGACCTCGGAATCAGACCAGAGACCCTGCATCTTATAGAAGAAAAAGTAGGTCCAAATCTTCAACTTGTTGGCTCAGGATCAGATTTCCTTAACAGGACTCCCATAGCACAAGAAATAAAAGCAAGAATAAACAACTGGGATAGATTCAAACTAAAAAGCTTTCTCTCAGCAAAGGAAACTATCAGAAATGTGAAGAGAGAGCCTACAGAGTGGGAGAATATCTTTGCCAACCATACCTCAGATAGAGCGCTAATTTCCAGAATCTATAAAGAACTCAAAAAACTCTACACGAAGAATACAAATAATCCAATCAACAAATGGGCTAAGGAAATGAACAGACACTTCACAGAAGAAGATGTACAAGTAATCACCAGATATATGAAAAAATGTTCAACATCCCTAGTAATAAGGGAAATGCAAATCAAAACTACCCTAAGATTTCATCTCACCCCAATTAGAATGGCGATTATCAAGAATACAAGCAACAATAGGTGTTGGCGAGGATGTGGTGAAAAAGGAACACTCATACATTGCTGGTGGGGTTGCAAATTAGTGCAACCACTCTGGAAAGCAGTGTGGAGATTCCTCAGAAAGCTTGGAATGGAAACACCATTTGACCCAGCTATCCCACTCCTTGGCCTATACCCAAAGGACTTAAAATCAGCATACTACAGAGATACAGCCACATCAATGTTCATTGCTGCTCAATTCACCATAGCCAGATTGTGGAACCAACCTAGATGTCCTTCAGTTGATGAATGGATAAAGAAACTGTGGCATATTTATACAATGGAATATTACTCCGCAATGAAGAATGATAAAATTATGGCATTTGTAGGCAAATGGTCGAAATTGGAGAATATCATGCTAAGTGAGATAAGCCAATCTCAAAAAACTAAAGGACGAATGATCTCGCTGATAAGCGGATGAGGACATATAATGGGGGGGTGGGACGGGCTAGCATTAGGTTTAGGGTTAGGTTTAGAGTTAGGCCAAGGAGAGCAGTAAGAATGAAGGAAAGAAGGACTGTGTAGAGGGAAAAGAGGGGTGGGAGGGGTGGGAGGGGTGGGGGGGAGGGGGAAAAATATAATAAACATCATTACCCTATGTAAACGTAAAAAAAAATAAATAAAAAAAAAATAAAATAAAATAAAAATCTGTGATTACTTTCATTAATGGTAAGAGGTTTACAACAAAATTCAAGATGACATAGCCAATTGCTAAGATACACAGATGTCTTAAGGTTTTAAAACAACAAATATCTACATCCTCTTCATTTACATGTTAGCATCTACAGGTTGCTTGAAACTGCTCTACAGATTTCCTTTTATCAAAGCCCAGGCTGAAAAAATAGTCCTATTTGGAATATGTCATCCTCTTTATAGAGGGAAAAAATAAAGGAAACTTTAGAAATATAGTGCTTCTTAAAGTTTCTGTTCTTACATAATACATACACCATGATTTCTCAGATATCATTTATCAACTACTCACAAATCTGTGACTGTTATTAAGGGATGGAATATATTTTTCATACAAGAGGCACTAATATGGGAGGGCCCTTAACCAGGAAGAGCCCAACTACAGTGAGTTACCTGGGACATTACCTGGAATTGTAATAAAGGCCGCTACACTATTCATTAAATAAAGTCAAACCAACAAGAACCCCACAAAATATGTTTTGAAATAATAGGATATGGGGCTGAAGTTGTGACTCAGTTGTACAGAGCTTGCTTAGCACATGTGAAGCACTGAGATCAGTCCTCAGCACCATGTAAAAATAAATAAATGAAATATATCTATTAAAATATTAGTGTATGGGACTTAACATTATTAAAATGGTTTTCAAACCAAAGAGATTACATCACACTTAGTATGCAAAATGATACACTCTTACTGAAATAAGAACAAAATAGCCAAGTTTAGATTATAAAAACTTAAGGCAAATCTTTGTATTTCAGACATTAAAGCCATTTTAGTCACTACACTTAATTTAGGCCTTGCTGTTTAACATTCAGTTAACTCTTTCCATTTGATACTGTTACCAGCAATAGATTTGCCTTTTGATTTTACTTTGGGAAAAGAATGAGCAAGGAATTAATTTATCCATCAGTCTCAGGAACAAACAAATCAACTAAATTGTAGGGTGAAGATGTTTTCCACTATAGTTTAAGTTTTCTGTCAATTGAGAATCATTCAATGGTCAAAAAAACTATTTCTTTATGGTCCAAATGGCATGGATAGGCATTCTCATTACATAGCTCAAATTTTGAGTGCATTTAGGACAAATGAGGTATATTTGGTGAATTTCAAGTTAAACATGAATACTACACTTCAATTTTTGCAATTCAGCAGTACATCAAAATGACAGATGAGATAAATCATAACAAGGCAGTTGAGCAGTTAATTTCAACTAAAATGAGCCTATATTTAAGATGAATAGTTGACTTTGTGTTAGAGCAGATGACTGAAGGATAGACAATATGATTTTTGAGTGAATTAAGGTACACATGCCTTAATTGGGGTGCAAAGATATCATAAAACAGGCAGTGCATATTTAAAATATTGCTGTATCCCAGATCATTTTGCAATTGGATGAAAAAAGTAATGGTAATAACATTTGTGCTTAAAATTAGCTGAAAGCTTAGTAAGTACCAAAGTACTAAATATCTTTACATACCTCATTAGATTTAATATTAAAAGTCTCTCTATGAAGTACTATGATTTGTATATATTTTAGAAGATATGAAAATTGGCTTAGAGGGGTGAAATATTTTCCTGAAGCAAAATTCCAATAAATTTTGATGCAATTTAATTAGATAGAAAAATTTTTTTCTGTTTATATTTGTGAGACCATTGCAGTCCCATGAGCCCTGAGATTAAGTCAAATCATACAACCTGTTAAATTCTGTAGGAAAGGCTTTTTATTTATTCCTGAAAACTGTGGGCAATGTCCATTTATTTCTCTCAATATTTCTAATTGTGATGATGGTGGCAGTGAATCACAAAAGATGTACATAGTGTATATTGGAAATTTTCTAGAAATGAAGAGTAGTTGAAAATGAATCTACATACACACAGAACAGAGAAAGTACTACCCAGTTCTGTGAACAGGAGGGGACTTCAGTAAGATTTGATGTTTATCTTCCTCATGCAAATCTGATTACAAACTGGGCTGTGAGCAGGAAAGGAGAAATAACTGAATGTTTATTTCCAAAAAAATTTCTCCAGTTTTCTCAGTCCTCCACCAAGAGATGTAAGTAACCTGGTTCTTATATACAAGAGAAACAACAACAACAACAACAACAACAACAAAAAGAAAACCAAAATTACTTGCATTTCTTTGTTAAATCTTGAGGCCTCATGATTTTGTTGGCCTGAATGCAGATAGGCAATTCTCTACACTGTAATTAATATTAAAGCAAATTTTATAATGCAGCACTTGCAATAAGCATACAAATTCTATTCAGGTTTCAAGTCATTTTTCCTTTAAGGTAGAAACTCATTAGCAAAACAGAATAATAGTAGAGAAATCTTCACCTAGGAACTTAGAAAATCTAACATAGTCCTTTTCCTTTATGTATGAAGGAAGCCTCAAGAATCCACAGATATGATAGGAAAGTAGCATGAAAAAACACAATTTTGGAATAGGATGAATTTTGGGAAATAAAAAGATTTTGATGAATGAGGACTCACAGATGAAGATATCTCTCAGAACATAGGACACCATTGCACAGTAGAAAAAGTATAAGAGAAAGAGGACCATCTACAGATATCTGACTATAGTAGTTCCAGGCAGGGATAATTAAAGAGAACAAAAAGCATCAGGAAAACAATGAACACTAAGAGAGAAGAGGGAGAAATAAAGTTGAGGGAGAGAAGAAGGTCACTCATGCTTAAAGATACAAATCTAGATTAAAGAGTCCTCTGAGTGCCAGATAAAATATATTTTTAAAATTCACAGAGAGCTAATGTAAAATTCTGAAATACACAGATGTTTTTGTCAGTTTTTTGCAATGCTCTGACCAAAATATCTGACAAGAGCAACAAAGTGGAGGCAATGTTTATGTGGGACTCTTGAGTTTCAGTCCATAGAAGGCCAACTCCATTGCTGTGGGCTCAAGATAAGGCAGCACAACTTGGGGGAAGGGCAGAGTGGAAAGGAGCTACTCAGCTCATGGTGGGGTGACGAAGGAGGGGGTTGGGGGAGAGACAGAGAGGAAGAGAGGAAGGGGCTTCAAAGAAGATGCATTCTTCCAGGGCACACTCCCAGTGACCCACTTCCTTTAGGTACCCCCCAACTGCCTACAGTTGGACTAATTAGATAACATCTCTCACAATCTAATCATTTCACCGCTGAACATGCCTGCATCAACATAGGAGCTTTTGCCCCCAAAAGCTCATCATATGCAAAACAGCAACAGGTTAACAAGGAGAAACTAAAATTATTTACATTGGAGGTGACAGATAAAACCCTGGTGATTTAGAAAGAAAGAGCTTTGGACTGAGTATTGAAATTGGATCCTCAAATAACTGAACATATTTACCCCTAAGGACTACGTTCGAAAGCAAACCCCTGAAGGACCATATTAGTAAAGTGAAAGCTTGTAATGCAATTTAGTGTGGGAATGTTCTAGAATAATTACTGTGCAGCTGACTTAATGTGTGAGAAGCCCAATGTAGGACAGCAAGTATTGAAAAGAAAGCTTTTAAGAACAGAAGTTTCTGTGTTCTGAAACAGCTGGACCTAAATTCATGTATATTGTGTAATTTAGGCAAAATGAACCCATGGTTCAAAAAATCATGATCTTAACTTTCATCTGAGGGAGGAAAATCTTGACTGGGAAGATCCACGGGGAATTTTTCTTGTGATATTATAAATATTCTATGCTTAAAGCAGTAAGGTTTTATAGGTGTATTTGTCAAAACTGCACAGTTAATATTTGTTACATTCAATATGTGTCCATCTGAACTCACTCAAAGGTAAATAGAGTGAGACTTGGCTGGGGAGTGTGTGGTAACATAGAAAAAGTAAAAATAGCACATAATTAGCAGATGTTGAATCTGGGTGACTGGTATATTGTACTATTCACTCTATGTATTCTTAAATTTTATGTAATAAACCATTTGTATAAATATAAATATTGTTCTACATTAGTTCTTAAGATCTTGGTTGCCTCTTGAATTATGATAGAAAAATTGATTATTGGTGTATTCTGAGCAAGGCTGATTTTTTTCTTTTATTATACAAATGTGTTTACTTTGTGAAGATTTATAAAACTGCACATGGAAAGAAACAGAATATAAGTTTTCTTGTTCAGTAAAAATTAAAGAGTAAAAATATGGAAAAGCCTTTGGTGATTTTGTGACTAAGTTATGCATTTTGGCTTCAAATATGAAGCAAAAAATATGTTTTTACTTTTATCATCTAATGGAGTAAAAAAGAATAATCATACCTTCTTTTTTGCTAGAATCATTTTCTAGAGGAGTCATATCAGTCCAGTAGAAAGATGTTTGCAAAAGATTCTGCAGTAAGCAATTCAATAATCATGAGAAAGAATGTTATTCGTTCTTTTTATTGATTATAATTTACATAAAGTGCCTGTGTAGGTCTTCTGTATAAATTATATGAGTTCCAAAATTGTAAATATTCGTGTAATGCACATTCCTATTAAGGTGAAGAACATTTTCATTGTCTTAGGTAGTTCTCGCTGGTGACCCTGCTCAGTCCACTCCTGATCTGTTGTGGTATTTTTAGCTAGTTCATTTATTATTGCTGGATAGTGTCTGAATATACCACAATCATTTAATCTTTCACATGTTGAGCACTAGGTCATTTTCACTTTTCAGTGACAACGCAAAACATTTCTCTAATGATTTGTGGCCCAGCTGTTTTTCTTCATTGATGAAGATTTTTATTCCTCTCAAGTAAACATCAAGGGTTAGCATTCTGTGTCTTACTGTAATAGGTGTTCTATTTTAAAATAAACCAACAGCAAACTTCTCAGGTCTCTATGCTATTTTACTCACATACCCCAATTGTATGATAGTTTTAGTTGTTTCACGTCCTTACCAACATTTGGTGTTGTCAGATTTCTTTAAGTCATTCTTGCCTGTAAGATAATTTATGTTATAGTGTGGTCTTTATATTAATTTTCTTGATAACAGCTTTGGTCATGTTTTCGTGTTCTTATTGGTCATTTGTATGTCTTTGTGAAATGTCTGGACAAGTGTTTTGCACTTAAATTTGTATGGATGCTTGTCTTTCTATTATTTGAGGTGCCAGAAAAGGAAAGACATAGAGACAAAGAGATTTAAATATCAAGAATGTGTATATTTCTTTTTTCTTTTTCTTTCTTTCTTTCTTTCTTTTTTTTTTTTTTTTAGGTACTAGGGATTGAATCCAGGGTTTACTTTACCACTTAGCCACATCCCCAGTCCTTTTTTATTTTTGAGATAAGAGTCTCACTAAGTTGCTGAGACTGACTTTAAACTTGCATTTGTCCTGCCTCAGCCTTTCCAGTTACTGAGATTATAGGCATGTGCCATGACTCCCAGATAGAATGTCTACATTTTGGGTGGGTAAAAGAGATTTTTGTTAGCTCTATGTGTTGTAAATGTATCCTCCTGTTTTGGCCTTTATATTTACTTTCCTAATTACTTTTTTTTTTTAACCATAAGTTTGTAATTTTCATGTAGTTGAATGTACCTGCTCACTAAGCATTACTGTGCTTAGTGCTTCAATTTGTTGCTGAATTCAATTTGCTAATATGTCAAACATTTTTACATTTATGCTTCTAGGTGTTTTAGTCACTTCATGAGGTGTTTGGGGATGTTGTATCAGGTTTATAAAATAATTGGAATCTTTAGCATAAGTTAATTATAATAATAAAACTACTGTTTTATATAAACGTTTAGATTCTGGGGGTAAAGTCTCCTTTGTTATTCTCGATATTAACTTGTATTTCTCTGTTTTTACTTTGAATGTTCTTATTAAGAAAGAGTATGACTTGAGAGTATTTGAGTATATGTTTGAGTGTATTCTTACTCAAGTATATTACTTGAGTATATTACTATTTCTTAACTATATTTATCAATTCATCACGATTTTCAAAGTTATTTTTTATTTCTTGGTATTCTCTGTTCTTTGTTCATTTACTATTTTATATTTTTTTATTTCATTTTTACATTTTTTTGTCCTTTACTGATGTTAGTTTTAATTTGCCATTTGTTTTTCTCACATTTTCATGTGGCAATGTTATTTATTTTATACTTTTCTCTTTTCCTAATATGCATTAAAAATTTCTCTTATACACTTTTACAGTTGTAGTCTGTTGATAAACTATTACAGAAATATAAAATTACTTTTATTACTTTTTATTTGTTGTTTCATTTTGAAACTTGACATCAATACAAGCATACTGGGTTATTTAAATATATATTTGATGTGGTATATAGATTTCTATCCCTTTTAAACATATGTTGTGTATTGATGTTTAAAATTATTTTCTTGTAAACAACATACAATGGATCCTTGCTTTCCTTTCCAGTCTGACAATCTCTGCATGTTAATTTTATATTAATTATTGATATGTTTAAGATTAAGTCAAATATATTAGCATTTGCTTTCTCATTTTTTATTATTCCAACATTTTTATATAAACATTTAAATGTTTTTAGTAGTTCATTAGAATTATACATAATAGTGGGCTTCATTTCAATGTCTTTATACATGCATGGAATATAATTTGCTCCGTTTCAGTCCTTAATATTTCCTTTTCCCTCCCTCACCCCCGTACCCTTACTGCTACTCTGTCTTCCTTCTATCTGTTTATTGCTTTTTCTGTTGGTGATTTATAGATACCCATAAAGGTGAACTTCACTGTGGCACATTCATACATGAACATAGTACTTTTAGTTTCTTCCTTCTATTATGTGTTTTTAGTCATAAGTACTTTTGTGTTCAATTTTTTTCTCAATGTTTTATTATACATCTTTGTCTTATTAATTTTGTGAGTTATGTTAGAGATTATAATACCTATATTTGCCTTATTCCTGTCTACATTGAAAAACAATTACTTCATACTATGAAAACTCTATATTAATACGCTTTCCTTACTCTCCTGGGCTTTTTGTTGTTGTTGTTGTTTAATGCTAATTTAAAACTGTATGTGGTATCAATTCCACAGCATACCTATCACTTTTAGTTTAAACAATCAATATCTGTTATGAAGATTTTTGTAGGTTTAATTTTAATTTTATTATATATTTACATCTTTAAATTTCTACAACCCTTCTTAAATATTTAGCTTTTTTATATGTTTCCATCATTACATTTTGAAAACTTATCTTAAGGTTCTAATATATTGAATAAAAATCCTTACCCTTTGTGTTCATCAGGAAAAGCCTTTCTTTTGCCTCAATTTGGGTATGACACATTTTGCTGGACCTAGAAAATTTTTTCATTGCCAATATTCTTGCATCTGCTTCAGAATGTGTTTTTGTTTTCCTCTGACCTCTGTTGTTCCTAATGAAAGGTATTTTTCTGTGATTGTTTTCAAAAATTTGCTTTTCATTCTTAAATTTTATTTTCTTCACGATACATCTAAGTGTTTGGAAGTTCACTGAGTTTCTTGTTTCTGGTAGTGCTTTCAATTTGGAAATTCTTTAACATCATTCATTGCTTCTTTTTTTCTTTCTTATTCTTTAGGAATTTTGTTCACACCCCTGTTAAACAACTTGATTTTGTCTTACAACTCAATGTGTGTTCCAACCTTATAATTCAGCTTTGATATTTTCTTTTGTCTTTTCTTCAAGTTTATCAATACTTCTCTGTTGCAGACATGGGAAATCTTTATCTCTGATTCTATATTTTTCAGGTATAGCTTTTCCATTTTAATCTTTTTCATATTTTTCTCTATTGAGTAACCTTATATGCACACATGTAACTTCTATCTATTCCCGAAAGGTAATTTACCCTTATTTATAAGCCTGAGAACAACAATATCAGGACCATTTCTTTTCTGCGCCAACTTAAGGTTTTCTGTCTTGACCATTGGTTATATTTCACTCTTTGTTTTAATTTCTCATATTTAAAAAGTGTTAGGCCAATCATCACATGTTAAAGTACAAATGAATTATTCTAAATACTTATAATACCCAATTATATGCCCTTTCTTTTAAAAAGCTTCTAATATTAGTAGGGTTAACTGAATAAATTTCATCTGTAATGGCATGGTGGATATGCATTATTATTATTATTATTATTAATTATTTTGCTACAGTTAGATTTAGTTCACTGTTGTTCTCAACTTATTTGAGAATAGGACCAAACCCTTCCTTTCATGAGGGTTTGAAATCTGATAATCTGAGATATTCTACAAGTTGTTTAGAGTTTAAAGTTCAATGGCAGTTTTATGAACAGGATGTGGTGTCACCTTGCTTTAGAATCTGGTTATCAACTTTTCTAGGCAGTTTGCTCTCTTGCCCTGCCCCAACATTGTCTCCTTATCTCTATCTCCATCTCTTTTTTCTTTGCTCTGTGTCCTTTCCCCAACCTTAGAGGGTGGTGGCTATTTATTTTACCAATGTCCAAATGCCTCTAAGTACTGCCTTCTCAGCAATGTTTGACTCTCAGCTGTAGCAGGTCTCTCACATTTCTCCATAGAAGTTATATGTAGAAAAATGTATGTAGAAAATTCTTGATAAGTTCTTGTCAAAAATTTTAGCTCAAATCTTGATACAGGAAATACAGAGGAAAAGATAGAGGTATACAACCACTATCATAGATAATAGACAATTAGAAAACACTGTGCAAATAAAGAAATATATGATTGAGATTTATACCTATTTAAATTTGTAATGTTAAGTGGAAGAAGAAAATAAATGATGCAACTCTTCAGAGAAAGGTATTGAAAAAAAAGTCAAGAATAATGTAAATGAGCAGAAAATATTTTTAGAGGAAATGCAATAGTATCTACAACTTTTTATCACAACATCTAATCTCATGGAGGTAAACAAGAGAGAAAACTCACTAAAGTCATCACTCAGGAAGAGACACTGGGGATGCAAAGGTGTGGGAAAGGGAATGAACTCATTCTGCCAAAGGTGGGGAAAGGACTCATTTTTATTATGTAAGTATGTCTTTATATTGCTTGATTTATACATAGTGCATCCTGGAGTCCCTCTAGGGCTTTTTATTACTGATTGCAAAAACACAATATAAGATAGGTGAGAGAGTATTGGTTATGGGGCCAAATGAAAAGTTTGTCATTTTTTTTTTCATTCTTTTAATAACAAATGGGTCTTCAAACATAAATGGAAGATTGCATTCACGGTCCTGCCCAGTGATAAGATTGAAAATAAAAGCACCAGTGAAATCAGATCAGAGAAGTAGGTGATGCTTGTTCTGGCATTCAACAGGCATTGCATCCCTAAGTTCAGAGTTAATAAAATTGTACTCTAAGTCTTTTACGAAAGGCCCTAGGCTAGAAGACCAGTAAAAGAAACGGGATATGATTGAAATAACAAGATGACTTGTATCAGTAATTTTATCTCTGATTTATTTTGGCCTTTTTTGAAAGACAACAAGAATTCAGTGCAGTGAAATAATGCGAATATATGCCAACATGTGACTAGAATGTCCTTCAGATAGGTGTTCTCTTTGCAATCACTAGCTATGACTTAATGGCAAGAAATATAAGTTCTGCTTGAATTGTCTATGGTAGAGATGTTATGAATTTAGTTAGAATATGCATATCTATGGATTGAGATAAATGTAGATGGTTGAATTCTGATAGAACGGCTAGCATTGATGGCCTTACATGCAAAAAAATAATTTCAGGAAAAAGGACAAAGAGACATACTTTCTTTCATGAGGGAAGAATAAGACATTCAGAATATAAGGAGAATCAAAGATTAATATATTTAAATCAATGTAAATTAAACTTTCATCTCTTCACATGAATATGATACACAAAATAAGAATGGTAGTAGGGTAAAGCACATATTTGGGGCTTACTTTTGTCATTCTTTATTATCTTATACTGACAAGAAACAACAGAAACAGCTGAAGGGAGTCAGTGCTAGTGAGTGACCCATGACAATTGAATAGTGAAATTGAGCATGTTTTCCTACTGTCCACTTACTTGAAGTAAAGTGCTTTTAAAATTTTCCCTGATTCTATGAGTAATAGGGAAGATAATTAGGATGTGTTTTAAAAAGAGTATTAACACGATTAACACCTTTTGTCAGAAACTTTTCAGTTATAGGGCATAAAGTTTAGGATAAGGATAACCTATGAAAAGAAGATTTTATATTAACTTGTGGTAATGAAAACTTGTAAAGAATAAGTGAAATTCTGGAGTGAAAGTATTTGCAATTATTTTTATTTAGACTACAGTTGCATGCTTCTTAAACATAAGTAACTGGTGCACAAAAGCATCTTGAGATAATGTAGAAGACTAAGAGATGTTTTAGTTTTTGTACTTAGTCTGCACAACTTAATGACTTCAGTGACCTCGTGACACAGAGTGTGCACTGGGGAAAACATACTTACTGCTTTGCTTTGTTAACAGTTCATGTTTTGGTATTCTCTCTGTATAAATAAAAAATCTTTTTAGTGCAATGTTAATGTTGATTAAAATTTAAATACCTTAAAGTTAGGACATACAAATTTCAGGTTCTTATAGTGAATTCTGTCTTCTGGGACACATTTTGCAAACTTTTAAAAACATAAACAAACTCCAATTATTTTTACTATATTGAAAGACCATTTTGACATTAAAATTGATCTTAAAAATCCTATAAGGGGTTCATGTAATGCATATAATATTTTCTTCTTCTTAAGTTAAGGTGTGAGACTGTCGTAGAAGGATTTACTGCTCACAGCAACATGATCCAGGCTGTGTGCAAGCCCCTGATGACTCCTAATATTTCCCTGAAAATAAATGTCCTCATCAAAGGTGAAGACTTGGTGTGCCTACTGAAATTCAAATTAACTAACAGATTATCTTTCATAGAAGTTCATGAGGAAATGCAGGGTAGTGGAGGCTTTGCTGGGGAGAGTAGAAGGAGGGATAAGGAAATGAGAATAGAAATAAGGAATTGGAAGTGGAAGACAGCAACACTCAGAGAGGAGTGACTGATTTCATTAAAGATAAAGTACAAGCATTTGTTGCTATTTAATGATTGATTTTACAGGTCCAGAAAGATTATTCCATTTCTTAGGTAGTGTTATTCATAATCTAACCCACTTGTGGCTAGTGAAATTACTTTCACAAGATTTTCCAAATACAAAGTAGAATAGACAATGTAAATCTTTGATACATCATAAATATGAATCTTCTTCAATAAAAATTTGTATTTATTGATCTATCATTTCTACCAGCAATTTAAATAAAATCAATTTTCAGTTATTGCTGGTACAAAATGTTACCAAACATATTCCCTGAATACTCTCAAGCAATGTTCTCCTGAGCTCATTCTAAAAATCTACTGGAAAGAAAATTTCAGATGACCAAAAAATGACTAAATAACATTAATACAAGAACTGGTGCTGAACATTAAAGGTATGGTAAAGAATCATTGAATACCTAAAAAAGGATTTTTAAAAGGTCAGAAAACACTATTATTGATGAGATGTGTGATTTAAAAATGTACAGTGTCATTATTGTCATACATAAATATATACATAAAAAGAGAGGGCATAAGTGTAATACATTGTAAAACTTAACTCTTTGCAGTAATAAGTGGTGTTAGCAATAGTGTATTTTTCCAAGAATATTATACTATAAATTGTGATTAAAAATGGATAACCAGGTATATTTTATCATCAATTATTTTTTGTGTTAATCAACATTCTTGGGAACTTTCTTGTGGAATTATGTGTGGAAGAAAAAAGGTAAGTTTTATAAACCAGGTTAAGTAAACAATGTAGTTTTGAATTTGAAATCAGATTTGTTTACTGAAAACTTCCATTACAAATATTATTAGTAACAGGGACAATGAACATTTAAAATGGCCAAATTGTGGTTTTCAAATATAATTTCCAGTAGCAGCTTTCTGGAAAACATATTGACCCCAGGTCTGGGAAACAAAATGTTTAACATATGGAAGGAATGTCTTGAAATTCTAAATAGAAATATTAAGCTGTTAAAGTCAACTAGGATCAGATGAGAAGGAGAAAGCAACAAATTTCAGAGATCCTGCCTACCAGTGATATGCCATCTTGAATCTATTGAGATTCATACAAATTGTAATAGTTACAGAGTAAAGCTGACAATATATACTTAAGTCCATGAGCTCAGAAGTATGAATTTGTTCTTTTCATGGGCAAGAGAGGAGTAATTCTGTGTACTGAACCTTAGGAAAATCAAATAATAGAACTGAGCATTTTTCAAACTTTTGTCATATAAAATACACTCTATAGAATAGATGAAAACCAGTATGTAATAAAGGTATTCTATCACCACCATTTTATACCAACCTCTGACAATGAGTTGGCAAGCTTTGAGCACTACTTACTGGTCTCAAAAAACTAAGAAAACATATACTACAAATACTTCTTAATGAATAAACACATAAGCACTTAAAGTCTTGCAAGAGATCCAACCCAAGTTCTGTCAGGCTTCCATATCTAGCTGCCAAATACATAGAACAGAGAAATATATGTAACTAACCCAAGAACATGCAATCACTAAAGCCCAAATCTGGCCCATTGCCAAAAACTAAACAGCTGGATTCACGTTTTTCTTCTTGAGTTGGTGATTTTATTTGTTTTTGTTAATAATATTTAGTTTACCACAGCCTAATTATAGTCCTTAATGTTCAGTAGGTTAAGTTCCCATTTCTACTTTTCTTCAGAATTATCTCAATTCATCCTCACTCTTATACATTATGAATTTTGAATTGTTTAGTCAAGTTTTTAGAAGACAAAGAATTTTGATTGGAATTTCTTTGAATTTTTGTTTAAGTCATAATTCTTCATTTCATAAATTCATGAAGTTTACTCTGTTTAATTGGCAACTTCATCAGGTCAGTTAAAAACTGCAAAAATATTTATTATCTTCATGCTTTTTTTTTCCTTTGGTTAGATCTAAATTTTCCTACTTTGGTGGAATTCAAATTAAATAATTTTAAATTTAATTTACTACTTTATTGTTTCTTTTTCTTGGGATTCTATAACTTTTAAAAACTAACATGTATCGATAATCTGGAAAAATTAATTTGTATTAATTCTGATAATTTTTCTTCATTCTCTTTAATTTTTAGCTTATCTTCTTTTCTAATCTTCCTGCTTCCTCCTTTTTTCCTTTCTTCCTCATTTTCTTTCTTCTTCCTTTCCTCCCTTTTCTTAATTTCTTTCCTATTAAATTTTTAATGTGGCAAATCGTACGAGTTGATTGTGTTTGTATGGGTGAGTAGTAGAAGTCTTACTGAAAATTCGTGGGTGTTATATGTCACCATAAAACAGATAATCGATTAGAAATTTTATAAATTCTTTATTGATTTCCATTTCCCTAAATGACTCCTTGATCAAACAAAATCTTTCTTATCTTCCTCCTATGTGTGGTAACTCACTCTTGTTTATTCTTTTATTAGAATCTTTCCTGGTTGGTTAGATTTCGTTAATTTAAAAATATTTCTAATTCAGTTGGCTCATATTTTCTTTAAGAGAAAATGGCCTGTAATTTTTTTTTCTTTATTTGTAATTACTTCTTTTGGTATCAAGAGACCACGGCCCTAAGAAATTAATTGATTTGGTGATAAGTTGTGATAAACAATGAATGATCTACCCTTTATCAATTTTTGGAAAATATCTTATTTCAGAGTCATTAGCCTTTTCTTGATGTTTTGGGACATCAACTTGCCATTGAAATGATCTGAGTCTTTGATTTACATGTTTTTCTTTTCTGTAGATAGACTTACCTCCTCAGAGTCACTACTCTTGCCTAACTCTGTGTATTCCAAACGAAAGGGTACAAGTGGAGAACTGAATTCAGGTCGTGCCCTTCTATTCCTTAGCACGTCTTCCCATGTCATTGGGTGTACATATGCAAGCATGTTAAAATGCCCACCTTTGCCTGCAAAGTCATGGCCTGCTGTCCACCTTTGCCCCAAACAACTGCTCCATGCCAACTCCTCACATCTGTGCATGTTTTTGAATGTCTACAGCCCAATCATGGAATAATGGGTACAAAGATAAAGCTCATTTAGCCATTTGGCTTAGCCCAGTGTTTATGCTCTGGAGTATTGGGAATCCTGGATGGCTGAGGTTTGTTCTAGAAGGAGGCAACATCATGGTCTCCATGTGATACCAACTTGGTGGGTTCTTATGTTTTTGATCAGAAGAATAAGTTAAAGCCAAAACTAAGAAAGGAACAAGATTCTTATTTTATTATGCTTTAGCCCAAGGGAGGTATCACAAGGAGGTGGAAATCCCAGGCCTCTCAAAGTTCAAAGACTTACAACTTTTAGTCATCTACAATGAGGGCGGTGGCCCAGTATCTTGGTGTCATCACACATCGAGGTGAAGTTCTAGTTCTGCCTGTGCTCTTCTATACCATGCCTCTCCATGTGATGATGCTTGTCTCATTATCATCTTCAGTCTCCACCACAGGGTCTGTGCTTTACTAGGCTAATAAAGTTAACTGCACTTTATGTTAGTTTGCCTCTTATCCTCTGGGAATTTTTGAAAGAAAGCGGACTATTGTCCTGTCTTAGTGGGTTGAAGTCAGTGATATTGTCTAATCTGGCTCTGGCTTTTTGGTATTTCTGCTTAACACATAGTCTCAGAAGCCTGGGCTGACTTCTCAACCTCCTCTCTTGGTGTGCTACCTTAATTTTATAGCTATAAGACAGTTTCATGTTTAACATACAATTTCCTGCCATGTCTTTTGACAGCATGTGACTGAGAGTCAGTTTGCCTGTCTCTTTCCCATTTGAAAGATTTATCTTCCTTAATCTTAGGGGGTCCTGTTTTCCATGGAGGGATGTCCCTGACTGTGTAACAAGTAGTCATGCCCCTTGCACACCTCCCTCATTTTCTGCCTTGTGGGGAGGGTTGCAATATGAGAAGGGAAATAACTAGGATCTCAAATTGCAGAGTCTGCAATATGCCACTGCTTGCTAGGTTATAATCACGAACTTAGGAAGAAGAGAAGCACCAATAAAATTATTTGAGGAAAAGTGAGAAAAGTAACTGGAAGTACTGCTGTATACAAATCAAGGGCACTTTTAGGTAGTGGAAAGCACATTAAAAGCTGCAAGTAGATCTGAAAAAAAATAGCAAATAAGACTGTGCTTTTCCTTTAATAGCATGAATTGTATAAGTGCCTTAACCAACATTACTATGGCACATTGCAAAATACTTTACTGCTCTTATTGTTATAATTAGAGTACATTTCAGCCACGACAAATATTCTAAACCTCTTCTGTTTAGTCATATCTCAATTCAACTATATAAATCAATGAGTCCTCTCCATGAGCCTTGGAATAGTGAAGTTTTTATTCGTTGAAGAAAATGTCAATATTTTCATTTTAGTTCATGTACTTTACCATGAATTCTTCTATTGCCGTTACTTGCCTAACACCAGACTTGGCCCTTTTTTTCCTCAGTAAACATTTATTGAATTAGTGTCACTGAATAAGGGAGTTTGTCTATTGTCAAGTTGATTGCTGTACCATTGCCAAAGCAGTCATTTTTCCCCTTTAACCCTGAAAAAATGTCTGGATTGATGTATTATCCTTCAGGCTTAGGCATTGGTGAGCCAATTTATTGCAAATAGAAGCCTCTAGAAAGTCAAATTCTCTGCTGCCTGAAGAAACAAGCATATTGAGATAATTGAAAACAATTTCAAAAACAACTACTTGAAGTAAATCCTACCACTTCAGTGGCTGCAAATTGAGAAAGAAATCTTCGTGTACTTATGGTACAAAGGAAGCAAGTGGAATATATGAATGTGGCAATTTTCTTTCTTGTCACTATATTTCTAACAAGAAAATACAACAGTATTAACTCCCCCTTTCAATCATTTTTATCAACAATTGCCATTATTTCTCCAAAACCATGCACAGAATGGTTAATTTCCACAATCCATGATAATATTCTTATTGTATCCAACTTAAGTTATATGATGCATTATTTTTTCCCTTCTTTTTCCCCATTAGCACAGAATAATATAGCCCATGGCGGTAAAAATAGAGTAAAAGATAAATTCCTAACTTCTTTTACTTTGGTACTCTCTTTTCAGATTAAGTCACTCTTAACTAAAATAATAGCCCTCTACAAATTTACTGTAGTGAGCTTTGTAAGGTAGAAAGAACAAACTAAAGAACCGTGAAGATTTTATACTTTCTGACCCTGCACAGAGTCACTGTCTTTGGAATTTCAGTAGTCATTTTAGTTCCACCTGCAGAAAACACTTCTGCAGTAGGAAATGGCTGTGAACTGCAGTGGGCTTGAACACCTCCTGGGTGCACAGATGAGGCCATGAGCTTGGTTTCAGTTATCACTGAACAGTTGACTATACAACCAAAGAGTTGCAACCCTGAATCTAAAACTTCTTCAGTACATTGAAATATTGTCAACTCTGAACTTTCCAGTTACGATTTTTCATCCTAATGCCTTCTTTGCTTTAGAAATTCATATGTTCCATTCTCATTTTACTTCACAAAGTCAGCAAACAAAAAAATCAATATTATGATTTGTTCAGTGCTCTCAATTACTTTTAAACAGGAAAGTTGGTTTATGTTATAATATATAATAATTTTAATAATAATATATCATAATTTTTCAGTGTAACAAGAACACTATATGAGAATTCTTTAAAATTAATAGAAATATATTTACTCTTCATACCTACACTTCTTTTAATTTGTGGAGACTAGGTTTCTTGAAAATAATCTTATTCTAAATAATAAAACAGTACCTAGCCTGAAAATTTTATTATGTTTATAAAGATTTGTACTTTAATACAAGGTAAATATATCATTTATGTGCAGAATTAACAATATTAGAATTTGTAGCAGATTTATTCACTGGTAAGTGAATTTCTCTGGAGAAGCATTGTCCCTGGTAACAGACATGGTAAGTAGATGAACTTGCAGTGTTTGTGATACTATCATAAAAGGATTGCCTGAGAGGCTGAAAAATCACCCGAGCTCTATTTTGAGGATACTCAATCAAATCTTTTCAAATATATCATCCTACAATTGTCTTATTTCAAAAAACTCCATAATGCAGCAGATAGTTAATAAGGCTAGGTAAGAGAGGAATTGACATCAGAATTCCATGGTCCTGAAAAGAATATTCCATGGTAGAGCAGAAGGCTGCTGAGAGATTAAAACAGCCAGCATTGCAGAACAAAAAACTTCACTAAAGCAAAACCTTTTTCTGCCTGAGTGATACTACTATCAACATACACTCACGGTATGAAATCCCAGATAAATTATGGTATAAAGTAATTGGATTTCAGTAATGAGCCACACTACTTTGATAGCAAAATGTGCTTAGCAAGGTATATTTTGTCTGTTTTATTTCATTTGAGTTCAACAAATATTGATTAGTGTCTACCATATGTTAGAAATTCTGTGCTTTCAGGTACAACAAGGACATAGTGGCAGGTTTGTGGATATCTCTAATACATACACGTGGAAATGCATGCGTGGTAGTTGGAAACATGAATCCTGAGTCCAGGATTTATGCAAAGGATTTAATGATGAATTTGTAGTGGTTGGTACGAAGTTAGCAGCTGAAGCTTCAGATTGAATAATTGTATGGAGGTCAGGTATGCAGAGCAAAATGACCAAGCTTGGAGATTTTTATATGGCTTCATTTAAGAATACCTGTAATCTTTTCTCTAACCCCATAAATCTGGAAAATAAAATCACACACTTCACTCAGTAATAAGAGTTAACTAGAGCAGTGATTTTCTAGGAGTGTGAATTTGTGCATGGATAAGGATATGCTTCATCTCCATGTAGCAGGATGTCTGTGTGCAACACAGAGAGAATCTTGGTGTTCCATTATATACCCCGAATTATGTGGCTAAAAACTTTCACATTTAAAAATTACTACAGAGTAGAAATTACAGAAATTTATTTTATTTTGTGGTGTCTGTAAATAATAGAATTGTATCACAAAATTGAAAATTACTAAGAAGGTAGATTTTACGTTTTCCAACCAAAAAAATATACTTGAGGTAATGCATAGGCTAATTAGCTTGATTATAGTCATTTCACAATGTGTCTATATATTTCAAAACATCATATAATACACTATATATATACACACACACGTGTATATATATGCCTTTTGTGAATTTAAAAAGTATATTAAAAGATGAAAAAAGACTAAAGAACAGTTAGATGAAAGCTAAAAAATGTTCAAAATCAATATAAGGGCATTAAAAGAATGAGGGAATGCAAACATAAGAGATGGTGGTGAGGTAATAAATGCTTACAATTTTTCTTTGGGGCAAACTCTACCAAGGGATTAGGGAATGAATTGCTTTTTACAAGATAGCCTAATTAGAAGAATTAAAATATATATATATACTTGTGGATTTTGCTGAACAGTAGGTGATTAGTAAGATAAATGAGCCTCCCATACAATTAATAAAATTTTTGTGGTGGTAGTTTATTCGATAACATGAAAATATATTTGTAACAAATTTCTTAACAACAGCAAAAAAGTCAGGTTATAATTGCTTCATGTACTGAAGCAATAGAGTGATTGAATGCATAATATTCAGAATCACATGCCAAATTCATAGCTTAGCTCCACTTCTTAGTAATAATGGGTCATTAGGTAAATTATTTCAGCTCTTTGATTCTGATTCCTCACTTTGTAAATGGAATTAAAATGGTACCTACCTCACTGGGGGACTGTTAGTATTAAATGTTCTCATAAAATTTAATATGTTAGCAATTGTTGTTATTTTGTAAAATAAATTGTAAATAGACAAAGGGATAGAAATCAAATATGAGAAATGATTATTAATGATTGGTTACGATTATGATGGATTTCAAGCTTTTGTTTTTAATCTTTTAAAAACCATTTCAGAGAAAAAATTGTTGCAAAATTTAAAGGAAATCAAAGATAACCAGTTGTTTCAATAAAGATGTCAGGTTTTTCTTTATGATTTCAATTTTTCAATAAGTTTATGAAGATAAAAATAAAATTCCTAAGAGTTAAAACCTAAAGTAGAGGTTTAGAAGTGGCAATGATGAGTATATTCTATTGAGACAGAAGCAGGATGACTTGCTGAGCACTTTGAAAGAATATAATCATGATAAAAATAGTTGTTGTAAGATTGCAAGTTTTCATTTTTTTATTCAAAAACGATCTACATGCAAATTATTTGCTCTCAGACTTGGTGCATATCAGAAGTACTTGTGAGGATTTTTCAATATTCATATATATCTGGAATTCCTTACACTCGATTTTGATTCTGTAGATATTGACTTCTCTATGAATAAGGGAAGAAAGAAAAAAAATTCATGTATAATACTAATGCCCACCAAACCTTGAGAACATCTGTTTCACATAATCGTTCATGAAAATACATGAAGTGAAAAATATATGTACTTTAAAAATTTGTTATAGTTAGAATTACCCTTATTTTATATACCAAAGCATACTCTACGAACAGTAAAAGAAGGAAAAAAACAATTAATAAAAGAACAGAACAAATCTAATCAAAGGAAAAGATTTATAAAATAGGCTAAATGAAGGAGCACAGAGAGGTGGTGACACTCAATGACTTTGGCCATGCTGTAAGCACATGAAGACTCTCTTCTATAGGAATGGAGGGTAAACTCCCCAAGACACCAGAAGTTGTCATGGATACTACAATGATAACGTGATGTAAGTTAATAAGACAAAATCATGGACTATAATTCCAGAAAAAAATATTTATTTCTTTCAGGTATAACTTGGAATAATCTTTGAGGAATTAAACTTTTGCTTCTCTCTCTCTCTTTCTCTCTCTTTTTTTTTTTTCTTGCATCCTATCTATAATGGATGAGTAAGTCAGGAAAAGATTATATTTCAGTACAGCAGAGTGTTCGCACACCAAGTCATGATGAGGCCTGTGAATTACTAAGAACTGTGCTTAGAATGGAGATATTTTACTGACAGGCTTCTCTGAAAACAAGCAGAACACAAGTTGTCAACATCTACTGGGCCAGTTTCTCTTTTTTTAAAGCATAGAAGGCAACAAAAAAGCTATAGAGTTGATGAAAATATTTTAGAATAAAGAAATATATATCATACTGAAGATTCAGATGAAGCATTATAGTTTCAAAAATGATTTGCCACAGTAATCTGAACAAAGGTTTAAGACCCTGCTCAGCATTCTAAGTTGGACAACAAGGAGAAGGGGGAAATAGACTGGCATAATTCGAAAGTTAATGATATTTCCATGAAAGGAGATGGGAAAAGCAGTGAAGAACTTTCAGAAAAGTGAAGTGAAAATTCAATGTCTAAATCAAAGATCTCTAAATAACGAAATTAATATGAGTGGAACTCAGATTTTAGAATATCTTTATTGGTTGTTAATTATAGAGATGATAAAAAGGAAGAAAGTATAAACACTGGAAGGCTGTGAATTACTTTAGTTTTCAGATTAAAGGAATCATAAGAGTTAAAAACAAAAATTTCTACATAATCTATGAAAATGGTGGAATGAGACAGGCATCATTACCCTATGTACATATATGATTACACGAATGATATGAATCTACATCGTGTACAATCATAGAAATGAAATGATGCACCCCATTTGTGTACGATGAATCAAAATGCAGTCTGTAAAAAATTAAAAAATAAAAAAATAATTAAAGAAAAAAACATTTCATAAATATAACTGAATAAAACTCTCCTGTGCTTAGAAAAAGTTTTTAAAATGGTGGTATTTTAAAGACTCAGATGTAATGCTCAGAGATAATCTGATGGCTATGCATAGTGAGTTAAATTGCCAATAGTCATGCAATTGTATAAATAGCAAAGCTTCACTTGACTACTTTTAATGGATGAAATACAATGGTTATTGGGAGACTGGAGTCAATAGGCTTTTTTTCAAATCACACTCTGCTATTGTTGAACTTTATGACACTAGGAAATTCACTGTCTTCTGATGCTCAATTTCCTCTCAGGTAAAAATGAACTAATGACACCTGCCACCCAAATGAGATAAAGACAATGAAATGGTTTTGCCTAGTGGGTGGCATGATCATATGAGAGATGGATCCATGGAGATTGTTACTATTTTTACACTATGACCATTCTAGCCAAATGCTCTATTTTAAAGATAAAGAGAAAAATGTATCTGCAGAAAAAAAAAATCAAGTTGCTATCAAATATTTCCTATACAATATTTATGTTCATATTGATGGACATAAATATGAGAATACTGAGGAGGAAATTTTCCAGGAGAAAATGATCGAATATGAGAAAAACAAGTAAAGAAAAGTGACCACTGACTTTGACTATGCTGTAGGAAAAGACTGACTTTGCTGGGGAGAGAGAATTTCTTTAGAGTTTTGGAGATCAAATCCAAATTAGCAATGTTTATTCAGTGAATGTAAGGAAATGAAGGTAGGTAACAGTTACATAATATGGTTTCAAGAAATTTGACTATAAAAGGACAGAAATAATAGATAAAAGGGGGTGCAGAGTCAAGGAAAAATTAAACAAAAATGTTTCAAACTAACATATGTGAATGAAACAGAAAGATATTCTGTAATATTGCAAAACTATTTGAGGATAAATTCTCATTAAAAAAATGAGAACTCAAATGGGAAAACAACTAGCATTTCTTCCTGTACTTTGTAACTAAAATGAAAACCCTAGCTATTTATGTGTTTTCAGGTGATTTGTGAGATCAAACAGTTTCTTTGAAATGTTTCTCTTTTGAGATCCTGGAAGTACATTTTTTTCATGTCAGATACTTACATGCTTTTCAAGCTGGGATTGATATGTGTATAAACCTATACAGAAGTAAGCAGTGTTTGCCTAACCCTGTTAACAATTTATACATCTAAATTACTACATGGGGAGGGTTATCATACATTATGTCTTTCCATTTTCCCTTTTTCCTTCCCATTTTTCCATCTATAGCCTGCAAGAAAACAGCTACATAGAACAACAAATTTTGCATTTTTATCATGAGTGAAATAAGAATTGCTTTCTGCATCTTTTAATCTTTACTGAAAAAGATACATTTTTTTTTCTAACTTGAGGAAGATAATATCCCAGTTGCAGGAAATATCTGTTTTCAAGATCACTTTTTTATCATCTTCATTCTAGGATCCATGAATTTCTATTAACAAATGATCAAATATTATATACTGTATGATAACAATTATTTTAAGTGGGAGAAGATCCAAAGCAAAATCATAAGAAGAAAATACAAGGAGATTATGAGGGGTTATCTCTGAGAGGTAGCACAGGGATTATTCTTTTTTGTGTGTGCTTTTTTCCTCTGTTTCATGTTTTTCTAAGTTCATACCATTCATAATGTGAAATGTTATTTTCTAGGCAGGATTATCAAGTTGACAAATGAAAAGGATTACAATGTTATATAAGATATGATGTCTTCAGGAGTCATTTGTAAAATTTACCATGGCTCTATATTTTATAGGTCTTATTATCTTCTTCCCCTCTTTTGTTGTTTCTGTTTTTTTTTTTTTTTTTTTTTTTTTTTTTTTTTTGGTTTATTTAGTAAATCCTGAAATCTCTGAAGATATACTTTTGGTTTAAGCTATTTTCCTTGGAAGAGTAAAGAGTTTTTCTGGGTTGGAATTTTCTTTGTAGGTTCTCTTTCCATAGGCCAGGGATCAGGGACCTCAAATCAAAGAACTTAGCATTTAATATGGAATTTAATTGATTCTCCTGAGATTTGGAGAAAAAGAAAATTACCTCTGTCTGACTGATATTTTTTTTTTGAGGAGGATTGTTTTTTGTTCCCCCCTCATAGAAACCAGTAAAAAGGGAAATATGTATGTTAGTCAAGTATTAGTTGTTTCTCTTTGACTACATTTTTAACACCTACACATATTTAACTATAGTTTCAAGATTTTTCTCCAATCAAGATTTATAAAGTACAATTCAATGATTTCTATATTATTGTGTGCCAGATTATTATCTGAGTCCTTAGGGAAATTATTTGAATAACTGCACAACAAGGATTTAATTTTGTTTGTTTGCAGTGCTGGGGATTGAAGCCAGAACCTTGCAGATATTAGGCAAGTCATTTAACACTAAAATACTCCCCCAGCCTGACAACCCCAATGTGAACATATCCTGGAATAACAATCCATAAACTTGATGCATGTAGGATCTGTAAGCGGAGATGACTGGTAGTTTTAATGAGATGCCTTTCTAACTGTGGTCCCTTGTAACCCACTCTCTGGGACTCTTCTGTTTTTGTACTCACTTTTACTTGGAGGGTAGAACTGGCCAGGGCAGTTTTACATTAGCTTATTCTGATGTGTCCTGAGGAGAACTTAAATAATTGCCATTTTGCTATTTTCTGACGTTTTTTCAGCTTTAAGACTTATAATTGAAGGACCCCTTTCTATTGCATTCCATCTGCACGTACTTAGGCCTTCAAAATCACAGCACATATAAGTAGAGCCCCATTTTATATAGTATCAAGATTTCTTTTCCTTAGTAGTAGATTCTTCAGTCTTCTCTACAGAGGATTGTTGCAGCGCTTTTCAAAGACCTGTAATCTTGATGGTAATGCTTGTATTAGATTTAATCTATACTGATCTACTTTTGTTGCTAGAAATACAGGAATCACCCCATTCTCCTTGAATGATGATTTCCCTTCTTTTAAAACTTGCTTTGTCTATCTTCCAAATGCCCTTGAGATTTTAATAATTGAAAGGTGTCAAGGAAAAACAGGGGTCGTGTTATGTTTTGAATGGAGTGTCCACTTTATCTAGCACTGTCCTGAACCTGATCACAGTGTTTTTTTGAGCAAATTTTCTGTCCTTACTTACCCTCGCTCAGACTCCAAATTCAATACATAAACATATTCTTCTTCTTCAGAGCTCAGAAAGTTTTTAAGAATTTAATAAGTAGCTTTTGGGCTCTGTGCTCTCAAAAATGGTTGCTCTAATGATTGCTACTTCGGCAGCTCTTCTTCACATCTTGGCTTCCATCCAAAACTGAGTAGCATCCTAAGTAGAATTTCAATATTGATGACTCTGTCCATCGGAAATATAGAAAGTAATTTTCTCCAAGGATTCATCCTTGTGATGAAAAGCACTCATCAGATGTCTCCAAAGGGGTACTGACTGTGAAGAGAGGGACTCCCTTCCACACTTGCCCGCCAGGGTAGCCGTGGCATGTCTTTTCTCTAGAGTAATAAAGTTCTTTTTAGCTGACTGGAATATAAGTTTTAAGTATCTTTCTCCTCTATATAGTTTTGGGAAAATGATTTTCAGTTAGCACATTACATATTTCACATAAAAACACATAAGAGAAAATTCTTTTGGGGAAATCTTGGGCCTGAATCACAGAAAGGAAGGAATACTCTTGGTATTCTATTTTAATTGTCACCCTTTCCATCCTGCTCACAGCTAGATTTTAGTACCATTAATATTTCAAGGGTAGAGTCATTTTTATTCTTATACTTCAGGACCATTGCTACAAAGTTACTAAATTTGACTAGGTTACCCGCAAAAGAAATATTGGAAGGTTTCTTTGAATTAAAACATGTGGAATAGTTATTACTCAACAAGGAAGATGACTTCCAAATTTAGACATAGGAAAAATAAATTTCTTCATGTTTTGTGATTTGTCTATAATCATATATATATATATATATACACCATGATCAAGAGTTGAAATTACCATTGTGATTTTTGTGGTGACAGTGTGTTTCAATCAGATAATCATCAGTGTGATTTAAATACACCTATGATAATTTCACTGTGTTTATAAAATAAAATCAACTTGAAGTCTGGCAAAGAGGCATTAGTGTTCTGCTTGTGATTGAAATAACATCTCCCAATGGCAAAATGTTTTTGAACTGGTACTGAACTTTAAAATTATTCTTTTTATTAGTATTATAAACATTTTCAAGATTTTATCTTGTATATTACAGTAGACTTTCAGTTCCAAAAGTATTAATAAATATCTGCTATTGAGTGAATTTCAGGTTCCTTGTATTGCATAACTGACATGGACATTTGGATTTTGTTTATTCTGACTACCAGGAAAAAACAGAGACTCCAGTAACCCTGCAAATGTCAGCAAGAGTGGGTTTGAGGTTAAGAGGAGAGTTGGTCCTCATGTGTCTGAACTCTGGCATGGAGGTCCTCCTTTTTCCTTTTGTGATATGGATGGTTACCTAGTACTACTCCACTTCCTTACCAGAAGACAAATAGAGGTCTAGGCACCAGTTTGAAGGAGGATTATCAATATTTTAATACCCTGGAGTATATAAACTGAGAAAGCAAACCTGTGAGGTGGCCCTTCTTTGAAGTTTATCAGAAAGTCTGATTACTAAGTGGGCCCATATTCTCCAGAGAAGTTTCAGTTTGTATAGAAGAACAGTGCAGAAGAATTCTCAAGGGAAACCCTGCTGGGTAACAGAGAACATGAGAGGAGTGGAGGACCCCGGGGATTAATGGCTACTCTGCAGCACACCAGTATTATTCACATTTCACTGAACTTCAGTGTATCCTATTGTGCTAAAGCAGCGGAAGGGACAACCTCCTCATGCGAAGGTTAGGCAAAGTTACAGACTGAACACAGTCTGTGACGTTTCTCCAGGGTGTGTTCTCAGTGGAGGCCATACCACCCCCTTGTGGAAAGTGAAGAATATCTCTGTTTTGTGTGGGTCAAGCACAGATATTTTTAAAACAAACAAATAAATAAATATGAAGTGTATCGGGTGGTATTAAAATTTCATGGGAAGGATCAAGATATAATGTCTAACAAAATTTCTTATGATGATGATATAAACAAGAAAAGAAGTTTAAGAAGCTCTGTTCTATAGTCTATAGCATTATTTTAAGAACTCTGTTTTGTGATTAATATGGTGCATCCTGCTGAAAGTTTTGGTGCCCTATATTTCATTTTGGTTAATTCTGAGGTTCTGGTTCATCCAAACATATGTAAAAAATATTCCACCTTATCAGAAAACTTGTAAGGAATATCCTAGAAAGAAAATATCTATATATGTTTGATATATATTTGATGTATGCTGTTTACAGTTATGTAAATAGAGTTATATAAGACAATATCCCTGATCTTTATCTTATATAATATTCTAAATTCCTTTGTCATAAAGGTTTGCTTTCTAGGCATACCATTTTGACCTGACTTACGTAACTCAGATATTTACAAGCCTCTGACCATCTCCCACCTAGAAACCAGGATGGGATGAGAGACAGGAGTGGAATTAAAGTGCCTTTTGTACATATCTTGCCAATATAAAAAGCTGAGTGATAAGTACTTTCCCATGCTGATTTAAAATATCTTCTCATTAAAAAAAAAACTGTATCAAGGTCTTAGGAATTCAAGAAACGCATTTCTATTTTAGTCATTGTTTTCAGGGAGACCATCTAGATGAAACCAGGCATGTCTAGGCAAATAAAAAAGTAAAAGCAATACCACTTAAAAGGTGTTATAATAGAGTTATATACAATGGACAGTTACAGCACAAAGAAGGGAAAAGTAAAAGACTTTCCAGAGAAAGTGACAATTGCATTGAGTCTCAAACATTGAGTAGAAAATTTCTTGGTGAACAAGGGATAAAGGGCAAGCCTATTATAGGCAAAAATAAAGACCAGGAAACAAAAGCTAAACGCTTATTTAACCGCAACAATGATAACTCTGTAAGGCAACCCATTTGTTAATTAATTAACTTAACTAGCCCAAAATGTATACACACTGTAAAACATATTGTACATGATAACTGAGTACAGTTCTACCTGTCAATTTTTTTAAAAATAATTGTTTTGTTCCCGGAACTGCAAGGAGTTTATAATAGTGGAATCAGATTTAAAGTCTGATGTGGTGGTTGGGAACTGAGAAGGAGAGAAAGGTTGTATGTTGAAAACCTTAGACTGCTTTGTGAGAAAGTGTGTGTGTGTGTGTGTGTGTGTGTGTGTGTGTGTATGTGTGTGTGGGTGTATTCATTTCCTCTGTTGGACATATGGAAATTAAAAGTTTTTAGTAGAGAAAGGGTCTCAACACATTCCCTTTAGGAACATAGTGCCCTGATAGCATCATGAAGAATAAACTGAATGGCCAAATAGAGGTGGGGTGGAGCAGGAACACAAAGGAAAGTTGCACAATCCCACTTTTGTGCCTGGGGTGAGTTGTGGAGCCCCCCTGTGGATGGCCGCCTAAGGAAATGTTGGAATTATTTCCAGCCTACTTTTGCTGCTTCCAATAAGGAACTTAGGAAAAGTTTCAGAGGGAAAACACATTAAATGAGATAATGCAACTCCACAAAACCATGGGTTTATGTAATGAAAGCACACAGAGTTAAAGCTGAGATAATGGTGGATGACGTTTGCATAACACTTCATATATATTAATTAAAATTTTTTACAATAATAAGTAAAATTTCTCAAAATTAGGTATTTATGTGATCCTTTGCTCCATTCCTGGTTGTAAATTCTGTTTAAGTGTCAAGATGTTTATAGTTTGATATTATCAAAAATCTTCATGAAAATGAACTTTTTTTTTTTACTGGTACAGTTCCATACATTTTATTAATTAACGTAAATGGTCTTTTTAAATTTAAATTTATTTTTTATTTGTTTTAATTAGTTGTACATGGCAGTAGAATGAACTTTGATACATCATATATAATGGAGTATGATTTCTCATTCTTCTGGTTATACATGATGTACAATCCCACCAGTTATATAGGTATATATGTACATAGGGTAATAATGTCTGATTCATCCTACTATCCTTCCTATCCCCATACCTCCTTCCCTCCCTTCAATCTCCTCTACTGATCTAAAGTAACTCTATTCTTCCCTAGCACCCCCCAACCCTATTGTGAATTAGTATCTGCATATCAGAGAAAACATTCAGCCTTTGGTTTGGGGGGTTTGACTTATTTCTCTTAGCATGATATTCTCCAGTTCTGTTCATTTATCAGCAAATGACATAAGTTCATTCTTCTTTAAGGTTGAGTAATATTCATTCATATATATATATATATATGTGTATATATATATATATATATATATATATATATATGATATACCCCACATTTTCTTTATCCATTCATCTGTTGAAGGGCACCTAAGTTGGTTCTGTAGTTTAGCTATTGTGAATTGAGCTGCTGTAAACATCGATGTAAACATTGATGTGACTGCATCACTGTAGTATGCTATTTGTTTCTGTATAGATCCCACTATAGTGCTTCAGAATGCTGAGCTAGAACAGGTACTGAGACCTCTCGGAGCACATACCGGAAACTCTAAAAGCTCCTCCTGCTACATTTTCCTCACACTACTGTATAATCAACATCCACTTTTTCAAGTCATCAAGTACCTACTCATTTCTTGTTGTAGTAGTTTTCCTAATGCTTAAGGATGTCTATGTGCCCCCTTCAGGAGGTCATTTGATCTCTTCCTAATTATTCATGAGAATAGTAAAATAGAATGAAAGTAAAACAAATGACAACCACAAATTTAATTTTTGGCAGACATTAAGAGCATAATGTGAAGTATTCTGTGTCAACACACTTGGAATCCAGTGCAGGGTTTGACATGGCCAACTTTCTTATGTTCTCTGAGCCATAGATTCCTCATGCATAAATAGAGGTATGCCCTGCATACCTTACAAGATTCAGGTAGCACATGATGCATTTCTATAATAATACTTAGAAAAGAAGATATATAAGTATTAAAGTGTTGAAAATTTTTGCCACTATACCAAGTAAGTTTTTTATATTCCATCTCAATCAGTATCTATATATACTTCATTTTCTAAGTTTATCATACAGGTCTGTATATACTTCATACCTAGGTCTACCAGTACCATATACACTTCATTTTCTTGTTTAAAATATCTCAAGTATGACAAGGTTCTCTTTCACAAAACTGGAATCCAGGAATCTAGATAATTAGCTATGTTTACTTCATTTTACAGAATTTTGTCTTTATGATAAAATTCAGTTTTTCATTTTATGATGTTATGACCATATCTGTAACTTTTGATGCTATTCATACTCATGATTTGATTTGCATGTCCCTTTAATATTCTCCTGGTTTGCTACACTTATTGTGTTATGGTATCTAAATTACCAGCTACATTTTCAAAGTGTTGTGAGAATGTAGTTAGAGGCAATGATATACAGTATCACCCATAGAAAGAAATCAAAATATTTTCAGAGACACAAAGAATCTCCTTCTAAGGGAATCGTAGTGCTTTCATGTCTAAGTTGGGCCCATACAATGTAGATGTTATGCAAAATCAGATTGCCTAAATATTTGGAAATGATGCTTAGTACATGCTCTTTGACAATGTCTAACTATTTCTATTCATTAAAAGTCCCTTTTACCTTTGCCCTTGTTAGCATGTTCCAAGCAGGGCTTAAAACTCCACATTTTGTTTCAAAGTTTATTTCATTACATTTTTCGTATTGGTTTTGGAATTTGAGTTTAATTAGGACAGATACCCAATTAATAAGATATTTAATACAAGCAGACTAATAACATTGAATATTTTACATTTTTCAATTTAATAAAATTATTTTAACTAATAACATTGAATATCTTACATTTTTCAATTTAATAAAATTATTTTAACTGATACATAAAAATATAAACATTGTATGCATTTATGGGTAATATGATATTTTGATATGTGTATGTAATTTGTAACATTTAAATCAGATTAAATGTATCTCCTTAAACATGTATCATTTCTTTATGGTAGAAACATGCAAAATCTTTTCTTTTAGTATTTTGAAATAAACAGCACATAACTGTTATCTATAATCAAACCATGTAATACAGCACATCAGAACTTCTTATCCTTATCAAAATGTATTTGAGTATCCATGGATAAACATTTCTCCCCTGTATTCCTCCACCTCTCCCTAGCCTCAGGAAGCACTATTTTACTCATAACTTCTATGAGATAAGCAGTTTTTGATTCCATATATGAGTGAGGTCATGCGGTACATATTTGTGGCTGATTTATCATTTTATATAATAATCCCGACAAAATAATCTGCAGTCCTATCCATGTTATCACAAATGACAGGACCCCATTCCTTTTCATGGCTGCATAGTGTTCCACTGTACATATATATCACATTTTCTTTATCCATTCATCAGCAAATGGATACTTAGGTTTTTCCCATCTCTTGGCTATTATGAATAGTACTGTAATAAATGTGGAAGTCTATATATTTCTTTATCATGCTAATTTCTTTTCATGTAGATAAATACCCTATAGTGTAATTACTGAATCATATGTTAATTCTATTTTAATTGTTTTTTGAAGAATCTCCATACTATTTTCTGTAATGGCTGTTCTACATAACATTCCCACCAGCAACATGCATGTGTTTCTTTTCCCTATGTCTTTGCCATAACCTGTTATCTTTTCCTTTTTGATAGCAGTTTTCTTTACTGGAATGAAATGGTGTCTCATTGTGGTTTCATTTGAATTCCCTTGATGATTAGTGATGTTGAGAAAATTTTCATGTAGTACCTGTTGATCATTTTGAAAAATGTCTATTTAGGTCTATTGCCCATTTTGAACCTGATTATTTGTTTTTATGTTACAGAGTTTCTTAGAACTTTTTATACATTCTGAAGGTTTCACTGCACTCTAGAACTGGATTATGAAATATGGAAGGTAATTAAACAGAGAAAACCTCTTTTGAACATTCAGAATCCTTCAAATCTCTGGCAAGAAAGAATGTCTTCTTTTTAACAATTTCAGTCATGTCCTATTTTCTCAGACATCTCCATCATTATTTGCCACCATCATGTGGCAGATTAGTGTGACACTGAACTGAACATGTTCTATATGATGCTAGTACACCTTAAATCATATATGAAATCATTATTTATTTTTCATCATCATAATCTCCTTTCTATAATGATTAGTGTCACCCAGGCATTCAAGTCAGATTTACAGAAGTAATTCTAGATTCTTAATGTCCTATAACTCTATGATGCACTCTAAGCAACATTGATTCTACATCGTATGTATCTCCCAAGTCATTCTCCTCTCTCCAGTTGGATTACCTTTGTCTTAGTTTGAAACTTTACTACTTTTTATTTACATGACTACTTCCAACTATATTCATAGCTCTTTTTAGGTTTTTTACATTTTTTTTAAATTTTTTTACAGACTGCATTTTGATTCTTTGTACACAAATGGGGTATATCATTTCATTTCTTTGTGCATGACATAGATTCACACTATTTGCATAATCATACATGTACATAGGGTAATGATGTCTGTCTCATTTCACCATTTTTCATACCCCACCTTCCTCTCATTTCCTTCTAAATAATCTAAAGTTCCTCCATTCTTCTCTCACCTCTCACCACCCCCAACCCCCATTATATATCATCATCCACTTATCAGGGAAAACATTTGACCTTTGGTTTTTCAGGATTGGCTTATTTCACTTAGCATGATATTCTCCAATTCCATCCATTTATCTGCAAATGCCATAATATTATTCTTCTTTAAGGCTGAATAATATTCCATTGTGTATATGTATCACCGTTTCTTTATCCATTCATCTGTTGAAGGGTATCTAGGCTGGTTCCACAATCTAGCTATTGTGAATTGAGCTGCTATAAACATTGATGTGACTGCATTATTGTAGTATGCTAATTTTAATTCCTTTTGGTATAAACCGAGGAGTGGGATAACTGGGTCAAAATGTGAGTCCATTTCAAGTTTTCTGAGGATTCTCCACAATGCTTTCCATAGTAGCTGCACCAATTTGTAACTCCACTAGCAATGTAAAAGTGTGCCTTTTTCCCCACAACCACGCTAACATCTGTTATTATTTGTGTTCTTGATAATAGCCATTTTAATTGAAATAAGATGAAATCTTAGAGTTGTTGTAATTTGCATTTCTCTAATTACTAGAGATATTGAACACTTTTTCATATATTTATTAATCACCTGTATGTCTTCTTCTGTAAAGTGTCTGGTCCAGTTCCTTGGTCCATTTATTGATTGGGTTCTTTGTATTTTTTGTGTAAAGTTTTGTAAGTTCTTTATGAATTTTGGAGATAAGTGCTCTATCTGAAGTGTGTGTGGAAAAGATTTTATCCCACTCTGTAGACTCTCTTTTCACTTTATTGATTGTATTCTTTGCTGAGAAAAAGCTTTTTACCTTGTCAACATTTTTGTTTTTCTATCATTACATTTTATTTTGGGGGTGTTTAGATTTATGGAAAAATTAAGCAAAAGTACAGAGATTCCATTTACCTCCACTACTCTCTGCCCCCCTCTTAGGAATTTGCTGTTTTAGTATGATTCATTTGACATAATTGATGAGCCCATATTGACACATTATCAAAGTCCAAAGTATAGACTTCACTCTTCCTGTCAAACTCTTTTTGGGTTGTAAGGAAAGTGTGTATAATGCCAGTTCTCCACCATTACAATATCACAGAGAATATTTTCACTAAAAACACTCTGAGTTTCATCGAGTCATCTTTCTCCCCACATATATCCACAAACTCCTGGCAACCTCTTATCACTTTTCCTTTTTCAGAATGGCACAGATATATTAAATAATTTGTAGGATTTTCAGGTTGGCTTCTTTCATTTAACAATATGCATTTAAAGTACCTCCATGTCTTTTTATGGCTTGATAACTGATTTATTTCTATTGTTGAACAATAAATATCTCAATGCATATAGGTGCCCTAGTTTGCTTATCACTCATAAAGAACATCTTGGGGTTTTCAAATTCTGACACTTATAAAGTCACTATTAATGTTTGTGTGTAGATACTATGAGGACATAGTTATCAACTCAGTTGGATAAATATCTAGAAGCATGATTGTTAAATTGTCTGATAAGTATATATTTCCTTTTTAATAAAAATGTAACCTATCTTTCAAAGTGGCTTTTCCATTTTGTACCTCATTCAGATAGTAATGAGAATTCCCATAGCTACGCATCCTCACTAGCATTTGGTGTTGTCAGTGTTCTGAATGTTAGACATTGTAATAAGGTACAGTGATTTCTCATTGTTTTAACATGGAAGTACCTAATGACAAAAGTTGAGTATCTTTTCAAATGGTCATTGACTGAATATCTTCTTTATCAGATGTCTAAAAGTCTAAGACCTTTTCTCTTATTCTTTGCATGTGTGTGTGTGTGTGTGTGTGTGTGTGTGTGTGTTGTATGTGTGTGTGTGTGTGTGTACGTGTGTGTATGTGACAGAGAGAGAGAGAGGTGTGCTGGAATAAGAGCATAGGGCCACATGCATGTTAAGCAAGTGCTTTACTATGGCATTACAGCCCCAGACCACCCAGCTTTTAATTTATTGTTTTCTTGTTAAGTTTAAACAGTTCTTTGTGTATCTTAGATATAAACCTTGTATCACCTATGTTTTTCAAATAATTATTCCAAATGTGTGGTTGGTATTTTTATTTTTCTTTAAGTTTGTCTTTCATGTATTAGAAGTGTTTAATTTTAATGAAGTATTATTTATCAGTTGCTTCTGTTATGTATTATATTTTGGTATTGCATGTACCTAAGAGTTTATTTCCAAACAGATGTTTTGTTCTAAAATTTTATAGTTTTGCATTTTATATTTGTTCTATGATCTTTTATTATTATTTTTTAAATTTATCTTTTTATTTTTTACAGACTGCATTTTGATTCCTTGTATATAAATGGGGTACATCATTTTGTTTCTATAGTTGTACACGATGTAGATTCATATCATTCGTGTAATCATACATGTACATAGGGTAATGATGTCTATCTCATTCCACCACTTTTCATACCCCTCTCCCTCTCATTTCCTTCTACATAATCTAAAATTTCCCCATTCTTCTCTGATCATTTTTAAATGAATTGTTGTAAAAGGCATAAGATCTGTTTCTAAATTTTTTAAATGTGAATATCCAATTGTTCCAGCACCATTTATTGAAAATACTTTCTCCATGAATTACCTTTGCTTGTCAAAAATTGATTGACAGTATTATGGAGATGTATTTCTGGGCATCAAGTCTGTTCCACTGTATGTCTATTCTTTCACCATACTGCAGATAACCTGAGACCAGTTTTACAGTAATCCTCATGTCAGTGTCAGTTCATTGTTCCTTAATATTCTGTTTATTATTTTGAATCTTTTCCCTGCCTAAAACCTTCAGGTTCTCTTTATTAATATATATAAAGTATATATATATTATATATATATATAATATATATATATATATATATTATATATATATATATATATATACATGCCAAGATTTTGATTGGCACTGTATTGAATCTGTAAAAGAATTTGGGAAGAGCTGACATCTTAGAAATATTTTTGTCTTCCCAACCATTAACATGGTATGCTTCTCTGTGTATAATTTCCTTGATGTCTCTGTCTTACCTTTCTTCCTTCACACAAACACCAGAATTCGCTTCTGAATATTGAAATGTGATGGTGATATTTTCAATTTATCTTAGTTATCCCTTGTCACTCCAACAAAACCCAGTATCCTCTTTCATTCTCTGAAACTTGTTGATTGCTTTAGAAATACTCTCTGTTTTTTTAATTTGCAGTTTGGTGTTCAACAGTACTGAAGTATTTAATTTCCCTCTTAAATTACCTTAAAACATTTATTCCTTTTTACTATGATGTATTAAAGATGTTGGAAACATAGGTATTTTCCTCTCCAGTTTCCTTTGAAAATTAAAAGAAAATCATCAAGACATGTCCAATGACAACTAACTGAAAGTTTAGTGAGACTTCTATGAAAGATGTTTGCTTCCTAGTAAGAGAAGTAAGATTCACCACAGGAGCTGGTTATGAGGTCTATAGCTGTAATATTTATGCTATACCATGACAGAAATCATAAAACAATAGTGAATATGCAAATCCAACATGCTAACCTTATGGAGTTAATCAAAACCAACTGCACAACTGCTTATATTTCTCAAAGGCAAATGAGAAATCACCTTATGATATATACTTCTGTTAGTTAGGCTTCCTAACTTTTGTAGACAAAAAACTCCTAAATGATGCATATGCTATTTTGTTTCTGCATTTGTAGGTGTCTATATCTCTACTATGCTATTTTCTTTTTCTTTCCTGTGAATTCTCATCCATATTTTAGAATTCAATTTGGTGGTCATCAACTTTATGAAATTCTCTCTGATTCTCTGTAAGACTGAAGGAATGAATCCTTTCTTACTGTCTTGTTTCTTCTGTAATTCTTTGTTACATGAAAATTTACCTTACTAGATTTCTTAATGGGTAGGGATTGAGTTTTTTAATTTTTGAATGATACTTCCATAATATTACATATTGAAAATAATTATTATTTTTTTCTCAAAGCATATGATTTTATTTAATGGTTTTACTTAGATTTTCAACCTTAGGGCAAAATTAACTAGACAAATTTATACTCATCACTTTCTGACAATGAATATGTGAACTTTGATCTGTTTCTATTTCTTAGAACTTAATGCACTCTATCTTATGTATATTTTAGACATCCATATATTTTATAATGTTTCATTATTGAACTAATGACTCTACTTCTTAATATAGGAATACATCAGTTGAAATGAAATAATAAAATTGTGTTCAGTAATTTTTTCTTTTAGTTCAAAATATTATGTACATAAACTAATGGAATCTTATTGAAACAAAATTAAATCCAAATAATTTTATTGAATTTATGAAAATCATATTATTAGTTAATTCGATTACTTTTGGGGTTCAACTATTTCTCATAAAATAAAAACTTTTGTTGTGGAAAACTTAAAAATTTAAACAAAGGAAAAATCATTTGTATTTTCATCATAAGAGCCTTTATGAACCAATACTATACATTTCTTGCATTTTTCATGCATATTCATTTTTGGACTAGATTATCCTGCATATAGTTGACAGACTGGATCTTAACTTTGCAACCTATAAAAGAATATCATTACATATTTTTACAAGGTTTTAAACCATTTATTTTGAGGAAATTTTAGACTTCATTAAAAGTCGAAAAACTAGAGAAAATTCTCATATATACTCTAACAGTAGAGAAAATTCCCATATACACTCCTGGGGTTAGTATGTAATTAGTGAAATTATTAATGCTAATGATCAAATATTGGCAAATTCCAGTAACTAAACCACAACCTTTACTTAGATTTTAAGATTTTGATAGTATTCTTTTTCTCTTCCAAAGTTCAATCCATGGTCCTATCTGATGTTTAGATTTAAAGAACAGGTTTATTGGTAATGCCCCATTGTTCTCCTCTTCATGATCCTATGTGGTAAGGAACATTAATGAGAGCCTGTCTTTCTTGAATATCTCTTTCATATTCAAGAAATTCCTATAATGGAAAGAACATTAATTTCTTATTTTACAATTGAGAATTTCATGCCAAAGAAGTATCACATACATTGCCAAAAATACTTCAGTCAGCTATTTATGGATCCAGTATGCAAGGCAAAGTGGCCTACTCGCTAAACTTGTGTTCTTTATCACTGACTAATAAGTAGGTATTATTATCTTAACAAGTTCCTCAATGCTACAAACACAGTCATTCACAATGCTGCTGATAAATATTTTTCTATCAATGATTATTTTGTTAAAATGACTCTAAACGCAGAATTTCTAAGTCAGTTTCTTCAATTTTATCTTGTTCCATGTTAAATAAGCAGGTGAAAACATCATCTCCCAAAGTGCTTATTTGAACTTTACATATCTCAAATTCAGCAGGATAGTAATAAATTCAAAACCAAGAATTACTCACTAATCTGACCTAGTTTCTTTGAAGATGTATTTATATTCTTTCCCTAAACAATTCCTTGACCATCCATTCGTTCATTTTCTCTACATACACATAATAGAATCATGGACAAAACTGTTGACAAAAGGTTTGTGCAAGACTCAGTTCCCTGGTGATTTTGTAAGTCTTTTCATGCTGATGGAGTTTCATTACCATCTGAACGAGCTATTATAAAATATCATATTAAATAACATTTAAATCATAAAATATCTCAAAATATGTACCCCTTACCACTAGTTCTATTAGTATAATAACAATCATCATTATTACCATTACTATTACCTGCTCCATAAGGGAGCATAATGGCAAAACATCCTGACATGCAGCATCTATATTCCTAACAATGTCATTTTATTGTGAAAAATTCACTGCTTGAAGAGATTGTTTTGCCTAAGATTAAACTCTAGGTTTTCATGGTTCACAGTCTGGTGATTTTCGCTAAAGCACACATGTATCTCTGATTCATGGAAATCATGAAAGAGGATAGGATAAGCAAAATTGATCTCAGTAAGTTTTTTTTTTTTTAATAGACTTTATGGCATTTGGCAGAGGCAGATATAATTTTGAATACTTCAAATGCTATGAAATATATATCATTTATTATTTTTAACAAATACTATTGATTTGCCCTTTATTCTATTTGGAAACTCACCAGTGAATAGTGTTCTCATTTTAATAGAAAACGTCTTTAAAAATGGTTTGCATTCCACACCCTTACTGTCACTTCACTCTAGCACAACTTTAATACCTGACACTCTATCAAAATGGGCATCAGGTCCTTCCTAGTAGACTGGACCTATTGTATTATTTCTATTTTTCAAGTTTGGAATCCCTCATACTTCCAAAAATATGTCTCTCATCTTGAGTGTGGGACTTCTTTCTATTTGAATTTTCTCACAATGTCCACTTAATTACATCTTCTCTGAATTAGGAACATAATTTAGTTTTTCATTTACATTATTATGAAAACCTTCAAATGCAAACAAATGTAAAAAGAAGAATATAACATGCCTTCTCATCTTCATCACATATATCCCAAGAATTATCAAATTATTCACACTCGATTCATCTCTTTCACCCTCTCATTGTTTGCTGTTTATTGAGTTATTTTGAAACAAATCTAAGACATGCAACATCATTCTCTGCATTTCAGTATATTTAAAATACATAGACATTTCAATTTCCTTAAGGTATATGCATATTTTCATATATAACCACAGTGCCATTATCATTCTAAACAGTATCTGTCTAGATTTTAATCAAATTTCCCTTGTTATTTAAACAATGTCTTTTTATTATGGTTTAAAGAAGAATCCAAATAATGTTTACTCACTGAATTTGGTTATCATGTTTCTTAAAATTTTTTCAATCCAATCCAATCTTTCTTTTTTTTTAATTTTAAAATTTTACGTTGAAAAATCATGGCCAGTCATCTTATAGAATGCCCTCCCCCTTAAATTGTTGGTTTTCGGTATTGTGGTCTTGGTAATACACTGATGTGGAACAAAGATCTAAAGGCGTGGCTATAATTTATTTGGGTGTGAGGTGAATGGAGCAAGAGTATGTCTTTGCTATTGCTCTAAAATGAACATTTTTTTCACATATGCATTGGTATCTTATTTTTCCAAATTAGTGATGGTAAAAAATGATCAGCATATATTGTTTAACCCGACCCCACTATTGTAAAATTCCCTTAATACCTTACCTCTAATTTAGAATCTGAGACAATGACTTGGGTTCTGGTAGTTTATTTGGGGAGATAATCAAAGGCAACAAGAGGAGTAAAAGAGAAGAGAAAGTGAAAGAGGAAGGAGAAAAATCCAATAAGAGACATTATTAGAGCTTCTGCTGTGAACTACATATTCCAGGATTACTGAAAAATAGAAAAGATACCCAGAATTGTTTGTTGAAAGAAGGGTTAATGAGGCATTTTTTTTTTTCCTTGAGTTTCTGGTACTCTTTGGTAAAGGATTTCTTGTGGTGATTTAATCTCTCCCAGCCACCATCTCCACCTAATGCCCACTACCTTATGTCCCCATTAACTCATTCACTCATACATTTACATCCAGAAAGTTTTTAGATTGTTTTTGTAAAGAGTCTATTTTGCAATAAAACTAAGATATGGATTGATACTTAAGGCAGGAGGCTGGCAACTGAGATAAGACTTCTGACCACATTTTTTTAAAATTTATTTTTATTGTAAACAAATGGGATACATGTTGTTTCTGTTTGTACGTGGAGTAACAGCATACCATTTGCATAATCATACATTTACTTAAGGTAATGATGTTTGATTCATTCCGTTATTTTTTCCTTCCCCCCCACCCCTCCCACCTCTCTTTTCCCTCTATACGGTCCCTCCTTCCTCCATTCTTGCCCCCCTCCCACCCCCCATTATGTGTCATCATTCGCTTATCAGTGAGATCATTCGTCTTTTGGATTTTTGATATTGGCTTATCTCACTTAACATGATATTCTCCAATTTCATCCACTTGCCTGCAAATGCCATAATCTTATTATTCTTTATAGCTGAGTAATATTCAATTGTATATATACACCACAGTTTCTTTGTCCATTCATCAATTGAAGGGCATCTAGGTTGGTTCCACAGTCTGGCTGTTGTGAATTGAGCAGCTATGAACATTGTTGTGGCTGTATCTCTGTAGTATGCTGATTTTAAGTCCTTTGGGTATAGGCCGAGGAGTGGGATAGCTGGGTCAAATGGTAGGTCCATTCCAAGTTTTTGAAGGAATCTCCACACTGGTTTCCAGAGTGGCTGCACTAATTTGCAGCCCCACCAGCAATGTATGAGTGTATCTTTTTCCCCACATCCTCTCCAACACCTTTTGTTGCTTGTATTCTTGATAATTGCCATTCTAATTGGGGTGAGATGGAATCTTAGTGTAGTTTTGATTTGCATTTCTCTTATTACTAAAGATGGTGAACATTTTTTCATATGTTTGTTGATTGCTTGTAGATCTTCTTCTGTGAATTGTCTGTTCATTTCCTTAGCCCATTTGTTGATTGGGTTATTTGTATTCTTGGTGTAGAGTTTTTTGAGTTCTTTATAGATTCTGGAAATTAGTGCTTTATCTGAAGTATGAGTGGCAAAGATATTCTCCCACTCTGTAGGCTCTCTCTTCGCATTGCTGATAGTTTCCTTTGCTGAGAGAAAGCTTTTTAGTTTGAATCTATCTCAGTTATTGATTCTTGCTTTTATTTCTTGTGCTATAGGAGTCCTGTTCTGACCACATTTTAACAGTAAAACTAATAAATGGAATCCATGATTTCTTTCTAAATAAGTTTGTCCTCAAAAATTGTTCTCTGATGGATAGTAGAGTCATTCCAATATCTTTATTAAAAAACATTTTGCTGTACATATTAATCTTGCATATATGATTTTCACATATTTGGGGAGTATATTTTGGTTTGATCCAGGATTACTGGATCAATGGATGAATGCTTATTTATTTCTTACCTATTTTGCATATCTCTTTGACATCTTTCATTCTGCATTCAGACTGCAATGAATAATCTCTCCTCCAAGATCACACTAACAGAGAATGCTGTCAAAATTCTGACCAACCTAATAAGTGAAAATGATATGGCATTTCTCTTATTAACTTCTCACATTTGTACATACAATTTTGTGTCTGTGATGTTTCATCACATTGTTGGCTATTTTTCCATTGAGTTCTTAGTGCTTGTCTTTTCATTTATCAGATGATTTCTATCAGTGACATTGGTTGTCACCTGTCATTTATTTAAGGTATTTCTTCTCTATCATACAGAATTTTAAACATCATCTTATTACATTTTTATGTAGCTCTAATTTATTTTGTATTTTGTTTTTGGATTTTTAAGTTGTTCTTCAAAGTTGTTATGAATTGAATCATTTCCCTCCCTGAAAATAAGATCCATTGTGGTCGTAAGCATAATCAAATTAAAATGAGGTCCTTCCCACGGGCTTTAATCCAGTAACTGGTGTTCTTTTAGAATGGGATCATTTGGACACAAAGACACACGAAGAAGAATGTGAACGGACACAGGGGAAGACAGTTGTCTATTTGTCAAGAAGTGAGGTCTGCATTGGACCTTTTCTGCACAGTCCTCAAAAGGAAACAAGCCTGTCAGCACCTAGATTTCATACTTACAGCTTTCAAAAACGGAAGAATTTAAATTTCTTTTGTTAAAGCTCATTCCGTTAGTGGTGCTGGTATGCACATGAGTACTATAAGTCTTTTGCATATTACCTAAGTATCCTTCAAGATACATTTTGCTAATTTTTATTAGAACTATTAAGATGACATCTTATAATAATGAACTTCTTAATATTCAAACTGCATTTATTTTTGTGGAACAAATCTGAGTCATGATGTGTTATTTTCCTTTTTTTTTTTTTTTCTTCTTTTCTTCTTGTCCTTGGCATTGAACCTAGGGTCAGAATCATACTAGACTAGTCCTCTACCACAGAGCAACACAATTTTTATAAATTTGGAAAGTAAAACTTTATTTTCCTGTGACATTTTTGTGTAAGCTTTACAATGTTTTGATGTCAATGTTGAATTTTTCTTAAAGTGTTGCTAAATTCAAGAATTTTAGAATATTTCATTCATATACTCAAATATATGATAAAGTCTAAATTAATTTCTTTCTGTGATTATGAAATTATTTTAGGAGTGATAAATAGATATAGGTCTACGCTCAATTTGCAAATGGTTATATATTTTTTCTATCCTATTTTGACAGCCAGAGAATACAATGGGAGGAACAGGGAAGGTCGATAGGAAAGAACATATCTGTACTGACTTCAAGACCCAGTAAAATAAATTCTGGAATGTAGATTCGGAATCATTAGGTCTCTGGTTTTGATGATTTAGTCAAAGTACAAAGTCATTTGCAAGTTTGCCTAAGTACTGTTACTGTCCCTCTCAAGTTCCATATCAGAGTTAATCATTCTGTTCAGGAGTTTAGCATCCAAATAACACAAGCACAGTTTCACATCTTTCAGATGTATTACATGAGACTATATTCAAACCAAATGACAGGGTCAATGATGCTCCATGAAGGTTAAACCTGTTGTTACAAACATACTACAAATTTAGATCTTCTATGGACCTGAACATTTTGTAGTTTTTCCTCAATCAAAACTGTAAAATTATCCTATTGCCATCATCATCAACATCATTATTATCCTTATCTCCACCCTTTAGTTAAAAATAGAAATCATCTATCACTTGGAGTTCTCATGTCCACTACCTCATAAAGGATATGAAAATTTCAACCATTTTGTCTTAAGAATATCTCTAATAGTCACAAAACATAAAGTGTTTCATAAAATACTCCATCGCATTGCCATGTAAGGCAGAATTCCTAAGTTATTCCTAGAATAAGGAAGAAATAATTAATAAACAAAAGTTTGTACATTCATAAATAAAACTTTAAAAGGCTGAGGGACTGACTGATTTTGAAGTAGTGATAACCCCATCTTATGCTACTTAGTAAAAATTTCTCTTCAGAGTCTTGTCTGTTCACTACTGTACTAATTAACCAGGAAGAGTCTCAGATGAAATTTTATATCAGCGAGGTATCAGATATTCATCATTATATGCAGCTTGACTTCTGTTGACAGATGGAGAGTTTGTCACCCTTTGAACCATTAGCTTGAAAACTTAAAGTGATATCAACCTGTGGTAGCAGTAGCCAAGAATTTAAAGTTCCTACTTTTTTTTTCACCTTAGATTTAGTGTCATTTTAAAAACTCCATTCAAAAGATTGTCTTCAGTCCTTTTTCCAGTTATAACATATGATGGACCTGATTTTGGGGGCATTTGGCTTTTGATTTTTAAGTGTTTAGCTTTTTAGTGATAGTAGGGGAAAAAGATGTTTATTTGGTTGCATACATGGTAAAACCTCAAAAATATTTAATAGGCAATCATAATTATTAATATTTATTGTCATGAAGTTGATGCTTATATTTCATTGCAGAGAATAGATAAAATATTTGCTTATAAATTCTCTGTCTTAGGAGATATAAAATTGTGTTCCTTTGGTTCATTTCCACTGTTGAGTCCAATGAGATTTGTGAGCTTGCCACTATAGTCACACATTATAAATTCCTTGCAATTTCTATGCTATTGTGTTGACTTAATCTGTGATTTAAATGATTAAACCACAGAGCACTTTCTGCTTTTCCTCTCTCCCATGTTTGTCTCCAGCTGCTCCTTGTTGAAGGTTTTGTTCTCTTTTCAACAGGAAGGAATTTCCACCCACATCAGCTTGAAGTGTTTTATTAATGTCAACGAAAGATGTGGAACAGAAAGTTTCAATACCATTTGCAGATGTAGAATTCACAATATCAAGCCTTTTGGTGGTTGTTGTGCAGGCCAAGGAAAGTGGATTGGAGATGTTAACTAATATGCATTTTGAGTCTCACACTTTTAGATAAATTTTCTCATTTAATTCTCACAACAAACTTTCCCATGCTCTGTAGTGTTTTATACATTGTCCACATGTGGGAAAAATTAGAGCCATAAGATTTTAGTACTTTGTGAACTACTAAACCATAAGTAATTCCCAATCTGGATGCAATTTTAATCTGCCTGTGTATGGAATAGATAACCTTTTTCAATAACCTTACCATGTTACATGTAGTATATAAATACTGTTTTTTGTAATCGGCATTTAAACTCATGATTCCAAAATATACAACAGTGCCCAGCTTGCATTGTGGATGCTGGAAAGTTTAGATGGTGGTTCTTTTTAACCTTGGCAGCTATATTATGGCCCATGACTTGGACATGACTTATAAGATATAAGCTTCTATCTGAAGCTTCCTTGAGTGTCTCAGGAAGCAAAGGTAACTTGGAGTGTATTGCCCTGGTAGCAACTCTGTCACCCAGTACCCAAAGTTCTTAATGGTCACCAGAGTAGCAGTGGTGATGAGGCTCTATAGTTCTGGCCTTTGTTTCTCTAATTTCCAGTTCTCAGTGTTCAGTTCTTTAAGTTGGTTCTCTAGGCACTTTTCCTCCAATATTGGGGGCTACTCAAACCATTGTCTATGAATTCCTGTTTTGCTTATGTTAACCACGGTTAATTTTACAACTAATACACTGGACTAATACAAAAGAAAACAAACTGGATTTCCAGTGGTCACGTTAAGTAACTAGTCAGTCATAATTCAGTGAGCAGGGAAAGGTTAATGAAGGGTGACTAAAAGTCACAGAGAGCCTTATCTGACAGATAAGTGGCTGAAAGATGGGGACTTGCAATATCAAACCTTCCTCAGACATAATTATATCCCCTGAAGAAAAACTACTGCTTCAAAATCATGCCTGGACCCTCCATTAACACAGAAACTATGTTACAACCTCCAATCACCCTGGCAACCAAAGCACCAAAGACCCCCAAAAGAAAGTTTGCTGAGGGCTATTAAAAGGGTAATAAACTGATTAAGGGAGGAAGGAATTGAGATTAAAAACCTGGGGACTTGGGCTGGGGATATAGCTCAGTTGTTAGAGTGCCTGCCTCGCAAGCACAAGGCCCTGGGTTCAATCCCCAGCACCACAAAAAAAAAAAAAAAAAAAAAAAAAAAAGACTGGGGACTCAGTTTTCTTCAAATCTCCAACTCTGTGGGCAGTACATCCTCACCTTGAGGCAGAGACGGTCCATACATTGCCCTAGCCTCTCGTTGTCTCTGGGCCCACTGTCTTGATTCCCACAAGCTTTCTTTTAAAGAGTAATTTGCCTACAGCCCTGCTTGGCATAAGTCAACAGAATATGTTACTTTTATCAGCAAACAACCTGTTATCCACAGGAGAAATGCAAGACCCAAAATGCAGAAAAAAAGAACACAAGTTACCAGATTACTGGTCAGCATTGGCCAAAGTGACCTAGAGTTGTCATGTGCATTGGAAACTTGAAGGTCTGATGTCATCCTGCTGTCAGTCAAAAGTGAAGAGGTAGACCTGGGCAGGACTTTATGGAAACATCCCTAGGACCCTCAATAAATTGGAGACAGGAAGGGTGCACCATCTTTCTCCTCTCTCAGAGAGGAGACAGTGTCCCCTATTCCCTCTCTCTATCCCTTCTAATAATCTTACACTTGCTAATTTGAGGGACATGTCTGAAACCATTCTGGCATGGTGAGGAGAACTAGAATAAGAAGGCACTGCCATAGCTGCCTCAGCTCCACACATAGGCCTTTGCCCTGTTACAGAGCCAATCACAGATAAAAATGCATAATATACAAGTAACATTATTAATTCAAATCCTAATGATTATAACATAATATAGTGTTAAAAGCAGGAAAAAAAGCATGAAGTGTAGTAATTTAGGTATTTGCATGTGATCATTTTTTAAGTATATTTATGTCTATAAATTTATCTTTTATAATTTACATTTAAATACATTATGAATACATTTACTCATAGTAATTAATCCAACTCTGTCCTTTGATTTAGCTCTAGTCCTTACTTGTAATTTTAATAATAAAGTCTTAATTTATTTTCTTTTTAAGATTACTCTCTCATACTTCTTCAGAAGTATAAAGAGATGATTTTTTCTTGACTAATAGGTTTTATTATTGTTTTGAAATGTTAGAATATAAAAACCAGTCCTAATTTTTCTGTATCCTTATTCCTTCTTTTCAAACCACATTTTGATATAATATTTAAAAAATTTTAAGATGGCCATTAAAGTAGGATGCAACAGACCTGACAACCTTATTTAACATGCAAATTGCTAGAAAAATTATATAACTGGTTATGTGTAGTGCTCCTGGGCATGAGTTCAAATCTGTATTTGTTAATATCCTACTGCATGCTACAAATTGTGCTGATGTGAGAGATTGTTTCTACATCAGCACATAGATGATACTTCAATCACTAACTTTTGAAATCTTTCTAACAACAAAATGGTACTATTATTTTTTTCCATTGTACAGTTAATAAAATGCAAGCAGTAAAGTTTGCATACCTTTTTCAACTCCATAGAGGTAGGAAGTGTCAAAGTCAGCATTCAAACACCAGTACCTGGTCTCACATTTTTATCTGCCAGCTGTGTACTCTGCTGTCTCCCAGATCTTTGGATATTTTCTAAAGGAGAATCCACATTATTTGACCACAAATTCCATATTTATTAGACTTTTTTTAACTTCCAAAATAACATATTTAATATTTCATCTTCCAAAATGTCATCTTTTTTTTTTTTTTTTTTTTTTTTGCAGTACTGGGGATCGAACTCAGGGACATGTACTTGTGAGGCAAGCACTCTACCAGCTGAGCTATCTCCCCAGCCACTCTAAAATGTCATCTTTAATACTGATATGAAAGGTGGCTTGTTTCCTTTCTTTGCTTTTTCTTTTCTTTTTTTTTTTTTCTGGTACTAGGGATTGAACATAGGGACTCATACATGTTGTGCAAATAGCCTCTCACTGGCACATGTCCCCAGCCTGTCTTAAAATTTTATTTGGAGATAAGGTCTTGCTAAATTGCCCAGTCTAGAGGGTCCTTTTGCCTCAGTTTCCTGAGCAGCTGGATTTTTGAGCATGTGCCATCATATTTCTTGAGGAAAAAAGTGACTTATTTCAATGAATTACAATTAAGCAAATGTATTAGGTCTTCAAAGTAGCTATTGCTTTGTTGTTGTGTGTTTACTTATTTTTATAGTCCTAAAGATTAAGCCCAGGACCACGTGCATGCTAGGCAAACACTCCATTATTGAACTTCATCCCTAGGGTGCTACTCCTTTTGCTTAAGATATACATAAATCTCTGTTAGGCATAAAGTCTTTGTTCTGTGGACTGGACTACATTTTGGCAAATAAGTAAACATTTTTCAAAAGTAATTCTTGTTTTGAGGTGGACATAAAAATATATAATAATATTGCAGGCTAATAATATTTAAAGTGAAATGATTCTGCATTTTAGTGTGTTTTAATGTAATCTGGAAGGTGTTTTAAAGGTGGAGTAATCAGATATTTTGATATGTCACAGCATTCTAGACATTGGTGGACACTGTGCCAGGTTTTTGACACAGAAATGGAAGAATTTTATTTGGATATGATCAGTTATGATATATTTAGTGATACTATATTATGAATGAAATGAAAATGGATCTTCTTTGAATGTCAACCATATATTTTAAATGTTTTTCTACATTCCTGATACCACAGATGTGGAATATGTGACACAGAAAAAAAAATTAAGCCCATTTTTGGTAGACTAGAACATTGGAAAGAACAGATGCTATATCAGAAGAGATAAGCAAGTAAAATAAAGGTTTTTATTTATTTTTGCTTTTTTAGCTTAGAATATACAATAAGGAACCAGGCATAGTGGCACACACCTGGAATCCCAGTGGCTTGGGAGGCTGAGACTGAGAAAGGTGAATCACAATTTCAAGTCAGCCTCAGGACCTTAGCAAGACCCTCTCATAACCAAAAATAAAAAGGGATGGGATATGACTCTCTGTGGTTCAGTGCCCCTGGGTTCTATCTTTGTGTTATAAAAAATTTTACAAATATACACAATGAGGACATCAAATGTAGAATTATACTATTTTTGCTAATGATTTCCATGCTCAAAAGATTTGATTGAATTTTATATTGGGAAATTCATGGTTTAAGGATTTTGGGAAAAACATTTAGTTTTGCATTGCTAATTTGTAAAACAAAAATGTTACTTCTATATATTATAAGCAAACAGGATATAAAAACCTGAATGTAGGTCAGTGAAAAAACTACAAAGTCATCTATTCAAATATTACAATTAAAAAAAATCCCTAGTGGATGATGACACATAATAGGGGGTGGGAGGGGTTAGTGTTAGGGTTAGGGTTAGGGTTAGGGAGGGGGGCAAGAATGGAGGAAGGAAGGACTGTATAGAGGGAAAAGAGGGGTGGGAGGGGTGGGGGGGAGGGAAAAAATAACAGAATGAATCAAACAACATTACCCTATGTAAATTTATGATTACACAAATGGTATGCCTTTACGCCATGTACAAACAGAGAAACAACATGTATCCCATTTGTTTACAATAATAAAAAAAAAAATGGAAAAAAAAAATCCCTGCTAAGTATTAGTGTCTGCTTATACATAAAATAGTTAAACACTGGGATAAGGTTATATTTTCTGTGTCCTCCCAGCTGATGCAGTAAATATTTTATTTATTTATAACTTTTTATGTTTAGCACCAGTGGTTGAACTGAAAAATTAACTAATTTACATCAGTAGAAGCCAGGGGCTAGTACTGGGGAAGTGACTCAGTGTTAGAGCATTTGCTTAGCATCTGAAAGACCCCAAGTTAGATCCCTGTTACAGAAAAGAAAAAAAAAGGGGGGGGGGTTACTTGAAATAATCAGATATATTTGATCATAAGTTCAAAAATAAACTTATTTTTATATAATTTAAAAATCACCACCAAAATGAAAACTCAGTGACAACAGAAGCCTAATACATCAAAATAATTTCACTTAAATTATAAAAACAAAAACCTAACAAAGCTCTATGGGGAGTTTGTTTTCTTATTAAATTCTCATTTTGTTTCCTATCTCTGTTTCTCAGAATATCTGGCAAATCTCAGGCAATGAAGTAATCCTGAACTTCCTTACTTATGGTCATACATCTCAGTATCTTTCTCGGAAACAGGAGTGTGAAAAGGAGATAACTCATTTGTTATAGCATGAATTCAGGTTTCCCAAGTCATGTAACAGTTTGCTAACTTAGTTGGAATTTATAGACTGCTACATTGAAGGTAGTTATTCCTACTATGTAGAATGGCTTTTATGTAGTACCCTACAGAATATGTTTAATAACCCATGGTTTAGTGTTTTGAATAATTTCAACACAGGAATTATTTCAGAGTGGTGAACTTCATGGGCAAGACAGAGCTTTGCTCCCTTACAGTTGTGTTCAGAACTGGTTTTGCAACTACCCAGATGTTCTTTGGAATATGTTCAAATTAAAAAGACTGACAAAATGCCTTAGTGAAATCACCAGAAAATTAGTTATATACTGAAGGTATTGGTGAGAGCATTTAGCATTTATAGATACTATTTTGTATAATTCAAGAAATTTTAACAACTATCAGAATAAATCTTCCAAAATCTGTCCAAATATATGTTTCTCTCCTAATTATTTAATCATTATTCAAATGAGGCATTCTTAAAATACACCTTAAAGTGATGACTTTAACTTTTGTATTTTGATAGATAACTAAAGGCAAAAGAAAGAGAATAAATGAAAACACCTGTTCACTTCACATAGTGACAGTATTTTGAAATCTCTTGAAGCTCTTAAAACAAAGCAAACTCACTTTCTTGAAATTCTTTTCTTCAAAATTCAGTGTAGTTTTCTTTGGGCACTCATTCCTACTACATTTTACTATATACAAAGTATTTTTATCAATATAGTATGCATAATTTGAAATTTTCATTTTGATTCAAAATATCTTTAAAAAACATTTATTGAGCAGGTAGTAGTCTAAGCTATTATAAAAGGGCAAGAGCATACTTCTTTGATTTTTTTGTTTGTTTGTTTGTCTGTTTGTTTTTCGTGGGGGCAATTTTAGTGCTTTCATGTTGTGCTCTGCCACATCTCATCCAGATCCAAATTACCCTTCCATTATTTCCTCCTCAACATTTATATTCTCAGGTATTAGCTAGCTAATAAGTATTTATCATTCCTTCAAATGTTAATCAGTTCATGCTTTGCTTTACTTATGTCTAAAAATTTGAAGGACAAATCAAGGAATGTATGATTTTTGGATAAGATAAGTATATAGACCAATGAAGACAGATACTGTACATATGGTAAGCAAATCCCTGTTTCAAGCATTTTATACATTTTAAAAGAAGTTGTTAAATAAAATGAATGGGATTATTAACTATGTAATATAGGGCAAGATGGAGAAATGGGTGTTTATCTCCTCTAATATTCTCAAGGTTTTCACAAATATTTGTATACTATGATAGAAAGACTAAACCTAAGTGCAGGTCATATAGCCCATCTCGTGTAGCGCCTGCCTCGCATGCTGGAGGCCCTGGTTCGAGTCCCCGGCACTGTGGGATTGTGGAAATAACAAACAAACGAAAGACTAAACTTAGTTTCTAGTTTTCCAATTGTATCATTTAAACAAAAGAAAAAAGTAAAACAAAATAGAAAATCCTTGATACCTCCCCTGTGGACCTAAAAACTGCCTTAGCATAATTTCCAAACAACGTTACTGGAAGCTATTTAAATCACTTTAATATTAGGTACAATAGTTTGGAAAGGACAGCAAACATCGTTGATTTTCAAAAGGTTTTCATAATAAATTATTAAATATTATGTTGAAATATTGACTGCTATAAAAATCAAGCTAAATTGACATGACACTTTCTATCTAGGAGTTCAAAATTACAAAGAGGAAAAACTGATGTCAAATGACATAAGGTCAAAGGGACAAAGGTATGAATGAAAACTTAATTTTGTTTCTCCCTTGTTTCTATGCTCAAGAAGAAAAAAGAATACGTGGTATGAAATTCAACCTGAGAGATATACCATTAGTTCATAGAGGATAGAGAAAGACTGAACTATATTTTGATTAGTCAATGATTGTCAACTGAGGTACAAGTGTGATGGACTGACAGATCTGACTTCATGAGAATGTTACAGTCCAGACTCTAAGGTAAATGACTAAACAGACTCCATTTTGCTCTGAGACTCCATGTTATGTAGGAAATAAGCTTCTCCCATGGGAACACCCCACCTCTGTGCCCATCATCAGTTACTTGGTGTGACATGTTTAATAATATACAATGGCAACTCCTATGTAGTAAAGAATTGCTCTCTTTTGATTCCTATTGCTCCTAAACAATGTACCATGTGAATGGTGATTGTGTGGATGTCAGTAACCATTCTTTAGTTTGTACCTAGGTAAGGGTCATTTTGACCCACTTCTCCCTCTGTCAATGATCTCATGATGTTAATGTGTAATTTTGAATCATAGCAACAGACACTTATGATTAATGTGATTTTTGGTATAAGAACCCCTACAACCCTGTGGTCAGGGCTGTTCTCCCAATAGCCATTTTTTGGGGCATTGTGTGAGACAGTCAGCTGGCCAGCTTAATAAAGACTCTCAAATTTGGACTTCTCAGTGGTGATCAGTCTGTTCTTAAGTTGTGCCCCATAACACAAGGTGGTAACTCAGGAAAACATTCTACTTATAAAACTTAAAGAATGAGGATATAATGGAAAAACACTAAGGAATCTCTCTGAGGAACTGGGAAAATTTGGGGTTGTCATATTGGAGTTGTGTTTGGACTTGTATCTTCCCAATTTACTCTCCAGGACAGACATTTTCCAGGGTGCTAGATGCAATTCTGGTTGTCATATTCAATACCATTTTGCTCTAAAACATTACATACATAGGTCTAGAAATACTAAAGGACTGTAAGAAGAATAAAGCTGAATAAGGTGTTTGTTAGTTATACACAATCAGAAATATTACTGGACATTGGGCTACTTCAGTGCCTTTCAAAGTATATCCCAGCAATACTGTTCTTATGGCATGTGTAAAAAAAATTCCATTTTCTAAATTAGTTCTAGAAGTGCTGTGTATGTACGCCCTAAATAGTTACAAAGTACATTAATATTTGTAAGGGTCTAAAATGTACTGCATTAGAAAAGCCTTAACTCTGCTGAACTAAACATTTTCAAAATGCAATTAACTATTGAAACCAGGAAATCACTTAATGCTTACTAATATTGTTGAGTTCTGAGAATACACTTTGTGAGTGCGTGGTATGGTTGTTACTGATCTTGGGGCCCATGAATAGATTCAAAGAATCTATCAACTCCTCAACTTGTACCCCAAAACCTAAGTGAATTCAAGACTTTCTTGTGAAGAGAAGTTTTATTCATTACTTGATGGCTATGACTCTAAATTTGAAACCCATTGATTTGAAAAGATTCTTAAGAAGTAAAAATATGTTTAAAAAATTGCCATTTATCTAATAATAGCTTAATACCTATTAATTATTCTTATAAATATTGTTATGCAAAAATTTATCTCATTTTGAATTATTTTATAGCATAGTCTATTTCTTGCAGATAAACAAAATACCTTAACCTACAGACATATCTTATTAGATTAGACATGTTTGAAGAGTCCTATAATGTCAGTTTGGTATTCACAAAAGCATGTTTCCTAAGGAAGCAATTATTTTGACAAAAAAGTTGATTTCTAACTTATACATAACAATGCATGTAATATTCCAAAATAATAATGAAAAGAATAATTGGGCATATTTCTATATAATATTACTATGTTCACAAAATAAATCAGAAAACAAAAAGAAAGAAAAAATAGAGAAAAGAGAAAGAGAGAAATAATTGAAAAATAAAATATACTGCCAGTCAATGGAACAAATAGAGGCCAAAAATAGACTCACACAGATCTGATCAACTAATCTTTGAATCTTTGATGTAGGTGCAGAGGTAATTCAGTGAAGAAAGGATAGTACTTTCAACAGAGTGCTGGAACTAAAAGAGAGAGAGAGATGCTTTTAAGAAATAAGATGAGTCACAGACAGGGATAAAATATTTGCAAAATATTAAAATCCAAAGAACTCCTGAAATTTGACAAGAGAAACAAATAGCTGAAATAATAAGTAAGTCACAGAATTATACAAATATCTCACTACAGAAGATGTATGCATTATAAAGATACATATAAAAGGTGCTCAATAACATATGTCATTAGATAATTACAAATTAAACAATGAACAGGCACTTGTTAGAAGGGCTAAAATCCAGAACTTTGACAATTATAAACTAGTGAGCAATAGGGACTCTCATTCATTGCTGACAGAAATGCAAATTGGTGTAGGTAGGCATTTGAGAGGAAGTTGGTGTTTTCTTATGAAACTAAATATACTCCTATCATAAGTACAGTAATTGTGCTCCTGGTATTTAACCAAAGGAGTTCAAATCTTATACCTTCACAAACACTTGCACACTAACATTTAAGGCAACTTTATTCATTATTATTAAATCTTAGAAATCAATATGTCTTTCTGTAGGTGAATGAAAAAAGGAAGTGTGAAACATTCTTATGATGGAATTGGTATTCAGTAATATAAAGAGATGCTACTCAGTCATGAAAAGTTATTAAGGAACTTAAAATGTATATTATTAACTGAACAAGCCAATCTGAAAAGGCTATATACCACATGATTCCTACTCTATGATATTCTGGGAAAGGCCAAATTATAGATAAAATAACAAATCCAGTGGTTGATAGGGGCTTGGTGGAAAAGAGAAATGAATATATGAAGCACAACTTTTGGAACAGGGCAACATACCATAACAATGTAATTATCTAATGACATGGTATGTTGCAACAGTGATACCATAATAATGACTACATATCATTATATATTTGTCACAAGCAATAGAATGTGCAAAACAAAGAGTAAATGTTTATGTGCACTGTGAACTTTATTTAAAAATATTGTTATCAATGCTGACTCCTCAATTATATCAAGCTAAAGCAAAATATTAATAAAGGAAGTTATATGTTTGTGGTGGGTCAGGAGGTATATGGGAATTCTTTGTACTTCCTGCTGAAATTTTTCTATACCTGAAAATAACTGTTCTGGAAAACTAAAATATACTAATAAAATAAATTAAAAATATCATGCAAGTGAAAAATATAACAATATAATTGCCTCGTAGACAAGACATTGAGTATGAGAAACTATCTCTAGGAGAGAAAAATGTTTTAAAAATTAATGTGATGTTTATTTTGTCTTTTTATTCTCTCTTACTAGTTTTAAATAATAGTTATTACTGTTAACATAAACATTATTAAGTTATAATTCTTATTATTACTATTTTTGAGCTGTGGTCTTGCTATGTTGCCTAGGATGCTCTTGAACCGTGACTTCAAGCAATCCTCCAGAGTAGCTGGCACTACAGGTGTGAGCCACCACATCTGACTTTTTACTGTATATTCAAGCACATTTTTTTTTAACTGTAGAAGGTTTCTTAACCTTGGTTATTTATAAGTATTATTGCATAGAACACAAATTGAAGTTTTTATTTGCTTCTAGCCAATGAAATCCACATGAGTAGAAAAAACTCATTCTCTGCCACAAAATAATTGACTGATGTAAGTTATGATTAATATACTAAAGAACTGATGTAATTTCAAAAGTTGGTAAATACTACTTACTTCACAGATTGGTTCATTTGTACATATTACCAGGAGCAAGTTAGGGGGTGAAGAAGAACTGTTGAATAGAGGACTTTGGATAAGTCAAGAATGCTGAACCAGAAATTGTGCCATCCTCTTTGATTTGGACTCGGGACAACTGATCCTTGTTCCTCTGTATTGATATCACCAAAGTGAGGCAATGGAATTTTGCTTCTTGGTGTCAATGAGATGCATCCAGACAGATATGGCCTATGGTACATTTCAAATGACAATGTTGATTTGAGTTAAAAATCTATAAAATGTCTAACTTTATGGGTTAACATAGTCTCTTTTTCAGCTCACTTTAAGGTGCTTTTCTAGGTTTACACCAGATGAATAGACTCATGCATGAAGAATAAGAAAATGTTCTGAGATATTTAAGGAAAAAAAAAACAAAATATAAGTATGTGTGAAAAATCTTTCTAAAACAGACATTATTATTCTCTGCAGTGTAAAACTGCAGTAGTATTTTGCAGGTACTCAGCAAGTATATACAGGTGTATACATACACACAAATACAAGCATACACTATTGCAGGCAAGGTATAGACAGCCAAACTAAGAAATATAGAGAGTTACCTGAGGACATTTTCTGTGGTTATTTTTTCTTAATAAAGCTTCTAGGTTGAGACATCACTGCTTTTCAGCATGTATTTATGATAACCTCTTTATGCCAGTCAGCTTAATATTCGAACTTTCAATTTATTTCCTGTCTCTGCAACCCAGATAGCAACCTCCAAAGCAGAATTTTGCTGAAATTCTCTAAAAGTGTATGTGATGTGAATATCTCTTTTGTCTCAGATGACAGCAATATCCTTTGAGAATCTGAATGTGTAGTGAAAAGCCAGCTTCCTTGTCTCTCCTTAGTTCTTATAAAATAATAGTCTTATTCTGGCTCCTTTCCAGATTCTCCTATTCTGTCCTTTTTAGTTCAATTTTTGAAGAGTTTGAGTACATAAAAATGATTGCAAAATCTACTACTTATTTCAAATTTTATGTTGCTTAAGCCAATTCTGGATACAGTTTGCTCGATCATGAACCTCTCAATTTGAAAAGCTTTGATATTTTCAATTGCTACACCTGAAGAAGTCAATGGAAATTAAATTCACAAATGCTTAAGTAAGAATGGATTGTTTCAAAACAATTTTCACATCAGGCTTTTATGCAGTTTGGAAATCTACCCTGGGATTTATTTTACTTCTGTTCAACATGATCCTGGGGCACTTCAGGTTCCAAATATTAGTAGAAATTCATGGACCTCGAGTAGAACAGAAGGTAGAGGGAAAGACATCAACTCAGGATAAAACCTCAGTGCTGATGTATGTAATTACTTCCAGAAGAGTTAACTTTCTACCTCATATAGCTCTATTGTCACAATTTCTCGAATTTAGAGAACTGATTTGACCCCATATTGGGGAAATGAATAAATTATTAACATAATTATTTTATAATTTAAATCTATTACTAAAATCATGCATTCCATAAAATTATGTTGCCAAATCCATTACTTGTTCTTTGACTCATTTATTATATTCTTGTAAAAAATTAACTATTTGCCAGGTGTGGTGGTATACACTTGTAATCCCAGCAGCTCCACAGGCAGAGGCAGGAGGATCAAGAGTTTAAAGTCAGTATCAGCAACTTAGTGTGGTCCTAAGCAACTTAGTGATACCCTGTCTCTAAATAAAATATATTTTAAAAGGACTGGGGTTGTGGCTCAGTATTTAAGTACCCCTGGGTTCAATCCCCTGTACCAAAAAAAAAAAAAAAAAAAGTCCTAGCTAAGGGCACTGAAAAATCATAACTTAGGATATTGATTCTTAAATGACTAATCTCCAAATAGTTGGAATGTTATTGATTTACTACATTGATATGCACAATTTCTCAGAAATCACATAACCAATGGGAGATGGATATTTTTCAATATTTTTCAATTTAGGCCTTTTAAAAACTGCAAAAAATCTTGTTCACTTTTCTACCTTCCATCAGAAATGCTGATTATTCCATTTTCAAACCCCTCCCATTTTATTTTCACAATCCCACCTACCATAATATTTGAATTCAAGACAATTTTATAAAATTTATTCTGAATCGTTCTTCAGTTCCACTCAAATAGAGTGCAATCTCTACATACAGTGGGTCTCTACAACAGTGGGTCATTTCTTTGAAAGATAATTTTGTTAAAAGATGATCCTTTCTCTATTGTATTAATAATTTTCTCCATTGTCAAATTGACTGTATTTATGTTTGTTTCTGAGCTCTCTGCTCTGTTTCATTGATCCATCTGTTGATATTTTCACCAATACAGTACTCTTACTCAGTGTTGTACAGCAAAGTCTTGAAGTTGGGTGCTTTCAATCCTCTAACTTTGTTTTTTCCTTTCAATATTAAGTTAGCAGTTCTTGTTTCACACAGAATTTAGTACAAATTTGTTGTAGTTTGTTGGTATTTACAAGGCAACTTGGTGGATCATTTTGAGTTCCTAAACATGCTAAGTTAATCAAGTCAAGAACACAGATTAAACTTTATTTGTGGTAACTGAAAATAGTCAAAGCTGAGTCCCTACTTTTAACTAGTTTGGAAGTACTCACAGGATCCACTGAACAAAAGACTATTGAGTACTTATACTATGCCAAGCACTGTATATGAGATTTCTGTAACTATCATATTTCTAAAAGAATATTTCAAAGCCAGGCACAGTGGAGCCCACCTGTAATATCAATAACTCAGGATGCTCAGGCAGGAGATTCGTAAGTTCATGGCCAGCCTAGAAACTTAGCAAGACTCTCTCTTAGCAAAATAAAATAATATGAAGAACCAGGAATGTAGCTGAGTGTTAAAGTGCACCTGAGTTGAATCCTTAGTTCCAAAAATGAATAAATAAATAAGTAAATACAAAGAAACAAAAATATTTCAGATTGCAACCATATTCTTGTCTGAGCTATAAAGTAAGTTGACTTAAAATCGTAGAAGAGTGTCATTTAAGGGAAGTAAAAAAGTTGCAGTAAATTTGATAGCATATTAACTTAATTTATGTCCTATCTCTGAAATATAATGGTTGCAAAGGTATTATGAAATTATCAGTTATGTGTTAGACTGAAGGTCAGCGTAAGAATTTACATACAACATAAAATCATGCAATCTGTACCACTGCAATGATTCCTGTATATATTAAATCACATGTATTTCAGTTGTATGTGTTGATAATATCAAGGAGGAGAGGTTAGAGGAGAAGAATGAGGAACTTATGAAACAGCTAGGAGCCAGGATGTCAGCATTTAGAAGTCGATTTGTTACTCTACAGGCACTTGGAACAGCAGAGGCAGGCTGATCGGCACAAAACCAGTTTGATGAGAAACTTTTGACAAAATTGTATTTTTGTGCAAATAGTGCAAAAATTTGTTGTTTAAATTATAATTTATTTTATTTTCTTTCTCTTCCAACCATTTTCAAGGGAATGGGAATATCTGATCTACACAGGTATATTGTTAAAATAATCTATGGTAATAGTCTAGTTTTTTTAGTTCGCTTCGTCTTCTGCATGGTAGTTCAGACAAAATTTGAAAAAAACTTATTCACCTGAAGGTCCACATATTTTAGTATTTAGATTATCTGTGTATTTAACAAATGATAAATTCCATTTTTGTACATTTTAGAAGAAAGGAGTATGATTAGATGTGGTAAATGGATTTATGACTGGAAAGAAACCCAAGGGGAAATGATGAATAGGGGAATAGGGGAAAGATAATGTTCTGTATTCTCATTTATTTTTGTTTTTATTTTTGTTGTTTTAATTTGGGTGTTGGTTATATTGGTGTATTCAATTTGTGAAAAATCTTTTGACAGTATTATTGATTCATACATTTTCTTTTATAGTATGTTATACTTTAATAATTTGTTCAAAAACAAAACTCTTTATAAAAATAATTTTTCTTTTTTCTCTCTACTACTATTATTAAAATTATTTAATATTAGATATGATTAAAATTTTGTGCCTTAATATTTTCTATCTCTGTGATTAAAATTATAATTTAACATCTATTAATTAAGATCACAATTTTACAAAATTAATACACTTTTACACAGGATGAAATAAACACATGTAAAAATATTTATATTTCAATGTATAAAATTGCATTTAATTTTGCAAAAATAGTCTCATAAAGTTAACATGATTATGAGTATTTACATAGTTTGCATATTATAAATATTGTTTTATTTTTGGCACTGGAAGGCCTTGCACATGATAGGCAAATGTTCCTCCACTGAGCTATACCTGTAGATCAAATATTATATTTTGAAGATTCCCTTTAAAATTCATGGTCTTTACTTACTTTAATACTCTATTAACTATATATAATTTTATTGAGAATTTTGACAAACTTAACAAATTAATTCATGAGAACGATGATATATCCAGGGTTAGCAAATTTTCTGTAAAGGAACACAGAGTAATTATTGTATCATGTGTATGCTAGGTAGATTCTTTTTTAACTGTGCAATTGGTCACTATGGAGCAGTCAGGGACATTATTTATGCAAATGAATAAGTGGTTATGTGCCAATAAAATTTGATTGACTAAAATTAACAGCAAATTAGCTTTTATCCTTTGACTCTGGTTTCTCTCCCTGAATATAGTAAATATCCTCATCTAGGCAATGAGCTGAATATTCTAGAACTTTTGGAAAAAGTCATTACAGTGATTAATTATAATAATTTGTTGCCCAGATAAATTGTGTAATGATCTTTCTTAATCTAGCACAATTATTTAGAAAATTGTATACTCTACTGTCAAGATTTGCCATTCTTAAGGAAAATAAAAAAAAAAGAAATACCCCTAAATTCTGTTTTCAAAACCGAAACCACCTATCCTAAAAGAAAAAAAAAAAAAATTAGATACATAAATCCCACGGAGGCAAGAATTTAAGTAAACAGTAAACTATAAATTTTAGATGGTCTTCTGTTGCTTAATCATGTGGTTTTAATAAAAATAATACAACAAAATGTTTGTAATTGAAGAGAAATGATAAGTTCTGGGAGGTTAAGTGTCTCATTCACAGCGTTGTTAATTAAGTAATCAACTTATTTGTTTCCACTTAAATAATAATTCTGTCCTCACTCATTCACTCTAAGAGTTCTATCTAGTTGTAAGAGTGGGAAGTAAAAAAAAGATCAATACAGTTGACTTTACAGTAGTGAGAGCATAAACAATTCAAAGCAAGTGTGACTACTTCCTGATAAATTTGTGGGTAAAACAGAGATGAGTTCTAGTGAAAAATGTAGTCACAAAGCCTTGTCAATCAACCAGGCAAAGTGAAAATGTTTCATTTAGAAAGACTAAGAATAGCTTTCCTGTTTGAAAAATAATGCAATTTAGACTATGAAATTGATAACTGAAAATTGTAACTGTTTAATTACTAATGTATGTCTTTCAAAGAAATGCCTGTCCATTTGTTTGCTGTTTATTTTTTTAAATTTATTTTTATTGTACACAAATGGGATACATACTCTTTCTCTGTTTGTACATGAAGTAAAGGCATACCATTTGTGTAATCATACTTTTACATAGGATAATAGCGTTTGATTCATTTTGTTATTTTTTCCTTCCGTCCCACCCCTCCCACCTTTCTTTTCCCTCTATATAGTCCCTCCTTCCTCCATTCTTACCTCCCTCCCATCCCCCACTATATGTCATCATCAGCTTATCAGGGAGATCATTCGTCCTTTGGTTTTTTGAGATTGGCTTATCTCACTTAGCATGATATTCTCCAGTTTCATCCATTTGCCTGCAAATGCCATAATTTTATTATTCTTTATGGCTGAGTAATATTCCATTGTATATATATATATATACCACAGTTTCTTTATCCATTCATATATTGAAGAGCATCTAGGTTGTTTCCACAATCTGGCTATTGTGAATTGAGCAGCTATGAACATTGATGTGGCTGTATCTCTGTAGTATGCTGATTTTAAGTCCTTTGGGTATAGGCCAAGGAGTGGGATATCTGGGTCAAATGGTGGTTCCATTCCAAGTTTTCTAAGTAGTCTCCACACTGCTTTCCAGAGTGGCTGCACACATTTGCAACCCCACCAGCAATGTATGAATGTACCTTTTTCCCCACATTCTCGCCAACAACTGTTGTTGCTTGTATTCTTGATAATGGCCACATTTTTGTGCCAGTTGTCTATCTTCATTTCATGTATGCTTCAGTTCTCATTCTATAAGAAAATATTAACTACTGGGTAATTTATAGAGTAACAGAAATTTATTTTCTCACAATTCTGTACACTGGAAACCCAAGATCAAGTCTCTGACATGTTCATTTGTCTGGTGAGGGCTGTTCTCTGCTTCCAACATGGCATCTTGAGGCTACATCTGCAGGAGGGAATTAAATGGTCAAAGATGGAAAGAGGAGACTAAACTCTGTGTTAGGCTTCTTTCAAAAGGACCTCAAAGCTCTCATGGAAGGAGAAGTGCTCATTACCTCATCATTTACTAACCTAATACTATCACATTGGCAACACCTGGAATTTGGGAAGAATACATTTAACCCATAGCAATGTAGAAAACTCTTTGTATCATATGTATTCCAATCAATTGTCAAATTTATACATCACCAAATTTATACATATATTTTCCCCAAAGCCTTTGTGCAATTTTTGTCTACTATTCTCGGGTGCTTCTAATATATAAGCACGTGAATTTTTAAAAGAGTTAACCTATGTATATATTCACACACATAGACATGCATCGACAACAAACACACATATGTATATGGATGTGTGGATAAGAAACAACACATATTGAAATATATTAAGCTTAAACCACTACTAAGAAAATAGAAAACTGAAAATGAATTTTACTACAACAGTAAAGAAAAATGTATAAAACCAGTTTCCCAATCCCAAGACTCCAAAACTAAATGTATATTTCTTAATCTTATATTAAAGAATTGGAGTAATATTTAAATAATGATCTATCAGTACTTGTGCATCTACATTCCAATTTACTTTTTAAGAAAGTTAAGAATTTCACTTTCTTTTTTTCAGTGTTGACTTTTGATAACTCAGTCTACAAAAAGTATTCTCTGCTTTGAATTTTACCCTGTATATTTAACATGTGTGTTATTAGAATTTTTCTTAATGGAATGTATATACTCATATATATACATATAAGTATATGTATATGTATATACTCATATTTATATGAATGGAACTATATATGTTACATGAAATATGCTTAACATATACATGTATACCATATATGCATATGATATATTCTTGGTTGCAAAAAGATTCCATTTTCACATAAAATGGTTTCCATACTCAACTATTCACTATATGCTTCAAAAATGTTTTAGGGCCGGGGATATAGTTCAGTTGGCAGAGTGCTTGCCTCCCAAGCACAAGGCCCTGAGTTCAATCCCCAGCATGGCCAAAAAAAAAAAAAAAAAAAAAGTTTTGATAGTGTACATCCCAGTAGATTGCAAACACTTGGGATCTGAGCAAAGAAGGTGTTTCTCTCCCTTATGTATTCTTCTTCTGTCACTTTTCTTTTTAATCTTCTGCTCTCTCTTGTTTTCCCAGAATGAAAAGACCACCCCATTGCTCCTTTTCTCTTATGCTTTCTTTTCTTTCTCTGGAGTATTAACAGGTCCTGAGAATATAGATTACTAACTCCAAGGACACTTAAAAAGTTGATGCAATTAGAAATACTTAAATGTAAGATCAAACTAAAATTCCTCTCCAAAGTCATTTTGTTTTTGACATTGTGAAGTTTGATTCTTTTTGACATCCTGAGTCTGGAATTCCCGGTTTTACAAAATCAACTCTGATAGTATCATGGATTTTTTTTTTTTCATGATTACTAGAGATCAGAAATAAACATTTGATAACTATGGAGCTAATCTGCTAAGTATGGTCAAGGAAATACTTTGAAATGTCTCTTCATTTATGTAAATCAATTATTAATTTGTAATACTTTGAAATTCATGTTAGATAGTCTTGGTTTTGTCTCAGAAGATATTTTATATAGGCCATAAGTAGCAGAAAAGTGAATATTTTAATGAGTTTCTATAAATAATTTGCTTATAATTTGAATGCATTTGAAAATTCAAATTTGTTAACTCCTAATGGATGGAAAGATGATTGATGATGATCATAAAATAGTTTGTGCTATTCACTGTTCTAACTTATTTTACCATAAGGAATGAGGCTGTACAACTTATCAAGGCAAATCAGGGGATCAACACTGAAACACTTTAGGATTATAAAAATTCAGATGTGAGTGATCAATGCATTGACTCACAAGCCATGTTTTTCAAATTGGGATTTTGGGGAGCTTTGTTTGGTTGGGTTTGGAAATGAGGAAAGTCCCTATGACATAAGATTTTGTTACAGTCCTCCCTCAGCCACAGCATTCCAGGTTTATTGGGATTCTACACTGTCTTTTTACTGACTGCATTTATCACAGAAATGTCTCTGCATATTTTAAAAATTAATTATTTAAATAATAATAATCTTCTAATATTAGTAATGTGGTTGTTATTAGTTCATCAGAAATTATTATTTGTTGAATGAATGAATGAATGAATGAAAAAATGTTTGAGACCTCTTTCTTTTGTACAGGCTATATTTCAAAAAGTAAATTCATGATTATTTTTCTGTAGCTGACATTTTCTGCTATCTTTAATCATGGCAGAAAATATAAAGAATATAAAATGTTTTTTTAAAATATTATAGAACTATCCATTAAGCTGCTTCATTCCCTGAATTTATCTTGTAATATGCTTTCTTACTGCATAATAATAATTCCACAGAAATTGTTTTACCAAGTTTTCTTAACATTTTCACATTTTAAAAATTCCACAGGTCAATTTTTATAGATATTTTAAAAGCCAGTTAATATAATTTAACAATTGTTTGTTTTGACAGATGAGTAAAAATAAAGCATCCAAACTGATAGCTAGCACAGACACAGAAAGTCAGTGTCAGTACGAATGGAGCATTTTTTCTGTCAGATGGAAATACAGCAACTCATTTTATAATCACTTGGCATTTTGTGTATGTTTAACTATGCTCATATAAGTATTCTTTCATGAAAGTATACAATGGAAGATTGGACTTTTATTCCACTAATCATTAAATAATCTCTATATATGTTTTTGTGAATATTTATCATGTCAGTTAACTGACTAGTTATGAGTTTTAAAATGATATATTTCTAAATAAACAAATAATTTTCTAATAAATTTACATGTATATCATAGTACTTAAGAGTCCCAAACCACTTGATACAAGGTTTCCTGTCTATACTTGTCTCATATTTTGGGACAATTGGGTAAATGGGTTGATTTTCCCCTTTGGGTGTATTTTGTTTGTCTTTCCTAATTGTCAGCATTTTAGGCAGCAGCAATCTTAAACTTTTGAAGATTGTATAAAGTCATAAAAATGTTTTGGATTGTACGAGTTAAATTGTATTCTAAAAATCATTGAAAGATGAAACCGTTTAGGTATAAGAACTTTAAGATCAGAAATAGAGGAATAAAGAAACAGAGGATTTAGTTATGCTAGAGTTTAATTTTCTTCTCTTCCTGGAAGCCTCAAACTTACTCTCAATATTGATGGGTGGCAGAGAAGGGGGCCACTGTAAACTACCAAGCAGAAAATTATGGCGCTGATTTGCTGTCTTAAGAAGACTCTCAAAGTTAATTTGAAACTATATGAAATGTGGCAATCAGATATCAACTCTAATCTAAATTCTAGCATCATTCTTAACACACTGCAATATAAGAAATTTTAATTCTTTCTGGGGATAATAGTTATGGCACTCAACAAAGGACATTATCATCACCTTCTGACATGACCAGATACCATCGCTATTTTATGACACTATCATATGATATAATCAAAAGTTTCAAATATTCTATGTGGCAAAAATGTTAAAAAGTACTTTGACACACAGATATGTGAGACCTATCTCCTGAAAGGATGCCTGTGTGGTATTCTGTCAATGACAGGTCCTGCACAGATATTTCCTAAAATCTTATAAATAGGTGTTTAGGTGCAGGTAGAGTGTTAGGTGGACCACTCTGAAATGTTAATGGAAATAAATACTCAATAAATACATAAGTGATATACTTATTTTTTAGTAACTCAGATGTTCTATACTGTAAAATATAGAGTAATACACAAATTGGCCTTTAAAAGGTTTTTTAGAATAAAAATCGCTTAAAAGGATAGACTAATGTAAAGATCAAAGCAATACCTTTGAAAAGAAAATATCAGATGTATTCAATATTAGCCATTATGGGAATATACAATAAAAGGTTATTATGGAAAGCAAAGTTATGTGAATTGACTATCTATACATAATAATTTGAGGATGAATTTCTTTCATAATGTGCCATGTAGAAAATAAACCATTTTCTGATATATATGAGAAAATAGTAATGGAACCCAGTTATGTATTTCATTGGCATAAACTCCTCCCCACTGCCACCAATGCATCATTTTGGAACATTCCTGAGATAAATAAACTTTCTTCTTTTTAAATATTGTCTTCTATATAGATATAAAATATATAACACGTACAATATGTACACGATAAACAAAATATAAGGAATGGTCTAAATATTTTCTTCCTCTATAAAATGGGAACTATAATTATAGTATAATTATAAAACACTTGGGAATCCTTATCCCATAGAGTTACCTGAAGTCATAATAGAAAAATATGCTAATAGAGTACTTGAGCAACATTTTAATAAATCCTCATAGAATTTCTCTAATTAATGTTTCTTTATTAACATCCAGTCCTTTAGAGTAACATCTAATTTCACCCCCCCACCGTGTGTGTGTGTGTGTGTGTGTGTGTGTGTGTTTGTGTGTTTGTGTGTGTGTGAGAGAGAGAGAGAGATTGAGACTGAGAATGTGTGTTTGTGTGCTTCTTTTTTTTGGCAAAATTTCCTAAGTTTAATTTTCAGCAGCTCCATGGAATATTGAAAAGACAACTGATTTAGAATTATGTTTGTGAAGGAATTGCTATATTTTGAAGTGCACAGTTAATTCCTGTGTTAACTCCTACAGACACATACTGAGAAAAATGACTAAGACAAAATCCTGACCTCAAGAACAAAACAGTCCAGCACCACATGTCCAGGGTAGGGCCATCTGATCTGGCTGGAAAGAGGCAGGAGAAGAACACGAAAAGAGCTCCCGGATGAAGCACTGTGGAGAAGACTGGTATGAGGAAAGGGTGGAATACCCTCAGTATTCCTGGGCAGAGAGAGAAATGGATGCACTGTGGTGATACAGGACCCTTCCATCAACTCAATAGTAACTTTCATTTCTCCCAGTTTGTGCGAAAGTCATTTAGCTCTTTGAATGAGTTTTTGTATTATAAATTGAGAATTTTATGACATACATGCTGCCTTCTGTCTGGTTGTCTTGGAGAGAGGGATCAAGCAGAACAATATGTTTAAGGATCTTTTCATAACTTAGTCTTGTGAGGATCTGATTTATAATAATTGTATGATCTGTTTTAATTTTGGTTAAGTAGATACACATTTAGAAAAATTTTATTAAATTAAAGTTAACATACTTAAAATTCACTGAACTCTTAATTTATTCTGGCTACTTGTTTTGGTATTAACTGTTTGATCTTCACAATCACTCTATGAAAAGACTAGATCTGCCCTAGATAATATTTAGCAAGCATGAAATTTTTATTTATTAATCAGGCCCCACAACCTCCAAGCAGAAATCCAGTTTTGTGCTTTCACAGTATTATTACCTATTATTTGGCATACAACTTATCTGGTGTCGGGAGTAGAAGCATACCTATTAGGGTTCTTGTCTTCTGGAAGCATAATCAGGGTCTTAGGAACTCCTAGAGAAGTATATGGTGATTATAGTGGGGCTTGATTGGTATTATAGGTGTTGAAGAAGAATGTCTGGCCTAAACAGATATCTGAAAACATCTGCTTTAGGGTGTGACATAGGGGCTAAAACATGACAGAATCAGGTAGAAATTACAAAGGACATGTCAGTCAGAATGCCTAAGGGCAATATAACAGACCATTCATCCCTATTTATCTGGGAAAGTCCCATGTTTCCCTGATGTTCTGGCACTATTATTAATAATAGCCACTTTAACTCTCAGAAGTGTCCTGGTTTGGACGATAAATTATGTGACCATTCTACCTAAGGGCAGGGACAGAGAGTTGTGAGCAAACATAGCATATTTGGGGAAATGCAAGCAATTTATCTTGGTTAGAATTCAGGATGTGGGATGGGAATTGTGAAAGATGAGAGAGTCTGGAAATGAAGCTGGAAGGGCCTTACTCCTCAGGCTAGAGGGCCTTACGCTTTATTTGAAAGGTAATGGAATGTCACTGAAAATTTTTAAGTAAGGACTATAGTAGGGTTCAATTATATTTTGAAAGATTTCTTTCACATTATTAAGGAGAACGTATCCCTAGGGTGAAAATTAGATGAGGGAGAGAAAAACCTTCATGTAACACGTATTTATCAGATCCCTACTATGTGCTGGCATCATTTTAGATTATTAGGATACAACAGTGAACAATTCTGCAAGGAAGGTCCCTGTCCTCTTGGTGCATTCATTCTTGGTAACAATAAATATCATATGTGAGAAAGCACAGAGCAGGGTAAGAGGGAGGAGTTATGTTGCAAAATTTTAAATAGGATGAACAGGGAGAGGTTTCAATTTCATCTTTGAGCAAAGATCTGAGAATAATAAGGAAGTTAGTCATTCAGATATCTAAAAGACAACATAGCTGAAGGGAAGGCAAAGGCCTTGAGGTGAGAATGTGGCTGTGGCTGGGAATCCCAAAGAACAGGGAGGTTGTTGAGGTTGTAAGAGGAAGAGCAAGTGGTAAGAGAGGATGCCAGAGAGGGATTGATGGTCTGAATCCCTGAGGGCATTTCAAGCTGTTTTAAGGAATTTGTGTTTTAATCCAGTGTCACAGGGAACCACTGCAAAATTTTAAGGACAAGAACGAAATGACTTTTATAGTTACCACTCCAGTTACTCTTTTGAAAACAAACTAACCATAGAAGGAAAGGATAATAAGCCATGAAAGATCAGTTAGGACACTGTTACAGTAATCCAGATAAGAGAGATGCTTTGTGAGTGAAGGTAAATCTAGCAAATTGAGGATATTAAAAAAAAATTATTCTAGAATAAGTCAAGATGATATTCTATAATAAGCCAAAAGAAACTGAAAGACACGTTTTAAGTTACAAGGCCATATTTTACAACAGATGTAAAGTGATAGTGAAGTTCTATGAGTTATATGCTTATGTAAAAATGTTTCTTGTAGTTGGAAGTGGTGGTGCACACCTGTGATCCTAGTAACTATGGAGGCTGAGGCAGGAGGATCACAAGTTCAAGGCCAGACTAAAGGCCCCAAGTTCAAGGCAACTTAGCAAGACTGCTTTAAAAAAAAAAAAAAAAAATCCGGAATGTAACTCAGTGGTAAAACTTCCAGGGTTCAATCCCTAGTACCACAAATGTTAATTATAAGCATATACTACAGGAAATACAAGAAGAAACTGGCAGAATATATTGAAAATAGATTTTTTACTACACTTAGACATGTCAAGTGCACAAAAATTATTAAACATGTAGAAGAAAACTTTAACCATTTCTCAAATCCAAAGACATTGAAATTACTTTTAAAAACATTTATTAAAAAACACCATAAATAAAGTCAAAATTGAGGTGACCGAGCAAATTTACTTGCAGCATAGATCAGAGATAAAAGGAAAATCTCTGCAAAACCAAAAGAAGTTTTATAGTTTGATGGCAAAATGATGCAAATGTCTGATAGAAAAATGTGGAAAAGTCCTATCCAAAAAATTCACAGAAGCAGATATGAAAGTGACCTTTAAACATATAAAACTATGTTTTATGATTATAAGAAAATCAAAATTTAAACCACACTGAGTTATTGCTTATTATTTCTGATCCTGGTAAAAATTAACTGATATTTACACACTATGTACAATTGTTAGTACTTAGATGGTTTTCAGATCAGGGCCTGATTTTAGATTCTGGGCTTGCTGATGGAAGGGGAAACACCACCAGAAGGAAAACAGGACAATAATATCTCGAAAATGGTTAATATTAATTACTGTATAATTGAAATTTGTTAAGAGAGTAAATTGTTCAGTGTATCACAAAACACAAATGTTTATGTCAAGTGATGGATATGCTAATTAGCTTGATTGTGGTAATCACTGTATAATGCATATGTATATTGAAACTTGTTGAAAAAATCATGGTTGTACACCTTAAATATACACAACTTCTTTCTGTCTATTATGCCTCAATAAAGCTTGGGGGAAGAAAGGAATTTGGAGTAAGTGCTCCCGCCTGAGTTAATTTGAGCACCGTGAAGGCTCCATGGCAGCAATCCTGTTCTTATTCTGGCAGCAGTGGTGGTGAATAACTTTATGCAAGGTAGGTTTATTTTAAACTTACAGAGTGACCTGTCAGGCATAGATGCTGCTGGTCCTTCTCCAATGTCATGGGCCCCCATGTGCACTTTGACCCAGAAGAACTGAGATAACGCTCTAGGGGTATCCTGACACTGTGGGAGATAGGAGCTAAAAGATTAATTAGCTTTCCAAGCAGTCGATTTTGCCAAACATACATGTCCTGGCAGAGTCTGGCCTGTTTGCCATAGCAGTGAAATTGAAATGCTCTTTTACATTGGGTTTTCATTCCCCACTGACTGACTCTTCCAGTTCTTTCAATTTAGTTTCCTGTCATCACCTCTCTAGTACACCACTGAGCCAACATCATTACCCACATCCAAATTTTAGGAGAACCCCCCCCCCCAAAATTCTTTAGCATATTCATTTCTTAATCTATCTTTACATTTTTCCCTTTTGAACAATTCTCTTCTTGACTATAACATAAAGCAATTCTTTAAATACTTTTGTCCATTTCCCTTACAACCATGGACATTTCAAATATAAATGAAAGGAATTTGGTTCTACTTGCTCATGTCAAATATATTTCTTGCTTTTAGTACATAATTAAGTGTATTATCTTCAGTTCTAATCTCTTCTTATATAACTTAAAATGACTTTTAATATTTACACATTTTGTTTCCAAACTCTCATTATCAAAATATCCATTGACTTCACTGTAACCAGGATAATGTCGAGCTGTTTATTACCTATTTCTTTTCACGTACCCTCTGATCTTTGTAAGATCTTTGTATCTCATGGGTCAAAATCTTAAAAAGTACTTTCTCAGACTACCAGCAGGTGTCTGGTTTGATCTTATTAAATCCCCTGGCTTAAGAATTGGAAGGCAGCAACTGAGCAGAAATGAAGGTACCGCTGCCCCAGTGCCAGGTTTGTGCATTTTGGCAGAAAGCAGACAGGAAGTTGTGCCACTGCTTCCCAGGTGTCCTTCTCCAAATCAGCTATTTAGATGCTTTAGGCAGTTATCTTCTGGGTTCTCTCATTCCTATGTTGCCGGAAAGCCTGTAGTCCTTTATCCTGATGTTCGCTTTCCAAACCTTTTCAATACTTTTGCAGTTCTCCAATTTCCTGTATTGGATCCCTTCTATTTTAAATATCTATAATGCATTTTTCTTTCCGCAAAAATTCCTGATTTGTACTAAAGATATTTTATTAAAAAATTAGAGACTTGGATGATATTATCTTTTTTGTCCATATTGATGAAATCATCTTACTTATACAAGATTTGAATTCATCACTCAGTTTCAATAATCTTTTATCCCATTCTACAGGTTCTATCATAGCTCAGGTGTTGGCAAACTATTGCCTGCGAACTCAAATGGCAATGCTCATTCCTGTTCATATTGTCTGTGGCTACCTTTGGATTGCAATGATAGAACTGTGTAATTGCAACTATGCAACTGGCTCTCAAACTGAAAATATCTGTCACAGAACCTTATCAATATAAGTATACTGACTTCTGTTCTAGAACAATTAATTTTTTTAGCATATTGTACAATCCTACGTAGTGTATGAGAAGAATTTATTTTCATTGTATCACACACACCTTTCTTTCTATATATCTAGATATCTATCTAGCTATGGTGTTGGTAATAGCTAGCTAGATATTGGTAAGAACATAAAATATGAGAGCTGCTCTCTTAAAATACTGTGTTGACTATACATACAATGATACATAGCAGATTTCTAAAGTATATTCATTTTGCTTTATAGAGATGTTAAGCTTATATATTAGTAATCCTCATTTTCCCCTCCCACAAGCCCCTGGCAACCACTATCCCACGAATCAATTCTAAGAAAAATTTGTCTCTTTTAGATACATAAGTGGAATCATGCAGTATTTGTTTTTCTGTGATTGGCTTATTGCAGTTAGCATGTCCTTAAGGTTCATCCATGTTATTGCATATCACAGAAATTCCTTCTATTTTGAGCATAAAATATTTCATTTTTCTATCCATTATTTTTTGATGGACATTTTGATAATTTCCACATCTTGGCTATTGCAAACAATGCTTCAATAAACAGAAATGCTAATGTCTCTTTGAGATCCAGTTTTAGTTCTTTTGGATAAACATTCAAAGTAGATCAAATAATATTTTTCTTTGAGGAACACCCATACTATTTTCTATAGCAGTTGCACCATTTTTTCATTCGCATCAATAATGTGCAAGTGTTCTATTTTCCCTTCATACTTACAAGCATTTTTAAAAAATAATGTTCTGACAAGTGTGAGTTTATATCTTGTTCTGGTTTCGATTTGCCTTTACTTGATGACACATGAGGTTGAATATTTTTTAAGAACATGTATTGGCATTTGTATATCTCCTTTGGAAAAAAAAACTTATTGAAATTCTTAGCCTGCTTTTAACTGAGTTATTAGTTTTTTTCCTACAGAGTTGTAGGAAACATACACTTTGTAGATTACTCATCCCATTATCAGATGTATAGTTAAAAAATATTTCTTCATTGCATAGGTTGAGTATTTACTCTGTGACTTGTTCCCTTTTCTATGCAGAAGTTTAAAATTTAATATATTCTCACATTTGATTTGAGAAGAATTTATTTTCATTGTATCACACACACCTTTCTTTTTTTTTGCATTTTTGGTTTCATAAAAAATATTGCAAAGCTATGAATTTTTTCTACGTGTTTTCTCCTAAGTAGGTCAGAGTTTCAGGTCTTATGTCTTCATTTTTCATCCATTTCATGTTGATTTTTGCACAGAGTATAAGACAAGAGTTTGGTTTCCCTCTTTTGCATGTGACCATCAAGATTTTCCAACACCCTTTGTTGAAGGCAATATTCTCTACTTATTTTGTATTTTTAGTGCTCTTCAAAAGACCAATTGATAATATGTGTGTGGATTTATTTGATATCTTCTATTGGTCTATGTATCTTGAGAAAGAAACAACAAGCTGGAAGCATCACATTTCTAAATTTGAAAATGTATCACAAATCTATAGTAATCCAAACAGTAAGGTAATGGTATAAAGACAGATACACAGACCAATGGAATAGAGTAGCTGCCCTGAAGTAAATATAACACTCAGTGGGGTTGGCTAGTAATATCAAAACCATGCTGTCTTAAAAGCCACAGATATTTGAAATAGTATATATGAGGAATGGATAATTATGTGCCAGATATTAGAAAAATTTGAAAGTATAGTCTGAGGAAAAAACTAGTTAACCTATGTAATGGTGACACTAGCATTTGCTGAGTACCACAGAATTGCTGTGCCTTGTGCTTGAGCACAGTCCAAGTGTCAGGATACATCACCCTCACATCACTATGACATGGTTTTTATTTAACCAAGCAAATGAGAAGAGAGAATAATTGTTCCCTCAGGTCACATGGCTGGTAAGCAGCTGGCACGAAACCCAAGTCAGACTCTTCTGTGTGACTATTGCTAATTGTTGAAATACTTACCATGATGAAGAACCAAAATGTTCTTATGCGACAGCTTTTTGTTCTAGTACATGATATTTTATATTATTTCACACTGAATCAGAAAATACAAGTTCAATTATGCATCACTATCAGTCATGCTGTAGGCATCACTTAATTTCTTTGTGCAGTTCTAGTGGCTCAAACCCACACGATCATAACATTTCTAAGATGAAGACTGTGCGATCCCAGGAAGCAGCTGCAGTAGAGTGTGCATTTTCCCTTCTGTTGTGGCCATGACTTGAAGTTTTCTCTGATGAGGTTCCACTCATTTGTACCAGGCTGATTGTGTATGTGTCTAATTAGATAAGTGACATCAGTCTGGGGAAAATGAGTCAAAGGCTCTGTGTCACTCCTCCCATTCTAGCTAACTGGGGTGGATAGAATATAAGTTTTGAACGCAGATAATAATTCAGTAAATGTTTTCTTAAGAGAAGACCAATTTGTGCACATGACACTTGAAATCAGCATGACACATGAAATTCAGCAAATGAGGAAATAGTGTGGTTTCCTTAAGATCTCTGCTAGAAAGCACTCCTTTCTTGGGATTTAGATTTTCCCCTTGGTGCATATTGTTTCACAATGAAGTATATTGGATTATCTGGAGTTAGGGTGAATCATAAGTTTAGAATACTCATTTTAATATTCAAGGTTTTCTAATCTGATAAACTTTTTAGTGTTTGAGGACATTAGTGATACACCTACAATATAGTTAAATTAACTCCAGCATAGTAACATTCAAGACTGTTACTCTGTATTAGATACATACAGGCATACCACTTTCAAGAAATGTTACTCTGTATAGCAAATGATTTTTTTTTGTTAACTAGATGAATGAGGAAATTATACAGCTAAATCTACATCTTTGAAAACCAGAGCTACAGGGGATCATTTTCATATATCTAATAAATAAATTAAATATTTTTAATGAAATATATTCCAGTCAAAGAGAAATGGTATTCTCTGAAAGTACCCTGGTCATTTTTGCAGAAGTTTCTACAGACATTTGTGATTTTTTCAATAAATACAAAATTTTAGCAGATAATTTAAATTTTAAAACTTGTTTGTTGAAAATGTTAAATGCCTTTTCTGCATTTACTGAGATGATTAAACTTATTATTATTTATGTTGAAAAAAAACTTGTTTTTATTCCCTAATAGCCTTACTTTTCAGAAAAATTTATTCTGTACTCAAGAAAATCATAGAAATTCTTTCTGTGTAGAATGATTATCAATTTGCCAAAATTATAGTCATAAACTCTAACTTTATTTAAAAGTTTAAACATGGATGTTAATGACTTGAAACTCATACATTACCAACTAATATATAATTCTTTGCACTCATTTTCAGAAGATGCACACTTAATTTTCTCTTATTAGAATCATGCACAGCATAAGAAGAATGTCAAAATTCCAAAAGATAAATTTCACTGAATTGGGCAGACATTCATCTTAATTATTCTTGACACCTTCTGCATTATGTTATGAGTGTCTCAAGAGAAAAGAGAGAACTCATCTCCTTTAAGAGCAGTTTATTGAGAGTGACATGCTATTGTCATTATCTGAAAACCCTAAAAGCCTACTTGAAAAATCTAGGAAAATAATGAAAAGCATAATCTAAATGAAAATCAGTTGTGCAAAGTGAAAAACCACATCAAACTAAAAATTATTCATAAATGCATGTGAAACATAAAATTATATTCAACAAAATTTTCTTAAATACTTGTGAAATACATGTTACAAATTATCAAACTTAAAATCAGGTAAAGTATTCAAAAATTGAATTTCCAAATAAGGTAAATGCATATACACTATGATTAAGACCTAACATTCATTTATCTTAGCATAGGAAAATGTTGAACTGCCTCATATGATTTTATCATTATTCATCAGTCTAAAATGACATTAGCTATTAGAATTACACATGATTAAGCAGAATTACAGTCACAACTGTTCATTCTAGAATCCCTGTCAATGGGAATACAGAGGAAATCATGATTAACAAAAGAGAACTGTGAATACCCCAGGGTTAATATTTTCCTAAGTAACCAAGACAGGTTAAGTTTGTGAATCACCAGATGTTAAGGTCAACTGAAAAAAAAAAAATGGTGGTATGAACAGTGAAAGTAACTTTTGGAAATTTCAACAGTGATCTGAAGCAATAGGGGTGGGGGGAGGTTTACAAAAAATACAAATAAGTTTTTTCATCCAGGTTAGCCAAAAGTTACAAAAGAGAAGTTGGAACAAAGATCAGCTGCATATTAATACTATATGCAAGATTATATAAATTGAGGAACACGTAAAATGGAAACTACATGAGGATGCAGAGAAAAGGTGTTCTGAGGAACAAATTTGAGGTTCTTCTGATTTCTGTGCAAGAAACTTAGGGACTGTTTTCTTAGTCCTCTTCGTTCTTCTACTTAACTCTATTCTGTGTGATTTTTCTAGTCCAGGTTATATTACTTGGTACCGGGATCTTATCAGAGTCTCTGTCTTGGGTACTTACTGTTTTCTTGATGCTGCATGCTCTAACCAGTATTACTCATCCCTAGATGTTCTCCATTTTATTAAAGGCTGCTTTTGAAGCCTGTGATATCTGTTGCTCATCATATTAATGCCAACCACCATATGCATAATATTTTGTTTGATCTTAGGGCTCCTTATTCTTGATTCAAACTCTTTGTAAGTTCAAGGGCACATGATTTAGACAAAAAATGTCACCTTCTTCAACACATATGCTGATCAAATTTTAAGTACCTCTTCCTATTTTTTCCCCTTTCTTTTGATCTGGAATTGCTTTTTTTCCATCAAACCACATTGGAATTCCATGATTCTTCCTGAACTAATCTAATACTCCTCACCTCTTACTTTGTCCTCACTTCTTTCAGAAATATGATTTCAATCAATTCAATTCTTATGAACATCAAAGAATTATAGAATTATTAAATTCTAGAGATGGAAGAAAACTTCAGAAACACTCAGCAACAATCCAGATATGGAAGTGAAACCCAACTTTGAAATCATTTGAATTCTTCTAATTAGTGGAAAAATGTCCTTTCCTATTGATAATTTTTGATTTTTATTTATTAGTTAGTAAGGAATCATCTTGAAATTGCCTTTGAAGGAAAACCCAGGCAATGAACTAAAATCTTTCCTTGTAAACCAAATCTACAACCAATCTACCAATCGTTGGTTGGTATAATCTTATATAAGTAAGTCTTTGAAGTGGGGATGTAGTAAAGTGTTAGAATGTTTAACTAGCATGTACAAGACCCTCGTTTGATTCCCAGTACTGAAAAAAAAAAAAAATAGCCTTTGACTTTCTATCTTTAAAATGTTAAAAATATTAAAAATATCTCAAATATTATTGTAAAAATTCATAAGAAAATAGAAATGATTTTTCTAGCACACTGCTTTGCACATAGTGAATGGGAAATATTTTTTCATTTTCTACTTTTTAAAAAAATCCTTTATTTTCTCAACCATGTACACTTACTTGTCTACAGTCTCAGGTGGTGTCTTAACTTTTATTTCTCTCACCAACTAAGAATTATATATTGGTTACACAATAAATGTTTTTCCCGTGGATTGAACCCCTCACCTATTTATTTATTTATTTTTAATTCTGTTACTGGAAGTGTGTTCACAGAGGACCTAGAGAACCTATGTTCTTAGAAGAGAGATGCACTGAATACTTACACCAAAAAGCACACCTAAAAATAGAAATCATGTCACCTGGGAAATGATGTAAGAATACCAACCTTGCATTTGAAAATATTTGAAAAGAATTTCAAAGGCTGTTATTTGATGTACTTGGTATCATTTTTCATTGAAGCTAACCCCAGAGAAAATTAACTTTGCAAAGTTGGAAATCTTCCTGAGTCTGATATTGTTAAGCATTTGAGAAATTTATAAAACTTCATCTTATAAGCATTTTTGTAAAATCTGTAAAAGAAATAAATTCTCACTTGTTTCTATTTGATCACAGTGATCTTATTTAACTAGAATAACATTCTGTGAGGTTTAATGTGAGCATTGCTGCATGGCCATAACATAGAGGTGCTACTAATTGATGCTGGTAACATCGTCATTCAGAATTACTCTAATTTTGTACAGAGCATCCTTCAGTATTGTTCTGTTACTGTGAATGTATTAAAAGTGAATTTGAAAATGGAATGATTTATTTGACACTTAATATTCATATAGTCTCTGATTCTGTAGACTTGCATCACAAAATTAATAAAGTAGTCCCACAAGAATAATTTGTAAGAAAAATAAAGATATTAATTGGTTTGTTAAAATACTTGCAAATAGATGTAACTCTGTGCTGGGGAAAAGCATTACTGCATCATAAATATTAATGGAAAGTGAGTTGAAAATGCACTGAAATGTTTTCATGTATTACTTATTTACTTGGGAATGAACCCAGAGTACTTTTCCACTGAGCTACATTACCAGTCCTTTTTTTATTTTTATTTTGAGACAAGGTCTCACTAACTTGCTGAGGGTCTCACTAAGATTCTGATACTGGCCTTGACCTTCTTATCTTCCTGCCTCAGCCTCCAGAGTTACTGAGATTATTTAAATGTGGACACTAAATGTAATGAAAATCCCAGTTTTTAAGTCAAAGGCCAAGGCAAAACAAACAAACAGAGTCAAATATTTTGTCAATCTGTAGAATATTATTTTTAAATAATCAGTTTTGTTTATTTAATTTTTTTCTGGGCTGGGGATCAAACAAATTCAGGGTCTCATGAAAGCAAGGCAAACACTACCACTGAGCTACTTCTAGTCCCTGAAAGACAGGTTTTTGATTTTTATGGTTTTTATTTTTATATCATTTATAATCTTCATTAGTTCACGTCTTTGTACTTTCAAAATTTTGAAGTTACAAAACAGTATACAACAGTTTTAGATATAAGGTATTCTTTGTTGCCTTGTTCCAGAAATTTTGTGATGTAATGCCAAATAAACTTTTCCCTGATGTCAGAAACACATGAAATATTTAAAAGTCATGAAGATCATGGCCGTTGTTATACAAAGCTCCAAAACCGATGATCAGGATATCTGAATAAAAGTGATCAAACATCATTTTCTTCTTTAGAGATTATTTTCCCTCCCTACCTGTTGTCAAACCATATCTATTCAATTAAAGATTATGGATACTTATGGATACCCAATCATTGAATGTCTTTTGTAAGTTTTTTTCCAGAGATTCTTAATATTGTATTTAACTCTAGGTGCCTTTAGTTACACAGTTGTAGGATAATTGTAAATAAAGATGTACCCTCTTTAAGAAAAAAAGAACACAGCTTCACTAAGAAACTAGAGAAGAGATCCAACCCTCACAATTACATCAAGAAGCATTTTTCTCTTCCTCAGACTACATGCCTTGCTGTAAACTTTATACCCACTGTTTCTTCCTGGAAAGAACACTTGTTCTCTGTCACTATGCGGACACTTTTCACTATTGATGGTACTTAAGTCTCTGCTTCTAGCTCTAACATTCACATCTAGGCTTTACAAACCTTGTCCGTTAAGGTTTTCCTCCTAGAGCTCATTTATCAAATTGTTAATCATTTTATTACTCCTCTTTGGTTTCTTTCCAAATTCTCTTTATCATGACTCAGTCAGTGATATATAAATGAAAACCACTATGCTAATAAGTGTTTGACCACTGCTGAAGTTAAGAAGAATATTTCCTTTGATATTTATATAGATATTACTTACCTGAAGTCTTCCTTGTTAAGGTTTAGAGATACTGGATAATTTAAATCCTTGAGGTTTAACCCTAGATATCAAAATCAGTGTGTTTTATCAGAACTGAAATAGATTATGTAGGAAACACTGCATGAAAGAGTAGCAACATAAGATAGTAAGTAACAGAGAAAGCAAATGCCAACCCCATGTGCCAAAATAGAAGTTGAAGTGTCCCCTGTTCACTGTTACTGGCTAGGTGCTATTTGTATACCATCAGGGCAGATTGAATTCAAAATATATTAATAGCATATATAATTTTTGTTTTAAATTTAGAATATTTGACCATATTTTTAGTCTTTAAAACATATTTAATATAGATTTGTTTGCAATTGTTCCAAATAAAACTGCACAGTAAAATTTTGAACTGTGTAAGGAAAACCCCAATTCCCAAAACCTCTTCCCAAAAGTCATTTATATTGAGATTTTACTCAAGAAAGGGTGTGATTTTACCATTGAGATAGATAAAATGGTACTATGTCTCTTCCCTATGATATGAAAACATCATGAGATTACTAATTTTGTACATCTTGTTCGCTGCTGCATCCCTTGTACTTTGAATGCTTAGGCAGGTCAATAAACAGTTGCTGAATGAATAAATGAATCAAACTCATGCACCTAACTATTTTCCAGTGTTGGTGAGTGGCAAAGCTATTAATTTCCTCATCCTTGACATTTATGTCTCTTATGCTTTGTTCTTGTCATCTGAGCTTCCCTAAATCTAGAAGTGCCAACTTTCTAATTTGAGCCCAAATCTCACTTTCTTACATGCTTTGACTAATTTATTGAAATTGGTTAAGATTTCTCCTTTGCTAACTCCAGAAAATTTTCCATAATACTGTCAAAGTAGTCAGAGTTTTAAATACAGGTACCATTTTGTAATACTTCCATTATATTTAAAATTAAGAAAAGTCCTTTCGTTAGTACATGGGTTCCCAAATATGTCTCTGAATTGTTCCCAGTTCTTCCCTGTGTTTCTATTTCACTACCCTACATGCAATGATAACATGAAAGACTTCACAGTAATTACATAGCATTACATTTTTATATGTGCTGTTTTTTTTCACTCTAAAATTGCAATACTTGTTCCTCTTGCTTTATTCTAACTGATCATAATAACTTCAATGAATAGCTAATCAATTTGTCTTTTTCTCAGTATCCGTTGCCCCTTGATCACACATTTCTGCTTACGATTTTTTCTTCATGTGGTTTCAAAGAACCTGGTTATTCTGATATATTCTCATACTCTAAGAGTACATTTTTTGTGTAACTTTTTATAATTCTTATTATTTTATTACTTTTCTACAAAAGTATTTAATATTGATGGGTCTCAGAGCCCTGATGTACACCTTAATTTCATTGAATTTTATACAGCTATCATGGCATATTGAATCTAAATATGGCTTGAATTTCCTTTGTTTCCCTATTTTGAAGAGTAACTCAATTATATTTGCTACTGAGACCTGCCTCTTCCTCAGCTCTAGCCAACTTAATATCTCTTTCTGGAAAGCTCTTGGGCACCTTAAAACTATTTAAAAATGTGCTCAGTTAATCTGCATTTTCCCTCAACATTTCAATCTTGTAGAAACACAGCAACATCCTTTCTGTTGGTCAATAAAGAAAAAAAAACAATCTGACACCCCTTCATCTTCACCCGCCTCTATTACTGGCTAGATCCATGACTGGATTCATGGCCACCACCCCTTGCAAAGTATCAGTGCATCACTCTTTCACCGACAGTTTTAATAAACCCCATATCTAGTCATTCTTTAAAAATGCAAATCTTATTTTGTCCCGCCACTTCTTAAATCTTTTCTATGTAAGCATTTCCATTTTCTTGAATTAAAAGAAAAGTGTGATCATGGCTTACATGACTTAACTTTAACACTTCCCTACTCATATACTTCTTGTTTTGATTCTCCCTCCTCTTTACACATTGAACTCCTTCCAATTCCTTCACTATAGTCATAATGCCATTAACTTGTGCTCACTACTAGTACTAGATTGGAGGATTTATTTATGAATGAATTTCTTAACTGAATTGTAAGTTTCTTAAAGACAGGACATACAAAACATGGACTCTGGAATTTACTAAATCTATGGTAAATATTTGTTCAAAAACTGAAAGATCAAATAAAAAGGTGGTATACTATAATGACTAGAATTTTGAAGCCCTGATTTGAATACAATTTAAAATTCTTTATTATGAAAAGATATCTCATTAAACAAAAAAGGAATATTTCCTTTTTTATCATAATTTGTAATCTGCTGCATTTATCCTCATTATTTTATTATAGTATCTTCTAAATGCCTATTACAGCATTAAGCAATACATAAATACTACTTATTATTACTCAGATAAACCTATTAAGGTAGATATTTTTAATGGCCCCATTAAAAAAATTGTGAAACTAATGCAGAAAAAGGTTAAGTATGTTCCATTTATATTAAATCTAGATTTAATCTTAAAGCTAAAGCATGATTACTTTACTACAGAGTTCTCCATCAAAATCTTTGAAATACTTTTATAAACACAGGAGTTTCCTTTTGTAGTTTTTTTAATCAACTTAAATTATCTCCTTTTCCATTCTCTTCCTGTGATGGTGAATAGTTCAAGATATTTTTGCCTATTTCTTTATCTTTTTCTTTCTTTCTTCTCTCCTTCCCACCTTCCTTTCTCTTATTAATCATATGTTTATTTAATACTTAATTTAGGTACTTTGCTATGCACTGAGATTAAAAAAATAAAAAAATATTTTCTAAGACAGCTTGTATTTCCACTGCCACTTCTCAAAAAAAAACATAGACCATTCATAATTCTTAAGAGTTTTAATTAGAACTTTATCTTTAAGACTATGCTTAAAAGCTGTCCATTACTTTCTAATGAACTTAGAATAAATCATAGGTGATTTGTATTTCCTCAAATAACTCTTGTGAATTTATTTACACCTATTCTCATTTTTTTTTTTTTATTCTTAAACCATGTTTACGCTTTTCCACCATGTTCCATTCTTATGAGTTTTTCCTACTCTAAGTTCCTTCCTTTCTGGGCTTTCAGACTACTATCCCCTCTGCCTGAAATATCTGCCTGAAATGCTGACATGATTTGGTGCTTCTCATTTGAGTCTCAACTTAAATGTCTTTCTCTCAGTGTAGTCCTTTCTGACTATCTAAACTAAATTAGGTTCTCATCCCCATATATTCTCTCCTAGCATTCTGCTAGTTTATGTTTATAAATGCAACTATGTATTTATTTATCCATTCACATGTTTATTAACTGTCTCCAAGACTAGACTTCAAACTACATTAGGTCAGGGCCCTGCCTGATTTAGTAACCATATTGTAAATTTATTTACCATTAATTCTGGTCAATACAAATGCATTGGTTAAATGAATGAACATGATCTTGTAGTTTCTATGTAGAAGTGAAAGTGATACCCTGTGATTCTTCCTGCTTCGATGGAATGAATATAATTCAAGCTGTGCAAAGAAACTGCGTAGGTCCCTTTTTCCTACTCATTTGTTGACAAATCAGCACAGATTCTTGAGTCCTTTTATGAGTTGGGAGGGTCATGGTTTTGCTCTTTATCACATACTAAGAGCAAAAGTTTTGTATTCTTTGGAATGTCAGATGATGAACAGTTGGGTTGAGCGGCATCCAGACTGATTCAGATGTTCCATGGAAATTCAGAGCACTACCAGTAATGCACTGGAGTGAGCAGAGGTAACTTCTCAAGATAAATTCATGTATTGAGACAACTACCACATTTAAACAGGAAAAAACTCAAACAACAACAACAAAAGTGCTATAATGGATACTTCATTATGAGCTCAATGATGTTACTCTAAACAGAGGAAACTTCTGTTCGCTTTGTGCCATACTGGCCAGTAATTAAAAATTCATCCTTCATAAAATACTTGGTGCAAGTAATTCTCATTAAGATAAGACAATGTTACATGTTGGAAACATGCATATTGCTTTATAAAAATATAATATTGTAAAATAGTTTCAGAAAGAGTTGTAGTATGTTAGAACACCATACTATTTTGAGTTAAAATAGTGCCCTTTTGAGATTATAAACTACTGGGGTACTATTTCTTGACCTCAGTTTGTTCATTGGGTTCTTTAGTTAGCTTTCTCATTGCTGTAACCAAAAGACCTGACAAGAACAATATAGACGAGAGATATAGTTCATTTTATCTCATGATTTCAGAGGTTCTGTCCATGGTCAGCTGACTTCATAACTCTGAACCCAAAGTAAGGCAGAACATCATGGCAAAGGGGTGTGGTGGGGGAAACTGCTCTGGGCCTGGCAACCAGCAAGAGGAGAGAAAGGGTTGGGGAGCACTCACCAGGGACAAAATGTAAACCCCAAAGTAATACATTCTGTGATCTACTTCTTTCAACCCCACCTTACCTGCCTACCATTACCACCAGTTAATTCATGCCACAGGATTAATCCTCCTATTGCATTACAACTATCATAAAATAATTATTTCAACTGTGAACATTCTTTCACTGTCTCACAGATGAGATTTTTGGGGACACCTCATATCTAAATTGAAACAATCTGCCCCTGGTCACCAAAAAAATCTTGCCCATCTCACAAAGCAAAATATATTTAGTGCATTTTCATGAATCCCCACAGTCTTAACAATTCTAGTGTTACACAAAAGTTTAAGTCCAAAATCTCATCTGAGACTCAAGAAACTGATGGATGTTTTCCTCTGTTAAGACCAAACACAAATCACATATGACATAAACAATGGTACAGAATAAACATTTCCATTCTACTTGGGATAAATTGTGGCATAGGAAAAAAGGATGGGACCAAAGGAAGACTTAAATCTAGCTGGGCAAACAAAATTCTGTAGCTTCATGCCTAGAATCTGCAACACATGGCAACATGATGTTCTTTCCAAAGTGCTTGTGTAATTCTGCCACTATGTTGGTTGCATCTCATATGGCCTCTTTCTGGACTTATCTCTATTCAATTCCTTTTGCTTACCTCAGCAGATATTCCATGTTACTGGGTGTCTCTTATTCTCAGGTTTCTCCACTTAAGTTTCAGCTTCCTTCTCATGTCTTCACACATCACCCACTCAGGTGCTGCCTGCAGGGTATTTAACTCCACTACAATTTGCTTGGTCTCCCAAACCTTCCTTTGATATTTCAACCAATGCCTCCATGACCTCCTAACTTCAGCATCCTGCATTCCTGCAGAACCAGAACCATGTGGTTGATGCCAAGGTCTGTTGTCATCTTGAGCAGTAGCCAAAGCTCCTGAAATCCTGGCTGCAGCAACCTCTGAATGCCTTGGTGACTAAGCACTGTTTAACAACTTCCTAGCCCCCCTGTGCAAACAGGGAGCACTCATGGTCTCATCTGAAAGGAATTTTATTTTTATGTCTTTGAATCAAGATGAGTGAGGTCTTGCCAGTTCCTGAGATACCCTCAAGTCATCTTTCCTATTGTTTCTGGGTACTTAGTTTCTTTTTGGTGTCTCTAATCTCTTCAACAGCTATACTTTCTTAGCCAGGTTTACTTGCACTTTTATGACCAAATTGCAAGTTTTACATATCTTTTTGCTCTGCTTTCTGCTCCTGATTATCGCAGTAAATTTAGTTAAAAGCCATAAACAATATCCATGCCACTTTCTGGATCTTGTGCTGCCAGATTAATTAGTCCATCACCTTTTGATTCAGCCTCACAGAGTGTCAGGTATAGACAAAATGTGGACAACTTCTTGCCAGAATGTAACCCAAATGATGTCTAGTCCAATTTCTAATTCCTATGAATCCTAAAGAGCCCACCTTTACTCTCTGCCGTCCTATTGACAGTATGGTTTTATGGGCTTCCACCAAAATTTCTCAGTGATACTCCACCTACAATATTCTAAAACTTTTCCAGTTAACATCTCTATAATTTTTCAAAATTCCTTCCACAAACTCCAAAAGATTCTGAAACACAAGGTCAGGTTAGTCACAGCCATGGCTCCCCTTCTTGATACCAGTGTCTGCTTTAGTTAACTTTTACTCTGACCAAAAGACCTGACAAGAGCAATTTTAGAGGAGGAAAAGTTAAGTTTTACTCACTTTTTTGGAGGTTTGGCCCGTGGTCGACTGACTCCATACCTTTGGGCCTGTGGTGAGGGAGAACTTCATGGCAGAAGGGAATGACAGAGAAAAGCAGCTCATGACACAACAACCAGGAGGCAGAAAGAATTCTGCTCACAAAAACAAAATGTAAACCCCTTTATGCCCCCAGTCACCTACTTTCTTCAGCCACATCCTACCTGCCTATAGTTACTTCCCAGTTAATTTGTACCAATGGATTTATTCATTGATTATGTTAAACTTTCATAATCTTTTAACCTCTGAACATTCTTGTGAGTTTTGGGGGGACACCTCATATCTAAACCACAACACTAGGATTCTAATTGACCCTCTTTCTCATAGATTTCTATACACTCTATCAGTATCAAATCAGTATCTAATAAACTTTAAGTTAATGTTCAGCTACTTTGTGTTTAATATTATCTATCTTTGTCCAACACAGCTAAAGATCTCTGTCATCTCTTCACTCTGTTTTGCTGCTCTGCTGCCCTGCTGTCCATTGACTAGAAAGGCTCATGCCATGGTAAACAGGTCTGGAAAAATATCATCTTTTGGGACATTTCCCTTTTTGTATCTTTCACAGAATTTCACAGAAATTCTTTTCCCCTATAATAGTTTCTTCTACTTTGTAACTAATTGCGACATGATTAGTAGCTCAGAAAACACATGCACATTTTTTTTTTAATCTTCCTATTCTGGAAGTCAGAAATCCAAAATGGGTCAGCAGGCTACACTTATTATGGAGGCTTTGTAAGATAATCTGTTTCCTTGACTTTTAAAGCTCAGGGTAGCCATCCAAGTTCCTCGGCATTTTGATCCTTTTTTTCCTGCAGTGTTAGGAATTTAATTCTGAGAAGTTCTACCACTTAACTGTATCCCTGGCACTTTTAAAGTTATATCCTGAGATAGGATCTCCTTGTGTTGCTGAGTCTGGCCTCTAACTTGTGATTCTTCTGTCTCAGGCTCCCCATTTTCTGGGATTACAGTTGTTCACCACTGTGCCTGGATTCTTGATACCTCTTGTCATCTCCAAAGTCTGTAATGTTGCATCTTCAGATGTCAATCTTCTTTGTTTCTAAGTGTTCTCCTTGTCTGACTCTATGACCTTTTTATTTGCTTCTTACAAGGATACTAGTGATTGTATTTAGCCAACCAGAATAGTGTCCCCATTTCAATATCTTTAATTTAATCACACCCACCGAGTCTTTTGTCATGTAAGCTAACGTGTTCACAGGTAGCAGAAAATAGGATATAGGATGATGTCTGTTCAGCCTGCTTCGTGCCCCTTTTGTTCTTTTTCCAGATATCGTAACTGGTAAAGGATACATCTGGTAACACAGCATTAATTAAAGGCTAATCTAACCCAGGATCATCCTTGTTTTCTGTTATGCTGACACATTCAGTCAGGTTATTTCTCCCATCAACTTACACTGCTCATTTCTCTTTGCCAGCCAGAATATACTCAGTACTCCATGTCCACACAGTGCACTTCTGAGTCCTTATAACCCAGTATTACGAAAGACATTCCACCACTATCCATAAAGCTCACCCTGGATAATAGGCCTACCTGATAACATCACTTTTCTTAATACCTTGTTGTGTACATAGCTTGTGGATGATGATCATTAAGAGTCACTCACAATTGGAGCTGGAATTTTACTGATACTCTTGATAGTAGTCACTGTTACTTATTCTAGTTCCAAGCATACTGGCTATAATCTCCTACACAGTCTATATATCTATCTGAAAGGGTAATTGGATGAAGACTTTTAGTAAAAAAATTTGCATACAAAGGAAGAAAAGATGAAAAGGATCTTAAATCAGTACTAGAATATATGCTATACATAGAATGTATGCTATATATAATTTTCTGACCCAAGCTCATATGCCTTACATGGTTTTGACAGTAGCAGTTTGTCTTCCTTTTTTTTTTTTTTTTTTTTTTTCACTAAAAACCCAAAGAAAATCTTATCCTGGTATCACTGTGTCTTCTTAATGCTCTTGTATTGGTTAATTTTTATTTTTTTCTCTTTCTTTTGTGTGTCTCATCGTTGCTATCACAGGATGGGTGAAACGGGTGAAAAGTAGTTTTTTTACCTGTAGCAGAGATTTTTACCCATGCATATTCTACTTCAAATTTTAAATAATGAAACCCCCATTAAGTGTTTTTCAGGTAAGTTATATATATCTCTGTGATGCTTTATAAAATGTCCTCTTTAAATGTGTTCTTTCTCTCCTGGTTCTACAAATTCCTTCCCTTCAGCATTCAGCCACAGGTGAGATCCTCTTATTGAGCTGCATGTAAACTGGAGTCTGGAGTTTCAGGAGTAGGTGAAAAGAGACACTGCTGCTATTCAAGGGGGTTATAGTTTTAGGGAGATAAAGCAAAAACAAATAATTACACATACTGATATTTTCATAAAAAATGAAAAATGTTATAAAGGAAAGGTAGTATTGTTATGTAAATATAAAACAGAGGCACTTGACACAGTCTAATAACTATTGAAGGCTCCCTGAGGAACAGATGTGAGGCCTGAGTTGTAATTGATTAAGAAAATGGCAGGGGTAGGAAAGCATTTCAGATGGCAAAAACTACTTATATGAAGCCTCAAAGTGTGATGTGGGGAAGGCTAATATGACTTTAGTTGCTGGATTACTCAGAAACCCTAATGTCAAATGAAAATGAATTGAAAGCATTTGTCATGATCTCTGTGTCCTATATTTTATGACAAAAAGGCATACTCATTCATGCATGTTAGTAGCAGCAAATATTGGGCCCTCTATTAAAGCTCTGAGAATGAGCTATGAAAATATGTAAAATATTGCTTAGAAAAAAACTTAATATTTATACCAACAGCAATAATGTTTGGGATCACAGTCAAGGTCTAGTGTTCTGGAGATTGTGCAGCTACACCATATCAGGTGTCTTCATTTACAGTTAAAATTAATGGATAAATATTCAATGCCTGGTCATGAAGGAAGATATTGATTTTTTAGAACCAATGTTCAGTTACAGCTATAATTTTCTAAGGAAAAAATAACTTCTTCAAAAATTAACAGTATCTATACACCAGATTTTCTCATAGTAACCTGACTTAGAGATTTAGGACTTGCTATCTGTAATTGTTTTTAATTGCAGATCTGCTTTCTCTGTACCTAGTTTCTTTCAGCAAAGCAGATTTTCAAAACTACCCATGTCTGTTATCAACCTTCCTTCTAAAATGAAGCAGGATTTTAAATATGATTCAAAAGAGTTTATGAATATAGCAATGGAAAAATTTGGACCTACATGGTTTGTAATGAGCAAGTTATGAAACGAAGCAGGAGGTTTCATAGATGATACAGATTCAGCACAGCTGACAGCAACCGTAATTTGGGGAAAAGCCAGCTGCTATTTCTTGAGTTTTATTCACTAAATGAACTCAGTCTTTTGTTGCTTAACTGAACTCAAGATAAGAATGCATAATCTAATGCAGACTATGAATTTGTGGCAGGAAACACATCACAGTGCCTAAATTATAATTCAAATTATAAACTAGCCAATCCTCATGGAGTCATTTTGTCTACATGGTGAGTCATCTAATTTACAACTTAGGAAAGCAATGACAATTCATCTTCTAATTTTATTTGTGATGCTTAACAATGTTATAGAGCATGTAAGTGTTTTCTCCCAGTGCTAAATTTAAAATCAATATAAATCAGATGTGTTTGAATTACAAAGCTTTTGCAATAGGAAAATAGTACAGCTTTTATTTCCAGTGTTCATATTATAACAAATATTTCTTTATATAAATAAGTTGAATTGTGAAAATTGAATTATTTTTAGTTTTAATTTTATCTAATATATCAATGTGCAACAGATAACTTATATCTTCAAAGAGAATAACAATGTAAAAAAAATACTCAAGCAGGAGTCTGATGTGGTTTTCAGTAGAGAGATTAGATTCTTTCCCCATTACCCAATAGGTGGGGTCGGCTATTCAGCATGTGTTCATTCTACTGGGTAAATTTGACCTGACCAACTAACTCTAACAGAGTAATAAAAATCTTCCCAAAACATCAACAGGTCATATCATTCCCCTGCTTTTGAAGTGCACATCACATTTTTTTTTTCATTGCTTCCAACTCTTATTTCAAATGGTTCCCAAGTAACTCTGGCCCTATCTCATGTCACAAATCCACCTTGTTCTTTATATCTCCTTCTCTAACAGGCATTATTCAGCTCTTTGTAAATTCCAAGCTCTTTTCAACCCCAAGACTTTGCACAAATCAGTCTGCTTGTAGAACACTCTTCTCCTACCATACCATATCCAGTTCCATTTTATCCTTTATTTCCAAGTTGAAATATCACCTTGCTAGAGAGGCCTTCCCTCATCACTCAGTGTTAAGTAATCATCTTCCCTGAAAGATGTACAGATAGTTATCTCTATTATCTACCATAACTCATTGATCTTTTTCTTCATAGGAAAGTGTAGTACATTTACTCTATTAACTAAACAGGAAGGCTAGGTGCCAAATTTGTTTAATTCAATATAATATTTTTAGAACAGGTATGCTGAGTGACATCTTTAGATGTTGTAAAAAACTTGCAGACTGGTTGACTGAATGAATGAGTCATGAAATCTATCCTTCCCAGTTATACTATAATGATCATCATTCACCATGTCTGATATACTGAGAAAAAATATTGAACAAGGAAATTTTAGTCCTTTTTTTACTATAACAGAACACCAGAAACAGGCTACTTCATAAACATAACAGGTTTATTCTGGCTCATGGTTCTGGAGGGTCAAGGTTTATGAGTCTTTTCTGGTTACGACCGTCTTGCTGGCAGTGTCATCAGGTGGCACATTGCTTATTGAGACAGAGGGAACGAACACACATGTTCTTGTCTGTCTGGTCTCTGTTCTTACTCTTATGAAACCACCAAGATTTGTTCATGATTTGCTCCCTGCTGATGCCCTTATCTAATAACCTAATCACCACTCAAAGGTCCCATTTTAAAACATCATAATTGGATTAAGTTGCTGCCTTATTTAAAAAAGTAATTATATATTTTGGAGACTTTGGAGATCAAATTCCTGCACACGTTTGAGGAGGCAAATCAATATTCAAACCATAGCACAGAGAAATATTGAGATTGTTGTGCATGTTAGTATGGGCATTTTAGTGGATCCAAATTATTGAAGATCCTATTGAATCAAGATATACTCTTCATCTTTTGAAGTTCCAGCAGAAAAATACTGCAATCCATATGCATTATTACCTACAGCCTGACCCTCATTGATAGACAGTGTTTCTAAAAGAATATATATGGAGCATATGGATAAGTGGGTACCAGATAGTATGGTCAGGTCACACCATACTTGTATCATAACTAGTCCTTGACACTCTGGAGCAATGTATATACTCAGAGTATTCTGATTAGGGACACAACTTAAAAATAATCACACCAGCAACTGCACTGGAGTTTTATTTGAGTGAATCTAGTTTACCTGCCAAGACATGGAATATTGCTTATATGATTTTGAATAATACTATCCTTTTGAATGATAGGAGCACAATAGGTAAAGAGGAATACTCTATGTTCAATGGTTATCTTACTGAAAGTAGAAGGTTATGACTAATGTTGGGGGCTATGCCATGCGGACTACGCCAAGATGGCGCCTGGCAGCCAGCCAGAGGTTGTTTTGATCACATTGGCAGTGAAGAGGTTGATTAACATAAGCACACTCAGGTGATTTATCATTGGCCCTATTCAATTAAGTCCATGCACACAACATGTGCACAGGTGTTCTTGAGTGCTCCTGATCGTGCCTGCTCGTTTTGACCCCTACCATGATTGACAGCTAGCTCCTCGCCTAATCTTCGTATAATTGTCGTCAGCCCTACCCTTCACCTCCTGGAGGGGATATAAGCCTGCTCTCCTAGAGCGCTGGTGTTCCCGGGTTTCCTGAATCAGCAATAAACCGTTTGAATTCAAGAGCCTAGCTACTTGTTTGTCTCACGCGCCAAATTGACTCTGCTGGACGGCGTCAACTAAAATATGAATATATGGAAGATTTCTAAGAATGGAAAAAATGAATAAATTATTTCTGTGTTTTGTCTTTGTTTGTTTGGTTTTAGGAGGGTAAAGGGGATTTAACCTAGGAGAACTTTACCACAGAGATTCATCCCCTGCCATTTTATTTTTATTTTGAGACAAGATCTTACTAAGTTGCTTAGAACCTTGCTAAGTTGTGACTGGCCTCAAACTTGTGATCCTCCTGTCTCAGTCTTTCAAATCACTAGGATTACAGAAAAGTACCACCATGCCCAATTCTTTCTGTGGTTTTTAATCACAAATCTTAAATTCCTGTCATTAATGATATAGAACTCAGATGGACCCAGGCATCTTGGCTCAAATTCAATGGAAATTCACTTACATGAGAGCAATGTTAGTATCACCTTAATTAACTTTTCTGACGTCCTCATCACTCAAAAGCAGAATCCAGGACTAATGATGTCAATAGTAAATTTTTAGTATTTAAATGCTACACACTTAGTAGATTAAAATAATGGGGTTCCAAAGGCAACCTGGAAGAGTCAAAAGGGATTTAATTCCACTGTATGATATTTAAGTTAATTTATAAAGTGTATTTTCAAATGCTCATACTTTTCTATAATATGAGAGATGTTCATGCAACAAAATAATTGTTTTACTTTTCATATTTATGGAAGCGTATATCAGACTTATCACAAATAGACTTAATTATTTGTCATTGTATGAATCTATCCCCCAAATACTCATGTGTTGAAGGCTTGGACCCCAATATAGCAGTGTTTAGAGAGCAAATGGTCCTGGTGAGGTGATTGGGTTATAAGGTCTGTGACTTCATTAATGGAGTAGCCCACTGATGAATTGGTAGTTTAGTGGGATATTAGGAGGTTGGAGAAACCTCAGGATGTGGTGCCTTCAGGGGAAGGTGGTCCAGGGTGAGGGGTTTGAAGAGCATATTTGTTCTCAGACCCTTACTCTCTTTCTTTCTGTTCCCAGACACCATGAGGTAAGAAGCTTTGCTCCACCACATGCTCCCTGTCTTGATTTTCTGTCTCACTGTGGCCCATAAATAGCAGAGCTGAGTGATTCAGAACTGGAGTCTCTGAAACCATAGGAAAAAATAAAACCTAGTCTCTTAAATTGTTTCTTTCAGGTATTTATTTTTTCCACAGCAATGAAAAACTGACTAACACAATGTCCACTGTGTGTGTGTGCAAATATCAATGTTTTATAACTTTTGAGATTTGTAAACTTCAGTTTTCATTGGTAGACTAATAAAGCTTGTTTGTACTTAGTAACATTAGTATACATTCCCTTTGATCCATTTCAAATATACTTCTTCTCTCTCCACAGAGAAGTTAGTTCTTTAGTTAGTAGATCACCACTTTTAGCAGGAGAATAAGCTCCACTAAAATATGCATTTATATAATATTTATGCAAATAATTTTATCTTTTAGTGTTGAATTTTGCTATTTTCCAGGAGTGTAATCACACTCTGTCTGACACTGATTTTGGTTGTAGTCACTTTCAAAATATAAAATTAAAGCCACTATTAGAAATATTTTTTTTTCCTGTTTAACTATCTTGTAATTCCTACATCACTGTGGTATCATTTAAGTAGTTCTAAATATATTTTCCTGCCTCTGTAGCTAACACCTTAATGGTCATCATTTCATTTTTAAATGCACAAATATCTTGTAATACAAAACAGTAGATATGATTCAGAAGAATAATTATTTGATCTAAAAGAAAAGTCAAACTTTTCCTATAAGAAACTTCTGGATCTAGGTGTGTTCAATCATGTCTTTTAGTGCAGTTGTCTTAAAATAATGTCTAACATGATGTAATGATAATATTGCTTTAGCATTTTCATATTCATGTGATCAGAAATGTCACTCTTGAAGCCAGAGCATACAATAAATGTAAGTATACATTTAAAAATGTTGCCCATTTATCTCCAACACTTAAGAAAAAAATTCAATATCAATTTTTCATTAAACATTAAGTGTAATTTTTCAGTAAACCTGTTATTTCATATCTTTAGCTTACTCCTTTATAAATGTTTATTGTGACATTAAGGAAAGTATTAGTTCACAATAGCTAAACTGTGGAACCATCCTAGGTGCCCTCCAACAGATGAATGGATAAAGAAAATGTGATATATATACACAATGGCATTTACTCAGCCTTAAAGAAGAATGAAATTATGGCACTGGCCAGTAAGTGGATAGAGATAGAGAGTATCATGCTTAGCAAAATAAACTAATCCCAAAGACCAAAGACCAAATGTTTTCTCTGATATGCAGATGCTAATTCACAATGTGTGGGAGGGCTAAGGAAGAATAGAGGTACTCTGGATTAGACAGAGGGATATGAAGGTGGGAAGGGGATATGGGGGTGGGGCAGGACAGTGGAATGAATTGCACATTATTACCCTATGTGCATAAATGATTGCATGACCAGTGTAATTCTACATCATGTACAACAAGAAGAATGAGAAGTTAAACTCCTTTTATGTATGATATGTCAAAATTCATTCTACTGTCATGTATAAATAATCAAAAGAAAAAAAAGGAAAACTATTAATGAAAATAACCAGTAATACAGGTGTGATGGCACATGTCTGTGATCCCAGAGGCTCAAGAGGCTAAGGCAGGAGGACCACAAGTTCAAAACCAGTCTTAGCAACTTAGTGAGGTCCTAAGTGCCTTAGCAAGACCCTCTCTCAAAATAAAATATAAAAAGGGCAACACCCAGCACCCAAAAACAAAACACACACACACACACACACACACACACACACACATTCAGAAAAAGACAAGGCTCCTGACAATAGTTTCATAGTTCAGTGGTAGAGTGTTTGCATAACATGTGTGGGGGCGTGCATTTGTTCCCTAGAACTGTCAACACAAACAAACAAAAAACCCTGAAGCAACAGCATTCGGAATGTTCTCAAGAGGTTGTAAAGCAGCACTACTAAAGTCCTATTTCAAATACATTCTGTGTATCACATATAATTCCTCATTTTTTCCACTGACTTTTGAATGTGGAGTCATTCAAGACTGGTGACTCTGTGTACTTCAAAAGCAGAGGCATGAACCATGTACCCATTGGTTCATACAACATATTTCCTGTCACAGTGTAAAATACTTTCCCCACCAGCTGAGAGAACAAAAGGGTTTAAAGGTATTGAGTTACTTACATTTGAGCACAAACCCTTGTGAGTGAGAATCTTTCATACTACTCTGAAAAGAAAGAGAGGTGTTAGTAATGTTGTGTTAAGAAAGGTTTAGAAAAGGGGGAGTAGGCAAGTTCTATTTATCTTTTAAATATCACCACTTGTAAAACTGAAAATGTGGGTCATAAATGTGTATACAAACTCCAGTTATTACTAGCACTTAAAATGTTTTGTTATAATTTTTTTAAGATTCAAAATACATTCTAGGCTTGTATTGACAATAGAACAATAGTAGTAAAATGATACTGTTCAGGCAAATTGCAACATTCGATGATGGTTCCTGTACCTGTGGGAAAATTTAGATTTGTAAAACCAATAATATGATTGTCAGTCAATTCCTAGAGGTAGGCTTTTTTTTTTCTTTCAAGTGGTTTGAAATACAATGAGATTCTAAAATGGAGAGGTATTTTAGATAAGATTCAACGTAATGTCTTGAATAGCCACTGAAAATCTACTTTCTGAATGTTTGGTGTTTTATGCTCATAAAGTTTCATGAGAGAAGAATAGAATGACATAAAAGGAAATGTTTAGATTGGCAGAGAGTCCAGTAGTTTAGTAAGAAGAGTAGAATTAAATGTGACATAGAGAATAAAGAAGAGATGGGTTGACATGGAAAAAATTATACCATCAATAAGCCATTAATAAAAGTTAAGGAACCATCTATGGACAAAGGGAAGAACTTAAAAACATTTGTTGCTCGGAAGAAAACAAGAGAGAAAATTATAGCTAGATTATCTCCAAGGCATGTATCAAATTAAAATGGATAAAAGAGTATGACATAAAACACACTGAATGAGAAAAGACCTTTGACACCTGCTCCTCCAACAGGAGAATAATATCCAGAATATATAAAGAACTCAAAAAAACTTAACACCAAAATATACCCCACCCACATAACTCAATTAATAAATGGACAGAAGAAGTGCTAGCAGACACTTTTCCAAGGAAGAAATGCAAATGACCAACAGATATGTGAAAAAATGTTCAACATCTCTAACAATCAGGCAAGTCAATTTCATCTCTCTTCAGTCTGAATAGCAATTATCAAGAATACAAATAGTAAGTGCTGGTGAGGATGTGGAAGAAAGAATACACTTATACATTACTGGTGGGACTGCAATTTAGTGAAACCATTCTGTAGAGCAGTATGGAGATTCTTCAAAAAACCAGGAATGGAACCATCATTTGACCCAGTTATCCCACTCCTTGGCCTATATCCAAAGGATTTTAAATCAGCATACTACAGAGATACAGCCACATCAATGTTTATAACAGCACGATTCAAAATAACCAAGTTAAAGAACCAGCCCAGATGCCCATCAGTAGATGAATGGATCAAGAAAATGTGGTGTATATACAGAATGAAGTTTACTCAGCCATAAAGAGAATGAAATTAGGGGATTTGTTGGTAAATGGATGAAACTGGAGAATATCATGCTAAATGAAATAATCCAGACCCATAAAGTCAATGGTCAAAATGTTTTCTTTCATATGTGGAAGCTAGACCAAAATAAGGAGAAACAAAGGGAGGTGAAAATCCCATGGAAATAGAACAAAGAGGAAGGGGATAGAAAGGGAGGGAAGAGAGACAGGAAAAGGGGGTAGGGACAGTGAAATAAAACTGACCAAAATATCCTATATACATATATGAATACTACAGTGAATTTCATCTTAATTTTTATCTATAAAGCACTAATTAAAAAAACACTATAAATTAATAGAAGACCAGTGGAGTAGAGAAAAGGGAACAAAAGGAGGTGGGGGAGGGAGGGCGGTATTTAAAGGAAGAGTACTAGGAATTGAAATGGAATAAATAATGTATAATTATATTTCATACTTGTGTAATTATGTCAAAATGAACCCCAATATTATGTATAACTATAATGCAGTAATAGAAAAAAAGAACATGGCTCATATTCTATGATCAGATCAGATAAGGCCATCATATACTGTCACTACTTCAAATTTCTAAACTTAAATTGAAAATGATGCTTGCTTGAGTTCTTTCACAGAGGCCTAAAGGGAAAATATGTGACTGCATATCAAAAAATTTCATGATACATAGAAGGAGCTCCATAAAAGAGACTGGAATATGCATCCCATTCTGAAGCAGTCTTAGGCTTTGAAGATGTACATGAAGAAGGCCTGTATTTGTTCAATCTCCTGCAGGCTGTGCATCCTCTGCATGTCACTCTGCCAGTCATTGGGGATACATAAGCAAGCCACATAAACAACAATCACAAAGAAGGAAAATATTTAGAACTTAGAATATTAGTGTTGACTTTCTTTTTAAAAATAACTTGAACAAAGTTAAAACCAATTCACTTGGGATGAAAAGTCTTTCAGTGATTTTTTTTTCTCATGCCAGAATTGCACAATTTCACTTAGAAATGTAGACAAGAATCTCTTTGTTACAAACAAAGGTAGAGCCCTTAAGCATTGTCATATAATAAATAGGCCTACTGAGTTTCTTCTTCTGTCAAGTCACTAATCAGGGGATTGGTAGCATCTAAAAGATATATACCGAAGGATAATAGAAGAGAAGAGAAAAGGAAGATCTCATTTATCTGGTAAATAAGGGTTTGTGCTCCTGCTGGAAAAAGAATTTTGGTTAGGATAAATGCTTCAAATATCAGGATAATTTAGAGTGGCAAGCAGTGAATATCCTATTTTCCACATGGTCAGCTAAGCCAAACATCAGCTTCTCCAACTCTTTAAGTCTATCTATCACTAATTGCAAAGCAGAAGAAAACTCAGATAATGGTTAAGTCTTTCAAGTTTAGAATTCCAGAATCTTGATTGCATTATTTATCTTAGAAAAGAGACCTGTTCTTAGACTTTGCAACTGAAGCATCTTCACTATTTCTAGTTGACCAATGAAGCTAAGTGATTATATGTTCACAGGAACGTATCTCATTTTTATCCATGATTTTATCAGGAGGATTTCTATGTGAAATAGCATCTTGGAACAATGTTTTTTTTTTCACTAAAATTTTAATAACTACATCATTCTGAACTTCAGATTCTACTCTTTTAAACATTTAGTTATGAAAATATAGTAAGTAAAAAATAACAAAAAATATTTCCAATATTCAGAGAGTGATAAATAATGCTATTCTCAAAACTTTTTATTAAAACTTGGTGCACTAAAATTAATTTGATTTATGTATGGATAAAACATTATCTAATATTTCCTGTAGATTATAATTAAATGTATTTTCACTAATTTAATACAGTATAAATTCATGATAATATACCAGTTTAATTCACCAAATTACTAAAAACATATTTCCAAGCATGGTATAATTACATATTAGGCAAATATGGTCTCCATTTTATTAACTTTATATTTTGCGAAGTCTTTCTTATATCCATTATTTGAAAAAAATTGAGATACTGGTTTAACAAAATTAGCAACGATGAGAATAATCATTATTATTTCACCTGTGAGACAAAATATCGAAAATATTTGTGTCAGAAATCACTTGTCTCAATATTCTCAAGAAAATTGGTACAAATTAAAATGCAAATTTTCTCAAACATTAACTTCCATCTATAAGATATACATATATACATATATATACTTCTATATGTATATTATGAATACTTGATAGTTACACACACATAAGGATAATAAAGAAATGGGACTGTTTCGGTAGACTATTAATGGGAACTTTGTTTTAACACATCAAATCACATTTTGTCATCTATATTTAATTCAGTAAATGTCAGGGTCTTAAGCCCCCTTGCCCTTCTCCACCAGCGGCAAGGGAAGGGGACACTCCCCAACAAGGTCAGATCAGGATAGGTAAGGCCGACTGACCGCCAGCTCCCAAGCCCTCCCAGCGGAGGACAATCAGACACATCAGGGAGACCCGTCACAGCAGGAACTCGTTCATTGAGGAAATCCCACAGCTTTTATGTAGGGTGGGGGCTAGGCGGGAACCAATCAGCTTAAAGGTCAGCAAGGCAGGGGGGTTCAGCAGGCGAGAGTCCCATTGGACTATATGGCAAGCATGAGCTGATCAAGTTCGCGGAACTGTCCTTAACCAATCCCTGAGGGTGGTCTGGTTTATCTCATGAACCTTTGAAACCGCCTTTGAGCCTTGATCCTGCTCACTCACCAGGAAGTAAGGAGTCAGCCTGAGTTAGTTAATGTGTCATTAGTCCCAACAAGTAAATTACTGCTATATGCAGTCAGAAATTTTAGATGAAAGAAAAGAAATTAAAAGGCTTTGATATTGTGCTCTATGTGTTTGAATAAAACAATTCTAACTAAAATATAAGTCCAGTAAAACATATGCCTGAATCATGGCCATGTCGCCAAACTAGTTTAACCCAAAGAAGTACAGCGTTTTCTTAATTATCTAGTAAACAGAGTGAATCTTTGACTAACTAGTTTGATCCTGAGAAGACTTTCACTTTGATCACATCTATTCATTCTTCCTTATGGTACCTGTTGAATTGATAAGAATCATGTAAGAAATTATTCAAGAGATCATTGGCACATATAAACGAGTAAAACAGAGGAATCTTCAAATAAAGTATATTTTCATGAAAAAGTATGTATGCATTTACAGACTTTCGAGTCATGACCTAGGCATGTAAATCAAATAGCTCTTCAATTTTATCTGGCACCAGGGCATTCCAGTCACTGGATAGGTGCAGGCACTAAAACTATGGACATTGTGCTATGGAATCATAGACTTAGAAAATTCAAATTCTGCTCTGGGGATGGCCTGTAGCCATGTGACCACCTTTTGAAAAAGAGGGGAGAGGTGGGGAGGAATATGATAGGAAGGGAAAGAATGGATAAAGGGAAGAAAGGGAAGAGAAATAAGGGAAGGGAAAAAATAAGAAAAAATAAATTAATTAAATTACTAGGATATATTCTAATGAAAATTGACAGAAGAAATTACAATGAATAAAATTGAATACAATATGTAGGGTATTTCAATGTGTGGCAATATTTCCCAGATTAGTCATGAAAATTATTAAAGAACAAGAGAGACTCTATATGACTAATTGTTAATATCTCAGGTTGATTTCCTCTGAGAAATGTACTCTAAAATAAAGTTTAGGGGACAGGAAGGTCATTGGGGGATTATCTTTAGATAAATCCTTATGGGAGAGAAGAACCAAGAAAGACCAGGCAGAGAGAGAAGTTGAGCTGTGATGCAGCACAATTGAGTAAATAGTCAACCGCCTCACAGAAGGTGCTGATACAGACATACTCTAACATATTTGGAAGAAAGGGACTAGGCATTTACATCTGTGAACTGATCAGTCATGTTTGGTTATGAACTACCACTGGTAGAACTTATAACTATGGAGAAGGCCATTTTCTTCAACTGAAGCCGTCCCTCAGGATAATTTCCAGAGTGTTCTAGCAACACTCCCAGAAGCTGGGGGATTGTCCATTCTGTAAAATGATCTGAGTTCAGCAGAGAGGATAGGGTAAGTGGAAGGAATTACCAGGGAAACAGAATTCCAGTAGTCATTCACTTTTATGACCTTGGCCGTGAGTCTATTAAATTTTGTTTCTTACATGCATCAGTGTCACATTTTAGTTCTGGATCTTTCAGGGCATTACAGGTTCCACTGTAGACTACCCTTGTATTGCTCAGAACTACTTCCTTCCATTGCTGCCATGTTTTTCTTCCAAGAAGAATCTTAGAAAAGCAAGGTGAGTGACTTGAACTACACTTCCAATTACTGCTTCAGGAACCAGCTGTAAATTATAGTCATTGTTTCTTCTTTCTTATCTACTATCCATTCTATTTATTCTTTCTTCCCAGAAATCATCTCTGTTCGTTTTAATGAACTTCCTTGGTGCAATTCATATTCTCATCCTTCAATGATTAGTGCCCTTTTTGGTACAGGGTGCCTACTCCTGCTCACTTACTGTCAACTGAGCAAGAAGCACACAAATAGATTATCTGTGTATCAAATATGTTTTTTCTGCATCAATTGTGTAACAGCAACCCTACCTACAATTGCTTCTGTATCACCTAAATTACTGATATCAAGATAGTGACTCTTTTTCCTTGCTGATTCCCTGACATAAACATCTCAAAGTGCTCAGGTGGCATGATGACATACAGTTCAATGGGATTCTTGCATTATCCCTGGTGGACATGTTCTCCCTTTGAAACCAGTGCCTCTGAGCTTAGAGCCTAGATGGGAAGCATGACTTCTACAAGTTAGTTATTGGCAGTGGTAATAAGTGGAACTGCTCTTGCTTTCAGCCTTTGTTTCTTGGAGCAACATATTTTACTTATTGGAGACACTGAACCATATGATTTTTAAACTTGAAAGTATATATTATGTGTTTTGTTTGTTTGGGGAGGGGTCTATGGGGATTGAACTCGGAGGCACTCAAACACTAAAGCCATGTCCCCAGTCCTGTTGCGTATTTTCTTTAGAGACAGGGTCTCACCCAATTGCCTAGCACCTTGCTGTTGCTGAGGCTGGTTTTAAACTCTCAATCTTCCTGCCTCAGTCTCCAGATCTGCTGGGATTCCAGACGTGTGCCACCATGCCCTGCTAAGAGTGTATATTATTTGTAACCACATAATTAAAAGTTCTCACATATTATACTCATCCCATATATCTAAGTGGTACTATAATTCCTATTTCCTTGACATGGGTTTTCAAATCTTTATCCTTCCAGGTCCCTGACCTGGCAGCAAACCATTGTGTGAATCCATAAATCTTCTAACATTAAATCACTTGTCATACCACATGGAGTGAAGAGCAGATTCCAAAGGCAAAATCCTGACTGTTAGATGGATTTTACCCTTTCCAGTGATTTTCCAGACCCCTCTGAGGGAAGCTATAGTTAATGGTTATCCATATTTGACCTGTACTTAAACACTGTGCCGATCTATTTATTAACCAAATTTGGAGACTTTTCCTCTTGAGTCATAGTGAATTCACCAGGCAAGTATGTGTTAAGAAAGAGTTTCTGGTGTAACTGTGTTTAGTGACAGAGTTTTGGGTTATATGCTTACACATTTTCTTGCGTCTTCTGATTCTGGATATGTTACTTCCATTTTATAATTAGTGGTGCTTCACTCACCTGAACTTAAAATTTTACAGGTCAGACTAATTCAGAATTTCTGCTCAACTCCAAAGAAAACTGGCATCCATTCACAGACATCCTAAAAGTGGTGTATCCTGTCTCCATAACACAAAGAACACTATACATATTCTTCCTTAGGACCTCGGGTGAGAAGTGAAAGTGCAGTCATTTGTCCTTTCCAATAGAAGGGATGTCAGGAATGCTTTAGACCAGTGAATTTCTAAAAAAGTTTCTACTGTTTCAGAACTTTGAATATTTGAAGCTTGGTCTGATTTCTGCTGCTCTATCAAAATATAAATACAAAAGACTGGGTGTTTATGTTAGTAGACATTTATTAGCATTACAGTTTTGGAATCTTAAAAGTATAAGTTCAAGAGGACCTGACAAGGATCATCTTGTTTCATCATCTCTTGAGGGGAGAAGAGGGAAAAAGAGAGGGTAAAAGAGAAAACAAGAGATGAACTGGACTCATCCTTTAATAATAATAATGGTCCTCTCTTTCTGATCCTGAACCCATGCTCACTTTAATATTTGTGAGGATAGTACCCCAATGACACAAAAACATCTCCTAACACTACCACATTAGGGATCAAGTTTCCAACTTATGAACTTCAGGGGACACATTCAAATAAGAATACTATGTAAGATTTGTAGATAACTTTTAATGAGTTTGTCACTTTTTTATTGGTTCATCTCAGTTATACATGGCATTAGAATTCATTTTGATTAACTTATGCAAGCATGGAATATGTCTTATTTTAATGAAGAGCTCATTCCTGTGAGTGGGTACAATGGTGGGATTCATGTAGGTATTTTCACATATATACATAGGAAAATTATGCCAGATTCATTCTGCTGCCTTTCTTATTCCAATCCCCCCTCCCTTCCTTTAATTCCCCTTTGTCTAATATTGAACTTCTCTTCTTTCCCTCCTCCCCTTCATTGTGGTTTAGCTTCTACTTAATAGCAAAAATGTTAAAACTTTGTTTTTTAAGGGATTGGCTTATTTCACTTAGCATGATAGTCTCCAGATCCATTTATTAGCAAGTGTCATGAAGTCACTCTTCTGTTGATAAGTAATATTCCATTGTATATACATACCAAAATTATTTATCCATTTATATGCTGATGGGCATCTCTGTTGCTTCCATAGCTTAGCTACTGTGAATTGTGCTGCTATAAACATTGTTGTGACTGCGTCCCTGTAGTATGCTGATTTTATATCCTTTATATATTATGTCAAAGAGTAGGATAACTAGGTCAAATGAAGCTTCCATTCCTAGTTTGTTGATCATTTGTATCTCTTCTTTTGTGAAGGGTCTGTTCAGTTCTTTGTCCATTTATTGATTTTTTTTGGGGGGGGGTTAAGCTTTTTGAGTTCTTTGTATACCTCGGAGATTAAGATTGATGCTTTATCTGAGGAGCAGGTGGCAGAGATTTTCTCCCATTCTGTAGGTTCTCTTTCCATGTTCTTGTCTCCTTTGCTGTGAAAAAGTTTTTAGTTTGATACCATTCCATTTATTGATTTTTTATTTTATTTCTTGTGCTTTTGGAGTCTTGTTCAGGAAGTCAGTTCCTGAACCAATATGTTGAAGTGTTGGGGCTACATTTTCATCTAGCATGTTTCTGGTTTAATTCCTAGGTCTTTGATCCACTCAGAGTTGATTTTGGTGCAGGATGAGAGAGAGAGGTCAACTTTCATTCTATTACATATGGTTTTCCAGTTTTTCCAGCACCATTTATTGAAGAGGCTATCATTTCTCCAGTGTGCTTTTAGCATTTTTGTCTAGTATGATGTACTGTATTTATGAGTTTGTCTCTGTATTTCTATTCTGTTCCATTGGTCATCTTGCCTATTTTGGTGTCAATACCATGCTGTTTTTGTTACTATATCTCTGTAGTATAATTTGGTATTGTGAGGCCTCCTGCTTCACTTTTGTTGCTAAGGATTTCTTTGGCTATTCTGGACCTCTTATTTTTCCAAGTTAATTTTATAACTACTTTTTTCTGTTTCTATGAAGTATATCATTGGAATTTTTATAGGAATTGCATTGAATCTGTGTAGCACTTTGGATAATATGGCCATTTTGACAATATTGATTCCGTCTCTCCAAGTGATAGTCACTTTTGCTCTGCCTTAATGTAGCTGTTTATTTTTATTTTCTGTGGGATGTTTCAAACATTCAGATTTTGTCAGATTATGCTACAAAACAGGGTAGATTAACATAGCCTGAAACACAGTTCTCAAATTTATTTTATCATTCCTTTCAGTGTGAAAATTTCAGATCCTCTTTCCTAACATCACAGGACCATGTAGTCACCAAATCAGTAGCCACATACTACATACCTGTGGAGGTATTAATCTACTCCAACAAAGATGTCACATCTAACAAGGAGAATACAGCCAGTGCTACTTCTTTGTTGAGTCTGTGATCACAGTTATTATTTAAGATGTTTAATTTTTATAGTAGAAACTTGGTAAACAGAGAAACAATGTAAACCATTCCACTGCATTATTAAGATCTTTATCATTGACATTAATATTTTGTTTTTCCCTTGGAATATGACATGATTTGGCTGATAGTGGAGCGAAACAGTGTCAGAGATTTCTAGTTATTTGATTGGTCCATAATTCACTGAGGAGTCTAGGACAACTACCAAATATGCTTATTGCAATAATACATCTCAGGGAACACATTATTGGGAAAAGTACTAGCAGGTGAACCTACATACTCTGTACACCCACTATTGAAACAACTTTCACCTGCACTTCATTTATAATTATATCCCACAGGAGGAATGGTGATTTTTCTGGTCTCCAGGTACAAATATTAAAAAAAAAAAATTTATGCCCAAAGTGTCTCAAAGTCCTTGAATTATTCCTTTTGCAAATGTGAAGTTACCCAGTTGTTCTTTTAAGAAAATTATAAATTATCATCATGTATACTTCCATAATATTTGAGGTACTTCTTCCTAGATAACTGGCCTTTCATTCAATGTGTTTCATTGTAAAAGTGGCTACGACTTAAAACACTAGTTTGAGTTTCTGTTAGAAACACTATCAGTTTGTTGTCCATCCATCCTTAAATATTTCTTGTAGTAAAGATTAAGTAAAACTCTTTTTAGTCTAGGGATTCTGTTTTCTAACTTTCTGTCAACTGTCCTTGCTACACCTTAGAGACTACTCTGTTTACAATTATTGCACAAAATTATCTTCTGATGGTTAAGCATTGTCACTTAGCTTCTCTTATTTTGGGGTATAAATACCCATGCTAAGCTCAATTCTGAGGTAAATCTTTGTGTGGTCATACCTGGACAATCAAAAGAAAATCACAACTTAAACTTCTCAGTGATGCTGATTTCTCCTCGCCAGAGAATTTTTATCACTTTAGAAAGGATAACCTCCAAACCTTTTTATGCAATGAACTATCTGGTGGGTTTTCAACTTAATTTATCTACTCAGGCAAGACTACTTATCTTCCTTGTTTTAATTCACTTTTCCACTATTTCCTATGACAATTCTATCTGATTTATGAGTGGTTTTGCTTCCATGTTTCTAGAAGTAATCCTAGCAGCATATGTTTGCACTAACTTTTGAGGAACTTGATCAAGACATTAAATTCTTTGCCCAAGAAGAACACTTCCATAGTAAAATAAACTCTTACCCAAGTTTTTATTTAGACAACCCTTGTTCCAACTATAATCCCCTAGGATCTGCTTTCATGTGTTTCATTAAATTGGGCCTTCTTGATAGGCTTAGAAAGTCCTTGACTGGGCTATTTATGACTTTTCTTACTGGCCAGAAATATAAATGGAGTATATGAAAGTTAGGGTAGAAGTCTTTGCATAATCTTGAATCAATTGTAGAGCACCAGCACTATTATGAGTTAGTTTGGAAATCTGAAGAACTTTGATGGTACAGAGAAATAAGGGTACTCACAAATTTGAGATATATCAATTCAAATATAATGCATTCATATGTGAGATTTCCATTCTTTCCCAACTAAGGCACTCAGCCAATATTTGTCTCCTTTCTTTGAGGTTTATAGCTTTTGAAAGTTACCAGGACTTAAAAATCCTCTAGTACTTCTCCAATAGCTCACATTAACACTTAAAATGCTTCCATCTTTTGTTTTAGCAGGTTTAAGTTCAATCTTTCTCCCATATGCCAATAGTCTTGGATGTGATCATCTATACTTTTATAAATTGTCTGGAGCAATGATCATTTTAAATTTATCATGGTGAGGTTTCTCCAGGTAAAAATTTTAAGGGTATAGGCCCTCTCCCAGAAAAGCCTGCAATTCCAATGAGATTCTTAATTCTCATGCTTGTCTTCATTTACATTCCAGAAATTCTTACAAATTAGCAATCACACTACTGATTATGTAAAGGAAGGGAAATCAGCATGTTGAAGAGATATCTGGATTCTCGTGTTTATATATATATCACACACACACTCTCTGGATTATCCCATAGTACCCTATAAATATATACATTTTTATGATTCTCTTATAAATAATTAAATGTCAAATTTTTTAAAAATAATAAGCACTTCAATGTTACTACCAGTTTACAGTCCCATCGGATTCTCCCCTGAGTGAAAAATCTTAACTACAAACCTCTCTTTATTGCCTAAGTCTCCAGGTTTCAAAGGGATGGTTTGCCCTACAAACTCAAATCTTAGACAGAACCAATAAGTTATTCATTTTCACTGTGACCAGTTTTTTTTTTGTGTGTGTGTGTTTGGTATGATGGAAATGGTTATCTAAGTTCTCAATATGTTAGAAGACTTCATTTAAAAATATTCATTTCTTGCATTGTTTTGGCAGTCAATCATGGTTTTATTCCCCAAATACATTCTGATGATGCTAAAATATAAGCATCTAGTTCTTTTTGTCTCTTTTAACTTGATTCCATTCTCCCCATATCTACTCAATTTCTTCACATATCTACTCAATTTCTTCACTTGAATATAGCTTAGATTAAACATGTTAAAGAGTTACAAATAAAAATTATTTTATTTACTCATAAATTTTATCCTTTTTTTCTATTGTTATTAATTTCAATGGATATCATTCCAAAACTCCTATTTGTCTAAGCCCCAGACCTGGAACTTTATTCTCTTGGCTGCCTGAATACATAATCCATCAGAATCTTCTCATCTACCTTCTGTTTCCATTCAAAACCACTCCCTTTCTTTTTCCCTTCACATGTGGGGAGAGTTGAAGAGTATTATCAGAGGAAGGATTCTAGTTAGATGGAACTGAGATATGGATTTTAGGTTTTTTTATTTTCTTTGTGCATGGAGGTGATATATTGGGTACCTTGTACTGAGAAGGAGAACACACAAGTGCTCAAACTACTAGGGAAACCAATGATATCTAGTCATGAGGAGGATCTGAAAGAATTCACGTGCCTTGAGATATGGTGGTAGGACTTAAACACTTATATACTTCAGCAGTAAATGGAAGTGTGATTCTTTTGAAAAATAAGTAGGATCTACACTGAACCCAAGACTACCATGTAACTTATTATTCACACTAGATAAAGGGTAGGCCAGTACTGGCAATTGAGAGTCAGAAGCTGGTGTACAGGATATAAAACTTCCTTACATCATTACATTATGTAAACTTTATACCTAGACTCTTGTTCTTAGTGAATGATGAGGAAATAAATTACATTACAAATGAAAATAAAAATGTCCTTAGGGATGGAATTTGAATTGTGAATTGAGTTAATATTTGTCCATTAATAGAATGTTTAAAACCAGAGTAGACTAATTTCATAAACTTATTAATTAATTTTATCTCCTTTTGTTATACCCACTACTAAGCAGGGAGTCATCAAGGAAAAATGAAGTTACAGAAAGTCAAGGTAGTTTAATTTCTGTGCATCTGTATTGTAATATATGAATCCGCTCTAAAAAATTAATATACTCCACTTTATTTGCCATGTAGCTTGCATAATGATGAGATTTGCCACTTTTTGAAGTACATGCGAATTTCATTGGTAATTTAGAAATTTATGAGTGAGTTTTATAATATTCTGAAAAATAGAGAAGCAGAATGCAACCAAAGTTTTGAAAATATTTTCCCTTGTTCACCCATCTAATCAACTTCTACCTATTTTATAATCATTAATTTGGAATTAATCATTCAATAATCATGTGACTGCTATATACAAATTCGTGGGGTTGCCACTATCTATAATAATTCATCACAGAGTCCAGAGTTTAATGTAGGCTGTGATATATTGTATTTGTTCAATAAACGTATGTTTAATCAACATGTCAATGACAATTTTTCTTTTTGTATAGAGTTTTCTATGCATTCCAAAATATTCTACTAGCAGCATAAAGTAATTTTATTTTAAAAAATCAGAAAAAAGTACCCAATATAAAACAATTTGGATTTCTACTTAGACATTTGCCATTTTCATTTGCTGTTTCCTCTGGTCTTATCCTTTTTAGAAAAAAATTTGTTTAATATCTCATTTTATCTTTCTTATTGCCTTAGAGGCTAATATTTGATTCAATATGTAACATTTTCAGGCAAGAGAACAGGATTGTTTTTGCAGAGTTTTTCAAACTGAACTCACTAACATTGAGAAATTTCTCTTGGTGGGTCCCTATATACCAAATAATTAGACGCAAGACACATCTGTATGCATCTCCTCAAATAAGTTTTTAAACACTCTTTAAAAGGCAGTCATCAAGAACTGGATGATATCTCTTAAACCTTTAGGACACCACCTCAGACTTTTGTTCTTTCTACTTGACTGCAGGGGTTTGTTTGTGCTGGCTATTAATATTTATTGAAAAAAATAAGTAGTTAGATCCAGTATGCAGTTTCTCAACAATCCTGTGTCTATAAGAGACTGCTGAGTTACATTTAATGACAAAGTGAATTAATATCTCTTGATGAGAGCAAGTAATGCTGCCTCTATTTTCTCTACATCTTTAGCTTTATTTAACTGATTTAAACTTTTTCTTTACATTGATCCAAAGACAGAAGAAGAGGAAATAGTTGCTTTGTAGCTATTTTTACCCAGGGTTAAAGAAAAATTGTACCAGACCAATTAAACAAGAAAAGAATTTTATTCAAGACTACTGAAATAGGTGAGAGAGAGCAAACTCAACTCCCCGGAAACAAAGTGTGAGAGTTTTTAAGCACTAGGGTGAGCTAATGAAAAAAGTACTGGAGGAAGAGGACATTATAGGGAGTAAAAAAGTTAGGCTGTCTGCATTGGCAAGATGACTCTTGTCTAAGGCCGGCTTCTACTCTTTTTCCTTTGTGACTAGGAGTCAAGGACCATCTTTCTTTATGAGTACATTGAAAAGATGATCCTGGGGAAAGATATTCCTGGATTATAAAAGATTAACATCTCAAAGGGGCAAAAAATAATTTGTAAATGGAAGATTTCCAAATAAAGAGTTTTGGAAAAGGATGGTCAAGGGCCAAGGGTCAGAAAGACCTGTCTAATCATATCAAAATTTTAATCAAGCTGAGGGAGAAGTAAAGGTTGCTGGTTGCCAGACTATAAATTGTCGTTCCTGAACCACTTATTTATTTTGCTTAAAAAGAAAAAAGAAAAGAAAGAAAGAAAGAAAAGAAAAAATTGTTTCTTTATGTGTAACTGCAATGGTAAGTATTTCAAAGCAATGCCTACCAAGACACTTTTCCTAGAGTCTCATAAACATGTACTTTATTCCTATGCAAAGATGACAGAATTATTATGTGACCTGAATCTACATTGAGTAAGGAGACCCCTAGAAAAAGACAAGGAAAACTAAACAGGTACAGAGCAAGCAAGATTCAATGACATGTAGCCTCAAGTTTGAAATTGAGTCAAAGTTCTCTCCAAGGAAATAATTTCTCCTCATTATTTTAAATAACTACATCAACTCTAAATTCCACTCTTAGTGTATGCTTGATACAAATGTTAAATCAAACTTTCATTGCTCATTGTTCTGGAATAACATCTCTTACCTCTTCTTTTCACCCATTGTTAGGTTATATTTCTTCTAATGTTTAGGATTCCTTATGTTTTATGGGAAGAATAAAACCAGAATGAAACAGATGTTTCATTATCATATATGACGGTGCTACTTATATTAATTGTAAATTTCTGTTTTAATATTGTGCTTTTATATATTGAAGTCCAAATGTCTTAAACCAGGATATCTTATTAACATACCTTCTTAAAACACGAATTCAAATAAGTCTATTTTTAATTTTCTTGAACAGCTACTATTTACAATGAAATTTGTTCTTTTTAAAATAATTGCTATTTTAATTCTGATAAAAATAGATATTTTAAAGAACCCTATTGTTTTAAACTACTTTCCACAGATAATCTCATTTAATTGTTACAAATAAAGTAATGAGGCCTTGCTTAATTTTAGATACTATTAAGCAAAGAACAGTGACTCAAATTAAATTGCTGCTTTATTTTCCCTCTCATGGTCCAATAGTGTCATGCTTCATTTGTGCTACTATAACAAAATCCCATAAGCTGTGTGGTTTAAAAACAACAGAAAGTTCCATGAGCAGCTACAAAGAACATGTATTCAGTTGTTTTTGAATAAAATATTCTGTAAATGTATGTAAACTCCAACCTATCTGTAATAAATTTTAAATCTGATATGTCTTTGATGCTTTTCTGTCTGGACGACATGTCTATTAGTGAGAGTATCACACTGAAGTCTTCTTACTACAACTGTATTGGTGTGTATCATTCCTTTTGCATCAAGTAATGTTTGTTTTATGAAATCAACATCACGATATGTACAATATAAATATGTACAATAATTGTAGCTTCTTGTTGGATTGTTCACTTTACCAATATATAATGACCTTTTCTCTTCTGACTAATTTTGGCTTGAAATTTGCTCCTCTGATGTGAAGCAACTACTCTTGCTTGCTTTCACATTCCATCTATGTAGAATACCCTTTTCCATCTTTCATGTTCAGTGTGTGAATGTCTTTGCCTGTGATTTTTGTTTCTTAGAAACAAGAATAATATATAATCAGGTCTTTATTTTAATCTGATGAACCATTTTTTGTCTAAATAGAGAAGTAAAATGATGTACATTCAGTGTTATTATGGAGAGGTATATATTATTTCTTGTTATTTTATTTATAATGTTTTATTTGTTCCTAGTTCTCATTTGCTTATCTATTATTCTAATGAGATTTGTTCTTTTTCATGTTCTTCTGGTTGTATTTATCTTCTATGTGTAGAATTCCTTGTTTTACACAATCCTAGAATCTGGGAAGTCTAAGTCCAAGTTACTGGTAGAGTTGATGTCAGTGAAGCCCTGACTCAGATGGCCCCTTCTCCTTCTGTCCTCTCATGGAAGTAGGGGAAACTAGCTCTCTGGGTATTTCTTATAATCCCTTTCATGAAGGCCTCACCCCATAACCTACTTACCTCCCCAAGGCTCTAAATCTTACTATCATCTCCATCATGGTACAGATTACAAAACTTGAATTCTGCAGATAACCTAACACTCATATCAACAAATGCTTTAAAAAGAGTTGCCAGCAGTGTTTCCAGTCAGAGGAAAACCAGAGTTGATTATTAAAGGTGACTGAGTCTTCTTTTTGAAATGAGGTCGGAAGCCGGGCACAACGGCTCATGACTGTAATTCCAGCAGCTAGGGAGGCTGACACAGGGGGATCACAAGTTCAAAGACAGCCTCAGAAACTTACTGAATCCCTAAAAAACTTAGTGAGACCCTGTCTCAAAAATAAAAAATAAGAAGGACTGGGAATGTGTTTCAGTGTTTAAACACTCCTGGGACCAATTTATTTTTGTATTAGTACCAAAATAAATAAATATATAAATATACAAATAAATATCTGAGAAAATGATTTCAGAACAAAAATAAAAGGAACTCTGAATTCCTATTTAGAACAAAACTCTATTATTAGGAGCGTGTTTATCATTCAATTTTCTGCAATGTTGAAAGTCTATTAATTTGAATATCAGGTGGTTGTACTAGATGGTGGTTTATTAGATGGTGGGTTACAAAAAAGTGACACTATCAATAGTATTAAGTTGTAATTTACTTGGTTTATTGACATCACAGACATGTATGCTATTTATTTTTGCTTTACTCACTCATTAATAAAAATACTCCTCTGGCATTCCACATCCCTCTCAAATTCTTTGTAAGGAAGAACACAAATTTGTGCATCTATCAGTTAAATATTCTTATTATCTTATTATTCAGGTTGTATCTGCTCATGCAAGGTGAACTGTTGAACAGTTTTCTAACTAATTCAATTAATTTTGTATCCACTGTGGATAGATAATCCAAATCAATAAAACAACCTTCATTGAGAACAGGTTTATTTATTTTCATTGCATTAATAATTGTCCCTACTAATTATTCAAATTTTCCTGTAGAAAAACCACTTTCTGAATTAAGTGCCAGCATGTTAATCCCAAATTGAATGAAAAGAAAGTAGCCTAAAATTACAAACATCTTTTATTTCAAACTCTTTTCTAATGAATGTTTTATATATATAATTTAAAAATGTATTTTCCATCTGGGCTGAAAACTTGTGAGCCAAGTTTCAGCCCAGGGGGAATTTAAGTGTAAAATTTAATTTTAAAAATAAAACTTTCATGGGCATATGTCTATATCCATGTCTATATTAAATCCTATACTGATTGGCATATTTATAATTCTTATTTAATCTATCAAAAGGCATTTTATATTGATATTTTAATCTCATAATTAAACTTTAACTCAACCTTTGAAAATTCTCCCTATTACAGTTTTCAGATATTTTAAAGCACAGTAACTATTCACCTTCTCCTGAGAAGCCACAACCAATCCTACTATCATCATGGTGGTAGATATGGGGACTTGAAAAATTGAATGCCTGCTATAAATTTTATGCTTCCAGATTCTTCACATTACCATAACATGACTCACTTTATTTCCTTCTACAATAGTAAAATAAACATGTATTAAATATACAAAACATTTCCTACATATCAACTGCAGTAGAAAAGTGGTTTTCCTAGCAGTAACCCTGAAGTGTAAGCCAGCAACTCAATGACTGCTGGGTATTTATATGCCTGGCTTCAAAACATCATATAGACATTTAATATACAGTACCCAGAACTCATTTCCCCTGTGACACTAATGACCAACATTAAAATCCATTCCTAGGTTCTCTGTGGTCATAAGCCTTCTGTGGCACACTATTGTATCAAACAAATCACATGAGCAATATTCAATTCATTCATTATTTAAATTCCTTAGTGAACAAAGTTAAAATCCATACACAGTAGCAGATACATTATGCCCAGATGTTTAATAAAGACACATCCTCTTAACACCACCATTAAATAAGAGTATTTTCATACATAGGACAAGTTATTGAATTTCAAATAATTGAAATAAATTTGGTATCAATTTATGAAATCTAATTTTAATCAGTTTTTCAGATACCTGAGTTCCTAACCAAATATGTGCTTGTTCATTCTACATTTATTACTGAGACATCTATTTATTTATATTTTTCCCCTACATGCCAGATGGGCTTATTGGCTTTTTGGCATTCATTAAAAAAAAAAAAATACTATGTGGGCAGAGTGTTAGCATCTTGGCAGGGTATGGTAGGACATATAGTTGAAATTGAATTTTATTCTGGATAAATTCTGCCTCCTGTTTGCAAATGAAATAATTTTAATGCACACTTTATATTTTATGTAACTTGTAGTGACACTGAAACTCTTAGGTTATAGAATTGAAAAGATAATATTTTTTCTCGGATTAAGATGGGATAATTTTAGAAAATGTAAACTGCTCAATGAATTATTGCTTACTTACTTGGGTTATTTAAGATTGCTAGAAATAACTCAAATATGTGATTACATAAATTGTTAATATAGTATGCATAATTATTTCGAGTCCTTTCAAACACTTACCTTTGATATTACCTGCTGAACGAGAGAATAACAATGTAGAAAGGCCAAATATCTTATTAGCAAAATTAATTGTTCCTTCACATTTTTGGGTGCTGCATTTACCTATAGATCTTACGCTTCTATCATTTTAAGGTCAGAAATAAAATATTTATCACTGATAATACTTCCCATCATTTGGATTTAATATTATTATTCATCAATCATTGCTGACCACTATAGATGCTCTTTAATCAGGTTGACATATAAACTATGAGCTTTAACATTGACTGTGTCTGTAGTGCAGGATCATCTCAGAAAATTTTCCTCTATTATACTAAAATAAAATTATCTGTGGTTGAGAAAAAATGCCTCAATATCAATAGTATTAATATTGTATGTGGTACCCATGAAAATACACCTTTTAGATCCCATTGTGGTCGTTGCCTAATTGACTGATGGTTCCAGCTGCTACACTCTGAAGTTCATCTGCATCTTGATGAGGAGGCCACAGTCCTCAAGTTCTGCTCTCAGTCACTGAGGAGTGAGGGGTGATGGCATTCTAAGGCAGTCAGTTCCTAGGAGACATGGGACTCTTCTGATCATTGACTTTTGCTTGTGTCCTTAGGGAACAGGATACTTTATGTCAGTCCAAAAAAAAAAAAATCCCTTTGGAAAACTAGGTCATGTGGCAGGCATTCACCAAGGACACCAGAAAAGTGCTTACAAGAGGGCCACCAACATCCCAAAGATGTTCTGTGGGGTCTGTCATCTGCAACACAGGGCTTAGAGTGGGAACATAGTCACAGAGCTGGGCTGGTCAGTATTCATAGGAATAATGGCACCTCAGAGGAATAAAGATCAGAAAAAGGCTAAAATTATCAAAAAAGACTTGCAAAGTCTATAAGGTAACTAAGGGATCTTGAAATACAGGCAGCTATAGTGATTGTTAAAAGAGCTAAAAAGTTCTTGGGTATATAGAATATGACCACTAATTGTTAAAAAGTATTTCTAAGAATGAAACAGGAGAAAATAAAATTTATTACTTTTAAAATTTAAATATGAAAAAGAAAACAACTATGGAGTAAGAGGATGAAGGTGATCATCCAAGTAAAATGTAGAAAATGTCACAATCTCCTGTTTAGTGTCTAGACCTGAAATAGCTTTCAAATATGGATTCCATTGACTCAAAAAGGCGGTTCAGTCAGAAGGAGATACTACCCTGCTATGCTGTGACAAGTATATACCACCAGGAGAAGGAGAACAATGATGTCTTCAGAATTATTGGACAGAGATCTGAGTTGAGATGGATATACAGAGATCCAAAGCAATATAATCACTCTAACTTCACCACTATTACAATGGGCCTATGATATCCAGTTAATAAATAAAGCCTTGAGTCCTGACCAGGATGCCCTCTGGTTCCATGATCTCACGCTGTGATAACTTTCCCATTCTGGACTGACCTCCACGTTAGGTCCTTGAAGTGTGAGGCATAAGTGATCATAGTGGGGAAGCTAAGTGGAAATTCCTGAACTAGTCCCTTTTTAACAATTTAGTAAATCAAAAACAATACTGATCCTGGGCAAAGGGAAAGATTTTGATGAGGAATCTTATTAAATCCTCAAAGCTGTAGGATTTGCAGTTTCTGTCATATATCTTTATTCAATACTTCAGTTTTGTCCTACAGAAACTAGAAGAAGCTTGAAAAATGGCTATCGATTGATGCGGTGTTAACTAAGTAGTTGTTCCTGTCTTAGTTGCTTTACTGAACTTGGTGTCATTTTAGACCAGGCTAATAAATTCTTGGGTATATAGAATATGACCACTGATTTTGCAGTTATGTTCTTTTTTTTATTCCAATGAGAAGAAAAATGTATCAGAAACAGTTTACATTTAAGTGGGATGCTTAGAAACATTCATTTATAATACTACTCCAGAGGTAAGCAAATTCTCTCTCTTGTTGTCATAATATAATCTGAAAAAATCTTGACTTGATATACCACAGAACATTATACTAATCTGTTGCACTGATGACATCATGCTAATTGAATAGGATGAAAAATATTTTTAGTAACTAAAGGCCTTACTATGACACAGTATTTCCAGAGGGTGAGATACAAACCTATGAAGATTCTGGGATCTGCTACCTTAATGAAGTGTTTAGGGGTCAAATGATCAAGGGATGCCAGAATAGTCACACCAAAGTTAGCATCAAACATCTGCTGTCATGACAGAAGCACAGAGTGTCACAAAACCCTTTAGTTCTGAATGTGACTTAGTTCACACCTAGAAATATTACTCCAGTCCATATGATGAGTAGCACAGAAGTCTACTATCTTCAAGTGAAGCCTGGAGAAGTAAGGACTCTGCAGCAATTACAGGTTGCAATACCATAAGACATGTTGCTTGTTCCACATATCTGGAGACTCCCAGGCACTGGGGGTGCTTCTGGCAGAAATGCACATAGTATTCATTTTATGGCAAACTTCATAGCAATTGCACTGACATCAAGCTCACAGCACAAATGCAGAGGAGACTCCCCGTAGCCAGTTGAAGCAGAAAGAAAAAAGTCTGAGTTTGAATATTGTTAAGGTGCAAGACCATTCAAAAAAGGGTGGTGGTGACATTATTGTACTACTCAGGGGTAATCTTGAAAAGATAGTGGGGAGGAAAAGATCTTCTCAGATAGACCTTCTACCTGCCACTGAGGCAGAGGAAATTAATTTTATGGAAAAAGAAGGGTCCTGAGGTTAAGAAAGTGAAAAATCTTTTCCTGGGCAGGAGCTAAAGACTTGGCCTTATATTAAAGTCTTATAAGAAAAAGGTCTAGGAGTTTGAAAACAAAGAGATCTGAGGAAGAGGCGTAAAAATGAATGTATTAAAGTAGATATAATGTCTAAAGATGTTTATTTCATTCACTGTGGTCCAAGAACTAATTAACAAAGTAGACAAAATGACTGTGTAAATGAATATTTAGTCACAATTTTTCACTAATGATCCCCAAACTGGCATCATGAATAAATGATCATAGTGGCCATAGTGGCACGGAGGGAGCCTAATATTAATTCAATAGCACAGACTCCATCATACCAAGACTGGTACAACTTTATACCTAAGGAGAATATGGTCTCCTTAGGGAGACCAATAACACATTTGGTACCAAGTCATCTACCCTGGACTATTTCCATCCTAGAAGGTCTATCAGTTTACCTTCGTAAAGGTAGATACATTTTCCAAGTGTAGAATAATATTTTTTTTCCAGAACATGAGCCATTAACAATATCTACAGGCATACAGAATGCATGACCCATAGGCCCAGTGTACCATACAATCTGATCAGGAGACAAACTTGTAGTGAAGTGGGTACAAGAGATACTGGGATCCTAATTAGAGTAAGATAAACTCCATGTTTGTGTAAATATGTCAAACTTGACTCTACTGTCATATGTAAGTGAAAAGAACAAATAAAAAATTAATAAACTAAAAAAAAAAAATGACCACGGGACCCAGTAGTAAAAATATATTTCACACCATACCACATGGAAGCATCCGGTCTCATATTCTAAAAAGTCTTTTACAACAGTTAAAGTTTCAGTTTCAGAGTTAGTACTCTGAAAGGATAGTGCTATACACTTCAGAATGCAATATTTGCATGAAATTAGAAACTTCTGTATGGTACAGTGTCCCAAATAAATGGGACTGATAATCAAGAAGGAAAGTATAAATGTCCACATTTATGATCACTTCCATCACTAATCATCACCTATCATCACCAATGAATTAGTGGGTGATTTTGTGCTTCCTGTTTCTGAAGTCATTGTCCCTCCAGTTACATTCTTGCTAAGGGACCCATTGGAGTTCCTTTGATGTATATATTACCATGCTGCAAGGGCACCCTACACACCTTGTTCTCAAAGAATGGAAAGAAAGGTGTTCCCATCTCTCAGAAATAATTGAACCTGATGTACAAGATGAGGTGGGACTGCTATTTACAATCAACATAGGCAAGGCAAATATTTGTGGAACCTAGGTGATCCATTTGGCTATCTCCTGTTACTCTTTTTCCTTACTATAACTCTCAACACATACATACATCAATATAACCTAAGAAGGATATGATAACCAAGAGTTTGGACCTCTCAGAAATGAAACTTAGAGTTACATCACCAGGTTAGGTATCAAGAACTTCTGAGTTCTCAGTACATGAGGGTGAGGGAGACTTGGAACAGAACATGGATGAAGGAGGGAGTGAGTGACTGACTTCAGATAGCTGTAGCCATGGGCTATTAGTGCATCCTAGGAACATATCAATTTCTAGTCTCCTTTCATGAAGAAAGATCCATAAGGATCTGGAGTAGCTGTTCCTAAACTTGTATCTTAGCCTTCTCTGGACCCCTTTTTGTTTTTCTTTCCTAGTATTTCTCCTAGCTAGTTTTTGCACAGATAATACCATACCTGGTTCTTAGATGACACAGATTAATGTTTGATAGACACTTAAGCATTTGCTAGAGCATCCATGCTTATTTTTTGGTTTGTAACATATCTATTTTTCATTTATTTTTTTAATCATGGAATAATGATTTATGTCTGTCTATATTCCCCCTTTGTTTAAAATAATCATGAAGAGAAATATGCTTATTTTTTCTCAGCACCCTAGAACTATTCCTATAATATTCTCAAAATAATAAAAATAAATAAAAGATCAAATTATGATTAAAATTACAAAAATGACATTTGATTTAAATGTCACTGTATTTCCTTGACTTCAAAACTACTGTTTGGCGATGAAATTGTCTAAAAAAATGGATTTACAGGGATGCATATTTTACATTTTCAGCACATTAGGAATGAGGAAATGCATACATACATAGTCTGGAAAACAGACATTTAGGTAACTAGTTATATAATATTAGTTTACTTTTAAAGGGAATTAATTATACAGAAAGGACATATTTTATTACATACTATCTCACTAACACAGCTGCTTTTCCCTTAATATAATACAGATGTCAAGTTTAATTTATAATTCATATTTAACTCTAGTTATAAATTTTCTCCATCAATACAACCAAAAATATTTTTTGAATTATCTCATGAATTCCACTACTTCATACAAAGACAGTTATTTGAAAATAGAAAAAAAGAAAACCACTCCATACATTTTTTAAAAAATAAATTTTTTTAAATAAATGGTATTAGGTCAATATGCTTTAAAAAGGCAAAGATTAGTTATACTAATTTAAACTTTTAATATATTCCATGAGTATTTGCTAATATAATTTAACTTACTGTTTTAGTCAAGTTTTTCACAGCTCTGACTATAGAATCCAACCAGAACAATTTTAGAGGAGGAAAAGTCTATTTGGGGACTCATGGTTTCAGAGGTCTCAATCCATAGAAAGCAGACTCCATTCCTCAGGGCTCAAGGTGTGACTGAATATCATAGCAGAAGAGTATGGCAGAGGGAAATGGCTCACATGATGATCTGAAAGCAGAGAGAGAGAGAGAGATCTTCACTTGTCAGATACAAATATATATCCCAAAGCCATGCCCCCAATGCTCCACCTGCATTTAATTACCACTCAATTAATCCCATCAGGTGATTAATTCATTGATTGGGTTAAGGGTCTCAAAACCCAATCATTTCCCCTCTGAACTCTCTTGCATTGCCTCAAATGTGAGCTTTTGATGGATACCTCATATCCCATCCAAACCATAGCACCTATGGTATCATTCTAATTTCCATAAGAGTAATTTCTATTCAAATGATATCATTTTAAATTATAAAGTTATCAACTAATAAGATGAAAGAATAACATTTTAATTGCAACAATATATTATTAAAATAGATTAATTAAATGCCAACTATTATAAGAATTAATATCTAAAATGTACATAGGTTGATGTTAATTATGGAGAGATATAGTCAAAATAAAAGGAATGAAGAGATCAAGAGGAGATACAATGCTTGAAGAAAAATATTTTCACCTGTTATGTTTCTTCTAGCAGCATTCAGATCATTTATGATCATTTTAATTAACAGCTCTTCCCAAAGTGACTACTTGTCAGAGAGAAGCACATATATACTGTAAATTCTTAAGATAAACATGAAATGGATATTTTAATAGTCTATTAATAAACACCTTTGCTGAGTGATGATGCATGAAGCCAATACCAAAATGTTTTAGTTTCCTGAAGGGGTATTAATATGCCATTAAAATATAGTCAGAGAATGGTATTATGTGTTTCTAGGTATGCTAAAAGTAACTCTCAGTGCGTGTGATCTGTTCTAAAGTGTATTAAACAAACATTACAGATTTATAGTCAAATTTTCTATTTAATAATCTTATTTAAGCATAGTTAATTTTTCTTTCATGTGACAATTAGTATTATCCATAATCAATCTTTTCATTACAGTTAGAAATTCTTGGTCACTTTTTATTTGCGTGTTTTATAAATCATCTTTAGAGCATGGTGCAATGGTGCATGCTTGAATTCCCAGTTACTATAGAATCTGAGGCAGGAGGATCACAGTTGGTAGAGTACTTGCCTGGTATGGACAAGGCCCTATGTTTGATTTCTGTACCACACATGTACACACACATCATCACTGTGAAGCAAATCTCAATTTGACAATGCAATTGTGTAGTTGCAGAGCATGGCCTCAGGATGATGTAAATTTTCACAGAATGTTTGCATTTAGGCAACATGATGCAATAAATTGTTTTTAAAATTTGAAATGAATTGTCTAATTGTGCACCACCTTTTTATTCTTATTGCCTTATGCATAACCCATGAAGGGTTTTGACCTCATCAGTAATCAAGACATTAATAATTGTAGTTGTGTAGTTCAGGGACATATAAGTTACCATCTGCATTCCAAAAAGGACCCACACAGCATTTGTGCAAAATAACTACAAAATAGTTGGCTAAATAAAGTTCAAAGTATCACAACTTTTGCTGCTCTTTAAATTAACTAATTGGCTTCTAATTTCATGTAGCTAGCATTGGAAATGATTATTGTCATTGCATAGTCTCAGAAAGACTAATAAAAAGATCGTTTTTGAATATGGGATTGCCATAAAAGAAGAATATGAAGCCTCTGTGCTTCCTCTACTTGTTATGATCATGAGATTTATATATAGAACAGCTTGGATTTCAGATGCAACAGCCTGTTTTTACAGGGAACATTAATAAAAATTTGAGTGAGAGAAAAGGAAGAACCTTAATCAATATGGGGTATGTAAATTCAATTTGTGTGGGCAAAGGAGACTTTCCTTGAATCTTGTAAGGATAATATTTATTGGACTTCATGTTTCCCCCCCTTTCAAATTGTTCTTTATCTGCTGTCACCCTCTTATTTTACTGACATGAGACAGATAGATCTAGATCATTAATTCTACAGGTAGTAATTTCTAATTATCCTTCCACTCTACTCTTCTGGTAGTGCTGCAGTGGAATTTGAACATGACAACACCCAGAGAGTGAGCAGCTTATTTAATTTCAAGGGACTTGTGTTTCTCTTCTTTTTAGACTTAACTGCTGAGCATTTAAGACAATTTGAACTTTTACTTTAGAATATGGAAATAGCTGCGTTTTGTTTTGAAATGAAACAAAATAGCAGTTACCTGAACAACTATCTAAAATGTGGATGGTAACATTGTCCTGAGAGTTAATTTCAGACCCTGCATTCAGGGCTTCTCTGTGCTGCAGAGGTCTAGCTAGAAGAGGGATTCTCTTTTCCCAAGTCACTACCCCCAGAGACATACTGCAGGGGACTTGCTTTGTGATTTAATTTGCCCTTTTCTATAACAGTGAATTAGATACACTTAAATAACTACTGGTTTAGCTTGTTAGGAAATATAAATCTCAAACAATCTATATTCCGTCAATATGCTTTTTATCTAAGAATGGTGCCTGGAAAAGAAGACAAATGATTGATTTAGATAGAAACATCAATGCTTTCTTCCATTACAAAATGTAAAATAAGAAAAATAATAAAAGAGATTTTGCATTGGTATGCTATTTCCAATCATATGTGGCATGAGGTGAATTGAAAATATATTTCTCCTTTTCATTTTTGTCCTTTTATTTAATCCATCATCTACATAATGTTTACAAGATTGCTGTAGCTCCATTGTTTTCCTTCGTTTCTTTTTCGTGACATTGAATTAGCATCTGAGAAATTAATTGCCTCACCACTCTGTGCTAGCTGTTCCATTGTCTGGTATTGGCCCCTCTGTCCAAGATTGTTCTACTTACATCACTGAGCAGAGAGCAGCGTGCATCTTTTCAGTGTTTGCTTTCTGACAGCTCTTGTCTTCAATAATAGGGAGACAGAGCTTTCAGAGGCACTATTAAATAGACTTCCTCAGTTTGTCTCTGCTGTTGAATTACATAAACAAACCTGAAAGAAAATATATATGCTGAGAAGCATATCTGGTGTAATTCCCAGGTATGTTGCCCCAAATGTTTTGCTTCAGGATTATGAATTCAGTTTCTATGGTAGGAATTTGTTCTGAAGTCCAGATTCAGATTATTCATGTGAGAATTAAAAGGGTCGTTTTAATGAACAATAGGTGCATCATCTCACTTTGAATAATAGGAATCTGTTTTTGTGCTGCTGTTTGAAAATCAGACAAGTAGGGCAAGAGGTGGAACTTAAAGCCATGGCAACAAAGACAAAATATGACCAAAATTCAGCCTCAAGCAATAGGATGGAATAACTCAAAGGATGTCTGACTTTTCTCTTCTGGTTGTAAACCTTTCCTGAGGGCAAAAGGAGGTAGGATAACAAAGGACACAAGACTCTTTGGCAGTAAGGCTCTTTAGCTAATAAATTATCCAAGTTTTACTAGGATACCAAAAATTGCATGCTTGGTCCTCCCCATTTTTTGAATTTAAAATATTGCTAAAGTATCTGAAAACCAAATACAAAATTTGGTGCTATAAGTTTCTGATAATCATACAATCTCCCACTATTTTTAGTGTTTTTAGAAAGAAAAAGTAAATTTTCACTTCATGTTTTGAAAAAGTAAATCTTTCACAACTGGTATTTGAATTTTGCTATTCATGCTATTCAGATCTATAATTCACCTCTCTGGGTCTTATTAGAGAAATAGTGATAACTTCTTTAAATACTCTTGGAGATAGTAGCTAAGTCAAGTGTCTTACAAGGACCAGCTATTTTATATTCTGTAGGGTGAACTGAGTGGCAATTGTGAACACTCTTGGCAACATAAATAATATGTACATAAGTCATGCTCTCCTACAAATAATAATTGGAGGGTTTTTTTAATAAACAATGAAACTAAGATATCATAATGCCTGATGAATAAGAATATGTAATTGTTCTAGTATGCTTCTTGGATTTTTTAAAAAATGCAATGAATGATTTTAATGCTCTGAATGATCTCAGCTAAAAATTATCTGTAGCTCCAGAGGGTGGAAGAAAAATAATTATCTGACATTTATCCCTTTCTTTGTTTTCTCTCTAATTGGCAAAAATAGAAGTAGAGCTAAAGAATTCTGATGCATGAATTGGAGATGAGAATGTTGAAATTGTCAGGACAGAGCACTATAGGATTTATCCCACCTACCTCAGGGCTCCATGACCTTTATGACTTAAGAGAGTGTGCGTGGGGTGGTCCATGGGAATTCAGAAAGAAGCTCTATTTCTGAATTTAGGTTTAGGAAAAATGATTCATGTGACCAATTTTCATAAAGGAGGTTGGTTGAGAATTGAATCAGCTCCTAACTTGAAGAACAATAAGGATGCTTCTTGTGAAGTAGGTATTCCTAAGATTTATCAAATCAGAATCTATTTGAACCTAATGGGATTATTATGTAGACCAGAAAGATAGTGTAGTTTAACACTTTTATATTTCTAAGGAAGAAGCATGTTGAAGTGAGTGAAAATACTATTATTGTGAAGTCATAGAATCCCATAAAGTTAAAATATCTTTTCTCAAAAGCACTTCTTACAAACGATGAAACTATAAGCACAGTCATTTCTATACTATCTTTTTAAACCCAAGGAAAGTACAGGCAACTAACTACTCTTTAATAAAAGTAATAGAAGCTGTTCCTTTTTGCAGAAAACATTTTTCATCTACCAAGTGCCAAGAAGGAATATTAATATTGATTCAGACTCAGATATGAATCCTGACCTCAAAAGTACTGAATATGATTAGCCTGTATGTGCATCAGCCCCACAGATTATGAATTCTGACTTTTTCTTCATGGTCACATTTTAAATCAAAGCAATTTGAGCTTTCTATAGTAACGTCAAATCTCTGTATATTTTTAAATGGTTTTGATACAGTCTACAAAGGACAGAAAACTAGTTTTTTTTTTTTTTTCTCCCACTAATTCTGCACACCACCATTCCATCTACTGTTAGGATATATTTTCTTAAAACAAGTTAGGGAAAATTAAGGAGTTAGAATATGGTAAATGCACATTTTTATCTTAGTCAATTATACAGGTGAAATAGTAAGAGTAAAGTGAGCAGATTCATAGATAGTAAAATAGATTTTTCTATTCTAAAGGAAGTTTCCTGTGTAACAGCAGACTATCCAATAACATGTGAAAGTCAAGAACTCTCAAACTCAAGGAAATATGCATCTTTAAATACACTTTATTGACTTAGGTGATGTAGAAACGTAGTACTCTTTTAAAAGGAGCCTTAATGTTTTAATGTGAGGTGACCCCAAAAGCTCACGTGTGAAACAATGCAAGAAGGTTCAGAGGAGAAATGATTGAGTTTAAAAACTCCCCTGATAGGGATTAGCTGAGTGATAACTGAAGTGGGTAGGGTGTGGCTGGAGGAGATGGGAATTGGGGTGTGGCTTTGTGTATATATTTGCATCTGGCCAATGGAGTCTCTTTCTGCTTCCTGATCACCATTGTGAGTTGGTTCCTTCTGCTGTACTCTTCCAGCACATAGTGTTCTGCCTCACTTCTAGCCCTGAGGAATGGAACCAGCCTTCTATTGTAAACCTTCAAATAAACATTTCCTCCTCTAAATTTGTTCTGGTTGGGCCCTTTTAGTCACAGAGGTGAAAAGGCTGACTAAAACAAGGAGTAATTCTTGCAATTCTTTGTGATTTTAAAAACCCTAACTCAGATGATACCACTTTCAAGATTGGCAATGTCAATCTCGAAATTATGTTTACTTCTAGCTAGAAATCCATTTCCAGATGCAGAAATGTTGAAAACTAATTACTTTTTGTCTTTCACACTTTGTGAAATCTCTCTCTATAGTCCATAGATTTTATTGAACATGACTCAGACACAGACATAGACATTTTGTTTCAGATTATTTATCTTTTTGCCTTAGATCAGTTATTTTATCCAAGTTACATTATTTTAGTTTCTCCCCTTTCTCTTGAATATTGTTTTTTTTTTTTTTTTTTCTCATTTACTTTCTCGATTTCTTTGCTTTCCATCACCTCCCTCCCCACTTTTCCTCAAATATTTATTGTTAAGAAATCTAAATGAACCAAATTGTCATGTGGGTTTTTCATGCACAGGGTCATTTCAGAACACCACTTGATAACTTGATTCCCACTAATTCTATACTGTCTAAAAATTATAAAAACAGGAAAATACATTTTAAAATGCGAAAAATGAGAATGGCAAAAGATAAGTTAATCATGACACTTTTCTGCCGTTAAGTTTTGATGAAAATTGTATGATTTGAAATGTCATTCTGCAGACAAGGCCTGCAGACTGTGACACAAAGACTACAAAAAATAATAAGGTTTTCCTAGTGATTAAGTTTTCTGTGGTCATTTTAATTATTTAAAATCAGGTTGTAGAGATAGTCCATTGTAAAGACTGACCACATGCTTGGCTTTGAGAAATGATCTGGTCCCAGAGAAGATTATCTGTCTTTTTTTTTCCTTTGTATTAAATTGTATAATCTTTAGAATTAGCCTGGTTAATTATGCCTTTCGAACGGTCTGCAGTTTCTTTAGGGGATCAGACCACTTACATGTTAAAATAAACTTTTGGTGATTAATATTAAGATTACTTTCTCATAGGTTTGAAAATTATACACACTATGTATATACATGGTGATTGCTCTAGTTTGTATCTTCAGTGTCTCTCAAATGCTCATGTGTTAAAGGCTTAGTCTCTAGGAGGGAAACTTTAAGAGGTAGGGCCTTGCAAGATATCCTTGGATCACTAGGGTCTATGCTCTCAGGAGACCATGGGACCACTTTCTCTCTTCATCCTGGCCATAAAGTCTTATCCACCACAAGGTCCTATGCTACAATTCCACCATGATGTGCTGCCTTACAACAGGCTCACAGCAATGGGACCAACTGATCATGGACTTGAACCTCCAAATCTGCAACCCCAAACAAACCATTTCTCTTTATATATTGTTTAACTCAGCATTTATTTAGAGTGACAGAAATATGACTTGACGCAGAGACCCTAACTATTTTCTTTACTGGATCCTCCAGAGGATATGTGGAGTTATCTGATCACATAAAGTACTCTCAATCTATTATTTAGAATTAAGAATGGAGAGTTGTAAGAGGTGGCTGACTGTTAGGAAAGCCCAAAGGTGGAAAGAGGTAAGGTGGGAAAATTATCGCTGTGTGATCAAATCCTTCTTGGGTAAAATTTAAGGTGACGTGATAACCCATTTCCTTCTTTGTATCTCTGAACATTTATCAAAATTTCACTGACTCACTATTAGAGCAGGTCCATGCAAGACAAAGTGAATTCAGGAACTGTTTGTGAGAAATCTGTGAAGCAGACAACTAGGTACACAGCTATGAGATTAGGTGGGTACTAATGCTGTGTGGAAGAGGAAGGACCTATAGGCATCCACTAAGGCAATCAGGACACAGGACTATGTAAGTTTCTCTGAGGACTTTAGAAGCCTCTGAGATGTTCTCTGCATCAGAGTGACTTGGTTCAACACTGGCAAAATGCTTTTCTTTCACAGTTAACGTTTGATAAATTTTTCCTGCCTTTGATCTTAAGTGGCAATAAGAAATAAAAATTTAGGCACTTGATGTTACAAAATCATATAAATGTGGAAGTGACCTTAGGTATATTATAGTATAATCAGAATTTATTGGGAAATATTGTCTAAGGTTTAACATTGTATAAATTTTCTTAGATATCAAACTGCATCTAACAAAGTGGTATATTCAAGTAGCTGAATAAATAAATAAATGCTGCTCTCTGGGCCACTTATGAAAGAAAATTATGGGAGAGGGATTTAAAAATAGAATTTGTCTGATAAGTAAAGCAGGTATAAGCCATAAAAATGAGAAAACTCATTAAGTGAAGAAATAAATATCAGTATATTTTTCCCAGCAGGAATATGGGGAGAACTTAGTGGAAGACTAAAATAGAATGCAAAGTAAAATTAAGTAGAAAAAGGGAAATTGTAGACAATTATGGTCTTAATAACAATAATTAGTTTTAAACTTATACTCTAATATACTGGTTTTCAGTTTATTTTGTCTAATTTTTTTCTTCTTATTGTTGTAACCCTCCTAAGGATTATTTTCTTTTTATTTATTTATTTATTTATCTTTGGTTTGGGGGGTAGCTATCATGTAGAACTGAAGCTCTTTTTCTCAGTTTTTGAATCACAACAATCATTTCATCTTAGCAGAACTGTAAAAGATAGCTGCTTAACAAGAAATATGGACCTGCAAGGAGTAGATTTTCAGTCCTAACATGCTTATTTCATAAGCAATGAACTCCACACATCTGAGTCCCTGAATTTTCTTGAATTAGCTTTAAACTATATCCACAGTGTGATTGTGTCCTAACAACTTCTTGCACTATCACTTAGGAGCCAGCTGTGGTAATATATTGAATTATTGCAATCCTCTCCACTTCACTCTGATGCTTTCATATTTTATTCTTCCCTAATGGAAAAAGTGGACTTTAATATGTAAGTCCCAGAATAACACATGGGCTCCCAACCCTCTCAGGGTAGAAGCCACTCTTCAGTGCGACTTGGTCCCGTGTAGAGACTCTGTCTTCATTCTTCCTCATGCTTCTTTTTGCTCTCTCCATTATAGCTATTCTACTCCTGCAACAGCCAAAGCAGAAGCAAGTCTTTCCTCAAGACCTTTGAAACATGCTGTGGTTTTTAACTGAGGTGCTCTACTTTTTGGCATTTGTTTGTATGCTTCTTTACCTCTTTAATACCTTCGCTAAAATACTGGCTACTGACTGACGTGGTAGCTTAAAATTTTTACTCAATATTTTAACATTTTATTCAACTGCAGTAATGTTACCAGTCGGGAGTCTGTGTAGGTTGCAGAGAGAGACAACTCAGCCCAGGATGATGTGCTCTTGACAATGTCACAGAAAATGATTTCAAGACATGTTAGAGGCACAAATAGAGATTCATTCAGGTAAGCAAGGAGTAAACATTCAAGGGAGAATGCCGCCTATCTCAGAGTGAGATGTGCCTTTAAGGGTATCAGGCTATTAATTTCAAAATAACCTTTGTGAAAGACGGGCATGGGAAGGTATATAGAGATGACATCAGTCTGGTGAACACAAAATGTTTACCCATGTTCTGGCTGTTCTCAGGATATCCTGATTGATGCAATCTCATGTATTTGATCAATAGGTAACATTTGGGAAATACATATTGTACCCCCTTTGTTTAACCTATTCTAAAAATAAACATAATAGCACAGGGAAAGTTTCATGAGTGAATGTACGCTAATTTTAAAATTGTATGGGAATTTAGAGTAAGTTTAAGATTTGTAGATTTCTCAAAAAGTTGGGAGCCACAGACCTGGGAGAGAAACTGGCTGGGGGATAGAAAATATAAGGGACATTTTAGTGGGAGACTTTCAGACTGATTCATGGTCTCCTTTTCCTTTCTTTTGCTTCCATTCTGTCTACATTTATTATTTTGTCTATCCTGCATCAGTAACAGACCTTGTTAGAAAGCCTAAGTCTTCTCATTTCATTTAATTTATTTTAGATTTTAAATAACTAAAATAGTAAGAAATATTTGTAAACACAAGAGACCAATCTACATACTAATCCACTTGTAGATAAATTCCTAACATATAGGATCTACAATAAGCGATATTTTGGATGTGGTAGTACAAAAGTATGTAATTTCATCTTATATTATTAAACCATATTAATTATCAAATTATATGTAATTTTAAAAGAAATGAATGTGACTTAACTTTCCTCTATACATATATAAATACACCACACATCATGTACAACCACAAGACTAGGATCCTAATTAGAATAAAATGAATTCAATGTTTGTGTAAACATGTCAAAATAGAGTCCACTGACATATGTAACAAAAAAGAACAAATAAAAATTTTAAACAATAAAATAAACAGCCATTATTTAAAAATCACTTTAATTATTTGAAATTAAATCAGTATGCATATTGAAATGTGTTGAACAAGTTTTATCTTTCCATACATTTATGAATATATTTAACTTCTTAAGACTTAAACTCTATAGAATATAAATTTAAAAATTGGTATTTATTGTTAATTTTTTTGTTCTAAAGCTATTTATTGTGTGTTTTTAGATACTTTTAATCTGTTTAATTCCCTTACTCTGGGAAAAGAGGACAATATATTACATAAAATATGTAGTGATCACTAGTATATAAAAATACTTGTTAAAAAAATTCTTGGGAGGGGGGGAAGGGAAAAAAATGGCAGAATGAATCAACCCTATGTAAATTTATGATTACACAAATGGTATGCCTTTATGCCATGTACAGACAGAGAAACAACATGTATCCCATTTGTTTACAATAAAAAAATAAAAAAAAATAAAATAAAAAATAAAAAAATTCTTTACCTTCATGATTCCTTTATACCTTTAATCATGAAGATGTTCTTTTTCTAGTTGTTGTATTATAAAGGAACATAGAAAACATGTTCTAACAAATACATTCAAGGACTAATTCTAATGATTGTTCTACAAATTAACCTGTAGACATAGTTGTATTATAATGTAGACCCTCCATCAATAAAGGGTCATCAGGTGATATTATATATTGTTGGAAGCTATGTTTGAACTATGGATTTGTTAGAGCCGTCATAAGGCAGGGAGGCTGTTTTCCTGGGAACTCCTGGGTGAAATCCCTAAATTCAAGGAAGCCCTGATCAAGTTGGCACCCTGCCTTAACACACAGCACTAGGTTCAAACATTGCTGTCTACAGATAGACATAACCTGCCAGGTCTCAAAAAACCTGTTTTCCCCACTCTTAACCTGTTTTCCTAAAGAAGCTCCTTACTGAATCCCTTTGGTGTGTTCCACAATAAATAAGCATTCATGGGCTTTTCCCTTTATTAGGATCAGACCCATCAGGTCTTTCCATGCATCAATGCCCCTGCTTTGAGTATGTATATAATTCTAACTTTTTTGTTTATTTCTTTTTTTTTTAATTTCTTTTCATTGTAAACAAATGGGATACATGTTGCTTCTGTTTGTACATGGAGTAACAGCATACCATTTGCGTAATCATACATTTACATATGGTAATGATGTTTGATTCATTCTGTTATTTTTTTCCTCCCCCCCCCCCGCCCTCTTTTCCCTCTATACAGTCCTTCCTTCCTCCACTCTTGCCCCCTGCCCCCCACTATGTGTCATCATCCGCTTATCAGGGAGATCATTCGTCCTTTGGTTTTTTGAGATTGGCTTACCTCACTTAGCATGATATTCTCCAGTTTCATTCATTTGCTTGAAAATGCCATAATTTTATCATTCTTTATGGCTGAGTAATATTCCATTGTATATATATACCACTGTTTCTTTATCCATTCATCTGTTGAAGATCATCTAGGTTGTTTCCACAATCTGGCTATTGTGAATTGAGCAGCTATGAATATTGATGTGACTGTATCTCTGTAGTATGCTGATTTTAAGTCCTTTGGGTATAGACCGAGCAGTGGGATAACTGGGTCAAATGGTGAGTCCATTCCAAGTTTTCTAAGGAATCTCCACACTGCTTTCCAGAGTGGCTGCACTAATTTGCATTCCCACCAGCAATGTATGAGTGTACCCTTTTCCCCACATCCTCTCCAACACCTATTATTGCTTGTATTCATGATAATTGCCATTCTAATTGGGGTGAGATGGAATCTTAGTGTAGTTTTGATTTGCATTTCTCTTATTACTAAAGATGGTGAACATTTTTTCATATATCTGTTGATTGCTTGTAGATCTTCTTCTGTGAATTGTTTGTTCATATCCTTAGCCCATTTGTTGATTGGGTTATTTGTATTCTTGGTGTAGAGTTTTTTGAGTTCTTTATATATGCTGGAAATTAGTGCTCTATCTGAAATATGAATGGCAAAGATATTCTCCCACTCTGTAGGCTCTCTTTTTGCATTGCTGATAGTTTCCTTTGCTGAGAGAAAGCTATTTAGTTTGAATCTGTCCCAGTTACTGATTCTTGCTTTTATTTCTTGTTCTATGGGAGTCCCGTTAAGGAAGTCTGATCCTAAGCCAACAAGTTGAAGATTTGGACCTACTTTTTCTTCTATAAGATGCAGTGTCTCTGGTCTGATTCCAATGGCCTTGATCCATTGTGAGTTGATTTTTGTGCAGGGTGAGAGATGGAGGTTTAGTTTCATTCTGTTGCATATAGATTTCCAGTTTTCCCAGCACCATTTGTTGAAGAGGTTATCTTTTCTCCATTGCATAATTTTGGCACCTTTGTCTAGTATGAAAAAAACTGTATTTATTTGGGTTTGTGTCTGTGTCCTCTATTCTGTACCATTGATCTACCTGTCTATTTTGGTACCAATACCATGCTGTTTTTGTTACTATTGCTTTGTAGTAGAGTTGAAGTTCTGGTATTGCGGTACCTCTTGTTTCATTCTTCCTGCTAATGATTACTTTAGCTATTCTGGGTTTCTTATTCTTCCAGATGAATTTCATGATTGCTTGCTCTATTTATGCAAGATACATCATTGGGATTTTAATTGGAATTGCTTTGAATCTGTATAGCACTTTTGCTGGTATGGCCATTTTGACAATATTAATTCTGCCTATCCAAGAACATGGGAGATCTTTCCATCTTCTAAGGTCTTCCTCAATTTCTTTCTTCAGTGTTTTCTAGTTTTAATTGTAGAGATCTTTTCCCTCTTTGTTTAGATTGATTCCCAAGTATTTTATTTAATTTTTTTTGAGTCTATTGCAAATGGAGTTGTTTTCCTCATTTCCCTTTCAGATGTTTCTTTGCTTGCGTATAAAAATGCTTTAGATTTATGCATGTTGATTTTATAACCTGCTATTTTTCTGAATTCATTGATGAGGTCTAGAAGTTTTCTGGAGAAATTTTTTGGATCTTCTAAATATAAAATCATGTCATCAGCAATTAGTGACAGCTTAAGTTCCTCTTTTCCTATTCGTATCCCTTTAATTTCTTTAGTCTGCTTAATTCCTCTGACTAGAGTTTCCAGAACAAGGTAGAATAGAAGTGGTAAAAGAGGACATCCCTGTCTTGTTCCCATTCTTAAAGGGAATGGTTTCAGTTTTTCTCCATTAAGAATGATGCTGGCCATGGGCCTAGCATAAATAGCCTTTACAATGTTCAGGTATGTTCCTACTATGCCTATTTATTCTAGTGTTTTGAGCATGAAGGGGTGTTGTATTTTGTCAAACACTTTTTCTGCGTCAATCGAATGATTCTTGTCCTTAAGTCTAATGACATGATGGATTATGCTTATTGATTTACAGATGTTAAACCATCCTTGAATTCCAGGGATGAACACCACTTGATTGTGGTGCATGATTTTCTTAATGTTTTTCGATATGGTTTGCCAATATTTTGTTAAGGGTCTTAGCATCTATATTCATCAAGGATATTGGTCTAAAATTTTCTTTCCTTGATGTGACTTTTCCTGGTTTGGGTATGAGGGTGATATTAGCTTCATAGAATGACTTTTGTAGGGTACCATCCTTTTCTATTTCCTGGAATACTTTGAGAAGTATTGGAATGAGTTCTTCTTTGAAGGTCTTGTACAACTCGACTGAGAATCCATGTGGTCCTGGGCTTTTCTTGGATGGTAGGTTTTTAATGGCTTCTTCTATTCCATTGCTTGATAGTGATCTGTTTAAATTCTGTATGTCCTCCTGGTTCAGTTTGGGAGGAGCATATGTCTCTAGAAATTTGTCAATGTCTTCAGTAGTTTCTATTTTGTTGGAATACAGATTTTCAAAGTAGTTTCTCATTATGTTATGTATCTCAGTGGTGTCTGTCATGATATATCCTTTTTCATCACGAAGTTTAGTAATTTGAGTTTTTTCTCTCCTTCTCTTTGTTAGTGTGGCTAAGGGGTTTGTCTATTTTGTTTACTTTTTCAAAGAACTAAATTTTGGTTTGTTAATTTTTTGAATTGTTTCTTTTGTTTCAATTTCATTGATTTCAGCTCTGATTTTAATTATTTCCTGTCTTCTACTACTTTTACTGTTATTCTTTTCTTCTTTTTCTAGGGTTTTGAGCTGTAATGTTAGGTCATTTAGTTGTTGACTTTTCATTATTTTCGGGAATGCGCTCTATGCAATCAATTTTCCTCTTAGTGCCGCTTTCATAGTGTCCCAGAGATTTTGATATGTTTTATCGTCATTCTCATTGACCTCTAAAGATTTTTTTTATCTCCTCCCTGATGTTTTCTGTTATCCATGTTTCATTCAATAGCATATTATTTAGTCTCCTGGTGTTGGAGTAATTTCTGTTTTTTATTTTGTCATGATTTCTACTCTCAGTCCATTATGATCTGATAGAACACAAGGCAGTATCTCTATTTTTTTTGCATTTCCTAAGGGCTGCTTTGTGGCATAACATACGGTCTATTTTCGAGAAGGTGAGAAGAAACTGAATCTGCTCATTGATGGATGGAATATTCTATATATGTCCATTAAGTCTAGGTTATTGATTGCGTTATTGAGTTCTATGGTTTCTTTGGTTTGGTCTTTGTTTGGAAGATCTATGAAGTGGTGACAAGGTGCATTAAAGTCACCCAGAATTATTGTGTTGTGGTCTATGTGATTCCTGAAATTGAGAAGGATTTGTTTGATGTACGGGGATTCACCATTGTTTGGGGCATAAATATTTACTATCGTTATGTTTTCCTGATTTATGGTTCCCTTAAGCAATATGAAATGTCCTTTTTTATCCCTTCTGACTAACTTTGGCCTGAAGTACATTTTATCTGATATAAGGATGGAAACCCCCACTTTTTTACTGAGTCCATGTGCATGATAGGTTTTTTCCCATCCTTTCACCTTTAGTCTGTGGATGTCTTTTTGTATGAGATGAATCTCTTGCAGGCAGCATGTTGTTAGGTCTTTCTTTTTAATCCATTCTGCCAGTCTATGTCTTTTGATTGATGAGTTTAGGCCATTAATGTTCAGGGTTATTACTGAGATATGATTTGTATTTCCAGTCATTTGGATTATTTTTGGTGTTTAAAATGCCTTGGTTTCTCCTTTGAGTGGTTTTGCTCTAAGGCAGTTCCTCCCTTTGCTGACCTACATTGTTGTTTTTCATTTCTTCCTCATGGAATATTTTGTTGTGAACATTCTGTAGCACAACTTTCTATTTGTAAATTCTTTTAACTTTTGTTTTTCATGGAAGGATTTTATTTCATCTTCAAATCTGAAGGTTAGTTTTGCTGGTTATAGGATTCTTGGTTGGCAGCCATGTTCTTTCAGAGCTTGAAATATGTGGTTCCAGGCCCTTCTAGCTTTTAGAGCCTGGGTTGAGAATCCTGCTGCTATCCGTATTGGTCTCCTCCTATATATAATCTGATGCTTTTCTCTTGCAGCCTTCAAAATCCTATCTTTATTTTGAATGTTAGGCATTTTCATTGTAATGTGCCTTGGTGTAGATCTGTTGTGATTTTGTGCATTTGGTGTTCTGTAAGCCTCTTGTATTTGATTTTCCATTTCATTCTTTGGGTTGGGGAAATTTTCTGATATTATTTCATTGAATAGGTTTTTCATTCCTTTGGTTTGTATCTCTGTGCCTTCCTCAATCCCAATAATTCTTAAATTTGGTCTTTTCATGATGCCCCATAATTCTTGGAGATTCTGTTCAAGATTTCTTACCATCTTCTCTGTTTGGGCAACTTTATTTTCAAGATTAAATATTTTGTCTTCATTGTCTGAGGTTCTGTCTTCCAAGTGGTCTAGGCTTTTGGTGATGCTTTCCCTTGAGTTTTTTATTTGATTTATTGTTTCCTTCATTTCAAAGACTTCTGGTTTTTTTTTTTTTTTTTTTTTTTTTTTTTTTTTTTTTTTTTTTTAGAATCTCTATCTCTTTGTTGAAATGATCTTTTGCTTCCTGCAGTTGCTCTTTCAGCTTATTAGTATTATCATTCATTACCTGCATTTGCTCTCTTATCTCATCCTTTGCTTCACAAATCATCTTAATCATGTATAATCTGAAGTCCTTTTCTGACATTTCTCCTACTATACTGTCATTGTATTCTATTAATGTAAAATCTTGATTTGTTTGGATCATTTTCTTTCCTTGTTTTTTCATGTCATTCACGTATCTTCCCCTCTAGCAGTGCAGATCTGGGGTATTGTAGATTTCTCCCTATAGGCTTGTAGTGGCCCTACAGTTTTCCAAAACCCTTTTGTTAAGGGGAGATCAATATTAGCAGTGCCCAATTCAGACACTATGCAATCCTAGACCAAATAGCCCCTCTAAGGACAATAACAAAATTTTCATAATAAACAGAGTGAGTTAAGATATTATCTTCAGTAAAACAAACAGATTTGTAATAAGGTCTGCAGTTTCAAATGGAGGACAAAGAGGATGCAGAGGGATGTTGAATGTGGCTGTTAATGTGATAAGAAAAGAATATACAGAAGTTCTAGATAATAGAAAGGATGAGAGCGTAATCAAAAGAAATTGGATGTTAGCATGCAAAAAAGGGAGAAAGAGACTCTGAGGGAACAGGTAAACAAAAGGAAAAGAGAGCAAGAAAAGTAAAGAAATAAAAACTTTAATTTTTTAAAAAGGAGAAAAAAGAAAATCTACAGTATAACAGTCACATAGTAATGAAACCTCTCAGTGTTCAGTAGCCTGATGCATGAGAGGTACCTGACAATGAGCTTCAAGTCTCCAGCAGGCGTCTCAGGATGGGATTTGCCCCAGCTATAGATATGAGCTAAGGCTTCCAGGATTATCGAAGATGGCCGCTCTGGCTTCCAAATGTGTTGGCAAATTGGGAGCTGCTGCTCAGGGTGTGGCTGTAGTCAGTAGGAGGTCCTGGAGGCAGGGTGTGGTTGGTCAGGCAGGGGTCCTGGAGGTTGGGTGTGTTTGGTATGGTTGTGGGATCCTGGAGGTCGGGTGCAATCAGTCAGTCTGGGGTCCCGGTGATAGGGAGCAATCAGTTGGTCTGGGGGTCCTGGCAGCAGGAAGCAGTCAGTTGAGGTGAGGGTCCCAGAGGCAGGGAGTGATCGGTCGGGCTGAGGGATTATGGAGACAGGGCTCAGTCAGTATAGCCAGGGGTCCTTTGGGGCCTGGTTGTTGTCTCAAAATGGTGGCAGCCATGTGTAATCAAACCTGCAGGTACTGTAACAGTGAACTTCCAGTCAACAGCAGGCAGCTGGTGCTCCACTAGCGGTAGGCGATCAGTTTACTGACTGTTGTCGGATGATCGGGAGGTGAACCTCCTGCATTGGGTGATGGACAGGTGAGAGGCAGGCAAATGGCAGATGATAGATGCCTGACAGAGAGCAATCTGCACTCAAAAAAGGCGTCGATATGCTGGCAGACTGCAGGTTATCACAGCAGACAAATGGGGTAAACAGCAGGGGATCGATAAGCAGCAAAAACTGCCTCACCAAGATATCCTCTACTTGAAACCGGAGTTATGGAGTGACAAGGAATGCAGCCTCCCTCTAGTCCACCATCTTGGATCTCCCCTTGTGTTTATTTCTCATTATTACTTCCTAGCTTTTCTTTCCAGCCCACCCATACCTCTAATGTTTACATACTCCCTCCCCACACCGATTGTGAGAATGATACAAGTACAAATGATGCTTTGATGAACAAACACACACATGTATACACAAACAGTAAAACAATTACTCCAAGCCAAATAAATTTACATATCCTACTCTATGTTTTGGGGTAGTTCTCAGATCTTTATCTGTGTGTGTTCAACAAAAAGTGAAAAAATAATGTGTTCATTACAAATTGACAAAAATCTAAAATCCTTTGCTATTTACCCACAAAGTCCCTTAGTGATTTTCTTGAAGGCTGGATTCACATCACTTGATACACAAGTGCATTCATGTTTCCAGTCATATTCCTTGACACATTTAGTATCTATAGTAAATATGTCTTTTGTTTTTTCAGAAAAAGAAGTATTCATATTTCAATCATTATTTAAACTTTTGAATTTTAATCTTCACACATTTAACTCATGATTTATTATTTTAATGCACATTTTTATCAAATAGCCTACTTATATAGGTCCAATTGTTCAAGCAGGCTTCTACCTCAATATTTTTTCTTTGAATTTACAGTATTTTTGCATTCATGGGTACAAACAATATGTTAATTTATTTTATTAAAGAATTCACTCAATTTACCATTTTCTTAGAGATAGGTGAACCAGTCAACTTTTTCATTTGTCAAATATCTTGTGTTATTTTTCAAGCAGTTTTGGATCACTATATAGTAAATCACTTTTTTTCTGTCTGAGATGAACTTAAAAAAAATCTACATGGGAATAAGTCATCTCATTCTTTATGGAACTTGCAAGTATTGTAGTCCATAAAACTTCTGATGGAATTGCAAATGAATCTTATAGTTAAGGAAATAAGATTCAAATATTTGTGTATGTAATTGAAACCTATAATTAAATAAATTTAAAAATATGCAGTTTCTTTTGTTGGTCTCCAACAAAACAAAGCAAAACAAACAAAAAATAAAGTATACAACACTATACCTACATTTAACCATCTTCCACCATTATTCTGTTACATTAAGGCTCATTAGTATTACTCTTGAACACTGAGTTCAACAAACATAGAACTCAAGTAAGTGGGTCAAAACATCTCTATAAATCCTTTTTAAATTCTTTTGTAAAACTAGTCAGAATACTCAAAACTGAAATCACATATGGTACTTTGGGAAACATTTATATTATTTTTCAAACTATTTGTTAGGAAAATGACTAGGCATATTGTAATTCAGGAAATAATATCCAAAATAAATAGCAAAAGTAAAGATTATATAAATTTAAATAACTTAATATGGGGTTAAAAACTCTCATTACAATTCATTGCTATCTCGTGTATACCTAAACATGCTGTGGATTCAAAGTTTAGGGAGATACATGCACTGCATTCAGTGATATTTGAATGGTCCATAAAGAACCCCATAATATTGAAGCATATATATTATAACTTAAACAAGCATTACTGTCAGTTGTTAAATGAGTATTCTTAACACTTACTACCTGAAGAATAAAAAAAAAAAAAATAGATAAAAGTCATTTCCCACTGTAACTACAACAATAAAAATTTTGGGTGTGGAACTTTGCACTTTATTTCATTATGTTGGTGTTCACAAAGCAGCAAATCTTATAGCATTTTGGATTTCAGCTTTTGGATAAGGGATGCTCAATCTGTATTATTTTCTTAATTTTTCAGATGAGGAAAACAAGGCACAGAAATGTTAAGTGAATTATCTAAGGTCACTCACTGATCTAGGAAGTAGTTCCCTAGAACCTGGACAATCTGAAATCCACGAGGTCAGTTTCATAGGAACATCACCCCAGGTCTAGCTCAATGCAGGTTCTAATTAAATAAATCTGGACTGGAGACTGAACATGTGCATTTCTGCTCATCTTATAGGTGTTGCTTCTGCTGTTATACAGACAAGATGTGGTGTAACAAAGCTTTACACTGTGTTGCCTCTGATAAGCTAGGCAGGGATGGAACAAGCATGCAGAATAAAGAGCCCCTTTTCGCCATGCATTCCATGACACCCAACTTTCCATAATAAAGGAAGAAGAAGTTTCAAGGTGTCTGGACATGATGAAGCTTAAGCAAGTTACTTCTGTTCTGACAGCACCTGCAATGTCAGCCCATTACTTTATAATTATGTCACATTAATTTTTGAAGCTAAAGAATTCTTTTAACACAAACTAAAGGGATATTCTACATTCTTGTAAATTTATTGGTAAGACTGAACCTTTGGAAGATTTTTTTTTTTTTTTTGTGGTACTGGGGAGTGAATTCAGGGGTGCTTAATCACAGAGTCACATCCCCAGCCTTTTTTACTATTTTATTTAGAGACAGGGTCTCACCGAGTTACTTAGGGCCTTGCTAAGTTTCTGAGGCTGGCTTTGAACTCGTGATCCCCCTGCCTTAACCTCCCAAGTCATAGGAATTACAGGTAAGCGCCACCAAACCTAACTCCTTTGGAAGAATTTGACGTTATTCTCAAGATTAACTTCAGGAAGAACTATGAGATTAAATAAGATGCCCTGCATATTGTCTACTATGTATCTTGTTTTAAATAATACAAAATTTTCTTTAAAATGAATTTTTAGACTCTTCCAATAAGGATGGAATTTCATTAAAATCATTTAGTGTAATCGAAATCTATTTTTCTGTAAGGTATTTTTTCTCAGTAACTTGAAGGGTATGTGTAAATGTTTAAAACAAAATTAATACTCAACACTCTTTAACATGCATATAACCATAGGGGAAAAAAAGAATTTATCTGAAATACTATGTCCTTCCTTTAAATATTGCTGCACTTTTGAGTTGATGATTTTTAGCTTTGTGCTCCTCTACTTTCTGAATTTCTGACTTTTTTTTTTTTAACTGATTCCCTACAATCTTTTAACATTTCTTAAAATTTCTCTAAAGCTTCTCTTACAGAGATTTACTATTTTGACAGGTAATAAACAGTTCTTGAATTTATCATGTTTTGAATTTGATGACTTTGGTTAGCTCTGATGCATGCTTTTCTCAGTGATACGTTAATGATTTTATCTTTGGGTTGTTTTGGCATAATGCATATGCATAGTCATGTTACCAGTCTGTTCTGACTTCTGAGCAACAGGTAGAGAAATAATGCTTAGTAGTAATGAGTCTCTGAGAAAAGTAGTGAAGTGAATCAATGGCAGGTATTTTAATCTGAAAAGGCATATTAATTGAGGTCTTAAATATTTATCTAATGAGACTCTTCTGAGTATCATCAATATTCAGCTTCTTAAGATTAATCAAATGTCTGCAAGTATGGCATTGTGCCTTCACAATTATCTCTCCCATGAGAAAAAGTAACCTACTCGCTGAAAAATTCCTTGCCCATAATATGATATATATCATACAGGTCAATGTTTTTGATGTTGGTATTTAACATATTAATTTTTTCTTTCTATTTGCTTGAATTTTTAAAAACAATCTAAGTCATTTAAAACAGATAAAGTAGCTTCATTCAGAGGATAATGCTGCTTTTGAAAATCTTTTTTGAAAAAGATAAAGATATTAAATGACACTCAAGTCTAAGTACATATGACTGGCATTCTTAAGAGCAGTAAGGTTAGCAAAGAGAGTTAGAAGTCTCCTAGTCAAAGAACCATCTGAGTGGAGCTTTCCTGATAAAGGCAACTGACCTTTACCAGGTGATGGTTCTTTCAAAAGTCAAAAGAGTAGGAGGAGTTCCACAGCACAAAGAGGGATGAATAAATTGTGAAGACTAGAACCACAAAACCTAGAGACAGGTCAGTTCTCTCCAAAAGGATGCTGGCCATTTAGGAGTGTGAAAGCTAAAATTAGAATTTTTAAATTGAAAATGAAATTTGATATAAAAGTAGAAGGTGATAATTTTGAGGTGAGAACTGTTATTCAATGTAGGATGACAGGAGAGTAGACAGCTGCAACTCAAAAAAGGGAAAACACTGTTATTGTTTAGAGGAGGGAAAATCATTTACCAGTTTAATGAAATGTCAATGAATTTGCAAAGACAGAATTTTCAACAGCATATCCCACTGCTGGTTTTAAGGAGCCTAGGACATGGCACATTCAAAAGCAACTTTAAAAGTCTCTCCCGAATTATTTTGTCGGGTAAGGGAATAAATAAAGGTTTTCATAGTATAAATAAGTGTGACATTTATAAAAATGCTTATGTCATGAATAGGCAGATGTATCAGAGCTTCCATTGTAAAGTGTGTACATCTGGAATTTATCACATTCAAGAGAAAGTGTACTTTTTCAAATAAATTCTTGAATATCAGTCTTGTTATTCTTTAGTGATGTGTATAAACTTCAGTAAAACCCACTTACTGGTTTAATACCTATTTTTATAATAGTCTAACTATACACAACTTGATTTACAAAAAGAAAGACTTAGGCTCCAACTTCTTAAATGAGTTTCTTAAAGGAAAAGTGCCCACATTGAATGAAATGAAATTAGGTGTCAATGTAATATGAAAATTAGAGTTTAAAATGCATATCATTAAAATAAAAGCTTCTTGGGGCTGGGAAGATAGCTCAGTCGGTAGAGTGCTTGCTTTGTAAGCACAAGGCCCTGGGTTCAATCCCCAGCACCAAAATAAAAATAAATAAATAAATAAATAAATAAAAGCTTCTCATTTTCTTATTTTTGTAATAAGTCACAGGAATGATTATGCATTTTTCTAGGCAAAAAACAGATCTAGGAAACCAGTTATCCTTCCTGTTCCCAGTCATATAATATCCGCTTGTGTCCTTTTGTTTTGGTAATATCCTGACCTGGTGCGTGTAAGTATAATTCAGGTCTTGCTAATGACATTTAAAATCACATTGAAGGTTAGGGGGCATCCAAATTACACATCTTAATTTTCTTGTTTATCATCACAGCAAGTTTTTGAGTCAGAAAGTTAACACTCTATTATCCCCAAGGTCTTGAAATACGGACATATTTTTTTTTATTTGGCCAGTGACAGATAGAGATCTCTAATTTTTTCTGAGGATGTTTTATTTTCAGTAATCATGAATTCAAGATAAAAAAAAGAAAACAAGGAAAATACTTTTTTCCTAGAGTCAATTTTTCACCCTTGGTAAAATGGATTCTCCCTAGAATACTATAAAACCATGAAAGTATTAAACTCAGGATTTTCCTTTGTACATTTAACAGTGGTAATGGAAAAGGGGTTATAGGATAAAGAAGGGCACTGGTGGGAACAGACTGTAGGTCCCTCTTCTACATTCTATACAGATTTTTTTTCACCTTTCATACTTCAAAGGGCACATGTAGGTATCATTCGGTATGTTTCTTCTATTTCAAGGGAATGTAAAGTAGACATTTGTTTTGCCCCAGTTTAAAGTATATCAGAAGGTTGTACCACAATGAGGCTTTCTCTTCATTTTCAAATATCATCACTTATACTCAGAAACGTAATATAACTAAAATGCTAACTTTAAAAAATTTAAATAAAGTTATTTTCAATTATTAAGTAAGATTCACTTTCATTTTAATATAATACCTTAAATAAAATTTTAAAAATGTGGAATTATGGATAGGAATATAAGAATATTCCTGCGATTTTACTGAGGCAAGGATTTATCATTCCAAAGAAGGTGCAAATCCTATATTTTTACATAACTCAGTTGTAATTTGACAATTTCATAATCATGTTGCTATATAATAGCTAAGCTCTATTTAGGACTTCTTCTACACCAGACACTGAGCTGACATTTTCCATATTTTAACTTATGTAATCCTTATAGCAACCTTATGGAGTAGCCAAATAATTACCATATATTGCAGAAGACACTGAGACCGTAAGTTAAATACCTCATTGAAATTAGTTTTTAAAGAGTGAGGGAAAAAAATCCAGGTCTTTCTGACCCAAAATGCAAACTGTTAACCATTTTCCTCCTATAATAGCTCATAAGACGTTATGTAAGCACTTCATTTTGTTCTTATTGGGTGGTTTTTTTTTTTTTTTTCACTTTGTTCTATTTCATTTTTTATTATTTACTTTTACTGAAATTTATTTTTAAACCCATACATTAAAATATAAAAGTTGAACATATTTTTATGGTACCATGTTAATATGTAAAATGCATAAAATTTAAATCAGGTTAAACAAATTTGTTTCCTCAAACATTTGTCACTTATTTATAGTGAAAACTTTATTTAATACAATTAAAGTAGCAACTCAAGTCAACTTTGTTTCCACAATTTATAAGTGATTTCTGAATTATCTATTTAGGGAAAGCATAGTAGTTTGTGAAAAATATTGGTCACTTAACTCTACAATACACACACTCATCCCGTCTTGCTTACTAACATTACTTGATTTTACTGAAGATGCCAATGTGTGGATATAAGAAGAATATATTTCTCAGCAATTCTTGTGGTTAATGGTAGTTTAATGAAAGAATTTTAAAAAATGAAATGTAACCAGAAATAATTAGGCCAGATTTGGGGATCTTTAAAGGCGACATTTCATCTTGAATGCACCTTTTTAACTTTTGCTTTCTTCCTTCATCTAGCTTGAATAAAAGAAATGATACATTTTTGAGATAATGAATAAAAAAAAAATCAGTAAATCCTTAAAGATGGAGGAGTTTAGAAAACCTATCTACCATTGAGTTTCATTATTTATGAGGAAAAAAAAGAAACTATTCTGAGGGTTAATAATTGTTTCTGGGTAACTTTGACCAGAAATTGAATGGAATTTCAATTTAATATGGTATATAAAATTCATCACATAAAAAATTGCTTTTGTCTTAAATAATGTTGATTCAAATCGTTTGTTTTCAGAGACCCTTAGAAGGAAAATTAATTTCATGGCAAAAGATGTTCTTGTATTGTTGAAGAAAAATACTTTCCCCTATGGCTAAACATATATTTTATTTTCAAATTAGAATGATAAGAAAATGGTTTTAGAAAGAGAGTATGTAATTTGAAAATTAAACTGTGCTAAATATTTAAATTGTATAGTCACTTCATATGATTCCAATATAAATTTCAATATAAAGGATAGTTTTTTTCAATGCTGAGGACTGAATAAGGACACATTTTTGTTTAGAGAAAATCTAAAGCAATCCTGAAATCATATCCAAGTGAACAAACAAAATCGTTGTAAAGAAAAAAATATTTATGAAAAGGTAGAATGAAGAAAGGAAGAGATGAAAGAAGTAAAAAAAAATATACTAATTCACTGTGCAAAAAACTGAAATATATTTCAATTGAAAAAATAAATCAGCACCATGAATTGGTCCATTTTAATTCTATTAGTGTATTTTATAATAATATATAAAAGAAAATAAGACTGACCTATTTTAATCTGTACTATTTTACTAAAAGTTATTATATTTCTTGAGAAAAACAGAGCCAGGGTGAGCTTTGGCATAGAAATTAATTCTGAACATGCAATTTCATATTTACTATTCTTTAGAATAAATATCATGAAAAAAGGAAAGTTTAACATTAGTAGGTAATGACTTTCTAAACTAGAAAAAAATTGCCAATTGAAGTATTTATTCTGGAGGGAAAAACATTGATTTTTTTTTTTTTTTAAAGAAATAGAATAAACAAATGCCATGATGATTCTGTAAGATATATTTAAAATGGGGATAAGGAGGTATGGAGAGAGAGGAATAATCAAAACTGAAAAACAACTGAAATCAGAAAAGTAAATGTTGACTATTTTCATACAGCACCTATGTATAGAACAATATATCTTACTCCTCAGGGATTCAGTTCTGATTTTGCCTATAGCCTGATTGTCTTTTCTCCTTATTACTATCAAAGATATAGATGTTTATCAAAACTGAAGTTTCAGACGGTAACCCCCTAAGGGCATTCAATTACTTTCTTCTTCTGCAGTCAGCTACTGGGAGATGGAAATTGATTGACAGATGACTCTGGAGTACAATCCTTCAGGCCCAGTGGTGCGCCTCCAGATCGAATCAGTGTTGAGACTTCCAAGACACTTTCAAGGACACCCTGGGGGGACCTAATTGAGCTCCAGGGGACTGGGCATAATTCATTTTCAACTATCAATAGCTCCCAGCCTGAAGAAATATACTTAGACCAGAAACAGCATGAAGAATAACAGAAGTCAAATCAGGTCTGGATTCGTACTACATCAGCATACTCACTGTAGGACACAGAGGAGCTTCATGCTTTAGATAGTGGATAGTGTACCTCTCACTGGATTGTCCATCTTTATTAATACAAACCTGCTGCCATAACGAAGTATCAGTAGCTGAGTAATTGAGTAGTTGATAGTAGTTGAGTAGTTTATAAACAATAGTTTATTTTTCACCATACTGGAGGCCGAGAAGACTAAGATCAAGGCAACAGAACATTTGGTAGTACCTGCTTTTTGATCCATAGATGACATCTTAATGCTCTGTTCTCTTGCTATAGAGGGACAAAGAAGCTCCGTAAGTGTCTTTTATAAGGACAGTAATTCCATTCAAGAAACATATGCCCTCATGACATTATCATCTCCCCTAAAAACCAATGCAATACCTATACATTGGTAATTAGGCTTCAACCTAAGCATTTTGGTAAATAACCATTTTTAGACAGTAGTCCTACTATACAACAATGACTTTTATAAAATCAATAGTTGATATTTCTCTTAGTATCCTTCTTCTATTTCTCAAGAAAATTCTGCACATCCTTCAAAAATATAACTCTAAAACTACATTCCCTGAGAAGTTTTCCTAGGTTCCACATCATCCTCTTCATTCAAGACTCTTGTCAGGTTTTCTTATTGGCACTTATATTGGGTATTTTTTGGTAAGTGTTTGCTTACTTTTTATGACTGCTTAATGACAAGGAAAGACTATTTTGGATGACAGCAGAAAATGTGTCCCAGAGATTAGCTACCTGTCTTGATAACCTATACTTCATCAAATGACTTACTATTTACTGGCAGTTGTAGAAATTCCTCCTAGGTCTGATTCATTTGCTTCTAGATGTCTAGAAAGCACAGATATACCAATATCTGTAATAGCGCAGTACAAGTATTTCCCCATCTAGCTACATTCTAGTTTCTGGAAATGGCTCTGAGAGTGAAATTAGCATATGGCCAATTTGCTGGATGCCCAGAGGTTCCTGGATCATGCTGACACATCTTTATCTACTCATTAGGATTATGGCTTGAAATTTGGTTTCCTTGAGTTTATGCCTATTACTCTTGAAAGTATTACAGATAAACAGTTCATTCACATTGTGCTGTACTATCTCCTTCTATGAAATGGATTAATTAAGGCTAATCCAAAAGCATGCTTAGAAAATATGTTGACCTACCTCAAATTATATGTAATGTGTTCACAATGGGCAAGAAAAAGGAAATGACATTCTGGTTACATAATATCTTTGTTATTACTATGGCAACATTTAAAGCAGTATGCAGATGATTAATTTGCATGCATACACATACCTGTTGGTGTGTGTATTTGATTTTATAGTTTTTATATATTGATAAGTTCTCTTTCAGGAACATTTAAACATCTTTCTATCTACCACTGAAATCAGCATTTTTCAAAAGCTCTTATTGTTACTCTATGAATGAAGTTAAAATTCACATTATGTTTCCACTTAAGAAATACATTTAATGGGTAAATTCTGATCTTACTGTCAGATAAAACTGTGAAGGTCTCCATGATTTGCTACTCATGTGCTTACTCTTAAAAACTACTAGATTACAAAATGATCCTCAAATCAGAAATAAGCCTTATGGCTGGTCCTATGTGATAATCAGAATTCTGAGCCTGATTTGCCATCATTTATCCATGCCCAACAATTCTGTATGGCAGGAGAGCATAATGGCAAAGAGAAAACAAAACTTCTGGTCAACTTGCTGTTGGTATGTAGAGGGTGGTATAAGAGAAAAATGGAAATTTATGCTTGAGTTAAAGAAGAAATAATATGTTAATACGTTCTGATGTTGGCATTCTGAAGATTGCTAAGTGACAACATTAAAAAGTCTTGGCATCACTGGAACAGCGAGTGTCACTGAAAGAAGTACGGACATGATGTTGAGTGTCACTAGATCAGAGATGTACTGGGAAACTGTGAGCACAGGCCCATAAGAATCAACAAGATTAGCAAATGCATTCAAGTCTTTAAGGCAGATCAGGAGATTCAGTTAACTGTGAGAACAAAGAAGAGTCTCCATATAGATGGAATTTAGAGGACTAATGACTGCCCAGGTTACCAGGACCCCAGTAAAACAGATTCCTGCTTGGAGGTGTGAAACCCCTGGGAAAATAAAAAGTCTGAAAATAATCAGTGAGGAACAGAAGACAATAGACAGAAAACAGTTTTAAAAGCAGGGTGTGCTGCTTTTAAAGCAGGGTCTTCCAACCCTGATAGGAATTGCAACTGAGCAAGGAAAAAGGACCCAAATCCTTCACTTAAGGGGAAATACATCAAAAGTTTTCAGTGTGGCAGGCTTCTTGATGAAAACAGTATAAGAATAGGGAAAAAAAGTTGTTTGGGACTTGGCAGGTTATGTCCATCTCCGGGCATCTGTGTTTGAACCTGGGATTGAGCTAAGGCAAGGCGCCAACATGATCTGGGCTTCTTGAACCTAACCAGGGAATTTCAAGGAGCAGTTCCCAGAAAAGTAGCTTCCCTGCTTTATGATGTTTCAAACAAACCCATAATTTATACATGGCTTCCAACAAATGACCATAACTTGAATAATACATTTCAGCACAGGGCTGGGAAAGACAGTTTTGGGAAACCACTGGAGATAGAGAAGTAGTAGATTACACACACACACACACACACACACACACACACACACAAACACACACACATACACAGATATTAGACATAGATAACAGGTAATTAAGACATAGAGACATAGTTTGCATGAATTGATTTAAAATGTAAGCAAAAGTGGAAATCGTATAAGACAAAACTTACATTCAATTTAACTCAGGAATTGCAAACACAGAGGTTGATGTAGAGAATTAAAAGACAAATTAAACAAATATTTATACACACACATAAATAATTTATGCACAAAGTATTTAATTAAATCCCAAAAAAGTATGTTGCTTATGTATACATATATATATATATATACATAAAATATATGTATAATCCATGCTATATATGTGTATACACATATGTATATGAATGGAAGAAGCAAAATTCTGAGAATAGATAGAGTAAATAAATTAAAAATGCTGCAACTGTCTTTGTTTCAGATCACAATCTTGTAAAAGCCAGGGAACCTGAATAGGCAGTAGAATTATTTTTTCTTGGATTTTGAGATCTTATTAGCACTTTGACAATCTAACTCTAAGGTAACTATGAGTTTAAATATTCTGAACTATAGACATCTCTGACTGGCAGCCTTAAATAAGCAATTTGTTTTCTTTTTTTCTCTAATAATTTTCATCATAGTTCAAAAGTAATTCTGTTTTATGTTAAGTATTTATGGTCAATTACAGTAGGTAGGAAATAGTCTAAACAGTTGACCTACAATCCTATTTTCCCTAGTTACCAAAGGAATTTTCCAGGGAAAAAGAAGAGTGTGGTGGAATAGTCACCTCTTCATAAACAATCTAAGTAGAACTCTGGGTGAATTAACCAAGGACATTTGTGAAGAGAACCATTTTTATCTTTTAAATTGTCTTAATAGTATGCTTCTGACTTAAGCTTGTGCATAATAAACTCACTTAAGATACATGGATTTATGAAACAGCTCTTAGAGAATGTTGCATAAACTCTCTGCTCTTAAAAATATAAAATGGCACTATGATATGAATCAAACTTCCCTTGCTATATGAGATGACTAATAAAACTCACTAGAGACCTTATTCCTAATCTGGGTCAGAGAACACAAGTCCCATGTGGGAAGGGAGGGTTTTGAGTACCACCTGTGAAATCTTGTACTTCAGTCACCTTCTTTTGTACTTCTTCAATAAAGCTTGACACTGGGTAAGATCTTTAAGGTGTGGTAATTTGATTGGGCACTCTGATTATTTATGTCCTCTCAGATTTGTGTTATAAGCAAGGTTGTCTTTCAACTCAATGAATGAAAGTTTTTTATTAGGAAAAATAAAGGTATTGAAAAATATTACATAAAATAATGAATGTTATAAAGAGATGAATTGAGGTAAATTACTAGGGATGAATCTTACCAACAGAATTTGGAAGAAGTAGACATTGACTGGCATCAATTAGCTAAGTCAATTGAGAGCAAATACAAGGCAAAAGGAAATGCAGCAAAAGCAATATATTTATCTGCTATTTTACAGCTCTCAGTAAAATCTACATCAGCACTGTCCAATAGAAATATAAATGTGAGCCATAAATGCAAGCCATATTTGTAATTTAAAAATTTCTAGTAACCACATTTAATTAAGTTAAAGGAAACAGGTGAAATTAATTTTAATTTTATAATTTATTCAATGTAATGCTTTCCAAATATTATTTCACTATATAATCGATATAAAAATCATTAGTATGCTAAACTCTATTAATAATTTCATACTGAGACTTCATAACCTAGAAAGTATTTTATACTTATAATGCATCTCTATTAAGACTAGCCACATTTTTAATGCTCAAGCTGTGCTCAATATGTGGCTTGCAGTGAATGTATTGGATAGGGCAAGCCTAAACTCTGAAAGGAATAAAAGAGAGGAGATGAGTCTGAAAATCTGTAAGACTAATATTTTCTACAAGTAGAAAATCTTGTGCTCTTTTTTCTTGCTAAAGAAATATACATTCACCAGCAAATTGTAGCAAAGAACACTGCCAGATTACAAAGTGAGGTGACTATTGAGAGTTGGATGCACTCTATTAAACACCTCAGTCATTATTACAACAGACACTTGTTGAATTACTATTTGCATAGATTCTTAGTCTTAATAATCAGGAAGGCATTTTTTGAAACAGATAGTATTGAACGAAAGGCATTATTTGGGTGAGGACAGGAGTCCACAGAGGCAGCAATGCATCTAGACACAATACATCTAGACATAATGCATCTAGATGGGTAGAGTAGGGATCTACTGCAGATCCCATGTGGTTAGACAGACCCAAATTCAAGGGTAATGAACAGTCCCATCTTCCATTCTTCGCCTCAAACTTAATATTCCTTTTCAAGGGTCTGGAATACTATTTCTATAGATAACATTAGGCTGTTTTTACATGAATAGATATTAAATTAACATATTAATTTAACTTGTTGACGTATAGATATTACTATGTGGGGTAAGGTTGTATCTCTATAGTTCTCTGCACTGGGTATAACTTATTTCTTGTTAATCTAGATTCTATAAAATCGTATATTATATTCTGGATACTAATGCCCTATCTGAGAAGCAGGTGACAAAGATTTTCTCCCATTCTGTAGGCTCTCTCTTCATATTCTTAATTGTTTCCTTTGCCGTGAAGAAGCTTTTTAATTTTCAGCTATCCAACTCAGCATATGTCCAAAAGATTTAAAATCAGCATACTGCTGTGATGCAGCCACATCAATGTTTATAGCAGCAAAATTCACAATAGCCAAGCTAGGAACAAACATAAGTGCCCTTTAAGAAATGAATGGATAAAGAAATTGTGGTATATCTATATATACATGGAGTTTTAGCCATAAGGAAGAATGACATGGTAATTGCCCATAAAAGATGGAACTGGAGACTATTATGCTGAGTGAAATAAGCCAGTTCCCAAAAGTCAAAGGTCAAATGTTTTCTCTGATATGCAACAGTTAATACAAAATAACATCTGGAAGGTATAAAAATATAGAGGACAGAGCAGTGTAGTAGACAAAGGGGACTGAAGGGGAAAGAGGAGGGTTGGGATGAGGAAACAACCATGGAATGAATCTGACTTACTTTCCTATGTACATGTATGAATATACCACAATGAATTGTATCATCATGTATATCCATAAGACACTAATTAAAAAAAAAACTATAAGTATCAGCAAAAATATCAGTAGAATAGAAAGAAGGGAAAAGGGGAAGGGAGAAGGAGAGGGAAAGAGGAAGTACTGGCAACCCAATTAGAACAAATTATATTCCATGTTTCTTATAATTATTTCAAAATCATTCCTAATGTTATGCATAACTAAAAGAACCAATAAAAAAGAAAAAAGCAAAAAAAAAAAACCCACAAAAATGTGTATTATGATATAGGTATTTGATGATCTCATATACCAGAATTCTCAGATGTACTGCGGTGTGTCCTGTATTCACTATCCTAGTCCCTGGGAAAGTATCATTGAATGAAAAATTTCTTTATTGTTGGACAGAAATAACACTGCAATTTTAAATTAAATGTATTTGAAAAGTAATTAAATTGTCAAATTCTGTGCCTGACAGAGAGATCATGTATCAATGTACAACAATGGGTTTATTTGTTCAGTAACAGTAGTAAATAAAAATCTGACATATCAATATAAACCATGTGACTAGAAAATATTTGGGGAAATTTAGTAGCAGTTTATTTAAAGCTTCTATTTAATAAAGTGCCTGTGAAAGGCTGGCAAAGTGATAGAGTGCTTGCTTAGCATGTACAAGGCCCTGGATTTGACCCTCAATACTGCAACAAATAAAATAAATAAAAATTAAATAAAATAAAAATGCCCATGGAAACAGATTAACTGACGAACATGAATTTGGCCATTGAAAATCATGCAGGAAAATGTCTCCACCAAGGAATATACATAGGTACAAGTAACAGTGATTGGTGGTGGAAAAAGAGTAGAGGAGCTGGTCAAAAATCTCACAATGACAGTCACAGATATGTGACCAAATACTGCAGTGCAAGGTCACAATAACTACCTTAATAGTCAGATTTCATGTCCTCAATTAATGGCTCAAATCTTGGTGGTCACCTGGAAGTAAATAGGCATATTATTTTGGCTGTTGTCACAGAAAATATACACTATCAAAAAAATGTGATCTGAATTGAGTAAGGCTAGATGGTAAATTAAACATGAAAAAGTTAAAGCTTCTGTCCTATCATCAGTTTGTTCCACTATTGGTGGGTGAGGGGACATATTGGAGGAAAGGAGAAGAGACTGGTGTCCTGGTGTAACCTCTTTATAAACATGATAACTGAACTTCCTAGTAAAGGGATTATTGATACTAGTCATTATCTATGTAACAATTTTAACAGATGTCCCTGGATTTGGATAACTTTCTTAAAAACAAACATTACTCATGGAGAATAATACATAAACTGTGCAACTCTCTAGGGTATAAGACATAGATGTTTGATGATCTAAACTTTTAGTCTCTCTGGTAACCTGTACACCTAGAAATAGAATAGAAACATTTTCTATTATGTTGGGGCAGAAAGGTCAAGTCTGATGTGCAAAGCAAGGGTCTAGGGAGTGACAAGAGATGACCCAGATCTCTCCCTGCATTGTCTGGCTTTCTGATTGCTTGATCTTAAAAGCATTAGTAAAGCTTGATATGAGATGAATTCCCTTGGGTGATTTTTATATTGGAGAGTTCTGGGTTCTGGAAACATTGATTTGCTGAAAATTTCTATATTAAAAAGAAATTGATGTTTAAATTATAAACTGCTATTGTTGCATATGGATAACAAAATTTAGTTTCATCTTTCTATTTTTAATAGATATTTGATATTTTATTTATGTTTTGTGTTGCCCCTAGGAAGACAATATGAAAAAAAAATTGGAGTTGAGGTAACCCAGTAATTGGGTATAGGAAGGAAATAAACTCTAGAAAAAACTGAGAAAGCCGCTAATTGAGAGAAGCAGACTGAAAATAGGCACCTGACTGCAACATTTCTGGCTTTCATTGAGCAGAATAAGAAAACTGAGTGGGGGAAATGGTTCTCTCTATATATTTAGATAGATTGTGGAACATTAATTTCACTGTAGAATCAATACGTTCACTTGAAAATGTGAGAGGTTCCCACTGTTAAAGTTTATAGGGTAGGGACAAATTTGAAGCACTTCCTAAAGCTGGTGTTATTTGTTACATATCGTGTAACCTTTACACAGTGAACTTAAATAGACAAATGCCTTGAATTAATCAAGATGGGACTAGAAGATAAATTTTTCTATAACTGTGTTCTTAAGAAAACTTAATTGTTATTCTCTAATGTTCATTTTTTGAGACCTTTATTGTTAAAATGCATGTGTCATTGTTGTGGGTAAAGATATCTCTTATAATCAATAAGAAATGGACAAAAACAACTCAAGAAGGTTTGGGTAGGACCTTTCTGATACTTGATGCTATTGATTTTCTTCCTTTATGGGCATAGCTATATTCCTGGTTGAAAGAGTCTGACTTTTAACTCAGACTTAAAAGTTCACTGAATTAAAAGTGAAGAACAGAAAATGGGAGAACTATGGCTATTAGGTAGAGTGTAAGTTTCATTTTCTCTTGTCCTTCACTCTTTCTCATATGTCAATTGATGGTAAATATTAGGTATTGCTTCTCTGGAAATCTATCATTAAAAACATTTTTTTATCATCTTTTTTCATAATATATCTGTGCTTTCCACTTGGATAATATAATAGGGTTTGGGGTTGCCATTTAGTTTTAGGAAGATATTTCATCCTAGGGAAGGTTTGGGGTACAGATTTGGTTGGTACTTCCGTGCATTTCATTGTTTTTGTTCTTTGATGTCCTTTTATCTTGAGACTACCTTTCTTACCTTTGGTGTGTCAATCTAAAAAATTTGTATTCAGAGAATCTAGAAATTTCTCAATCTATTTCTGCCAACTGTATTCAGTAGTTGCTCAGGGTTTTTTGACATTAGGGTATCATGCCTTAAACCAAAAATTGTCAGATTTTTCTTTTGAACACCTTTTCAGTGTATCTCTTTGCAAATCTATGGCAGGAGTTAGTGAATGGCTAGGAGTTTGGGTCCTCAGGATTGTGGTTCCCAGCCAGCTATGTGCTTATCCTAAACCGCATTGTAATTTATTGCCTCCTATGACTCCATCTGTTCGGGCTGACTGGCCAGCCAGGGTGAGTAAGTGAAGTACCACTCCTATATTCTGGCAAACATTACATCATTTCATGAATATGTGGAAAAGACAGGGTGAGTGCCCCTTTGTAATACTTTCTATTCTTGATAGCAAAAAGGCTTAATCAATGTAGAGAAACACTTGCTGGTTGGCAACGAAGCCAGTATCATTGATTTAAGAATTCAGCAGTAACAGATACTGCTAGGGGTCTCTCTTGTATCAATTATTATGGAAGTTATGTCTTTAAATTAAAAAATATCATATCTCTTAAAGCAACTTCAGTTGCTGATGATAACACAGTTGTAAAACTTATCCTTTGAGTAAACAAAAGGTAAGGGACTGTGAATCTTGTTTTTTATAAGAACTTATCAGGTTGCTATGATAACTTTAAATCTCTAGATTCATCAGATGTGGAGATCTAGCATCTGAAACTTACACTCAACAGTAGTCATTTCAACTGTAGTGCAGTGTGTGGGAGAGGAAAAAAATGGCACTAATTATTTGTTATTTAAACAAGATTTTAGAGTATGTTTTGTTTTGTAACTCCTGCTTTTCAGAGTAACCCTGAGTAATCTGCTATGGAAATGAGAAGAACTTAGAAGGGGTAACTGTATGGATTACCAGAATGAATTTTGTAGTAAGAGAAATGATACAGAACAAAATAATTCAGATTTAAATTTGCTAATTAATATCAAAATACTTTGATATATAAATGCAATGAGATGTATAGTATTTCTAGGACTCTCAGTACTCTTTACAACCTTTTGTTTTCCTACTCTTTTACTATTTCAGGAATAAGTCAAGACATGACTCTTTCCTTTTACTCTCTTATGTGTTTCTTTGACTGAGAGTTATCAACTTCTTTGGGATATGTATAGGGACTATAATACTATCCAAAATCCTAAAAGACTTTAATAAGAATTACACTTTACAAATAATTTTCATCAGATATATTTTGAAATATGGAAAACTAATAAAATCTTTAAGGAGATTACATTATGTTTTAGATGGCATGGTATTTAATAACCATGTTTTACTAAGCACTATGTGACATTATCTGTCAGTATTGCACAAGTATTTTTCATATTACATTCTCTTTGTATAGGTAATATTGTCTTAATTTGCAAAAAAAGAATATGAGACTCAAACATTGTAAAATAATTCACACCCACACACATAGTAAAAGTCATGGCTAGGTATCAAAGCAAGCTGCATCTGACTGAAACACATAATCTTAAGCAAGGCCTGGAATAGCAGTAAATATTGCATGCCATCAGCAAATTCAAAAGATCAAGCTACTATGTAGACACACTTGACTATCTTATAATTTAGTATTAATGATTTGATATGGAAAATACATCTGCTCCACATAAAACAAAATGATATTGTGGGACAGATTTTTGATAATTAACTCTAATCTACATAATTGAGGATCATAAATTGTTCAGATTCACAACCATCTATATTTAATTTCTATATTCTGAATATCTTTGAAAAAACTTTATTTTCTAATTTTGTTTCATCTTAAGAAAGTGTCTTTCTCTCCATTGCCTTACCTGCTTTCAATAACATCACATGGGGCCAATGTCTTTGATTAACTCCAAAACACTGGCACACCATTAATTAGAAATTAGAATAATCACAAATGTTAATTAAGAAATTAAACTTTGACAAAATACACTACTGGGGAAAAGTTATTGTACTTGTTTTTCTTTCTAATGATATAATAACATACTTCCTTATTGCTAAAATGATGCAGAAATAACTTGAGAAAAACTAAGATTGGGCAATATACTCTTAAAGTAATTGTAAAATGTTGCATTAAATGATAATGATGCCGCAAATCTCTTATGCTTTATCTTGATGCACTCTTTGCTTCTCCTTATATACATATTTAAATAACTGGTGATTTTATTATTCAATAATTAAAAGTGCCCTAATTTAAGTTCCTTATTAATATTTAACTTATGCCCTAAGTTAAATATCTTGGAGTTGAATTTAACCCAAAAGCACTCTGCCACAGAGCTACATTTCCAGCCCCACTCCCCTTGTTTTTCAGTTGAGACAGGGTCTTGCTAAGTTGCTGATGCTGGCCTCAAACTTGGGATCCTTCTGCCTCAGCCTCCAGAGTAGCTGGAATTATGGGTGTGTAGTACTGTGTCTGGATGTTGGATAGTATTTCTTAAATGTATTTAAATTAATTCTTCCACTTTGCACCCATAACTACCTTGTAAAATAGACAAAGAATATCATGTTATTCTTGTTTTGAGGTGAAAATAAGAATAATTTAAGATCAGTAACATGTATTTTAAGATCTACTTAAATAAACTTTAATGAGCTTGAAATAAAAATTATTCACTCTCTAGTTTCAATTTTATTTTTCACAGTTTCATTTCCTCTATCATTTGCAAAGATTATATGGTTTTATAACTTGACTTTGTTTTCTCCTAACACTGGACACATGTTCCTACCATAGGTGTTGGTGAATTAACTCCTACCATTTCTTTTCCTGGAGAGCCTTCTTTGCCTAGGAAAACTTACTCATCTATAAACTGATTCATCTTCATGTTTCCTTCAAGCAGAATTTATCACTCATTTATGTATTCTGATGAAATTTGAAATAAAATTTTTTTTCTGGTCCATGTATTCAAAATTACTTAACAAATGCCTTTTGCTTTTTAAATGTCATCTGTAATAGGAAATACAATTATTAAAGAAATACATAAAAATGCTGCCCTTACAAGTTTCCTGTGTTCATATGACCAGAGGTACTTTATTATGTTTACTATTAACCCTTCCCTCTTCCTGAATGCGTTGAGAGGGTACAGGAGTTAGGGACTAGAGTCTCTTACTTGTCTTTATATTTCCAGCCTTAAACATACCTGGCAATTAATAGCTAGTTAATATATTTTTAAATTTTTAAATGAACACTTAGCAGCTTTTCAAATGATATATATCTAAAAAAATAATGAAAGGAGAAGTAAAACAGATTTATTAAGTTATATACTCTCATTATATTATACAGACTCCAACATTTAGAAACAATTGGAAGACTATTAGAGACAATAGTCACTCGACTAATCTGTGATAGAATAATATTTTAAATGCAAAGAATGAAACTTAGTTTGCATTCAAAAATTGTTCTATGTTTTATTCTAAAACATTACTTTGAACATCTAACTTAATGTCAAGTATAAAATAGACATGTAAGAAGGAGCTGCTTTTCCCTTTATTTGCTTACTTTACATCCCTAATGAACCTATAAATTGGGGACGAGAGTCATGGGGAAGGGGCCAATTGGTTTAGTTTGTTTCATGGTCCCAGAGAGACGTGAGGCACTCCACTTTTGACCAGCATGGAAACTAGCTCTAATGGTATGGGTCAATAAAGCAAAGAGTATGTACTATTCCCAGAAGGGAGAAAAAAGAAAAACTCCCCCTTTAAATAACACTCTCCAATTCCAAAAGAAATAAGTACATACACCATCACATTTGAATATATCATATGATGGCAAGAAAGGAGACAATGAAAATAAGTTTTAAAGATTTTTATATGAATTAGAAAGCATTAGCTCTGCTGTTATAAGCAAATGATTACTGAACACCAAAGCAACTGGATATTTGAGCTGTATTTATACACATTGTGATACTGGCTCATGCTAATTCTTGTTGTGCAAGCTAATAAAAGCTTCAAACTCAAATATAAGAAGACAGCATTATTTGTTTCCCCAGCATCAGACTAAGATAAAAAATCTATAAGCAAATTTTTCTACTATTCAAATATTAACAATGGATAAAATGTGGAACAAATCAAAGATATTCAATATTAACGCAAAAAGCAAGAAGTCTTCACAGCATTTGTTAATGTTCAGATTGATACAGTAGTTTATTTTTAAAAATCAAAAGCTCTTCTATTATAATTTACTGAAAATGGTCAGTTTGTATAAACACCACAATTCATGTTTCATGGGTAAATTTTTTCTTTTCCTGAACAGAGCAAAACAGGTAACAGTCTCCTACTTCACTTTAGGCAGAAGGCACCATGTACAGAGATTTCATACAATAATTTCTCCATCCAGAGTAAATCCCCAACAGTTTATTCCCACTTCCCCACTCTGCTAAACACTAACTTTGTTACCCAATTTCTTGTTACATCTTGAATTTAGTTCAACATGACAGCTCCTGATCAGAACACATTCTCTCTATGACTATTGCACTAATATCTAGGGGACAATTTGGGAAACTGGGGAGTACTTTACCGCACTTACTCCTTACTATGCTTTACCACACCTACTCCTTACTATCAAGGCATTTCAACACAGATATTTCTACTTGCATTTGAATTCAACAAATTGCATTTTCACTAATAGGAAAAAAGAAATATATTCCTCAAATATTCTCTACTCTTGCATTGTTAGTAAATGTATAGGGATGAGTATGGTGGGAAAAAGGAGAAGGCAGAGGAAATAAGTAAATTAGTACAAGTAAGCAGAGTAAAGATAAGAATGTATCATAAAATTCACTCACATTACATAAAATATCCAGCTCAGAGTTTGTTCTTTGATTTATACTAAACTATGTTGGGACTTAGTACTAGATCAATAAATAAGATGGCATCAAACTAAAAAGTTTCTTCACAGAAAAGGAAACAACCAAGAGCATGAAGAGAAATCCTGAAAAATAGGAGAAAAACCTTGCCACCTGGCTCTCAGGTAGGGTATTAATATTCAGGATATGAAAGGATAAAAAAAACTTGACACCATAAAAACAAATAACCCAATCAATAAATGGGCAAAGAAACTAAAGGGACACTTTTCAAAAAAGAAATACGAATGGTCCACAAATATATGAAAAAATGTTCAATGTGGCGGGCGAGACCCGGGGCCCAGGGTTACTCCACATGCATCCAAGATGGGGACTGGCAGAGAGCCAAAGGCATGCTGAATGTGCCTTGAGGAAAACAGGAAGCGTTTACCATTGGCTTTATGATAATTAGTTCAGCCGCTTAGCGCGTGGACAGATATATCTTACATGTGTGCTTGAGCTCCTGATCGATTGACCTTTAATAGGATTGGGTGGACATATCTGGTTACAATTGCATATGCATGAGACTGCTTATATATTGAGGGTGTTATCCGAATAAAGCGGAAGCCGCTTCATGAAATTCTGAAGTGTATGTGTCATTTATCCCGCTGGTTGGCGGCAAGCAGCAGTTCAATATCTCTAGCAATTAGAGAAATTCAAATTAAAACTACACTGAAATTTCATTGCATACCAGTCAGAATGGCAATTATTAAGAATACAAGTGACAAGAAATGTTGGTGAGGATGTGAGGAAAAAGGTACACTCACACATTGCTGGTAGGAGTGCAAATTGGTGCAACCACTCTGGAAAGCAGTATGGAGATCCCTCAAAAAACCAGAAATGAAACCATTTGACCCAGTTATACCACTCCTCAGTATATTTGCAAAGGATTTAAAATCAGCATATTACAGTGACATAACCAAATCAATGATTATAGTAGTACAATTCAAATAGCTAAGATATGGAAACAACCTAGGTGCCCTTCAAAAGATGAATGGATAAAGAAAATGTGATATACATATACAACGGAATATTACTCAGTCATAAAAACAATGATTTTATGGAACTTGCTGGTAAATGGATGGAACTGGGGATTCATGCCAAGTGAAATAAACCAATCTCCAAAAATACAAAGGTTGAATGTTTCTCTGATATGTGGAAGCTAATACACAATACAAGAAAGGATAAAAAAATAAATATAAATTCAATGAGTAGACAAAAAGGAATGGAGGAATGATGGGGAAAGGAAAGACAGTGGAATGAATCTGAAACAACTTTCCTATGTACACGTATGAACATACCTGAGTGAATCTCACCAACATGTACATCCACAAGAAATTAATTTTAAAAAATACCTGTGGGTAAGTGGCAGAAAGATGAATGGAGTAGAGAAAAGGGAGCAGGGAGTGGGGAGATGGGAGGGGAAGGGGAGATACTGGGGACTGAATTAGAACAAGAAATATTCCATGTTTTTATAATTATGTAAAAATGGATCCTACTGTCATATGTAGCTAAAAAGATTCAATAGAAAAATAAAAATTAACAAAGAGTAAAGGAAACAAAATTAAAATTAAAATATTATAATTAAGAAAAAGTAAATTATTTTTATATGTCTGATTTTTATCATTTTTGCTTGACTGATATTTGAATTTAATTCAATTAACCTTTTAAACACTCAAACTTAATTAACCTTTTAAACACCCAATACAACTAAAGTTTGTATTGACAGAATTTCTTTTGCAGGTTTCTTTGAATATCTAATCATTTTCAAAGAGTATCATAATGACTTTGTGATAGTTCATGCAAGTGGACTGTTCATTTTTATACTTATGTTTAATAATATGATTAGGCAAATCAATGTGCTTCTGAACCTAAAGCAAAGCCCATTTTGAACTAGTTCCTCTGATGTTTCTCAAATAGTTCTTCAAATATCTTTCAAATTACTGTAGTTTCACCTAAGACTGACTTGTATGATGGAAGGATTGTGCCTTCTACAATTTTGCTAAGTAACTTTGGCAGTATAAAGAGGAATATTCAGATCCAGAAAGAGAAAATTAAATTAGAAACAAAGAAGAAATAAATTTAATATCACCATCATTTTTTTCTCATCAAGGATTAATACTTTAAAAATTATAATGCAGCTATTAAAACAGTTCTTGGGTTTTCTAGACTTAATGTTTAAATCTGATTACTTGACATTAAAGTTTATATGTCTGTGTATGTATTTTTTTTGTACCATAACCACCTTTGTATGATTAAGGCTTTCTTCTTTTAGTTTACACTAATCCATTTTGAAGTTTTATCAAAATTAACAAGTAGGCAAAACAAAAATCAAATTGACATCAGTATTTTCTCAAGAGTAAATGTGTATATCAAATTACTACAGAAATTTTGCTCATATTTTATTTTTGTTTTGTTTTTTTTTTTGGTGAATTTTTATTACCTTTTAAATAGGAGGTAGGAACTGTTTACGTGTATGTATAAAAAGAGAGATAGGGAGCTGGGGTTCTAGCTCTGTGGTAGAGCATTTGCCTAGCATGTGTGAGACACCGGGTTCGATCCTCAGCACCACATAAAAATAAATAAGGTAAAGGCATTGTGTTCATATAAAACTAAAAAAAAAAGAGAGAGAGAGAAATAGGAAAAGAGAGCAAAGACAGAGAATATTAAGCTAAACCATCTATTATTGGCTAGAGTAGATCATTAACAAATTAATATTTAGAAACCTGTGGTATAATGTTGGTTTCTAGTTATATAAAACCAATCAAAAGCAGTACCAAAAGAACAAACACAAAAGTGAAGGAAAAGGAGTAATTGACTGAAGGTCAAGAAAAGATGGATTTTAATGAAAGTGAAAATTTTGACTATGAGCATTAATATCATAGCACACTGCTCAATGAGACTTTCATCATAAATAATTCACAGTCTGTTCATTGAATAAAGGTCATTCAAATAACCAATAATTTGGAACAACCTGATTAGAGCCTTTCAAGGCAACTTTGAAGAAAAATTCAGGACTGATTTAGGTACTAGGGACTTGATTTTTCTTTCATGCATCCCTTAACTGCCCCCAAAGAACCAATTGAATGTAAATAAATAGACACATGAAAGGAAGTCTGGTAGAGTGGAGGAAGGGGAACCAAGGAGGGGAGGGAGGTCAGAAGCACAAAGAGGGATAAAAAAGGGGGCATCTTGAACTGAAATCAAATTACGTTCATGTATGAGTTTACTAAGGTGAACCCAGGTACTCTGTATAACTAACTATAAAGCTCTCATAAAAATTTGTTCTACATTAAAAAACATATATATAGAACACTCTCTTATATAGTAGTTTTCTGATTTACTGAAACTTTATCATTTATTTTCAAATACAAATTTACACTGGGGGCTGGGGGACATAGCTTAGTTGGTAGAGTGCCTGCCTCAAAAGCACAAGGCCCTGGGTTCAATCCCCAGCACCCAAAAAAAAAGTCAAATTTACACTGACATTTTGGCTTCATCTGTGTCATCAGGGAAAACAAAGGTAAATGAATGAACTTAAATACTGAACTCATATCTCACTGCTGGTGAAGGTGATTCATTTTAATGAATGTTTATGCTGGGCATGCACTAGTTTCTTTAAATAAATCTCCCACTTACTGGTTATATACATTTTTTAGCTAATAGCTGTAGGGCTTACAAACTTAGGTATAGTTGTTTGTTTGAAATACCTTGATGATTGAACAGCTAGAAGCCAAAGCTGCTGTCCTATAAAATAAAATTTCTCAAGAAGCAGAAGCTACTTATATGATTTTAGGTCTTTATAATATACAATATATGTCTTCATAGCAGAAGCTTCTCAAACTGGTCAAATAACAATTTATATTTTAAAATAACACAAGTATGTCAATCTTCTTTGCAAAATTTTAGGTAAAAATGACAGTGTAAATAAGGGAACACTTTAGTGTCTTAATGAAGAATTAGTTCAATATCTTACTGTATTTAGACAATTTCATCTTGGAAGTGTGCATTGCAATAACACCTGTAATTTTTCCTTCATAGACATCTATGGCATATGTGCTCCAGGTTATTGGGCATAAAGTTATTCAGTGCTTGTGTTCTTCAAGTTTTTTAAAATAGTATAATCCATTTCCTTTTTAGAATTCTTATGGGCCCTATCTTGAAAATACTTCCCATCCTCAATACCTCATATCTGTGCAAATAGACCATAGACACCAGGTTGTTCACATTGGAAAAAATAGGTCGTGCCATGGCCCAAATTTCCCTGGAATTAATGAATAAACACTGAACTGTAAGTGTTCAAAGATAGTGTACCAAATAGAAGTGTAAACAAATGTTAATCTTAATGGTCCATAAAGGAACTCAAATGGAGTCAATTATTACAGAACTCAACAATTTTACCTGGTACATAAAAGTGGACACTGAAACAGAGAGCACTTTTGGCTGTCATGAGTAAGGATTGTATGGAATTTCTTGCTAAGGAGGAATTGTTTATCATTATTGGTGATTTCTAAATGTTTCGCTTAAAATCTCTTTTTCTTCTTTTTAAATTTTCCAGCAAGATCTGTCATCCACTCTCATGATTTCCATGTATTCAATTCTGAAGATTCTTAATTCTCCAGGAGGTACCTATCCTACTACATGAAGAACACATGGAAAAGCACAGAGATAAAGTGCCATGCCCATTGAATTACATCAGGGGCAAGAACTGCTCACATGCTATCTCACATGAGTTATCACTGTGAAGATATCGACCAACTGGACAAGATTGCATTTGGCAAGATTCTCCACTGTAAATTTCCTGATTTTGTCCCATTTTCTATATTGTGTTTTATAGAGGGTTAAATGACCTCTGGTATGTCTAAGAAAATTTGTTATTTTTGGTTTCTTTAGCTTTTTCTTTCTGTAAGTACAGAAGTGTCAACTTCTAAGATCTTTTCATGCCAGAAACTGGAAATCTCAGAGTGTCTTTTCAAATGATAAATCAAATCAGAAACTTACCAGATGACTCAACCGCCCTACCCAAAGTCATTTCTTAAAATGAAAAGATTAATTTAGCTCACATATGACATTTTGGTAGAGACAAAACTATAGGGGCAGAACAAAGGATAGTGATTTCTAAAGGTCATATATTGGGAGATTTAGAGTACTTGAAGCAATTTTTGATAATTGTGTCTGGTTGTAAAATGGCATGCTTTGTCAAACATTCAGAAATATATACTAGAAAGTATTGATATTATTACCTTAAATTATACTTTAATGTTATTTAAAAAAATGAAAAATAAATATATTATATTGAACATTATAAAAGTTCACACTGAGAAACTTTCTTTCTTAAAAGTTTCTAATTCTGGGTCATCTCACACAAAAGTTTAAGTGGTGGTACATCATTTTATGTCTTGTTATTTGCATTTCAATGACTTTATGTGCTGACTTTAGAAATGTGATCTCTGATTACAAGGTAACTCTTTTCAAAACTAGTTGCTAAATAATATTTTGAATGTTCCTGATAAGCTTTAAAATGATCCTGTAGTGAAAGATCACTTCTAGTGATCTTTAGGAATGCAAAGGACAAGTCATGTTGAGTAAGTAGAAAAACAGCCCATAAACTGACAAGATGGAGAAGTGTTTGCATAAAAGCAAAAAGACTTGCAAAGGTGTAAGTAGAATTTAGACTGTTTGACCATATTCCTAAAATATAGAATGCGTTTGAAGGAAAGAATGAACATCATGCTGGGGTAAGTAATGAGGCAAGATCGTCACAGGCATCAACCCTGTCCTGCCTTGTCCATGGACTCTTCGGCTTCCCTCCTTACTTTCTGGAAGTCTCAGTAGCAACACAATGATACAATTCTGGACTGAGGTTCAAGAGGGCTGGGGTATTGCCACTGGTAACTTTATTATTGTGTGCTCTTCTGTCTCTATATCAGCATTTGAAAAATGGTTACACATGATAAGTTATTTTATCAAATTCAGTTAAGCAATTTGAAGCTAAACAAAACTATTTCAAGTTAAAGTAATTCCATATAATTTCTAAAATAAGTGAATTTATTTGTTACAAAAAATATTTTAATCCACTTTTATAGGCAGAATTGTAGACTTCCAAATAAGGTTTGAGGTTAGTAAGTATGATAATGAAATTTTATTCTGTTTTAGAGTAGCATCCCTGTAACATTTGAGTATAATTGCAAAAATATATTTATTTCTTGGAAAAAACTCTCTGAATTCTATTTTATTTTCATAACAATTAAATATCTTAAAGAACAAATTGAACCTTTAACATTATTTAAAACTTAGTTTAGAATCAGCATCAAAGTTTTATCAGTTCTTTTCAAAATTTTATTATGATTGTTTTGAAAAAAATTTCAGATATGCTTATTAATTAGCCTTTAATTTTGTTGCTTCAAATCTAAAAATCAATTCTAATTTAGGGTTTCAAGTTGTACAAAAACAAAGTGATGTTAGAACTGGTTGTTCAATATATTACAGCTGAACCATTTTTTCATGTGTATAGAAATGAAATAAATGCATTTGAATATCACATTTGTCCCTTATCAAATTATCTTTTAATTTTCTTTCTGGTAACATCTCTTTTTATCTGATCAAATTGGACAGTTGGTCTGGTACAAGAAAACCTGTATTACTTGAAGTTTTCTTGGCATAATAATCTTGTTTTCAGATTTCTTCAGCTCAATGAAAGTACCAGTCTGTAAAATAGCAAAAACAAAACACTTTAATTGTATGAATTCTATGTCCTCTGCCTCCAGGTGCTGCTTGTATTTGCCAGTGAGCTAGTCAGCACTGCAATGTAAATTATGATGCTACAATCATACAGTTCTGACTTTCATGATTAAATGTTTATCAGTGAGGTGGTGGGGGCTGCTTTAAAAAGCCAGGGAACACCTGTATGAACCTACGGAAAAATGAGAAAATACACTCTTCTTATATATGATTTATCAAAATTCATAAATGCATTCTATTGTCATGTACAGCTAATTAGAACAAACAAATAAATAAAGTCAAAATCTAAATTAAAAAAAAGGCAGTGAACAGAATTAGGAACACTGTATTAGTTCCCATCATAGCCAACAAAATATGCAGAGTAAAGGGCTTCCCAGTGATGTATGATTGTTTTCAAAAATTTACTGAGCAATTGAACCCAAAGAGCACACAGCAAATGGTAAAACTCGGAAAAGATTGTATGTAAAGTGATATACTTTCTTTTTTTTTTTTCTTTTCTTTACTTTTATTTATCTAGTTAATTTATTTTCATTAGAGCATTATAATTATTTTAGTATTTGGATTAATTTTAACAAAATAATACATGTGAGGAATTTGATTTTAATCCCCATTCCCACCATGCCTCCTCCCTTCCCCAATTCTCCCACCTCTACTCTACTGATCTTCCTTCTACTCACTTATTGATTAATTTTTGATTGGTATTTTCTACATATATATGAAGATGAAATGTAATAAAATAATCATGTTAAATTCATTCTAAGTTTTTCCCCCTTCCTTTCTTAATTATCTTTAGAGTTTAACTCTTTCTTCTGAATTTACAATAAAGTGGCTACATATTCTGAAGTGATAGTTTTAATATTTTTTAATATTTTCATTTGAAAAAATCAACATGCCATTTTTAAATAATAATCACTAAATCCCAAAATGTTTTAATTATGAAACAATTATGAGACAGTTCCTTTTCCCTACACTCACAGAGTCCATTCTTTTATAATAGTGTTAGGCACAGAACATTTTTGTGACCCCAAAATTCATAGGTTGAAACTCTAGTACCCAATGTGGTGGTGTTTGGAGGTGGGGCCTTTGGGAGGTATTAGGGTTAGATTAAGTCATAAGGGTGGTGACCTCATGATGAGATAGATGTTCTTAGAGAACATCTTCTCTCTCCACCATTTGAGGACACAATCAGAAGGGAGCTGCTATAACCAGGACCAAGGCCTTCCCCAAGAACCTAGCCATATTGGCACCCTGATCTTACCCTTTCAGCCTCCAGATTGTGAAAACTGGCATCTGTTTAAGTAACTATTGTGATATCCTGTTACAGCAGCACAAATTAAGGCAATTAGCTAGCATTGTCTCCTTTAAACAGTTATTCAAATAAAAAGTTGAGATTAAATTCAAAATTCAAAGTGCTTATTATGGTTTCAAAACCCCAATGATCTAATGACCTCTTTCACCTGTTCATCTCCTGTTTCTCTTGCTTGCCACATACCTGCCTCTCATGCTTCCTTCCTGTTCTTACCTGCCATTCTCACTTCTTCACTGAAGTATGCACACAGGATGCTTCTTTTTAGAAGGGTTTCTTCCCCCATATCCATAAGAGCTTTCTCCCTTTCTGTCTCTACAAACTATCTGAACACTTTCACTATCTAGTTATCTTAATATATTTAGAGAGTAAGAAGATAATACATTTTATCTGCTCTTGGACTAGTGCCACAAATATCCCTAGGTTTCTCCAATTTTGAAGCTTAAATTATTCTGAATGTTTATTTTCCTTCTAGTTCCAAATAATTCACAATAATTCTCTGGTTCAAATAGTTTGTGAAGGAAGTGAATTTTTTTTTTTATTTTTTGAAAAAAATGTCATCATTTATTAGTCAAAATATATGTAAAGATAGGGGATATTTTAAATTGATCCTGAATGGTTAAATCAAGTATTCCTAATATGGCAAACCTGAATGAACTCTTAAAACTCAAAGTTCAATAAACAAGTGAAGAAGTTGAAAAGGACCAAAGAACAGTGTAAGGAGTAAATTCCATTTAGATATTTTAAAAATATTTACTTAAAACTTGTGACTTGCTCATTTGAATTAATTTTCTCAAATATTGATTTAGATTAGTTTTTAATTCTGTTATGAAAGATTTACTTCACATAGTGTTAATAAAATCTCAGTTTAATGAATCACTAAATCTTGCTCCAAAACAATTTCCCTGTTGGACTTTGTAGTTCCGAATTCTTCCCCATCTCTGCTATGAATCAAGCCGAATCCTGCTGAAGAACCATTTGTAAAATCTTCCATGTTATTCTAAGATTATAATGGAGTTTGATAGTAAGAAGTACTCCTCCCTAAATAAATTAGTGGTTTCCATACATTTTTAGGCTACATTTTAGATTTACTTATTTATTAAACCTCTTCCTTATGAAGAAGAATAAATTCAAGAATATGCTCATTGTTAATAAAATTTAAAATACTAAGAAAGCAAAAATCACTGGTAATTTATTTTAAACTAATATAGTATTAAAATACTCTTTTGTGCATTTTCAGTCATTTGTGAACTTTTGAAAATTATTCTTCTATCATTTCCCTTCTGATTAGAGAAACTGGTAAAATTTAGCCAGAAGCCTTCTAACTTGCTGCAATAGAAAGAATGAAATACAGTCAGAAGACTGGCTTTACTCTATAGCATTATTCTAGTCCACAATTCTTTTAAATTCTGATGAAATTCTATTTTTCATGCAGCGACACTGATAGACTGTTGTTATTTTTAGACCCAGTGCTGTAACAACAAGTCACCATGTTAGAAGTGCCCTGACTAACATGGTGGCAGTTACAGCTCTGATGGAGATTACTCCTGACACAGGTCAGGCAGAGCAGTAGACTGGGTCATACTGTCCTGGCTGCTGGCCTTCTTTCTTGCCCTTGTGCCTTAAAGAAATATGAACCTATTCAGTCCATGTAGCATTGTGGTGATAATCATTTCTAATGGAGTGTGGTTACAAGATGTTACACAAATATATATATCATTCTGCCTGGTAATATATCTTCTTTCCATAGAGCAAACAGTGCCCTATTTAACTGGAATAACCACATTCATCTTGATCTGCCTGGGTGTTAAACTTTACATGGTTGCTGTACTGATTTCCTAAACAAAAGCATAGAGTTTTTTAACTTGATGGAAAACAAAGGATTTCTAATCATCTGAGGACTGAATATCATCCCTCTGTGATTTTTCAGAAGTGTCCACTCATTCAAACAAAAAATGCTTTTGTTCTGTTTTGAGATTTTTAAGAAGACTAAATAATTATAATTCCTGTTGTTTGATGAAAAAAAAGGTGCAATAGAAGTTATTAAAATACTATCTTTAAAATATTACAATTGGTTCCTCCTTATTCAGACTAGAAAAGAGACAACCAAACAGATGGTAAATGTGGCCTATTCCTAAGGCAGGGAATGATGGCTTCTACTCAGTACTCATTTTATTCCCCCTTTGTGGTAATAGCATACCAATTTTATTTTTTGTACCTATGTGTTAGCTAAAAACAAAAAAAGTCTCTAATATTTTAGAGCTTTCCTACTACTCACAGTAAATAAAATGTAATTAGAATTCATTAACTTAAGCTGATGAGAACCCTTTTGAAAGGGGACCTAATTTAATCAGCAAATAACTAATTTTTCTTAACTTCCTTCTTATTCCCACTTCTTTGACCTAGAAATAATGTTTGAGTCTTCAGTTAACATCTTGTGATAGTGAGGTGGTCAAAGTATTAAAGCCAAATACTAGGAAATTTGAGTAGAAGGAAGGACATGCCATAGACTAACTGTCTCTGGATTTCATTACATGGGAGAAAAATATAACAACTGCATAAGCAACTGTTATTAGTAATCATCCTACTCTCAGAATAATTTATTCCTAAAGGAGCTAACTCCAGATTCTGAGATATCATGGCATTGCCCAGTCAGTACTGAGTTTACCAGGAACATTTTGTAGATACCTCAAGATCAGAAGGATTGTGCTGTTCCACAGAAAAGTGACCTTCACATGGCTTGCTCCATCTAGCAATCTAGCTTTATCTTCTCCTTGTAGATAGTTTCATATTGGCCATCCACATGCTTCTTAAATAATTACTTCCCTGTGGTGGAATATGATATGATGGAATTTTTCTTAAACCAGTGTTGTAAAATAATTTGCAATGATTCTTCTGCACATGAAAATTTTGTATTAAGTGGAAAACTTTTCTGTGAATCAAAATATTTGCTTTGTTGAATGTAGACAATAGTAATAGACCCATAGACCACATATAAGGAGGGACAATTAGGCAAAACTCAATTAGTTTGTTTTTGAAGAGTCTATTTGTATTGTTTGTCATATTAGTAAGTGCTAGAAGGTGAGGTTAAATACATTATGCTGCTTCTCTGATTAGATGTGTGTCTTTAAGCAAACTTTTAATTATTTTTGCATATTTGGTAATAGAAAATTTTTATTAGAAAATATATAGGTTTGAAAAATGTTGAGCATGCCAGGGGAAGTGACAGTGGCAACAGCTTTTGAATATTCCTAATTCATCCCAAAATGTCATATAAAATAAACAAGATAACAAAAAATATTCTTGCCAAATCCTGCAATAAAACCTATAGCAAAGTAACACTATGAGCCCCAACATACATAACAGATGGGGCCAAAACAATGACAGCAGCAAATCAGAAATGTATAGTAAAAGAATTTATTATGGCCTAATCATAATCTTGAAGAAATATGTCCAAGCACATGAGGAATACTGTAGAAAACTCCCAAAGACACAAAAGTGGCTTAAACAAATAACAATATAAATAATATTCATGAATAAGAAGACTCAATATCATGAAGATGTCAATCCTTTTCAAGTTAATTTAATGAAGAATCGATAAGAATATCATTGAGATTTCATTTTTCTTTACTTGTCTAATTGTTTGGCTTGAGTTGGACAAATTGATTATAATGATCAGTTTGAAGAATAAGCAAGTAAGAATAGCCACAAAGGCTTAAACAGGACCAGCAGTGAGTGGTTGCTATTCTGACCAAATATTCACAAAGCATCTCAATAATGAAAACCTCAAAAATGTGACCTTGGTGCATAATGCTCCAAGAGAGTGAATGGAATAATATAAAAATCAAATGATATATGGAAATGTAACATCAATGAAGCTAGTTGTTTTAATTTGTGAGAAAAATTCTAATTCATATTCTAGTTTTAAAATAATCCTTAAAGGAAAAAAATATAATTAGGCTAATTTCTTATAATTTATAAGAAAAATTACAACTGAATTAGAAGTTTAAATATCTAAAATATTCAAGTAATAAGAATTGATAAATTCATAAATTAGGAATGGGGTGAATTTTTTTAACTGATGATTCAGATGACAGATTGATAAATGTTGAATCTGAGTAGACTTTTGAATAGCTAAAATACAATGAGTAAATTTATTTGCAATTTATAATTGAAGAATAATATTTTTAGTATACAAACAACTTTCAATAATGAAGAATGAAAAACCTGAAAAATATAATGATAAAAAATTAAGAAACATGAAGACAGCCCCCAGAAAAAGAAAAGTAAATTGTCTAAACTATATAAAGTAGAGACTCAATTTCACTCACAGATAATGCACATTAAAATTACATTGGGGGCAGCATTTTCCATTTTATAGATAGGGAAATTCAAAACTTTGACCACACATTTAGTTGTTGAGACTGTAGGGAAGTGAGTTGTTTTACATATCTCTAGAGGAAATTTACAATAGCTCCACCCATAGTAGAGTTTAGAAAATATCCAATAAAATTATGTATGTATGCAGTTTTCTGATTTAACAATTTTGTGGCTAAGAATGTATCCCAAAGATACACTAGAGAAAATCCCAAAATACAAGTGTATAATTTGTAAGGGCAAAAGAATGGAAAGAAAAAACAATAGGGAATTAATCATATGCATCATGGAATATCTATAAAATGTCATATTATGCAGCTCGGAAAATGATCGAGAAATATTACATACTTCTGTGGGAGAGTTTTAGATTATATTGTTCAGGAAAATTGGGGAAGAAAGTGTTAATATTGTTTTCTTTTTTTTAAGAATTAAGGAGTTGAATATAACTCAATATGTATTTAAGTTCGAGGTTCATTTTGTCTCAAATGCAGTAATTGTCTTTTCTAAAAAGTTGTTTCTGTTTAAAAGTTATTTAAATTATTTATGCAGCTTCAAATTTAAATCATAAAACAAGCTCCATTTAGGGAAGCATATTTTTCCATTTTTCCCTAGTCAGCCTTTTTTCTCTCTTCCTTTGCTTAATGATAATTATATTATGTAATGTTGTCCTGGTTCAACTTAATTAAATTTAAATACAAACAATTATGTGAATGTGTGTATGAACATTTGTGTTTGGGTGTCATGTATGTTTAGACATGTATTGCATCTAACTGACATCCACAGAGAAAAAAGTATCAAAACTTTCTTTAAAACAAAAGTGTTTTACTACATATTCATAGTGGGAAATACCCTAAAAATTTAAAAATACTAATCAACAAACAAATAAAGATCTTAAGTTTTTTTCAGTAATCATATTATGCAGATAGTGTTGGTGGTAGTAAGACTGGCACATGAATATTGTGGAATAAAGGAAAGGCATACTTTCATATCACTGGAAACTGAGGCTTCTGACATGGCAGAAAAAAGGATTCAATATATATATATTAGTTTCCACAGTTTTAGCAATATATATTAGTTTCCACAGTTTTAGCAATATTGCAATTTTGGTGTCTAAAACATCTTTGCATTCGTGATTTGCTTGACTAATCTCTTCAACACTAGCAAAGTTTTATCCAGCCATATCCTTAGCTTTTTTCCTAAGTCAATCTTTACTAACAGTGTATCCCCAGTTTTAATATGTTAGTAATCTGGACTTACTGATATTTTCCTAAATCATCAAATCTGGTTCATTTTTACTTAACAAATATATCTCAGTTTATCTCTTTTCTCTCACATCTTACCATAATCAACAAAACTAAACCAGGTCACACCTTCAGCACTTCACTTTGAAAACTTCTCAGCTAAGAATACATGTTTATTGCTTATAAGTTCTTTTTTCTGCACAACTTTAGGACAAAATTCACTTAATTCCTTCCTGTAACTGTGTATCAAGGATTTTTTTTCTCCAATATCTAAAATACATTATTCATTTCCTTCTGAACCTCTAGGATATCCTCTGAGATGACTCAGCCTTTCTCTCTAATGTCCCTCACTTTATCCTAAGAATTCAGTGGCAGGGTCTTTAACCTGCAATTTTCTACTCAGAGTCTGTTGCAGGAAATTTAGTTTTTCTCTCATCCTCTTCAAAATTTCAAACTCTGACCCCTATCAAATTCCAAAGCTACATCTTTTTTTCTTTTAAGCTGTTTGTTGCAGGAGTATCCCACTCTGGTATCCCAAATGTCATAGCTTCCCATTGCTGTTATAATAATTTGTCGGAAACTTGGTAATTTAAAAAGTATATATTGGAATCATCAAGCCATAATCATAATGTTAGCAGAACTATGCTTCCTCCTAATGCCTTATTGGAGAATGTGTTTCCTTGACTTTTTCAGCTTATAGAGCTACATTTACTATGTTTGACTTATAGGGAAGCATATTCATTCCCTCTAAGCCAAAAAGGTCTAACACAAAGAACAGAGGCATAATAATACCAAGTCATTAGATTGTGGTTTCCATATACCAATTAATATCAAAAGAAAAAAAAATGTCTTTTGAGAGAGGTGGTTTATTTTAGAAATGGGGTAGAAATTACAAAAGATTTGCTTGGGACATTTTGTCATACCAAAAGAAATCAAAGAAACTATCAGATTACTGAGTTCTAACCAAAAGATCTCAAGAGCTAATATAAAACAAATTCTACCATCCATTAAAATAACTTCCATTGGAGTGAAATGAATTAAATCTGCTTAAATCTATCAGTCAGTGATGTTAAGGAACCCACAACTAATTAATCATATTTTGGATGCTACTTCAGAACTAACTAATTATTTTGTAAGTTGCTAAATAAAGAAAAACAATGAATAATTTTTCTGCCTTAAAACAAATATTTATTGAAATTTCTATTTACAAAGATATGTCAGCTAACATATGGTGAAATATAAAATTAAAGAAGCACCACTTTGCAAATCTTAATGAAAAAATTATTTGAGGCAATGCTTACCAATGGCTATTAACTTTACCAAAATAGTTGTTTTTCATCATTTTTAGCTTAATATAAGCACATAGTACCATCTGTGAAATGAATACAATCTACATCTCATCAAGATTCTGTATCTAATCAATTTATAGAAAACTCAGTTGACAGAGGAATGACACTAGGTGATCAAAGAAGCAAAACTCAGAAGATATAATGATAATTATTAGTGCAAAGGTCCTTTTTTATTAAATAAATACACAAGAAAGGGGAAGCTACAGATTCAAAGAGTTTAAGAGAATTATCAACCAAGTGCAATGAGTAGACATTATTTTGACCTAGATTCAAATAAGATGTAAATAATAATAATAATTGGCAAAGTCATTGGACACATTTTAACACTGGATACTTTATGGTATTAAAAGAATTACTACTATTTTTAGGTGAAATAAATTCTACCATTAAGAATTCATGTTAATGACCTATGAAAAGAATAAGCTTGAAATGAGTTTCAAAATTATTCTATGAATAAAAATTATATAGGACATACATGAATTTCACTTTCTTCCTTTTCTTCCTTTTCAAATTTTCTTTTGGAAAAATTCAATATTTCTTAAGTAAAGAAAAATTCTACTTAGGCACTGTTAACACCCTTTTCTTGAAGCATCATTCTATATACTTTTGTTTATTTAGTAATTATTCATGGAAAACTTCTTTTGATACCTTTCTCTTCCCAAAGACTCAAAAGATCTCTGAGTCTTAGGGCTAAAATTTCAGTTTTACTATTTATTGCCTATGTGACCATGGGAAAACTACTTATTTTGTGTTCAGTTTCCTCACCTGAAAGATACTAATATAATGAACCTTACAGAAATATAGGGCACATCTTAAGAAACTTCAAATAAATAAATAAATACTAGTAATTATTAGTCATCTTTACCAGTAAAACAACCATTGACTGATAAACCTTCTAACAGCTTGTGTGTGTGTGTGTGTGTGTGTGTGTGTGTGTGTGTGTGTGTGTGTGTTTACTCTGGATACTTAGCACTTTTGGAACATCTTTTCTAGATTTGGAAAATTCCCACTTTAAGAGTATCTATTTCTCCAAGTAGAAACCCAAAACTCTCTTATCTCAGCCTCCCTTGGAGAGGGAACTTCACAATGCAATCTAGTCAACAGCAAACATACATCTAGAATTCCAGTCAGAAACAATGGTGTGTGAGCAATCTTGGTTTTGCAAAGGATAAACTAGAAACCATTAGGCATCTGAGAGCTGCTTTAACGGGTGTTCTAGTGTACAGGGTGGCATATTAGAGGAGCCAACCCAACTATCCTACAGCAGCATGTTTGGTGATAGTTGATGCTTCTTTGGAGAAGTCTGCATTGTTGTTGGATTGCTCCTGTATTTATACAATTGGTACTTATTATATGCATTTGTTTTGTTCTGTAAAGTCATCACAAATGCTGAATTGGGAATTACTGAACATTGCTCCTAGGGAAAATCCAGGATTAGGTTTCTGTAACTACTTGTCACATTTTAATCAGCAAATCAATACATAACCTTGTTTATATGTATTTTTTAATTTACCTTTTAATTTTTTACAGACTGCATTTTGATTCATTGTACATAAATGGGGTATATGTATTTTTATTTAAAGATGTCTTATTTAATATATATGGTGGAAACACTGAACTTACAGTTCTATAACTCATGCCTGAACACAGCTGATTCAGTGCATATTTTTCCCATAAGACATATCACAATCTTCTTGTACTTAGGAACTCTAGGCTGCACTTCTACATTGTGCTTGGGGACAATATAAATAGCCATATCATGGATATGAAAACACAACAATGCAATGAAAAATCACATGGTATTGCATATATTGCCAAAGCACTGTTTTCATTATGATCACCTGCTGGAACTCTGCTAGTTACTCACTCATCAGGTGATGCAAGATCTTCCTGCTCTATTCAGTCCATGAATGATCATGAGAGTGCTAAATTAATTGTGGTCACTTGGAAAATTCATAAATATGGAAACTGTGGATAATGAGAACTGAATTATTATTACAATATTAGAAATTTTTAATTTTTCTGCTTTACTACTAGAGTCGTGCCAGTTCAGTACTGCACTGTGTATGCTGGTTGATGGTGAAAGAATGTGCCCACATGGCAGGGCAAGGCAGAAAATAGGAAAGAGAAAGGAAAGTTATCTTTCAGTCTAACCTACATGGCACACAATATTGTCCTTGAGGTGGGTTTCCTTCTCACATTTGGACACAGTGTACCTACCATGGAGTATGCTTGTTCTCTAAATTTATTTTGTTTTGGAATGCATCAGATTCAAAACCTTTTGGAATCCAACCTTCTTTTATCTTCTATGGCCTTCCCACAGATAGATTCAGAAGAGAAAATCACCAACTCTGTTACTTATAATTTTGTCAGAAAATAGAACTCTTATTATTTTTTGTCTTATAGTACTATTAATCGAATAATTATGCAATGTCAACTCAATAAAACACACTTCAAGATAAAAGTACATCATTGATCTGTAATCACAGTCACTTATTTCAATTGGTTACCAATAAATGAGTTTATATTTTCCTCATATTCTTGATGAAACCTGACACTAGGAATAACTGAGTAGCATACGTGATTCAAATAATGTTTATTGTTCATTCCATAGATGTATATTGAGTTCTTTTGACTTATATGGCACTGCTCTGAGTAGTAGACTACATAAGTATGAATATGAATTCTTTCAAACCTTGTGAAAACTCTCGGATTTTAAGTTAGATTTATTTTAATTGGTATTCAAAAACATAAAAATTATACATATTACTATATCAACATGTGAAGTTTTGACACATGTATATTCCATGTAATGTGCAAATCATATTAAATGTATCTACTCAAACGGTTTTCATTTCTTTATGATAAAAATTCAAAATCATTTTCTCTACTTCTTTGAAGTATATAGTACATTATTGTTATCTAGAATCATCCTATTTTACAATAGTATACCAGCACCTCTTGGTTCTATCTGACATTTCATTATATTGATCAACCTTTCCCTACATCATGCTTCTTTCTATTCCTCCTGGTCTGTAGTAACTACCATTCTTTTCTTCTCTCAATTTCTACACTAGTAAGATCCTATAGGACTTGTGTCTCTCTGTGCCTGGATTATTTCATCCAACAGAATGATCTCCACTTCCATCCATGTTGTCACATATCATAGGATTTCACTATTTTTTACGACCAAATGGCATTCCATTGTATATATGTACCACCCTCTCTTTATACATCGTCCATGGATGGTAACTTGGGTTGTTGCCCTATATCTTCTTCAGCATTTGTTATCTTTTGTCTTTCTGCTAATATCTGTGGTAACAAGTGCAAGGAGTTATTTCATTGAAGTTTTGTTTTGCATTGTCTTAATGATTAGTTAGGTTGAACACCTTTTCCTTCCTGTTGGCTTTTGTGTGTGTGCTTCTGAGAAATGTCTGTTCAGCTCTTTTGCCCTTTTTAAGTCATTATTTTGGGTTGGTTGTTTTTTGCTATTGAATTATATGAGTTTCTTATATATTATGTTGATTAAACAATAATTAAATATATATTGTTTCTAAATATTTTCTCTCATTACCTAGGTACACAGTCTGAAATAGGGTTCAAACTGATTCTTTTTCTTGTAGATATCCTGTTTCTCTGGCACTATTCATTAACGTGAGTTTCTTTTTCCCTTTATTTGTAATTGGAACCCTAATTGAATATCAGTTGACCATGGGTGCATGGTTTTATTTCTGGATTCTTCATTTTATTCCATTGGTTTATATATCCATTATATATATATTTTGACTATTGTAGACATTAGCATATTTCAAAATCAGAAATTAGGGTGAATCCACCTTTGCTCTTTTTCAGGATTGCTTTGACTATTTAGTCTTTTGTGGTCTATCAATTTTGGAATGCTTTTTTTCTATTCCAGTAAAGAAGGCAATTTGGATTTTGATAGGGAATGTACTGAACAACAGATCACTTTGGGTAATATGGAAATTTCAGCTACATTAATTCACTAACATAGGAACATAGGATTTGAATACATTTATCTGTGTCTCTTTAATATCCTTAATTAAATGATAATAATAATGAATAGTTTTTAAAAACTCAGTTTAGAAGTATTTTACCAATTTGGTTAAGTATATTTCTAATAATTATTTTTCTTTCCTTGTCATTTTGAATGGAATTGATTCCTTAATTTCCTTTTCTTTATTTAAACAAACATGACTAATTTTTTATGCTGATTCTTCGTGATTCTATTGTGTCTTTGTTATGTCCTTTCATTTCTGATTTTATTTGAGTCTTCTCTCTTAATAGTCTTGAAAAAGTTTTGTATTTTTTCTTTTCCAAAAACCATCTTTTAGTTCTGTTGATAATTTTCATTGTTTTACTAGTTTCATTTTATTTATTTATATCTTTTACTAAATTTGGTCTTAACTTGTGTTTTTTTTTTTTTTTCTAGTTGCTTGAGGGGTAAGATTAGGTTATTTATTTGAGGTCTTTCCTCTTTTTTGATGTAAGATTCTTGCTTTTGTAAACTTTCCTCTTGTATCTGTTTTGTTATGTCCAATAGCTACTGGTGTATTAAGTTGTTGTTTTCTTTTGTCTCAAGATCCTTTTTACGTTCATTTTGATTTACTCTTTGACACATTGTATGTTCAAGAGTGTTTGTTTAATTTCCATTTATTTTTTAGTTTTCTTACTATTTTTGCTCTTATCGATTTCTGATTTCATTCTGTTTTAGTCAGCTTTTTCACTTCTGTGTTGAAAAGACCTGACAAGAACAACTTTAGGACAGGAAAAATATATTTAGGGACTCATGGTTTCAGAGTCTTAATTCATAGACAGTTGACTGTATTTCTTAGGGCTTGAGGTGAAGTAAAGCAGAACATCATGGTAGAAGAGTGTGGCAGAGGAAAGAGCTCACATGGTGATCAGTAAGCACAGAGAGAGAGAGAGAGAGAGAGAGAGAGAGAGAGAGGGAGGGAGAGAGAGAGATTCCACTGGTTATATACAAAATATGCTCAAAGGCATGCCCATAATGACCCATGTCCTCTAGCCACACTCTACCAGACTTCAGTTGCCACTCAGTTAATCCCAGTTAATTAGTTCACTGAACAGGTTAAGGCAATCACAATCCAATCATTTCTCCTCTAAACCTTTTTGCATTGTCTCACAAATGAGGTTTTAGGGGACACCTCACATCCAAACCATAACATTGCACCCTTGGCCCCCAACAGCTCATGGCCATCTTACAATGCAAAATACATTTTGTCCATTTCCAAGAGTCCCCATAGTGTTAAAAGTTTCAAGATTACCTAAAAGCTCTGGTCCAAAGTCTCCTCTGAGACTCAGGGCAAACTTTCATTATAAACTCCTGTAAAATAAAAATAAATAAAAGATAAAAAACAGTTTACAAGTGTTTGGTATATAAAGGTACACAGTAAACATTTCCTTTGAGAAAAATAGGGGCATAAAAAGAAGGGATGGGAACAAAGCAAGACCAAAATCCAGTTGGGCAAACAAGTCCTGTATTTCAATATTCAGTATCTGGGGCATATGGCATAATGTTCTGTCCAAAGGGATTGTGTAACTCCACCCCTGTGACCTTGTTGATTACAGTCCAAGTGGTCTTTCTGATGATTTGCCTCAGTTCAATTCCTCTAGCCTTCCCCAGCAGATATTACAGGATACTGGCATTTATTAATCTTGGGGATCTCATTGTCTTCCTCATCATGTCTCCATGCACCACCATCTCAGGGCGTCCTCACAGGGACTCTGACCCTGCTTCACTTTGCCTGGCCTCCAAGGTCTTTCTTTGAAATCTTGGTAGAAGCTTCCATGGACCTCTAACTCCAGCATCCTTCATTCCTGCAGAACCAGGACCATGTAACTGATGCCAATGTCTGCCACCATATTATGCAGTAACCAATTCTCCAGGGACCCTGGCTGTAGCAATATCTGAGTGCCTGGGTAGCTAAGTATGTTGAAAAACCTTCCTAAGCCACTTCTTAAAAGAAGGGTACCCCATTGATTTCTTCTCAAGAGAATTTTTACTGTTACTTCCTTGAGTCTCAGATGGATATGATCTTGCCAGCTCCTGAGATTCCCTCAGGCTATCTTTCTTATTGTCTCTGGGCAAAGTCTTTAGCATTTCTTTAATGGAGGTAATGTCTTTTAGCAACTGCAACTTTCTTAGATCTGGTTTTGCTTCCACCTTTGAAGTTCAGATTTTTCAAACCTTTCTGCTCTGTTTTCTGCTCCTGATTATCACAATAAATTTGACTAAACACTATCAATATCCATGCCTCTATCCAAATGCTGTGCTGCCTAGACATTTTCTTCCACCAGAGTAAGATGTCCATCATTTTTAGAATGAACCTCACAGAAAGTCTCAGGACAGGGACAAAATGCAGACAATCTTTCAACCAGAACAGAACATGATTGGCCTGTACTCCAAATTTAATGAAGTCCTCCTCTGAATCCTCTCAAGTACTGTCTTCACTGTCCATGGTCCTATTGGCATTCTGGTCTTGAGGTTCTACCAGAATCAACCATTAAGTTCTGCTTACAATAATCTTAAAGCATTTCCAGCTTACATTGCATGTCAAAATTCCTCCCACCAATTCCAAAAAGTTCCAAAAGCTTCTTAACCACATGGTCAAGTTAGTTACAGTAAAATCTCCACTCTTGATACCAATTTCAGTTTTAGTCAGCTTCTTCACTACTGTAATGAAAAGAACTGATAAGAACAATTTTGTAGGGGAGGAAAAGTTTCAGAGGCTTCAGAGGTCTTGGTTATAGACCGTTGGCTCTATTCCTTGGGGCTTGAGGTGAGGTAGGCAGAACACCATAGCAGAAGAGTGGTGGAGGGAAGTGGCTCATAGGATGATCAGAAAGCAGAGAAAGAGACTACACTAGCCAGATACAAAATATATGTCCCAGAGGCATGGCCCCATTGACCCATATCCTCCAGTCACACTCTACTGGCTTTCAGTGGCAACTAAAATTAATCCCACCAGTGGATTACTTCACTGAAGTCTCTCATAACTTAATCATTTCTCCTATAAACCTTTTTGCATTGTCTCACACATGAGGTTTTGGGGGACACCTCACATATAAACCCTAACACATTCCATTGTGGTTTTTAAAGACTCTTGCAATGATTTCAATCTTTTTAAGTTTGCAAAGTCTTCTGACCTAACATGATTTTTCTCAGAGAATATTTCATGTATGCTTGAGAAGACTGTGTGACGGACTGCTTCTGATTATTCTGTGCATGTCTTTCAGATCCATTTATTCTTTAGTGCTATTCAAGTCAGCGGTTTCTTTTTCACTTTTCTATGTGGATATTCTATCCATTATTGTAAGTGCATATCAAAATTCCCTATTATTTTTTATTGCTATTAATTTCTGCTTTCAGATTTGTAAACATTTGCTTGATATAGTTAGATGCCTTAATGTTGGGTACATGTATGTATAATTTCATATTGTTAATTTGAATTATTTATTTATTCTTTACTTAAAGGCTTTTTTTGCTCTCTATATATGTTTTATGGTTAAAATCTATTTTGCATAATGCACATATAGCTACTTCTACTTTCACATTTCATTTGCATGAAATGTTATTTCTTTCTCTTTAACTTTCAACCTACATGTATCTTTAAATCTAAAGTGAGTCTCTTGTATATGGCATATAGTTAGATATTGTCATCCACTCAGTCTTTCGATGCTACAATTTGGGAAATTTTGAGCAATTTTTAATTCATGTGAGCTATGGTCTTTTCTCTTTCTCAGCGTCCGTAATACATATGTTGAGTTGTTTTTTGATATGACATAAACAGTATTTACTCTCTGCCCACTTTTTTAATTCTTATTTTCCCTCTGACAGGAAAATTGCAAATGACTTGGTGTTGATGTTCTGTATTTCATTTTTCCTTTAACTCATTGCATTCTTCAACTCTAATTTCTTGGTTTTCAAAATTATTTCTATCATTTTGTTGAGTTTCTTGTTTTGTTCATGTATTATTTTCCTGATTGTTGAGTTTTCTTTCTGTGTTTTCCTATAGCTACTGAGCTTCTATAAAGGGATTAATTTGAATTCTTTCTCAGGTCACTTATAGGTTTCCATTTCTTTGGAATTAGTTGTTAGAAAATTATTGTGTTTCTTGGGTGGTGTCATGTTTCTTTCTGTTTTATGTTAATTGTCTTTATGTTTGCATATTTGAACTTCTTCCACACTTTATAGACCAGATTGGCTTTCGTGGAAAAAGACCTTCCCTATGGGTTAGTGTTAGGGTGCCAACATTGTGGGGCATGGTGACTCTAGTTCTGAGAGGAGGATGCAGTAGTGAGGTAGGAGGATTACAAATTCAAAGCCAGCCTCATCAATTTAGCAAGGCCCTAAGTATTATAGTAAGATCCTGTCTCAAAATAAAAATAAATTAATAAATAAAAAAGACTGGGAATGAGGCTCAACAGTTATGTTCTCCTGGGGTTCAATCCCCCGTACCAAAAAAAAAAAAAAAAAATGAAAAACTCTGATTCTGATTTTGTTCATATACTATAATATTTCAAAGATTCATATATGCATATTATTTAAAGTGCAGCCTGAGAATCATGGTGATAAGGGAAAGTAAAAGAATGTCTTGTTATTCTGAGTTTATAGCCAACAATATTTCAAACAGATGTGAATCAGTAGGAAAAAAAAAAAAAAGCAATCAGGTATTATCAAGTATTAGATACATTGCTTCCCAACTTTGATATGTATATGAATTACATGGGATATTTGTTTGAAATGCATATATGAGGTTCCATAATTAAGCCAATAAAATGTAATGTGCATATTTGAGATAACATATGCTTTCAATAAAATGTTTCAGGTGGTTTTGAATCAGAAAGCCTGAAGATAACACTGAAAGTAACTGTTCAGGAGATACTTAGAACTATGTGCCTAATATTTTGGGACTATAAAACTCAATAAATTATCTTACATAATACAAAATCATCTGCTATACCCTGAAAAATGTGCGTACTTCAAAAATCACGTTGAAATGTATTAACTAATGTGATGAAATTAGGAGACAGAAGTGAGAGAGAAAGAACACACACTAGCAAAATATAGTTCCATATATGACCCCACACAGAAACACAAACACACACACACACACACACACACACACACACACACACACACATATGGAGAGAGAGAGAGTAGGAGAAACATAATATTCCTCTATATAAGAGCATTCTACAATTTAATACAAAAACATGTAAATGATTTACTATGTTAATATCATCTGGTTTGTTAAGTTTACTATATTGATTATTGTTTTTTGACACATTTATATTATTTACTCAGTAAGAATCCTTAATATTGAGTTATTTATTGTTATCAGAATGTTAGAAAGATTGAATCTCTATATTCATAAATTTAAACACATTAATCTTTTCTTCCCAGAAATATGAGTTATGTCAGGAAAGTATTTTTTGTAGCATTAATTCTTCATAGTACATAGTGCTGCAAAAGTAGAAATACTATTGATTTAAGTAAACTACTTTAAGATTATTGATGAAATCACCCACTCTATATTTCACAATGTTTATTCATTAAGAAAATATGAAATTCCTAACCTGTGATGTGTAGTTTGGATTGTCTTCAGCTCTTCATCTCTCTTAAATAGTCAAACTCAGAACTTCCTTGATTCTTTGAGCAACAGTTATTATTTTTTGTTTCACTGTTCCTGTGTAGGAAGGGGCCTGACTGGTAAAATTTTCTTGAGAACAGATGTACTTGGAATGATTTCAATTAACTAGAAATAACTTCCTTCATTATATAATGTTTAATCTACCATGAAGGCAAAATAAATCAAGTATTAAGTAGGGAGGAGCCAGAAAAAGAATGAAGAAAAACCATGCTTTGGTAAATTTATTATTTTCCACCTACCTTCTAAGTAAAATCAGTAATAGCACACTTAATCTAACCATAGACACAATAGTCAAAACAACAAAACTTGATAGATATTTTATGTATAAAGTTATGGGAAATCAAGACTTTTATTTAAACTTTTAGACTGATACTTCACTTCCCTAAAAAAGTTGTTTAAAGGAATATACTTGAATTCTATACGATTTATATTAAATTTAATTTATATTAATCTATCTCACTAATGTTGCTATCTTTCTAAAATTAGCATGTGGATATAAATGTGCTTAGATACAAAGAAACTATGGAGCCCAAGCCAAAGAAAGAAGATTTAAATGGATTTAGAATATTTAAAATATCACTAAAGAAAAAAATATACAGTTTATAAAGAAAGACCACACAATATATAAATAACAAGAATGAAAGAAAAACACTTTGGACAAAAGTTCAGTTTGTTAAAATTTATTTTTAGCAACCGTAGTTGGTGTCTCTACAATCCACTATTTCATAAATCAGAAACAGCACTCCATCATTGTTCCTCCTCCAAACATGTGTTGAGCTTTTTCTAAGAGTGATAAAATGACGTCTTGAAACTCTTCCTAGTACACCAATGTTCTAATTCATGGGTGAACAAATTTGGTCCATAGTTTACATACACTATTGGTTTTTATGTTTTAAAAATGGCTGGAAAACAATGAAAATGATACTAACAAATCCTAATAAGTGAAAATGATATTAAATTCAAATTTCAAGTTCATTTATAGTCTTATTGGTATACAATAAGACCATATTCTTATTGGTATGACAATTTTTTTGTATATATTTTATGACTGTATTTGCATTACAACAACAGAATTGAGACTCCCAAGGTTCCCAAATCCTAAAGTATTTTTAATCTGACCTTTCTAGAACAATTTTTGGCAATGCGTATTCTAAGTCAATAAGCATTTCTGAGTGACTAAGTCAGCTAATTTCCTTCCTAGGAAGTCAAAACTTAGACTCCTAAATATGGCCAGTTCCACATTCTGCAGGTCCCTGTATGGTTTCCTTCTTGATTCACATAAATTCACTCATTTGTGTATATATTTCTCTCCTATCCATATCACAGTAAAAACTTGGTGAATAAGTTTCATGCCATATGTGTATGCTAGTTCCCTTTTTCTTCAATATTTATACAACACTTAGAATTTATGGTTAGCAGATAAGTGAGTATCACTTGATGATAATAGACACATGTTAAGGATGAATTTATCTCCTTCTACTCAAAATTTTATCATTGATTATTTCTCACAAAATGAGGTTGTATAAGTGCTGAATAAAAATAATATTTTATCTTAATCTAGTTTTTTGTCATGTTTCTGTTTTAAAATTTTGTTTCCAATAGCATATTGCTTCTTATATTTTGCCATGTTCCAAAATTTATTTCCTGATTTTGATAACGACTGTGATATCATTGTAGTTCGAGGAAAAAGTTGTCAACATATGAGTTCAAGGACTTCCCCCTTGTTTCCTTCCATTCTCAAGTTTAGATGAGGTTAGGAGAGTTCAGCACCATATTGATTCTCTAGAATAAAGTGCTGAAATACCAGAGAAAATATCTTTTCTAGTTTCTGTAGATTTCAGGGAATATTGTTTGCAGTCTTTCATTGATCTGAAGTGTTGAGTGTGGCCTGTCTATTAAAATTAAAAAGTTTCAAATCATTAATAAACGTATAATGGGTTCATTGGAAGAAAATTTTTTTCCATTAAAATATTGGAAAGTAAGATATCAGAACAATAGCAATGCATGTGATAGAGATGAAGAGAAGAATAGTATTTGGAAAAGTTTGTTTTTATAGTTTTCTAAAGATATGGGTAGATGAATTACATTTTAAAATGTATTGCTTTTCTCATAGATCTGAGTTTATAATAGGACATGTAATCAAAGGCAGAAAATTATTATTTTACTACTGTTAAAGTTAGGGTGCTAGTGGCAGAATTTGAATCTAGATACTAGTACCTTCGGGCACATGGAAGCATTGTCATGTTTCCCGAATCTTCTAGAAAGTTTATGAAAAACGAAAACAGTTGTTTTACAAACCAATAGATTATTTTTAAACCAGCAGAAAGATAAAGGGATATTATAAGGATAATGTTGAATTTGAAATTACATTTTCCTACCAGCAAGTATTCAGTTTGGGACTCTCTATTTAAGAGTTCAAAAAAAAATTAGAATTAAGTAGCAAAATGTGACTTAAATATATAGAAGTGGGTTAAATGACCTCATGAACTTTTTGAATGAAATTTTTACTTCCTTTATTTTATACTTTAAGATGTCTGGTATTGAAAGAAATTAGAGGTCGTTCTTGGAAGGGAAAGAAAGTCAATGACCAGCTTTTCTTTGAAAGTTCCAGTATTTTTCTATCAACCAAGGTCTGATAAATAATCTGGTGAATCAGATTATTTTAGATAGTATTACAATGAGAAGAACAAAAATTTATAGGAAATATTTTGAAACAGTGGGGAAAATATGGGTTGTGCTAAATATATAAAATCAAGATGATAAAATATCGCCAAGAGTTGTATAGTCCACATTTTTTTTTTACCTATTTGACAGTTGATGGGTATTTAGATGGATTCCATATATCAGCTATTGCTTAAAGTGCTACATTAAACATGGAAGTGCATGTTAGTTCTCCAATATGATGATTTACTTATTTACAGATAGGTACCCAGCAGTGGGAACTCTGGATCATACGGTAGCTCTATTTTAAGTTTGAGGAGGTTTCATACTCTTCCATACTCTGTACAAGTTTTCACTACTACTGAAAGCTTAGTTCTTGTTCTCAATGCCAATTTAATAAGGAGGACACAGTTTTGAGGAAAAGGAAAAAGAAGATTTATTACTTTGCTAGCAAAGGAGAAACACAGGGGACTCCTGGCTTAGAAGCTGTGGTTCTACCCATCAGGGAGAAAAGAGGACTTTTAAAGAAACTCTTTAAAGGCTGCATTCTGGGTGTGCCCTGTCAGGGAGTCCCAGGTATGCCCTAATAGTGTGTTGAAATTTACTTGTTAATTTGAGAGATGGTCACTTCCTAGATCTTCCCATGACATCTTCTTCCTTCCTGTGGTAGGTATGTGCTCCAAGACAGATAATGCAAGGTAATCTTGTTTCCTGCCCCCTGGTTGGAGGTGGGGGAGGAAGAACAGGAAGAGGAAAGCACCTCTTTTAAAATAAGCAGCAAGGGTTATATTGAAAGGTGAAGCGGACCACTGTTCCATCACCAATGATGCACAAGGACTCCCTTTTCTCCACATCACCAGTGCTTGTTATCTTTTTTGTCTGTTCATTTGGTAAATTATTCTGATGGTAGTGAGGGTGTATCTCATCATGGTTTTCATTTGCATTTCCCTGGCCACTGCTAATATTAAATATTTCACATATACTTTAAACTATTTGTATGTCTTCTTTTTAGAAATGTCTTTTCAGATCTTTTGCCCACTTTTTAATTGGACTCTTCACTTGCTATCAAGTTTTTGGAATTCTTTATGTGTTTGGATATATCCCCCTCATCAGATGTATAGTTTGCAAATATTTTTTCTCAGTCTGTACTTTGTCTCTTTATTCTGTTTTTATAAAGGAGAAAGCAGAATGGAGATTACCAGAGGCTAGAGTTGAAAGAAGAGGTTGGAGACATGTTGATCAAAGGATGCAAAATTGTAGTTAGATGGGAGAAATAAATTCAAGAGCTCTATTGCACAGCATGGTGAATGTTATAAATGATAATATATTTTAATTTTGAAAAATGCTAAGTGTTGACGTTAAATGTTCTTACTACAAAAAGTGATGATTGCAAGGAAATACATATGTTAATTGTGTATATTTTATCAGTGCACAATGTGCATATATTTCAAAACATCATGTTACACATAACAAATATATACAGTTTCATGTCAGTTTTAAAACAAATAAACATTTATTTATTTATTTATTAGTAGTGTGATTGAACTCAAGGTTCACACATACTAATCAAGTGTTTCATCACTGAGTTATAAAGCATTAGCCTTTTTTATTTTTTAGTTTGAGACAGGGTCTCAGTTGCCATAATTGACCTTAAACTTGCAATCCTCCTGTTATAGATTATAGGAGTACCCCTTATAAGTGTGAGCCACTGTACAGGATAAAATAAATAAATTTTTAAAAAGGGGGAAAAAAAAGGCTGCTGAGAGGTATGCAAGCTTAGATAGTGCTACACTATGAATGGTCAGAGAGAGTGCCAAAGAACAGCCACTTTATTTGGAATGGCTTTAGTCTCCTTAACAGGGGCATTAGCTCTCAAAACCAATTATCAGCTTTGCTAAGATCCTACTCACTTTCTGCTCTGACTTGTAGGCTTGATAGGAAAGGCTAGAAAATAAAAAAATACACATGTACATGCATGAAACACTTTGAATGCAGGAAGCATTTAAGAAAAGCAATAAAAAAATTCAAATTATGCTATGATTACATTTTGGTCTTATAAATTGTGCTGGTATCTGACACCCTAATGGTAAAGAGCTTTGGAAGATTTGAGTTTCACAAGAATTATACTATTCTTGTATTTATTTAGCATATCTGATATATGAGGTTTTTTTTCAAATTTTTACGTATTTTTTCATGCAATCATTCTAGTAGTCTCTAACAGAAGGAAATTTTTTAAATTTAAATTTTACAAATTAAAAAACGATTTTTGGATATAAAAGATTTTTCCAAGGACATGATAATAAGAACTGATAGGACACAGTTTTGATGCACATCTCTTTCATTTCTTTGACCAAGGATTTAATAAAGACATAAGGAAGAAAATGGAACTCAGAATGAATTGCTCAAGGTTATGAGTGGTGCAGAAGAACCCATGTAGCTTTAATTCTGTATGCCCATCTGACTATAGAGGCTGTTTGTATTTGCTTTCATAACAAAATATTTCTTTGATCCATTGAACATCATTATTTTTATTTGGGAAACTCTCAAGATAATTAGTGCCTACAGACCAAGCAATGTAATTTTATGAAGTGTTTATTTAATGACTGCATCTTTTGTAAAAAAAAAAAAACAAAAACAAAAAAAAACCAACAACAGTTCTATTCATTTTTGGTTAACCTGTTGTGTTCTCATTACTGACATAGTAATATATGACTGTCTATGTAGCTGGTTTAGGAGATATCGTTATAAACCATATAAAAAGCTATTCAGCTATTTGGCACTAAATTGATTCCTATGCCTGTCAAATAGCCAATCTTGAAACAAAATAAAAAATGAGGCAGGATGAGCTTAAATTCTTAAATCAAAAAACTCAAAACAATATAATCTGAACTACAGACCTCTAAAGCTCTCTGAGGAGTTTTAATTAAGGATAATACTGTTCTCTTCAGGAAAGAGAGAGACACTTTAAAACTTTATGGAAAAAAAAAAAGCAATAGATCTTAAATCCATGTAAGAACTCAGAGAGAAATACTACATACTAATCCTGCTAGTATAATTGAAACTATTTTGAAGATTTAATTCTCACTCCTCCCTTTCTGCCAAAGGCTAATGCTTTTGCATGCCAATGATAAGGTTCAATACCCTCACAAGCTCAGAGATGTCTTCCTTGGGGCTTTATAGGAAGCAGTGCTGTAGATAAAGATGGAATTGCTTCTATTATAAGGGAAGGAATTATGTATGCAATATTAAGTGTTTTCTCCTTTTAATTATCCCATTGCTCTTTATTCAAAGATCTTTGAGATTTCTCCCAAAGAGGTACTATTTTACCTTATACAACCCTGTCCATCCTGATACACAATGATTCATTTGCTGTATCACTAAAGAAAAAAAAAAAATTAGAACTGTCAACAAGTGTATGAAAGACAATATAGTAGGCCAGACCTCATCCATAGTATAAAACTGTCCAAGATTTATGTTGTTTGGTTCATGGAATGTTAGGAAATAGAAGTTGATAAATTATTTTTAAGTAAAAATATTTCAGATGGGGGATACCACATTTAAAAAATTTGAATTTCCGGTTTTTTAAAAAAATCTTATCTGTTAATTTTTTTTTTTTTTTTTGGCATGGAAGCAGGAGCTCATTTGGGTGGCTTGTGATATCTCCAGTCCAACATATATGCTGACCCTTTATATTAATTCTAACATCTCTCCCTGGTTCTGTAGACTTTTGAGCTTTCTACATCTACGGTATACTTGGTGTTTATGCTGTGATATTCATGGTTTTATCATTAACAAGAAAAATCTCAAGTTACAGGATATAAAATAGTATGACCCTGTACTGAGAACCAAATTAACTTTATGTCAGTTTTACAATACTGTATAGCAGCATATCATTGAATTAGAGAGTGGGAAGAGCCCATTTCCATTTATTTCATCTCAACCCAATGTTGTCTTTCTCAACACATCACTGTGTGGAAAACAACCCGAAAAGAAAATGAATAAACAAGAAAAAACACATATTAAAATAAATGTTTTTACTTTGAAAAATGACCCCAAGAATCCACATTTATTTCTCATCATCATAGAAGACAGAAAATAATGAATGCACCCACAAAGTGATGTGTTTATTGGTGTGATGTTATGTTCATTAGTGGGCTCCATTTATGCCATGATGAAAGCATAATGGACATTTTATGTATAAATAAAAAAAAATTTATAATATTTCTAATAAATGTTGCAGGTAAAGAAAAATTATTCATTGAGTACAAAAGCAAATTAAAGGGAAATTAAAATTGTACCTTATATGTGATTGGAGTAGACGGCATAAATAAAGAACTCTCTGTAGCAGTATGGTTTTTGAAAACTAGAATAGACTGGGAGGTAAATGGGACTACTAGTGCCTTATTTCAAGTAAAATTTTAAGAAGTGTTTTCTGTATAATCCTTTTATGCACATCACACTATTTATTCATGACTTCTAAATATCAAGTATTTTTCTCTGTTCTCATGAATTGTTCAATCTGGTAAGGGAGACAGACACTAAACAACTAATACAAATACATGAATTACACAAATTTTATTGGTTATCAGGAGATGGGGAGATAGGATAGTGAAGAACAATGGATTTTTTTCAGGATGAAGGGAATATTATAAAAGTAGACAATAGATAGTAGTCATGGTTACACAACTCTGTATATGTTTTACATATGCCACTAATTTATCCACTTCAGAAAGGTGAATTTTATTTCAATATATATGAATAAAATGGTTATTTAAAATGAAATTATACTTCTATGCGGCTCAAAATTTTACCTCTAATGATATTTATCAAAAGTAAGAGAATGCTTAAAATAATTTCTATGTCCTTTGAAGGTCCAAATTTAAAAAAGTATTTTCTCCAAACCAACTGCTACCATTATTTGCCTTACTAACAATGCCTAATTATATACTATTTTACCATTCTCATCTGCCGAACTTATACTTACCTTAATGGTTTCGTCCTTACTATTTCCTATTTATTTTCTTGGAAATTCAGTGCTATGATTTTGATGTTGAATGTCTTTCAAAGTTTCATGTCACAGGGTGGCATTATTAGGATGTGGCAGAACTTAGAGAAATGGGGCCTAGTGAGAGATTCTTCAGTTATTTGGGGCTATCTCCATGAAGGGGATAGTGGGAACCCAACCTCTTCTTTCTCTTTAATTCCTGGTCATGAGGTACACAGCTTTCTTCTGCTATATTCCTGCCATGTCCTTTTTTTGCCAGAAACCCAAAGCAGTCATTAATCATGGATTGAAACCTCCAAAACTGTGAGCAAAACTGTCTTTTGTCTTTTTAAGTTAATTATCCCTAGCATTTAGTTATAGTGATGGGAAGTTAACATCACCAGTAACCTGAATAATTTCAGTTTCTTTCTTTCATTGATATATTTTTCTGAATGTGAAAGATTTAAAGATGCCTTTCCTGAGTGCAATGCATAAAATACCTGTTTACCTCCTTCACTCACCCATACATTCTACGTTATATTTCCTTATTTGTGCAACACGTATTACTTCTTACTGTGCCATGTATAATTGTTTATTATTTGTTTCTACAGAAATGAGACAATGCCTATGTGTTTTGTTTATTTTGAGACAAGGTATGTTTCATAGTCTGATATTAAACTTACAATCCTCCTTCATAACCTCCTGAGTAGATGGGGTTAAAACTAGGCTGCCATGTCAAGCACAAGCATATATTTTACTTCCTTGTATGATTTCAGCATTTCTGAATGAGTTAAATGGAGAAATAAATTAGTATACTGAGTATGTTTAGCATGATAATTAACTCCTCAGTTTTAGTTCAGTCATCTATAAGATAGGAATAAAAATACTCTATGTTTCAAAGTATTTTGTGAGTGAAAAAAAATGTGTGCTAAATGACTGACATGTAGTCTAAGTTTCTTCAAAGATGGAGCAAAACCAAGTTTTTCATCATTTGGGGACTTTATCAAACTTTCATGGACAAAATCACATAAAAGCACTAATAATACCACCCTATCTCGAAAACATCTATACTTAAATTCTGTGAAGTAATAGAAATAATAAAAAGAAAGAGAGAGAACGAAAGAAGCAAAACATTCAAGGTTTAAATATAAGATACTTTGAAATCTTAAAAGTGGATATTGTTAGTGATTTCTTGAATTGCCTCACTTAATGTCACAAAGGCCCCTGGAGTAATTGGAATACTAGTCCCACAGTACTTACTAAAGAAAAAAATATTCAGGCCTGCTGATTTATCCATAGAAATAATCTTCAGAAAGAAGACTTGAGTGCTGAACCAATTTTATGCTGTCAACATCTAAAACAGTATTGCCCAAAGGAGAGCATAAAAGCTCTGAGGATCTGAAAATTCTGCAAGTTTTCTTGGTTTTTATTTAAATAACAGCAATGGTGCTGTGCAGCATTTTCTCCTTGAGAACATTTTTTTTAATACAAAAAACCCTCAGTTCTGAGTAAAAATGTATCAAGTAAGTGAACATAGAATGTGTATTTAAAAGGAATATCTGAACTGTCCAATCATTTATTCAGGTAAGAATCACTTAATGAACACCTAATATTTTCATGGGTTTACTTGCCCTGGGGATTATAGTGAAAAACAAAACAAACAGATTTTATGTCTTCATGAATATTGAAGTTATGGTGCATATGAGCAAGAAACAAACTAGCAACAGATATAAAAAAAGAGTATATATTCACAAGTATTATAGATTAAAAAACAAACAACAATTGTAGATTCTGAAAAGAGGAAAGTGGAAGAAATCCAGGGTACTTAAATTTTGATGGAATTGGAGCAGATTCCTAGGAGGAATCACTTGGATAAAGACATACAGACAGTTGGAGGGAGCCTGCATTATCTGAAACTGTTGTTGTTGATTAGAACCTAAAACCAAAAGTGGTATGCAGACATTCCCGATGAAAGATATAGCAGATTCTCATGAGAAAAAAGAAAGTAATGTTCTTGGACAACAGACCTGAAGATGATATAGTTTTTAAGGTAGAGAAGGAAAACTAGGCAAAAGTCAGAGCTTGAAAGAATTTTTGGTGTTTTAAAAATTGTATTATTGAAGTATTTAAAAACATATATCATGTCATTTAAAAATAGTTTTATGTAGGCAAGACACTACCTGAATTAGTTTTGTATTTTACTGTGTTTGTGTTTAGGAGATAATTGCTTCATTCCAGGTAACACATGAGTTGGCTTGCACTGGAATGCTCTGGCATTACAAACATATGGGAATAAATTGACTGGAGATTTATTTGGCAAATTGTGAAGGAAGAGAAGAAGGAAGCAGGACATCAAAAACAACATTTATAATTATTTACTAATTTTTATGGCAGAGGCTCTTGTAATATTTATGGCAGAGGCTCTTGTAGGGCCTATGACACTATCCTGCTCCATAAATACAGCACAAACATTCCATCCCCATTAACAACCAATGCTTTTACAAATTTCTCATATATACAAGTAATAATTAATAATAATAATAATAATATCTAACTGTGGGCTGGGGTACAGCTCAGTGGTTGGATATTTACCTAGCATGTGTGAGGATCTGAGTTCAATTCCAAATGTCACAATAAATAGGTAAAATGATATATAACTTTATTGGCTATTTACATGCTATTCACTGAGTTACATACACCTCTTACTCGTTATCATACTTGATCTTTAAAAGATTATCTTGGAATATATACCATTATCTCCACAATTTTATGTTGGAGACCCAGGCTTGTAGAGAAGTTACTTAACAGAACCTCCACTCTAATATATGTTGGTCCTAGTCAGAAGCCCTCATGACCTGGTTGTCAAACCAAAGTCAGTGTAAGCATAAACTGAGGTGTTGAGGTGTTGGTTAAACCAACACATACTTGGATGATTCCCTGTTTTCTGATGCCATCGATGCAATGTTGCACCTAAGATTCTATTTTTTTTTTTTTTTTTAGCACATACGTCAAAGGAACTGAAGAAACTCTGAAGTTCTTCAATTATGTGAGTGTGTGGGGCAAAACCCTACAATCCTATACTTCTATCATCTTCTTGAGCTTGAAATCTGCTTACTTTCCACCTTTTGGGGATATGATAGGGAATGTTTCAGCCTCTAAAATCTAGTATTTTCAATATTCTAACCTGCAGAAGGGAATCAACAGTCAAGCACCAGGGAATCTGGCATGCTGGTAAAAGCTTCAGTATTCAGTTTTACTGTCATTGATTTTCCTAGAAGGTATTTTTGCCTCTTGAAATAGAGCTAGTTTAGAAGCAATGGGAAGACAAGTTGGATCCCAGGACTGTATTACAAAGAATATCTTTCAAATAATCAATAGCTACATGAAGTAGATATGGAATATAAATTCCACCTTGTAATACTATTGTCAGCACATTCTTCTGCTTTAAGACTTACCCTCATTCTCACATCCAGAGGCTATCTTTACAGTATATTGTGATAGAATCTACTGCAATTGTAACATATACTCGTGTCAACGACTTCTCAGTTTGATGAAACTTTCCATTTATTTGACACACAGGTAATAAAAATTGTTGCTGGTAATAATAAATGATGTATAAAATGTTCTTGCTTTGGAAACTATAATCAATAACATTCCAAAATCTTGTGTTTTCAGAAGACAAGCCTCTGCTTTCTTTGTGCCACTCCATCACACTTAAAACCATGAACTATACTCATTATTTTAATCACAAAATATTATTCCAGAAACTGCATTAGAGGTCAAAAAAAGGACAGTTTGACTTTCAAAAACATATTAATGTTTTTAAGAACTTTTTTGAGTATTTAGTCTTATTAAAACATATTTATACATTTCTCTTCTGCATATCATTTGACAATTATGACATTAAAATACTAACATGATAACATTATTACAAAAACAATAATCCAAATTATAGTACTATTAATGAATTTATCACCACAACCAGCAGAATTAATTGAGAAGAATAAACATAAAACTATCACATAATATTTCACAAAATAAAATAAATACTTAAATGCAAATTCCAAGGCTCTCTTTACTTCAACAGATAATTGAAAAATGAAAATGTCATTGGGTCACAATGCTACACACATGTAAGTAATATCCTATTTGAAAGGCAGAAAGGATTCTGATACAATTGTCTTTGAGGGGTAGGGTACTACTTTTTTTAAAGAGAATCAATACAGAGGCTAAGAACACAAACAACATGGTAAAAGCTGTATTAAAAATTATAGTGCACAATTCATTTAATCTTCCTAAACTCTGTTTCTCTAGACTCCATAACTGGGAAAATAATATCTTGATTGGCTTTAGCCCCCAAAGTCATTTGAAGTGATGAAAATGAATCCCTTAACACTGTACTTCACACATGGCACTGATGAGAATTAGGGAATGTGGCATTCAGGTTCCCAAGTGAGAAGAAGAGAGTTTAAAACCTTGTTCTGGAACTGAAATAAGACAGGCACAGAAATACAACTATTATATGATCTCACTCATATATAAAATATAAATCATTGATCTCATAGAGGTTGAGAGTAGAATGGTGGTTACCAGAGGCTGGGGAGTGTAGGGGGCTGGAAAGGAATGGAAAAACATTGATCAGTTTGTATTAAGGAACACTTAGGTAGAAGGGAAAGCCTCTGGGATATTATTGCAGATTATGGTATGTACAGCTAAAAAGTTACGTACTGCATATTTGAAAAAACTAGAAGATATTTTGAAAATTTTTACTACAAAGAACAGATAAATTTTGAGGAATAAATGCTTAATCTGGTTTAAAGCTTATACAAAATATACATGTATCAAAATTATATGATACCCCATTAACATGTACAACTTCTATGTTTTGCCTAGCAGCTAAAATTAAAAAATACAATTTATTACTTAAACTAAACACAATAGTATTTTGTCATTGTTGTTGTTGTTCTTTGGTACATGGGATTGAACCCAAGGCTACTTAACCACTGAACAACACCGTCTACCCATTTCGTATTTTATTTAGAGACAGTGTCTCACTGAGTTCTTTAGGACCTCACTAAATTGCTGAAGCTGACTTTGAACTTGTGATCCTCTTGCTTCAGCCTCCCAAGAGGCTGGGATTATAGGTATACATCATGACCTATGGCTCCAGTAGTATTTTATTACATGAAATTATTTCAATAAAATCAAAATTAAAAAATAACAACTTATTCTGTATTTACCTTATCAGAGACAATTGGGAGGGCCACAAAAATCTTTAAAAACTAGTTTTGTTGACTTATAAAATTGGTTAATGATAATACCAATTACATATACTGGTTTTGTGAAGGTTCTACATGGAATAGGATCTCATTAAATGTTCTTTTTTATACTTAGTATTAAGATTAAAGCACATTCTTCCTTCTTTTTTATCTTTTATTTTAAGAATATAAATTTAAGTTTGCTTCTCACTTATGTATAAGCATATTTTTTTTGTTTGCTATGTTACCTAAGTAGGGTTTTAATTCTTGTTTAGTCCTCACTTAGAAGTAGTAAAATTGAACATCCTCATTTGCCTCCAAGTATGCACTGATTTAGGGAATCAGAAGAAAATATAAAGAAGTTAACTAAGAATAAAATATGATGCATTCTGAGAGTCTGTTTTAATACCTTTGTGAATGTCTCTACTTGCTTCTCTCTTCAGAATTTACTAAAATTATAATAAAGAAGTTTGCCCCTTTCTTCTTAGGAAATACATTATATGATTCCCAGTAGATTCTTAGAATCATATATTGTACCTAATCCTATATAGATGGTATCTTTTCCCTGTGCATACTTACCTATGATAAATAACTTAAAAATTAGGCACAGGATGAAAATAATAATAATTACTACTTATAAAATACATCAATTATAAAAGTACACTGTAATGAAAGTTATATGAATGTGATCTCTCCCTCCTTACTCCCCATCTTATTGTACTGTACTCACCCTTCCAGTAATTCTGAGATAATACAATGTCCGTGTTATGAGATTAAGATGGGTAAACAGCATAAGCATTGTGACACAGTGTTAGACTATATGTAACTGTTACTTGAAAACCAGCACTGTGAAACCAGGACAACCTGATAATCATGGTGACTACCAAGGGGTAAAAGGTGGGTAGAATATACAGCCTGGACATACTAGAGAGAGGAATAATTCATGTCCCAGGTAGAATGGAGAGACGGTGTGAGATTTTTACCATGGTACCCAGAACATACAATTTAAAATTCTCAATTGCTTACTTCTGGAATTTCCTATTCAATATTTTTGAACTTCATCTGCTGGTAGGTACTGAAAACCAATGGAGAACAAAAGTGTGGATAAGAGGAGATACTATTATAATTAAGAAAATCCTAATAGATTGTGTAAAATATATTAAATTTATTTTATTTTTTTACATTCATGAACGTGTTGGAAAGCTTCTACCAGTTCAGTTTGTAATTATTAAGACAACCCTATCATACACATCAATTAAAATGGGCAAGGAGTTTGCGAATCTTAAAGTCTATAATTGAAAGGAACACATTGCAAGATAGCTTCCTTCATATACAACTAGGACTTGGAAGAAATACTGCCAGAGGGAGATGCACAGAACATTGTAGATTATCATCACTTTTACTATCTAGAGCATATACAACCCTGATAAAAATATTCTAGTATAGAAGATCGTAACATGATAAAAATCTTAGGAATGTGGTTATCAGATATGAAGAACAAGATAAAGAAACACATACACTTGGAAATAATGCTATAGGACAATCATCTGTACCAAAAGCCTGCATAACATACATGGAGAATATTAATAGTGTTAGATACTCACTATAAATACTTCTGGGATATGAAATATGCATTAATAGACAGTGCCTTTGGACAGGGAGTGAATGACATTTAATTTAACACAACCTACAAAACAGGTGTATATTGGGCTTTTATAAAACTTGCCAAGATTTCAAGTTAGAAATGGCAGTTGTTGAGGTTGCTTACTCTCCTGAAGATAAGAAAAGATGCAAATATCCTAACCGATTTTAGTTTTAAGAAAGCTAGACTTATAAAAACACTGTTACTATAAGGAAAAGGTCACTGGTTTGCTAAACATAGAGACTTAGCACCACCATAAAAGAGAATTCATTTTATTAAATGAATGATGAGCCAAGAAGGTCACAGTAGCTTGAAAAGAACAATAGCAGGTCATGAGCTTATAAATCTTGGAAGAACTTCTTTCACTTAAGAGAGCAGTATTATTATTCGGTTTTGTAAAGTGCAAGAAGCAATAGGAGGTCATTCATGCTGATATAAAGTACCAATTAAAATTTTAAAAATATTGAGTGTGAAATTTTTACCATGTCTGGATCTGATAATGTATTTAAAAGAACAAAGTATTTAATTTACATTGTTTGCAAAAGATAATACAGAATCAAGTAATTAATGAATGCATAATTCTTCAATATTATAAATTGTTTTCCAATTAATGTAAAAAATCAGTTCAACTTAATTTTCACACTGTTTATTTGGTCACTCTGCTTATTTTTGTTATTTGCTAATTAGTTTGCCTAATCATAATTTAAAGTAATCAAATTTCAATAAAATAGGTGAATTATGAATATTTCATTAATGCTATTAATTTGTTTTCCTATAAATGGATGATTGTACTACCCAACTGGGAAATCACCATTTCAAATTTTCTTTATGATTTTTCTTATCAGTTGTGAAAGAGATATAAATATATATGTGTATATATGCATATATATACACATATGTATTTGGAAGACCTTTAAATTCACATATTATATCACAAAATAATATATATCACCACAAATATAAATGTGGCATATATCATATCACAAAGTTAAAATGTATTCTACTGTAATAATTGTCAATCAGTCACCCTTTATAAGTTATAAAATGGTCATAAAATACAGAGAAGAGACTTTATATTCCTTAATCCTAAATACCTATGGAGATGGATATTTTGAACAAAATCTTTACTAAAAATGCAGTTGTAAATTATTGACCAGAAGTTAATTTTGTTAGCATTATTAGTTGTATAAAAAGCTTCTCAATGGATGTCAGCACAGAAATTGCTTTTGCTTTATTTTCCCCTGTCAAATATATAAATAACAGCTTCTGGTTTGAGCTATAACAAATATGTTTTAAAGTAAATACTTTTGATCTTCAATAAACAAACCAAACAAGCTGAACATACTAAAATCAATAACTTTTTAAAAGACTAACCGGAAAATTAGCGTGGAGCAAACTGACTTCCCAGAATTTGAAGTTTTGTGAATACAGAACAGAATTATACAGGGATCTGCTTACTTGGAACAAAGTTACTGGAACACAAACTGGTAGAAATACTTATGGAATAATTTGATGAATTGCTGGAAGCCAAGAGTAGCCTGACATGAGAGTCAGAAAATCTAGATTCTGTAGTCTTGGGAAAGCCCCAAAACTTTCACAGATGTAAAGTCCAAAACTCTTCCAGTTTCACATGGTAAAGAGCCAAGAAAGATCTCTTTCTATCTCTAGCAATAGGAGAGGGAGAATAATCATTATAAAATAACTGCAAAACATTTTCTGGAAGAAAGATCACTCTTCATGGGAAAATACTTTATAAGAGACATATTCAAGCTTTATCCTCTCTAAGTCCTCTATCTTTATTTAAGAAGAGGAACACTTATATATCATCAGAGAAATGCATTTGAAGGGCCAGAGTCCTGGACCCACAAGAGATTTAATTATGTGATTAATATGATTTCCCTCGCTCTCACTTTATCATGAAACAAAAAGTGTTCTCATAGAGTGTTAGTGGACTATAGTCAAAAGAGCTGAAAGATGTAGGCACAATGAAATGGAATATTTATGGTGTCACAAAGTTGAGAAAGGAAGCAAAATAAAGACACAAAAGACATTTGCATTCCCTGACACCTACAACACCAGGAAACAGTAAACTTAGACTGATCCCTATCTATGTCATCATAAATCCTCACACTAAAGGCCCACTGCTTACTTCAGTGTTTATTATCCAATACAGCATTTCTGATTTGCAACAACAACAAAAACAATAAAAAAATACAAAACATAATAAAAGGCAAGGAAGAGTGCACAGTATGAAGCAGAGGAGAGTCAGAACTAGAGTCAGATGGAAAACAGATGATGAAAATATCAGATAGGGATTAATTTATTAAGTGCTCTAATGGAAATAGTAGGCAACATGCCAAGAATGAAGAAGTAGCCTAAGCAGAGACAGAGCATCAAGAATCAGAGAGAAATACTAGAAATTAAAAATATCACAACAAATGAAAACTCCCTATGGTGGACATGACTTATTAAAGCAACAAAGAGGTCTTCCTGTCTGTTGAGCCAGTTTTAATAGGTCAATGTAGGTGTATAGGAACTTCCTGAACTGAAATGCAAAGAGATAAAGAGGCACATCATACTCAAACTTCAAAAACAAACTACAAAGATACATAAAAAGTCTAAGACTAACATTGAGGAAAATATTTCTCCTTTCCTGAAAAAGAAAAATAGAGGAGGCTCATTGAAAAACTGTAGAACAATGAGAACAGATGTTAGTTAAAGTGTTGAAGTAGAAACTGAAATTCCTTTCTTCAGCAAATTATACATCAAAACTGAATAAACAGTGTAAAAAATAAGGAAAAAAAATGGAGGAACTCATTGCCAAATCGTTTGCCCTTAAGAAAGTTCACCAGCAGTGTAAAAGTGTGTCTTTTCCCCCACATCCACGCCAATATCTATTATTATTTGTGTTCTTGATAATAGCCATTCTATTTGGAGTAAGATGAAATCTTAGAGTTGTTTTAATTTGCATTTCTCTAATTACTAGAGATGTTGAACACTTTTTCATATATTTATTAATAGCCTATATATCTTCTTCTGTAAAGTGTCTTTTCAGTTCCTTGGCCCATTAATTGATTGAGTTCTTTGTATTTTGAGTATAAAGTTTTGCAAGTTCTTTATAAATTTTGGAGATTAGTGCTCTATCTGAAGTGCAGTCACTCTAGAAAGCAGTATAGAGATTACTCAGAAAACTTGGAATGGACCCACCTTTTGACCCAGTTATCCCACTCCTTGGTTCATACCCAAAGGACTTAAAATTAGCATACTACAGTAACACAGCCACATCAATGTTTATAGCAGCTCAGTTCACAATAGGTATATTGTGGAACCAACCTAGATGCCCTTCAAGTGATGAATGGATAAAGAAACTGTGGTATATATATACACAATGGATATTACTCAGCCATAAAGAAGAATAAAATTATGGCATTTGCAGGTAAATGGATGTAGTTGGAGAAATCAAGCTAAGTGAAATAAGCCAAGTCCACAAAACCATAGACCAAATGTTTTCTCTGATAGATGGATGATACTACATAATGGGAGGTTTGCAGGGGAGCAAGAGAAGAATGCAGGAACTTTGGATGGTATAGAGGAAAATGGGGCAGGAGAGGGTGGGGAAAGGAAAGATAGTAGACTGAGACAGACAGTATTACCCTATGTATATATATATGATTGCATGAATAGTGTGACTCTACATTGTGTACAACCATAGAAATGAAAAGCTGTACCCCATTTGTGTACAATGGATCAAAATACAATCTGTAAAAATAAAAATTAAAAAAATTAAATCTCAAGTGAAACTTTAAAAATATTTTCATGAACATGTGTTTTGGCTTCTGCCACTTCAAGCTACAGCATGGACTTGGTTGCACGCTTAAGACTATTCAGGTCCTTGAGGTTGTAAGTCTCAGGTGTGACCCAGCTTTACATCAACCTTGGTCAAAGGACTGCCTTCGCCAGTATAACCTCAGTTGTGGGCCGCATAACTTGAGAGAAGATTTCATTCACTAGGGTTAGAACAGAGTAGTAAGCATAGGGCTTTGCCTTGGAGTTCAGAACTGGACTGGTAGAATCTAACACAAGGTAAGGACTACTAGCCTCAATTCCCACACCTGCCTGTGTGCATGGCTTCTGAACAGCTCTGGTGCTAGGTGGAGACAATCAGTACAGATTTTTATTCTGGCCATCATTACCTTCAGTTGATTGTTTACATCTTGGGTCACAAGTTCGTCTAAGCAGAGACAGCCTGTAATAATGTGCCTTCAACCCTGTACTCCAGTGCTGTGAGAGTATTGAGGTGTTGGTGGTGAGAACCATGGCATAGGAGCCTGGGGCTTGTCCATAAGTTTTCTGCCATGAACCTATAGAATTCTAGTGACTGAAAATGGGATTGGGATTGTGGACCAGGTGTCTTGGTCTATGTCAGCCCCAAAGAGATGCTAGCTGGGACACACTACTACTTTTAACCAATCTTCCTCGTCAAAGTATACAACACACCAACTGCAGATTTGGGACTAAATTGTGATTGGATCTCCCTCTAGTGTAGAAACAGTGACAACACACTAACAATGAACTCTAGTAAACCTGGACTGATGGCACCATCTAGTACTGAAATAGCTAAAGTGACCACAGGTTAAGAGGAAATAAGCAGTCTGCTTATAATTTCTGGACAGACAGCAACAAAACAAGCCATATTGTGAATACTGAAATAAACACCTACACTTTCAATTTACAGATGATATTGCACATGAAACATGGAGAGCTTTTAGGAAATTCACCTGAAAGTCAAAATAGGGGCCAGAAACTGAGCAGAAATTAATCAATAAAAAAATAAATAAAAAGGCTGCCAATAACCCAAGAATCCCAGAAAAGTCTGCACATTCTAAACCATATAGGCAATAGGAAAAATTTGCCTCTTATCATATACAATGCACAGAATCAAATGTGTCTTACCTGACCAGACCACTCATAGGAATTTCATGGATCGTCCAGGACCCCGAAGACTGTTGGGGTTGACAGTCCGTCCCTTCATGCACAGGTGAGTGCACAGGCATTTTGCTGTGTCCTAAAAGAGAGTATCAACATCACCAATTAGCATAATTATAATCAATATAATACAACGAGGCAATATCTTTAGGGAGTGAGAACAGAATGAGCTCCCTAGGCAACATGTCATGACAAATAATAAGCATATGTAGGTGCCCCAGGACAATACCTGAAATGTCCACTGTCTTCCCTCTCATGTGAGGGCAGACTTTTCTGTAACTCTGTAATACAATTCTGCAAATGAAATAAGTCAGGAACAGCACAGCACAAACAGTGTCAAGGGAGGACATGATTATTTCCAGTTCCTAAGTAATGTTAGGCACTGCAGTCTGGAGAGGAGGCATTACTATAAATAGATCCTTATAATCAACAGTTCTCCAAGTTGCACCCAGCATTTTCATTGGCCAGACTGGGCTGTAAGCACCATGAGCAGGTTGCAAAATTTCAACCCTTCCCAGCTCTTTTATGGCCGCTCCAGTCTCAGCATGTCTACATGGCAGCTTGTACTGCATAGAATTTACTAGCGTCCAAAGGGTAGGAAGGCAAGCAGGGTACCATCTTGATTTTCTCTCAATGCTATCTTTGCTATGAAAACTTTGAGTTGAAGCTCCCCAATAGAGGTTTATAATATTTCCTAATCAAATATCCATCTGTAAAATGTTTTCGGGAATGGGGAAATTCCTACGGTATATGGAGTGGAGGGTGCTCTCCCAATTTCTAGATGCAATAATACTTGTTTTACTCTCATGATCTTACCCACGTTTTAGTCAATAATTGCTCAGGACCCCAGAAAATGTTCTTAATCACTGTGTATTATGTACATTTGGCACTTGTATCTGTCAGAGCAGTTGTTCTCTTCTTGCTCTTGGAGGACCAGTAAATAGTGAGTTTCACACGAGGTTTCTGGTTGTTCCCTATAGACCATACTAGGTAGTGATCGTGATCCCTCCCCTAATCACAGTGATTGGGGATATCCGCCCACATAACCAACAAGGCTGAGCATGAAAATTCGTCATCCTCCTCTTTAAGAGAAGTACAAGTTGGCACTATTGTTTGGGCTTAAGTTCCTTCCACAAGGCTATCCAGGTAGTATTAGGTTACATATCTATAGTTCCCCTGGAGGTGTCGGCATGGAGCATATCATGCCACTTCTGCTTTCCAGTTATTTTAGTTGATCCCTTATTTCTTTTTCTCCCATCATTATTTTCTCCTTTTCTTGTTATATTTTACAATAAGTTTCACCCTGTCCCAAACCTGTTCACTATTTCCCATAATGGCAATACCCTTGCCCATATTATGAATATCTGTCCAAACGATCAGGCTGAGAAGGGAGAGACAAGGGTAATCCCATCACAGAAGTATATTGTAAAACAGTTCACTTTTCACTCCAATCATAAAATAGTTTTATCTGGTTCTTGAAACAACTGAGTATAAATGGCATGTCACAGGCTGAGATGAGACTATCTGTAATACAATGATTTCCTTGTACATTGTGGGCATTATATAAGCACTTCTTAAGGGCCAGATGCACTGTAATACTGCTCATTTTCTCAGCTTCATTTTCCACCAGAGAAATTCCATATCATTCTTTGTCCCAGATTCTTACCTGGATGGCACACTTTCATGGGATGGTTATTTAAAAAATTTTTTTTCCATGCGTAGAAATTCTCCTGCACTATATTCCCCAACAGTGAGGATTCCATACTACATCTGCATATGCTGTTTTTGCTTGTGTTGCATTAACAGTAGAGTGGAAGAAAAAGGCTCATGGGTAGGGTGCTTCCATTAGCATTTTAACCTCATGGCCTTAGGTTCTTCCTCATTTTCCTCCTTTCCAGGGAATCCAATTTTTTTTGCATCAGATTCTGACCTTGATATACTAGCTCTCATCTGTTTTCTCTTCTAGTTCTTTTCAACAGGTCCAGAAAGTGGCAAGCGAAGATTTCTACCTTGGCATGTTGGTCAGATTAGAGGTTAAGAGGAGTCAGAGGGATATATCATTCAAGTTGAAACTGTTTTTTTTTGGTGGCATATTAAAAGGATTATGGAAACAGTCTTCTGACTGCAGCAGCAAGATGCCATCCTTCCTTATCATGGTGGGTTAAGCAGTATTTAGCAAAGAGCACTTCAAACGCAGCCACAATTTCAGTGTCACATGGTGAACTGGAAACTTTTAATGTATGAATCACTTCTACCCACAGATAATTAAATGGTCAAGCCAGAATTTCCCTTATGGAAGCTTCCTTACCTTTGCACATTTCCTAGGTATCTTGGATGTCTTGCCAATTGTTCCAGAAAGTCTTGGTCCCAATGTATGAACAATAGATGCAAGATGCCAGGAGGCAGACAGATCTGAGATTACACAAAGTACAACTTGCAAGGGATATATGAACAGGAACATGTCTTAGATGGCAGCAAGATGTGTGGATACTAACAATTGGGTTCACAGGAGGGGGCTTATGTAATGGTCAGGACAAAAGCGGCTTCATCCAAACCAGAACATGAGTATTTCATCTCAAGCTTATATCAAGAATGTAGGGAACATTTGTGGCACTTTTTGCACCAGGGTCTGGGTCATAGAACTACACATAACTCTTCAATTTTTTTTTTTTTTTTTTATTCATAGAGCACTAGGAAACTATTCAAGAGAAACCAACCAGGATTGATCTGGCATAGTCTGAAAATTACAACTAAAGATGGCTATAGTCAGGTAAAGCTACATAATTTATCAATTGTACCATTTCATAAATTGTGAGGCATTTACCAAACTAGTGTGAGATGATAATAATAGGGGAAACTGGGCTTGGGGTATATAGGAACTGTCTGCATCAGTTTGAAAAGCTGTAACAAATTACCATAAACTGGGTGATTTAAACAACAAATATTTATTTCTCACTATTCTGCAGGCTAGGCAGTTCAAGGCCCAAAAGTCCACAGACTCAGTTTCTGGTAGGTCCTGCTTCCTGTTTTATTTGGCAATCTTCTTGTTATTTTCTCACATGGTAGAAAGGAAAGTAAGCTCTCTTAGAACTCCTAAATACACACTAACCTTTTGGGTTCTAACCTCATGATCTCATCTAATTCTAATTATTTCCTAAAGACTCCACCACCTGTCATATTGGGGGACATGGTTTTAAATAAATTTTGAAGATGATGGAAGCATTCAGTCCATAAAAAGAACTCTCTATCTTTACAATTTTCTGAAAAATTAAAACTGTCTTAAAACAGACAAAAAATAAATAAAAATAACCGTTAATTCTACCTTCCTATTTTTTAATTTATCACAATACATTGTCCATTGTTCTTTTTTTTTTCTTTTTCCATTTTCAAAATCTTATACATTTAATACTTATACTGGGGAAGATATTGAGACAGTTTTCTAAATTTGCTGGTTTATTTTCTTCATTTGTACAAACCAACCAGCAAGACTTTTGCAAAGATTAAAAGTAAATGCAGTAATATCAGTGATTCAATCAATACATTTTGAAAATAGACTCTAAGCTGGAAATAGCTCTAGGTAACCCAAATATAGCAGATATATACTGTTCTTTTCTGATTTGAAAGACAGGAAACAAACAGTAAGCAAGCAATAAGCCAAATTCACCAAACAAACAAATCAACTAAATATACAATTCAATCTAGAGATTGTCCACTACTACTAGCATTTACAAATAAAAGCTTATTAAGACATATTAACACATTGAGGTACATATGGATGGTTGTTCATAAATGCTGGCTTATTCCACTAAAAATTTTACTATTTGTCTTTCATAGTCCCTGCATTTCTTTTGTATCAATTCCAAATATTAACTCCTTACATGGAAGAATTTATTTTACGCTCTAAAATAGTTTAATCTTCTCTTTTTATAATTTATGTATAAATATACATATATATAATTGTGTGTATGTTTACATACGATTCATTAAAATTGATACATAAAATAATGTATATATAAACATAATTCGTATAAACATGTATATATAAACATATACAAAATATATCCACGTATAGATTTTGTATGAATACTTACACATAAAAAGATATATATATAATATATATGTAAAATATATATTATATATATATATATGGCAAAAGGATATTTCTACATGCCACATCATGGATTTGGGGTCTTGGCATTTGGTTCACTTTGGCCTAAGGAATGTCAGTAAGTATGAAAAGAAAAAAAGAGTTTAAACATGCTTGTGTGTTTTTCATTACCCTTTTGTCTGGTGAATTATGATAATACCATATTGGAGGTTTCTGCTTCCTCTTCACCCTAAAGTTCATAATGATAAATGTATCTAATCGACATGAGGCCTATCTGCAGGCTAGAATGCAGTCTAGAATGAAATCCCACTACTTACTTAAATTTAGAGCTGCTCAAATAAGCCATTCTATATCAGCCATGTACAGTTTTACTTTAGAACTATGGTTGGGAGAAAGAAGAAATATGTAAAATTATAAATGACTTATTTTTGTATAGGTTGTTTCACATTATTATTGCAATAGCTAATGCTACTTGCATCTAAATGTTAACTATGCTAACTATGACTGCCACTTGTATCTTTAGGATTACTAAAACTTATCAAAGTGTTCTAAGTATCATTATTTTATCTAAAACTAAAGGTAGAAATGTAAATGTTTTTAAAAACTGCTGAAAATTTTAAACTTTTCCAAGGAGCCTGCATTGTAACTAAAATTTCTGGGAATTTTTTTAGATATGATTGTAGACAATTACAAGGACTTTATCTGGAATGTGTCTTAAGGAAAGTTGCTTCATCCATCCATCTTACAGTCTCTGAAGGGAGTCACAGTCAGGTTTCAAGCCCCTTTGGCAGGCAATATTATCTGCATTCCTTGCTTAGGTGGCTCAATTTTGATGCTTCACAATTAACAACATTGTCAGAGGACTTTCTCAGGTACTTCTGAGGGAAGGGACAGAGGGGGTAGAAAATTGAACATTTTTTTCACTTTGAGTCAACATTTGTTACTTTTCTATTTCTATTCCTCCTCTGTTTTTGAATCTTGACAAGTATTATTCCATGGGAAAAATAGATGACATGATTCTAATGTTTTCTACAGGTTTGTCTGTGACTTATATTATTGTGGTAAGTGATTAAAACTCTGAACTGTTGCTTTCCTTTTGTTTTTGGTCTAAATGGACTGCCCTGGCACTGTGACAGTTCAGTTCTCTCCAGATCAACTGAGTTATTAACTAGTTACCCTTTTATTATCTAAGGAATTATTTTTCATTTTTAAAATGAAATATAAAAAGGTTAAGGGATGGAGGTTTTCTTAGTGATTTTGTTGATGTCCAATAGCACAACTCAAAGGAGAAAAACTAAGTAAAATTATAAAATAAAACCTTAATAAAAGAAAAAGATTTTCTTCTTCCAAACTATTGTGGATAGAGTACTCTTTGGTTCTTCCACTAAGTACCGGTATCAACTATGGACATTATGTACAAAAGAAACATGAGGAGTCTCAGAAAACTGAAGAGAAGAATCATACGGATCAATGATGACAGGACCAAAGCAATGGTATTTCAGAAAAAACAGATATCATTCTGAGATTGAAAGGCATTTCAAGAAATAATAGTTTAAAATTCTCTAAATTTTGTGAAAGACATAAGCTTACCTATTCATGAACACAGTCAAATTCTAAACAGAATAAACCCAAAGAAATCTTTGCCAAGTCATCATAGTCAAACTTCTGAAAACCAGAGACAAAATGAGCAGTGAGAAAAAATGAACAATTTGAATGACAACAAATTTCTCATGATAAACTATGGAAGCAAGAAAGAATTGGCATAACACATCTCTGATGTGGAAAGAAGAGAACTGTTAACCAAAAATTCTGTATCAACTGACAATATTTTTCAAATATGAAGAAGAAATCAAATGATGACAAGATATCAGATGAAATAAATAAAACTGATAAAATTTGTTGTCAGTAATCCTGCTTCAAAAAATGGACAAAAGGAAGTTCTTTAAAGAGAAAGTCATAAAATATTCATCTTATCTTTTCCTGTATGTATAAATAAAAGAGTCATTCTTTCTTCCCTTGAAGTTTTCATGTTTTTTTTTTTGATGGTTGAATAAAACATTATAGCATAGTTTCATATGATTGTCAATGTGTATAGCAAAACCACTAAATATAAATATAATGTAAATAGTGGCAAATAAATCACTTACAGTAATTCTTACACTTTTCTCAAACTGCCAAAAACATACAGTATGAATCAATATGTAATATGGAGAGAAACTACTAAAGTATCTGTACAAAGGTATACATTCAAAAACATTATAAAACATCCAAATGGAACTCTTAAGTATACTCAAATATTCCATTAGGAAAAGAAACAGAAAAAAAGAAATGATAGAATAAACAGAAAGAATTACAAAAACAGTAACAATAACAAAAAATATAGTGGCATATGTAAGTTTTCAAGAAGAAATATAATAGAAAGACATTTAAAGATTTATAGTAATTGTGGACCTTTTATTGTTCTCATTCACAATTTTGATTTTTGTCAAGTTAGATATCCTGTGGACACACAAAGAAATCCCGTATAGTATCACTTATGGCTGAAGTTCTACTTTAACTAGAGAAGTTCATCAGTATTTGGTCATATGTTTTCTAACTTTCTTCTGAGGAAATAATCAGAACTAAGAAATACTTTTTAAGATAAAGAAATCATGTTGGTTCACACACATAGTGTCCATTCAACATAGTGTATAATTCAGTAGGAAACAAAAAGCAAGAAATAGATGAGGGGAGGGGAGAATGAGGTCAATTTGCTTCCATCATTTTGAGTCATAACTGAGATCTTACTACTTGGCAATCACTATATTTCCTGTGATGCCTCAGTAAATAAATGAACAATTATTTTCCCTTAAAATGAAAACAGTATCTTTGATTTTCTAATAGCTGAGTGGCAAAGAAAAAATAAAATTATGTTTAAGAACTTTAAAAAACTTCACAAAATTTCAATGTTTTAGATTTAAAATATATCCATTATAAAAATTTGCAGTTTTATAACAACCAATTCCTTAAATGATAATTTATTTAAAATTTGGTTTTGTGAATGAAGCCTACGGAGTCTTAGCGAGATCTGCATTTATTATTTTGTTAATTTTCGTTGTGCCAATCACTTTCCATCAGTGGAATGGAAAGTTTTCATAGAGAAATCAGAATGGGCCAGAAAACAAGGTTCCCCTTGTCCCCTTTAGATTTCAAATACAATCTAAAGCCATTTAAGTAACTTAAATTCATCCTTAAATCTTTTCAAAATAAAGATAAATAGTAAAACTTAAGACATTAAACCTTTTAAAGAATGTATATACAAAACTTCAGAGGCATATTATTCTTTCTTTTGTCTATGTCATGGCTTTCCTAGAAAACTTATATGTGGATTCTGTATCTGATACATTTTGTGTCCTAGTTACTTTACCAAATGACAGACTTTTTTTATGTTTAGTATTTGCTGCTAAGGTGAAGACAGCAAGAAAGAGGACATAGAATTGTAGTAATTGGAACCTGAGCAAAGGTCGAAAAGAGAAAAGTAAAGGCTTGTATATTTCATAACAATACTAATTTAGGAACACCTTTAGGGTGATAATATATAATGTGTAATACAAAATGTAATGAAAGAGGAGAAAAATTATTAGAGTTTTCTTTTGATAACCTTAGCTAACATTAATTATACCAGGCAATTTTCAATATGATTCTCAAATATTTAAGCATTCATTTATCATGACAACCTTATTATATAGGCACCATTATTATCCCATTATACATATAAGGAAATTAATCGATAAAGAATAGAATAGATAACATATAAAAAGATAGAGTGTTAGTAACTTACTCAGGGTCACCTGTTCATTACCTGTGAATTCAAGGGGTAAACATAAGCAGTATAGTTCAAGAGTTTCTACTATTAAACACCATGTTTCCACTAAGGGAGAACTTTATTAAAACAAGAAAAATAAAAATAATGAGGATTAAAATGTAGTAAATATTTTTCCTTCTACAGAAGTCTCTAGCAACCTCAGGATCATTATGCTATGTCTCCAGAATATATAAAGAAATGTCTGAAACCTTGACCATATTTTGGTCTCTGACATGCTTCTCTATAAAAACATGCCAAGAGTCTATGGAGACAAAGTGATTTCATGTTTTAATAGTTGGAGTCAAGATATGTCTGCAATATTTTGCTTCAAGAAACAAAGGAAATCCCAAAGATGTTTGTCTCAGTGACAACAGAGGTAGAATTGTCTCCTGGTGACAATGTGAAATTAAAGTAAACAATAATGAGCATAATTAATCGAAATAAGTTTTCCTTGAAGGATCACAACTGTTATAATGCTTAATAGTTTTAAGTGATAGTATGTTAAAAAAACCTTATATCATCCAATGTTAACCATCTGCTTGTCTCTAACTAAAAAAGGAAAATATTTGACTAATATACTCCCCATTTATAGAGAGGGGAAACGTTCATGATCTTGATTATTTGTCCAGTTTTTATTAGTTAAAATCATTCTGGGGTGAACTATGGTGCTTCGGTCAGTTTTTTCATCATTGTGACCAAAAAATCTAAGAAGAAAATATAAAGAAGGAAAAGTTTATAGGGGACCCACAGTTTCAGAGACCTCAGTATATAGATTGTTGACTCCATTGTTTTGGGCCTGATGCGAGGCAGAATATCATGGCAGAAGGGTGTAGCAGAGGTAAGCAGCTCAGGACATGAAAACCAGGAAGCAGAGATAGCTTCCTACACTCACCAGGGAAAGAATATGTAAACTCTGTATACACATTCCCATGATCTATATCTTCCAGTCACATGCTACCTGCCTACAGTCACCACCCAGTTAGTTCATATCCATGGATTGAGTTATCTATTAGATGGTAACTCTTATAATCCAATCACCTCACTTCTAATCTTGTATGCATTGTCTCACACATGAGCTTGAGGGCAACAACTTTTATCAAAACCATAAAATGTGGGGAAATTGTCTTCAACACTGGAAGGTTGAAGACAAACTAATGTTCAAGGACATTTGTGGATTTATTTTGCTTTTACCATCCATAGTTAAATATGTATTTTGAGTTTGGATTATAAAAGGAAGGATCCAATATTTATAAACTTTCTTTTATGAAAGTGCACATATTATTAGCTCAAGATCCTTTGAAAGATAACTGAAATCTGAGAACAAAAAAGATGACTTGGCAAGAATCTTACTCTCTCACCTGTTAGTACCCATGCATGTGGAATATAAAGAGCAGTTAAATATGCTGCCCCCTAAGAAAACACGGAATGAAGGGAAAGCTGTTTTAAGAGATCTTACATCTGCTAGTAGCAGATATGCATATAATCACATCATATTAATGTGTCCTATTCTCAATACTGAAAATGTTGTACCTAATTCAATATGCAAGAATAATTTGATTGATTATACATCTAAATATAAAAATATACTGCATGCATGTGTGGGGGAAGGGAGCATAAGAAACTGTATTTTCTGCTCAATTTTGCAATGAACTAAAATTTCTCTACAAAATAAAGTGTATTAAAAGTTAAACTGCATAAAATATTGGGAAGTACAACCTTTAGGGTAGATTTTTTTGAATCTTAGGAATGGATGACCTCAAACAAAATAAGAAATCAAGAAGTCACAAAAAACTGGGAAAACAGACTATATAAAGATCTTAAAGGTTCACAGTGATTAAGATTGCCTGAAGAAACTATTTTCAAAACATATTATAGAAAAAGAGCATAAAACTTTGGTAAGAAAATATCTATGGTAAACGTGGTTATCTATGATAAGTACGTGAAATTCAGGAAAGAGGAAATACCAATGATCAATAAGCATATGATTAGGAATACTGTTTTGCAACTATGAAATAAATACATTTTAATTTCTAGTCATATCAGATTCTCTGAAGTCTTCCAATTCCAAAAGAGAGGAAGGATATTTTTGCCATGGGTAGAGCAGAGCAGGGCAGGGCAGGGCAGCTATGTGGCCTCCTTTACAAGGCAATAAAATTGAAAATTACACTTAAGAATAGAGCATTCCTACATTCCTCCTCCTTTTTAAATCTAATCTGAAGGCTCAGATACTAAATTTGCTTCTTAAGGTATAAATATCTCCTCTTCCATCTAGTTCAGCTTAATTGGGAGACCATAGCACTCCAGGGTAGAAAGAGAATACAATGAAGGGAAAGAAAATTAAGGTCTATTTGTTATAAACCAATTTGGGACAATGGAGGAGAGATATGGAGAAGAAAAGAATTTTATCCTGTCTGTGTTTTGAACCTCTGAGTTTGGTCTCCTAATGAGGAGTGAGTGTGTATTCTGAGGGAAATAAGATCATGGAATGTTTGATTCACTACCTCATGAGATTCTTAAGAATGGTTACTTTAAGGTTCTTTCCACTTTACTTGGGAGGCATTTACAATACTTATAAATACAATTGTATTTAGAGATTCAAGTTGATATGGTAAAGAAAAAAAATGGAGCAATCTCAAAGGTATCTCATAATAAATGGCAAGTTAGATATGCCCTTGAAAAGGAATAGGAAAAAAATAAATCATGAGATGCTATTTTGAAGAAATAAATGCAAAGCAATTTGAAAACCTAAATAAAATGGAAAATTTCTTAGAAAAATTACAGAATGCCCATATTGTCTTCCTCAGACTAGGAAAGACTTAACAAAACAAAACAATTCAGAGAGGAAATTAATAAAGGTAGGAATTCCCACTCACCTCATACTCTGCTACACATACACATAAAAACATGCCCAGGACTTTTCACAGGAGGTTCTACCGAACCTCCAAGTACTAGATAGTCCTAACATTCTATAAATTATTCTAGAGTATTGAAAAGAAAGAATGACTTTATAATTCTCTCAATGGAGAACATATAACACTGATAACTAGACACATAAAAATAGTTTTAAAGAGACAAAGATCAATATAATTTAGGCATTAAGAATCTTAAACTTTTAATAAAATAATATACCTTGGAATATTAGAATTTATATCAAATATGTGCAATTGATTCAATATGAGGAAATCCATTAATATCATATCTTTTTAGTAATATTAAGAGAAAAAACCATATGATTATGTGCTTACATCTTGAAAAAGACATTAAGAATATTCAATAGCTATACATTAGAATTTTTTGAAATTTCTCAAGAAAACAGGAAATTAGATTATTAGTTTCTGTATAAACTTTTGAGGGAACCTCCACTTAGATTTAAAAATAAAGTGGAGAACAAAGATGCCCTGTATTTCAATAACTCTTTAATGTTTTACTCAATGTATTAGCCCATACAGTTTGGAGAAATTGATTAGAGGTTTGGAAATGAATATAAAATGAATAAAAAAAGAAGCAAAACTATCTCTGTTTTAAGATGATATGATAAAGTATTAGGCAAATCCACCTAATTATTGATAAAACTAAAAAGCAAACAATAATACAGTTTAATGAGGTAGCAGAAAACAAAAGCAATATATAAAGATCAATACTCTACATTGGCCAAAACTATAGACAGAGAAATATTTATGGAAAGAACTATATTTATGATATGAAAAAAACCAATTAAACAATTAAAAATATATTTAAAAGAAATGTGAATTATTTCTACAAGCAATATCTTTAAACACTTCTAAAAGGCACAAAAGTTGACATGAATAAATAGAAAGATATTCCCTATTCTTCATAGGATAATTTGACATTTTAAAGATGTTAATTCTTATAGAGTTCATTCATAAATTTGTTCCGTCCAGCGGAACCGGTGTGGAGAAAGGAGACGCCACTAATCTTTAGTTTGACAAGACTTATTGCGTCCTCCCTGTTTCTCTGTCTCCTGCCTTCTACTACTACACTCTTCTCCCTTCCTCCTCTCCTCCCTTCCTCCCCTTGGCTCCTCGCTTATCAGCCAATTATAGCAAAGCTTTCTCCTGGCAGGGAAGCATGTAGGGGAATGCCAGCGTAACACTATATAAATCACGAGCTGTCCACATGTGGCATAATTTTAGATAGCCAATCCTTGAGCCTGGTGTTAACACATCATAAGTCTCCAAGGAACTAGTAACAGCAAAACAGCCTTTTAGGTACTTCCTTATTTTGACAGCCAGCACCCTTTGGCTCACTGCCAGGTGCCATCTTATCCAAGATGGCCCTCAACATAAATTTATTAGAGTCTCCTGAGATATACTAATAGAGCTCTTCTATGGAGATAAATTGATAATATATTGATATAGAAAAACAAACATGAAAAAATAAGCGAAAGCATCCTGTAGAATATAAAAATAGCAACTACAAACCCACCACACCAAACAGTAATAGCAAGAAAAAAGAATATATGATCTGATTCTCTTAAATTCATTCAAATTAATCAATAAACAATGAAGGGATAATTGTATAGAACTGGTTATATAATTTTTAAAATAATGAAAGATATCATAAAAAGCCAGTTGTCAACTGAGAAATGCTGTGTTTGTTCATCACATACAGCATTGACAAAGAACCAATATCATTAAAACATAGAACTCTTAGAAATTGTGGGGCAAAAACATAAATATGCAATTGAAAACATGGGAAAATAAACAAAAACTTAACAACGATAAAAAGTGGTAAAAATGTCTGTCAAACAGAAAAACATTCAAATTATTCAAAAGTGGTGAATGTAAATTAAAACAAAACAGATGCTTTTATTCACTGGTGAAATGGAAAAATAGGGACTGAAAGAGTTTTGATGACACTAGATCTCATGCCATGAGGGATAATGATACTTGAGTGATCAAGAACAACTAAAGTCAGTCATGAACTTCTCCAGCCTACTGCCTTGAGAGAAGTGTGAGGCAGTTGTGCAGGGAATCTATGTAAATCCTGAGGAACTTTGTCCCTTGAGGAGATCGGTCAATCTGAAGGTCTGGTGAATAGAATAATGAATAGAATATAAAGTACATTTTTAAGAAATGTATAAAAATGTCAATGCAATCAGAAGAAAGTCGGATTGACTCTATATCAAAGTGATTTTGAGACAAAGAATATTTTTATTGGTTCTTTTTAATTATACATGAGAGTAAAATCCATTTTGATAAAATTATACCAGCTGGCATATATCTTATTCTAATAAGAACCTTATTCTTGTGGGTGTACATAACAGTGGGATTCACTTAGGTATTTTCATATATGTACGTAGGAAATTATGTTAGATTCATTCTACTGTGTTTTCTTTTCCTCTGATCCTCCATTCCTTTGATGCCCCTTTGTCTAATCTACTGAAATTCTTTTCTTAGGAATAAATCTAAGAAAAGAGGTGAAGGATCTCTACAATGAAAATTACAAAACAGTAAATAAAGAAGGAGGAAGACCAAAAAAGATGTAAAAACCTCCCATGTTCTTGGGTTAGCAGAATTAATATTATCAAAATCACCATATTGCCAAAAATAATATACAGATTTAATGCAATTCCCCAAAATTCCAATGACACATGAAATTCATTTTGAAAAATAAGAAGCCCAGAGTAGCCCAAGCAATCCTTAGCGAGAAGAGTGAAACAGCATTACAGTACTAGAGTTTAAATCACACTACAGAACTATAGTAACAACACAGCATGGTACTGGAACCAAACCAGGCAAGAAGATCAATGAAACAGAGTTGAATACAGAGACAAACCCACATAAATGCAGTAACCTCATACTATGCAAAGAGACCAAAAGCATACACTGGAGAAAATATAGCCTCTTCAGTAAATGGTGCTTGGAAAATTGGAAATTCATATGCAATAGAGTGAAAGTTAATTCTTATCTCTCCCCCTTCACAAAATTCAACTCTAAGTGGATCAAAGATCTAGGACCTTGGAATTAGATCAGAAACCCTGCATGTGCTAAAAGAAAATGTCAACACTACAACATGTTGACTCAGGAAATGACTTCCTTAAAAAGAATTCTAAAGTGCAAGAAATAAAATAAAAAATGAAGGAAATAATATTAAAAGGCATAAAAAGCTTATTTCATTTTGATAAAAGGTACATTTCTCTACACAGCATGAAAAACTTAAAGTATTTATGCACATAGCATGAAAGTTTAAAAATACATTGAATAAAAACTGATAGATGTGTAAGGAGAAATAAAAATCCACAATTATAATCAGGCATATCAATAGCTTTCAAAATTCATAGTATGAATAGAAGCAAAGACATAGTCAACTTGAAAAATACTATCAGTCAAATTTATTTTTTAATATTTGTGCAACTTGTCTCCCAATAGCAGCAAAATATATATTCTCAAGAGCATAAATTTCCCTAAACTGTAGTTTGAGTCATAAAACAAGTCTTACAAATTTCAAATGCAATTATTTATACAATATATGTCTTTTTCCCACAATAGAATTAAATTTGAAGAAGTTGATAACAGAAGATAGAGCTGAAAAAAATTCCCAAATATGTGGAAACAGAAAAACATATATGCAAATTATATGTGATACAAAGAAGAACGTAAAATGAAACTCTGTAATATTTTAGACTGAAAGAAAATGAAAGCACAAAATATAAAAATTTGTGAGATATGGTAAATGAGAAATTGGGGAATTCTTAGCACTGAACCATTACTAATTTAGAAAATAAAAATATCTCAAGTTGGCACCCTCAATTTAAACTCCCCCAAAATATATTAGAAATAGGTGGACCAAATGAACTGAAAGCAAGCAAAATAAAATAATAATAATATGTGCAGAGAAAAAAATCAATAGACCATAAAACAACAAAACAACACAAAAGTTTGGTTTACTGTAAGAACTTTATCAATAATACAGCTCTAGTCACACTGACCAGATGAAACAGAGAAGACAAAAATAACTAATATCAAGGATGAGAGGGGTAGCATCAGTGTAAATCTTTCAATTTTTGAAAGGGCAACAGGAGATATTATGAACAATTTTGACCATAAGTTCAACAACTTAGGTGAAGTGGAAAAATATTTCTTGATAAAAACACTATGCTCAATGTTCACAAAATGAACAAGGTATTATAAATATCTCTAAATTAAAGAAATTGCACATTTAGATAAAATTTTTTTTAAAAAATCTATGAAATGACTTCATTGATGAATTCCTACCATATATATAAGAATGAAATAATAAAGTACTATGCACATTTTCTGGAAAATAGAAGAGGAGGAAACACATACTAACTCTTTCTGTGAAACCAGAATTATCCTGATCCTGATACCAATTCCAAATGAAGACATGTAAAAAAAGAAAACTGAGTGAATATCATCATGTTATAGATTCAAACGTTCTGAACAAAATTTTAGCAACTACAATAGCAATTTTGATCTAACTACAAAGAAAAAAGGCAAATGCATTGTGACCAAATAGGGTTCATCTCAGGAATGTTGAATTTGTTCAATATTTGGAAGAATAAATGCAATTTACCAAAATAAAAAGAAAAATAATAGAATTATTTCAATGTATGCAGAAAAAGCATTTGAAACAATTCAAAATTGATTCTGATAGAAATTCTCAGTAAATAGGAATAAAACTTCCTTTAGCATATAAAAGACATCAACAACAACACAAGCAAACAAACAAACAAACAAAAACCTACTGCTAACATTTAATAAGGAAAGATTGAAAGCTTCTCCCCAAATCTGTAACATGATATTGATGGAAAACAAACAAACAAGAACAAAAAACGCTAAAGCAACCAGAATGAAAACAAAGAAAAATGTCTTTATTACAGAGTATGATCATCTCTGTATAACTGAATCTATGTGATAGAACTAATAGGTAAGATTAAAGAGGTTGCATAATAAAATATTTATATGAAAATTGAATACATTTAATATCCTAGGAATATAAAATATTGAATTTTAAGAGAGCAGTTCCATTTATAATTGTATCAAAGTACATAATGATAAGTCTGATAGATTTCCAAGTCTTGTACTCCAAAATTAAAATTTACTACTTAGATACTTTTTAAAAAAAATTAAATAGATGGATAGTTACATACTTTGCTTATGATTAGAAGTCACAATACTGCTGAGGGTTCTTCCCAAATGAACCTATATATTCAATGCAATGCTAGACAAAGTCCTTTCTAGCATTTTGGTAAAATCAAGTTGATTTTATAATTCATATGGAAATATAAAGTTGAAGAGCAAAAAACATTTGAACAACAAAGGCAAAGTTGAAAATTGAAAGCTACCTGGTTTCAAGTTATTATAAATCAGCAGTATTCAGATAAACAGGCTTTCTCATAAGGCAGGCAGATCAAACAATGGGAAAGAATATAGATAACAAACGAAACCCCAACTTAAAAACTTCTTATTACAATTATCTTAGGGATTAAATGTTATCATGTGAATTTTATAGGAAAACAAACTTTCAGACCAGGAATGATACACTATAAACTAAAAGAATTATTACCTACATATGGTGAGTTAAAAATAAGTGGAAAGAAGAGGAAAACGAATGGGGTTGCAGCAACAGTAGGTACTTACAGTTCTCTAATTATATATTTTTATAAATCTGATATTCAGAAATATTGTATTGGTCCACATAAACTTCAAGTTCATATATGAATGAACAAATAAACAACCGATTCAAAACAAACAGGATTGAAATGGAAAGTACAATGGAATGCAGATACTAACAAATTAATAACACACCTACACTTTAGGCATTTAGTGGAAAGGTATTAAGCACTTTGGTGAATAATGTTTCAAGTAGATTCTTTCAGCCTAAAGACAAATAGTTATAGATAAATTCTGTATCTAATGAATAAATATGTTATCAACAGGGATATGAATTAACAACTGTGAAATTATGTGCAAGCTAAAATTGAAAACAAATAAATTTATTATAAATAATACAGACTGGAATTTTTATGTTTTGAAGACAGAATTTACAAATTAGACAAGAGGTTAAAATGAATAAATTGAACCCACTGGTATTGGATTATTATAAAGAGTTCAATGTAAACTCATACATACACAGGTAGACAAATGTGTATACATAATGAGTTACTGTATATGTGTGTCTATCTCTCCATCTATCCCCAGATATATGTATGTCATACACACAGTATGTATTTATAAATAATTCCTGACTTTCTCCTTGGGGTACATTCTTAAAAAGTGACACTCCAGACTGCAATAACAAATATCTCATAGATCTTGATTTCTAAAGATTATTAGTAAAAGTTGTCAGATTTCCTTGAAGAATTAGTTGATCCCAATATGTGGACAGGGACAATACTAAATGAACATAAAATTCGTTTCATTTTTTCTGAAAGTATGAATAGTCTACAAAGAAAAGGAATAAAAAAACAAAGAGACCTAGGTCGGTGCCATCGCTGGTTGGTGGCAGTCGGGGAGTGAGCTGGCGGCTGAGTCAGGCCACCTACATTGCGGAGGTAAGCAGTGGGCAGATAACCCGCCCAGCCAGTAGGTGAAGGACAGACTTAGTAACTGAGTGACCCTGCCTTACCCCTGCACCTAGGTCAGTGCCATCACTGGTTGGTCACAGTCTTGGAGCAAGTATATGGGCAAGTCAGGCTGCTTGCATCACAGAGGTAGTAGGTGGGCACCCAATCCACCTGCCTAGCAGAGCAGGGCAGTGGGTAGCCAACCCACCCAAACACCAGGCCAAAGACAGACGCCATCACTGAACAACCCCACCTGACCTCCACACCGAGGTTTATCTCCATCAAGGAGTTAGCCAGAGGCTTCTTTATAGGCTGGTGCAGGCATTTTGAATTACTCCTGAGGGTGTGGCCATCATCATTGGAAGGGCAACTCCCTTCCTGAGAAACCTACAGGAGGCTAGAGGACCTTTGACAAGACCCAGGAAACAAGAAGAGGAGGTATTGAGAGACGCGGGACCAACTAAGAGTCACCGGGGAATATATGCCACCTGAAGGCCACCACACCTAGAAGGCCAGCTTCCTAGTTCAGCACCACATTATCAACTTTCTCCAACACTTCAGGCTACTGAAGGCTAAGAGGTGAGTTATTGGAAATCTACAGAGACAATATTAGTCAATAGAGGAAATCTACAATATCCCAGAGGTTCACTACTAGAGGGGTAGATACCTGAACAATATGAAAAAACAAGGGAAGAAAATGTCCCAAAAAATCCTAGATGGTATAGCAAGAATATCCAATAACAGCATGGCAGAAGAAATGTCTGAAAGGGAGTTCAGAATGTACATAAGTGAAATGATCAGAGAAGCAAACGATGAGATGAAAGAGCAAATGCAGGCACTGAAGGATGAGATGAAAGGGCAAATGCAGGCATTGAATGATCGCACAAATCGACAGTTAAAAGAGCAAATACAGGAAGCAAAAGATCATTTCAATAAAGAGTTAGAGATATTAAAAAAAAACAAACAAACAGAAATCCTTGAAATGAAGGAAACAATAAATCAAATTAAAAACTCCATAGAAAGCAAAACAAATAGGATAGAACACCTGGAAGACAGAACATCAGATATTGAAGACAAAATAATCTTGAAAACAAAGTTGACCAAACAGAGAAGATAGTAAGAAATCATGAACAGAATCTACAAGTATTATGGGATATCATGAAAAGGCCAAATTTAAGAATTATTGGGATTAAGGAAGGCACAGAGAAATAAACCAAAGGAATGAACAATCTATTCAATGAAATAATATCAGAAAATTTACCAAATCTGAAGAATGAAATGGAAAATCAAGTACAAGAGGCTTATAGGACTCCAAATACACAAAATTACAGTAGACACACACCAAGGCACATTATAATGAAAATACCTAACATACAAAATAAAGACAGAATTTTAGAGGCTGCGAGAGAAAAGAATCAAATTACACTCAGGGGGAAACCAATAAGGATATCAGCAGATTTTTTTCAACCCAGACCCTAAAAGCTAGAAGGGCCTGGAACAACATTTTTCAAACTCTGAAAGAAAACGGATGCCAACCAAGAATCTTAAACCCAACAAAACTTACCTTCAGATTTGACGATGAAATAAAATCCTTCCATGATAAACAAAAGCTAAAAGAGTTTACAAAAAGAAAACTGGCATTACAGAACATTCTCAGCAAAATATTCCATGAGGAAGAGATGAAAAACAATGATGTAAATCAGCAAAGGGAGGAACTACCCTAAAGGAACAACCAAATAAAGGAGAAATAAGTACTGTCAAAAAAAAAAAAAAAAAAAAAATGAACCAATTGACCAGAAGTACAAATCATATCTCAATAAAAACCCTGAATGTTAATGGCCTGAACTCATCAATGGAAAGACATAGACTGGCAGATTGGATTAAAAAGAAAAATCCAAAAATTAGCTGCCTGAAAGAGACTCATCTCATAGGAAGAGATACCCACAGACTAAAGGTGAAAGGATGAGAAAAAACATACCATGCACATGGGCACAGCAAAAAAGCTGGAGTATCCATCCTCATTTCAGATAATGTGGACTTCAAGTCAAAGTTAGTCAGAAGGGATAAAGAAGGACATTTCATACTGCTTGAGGGAAGCATAAATCAGCAAGACATAACAATCATAAATATCTATGCCTCAAATAGTGGCTCATCCATATATGTCAAACAAATCCTCTCAATTCCATAAATCAAATAGACCACAACACAAGAATACTAGGTGACTTTAACACACCTCTCTCACCACTGGACAGATCCTCCAAACAAAAATTGAACAAAGAAACCATAGATCTCAATAACACAATCAATAATTTAGAATTAACGGACATATATAGAATATACCATCCAACAAAGAACGAATACAGTTTCTTCTCAGCAGCACATGGATCCTTCTCTAAATAGACCATATATTATGCCACAAAGCTACTGTTAGCAAATACAAGAAGATAGAGCTAGTACCTTGTATTCTATCAGATCATGATGGATTGAAATTAGAAATAAATGACAGAATAAAAAACAGAAACTACTCCAACACGTGGAGATGAAATGATATGCTATTGTATGATGAGTGGATAACAGAAGATATCAGGAAGGAAATTTAAAAATTATTAAAGGTAAATGAGAAAAAAAAAACAACATATCAAAATCTCTGGGACACTATGAAAGCAGTTCTAAGAGGAAAATTTATTTCATGGAGAGCATTCAATAAAAGAAGAAAAAAATCAACAAATAAATGACCTAACACTATGGCTCAAAGCCCTAGAAAAAAAGAGCAGACCAACACCAAAAGTAGTAGAAGAGAGGAAATAGTTAAAATCAGAGCTGAAATCAATGAAATTGAAATGAACGAAACCATCGAAAAAATTGACAAAATAAATAGTTGGTTCTTTGAAAAAATAAACAAAATTAATAAACCCTTTGCCACACAAACAAAGAGAAGAAGAGAGAAAACCAAAATTACTAAAATTCGGAATGAACAAGGAAATATCACAACAGACACGACTGAAATACAAAACATAATTAGAAGCTATTTTGAAAATCTATACTCCAACAAAACTGAAAAACTCGAAGACATCAGTAGGTTTCTAGAGATATATGAATTACCTAAACGGAACCAAGAGGACATACACAATTTAAATAGATCAATTTCAAGTAATGAAGTAAAAGACGTCCTCAAAAGCCTACCAACAAAGAAAAGTCTGGGACCAGATGGGTTCTCAGCCAAGTTCAACAAAACCTTTAAAGAAGAGCTCATTTCAATACTTCTCAAACTATTCCATGAAATAGAAGAGGACGGAACCCTCCCAAACTCATTCTATGAAGCCAATATCACCCTGATACCTAAACAAGACAGAGACACATTGAGGAAAGAAAATTTCAGACCAATATCTTTAATGAACATTGATGCAAAAATTCTCAGCAAAATATTAGCAAATCACATGCAAAAATATATTAAAAAGATCGTGCACCAAGATCAAGTAGGTTTTATCCCAGGGATGCAAGGTTGGTTCAACATCCAGAAATCAATAAATGTAATTCACCATATCAATAAACTTAAAGTCAAGAATCACATGATTATTGTGATAGATGCTGCAGAAAAAGCATTCTAAAAAATACAGCATCCATTTATGCTCAAAACACTGGAAAAAACAGGAATATGGGAACATTCCTTAACATTGTAAAGGCCATCTATGCTAAGCCCATGGCCAATATCATTCTAAATGGTGAAAAACTGAAAGCATTCCCCCTAAAAACTGGAACAAGGCAGGGATGCCCTCTTTCGCCACTTCTATTCAATATTGTCCTCAAAACTCTAGCCAGAGCAATTAGATAGACCAAAGAAATTAAATGGACACTAACAGGAAAAGAAGAACTCAAACTATCCCTGTTCACTGATGGCATGATTATATATTTAGAGGAACCAGAATATTCCACCAGAAAACTTTTAAAACCCATAAATGAATTCAGTAAAGTAGCAGGATATAAGATTAATGCTCATAAATCCAATGCATTTTTATACATAAGTGATGAATCTTCAGAAAGAGAAATTAGGAAAACTACCCCATTCACAATAGCTTTGAAAAAAATAAAATACTTGGGAATCAATCTCACAAAAGAGGTGAAAGACCTCTACAATGAGAACTATAGAACACTAAAAAAGAAATTAAAGAAAACTTTAGAAGATGGAAAGATCTCCCTTGTTCTTGGATTGGCAGAATTAATATTGTCAAAATGGCCATACTACCAAAAGTGCTATACAGATTCAATGCAATTCCAATTAAAATCCAATGACGTACCTTACAGAAATAGAGTAAGCAATTATGAAATTCATCTTGAAGAATCAGTAACCCAGAATAGCTAAAGCAATCCTTCGCATGAAGAGAGAAGCAGAGGGTATCGCAATACCAGAACTTCAACTATACTACAAAGCAATAGTAACAAAAACAGCATGGTATTGGCACCAAAATAGACAGGTAGATCAAAGGTACAGAATAGAGGACATGGACATAAATCCAAATAAATACAATTTTCTCATACTAGACAAAGGTGCCAAAAATATGCAATGGAGAAAAGATAGCCTCTTCAACAAATGGTGCTGGGAAAACTGGAAATCCATATGCAACAGAATGAAATTAAACCCCTGTATCTCACCCTGCACAAAACTCAACTCACAATGGATCAAGGACCTTGAAATTAGACCAGAGACCCTTCATCTTACAGAAGAAAAAGTAGGTCCAAATCTTCAACTTGTTGGCTTAGGATCAGACTTCCTTAACAGGACTCCCATAGCACAAGAAATAAAAGCAAGAATCACTAACTGGGACAGATTCAAACTAAAAATCTTTCTCTCAGCAAAGGAAATTATCAGTAATGCAAAGAGAGAGCCTACAGATTGGGAGAAAATCTTTGCCACTCATACTTCAGATAGAGCACTAATTTCCAGAATATATAAAGAACTCAAAAAACTCTACACCAAGAATACAAATAACCCAAACAAGAAATAGGCTAAGGAAATGAAAAGACACTTCACAGAAGAAGATCTACAAGCAATCAACAAACATGAAAAAGTGTTCACCATCTTTAGTAATAAGATAAATGCAAATCAAAACTACCCTAAGATTCCATCTCACCCTAATTAGAATGGTGATTATCAAGAATACAAGCAACAATAGTTGTTGGCGAGAATGTGGGGGAAAAGGTACACTCATACATTGCTGGTGGGACTGCAAATTAGTGCAGCCACTCTGGAAAGCAGTGTGGAGATTCCTTACAAAACTTGGAATGGAACCACCATTTGACCCAGTTATCCCACTCCTTAACCTATACCCAAAGGACTTAAAATCAGCATACTACAGAGATACAGCCACAACAATGTTCATAGCTGCTCAATTCACAATAGCTAGATTGTGGAACCACCTTAGATGCCCCTCAATTGATGAATGGATAAAGAAACTGTGGTATATATATACTAGTGAATATTATTCAGACATAAAGAAGAATAAAATTATGGCATTTGCAGGCAAAAGGAAGCAGTTGGAGAATATCATGCTAAGTGAGATAAGCCAATCTCAAAAAAACAAAGGATGAATGATCTCACTGATAAGCGGATGATGACACATAAGGGGTGGGAAGGGGGCAGGAATGGAGGAATGAGGGACTCTATACAGGAATAAGAGGGATGGGAGGAGTGGGGGGAGAAAAAAAATAACAGAATGAATCAAAAACTATTACCCTAGGTAAATGTATGATTACACAAATGGTATGCCTCTACTTCATGTACAGAGAAACAAGATGTATCCCATTTATTTATAATAAAAATGAATTAAAAGAAAAGATAATGTGGTATATAAACACAATGGGTTTTAATTTAGCCATAAACAAAAAAACCACCACAACAACAACAACAACAAAAAAAAAAAAATAGAAAAGATGGGGACTTGTTGAAAGAACATAACAGGAAATTCAGAAGGGTTTCCTATGTTTACAACTGGAACAATTTAGTCAAAAAAATAATTGATAGCACTAGATTTTAATCCATATAATAAAATGAATTTATAGGAGTTATAATCAAATACATAAAATAAAAATAAATAAATGGGGGGAACAAATATGACTCATCTACACAGAATTTCAATTAGTAAATATAGTAGGGGTAAATAGGAAACCCCACTGGCAAAGTCATAGGAATATGGTTGCTGAGAAGATCCATCAACAGATACTAAGATTAGTAAGTACATGTTTGAAAGGAAACAGGATTTATGTTGTCTCTAGTCCTCCTAAATCTCTGTTAACTTCAAAGAAAAATATAGTACATGTCAGAAAGCCAGTGGTAATTGCCTTAACCAAAAGATCAAGTCTAAAATGACAGGCACAACACATATTTAAATAATAAATGACTTGATGTTACATACTTAGAACATATAATTTGAATGGTTTTCTTCTCAAAAATAAATATGGATGTAACATTAGGATTGGTTACACACTGCAGGAGACCAAGGAAAAATATCAATTAAACGCAAGCTACAGGGATCAGTTTATGGAATAGGAAAACAAAAACAAAAACAAAAACAAAAAAAAACAAAAAAAAAAAAACAAAAAAAAAACTACTGCTGCAAAAACTATTAGCCTCCTTTATTTTACCAATGTTAATTTACTACTTCTCATACCTACGCCATTGTTCCTTAAGATGTTACCATTATTTGCAGTGGGATGATGTATGGAAACTATTTTTGTTAATTATTTGAAGCCTGAAATCAGTTCAGAATAAAAATTAAGACATAATAATGTGTAAATAAAAAATAATCTAACACCCCAAGTTTGCTTGAGCCATGGTCAGTTCCTGCTGTAATATGTGAAAACTCATGAACTCTTGCAGTATATAAAGGGAAATGTTATAGGGAGCTTAGTTAAGAGCAGTCCTACCATGTGGCCTACTTTGGTCTTGAGAGGGACTATAGAGTTTGTATTATAGATTAAGGTCAATGAAGAAATTTAAGGGGTTCTGTAGTGTCAGGACAGTTCTTGTAAAGTCTACCAGTTGAGTTTCTTAGGTCTGCTCAAGCACAGTAAGAAGTACTACCAGGGATTTCTCCTGCTGAGGCCCTGGGGCTAGTAAGTATGTCAGGGAGACAGTGAGATAGGCAGGTATGCAAAATGGTGAAACTGCAGTTTGTCATCTGAGGACCCCATTTCCTTTCCCATTACCATGAGAAAACAAAAATTAAATATTCCTTATCATATCTCTGGATTTCCTCTATAAAGAACAGGAATGAGGAGCTAAGGGATCTACATGTTTTCACAAAAAGTCCTTGCCTAAAGGAACTATTTTAAGCATTGCATGGGAATATTTTTACCAGATTTGTAGAACACATGCAGACATCCACATACAGGTCAGGGCATTGGGAAACAACAGCAACACAACAAACGTCTCCTTCTTACCCTACACTACTGAGGGAAGACTCCCAAAGGACTCAATAGAAGTTTAAATATAATTAGCCTTTCCTCTAAAGGGTAACATGAGTGATAGTTGGGGCCTCTGTTTTTATGAAATCATGTTCACTCTAAGTATCAATGGATGAAGGTGATGCAACCGACATTTAGGTGTCATGCAACCCCTCCTGTTAAGTTAGTGAAAATGAAAAGATGATCCTTTATATACTGGTGATGGAGGAAAACAGAAACTTCCTTTGGGAGTATAAGTTGTCACAGACATTTTGAAAAGAAAGCAAGTAAAAGCTAAAAAAATGTGGACTACCCCCATTAATGTGTAATACACATTGATCTATAAATTCTAATTTTCAGACTCTCTAAAAGCATCAGTACCTGAAGATTATGTGTGTGTGTGTATGTGTGTGTGTGTATACACAAGCATATACAAATATGTATATATATAAATGAAAATATTTATTGCTAAATTAATGTGTACAGAAAAATTATGAACATAGCTATTCAATTAATATGAAAGCTGTCATGTGAATTCTTGAAAACTTGTTCTATGGAAATTACTGTAACAATTCATAAAGAATAAGCTGGATGTACTTAAATATATATTGCATGCATGTCATAGATTGTATGCATGACCAAAAGAACGTTTGATCAAAAAAAAAAAAAATGCCTGTTGAAAATTTCCTATGTTCTGATAGTATGAAGTGTAACTTTGAAAAAAAAATCTATATTTTATTTATGTATTTGAAGTATTTTAAGTTCATTTGAATAGATAATATTCTACTATATTCAAAAAGAAAACCTGAAGAAAATTATAATAATTGAAAATTATTACAAATCTATAAACAAAACTTTGTAGGCCTGGGGATGTAACTCAGTGATAGAGCAATTGCCTAATATGTGTGAAGCTGTGGGATGAACCCCAAGCACCACACACACACCCACAAGAAAAAATCCTTAAAACCACACCCAAACTTTTACAGTTAAGACATTAATTTTGTGAGAAAATATTTTATACCAATTTTAAAATATAAGCATTAAATACCATGGATTTTAAAAAGACTTCCTGAAGGCTAGTAAAAAAATTGTTGGTAAAGTTGAAAATAAAATGCAAGTTATCATTTCTACTCAAGTACTCTTGCCACTAGAACTTTGCTCTGCTTTTAAAATCTATTGAGATTTCCTTAAAAGTAAAATCTTAAGAAATAATTCCTTCCATTTTAAATAGACCCTAGAAATACATTTTTTTAAAGCAATAGAAACTTTATTTCACTGTTGGCCTTTAAGAAATGAATGAGTCATCACTCATACTGCTATTGTAGTAAGTTGTGAAAAGAACTTCTAGGGCTTTCAGGTGGTCCAGCATTAGCCCTGACTCTTTACTGTAATTGATTTAAATACTTCTGCAGTTTTGAGATATATTATTGGGCAATATTCTGTATTTTAAAATTCTAATTCCTATAATAAGAATGAAAACTACTAATGAATATTATAACATAAACCCACAGGCATTTTCAATTTTTCAAAGACTAAAGTTCCACATATCAAGAGTTCTGTACAATCAACTGGATCATTTACACTAACAGTGAAGTTGTTGTACTATAAGGTACATTGTAGTCTGAAAATGAGTTGACTAAATATTGGGGGTTTTCTTATAGTTTTAGGTACTAGAATTCCTCATTTTATTAGTGGTTCAGTAAGCTTTTTTGTTGCTGTGAGCGAGGACCTGACAAGAACAATTTTGAGGAGGAAAAGTTAATCTGGGGTTCATGGTTTCAGAGATCTCAATCCATACACCATTGACTCCACTGCTCTAGACCCAAGATGAGGCAGAACATCATAGCAGAAGGGTGTGGTGGAGGAAAGCTCAGGACATGGCCATCAGGAAGCAGTGGGAGACTCCCCTCACCACTTACAAAATATATACTTCAAAGTCATACCCCGAATGACTCACCTCCTCCAGCCACAACCTACCTGCCTACAGTTACCACCCAGTTAGTTAATCCCTAGCAGATGATTGATTAATGCACTGCTTAGGTTAAGGCTCTTATAACCCAATCATTTCAACTATAATATTTTTTACACATGAGCTTTTTGGGGACACCTAATATCAAAACTATAACAAGTAGCTTCAATATCTCTCCCTACCACTTCCTGTAGAAGCCCATGATAAAATGTGATTCAATATAAAAGGCATAGTTTAAGTAGTGGGGAGAGTTTAGTGGAAATATTGCATCATAGAAACTCGTCACAAACTGTATTAACATAGCCACTTTTGGAACCCACTTTATAATTTATTCACTATCAATTTATTTATTGATTACCCATAGAATACATTCCAGACCTAGTTCTAAGGGCATTGAGGATTCAGCAATAGTAATATTAGAAAAAAAAATTCCCTAACCCCAGGGAGTCTACAGTGAGTAAAATATTATTTAAGTTATTTTATACATTGAATGATATCAAATATATTTTCATTTTTTAAATTCAATAAACTTCAGTATTTTTTGGAACAAATGAAATTTAGCCCCATAAAAATCACTTCGTGATAGAGTAATGACATGAGTGAAGGAAAATGTGATTAATTTGGAAAAAATCCTCTTCAATACATTGATATCTTCTTTTCCTACAGATAATTGAATGTAGTTTTCTTGGGAAATAGAAAATTTAAGTACTCAGTTTTCCAATTATTTTTCTTTTGAATCTAGCCTTATATAGTAAAAGGAACTAGAAATATGTCACATTAAGCAAACTTCAAAATAATGGTATAGAGTAATCAGAAAATAAAATAATATAACTCCTCTCATAGCAGTCAAAATTTGACAGGTGTGTATGTGTGTGGAGATAGATTTGTGGACAAAATAATGTAGTTATTCCTGATGTTTAGGAAAAAAATTCCCATGAATCTATTAAATGAGGATTCATCAAAATTCATGTTTGCTTCCTACCAGACACTGTCATAATAAATTCACCCAGAAACACACCATCACCCTCACATTTATCACAAATTAACAGAAATAGACAAACATTAGCCAAGCAAATCATGTTATTGAATTCATGGTTTACAGAGAGTGGTATTGTAATGATGGTGTACAGACCAGATCTGTCAGAAGGCAAACTACAGCATAATTAGATTTGGTGTCTCACAGGAGAATCTAGAATGTATTCACAGGAGAGATTTTTTTTTAATCTGCTCTCTGTGAATGAATGAAAATTTATTTTAAAAAGGAATGATATTTTAGACATATAACTTTTTAACTTTTTATATTTTTACAGTATTTACATCTAGCTATTATGCAGTTTGTACTAATTAAATGTGAAATTGATATAGTCATTTGAAGTGCAAACCTAGAGTTGGAAAACATGAATTGGTAAAAAAACTAAAACCACAAACTCTAACCTTTTTGTATACTCTACCTCTAAATATGTATGACAACAACTCTATCATTAGCTAAAATACTTGATTTATATATTTACTGCTTCTATAATTGATGTTATAGTGTCTACTTGAAAAAATAGGAATGCTGTGCCTATTTTAGGAAATATATGTAAAATCCCTAAATGAATAGAGGTTATGTTTTTATTTTTGTAGAAAATAAAACCAATTAGATATTCTGAAGTTTCAAAAAAAAACAAGAAGATTGGCAACTGCTTTTTGGTTCAATGTACTCATATCGAATGGAGACTTTTGTTCTTAATCTCATTTGTTTTCAATTTATACAATCCTATTTATTTTTAACTCAAATCTGCACTGATACATGGACATAGCACAGTTACTATTCTTATAATGACTTTTGTGAAACACTTTACATTTAAAATGGAACCAGATGACAAAGGTTAATTATTTAAAATGCTCTGGTTGTCTCTTCACATTTGAAATGAACACCTTAAGGAATATCACAAATTCATTCTGAAATGAATGCTGCAGCTATGAAGAATATATGTTTCCTTATTCATTATATATCTATAATGTATGTTCTGGTCATGTATGTTCTGTAAGTTTGAATTTACATGTGTGTACTTGAAATTCTTCATGTTACTGTCAATATTAAATGAGGTATCTCACCTTAAACATGCTTTTTTAAGTCTCTGCACAATCATATTGCTTATTTAAAAATAGCAGAAGATAAGTTTAACTTTATAATAGAAAACAATTTTAAATTAATATATCATCAACTATCTTATCAAGAAATTATTATAATAATTTTATTATTAAGGCCAAGATTAAGTAAATGTTACAACTTCCCATAAAAAAATAAAACCTTTTGGAAATAGATATGCCAAATAGATTAACTTCAAAAACTGACTACAGTTCATATGAAAATTAATATATAAAAAAGTAGATGAAATTAACACATCATGATTAATTTTACTTTCTAAAACACAACTTGTATCTGTATGTATGTGATTGATGGTGTATCTTTTTATATAACAAAATAGATAGTTTTATAATGATGCAAATTATAATAATACCAGCTGTTTATTTGGATAATACCAAATGGTACAAAATTGGTATGTGATGATTTTAACCCTTATATTAATCATACAAGTTCAGTATTTTTACTTCCATTTTGCTGTTACATAAGTATGTCCCAAGATGTAACCTACCAGTTCAAAAGAACATTGCGTGAACAATTGAATAATTGTAGCCATGAACCAAAATCTAGTACACTTTGCTTCTAAACCTCACTCATTTTCCATTAGATTACATTAACCCTAGTGAGGGTTTTATTTGGAAATTTTTCAAAGTAGTTTTGAAAATATACAGATATCTATGCAATCTATGTGTATCATCTATATCATCTATAGCTATCTGTCCATTTATTCAACTCTGTGTATGTGATATTTCCATCATATGTCTGCTCAAAAACTTCATTAAGTGAGCTATATCCATTAGCCTAAAACAGTTTTAGGTTTTAAATTAGGACACAAAATTGTAGAACTATAACATCATAGAGAATCTAGCAGATTTAAATTTTTAACTTTCGGATTTTATAACGACTGCAATTCATTATTCTAGTTTTGTTATGCTTTTTAAAATAATTTTTCTAAGTTTTCGGGAAAATCTTAGTTATGATTTGAATTTAATTTTATTATCTTCTATGGATATTCTATGATTTTCTTTTCTCTCCTAAATATGTGCTTTCCTAATGCATTTCTTTATTAAAACTTAGCTAACATATATTTTTTGTTTGAATTTTGAACAAAATGCAAAGCATGCTTAGTCAATAAATGTGTATGTATTAAAATTGTTATAGCTTGATTTTTTTTCTCATATTACGTTTCTACATTAAAGATTTTAAGCATCATATAATATGAATTAGTGATGGGAATGTGTAGGTTTATTGAGATAATCAAACACACATCTACTTAGTGAATGAATTGAGTGTATATCCTGGATGGCAAAATGCGATGTAAATTTATGAACTGTTCTTAATCATTTTGTTTTTACAATGTTCTCTCTTTGATCTGCAGCATTTTCCTGTTTCAGCAAAAATTGACTCTTCAGTCACATTGTTGTTCATTGCAGCTCAATTCACAATAGCTAAGCTATGGAAACTACCTAGATGCCCTTCAACAAATAATAAAGAAAATGTGCTATAAATACACAGTGGGATATTACTCAACATAAAGAAGATTGAAATTATGGCATTTGCCAGTACAAGGATGGAACCAGAGACTATAATGGTAAGGGAAATAAGCCAATTCCAAAAAACCAAACAGGGAATGTTCTCTCTGTTATGCAGATACTAACACACAATAAAGGATGGAGGAGGAAAGAATAGAAGTTCAATGGATTAGACAAAGGGGAATGAAGGGAAGGGAAGGAAAGGAAAGGAAATAAGAAAGATAGCCGAATGAATCAAGTATAACTTTCCTATTTTAATATGTGAATACATGATCACTGTAATTCTGTATCCTGTACAACCACAAGAATGGGAAGTTATACTCCATGTGTGTATCATATGTCAAAATACAGTCTACTGTCTAAAGAAAAGAAAAATTATAAAAAAAAGAATAAATTTGTGCATTTAACAAAAAATGTTTGACTCGCTTAATTCAAGGAAGTTGGTTTAACTTAGTATTTAAAGTTTATATAGTTTTTTGTAAGGCAACTAGTTAATATCAAAATACTACTATATCATTATGTAAGTTAAAGTTATATTAATCATTCCAAGCAACCTATCAAAATGCACATAAGTTAAATGTGGAATTGAAAATACAGTTTTTTGACAGTTGCTATATTGAATGCATTGACATGATTAAAGATAAAACTTAGGAGACACAACAAAAACCATGTTTTCAACAAAGAACTTCTTATTTTGCTATGCTATTGTTTATTTCATACATTAATCAAATATTTTATTTAAAGTCAAGATAAATTACTTGAATTTTCACTATCACTCTGGTAATACATTATATGTAAATGCACTTAATACTATTTTCCTTAGAAATAATGTCAAAAAATTCAATTCATATAATGAAAAGAGGCCTTCTTAATAGCCTCATGTTCCTTTCTCAGATATTATATATTGGTCAACATAATATCCTATTCCTTTAAGTTTCATAAATTTTTTATTAATTCTTTGAAAACCCTGAAACTCCATAATATCATACCTTTCCTGGACTCACACAAACATTGCCAAATTTTATTTATATTTGTATATATAAATATCTTTATCTAGCCATCCTTGAGGAGAAGGGTTAGGATCTTTACTTACACTATAAATATGTAAAAATATAATATAATATATATATACACACACATAAATATAAAATGTTAAAATGCAGAACTTTACTTAGAAGATTTATATGTATAACAAATAAATAATGCAGAATAATACTATAATAATGCATATATTTGAGAGAAAGTAAGATTACTTTTATGTATGTATCAATATTTATACTGTATTCAGAATTGTTCATATTCTGAAGTGGGAATAAATGTCAAAGCAATATCTTTATCCCCACTTACAGATGAAAATATGGAAATATGAAGAAGGATTAAGAGAGTGAACCAATTTACGGATAGAGTATGTGTCAGCTTGTTTCTATCTCATCAACCACTTTTATGAGTTTCCACATATTCAAGCACTAAAATTAAATCATGCATAAAGATTTTGTTTGAAAGAGGAAAAAAAATAATCATAGTAGCTGACTGCTGAAGTCATTTCTATAAACATTTTCCTTTGGCTTTCAACCTTGTATGGCCACTTACTTGAGATGTTTTTTTTTTTTCCACAATGATAATTTCACTATTATCTATATCATTTGTTTGGCAACTTAGATTCCCCAGAAGACTGCATTAGGAAAATTAGCAATATGTAGCACAATTTGTGTGACCTTTGCAATTTATTATAGTTCCTTAGCCTAGTGCCCAGGCTATTTGCACAGCTAAAAAGACTATTGTGAAATGTAGGCAAGAAAAGTAAGTAGGAGAGAGTGAAATTAAGATGCAATATATAAGAAGGCATGACATCAGTAGTTGGCATATTTACTATTGCCACCAATTCTCCTAAACTATTTTCAAAAATCACTCATGAACTGATATTTTCTGTATATACCCAGTTTCACTGCTGCTGTTACATAGGTGGTAGTGAGAGTAGTTTCGAGGAGACCTTTGGTGAACACAGTGTTTTCATAATTTTTCCATCTTCAAAGAACAGAATCTTTCTAAGTCACTGAAATGTGTTGACTAGCATTAGAGATGTCGGCTCACAGACATCAAGGCCACTAGGGTTATAGGAATATCGATACTGGATAGTGGAAGGTGGGAGGGAATCCTTTCTTCTACTGTTCTTATGCCTCTTTTTTTATAGTTAAATAAAATCACCTTTCTCTTCAAATTCAACTTTACTCCTAACAGTTCATGCATAGTCATAGCTCTTAACTTTCTGCCCATCTTTCTTTTATCAAAATCCTACATTCTCCCTATCTCTTTATTAAAAATTTCAAAAGAGAATCTGATTAATTTGTGATCCTTAGATACTGTGGGAGTACTTCCAGAAAGTACTTGTGATTGTGGCTAAGATTGTGAAAGGGTTGTGTGCAGGCCAGCATGGTTTTAGTGTACTTTTATCATCATGACACAAGTATATTTTATACTTTGTTTTATTGGTCATTTTTAAATTGTACCTGTCTGCTTGTTTTAAGGTTACCAGAAAAATAAGACAAAACAAACAAAACAAAACAAAACAAAAAACTGCTAGACCTACATTCTTTATCTGATGGAATTCAAACCTATTTTTAAAAGCTGTTTTTATAACTGTGGACTCAATTTAAGGGAAAAGCATAAGGAAAAATATAGTATATTGTATTACACCTATAAAATTTATGACTTAAAATATGAATGCACATGAACCTGTGTTTTACTCTGTATTAAAAACAACCATCACCAGATAGATTATACAGGACAATACAAATACAGACATATAAAACAAAGCAAGATTATTAGCTACTTTTTATGAATATGGCAACAAAATTCATATGAATAAAATAAGGCTAAATTCATGCATTTTCTTCTATAAATTTTTCTTAATTATTTGAAATGTTTGCCAAAACATATGTTTAATTTTGCTTATTTACTCAGGTAATTTTATACATAGTAATGATCATAACCTGAACTATATGTAGAAAATTATTTTTTGTGTTTATGCATTCTTCAGTATAATACTCATTGATGTTAATGAATATATTTTATATAAAATCCCTTTATTTTAAAGATTAAATATTTTACATTGTATTTCCAAACTAATCAAATTAACTTAGCCTCTGTCTGGAGAGGAAAAATGAAACTGTGTAAAGAGTCAATAATATTGATGATATAGGTCAAACATCTTGCTACTATGAAAAATGAATTTTTATTGATTTTAATTTTCCACAATTCCTATAAATATTTCTTAGAATAAGAATCAATTTCAAATAATTCTGTGTAGGTTTTAGGGTAAATTTTAAAGTTAAAGTCTCTTTCTCCTTATTTCTTTTTAAAATACAATGTCAAGTATCGTACTTTAAATATTTTTAAATAAATATTTGGAAAAAGGGAAAAATATTTAATATAAAGTACAATTGAATAGAATACATTTTATAACATGATCTACAGCAAATGACAAAATTGATAGTTTCCAGAACTATGTCTCCCACAAGATAATAGTTTGAAACAAACATTGCAGGCATCTGAACTTCTTGAAACAAAAATTTCAAGTATTAAAAATATTGTAAACTAAAGCAAGAACTTTTTATTGCATTACAACTACAACATTTATGACTTTAAAATGATTTGATTAGTATCATGTAAGTTCATTAACTAGTTTGAAATCTGAATGTTCATAAACAGTAATATTTAAAATGTAAATTTTGTATAGAATTGTCCTACAAATTAAAGAATATGACATATTGCTGTAAAGAAATTACCAACAAAATGGCAAGTTAAATTGGCATGCTTTTAAGAGCAATATTAATACAGACATACTGTTTTCACTATATTTAAACTTACATATGAATTACAAGACTCCTGTAAATAAGTTACATGAATTGGAAGGGATCCAGTGCTCAGGGAGGAAGGTTAAGAATTACGTAGCTTAATATAGAACTTCTTTGGGTTGGTTTGTTTGGGACAGAAAAATATATATCTCTGAAAAGAAAGAATCTGAGTTAAATTTATTTAATACCTACTTAAGATTTTGTTTATGAAGTACTTAAATATTTTCAAGAGTTAACCATTAAATGTTGGTGTTTAAATGGTGACACACGCCTGTAATCCCAGCAGGTGGGGAGGCTGAAAAAGGAGGATTATGAGTTCAAGGCCAGCCTCAGCAATTTGGAAAGGCCCCAAGCAATTCTGCAGGAACCTGTCTCTAAATAACATATTAAAAAGGGGTGAAGAGTGGCTCAATGGTTAAGCACTCATGGTTTCAATCTCCAGTACCCCCCCAAGAAAGGAGGTTCTCCACTTGTCAATTCAATGCACAGAAAGGTCTTTTTCCCTAATTAAATAGCCTCAAGAAATAAAAAATATGGTTAAAAGAAAGGGTAGGAAAAGCTGTTGAGATTTTGAAGATGATAACTAAAATAAGCTAATTAAGGCACTATTTCTTTCTTTGGAAAGGAGGAATATGATAGATTCTGTTTAGGAAAAAATAGAAGTAGGGAAAGTAGGACAATGGTGGTTTTCCATCTGTCCTTCTCTAAAAGATCTTGGTAATTAAACACTTTCTTCTTCTCACTTTCTCCTTTTGTACTTTCATGGTTTGCTTGCCTTAACCCGTCAAAATATTGTCCTGTTATTTTACTAATTTCTTTGAACAACTTGATGGACTCAAGAAAACTCATAAAAATAACTGAAACTCATAAAAAAACTGAAGAAGGGAAGTTAGTGCCACAATTAGATCTATTTATTAAGTTTCTAAACTCCATATTTCAAGAAATGAAAAGAAAGGATTGTGAAAGGTTTCACCATAAAGAAATGATAAATATTTAAGCAGATCAATATGTTTAACTTAATTTAAACATCACTTAATGTATACATGTATTGAACATTATGATATTCAGTACATCCCATTAATATGTGTACATTTTATGTTTGTATGTATCAATTCAATAGGTTAAACTTAAAAATAAAATAAATGTATTTAAATAAGATAAATGTATTTATGTTTGGTCACTACAGTTGAACTAGGCATGGTTCCTATTCTTGAGTAAAGTCTAACAAATTTGAGTAACTCTAAGACTGCATTTTATATATTGTTCACTTGTTTCCAACAGCTGCCAACATTTAATGCTAAAATACCAAAAATGGAATAGTTGTTTGATGTTTTATTCATGGATTTCAAGGAAACAAATGCAAAGTTGAAAGTATAATGGAAAAAAAGACTGTGGCTAAAGGTATATTTGATAGTTTGCAAAATGGCTGGTCAATATGAAAGAAATACAACTATCTTAAGAAAATGTTTGTACAATACATAAGCAACGCATAAATGTAAAATTGAAGATAAAAAAAGATAATTTGAATTCTAAAATTTATGCAGCTGCCTGAGTGATATGCAGGCATTTGGAGGGTGATTCAAAATGGCAAATTACTTGTGGATTTTAATATAAGACATAGAAAAGTGCATTTAAAGAAACACATGCCTGGGGCTTTCTAACAGAAATCAATGGAAATGTTTGAATGTTTAGTAAAAGAGATCATGCAGTGAGAATTTTCTCTGTGAATCTAGGGCTGCAAATATATTAATATTTTTCCATAAGAGAACTTTATGCCCAGCAGTACAGAAAAGAAAGTAGCAAAAGTACTTAGAAAAGATTGAGAGAGTATCTTAGAATTTTCTTACTTGCTCGTTTCAAAGTGGTCTTTAAAATTAGTAGCTAAGATTACATTTGTTAATTAAACAGTTCATAATGTATACATTTTCTATTTCTAAAGAGTACTTTACTTCCTGTTTCTGATAAAAAGCATTTCCTTGTACATGCTTTATGGTGCTTACAATGAGCCAGTTGCATTAGTACCTCAACAAAATGAGACAATTTATAGAAAAAGAGGCAACAATCTAATTGTGTTACCTAATGACTCCTATGTTACCATATTCTTTCTTCTAAAATTTTTACTCTTTCACCATAAGCTTAAGAACTTTTGAATGATACTTATCTCTAGGACAAAACAAATCATCTTTTTTTTTTTTTTTTTTTTTTTTTTTTTTGCGGTGCTGGGGATTGAACACAGGGCCTTGTGCTTGTGAGGCGAGCATTCTACCAACTAAGCTATCTCCCCAGCCCACAACAGACCATCTTTAATTCACTGACTCCGAATTGGAAGGGGTCTCAATACTATTCCACCTTAGAGCTGTCTGTGCCAAAGTGTCATAATCATATCTTAACCTTGTAATGAAGAATATAATATATGATGTACTATAATGATGAAAAGATTTTAACAGGGAAGTGTATAGACTTAGCTTACCAGGTCCTGTTTTTTGTGGGATGAGCTGCAGAGGAAAAGAAATAAGACATGCATAGTGTAGTGGAAAAAAAAAATATTTGAAAGCTAAAGTAGGATTGTGATTTCTATTTTGATTTATGTGATTCATACCACCATACTATAAATCCCCCTGTGGCAGTAAATATGTATTATTCCTAAAATATTTTTGTAGACAATCTAGAGATGGTATGAATTTTTCTGTGGTCTTATGTGTTACAAGACATTCAAACTCAACCTAGACTACCTGTATTTTACTGGAAATAAAAGAACGAATACTTTTGAAACGTGAGGCAATAACTATTTACCCATAACTTTTGCGATTTTTTGAAAAATTAATTCATCCACTTATTAAGAAGTTTTTTCTTCTTATCTTCCAAATGCCAATCACAGTGATCTATTCATCTACCTGACAAACACTGAAGGACACAGAAAAGGAAAGTTCCATGAATTTATGGGATGAAAACACCTAAGACATTATTAAGGAGTCAACAGAAACACACTTTTTTTCCCTGATATTGCTAATTCTAAAGGAAAACTCATTATCTTCAGTTTAAGAAAAAATGGGCAAAAAAAAATAAGTTTTGGGCTTTATGAGACGAAAGCAAACCTGTAAAAAAGAGCACCATTTAATAAATGCCACAATTTTGGTGTGTTTCTTTGTATTTTTCTGCTATCACGTGCAAACATCTTCGACTATCTCTAAGAACCTTCAAAACACGGTCATGTATTTATCTACTCAATTTTATTTTGTACTCACCACAATATAGTCATTACAATTACATCTTACTTTACCATTTTCCTCTGGGGCTACACTTTTCCCAATATTGCCTACCTATCTGTAATATTCCAATTCTTCTCCCAAATAAAGTCAGAGGCATTTATTTTTTATTGTAAACAAATTGGATACATGTTGTTTCTCTGTTTGTACATGGAGTAAAGGCATACCATTTGTGTAATGACACATTTACATAGGGTAATGTTGTTTGATTCATTCTGCTATTTTTTCCCTTCCCCCCATGCCTCCCATCCCTCTTTTCCCTCTATACATTCCTTCCTTCTTCCATTCTTGTCCCCCTCCCTAACCCTAACCCTAAACCTAACCCTAACCCTAACACTAACCCGTCCCACTCTCCATTATGTGTCATCATCCACTTATCAGCAAGATCATTCTTCCTTTGGTTTTTTGAGATTGGCTTATCTCACTTAAAATGACATTCTCCAATTTCATCCATTTGCCTGCAAATGCCATAATTTTATCATTCTTCATGGCAGAGTAATATTCCATTGTATATATGTGCCACAGTTTCTTTATCCATTCATCAATTGAAGGACATCTAGTTTGGTTCCACAATCTGGTATTGTGAACTGAGCAGCTATGAACATTGATGTGGCTGTATCTCTATAGTATGCTGATTTTAAATCCTTTGGGTATAGGCCAAGGAGTACGATAACTGGGTCAAATGGTGGTTCCATTCCAAGTTTTCTAAGGAGTCTCCACACTGCTTTCCAGAGTGGCTGCACTAATTTGCAGCCCCACCAGCAATGTATGAGTGTTCCTTTTTCACCACATCCTCGCCAACACCTGTTGTTGCTTGTGTTCTTTGATAATTGCCATTCTAATTGGGATGAGATGGAATCTTAGGGTAGTTTTGATTTGCATTTCTCTTATTACTAGAGATGTTGAACATTTTTTCATATATCTATTGATTGCTTGTACATCTTCTTCTGTGAAGTGTCTGTTCATTTCCTTAGCCCATTTGTTGATTGGGTTATTTGTATTCTTTGTGTAGAGTTTTTTGCATTCTTTATATATTCTGGAAATTAGTGCTCTATCTGAAGTATGAGTGGCAAAGACTTTCTCCCACTCTGTAGGCTCTCTCTTCACATTACTGATAGTTTCCTTTGCTGAGAGAAAGCTATTTAGTTTCAATCTATCCCAGTTGTTGATTCTTGCTTTTATTTCTTGTGCTATGGGCATCCTGTTAAGGAAGTCTGATCCTAGGCCAACATGTTGAAGATTTGGACCTGCTTTTTCTTCTATAAGATGCAGGGTCTCTAGTCTCATTCCAATGTCCTTGATCCATTTTGAGTTGATTTTTGTGCAGGGTGAGTGATAGGATTTTAATTTCATTCCGTTGCATATGGATTTCCAGTTTTCCCAGGACCATTTGTTGAAGAGGCTATCTTTTCTCCATTGCATATTTTTGGCACCTTTGTCTAATATGAGAAAATTGTATTTATTTGGGTGTGTCCATGTCCTCTATTCTGTACCATTGATCTACCTGTCTATTTTGGTACCAATACCATGCCGTTTTTGTTACTATTGCTTTGTAGTAGAGTTGAAGATCTGGTATTGCAATACCCTCTGTTTCGCTCTTCATGCGAAGGATTGCTTTAGCTATTCTGGGTTTCTTATTCTTCCAGATGAATTTCATAATTGCTTGCTCTATTTCTGTAAGGTGTGTCATTGGGATTTTAATTGGAATTGCATTGAATCTGTATAGCACTTTTGGTAGTATGGCCATTTTGACAATATTAATTCTGCCCATCCAAGAACATAGGAGATCTTTACATCTTCTAAGATTTTCTTTAATTTCTTTCTTTAGAGTTCAGTAGTTCTCATTGTAGAGGTCTTTCACCTCTTTTGTGAGATTGATTCCCAAGTATTTTATTTTTTCGAGGCTATTGTGAACGGGGTAGTTTTCCTAACTTCTCTTTCTGAAGATTCATCACTTATGTATAAAAATGCATTGGATTTATGAGCATTGATCTTGTAACCTGCTACTTTACTGAATTCACTTATGAGTTCTAAAAGTTTTCTGGTGGAATTTCTGGGTTCCTCTAAATATATAATCATGCCATCAGAGAACAGGGATAGTTTGTGTTCTTCTTTTCCTATTCGTATCCCTTTAATTTCTTTGGTTTGTCTAATTGCTCTGGCTAGAGTTTCAAGGACAATGTTGAATAGAAGTGTTGAAAGAGGGCATCCCTGCCTTGTTCCAATTTTTAGTGGGAATGCTTTCAGTTTTTCACCATTTAGAATGACATTGGCCATGGGCTTTGCATAGATGGCCATTACCATGTTAAGGAATGTTCCCACATTCCTGTTTTTTCCAGTGTTTTGATCATAAATGGATGCTGTATTTTATCCAATGCTTTTTCTGCATCTATCACAATAATCATGTGTTTCTTAACTTTAAGTCTGTTGATATGGTGAATTACATTTATTGATTTCCGGATGTTGAACCAACCTTGCATCCCTGGGATAAAACCCACTTGATCATGGTGCACTATCTTTTTAATATATTTTTGGATGCAATTTGCTAAAATTTTTTTGAGAATTTTTGCGTTGATGTTCAATAAGCGTATTGGTCTGAAATTTTCTTTCCTTGATGTGTCTCTGTCTGGTTTAGGTATCAGGGTGATACGGGCTTCATAGAATGAGTTTGGGAGGGTTCCATCCTCTTCTATTTCATGGAATACTTTGAGGAGTATTGGAATGAGCTCTTCTTTAAAGGTTTTGTTGAACTTGGCTGAGAACCCATCTGGTCCTGGACTTTTCTTTGTTGGTAGGCTTTTGATGACCTCATCTATTTCATTGCTTGAAATTGATTTATTTAAGTTGTGTATGTCCTCCTGGTTCAGTTTAGTTAATTCATATGTCTCTAAAAACTTGTTGATGTCTTCAAGGTTTTCTGCTGTGTTGTAGTATAGATTTTCAAAATAGCTTCTAATTATGTTTTGTATTTCACATATATCTATAGTGATATTTTCTTGTAAATTCCGAATTTTAGTAATTTGAGTTTTCTCTCTCCTTCTCATAGTTAGTATGGCTAAAATTTTATCAATTTTGTTTATTTTTTCAAAGACCCAACTGTTTATTTTGTTAATTTTTTCGATTGTTGCTTTTGTTTCAATTTCGTTGATTTCAGCTCTGATTTTAACTATTTCCTGTCTTCTACTACTGTGGTGTTGGTCTGCTTTTCTTTTTCTAGGGCTTTGAGCTATAGTGTTAAGTCATTTATTTGTTGATTTTTACTTCTTTTGTTCAATGTGACCCATGAAATAAATCTTCCTCTAAGTACTGCTTTCATAATGTTCCAGATATTTTGATATGATGTGTCTTTGTTCTCGTTTACTTCTAAGAATTTTTTTATTTCCCTCCTGATGTCTGCTGTTATCGATTCATTATATAATACTGTACTATTTAATCTCCAGGTATTGGAGAAGTTTCTGTTTTTTATTCTGTCATTTATTTCTAATTTCAATCCATTATGATGTGATAGAATACAAGGTAGTATCTCAATCTTCTTGTATTTGCTAACAGTAGCTTTGTGGCATAAAATATGGTCTATTTTAGAGAAGGATCCATGTGCTGCTGAGAAGAAAGTTTATTCGTTCTTTGTTGGATGGTATATTCTATATATGTCCATTAAGTCTAAATTGCTGATTGTGTTATTGATATCTATGGTTTCTTTATTCAATTTTTGTTTGGAAGATCTATCCAGTGGTGAGAGAGTTGTGTTAAAATGGCCTAGTATTATTGTGTTGTGGTTTATTTGATTTCTGGAATTGAGAAGGATTTGTTTGATGTACATGGATGAGCCAATGTTCAGGGCATCGATATTTATGATTGTTATGTCTTGCTGATTTATGCTTCCCTTAAGCAGTATGTAATGTCCTTCTTTATCCCTTCTGACTAGTTTTGGCTTGAAGTCCACATTATCTGAAATGAGGATGGATACTACAGCTTTTTTGCTGTGTCCGTGTGCATGGTATGTTTTTTCTCATCCTTTCATCTTTAGTTTGTGGGTGTCTCTTTCTATGAGATGAGTCTCTTGAGGAAGCATATTGTTGGATTTTTCTTTTTAATCCAATCTGCCAGTCTATGTCTTTCCATTGATGAATTCAGGTCATTAACATTCAGGGTTATTATTGTGATATGATTTGTATTCCCAGTCATTTGACTCATTTTTGTTATTTGACATAATTTGGTTTCTCCTTTATTTGGCTATTCCTTTAGGCTAGTTCCTCCCATTGCTGATTTGCATCATTGTTTTTCATTTCTTGTTCATGGAATATTTTGCTGAGAATGTTCTGTAATGCCGGTTTTCTTTTCGTAAATTCTTTTAGCTTTTGTTTATCATGGAAGGATTTTATTTCATCGTCAAATCTGAAAGTAAGTTTTGTTGGGTATAAGATTCTTGGTTGGCATCCATTTTCTTCCAGGGCTTGGTAAATGTTGTTCCAGGCCCTTCTAGCTTTTAGGGTCTGGATTGAAAAAAATCTGCTGATATTCTTATTGGTTTCCCCCTGAATGTAATTTGATTCTCTTTTCTCACAGCCTTTAAAATTCTGTCTTTATTTTGTATGTTAGGTATTTTCATTATAATGTGCCTTGGTGTGGGTCTGTTGTAATTTTGTATATTTGGACTCCTATAAGTCTCTTATACCTGGTTTTCCATTTCATTCTTCAGATCTGGGAAATTTTTTGATATTGTTTCATCAAATAGATTGTTCCTTCCTTTGGTTTGTTTCTCTGTGCCTTCCTCAATCCCAATAATTCTCAAATTTGGCCTTTTCATGATATCCCACAATTCTTGTAGATTGTGTTCATGATTTCTTACCATCTTCTCTGTTTGGTCAATTTTGTTTTCAAGATTAAATATTTTGTCTTGAATATCTGAGTTTCTGTCTTCCAGGTGTTCTATCCTATTGGTTATGCTTTCTATGGAGATTTTAACTTGGTTTATTGTTTCCTTCATTTCAAGGATTTCTGTTTGGTTTTTTTTTTTTTTTCAGTATCTCTAACTCTTTATTGAAATGATCTCTTGCTTCCCGCATTTGCCCTTTTAACTGTTGATTGGTGCGATCATTTAATGCCTGCATTTGCTCTTTCATCTCCTCCTTCAATGCCTGCATTTGCTCTTTCATCTCCTCGTTTGCTTCCCTGATTGTTTTAATTACGTACATTCTGAACTCCCTTTCTGACATTTCTTCTGCTATGCTGTCATTGGGTTTTATTGATATAGTATCTAGGTTTGTTTGGGACATTTTCTTCCCTTGTTTTCTCATATTGGTCAGATGTCAATGGGACTCTGAGATATTGCAGATTTCCTCTATTGGCTTATAGCGTCCCTGTAGATTTCCAGTGTATCACCTCCCAGCCTTCAGTAGCCTGAAGTCTTGGAGCAACTTGATAATGCAGTGCTTCCGAAGAAAGCTGCCCCTAGCCCATTACTGGGTCCAGGGCTTGGGGCTGGTTCTGCATGGAAATCCTCTCACTGGGCGGTCCTGCTCCTAGAAGCTGGGTATAGACAGGGCCTACCACCACCTGAGGGAGTCAGCTGCTCCGGGAAAGCCACTCCCTGACCTACTTTGGTCCCAGAAGCCGCCTGCGGGACGGGGCCCACCGCTGGGTCCCGGGCTTGGGGTTGACTCTGTGTGGAAAAGCTCTCACTGGGCGGGCCTGCTCCTAGAAGCTGTCTGTGGATGGAACCTGCCGCCAGAGAGAGCAGGGCTGCTTGGGGAAGACTCCTGCTGCCCTGTCCTGCTCTGAGAAGTTGCCCCTTTCTGGGCCTGCCACCCGGCCAAGCTTCACCCACTGGGAGAGACACACCATGTGGCTCTGTGTTGGTCCAAGTCTCTCAATACCTCCCCTTCTTGAATCCTGAGTTCTGGAGCGATGGGAGATGCAGTCACCCTCTAGTCCGCCATCTTGTATCTCCCAGTCAGAGGCATTTTGATGTCACTCTTTTTTGAAGTATTTCAGCACTTAATCTTGTACTCAAGGATTTAATAAAATGATTTCCTGTTTTATTTTGTCCAAAATTGTTCCCTGGTTTGTTGCAAACTACGGAGGAAAGAAGACTAGCAAAGTCCGTTCTACTTCATCTGCTATTTCTCACAAGCTATTGACCTTGGATGATTTTTAAAACTGTACAGATTTAGCAATCAAGTGTCTAAGCTGCTCACTGCCAAGCAGAGGAAGGTAAATTTGAGGGCATTCAGTCATTGCTTCCCATACAGTAAAACTGGTTCTAAGATCTGAGGTTTATATTTCTGATCATTTTTCCTGGACATATCACAAACTAAACTTTTATCAATCTCTAAAATGTAAAATATGTAAGTATTTTTTTTTTCTAGGACTGGTGATCAAATGCATGGTCTTGCTCATGCTAAGCAAGTACTCTGTCACTGACCTGTATTCCCACTCTTTTTTATTTTATTTTGATACAGGTTTTTACTATATTTCCTAAGGCCTTGCTAGATTACAGACACTGGTTTTGAACTTGCAATCCTCCTGCCTCAGCCTTCATAGTCTCTGGGATTACAGACATGTGCCACCATGCCTGGCTCACATATATAACTTTTTTAATACAGTGAGAAATGCCTTTGAATCATCTTAATCTATACTCACAGCTCTACTAACAACTTGATGCTTTGAAAAGTTTAGTGATTTTTAACACTCTCAAGCCAGCCATTATGTGCTCTTTTGTAGAATTTTTAGCTTTTCCAAAAGATCTTCATGGATTACTAAGGCTTTCCTTTTCATTGCAAAAAAACTTGCTATAGATGACTTCAGTACATGTCATGCTGGGAAATATCACATATGAACCAACATGACCTTCGTATTTAAACCTGTATCACTTTCTATATGACAAAATTGAATCAGTGAATTCTTATTGAAGAACCACATGATGTAGCAGAATATATTAAATTTAATTTGAAATTCCTTTGACATTAGTGGTTAGACTTATGTGTTTGGAGTTCAGAGGAAACATCTGAACTAAGGATACACTCACTAATTATCTGAGCTCAAATAAGCTCCTTTTTAAAATCAAAGTCTTGCTTGTGGGAGAGACGACATGTGGACAGAAGTGAAAAGACAGGTCCAAGGACTGAGCTGGAATCACTCCACTGTGATCTTGAAAATGAAATATATAAAAGAGTGATCAATGATTCTTGAGAAAAGCAGGAAAATGGATGACACCAGTCAAAAAAAAAAGTTCAAATATCCTCTATCATCTTCCTTATAAATAACCTTAAATACTTTCAAAAATTAAAATCAAATTAAAACCACATGTGAAAGCACTTTCTGTTTAGTAAATATAACTAAAAGTTTATACAGTGAGCGAGAGTTCAAAATCTAAAAGAAATCTTATGAATCATATTCCAAATCCGACCACTGATCAACTCTACAAGGCCCCACTATTACAATTGCCCTTTTGAAACAGACCCAGGGTTTTACAACTGAGACTAGTATAAACCCACTGTGATTAAGAGATGATATATCTTTCTATTCTCTCTGCTTCATGTGACTCTCATGTGGCACCCAAGTACTACACTTAAACATGGGTCAGCCTACACCCAGACATAGGCAAGCCTCTTAATAGCATGTTGCTCAAGCCCTTTGTCTACCTAGACTGAGGAGTGAAAAGCAATGAGAATGAGCAGATATTTTTACTCCTACTTTAGAAAGCCTCCAAGTACCTTTCGAGAATTAACTTCACAATATTAACAAGTTTATATATTTCCTCCTTGAAACCATCAGCTATACAGTTTATGCTTCTACTCACATCTGGTATATGCTTAACCTGCTTTGTTTAAAGTTCTTCTCAAAGCTGCATAGCTTGAGGTATTTGAATTTTAACATGTTCTATCATGGGTGGGTACATTTGGGGTTGAACTACTTATTATTTAAAGTGGATTTCATTAGAACCTTTCTACTAGTATTTTTCTGTTCACGATCAATCTATGAAATGGATTGGACTTGACAAGCTGTAATGCAGAAAGTGGTTTTATTTCTTTTAATCAGTGGCTTTCAAAGATGCTGTCAAATTTCCCTGTCCTCCACTTGTGCACTATCTCATGTAACTCCCAGAACTTTTCTGTTCACTTGTAGGTAAGAAACAATTCCTCTTATATAATTTCAACAACTTTTCCTCTCATTGAATTTAATACATTTTACTTCCTCACACAAGATCAGGCAAGCCTGACCAACACTTGGCAGATGACAGCGTGGGAAGTGGCAGGAATATTAAAGAAAAATGACAAAGTTTTATATAGCTGGTGATGTCTTACTCCAGTTTCTAAAACTTTTTCCTGGCAGAGTTTCATATGCTTCCTGGAAACACAGAGAATATTTGGTTGACACACTGAAGATCAATGGTTTTCAATATTACACTGTTCTCTCAGCGGATGATGTCTCATCGTTGAGGATTCCCTCCTCAAATTCTGTGTCCAAAGGGACAGCCTGTTCCAAAACTCTCCTTGAGAGTCACCTCATTTGTGATTGCAGAGCTCTTGTCCAGTTCCCTTCAGATGATTCACCGACCCAGCTTCCCATCATGTGGTATGTGTGTATCACTTAGTCCAAGTCTACAAATGGGTGTTGATCTTAGTTCTGACATCAGAGACAGATGCAACTGTCTTTTTGCCTTTAGGTTTTCAGTAAAGGGTATGAAACACTAGCCTTGATATGTAAAGAACAAAAGATAAATGCAGTGAATGAATAGGTTTCATCAAGCCAGTTGACTCAAAGCAGTATGGGGTATGGTGGGTGGAGGAAGCAAAGCACAGTCAACTCCTATCCGATAACTTCGTCTAAAATACCCTCTACAAAATGACCTTCTGCTTTCCTCTCTTTAGTAACTGGGGTGGAAATATGTTGAGTTTCCATTTCCATAGCAAAGGATGTCTATTTGAAATTGGGAAAACTTATAACCTATTGTTTCCATGTTTGTATTCTTACCAAATTGAGAAAAGAGAAAAAGTTTACTTAGTATCACATTATATATCTCAGCATTATTTGTTAGCTATTTAAATCAGGAAAAGGTGATGATGATAAAAATGTGGTTTATTAAAAATCATGATACCCAGAGACTTATGATTGAATAAAAACAGTGGTATAGTGCTAAACCAGATGAGTAGATTATTGTTTGGAGATAAAAATGAATGGATTTGATTATTAAAAGGTCACCTGAATATTTTGGAGAACTTTCAATTTTGCTTGTTTGAAAAACAATACTTCATAAACTAAACCTGGGAAGAACAGGCAAGATATTTCTAAATTTGAACAGACAGTTCATTTTGAATATTTGTGCTCAATATTTAATAGCAACATGATTTCTTACCAAATAACAATTATTAAATGAAGTGGTTAAACATATTATCAAATATTTCATGTTAATATTACTTATCTTCTTAGGGGTGTTTAAAAATCATAATATTCTGAAAATTCTGTGAAACTTGATCCAACTGGAATATCCTGTATATGCTGGAGTATACTGTGCTCTTGGAAAGACAGGAGAACATTGCCATTTAACAAGTGAAGCTGTATCAGATACTGTACTGCTGAGATCTGGTAACATTCACAGCTTGATATTTTAGAAGTTACACAACATCGGTTCCTCATACTGCAAAAATCATTCAGGAAAGATCTAAATACTTCACATTTTATGCCTTGTACAACCATCATTATAGCTGCTGGTACTACTTAAGGGGAGCTCCATTTTGACCTCAAGTCCACATTACTTAATTTAGAGAGGAAAATACATATTTTAATCAGCAAATATCAATATCAGTGGTGAACTAATAAGAAATGCAAAAAATGACTTAACTAGTGCACATCAAATGCAGACTGACAATAATAAAGCAGATTTAGAAGGAAATAAACCTTTTGAAAAAAATCAAAGATACCATTTAAATTATACTTAAAATATGCATATTTGTTCTTTAAAACTTTATAATACACAAGAGGGAAGAATAAGTAATCATGTGGAAGTACAGAAATAGAAATGTATAAGTATTCCTTAAAAAAAATAATTCCCAATATTAAGACAAACAAGGTCCAAACAGCTGATGGCTAGTTTTTATTTTATTTTATTGAATCCAAAGATAACTTTACTGTTTTTTGAGATGGTAATTCATTGTTCAAAAATGTAAATGAACATTCCTAGGTTACCTTTTAGAGTTCCAGGAAATTTCCTTTAGTCTTAATATTCAAGCTTGAGGGAAGGAAAGAAAGAACAATGTTTAGACATATTTTTGGTGACTCAGAGATATTAAAAAGCTAAATTTGAATGATAATTGTATTTTAAATATATTTTATGTGCATAAGACAAAGTCATTTCTTATGGGCTGAGAACAAGACATTTGTTTTAGTGACCTTGGAGTTTTTCCACTCTTTGTATTTTTAGTTCTATCAATATATGGCCTCATGCAAGACTGCTAAATTCTACCAAATTGTCAATTCCTTTACAATTAAAAACAACTTTTTTTTGCACTATTAGGGATTGAACCCAGGGATTTGTGCATGTTAGGCAATTGCTCTACCACTGAGCTATATCCTTAGCCCTACAATTAATATCTAACAGGATTCTCATCAATTTAACTCTTCAGGGGATGTGTTTGTTCCAGAGAACACTTTAATCTGATATAGTCTTAATTGAAAATTAAGCTGTTGACCTGACAATAAGTAAATTGGACAACAATATGAGTTCCCAAGAATGATTCTCACCATTCACCCAAATAGCTTATTAAAGACAAGTTTAAGTAGTTTGCTCTACTCTGTGAAACTGGTCTTTGTCCTTACTTTGGTTCTAACTGATCCTCCAAAGTTTGGAGGAATTGAAGGCCTCTTAATGTCATTCTAGAGGCAAAAGAAATGGGAAAATAAAACAAATAGATGTCCCATCCTGTTGTTTTTATTAATTGCCTTTGCAGACTAAAAGTATAATAGGTAGAGCAGAGAACTACCTATACTTTACATAGAACATTATTTTGTTTTTGATCGATTGCAGAAGTTTTTCCTGAGGAATGGAACAGGGTTGGAGATCTGTGAGCTTTTACTAGAAGAATGAATAGCACTTTGTGATATGATATCTAAAATCTGATTCAAAGCCACTTATAGACTTTCCACAAAATGTAACATATATACCCATATCAGAGAATATTATTCAACCGTAAAAAGAAAAGATTAATAAGTACAGTCATACCAATGAATCTCAAAAACATTATGCTGAGTGAAAGACACCAGATAAAAAAGAACTTGTATTATATGGTTCCATTTATGTGGGACTGACAAGATCAAGCTATAATGACAGAACACAGAGCTGTGGTTACCTCAATTCAGATACTGAGATGACCATATAAAGTAAAGGCAATTTCCCAAGGTGGTGAAAATATTGTTACTGATGGTTGTAATTACATAGGTATTTTTGTGTCAAATCTCATTTTAATGTATATAATTCAAACCTCAAAAATCTTATTTTTTAAAGTCACTTACCTCAAAATATACATTCAGATTCACAGACTTCATTAACTTTTACGTATCTCCAAAATATCTTTGAATCTATGTTCATAATAGAATATAGTGGAAAGTACTTAATGAAAAAAAAAATGAACTAGATTTTGAAGTGTTACAATAAGTCAATTTTGCTGTTGGAAGAAAATGAGAAAAAAATACATATTTTACAAAACATAAAAATCCACACAAAATTTCAGTGCTCCTTGCTTCTCTAGAATCCAGTCCAAATCAAGATGATTCTGAACTTCAATCTAAATATATTAGCCTAGGTTTTAATGAAAAAAGATCATTTGCATATATTATCTAATATTGTAATAGATCTGGAAAATAGGTATCTTACTTATAAGCACACACACTCATGGTTTATGTTTAAATAAATAAAAGCAGCAAACAAAAGGATTCAGATGTGAAGTGTTGGAACTGCAGTACATAGGCTGATCTCCACTGAATTTCTCTGGAAATGAAAAAACGATGCTCTCTGTTGCTCAGGGAACTAAATCCTGCAGGTATAGAGAGTGAGCTTCAGGCAATGACACAGATTTGCAGTAGATGCTCAGGGAAATAAGAGAAGGACTGATGTAAAAGCAAGCAAAACCCAAAGGAGAGATATGTAGATTGGCATGGACAACTAAATTGTAACTTGAGAACAAGGGTTTCATTCATCCATAATGACTTTCTCTTCATGTACTCAGTATTCTAGAAGGTGAAATCTATAGATAAATTGAGAGAAAGGTGGGAATTTGAAGGATGGTATACTCAAGGTATAAAAATATAATACTGTTCGTAGGAGTGCTTTAAGACCACTGACTATGGAATTCATACTGAATAGGAAAGGAAGAAAACCCCAGGGAAGGGGATTGATAAACTGGAGGATGCAGAGATGGGTCAAGACTCACTCATCCTGAAAAAGCAAAGAAGTGAGTGTCTGAGGGCTCTGGAGGGATAGAGTGCTGTGGGCAAAGGGAGGAATGTTTGGTCTTTAAAATCTTAGAGACACAGTGATGTGCTCTCTAAGAGGTCTGGGCTGTATCATCTTCGGAGGCTGAAAGTGAGCCTCTGGGCATTTAATTTAATCAGAAACAGAACTGGTGGAAGTGACCTACTTACTAACTCACCAGACACAGACATGAAATTTGATAAGAAGGAAAAAAAATGCTTACCTAGAAAATTTGCTTTATCAAGATAAACCAGGAGTATAACATAAGAGATAGGAAAGGCAGGGAGAAAGAGAAAGACCAAAAGGAGAAAAAAGAGAAGGCATTGTGTTTTCTTTTCTTGGACATTTACAATCTCTTTGACACCTCTCTTCAAACTTCTCTTTTGATCCTTCTATACACCAAACTTGTACAAGAGGTGGGTTTGTTCCCAGTTGGCTGATTACTTCATTGTCTTAATAATAGTTTAGATTTTCTGACTAAAGTCATATTCAGTTTCTGACTTCTCAGTGAAAAAAAAAATCCTAGCAAATTTGTCATTTCAGGAGTAATGTTGGGTTATTTTTAAAATCTGAAGAGAATTTGCTTACTTTTCACCCTGTGCAAAGTCTATCATGAACACCATAGTTGACCACAGAATAAAATAAGAAAATAGGGTCCAGGATGGGGACTTTCCTGAGGGTTCAGGAAACTATTTTTGATTCATACATATTATAATTTCCAAATAAAATGCTATTACGAATGTTTGTAGTTCAAAGAGTTTTTGCATTTTAGTTATTTGAAAATTAAAGTGTTAGTGGAATATACTGAATATAAATACATTTGAATATTTATAAAGCATGAGTAAATATGAGTAAATTCTAAGCAACAATTCGGACTTCAGAAAAGTTTTGGTCATTACAGTCTGAAATGGTCACAAAGACTCTATTGAAAAAGGTGATCTGCAATACTGGGGATTGAACTCAGGTGTACTCAACCACTGAGCCATGTCCCCAGTCTTTTTTATATTTTATTTAGAGACAGGGTCTCACTGAGTTGCACCTTGCTAAGTTGCTGAGGCTGGCTTTGAACTCAAGATCCTCCTGTCTCAGCCTCCCTAGCCACTGGGATTACAGGTGTGAACCACTGCTCCAGGCGAAAAAGGTGATCTTGAGCAATAATTATAATGAATGTGGGAGGCAAAGCCCAGTGATTGTGACTTTTGAAGTTGATTAACTAGGCTTTTTCAAAAGAGTCGGAAGGAAACTAAAGCCATAATATAATAAACAGACAATTCTAAGGCATGAGATTAGTTCTCTGAAGGGTCACAGTATAGCACAGAATCTAAAAATATGCATGTTCACAGAATCTGGTTAAGTGTCTGAGGGAAGGAGGATAGACTGGTAAACCAGGTTTATGGCAAGTTGAAAATAATGTCAACTACTTAAATGAACAATGGCTATACTGCTTACCTAATTCTCGATATATGGAAGAGGGAACTTTCCAAGGTAAAGTAATTGCTTAAGGTAGATTTAAATTGAAATTTTTGAGTCAAATCTCCAAAACTATACATTTTGGCACACAATTTAAGCATTTACTTGGAAATGTAAAAAGACCCTCAACTGATATATATGAAAGTGTCTGTTTGTGCTCTCTGGCTGAGGGAAAGAACACTAGTCATTAATGTGAAGGCTCAGGACTTTCCCCTGGATGCCTTTGGTCTGCTATATCATGTTATGTGATAACTTCAAGTTTCATTGCTTCTATTTACTCCACAGAACAATAAGAGTTATATGTGACATCTTTTATCTTAGGATTGGTATGTCAACCAAATACAATGCTGTAGAATGGGATCTTAAAGGTTCAAAATGCTTCTGGAAAATAATTTTTCTTGTTTACTAGAGTGATTTATGAATCATGACAAGAATCTATACTGATCAACAAATAATAGATTCCTCTGTTTTGTCACCACCTTTTTCGATCTGGAGAATTGCTTATTTATTGTCTTCATAAGAACTTATTATGGATAATATCATGGGGCAATTACAATTTCTTACTTGGTCAGACTCATAGGACATTGATTGGTGTGTTAGTTTAGCAAGTGTTGTTTAGGCTGTAGAATTCAGAAGGGGTGCCTGGTCCTCTGAGATTAGGGGTAATTTTGATATGACATACTTTACTGTTTCTCTTCATTATGACTTGCAACTAAATTAAATTTTGAAGAAAATATCTTAAAAGACAAGATGGTATTCCCTGTGTGTGTGTGTGTGTGTGTGTGTGTGTGTGTATGTAAATGTATCTTCTACTGAAATGTATCCAGAGCCTGCTTGGTCATTTTGCTTCTATGGAGCTCTAAAGAGCTCCCCATTATCCCAAAGAAAAATTGCAAATAGGAGCACATATGACATTTACTGTTTTGTGAAAAATAAAAAAAAAAAAAATAAAGAAAATTCTGTTAATTGAATTTTTATTTATTTGTATAACTAGTTATTTAATGATTCTAAACTATTTCTGAATTCTATGGATATATGTGCCATAGTTTCTCATGTGAAGAATTTCTTTTTTCTGTACTGCAACAATGAAAAAGATTTTGACTTTAGGAGGGAAAACTACTTTTCATTTCTTAAAAGCCTTTTACTGTATAGTATCTTCCTATGGTCCATTATTAACTATAGCAGAAGTGGTTTAGAATATATTTTTGTTGCACGTTTGTATGGTACTAGTTTTCAAATGTGAAGATCCCAAATATTTTTTTTTCTATTTTTATCTGGTATAGAAGTTAGAACAAGTTAGACTCAATTTTAAAAATATTAAGTAGACCACTATTACTACACATATCTAGTTTGAAGTTTATAATTAAATCAGGTCCAATACATTTGACTTTTCTTGCTTCTAAGTGGCTGAAGGAGTCAGAGGTTTATCTCTACCAATATATCCTTTCTCCTGCATGATAGTGATATTAGTCTTTTGATAGACTTTCTACCTAATAATTCACTTTTTTCTCTTAACCATTCTGTAATGGGGGCTTAAGGAGCACAGGTAGAAAGGACTAACACAACTAGGGAATCCTTGTCTTCTATGCCAGTCTACAACAAGCTTATGATCCAGATCTGACAATTAAATGTTTAAAGAAATCTTCTAGGTAAGTCAAGAATGAGAATTTTTTTCACCCTAATAAAAAAGAATCACAGAAAATTATGGCTCTTATTTGTATCTATCACATTTTCTCCTGCTTGAGACCCTATAAGGTCTCATCTATAAGGATGTGACATTTCACACCTCAGCTATCATTAAGGTAAATAGAAGTAAAACCCTGAAGACAGAGGGAAAACCCTTAGTAGAAAATAGAACCCCTCTTGCAACCCTGGAATTTAAGTTTTCAAGACTTATTTTAGTTTATGTAATAATATGACTTTCTAGATAAGGTGGTGTTTGTACAATATTATACAGAAAAATCACAAATGGAAGTCAAACAATAGGCCATGAACAGCTCAACTCTCAAAATTATAAGGAACCCATATACTTGCACATTGCCTTTCCTCTCCTTTTCCTTGAGGGTTGTTCCTCTCCTTTTCCATGAGGGTGGTGTTCTTGGCTTTTCATACCATTGAAATAATGAGCTTTTAGATTTGGGAATAGATTTAGGAAAAATAGTAGATATTCACTTTGTCTGTCTCTGTGAGTTAAGACTAACCCCAGCCTTGTTAAGGCTTTGCACCACATAAGACACGCAGCCCAGGCATAAGAGTTCTGTATGGAAGTTCTAAAATTGTTTCATAGTACAGCTTGGTTGACAGAACATTTCTATGCTAATGTTTTTATCTGTATATTGATCAATCTCTTGATCTATTGATCCATCTACTCTATCTCTTTATCCCTTGAAGATATAACTACAATTGAATTAGAATTGATGTAACTATTTCATATTTGGATTATTATTGCATTTCCTAAATAAATATAATCCTAAACACTATGCCTTTATATTAACAAGTGGAATATAACAGTACTATAGGCAACAGATATGCAGTTTTAATAGCCAAATTAAAACGACAACCTAAACTCAAAACTATTCTGTTTCCATTTTATGATTCTGCCAAAGAGACTCTCAATCCTATTCCAAAGAGGAACACTCCACTCCTGCTCCCCTCAACTACCCAAAAGTGTGAAGATATTTAGGAGTAGTGCTGAGAGTTTCATAGACATGTTGATTTTTGACGGAGCTACTGAATTTTGAGTATCTGAATAAAAATGAAAAATATTTGTGCAGAATTGATTGATAAATGGAGGTGATCCTGTGAAGAATTCACTTGTATACTACGGAAACTCTAAAGTAAAAAAGGAAGATGGCAGATGTGATGTGTCATTAACTAAGAGAGTAACTTCATTATCATGTTGAGTTTTCTTATCTTTCAATATAAACTATATATGCATATTTGATAGAAAAACTTGTTTTGTAAAAATATTCATTATAAAGGTAAAACTTTGGTGACATATTTCCAAGCACAAAGTTATTTAGTTGTCTTCAAATGACACTATTCCAGAACAACTGGTGCTTACCTAAATAGGTCATTTATTTACCAACGATCTATCCAAATAATTTGAAAGTACCAATACCATAATATATTATATCACTGTTCAGTATAAAAATTAAAGGATACTATAATGGGTAATTATTTCATTGGTTGGCAAATTAATTTATTTCTTATTATCAGAAGTGATTTCTTATAAAATTCCAAATTCTCATTAATATAGGACCATGCTTTTAATCCTTGATTTTCAAGCGACTTTAGTTGGTAGCTACATAGTCTGTAGCTCTGTATCTCTTAGTGAAAATACAGGCATCATGACAGCCTTAGAATGCCTTAGGATACTCATCTTGTCCTATTCTTGAGCTAGATTTATGCCCAAGTTGGGAAATAAATTGTTTTCCTTGAACTGGTAGCCCTTGGGATTTTAAGTTAATAGGAACTTTCTGTCATGTCTTAAAACCCCTGTCTGGAAGAATCCTGAGTTACTTTAAAAGGAACTCTTCTTAAACTATCCTTGGGACAGCAAAGAGAGCTTGGTTTTCCTTGCTTCTACAAGTAGGGGGAATCTACCTGAGAGACACCTGTGAGCTTATTGTTAAGCCCCTGAATACTTTGACTTTTGCAGGAAAGTACTGTTTGGACGACAATCTATTCTAGTCATACCTCAAAAAATAAGCCCACTTATTTACCTTTGTAGAAGGTAATATACATATATATATATGTGTGTATATACATATATATGCTAATGTAATGTATACATTTAATAGAATGTGTTTCTCCTATGTCTGAATTACAAGTGATTGGGTATATATTGGGAAAGAAAAATAGATTTTAAAATATTCTAGTATCTTATTTCTCTTAAAATAAAATTTTCCGTGTTGAACAATTTAGTTGCACTAGATTTATTCCGAAGATATTGAAAAAAGTGGAAAATGTTGTGCTTATTCACATTTAATTTGATTTGTATTCTGTGATTCTTTAAGCAAATAAATTGTGTATTTCCCATTTCCAGGATGCAATATGAACTAAAATTTATTTTAGTATAAGAAATTAATTATTTTATCAGATTTTACTGTAAATATTATTATTAACAAATAAAGCATTTTAAAAGCTGTAGTTGAACTTACTTTTTATGATGTAAATCTCTTTGGCTCTAACATTTGAAGAAATAGAAATGGAGGTAGGATTTAAAAGCTATCAACTCACTTTACTTGACTGAGAAGTGAATTAAATTGGTCCTGAGCAAGGCTGATCATCTGGTATCTTTGACCTTTCTACATATCCTACTTGGAGGAAGAGGGAAGAAAGACTCAAGAAGGTAATGGGAATTGGCATACTATGACATTTAATGTCTAAATCAAGAATGATATTAAAATGTATGATTTTAATTAAAAACAAATAAATCACTATGCTATCTCTTATTGTTTCCAAATGAATACGAATGCTGTGTCTGAAGTGCCTTTTGACTAGATTTGGTGAGGAGCCTTGCTTTGTACATGGTGATGCACCACAGGAGGAGTCCATTCTCAGGAGCATTGCCACTGCCGCCTCTCCCTCTTCCCATCACTCATAGTCCAGAGCTTGGTTACTACCTTCCACTAGCTTCGTCAACCTCTATGCACCGCAGAGATGGCAAGGGAGCCCCGAGTCAGATGTGAAAAAAGGTGACAGGGTACAGGACCAAGGATGAGGTAAAATGAACCCTGAAATAGCCTAATTTTGTGAATAAGACTCCTCTTGTACAGTCCAGAGAATAATATTCTCCAAACCTACTATGGTAGTATTTGTTGATATAGTGGGTATTTGTTGATTTTTTTTTTTCTATCCAGTAGCTGTCCTTCTCTCTTCTCATAGTACTACTTCATTTTCTTGTTGAGCGCTCATTATCGGAAGCTCTGAAAAAAAATTTTTTTTTTTTTTTTTATGAACACAAAGCCTTTGCAGTGAATATAGGCCAGGGCAGACCAATCCATTTACCTTTCTTCCTAGTGAGGGTAATTGGCATAGAGATGAGCACAAGATTCACACCAAGCTATCAGCATCTTGTATAAAAATTGACTGATGTAATTCTTATGAAGGTGATCTCTTCATTTTCATTTTATTTGTGTGTGATGCTAGTTAAAAGCCCAGGGCCTTGATCAGGCAAGGAAGGTACTCTACCACTAAGCCACACCAGCAGCCCAAGTGGTTTCTTTATATTAAGATCATAAAACACAGAGAATATGAATTTGGGTTTGGATGTGATCATCTTTTCAGTGACAGAGAAAGCAATTCTATCTGGTTTCTTCTAAGACCTGGTGTTATAAGCATCACCTGAGCCCTGAAGCACTTCAAACAGTCTTTCAGTGCAGAACTTAGGCTTTACCCAGGATTTTTGGTTATCTCTTTTTGAAAGAAATGCTTTTTGTTATCACTGATTATTTGACTGTATAAAATCTTTTACTTGGTTTGGCTCATAAAATCTCCCTCATATATCACAGTAAAATGAGCTTCCATCAGTTTCTTTACATGTATAAAAGCAGAAGAAAGTCAATTAAAGAGATCCCTGAGAGTTTAACTATCATGTCTGCACAGTTGAAAGATTAATATCTATATTAAGGAACATAAAATAATATATATCACAGTTTTTATCTGATATTGAATAAGTTATTACTCTAATTTTCAAATTCTTTATTGTAAATCTCAGATAATGATAGTTTAGGACTTTCACCAGTATTAAGTGAAATAACAAATATGAAGTAGTGAGCATTCTGTCAAAGCTATTGTAAGCATGAAATAAACATTATTTTTTAGTCTTCTATTCATGTTCCTTCTTCCTGCTATCACCATCAGTTTTAGAAAAGAATTATTGTGTTTATAAATCATGATACACAGAATAGAATCATGTCTGTCACATACGTTTGATTGAGCATCATTATCCTTACTATCCTTTTTCAGGAAATATTTTTCTATGATACCCTTGACATTATTAGTTTCTCAGGGAGACATCTTGGAACACAAGAGAAAAAGAAGAGGGCTGAGGAGCTGGTGGCATAGTTTTTCATAACACCATAAAAAATTCTTTCTTATGAGTAGTGATGCTATTGGCAGAAAACACAAGCAGTTCAACTGACTGTATTGTGTAGTCTTAAATTGTTTAAGGTGCTCTAAGCTATTGCTGAGAGGACTAGAGTTTCATGTAATAGAAGTGATATGTATGCACATATTTGTCCACTTGTTTGTGTGTTTGTGTCTGTTTCTGTGTGTGTGTAAGTGGTTGACATGGAAAAATAATCCATCCTGCATTACTTTAAATAGTGCAGATTTCAATTGTGTGACTTTACAATGAGATGAAGTTTTATAACAGCACTGCATTAATTGATACTGTTTATGATCAAAGTCCAGGTTAGGTGTTTTGAGAAAAAAAAGTGATGATAGAGTGCAAAACAATTCTCAGGCATTGAGTCAAAGCAGCACAAATCCAAAGGGAAGGAAAGAGGAAATTTATAGACTGGGAATAGGTGCATTGTTTGGAAGTACATTTTGTTCTTAATTGAATATTAATTTCTTTACTATTTTATTCTTCTTGCTTAATCTTTCCTTTTTCTGTCATTTATTAGTTTTTAGTATCTTATTTACTTTTGTACTTTTGTAACTTTTATCTCTTTAACATTTACTGTTCATTTTATTCACATCTAATTCACCACTATTATTTCTTTCCTATATTTGAATTTTAAGGAAAAATATCAGAAAATGGAACAAATTATGTATCTAAGTAAAAAGAAATCACATTTTATAATCAGAGTACCTATGTGGTCTATTTATTTAACTTTAGTTTTAACATTTTTATTTATTTTTAGTTTGTATATCACAGATCATTATTTAGCAATAAATTATACTGTGCGTAAGTGAAACAAAATACAATTGTAATTGTTAGGATTTCACAACTCAGTTATACACTGTTTCTAAAAATTCTCACCCTTCTGATCTATTTTTTACAGAGAAAATAAAGTAAATTCCATTTTTATAAATGATGTTTGGGGAGAAAAAATAATTTTGTTTTGTGTGTGTGTGTGTGTGTGTGTGTGTGTCTGTGTGTGTCTGTGTTCAGGCTGACAGAGACAGCGACATCCATGGAAGATTTTGCCATCTTGAGTCCATATGTGGTCTAGAGGTAGAATCAGTTGTTTCTTAAGGAATATCAATCTTCTTCTCTTATGGCAATGAACCAATTAGATGAAGCTGATCCACTTTCTGGAGTAGAATTTTCTTTACTCAAAAGTTCACTGATTTAAATCCTAAATATATCTAACAAATACCTTCACAGAAGCATTCAGGCTGGTTTTCAAGAAACACCTGGGCTCGATAGCACAGCCTAGTAGAAACTTAAAAATAACTGTCACATAACTCATGTCAATTTGACAGATAAACTTATTTGTTTAAACCATACCTAATATCCATATAAAGAAAATATAAAGGTCATATTTCCAACTAAAAAAATAAAACTGTCCTGTGTTCAAGTGAAAACATAGTAACCCTTTCCTTAGATGAGGCTGCAAAAATATCCTCTTTGATATCTTACAGCATAAATAGAAAGACATAAAGTTAATGGTACTTAAAGCTGTGATAGGAAAAGCACTGTGTTTGTTATATATTAATAACTTATTCAGGCATATTCAGGTCTGGGATATCTTGGTTATGGATCAAGATTATTGTGCAGTCCCTTCTTATTATACATTTAGTGATCATCTCACAGTTAGTTGTTCATGTTTGCCAATCAGAATTTTAGTTTCTTTAGTCTTATTTTTTACAGTAAAAAAAAAAATTAAAAGACCAAATCAAATGGAATAATTCTGATGATTCTGATGAACATATAAGAAATTGAATTCTTGCACATGAAACCTCTTCCTAAAAACGAATCAAGAGTGTTAGTGAAGATCTGGACAACTTTTGACAATATTTCTTGTAGCTTTCCTTCAGTGAACACAAAAAAATGGTAAAATAATCATAAAATAATAAATATAACACTATGGTTTGGATGTGAGGTGTCCCCCAAAAGCTCACATTCGGGACAATGCAGGAAGGTTCAGAGGAGAAATGATTGGGCTGTAAGAATCTTAACCCAATCAGTGAATTAATGAAGTGGTAGAGTGTGGCCTAAGGAGGTGGGAATTGGGGCAGGGATATGGGGTACATTCTCATCTGGAGAGTGGAATCTCTCTACTTCCTGATGATGCAAGCTGCTTACCTCTGCCACACTCTTCCACCATGATGTTCAGTCTCACCTTGAGCCCAGAGGAATGAAGTCGGCTTTTTACAGACTACGACCTCTGAAACTGTGAGCCTTCAAATAAACCTTTCCTCCTCTATATTTGTGCTAGTCAGATCATTTAGTGACAGTAGAGAAAAAGTTGACTAAAACACCAAAGAAAAGACTGATTTTTTTTGTAGCTATGGTGATAAGAATCAGCAACTGTTTTTAACTTCATGGAACTGTTCATCTAAAATTTGCCTCAGTAAATAGCTTTTCAAGCCAAACCAGCAGTAACAACTCCTCATTTCTGAATGTTGGCCAGTGAGGATATGAGCATTACAGTGCACCTACTACTGAGTTTTAATAAATCAAGAACAGTCTCACACAAGTAACCACATTTTTACAGATGATGTCAACTCCTTTACATAGGCACACACAAATCCACACACATACACACGCAATGGGAAAACCTAGAAATATTTCATAATGATAAAAGAGTCAGTTCAACAAGAACCAATAGTAATCCTAAATGTGTTTGTATATAACAACTGTGTTTTAAGCTATATGAAGGGAAATTTCAGAACAGAAGAGAAAAATAAAGCAAGTGACAGTAAAAGTTGATTTTACTGTTCTGCTCTTTGTTATTGATGGAAATAGACAAATCATTAAGCAAATAAAATGTGAGAAAACATGCTCAACTCTCACATATTTTAGAGAAATACAGATGTATAATCCACTACTTATATGTATATATTACTAAATTATCAATATAAACTGTATGATGGAGCATAACACATGTCACCATACACTTCAAATTACTGAAATTAAACAGTATATCCTATTATGTTTAAGAAGTCATATTAGAAAGACTTTAAAAATCTAAGATGCAATATTTTAGCTTGACAGTTCTGAAAAAAGAGAGATAAATATGTCCAGAGGGATAAGCCAAGAAAATTATTAAGATAGAAAATCAATATTAATTGTTTCAATCCATGAACCTGGGAGGCTTTTCTGCATGTGTATTCTTCAATTTCTCTCACCAGTGTTTTGTAATTTTCATTGAACAGATCATTCACTTTCTGGTTAAATTTATTCCTAAAAAAATTATTTGCTAATTTTTTCTAGTCATTTGTGAATGGATTTTTTTGTTTACTTTTGGACAAGATCAGTACTGCTTTGCAAAAATGCCATTGATTTTTTATGTTGATACTGTATCTTGTGACAGTACTGAATTTATCGCATCTAAGAGTTTGTTGGTGGAGGTCTCTAGTTTTTGTATATAAAATGTCATTTCATCTATGAACAAGGATAATAAAAATGTCTTTTATATTAGGATCAGTTTTATTTCTTTCTCTTGTCTACTTTTGTTGGCTAAGAATTCCATTACTATTTGTAAAATGAGTGTTGAGTGGACAACATTTTCTTCCCTCTGATCTGAGAGTGCATTCTTTCAACTTTCCCCATTCAGCTAAATGCTGTCTGTGTATTTGTTATACACAGACTTAATTAAGTTGAGGTACAGTCTTTCTATATGTATATTGTTGAGAGTTTTTATCATGAAAAGATGCTGAATTGTATTAAATATTTTTCTGTATGTAAAGAGAAGACTCTTTTGTTTTTATTCTTCTTTCTATTAATGTGAAACACAACATTTATTTTTTGTGTATGTAGAATTATCATTGAATCTCTGAGTTTAATCCCACATGATCATGGTAAATGATCTTTTTGATGTGTAATTAGATTCAACTTACTCTTATTTTTTGAGAATTTTTTCATCTATTTTATCAGGGATAACAGATTCAATGCAATCCCCATCAAAAGGCCAAAGACATTTTTCAAAGAAATGAAAAAAATCATAAAATTCATAGGGTAACCTTAAATATTTTGAATTACCAAAACAATCTTGAAGAAAAATAACAAAGCTGGAGGTGTTGAGAGCAGGGTGGTATCTGTGCTGCTAACTGTCTCAAGGACAAACAGGACTGCTGGGCCCCTGTGCTTACCAAGGTTGTTAAGAGATATCTGTCCGAGGAATGTGCGGTTGCCTGGAGACCTTATCCGTCAAGGACGGGAGCGGGGCTTAGCCCCGACTCATCTCCTGCATAGTTCACCCCTTCCCTCCTCCCTTCTTCCACTAGGACTGTTCAGTTCTGGCAGGACCCAAGGAGAATCAAATAGATTGGCCGGACCCAATCAGAGGAGGACTAATGTTTAGCTGTTCAAATGTTAACCAATTAAAAGAACACTATAAAACTGCTTGCCTTTCATTATAAAAACCCTGCTAACGAGGGCTCGGGGCCTCTCTTAGCGTCACTGGTTAAGGACGCAGAGGACCAGGTTCGAACTTGCTAATAAATGATTCTTTGCTGCTTGCATTGATCGTGGTCTCTGGTGGTCCTTGTGGGGTCTCGAGCCTTTGGGCACAACAGAGGCATCACAATACTTGAACAGAAAATATAATACAGAACTACTGTAACAAAAACAGTGTGGTACTGGCATATAAACTAATATATAGGTCAATGGAATAGAGCAGAGAGTTGTTTTTCAAAATAAGTACCAAAACAAACATAAGGGAAAGGACAATTTATTCAACCAAAGTGCTCAGGGAACTGGATATCCATGTGAAAAAGAATGAAGTTAGAATCTTCTCTCTCATCATTTGAAAGAATTGCCTCAAAGAGAATGAATAACCTAAATATAAGACCTGAAAATATGAAACCACTGAAACAAAACACAAGGAAAACACTTCAAGAAATCTGTAGGATATTTTGGGATATGGTCCCCAAATCAATAAATACAAAAGCAAAATAAGACAAATGAGTTTGTTACTGCACAGCAAAGGAAACAATAAAATACAAAAACAACCTAGAAATGGGAGAAAGTATTTGCAAAACATTTATCATAGATGGACTAATAACTAAAAAAAGTAACTTACTCAAAAACCTTAATCAGAGAAAATAAATAATATGATTCAATAGGAAAAAATTATCTGAATAAATATCTCAAAAAATAAAAAAAAATATACAAATGGCCAAAAAAATGCAAGAAAAAAAAAAAAAAAAGAAAAGAAAGAAACTCAAAGTCACTCATGATCAGGGAAATGCAATCAAAACCACTGTGAGGTAGCATCTTTATCCAGTAATTAGTAAGCATAGCTATTATCAAGAAAAGAAAAAAGAAGAAAGGAAGAAAAAAAGAAGAAATAGAGAGAGAAAGAAAAGCAAGAAAGCAAAAGGTTGGAAGGAAGGAAGCAACTGATGAGGGAGTTAAAAAAAAGGGGAATTTTTTTTTTTTTTTTTTTTTTGGTATTGGGGATTAAACCCAAGGATGCTTAACTACTGGGTCTGGACCCCAGCCCTTTTTATCTCCTGATTTAAATCCTAAATTGCTTAAGTCCTGACTAAATTGCTGAGGCAGACTTTAATCTTTGAGATCCTTCTGCCTTAGCCTCCTGAGTTGCTGGGATTACAGAATGCACCACTGTGCCCAGCAGAAAGAGGTCCTCTTATGTAATGTTGGTGGGACTTTAAATTATTGTAGTCATTATGAAGACCTGTCACAAAACTAAAAATAAAACTACCATATGACACCTCTGCTGTATTTCATATTATATATTCTAATGTAATGAAGTCAGCATAGCAAAGAACCCTTTATTTGTGGCACTGTTCACAATATCCAAGATAGGGAATCAACAAAGTTGTCTACCATTGAATGAAATGATAAAGAAATGGAAATTATTTCAGTTATAAAACGCATGAACTTATACCACTGACAACAACATAAATGAGCCTGGAGGACACTGAGTCAAATGTGAGACTCAGAAAAACAAACAAGGCATGTTCTTACTGGTAAAATCTTAAATAGTTGATCTCATAAATGAGGAGAGCAGAATAATGATTACTACAGGCAAGGAAGGGAAGGAGGATGTTGGATAGAGTGGTTGGATAATATGCACAAAATTACAGTTAGATAGAAGGAATGTGTTCTAATGTTCTGTAGTATAGGGAGAGTCACTATAGCTTCCATCAATCTGTTTTATATTTTTGAAGACCTGAAAGAGAAGAGGAATTCATAGGCTCCAAAGGAAAAGATGTGATAAATATTTAAGGAGATGGGATTGCTCACTATTGTGACCATTGTACAATGTAAACATGTACTAAAATACCACACTCTACCCTATAAATGTGTACAATTATTATTTGTTAATGAAAAATGAATTCTATAAAGTGAGAGGGGGATCAGAAGAGGAGAACATCAATTAATAAGAAAACAATGGAACAAGGTCAAAACTGGTGTTTTTGAAAAGATTAATAGAGTTGATGAACTCCTAGTAGGACTATTAAAAAGTTAAAGAGAAAATATAGAGAAAATACAAACCATTGATACTGAAAAGAAAGAGGGAATATTATCAATAATTCTGCAGACATCGGAGGGTAACACATAATTGAAGTATTATAACTATTTTTTCTATTTGATCATTTATTACAAACTCCATTCTTTCAAAATCCAACTCCCACAGGTTTGCCACAGATTTCATTCCAAGTTCACTGTGATCATATGAAACTGATTTTACATGACCACACTTACCTTTACAGTACAAAATCAGTCCCAATTTTAAAGGAAAGAAATGACCTTCAGTTAAAGCATTGTATAGATAAAATGGACTTAACAAATATCTGTGATATATTTTGAGTAACACGCTTTCTGACATTAAAGAAAACTATGTAAAAAGTCAAATTCTTTGAGAAATAATGATTCTGTTAATAAAAATGTTAAAACAATTTTACCTTAAATTAAAAGCCTTTAAAAACAAACAAGCAAACAAATAAATACCTCAACTCATAGACCAGAATTATGTGATGGTAAGTTACCTCAAATCTTTAAGAAATAAAAAAATCACATGGGTTGATATTAAAAAATAGAAGAGCAAATGATTATTAACACATATTCAAGGTTCCATCATAACCCTAGTCTTATCAACCAGAAAAAGGCATACAAACGTACATACACATAAAAATTTTGGACAAAATATTAGCATTTCCAATTAAGTAACACATTAAAAGGATAATACCTTAAACCTAGTGTGGATTCATGCAATTACTGCGAATTTATCTTAAAATTTTTAAAACTACTGTATTTTTAGAAAACAATTTAAAAAATCATAATCTTAGAGACAGGAAAAGTACTTAGTAAGACACAACACCTATTAATGAAAAAAAAATGCTTAAAAAAATGGGGATAGGAAAATAATTTTCTTAATTGGAAAATGGTATCTACAATTACCTTCAGCTAATGCCATCTTTAATGGAGAAAGATAGAATATTCTTTGCCAAATTTTGCAGAAAAATGCATGTAGTTTCACTACCATTGGATGTCCTAGAAAATGTTATTTCCCAATAAAAATAATTAAGAGTACAAAAGTGGAGGGAAAGAATAAAGTGCTATTGATTGCAAAAGAAATAAAAGTCTAGTTTGAAATTCCTAATTAATGTACAATAACATTATCTGATATAATGTGTAGATTCAGTGCACATTCAGGATGAATAATCAATATACAATAACCAATTGTATTTTTGCACTGAACAAATTTTTAGAAAATAAAATGAATGTAGGGTAGTTTGGTTGATTTTATTCCCTAATTTCTCATCTTTCCCTCCTCTTTTCCTTTCTCCTTGATCTCCTACTCTCCTCTACTGACAATGTCTTCAGATTTCATGATATCCCTCTTTTTTAAAAAATGCCTTTCTTTCTGACTTCTGCATGTGAGAGAAAAATATATATTACAATGCACCAGTGATATAAATATATGTGTAAAATAAATAAGAAGATTGGAAAAATAGAGGAAGGGGACAGAAGGAGTGGGGGAGAAGGGAAGTACTGGGTAATGGATCTTCTTATTAAATTATGCTATGTGCATGTATGAATATGTCATAATGACTCCCACTGCCATGTAATTATAATGCATTAATAAAGACATGGCAAGAGAATGAAAACATCAACACCAGCTATGATCACATACAAGAATCAGTCTAAGAAAAGCCATATTAGATTTCTTCACTGAAAACACTAAGGATACGAGGGTGTCAGTCAAAAGTAAATGGATAAATAAACCCTCATGTATTGAAGGAATGTTTTTATCAATTAAGGTTGCTATAACAAAATACCACAGACTGGGTGGCTTAAGCAATAAATATTTATATCTTAGTTTTTGAACTGGGAAGTCCCAGGTTTTGAAGCTGGAGTGTTGCTAACAAATTCATTGACTCCTGAGGGTTCTCTTTCCGGCTTGCCAAAGGCGGCCTTCTAATTGTATTTTCAAAGAGTAGAGAGAAAACTCTAGTCTCCTCTTCTTAGAATATTAATCCCATCTTGGAGACTTCACACCGCATAACCTTATCTAAACCTAATTATCATCCCTATGCTTCATCTCCTAAGACCTTCACAAAGGATGTCAGCATTTTAACATATGAATTTTGGAGGGACACAGTCCAGAACAAAAGTCAAACATATATTATCCTCATACTACTCTAAAGATACAATGTAACATCAATAATTTCTGGTAGTTTTTTTATTAGAAATTATTGATTTAATGATAAATTTATATAGAAATATGAAGCATATACACAATTACCAAAATAATCTTGTAAAAGTCTGTCTCTTCAATCAGTTTCTGAAGATGTAAATGAGCAGGGCCAACTTGTATCACAGTTGCTGTACAGGAACTGCTTTTATAAATACCTGGTAGGTTTAAAAGCATCTATAATGCTAAAAAAGTTATCCTCCAATCATTTAGTCTGTATGAAAATAAAACAGAATAAAATTAAAGAAAGATGTACATACTCATGGTTCACAAATTTTCTAATTTGAAATAAAAATGTGATCTTTCTTTTGGAACACAAAATAGTCTTCCTGTTTTATATATATATATAATATTTAGTGCTTGTGACATTTACCTAAAAAAATATTCTGACTTACTTTGATCTTCCATTCTCATTGTAAGTTTTAAACCAGGAGAGTAAATTTTGATCATTAATTCATTTTTAAACATTATCTATTTTTATGATTTTGGCCAGAATGACCCAATCAAGGCTGTAATCAGCACTTAACTGCACACAAACAATTGTACGATGACACACCTAATTTTATAATAGACTTACTAAACACATTCAAATGTGTTTATGCCAATTTTATCTCATACTCTTATTTTTTTCAACTGTGGAGTTTCAGATGACATTTAGGTTAAAATCATGAAATACTGCAGCATTTACTGAATTCAAAGTATTTGTTTCTCTGCTTTTTTAAATTCTTTCATCTTACCATATGTCCGAGAATATATTAGCATAACAATTCTGATTTACTCTTATAGAATAGACTATTTGATAATTGAACAGAAAAATCTACAAGTCTATATTTTTGTAAAAATTTTCAAAAGGCTTAATATTCCTTTTACTGTTTGAATGCTTTTACAAACCTGAGAAAGAATGCTGTCAATCATATTTCTCTAGCTTTACTTCTTCAGACTAACTTTGTGTTTCTACTTTGGCAAGCTCCTACTGAATATTAAAAGTGAGTTTATTTTTTTCAAATAAATTTTAAGATGAATTATTCTGCTTGAACAGGCCAAGCTGTTCTAAATAGCCTACTGCTGACAGTGCTTAACTAAAGTCAACAAAGAGAAGATAAGGCTTCCTGGTATTGTTTGTTGAAATATTAATACCAATTCCAGCTGTAAAAATGATAAATACTTTAATAAAGATAGCTTGTTCCTTACCAAAGTTTGCAGTACTCTTTATTCTATCCATGTAAGAATATTCCCAGCAGACAGATTTAATCTCACAAAAGATATGGGTTACTAAAATGTGGCTATCTTACAAATATCCCCAAAGCTTTTAAAATAAGCAGCCAAAGTTTGTTAGCTACATTTCACATTTTTAAAATCCCACATATATTTTCCTAATTAGTTCTTTTTTAAAGAAGCACATTTGTTTTGTTTAAATACTACTTCACACCTCTATCTATAAAATGTTTATTTGCACACAAATAATGTATACTATTATTAATTTTTTGCTTCAATTTTGTTTTCTCTTTTGGTTTTACTATTTATTTTGTGGTTTTTCCTTTTCATAAAATACGTTCAAATGAGCTTCATGAAGTCAGGCAGCCCCATAAATTATGTATTACAGTTAAATTGTTGAATTGAACTTGGATGGTAGAAACATTAGGTGCTAATTTGCTGGCAGAGATGCTCTGTGCCATGTGCTGTATATATGCTGATTATAAAAGCATTATATGGGGCCAATGCCACTTCAGTTTCATAAGCTTTTTATGTGACATGGCACAGCAAATCTGCCAAGCATAGGACCATCTGGAAAGAGAATACCAGTAAGGAATCTGGTTTTATTTGAGGTAAAAGAATACAGGTGAATATTAAGTGTACGTGTTACAAAAGATCAAAAATAGAACACACATGGAAGCGAGAAAATTATGTATATCAACTCATACTCACACACATACTCTCAACCTTAGGTGCCACAAAGGGTAATTATAACAATTTCCAAACTCGAAGCATATATATATATACTTTTTTCCAACATACACTCATATATATAATTATACATATAAACATTATTTATATCCATCATTCTAACAAATGAATAATTTTAAGGTTTTATGTGTAAGATATATTGTTTTACTTTTAATCCAATATAAAAATAACACAACATTTTTTCTGAAGATTATAGCAAAAACAAAATATATATATAGCAAAACAACAAGAAAAAACATTAAAGTCTCTTAGAAGTCTCTTAAGGAAGATGTATATAAGTTGCATATTTAGTTTTTGAAAAAAGGGCTCTCTAATATGACAATTGCATTGGAAATAATTAATATAAGGGGAATTTGTTTCTTTGGTATTTGTAGATGCATCACCTTATGATTCTAGAAGTGGCATTGGCAAGTATAATTCCTCATATTCAAGTTCATACTTTGCACATTCTTCTTTTCATTTCTTTTTGTTTTTACCAGTTTGATAGGAGAAAATGACACTTTACTCCTATTAATCATTTTGAAATAGCATATGGACACAGGTAATTCTATTTTTATGAGTGTTTCGTGTATGACTTTGTTAATGACAGTTATGGGAAGAGTATTTAGGATGAAGTAAAACCAAGAGCAAAAACCCAGAGATGGGAAAGAGTAGATTATTAAAGACTTAGGAAAATATTACTATATTTTTCTATTTTACACCAAAGTAGAAGAATAAATACTTACATTTCTGTTATTTAATTTTTTAATTAAAATAGTATTATAATTTCATTAAATAGTATTTTTCAAAATATTATTAATTAATTTTGTGTCTGTCTAATATGAAGGGGTGAGCCTGCTATGCATAGAAGGTAGGATATCAGCTGGGTATAGTCTCCCACACCTGTAATCCTGATGTCTAGGAAGGTTGAGTCTGGAGAATGGCAACTTCAAGGCTAGCTTTGAAAATTTAGTGAGACCCTGTCTCAAAATAAAAAAAATTAAAAGAGCTGTGGTTGTAGCTCAGTGGTATAGGACACCTGGGTTCAATCCCCAGCACTGAGAAGAAGAAGTAGAAGGAGGAGGAAGAGGAGGAGGAGGAGGAGGAGGAGGAGGAGGAGGAGGAGGAGAAGGAGAAAGGGGAGGAAGGTTATTAACCATGTCCTGTTGGACTCATTTTCTCTGGAAATTTGAGAACTCTTGCATGTGTTTTCATTTTCTTCCCTCCTTCTACTGGAAGTGAGCTGGTTTTGAGGGTACAGAGGTCAGTGTTAGATAATATTTCATTTGAGACTTAAATGATAGGCCTGTGTTAGCCTGTGTTGATTTTGATCTAAGGTCAAAGTTTTAGGAAAAAAGCAAATACATGAGTAAGTTACGGTTCACAAGGTGATGAAGAATGAAGCTGATCTGTTTACATAAATAGAGAAAAAGAATTACAGAGCCCTGAAGAGACAGAATGAACAACTGCAACCTCTGACTTTCTTGCACTGACTTACTCTTCTGGCAAACTTTTTGTGCATGTTTCTATAGATTCCAAAGGGTAACACTTCATTAGTTTATAAAAATAGCACCCTCTTTAAAATGATAATCCAAAGAATTTCTTATACTAAAATATTATTCATTTCTTATAACATACTTTAAATAATGTTACTCCTTTTTCCTTTTTGTCAATGATTACATAAGGCAATATTTAAATTCAGTGCTAACAGTTCCCATGTATGACTATATCATCTTGCAGAACATTTATGGCATAGTCATCTGTGAGGTAAAGTACTGCTGAGTTAAAGTTACCTAAGTGATTTTTGTAAATCTGACTACTGGTTGAATCAAAGGTACTTTTAAAAGCAATCCCACTTTTTCTGCCTCATTCTTTGGTGCCACAAAGGTTAATTATAACAATTTTCTGATTTGAAGAGTTGATAAACACTGTCATAGCCTTATTGAAAAAAAAAGTGAAAATGAGTGGCATTTCCTAAACTTTACAGATGCTGGGAATTTATTACATTATTAGCAGCATTTCTTAGCATACTCTGTGAAATGCAATCATAACTCTTTAGCTTATTCTTGTTATCTCAATTTTAAAAAATAAAAGACCTTGTGAGTTAAGATGGTTCAGAAAGCTTATAATGCTGGTCCACAGTCATGGAGTTAGTGACCAAATGCGGATTCTTGGTTTTATAGGTAATACTCTTAGAGTTATTTGTGGAAAGATAGGACTTTTAAGTTGTCAGAATCCTTCTCTGACTCAGAGGATAGAGGGGACCTAAAAACAAAAACAAACCAACACTTGGTTTAGCTACACTGCTAAGAATCTATTTATCTGTTAAGCTTTGCTGAACAATTCATTGTGCAGTGGGAGCTCCTTAATGAGATCTGCTCAAATGTTTTCTAAAGGTAAACTTCGTCTTTCTTTTAGTTTTCCCACTACTTAGGTTTATGTTATTAAAATCTTTTTATCTTATATTAGTTCTGAACAGAGTGTAAATCTCTTGTAACAATATAATAGAACAGAATTCATTAATTTTAAAGTGCTTTAGAGTCATTTTAGTTACTGTGGGCTGGAAATCATTCATAACTGACAAGCAGTTGGGATAAAACTGATGATCTCCTATCTAGAAAATGCTCAATGAGTAGCAATACTTAAGATTCATACAATCTCAATTGTGTCTTTTAATATATATTGCTATTAACTCATTAACACATGAAACACTACATTGATATAATCATCCAAATTTCACAAGTTATTCATCAATATAGGTAGTTGTAATTCAAAATGTGTCTGCTTTTGAAGAAAAAAAAAAACTATTTCACAGAAAGTAGGATTTGCCATATTGGAGTGAGGCATTATTTCAGCAAGCCTATTTCCATCCTGTTCTTAGCTATGGAAGATTTATTGTTTCAGTGATGATTAGGTAGAAATGGTAATATTTTTAAAGAAAAGTTATGGAAGTATATTAGCTTATGTAAGGTATGAATTTGACAGCACATTAGAGCTGCTTAAGAGAATGTCACTTAAGATTCCCTGATCACTGACTGGAAAAAGTAGTATAATTATCAGGTGATAAAGTACTTTTTATATGCTTATTTTTATGGATTATCTATATTCTTTTAATTTTCATTTAAATGCTTCATTGCACATCTAATTTTATAAATAAAAATAATCTCTTATATTGTAGTGTTTCCAAGTAGGAGCATAATAACACTGTTACACTCCATATGAAATTGTGTTTTAATAAAGAATGTAAATAAGTTCTGTATACTGAGTGTGCACTGATGGAATGCATAGCTTCACAGTGAAATCAAAATATCTTTCTTCTAGTAGGAAATAAACTGTAGTGTGTCTTTTCTACAGAAAAAAGTGCAATAAAAAGATGCAAAAATGTACATAATTCATCATATAATTTATAATATTCCATAAAACATATTACTTCATATCTTTAAGAAACATGTGTCCTAATGCAAATTAAAAGATTCATATTGTTTTTAAATAAGTCAAAATGATACTACATTGTTTACATTCTAATAAAATTTTAGGCTACTATTTTCTAATTAAATGGGATGAAACATACATATGGCTCAAAATCAAAATCAAATTTTAAAAAATCAACAGATAAAGTGAAAACAATAACAATGAATAAATTAATGTAAAGTGAACACAGAAAAATATCTAAATTTATCTTCTTTTTTTTTTTTTTTTTTTTTTTTTTTTTTTTTTTTGCTTTTTGCAGTGCTGGGGATTGAACCCAGGGTCTTGTGTTTGGAAGGCAAGCACTTTCCCAATGAGTTATATCCCCAGGCCAAAATATCTAAATTTCTTATTTGGAGAGGAAACATCAAATTTTGGTTATATAGCTTGTGTTCAAAGTCCCTGAAGTGTTGGTATTTTTCTCATCTAAAAGATGAGATACAATAATCAGAGTGAGGGGTGTGTGTATATATAAGTAAAAAATAATTATATTATGACTAATATAATTGTAAAATGATCATACTTGCCCTTACATCAGTGCCATTCACAAAATGAAAATATAATAATTTTTTTGTGTGTGAATAAGCATGTATTTGCATTTCTAGTGATTAAGTTTATGCATCAACTTGTCTGGGCCAGAGGTCCCCAGAAATTTGGTCAAATATTCTTCATAGTGTGTCCATGAAGGTGATTTGGAATGAGATTAAGATTTGAATCAGTAGACTGAGAAAGCAGATTACCATCCCTATTTTGCATAGCCCTCACCCAAAGATGAACGCTTAAATAGAACAAAATAGCAGACTCTCCCATGAGTACTAAGGAACTCCTTTCACCTGAACAGAAATATCAGTCTTTTTCTGCTTTTTACTGCTTTTAGACATTAACTGAAACAATGATTTTCCTTGGGTCTAGAACTTCCTGACTTTTAGACTAGAACTTATTTTCCCCATTGCTCCTCTGCATCCCCAGCTCGCCTACTGCAGATCGTGCAACTCTTCAGCCTTTAATTGCATCAGCCATTTTTTTAATAATAAGTCATATACATGAAGGTACAAGAATGAGTATGTGTTGGGTGGGTGATATGTTGTTTCTATTTCTCTGGAGAATTCTGACTATCTCAGTACAGAAATTGTCTAACAGTAAATTTAGTGTGTAATTCGTTCTGCCAGAAATGAGGTATTGAAGAAGGTTTACCTCTGCTATAAGTTTCTGAATGAGGAAAGGAACATGCAGACATCAACCATCATGTGAATTATGCATGGCCCGTGTCACATGTCTCCTAAAAGCTTTGCAAATTGAAAAGGGATTAACAAGTAGGGAAGTGACATATAAAGAAAACAGTAAGAACTGTTTGTAAAATCAACATACAAATTCTTCACCATGGTCCCAGATTCATTTGCCTACTTAAATTAGACTGAAAACAGCAGCCAAGAAATTGGGAAGAAACCATGAGTAAATGATTTCTCCAGAACCATTAGGGATAGGTTTTGAAAAAAAGATTAGGAAAAACAACCCTTTCTATAGAATCTTTGGATAATATACTTTCTTTGCCTTTTACAGGCACCTGTTCAAAACATTTATTGAACATTTATTGTGTGCCAGGCACTCTTTTAAATTTTGTAGATAATCTGGCAAGAATCAAAGAATACAAGCTATTCTTATGCAGTCTGTTTCATAAAGGAAAATTATAAGCAATGACAAAATATATTTACCAAGAGCATTCACAGATACACAAAAAGACAGTAACCAAAATTAATTTTAAAAGGACATTGTGATTTCATGGAGAGTGAGGAGTTCAGAACATGTACAACCAAAGGAATGCCTAGTTCAATGATCCTTAGTCAAGATGAAGATTCATATGAAGAAGAAAGGAATGCACTATGATTCAATGAAGTGATGATGGATATCTTAGGTTGGGTTCCTAGAAGCAGTTTTTTTGTTTTGTTTTTTACATGAATAATTTTTTTAGAAAATATTTTGCAAGCAAAATACAAATATTAACCCGTAAAGAAGGTGGCGAATTAGGATAGGGAAGGAGAAAAGTTAGCAAGGGAGTAGACTCTGGAGCATGAGCTGTGTGACACAATTTCACATCACCATGAAGTATTGAGGGTGGTCATGTATGCCCAGTTTCATTTAATCATTGGTTTGGAGATCCACACACACTTGGAGAAGCTAACTTTCTTGCCAAAATTTTTCTTATTACCTGAGGTAAATTTTAGGGAGAAGGGTAGAACTGTGAATCCATTGTAATCAATCTCACATGAGGTGAGGAGAGGTGCAGCACCTTGGACAAAAGGATAGGACTGAGGCACGATAGCTTTGATTATGGTGGGAAAATCCAGGAGGAAATTAAACCAAATTCCTATATCATTTTAAGTCAGTGTAAACAATTTATATTTCATTTGTGAGCAATAGAACCTTTGGAGTATGTTAAACAAGAGTATGGCATAACCTGATTTACATTTTTTAAAAAAATTCTCTTTGAACATTGAGGGGGAAATGGGATTGGCAAGAATGAATGCATTGATATGAATAATAAACCACGTCTAAGTTTCTTGCTAGTGACAGTGTGCCTTGAACAAATTGGAATCGATGGAAATGGAAAAGAAAAATAAAGAATGTTCATAAATTTCCTGCAATGATATGTAAGGATAATAATCTATCCCTGAAAGAGGATGTAGAATCAGGGATTTTTAAAAATTAATTTTTAAGAATTTTCTTTGAATTATTGGAGCACATTTATTCATGAGAATAATCCAGTAGAGTAAAAGAAATTAATGTTCTGGAGAAAGAAAAAGTGATTTCTGAATAAATGTCTTTGATAAAGCAAAAGACAAGAAAATATCAAATACAAGTAGATGGATTGAAATTCACTTCTGAAGTCAGGGCTCTGAGTGAATGAATGCAGTATACAAACTTCTGAGTATTCTTTAATGGGCCAAAATATACTCTTGCCATTATTTTATTATCCACATCCCAAATGTTAGTAAAATCAATTAAAATGGTTGTGAAAATGGGTGAGTGAATAATAACAAAATTACATTTCTAAAATATTTAAATATATTTATTTAAAAATAAGTTATTAGTTATCAATCATTTCACTTTGCTTAAAGGATGGGCATATCACATGCAAATATTAACTGGAATTTAAAAAAGGAGGAACACTTTTTTTACTTACACTCTAGAAGTAAGTGGTTGGAATTATATACCATAAGTTTATCATTACTTTTGAAATTTCTTATTATACCACCAATCAGGCAATTCTGAGATATTTCAAGGGAGTATCACTTGTAAATTTCATCTGTTGATCTCATAAATAAGTCCAAGTACTAAAGTTAAAGACTGAAGAATAGCATGAAAGTGAGAAATAGCATGTTCCATTGCTGCAGCTGGAACATGCATGGGGTAATGGGAATCAGCAAAAGGTGGAGTTTGTAATATAATCAGGTACCAGTTTTATGATGAGCTTCATAAGCCAGGCTCTGAAGTCTGCTTTTAGCTTGTAATCCATGGGGAGTTTCTGGGCCTAGAAGACCTTGGGGAAAATCTTTGTAAATACCAATAGAGGTGGATTAAATGTAAAAATGAGCAGCATTCTCTTTGCTTAGGAACTCCATAATTCTTACTATACTACCAAATGCAGGAAGAAATGAATGGCTTTGTTATCCTATTAGGTACACAAAGTAGGTAAAAGGAAAGAATAATATCCTATCCAGAGATATATTTGATAGTGAGCTAAGAGGGAAGGTACTGAATAATATGCATAAGGGCTGCTATAGAACCAGGTCTCCTATTTGTTAATTCTTTTTACTGCAACTGCCTTCAGTTGTGTAGATCTCACTGTAAGGCATTTCTTAGAGCTATGCATAACTACTCTTCATCAATAGACTAATGAGTCAGAAAGAAAGAGAAACTTAAAAACATTCTTTATACTTTTGATGATCAAGAGTAGATTATGAAACAGATGTTCTGCATTAAGGTGCATCGTAAAATGTGATCTAACATAACCTTTAGGATTTCACTAAGAAAACAACACCTATTAATGTATCAATCAAGCAAAATATAGGCAGTTGTCCAACACCTGGCAAGAACATTATAGGCAAGGAGCAACAATTCTATCCTCTAGACAATACTGATTTAACTCACTCTAAATTTATTTATTTGGACAAGTTAGCTTCCATCTTATATGCCAGAGAATTGGCATTTGGAACTCTAAGAGAAACAAATGTCCTCCTAATGTGTGTGTCCAAGATAATTGTTAGACAAAAGCAAGTTAGATTAGAATTCAAAAGTTACACATGGTGCTGGAAGCGATTGTGCAGTCCTCAAAGATCTATAAAATCAAATGCAACAATAGATCAAGCGGAATCCAAGTTGCCTGAGAAATCTCAGCACAAGTAACAAGTCATTACAAACACTACTGAAACTCCCATCAGTGCAATGACTAGGTCTAAGCCCAGATTGAAAATTTAAAAATAATTGACTCTGAGGGAGATGGGTGATCAGCTGTGCAACAACTTTTGTATAAAACTCTTGCTGAGGCTACTATATTTTATATGGGAACACTGAAATGAAATTCTTTAAAATACAGAGGGTACATTTTCTGCTACCATGAAATATGGATTATAAAATTGGCCTTTTAAATAAAACTAGGAGTGCTGGAGTATCAAGTATGTTTTTGGAACTGGGTATTCAATATGAAGATTTTTTATAATAAATGGAAGCTAAATAGCAAAATATTAACATCACTTATGTGTAATCACATACAACACCCACTTTGGTTTACTACACCCAAATGTGTTTGCAGTATGTAGAAATTAATTTCATAAAAATTGTATGTATCTTAAGATAAACATTAAGTGATATAGTCATGAATTTTTTGTTTCCCAGTTCAGCAAAAGTAATGTTCTTCTGCCCTGTTCTCTTCTCTCTTCTTTTTCCTCATTTACTTACATTTAAACTATAAACTGCTTTAAAGAACATGGTCCTTCATTGTTTTTTAGAAAACATTCAACTTTTCTTTTGGATGAGAATAAAAATGTTGGCAATTAGGCTGCAATGAGATAGCATAATTATCTTAGAAGAGGGAAATTGTGTCTTTCATAAACACGGACCTATAGACTTAGTATGTAAGAAATCAAAGTGAAACCATATTATTACTAAGATATGATGAGGGAGCAGGACTTGACCAAAAGTTTTAAGTGCTAAAAGAAAAGCATGAAGTTTGCCAGATATGAGAAAAATTAGACAGTTTGGGAAGATATAAAAATGAGACTACCAAAGAAATCTTGAAATCTTTTCCTAAATTATGCAGAGAGGAAATTAGGTTCAATGTCTACAAGTATTTCGAAGTCATTGACCAAACAATTTTTACTAATAGAAATGGTTATCGGAAATCACCATAATCTAAAGAGATTTCATTTCTGAATCTTATGACTACCACCTGATACATTTCCTGGGGTATTATTAATTAAATGAATTATTTTTCCTGGTTGTGCTAATGTGGTAAGTTTTCCCTTATTCATTGGTTTACAATAATATTTTCCCATGGCTGAGAATATAGCATCTATTTCAATGTGAATATTCCAATTTCAGTCTAATGCTATCACTTTTTATAATTTGATTTGAGTTGCATTGTCATTGTTGGCTTTATTTGTGAACATCTTGACAACCTACTCATCTTTGATAGGTTTGTTCTTGGTGCTTTGTAGCAGTCATGTTTTAACATTGGTAATACTTAATGAGAGTAAATTCATAATGGACAATAATACCCTTGAAATCTGTTGATAGACAATTTGCTTCCCATAGTGACTCCTGTTTTTCATAAATGTTTTTGTATTTTTACTTTTAGAAAGTGAAATTGCTCCAAAATTAGTGCACAAAAGTTACCAAGTAATCAGTATAGTGTAAGAGAGTGTGCTAAGGGATTTAAACACATTTTCATTTCATTTTCTCACTATTTCAATTGGCAGGGTTCACAACTATCATTTTATAAATGTAGAAATTGAAGACTGAAGTAATGAATCCTGGTCATACAATAACAGAGCTAGAATTTAAAACCGTTTTACTTTTTTATTCTGATTCTTTTGTTCTGAAAACTTGCTACACACAAACAACAAGCAAAACCTTATTAATGACTACAAAGTTTTAAGGGAGAATTTTCCAAAAATTTAGGGAATGCTTCCTATAATGAAAATATATTGAAAAATTCCAATTTAAGCACAGCATCTCACCGGATTCCTTTATGTTTTTAATATGGCAGTAGAGGGTTTGAATCTTCATGAGTAGTCTGCAGAATGAAATCTTTACAAACTTACTTGCTCATATTGCATTTTGTTCAAAAAGAATCTCATAGATCAAGAGTTCTATCACACGTGTGCTGCAACACACACAGTTTTAAATCTTGATTTTTAGAAGTGGAAAACAGAAAATTATGCAGACTATAATTTTTTAATTGAAATGTAAGATAATCACTGAGGTTAATAGAAATCAATGATTCTGTATCATTGTCTCTGTACACTATGACCCAGAGTAATATAAACTGCTCCCTCTTTTCAGAATTCACAATAATTTTATTTGGATAGAACAACTTAGTTTGAGAAAGAAGCTACAGTGAGTTTTACTCCTTTTCTAAAAATACTTTACTTTTGAACAATTTACATTTTCAATTTTCATATATATAATCTAATTTTGTCTTTAAAGGATTATAAAAGGAATTAACAAAAGTTTGTTATGAAAGATAATCACATAATGAAATATTTGCCTCCATAATATAAATAAAAATTAAAACATTTTATATTGTGAAAGACCATGGACAATGATAATGATCAATTAAAATATTTATAAATCTTTTAAAAATTGAGGGGAATTTATATTAATACAGAATTCTGGAATACAGTATAAATTCTTAATTTTCATGAATAATCTTCTAAATCTAAAGTAAATATCATGAGGGAGCTTGCAGTCTAGTGCCCCTTTGGCTGACCATTGGTCAACACATGGATGCGCCTCTGCCCACTAGCTGGGAATATAGCTCACCACCCCTAGAGGGGCAGCTTCCTTTGTGATTTACTGCATTATAAAGTTCCTCCAAGATTTTAGGCTACTGAAGGCTAGGAGGTGAGTTATTGGTAACCTTCAGGGACACTAAAAGTCAATAGGGTGAAAACTGCAATATGTCAGATTTTCACTAGTAGAGGGGAAGATACCAGAACAATATGAAAAAACAAGGGAAAAAATGTCCCAAACAAACTTAGATGCTACATCAACAAAATCCAATGACAGTATGGCAAAAGAAATGTCAGAAAAGTAGATCAGAATGTACATAATTAAAATGATCAGAGAAGCAAACGATGAGATGAGAGAGCAAATGAAGGCACTGAATGATTGCACCAATCAACAGTTAAAAGAGCAAATGCAGGAAGCAAGAGATCATTTCAATAAAGAGAGATTCTGGAAAAAAAAATTACAGAAATCCTTGAAATGAAGGAAACAATATATCAAATTAAAAACTCCATAGAAAGCATAACCAATAGGATAGAACACCTGGAAGACAGAACCTCAGACATTGAGGACAAAATATTTAATCTTGAAAACAAAGTTGACCAAACAGAGAAGATGGTAAGAAATCATGAACAGAATCTACAAGAATTATGGGATATCATGAAAAGACCAAATTTAAGAATTATTGGGATTGAGGAAGATGCAGAGAAACAACCCAAAGGAATGAACAATCTATTCAATGAAATAATACCAGATAATTTCCCGAATCTGAAGAATGAAATGGAAAATCAAGTTCAAGAGGCTTATAGGACTCCAAATGTACAAAATACAACAGACCCACACCAAGGCACATTATAATGAAAATACTTAACATACAAAATAAAGATAGAATTTTAAAGACTGGGAAAGAAAAAAATCAAATTACATTCAAGGGGAATCCAGTATGGATATCAGCAGATTTTTTAATCCAGACCCTAAAAGCTAGAAGGGCCTGGAACAACATTTTTCAAACCCTGAAAGAAAATGGATGCCAACCAAGAATCTTATACCCAGCAAAACTTACCTTCAGATTTGACGACAAAATAAAATTCTTCAAAGCTAAACAAACTTAAAATAGAAATCTGGCAGTACAGAATATTCTCAGCAAAATATTCCATGAGGAAGAGATGAAAAACAATGATTTAAATCAGCAAAGGGAGGAAGTAGCCTAAAGGAATAACCAAATAAAGGAGAAACCAGGTCATGTTAAAAAAAATAAAAATCAATAAGCCTAATTACCAGGAATACAAATCATATCTCAATAAAAACCCTGAATGTTAATGGCCTAAACTCATTTATCAAAAGACATAGACAGGCAAATTGGATTACAAAGGAAGACCCAAAAATATGCTGTCTTCAACAGACTCATCTCATAGAAAGAGACACAGACTAAAGGTAAAAGGATGGGAAAAACATACCATGCACTAGAACTCAGCAAAAAAGTTGAAATATCCATCCTCATATCAGATAAGTTGAACTTCAAGCCAAAGTTAAGCATAAATCAGAAAGACCTAACAATCATAAATATCTATGCCCCAAACAGTGGCTCAACCATGTACATCAAACAAATCCTTCTCAATTCCAGGAACCAAATAGACCACAACACAATAATACTAGGTGACTTTAACACAGCTCTCTCACCACTGAACAGATCTTACCAAGAAAATTGAACAAAGAAATTATAGAATTCAATAACACTATCAGTAACTTAGACTTCACAGATAGATATATATATAGAATATTCAATCCAACAAAGAGCAAATACACTTTCTTTTCAGCAGCACATGGATCCTTCTCTAAAATAGACCATATATTTAGCCACAAAGCTACTGTTAGCAAATACACGAAGATAGAGCTAGTACTTTGTATTCTATCAGATCATAATGGATTGAAATTAGAAATAAATGAAAGAATAAAAAACAGAAACTACTCCAACACCTGGAGACTAAATAGTATGCTATTGAATGATGAATGGATAGCAGAAGATATCAAGGGGGAAATAAAAAAATTCTTAGAGGTAAATGAGAACAAAGAAACATCATTTCAAAATCTCTGGGACTCTATGAAAGCAGTACTTAGAGGAAAATTTATTTCATGGAGTGCATGCAATAAAAGAAGAAAAAAATCAACAAAAAACCCACCTAACACTGCAGCTCAAAACCCTAGAAAAAGATGAACAGAGCAACACCAAAAATAGTAGAAGAGAGGAAATAGTTAAAATCAGAGCTGAAATCAATGAAATTGAAACAAAAGAAACAATCAAAAAATTGACAAAATAAAAAGTTGGTTCATTGAAAAAATAAACAAAATTGATAAATGCTTAGCCACACTAACAAATAGGAGAAGAGAAAACTCTAATTACTAAGATTTGGAATGAACGAAGAATTTCCATGAAAGACATGATTGAAATACAAAACATAATTAGAAGCTATTTTGAAAATCTATACTCCAACAAAATAGAAAATCTCAAAGACATCAGTAGGTTTCTAGAGAAATATGATTCACCCAAAACTGAATCAGGAGGACATACATAATTTAAATAGATCAATTTTAAGTAATGAAATAGAAGAAGTCATCAAAAGCCTACCAACAAAGAAAAGTCTGGGACCAGATGGGTTCTCAGTTGAGTTCTACAAAACCTTTAAAGAAGACCTCATCCCAATACTTCTCAAAGTATTCCATGAAATAGAAGAGGAGGGAACCCTCCCAAACTCATTCTATGAAGCCAATATCACCCTGATACCTAAACCAGACAGAGACACATCGAGGAAGGAAAATTTCAGACCAATATCCTTAATGAACATCGATGCAAAAATTCTCAACAAAATATTAGCAAATCACATACAAAAATATATTTAAAAGATCGTGCACCATGATCAAGTGGGTTTCATCCCAGGGATGCAAGGTTGGTTCAACATCAGGAAATCAATAAATGTCATTCACCATATCAATAGACTTAAAGTCAAGAATCACATGATTATTTCGATAGATACAGAAAAAGCCTTTGATAAAATACAGCACCTCTTCATGCTCAAAACACTAGAAAAAATAGGATTATGGGAACATTCTCAACATTGTAAAGGCCATCTATGCTAGTCCCATGACCAATATCATTCTAAATGGTGAAAAACTGAAAGCATTCCCCCTAAAAACTGGAACAAAGCAGGGATGCGCTCTTTCACAACTTTTATTCAACATTGTCCTCAAAACTCTAGCCAGAGCAATTAAACAGACCAAGGAAATTAAAGGGATACAAATAAACAAAGAAGAACTCAAACTATCCCTATTTGCTGATTATATGATTCTATATTTAGTGGAGCTCTGAAATTCTACCAGAAAACTTCTAGAACTCATAAATGAAATCAGTAAAGTAGCAGGATATAAAATCAATGCTCAAAAATTTTATTCAAAATTGATGAGTCCTCTGAAAGAGAAATTAGGAAAACTACCCCATTCACAATAGCTTCCAAAAAAAAAAAAAATCTTGGGAATCAATCTAACAAAAGTGGTGAGAGGACTCTATAATAAGAACTACAGAACACTAAAGAAAGATATTAAAGAAAACCTTAGAAGATGGAATGTTCTTGGATTGGCAGAATTAATATTATAAAATATCATACCACCAAAATGGCCATACTACTGAAGTGCTATACAGGTTCAATGCAATTCCAATTAAAATTCCAATGACATACCTCACAGAAATAGAACAAGCAATCATGAAATTCATCTGGAAGAATAAGAAACCCAGAATAGCTAAAGCAATCCTTAGCAGGAAGAGCGAAGCAGGGGTTTGCAATACCAGAACTTCAACTATACTACAAAGCAATAGTAACAAAAATGGCATGGTATTGGCATCAAAATAGACAGGTAGATCAATGGTACAGAATAGAGGACACGGACACAAACCCAAATAAATACAGTTTTTTCATACTAGAAAAAGGTGACAAAAACATTCAATGGAGAAAAGATAACCAGTTCAACAAATGGTGCTGGGAAAACTAGAAATCCATATGCAGCAGAATGAAACTAAAGCCCTATCTCTCACCCTGCACAAAAATCAACTCAAAATGGATCAAGGACCTCGGAATCAGACAAGAGACCCTTCATCTTATAGAAGAAAAAGTAGGTCCAAATCTTCATCATGTTGGCTTAGTATCAGACTTCCTTAACATGACTCCCAAAGAACAAGATATAAAAGCAAGAATCAAAAACTGGGATAGATTCAAATCAAAAAGCTTTTTCTCAGCAAAGGAAAGTATCAGCATGAGCCTACAGAGTGGGAGAAAATCTTTGCCACTAATACTTCAGGTAGAGCACTAATTTCCAGAATCTACAAAGAACTCAAAAAACTTAACACCAAGAATACAAATAATCCGAACAACAAATGGGCTAAGGAAATGAAAAGACACTTCACAGAAGAAGATCTACAAGCAATCAATGGATATATGAAGAAATGTTCAACATCTCTAGTAATAAGAGAAATGCAAATCAAAACTACCCTAAGATTCCATCTCACCCCAATTAGAATGGCAATTATCAAGAATACAAGCAACAATAGGTGTTGGCGAGGATGTGGGGAAAAAGGTACACTCATACATTACTGGTGGGGTGCAAACTAGTACAGTCACTCAGGAAAGCAGTGTGGAGATTCCTTGGAAAACTTGGAATGGAACCACCATTTGACCCAGCTATCCCACTCCTCGGCCTATACCCAAAAGACTTAAAATCAGCATACTTTACAGAGATACAGCCACATCAATGTTCATTGCTGCTCAATTCACAATAGCCAGATTGTGGAACCATCCTAGATACCCTTCAATAGATGAATGGATAAAGAAACTGTGATATATATGCACAATGGAAATTGACTCAGCCATAAAGAAGAATAAAATTATGGCATTTGCAGGCAAATGGATGAAGTTGGAGAATATCATGCTAAGTGAGGTAAGCCAATCCCAAAAAACCAAAGGATGAATGATCTTGCTGGTAAGTGGATGATAATACTTAATGGGGGGTGGGAGGGAGGCAAGAATGGCGGTAGAATTGACTATATAGAGGAAAAAGAGGGGTTGGAGGAGTGAGGGGAAGGAAAAATAACAAAATGAATCAAACATCATTACCCTATGTAAATGTATGATTACACAAATTGTATGACTCTACTTCATGTACAACCAGAGAAAAAAGTTGTATCATATTTATTTATAATAAAAAAAGAAAAGAAAAAGAAACAACAAAAAAATAAATATCACAACTAGAAATATAATATTGTAATGATTATTGGTGATAGTGGAAAGAACATAGGACAATATATATTTCAAATATACAAGAAACTATAGATACTTTATAAATAATTTAGAACATATTTAAAAATAAATCATAAGATGAATTTAAATATATTTTAATGCACTATAGAAATATCAGTTCTGTTTCACTATATGAATCCTACTTAGAACTAGCTACAAAGCAAGCAGCATGCTGAAATTCCTTTGACAATTTTATAAAGATAGGGTAGATCAAGGCAAATATTTCAACAAAATTTACACAAAATTATACATTTGAGAATATTTTAGAGCCATGCTTCTACAGATATTTGTATAGAGAAAGCAACTAGAAAGATTTACTTTAGACTACCAATTCAGTAATTGTCATAGTCACAAAGCTAATAGTAAAATCACTTAAAAGGATTACAAATGACTTCTTGTTTTCAAAACCTATAATAAAGTCATAATTTATATGGTGAAATGATCATCATAAAAAAACAGATAAGAACTATATCACTGTTGGATGACAACTACCGTGATCATCGCTACCAACATGATTTTGCTTGTTGAAAAATGTGTTTGGTGTATTAGAAACTGTGACACCATTAGTCTTCTAAACAAATTGTCCTCACTAACACAAAAGATTTTGTTTACCTGGTAATACAAATGATTGAGGTCATTCTCAGAACCATAGAGAACAGCATTTCAGAGGTGGTAAGGACCAAGGCATTGCAGTTCAATCCTATCATGGGTGAAGCCTGCATTCCATACTTCCCTGAGAATATGTCTCAGAAGCAATGCTACTCACCATCTTCCAGCATATTGTACTCCCAGGACAGCTAACGTGGATGATTATTACTATATTTCCAGTTGTGAGGTCTACAGCTCATGTGCAAAATCCAAGAGTAAATCTACATTATTGGCTATTGAAGAAGATCAGTGATAGGATTATAGAGCTTCCTATTATGTGATCATTCATATATAATGTGGCACTTTGGGCACAATTTTAAATCAGAAGATTTTGTCATGTGTCAATAGCTATGGTTTAATTTCTATAATGAAGATAAGGAAAAAATTCCTTTGAAACTGCATATAAATGTTTTATTTCATATTGTTTTGAGTCTTATTTTTTCTCTTTTATTAATGTGTATTATATTAAGTTGATCAGTGATAAATTATGATGACAGAGTGGTATTTTGTATAATACATACTCTGACATAGTTATATTTCATGTAACTTCAAGATGTTCTAAACAACTCTTTCCTAAACTTTATCAGTTTCTAGGAGAGAATTCTTCTAATCTTTTCCCCCCAGGTAATATTTTTCTGATTTATCCCTTTCACATTTCAAACTCTACCTTTGGATCTACTCTCTTTGCTGCTATAACTTTCTATTTTTGAAAACCAAATAAGCTCAGTTCAATAGCAAGTTATTGAGAGCCAGCTTGGAGTTGTACATGTTGCTAACTGCTGGGAGCACAAATGTAATAAAGGAACTAATTTGTGGAGAAATATCAAGAGAAAAGTGCCAATGGTGTAGGTGATTAGTCTTTTACACAGAAAGGATAGTTCTTTATGTGAAACTGGAGATTAAAAAAAAATGTGTTCAAAAGTAGAGGGACACAGCACTGAGTTCGTGTCTAATGTTCTCTCTTTTCCTCATTAATTTGTGGTAGCATTGGGTACAGAGAATGAAAGAATATAGAGTATGAAGGAGATTTTAGTAGAATGAGTTTTAGTTTGATTTATTCCTAAAATAGTCCAATTTTCACAATAAAAACTTATTTTTTATCAAATGTATTTTAATTTTTAAATCAGTATTGTCCTCTGAATATATTAGATAGAATAGTGTACACTTTAAATAAAAAAATGGATTTTCTTAAAACCATCTATTTAAACTTCAACTTTGAAAGATTTTTTTTTTCTTGTAGTCTTTTTCTTTAGTTTGTTCGCCATTTCCTGATATTTAAAATGAGGAATGGATTTACTTCTCCTTTTCTTATCCATTTATTGTATTTTTATATTGCTCACTACTCAAACAGGAAGTTGCTCATCTGCCAAATACTTCTGAAAATTTTCCCAGGTTTTTATGAATTAATGTGTGCTATTATCATTACAAGAAGAGGAAAAGTGGAAGCTTCAAATTTAGAAAGGAAAATTCCAATTTTTATTTGCTTTAGCTAAGTTGAGAAAAGTTATTTTTAGGGGATATCTTTTTTGCATTAATTCCTTGCCTGGCTTGAGGATTTTGTGATAATATATGTTATGCAAATTTTAATCTCAAACGTATAGTAGGGCAGTGCAATAAAACTGGCAGAGAAAAGTACGGTTCTTTATATGTCTTTTTCCATGCTGGTGGAATTTTTTTCTGGCCCATCTTTTGACTCACTGTGTACTCTTTGTGGTCAGAACTTCATATGATGCTTTCCTTTCCAGCATTACTCTTTTGATCCACAAATGGCGATTAATATGCAATAGTTCTGCTTGTATCAGTGAGGGGGAGTGTCAGCTTCTAATTACCTATCTAGTCTGTATTTCCCCTCTAATTGTTAGCATTCTTCTATTTGCTGTGTCCTATGCTAATTGCTTGTTGGCCATATTTCAAGGGATTTTAATTTCCAAGAAGCTTGAAAGAATTTGACTCAAATAACAATGTAGGTTGTAACTTGTGTAGAATCTTGACTCTTATAAAACATTGTTCTTTGTAATATTTTCTGAAAAGTACAATTTTCTGAAAAGTAAATATGATTATTTTTTTCATCCAGGTTTGACCATGATTACTATAACTCCATGGTAATTCAAACATTCACAAGTATAAATCAACTATGTTTTATAGTCTTTTATTTACTTTTGCTTTTGCAAGTATAAGATCATACATTTATTCTTTACTTTGTTCTTTCCTAAAAATATATTCTAGAAAATTTTCCAACTCAATAGATATAAATTGAATCCAACCTCTTACATACTTGAATAATATCACAGTATATGACAAAATTATTTAACTGTTCCCCAATTCCCAAACATTTAGATTTAGTTTTACCTCTACAGGTAAACATACAAAAAAGATTTTTGTTTTAGAACAGTTGTAGCAAATTAAGAGGAAAGTACAATGATGTCCCATATTCCCTCAAGTGTATAGGCTCCCACATTGTCAACTTTGATACATTTGTTACAATTGATGAATCTACATTGTTGCAGCCTAATCACCCCAAATCCAAATGTACATGAATGTTCATTCTTGGCATTGTACATTCTATTGTTTTGAAAAAAATATATAATGACATGCATCCATCATGACAATTTCACATGTGGTATTTTCACTGCCCTAAAAATCATCTGTGCTCTGACTGTTCAACAAACCTGCTCAATCACAGATCTTTTTGCTGTAACCATAAGTTTACTTCTTCCAGAATGTTATGTGTTTGGAATAATAATGCAGGTATCCTTTTTGAATTAGATTATTTTCTTATTACTATTTTTTCAATTTCTGATTTTTTTATGACTAGATAGCTTATTGATTTTTAGTGCTAAATCATATTCCACTGTCTTTCAAAGTAGTTGTACCATTTTTATTTCCTACCAGAATGTTACGTTTTGCTTAACATTCTACTCAATATTTGGTGTTGGTAGAGTTCTAGAGGTGGCCATTATAATAGGTTCATAGCCTTATCTCATTATTGTTTCAATTTGTCTTTTCATGATCACATATAACATGGCCCATCTCTTCATATTTGTATTTGTCATCTATAAATTTTCCTTGGTGAGATATCTTCTAAGGTCTTTGGTCCTTTTTTTAATTAAGTTGCTTGTCTTTGTTGTTGTTGTTCTTTGTTTTTTGTTTTTGACTAACTCAAGAATTCTTTCAATATTTTGTATACTTATCCTTTGTCAGATTTGTCTTTTGCAAATACTTTCTCATCATCTGTGTCTTGTCTTATTTTATTGCTAGGATCAAATTGGAAGTTTTCATTTTAATGAAGTCCGCCTTATCAGTTATTTCTTTCAAGGACTAGTTCTTTGGGTATCTAAAATGTTGTCATGATCTTGAAAGTCATCTAGGATTTTCTATGCAGTTATTCTGCAGGAGTTTAATAGTTTTGTGTTTTATCTTTAGGTCTTTCATCCATTTTGAATTAATTTCTTGTGGAGGGATTGTTTCCAGGGCCATTTTGCATGTGGATGTCCAGGTTTTCAGTATCACATGTTGAAAGCTTAGTTTTTCCCTACCATCTTATCTCCTTTGTCAAAGATCATTCGAGCACATTCATGTGGATTTATTTCTGGGCTCTCTATTTTCCACTGATCCCAATTTTCTGTTCTTCTGCCAATACCACAGGTTCTTGATTATTGTAGTTCTATAGTAAGTCTTAAAGCCAAGTAGTGTCAATCCTCTGACTTTTCCTTCAAAATTGTATTGGATTTTCTGAGACTTTTGCCTCTACCTAACTTTAGAATCAATTTTTTGATATCCAGAAAATTACTTGCTGGGGTTTTGATTAAGTTTATATTGAATATATAGACAAAATCTTCAAGAATTAGCTTATTTTTTTCTTTTTGTGTTTCTGGAGATTAAACCCAGTGCCTTGTGCATGCTAACCCAGCAGTCTGCCACTAAGTGATACTCCACATTAGAGCTAACATCTTGACAATATGGAGTTTTATAGTCCAAGGTTAATTAATATCATTCCATTTCATCCGTCCTTTTATTTCTTTCACCAGAGTTTCTAGTTTTCTTCAGATCTATTTGTGTTTATATATATTTAAATTCTCTTAATTTCTTGTATATAAGCAAGTGATAGATTTCAAAAATGTTTTTCTTGTATTCTGCAAACTTAGTAGAATTGCTTATCATTCTTAAGAGGCTTTTAATTGATTATTTTGGATTCTTCATGTAGACAATGATTAATTTGCAAGCAAAGCCAATTTTATTGCTTCCTTCCCAATCTATATATGTTTTGTTTCCTTTTTCTTTCATTTTGTTTGATTGTGTTATCCAGTATCCATTATGACACTGAAAAAGAGTTGTAAGAAGACACATTCTCACTTTCATCTGTTATTACACACTTATGATTTTCAAGTTGTGGAACTTCTTTATTAGTTGTTGAAAACTTCCATCATGAATAAATCTCCTGGATTCCCCTACCAATTATTTTTGTGTGTGTACAAGTCGATGTAATCATGTGAGTTTTGAATTTTGGGTTATTGATATGCTATATTACTTTAATTTACTTTCAAATGTTGATGCAAACCTTCATGCCAGGAATAAATTTCACTTGTGCATTATATATAATATTTTTTTATATTATTAAATGTTATTTGCTGTGTGAACTAGAAATATTGGAAAAATTAAGATGTGTGCCTTGAATGCATCAAATGCTTATAGATAATAGTCTATCATCATTTGCTACCATAAAGTATACACTAAAAGAGCTGAAACTGATCAAAATTCATGGACACACACATAAACTACATGTGGTATCATTGTCAGTCAAGACAAATGTAAAGATGCAGTATTAAATTATAACTTCATAAAATTAACAGTACAAACTACACTATAGTAATAATTTTATAAATATCTCATACTATTTTAATGTCTTGTCTTATTTTGGAAAACTAGTTATATTTGTCCATGTATCAATTTTCTTTCTTCCTTATTCTTTTCTTTCTGCTCATATAAAAGTAAGCATTGGCTATATTAATATATATTATAGAAACACCAAAATTTATTGCTATGAAAATATGGGTTGTAACAAAATATTAAGGATGCATTCAGAAAATCTACTTTTGGAAATAAGCATACACTAGTTGATTAGTAATAAGAATAATTTTCTGAAAGATATATTTGCATGTCTCTTCACTTTCTTATTCTTTTTCTCAGAATAAATTTGTTCAAAGTAGTGTTGAATCCAAGATGGGAGATTTATTTTTCAAATCTTTTATGCATATTTCTAAATTGTCATTCAAAATATTTGTGCCAATTTACACTTCCATCAGTTAATACATGACTTGTGTCTTTTCTGACTCACAGCACTGATTATTATCACTGCCAAAGTGAACCAAAAAAAAAATGCAAATGTACTTAATTTCTATCAACATGTTGCTTACTTTGGAAGCAATGGAAATACACAATAGGAAAGTGACTAAATAAGTTGTAGGACAAAGAACAAATAATGAATTATACAAATAAAATATATAGAGTTCTGTTTCTGATCTCGCAAGATGTTCATAAACTCTTGAGTTATATAAAGTCTCCAAACCATATGCCTATAATTTTATTTCATCTTGAATATATATTTTCTCATTTCTACATAAGTCTTCAGAATTTTTTTCTATATTTCAGGGTAGGGGATAGAACCCTAGGCTTTGCAAATGTTAGGCAAGTGCTCTACTACTGAGCTACACACCCAATTCTGAGTCTCCAATTTTAAATAGAATTTAAGGGGATGTTCACAATAAGTGGTAAATAGTCAGATTATCTTTGTCTATAAAAACCTATATAATAAATCTGACCTATTTCCTAATTTTCTTAGCCAAACTATATGATTTAGTATGTAGATAATATCAAAAACAGAGTCATATTTACAATGACAATTGTAAAGCAACATGAACACATCATGTAATGAATTCATTATCCTTGAAACATCCTGCCCCGGCATTCCAATAGGATTCTGAAATATGTCAGTTCCGAATGTAAGTGATTCTGAAGGAAAGAGCAACCTCTAGGGAATACAGAAATCCAGACTCTACTAAATCACTGGAGTGAAGTTTGGAACATTTGTTGAAGGCACTGCTGATCACTGGAAATAGGTCTAGTTTCTGCTGGCACTGCCAACTCCAGTTAGCCTAAACACCAACCAGAGTGAGGCTGAGGAGATTTTGAGCAAGGTACTCTAAGCACAGAGAGCCTGCGATGGAGGTTTCTGATTAGGGCCTTACTTGTCCAAATCTGTCAACAGTCCTTCTTACTCCTACATACGGAATTGTGTTGCCATGCTCAGTCATGACTCTCCCAGTCTATCCACACTGGATATCTCACAGAATAAGGAAGCTAGAAAACCTGATGAACCATTTAGGAGGTTCACATATACCATTGTTGCTAATTGAGATAGTATTTCAAATCACAATCATTTGGTGAATTATATTGAGTAAGGAATCTAATAAATGGCACAGGGAAAGCTACCTGGTGTTTATTAAGAAGATATTATATGGAAGACACTGGAGTAAATGGTATGTTTTCCAATAAGTAAATATTCTACATTATTTATTCTCTCTCTGCCCCTACTTCTCCTCTCTCCCTACATCTCTGTCTCTCTGTCTCTCTGTCTCTCTCACACACACACACACACACACACACACACACACACCCCTACCTTTACCTAACTTCAGTATAGACATAACTGACTTCTATATACAGATAAGGATACTCTGGGTTTAAAGAAGTCTCATAGATTCCATCTCCTTTAAGCTTAGTGTTCACTTAGGTAGAACTGAAAAACAATTCTTTCTCAGATCTGTCTCTCTATACCAGTGGTTCTCCAGATTGGAAGTCTTGTTGAAATAGATGAAGTTGAATCTCACTGCCAGGGATTCTGACAGTAAGTCTAGGATGAGTTTCCAAGTATGCATTTCTAAAAAGTTCCCCAATGCAACATACATCCCAGATGGATCATATTTTGAGAATCACTGTTCTATAACTGATACACTTTCTCCATATCTATACCTCTCATCAATCTGCCTTTGGGGAAAATACTTTTGAAGGTCAGAATCCTTAAGTGGAGAGCAATTTAATAATGAATGCTTCTTTTATCCTGTATGGGAGGATAATATACTCAATGTGTTTGTAGTATTTGTGGAATATAATCCTGGAAAGGCAAGAGAGTTGTAGGGCACTGTAGGACCAACAGCGAAGCTGTGACAATACAAGATTAAAAGTGTATGATTAATAAGGAAGATTTCACTAAGGATCAGTAGCAGAAGGTAAATGTCCTTTGGAAATCGCTGATTTATTTTAGATAGTGGAGTGCTTTCTTAATAAAAAATGGATATACAATAATGGAACTCAAAGAAGAAAACTGGAAAAGTAAAGAATATATTATAGAAAGAGTGAAATGATATTTATTGTAAGTACCTGACATTTGTAGTTAATATAGACAGGACGTCAGTACAATTTTCTAAATGAGAACTCAGATTTAACTTTTAATGTTCCTTCAAAAATAGAATCAAAATGGGAACATTTAATATATTTCAGCATACAGTGAGATAAATACACATTCATGAAGTCATACATAAAACTACATAGTTTTGATTTTCATTGCCAGAGATCAACTTATCACTTACTTTTTGTGATGTTTTTTTCTCCCTCACAAACATTGTGTTCAAGCAAATCCCTGATCACAGTGAAAGTGTTTGAATTCATATGTATAAAGTCAAATTTTTAAGTTTCCTCCATTTGAAAGGAAATTTATAAAAATAATGTTACAAAATTGATTGAAAATGAACTTATTTTGAATTGACATATTGTCATGTTGACTGGTCTCCAATTTTAATAATCTTCCTTCAAATTTATTAGTAAAAACAGTATCAGAATCAACAGATGTTATTAGTTTAAAATCTTTTTAAAATATCATTTAATTTCAGAACCTCTAGAAATATAAAATTTAGCAAGGAATTATTGAAAATATGATGGATTAATAAAATTTGGAGATTGCACTAAAGATAAGGTAGCATTTTTATAATTGGAGCAAAATATTAGCAGGTTTGGACTGTTAATATGGACAGGGGATCTGGTTAGGGTATGACTGACCAGTCTATGATTTTCAGTACAGAAAATTGACAAGCAAGGATAGCCCTATATAGGAGCAAAGATGGGTAGTACAAGTTGGTACTGGTCCTACTTTGTATGTCTAGTTGTTGAATAAGTTTATTTTAATTACAAAATCAATGTAACAAGAATGATATATTTAACAGTCAAGTGTTGAACACCAACTGTGCTTAATGCCTAGAAAAGTCAGTGCTTTTGTGATGAGACACTACTCTGAACAAATAGAATAAAATGTGACAGCCAAGGTGAACTTGATATCTAAAACAATGACCCAAACCATAGAACACACGTGATAAATAACATGCTACAAATAACATTGAGATTGCTGTGGTTGGTAGGAAGGCTACGTCATTAAGTGGAATGGTCAAGGTGAGGTTTCATGGTTTTATTGAATGTGCCAACTGGAACTGGGATGAGGGCTCTCGTGTGGGGCTGACTGGGGCTTACGTGGTGGCGGATTTACCTTCCACACCTACAGTGATGATGTGGGTCAGCTTATTAGCTTGTTCAGATGTGGGAGAAAGAGGAAAATGTGGGGCGAGACTTGAAGCTGTCAGCATTCACACATCAAAATGGGAGTTGGATTATTTATTTTAATTCACTCCTGATATTTAATGACTGAAACAAGTCATATTTGATTTAATTGAATTTTAAGTTATTTAAATAAGTCATAAAAGTGCTGTATGAGGCCAATAGCCTGAAGTTGAGGCCAGGGCAAAAGGACAGTTAGCATAGATAATGAAAGATTGGGTCAGGAAGATGGGGGATAATTCAAAGGAAATAAAATGCTAATCCCTCCAAAGCACTTCTCCCTCTTCCAACCTGTTGCCAGGGTTACCCGCCTCCAGGGAACTGTTTCTCCCTGCAAGGAGTTGTTAATGAATGCTCCCTAGATGGCTTCCTTCCTGCTTGTACCTCTGGACAGTTCCTTTTCTAGCTGTGGGGCTACTCCACCTTTTGGTCACATAGGCAGGATGGGATAAGGGTGCATGAGAACAAAGGAAATCTAAAGTCTATAAAAGTGGCAGGTCCCCCACACTCCCTTGGGCACCAGTTTTGGATCCCCTCCTCTATGGAGGTGTCTCTGTCTCTGTCTCTGTTTTATCCTTTAAATAAAACCTTTTGCTCTTGCCTTGGCATTTCTTGGGTGTTCAATCTTTAACATCAGGGGAACAGAGATGCGGATTCTTATTTCCAACACCCATATAATCTCTGGTCTCAAATCCAGTGATGCAGGTAAAAATTCTATTGAGTCCCTTGTTTGAGTCCTGCCTTTTTATCTTTTTTTTTTTTTTTGAGACATGAAAAAAATAACTTCGTAGTCATCATCAAGAATGCCTGCAATTCCAAAGAAGACAAGGAGTACATTTGTGAGGACTTGTATTGTGTCTTTAGTTTGTGTATAGGATATTCAAGGTATCAACAGAGGTTATGGGAACACTGTGGACAAGCAATAGCCCCTACATGATATATTCTTCACCATATAATTCACTTCTCTGATCTTATTTAAAATAAATTGACATAAATAATTAAATTGCTATATTTTTCAGAAGATGGATGAGCCTGAAAATAGTAAATTCTTAGAAATGTTTAGCAAGTCAAGAAGCCTCTCACTCATCATTTGGGAAGTCTATGACTGAAGGATATGAAGACTACCACTGTACTCAAATTCAAGAACAAACCAATAATACTCAGGCAAAGTGCCTATACAACATCAAACACTGGACTCTGAAGAAATAAGATATGAATAACTGACTCAGAAAGAGCTATGAGAAGCAGGACCCAGACCTAAGGAAATGGGTTTTTGGTTTTGGAAGGATGAACAGTATTAAAGTGGGTAAATGAAAGATTGATTTCAGTGAGTGAGGAAGCAAAAAGAATTACAACACAGGCTGAAATAAGGCTCAGCGTTGTGGTAAAGCCCACAGGCTGATGAAAGTCAGGCATATATGTTGGTACTATTTCTCATAGAAAACCACAATGCAATAAGTCTGTATATCAATTTTAGAAGATAAGAATAAATGATAAAATGTTCTGTTAAAATAGCTCTCATTCTTGAAATGATCAGATCAAGATATCACATTCTTAGCTTAACATTCTTATTTGGTGTATTTTCTTCCCAGTGGGATTAGGTGCAGGGGCCGTTGCCAACCATCCTATACTTGAGGGACTTTATGGGTCCAACCTAAAAATCTGAGGGAAGAATGAGAAGTGACAACTGACATAGTTGCTTAGCAGTTTGCTTTTTAAAACCAATGAAAGAATTACAATATCGCTGGTAAATTTCATCCTAATTGTTACTGCCTGCTGCTTTTCATTGTTTTACATTTCCAGCAAAGGATATTAAGTCTTTATTCTCTATCATCATATTATACTAACAGTTCAGGTAGTTTTCAGTATTAGTTTGCACAGTGTGTGTGTCACTTTGGTTAATAAAAACCAGATTTTTTTTAAGAAAATGAATTATCATTGTTTTCAAGTAAAGTAGTCGAAATAAGCATAATTATTTTAAATGACCAGTTTCTCATTACTGCATAGTATTGATCTGTGGACTGACAATTAGGAATTTGTGTCCTATTTTGATTCAACCTATTTTCAGTAGGCTATCATTTTTTAGGAACTTACAAACACAACTTGGGGAGCTTGGACACTTTAAGTATCATCAAAACTGCCGAGTGTAAAAAGAAATCTAAACAACTAACAATTTGAGGATGAAAAGACCCAAACCATCACAAACAAAAAGTGAAACATGTTGCAAGTTGTAACATATTATTTTCAGAAGTCTATGTGGTCTCAGAACTTACAATTCAATTGGAAATTGTATTTTCTAAATTCACCTTGGCTCAGTCATTACCTAATCTTCCAACTACTTATTTTCTGCTATGATCTCTCCCTTTTTGTTAGTCTAAATAAAAGAGGCACATCTCATCTAATCATCTTAATTCATATAACTGATATTTTTAATCTAGAAAACACATTATTTATAGTTCTTTTAAATAACATTCATTTGAGTTTGTTTGAACCAATGAATTGAAAGGAATTCAATAATCCTGCAGCTAAACTCAAATGAAATTCAAAAGAGAACAGATGTTGATTGTGTATCCACTATATGCTAGGTTCTCTGCTAGTTTTGTAGTTTCAAAGAAGAATGAAACCTTTATTCAATTTGTTTGCTTGGAGCTGACAATGAGAAAGACAAGCAGAACAAAAAAATAAAACAGTATGATGTGAACATTATGGTAGATGGATACACTGTATTTCGGGGAATAAGAATATCAGTTGATCTTAATAGCAAGTTAGGTAGTTGAAGAACATTATTTTTTCTCTTTTGAAAAAAAAAAAAATCATGGATTTGCCAGTCTTCCAAGTAAGGAAGCACATTCCAAGCAAATAACATACTGTATGTCTAACACAACAGGAACAAAGCAAAAGGGTTTGTTCAGGAATACCAAACAATTTAGCATTGCCTTATCAGAAATGGCTGGTTACCTGTTACAATGCAGTCCTTCCTTCACAGCTAGGAGAAGTGTATTTACCTGGGTCTCATGTTCTCTTTATAAAGAGCTAGTTTCTTGAAAGGGGAGACCTTTACATATCTACTCCCCTGGCAGGCACAACACTGCACCCTCACTAACTTTTCTTTCTCTTGGCTACATTGGAAAACCACATTTCTAAGAGCTCTTGATGATGCTACCAATTATCTGTGAAAGAATCTTTGGCTACAGGAATGACAGCTGCCAGTGTCAGGGATATACAAAGAACTCCCCTTTTAAGAAACTTGCTACCTATAAAGAGAACATAAGAAGAGGCAGAAGTAAATATGCTTTTCCTAGCTGCGAAGGAAGTACTAACAGACACAGTGGTTTTTTGTTGTTGTTGTTGTTGTTTGTTTGTTTGTTTGTTTCAGTACACAGTTTGACTGTCCAGATGTCCAGATGTCCACATGGATGCACAGAAAGACATCTGTCATCTCTCTTGTGTCTGAGTGTGTCAAGGGTCATATAATGTACAGCACCTCCAAGTCCAAACTTAGTCTGTCCTTTCATCCTTCCCTTTTCCAGTTCCATCCTGTCAGAGCAAGCAGTGTCATATATGGCAAGAGCTCAACTCTCTTAGTCACAAGTTTTTGGAAAGCTGCCTAGCCTAAAATACCAAAATTAGACTATATGTCAGAAAGAAACAAATACATTTTATTTTTTCACAGAGATTTCATGGTTTATTTTTACTTTCAAGTACTAGGGTAACTTACCTGACTCATTAGTTTCCATTTTGCATGACAGTTGGCACTCAATAGGAACACATTTTGAAATACTGATGTCACCATGGTTCCTATTGCTAAGTCATGTTGATAAATAGGACAATTCTTGATCAAATGGTCAATTAGACAAGTTTTGAGACTTACCTTTCACAGTTCTCTACCCAGGTTTTGGTTTTTGTGTTTGTTGTTGTTATTTTGCTTCATATGCTTATTTTTTAATTTTTTGTTTGTTTTGTTTTGTTTTTCTCCTTCAGTGTAATATCCGTCTTTGGTCATCTGTAGAGTTCGGATGGTACCCTGTCTGTACTCTCTCCACATCTTTCCATTGTAACCATTGCACTGAAATCCCTTCACTCCTTAAGACACTTGTGACTGCATCTTTCTGTGTGTAGAGTCTCATCCTACACAGCAAATATCCATGAGATAGAAGAAAGGTTCCTGCTCTGAGGTGGACAGAAACACTCTGAAAAGTCAGAAAGAACCCGAGTCATCACCACTTATGAAGATCAACAACCACAAATGCAAAAACGAAAGGAAGAGAATAGGAAGATACTGTATAATATTTGTTTTGTACTAGGCACTACCTGAGAAATTATTTTTTCCATGACATTATATAAATCTTTGTCATTATACTGACAGGTAGAAAATAGTGTAATTCAGAGAAAGCATATAGATCCCAATAATATTAAACAACTTAGTAAGTCATAGGGATTCATGTTCATAAAAATGTCTGAAGTAAGTAAATAGAAATCGAAAAAGAAGACAAATAGCCATTGGAGAAAGGAACAATTAAATTTCATATTATCTTACCTCAGAATTTATAATAGCCTATATAGTTTTTATAGAGTTTTTAGTCCTTTCCCATTGATGGACCACATTTATATGGACTGCATTAATATAGATATATATATAATATATATCATACACATATGATGTATATTAATAATGTTTATTTTATATGAGTTTTGAGGTTTATTATGCTTTCATGGTATAGATAACTATAGATATGAAATTAAACATCACACAGGGAGTAATAAGCCTCTCAGCATGAGAAATCGACACATTCTGATTCCAAGCCCATGCACATTCACTTACCCTAAACTTAAGCTGGATCAGTGAGATATTTTTATGAGATACTGACATATTTGGGTTCTGGTCTTGTCTTTTCCTCAAAATTGTGTGATTTGAAAATGAATGACTCAAATCATGTGCACTATCATTTTGTCATCTCTAACACTAATTCCTACCTGCCTTTCCTTCTAATTTAAACCTAGATGGGAGGGACTGATATTGTCTCACATAATTTGCTTTCCCTTGTATCATTTGCACTTACACTTCATTTTCTTAATCCAAGTTGAACATTCAGGTGGCAATTTGAGATAGGGTTAATGAAGGAGCTATTTTGATACTAAACTTCGTTATGGAGTCTCTCAAATCACATCCACTTCTACAGTAAAAACAGCTCTGCTTGTAAAAAGAAACACATAAAAGAGTATATATTGAATATTATTTCACAGGTTTTGAAAATTATGGTGTTTTTTAAAAAATATATATTTTTAAATATAGCAACTTATGACATGTTTAGCAGTGGGAAAATGTAGTTGACACTACTGTTATAATTTATTAACCTCCCTTTTTGAATAAGGTTGATGGGTTAACATGGGAGCAGGAGAAAATCTGCCAAGTCATTGCCCTGCACCTGGGGCTCAGCCTGTAGCTAATCTCCATAGAGCATGCATGCTAATAAATCTATACTGATTAATTAAGTGGTACTCCCCATTGCTCTTCTTGTCAATGAGAAAAAAAAAAATTCACTTTGAATTTCCCAGTTCTCAGTCAAGCAGTTATCCATTTGTGCTTACATTTTTCTTCTAAGGCTGCTTCAACAAACATTTATTGGGCTCTTTGTATGTGATGGGCAAAAGGTTGGTTGATAGGAATACAAAGATAGGAATATAATGATAAGTAACCTTTGATGCTGAAGGTTTTTTTATTTTATTTTTTAATAGAAAGAAGAACAAAGACAAGCACAGCTACAGCACATGAGGAAATGGTGATGGGATGTGTTCTATTGGGAGAGGAACATTAGTGGTTTGAGAGGCTGCACAACTCATATTGTTCAAATCAGTCATTGAAATTTAGGGCAGGTGAACAGCAATATCAAAGTGTTGGGAAAGTTCATTTACTCACTTGCTCATTCATTCATTGTTCATTCGTTTATTTACAAGTTGCTAGAATAAAATAGAGCATATCACAAGTGCTATAAAATTCATAACCATGACACACCACATTTGGAATTGTTTTTGTGAAGTTTCTATTATTTCCAATGAAAGTCATAAAGGGCAGGATAGAGTGAGAGAGAGGGAAAGAAAGAATTGATATTGCCAGTGTGAGAACACAGCAAACACTAATACTTTGAGTTCCATTCCAAACTGAAATGATGCTTCTTCCAAGGCTGTATTCCTCTGCTGAAGAATGAGCTGGCAAAACTGTTCCATCTCTGATCAGCACACCACCCACTTTGCACATTAAGTCCATCCTTCAGCCAAGTCTGTTGTCTCTGCTGGAAGAACCCAGCCCAGCTTGTGCCTGGCTCACCCTGCCGAGAGCACATTTCTTCTGCTCAGAATGAACTCTGGTGTACTACTGCAGATCACAGCACCTAAATGTTTCTCTCAGCTAATGCTGTTACCAAGCTCTGCTTTAATGGGGCTTTAACTCAAAGCCTTTTATCTGACAACCTTGTAGACGACAAAAAAAATATTTCCAGTATACTTTAATAGTGTTATGTTTCCCACACTTCCAAGCTCTCTGTTCTGGAATACAATTTTACCAGTTAGAGGACCTTCTTGTTGCTGATAGGAAGGAACTGAAACAATTTTATGATATCAGTTAAGAGGAGGAAGGGGGTTCATAGTGATCCCATCATTCCTACCAACATTTGAATGATCTTCTGTAATATAATGCATGATAGCAAAACATTGGCCAGCAGTCAAAAGCTCTCTCTATCATTTTGCCTATGGTCATTGTGTTGGGTTAATGAATGTAGGTCTAACGTGCCTCAAGTGGGTTGATATGGACTTCTGTCTCTCAAATCAGAGTTTATAACGCAGTTAATCATTTTTTCCCCCTGAACTTGAACCTGTCAGCAAGTCATTACTCCTGGGTGAGTATTTTACCTTCTGCCTTAGAGTTCTATTTTCCAAATTAGCACATGTTAATATTCATGGAAGAACTAGGATCCCTTTTTACTTGTTATTTAGGTTGCTTGATAGGAAAACTGTAATGGAAGAAGAAATGGAGAGAACACATTTCCGTTAAAAGGAATTGAAACGAACACCAATCCCCTTAACAATATGGCAGAACTGAACTATGTGGTTTCCCATAAGAAAAGAAGTTATACCTCCTGACTTGGTTCATCACAATCTTCATACAGATTCTTCAAGTTTGAGCACCAGCTACTAAGGAGGAGACTTTTTCTTTGTTCTTGTTGTCCAATATATGGTCTATTCTAGAGATTGTTCCATGTGCTAATGAAAAGAATAGGAATCCTGCAGCTGTTGAATTAAATGTTCTGTAAATATCTGTTAAGTTCATGTATTTTATAATGTAGTTTAACTCAGATGTTTCTTTGTTCATATTTTTTATCTACATGATTTGTTCATTAATGGAAGTGGAATATTAAAGTCTCTCACAATTGTATTAAATACTCTCTCTCCCTTTATTTAGAGCTATTTTTTTTTAATGAAACTGAGTACTTTGGCACTAAGGACATAATAAACATCTTGTTAGATTATCTTGTTTAATTGATTACCTCAATCATGATATAGAGAACTTCTTTGTCTCTTTTTACAATTTTCTTTAAATCCATTTTATCTAATACAAAATTATCTATTCCTGCATGTTTTTGATTTGTGCTTAGATGAAAAATCTTTAGCCATTTTTTCACTTTCAGTCAATGTGTATAGATAGCTATAAAACAAGACTTTATTCTGTTCTGAATTTAATATTACAAAGACATTTGTTTGGCATAACTTAATAAATTATGAAAGAAATTTACTTAAAATGGCAACCTGTATTATTTTTATATAGATACTGGATTTCATTTCATGTATATATCGACTAAAGCTTATTGTCTTTTTTACTTATGTTTGCTAATAATTGGACCAGGAACTTAAGAATACTTTCCAGCTTATGAAAATATGATGTTGCTGTGCACATGGATGGTATAATACCTGTCAAAGTTCGTGTGACAGATGATAGAGCGTAAATTATAAATTGGTCATTAGCTTATTTTTAGTCTTACTTGCTCCTCTTTTTTTTTTTTTTTTTTTTTTTGTGGTGCTGGGGATTGAACCCAGGGCCCTGTGCTTGTAAGTTACTTGCTCCTCTTACTTAAGTAAAGATAGAGTCTGGATGTAAAATAATAAGGTTTTAATATTTCCCTCCCAACATTCAGAGTCAAGTATAAAATGCTTCATAAATGGCCTACACAGTCAAGTATTAAAAAGAAAACTGAAACTTAGCTTTTAGAAATTGAAAATGTATTGAGTAAACAGAGCCTCTTTTGCTCTACCCAAAGTATATATGATATATTCCAGAGTGAGGACACACCAAACTCCTCAATTTGCAGTGATAAACATGCCAAATGTTGCCATTTGTCTCAGGTAATTTATATTAAAGTTAATGGGAACCAAACATCTGAAAACCAACATTTGTCATTTTATACAATGTCTGGCAAATTTTCATTACACTTAATCTTCATGCTGTTAGGTTATAGGATTTTTTTCTTTCCAATTTACTAGTCAAATAAATGAGAGAGGATTACCTCTACTGGAAATTTAACTGAGAATGATTTGGCTCACTGATATTACTGAATAACAGCTTGCAAGAAACTAATGTTATTCTGAAAGCCATAGTAGAGGGAAATTTTATCTCTAAATTCAGTACAAAATTAGTAAAAAAGGAATGCATCTCTGATTATGAATTCGTATCTGTATTCAAAAGGTAAAGAAAAGAAAATAAGGAGTAAATCCGTTTCAGAGTAGTTCTGCTTTATCTTCAGGTGTTTCTTATTTATGGCATTTGAACCTAAATTTTGAAATTAAATGGAAATTTGTAATACATATTTTAACTTGAACAGTTCCAGCATGATCATTGGCAAGGGATAATAATATACATTAGATTTTACCAGAAACAACACTTTCAGGATTGACTTGATTTTAGTTAAAACATGTAAGAGGACCAACATAATAAAAACCAGTATACCTCAAAAAGCGGATTCTAAAGAATAGGATGACCATTTCTGGTTTTGTTTGTTTGTTTGTTTGTTTCCCAAAAATAAGTTAAATACCAGCCCATTATATGCCTAGTAGGGTCAGAACTAATTTCCAAAGCACAGATTATATAAAGCTTTTTCTTAGTAACATCAGCAAAGCTGAATCTTGAGAGTTCATATTGCATGAAAGGATTAGAAGGTAGATCCCATGGTCTTATTTTTTTAAAACCATCATTAAACTGTGAAGGGTTAAGTACATCTCTACAAGTCTGTATTCTATTTCTCAGAGTTGATATTGAGTCTTTCCTATGAGGTGTAGTTGTAACTTCTCCCTTCCTTTGGACACTATATTTTGCATAATTATAAGCTAAATGTCATATGAACCTACAGTCAATGGCCTGTAGAATCATGACAACAAAGATGGGTGCTTATTCTCAGTGGGCTCATAGTCTCCAAGTCCTTTCTTTAGTTCTGTGTTTGTCTACAGTTGTTCCTAACTCATTAACTCTTCCTAATTTTCAACTTTGTCTCAACTGTTTCAACCCTCACAGCACTACCACCAACAACCATGTCACTTACACAGAACATGTGAAATGAAGGGCATGTTCTCAGGGGTTGGAATCCTGAAAACTGGTGCACTTCAACTTCCATCCTTTTGTTTTCATTTTCTTTCACTTCACCATACTATAATAATTCCTTAAATATTCTTAAGGTTCTTCTGCAGCTTTAATACTTTATATTACCAATTCTGAAAAAAAAAGGATAATAAAATTACTTTCAATTACTTATTTAAAAATCATTTCCCATGCCTTCCCAAGGCACTTTTTGGGTAACTATTAAGATAGCAATCTTCCTCTGGTTGTTTGCAAGTTAATCCATTATAAAAAGCGTTTTCTCTTCCTAAGTTAAGCACAGAAAACCAACAAAACTCAATGACTTCTTATGAATTGAGATAAAAATGTAAAATTCATGTTTTAATTGCCCATATTCTTTAAGTCTATTTTGGTATTATCAAGAATGAAATATTAAATTATTTAAAACCATGGTGCTTTGAAAAGACTCTGACTTCCATAAATATATTTAGCATAAATTTAGATTACCTACCATGTGCCAGGTATGATTTTTCAATCCAGGAATAATGGAAACAAAAAATAAAAAACAAAAAAGCTATATATAATGTCTCATGAGAATAAATACAAGGGAGAAAGATAACACTTAAAGAGACATAGGAAAGTATGAAATTAGAGAAGTGATAGACTTTTAAATATGGCAATCACAAAAACGCTTTTGCTGATGCTAGATGAAGAAAAATTTTTTTTCTATTTATACCACATGCCTGAGTAAGAAGCAGAAGAAATCCATTTTTTGTGGAATTAAGGGTAAATTGTAGACAAAAATCTCAGTCCATGATGCTGGTAAACAGGAATGACTGAAAGTTAAAGAGAAATACAAAAGGTTAGAAAAATTCTTTGATATCCCAAATACCATTCTAAATCCAAGATAATTACTTCCACTGATAGAAGAATTTAAATGTGGAGCCCAAAGTTAATAATATCAGCCAGAAAACTTGTCTAAATTACTTAATAGATTCACCCACTCATGAAGATGGAAGTGTTCTTCTTATTTTAGACATAAATGCTTTTGGACTTCAATATCTACTATTCCTTCTACAATGTTGACATTAATTTTAAAATTTTCCTATATAACAAGCAATAAAGCACAAGAAGTCAATTGAAATAGATTGATATCTATTGATATCAATATTGATTGATATCCAGATTATAGAACTATCAAACAGAAACTTTAAATATATGTTAGCTTTTCATCACTGTGATCAAAATATCTGACAAGAGCAACTTGGAGGAGGAAAAGTTTATTTTGGGTTCAGAGTTTCGGATGGCTAGTCCATGGTTGGCCAACTCCAATGCTCTGGGCCCAAGATGAGGCAGAACATCATGGTAGAAGGACATGATAGAAAGCTGCTTAGCTCAATGTAGCCAGAAAGTACAGTGAGAATCATAGAGGAGCCAAGGACAAGATATAGTTCAATGGTATACCACAAGTGACCTACTTCCTTCAGACATGCTCCAGCATACAGTTACCACCCAGTAGTCACTTCAAATTATTAATCCTTCAAATGGATTAATCCACTGATTAGATTATAGCTCTAATACTCTAACAATTTCAATTCTGAACATTCCTGCATTACCTAACATGAGTATTTTGGGGGACATTAAATATATGAAATATAACAAAATAAATATGAGTGTGCATGTAAGAAAGTTAGTGGAAAAGTAGACAGCATTCATGGTCACTTTAAGCATTTTGTTAGAAAGTATGAAACTATAAGACAGAGCCAAATTATAATTGTAGGAAAAAAAAATAAGAGTTGAAAAATCACCACATGAAGTGGCACACACCTATAATCCCAGCTACTCCTGAGGCTGAGGAAGAATGATCACAAGTTTGAGGGCAGGTTGGGCAACTTAGTGAAATGTGTCTCAAAGTAAAATTGTAAAGGGCTGGAGATATAGCTCAGTGGTAGAATGCATACCCAGCATGTGCAATGCCCTGGGTCCAATCCCCAGAAGTGCAATATAAAATAAAATATAATAAAGAAAAATAAAACAAAATTTAAAAGATGAAATATCCCATTAATGTGTTCAGCAGTAGACTTAACACAGGTGGGGGAAGGCTTGGTAGACTTAAAGATGAGCCAGTAGAAATTGCTAGAAACAAACATACAGAGAGAAAAAGAAAAGATTTGTAGAAATGAAGCAAGCACACACCATCAAGAGACCAAAAATAGAGCTTTCAACACTATGGGGAAATTTCACAGTCTAGCAAACATGTCTTAGAGTCCAAGAACGAGAAAAGAAAAGTAAATGACAGAAGTAATAGTAGAACAGAGAATGTGAAATATTTTGTAAAAATAATGACAGATATCAAACTACAGATTTAAAAAGTTAAGTATAATGGAAGCAGGATGAATACCCCTCAAAATATGCCTAGACATATTAAATCCAAACTGTGGAGAATCAAAAATAAAGAGAAGCATTTTAAAGAAAAAAAGAAAGATTAAAACAAAAAAGTAAAACAAAATATCCATACTTACCATGGAGCAAAAGTTAAAAATCATGGTGTATTATGTTTGGAAAGTACACAGGACATAAAATAATGATGTTTGGCATCTTTAAAGTACTGGAAACAGGGAAAAACTATCAGCATAGAATTCCATATTCAGCAAAATATCTTTTTTAAATGAAAGCCAAATGAGACATTATTTATCAATCAAATTCTGGGAGAATTCATAACCTTCATTCTTGTACCATATAAACTGTTAACAAATTCTTGAGGGAGAAATAGATATGATTCTACACAAAAAAGAAGAACTCTGAAAATGATAAAGAGACAATCTTTTGTTATTTGTAATTGCTCTTAATTAGTTGACCAAGTAAAATAAAAATAGTACTAATATTTTATATGGACCTTATAATGTGCCTAAAAACAAAGTATATGACAAAAATAACATGATATTTAGAAGGAGAAATGAGAAAATTTTGACTCTTAAGATAAATTATGCTTAATCATATTTCCCTGTTCTGTTTCTGAAATACATTTAATTTTGTAGGAAAAAAAAAAATGTTTCCATTAGAAAGAACAGGCCATAGTGAAGGGAATTAATAAACCCTTAGACCATAGTAAACTTGTGCTTAAAAGGTTTATTCTTTTCAGATATAAATTATATATCCCTTCACAGCCTCTTGTCTTTTATGATTCAGTAACCCATGCTATTTTAACCCATGGGAGTCTACAAAACTACCAAGGTAGATGAAGAGAAAGTTTGGGATGCCATGCACAGGCTCTGTCTTCCCTGTATCCTTCACAGGAACATATCACCTTCATTAGAACCAGTCACACGCTTCTGCTATCACTGATTAATCACTGATTAAATGTATGGGATTTGGTAAATATAAAAATCTGTTTTCCTGGGAGGAGGCCAAGAACGCAAGTACTGGTAATTTTTGCCATAGAGCTAATACTGTGTGCTCCAGTAATTAACATGAGCTTAGGGTCTTGGCCCATGAAATATGATCCATATCTTTCTTTATAGGAAGCCACATATAATGATTTCATTTTTTGTTCTCTTTTTAAAAACATTTTAACTACCCTCACATTTTATTTAATGGCAGCATTATACATAAATATAATATGTAAGAAATACATCTGATATTTCATATCATAATGTATCATGAAAATTATCATTTTGTAAATTTTAGTAATTAATGTTTAAAATGCTACTATATAACTTCAGATTGTTAGTAATATAATTTCATAGAATAATAAATGAATGCCTATTACATTAGTGTCTATTCTATGATTATTCTGTGAATATTCATGTCCTTATATCAAATCTCATAAAGGCAATTAGAAATTTTCTCTTTACTTGTCTTTCAAATACCTTAGTAAGAGTAAGTAGTCACTCATTTAGAATGGTCATGGTAGATGGTTATTCTTGTTTTCAGAATATAAAATAAGAAAATCAGATCTAATTTTACTTGAATTTATTCAGCTTTAGCAGTAAATTGTACTCATTTTTCCCTCCATCATTTTTCTTATTATAGCATCACCAAAGAAAGTCCTTTCCTTTTGAAAATTTTGAATTAGAACATATTTTTCCAAACATTCCTGTTAAGTGTAGGACTGAACCAATTTTCCATATCAAACTATTAGAATATGCTAAGCAATCTCCACTCTAAAGAGTCTAGAGAATTAACTTTGAAATATCTGCAATATTATTATACTTCCTGTACTTCAGTTTAGCTTGTTTAACTTTTGTTTAGTAGTAAATTGGAGATATTGACGGCACAAATTGACCATATATGTTTCTTATGGACGTGTCCTTAGATATATAAATTCTAAAATAAACACAGATGCACAAAAATTTTCAGTGTGATATCAAGGATAGGAAATACATAGATAAGGCATATATTTGTTTTAAGAACAAACTCTTAAGCAATAGACCCAGAATATTATGAATAAATACATAAAACACATCTCCTTTAAAAGACAGAGAATGAAAATCATCTGGATTTTTTCCTTTCTTAATTTTATGTTCAATTACACTTATTCTTAAATTTGTTACTAATCTTATTTGTTTGTTTTTCTGATACAGGGAATTGAACCAAGAGCCTTGTGCATGCTAGGCAAGTGTTCTACCACAAACCAACATACCCAGCGCCTTACTAATCGCTTTTGAAGAGAGCAAAATTGGGGGCATTAGTTCCAAAAGGATTGGTTAAATTTTATCCATTTCTTTTAAAAATAAAATACACATAAGTTACCATTTCATTCTTATGGAAAAACCAGTCAACTTTAGCTAATATTTGTTAACTTTTATGGTGTACATACTCCATTGAATTCTAATGACCTGAAATGTCTCAATCAACTTTATTTTTGTCTTCTACAGCATCTCGCATGATGTTCACATGGGAGTCTCAACAGATACTTGTTGAAATGATTAATAAAAATATGTGAATTTGTGATTAAATAGCATGCAATACATTTCTCTCATTAAAACTCTTAAGCCAATCCAAATGTTTTAAAAAATTTGTGGTTCCCTTTATCATAGTTTACAAGGAAATTTCCAGGTCTTTAAATTAAACTTGGAACATAGTGACAGGACCTTAATTTAAAGATCATTTCCCCTGGGATTTTGATTTGCCACTGTGTGGACATCTGCGGAACAAGTAATTTTTATGAATTCATAATAACAGGATAAAAGTCAGAAATCATTTTAATTGCAAAAATGTGTTTATAGTTAGGAAAATTATCTTTTATTAAGCAGACTATAATTTAAAGTAATTTGACAATTTAGTATATCTTTGCTGGTATAGATTTCTTCACTAATCCTGCAGTTATATTTTTGAGTGTCAGAGAAACCCTTTTTCAGGCATGCATTAAAATGTTATCTCCTTCGATGTGACCAAATTTGGTAAAATATATATTAAGCTTCATAAAAACATAAAAAAAGGAATTATTTAAATTACTGATGGTCATCTCTAGCATGTGAAAGCATTCATTGCTTTAAGTCTCATTATCAACACTCACTGTCACTGTTGAATTCATGGGTGAAATATATATCTCATTGTGAAAGACTGCTGTCAATAATAATATGAGGTGGGTAATGGAAAACTATGTCAGATTCAGTGATAGCTAATTGGCATGTGCATTGAATGGAAAATATAAGAACTATTATGTTCCTCACTATGAAAATTTAAATATCCCTTAAAATACCTGTTGATTTCTTTTGATTGTTGGAGATGAAGGGGGACATCTCATGATTAATTTTTACCAGTGAGAGAGATGCTAAAATGATCTAAGACACATAATTAGTAAATTACAAAGTTTGAAATGCAACAAATATCTTCTCAATACTTAAATTCAGGATGACTTTTTCTCTTGATAATCTCCCCACAAATTTATGTTGGACTAAGTATTGTATTTACCAGGAGAATACAGGATACTCACATAGATTTAAATTTATCTCTGAAAGTAATTTCTAAAGTATGAATATGTCTAAAAATTACCTGCAACACACTCACAGTAAAACAGTCTCTGTTTATCTGGAGTGAGGATTTAACTGAACATTTTCTTTTTCCTCTGTTGTGCTAGTTTTGGTTAAGCCTGGTAACCCTAATTGGGTTGACATACCTAAAGACTCATTATTAATAAGCTCAGTACGGGCGACTGCTAGATGTAAAATTAAACCAATGATAAGAGTGATAGAGTCACAACAGATCTCTCATTTCTTACACACACACACACACACACACACACACACATACACATTCAACTGTAGTAAGAATCAATAAAATAAACAAGCATACAGAGACACCTCTAGCAAACAATGATTCACAAAATCACATTCCATGTTTATTTTATTGATTTCCACTTTTCTTCAAATAATATCGGTGTTTTTTATGCTTCTTTTCACAATAAGATTCTTATGTTTGGCAAAAGACACATCACACTCAGCACATGGTTCTGTTGTGCTCTGGACACTTAAGACTGAGAGATAGACATAAATGTAGTCTCCCTGTTGTTCTGGTTTCAGTGCCAACAGTGGAATGAAAGGTACAGATTTAGACTAAGCATTTGTGGGACCAGAGAGGAGCCCAGACTTTGAAACCAGAGTCATGGGTTCAACTTTTGATTCTGCCACTTATTTATTGTTGTTTAGGGGAAGTTATTTTTCTTCTGGAGATCTTTGTTTGTCCACTGTTATACCAGTCTATTAGAATTTTTGTGAAGCACAATGACTTTTTGCATGCAAAGTATTAACCATTTTTCAGAGCACATGATAAATAGCACGTATTTATTCTATTTTTGATTTTGATAATATGCTCATTTTACCTATTTGACAGATCCTCAAAAAATCTTATCATTATCTACATAAGATTTAAAACATAATTTAGGAAGTATTATCATATTTAGTCTTTCAATATCAACATCGTTAGAAATTAGTTGTCTACTGAAAATAAAATGACTGATTAAACGAAGAACTGATAGCCTAAAAGGATTTTAAATTTAGGAACATTTCACCCTTTTGTCTCTTTACAAACTCCACTGTCATTTGTGTTTAGAAGGGTATATACTCATAATTAGCTTAAAATATTTACAAATACTTTATCCATGCGCATTCTCTACAGTTGTGCTCATTATATCCCTCCAGACAAGTGGATGTTTTTATAACATGAAAGTAATCTTTGAATTCATACCATGAGTAATTTAAAATATTTTTCTATAGTGAACAAAATGAATATAAATTAAATTAATATTATAATAAAATCACAGAACTAATTGTAACCTATACTTCAGAAAATACAGTTTTAGTTAATCAATAATTAGGAAGATAAATATGAATTAGATTGAGATCATTCAAAATCTTTTTTTGTAATTTGCAACAAAAAGTACTTCCAGATTACTACTTCAAAATAAAAAAGAGAAAGGATGATGTAAGTAGCACATGAATTGAAACAAACAACTCCAAACTAGCATGCTATTTTATGCTTATTCTGGATACTTAGCATTTCACACAAAGATTTCTATATGACTACACTAACTGGTCTTGTCTGATACATTTTCCCTCCAATTCAACCTATTCCCACTTAAAAGCATAAGTACATGATTTCTGATATAGGTATTCATGCTGTGTTAGGGCACAATTACTCCTTGCTTTGCATATGTTGGATATTCATAGATTTCAATTTACATAATTTTAACTTTAAATTTGAGAAACCACAGTACACTAGCTCTGAGGAACTGCATAAGGATGAGTTTGCTGTTCACTCTTCAGTGCAGTAGGCACTGTGTAAATCATAGATTATGATCAGTGACTTAGGTATCTTATCTTCCAAAGGTGTCAGTGCTTGGCTGCTGCTCATATGCTGTTCAATCCATGCATGAACAAAGCTCATAGTTGTGTCATCCTCTTATTTCCCATTTACAAACATCATGAAATTTTACCAAAAACAAAACAAAACAAAAAAACCCAGATAATCAAATGGTGTAATGACCTAACAAAGATGAAAGTGAAGTAAAGAAAACAAAGTTTACCTCCAGGAAGTGAAATCAGACATAAATATAAACAAAGTCACAGGAGAAATAGCCAATGTGGACTAGCAATGTTGACTTTGTCTTCACTTGGAGATACTAGATGTGCCACCACAAGGTCCTGATGAAGGTGAACTTACACATAAGAATGTAGAAAGAGACCTTCCTTATCAGAGGAAACCATGCCAGCACAGAATTACATTAAAGGAATGCTTTGAGATTTTCATGACTCTGAAAGCTCAAAGAACAAAACGTTGGAAGCTAACCAAATTTGAAAAGGAGTATGGCAATTTTCCCAGCCATAGGGATGATGTTTATTCCATTTTAGTTATATGGCAACAAGAAAACAAACACTGTTTACACTACTTTTAACGCTTCTTAAACAAAGAAACTAAATACTTTAATTTTCAATGAACCAGAATAGAGTAGCATTTATCTCACCTTGAATAAAGCACAATGTACCAAGTAAAAGTTATACTATTTTTAATTTTAATTTTCATATACTCTGTAATCAACAGTAAACACTTTATTTTGGTAAAAGCTGCTAATGGCCACAATTCAGTTGTAACTTTCCTCATTGATTATTAAGATTATTGTACAAGGTGTAAGCATGCATAGTTCCATACTACCATGTAATGAGAGGGTTTCCTTCATGTGGATACCACAAACTTCATGGCATGCCATATTATGAGGTAAGACGTGTCTGTGGGCAGCACCACTCATACCTATGAAACTTCTAACCTGAACTCAAAGGCAAAAGGCATCAATATTTGTAAAATTAATTAAGTATTTATAATAAATATATATAACATGAGAAAGCTGAAAAATAACCAACTGAAAGCAGAACCCAAGATCTCAGTGTACCTATGGAAAAATGGTGAATAAAGGGCATTATTTTCTCTTCAGCTCTTCTAGTGTTCTTTGTTTTTAACAATTGTTTCTTGATGGTCCCAAACGCAAACTGTCTGGCATATGTAGTTTATGAACCAAAACAACTACCACTTACTAAAACATTCTCCTTTACCAATTGCATATGAAGTAATTTATACTGTGGAACAGTAGATTTTTTTTGAAAACTAAAGCAATGTGCTTTTTTTTACATGTGTGTGCTTGTGAGCGCGAAAGGGTACATTCAATAATATTAAATTTTTCTTGATTATTCTATATTCCTTAGTTTTATGTATTTAAAAATATATATGATAAAAAATGAAGTATTGTAGTAAGAGTTTTTATTTGGAACTCATTTGGTGATTATGGACTTAATAGATCAGAGATTGCTTTTATCAGGTATGCTATGCTATTTATGGAAAATTAAAGAATATGCAACATTTAAGAATAAATACATGTAAGAACTGGAGATTTAGCTCTGTGGCAGAGTACTTGCCTTGAATGAATAAGACCTGGGTTCATGGTCCTGGGTTCCATCACCAGAACCTATTGAATACACATGCGCGCGCGCGCGCGCGCACACACACACGTAATGTAAAATAATTTGGCTAGAATGTTTTTAAAATTTCTTCATTTTCAGAATTTAATTTCTAATTATCTTTTGACTTCAAGCAATTGATGTTTATGTTCTCCACAGAATATAACATTTTGTTTTATAAAAAGAGCTCTGGTGTTGTGACATTGTTTTAGAGAATCTCTACCAGAGACGAAAGCTGTCCTTGCTACTGTAGAGTTAGCCTGCCTTAGAAGTTTGCTTGGAAAAAGCTAAGGAGCAAGTCCAACTTGTTGCCTTTCTCCCCAGCTACTGTGCTATTTTGTCCTTTGGATTAAAACGTTATTCTTTTCCTCAAGAATTTTCCCTAAGGCATTACTCTTTTTGTTTCACTTTTCATAGAATATATGTGTTCTTATTTTTCATTCTTTCTACATTTAATCTAAACACATTTTTTCTTTAGAGAGCTCAAATATTTTAGTTGGGAAAAAAAATACCACCAAGTCAGGATTTGAGATATTTATCTAGCTTGAACTTCAGTGAGACCTCAACCATGGCTTCTGAAGCTCAATTGTGGGAGAAATGTATAGATTCTTTTGTTGTGAAAATTTTACTTATATTTCTTTGATTTTATTATATTTGAGGTAAAAATACCTGGTGATACATTGTTTGAGAACATTATTAACTAAGCTTTTTAATAAAATAAAATTCTGCATTTTCATTCAAACACATTAAACTGAAAATTGTGAAACATTTTCTTTGATAGAAATGCTAAAATAAACAAGTTTATACTCTTATGTTACACCTAACCTATTAGTGTGAACCTATGTAGGTGGAAAATTTATTTAGGGAATTGTTTCAAAGTCCTGCATGTCATTTAATCCTTACTTCCAGTTGGAATTTCACAATAACCTTTACTTAAGACCACTGGATGCCATTATTATGGTCTTTAAAGAAGTGTAAAGCAGTTAAAGCCAAAGAAAGTGGCAACACAGCCTGGGAGGCTCTAATATTATTAACACTGTAGCAATCTTTCAGAACAGGTAAAAACAATGGAATTAATGTTCATGAGCTAATAACTATGAAAGCAGGTATTGTACAACTAGTGTGGTTATTTTGATATAGAAAAATAATTATTCTGAAAATTTCTGAACTACTGAATTATAAGAGTTTTGCTAGTGGTTTAAAATATCTTACCTAACACTGAAAATTATGATATAGTTATAACAGCATAATAACAGAATAATAAGAGAGAAAATATGCATGGGAGAAAAATCTGCATAACAACAGAAAAATATCTATTGGAGAAAAAAATAAAATATAGAAAAGTCAGTAGAACAGCACCATTCAAAATTATATTAAACATTAAATAAAGTTGAAATGAATTGTGCTAAAATAATTTATTTTACTTGACATATCCAAACTCTTATCATTTTCTCATGGAGCTAATAGTTTATATTATTACTAAAGTATTTTATATATGTTTACCAAGTCTTTGTAAAACGGTACACAAAATATATCTCAATTCAGACTGACTAAATTCCAAGTGCTTCAGAGCAATATGTGGCTTGTGGTTGCCATCTTGGACATCTTTAGGCATGCACTCTTCCCCTGCTGTAAATAAATAAATACAGAGACAACATACACTTGTCTGTGCATCAGAAAAGAACTAAACTACTTTCCTACTTTTGCAATTCCTTTCTATATGTCCCTAACCAAAACACTGCAGTTTTCTTTAGTATTTGGTCACACATCCGGCTTCAATATGCATTCATACTAAGTATTTATTTTCTCCTACGTTGTGAATGCTAAAGTATTCTTTTTAAATTTCTGACCAGTCTTCATTTACCTTGACACATTTTTTTACAGTGGCCAACCATATAATACTTAATTTCATGAAATATGAAGTAATTAAATAAGTTAAGTAAAAATAATAAATTTAAATTTCTTCATATTTATCAGCAGGGTACGCTGGATTGGAAATGCATCAGGTTTAGACACAAATATTTAAACAAACAGATATATATGAATCCTAGTATGACAATTATATGACCTTTAATGAGTAGTTTAGCTTTATCCTCATCTCAATTTTCTAATACATATGAATTATATACATAGTTACATTAAATAATTTGCCTAAAGTTATCTATTGGTAATCATCATTTGTACAACAAAGAGAAGACTGGTACACATAATAATTTTAAAATGAATGTCAGTTATATTAAAAAAATTTTTCCATAGGTATGATCTATTGTGACTGGTTTTAATAGTAAATGACCAATACAATACTATAAGTTTTCAAATAAGTATGATGGCAAAATAAAATGTAATAGAAATTTACTATTGAAAAAGGTCATTTTTTATTGCAAAAATAGTAAAGATAGTGTGCTATTCAAGTCACAAAGTAACATCAAAAAATGTATTTATCAGGAAATAACATGATTACTTTAGGAAAATAAAAACTAGACTTACCATTCCAAACTTCTGGGTTTTAGGAGTAGTACCTTTTAGAGGAGAAATAAAGTTATATTGAAGACATAAAAACAGATTACTCAATTTTAGGTTTTGTGACTTGATATTAATAATGAAAGCAGCCTTAAGGAAAGAAATTCTAGAAGTGATAAGCACATTTGTTCTAAAATGCCTGCTTTTTTATTTTTCTTATTGTTCTTTTTGAGCATGATTTTTACTTGAAGTGTTCATAAGATTAGATCATTTTTAATCCTTGCTTGAATCACATATCTAAAAAGTCAGCACTAGATTACTAAAACCAAATATTTTATACATAGTATTTTCAAGAATAGTATTGCAATATAAAAAACTATTATTTTATATAATATGTAAGGCAAACAAAACACAGAAATTGGTATGATTTGACTATGATTTGTCTTCTTAAATCATGTAGGTTATATGTTATGGGGGTGAAAACTAAATCTGGCTATGAGAGATAGAGCTGGGCTCTTTGGGAAATAATTAAATTAGCTGAAATCTTTATGGTAAAGACTCCATGATTGAACTTTGGTGAGTGTGTAAGAGATAAAGGGAGAACACAGACATATAACTCACAAGCCCCTGCCATGATGTGATACATTTTGGGGAACTGTTTTAAACCTGGTATTCAGAAATAGGAGTCAAAAAAGTTCCTTTTCTTCATAAAGTAGCCTATTTCTATTATTTGTCATACTAACAGAAAGCTTACTAATACAGAAAGATTTACAAATTCTCTAAATTCACACACTTAACATATGATGAAGATGGGAGGCTGATTTAAGTCAATTTGATGCCAGAGCTACTTTCTCCCACCGGTATTAGCTGTTCCTTTATATTTAGAGCATTTACTTATGCTTGCACTTTGTGAAACTCATGTACTTATCATGAGTTACATGTATTATATTCTTAACACACCCTAGTATATCAGTGAAAAAGAAAATCGCATTATTTGAGGAATTATCACATTTGATCCACTAGTCAGTTTAAAAATAAGGCAGATCTGGGTGTGGTGGTGCATACCTGTAATTCCAGCAGCTTGGGAGACTGGGCAGGAGGATTTCAAGTTCAAAGTCTAATGTATTGCAGCACTGAAAACATTAGTCAAGAAATGGAGACAACCTTGGCAATTTAGCAAGGCCCTAAGCAACTTAACAAGACCCTATCTCTGAATAAAATGTTAAAATGGGCTGGGGATGTGGCTCAGTGGTTCAGCACCCCTAGGTTCAAACCCTGGAATAAATAAATTAATGAATAAATGGCAAATAATATAACTAATAATGATATATATATATATATATATATATATTTTTTTTTTCTTTTAAAAAACATACAAGTGGCCAACAAGTGTATGAAAAAATGCTAAGCATCACTGATCATCTCAAAAATGAAATCAAAACCACAAGGAGATATCACCTCAACTCTGTAAGAACAGATACTATCACAAAAACTAGAAACAACAAGTGCTGGTAAGCATATGGAGAAAAAGTAACTTGAACAGTTTGACAGGAATGTACAGTGGTACAGCCACTGTGGAGTACAGTATGGGATTTCTCAAAAATTAAAAATAGAACTAAGACATTATTCAACAATTTCATTATTGGGTACATAATCAAAGGAAATGAAATCAGTATGTGGAAGGGACATCAGCACTGCCAAATTTATTGCAGCACTGAAAACAGCAGTCAAGAAATGGAGACAACCTAAGTGTACATGAACTGATGAAAAAATAAAGAAATGCTGCATATGTTCACAGTGGAGTACTATTCAGTTTAATAAAATAATGGAATCTTGTCATATGCAACAACAGGGATGGAAATAGAGATCACTATGTTGAGTGACAAGCCAGGCACAGATATACAATTATTACATGATCACACACATGTGTATAATATAAAAAAATGTTGAACTCTTTGAAGTTGAGAAAGAAGTTCTGCTGTGGTATTTGTGACTATGAATAACAATTATATACTATGTGTTTTAAAAGCTATAAGAAAGATTTTCAATATACATAAGATTCATTCCTGTGATAAATGTTTGAGGAGTTAGAGATGTTGAATCTGACTTAATTAAAAACATATCCAGGTATCCAAACATCTAATGATGCCCTAAAATATATATAATTTTTATTTTGTAATGCAGAAGTCGGAAATACATTCAATTTAAATTAAAATGATGAAGAGAAACTTGTTACTTTCACCTCTCTAAAAAAATAAATCTTCCAAAACTTATCTCCTCCCTATCTACCTAACTCATGCATAATTTCTATGGTTTTATTAGTTACTGAAACTTATTATTTTTTCTAAAAGTCAACATTTTAATCAAGGTTAAGATATTTAATAATACAACTTAGTTAATTTCTTTCACCTGTTTCATATTATACGTTCAAACTGAGAGTATGAACGTATAAGTATGAGAGCTACCTGTGTTCCTTGTAATATGATTGTAAAATGTTCGATTTGCAAATATTGTGAGATTACATTTTAGTTCTTCCTATCAGATTCTGTGCAGGATGGTGGACAAAAGAGGAGTTCAATGTAAGTAAAAAGTAAAAAAACTTAGTATTCTCAGTAAAAGATATAATTCTGTATTCAGACTCCAAAAGTAAAGAGAAAAGAAGGTTCTGTGTGTTTATATTGAGTAAACTGTTAACTGCATTTGCTGTTTTATTGTAGGAAAGAAAACAGCTCTCATAATCAATGCACATTTTAGAAATAGCCATGCAACTCTTCTATATATATATATATATATATATATATATATATATATATGTTTTATATATATGTTTTATATATATGTACATATATATGCATAAATTGGTTGGAACTAAAAAGAAAACAAAAAGTCCTTATCTTATTCAGCATAATATGAAGCATGAGTCACTTTTTTCCTTCTGAAGTTTGTTCTCCTTTTTTGTTCTCTATTTTAGTTAATTGCAACATCCTCCTTCTATTCCTTTAGCTAGTAAAATACAGAATTATGTTATTATACTCATATCCTTTTATCTATACTCTCCTTCTGTTTCCTGATATTTCCTGCACCATGTCTCTGTTCCTTTGTGTGTATGTACAATTTCTTTAGCCCAGAATTTTACCTTCTTTATGCATTCAATTTCCCTTTTCAGAAACAAATTAGATGGATGTTTCCTTATGATGTCCTCCCACAGTTTTCCATAGGAATCATCTCCTCCAATTTGTATTCTGCTAGATTTATATTTGTTTCTTTAAATATTCTTAATATTTTCTAGCTAGTTTTATCTAACAAAGTATTATGTCTATTTGTTATTCACTTTTCTACAGTTTTAGATGCCTGAGAGTTCAATGTGTAGCCCCAAAACTTGACAATTGTTAATTGACAGATTAAGAAGTTTAGAGCATTCCTTCACAGTAGAAGCTAAGTAGAAGTAAGTTAGACAGATTAGGAGGCTGTATTGTTTACTTATTTTATTTTACTTTTTAAACCCAAGTTTGTCATAATGTCTCTAAACAGTTACCATACCACAAACAATAATAAGGATCAGAATAAGTGACATTGGCTTCTAAACAAGAGCATATGTATCTGTATATCTCTGTGTTATTGAATACTGTACGTCCAACCAGTGCCTGATTGATGAGGTTAATATTCTAAAATATTCTTGTGAATTTACTCAAAATAATATTTTCTTACATTTTGTACAAATTGTAATTTTTTTCCCTACAGTTAAAAACCAGTTTAACCATCACCTTGATATTCTTATGCTCAGAAGCTTTCAAGAGTAACAACTGGATGAGCTGAATTTGCAATGATATATAAAATGGAAAATAACCGATAATATGGAAAAGCAAATTAGCAACCTACAAAGTCAAATGTAAGCATAGAAGAGAAACATTCATTGAGGGTTGTGAAACATATTAACTTTTGAATGTAATTATAATTAGCAGATGAAGAAAAGTATTCTGCTTTGTCTTTTAAAAAACTGAAATAAATTTTACATATCTGATAGAGATTTCAGTTCCTTATTGCAAAATACAGAGAAAAAAAAGAATAATGGAACGGTTCTACTGTTTTTTCTTCCTTTATTTACAAAGCATTACTTAAGGCTCTACCCCCTGACAGGATATGTGAAGACACTGCAGCTTCCTGGCAGCTGTGCTGTCCTGGGGCAAGCCTCACAGAGCATGCTCACATCTCCTAGGCTCTGGTCCTGTCGTTTCAGAAATACAACCCAAAAGCTGTGCACTCAGGGCAGTGATAGCATCTGCAGATATCCTCCTTGAATTCTTTGAGGCATTGAAAAAACAGAATAAACTGCAATTATTATTATTATTATTTTACAAATGCAGAGCCTAATTTAAAATACTATCAGTGCAACAGAACTAAGTTAGTGATCTAAGTAAACAGCACCTCCTTTCACCAAAGTCAATTTTTCCATCATTTTTCTTTTTTAACTTTAATCACTGAGTATATACATGCTCTTTTGGTCATCCAAGAGTTTTCATGTGAAATATTTCAAAAACACATACCCTGACAGTGAGTAAAATCTATCTTACAAAGCATACACTCATACCTGTAGTGAATGAAAAGTATGGAAACAGAGTAAGTGTTCATCATTTAGAATATTTTTTTTGCCATAGTAGAAGAACTAATTTCCCTCTAAAAGGCAAATATAACATTAGTCCTGTGACATACGGTCTCCAAACAGTTTGCAACCAGTGCTATTGACATCTCTAGAAAACCTGACAAAATTCAGAATCTTCAGTCTTATACCAACCTATAGAATTAGCTCTCTGTATTTTTATAAAATCCCCAGGTGGTTCATGTATTCCTTAATATTTGAGAATCTGATCAAATCAAGATGGGAAGGAAGGGCAAAATATTACTCTCTTGCTGACCAAACACAAGGGGTTAAAATGTCCAAAGTCCCATGTCCAATGTTAGGTCAAAATAAAGTAGAGTTAGTGGATTTACTGAATACAAACAACAAAAATGCCTAACAGGTTTTTAATAGGAGATAAAGTTAAGTAAGTTATGCTCTTTACCTGGTTTACTGGTAGATTAAGTGAAAAAATTCTCAACTTATATTGTTCACTATGATAAGCGTCAACATAAAAAATACAAAATAGTTTTAACAAGTGTCTGTGTAGAATACCTGCAGATACATTGAATGAGAGGAACATATGAAATCAACTCTATGTGACTTTAGGTCAAATTCCTAACATCTTAAATCCTGTAGAAGAAGGTGAAGCTCATCCAAGTGTATAGCATCTGAGCTAGAAAAAAGGCAAAAATTATTGCAATTAAGGCAGGTCATTCAGCAGTCCTTCTAAGCTCTACTTGGCTTGCAATTCTTAAAAAGTGGGTTATCTAGTTTTTGAGTTTATTGCAGGTTAAAAGAGGCAGATAGAAGGAGAAAACTGGATGTGGGAGGAGGTGGTGAAGGGTGGTGGTTTAAGGCATTCTGACAGCATGGAGTGGTTAGAACTGACAGCCTGACATTGAGGGACTCAGAAACTCCCAAACATATGCTGAAATGTGCTGTATTTTAGTAGAGAACAAGGATGGAGATACATAATGATGATGATGAGTCATCAAGACAAGGACTACATTATGTGCTATGTCCTCTGTGAAGGAAGTGAAATGTACTCTGAATTTTTTGGAAGAATTTCTATCTTTCTATAAAAACAAAAAAGTTCAAAATGAATTATAAGTACCTGGTAGGACAAACTTCATTTATTGACAATATTCACTTATATCAAGTGGGATTTCATGAAAAAATTTCTCTATTTCTCCTAGAATTTTACCCTGAAACAGACAGGGATTGTGAAAATGTAAAAGTCCTTGTCTACAAAAAAATCTGGCTTGGAATTCCAGTTCCATTCTTTAGTTAAATGCTTTTCCAGGCAATGGAGTCTGAGTTTGAAAGTTCATATCTGTAAATGCCAGTTTTACTTACCTCACTGAGTTTCCTTGCAGATCAAACAGGAGTGTGAAAGTGAAGGTGTAGTCACATGTAATAAAGGAATATTACTGATGTTACTGTCAGGCCTCCTCTTTTGGTAATTGAGAGCATTTGATATCCCAGAGTAATTTTTCTTTTAACACCAAGCTCTAAGAAGCTTGCTAACTTTCAGAGGATTTTATTTTATAAGGCATGTGCTTGTGCATCATGCAATGCCGAGTACAGAGAGGACTCTAGGTCAGATGCCTATAACCTTAAACTTTCTGGGAGATGATGGAACAAGTGAAAGTACATACAGCACTGGAAGAACTTAAACAGAGAGACAATCTCTGAAGTTGGGAGTATTCTCAATCTCTTGCTCTGAGCTCTAGTTGGAGTGTAGTTCTTAAATAATTGGTTTTTCTATTCTCCACTTTATCGAAGGTTAGAAGGAACAATCTAGAGGCGGAAGGAGATTGGAAGGGGTATTGATTTAAGCACTTTAACAGCATTAAGCTGTAGTTGGCAGCCTCACATTGAATCATGCAGAAATTACTTTAAACTCATGCCTTACCACTTGGGAGAAAGGTAAAAGGATTACAGTCACATAGGCAAAGATTCCCCAAGATTCTTGACCATGAATTCCTAGGTTTCCAGTGTTTGACATGGAGGCATTTTGATGATGAGAGTAGCGGATGAGGACTCTCTCCTCCCTCCCACCTTCTACATAGAAACAATTTGAAAATACATTTAAAGGCATGGTGAAGAGACTTCTGAGATTGATATGCAAAAGTCAGTCAAACAGCTTTGGTTGAGAAAGTTTGGAGACTGGCAGGACATTCTGAAATTTGTATGGAAGACAATGCAAAAATTTCACTACAAACTTCCAATGTAGTAGGTCAAAAGTTCTTAAATCAGTGATTTTCCTTGCACCTGGGTCCATACTGTTGTTATTATTGCCAGAAATTTTGTTTCTTTCGCATTTTGAGAAGAATTTTTTGCCAAAATTTAATAAAATAAATGGTGTTCATGCAAAGAAAGTCTGAGTTATATACATGTAGTAAGGTGCTGTAGTGGGGGGAGGTTATACTCAATATTCTCATTTACCTGACTGTATTCTGCTCCGCTGCAAAATCTGTGCGGTCCTTTACTCACACGTATGTACCTTGCTATTTGTATCAGCAAGGAAACAATATTTAAATGTTATTATTTTTATTTGACTTAAATTAAATTTAACCAAATATGGCTTGTGGTTCTGATATTGGACAATACAGACCCATCATATGATTTTTAAATATCAGAATCAAGTGAGTGAAAACGTTTTAGAATTCAAAATCATGTTAGAAAGTCTGTTTCTTTTTGACTTATTTATAAAGAAGTAAGAAAAATCTGAGAGCCTCTTCCTTGAAGCTATGTAAGGAAAGTAGCATCAAATGTTTCAAAATAGTTGTCTCCTTCTGATACCTGCCGTGAAACTGAGTAATATTATTACAACCCCAAGGGAATTACTGAGGCATAAATGTTGATGTTTACGCAAGAGCAGTACCCATCAGGGGATTTAGAATAAAAACATATTTATTTTTTATTTTTTGTTTTGAAACGAAGGCAGAGCGCAAAAATTTAGAGGATAAATGATCTTAGGAAAAACATAATTTATTTTAATAGTAATCTCTTTTTTTCACGCAGGAAGAGATGATAGTGGAAGAAGATAGTTAATTCTATTCAGAGACAAAAATAGAAAACCAAGTCCACTTTCTTCTCCTGCAATAAAACAGAACATAAAAATAAATGCTTACTTAATTATTTTAAAAGAAAGATAATTTAATGAAGAAAAAATATAAGAAAATGTTAGATCTCATATATTTTGAAAGTGTGAATTGTGGCTATTACAAATATGTAAATTACATATTTATTAAGTTCATTAAATGGATATTCACATATTAAAAGTTTTATTATTTGCATTGTTCACTGCTATTATTAGAATTATTACAATTCAAATATTGCTTTAAAGTAAATTCCTTTTTTTGTAAAAACTATTCTTTTAAATTTTTTTTGTTCTAATTTGTTGTATATGACAGTAGAATGCATTTATACATTTTGATAGATTGTACATAAATGGAGTGTAATCTTTCATTTTCCTGATTGTACATATTGTAGGATCACATCAGTTATGCAGTCATATATGTACATGGGGTAAAAATGTCTGTTTCAGTCTGCTCTCATTCTACCCCATACCTCTTCTCCTCCCTTCACTCCTCTCTACATAATTTAGAGAAACTTTATTCTTCCCTATCCCCCTTCCCCTTATTATGAATTAGCATCTGTGTATCAGAGAAAACATTCAGCCTTTGGTTTTTTGGGATTTGGCTTATTTCACTTTGCATATATTTTCTACCTCCATCCATTTACCAACAAATGACATAATTTCATTCTTCTTTAAAGCTGAGGAATATCCCATGCTATAATCAATGATAAAAGATAATACACTATTAAATGATGAGGTAAATTCTCTTAATATAAAACATATGACATAGGCAATAAACATTTAATAATACAGAAAATCTGTGATAGCAAATTTTGAGAGAATATGACTAATTGTAATGTTCTATGGTTTCCTCAACTGAGAAAAGCATTCTTCTTATTCAGAATATCGTCTCATCTCCCTCTGTCTCTTCATTTTAAAAACTGACATTACATAATTAAAGAGCAGCACACATCTGCACTTAGTTTTCAAAGAATATGCATATGGGACTAATGCTTGTTTAGTTATCACATGTTTCCCATGGGGCAAGATTCTTCCTCAGTGATAATTCGATTGGATTGCACAAGAAAGTCAGTTAAGAGAAAGTGATCTGTTGAGTTAGGTTTGATCATTTGTTTGTTGGTTCTACTTTACATTTAAATTCTTTGTAAGTATATAAGAAAGTCAAAGACTCTAATTATAAAAGTAATCACTAAAAGGAAACAATCAAATGTTCCCTCAGTTGATATAAAATTAGTGCTACAGTAAAGGTATGGGAAAAGAGAATGCACACAGGAAATAATGATTAGTTCCATTCAGAATAAATAATGATTGATTCAAGCAGGAAACAGAACTACTCTGCATATTAAAAGTTAGTATAACTTTATGAAACACTAAAGAAAGAATATCTCATGTTCAAATGGCCCTACACATTTAGAAAAGAGAGTTGAGAAGACAAAAAAATGAGAAATGACTGAGAAAAGATGTCCTAAACATTGGCAGCAAGAATAAGAATAATAATTAAAACTACATTATATTAAAATAGGCTTATTTAAATTGATAATTAATGGTCAAACATGTCATGACATGATAAAATTCTTTGAGATGTGTCCTTTAAGTTTATTCATTATAGTTTCTGAATTTTTATAGTCTCTTAGGGAGAAAGATACAGTAGCCTGGTGTCTAAGATTTCAAAGCATAGTTATTCAACATTTATAATAAGGTTGAAATAAAGAATAACTTTTGAAACAGATGTCTAAGTCAATCTTTTGCTTGCCACTACATATAAAAATATACATATCTACATATATAAGTTGTGTGTGTGTGTGTGTGTGTGTGTGTGTGTGTGTGTAATATTCTTAGGGGCAAAATAACATAATTAAGGGCCGGGGGTATAGCTCAGTTGTTACAGTGCTTGCCAGGAATGCACAAGGCCCTGGGTTCATTCCTTACCACCACACACACAAGAAGACATAATTTTAAAATGCATTAAAATTAAATGTGCAATTAATTGCTTATAAACTCAGAGACAGTAGTACAAAGGGCAATAATGTAAAACCTCAAACTGACTATCCACATCCTGGCAGTATTTCTATTGAAAAAGATATGAAATGTGTATATTTGAATCAAATCATCTCTGAAATTTACTATGTATCTGCTCATAAAGTAAAAAAATGAAAGATAATAGTTGATAATATCAAAGTTGCTCCATTTTCATGAAATTGTTAAGATTGTTATAATTTATTTCAACAAAAATCTCAATTTGTATTCTAATCCTAAAATGAACGCTTAAATTTTCTGTTATAAAATAATATTAAAATTTTAAAAAGAAGAATTTAAATTAGATTGCCATCATCTAACTTTTAAATCAAGTAGACCCAGTTTTCTCTTCAAATTTCTCTTTACTTTCCTTTTTTCCTTTTAACTTTTCCTCAGAAATAGAAATTACTATGTCTGGAGCAAAATATCTAGATTTTAAACAATATCATGCATATTACAGTTTAGAAACTGCAAAGGAAGTGGTATTTGTTGAGTTTTGGAGGCATTCTTCTAAATTCTTAAACTTGATTTGACATAATTTTATAGAAATTAGGGTTAGAAAATGTTCATTGTTTGAAATGAGAATTTCAATGTTTGAAATGAAATCTCAAATGAATTTGAGATTAAATACACAAACCATAATACTTCCTTTTGTGTTATTTAGTGTGTCTAAATAAAATCTAGGCATCATGTCAATTTAAAAACTGCAACAAAAATCTCAAAATTTTATCCCCCATTGCTCTCTGTGCAGTTAATTATTTGTAGCAGTTTTATATCAGATATCCTATCATTTCTTTGCATAGGAAAGAAAATCATTTAAGTTGGAAAGACCCAACTGAAGAAATAACAAATTAAATGATCTTATTCTTTTGTTTTATAAATTGTATTACTTATTTATATTCCTTCTCTACTTGACATTTTTTCATCTTAATTGTTTTAAATTCTACTTTTTTATTTCACCTATTTGTATAATATCTTTTTAAATGCTTTTATGAATATTTAGGTTATAATTTAAATGTTAAAAATATCATTGTTCATCACTCAGCTGCCAAAACTAGAAAAGTAGTCTATTGCAAAAGTTTTTCTCCCATGTTAAGTTTTATATCTTTAATGGTCCTCATGGAGATAATTTTCCAAGTTGTAAAGAGAAAATTAGATGAGCCTTTTCTATTATTTTAAATAGGCACTGTGGTGTCATTGAAATTCTATTGAACAAAATTCACCTTTTAATGATATGGAAATAACTCAGGGAAAGAATATGGACTTCATACACTGAATGCTCTTCTTGGACTTGAATACTGTGATGAACTGACAGATCTGGCTCCATGAGAATGTTATAGAACAGACTATAAGGGAAATCACTAAACAGACTCCATTTTGCTCTGAGACTCCATGTTATGTAGGAAATAAGCTTCTCCCATGGGAACACCCGACCTCTGTACCCATCATCAGTTACTTAGTGTGACATGTATAACAATACAGAATGATAATTCCTATGTAATAAAAAATTGCTCTCTTTTGATTCCTATTGCTCTCAAACAATGTATCATGTGAATGGTGATTGTGTGGATGTTAGTAACCATTCTTTAGTTTGTACCTAGGTAAGGGTCATTTTTGACCCACTCCCCCATCTGTTGATGATCTCATGTTAGTTTGTAATTTTGAATCATAGCAACAGACACTTATGATTGATGTGATTTTTGGTATAAGAACCCCTACAATCCTATAGTCGGCGCTGTTCTCCCAAAAGCCATTTTGGGGGCATTGTGTGAGACAGTCAGCCAGCCAGCTTAATAAAAACTCTCAAATTTGAACTTCTCAGTGGTGATCAGTCTATTCTTAAGTTGTGCCCCATAACAATACATATATTCAGAGACTTTTAAAAGCTTGATTAATCAGATAATATACAAAATATTTAAATTTAAAAGTTCAGATTTGTAATTGTATTTGAGCTGTTTATTGTTGATTTTAAAGAATTTTGTTTCACTTCAATAACATGAATAATTAAAAAAAGACAGAATATTTAATAACATGAGACTGATATAGACTATATTAAACTTCTTTATATTTTATAATCTTGAAAACACACTGGTTTCTTAGGGCCCTAAGTCATTCTCCTCAAAATAAATATCTTCTGTTTTACATTTGGAAATATTTTAAAAAGTGCTAACTAAAAATAATTATTACTTAGAAAATAATGCATCTTCAAAGCTCACAAAATGAAATATAATCTACTATTTTAGTTGATTATTTTAACTGTTTACATATATTTCTTAGTCATTAAAATTATTACTTTTAATATGTGTATTTTGCTAGTGTAGTAGCTTTGATAATGACAATCTCAATAATTAAAACATTAGTGTTTTCTAACATCTAAACTATGCCTTGATATGATGCCAAAAATAATTTAATGTTGTAAACTTGTGTTTTTCTAAAAAACACGAAAAGGTGTTACAAAAGTGCCTCTTTAAATTGTAGAGGAACCATGAATATAAGCAGTTAGTTAATAAATTGGGTAAGTTTATTTACCTTGCAGTGTGCATGCGCTAGTAAATTTAGAGGGCCACTTTGCAACAATATTTCATTCACAGATACTCAAAACTTTCCATCCGTTATCAAGCATCTATTGCTTTTCTATAAATTATCATAAATTATATAATCTTTTCATAAATAAAAATCACTTAAAATGCCTTATTGAATCATTTCACACTGTAAGAAGATTTGTAAGAGGAGAAATTAGGAGCATAAGTAAACATGTAAATAAATATGTATTTGTTCATTACCATATATATTCATTCAGCAAATGTTTATTAGGAATACACTTTATACTGGACGGTCTTCTAGGCATTAGAGGTAAATTAGTGATAGAAAAGAGTCTTTACCATCCAGTGTGTATTTACTGCATTTAGTTCAAAACTTTATCAGAACTTATTATTCAAAGATTATCAGTAGTACCATCATATATTTATATAGTTCTTTATAGTATGTGCATATATGTCCACTGTTTGTATATAAACCTATATCAATGCAGATGTGTGTGTATTCACACACACATATATATATGTATACATACATATATATACGTGTACATACATTTATACATTTATCCTTTTTATCAATTCATTGTATCTAAACTACCCTCACTACTTCTGGATAGTAGATATATTTAAACATCAAAGATTTAAATTATCATGATTCCATTCCTAGTCTTTTGAGGAAAATTCCATACTGGTTTCCACAGTTATTGTACTTACTTCCAGTTCCAGCAACAATGTATAAATGCTCCGGTCTCCCCACTTCCTTGCCAGCATTTATTAATATTTATATTCTTGATGATAAACATTCTAACTAAGGTGCAATAAAAATCTCAGTGTAGTTTTGTTTTGCATTTCCCTGTTTACTAAAAATATTTTACTTTTTTTCATATATTTATTGCCTATTTGCATTTCTTCTTTTGAGAAATGTCTCTTTTGTTCATTTGCCCATTTATTGATTTTGTAATTTTTTGTATCCTTTATATATTCTGGTATTAAATCATCTGTCAGAGAGTAACTGGCAGATTTTCTTTTCATACTCTTAACTTTTTAATTGTTTCCTTTGCTCTGCAGAAGATTTTTAATTTGATGCCATCCAACTTAATGATTCTTGGTTAAATTTCTTTCACTTTCATGGTCTTTCGAAGAAAACCAGTGTCTGCCCAACTCCACTCCTTGGTGTTTATTCAAAAGAACTGAAATCAGCTTGCTATAGTGATGCATGTATTCCAATGTTACAGCAGCAGGATTTACAATAGTTAAATTACCAAACCAGCCTAGGTATCCTTAACAGATGAATGAATAAATAAATCATGGTTTATATACACAACAGAGCTCTACTCAGTCATAAAAAAAGAAGGAAATTATGTCATTTGCAAGTAAATGGTTGGAACTGGAGAACATCATGCCATGTGAAATAAGCCAGACTCAGAAAGCCAAGGGTCGAATGCTTTCTGTCATATGCACAAACTGGAGAGAAAAGATGAAAAGAAAGAGGGAGCGTGTCACAAAACTCATAAGGAGCTCCATAGTGGAGTGGTAGGTGATCTAGAAGGAGAGAGGAAAGAGGAAGAATTGGGGAATAAAATTCATCAGTTATGCTATATGCATGTACAAATACACCACAATGAATTCCATTTTATGTATAATTATAATGAATCAATTAATTTTTTTAAAATGTAAAAAAATAGAAGACCAGAAGAGTAGAGGAATTAGAACAGGGGGAGGGAGAAGAAGAGGAAAAGGAGAAGCAGCACTAGGAAATGAATTGACTCAAATTATGTTATGTGTATATATGACTGTCACAATTAATCCCACTATTATTATAATTAAATGCACTAATTAAAACAAAAAAGAGAAATATAAAAGGTTATTTAGCATATGATAAAAATGATAGAAATTTTCCACTATAATAGACAATCAAAGACTACTAAAAATGAGAAAATGCAACTCATGAAATTGAAGGTAGATAAGAGGAAGAACTTCAAGACAGTATTGTGCACAATAATTAGAGTTAATATCAATATGTTGTATTATTGAAAAATGTAAAGGGGTTAAGAGCTTTTATTATGAAATAACTGTGAGGAAATAGATCAGATTTATTTAATGAAACTGCAATGTATTTCATACATCATTATTTATCATTATTTATTTATCATGTTGTACATGATAAACAAAATTTCATATCGGTTTTAAAAAAAAATTTGCTAAAAAATTTTAAAATTTGTCAGGAATCCCTAAAATCAGAAATGAAGACATTCTAGGAACCAAGAACTGACACCTTTCTCATTATCAGAAATGCATTGGGTGAGTCTGTTCTATAGTAGGTTTGAATCTTGTCAGACCAAATAGCAGGCTACGACCTCTTCAGTTCCCTTTCTTTCTGATAGCTATTTAGCTAAATGCATATGAGAATATTTATATAAATATCAATGAAAATAACTTTCGTTTTACTCATTAAAATTGCCACAATGGATTACATTGTGTATTTCCGAAAATCAAGTTTCATATTCTAATTTTTTCCAAATTGAGTGTTATACCAGAATCTACCATATGTTCAGGTCCTAGTGGAGAAAATGGGGAAAGCTAATATAGACGAAGTTACTTCATTTTGTAAAGGTGATAAACTTAGCTACTTAGTGGCAGCAAATTCAATTCAACTAACATCTTCTGTATGTTGGTAAGTTAAACCAAGTGTCGGCTAATGCCATAGCTGTGAAAAAAATTGATGGGGGAGGTCTTCATGTTGGTACATGTTGACTCTATCTTGTCTCTCTCAGCAAATCCAGTAAAATTCAATTCAACTAAACTGAAAGGAAAGATACATAGAAAACACTGTTCAACAAATGGAAGCATTTTCTAAGCTCCAAATTTGAACCTATGAAATGTGAAAAAAATAGTTTGTTATGTATGCAAATGGAGAAAGACTGGGAGCTGCAACCTAAGTAAAAAGTGAAACTCATACAGGACATATAAATGAAAGGAACTTGTTGGCAAAGCTGATGAGCTTTCTGGAAAAAAAAATATTAACTGGTGTTCTTTCACCTAGGATTTTATTATTTAATATGACCTCAGTATAACAGGTATTAAATTGAGAAAAAGAAATTCACAAAGAGTCTAGAGGTCTATCAGCAAAATGTTATTGTCTACATACTTACCAACTATACCTAAAGAAAGTCTACCTGTGAAATTATCAGGGGGAAAAAAAAAAAAAAGCCCTGGAAGCCTTCTAGGATTTTGACGGAACAGTATTACAAAGAAGCCCAAAGTATTAGATTCTTAGAAGAATACTTGGGTTGCCCAAAACTTCATGTTCAAGAACTAGATTGCAAAATCTGTGCAACCCTAGGAATGATGTATTCTTTCAGTTCACCTAATGGTCATGAAAGGCAATGGGTAAGGAAGAACCTCCTTATGTAAAAACCAGTGTCCCTGGGACATTTCAGACCTAGAAAGCAGAGCCAAGTTGCTAGAGAAACTAACCAGGGAGCATGTTACACTGTGAGGAAAGGGGGCTATCATTACCAAGGACACTACTGCCAGGAGGTTTTATCTTTTCCTATTTTCTGAGTTGGCTATTTTATTCTTAGTATCACATAACATCTTCATTTTATGAATTGTATGTTATTTATCATGTATATTAAGGGAAATCTCTCTACCACTGCTATATCCTTGATTCTGAATAGCAAAAGGGATATCCTTAGCTTGATAGGGAAATTATATTTATCTCTAAGTTTATGCATGTGTGTCTTCTACATAGCAAAAAATGAGAATAGAATTTAGGTAGTGGAAAGAATGTTATCTTAGAAAAAATGCTAATATCTTTTTTATTATGTGATGATATGATCTTGCTTCTATTCAGAATGGCACTACACCAGTAATAACACAGTATTTCTCAGGCTCTTTGAGTTGGATGTGTGACTATGTTCTGAGTGGTAATGTGTAAGAGGAAATGCTATCTGTGTGTCCTGGGAAGCTGTCAAATTGGGAATTGGCTTAGCAGGAAAGTGAGTACTTACCACTCTTCTCCCTATCTTTTTTCCTCCCTCCTCCAAGGCAAATGATATCTAAACCTATGGCATTCATTTTTTTTTTTTTTTACCTTGAGAATGAAATTCAAAGACTAATAGAAACCCACACTCAAAAAGGATTCTTGTAAATTAAAAAGCTAGATTGATCACTTATCTCTGGACTCGAGCCATTATTTTCAGTCATTATTATCTTAAACCAAATGTCATTCCTAACTGATACAGAAATTGAAGAACACATATATATATATATATATATATATATATATAATGATTTCAGGTAGGACTAAGTGCTAAGACAATAATAGAACAGTTTTTTGGAAGAAAGTAATTAGCAAAAGGATAAGTCAAGGCCCCACTGAGGAGACAAAATTTGAACTGAGAATCAACTAAGAAGCATGCTGTGTGAAGACCTCTGGGAGAAAAGAACATTTCAGGCAGAGGAAAAAGCAAGAGCAAAGAGCCTGAATCAGGAAGGATTTACAAAATAATTGAAAGGCCAGTGGAACAGGAAGACATGTATGATGTGGAGAGCAGTAGACCATTATACGAGAAAGAGAGGCAGTTGGCTAACCATGCAGAGTTATAAAATTTTATTTTTAAGAGAGAATTGAAGCCACTGGGGCATTTTAAGCGTAATGATGGCATAATCTGATTTACAATTATTACTTTCACTGCTCTGTAGAGAATGAATTTTAGGTGTTTAATAATTGAAAGACATAGATAAAGGGTTATTATTAAACTTTAGGATATAAATGATCATGGTTTTGTTTGCTTGTTTGTTTTAGTGGAAGAAGTAGTAGAAATAGTAAAAAATTGTCAGATCAGAATACATAATAGAATTAGAGATTACAGAGTTGGGTAATTTGATGGAGGAATTAGGGATTTGGGGGAGAGTGGAAAGAATCAGGGTTATCATTGTCACTGTTTCTGCTGTTGTTATGTTGATGATAGTTTTCAGCGTGGCAAGGATGACTCACTGGTCCTATTGACCATTATTACAGTGATCAGACCTTATCATGGTTAATTTTTTTTTTCCCCTATTACTGGAGAATGAACCCAGGGACACTCTACCATTGAACCACATGACCAGTATTTTTCATTTTTTGTTTTGAGACAGACTTCCTCAATTGCTGAGGCTTACCTTGAGCTTCTAATCCTCCTGCTTCCACCTCCTCAATCTCTGGGATTACAGGTAAATGCCACCACACAGTCCTGAGATTTTTTTTTTTTAATAAGAACTTTTAAAAAATCATAACACATACATTAAAACATACATAAAAATAAATTTAAGTCTCATGACCTTTTAAAATACAAACAGCTCTCTGTAAAGAACACCAAATGAAGAAATAGAGTGTATCAGCACCACAACAGGATCTTCACAGTCTTATAAATCTGCTCACCTGTGGAGTATAGTGTTCTAATTTCTTCCACCATAAATTGGCTTTCTGTTGTTTTGAGTTTATATATGTCATATTATAATAATGTTATACATATTAATATTATGTAGTATAATGTACATAATATACATATTTTTATATTTGATTCAATTTTTTCAACATTATATTCAAAAATTTTCCCATCTTTCATGGCTACCAGTCGTTTGTTTTCATACTGTTGGATAGTTCATTGTATAAATATACTGACCGTTAATACCCATTGTGTTATTGATTAAAATTAAGGTTGTTTTGGTTTCTATTTGAATATGAATGTGTGTGTGCCTTTGTTAAATTAAGTTTGCATCTTTTTGATTATATACATATATTCAAATCTCTGAGTGGTAGAGAAGGTATGTTTTCAGATTAGTAATTCCAAAATGACTTTTGATGATATTGTGAATCAAAATCTTAAGCAGTTTTTAAAAGTTATGGTTGTTTCATAGCCTTATCACCAATTGATGGTGTTGGTTTTTAATTTTAGACATTCTGGCAAGTATGTAGGCTTAGTTTGAACATCTGTAATAATTATTAAGACTGTGAACATGTTTCACAAGCTTTTTTGTTATTTGAACATCCTTCTGTTATTGAAATTTTGCACACTTTTTAGTTGTCTTTTCCAAGTTATTTAATGTGCTTTAAGGTCATTTATCCTTCATTATATCTAGATCTATACTATCTTTCTATATATGTTTTTAGCATCTGTGGCATGCTGTTTTAATCTTTGATGAGGTCTTTTAATAACTACAATCTGTACAGTGTAATTTGTTACATTTTACGACTGCCATTCTGAGTGATTAGGACTTTATATCCTTTTCTAGAAAGTATGTCATATCCCAGATTGTCTTTCCTTTCTTTTGACCGTTTTTGCTTTATATATTAAAGTAATACACTTGACATTGATTTTTGCATGTTGTGATTACACACACAGACACATACACACGCATATACACACACATTTCCTGATTTACGAATGGGAATACATCATATAAAATCATTTGAAAGTTGAAAATGCATTACTATACCGAACAAACAGAATATGATAGTATAATCTAATCTACCCTAGACACACTTAGGACACTTACATTAGCCTATAGGTGGGCAGTAGTAATACAACATAAAATATTGTTCCACAACAAAGTATTAATATCTTGCATAATTTATTGAACACAGCACACTGTAGTGTGCAGCATTGGTGTTCACATCTGTTACCATAAGGTTGACTGTCTAGCATCAGAAGATAGCAATTTCCCTATGTTGCTGGTCCAGGAAAAGATTGAAATTAAAATTTGAAATAGTGTTACCAACAAATGTGCATCACTCTTGTGTCACTATAAAGTTAAAAAACAAAAAACAAAAACAAAAAACTTTTGAACCATGATAAGTTGAGAAATGCCTGTACATATATAGTACCTATGGTGTCATACTGAAGTGTAATTATGTTTTTTCCCACTTACATACAATGTCAATTTTGTCATTAATTTGGTGATATTTTTGCATTTTCATACTAATTCTGTGGCATTGTCAATTTTGTCCTTCACACTAATGCTGTATCTCTGAATTACTGTAATTATCTAAATATTTGTATCTGGTAGTGTATAACACTACATGCAAAATACCATCTAAATTTATTCTCTATATTTGAATCTGTCTTCACTATTATTGACCATTTACTTTTCAAAATAAATTCTAAAATCATGTTATCAAGTTTGCACTAAAATATCATTATAAATCTAAATTTGTCTTTCTTCTTTAAGTTCTATCAATATTTTAAGATATTTAATTACTTTGATATCCTATTGCTACATATACACTTGTACTTATATTCTGTTGTTCTCTGTGGGCACTATTCGATGATTATGAAATACATTTCCTTATTATTAATAATGATGCTTTCCCTGCCTAGTCCAGTTTATATGCATATTCATGACCTGTTTCCTATTTCCCCCTTCCTTCATTCTATGTTTTTATATAAATATATGTCTCTTGTAAGAATCATATATGGGTATTTTGCTTTCTCATTTCATAAATTTTGAATTTGAATTAGTAAGTTTACCTTAAATATAATTACTAAGATATTTTGAATTAACCTTACTATTTTCCTTTTTATTTTCTGCTTATCCTAGGTACTTTATGTTCTTTATCTCTTATTTTTTACATTCTTTTACATTAAGCAAAATATTTGCAAAATTTTTCCACTCTTTGCTAGTTTCTCAGTTATATATGATTCTAACAGTAATGATTAATTGTATTACATTTCAAGTAATACCCAAAATATAAAACTCCTAACTCTATCATAACATTCTGTCTTTTGTATTCTTCATGTTACACATTTAATTCTATACTTATTAATCACCCACATAGTATAGTGACATGTTTGGACAAACGTAACTGAAATATGCTAGTATGTTTTCAGAGTATGCTACTAGTATTTTCCTGCATTCCTGTAATTCCATCTAAAATCATGTTTCCTCCATTTGAAGGATTTATTTCTTCACTATAGGTGTGTTGGAAAAAATTATCTCGATTTTTGGTTTACATGTATCTTGTTTTACTTTTCAAATGTACTTTCACTTGTTATGGGTTCACATTATTTTGAGCATGTATATAATATGTAGAGATATTAATAAATAGTATTTTGCCTTTCATTTTTTCCATTGAGAGGGATGCTGTTTTTATTTTGTTCTTCTTGTTGCCAGATGTTTTCTTTGCAATGATTGATACTAAGAATTTCTCTTGAAATGTGGGACACGTCTTTTATATTCTGGAATATTTCTTGGTCATGGTGTCATCAGAAGTTCCTTTTTCCTTATGCTTCCTACCCTGCTCTGTGTAACTTCAATTGCATTACATTTTATTTGCAAATCTCCCCAGACATTTCCAATATTCTTTCACTTATTTTTCTATCTCTTATTTCTCTGTGCATTTTGGTGTGCATATTTTATTTTAACCTTGTTTCAGTTCACTAATTTTCTCTTTAACTATGTGCAATATGCAGTAAAGTCCATCTGTCATGCTCTTTCCTCTAACTACAGTAATTGTGTGTTTCAAAATTCTTGAAAGACTTTTTAGTAGATTCCAATTCTACTGAAATCATTCATCCTATCAATTTTCTTGAAGATCTCAAAATTATTTTAAAAGACAGGTGAGGTTAGTCTAAGATAATCATATTTATATCTTCATTTTAATTTTGTTCTTAATAGAGACCTTGTATTTGAAATTTTGAAGAGTAATGCTATTTTAAGACAAAGAGTATAAAAACTTTATCCTTTGGCATATGTCTATATTGGGATCTTTTCTCAACCTAGTTAATAATGACAGAGTTTACTAGAGGAGGCTTTCATAAGCCATGAAACTTATTACACCTCTAGTCTCTACCACCAAGGTATAGTTTTGTAAGCTTAATATCTTTACGAGAAATCCTTGGTGTCAGACCTTAAACTGCAATTCCTCCTCTATTCCTTTAAGACTGATGAAACCTCTGATGAACTTTTAAGTCACCTCCTTCTTGGCCTCTTTGCCTTCTTCATATCATAGCTGAAAAACTTGCAATATGTCCAGTGGAAAAACTTGTACAGATTGTTATGCTCTCCTCAGTACTCTTATTTTCCCTCGAAATCTTTATCTTTAACCTTTTTGTGTTCTTTTTATGAATTTCAAATTTTGTCTTCTCAGACTTTTGCTGAGTTTAAAAATGCTGGCTACACTGACTCTTCATGGAGACTTTCCTCCTGGTTTCACAGTCTCCACCTCGGGAGTGCAGGACTTGAAAAGAACTTTGCAGCATATGAATCTTATCTCATAAATGGTCCTTTTCCTAGAATGTGGATACACAAAGTCATGGTGATCTCTGGTGATATCCATAAACTACAACAAACCCAAACTTTTAAAATTTATCTAACTTCTATAATTGTCCTACACACAAGATTGATGTGGACAAAGCTTCTTCACTGTAGCTATGATCATTGGGATTATGTTAAAGAGCTGGTTAGTACTATATATATATATATATATATATATATATATATATATGTATTTTATATATATATATATAAAATGGAGTATTACTCAGTCATAAAAAATAATAAAATTATGGTATTGGCAGGCAAAAGGATGAAATTGGAGAATATTATGCTAAGTGAGATAAACCAATCTCAAAAAATCAAAGGTCAAATGATCTCGCTGATAAGCAGATAATGACACATAATGGGGGGTGGGAGGGAGGCAAGGATGGAGGAAGGAGGGACTGTATAGAGGGAAAAGAGGGGTGGTAGGGGTGGAGGGGAAGAAAAAAAATTAACAGAATGAATCAAAAACTATTGGGGGAGTTTTCAAGATGGCGGACTACAGGGTGGCTGCATTTCATGTTGCTCCAGGACTCAGGATTCAAAAGAGGAGATAGTGAGTGACTTGGGACCAACTCAAAGCTGCCGGGTGAGTCTCTTCCATTGGGGAGGTGTCCCGGATGGGGCAGTAGCCCCGGAACGCAGGGAACTTTGTGAAGTAGAGTTGCTCTGCAAGACACCCCTTCCCCCGTTGGAGCGGTAAACACGGACAGCGGAGAACTTTGCAGAGGAGGCCGTGCAGCACAGCGCTTGGTTTCGGAGCAATCTTCCGGGGCTCCGGTGGCTGCCGGAGGAAGAGCTGGACGGCGAGCTATTTGGACTCAGCAACCGCCTGAACAACAGGGGGGTGGGAGGGCTGTCCTGAGGAGGTGGAGGTGCACAGTGAGTTGCTTGATCTCCAAGCGCCCACACAGAACACCGGGTGGCTGCCTGGAGGAAGAGGCCAGCGGCGGGTCACTGGGGCTCGGAACATATATACGAGGCTCCAGGTGGCTGCTCAGAGGAGGGGGTCGCATAGCCAGGCGATTAGGTGCAAAGCACGGTCTGGTCCGGGGACCTAGGTGCCCTTTGTTGAAAGAGCTACACAGAGACAAGCTGAGGGGCAGAGTGAAGGTTCCAGGACTATGGGCAGCTTCTCTGAGGAGGGGCAACCTAAGGAGACTCGATTGTGAAGGGTGAGGCTCCCAGGCCCAGGAGGTTGGTCCGGTCCCCTGGGAACGTTGCCTGGGAAGGCTGCCCTGCCCAGGCGGCAAGATACCCCTCCCCCCGCTGGAGCAGTGAACTCGGAAAGCGGGGAACTTTGCAGAGGAGGCCGCGCAGCACAGCGCTTGGTTTCGGAGCAACCTGCCGGGGCTCCGGCGGCTGCCAGAGGAAAAGCTGGGTGGCGAGCTATTTGGACTCAGCAACCTCCTGAACAACAGGGAGGGGGGCTGTCCTGAGGCGGTAGAGTTGCGCACTGAGTTGCTTGATCTCCAAGCACCCACACAGAACACCAGGTGGCTGCCTGGAAGAAGAGGTGAGCGGTGGGTCACTGGGGCTTGGAGCATATGTACGAGGTTCCAAGTGACTGCTCAGAGGAGGGGTCGATAGCCAGGCGATTAGGTGCAAAGCACGGTCCAGTCCGGGGAACTAGTTGCCTTTTGTTGAAAGAGCTACACAGAGACAAGCTGAGGGTGGAGCGAAGATTACAGGACTGCAGGCAGCTTCTCTAAGGAGGGACAACCTAAGAGACTCGTCTGTGAAGGGTTAGGCTCCCAGGCCCAGGAGGTAGGTCCAGGCCCCTGGGAACGTTGCCTGGGAAGGCTGCCCTGCCCAGGCGGTAGTTGTGGACTGAGGGGAACCTCTATGAGGGGAACTGACCAGCAAGACCTCCCCACAGGGAGAGTCTTCCCCGCCTGGTGAGGTTTTCCCACAAGGACGGTAAAACCAGAGACACAGGCACAAACAGGCCTTGCCTCAGCCCGCAGCCTAGTTCCCCTTTGGATGACCATTGGTCAACAAGTAGAGGCACCTCTGTCCATTAACAGGGAATATACACCACCTGAAGACCACCACCCCTAGAGAGGCAGCTTCCTTGGGGAGCACCACATTATCAACTTCCTCTAAGACTTCAGGCTACTGAAGGATAAGAGGGGATACACTAGCAATCTTCAGGGACATTATAAGTCAATAGAGGAAATCTGCAACATCTCAGGAGTCCACTGATACCTGAACGACATGAGAAAACAAGGGAAGAAAATGCCTCAAACAAATCTGGATGTTACATCAATAAAATCCAATGACAGCATGGCAGAAAAAATGTCAGAAAGGGAGTTCAGAATGTACATAATTAACATGATAAGGGAAGAAAAGGATGAAATGAAAGAGCAAATGGAGGCATTGAATGAATGCACCAATCGAGAGTTAAAAGAGCAAATACAGGAAGCAAAAGACCATTTCAATAAAGAGTTAGAGATATTGAAAAAAAACCAAACAGAAATCCTTCAAATGAAGGAAACAATAAACCAAATTAAGAACTCCATAGAAAGCACAACCAATAGGATAGAACACCTGGAAGACAGAACCTCAGATATTGAAGACAAAATATTTAACCTCGAAAACAAAGTCGAACAAGCAGAGAAGATGGTAAGAAATCATGAACAGAATCTCCAAGAACTATGGGATATCATGAAAAGGCCAAATTTGAGAATTATTGGGGTTGAGGAAGGCTTAGAGAAACAAACCAAAGGAATGAACAATCTATTCAATGAGATAATTTCAGAAAATTTCCCAAATCTGAAGAATGAAATGGAAAATCAAGTTCAAGAGACTTATAGGACTCCAAATACACAAAATTACAACAGACCCACACCAAGGCACATTATAATGAAAATACCTAACATACAAAATAAAGACAGAATCTTAAAGGCTGTGAGAGAAAAGAACCAAATTACATTCAGGGGGAAACCAATACGGATATCAGCAGATTTTTCAATCCAGACCTTAAAACCTAGAAGGGCCTGGAATAACATTTTTCAAGCCCTAAAAGAAAATGGATGCCAACCAAAAATCTTATACCCAGCAAAACTTACCTTCAGATTTAACAACGAAATAAAATCCTTCCATGATAAACAAAAGCTAAAAGAATATACAAAAAGAAAGCCAGCATTACAGAACATTCTCAGCAAAATATTCCATGAAGAACAGATGAAAAACAAAGAAGCAAATCAGCAAAGGAAGGAGCTATCCTAAAGGAACTCTCAAATAAAGAGGAACCAAGTCCTGTCAAAAATAAACAAATAAATGAATAAAATGAGTCAAATGACTGGGAATACAAATCATATCTCAATAATAACCCTGAATATTAATGGCCTGAATTCATCAATCAAAAGACATAGACTGGCAGATTGGATAAAAAAGAAAGATCCAACAATATGTTGCCTGCAAGAGACTCATCTCATAGAAAGAGATACCCATAGACTAAAGGTGAAAGGATGGGGAAAAACATACCATGCACATGGACCCAGCAAAAAAGCAGGGGTATCCATCTTCATTTCAGATAAAGTGGATTTCAAGCCAAAGTTAGTCAGAAGGGATAAAGAAGGACATTTCCTACTGCTTAAGGGAAACATAAATCAGCAAGACATAACAATCATAAATATCTATGCCCCAAACAGTGGCTCACCCATGTATGTCAAACAAATCCTTCTCAATCTCAGAAACCAAATACACCATAATACAATAATATTAGGTGATTTTAACATGGCTCTCTCACCACTGGACAGATCTTCCAAACAAAAATTGAACAAAGAAACCATAGAACTCAATAACACAATCAATAATTTAGACTTAACAGACATTTATAGAATATACCATCCAACAAAGAGTGAATACACTTTCTTCTAAGCAGCACATGGATCCATCTCTAAAATAGACCATATATTATGCCACAAAGCTAATGTTAGCAAATACAAGAAGATAGAGACACTTCCTTGTATTTTATCAGATCATAATGGATTGAAATTAGAAATTAATGAAAGAGTAAAAAACAGAAATTACTCCAACACCTGGAGATTAAACAATATGCTATTATATGATGAATGGATAACAGAAGATATTAGGAAGGAAATGAAAAAATTCTTAGAGGTAAATGAGAACAAAGAAAAATCATATCAAAATCTCTGGAACACTATGAAAGCAGTACTTAGAGGAAAATTTATTTCATGCAGTGCATTCAATAAAAGAAGTAAAACTCAACAAATAAACGACCTAACACTACAGCTCAAAGTCCTAGAAAAAGAAGAACAGACCAACACCAAAAGTAGTAGAAGACAGGAAATAAACTCAGAGCTGAAATCAACGAAATTGAAACGAAAGAAACAATGCAAAAAATTGACAAAATAAATAGTTGGTTCTTCGAAAAAATAAACAAAATTGATAAACCTTTAGCCACACTAACAAAGAGAAGATGAGAGAAAACACAAATCACCAAAATTCGGAATGAACAAGGAAATATCACAACAGACATGATTGAAATACAAAACATAATTAGAAGCTATTTTGAAAATCTATACTCCAACAAAATAGAAAATTTCGAGGATATCAACAAGTTTCTAGGGATGTATGAATTGCCTAAACTAAATGAGAAGGACATACACAATTTAAATAGACCAATTTCAAGTAATGAAATAGAAGAAGTCATCAAAAGCCTACCAACAAAGAAAATTCCAGGACCTGATGGTTTCTCAGCCGAGTTCTACAAAACCTTTAAAGAAGAGCTCATTCCAATACTTTTCAAAGTATTCCATGAAATAGAAGAGGAGGGAACCCTCCCAAACTCATTCTATGAAGCCAATATCACTCTGATACCTAAACTAGACAGAGACACATCGAGGAAAGAAAATTTTAGACCAATATCTTTAATGAACATCGACGCAAAAATTCTCAACAAAATTTTAGCAAATCGCATACAAAAACATATTACAAAGATAGTGCACCATGATCAAGTGGGTTTCATCCCAGGGATGCAAGGTTGGTCCAACATCAGGAAATCAATAAATGTAATTCACCACATCAACAGACTTAAAGTCAAGAATCACATGATTATTTCAATAGATGCAGAAAAAGCATTTGATAAAATACAGTACCCCTTCATGCTCAAAACACTAGAAAAAATAGGGATAGTGGGAACGTTCCTTAACATTGTTAGGCCATCTACGCTAAGCCCATGTCTAATATCATTCTTAATGGTGAAAAACTGAAAGCATTCCCCCTAAAATCTGGAACAAGGCAGGGATGCCCTCTCTCACCACTCCTATTCAATATCGTCCTTGAAACTCTAGCCAGAGCAATTAGACAGACCAAAGAAATTAAATGGATACGAATAGGAAAAGAAGAACTCAAAGTATCCCTATTTGCTGATGATATGATTATATACTTAGAGGAACCAGAAAATTACACCAGAAAACTCTTATAACTCATAAGTGAATTTAGTAAAGTAGCGGGATATAAGATCAATGCTCATAAATCTAATGCATTTTTATACATAAGTGATGAATCTTCAGAAAGAGAAGTTAGGAAAACTACCCCATTCACGATAGCATCAAAAAAAATAAAATACTTGGGAATCAATCTTACAAAAGAGGTGAAAGACCTCTACAATGAGAACTACAGAACACTAAAGAAAGAAATTAAAGAAAACCTTAGAAGATGGAAAGATCTCCCACGTTCCTGGATAGGCAGAATTAATATTGTCAAAATGGCCATACTACCAAAAGTTCTATACAGATTCAATGCAATTCCAATTAAAATCCCAACGATGTACCTTACAGAAATAGAACAAGCAATCATGAAATTCATCTGGAAGAATAAGAAACCCAGAATTGCTAAAGCAATCCTTCGCAGGAAAAATGAAGCAGGGGGTATTGCAATACCAGAACTTCAACTGTACTACAAAGCAATAGTAACAAAATGGCATGGTATTGGTACCAAAATAGACAGGTAGATCAATGGTACAGAATAGAGGACACAGACACAAACCCAAATAAATATAATTTTCTCATACTAGACAAAGGGGCCAAGAATATGCAATGGAGAAAAGATAGCCTCTTCAATAAATGGTGCTGGGACAATTGGAAATCCACATGCAACAGAATGAAACTAAACCCATATCTCTCACCATGCACGAAACTAAACTCACAATGGATTAGGGACCTCGGAATCAGACCAGAGACCCTGCATCTTATAGAAGAAAAAGTAGGTCCACATCTTCAACATGCCGACTTAGGACAAGACTTCCTCAACAGGACTCCCATAGCACAAGAAATAAAAGCAAGAATCAACAACTGGGATAGATTCAAACTAAAAAGCTTTCTCTCAGCAAAGGAAACTATCAGCAATGCGAAGAAAGAGCCTACAGAGTGGGAGAAAATCTTTGCCAATCATACTTCAGATAGAGCACTAATCTCCAGAATCTATAAAGAACTCAAAAAACTCAACACCAAGACTTCCAATAACCCAATCGACAAATGGTCTAAGGAAATGAACAGACACTTCACAGAAGAAGACCTACAAACAATCAACAAACATATGGAAAATGTTGAACATCTCTAGTAATAAGAGAAATGCAAATCAAAACCACCCTAAGATTCCATCTCACCCCAATCAGAATGGCGATTATCAAGAATACAAGCAACAACAGGTGTTGGCAAGGATGTGGGGAAAAAGGTACACTCATACATTGCTGGTGGGGTTGCAAATTAGTGCAGCCAGTCTGGAAGGCAGTATGGAGATTCCTTAGAAAACTTGGAATGGAACTACCATTTGACCCAGCTATCCCACTCCTTGGCCTATACCCAAAGGACTTAAAATCAGCATATTACAGAGATACAGCCACATCAATGTTCATTGCTGCTCAATTCACCATAGCCAGATTGTGGAACCAACCTAGATGCCCTTCAGTTGATGAATGGATAAAGAAACTGTGGCATATATATACAATGGAATATTACTCAGCCATAAAGAATGATAAAATTATGGCATTTGCAGGCAAATGGATGAAATTGGAGAATATCATGCTAAGTGAGATACGCCAATCTCAAAAAACCAAAGGAAGATTGATCTCGCTGATAAGTGAATGATGATACATAATGGGGCGTGGGAGGGGTTAGTTTTAGGGTTAGAGTGAGGGTTAGGGAGGGGGGCAAGAATGGGGGAAGGAAGGACTATATAGAGGTAAATGAGGGATGGGAGGGGTGGGGGAAGGGGAAAAATAACAGAATGAATCAACCAACATCACCCTATGTAAATTTATGATTACACAAATGGTATGCCTTTACTCTATGTACAAACAGAGAAACAACATGTATCCCAGTTGTTTACAATAAAAAAAAAAAAACTATTACCCTAGGTAAATGTATGATTACATAAATGGTATCCCTCTACTTCATGTACAGAGAAACAAGATGTATCCCATTTGTTTACAAAAAAATAAAATAAAATAAAACAAAAAAAAGAGTTGGTTAATTAATGGTGCCATTTACTAATATATAACATTTATATAGAAGCACACATGACATTAGAAATAATTCTAACATAGGCATAAAATTTTTAAATGCCTTTTGAATATCCAAGTGAATGGTATCATCTAAGAATCCTATGCGTAAGTCTGGTTCTATCCTGGATTCTATAATTAGTGTCCACCATATGCCAGATCCTCTTCTCCTAGCACACTAATCAAAGATACATTTTATTTCAAGACATTATAATGCATTAAAGACATCTAAAAGACATTAAAACAACTCCATGTCTTACAGTTTGCTTTCAAAAGTCTCACAAAATATAATAAATATACTGTAACATGGTTTTATGATAATTTATATTCCTTAATGAATATTACTTATAACTATTTGTTATTAAATATTAGTTTATGGATTCTTTGTGAGTTAAAAAAAGTGAAAAGAGTGCTAACTTTTGACACTCTCTTATGAGAGCCTTATGTATCTCTGGAGAAATTTCCTTTGTGGTCAACATCACTTCAAATTCTCTCAAGGTCCTGCAGCTTCTCTTTTCTTTCTTTCTTTTTCATTTATTTATTCATTTTGTTTTGTGGTGCTGGAATGTGAACCCAGGACCTTGTACATGCAAGGAAGTACCCTATCGAGTGAGCTATATCCCCAGCCCCTGCAGCTTGTCTTACAAACCACAATCTTCATTATGAAAGACTCCCCTTTACGTATTGGTCAGACATCACTCAATCTAATTCTATTTTCTTTTTCTAGCTCTGAACATTGCTTTCTGCTCTGTTTATAACCTTTCCGTTATATTCTAGGGCATGGTTTTACATTAATGTCATTTTAACCCTAATTAAGTTTCTTTCTATGGTTTCCCATGTAAAATGCTACTACTGATTGCTGTTGGCCACTGAATATGGTAGAAGCTTTGAGGAAGAGGACTTGAGCATTAAGAAAATAAGCAAAGTAATCCATTAAATAACTGTATTTCAATTTCATATCCCTTAAAAGAAGAGACGGGTTGACAGAAATCCCAGGTAAAACAATGGAACTCTGCTTACTGGTAAATATGACATATTTCACAATTGCTAGAGAAACAGTCCTATTTTAACAATTCAGGGAATTCCACTTGGTCTCTGCTGAAGCCATGTGTCAGCAAGCCTGGTCCTCTTATCCACATCCTATCAGAGGTACTGTTCATTCATGAAAGACAGTTGTAGAGAAAAAATAAATCCCACAGCTATCTAAATCAATCAGAGCATACTTCATTTGTAAATATAAGGGGACAACAAAGTGGCATGGATTGCATCACTCTAATGAGGGCTATCATGTGTAAATATAATTAATTAGTCTCCTTATCAAAGTCCTGAGACATGATACTTGCCAAACAAGAATTTATCCAGGGGGACCTCATTTAAATGGCAAGCTTGGGAAATATTTTTTATACCATTTTTATAAGTGCTCACTTGACTTAGCAAATCCTTAAGGCATGATTTGAGTATTATTGGTTTTCAGATGCTAATGTTTAATCATAAAATTTGGTGCCAATGTTGAAAGACATTCCTAATCCTACCTGAAAGACAAGAATCACTTAGCATTTCAGTTTCACTGGAGAGGTAAATGTCTTAAAAAAACAAAAGTGCTGGTAGAGAGATGGTGTCACAGAAAACTCACAAAGATGGTAAAGTTGTTGATAGCTCTGAAGTTCCTTAAGAACAATAGGATTTGAATCTAGGAAATCTGCTAAGGGAATTGGTGAAATAGATGTTCAATTTGTGACATGAAGGAAAATATCCCCACCAAATAAAATACAATGTAACTGAGAAAAAAAAAAAACAACTGAACAGACACAGGAGTGCCACGTTATTCAATGTATTATGAGTTTAACTGAATTCATTGTATGCATATATGTTCAGACAGAACTAACCTTGTTTTTTCTAAGCTTTCTGTTTTGGGTTTTGAAATCTGTGCTATTTTGTGTCTTTTAAAAATGTATAGTCAAATCAAATAAATATTGTCATTAAGGTCAACTGGACCTCACTCTGTGTGTACTAGCATTAATTTAAGGATGATTAACTTTCCACCCATAATTTCCTTTCTTAATTTTTGCCAATTAATTCCCCGCACAGACTAAAAATCAAGTTTTTCTGATTCTAAGTGCTCTGGCCTTCATTTGCCTACTCCTTTTGTGTTGGGATCCCCAGGCATAAGGAGAGAAGAGGTCATGCTTTATAAGAATTTGCAAATTACTCAGAGGAGGCCCTAAATCCCTGCCCATCCATGGAGAAGTAAAATGATTCTTTTTTTTTTTTTTGCTTGTGATAAAATTGCAGTGGCATATTCAATTGTACACATAAGAGTTTAATCATTTCATAATGTACCTGAATTGTCTTCAAAGATGATTTTTTTTCATCCCCAGAAACTGATGGCTTCAGGTAAAAAGCCTTAGCTTGGCACAAAAGTCACTTTGAAGCACTTTGGAAAGCTTCCCAGATCGGCTTTGCCTCATTTTTTGCTATATAGTGACATCAGCATTTCATATTTCAATATTTATTCTAAGGAAAAAGTAATTTTCCAAGCTAAATAAACAATGATATCATTAAATTGGCAACATTGAAGGAATAACAAAAATATCTCTATATATTCTATGTCCTTTTGAAATATAGTTTCAAAAATTAAAAGTATCTTTATTACTCCAACCTAGTTTATAAACAAGATTTTCTTGAGCTAGAAAATGTCAATGTTGTTACTTCTTATCTTTCAAATATGATTTATTGATATCACAAAATTAAATCTATCTCTTATTTAAAAACATGTTTTACATTTACAATTTGAGGAAATATTTTTTTGATAGCTTACATGAGTGTTGCTCGAGTAGCAGGAAATGTAATGCTGTTTAGTTCATGTACTTGGACATAGGAAACTACTAGGTTTATTTGTTATGAGAGGTTAGCATATTGTGTGATTAGACTTTCAAAATAGTGTCTCAAGTGAATTATATGGATTTTAAAAAGTCTGAAAATGTAAGGCCAGAATGAATATTTTAAGCTTTATATATTTTAAGAACTTTTTTATATCTGTCATAAATTAAGCAAATGAGAAAATGCTTAAATATGTAATGTACACAGAATTAGGGTTCACAGTGCTGTACTGGTTACTGTGGAACCTAACAAGACATATGCTATAGATTCTTATTAAGAAGAAAATGATGCTAATAGAAAATTAAAAAGATAAGTACAAAGTTAAATTAACATCTATGTGAATAATTCATGGGGATAAATAAAAGTCTGCTCAATGCCTTTATACCAAAATACTTTACTCTGTATCAAACTAGTTCAACCATTTATTAATAATATTTAAACATGCAAAATATAACCTCCACTGTCTTCCTTGACTACAAATTGTCCCAATGACACTTTTTTACTCCATCTCTATAAATCACTTAGGCATCAAAACTTGCATACATATATGTATATAGGTGGTGTGTGCACTCATAATTTGCAGATAGTATTCTTTGTCATTATCTATGTTCTTGTTAATGCATTCATCCTTCCCAATTGAACTACATTCTTTAATCTTACCTTTCACATTCCTTTCATAAACCCTTTGTTTATGCACATTTAGCAGAGAATGTACATGACATGTAGGAGTTTCTCAGTAAATATTTACTGGTAAGACCAATATACTTGATTTGTAGCAGATATAGTTTGTGGCTTATGCTATGGTCAAAGATCCAGAAAAGTCAGTTCATGTACTTCCTGTTTTTTTTTTTTAGTAGTTTTTTAGTTGTAGATGGACACAATACCTTTATTTCATTTTTATGTGGTGCTGAGCATTGAACCCAGAGTCCCACAGGTGCAAGGTGAGTGCTCCACCACTAAGCCACAACCCCAGTCCAGTTCAGGTACTTCTTGAACCTGTTTCCAGACTGATCTCGCCTAGAGTCAAATAATCCATAGGCATTCCAATCACTTATGGCATGCGGAAAAGCAAGCCCACCAGATTCTATCTTCTCAGCATTTTGAATAAACACACAAGGCAGTCTACTGACAGGAATGAGAAATAAATTGACCAGGGACATACAATGAAGAATCAAGCCTGGGTTATACTGGGCCAAAACTGAGATGGTTTATTGAAGGAAGCTGGTGGAGACAAAAAGGATGATGAAGCAGATATGAAAGACCAAGAGGCCCCAGCTCTGTCTTAGGTACTGTAGGCTTTCAAGAGAAGTTTCAGTTTGCATAGTGTTATATGTGTTTCATTATTTGCCAGATGTAGTGGAGCACTGATTGAATATTCTTTGTGTAATTTGAAGTAACAGAATCATCTAAGTGATTTTGATGAGATCATCTTGAATAAATCCCTCCCAGAATTTGAAAATCATTGCTGAAAAAGAAAAGTTATTGTGATTTCTTCAACTTTGTTATTTAATTCACTGGAGCAGAATAGTAAGGTAGACACCTTCTTTCCTTAGAGAAAAAGAATACTATAGAAATTTAAAACAGATACATCCAAACTCTTCTTTTGCTTATCTAATTTAGATTGTTAATGTGTCTTTAACCCTAATTTACATATAATGAGATTCTAGAAGTCAGTCATAACAAGAAAAAATACATGTAAGTGTACAGTCACATATGCTATTACTGCTATTTGATATCTTCTACTATGTCTGAACAGCTAAATCATCACTTATGCTCTGATCAGTGTTAGAAGTACAGTTTAAATTGAATGGTCAAAATTAAAAGCATACCATCTATTCCTATTCTAAGTGTATTTTTAATGTAATTTTTCTGTTTGACCTGACAGTACTATAATGACTAACTACTTGATACTTCTGTGAAAAAGTTAGATGCCACATTGGAATTTATTTATTTATTTATTGCCATTGAGTCACATCCCCAGCCCATTTTATTATTATTATTATTTTATTTTGAGACAGCATCTCACTAAGTTGCTTAGGTCCTCATTAAGTTTCTGAGACTGGTCTTGGACTTGTGATCCTCCTGCAACAGCTTCTCAAATTCCTGGGATTATGGACATGTGCCACTGGAATATTCTTGATACACATGGATTTAGATGATCAAGATGTTCTTTCATAAAAGTCAAATGATGAATTGTTTATAAAAGGTCATGTTGTTAACATAATTCTAGAAAGAACATCTGAATATGGTGAATTCATTTAAGGTTGCAATACTATGCTCAACACTTAAACTTGAAGTAATGTTCAGTTTATTAACTCACTGCTTGTCAGCATGTGTCAAGAAGAGCCATTTCGTGTGATAAAATTTCCAATTTAATTCTGCAAATATTTATTGGGCAATTATAGTGTGCAAGCCCTACATCAGATTCTGTTTAAAGAAAGGATGAAAACGATAAAGACCTTTGCCCTCCATTCTGTAAAGAAAACGTAAGTGACAATATAAGCTTGTACTTGCTATCTTCAGAATCAACCATAGGCATCTTTTCTGAATTGCTGTTATCCGTTTCAATATATAAGATGTATATTTCCATGTCATGATTATCGTCTGTTTCTCAAAGAAAATCAGTCATAAGGAACAGGTTCAATAATCCAATTTTATGATTTTTTTTAAAGAAACAAGTCTTTACAGAGTTGCTGTAAAAAAGCCATCTCTAAATGATAGAAATTCCCATGTGTGTTTTCATATCCTTTTTGTCATGTTAGTTTCTTCTAAATTACTAGTTTGAGGAATGAAACACATTGGTCTAGCAGTAAAGGGAGGATATTGAGAATAGTGCTTAAGGGTAATCGAAAAGGGCCAGTCTAGCAAGTATGGCCAATTTGAAAGAGAAAAGCAGATTGGTGCCATTCTCAATGAAGGAGGAGGAAAAAGGGCTAAACAACAGACATCCTCCATGAAAGATTAACATCCCTATGCTTTCTTGCTCTACCAAAGTGTGATGAGGATACGGAAACTGTAGAACTGGGCTTATTTCCAGTGTTGAATTTTGGCAAATTGGGTCTCATCACAGAGGAGGTAAGATATGTTTATCATGACCTACGTATTGTGTATGATTTCTAGCATGTTCTTGTTCTGCTAAAATATTCAGAGAATTAAAAAAGAAAATTAAAATAACACTGCTTGTAATTTTGCTAGGATCTCAAATGTTGTCATAAATTTTTATATAACCCTTATCTTTAGTATAATACAAAATGTTTTGTTCAATGAACAATAAAAAAAATCAGGAAACAACTCATTTAAAATATATATCATATTGTATTGGTTTGCTTGGGTTGCCATAACAATGTACTAGAGATTTGGTGACTTAAATAAAATAAATTAATTTTCTCATAGTTGAGTCCAAAAATCAGAGCTCGAGGTGTCAACAGGGTTGGTTTATACTGAGGCTTTTCCCCTGGGTTTGCAGATCTTGGTCCTTTACTTATATTTTCACATGTTCTTTCTTTTCTATGGGTGTTTATGAATCTTAATTTCCTCTTCTTATATAGTTACCAGTGAAATGGATTAGGACCCACTCTATAGACCTTGTTTTCATGTAGCTACCTCTCTAAAGACTCTCTCCAAGTGCAGTCACATCCTGGAGTACTGTGGGTTAACACTACAGCATATAAAGGGGGCATGTCAAGTATAGAACTCTGTTTATAACATATGTGAAATGCCCATTTCCTTCTGGATGTTAACAGTGTTTCATCTCAAGGTCATCTTTCTTTATACCTGAAAAGATACACTTTCTATACTTAAAATTCTTTCTTTATTCATCTACTAACATAAAATATAACTTTCATCACATCAAATTCAATTATTCTATTTTATGACCATTTATATTTATTAAAATTTTCTTAGATATAGTAATTCTAAAAATATATACATAATTAAATAAAATTCAAGTTTAAAAACCATTTTAAAGAATGTTCATTAAGATCATTATGGAAAATAATGCTCATTACAGAAAAGCAATATCAGGAAATATATGGAAATAAATTTTTAAATGAACACATATATGTAAATATGCAGCTGTACTTCACAGGATCCCAATATGTTCCACAAAAGAAAATTTAGTAACAAATAGTAATTTCAATTTCAAGTTAGTAGGAAATAAAATGACACAAAATAAATATATCAGTTTCCTAAAAAATGCAGTTACAATTATTAGAACTAGAAAAGAGAGAGATGCCCACAATTTTGCCCTTTATTTAACTGAAACTGGAAGGATGCTTATGTTAGGAAAACAGAGCCAGTTTTGATGTTTATAGCACCCTGAAGACAGTGGACTCATGTGAATAGACTATCTTCAGAATGTCAAATAATTTCTGTGTCTTTGACCTCAGTTTTGTGTTTTAAAACCAATTCTGGGAATAAAGAAAATAACATATTATACAGTACCTGCATTCTATTTCATGCCAGTAAGAAAAGTGATAAATATTTTTAAAAATTATAATCCATCCAAAAACATATAATATGGCTTTGAAAAATTGTAAGGGATATGTTGAGATCCTGTATACATAAAACTATAAAATTATTAAAGTAACTATTCTTGAATTATGTGTAAAGGTATGCAATTTTTCCTGGATTTGAAGATAATATGAAATATCAATCATATTGAACCTGTGTGGAAATTTACTGAAATAGTGATGATAATTCCTGAGTGATATTTGGAATTGGTAAAAACAATTCATAAGGTCAAAAGAAGCAAAGTATTTCTGATAATTTCAATTGAATTATTAAAATTAAATAGAACATTTAAACTCAAAGTAAAGTTAGGGTAATGAAGTAAATTACCATCATGATACTAATTAATGACTAGAATATAAAATAAGTATATAGTATATAATATATAATATAAAATATATATAATATATGATATATATAATATAAAATAAATAGAATATAAAATAAGTGGAAAATAATGATTAATTTATGCATAATTCTGTGGGAAATTGGAAGAAATCACCAAATATAATGTATATATACAGCACATAATTTCTCCTCAATTTTAAATATACTTATTAAAAAATGAAACTCTAATAGTTTAGAAAAATTAATAAGAATGTCAGTAAAATCTTGACTAAGAAAAAAAGGAAATTAAAAAATGTATTACATTGCATAAAAGATGTCATTGTTTAAGTGCTTTTGTTTTTGAATGGAAGAAGATCAAATACCAAAGGAAAAATAGAAAATACACTATATTTCAAAGGCAATGAGATTATCACTAAAGTCATTGTTAGTAGGTTTAATATAACAAAGTTTAAATATTTTGGTTTTCTTTAAAATAATTCAGTTCATACAAGAAATTTTTTGATACATCATATTTAATGGAGTATAATTTCTCATTTTTCTGGTTATACATGATGCAGAATCCCACCATTCCTATAGTTATACATGTACATAGAGTAATAATGTCTGATTCATTCTATTATCCTTCCAACTCCTATACCCCTCCCCTTCTTTCACTCCCTTGTACCTGATCTGAAGTAACTCTGTTCCTCCCTAGCTACCTCCCATTGTGAATTAGCATCTGTATATCAGAGAAAACATTTGGCTTTAGTTTTCTTGGGATTGGTTTATTTCACTTAGCATGATATTCTCCAGCTCCATCCATTTACAGGCAAATGCCATAATTTTATACCATTTGACCCAGCTATATCACTTCTCGGTTTATACCCAAAGGATTTAAAATCAGTGTATTTGTGATGCAGCCACATCAATGTTCATAGCAGCTCAATTCACAATACCTTACCTATGGAACCTTCCTAGGTGAACTTGAACAGGTGCATGGATTAAAAGATTATGTGTATATATATATATATGAATGATGGAATATTACTAAGCCTTAAAGATGAATGAAATCGTACATGTAGTATTACACCACAAACATGTAAATTCCTATTGTGGTGATACTAATACCATAAAATATCATTGCTTAGCAGCTTACAATAAACCATTGCAGATACCACAGGAATCTTAATTCTTGAATTTTGAATGTAAATAGACAAAATTAGAACATTTCCCACATTGGTAAGTACTGTGTACTTCTAGTACAGTAAATTTCAATTGAACATATCCATTAAGCCTGCACTCTTTCTCAACAATCTTTTCACTGCAAGTATCTCAGTAAGAACAATGATCACTTGTATAGCTTCAATTACATTTTTAATTATATTTTTCAGCTAAGTTTTGATCAAGATATTAGGCACATTTTCTATTCCCATGTAAAATTCTTTCATTAGTAAAATAGCCAAATATCTTTAAGTAATTTTGATGTTGTCAAGAGCATGTACAATCTGTAACTTTAATATACTACTGGTGGGATTATGTATTGCTTTCATTATGGGAATATTATTTGTCAAAATTTACCTATGACTAAAAAGTTACCTTTGGGGAGCTATTTTACATAAGTACACGGGTATTAATTATTTATTTACACTGTTTTAAAAAATAAAAAATTCATCACTAGGAAACAATTGTATCAATTATGGAACATGAATACTATGAAATACTACTACAAATTTTAAAAGATATATTAGTCTATAGTTAATTATCACTAAAATGCAATGCTTTTAAATACCCATTGATGTAATCATTTTTTGCAAATACATATGGAAATGAGAAGAAATAAAACAAACTCAAAACCTATATAATGATAGGTTCATAAAGAGTATTCACAAGTATTCACAAATCTTTTCTAATAACGATCGAACTTAATGATTAATAAGAAGGCGGAATGTTTTGTCTGATAATCAGATGCTAATTCACAATAAGAGGGGGCACTAGGGAAGAACAGAAGTACTTTGGATTACATAGAGAGTAGTGAAGGGAGTTATGGGTGTAGAAAGGATAGTAGAATGAATTGGACATTATTACCCTATATGAATATATAATTACATGACCTGTGTAATTCTACATCATATACAACCAGAAGAATGAGAAGGTATACCTCATTTTTATATGATGTGCCAAATGCATTCTACTGTCATGTATAACTAATTAGGACAAATAAAAAATAAGTGAGCAGAAATTAGCTATGTTAATGTACTTTTCAATTATTGATTCATGAAAATTATTATTTCAGTAAAAACCTAAAATCAAATTACGTGGAAAAAATGACAAAAAAACCCCAGTAAAACTAGAGGTTCAATGTTACTGTTATAAACTTGCCGAAATTGCTCATAAGCAAAATATTGGTTCTTATTTTCCTGTCAATTTTTACACAATGCTTTTATCTTTCATTTTTGGCTCCTGTAAGCTAATTTCAGATTTGGAATGCAGAATAAAATCTTTACATGACATTATTCACACATGAGAATTCTCTTCTCTTTCTGGCTTATTCTTCCGTTTTGCTTTCTATAGCATACACCTTACAAAAATATTGGCATTTCTTTTGGAATTTCAGTCAAAATTTTGAAAAGTTGTATAATGCTACTTATTTTGTATGTACCTCAAAGCTGAAATGCCTGTTATATAAATGCAACTACAATTAGATTGTTGTTAAAATCAAGCATTGATCTGACATATAAGATTATATTCATTTGGTAGAACCCCATACATTTATCTGTAGACCTTTACTCAGGCATTAATACTACTCCCCAATGGAGCTTTTTCCAGGATGAGCACACTACATACAGTTAATTATTATTTGCTTATATTTTGAAAATGTCCTCAAGATATAAATCATTTTAGAAAATATGTAACAAAATATAAAAGAAACTTTGAAAACATAAATATATTAATTACACAAGACCCTTCCTTTTATAAAGCATCCTTATTCCTCAGAGTTTAAACCCAAACTCCCTTTTGTACCTATAGGGCTACTTCACCAATGCTGTGTCTTTATTAGTCATCATGTGCTGATTAGTCCTAAACGTGTATCACCCTTTAAGTATTTCCACTATGAGCATGAGGTCTGAATATGATTGTCTGTCATTTTCACTTGGATGGCCTAAAGATACTTAAAGCTCAACATTTTTAACACCAACATAATATCCTCTAATGATTCCAGTTTCAATGTTTTGCACCAATATTTACATAGATGAAACACTCCATAAAACTTGACAATTTTCTTAGCTCCTCCTCTTCTTCGTGTCTAGATGCAATCAGTAAAATTCCATATCCATTGCCTCATTTAATACCAATCACTAGCTTATTTTTTCTTGGTTTAAAGTGCAACTAGTTATTAAGGCCCTATTTCATTTGAAGTCTTTTTATCTAGCCAGTTTGATTTATTACAACTCATTAATCCCACACATTTTTCTGTAATATAGCAATACTTGCATTCTCATCATAAAGCAACGTATATTCTGTACTCGATTTATTATTTTTTTCCTTATATGAGGGTTCTCTAGAGGAACCAAACCAACAGGATCTTCACATGCATATATAATTATAAAAAGGGAATTCATTAGATATGTTTACATAGGCAGAAGCTTGATAGTCCCACAATGGCTTTCTGCAGGCTGAAGAGCTGGAGAAACCAGTAGCAGTAGCTGCTCAGTCCAGGAAGCTGGAGTTTCAGAAGAATAACCAGTTATGTAGCTTGAGTCTGAGACAGTCCGGAAACTCTCTGGAGAGTCACTGGTCAGTCAGTGTTGGAACAATGAAGGAGGAGTTGTTCCAACTCCTCAGGCGATCAGAGCCACAATTGAAGCACATGCTCAGGAAGAATGGAGTTTGCATCTGCATCAGTTTCCTCCTTCTTCCACCTTTTTGTTCCATTCAGGCTCCCAGTGTATTGAACTCTGCTGAGGACATTTAGGTGACCCCCCACAGTTTATTGTTCACATGCCAATCTTTTCTAGAAATACCCTCATCTACACAGCCAGAAGCCTCTGAATCTCAGGCACTTCTTAATCTGAGCAAGTTGAAAATTCAGGACCATTTTCACCCATTGTTCACACAGTGCCTGGTCCACAGTTTTGTATTCAAATTTCCCCGTTGACTGTTTAACAACTATATGATTAAACAAAGAAAATACAGTCTAAATGTGTTAAAAAGATCTAGGGCTCTTCTAATCTGACTTTGAGTGAAAAGTGTTACAGTCAATAACACAATTGTCAGTATTCCAAAGTTGAAATATATCAGATTATTTCATGCCTTTAAAATTTAATTATGTTAAATCACCTTTAGAATTTCTTTTGTAAATAAGTTGTTAGCAACAACAGAAATGTATGGCCTCAAAAGCTTAAAATACTTACTATCTGATACAAAGAGAATAAAGAAGTGCCAGCCTACTTCTTAAATAAGGAATCAAAAATTCACCCTATTTGATGCTCAATTTTCTCAAAGTTTCTAAAAAATCACCTTTTATTTATATGCCAATATCATTTTTATTTTTATGTAATAAAAAGATTATAAAAATCTTCGTGCTTTTTGTCTCAACTATGTTGCCACATTGAAATAGAAACTACATGCATGCCTGGTGATTTTGAGTGAGCTGCTCATCCAATTAAGTCTCATTTTCTTCATTTGTAGATTGGAAAGGGAGCAAAAAGTTTTGTTTGGTGTTTGAAATTTGTTTAAATAATATAGATTAGTGACTCAGAATATTGACTTTCACATAGTGTTTCTCATAAGTGCCTATTTTGTTAATCCCACTTTTTGTTGATTCCTTTTATAAACTACTTTAAGTTACAGAGATTTAATAAAACTAAAAAAAGAGCTCTCAGCTGGGCATGGTGGCCCATGCTGATAGTATGAGCTAATTGGAAGGACGAGGCAGGAGAAATCTAAGCTAAGGTTTTCTGGGCAAGACTGGATAACATCTCAAAATTAATTAATTAATTAATTAATTAAATAAATTAAGTTAAATTAAAATTATAAAATGAAAAGATAGAAAATGGGCTCTATTAACAGTAATGATCAAAAGCAACATCTTTATTAAAGTATGCAAAATAGTAACTACTAATATGGTTCCTATTACATAATATACTATTAGTACAAAATATAACTGTTTTATTATATGTGAAAAGTTGTATGCATGACTAATGTTCGTTATTTGATTCATATGGAAAAAAGCGAACTGTTCTAAAATTATTCTGGTCAATAAATCGGTTATGTGAAGAACATAAAGAGAGTCATCAGCTTAGTCACTATTAAGGTGTAGAAAATTTCAACGTTTTAGTCATTTCTGACTGTGTATTGGATAAGAATTAATGATAATAATTGCTCACAATTGTTAAATCCTTACATAGTACCTTTGATGTACAGAGTATTTTGCATGCATTATTGCACTTAATTTTCAAAAATCCTTTAAATTAATATTATTACCTTCATTTCAAAGATGAGAGAATTGATGCTTAACAAGTATAAGTGATTTGTCCTAGATCTCACAGCCATTAACTGAGGCAGAATTCAATGAAATCTGACCCAGAGCCTGTGCTCTTCACAACTGTGCCAAACCATTGCTGAACTGAGACATCATATTGATACTGCCGTTTACCGGTGACAAGTTCTGCTCCTTCTAATGTTGAAGTCTGAACACTAGAGAAGCACACCAAGGCAAGCATATTAAGCAGGTTTTATTTAAAGCAGTAATAATACAGACTTCCCCCAGGAGGGAGAAGGGGACCATGACTGATGTTCTAAAGTTCCAAGAAGTGAGGGCACCCTACATCTTTTATAGGTTAAGGTCTCTTTTGTTCTCCAGTTCTCTCCCCCCTTATCTCTCCTTCCTGTCTGTGTGACTAGGCCTGGTTTTGCAGGTGAGATGTAAAAAGTGAGAAGCGGATGGGGCAGGCGGAGGGCCAAAGTGATTCAACCAGGCAAAGGCCCAGGGGGCATTAATTAGTAACTCCTTGCTTGCAGTCCTTGATAAAGGCAGGTAAATTTGGTAATCAATGAGCTCCAGAAATCTTTGACATTTCATTCTTCCAGGGGCAGTCTCCAACTTCCAGAGGCAGATGGCTTTCATGACCTTTATTTTCTCAATTTGACCTGATCCCCTATTTCTACACTAACTGCCTGTCCCCAATTCTGGCTTCAATATCAATAGTAAATTTTAATTTGCTTATTAAATCTTATCACTACATAGGTAAGATGGTATACACCTGTAATCCCAGTGGTTCAGAAGGCTGAGGCAATTCAAAGCCAGCCTCAGCAAAAGCAAGGTACTAAGCAACTCAGTGAGACCCTGTCTCTAAATAAAATACAAAATAGGGCTGGTGATGTGGCTCAGTGGTTGAGTGCCCTGAGTTCAATCACTGGTACGAAAAGAAAAAAACGAAAGAAAACAAATTTTCCATTGCTATAACATATACCAGAGAACATACATTAACAAAGGAAAGATGTTTATTTTTAATCACATTTTTGGAGGTTTCAGTCCACGATTTATTGGCCCTGTTGCTTTGGGCAGCAGATCATGACAGAAGCACAGGACAAAGCAAAATTGCTTATCTTATCAGTAGAAAGCAAATGAGGGAAAGGAAGAGACTATGGTAACAACATCCCATTTAAGGACATGCCCCCAAGGGCCAAAAGACTTCCCATCAAGACCCACTTTCTAAAGGTCCCTGTGCTTATCAATAGCACCATCCATCCTTGGGAACACTAAGCCTTTAGGAACTGTGGGGTATTTAAGATCCACACTGCAGCAGAAAGAAAAGAAAGAAAAAAGATATGCAACATTTGAAATAATTTTATCGATATTGAGAAGATTAGGAATTTAAGAAAATACACCCTAAAATGCTGATGTAAGTAAAGTACAGAAGAAATTTTATAAATTGTTGTTTGTACATTTGCTTTTCAGAAGTTCATAGTAGGGTATGATTTTAGGCATAAATAACATGACAAAGCAAATATCTATTTTTAATGCTTAGTTTGATAAGGAAAAGTTGAATTTTAAAACATCCACGTTAAACTATTAGACTTCTTCTGTAAATGTATTTATCACACAGATTCCTTGCAGCAGTTTTTTTTTTTTTTAATAGAAAACAAATGATTGCTGACCAGCAGATCAGCCAATAAAAATGTATGAAATTAAAAAGTTTATTTCTTTCCTAAAATTGTCTGGTTAGTGAATTATTTCCAATTTTCAACAGTGACTAGCTTGAGACCTTTTAAAAAACAGACTGTTCCAATAACAAGATTATTTGTGCATTTTATCAAAATAAATATATTTCAAATATTAGCTTAATATTTAAAAGTTCTGGCTTTTTCAAGCAGCCAAGTTCAAAGGCAAATTTACTTCTTTGTAAATCAATCTTAGTAGATTTAGAGTACAATGTCCACTCTCCAAAATCTTGAGGCTTGAGTCTCAAAGTTTAGAGTTGTCCAGGCATTAAACTATCCCAGTGGATTCTGAAGTGTAAATTTTATTAAACAAGTAATTTATTTACTTTTGCCTCATGCATACTTAACCACTGCCACATAAAGCACAAGAAACAACTTCCCAAACTATTTTATAAAGAAGTTAATTCCATTCATAACAAGATAAATGGGTTTTGATGATTTCCATTTTATTTAAAATTATAGCAAGAAACAATAGCAAAGATTATCATATTCTTCTCTCAGCTTCCTGACTGTCACACTAGCTGTCTTTTGCAAGAAAAAGATAACAAGGTTTTATTTGTTAATTAAACAAAATTATGTTTTTAAGTACTAATATAATGGTTGTATTCAATATTATAAGTAAAATAATAACAAAAATAATGATTCTCAGAAAAATTTCCACAGTATATCAGAAAAAGCTAAAGGAATTTAAAAGGACTTGCATTGGGAATAAAGGATTTAGAATCATGTAGTTAGGAATGGAGTGGTTGGCAACTGGAGTTTAAATTGGATGAATCTTACAAATGTTAAGGTTCTTGGAACAGAGAAGAGCAATAATGAATTTCTAAATTAGTTCTTAAAGTTTTGAGTACAAATCTAAACTGATTTTCTTCTTTTGCTGTGTTGGTTGATCAATGTAAATATTCTAACTAAATGATAAACAAAGCTATTCTTTTTTTTTTTTTTTTTTTTTGGTACCAGCGATTGAACCCAGGGACACTTAACGTCTGAGCTACATCCTCAGTCCATTTGGTATTTTATTTAAAGGTAGGGTCTCACTGAGTTGCGCTTAGGGTCTCACTAAGTTGCTGAGGATGACTTTGAACCCTTGATTTCTCTGCTTCTTCCTCCTGAGTTGCTGGGATTACAGACACGTGTTACCTTATTATTTAAGCTATTTTAGTTACGTAGTAACCAAAATTGTAGCTACTTACCATAATGTTTTAAGTCATGTCAAATGTGAAGAGATAGAATATTGTTTTATAAAAGTAGAATTAATTTAAAATAATGAGATTAGATTAAATTTATCTGAATGACAAACAAAACCCTAAAAATGTATGATTTTGTAATTTTACATTTCTAATTATCATTGTAATTCAAGAAAAAGATTGACATTTCATAAAACTAATCTTCCATTTCTTTTACTGGATCTTTCATATGTTCTTTTCCTTTTCTAACTGAAGGTAATACAATGTGAATTTTATGATTATGTTTAGATTTGAATCTTACTTTCTCAACCTCTTTCTTATAATCTAGAATATAAGATATATATGAAGGAAAGACCATATCTGTTTGGTTTAGTAATATTTTATCAGTTCCCAGAGGAGTATTTGGAAAAATATATATGTGTTAAATAAACTAAGTGACAAAAGTAAGGATAATATTATTAGGTAGAAAGAGTTCAAGATTCTTTCAGAAGGTTACCAAGGATAATTTTACCAAAAGTTTGGGAATGGAATACAAACAAGGTGGACAGATAGAGAATGGGCACATATCAATGTGAGTAATGCAATTACATAATTCCTGTTTTTGTTTTTGTTTTGTTGTTGTTGTTGTTTTGTTTTATTTCCGAGAAGGTTATATCAAACAGAAAATACTTGAATAGATGAGTAAATACTTTTTGAAAAACATCAGTATTGAAAGTCAGATTCCCTTAGTGGAAAGAATGTCAAGAAGTTGTGTGACTCAGTTCACTTAGATTTATGAAGAAAAAGACTGTAGGCACCTGAATCCTGAAAGTTGTCATAAATCACCCAAAGACCTGCTTAAAAATATTATAACAATAAGTGATTTAAGATCACGGATAGCATCTCTAGTATACTTAAGAGAAAACAAAACAAAAAATCAAGCATTATTCAGGTTACTGAGCTGATATGTTCTAAAGCAGGTTTACTGAAATTATGGATGTGATTTTAACTGCACCTGTCTTCTGGGATATATTATCTGTAAGCATTAAATAATAGTTAAAATTTTCTCTTCTTTTAAACCCCTTCTGTGTACCAGGCAATACTCCAGGCATTAGTTCTATAATGATAAGAAATAGTTTAACTCTGGTATGGGGCAAATTTTTTCATCAGATAGGCAAGTCCTAAACCAATACTGCATTATATATAAGGAGCATAGATAGTTCTATCAGATCATGAGAAATGAGTGCCAAAAGTATTTATACAAGCTACAAGATGAAGGAGTTTTAATGAGTTTGCAAGTAAATTCTGTACACGTTTTCCAAGTAGAGAATATGTCATATAATGAGGATGCCAAGCAGATGTGATCATGACACACTAGAGAAAATTAAAGGAGATCAATATGGTGAAAGATGAATTGTCACAAATATTCAGAAATCTGCTCAACAAGGTCTCAAATGCCATATTAAGGAAATTTTGTCCAATGTTAAGAAAAAAAAAATCAGGAAGCCATTAAGGAACTTATCTTAAGCAGATGAATAGAGTGATTTGAATGCTAATCGTCTTACAGTTTATAACAGTTTGTTCTAACATATCAAGTCTTTAGAGATAATTTTTAAAATTATTTATGGTACTGGAAATAGAACCTAGTAGCGCTCTACCACTGAACTACATCCCCAGTTTTTTATTTATTCACTTATTTATTTATTTAATCAATTTTGAGAGAGGGTATTGATAAGCTGCCCAGGCTGCCCTCAAACTTGTGATCTTCCTGGATTGCATCCATGAGGAATTTAATAACTTAAACATCCTATCCCATACACTGTAACAGATAAAATTGATTTATTAATATACTTTATTTTTTAGAGCAGTTTCAGACTCACAGAAAAATTTGGCAAAGGATACTGAAAATTTCCCCAATACTCCCTGCCTCCACATGTGTTTATCCTCCCCATTATGAACAATAGCCACTGGAGGGCACATTTGTTGAATGTACAATGGACACATTATGGCCATCCAAAGTCAACAAGTTGCAGTGGTAGTGTACATTCTATTTATATGAACAAATGCACAATGTATAATGTATAATGGCACATATCTGCAAATGCACACAGGCAATGAATTCACTTCTTGTTGCTCCACATTAACACATTTTAATGTGTTATTTAAAACCTGGTTTTGACAATACAACATAATATCTCAATATAAGATAAAAATATTTTCAAAAACCTATGGAGCATGGTGACTCAAATGACAGTAGTGACTACCATGTGGAGTTAGTGAATTAGTGAATTCAAAAGATATCGTGAATAATGATTTGTTTCTGGAACAGCAGCGCGAGGAGCTCCATGGACCCCTTCTCAGTAAAGTTTTACTGGAGTGCTGGATCAGAGGCCTGACTCTGGAGACCCCTCCCAAATTAGGACCAGTCTCTCATTTTGAAAACCAAGCAGAAGAAATAATGGTGGGAAAACAGGAAAGAAATTTTAATTAATATGGGCATCTTGAGAAGTCAAAGTGAGATTAAATATCTCAGCACTAATTTGGGGAAATTGGTATGAGCTTTAGGTTTAAATAGAGGAGAAATTGAGGTAGCAGGTGAGAAGTATGCATACTTAAACTGTCTTAGTCAATCAATGGTCTGGTTCATTATTATCTCAATTCTAGTTCTGTGAGGTGACTCTGAAGAAGTCCTTGTAGCTTGAGGAGGAAATGTCTGATTGCTGCTGTGGTTGTTGATCTATAAGAACTGTGATTCTGGAAGTGAGTAATTCAGTTCCTATGAGACATCTATCTTAATTTGGTGGGCAGTGTCATCCTGGGGTGATCTGCCTGCAAAGCTCTGCTGCTGCTAGAAGGTTTAAGGAGATGTCTGGAGAGTTCAAGACACCACTTCAGGGATCTGGAACAGGACACTGTATAAGCTCACAGTTGACTGTTCTACAAATCTTGAATATACTTGCTAAACTCTAAATCTTAGGGTCCTCATTATCAAAAAGGAATGAGATAGGTTAGATAATTTAAGATTAATAAATCTTGTCTTACCTGTTTTTAGATTAGCACTCCTTAAATGATTGACATACCTAAATGTAGATAGCAAGAAGATAACCCAAGGTTTAAGGTGATAAAGTAGACAGATGCAAAATGAAGATAGAGATGCCAAGCTTTATTCTGCTTTCAGTTACCCATTGGATATCTGCAGTCCACATAAAGTCAGTGCTTTTAATAAAACATCTTCTAATTTCTGTTGAAAATTAAGGATCACTGGTGAAAATTATTGAAAAAATACCTTGAAATTGTTATAACAAGATAAAACAAAACAAAAAAAAATTAAATAAAAACTCTACTACAACTTGGTAAGAATATTGAATCTATGGTATTTGAAACATGAGCAACTTTGTCTCCACTCCCACATTAGTCTCATAGAAATTCTGCTCCAGACATGTGTAGCCAGTAATGCAGAGCTAGCTTTTTCAAGCTTCATTTTTAGCAATATATAATCTTCTGAGGAGGACCAGGTCACCAGAATTTCTCATTCTCTACAGCAATATGTTAAAGAGGCTAAATTCCAGATGAGCATAACAAAAAGATCAGGGACTTCCTGAGCCCAGTTCAAAGACAGACTTATTGTAGTTGTAGCAAAATGAGAATATTTGGCATCATCTTCCTTATGCAAACTAGTTTATAGACAGAGGTTCTATGCTAGGGTAGACATGCAAAAAAGCCAGAGACTATAGGTTTCACCTAACCACCATCTCTGTAAGAAGAATATCATTCAGAGAGCAGCATATTAATGACCTAACATCAACTCCAAAGTTGTAGCTGAGATAATTTTCTAAGAGGGTGAGGTAGATCTTAAAGCCAAAAGCTCTGAATCTCTCCCCAAAGGAATTAATTTTATTTGAAACAGAGTTTTGAGAAATTCAAAACTGAATTTTGAAAGATGAATTCAAAAACAATGGTGATATTAGGAATAAGAAAACAAGTAGACTCTAGATAAGACCTAAACGGTCATTTATTTGGTTCACCAGAGGGAAATAAGGAAAGAAAGAACTCAGATATTCCCATCTACAGTAAGAACAAGCCTCAAACATTAACCTCCGAATTCATCCCCACAGACTCCAGGTTTAGTTGGAGCATACTGTGGAGAAATTTGTGCCACAGGACATTGTTGAAAACAATAGTGGAATCTGGGGTAATTATGAAAGTCCCAAAACTGGGGGGTGTGGCAAGGAAAAGTGGAGGTCAAAATGATTCTTGCTAAATGTGGTCATCCAAGTTTCATTGTGTGCACATGCAAGACTGTATCCTGTATGGAACAACACTGGCACACCATGGAGGAAACAGATTTCACAAAAAGTATCCAACTAGTCATTAAATAAACAAGAAAACATCAATGACAGATACTGAAAGTGTTAGAAATTATAACAGAATTGCTACAAAATGTAATCAGTAGTGCTGGAAATTATAAATGATAGAAATTCAAAGAAACAGGGAAGTGTGACCCATACATTAGAAAAAAAAAATTTAGAAAAAATAAATTTATAATAAAAAAGCATGTCAAATTTAGCAGATAGAATTGCAAAATATTATGACATGTTTAAAGAATTAAAAGAAACCATAAATAAATATAGGAAGTTATGATAGCAATGTTGTATCAAGTAGAAATACCAATAAAGGTATATAAATAATTAAAATGAGTTGTGGGAATTCCTTGGATTGTAAACTGTAATAACAGAGCCACACTGACTAGAAGGATTCTACAGTAGATTTGAACTGACAAAACATATGAGTGAAGTAACAAATTTTAAAGAAGTAAAAAAAAAAAAAAAAGAAATACCCAAAAGAAAAGTATAAACAAAGAGTACAAAATCACAGAGAAATGTGGGATTTTTTGATGTTTAAACAAGGCAAAAATTTTTCTGGGATAGATTTTTTTTTAATCAGATGTTCATAAAACACTATTCAAGATGTGACCACGAGGATATATTTTAGATTTAATTAACAAAACATTTTGGGTGAAGCAGAATCTCTTCTCTAATGTAGAAGTTCTTTGTCCAATCAGTTAAGAATCCTAATAGAAATAATCCAAAGAGATTCAAGGAAAAAAGAAGTTGCCTTCAGATTTGTAAGAGCAATATTGACTCAGCCCTGGTTTCCAGCCCAGTCTGCAGATTTGAAACTTGCTAGCTGTTATGGTTTGGATATGAGGTGTTCCCCAAAAGCTCACCTGTGAGACAATGCAAGAAGGTTCAGAGAGAAATGATGGCTTTGTATGAGTTTTAACCCAATCAGTGAATTAATCCCTGATGGAATTAATTGAAGTGATAGGGTGTGACTGGAGGAGGTGGGAATTGAGGCATGACTGTGGGGATATATTTCGTATCTGGAGAGTGGAATCTCTCTCTACTTCCTGATCATCATCATATAAGTTGCTTCCCTCCACCACTCTCTCCCACCATGATGTTCAGCCTCATCTTGAACCCCAAGGAATGGAGCTGACCTTCTATGAACTGAGACCTCTGAAACCATGAGCCCTCTTTCCTCCTTAACAGCTGTGCTGGTCAGGTCATTGAGTCACAGCAATGAAATAGCTGGCTAAAACAACAGCTATATGAGTCAATTCCTACATAAGACACACTCATGTGCATGCACACATGCAAACACACATACATACAACACCCTGTTTCTTTCTGGAAAATCTTGAATAATACACATACAATTAAGTGCACCAAAGTATAAATAGAGGAAGTACTAAAAGGAGAGAAGAGAAGGAAGGGAGCCTAAAACAAATTCAAATAAGTAATAACTTTGCACCTCTCCAATTTGTTGAAAGTACTAATTTAAACACATTCAAAAAGCTCAATGAAATTCAAGTAGGATAAACAGAAATCCACACAGACATATTATATAGTAAAAATGCATGAAATCAAAGAATGGAGAAACTCTTAAAAGCATCAACAGATAAACAAGCAATCATGTAAAAAGCAATCCCAGTAAGATAAACAGCTAAGTTATTATCATAAACAATAAAAGACAGAAGGCAGTGGGATGACATGTTCAATGTGCCAAAGCAAAAAATCTGTCAACCAGGAAGCACGTTTGGCAAAACTATCTTTCAAAAATGAAGACATTCTCACATGAACAAAATCTGAGAATTAAGTACCATTAGACAAGAAATCCCATAGGAAGTTTTTCAGGCAGATAGTAATTCAAATCCGTATATTAAACAAATGAAGGTTTTAGGTTTACAATCAACACATAAAGAGTTTGGAAATCATTCCCATCCTCATTTGGTATAATAAAATAAGCAAGGACTAATAGCAAAAGGACACTCCATTGTTAAGATTAAAAAATATATGATTAAAATAAAAAAGTCAGCTTTCTAGTACTCAAATTTAAACACATCTTCTCCAAAAAACACACTCTTGGATACACACACTGAGACACAAGATAAATATTTGTTTATTATACATAAAATAAATGACAGCAGTGTCATGATGGATGGAGGGAGGAATTGGTAATACTCTGCTGTAATGTGCTTACACTAACCATGAAACCCTGTAGCATTGTTTGAATATGGACTTGGATTGGATATAGATGGATATTGAACTATAATTGATTATACTAAGAAAAAACAGAATCACATGAATTGTTCAAATGAAAATAGAAAAGGAAGGAAGTGAGAAGAAAAAAGAGAAACAAGTTCAAACAAATAGAAAACAACTATGATTCAAGTATATCAACAATTAAGTGTTAAGATTTTTAAAAGTCAAGAGAGAATGGATTAGATTGAAAAGTAAGAGCAACGTGCATGTTGTCTGTAAGAAACTGCTTTAAATACAAAGAAACAGACAAAAAGGAGGAACATACACCTTGGTAACTCTAAACAGAACAAAGATGGAATTGTATTAATTTTAAAACGAAACAGAACAAGGAATATTATAAAGGAAAAAGAGTGATAGTGAAAGTGAATACAATTCTCCAAGAAAACATAGCAGTCTTAACATGCACACATATAACTGATGTGAAAGTTGAAGCAGAAAGTGATAGAAATGGGAAGAAAAATAAAGTGATCCATTGTTATAGACTTCAATACCTCTCTATTAGAAATTGATAGATAATGTTAGCTGAAAAGGAGTAAGTATATAATTGATCTGAACAGTGCTTTCAATGTTTGGAATTACATTCAACAACACTGAGGTATTACACACTCTTCTTGTGTTTTCATGAAATATTTACTAAGATAAATTACATTCTGGGCTATAAAGTAATCCTTAACAAACTTAACTGAAATATTACAAAGTGCATTCTTAAACTAGAACTCAATAAAGGAAGAACAGTTCAAAATTTCTTTGGAGATTAAGCAATGAATTTCTAAATGGCCCATGTGCAAAAAATGTCTCAACAACAATTTAAAAATATTTATGAATAAAATGAAAATATGAATTCAATTTTTAAAAAATATGTGAAATGCAATAAAAGCAATGCTTTGAAGGATGTTTATACTACTAAAGACTCATATGCCAAAAAAAAAAAAAAAAAAATCTAAACTCAAGAACCTAAGCTTGCTCCTTAGGAAACTACAGATAGAACAACAACAAAATATAAAACGAAAGGAAAAAATGAATTATAGAAAACTGGAGCAAAAATCAGTAAAACTGAAAATGGGAAATCAATAAAGAAATTGGTGTATCTAAAAGTTCTTTCTTTGACAAAAATCAACAAACTGGTAAATCTATAGCCAGCCAAACCCTCCAAAGAGCAAGCCATACACAAATTACCAGTGTTAAAAATGAAACAATGTGTGTAGATTGGAAATTGAACTGACTTTTTTCACAGGTGACATTATTGTTTATAGAGAAAATCCCAGTGACTTGACAAATAAGTAAACCTTTGAAATAAAATGTAATTAGTACAAGGTCACAGGTTCCAAATTGATTGCACAAATTTAAATTTTCTTCTTATATATAAGGAATGAAAAAATAAAATTTGAATTTTAAAACACAATGATATAAATTATTACCAAAAAACAAACACTTATATATGGATCTTGCAAAATATATTCAAGAGCTTTATGAGGAAAGCTATAAAATTCTCATGGAAATTAACAATATAAATAATTGTAGGTTAATCCATATGTTTGGATAGGAGGACTCAACATTGTTAATATGGGTATTCTTTACAATTTGATATATGGACTCAATGAAATTCTAGAATCTCAAAGAGTATTCTTTTACTATTGACAAACTGATACTAGTTTACATAGAAAATCAAGAAGAGCAAAAAAAAATCACAATAATACTGAATATATACATAGACAGAAGACTCATACTATTTAATTTCAAACTATTATAAAGCTATAAAATCATGAGATCTTGATCTTGTTTTAGTGAGAAAATGGCCATACTGATCAACAGAATAAACAGAGCATCCAGAAATAGACCCATGTGATATCTGTAAAGGGAGAAAACAGAGAAGTTTAATAGGAAAAGTGTAGACTTTTTCAAGAAATGATGACAAAATATTTGGATATTCATATGCAAAGAAAAGAATAAAACTGGACACAAGCTTTGCATTTTTCACCTAAATTAACTCAAAAGGGATCATAGACATAATTTTAAGACACAGAATTGTATAAACTTTAGAAGAAAATATTGGAGAAAATCTAAGTGATCTTGTGTTTGACAATAAGGTTGAAACAACAACAAAAGTACAATCTATGAAAAAATAAGAATTAAAATAATCTACTTTACAAAAAAAATTATAATAAAACATGACCTTGTAGCAACATTTTCAAAACAATTATCTGGTCAAGAACTTGTATTTGAAATGTACAAAGTATTTTAAAAACTCAATTAATGAAAACAACGAACCAAATAAAAGATATCTCACCAGAGAATACTTATGGTTACAGGAAAATAGTCAATATCATTTGCTTAGGGAATTGTAAGTTAAAACTAACACACAACTACACACCTACAAGAATGGTTAAAAATCCCAAAACTTGTTTCCAAATGCTGATGAAAATTTAGGAAAACTAAAGTGTCATTCATTTTTGATGGGCATTCAAAGGGTTGAGCTGATTTGAAAGAAAACATGACAGATTAATTCAAAACTACAAACACCCCAGCTAGTAATGTTTCCAGATATTTATCCAATTGATTTGAAAAACCTGTTAACAACAAAAATCTGCAAGTGAATGTTCATGGCAGCTGTATTCATAATCACAAAAATCTGGAATATGTAATTCAATAGGTAAACCAACAAACAAATTTGTATAATACAGATAATATTATTCAGGATTTTTCAAAATGAGCAAACAATAAAACTTAAGTGCATATTTTTAAGTGAAAGAAATGAGTCTGAAAAGGGTTCATACAGTATGATTCCAAATTAGATGACACTTTGGATAAAGAAAATCTAGAGATGGGAGAAAAGTTAATAATTCCTGAGAATTCAGGAAAATAGGGAGCAAACTGAATAGATCAAACATGGTATATGTTAAGGTTGTGGAATAATTCCATGTGATACTACAAAGGTAGATACATTATGCTTTTTTCACAATAAATAGAATTTTACAACAGAAATAGTGAATATATATTTAAAATAAAATTATTTAAGAGGTTGGGGAATGACAAGAGGGAATGTAGACTGTGACAAAAAACTCATCATTTTACAAATTTATGAAACAAATTCATTTAGAGAAGTGGTGAGAAAAGTTACTGACCTAAACAACTTTGGAGATGAGTGAACTTTTTATACTAAAGACAAAAGGAACTACCCAATAACAATGTATTTTAGTTGAGAAAGGGTTCCACTGAACAATTTTGATATTGCTCTTCAAGTATAAGGAAAAAGGGGGAAGCAGAAGAACTCCAAATAGTTTATGTAGATATCCTGTCTGCAGGAAAATGGAACAATCCTCACCCTCCTTCAGGATGTATTGTGCATATTTTTTTTTTCCAGAATGTAAGTACAGAAAGATAGGATGAATAACATTAAAGTGGAGAAACCTGACAAACATTCAACTAGGCTGGTGATTAATGTAATTGATAGTGTATACCCTTGACATGGTGTGATAAAATTGATTTTTGCCTCTGTGGTCTTCCAAGTGTTACACACTCCCCGTCTAGTAATGAGGGCAGTATCACTAAAATCCCATTGGAGGGAACATGATAAACACCACAGGTGAAGAATATCCCAATCAGTAATTGTAGTTAACATTATTAAAAATGTTGGGAAACTGTTATAGCCAAGAAAAGTGTAAAGAGGAATAACTCCAATATAATGTGAAATCCTAGATGGGTCCTGGAAGGACCTGAGATAAAAATTAGGAAATCAGAAAAAAATATTAATTCATTAAATTCAGTAAGTGCAGCATACAAACTGAAGATGTTGATAATGGGCAAAAGGCAGAGTATGTGAGAACTCTGTACTATTTGATGTATGGTTTTGCAGTAAACAAACTGGTCTAAAAATAAATTCAGGAGGAGACATAAATACAGAGACCCACATACAAAGAGAATTCTCTGTGCATACTTAGGGTCAGTCATCTGTTCTATTACCAGTTTCACTTCTTACAATGCCTTGACTTGGGTCCTCTAAAATTCACTTAATTATTTTTCTGCTTAGTTTTTCATATGTGGAATTAAGATAATTAAGGTTACTTTTGTTCAGAAACAAGAAAACTATGCATGAATTGTTTTGTTTCTTGGGATGATGATTTAACAATATCCTTCACAATTTAAAAGTGAGTGTGTGTGTGTGTGTGTGTGTGTGTGTGTGTGTGTGTGTGTGTTTGTAAGGTGGGGAGCTTGTACTATCGCTGCACATGAACAGAGGCCTTTGGATGTTCACTGCAAACTTTTATATTATGATATCGAATTTGAGTTGATTTAACTGCTCACAATGGTAGTATGTGAAAGATATACACTATGCTGAGTAAAGAATATTTAGTAATTAAAGTAGATAAATAGGTGCTAAATTTAAAAAAATAAAAATGTTGAAGTGAAAATGATGTTATGAAATAGTTAAAGTTCATTTTAAATGATAATACATAATTGAAATCAATATTGCATATTCATATACATTCTATACTATCACTGTAAATGACCAGAAAATTTTAGTTGTGTTTATTGCTGGAGAGGGAATTAACTTGGAATATTCATTGACAATGATTATTAGGTTTTTGTTGTACAATGCTTACTTAGTAATTACATCACTAATGAAAAATTAAACATGCATTATCTTGGTCTCTATGTCTCTTATATTCTCTATAATCAAATATGTATTATGTTTACATATTCCAAAATATATTTTACTTTTGAATATTATTAATTCATATATTTAACTGATACCTTTGTAATAATGAATTATATCCAAACATATAGTTCATCTTTTCACTTATTAATTTTCGTTTCCATTTTCCTGATGTTGAATTTTCTTCAAATATATCTTCATTAAGTTTCAAATTGATATCTATAGAAAGTTTTACAACAAAGAAATAATAAATTTCTCCAAATATATATTTCTATCCATCTTTTTATTAATTTCTCATGGGCTGCTTTTATGCATCTGATATAGTAAATTATACTATCTTCAAAACCAATTCATTTATATTTTATTAACTCTTTGAGAGCAAACCCAGAGTTCTGTGAACAATTACTCTCTGCTTCCATTCAGGTGAAAAAGAAAAGTAAAGCAGACCTACAAAATGGCTGGTACCTGTTGAGCCACAATTCCTAGTTGCTCCAGTTGTGTTAATAACAGCTATTTCTTAAGGTAGCTCATATATATATATATATATATATATATATATATACACACACACACATATATACACACACACATACACAGAGATATACATATATGCACACATACATGCTTATATATATTTAGTTTGATATGTATATATGTATATACTCATGTATACATATCTAACCAAATCACATAGCTTAACATCTCAGAGATATTTCCATGAGTTAAAAAACTCATTGGTTTTCTCTCCCATGTATGTATTGAAGCAACTGTTCTGCACTAAGAATAAGCCACAAGCCATAGTTGCTCTGTCTGGAGAAATGTGATAAGAATATGGGGACCTAAGGAATTACGTTCTATAATCATTGTTCATCATTATTTTGTAAACAGTTTTATAATTTTATATTCCTATGGATAGAAAGCCAACCATTTATACTAGAGTAGAAACAAAAGAAGTGCATGTGATCCTCTGGTTGTTTACTGTGGTTTATTAACTAAGATGTAAGTCATACTTCAGTTGACATTCCTGCCTTATAACCTGTGATTTGCATAACTTTCCACTTAGTCTTTGCATTATTAGTCTGCATTTTTATGTATTTTATGAAAATAATATTACCTATATCACATGATTTTACACAAATTTAACAAAGGACATTACAGGAAGATATGGGTGCATTTTGTTTTTATTTTAAAAATGATTATTATTCCAACTCAGATATTCATGGAGGCAAGCAAAGTTTTGGGTTTTTAAACACATGATTCAAATCAAACAACAAATTACCATGAATTCAAATAAAAGGAATTAAGAGACTGAAAAATAAATTACATATAAAACTCCAACATTAAGTTTATAAGGTAAATAGTCAGAAACTCATTTCTTGTTATCAAACAATTGAAACTGAAAGGAGTAGACTAGATAATGGACTAGATAAGATTATTTGCACATGAATACATTGCAAACATACAAAAGTCATATTAATATAAAAAGTAATCATATAAGTTTCTAGTAATTGTAATTGGGTTGGGAATAGCCTTTGAACAATGAAATTAATATTTACCATTTGCATTTACAAAATAGGTTAAGAACAGATGCTAGGAACTTAGTTATAATTCTCAAGAGCAAAAGAACTGAAGGTTCAGAAAAGACAGGTGGTCAAGCAATTAAAATATCTGAATCTCAAAACTCCCCAGTGTTCAATGAAACCCATGTGGGAATTCAGAAATAAAAACACATTGCTTTGGGGTAATATTTTCTTTAATATTGAGAGCTATTTTCAAAGATGATATATATGTTTGAGGGATTATTATTTTTTTAGAGGAACAAAGCAGATAAGAAAGATGGTAGGTACATAAAATTCTATATATTTTTATACTATATTTAGAAGAAAACAGATATATTAGTTAATAATATAATACATGAACTTTAAAAATAGGGTGACATTGTTTCTGTTATCATTTTTTCCTTTAAATAGCAAATGCTTCAAAATGTCAGAATATATTTGTGTTCTTTGAACTGCCATCCATTCACTGAAAAATTTACACATAAAAGGAAATAGTCCTGATTTATTGTGCACTGCCTGGGTTAACTGTTTAACTTATAAAGTGAGTAAATCAAGGCTCATAGGACATAAAAATGAACTTAACTCAGATGAAGATCAAGAAAAAAATGATTAATAGTAACAAAAAAGGAAAACACATTTATAATTTACAAAACTTAACTAAAAGCCTTTATTTTAAAATTATAATAAGTCTTCTAGGACTTAGAGAATGAACAGAATTGACCTGTGGTTTATTCAAGCACATATGATGATGGAATAGACCAAAAATAATATTATTTCTAATTTCAGAAATAATATCCTGTATTTTGTTTGTGTGAATCAAATATATAAACATAAAATGTAAACATAATTTTAAATAAGTAATTATCAAGTATAATTTTAAATGCAGATTTATTAAATGTCACTGAATATAACTGAATGCTTATACATGGTTAGATTTATATAATACAGAAGTTCCTCAATTTACAGTGGAATTATGTCTTGATAAACCTATCCTAAGTTTAAAATACATTTAATATAATACATTTAATACAATAATATTGGATATTATAGTTTTGCCTAGTCTATCTTTTATATGTTTAGCTCAGAACAATTAAATTCGTCTAAATTTAGGGAAAGCATCTAACACAAAGCATATTTTAAAATAAAGAGTGAATTCTTATGGAATTTATTAAACACCTGTAATCAAAAGATGCTAGCAGAACTGCACTCAAGAACATAGATGATTTATTCTCCTGATCTTGTGACTGACTGAGAGGTGCAGCTCAGTTTCCGCTTGGCTTCATAGAATACTGTCTTGCACATCGCCATCCTGGGAAAAGATCAAAATTCAAAGTTGTTTTCTGGAGAATGTCTATCACTTTTGCACCATTTGTGAAGTCAAAAAATCCCAAGTTGAGTCACATATAAGTCACTTTCATATATAAGTCAGTCATAAGTATGTTATTCTATGTCATTGTGTACATATGTATAACAAGCACATGTGCTATTTAGTCATTCAATTTCTTTCAATCTAAAATGTAACTTTGACATTTTTATCTTGCCTTACCTTATTGTCACGTCCAAAAGACCAGGAAGAAAACCCTCCCAAAGGCATATTACTGAGCTGACCCAGACCAATTAATTTTCTCAGAAATGATCCCTACTATTTCTCTAGTGGGGAAACTAACTCATGCATGTTAGTCAAGTTCTCTACCACTGAGCTCCGTCCCCAGCCCTAGACTGAATTCTGTTCCCTCAAATATCAGGCTTCAAATATGATTATACTTGAAGATAGAGCCCAAAAGAAAAGGAGTACAGTTACATGAGGTGTCAGATGGGTCCCCAATTTGATGTATTAGGGTCTTTTATCATAAGAGATACCCAGAGACTTCATTCTTCCTCTTCCCACACTCTCAAAACAGATTTCTGAAAGCAGAAATTGAGCACCCCCAAAACTCTTTCAGAAGGCACCTTGATTCCAACCTTCACACACTCCACAACTCTGAAGAAAAAGTTTCTATTTCAAGTTCAAAACACAAATAACATAAATTTGCTTACTGGAATATCTTATTGTTTAAGGAGGAACATATGGTATATTCCTTTGAACTAAACACAATTGTCTAGGAGATAACTGAATGCATTAATTTTGAACAGACATTAATAAACTTCTAAATTAAGAATGTAAATCTGAATTTGAGTGCAGGTTAAAAAAGTAAACATGAGAGTAATAAATAATTTTATAAACTTATTTCCCAAAGAACTTCAACTTTTAGTTTTTTTTTTGTTTTTTTTTTTTTGTTTTTTTTTTTTTGTAGTGCTGGGGATTGAACCCAGGGCCTTGTGCTTGCAAGGCAAGCACTCTACCAACTGACTATATCCCCAAACCAAGAAATAAAAAGCAAATAGATTTAAAATATTGATTTGAATAGAAGAAATATTGGTGATTATGTTTTAGGAGTGAAAGACAAAATAATTAAAAATAATAGTGAAATTATTTTTTTAGCTAATATTTATTCAGTTAATATTTATTAAGAGAAAATAATTTCCCAGGAACTCTAATAAGTGCTTTAAAACACCTCTCTAAAACTCTGTGAGACTATTTAAATAACCAATTTACAAATGTAGAAACAGGTTAAAATTTTAATATCTTGCCAATTGTTTCACAATCAATAAATGGTGGAAGAAGAATAAAAATGCTCATTTTCTTAATGCAGAAACCTATATTCTTATACATTGTTACATTTTAAAGATGCAGATATGTTTTGTTCTACATTCAATGACCTCTGATGTATATTCATTATTTAATGAATAACCTGAGCAGGACATAAATTCAAATGAAGTCAGTTAGTTAAAATCTTTAAGACTTTGGGGATTCCAGGGAGACAGAGTTGAGCAATTTGAGAATGAAAAAGGAGAGGCTTTACTGGTCTTTCTTGTTCCAAGAAACAGAGACAAGGCTAGTAAATGAAATGGTAGTTGTAGGAGATAAAGAGGCAAGAGAGTCAAAATGAATATATTGTAAGAAATGTCAACAGTAGCAAAAGATAAAGATCCCCATCCCTAAAATGTCATAGTCTCAGTGAGATAACACTACTTCAAGAAAGATCACAGGGCTGGGGAAATCCCCAGCACCGGAAAAAAAAAAAAAAAAAAAAAAGTTTGCAGTAACAAATAAAGATAAGCAGAAAGTATCAGAAGGGAAAGGTAAAAAATAAATTGGGCTATGGGTTGTAAGGAAATCTTTGCCAAGTTGATACATAGATTTGGATTTGAAAAAAAAGCATCCAAGTTTATTCATGAGTCAGTTTTTTTTTTTTTTTTTTTAATTTCTTGAGTAGCATTCCATTATAAAGATTGAAACAATTTACTTTTACATTCAATTCTTTAATGGAGATTTGTGTTATTTAATGAATATTTGTGTTGTTTCAGTTTAGATCAACTATGTTTAACTGACAAAGAAATTTTAAATGTTTTCCAAAACTGTCGGTGCCATTTTATGGTCCCATCAGCAGTGTGGCCCTGCATTTTGGCTATGAGCCCACTCCTTCTAATGGGCATGAAGTGATGTCTTCCTGTGCTGTTAATTTACATTTCCCTGATGTCTGAATGGTTATGGTCTTGTGCATCTTTTATTTAAGTGTGGGTCATCATCTTTATAAAGTGTTCTTCATTTTAATTTATTTTAAACCAACACATAAAGCATAAAAATTATACACATTTATAGGGAAATGTGATATAAAGAGTTTTTTAAAATTATTTCATACACTTTTTTTTTTTTTTTAATTTGCACTGCTTATTTTATCATCCGTGAGTTCAAAGAATTCTTTATACATGCAAACATGTCCCCAATCTATGGACTGCATTTAAATTTCACTAATCATGTCTTTTAAAAAACATATTGATACTTTATGTAAAATAATTATCAACTTTTTAAAAAATGTTGTACCACATTATGTTACTAAGTAATTTTGACTATTCTGAGTTTGTAAAGATACACTTGGACACTATTGGATTGTTTTCTTTAGGTTTAGCTATTTTAAAGTTTAGTTGTGATACCTTATAAGTTTCAGGTTTCACTTTAGACAGAAGTCAAATTTCTTTATTTTCTATTGTTTTGCTACTATTTTTTGAAAAATGCCTGAATTTTTCATTTCTCTAATTTCACTTCTTTTGAAAATAAGTTGAGTAAATGTATGTCTATTTCTGTACTCTCTATTCTGTAACCCTTCATTTATCTATATCTATCTATGTTAATATAATGCTGTTTTAGTATCTGCAACTTTACATTAACTGCAGAGATCATTTAGGATAAGTTATTCAACATTATTCTTCTTTTTAAAAATCATATTAAGTATTCCACACTGTATTATTTACATATGCATTTTAGAATCAACTTGTATATTTCTTTAGATTAAATTCTCCCAAAATTTTGATTCAGATCATAGTGGATCTATATAACAATCCGGGACACATCACAAATGTTGAATCTTCCTCTCCAAGAAAATGATATATCTATTTATTTATTTATCCTATCATTTCTCTTAGTAGTATTTTTAGTTCTTTCATAGGAAGTTCTTGCACACATTTGCCACATATATATGCAAATGCTTATGTATATACATGTTTATTTCACATTTTATGCTCTTCAAATGATACATTATGTTTAATGTAACTTTCCAACTATTCTCCTTTCTACATATTGAAAGAAAATTTATGTTGACTATTGAAATTTATGTTGACTATTGACTTAGAAGTTTCCAAATCATTTATATTTAATAATATCTTTGTTGGAAGATTCCATCAAATTTACCTACATTTCAGTAGGAGCAGAGTTTTACATTTTTCTGTTGTACTTTTGTCCATAAATTTGCATGTATTGTGTTGAATTCTCATTAAGCTCATAATATTTTCTAATGTACTCTTGTTTAATCTGTTTAGTCATTTTTTATGTAGAAATGTATTGCTTATTTTATGAAAAACTGCTTTTACTTAATTTTTATTTTTTTGTTTTTGAGGGGGAAGGCAGGACGGATACTAGGTATCCAGCATTAGCTTCATCCACAGCACTTTTAATTATTTTTTTAAGTTATGAGACAGGTGTCTTGCTAAATTGCTCACATCAGCTGTGAACTTGCCATCCTCCTGCCTCAGTCTTCTGAGTAACTGAAATTACAGGTGTGCATCACCACCTGGATTTTTATTAGTTTTTAATTTAAACCAAACATGATCAGAAATCAGACTCTGCATAATATTCTCTCTGATAAATTTTTTGAGACTTTTATTATACATCATATGATCTATTTTGTTGAAACTCTTGTGTTCTCTGGAAGAAAGAATATCCGTTCCAGCCAGGTGAGGTGGCACAGCCCATACCTATAATCCCAACATCTCAGGAGGCTGAGGCAGGAGGATCTAGAGTTCAAACCAGCCCCAGCAACCACAAGGCACTAAGCAACTCAGTGTGACCCTGCCTCTAAAAAAAATAAATAAATAAAAAACAACAACAACAAAAAAAAACAAAATAGGACTGGAGATGTGACTCAGTGGTTGAGTGTCCTGAGTTCAATCCCCAGTATAGCACTGCTCCCTGACAAAATAGAATATTCATTCTGTTGTTGTAAGGAGTGTTTGAGAATGACACTTATGCCGGTTTTGTTCTCTGTTATTTTTGCTATACCTTTCTGTTTTTCTGTATATTTGTTATATAAATTATGGAAAGAGGAATAGAGAAATATCCAACTAGAATTGTACATTATTCTCTTTTAAGTTCTGTCAGGTTTCACTTGAACTATTTTGAGTAACATTTTTGAGTGCCTACACTTTTAGAATCATTATGCCTATTTTTTTGACTTGGTCCTTCATCATTGTGAAATTCCCTGCTTATAATTAATTCATAATTAATTAATCCATAATGCTACATTGTATGAAATTAACATAGCCACCATAACTCTCTCATATTTTGTCTTTGCACAAGACTGTATATCTTTTCTACGTTTTACTTTTGTCCTCTGTCTTTATCTTTCAGGTGATGTAATGTATGTACAAAATAATTGGCCTGATATTTAATGTCTAATTTAACTATCTCTTTTAATTATAATCTTTATTTCACATATGAATTTTAAATATATATTATTGAATTTAAAACCCTCAACTTAGCATTGTTTTTTATTTATTTCTTACCTTCTTTTCGTTTCTTAATTTGACTTGCATTAATTTAATATATTTTGATTATTCATAGATTTTTAACTGTGTGCTTTATTGTATTTTTGTGCTTTTGAGTGATCCATGATGTGCATTTTAATTAAAATCTTTCCATTATAATATGCCATTTTATTTTCTGTGCATAACATTTAACATTGTACAATTTCATTTATGTTCTCCTGAATCTTGTGTAGTCATGAACAAATTCTGAAGTATGATTCAATATAAGGACCCTTCTTTTAACATATGTCCCCTCTGGCATGCACAAAATTTCCCAGCTGATCACCATAATCTTGTTATTATGTTGACTGCCTTTATTTACAGAAGAAAGTCTTAGTACTTAGAAAATAAAGACAGACCAGATAGATTTATGGACATCCTTTCTGTGTGATTTTTTTCCTTTCTAGAACTCTGGCCTACAATTGTCAATTATCTGAGCAACTTAAACTATTATCTCTGATGCTTCAAGTTAGATGGTCCTCTGAGCTCTGATTCCTTTCTTATCTATCCTTTCTGTGTATAGTACGGAAATGTCAGGATTCACTTTGTTTCTCCTCCTATCAGTACTTACAGTTCTGTGCTTCTCTTGTCTAATTTTTTTTTTTCTTTTTGTGGTGTTGGGGATCAAATCCAGGGCCTTGTGCTTGCAAGGCAAGCACTCTACGGACTGAGCTATCTCCCCAGCCCTGTCTAATATTTTAAAATTATTATTTCCTATATATTTCAGAGTTTTCTAGCTATTTATAATAGGAAGTCTCAGCCTTGTTCCAGGAAGGTTAAATGTGTTCATTTAAATATCTTTATTACATTTAGTATTTAGTATGATTTTAAACTTGATCAAAACAGGAATTTCTATATAATTTTTACCAACAAATCTACTGAATGAGCATCACAGTATCAAATAAAATATATTCAACAAACAGGTGCTTAATGAGTTTCTTCACAAATTGACTCCCAGCAAGGTTAAATTGCTCAAGTTACAGTTGTTTCAGGATATTTAAGAGGGAATGAAATTCATGTTATCTAGTTCAAATATTATTCCTGTTCATATCAGACCAAGTTGACATGTTGAGACATCAATGTGAATTATCAAAATACTTTTCTGTCACTAATGGTTTCCTCTATAATCTGAAATCCATTCCTATCTCTCACAAAATGTATTAATTTTAAAAAAGCATAATTTTCTGCCTCTTTCTGATTATTCTGCTCTTGAAGAGAATATCTTGCATTTTGCTAAACCAAGTTTCAAAAGAAATGGATTTATAATATATTTCTACTCAAAGAGATATGGTAATTTGTAGTTCTTCTTTACTTCTCTTTTTAAATCAGATTTGTTTTAGACCTGTAAATGTTAGCAAAATTCTGAAGTGATGAGTCATGAGAGATTCTGTGTTTTATGTGAGATGCTTATGTAAAAGCAGATCCTGTTTGCCACTATGTTTATTTTTTAGTCAAATATATATATTTTTTTAATTCTGATGCATGGAAAGTATTTTTTTCTAAATATTCTTTTGGTATCTTTATTTTATCCATTTGCATTGTTTGTTTTCCTTTGAAAACCTCTTTCCCCAAAATGAGGTTTATATTCTCAGTAGAAGTTAAGTACATTTGCACATTCTAACACCAGGGGAGCTCAAGGCTGTCCTCTTTCCCACTCTTCCTCTTAACCACATTCATAGGAGTTCAAAGGTTTGCCAGAGCACATGATGTAGCCATGATTTCTGAAAGGAGCAATTACTATAAAGTCTTACATTTACAAGTTGGGTTTTACTTATTTCCATACTTTCTTTTGAAATTTGCATTATTTGGGGGTGGTGTTGCTTATTATATTGTTTATTATGTTTTGATTTTAATATCCATTCTGCCCTAGGTTTGCAAAGCCTTTCCCCACCACCCAAACAAAAACAAACCAAAAAAAAAAAAAAAAAAAAAAGGAGTTGAGAAATTGCTGACTTTTCTTTGTTATAGAGTAGAATTACATAGGACATAGATTGTGACTGTGACTGTATAAGAGTCAGACAATGATAACTTAGGAGAGCTACAAAACATAAGGGAAATGAAGACTTTCTGGCCTTTTATTCTGCAAATATTCATTGAGTGAATTCTCTCTATCAAGCATTATTTTTGATACTAAGGAAAGTGGTAACTAAGCAAGATTCTGTCACAATAAAATCAAAGGATTAGAAATACAAAAAGTATAATATAATATCAGATGATGATAAATTTTTGCATAAGACTAAAACAGGTTAAGAGCATAGAGTAGAACTACCCAATAAAATTCTCTTTAATGATGGAAATATTCTGTGTGTGTTCTATCCAATGAAATAGTAAGTGCATTTTATATTGAGCTATAGAATGCTGCTAGTGAGACAGAAGAATTCCAGTTTTAAATTTTACTTCATATTTGAGCTGAAAATACCACAGCCAAATGGGGATAACACCTACCATATTGTACAAAACAGATGTAACATGGATATTTTCTTTTCAAAAGTAATACTTGAACAAAACCTTCATGAAATGAGGGAGTGATTCTTCCTATAGCTAGGAAAAGAACATTCCATTTTGGGAAACTCTGAACCAAGAACATGTGCCATTACATAGTGATTTAAGAAGTGTCTTTGTTCCAGTATTTGTCCATTTCAGATCAAAGTAAACGTCATGTCTGGTTGAAACAAGCCAAAACCTCTTGGTAGTTAAGCTTCTTGCTTCCAATTTATTATACATTGTATAAGTTATTTTACTGTATAAATACCAAATAAGTACATCTTTTTACACCTGAGATGATTATTTTTGTGTGTGAAGTTCATGACGGAATTGAATTCTTCATTCACTGACCTGCATCAATGATGAAGTCAGATAAAGAAGTAGATTAAAATATTAAACATAATACTTGAAATATATTAATAGCCAAAAATAATGACTTATTCTTCTGACTTCTCTGACACTGGAAGGTATTAAAAATGACACAGAGTATTTCAGTATGCAAAGGAAAAGCACAACCATTTCCATTGTGGTTGTCAGATTTTTAGAAATTTTTATAGAGTAATTAAGTCAAATAAATTATGATTAATTCAATATATCAAGTATGATATGGGATATAAAGAATGATAAAATTATGGCATTTGCAGGCAAATGGATGAAATTGGAGAATATCATGCTAAGTGAGATAAGCCAATCTCAAAAAGCCAAAGGAAGAATGATCTCGCTGATAAGTGGATGATGACACATAATGGGGGGTGGGAGGGGTCAGTGTTAGGGTTAGAGTTAGGGTTAGAGAGGGGGGCAAGAATGGAGGAAGGAAGGACTGTATAGAGGGCAAAGAGGGGTGGGAGGGGTGGGGAGGAAAGGGAAAAAAGAATGAATCAAACAGCATTACCCTATGTAAATTTATGATTACACAAATGGTATGCCTTTACTCCATGTACAAACAGAGAAACAACATGTATCCCATTTGTTTACAATAAAAAAATATGATATGGGATCTATTTTCTTAAATCCTATCCTTGGCAGAATACCATTTTCAGATTATTTATCAATAAAAATAAAGTAAATAATTACTTTATAAAGATCATCTATGTAAGTGAATTCTTTATGCATTTTCTTTGCTGAGAAATTGTATTGTAGTATCAACATTTTGCTAAGTAGAAAGCTTTTATAGTGATTCATTGAACTAACCTAGCATTGCTCCATTCAAATATATTTAAATAATTTGGAATAAATTTTACTTTTACTGAATATGTACTTTATTTGTACTACTTAGAGTTGTCTAATTAAAAATAACTAATAGTTCTTGCCAAATTTAGTTATATTGTTTCTCACTATCTTTTGAAATTTGCCAAAATGTTTTTATTGCATTTTGGCTGTAGGGATATTTATATGAGCTTCTTGTTTCCAGCAACATATTCCACATGTATTTAGGGCTTAGGAAAAATCATTTAGCAAATGACATAAATGTGTTGACCCAAGTCTTGGATTCCAATCTGAATAGTGACAGCCAAACTTCTTGGAAGGTGCTAACTTCCATGATCTCTTGGCACTAAGTACAGGAGAATGTTTCCTGTGTCCTCAAGATATCAGTGTAGTAAATAAACCAGGAATTAAATATCACAAATAATTATTTCTTCAAGATAAATAATTATGCAAAGATAAATTAGTTGAAACTTTTCTGAGTGATTTTGTATTTTAAATACTTGTAAAAATTGAGAATGCTATTTAAAATATTTTATAGCACATAATTAAAAATTTCTATCATGCATTTGGTGGTACCAATATTCTATTATACTAAAATAATAAAGTTATTCTATAAACAAACTCATGATATTATAGATAAAAAACACAAAGTACATCAGATGGAATTTGGCAATTGGCAGGATATCATAATTAATTACCAATGACCAACTAAGGTACAGACCTGGAACACAAGAAGCACTTATTGAAGAATTGTTCTTGTTATTCAATGTATAGGAAGTGAAGGATAATAGAATTCATGAGCTTATCAATGAATATGGGAAATTATTCTGGTAAGATTTGATATTTTTCATTAAGTAAAATAATGCAAGAATTTGGGTTGTTTCCTATTTTCTATGAGAAAAAGTAAAGAACTTTGGATGTTTAGAGACCTCTTGAGAACTGGGCTAAACTAGATTATTGATATGTAATAGGTTTATTTTAATATTACAGTACTTCTAAATAAACTTTCCAGTGATAATCTGTAATATATTTTTTTAAATTTCAGACTTTATGGTGTGATATTACACTGAGATTTAAATAAGAATAGTCTAATCATCTATTCATACTAACATACTAATCAAAAATACACTGCTATATATTTGTCAGAGGTAACAATCATAAACCAAATTAAACCAAAAATGAAAAACAAAAAATAAAAAAAGACTCTGATTTGTAGTAAGGTAATTATCTTATTGAATAATAGTTTTTTAGCCACGAAATCAGTGACAATAATTAGCATTATGAATATTAAAACTGACAATTTTGTTGTATGCAAAATATTGCAAGTTATTTAATTACAAATATCTCTATTCCATGTTTTTGATACCTATAATAATATTTCAATGAGGAAGTACTGGGGATTGAAATGGAACAACTATTTTAAAAACATTCATTAATAATAATTTGTTAAAATGAACCTTACTATTATGCAGAACTATATAGTGAAAATTATAAAAATGACCTTTCTGGAAATTTTCACCTCTAGAGGGAGTTCCATGTATTAAAAGTAAAATTAAAGGAGAATCATATTTTTCTCTTCTTCGATAGGAAAGGGTTGTTGTGAAAGGTGAAGAGAGAAAGAAAGATACTTCTCTAACATAGATATATTCTTAGGCAGATCTGTTTTTTATAAGTTTTTATGTGGAAGTCAAGGAGCTGAAAAAATCTTTAAGACAATCTTAGAACAAATACCTTAATAAAAGTTTTATATATGAGGAGTACCATATTTTGGTTTGAATGCTATATTTAAAAAACTTTAATTTCCAAACAGTGTAAAAGACAACTGGTTTCTCAGTCATGAAAACATCTGTCCTGGAGTCTCCAAGAACTATCCATTTTTATTCTTTGGTTACTTTGTTGTAGCCAAGAGTGTGTTAGGGATTTAAAAAAAAAAAAAAATGCCTCTTTAAGTTTCTGAGGACACAAAATTTTTCTTTAAAGTTAGAATCTCTTCACTTTGAAATCTAATACAACAAAAAAACATTTAAAGCATAGAAAGAGTATACTGGTCATATATACATAAACTATTTTGGTAAAAAGTATCAGTTAATGGACAAGTCATAACTGAAATTACTAAAAAATTATACTGCCTCTTTGAATTATCACTATCTACATAATATTTTCCCAAATAATTAATATAATGCATACAGCAACCATATAACCAATATTTCACTCTCTTCATATTTTATTCACTCTCTTAATAAAATCAAGGAAGTAAAATATGACATTTTAGCAGTATTCACAAAATTTTTTTTTATACAATGCAAGAATATCAAATTACAATGATATTGTCTCTCCATTCAAAGCCTTAAGCAAAAAAAATTGAACATAAAATTTACTGTGTAAACATTTTATTTTAATATTATTTTGTGAATAAAAATTTATTCCTTGATGTTCATGCTCAATTATAAAGTTTGTCCTGTTTTCATGAAGAATTTTCCAAAAGGAGAAGTTACTTTGTTTATAAGCTTTACTACTTTCTTAAAATGAAATCTTAAGCAATATTTCTGCATGCTAATAAAATACTTCTTAAAGTTAACTAAGAGAAGGAATTTCACTGTTTAAGTCAAAGTTATATTGATATGCACAGAGCTGGAGATAATGATAACTAACTATACAGGCATATTTTTAAAAAATACTATTTCAACTTCTTGAAATCATATATAATTTATTCATACTCTATCATTCATGTGATTTTAATTAAGTTACTGTGAAGTATAAAATCTCATTAAAATAAACAGGCAGAAGAGGTAATACTGAAAAGAAGACATAGAGTTTTTAAATCATTGAATTAATCTTTTTTTATATTTCATAAACATTTGAGGATGTAAGATTTGAGGAAAAAAATTAAAGATATTGCATGTTGATACATAAACTCTCATGTTTGCAATTTTTATGTTACTATCATGAAAAAATTTCACCTGCAGGTGTTTTAAGATTACTGAAAAATGTAAGGACTATTTAAATGGAAAAGACAAAATTTACAAAAGACATCCATTAATATATCTCTCTATATATTGATCTATAATGGTGGACATATAGATATAAGTCTATAAAATGCAAACTGAAATTCATTTTAATACTGTAAAATTCAGAAGATGAATACACTTACATGTCAGGTAAAGAGTTTTCCAAACTAAGATTGTTAAAATTACTTCTGTGTTTTTTAAATTTATATATTATACTGTTGCTGGCTGTTGGGCAACAAAGTCCGATGTACTTCCTCAGGGTCCGCCTGAGGAGAATACGGGCCGAGCAGGATGATGAGTGTTGGTGGCAAAGGAAACACACCAGAGCCAGGAGGTCTGTCAGTGCACAAGGCACAGCAGGAATCTCAACTTTATTGTACGGGTCAGGCGTATATAAGGCCTTAGCGGGTAGAGATAAGCAGGTCAACAGGGAGTTACACATAACTGGTTGCTGGGTAAGAACACATTTTTCAGGTCCCAGGGGAGAGAGGCAGTACAAGGAAGTCCGGGTAAACTATTGGCGGGCCAGGCAGTGCCATGTTTGAGGAAGAGGTTGCCATGAGGGTGCAGTCTCCATTTTAGGGTGCGTTCCCTATAATTGCAACATCTAACCAAGAGGGAGAAAGACCAGCACAGCCTGTCTCTTTCATTGACTACCATGTAAAACCCTGGACAGCCATCTGAGGACTTTTCAAAGTAACACAAAAAGCAAGCTAATGGGGACAGGAAGCCAATAGCCAAAAAACAGGTCAGATGCAAGTGTAACCATGTGCTCTCTCCCCTCTCTTCCCTCTCTTCACCATGGTGAGGTCCCACTGAGAATCCTGTGTTGAGAGTTGGGCGATCAGTGCTGATGGTAGCATCTGAACTCCAACAGATTTTCTCTCCATCTGGAAAGATAATGGAAAGTAAACGTCTACAATCTGAAGGGTGTATAAATGCACATTTTTTTCTCTTTTCTCTCCCAGAAAGATTCAGTCAAAGAGTTGCAGCTGAAAGAGCTATATCATCCATTACTCCAAGGACTCCTATTTTCATTTAGTGAAGAATGATATATGGAAACAGATGTGAGTTTCGATTTGATTATCACTATATGTGGATATATACAAAGTAACACACACACACAAATAGGCAAATATATCTATCATATCTACCTATGTTTCATCACTGAGCTCTCATACTAATTGCAAACTAAAACTACAAGGTTATTCTAGGTATTACTATGGCAATTAAAAAACTTAATTCTATTATTTTATTTTTGTAAAATTTGCTGTAGTTATACTTGACAGTAAGAGGCATTTTGATACATTGTACACAAATAGAGCATAAATTCTCACTCTTTTGACTGTACATGGTGCAGAGTCACACCGGTAGTGTAATCATACATGTACATAGGGTAATAATATCTGAATCATTCTACCATCCTTCCTATCCCCATTGCCCCACCTCTCCATTTACACTCCTCTGCACAATCCAAAGTTCCTTCATTCTTTTTTAATGACACTCCCACACACATACACACTATGGATCAGCATCTGCTTATTAGAGAAAACATTCGGGCTTTGATTTTTTGGGATTGACTTATTTCACTTCACATGATATTCTCTAGTTCCATCCACTTACCTGCAAATGCCATAATTTCATTCTTCTTTAAGACTGAGTAATATTCCATTGTGTATATGTACCACATTTTCTTTATCTATTCGTTTGTTGAAGGGTATCTAAGTTGGTTCTATAGTTTAACTATTGTGAATTGAGCTGATGTAAACATTGATGTGACTGAGTCACTATAGTATGCTGATTTAAGTCCTCTGGGTATAAACCAAGAAGTGGGATAGCTGGGTCAAATGGTAGTTTCATTCCAAGTTTTCTGAGAAATCTCCATACTGCTTTTCATAATGGTTGCACCAATTTGCAGTCCCGCCAGCAATGTATGAGTGTACCCTTTCCCCACATTCTAGCCAACATTTATATTGCTTGTATTCTTAATAATCGCCATAAAATTAGTGAGATGAAATCTTAGAGTAGTTTTGATTTGCATTTTTCTAATTGCTAGAGACATGACCATTTTTTTCATATGTTTGTTGATCGATTGTATTTCTTCAATGTATCTAATTACTGAAAAATAATTTTATTTTTCTTTTTTGGTACACACCAAGAACGTCTGCAGTAATTTTGTTTTTTTCTTTTTTTGAGATATGGTCTCACTAAGTGACTCAAGATGATCTGGAACTTGCCATCCTCCAGGCTCAGCCTTCTGAGAAACTGGGATTACAGGCAAGCAACAACGACCCTGGTTTGACCCGCCTTCTGTTTATTTCTCCAAATTTCTTGCCACAATAGTCACAAGTTTGACACATACAAGAGAACCACCTCAAAACCAGATACCATCAAGTGGGACTGATCCTTATCTCTGCTTCAGGGAGAAAGGTAAAAAAGTAGAATGAAGTAAAAAAGGAAAAAGAAGGGAATGGAAAGATGAGGTAAGAGAAAAGACAGAGAGAAAAATGGGGAGATGAAAAAAGAAGTGGGAGAGAGGAAAGGTGCTTTTCCATATTTGGCCACAGGTATAATGCTAGTACCTACTGAGGGGCAGGTGGATGAGATAAAGTAGAGTTTGTGGTAGCTCTCCTCTGATATGAAGGAAGGGTTAGGGAATAGCAGGAAGCGGGGACCTTGTCCCTGTCACAGACATGCTTGCCAAGCCTGTTCAAAGTGCTGGCCCTTTTCCATGTGGTGTTATCTCAAAACCAGAATTCTAGCTTCTTGTCAGTATAGGAGCTCAAGGTTCAGTTCGGGCTTAGTCTATTTATGCTGTCATAAGAAAATGCCATAAGCTCTGTGGCTTATAATCAACACACCTTTATCACTCACAGTTCTGGAAGCTGGGAAGCCAAGATCAAGGCCCTGGTAGACTGTGTCTGCTGAAACCTCCCTTTTTGATTCATGGATGGTGATTTTACACATGAGTGAAGGGGATATCTAGCTCTCTGCAGTCTCCATAATAAAGACACTAATTCTAGGAGGGTTGAGCCCTCAGGAATTATTCGCCTGATGCCTTGCCTCCTAATACCATCAGCTTGGGGGCTAGTACTTCACTGATGAACTTTGGAAGGACACAAGCATGTGCATCAAGCAAGATCCAGTAAAGAGGATAAGGAATAAAAATAAGGAAGCTGACAAGCAATGATATTCCCTTATCTCTGATATGTAGTTTGCTTACTATTATACAGGCAATAACCAAATTTAGAACAGCTTCTCACTCTAAAATATTTCCTTTCCAACCATGTGTGGTCAATCTTCTCTCTTAGGCAATGGCTACACACAACCTCTGTTTGATTTCTGTCATAATAGAGTTCCCACTTAAGAATGCATTAGAGACACAAATAAAAGGGATGTGATACTTTGTGTTTCATTTATTTTACTTAATATCATTTTGACCTGTATCTGTGTTATTACATGTATTAAATATTGGGCTTTTTTCAATAACAAGGATGTGTACATTAAGATGATTTTATCCATTCATATAGTGACACACATTTATTTTTATTTAATTTTTAAATTTAAGTGATTAATGTTTCTGTCAATGGTCATAGTTATATGTTTTTGTGTTCCTATGATTTTATCTTGGATAGTAACCTTGCGCATTCTAGGCAAGCATCCAACGAGATGAGCTATATCGTCAGACAGGGTTTTGTGGTTGTAAGAAAACTGGTTCTTTATCATAAGAGAGTACACCAATTTGCATTTCTGCCAAGAATAGATGTCACCAAAGGAAGCATTGCAAGATCAAGCATTTGAAGTGGCCAAGATAGAAGCATCAATATTTCTATAATTAAGCCTTAGAATTCTGAGAACATCACTTTCAACACAATTCATTGTTTAAACAAATTAAGGTGGAAAAAATCAAGAGGGAATTCTGAAATAGGCTCAAATTACAATGGAAAACCAGAAAAAGGAAGTGTGAATTAGAATTACAGAGAAGTAAGGAAAACATAAAAATGGGTAACTTAAACCTTAACACGTCTATAATTGCATTATATGGGAATGACCGTAATGATCAAATGATCATAATGATCAAAATTCAGATACTGCCAAAATGGATTTTAAACCCATCACCCAATTATATATTGTCATTAAAAAACTAATTCAAACACAGTTAAACACAAAGTGACACTTTCTTAGAAATGTATCATTAACAATTTCATCGTTGAGTAAACATCGTAGAGTGTATCTACACATACCTATATAATATAGCCAGTACATGTGTAGGCTATATGATACTGTCAATTTTTGCAGTAAATTTTGTATGCTAGGGGACATGATGAGTAAAAAAGCATGAGATTAATTGAAGTACAGGAGAAAATGATGCAAACAATAGACACTATAAATAGCTAATGAGGTTACTGCTGATGCAACAGGACATATAGTTTTATAGCAAACATTTTCTTTAATAAGCAGAAGTACATAGTAAAATAGTGATTAAAAGTATAGTACTGGTACCTATTCATTGAATATTATTATGAAGACTTATGTATTGTACCTAATTGTACATGCTGTATATTTATATGAATGGCAGTGCAGAATATTTGTTTACACCCGGATCATCACAGACACATGAGCAACATGTTGCACTGGTGCTACTATGTCGTCATTAGTCAACAGTGACTTCCAGCTCTGTTATAATCTTATGAGATCACTGGCATACATGAAGTCTACTGTTGACTAGAATGTTATTATGTGGCACATGACTTTGCAATAACTAGAGGGAAAAGGTAAATAATGGAAAAAGTTTGAGCATGTAAATATGAATCTAAAGTAATATCAGAAGTGATTACAGTTCAACAGAAAAGTGAACTTCACAGCAGTTCAGTGAAAACACATAAATAAGCACATGTAAAACTGGTAATATCTAAATAAGTTTGGCAAATTACACCAATGTCAATTTTCCATGTTGAATACTGTACTCTGTGTAATCTGATATTATTTGGAGAAACTGGATCAAGAGTGTATGGGACTTCCTAATATTTTCCTTTAAAACTGCCTGTGAATCTATAATTATTTTAAAATAAATCATAAATGTTTATGCCCCAAACAATGGAGCATCTACATACATCAAACAAACCCTTCTCAATTTCAAGAATCAAATAAACCACAACACAATAATACTGAGTATCTTTAACACATCTCTCTCACTATTGAATAGATATTCCAAACAAAAACTAAGCAAAGAAACTGTAAAACTAAATAGTACAGTCAATAATTTAGACTTAATGGATGTATATAGAATATTTCATCCATCATCAAGCAAATACACTTTCTTCTCAGCAGCACAGGGTCCTACTTTAAAACATATTATATCTTAGGCCACAAAGCAACTCTTAGCAAATACAAAAATATAGAGATAATAACTTGCATTCTATCAGATCATAATGGAATGAACTTAGAAATCAATGATAGAACCAGGTGCATTGGCTCTATCCCAGTGACTCAGGAGGCTGAGGAATGAGGAGTATGAGTTCAAAGCCAGTCACAGCACCAGCAAGGTGCTAAGCAACTCAGTGAGACCCTGTCTCTAAATAAAATACAAAATAGGGCTGGAGACATGACTCAGTGATGGAGTGTCCCTGAGTGCAAACCCTGATAACCACTCCACAAAAGAAATCAATAATAGAATAAAAAATAGAAGTTACTCCAACACCTGGAGGGTAAATATTATGCTATTAAATGATGAATGGATAGAAGAAGAAATCAGGGATGAAATAAAAAATACCTAGATGTGAATATGAATAGTGATATATCAAAATCTCTGGGACACTACAAAGTCAATGTTAATAGGAAAGTTCATTGTATTGAGCTCATTCATTGAAAGAATAGAAAGTCAGTGAACAAATGACTTAACATTGCATCTTAAAGCCCTAGAAAAAGAAGAACAAATCAACACCAAAAGCAATAGAAGACAGGAAATAATTAAAATCAGAGCTGAAATCAGTGAAATTGAAACAAAACCATTGAAAAAACTGACAAAAAAAGTTGTTCTTTAAAAAATAATTGATAAACACTTAGTCATGCTAAAGAAGAGAAAGAGAGAGAAAACTCAAATTACTAAAATTCTCGATGAAAAAGGAAATATCACAAAGGACACAATACAGAAGATAATTTGAAACTATTTTGAAAATTTATACTCCAATAAAATAGAAAATCTCAATGACATTAACAAATTTATAAAGACATATAATCTACCCAAACTGAATCTGGAGGACATACAAAATTTAAACAGATTGATTTCAAGCAATGAAATTGAAGTGGCCATCAAAAGTCTACCAATCAAGAGAAGCCCAGGAGCAGTCAGATTCTCAGCCAAGTTATATAAGAACTTCAAAGAAGAATTATCACTAATACTCCTCAAAATATTCCAGGAAGTAGAAAAGGAGGGAATCCTTCCAAACTCATTCTATTTAGTATCAGTATCACCCTAATACCAAAACCACACAAAGACATATCAAGGAAAGAAAATTTCAGACCAATACCCCTGATGAATGTATATGCAGAAATTCTTAATAAAATATTGGCAAATTGCATACAAAAACACATTAAAAAGATAATGCACTATGGTCAAGTGACTTTCATCCTAGGAATGCAAGGTTGGTTCAAACATACAGAAATCAATAAACATAATTCACCACATCAAGAGACTTAAAGACAAGAATCACATGATTAGTTCAATAGATTCAGAGGAGGCATGACAAATTTCAGCACCCCTTTCATACTCAAAACACTAGAAAAACTGGTGATAAAAGGAACATAGTTCCACTTTATAAAAGCTATCTATTCCAAGCCCAAGGTCAATGTATTTAAATAGAGAAAAATTGAAGGTATTCCCTCTAAAAACTGGAACAAGACAGGGATACTCTCTTTTACCAATTCTATTCAACATAGTCCTGGAAACTCTAGTCAGAATAGTTAGATGAAAGGAATTAAAGAGATACAAAAATGAAAAGAAGAACTCAAACTACCAGTATTTGCATATGAAATGATGCTATATTTAGAAGCTCCAAAAAATTCCTCCCCAAAATCTAGAACTAATAAATGAATTCAAAGTAGCAGGATATAAAATCAAAACCCATAAATCAAATGTATTTCTATACATCAGGGATGAATCCACTGAAAGTGAAATTAGGAAAACTACCCCATTCACAATAGCCTCAAAAATAATAAAATAATTGGGAATCAATCTAACAAAAGAGGTGAAAGACCTCTGCAATGTAAATTACAGAACACTGAAGAAAGAAATTGAAGAAGACCTTAGAAGATGGAAAGATCTCCCATGTTCTTGGATAGGTAGAATCAATATTGTCAAAATGGTCATACTACCAAAAGTGCAGATTAATGCAATTCCTTCTAAATCCCAATGACATTCTTCATAGAACTAGAAAAAGCAATTGTGAAATTCATGTGAAAAAATGAGACCCAGAATAACCAAAGCAATCCATGACAAGGAAAGTGAAGCAGGAAGCATCACAATTCCACTCCTTAAATTGTACTACAGAGCCATAGTAACAAAACAGCACGGTGTAGATGTGTAGACAAATGGTAAGGAATAGAAGATACAGAGACAAACCCACATAAATACAGTTATCTCATACTAGGCAAAGGTGCCAAAAACATTCATTGGAGCAAATATAGCCTCTTCAAGAAATGGTGCTAAGAAAACTGGAAATCCACAGGTAACAAAATGAAATTAAACCCCTATCTCTCATCCTGCACAAAATTCAACTCAAAGTAGATCAAAGACTTAGGCCCTAGATACCTGTGCCTAAAAGAAGAAAAAATAGATCCAAATCTTCACCATGTCAGCTTAGGACCTGACTTCCTTAACAAGACTGCTAAAGTGCAAGAAGTAAAATCAAGAATCAATAAATGGGATGGATTCAAACTAAAAAGCTTCTTCTCACCAAAGGAAATGATCAAGAATGTGAAAAGAGAGCCTACAGAACAGGAGAAAGTCTTTACCACATGCACGTCAGGATCAAGGCATTAATCTCCAGGATATATAAAGAACTCAGATAACTCAACACCAAAAAAAAAAAAAACAAAAACAAACAAACAAACAAAAAAACAAAAAGCCAACAACAGCAACAACAATAACAAACCCTAAGAAATAACTGGGTTAAGGAACTGATCAGAGACTTCACAGAAGAAAAATAATCAAAGAACAAATACATGAAAAAAATGTTCAATATATCTAGCAATTAGAGAAATACAAGTCAAAACTACTGGAAGATTTCATCTCACTGGAGTCAGAATGGCAATTATAAAGAATACAAGCAACAATAAATATTGGTGAGGATGTGGGTGAAAAGGTACACTCATACAATGCTGGTGGAACTGCAAATTGGTGCAACCATTATGGAAAGCAGTATGGGGATTCCTCAGAAAACTTGGAATGAAACCACCATTTGACCCACCTATCCCACACCTCAGTTTAAACCCAAAGTTCTTAAAATCAGCATACTACAGTAATGCAGCCACATCAATGTTTACAGCAGTTCAATTCACAATAGTGAGACTATGGAACCAACCTAAATACCCTTCAACAGATAAATGTATAAAGAAAATGTGGTATATACACACAGTGGGATATCACTCAGCCTTAAAGAAGTATTAAATTATGGCATTTTCAGGTAAATGGATGGAACTGGAGACTATCATGCTAAGCAAAATAAGCTAATCCCCCCAAACCAAAGGCTGAATATTTTCTGACATGCAGTTGCTAATTCACAATAAGGGTGGGTGAGTAGGGAAATACAGAGTTACACTGGATTAGGCAGAGGGGAGTGAAGCTGGGGTATGGTGGAAGGAAGGAGAGTAGAATGAATGGGACATTAACCTATGTACATATAGGATTACGATTGGTGGAATTCTACACCATGTACAACCAGAAGAATGAGAAGTTTTACTCCATTTATGTATGATGTATCAAAATGCATTCTACTGTCATATTTAACTAATTAGAACAAATAAAAAAATTAAAAGTTAATAAATGAAACAATCCTTATAATCAAAGTTTGAAACTTTTTATATACCAACCTAAAAGATCTCCAATTTATAGTGTTAACTGAAAAATCAAGTTACATACTATGCATATTAGATAATACTACTTGTATGAATGATGGGAAAAAAGAATACATATTGTGTGTGTGTGTGTGTGTGTGTGTGTGTGTGTGCGCGTGTAGGTCATACTGGGAATTGAACCCAGGTATGCTCTGCCACTGAGCTACATTACCTGTTTGTTTGCTTACATAATAAGTAGTCTTGCTAAGTTGCCTAGGTTGGTGTCAAACTTGTGATCCTCCTGCCTTAGACTCCAGAATGACTGGGATTAGAAGTGTGCAGCATTGAACCTGGCTTCTATTCATTTTTGACATTATAAGAATTAAGAATAAACTTTGAAAGGATACAAAAGTGATACTTGTTAAGCTGTGGGAGTTTAAGTTTAAGGTATAACATTTTATGACACATAAATTGTGTGAATATTTGTTATTAAAGTAATAACTAAATCAAATAAGATTTACTAATACTTTGAAAAACCACACTTTTTTCTCAGTATAATGGAAGAAGCTCAGAAATAATTTACAAAAATCAAACTGGATTTGTAAAATATTAGTACATCAAGATAAATGGAATTTCATTCAGATTAGAAAAAAGTTCCACACATCGAAAGAGAAAAAATAGTATTTATCACACATGGAAGGCAATCATTTTATATAATTTAAAATAACAAAATAATTGCATATCAAGAAATAGACACATATCAACTTTATAGAATAACTACAAAACATTGATAGCCATGTAAACAGTTTCCCATTAAAGTAAGACACAGGAAAAACATGCAAAATATAATTTTCTCTCAGCATTTTAATATCTTGAAACTAGCCTTACATCCAGATTTATAAAAACTAGGGAAGAAAGTGAAAAGATTAAGTAAAATTATTGACAAATTATTTATTTATCTCAAATAAATCAAACTGAATCTGCAGATTAATTAAAAGACCTACAAGACAATTTCAGTAATATCAATAAAAAGATTAAATTAGAGAGGCATTAATGTTCCTATAGAATAAATTGCATATAGCAAAAGTAAAACCTGATTAAAAATAGGAGCAAAACAATACTGTGTATAGAGCTAGGACAAAAATCTTAAGAATTTTTTGAATGTTAACAAAGGAGCTGACACCACAGGTAATAAGGAGTGCTACAGAATTACTTATGAAGGATTAGCATAACTAGACCTAGATCTCTGCAAAAATATGATTAATTTAAGGATCTGTAAAGAAACAGATTGCCAGGAGTAGATGGTATAGGTGGTGGCCTTGTTTATCATGCTAGCTCTAAACTCTAGATTAGAAATAATAAGATCCTGTAGGGAAAAAATTAATGACAATTAGAAATGAGAAAGAGAATATAAATAAATACAAGAAATAATATGATGTAGAATTTTAACAACTTAACAACTTATTGTTTATGTGATACATAATTTAAATGCTCCCTGGGTGATTCAGAATGCAATTAACTAAATTAAACAATGATAGAGATACAGGCTCTAATGAAGGCCAAGAGAATACAAAGTCCTTAGAGAAGAGGAGAAAAGGGACTGAGAAGGTATCACTTTGGATCTGAAGCAATTAAATAAGATGTTTGTTTGTATTTATGTGTATATGAGTCAGCATACATACTCACTAAGGAGAAACTATAAGATCCAGGAGAATTTTAGTCTTTTTCCAATTTGCATTTCTGTACATTTTATAATCACATCATTTAAACTGTTAATTTTATGTGTGAACTTGGCTGGGTCACCATGCCTAAGAATATGTTCAAACATTACTGTATTATGGGTGTTTTTGAATTTGTTTTTAAACGAGATGACATTTAAATTGGACTTTCCATAAAACTGACTACCCTGCATCATAAGGTGAGCCTCATCCAATCAGTTGATGGCCTGGGAGTTTATCTAGCTGGTGGCTATTAGAATTCAACTGCTGATTTTATAGTTTTCAAGTTCCATAACTCATGAGCCAATTCTGTAAAATAAATCCACCCCCCCGTATCTCTCTCTCCATATATGTATAAATTACATATATACATAATATTATATTATGTATACATTATATTATATATATCTCCATATTTTTATATATATAAAATATATATGTATCTATATAGATATATAAGATATATAATTATGTGTACTTCCTATTCTGTTTTTCTGAGAAACTCTAATACTGTTATTTGTCTTTCCTCTTTTTTTTCAATAAAATAAATATTTATAGGTTTAATTTTCCTTAGAAAAATGTGTGGTCCTCAGGGAACCACTCTAACTTATCTTTGATATTAATTTTATGGATTAAGTATGAACATGCATATTTCAGTGGCTTCATTTATTGTACATATATCACACTCTTCATGAGGCAGCAACATGCTTGCTGATGTTTTAGGGGTTTTGAACATAAGGTAGTTTCCTACCCCTTTCTAAAATGTAAAAAAATCTTTGCTTTGAATGAGTGCAGAACCTGTCAAGATGGTTCCTCTACCCTGGCAAATGGCAGATAGTTTAACATTTATGTCATCTTTCCCAAAACAGCGCATTTTACCTTGAGCCCAACTCTAGCACCTTGAAATTTTTCTGGTTCAAATAAAGGGAGGAGTCCAATACACAGCCTTGGTTTTATCCTCAAGTATTTCCTAGAGAAGTTGGAAGCCTCTGCCTGGCTCCTTACCCTCCTCTCAATCTTTCTTAAAGAGTAAACAGACTTCTTCCATGTCTTGGACTAAGAGTGCACTTTAATAATTCATCAAAAATTAATGTTTTCATTTGCTTTAGTGACTGTGGACTCCTAACCCTGTGCTCTCTAGGAAGTAAGAAGGATAATGTGTCCCTAATACAATCAAAAGGTGCTTGTCACTCACTTGGTTTACTTGTGAGCCAGATCTCTGTTGGGTTTACATAATTTTATTGTTTGTGGATTATCTATTTTCTCTCAGTGCTAAGATAGGAATGACATTTTCTTATAATGGTAAACAATCTGAGAGAGAGCAGAAGACCTCAGTTGTGTTCAAAATAGAAATAGCTACTGAGCTACAGGATCATGATTTATTCACAGTTTAGTATATATGTATTTCAATTAAACTAATATAAATATAAACTCCAATACCCCAGCTGATTTCTGAACATGTCACCCTTATTCTGAACATCATACTTCTTCATATTTTGCCACGAAAATCAGGTAACTTGCAATACATTGTGTCAGTGTATCTCCTTCTCACCTCAGCATGTCAGGAGGCATTTGCCTTTTCCTTTCTCCTTTGTCTAATATATATGACATAAGTCTTTTATATATGTATAGCATATACATATATTTTTATTATTTATGCTTGTAGATGTAGACATTTCCTTTTCATTGACTCATAGAATGATACATTCATTAACAAAATTTAGTAACCACATATGTAGTACTATTTCAGGCACTGGAGATGAAAAAAGAGAATCTTCCCCATTTGAGAGCTCAGAATTTGTAGGAGGAGAGAAAAGGGGAAGAGAGGAAAACTGAATTACTGAGAAATAACAACAAAACTGACAAAATCTGGAAAATGAAATCCAGATATAGTTATCCATGTCTGACTACAGAAGAGCTGAGGCTATGATAGATATCATTTTAATAAACATACCTTTTACTCTTTGTCAGGCCATCAATATGAGGTAATGTCAATTTAATCAGTAAATAAGCTGTATTGGGGTTTTCTTACTGGCACAGTTTCCTTTAGAGTACCCACAAGTTAGATTGAAATGTATTTATTCAACCATAAATTAAGTATATTTTCAAAATTTTTAATGTATTTTTTAAATCGATATCCAGAAATTTTGTGTTCTTCATAAGATTATTAGCAATACATGGAAAATGTCTGTGACTTCCAGCAGAGTTTGCTATGATATTATTCAAACTTCTCAGAAGAAAATGTGATTGTTTAATTTTACATTTCAGAATGTAAGAATAATGTGGAGACCTTGTTTCTCTTTTGTTAGCTGTCCTGTGGGAAGTGGGTATATATAATTTTTCTACCTATGTTTCTACTTTCCAATAAACTTTTTAAAGCAACTTTATATATATATATATATATATGTATATATATATATATATACTCACATATATAATCAACACTTTAGCAACCATATGTATAGCTAACGTTTACTATTTATAATTTGCTTTATAACTTGTTTGATATTTTTGAAATACAGAAAATTTGTAATGGAATATATTAATATTTGTATATATTTGGACATTATGTTATAAATAACTCATCAGTTACTGACTTTCTATATGTATTTATGCTATATCTATTTCATGATTTTTTTTTATATTTGATGTTTTACCCCATGCAATTTTTTTTTATCTTACCAACATTGGCCCAAATATCAGAAATATTGAGAGCTTAAATTCCATCTTCAACTGTCCTTCAGTGCTACTGTGAGCACGTTTATGTAGTATTTTTTTTTCATATATTTGCAATTTCAACCATTTTTGGTAAATATTTAGGAGCGAAGTTGAAAGGTCACAAGATAAATCTCTGTTGTGTATTCAGAGAGTGGCAAATTGTTTCTGAGTAATTCTATAATACACTGTATATTATATTTTTGCTTGCTCTTCAGATTTTAAGTATACTCAGACCTCTTTGTTGTAGTCTATTTTTGAGCATTCAGTGACAATCAACCTTCTGCTAAAATAGTAAAAGGAGCATTCAGCACGCTGACTTCATGATTGCTTGAGCCTGCGTCCCCTTTTAGGAGTCAGCTATCCATATAAATATTTCTCTGCCATTGTCTGCTTCCTTCTACATACAAATCCACCCTAACTCCAATAATTTTGTTTACTCTCATTTCCTAATTGTCACTGTTTACTCTCATTTCCTAATTATCACTGCTTTCTTCCCAAACACTGCTCTCCTACTGGCTCCAGCATCCTCTGAAATTCTTCTCTTTTGTAAATACTGCTACACAAAAATCCTTTTCATATGACATCTGTGTCACCTTGTCCTCATGTTTCTCATGTGAAGCTTGAGTCTTTTGTGAATAAGTTCTGTATTGTGAAATATTCAACTAAATACTCCCCAATCTTTTAAATACAGTGAGCCTACAGTCTGGATAAAGCCTGTCTGCTCATCTATTCAGTCTTCCAAATAACTGTTCTATTGTTATTCAAAATTGTATTTTGAAAGTCATGTTATCCTGTTCCATCTCACTTTCGAATCAGTAATTACTGTCATCCAGGAACCCCACTATGTTCTCTGGTCCCCTTTATTTCCCATTATTTCCTATTCAACCAGAAAACTATTTACATCTCTGTCTCAGCATCACTTTTAAAACCAATCACTGTATATTTCCTTAGATATAATAAATATATATATTTTATTTCTTGATTTTTGAATGAACTTGAATGTCTAGGTCTCTTTTTTTCATTGTTGTACACTAACTTAAGAGAAGCTTTATGTAAAATTACATAACCCAAATAACCATGACCATTTTAAATATGTAGTCTATAAAGTCAGTTTGGAAAAGGTTCCTTTAAATGTTCAGGGCAAACTCACTTTCTCATGGCATTCAGCATCTTTTAAACATTATCACCCTCCTACCCTAAACCCTTGGTGAGTCTTATCATGTTTTTAAAAAAATCAACAAATAACCTTGCACAATTACAGGGGAAAATTGAGGCTGGACAAGGGATGGAGAAACATGTCTTTGTTAGTTGGTTTGTTTTTAGTGGTTCTGGGAATGGAACCCAGGTCCTCCTGCATGCTGGAAAAGCACTCTAGCACTGAGCTATATCCCCAGTCCTGGAGATAAGTCTTAAACATTACCATTATAGGATGTTTCCTTATGCAATTGTTCTTAATTGTAAATGCTTTTGCTCACAAGTTCTGAACTATGCAGTATATGAGTTAAGTAAAATTATCCCCCAAAGATAGTCATACTTTATCATACCTGAATGGAAAATTTTATGTTGCCAGTTTTTATCTTTGTGCTTTCCTATATAATTTATAAAATCTAAAATTTATTGTCATTTCAATTGAAATGTTTCTTAAGTGTTTCATTCTTTTACAGTTTTCTTAAAATAGTATTACCAACAGCTAAGCAGAAAAGCTTTCTCATTTTCAGTTTTTTGGTATGATTTAATTTATGTGTTTATTTATATTATATGTATATATATATGTATATATATATATATAAACTTTTTAATAATTGTCTTACCTGGAATTAAAAATTTTATTAAGTTGATAGTCCAAAATGCTGGTTGGTTATGTCACTTTATTAGATATTTGATCATTTTCTCACTAAGTTGCAGTTTTCAAATCTCTTTAGATAGCTGTATACAAACATAAACATGCACATATGCTTACTTCTAGCTGATGGTAAATTTTTTTTATGCCCCATTAACTTATCTGAATATTTTAATAATTTTAACTTTTATGGAATTTAATATTTAGTAGTAGTGTTTAAATTGATTATATTAAATGTTAATAACACTGATACTAGGCTCAAGACATGTCAACAATTGGGAGTTTTGAAGGATCAGTCAGTGTCTCTGAAGCAAGAGAAAGATGACCAGCACTCTGAGATTGATCACCTGATCACCTCTCCATGGAGGAGGGAGACCAAGACAAGACCCCTGTGCTGAGGGAAATCTGAAGACAGTCAAGTGTGACTAAATCAACACTTCTTCACAATCCTTATCATCAGTCTTATATCTCACTGAAGTATTCATTACAAGGGTAAAAGTCTTGGTGCTCTTAAGTGCTATGTAAAATTTATTAAAAAAAAATCTTAATGCCATTCTATGTGCCACAAGTCTTGCCAAGGGCTGTATTTTTTTTTTAAATCTCATGTAATAGTAGCAATAATCATGAAGTAGGTATTCTTATTCCCATTATACAGATGAAGGACCTAAACTTCTGAGAAGATAAGTGTTCTTGACAGCCAGGTAGTATTAAGGAGAAACAATTCCTCCAGACTCCTTGGATTTGGAGCTTTGGTTTCTTAGTCCTGTGTTGATGCTGAATCTGTCTTAAGCAATGTAATGTATTATGCAGAGAACCTATAACATAGCAGCCAAAATGTAAAGCTGGGAATCAAAAAGAGAAGTCTTTTGGTTAGAAAAACAAGTCATCTGAGTCCTAGATACAGCAAAATAGGCTATGGTGGAAAGAAGACATTCTGGAAACTGTCAACACCCCACAGGTTAAATGAACAGGGGCACTAGTGTTGAAGCTCCATAACTCACACTCCTAACTACCACCTATGATCCTGCAGGAACTTTTACCAGAGCAGAGAAGAGACTCTCTGGACAGAGAAAAGGAATCTGCAAGTCATTCCATTTTCTCCTCTTTAATCCAAGGAGACTAGAAGTCAATTGAAGGAAGAGTAGTATGAAATAGTTAACAAATTCTCTTTAAGATTTCATAGGATTTTTGCTTGAAAAGACACCAGACTGTAAGTTTACTTAAAAGTTTAGCAATAGTAATGTACCTTTTTATCTGCTTTGTGGATAGTAACAGGGCAAAATAACACTTAGAACTTAGTGGAGTTTTCAAAATTTGCTAGTTCTCTTCCAATTCTAAAAATGTATTATATGGAAATAATTTAGACAACTGTCCAAAGACATACACAGATACACACACACACACACACACACACACACACACGTGCACAAGTTGTTTCATCTCATTATGTCTAATAGAAAAGCATGGTATATAGTAGCAAAATTAAAAACACAATATCATGTCTAATACCAAAAATTTATAGCAAGACTAAGAATCAAGAGAGAATTGACTGTAAAAATTTTATGCCATATGATCAATATAATGCAATCTTTAAAATGCATGTATACATTGTTATCATGGAAAGATGTTCAAATAATGGAAAAAAGTAAGTTATAAAATGTGAATAATGTTATTCAACCTGTTAAAATCATTTAGAAAGAAAGAAAATCTTACAAATGTACTTGTATATGTATATACCTACATGATGTGATAGGTAAGGGACTATCTGGAAAAAAGTAAAACAGAATATTAAAAATAGTTATCTCCACATGAAATTGTTAGAGGTGCTTTTCATTTTCATGTCTCTGGCTACTAGTAAAGATCATTTCTCATCTTAAATAAAAAGAATTAATTTTAAAAAACTGATGATATATAAACAGTATTCACACATACCACACTTAAAAGAGAGCTCATCATAAATGGAACATGAACCATGAAAGTCAGAAAGGTTTAGATTTGTAACACAGGTGGAGGTCTTAGCTATGGTATAAGTGGGGTGTCTTTTCCATTAAAAATGAAAAATAAAAGTAGAAAAAAAACAATAAGTTCATAATTTGTTATTTGGATGCTGAATAGCATAATTACCAATGGATTATTTATTTGTTGTCATTATTTATATTAATACTGGTCAGTTAAATTTTCCCATTTCCTCTGAAACCTGGATGATTTTCAAAGGTTTTAGTGAATTATTTTGCTTCAATGACATATCTGGCTTTTCTTTTTATTGCTGATATAGTTCTATAATAACATTATTTAAATTATCAGTAATTCATTCAACTTTCCTTAAAACTTATAAAGTTTTGTTCAAAATAGTGACATTAATTGCCTTTGCTGGCATAGAACCCATTTATCTTTCTTATAGTGATACCCTTGTTTTCCTTAGTAACTATCCTTTTCCCTTTGCTTTCAGTTTTCATTTGAGAATAAATTAACATTCCCTTTCTTCTTCAGTCTGTGGCAATATATTGTGGGAACTTGAATTTTAAATAAAAGAAGACAAAGAGGAGATAGTCCATTAATTACTAGGAGCTTCACTAGTTCTTCCTTTTTTTTAGATACAGATTTCTTGAAGTTTTTCTTTCTATTTATTGTGTCAGCTACTGAATATACTTACTATTTTCTATTTTGCATATGTTAGTCAAGTTCAGTTGGTGTTGTCAATAGCAATGATATAGCACTAGGCTGAGCTCAAGAGTTGAGGTGAACAACTGAACTGGAAAGGGGCAAAATACAGAAGCAATTTTATTGATTTTTTGTGATTTAAAAGTAATATATCATGGTAACACACTTAGTTATCAGCTCTGGTCAAAGAAAACTCTGTGACTACTTTAGGGGAAATTTCTTGGTAAATTAGTAAACAAATGGAATGATTTTAAGAGAATGAGGAAATCTGTAAACATCAGGAAAAATGCTGCAAGTCATCTTGTGAACAGAAAGAATACAGAATACTCATATTCTTAAATTCTTACCACCAGTCACAGCATCTTAGAATTATTGTGCAAAAATTTAAAACTACACTGAGATTTCATATCACTTCAGTCAGAATGGCAATTATCAAGAATATAAGTAACAATAAGCATTGGTGAGGATCTGAGGAAAAATACATTTCTGGTGGAACTGTAAATTGGTTCAGTCACTCTGGAAAGCAGTATGGAGATTCCTAAGAAAATTTGGAATGAAACTACCATTTGACACAGTTATCCCACTTCTTGGCATATACCCAAAGGGCTTAAAATCAGCATACTACATATTACCTCAATGTTTATAGCAACTCAATTCACAATAGTCAAACTATGGAACCAACCTAGGTGCCCTTCAACAGATGAATGGATAAAGAAAATTTGGTATATGCACACAATGGAATATTACTCAGTCTTAAAGAAGAAATTATGTCATTTGTTGGTAAATCAATGGATCTGGAGACTATCATGCTAAGTTAAATAAATCAAACCCAAAAATACAAAGGTCAAATGTTCTTTGTGATATGTGGATGCTCACCCAAAATAAGGAGGGGGAGGGAAGAAAAGTTCACTGGATTAGACAAAGGGAAATGAAGAGAAAGGAGGAGGAATGGGAATAGGAAAAACAGTAGAATGAATCAGACATAACTTTTCTATGTTCTTGTGTGAATACATGACCAGTGTAACTGCACATTATGTACAACTACAAAAATGGGAAGTTAAACTTCGCATGTATGATATGTCAAAATATATTCTAATATCATGTATAAATAAAAAAGACTAATAAAAATTTTAAAAAATATTGTGCTAAAAAGATATCACATTTTCTGTAGACACTACATAGAAATCACAGAAGAGACAGAGATAGATTTTTGTTCTGATGAATACAACATCAGTTAAATTCAAATCCCTCCTAGATTTCAGATGTGAAAGTTTAAAAACTGAACAATTAGAATGAATTCTAATTATTAAAAAATGACACTTTGAAATTGAAGTTAAAGGTATTAAACTCAGTCCTAAGTTCCTTTCTAAATAATTCCAATTTAACTTTGCTTTTTGAGCTTCCTCTGCAAAATTCCTTGGCCTGTTACGGGAATGCAGCAGAGAGAAATATAAAGCTGTCACTCAGTGGCACCTCAGCATCTGTGTCAAGACGTTTTCCTTTTACTTTTGTAACTGGATTCAGTGAACCTTTAGCAAAAAACAAAAGATATTGATTTAATTTCCCTGTTTGATTTTTCCTTTTTGTGTTTGTGTCCTATCCTGCTGCAGATTCTGCTGCAGCAGTAATGCATGGAGAGAGAAAAAAAAAAAAATAGTAGCTAGGGGTATGTTCTTCTTATCTTTTGGCAGTGGTTGTACCTCTGCTTAACCGTCAGCCTGTGCGTACCATGTGGGCTACTCACATCCAAGAGTGGCAATACTGAAGTGACAGATGCTTTGGCTGGGTCTTGAGGGGCTCCTTAAGGATTCCTCACCCCTGCCCATACCTGGGTGAGGGAGTGAGGCAGAGCAACTTCACCCTTCATAACATCCCATGTAGGCTCTGCCTTCATCACAAACTCTGGCTGCAGTGCTTTCCCTGCCTTATAGACATTCCTTCTGAGGACTCGAAAAAGCAATGTGAGATCGGATTACATCCCACAGATTATTCTCAATTCAGATGAACTCATGTAACTTTACCATATCAAATTTAGAATACTCTTTCCATCATCCAAAAGTCTCTCTTGTTTTTCTTATCCCTTCCATTTATGTGGCTTAGAGGTGTTCAAATGCAAAAATAATAATGATGATAATAATAATACTATTAATAAATTGTAATGTAGGAAGTGCTTCAGACAAAAGGAAAATCCTGACTGCTTTAGAAGATAATTTGATCTTTCTTTCTTTATTTACCTTTATATTGGCAAGAGAGTGTTCTGAAGTAAAATATAAAGTTAAAAGAGAGGAAAAAAGAGTTTTCACTCATAAAATGTAGCAGAAACATATTAACGTGTATTAACATCTTAAGGACCCCCTTTGATAATGAATTTTGAGAACACTGACTAAAGAAACAAAAGAATATTAGATTAGACTGAATGCACGCTGCAACTGTAATCCTGTGGTTTTTGAACTGACTCAATTTTCTTGTGTAATTCTGTTTGCAAACTTGGTGCCCAAACTACATTAAACAGACAGAAATCACAAGGTTTTTGAAGATATTGGGATTCAAATATATTGAATTCTAGATTCAGAGAGATAAAAAATGCTGAATATAGTTTAATAAAGAGACTGAAAAAGACTCTTTTGCATTCCCTGAGAGGTATTAGAATGTATTTCCTTACTGAGACTTTAAGGAGGAGATATGTGAAAAGAGCACAGATGATCAGAAATGTAGACATGAATGATGTCATAGAAAGTTCAAACAGAAATGGGCTCTGATTTTAATATGGCTGGCTGGATTCCAAATATCAAAGCCCAGAAATAAGAAACATAATGAAGACTCAAAAAGAAGTCAAGTTGTCATAATTAACAAGAATAGTACAAAGACCGTCACAATTATCTAGTGTCTAAGAATGACTTGACTAAGCTATATCTGAGGGAATCTAATTAATCCTAAATCTATAAGAAGGAAATTATTAGGCCACTTCTAAGAAATTATTTGCTGTATATATTAAAGAAGTAACTAGATTACTTTCATGATTGTTGTTGTGGCTATTACTATGGTGATATTTTATAATGGAATATAGTTTTAACAAAGACCTGACTTGATGCATTACAAAGTCAAAATACTTCCCTCAATTGATGTATCGGAGTTAAGGCTTATTTCCAAGTCTTGAAATGAAGAGAGCTAACTGTTCTGAGAAACCTTATGTTCATGCTGTGATACGTTCTTATCAGTTTCAAAAAATAACAGTGATCTTGCATTTATTTATCTGCATAATTAATCTTTGGGGAAAAGAAAAATACAAAATTATCAAGAATTATTCCACATGCATATAATCTTACTCTAACAACTGGAGACCCCACACAACCATGCAGATCCACTAGTGTGGATAGAGCTTATGAGTGTCAAAAAATACAGTTTACATGAGCACTATAGGATAAGCATAGGTGAATTCAAGTAGTTTTGGTGGTCATTTTCTAGGTCTTAAATTCAGACTTAAAATGAAAAAAATCTCAGTTTGCAAAAATTATCACATGTCTTCTGATCTGATAATGAGACTCATAGGAAGAGTCAAAAGGTAGTTATTGATGTTCTCAATTTTAAAAAAGATAACCAAAAGTCACATATCATTTCTGAAAGATTAACTTGGATATTTAGCTCTCAGTAACTTGAAAGATGGATTTCTTATCAAGTATCTTCTCAATCCATAGCAAACATTTTGGAAAGATCTGATACTTTTAGAAATAGTATATGTGTTTATCATATGCTAATTCAAGATTTGACCCTATTTGGGCACAAAGCAAAGAAAATAATATATTTCATAAAATTATTTTACATCCTCCTGTGCATATAGGAAAATCATTTTGTCCTGCTTTATTTGCACTCAGGTAAGGTCATATGGCTGAGTTTTGTCTAATTACAGGTAAAAGAAAATGTAGTTAGACCTCAATGAAACACCGTCAACACTACTGTTCACATTTCCCTCAGCTTGCTTGGCTGGAAGTGATGGAGACCCTTCAAAATGATGGGACCCATGATGTAAGATCTTCAGCACCTTTAGTATATCACTAGAAATATAGCCACAAAAACTACCAAACTAGGATCATCTGCATCAGATTACGTGTAAGCAAGGAACATGTTTATTAAGCCCATCACTGAGTTTTGGGGTTCATTCATTATATAACCTTACCTGACAAAGATGAGCTACTTCTCCATTCCTTACTGTTGCTCAGTTTTTCCCTAGTACTTTCATTGCTTCTGTAAGTTTTCCTCTCTAGTTATACTGAAACAATAATACCAGAAATTTACTCTCCTCATCAGAGATGTTTTCGTCTTCTTTAAAAGTGGTATCTGCTCTCTAGTTGGTTACCTCCAGCATAGGTGTCAAGGAGCTTGGCAGTCTTACAGCTCCAACAGCACATTCCATTGCTCCATTGCATGGATGAAATCGTGCTGACAGTTCCTATACAGGGGAAACGACTAACCTGTGTATGTCTTGGTAAGATATAGAGATTCAAAATGGTGATGAATAAATTACATGTGCATACAGACATACAGAAAAGCACAGATTCTGAGACTTGTCACTGAATTGGAGTTTTTTGCAATGCATTTACATGGAAATTCAGGAAAGTATCACAAGATTGAAATAAAATTGTCTACAGCTTTGAACCTAAATTATTACATGCAGCACACTTGGTAGGTTCCCTTATATATTATAAAAGGCACAAGTATTTTTATTTTTTTATCCTATTTACCAATTAAGTTAAAAATAAGTGTTGTTAGTACAGTCCAACCCCAAGGAGACTCAGAAGCTGCTTTTGGCTATAGAGCCAGAGTGTCTCAACCCATTTGGTTGAAGAATCTAAAGTACAGGGAGGCCCCATCCCTCCTGTTTTTTCAGGATAGCAAAGCTACTGGCATTTTCCTCCATATTATCAATTCTGCCTCAGTTGGACTGTTCTAGTGAAAGTGGTACAAACTATTCCAGTTTTTTAGAAATGCCAGCTTCAAAATCAAAGCTTATATTTATGCCGGGTATGGTGGCGCACACCTGTAATCCCAGAAGTTTGGGAGGCTGAGATAGGAGGGTTGTGAATTCAAAACCAGCCTCAGCAATGGCAAGGTGCTAAGCAATTCAGTGAGACACTGTTTCTAAATAAAATACAAAATAGGGCTGGGAATGTGGCTCTGTGGTTGAGTGCCCCTGAATTCAATCCCCAGTACCAAAACAAACAACCAACTTGTATTTATTTCAGTGTGAGTCTGCATGAAAAGTGACTCCAAACACATTCTCCTTTCTGTAAGCCTCTAAATACTGTTAACTATTTTTCAGACTGGGAATCCTTATGAAGTGCTGTATTTGAGTTGTAGAGTCCATTCCCAACACCACATGATTATCCATTTGATTTGAATATGCTGGTACTATTTTCTTTTTTTTTCCTCTGTTAGGAGCACATATGAATGTCTGCAAAATATCTAGATTTTTCATTTGTTCATGTGTTCAGAATAAATGCATGTTAATTGGGATGTTGATTTATTGTGCTCACATTCTACTCATTACCCCAGAAAAGTTCCAGGCCTAGGTAGGGCCAAGTAATATTTGCTGAATGAAGATCAATTTTCTGTGTTAATGGAAGATCTTCTGTAAATTTGATGGCATATTAGAAGAAATATTTTGTAATTTAAATGATCTTAAATATTTTCCTTGTTTTTCTCCTTTTCCTCTTTTCTCTCATTCTTCTTTCTTCTCTTCTCTACTATCTTCTTTGTTACCTTCCTTCACTCATCCATCCATTCTTTAGTTTGCTAGTTCCTTCCTTCACTTTCTTTAGACTTTTTTTTTTCTCCTTTATTTTAAATTTCAGTCTGTTCTTCTGGCATTGCTCCTGGGTGTCTAGTACTGACAGGAAACTCTTACCTATTTAGTGTTTTAATCAGCAGCCATTCTTACTGATCTGTGCCATTGGTTCAGCCATTGCTAAATAATTCTACACTCATCACATGAACATTTACGTAGGTAACACAAAGTTAACCTACCCCAACAGAACGCAGTATAGTTCTCCAAATAATGACCTTCGACTTACATTTCCAAATACTAGCACCACAGTTCTCACCTCTTTCCAACTTTTTCACACCTGAGCAGTACTCTAAATTCTATTCTCTTAAAATATTTCTCTTTGTAGCCTTCTTCCCTCGCTGCTTCATTCTTAGTTTAGGCATTGATTCCCTATTACCTGAAACAAGAAAATAATGCTCTAACTAGTTTTCCTGCTCACTGTCTTAGAGTCCTTTAAACAAGCTTTACTCAATTGAATTTTTCAGAGCCATGTTCCTAGCAAATACCATGATTTTGGAGGTTATAATACCCATCAGTGTATTAATGACTTTGAGAAGAGTTATAGCAAGGAATCTCAATACATTTCCAAGATAGAATGTACTTTCTAATCAGATATCCAGTGTTGGAATTTTAGCATGATTCTCAGTGCCTGAAACAGTAGTGTCACATAATATGTATGTGTTCAATATGTATTTGTAGAATTGAAAATAGAATCCAATTAATATATAAATATTAAGGGGATGTTAGTTAACCTTCCTAAAGTTCATTCTCTATCTTTAAGTGGTTTATAACAGGACTTACATATTAGTCAACCATGCTTTGAACTACATTTGTAGAAGTTAACTGACAATAAACTAAAGAAAAGGTGATACTAGAAGTAGGCACCTTGAGGTCAGATGTAGTTGGTTCATGATAAACACAAACTTTTTGAAGTTCTTCATTCCTCTATCCCAAAATGTGTGACATCTCATTTTTTTAATTAGATATTCCCTGGTATTTCATCTATTTTTCAAGCAGAAAGAAGTCAGAGAGAGTAAAGGGTAAAAAGACAAAACAATAGCCTTCTGGATGCCTCACTGATTAAACTCTGCATACTTCTCCCTGGGAAGAGCTGTGACACACAGCTATGCCCAACTGCAAGGAAGGGACATAGAATTTTGAAATTGAATATATGGACATTTCTCACTAAAATAACAGTTCCATTAGTAATGTCGGATGGGAGAATAAATATATGTGGGTACATCAGCTTTCATTAGTGAAAGAACCCAAATGTGCAGCTTAAATAATCATTTATGTATTGCTCACAGAAGTCAGCTGAGCAATTCCTTTGGCATGAACCCTATTCTGCTGAACTAAGACTAGCTCATGTCTTCTGGGGTCTGGATAGTTTGACAGTTGGCTTGGTGTCAGTTCTGGTGACAAATGGTGGAGATAGATGACTGTACCCTAAACTTTACCACTCAGCTGACTGGAATGGGCTTGTTCATAGCAGCAGGCAGCATGATTCAAAGAGTAGCAGCAAGTCAAGGTCCAATGTGCAAGTCATTTTCACCTCTTGGCTTCCATAAAGCTCCCACTGACATGTAGCCAAATGAAGTCACGTCATCAAGCCCAGTGGCAAAGCTGAAAGATGCTACCAAGCAACAGAGCTATAAGGAGGCAAAAACAGTCAGACCATCACCATGATCAATCCAGTGCAGTGGCACAGTCAAGATAATCATTGTATTGGGTAAAATAAGTAAGATCACTCAAGCGTACAGGACTGCACCTTCAACATCATCAATGTTCTACCAATTTAGTTATAATTTTAAGCATTATTGGATATCTTTCCCCAACATTTATTTGATAACAAAAAATCATTTATCTTTTAACCTGGCATGTTATACCACTAAACAATTGTTGCATGGAAAGATCCAGTGAAATCCTACTCTTATACCTTCTTTACTTTTCTACCAATTTAGCCTTTTGAATAGACATCTGATTGTGTCATTCTCTCACTAAAACCTTCAAGGAGTCTACATTGTTGCTTCATGAAGGACAAACTGTGATCATGGAGTGGGATCTCTGTGACTTTAGCCATTCACATCTCTCCAACATATTTATTTTTAAAATTAATGCTTCTAAAAACAGTTTAATTTACAATTTCAAACATTTTAAAGATATCAGAAACCATGAGAATAAAGCTTCTTCTTTGCTTATCCTCAGGTAACTGAATAATGTTCTTCCTGCATTCTTGATTCATATTCTTGACATTAATGTCACCACTATGACAAAGTGCAAGTGATGCAAGATTTATTGAAACATTCATTTTTCTGTTCAATTGAAGTACATATCAATGCCTTAGAAATTATGACATAGGTATTATTCCTAAACTATATATGGTCATAAGTTAACATAATTAAGTGGGTGGTATGTGACTTACAGATACCAAGAAATAATTTCAGAAGGGACATGTAATATAAAACCTAGATTTAAAGCATTCTGTGTGGATGGGTTACCATAAGTAGTATAACTTTCCAAAACTATTATTTCAATCCCAGTGGTTAACCCAGGGCTAAATTGTTGCTACAATTAACTCTACTGTACCATGAATGCAGGGAAAGACTCTTCATTCAGTTTCTTAAGAATACCAGTACTTTCTGCTCACCTGGTCTATTTTTTGTGCACACACACTTCTGTTTTCTCTTTGTGTATGCAAATTTTCTTCTCTTGTACACAAGTCAGATTTTATTAGGGTATACTTCTAAAAGCTTGATTTTAACTTAATTATCTCTTTAAAGTTCCTATCTCCAAAACCAGTCACATTCTGAGTTAGGGTTTCACATATGCGTATACACTGGACACACTTCATTCCATTATGAGGATTGAAAAAGGAACTAACTTGCATTCAATATAAGTTTAGAATTAGTGTAGTAAAGTAGACACTCCTTAAAAATGTGTTGAATAAATCGAAGGTTTGGCAAATGCAATATTTGTGGTGTTCCCCAGTTTATTAAAGTAGACTTCAAAATTTTCACCTAATGCAGTCATCAGATTCAATAACAAGAATCCTCAATAAAGAGTACTTAGAAAATAAACTTTACATTTTGTTAATAGCTGATGCATTTTGAGACATTTAGTCCTTAAGTCACAGTGGTAAATCGAAATACATATGGAAAAAAATTTTTATTTGAAATCATAAACTATTTTCATTATAAGTGATAATCTGAGAGTACTTCATAAAGTAGTATCTACAAGTGATATCAAGAACTTTTTGTGAGCGATCCAGTCTTTAGGGCAAAATGATTGCCAAGCAAGGACAATAGACATAATCTGGTGATAGCTGGAACTCCTCATTAAAATAGGAGTTTAGATACTTAAGTAAAGAAAACTTTTGTTAAGATCAAGATATATTATATTGGTCTACTTTGACTCATAAACATAATAGCTTGGGTGACTTGTCAACAGACATTTCTTTTCATAATTTTAAAGGCAAAAGATTCCACGTTCAGGATGTCAGATGATCTGTTTCTGGATGACAGCCCTCTTCCTCTCCCTGACTTGCACAAAGTCCTCTTTTTGCTGTGTCTTCACAAGATGGGGAGGGACAGAAGACCTACCTGGTTTCTTTGTACAAAGATATGTAGGTACTGATATCATAATGAGGATCGCTCTAATCTCTTTAACAGACCCATCTTCAAAGTCCATCACATGAGAGGTTAGGACTTTAGAATATGAATTTAGGGGGACATGTTTCAGTCAATAGCATGTTTTAGGTAGAAATACAAAAAGTAAATCAATCCTATTTCTCAATATATTTCTAATTTTTCAATAATTTATGTCACTTTTTTTTCATTTTCAGAGTATTAGTGCCTAAAACGTATTAAAGTACTCAATGCATACACTTGTAAAATCATGGGTTATTTGAATAAATTTGATAATTGTTTATTACATTTCATATTGAGAACATAAAATTATATGAGATGACTTTAGAGATTATTCTTCATACTTCTATCTATTATTCATTCATGAATTCCCTCAGCATATATTTGATGAATGGGTATTTACTATGTGATTGGCATTGACTCAATTACCTACATAGGACTATAGTCTAGAATAGTTATTTGTCTCTGATGTCCTGAAAACTACTAGATTGTACAGTAGGTTCAGAATGATATAGGAATAGGGAATGAGGAAAGTGTAGTATGACGAGAGGTTTCATACCTTATTTTAAAAAACATTAGTTTTGAGGAATAGTAATAAATTACTTGGAAGTGTGACCAAATGTACTTAGAATAAAATCTAGTTTAGAACTGAACAAACAACTTTAGTGATTTTCTCAGTCTTCAATATGTTCTTTAATTATGACTGATTGTTTAAGAGGACAGTAGAATACTAATGTTGAAAAAATAATTAGCCATAAACCCTGAGAGGACATTCACTATATGCACTTCAACTTTTACTTACCTTAAGGCAGCAATAATGAATTGGAATTTTTTCCCTATTTTTTCCAGCTAATTAAGTTTGAAAATGCTTTTAGCAAGCAAACCTTTATTCTCATACTCATTTACAATTCTGTGTAAAGTAATACAGCCAGAAATAGTCATCTCACTTTCTTCTACTTCTTTAACCATATATGAATTTTGAGATACCGCAAAGGTAACAAAGAAATCTGCACTTGTCAGTAACAGGTGGAAATGGAAGGTCATCATAGGGCCAGGATTCCAAAGACAGAATACTGTGTAGAAAAAATCAAAGTTTAATCAAGTGGCAACTGGGGTCATATAGTGATATATGTTTACAAATCCAAGAAAAAAAATGTGGAAATTTCTTGTTAAAAATCATGTGTGACCAGGCTTAGGAGGGTGAGACAGGAGGATCAAGAATTCAATGCCAGCCTCAATAACAGTAAGTCAACTCAGTGACCCCGTCTCTAAATAAAAAATACGAAAAAAAAAAAAAAAAAAGGCTGGGGATGTGTGTCAGTGGTTCAGCAACCCTGAATTCAATCCCTAGTACCCACCCCCAAAAATCATGTGTGACAAATTGTTGACCTTGTCTATCTTGGTACATAGAGACATGAATCAGGAGATAAATATTCTAGTCATAGTAGCTGTTTTGTAACCATAGACAGTCTCTATGAAGTATAAATAATGATTATTTGTTTAATAAATATTTTCACTTCTGCTAAAAATAATGTGGTTTATCCAAAAATATTTATTAGGGCATTCTTATTTTGATGAGCAAATTTATTTTGTGACCACGGACTCATGCCATTTTCCTTTTTGTGACCCCCCCTACTATGGGTTTCAAAAGGCACCCATGGTATCTTAGATTCCCAATTTCATTATTGAGAGTGGTTATCCCTTTTAGAAAGAGAGAGTGCATCTGAGGGAGGCCTGTCTTCCATTCTTACATTTCCAAATTAAATCTACTGATAAAAACCTCGTATGTTAAGATAACAAGAGAAAACAAACCAAAGTTTAGCATTGTCATTCATTACACAATTGATGGTCTTTGAGCCAAAGAAATATAATTGCAAAATTATTAAACTCAAATTATCACACAAAAAATTTAAGATTACTTCACCAAAATAGAATATAATTGAATGTGACAAATTAAAAACAGCAATCTTTGTAGCCTTATTCTCCCCATATTTCTCTGTAGCATGTAGGCTTCATGAAGCAAAATTTCTCATTAAATCAAACTTCATTATATCAATCTTTTACAATGGTGAGTGGCACAAAGTAGGTCCTGTGTATATGGATTGAATAGATGTAGACTGAATTTCCCTTTATATTGTGGAGCAAACCATTTTTTCATGTATCTCTGGTATGTTTATTCACTATATATTCCAATAATGTATTAAGCTTATCAAAATCATAATTTTCTCTGCTAATGTGTGTCTCCTAAACGTCTTTTCATTATGTTACATTTGGGGCTGTGATTAACTTAAGCTATTGTTTTCCATTAAGGTTACCCAAAACGTAGTTTCTTCTTGTTACCCTTCCTCCACCATTAAAAAGTTAATGCTCATTTCTTATTTACTTCAGGTAACTGCCAAGTGTGAAAATATATTCAAATGCATTGTAACCTGGTTTGCTTTGATTAATACTGCTAAAAATAAAGGCTCTCAGATCCCTAATTTAAAATACTTAGAATATCACACTAAGATCATAGGATAAATTATTTTTTTCTCATTTTTTCCTATAAAAACTGAAAAGAGTCTTGCTTTTTTGATTGTTTACTGAAGTATAATAAGGGAATTATTGTGATAATGGTTTCCATAGTAATTTCTTTTTGGTATAGTAGGTTCTTATATTTTTCTTTTCTTTTCTTCTTCTTCTTTTTTTTTTTTTTTTTTTTTAGTTTGGAAACTTTAAGATGGTTAAGATGACAACACTTTTCAAATTGACCTACAAATTTCATGGAATCCTTGACAAAATCATAATTGACTTCTTTTCAGAAATTGACAAGATGATACCAAAATTCATAGGGAAATATAAAGGACCCAGAATTACCAAAATAATCTTGTGAGGGAGAAAAAAATTGGAGGACTCACATTTTCCAATTTTAGAACTTACTACAAAGCTAGAGTTATACAATTTTATATGCCAATTTTAAAAATCTTTCCAAAAACCTTGTGGTACTGGCATAAGGATAGGTGTCAGGAGTGGTGATCTGGATCATGGTCTCTGACTGTCCCACAGCAGGAGCTGTGTACCTGTACTGAGAACTTCCTGTGCAAAGATGCAGGTCAAGACTGCCTCGTTGCTATGGTAATGCCCTGCTTAAAGTTATATTTTTCTTATTCAATCTTGCCTTGGCTATACGCAGTCCTTTACATGTCTACAGATATTTTAGAATTGGTCTACAAATTCCATACATACAACTATTGAGTGGAATTTTAATGAATCTGTAGAATAACTTGAGTGTATTTGTATTTTATTGGTATTGAGTTTTTCAGTACATGTATATAGTATGACTTCCATTCTTTCAAATCTTTAATTATTCTCAGTAGTGTTTTGTTGTTTGTAGTATAGATGTACGTTATGTATCTGGTTATATACTTAGTTATTCACATTTGTATGTGATCACAAATGGTATATTTCTTATTTTATTTCCCAGTTTTTGAGTATTAGAACAAAAACCCTGATTGATAGCCATTATGTTTATATGCCATTCAACAACTTTCAAAAAATTTCAGTTATAATAATATTGTAAAATCTTCTGTATTTTCTATATATCTACAGTTGTTGTTTGTAAATATTGGCATATTCTTTCTTCATTTCTAACTGTATATCTCCCTTTACATTTTGTTACCATTTGAAACTGGATAGAAAGTCCTACATAATGTACAATGTATCTATTGGCAGTGGAAATTACTGTTTTATTTCTCATCATGAGAAAAAAGTTTTATTCTCTGTTTTCTCTCTATTTAGTTTAATGTGTGTCTATAATTCTTTCCTAGTAAATACATTTAATATTTAATATATATCTTTCCATAGGAATCTTAAATTCCTGAAGATAGTTCCTTTTTGCATCCTGAACTGGTATTGACTTATACCATGTGCCTTTTTTAACATGTAATATTATATAATTTTCTAAATCAATTTTAATTTTTGTTTTCTTATTCTGCTAATAAAATTTGTAACATTGTTCTTTGTTTCTAATATTAGAGTAACTTTGCATTCCTGTGGTAATGGTACCTTAATTTTGGTCCAGTAATATTTTGGACATCATCTCTGTCTTTCTATGGACAGAGATCATCTAGATCTGTGATCTTCTCTGTTTTTCTTTCTCTCTCTTTAATTCTTTCTCTTTTTTCTTTCCTTTCTTTTTAATTCCTTTCCCAATGGGCCACATCTCCAGCTGGGTCTGAGTTTTTCTTAATTTGAAGTTCTTTTGATGTAAATGATCTTAATATTTTTAGACTATTCAAATTTTATTTATCTTTATTTCAATTTTTGAAAAAAAATGTATAGTGCAAAATTTGACAATTTCACCCAACACAATTTTGTTGGTAGTACTCTACTGTCCATTTAATGTCTGTGGTATCTCCCCTTCTGAATTTTCATTCATCATTGTCAGTGTATTAAAACATTTTTTTTCACAGTAGTCACTCTCAGTGTGTACTTACATGTAAACATGGATATATTTGTGTAATGAAGGAATTAACTTTAGTTTTCTTTAATTTCTTTATTTTTCATGTATTTTTTTTCTGTTATTTGTCAGGTTTTAGAAATAATTTTCATCCTTTTAGAGTTGCTGGGTTTAATTTGTTCAAATTTTCTATTTTACTCAAATGATACCTAAATCAATATGTTCCACAGATTTCTTTTTTTAACAGTCACATTTAAGAGTATAAATTTCATATTTATAACAAGCTTCATCACATTACAAGTTTTGATAAGCTATATTTCTATTATCCTTCAAGGAAAAAATGATTAGATATTTTATTTTTTTCTTTGACTAATTGGGTCCTTACAAGTGTTATGTTAGAGTAAAACATTTTGGTACTTTTGGATTTGGGGATTTTTGTGACTAAATTGGATTTTAATCCCATATACATGTAACTATGTAAATTATAATTATGCAAGATTTAAATCACTTAAAATTTGTGAGACACAATGTTAGTATTCCATATGCTAATTCTGCAAAACCCATGTACACTTGAAGGGATAAGCACTCAGTTGTACTCAGTGTTCTATATTGTGTCATTTACCATAGGTTTATTAATTGCTCCCCAAATACTTTCTATGAACTTTTTGTTTGTTACATATGTATTTAAAAGAACTCTTTTAAAATAGTCTTCTAGATTGATTCCCAAGTATTTTATTTTATTTTATTTTGAGGCTGTTGTGAATGGAGTTGTTTTCCTCACTTCCCTTTCAGATGTTTCATTGCTTATGAATAAAAATGTTTTAGATTTATGCATGTTGGTTTTATATCCTGCTATTTTTCCAAATTCATTTATAAGGTCTAGAAGTTTTCTGGTGGAGTTTTTTGAATCCTCTAAATATAGAATCATATAATTAGCAAATAGTGACAGCTTGAGTTCCTCTTTTCCTATTCATATCTCTTTAATTTCTTTGGTCTGTCTAATCGCTCTGGCTAGTGTTTCAAGGACAATGCTGAATAAAAGTGGTGAAAGAGGGTATCCCTGCCTTGTTCCAGGTTTTAGAGGGAATGCTTTCAGTTTTTTCTCCATTAAGAATGATGTTTGCTGTGGGCTTAGCATACATAGCCTTTACAATGTTGAGGTATGTTCCTGCTATCCCTATTTTTTCTAATGTTTTGAGCATGAAGGGGTATTGTATTTTGTCCAACGCTTTCTCTGCATCAATTGAAATAATCATATGATTCTTAACCTTAAGTCTATTGATGTGAAGAATTACATTTATTGATTTCCAGATGTTGAACCAACCTTGCATCCCTGGGATGAACCCCACTTGATTGTGATGCATTATCTTCTTATGTTTTTGTATGCAATTTACCAGAATTTTGTTAAGGATTTTTGCATCTGTATTCATCAGAGATATCAGTCTAAAATTTTCTTTCCTTGATGTGTCTTTGTCTGATTTGGGTATTAGGGTGATATTAGTTTCATAGAATGAATTTGGAAGGATTCCCTCCTTTTCTATTTCTTGGAATACTGAGGAGTATTGGAATGAGTTCTTTGAAGATCTTGTAGAACTCAGCTGAGAATCCATCTGGTCCTAGGCTTTTCTTGGTTGGTAGGCTTTTGATGGCTTCTTCTATTTCATTGCTTGAAATTGATCTGTTTAAATTGTGTATGTCCTACTGGTTCACTTTGGGAGAATCATATGTCTCTAGAAATTTGTTGATGTCTTTGATATTTTCTATTTTGTTGGAGTATAGATTTTCAAAGTAACTTCTGATTATGTTATGTATTTCAATTGTGTCTGTCGTGATATTTCCTTTTTCATCACGAATCTTAGTAAATTGAGTTTTCTCTCTCCTTCTCTTTATTAGTGTGGCTAAGGGTTTAACTATTTCTTTAATTTTTTCAAAGAACCAACTTTATTTTTTGTCAATTGTTTCTTTTTGTTACAATTTCATTGATTTCAGCTCTGATTTTAACTATTTCCTGTCTTCTACAACTTTTGGTGTTGTTCTGTTCTTCTTTTTCTAGGGCTTTGAACTGTAGTGTTAGGTCATTTATTTGTTGATTTTTTCTTCTTTTATTGAATGCACTCCATGAATAAATTTTCCTCTAAGAACTGCTTTCATAGTGTCCCAGAGATTTTGATATGTTGTTTTGTCATTCTCATTTGCCTGTGAGAAATTTTATCTTCTCTCTGATGTTTTCTGTTATCCATACTTCATTCAATATCATATTATTTAGTCTCCAGGTGTTGGAGTAATTTATGCTTTTTATTTGTCATTAATTTTTAATTTCATTCCATTATGATGTGATAGAACACAAGGTAGTATCTCTATTTTTATGTGATTACTAAGGGCTGCTTTGTGGCATAACATACAGTCTATTTTAGAGAAGGATTCATGTGCTGCTGAGAAGAAAGTGTATTTGCTCATTGATGGATGGGATATTCTATATATGTCTGTTAAGTCCAAGTTATTGATTGTGTTATTGAATTCTATGGTTTCTTTTTTAGTTTTTGTTTAGAAGATCTATCCAGTGGTGACATTGATGTACTAAAGTTACCCAGAATTATTGTGTTGTGGTCTATTTGATTCCTGGAATTGAGAAGGATTTCTTTGATTTATTTGAATGTTCCATTGTTTGGGGCATAAATATTTATGATCGTTATGTCTTCCTGATTTATGGTCCCCTTAAGCAGTATGAAATATTCTTCTTTATCCCTTCTGATTAACTGCCTTGAAGTCCACTTTGTCTGATTTGAAGATGGATACCCCTGCTTTTTTACTGAGTCCATGTGCATGGTAGGTTTTATCCCATCCTTTCACCTTTAGTCTGTGGATGTCATTTTCTGTGAGATGAGTGTCCTGAAGGCAGCATATTATTGGATCTTTCTTTTTCATCCAATCTGCCAGTCTGTGTCTTTTGATTGATGAGTTTAGGCCATTAACATTCAGGGTTATTATTCAGATATGATTTGTATTCCCAGTCATTTGGGTTTATTTTTGGTTTTTAACTTGACTTGATTTCTCCTTTGATTGGTTTTTCCTTTAAGGAAGTTCCTCTCTTTGCTGACCTACATTGTTGTTTTTCATTTCCTCCTCATGGAATATTTTGCTGAGAATATTCTGTAGCACAGCCTTTCTATTTGTAAATTCTTTTAGCTTTTGTTTATCATGGAAGGATTTTATTTTGTCTTCATTTCTGAAGGTTAGTTTTGCTGGGTATAGGATTCTTGGTTGACAACCATGTTCTTTCAGAGCTTGAAACATGTTGTTTCAGGCCCTTCTAGCTTTTAGGGTCTGGGCTGAGAAGTCTACTGATATTGTATTGGTTTCCCCCTATATGTAATCTGATGCTTTTTTCTCGCAGTCTTCAAAATCCTTTCTTTATTTTGTATGATAGGCATTTTCATTATAATGTGCCTAGTGTGGAACTGTTGTAATTTTGTGCATTTGGTATTCTGTAAGCCTTTTGTACTTGATTTTCCATTTCATTCTTCAGGTTTGGGAAATTTTCTGATATTATTTCCTTGAATAGGTTGTTCATTCCTTTGGTTTGTATCTCTGTGTCTTCCTCAATCCTGGTCTTTTCATGATGTCCTATAGTTCTTGGAGGTTTTGTTTATGATTTCTTACCATCTTCTCTGTTTGGTCAACTTTATTTTCAAGATTAAATATTTTGTCTTCATTGTCTGAAGTTCTGTCTTCCAAGTGATCTAGACTGTTGGTGATGCTTACCATTGAGTTTTTAATTTGGCTTATTGTTTCCTTCATTTCAAGGATTTCTGTTTGTTTGTTGTTTGTTTGTTTTTCGAGAATCTCTATCTCTTTGTTGAAATGATCTTTTGCTTCCTGAAGTTGCTCTTTCAACTGATTATTGGAGTGATTATTCATTGTCTGCATTTTCTCTCTTATCCTTTGCTTTATGAATCATTTTAATTACGTATATTCTGAACTCCTTTTCTGAAATTTCTTGTACAATGCTGTCACTGGATTCTATTAATATAGAATCTAGGTTTGTTTGGATCATTTTCTTGCCTTGTTGTTCATGTATCTTTCCCTCTTGTATTGCAGATCTGGGGTATTGCAGTTTCCCCCCTATAGGCTTATAGTGACCCTATAGGTTTCCAAAACATCTTCTTTAAAGGGGAGATCAATATTAGCAGTGCCCAGTACACACAATATGCAGCCCTAAACCAAATAGCCCCTATGAAGATGTTAACAATGTTGTCATAATAAACAGAGAGAATGAGTTCAATTAATATCTATAGTATAACGAATAGATTTGCAATAAGTCTGCAGTTTCTAATGGAGGACAAAGAGGATGGGGAGGGTTTAGGATATAAATGTTAATGGGATAAGACATGAGTATATAGAAGTTCTAGATCATGGAAAGAGTGAAAGTGTAATCAAAAGAAGTTGGTTGTTAGCATGAGAAAAGGGAGAAAGAAATAGAGCAAGAAAAGTAAAGAAATAAAACCAAAAATTTTCAAAGAGGAGAAAAAAAAAAGGAAATACAATCTACACTATAACAGTCATATAGTATTCAAACCTCCCAGTATTGAGGAACCAGATGCATGAGAGTTATCTGATAATGAGCTTCCAGTCTCCAGCAGGCATACCAGGATAGGACTTGTCCCACCTAAAGATGGGCGTTAGCTACTACTTCCAAGATAATCCAAGATGCCCACTTTGGCTTCCAAATGTGTTGGCAAATGGGGAGCTGCAACTCAGACTGTGGGCATGGTCAGACGGGGGTCCTGGAGGCAGGGTGCAGTTGGTTGGGCAAGGGTCATGGAGGTGGGGTGGTCAGTTAGGCTGAGGGGTCCTGAAGATGGGGTTTGGTCAGTATGACCAGGGGTCCTACAGTACCTGGCTGTTGTCTCAAAATGTCGGCAGACACATGTAACCAAACTGCAGGTAACGTGACAGTGGACTTCCAGGCCCCAGCAGGCAGCTGGTGATTCACTGACCATCTTCAGTCTGAGTGCTGGCTACCTAAGGACGATTGGCAGGTGAACTTTGGGCAGTGGGTGATGGGTAGGTGAAAGGTAGGCAATGGGCAGGCAAGAGACAGGTAAATGGAAGATGATAAGTGTCAGTGAGCAATCTGCACTCAAAAAGTAGTCAATATGCTGGTAGACTGCAGGTGATCACAGTGGACAAATGAGGTAAACAGCAGGTGATTCATAAGCAGCAAAGACTGCCTCACCGAGAAACAGATATTCTCTGTTTGAAAGCCAAGTTATGGAGTGACAAGGACCATGGCCTCCCTCTAATCTGCCATTTTGGATCCTTGGGAATCAATCTAACCAAAGAGGTGAAAGATCTCTACAATGAAAACTACAGAACATTAAAGAAAGAATTTGAAGAAGACCTTAGAAGATGGAAAGATTTCCCGTGTTCTTGGATAGGCAGAATTTATATTATCAAAATGGCATACTTCCAAAGGTGCTATATAGATGCCAATTAAAATCCCAATACCATTTCTCAGAAATAGAGAAAGCAATCATGAAATTCATCTGGAAGAACAAAAGACCCAGAATAGTCAAAGCAATCCTGGGCAGCAAGAGTGATGCAGGAGGTAACACAATACTAGAACTTATACTCTACTATAGAACAATAATAACAAAAATGGCATGGTATTTGCACCAAAATAGACAGGTAGACCAATGGCACAGGATAGAAAGCACAGAAACATACCCACATAAGTACAGTTATCTCATAGTAGACAAAGGTGCCAAAAACTTACAATGGAGAAAAAATAACCTCTTCAACAAATGATGCTAGCAAAACTGGAAATCCATATGCAGTAAAATGATATTGAAACCCTATCTGTCACCCTGCACAATACTCAACTCAAAATGGATCAAAGAGCTAGAAGTTAGACCCAAGATCCCTCACCAAATAGAAGAAAAAATGGACCTGAATCTCAATCACATTTGCTTAGAACCAGATTTCCTTAACAAGACCCCCATAGCACAAGAAATAAAAGCAAGAATCAATAAATGGGATAGATTCAAACTAAAAAGCTTTTTCTCAGCAAAGGAAACAATCAATATGTGTAAAGAGAGCCTACAGAGTGGGAGAAAATCTTTTCCACACACACTTCAGACAGAGCACTAATCTCCAAAGTTTATAAAGAACTTAAAAAACTTTATGGCAAAAATACAAAGACCCCAATCAATAAATGGGCTAAGGAACTGAGAAGACACTTCACAGAAGAAGATATACAGGTAACCAACGAATATATGAAAAAGTGCTCATCATACCTAGTAATTAGAGAAATGCAAATTAAAACCACCCTAAGATTTCATCTTATGCCAATTAGAGTGCCTATTATCAAGAACACAAACAATAATAGATGTTGACATGGATGTGGTGAAAAAGGCACACTCATACATTGTTGGTGGAGTTGCAAATTGGTGCAGCCACTCTGGAAAGCAGTATGGAGATTCCTCAGAAAACTTGGGTGGACCCACCATTTAACCCAGCTATCACACTCCCCAGTTTATACCCAAAGAATTTAAAATCAGCATACTACAGTGATGCACTCACATCAATGTTCATAGCAGCTCAATTCACAATAGCTAGATGCCCTTCAATTGAAGAATGGATAAAGAAACTGTGATATATATATATATATATATATATATATGTATATGTATGTTTATATATGTATTTGTATATACATATATATTTTATATATTTTATATATACATATATATATATTTTTTCCAACTTCATTCATTTACCAGCAAATGCTATAATGAATGAAGTTGGCAAATATCATGCTAAGTGAAATAAGCCAAGCCCAAAAAAACAAAGACTGAATGTTTTCTCTGATAAGTGACTGATGATATATAATGAGAGGAGGTGGCAGGGGGAAAGAAAAGAGTGAAGGAACTTTGAATGGTGTAGAGAAAAATGGGGTGGGAGGGGGCAGAGATGGAAAGATAGTAGAATGAAACAGACATCATTACCCTATGTACATGTCTGATTACATGAATGATGTGACTACATTGTATACAACCATAGAAATGAAAAGTTGTACCCCATTTGTATACAATGAATCAAAATGCAGTCTGTAAAAATAAAAAATAATTATTAAAAAATAAATAAATAAATAAAGTCGTCTTCTACAAATGTCAATCTGTCTACACTTTTTAGTTTTCATGTTTTGGTGCACATATTTTGACGTAGGGCTTATAAGTATAAAAATGACAATCATTCTTTAGAATAGCCCTTTTTATTATGAAATATCTTTTTATAAATTTTATGCTTCTTGTTTTAAAGTCTATTTGCCACAGTGCTTTTTGGGGATTGGTATTTGCTTTACTTGTTCTTCTCTATATTTTAGTTTGCAACTTTTCTACACTTCATAATTAAAGATTTTCTTTCATAGGTAATACGTATTCATTTTCTAGTAATGCCTTACAAATTATAACTAATTTAGTAGCTTAAAACAGCATATACTTATTATCTCATACTTTCTGTGGGTCATAAGTCTTGGCATAGGGTTGCTTTTTTTTCTACTTGAGACTCAATAGGCTGAGATTAAAATTTTGCTCATGGTGCATTCTAAACAGGAAGTTCAGTTGGTAAATACCTACTTCCAAGTTTACTTATGTTTGCAGAATTAGGTTCCTTTCAGTCATATGTCTGAGGGTCCTGAATTATTCCTGGTTGTCATCAGGAGGCCTGTATTAGTCCTGGGGTCACTTGCAGTTCCCTGACTCTTTCCCCAGCAACTATGTACCAACATGACAACATAATTCATCAGGCCAGCAAATGGAATCTCTAGAGTGTGTCTGCTAGGGTGATGGAGACTTACATAATATGATATAATGCAGCAAGAGAGTGATATCCACCATCCATAACAATGTAATTGTTACAAGTAAGACACGAATCCTCACCACACTCAGGACAGGGGCTGGGGAAGCATGGAATTACACAAACTCATAAAGACCAGAAGACCAGTAGGGTCATATTCACTTGCCACAAAACACAGTCAATTTCTTTTTTAACTCTAATTTGATGATAACACTTCATAACTAGATTATTTATTCATTTACATTTCATGCAATAATTGAAATATCTAGAAAGTAAACTTCTATATTTTTCTTACTTTTTTGTGTCCAGGTTATTTATTATTTTCCTTTCTGTTCTTGCTTTATTTGAATTACTCTATTAAGTTATTATAATTTTCCCATCTTCATTTTATTAATTGTGCAACTTTTTAATTCATTCCTTACTAGATACTATGTGTAACAATCCTCCTTGGCATAATAGAGTCTATTATGAATTACTACTTTATTACTTCCTAGGCATGATACTGACCTTATAATTCTCTAGATTATTGTTTATACCCTATCTTTTGTCAGGGTGTTGTCATACCTACATGTATTTACCTCTCAGATAAAAATAGAATCCATAATTTAATATGTCATATATGTGTGTATGTACACATCAATAACTTATTTGACTTGCTTTACCTTATTTGAAAAGTAAATTCAAATAGTCACTTGAATTTCCTTTCCTATTTTAAGGTGATTTCATCTGCATTATTTTTTTTCTGTATGAAAATAATTATCCTTATTACATGTTTTTGTGCAAGTTTGGAGGTAATTTTTTAGTTTATGGTTGTCTGAAGGAATCTGCGTCTCTCTGTGAATTATGCATGCATATGCAATGTCATGCAAATTTGAATTTTATTTTTTAAAAATTGTACTGTATAAAGTTTTTACTATCTTTATGAAGTGGCCTGTTATTTCTTAAAATGTTATGAGAATAATTTTGATTCTAGTTTCTCCTAATGCAACAAAAATATCTTTTAAACTTTTATCTCAGTTGACATCTCTTGAGGGATATTTTCATTCTAATAAACACTGTAAAGTTGTATCCATGAACAGTCATCATAAAATTATACTAAGTGAGGAAGCTGAGGGAAATGCATTAAGATGGGTCCTACAGGCTATGATTTTTATTTAAAATTAATTTGTTGCTCTACACCAGGAACCCATCAAAGACTTCATGGCTGAATGACATAAAATCAATCATTTTTAAGAAAGACACACTCTTATTATTACTGGCAACTTTTTGATAAATGAAATAAGATAAATATTATATTTTTTAACAAAGATCAAGCTGTAGTTGTCATTAAAACTTCATGTCACACTTTAACTTCATATTAGCACTTCTGCTGAAATTAGGATTTTTATTGATATGGAATTTAAGTAGTTTTAGCACTAGATTTAAAATCTTGGGGCTATTACTCTAACTTGATAGTTATAAACCTTCTTTTGTAATTTTACTGGACCAAAAATATTGCTTTTAGCAGGGAATTTTTTTAAAAAATTAATAGTAGAACTTACCAATTTAAACATCTAAGTACAACTATGAAAATATTTGATACTAAATAATTAATATTCATTGATAAGTTTTTTAAATTGCAAAATCTTGTGTTGAGAGTTTTACTTTAAATGTTGAATATTCCATAAAATATTATTTAGTGAATTCATTTAGAATATAAGAAACAGATGTATAGACATTGTAACTTTCTGAAACTGTTATAGCATTAATTTGGAGCTAGGTTTCAAGGAGAAGCAATCTGGCTTTGGAGCCTCTATGCTAAACTGATGTCTCAATTTGTGAGAGTAATAAGGCAAACAATAATCCCAAAAGAATGATAATCACTTGACAGAGTCTATTTAATATTTAAAATATGCTTGGTCTTAGACCTCATATTAAAGCCATGAAGATTCGTGAAAAAGAAAATTTTCTGTTCTTCTACTTTACACTGTCCATTTGAGAAAATAATACATGTGTAATTACAATATGGTGTACTATGTATTAAAACATACATAAATATAAAGTAATGTGAGAGAACAAGAAAATTTCCTGGAAATTGAATACATTCTAAGAAAAATAACATCCTTCCTTTTTTTAGCAATTTTACCAGAAATAGTCTAGGTAAGTAAGAGGCAGATGACTACTGCAGAAATGGGGGAGGGGAATGGTACAGTGGCTTGAAAGTCCAAAGTATTCTTGGGAAAAAACTGAACATTTTCTGTGACTAGCACATAAAGAGATTGAGCAGATGGCAGAGAAAGAATGTGAATGAAATTGTGCTAGGTTATAAATGACATTGTACACATGCTATGATTAAAGGATCATTCCTTGGAATTAATAAATGATATAAGAGAACAGTGGTAGTGAATTTTCTTATAGGTGAATATAATTTATTTGCAGTTACTCTGGAATATGAGTCACATATTTGACTCAGGACATTGATTAGGTCTGCACATTTACTAAGGAGTTTGGAGGATACCCTTAATTGCCTGGATGTTTGATTTTAGAGATCTTTGATTTAGAAACCAAAAAATGTCACCTATAGAGATTGTGAGAACTCATCCCTGACCTCAGGAAGACTGAAGAACATAAACATTGCTTCAGGAAAGCATGAAGACCATGCTTGATTGTTTAAAAGGTATCTGAAGTATATGCCTAGGGCATGAGCAGAAAGGATACTAAAAAATAATTTAATCATTCATTGATAATTCCTATTCATGTGCATATATGAAACATATTAATAGAGTGTTCTCATGAGTAATCAGAACTTTATTGATTTCCTAAACATCTATTTTGCAGTTTAGTATTGCTATAATTTAGAGTTCCATATAGAGGGCATAATTGATTTTGGATGTTAGATACTCTTTGAACAGCTCCAAGTGAAGAAACCTGATGGGGGTTAGTTATAAAATCATTTCTTAAAACCATTTTCAGAGAAATGCTTTCTTGAACTCTGCAGAGAATCCTTAACCGTTTCCTCTCTGCAACTATTTTTTAAGAACCCACTATAGCAACTTAACTTGCTACCAGAACACCAACACAGGCTATTCCCCAAAGAGAGTAAATGAAAATAAACAAACAGTGTAGGGTTGGTGTTCTGGTGCCATTTCAGACCATGAAAAACAAACAAACAAATAAATCCAGAAGCAGCTGCATTGGCTTATAAGAGTCTTGTTTCTGAAGAGTGAATTTTCAAAACACCAGGCTACACGGTACTCTGACACAAGTTAGAAACAGCCAACAGTGGGGTAGTGCCAGTGGAAAAAGCTGATTTTGGCTAAATATGAAGAGAAGAAAATCAAGTAGTTGAAGACAATTCAAACCACAGCACATCTCTGGAGAAAGACCTGTGAGATGAATCTAGAGTCAGACCATGTGTAAATATGCAAGATACACTCTATGATTCATTTTTCCCAATATTGCATGTATATTTTATTATGGTAAGATATCTTATTCTAATAGGCTGTCTAATAAAATTATGGCAATCAAATTTTGTTTTTTAATGAAGTTTGTGCTTTGCTTTATAGTCTTTAGATCTATTTTTAAAAAGAGATTATCATTGATTTATACTCCAAAATATAATTTTACAATTGTATTATAGTGGAGATTATGAGATTACTAAGAAACAGAATTATTTCTTATTTTAATATATGAACTTAATTTATCATTTCACAAAACTTTCTATTTTGGGTCAATCTTTTACTGTTTATGTGAGTGTCTGGCTGAGAAAATACAATGATATTGTTTATTCTTCGGATTACTCATTTGCTCATTTATCATTTTTACTTCCTTAGTACATTGATTTTCAATGTTTCAAATTGCTATAATTTTAGAAAACAGAACTATTTTTAAATCACATTGATTACTTGAAGTTAACTGCAGCTTCTAAAAGAGCAAAGATGAATGTTCTATGTAAATCAAGCTTTTGTAGAAAAATTATCTGCTCACTTTACCCTCCACTGGTTTGTTGCATACAAAATGAATTAGGTTATCTATGAGTTTTCCTTGTGACCACACTTAATGATGAAAATTATGAGAAACATGAAGACAGTGGAAGTGGCTTATTTTTGATCCTTTCATTTCTACCTATGGCACCAAGAGATCACCTTGCATTCTTTGTGTAGAGAAGGTATAAGATATTCCTGCAAGGAGGATCATTACTGATAGTGATCTCACCTTTTTCTTCCTTTTTAGAGGCCTCCCTCATTACAGGTTTTCTGCTTACAACTGAGGAAGACCACAAGAGAATTTGAAGTTCATGGCTATATTAAGGTGAAAAAGCTTCAGTACATGATTTTGAGCTCCTGATATGGGACAAGTATTCTAAGATACAGCAGAAGATACATTGTCACAGATGACTCTCATGAGGGCTGCAGAGTTCTTCACCCCTGTAGAGTTAAAGCTAGCTGGGATGATAAAATAATGCTTATTATTCTTACTGACTCATCAGTTATTTAAGGAACAATTATTGAGACTATTGAAGCCACTTCCCAGTGAATCTTACAAGTATTTATTTTATTTTATTATTTTTTTACCTCTCATTTATAGTACAAATCAGATTATGTGGAGACCATTTAGCAACTTCCCCAAACCCTTTGCTCTCAAGGCATAGAGGTGTTTACTGTCTTTTGGACATGTGTGTGCACACATGTACACACAATAATAATACTGGAAGTTATAGCAGATTCCGTCAGTGTCCTATGGGATTCCTTTACTCTTTGTGCACACTGATCCTAATGTGCCTATACCTCAGTAGCCAGCACCCATACCTCTTTCTCTGGTGGAGGTATAGTCAAAGAATGTTTATTTTTTTCTGTTTTAAAATCAATCAGTATCAAAATTCAACTTTGTATCATTTCCTCTTTCTATGATTTTTCTGAAATTCTCAAAAAGTAGGCAATATGAATTAATGTTCTCAGTGTTTCCTACTCTTTCTCTATATATTAGTAAGTTTTTTATGCACATGCAGTTTGGGCCCAAGTCATGCACCATACTAAGAATTTAGTGGAAGTCCATGACAAGGTTCATACAGCTTGTAACTATGGGCTTTTTGTGTCCCTCTCTCTTCCATTAGGTACATTTGCACTTCAGAGTCTAATACTAAGTATCAGTTTAAATTGAGGGTTAATTAAGATAATTAAGAGTATCAGTTATTTCATATAAGAAGAAGTCCAGAGGAAGGTTATTGTGGGTTAATTTCCTTGGTACCAAACCTCCCTCACTCTAACTGATCAGTAAACTATAATCTTCCTAATGGTTGCTTGATGTATCTCCAGTAAATTAAAATGAAGAGTAGTAAAAAACATGGGAGAAAAATTACTAAATCAAAGAGTATTTGTTAAATGATTTGTGCCATCTGAACTCAGTGAAAAATGGTTATTTTTAGGATTTATTTTGTTTTCAGGAGGTAAATCTTGTTCAATATGTTTATCAAAATCTTTCTCAAATATATGTCAATAAACTACAAAGATTAAAAATATAGTATTTTAAAAAGATTTACCAAATATGGTTGACTAAATGGCACACAGAAAGCAGGAGTTAGGTTTGCATTTTTCAATGCTTGAAAATTTTTTTCATCATATGGAAATTAAGTTTACAAGGACAATTTATTTTGTTACCCCAATCTTTCCTGTGGTGTCTACCTGTGCTAGAGGCAGCTAGTCCTGCTAGAAGAACCAAGGGTTTGATAGCAACATGAAGATTTTTAAGTTTTTTACTTTTCATGTTTCATTACTATTAGGGAAATTTTTTTCCCATTTCTGCAAACCTCTCTGTGATTCTTTGATATTGTATCCCGCTGATCTTTCTTTTTAAATATTTTTTTTAGTTGTAGATGGAAACAATATCTTTATTTATTCTTTTTTTTTTTTTTTTTTTTTTAATGTGGTGCTGAGGATCCAACCCAGTGCCTCACATATGCCAGGCAAGTACTCTACCACTAAGCCACAACCCCTCCAGCTGATCTATTACTGATAGAATTAAAACTTATCATGTGGCAGAATGTTTAGACTTTTAAAGTTTATTAAATATAGCTTTATTTTCCTATTATAATTCATACTTATTTTGAATCAAAATAAAAATAAAGGTAGAGTATTAGGCTATATGAGCACAATTTATCTTATCAGAGCAATGAGTTTGTGTAAGTCTACAAAGTAATACAGTCAAAAGGTAATGAATAAAGAGAAAGAATAAATCAAGGCTGGGCTCTGTGATGCAAGCCTGTAATCCCAGCAACTCCAAAGCCTCAGAAAAAGTGAGGTGCTAAGCAACTCAGTGAGATCCTGTCTCTAAATACAATACAAAATAGGATTGGGGATGTGGTTCAGTGGTTAAGTGCCCTTGAGTTCAATCTCTGGTACCTCCCCCCCAAAAAAAGAATAAATCAAAATAAAATGAAGATTATAAGTCTTGACATGTTTTTCAAGAAAGGGCATTGATACACAATCACAAAACATCAATAGTTTTGCAAGAAACAACATTGATACACAATAACAAAATATTAAGATGGTAGATTTTTGTTATTAAATTAATAATAAAATGATTAGTTGCATTTTACATTATTGCATATTAGTCATACACAATGGATTTCACTGTGATATTTCCATACATAAATATCATCATGCTTTGATGATAGTCAACCTCCTTTCTAACCTTGCTCCCAATCCTGTCCCCAGGACATTTCTCCTACCACAATAGGTCTTTTACTCCTTTAAGATCATCCTTTTGTGTTTGTTTTGTTTCCACTTAAGAGAGGCAAAACGTGCATCACTTTCTTGTGTTTCTTAGTGGCTTATTTCACTTAACATGATGTCCTCTAGTTCCCTCCATTTTTCTGCAAATGACATGGTTTCATTCTTTTTATGGCTGACTAATACTGCATTGTGTTTGTGTGTGTGTGTGTGTGATACATACATATGTGTGTGTGATATGTGTATGTATGCTATATATAATTATATTTATATACTGTTGCTTTATCTGCTCATCTCTTGATGGGCTCCTAGATTTGTTCCACTCATAATGGCATAAATTTACATTATGGATTGATTTAAATTAATAGAAAACTTATGATTTGGGACAGACTGTGGTAGTGGAGGGCTAACATTATTTTTTCAAATACTGGGAAGGTGACAATCTGCAAAAAATACTTTAAAGGCAACAGGGAAAAGGAAGTATTGAGACTAGACTAAAAATTACTTGTAGAAAGGGAAAAGTACTTTCTAGTTTAGTTATGATTTCAGGTCTCTTCCTCCCTTAGAGTTTTTGCACTTTACTTAGCATGGCCCAGTGATGAAGTTGTCTCAAACAGAGGCACTACACTATGGGGAAAGAACCGGTGAGTCTGGGTTGTCTTAAAGAGTTGGTGTGGCAAATTGAAATCTGTCAGGGTCTTATACACACAGTGGATTTTCATGACTGGACATTTACATATGTTTGTGAAGTTGCAGGAGACTGAAGGTCTAACCAGGAAATCAGAAAGAAATGTCTTATGGTCTTGCCAAACAGGAGACAAATTCCACCAGAGAAAGGAATCCACCAGGGAGCACAGACAACATCATTCTACTCAGGGACTTTACCAGATTTTGAAATCAAAAGTGGTTGGAGGAAAAATATTTAAACTTCAAATAACCAAAGAACAGAATTTCCATGGTCCAGGTACCAAGGGCTTCTTTAAATAAAGATGCTAATGGTAATTCTAGTGCATTTGCATTTAACTGCTATAGAATAAATATTTGAAAATGCAATAAACAAGAGGTAAAATAGGCTTCAAGCTGACCAAAAAAAGTTAGAAATACTTTGAGGTTTCTTTTTGCATCATTAAAATGACCTATGAAAATCATTTAATGATCTCTTATTGAATACAGGCACATTTTAACTCAGAATGGAAATATTTTTCTATAATTTTGTGACATCAGTAATGATACCAACTGTGAAATGGTTGTGCAAAAAAACTAAAATGCCCATTTTATTCAAAATGTGAATATAGTAAAACACTATTCTGTATTCTCTTCTACCAGAGGCTAGTAGGGAGGCAGAGAAAGAGATTGAGAAAAGTGTCCGATCCTGAGCGACATATTGTATATGCTTGTCTCGTTTGATCCTCAAAACCACCTCATTATTACTGTGAGTATTGCTTTTCAGTTATTGATGATTTTAAAAACCATCAGCAAGGCTGTTTTGTAGTCTCAATAAAAGTAATAATCACTGTCATCTATTGCGTCCTCATTATATGTCAGACAATCTGCTTAGCATTTTACTTACATTGTGTATTTAAGCCTCAAAACAACCCAATGTTCTCATTAAAAATGAGGAAATAGAGAGGATAAGCAACTCCTGCTAATTCAAAGCTGTGATTCATAGTGAGGCTTTTTTGACTCTGAAGATTACTATTAGCTGCTATATGCCACAGATTTCCACCAATCTGGACAAAGTTATTTGTAGCCATGATTAGGCATATGGACATTCTGGAGCCATAGTTATTTCTTTTTTTTAAAAAACTGAATTGTTCCAGTCCCTCCCCGTCCCCATCAGTTTGTGTGTTTCAGTGTGGCACTTGAAGAGGGAAGTAACATTTTGTAACCTGAGACACTTTTTTCTCTAGCTATTAGAAATTGAAAGTGGAAGACTGCCAATGGGACATCTCAACAGTTTTAAATTACCCCCCAAAATATATTGTCATTCTTAAGAGATTTTATCAAATGTCAAGCATGCTAAGAGCTATTTGTTTATATAAGGATAGAATCAGCTGGGTATGGTGACCCATACCTCTAATCCACTGACTCTAAAGGCTGAGGCAGGAGGATCACAAGTTCAAAGTCAACCTCAGCAATTTATGGAGGCCTTAAGCAACTTTGTGAGACCTGACTCAAATAAACAAAAAACAAAACAAACAAACAAAAAAGAACATAAAGTGGGCTGGGGAAGTGGCTCAGTTGTTAAGCAACCTGGTGTTCAATCTCAGGTACCAAAAAAAAAAAAAAAAAAGAAAGAAATAAAGATATACTTTTCCACACTTGCATTTTACAGAAGACTTCTCAGTAGAAACAGTTTAAGGCATTTATTTTTATATGTGTGTGTGTCCGGAACTGTGAAGGAGCTGTGGGCTTGTCTGAGCCATCTCTAAGCAGAGGTATGCCCCTTGGAGAACTCTTGGTGTCATTTCACCTGATCTGAGACTGCTCCGTGGTCTTAAAAATGTCCTGCTCAAAGAGAATTCTGTGATATTGTGTAATTTATTGGTTCAGACAGCCCTAGGTTCAAACTCAACTCCCCAGATGTGGAAAGAGATACCAGCGTGCCCAAATAGCCTTGAGGTACCAGCTGCCTGGAGGAGGAAGAATTACTGTGCAAGTGATAAGTCTCCAAACAGTCCAATTTCCTATAGCCTCTCATTTCTTGTTTATCTCAAAAAAGCTTTTATCACAATAAATCCCTCTTCCATGTGTTTCACTATAAATAAAGCATCTGCAGGTTTTTTCCCTGTTAGGACCCAGCAGGTCTTCTCCATGAGTCAAATCCCCTCAAGCTACATTTCTTGCATCCTTTGTCTTTATTTCTTAATACTATTTTTTCAGCCATTTATTTCCAATCAGAACACACCTCTGTATGGTTTTACCAGTTCCCATTCGATGCAGGTCTTAGTGATGTGGGTGTATGTAATCGTCTCCTTTTTACATGCCATGAGCACACACACACACACACACACACACACACACACAGAGAGAGAGAGAGAGAGAGATGCACAGAGGCATACTCTGTACAGAAAAGTTCAGTAAGCATGAGAACCAAGCTCATAACTTGGGTCTCTGCAATCTTATCTTTGAGAAAAATAATTACTTGACAAAAATATTGTGCATAATGCTATCAGGAAAACTGTTATTTTTATTACTATGAAGTCAGAAACAATTGAGATAATAAAATCTATCAAAAACATTCTTTGAAGTCTTAGTATTGGAGGTACTACCCACATTATCTCTTCATTTCTTACATGATGCACCAGATCTTCTGGGTTCTGGCACTTGGAGCTTGTAGCGTTGGCAAGTCACTTTACCCCTCTGTCACTACTTCCCTATTTATCTATAAATGCATTCTCTGTGTGTTTCCCTATCAATTTATAGAACTTCATCAATGCCAAAGTTTGTTGCAAAGATTCAGTAAAGTAATCATAATACACTGTGCTTAGACTTACCTGCCAGTAGTAAGGACACAAAATTAGTTCATTTTTTTATGTTCATCTGCTTTTTCTTACATTCTGTTTCACAGTCGCTTTACCTTTGTCTAAGAATTTTAGTTCGGGTAGCTTTGTGTCTAAAATCCCTCTTTAAAAATTTAAGATAAAAAAGTACTCCAAATGTATAAATAGAAGCTATAAGAAAATTCTGAGGACTTCAGAAATATAAGCATTATTTTTAATTTTCAGAAATGACTTATTTCATTATGAAACTTCCAGTTTCACATATTTTAGAAAATTTTCTTTCTGAAGATATCATGAAATTCATTACTTATTTATATACTTTCTATTGGCTTAAATGTATAATTTTGGCTGAGAAAAATGATTAAATGAAAGTAATAAGAATAAATGAACCAATTCTTTGCCACTGTCTGATTGGAAATGAATGGGGAGAAGGAGAAAGAATGCCTTTGAACATTCCCTCCCAAATGGCCCTGTTCCAAAGTAGTGGTTTACATGAAATTGAAAAAATTTAGAAACGCTCTCTTAATTTTCTCATTGAATCTTCAGGTGATAATACACTTTGTTTTTGGGAGCAATGATTTCAACCCTATGAATGGTTCTTTTTACAAATTGTGTACATTTCACCCACTTTTTACTAAAAGACAAAAACATAAAAGACTTGTGTAAAAATGACATGAAGTCAGAAATTTGTATGACAATTTTCAGAGTATTTTTGTGATTTCCAATGGTCAGGAGCAAAAATCACTAGTGGTATGATATTAAATGACAGAGAAAGAGTAAATCAAGTACGTGTCAAGTAACTATCAGCTTCATTCATAATAGTTATTTGATATTGCTGAGGGAAAAAGGTAAAATTAAACAGGCAGTTTCATGATTTTTTTTACTTAGGTTCCCTTTAACAGTCATGTACCTGACAAATCATTCATCCTTGTATTTGAATATTTCAAAGGAAGGAAAATACTGCAGTGGATGGATTCATTACATTTTACCATCATGCCTATTTTCACTGCACAAGAAAGCAATATAATTTGCATAGACCAATATAATTCACATAAGACCAATAAACTGTGCATGCTGACCATTATATTAGGCACAAAAATCCACTTACTTTCTTTCAACTGAACCATCATATACACTTTTTTCCTTTTTTTTTATCTGATCTATCAAAAACTGTTAAATGACATGTAATTCAAAGTTACATGTCTATTTTACAAACGTCATGTTTTAGGTTTAAACCAATGCATTATTTGTTGGAATTAGTATGTCATGTTCCAAATAATTAGAAATTTAATTGGTTTATCCTCTGGGACTTTAATTTTAATATTACTAAAAATAAGCTGAAAACCACTTTTGCCATGGTCTTTAATCAAGTGTATATTAGAAATTATGCCTAATTACAACCAAAAAATTACAGGGAAATGGCAACTTTCCTATTTATTGTTTTTAAAGTCAATATTAAAAAGTGTTGGGAAGTCATATAGATTTTTGCCATGGGAAATTGTCAATATGTTTTGAAAAAGGGTTTATGTAAGGCAGATTCATAAAAAAATTCATTCAATGTAATTTCTAACTAAACCATCTAGCTTTAATAATAACATAATGAAGCAAATGTATGAAAACTTCTGAAATATATGTTAACTTTTGTTATAGCACCTTAATGAACAGGCAGAATTTTTCAAGAAATTTAAAAGTTAAAATCTTAAATTAAAAAGAAAAATCAAAGTGTTGAACTAAAATTAACCATATCCACCTTAATTTTTTATTTGGATTATTTACATGATGTCCACCCAAAATTAGAGTTATAACAGAAGAGAATCAGTCACTAAGTTGTTTTCTAAACATATGAAATAATTAGTCTTGCCAGTAAGTTTGGGAAAATTTACCAAAATTGACTGATAAGATTCTGAGGAAGTTTTTATTCTTGGTGCAGTCAACATACTGTCATGAACTAACAGCCACGACTCTACCTTGACTCCCACTTTCCTACCTCTGTCTCACAAACATGCTTCTGGTTTCATCTCATTCACAGTCATGGGCCTTGGAGTTATTGTGTGCTGCAGCTGCAGTGTTCTATCCATCACATCTCCTATCACCTTTCAATGAGTACACCAATCATTTTATAAAGTTCCTGTACCAAAACCTAACAAATATACCTCAACTTCCAGACCACTCACACTTGTGCATTATAGAAGCAAAAATCCAAGAGAAAATATTACCAAATTGAACTTATTTATCAGATAAAGAAGAATAAATAATGATCGAGGAGAAGGTTAAAGTCATCTAATTACTAAAAAGAACTTAAAGAAAAAATACATACAAAATTAGGCATACAATCTTGATAATAAAAAAAAACCTTATTAAACCAATGTAAAGATACTTTACTTCACATGATAAAAACATTTCTATGTGTCCCAACAATTGCCATACTTATGGTTGTAGGACTGGAAGCTTTACCATTTAAGAATAAATATGTTCTTTTGTATAATATGACAAATTAATTCTAGTATATAAATGTAATGGATGTGGTATCTAATGAATTAAAAACTAAACCCCCAAAAATCATGTTTGGAAAATGAGAAGAGAAATTTTCATTGCTTAAATTATTTATTCATAAATTTCTTGAGCTGCTGCTCTATGCTTGTATTTTGCTAACTGTTGTGAACAAATACAATTTCATTAATAAAGCTAAGATTATCAACCTTAAAACCTCAAGGAAAACAGCTAAAATATATTTTTGAACTCAAAGTAATCAATAAATTACCTGTTTATAATAATTAAACACAAGTGCGGGAAGCCACCCAAGACTTGTATGAGAACCAAGCTTAGTTGGGCCATTAACCAGGAATATCTGATCTTAGGAACTCTCAGTTGTCATAACTGATGGAGACTGCTTCAGTCAAGTGGTTATCCTGTGTTAGCTCACCGCTGAAATTAAAATACGGGCCTGCAATGTGGGAATGACTCACTAGAGCCAAATGACTTGCTTATCTCCACCCCCTCATCCCATTTTTTGCAGAAGAATCTTCTACCTGTCCCTTTTGCTCTGTACCTATATAAAGCAAGCAGGCTCCTTCCTTTCTTATAGCCAGACCCTTCTGGATGGCTCAATCGGTCATGCCCCTGCTCTTAAGATAATTTCTGATAAATAAATTTAATAGATTTTTATTTTGTAAACAGCCCATCCCTTTGACAGGAACCCTTTCCCTCACCCACATGGGATGTGCAATGAGACACAAGTGAATAGATTTCCTATATACCAGTGTTAAGTAGGAACAATACATTACTTAAAAATAAACTCAGTAAGATGTGCTAATTCATATTATAAAAAACATTCATTTTAGTAAAGATCTTTTTGAAAGCCTGAAAAATAGCTATACAATCTATTGTTTCTGATAAGAAATAAAAAAATGTTTTTCTAAAAACTAGTTAATTAATAATAACTTGGCATTCCTAAAAATGTAGAAAAATGATGTGACATTTGTACATCCTTTTTTAAAAAATAATGTTAGTTCTATAAATACAAATTTCTTAGAGAAAAGAAAGATGCATAAAGATATATACATATACACATGTACATGTTTTTAAATTTTTATTAGTGTGTATTAATTGTACATAGAAAGTGTTTGTTGGTTAATGTGATATTTCTATGCGTGTTTTATATTTTATTTCCAAAATACTACTGTTGAGAAATAAAGGTGTCCTAGCTTGGATTCATTTGGGAGACTCTCTGAGAAGGAGATGTGTTTTGGAAATTAATTGTTGAATGTTCTCAGTATCAACATTTGGGGTGATAAAAAGTGTAAAAGTGTCACAGAAGAAAAATATGCAAGAGTTGAACAGTAAATTCACCAAAGCAATTCTATTGCCCAATAAACACATGAAGAGGTAAGATCAAAATTAATCAAATAAGTGTCAATCATAAGAGTAGTGAGATGATGTTCAGTTATGGAGAGATGTTTATGGAGTAATTAGAAAATGAAAAAAAAAGTTTCAAAAATTTCAAAACATACTTAAACACATGAAAACTTGAAAGGATAATTTTTATTTTCAATTTTGATATACATATTTTAACATTTATTCAATGATACCTTGATTTAAAAATTATTTGCATTTTCAGTGACTCCTGATTGTCCTGTGGTAAAGCCCAACATCTTGACCTGACATCCTAGAGTATTAAGGATTTCATGATGTAAATTTTTGTTCTTTATGACCTCATCCCTTGCCATTCATTCATTCATTACACTAAAATGTAATGAATAACTCTATAATGCAATGCTTACAGCTCCCAGAATTACTATGTCTTATCTTTCTATCCCTGAATGACAATCCCTCCATCTAGAAGTTTCTCATGACCTGCTAAGTCACTCTTATGTTCTTTAATTTCCTATTTGTGAGTCTCTTTCTCCTGGTGCTCTGCCTGCTTACTGAAAGCTGAGGGAGATGCCCCTCCTGCATTACATCACCAGCATCCTCTGCTACCCAGTGATCACTCCTTACTGTCTGGCTTCAATATAATCTCAGCAGTCCAACTCAATTTCTAAGAAGCATTTGAGAAAGATAATTCCTTCCTCCTTGGGCATACACTTTCTTCATTGCCAGATGAGTAGTTTAAACCCATTTCTTTACCTTATTTTGTAGTTACTTTTGCTTGATCATTTCCTTTGTCTCTATGTTGGAATAACTCAGGGCTCAATTTTCAGTTTTTTTCTGGAGAGCATCATGTTAAGTAAAATAAACCATACTCAAGAAAATCAGGGATCATGTTTTCTCTCATATATGGAAATTAGAGAGGGAAAAAATAAGGGGAGAAAGGCATTTTCTGAAAATAGAAGGGAGACCAATAGGATGGAGGAAGATGGAAGGAGGCTAAGAGAAAAAGGAAAGGTAATGGAGAATGAAAGTGATCAAATTATGTTATGTTCATGTATGAATATGTCACGGTGAATCCCACTACTATGTATCATTATAATGCACCAATAAAAAATTAAAAATAAAAGTTCTTAGCCTTTTATTTAGATGCTTGCATTTGTTGTTACTTCTGACTATCATAAGTTAAATATGTATTTATCTGCTTATTAACTTTCTCTCTCTGAAAGAAATAGATGCTCAAATAATGCAATAATGTATTTCCCAGTTGTATTTTCTGCATATGGAACATGTTAATGGTATCAATATCTTGAAAAAACCAAGTGAATGGATCTGATTATCAGACCATGCTGCTTCTCCTTCCCTTTCTAAAACTGTCTAAATATCTTCTTTGACTGACTGAAAATTACCAGCTGAGGACCAATGGTAAATTGTTGTTCTTAAGGGCATCAGACACAATTCAATTGAAATAAATTTAAAAGCCTCTCAATAAAAGAAAGAAGGTAAAGGGAAATTTTAGATTTTCTTTTAATTAATCATTTGAAAATGAAAGGAACACCATAATAATGTTCTTAGCTGCTTTCTCAAGGAGTCGATTTTAAATCCACTTAAACTGATCCTTTACAGAGCTATCTTTAATTGTGTTTTTCCAGAGTACTCTTATTATATTCAGGAAAGAAAAGTGATTGTGAGTAAATATAAACATTCAATACAGACATTTTCTATCTCTATCAAAATTTTCTCTGATTAAATATTTGATTTGATGGTACTATACAAAGTTATATAGACTAAATTATTATTATTTATTTATATACACTTCGCCAAAATAACAAATACACAATTTGGAAAATATAAACACTACATATTATATTACCTCTAAAATAATATGTTATCAAACCCACAAAAACTGAATGAAGTCAAATAGATTAAAATGTTTTAATCACATTTTAAATGCAGTGGACATTTGGGTGGAAACCAAGTTGATATAATTAATGTATATTTTAATTTTAAAGTAAAATAAACCTAATTAATAAATGTTTAACTGTACTTTTATTTTATTATATTTTATATATTTTTAGTGGTTTTTTAAAACTACATGATAGTAGGACTCCTTATGCCATATTTTTACATGCATGTAACAAAATTTGATCAATTTCATTCCTTAGTAACTCCCATTTTTCTTCCTGTATTAGCATTTTTAAAACATGATTTAGTCACACATTATTCTATACAATATCTGGGTTTATTTTGGCACAATTATACAAGCTTGGAATATAATTTGGTCCAATTCAGCCCCCATTAGTTCCCCTTTTCCCTTCTTCTCTTCAGCATCCATTCCCTTTCTTCTATTCTACCATTCTTACTTTTATTTACATATATATTTTTAAATTAGTCCTCTCTATATATACATATATTATTTAATTAGTCATATATATATATATATACACACACACACACACATATATATATAAAATTCACTGTGATAATTCAAATATGTACGTAGGATAGACATGCTCACTTACTGCCAAGCTGCCCAATTGGTCCCTGTTGAGAAGTGGCAGCAGAACAGCCCAGCAAATGGTGGAGTGGCTAATAGGAGCAATGACCTTGCAGGCTGAAGCACAGGTGGCCAGTTAGGGACTGAGGCAAGGTGGGCCAGCAGTGAAGGTGAGCCAAGGTGCACCAACCTGTCATCCTGCCACAGCTGGGCATGCCCAGTGCTAACACCTGCTCCACATATGTTGCAGTTCCAGACCCTATCCATGTCAACATGTGAGATTCAATGACGTCAATCTTCTGCTTCCCAAAAAGCAGGGAGAAAATGGGAGTAAGCAAATCTGAATGGGATTCTGGGATAACCAATAGTGCTAATAATTTTTTAAAACTCTAATAGTATTTTTGGACCAGTAGCATTGGTACTTTTTTCAAATCCTGATTAGCATAAGTTTGGACCAAGAGTATTGAACCAAGAACTATATGAACCTTTGTCAGTTCCCCTCTTCCACTCTCCAGGAGTTCTGTTTCTAAGCATACATGGATAAATCCTTCTTACACTCACTCACTTGGTCTCTGGATTTCAGTTTTGAAATTCATGAGACAGGAACCCAGAAAGAATCATGTGAAGGAGAACTGCGGGTGTCTGCTGCAACACTGATGGGCATAGCCCACCCTTAATACCTGCAACCACATGCAGATCCACCCACAAGCAGAAGCAAAGAAACTCAAGTCTCAGCTACAAGAAGAAACAGAAAATAAAGTTTCATTTAAAACTCCATTTTCATGTTTTTAAATTACTCCTCAATATATATACATAAAAATGAAATTCACTGGGGTATATTCATATACATACATAAGATAAATTTGGTTTGATTCATTCCACTGTTCCTAACTTTTCCCAATCCACCTTCCTCCTTCTGAATCCTCTTTCTCTACTTCACTGATCTCTCTTTTATTTTCTTTGGATTTCCCTCCCCTCTCACTTTTTTCTTCTTATTTTGGTCTGGGTTTTGCATATGAGAGAAAACACTTGACCCTTGACTTTATGGGTTTGGCTTATTTAACTTAGCATGATATTCTTTAGTTCAATTCATTTAATAGCAAATGCCATGATTTCATTCTTTGTGGCTGAGTAAAGACTCCATTATGTTTTTATACTGCATTTTCATCTTTATTAATTTATCTGTTCACGGAAACCTAGGATGATTCCGTAACTCGGCTATTGTGAGTTACTCTGCTGTAAACACTGATATGCTTGCATCAGTATAGTATGTTAATTTTAATTCTTTTGAATAAATACTGAGGAGTAGAATAGCTGGATCTTATCGTGGCTCTCTTCCTGGCTTTTTGAGGAATCTATATATTGTTTTCCAGAATGGTTATACTAATCTTCAGTCCCACCAACAAGGTGTGAGGACACCTTTTCTTCATATCTTTGCCAGCATTTATTATTATTTGAATTCTTGATGATTGCCATTTTGACTGGAGTGAGATGAACTCTCAATATGGTTTTGACTTACATTTCCCTGATTGCTAGGGATATTGAACATTTTTTTATGTATTTGTTGACTGTTTATTTTTTCTTCTTTTGAGAAGTCTCTAATTTTTTTGCCCATTTATTAATAGATTTTATTAATATTATTAATTTTATTAATAATTTTTTGGTGTTGAGTTTTTAGTTCTTTTTATGTTTCTGGATATTAATCCTCTGTTGGAGGAGCAGCTGGCAAAGATATTCTCTAATTTTTAGGCACTCTTTTCATGCTCTTGTTTCCTTTGCTGTGAAGAAGCTTTTTAATTTCTTGCCATCCCACTTAAGTACTTTTGGTTTTATTTCTTACACTTTAGGAGTCTTGTTAAAGAAGTCAGTGACTAGGTGACTTGGAGTGTTGAGCCTAAGGTTTCTTCCAGGTATTGCAAAGTTTCTGGTTTAATTTCTGGGCCTTTGATTCATGTTAAAGGATTATTGCATCTATTTTGTTCAGGGTCAGAGTACGGATCTAGGTTCATCCTTCTACATATTGATACCCATTTTCCCAGGCCCATTTATTAAAAGACTTTCTTTTCTAACACATATTTTTTACCTTTGTTAAGTGTCAGATGATTGCATAGATGTGGATTATTCTCTGTGTCTTCTTTTAGATTTCATTGGTCTTCATGTTGATTTTGGTACCAATACCATGCTGTTTTTTATTTCTATAACTCTGTAGTATAATTTGAGGTTCAGTACTGAGATCTTTAGCAACATTTTTTCCTGTTCATAATTTTCTATTTGGGATCTTTTATCCTTCCAAATGAATTTTGGATCTGTTTTTTCTAGTTCTAAGAAGAATGTCTTGGTATTTTGATGTGGTTTGCATTGAGGCTGTATATTGCTTTTGGTAGTAAGTATAGGGTGACAGTATTAATTTTACCTATTCAAGAACACGGGAGGACTTTCCATCTTCTAAGGTCTTCTTTAATTTCTTTTTCAGCACTTTGTAACTTTAATTGCACCAGTCTTTCACCTCCTTGTTTAAATTTTAATTTTTGAGGTTATTGTGAATGGGATGGTTTTCTTGATTTATTTCTCAAAAGATTGATTATTGGAGTATGGAAAAGTAATTGATTTGTTTGTTGATATTGTATTTGCTACTTTACTTAATTTATCATCTCTAGAAGTCTTCTGGTGAAGTTTCTTGGGTTGTTTTATATATAGCATAATATTCTCATCAGACAGATAGTTTGATCTCTCTTTTTTACCTATTTGTACCCAAGTAATTTCTTTCCCTTGCCTGATTGTTTTGGCTAGAGTTTCAAGAATGATGTTAAATAAGGATGGTGAGAGTGGATATTCTTATCTTATTTCTGATTTTAGAGGACATGCTTTGCATTTTTCTGCATTCAGTATGCTGTTGGCCTTGGGTTTATAGCCTCTACAATGTTTAGGTTAGCTCTTTCTATTCATTTCTCCAGCATTTTCAACATTAATGGGTACTGGATTTTGTCAAATGCTTTTCCTACATCAATTTAGATGTTGTGTGATTCTTCTTTTCATTAACTCTATTTGTGTGGTCAATTTCATTTATTAATTTGTGCATATTGAACCAAACTTGTACCCCTGGGATGAAACCCACTTGATCATCATGCACTATCTTTGTAATGTGTATTTGAATGTGCTTTCTCCAGTATTTTATAATGGATTATTGCATCTATATTTATCAGGTATACTGATTTGAAGTTATCTTTCCTTGTTTAGATTATCAGGATCATATTTTCTGTAGTGAATAAATTCAGGCAGTATTTTCTCCCTTTATATTTTGTAAAATAATTTGAGGGGGATAGGCATTAGTTCTTCTTTAAAAGACTGGTAGAACTTGACTGAGAATTCATCTGGTTCTGGTATTTTCTTTTTTGGAAGACTTTTAATTGCTATTTCAATGTTATTGCTTGGTATTGATCTGTTTTCCCTATCCTCATAGTTCAGTTTGGGTAGGTTGGTGTGTCTAGAAATTTGTCAGTATCTTCTAGATTTCCTAGCTTATTAGAGTATGAATTTTCAAAATAGTTTCTAAAAATTCAGAGAATTTTTTTTGTGATAATAAATACATTTTTATTTCTAATTTTTTGTATTTGGGTCTTCTCTTTCTTTTGGTTAGTTTAGCTAAGGGTTTGTCAGTCTTGTTTATCTTTGTGAAGAACTCAAGTTTTGCTCCATTAATCTTGTTTAGTCAGCGTTTCATCACTGTGACCAAAAGAACCTGCAAGGATGATTAATGGAAGAAAAGTTTATTGAGTGCTCATGGTTTCGGAGGTCTCAGTTCAAAGAAAGCCAAATCTACTGCTCTGGGCATGAGTTGAGATGGAACATTGTTATGGATGGGTGTGGAGAATGACAGAAGCTCAGAACATAGCAATCAGTAAGCAGAAAAGAGAACTCTGGTCACCAGGGACAAATCTTTAAGCCCCAAAGTCATGATCATTTTAATAGTACTAATTCTGCCTATCCAAGAACATGGGATATCTTTCCATCTTCTAAGGTCTTCCTCAATTTCTCCACCCAAAGATTTCATCTAACTTCAATTAGAATGGCTATTATCAAGAACACAAGCAATAATAAATGTTAGTGTGGATGTGGGGAAAAAGAAACACTCATACATTTCTGGTGGAGTTGCAAATTGGTGCAGCCCCTCTGGAAAACAGTGTGGAGATTCCTCAAAACACTTGGAATGGACCCATCATTTGACCCAGTTGTCCCACTCCTCGATTTATACCCAGAGGACTTAAAATCAGCATACTACACTGATGCAGTCACATCAGTGTTCATAGAAGCTCAATTCACAATAGCTAAATTGTGGAACCAACCCAGAAACCCTTCAGTTGATGAATGGATAAAGAAACTGTGGTATATATACACAATGGATTATTACTCAGCCATAAAGAAGAATAAAATTATGGCATTTGCTGGTAAATGGATGGAGTTGGAGAATATTAAGCTAAGTGAAATAGGCCAATTCAAAAAACCAAAGGTTGAATGTTTTCTCTGATAAGTGGATAAAGATACATAATGAGGGGCAGGAGGGCAGGAGAGGGGCAAGATACAAATGGAAGAACTTGGATGTTACAGAGGAAAATGGGATTGGGGAAGGAAAGATAGACTGAGACAGGTAATATTGTCCTATGTATATGTATGATTACATGAATGGTGTGAATCTACATTGTGTACAACCATAAAAATGAAAAGTTGTATCCCATTTGTGTAGAATGATTCAAAATGCAGTCTGCAAAAATAAAAATAAAGAAAAAGGAATAAAAATAAAATAAATACTGGTAAGAATGTAAGTGGGAAAAAAACCTTTTATATACTGTTGGTGGAATGTGATTTCAGCCAGTTTGAAAATCAGTATGAATTTTCCTCAAGAAAATAAAATAGCACTACAGTATTATTCAGTAAAAAATAAATAGGTAAATAAGTTGATTAATTGTAAATTCATTACTAAAACTTTTATTCTCTCATTTCTTTAGTCCAACTATATTGATTATCACTGCTTTATTGTACCTTTGGAAAGAAGGTAATGTAATTTCTCTAACATTTTCTTCAAAATTATATTTATTTCCAGAATTTTTTAAGAAATTTTAGCTTTTTAAATATTTCCTAATGAATAGGCTTCAGTATATCATAACCTAGTATATTTTTAATTTTTAATATTTATCTGTTAAAGTTTTAAGCACATGAAAATTTCACTATTTTAAACATATTTAAGTATTTGATAATTTTGGTGCTATCACAAATTAAACATTATATATCACATATGCATCATATTCCCACAAATAATTTCTCATTTTCCTTTTCTAGCATAAAGACCTCATGTTTGTTTTTTAATTTTGGATTGAACTTATATTTTCATATCTAGTGAAGCATTGATTAATTCTTGTTTTGTTTAGGTTTCTTTAAGACATTTATGTGAATTACCATTTTATCTCAATACGTAGATTGTTTTGTCTCTTTAAAAACCCTATGTCTTTCATATCTTTTTGCAATATTGTTGTTATAATAGCCAGTATAATGTTGAATAGAAGGGATGACTTTAAAAGAAATCATTTAGTTTTTAACAAGTTAAGCACATTTTATAGAGGATTTTTATTTGTTTAGTGAAAGTTCCTTCCATTCTTAGGTTACTAGGAGTTAGTACCACAAATGGACTTTATTTTCTTAGAGTTTTCCTATTGTAACAGAGCTTCAAAAAGTAATAGGTGTTGCAATACCAAAGTATACTTTGAGCAAGTTTACTTGAGAAGAAATAGGAAGGGTCAAATAATACATGTGAATATCACAACAACAAAATAGAGATCCTTCTCAGGGTGAAGTCTCTTAAAAGTCACAAAGAATAGAGGAGATAACATTTGGTAAGCTATGGATAGAGTGACTCTGTAATTTTATATTGAAAACTCTGTAATTTTTAGAGTGAAAACAGTGCTATTAATAGAATGTTGGGAAATCAGGTTTGTACTCTTTAGGTAGTCCTGGACAAGTTGAAAAATAGTTTCAGCTAGCTCTAACATTCTGGTTCCTGTTTGTCCCTTGGAAGGGATGCTCTAGTCAGTCTTTGCCATGGCTCACATGCTGAATGAGGAAGTCCATGGATCTTGCCACAGGACATCTTTAGCAGCATAGAAAAACCTGGTACACTAGCTATGATTCATTCTGAAGACATTGACTTTCTTTATTACTCTTGACAAGTCATTTAGAAACTCTAGATCTCAGTTTCCTTACGTGAAATATGTGACTGTGAAGTGAAATAGCATATAAACTCTAGTAACTTATGGATAACTTGTATTATATGTAGGGCTTGACATTTTTTAGAACCAAAAGTGCATTCTATTTTGAAATTTTCCATTTATGTTTAGGTTTTAGCAACCCTTGCTTTCAACAGTAAGTAAAAAATTAAAAAGGAAAGCTCACCTCTCCTCTTGGCGGGGGTGGTGGTGGGAGAGAAATAGAAAGTTCACCTCTCATTAAAATGAACAGTCAGTAATCAATATTCAAAAACATTTAGTCCTATGATTTCTTTTGCTCAATACAACTTTTCTTGAATATATACATATTGTTAATGCATGGAGTTACTTAGATGTGATATATTTTCATTTGTAATTTTCAAAATTTGCCCAATATCTTTCTTGTGGTGATTGGGAATGATCATTTTATAAATTGTAATGCATTGATTTATTTCTTTGTAAAAATAAGACATTTTAAAAAATATTAGAATGTTTCATTATTTAATGAATATTTTCATTATGGACATTTATGTTCAAAGTTGATAGTTATTAATCATTAAAAATACAGTGTCAACTCTTTAAGAGTGAAGTCAGTTCAAAAATATTAGACTTTTATTGGATATATAAATAATGTAATGCATTTTTTCTGTATTGTTATATTTAATACAATACAGTATTTTAAACCTTTTAAATGTTCATAAACTGAGATATATTACCAAATTCCAATTGCTAGAAATTTCAAATATATAAGATGAGCACAAATCTGCTCAATTTTTCACCAGCAACTCATATAACTACTTTCTACAGTTCCTCCACAAATCACACAAATGTAGAAAAGTTAGGATTATTTGACTCTCCATTTTAGAGTTAAAGAAATGTGGCTCTGACCCAGGAAGGTTAGAAGGTTAGTTGAAGATTAAACCATTAATAGTTACATTATTTAAAGCGAAAAGATAACTATCAATTTATGTACTATTTCATCTACATAATACTTTTTGATTATATTTATGCAAAGTAATAAAATCTCTAATCTGATTAATAAAGTATCAGCAATTACTTAAGCCAAAATCCTATGTAGGCATTTTGCAAATCTTAACTCTCTGTATCATTACTGAAACATTTCTTATTCACCTTGTCTCTGTAAATATGAAGAAAACCCACGTTAAAGAGATCAGAGCAGCTAGAATATGTCATGTGGTTATTATTATAGTTATTTCAACAACTAATTCATGTAGAAAGTTGAAATTCAAGCTATTCCCAATCAAATATGTTACTATTTGATTAGCGTATGGTAGTGCTAAATATTTCTGCATACTTAGTGAGCTGTCCACTATTTACCTTTTGGTTTAAGGTTGTAATCATAATAATTTATACCTGTAATCCTGTTCCATTTCTATATCTTTCCTCTTATATCTTTCTTCTTCTTTCCTGATTTTTAAATTTAACCTATTCCCAGCACAGTTTCCATATAAACTTTTTCAGGTCTTTATTCCCATCATGTATTTATTTCCAAAAGATAGATGTGTTATTTTTAATCATTAAAAAAAACTTGGTATATTTTGAGAACAAATTTGTTTCCTTCTTTATTTAGTCCTCTATATTCTCCCTTTTTTTTTGTTACAGGCATCAAAATATCAGAGTTGTTACACCAGTTAAGTTTCCATTAAACACAATAACTAGAAATTTTCTTACCTGACACTTCTCTTGTTACATCATCAGAAAGATGGAAGCAGTAGGGTTTAGAGAAAGTTTCTAAAACGTCTGTCTTTCAGCCAAATTACATTGCCTCTACTGACTGATATCTACTCATCATTGCACAAAAGCATGGTATGGAAACTTGACCATAACAGGTGGCAAAGACATATGAATGTTACTGCTGCTGATGCAAGTAAAACCATGAAGTCAGGGGTGGCAGAATTGCATTACCTCTGCCAATATCTGCACCAACAAACAGACAACTAATGCACTTAACTCTTTCATTTTACTTAATCCAATTTTGCATGTAAATCTTGCATGAGTAAATCAAATTTGTCAATCTGATTAGTAGTATCTAAATCATACTCAGAAATTAAGTACATGGGAAGCTAGAATATATAGTTTATAGCTTTCCAGGAGCTATGGCAGAGAAAAACATACTAGTCAGAGTTGGGAATAAAAGTTGAGTAAGCCAATCTATACACTTGTTATAGTTCGAATCTTTTTTAAAAATTTTTATTTATTTATTTACTTATTTAGGTATTGGGGCTTAGGTACTTTACCACAGAACTACATCCACAATTGTTTTATACTTTTATGTTTTTAATTTTGAGAGAGTTTCTTGCTAAATTACTGAGAATCTCACTAAATTGCTGAAGTTAGCCTCAAACATCCTCCTACAGCCTTCCAAGTCATGAGGAGTACAGTTGAGCACCACTAGGCCTGGCTTATAGTTTGGATCCTGAATATACCCTGAAGGCCCATGTGCTGAAGGCTTAGTTGGCAGCCTGTGGTGCTATTTGAAGGTAATAGGACCTTTAGGATATGGGGCCCAGTGAAAGGAAGTTGGTTACTAGGGATACTGTTTTTAAGGGGGATAATTGGATCCTGGCCCCTTACTTTGTTTGCTTATCTCTACCTGAGATGAGCAGCCACTCCACCATACACTACTGTCCGTGAGGTACGTATCTCTATGAGGTATAGAGTTAAGAGACCATGGACTGAAACTTTAGAAACCATGAGCTAAAATAAACTTTCCTGCTTATAGGTTGCTTATATCAAGTTTTTGTTATAGCAATGGGAATTTGATTAACTTTAAAGTTATCTATTTCAGTGTTAGAATCCTTTATGATTGCTTTCTCTCCTTGCTATATTCCTTTGTCCTATTAGGCAATAAATTCTACACATTCCTCTCCTAATATGTCGGGGTACCCGGGACTCCCAGCCTTGGGCATGGTCAAGATGGCGCCTGGCGCTGAGCCAAAAGCGGTTGGCTATACAGTATTAGCTAGTTAACAATGTGATTAGTGCATGCCTCCTCGTGTGCCTATTCTATACCTACAGCTGTTCGCCGTTTACCTCGTGTACTCTCCCTTGATTGGTTGAAGTGTATATAAGCTTGGGAACTTCCTGGGAATGGGAGTAGAAGCGAGGAAGACGAGTGCGAGCGAGGGCGAGAGCCGAGTGGGAGAAGCGGAGCGGCCGAAGCAGGCGAGAGTTAAGCAGTAGAGGAGTGAAGTGTAGGAGAGGGACTGTGCATAATAAACTTCCAAAGCTTCAGACGTTTGTCGTGTCTCTCTCTGCGGGCAGAGGGAACGCGATACTAATATATCTCACATCTGTCATTTTCTTTCATTTCTACTTATCCTATTTAAGTTCTTTTGAAATTACTCCAAAACCATTACAGAAAATACCTATAGGTATTTCATAATTGAGAATTTTCTTCATAAATAATTCTATTTAAATACTACTCAATCATTCTTGATAATTAGTTATTTTCAGAGAAATGCAACTCTCAGAATGACAGCCTGATTTCTATAAGCCTGAAACAACTGATATATTATTTCAGTCAAAAATTATTCCCTAAGTCTGGCTGGAAATGACTGCTGCATTTTTGAACATTAAATTAGACTTAAACCACTCCCTTTCCTATGGTATTTACTTGATTGTGCTTTAAATTTATATAGTTATTTTATTATAAATGTGTGTGTATATATAGCTCCTGAGGACTAGATCAAAACAGCATCTAAAAGTCTACCTTGCACATCATAAAACTTAAGATATGTCTTGAATAAAAGCATAAACACCAAAAGGTATATGACATTGCATAAATAAATAGATAAATGACATTTAAAGAGATCAGAGATCAGAGATACACATGGTCAGAACACTCCAAAGTTCTGATGTTTTACTAACAAGTTAACATTTTACCTTATCAGATTTTTATACACACACAACACACACACACACACACACACACACACACACACAGACAGGTAAGGGAGAGAGAGAGAGAGAGAGGGAGAGAGAGGAGGAGGTATGGGGGAGAAGAGACGGGGAGAGAGTGAGAGTGAGAGAAGGCCCTGGCACTACTGAATTAAAGACACAGATCACGTATTACTCAGGGCAAAAACAGAAGCCAGAGCAACATCTTGCATTGCTTCCCTGTATTCCAAAGTAATGTATTTTTTATGAGTGTTTTCTTTACCTTGTTTTGAAATCATGAAAAAAATCTATCAATTGCAATTTACATGCCATTTGCTAAGATCCTGTCCCAATACTTGTTTATCAGGCTCTGTTACACTTGAGTTATAAGACACCCACATCTAGCTGCAAGTTGCCCCAAGATACTTCATTATCACAGGGGCCCTTTCTTCCTTGGGCCTAGAGTTACATATTTAATTAACTATATCTGTGAAGAAATCTTTGAAAATGATCTATTTATCTGTTTTTAATATACTCGAATTATAGAGGAAGCATCATAGAGAAAATATATACCATATATAATCTTCCATTTTCTCCCTATAATATGACAGGAAACTCTTGAGCCATAAAATTTGTAAAGGCTCTTATGCACATTAAGCTTCCTGGTTTCTGCATTAAGTTAATGTCATCTTGTATTTACACTTTATATGTTTTATTACCAGATTATTTTAATAAGACATGTATAGAAATCATTTTACCAAATATATATGTTGAAATTTTCTATTTTGACAACCGTGTAATATTTACACAAATGAAATTACATGTATTTTGAATATCTGTCTTATTCTCCTTGAGCTCAGGGACTTCATGTGATACATCTTCCTAAATAATTTTCTATTGCATATTTTCTCATAATTGCAATTATTTTAAATTGCCTATACTAGACTATACTCTTCTTTTCCTTCTATAATCATTGACTTGTAGTTTATAGCTAAAATAAGGTACTGCAATCCTAATTAGAATAAGATATGCTACATGTTTTTATATATATGTCCAAATAGACTCTACTGTCATGTAGAACTAAAAAGAACAAATAAATAATTAAAAGGTAGTGCATTACAGAGTCGAAGGCTTTGATTATTGCAATAATTCTGAATGCAGTACACCTTCTTTTATTGGTTAACTCAAACTGCTTTGACAGAGTACCATGGGGTGATTTAAAAAAAAGAAATTTATTTGTCACACTTCAAGAGATTGGAAACCCAATATCAAGTTTACAACACACTTGGATCCTGTTAAGAGCCCTCTTTCTGGCTTGCTGTTCACAACTTCTCCTTCTGTCCTTACATGTCGGGGAGAAAGAAAGAAATCTTCCAGTTCTTATGAACACTATCCTATCATGACACACTCTCATGTCCTCTTCTAAACCTAATTACCTCAGAGAGTTGCTACTTCCTAATGCCGTTATATTGAAGGTTAATGTAACAAAGTATAAATTTTGGGGGGACATAGCAGTTCACATTATTTCCTCAATATTGACCATTTTTAACATAAGTTACTTTAGAAAGTACAAGAATATAGAGGAGTAATGTTCTTTTTTGTTGCTGTTCCCTAAAGACCTGACAAAAGCAATTAATGGAGGAACTCATAATTTCAGCGTTCGAAGTCCATGGAAGGCTGACTTTATAGCGCTGGGTCCTGAGGTGAGGCAGAACATCATGACAGAATATGGTGGAGGAAAGCAGCTCAGAACACAGCCTCTAAGAAGCAGAGAGAGAGCACTGTGCCCACCAGGGACAAAATACAAATCCCAAAGTCATGGCCCCGGTGATCTACGTCCTTCATCTTCATGCTCCCTACCTACAGTTAATCTGTATAAGTTGGTTAATGCACTCATCAGGTTTAAATCTCTCATAATCCAATCATTTACCTCTAAACTTCCCTGCTTTGTCTTACACATGAGTTATTGGGGATTGTCACATATCCAAACCAGAACAAGTACAGTGTGTACAAATCCCACACCTACATTGAAAACAATAAATTTAGGCCTTTGACTCAGCTCTTATTTGTCTTCAGAATGGCTATTGTTACATGTCCCGCTTCACTGTTTTCCTCTGTTGAACTGGTCATGATGGATTCCACTCTTCTCAAGTTACCACTGCTGTTGCCCATGGTGAGTGAATTCTACTGTTCACTTCCTTCTTCCATATTTCTTACTTTTGATCTATACTAAACTTTGTCATGTATTACTTTTATTAGTCTTCACTTTGAAAATATATATTTTATATTTCTGTGACAAATTCTACATTGTAGAGAACCTATGAAAATGCATTTATGTACAATATTTTGGGTAAATTGCTATTTTATACCAAGTTTATGGTTTGGACCTTAGGTGTCCTCCAAGGGCTCCTGCGTTGAAGCGTTGAATCCTAGCAAAGTGCTATTGGGAGGAGGTGGAATCTTTAAGAGGTGGGACCTAATGTGGAGGTCTTTGTGTCAGGGGGGCATGCTTTCAAAGGGGATCTGAGACCTCAGTCCCTTTTCCTTTCTCTTTTTCCCTTTCATGGCCATGAGATGAGTCGTTTCCTTTGCTACACTCCTTTCCCATGATGTGTTGCCTTGTCACAGGACCAAAGCAGGGAGACCAATCCATCATGGACTGAACCTCTAGAACTGTGAAGCAAAATAAATCTTCTCTCTGTCATGTGTTATAGTGATGAAATGACCAACACACCAGGGAATCAGGAAAAAAGATACAATACTTTCCTTCAAGGGGTTTATAGACTATCTGCAAAGTCGAATCAATAAAAGAACAATTCTTAAAACAATTAGTAGATTCTCGTATTAAACCATTGTGGACTGTCGGAATCTGTACAAATGCCATCTGGATTGAAGGCAGTAGAAGTAACAGAGGAGATTTTCCACAGAAAACTTAATTTGGAGAAAAGTTAACTTACGGAAAAGTCGAAACTAAGATGAGGAAAAACTGAAACTCAAAGAAAATGGGCAGATGCCGTTCTGAAAAATAAAATTGGCGAAAACTCAGAAAAGCATGAAGTGTGGTACATCCATAATACAAAGGGACTTGTCTTTTGGTATCAGAACAAGAAACTCAATATTCTTTAAGTAGAAATGTATGTATGATGATGAAATGATCATGTTTATGGAATTTATTCAGTCACATTAAGTTTAAAATGCCTTATGATATCAGAGGAGACAGGCCCAATGGATAAATAAATGCACTGCCTTGGTGCTTAAGTCAGGATAATGATATACTTTTAGTATTAATCAGTATATGTTCTGTATGGAAGCTATGAGTACCCATAAATTTGTATGAGAAAATACTTAGAAAAAAATAGACTAGCAACATAATTTTTTAGGAAAATCAACATTATGATTTACTATATCATTGCATACAATGCAAAATTCTGTCCAAGGATGTACTCACACTTTTGTGTAATTGCTAATAGTTACATGATATAGCATATAATTATATAATAATAATAGTATATAATTATATAATAATTATAATAGCTGTAATACATTAATTAATTCATATATGTCTAGATTATGTTTTCCAATTTATTTTAATATACTCATGACAGGTTTATTGAAATAGTCACAGAACTGAAAAGTTGGAACTTATTAATATAATCCAGCCTACTAATAAGCTTACCTGTGTGTTAAGAAGTGGACAAGGATGAAGATATGGAAATATATTAAGGAGTAATGATTCATAACTTCATTTGTTTGCATTTGAATTTAGTGCAATTTTTTTATTTGTGCTATCATTTTTTAAATATGGGAAGATACTTGAATATATTGAGTGTTCAGTTGTTGTAGGTTAACAACAGTTAAACTGTATTTTCTTTAACTTTCTGTTAGTTGTATAACTTTATAAGACTGATATTTTTCTCTAAATTTATCCATTATCCTGGAGATTTTAAAAACACATCACCAATATTACTTTTAAATAATTACAGTCTTTAGGAAAGAATTGCTGAAATTCCCTTGATAAGGAGTTTCCTAGACATATTATATAATTATATATACATTTTGAGATGCATGCATAACATGGATACAAGCAAAATTTGAATGCTAATATGCCCCTCTGCATGTAATAAATACTTGAGTCAACATGTAAAATAGCAATTTAGTAACTTTGCAAAACATTTACAAACTGTGGGAAAGTGATGACTAGTAAATTTGAATGTTCTTTTGAATGTTATTAGATTATGGTGGTTTTAGGAATATGACTTCTGACAAAGAATTGTAGAAATTGAGCATAATGCATAATAATTGTTTCATTATTAGACATTGTCCTGTTTTCATTGAATATGTTGAAATGTAGCAAATTAAAATGATCTTGCATCTTTGAAAGAGATCTGCTGATTCCTACTCATGTTCAAATTCCAAGTGCTTATCATTATTGCATTACTTGATGAACACAGATTTGAAATGCAAAGTGATAGTTCATTTGAAATGATGAAATGAGACAGGCACATGTATTCATATATCCTAATATGACTTTTCATATTATGCAATAAACTGCATAATAAATTTTGCTATTTGAGCTTATTGTTAGAAGCAATTTTAAGTTTTTTATGTGGTATACTAATAATAATCTAGAAAACAGTACAATTATTTTGTGAATTCTGGTAAACATACTCATCTTTATAGTGAGGATCAGTTATAATCAAGTTTGAGAATTGCCATGCCACTTTTACTTACAGTTGCAAACGATTAAGGATTCATGAATAGTCAATAAACATTGACAGAGACCAGGGATTAGTCAGAAAAACAGCATATGGCTCCCTGCTTTCGAAGTATTTGGACTATTAGAAGAGACAGTTATATGAGCATGTAATTGCTGCTCTACATTGCCATGGACAAAATACTGTGAAAGACCAATCCAGGGGAAAATTCTGGCTGTCTTAGAATATGGGAGATATTTGTGAAACAAAGATTTATAACATGGTAATATTTGAACTGAAGTCCTAAAGATATATTCTAACTATTTACCTACAATGAAGGGAAGAGAGAGTATTATACATGTTCCGGTAAGTACTGATACTTATGAAAATTAAAAGAATAGAAATCTTCTCTTCAGAGAAGACCTGATGAGCATTATTTTTATTCAATTTTTAAAAGCGATGTGAATAAATGTGGATAAAGTTGCCTAAATCTACATAAATTCTTTTTGTGTTCCAAAGGAAGTATATGAGGAAGGAAGGAAGGAAGGAAGGATGGAAGAAAGGAAGAAAGGACGGAAGGAAGGGAGAGAGGGAGAGAGGAAACTGTATCTCGTTTCTTTCAATGGACTCAGAATTATTCTTGGGGATTCATAAATATTATCAATGGATCTTCCTATTTGTTCCATGTTATCTTCACATTAATGATAGCAGTGAATGCAAGGGTAAATCACATTACTCTGAAATTGTAGCTAATGTTCTCAAATGCCATGTATGTGTGTATATGTGTGTATAAGCATATATGCAAGAAATGCAGACATTATTATTAAAATGCATGTAAATTTTGATGTGTTCATATATATAATGCATATACATTATATAAACAAATTTATATACATTTTATATGTATATAAATGTTGATATATTTGGTATTAATTATTCATTAAATGCTAATTAATTTACATGGCCTTCTCCATTGGTGCATATGAGTGTATAGGTAACAATCTAATTGCCATGATAAGGACAGAAAATATCTTCACAAATGTAGTGTATCTATTATAGCAGTTTGCCATGGTAACCAAGATGTCAAAATTAAACAAAAAACAATGTCCTAAAAGGTATTATTTATATAAATTTATGTTAAAGATATGTTCCATGAAGTTTGGGACTTAACTCTGGTGGAGCACTTTCTTAGCATGCCTGAGATTCAATCCCTAGCATCATAAAAAATGTTTCAGGTGTTGCAAATACAGAACATATTCATTTCCTTTAAATATTTAGCAAGGGTGATGCTTATCAGCTTAAGAAATAAAAACTGGAGTAAATGCCAATTTGTATTTATCAAAGATGGAAAAGATTATAAAGGATGATGGTGGTTATTTTTCTCCACAGGAATTCATCAACTAGTGAAAATAAATCATTGTTTAGACTCTAAGAAAGATCAATTCAAATTTAACTAAAATACTTATGTGAAATGAAGAACATGACTGAATAGTTGATTTTGTATTCAAAATTAAGACTTATTGAAAGTATGTCATTGTAACAAAATGGACTTTTACTGAATGCTGGGTAAGATATAAGAGTATATCTTCATTAGCTCTATGCTATGAAATATGAACATATGTATCATAGCAGCATTATTTAAAGTTATGTTTTATAAAAGGAAATTATATAATCAATTTTGAAATATAACTCCATATTAGTGAAATTAATTCATATTTTATAGTGTATTAATTATGTTAAAATGAGCACTACATGCATATAGAATGATGTTTCTAACCAACTTTAAACCAAATATCTTATTTCTAATTAATCTTAAAATAATCAAATCATAATTTTCCCAAAATAAAATTTTCCTTCATAAATATTTAAAGCATTTTCTTATGCAACGTATTTGGCAGAATATAAGAAATGATTTATATTGCAATTAGACCAATTATAGAGCTAGAATGAACTTCTTACTATGACCTGGATATTTTCTATATCTTTTCTTTTGATGTGATTATCAACTATTGTGATATTTTATCAGTTATTATTTTCTCATCAACATGTTAGGGCCCTATCTCCATTCATATTATATACATACATGTAGCTATCACTCTAATTATAGGTACAAACATAACTAAAGAATTAGTAAATACAATCTTTTAGAATTCAGAATTATGTAACTTCTCATACAACTCTATTGACATAAGAGATTATATGTCATATGTGAGAACACATTTGATAATGAAAAGTTTCTCCTTTCAGAAATTAATGTCTTTCCAATTAAACTTATGAAGTTTCAAAGGGATGTTTTACAATTTCCCACTAGTGCTTCAACTGGAGACAATATGATACATTAGTAGGTTAAAACCACTTTTTATTTATTAGTCTTATGGTTCATGGACTCAGTCATACAGAAACAGCAGATTTTCAAGTGCATACTAGGAAATTTGGTAGCCTAAAATTAATCATGCCTAGCTTCACTAAAAACAGAAAAAAATTATATGTTTCAGAACTTAACCAAGTGGAGTAGTATTAAAGAGTTCAGGGAAATGTTTTAAATAGGTCACATGCATAATATCAATAGTTTATATTTGCAGATAGGAAATATTATGAATTCAAGGGGTGTGTACATGTGCTAAAAATTTGAGAGAAAAACAGTAAAATAAGTTACCCTATGTTGAAACGGTGACTATTCATAGCCATCTCCTGCAATTTTATAGGAGCAAGAAGCTGTGTGTATTGTTGCTCACAAAGGTGATGGGAAGGGCTTTATAAAATGCAGGGGACCTCAGGAGAACAAGCGGAAAGATAATCCTTGACTTGCATTAGTCTTATCCTATAAGATCACCTTAGTTACACGATCACAGGCAAAATAGTTGACTCTAACCTTTTCAATTATTTTTAATGCATTATTAAGAAATTTTAAGTGGATCATATAACTATAACCATTACTTCACCTAGAAGCCCCTGGAATGCACTGAGAAATCCTTCAGAATAAATTTTCACTGAGACGTTTTTAATAATATTCATCAATCTTTTTATTCCTTGTGTTTTCCAAATTGATTTTACCCTTGAATTTTGAAAATTAAAAATAAGCCTAGGGTTTACAAATGATATCGTTCAATATGGAAGGGTATGAGGAACTTTCCATGGCATGTTAATTATAAAATTGCAAACCCAAATAAATTATGTTACATAAACTTCCTTGATTTCTGTTTATGATTAAAGTGACACTGTTCCTATCAAAGGGAAATTCTTTTTTTCCTCCATCCCACTTGATCTTGCCTTTGCAAGAATGTTTTCTGAGAGCCGTCCTCATCTTTACCTCCCCCTTACCCCTTGGCATAGAAGTGCACCTTACATGCAACACCTTGGATAAAACTTCCCTCACATTACCTTTTTACCTCAGTATTTGGCTCTGCTACTGTTCTAAACATGCTCTGTCAGGCACACTAATCTTGCACAATATTACACTGAGTTTACATATGCATATATATACGTGTGTGTGTGTGTATATATACACATTATATATACTGCATTAACTATATATATATGTATAGCATATTAATTGTTTCTCTTTTTTTAGTCTCATTTGATGATTTTTGCTCCTCCACTAAACCTCAGAATATTGGTTTTCATGACATTTGACATATCTTTCATTCATATATATATATATATATATATATATATATATATAAAATCTCCTCTACATTCTTAGGTGATTTTATTCAATCAAATGTCTTCAAATTACATCAAATTTCTAATTGTTTATTTGTGTCTTTCTTGTTGATCTATCATATGATATTGAGTCTCTCAAAACCATCATCCAACTTAAAAAGAACTATTTAAATATTCATAAGAATTCTCAGCATAATATATTCAAAGGCAAACTTAATTTTCCTCCTCCTAAAATATACCTCTTTGATTCTTTTTCCCAAAAGCTTTCAGCTTATACTTGAACTGAAGACTTTGAGTCATTCTTGATTTCAGCTTTTCCTCTCTAACTCTGACCTCATTTGAATCCAATGTACCAAATTGTACTTCCACATAGGCTAAATTCTTTCCCTTTTGTCTTTGCATTTCTGTTTTTAAATTTGTTTTTCATAAAAAAATTTATTTACTGAACCTAGGCATATTAGATATATAAGCAATTTTAAATTTATACCTTCTTATTCAATTTTCAATTTTACACACACACAAAATTTATATGTAACAATTGTCCTAAGGTAAAACAGTTCCCTTATAAATAAAGTGTTACTATTTTTACCCAAGGTTGAAAATTGCTTATCTGATCTTGGAAAGTGTTAACAAATTAAAATTAATTACATGGAATTCATTATTTACAGTATTCCCATTTGAAGAAAACAATAAGTGTAAATGACTAATATATATCATTAATATAATTCTAGATCATTCCCACATAAAAATCAGATGCTCTTTTAATTTTAAAGCCATAATCTGACCAAGAGTAAGTTATTTTTTTCTATATAGAAAAAATTTCAAATGTTTCAAAAGAGAAAGACCCGAGAATCATAGACCCTAGTGATAGCACTTATTGGGATAAATCTCAGTGCCTGAGTTAAACAGTGACCCAAAGTCACTGATTAAAAAATTAAATAGTGTCTGTATATCACTGCAATGAAATGAAAGATGCTTTAATCATTTGATAAGAGAAATTCATATGTTTGCAATTACATAAGTGCTTACCAGCTAGTGAAATTTTTGGAGAATTCACTTTAACAGACTTCAGGCAAGGTTAGTAGAAATTTTAAAAATGACTCCTTGCTGCTGTGCCACCAGTTTAAGTAGAGTTGATTGTGTTATAATGTTTGATGTAAAACTCTATGAAGGAGGATGATTATTGGGGTAAATCTAATTTTTAAAACAAAACAAGATAAACAAGTTCTGTGTAAAAATACCCAGCCTAGCCACATATCCAAAGTCAGAGAGCCTTCTGACATTAGAATACATAAAAATGTCAAGATTCAAACTGTTGTTTCTGGTAAGACTCAAGAAATTGAGTCTTTAATGATGAACCAGAGGATGAGAGAATTCAGAGAAGATAGTCATTTCTGTGAAGTACCTTTAGGCATTGTGCTTATTTCATGAAAAACTGTATTTTATTATGAAAATAAACTAGAAACTCAACTCAATTTTAATTTACAGTGTTTGAGTTCTGGAAGAATATGTATAATGGAGGCAGCATTTAAATAAGTTATACCAATAAAATGTCAAATTTTTGTATATAACTGTCTTAAGAAGGTGTTTCCCCCATATCCTAATCACAGATATATACATCTGTCATTGTACAGTTCAAAAAATGTAAAAGTAGAAACTAATGGCAATATTATGTCCAAGGTATTCAGTAAACAGCAAAACATGAGTTTGGGATCATTTGGAAAAGCCTTTTTAAAGAATGCTTAGCACATCAAAAAAAAAAAAAAAAAAATCCTTTAAGTTAATCCAATCCAATATGGTGGCATCTAGAGCACAAACTTTAAACGTCAAAAAGGCCACTCTGCTCTTCTTATTGGTATCGAGGCCTCTGCATATCCTCTCCTGAACTTCCTGTTCAGGTTTTACAATTGTAATTGCCCATACCAGCTCATTATTCATTTATTATAGTTTGTTCTGGTGCAGCTTCTTCCTTTGTCTTGTCCTTTAGGAACTTTCATTAAGTCAATTGATAACATTACCATCTTTGGAGTCATGGTGAACATTCTATACTAAAACAAAATAAATATGCTGTGATCATATGAGCATTCAATGGGTATCTGTCCCTGGAGTTGTGGTCTTGTATATAAATTAATTTATGAATAAATTCATTATGAGATCTTGTCATCTGCATGTCAATAAATCTTCAAGTTAATGTACAAAAAAAACTGTCCTTAGTCACTTCAAAGATGAGGTCCATCTTAGTGTTCAAGGTTACTCATTCAAAGAAGCATTCCATTGTGTGCACCTTGGTGATGACAAAATTGCCCGAGGTTATAGGCAGAGAGCTGCCAACTGCACCAACAACAGGTGAGAAAGTCGGATGGTCTGGATCAGAAACCAGGACCAGGGTTGTAGACTATAGTGCCCAAAGTCACTACCATCACACCTGTTGTCTCCAGATTTTTTAGGTAACTTCAAAACCCTTCTCCTATAGCAATAGTATACTCCTTCTCATTCCTGATTACAATTATGCTCTCATCTACTCAGTAATCAGAACATTATTTTGTAATTATAAATCAGATCACATGACCCCGTGTTTTAAAACAAACCAACATATAAAACTAACATTTTTTCCTGTTACCTTCATGACTACAAAGATCTGCGTGCAATTATCTCCAAACTCTCCCCTGAATGTTTTGTCTTGTTCAATGTATTCCAGATCCCATAAGACAACTCCTTCTTCCTGCTCTTAGCATTTGCTTTTGTCTCCTGTGTTAGGTAAGCTCTTCCACTGGCTCTTTCCTTAACTGGTTTCATCTTCTCTGCCGTGTCTCATCTAAAAGGAGTTGTCTGGGAGGACTTCGTAAGCCAAATTCTCTCAGAGTCTGCCCACAGCTTTACATTTTATTCACTCTCTGAAACACATTTATTACTTATTGTCTCATTAGCACCTACACTAAAACTGTTTACTTGGCAACTCATCTTTTAAGTTGTTTATTCAAGAGAAATAAATTATATGTTCATACAGAAACCTATACATGAACATTCATGGCAATATTATTTGGAATAATCAAAATGTGAAACAGACTAAATATTCATTAACAAGTCAATGAATAAACAAATTATCATATACCTATATAATGGAATCATAGTCATCAATGAATGTAATAAATTTTTGATGAATGCAATCATTAAGTAAAATATCTAAATGCAACAAAAAGAAGTCCAATGTTATTATACACACACACACACATTCTCACCCATGTATGCATACACATACAAAATACAAACTTATCAATCATCAGAGACAATTAGTGGTTGCCTAGAACAGAATGATTAGACATAAAGACTATATGGATATTCTAAATCTGATGAAAATGCATCCTGATTGTGATTTTGTTTTCATGAATATGCACAAATGTATAAATTGATCCAATCATATACTTAAAATATGTATAGCTTATTACACAACTTATTCTTCCATAACATTTCAAAACTTAGATAAAATATTTTGGAAAAATAATTTGTCCTTTTGGTGTTTCATTAGGAAACCTGAATCAGAAATAACTTAAAGAGGTAAATATTCATTATCAGTAAAAATATATGTACCAGAAGACCATAGTGATAAGTATTTATGTCTGATATATAGTTTTTTGTCTGTATTAGGTATAGATTCCCATATTCATATGTTGGGTTCTCTATTCTAAAACTGTTTTTTGTTGTTAAGTGGATCATACTTTAATGTAGCTATAATAACTTTTTCTTCAGAGTAACATTTATTTTCCGTTTATCCTTTATCTGCTTTTTGAGCAATTTGCATTAATTTTTTGACAGCTTGATTTCAGCTTCCATCATCAGTTCAAAAGAGAAATTATTTAAATATGGAATCTCTATATTGCGATTATTTTTTAAAATGCAATGATTTAACTAATCTGAAAAATTTGTATAAGCAAAAGAAATACTCAGTACTTATCCAAAAATAATTGTTCCTTTCATTAAAATATGTGCTTAGTACAATCGTTCTCATATAATTCTTCATATATATGTAATATGTAATCATTTCTAAGTAATTTGTTTTATTATTTTTTAGTATGACATGGGAGACAAAGCATATTAAAATGGAATTCTTTATTCTAAAAGAACTTGCATTGAAATAGTTGAAATAAGTAAAAACATAATGATAATTTGAAAATCATAAAGTATTCATCCATAAACTACTTTAGGAATATATTAATTCTATTTGTTAGATAGTATTGAGTGTTTATCCTGTGCTAAACATGATGTGGGGCAATGGGAATGTTAAAACCAATACAACAGATTCTGCTGTCTTTTTTAAAGTCACAAATATTGTACACAATCAATTTTGTAGCTTACATAAATAAATCTTAAAACACTATCTACATAGGAACAATAAATCATAATTTTTAAAATACAAGAGTTTTTGGACTAAGAAAAATTTGAATTCCTAGTACTAATTCTTTGGGTGACTAATAATACTGTCCCCCAACTGAGGACCAATGAGAAAATGACAGTCCTTACCAATTATGGGCACAAAGGAAGTGATGGATATGTTTATATTTCTTGTAGTCACCAAGGAAGGAATAAATTGTTTACTCTTTTGTCCATAATACTTAGCAAAGAGCCCTGCATATAGAATGTTCCTCAAAAACTATTTATTTCATGAATTTTGAAACAAATTAACTTTAAAAAATTGCTAGAGTATAACTTATACACAAGGTGTACTAATGATAACTATACAACCCATTTTAATACAAATAAATATATGTGTGCCACCACCAAGATGAAAATATAGAAAAATTTTCAATATACATATACCTTATTTTGTGTTCCTTTCATAGCAATACCCTCCAAAGGTAGTCACTGCTTTTTTCTCTTTTACCAAGGCCTATTTTTGTCTGTTTGTATGTTTCATGAAAATGTCATCATGTATACAAGTTTTGTACCATCATATACTATATAAGCTTCTTTACCTAATGTGTGAGAGTCATGTTGTCTGTCACATGAGTCAATAGCTTTTTCCTCTTTAGAGTTATGACATACTCCATTATTTAAATTCCTACCATCCAACTGATAGAAAGTTAAATGGTTCCCAATTTAGGATTGCTAATTATAAATTTCTATTAATATTCCTTTACTTGTTTTGTAGTGCCATAGCCACTCTTTTTACTTGCAAGTATATTCTATAGTAGTATGGATAATTCATGAGATAAATGTATTTTCAGCTTTAATTGATTTTGCTGAAGAGTTTTACAAAATAGGTACAACAATTTGTTTTCCTGAAAGTAGGTATTAGCATGACTGAGGGACCCAGTAGAAGAACTCATTTAAATTGAATAAATGTTGACTGAAAAATCGATAAGCAGACAATTTTAAAGAGAAGTTATAGAGAAACTCATCCCAAGAATGAATCAGGATATCTATACTGAAAAAAAAAAAAATGTATGCACTTCTCTCGGCACATCCCACATGAGTAAGGGAAAGGGTTCCTTATAGAAGGGATGGGTTATCTGGGAAATATTAGCTAAGAAATTTATTTATCATAAAGAATGATGGAAGACAGAATTATCTTTTGAAGCAGGGGCATGACCAATTGAGCTGTCCATAAGGGACTGGCTCTAACAAAGGAAGGAGCCCGCACTTGGTTTAGGACCAGATCAAAGGGGGACCAGGAGGAGCTTCTTGCATGAAAAACAGGATGGGGTGGAGCTAAGCAAGCCATTTGGCTCTAGTACGTCATTCTCACACCTAGGGCCTGCATTCAAACTCCATTAGTGAACCAACCCCAGGGTAACCACATACTTCAGGCAATCTCCAACAATTTTCCATAATTGTGAGTTCCTAAAGCCAGATTTCCCTAATAGCTAGACCAAGCCTGGTTTTACTGCAGGTCGTAGGTGGCTTCTCACATGCACCAGATTGTCATCATCAACAATGTTGAATAAATAAGGATGTCTTGACCTGATAGTTAAGTAAGCATACATAGGAAATAAGACCTGAAAAATGTGAGGTATATGTCTTATGAATCATTATTCTGAATCTTAAAATTTAAAATCAAAACATTAAAGATCTTCTCAAGTGTAGGTTTTCATTATTCCATATCAGCTCTTTAGAATGTGAGAACTTAGAAATATTAAGTCCAATGGAATATTCATAGAACTTTTATAAGAGGAACTACATTACTAGCGTGTTCAGTGTGTCATCAAGTTCTGGGTTACACAAGACTAAAATAAGCTTCTTCTTATATGATTTCTCCAAGTCTTAGTATATTACATTAGGAAACCTCATTATACAAAAGAAGGGAGGCTTTCCAAAATAACAGAGATCGAATAATTTTTCCCTCTTCAAGTTCTTTGTGAACCAACTAGATTTAAATCTGTGTAAGAATGTGATAACTGAATGCCTGAATTTGAACAGGAAAAGGAAACAACATTAAATGGCCAGGTCTTTGTCTCTACCTGTACCTACTATTTTGTCTTTAATAACTTCACAGGTATAATTTAAATACTTTTATTTGTTTTCTATACAAATGTTCATATTTTTTTAAATTTAGCATAGGATACTAAATGCTGAATAACTTTATCATTAGAGTTTTTATTGCATTATAGTTATATATAAGAGCAGGGTTCATTTTGACATATTCATAAATGCATATAGCATAGTTTTCTTCATTTCAATCTTCAGTACTGCCCTCTTCCTCTTCTCCCTCCCCTATACCCTTCCTGTAATTCACTGGTCTTTCTTCTATTTATGTGTTTATTTTTAATTGATGTATTATAGTTTTACATAAAATTGAAATGCACTGTGGTATATTCATGCACACACCTAGCATAATTTGATCAGTTTCATTCCCCAGTTCTTCCCCTTTTTTGTTCCTCTTCCCACCCCCTGGTCTCAGGATTCTACTCTCCTGATCTCCCTCCTATTTTTAAAATATCTTCTTTCTTGATTCTTTTTTCGTCTTTAGATTCTGCATAAGAAAGGAAATATTCAACCCTCACTTTTCTGAGTCTGAACCATTTCACTCAATTTGCTGTTCTCCTTTCATCCTTTTACCAATAAATGGCATTTGCTGGTAAATAGATACATATTATTTTTTAAATTACACAGATGAAGAAAAGGCTAAATCAAGCTGTGTCATAAATGTCCCAATTTTGAAATAGAATTTAGTAGAAGAAACAGTAACCCTCATTAATGTGGAAGAAAAAGACATTTGCTAAAAATATTTTGGGGCAGATTTGGTGGTAGCAATTGACTCTAATTAATGGGAGGATTTGTCAGATGCAAAGTTTGGAGCATGTGAAGCAAGAGTGTAAGATGAACAAATATGTGAAATGATACAAGAGCCATCAGAAATCCAACTGGGCCACAGTGTTTAGAATGGTACATTTTAAAATGAAACTCTTAAATATTGAAGTTGGAGTCCTATAGGTAGATTAATAAGAATATGGAATCATGATACTCTTCTGAACTAAGGGGGACTATGATTAGAAATGCATTTATATAGGAATTCATATTGAAGACATATTTATCATTGATACTACAAAAGCTCTGAAGTTACTGATTGCAGTGTTCTATCTGGACATTTTAAAAGTATGTTCTAGGAATCTATGTAAGAAGGAAATGGAGAATATCAGGCCAAGTGAAATATGCCAAACTCAGAAACTCAAAAGTTGAGTGTTTTCTCTCATATGTGGAAGCTAGAGTAAAATAAAGAAAAGGGAGATGGAAGGATAGGATAATATTAAAAAAATCAATTATAAATTAACAGAAAAGCAAGTCTGGCAGAGGAAGGAGCATAGGAAACGTGAGAGAGGATGGGAAGGAAAAGGGGGCTCATGAACTGAAATCGATTTTCATGCATATATGAATTTGTCAGGATAAGCCCAACTACTATTTATAACTATAAAACTCTAATTTTTTTTAAATGAGGTAAATCAAGGGATGTGTGATAGATGTTTTCAAAGAAACAGTCAAAGTCCTTGAAGAAAAAAACTGGAAGACAAATGCAATGCTTTATTCTTTATTGGGATATTAAAATAACTTTGCTGAATCAGATAACCACAAAGGAAAGATTATCATTTGGGTTGTGATTTGAGAGATGGATTGTAGTCAGGTGAGGTCTTCCAGTAAGAATTTGCAGTTCTAGCACTGGGACTTGGTAGAGTATTCATACTTAAAATGAGAATCTGTGATCCATTCATGGAAGTGATATTAAAGGCTACTGAAATGGGTGAGATCATTGATAGAAGGTACGTAGATAAAGAAAGGGATGCCAAGAGTAGAACTTATGTAGGATTGCATGAATAAAGATTTACGTGAAGGGAATATAAAAAGATAAGTGATAAAATTAGTTGATAAATTACAAGGTCAGAGCCCATGAATCATTCAAAGTTGTAAAAGATTCCAGTTAAAAATAAAGGAGAGCTCCCAAATATTCCCTATTATACTCCATTCCCCAGTGGATTTTCAGACTTCACACTGAGAGTTTTGGGGTACTATCACAGAAAAACATCTTGTGTACACCTAATATTTGCAAACAATTGCATTTAATGGGAAAATCAATCTGAGCTTAATTTCAGGAACAGAACTCAGAATCTGTATACTGCTGCAGTGGATTCTGGGACTGTAAGTTCCTCACTTCCATCTGTGCCTCCACAGCGACTTTTCTCACACAGAACACCAACAGCTGATGGTATTTCCAGATGGCATGGGCTACCTGAACCAACCTCTCACCTTTATTTGCTGCCAGAGTTGCAAAGGGAACCAAGTGGATGGCATCTTCTCCAAAACAGTGGAGATAGGATTTTAAAAATACCAAGGACAAGAAAGAAAAAGCTTACAGGAGGAACTAATGAAGTCCTTCCTTAAAGGAACTTCAGTGTCTGGGGGTGAAATTCATCCAGAAATATGTGCTTCTGGCCACAGTAGTTGAAATGGTTTCATGCCGAAAGATGTGGGTCAAAGAGCATGCAACCATCTTCAAGCACAAATAGATATAAACCATTTCTCCAGTAGGACAAGAATGGGGCAGTGAACAGTGAAGCCATATGGACAAAGGCTTATAGTTTCATATTAACATGGAATCATCAGACTGGTAACAGCTACTGAGATGACATTCAGGAATTGATAATCCTGGATAATATAAGAAACTTCATCACCAAAGTGCTAAAAACACCTGGTTATGAATTTAATCCTTGTAAACTGCCTAAGATTCCTAGCATAACTGCTGTAGCTCTATAGAACACAATGACTTTGTCATCTGAACGGAGTCCTCATTTCTCCTGCTTCTTTAGAGCACGGACCCCATGTAGTTACCATGAGCTGAGGAGAGAGGGAGAACCATTCCTTAGATAGACTTTAGGACAATTCTTGTTGCTTATGTTGTAGTAAATGATAATCCACAGTGAATTTTTTGTGAGCTTCAGTGGACACAGCTAAATATTACATTAATAATTGGAGTGCATTAAAATACCTATGCCAATAGCTGAGAAAGTATCTGAATTAGATGTTCTTTATGGGGGTGTTTCTCACTCTGATCTTAGATTTCTTTTCTGTGTACAATTAATCATTTAGTAAAACAAGATCCACATTGTAAGTTCTAAGATATCATTGAAATATTCCTTTCTGAAAAGTACGATGATTCTTTCTATAAAGTTCACTTCTGTGGATAAGAAGAAACATTTTATGTGTGTGGAATGGACGATCAAACCTTGGGCCTCATGCATGCTAGGAAAATGCTTTGCCATTGAGCTACATTCCCAGGCCCAAGAAACTTTTCTGACAATTAGAGTCCTTAAAAATCACTGACTCTACTAATGCTCATTGCAAATATAGCCTTTGGTCTTACAAGTGACAACATTAGGCTAATGTAACATGGTGTGCCTATGGTCCTTAGATATACTCTCTACTTTACTTCATTTCAGCAAAAATTTTACCTCTCTTCCTTGTTCATATACATTTGTGTCACTGGAAATAAATAAGTGAAAACCATCTCTTCCCAATATAAATATTATCTCATATTTTCCAAAACTGAAAATATTCCCCATCTAACATCAATAGCTTATTAATATTCTTGCATTAATGAAAAAAAGTTTTAGGACTCAGATAAGTTTAGTACATACATACATACAGGTTTGCACTGTAGTCCTGACATTTCAAAAGGGAGTCAGAGGCAAAACTGCCAAATCAATGATGATGCTGAGATGAGTCCTATTGATGTGCAAGGACACAGAAGAGGTTTGTCCACAGTGGTGCTGGACAACCTGGGATCCCTGAATCCCATTTTCTAATTGGGCTTATTGAGTTGAATCATTGTTACATATCTATTGATTCAGACAAGATCAATAGGTTAAAAAATAAAACTACATAATTTATGTAAAAAGTACAAGAACACACAGTTTCCCAACCATCACACAAAACAAAACCTTAAAATTCTGCTTCTTAACTCTGTTCCTCCATTTACCAAACATTTATTTTTTTAAATATTTTCCTTAATATTTGGAAAAAGCCAGTTACACTATAGATGAAGAATACTTTTTCTTAGAGGTTTTATATAGTTTAATATAATATATCCAATAGTAAAAACTAAATCCTACAAAAAAGCCCACCAAATTTATTTGAATAATTTGAGCATAATTAAATAAGTGTACCCAACCAAACCAATTAAAAATATACCAAAAAATAGTAATAGAAATATATTCAAGGTAGATAGCTGACCTTAAAGATTTTTGGTTTATCTCATATTGTGGAGTTAATTCTAGGAGAAGTCAAACCAGTACAAATTTAACTCTTCTGGGCAATGGAATGAACAAAAATGATGCCTGACAGTTCTCTGATGAAATTGTTAGACATCTTGTATGCATACTCCACTCTTCTTTCCCTTATTTAGTCACTAAGGAGGTCATAGTTTGAAAAAGACAGCATTCCCCAAATGGAATAAGTCTATATCCCATACTTACAGCTTGGAGGAAAGGTACCCAGGAAATACACTTAACCACCAAAATTTACATCAGATTTTTCCATGAGTGATGAAGAAACCTGAATTTAACAACTAAGATGTTAAAACTGCATTTAAGCATCAAGTGTTATGATTCTTACAAATGAGAGATTTAAAAAGAAGTCAAGATATTATAGGACTTGGGATGGAACTCAGAGATAGAACATTTGCCCCAAAAATATGAGGATCTAGTATATCCAATACCACTAAAAAAAAAAAAAAAAAAAAAAAGACAAAAAATAAATTGTAGGAAGATAAAACCAAAGACAGATGACCATTTCAAAATATTGTCTTATAAACATAAGGGGAAAATCCTCTAAAAAAAATGAAGAAAATGTATGAAGTCAATGACACTTAACCTTAAGAATTTATTATGAGTCCGTGCCAAATGGGGAAAGATTTACAATTAAGTCATTATTAAAGATCAACAAAGTATAAATTTTGTAAGTTCTTTATAAATTTTGGAGATTAGTGCTTGACCTGAAGTGTGTGGAAAAGATTTTCTCCCACTCTGTAGTCTCTCTTTTTACATTATTGATTGTATCATTTGATGAGAAAAAGCTTTTTAGTTTGAATCCATTTCATTTATTGATTCTTACTTTGATTTTTTGCACTCTGGGAGTCTTGTAAGGAAGTCTGATTCTAAGCCTACTTGATGAAGATTCGGGCCTACTTTTTCTTCAGGGTCTCTGATCTAATTCCTAGATCCTTGATACATTTTGAGTTGAGTTTTGTGCAGATATTTGTGTCTTCTGTATCATTGATCTACCTGTCCATTTTGGTGGCAATACCACACTTTTTTTGTTATTATTGCTCTGTAATATAGTTTAAGGCCTGGTATTGTGATGCCTCCTGCTTCACTCTTCCTGCTTAGGATTGCTTTGGCTATTCAATGTCTCTTATTCTTCCAGATGAATTTCATGATCACTTTCTCTATTTCTATGAGGAATGTGATTGGGATTTTAATTGGAATTGCATTGAATCTGTACAGTGCCTTTGGTAGTATGACCATTTGACAATATTAAAAAAAAAATCTATAAGGGTCAAGCACTTGTGTGTGTGTGTGTGTATGTGTGTGTGTGTGTGTGCGTGCAAGTGCACATGCGTGTCCAATTGCTCATGTGTGCGCAAGAGGAGGAGGTTGGTTGGGGAACAGAAAGAAAATTCAGTAATAGAATATTCTTTGCAAAGTGAATAACTGAATTTAGAGGCACTTTTGAATGAAAAAAGTCTTAAGAGACTTAGATTAAACATAGCAGAGAGAAGAGATTGGAAAGAAAATTAGAAATACATAAAAGAAGACAATAAAGAAATTGAGAATTAAACTATATAGAATGTTGGTTATTAAGGATATGCCAATATCTTTTTTAATAATTGGGGATTTTGTATTTTGGAAAATTCATTTAAATTCACTAGGTGTCACTTCTTTTTCTGTTAAATGAAGAATGAGCTAATATAAAAGTCCATGTCCTCACCTTTCTAATATTCTATAACTTAAATTGACTCATGAAGCTTTTCAACACACACACACACACACACACACACACACACAATTTGTAACGAAGAATTTGTACTTGACAAGGTAAAACAGTTCTTGAAAGCTTGTATTATTTTTCTCAGTAAGTTTCCACACATTATAATATATAAATCTCCAGCTAGAAAATAGGTATTACTTTAGGCTTTGTCATGGGCTCTTCTGAGTAATTACATTTCAGCACCTGTCATGAGAGAAAGCAAAAAGTTAAGATTGAGATTTCATTTTGACAATTTGAAAATAAATATTTTAATCTTTCACCCTTGATTTTCCATAGGAAGAGTATAACACTATTGTATTTCCTTGATAAAATGGGAAAGCACAAGGAATGGCATTACAGAAGACCTATGATCAAAAGATTGACATTGTAACTTTTCTGATTTAGAAAGATTTAAATGTTTCATTGTAATTCATATTTAGAGATGGCAGTGTTGATGCTATTTCTAGACCTGAGAATGAGAAGAAGTAATAGAATAAGCAAAGTCACTTTCACTCCTGAGGTATTACCATTTTGGCCCCAAATAAACTTCCAAATCTAAAAACTATACTGCTATTGTCTTAGTCTGGGTTCCCCAGATACAGGCCCATAGACAATGATTCTACTAGAATTAGTTTATTTGAAGGATAAAGGATAAATCCATGAGGTATGGGAAAATGAGACCAGTAAGGAACTCATGTAGATGAATTATAAATTATCAAGTCAATCAGACTGAGGGTAGTTGAATGTTAACCCTCCTGGGAAATATCCACCAGAGTCATGCCACTGACTGGCAAGTGGATAGGAATAGTTAACAAAGTACCTAAAGAAAGTACTTTGTTAGGCTGATTCTGAGCATTCCTTCTTTCCTGGTGTTTCTCTCTGCTGTAGAAAGTGATTTCAGCAGCAGACAGTATTCTCAGATAAAGAAATGCAGTAGGTGTGGCTATGGTATGAGGTTATCATGAACTGATTTTATAAGGTCAAGGGAACCATCAGGGAAAAGGATACGATTTGAATCACCTATCTGCCCAAGGAGATTATGGGTAAGGCTGTTTATTTGTAGAATATAGCATCAAGTACTTAAAATCTATTTGTTGAATAGAGTATTAAGTTGATAAATGAGATGTGAAAATCAGAAAGATGTTGAGGAAAAGTAGAGGGGAAATGAAGTATGTCATTGTAAACTTCTCAACTCTGTGATATGATCCAATACTTTTGAAGCAAATTTTCATAGCATACCATTAAAAACATATTAAAATATTAAATATGTCAAATGTCACTCTGCTGTATAACCACTTTGTTAACCATTCCTTCATCAGAACAATCATTTCTAAATATAATCAAAAATGGAAACTTATTGTTCCACTATAGAGCCCTGCAGGTTTTATTTGTTTATAGCATTTTAGAAAGGAAAAAAATGTATCTTTACTTTTTAAGCATGAAATAGATGTATTTAGTTACAACTAAGTCAGTACAGAAAATTAAACTCTATATTTCACTATAATTCTGCAGAGATTTCAATTGATGTATCCCATATGTACATCAATGTTCCCAAGTTCTCCCTCTTGGGAACCCCATTAGCAGCTCCATGTGATGCCTAAGATCCTGCCTCGCTTTTGCTGCATGCTGTTCTATCAGCATGTACCAGAATAATTGCTGTTAGAACACTCGAAACTTTTTTTTTTTTTTTTTAAACATTTGGATAAGCAGCTCAGCTGTGTTGTTTAGAAAGAACACTAACAGGTGGTTTTTATGCTCTCCTGCACTTTCTGTCACAAGTCCTTCAGGATGTAGGATACCACTGAGAAAGGTAGGGAAGTAATCTGTGCAAATGTGCTTTATGGTTCCCATCTGAAGTAACAGGTGCTTCAAAATTAAGATGTAGGTATCACAGAAGGAACAAAGAGACAACGAACTATGTAGGGACTAACATAAAATGGATATGTTCTTATGGGTTTGAATGACACACAGAAAAATCAGAGCCCCATAGGATCACTGGCAGATATTGGATCAGACACAACTATAGATATTTCAATAAATATGTAGAAAACTGAGATGAAGAGATGGAGATTTTAAACTTTTAATAAGCAAAAATCATAAAAAAAGGGAAAATATTTAGTTTTCTTAAAAAACTGGCCTGTCTTCTTTCTTCCATAGGATATGTCCCATGTAATACTGGGTTGTGGAGTTGGCACATTTATTAAATTGAAAATCTTTCTGATAATAACCTCAGTGTGACACATCACTAAAGCCCAGAGAAAACTACACCATCAAGAGCCCATGTACAAACATGTATTATCTGCAGTGAGAGGAAAGTTTGTCCTTTCACATGTTTCCAAAAAGTATTTGAGATATAAGTTAGTAAGCTTGTGCTACTGTGGCAAACACCTGAGAAAAACAACATAAAGGGAAAAGATTTATTTTGCCTCATGATTTCAGAGGTTTTAGTCCATACTTGGATGGCTCCAAAGCAGAACATCATGGCAGATGAGCATGTGTTAGAAATAAACGGCTCACCTCATGGCAGCAAGGAAGAGGGTGTGTGTATGTGTGTGTATGTGTGTGGGGGGGGGGGGGGGGGGGGGGGGATGGGGGGAGAGAGAGAGAGAGAGAGAAAGAGGAGAGAGAGAGAGGGATAGGGAGAGAGAGAGAGAGAGAGAGAGAGAGAGAGGAGAGAGAGAGAGAGAGAGAGAGAAAAGGGATAGGACAAGAAATGCCTTCATCCTTCCAGGATATGCCCCTAGTGACCTACTTCCTCCCTCAGTCAGATCCCACCTCCCACAACCCCCACTGCCTCCGAGTAGTACATTCAGATATCAATGAACTCATCCTCTGATGAGATCATAGCCATCGTGATACAACCACTTCCCGAAACACCCACCTCTGAGTGTTGCCACATTGAAGATCAAACCTTCCACACATGAACTTTTGAGGAACATTCCCCAGGTCCAAACCATAACAAGGTATTTTCTCAGTGGCAGGTAGTTATTTTCTCTATTTCATATTTTATTCATTTACTCAAAAATTTATTATCGAGCACCAAGAATGAAAGCATTGTAGCATTATGTTATTTTGGAATTAATATAAGGAGTTTATGAAAAAAAGAATACAATCATAATAGCTAGCTTTAATTTAAGTTTAAATTGTGACTAATGTTTCAAAGGACAGGCTTACAGTGAATGAAAATTTTCATAGTTAGTTTCATAATTGTCACCAAATTTCTTTTTGATTGCTTTATTTTTGAGGATGAAAATTGGATAGTAGTGAGAGCCAAATTTAGGTTCCAGTTCATCTTTTTGACTCCAGCCTATCTTCACAAGATCTAGCTTGAGTTTGTCTTCCTCACTTCAGTCTTCTGTTTCTGACAGTCATCTTAAATCCTGCTGACCCAGAATCAGTTGTAGACCAAGGGTTTTATACAAACTACTTATCTCATTAGTGTGGTAGCAAATCACTCACAAAATTAATTCATACCACAAGTAGTTATGTATTTTAATCATATTCTTGATAATATTGTGGGGTCCCTCCAATAAATGAATTGTGTAATGTCAATCCCTACACAATAACTCAACATCACTACTAATCGTTACACATTTCTAATCAACTCCTAATAGATATGGTTGGGTGTCCTCAATATAAATTTTAAGAGGTTAGACAAAAATTGAAGCTCAGGGCCAAATTATCAGTGGAATTCTACTATTTACTTATCCACAGAAAGATGGTAAAACACTGTAGTAGTGGTAAACTGTAAATAGAGGTGTCTTTAAAAGAAATGAGTCTTACCTTTGAATAAATTCAATCTCAGGTAAGTGTCAAGGTGACTACCTAGACCCAACCCTAGTTGACCTCCAGTAAAGAAAGTAAATCTGGAGAAATATGGGAGATGCCATACATATCTTCAAATAATCTTACAGTTTCTGAACTTGTGTTTTTTATATCAACTTTTCTTGACTTTTCTATTATACATTTTATTTTTCTCAAAAATGCCTTGATCATCCCAAGACTATTTATCATATGTAATACAGAATAAACATTTTGATTGGCTATTCTGTTATGATTATTACTGGAATTCCATTGTATAGGTTAGCTTGTAGATCAAGTGTACCTGTGTTGTGGATACCACCAACTTTATGAGATGATATATATCTACAAAACTGGATCTTTATGTTTTTCAAAATATATTTTATATTTTTATATTAAATATATTGTGCATATTTTGTAGAATATCACTATAGATTTTGCCATTGTGAAGGAAATGTTATTACATTATTTTATTATATTTTACATTTTATTATATTTCACAATTTAATGTTTTCTACTCATATAGGCTTTTTGTATCTGAATCTGAAAAAAAAAAAACTGTCAATTTCTTGTCTTCAATAGGATCATAAAGACCAAAATCATTCTAGGGTTGAATGAGGGAAAGGTTCTTTCTTACAGGTCAGGAATAGGTAGGGCCCCACTAAAAAATGATTCACCTTCATAAAAATGGAAACACTTGTCTGGGAGTTTTGGGTTTATGGAGGCAAAAGAAACTAATTACAGGATTCACTTAGGAAAATAAAGCATCTATATGTGGATAATATCTCACTTTTCACTTTTCAGATCCTATCTGGTCTAAGCACTATAGTTCAAATGAAAATTAATCACAAGATTTCAAGAAGAAATGAACTTACTTTACAAGACAGGAACCATGTACAGTGTGCTGTTCTACTGCATTATGTTGTTAAAAGTAAATCACAAAGCTCCCCAAAATTGGTTAAGTAGAGCCCCTTTTATGTTGGGAAGAGTTGCAACATTATATAGCAAAGGGAATTATTTATAGATTTTTGCAACTGACTTATGAGAGGGAGAGAGAGAATAATCAAAAGGTACATGTGAATACTTGCTCAACAGTAGATGTGTGGTCTAACTTAAAAAAAATTGGTTTTGATGTCATTTTCTAAATAGATGATTTATTCTGACCTCTGTATTCACTAGTACACTTACTTCACCTCTGCATTATAAAAATGTCAAATTACCCAAGATATGACATTATTAATGTTGATCTGTCCATTGTTTAATTCTGTACTTAGGAAAGAAATAGGCAATAGTTATGAACTCTCCTCATAACTATTAAGTTTAGCCTGAAAAGAAACTAGCTATCTGATTCTACCTGTGGCATGACAATGTTTAAAAGAGTTTGATTTTTATTCTTGTAAGATTGAAAAATGACAAGATGACCACCATCGTGTTTTATTACTAGAGTAAATTATGACTAATATGAAACACAGAAATTTAAGTTCTGAACTTGTCCATCAAAATTCATAAAATTTATTATAATTTATAAAATTTATATATTATAATTTATAAAATTTATATATTATAATTTATAAAATTTAATAGAAAAGAATATATGCAATTCCTTTAAGGCATAGATTTCACATTTATATGAATGTTACTTTCTTCACCATGGCATGCATTTCAAAAATATATATTTGGGAGACAAATGCCTGACTTTATGTATTGCTATCATCTTGAACATACTGCCAGAGAGAGTAGAGCTAAGATTTACGTACAATTATAGTTGCTTAAAATCACAAATTTCTAATATACTTAATCTCAGTCTAAACCCATTTTCTTATACAAACTAACATATTTTATTTGTATATTATTGAACTTAGTTTTTATTTTAGATATAGTTTATTATATCTGAAGATTGTGAATTATATCTGAAGTTTGTGGATGAACTGAAATATCAAATGAAAATAATTGCACATTTTTCTGTCATAATTTTTAAGTTTACAAATAAGGTATACTTATTATAGAAACATTTGTAGACACAATGAGGCAAATTATATATTTTCAAAGAGAAATTGTCCCAGATTTATATTTTAAGTATGAATTGCCTTAGGCAAGGTCTTAACCCCAATTACTTCAATTAGGTGTTTCATAGATTTCATTATACTCAATTAATATTTATTGAATTTTTTCTGTATTCATAAGACTTTTATGAAAGTTATAAAAACTCACAGACACAGTGAACTCATAGCTAGGTCCCTGAAAGTTGTTTGAAAGACAGCTACTCAAAATATTTTAGTGACCAATCAATATTTTACAGTTCAAATTGATAAACTAGAAATGTATAAATTATTTTAGACATTTGGTTTTAGTGCATTACTGTTTGAACATTACTATGAAATTTTTTGAGGAGATAGATATTTTTCTTCTGATATAAGTGTTACAAAATTTAAACATGTATTGAAAAATGGCATGGTTCCTCTTAATATGTACAATTTATCAACCAACAATAAATCCAAGAAATATTCCTCACCAAAAAGAAATTTGAAATTTTTAAACTACTGGTTATTCTTAAACATATCCTGACCCTACCCCCATAAATCATATTGTCTACTCTCAAGATTCAGTAGTATTCAAGTTCTCTGTCCCTCTGTTTTCACATGTCTTCTGGCCATGTCACGACCCTGCCTAAGCCCATCAATGTTTCTCCAGCAGAAAGCTGAGAGATTTATTTTAGGGAAAGAAAGGGTGTTCTCAAAAAAACAAGCTATAACTTTGTCAACAATTAGGTATGGTGATTTCCATGAAGTTTTGTTGCTTTTATAAGTGAATTATATCGTCTGCACCATTAGCTGAAAATAAGTGGTAAGACCATAGGAAGAAGCAGGAGAAGCTATTTTTATAAGAGAACACTAATGTGCTGGTTATAAAAATTTCTCTCATTTTCCACTAAGACCCTTTTCAAAATCTCTGTGCCCATGTCCAACCCAAGACACTGCCCTGCATTTAGCTGCCATATCTAAATAGTGTGGGATACTATGTACAACAAATTATGACTGTAGGTCAATTTCCTTATCTTTCACAAATTTGCCAGTTTCAAAGTTTCAAATAATAGTGATAAGACGTGTTTTTCTTAACTCTTTTTTTTTTATTTTTTTGGTACTAGGGATTGAACCTAGGGGTCTCAAACAATGAGCCACCTCCCCAGCCCTTTTTTATATTTTATTTAGAGATACAGTATCACTAAGTTGCTTAGAGTCTTGCTAAATTGCTGAGGCTGGCTTTGAACTTGTGATCCTCCTGCCTCAACCTCCTGATCCACTGGGATTACAGGTGTGTGCTACCACATCTGGCTGAGAAGGCATATCTTACCTTGTTTCTCAGTTCCAGTTTGTGTAGTTTCAGATACAATCTCACAATTGCATTTTTCAAAAGCTGTGTCTTTTTGGGAAGAGGTGGGTGCTTTAATCATGATAACCTGCCAAGTGGCCCATGATGTCAACATGTTGTCCCTGGGGATGATAAACTTAATTACTGGTCTCTCAACTGTAAAGTTACTATTTTCCTTTTCAATATTATGTTCTTTAAAAAGAATCACTAAGTTGACTCAAATTTCAGCAGAGAGGAATTAATCTTTTTTTTTTTTTTAAGTAAGCAGCAATGAAGTTTTATTAATTATAGCAACATGTAATAATACATGTACTATGCATGTATTATAGCTTTACATGGGAGCCTTGGAACTTATTTTATCTTTTTTTTTTTTTTTTTTTTTTTTTTTTACGTTTACATAGGGTAATGATGTTTATTTTATTTTTCCCCTCCCCCCACCCCTCCCACCCCTCTTTTCCCTCTACACAGTCCTTCTTTCCTTCATTCTTACCGCTCTCCTTAGCCTAACTCTAAACCTAACCCTAAACCTAATGCTAGCCCCTCCCACCCCCCATTATATGTCCTCATCCGCTTATCAGCGAGATCATTCGTCCTTTAGTTTTTTGAGATTGGCTTATCTCACTTAGCATGATATTCTCCAATTTTGACCATTTGCCTACAAATGCCATAATTTTATCATTCTTCATTGCGGAGTAATATTCCATTGTATAAATATGCCACAGTTTCTTTATCCATTCATCAACTGAAGGGCATCTAGGTGGTTCCACAATCTGGCTATGGTGAATTGAGCAGCAATGAACATTGATGTGGCTGTATCTCTGTAGTATGCTGGAATTAATCTTTATATCAGATAGATCGCATAAATTTTCACCCCAATTTTAGCTTTCTTCAATGAATCTCACTTATAGCAACTACTAGTGACTTTCCAATGGTGATATTTCTATTCCATATACTTGATTGTGTATTTAAAATTTGCATATTTTGACAAAGTTCTTTTCCTTTTCATTATTTAATAATATATCAAAATTCACAAATTTATAGATTTTATTCTAGTCTTTGAGTTATAATTCAGTGCTATTTATTATATAACATTCCAAAGTTGGCTATTGAGTGTTCTTACAAGTTTACTCCAATGTTTATTGTATTATTTGAGCAATTTCTTAGTTTATTTAACTCCAAGTTACTCCAGGCTTGTCTTGTGTTTTCCCTGTCCTGACCTTGTGACAAGTATTACTCTAAAAAATTCTGGATCCTCTGTTGGAGAATAGTATTAGAAACCAGGGCCTGAGTGCCTTCTGTACTAGAAATAGTTTAAATGTCACTCTTCCAGAACTCTCAGTAGTTGCTGAGAGTCTGCTTTGTGTACTCAAAACTGCTGTTGAGCTTGGTGGACCTGGTAGCCCAGGCCTGTAACTCCTGGAGGCCGAGGCAGGAGGCTCACAAGTTCAAAGGCAGACTGAGATATTTATCAAGGACCTAAGCAAGTTAGTAAGACACTGTCACAAAACAAAGATGAAACACAGACTGAGGAAGTGGTTCAGTGGTTAAATTGGTGCAAAAAAAAAAAAAAAAAAAAAGAAAGAAAAAAGCGAGAGAAAGAAAAAGAAAATGCATGTTTACAAAAATAGCTGCTATTAAGTCCCACTTGTAAAGTTTTATTTCAGTTATTGTACTTTTCAGCAAGGAAATTTCTGTTGTTTTGTATATGATTATATGATTTTTGTCTATTTATTGATAATATGTGTCTAATGAGATGTGATTGTCATACATTTTTTTAGTTCTTTCAATGGTTTTTTTCTGTTCCTCGGGCATATTTATAAGATGCTGATTTATTCCTTGTCTGCTCAATCTCATACCAAGGGCCCTCACAGACAATTCCTATTGATTACTGATTTTCTTTGGTATAGGCCACAATTTCACTTTCGTTTGCAATTGGACATTTTATTTACATGTTCATTTATTTATGTATTTATTGAGATGAGGTCTGTTTAGAATATTTATAATATTTATAAATAATTTTATTTATTTATGTATGTATTGAAATGAGATATTGCTATGCTGCCCACATTCTTCTTGAATTTGTGGACTCAGTGATCTTCCCACCTCAGCCTGTCAAGTGCTGGGGCTATGATGTGCACCACCACACCCAGCTTGAAACCACACATTTTAGAAAATGTACTCAGCAATTGTGAAATCAGATGTTCCAATGATTGTTCCTGCTAGTTTTGTTATTTCTATTATTTCTGCTTATTGAGTTTTCTGGTGTGCACTTCCTGCTGTGTGTAGTCATTGATGTCTCCAATGTTTATGGTTGTTTTATTTTGTTATTAACATGTTTGTTTTTTAATGCTCACTTTCCATAGATTACAGTGGATTGGCCTCAGTTGTCAGCCAATGATTTCCTTAATTTCTTTAAGCCAGTGGAGTCTTCTGCTCTTATGAGAGAACTTGTGTGTGTGTGTGTGTGTGAGATTCTGCCATCAGCTTCACTCACTGATTGTATAGTACCTCCAGAGGTGAATAACTGCAGTCCTGCCCAGCATTTCCTGAGGGTGTGTGCAGCTTTCTGGATCAACAGCAAAACCTCCTTATATTTCATTTTTCCAGACGTTAGCCTTAGTTTTGGGGTATGCTCTTGTTTATCTTTGCTGGTATCACAGCTTCAGGATGCTTTATGTCAGATAATTGCAACTGATTGTTTTCAATGCCTGAGGATAGGGCTTTTCTTACTGCTCTGAGCTAAATAACAGGAATAACTGGAAATTTTGCATTAAGAATTTCATGTTGGGTCAAACAGCGACAGTACACTGGTGCTGGGGATTTCACAGAGCTTCCAGTAGGTCTGGTCTTTCTGACAGTGGGGAGGCTGTTGGTTTTTGAGGTCACTATACCATGTAGACTGACAGTGGGAGTTAGGAATATTTCTAAATGAAAATGTCACTAACACTTTTTTTGTTTGTTAAAATATTTTGTTAATTTCCAGAGTTCATTATTTATAAAATACAAATTAACAAATCCAAAATAAAAATATTATATTTTAGGTGGAAATAATTGAGATTTGGTGATTTGAAATATGTTCCAATTAAAAAGTGCAGTCATTTACTTCTTTTTTCCAAACTTGAAAAAATAATAGCATTTCTAGATTTCGTCTAGAAGTCAATCCAAGTACATCTTGATGCACTTTGATGATAATATAGACTTTTTTTAACAATCATATTAGGTTTAAATGGTGCAAAACTTAAAGTCATGGGACACTGGCAAATAATGTTTTCAGAATAATTCTCAGTTTGAATTAGAATTTGTTTTCTTATTAATATAATCAATGTATATCACCCATAATTCTTATGACTATCTTACTTAATACTTCAGAAGAATTCTCAGAGCAACATATAATAGATAAGAAAATTTTACTCTTATACCTCTTGAAATATTTAAATTATTTAATATAAGCAACATATTTGGGAAATTACACTTAATCCCTACTTAATTCATTTCTTTCTTCATATTCCAAGTAATACCATCAATCCAAGGAACATAGGATTGAAAAGATGAACAGAATCTTTAACTTTATGGAACGTCCTATTGGATGGTAGAAAGGGATTAAACAAACTAGTTTTCATAGCACAACACAGGGTCAATCAGAATCACTAACACCATCAGAACACTGAAAAACATGTTTGCAAATGCAAATGCAACTCCTCTGTAAGGCAAATGCAACTCCTCTGTAAACAGCACCATATTTCTTCTTTGTGCATCTCAAATCAACAATAGGACTTAGTGTTTCATAATAGGGATGTATGCCAGGAGCAGAATCTTCCCTTCCAGTTCCTCATCCTTCACTAGTCCCCTAGAGATCTCATTTCAGACAATGGTTTCTGAGACATAAATAATAATTTTGATGACGATTTAAAGAAGTACTCACAGATATTAGTGAAAATATTAAAATGAAATTGACCAGAAAAAAATTTTAAGTAGTCTTTCATTTTTCTGAAACAGATGAACAGATCTAACTTAATTGTAATCCTTACAGACTGGGATTGATGGACTGTAGCAAATTTCAGTAATTAAAAAAATTATATATACATATCTGTAAAATACCTTCTAGAAATTTTGGTGAATCATTGAACTTACATCAAAACACTTCAGAGAAGAAAGCTAAATTATATTTTATTTGAACTATGACACACTGTGAGAACGGAAAGAAAATATACATATACTATACATACATATATATATATATGTTACATATCTATATATGTCTGTGGATTTATATATGTTTACATGCAGCTATATGTTCATATATACATATACACACATGCATGTATTCAACATGCCTAATTTACATGTAAAATACCGATGCACAAACACAAGGTACTTTGTTGGGGGGATATTTTCTGCCATAAACTTCCTAATGGTTTAGCAAGAATAGTATCATCATTTATAAAATATAAGATTGATCCTTTTAGGAGTTAGAAAGTGATGATTATTTGAAAGGATTCTGTTCCATGAATTATGAATACTACAGAATTTCAAACTCTTTTAGAATAAAACATAAGTGGAAACTAGACCCATAATGCATAGTGATCACTTAATTAGATTATAGAATATATAAGTCCATGTGACTTCAAGGCACAAGTTGAGAAAAGAGTTCTCATATTTAATCCACAAACACAGCAACTTCCGTTTTATGTTATATCTTAAGAACGGAAAGACCTTTTCTTTCTTGTCTAAGTGCTTAATAAAATAAATTTACTAATCTTTTTTTAGGTAATAGAATAGAAAGTTGTTATTTTCTTGTGTGACAGATTATTTTGGAGAATAACATTTTGAATGATATTTTAAAGAAAACATGAGAAACATTGAGGTTTACCCAGTTAGGTGAAGTGATTTCAGTGAAAACCTTTGGTGAGATTTGCAGTTTGCTGTCCCTTCCATGTCATGGCTGTCCAGGGTACAGACTACCATCAAGGACTTGGAAGCAGCCTTGCCAGCCCCATTGTAGCTATCTAACATTGCAGTAAGACAGCTTTATGACTCGAAATTGGTTAAACATATGGGAATAAAGCAACACCTCTTATGTAAAATATTTAATAAAGATTTGTAGAATTAATATATGAAAAACATTTGCGGGGCCTAATAGCTGGTGAAAGATGAATGCATGTTAGTTGACCCTCTTCCCAGGCAGTGAGAATGGGTCCTTTTCCATATTGGACATAAAATATTTTTGAATTTATTTTGTTTTTGCATAAAAAATTCCGTGGTAACATTTTTAATTTGAAAGGGAGTTATTGCACAAAATGTAATCTCCATGCATAGACAAGTAAGTAAAGGGGTCAAAGGGAGTCACAGTAAATCAGAACTAGAGAAATATAAACTACAATTCTAAGTTGTTTTTGAATAAAATTCTGGCACAATCACAAAATTAGTGCAATTGGACCATTTCCATTTTCTCTCAGTATAAACTTTATCTGAGTCAGTGCTTTTAATACAAATTAAGTCTCTTCATCATTTTCTAGATTAAATCAAAGATGACTCAAAGAGTTGACTCAGGCTTGAAAATTTTAGATCTTCTTTATACATTTCTCAACTTAATGCACTTCTTTATTCCCACCTGTTCATTTCCAGGCACAGAACTTTATGTTAACCCTTGCTTGACACTAATCTAAACCTTGCTTCTATTCTTTAGAATGTCCTGGGGAAATTATACATCTTGCACTAGAGATCCCACATGCTTCTCTCTAAAGCCATATTTGTAAAAGTTTAGAAAATAGCAATAAATAGTCCTGTAACTTTATATTTATACAGTTATATCATTTTCCCAATTTAGATATATTTTTAAACTATCAATGCACAAGTATAAATTTTATTCCTTTTCATGTTTTCCATGAGATCTGTTTCATAATTTTGTTAGACTAATCCTGTTATAATAGACTACCACACACTGGGTAATTTATAATGAACTAAAATTTATTGACTCACAGATCTGGAGGCTGAGAAGTCTAAGATCAAGACATTGACATATGGTGCAAGTCTTTTATCATAGGGAAAGGGCAAAAGAACAAAAACGGGTCCTAACTCATCCTTTTCTAAGGAACACACTCTATCAAGTGGGCAGAGTTCTCCTGATCTAATCATGTCATAAAGGCCCCAACTCTTAATTCTCTTAAAATGGCAAATACATTTCAACATGAATATTGGAGGGAATAATAAAAGCATAACAATAATTACATGCCTGACAGGCAACTCTGAAATGCACTAATAAAACATTTAGAAGTACACATTTAGGTCAAAAGGACTATATAACAATTTGAATAAATGGTGATAGATCATAATTTGAAGCAATATTTAGTTATTTGGATATGTGAAAATAGTAATGACTGCAGAATATTTGCACAATGTTGAAATAAACCCTTTAATATTTATAATCTAGTCACCTAATTATCAAATATCTTAATGTATCAAGTAATTCTACAAATCTGATAATGTATACATACATCTAAAGAGATAAATATGTAAACAAAGGTACAAAGACACAGCATTTTCATAAATAAATATGGATATGTATTTCCATCTGTACTTATATCTATCTAGTCTATTTTTGCTATTCACAACAGTTTTGTTCTATAAAGTCATAGTGAATACCGAATTAGTGAATGTTGAACCATTGCTCCTGGAAATAATTCAGTCTTTGCAACTCTCTGAGTAAAACCATTTATCAGCTGACCAGTACACCATCTGGTTTTCCATGTGCTTAGGTGTAAAAACAATTCTGATGTAGATTGCTGATTCATGAACAGTCAACTCACTACACTATTTCAGGCCTCAGTGAAGATTATCTAATGTGTGTATTTATTCAACAGAATACTTTACATAATTTTCATGCTTAGAAACATTGCACAGTGTAGCAAGACTATCCTTAAAATCCATTTAATACAACAAAATTGACCAAAACATAAATAAAAATAGAATGTGACAAACATGGCACTAATATGGCTAAAAAGACACTTTTCTTCACAGCACGAAAACTGAAATAATAAGAGAAAAGGTTTTCTTATTCAAACTCAGTGTGAAACCTTCATGGTATATCAACTCAGACTTTCTGCTGCTCTGCACTTATCTTTGAGTGACCATGAAAATGCCTTCAATATTGAACTGGGAATTATAAATAAATTATAGTAAGTATGTGAATTGTGAATATGGAGTCAATGAATAAAGTATCAAGAGAGAAAGAAGGTCAACAATTTCTCTAAAAATGGCACACCTAGTCCTTAAATCAAAAGAATATAATCTTACTTATAATAGAAAAATTGGTACATTTAGTCCCTGAGGCTGAGCTAAAGTGAGTCCTTACTTTTATCATTAAAACTCCTTTTTGACACCATCAAAGAGTCAGATGTATCAATAGTCTCTCTCTTTTGATCTTTTTCACTCCTTTCATTCCTGCATTAACTATCACGCACAATGAACAACTGACTGTATTATATCATTGAGTCTTGAGATCAAATTTATTTACGTTTATGGGGAAACTTAGTAAAATTTTGCCTGGAACTTCAGTGTTCAGATTGGACTCTGAGTTAAATCCATATTAACTACTACTTTCTATCTAATCCTAGAAGACATTATGGTCAGTGACCCACTCCTCACTGTAGAAGATGATCCATAAAGAACTTAGATTAAAAAATATTGTATTACACATGATTGACCCTCATTAGGATCATACAGAGATCACTTTAAATATAAGTTTCTGGAAAAGGAGTATTTAGTTACAAGTATGGAACATAAGTAAGGCATGAAATATGTGTTGACTTAAGAACTTAACTTCCAAAAAGTTGCAATGAGTTAATTTTTCCAATGATAGTTGATGAGAAAAGATTTTCCATCAATATCTCAGTAAAACTTCTATTTTTATGTTTGAAATTTTGTTATGAAATACTTCACAACATATTATTCTGATGTTGGACTTGTTTTTTAATTATTATATTTCAAATTAATTTTTGACAATTCCTGTTTTTTCTCTCCTTATTTTTCTATTAGAATATATGTGCTTTGTTTACATATTTCCATTAGCATACTATTGATTGAGCCTATTAAATGTGGTTAGCTTCTTCAAGTTAAAAATCTAAGTTTTACACCCTTATGGATATTCTGAAGTAAAAGCAATCTAAGAATGTAGAGAAAAATATGTATTTATATACACATATATGGATACATATATATTTTTATATCATCTCTAAATTAAGAAACATTTTGAATACAACTTTTTATCTTATTAACTCTATCTCATTCAGAATTCTCTCCTACAAAAGAGTTTGAAATCAAACATTCATTATAGTATTAAATAGACCATCATGGTGGTATTGTCACTGAGTAGACAATATTATCCGTATATTAAGGAAGTCAAGAAAAGTAAGTTAAAGATTGACTTATTTCTTCAAATCTTTTTTCCACCTTTATATTTTGAGGGGAACATAACCACCTTTCCTCAGACTCCATTCCTGCCAGTTCCTTCTCTTCTACTTTGCTGGTAATGTTAGAAATCTCAGAGTGCTGCAAGCAGGAAACATCCCAAAAGTTATTTGCAAGGCAAATTTTACTTCTGCACAAGGGTATCCTAACAAACAAATCTGGCAAGCAGTCACACTGGGTGGAAGCCCAAGTTTTTATCCTAATGCAGCACTGCCCCTTGCTCTATTAGGAGGAGTTTGGGGTTACAATCTTCATGATTGATTAATTTAAAATTGGGATGGGGAAGCGCTGTAATTGTGATTGGACCACCTACTGTACTATATACTATAAGTATCATGATTGGAATACTGAGGACAAAGGAGATGTATTGGGAGACTCCAAATGGCTACATTTTAACCTCATGGTTTTGTAACTTAAAAATAGCTCCATCTATACACTATGAAATTTAGATTTAACACTCTGGAAAGCAGTATGAAGATTCCTCAGAAAGCTTGGAATGGAACCACCATTTGACCCAGTTTTCCCACTCCTTGGTTTATACCCAAAGGACTTAAAATCAGTATATTACAGTGATGCAACCACATCCATATTTATAGCAGCTCAATTCACAGTAGCTTAACTATGGAACTAACCTGGATTGCCCTTCAACAGATGAATGGATAAAGAAAATGTGGAACATGTACACAATGGAATATTACTCAGCCTTCAAGAAAAATGAAATTATGGCATTTGCAGTTACACAGATGGAGCTGGAAAAAAATCGTACTAAGTGGAATAAGCCAATTTCAAAAACCCAATGGCCAAATGTTTTCTCTGATAAGTAGATGTTAATCCATAATGGGGGGAGGGGAATGAAGAAACTTTGGATTGTGCAAAGGGGAAAGAAGGGAGGGGAAGGGGTGTGGGAATGAGAAGGACAGAGAATTGAGATGGAATTTACTACCCTACATACCTGTATGATGAAACTACCAGTGTGACTCTGCACCATGTTCAGTCAGAAGAAATTGTGTTCCATTTGTATACTATGTGTCAAAATGCATTGTACTGTCATTTATAACTAGAAAAAGAAAAATATTAAAAACAGAAATTTAGGTTTAAGATTATAGCAAACACATTTTTGTTACGTATTGGGAAACTCAGACTACAGGTTAAACTTTAACAGAAAAGAGAACATTGATCTTACAATATGAAGGTCAGTCACTGGAAGATTCAACTCAAGGACACTTAGGTTAAACTCCGTGATTTTATATTAAAGTACCTTCTCAAGACATGGAGTACAAAATGAATTGCAGTTCCACCACCTGGAATGTGCATTCCAACAGTAGACCAGAACTACTATCTTCCAAATCCTCACAATGACATCTTGCACTTCCTTATATAAGATTCTGTTGATTTTATTCTGTTATCCCTTACTTTATGAATGAAGGCTACTTTTTAATGGCTTTATTAGTGCATTCTAGTTACATATAATAGTGGGATTCATTTTGACATAATCATACATGAATATAGTATAATTTTCTCTGTTTTAGTCCCAAGTACTTCCTCTTTTTCTTCCCTCTTCCATCTTCCTTCCCCTATTATATTCGTCTTCCTTCTATTTTTATTGGTTGTTTCTTTAATTGATGCTTTATAGATAAACATAAAGATGGAATTCACTGTGGAGTATTTATACACATACATAACACAATCTGGTCAATTTAGTCTACATTCTTTCCTCTTCCAATCCCTTTTCCTCTCTCTCCATTCCTTTTCTCTACTCCATTAAATCTCTTCTCTGCTTTCATAGGATTTGCCCTGCTTCATTGGCTCTAGCTTCCACATATGAGAAAAAACATTCAACCCTTGACTTTCTGAGTCTGGTTTATTTCACTTAGCACCATGTTTTCCAGTTCCATCCATTCATGAGCAAATGACAAATTTCAACTTTGCTTATGACTGAGTAATTCTCCATTTTGTAGATATATTCCATATATTATTTATCCATTCATCTGTTGACAGGCAGTAGGACTGGTTATAAACTTACCTATTGTGAATTGTGCTGATATATCCTGATTTTAGATAAATATCAAAGTGTGGGATAGTTTGGATATATGGTGGTTTCATTTCTAGTCTTTGAAGGCATCATCATACCCTTTAAGGAATTTCCTTAATCTATTCCTTTTAAGAATTTTCTAAGCAATTGGAATTATTTGCAGTCCCACCAATAATATATGAGAGTACCTTTATCCCTGCACTGTTGTCAGCTATTATTATTAGTCTTCACGATTGCCATTCTAACTGTAGTAAAATGAATTCGCAATGAAGTTTTAATTTGCTTTTTCCTGTTGGTGGTGATGTACATTTTTTTTTTATATATTTGTTGATCTTTTTTATTTCTTCATTTGAGAAATGTCTCTTTAGTTTTTTTGCCCATTTATCAATAGTGTTTTGGGATTTGATTTATTTTCAGATTTTTAAAAATTTGGTATTAAGATTCTTAGTTATTTATATATTCTGGGCATTAATTTCCTGTTGGAGAAGTACCTGAATAAGATTTTCTCTCATTCTACAGGATCGTTTGTTTTAAAGGTTATCTTTCCTCCAATGTAAATTTTTAAAAACTTAATGAGTATCAGATATTGTTTAATCAACAAATGATGCTTTATCTAGAAGACACAAAAACTTCCACCAGATTTCTCAAGCTGATAAAGAAATTCTGCAAAGTAGCAGGATACAAGATCAACATTAAAAAAAAAAAAAACAGCTTTCCTATATTCCAATAATGAACTTGTTAAGAAAAGAAAAATCAGAAAAACTGTATTGCACACAAAAACCTCAAAAAAAAAATAGTACTTGGAATTAAATCTAACCAAAGAGGTGAAACACTTCTATAATGAAAACTATATTAAAAAAAATTATACAAGACTGAATAAAGACATTGAAAACATTAGATTGGAAAAACCACCCATGTTCTTAGATAATCAGAATTAATTATTTAAAATGGTCATATTACCAAAAGTGTTAGACAGACTCAGTGCAATTCCCATAAAAATACCAAAATAAAATTTTTCACAAAACTAGGAAAATAATTCTAAAACTTACTTGGAAGAAAAAAAGATTCCAAATAAACAAAGAAATACTGAGCAAGAAGGGCAATGCTTGAGACATCACAACACCTGATTTCAAATTATATTATAGGGCTATAGTAACAAAAGCAACATGGTATTGGTAACAAACCAGACTTGAAGATCAATGGATAATGTAGAAGAAACAGAGTAAGAGACATAGAGACAAACCCACACAGATGAAGCCTCAAATCAGAATTTTTAGAAGAATGTTCCTAAAACTTTGGTCTAAATTGAGTATTCTTTTATTAAAATTAATTTGTATTTTTGCAGTAGTTCATCAAATAAATATCTTAAACATTTCAGTATTTAAAATATTGTTTCTGTCATGTTTTACCATTTCCTACTTCATTTTATTAATGTAGTGAACATATGTATCACTGTTTTATTTACTATTTTAATTCCTCTATTATTACTTTGGGAATAACACTAACATTTACTCATGTATTACCATATATCAAAAACTAATGATAGATATAAATACTTGGATACGATTCTTATTCAAAATTACGTACACTTTTACAACATATTCACAGTATTTCTACTCTAAAATATGTTTTCTAGAATATGCTATAGAAATGACTCCTGGTAGTAGAGATAGTGTAACATTTTGGAGCAGATTTTAATATGAAGGGAAATAAGATGGAATCTCCCTGTATGGTATTTTTATTTTATACATGGCTTTCAAATATCAGGGTCTCTTTTCTATAGCATATTCTACTGAATGTGTAGGTGTCATCTACAACTTATCTCATAGCACTAGGAAAATCGACATTCAAATAACCAACATAGTGATGTTACCCTGACTACTGCTACTGATGTGTATAGTAAGAAGTCTTTTATTTCTGAGTCAATGATCTCATGTTTTCTACCAATGTCTATCAAAATGGAACTATAACTTGTATCTTACAAATATGGTAGAATCTCTAACTCTTGGCTACTCCCCAAAACATCGTAGAGTTGTTAGACTCTTCAAAATAATGATACTGTACATTTGTATGCTGTTTTTATATAAATTATATCCCATAACTTTTAAAATACCTCCTAAATTTAAAATTTAAAATTAGCACTCTGGTTACTAACCATTACACAAAGAGACTTAGTCAATCTCATTGCGAACTTCAATTTCTTTATTTATAAAAAAGTTATATAATTCCTCACACATGTGATTTCATGTGAATTAAATAGTTGATACATATAAAGTGCTGAGAAGAGTAGTGGTCACTTTTGGTTCTCAGTGTGTTTGTAACATCATTCACCCTTCCAATTATTTTGAGTCCTACAAATCATCTAATGACTTGCTCAAGCAGTTATCTTTAATTATACTTTATATTATGCCCCTTTATTTCCTGTTGTTTATACTATTAAGGTATTATGTGTAACTTAGTAATATGCACCCATGTGTCCCTTTCTTATATCTCCGTGTGTATGATTAGCAGTCTGAGAGCAGAGTTTAAATACCTATTAAACTACCTATTTAAATACCTATTAAACTGCATTCTATTTTTCTACCAACATAGCTAAGAGATCCAGTCCATATTAAATGTCTACTCAAGATAAGATTACTCTAAATGCTAATCATGTCTAAAGTATGGATATATGGGACCAATAAAGAATAGTTTTGGATATGTATATTTTATGATTTCATAGTTTATTGTTCAATAATTGTTTCATGCTATTTCCACTAATTATTTTAGAAAAATATTATAGATATGTTATTCTTGAAATATACATAAATTTTTATCTTAAATCAAGAAACTTTCTCCAATTATTTTTCTTTGGGTACATTGGTATAAAAGAAGTCCACAAATTTGAGCATTTTTGCAGTGTTGAATATTTTTAAAATGTGGCATTATAAAACAGTGCAATACTAATAATGAGTACAAGGTAATTTTTTATGTTATAATGTAAATGTTATCAATAGTAGTTATAACTATAAAGAAATATTACTGGAAGGTGAATGAATCATTATCTAATTAGACTTTTGCCTCCATGTACCTGAGTCCTAGAATTTTATTTAAGACACTGTGCTTACTACCAACAAATGTAACTTTATACCATAACAGTCATATTTATAATATTTATAAGTATGGATAATTTCAATTTAGATAATTTCTATTTTGAAATTTTCCAGAATTATGCAAAATAATATTAACCATAAAATAGATATGCACTAATACATTGTCATTTGACAATAATATAGAACTATTGCTATGGTAGGGTAAAAATTAGATGATCAAAATATAGTCTCAGCAAACTTTAAGCAGAAACATATAAAATTAATCCCTCAATTATAAGAAGGTTAGTAAGAAGTAGCACAGATCTTGATTATTAAAATATTTTCTAAAGATTAACCTTGAAGTAGGTTGACATTAAAACTAGCCTCTCATTCTATAGGAGATATCAAATAAATTTTAAGTGTTTGGGTGAAGCTATCAAAATCAGAATCGGGTTTATTGTATTATTGGACTATAATTTGAATACAGGATTATTAATTAAGTGATCAAGTTTTATATCATATAAAGATTTGATATATTTTCAACTTTTAAGATAATTTAAAAAATTAGATATTTGAATTAAAGCCATATACTATGTAGTAAATAAACAAGTTGCAATTCAATATAAATATAAAAGCATAAACTAAATAATTATAAAATGACAACTAGGGACTGGGGATATGGCTCAGTTGGTAGAGTGCTTTCCTTGCAAGGCCCTGGGTTCAATCCACAGCACTGCAAAAAAAAAAAAAAAAAAAAAAAAAAAAAAAAAGATGACGATTAAATATTTGATTTTTATCATCTATTTTATTCATTTTTTAAGTTATTTGTATAATAGTAATATTTGGAAAGAAAATTAAGAGACATTTTAAAACCATATAAATTTTAGATTGACTTAATTCATATGGGATTATTATTTTTGACTTAATTTTTTGATTAGTTTTCAGGATAATCATTGTGCAAATATGTATCAATTTAATTGATAGCTCTGGTGTATCACCACCAGACATAGAATGTACCATGATATCTTGTTTCTTATATAACAAAGAAAATGTGTGATTTTGAGAAAAAAATCACAACTAATTGTAAAATATGCAACAGATGGTGGAACTTATAATCATTCTATCATACTAATAGTATACTGTCTGTACTTTGGAATTTGCTTTTCCCAAAAGACGATGTTGGGTTGAAGCCATATTGACAGCTGGTACATTCCTAATGTAGTTAGTTTGATATACCTCATCTATTAAATCCTGTACATTTTCCAAAATAACAGATGACAAGTGCAATTGACCACCTGGGAAAAGGCAATTTCAATAGAAAGAGAAAAATTGATCTTCTCTTTTAATGATTATAGAGTTCCTATTACTTTTTCTCTTTTGGGTGACATTATTAAAAAACAGTCTATTATATTTGCTTTCCAATATATAGAATTTCAAAACAGACAATGATTAAGAATAATCTATGGACAGCAAACAGATGCTTTACCTATCATGACTCTTGAAAATGTAAACATGCTTTGCAGACTATCAGTTCAAAGGAGGTTTTACAGATGCTACATTAAAATATCAATTACTTAAGAACTTTCTTCAGTATAAACAAAATATATCTTATAGACAGCCAAATAGTGCATAATCATTTATGTAGATCTTATTAATCATTGAAGAAAGTAAAGCTAGTCTTTTTTAAATAACACTTTTAATGTCTGATGCCTTCCCATTGAATAAAGTATTTTGTAAAGTTTCTTTTCTTTAATAAGACACGTAACAATAAATCAACAGGAAATGAAGACACTAAAGGCAAGTAAAGTATACGCTATAAAATTGCAGTTGTGACTTGGATGCATCACTAAGGCCTGCACATCTCTCTAACTTGCTGTACCACTGTAAAGTAAGGTCTAGGACAATTTCATAGATGATATAGTAGTTCCATTTCTAATGTGACAGTAATATTATGTGTCAATTTTTAAATAACTGGGAAAATTTATTTTAATGTTAAATTACAAGATTTAACATTATAGACACATTAAATTTATAGGAGACTTCAAAATATTGCAATGTTTTCATTCACATCAGATAAATGCACAAGTTAATTAATTTGAAAATATGTGGAAATAAGATTTTGAGAGATATAAAATGGTTTAACTGAACCAAAACACTATTATGAGAACATTGAAATATGAAACCAATATCATATGTTTATTTTTGTGAGAATGTAACTGAATAATTGTAATTGAGTTTCATGTTGGTTATGAGTTCCTAGACTTTTAATACTTAAATCTTATGAGCATAAGAAAATGGCAATAAAAATGCCTATAAGAAATTTATACATACTTATAGTAATAAAACAATTACTTTATTCATGCATGAATGTATTATTTCTCCTCTTTTCAACTGAGTAGGTGTAATAAAAATGTGAATAAAACCCCACATATATCATACAATTTTCAATCACTGTGAGCATTTTCTTTAATATTAGAAAATCTACTCAAGTATGAAACAGTATATTTGTGATGAAATGTTAGTCTAAATTGATTTAAAAAGGACAATACTATATAAGTTTAAGTGTGTATTTTACTCAGCTTTAAAATTATTTAATTTTAACTGAAAGTATATCATAATTATTTCACAATTGTTATACTGTATCTTCATTATGGAATGGAATGTGACTAAATTAATTTATGCTAAATTCAAATTATTAATTGAACAATATATATTGCAACATATGAGCGCTTACAAAATTCATAAAAACAAAGTTGAATAATTATAATATGTGCAATGAGTAGCTGAAAATTATAAGAATGGGAAAGAAAAATAAATGCATGATGCTATGCTTCAAAATTATGATTATCTAAACTACTTATCATAAAATTCTCATACATTTATCATTGCTTCTCATAGATATTGATAACATGGAAAAACCAGAACATTGATATTCTATCGTCATTCTAAAAATTTGCAAAGATATCACCATTATTGACAAAAGTGTCATTATCGTGAAATAATTCATCATTTTAGAAACCTATAGAAAGTGTTCAATTTCTGACATGAAGGGGTAAACCTTCTAGACTCTAATTTCCACCAATTACAATTAAATGTTCCATGTAATATGAAAAAAGTAACTGCCAAAGAATTCTGAAGAGTAAAGAAAGTGGTTGAACATTGTGAGTCAAAACAGAGAAATCAATCACCTGTTTTTAAAAATTTTTATTTATTTTTTAATTTGTTGTAGTTAGTTATACATGACAGTAGACTCTTATCATTCATTCTTTCTCTAGAAGTTTGTTTTCAGAGCTGTGTGAAACAGTGGGTGGCTAAAATTGATAGAAATTCCCTTCTGGTCTAGGAAGGAGGAAAAATGCAACAAAACGCCATAGAGTATGGGAGAACACAGAGAGCTGACCGCTTGTGCAGAACCCAGAGCAGCACAGTACAGGCAGTGCAAAACGAATTGACCCTTAAACTGACCTAAAACATGCATTAGTCCTTGAATGGTACACATATGGAACAGATTCAATGTAGATTTAATAACAGAATTGATATTTCAAGGATAGTTTAAATTTAGAATAACCAAAATTGGAAACTGTACAGAAGAGACAAAAAGCATCATAGCAAAAATTTCAAAAACCTAACATTGGAAATGCCACCCAGGGAAGCTGAGTCACCGAAGTCAATGTAACTGGATTGTTACACTCAACTGGAAGATCAAAAATTGCTTGTAACGAGATTGGAGTCTCTAAACGTAGTATTCAAAGTATTTGGATAGTAATATTAAATTACTTGACATACAAAGAAATCAGCAAAAAATTAGTAATTATAAAAAGGAAAAAAAAACTCAACAAATTCCAGCCCCAAAGTGGGAATTATCAGAATTATACTTTAATTAGGTTCTATGACTAAACTTCATTATATAAATATAAATATGCTTGAGATGAAAAGAAAGAAACATATTCAGTGAGAAAAGTTATGTATGTATAGAACTTCTTTGCAATGGAGTCTATTTAAAGCCTTTGCCTCTTTTAATTGGGTTCCTTTTAATTGATTACTCACAGGATTTCTCTATAAATTCTGAATACTCAAAACTTGTCAGATGTATGATTCGAAAATATTTCATCCCATTGTCAAAGACAACACTGGGAATTGATGTTTATTGATGTGTAAAAAGACCTGGGCTTATGTCCTCATTATTGATTTTGTGTTGTTTTGTAAGGTGTGATCATGTAATTATAATCCTGAAAGTTCTGTATATACAATTACTGTACAAAAATGAAAATCTATCTCTCCAAAATCATTCTGGATTTTCAGTTTAAAATGACTTTTAACTCAGTGTCTCCCAAGCCATTAACTGCTAGAGTTGGTAGTAAATCCCCACATGAATGAGTTCTGATAACTAAGGCATCCCAGCTTACATGTTGTCACTTAAATCTATGTTTATTTGAAAGGATCTTAATTTGGACACTGCTAACTCCAAAAATACTTTGTTTTCAAAATTTTCATCATCACCTTCACCTCTGGTGAGAAGACTAATTCTATCAGAAACCCTGATATTTGCTTGTCAGATCATTTCTGATGTCTCCATATTTTGATTCAGATATACAAATCTCAGATTTCTTGCTATGTATTCCCCATAAATAATGCCCTCACCATTTCTTCTACAACCCATGTGTCAAAGCACATATATGAACTGGAAGTACATTGCTTGAGAATCTCAGTGATTCATCCCTTAGGACTCAGGGCATCCAAATGGGACTTGGAAGAACTAGGGCCATTAGGATAGTTACCTCTTGTTTCCTATGACGTAGTCATTTCAGGAAATAAAAAATGTCAACTGTTCAGCAGTTTCATTAATTTATAAGTTTTACATTTCTTCAGTTACTTGTCTCCTTTACTTTCATATCATACACTTTGTAGTTTAGCAATTTTCTCATGACAACATCTTGAACACATTTTATCTTCTGATTTATCTTAGTTATATACATGTAAACACACACACACAAACACAGGTGTATTGTGTATATGTGTATATGTATGTGCACCACACTCTATTAAGTGTGGTCTCATTTTTTCTAACTTTTGTTCTTTTACAAAAGGTCTTTTATCATTAATTTATTTTCTGCTTTTACTGTCAAAATACATAGATTATGAAATTATTAGTGGTTGGTTTCTTAAAAATTTTTAAAACATTTTTTGCCTCTAGTTTCCTTTGTTTAGCTAGAATAGTCTCATATTATCCTTCATTTATTTTATTATATTATGTAAGCATAGATTTATTTTAAATTATTCTGCTTATGATTTGTTGAGCTGCTTAAATCTATGATTGTTCATTTTCTCTTAGTTCTTGAAATTTCTGCTCTTGGAATAATTTTAGCTTACTCTTCAGATATTATGTCTTGCCTGTGAGTCTTGCTTTTGGTATATTTCATTTTCATTTAAATTTCAAGAAAAATATTTTGTTTTAGTTTTTATTTTTTCTTCTAATACACATATTTTGTAGTATTTATATCATGGGGTTTTTATATTTGACTCATAAATTGTGAGGTTAACAAAACATGGTTTTAGCTTATAAAAGATCATCTATTAGAAACTATCTTGAGGGTCCCCCAACACTAAGTTCTGTCTTCAAGCATTCTGATAGCCCAGATTCCCATGGTGTGTGGCCCAATGTTGAGCAAATACCTCAAAGGGAATCAGGATTTAGTTGTTGCTTCATGTAACTAAGAACCAGAGTTCATGTAGACCCTAATACAAATACTCTTTATTTATTTTGCAGAAATAACATAATACCCTTTTTTCAGAAGTATATCCCAATAACTAATTGTTCCAGGGGGTTTATTTTATAAAGAATTCCATGTACATTTTAGTAATACATGGTCAACAGTTTTCTGTTGAAATTTTTTAGTTAATATTTGAAATAATCAAGTCTCTTTCCACTGCTTCTCCAGAATTCCGATGTCTTTACAAACTTAATGATATCCAGAATTTCCATTCACCTCTCAACACCCAATTAGCTGGTTTTTGCCAGATTTGCACATCCACAGCTAAGTATGCAGCCAAAATTTAAGGAAATTCTTATGCAGAATTTTCTACCTTGTTCTCTGCTTAACTCCCACTCTTTAGTGTAATGTGCCCTACATATTTCAGTTACCTTAGTCTCCTTTATTCTGTCTTCCCTAATGAGCAAGATATGTGCTATTTTTCCAAAGTATCTAGAGCAGTCATGGTGATAGTGGGGCTCATCTTGTGAATTTCTCTTTTCTGAGTAATAATAATTTTGCATGGTTTGACATAAAATGTTTAAAATCAAGTGCATCGTATATTTTGTGTAGTTTTATATTTTTATTATAATTATCCCTGCATTAGATTTTATGTCATAACAGACATATACACTCATGGTGCTTATTTTCTAGAAGGAGATATCTGCCAATTAGATAATTTCAAACTGGACCTAGGGTAAATTTGAATCTCATAGAAGTCCTTGCCAGTTTGTTGTGCTGTCTTTCCTTGGCAAATTTATAAATTTCACAATAATGTAGCTCTGCTATTTCATATAACAATTTTTTGGAATGCACATATCACATTTTTCTGTATCTTTATTTTGTGTATAATGTTTTAAAATTTTTTGTTTTGCTATCATACATAATATTTAATTTAATTTTTGAATTGAAATGAATCATGTCACATTGCTTACAGGATACTTATTTTTTTACATATTAGGATCTGTTAAATTGTGAGATGCTTCACAATGTCTTGCACATTATAAAAAGTTTCAACCAGGCAGATGTCCTATTGAAGCTTTCCTTGTATGACCTGTGAGTTTAAATGTTGTTCTAGGGTTGAACAAGTTCAAAACTCAAAACCTCAGTCCTCAAATTATTACATAACTATTTAAAGGAAAGCTATGAAGACTGGATCTGAAAATCTATTAACATATGTGTTCTTGAAACTTTAACCTTCTGGTTGCTTCTGACTGATATATTTTAACTCTGCCTTTATGTTAGATCCATGAGTGTTTGGGTTTTCTGAGAAGTAGATAAAGATTTGAGTATAGTAATTTTGAGAGTTATATAAGTGAGGAGGATAGAGGACAGGGAGGGAGTAGGTAAAAGCATGCTATCAACTAGCTCTCCAGTTTGTATCTGAACTTGAACACCCTTGAGAACTCTGAGAAATGATGTAAAATGTGCCTCAGAATTATCCCTGCAGAGAAGTGAGATAATTGAGGTACCTAAGCCAACCCCCAGGAGTTATGGGTTTTGAAACATCTTACTTCCTTGGCCCTTTTGGCCTGAAAGCATCTTGTTCTTAGAACATATGTTCGCAGGAAAGTTTATATGCAGACATTGGCAACTGGAAGTGGAAGGAGGGTGTTCTACACTAACGGTCGCAGTATGTAGGCATGCTATTGACAATGTCTATTAAAAACAGTTTGACTGAATGCAGAAGTGATTTTTAGTATATTATATCTCATAACTTAAAATATTTCACATACAGGCTATGGATGAAATATCATATGATACCTATTTCCTTATAGGTAGTTTTACTTTATTTTTTCCTATTCCTAACATGTTATTTTCCTTGGTATTCTACATTTTTAGTTATATATCTAGTTATGGGTATTTTTCTCACCTACTGTCTCTTGCTGTTTTTGTATTTAATGGAAAGAACCATGTGAAGAACTTCAGTTTGAAGATATGAAGCTCCCATCAGCTCTGACATATTTTATTATTGTTCAAATATTTTTCTTTCCTTTTCCATGCCCTTTCCTCTAAATCTGCACTATGTTGGATGCCATACCATGTGTCTAAATTTTTACCTCCTAACTTTCTCTATTTAATATTTTTTCTATGTTCAAGAAGATTCATCTTAACTGTAAACTCTAAAGGTTAAAGTACATTTTTAATTTTGGAAATGAGCTTTAATATTTAGTTTTATTCCCTTTTATCTTTTTATTCTTTTACTTAGCAATCTGTCCTTTCTTCATGCCTGCACATTCTTTCTGAATACACAAGAAGTCATTTATTATAGTTCTTTTTTACTTTGCTGACTTCAATTATTTTAATTAACTCAATGGCTTCTAGGATCAGATTTTTGCTTCTATGTCTTTGTGCTCTTATTCAGTGTTTTACTTGCTGTCCTCAATACATTGGAAAGCCTTGACTTATTTTACTCATGTTCCCAATACCAGATCTGTCTGGGAGCACAAAATATCAACTGAACAACCATAATTCACTGGTGATTCGCATGTTATTCTTAGGGATCCATAAATCCTCTATAATCCACTTTAACTGTATTGGATATCCTAAATTTTTGTTTCACTTTCTAGAGAAATTTTCACCAGTTTTATGCCTCTGAATAGCAGTTTATTACTGACCCTAAGAATGAAGAAATGATGAGAATATAGAGAAGAAGTCTCTTGTTTCAAACTCAGAAGGTAAAATGGATCCAAGATGTGGTTTAGAGACCACATTTGGACCACTGAGGCTGAAAACATCTTTAAATCTGTTTTTGAAACCTGTGTTTTTAAAATAGAATTATTAATATATTGCAAGAATAGATGTTGATCTCATGTATTATTAGTTTTTCTTCTCTGCTTTTGGTTCAGCAAACTAAAAATTACCTCTATATGTGATATACTTCTCCTTTCTTTTGTCCTAACACTTACATTCATTCTGTGCAAAAAATTTGGAAAATTTCTGAAACTAGTATGTAGTTCATTTTCTAGCAACCTACATTCTACTTTCATATGAAAGTCAAAGAAGATTGTATGTACATTATCTTCTTCCTATGATTTATGAAAATTGACTAGGCTACCTCTTTGAATCATAATTCTCTCAGGTCAAACTTGATCAAATATTAGACACATCATGGTTTGCTTTGAGAATTAAACAACCTAAGTCTAAACATGCAATATGCACAAAATTAATTGGTTAGTTCTTTTACCCCCCATAATATAATATTTTATGTAGTTTTAATGCTTTATTTTTATATCTTTATTCTGCCAGTTTTATTATGAGAAAAGCAAAACATAAAAAAACTATATTTAAAGTTAGAAGACCTAGTATTTATCCAAAAGAACTAAAATCAGCATACTCGAGTGCTACATGCATACCAACTCACAATAGTGCAATTCACAATAGCCAAGTCAGGGAACCCTCCTAGATGTTCATGAACAGTTGAATAGAAGAAGAAAATGTGGCATATACATAATGTAATTTTACTCAGTAAAAAATAAGAATGGAATTTCGTCACCGCTGATAAATGTATGGAACTGGAGACCATGGAAATAAACCAGACTCAGAAAGTCAAGATTCAATTTTTTTCTCTCATATCCAGAAGCTAAAGGAAGGTGTCAGGATCAGTGTATGAATTGTAGGTCTTCGAACTGCCCTGAGACAGAGGTTGACCACTCCCTCGGGACTCTCTCGATGCTAAGGTGCCAAGAAAAGCACTCATTTGTACAGTGACACCCTGTTCAAAAGGAAATTCCGTGGTTGCCATGGAGTTTTTCAGTTCATAACCTAAGGATCAGGCCTCAGTTGCCAGGGGGTGGAGAATTATAGACACAAGCCGATGACTGTAATTGGACTGTTCAAATTTTTGATCTTGGTTCTGTTTTTTTGTTTTGTTTTGTTTTTTCTTGGGGGTGGTGGTAGGTACCAGGAATTGAGGTGGCTTAGCAGTTAGTTCACTTTTTGCTGAGGCTGGCTTTGAACTCCGATCCTCCTGCCTCAGCTCCCAAGCCACTGCTCTATTTTTGTGTTTGTTCATCTTTTTCCAATCCCCTCATCAGTCAGATTCAGGGAAACTGGGTAAACCTCGTGTCCATCATGACAGGGATGGACAGGGAAAGAAACAAAATGATGGGCTCTTGTGAAAATAGAAGGAAGTCTAATAAAGTAGAGGCAAGAGATCAAAAGAGAGGAAGGAGGGCAGAGCAGGGAGAAGTACTGGGAAAGCAAATCTAATAATTATGCTATTTCCACGTACAAATAGATCACAATGAATGCTGTGTGATATAGAAAGATATATAATTCATTAATTAAAATAATAATAATAACAATAATTTTAGGGACATCAATAGAATAAAGCAATGGATCATGGGGATGGAGGAATGGAGGGAAGGGAAGGTATTAGGGAGGGAGACTAAGCATATTGTCAAGTGTAGGTTTAAGGCATAGTGAACCTCCATATTATGTATAATTGTAAGGTATCAATGAAAATAAGTAAACAATAAAGTTTGAAAACCTAGGTTTACTTTCCAACACTATATTTTCTCCTTGAGCAAGATCACAAAACTTGATGTTCAGTCTCTTTGATGTTTAGATTCCTCATAAGCATAAAATTCCTTACAATATCCAACCCATTGGATTCTTATAAAAATGAAATAAAAAAGTACATAAGAACAATAAGCACAAAGATTGAAATAGCATAATTACTCCATCACATGGTTAATTGAATGTTGACACCCACTGGTGTTGCATCGCTTAGGTTATAAATCTTTCTTCATATCTTAAAACTCATTTTTTACTCATTTTGAAAAATATCACACATTTGAACTATACATATATGGTAGCATATTTTTAAATAATGGTATAAAAACTCGTCACATCACTTATTAAGTTCTGTCTAAACATATGCAGAATTATAGTCATTATTTACTTCCCTGCCCCAATGAATTCTCAGATAATATGGGTCACAAATTATTTTAAGAAAATCTAAGAGAGAAAATGAAGTGGTTATCCTCAAAGATCACTTACCTCAATGAAGTTTCAAAGTATGCAACTTCTTGGTGAAAAATAACTTCAGTAACATGTATACTATACAGTTCTTCTCCATTGATAGATCAGTACTATAAAACATACATTGTAAATGTTAACATCATTAAGGAAGATAAATATAGATAAGTGTTATAGTAGTTTTCTACAACCTAATTGAAAGCATATTTTAATTTCCTTATTATGTTTTGTTCATAGCTTGCTTTCCCTTTTATCTAGTTTCTCCTTGAAATGGTTATGTATAATCATAAAAATAAGTCAGAATAGTCTGATCTAAAATCATTAATGCCATAAATATTTCTTTCCATTATACATTAAACAATGTGAGTGTTCTATAATTATTCTGAATAATATTTTAAAAAATTCCTAGACATGTGTATTTTAGGGTGAACAAATAGTCATGATGCTATTCTAATAGAATTTACAGTTATCTAAAACCACATGTGTCACTTAGACATATGTATACATATGTATATATAGAGAGAGAGATGAAATATATGTATATATGTATATATAGATGAAAAATAATTTATTATAAATTTGAGCTATATTAATGGAATAATCAAACTGTAGTGTCCTAGGTTATGAGACAGTGTCCTTAATGTACCCTATTCAGTATTATAATCAAGAATCAATCAGTACTACCTATATTTGAATACCATTTCAGGTGCCATGAATATGATAAAGCATAAAACACAATTCCCAGCATCTAAATATCTGCAGTTTTGTTTTGGATATTGTTTTTGATAAAAACTAAATATGAGATATGTATTAAATTGTCAGAGATTGATACTTGTTAAGACTTGGGAAGAAGGAAAATGTAGAGATAAAATGAGATGTGTGCAGAGGAATTAATGAATAGAACATTTGTTTAGAATTACAGATTTATGTAAGAGAATAATGGAAGCTGAAAATTAAAAGCATTTAACAACCTTGAATATTTGGCAACATAAGTTTGATTCTCCCTTTCAGAGAGTGGCAAATTACTGAAGGTTTTAGAGTGTGTTCTATGGTCCATGGGAAAAGGTATTAATTGATGTATACAATTTTTTTAATTCAGAAATAAGAATTCACGTCTAGGACACCATGATATAAAATGAAAATTTATTTTTTCTAAATATTACCAGTCAATAGAGTGAAATAATCATTTTATGCATTATATTTTATTTCCATATACGTGATAATTCCTTATTTTAGTAGATGTCAAATGTTACATAAATAGAGATTCAATGGCGTCATGTGCTTTCCACATACTTGCTTGAAGTTCTATAATTCACAAATGAAAAATCAATGGATGAGGACAATTAAGACATATACTTAATATCATAGATTATAAAGAGGTACAAGTATTAATGATAGGCTTCTATCACTTTAATGTAGGCAAATATCCAAAAGCAATATATAGGTCTGTGCATTTTCTCAGAGTGAATATGTTTGTATAGCTACCACAAACACAGGAAATGGAACATATCAGCATGGAAAGACATTTTCACCTTGTACTGGTATACAGGATAGAGGATGAGAAAAACTGAATAAAATATCAACGCAAGGAGAGATCCACAATCATAAGATTGAGCAATAGTGGGATGAGAGGTCTCTCCATCAGATTGATATTTATTTTATAGATAATAGGAGACAAGGTTCAAGATGATGGACTAGTAAAAGCTATATTCTTAGTTGTTCCATGACTCAGGATTCAAGCAGCTTTAGATAGTACTATTTCACAGTGAGGTGGGTGAAAGAGGGATTTCAACAAAATTCAATATTGGACAGTCAGTGTCTTAGAGACTCATTCAGGTGCATTGAACAAAAAAGAAAGTACATTGGAGCCAGGCCACTAGTGGCAGCAGCAGCAGCAGCAGTTGATATGATTCATTATAGAAGGGAAGAATAACATAGAAAGAGAAACACAGTGAACATATTTGCTATGGGAAATCTTGAGATCAGAAAAGCAGTGTGAACTTAGCTGATCCAGAGGCTGCACAGGAAAGTGGTGTTTAAAAAAGTGCCTTTTCAATTGTCAAGAAAAAGCTGAGGTGGGAACTATCTGGAGGAGGTACCACTGCACCTTGCTGCTGTTGGAGAACCAAGATCTAAGCAAACATTGCCTTCCTGCCCTGGCAAGTGCCTACCACATGGCCTTGGGTGTACCTAGCAGAAAACAAGTGAAACAGGCACAGTGAAAATTTTACCCAGTGTTTTAGATGGGGGGTGTTCAAGTCAGAAAAATGAAGGGGGCCCCAACTCAGCTTTTTCTTTGAATCTGGTGGCTCACATGACCAACTGAAGTAGGTCAAGAATATGAACAGGTGGAAATGAATACACTCTGGTACTAAGCCTGGGAAGGTTGTTCTGTTGGGCAGCACGATGTAAGGAGAATTGGATCCCCTTCCCCATAAGTAGAATTCTTAGGAGGCTCTTGATATCTATACAGAGACTGGCAACTGCCAGGTCCAAGGAATGTTTTGATCTAATCTCTCCAGAACAGGTACCACGTAACAAATCCCTGAGCCCTAATGAGGCTTAAGCCTCAGATGCTGGATCTCCTCTCATAGAACTCTTCAGCAACCTCACCCCTGGAATGCATTTATCTCATTTGTAAAGACAGAACTCCAGCTGACAGTACTTCCCAGGACAACATACCTCCTGCTAGTGAGAAGGGAAGCTAAAAGCTGTTTCAACCAACTTCAGTCTTAGGCCACTCCAACTGGCAACTTGGTGAGCAACACAAAGACAGGAAGGTATTAACGACCTTCAATCCTTGCTCTCTCTCTTAATACACAGCTCAAGAAGAAATAGAAGAGGTACAGTTGTTAATATACAGTGAACATCCATTCTCATCAAGTGGTGATGATTCCTTCATTTTTTAATTAAGATTTTTTTCTTTCCTTCTTTATGGTGTTCTCACTTAACTGATTGGTTCAAGGTCAACTATACATATACATATTTGTTCATCTTTTTCTCATTTTTAGCATTTTCAAATGTAGTTATTTTTTCCTGCCTTGTCTTTTGAAGGTTAGGTTTTGGGTTTATTTATTTTAGTTTTATTTTGAAGTTTTTGTTTGTTACTCTTGTTTTCCTTTCTCTCATTTTTTCCTATTAACAGTCAAATGCTCTTTTTTTCTTTATCTCTGTCTTTACTTGTGTGTCATTTTCTCCCCTTCCTTCAAACCACCACCTTTTACATCTCTTCTGCATTCTCTCTGTTCACTTTTTAAACCTTGAAAACTCTCTCTACCTTCCTATCACATTTTCCTTCTTTTAACTGCATTTTAATTTTTCAGAACTAATTGGTTTACATAACTCCTACCCCCACCATTCATGCTATTGCAATTATAACTGAGGTGAATGACATAGTTGACACCTGCTATTTGATTAAAGCCATATAAATTTATTGTTACTTATTTTTTCTGCTGTTGACAATTGCTGACCCCACCATTCCTTTTTCTCTGTGTGTGTATGTGTGGTAATTAATGTTGTAGATGTTATTTTAGGAAACTGGGTATCTATTTTAATGCCATATATCGTTTGTATCAGTTTTTTGTTTCCCTTATCCTGTAAGGTGATGGGGTTCAACAGGTACACTACAAGTTCACAGATTCTGATGATGAACTAAACTCCACTAAAAGAGTGAATCTTGCTCCACACACAAATCAATGACATTCAAACTTTAGGTTATATTAATAAAAAGAATAAAAATGACAACAACTCAAACCAATGGCCAAGACCCAGGTAGAAATGGCCAGGGATGGGCCCTCAGATCCCACTCACAGACATCCACTGCTACAGCAAAAACAGAAGATTGGCCCAAAGTCTGTGGATACAACACTTACAAGGGTGTCTCAATCTACTTCACTGTAAGACACCTTGGCATGAGAAAGCTATGGCCTAAAACAGTCCACACGTAAGAATGGGAGAGCAATGTATCCTAATACACTAGCAAAATCCAACACAGGAATACAAGAAATATGAATAAAACATGGTAGGATGACACCTCCTAATGTTAACAATTCACCAGCAATTGATCACATCGATATTGAAGTGGATGAAATAACAAAGTATTCAAACTAATAATTATAAAAATATCATTGAATTCCAAGACAACACAGAAAAAAAAACTGACAGAATTATGAAAGTCACTACAGGACATGAATGAGAATTTCAGTAAGGAGTAAGGAGGTAGAGATATTGAAAAAGAAACAACCAGAAATCTTCAAATGAAAGACAGAATAAAACAAATAAAATGTTCATTTGAAAGTCAGTCTAATAGAGTAGATCATGCTGAAGACAAACACCAGAACTAGAAGACAAAATGGGCAGCCTTGAACATTTAAGAAAGTATTACAGAAAAGAAAATAAGCAATAACGATCAGAATATACAAGACCTCTGAGACAACATTAAGAGTTCAAATTTAAAAACTGTTAGAATTGAAGAAGGTTGTGAGATGCAGGATAATGAAATGGAAAAATCTCTTTGGGTAAATAATAACAGAAAATATTCCCAACCTTGAAAATTAGATAGACATCCAAATATTGGATACATTCGGAACACCAAATAGAGATTTAAAAAAAAAAAAGTCTATCCACAACATATTATAATTAAATTAACATAGAAAACAAGGATAGAATTTTAAAATCCGAGAACAAATTGTCAGGTTACATTTAGAGGCAAGTCAGTCATAATTACTTCTGAACTTCTGATTTCTCAGCACAAACTCTAAAAGTCTGGAGGGTTTAGAATGATGTTTTACAACCACTGAAAGAAAATAACTGTCAACCAAGATTACTTATCCAGCAAAACTATTTTTTTCAAAATTTGAAAAATATTCTACTTATGGTCCAGGATAAGTAGAGTCTAAAAATATGCACAACTACTAAGTCTGCACTATAGAACTTACTTAAAGAATATTTCACACAGAAGAAAGAAAAGAGGAACACAAAGCCACTAATGAACAGATCTCATTTGAAGAGTAGCTAAGCAAATAAGAAACAGGATCAAATTAAACATCAGAAATAAAACGAGATGGCAAAAATTAATGAACATCTCTTTATAACAACACTGAATATCAATTCCCCAACTAGAAGACCTAAACTGGCAGTATATATTGAAAAACAAGACCCAATTATATATTATTTGTCGGAGACTCACAAAGACAGACACAATCTGAAACGGAAAGGATGGAAATTGATACATCATGCAAATGGAGCCCTAGAACAATCAGGAGTAGTTACTCTCACATCTGACAAAGCAGACTTCAAAGCAGTAACAATCAGAAGAGACAAAGAAGATAACTTTTATTGGTAAAAGGACAAATCCTATAAGAAGAGAAAACAATAATAGATATTTATGTTCCAAACATGGATAAAACTAATTACATGAGATACTACTAAAATTAAAATATCAGATAGACTTCACTACAAATACACTGGGTGATTTCAACATATCTGGATCACCAAAAGATAGGTCATTCAGGCAAATTCAGTAAAGACTCTTCAGACCTAAAAATAGTATAAATCAAGTAAATTCAATAGATATCTATTAAACACTTCATCCAACAACAGCTAAATATACTTCCTTCCCAGTTGTTCATGGAACCTTTTCCAAAATTAACCACATTTTATGTCAAAAATCAACTCTGAGTAAATACAAAATGATCAATGCAATTTCTGTATCTTATCTAATCATAATGGACTAAAATTAGAAATAAATACCAAAAAACTCAATAGAAACTATATAAACATATGGAACTTCAACAATACACTTCTGAATGATGAATAGATGATAGAAGAAATCAGAGGAGAAATTTTAAAATCCTTATAATCAAATAAAAATAGTGATAGAACATACCAGAACCTGTGGTACTTCTTTAAGGCAATTCAAAGAGGAAAGTTTATGTATCTATAAGTGCTTCCATAAAAATATCATAAAGAATTCAAATAAACAATCTAATCTCAATGCATCTCAAGACCCTTGAAAAACAAAGAACAAACTAATTTCAAAACCATAGAAGGAAGGAAGTATTTAAGATCAGAGTCAAACATCAAAGAAGTTTAGAATAAGACTATAACAAAGAGTCCATAAAATGAAGAGTTGGTCTTTTGAAAAGATGAACAAGATTCATGAGCCCCTAGCCAAGTAATCAAAATTTAAAAGATCCAAATTAATAAAATTAGAGATGGAAAAGGATAAATCACCACAGACATCACTGAAATCCAGTGAATCATTAGAGAGAAATAAATTTGAAATAAAAACAGACATCTAAACCAATGGTACAGAGTGGAAGACACAGAACAAACTGAAACGAATCCACACATCTACAGTCAAGTGATCCTTGACAAAGGTGTCAAAAACGTGTTGGAGAAAAGGCAGCCTCTTTAACAAAGAGGAAACTGGTTTTCCAGGTACAAAAGAATGAGGCTGGACCTAATTCTCCCACCCTGCCAAAAATCAACTCAAAATGGATCAAATAACTAGGAATTAGACCAGAACCTAAGTAGCGCCTAGGAAAAAACATAGGGGCAACACTCAACCACACAGTTAGAGGCAACAACTTTATCAATAGGTTCCCTAAAGCTTGGGAAATAATGCCAAGAGTTAAGAAATGGGTTGTCATCAAACTAAAACATTTCTACAGAGTAAAGGAGACAATTAAGAGTGTGAAGAGAGAACCTACAGAAAGGAAGAAACTCTTTGCTATGTACTCTTCTGACAGATAATTAATACCTATAATATACAAAGAACACTAAAAACGCCACCAATAAAAACCCCACCAAATTACCCAATTAATAAGTGGACAAATGAATTAGAGACACTTCTCAAAAGAAGAAACACAAATGATCAACAAATGTATGGGAAAAAAATGTTCTCAGCATTATTAGAAATTACAGATGCAAATCTAAAGTATACTAAGATTTCATCTCACACCAGTCAGAATGGTAGTGATTAAGAATAAAAAAAATAATAAATGCTGGAAATGATGTGGAGATAAGGAAGACTTTTACACTGTTGGTGGGATTATAAATTAGCACAGCCCCTGTGGAAATCGGTAGGGAGATTCCTCAAAATACTAGACAGGGAACCACCATACAAATTTACCACTCCTTGGTATTGATCCTAAAGATTAAAGTCATCATACTGTGGTGATACATGCATAGCTATGTTTACAGTGGCACGATTTACAATATCCAAACTGTGGAATAGCCTAGGTATCCATCAACAGATGAATGAATATAAGAAATGTGGTATATACACACAGCAGAGTTTTATTTTGCCATAAAGAAAAATAAAATAATTTAATTTGCAGGAAAATAGATGGAATTTGAGACAATTATGTTAATTGAAATAAGGCAAACTCAGAAAATCAAAGGTCATGTTTTCTTAAATGTGGAACCTAGAGAGAAAAAAGGAAAAGGAAGGGGATGATACTATGAAAAGCAAATGGAAATCAGTAGTACAGAGGAGAGCAACCAAGGGATGGGGAGGAGGAAGTGTTGGGGAGGGATACTGACAAAATTTTATTGCTATGTTGTGTCCATGTCCTATTATGTAATAGGAAATTCCACCATTATGTGCAACTTTATTGCACCAATAAAAATGTAGAGGAAAAAAAGAGATAATAGGAGAATAAGTAGAATAGGATCAGATTTGGATAACTCAGAAATTCATGCAGAACTCTTCAGATGTTATGTAGAACTCAAGTGTTCTGTAATCCTTTGAGTATTCACATCCTTGAAAAGTTATTTTGTTCCCTTTTATTATAATGGTAAAACACTTTAAAGTCAATTTTCTCAATGTAAACTGTTCTTTCTTACAAGTGTAGGATTAACCTGTGTGTAAGTAAGAGATACAGCTGATGTTAAGATTCAAAATATAACGTTGTCTAAATTAGAGAACAAATGTTATTTTCAACTCATATTGTGCATCATTTTACTAAAGTCTGAGAAAACCTTAGTCTAGTGCAAATGTACTCAGTATAGTTCTTGAGTTTACTTCAAGCAATGGAAGGCAGCAGGTTTGTTTTTGGCTTTGCATGTTTGTGAGTTTTGATTTTGGGGTGTGTGTGTGTGTGTGTGTGTGTGTGTGTGTGTTTGTAAATATCTTTTATAACAACAATGTGAAATAGCAAAGTAGTTCTAGGATGGAAATAGGAAAGGATAGGTGCACAGTGTATTGAAAGGGGCAGTAGCCTCTTCTAGAGCATAGAGTTTACCCAGGAAGAGTATTAGGTGTCATAGATCATAAATAAAAGATATGCACCAAAATGACTCTGAATGCACCAAATAGATAAAATGCTTTTCTATGCTTGAGATTTCATGCCCATGCATACTGAAGACTGATAAAATCAGATTCCTCATAAAAATAGCATATCTTGACAGCTACTTAAGCAATTTCATTTCTCTATTGTGTATTTGTTTTTAAATGACCACTAAATCCTGTAATTCCACAGTTGTATTGAAGATGGGAGGTAAAACTTGATGTATATTCCTACTAAACAGAGAATTCAAATACTCAGTTAATTGAAAAAGCAAGCAAATTTTAAAAAGTCTGACTTCTTCTCACACTATCGCTATACCATCCTCCTTCTCCACGCTTATTTAAAAACTATTTCTTTTCTCTTTGTCAATAGAAACAGCACAGCAATAAGCAAGATATTACGGTCAATCTTTTTTGTTGTTCTAATTAATTACACAGGACAGTAGAATGTACTTTGTTACATCATATATAGATGGAATATATTTTCTAATTCTTCTGGATGTATATGATATAGAATCGCATGGGTCATATAGTTATATATGTACATAAGGTAATAATGTCTGATACATTCTGCTCTCCTTCCTACCCCCACATCCTTCCCCTCCCTTCATTTCCCTCTACTTAGTCTAAAGTAACTCTATTCTTCCCTAGCCCCACTCCTTATTGTGAATTAACATCCACATATCAGAGAAAACACCGGTGTTTGGTTTTTTTGAGATTGGCTTATTTTGTTTAGCATGATATTCTGCAGCTCCATCCATTAACTGGCAAACGCCATAATTTCATTCATCTTTAAGATTGAGTGCTATTCCATTGTACACTTGTATATTACTGGTACGAATGCAAATTGGTGCAGCCTTTATGGAAAGCAGTGTGGAGATTCCTCAGAAAACTTGGAATGGAACCACACTTTGACCTAGCTATCCCACTCCTAGGTCTGTACTTAAAGGACTTAAAATTGGCATATTACAGTGATGCAGGCACATCAATGTTTATAGCAGCTCAACTCACACTACATAAACTGTGGAATCAACCTAAGTGCCCTTCAACAGAAATTGATAAAGAAAATGTGGCATATATATATGTATACATACATATATATATATATGATGGAATATTACTCAGACTTAAAGAAAAATGAAATTATAGCCAATATTGATTTCAAAATTGTGTCCTTTAGATAAATTGTACTTTAACAAAACTAAATTATTCTAAAAACCAATCTTAATATATTGTATCCTTTTATAATCTACTGAAATAAGTAAGAAATATAAGAAATATGTTTGTTAACAAATAATAAAGTAGTCATTGCTGGGCGAAAATAGTACATTATAGGAACCAAATGATTTTTGCATCCTATATTAGTCTTGGTTCAGATTTTTATATTGAGAGGATGCATATAAAAGCAATACAGTATAATTTTTTTTTAATTTCCTATTAGTATGTATATGCAAATATATATCATATGTATAACAATGCAGCTCATTCATATAATAAAAAGTTTACAAAAGCATAAATATACTAAATATCCATATTATTTTTAGTTTAAATAAGTTGTGTGTACCATCATCATGCATGTTAAAATAGAAATTTAAGAAATTAAAAGTCATATTTAAATTTGAACTACAAATAATATCTAAAATTGAAGGATGATGTTTTCAATCTTTCACAGAGTTAATCTATCAAAGACATATGTAATAATAGAAAAGTTATTTGCATTTGAAAATAAGTTTTAACACCAAAAATGAAAAAAAAATCGTAAACATATATATTCCTCTCTTAAAACTTTTTGAGTTCAAATATAAATCTTGTAGTATTTTATTTGTTGATATCTAGAAAGGCAATAATAGTGCATTTGATCATTGGCAACATTACTAAGTAAAATTTTTAAAGCTTCTCTCAGTGCATAGTAGTTTAAGAGTATAAAATCTAATACTTTTGCAAAATAATGTTAATAAATAATTAAAAGAACAACTGAAACCTATTGTATTGAAAACTCTAAGTTTTTGAGTATGATGAAAACAGAAATAATACTCTTGTTCATGAAATTTGAAGAAAATAAAAAGAATGCAAAACTAATATTTTCAATATACTATAATTTTAAACAAGAAACTGATATTTAAGTGTTGTGTACCTTGTAAAAATTAGAATATTTTTACAGTGATTGTTTTCTTTATATTGTATAGATTTCTCTATGTAGAGAGCTTTATTTCTATTCCTTGTTTGGTGAATTGTTGTATTCCTTTATAAACCTGTATAAGTTTCGACACTTTATTTTTTGAGATTTCAGTGTTGCGGAAATATCTGAGAAATCCTTTAGTGGAAATACTTTGTCCTCAGCATTACCTCTTAAATTTGTCATCTTCTTGTCATTAACACATCTTAGCTAATCTTTGGAATTTGATGGCAAATTTCACATCAGCACCTTTTTTCAGGACTAATAGTTTAACCAGATAACCTAATATTAATCAATGTGTGCCATCTCTTGAAATGATGAGATCAGTCTTTATTGATAATAAAGGATTTTTTAGCACCCCTTTGTAATTACTATATTCTTTCAATATGACAATTACCCTTAATGTTTTGGCTGAGGTTCTAGCTAGAGATTAGTAGAGATTGGTATTCATTCTCTCTCTCTCTCTCTCACAGAGCATCTAATTAAAAGTAAAAGTAATCACTTCAATCATATGTGGCTTTCTCTTCCTAATTTAGTTTATACTAAAAGATGCTGAAGCAACTTTATCCTGTTTTTAATTTTCACCAGATTCTCCAATGCAATTTAGACCTCAATCTCATGAAGACCTAGGCCAAGTACTACATTTGCTCTGGTGTCATTTTATAATCTTCTGCTCACCTCCAGTTTCACTTCTAGCATTAGACCATCTCTTTTCATCATTTTCTTCTTCTGATTACCCATTTAAAAAAAGTGTCTCCTGAGTTTGTCACTAGAAGACAGGGAGGCAATGCAACTAAATGCTTTGCTGTCTGTAAATGAGCTGAATAGCAGATGCATAGCCATCATTCTCCAAAAGAATTTGAAATGAGTGATATGATTACTCACTGATAATGATGGGTATTGAAGTCTTGCAGAGTGATATACAAAGTTAAAAACTAGCAACAAAGTCCATGATTTCTGTGATTACAAACAGATCATATGATTTTATCCTTCATTATTATATTGCTTTTATTGATTTGGATATGTGGAAACTACTTGCATTTCAGAGTTAAGTCCCTCTTGATCATGGTGTGTATGATCCTTTCACTGTGTGGTTGTTGGTTTGTTAATGTTTTTCTGAGGATTTTCCATAGGTTCATCGGGAATATCAGCATGTAATTTTCTTCCTTTGTCATGTAGTTTTCTGTTTCTGCCACCAGTGGAATGCTGGAATAAAATACATTAAGAAGTGTTCACTTCTCTCCAATTTTGAAAAATAATTATATAATCAGTGATACTAATTATGTAAATGTTTGGTAGAATTCACTTGTGAGGCTATCATCAGGTCTTGAGTTTTTCCTAGTTGGGAGGTTTTTGATTATTGATTCAATCTCTTTAATCATGTTTGGTCTGTACAAACTTTCCATTACTTCATGATTTAGTCTTGGTAGATTGTATGTTTCTAGGATTTCACCCATTTTCTCTGGGTATTTCAATTTGTTGACACATAGTTTTTCAGAGTGTCTTGTGAACTTTTTTATCTCTGTGGTATCAGTTGTAGTAGCTCCTCTTTCATTTCTGTTTTTATTTATTTGAGACTTCTCTTACTTTCTCAGTCAAGTTAAAGTTGTCAATTTTGTGTATCTTTTCAAACACCCAGTTTGTAGTTTAGTTGATTTTTTCTTGCTTTTTTAGTTTCTATTTTAATTATCTGTTTTCTGATCTTTACTATAGCTTCCCTTTTGCTAATATTGGAATTGTTTTGTTCTTGTTAATTCATTGAGGTGTGATGTTACATTGTTGTTCTGAGATTTATTTTTTCTTCATGTAGGCATTTATGAACACAACACTGTATTATGAAATACAATTTGGAAGTTCCTCAAAAAATTAAAAATGGAACTACTTTATCAAGCAGCAATGCCATATAGACAGATTTCCAGAGGAGGTGTAATTGCTACCTTAAAAAGATGTTTACGGGGGCTGGGCAGATAGCTCAGTCAGTAGAGTGCTTGCCTTGTAAGCACAGACCCTGGGTTTGATCCCCAGCACCCAAAAAAAAAAAGATGTTTACGCTATCATGTTCATTGCAGCATTATTCACAATAACTGAGCTATAAAAACAAGCTCTGTTTCTCAACAGTTGAATGAATACACAAAATGGACATAAGTGAATATTACTCAAGGTTAAAAAGATAAATTTTGTTATTTGTCACAATATAGATGAATCTGAAGGACATTTACACTAGCTGAAATAAAAAGGAACTGAAAGACAAATATTCACTGATCTTAATTATATGTAAAATCTAAAAAAGCTGAACTTAGTGAACCAAGAATAGAAGTAAGCTTACCAGGATTCAAGGAGTTGAAAATCGGAGTCATGCTGGTCCAAAGGTACAAATTAACAGGTGAAAGAACAAGAAGTTCTGGCTTCATATACAGCATGGTGGTTATCCTGAATAAAAGATTAATATCTATTCACAATTTGATGAAAGAATAGATCTTAGGTATGCTCATCACAGCAATAATGTAACTAAAAGAGATGATAAATATGTTGATTAGTTTGAATATGTTAACATTTTCCTGATGTTGATGTATTTAAGATAATCACATTATACACTTTGAATACACACAGATTTCATTTGTCATCTATACCTCAGGAAAACTGCAAACATATTCTATGGTAAAAGAAACCTGAACTATGTTTTAGGAGATGGGTATAGTTTAACTACAGTGTGATAAGTGTAAGTTGTGGAAAGTGATGAATTAGGTACATAAGAATATAATTCATTTCTATAAGATTTAAAATTAACAGAGCATGAAGAAAAGGAAATAATTAAACCTAAATCAGTTCATTAAGTTTTATCACAGAAGAATATACCATGTATGATTGTAGTACAAAAGAGAAAGGATTCTTCAGTAGTATAAAAAAAGTCAGAAAAGTGATAGAAGAAACTGATGTTTGATGAGAGTCTTAAAAATAAATGACACAATAGCATCAGAAATTGTAGAACTTTTGAAAACTATTGTTTATAAGAACAGATGAGCACTGTGGAAACATACTGACACTAGAAATAAACTAAAAAAGTCTATATGAAAGTGTCCAAAAGATGTCAAGAAAGCAAAAACTGAACTAGACAGAATTTTGGGGTAAAGGACATTTGAGGTGAGCCTAGGTTTCTTCAATGATTTTCCCATTTTGGAATTTACCAGTATATAGATATGGAGGCTGTAAAATAGAGGCTGTAAAGCTACCAGTTGAGTTAAAAGAATTGGTAAGTCTTTACCCTAAAAAATGAGTTTTCCCTTCTTCTCATGTGGTTGTGGAGGGAATAAATGAATTCAGAGCCAAACCCGGTATGGAGTCTCTGGTACATACTTCTAGTGGGAACCCGGAAGAGCTATATTTTTGACTCATTGTGCTAAGAATAGTGAGATAAATAAGTGGATACACATAACTTTAACTGAAGCTGCAAACAATTCATTCCAAAAATAAAGGTAGGTAATCTGCTCATGATCTTACTGACAGCAGTGTTGAAAATTTAAATCTTCTCCAGAAGAAAACATGAAACAGAATCTACAATATTATGACAGATATTTTATTTACAGTATATCAAAATCAAATTTGCATGTAGTTAGACAAGAACAAATGATTAAAAGCCATGTAAAAATATGAAAGAATAATATTAAAATTCAATGCTTGTAAATTATTTGTTTAATATGAACACAACATATATTTACTTTATAAATTACAAATAATTATCAATAAGTATAATAATTATTATAAATAATTTATGAAGTAAATTTAGGGAATTACTATTTAATAAGTCAAATGGGCTTCTGTGTTTAGGTAAAAAATGCAGAGGTCCATGTAGAGTCATTACGATCTACAAAAATAGGAATAGACCATAAAATATAAACTGAAACTTTAAAATTATGGAAAATTAAAGGGAGAAATGAAACCAGAACACACATCTATCCAGGGCTGATATTGCTAAACATCATACAAGGACAAAAAAATGTCAAAGTGGAAAAATTTTAATCCTGCAGAAGACCAAATATGAGGTGTTGTTTGACAGTGTAAAGTCACTAAGAAACACAGATATAAAGAATTACCTACATTCTTGCTAACTATTCTCTGGGAATCCATAAAACCTTTACATAGTTCTCATGTGGTAAATACAGTGAAGATATCCCATTCCACCTGTTTCCTGAAAGGGGGATGGGAAGAGCAGCTACTGCCAAAATTGACCCAATTCATCTCCTTACTACAAAAAAAGAAAAAAAAAATTGTTTGGTTAAAAGGTCATCAAAATTGTAGCTCATAGCATTGGTTAAGTTTCAATGTAGCTGTGACCAATGGCACTGAAATGTTATCCAGACCCATCTTGCTATCTCAAATAAATATAACTTAAGGGAACCACCTTACAACTTCTCTTTGACATATCTGAAGTGCATCACTACTCTTGTGCTTTGGGCTGTTATTAAGTAAACTAAGATTATTTGAATATAAGCACTGCTATATTTAAATTGTTGGTCCCTTAAAAAGATGGCTTCTAAGTGACTAAAAGGTAGGTGATACCTAAAACATTGATGTGCAGGACCAATGAATGATTCTTGTTCTAGGCAATACAGAAAGATATGGCAAGAGATTTCATTAGGTGTGCAGTATGCTGTGAAATTTAAAACTTATGAAGTAGTTTATTTTCTGAAATTTTTCTCTAGTACTTTTTGACCATTGTCTATTGCAGATAACTGAAATTTTGGAAAGTAAAATCATGGGGTGTCAGGGACTACTGTACTATGGTATATTTTGCAAAGATCAAAGAAATTAAGTAGCTGAGAATAGAATTATATTCCATGAAAAATGTGAACTTGTAAAGAAGATGGGCATGAAAAGTATTTATCCTCACATAAACTTAGTTTCCCTAGGTGTTATGGTTTGGATGTGAGGTTCCCCTGGAAAGCTGAAGTATGAAACAATACAAGGAGGTTTGGAGGAGAAATGATTGGATTATAGCCTTGACCTAATCAGTGAATTAATCTGCTGATAGGGATTGACTGAGTGGTGGCTGAAGTGGTAGGGTGTGGCTAGAGGAGGTGGGATTGGGGGGTATGGCTTTGGGGTATATATTTTTATGTGACAAGTGGAGACCTTTCTCTCTGCTTTCTGATTACCATGTGAGTTGCTTCCTGCTGCCACATTCTTCCTCCATGATGTTCTGCCTTACATCGAGTTCAGAGGAATGGAGCCAGTCTTCTATGGACTAAGACCTCTGAAACCACGAGTCCTCAAAAAAACTTCTCCTTCTTTAAAATTTTTATGGTCTGATATTTTAGTCACAGCAGCAAAAAAGCTGACTAAAACCTTAGGCAATCTGAATCCTTATGTTTAAATAAAGTTTACTTGATATTAAAGATGTTATCATTATAAAATACATACAGCTGCAATTATAGTCTACTTGTTTAATTATGTAACATTTAGGAAACAAATGTTCACTAAGAAAAAACATAATACTGATAAAGGGATATAAAGATCTAAAAAATTAACAAATATATTGTATAAAGTGATTAAATTTGTGAGAAAATAAATAGAATAATGTTAACTTATCTTTTAAAATTTGGTTCAGCCCAGATTACAAGGAAACCCTATTGCAAGGAATCTTGCCAACAGACTGAAACAGATGAATCTATTCTTCTCATGTTTCCCTTCACAATTTGTCTTTTGATGCAATTCAAGCATCTTCAACATGGAATTTCCTCTTATAATCATTTCTAAACTCACCTGAGTTTAACTAGTCACCAAGTAAATGGAATAAATTTTGTATGAATACATGTGATATTTGGGATTTAATTCAGGTGCATCTTCATCCTGACAATGAATATATTCATTTTTCCTTAAAAAATGTATAAAGAACAAAATGTACACATACCCTAGACTTCTGGCAATTTTCTTTTGGTTCCATTTACCCACAATCAGTTACCTTACTTTCCTATATTATTCAGTCCTGATATTCCTCAAGAAATACCACAAACTGAGTGCTGATCAGAATTAAAATTCAAGTTAAGATTGATACATTTATTTTTGCATAGCATTCCATTTCTCAGAAAAAAACAGTGAGGTACATTTGAAATCAGTGTTTCAAATATTTTATAGAATTATTATATTTTCAATAACGTTATTCTTTGAGGAAATGTACTTTCTAAATATTAAATTGCTATGTCCTCTTGTGCAACTGAAGTATATTTTTTGTGCCTTTACAGACAATGCTATAGAATAGTAATACTGTCAAGTTATAGGTTTGAAGAATCCATTGAAGGTCATATCAATTATTTAAAACCATATGAACTTATAATGTAAATATAATTCCAATTATGCATGGTGGTTTATAAATTATTGCTGATATAGCTCAATTTATGTAAAATCTAAAAGAAATATGCTTTATTATCTGAGGGCTCTCATCAATTTTTCACAATTTTTGAATTTCAAATGAACTTAAAATAGTATAAACTTGTTATAGAAAAATTAATTTCAAGAAAAACTGAGTGACTCAGTGACTTGGTTTCCATACACTATCAGTATTTTCTTATTCTTGTATTAAGGAAGAATATAAATAGACATGTGGAATTTATGAAACCAAAGCTATTTTTCTTGATTTAAGTAGAACTATTGAATTTAGAATTTTCAACAGAGAAAAGGGTTTAAAATGTTGAGTTTTAAGTCAGAAAATTTGAGTGGTCCCAAAACAGAAATTAATGAAACTGACTTAATTATGCAGTCATTAACATCTAAAGCTGTTGTCATATCATATGCACAAATTGATGGTTGAGAGGTAAATCACCCTTTATTTGTAGTTTTTTAGGCCCAAACTCCCAAACTCCAGGATTACGAAGGAGTACTTTACATATTTTCCTTAAAAAAACCTTAGCTTTATTATGACAATTTTAAGACTGGTTTAAACCACTTCTTATTGATAATGAATATCTTTTGAGTCTCTTGTATATAGTTTATAGTTTTGTATATATGATGTAGTGTGAATATCTGGTATATATTATATAGTTTTATCTTATGCTTACACAATCTATTGCTTTATTCATTTTTCTTTTAAAGCTTTTCCTGTGTTACCTTTGGTAATTTGAAAATATGATTTATTCCTTGAGTAACAGAAAGACATTATCCAAGTAGTTATGAGTGTAGCTTATTCTACATCTGGTGATATTTTGAACAAAAGCAATTACTCTGACAAGGGAATTTTCAATGCCCACCTTAGATATAAGCCTTATCAAATACCTTTCAAAGAATGCATTATCTTTTTACAGGTAGGAATTTCATAAATACAAGGAGGAGGGGTATTATCATCTTCTGAAAATTGTCTCTTTAAATTCTGCCCTCCAACTGTGACTTATGAAACAAAATCTAGAAATAACACTTAATTTACATGCAGTATAGATCAGTTTCATAAATGTAGAGGCCATTAACTAATTCAGAAATTCTTCTTTAAAGAAGAAAAGATGAGAAAAATTACTAAATATATTACTCCAAATCTCTGCCAAAACTACATAAAAGTATATAAAAGGAAATGCTTAGGAATGAATGAGAGCTATCAACTAAAAACTTCACAGGCTTAGCATCTTCCACAAGATCCTAATTTATTCAATAGACTGCTATACTATTTCTATTGTTTAAAGGTGAAATTACTGGAGCTTGCCAGCAGAACATTTGACTAGTATTGACTGGAAATAATCCAGACTCTCACCCATATAACCTTAGTTATCAAGAAAAAGAGAATGAAAATGATATTTAAACCACGACTTATTAAGGAAAGTCATAAATCAGTTCCTCTCTGTATTAGATTAATATTTTCCAAATAATATAATGATAAGTTTCATGTTGTTTGTTAAGAGGATTCTGCATTTTTGTCATTTAATGAACAAACTAAAATTTTTCAGTGTCCATAATTTTTCAAAAAAACTTCATCTCCCATAATTACACACGTTTCCTTCCTGCCTTTCTCTCTTTCTCACTCTTTCTTTCTCTCTCTCTCTCTCTCTCTCTCTTTTGAGAAAAAGGAAAAAGAAGCTTTATTGTTTTTAAAGCAAAGGAGAAACAAAGGGCACTTCTGTCCCAGAGGTTGTGATTCTATCCACCAGTAGTATCAGGGGGATTTAAAGAGGTGATTCAAAGACTGCATTCCATGTGTTCTCTGGTGGAGTTTTAATTCACTTGTTAATTTGAGAGACAGTCATTCCTGAGATCTTCTGGTACCATCCCCAAAGCCTGGATTACTTCCTTCCTATGGTGGGTGTGTACTCAGGGACCCATAAAGTTGCCTAGGATGAGAAGGAAAGATAATCCTGTTTTCCCTGAGATTGAAAAGGGGAGAGAATAGGGAAGAGGAGGGAGAGAGGAAGAGAAAGAGACATGTCCATTTTAAAAATAAGTTGCAGTGGCAGAGCAACAAAGGCTTCATTGAAAGCATAAGCAGACCACTGTTCTATTTCCCCACTGTCAATTTCTACATTCCATTTCTAAGGAAAAATGGGTGAGGACATCTCCAACCTTCTTCCTGCTTTTGAAAGAGGGTGAAATTGGGGGAAGTAACCCAAAATCTTTGTTCTCTATCAGGTGGAATTTAGACAGGTAAGGGTATTCAGCATCAGAGCAGTCCAGAGGTCCACAGTAACAGATGGCAGGTAAGTGGACAAGGCATACATAGGGCAGGGATGATGCAAATGGCCAAGGGTGTCATTACTTCACTGAGTTCAGTATCCTTTTTCTCAAGGTGGACCACAATAGAGCAACCTGTATCATTCAGGGAGAGATGGGAGAAGTTCAAATTTTTATTTTTTTAGTCATTTTTTTTTTTTTTGGTAACCATATTTGTTAATGCCTTTATCTTACATTCTTAGATTTGCTAACTGTCAGCATTTTTCCCTATTTAATTAGATCAGCAGTTGCCTGTTAAACATTTGCATGATAATATTTGATTTATTATTTAAAATAAAATAAAATAAAAACAATATAGTTTTTAAAAAAGTATTCTATAGTCTATTTTTATTTTAATTGTGTGTATACATTTTTCCTTCACACAAGATCTTTGAAACTGACTAGAGATTATCAAAAGAAAATGGACTAAAGGAAGAATAAGGACAAAGAGGAGTGAAGAGGGGGAAAGGCAGAGTATAATAAGGAGGAGCCAGAAAGAGGAAGGAGCACAGGAAAGAGAAGGAACAGGAGAGGAGAAGGAGAAAATAGAATGTTTTGAACTTACTCACCTTGGCATGGTGGTCACTATGGATTAAAATAAACTCGAGGATGAACTAAAGCACCAAGCCCTAATCGAATATAGGAGACATGTTACATAATTGTATTTTCTCTCCTTCATTCAATAGTTATTTTTTATAAGGAATAAAAACTTTTCTAATTTCAGTTAATTTTTCTTTAGTATTCCTTAACCTAACATGAAATTTCAGAAGCATATATTTAGATTTTTTTCTAGGGTCCACAAAATAATTCTTAATATTTATTATATTATTGTTCAATCAGATAATTTTTATACATTTATGAATTCTATGAAGTAGGTACAATAGAACATTTATAATAAAGTTGCTTAAATAAAGGTTTTATACTGGCAGAGCTGTCAATTAAATTTGTTCAAACTGATTCAACTCCTATTAGACTATCTTCAAAAACATATTCCTGTGAAGATCTCAACTCCTCAACAAATGAAATAAAATAAAAAATTCTTAGGGCTTTGATTATCTGTAAAAAGTTGTAGGAAAGAATTTTCAGGAGAAACAGAGAAAAATAGATTTCCATCGCTCCATTGCCTGTTTTATTTTTGATGGTTGTAATGAACACTTCATAGTAAAATATAGTTTCATTTATTTTGTGCAAATATATAGAACCTCCACGAAAGCAGAAAGTTTTGTTTATTTTGTTCCCTAGTGTCCACTCCAAATCCAGAACAGAGCCTGGCACATAGTAGAGTCAATCAAATATTTTTTAAAGGAAAAGTAAACACATTAGTTCTTAATTAGATCAAAGAAGTTGACAAAAGCAAGAAACCTAGTTCAGAGACTAACTGAAATATTGTATAGAAAGCATTCTCTTTAATTTTATTTGGGAAATGATTTTTCTTTATTTGTACAAATTTCTATATGAAATAGGAAATTTTGGTGTCCTTCAAAGCAAATGTGAGTATATGCAGGATTTTCTGGGGAACTGTTTAGTTATAACAATTATTGATTACCAATGGCAAGCTCTGCATCTCAATGGGCTTTAACCCCAAACTCATTTTCAGTTAAGGTACCTTATCCTCAGGGTGAATTACTTAAAAAACAATTATCACATACTCTTTTCTTATTGGTTACAGACTTATCTAGGTGTCTAACAAATGCTCATTCAAGGAAACTCACTGATCCAACAGAAGGAATTAAGTTTAATACTCTACTGCATTCCTAAATACTAGCTCTATTTATCTTGATCAGGATTCAAAATTGATTATCATAGAATTATAAATTTAATGTCACAAATGACTCAATAATGGACTATGAGTGTATGACTCAATTATCTAAATTCTTACAGAAAAATAATCTATAATAAAAATGTAAATTTTAGTCTTTCACTGGTTAACCTCTTGAAATTTTAATCTTGTCATCAAAGAACATGAATCTTCAAGAGTAAATTATTTAACTACAAACTCATCTACTTTTGTAACCAAAACTTAAGATAAAATAACTTTGGAAGTGTTCTCTAAATGAGTAATGCTTTCATAAAGATCAACCCAACAAGTTTCAAATTATGTATTCTTTGATCATTGTGTGTACATATATTTTTAGGTAACTGCTTCCAAACTGACACTTTGTTTTGACTGATTAAATTCTCTCAGGGACTTATTACTAATTACTGATAAATACCAAGCTATTTTACATGACTCATAAGGCCCCACATACTCCACAGCCCTCTCACCTTTTCTTCTTGTCTCATCCTTACATCCTTCTTGATCCAGTGCTCTCACTTCTTGAATGGAGTATCCAAGTCAATCTTCACCCTCATGAGGCAGCATCAGGGGATTTGATATTTTCTTCTGCCAAGCAGGGTTTTCTGAAATTTTTTTTCTATTTACCTAATCCATTCATATTAAGATATTTACAAAGCTGGATATGTCTCCACTTTAAAATATATATCCAAGTTATATGCATATATATACATACATATATGATTTGTATTTTTAAATACCACATTTAAAGTGTATATAAACACATACATATATATTTTTACAAATACATATCCTAAATTAATATTCTGTTGAGTATTTTCCAGGAGCAATGCTCTGTGTAAAGATACACTGTTGGTCAGAAAAGAAAAGAAAATAGATAAGAGCTGGATACTTCTTCTCAAATGTTTATATGGCAAGATCAATAAGAAGTTTGTAAAATTTTCATTTCATAAATCTGACTTGGGAAGATTGCTTCTCTATGGACCTATGGATGGATTTCTATATAAAGGAAAGTCTCCCTAACAGAAGCAATGAATTAAGAAATTTATAAATCTAAAAATGTTTGGTGTACTATGGGTGCATTAAGTGGGAGTGTAACACTGCAGGGGAAGTTTGAAGTTCAAAATGAAGATATATCATTTCTAATTTGATTCTGGTATACTTCAAATGTATTTATTAAATATATAATTAGTAATTATATGCTAGGAACTATGCTGTGTGTTTGCTTATAGTACTTCATTAGTTTTTACAATTAAATAATGGAGTATGTATTCATTATATAAATGAGAAGATAAAGCAAATGATGATTAAATATTTTAGAAGACCAGCAACAAGGAAATGGTAGAGATTTTATTCAATTTTAATCCTTTTAATATCCTTTATTTAGAAAAGTTTTATTGATTATTATTAATTACTTAATATTACTATAACATTTTATTTACAAATATTATTTTTTTGGATATGTATTGGCTTCATTGAACAAATGATAAGAACATTTTATTGGCTATGATAAATTTTATAGTTTGGATATAAGGTGTCCCACAAAAGCTCATGTGTGAGATAATATAAGAAGTTCAGAGGAGAAACCATTGGGTTGTGAGGTTCTTAACCTAATCAGTGAATTTATCCTTGATAGGATTAACTGAGTGGTAACTGGAGGCAGGTGGGATGTAGCTGAGGAAGTGGTTAATTGGGGTTGTGGCTATAGGATATGTATTTTGTATCTGGAGAGTAGATTCTCTCTCTCAGCTTCCTGATGAACAAGTAAGCGGCTTCCCTCCACCACACTCTTTAGTCATGATGTTCAGCCTCACCTCGGGCTGGCAGAATGGAGCTGACCATCTATGGACTAAGACCTCTGAAACTGTGAACACTCAAATAAACCTTTCCTGCTAAATTGTTCTGGTCAGATCCTTCAGTTACAGCAGTGAAAAACAATTAAAATATAAAAATTTGAAATTATTAGTACTTTTATAATGTGAAAGTACCATTCACAATTTTAACTATTCTGTGAGTAGTAAATATTATTATTAAACAGATTCATATTGCTATTTGAAGAAGACATAAAACAAGAATCTAGTTTTCCTTTTATGTTTTTACTTCTGTATTAAATACAACATGATACTTAACATTGGGTTAAAACGACCATGTTACAGATTTATTTAGTTTATACATTTGAAACCTCTCTTAATTTGAACACTGTTAATGATAATAGTAGCAGCTTCTGCCTATGATGTAAAATCTGGAAAGAGCATCATACTTAAAAATGAGTAAAACTTAAATAAGCAACAAAGGCCTGGCTTACTGAAATTCATTAAATAAGACCAAGAATCCAGGTGAACAAAAAGAGAAAGATTCCTTTTTGGGAAAAGTTGGTGGCACATGTGCACTGTCGTATTTTTGCAGAATATAAGAGGAAGAGGTTCAGTGGCCACAAATATAGGGATGTAAAATCTGTTAATATTTAAACAAACTTGGAAAAGCAGTATTGTGAGCTAGTATAAAAATTCTCTGGGTTGTATTGTGGGGACATACATGATAGACTCTTTTCTGTGATCTCACAGGGTGCTGAGGAGAAACACTGAAGAGATACTACTTGGGAGATTGGAAATAGGCAGAAATTAGTGGTGGGAAAAAACCTTGCCATACTCCACTAGATAAAAGTCAACAAACCTTGTCATGTGTCACACCTAGGGCACAAATAAAGACCCATGTTGCTGCAAGGACAGGAGGGAATAATTCTTTAACCTGGGATGTAGGAGGAAGCAGTGCTCTTTCCCCAGCACCCTGTTCTAACACCTTTATAAATCTTTTCATTCTGGAATGGAGAGAGGGACCTCCATTCCTCAAGCATATCATAGTACAAGGCAGAATTAGTCTTCCTTGTGAAGAGTGTCAATATGCTGAAAAACTCTACCACAAAAGTTAAGGAATGATATTATTGGGTAGGTAGAACAGGAAAAAGAGAGATCACACTCTGCTTCCCAAAAGACGTGTTTAAATAGCCAGTGAGTCAAGGAGAAAGTGTGGAAATAAAAAAATATTTTGAGGTGAATGAAAATAAAAATACAACATATCCAAATTCGTGAACCAAAACTAAAATAACATTTACAGTCAAATTTATGGCAGTAAATGCTTAAATTAGAAAAAAAAAGAAAGATAACATTTTACATTAATGGCACATAATCAGGAAAGTGTAAATGAAAGCCACAATTAGAAGTCATCTCATCCAGTAGGATTGTTTACTGTACAAAAAGCCAAAAACAAAACAAAACAAAACAAAAACTACTGATGAAGATGTGGACAAAAGAGAACTGTTATATACTGCTGGTAGGATTGTAAATTAGTACAGCCATTTCAGAACTATATGGGAGTCTCTGAGAAAATGAAAAATAGATCTAACATATATTCCAAACACTCCACTTCTGGGTATATATCTGAAGAAAATGAAATCAGCATATTAGTCGTGTATCTACATATCAATACTCATTGGAGCACTATTCACAATAGCCAAGATATAGAGCCAAATATGTGTCCATCAACTCATGAAAGCACAAAGAAAATGTGCTATATATATACATAATGGAATATTATTAACCCATAAAACATTCTGCCATTTGTGGTAACATGGATGGAACTGGAGGGCACCATGTTAAGTAAAATAAGGCAAACACAGAAACAGAACTACCATGTAACTCTCTCAAGTGTGGAAGCTAAAAAATATTGATCACGAAGTAGAAGAGAGTAGAAAAGTAATTACTAGAAGTAGGAAGGGTTGGGTGAGGAGGATCCCTGGGAGGTTGGACAACAGATAGCAAAACAAATAAAAGGAATATGTTCCACTATTCTACAGTGTACTAGAATGATTAGAGTTGTTCTTTATATGTTTCTATCTTGGTGTTCATTTACAATAGTCCTAGCTACATGAAAGACTTATCTTTAATTATAACAAAATACTTATGTAAGTTTAAAATTTCAAAGCATTGATATGAAAAATCAAAAAAGGACTATGTGAATGCTGGGAATATGACTGGCTCATGTATCACAAAACTCACTATAATTAGTTATCAACTTTCCCAAATTAACTTATGAATTTAAATTCACATTAAAAATTCCAGTGTGTCTGCTTTTTGTAGAAACAGTCAACCTTGTTCTACTAAGACCATGTAGTTTAATTACAAACATCATAGCTGCTGTGAACAAGATTGAGTGATATTAGAGAAATGCTATGCACGTGAATATGGTTCAGAACAGTACAGAACCAGATCCAAGAATATAAGACCAATGCGAATTCAACATAAAGAGCTCAGAAAATAAAAAGAAGCAAAGTAAATTTTCAGAAATGGTGAGAAGTGTTTGATATCTATACGTCATACCCTCCCAAAATAAAAGATTCAACAAATAACTTGCAACATATAATAACTTTAACTCAAAATAGACTATGCACCTAGATGTAAAATCTAATCTATAAAACTTCTAGAAGAAAATACAGAAGAATTTTTTTGTGATTGTGAGTTAGATAAATATTTTTAGATAAAATGAAATAAGCATGAAACATAAAAAAGGAAAGTGACAATTTAGAATTCAAAATTATCTTAAAAATTGTTTCTCTTCAAAAAGAAATGCAAAATATATTAAAAAAGAAGTTCAAGATTAGGCAAAAATGTAAACAAAACATTTGTATATTAGCATGTTACTGTTAACATACATTAAAATTCAGAAAGACATATGCTTACAACAAAGTATCAAAAGTTTTCAAAAGATCTGACATGAAAAGGAGGTGAAGCCAGGCACAGTGATGCATGTCCATAATTTCAGCAGCTTGAGAGGCTGAGGCAGGAGCACTGCAAGTTCAAAGCCAGCCTCAGCAATTGAGCAAGGCCGTAAGCCACTCAGGGAGACCCTGTCTCTAAAGGAAAGACAAAAAAGGGCCGGGAATGTGACTCAGTGGTTAAGTGCCCCTGAGTTCAATCTCCAGTACCAAAAAAAAAAAAAAAAAAAAAAACAAAAAAAAAAACGGGGAGGTGACCAATATGAATGGACCAAAAAGGCATATAGTTGGTACATAAGCAAAGACATAGATGTTAACATCTTTAACTATCAAAAATTGTACATTAAAACCTGAGTGATTTACCTTTATAGACTTTTTAGAATCATCAAATTAAGAAATTAACAATAACAACAAAAATCAGAACTTGAAAATAACAGCCGCTGGTGAGAATGAGAAATAACTAGAACTCTCATCATTATTGGTGGGAGTTCGATGTGATATAATCACTTTGGAAAGCACTTTTGTCAATTTCATAAAAGGTTAAATATGCATTTACCATATGCTCCTGCAGTCTCACATAAGTATTAACTAAATATGTGCAAATATTGTGTGTCTACATAAAATCTTGTGCTTAAAAAATTGTAGTGATTTTATTCACACATGCCCAAAACTGGTAAAATTTTTGAAAAGCTTCTGCACATTTTAAAGATCAAATCGATGACCATATATTCACATGTTGGAATATTATTCAGTGATATGATAGAACAAACTATGATACCTGAATTAATCTCAAATACATTATGCTCAGCTAAGACAGACCAAAAAACACTATTTTATGATATGCAACAGTAGAACCACGGATGTGGAAAACAGATGATCAGTTTAGAGTTCAAGTTAGAGGATTACTAGAATGTGTCACAAAATAAATTTGAAGTGTTGAAATTGTCCTGTATTTTTATATTGACAGCAATAATATGACCATAAGCATCTGTCAAAAATCATGAAGTAAACTTCTAAAAGAGATGCATTTTCTGTAAATATGTTATTTTATATATATGCTTTCTAAAAATAAACGATGTGCATTACCCATACGAATCAAGAAAGAGTGATTAAAAAGCCAAACTCTAGTATTTAGAAATTAGCATTGAAGTGTTAAGTTCTTTTCTAGTAAGATTTATGTGATACCATTTATTTGACAAACAGAGATTTTCAAATTATAGTAAGATAGTTCAGTTTTTTGCTTCTGGAATGGGAGTTATTTGGATATGCATTATTGCTAAAAATCAATTCCACAATATGACTGTGATTACTAAGTTATTTAGGAGTAAAACGCTCAAAAGGATAATCAATACAAACTAAAGTATGGATTCTGCTCTAAAAGAATTACTACACAATATCCATCTCAATGACTTGTTAACAGAAAAAAACTACATAAATAAAATATCTAGACTCATCCCTGACCCCTACTTAAATGACTGCAAATTTTGATGTAGTTCTACATATAAATAATACAATTTCAAATGACAAATGTGTCAGCACATGAGCATCATGTCTCTGTCACCCTGGATCTCAAAGATATTTGTGATATGTCAAATTTTTAGAATTTAGAAGTTACACATCATTACAGCCATCAGTATCCTTCACTCCATTTGAAGTAGATTTGAACTATGGGTAAAGATAAGTATTTTTTAAATAAAAATATGCATTTAAAATTCATAGCATGCATAGATTTATTCATGTGGAATGTCTCCTAAAGATAAATATCAGAGTAGAATTATATACTATAAATGGTAGTGCTCCCTGCTTATGAACATTAAGTCAGACAATGGGATGTGGAAAGCAGGGGAAAACTTATTAGTTCATGTGAAGAAGTTGGGATTATTTCTCCTTTTATAGAATGAAACAGATTCTGACCTGCTGAGTTGGACTGGTTTTTTGGGGCAATGTGGAGGATGTGCATACTTTCTAAGTATGCTTAGAGGTCCAGAGTTTCTTGTCACAAAATTTGTTCTCCTGCCACTGAAAGCAGGATTATGCCCAACTCTGTGGTATAAAGCAAAAACCCAACTTCAGAACAGAATTCTGGAGCAGGCAGGACCACCAGAAGTCCTTTAGATGTATTCCTACTGAGGCATGAATTTTTCAATACAAATGTGACAATAAGGTTAGCATTTCTGAAAAAATATCTATCAAGGAAAGATGAAATATCTTGTATTGCTAAATGCACATCTGTTTAAGTATTTCACAGTAATGACCTTTCAAAGCTGATTCTGATAAATCTGTTTTTGTGATGCTCACTGATAAAAGTACTAATCAGCACAAGACAGAAGTCAAGGTCACAACTTATAAAAATAAATAAATAAATGGTTACTCTAATTCCACTAACAGAAACATTTTATGTTTCCTTATTTTGTCTTTTGACTTGGTCATTTTAAGGTAAGTATTCACAAAATGTTATTCTCTGATAAGCAAATGTCTTCACAAAATTAAAAAATAAGCATCTTTACCGAGGCCTTGAAACAGCTTCAATACAGTTTTGGAGAGATTGGTTATACCATGCAGTGGGGAAATAAAGGCAATAGAATGCTTAAAATGGATTCTCCCTATTAAGAGTAAAAATAATGTATTTATAACACATAGCATAACACATACTATTACAAATAGTATGCTTACATATGAAGTGTATTGTTTCATCTTATGTTGAAAGCAGTTGAGTGTATGATTGGGGTGTGAGAGGGAGAGTGTCTTTCACTATTCAGAGTCCACTAGTGTAGAATGAAATCGATTGAATTCATCTCCTCCTCTATTCCAGAGACCATCACACTGGTTCACATGTATGATATGCCCAATTAACTGAAATGCATTTGCCAAGTCTATTTATTTGCAATTGCAAGACACAAATAGACATTGACAAATGTCCCTTGTCCACATCTGAAGATTATTTAATGTCAATAAACTTGGAAAAGTAAAAATCTAATACCTAATGGGGTAATTTACAAGTTCACTGAAACATACTCTATTCTCAATAAGGCCAGTTCTACATCATATAACTTCAGAGTTCCATTCAGCAGTGATTCTTTACAACCAAATTATTTCCCAAGAACATTTGACTTATATATTGATTTGCTAATACCCATTAACATTCTAGTGATATAAGTACAACATATTATGTTTCCTACTTTATAGATGGATGAATGGAACAACATAAAATTTAGTCAGTGTAAGATCTTATACCCTAATACAAAGTTAGAATTAAATTCTATGATACATTCTTGCACTAACTTCCTTTATCTTTTTCTAAAAAGTTGCAAAGGTACAGTAAAGAATGTTAAATCTTCTAAGCCATTATGATGAAATCTTTGTATTATATTAATACCAGTGTAGTTATTTTTAAAGTATCATTTTATATAAATATATCATAAATAATATTGTCAAAATGCATCAATGAAATTTAATAAACTGAGATTATAAGAAATTTATGAATACAATTCCACCACATTAGCTCCCAACTTTATCTTTGTTAAACTTTAAAATGTAACTGTTGGTAAAAAAAAAAATCATTTAAAAATAATTAGATATCCACCAATATACATGTATATACATGCACATATTACATGTGCATATTAATTTTACATAATGTTTAGGTAGCATGAATAATCTTTAATATTTTATAGAGAGAGAAAGACTGATTAATTGGTAGAATTTGATTTGATTTAAAAAGAGTGTATCAAATATTGCCAAGAAGAAACCCCACACCAGCACTCCCAGCTTCACTTCCAGGCATTGAAACTTAGGAAGATGCTGTGAATGAGGTGGAGTGGGAAATGTGTGTGGAAGATCAGTGTTTGGGGAGAAAACCAGAAAAATGGTTGTCATGTTGTCACTTACCTCTACAGTCTTCCTTTACCTATACTTTTCATGTAAAAATGCAGAATTCTCTATTACTCTAGAGCTACATTCAGAAATTGTTCATAGTGGAAGGATAACATATCTGCTAAGAGATTGCAGTTTGAATCAAGTATTCACAAAAGACTTTAAATGAGACTCTGAGGTCCTGCTGTGTCACTCAAAGCCAAGTTGGTTCAATTAGACTGAGAGAAATGGGAACACCAAGTTTTTATTAGGTCCTGATCATAGGCACTTGAGCCTTGTAAGACATAAAATATTTTTGTCAGACAAGAGTAGCTCCAAGGTGGTTAGCAAGGTACAGAGGTCAGTCACATACCTGTAATCATAGCACCCTCTGCTACCAATCCTACTCCCATATCATGCAGGCATGGCTCATTCATTTATTTATATATATTGTTACTTTGGAGGAAGGAGAGACAGAGGTTGGAGAAGAAAGAGAAGAGAGAGATAACAGTACAATATAACCATTATAAATTTAATCCTAAATAAATTCAAAATTTTAATTCTGGTCATAAATGTTAAATGGCATATATCTCAATGCATTTATAGAACAAAATTATGTTCTAATAAAATGTCAAAGAGTGTATATTTTCTTATAAATACAAGATTATAAAAATATTTTGATTGTTGATCATAGAATGTTTGAAAGTCAATTACACTGTTATAGAAACAATATCAGATGAGATTTTTTTTTTGGTTTATTTGGACACATTCATGGAGTCACATTTAAAACTATAAACTATAAATCCTTAAAACAATTTGTAGATATATCTGAGTATATATAAATAAATATAGACCAATCTAAAAGAGAGAGGCAGAAAATGAGATAATGAATAGATGATATGATATATATGTTTGTGTATATGGTGTACGTCTATGTAAATGTATTCATAACTATTTGCTTTATTTTTATCTGTTACGTGTAGGTTTAGAGAATTATCTGGTTTACTATAAAAATATGCTTTAGATTCAGTGAAAATTTGAAGTCAACTTTAGGAACTGAGAAAGATATTTCCAGTATACCATTTCAAATTTTGTTCCAATCATACAATAATTCATTATTCATCAGCTGTTGATAAGAATATGTAAATAGCTAAAAATACACTTTGATGAAGCTTTAAAACTATAGTTATGGCTACTTAATTTTTTTAATATAAAGAACACTGTAAATATGCATATATAAACATAGATATATAATAATTCCTGAAATTGGTAATTTAAAACAAATTAATAAAACTAATACCCCCATTTAAGTAATTTACAATTTTACATTCAGTTATTGCTCTCATGATTCTTATATGAGAAGATAAGATAGTAATTATTCATTGCTCATCTATTTAAATTTTTAATATGTTAATTGTAGAAACTTTGAAAAGATGAGTTACAAAAACAATCTAATTGCTAATTAGAGATATTACATTATTGTTATGATATATTAATTTAACAAACTTTTTCATATATGTATGGAGAAAATTGACTTTCTAGTATTTTTACCTAATATTTATATGACATATTTCAATAAATTGAATGTTGTAAGTATTAAATATTGCCATTTTGATTGTCTTTGTATTCTCTTACATGTTTAGAAGGTAAGTATATTACTCTCCAAAATTTCTTAAATGCATTCTCTGATGAATATGGATATTCATATTAATATACTCAATATTTTAAATGTATCTTTCAAACTTTGGTGTTTTATTTTACCATATTTATTGCCTTGTGTTGATTTCCTATTTATTCATAATCATCATTTCCAATCTGCAGAAAGTGAGTCTGTTTTTAGGCTAAAATATTGCCCAATTCTATGTTAATAAAATCCCAGTGTGAATTCTAGAAAGTGTTGAATGAATATTATTGAATATTTAATAAATAAATTTCACTGTTATGTACATGACACTGTATATCATATGTAACATGTTATACAGAAATATGTGTTTATGTAAATATAAAGGAATTATATTTTCACATGACCAAAAACTCCATGCTTTTTCTTTTTTTGGGGGGTGGGGATGGTATTGGAATCAAATCAGGGCCTTTTGCATGCTAGGCAAGCACTCTATCACTGAGCTAAACATACAGTCCTTAACTCTGTGGTTTCAAATTGACATTCTGTAGTTGGTAAATTTTTCCATAAATTCTACCTGTAATAGGATCTGTTAGTGTTAAAACTTGTTACAGTTTTTACTTTTATATGGATTTCTCTATATTTGAATCTTTATTTTATATGTATTTAAGTTGTTGCAAAATGTTTAGGAAATGCAGTTTGAGGACTTGCAAGATAATTTGATCCTCTGCCTTGACATCTCAGTACTTTAATCCCATTGAGATGTCTACAAGTAAATGAAAATCAAATTGAATTTTTACTAATACCGAAGAGCCAAAGAGTAGCATCATTATGCTTGGAAGTTTAAGCACTTACTGGGGCATATGGAGCAAATTAGTTCAAGCTAAGGACAATTTCCTTGTTTAAACACATGCAAAAGAATTAAAAGTTGACTGATTCTTGTATATTCCTGAGAAATCAATGTATATTCTCTAAACTTTACAGCAACACAGGATCCACAAAGGACAGACCTTAAGGAAGTTATTGGGAAATAATAAAAGAATTTGAGTACCCTGGAGGTACTCATTAATAGAGGTCATGTTCAGTTTTCAGTTGATTTTATAAAGTGTTAACTAAATCAGTGGACAAGCCAAGAATGATTCCTAATGAGAGTTGTTAGGACACATAAAGGATGCATTGTCCCTTTTAAATTCTTGCTGCCTAAATAATAAGAAAACATTTAATTTTGCTATAATGTTTTATATTTCAAAAACACACTGACTTGCTTAATGCATCTGCTATTTCCCGTTCATAATGAAGAGTATGATTTGTTTCTTGTTAGCCTAAAAATTGAGAGAAATCAATAAATAGAAAAAGTCAGGGCCACTGATGAGGCACATAGCAGCACCAACCTCAGTACAGAATGAGTATTTTGGATGAGAAAACAAATCAAATTTTGACAAAGCTGCATGTTACTTGTGCTTTCAAAGAGATCTTGGCTGGATTCCAAATTGTTTCATTCTTCATTCTTGGGGTAAAAAAAATAAGTTTGCTTATTTGCCTTTTTACTAGGACTGTATTATTATCCATTCATATGTTGTCTAAAGAAGAGAAAATTGGAAAAAAAAATAGAGGAAATGAGAAAAATTCATGTATCTGATTTTAAATGTCTTTGCATGTATTCTATGGTTATTTTGTGTGTATTTTGAATATGCATTTTCCTATTTTATTTAAGTAGTCACGGATAAAAGAAAGTCATTAAGTTTCTTTTTTAAAGTCAAAACTCACCATTTCCGAAAATTATATATGTAAGTGTGAAATGTGTTATACAAGAGTCATTCCTATCACTCAGATCCTGCCCCAGGCACCCTCTACCAGAGCAATTCCAATTGAGTAGGATGCCCTGTCCTTCATACTACTGTCCTTCAGCAACTGATGATGGCACTGCCAGCTCTGACATTAAAACTCGCTTTAAATGGAAAGAGCTGCTACTGGCCAAGTGAAAACCAACCTTCTTTCAAAACAACTTGCCTAGATTTCTCTACTAATAAAACCCTCAACTTTTCCTCTGTTCTCAGGATGTACCAGCTGTCACTATGGCTTGTGTAGCTATGTCCTGGATTTCAGTCTTATTATTTATTCCCAAATTAAAGTTTTTTTATGGGAGATTTATCTCTATTTTTGTTTTATGTTGACATAAACTTGATAGAAATGCTAAATTGATACTTAAAGAGGGAGTTCTCTTAAAGCTATAATAAGGGTCAAATTTATGAAATCATTAATGAGGAACTTTTTTTCCTTGCTGATTTTTAGATATTGGTTTTGGTTCTTCCCCTCTTGCTGTTAACTTTTCTTTTTAAAATACCCTGGAGTTGACTGGAGCCACAGAAAATCTGGTAATACTGATCCCTGCTATATTTTCCTACAATATCTTCTTTACATATCTATTGAAAAAGCATCTAGCTGAACGTCTACTTGTGACTCAAACTTCTTCTCACAGATAGATATGTCTATCCCATCTGACATTCCTACATGGCAATAGATGCATGTCAAAATGTTTAGGTGGCTCGCTTTTCTTTTGATATATAATGTACCAAGAGTTCTATCTAGACCATTTTACCTCAACTCATGAACCCACAAGGTGAATGAGGTTTATGTTGGACAAAGAGATTGCACAGTCTCTTAGATTTCCTATACTGGAGAATTTACATTTAGTTGCTTGATAATGAGGTATCTGGTAACAACTGTAGTGATCCTGATCTTTGAAATCTCATTTAGGCCTGAGAAAGACTAAAGACTCTCTTTTTAGTATATGATTATGCTAACACACTGCTAAATAAACACTGTAATGGAAATTTATAAATTTGATATATATATGGTTAATTTGAACTCCGTAGAATATATAGGAATTCATACAACTTCAAGAACTATTAGGGTTTTGTTTCCCTATGATCTTATGAGTTGACTAACATTTTATAAAACATTTGTTGATTAGATAGGGAAAACTGACTCATTATATATTTAATATTTGTACAAAAATTTTATAAATATATGATTTACACTCAATAATCTGCAAATATCTTTGACATATATATGTATTTCTTTTTTCATTTGTTCTAATTTATTGTACATGACAGTAGAATGCATTTATATATTTTGATAGATCATACATATATGGAGAAAATCTCATTTTTCTGATTATACATATTGTAGGATCACATTGGTCATGCACTCATATGTACATGAGGTAAAATGTCTGTTTCACTCTACTATCAATCCTACCCTCGTATCTCTTCCCCTTCCCTTCACTCCCCTCTACCTAATATAAAGTTATAAAGTAACTCTAATCTTCCCTACTGCACTCCCCTTGTTGTGAATTAGCATCTGAATATCAGAGAAAACATTTGGTCTTTGGTTTTATGGGATTGGTTTATTTCACTTAGCATGATATTCTCTAGTTCCATCCATTTACCTGCAAATGCCATACTTTCATTCTTTTTTAAGGCTGAGTAATATTCCGTTGTGTACATGTACCACATTTTCTTTATCCATGTATCTGTTGAAGTACATCTAGGTTGGTTCCATAGTTTAGCTATTGTTAATTGAACTGCTATAAACATTGATGTGGCTGTGTCACTGTAGTATGCTGATTTTAAGTCCTTTTGGTATAAACCAAGGAGTGGGATAACTGGGTCAAATGATGGTTCCATTCCAAGTGTTCTTAGGAATCTCCATACTGCTTTCCAAAGTGGTTGTATCAAACTGCAGTCCCACCAACAATGTATGAGTGGACTTATTTCCCCATATTCTTGCCAACACTTATTATTGCTTCTATTCTTGATAATTGCCATATTGACTGGAGTGAGATGAAGTCTTAGTTTTGATTGCATTTCATTAATTGCTAGAGATGTTGAACATTTTTTCATATATTTGTTGAATGATTGTATATCTTCTTTTGTGAAGTGTCTGTTCAGTTCCTTTACCCATTTTTTGATTGGGTTATTTATTTAATTATGTTTTTTGGTGTTAAGTTTTTTGAGTTCTTCATATATCCTAGAGATTACTGCTTTATCTGACGTACACATGGTAAACATTTTCTCCCAATCTGTAGGTTCTCTCTTCACATTATTGATTGTTTCTTTTGCTGAGAAGAAGATTTTGAGTCCATCCCATTTATTCTTGATTTAACTTCTTGTGCCTTAGGGGTCTTGTTAAGAAGTCAGATCCTAGACTGACATGTGAAGATTTGGGCCTACTTTTTCTTCTAGTAGTCACAAGGTCTGTGTTCTAGTACCTAAGTCTTTCATCCATGTGAGTTGATGTCAGGGGCGGGCTCTGAGGGCCCCAGAGTTGCACTGTGGCCTGATCTCTAAGATGGCGCCTGGCAGCTTGCCAGACATAGCTGCACTCATATACAAGTTTTAGGAAGTAACTCTGGTTGGCTGTTGTACATGAGGCAATCCTGGTATCTACTTGGAGACTGTTCCTTGATAGGCTGACTTTCCTGGTAGTCTACTCTCTGATAGGCTGATGTTCTCAATATAAGTCTGAGACTTGTGGAATAAAGGCCTTTTGTTTCCTGAGATCAAGAAGAGCGTACGCATTGTGATTGTCCCCGCAGGCGGTGGACGATCATAAGTGGTGCCGAAACCCGGGAACTCAAGTTACAAAGAAGGAACTGATCAGGTAAATACAGGGAAAGTAAAGTACAGTCTGGCCAGGTTAAAGTTCGCGGGATAAGCAACGAGTTAAAGTTAGCGGGTTAAGCGACAGAGATTGAGTGTTTGTAAGTGCTTTTGCTTTTGTTTTGCTAGTTAAAGTGCTTTGCATTCTGTTAGTTTAATAGATAAATACGGGCACTGAAATGTCATGAATGCGCATGGAAGTTCCCTTAAAGGATTTGCTCCAGGCCAATGGAATTCCTCTTGAAACTAAAACAGCCCGAAACTTTTTACGCACAGTGGAAGATATTGCGCCATGGTTCTTGGACGAGGGATTACTGAATATCCCTCAATGGGAGCTTCTAGGGGAGGATTTGAGAGCGACAGAGAGAGTAAAACCATTACCCCTGGGAACCATGGCCATATGGATGTTAGTTAGAGGGTGTTTAGATACTCCTAATACCAAATGCAGAGAGGCCATAAAACAAGGGGAAGAGGTTTTGGAGGAAATAAAAGAGGAAAGGTCTTAAGCATCAGAAAGGGCGGCAATAAGATCAGAGACAAACAAGGAAAATGAAACTGGGTGTGAGGATAGTTCAGATGAAGAGGAGGATTTACTATGTAGAACAAAAAATCTTGCTATTACAGGATTTACTAAAGAAAAGATGGGGCAAACACACACCACACATGGTGATCCTGCGCTCTCAGCTCTTAGAACCAGCCCAACCATCAGTGGCATGTCCTAGTAAGGAGTACAATATAGTAGCCCCAGTCCCCACAAATATTGGAAGATAATTGTTTCACAATTTTCTGCATCCAAACCTGAATTGATTACTAACCAGGATTAAGGGTTAAAATGCCCTAGGCATCAAGTTTCTGCTGGAACATTTTAGCCCCTTTCAGATCCAAATCTCAGTCAAGGCTTACATTGAAATGTAAATAGAGAAAGCCTGAAGGCTCAGTAGGAGACCAGTCTCAAACCCAAGGGAAAAAAAAAAAAAGAGAGAGCAAAAAGTCTTACCTGAACTCCAGCAAAAGTAAATTTTATGGTGCTTTACTAAAGTAATTAATGGCTGTATCATTTTTCCAGGACTCTTGTTTTTTTTGAATTCTACATATTTTTTGATCTCATGACTTTTTTGATCAATTCTATTTTTTTTTTTTATTCAACTAGAGTTTTTGAACATCTGTTACATTGCAATGGAGATTCACCTATAAAGTTTCAAGGCCTTTGATTTTGTGTTATGTGTATGTCGTGCTGTCTGATGTCATGTTTTGTCTGTATCAAAACTGAGTGCTCCTAAAATTAAAATTTAAAAATGGATCCGAATACTTTTAATTCACATGATTTAAAAAGGTTCAATTTAAATTGGGTAAACTAATAGAAGTAAAATGTCTTGAAAATAACTCGCAAGTCTTTAGGTGATCAAATTAATAAAATGTTGATGTTAATAAAATGTTTAACATCAATTTTTCTAGGACTTTCCTTCAACAAGAAAAAGATGGCAAATACTGTTCAGGACACTTGTCTGATATCTTGGTTTTTACAAAATAAGTGAATTAGAGTTGACATGCATGGGATTACTCAAATGTGTTTATAGAAAAAATTGTTTTGTGTCATCACTAAACTAAAAACAAGGTTACAAAGAGTTATGTCCTAATAGGTATAATTCTATATACAAAGGGTTCTAAAAGTTTCAACTGTGTTTCAATTAGAGTACTATAAACAACAAAATATTTAATCTTATTAAAATAGAGTAATTTTTTTAAAATTCAGAAATTTCATAAGAGTTGTTTCAGAATGTGAACAAAAAGGGGTCAACAGGAAAGAGAAAATAAAGGTTCTGGGTATGGAAATGTATTTAGTAAAAGGGAAAAGGAAATGTTTCTGGGTAAGAAAGTGCTTGTGTGATGAAATAAATGAGGGTCTAAGTAAGTGCTAAGAAAGTCTATGTAAGTAAAGGGCAAGTTTCAACAATTTTGCATGTAACTAAGTTGGTTGTATGTATGTGAAACATTTAAAGCTGTTTAAGGTTTTTCCTAAGGTGAAATACTAATGTTCTAATATGAACCAAAGTTTAATCTATATGGTTAAATGACATGGTAAAATAACAAGGATTTCTTAGAAACACTAATTTACTCTTAACTTTGTGTCTATTAAGTTTTATTCTTTAGAACAATTAGTCTTAAAAATAGGGGTTTATACAATTATGGTTAAGCAACTGTTAGAGTATTGTACTACGTTATAGAGTCTAAATTTTTCTTTAAAAACTAAATTTGGTAAGAACCAATTTCTCACTAAATTTGAAATAACTTTAACCACAGGTATACCTTATAACCCACAAGGACAAGATATTGTTGAACGTGCACATCTCAACCTCATAAATACTCTTTATAAACAAAAAGGGGGAATAGGGGAGACCTTCAGGTCCCCTAAAGATAAACTTTCTCTTTGTCTCTTTACTTTAAATTTTTAAACTCTGGATAATGAGGGTCGCTCTGCCGCTGAGAGACATGGCAATCATAAACAACATGATAGAGCGATGGTAAAATGGAAGGATGTTCTTGCAGGACAATGGAACTGCCCGGACCCGGTGCTTTACTGGAGTCGCGGCTCGGTTTGTGTGTTTCCACAGGATAAACTAACTTAAAACCTCTTTTTTGTCTCTTAGGAGGAACAGTTCAACTATGTACATTTCCACCTACCCCAGTTTGTGTGTTTCCCCCTTTTACGTTTCTGCTAACTAACGAAACAACTGCTTCTCTCAATTGTACTTCAGATTTGTGCTATCTCTCAACGTTGGAATGCTTCTAGGTTCCCGCTGGCAGTCTTAATGTGTGTTCCTACCTTCCTACCAGTCCCAGTCTCTGTTACAGATGCGGAATTGCCAGTGTTACTATCAAGAAACAGGAGAGATTTTGGCATCACAGTGGTCGTGGTCACCACGGTAGCAGTCTCTGCAGCGGCAGCCGCAACCACAGCAGCAGCATTGACACAACCATACAGACAGCAACAACAATCACTTGGTCGAAAATACAGCTGCAGTCTTACAGACTAAAGAGACCCTAAACCAACATCTAACAGCAGGCATACTCCTTGTAAATCAAAGAGTGGACTTACTACAAGAACAAGTGGATATCTTACAAGAACTTTTGGGACTGGGATGTGTTTATCCTTTAAGAGCAGTGTGTGTCACCCCTATTGCTTATAATAACCTTAGCTCTGCGGCTATGTTATCTAAAAATCTCTCTGTCTACCTTACTGGTAATTGGTCATCTATGTTTGATAATTTAACCACTGAGCTACGAGCTGAAATACTCAGAGTCAATGCCACCAGGGTTCAAGTTGCATTGGTATCCGAGATGTTCTCTTTGTTATCTAAAGCCCTGGGATTGACAAAACAGTGGGCTGGAACAGTAGCTGTTCTGATTATTATCTGCTTAGGGATAGCCTATGTTATACGCAGCCAAATCAGAGCTCGCCAAGATGCCCGATGTCATCAACGGGCTATAGTACAGGCTTTGACAGCCATTGAGACAGGCACATCCCCTCAAGTATGGCTAAACATGCTGGACCAGTAGTCAAAGACAGGTAAGATCCGTGGAAATGCATACCAACCTAAGACAGTTCTGACGCCTGGAGGTCGGAATTCCAATGACGGGTAAGGATGTAATTTGCCATGGACAACCTAAGACAGGCATGGTCCCAAGTCATCTTTTCTTTATTTAAAGAATAAGGGGGAGATGTCAGGGGCGGGCTCTGAGGGCCCCAGAGCTGCACCCTGGCCTGATCTCTAAGATGGCACCTGGCAGCTTGCCAGACATAGCTGCACTCATATACAAGTTTTAGGAAGTAACTCTGGTTGGCTGTTGTACATGAGGCAATCCTGGTATCTACCTGGAGACTGTTCCTTGATAGGCTGACTTTCCTGGTAGTCTACTCTCTGATAGGCTGATGTTCTCAATATAAGTCTGAGACTTGTGGAATAAAGGCCTTTTGTTTCCTGTGATCAAGAAGAGCGTATGAATTGTGATTGTCCCCGCGGGCGGTGGGCGATCATAAGTTGAGTTTTCTGCAGGGTGAGATATAAATGTTTAATTTCATTTTGTTACATGTGGCTTTCTGTTTTTCCCAGCACCATTTGTTGAATATGCTATCTTTTCTCCAGAGAATGTTTTTGGGGCATTTGCCTAGCATGAGATAACTATATTTATGTGGTTTTGTCTCTGTGTCTTCTATTCTGTGACCCAGAATAGCCAAAGCAATCTTAGCAAGAAAAGTGAAGAAGGAGGCATCAAAATACCAGAACTCAAACTATACTACAGAGCTATAGTAATATATATATATGTATTTCTATTAATCTATCACATATATACCTATCATCTATGTACCTAACTACTTAGACAAATCAACAACACAAAAAGATAATGCTATTTCCACTATTCTTTTTTAATCCCTTCTTCATTTTCCTCCTTGTCCCCATCCCTATACCTTGAAGGAAAGCATTAATATGATTTCTATCACTATATATGAATTTTCATTTTCTCGAATTTTATATAAAGTCTGCAATCTGCACTATGCAGACTTTATGTTTCCAAATAATAAAGTGTTTAATAACAATAAGCTTGTTCTTTTATCCATAAAGTATGCTGTTCCTTTAGTTATGATTCTTGTGAATCTGTATAGTAATTTATGGAGCAATGACAGATAAAAATATTGATTCTTCTAATGTTTGTTTAATTTCTCTCAGCAATACTTTGAAGAGTTTAGTGTATTAATCTTGCCCATTTTAGTCAAATCAATGCCTAAATACTTTATGTTGGTATGATATTTTAAGTAGTAATTTTTAAAATTAAAATTCCAGTTATTCATTTCTATTATATTATATAGAGATACAAATGAAACAACTATTAATTACTTTTGTTTGTCCTTTTTTTGTCAATAAACCAATACCCTATGAATTAACTCCATTTTTTACAATTTTATTAGTTCATTTTAGTTATTCATAATAGTGTTATTCATTTTGACATAATCATACATGCATGAACTCTAATTTGCTCCACTTTACAGTCCCAGTACTTCCCCTTTCCTTCCTTTTCTCCCTCCCTTTTTACCATTCCTCTACTCTACTGATCTCCCTTGTATTTATGTACAGTTTTTTTTTTTAATGGTTGCTTTACAAATATACAGAAAGGCGAAATTCACTGTCATATATTCATATTGTGCATAGCATAATTTGGTCAATTTAATTTCACCATTTTTCCCTTTAGCTTTTAATTTTTTTTTCTAAAATCTTTTTTTTTTTTGTTAACTTTTTTGATGTTTCCATAGACACTTAAAATATTTGTAGTATCTGTTGAGTAAATTGGTGTTTGTTTTGTATATAAAATATGTTTAAATTTGAATGACCATATTGATTGCTTCAGTTTTCCTTTTTTAATGCTGATTAATATTTGGGAGTATGAATGGATATCTTTCTGTTTCTCTTTAAAATATTCATATTTCTTGCTTTGTGAAAGATGAAACCCACATTATTTTCTGAATAAACCATCAAAACCATAACATGCCAATGGCATTGTTAATGCCTTTTTTATAACTTTAAAGAACTCTGCCTTTCCTTGTTTATAGACCTTGGGCTCTTAACTCATAAGTGTCTCATGAAGATGTGAACAAGACTCTTTAGGTTCCTCATTTTAAATTCCTCTTAATCAGATTAATCAAGGCAGATGAATTTTTATAGTCAAGAAAACTTGAGCTACGTGAAGTTCATAATTTCCAGAACCTTGAACTTGTGGGGATGAAAAATAAATGACAGCAATTAAAGTGGGTTAAAGAAAAACAGTAGAAAGAGCAAAAACTTTTTGAAAACTAGTGATTATTATTAAAAACAGATTTAAAGTTTGTTCTGAGGACTCAAGACTACTCTAGACTCCAGGTAACAGACTTGATGGACCAACACAGTTCCTAAAATTCCACCTGTACGTGGCATTAAATAAGAAGTCTGTACAGCACTGCACTGTACCCAGTCACCCCCAAAACTGACAAGTGGAAGCATGTGAAATTGATCAGTCATTCCTCCTTTTGAAATCAGATGGTGTGCGTTACTCTCTGTAAACCCTGTAGTTACTCTGTCATCATCCCAGAGCCTGCTCTGCCTTACACAAACCTCTGGGAATAAACCCTTAGTAGTTAACCAGAAGTCACTCTCACTCAGGAACCCTAACTATCGCGCTCCCTCTGCCCGCAGAGAGAGACACGACAAACGTCTGAAGCTTTGGAAGTTTATTGCGTACAGTCTTCCTTTCTTTCCTTCTTATCTATCCCTTTCTCTCGCTCTCTTTCCCTCTCCTGCACTTCACTCTTCTCCCGCTCGGCTCTCGCCTGCTCCTGCCGCTTCGTTTCTCCCGCTCGGCTCATGCCTGCCCATACTCTTCTTCCTCCCTTCTACCCCCCTCTCTCAGCTTCTTCTTCTCTGCTTCTTCTGCTACTTTACTCTCAGCTTCTTCTGCGACTTTACTCTCAGCTTCTTCTGCGACTTTACTCTCAGCTTCTGCCCTTAGCTTCTGCTCTCAGCTTCTGCTCCTACTCCCAGCTTCTTCTTCTCCCAGCTTCTTCTTACTCCCAGCTTCCACCCTCAGCTTCTTCTCTCAGCTTCTGCCCTCAGCTTCTGCTCTCACTCCCAGCTTCTTCTCCTACTCTCAGTTTCTTCCGCTACTCCACTCTCAGTTTCTTCCTACTCCCAGCTTCCGTGCCCTCCCAGCTTCAGCTTCTGCTACTCCCCTGCCCATCAAGCTTATATACACCTCAACCAATTAGGGGAGAGCACACGAGGTAAAGGCGCGGACAGCTGCAGGTATAGAATAGGTAAACGAGGGGGGCATGCTCTAATCACATCGTTAACTAGCCAATCATTGGAATTCGCTGGTTGTTTACTGTATAGCTGGCCGCTTTTGGCTCAGTGCCAGGTGCCATCTTGACCGTGCTCAAGGCTGGGGGTCCCGGAAACCCCGACACCTAACCTTAGTGACTGATCTGCTTTTGACTGCCTTGCCAGGCTGAGGTTCTACTTGACACTCACTGTATTTGTGCCTCAGAGTTTGGACTAGTAAACAGAAGCACTTCACACACAGACAGAAGCAGTCAAAAACTTAACCTTACTTGCCCACAAAATACTGTGAGAGAAAACACCTGACAGAAGCATTAAAAGCTATATGCCACCAAGAAGAAATTAATTAAACAGGTTGTATCATCTTAAACTGATTTTTTAGAACAAAGAATGGATCATTTACTGTAGAGACCAATTTAAAAAAATGTGTGTGTGTGTGTGTGTGTGTTTCTGTGTATGCCAGTAAAAATGCGTGAATAGTGGAATTTAGAAAAGCTGCTTTGTTACCAGTGCCCCATTGTCTTAAAATAGCAAGAGGAAACCAAGATCAGTTTTATTTTTTTCCATGTATAAGTTTACTTAATGTCATTTCTCTTTGATTGAAATGTAATATCAATGTTACATATGTATCAGCTTGTGAAAATATCAATAAGTTATATATATCCAATCATTAAAATTATGCCTTAGGGATTATCTGGAAACACTTTCAAAGGATAATGATAAATTATTATTTGTTGTGTTTCCTAACATTTTCATGACTACTGAAAGATATACTTTACTTCAGGTGTGGATGTGCCTGTTTCCAAGTCACAAACTACAGAATTATTCTGTAATTTTAAAGTCATTTTAGAAAATGTAGTTTTTATTTTGACCTGCCACAAAGTGGTGAGATTTCCCAAATATCAGTTGACTTATTTCTTCAGATGATAGTTTATATTTATATCTGCTGTGAAAGTGATTTATATTTAAATTTAATCTAGCAGTATTTTTCTGATGTCAAGTTCTAACCAAAAATATTCAATAATATCACTGAGAAAACTATACTTAGCATTCATTGGATGCATATGAGTTTTATATTTCAAATAATAAATGGATATCTATTAAAAGATTTATTCTTCCATAAACTCCCCAAAGAGCACTCTAAAATGTTAGCAAATTAGCAGAATTTTTATTGGTAGATGTAATTATTGATCAACAATTATTTATAGAATTGTTTATACAACAATATGCTTTGTAAGTATATGGAACATAATTCTAGCACCATATGCCTTTATATGCAGTTGAAACTATAACAAAGACATTGGATAAAATGATACCCAAAAATATGTCAATTGCTCTTATTTCATCAAAAGGAAAGATATTAATGATCTGTTATAAAAATTTGTTATTTTGACTTTTTGACCAGAAAAATGGCAACATTATCATTTTATGAGAGAATTCTTACAAACTGAGTTGAGTTATGAGATTTGGCTTCTTGGCATTGACTGAATTTGGAAGGGTCAGAGTGGAGTTGTTAATATCAGTGTCTCCTACCCAGTCAGACAGCCCCAGACATTCCAGTACAAGTCAGGTTGAATCTTATCTTGTCCAGAATAGAGAGATTCCCTGTTGACATCTGATTACTCCAGTTGATCAATAGGTAATTCTCATATAAACAATGAAAATTTTTAAAATAATAAAATAAATTGCTCCTGCTTCTCCTTGCCTTTCCTGGATTATTATTGCTTTTTGTAGGTTTTGTTCAGACATTTGTATACAGGTCTGACAAAGAACTCATGTATAAATGGAGAAAAAATAAATAAAAGGACACTCATTGTGCCAAAATGCCAGTCAAGTTATAAATGCAACTCCTCACATGAACTATATATTTCTCTTAGAAGAAACCAAGTAGAATTTTCTTTCTCCTGTCTGGAAATACCTTAAGTACTAAACAATGATGACTCATATTATGCTAACTTTAAACATTCCAAGTGTTACAAGCTTTATATTTGTATTAAGGATGCTATTTACTATGAAATTACTCCATTTTGTACTTCAGCCCTCCTTTCAGACATTATTTCATCCTCCAATGTATTTTGTAAGCTTTCCATATTTATATGAGAGCAGGATTTTAGAAAAATATAGTATCAAATATATTAATCCTGAAGTTATAAAGTTGACAGTAAAGAAAATATGGGCTTCAGAAAAGTGGTTTTAAAATGTTTTTCTTTGTGTAGGTTCTGCAAAGAGCTTTATCAGCTTAAATGGGAAATTGATCTATTCACCATAATCATAGAGCCACAAGATTAAACTAAATATAATTGAATCCTGAGAGTTTCATTTCTCTTTTTGTTTTGTTTTGTGTTGCACTGTTTTGTTTCTGCTCCACTATGATAGGGGTCTATACTCCTACTTTGAGTTTATTTATGGTAGGGATCCTTTAAAGAAGAGTAGATAAGTAATCATTATAAAGTTGTAATATATAAACATTTTCTAGCATAATACAGTGCATGATGTATCAATCTCAGGAGAGAAAAACGCTGCAGTGGTTATTAATTCCAGGCACTAACTCAAACATGTCTGTCTACTGAATCTTGTTACTGGAATCATCAAGGAAAACACCACACAATCAAGTACTGAATGAAACAATTCTTACCTTACATGGAGAACAGAGAGCACTATCAGGTTCAACTGTGTTCCCTGGTCTCTAATGGCTACCTGGTTTCTCCTGGCATGTAATGCAGGGCAATTTTCCCATAGGCACCCCTCTCTGACAGACAAAGGAAGGACCTCATCTCTTAATCCTCTCTATGTCAATACTGAAAGCTGAGGTGACTGAATTCTGAGGATTAAAGAGAAGAAAGTAGCACTAAGTTTGAAATAGGAAAAGATATTTTTACAGGACGAAATAATTCTGGCATTTGCAATGCAAAATTTTATCATCTTGATTATAGGAGTGTCCTGGGCTTAAAGTACTTTCCTATGTGGCTGATTGGGGGCCAAAAGACCCTGCACATAAGACTCACTTTCCCAAAAATAATGAAGTAACACAATCATCTTACAGAAATGCAGTGGATGCCCCCAAACAAAATTTGGTAGGATGTTTAGGTTTATCTCATCATATATGTTCTAAGAGAGCATTGAGAATTTTATAACTCACATAGTTAGGCTTTTGTGGAAAACACCAGAATCCTAAAAGATTGAAAAGTAGCTTGTGTGGATCTGGAAAAACAATGAATGAGTTCTATCTAATAGATGTTTATGCACACTCATAAAAATATTATTTGATCTGTATCCTATTCTTTTTAAATTTAATATAATTTATCCCAAAATGTTTTAGTCGCTTCTACAATTATCCTGGAATCTGAAGCTTCTAAATAAATATATAGGAGTATGTTGTAAATGTGCAAAAACAAACAAAAATCGGAAACCCCAATCAAAACAATAAAATACATAGCAATTTTTAACCTCTGAGACTATGATTTTCTCATTGAATATTGTATAACATTGAAATAAAGGGTTAAGGAAAACAGAAGAAAAAACTTGCAATTTTACATGTATTTTCTCTCAATACAAATTCTTATTGTTTTCAGTATAAGTTAAAATATCTTTACTTCATGTATAACCATAGAAAAAAGTGTACCCCATTTGTTTACAATGAATCAAAATAAATAAATTTTAAAATATAAAGAAAACACTACATGTAACTTTTAAAAAATACATCTAAGCTGGGAGTGGTGGCACACTCCTATAGTACTAGCACACAGGAGGCTGAAGTAAGAGGATTGTAAGTGTTAAGTCCAGTCTCAGCAGTTTAGCAAGACCCTCTCGCAGAATAAAAAAAATTTAAAATAAATTAAAGGACTGGGGATGTAGGTCAATGGTAAAATGTTCCTGGGTTCAATACCCGGTACCAATATATTTTTTTTTAAATAATACATTTTGACTAAAAGACAATGATCAATCATTAATACAATGATTAATATAATCCCATCATTAATGTGATTTGTCTTTCAAAGTCAATTTATGCAAAGTTAAGCTAAAATTTTCTTACTCTTTATAAATCTATTAACATTGCAATTTTCCTATATATTCTGCATTCTAAATCTCAGTAAATTGATTATTTACATAACATTTTCTCTTTTATAAACCTATTTCTATCAAAGTAAGTCATTTTACTGAACAAAAATAATGTCACAAAATCTGTTTTGCTTTTTCTTTTGAATATTAGCTGTGAAATATCTTGGTAAAAGTAAAATCATTTTGGCCATGGTGGCCCACTCCTGTAGTCCCAATGGCTAAGCAGGAGGATCACAAGTTCAGTGGTTCAATGGTAGCCTCAGCAACTTAGGGAGGCATAAGCAACTTAGTGAGATGCTATCTCAAATTAAAAAATAAAAAAGTTGGGGATGTAGTTCAGAGGTTGAGCATCCCCAGTATACACACACACACACACACACACACAAAGAAGTAAAAAAGTAAAATCATTTTAGTCTATGAGATTCTTCTTTCTGTAGCAAAGTTCAAGGCAGGTGAAATCTATATTACTATATTGATCTGTGAAGGGTAGTCAATAAGGATATTATGATAATTGAAATAATTCAGATACAGAAAGACAAATACTATATGATCTTGCTAATATGTGGAATCTAAAAAAGTAGAAATCACTGAAGCAGAGAACAGAAAGGTGGTTGCCAGTAAATGGGGGTGGGGCATTGGGAGAAGTTGATCAAAAGGCACAACCTTTCAGTTGTGAGATAAATAAGTTCTGGGAATCTAATGTACAGGATGATGACTGTAGTTAATGTTACTTCGCATACTTCAAATTTGCTAAAACACATCTTTTATCTGTTCACTCCCCCAAAATTAAAAAGGAAATTATGTGATGTGATGAATGTGTTAGTAAGCTTGATTTTTGGTCATGTCATAACATATATGTATAACAAATCATCATAACATACCTTAAATGTACACAATTTTTATTTGTCTAATGTACTTCAACAAATCTGGGAAAAAGTTTTACAATATGGAAATTAGGGATATGTTTCATTATAATCTATTCTGGCAGCTAAAGTTTCCTTGCCAAATTGAGATCCTCTTTGACAATGATAGATGTATTTTTCTACTCACATCCAGCTACTCCTTTGTCAGAAATTTTTAATGAGAATTTTTCCTAAAATTTAGTTTCTTCATCAATTCCTTGAATGACAAGTGTCACACATGTTTACAATTTTTACAATGCATTTGAACATGATGAATTGCATTTGAAAGTGAATAAAAAATGAGGAGACAATGTTAAGTACATTTTCTTGGAAATGGTCAGCCAGTCAAAGCTCAAATAAAGCTGTGGTAACTTTTCATGTAAACATAAACACATTTTTAACCCTGGTCACATAAAAAGGTTTAAATGTTCTTCCAGTAAAACTCTTGCACTTCCCATTAGTTTTTCTCTACTTAATCTTTGCCACCCCTTATACTCCATCATTTTATTGATATTAAACCCTATTGGTCTTTTTCTCCTTTTCAACAAATACTACGCCAATTCTTTTCTAATTTTCTTTGTCCTTTGTAGAATTTATACTGTTTCATTTTACGCTTTCATTTTTAAAGCATTCTCTCCCTTTCTTTCTACACCCCCCTCTTTCTTTTTTCTTTCCTTTATTTTTCCTTCATACTGGGGATTGAACTCATGGTCACTCCCATGATGCATGCTAGGCAAGTGCCATACCACTGAGCTACAAGCCTCACCTGCCCATTTTATTATTCCTTTTTAATTTGGACACAAGTTCTCTCTAAATTACCAGACTGACCTCGAATTTTCAATTCTCCTGCCTCAGGCTCCTGAGTAGCTGGGATTACACGTGTGTACCACCACACTCAATTCTTTTCCTTTCTTAAAGTCAGTTATTTACTTTTATTTTTTCCTACTCCTCTATAACTGTGTGACTTTCTCAGTGACCTTGACTTGTAAGATTACAATCATTTTTTCTGCTCCCTTGTCTTCTAAATCTAGCTCAGTCTTAGTCACTGCTAGAAATCAAAGTCCATGTAACTTTTGCAGAACAGTAAAATTTTAAGAAACATATAAAAGACTAAACTCATTAGTTTGCCCTCAATAAAATCAAATGTAAAATCAAAGAATCATCACTGTCATTCATTCCTTAGATTTAAAAAGAAAAAAAAAAAAACAAAAAAACAGTTCATGAAACATATCTAAGTTATATCTTGCTAATCTTTCTTAGTGAATGTTTTGGCTCAGGACACAAATTTCCCTCATTGGAACTCCATTTCTATACCTACCATTACCCAAATAATCTTGCCAAACTATACTCTGTACTCCATTATTATCTTACAGTTTCTTACACTTGGGTGTAAAACTATTTTACAGTCTCCCAACATTCTTTTTATACTAGTTACCTCTACTTCTTAACATTTGTCTTTATCCAATTTGATGCTTTTTTTTTGTTTTCTTTAATCATAAACACTTTAATCATAAACAGGTTGTTCTCTATAACTCTTTCTTCCTTCTGATTTCTTCAAAGACTTTATTTCATAGTTTAAAAATGGAGATTCTAAATCAATGAATGAAATTTTAGCACTTTTTCTTTATCCTAAAAACATTTATTCAATTACTTATGTACATGAAATATTTTTTACTGAACCTTAAATTATTGAAAGCACATTTTAAGCAATATGGTTTTACCCATTTTATATTGAATATAGATTTTCCTCAATGTATAGTTCAAAGAATAATTAAATTATTGAAGATTGAAAAAGAACTTCTAATTTTATTATGATCTGCATTCAATTTTGCATTTATCTCTTTGGCAGAGTGGAGCCCATCTACCTTATTTTATTGTAAACTTAGTTAATGAAATGCATTTTGTTTGAAGAACTTGATAGTAGGGCAAAGATGTATTTAATGTGAATATTTTCTATTTTTATTTATAAGCAAATGATAAATAACCATAAATCTCACTTTTCAGGAAAAATTATAAACTTTTGAAGAAAAATAATAATAGCACATGAATGGATCTACTGAATAACAAAACTAGCATAGCTGTGATTAATCTTGAAAATATTTTGCAAAGATTTAAACAACTTCTAATAAATCCTTCTTTTCAGAATCCACTTCTGAATTAGTTCTTTGTTATGTATATACTTCACAAATTATTACATATTAGAAGTTTCTTTTTTCCTTCACTAAGCATGTCCCAAGATCATTAAAGCATTTAATCAGAACAAAAGCCAATTTAACTAAAGCTATAAGTCTGAGGAAGTACAGAACAAATAATCTCAATACATAATTAGATCATCATTAAATATTAAGATAGATTTTCTTAAATACTTTAAGTAAACTTAAATACTTTAAGTAAATTTTGAGAAAGGTTATAAATGAAAAATATATTTTTAAATATTTTTAGAAAATATTCATAAAATAAAAACAATTTTATAATTTTAATTTCAATGTTACATATTTATGTCTTGAACTAGAAAATATATTATTCATAAAACATTGTTATGCAGTGCCTCTTAAATGTGTTTACATGAACTCTGTGTTTTCTTTGGATTTTTTAAATTCCAATATTAAACTTTTAAGGAGTAAAATACATAGGCGTCCTTGACTTGCTATGTTAAAAGTGGGAACTCCAAATAATTCTTATGATATATTTTCCTTCTCAACCTCAAACAGGTCCTGAAAGTTGACTTAATTTGATTTTAGAGGTATACTATGGTAGCGCTCTTTCTTTATGCTGCACGGTTTTTATTCTAAGTTTTTTTTTTTTTTTTTTTGGATAGGTGCATAGAAAGGACAAGTATATAGGAAACTGCTATGAAGAAAATGTGACAATCTGTCTGTCACTGAACAGACCAATGTCCACCCAAACTGATGCTGACTAGGTGGTGCCCACTTTACAGATTGCTGTATTGTGCTGTGTCTCACCCACCCTGTCCTCACTTGCCCCACACCCTCTTACATACCATTTCAGTGGTTAAGGTGTAAGAAGACCTTTATAAAAGGGGTACAGATGAATATCTCCAGAGCAGTAAAGTTCAGATCATCTGGTTTGTCTTTCACTTGTTTATATTTTTAACCCTGCTGAAACTTATTTTATATATAATGGATAAAAACTAAACTCAGTGAATAAATCATAGTTAGCATTCCCTAACTTATTTTAATTTTTGAATATTATTATTCCATAAGTAATTTTCTTTATTTCTTTATTTATTTATGGTATGGGAAATTGGATTTAGAAGTGTTCTACCACTGAACTACCTCCCCAGTCACTTTTTAAATTTTATTTTGAAACAATTTCTAAGTTGTTTAGGCTGACTGAACTTGGATTCCTCCTGCCTCATCCTCCACACTCCCTGGAGGATGCTCCACTGTACCCAGCTTTAACTTTGGTTCATTCATCCTTCCATCAGTTCATGTTACTCAGCCCCTACTTTTTATATCACCTAAGTGATATCAAATATCTCAGATATCACCTAAGTGACACTGGGTTATCTTTCTGTCTTGACTCAATAGGCATCAGGTGGTCTCATGGAAATGAAGAAAATGTGAATGCTTCAATATAAAGTTGTGTTTTTGAAAATTTCACTTACTTTTATCTTCAGCAAGCTTAATTTAATGATGTCACTGCTATGACAAATAAAAATCTTATGAATTTCACCAAAGAATACATGTTATTCCTGTTAATCTATTTGGGACCTCATTAGAGGAAAATAATAATCTTTCATGTAGTCCCACAGATTTCTTCTGCAATTCTCATTCTAAAGGATTTCACATCTACCAAAAAAAAAAAAAAAATGACAGTACATTCTAAAGTTTCAATGAGGGCTGACACTCTCCTCTCCTCAAATCTATTCTTGTTTGATAATTTAATCACCCTCATCACCAACATCTGAATATGGATGCTGGAAAGATAAATAGGAGTAACACTGGTGAGGGAGTTTCTATAAAATCAGCTCAGGGATACTGAATATCTTTTCTGCAAAATTTCAACTAGTCCAATCCAAAATTTGCCTCCACTAGGTAATACAAATTTCTTCCTTCTGCTTTGTCCTTCTCTTGTCCACATTACCTTTTACAGAGAAGCACTCTTAAAAATGCAAATCAGATCCTTTTATATCCCTGATTAAACCCTTCAATGAGTTTCATTGCTTTTAAAATAAAATCCTCGCTTCCTTCCATGATCAATAAGATTGACTAACCTCTTTCTAATTTTCCAACTTCACTTATTATTTCCACTTTAGCTCAGTGTAGTTTAGTCCTGTGGACATCCTTTCTCACTTCCTTATTAAAGTCAACTCTGAAGCTTCTAGAATTATTATAAAATTTCTCTGTTCTTCACGTGCTTGACTCATTCTAATCATTCAGCCCACGTCACATCTCTAAAGGTTTCCGTTTATTAATCATAAAGAAAGTCCACTTAAGCTTATGTATGTGTGAGTGTGCACACATTCCCATGTGCACATGAGTATTAGTGGACTCTACTAACTGAATACTCAAAAGAAAGCATAGAATTTGGTATAATTCATTCACAGTACAAAACTCAAAATTTCTTCTTTCTCTTCCTCCACATTTGTTCATGTCTTAGTAACCCTACATCAACACCTATGTGTGTCATCAAACAACTTTCAGCAGCAATTCCAAGTTTCCTATACTCAATGAATAAGTTGAGTTTGAAAAAGTACTAAACTATAATTAGTTTTGATGAAAATGTATGGGGATTACTTTCACAGCACCCTCAGAAAACTTACTATTGTAAATCACTTGAACCAATCACTGTTTCCAGGGTACAGAAGAGAGTGAGGATCTTAATCAGAGGAGAGTCATGACTGGATTTTTTTTTTTTTTTTTTTGCGGTGCTGGGGATCAAACCCGGTGCCCTGTGTGTGTAAGGCAAGCACTTTACCAACTGAGCTATCTCCCCAGCCCATGACTGGATCTTGGAGGTGCAGAGAAGTCAAAGCATCAAGAGCTCATGGAGCCCTTCATGGGTTAGAGGCAGGGGGAAGGGTTGGATTATTTGGTAGAGTTCCATGAATAGGACAAGAATTGGAACAGATTCAAAAAATCACCAAACATTCATTCTATTAATTCACACTATTTTCCTGCTTACTTTCTCTTTTACTGCTTTGTTAATTAGCTCTCTTTCACAGAAGATGAAAAATGCATTTTTAAACCTTTGTATTTTGAAGCACTTATGTATAAAAGAATTTTGTCAAATGATTGAATAAATGAAGAAAGTGTAAGATACCAAGTGAGACAGGTGCAGTGGTGCACAACTGTAACCCCAGCAACTCAGGAGGCCGAGGCAGAAGGATCCTAAGTTCCAGAGTAGCCTCAGCAACTTAGCAAGACTCTCAGCAATGAAGCAAAACCCCCACTCAAAAACATAAAAATAAAGAAAGGACTGAGAAGTGAACTCAGTGGTAAAGAGTATTAAAGAGACCTTGGGTACAAAAGAAAAAAAAAATCATGTGGAGAAATACAGTGAGGGGAAGAGGGTCAACACAGAAGCAAAGAGTAAATCATGAGGGATTCCTGGTGCCCTGTATGATGTTAGGACAGATTTGTGCTGTGTCTGACTATGGATACTCAGAGTTCTGCAGTCTGTTTAAATCAGGAGCCCAGGTTGGTGGTGTTTTATCACAATCTATGTTTTTACCATTGCTGGGTTATAAGAAAGTTCAATGGGGAATCTTGCACTGGTTCTTGGTCTTTCTGCAAAGACAATATGTGTGCCTACATTTCTTTAGCCAACAGTACACATCTAGCTTCCAAAGGGAAACAAAGAGTTCTATCAATTTTATGTGTAACACTTGTGATGATCCAAACCTAACTTCTAAAAAATAGGACACTAATGATCTTTATCAAATATAAAGGCCACATGTAGGCAAGAGAAATTGTGATTAAGGGGATGGACAGTGTGTATGTTATGACACTAACAATAATCTCATACCACTTCATAATTTTTCCAAGACATACAAATGATTATGTAAGGTGACTACTATGTAAGATAGTGCATTAAATATTATCAAATATTTAAACCAACTGAATACTTCTAAGAAAGCATGGAGAGTGTACACAAAAACTAAATGGGAGAAAATAAATGAAATGTTGACCAATTGTGAGTTACTCGTTTAAAGTATACCACTGTAAAATATTGAGTAAAAATAATGTTAAGCCAAGACTTGAATCCATACTTTTCTTACATTAAATTAACTTCCTTTCTCAATATACTGGATATCATTTGACATAAAGGAAAGCAAACAAACAAAAACAACTACAATTTTCATTTTTCTGAAATTTTTTTCTTCTATTGGCAGGGCTACGCTAATGGAAATTGACATATTATGCTAATGAATAAAACTACCAGTCCCATATGTCCTTCTATTTACTTTTACCTTGAATACTAGAGTGATGTTCTACTTCACCAGTAAACTTAAAGAGGAAATGTGTATATGCATACATATACATGTAAATATATATCTGTGTAAACACACATATGGATGCACACACCTACTTCTTCCTCCATTTTTTTTTTTTTTTTCTCTTTTTCAGGACTCATCTTCCTGGACAGAGTATCCATCGTAGTTTGCTACCCCAGGTCATAAATTTTATCAGCACTGACTCTCATATTGGAAGACTGGTGATCACTTAACATGACAAGTACTGAGTTAGACTATCTCTGTCCAGTGTTTAATATTAGTAACCCTATTGCTACAATAGGCTCATGCCACATTGTGTTTTATCAATAGTGAAACAATATGTAGGTCTGTGAGCATGGCTTCCCTTATGTCTATTTGTCAGTTGATTCAGGACCTGGATAATAAAAACAAAAGTATAATTTTGTAGCTCAATCAAATGCCAATAAAATATAAGCAAAGGATAATAGAACTATCACTAGAGAGAATATGATGAAGCTTCTTATAGAACTTCATATACATGTAACTTTTGAAATGGGCCCTAAATATTATAATTTGTAACAAGAGAGAGGAAACACAGTTAAAAATCCTCTTCCAAGTGTAAAAGTTTATAATTCCACACTGCATATTGATGTTTCTGCAAACTAGAAATGTAAATAAGTTGAAAAGATAAGGAAATTCAGGTTGCAAATATGAAGTGTGTTGTTTGAATTTTTGGTCCATGTACCTACACAATTCCCATCCATTTTTTCAATAGCACAGTCACCTTTATAAGACTTTCTTAATTTTTAAAATACTAACCCATTATATTTTTCAAATTTCAACAGTAATTTTTAGTGGAATACCATACTAAAAATTTATTAGTTTGCTTGTTTTGAACTGCTATTTAAAAAGTTTTTCATATTGTTGTTCCCTTTAAATCTTGTCATGTCATCTTGATGGAATTTATCATGGAAATTTTACCATGGATTATAAATCTTGGTATCCTTACAATAACTTCCACAGCCTCTTTGTGTTATTGCAGAACTTATTATTGGTTTTATCATTTAATGTATAACAGCAGAAATTTAATTGTAATGAAAATAGGACAAGTAATATCTTATATTTCAGATTTATCGTCAGTTAAATAAACTGACTAGAAATATGTTGTGCCATGTTTAATGAGAAATTTATACTTATGAAAAAGGAGTAAAATAAATAAGACAGTTTAGTAGATGCATTTTGTACAATTAGGAGAAAGTATTCATTCAATCAATCAATCCATCCTGATCCATATCAGGCAGGTAATGACCCTTGTGCTGAGTATACATCCCTGATCTTGGTATACATATGTGATTTTGGTCTTCATGAATTTAAGAGTCTAATAAGGAAAGGATAAATAATGATAATAATAATAATAATAATTTGCTTCACTGCTATGATAATACACTTGTTGAGTTTTATTTATTTTCTAGGAGGAAAGTCCATAGCTCAAACATAGAAGCACTGAATGCATTTTTTTTTTCAGCAAGAAAAGTACAGAGAGTAGTATTAATTTTGCCAGTGTGGCAGGGAAGCAGTTAGTATGTGAAATGGGGTGAGCTAATTTTGGAATTCTACCTACTTTCCCAAAATCCAAACAGAATCCACATTTTAAGTACTTCAAGTACTACGAAGGCATATTTTATCACCTCTCAAAGAAGGCTTTGTTGTTACAGTGAGGTGTAGTCAAGCAAAAACAAACTTGCTCATTACAATCCAGAGAATGCGATTATTTTCTTATCTTCAGATAAAGCTTCATTGGCAACCGCTCCTCTACAAGAAGATGAGAATATAGAGAAAGTGTTCGAAAAACAAAACAAGTATGTATTTTCTTCAGGAAACCATAAAATTATTTGATGTAGTTTATTGTGTCCTCACAAAAATCAACTTAATTGGCTAATCCTCAAATGTATATATTTGAATATTACTCAAATATATATATATTACATGTATATATTACATACATATATTTGAAGATTAGTCAATTAAGTTATATATATAATTGACTAATATAAAAAATAGAGACAAAATTGGCATTATATATGGAAGAAGTTAGTCAATTTTTCATGACTAAGAGCAAAATACCTGACAAAAACAACTTAGAGGAGGAAAAGTCTATTTTGGGCTTATGGTTTTAGAGATTTGGTTCATGGTCAGGCAACTCCTGCAGTCCCTAAAGTGATGCAGATTGTCATGGTGCAAGGCATGGAAAAGGAAAGTTGTTCTGCCCACTGCAGTCAGGAAGCAAAGAGAATGAGCAAGGAGTCAGAGACAAAACGTAAATCCAGAGGTCATGCTTCCACTTACTACTTTCTCTATCCACCCTACCTGGTTATAGTTATTACCCAATGACATTTTCCTTTCCAAATATTAATCTACCAAATTGCTTAACCTCATAATCTGATCACTTCACCTTTGAACATTTCTGCATAATCTCATGAAAAACGAGGACACCTTATTTTCAAACCATATGAGAAATGTAAGGAGACAAGTGTTCTTGATTAATTGAATTTGAAAATTTTCAAGTATATTTAGGATTCACCTTCAGTAAGTAGTGTAGTATACATATATGTTGCAACTTTATTGATGTAGTTGAGGATTTGAGCTATTTTTACAAGAAAATGTTATGTTGAAATGTTTCATTCTGTGTTTCTTGAAATTCTGTGTCACTAGATAAGATCAAATAGAATTTGAACAAAAATAATTGTACTATTTTTCTTATCAATCTTTATTAAATATGACTTTAGATATCTTTTCATATAATTATGTTCAGAGAGAATGAGATTTATTGATGGAAAATATTTTTCACCATGTGTAACACTTCTGAAATCTAACATTCTTGAAAATTTCTAAATACTTAGGAAGCAAATACTTTTTCTATATTTACATTTTCATCTTACTGATGTATTCAAATGATTGTATTTTTAAGATTTGTGCACCAGGATAAAAATATTTTCTAAGTAGTATTAGGCTTCATAGTGTTAGAAAATTCTTATGTATTAACATTAATAAAGCTAATTTGAAATTTCTAAATTTTGTTAATATTTTAATTTAATAAAATACTTGTAAGTGGCTTAATTTTCTTGACAAATCATCTGAATGTGGTAATAAATTAAGAGATTACTTGTTCTGTTGGTCAGTAGGGCAGAGACTGAGTAACTGGAAAAGCTCTTTCTGAGTCCTGGTTTACAGGCTAAATAATGACCATATCTATTATTGGTAGCAATTATAATCTCCCTTATGTTTCTAGAGGCACCTTAAATTATTTTACCAAAGAAATCACCACTATGAAACCAAAGGAAATGTCATATACAAGTGATCTTCCAATTCCAATTTCATTTCTTTTTTTATTGATTTTTGATTTGTTCTAATTAGTTGTATATGACAATAGAACGTATTTATACATTTTGATGGATCATACATAAATTCAATATAATTTCTCATTTTTCTGACTGGACATATTGTAGGGTCACATCAGTCATGCAGTCATATATGTGCATGAGGTAATAAAGTCTGTTTCACTCTATTATCCTTCCTACTCCCATACCTCTACCCCTCCCTTCACTCCCCTCTACCTAATATAAAGTAACTCCAATTTCATTTCTGATGGAGTTTCTGAGGCTATATCAATGGAAAAATATGATTGTACAATATGACGTCAAAGATTATCAATGTCATATACAATCTCAATTTTATCTTAGCAACTTATTAAATAAACTTTATGTGAATTTATCTAATATTTAAAAAATTTGTTTATATATCAACATGTAACATATCAGTAAAACAAAGCAAATATCAAGGTAATGACATTTTGTTGTTTGATAGTTAATTTTTAGATTAGTCCCTGTGTATTCATCAGGGATCTTCAGAGAACTAGCTCTTGTTATTACAGAAACTGGCAAGTTCTAGTCTTCCATTTTGCTGGTAGCGCAAGACCCAAGAAACCTGATAGTGTGATTTTAGTGTGAATGAAGACAGTGTAGAGTCCCAGACAATGATCCAGTTCCAGTCTGAATAGAATCTGTCAGAAAATCCTCTTTTATTCAAGGTATTGTTGTTGTTGTTTGATTGTTGCTACTATTGTTGGTTTGTTCTTCTATCTGATTCAACTGATTCAATGAGGCTTTTCCACATTACGGAGGGTAATCCATTTTACTCACAGTTCATTAATTTAAATGTAAATCTTAATCCTGGCCTTAAAAAATCTCCCAAATGAACTGTCAAAATTTATTGTCACACCCTGTTGATATTTCTGTCCAAATCTATTGGAAGTTTGGAACACCCTTATGTTTCAGTATCACTGGATTTTACTTGATGCTTATCTTTGTAATGTTCCCAACACTTTCAATCTCTAATAAGACATGTAGCAGGTAAGATAGTTCTAAAATGGAAAAAAGTTGGGGTTGGCAAGAAAACATGACTTTACATTTTAATAATTTATATCAACTCCATGCTAGTTTTGAAGAATACCGGAAAAAAAAAATTAATTTAGTCAATTCAAGAAAGTAAACTCACTTTATTTATTTTCTTTACCCATAGTAACTTTAACTTTATCATTTTAGAATGTTTTCTAGTTATGTTTCCTTTCAAGGATGGTGTTTAAATTCTGAATGCTAATATTCTTGTCCTAGTATGAGGGAAATCATTTGGTCATCAGTGCAGTCTTAAACCATTCATGTCTCACGGAGAGAGGAATAACTAATTCACCTTATCCCAGTCTAGGACTATCGGAGTTTTCAGAGGTCTTCTTGGACCCTTCGTCCTCTGTTCTGCATGTGGCATATTACTTCGCGATTGTCACACCAAACTGATGTTGGGAAATTCTACAAAGTTCTCATATCTCTCGGGCTACTATTAGGGATCATGAAATAAAATCTCTACCACCTTGTATTTCACCACATGTCCCTGGACATTGTGTTATATGCTTGCCCCCTGACAAGAATGCTTAAGTAAGACTAGGCACAGCTCTACTTTCTCAAAAAGTCCAGAGGCACCTGCCTCTAATCTTTACCTTTATAAATTTCTTCCTTCTCCTTCATAATCTTGGAAATTAATTTTTAGATGCTAAAAATTATAATATCATCAATATGTATTTTTATAAATCAAAATAATGGAATATAGTTTGACATTGAAAAACTGTGATAAGGAAATGCAAAATCATTAAGACAAACTACAGGACATATACAAATAATTGACAGTTTTTCATCTTTGTTATAATTTTTCTGTGACAATGAAACCCACATTGTCATCATTCATGCTTGATATAGGACCAATAGGGAAAAATAATAAGTAGGAAAACCACATCTATTTATAATTATGGTTAAAGCTGGTGGATTTATCTCTACTCCAACATGTATTTATATCTACTCCATGCTCATAACCTACTTTATGATTGTAATAGAATAAAAATGTTATAGATAAGGACCATGAGAATCACAGGTGACCAAGGCATGAATCATGCCCAAACTGAAGGTCAATAATTTTTTTAAGTCATTCGTTTACTTGTTTAAGATGGTCTACAGATGGTATTAGTGGTACTACTGGTCTTAGCACTAGTGTTCTTTTTTTTTTTCCCTGATAGAAATCTACAGTAGAGAAATCAACAGTATATAAACATGGTTATACCACAGAAATGAAGAATATCTAAGAATATTAACCAACATTGCCTTTGAAGGTGTGTATTACTGAATGGGACTAAAAGGAGGAGAATTGACAGAAAGGTGATCAAGTTACATTTGCTACTTGAGCATATCATCTCAACCCACACAGCCTAACCATTTCTCACACATCAGTGATTGAAGATAGAAGGCATATTTTTAGTTGAGTATGATAATGAAAGATCCTAGATATTTGGGAAAATATCTTAATGAAAGATGTAACAAAAAACTAAGTCTTTACATAAAAGAGTGAAATTTCAACAGTTTTTTATTAGTTTCCAACTGTTGTACTTGAGAATCCTTCAGTGTCAGTTGTCAATTCTCAATACATAAACTTAAATTAAAACATATACTAATAGTGAGTTTAACATAAAATTGACTTAAAATATAATAAGAGGACCAATGCTTAATTGATGATAAAGTTGGGACCATCTCCTAGAAAGAGTAAAAAAAAAAAAAAAAAAAGAAGAAAGAAAGTAAAGAAAAAATTAAATATAGATAAAAGTGGAAAAGCAATAAAAGTCTTCCTGAGATGTAAAATATTGAAATAATATAGTGTTCAGATAAAATAAGCAGAGGAAACAATCAAATAACAATAAGAGAAAGTATTGAATGATCCCACTGAGAGCACAGCAGGATGAATAAAAAAGACCTTGACCAAAGTATTGTGCAATTTCAGAACACTGAGCATAATAAGTGAATAAAATACAAGCATTGCAGATTTCCACAGTATAGTTTGTATGATATAAACAGGAAACCGAAAAAAAGTGTCTGTTATTTACATGATATTTGAACTCTCTGATTGATGATCTTGGATATTTCAAGAGTAATAAGTGGCTTCTTCTCATTTTCTGTTTAGTAGGTAGTAGAAATTATTGCACAGTGCTTCAGTGTTACAGCTTTGTTGTTTAGATAAGTGTTCTAATAGCTATAATTTCTCAGTTGAGATTTTTTTCCCTGAAATTTTGCATCCTTTCTAGTAGTATTGCATTGTACTTGTAATTCTTAAAGTTATTTTTATCTGAAATTCATGCTGTATTTCATTATTTCTAGTATATATTGAACATCTGCTCAAAATTGACCCACTGTTACTGCAGAACCTCTATGAATAATCAAGTACTCCACTATGTCTCAATTACTGTATTACTTAGGGAGAAGAACCTAGCTGTCTTGTCAGTTTCATTCCCTTTTTCCTGAATAACAAAACACTTACATAGTGCCAACGAATCCAGTTGAGAGATTACTTTTGCACTGGGTGAATTGGTGCATGCCTTTAATCCCATCCATTGGGGAGGCTGAGGCAAGAGAATCACAAGTGCAAAGTCAGTATCTAATCAAGACCCTCAGCAACTTAGTGAGATTGTCTTAAAACACATAATAAAACTCACAGAGGATGTAGCTTAGTGGTAATGCAAACTTGGGTTCAATTCCTAATACCAAACAAACAAACGAAAACATTTCCCATACTCCATTGCGGTTAAACATGATTATAAAACTAACTTCTGCTCATTGAAATATAAACCAATTGTTTGTATTGGATTTATGAGAATGCTCCTTAATATTAGAAGATAATTGAGACACTTTATGCTGTTATTCTTTTACATTCTGTCTCTTGTCCTAGAATGTGTATTTGACATAGATAACATGAACAGTCATGTGCTTATTTAAGAAATTGCACCTGCAGTTTAAGTCTTTCTCACAAAAAAGCTGCAGGCACAGACTTTCACTGGTGAATTCTACCAACTGTTCAATAACTAAATAACATCAGTTTTACACAATTCCTCAGAAAGGTAAAGAATGCACATTTACCAACTCACATTATGTAAAGCCAGCAACAGTTTAACATGAAAAAATACAAATATCACAAGAAAACAACTGAAATGTATTATTCATGAATATAGATTTGAAAATTATTACAATGCATTATCAAATCAAACTAAGCAATGTAAATAATCCATCATTCCCAGAAGAAATTTATCACAGGAATGCCACAAGTGTAAAGGCTTATATTTGAGGTATCGTCAAAATCTTATACGTGGGACAATGCAAAAAGGTTTAGAGGTGAAATGCTTAGGTTGTGAGCACCTTAACCCAATCAGTGAATTAATCCTCTGATAGCGATTAATGAAGTGGTAACCGTAGGCTCATAGGGTGTGACTGGAGGAAGTAGATAATGGGGGCATGTCTTCAGGTTTATATATATAGTAAGCTCAGATTAGTCTCTCTTTGCTTCTCAGTGACAGAATTGTTTCCTTCCACCACACTCTTCTACCACACTCACCTCAAACACTGAGAAATGGAGTCATTCATTTATGGTCTGAGACCTCTGACACTGTGAGCCCCAAAATAAACCTTTCTCCCTCTAATAGCTCTTGTCAGGTCTTTTAGTTACAGCAGTAAAAAAAGCTGACTAAAAAAACATGTTAAATAAGCATTTGAAAGTCAATTAATTAATTTTACTACATTAACAGTAAGGAGAAAAAAATCTATAGTCATGTCAATTAGGTTCATAAAATGTATTTAAATATTCAATGAATGGATAAAGAAACTGTGGTATATATATACAATGGAATATTACTCAGTCATAAAGAATAATAAAATTATGGCATTTGCAGGCAAATGGATGAATTGGAGAATATCATGCTAAGTGAGATAAGCCAATCTCAAAAAACCAAAAGACAAATGATCTTGCTGATAAGCAGATGATAACACATAGTGGGGGATGAGAGGGGGGGCAAGAATGGAGGAAGGAGGGACTGTATAGAGGGAAAAGAGGAGTGGGAGGGGTGGGGGAAGGAAAAAATAACAGAATGAATCAAACACTATTACCCTATGTAAATGTATGATTACACAAATGATATGCCTTTACTTCATGTACAACCAGAGAAACAACATATATCCCATTTGTTTACAATAAAATTCTTTTTAAAATATTAAAAAAATAGTGGAATATTTATATTGGATTTAAAGGGCAAATGCAATTTTTTAAAATCATACTGAGTAAAAAATGTAGCGACTTACTTCCTCCAGACATTAGAAACCCCTGCAGTTTTCCTCTTTTTCTCAGCAATGAAATAGACACTCAGATACTGTAGATATTTAGAATGAAAAGTAGAGAAGACCAGAAGAACAAAACAAACAAAATAAAAGAAAACAAAATACCCTCCCTATTACACATAATAAATCAAATATTAAAAAAAAAACAAACAAAGAAAGACTTTTAAAAGTCACAAGAGACAAATGTCAAGTAACTAAGAAAGGCAAACAAATCAAACTAATGAAGATTTCTAAAAAGAAACTCTAAAGGAAGTCTTGGAATTAATTCAAGTCCTGAAAGAAAACAACTGTCAAACTAGATTGCTGTATCCAGGTAAGCTATCCTTCAGAATCAAAAAGGAAATAAAATCATTCCAAGATAAATAAAACTAATGTAATTTATGACAACTAAGTCAGCATTGTAGAAGACACTCAAAGGAATCCTACACACATAAAAATAAGAAAAAACAACCAGGAGAGCGTGGAAAACAATAAATCTCATTAGAACAGTGGATAAGAAAAAGAGAAGTAAGAACATATTAAACACTATAAATAAAATAAAATGAAAGGAAGTGATACATACTACCCTAGACTAATACCAAATGCAAATGTTTCAAATTCCCAGCTAAAAGACTTACACTGGGAAGACTGAATTGGAAAATAGCACATGTTATCTTTAGAAAACACAACTTATCAGCATAATTATCCTCAAATTCCACAAACTAAAAGAATGGAAAAATATATTACATATAAAAGAAATCGAAAGGGAAGCAGAAATAGTTGCTCTCATATCCAAAATGCAAACTTCAAGCCAAAATTAATGCAAATAGAGAAGGTCACTACATATTGGTAAAGGGAGCAATACAAATATCAATAATTGCTTAAGAGAATGTGGTGAATAAGGTATACTTAAACATTTTTGTTGGGAAAGTAAATTGGTACAAATGCTTTGGAAAACAATTTGGAGATTTCTTTTTATTTTTTTTTAAGTGTTCCAGTTGTCTTTATTATCTTTTTTTATTATTGTATACAAATGGGATACATGTTGTTTCTCTATTTGTACATGGAGTCAAGGCATACCATTTGTGTAATCATAAATTTATATAAGGCAATGATGTTTGATTCATTAATTTTTCCCTTCCCCCCACCCCTCCCACCCCTCCCACCCCTCTTTTCCTTCTATACAGTCCTTCTTTCCTCCATTCTTACCACCTTCCTTATCCCTAACCCTAAACCTAACCCTAACCCTAATGCTAAACCCTCCCACCCCCCATTATATGTCCTCATCCGCTTATCGGCGAGATCATTCGGCCTTTAGTTTTTTGAGATTGGTGTATCTCACTTAGCATGATTTCTCCAATTTCATCCATTTCCCTGCAAATGCCATAATTTTATCATTCTTCATTGCGGAGTAATATTCCATTGTATATATATGCCACCGTTTCTTTATCCATTCATCAACTGAAGGGCATCTAGGTTGGTTCCACAATCTGGCTATGGTGAATTGAGCAGCAATGAACATTGATGTGCCTATATCTCTGTAGTATACTGATTTTAAGTCCTTTGGGTATAGGCCAAGGAATGAGGTAGCTGGGTCAAATGGTGGTTCCATTCTAAGTTTTCTGAGGAATCTCCATACTGCTTTCCAGAGTGGCTGCACTAATTTGCAACCCCACCAGCAATGTATGAGTGTACCTTTTTCCCCATATCCTCGACAACACCTATTGTTGCTTGTGTTCTTGATAATCGCCATTCTAATTGGGGTGAGATGAAATCTTAAGATAGTTTTGATTTGCATTTCTCTTATTACTAGAGATGTTGAACATTTTTTTATATATCTGTGGATTGCTTGTACATCTTCTTCTGTGAAGTGTCTGTTCATTTCCTTAGCCCATTTGTTGATTGGATTATTTGCATTCTTGGTGTAGAGTTTTTTGAGTTCTTTATAGATTCTGGAAATTAGCGCTCTATCTGAAGTATGAGTGGCAAAGATTTTTCTCACTCTGTAGGCTCTCTCTTCACATTACTGAGAGTTTCCATTGATGAGAGAAAGCTTTTTAGTTTGAATCTATCCCAGTTGTTGATTCTTGCTTTTATTTCTTGTGCTATGGGAGTCTTGTTAAGGAAGTCTGATCCGAAGCCAACAAGTTGAAAGTTTGGACCTACTTTTTGTTCTATAATCTGCAGGGTCTCTGGTCTGATTCCAAGGTCCTTGATCCATTGTGAGATGAGCACCATTTGTTGAAGAGGCTATCTTTTCTCCATTGCATATTTTTGGCCCCTTTGTCTAGTATGAGAAAATTGTATTTATTTGGGATTGTGTCCATGTCCTCTATTCTGTACCATTGATCTACCTGTCTATTTTGGTATCAATACCATGCCATTTTTGTTACTATTGCTTTGCAAGAGAGTTGAAGATCTGGTATTGTGATACCCCCTGCTTCGCTCTTGCTACTGAGGATTGCTTTAGCTATTCTGGGTTTCTTATTCTTCCAGATGAATTTCATAATTGCTTGCTCTATTTCTGTAAGCTACATCATTGGCATTTTAATTGGAATTGCATTGAATCTGTATAGTACTTTAGGCAGTATGGCCATTTTGACAATATTAATTCTGCCTATCCAAGAACATGGGAGATCTTTCCATCTTCTAAGGTTTTCTTTAATTTCCTTCTTTAGTTTTCTGTAGTTCTCATTGTAAGGTCTTTCACCTCTTTTGTGAGATTGATTCCCAAGTATTTTATTTTTTTCGATGCTATTGTGAATGGGGTAGTTTTCCTAATTTCTCTTTCTGAAGATTCATCACTTTGTATAAAAATGCATTGGATTTATGAGCATTGATCTTGTAACCTGCTACTTTACTGAATTCACTTATGAGTTCTAAAAGTGTTCAGGTGGAATTTCCAGGTTCCTCTAAATATATAATCATGTCATCAGCAAACAGGGATAGTTTGAGTTCTTCTTTTCCAATTCGTATCCCTTTAATTTCTTGGTTTGTCTAATTGCTCTGGCTAGAGTCTCAAGGACGATGTTGAATAGAAGTGGTGAAAGAGGGCATCCCTGCCTTGTTCCAGTTTTTAGGGGGAATGCTTTCAGTTTTTCACCATTTAAAATGATATTGGCCATGGGCTTAGTGTAGATGGCCTTTATAATGTTAAGGAATGTTCCCACTTCCCCAATTTTTTCTAGTGTTTTGAGCATGAAAGGATGCTGTATTTTATCGAATGCTTTTTCTGCATCTATTGAAATAATCATGTGATTCTTAACTTTAAGTCTGTTGATATGGTGAATGACATTTATTGATTTCCTGATGTTGAACCAACCTTGCATCCCTGGGATAAAACCCACTTGATCGTGGTGCACTATCTATTTAATATATTTTTGTATGCGATTTACTAAAATTTTGTTGAGAATTTTTGCATCGATATTCATTAAGGATATTGGTCTGAAATTTTCTTTCCTCGATGCGTCTCTGTCTGGATTAGGTATCAGGGTGATATTGGCTTCATAGAATGAGTTTGGGAGTGTTCCCTCCTCTTCTATTTCATGGAATAGTTTGAGGAGTATTGGAATGAGCTCTTCTTTAAAGGTTTTGTAGAACTCAGCTGAGAACACATCTGGTCCTAGACTTTTCTTTGTTGGTAGGATTTTGATGACCTCTTCTATTTCATTGCTTGAAATTGATTTATTTAAGTTGTGTATGTCCTCCGCGTTCAGTTTAGGTAATTCATATGTCTCTAGAAACTTGTTGATGTCTTCAAGGTTTTCCGTTTTGTTGGAGTATAGATTTTCAAAATAGCTTCTAATTATGTTTTGTATTTCACGTGTGTCTGTTGTGATATTTCCTTGTTCATTCCGAATTTTAGTAATTTGAGTTTTCTCCCTCTTTCTCTTTGTTAGTGTGGCTAAGGGTTTATCAATTTTGTTTATTTTTTCAAAGAACCAACTATTTATTTTGTTAATTTTTCTGATTGTTTCTTTTGTTTCAATTTAGTTGATTTCGGCTCTGATTTTAATTATTTCCTGTCTTTTACTACTTTTGGTGTTGGTCTCCTCTTCTTTTTCCAGGGCTTTGAGCTGTAGTGTTAAGACACTTATTTGTTGATTTCTACTTCTTTTGTTGAATGCGCCCTATGAAATAAATCTTCCTCTAAATACTGCTTTCATAGTATCCCAGAGATTTTGTATGGTGTGTCTTTGTTCTCGTTTACTTTTAAGAATTTTTTTATTTCCCTCCTGATGCTGTCTGTTATCCATTCATCATATAATAGTGTATTATTTAATCTCCAGGTATTGGAGAAGTTTCTGTTTTTTATTCTGTCATTTATTTCTAATTTCAATCCATTATGATCGGATAGAGTACAAGGTAGTATCTCTATCTTCTTGTATTTGCTAACAGTAGCTTTGTGGCATAAAATATGGTCTATTTTAGAAAAGGACCCATGTGCTGCAGAGTAGAAAGTGTATTCGTTCTTTGTTGGATGGTATATTCTATATATGTCTGTTAAGTCTAAATTGTTGATTGTGTTATTGAGATCTATGGTTTCTTTATTCAATTTTTGTTTGGACGATCTATCCAGTGTTGAGAGAGGTGTGTAAAAATCGCCTAGTATTATCGTGTTGTGGTCTATTTGATTTCTGGAATTGAGAAGGATTTGTTTGACGTACGTGGATGAGCCAATGTTCAGGGCATAGATATTTATGATTGTTATGTCTTGCTGATTTATGCTTCCCTTAAGCAGCATGTAATGTTCTTCTTTATCCCTTCTGACTAGTTTTGGCTTGAAGTCCGCATTATCTGAAATGAGGATGGATACTCCAGCTTTTTGCTGTGTCCATGTGCATGGTATGTTTTTTCCCATCCTTTCACCTTAGTCTATGGGTATCTCTTTCTATGAGATGAATCTCTTGCAGGCAGCATATTGTTGGATTTTTCTTTTTAATCCAATCTGCCAGTCTATGTCTTTTGATTGATGAGTTCTGGCCATTAACGTTCAGGGTTATTATTGTGATATGATTTGTATTCCCAGTCATTTGACTCATTTTTGTTTTTTGACATGATTTGGTTTCTCCTTTATTTGGCTATTCCTTTAGGCTAGTTCCTTCCGTTGCTGATTTGCATCGTTGTTTTTTATCTCTTCCTCATGGAATATTTTGCTGAGAATGTTCTGTAATGCCGGCTTTCTTTTTGTAAATTCCTTTAGCTTTTGTTTGTCATGGAAGGATCTTATTTCATCATCAAATCTGAAAGTAAGTTTTGCTGGGTATAAGATTCTTGGTTGGCATCCGTTTTCTTCCAGGGCTTGGTAAATGTTGTTCCAGGCCCTTCTAGCTTGTTGGGTCTGGATTGAAAAATCTATTGATATTCTTATTGGTTTTCCCCTGAATGTAATTTGATTCTTTTCTCTCACAGCCTTTAAAATTATGTCTTTATTTTGTATGTTAGGTATTTTCATAGTAATGTGCCTTGGTGCGGGTCTGTTGTAATTTTGTATATTTGGAGTCCTATAAGCCTCTTGTACTTGGTTTTCCATTTCGTTCTTCAGATTTGGGAAATTTTCTGATATTATTTCATTGAATAGATTGTTCATTCCTTTGGATTGTTTCTCTAAGCCTTCCTCAATCCCAATAATCCTTAAATTTGGACTTTTCATGATATCCCATAATTCTTGTATTCTGTTCATGATTTCTTACCATCTTCTCTGTTTGGCCAACTTTGTTTTCAAGATTAAATATTTTGTCTTCAATGTCTGAGGTTCTGTCTTCCAGGTGTTCTATCCTATTGGTTATGCTTTCTATGGGTTCTTAACTTGGTTTATTGTTTCCTTCATTTCAAGGATTTCTGTTTGTTTGTTTTTTTTTCAGTATCTCTAACTCTTTATTGAAATGATCTCTTCCTTCCCGTATTTGGTCTTTTAACTGTTGATTGGCGCGATCATTTAATGCCTGCATTTGCTCTTTCATCTCCTCCTTCAATGCCTGCATTTGCTCTTTCATCTCCTCATTTGCCTCCCTGATTGTTTTAATTATGTACATTCTGAACTCCCTTTCTGACATTTCTTCTGCTGTGCTGTCATCAGGTTTTATTGATGTAGTATCTAGGTGGGTTTGGGACATTTTCTTCCCTTGTTTTCTCATATTGGTCAGCTGTCAGTGGGACCCTGAGATATTGCAGATTTTCTCTATTGGCTTATAGTGTCCCTGTAGATTTCCAGTGTATCACCTCCCAGCCTTCAGTAGCCTGAAGTCTTGGAGGAACTTGATAATGCAGTGCTTCCGAAGAAAGCTGCCCCTAGCCAGCTACTGGTTCCAGAGCTTGGAGCTGGCTCTTTGTGGAAAGGCTTTCACTGGGGGGCCTGCTCGGAGAAGCTGGAGAAGCTGGCCATGTGGGAGGGGCCTGCCGCCAGAGTGCCAGGGCTGCCTGGGGAAGACTCTCGCTGCCCTGCCCTGCTCTAATAAGCCACCTCTATCTGGGCCTGCCAGCTAGGCCGAGATTTATCTGGTGTGGGAGACTCACCTGTGGCTCTATTTTAGTCCGAGTCTTTCAATGCCTCCCCTTCTTGAATCCTGGGTTCTGGACCGACTAGGGATGCAGTCACCCTCTAGTCCACCATCTTGGATCACCCCATGGAAAGAACCTTCAGTCGGAGGGGGCAGGGTCGCCTGGAGAAGTCTCTGGCTGTCCTTCCCTGATCCCAGAGGCTGCTTGTGGGTCAAAGCTCTCCGTTGGCTTGGGAACTTGTGGCTGGCTCTGTGTAGAAAGTGGAGATTTCCTAAAGATTAGGGATACAACTATCATATGAAGCAGTTATACCTCTCCTTGGTATTTATCCAAAAGACCTAAATCAGAAAACTGCAGTAATAGATGCATACCAATGTTTGTGGTAGTGCAGTTCAGTATAACAAAGTTATGGAACAAGACTAGGCGTCCATCAACAGATGAATGGAAAAATAAAATATGTGTGTGTGTATGTACATACATAAATATGGAGTTTAAAAAATATTTTTATTAGTTGATGAATCTTTATTTTATTTACTTATTTATATGCAGTGCCAATAATCAAACCCAGTGCCTCACACATGCTAGGCAAGAGCTCTACCACTGAGCCACAACCCCAGCCCTCCACAGTGGAGTTTTATTCAGCCATAAGGAAGAATGGAATTATGTCATTTGCTAATAAATAGATAGAACTGGAGAATATCATATACTAAGTACAATAAAGCAGACTCAGAAAATCAATTATCAAATGTTTTCTCTCATATGTGGAAGCTAAAGTAGGGAGGATTAAAAAGAAAAGAAGCAATCTCATGAAAATATAAAGGAGACAGAATAAAGGAAGTGAGTAGAGAAGAAAGAAGATGGGAGGGTGTAGGAAAACACTGGGGTATGAAATATTCCAAATTATGCTATGCCCATGTATGAATATGACACAAGGAAACATATACAAATGTGTATGTGTGTATATGTGTGTGTGTGTGTATGTAAATGATTTGCTTTCTATTATTATTAAAAGTAGTAGTAATAATAGTAGTACTTTATATATATAATGGAAAGTTATAAAGTAATACTGCTATTAATACTAATAGAAAGCAAATCATTTATACTATATATATGGAAAGGTATAAAGTACTACTACTACTACTACTAGAAAATAAATCAGTAGAGTAGAGCAAGCAGATCATGAAGAAGGAAGAAGGAAGTAAAAGGGAAGGTGCTGGAGAATAAGATTGCTCAAGTTATGTTATGTGCATGTATGAATATGGCATAAAAAATCATACTACTATTATGTGTAGTTTTACTGTACCAATTAAAAATATGTATCCATGGGATAAAATGAAGAACAATATGTATCCATGGGATAAAATGAAGTCGGGTCTAAAAGGGAAGTTCATAGATTTCAAGTAATTAACTTTATGATGTAACTCAAGGTCTTAGAAAAATAATAGCAAACCAATTCCAGAACCAGTACTAGGAAGGAAATAATAAAAATCAGAAATGAAATTATGGAATAGAGAAGAACAGAACTACACAAAAGATCAATGAACAAACATTGTGTTCATTAAAAAGATAAATAAGATTGATGAACCCTTCACCAAACTTACCATAAAAGAGAAGGCCAAAATTCATAAAATTGGAGATGAAAAAAAGAGAAGATTACAATAGATATCACTGGAATCCAGAGAAACTTTAAGAACTGTTTTGAAAACTTATACTCCAATAAACTAGAAAACTAGAACAAATTGATACATTTTTAATATATTTGATCTACTGAATTAAGAAGACAAAGAAAATGTAAACGAATTAAAAACATGTAATGAAATTGAAGTAGCAATAAAAAACCTCCTAATAAAGAAAAATCTAGGTACATATAGATTCTCAGATGAAACTTGCTAAAATTTTTAAAGTAGAACTAAGGTCAATGCTTCTCAAATTATTCTATTAAATGGAAAGTGTAGGGATGTCTCCAAACACATCCAATGAAGGCATTATCATCCTGATACTCAAAGTAGAAAAAGACACATGCAGGAAAGAAAATAAGAGACAAATATCCCTGATGAACATAGATACAAAATTCCTAAACAAAATACTTTCAAATAAAGTTCAACAACACATGAAAATAATATAGATCATGATCAAGTCAACATTGTTCTAGTTTTTCCTCTGAGTTGTTTTTGGCTAATCTGTCTAGGTTTTTGGTCCCTCTGTAAGATTTTAGTTCTTTTGTTTGTTTGTTTTCTTTCTCCCCTTTGGAAATTTGAATGGAGATTTCCTTTAACTGAAAAAAGCTTCTTGGAAATATGGCCATTTCAACAATTTGAATTCTCCCTATACATAAATGGTAGATATTTTCACCTTCTAGTTCCTTCAATTTATTTCTTTAGTTTTCTGTAATTTTCATCATAGAAGTCTTTCATCTTCATGGTTAGGTGTACTCCCACACATTTTTAAAGTTATTGTAAATAGAATTGTTTTCCTGATTTCTATTTCAATAGATTCATTATTGGTAACTTAAAAAGCTATACTCATTTTATAAACTAATGCTTTACTGAATTTGTCAACTTTAGAAATTTTCTGGTGGAGCCTTTAGGGTCTTCTAATATAGGATCATATCATTTGCAAATACAAATAGTTCAACTTCTTCCCTTGTTATTTGAATCTTTTTATTTTTTTCTATTTCTTATTTTCTTTGGCTAAAGTTTCAAGTACTAATTTGAGTAGCAGTGGTGAGAACGGACGTCCTTTTCTTGTTATAGATTGCACATAATTAGTAATCTTTTACAACATTACTTTTAATGCCAGATTATTGTCATATAGTTCACTTATATGTGTATTATTTTTACTAATTTTAAACAAGGTTATTAAAGATATTCATACAACTTTATCTTTATACGTAAGGATTAGATCCCTTAAAATATAATTGCTGGATCAATGACATAAATTCTAAGACTTTTAAAATAGTGTATTGAATCACTACAGTGACAGATACTACCAATTCTAATAAAATAGCTTGAGTTAATTTAGAATAATGAGACCATTACCTATAAAACAAACATGTCATAAGACTAATTTTCAATGTCTGACTCCATTTTATAGCTTTGTAACTCAACCTACTATTAGAGACAAAATTAGATCGTATATTTGTTAGAAACTGGGCCTTCTTTTATTGTAATGCCCTTTTCAACTTAACAACATTTATTTTAATAATAGGTAATTTTTATTAATCTTCCTGGGCAAATAGAAATATTTATTAAGTCATTTCTTATGGTTTAAATATTTGTACAATGCTAGGCCATTATCTATAATTTAAGGTTAAAAATGCTCCAGTTTATAGCAATCTTTTTCTACAAATTAAAAAACATAAAAATAAAGGGAAGACAGATCCTAATATAAACCCAATTAGTTTCAAAAAATATTGTCTAAAAACTATGATATTAGGAGTTTCACCACTGCTGAGTGACATGTGGAGCAACAGAATGTACCAGATTTTACAATAAGGAGATCTTAAATCTCCAACCACAATATTTATATGATGACTCTACTGAGCTGTCAGGTAAGTGAAATATACAGGAAAATTGTTGGGCCCATTTCCCAGATCCACCTTTAATACACCCAACAATGTGGACTGGAGAATCAATCCCAGTATTTACTGATGATATTCATATAATGGGAGATTTTACAGATACTCACATTACACCTATCCATGTGACTGGATTTAACTATACTAGTTACAATGGAAACTTATCTATATGCTGATCCCATGATAGATTCTTTGGCTGTCTAGATGTAACCTTTGAGAAAAAGCATAAGAAATACCTAGACCAGTCAATTATACTGGACCTTGGAACTTAGGATTGTATGTTCAAACAGTTATTAGAATGGGAAATTCTCATATAAAGCCAGTCATTTCTATGAAATATCCACCAATATCTTACTGCCTTAATTGTTCTGCAATAGAATCTGGCACCTTTCCTAAATGGATAAAATATACAGATGTCTTGAAAATATTACATAATATCTCTAAACATGGTGGATATGTTTTTGGATTAATCTTCACAAATTGATGAAAGACAGTTATATCAAAATATCTTTCTGTGGAAGATTCAAAGTCAGAAAGGCCTAACATGGCAACATTGCCACTAAATATGTTTCACTTTTACTTCTAAAAAAGAATTTACAAGCAATCATATTTAATCTAGATTTTTAAATACAATGGAAGTTCTAAGAAACTAGGCAAATAATTGAGTTGTTTAAAACTATTTTCAGAATACAAAAATATTAGCTATAAAATTATTCTGATTTTTGAAACTCCATGTAATTTGTACTATTCCCTATTTGGATATTACTTTGCACTACTGGTAACAATGTAATAAAGACCAAATTAGAATCCAACAAACTGAATCAGACTAGGTTGAGCCATGGGATGCAGATGTTTGGCTTTCAGGAACTGCTGGGAAGCATGTAGCGCTGTGTGGGAGTGGTTCCCTATCTCCTTCTGGAATATTCCCCCAAGAGAATGGCTCTCCTAACTCCACCCTATCCTGTCTATCACAGAAGAAGCTCCTCCCAGTCTTGGCGCCCTTTACCTGTGTGTCTAAAAAACAACAACATGGGGCTACTCCATGTTGTCAAAGGCCAGAGCTGGTATGGCCAAACCCATCATGCCCCTCTCATTTAAAAAGAGTATTGGTTCTTGTGTGTTTATTGAGTAGATAAGTTTATGGGTAATTGATTGATAAAAAGGCAACATCATCCTCCAACAGTTAACCCTTTTTTCATTCAAGCAGGATGTGACTAAGAGACCCCCCAAATGAGTAAAGAAAATGTAATATATATACACAATGAAGTCATACTCAGTCATACAGAAAAAAATAGCATGCCATTTGCCAGAAAATAGAAGGATCTGGAGCTTATCATGTTAATTGATAAAAACAGCCTAAAAATAGGAGTTTTATATATTTTCTCTCGCATATGGAAGCTAGAGGGGAAAGAAAGGGCACAAAAGGATTCAATAAAAATAGGAAGATGACTATAGGAGTAGAGGAAAAGAATGAGTAGGAGGAAAGAGGAGGGTATAAAGAGGTAATGGAGAATAAAATTGGTCCAATTATATTATATGCATGTATTAATATGTCACAATGAAACTCACCAATTTGTATAATTAGTATAGACAATAAAAATACAAAATGAAAGAAAAACTAACTAGAGAAGTAAAAAAGCTCTTCAATGAAAACTTTAAAACATTGATGAAAGAAACTGAAGTGGACAAAATGAAATGGAATTATATCTTATGTTTATGGTTGGAAGAATCAATACTTTGGAAGTGTCCCTGCCACCCAAGTGACCCATGGAAATTATGAAATTCCTATCAAAATACAAATTACATTTTTCACAGAACTAGGAAAAAAATTCCTAGAATTTGTATGGAACCACCAAACCCCCAAATAGCCAAAGCAGTCTATAGGAAAAGAACAAAAGCAGGAGGTATTACAGTACCTAACTTCAAAATGTATTACCACATTGTAGTTAACAGTCCAGGCAGGGAAAGGAATAAGTGCAGACACATTGGAACAGAAAAGAGAGCATAGAAGTAAATGCATATATCTGCAACCATCTGATTTTTGACAAAGGTGCTGAAAATATGCAGTGAAGAGAGGACAGTCTTTTCAATAAACAGTGGTGGGAAAACTGTATATTTACATGCAGAAGAATTAAACTAGAGTCCATTTTGTACTTGTTAAACATTATCTCAAAATACATAAAATTCTTCAAAGTAAGACCTGAAAGTATGAATCTGCTACAAGGAAATACAGGGAGGATTTTCCAGGATAATGAAATGGGCAAGAAATTACAGACAGGACCCCAAAGGAAAGGAAATAAAAACAAAATAGAAAAATGAGATTACATCAAATTAAAAGGCTTCTGCACACCAAAGGAAACAATCATCACAGTGAAGAGACAACCTATAGATTGGCAGTAAATGTTTGCAATGTTATACAAGTGATGAAGTTAATATCCAGAATATGTAAGGAGCCCAAAAATTTGAATAGCAAAGAAAAATGATGTTCTATTTTGTTTTTAAATAGGCACTGTATTTAAACAGACATTTCTCAGAAGAATACATACAAACAGTCGATAGGTATATGAAAATATACATAACATCCATAATCATGAAGGTCGATGGGTCAAGGAAATCACCTTCTGGAATTTCTGGAATAAAAAATATTTTGTTAGAACAGAGGCCCTGAATTAAAAAAAAAAAAAAAGAAAGAAAGAAAAGAAAGGAAAATCAACATTCCTTTTCCTCATAGGTCTTAAGATGAAAGTTTCCTTTAAACATTAAATACCAAAAGGCTTAGAATAAAAATTATTACTGAATGATAACATTTGTATAGCATGCTACGGTTTAATTAATTTTTTTTTTTACAATTTTAGAGTTGCGTATATTGATCTAGAATTGATTTTTCATTTATAATCTTTAAACATCATATAGTAAATAATTTCTATAAAGACTTGCAAAATCTGTCTAGTAAATTATAGGTCTAAATAAAATAAACTACTAAAGAATTAAATAAATAATAAACAGTTATTTTTGGACTTTGAGGTGATGAGCATTGTCATAAGCCCTATTGTACCAACAACCCTCTAAAATTTTACTCAATTTGGATTTTATATTTTTTAATATAAGACATTTGACAAGTAGTGACTAATAATTGCAATGATAATCAGATGCTAGTTCAAAAGAAGATCTAAACTATGTTCTCAAGATAAATTGGTATCTGCACAATGAAGAAATCTTAACAGTACTCCAAGGCATCATTTACTCCTTTCCTTCCAACCATTCATTGACTACTTCTGCCTCGTCCTATCGTCCCAGAGTGTCTAGATAAGTAGAAAAGATAGAAGTAAAGTTCTGAGACTAAGCTACAGTTTTTGATTTCATAATAATCTCCAGCATCAGACTGGTTCCAACTCTGCCTGGGTCTTTTCTTTTCTTTTTTTTTTTATTGTAAACAAATGGGATACATGTTGTTTCTCTGTTTGTACATGGAGTAAAGGCATACCATTTGTGTAATCATAAATTTACATAGGGTAATGTTGTTTGATTCATTCTGTTATTTTTCCCTCCCCCCCAATCCTCCCACCCCTCTTTTCCCTCTATACAGTTCTTCCTTCCTCCATTCTTGCCCCCCTCCCTAATGCTAATCCTAACACTAACCCTAACACTAAATCCCCCCCACCCCCGATTATGTGTCATCATCTGCTTTTCAGCGAGATCATTCGTACTTTGGTTTTTTGAGATTGGCTTATCTCACTTAGCATGATATTCTCCAATTTCATCCATTTCCCTGCAAATGCCATAATTTTATCATTCTTTATAACTGAGTATTATTCCATTGTATATATATACCACAGTTTCTTTATCCATTCATCAACTGAAGGACATCTAGGTTGGTTCCCAAATCTGGCTATTGTGAATTCAGCAGCTATGAACATCGATGTGGCTGTATCTCTGTAGTATGCTGATTTTCAGTCCTTTGGGTATAGGACAAAGAGTGGGATAGCTGGGTCAAATGGTGGTTCCATTCCAAGCTTTCTGAGGAATCTCCACACTGCTTTCCAGAGTGGCTGCACTATTGCAACACCACCAGCAATGTATGAGTGTACCTTTTTCCCCACATCCTCGCCAACACCTATTGTTGCTTGTGTTCTTGATAATCGGCATTCTAAATGGGGTGAGGTGGAATCTTAAGGTAGTTTTGATATGCATTTCTCTTATTACTAGAGATGTTGAACATTTTTTCGTATGTTTGTTGATTGCTTGTAGATCTTCTTCTGTGAAGTATCTATTCATTTCCTTAGCCCATTTGTTGATTTGGTTATGTGTATTCTTGGGGTAGAGTTTTCTGAGTTCTTTATAGATTCTGGAAATAAGTACTCTATCTGAAGTATGAGTGGCAAAGATTTTTCTCACTCTGTAGGCTCTCTCTTCATATTGCTAATAGTTTCCTTTGATGAGAGAAAGTTTTTTATTCTGAATCTATCCCAGTTATTGATTCTTGCTTTTATTTCTTGTGCTATGGGAGTCCTGTTAAGGAAGTCTGATCCTAAGCTGACATGTTGAAGATTTGGACCTACTTTTTCTTCTATAAGATGCAGGGTCTCTGGTCTGATTCCAAGGTCCTTGATCCATTTTAGATTGAGTTTTGTGCAGGGTGAGAGATATGGGTTTAGTGTCATTCTGTTGCATATGAATTTCCAGTTTTCCCAGTACCATTTGTTGAAGAGGATGTTTTTTCTGCATTGCATATTTTTGGACCCTTTGTCTAGTATGAGAAAATTGTATTTATTTGGGTTTGTGTCCATGTCCTCTATTCTGTACCATTGATCTACCTGTCTATTTTGGTATCAATACCATGCCATTTTTGTTACTATTGCTTTGGAGTAGAGTTGAAGATCGGGTATTGCGATACCCGCTGCTTCGCTCTTTCTGCTAAGGATTGCTTTAGCTATTCCGGGTTTCTTATTCTTCCAGATGAATTTCATAATTGCTTGCTCTATTTCTTTAAGGTACGTCATTGGGATTTTAATTGGAATTGCATTGAATCTGTATAGAACTTTTGGTAGTATGACCATTTTGACAATATTAATTCTGCCTATCCAAGAACATGGGAGATCTTCCATCTTCTAAGGTTTTCTTTAATTTCTTTTTTTAGTGTTCTGTAGTTCTCATTGTAGAGGTCTTTCCCCTCTTTTGTGAGACTGATTCCTAAGTATTTTATTTTTTTTGAGGCTATTGTGAATGGGGTAGTTTTCCTAACTTCTCTTTCTGAAGATTCACTTATGTATAAAAATGCATTGGATTTATGAGCATTTATCTTGTAACCTGCTACTTTACTGAATTCACTTATGAGTTCTAAAAGTTTTCTGGTGGAATTTCCCTGTTCCTCTAAATATATAATCATGTCATCAGCAAACAGGTATAGTTTGAGTTCTTCTTTTCCTATTCATATCCCTTTAATTTCTTTGGTTTTTTTAATTGCTCTGGCTAGAGTTTCAAGGAGGATGTTGAATACAAGTAGTGCAAGAGGGCATCCCTGCTGCCTTGTTCTAGTTTTTAGGGGAATGCTTTCAGTTTTTCAACATTTAGAATGATATTGGCCATGGGCGTAGCATAGATGATCTTTACAATGTTAAGGAATGTTCCCACAATTCTACTTTTTTCTAGTTTTGAGTATGAACAGATGCTGTATTTTATCGAATGTTTTTTCTGCATCTATTGAAATAATCCTGTGATTCTTAACTTTAAGTCTTTTGATATGGTGAATGACATTTATTGATTTCCGAATGTTGAACCAACCTTGCATCCCTGGGATAAAACCCACCTGATCGTGGTGCACTATCTTTTTAATATGTTTTTGTATGCAATTTGCTAAAATTTTGTTGAGAATTTTTGCATAGATGTTCATTGGATATAGGTCTGAAATTTTCTTTCCTCGATGTGTCTATGTCTGGTTTGTGTATCAGGGTGATATTGGCTTCACAGAATGACTTTGGGAGGGTTCCCTCCTCTTCTATTTCATGGAAAACTTTGAGAAATATTGGAATGATCTCTTCTTTAAAGGTTTTGTAGAACTCGGCTGAGAACCCATGTGGTCCCGGACTTTTCTTTGTTGGTAGGCCTTTGATATCCTCTTCTATTTCAATGCTTGAAATTGATTTATTTAAGTTGTGTAAGTCTTCCTGGTTCAGTTCAGGTAATTCATATGTCTCTAGAAACTTGTTGATGTCTTCGAGGTTTTCTGTTTTGTTGGAGTATAGATTTTCAAAATAGTTTCTAATTATGTTTTGTATTTCACTCGTGTCTGTAGTGATATTTCCTTGTTCATTCCAAATTTTCGTAATTTGTGTTTTCTCTCTCTTTCTCTTTGTTAGTGTGGCTAAGGGTTTATCGATTTTGTTTATTTTTTCAAAGAACCAACTCTTATTTTTTAAATTTTTTCGATTGTTTCTTTTGTTTTAATTTCATTAATTTCAGCTCTGATTTTAACTATTTCCTGTCTGCTACTACTTTTGATGTTGGTCTGCTCTTCTTTTTCTAGGACTTTGAGCTTTAGTGTTAAGTCATTTATTTGTTGAGTTTTACTTCTTTTGTTGAATGCGCTCCATGAAATAAATCTTCCTCTAAGTACTGCTATCATAGTGTCCCAGAGATTTTGATATGATGTGTCTTTATTCTTGTTTATTTCTAAGAATTTTTTTATTTCCCTCCTGATATCTTCTGTTATCCATTCATCATATAATAGTGTATTATTTAATCTCCAGGTATTGAAGAAGTTTCTGTTTTTTATTCTGTCATTTATTTCTAATTTCAATCCATTATGATCGGATAGAGTACAAGGAAGTATCTCTATCTTCTTGTATTTGCTAACAGTAGCTTTGTGGCATAAAATATGGTCTATTTTAGAAAAGGACCCATGTGCTGCTGAGAAGAAAGTGTATTCGTTCTTTGTTGGATGGTATATTCTATATGTCTGTTAAGTCTAAATTGTTGATTGTGTTATTGAGATCTATGGTTTCTTTATTCAATTTTTGTTTGGAAGATCTATCCAGTGGTGAGAGAGGTGTGTTAAAATCACCTAATATTATTGTGTTGTGATCTATTTGATTACTGGAATTGAGAAGGATTTGTTTGATGTACATGGATGAGCCAATGTTCAGGGCATAGATATTTATGATTGTTATGTCTTGCTGATTTATGCTTCCCTTAAGCAGCATGTAATGTCCTTCTTTATCCCTTCTGACTAGTTTTGGCTTGAAGTCCACATTATCTGAAATGAGGATGGATACTCCAGCTTTTTTGCTGTGTCCATGTGCATGGTATGTTTTTCCCCATCCTTTCACCTTTAGTTTATGGGTATCTCTTTCTATGAGATGAATCTCTTGCAGGCAGCATATTGTTGGATTTTTTTAATCCAATCTGCCAGTCTATGTCTTTTGATTGATGAGTTCTGGCCATTAACGTTCAGGGTTATTATTGTGATATGATTTGTATTCCCAGTCATTTGACTCATTTTTGTTTTTTGACATGATTTGGTTTCTCCTTTATTTGGCTATTCCTTTAGGCTAGTTCCTTCCGTTGCTGATTTGCATCGTTGTTTTTTATCTCTTCCTCATGGAATATTTTGCTGAGAATGTTCTGTAATGCCGGCTTTCTTTTTGTAAATTCCTTTAGCTTTTGTTTATCATGGAAGGATTTTATTTCATCATCAAATTTGAAAGTAAGTTTTGCTGGGTATAAGATTCTTAGTTGGCATCCGTTTTCTTTCAGGGCTTGGTAAATGTTGTTCCAGGCCCTTCTATCTTTTAGGGTCCAGATTCAAAAATCTGCTGATGTTCTTATTGCTTTCCCCCTGAATGTAATTTGATTCTTTTCTCTCGCGGCCTTTAAAATTCTGTCTTTATTTTGTATGTTAGGTATTTTCATAATAATGTGCCTTGGTGTGGGTCTGTTGTAATTTTGTATATTTGGAGTCCTATAAGCCTCTTGTACTTGGTTTTCCATTTCATTCTTCAGATTTGGGAAATTTTCTGATATTATTTCATTGAATAGATTGTTCATTCCTTTGGTTTGTTTCTCTAAGACTTCCTCAATCCCAATAATTCTTAAATTTGGCCTTTCCATGATATCCCATGATTCTTATAGATTCTCTTCATGATTTCTTACCATCTTCTCTGTTTGTTCAATTTTGTTTTCAAGATTAAATATTTTGTCTTCAATGTCTGAGGTTCTGTCTTCCAGGTGTTCTATCCTATTGGTTATGCTTTCTATGGAGTTTTTAACATGGTTTATTGTTTCCTTCATTTCAAGAATTTCTGTTTTTTTTTTTTCAGTATCTCTAACTCTTTATTGAAATGATCTCTTGCTTCCCATATTTGCTCTTTTAACTGTTGATTGGTGTGATCATTTAATGCCTCCATTTGCTCTTTCATCTCTTCCTTCAATGCCTGCATTTGCTCTTTCATCTTCTCCTTTGCTTCCCTGATTGATTTAATTATGTACATTCTGAACTCCCCTTCTGACATTTCTTCTGCTGTGCTGTCATTGGGTTTTATTGATATAGTATCTAGGTGTGTTTGGAACATTTTCTTCCCTTGTTTTCTCATATTGGTCAGATATCAGTGGAACTCTGTGATATTGCAGATTTCCTCTATTTGCTTATAGTGAGTGTCCCTGTAGATTTCCAGTATATCACCTCCCAGCCTTCAGTAGCCTGAAGTCTTGGAGGATCTTGATAAGGCAGTGCTTCTGAAGAAAGCTGCCCCTAGCCCCCTATTGGGTCCAGTGCTGGGGGCTCGTTCTGCATGGAAATCCTCTCACTGGGCGGTGTCGCTCCTAGAAGCTGGCTATAGACAGGGCCTGCCCCTATCTGAGGGAGCCAGGCTTTTTGGGGGAAAGCCTCTCCCTGTCCTGCCCTGCTCTGAGAAGCTGCCTACAGGCTGGGGTCCACCGCTGGGTCCAGGACTTGGGGTTGGCTCTGTGTGGAAAAGCTCTCACTGGGTGGGCCTGCTCCTAGAAGCTGGCTGTGGATAGCTCCTGCCGCTGGAGGGACAGGGCTGCTTGGGGAAGTCTCTCACTGCCCTGCCCTGCTCCAAGAAGCTGCCCACTATCCAGGCCTGCCGCCCGGGCCGAGCTTCACTGGGTTGGAGAGACTCACCATGCGGCTCTATGTTGGTCTGAGTCTCTCAATACCTCCCCTTCTTGAATCCTGAGTTCTGGAGCTACGGGAGATGCAGTCACCCTCTAGTCTGCCATCTTGGATCTTCCGGGTCTTTGCTTTTATATGGTCTAAGCAGAAAGAGGAAGTAATGTTTAATATTTTAAAAATGAGTTATTTTGTCAGGAGGAAAAACATTCATAAGAGTAATTTTTTTGCTCATATTAAGGTTTAATAAAGTCATTTTTGTTTGATGTTTCCTGGTTGACTGATGGTAAAGAGGTTTGCATTTATTTCATCTTCAAATCATGCATCTTGAAATGAAGAGGGTATGCTATAGGTCTTTATTTGGGATCCTGCTCCAAATTTTATGTTCTATTCTTTAGGCCCATTAAGCAAAAAAAAACCTAGAACATCAGTTTATCAAAATGAGCAGTGCCATCATGAAAATAATTGTCTTCTTTGTTGTTTTTATATCCCTAGATACTCTCTTCATTTCAGATTTTAGTAAGAGAACTATTCCTTCCATCACTGACACTTTAGGAATCAGACCCTGCCTTCAACCCCAACCCCTATGCCACCAAGAACTGCTGTTTTTGTTATTTTTGTTATTTTTTGCTTTTTATTTTGCAATGGATCTAATTTAGATAATTTAAGAGTTCAATTAGCAAAAATAAAAGTTCTAGATAACTATTTTTAGCCATTGGGAAACTTGTGGGAGTTTTTGTTAACTTACAAAGAAGAATTAATAACAAACTTACCCATTATTTTCAAACACTATTTATATGTTTTATATATTGCATATTTTATTGTAATTTCTCTGTTCAATTACCTAAACTCCAATTATATGTACTATTTCTTATTCGGCTTTGTATCCCAGAGTTCCACACTTTCTGTTCACCTGTAACTTGACTTCTAGTGATGCTAAGAGATCAGGTATTATAAAATATTTCAAATTTAAGAAATTTTCTCAATGAAAGCTAATGATAATAATGTAAATATTGATTATAAAGATAGAAGAAACTGTGGCTTAATATCCTTTTAGACTCATAAAATACCAAATTTATTTTATCTGCGGAAATATAAATGTTTTAATTGTAATCCTTATTTTAAAATGAGAATTTATTTGATGCACAATGAAAAAGGCTATTTGATTTTATGTCTATAATTTCAGTAGTATCTTATTCTCCATCACCTTGGACTTTAATCTTGCATTTACTTTGTACCAGAGTTCATCACCGTTATATGTAAAGAAAAAGAAATAAAGGAACTAACACAACTTTTCATTACAGCAGTCATTGATTCAATGGCAGCACTATGCTTTGCAGTATGCACTGTGCTTTGTAAACTACAGCTTTTGTTCTACTTGCATCATAATCATTATAACCAATACCAGGTCCAGGCCTTGTAATGCAAATACTGCCCCTTAAGTAATAAATCATGCTTATGTTATGAAGCTCTACAATTTGGAGAAACAACTCCATGATGTTAGGTCTGTATTAGGTCTTTAATTCATGATTTTTCAGTGGATGATATTTGTAAAGATTTGTGAAACTGCAATTTAGCCAATTAGAAGTTGAAGGCAAACTATTATTGTTGTATGATAGTAATATTTATGGTGCAATTTGATATTTTAAGGAACATTTTTGTATTCTCGTGGGGCTCATTTTTGTTTTTCAATCTGCTAGGGAGGAACATATATAGTAAAATGATGAGGCTTGAGGGATCTCTGTGCATGTCACAGAAAAAGAGGAGCTCATTGAAAAAGTAATAGATTTTATCCACTTCCCACTAGTGATAAACACAAGGATCTTTTTCCAGATTCTTGGGCACATCTTTATACTACATTGTAAAAGCTCATGATCTTTACACTGAAATAGCAATGTTGGGGTATTGGATTTATTTATATATCAACTGAATTATATTCTGGCTTATTCGTCAACAATTGAAGTAAATGTTACGTTGCTTTGAATCTAAAAACAGTAAGCACAACATTCATTTGCAAGCAAAAGACTTAGCATTCATGAGTTATAATAATCTTAGAGAAACAGGTGCAATAAATCTACAAACACCAGGAAAGATTTGTTAATTGGATATGTCATTTAGTAGAAAATGCTCAGGGATGTGTTGTCATGTAATTTCTACCAAAGAACTAATCAAATTCTCAATATGAATTTTGGAATTCAATTTCTATATTTCTTTCTTTTCCTATAATATTTCAAGCCACTAATGTTTTTCAATATTGTTTGACATTGTGCCTAATACTATATTTAAAAATGTTTGTCATTTTTTTAAGAACTTATAAAATAAGAGTCTGAAAGTTTCAGACTAACTAGTGTGATTTATTACAATTTAATTATAAATGCACATGAATTAGCAATTATTCCATGAACATATACACATATATATACTGTATGTGTTTTACAGCATGTATTTTATCGTAAGGTTATTTTGAGAAGATTTCTAGACAGTAAGTCTCATGAGGGGAAGTAAACATTGCTAAGAACATTGTTGTCACACAGATAAAATATGTTTAATGGATATATTTTTAAGCAATCATTATTTTACTATAATAATTTAATATAAGCAATATTGATTTTAAAAACTTGTTCTACTAAAACAAGAAAAAAAATCTTTCTCCAGAGAAGTTTATTCTTGCATTCCAAAAGGTTTTATGTTTTGCTCTTCTTTGAGTACCCATCCATATGTATGTGTCATTAATGATATGAGTATCATATATTTTTATCTATTTTTGAATCAAATTCCTCATTTAACCTTTGTGTTATGATTTCAAAAATGTTTTCAAGTATTCATTTGTCCTACCAGGAAAGGTTTTACATGTAAATACTTAATTTATGAGTGAATTTCAGTCCTAATAGAATTCATAACACTGTTTGCTTCTTTCCATTTTAATGTTTTCATATTTCTAACTCTGTTCTTATTACTCTATTCCATCTTAAATTAATTATTTGTCTAATTTTTCAAGTAACAAACATAGAAAGTCTACCATCTGACAGACATCAGCTACACATTAAGTGAAGAATGAGATGTTAGTAAAGTCAGTTTCCTTAACAACTTATATGCTAGTTGGGCAAAAGTAATTCCTAGAACTCTACGTGATTGCAGAGAGTAAATCCCTCTAACCTGTGTGTATGTAACAGGTTGAGGTAGACTACTGAAATTTGGTAATATAATCTAGCCTATTCTGATGAATAGAACACTTTTTACATCTTTTCTCCTTGTCATTTTTTTATAAACTAATTTTAAATTATAGCATTAGCATATATAATATCATCTCATTAATAACAAAATAAACATAGATATGTTGTTATTGAATGTTTAGGCCCAGAAATGAAACAGGTTTAGCATAATATAGGCAATTTGGATCACATATTGGAAGTATTATAAATTATAATACTTTAATATCATAAATGTTTGAATTATCACTATTGAGGTAGACTTTTAGAATGAATACAAATATTGGTGATGATAGAAATAGAATGGCATTTCTATGAAGTATATAGTGTTATATCCATATTGATTGATGATTATATATAGGAAACTACATGAAATAAACTTCAATATTTTCATTCTCTTTTTAGAAAATAAATTGTTAATAATTAGTTATACATGACAATAGAATGCATTTTGACACATCATACCTAAATGGAGTATAACTTCTCATTCTTCTGTTCGTAGACGATATAGAATCACGCTGGTCATGTAATCATATATGTACATAGGGTAATAATGTCCAATTCATTCTACTATCTTTCCTATCCCATACTCCCTCCCCTACCTTCATTTCCTCTGTCTAATCCAAGGTACCTCTGTTCTTCCCTAGCCCCACTCCACCACCACATATTGTGAATTAGCATACTCATATCAGAGAAAACATTCAGCCTTTGTTTTATGGGGATCAACTTATTTCACTTAGCATGATATTCTTCAGCTCAAAAAAAAAGTCACAAAACAAACCAAAAAAAAAATATATATATATATATGGATTGGAAAATTAAATACTGCAAGATAACAATTGTCTCTAAGAAGATACAGAGATTCAAAACAATCTAATAAAAAAAACTATGTTGGAATAATATTTTGACAAAATTGGTAAACTAATCTTAACATTGATATTGTAAAGAAATGGACCAGAAAGAGAATAAATCTAGATGGCTTATATTGCCATATATAAAGATATTACAAAGTTACAATAATTATAAAGCATGACACTACCAAATGATAAACAGGCACCTCTAGAACAGATTAGTACATTCACAAAAGCTACCTAACTTAGGACAAGTGACACAGTATTAAAAAAAGGTTGTATTATGTATATTTAAAGAATGCAGTATGATGTTATTAGATACACATAGATGGCAAAATGGTTACTATACTAAAGCAAGTTAATAGGTCTATCAACTCAGAGTTACCCATTAGTTTTGTTTTTGTGGCAAGAACAAATAAAAATCTACTTCTTAAGTAGGAATTTCTAGTGCAGTATTATAATTTCATTCCTTCAGTCTTCAAGTTATATATCAGCTCTTTATACTTGTTTGCCCTATGTTATATTTTCTGTCTGTATTTTTGACTTTTAAAAAATGTTCCACATACCAGTGATACCACAATAGTTTTCTTCTACTTTCAGGTACATTTTGTAAGCATAATGTTCTCCAGTTTCTTCCACGTTGTTGTAGAAGGCAGGAGCTCCTGTTTTAAAGCTGAACAATATCCTATTTTGTATATATATAAGCCATATTTTCTTTGCCCCTTTATCCATTGACAGGTTGCTTCCATATCTTGGCTATTGTGAATTTACTTCTTAGAATCTTCAACATAGCAAATGAAAATCTTTATCAGTTTCTCTTGAAACTTATTGCTCGTCAATGTTAATTGTTAGCAATAATGAAAACAAATACCTAAAATTACAAAATTCATCAATTGGGTTAAAACGCACTGTAAACTCGCAAACTTCAAACTTACATTATCTAGCTTTCTACTAACTGCAAATGAGAGGAGTCCAACTTTCAGTAGAATATTTATTTACTTATGTAGCTGAAGAGGATATGTATGGAGCTAAATTCATGCATACTAAAGAATTTGAATAATTAATCTTCACAGTTAACTTACCTGCTTATTTCATCCCTGCTTTTATTTATTGACTGCAAACTTTTATGCAGCAAATGGCTTCTGCCATGAAGAAGAGGTCAAAATATGCTGAAGCATGTATTGATCATGAAAACTGGTATTAACATAAAAATAAATATTGTTATATATGTTTCGATATAAAAATTACATAACTTTTAAATGACTACTTTCATAACATTATAAAGCTCAATGTTTTTGTTAATTTCAACTGCACTCATCATATGTCTGTAAAAATAAAATTTCTTATTAATACTACAGACAAAAGTCATGCAAGAACTGGTAAATTTGCATTCAGTATCTTCTTTATCTTAAATTTTAATAAAGTCATGCTATTTACAATACATGGGTAATAGCAACTTATTTTACATATTTTATAATATCATAACTTTTGATGTTTTTAAAGAAGATACTTATTTTGTGCTTACTATGAGCTCACTATTATGTTAAGCACTTTATAGCCATCATCATTTATTTTATTTGCATAGTAATGCTTGAGGTAGGCATTATTGTTGTCCTCTTATTCATGAACAGAACAGGACATACAGAGTTTAAATAATTTGCCTAGTTATACACAATTGTGGAAAAAACAAAAGTAGGGTTTGAACTAGATCTACTATCTTAAGAACTACAAACTTACTGTAATATGTACATATACATGCTTTGCCTTTTCTTGAACAAAAGTTTCATTTTTTTTAAAAAACACTACACACTAATCTAGTAAATTGAGTCACATTTATATAACTTGTCTTTTAGGTGTGCTCATTGTTTATGTCACTTCTTCAGTTCATTAATACAACTAGAAATATCTGTGTGGGGACATCAGCTTCTAAATTATATCTTCAGAATTTCTTAATCCGTGTATTCAAGTGTTTGCTAGACATTCCCACATGAACGTGTGTGAGACATCTCTGTCTTACTCTGTAAAAGTTCCTTGTTTTCATAGGAAATAATTGACTTCTCCTGCAGTTCCCATCTTCTTTAGCTCAGGGTATAAACTTGCTTTCTTCTATAATCATAATCAATTCACTAAAAATAATCGTGGAGGTTCTGCCATTAAAAATTATGAATTTTCACCAAATCTTGAACTATGCTGTAAGTCAAGTGATACACATCTCTTGCATGTACTGTAGTAATTACTTCCTGCTTGATCTCCTACTTTCCACTCTGGCTGTTAAAGACTGGTCTATCTTACCAGACTTGTCTCTGTTGTCAGATTACATCTCTTCTCCAGTTTCACTAGCCAAATATAAATCCAGATAATGAAACAATGAGCTCCCTTTGGGGTCTTTGAATGTCTTCATTTTGCCTGTTTTTTTCTCCATTCAAGTATCCTTGTATATATTTCATAATTTCATTTAGAAGTTCTTTCAATTATTATCTTATCAAGGACTCTTCACCAAATGATTCTTTCCAAGTTCACTTCCCTACCCTGTAGTTGACCTTGTTTTTATGACTACATGTCTATTTTTTACTTTCTCCTCCCTCTAGAATCTATGCAGTCCTCCAGAACTTTTTTTTCCACCACCATATCTTCAGGGAATAAGATATATCATTATTTGATATGTGACTTATTAAATTAAGCTTGAAAATAGCTATGATATCAGACAATATACATGGAACTTATTTCTATGGAGATATCTAAATGTTTACCTTGAATATCACAAACAGGAAGTACAGTTGGGATTAAAAAATAAAATCTTCAAGTTGATACTTTAAAGGAAATAAATTTGGACACTTTATGCATAGAACAATGACTGCAATCAGAATAGTAGAAAGGAGTAAAGCTTCAAATGTTTAAAAATGAAAGGATGTAATGAGAAGTAGTTAGACTCACTTCAAAGTTTCTAGGGTTTTCCTTTTTCTTTTTATTTTAATGGGTAGCCTGTGTATAATAATAATTCGATAGCAAACTGTTTTATATTTATTTAGTTTTGAATAGAATAAAACCCATGCCAAAACCAAGTGTTAGTGAGGAAGGATGTGGAGCAAGGGAAAAACCTTATTAATTATTGCAAAATGCAATGGCCATGGTTATACTCTAATTATATGATTCAGAGATTAAATTCCTTCCTATTTTTCACTGGAGTTAAACATTTATATCCACTCAAAAACCTACACATTAATACATATAAAAACTTTGTTCATAATTCTGAAAGTTAAAAGCAACCAAGGAGTGCTTCTATGTGTGAATGGATAGACAGATAATCCATACAATGAAATATTATTGAGTAATTAAAAGTAAATAAACTATTAAATCAAGGAGGGACATGAAGTGTATAATGTTAAATGGAAAAAGAAGTCAATCTGAAAAGGCTGCACATTCATTCTAATGACTTGTAATTCTGGGAAAGACAAGACTTTGGAGGCAACATTTTTAGGGCAGTGAAACTATTCCTTTGCATGATGAATATCTATATCTATATCTATATCTATCTATCTATATATATATACACACACACACACACACATATACTTACATATTTATTTATATTTATCAAAAAATCATAAAATGTAACATAAATGATCCACTTATATAAACTATGACTTTAACTAATAATAATGTGTCAATATTAGATCAACAATTATCATAAATAACAGAGTTCTTAAAAGTGGGAGATGTTATCCTATTTGTTTATTTTGCTTTTGTTGCCTGTGCTCTAGGGGTCATATCCAAAAAACATATTTGTTCAGACCAATATTCTAGAACATTTTCCCTATGTTTTCTACAAGTAGTTTTATAATTTCAGATGTTACATTTAATTGAGGTGATTTAGAATGTCATATGAAGAAAAGGTTTACTTTCACTCTTCTCCTTGAGGATTATCCAGTTTTCTTAACACCACTTATTGTAGCGTCTGTCCTTTCCAAATTGTGTATTTTAAGGCCTTTTGTTGAAAATCAATAGACGCTAAAGTGTGCTCTGAGGTTTCTCTTCTTTTCCGTTGTTGAATGTGGTCAGTTTTTATGTCAGTACTGTGCTAGTTTGGTTACTATAGCTTTGTAATAGGTTATGAAGGAATGTAATGTGATGCCTTTGCCTTAGTTCTTTCTTTTTTAGTATTACTACAGCTATTCAAAATTTCTAAAAGACTAGATTTGCATTGTTTCCACCAAAATAAAAAAATTGTTAAGTATGTAAAGTGATGTATTTTCAGAATTAATTGGACTTCAGTTATTTCATGGTGTGAAAATGAAAACACCACTCAGTAACCATAGGGGTTAAATATATACATACATCTAGATGTGTGTGTGTGTGTGTGTGTGTGTGTGTACAATTATTCATCAATCACAAATAAAAGAAAAAAAATTTAAATACTAAAAATTGAGAAAGCAAAGATGGACACATTGAGAGGCATATGGGAACTGTTTACATGTTTTGCTAATTTTTTCCTTAAATATAGAACTGCACTATAAAAACCTGCCAATTAAAAAAGTCATTCCTTAGGTAATTTTTGCACAGTAAGATACTGATTTTATATTTTTAGCATCAATCTTAAGTGTCAAAAAAGGACTCTTTTCATGGTTATATATGTATACTTGGTTGTTTCCATTGTAGTTCTGCTAAAAAAACTCCCTTAGTGATAATTTATTTGATTTGCAATACCTAAGAATTGTAAAATGTGAAGTATTAAGAAAGTGCATTAAATGATCAAGTTTACATCCTCTGCACATTAACAGTAATATCACAAACTCATAATTATCTTGTTTCAATTGAAAGCACCAAGATTTATGAAAGTTACATTCGTTTAATGATTATAGATAAGACAATTTTTAACTAAATATATTAATGTCTAGGGCCTATCAGATCAATAGCAAATTGGAACTCATATAAGAGGATTTGTATAAACTTTAGATATAAAATTAATATTTTAGGTAAGCCATTGGTATATTTATAGATAAATATTTGTTAGTGCCTTAGCATAACAATAAACACATGTCAGATCAAAAGCTTCTGTAAATAGTGCATAAATGTAATTTATGGTCATAAATTTTGCCATGTAATCAAGTTAGTCCATGATGAAGTTATCTATTACAAATTTACTAGTAATGACCCATTACATTAAAAGAAAGAAATAATTCATATAGGATATATATTTGAAATAGATATTCATGTAAATATGTAAATTGGATGTCTAACATAGTGTTCTATGTTTATTTCTCATTTAGACAGAATTAATAAAGAAAGATGGAGGATATTCAATATGTTCCAGCATTACAATGGTGTTTAAAGTAGTTTTTAGCAATAGATTTTCTTATAAGCCAAATATACTTTGGTCCGTAAAAAAATAGACACATGTACATTTAAGGTTATAGATTGATCTAGTGCAACATGTTTAGTGCCAAGAACATTAAGGGATCCCATAAGGTACATCAGTGACCTTTACTAGCATTCTATATTGAAATAAATGAACAGATGTGCTGGTGGACTCCTATTCCCTCATCAACCACAGGTTTCTTTTTCATCAGTTGTGTCTTATACACTTTTAAAGACTATTGTTTCTTGTGGCCAGATAAGTTTGGGGATCTACTACACTCAAAGGCAGTAGAAAAATCCTATTTGAAAAAAAGCAGTTAAGCCAATTAATTACTTATGTTGACTGCTACTATCTCTCATAGAAATATCTTCATCTTTTTACTCTGTTAAAATGTGAAAAACAAAAATATATGACATGGAAGTTGGCATAATTTATAAAGGATATGAAGCACAGTTCTATGACCTTAATGTATATAACTTTGCTTAAAATTTACAAAGAGCACGTGTCTAGCATGCATGAGACATTGGGCTCAAGCCTTAGCACTGCAAGAAAAAAAAAAGTAAAAGAACAAATTAAACAGACATTCAAATAAAGAGAAAATTTGCAAAGACTTTACATGATGACTGACAGAAATTCAGAAATTCAACTTCTAATAACATCCTCTGTGGCAAGGACTTGCTTATGTATCTGACATGTTTAAAAAATAATAGAGACAGAGGTGATTACATGAGGTCAGTGATCCCCTTAGAAATATATGCTGTTTAAACATTCCTCAGCTGTGTTTTTCTCTTTGGCTGACCTTATTTTGAGTTAGATTTTGAATTAATTAAGTGGTGTAAACAATGGTCATTAGCATCTTTAGAATTTCATTGCTCTTATGTCTAACCTTAAATAGAAAAGATTTGATATTGGATTCAGTGCCTAAATATGAGGTTAGAGGAAAAGGAGTCAAAATGGAATAATTCCCAGATCATGGTATTATAAAGTGGACAGACAATAACTGCATTAATTTAAATTTGTACTATAGAAAAAAATCCACATCTTGGAAAGTAATTTAATTATTTACATTTTGAGGCATCATAGAGAATATAATGAGTAAGAAAGAATAAAAAATGTATGTGATATGTAAAATAATCAGTGTATGGAGATTCTACAGTTGGTTCTAAGACTTCAATGTAAATGTAATTACCAAAAATAAGATTATCTAGTTCCCTAGGAAATGATATTACCTAGGGGGCATTATTTTCAAAGTCTTGCATTGAAAATCTTAAATATGTTGTGAACAAGTAAAGGACAATAAGCCTGCAAAGGAGAAAGGAAGAACAAACACAAGGAGAAAAACAATAGAGAGCTGATCAAGAAAACAAAATCGAGAATCAATTGTAATAAAGAGTAAGTAGAGGAGAGCAAGGTCAAATGATGTCAAGTATGACTGAGATGAAGACAGAAAGACATCAATACTTATCAACGTCAGAGTGATTATTGGCCAAAAGCAAATTAATGTTCTGAGGGATGCTTTAGATGGGAAATGGGACTTGGGCTTCTGAATTACATATATATATATATATCACCTCTGGATCAGTTTACATCTTCAACTTGGATCCATACTCAGATATCTAGTCTTCTTTCTTTCTCCAATTCAACAATGGATTCTTCTTTCATTTTCTCTGTCAGTGTGGATGGAGCATGAAAAATTAACTTTCTTCCCTCCTAAATTCTTTTGAAACTTTAATTCATCAGACTTGGCCATGATTTGCTTCCCAGATTATTCACTTCAGTGATTTCTTATTCTGCAACTGAGACAGGGTGAAGGACAGATAGCATAGATAATGAATGATTGAAGATGGAAGATGGGGGCTAATTCAAAGAAAAGGAAATGAAATGCTAGCACCTCTCCCTATCTTAAGGTTACCAACACCTTTGGGGAATGATCTTCCCAACACAAGGAGTTGCTAATGAGTACCTCCTGGGAAACCCTTTTCCTGCCTGTTGGTCACAAAGGCAAGATAGGAAGAAACTTGAGATCTATAATGGAACAAGTCACACCTCTTCCCACAGGCACCAGCTCTGTCTCCTGGCTTCTCTCCGGAGAAGTCTGTGCTTGACTCTCTGTTTTGTCACTTAAAGAAGACTTGTTTTCTATGCTTACCTTGGCGTTTCTAGTCTCAGTTCTAGACAGTTCATTCCCTGAACTATGTATTTTCAATCTCCGTCCAGTTTTCTAAAACTTTTTCACTATTACCTACCACTATAATAACCATCCCACTTACATTTTTAAAATAATTTTAATTCCCTTGCAATATAAATCTAACCCATAGCATTTATGTTGATGCCGAATATGTAAGATGAGTTAGTTCAGCTATCCTTTGGACCTTAAGTTCATAGTCTTAGAAGATACTCCTAAAATACATGTAATTTTACACTTTCATTAAAATTACATGTGTAATCATACTTTATATGTTGATTATTTGTTATTTTTTATTATTTAGTATAGTGGAGAAAAATGCACTTGTAGAAACCTTTTAATGGATATATTTAAAGTCCCAAAGATATTATCTCCAGACTCAAAGGGTATTACGTGAGACAGTTGGTATTAATAGTTAATGTATGAATTCCCTCTGTGCATTGTCATTTGAGGAACTACTACTGTTACTGATAACTGATAATGTTTGGTACAAAGAATTTTTTCAAACATTAAAAAGTTAAATAACAAAACTGTTTTTGGAATATTCTTTTTATTATGAATATTTAGGTTCAGAAACTGCTAATAAATATCCTTTGCTCTCAAAATCTGAGTGTGTTCTATGTAGGAAAATTTCTCTCTGGAGTTCTTGGAGAAACAAATTCTATCTTGTTTTGTAATTTAAAAGTATTTACAATCCACATCAAAGCATGCTTGTTCAAGCATAATGTCTTGATTATATCAATTCGGATTTACGTAGTACTTAACCTTTCATTTTTTTTCAGGACTCAAAGGAGAGAATATACATATATATATATTTATATATGTGTGTATATATAATATATATCATAATATATATTATAAATTATATTATGCTATATATTTACTCATAATTATATTATGATATTATGTTTACTTCATATTTATTATACCTGTGGCTATCTGAATATTTTAGTTTCATTACTATCTAGACTACAAAAGAAAGAGCAGGATTGTGAATAGGATAACTTGTGGAAACGTTTTCTTAAAATGTCTCAAAAACCCTATATGTATACACTGCAAAGATTCAAGAATGCAAGTATATGTTATACTTGAAATATTTTCTATTTTAACAGGCAATTGCAAGGCCTAAAATAAATCATATTTTCCAAATATTTTTTCATAGTTATACAGGTATGATGCAAAACCACATGTAACATAGCATTAATTTACTGAAATACGTGATGTCTAGAGTCTTTAATGCAGATTCTGTTATAATCAGTGTTCTATTATATAGAGTCCTGAGAGAAAGGAGAGTTCACCTATGCTTCTTCGCTAAATCATATGCATAGTGCTACTCAGACAAAGATACTTAAATATAAAATGGAACAAAAAAAAAAGAAAAGAAGCAAAATAAACCTTTATTTACAAAGAAGATATTATTTTTGATATTTTTACATTCACTTACATATATAAATGCAAAAATACTTATATTACAGAAATAGATTTTAGTAACTCAGATGTCACAGTCTTAATAAAATGATTCAATATTTTCAGTGGTTACATGTGGTTACAACTTTCTTAGACAACTCTTTAAATATGGCCAGACATTTGTTGCCTAGATGAGTTTTTAACATAATTTGCATGAGGATATTTCATAACAAGATACTAGGCTTTAAATTATTTAATTTGAATAAGAAGAATGAATAACAAACCAAGTACTGTCCTCTCAAAGACCTGTTTTAAGTTCTCAGTGTGCTGGGGATAAAGAGAAAGATACTCTATGCTTTCCTGCCATCTTAACTTTATACAAAGAGAAAATTTTCTTCTTGGATTGCTTACTGAGGAATCTGCTGTTTGTAGCACTCCAAGATCAGACTCTGTGAATTTCAGAGATTGCTTCATACAAGGTTATTTTGCAGTTGTAACCTGTAAATAAACTTTAATAAAAATCGGGTCAAGAACATATATCACCTGCCACCTAGCAGAGACAACCCTTTGCTTCCAAATCACTGATCTTAACTTATTTATCAAAGGAAATATAAATTATTTTATTAAAATGTGTATGTAGATACACCTATTTAAAACTCTGTAAATATTTTCCTGAACCAATTAATAATTTTGAAGATTTTTTTTTTTTTTTTTTTTTTTTGTACCGGGACCCTTAACTAAGTCTTAACTAAGTCACATCCCTAGCCCTTTTTTATACTTTTTTTAGAGACAGCATCTGGCTGAGTTGCTGAGGCTGGCTGAGAATTCCTGATCCTCCTGCCTCAGCCTCCCAATCTGCTGAGATCACAGGCATGGGACACGGCACTTGTATTTTCTCTTCTTAATTCTCTAGCTTGTAGATTACTTTGAAATTCTGATAGTGTAGTGTATATTGTAGTTATCTGCTCTACAGAGTAAGTAGCTGAATGTGGATGTGCACATTCATAATCCTAGAAATTTGGGAAACTGAGGCAGGGGGCTCACAAGATTTGGGCCAGGCTCATAAATTTAACAAAATCCTGTCTCAAAATTTTAAAAAGTAAATAAATAAAGACTGGGGATGCAGCTCATTGGTAGAGCACCCCTGGGTTCAATCCCAGTAATATCACCTAAATAAATAGAATGAATATTTGGGTACTTGGAAATGTATAAATTAAATATCACACAGTCTCATTGTTCTCATGGTTTATTTTCACCCAAAAATATTTTCTATACAAATATACCATGCAAATATGTAATTTATATGAACCCTTTATATAATCCTGACATTAAATGAAGGGAAACTATTATAATAACAAAAATCCTAAATGAACACCAATCAATGGTTTCAATAACAACTTATTTCTCTTAGAATGACCTTTTCTAAAATTCTGTGATTGACAGTGTGATGATATACACTCAAAATATAAAGTACTAATCATTATACTAATGGTCCATAACCTCTGATTTATGATATTTGTCTGTAAAAATGACATATTCAGTTTATAGAGGAAAAATCAATGTATAAGTTTCTAATCATAACCTGATATATTGAACTTTCTTATATGAGCACATTGCATAAAAACAGGATTCAATGATGTGAAGAATTTAGGAGAGAATCAGTACAATTTAAAAGCACTCATTTTCTCTTTCAATGGTGATAGTTTTTATACATGAGGGAAAATTAATCTATCTTGGTAAAATATGGTTCCTAATGATGCACAAAACTGAATAGGTTTTAAAAAGATATTAAGTCATGAAAGCGTTTTATCTGTATAGGATCTAATTTATCAGTGACAACTTATTATTTTAAACTTTAATTTGGTATGAACATACACCTTTACATGCGCATGAATTTTCTATTTGAAAGTATCTTTTTGATAAAAGCAAATTTATTTAAGTTTTGAAATAAGAAACAGAAATAATTAGACTATCATGAGTCATATTCCTCATAACTAGAACTTAAATTGTAGTGAGTGCTGAAAAATTCTGCTGTAATACATTTGTTGACAGAAAAAAAAAATCAGAAATTTAACAAATCATCCACAGAGTATACATTTTTGGAAAACACTTGTCAGCTATAGCAGTTTCATATTGCTGCATAGAAATATTACATAGCCTTTCTTAACAATTTCACTATATTAAGATGACCAATTATTGGCATTCTGTGGTTTATCTTTTAGTTAGACTAAGACTTGTAAAGTGTATAAAATAATTTTATTTCAATAAAGATAGAGCTAATATCAGCTGCCATTGATAATGAAATATCTTCAACATTTATTAAAAATAAAGTAAAACAAAAGTCCATGAGAAGATCACTGCGTGTTCAAAAAAACCCGTGAGGTAAATACTGTTATAATCTCACTTTAATAGAGTTCAATCCCCTGTATGGCACTCTCCCAACCGCCACCACCCACCCAAAAAAAATAAGAAAGAAGGTGGAACTTAATGGTAGATAACTAATTAGGAGGGCTATCTTCATTGGGAATTAATGTAGTTTTGGAGAACCTGGTTAATTCCCACGAGAAGGTTGTGAGGAATTTTTACCCCCTGAATTGCTCTCTAGTTCCCTATCTCTCCATCTGATCACTGCCTTTTGAATTCGCTCAGCATTTTTGATGCCATCACTTGCCTTCACCAGAGCCAACCAGAAGCTAGTTCAATGCCCCTAAACTGCAGATTACATTGCAGAATGCTTGTACTTCTTTCTTTATTTCATCTTGACCCTGAAAACTTATTCCAAATGTCCCAGGTACTCTCTCTCTTCTACCACAGAGGAAACAAAAGTCCTGGAGACCTTTTAACTTTTCTCTATTTCACTGATCATTGATCCAGCCTCGTGGAAGCAAGAAGACAAGTGAGAATTTATGTTATCATTGTAATCATTTGCCACCTTTTGGAAACATCTGAAAAAGCATTTAGAGATGTCAGGAAGAGATGTTACTTCTGAAAAGAGGAAAATGGTGCCAAATAACTCAAAGGTAGATTTACAACTCGATAAAGATAAAGGAGTTCTGCTTCACACAATTGAATTATATTTTACAACACATGAGAGACTATAGTTATGAATATATATTTAATTAGCTCCATCAGGGAAGCACATTTCTCAAGTGAATTTAATACTTATTCAAAATAATTTTAATAATCATTCTAAAGGTAAAGATGCTGACTTAATCAAAATTACCAACAATGCTGAAATACATTCTTTGTACATGCACTTCCAAAATATGTTAACTCAGATTTGATACCTTAAGAGATGAGAAATAGAGTGTTAATTTTAAAATATTCTGTACCTTAAGTTACCTTGTACTTAGAGAATGAACTTACTTCATGCAGCTGTAGCCCCAATTTAAATGTCGCCACTTGGAATACAGATTTCTTGATCAGGAAATGCATATCTGCATGATAATAAGTTATAGTAAATTAAAAGTCATCTCAATCCCACGGACCAAGGAGATCCCAGTTTGCTTCTGAACTCTGCTTTGAGTTTTTCTTCTTAGAAACTTGATGGAAAAGCTATTATCAAAAAAGACAAAAGATAACAATTATTGGCAATAATGTGAAAAGAGAAAACGTATATGCTATTGATTGGAATGCAAATTGGCAAAAGTATTATATAAAGCAGAATAGGTATTACTAAAAAAGTTAAAAATATAATCACCATATGATCCAGTAAATGATTCAGTTTCTCTAAGATGTATTCTTATCCCCATGTTCACTGCAGTATTATTCACAGTATACAAGATTTGGCAACAAACTAAGTGTCCACCAAAAGATGACTGGATAAAGAAAATATACCACACACAAACAAACATACACATTCCACACACAATTGAATATTATTAAAACTTGAAATAAAAAGACTATCCTTTCATTTGTAAAATCTGGAGGAGGACAATAAGCTAGGATCAGAAAGGCAAATGCTGCATGATCTCGCTTATTATGGAATCTAAAATAGTCAAACTCATAAAAGCAGAGTAGAATGGTGGATGCCAGGGGTTAGGAGTGGAGAAAAGAGGCAACGTTTGTGAAGGGTTCAGAGGTTCATTTTGCAGAATAAATTACTTCCAGAGGTATAATGTTCAGCATGGTGATTAAATTTGATAACACTCTATTGCATTCTTGAAATTAATGATGAGTCAGTCTTAGTTTTTCTAACCAACACACAAAAAGTGTAAGTAGGTAAGTTACGGATACATGAATTAGCTTGATTCTGGCTACCATTTCATGTCATGTACTTATATCAGAATATCATGTTGTGAACTTTAAATATTTTTGTTATATATAACAATAGAATTGGGGGGGGACTGAATAAATTCAATGTTAAAAATTATTGAATTTCATAATATTGTTTCTTTTCAGCATTTATATAGTCCTTTCTTAAAATCAAAAGAAGGACACTGTTAATATTTCAGTATTCACTGGGCTCCTCATGCCTTCATTTTTAACTTTTCTGTTCTTCCTCACATGATGTGAAAGAAATGAACCTCTAGTTCTACCCAAACTCTGGAATAAGATCAGTATATATGGATATAGTCAACTCAGTGACAGTCAGATTATACAGTTACTATCTAAGAGATGTATAAATGAAGAGATTTCTCTCTTAAACATTAATGTTTCTTATATTATAGTTTTCCATGAACCCAGAAGACCAAGCTAGAAAATTCAAGGATATTTTTCTTTGTCATCCTCCATAACTATCTACCTTCTCAAATAATTTTGCATTTTTGTATATAACCTCCAATGTTTGCCGTTTAGCCTAAAATTTAGTATATCTCCCTTTCCAACTTTGATGTTTTACCTATCCATGCTTTTTATCTTATAGATGTAAAACTGTGATCCTAAATTAACATATTACTATATTTCACCTCTTCAAACTTACTCTAGTCAGGGACAGTGGCCCACACCTATAAACTTAATGACGTGGGAGGCTGAGATAGGATTGAGAGTTCAAGGTCAACCTCACCAAATTAATAAGACCTGTCTCAAAAAGAAAAAAAAAAAAAAGATTAAAAAGAGTTGGGTATGTAACTCAGTGGTAAAGTGCTCCTCTGCAAAATCCCCAGTACCAGATATAAAAATTATTCTGACTTACTTTACTCATAGATTTTCATGTACATGTGTACATATATATAAAGTTATAGATATGTATATATACATAGGTTAGTAAACATATATATGTACATATATGTGTGTGTGTATGTGTATGTGTGTAAATATTTTTTCTTGCTCTGTTACTTGAGATGGTCTGTAAGCAATTGTAACTCAGTAGCAAGGAGCACATATAGTCATCACATCTTGCTTTGAATACTACTTTTCACTAAAATCAAACAAAAAATGAGTTGTGATCATTGAGAAAATAGCTTATTTTTAGATTGGGGCAAAAAAAAAAATAAGAGGTATCCTATAATGACAAAAAGTGTTCAAGAAAACATCAGAAATAAAAACAGAACAGAACCCACAATGATGTGGGTATATCAAAGGGGCACAAGAGCCAATGTGAAGAGTTTCCTGTGGACAAAGCTGGCACAATTTGAGAAGCAAATTAATAAATATATGAAATATAGATGAGTCCATATGGACATAAGTGGACAATAAATCAGTGGGGGAAATTAACAAAATTCCTTCATGCAGAAAAACTACTAATTATTTACATAGATATTGTGTCCTTAAAATGGTGGGGCATAACTCGTTACTTAAATGTGGACTACACAGACCAACTTCATTCCTAAAGACTGCATGGAAAGGTGGGAAAGGGTAATTTCATGGTTGGATAAACCTGAAGGACACTCCACCAAGCAGGTAATCAGCATGAGCAATGGTGATAAGTCATGAAGATGCTATGTACCCTTGATGCAATGATAATGGCACATTACCTCTGTGTTCTTCCTATCCCAAATTCATAATCCCAATTTAGTTAAGAGGAAACACCAAAAAAAATTCCAAGTGGGAGGTGTTTTATTAAACACCTTCCTAGTTCTGCTCAGAACACTCCAGACAATGAAATGTACATTGTGGGAAAATGTTAGAAACAGGAATAGCCTAAGAAGGCAGGAAAACTTTACAGAAAGCATTATCATAAAGGGAATCCTGTAAGAGAATATTCCGTTAAGAACTAAAGAAATCTGGAGGAAGTCATGTACTTTACATAATAATAAGATCACAGTATTTTTTTTTTTTTTTTAAGTAAGAGTACTGTGCTAAGCTGTTGGTAATGGTGTGTACTGTGACTCCTTATAATATTTTTTATAATTTTCCTGTAAAATAATTTTTTTAAAAAAATCATAAGAAGAAAACCAAAATATCATTAGAGTCTTCTGATGACAAAGTCTTGCTTAAACAAAAACAATACAGAATATAAAAAACAGAATCAGATATTTAACAGTGAAATAACTGTACCATAAATTCAAGTGTTTTTTTAAAAACACAAACACAGAATATATGGTTAAAATAAGCTTAAATAAGAAGAATGGTTGCTATAATCTCATATGAATTTTTCAAAATTCTAAGAAATTTAATTAAGTGATCTTTAAAGGGGGTAGCAAGAAAAAGATAAGAACATAATAAGAGGAAAAATAAAAGAATAATTCAAATGCTTCCAAAGGAAAAAAAAAATTCAGATTGAAATGTCTTCTTTAGTGAATTCTATCAACAATTTCAGGAGAAAATAATTATAATTGTTAAAAAGTTACTCCAAAAAGTTATATTGGCATATACTCCACAGATGAAACTTTGGATAAATATCAGAAAAATTAATTAACACTGTATACCAAATTAAAATAAAGAAGATAAAAACACATTTTTTAATATAAGACCCACTTTATAATCAGGAACAAAAGAAGACATTAAAAGATAAAACCAAAATCTCTATGCAAACAGAATTGGTAACACATGAAAATTTCAATTCCTGAAAGAAAAAGAAAGAAAGAAAAAAAAAAAAAAAAGAAAACTACCAAAAATCACTTTAAAAAGAAAATAACCAAAATAGTATGTTAAGGGAATTGAATTTGTATTTTAAAAAACTTCTAAAACATAAACAAAATCTCCAAGCCTGGATAGTTTAACTGGTAAATTCTAGCACTTAAAGAAGAAATAACAGTTCTACAAAGTTCCCAAAATATTTTTTTTTAATAATTATGTGTAGAGCTTCATTTTTTCCCATCATGAAGTGGAAATCGTTTATGATTTTATTAATTATGTGATACTCCTGAGCACCAACTTAGTGCAGCCATCTGGCCAATATAGTGTTTTTTTCCCCAAACCATTGTTATCTCCAGAATTTAATAACCACTGAGATAATTAAATATTTCAATTTTCCTGGTTTATATTTACTTTACAATTTAAAAGCATATTATAATGACTATAAAGTTTAAACAATAAGTATATGCAGTGTCAAAGCAGACATTTTCCTTAAGGGTACACGTAGTTACTTCACTTAAGTGAATCTGACTAAGATCTCACTATGAGGTCACAATACCTATAGGGATATCTACGTACGATTTCTATTCCACAGAAATGGGTATTACTTTTCTTAGCTTATGCAAATTTAGTGACACCTCTGTGAGTGGGCTGCCTGTTAATTTCTTTCCTAAGAACTCCATGACTAATTAACCATATCCAAGTTTCATAGCATATATACTACTTGCTGAATTCTGAATAGCTTGCATGGCTACTTTTCATTGTTATAATCTTTTATACATATTCACTGATTAATTAAATAAATAAAGTGGGAATTCTACCTCCAATGTGTCAGTCTCTTTCTGTTTCTACTACCAGAGATTCTTTGTGAAAGCAACACTTCCCAAACATTTTTAATTAAAAAGATAGATAAATAAAGCTAAGAAAGTGACTTTATTGATGCACAGATTCTGGCTTGTTTCTACTAGTTTCTTCTCCATGTCATGAGCAAAATGATGTTTTCTGTCTGCCGTGTTCACAGCCCATTTGAGACAGTGCAGTGGGACAGGTTACTAAGAAAACAAAGTACCTGGAGATGATGTGTAACAGATAAGGTTTGTTGAAATATGCTTATGGGGAAGATACAGTGACAACAGGCTGGACAGATAGCACTTCCACCCTCACAATGCTTTCCCAAGTAATACCTCCACAATTTTACTCCAGAAAACAATGCCTCTGTCCCTCACCACATCTTGTCCCAATGCAGCTGACTGAATGAGTGACATTTGTCCTCTCCACAGTGTCCTCAATTCCATACCAGTTACCACAGGGAGAAGGGTCTTTATATAAGTTAAACAATAGAAGCAGTGACATCGCTGGCTTAGCTTGCTTTGTCCCATTGTATGACCAGCATCCCAAGGAACCTGGCATGCATGCAAGAAATTCAGTTTTCTACAGATAGCACTTACTTTCCCCAATTCCCAGAATACATGAGAGAAAGCCAGTGTCCTTTGAGATAATATTTATCTGGATATTCCGGATTGGATCTCATTATTCTCTTAACTTGGCTAAGTTATTGGAAACAGAGAGGGGCACTACAAGGACATGGTATTTTATCTTTCTCCTTTTCTCCAATGATGACACATTGGCTCCCACAGGAGTGTTGCATTTGACAGATCTAATTTAGAATTACAGTGTTTTAAAGCTGAATCACTAAATTGTTCATTAATTGGTCTTGGTAGCAGATATATTGACTCCAGACTATTAATCTTAGTATATACAAGACCTCAGGTAATTAGAAAGTGCAGCTTAATTTTTTTCCTTTACCTGAAAATGACGTGCTTCTACTATTTTTTTTTTTTAAACTTCAGACTATAAATTAGTATTTCACATGATTTTGTCATGGATCCTACATGTTTCTGTTTCCTGCTGCTTGATTTCCATGATCAGATTCTTGATTAGTATATTTGTACATTTGTTTCTTTAGCAAAAATATAAGCAAATTGTTGGTAACAAAATAATAATAATAATAATTATACTTATTATTATTATTTTAAGCATTTAAAAAATTACCAGGGAATTCACAAAACCAAAGGATCATCTATCGGAGCATCATTGTTTTAGGCAAAAGTATAATTAGAGTAAAAGATTTGTTAGAATCCAAAGACAGAGAAAAGGACTTGTGTGGTGCCTTTATAATGTGTTGACTTAAGAGTAGAACTACATTTCTGATAATCCCCTTCTCTTTTATGTCTTGCAAACCTGGGACCTAAGACAGCTTCTTGAGAGGTTTGGAGGGTGAGGGGAAGCAGTAGCTATTCATGACTCATCCCATAAATGCAAAGCTGAGGGATCACCTCACTGGCTTAAGAGAGGCCTAGGATACTTATGCTCCTCTCTCACCTTGAGCTTCTCTCATCTTCTCTGGTTACTAGGTGGGTGTTTACCTCTAAGAGCAGGGCCTTGGCTACTGCAGAATATACTGGTTACCAAGGTCAGAAACAGCCAAACTCACAAAGGCTTCAGTTTTTCTCTTGGGGGTCCCAGTCACTGCATGTGGTATTCATATTATCCATGATCTATCTCCTAACATAATCATCTTTCCTCCTTGACCCCTGCCCTGTGGATTCAAGATCCAGGAACAGACACAGAGGCAAGTTTCTCTCAGCAATTTTTTCGACAAGTTCTGGTAATTTCTCATGTTCTTAACTCAAACTCATAGGTTCAATCTTTATTTCCTTCCCCCTGAAGATGTCTATTTGTACTACCCAACATAGCCAATTCCATGTCCCATTTACAAGGAGACCAAATACAATCATGCATAGATTCTAGTAATCAAATGTTAAGGCACACCAACAATAAAATTGAAGCAATATAGAAGCCCCATATTTGCTTATGACATTCCATTACCAATTTACTGAGAAAAAAATTATAATCCCCAAATTAATCTTGCAGGGAGCTACAAGTCAAAACCCATAGCCTGAGAGAGTTTAAAGACAAAAAACAATGTATTTTGATTTTTTAAACTTAAAATTATGAAGAAATTAAAGTCTGTATTGAAATTATGTTCGACCTTAACATTTCAGATTTTCTCTCCCAGGGTAAAGTTGAAATTTCTTCAGTGTTGCTCACCAGGTACATGAATATGTATACTTCAGGACCTGAGAAAATGATTTAATTCACCATCAGGTCTATGACATGACTCATTTTAAATAAGAATGACAGTTTATTAGGAAGCACAATAGTGTCCCCATACTTGGCTCACGTTTTACTCTTAGAGAGCAAGTTAATTCTTGTTCTCTTAGAAATTGTCCCAGCTTGTCTTATTTTTTTCTATCATACAATATTAAGCATTTTCCAAGATGAACACAGAGATGTAATGTTTTATGAAAACAAAGGTTCAATAGAAACTCAACTGTACTCTTGAAAGAATGCCACAATCCTCTTGGTAATTGTCCATTCTCCATTTACTGAAAAAGTCTTTCCCTCTCCGGAAATAGTTCCCTGTAGGACTTAATTTTGGCTTTATGCATTAATTCTACCTAGGGGAATAAACCTTCCATGGCAAGTGCTTTCTTTCTCAAAGAAAGGAATTTGAAACATTGTTGCATTCTTTAAGAGTATTCTCTGAAGGTAGCATGGTCAGTTACCTAATAATCTTGATATTTCTTTGTTTCTTATTGTTACCTAACCTCTTTATTTCCATTTCCATTATGTGCTTTCCATTCAGGGAGAAGAAAAGAGAAAAGTGAGAGAATTGCTTCTGTCTCCCATTGGTCAAATGTTTACCCACTGGTTACCACCCTGTCTCTGGTAGTCATTGAGTGGATCCTGAAGTATCTTCTCCAACTGAGCAATGAACGCCTGGCTGAAGGAGAAGTGGCATCACAAACTCTGTTCAACAAGGACAGTTTAATCCAGTGCAGATATGTTTGCTACCTTGCTAACCACAGTGCCTCTAGATTAAAAGAAGAAGAAGATCATGGTGATGATTATGAAGAAGATTTTTCTTTTCATTTGGCAAAACATGAGAAAACTTGCTTTTTCATTTCATCAAATAAACACATTTAAAATCAAATAACTCTTCACTGAAGAATACACACATGCTTCTACATTTTTTCTCCCTTACAACCATCCAGTGAGGAAAATCATTTTTATTTACCTAACATTGTAAATGAAGAGACAGAACCTTGATGGGGTTAAAAAACTTGTCGAAGTTCACACAGTCAGGAAGTATTAGAAGCAGAATTTAATTGCCAGCCGTCTGCCTCCAGAGTGTGACTCAAGCCAATATGCTATGGTCTCATGAATAAAAATGCTTGCTTGAAAAAAGATGAAATAAACTGGGACATTTAGATTCTAGTAAGGATTATGATTCATGTGTACATGAAAACTCCAAATTATGACATGTCTTTTAATAAGCTCTAGCATCAGTTCTGAGAAATTGCTTGTATATACTATACATCTGCATTGATTTAGGAAAACATATATTTTATTGACATTTTCAAAATGGCATTGTTTTAAAACTCTATATTGCAAATTGTTAGGCCAGAAATCAATGATGTATTAAGACTGTTAATGTAAGCAGTGTTACAAGCTCTTAAAAATGACTGCCACTATTGTTAGTAGATAAATTATGTAAGCTCGGTCGTGTACATCTGTTGATTTGCCAGATAGCTAATTAAAATGCGTTAGAGTCATTATCCTGTTTAAAGGCACATTTTGTGATTTCATAAAATGTCATTTATCTAGTTTAAACCATACTTGTTTTGATCTGCCACACAAAAATCACTAAAGGCCCAGATTTTGCATACAAATATATTTGTAAAGAAGGTGTGTTTTCTTTCAAACTTAGTTTACATAGACTATCATCTATTTTCATTGAATTTATAGTGTACAAAATATAGCATGCCTGATATGCTGATTTTGACTTTTTCCTGATTTAGATTTTATATCTCTAAGCAATTATGTTCAACCTAACAACCATTCTCATAATAATGATCTAACATTTATTGAGTTTTGATATGTAAAGATGATTTTAATTTCTTAATACATACTAAATTATTTAATACTCAGAACAACCTTTTGGAGGAGGCATATCATTACTCTCATTTTTCAAATGAAGAAAAGTCACCAAATGTCAAACTGCAAGTAAGCAATAAGATCCTGGATTCCAATCCAACTCACATCACCACTGTCTTTTTTTTTTTTTTACACACATTTGTTTTATTGGAGCATTATAATTGTACTTATTGATGGGATTATCATTACATATTTGTACTTGGCCAATATCACTCATTCATTGCCTTTTATTGCCTCTCAGTTTTCCTGGTAGAAATCTTCTTTAATTTATAAGAAAAGAAAAACAAAAACAAACTCGATTTTGTGTTCACACAGTAAAATCTTTAACATTACTTAAGCTTCTTAAGACATTAGAAAATTTTTTATTCTAATCCTGTTCTCCAAGGAACACTCTTCAGAATCTAGACAAAGATAAAATCTGTACCATTCAATCTGTTAATGTGTAGACCAGCATTGCATTGAATTTTTGCAGGAATATTTAACTTGATTCATAGACACGGAGACTCAAGAATCAAGGTTTTTTTCTTATAACCATGCACTATGGTTTCACGTCCATCCACCAAAAAGGGTCATCCTGTACAGGGAGCTAGGTTGGCAGTGTAGTGGCATTGAAGTGAGAGTTTTAAGAGGTGAAGCCTAATGAGGGTAATTAGGTCATGGGAGATTCTCCTGTGTGGGTTAATACTGTCTACTGAAAGCTGGCCTGGAAATGAACTAGTTCCTGTGAGAGCAGATTTTTTAATGAATGAGCCTGGTCTCTCCCCAGGCTTTGACTTCCTCTTTCACCCTGTGGTCTCTCTCATTCATGCTCCCACCATATGGCCTCCACTGCCATGTTGTGACACATCCAGAAGACCCTCCCTAGAGACAGAGCAGATGAGGTATTTGATCTTGGAATTAAAGACTTCAAAACAACTACTCTTCCCTTTATAATGTACCCTACATTCATATTTTTAGGCAACACAACATGGTCTCAGACATTGTGTAATAGAAAGAGACTAGTCAGACACTGACAGTATTAGAGTCTTAAGCATAGCAAAAATGAATTCAAACTTTGCAATAACCTTTCTCTTTTCCAACCCTCGTCTATTCTTTGAAAAGAATAGCTTTTAAAAGTTAAAATACAAGAATGTACTATTTTACTCCAGAAACATTATCTCTATATGTAGCATGTCTTTAAAATTAATTAACATAATCATCTATACTTAGAAAAGAATGATTACTACTTAGTAATAGTATTTACATATTACTTAATGTTTCTAACTTATTACTTATTAATAGTATTTTCAACAGGAATAATATTGAAGCTAATTCAATTTCTTTAAATTTATGTTTCACTCTAAACATAGAAAGTTTAAATAAAAGAAAGTCATTGTTTTTCTCTCCCTTTTTGCCTGCTTTCGATTTTTCTTTTCTTGTTTTTATTTTATTTTATTTTATATTGGGTACTGAAACTAGAGGCTCTGTACCACTGAGCCATATCCCTTATTGCTTTATTTTGTTTTATTTTTTGTTTGTTTTAAGATAGGGCTTTGCTAAGTTGCTGATGATAACCTTGACATTGAGATCCTTCTGCTTCAGTCTTTTGAGTTGTTGGGATTACAGGGGTGTACCACCACACTAAGCTTTTCTTTATTTCTTAATAAAGGAAAGGAGGGGAATAATATTTGTCTTTCCAACCTCAGTCAGAAGTTACCTTTCCCCTAATTCTCTGTAAAAAGAATATGTACTTCACCTATCTGTGTCAGTCTATGAATTTACAATAGCACACAGTTTGGGGAGTCTCCGTGGCCTTTGAAAATATTCCTAATCATTATTACTACAGGTCAAATGCCTCAGATCTGAAACCTCAGAGGAAAGAAGTACATTTGTGTTCATGTGCACATGCACACACACATACACACACATTTTTCCGATAAAGGATTGATAAGAAAAGAAAAAAATGTAGCTCAATTTTTAATAAGATCATACCAAGTGAAAATGGTCTGCTGAAGTGTTATGGTTTGTATTACATGTAGTCCTGAAGATCAGTGAGGGTGTGAAATACATGCATGATTTTTCACAGTGAATTTGCTTGCCAAACTTGCTGAGAAAAAGACAGAGAATTTATTTCTAAAAAGCTTCTAGGGGATTGACTTCATAATGAAGCATGTGAGGAATAGATGGTACTTTTCTAATAAGGAGATATAGAGAAACTTGTGTATAAAGTACAAATGGGCTGATAAATATGTGGCTACTTCTGTTTAATGAGAATGCTCTGTACAGTAGCAGGTGAGATTTTCAATAACCAGGGGAAAAGATAATCCTTTATTTTAAAGTCTGCCAGACTCTTCTCTCAGCTATTGCAATGCTTGCTCAATGAGGTAAATATAGGTAAAGTTTATGCCTGGGTTTAAACATCACTGAAACTGATCTCATTACTGTTGACAGAAGAGTCTTTCTGTCTTCCAGTAGTTAAGAATCTGAAATGGAACCATTCCCAGAAGGACTGGCCACCACCTGGCAGCACATTAATTACATGAGTGATACAGTATCAAGGTTTCATCCTTCCTGGAAAGTAAACTTAATCCACGTAGAGATTTATTTTTTCCTGCCTCAGTGCTTCTGCCTGCACTACCATCTATTTAATTTTTTAAATGCCATACTAAACATCCTTATATCCCTCCAGCATTATCTCTCATTGTGTAGCTTATTTTACCATTAGAAGTAAGAAATGTGAGAAAAGTTCAATCTATGGGATTCAGTAGTCCATCCATGTGGTCACCATTCAGAGGTTCTTGGATAGCAAAGTAGGATGGACAAGTGGGTCAGAGAAGGGTCAATGAGAGCACTGGTCGGGGGCAGTTAGTATTCTCTTCAATGAACAATAGGATCCGCTCTGACACAAAACAGTTACGTGTGCCATATCTCCATTAACCAGCATACATGGATGAAGTAAACCTGGGATGGAAAAGGAAATGTATTATTTCTAAGAAACCAAATGTGTAAGCATGTATACATACAGCCTTCTGTTATGAAGAGCTTGTACTTCAGTGGCTTGGAGCCTTAATTTTTAAGGAAAGAATACTTTCTCAGGAAAATACAACTAGGTTTCTATTGAGTTACAAGTGGTGACTTCCACTTGGGTAATTCAGGATCTTAGTCCATGAGTACAACAGGATAACTGCAGAGGTTAATGTTATTATCAATGGTAAATTAGGTTGATGCTAAACAGTAAGGGGAGAAGGGGGCATATGTTAAAAAACCAGGTACTGAGGTAGGGAGAGTTTTTCTTAATGTTTTCATGTACAATAATACAAGAAATAAAACTCAATATAGGAAGGATTAATAAAAATTCAAAACCTTCAGAACTCTGACTTGGATCACTCCATAAGATAAATCTGCATGACCGACGGAGTTGCTTGCTGAGATGACAGCTCAAGTTAAAGCAAGCTGGAGATGGATGTTGAAAGGTCATAAAGACCAAATACTTCATTAGCACAGGAACAGAATGATGAATATAATAGGTATTCTTATATTATCACTGTTTTGCTACATAAATATAGAAAAATATTAACCAATAACATATATTCTTTCCCTTCTTTATTATTTTAAAATGACATGATGGTGTAATTTGAAAACTCATCTTTAGGTACAAAATTATCAGTCTATGAATAGTTGTTGTAGTCTATTGGGTCCACATATTTGTGTAGAAGAAGCAAATAATGGGTGAGTCATTGTTTCTCTTTTAGGGGAAAGTGGTGAGCAACATCATTAAACAAAAACAATGAAAAAATTGTATCACGGTGGGAAAAGGCATGATATGGTTGCTGTTGTTTTTATTTTGAAATTGAAATTTTGTACAAATATGTACTTGTGAATGGAGAAGCTGTTGTACTTCCTGAGTTGCTTCACTATCATCTTGAAATCATCACCACTACCTTCTATACTGCCACCTATAGAGAGGAGAGAAATTTGATGATTTAATTCTAGAATCTCTTTATCCATAAGTTATAGAATGATATTTATAATGCAGAGGATAGGAAAGAGTTTTTGCTCAATGGAGGTACAAGTGAAATATTTAGGTTTATTACAAGCATGAGGATTTTACTGAGTTACAGCATTTCTTAAGGAAGTAATACACATTTATGTTGTAGACATCAGAGAACATCGGGGACATTTTCCCATGTTTTCTGTAGTCTTATAGCTTCTAAACAGTGAATGTTCACATACGTTATTCCTACACATTTATTTTTATTAATACTTGCACTTATGGTAAATTTTTAAACATGTACATATAATTTATTACTTTAGTCATTTGAATATATACTTGATGGCATTTATTTTATTCATATTTTCAGTTTCAGATATAATCATTCTCCAAACTCCTCTCCCCTTGGCCTTGTTAACCTTTAACTATGTTTTGTCTCTAGCAGGTTACCTGACCTAGATATTTTATAAAGGTGAAATCACATAATATTTGTCTAGTTTAGTTGAATTTGTATGATGTTTTTATTATTCATCTCTTTTTTAAATTATTTGAAAACTTCATCCCTTTTTCCTGGCATATAATACTTCATTGTATGTATGCACTAAACTTTGTTCATCCATAAATCTACTGATGGACTCTGAAATATTTTTAACTCTTAATCATTGTGAAAAATGCTGCAATGGTCATTGATATTCTTCAATTATTTTTGTTATATACGTAGGAGTGGCATTTCTGAATGAGACTGTAATTGTATATTTTGCACTTTGAAAAACCAGCAAGCTTTTCCACAGACTTTCCACCATCATCATATATCATCACCATATATATGTATGTATATATCCTAAGTGCTTCCCATTCTTGCCAACGTTTCTTCTTTTTTCATCCCATTTTCATTTTTTCTATTCTAGCCATCTTATTAGATGTAAAGTGATAACCCTTTGTGATTTCCATTTAATTCCTTGATAAATAACAATCATAATTAACTTTATATATGCCTAAAAACCATCTGTTTATCACTTTTGGAGAAATACTTATTTTAATATTTTGCCAATTTTTTGTGTTGTTCTCTTTTAATTGAGTTGTAGGAGTTCTTTATTCTTGATAGTAAAACATCACTAAATATATAATTCTCAAATATTTACTTCCATTCTGTAGTTTGTTTTTTATTTGATATGAAAAGGTTTTAATTTTGTAAATACAACTTACTAGTTTTTTTCTTTTGTCCTTCAGGCTTTGGGTATTACATACAAGAATCCATTGCAAAAGTGCTGTTTTCAAGATTTATTCCTGTATTTTCTTTTAATAGTTTTATTGATTTAGTACTACCATATAGGGCATTCATTTACTTTGAGTTAACACTTGTATATGAGGATTAACTTACTCTTTTTATTGGTGAAATCTTGTTGAAATAGCACCATTTGTTAAAGAAAAAAAAATTTCCTCAATTGAAAAAATGATTTTGGAACTTTTTTTCAAAAATCAATTGGTCACTTCTGTATGGGTTGATTTCAGACCTCTCAATTGTATTCAGTGATCTCTGTGTCTATCTCTATGCAAGTACCACATTCATTTCATTATTTTAAGATGGTAATCCTCCAACATGTTTTTTAAGATTATTGTGGCTATTTTGGCTTTCTTGCAATTCTCTGTTGAATTTGATAATTGACTTGTCTATTTCTGTAAAAATGCTGCAGGAATACAATAGGGATTGAGTTGATGTATACCAGACTATTTTGGGTAGAATTTAGGAAGGAGGAATGTCTTTATATTTACTTAGTTCTACTCTAATGATCTTCAGCAGTGGCGTGTAGTTTTCAGTGTAAAAGTCTTTCACCAGCTTGGTTAAATTTACTCCTAAAAGTTCTATTCCTTTGGATGTCACCATATATAAAATTGATTTCTTAATTTGCTTTCAGTGTGTTCATTCTGGGGATATAAAAACAAATAACCCAATCAATAAATGGGCAAATACCTGAATAGGCACTTCACAGAAGAAGAAATACAAATGATCACAAATATATGAAAATATGTTCAACATCTTTAGCAATTAGAGAAATGCTAATTAAAACTACAGTGAAATTCCATTTCACTCCAGTCAAAATGGGAATTATCAAGAATACAGTGACAATAAATATTGGCTAGGATGTGGGGAGAAAGGTTCACTCATACATTGCTGGTGGAGTTGCAAATTGGTGCAACCACTCTGGAAAGCATTATGGAGATTCCTTAGAAAACTTGGAATGAAACCACCATTTGACCCAGTTATCCCACTCCTCAGTTTATACCCAAAGGGCTTAAAATCAACATGCTACAGTGATGCAGCCACATCAATGTATATAGCAGCTCAATTCACAATAGCCAAGCTATGGAACCAACCTAGATGCTCTTTACCACATGAATGGATAAAGAAAATGTGGTGTATGTCCAGGATGGTATATTACTCAACTATAAAGAAGAATGAAATTATTGCATTTGCCATTAAGTGGAAGAAGCAGGAGAATATCATACTAAGTGGAATAAGGAAAACCCCAAAATACAAAGGTTGAATGTTCTTTCTGGTATGTGGAATGCCAACTTGTAAAAAGGGAAGCTAGGGAGGGGAAGAATATAAGTTCACTTAATTAGACAAAAAGGAATAACGCGAAGGGAGGAGATCTGAGAATAGGAAAGACAGTAGAATGGATCAGAGACAACTTACCTATACTCATGTTTGAATATATAACCAGTGTAACTCCACATCATGTTGAACCACAAAAATAGGATTAAAATTGTAATAAGCTGCACCCCATGTATATTTACACCCTACTGTCATGTATATCTAAAGAACAACAAAAATAATAATAATAAAAATTATTTGCTCAAATTTTTTCATTTGGATTCTTTGGAAAATCTATTTACTATGTCAGACCATTTTCAAAGATAGTTTTGCTTTCCAGTGGCTGCACCAATTTGCAACTCCACCAGCAATGTAAAAGTGCCTTTTCCCCCACATTCATGCCAACATCTATTATTGTTTGTGTTCTTGATAATAGCCATTATAATTGAAGTAAGATGAAATCTTAGAGTTGTTTTAATTTGCATTTCTCTAATTACTAGAGATGTTGAACACTTTTTCATATATTTATTAATTGCCTGTGTGTCTTCTTCTGTAAAGTCTCTGTGCAGTTCCTTGGCCCATTTATTGATTGGGTTCTTTGTATTTTTGTTGTAAAGTTTTGTAAGTTCCTTATAAATTTTGGAGATAAATGCTCTATCTGAAGTGCATGTAGAAAAGATTTTCTCCCATTCTGTAGGCTCTCTCTTCACATTCTTGATTGTATCCTTTGCTGAGAAAAAGCTTTTTACTTTGAGTCCATCCCGTTTATTGATTCTTCCTTTGATTTCTTGTGCTTTGGGAGTCTTGTTGAGGAAGTCTGATCCTAAACCAACATGATGAAGATTTGGGCCCACTTTGTCTTCTATTAGGTGCAGGGTCTCTGGTCTAATTCCTATGTCTTTGATCCATTTTGAGTTGAGTTTTGTGCAGGGTGAGAGGTAGAGGTTTAATTTCATTTTACTGCATATGGATTTCCAGTTTTGCCAGCACCATTTTTTGAACAGGCTATCTTCTCTCCATTGTATGTTTTTGGCTCCTTTGTCTAGTATGAGGTGACTGTATTTATGTGGTTTTTTCTCTGTTTCTTCTCTTCTGTACCATTGGTCTGCCTGTCTATTTTGGTGCCAATACCATGCTGATTTTTTTTTTTTTTTTTTTTTTACGATTGCTCTGTAGTATAGTTTAATGTCTGATATTGTAATACCTCCTGTTTCACTTTTTCTTTTCAGGATTGTTTTGGCTATTCGAGGTCTCTTGTTCTTCCAGATGAAGTTCATGATTGCTTTCTCTATTTCTATGAGGAATGTCATTGGGATTTTAATTGGAATTGCATTGAATTTGAATAGTGCCTTTGGTAGAATGGCCATTTTAACAATGTTAATTCTGCCTGTCCAAGAACATGGGAGGTCTTTCCATCTTCTGAGGTGTTCTTCAATTTCTTTCTTTTACATTGCTGGTGGAGTTGCAAATTGGTGCAGTCACTCTGGAAAGCAGTATGGAGAATCCTAAGAAAACTTGGAATCCAAAACCACCTTTTGACCCAGTTATCCCACTCCTCGGTTTATACCCAAAGGACCTAAAATCAGCAAACTACAGTAACACAGCCACATCAATGTTTATAGCAGCTCAGTTCACAATAGCTAGACTGTGGAACCAACCTAGATGCCCTTCAACAGATGAATGGATAAAGAAACTGTGGTATATATACATAATGGAATACTATTCAGCCATAAAGAAGAATAATATTATGGCATTTGCAAACAAATGGGTGGAATTGGAGAATATCATGGTAAGTGAAATAAGCCAAGCCCAAAAAACCAAAGGCTGAATGTTTTCCCTGATAAGTGGAGGATGATATATAATGGGGGTGGGGTGGGGAATGAGAGAATAATGGGGGAATTTTAGAATATGTAGAAGAAAATGATAGGGAGGGGGTGGTATGAAAAATGGTGGAATGAGACAGACATCATTGCCCTATGTACATGTATGATTACACGAATGGTATGAATCTACATTGTGTACAAACGTAGAAACAAAATTATGTACCCCATTTGTGTACAATGAATCAAAATGCAGTCTGTAAAAAATTAAAAGCTAAATAAAAATAATAAAAAAATAAAATGCAAGTTAAAAAATGCCAAAAAAGAGATAGTTTTGCTTCTTTTCAACTTGAGTGATTTTTATTTTTTATTTATTGCCTTTTTAATTGACTTAAAGTTCAAGTACAATGTTGAACATCAGTGATGGAAATGGGCATCATTTTCCTGTTCCTAATATTTTACAGTGGAAATTTTGAATCTTACACCATTAAGTATAATGATAATCATGATGATCTTCTCTTCTTATGTGCTTTTCTGTGAATTTTTATCATTAACATATGTTTGGATTTGTGAAGTGCCTCTTTTGCATCAGTTAAGATTATGATGTGTTTGTTTTCCTTCACTTTACTAATGTGTTTATATTATTTCCTTATATTAAAATACCATCACATTACTGGGATATAAGCCACATTTGTAGTGTATGATCCTTTTAATATGCTGTAAAATTTGTCTTGGCAATATTTTTTGACAATATCTGTATGAGTAGTCTTAAGACATATTGTCTGTAATGTTATTTTCTTTAGACATCTATATCTGGCTGGTTTTTTGGAATATAACAGTGGAGACATGGAATGAACTGGGACTTTTTTTTCTTTTCTCTTCAATTTTTTGGAAATGCTTGAGAATTATTGTTAATTTTTCTTTAAATGTGTGCTAGAAATCAACAGTGAATTCATCTGATCCCAGACTTTTCTTTGTTGAGACCTGTTATAGTTCAGATATAAGATGTCCCACAAAAGCTCATGTGTAAAACAATGCAAGAAAGTTTACAGGTGAAACAATTTGATTATGAGAACCTCCATCTAATTATTGTATGAATTCCCTTGTTGGGAACAGTGAATGAATTACAGGTTTCTTTGAACCATCCCTAGGCAGAGGCCCTGTGGAGAACTCTGGGTGGAAACTCACGCATTGAGACTGCTCAATCACTGGTGGCCCTCTCTATAAAGGGGTTCTGTGTCTCACAGAATTTATTGGTTCAATAGCTTTAGGTTCAAACGCCAGCCGTCCAGAGCTAGAAGACATATGGGTGTAAGTTGATAGACTTTAATTGGGCTGTTCCCTTCATTTTTGTTTATCTTGAAGTATCTTCCTCACAATAAAGGCTTTTGGTGTTTAAACCTACATAATAAACATGTGGAGCCTGTTCATGGCCAGGCCTTCTTCCACCAGGAGTTAGATTAGTCCACCAAGTCCCACTTTTCTCTATAATTGTGTGTTTATTTGTCCTATTTCCCAATCCTCTCACTGACTACTTCCAGAAAACTGATCAAACATTGTGCGAGTTAACTTCATTCTCTGATAGAGATTAACTATGTGGTAACTGCAGGCAGACAGGGTGTGGCGGAGGAGGTGGGTCACTGAGGGTGTGCCTTTGGGTTTTATATTCTGTCTGTGGTGAAGAGAGTTTTCTCTCTTTCTCTCTCTCTCTCTCTCTCTCTCTCTCTCTCTCTCTCTCCCCCCCCCCCCTTCTCTCTGCTCATGGTGTGATGTCTGAACAGTTTTATTTTGCCAAAATCTTTCACCATGAGGTTCTGTCACACATTGAACCTAGAGCAATGGAGCCAGCCATCTCTGAATTGAGACCTCTGAAACTGTGCGTACCCAAATAAACCCTTCCTCCTCTAAAATTGTTTTTGTTGGGTCTTTTTGTCACAACAGTGAAAAAGTTAATTAAAACAGCAATTGGTACTAAGAAGTAAGGTCCTTATTGTGACTTACCTGACCATATGATTCAGAAGGTTTTGGAGCTTTTTGGAATTTGGGGAAGGGATTACTCCATAGTACCCAGCTCTCATAGATGAAGTGTATGGTGTGTCTTTCATTGAATGAATACTGTGCCTTCAAATTTATGAATATAAGGGTTGATGAAGATTCTTTTATAAAAGTATATTGATACCTAACTAATGGTTATGTGTTATCCATAAGTATATCTATGTTTATATTTAAAAGTGTGTGCATGCATAGATTCAATTATAAAGATTATATACCAAAATATTAATGGTGTTTGTTTGAAATTCAAAATAATTAAATAATTTTATTTTATCTTAAAAAGAGAAATTTTTATTTTCATTTACCTACATGGGCTAATATTTTGGAATATCAGGATAATAATTTATGACAAAATAAAATTAACAAAAATTAAAATATATAAGGGTTTAGAAAAGATACATACTACTAGACTGTCAAACTGAACTTTGATCATTTAAAGAGAAATAAATTAATAAAATGATAGACTAGATGACACATGTCTTTAATATTCCCAAACAAGTGGATATTTGTAGTTTTATACTTAACATTGTCTTCATTTTTCAAAAGGCAGAAGACCCTAAACCATGTGAAGAATTATAAGAATAAAGAATAAAAATAATTATCAAAAGTCTGGTATGCCTCATTAAGCTAAATATATAAAAAAATTTAAACCCATATCTGAGTGCTCTACCTGAGAATAATTAAAGTACCCGTTACTTGTAGAAATTTTATAGCAAAAATTTCTTTTACAGATAAAAGCAAGTCATTGAATAGTATATTTTTATTCTCCTTGCTAACATTTCCCATATCTGCTAAGTCTTTGACTTAATTAACTTAATTAACTGAATTTCAATTTTAGAATGCAGCAATTTTTGTGTAACAAGTATGTATTTGGTCTTTTATTCTTACATTTACTCTAATTGAAGTACACTTATTTATTGTAAAATAAAGTCATTTTTATTACTTCTGTATCCTCTACAACTATATGCTTTTTTCTACACAGGCACAAATATTAATGATTTATCACAATTTGAAAGAGCTATTAATAGGCAATGTTAGCTTAATCCAATATGTCTTGAATTTCAGATTAGTCACTAAAAATATAGGTAGAAAAAATAACCATATTAGATTGATTAGGAATTCCCATAAAATTTTAAATTTCAACAAAACTAAATTTAAAAAAAAAGTATTTGGCTAGTATTGATTTGCAATAATTTGTGATCGATGGTGACAGATTACCAAAACAAATAATTCAATTTTATGAAATATTTCAGGTTGAAAATGGTATTTTGTAAAGAATGATGTATATATTACAAATTAATTGAATTTTAAACATGTAAATCTTTATCCCACCTATATGTATTTCTCAGAAAAATAAAATTGCTACTTTGTAACGCATGTTAAAATTTTATCCTTATGAAGAAATTATAGTGCTCTCTCCAGTTAGAGCCTTTCTTTTATCTTAGAATACATTCTAGTGATAAATTGAATGTCTTGTATATAGTAGAAAATGCAGGCTGAAGTTAGAGAGTTATTCATTTTTTATTAAATAATAGAGAAATAATGACAGTAGCATTTCTCCTTGAAAAGGAATATGTTAATTAAAGATGATCCCTCTGAGAAGTTTAGTTAATATTTTTTGAGCCTGGTGTTAAATCCATTGTAAATCAATGCCTTAGAGTCACCAGGTCTTTTTAAAATTATTACTTACCTGTTCAAATGATTTATTATACATTTGGTGGACTATTTGGTCCACATATATTTATAAGTATTATATTCTAATTATAGATTACTATTTTTTGAATCACATATAATTTAATCTGAGAAATGGCTGCTGATTCACCATTTGAAGGCATTTTTGGTTCATTTTCTCATGTGTACTGCAGTTGAGCATTTCCTAAAACTTGACTTTAAGTAATATAATATAAACCTGCTCCCCCACCCTTTATGCTGCAGCCATTTCTCTGCCTCCCAACTTACAACTTAGTTTGTCAGTCTGTGAACATCCTAGCTAGCTATTGGTTCATCAGTCAGCCTGCAAGTATCCTTCTCAGTTATTGGTACCTTGTTAGCCCATGGAATTCGACTGCTTAAGAATGGCTCCCCTGCCATTTTCTCTCTCTCTCTCCCCCTCGCTTTCATGCTCTCTCCTCCTGGCTTTCACTCTCTCTTGTGCGTGTATGCTCTCTCTCTTTTCCTCTTATTTTCTCTCTTACCCTGCAGGGAGATACTCTGCCTGTTTGCTTAATAAGCTCTCTTATGTGAGCTCCTGCGTCCGGAGTGGTTTCTGGGTTCTTGCATTGGTGCCATGACTCAGATGGGTTTGGACCACTTGGTGGGTGGAATGCCATCCATCACCCCCGACCCCCAGATACTGGTCTCACCTTCCATTTGCCTGGACACTCTCCACATCCACCACCAGCTTTCAGATTGGTGAGTTTGCCCCAGGTCAGCTTCAACACTCCTCTGCTGACCTGAGAGGCAACCACTGATGGTCCGGTACCCTCAAAGTAGTTGAGGAATGGGGGCTTCCTAATCCATGACTTGGCAGCTACAGCTGGCCCTCTTAGTTGACCTTATCTGACCTTGGGGCCCTGATCTTTATGGTGGAGATTCTCTCTCAGGGTTGAGGCTCCTCTTCACATTTGCTCTTGCTCTCGAAAATCCTGACTTCAGGTCCTCAACTCTCTCTGCTTTTGCCTGGCCACACGCTGATGTTTGTGTGATGAGTCCATCTCTGTGCTGCCTTCTCCTCCCCAGCGACTAGTCTGAGACCTCGGGATGCCCTGGACACTGGCTCGGCTGTATAAGTCTTCACCACGGGATCTGGGTCCTCCATTCTGGCAGATTCTCCCCTGGAATGTCTACTAGATAATCTTAAACCCCTTTACCTGACCCCCTGCCTAGGTAATTGATCCAAAATGGCTACATAGTGGCACACAGCTTCTGTGAGTGAGTGAGCAGATGGAAAGGGAGTCCTTATCTTCAAGTCTTTTCTTACTTGCACTTCTTTGCTCTTCCTGAAAACTTGAACATCTCCTTTTGGCTTCTTCTCCCCCTCTTAATCCCTCCTCCTCCTCTGACTTCGACTTGGCTAACAAACCACTCCCATACCGGTCCCTTGCAGCAGAGGCCCCTCTGACCACTGCTTCTCCATCTCCTTTTCCCTGTCCTGTTTCTGCTTCTGTTCTCCTGCCCAGCCCACCCATTCCTCCTGCCATGAGGTCCTCTGCACATATTCTAGCTCCCCATGGGAGGTGGCTGGTGTGGAGGAAGTAACCCTAACCAGCCCAACAGTCAGTGGTATGTCATAGTAAGAAGTATGATATAGAAGCCCCATTCCCCAAAAGTAGCAGGAGATAATGTTTCATAATTTTCTGCATCCAAACCTGACTCAATTCCCAACCAGGAAAAAAGTTTAAAAGCCCTAGGCAATTCCCCCTGCCTAGACTTGCTGCATTGGAATGTAGACTGCAGTTGGCTCAGTGAGGGACCAACCTGAGATCGAAGAAAAAAAATGTGTCCATTTTAAATTTCTCCTGGGCTGCAACACAGAACACTCTATTTCTCCCTCTTACCCCTTCTCTCTGCCCTTCTCTTTCTCACTCTTTCATGCTATAATTAGTGGCCATTATCATTTTTCTTCTAGGACTCTTGTTTTTCTAAAATGCTGTATTTTTTGAGCTCACAATTTTGATCCTACATACCTAGGTTAATGATTTTTGATCAGATCTTTTTATCCAACTGTAGACTTAGTTTTGAATATCTGTTACATTGCAATGGAGATAAATGTTGCAAGGCCTATGCTTTTGGGTTATGTGTTGTCTGTCTGTGTGCAACTAAATATAAGCATGCATAAAATTAAAATTTTAAAAATGGATCCAAATACTTTTAATTCATGTGATTTAAAAAGGTTCAACTAGGTAAACTAATAAGAGTAAAATGTCTTTAAAATTAACTCACAAGTCTCTAGGTGGTCAAACTAATAAAATGTTGATGTTTATAAAATGTCTAACATCAATTTTTTCTAGGACTTTTCTTCAACAAGAAAGAGACAGCAAATACTGTCAGTACACTTGTCTGATATCATGTCTTTTTTTTAACAATAAGATGAGTGAATTAGAGTTGACATGTATGGGATTACTCAAATGTGTTTGTTAGAGACATCTGATTAATTTACAGTTAAAATGTTCATTATTAAATAACATCAAGTACTCTTAACTCCTTAAATTTCATGGAGTAACATACTTAAACATTATTGGTATTTTCATAGGTTGGTAAATAAAAGAGTTCATAATTGCTTTGTGTCATTACTAAAATCAAGGTTACTGAGAGTTAAGTCCTAACAGGTACAATTCTATATACAAAGTGTTCAAAAAGTTTTGACTGTGCTTCATTTAGAGTACTATAAATAACAAAATATTTAATCTTATTAAAATGGAGTAATTTATCTAAATTCAGAAATTTCATAAGAGTTGTTTCAGAATGTGAACAAAAAGGGGGTCAACAGATAGGAAAGGAAAAATAAAAGGTTCTAGTTATGAAAATATATTTAAAGTTCTTATGTGATGAAATATATGAGGTTCAAAGTAAGTGCTAAGAAAGTCTGTGTAAGTAAAGGGCAAATTTCAACAAGTTTGTGTGTAACTAAGTTGGTTACAAGTATGTGAGACAATCAGTTAAAACTATTTGAGCTTTTTCCTAAGGTCAAATACTAATGTACTGATATAAGCCAAAGTTTAATCTAAAATGACAAGGATTTCTTAAAAAAACACTAATTTACTCTTAATAGTATGTCTTTTAAGTTCTATTCTTTAGAACAATTAGTCTTAAAAATTGGATTTTATACAATTATGGTTAAGCAACAACTGTTAGAGCATTGTACTATGTTACAGAGTCTAAATTATTCGTTAATAACTAAATTTGGAATGGTCATTCTTTGTTATTAAATGTGTTCATATTTTCCAGGTATACAAGCCTTTAAAGCAGAAAATTTATCAAACTGCTATTCTCCAAATTAAACTTGTCTGTAATGGTAATTTTAAATTTATATAGAGTAAATTTTATTGGGGACTTATTTCTATCATTTAATGTTCTATTAAGGAGCTGTTATCAATAGGGTTTATGTAAAATTTGTTACATTTTACACTGAGATAAAAAATTTAAATGTAAATGTATTTCTAAAAGTTAGTGAGAGCCTGATTTGTTTAAAGGTTAATATTGTGAAACATGAAAGCATTTTGCCACTTTGCCACACAAAAGGAAAGTTAAAAGCTCTCTCAGTCTTTCTTTTATGTTTTAGATATAATGCTAAATTGTGTTAATGTTCATATAGACTCAGGAATCAATATATGTAAACTTCTTAAAATGAAATTTAAGAAAAAAGCAAAGATCAACATCAGGCTCCTTACCTACCTGAGATAAGACTTTGTCTCCCCTCCCACTTTACTTCATGTTAGAGTGGCTCCAAAATAAGCCAGACTCCAGCTTCTTTAAATTTATATTCAAAAGATTGGTTCTTGTTGTAAAACTACTGTGATCTCAAATGGGATATAATGTAGAGCTCAGCCAAAAATTCAAGATAACCATTATACAAGTTGAATATATTTTTACTCTTGCTAATTTTATTTTGTAAAACTGCTACCTGTTTTGCAGAGGTACTGCTTCAAGAATACAGAACCTGGGTAACTTGTGATAATAAACCATCGCCTATAGAACAGACAGTATATGATGGTAACTTCCATTACTAATACAGACTCCAGTTAAATAAAAGGGTAAATAACTGTAAAGTTACAGACATTGAAGTTAAAGCCCAGTACTCTTACGTTACGACTGGTGAGATTGACTTGCTGGATGGTTAAGATCAAACTTAGAGATTAAAATTAAATACAGAGGCTAAGAAAAACCAGTATTTGGATCTTGCCCTCAGTGTCAGCCTGAACCCAGGGAACAAGAGGACCTCTCCTAAGGAGCTTTGCAACTCTGGGTCACACGACCTCCTGATCAGGGAGATTAAGACCATGAGAGGATAAAAAAGCCAATCAGTGCCTCTGCTGCATAGGAGAGTCATTGAAAAAGGGAGACATCTCTGATGCTTCCAAGGGAAGCCACTTCACCAAGGAGACCCTACCTAGGGGATGGCACTAAGGAACTAAGAAGTTGCTCTCAATTTCCCCATGAGTGACCCCTATGGGAACTCAGCTGACCCTTTAACAAGACGGGAACAGGTCAATTTGACCAACTTGATCTTAGACACCTAGCAAAATAGTTAAAAACAAAATATAGCCATTCTTGGGCATTTAAAAGAAACAGTAGTTAAATGTAACTTAAAATATACACTTGTGTTAGCCCACTAGAATAAAGACTGGAAGCTACAAAAAAGAGATTCTTAGGCAAATGTGCCTGATCAAGAGAAACTGTTAGATTCAGAAGTTTTTATTCAGTTTAAGGCCTATAGACATTCCTATACACAGGTAGGCTTAATCTATGTTTACTAGTATGATTATCTAGCCCTAAGTAACAGAAATAAACACAGGTTATACTAATAAAAGGATTTTTACAAAAATCATATGACATTAAGTAGCTTAAATATATTTTCTGGGAACATCAATTACATTAAGAGTTAAATGTTATATTTACATTCCTGGTAACCTGGACAATGTTAAAGTTCCCACATAAAGGCCTTGTCCTCTCCAGCCTTTGTGAGACCTTGTTATGGGAACATTTTCTCAGTTCTTCCACCTCCTGGTGAGGGATTATTGACTTCTGTCTCTTCATGATATTCATTGACATGTTCCAGATTCTGCAACATTTATTTTGTATTAATATCATTTCAGTACTCATGTCTTTTTGTTCTTCTCTCATAGAAGCACCCACCTCCAGATGCCTTTACAACCTGCTCTTCCCCAGCCAGACTTCTACCATGGATCCCTCGATTGACCCAATTTTTAAAAAGGGAACTCCAAACCACTTGCTCCACACTGCCCACTTCCAGTTCAAAGCAGCCAGAGCAGTCGTCACTCCCTTTCCCTACAGCAGTAAGTAGTTCCTAAAACTAGAGGGGGGAATGAAGCCAGAATTGGCAGTTAGAGTAGAAATAGGAGATCGGTCAAATTGAGGAAATGAAGTCCATGAAAGCCATCTGCCTCTGGAAGTCTGGAAGTTGGAGACTGCCTCTGGGAGAATGGAATGTCAAGAATCTTCAGAGTCCATTGTTTACCAAATGTCCCTGCCCTTATTGAGGACTGCAGGCAAGGAACTGCTAATTAATGCCCTCTGGGCCCTTGCCTGGCTGAATTACTTTGGCTCTCCCCCTGCCCCATCCACTTCTTACTTTTTACATCTCACCTGCAAAACCAGGCCTAGTCATGTAGGCAGGAAGGAGAGATAAGGGGGGAGAGAACTGGAGAACAAAAGGTCTTCTTATAAAAAAAAAAAGGGATAATATAATATAATATAAAGCTGCTCCCCTGTCCTTTATGCTGCAACCATTTCTCCACCTCCCAACTTACACCTAGCTTGTCAGTCTGTGAACATCCTAGCTAGCTATTGGTTCATTAGTCAGCCTGCAAGTATCATTCTCTGTTATTGGTCCCTTGTTAGCCCATGGAATTCGACTGCTTAAGAACAGCTCCCCTGCCATTTTCTCTCTCTCTCTCCCCCTCACTTTCATGTTCTCTCCTCCTGGCTTTCACTCTCTCTCTTTTGCTCTCTCTCTTTTTCCTCTCATCTTCTCTCTTACCCTGCAGGGAGAGACTCTGCCTGTTTGCTTAATAAACTCTCTTATGTGAGTTTCCACATCTGGAGTGGTTTCTGGGTTCTTACACTAACAAGGACTTTGTTTTTGTCATAGACCTCTTCACTGACTAAAGCTAAGATATTCTACAATGCTCATATCTACCTACACTCCTGCCACCAGGACATGATTGTTTTCACCAGTCCTTTTTCTCAAAGATTTTTGTTTTATTTTAAGATATATTAATTTATTTTAAATAACAATAATGAATTCCTCATAAACTAATGAAGCTAGATAAAAAAGAGACAAATATGTGGGGTGATAGATATTAGCATGATTGTGGCAATCATTTCATAAAGCACATGTGTACAAAAGCATCGCTTTATAGACGTCAAATATGAACGAGTTTTACTGTGTTTATACCTCATTAAAGCTAAAAAGAAAGAATTCTTTCTCTGCTCCAACATCATAAAAGGTTTTTCCATATTATGTACTTCAGTGTTTTAATACCATAAACAAGGGTTTAATATCTAACTGACTTATTTGCTTTGAAAAGAGACTAGGTTTTCAAAGGTTATTCATTTACCTGACTCATATTACTAAGGGATAAAAATTTCAGTAACAACAGAATTTTCTTCCAGAGTAAGTTCTTCTTCTGTAATAGAATTCTTTTTTTTTAATAAGAGCATTGTAATTGTACAAAATATCTGAGTTTACCCCAACTAAAGCATATGTGTGTGCAATCTTACCCACTCCATTTCAGTCACTGTTTTTCTCTCCCTTCCTCTCTCCCTCCTCCTACCTGCCTCCACTTTACTAACCCACCACTTGCTCATCCATTTATCTATCCTTGAATAACACTTTCCACACACATCTACAGGTAAAATTCTCTGGGGTATATTCTGCAGTTAAATTTATTCCACCTTTCCTCTTATTTCTCATTCTTTTTCCCTACCTCTCAATCTCCTTCTTCTACTCCTCTAATTTCCCCTGTATCTTCATGAGATCTGAGGCCCCCCATATACTATTCCTTATTTTGCTTTAACTTCCACATGTGAGAAAAAATATTTGACCTTTGATTTTCTCTACCTGGTTTATTTCACTTAGCATCATGTTTTTCACTTTCATGCATTTGCCAGAAAATGTCATAATTTCATTCTTCTTTATGGCTATTCTTCTTTATGGCTGAGTGAAACACCATTGTGTGTGTGTGTGTGTTTGTATATATACAAACACACACACACACACAGAGTGCAATGGCATTTTATATTTATATTTATAAATATAAATATATGGACAAATATATATTTTACATAGATTTATATATGCATATGTTTTATATTTATATTTATATTACTACATTTTTATCCATTCATGTATTGATGGGCTTTATCACTGATATCATAATTTGATTATTGTAAATTGTGCTGCCTTAAACATTGAAGTGTCTATATCATATAATATGCTGATTTTGGTTCTTTAGGATAAATACCAAGAACTGAGATAGCTGGATCATATGGTGGTTCATTCCTTATTTTGTAGACTCTCCACAATGTTTTCCATATTGCTTGTTCTAATTTGTAGTCCTACCCCCAATATGAGTGTATTCTTTCTCCCAGATCCTCACCAGCATTTGTTATTATTTGTATTCTTGATAGTTGCCGTTCTGAGTGGAGTGAGATAAACTCTTTTGATTTCCTTTACCCTGATTGCTAGGAATGCTGAAAAATTTTTCAGATATTTGTGTTGGCCACTTGCACTTCTTTTGAGAAATGTCTGTTTAGGGTTTTGTGCTGAATTTATTAATAGGGTTGCTTGTTTGGTGTTCTTTTTTGACTTTAAAAAAATTTTATTGGTTCTTTTTCAGTTATATATGACTGCAGAATCCATTTTGATATAATTTTACAGGCAGCAAATATATCTTATTCTAGTTAGATTCCCATTCTTATGCATGTACATGGTGGTGGGATTCACTCTGTGTGTGTGTGTGTGTGTGTGTGTGTGTGTGTGTGTGTTTTCATTTATGTACATGGGAAAACTGTTGGATTCATTACACTGTCTTTCCTTTGCTTATTCCCACTACTTTCCCTCCATTCCCCATCTACTGCAGTTCTTTTCTTCCTTTCACCCACACCCCTTATTGTGGGTTAGTTTCCACGTATTGGAGAAAACATTCAACCTTTTGGTTTTTGGGACTGACTTACTTCACTTAGCATGATTTTTCTTTAGAATTTTTATTTCCTTATTGAAGTGATCATACACTTCTATCTTGTCTCTAATTTTACTCCTTACATCATCTATTATCTCATAGGTCATTTTAATTATAAGCTTTCTAAGTTCCTTCTCTGACATTGCCTCCACTTTGGTGTAGCTGGAGTCTGCTATTGAGTCATTCTGGTTTGTTTGGGCTGCTTTTTCCCTTGCTTTTTCATATTGTTGGTGTGTCTACCCATCTTTCTATATGAATCTGAAGCAGCAGAACTTTTATTATTTGCATTTGCTGATTCTGTTTCCTGTGCCTCACAGAGTGGGGGGCAGTGGCCAAATAATTGCAAACAACTGTGCATACTATATATAGCACTAAATCAACTACCTAATTCTGATCTTGACACTTACAAAGTTAATTGACACAATAAACAGTAATGGTAGGCTCAGCAATTTCTATCAGTAAAGAGAGTAAGTAGTCATGAATAATATCTGGCATAAAATCAATCAGTGTTTTCTATGACTTCCAGTGTATTAATTGTTGCTATAACATTAGTGGTGGGGTTTGATGTCTTATAAACTGTTAGATATGGAAAATGAAAAACCCCAAAATAGTGAAGCCTGAGAAAAGGGAGTAAAAAAGAAAGTCATACATTGATAGCTTTCCCAATGCATTCTTTCCAAATAACAGAACAATACCTAGAAAGGAAGCCAATGCTTTGATCCTTCCCCAAATGAATCCTTTCCAAGTGACAGTACAATGAGACACTAAAAGGAAAGAGATAAGCGCTGTACCCTGACCCCAGATTCTCCATTCTTCTCCAAGTCAAAATATTGTCCAGAAAAAAACAAATTTTCAAATTCTCAAAAACCTGTTTCCTGAGTGCACAAACTGATTGCTGACCCCAGATCCCTCCCATTTTCTTCAGTAAAACAGACCCCAAATTCCTGAGTGCCCAAACTAACATGCTTATTAATTAAGTCACTTCTCAATGTAATCAATATAAGCCCAGACCTTCCTTTGTTTAGTGGCTCATTTTCTACCAGGAGAGTGAAAGACCCTCAATCCCCCTGTCCAAGGAAGATCGCGCGAAGACACTGGCTACAAGAGCAAGAGGCTGTTTATTGATACACAGGAGCCTGCGGGTGCTCAGCAAAACCTCAGCCGGAGCTTCGGAGAACTGGCACACTGGGCTTTGGGGTACAGGGTTTTTATAGGGTGTAGGGGCAGGTTTCGCGCGCGCAGTAAGCAACAGGTTTCTTATTGGCTATTTTGAATCCAGCACATAGGTCACCTAAAGGGTAAGGTTGTTTTTCAAATTTTTGCTTGACATCTTCATGGTTCCTGCTTATCAGTTCCTGTTTCGTTCGGGTGTGCCCTGGGACTCGATATTCTGTACTTTCCCAACCGCCCTGTTCTTTCTCAGTTCCCATTTATCAGTGTAACGGCCCCCAGGCAGGTCGTGCTATTGAGAGCATGGTGGTATCTGTGCTGCTAACTGTCTCAAGGACAAACAGGACTGCTGGGCCCCTGCGTTTACCAAGGTTGTTAAGAGATATTTGTCCGAGGAATGTGCGGTTGCCTGGAGACCTTATCCGTCAAGGACGGGAGCGGGGCTTAGCCCCGACTCAGGGTTCAAGGCATGGAGCTGGGGCCTTTCAAGAGTGGGTCCAATGGCATCACCCCATTCCTGTCCACCCTATTTCTGCATGAAACCTTGTTTCTGAATAAACAGATGAGATGATTCATGAAGTTTGTGTCCAGCCCAGTCTTTATGAGGTAACATAAGCCAACTAGTGTTAGGAGAAGCTAAAATCCGAGTTCCTTAAGAGGAAAGAAGAAGAGACAGGAAGATAGAAAGGGGTTTGTACTAATTTGCAACCCCACCAGCAATGTATGAGTGTTCCTTTTTCACCACATCCTCGCCAACACCTATTGTTGCTTGTATTCTTGATAATCGCCATTCTAATTGGGGTGAGATGAAATCTTAGGGTAGTTTTGATTTGCATTTCCCTTATTACTAGGGATGTTGAACATTTCTTCATATATCTGTTGATTACTTGTACATCTTCTTCTGTGAAGTGTCTGTTCATTTCCTTAGACCATTTGTTGATTGGGTTATTTGTATTCTTCGTGTAGAAAGCAGAAAGCAGTGTGGAGATTCCTCAGAAAGCTTGGAATGGAAACACCATTTGACCCAGCTCTCCCACTCCTTGGCCTATACCCAAAGGACTTAAAATCAGCATACTAAAGAGATACAGCCACATCAATGTTCATTGCTGCTCAATTCACCATAGCCAGATTGTGGAACCAACCTAGATGCCCTTCAGTTGATGAATGGATAAAGAAACTGTGGCATATTTATACAATGGAATATTACTCCGCAATGAAGAATGATAAAATTATGGCATTTGTAGGCAAATGGACGAAATTGGAGAATATCATGCTAAGTGAGATAAGCCAATCTCAAAAAACTAAAGGACGAATGATCTCGCTGATAAGTGGAAGAGGACATATAATGGGGGGTGGGAGGGGTTAGCATTAGGTTTAGGGTTAGGTTTAGGGTTAGGGATAAGGAGAGCGGTAAGAATGAAGGAAAGAAGGACTGTATAGAGGGAAAAGAGGGGTGGGAGGGGTGGGGGGAAGGGAAAAAAAATAAACATCATTGCCCTATGTAAACGTATGATTACACAAATGGTATGCCTTGACTCTATGTACAAATAGAGAAACAACATGTATCCCATTTGTATACAATTAAAAAAATAATAAAAAAAAAAGAAAGGGGTTTGTAGATTGAAGAGGTGAATAGGGAAAATGTAGAGTCAACATAGGATGTATTATTCACAAGTGGGGAGGAGAAAAAAATAGAAGTAAAAGAATTAAAGGAAGAGGGAAAGAGAACAATATAGTGTGGCTGTTAGCAGTGCTTCTATGCTTTTCCTGCAAACTCAAATGCCTCCTTCTTCTACCCAATTTAATCCCTCCTCTTCCAACTTTGATCAGCTGTTTCTGCTTCCATTCCCTGGAGATAATGTTTAAATTGATTATTAATGAGGAAAAAATGGCTAAAATGCCCTAGGCATCAAGTTTCTGCTAGAACATTTTGGACCCTTTCAGATCCAGATCTCAGTCAAGGCTTACATTGAAATGTAAATGGAGGAAGCCAGAAGACTCAGTAGGAGACAGCCGGTCTCAAACTCAAGGGGAAAAAAAAAAAAAAAAGCAAAAAGTCTTTCCTAAACTCCAGCAAAAGTAAATTTTATGGTGCTTTACTAAAGTAATTAATGGCCGTATCGTTTTGCCAGGACTCTAGTTTTTTTTGAATTCTACATTTTTTTGAGCTCATGACTTTTTGATCAGTTTTATTTTTTTATTCAACTAGAGTTTTTGAACATCTGTTACATTGCAATGGAGATTCACCTATAAAGTTAGAAGGCCTTTGATTTTGTGTTATTTGTATGTCGTGCTGTCTGATGTCATGTTTTGCCTGTATCAAAACTAAGCACTCCTAAAATTAAAATTTAAAAAAGGATCCAGATACTTTTAATTCATGTGATTTAAAAAGGTTCAATTCAAATTGGGTAAACTAATAAAAGTAAAATGTCTTTGAAAATAACTCGCAAGTCTCTAGGTGGTCAAACTAATAAAATGTTGATGTTAATAAAATGTCTGACATCAAATTTTCTAGGACTTTCCTTCAACAAGAAAAAGATGGCAAATATTGTTCAGGACACTTGTCTATGTCCTAACAGGTACAATTCTATATACGAAGGGTTCTGCCTTCCTTTCATTGTGTTTCAATTAGAGTACTATAAATAAAAAAATATTTAATCTTATTAAAATGGAGTAATTTATATAAATTAAGAAATTTCATAAGAGTTGTTTCAGAATGTGAACAAAAAGGTCAACACATAGGAAAGAAAAAATAAAAGGTTCTAGATATGGAAATATATTTAGTGAAGAACAAAATGTTTCTGGGTAAGAAAGTACTTATGTGTTGAAATACATGAAGTTCTAAGTAAGTGCTAAGAAAGTCTGTAAAGGGCAAGTTTCAACAAGTTTGCAAGTAACTAAGTTGGTTGTATATATGTATTTAAGGTTTTTCCTAAGGTGAAATACTAATGTCCTTATATAAACCAAAGTTTAATCTATATGGTAAAATGACAAGGATTTCTTAGAAACACTAATTTACTCTTAGCTTTGTGTCTGTTGGGTTTTTTTTTTCTTTAGAACAATCAGTCTTGAAGGTTGAGGTTTGTGCAGTTATGGTTGGACAGTTGTTATAGTATTGTGCTACGTTAGAGTCTAAATTTTTCTTTAAAAACTAAATTTAGTAATGTAGGAGTGTCAAGGTAATTGTGAAATTGTCACTCTTTGTATGTTTAATGTGTTCATATTTTCCAGTTATACAAGTTTTTAAAATAGGAAATTTATCAAGTTGCTATTCTCCAAACTAAACTTGTCTGTAATGGTAAACCTATCATTTAATGTTCTATTATAGGACCTGTCATCAATAGGGTATATGTAAAATTTGTTAAATGTATTTCTAAAAGTTGGAGCCTGATTTGTTTAAAGGTTAATATTGTGAAACATGAAAACATTTTGCCATACAAAAGGAAAGTTAAAAGCTCTCAGTCTTTCTTTAATTCATGTTTTAGGTATAATGTTAAATTGTGTTAACTAACATTCATATAGACTCAGGAGTCAATATATGTAAACTTTCTAAAATGACATTTAAAAAAGAGTGTAATGTGCAGTAGCAAAAATGGTACAACAGTGATTGAGACTGGGGTCTCTGACCTCATGACTTTGGACAGTGGACTTCCTTGAGAGCTACACAGAGCTCCTAACATTGCACTTTGCAGCTCTACCATCTTAGATCTACAGGCTCAGCTTGATTCCTTGACCGCTGTTGTCCTGCAAAATCATCGTGGTTTGGATCTGCTAATGGCGAAGGAAGGAGGGCTTTGCCTGTTCCTTGGTGAAGAGTGCTGTTTCTATGTGTCCTGAGCGGCAGAGAGGGAAGTGGCTATAATTTGGTTCCAAACAAGTTGGCTTTATTGGTACACTTGGGATCACACAATCTATATCTTAACCTTAATATTTCCAATATCACATCCCAGTAAAATCATATGTCAAAATTACACACCTCAATCAAATAGTCCAAAGTCCTCCCTGTCTGGTCGGGTCCGACGACCTCGAATGCGACGTGTCTTAGTTGGAGAGAAGACGACAGCTGGTCTTGAAACTCCCTCCGGCCAATGGTCCGGGAATCGAGGACAGGCAGGTTCTGCTGGTCGTGAAGCCGTCAGAGCAGTGGAGTCTCGACAGTCTCGGCGGATGGATGATCGGTGGGACTCACGAACCTGGTTGACGTGGATTTGTCAGGAGATCAGGACTGAGCTGAGAAGCTGTCTAAGAAGGGAGTTTATATACCCTTTTTCTTGGCTTATTTCCAGTTCTGGTCCAGATGGTGTCTTATCTCTCTGGTGCAGTGCTCCCGTGACATTTTGGCTTGCTGTCCACTAAGGGCTTGCCATTTCTTTGTCAGACATCCATGTCTGCTCCGTTCAGTCCACCCCCAGGTCTCCACGGTGCCCCCGAATAATGCGTGGGGTTCCATGGAGGCCTAAAATTAAATCTATGCATAAAGCACACACAAACGTAAAGGCAAATGCATACATAAGATATCACAGCAATCAATTACATCAGCAAATCTTTGTAACATAATTGTTTTCAAAATCACACTCAAGTCAACATAGGACGGGAATAAATGGAGTAATGGGAGAAATTCCAATGTATTAGGTGGGATGTTGGTAAGTCCAAAAAGTCTATGATACCATTTAGATATTACAATTCTGTAGAGGGTCTTTTGAGGAATTACAGATTGTAATGTGCATTGTTCCGATTGTCCAATTGGAAGTATACATGTAGTTTCATAAATATTGCTAAAAATAGAGGGAGAAGTTATATGTTAGTAAACAAATGTTCAATTTCTGGCAGGGCCTCATCATTAGGGTCCTGTTGTACAAATGTCAATCTCTTGAAGGGTACAGTAAATGGATAGGTAGTAAAATGGAGGCACATAAGTTTCCATAAATATGTAACATAAGGCCATATTAGATTTCTGGTAGCACATTCAGATAATGATAGGGTATTTTTTAATTTTGTGTTTTCATTGGTTTCCCAAGGTAATGGGAAATCGTTCTGTGATTGTAACTTCCATAGTATTGGTCTTAAATCATAAAACTTATCCATTCTTGGCCATTGTTCTCCCATGCATCTATCAGCATATTCAAACCAAATCAGGGAACCTGAAGCGGCTTTCTTAGCCACATATGTACTAGTAAGTGTACCTAAGTAAAAAGGGATAGTAAGGTTCATTCTATTTTTTCCAATCCTGATAATATCATCATCAGATATCATGTTGCCAGAATGGTTCCTTATATGGTTAATGACAACATGTGTTGGAAATGGTGGTTGGATTGATAATGGTGAGTATCTCTGATCACATAGTGGGCAATCAGTTTCCCAGGGTGAAATAATAGAAATCAGTTTCCTAATCAGGGGAAAATTGTGTGAGTAGCATTTCTGGGCTGCTATCACAAAGAATTTACTAACATGGAATTAATAACAGAGAGCGCAATGGCTGTGATGTCTTAACTGGTTCTTGTTGATGATCTTAATAATGCTATGCGATGGAACTCGGTGTATGAAAGATGATCTTCTTTTCCTGCTTCCTGAATTCATTGCTTGCAAATCGTCTGCAACAGAAGAATGTGATTTTGAGTGTTAACAGAACAATGATCAAGAAGACAAGGACGTACACTGCTTCCTTGATCCAGTGCCAAGGGTTCCATCGTGTAATACATGCCATGTCTCCCGTAAAGGTTCTCCTAAAAAAATTGAGAAAGGAGTAGTCTCTATGAATGTTCCATTGTATGTGATCTCTGGTGAGTATATTCTGTTGAACAATCATTTTCACATTGTCAGCTGTGTGTTGAAGTGTTTTTATTTCATGTACTATGTCCTTGTGTATCTGTTGTAAGGGTTTTTCATTTTGTTGGAATATCTAATTTAGTTAATCGATGGATTTTCATACTGTATTGTATGTTTCTGATTCGGTGGTAGGCGTTTTGAAATAATGGTTAATCCCAAATGTGTGGTTAGATATGTATGTTAATTGAGTTACTATTCCTTTCTGGAGACTATGATGAAATACTTTCATAGCATTCTGCATAATGTGGCAGCCTTCTGATAATGAACAGTTGAACATGCCTGATTTTGTGACATTTTGCCATACTGTGATAACATATGGTTTGTAGTGGCAAGTAAGTATTCTGTAATTCCCAAGGTCCTCTATCTTTGAGGGTCCTGTATACATAGAGATTCTGGAAAATAATGGTGTGGAATTCAAGATATTAAAGGCGATGTAGGTATTCTTTCCTATAGGATATAAATCAGAAGTGGATATAAACCAACTTTTCTTGTTTAATTCTGCCCAAATGAAGGCATCATGAGGGATAATCCATTGTCCCTCAATGTTTTGTGGAGTGTTGTGAGTAAAGCACCCTACTATGGCTGTTGAGGTAGATATGTCCCATAGGTGTATTTCGCAGTGTCCATTTTCACAAAAGGATTCCCTAGAAGGGTCCAAAATGGATACAGAGTATGGTGTTTCGAGTCCTTTTACTGTCAGAAATAGGTTGGTAATTTCCTGGTTTGCTTGTTGGAAGAGTGCCTGTATATGCTGGCATTCTTGAGTCATTTGTAAGTTTTTAACAGCTTCATTGAGTGCATTGAAAGCATCTCTTGTTGTGTCATGATATGCCATTAATTCTTTCCTGAGTATCTCCTGTTCCAGATGTAATTTCTGTATTAAGGCAGAAGCTGAATATAGTCCCTTAGAGACAGAGGCTAATGCTCTAGTTTGTTGTTCCAACAGTGTCTTCAATGTAGTAATTTGTACTCGAATATCCGCAACCATGGCACCTGCAATTGCAGCTCCAATGGCTGCTCCAGCAACAAAGGCGCCTGCTGCTGCAAACTGTAATGGTCTTCTGAGGTTTTTTTGTTCCATGTAAGTTGTAATAAAGTTTGGGTGCCAGTACCGGAGTCTGAGCACAATTGAGAATCTTGCTGGGTCATATGTCCTAGATCCAGTTTAAGGAAAATGGGTGTTTTTTTTTTTTGGGGGGGGGTGCTGGGGATCGAACCCAGGGCCTTGTGCTTACAAGGCAAGCACTCTACCGACTGAGCTATCTCCCCACCCAAAATGGGTGTAAAACATGGGTTTAATCAGTAGTCTAACTGGTTTATATAAAATAGGTTGGAATGCTGGGGCTCGGGTTACCTCAGGTGTTTGCCATGGGGGATTCAATACAGCACTTTTATAATGTGCGGTGATCCATGAGTGTGTTTCATTAAAGCCACCACGGTGTATCAGGCAGGGTTCTACTCCGTCTGGTTTCCGATAACAGTCTTCATGTGTCATCTTGTATGTATATACTGCATCCTGAGTTGGTCTCAAATGGTATTTAAAATCAGTTTGATTATGTAAGATAGAGTGTGACACCATATCATAGATATACCATCGATTATTCAATCCTGGTGCCAGCATGTAAAAGTAGTAATGGAGTTTTCCAATTGGAATTTTATATGCCCATCCACTGAAGTTCATGCCTGCGGTCATCCACCATTTTAGATTCCTATTATCAGCTTCTTGTATGGCGTAATGAGGTATTATGGTATGTAATAAGTCACAATCCATATCTGTCCTTAAGACCGTTTCCTCTAGTCTAGGTGGTTGATATCCAAGGATAGTGACAGGAGGTATAAGTGGTCTTCGTGTTCCATCAATGCCGTAAACGTGGTTAATGAGAGATGAATTATAAATGTCCAGTGGAATGTCAAATAGTAGCGATTCTGGGTGTTGCAATTCTCGATGCATAAATTTCAAGCGTATATGATCTGGAATTGGTTTCCTACATTTCCGAGTGGGGTAAGATATATTATGTAATTTCTTCTGTAGGTTTAGGGCATAGATGTTAGAAAGGTTGAAAATTGGTGTGTACTCGTAGAGGAAGTTTGGTTGCAAGTTGTGTCTGACTAATGGTGGATAGGGTTTTGGTCCGCTGGCAAATCCAATCTGGAGTGGTAAGTCACTTTTATTTAGGATTAGGAGCGGGAATTTAGGTGTTAACCTATTGGTAAGATTCAAAGGCCAAAAATGAAGGTTAATGTTGGAAGGGTTGGAGGCATTGAATCTGTTGTGAAAAACAAAATAGTTTATATTCCAAGAGAAGTTACCTTTCAAATGTTCTGATGTATTGGCAAATGTTGACCAATACCACCAGGAGATATATGTATCTTTATGGAAAGTTCTGTTTGCGTCTATCATACCTCGTTCCATAAGAGTGAGGTCTTCAAAGTCGGTGTCTGTGCCATTAATCATGGTCCAGTTGACAGCTCCAATGAAGACTTTTTGCCTGTTATCATTATCTGAAAAGTTGGAGAAGGCTGCGTTGAAGGTAACATTGAAATATTTAGGAAATGCGTTAGTTGTGATGTTCCAGCAATAGTCTTCATTTGTTAATCTATGTCTTGTAAACCTTGCTGTGTCAGAACACTGGAAGGGATGGATTTGTGGTATGCATATTAATCCTTGGGTTGCAAAGGTTGCCGTTGCATTTTCTGAACGATGATCGGTGATATCTGCAAAAACGGATCTTAAGCAGACCTATGGCTGAAGGTCAATGGGTGTATATTGAAAGTGACTATCTCTCAAGAGTGTTGGATATGGTTGTGGAATAGGATCTGTGAGTACGATGGGATATCTCCATGTTTGTGTGCACAAAGTCATTATGTTCCACCAGTCTGAAATTGGTAAGAAGGATTCATTTTTGATTGTTAGATCTGATCGATAGGCATTTAACAATTCAAATCTTCCAAATATTGGTAAATTAGGAAAATCTGCAATACAAGTTACTTTGGCCAAATTGCCCAATTTTCCCTTTAAATCATTCACAATGTTTGATGCATTGAAGTTTAGATTTAGCTTTTCAAATAACACAGTTATATTTTCTGGACACACATGTGAGCCAAATGGTTCACTTATTGATGGCAGCCATCTGAAGGTTGGTTCTAAGAAATTAATACTTGTTCCTGTATGAGTCCAATTATACGGTTTGATGGTTGGTGAGTTGGGGCTGGTAGTTGTTGAGTTGGTAGAGCTAAGTGATGTGGAACTAAGTGTATTGTCCTCCTCCTCATCGTTAGCTTCAAAATTATAATCATTGTAATCATCATAATAATAGTTGAAACCTTGTGGGCCTTCCTTTTCCCATAGCTGGAACATCTGATTTGGAAGAGAAAATTTCATAGGCTTTTGGCATGTGAAGTCTGTATCATCGTCTTCCCGTACCAGCACCATTATCATATTTCTATAATTTTGGGGGTATGATAATGACTGGACCCAATACTGAGGCATAAACTGTCTGTAGTGGAAGACATATATCGGATGAGACCCCCAGTTTTCTTGTACTATTTCCATATTATGACATCGTAGTGGGTTACTTTCCAGAAGATTGGTGTTAATAGGGTCATCATCTATGGAATGGAATACTGATGAGTATTGTCCAGTGATGTTTATATACTCCATGAAATCATGGAGTATATAAAGCCATGTTTCTGAGCACAAAATTGGTACTCATTCCAAAATGCTTGGGTGTATGCGGTATGGTTATAAAGCCATGGATTACTTCTTCAGAAGTGTGGTATGTGTCCTCTGGGAACAATGTATTGTTTAACTAATGTATGGAGGTATGATGTATGATTAAATGAGGGATTTTTAGGTTTTTGTTGTAGTATATTAGATGTTGTAGAAGGTGTTGTAGTAGGTATAGAAGTAGAACCAGCATTAACACGGCTGAGAAAAGACAGAAGTAAGTATACTAATAAAAGATGCTTTCTAGGGGGCACATGGTATAGTTTGTAAATTGGCCACACACGTGTTTTGTGTTATTGTGGCAATTTCTGACTGTGTGACACCATGTGTAATGCATTGTGAGTAAAAATGCTGCATACATCAGAACTATGAGTACGATGGTGTATATAAGTTCTCATATGCATTTCTGAAGTTGAAAAAGGCTTGGCATTATTGAGGGGTGCAATCTTTAAGTTTAGTGAGTTGTAGTTCTTCCTTTGCATTGGTAGTTCATATAGTATTACCTCGACTGTTGGCGAGGATATCAGCCAGTGAGATTGTTTTATCGTCTCTTGATCGTTGGATGCACTTGTCTGGTAGGATTTTTGGAGACTCTTCGACTTCAGGTATTTCTGGGCACCTAGGAGAGAATGTTTTGTCAAATGGTGAGTGTCTATGCAGGTGTTGTCTGTTACTCAACTCATATACTGATATAAGGATTGCTTTGTCTAATGGTGTGTCTTTAAAATTAGTAAGTTTGTTTTTTAATAATCCATTGAAACGTTCCACGTAACCTGCTGCAGTAGGGGTTGTAGGATAGATGAAAATTCCACTGTATATCCATGTCTCTAGCAAGCTTTTGTACAGAGCTTCCAGTAAAGTGTGATCCTTGATCTGAAATTATTATTCTTGGTGTACCATATGCTGGCATCCATGACCATAGTGTGAATATAGTGGCTATCTGGTTTGGTTTAGTTGAAGATCTAGCCAGGCCTAAGCCTATATTGGTATCTACCATGGTACAGACATATTTCTTGTTGGGTAGAGGTCCAATGAAGTCTATTTGGACATGAAAGTTGAACGTTCTTGGGGAGGCCATAACTGGTGGTGGTTTAGTCCGGAATCTTAATTTTAAGCCAGGGCAATCTGGGCAAGTTCTGATTGCCTCTTTAATGGAGTGCCAGGTGGCACCTAACTTTCTTTCCGTACACCACTGAAATAGGCCATGGGTGCCTAAATGTCCTAATGCTTTGTGTATACCCTGGAGTTTGTTAACAGATATTTTAGCATAGGGTTGATTATTAATTTTAATAATCTTAAAATTGGAAAGCTTAATTTTAGTAGGCCCCAACACAGTAGCCTTCCATGGGGCTTTATTAGTAAGCCTAATAGTATATGTTCTGGCCAACTGATCAACTATATCATTCTGTTTAGATTTGTAGTCTGTCTTGCCCGTATGAGCATCAACATGTTCAACATATATTTTTAGATTGCTATTAGCTATCGTTTTCCAAATTTCTTGTCCCCATACTGGTTTACCATTAATACAGAAATCAGTTTTACACCATTTGGCTGACCACATGGCTATACCATTGCAAACACACTATGAGTCTGAGAATATGTGAATAGTCGTTAATTTGTTAGAAATAGAGTGTTGAATTGCTAACTTTGCGGCTATCAGTTCTGCTATTTGTGCTGACTTGTCCATTCCCTGGTCCTAAAGGATAGTTTTAGTATGGGGGTTGTAAACTACGGCTTTCCAGTGTATTTGGTTACTGTGTACTGTAGATGAGCCATCTGTAAACCGTGCATTATGATGCTTGGTATTTGCTCCCCATTGTCCTATAGGTGATATGATTTCTTCTTTAATGGGTACCAGGGATGGTACCATAGGTAATGCACATATTTCTTCTGTCAGGTGTCCTACAGTTTTGGAGGAACTAAGGATGGTGTCCTGCAATGTTTGTTGTAGGAACCATTTCCACTGTAGTACTTTGGGTCCATGGGTACTGATGCTAGGTCTTTCTCATTCATCTTTATCCATTCCAGTAGTGGTATTGGTGTACGTATTGTTATTTTGTAATTTCTTAGTGAAAGTCCTAACGTTTGTATTGCAGTACATAAGGTCCATGATAATTTTTCAAATAGAGAGTATCTGTTGGGTGCATAAGGAAAGTGTTTGCAATAGAAGCCAAAGGGTCTCACATTGCCAGGGTTTTTTATATATATTCCCCATGTACCATGTCCATCTACAAATAATACATCTGTGATAATATCATCACCAGGTTGTGGGATATACAGTTGGGAGTATAATTGTAAATATTCTTTAGCTTGAGCAAATGCAATCTGTTGGGGTTCTGATCATTCAAAATCTTCTGCTTTCCTTGTGATTTGTATATAGGTTTCAATATAATTTGTAAAAAGGGTAAATGCAATCTCCAATATCCAAACAATCCTATTAAGTGTTGAGCTTCAGTTTTGTTGATAGGGTTTTTCAGGTTGCTAATCTTATTAATTACATTCTCTGGTACCTTGGGTCCTAAGGCAGTCCAATAGACGCCCAGGAATTTGACTGATTGGGATGGACCCTGTACTTTATCTGGATTAATTGTCCACCCTGCCTCTGTCTATGTCTTAATTACTATTTCTTTGACCCTATTCAGATCCCGCCCATTATGTCCTATAATTAATTTATCATCCACATATGAGAATAATTTAACTTCAGCTAGTATTTTGTCCCATGGTAAGGTTTGTTGTATGGTTGCATGGACAATAATGGGACTATTTTTATATCCTTGAAGCAATCTCTTCAATGTATATTGCTGGGTATTCCATGTAAATGTGGTTATTTCTCTGGATTCAGGTGCCAAAGGTATTTCAAAAAACATATCTGATAAATCTATGGCCACAAACCACTTTGGTGAAAAGTTTTTTTTATGTCTGCCTATATGCCTTCAATATCAGGTAATGAGCCAGGCATAGTGGGAGTTAATTGGTTGGTATTTCTGTAGTCAACAGTAAATCTCCAAGTTCCATTGGGTTTCTTTAGTGGCCAAATGGGGCTATTGTAATTGAACAATTGTGTTCGCTCGATTATATCTTTCTGTAAGAGTTCATGTAGGGTTTTTGTAATGTCCTCATGACCTCCTTTTAAGGGATACTGTTTAGTAAAACATGGTGGGATTGTAGGTAGCACTACTGGTTCAATATTTATGGCTGCCAAGGTTATGTTGGCGCAATGTTCTGTCTTAGGGAATTTCCCACAGGATCTTAAGGGCATCATTTCTCCAAAAATGTTTAACATATTGTCCATCCCTAGAACACACATTGGTGTTTCAGCAATCACTGTTTTACCCTCCACCTGGTCTCTGTTGTACATCAGAAATATTATATCTACCATTACAGTCCTTAGGGTATTGCCTGTTACCCCCATTATTGTGTAGGGGCTCCCTTTAGGTTTATGCCATAACGGGGAGGGTTGTACAATAGTTACTTCACTTCCAGTATCTATTAGGAAGCATAAGTGTAATTCTTGTTTTCCAATAATACAACAGAGATTTATAAAGGGTCTATTATCTATTTCCTGTGGAATGGTTGTACATGCCCGATAGATCTCTGTGGTCGGGTTGGAGATGGGTTTGTATTTATTGTTCTCTGGTAGTTTCTTCTGTCCCATCCTGAAGGATTCTGTCTGTTTCCTCTATCTGGTCTCATAAGGGGCCTTCTCTGGTATGGATTTCTGACATTCTGCCAATTTTTGCTGGGTGATCTGCTTATCACGGGCCTTACATTTGGTCCCCTCATCGCCTGTCCATAAGCGGCAGGGGAACGTGACCCGTTTTTTGGCAAGATATTGTTATACCGACCATACAGAATTGGTACAGGTTTGGATTCTCTCCTAATAGGGAATGAGAATCTGGGCCATGGGGTCGGGGTGGTGGGTTTAGTTGTAGAAAATGCCATCTGGGGTTTTTCTTTAATATCTCTAGTCTGTTTGAGGTGTTCTACTACTTCTATTAGGTGGTGCATGCCTGCTAAGGCTGCAGCCAGTTGATACTGCATACTGTTGGGTGCACCTCTTATCAGCACCCGCCGTATGGCAGGCATTAGCTGGATCCTTAAGGGTGTCATATTTGGGTCTGGATCATATATTTTGCATATTACTGCTAGTTTTCTAACAGCTTTAATGCCTTCTTCTGGTGTTCTCCATCTACATTTATCTTCAAAGTCCCCTAGATCTAAATTGGGGAAAGCTATTACCCACGCTTGGGCCACTACATTATAATGTAAATAATGTCTGGGCTAGCTTCTAAGAGTCCAATCAGGGCTTCCTGTACTCATGGGTGCTCTGCTATGGTTACTAAGTTGGTCATTTCCTTGGCACTTAGTCGGACTGTACTTCCTCCCTTGTGCCACAACTTCGCCAGGAACTCCCCATCTGTCATTTCTCTCTGTGCAAAGTCTATTCTAAACTGCTGCAACTCCGCACAGATGAGGTCACGAGTCTCAACCATGTGTTGCTCTCTTCCTGGTGTTCCCAATATGGGTCGGGGTGGGGGGGGGTTACGGTCATTTGTTTTTATAGTGGATACGGGGTTCGCATGATATATCCTTAAGGAAATGGTTATTTGATTTCTGTAAGGCCTCTCTGACTAGTCTTTTACCTCTAAGTCTGTCATTATCTACATCATCTATAATTTTGCATAATATTCCTGGAACTTCCCGTTTTTCAGCCCTAGCCAATATGGGAGTGACCACTTGGGTCACTTAGTGGAATTTCAATGGAGGTTCCTTTTTTATATTTAGGCATCTTCCCTTGTACCAGCTTTTCACATTGTCTCCATGGAGATTGTGGCTTTAATTCCCTAGCATCCTTGCCTGGTTTCATATTTTTAAACAATTTACAAAGTTTGTTCATTCCTGTCTTTCCTTCGCAAGCCATTTTGCTGCCCTATACTCTTAATTTTACGATTTGTGCGTTCCACCTTATATGGGAATAATTATCAATATTGTAAGCCAATTTGTTCAGTTCTCTATCATACCAATCAATTATATAATTTAGAGTCCAGGTTCGCACCGACATCCGTCCCTCGACTTAAGTCCTCATTCCACCTTACAGTCCATTCATCATCTGTGGATCCGCTACCACCGTAGCTAGCCTCGAGTGTCCACTACCGATGCAGTGCGCCGCCTCGGTTTCTGCTACCACTGCCTTGGCCAACCTAGTCGCACCTTGGCCTGACTGCTCTTAAACCAGGTTTCCCTGGTTGTGGCTTTCGGAGTTTCCACCATGGGTTTGCTACCTGACCACTCTTAAACCAGATTACTCCAGTCGTGGCTTTTGGAGTTTCACCCACAGATGGTGGACCAGAGTACTTCAGGCTTACTCTTAGTAGGTTATTGGTTGAGTTTGGACCTATTACCAATTTGGATCGAAGCTAAATTACAGCCGTATCCTGCCCACTCCGCCAACTGTTGCCAGCGAAAGAGAGGAGAGTGACTATAATTTGGTTCCAAACAAGTTGGCTTTATTGGTACACTTGGGATCACACAATCTATATCTTAACCTTAATATTTCCAATATCACATCCCAGTAAAATCATATGTCAAAATTACACACCTCAATCAAATAGTCCAAAGTCCTCCCTGTCTGGTCGGGTCGATGACCTCGAATGCGACGTGTCTTAGTCGGAGAGAAGACAACGGCTGGTCTCGGAACTCCCTCCGGCCAATGGTCCGGGAATCGAGGACAGGCAGGCTCTGCTGGTCGTGAAGTTGTCAGAGCAGTGGAGTCTTAACAGTCTTGGCGGATGGATGATGGGTGGGACTCACGAACCTGGTTGACGTGGATTTGTCAGGAGATCAGGACTGAGCTGAGAAGCTGTCTAAGAAGGGAGTTTATATACCCTTTTTCTTGGCTTGTTTCCAGTTCTGGTCCAGATGGTGTCTTATCTCTCTGGTGCAGTGCTCCTGTGACATTTTGGCTTGCTGTCCACTAAGGGCTTGCCATTTCTTTCTCAGACATCCAAGTCTGCTCCTTTCACTAAGCTAACCACTCTGGCATTGTACAGGATAAAATCAAAAACCTACAAGAAGATCTGGAACTTTGTAGGAGTGAGCTCCACTCTAATTTCCTCTGGACTGGGTTACACAGGTGGCTCCCCTATCTCCTCCGGCTTATGGGACCGCTGATCACCACTATCCTTGTGTTCACCTTTGAGTCTTGCATAATCAATAAGCTTATCCATTTTCTGAAAAGGCAGGCTAAGTCTGTGCAGCTCATGGTGGTCCAACAGCATCATACTGCCCTTCATAATGATGATTGGGAGCCCTACAGGATCATGGATCACTTGTATCAGGACACCGGGGTCTAAGTGTCTTAAGCCCTGCTCCTCCTGAGGGGCCGCCTGAAGTGCTAAGATGGTAGTCAATGATGGGTAAGATCCTCAGAAGAGGACAACCTAAGACAGGCACACCTTCAAGTAAGGCGGACCTCCAAACTGCTAGGGTGATGTTCCATGACGGGTGTGACCCTCCAAGGGGCAACCTAAGACAGACTCACCCTTAATATAAAACAAAAAAGGGGGAAATGTTGGGACTAATGACACGTTAACTAACTCAGGCTGACTCCTTACTCCCTGGTGAGTGAGCAAGATCAAGGTCTCAAAGGCGGTTTCAATAGTTAATGATGATAAATCGGACCACCGTAAGGGATTGGTTAACAACAGTTCCAGGAACGTGATCAGCTCTTGCTTGCCATATAGTCCTACTGGACTCTCACCTGTGCCTTGCTGACCTTTAAGCTGATTGGTTCCCGCCTAGCCTCCACCCTACATAAAAACTGTGTGACTTCCTCAATAAATAAGTTCCTGCTGTGGCTGGTCTCCCTGATGCATCTGATTGTCCTCCGCCCGGAGGGCTGGGTGCGGGCGATCAGTTGGCCCTACCTATCCTGGTCTGGCTTTGTTGGGGAGTGCCCCCTTCCCTTGCTGCTGGTCGAGAAGAGCAAGGGGGCTAAAGACCCGGACACATGGGTAGTTATCAGGCATTAATGAATCAACAGTAGGTTCATCTCTAGGACTCTACCCTACAACTCTCCCTAGGGCTATACTCTTGGGAAGAGGAAGTCAGTCTTTCTCCAGTGTTAAGTTTTGCAGATACTGCCTTTTCTGCTCTCCTGAGGACTGCCTCTGAGCTCCAAGCTCCATCATTTCGCCTCCTGGATTCTAGAGTTACTGTCCCTGGTACTGCCCATTGTTGAGTTCAAGGAAGGGGAGGCAAGTGGGCCCTCAGACCTGACACCCAGGCAAAATGGTCTCCATGCCAGAACTTCTCCATGCCAGAAATTGCAATTTGCTAAACTCAGTTTAGATCTTGCAATTGGTGTTTGCAAGATTTGTGTATTGGACTCAATCTGGAACCCAGGGATCTAAGTTGCCAGTCTGAGTTGGTGTGGTTAATGTATGGAGCTACCAAAAAGTTTCCAGCTTGGGCTCCTCATGCATAGCAGGAAGACTTGTGGTGACCTTCATGCACCAGTATAAAAAGCCAAATAGCCTCTGGGTCAGCCCAGAGAAAGTTGCCCCTCCGATCCTGGGATTCTCTGCCCCAAGACTTTCCTAGCACTTTTCAGTCTTTTTCAACCTTGTGACTAATTTTTACCCCTCTCCTGCCAGGAGCTCAGCTCCAATTTTGTTTCTTATTCTTGTCTGATGCACCCCAAATTTCCCAGTCTTCAAACTCTCTGTTCAACACTGAGTATCAGCAGAGTGCTTTACCTCACAGAGAAGTAGTTTTCTTGTTGTTTGAGTCCCTTGTCATGGAGCTGAGAAAAGACACTTCCTGCTAATCCACCATCTTATCTCTGGGGTTAAGGTTCTTAAGTATTTCATATATTCCGGATATATATTCTCCTGTCAAAGGAGTAACCAGCAAAGATTTTTCCCATTATCTAGGTTCTCTGTTTTTGTTTCCTTTGAAGTTCAGAAGCTTTGAAATTTGATGACATCTCACTTATAAATTCTTGGTTTTATTTCTTGAGATTTAGGGGTCTTCATATCTATGTTAATTCCAATACCATGCTGTTTTCGTTACTACAGCTCTGTAGTAAAATTTGAGATCATTTGTTATAATGCCTCTTGCATCACTTTTCTTGCTCAGGATTGCTTTGTAAATTCTGGGTCTCTTGTTCTTCCAAATGAATTTTGGAACTGTTTTTCTAGTTCTGTGAAAGATATTTTATTATTTTGATGGAGATAGCATTGAATCTGTATATTTCTATTGGTAATATGAACATTTTGACAATATTAATCTACCCTATCCAAGAGCATGGATGGTCTTTCCATCTTCTAAGGTGGTCTTCATTTTCTTTCTTTAGTATTCTGTAATTTACATTGTAGAGTTCTTTTACGTCCTCGGTTAAATAATTCCCAAGTATTTTTTGAGGTTATTATGAATGGAATGGTTTTCCCAATTTCTTTCTCAGAAAAAAATCACTGGTGGAGTATAAGAAAGTTATTGACTTATGAATGTTGATCTTGTATCCTACTACTTTGCTGAATTCAATTATTAGCTCTAGAAGTCTTCTGGTGGATTTTTCAGGGGAGGTCTTCTAGATATAAGAATGTCAGCAGGAAACAGATAGTTTGACTTCTTTACCCATGTGTATCCCTTTAATTTTCATCTCTTGCCTTATTACTGTGGCTAGGGTTTTGAAAAGTATATTGAATAGAAGTGGTGAGAGTAGACATCTTTGTCATGTTTCTTATTTTATAGAAAAATGCTCTTAGTTTTGCTTCTTTCAGTATGTTCTTGGGCTTTGGTTTGCAACATAGAGTCTTCACAATGTTGGGATAACTTTCTTCTGTTCCTAATTTCTCCAGTATTTTTAACATGAATGTGTGCTGAATTTTATTAAAAGCCTTTTCTTCATCTATTGAGATGATTATATAATTCTTTTCCTTAATTCTATTTTTGTGGCAAATTACATTTGCAAATTGATTTGCATATATTGAACCAACCTTGCATCCCTGAGATGAAACTCACTTTATCATGTTGTATTATATTCCTGATGAGTTTTTGAATGTAACTTGCTATATTTTATTAAGGATTTTTGAATTTATACTCTTTGAAAAATTGGTCAATAGATTTCTTAATGTGCCTTTGGTTTTTGATTCATAGAATGTATTTAGAAATGTTCCCTCCATTTCAACTTTATGGAATAATTTGAGAAGGATAGATATTAGTTCTTCATTAAAAGTATGGTAGCACTCACCTGAGAATCATTGATTCTGGGCTTTTCTTTGTTGGTAGGGTTTTAATTGCTGCTTCAAATTCATTACTTGATATTGACCACTTTAATTTTTCCACCTATATCAGGTTTGATTTGGGCATTTTAAATGTGTTTAGAAATTTATTATTGTCTTGTAGATTTTCAAGTCTATTGGAGTATAAATTTTCAAGATAGTTTCTAATCAACCTTTGGATTTCAGCAGTGTCTGCTGTGAATTCTCCTTTTTCACCTGTGATTTGATTGATTTGTGTTTTCTCTCTTTGTTTTGGTTAGTTTGGCCAAGGGTATATCAATCTTATTTATCTTTTTGATGAAACAATGCAATTCCTTGCTGCAGTGATCCTGTGTATATTTTATTCTTAATTTCATTAATTTTATCTCTGATCTTTATAATTTTCTGTCTTCTGATTTGGATAAATGTTTGTTCTTCCTTTTCTAAGGCCTTGAGGTATAGCATAAACTTATTTATTTTGGATTTCTCTACTTTTTTAATGTAGGCACTCAACGCTATAAATTTTCCTCTTAAACCTGCTTTTTTACTGTCCCAGAGGTTTTTATGTGTTGTATCTCTATTTTCATTTGTTTCTAAGAATATCTTGATTTCTTCTCTCATTTCTTTTATTATCCATTCTTTATTTAAAAGAAGTTATTGTTCAATATCTATGTGTTTTGTGATTTCTGTTTTGTTGTTGTTGTTTTTGTTGATTTCTAGTTTCATTCTTTTCTGATCTGATAAAAAAGCATAGTTTTAAAACATTTTTTTCATATTTTCTAAAACTTATATTGTGACTTAGAATATGGTCTATTTTGAAAAGGTTCCTAGAGCTGCTGAGTAGGTAAATTCAGTTATTTTGGTATGAAGTGTTTTGTAGATGTTTAGTAGATCTATCTGATTTATAGTATTATTTAGCTTAGAAATATTTTTGTTACTCATGTTTTGATGTTCTGTCTGATGGTGATAAGGGTCTGTTGAAATCACTCAGTATTATTGTATTAAGGTCTATCTGGGATTTAAAGTCAAGAATTTCTTTTAAATGTAATTAGGTGCCTGACATTTGGGGCATATAGATTTACTTCCATATATCTTCCTGTAGGATTGGTCCATTTACCACTATGTAGTGGTCTTATTTGTCTCTTCTGATTAATTTTTTGTTTGAAATATGCTTTGTCACCAATAAGAATAGTTACTACTGCTTGTTTAAAGACTCCATTTACAGGGATGGGATATTTTTTTCCATCCTTTTACCTTCAGCCTGTGGGTGTTCTTGCTTATGAGATGCATCTGTTGTAAATAGCATATAGTTGGATCCTGTATTTTTTATATATTCTTCTAATCCATATCTTTTAATTGGGGAGTTGAAAACATTTATATTCAGTGCTATTATGGATGTGTGTTTATAGTTTGCTGACATTTTGGTTTGTTTGCTATATTAAAAAATGTCCTGATTTTCATTTAGTTGATTGATCTACCAGTGATCTTTATTTATTTGGGAGTTTTGGGATTTGTTTTGAGTACCTTGTTTGCAGTTTACCTTTTCACATTCTTTGTAGTACTGGTTGGTGGTCATGAATTCTTTTAGTTTATCCTTGTCATAGAAAGTTTTTAATCTCCTCATCTATTTTGAAAGAGGTTTACTGCATATAGTCATCCTGGCTTGCAGTTTTTTGTTGTGATTGTTTTATTTCAAAACTTGGAATATTTCATTCCAGGACCTCAGAATTGAGCTTTATTGTCTTGTTTCTAAATGTTACCTGATATTTTTCTCTCTGTTGTTAGTATTCTGTCCTTATTTTCTATATTAAACATTTTAATTATAATGCATCTTACAGAAGTATTGTTCAGGTCTTGTCTATGTGGGGTCCGATATACTTCTTATATGTAGATATCTATCTCATTTCTGATATGGGGAAAGTTATTTTTTTTTTAAATTGATATCTCATTGAAAATGTTCTTGAAGCTTTTAACCTGTATTTTCACTTTCTCTTCAAACCAAGAGACTTTTAGCTTTGAGGTTTGTTCTCTTGATGCTGTTCCAAAGTTCTTGTATATTCTGATCACATTCTCTTATTCTTATTATGTTTCCTTTATTGCATACTGAGTATTCAAATTCATATACCTTGTCTTCAAGGTCTGAAATTATGCCTTCAGAGTCTGAAATTCTATTTTCTAGGCAATCTAATCTGTTGGTTATACTTTTAAGTGAATTTTTAATTTGATTAATTATGTCTTTCATTTCCAGAAGTTCTGATTAATTTATTTTCAATATCTCTCTTTATTATAATGGTATTTCATTTGTATTTGATTTTTTAATTCATCACAGACATTTTCTTTTAGTACATATAAAAATTTAATAATCATGTTTTATAATCATTCTCTGATATTTCATTCTCTTCCATATCTATGGGATTCCTTGTTGGGGTATCATGAATTTTGGGGGGAGATTTTATTTGCCTGCTTTATTATGTTTTCTGAGGTCTCAAACTTGTACATCAGTTGATTTGGATTCTCTAAATAAGTTTAGATACATGTCCTTCTGTGTGTAGTTATCTCTTTTCTTCTAGAACTTCTCTCTGTTTTTGATGTATGAGTACATGTCCAGGAATGGGGTGCGAGGTTTCCCTCTGGTTGTTTCTCCTTGGGTCCTAGTTTTTCATTTTGGGTTTTTTCTCCACAGTTCTATGTGTTAAAATAATTTTGAGGTTTAGGAAGGCTAGATCATGTGTAGGGTAAGATTCACTGTCACTTGACTGAGTTGTGCATATTGATCAGCAACAGGATCTGATCTGTACTCTCTGAACTTGAAGTGTCCCAATCACTTTCCATCACATTTTAGAGGATGGAGACTATATATTAGTATAGCACTAATATTAGCAGCAGATGTATAGCCTTAAGATACACATCTGGTGTCTTCTTTCACATCTATATAGGAATTGCCACCTACATAGGAAATGTGGAAAATATTTGACATCAGTTTTGACAATAGAAATCTGTGAACTACATCAGACATTCAACATCACTTGTCTACTACAGCATCCTCTTTATTAATAATCACAACATGGATGGTGTAGGAATTACATAAACTAAGTAATTATCTTAGATGGTGGGATTCCAATTTCTTAAGTGAAGAGCAGATAGGGAGAAAGGCAAGAAAAAGTTTGAAATATTTTAAAAAGTGAATAGAGAGACAGGTGTTGGGTAGCATATTTTGACTGTAGAAAACAAGGAATAAAAACAAGAAAATGTATTTTAAAAAAAGGCAATAAAAAAGAGAAAAAGAGGGAAGAGAGCACGCCTGTAATCCTAGCAGCTTGGGAGGCTCAGGTAAGAGGGTCTGAAGTTCAAAGCTATCCTCAGCAACAGCAAGGTGCTAAGCAACTCAGTGAGACCCTGTTTCTAAATAAAATACAAAATAGGGATGGGAATGTGGATCAGTTGAGTACACCTGAGTTCAACCCCTGGTACCCCACTCCAAAAAAAAATAAAGAAAATGAGGAATAAAAATATGACAATTTTAAAAAAGTGAGAAAGAGGGAAGAGAAAGAATTGGTTATTAATGGGAACAGAGAAGTCGTAAGAGGAACAAAAACCAAACTATGAACAAACAAGCTTGTTTTGTACGAGTTCAAAAAACTAAAACCTATGTATAAATTTACCTCACACAAGTCAAACCAAGGTTAAATGATAAACAAATGTAGAAGAAAGCATTTTAGATGAAAATAAAATTATATGGATATTTATATACTTTTTTTAAACTTATTAGTCAGGTGAGAACTCAACCTCCCTGCCCGCCCTGATACACACACAACCACAAACACACACACACACACACACACACACACACACAATTTAACAGAATGGAAAAATTGAAATAATAAAGAAATGATAATAAAATATAATGATATTGTCAAAGAATTAAAAAATAATTTTAAAAACGGGTAAAATATGGGTAAATAAGAAAAAAAGAAAGGAGACTAAAAAAATCTTAATTAGAACAAGTCTTGTTTCTGCAGAGGTTGTCAAGACTGTTGGTATAGATGGATTTTTCATTCTTTATGTTTATTTATTGATTCTGTAACCCTGGGCCAAGTGCTGGGGATTGCTTTAACTAATGTTTCTGCGTTCCTTTCCTAACTGCCAGGTATTATGGCTAGGGCCAACCCTGATTTTAGTAGCTTTAGGCTTCCCATTGTCCAGTATATTGGTGGTATACTGAGGAGTGCTGACAAATTATATATTCCTATAGTGAGGGATGATGCAGAGTCCTAAATTGGAAATTCTAGTAGTTGGGATTTAATCTTGACTGAACTTTGGAACTCTGTTAGTGGATACTTGAGATTTGTTGAACACTCCTTGTTGCTGGGAAGATACTGGTCTCTTTGGAATGTCTGTATCATAGGACTTCATGTAAAATCCACTTATAAGATATAGGGATTAAACTCCTTGGGTTTCATATTTCCTACTGGCTGAGGAGCAGTCTTCCAGCTTTTTAGGTTTGTTGCTGAGGAATGAGTGGGAAGTTTGTTCATCTTCCAATCTGCCATCTTCTCTCTTAGAAGATAAATTTTTGTTTATTCAAGTTTTTATAATTTCTACACAGTTGTATGTTGTTCAATATGTTATAATGCAAACTATATTTAGTATCTAATTTTTTATATATTTAATGTGAAGAAAAATATTGTCATGTATGTTTTTGGGAAGTGCAAAGGACTGGGATTTTTATTATCACTCTTTCCTTATATTCCAAGGTTAAAAAAAATGTACATCACTTATGAACCCACTGTTGGGTTTTTTGCCTATATTTCATTACAATTTGTGTTGTTTTCCATATCTTTTGAAATTTCTCTACGGATGCCAATAGACACTTTTAAGATGAAATAATACACATTTTCTTAATTTTCACAAAAACATGTGCACTGTTTATGTACTTTAAAGGGATATGTGGGATATTGTAGATACCTACTTGTTTGTGCTATTAAATAAACTTACTTTTTATATATATCTAATACTAGCTATGGTAATAAAATTGACTTCTAAAAACTTAGGCCATTTTGACATTATAAAACATTTAGTTTTTTTGAAACATAGTATCTATTAGGAAAATACACTTAATACCAAGTTGCAATTACCAACGCCAGGAAACAATTTCTAGACCACTTAATCAGTAAAAAATGTTAAAGTGATGTCATGAATTAAGAACAAAAATGTTGGCGATCTAAGATGGCGGCCTAGAGGGAGACTGCACCCCCAGTTGCTCCAGAACCCAAGAGTTAAGAAGGGGAGGCATTGAGAGACTCGGACTGAAATAGAGTCACAGGTGAGTCTGCCCACTGGGTAAAGCTCGGCCAGGTGGCAGGTCCAGATAGAGGTGGCTTATCGGAGCCGGGCAGGGCAGCTAGAGTCATCCACTGGCAGTCCTGCACACTCCGGCGGTGGGCCCCGCCCACACAGCCAGCTTCTCCAGGTTCTCGGAACGGAACTGGCCCGCTAGTGAGAGCCTTTCTGACCAGAACAAGCTCCGAGTCCCGGAGCCACTGCAGCGCAACGTACTCCGGCACACAAGCAGCTTCAGGGACCAGGATAGGGCAGCCAGAGACCTCCCCAAGTAGCCTGGACCCCTGCGGTGGGAGGTGCCTTTCAAGTCTAGCTTCTCAGACCAGACCGCCCAGTGAGAGGTTTTCTACATAGAACCAGCCACAAGTCCCCCAACCAACGGAGAGCTTCGATCTGTAAGCAGCCTCTGGGATCAGGGCAGGGCAGCCAGAGACCTCTTCAGGCGGCTCTGCCCACTCCGGCTGCAGGCTCACTTCACGGGGCGATCCAAGATGGCGGCCTAGAGGGAGACTGCACCCCCAGTTGCTCCAGAACCCAGGAGTTAAGAAGGGGAGGCATTGAGAGACTCGGACTGAAATAGAGCCACAGGTGAGTCTGCCCACTGGGTAAAGCTCGGCCCGGGTGGCAGGCCCAGATAGAGGTGGCTTATTGGAGCCAGGCAGGGCAGCGAGAGTCTTCCCAAGGTAGCCTTTCACACTCCGGCAGTGGGCTTCTCCCAAACGGCCAGCTGCATGGTGCAGGCCCACAGTGAGAGCATTTCCGCACAGAACCAGTTCCAAACCGTGGAACCAGTAGGGGGCTAGGGGCAGTTTTCTTCGGATGCGCTGCTTTATCAGATTCCTCCAAGACATAAGGCTACTGAAGGCTGGGAGGTGATACACTGGAAATCTACCGGGACACTATAAGCCAATAGCGGAAAACTGCAATATCTCAGGGTCCCACTGACAGCTGACCAATATGAGAAAACAAGGGAAGAAAATGTCCCAAACAAACCTAGATAGTACATCAATAAAACCCAATGACAGCACAGCAGAAGAAATGTCAGAAAGGGGGTTCAGAATGTACGTAATTAAAACGATCAGGGAAGCTAATGAGGAGATGAAAGAGCAAATGCAGGCATTGAAGGAGGAGATGAAAGAGCAAATGCAGGCATTAAATGATCGCATCAATCAACAGTTAAAAGACCAAATACGGGAAGCAAGAGATCATCTCAATAAAGAGTTAGAGATACTGAAAAGAAAACAAACTGAAATCCTTGAAATGAAGGAAACAATAAACCAAGTTAAAAACTCCATAGAAAGCATAACCAATAGGATAGAACACCTGGAAGACGGAACCTCAGACATTGAAGACAAATTATTTAATCTTGAAAGCAAAGTTGACCAAACAGAAAAGATGGTAAGAAATCATGAACAGAATCTACAAGAATTATGGGATATCATGAAAAGGCCAAATTTAAGAATTATTGGGATTGAGGAAGGCTTAGAGAAACAAACCGAAGGAATGAACAATCTATTCAATGAAATAATAACAGAAAATTTCCCAAATCTGAAGAATGAAATGGAAAACCAAGTACAAGAGGCTTATAGAACTCCAAACATACAAAATTACAACAGACCCACACCAAGGCACATTATTATGAAAATACCTAACATACAAAATAAAGACAGAATTTGAAAGGCCGCGAGAGAAAAGAATCAAATTACATTCAGAGGGAAACCAATAAGAATATCAGCAGATTTTTCAATCCAGACCCTAAAAGTTAGAAGGGCCTGGAACAACATATACCAAGCCCTGAAAGAAAACGGATGCCAACCAAGAATCTTATACCCAGCAAAACTTACCTTCGAATTTGACGATGAAATAAGATCCTTCCATGATAAACAAAAGCTAAAGGAATTTACAAAAAGAAAGCCAGCATTACAGAACATTCTCAGCAAAATATTCCATGAGGAAGAGATGAAAAACAACGATGCAAATCAGCAACAGGAGGAACTAGCCTAAAGGAATAGCCAAATAAAGGAGAAACCAAATCATGTCAAAAACAAATATGAGTCAATTGACTGGCAATACAAATCATATCACAATAATAACCCTGAATGTCAATGGCCTGAATTCATCAATCAAAAGACACAGAATGGCAGATTGGATTAAAAAGAAAAATCCAACAATATGCTGCCTGCAAGAGACTCATCTCATAGAAAGAGACACCCATAGACTAAAGGTGAAAGGATGGGGAAAAACATACCATGCACACGGACACAGCAAAAAAGCTGGAGTATCCATCCTCATCTCAGATAATGTGGACTTCAAACCAAAACTAGTCAGAAGGGATAAAGAAGGACATTACATGCTGCTTAAGGGAAGCATAAATCAGCAAGACATAACAATCATAAATATCTATGCCCTGAACATTGGCTCATCCACGTACGTCAAACAAATCCTTCTCAATTCCAGAAATCAAATAGACCACAACACAATAATACTAGGCGATTTTAACACACCTCTCTCAACACTGGATAGATCGTCCAAACAAAAATTGAATAAAGAAACTATAGATCTCAACAACACAATCAACAATTTAGACTTAACGGACATATATAGAATATACCATCCAACAAAGAACGAATACACTTTCTTCTCAGCAGCACATGGATCCTTCTCTAAAATAGACCATATTTTATGCCACAAAGCTACTGTTAGCAAATACAAGAAGATAGAGATACTACCTTGTACTCTATCAGATCATAATGGATTGAAATTAGAAATAAATGACAGAATAAAAAACAGAAACTTCTCCAATACCTGGAGATTAAATAATACACTATTATATGATGAATGGATAATTGAAGACATCAGGAGAGAAATAAAAAATTCTTAGAAGTAAACGAGAACAAAGACACATCATATCAAAATCTCTGGGACACTATGAAAGCAGTACTTAGAGGAAGATTTATTTCATGGGGTGCATTCAAAAAAAGAAGTAGAAATCAACAAATAAACGGCTTAACACTACAGCTCAAAGCGCTAGAAAAAGAAGAGCAGACCAATACCAAAAGTAGTAGAAGACAGGAAATAGTTAAAATCAGAGCCGAAATCAACTAAATTGAAACAAAAGAAACAATTGGAAAAATTAACAAAATAAATAGTTGGTTCTTTGAAAAAATAAATAAAATTGATAAACCCTTAGCCACACTAACAAAGAGAAAGAGGGAGAAAACTCAAATTACTAAAATTCGGAATGAACAAGGAAACATCACAACAGACACAAGTGAAATACAAAACATAATTAGAAGCTATTTCGAAAATCTGTACTCCAACAAAACAGAAAACCTCGAAGACATCAACAAATTTCTAGAGACATATGAATTACCTAAACTGAATGAGGAGGACATACACAACTTAAATAAACCAATTTCAAGCAATGAAATAGAAGAGGTCATCAAAAGCCTACTAACAAAGAAAAGTCCAGGACCAGATGGGTTCTCAGCCGAGTTCTACAAAACCTTTAAAGAAGAGCTCATTCCAATACTCCTCAAACTATTCCATGAAATAGAAGAGGAGGGAACCCTCCCAAACTCGTTCTATGAAGCCAATATCACCCTGATACCTAAACCAGACAGAGACACATCGAGAAAAGAAAATTTCAGACCAATATCCTTAATGAACATTGACGCAAAAATTCTCAACAAAATTTTAGCAAATCGCATACAAAAATATATTAAATAGATAGTGCACCACGATCAAGTGGGTTTTATCCCAGGGATGCAAGGTTGGTTCAACATTCGGAAATCAATAAATGTCATTCACCATATCAACAGACTTAAAGTTAAGAATCACATGATTATTTCAATAGATGCAGAAAAAGCATTTGATAAAATACAGCATTCCTTCATGCTCAAAACACTAGAAAAAATTGGGGAAGTGGGAACATTCCTTAACATTATAAAGGCAATCTATGCTAAGCACATGGCTAATATCATTCTAAATGGTGAAAAACTGAAAGCGTTCCCCCTAAAAACTGGAACAAGGCAGGGATGCCCTCTTTCACCGCTTCTATTCAACATCGTCCTTGAGACTCTAGCCAGAGCAATCAGACAAACCAAAGAAATTAAAGGGATACGAATAGGAAAAGAAGAACTCAAACTATCCCTGTTCGCTGATGACATGATTATATATTTAGAGGAACCCGGAAATTCCACCAGAAAACTTTTAGAACTCATAAGTGAATTCAGTAAAGTAGCAGGTTACAAGATCAATGCTCATAAATCCAATGCATTTTTATACATAAGTGATGAATCTTCAGAAAGAGAAATTAGGAAAACTACCCCATTCACAATAGCCTCAAAAAATAAAATACTTGGGAATCAATCTCACAAAAGAGGTGAAAGACCTCTACAATGAGAACTACAGAACACTAAAGAAAGAAATTAAAGAAAACCTTAGAAAATGGAAAGATCTCCCATGTTCCTGGATAGGCAGAATTAATATTGTCAAAATGGCTATACTTCCTAAAGTGCTATACAGATTCAATGCAATTCCAATTAAAATCCCAATGATGTACCTTGCAGAAATAGAGCAAGCAATTATGAAATTCATCTGGAAGAATAAAAAACCTAGAATAGCTAAAGCAATCCTCAGTAGCAAGAGCGAAGCAGGGGGTATTGCAATACCAGATCTTCAACTCTACTACAAAGCAATAGTAACAAAAACGGCATGGTATTGGTACCAAAATAGACAGGTAGATCAATGGTACAGAATAGAGGACATGGACACAAATCCAAATAAATACAATTTTCTCATACTAGACAAAGGTTCCAAAAATATGCAATGGAGGAAAGATAGCCTCTTCAACAAATGGTGCTGGGAAAACTGGAAAACCATATGCAATAGAATGAAATTAAACCCCTATCTCTCACTCTTCACAAAACTCAACTCAAAATGGATCAAGGACCTCGGAATCAGACCAGAGACCATGCATCTTATAGAAGAAAAAGTAGGTCCAAATCTTCAACTTGTTGGCTTAGGATCAGACTTCCTTAACAGGACTCCCATAGCACAAGAAATAAAAGCAAGAATCAACAACTGGGATAGATTCAAACTAAAAAGCTTTCTCTCAGCAAAGGAAACTATCAGAAATGTGAAGAGAGAGCCTACGGAGTGGGAGAATATCTTTGCCAACCATACCTCAGATAGAGCGCTAATTTCCAGAATCTATAAAGAACTCAAAAAACTCTACACGAAGAATACAAATAATCCAATCAACAAATGGGCTAAGGAAATGAACAGACACTTCACAGAAGAAGATGTACAAGTAATCAACAGATATATGAAGAAATGTTCAACATCCCTAGTAATAAGGGAAATGCAAATCAAAACTACCCTAAGATTTCATCTCACCCCAATTAGAATGGCGATTATCAAGAATACAAGCAACAATAGGTGTTGGCGAGGATGTGGTGAAAAAGGAACACTCATACATTGCTGGTGGGGTTGCAAATTAGTGCAGCCACTCTGGAAAGCAGTGTGGAGATTCCTCAGAAAGCTTGGAATGGAACCACCATTTGACCCAGCTATCCCACTCCTTGACCTATACCCAAAGGACTTAAAATCAGCATGCTACAGAGATACAGCCACATCAATGTTCATTGCTGCTCAATTCACCATAGCCAGATTGTGGAACCAACCTAGATGCCCTTCAGTTGATGAATGGATAAAGAAACTGTGGCATATTTATACAATGGAATATTACTCCACAATGAAGAATGATAAAATTATGGCATTTGTAGGCAAATGGACGAAATTGGAGAATATCATGCTAAGTGAGATAAGCCAATCTCAAAAAACTAAAAGACGAATGATCTCGCTGATAAGTGGAAGAGGACATATAATGGGGGGTGGGAGGGGTTAGCATTAGGTTTAGGGTTAGGTTTAGGGTTAGGGATAAGGAGAGCGATAAGAATGAAGGAAAGAAGGACTGTATAGAGGGAAAAGAGGGGTGGGAGGGGTGGGGGGGAAGGAAAAAAAAATAAACATCATTGCCCTATGTAAACGTAAAAAAAAAAAAAAGAACAAAAATGTTTACATGTGTTTTAGAAATTACCATATAATACAAGATATGAGAATTATATTATAAAATAAATAGAAAGCATTTTTGTTACTGTATTTTTCCTCAGTGATATTAAAACTGAAAATATCACACTATAAAGTCATTTAACTTGCCTTTAGATTATGTGAATCAAATGTTATACCACAACCTTCTCATAATATGCAAATACATTTAGCTTCATGAATAATCTAATGTTACTTATTAATCAACTACTGATGAACATATATTCACCAGCTTCAAATGATACACATATAATGTATGTATATATATATATATATATATATATATATATATGCTATGCACGCACATATATAAATATACACTCTCCGATATATATTTGCAATATATATACACATACATATATGGGCACTTATTTTCTATTATTAATTGTCTGGACCTGACAACAGAATGAGGAGTTATAGATCAGAAACTTATTTTATCATAGCTTACAACACAAGAATTACAAGATGAAAGTTTCAACAGGGTTGATTTCCCCTAATTCCTCTTCCTTGGTTTGTAGGTGACTATCTTCTCCCTGTTTTAACCTGGTCTTTTGACTATGTCTGCACATATGCAATTTTGTTCTTTGCATAAGCATATTGATTATGTTGGATTAGGACTCACATAACCTAATGACCTCATTTAAATGAATCAAATCTTTTAAGGCCCTATCTATGCATAAAGTAATAATTTAGCATAATGAGGTTTTAAGGAGATAAAATTTAACAAATAATGATCACTATAAGAATATAAACTCAATGGAAGTAAAGGTGTTGTATATGTGATTCATTACCATATTTCTGGAATTTAGAATAGTATCTATAACATAAAATAGTATCTATAACATAAATATTTGCTGAAATAGAGTTTTGCTAACCTATCTTTGACCTTGACAGCTGTGACAGCAAATACGCTATGGGAGCCATACTTATGGCTGCTGCAAGCAATCAGATTATTACAAATACCTTTATTTGTCATCATACTATTATGATAAAGAAAAGGAATGTAAACTTGAATTTGGACTTTGCAATCATATGATTGACACTTTTCCTATAAAATTGAGACTCCAAAACCTGGCATAACAATATTCCTTATTTTATGTAATTTGAATACATTGAAAATTAGAAGATTAAAGTTTTAGTGATGACATTTCATAATATTCTAATTTTATAATTAAATTTAAGAAGTGGGTTTTACTCAAGGTTAAACAGATAATTAGCAGTAGAGCTAACATGTGAATATCCATTACTGATTTCTACAAAATACCCGTGGAATAATGCTGCAAGATGTACAGACTTGGGATATTCAAAGTACAAGTCAGGATGTGGCGAGTTGTGGCCATGGAAACTCCAACTACATGCATCAACAACCAGGAAAGGCGTTGACAGCTCAGGCCAGCACCATAGCTGCAGCTTCTATTTGGCTTTCCTCTAATGTTAAAAATAAGTATACAAGTTGAATCACTCTAAATGACAGGTGGATAGGAGAAACAGGAGGGCAATGGAAATAGGTATTGCTAATGATATTCATTCAATAAAATTATTAGAAAATAACAAATTAACAGTATAAGTAGTTGAAAAGCGATTTTTCAAGAAACTTGTGATATTTGAATTGCAAAGATAATTTCAAAGCGGCAACTTGTTATAAAAAAGTAAAAAACAAAAAGAACAAGTCCCTGCAGTTTCTAAGTTTGGTAACATAAGGGAGACTCTAAACTAATAAAGTGCCACAATACCACAATAGAACTACCATTTTAAAAGATATACACACACTTACGTGACAAATATTTGGGAGGAAGAAAAAAAACCAAGGTAAGAATTTGAAATTATGTGGCATCAAGGGATCTTTCTGAAAGAATGATTAAGAAGGTTCCCCTTAGTAGAGAATAACTGAGCAGAAATGGAAAGAAACAAGATTTGGAGAAGAGCACTCCAGACTGTAGAAAGACATAGAGAAAAGGTTTCCAATTAACAGCACATGCATTTATGGATAAACTTGTAAAACTTGTAGGAAAAAAAAAAGAAATTTCTGAAAGGAATTAGAAAAGACTAGGATTATCTAGGACTTGGTGGACTGTAGCATTTAGATTTTATTCTACATGAGATGAGAAACAGATATTTGGGACCCTGAAAAATTTTAGTCTCAATGTCTATATCTATTCCCTGGTAGGTTAATAAGCTCAGCAACAGAGAACATTATATTGTCTCTAGGGAGTACTTTTTTAAATTATGGATATTTAGGGTAGTTTATATAGATATTAAAGTAAGTCAAATTTATATTTTAATATTTTGAGATGGAAAATAATTTATGCATTTTGGTTTATTCTAAAACAAAAAGATTGGTATAACAGAATAATTAATTATCCTATGACACAAATTTAAAATATATTATTGAGTAATTTATTTAAAATTTTAAATTGTGTCCTTACAAAGATCATACACACTATTGGTTTATGTAGGAGAAATGGCAACTCATTGTATTCATTAAATTTATGTTAAATTTATTAGATTTACAAAAATGTGATGCAGCCCCATCGATGTTCATAGCAGCTCAATTCACAATAGCTAGATTGTGGAACCAACCCGGATGCCCTTCAATTGATGAATGGATAAAGAAACTGTGGTGTATATACCCAACGGAATATTACTCAGCCATAAAGAAGAATAAAATTATGGCATTTGCTGGTAAATTTGCTGGTAAATGAATTTGGAAAATATCATGCTAAGTGAAATAGGCCAAACCCACAAAACAAAAGGCCGAATATTTTTCTGATAGGTGGATGATGATAGATGTATAACTAGGAGGGGTGGCAGAGGGGCAGAGAAGAATGAAGGAACTTTGGGTGACATAGAGGAAAATGGGGTGGAGGGGGTGGCATTATGAAAGATAGTAGAATGAAACAGACAGTATTACCTTTTGTATATGTATGATTACATGAATGGTGTGAATCTACATTGTGTACAACCATAGAAATGAAAAGTTGTACCCCATTTGTGTACAATGAATCAAAATGCAGTCTGTAAAAATAAAAATGATAATAATAAAAAACGTTTCAATAAGTGAAAAAATTTTGTTAAATACCTATTCTTAAAAAGGAAGTCAAGTATATGAAATTATAAGTGTATATCAGTGTTAAAGAAAATTAAAACTATAAAAAGCCCCCACTGAAATGTGATTTTTTTTCTTAATTTAATTAGACAAGATCAGATTTTTAAACAAAAAAAACAATCTTTAGGACTATAATTTGTAATTTAGCCATAATAAGCAAAAATAACCCAAATGGTTTCACAACCATAATGAAAGCACAAATAACCAGGATGGGAGCAGACTTTGTAGATCAGCTATGCCTTTTATTCAGTAGTGGAATCAATCAGTCCAGCAGTGGAGGGGTTCACTTTCTAAGTAGAAAATGGCCCCTGGTTACAGGAAGGATATGGGTTTATATAGGTTACATTGAGAGGTGATTTAGCCCTTGAAGACTTTAAAAGGGTGTGGGCAACAGGTTGCAAACATTTGGAACTTGCTTGTACCAGACACTATTTTTACTAGGCAGTGTTTTTACAGGGCAGGGATTAAGGGTTCAGAGCTCAGTGTTCAGTGCTTATCTTGTCCTCCAGGGGTCATTGTATTGTCATGGGGACAGAATTAATGTGTATTGTCGCTATCATAGGGAGAGAATTTGCTTGGGAAAGGATGGATGCTTGTCCTTTTCCCAGGGACTGTTATTTTCCGATTGATGGTTATCTCCTTTCCAGGATTTCTTTTGTCACTGGGAAAGGATTTATTGGGGATGGATCAATGTTTTGGCTTCTCCTCTCTTCCTCCTTCCACGTCACACACTGTATTGGGGGTTGTCATTTCAGGCTGTCATTTCCATATCCTTCAGTCATAATGCACAATTAGATTTTAAAATACTAATTGCTAAGACTGTCATTAAGTGAATGATTTTCTTCTGTGCACAAAAGGGAGGATACTAAAATGTCAGCAACTGACAATGAATATTGTTATTGCTGACATGAAACTCTAGAAACTATTAAAGGCTAACTTTTAATTTGATTATTGCCAACTTTAGAAAGAATTTGGGAATTTGTAATTTCATATAAATTTTTATTTTCATACCACTTTGACAAAGGATTGATTTAGTCCATATCAGTATATAGTGACTTTCCATTTATTATTTTCATATAAACTGAACTCCCCATGCTTTGTCTTCCTCCTTTCAAATTAAGTCCTAAATATTCTCAGATCACTCCTGTATAATTATGGAACTTTGTATTCATATTTCGGGATCAAAAATTTCCTACCAGATATGTATTTTTACTGGCTTCTGTGAAGTGAGCTCATATATATATTTATGTTATATATATATTTATTTATTGTTATGGTGCTGGGGATTGAACCCAGGACCTTGTGCATGTGAACAGTTTTTATATTTCTGAACATTCATGTAATAAATAATAATAATTCTGTTATACCTTTACATATACCCCAGTACATTATGGAGAAATATCTTAAAATAAGCTATTGCAGTAAGTGTTGACCAAAGTAATTTTCTCGCTTGGGTCACTTGAAACAAGCTTTACCTGTTGGCAAATTTTCAGTCACAACATTAAAAGAGAAAATTCTATGGCTATTGTTTGCTTGGACAAAATAGTTTTCAATATTCTTCATCATTTATCTGCAAAGTGGTTTACCTTAATTTAGCACAGTGATAAGCAATGATGCAGAAAAGATATACTGGTAGGTAGTTTTAACCAAGAATAAAAAACTAAATTAAATTTTTACTAATATTAAATATGGAGCAAGAGCAGTATATGTAAACACACACACAAATGGAAAGTGGACAGAAAAGGATTTAGAGAGACAGAATTATTAAGCAAAACAGTAGTATAAGTGGCTCAAACTACTCATCATTTCAGGGACACAGAAACAAACATAATTAGGACATAGTTATTTTTGACAATTTCTACAATGTGTCAAAGGTTTACAGAAACCAAAGAAAAGCTGAATCAAGAAAGATGAAACTTAATGGTAAGAAAGATTTTTTTTTTTTTTTAATTTTAACTTGGTCTTTCATCAGTGCAGTCATACAGGCAGAGTACAGGCTGCTGTCTTCAAGAATGCTGCCCAGGTCCAGCTGGTGGTAATGATTCCATCGGGAAAAGGGCATACCACGTTCACAAAGAATTATGTTTTTCTTTTCTGACTCAGGGGATACTAGAAGGAATGATGCAAGATGTTCATCTCCATTTCATTTACCTTTGAACTCTCTTGGGGTGGAAATGCAGCATGCGTTGTTCAAAAGTGTTTGAAGGTGAGGTAAAATCCACAAATGAAGGAATTCTCCCTCTCCCTGTTGTGCATGCAGGTAGGGCGAGTGATCAGAACAGAAAAAACTGTTGTAATTCACATGAAATATTGGCTCCATGTTCATGTATGTATTTCTCTTTGTATGCTTAAACATTTTAGTTAATGTTTTATATTTAAATACATATTGTTTATATGGAAGTTATCCTCAAGTGCCCTTTAGTGGTTTATTTATGTAACTGTTTTATTTCTACTGAAATCCCACTAAATCCTCTGTTTTCCATGATTATCCAAAATAACTCATAGATACCATCAGTAACTCTGTATTTTAGATTTCTTAAAATTTTCAGATATGAAGGATGATCCATTCATTAAAAATGTTCAGGAAACAAACCTGTAGTAAAACCAAATTAATTATTACTAATATAGACACAAAAATTGGCTTCTAATTATTATTATGAGTTAAAAGCAGTGTACAATCATGGAAACGAAATGATTTACCCCATTTGTGTACAGTGAATCAAAATGCAGTCTGCAAAAAATTTAAAAAAACAATAGCAGTGAATCAAAAGAAATAAGCTCCTGCTTGAAATGTAAAAAACTTGGTCAAAGAGGTGAACACTCAAGGAATCAAGCTCTATTTTCCATAAGAATATTGATTTTACATTATGTATTTAATAATTTATTATCTATCAGCATAAAGTTAACAAAGACATTGCTAATGATAGTTACCAAGTAAGTCTGAATGAGGTATTAGGAATTTTATATTCAACAAATAGAGCCTGTACTGCAGGAAAAAAACTAATAATCGACTTTATTCGAAATTGTCCTAATTTGCAATTTTGTCCTATATGAAACTAAATGGATCTTCCCTTTAAAACTGTCTCAAATATAATAAGATTCTATGTAATGACCTTAAGGCAAATTCCTCCTGTGAAAGTCTGTTGGATATGTTAAAAATGCTTCTTCTTTCTTGAAAGCCAAATTCAAAATTAAAGTTTCATATAAAAAAATAAGCCATAACATATATGAAAAAATATACAAATCTCAGAGGCAGTGAATTGATACAACATAATTAGTGGTGTGATACAGTAATTTTATGTTACTAGTTTTAAATCCACAAATAAAATCATCAGAAAAAACTCTTTGGTATTTAAATTCCTAGAAAATGATTTCTTTTCTTAATGCTTGATTCGAAGTGTAAAATAAATATGTCCGGAGTAAGGTGGTTCTCCTGAGGTTTGGCAGTCCTTTAACACACTTTTATGAGAGGCTATCCCGTTTCCTTCAATAGCTCACTAAATCTCCACATGCCACTTTGACTTTCACCTTGTAAACAAGGGATTTTATACAGCATCAAATCTCCTTCAAGTCATATTCAAGGAGTCCAAACACAATACCTTTCAGGACTGACACATGTTCTGAAGGAGACTGTCAGGACTGTGACCTTGCCTTGCCCTGGGTGAAATGATTGGAGATTAAAGAAGAGTCTAGTTGCTGTCTTATTCTCTCTTTTATCCAACACAACCAATGAGTGGTTCATACTTTTATATATGGGCCTTGAATTGATAGTTTAGTTTTATTATACTATGTGAGTGATTTAGAGAGGATTGGGTTAAAATAATTTTCCTCATTCTTCTTGCTTACTCCCATGCTGGTAGCAGAGGTAGGGGGGCTACTGGAACATGTATTCAAATAAGCTTTTGCAATCAAGCACAAGTCTTGCCGTGACAAGATACATTTTTATCTCATTTCAAAATGCCTAGGCTATCAACATGACAACTTTTTATCCTGCCACAAAGAATGTTTTTAAGCTACAATTAGGATGAGTAAGATTTATCTACCTAAAAATATGGAGCTGAGTAGTCTTTTGTTATACTTCCATCTCCTTCTTGTCCATTGTTTTTCATTTCCTCTTAAAGTTACTGAAATAAAATAAAACAAAGAATGGCATATATACATTTCATTTTAAATATTTTACTATGAGTATGTTCACTGGACTTTGGTATTAGGAATAGAGACTTAAGCATTATATTTATTATTCAGATGTCATTCAGAAGTACCTAAAGCCATGAAAAATTAAACAGGAAATTATCTAGAGAAGAGAGAGAGCTGAATAGAAAACACTTCCAGTCTGGGAGTTCTCCTGCTGGTGACTGAACTGACATTTACTCTTGCATAAAGGTATTTCCACATGTGGAAAATGAGTTGAAGAGTTGAATGGACTTTATTATTATCAATTGGGAATGCTATTCACAAATTTTTCCAGGCAACTCTTTATTGTGCAAAAAAAAAAAAAGAAAAAAAAAGAAAAAAATGTTATTTTCTTAAAGGAAGTCCAATGTTTTAGATAAATATGACATTTTTTTAAATAAAGTTAGATCAAAAGTATCTCAGAACAATGTTGTAGAAGATTTTATATTTTATTAATATGACAACATATATTTACTAGAAATGACTTCGTTATGGTTTGGATGTGAGGTGACCCCTAAATCTCTTGTGTGAGACAATGCAAGAAGGTTCAGAGGAGAAATTATTGGGTTGTGAGGTTCTTAACCCAATCAGTCAATTAATCTCCTGATAGGAATTAACTGAGTGGTAATTGGAGTGGTAGGTGTAGCTGGAAGAGGTGGGAATTGGGTGTAACTTTGGGGTGTTATATTTGTATCTGGCAAGTGGAGACCTCTCTCTCTCTCTCTCTCTCTCTCTCTTTCTGCTTCCTGATGACCATATGAGCTGTTTCCCTCTGCCACACTCTTCCACCATGATGCTCTACCTCACCTTGAGCCTGGAGAAATGGAGCTTGTTGTCTATAGATTGAGACCTTTGAAACTTTAAGCCTCCAAATAAACTTTACCTCCTCTATAATTGTTCTGGTCAGATCATTTCAGTTCACAAGTAAAAAAGTTGACTAAAACAAACATTAAATATATATGTACAACTATATATAAACATATATATGTTAAAATTATATTAACATGTGAACATTTTTAAGTATTTGTAACATATCTCAGCATTTGAAGAACAAATAAACACACTCTTTCTAGTATTATAATTCACAAGTTCAAAGAACTCACTTATCAATACAGATATAGCTATAACAAAGATCTTGATTGCTACAATTTTAGAAATTTATACTGCAAAAAATATGTACACTTATATACTTTCATTTCATATAAATAACTACACTATCTGTGGCAGCTTGTCAATCAGTATTTTCTGTTATATCCTCCTAGTAAAAAATGTTTTTGATCTTGCATGGTTCTGCTTATTGTTACATTTTTTAAGATTTAAATTTGTCTTTTCAAATAAATACTTCTTTGATGTACTTTTGCCTTTATAGACAAGTTTAAAAAGTGAAGAATTTCCTGATATTTGAAGAAAGCAGGCTCATAGCTTTCACCTACTTTCTGCTTTTGTTAAAAAAAAAAATCTAGCATCTTCAGAAATTCTAACACATTACCACAATCAGTATGGGAAGGCATTGGTTTTTGCAGGATTTTGACTCTTTCCCTGTTTTCACTGCTAAGCTTTTAGCTCATCTGTCTCTGTTGGTAATACACTTAGCTCTTAGTTTCCAGTAATTGCCAACTGACAACTCTATTACTTTTTCTACTTATGTTTTTGCAAAGTTTAATTTCTTCTAAACTACTTCATTGAATTTCATAATGTACATTGTTAGACACATATACACACATACAATAGTATTTTGTTACATGTCAATTTTCATCTCATACCTCTTTGTGATTTTAATATTCTCTAAAAGTCATTGCAACCAAATATATAATGGAACATATAGTTTCCTTTCTCATTAGTATTTTTCTCTAAATGTATATTTATTGGTCTTTAACTTGAAGTGTAGGGACAAAACTAAATGTTGTATTTCTAAGTCAGATATGTAGAGAAGTTTACACTGTAAAGAAAATTTGAAAAGAAATTACCTTTCTTTTTTCTTGGGGGGAGTACAAGAGAAATCCAAACAACCAAATGACTCTAGTCCTGGAATTTTCCTTCGACTGGTGACTGTCAGCTTACAACTGACTCTTATGTAAAGGAATTTTCTTATTCAAAAAAGGAGTTGATGTATATAAAGTATGGTATGATGCCGAACTGTAGTAGTCATTTCCGTTGGTATTTACTGCATTATTTTTGACAAAGTCATGAGACATGATGTGCTTTATTTTTTGATCTAACTGAATCTCATTCCCTTTTCCAAGGAGTGTCTCACCTTGAATGGTTATAAGAAATAACAAAGGAAAATGAAGGGAAGGAAAGGTATAGGAATAGGAAAGACAGTAGAATCAATCTGATAGAACTTTACTACGTATATTCATGAATACACCACAATGAATCTCATCATGTACAACCACAAGACTGGGATCCCAATTAGAATGAGATATACTCCATGTTTGTATAAATACATCAAAATATATTCTACTGTCATGTATACATAAAAAAGACCAAATTTTTTTAAAAAGAAAAATATTCAACCAAGATTATTGATAAAAACCCCAAATCCCAGTATTCTACTTTAAGCACAGAGAATTTTGTTAATTATTATATAATAATTATTAAATTTAATTATCAAATATAAATTCAGTAACATGCATGAAAAAGTGAAACAACCATTGAGTGAGTGGTTAAAATATATTTATATCTCTGAATTCTGGAGGCTACAAACTCCAAGATTAAGGCGTCCTCAGATTTAGTTCCTGCTGAGGGCCTGCTTTCTAATTGATATATGGCCATCTTCTAGATTTACACATAAACTGGAGAGTTTAACTCTCATGACCTAATTATCTTGCAAATATCAAGTTATGGAGTGCCATTACACTTAGGAGTTATGGTTTCAACATGTAAATTTTGGAGGGACATAATCAGTTGAATCATAGCAGACAATGTTGGGGACCCATCTGATCTTTGTTCTGACCTCGGTAGGACTCCTATTAAGTTTATTTCCTTGGATATCTGCTCACATTTCTATATCTGTACTTTATGCAATCATGGAATACCTTCCTCTTTTTAACTACTTACAATAAAAATCTCCAGACTTCCAACAGTGACCACAGACTTTAACTTTTCCATGCTCTGCTCTAATAAAATCAGTCTACACAGGGGAGCTTCAATTCTCACACTTTTAAGACCTACGTTATCTTCTAGGGAAAACATGACCACTGCTTTGGAGTTGAGGGTAGGGTAATGTCCTTCTTTTTTCAAGTGACATCATTCTTTATAAACAAGGTAATGGGTAGGGATTCCGTGGCCTCTGATTTTTTCAACTTGACTTTCCTGATATGGGATTTACAACCTAGAATCAAAATGGGGTGAGGAAAATTGGGATCCAGTATTTTCCCTGGGGCACCTGGGGCAGAGTTTGTACTCCATAAATGGAGGAACAGGAGCCATAGGGCTCTTGCTTGTAAGAGAGCTTCTGCAATACTGTGACAGTGTGATAAACGTTGATGTCTTGTTTCTTTTGCAGAAGTATCATAGCTCTAAACTGGTACCTAGGGAAGAAGAAACCTCATCTTCTTGCCTGCAACCATCATGATTAGAACTTCTGTCTTGCTGACTTAAGCAAGAGAGAGAAACATTCATGCTTCAAATATCATGGATCTCACTGTAATTATCAAGATTTAATAGATTTTATCGAAAAACAATCATTGCTCTTCTAGGAAAATTTTGAGAGTTTTCAAGAGTCTTCAAATATAGATTTTGAAAAATAATTTCCCCAAGTTATGAATTTTTCACTTGGGAAAGGGGCTCAGAGATCCTAATGCTACCATTCTAGATGTGTACAGTCTATTGTAAATATTCTAATGCATAAATATGACTGCTATTATCAGACAGACTGATTGATATATGAGTTTGGGCAGTTTTTCCTTTTACAGGTATATATCTTCTTGTGGATATTTGCAAAACAAACTCTAAGGAATAATCCTGTAAACAGATTTACTCTATTGTACTTCCCCTTTTCTTCTCATGAGAATTTTTTTCCCTTAAAATTTGCTAGCATTTTCTCTTTTTTAATCTTCCTCTCAAAAGAGTTATAATTTATATTTATACTAAAAGCAGATCTTAATACCTTTCTGAGGAGGAAAGAAGGCAGTGAATCTTGAATTTGCTTTTCTTTTCCCCATGAATTATGTGCTGACTGACTGCAGGGAAAAAGGGGTTGAAAGAAGCAACCTGATATTTATAGCAGCCCCACTGAAGTGAGGTGATAGAAGTTGGAATTCAGGGATTCCAGGAAAACTAGGAATTAAGAATTCAAAATACAGAGAAAGTATGCATCCTTCTAAAATGGCTATGCATTCTTTTCCTTGAGTTGCTTGCTGAATCCTAAGCTACACATACATGAGATGAATGTTTAAGAAACTAATGAATATTACCTACTGGGAGACTAAAACAATAATCACATATTTCATATTTTCAGACCGAGGGGAACAAATATTGAACTTCAGGACATGACAAGGTTAAGCAAAGCTGACAAATAGTCATGCTGTTAGTGAGGACTATGGAAGGAAAGACAAACTAGACATAGATGAGCTCCATGAAACCTGCAACCAGTCTGGACTTGGTCAAGGAGATCTAACTGTGCTTAAAGAGTCTAACCAAAGGAACGTAAATCATCACTGGAGGAAAAAAGTTACCAAGTATTTCTTAATTTGTAGTATTCGATGTTGATCACTCTCTCAACTAACACCAAGCATGCTGGTAAGCAGGAGACAAATCAGCACTAAGGTATTATGATTAGAAGGTTCAAGAGCATAAAGAAAGAAAAAAAGAATTTCACCAGATAATTTAGTTTATATTAAATATTACTTTACAAGCTGGGAATGGTGACACATACCCATAATCTCAGCTATTTGAGAAGTTGAAGCAGGAGGATCACAAATCCAAGGACAGCCTCAGCAATTTAGGAAGAGCCTCAACAACATAAATGAAAAATAAAAAGGACTGAGGATGTTGCTCATTGGCAAAGTTTCCCTGGGTTCAATCCCAGTTAAAAAAAAAAAATTAATGAACCAAATATTTGAAATAAAAATAAAACATGTATTTAATAGAAAACTGAAAAGACTAATGAACTATATAGTATAATTCAAGAGAAGGTATCTAGAGTGATACCCAAGAGCAGAGAAAGGGGATGAGAAATTCAGAAAAAATTATAAAAGAAATGTGAAGCATGTTGAAAAGTTTAATACACACAAATTTGATTGCCAAAAAGGGAAAAGAAGATAATAGATAAAATAAAATTTAAAGAGAAACAAGAATTTCCTGAAACTGATAAAATACATCAAGCCACAGTTTGCAAAATAGGCATGAAACTAAAACATGATAAATAAAAAATGAAGTTGAGATAAATCATAGTAAAAAATACTGAAAATGAAATATATTAAAAAGAGTTGACTTTGGTGAGTCTATAGCTTAACTTCAAAGAAGTAAGCATCAAACTGACAATGAATTTTTCAGAATAAAGGATGAAAGTAGAATATCATAAAATGATACTATAAAAGACTCTTTTAAAAGACCTGTTTATCTTCAATTCTATATTCAGTGAAAAGTTCTCAAAGTACATTCTGTATAAAAACATTTGCAGGCAAGAAAATATTAAAAAGATGTTTTTCCCCAGCAGAACCCTAACCTAAAAATGAAAAGAAAAAGCAAAGTGAAGCCGTTCAGGAACTAGGAAAATTATAACAGATGTAATCATAAAAATATAGAACAGGAAGAGAATACAACTATTGGAAATATGACAAATGGGACAGAATAGAAAGTTCTAACATATATCCACCTATTCATATAATTTATGAAAATATTATACCCAACTCTCAGAAATTAGTAATTACAAAATGTGCACTTGATTAGAATTCAGTAAGTCAAAAGGAAGCACAAAGAATAAGAAATCACACACACACACAAAAAAAAACCATAAATTCTTATTCCTGAATGTACATTTCTTTGCTATTTGACTTAGCAGTGCCTGCAGTCAAGGGTGAGGACTGTTACTCTCCCCTTTGGGTCTGCCATTAATCATATGAGCTGATTTGACCTATAGGTGTCAGCAAAGGTGAAGTGCGTAGAAGTTCAAAAACTATTTTTTCCATTGCTATTCTTTGGAACACTGATACTGGTGCCACATACAGAAAACTAGCTCAGACAATTGGAAACATTTGGCCATGTCATTTCACTATTACTGTCAACAACTGACATAAAACAGGTTAAGCATTCACTTCTAGACATAAGAATGAGATGATCTTCAGACAATCATCCCTAACCAAACTATTAGCTGACTATAATTTCATTCATGAGCTCAGGCAAGATGAACAGAACTCTTTGGCTAAGTCCAGTTCAAATTCATTTATTGGGGAAAAATGCTAAATGTGATTGTGCATCTCATTCATTTACAACAAAAATGAAGAGGTGAAGCTTCTATGAAAATCACATATTTATACGTATTTATATATATATATTTTTTCAGCACTGGAAATTGAACCTAGGGCCTTGTGCATGTCAGGTAAGCACTTCACTGGCAAACTGTATCACCACTCTTACACAATCTTAGAGTAACAATATTATATGTTAGATTTTTGCATGTATACAGGCCTATTTATTCCTATTTTAATACATTGATTAAAATGATTAAGATTTGAAATCATCTCATTTAATTAAAACAACAGAAAAAGATATTGTGCTTCAGCAAAAGATATTAGCAATACTAATTGAATAGTTTTACATTCTTAACAAATAAAAGCTGACTTTTGCTATTACCACAATCCCACAAAGCTGGTGACTCGAACCCGGGCCTCCTGCATGTGAGGCAGGCACTCTACGTTAGTGTTAGGGTTAGAGTTAGGGTTAGGGAGGGGGGCAAGAATGGAGGAAGGAAGGACTGTATAGAGGGAAAAGAGGGGTGGGAGGGGTGGAGGGGGAAGGGAAAAAATAACAGAATGAATCAAACAACATTACCCTATGTAAATTTATGATTACACAAATGGTATGCCTTTACGCCATGTACAAACAGAGAAACAACATGTATCCCATTTGTTTACAATTTAAAAAAAATAAATAAATAAAATAAAAAAATTAAAAAGCTGACTTTTAGTAGGGAGTTTATAGTATGGTCATTTCCATTCTTTGAAGACTCGGATGGAATATTTAAGATTATTTGGAATGAAACATATGTGTTTTAATAGGAAGTATATGAAATAAAATTGTTGTAAAGAGAATCCATTTTATGTAAATATTTATTCAGAAATGAATCAACTTCTTGCTTAGTATTTTACCTGATATTCTTTTTGAAAAGGGCATATTTGTATAGTAGCTTTCTCCTATTGCTTCCTACTGGACTAGTTTTCACTATGTTATAGTTTCATTAATTTCATTATGTAATATATTTATTTCTACCTATTTTTATCAGCCCACATATTAAAAGTACAATATTGGTATCTTTTATACTGACACATATTTGCCAAATATGATTAACATACCTGAATGTTGGTTATTTTGTGACATTTATGGTTCTTAGAAACTTCACTAATACTTTCAGTTTAAGTTTTTTTGAGGTCCGTGCTCTATTAAAAGTTTATTAAAATATTCATACAATAATTTGTGTATCACTTTGGTATATTTTTCAATACTTAATATTTAAAATGAGTTACAATAAAATACACACATATAGTTAAAAAGAATGAATAAATAGCAATGTATAAATAATATTAAATTTCCTGGGCTCACAAGAATTTAAATATTTGTTATCTTTGATCATTAAAATATTTTACATGAAATGTCACATTTAAAAGAATCTCCACTGTTTAAGTATAAATTTCCTATACCTCAAAACCTTCAATGTTACTTTATCTACATTGTCTTTATGTTATACTTTCTAGTTTTTAAAATATGGCCTAGCCAAATAGGTTAAGAGTGATAATTGTCCATATTAACCTACAAAACGCTTAAGATATTTATCAACATTTTTCTTTAATATATGACCCATTTAGTTCACAAAATTGGCAGTTACCACAGATAAAACAAAACAAAAAATTTTTTTGACATTTTCAAAAAAAAAAAAAAAAGGAAAACTATCCCTGAACTGACAAATTATGAACAGGATTGTTTTCCTCCAAAAATTCATATATCATTTCAGGGAAGAAAACTTCTATGAACAAAAGTACCCTTTCTACCAAGAGAACATTAGGATAAAAACAAACAACACAAATTAGGCAAAAATAGCAACAACAAAACAAGTTCAAATTTTACATTGATTTTACATTGATTAAATTTAGATTACATTTTGATTAAAAGTTTCATTACCACAGTTTCATTTGTAATTATGGGGTCTTGAATACATGCAAAGGAAGTGAACAGAGCACTCTGTAAGCTAAATCTGCTACAATAAGCAGATTTTACAACTAAATGCTCTTTTTATTACTGTATTTTTCAATAAAATAGAACATAAATACAGATGAATTTAGTCTCATAAAATACATAGCCATCAAGCTCAACAGAAGTTTTCTACTGAGGACAGAAAGTGTTACTCTGCATGTAAGATTCTGAATTATTATGTTTACATTATCATTGTTCCATCTATTCATTCATTATCTATAAAACTATACTTCCATTCTTAAATATATTTATTAATGCAACATTTATCTAATGTGTTAAACATTGTGTAATCATTGGACTTATGAGCATATAACCACTTCTTCAATTTATTTGTATTTGGAATATGCTGCCCTCAAATTTGTCCATTCTCATCTCTAATCATAACTTAAATTTAAATATTATTTTTTCCTATTCTGTTAGAATAAGCTAAGCCAATTATAACTATGTGCTTTTGTGAACATTTTTACTCTTTATAGAATAAAATTTATATCACATCTGGAAATTATATTTTTACAAATTACATGAAATGTTTCACACTAGATCTTTTTTTAACATTATTTCTTCTCTGAATCTTTACTCTGATTTTAAGAATAGATGTGAACACATTAAATCTCTAACTTTTAGGCCACAAGTCATTGATGTCAGTCTAACTTACAAATTAGAAAAAGTATTTATGTGGTAGATAATAACCATGGTTGAAAAGGACAGGAAATAAACTAAAACAGATCTAGAGCAATAGTACATCTGATTGTAAAACTGTAAAGCCTAAAGGAATTATTTAGTATCTGAAAAAAGAGGAGGTCAACTTAACTCTTCAGAAAGTGAGGAGTGCCAGGCAAGCTGTGGTGCCCACCTCTTATCCCAGTGGCTCTAGACCCTGAGGCAGGAGGATTGGGAGTGCAAAGCCAGCTTTAGCAACTTAGCAAGATCCTGCTTATCTCAAAATAAGAAAATATAATAATAATAAAACAGAAAGGACTGGGGATGTGGCTCAGTGGTTAAGTGTTCCTAGGTCCAAACCCAGGTACCACAAAAGAAAAAAAAAATGAGGAGCATCCCCATATTTTCCATAACCTAAACAATGACTCAATTCCTTTTGTCTTACCCAAGTGCAAATCTATTGTCATATGATCACAAAATAGGCAAAAGGACAACCTAAATCTGCAATGAATTGGTATCCTCCTATGTGAGTTGAGAAATTTTCAACATTATTGTATATACTGTATATTCTTATAATACAATATATGGTTTAGTACTTCCATCTCTCTTTCTAAATTAATGTCTTCTTCATTCAGCATTTGCAGAGTTGGGCACCAGATTCCTAGGCAAAGATGGTCAAACAGTGAATGATTTATCCCTCTGTCTGATTTTACCCTCAAAATTCCAGGTAGGGATATAATACCCTCCCAAAGCACTCATGATATAACTACCTGCACACAAGTCCTATAGAATATGTATAGGAGGAATCTCTGAGTTCTTTATAAACTTTTGAGTCATTTAGTCAACTTATTTGGCAATATTTTCCCTCCTATATTTTCAAATATTTATTTCTTTACTAATATTGGCTAGATTGTCAACAAGGAAGAACATATATATATATATATATATATATATATATATATAGGATATATATACACACATATATATATACACACATGCAAAAACACACCAGCATCCTCATAACTTGTGTAATTACTCAGAATACAGACTATATTTTAAATAGTTTAAGTTCAATTTGAGCTGTAATGGAAAGATGGAAGTGGGAAACTTCTGCTTTAAACCTCTGTGTTGAAGACTTAAGTCTAAACAGATATGAAATTGAGGATTGAAAGTACATGATAGCATGATGAGTTCTGCTGACCTGCCTACCAGTGACAATGAAAATTATTTTTAAAATAGAGCATTAAAGTCTGTGGAAATTGTCCTAAGAGCAAACCATAAATGGAGAAACAGCTATTCATGAAAGTCTATGAAAAATCGGAACAGACTCTATTTGCAACAGTGCATAAAGACATTCAAACCTAAAGGCATTCTCATGAAATGGGATAAAATGCATTCAAGAGGTTTGTGAATTTAACGAATATTTAGCATAAACTGAAGACCGACTAGCTCAGTAGAGGAGAAAATAAGACGGATAAGAGAGTTGGAAGGTCCCTTGAGTGTGAATATAATAAAATGGATGTTTTGGACTAAAAGTTAGCTATATTTACTCATTTAAGGAACTGTCAGATTGCTCCCAAGTGGTGGCAGCTTTTCACATTCCCACCAGTGATGCATGAGTGTCATGATTTGTTGATATCATTGTCAGTGCTTAAGATTATTAGTTTTTTGAATCTAGTATATATGAAGTGGTATCTCATTGTGATTTTCGTTTAAATCTGCTTGATGACTGAGGTTGTACAACTTTCCATTCATGTATGTACCTTCACCTTATTTGAGAAATGTGTATTTAGGTCCCTGGCCATATTTAAATTGAATTGTTTTTTAATATTGAGTTGTCAGCATTATTTGTATATCCTAGACACAGTACATTAACAGATACATAGTTTTGTCAATATGACACACAAATTAAACAGACACACACATACACAGAATACAGTGAACATACTCATATTACTTTTGCCATGGATGCTTTAAGGTCATGATTATTATAAAATTAAAATTATTGTGATTGCTCAAAATATTTAAAAATTGATATCATGCATTTTCTAGGAATGTTTACATAATAGATTTATGGGAGAATTCCTATTATTCATTTAGTATAGAAGTGGTTAACGGATTTATAACTTATTTACACTATTATAATAACTGCTATATTAACCAGTTTCTCTTTATTGTGACCAAATAACTGAGGTAAAGCAACTTAAAGGAGGACAGATTTATTTTCAGAGGTTTCAGTTCATTGTTGACTGGCTTCATTGCTATGGACCTGTGGTGAGACAGAGCATTATGACAGAGTGTGTGGCAGAGAAAATTAGTCACTTCATGGGAGCCATGAAACAGTGTGAGAGAGGAAGAAACCAGGCACAAGAAATAGCCTTCCAGGGTACACACACAGTGACCTACTTTCTCCAACTAGTCCTACATGCTATAGTTCCTAACACCTCCAAATAATGCCATCAGAGGGGAATCCCAAATTAATGGATTAAGCCTTCATGAGGTCAGAGCCTCATGATCCAATCACACACCCCAGTTCTGAACACTGCTGAATTGGGGCCCAAGCCTTCAACACATGAGGCTTTGTAGGATGTCCCAAATCAGAATCATAATATCTGCTATCTCTTGGGATCAGACTAAGTTTAGCATTCCTGTCTGGGGTGCCTTATTTATCCCAGACACATTATCCAATTAATTTAAATATGCATTAAGTAAAATTAGAAGTTATTACAAAAGTAGAGGGAATAGTAAAGTGACTTCTTAATATGCTCATCACACAACTTTAGCAGTTATTCGCTAGTGGACAACCTGGTACCATGTAAAACCCCACCTGCTAAAAATGTCAACCATTGTCTTTTAAAGCAAATTTTAAATATCATATAATTTTGCTTCTAAATATTTCAGTAATCACTTCAAAAAGTTAGAGATGAATTTTCAAAGTATCCATAATACTATCATTTTCCTAAACTAATGCTCATAGCCACAATACATTCATTAAGAAAAATCCTTGCTTAACAATAATTGCTTAATATCATGAAAGATCTAAACAATGTTCAAATTTCCCCAAGTTATAAAACTGATTTATTTTTTGTTTTCAATAGGATTAAAAAGATGGATTTATGAATTAAAATCCAATACATTTTAAATCTTTGCAACATTTTTTTCTCGCTCCTCTTGTCTGTCTTCCCCTCTCCCTCACTGCTCTCTCTCTCTAATTCCTTCTTTTCCAATCTACCTATTCAGAGTACAAATCTTGATATCTTCCTTTGTTCTTTATAGAAAGATAACAACCATGGTCTTTTCTGAACCATTCTATATATTTCCACTTATCAAACTTGTACAACACTAGTTGGCTAAGGCTGTTTTAAAAAAAACAAGGCAAACTTATGATCTTATAAATCTGGGTCACAGTGTCTAGAATAGTCTCAGTAAACCTGGCACAGTGGTGCATGTCTACAAGCCAAGCAGCTTCGGAGACTGAGGCAGGAGGATCATAGGTTCAAAGCCAGCCTCAGCGATTTAGGGTGATTGTAAGCAACCTAGTGAGACTCTGCATCCAAATAAAAAATAAAAAGGGCTAGGGAATTAGCTCAGTGGTTAAGCGCCCCTAGGTTTAATCCTTGGTTAAAAAAAAAAAAAAAAAAAAATTCTTAGTAACTAAAGGCAAGTTATTGTCCTGATAGCATTTCTACTGAAAGTTCCAGGGAAAAATTATTTCTCCTCCCATTTCTACTTCTAGAGACCACCATCACAGTGTGACCTATGGTCCCTTTTCATCTTCAAAGCCAGTAATGATGGTTTAGTCTTCCTTGTACTCATCATTCTGATCAGTACATCATTCTGATCACCTACCTAGGACTTTGATGTTTTATGGACTTTTGTGATTCCACAGAGCCTATTCTCATAATCCAGCATAATTCAGATTACACCAGATTTCTATCTGTCTGCAGTCTTAATATCCCCTTGCTGTACAACAGCATATTCATAGCCTCTGGGAATTAGGAGGTGGACATGTTGTGAAGGGATACCTTATGCTTTCTTCAGGAGCTCAGTCAATACGATTGTTATAACCAAAATCATGGAAGTATTCTTGAACTGTCCCTCTAGCCCTAGAAAATGCATCAGCAAATTCAGTTCACTCAAACATCAAATATGGATCCCACATCTACCCACCACCATCATATGCACTAAAGCTTTCATCTCCATAACAAAAAAGGCTCATTTCAGTATGTGCTGGATGGTATCAATTGTCTTTCAGCTTCACATTAGCACTTTCAGATCTCCTCTAACTCCCAGGAGAAAAATCTCACGAGCCATATTTGCTCTTTTTTTTTTTTTTTTTTTCTCTTTACAAACTGTAGGAATCACTGTTCACTGGCAAAAAAAAAAAAAAAAAAAAAAAAAATTGGAAGAATAGAGAAGGAAAAAAATACTGCTTCTGTTTTCTGGAAGTGACTCTCCCTTCATCCACAATAGCAGCAACAGCACAGGTGCCTGCAACAGTAATGTAGTACTAGTGGTGATAGCATTAATGGTGGCAGGAGTGACAAGGTGGGAGCAGCAGATTGGTGATAGCAACTGACATAGCAAAAACCCAACAAAAGCAAAAACGGGGGCTATACCAATGAAAATAGCAACACTTGGGGTACAACTGGAAGGAGCATTTATCAGTGGAGTTTGTGAATTTGGTTGCCTGGTTCCTTGTTACCTACTGGTTCTAGGAGCAGCAGCCTCAGTGACACAGTGTTCATGAGCTCTGGGTGACACTGTGTTCCTTTCCTTGTTTGAGCTTCTTTAGAAAAGGAGGCTGTGGCAGAACAAATGACTTTCAGAATCGGCAGGGAGTATTGTATCTCTGATTGGACTGAGAGTTTCTAATTGCAGTGGTTTGTTTTCAGAAGGAAAATCACCACCTAAGGGCTTTGAACTCAGCTAAGAGCAAGATCGGGAACCACAGATTTTCTATGGTATTTTCTTATCTCTTTTAGCCCAAAGGTAATGCACTTGAAAATAAGTCCAAAATTTGACAACATGGCTACAGAATGACAATGTAATTTGAATTCACCTCCTCACCACTTTCCCAAACTGAACATTATGACATAAATTGGAAAGGAATTATTCCCATAGTATTTGAATAGAGATATTATGTAAAAACAAATAAAATGAGAATTTCATTTTCTAGTCCTTCCTCTAAATGACAGTAATAAAGTTAATAGAGAACTACAGAAACTCAACAAAAGTTTTCATGAATAAGGAACTAAATTACTCCATTTGAATGAGAACATTGATTTGCTCAGTGCTGGACGAGCGGGAACAGCACGTAGAATAATATGGTTAGAAAAATGAAAATATAAATATTAAAAATGAACATATTAAAGAACTGTAAACTATCACCCATGGACATTTGATTACTTGGCAATATCATAACTATTTGTATATCTGTACTGAATAAAAATTTACCACCTTATCCCATAAGACTATGTCTTCACATATAAACTTATGTACCAGTGATGCTGAATTTATGACGCTTTAGGTAAACATGGGGTAATGGTTCAGACTGGTAGACGAGTTAACATTCCCAAGAGATTTAGAAAATGACTGATAGGACTCTGTATTTTCTTTTTGAGAAAACAACAGTGAGTTTCATTATTACATGAGAAAATGTATTATGTATAATAGATGCACAATGTGGTTACGTGAGTTTAAACTGTATGGATGTTTAGAGTTGAAATCACTCTATGGGTTTTGAGTTTCCAAAATGGGCTTATTAGTTTTGCCAGATATTTTTTATTTGTTCTAAGTATGTATTTTTATAGTATCACCTACAGCTCATTTGAAGTAATTCTTGATGTCTTTTGAGACTATTATTTCCTCTGCTGATGAGATGCACAAGAATCTCCAACTCTATATGTACAAAATTATTTTGTCTTACAGAACTTATTTAATACATATTTTTCTTTAGAAATGTAAGCATTTTTATCTTTAATACTTATCATGAGAAAACATATCTTTATTTCAGTTCAAGCAGCCTAAAAATATACATTGTAATGATTTTCTTTTCAGTAATATAATACTTGTTAGTTATCTTTCTCTTTGTCCATTAGTCACTTATCTCAAATACTTATTTCTTGGCCAAATGTTAAAAGTTATTTTCTGAAACCTCACTTTTCTCCCATCCTATTGTCCTCACATGTATTTATTTCAATTTACCAAAACAGACTCCCAAACTCCCTATATTAGTATTTTTGGTGTTATGATCCACTCTCTAGTTCCTTTTCCCTACCATGATCCAATAAATTCACTCTTTATTTCCTTTGTCCTTATATTGTATCAATCCAACAGTCTGCCTTCTGTACTTTCTACTCTATTGAAATGCTCCTGGAAAAAATTAGCTATCATTCATATTATTAAAACTTTAGTTATAGATTCCAAATACAGCTGATTTTGAACTAAAGTTCAAGCTATTTTTTATGCATCCTGCATCAGTTTTAGTTTTTCATCCTACATAGAAGGTATTTTAATCCTTAAATGATGGGTCACATGAATGTTTCTCAGAAATTTGGGGGTAAGAGAATAATTTTGATCCCTTTTACAATCCATACAAATAGATGAAATATCACTTTTCCCTAGCAATTGGTATCAATTTACAGAAGAAGATGTCTGAATCAGTGAGAGTGTGTGGAAGCAGAATGATTTTTTTATATGCCCATCAGTACTTTATTAGTATTTTGTTTGTTTATATATCATTTCTGAGCAGTTTGATTTGTATAATCAATAATAATATTCTTTTTGCGACTTTCATGACTCTGATGTTCTTGAGTGTTGTTTGCTCAAATAAAAAATATCACAGTACAACAGATAAAAATTCAAGAGAATGAGCAATTATCAGAATAATTAGATAACTTTTCTTTATTCTACTTCAAATAAAAAAATAGCCAAACATTTTAGAATAAATTAGGAAAGAAATTTTTCTTCAGGAAATATTTCTCATTTATATTTTTATACTCAAACACTCTGTTCTATCTTAAATTATTTCATGATTTACTTGTAGTTGTCTATCTTAATCTATGCATGAGAATATCTTTTAAAACTTCTGTTTAGTTGTTACTACGTAGTTTTGAATACCTACCACAATCCAATAGAGCAGAAGTTTGCGTCTTTCATTATCATGCCTTCTTGTGCCAAGTATTTCTCTGTGAAGATAATAAAACAACTGCTACTGATTGATAGTATATTACATAGCTACATAAATAAATGGATGGATTGATAGATGGATAGAGGAAAGATTGTTTAAGTCAGTTAGAAATTACACTCATAAGAAAATTGCTGAAACTGGATTTTTCTTCAAATAACTCACTGTAGTAATGTGATTGATTATTATTTTACAAGAAAAAACTCCTATTCTCTCACCCATTATTTTATTGCCCTGTACATTATATCAGGAACCAATGGCATGGGTGATACGTTATAATATACATGAATAACTTTTGATATGTCACTGTATTAATTTTCTACTGCTATATATCTAATTACCACAAACATAAAAATTTAAAACCATGCTATTTTATTATTTATAACAGCATTTACATGGTGTCAGAGCTTGAGCACAGTTTAGTGAATTCCCTGTTCACCGTCTCAGTAGGCTAAGATTCAGATGTTGGATGGGCTTGTGATTGAATTGAGACCAGAGTCCTCTTCTAAAATCAGTAGATACAGTCAGAATTTAGTCTCCAGCAACTGATGACTGGGAATCTAAGTTCCTAAAGGATGTCTGTCATGCTATGCCTTATGATTTCAAAATGAATTTGATTCTCCAAATCCCTGAGAAAAAAATTTCCTGCTTCATTAAATGTTTCTTACTTTGACTCTATTTTAAGGTGTTCAGATGACTGATTAAAGTGGTTACATATTTAGTTTTACAAGTGGCTGCCCTCAGCTACTTATCATCCCCCATAGCATCTTTTTTAAAAAAAATAATTTATTTGTTTATTTTAGACATAAATGACAGTGGAGTGTATGTTCTCTGTGATATGTGGATGCTGACACACAATAAGAGGGGCTAGGGAAGAATATAAATTCATTGGATTAGACAAAGGTGAATGAAAGGGAGGGGTAATGGGATTAGGAAAGAGTAAAATGAATCAGAAATAACTTTCCTATATACATACATGGATATACAACAAGTGAAACTACGTCATGTACAATCCCAAAAATGGGATACTAATTAGATTAAGTTATATTCTATGTATGCATAATATGTCAAAATAATTTCTCTTTTATTAACAATATCAACTGATTAGGAGACTTAATTACACTTCCAAAATCACTTAACTTTGCCATATATTATTACCTTATTTTAGAAGTGATTTCCATTATATTCACATACTCCACTAATACTTAAGGTGAGAAGATTATGGAGGTCTTATACACATGAAGTAGAAATTTCATGTGCTATCTTAGAATTCTGCATACCAAAGTTAGGTATTTTTTTCTCTTTCAGAAAACTTCTCTGAGCCAGGAACAGTGGCACATGACTGTAACTCCAGCAGCTCAGGAGGCTGAGACAGGTGGGTTGTGAGTTCAAAGCCAACCTAAGCAACTTAGTGAGGCTTAAAGCAACTCAGTGAGACCTTGTCTCTAAGTAAAATACAAAAGAGGGCTGGGAATTTTGCTCAGTAGTTAAGTGCTACTGAGTTAAATGCATGCCTAGTGCCAAAAAACCAAAACAGAACCAAGCAAAAAACCAAAACCCAAAAACTTTTCTGTTATTATTCCTATGTCCTCTGAACACTTTTCTTGCAATATGTCAGCCAAGTGGGATTGATGCTCCAGTTAAAAGAACTAATAAAGTAGAATTTTAGAAGAGTTTCTTTCTAAATAACCAAAAAATACCACCAAATCATTTCACGTGAAATTATGTATTCTTTGAATAGGTGCATTCTCTTTGTGATAGCAAAGGAAAGTTTTAGACATATGTGAAACTGACTGATATGAGGTCAGTACATGGACTTGTTGGTGAATATATTCACTCTACTATATATTTTCAACTTATATCTCATAGCAGTTATCCCACAGCACAAGAAGTGGAAGGTTGAATCAAACATTCATGACATTATATTTAAGATATGTCTTCATAAACATCATTAATAATATTATTTAATCTATTTATATTCACATTTTGTCTCTTAGAAGACTACTTGAAAATTTATGTTGTGATAACAAGGGTCCTAACATCAATGACCAGGGCTTTGGTGGACACAGTTAATGTGTACAACCTAAAATCCCAGGCCTTAAGAATAGAGGGAACATAGAAAGTACAAGGATACAAGAGCCTACATATTATGTAGGCCCCCCACCATATTTGTAGTCCCCACAGAATAGCAAGAGGATCATAGTCTATAGTGTGGATCAACTGCAGAACAGGTCATCCTAAAAGAGCACCAAGTGCAGGTATGGTTCAAAAGCAGTTGGGTCAAAAACTTGGGTCACAGTTTCAACTATTGCCAATATTATCCATTGTTGGCAGCCCTTGCCCACCACCAATACTTGGCCTGTGCCCAGAGAATCTTCCCCTGGGGCCTATGTAGGAGGGAGTGGGACAGGATTATGGAGCTTTATCCTCCCAGCTCCTGGGGAATTTTCTACTTTTGTAGTAGTATCCCCAGTTTTCACTTATGACTAGACCTGGAGGGAGGGTGTGAAGGTCATCTTATAAGTACTACAGGTTCCCCAGCCTTAGCCCAGCTTGGTCTAGCAACCTCTGTCCCCAGGACTTTTGGCCAACCCTGATTTGTTTTCTGACTTCATAGGTCTCTTCTTATTACTAGGGCCCCTTAGGGGCCCTTCTTCTTCCTCAGGAAATCTGGGTACAAAAAGGGGGAGAGTTTGTAGACTATAACAACTTCAGCCCCAAAATGTAACTGAATTTATAGGGGAATCTGTCCATGTACCATTTTGCAAATTCAACTGAGGGGCAGAGGAGACTAGGGCACTGTCTCAGGAGAGCACCTGGGGATGTAGCCGATTTATTTTCGCCTATGGTTTCTCTTTCACTTCTTGAGCATTATCATTCTTTTATCCAACCTACTGGTGGTAGGTCATTGCATGTTTTCACTGTACTTCAGTAACAAGTTGAACTGCTGTGAATTTCACCTTCCTGTTCTTTGGGGTGATACATGAGCATTTCTGTGGGTTCCTGGAACTAAGCATGCAATCAATCATTCTGAGATCCTGGGAGAGACTTATCTTTAGTAAGTGTTGCCTATGAGCTAAATAGCTAATTTCTTTTCCTTTCCTTTCTGTTCCTTTCCTTTTCTTCATCTCCTCTCCTTTCATCTCCTTCCCTCCCTCCCTTTCTTCCTCTCTCCCCTTCTCCCTTTTTCTCTTTCACACTCCCCTTTCTTTCTTGCTTCCTTTCTCCTTTCTATCTCTACTCAAATATATTTAATGTATATAACATACAACTTAAAATAAATATACATACACTTAGTGAATTATTTTTGTAGTGAAGCAATTTAACTTCATCACAGTACAAAGTTATCTTTCTATGTATATGTGTGTGTTAGCATCTAAAATTTACTCCTCAGCAAATCTCCCTATTATATCACAATAGAACATTATAAGCTATAATTTTCACTGTACATTAGAACTATAAATTTGTTCATCATACATAATTGTAATTTTATTTCTTTTGTCCTACATTTCCCCATCCCCTCTACTGTTCTCTCTGTTTCTATGCATTCCATTTTTTTGGTGTTGTTTTTAATATAATATCAGAAAATTTCCCAAACCTCAAAAATGAAATGGAAAATCAAATACAAGAGGCTTACAGAACACCAGGTGCACAAAACTACAACAGATCCACACCAATACACATTATAATGAAAATACCTCACATTCAAAATAAAGATAGGATTTTAAAGGTTGCTAGAGAAAAGCATCAGATTACATATCAGGGGAAACCAATATGGATATCAGCAGATTTCTCAGCCCAGACTCTAAAAGCAAGAAGGACCTGGAACAATATATTTCAAGCTCTGAAAGAACACGGATGCCAACCCAGCAAAATAACCTTAGATTTGACAAAGAAATAAAATCTTTCCACAATAAACAAAAGTTAAAAGAATTTACAAATAGAAAATCTGTCCTACAGAACATTCTCAGCAAAATATTCTTTGAGGAGAAAGTGAAAAGCAATAATACAAGTAAGCAAAGGGAGGAACTACCCTAAAGGAAAAGCCAATCAAAGGACAAGTAAAAAAACAAAAATAAGCCAAAATGACCAGGAATACAAATCATATCTCAATAATAACACTGAATGTCAATGGCCTAAATTCAATAATCAAAAGACATAGACTAGCAGATTGGATTAAAAATAAAGACCCAACAATATGCTGCCTTCAAGAGACTCATCTCATAGAAAAAGACATCCACAGACTAAAGGTGAAAGGATGGGGAAGAACATACCATGCACATGGACCCAGTGAAAAAGCAGGGGTCTCCATCTTCATATCAGATAAAGTGGACTTCAAACCTAAGTTAGTGAGAAGGAATAAAGAAGGACATTTCATACTGCTTAAGGGAAGCATAAAACAGCAAGATATAACAATTTAAAGTATTTATGCCCAAAACAGTAGAGCATCTATGCATATCAAACAAACCCTTCTCAATTTTAAGAATCAAGTAGACCAAAACACATTAATAGTGGGGGACTTTAACACAACACTCTCACCACTGGATAGATCCTCCAAACAAAAACTGAACAAAGAAACTATAGAACTAAATAATACAATCAATGATATAGACCTTATGGATATTTACAGAGCATTTCATCCATCATCGAGCGAATATACTTTCTTCTCAGCAGCTCATGGATCCTTCTCCAAAATAGACCACATGCTATGCCACAAAAAAGTCATTAGTAAATACAAAAAAATAGAGATCCTACCCTGTATGCTATCATTAGAAATGAACGATAAAATAGCAAACAAAAACTACTCATATAACTGGAGACTAAATAAAATGCTACTGAATGATGCAATGATAATAGAAGACATCAGGGAAGAAATAAAAAAAATTCTTAGAGGTAAATGAGAACAACGACACAATATATCAAAACTTCGGGGACACTATGAAAGCTGTACTAAGAGGATATTCAATATGGTATTATTTACATAAAATGCAAATATATATAAACTTACAATACATAGTTACCCAAATCATGTTGTACCCATATGTTAAAATAGTCCAAATAATAAAGGTTCTAAAGAAACATATATAAGAAAGCCTATTCATTTTATAGTTTTAGGTTAGGAATGGAATGTATTCTTACAAACTTCCAATAGTTTCTGATATTATTACATATTTAATTTTTGCTGAAATTCTAAAGGCTTTCACACTTTCAGTGAAAATACAATTTGCTAACAGGATCATATGAAGCAATATTATAATTCTTAATTTATTAATTATCACTAGTAATCTTTCGGACATTCAAATATTCTGTCTGAAGAGTTTGCAAATTTTTAAAGGTGGAATGATTTTCCATTTTTAATGATAGGTCAAAGGCATGTAGACCTGTTAAATATTTTTAATTTTATTATTCTAGGAAAACCATAAATCATATTTTATAGTTTTTATGAAGGATTTTAAGTTTATGGAGGTACATTAGAAAGCAAAGAGGTAATTCACAACAAATGCACAAAAGAAAATGAATTCAACTTTTACCAGGAATTGAGTACATTAAACTTATATAAGACAATCATAAATGTCATTATGTTCTTGTTTTTAATTTGTTTATAGAAAGATAAGTGTAATTTTTAAAACAGATAATAAAATTACTCCAATTCATAAAGCTTGTCTAATATTCAGTGATAGTCAAAATTTTATTATCTTTTCTTCATCTAAATCATCAGCAATGAGTAATAAGTTGTCAAATAGAATTAAATTATCATATTTCACAAAGTAATTATAAGATACAAATTAATTCATTTCAAACTAGAAGAACAAATATACAAAATTATTTTTCTAATAGTTCAGACTAATAGGAAACTGTTAAATAACATTTTTGAAAATTAGTATGTTGAATGATTCCCAAAAATAATTGTCTTATGAACCTACATAACATACTCTTCTTTCTCTGAATTAAAAATTGTTGTGTCTTAGAAGTGAGGCATCAACATCAAATGCATTTTTTATTTACTTCTAACTTTAATAATGATATTTCAGAACTATTTCATCCATTCTCTTTCTGACTAAAAGCATCTTATTGTATTAAATGTAATTATGTTGGATGATGGATAAATTCAGTAATTATCAATGTTTAACCCAATATCCAGTGTTAAAATTGTTATCAATTTGTATTTCACAAGCTAAGTTACTTTAATTAATGATAATTCAAATCTTAGGAATAGTAATTTTAGTATGTGATATTATCTATAGAATAATCTCCAGTTCATCAGAAAACTTAAGATCAGAATGTTTTTTCCTTCAGTTTCAAAAAATAATATAGCATCACAATTAAGGAGGTGGATAAGATTTCATGTTTTTACTCTCTGGCTTCTAAGACAAAGGGTGCAATATCTTAGATCTCATTTTACTCAAATAATAAAAAAAGAACAATTATAAGTATAGACAGTTAAATTACTTTAAGTATGTCACTTCCAGGGATTGAAAGCTAATGGTGACCAAAAATGATAAAATATGTCTATTATTATCATAATAGGTATTTCACTAATTCCTGAGATCTATTGTAATCCATGTCATAGTGAAATATTTGAAATTTTTATGTGTAATGTATATCATTACAGTTAAGAAAAAATTTTTGCAAAACAAAAGTAACATAATTGTGTGATAGAATTATTAACCTAGAGATCATTTATTATATACTTTTCATTTTAAGAGATGAGCAAACTGTACTCTTGAAAGATTACTTTGCCAAAAGTAATAATTTATCAAGATGATAAAATAAGGGTATATTAAATAACAACATTTTTAAATTTGTAACCTGGTGTCTTAGTTTATTTTGTGATCCTATAAGAAAATACCTGAGACTGGATTACTTGTGAAGAAGTTTATTTGACTCACAATTCTGGTGACTGTGATGTCAAAAATAGCATGGTACTGGCATCCTGATGAGGACTCCCTGGACATGTCAAATCTTGGTGCAAAGAAGAAAGGAAACTGCCTGTGTGCAGAAGGACCAAGTGTATGAAGTGGCCTTAATTAATCCCTAGTGCGAGACTGATACCACTCAGTGAGACCAGTGTTAATTTATTACTGAGTATGCTGTCCCAATGACTTAATAGGTTGTTGCCTCAACCTCACCACTCTAGGAACAAAGCTTCCTGCAAATGAACCTTTGAGTGACAAACCATACCAAAATTATAGCACCAATTAGATAATATAAAAATTTCCCAAATTAGTAAAATCAAGGAGTAACATTTTCCAGGTTATCAATAAACAAATAAATTTTACATGATAGGCATTTTGAGTAATAATCGATGAATCCAAAAGAATTGAAATCAGCATTCTATCATGATACATACATACCACATTTAGGGTAGCAGAATTCACAATAGCCATGTGATAGAACCAGCCTATGTGTCTGTCAACAGATGAATGGATAAAGTAAAGGTGATGTATGTATGTATGTATATACACACACGCACATATATATGCATGCATACATATAAACATATCATGATGAATTCCAGTATTATGTATAATTATGAACCAATAGAAATTTTTTAAAAAATGAATCAATACATCCAATAATTGATCAATTATTAAATGATTATTTTAATAGTTTTCAAGTTTCAAGTAATTCTGCATTTTTGTACTCTTGGAAATACACATGAAATCACACTGTATTATATCACATATATAGACTATTATTTGGCAGAGCCATACATTATCACGTATAGAATATTAAAGCAGATTGCACAGCTAAATTCCCTCTGTGCTTCACTTACATAACATTCAATTTACTTTCAGTAAACAAAGGTGGAAAAATTTCTTGACAAATAAATCCTGAACCAAAAAAAAGCGTGGTAAACAAAAAGTGGAAGAAATGGAGATTATTATTATAACACTTCACAATTGTTTGTATTCTATTCTCTGAGAAGATTTTGGTTCACTTAAAAGTAAACTAAATTGCAAAGTGTGTGAAAAGTTCACTTGAAGAAAAACAATATGCAAATTACAGTTCATACAAATACAAGAAATCAATGATGTGACGGGTAAGTTACTGCATAGCTGAAGAGTGGAAAACCAATGTATATTAACAATGGGTTCGTGGGAGACATATAATTTCTTTAAAACTACTACATTCATTTTAATGAAAATCTAGTAGGAAAATTTAAATTTAGAGATATTAACAAAAGAATACCTGGAACTTTGAAAGTATATCTCACATTCTAGCTACTTTTATCCTCATAGCACTCTTGTACACTTTTGCAAAGTTGTCTTCGTTATTCAAATATTTACCTCTTTCTTAACTTTATTATGATTCCTCTGGTATGATTCACTTCACAAAAGTTATTCTATTTTAAAAATAAAATGAGGGATGATGCATAAGACTCAGGTCAAGTCTCTGACTTACACAGAGGATGAGAACTATTTAATTGGATTTTTACAGTATAAAATATGACAGGATTTAGGCAGAAAATTTCAATTATTAGCTATTGGATGAAATAATATAGAATGAATCTTTTGACAAGCATGTAGTTAATCAGTACTACAAATTATTTTAACTTAAAATAATGATATGAGAAGCAATCTTCATTCATTGTGTTTATATGCAAAACCATATGGAAGTGTTTTCAAGGCTCATATGAAGAAATCAACAATGTTGGTAAGTTTAATTTTTCTAACATCTTTTATTAGATAAGGTCTTTGTTAAAAAACTGATCTTTTTGGCTAATATTGTTCACTTTGTTGACTATTAATTGGTATGACCATGGCATCAACAATGTAGTTATTTGCTAAATAATTTCCATATATTAGATTGCAATTTGCTCTGTGAGAAAAAAAAAAAAACAAACTATAAATTTGGCGTTTACTCATTAGTGATGTGCGAAAATGTTATATTTTGTTACATTTTTACTAAATAAAAATGACCATTTATTGTAAATGAAAGTCAAGTAGAATGTTCCTACCTAACTTATGTATAGCCCTTTCAACAAGTCACTTGAAAGTTTATACACCTGCAATAAGCTCATCTAAAGTGAGTTCCTTCCTATTTTTTGCAACACATTTATAATGAAAGGAATATTAAGAACAAAAACAAGACTAGACAAATTAGTAAAAATCCCAGTACTGATTTCTTATTTTACCTTTTCTTATCAACTTCAGCCTAGCTGACTCACGTTGAGTTTTCTTCCTTGTCTATGGTCATCAGTGGACTACAATACGCATAGCTAGAGGAGGACTCATGAGCCACTTGGAAAACTTTTGAGGGCTTAATTTGAAAAGGGTGACATTCTGTCTTACTGTGGATTTGGATTCTTAATCAATAATGAGATTTCTGGTAAGCACCTTGGAATCTCGAGTTGAGTTGCTGCCAAGGGGGAATTATTAAGCCTTAATTTGTAAGCCTGTGTGCATAAAACTCAACCTTAAGTAAAGAAAAAATTGACAGGTTCCTTTCCCGAGGACCCCTGGGTAAGAGCTGTGGCCTTCTCTTAGGAATTATGGCACAGTACCTTGCTCTAAAGAATTGTCCCCTTAATGAATCTCTGACATGATCGAGTACATATCTTGAAAAGGTTATCTAATGCCTTACCTACCACAAAGATAACTACACAGTTCTTCTTTGAAATAGCATCTGGCCAGCGGTCACCTTATACAGCTTTTCTAAAATTCACACTAAAATTTCTATGAAGAAACAAATTCACGCATGCTTACAAAGAAGACAAAGGCCAAGAAACATAAGCAAAAATGAGAATTGAAAGTGCATTTAATGCTAAAATTAGTGGTTTGATATTTTTAGAAACTTTAAGTCTATTAGAAAGAAGTTGAAAATTTTCAATTAAGAAAATTTAAATTTGTTGTCCTGTATTATCCTGGGTATTAGAATGTATTTTATATGTTCAAAACGATTGTTGTAGTATATAAAAGTAGCATTTTTTTTTTCGTGTTGAATTCATATTGTATGTCTTTAGTAAATTCACTTACCAGTTAGAGGAGAAATTTCTTTTTGGTAAATTCTCTAGAATTTTGTACTTAAAAAATCAAGGTGTTTTATAAAAAGACATTTTACTTCCTCCTTATAAAAACAAAACAAATGTACTGTCCTAAAAAAGAAAAATAAATAGAAACCTTTATTTTCTTTTCAAATGTATAATTTTATTTTAAAATTTGATAGTCTATTCTTTCTTTGAGAGTTTGCCACTCACAAAAATTATTGAGGGAAAGGTAACTGCCTCTGTTCAAGAAGAGTGATTCTATACTACTTATACAATTGCATTAGAATACAGAAATGCCATTAAAATTTTTACATATGGAAATTGTATTTTAGTATAATCAATAATACATGTTAATTATACAAATTAATGAATTTCACTGCAACATTTACATTCATGCATATATCATGTTTTGCTTGTGTCTGCCTTACCTTCTGCCATCTATAGCCCTCCAAATCATTTTCCTTTTCCCTTCCCTTAACATTCTTCTTCTACTTTTGGTTTTGTTGTTGTTGTTTACACATGAGAGAAAATATGTATACTCGTCTTTCTGTTACTGGTTTGTTTCACTTAATATGATGTCTTCGAGTTCCATCTATTTTTATTTTATTTTTTTATTTTTAATTTACTCCTTTGGTCCATAATAGCAAAAAATTAAACTGTGAGAATGAAAGGTTTTTCTCAAATTAAATGAATGTCTTGTATACCATGTTAGTAGGCTGTTTGCAACCGTGCATCTGTAAGACAAATCATTTAACCTGCACAAAATGAAAAAAGTATGCTGAATTCAAATTGAACACTCACATCTCAGATTTACCAAAATATTTTATTCAAGTTCCTGGATATCTTTATTCTGCCATTTCTATCGAGCAGTCTTGTTACTCTGTAATGCAAAAAAATATCTTTACCTAAATCACTTCAATAGGCTCCTGATTACTTTATCTCTGTAATCTTTCTCTGATCAGTTTGCCTGCCACAATGGAACAATGTAATCTTTTGAAAATTTAAATATGTCTAGGTCAGTCTCTTTATTAAAACTTAGGATTTGGGACTTGTCACTTTGGGGGATAGTTAAAACTCCCTAATAGAATTACCTCAATTTTTTCATTTTATGAACTAAAATATATAATTTAATGAAATTAAATTTTTAATTTATATTCCTTATGATTAGTGATCCAATATGGTTGTCCACAAAAAAAATTTGCCCACCTTACTGTATTTGCATATTAACCATCCCAACCAAAGTATCAAGTGTCAAAAGCATGGTCCCAACTGGTACTGGTATTGGGAAGTGGTGGAACCTTTAAGGATAAGGTAGAGTTGGGAGATCTTTAGGTCACTTGCTTACTCCCAAAGAGGATTGTGGGAAATCCTTTACTTTTCCTCTTTTTCATTTCTCATCCTGAGGAGAGTAGTTTTACTCCAGCATATTTTCCCAAGATTATGTGCTGCCTCATCACAGGTCCCAAAGCAATGGAACAACCAAATAAAACCTAGAAAATTGTGCCAAAATGACATACACACCTCAAATTTACAAAGATATTCATGTTTCCTTTTAAAATGATGTGATATGTTGTAGGTTAGATCTATAAATTGCTTCAGTCATGCTTTGTTCCTATTGAGATAAGTATATTTTTGCTTTGGGTATGCAGTGATTTCATCACAATTGGTTGCAAAAAAATTTTCATCCAACATAATTAGATTTGTACTTTTGTTAAACAATCTCTTACTATGTATGAAATAGTCCCATTTTTTCTACAATCAATTCCACAATGCATTCACCCTTCAGGGACACTTTTGTCTCTACCTCAGCTCATAGGGAAAATTCTCCTTACATTGATCAGGCTCTGATATTCCATGAGGGACCACAACATTCCTTTCCCCATGGAAGCTTTATTATTCCATTGCTGTTCAAACACCCTCCAAAGCATCATGGTTTGTCTCTATACATCACATGTTCTGCTCAACTTGATGGCTTTGACATTTACATCTTTGGGAAGGAAAGACTATGTCAGTGTGACAGTTTGCTGCGATTTTGAATGGAATTCTTTTAATAATTTGAGTTCCCACTTGTTCTTAGTAAAGAATTAAATTTGAGTGCTGTTTATTCCCCAAGTTCCCTTTTACTTTGCTAAACTTATATTAATTCTCCTATTTCTGTGGATTCCAAGGGTTTTTCTATATAACCCATCCATTTATCTATGAAATATATAAATTTCATACTTCATTTGTACTGTATATCTGTTAATAGTTGATTATCACATCAATTATTTTACTTTAGATGTTATAATGTAAAATTATGCCTCAAGAAAACACTTATCATGAACAAATATTTAAAAATGTAAAATCCAAATGACAAAAAATTAAAGTCTTATTTCATAATGGTATTACTTTACAATTTAGTTTAACCTTTTTAAGAATAGTAGTTTAACAATTTGTTAAAACAATTTAATGAGGTAGCTCTAAACTCCTTCATTTTATAAAAATTTGTTTAGCATGTGATACCAGAAGGTGTTGGGAGAAATCCTAGTTCTTGACTGGCAGCAGTGAACATTTCAAGTGTTTAAGGAAAACTTGCAGGGAGGAGCATTCTGCTTCAGCTACCTAGGAAAGTAAACAACCAACCCTTGTTGACTCAGTGTTACCAAGGGAACCCATATAGGAACCTGGTTGTCTGATCCCCCATGGCACATTGCAATTGGGCAAGAAACCTATAAAATGTATAGCTGTTCCCACAATAAACTAGTTTGCAGGCTGCTGGCCACAAGCCTGCTTCCACCCAACTCCCAGAGTCTGAGTATTGACTCTGTGCCTTTACCCCGAGTCTGAGCTAGCCTGGCACAAGAGAAACTACAAGAAGGGATTAACAAAAATTTAGAAAGGAATGTGTTACCTATTGGATATTCTGTTTGTTCTTTTTTTGTTAATAGAGAACCTTTAAAATTGATGTATGTGCATGCATGCATATAGTTGATTAGATAAACAACAGGTATTAGTATAATAAGCTTTGATATAAATATATGCTTACACATAGAAAACCATACATGTATTTGATAGAACATATAAAACAAATTTCCAGACAGGTAAATGAATAGATACATAGAGAAATGACATTAATTATTGTATATATTATTTCAAGTACTTTAAATCTTAATTAATAGTAACATTAACAGAATTTAAATATCTTGTTTACCAAGAATATAAAAAAGAAAAAATAAATTAAAAATTCAAGAAACACAACACTTTAAGGTAGCAGAAACATCTTGGTAAATACTTTTATTTAATTTCCAGAAATAAATTCAAACAATTATTAGCCCAATTAAAATGCTTATTTTATCTCATCTGTCTTATTACTTCACTGAATTTTATATAATTAGTAAATAAAATAAGCTATATGGTAATCACAGGAAGGGGTATCAGCTAGAAGAAACTACAGAAGGAAATGTCCCCTTCATATTTACTTCAAAAATTTTCTCATTGTCAGAGAAAGATATAGAAAAATAAAGCAAACATCCCTGATCCTAAAAATAAAACTATTATTAATACTTCCAGATAATTATCCCTATGCGAAACCATTCAGTATTACCATTTTCTATTTAGAGACACATTCATGGTTTCTTATTTTTGCACTATGTCTTCTTTTCAGTTTGAAAAATATGCTTAAAGTAATCATGGAGCAATAGCTAAGCTTATTAAAATTTATAAATCTTAAAATCTTCAAAGAAGGAAAAAATTTGCAGTTCTACCCATACAGTAATGGTCATGATTAATACTTTGCCATTTATTTTGTGATTATATTTTTATAATGATAGATGTCTACTTTTATAAAATTATTTTTTTTATGACAAGCAAAGTTTTGACACTTATTTTTTAATTTGATGACACATAGTAAGCACTTAGTATATTAGTGGTCATTATGACATCATACTAAATTATCACATGATGTATAATCTAGTACATATAGCACAATAATTGTTAACACATGATGCACAAGTTGGTCATGACTACATGTACATGTTTATGTATACTCACGCAAACCAAAGGTCTGTTATTGTCCATGTGCATGATTATGGTGAACCATGGTCACTTTGAAATGGAAGAATTAGGTAAGATGGCTGATTGGGGAAGTAAGAAGGCTATGTTCTTCTAAATTAGAAGATGCTCAAGGTCCCAAGAAATACTTATCAAAAACAGATTTGAAAAGATGAATTAAAAAGTATATCAAAACTATGCTAAGTATTATTTAATAATAATGAATTAATACTTGCATTTCATATGATCATAGGTCATATGAAAATATAATACTTAATAATTCTCACTGAAAAAAGGAAATGGAAGGTAGACTGAAAACATTAATTAATAATTAAGAAGAGGGAAGATATATGTACATATATATGGTCAAGTATATTTTATTCTCTTTATCGATTTTATGACACTTCTGAAACAGCTCATATTTCATCTCCAAAATGTGTGAATGTTTTGCATCATACTCCATTTTATACCAAGGTTTTTATCAATATAATTGTATATCTTCCCAGAGGATTTTCAATTTTATTCTATTTGTAGATATGCCTTCTCAGAGAGACATTTAATAAGGTATTAGTAAACATCCTGCTTATAAAATATGATTGCAAAAAAAGTATTCAAGGTATATCATAGTATTTTATAAAGGTCACAAAATACTACCTTTTCATTAATTAGAATCATTAATGGATATGGATGTAAAGGTATCCAGTACCATAGATATATAATTCAAACTATGAAAGTTGATGGTTTGTATTCTTAGATTCGCATTATTGAGAGAAATTTTAAAATTCTTTTTGGAATTTTCAATATTTAAAAAAATAATATTGAATATGTTTTACTTTGTTATTAGAAAGCAAGAGAAGTAATATTAAAACTGTATAGGTTTATTAATAGACTAAGAAGTGTAGTGATAGAGACAACTCTAAGATAGATAACTGTGGGGAGCCATTTATGACCAGCAATTAAAACCGGGCTCTGTAAGCTATCAGACATGAAAATCTGGCTCCCAGGAACTGACAATCATTAAGAGATTGTTCCAGATCACCTGAAGTATGTGACTTCTATGCAGAGTGACTCACTGCCTGCAATATTCTGACCCTTCTGGAATGTCCCACTAAAGCAAATGGCTTCATTAACTTCACCCCATCCTGTTCCTCACAGAAGAAGCTCCTCCTGGTCTCCCTTTTACCTGTATGACAATAAATAAAGGGAAGGTGGTCTCCTCCATCAGTGTTAGAAGCCAGATCTTAGCACGGCTCAACCCGCCACTCCCCCTTTGATTTAAAAAGATAATTGTCTCCTGTGGTTACTCTATTAAAGAAGTTTCTTAGTGATTGGTCTATGGCCAGTTCTTCTCTCTGAAAGAAATCCTATGCCTCACCCATGCTGGACGTGGAAGAAATCCTACAGATAACCATCATGTTCTCCTAATTAGTTAAGGTAGTCAGTCCTGTTCCTGCTTACGCCAAAATTATATTGCCAAACTTTCTAGTAAAAGAAATATTACTTTAAAGAAAACAATAATATTATAAGATCACTAAATAAAATACATTTCAAATAATTGAGATAATAGAAACAGATAAATTATATGTATTATTTAAAGCATAAGGATTTCTTAGAGTACAAAAATACTTATAATAAAATTTTAGCTTAATGTTGAACTAATTCAAATCAAAATAGTATCACAGTAAGAATTGTGTGTGTGGGTGTAGTTCTGGGGATAGAATCCAGGGCCTCACACTTGCTCAGCACATACTCTACAACTCAGGTATATCTCCATCTTCAAATGTTATTTTATAGACTTGTAGATTTAATAAAATTAAGTATATTTTAGCTGGTTTTGTTTTCATTGATTTAAAGGTGAGGAAATTACTTTGGAAGTTTTATTTATTTTGCATATTGAGTAAAAGGTGTATTTTTAAAAAAAAATATTTTTTTTTTAATAAATGCCCTGGGGAAGTTGCTTTCTCCACAGAGAGGGTCCCAGTAAGGTCAAGAAATAGATGTTTTTACAGATTTTTCAGGTTCATGTCCTTGAACATTACTTATATAATAGCTAATTGTCTTTTAAATTGAGTAAACTAAGTGTCTTATCTCAATAAAATGGTGTCACTATTGATGGGAATTTAGAATGTCAGTTACTACGGAAAATACTATGGAAATTCCTCAAAAAATTAAAAATTATATTATCATATGATCCTGAAATTTTACTTCTGAATATATGTTTGAAAGAATTGAAATCAGTGACTTGAAGAGGTTTCTGCATTGCTATATTCAGGGCAGCCTCATTCATAGTAGCCTAGTATGGAAGCAAAATATATGCCCATCCACAGATCAATGGATAAAGAAACCATGTCTGTATATCTAGTGGTAAACAATTGAGTCTTAAAAAAGAATGAAATCTCATCATTTGTGAAAACTTTGGTAGATCTATAAGGCAATATGCTAAGAGAAGTAAGTCAGTAATAGAAAGATAAACACTGTATGGTTCCTCTTCTATGAGTCATTCAAAATAGTCAGAGATATAGTAATGGATAATAGAATGATGATCACCAGGAGAAGGGAATAGAGCAAATATGGGAGTTATTATTCAATGGGTATAAAGTTACAGTTATACAAGATGAATGTGTTTCTGAGTTCTGCTGTATAATATGCTGTAAAGTTAGCAATAGATATTGTGTACTAAAAAATTTAGAGGCTGAATCTTTGTGAAGTGTTCTTACTACAAAGCAAACAAACCAAAAACAACATCACCACTACCATCACCATCAATAACAAAGTGTCACAAGGAAACATTTGGAAGTGATGAAGTTTTATTACCTGAATTGTGTTAATAGAGACATTGCCTAATGCACCAAACTATGTATTTTTTTTTTTGCAGTCTTTATATACTAATTACTCTACAATAAAACTGGGAGAAAATCATACTTAGTTTTAAAAAAAAACTTAAAAATTCTAATGAATATAATTAAAAAGAAAAACACACAAAACAACTAATTATAAAGACTCAAATTTCAAAAAAAAGGTTTCTGAAGTACAAAAATGAATTCAATAAGATATGTTTAAGTTATTTTTGTTATTTTTACAAGATGTGTATTTAGAAGTAAATGCATTAGAGTAAAAATTAATGAGGTGATAAATATAAGAATTAATATAAAATGTAAGAAAAAGGAAGAGAAAAACAAAAACATAAACAATGAACAAACAGATAAGATGCATCAGCATTGGAGCAAATATTTTTAAAAACCAAAAGTTTTACTAAAATTAGCCTGTTTAAGAATGAATCAATTTTAATTTATCATTTGAAGATTCAGGGAAACCTGTAGGTTAAAGTTTCTCATAAATATCTTAAATTTGCCTCAATTCAGTAACTCAAAGTGTTCACTCATTCTATATCAGAGGTCCCCTGAATATTTATGCTTTCAGAAGTAGCCTTGCTGCTGTCCCTAAATGCAAACAGCTCCCTACTGCCTAAGAACTCTGCAAAGATATCAACTGGAGCAAATGGTTCTCAAGGGAAACTATTCCTTTTCAAGATGGTTCCTACCTCCCATCATTCCTCCTAGACCAGTGGTTGGCCGTTTTCTGTGAAGGGTCACACATTTCCTGTTAGGTTTGGATAGTCTCATAATTTTTGTCTGAATGAATCAACTCTGTCACTGAAGCTTAAAAAGAGCCATGTAAGAAGCTTAAAAAGAGACTCGATGTAAATGAACAGGCAGATTAGATTTGGGTCACAGAATGTAAGAATTTAGGAGGATATATATAAGAAAAGTCATGAAAAGTGTTAATCTATGTGGTTGGGTAAAAATCAAGGAAGTGATGCAGAATATTTTTTGACATAGCTCAATCTCTCTTGACACAAGCCTGAGGCTTGAAGCTTGGATAATGAGGATCTACAGCAATTGGGGTGGAGATGCTTTCAGAAAACATTAGGATATGTTCAAAAGATGTAGAGAAATGGAATGCCAAAAAGTTTTCTGTTATGGTTTGAATGTGAGGTATCACCCAAAAGTTCACATGTGAGACAGTGCAAGAAGGTTCTGAGGAGACGTGATTGGGTTATAAGAATCTTAACCCAAGAAATGATTTAATCCCCTGATAGGGATTAACTGAGTGGTAACTGAAGTGGTAGTATTTGACTTCTGTTATATATTTGTATCTGACGAGTGGACTCTTTCTGCTTCCTGATGATTGAACTGCTTCTCTCCACCACACTCTTATGCTATGATGTTCTACCTCAGCTGGAGCTCCAAGGAATGGAGCCAAACTTCCATGAACTAAGACCTCTGAAACCATGATCCCTCAAATAAAATTTTCCTCCTCTACAATTGTTCTGATCAGGTCTTTTAGTCTCAGCAGTAAAAATAACTAACACAGCTTGCTCATGTCAGACCAAAGAATCTATCTTAGAGAATTTATGTGATTTTGCTGGGAAAGCTCAGATGCATTCCATTTGATAAAGCAATTAAGGATGTACTTATGAAAACAACATTGGCACACATGAGAATCTCAGAGACTATGTATACCAGAGTTGATGGAAGATAAATGTATCAATATGAATGAGAATTCCAGAACACCAGAAGCTAAGTATAAGAGGTAAGGTGTATATCATTATCGTAATATGGAACAAGAGTAACCTCTAGCCTTGACCAATGAAAATGATTGTTTAATAAAACAAGGTGCTATTAGAGGCAAAATAAATCATTTTCTAATAAGAAAACTGTATGATTCATATAGTAAATAACACATACACACACACACACACACACACAAAGGTGAAAGAGTGTGCATGTGATCAATAGAAAATCCTCACAGTCATTCACTACTATGTAGAGTAAGAACTTTAATGTTCAAACACACTGATGCTCTTAATACTGATCCTTTCTCCTAAGACTATTATATTGGATCAGAAGCAAGAACATATACTGACCTCAAAACTTTAAAGGATGAATAAATCCATTCATCAATAAATAAATTGTGTCATCAATTCATTGATTCACAAATGTGGACCAAAAACCATAGAGACCACTGAGGAGGAGAATGGTGAACCATTATAGTGTTAATCAAATGTTAGATCCAATTGTGCCTTCTATTTCACGTTATCTTTACTAGAAGAGATCAGTGCAGACTCTGAACCTTGGCATATAATTGTTGATAAGAGGAATATAATCCTTCATTTCCCATCAGTAAGTAGGAGCAAAAGCTGTTAGCACTCAGTTGGAATTTTCAGCAGCAAAGATTTATTACTTGGCCCCAGGGTTATGCACAGGGTTCTTGAAATGGTTCAATAGTCTAAGACATTTGGGAATATATTCTTCAAACTAAGGGAAATCTGCTACCAAAAAAGCAATAGTGCCCTTAGTCTAAATCTATGTATATTGGAGACACCATGTAGCACTACAGTAGTTGAACTGGTGAATTAGAAAACTGTCAGTTTTAACTATATCTAGAGTAATAAAGGAAAGTACAGCTAGTTCAAGCTGCTGTATGTAATTCCTACTGTGCTGCATTGTTCACTTGAGCACAGTTAATGGCTCTTTTGGTATCTGTAGTTGATAAAAATTTGGGATGAATTCTCTGGGAAGTCTGAAATAGGCAATTTATAGCATAAACCTCATGATATTCTTATAAAACATATTCCTTGTTCAAAAGCAGGCTTCAATATGTTATTGGCCTGAGACTGTCACCATGGAAAAGTAAGAGTTATGTAATTGGAAATGCCCATTAAGAGTTGAGTATTATTAGATTGGCAATCTGGGAGGCACAACAGTCATCCATTGGAGAATGAAAATGTTATAATTATGAATTAACTTAAGTAGGTCTAGAGAAAATAAATGCATTAAAATGAGCATTTGGCTCCACATTACCTACCTCTTTTTTATAGGCATAGCTTCTTCAGCATATGTGTGACTTCACAGCCCATTCTTAATGCCATCAGGTAGAGAAGGGGAAAAACTAGTAGGGTAACAACAATAGTTTTGTATAGTATTAAAAATATTGTTATGACAATATAACACCAGTCAATGGTGGCCCTGGAAGAGTGACAAGAGCAGATCTATTTTTAGTTAGAGTACATTTGAACATTACTTTTTAAGAAAAAACTATATAAAATAAGGATTTCTAGGTAGTAATAACTAGATCAGTTCACTCATCAAGACCCACTCAACAAGGTGGCTAAGGGAATTTGCTATATGCATGGACCTATAAAGGAAAAATGAAGTGCAGAATTTTCTCATGTCAGTTCCCTCTGAAGATCGCCTACCTCATGAGGTTCTTAATTATTAGATATGCAAAATGACTTTCCCAATAAAAGTCAGTATTCAGCTAATGAGTTCTTGCACGATGAGTCAACGAATAATGTAATTATGATGCAAGAATGGACATTATATACTGATTAAACAGTACTCATTCTTACCAAATATGACCTACCTATAGTTGGTGCTTGGTACCTGACCCACAAGCAGCAACAGACACTACTGTTGAGTTCTCAATCTCATACCATATTTTAAGATTAACTAGAGACTTAAATGAAAATGAGTATATAATACAACTTCCAAATTGAAATATTAATGATTTGTCTGGACTAGGCAGAATGTGTTATAGTTATATATTTCTCATTCTCTGACAACATTTACTTAATTAGCACCACTTTTTGAAATACTATAGAATGTCTGATTCATCAAAATGAGATCCTACAGAACATCACCTCAGGCCAATGAGCCAACTTGTATTAAATGAGATATAAGAATGCTTACTGTACCAAGTGGTGTAGTTGTCACGTATACAAAAGCGTGCATTCCACACTAAAAGATCTGAGTGACCTCACCAAATAAGCAATTCAAGTGAATAAAAACGCTGACTAATAGTATTGGTGGTCTAGAATGTGAAGTATCAAAGAGAAATAATGATTAAATCTGGGCTGTGTGTGGGTTATGAGAGGGGCCTGTCATTTATCCTACTGAGTCTTAATTATATTTATAAAAAATCATTATCAGACAACTTGTAGAATCAGTGAATAAATTTAATTAGATTTAATTAGAGGTAAAATTGGAGCTGAGTAATCCCAAGGATTATATCTGTAGCAGATACCATCACTTTCCCACTCTTTCCTATGGTCCATTTCACTGTCTCTTCCTGGTAGGAATTCCTAGTTGCAGGATCAGATCATTTGTGGTCCACCCCCTGAAGGTAGGCTGAAATTGCTGAAAAGTTTATTCTAGAAATAATTTTCACCCAGATATGATCTAGGACTAGGATATTAACATGAATTCCCCTATGTCTGGAACAATTTCTAGTACTTTTTACACAGTCTTATTATTGTGTTTTCATTAGAGTGTTATATTTGATGTGTATTAGAGATTTCTGCTTTGTGCATAATTTGAGGTTTTCACAAATTTATTTTTTGTTATAATGAACTATTGGAAATAGACATTAACATGAATCATAAAGATAGGGAAATAAAAAGAGAGTTTGACAGATAAAGAAAGAGAGAGAGGAGAACTAATAAAATCTCCATACCTGCATTCTATTTGTCCTCACACTTCAAATTATTGGGTTCTATTCCTGATTATTTTCAAATGCCTTTATCCTAATATAATAATGTAATGATTATCACTTGTAATTGATTGTTTTCATCTTCAATAATGTTATGAATGGTTTATGCACCATGTTTATAATACAAAAACAATCTGAATTTGTCTATGTAGTTCTTCTTACCAGTGACTTTTTTATCTTCAAAAATTTTCTTAGTGTTAGTATTTCTTTTTTCATTTTAAGAACTCCTTTTAACATTTCTTATAGGACAGGTCTAGTGGTTATAAGTTCTCCCAGCATTGGGCTGTCTGTGAATATCTGAAGGATATCTTGCTGTGTATAAAAATTTTAAATTTTTGTCATATTTTAATTGGTGTGTTATAATTTTACATAATGGTTGGATTCATTGTTACATAGTCATGCATGTACATTATCACAATATAATTTGGCCAATATCATTCCCCAGAAGTAGAGTTTCCATAAAACAGGCACAAATGAGTGCAATACCATCACTTGTTTGGAAACAGAGAAAGGCATTTTGAGAAAAATACAAAGAATTGTAAAATAAACCTGAAATTTAGGACAATGCAATATCATTTCAATCAATGTTCACAGTGTAAGGAAAAAGACAAATTGTTCCTTTATTCTCATGCTACCTATTAAACACATTCTTTTTGTAATGATTGCCAATGAGATTATTTCTTCCAATTTCAGTAGCCACTTTAACAAATGAAGTACATCATTAGAAATTGCATATTTGATCTTAACCTATTGTTAAGTTGTTGATATGTTGTTACTGGGTGATGATTTTTAATCTAATATTCTTAACTCTGAAGAAAATACCCATTTATTAATGGCCCTTATCTTATGGGTTATCAGATTAAATGAAATTGTCATAATTAATGACACTGTAATGACTTTATTAAAATAAGTAAAAAAAAGTACTAAGAATAGATAGATGACCTTAAAATTTCCTGTAAACATTGCATGTGCTTTGGATATATGTGAATATGTGTTTATGTGTACTCACACATCTGTGTGTTCAGTTTAGGCCAATAGAAATTGAAATTCATTATGTGGATAATCCTGTATTATCTCTCTTCTTCCTTTCTCCTGTCCCTTCTTCATATCCACCAAGAAGAAAGCAAGTTACACTCTTGATGCACGTGTTCACATCCACACATGCATAGTAAACGTTTCCATTTTCTTACTAGATTTAATTCCATAAATAATCCTTTACCATGTCCTTGTGTGCACTTTTTATACTCATTCATTTAACCAATATATTTATTAACACGTGATATATAGGCATTTATAATTGTCACTCTTTAAAATGGTCTAGATTTGGTAGTCACCAAAACAAAAAAGTTTCAGGCCCAATTAATTTTTCCATTCCAAAAGACATGGAAAGTTTTGTAAGCAAATGAAAATATGAATGCTAGATACTCATAAATATTAGGAAAACAAGGGAAGCAAGGTAAAGGGGATAAAGAGTGCTTTTATACTATTTTAGATGAGGAGTCAGAGAAGACCTCCTCAGAAGGTGAGATTTAGGAACAGTTGTTTGAGATGAAAAAGTAGACCATGTAGACATGAGAAACAAGTATTCCAGTCAGATGGAACAATGATCTTCAGCGTGAGAGTGTTTGTTGTATTTGAAGGAGAGTAAGAAGTAACTTTTTCTGAAGGAAAGAGAATGTAAAAGAAAACAGAGTAACAGAGATTGAGAGGAAATCTAGAGCCATGGAAAGGAGCTTAAATATATAATTAGGTGAGTGGACACTGCATTTATGTATACTTTTAAATGATCTCTTTGTGTGAAGGATATCATGCAGGGAATTTGAACAGAAGGGAGTTGAGACTCATGACTTGTGGAAATACATGGTATCATTGGCTACTAGTTATAGTAGTATGCTGGAAATATTAAGTGTGAACTACATCTACAAAAATCAACAAATCATGACTGCACAGCTGGATACATATTTGCAAAATTAGCACATATCAAAAAACAGAGCAATGCTAGCTTATAGAAAGAAATGACTGAAACTACCCTTTCTTAAAAGAAACCATAATTCTAACACTGTAAATTTATTTTGTCTGCTTTTTATTTTTTTGCTTAATATTTTCTTTCTGTGTTTCATCCATTTTATTGCCTGTACCATAGCTTAATTACTCTTACTATCAAATAATACATCATTGAGTAGTTCTGATAGAAATTTATTGCTCCCAAATTTATTGTAATAGCACCAAAGTTATTTCATAATCATAGTTATAAAATTCTTATATATATTTTATGATTTTTATTTCTAGTCATAAAATTGCTAATCAGAGGTTTATGTGCTTAACTTTCATAGGTACTAATTTTCCAAGTTGGTTGTACCAAATTGCATTTCTAACAATGTACAGAATTCTCATTATTTCACATCCTCATCAATATCACTCATTTTCTTTTTCATTTTAGCAATTTTGTGGATCTGGTCACTAATACCATATTTCAATTTCATTTACCCTTTCCTAATATTAAAAAAAAGTCACCTTTACTTGCTTAGAGATGATTAGAATTTTTTTTCATTGAGTATTGATTCAAGTATTTTACTTAGTATTACACTGGGTTGTCTTTTTCTTCCTACTTATTTGTAGAATTTAAATGTATATATATAATTTATACATATATATTGTATATTATTTTAAAAATATATTTATTTGTAAAATATGCACTGTGACTTATATATGTTTCTACTCAAAATATGTGTCTACTCAAAATGTTTATGCTGAACGTATAACTCCTAGTGGGATAGTGTTGGTGGAAACTTTGGAAGGTGTTTAGGTGATGAGGAGGGCTATTACAAATGAAGAGGAATAATGACAATTCAAAAGACATCCTGCAGAGTTCATCTGCCCCTTCTACCATCAGAGGACACAGATTTTTATGAACCAGAAAGCCAGCATTCAGCAGACATGAAATATGCCTGCTCTTTGATCTTGGGATTCTCTGTCTACAGACCTGCACAAATAAATTTCTGTTGTTTTATAAGTCATCTAGTCTATGTTACCTTCTTATAGCAAGCCAAACTGATACAGACAATGTTTTACCCAAATATATTACCTTTCTGTTCTCAACTTAATGGTGACTTTGATGAATGGATAGTGTTAATTTTAATTTTAATGATGTCCATATTATCAATTATTTCTTATGGTCAATGTTTTTAGGACTCCTTGTATTTAAAGTTCAGAAATATGTTTCCTTATGTTTTCTTCTAAAAGTAGTAGTTTTTATTTTCATATTCGCAAATAATTTTCTTTTCATATTATGAGGAAAAAAATCAAGATTCATTCTTTTCCTTAAGGATATTCAATCGATATAACATTATATAATGAAAGACCATCTTTTGCCTAGTGCATTGTATAAATCATAACTTAGACAATAATTAGGTAAAGATATATGTTGGATATGTTCCTGGGCATTCTGCTCTCTCTTCCTTTGATCTGTTTCTTTCCTTGTGCCAGGTCTATATTGTTTTAATTCATGTAATCTATCTTGAAATAAAGTAATTTAAGTTCTTCACCTTTGCTCTTCAAGATGTTCTTGAATATGCTTTTTTATATGCCTTTTTAAATATAAATTTTATTTCTAGATTTTTTGGCAACCTGATTGAGAATGGTTTCTAATACCATTTAATTCAATTATTTTTGACTTTATTGAGATATGTTGAATAAAAATGATGGTAGCCTAAATAAAAATGTTTAATAAAATTGTGATAAGTGTTATAAAATTGTATACTTAAAGTTAGTTATTAAACATGACTATTAAGAAACATATATATTTTCATATACATTCGATTTTCTTCCTTTTTTCTGATTTTTACAATCTTTATTAAAATTATAGATGCTACATTAAATTTCCTGGAAACAATATAAAAGGCAAATAATATTTGGTTTAATGGATTATAAAATATTGGATGGGCAACTGCTCTGTAATCATGTGCAGTAATAAAGTCTGCCAAGATTTAACTTTTAAATTTATCACATAATTCCCCACAGAAAGGTAATAATGTAAGTTCTTTCTAGAGCTTAAAATGCTATCAAGAAATTAACTTTTTTTGTCATTTATTAAACTAAATAAATCCTGTCTTCAGGTCTACGTTCATAACTTTCTTTCTTTGGAATATCAGCATAAGCCTAATCAGGAAATTGTTCTAACACATGATTATCCACATATGTGCAGTTGCCGCAGTCAAAAATATATGAATTCATCGCTGATATACCTTGTTTGTATCTTACTCAATAAACTGGCACACTGATTCAGCTCTACCAACATTCTATGTGTGGAATATGACTGCTTTTCCTCACCTTTTCTTTATACATTCATTTCCAGTTTCCCAGACTCAGGTACCTCCCAAGTGGTTTCCCTGCTTCCCTATTAAAAAGTGTTTTTTCCAGGCATATCAACATTTATTGCCACATAATTCACAATAGCTAAGTTATGGAGACAGTCCAGATGCCAGTCAAGAGATGAATGGATATAGAAAATATATATATTATGTAATTAAATATATATATACAAATATTATATATATATGAATTTTACTCAGTCATCAGAATAAAATTATGGCATTTTTTGGCAAATAAATGTAACTACAGAATATTATACTAAGTGAAATAAGCCACACTCAGAAGGTCAAGGATGGAATGCTTGTCTTATATGCAGAAGTTAGACCAAAATAAGGAAAAAAGAGGGGGCAAGAAATTCCATGAAAACAGAAGGAAGCTCAGCAGAGCAGAAGAAGAGGATTGAGCAGGAGAGAGATGGAATAAGAGAAGGAAGCAATTGCAGAATGAAGTTGAAAAAAATATGCCATATACTTATATAGTGTATTTCATTTTGAGGTATAGCTTTTTTTATTTACTTAGAAAAATTATAAATAAATGGAAGGAACACCAGTAAAGTAGAGAAAGAGGAATGGGGGAGGAATGATGGAAGGAAAAGGGGAAGTACTAGGGGGTGAAGTGGAGGAAATTATATTTCATACACATATAATTATGTCAAGGTGAACCCCAATGTTATATATAACTATAATGCACTAATAAAAATGTAAAATGTCTATTTTGCACAAGACAAGAAAACCTTTCAAAATCTTAAGTCAATGCATAACAAAAACTTACAACTCTTCTTTGACTTTGTAATACACTTTGATTCACATCCACAGCCTATAACATGTCAACTATGGCAAGGCCTGATGTCTAACATAATGTCATTCTGCTTTTGGTGGGTCACCATGTGCTTGTTACTTTAAAATTATTACTTTAAATATGTGAATTATAGTCCTATCTTGGCCCCTTGTATTTGCTGTGTACTCTTCTTGGAATGTGCTCCGCTGAGATGTTAGCTCTACACATTCTTTTATTTACATCTCTGCTTATATGTCATGGCTGTAGAGCACATCCTGACTACTAGTATAAATTGCACCAGTTTGGTTCAGAGTTCTTCCCACATTATGATATACTCACTCTTTACTTTTTAAAACACATATTATCTTTCTTGTCCATTCAAACCTGAGCACTGGTATGGTGGAACTTCTCTCTTCTACATATTGTCCCCTACTAATTCTGATAGAGCCTCTCAAAGAGAAGGTGATTAATAAATATTTTTAAATACATAAATACTTTCTAGAGAATTTTAACACTGAAAATTCAAATGCGCATGCCTATTGCTTTGTTTAGGAAACTTCATTTTTTGATACTTATATAAAAATCATGGATGCACTGAACTTACTCCCAATTACTTCCTTTACTGAATCTAATGCCTCAGGATAAGCATCAATAAAATTAAAGCCTATTCTATTCATTCAACATAAATTTATTCAGTTAAATGTTATATACTATACTGGAGATTCAGATGTTTACAAAACATCCACTTTCCAAGAGCAGTCACACCTGTGGAAGAAAGTGATATGTAAACTAATGTTTGTCATTGGACCAGATACTGAGATAGAGGACAGCACATAGTCACAAATATATACATTAGGAGAATCATATTCTGTACAATGATAGGTAAGGTGGCTTCTCCAGGAAGAAGATACTTATGCTGATTATGAAGAGAACACCTCAAAATTGTTTATCATTCCAATACCAGTTTCCAAATTCTCAATTGTAGATAACTCTGTTTTATTTATGATTTATAATTCTATTTTCTAAGCCACTGCTAAAAGTATTATATTGTATCCGGTAAGACAGGGCAAAAGAACTGCAAAATTTCCTCTGAATCCATACTAACTTACAAATTGCTAAGCATTGTGTTAAATTCTTGAACAGGAAAATACCCTACACAACACTAATATTATCTAAAGCATGTTCAGTGCTGTCAAAGAAAAAAAATGTCATTTGGAAGAAAAGGAACTACTTTCCTGGAATCAAGATGAATTATATTTGTTCTTTCTTGCTATTGACGAAGCCTATCATGTTGTCAAAGAAAGAAATTTGTTTGACAAGCAGGTGTCTTACTTGTGGATTCTTTTAAAAGGCAAACACACTTTCTAAGATATATTCAGTGAATTTTAGTAAGACTTATTAAGTTAACTTCCAAAACGGAGATATTTAAATGTACCTAAAATATCAAAAAGATGTTCATAAGTCACATGCTTTTAGCTTCAGTCACTATTTTCAACTGCATAAAACTGACAAGTAATAATATAAATGAAAGAAAACATATTCAGAATAAAGACTCAAGGATGTTTTTCAATGTGGAGAAATGTAAGCTTCAAGTTTGGCATAAAGAATAATCACTCTTATTGAAGATAAAAATAAAATCAGAGTGCTGAATAAATCCTCTAAATTCTTCATGAGAGTATCTCAGCATTGAAATATAAAGGAATGAAGATTTGAAGTGTGCATAAAACTTAAATATAATTTCTCCATTCAGAATAAAATTGGAATAATATTCTAAAAATAAATTAGAAATGTTTCTAATTATATGAATCAGTTAATGTAGCAGATATATTTCAGGTTTTATTAACCAAACTATATGATTTCATAGACTAAATTAATATTGAGACATTCCCAACAACACTTTTATATTTTCTATTGACATTGAGAGACCTGCTATATATTTTCTTGTCAATTTAGTCTAATAAAAATTCCCCAAGAATCAAGGACATAGCACTAACTCACTCACAGTCTGTTCAGACTGGAAAGGATTTAATAGGTGAATAATTTTAACCTCTGCAGCACAAATTCAGGAGACTAGATGTTTTTTACTGTAAATATTACACTCCCTTACATTGACCCTCAACTAGATCCCACTATTTCTCTTCTATTGAAAGTGTTTTTATTTGCTATCTTGCTTTCCATTTAAATGGCTTCATATATTATGTCTATAAACAAAGTTAAACCAATCAAAGTAGATCAAACCTAAAGAAAAGAAGAGCGAAATGCTTACTTATTTTCAAATCTTCACTTTTTCCATTCAATTCTCCATTGATACATTGTTGTTAATAATTTCTAATGGTTTATTATACCAGTTCTTTGCTGGATTTTGAAAGTGCTATCTATGCCTTCTGTTTCAATGAGGACAAACTCTGCTGGAGACCTTTTACCTGGATGACATTTCCTGTTCTTTTGTCCTTTGGAACTCTGCTCCAAAAGACTCTGTGATCATTTGCAGAGATCAGTCTCCCTACCTTGGAAGACTTGCCTTCCCTCAGTTTCCATCAACTCACCCTCATCAAGTCACATCTCACTGATGGTCTACTGCTTCCTCTAATTAGTGTTTCTCCTTGAAGCTTAATTTATATATGTCATTGTGAGAGGGTATGTTGCAATTCATTTAGTTTTTTTTTACCTAATAAAGAAACTAGAAGAATATTTTAAATTCCCTTTCTCTGTCCTATAAATGAATCTACTGATTTCATATTTTATATTCATTTTAAACCCAAATTTATCTTCATTATTTCTGAGTTTACCATAATATACTTCACTATAATCTGTTGCCTGAACTTCCATACAGACACATTCCACATGAGGATAAATAACATGTACTGAAGACAAAGATTTATTGACAAACACCCTGTTTTAAAATTGTTTATGTCCTACCAGATTTTTGACATTAAGTCCATAGTTTACATTTTCTCTTGAATGATTGGATGATCTTGCAATAATTATGAGGTATATGTCAGAGCAAAAGAAAACTGTTGTTAAAAATATATTTGAAAATGAAATGGCTTAAATATATTAGATTATAGCCTTTTCAGGTAATCACATGACAAAATGTGGCAAAAAATATAGGATAAGAATAGAGTGTTTTTTCAAATTTGTGCTGGCAAATGAGATTAAAATTACTGGGGATAAGCTGTGTGTATTGCTAGCCCAAGATAAAATGAATTATTTGAAAATCATTAAGAAAAAATGATGTATGAAATGCAGAATACTTTTGCCTAAAAGATATAATCACTAGGTTTGACATGGAAAAAGGAAATTATTTTAATCTGTATCTGATGCTATAAAATGCTGCTTATTATAAAGCATTTCAAATATACTTCAAGTTGGATACTTTACAGTGAATGTTAATGCTTAAGTAAACATTTTTAACATCATGCTGATAATTGAGGAATGTATTTCTTAAGGATAGAGCTCTCTGACACCAATAATGCAATCTATTTTCTTTTTGAAAATTTTATTATTATTTTTATTTGTTCTAATTAGATATACATAAGAGCAGAATGCCTTTTGATTCATTGTACACAAATGGAGCACAACTTTGATTTCTCTGGTTTGTACATGATGTAGAGTCACATCATCTGTGAAACTATACATGTACATAGTGTAGTTATGTCTGTCTTATTCCACCATCTTTCCCACCCCCATACCCTCTCTCCCCCTCACTCCTCTCCGCCCAGTCCAAAGTCCCTCCATTCTTCCCTTGCCCCCACCCCATTATGGATCAGCATACACTTGTGAGAGAAAACATTTGTCCTCTGGTTTTTTGGGGGATTGGCTTATCTGTCTTAGCATTATATTCTCCAACACCATCCATTTACCTGCAAATGCCATAATTTTATTCTCCTTTAAGGTTGAGGAATATTCCATCATACATATATAGAAGAGTTTCTTTATCCATTCACCTATTGAAGAGCATCTAGGTTGGTTCCATACTCTACCTATTGTGTTGCTGTAAACATTGATGGGGCTACATCACAGTAATATGCTGATTTTAAGCCCTTTGGGTATAGACTGAGAAGTGGGATAACTGGGTCAAATGGTGGTTCCATTCCAAATTTTCTGAGGAATCTCCATACTGCTATCCAGAGTGACTGCACCAATTTTCAGTCCCAACAGCAATGTATGAGTGTACCTTTTTTCCTACATTCTCATCAACACTTATTGTTGCTTGTATTCTTGATAATTGCCATTACGACTGGAGTGGGATGAAATCTTAGGGTAGTTTTAATTTGCATTTCTCTAATTACTAAAGATGTTGAATATTTTTCATTTATTTGTTGATCTTATTCTTTGAAATGTATGCTCAGTTCCTTAGCCCATGTATTGATCGGATTATTTGTATTTTTGGTGTGAAGTTTTATTGAGTTCTTTATAATTGCTGGAGATTAGTGCTCTATCTGAAGTATGTGTGTACATTCTGTAGGCTCTCTGTTCACATTATTGTTTTCTTTGCTGAGAAGAAGCATTTTAATTTGAGTCCATTTCATTTATTGAATCTTGATTTTATTTCTTGCTCTTTGGGAGTCTTGTTAAGAAAGTCAGGTCCTAAGTGGACATGATAAACATTTTGTCCTAATTTTTCTTTGATTAGGCACAGGGTCTCTGGTCTAATTCCTAGGTCCTTGATCCACTTTGAGTTGAGTACTATGCAGGGTGAGATACAGGGATTTAATTTCATTTTGCTTCTTACGGATTTTCAGTTTTCCCAGCACCATTTGTTGAAAAGGCTATCTTCTCCATTGTATATTTTTGGCATCTTTGTCTAGTATGAGATAACTGTATTTATAAGTGTTTGTCTCTGGGTCTTCTACTCTGTTTCATTGTTCTGTCTATTTTGGTACCAATATCATGCCTTTTTTGTTACTATGGCTCTATAGTATTGTTTAAGGTTTGATATTGTGATGCCTCCTGTATCACTCTTCTTGATAAGGATTGCTTTGGCTACTGTGGGTCTCTTATTTTTCAAAATAAATTTCATGATTCCTTTCTCTATTTCCATGAGGAAAGACATTGGGATTTTAATTGAAATATCATTGAATCTTTATAACACTTTTGGTAGTATGGCCATTTTGACAATATTAATTCTGCCTATCCAAGAACATGGAAGATCTTTCCATCTTCTAAGGTCTTCTTTATTTCTTTCTTCAGTGTTCTCTAGTATTCATTGTAGAGGTCTTTTACCTCTTCAGTTTAATTGATTCTCAAGTAATTTATTTTATTTTTTGAGTCTTTTGTGGATTGGGTAGTTTTCCTAATTTCTCTTTCAGAGGATTCATCCATGATGTATAGAAATGCATTAGATTTGTGGATGTTGATTTTGTACCCTGCTGCTTTGCTGAATTCATTTATTCTACAAGTTTTCTGTTGGAATTTTTGGATCTTTAAAATACAGAATTATGCAAATAATGATAGTATGAGTTCTTTTCCATTCATGTCCCTTTAATTTCTTTTGTCTAATTGTTCTGGCTGGAGTTTTAAGGGCTATGTTGAGTGGAAATGGTGAAAGAGGGCATCTCTCTCTTTTTCCAGTTTTTGAAGGAATGCTTTCAATTCGTCTCCATTTAGAATGATGTTGGACTTGGTCTAAAGCTATAGCATAGATAGCTTTTACAATGTTGAGGTATATTCTTACTATACCTATTTTATAGAGTGTTTTGAACATGAAGGGGTGCTATATTTTATCAAATGCTTTTTCTGCATCTATGGAGATGATCATATGTTTCTTATCTTTAAATCTATTGATGTGATGAATTACATTTAGTGATTTCCAGATGTTGAATCAACCTTGCATCCCTGGCATGAATCCAACTTGATCATGGTGCTCTATATTTTTAATATGCTTTTGTAAACTATTTGCTAGAATTTTAATAAAAAAATTGCATCTATGTTCATCAGGGATATTGGTCTAAAGTTTTCTTTCATTGATTTGTCTTTTTCTGGTTTTGGTACCAGGGTGATACTAATTTCATAGGATGAGTTTGGAAGGGTTCCCTTCTTTTCTATTCCATGGAATACTTTGAGGAGTATTGGTGTTAATTCTTCTTTTAAGGGCTTATAAAACTCAGTGAAAATTCATCTGGTCCTCGAGTTTTCTTGGTTGGTAGGCTTTTGAAGTTGTCTTCTATTTATCACTCAAAATTGGTCTGTTTAAATTGTGTATGTCCTCATGATTCAGTTGGGTAGATTGTACATCTCTAGAAATTTGTTGATGTCTTCCAGATTTTCTATTTCATTGGAGTATAGATTTTCAAAATAGCTTGTGATTGTCTTTTTGTATTTCAATAATGTCCATCATGATACTTCCTTTTTTATCACAAATTTTTGTAATTTGAGTTTTTGCTCTTCTTCACTTCATTAGTGTGGTTAAGATTTTATCAATTTTGTTTATTTTTTCAAAGAACCAACTTTTTGTTTTTGTCAATTTTTTCAATTGTTTCTTTTGTTTAAATTTCATTGTTTTTACCTTTGATTTTAATTATTTTCTGTCTCCTACTAGTTTTGTTGCTGATCTGTTCTTCTTTTTCTAGGGCTTTGAGACATAATGTTAGGTCATTTATTTGTTGAGTTTTTATTCTTTTAATGAATGAACTCATTGCACTGAACTTTCCTCTTAGTACTTCTTTCATGGTGTCTGAGAGATTTTGATATGTTGTATTGTTGTTCTCATTTAACACTAAGAATTTTTTTATCTCCTCCCTGATGTCTTCTGCTATCCATGTGTTATTCAGTAACATATTATTTAGTCTCCAGGTTTTGGAGTAGTTTCTATTTTTTATTTTATCATTGATTTCTAATTTCATTCCATTACGATCTGATAGAATGCAGGGTAGTCTCTTTATATTTTGTATTTGCTAAGAGTTGCTTTCCAGCATAACATATTTTCTATTTTAGAGAAGGATCCATGTGCTGCTGAGTAAAAAGTGTATTTGCTCCTTGATGGATGGAATGTTTTCTATATATCTGTTAAGTCTAAATTTTTGATTGTATTATTGAGTTCTACAGTTTCTTTGTTCAGTTTTTGTTTGGATGATCCATCCAGTGGTGAGAGAAGTGTGTTAAAATCACCCAGTATTATTGTGTTTTGGTCTATTTGATTCCTGAAATTAAGCAGGGTTTGTTTGACTTACATAGATGTTCCATTGTTTGGGACATAAATACTTGTGAGGTTATGTCTTGTTAATTATGATTCCCTTAGCAGTATGAAATATCTTTCTTTATCTCTTCTAACTTTGGCTTAAAGTCCACTTTACCTTATGAGGATGGAAAACCCTGCCTTTTTATGTGGTCTGTGCATGAGATATTTTTTCCTATCCTTTCACCTCTAGTCTGTGAATGTGTATTCCTACAATCTGAATCTCTTGAAGGGAGCATATTGTTGGGTCATTTTTTAAAATCCAATTGCAGGTCGATGTCTTTTGCTTGATGAGTTTAGGCAATTAACATTCAAGGTTATTATTGAGATATGATTTTGTATCCCCTATCATTTTGAATTATTTTTGGTTTTTAATTTGACCTGATTTCTCCTTTGATTGGTTTTTTCTTTAGTGTAGTTCCTCCCTTTGTTGACTTTCATTGTTGTTTTTCATTTTCTCCTCATGGAATATTTTGCTGAGAATGTTCTATAGTACAGGATTTCTAGTTGTGAATTCTTTTAACTCTTGTTTATAATGAAAGGTTTTGATTTCATCATCAAATCTGAAGTTTAATTTTGCTGGATATAAGATTCTTTTGTTTGTTTCTCTGTGCCTTCCTTGTTCCAATAATTCTTAAATTTTTTAAAAAATTATTTATTTTTTACAGACTACATTTTGATTCATTGTACACAAATGGGGTACTTCATTGCATTTCCATGGTTATACAAGATGTAGATTCATACCATTCATGTAATCATACATGTACATGGGGTAATGATGTCTGTCTTATTCTGCCATTTTTCATACCCGGCCTCCTTCTCATTTCCTTCTATGTAATCTAAAGTTCCTCCATTCTTCTCTCACTCCCGACCCCCCCACTCCCATTATATATCATCATCCGCTTATCAGGAAAATATTCCACCTTTTGTTTTTTGGGATTGGCTTATTTCACTTACATGATATTCTCCAATTCCATCCATTTATTTGAAAATGTAATAATATTCTTCTTTTTTAAATTTATTTTTATTGTAAACCAATGGGATACATCTTGTTTCTCTGTTTGTACATGAAGTAGAGGCATACAATTTGTGTAAATATACATTTACCTAGGGTAATAGATTTTGATTCATTCTGTTCTTTTTTCATTCCCCCGCACCCCTCCCACATCTCTTTTCCCTCTACACAGGCCCTCCTTCCTCGATTCTTGCCCCCTTTCCACCACCCATTATGTATCATCATCCAATTATCAGTGAGATCATTCTTCCTTTGTTTTTTTGAGATTGGCTTATCTCACATAGCATGATATTCTTCAATTTCAACCATTTGCCTGTAAATGCCATAATTTTATTATATTTTATTATTCTTTATGGCTGAGTAATAATCCATTGTATGTATGTATGTGTGTGTGTATATATATATATATACACCACAGTTTGTTACCCATTCATCAATTGAAGGGCATCTAGGTTGGTTCCACAATCTGGCTATTGTGAATTGAGCACCTATGAACATAGATGTGGATATATCTCTGAAGTATGCTGATTTTAAGTCTTTGGGTATAGGCCAAGGAGTGGGATAGCTGGGTCAAATGATGGTTCCATTCCAAGTTTTCTAAGGAATCTCCACACTGCTTTCAAGAGTGGTTGCACTAATTGGCAACCCCACCAGCAATGTATGAATGTACATTTTTCCCCACATCCTCGCCAACACCTATTGTTACTTGTATTCTTGATAATCGCCATTCTAATTGGGGTGAGATGAAATCTTAGGATAGTTTTGATTTGCATTTCTCTTATTACTAGAGATGTTGAACATTTTTTCATACATATGTTGATTACTTGTAGATCTTCTTCTGTGAAGTGTCTGTTCATTTTCTTAGCCCATTTTTTGATTGGATTATTTGTATTCTTGGTGTAGAGTTTTTTGAGTTCTTTAAATATTCTGGAAACTAGTGCTCTATCTGAAGTATGAGTGGCAAAGATTTTTCTCACTCTGTAGGCTCTCTCTTCATATTGCTAATAGTTTCCTTTGCTGAGAGAAAGCTTTTTAGTTTGAATCTATCCCAGTTGTTGATTCTTGCTTTTATTTCTTGTGCTATGGGAGTCCTGTTAAGGAAGTCTGATCCTAAGCCAACATGTTGAAGATTTGGACCTACTTTTTCTTCTATAAGATGCAGGGTCTCTGTTCCATTCCAAGGTTCTTGTTCCATTTTGAGCTGAGATTTGTGCAGGGTGAGAGATAGGGGTTTAATTTCATTCTGCTGCATGTGGATTTCCAGTTTCCCAGCACCATTTGTTGAAGAGACTCTCTTTTCTCCATTGCATACTTTTGGCACCTTTGTCCAGTATGAGAATATTGTATTTATTTGAGTTTGTGTCCACGTCCTCTATTCTCTACCATTGATCTACCTGTCTATTTTGGTGCCAACACCATGCCATTTTTGTTACTATTGCTTTGTAAAAGCAAGTTCTGGTATTGCAATATTGCCTGCTTCACTTCTTGCTAAGGATTGCTTTAGCTATTCTGGGTTTCTTATTTTTCCAGATGAATTTCATGATTGCTTGCTCTATTTCTGTGAGGTACGTCATTGGGATTTTAATTGGAATTGCATTGAATCTGTATAGCACTTTTGGTAGTATGACCATTTTGACAATATTAATTCTGCCTATCCAAGGACATGGGAGATCTCTCCATTTTCTAAGGTTTTCTTTAATTTCTTTCTTTAGTGTTCTGCAGTTCTCATTGTATAGGTCTTTCATCTCTTTTGTTAGATTGATTCCCAAGTATTTTATTTTTTTCAAATCTATTGTGAATGGGGTAGATTTCCTAATTTTTCTTTCCAAAGATTCATCACTTATGTATAAAAATGCCTTAGATTTATAAGCATTGATCTTATATCCTGCTACTTTACTGAATTCACTTATGAATTCTAAAAGTTTTCTGGAGGAATTTCCCTGTTCCTCTAAATATATAATCATGTCATTAGCAAATAGGGATAGTTTGAGTTCTTCTTTTCCTATTTGCATCCCTTTAATTTCCTTGGTCTGTCTAATTGCTCTGGCTAGAGTTTCAAGGACAATTTTGAATAGAAGTGGTGAAAGAGGGTATCCCTGCCTTGTTCCAGTTTTTAGGGGGAATGCTTTCAGTTTTTCACCATTTAGAGTGATATTGGCCATGGGCTTAGCATGGATGGTCTTTACAATGTTAAGGAATGTTCCCACTATCCCTATTTTTTCTAGTGTTTTGAGTATGAAAGGGTGCTGTATTTTATCAAATGCTTTTTCTGCATCTATCACAATAATCATGTGATTCTTGACTTTAAGTCTGTTAATATGAATTACATTTATTAATTTCTGGCTGTTGAACCATTCTTGCATCCCTGGGATAAAACCCACTTGATCGTGGTACACAATTTTTTAAATATATTTTTGTAAGTGATTTGCTAAAATTTTGTTGAGATTTTTTGTGTCGATGTTCATTAAGGATATTGGTCTGAAATATTCTTTCCTCGATGTGTCTCTGTCTTGTTTCTGTATCAGGGTGATATTGGCTTCATAGAATGAGTTTGGGAGGGTTCCCTCCTCTTCTGTTTCATGGAATACTTTGAGAAGTATTGGAATGAGCTCTATAAAGTTTTATAGAACTCAATTGAGAACCCATGTGGTCCCAGACTTTTCTTTGTTGGTAAGCTTTTGATGACTTTTTCTACTTCAATAGTTGAAAGAGATCTATTTAAATTGTGTATGTCCTCCTGGTTCAGTTTAGGTAATTCATATGTCTCTAGAAACCTGTTGATGTCTTTGAGATTTTCTATTTTGTTGGAGTAGAGCTTTGCAAAATAGGCTTTACTTATGTTTTGTATTTCACTCGTGTCTGTCGTGATATTTCCTTGTTCATCCGAATTTTAGTAATTTGAGTTTTCTCTCTCCTTCTCTTTGTTAGTGTTGCTAAGGGTTTTATCAATTTTGTTTATTTTTTCGAAGAACCAACTATTTATTTTGTCAATTTTTTGTATTGTTTCTTTTGTTTCAATTTCGTTGATTTCAGCTCTCAGTTTAACTATTTCCTGTCTTCTACTACTTTTGGTGTTGGTCTGTTCTTCTTTTTCTAGGGCTTTGGGCTGTAACGTTAGGTCATTTATTTGTTGATTTTTTTCTTCTTTTATTGAATGTGCTCCATGAAATAAATTTTCCTCTAAGAACTGCTTTCATAGTGTCCCATAGTTTTTGATATGATGTATCTTTTTTCTCATTTACCTCTAAGAATTTTTTAATTTCCCTCCTGGTATCTTCTGTTACCCATTCATCATAAAAGTGTATTATTTAATCTACAGATGTTGGAGTAGTTTCTGTTTTTTATTCTGTCATTTATTTCTAATTTCAATCCATTATGATCTGATAGAATACAAGGTAGTATCTCTATCATCTTGTATTTGCTAACATTAGCTTTGTGTCATAAAATATGGTCTATTTTAGAGAATGACCCATGTGTTGCTGAGAAGAAAGTATATTCGCTCTTTGTTGGATGGTATATTCCATATATGTCCATTAAGTCCAAATTATTGATTGTGTTTTGAGATCTATGGTTTCTTTGTTCAATTTTTGTTTGGAGGATGTGTCCAGTGATGAGAGAGGTGTGTTAAAATCACCTAGTATTATTGCTTTGTGGTCTGTTCAGTTTCTGGAATTGTGAAGGATTTGTTTGATGTACACAGATGAGCCAATGTTTGGGGCCTAGATATTTGTGATTGTTATGTCTTACTGATTTATGCATACCTTAAGAAGCATGAAATGTCCTTCTTTATCCCTTCTGACTAGTTTTGGCTTGAAGTCCACATTATCTGATATGAGGATGGATACTCTGGCTTTTTTGCTTTGTCCATGTGCATGGTATTTTTTTTCCCATCCTTTCACCTTTAGTCTGTGAGTATCTCTTTCTATGAGGTGAGTCTCTTGCAGGCAGCATGTTGTTGGATCTTTCTTTTTAATCCAATCCGCCTGTCTATATCTTTTGATTGATGAGTTTGGGTCATTAACATTCAGGGTTATTATTGAGATGTGATTTGTATTCCCAGTCATTTGGCTCATTTTTGTTTTTTTGACACAACTTGGTTTCTCCTTTATTTGGCTGTTACTTTAGGGTAGTTCCTTTCTTTGCTGATTTACATCGTTGTTTTTCATCTCTTCCTCATGGAATATTTTGCTGAGAATGTTCTGTATGCTGGCTTTCTTTTTGTAAATTCTTTCAGATTTTGTTTATCATGGAAAGATTTTATTTCATTGTCAAGTCTGAAGGTAAGTTTTGCTGGGTATAAGATTCTTGGTTGGCATCCATTTTCTTTCAGGGCTTGGTAAATGTTGTTCCAGGCCCTTCTAGCTTTTGGGGTCTGAATTGAAAAATATGCTGATATCCATATTGGTTTCCCCTGAATGTAATTTGATTCTTTTCTCTTGCAGCCTTTAAAATTCTGTCTTTGTATGTTAGGTATTTTCATTATAATGTGCCTTGGTGTGGGTCTATTGTAATTTTGTATACTTGGAATCCCATAAGCCTCTTGTATTTTATTTTCTATTTCATTCTTCAGATTTGGAAAATTTTCTGATATTATTTCATTGAATAGATTGTTCATTCCTTTGGTTTGTTTCTCTGTGCCTTCCTCAATTCCAATAATTCTTAAATTGGCCTTTTCATGATATCCCATAATTCTTGTAGATTCTGATCATGAGTTCTTACCATCTTCTCCTTTCGGTCAACTTTGTTTTCAGGATTAATTATTTTTTCTTCAATGTCTGAAGTTCTGTCTTCCAGGTGTTCTATCCTATCAGTTATGCTTTCTATGGAGTTTTTAATTTGGTTTATTGTTTCCTTCATTTTAAGAATTTCTGTCTGTTTTTTTTCAGTGTCTCTCTTTATTGAAATGATCTTTTGCTTCCTTTTGCTCTTTTAACTGTTGAGTGTCATGATCATTCAAAGCCTGTATTTTCTCTTTCATCTCATTTTTTGCTTCTCTGATCATTTTAATTATGTACATTCTGAACTCCCTTTCTGACATTTTCTGCCATGCTGTCATTGGATTTTATTGCTGTAGCATCTAGGTTTGTTTGGGACATTTTCTTCCCTTGCTTTCTCATATTGCTCAGGTATCTATCCTTCTAGTAGTGAAACTCTGAGATATTGCTGATTTTCTCTTTTGACTACTGTTGTTTCTGTATATTTCCAATAACTCAACTCCTAGCCTTCAGTAGCCTGAAGCCTTGGAGGAACTTGATGATGTGGTGCTGCACAATGAAGTTGCCCCTCTAGGGGTGGTGGCCTTCAGGTGGGGTATATTCCCTGTCAGTGGGCAGAGGTGCCTCCACATGTTGACTGATGGTCAGCCAAAGGGGACTAGACTACAGACTGGGGCACATTTGGTCTGAGTCTGTGTCTCTGATTCTACTGCCCTGGTGGGAAAGGCTCGCCCAGTGGGGAAGACTCACTCAATGGCAAAGTTTTGCTGGGCAGCTCTCTTCTGAGAAGTTTCCTTCAGTCCAGAACTACTGCCTGGACTGGGCAGCCCTCCTCTGAGACTTTCCCAGGGGTCCAGACCTACCATCTGGGTTGGGGAACCTGGCCCTGCAAGTGACTCCCTTGCTGTGTGGCCCTCTTCTGCTACATTCCCTGGGGACTGGAGCTACCATCTGGGTCAGGGCGCCTCACTCTGTGTTGAAGCCTCTCACCGTGTGACCCTCTCTGCAATGCTCCTAGTTGACTACGTTCACGGCTCCAACAGGGGATTCTCACTGGGCCACTCTACTCCATGAAGTTCCTCGTGTCCCGGACTGCTGCCCCACCAGGGGAGCCTGCCCAGTGGGAGAGACTCACCCAGTGGCTCTGAGTTGGTCCCGAGTCTCTTAATACCTCCTCTTCTTGACTCCTGGGTCCTGTCGAAGGTCCTCCAATCTCCTGTAGGTATCTCAGGGAATGAGCTGCCCTTCCACTGATGATGGCCACGCTCTCAGGAATAATTCAAAATGCCTGTACCAGCCTATAAAGAAGCTGGGGAGCCCCAGCAAGGGTGCACTGAGTCAGTACAGAGGCAATTGTAGTTTCCCTCAGCAGTAGGGGGGCAGGCAGGCAGACTCAGCAAGGTGTCTGACCTTGGTGCGGGGATCAGGCGGGGTTGCTCAGTGAAGGTGTCCAACCTTGGTGTGGGGGTTGGGCAGGCTGGCTTGCCTGCCAGCTAGCTCCAAGATGCAGGCAGGCTGACTCACCCATTGGCTTGCTCCGCGATGGAGACCTACCTTGGTGTGGGGATTGTGTGGGCTCATAATTCTTAAATTTGATCTTTTCATGTTATCCCATAATTCTTGGAAGCTCATTTCATGGTTTGTTCCCATCTTCTCTGTGTGGTCAACTCTATTTTTAAGATTGTATTCATTGCCTGATATTCTGTCTTCCAAGTGATCTAGTTTGTTGGTGGTGCTTTCTATTGAGTTTTTGATTTGGTTTATTGTTTCCTTCATTTCAAGGATTACTGTTTTTCTTTCAGAATCTCTCTCTCTTTATTGAAGTAAAGTTTTGTTTCCTGCATTTGCTCTATTATCTCTTTATTGAAGTGATCTTTTGTGGTCTGCATTTGCTCATTTATATCATCCTTTACTTCACAGATCATTTTAACTATGTACATTCTGAACTCCTTTTCTGAAACATCTTCTACTGTGATGTCAATAGATTCTATTACTATAGCATCTTGGTTTGCTTGCGGTGCTTTCTTCCTTTGTTTTTTTCATGTTGTTTGTGTATCTTCCCCTCTAGCAGTGCAGATTCAAGGTATTACAGTTTCTACCCTTTAGATTTATAGTTTCCCTGCAGGTTTCCAATACCTCGCCTTTAAGAAAGAGATCAATATTAACAGTACCCAATGCAAACAACATGCAGCCTTAAACCAAATAGCCCCCAATAAGATGCTTACCATTTTGTCCCAATAAATAGTTTTGCAATAAGGTCTACAATTTCTAATAGTGGAGAAAGAGGTGTGTAGGATGTGATGCTTATGAGGTAGAAAGTGAGAATATAGAAGTATTAGCTAATAGGAAGAGTGAAAGAGGAATCAAAAGATGTTGGTTGTTAGTAGGAGAAAAGAAAGAGACTCCAGGAAAGAGATAAATGAGAGTAAAATAGAGTTAAAAAAAAAAAAAGAAGTAGAAAGGAAAAGAAAAAGAAAAAAGAAAAAAAAATAAATAAAAAACAAAGCTACCCAGTCAAACTTCAATCTTCCCAGTCCTCAGTAGCCTGATTCATGAAAAGTTATTTTGTTCCTGAAGTAGGAAACAAAAAAGGAAAAAAATATTGAATGAAAATTGAACAATTGTTTCTGTTAAAGTTTGATATCTCCTCTGCTTCCCTTTCATCCAATAGGTTGGGTTCTCTGGATTTTACTGGTAACTCCACTTGCAGGAGTTATGAGGGTGGGAGGGGTAGATTTTGAGACAGGTTTCCTGGAGGCAGGATATAGTAATTACCAGTCCCACTGGAATACTGCATCCCTGGAATCTCCTTTCAGGTCCACTCATGTGATGCAGGTGCCTGGTATTGACCCTTATATTACTTGTGGATCCCCACAATTCTTGGTCTGTAATTTAGTCTTTAAATTGCAACCCTCCTGCCCCTACCCTTTCAACTTCCCAGTCAGGACCTGTCTTTTAGGAGGTCCTGAGTACTGAGTGCTGTGACCTGTGCACCTGTCTTGGAAAGCTCTTCTGTATTGGCAGATCAGGACCAGGCATCGAGAGCTGTGGGTCAGCCACATAGCTGCAAGCACTGGGTCAGGTTGGATGGGGAGGTTTGGGAGAGTGGGGATTGAGGAGCTGGAGAGCCCTGATGATTGCTAAACTGGTTGGATCAGCAGATTGGTGGATGCTGTATTGGGGAGAGAGTCGTGGACCTGGCTGGTGTTGGGTCCCAGCAAGTGTCACCAGAGTTGTCCCTGGGATCCCAGTGGGTGCCCAGCAGGTTGACTCAACGAGTCAGGATCAGGGTTCCCTCACAACCTCTTCCAACCAACCAACTCCTTGCAAGTCTCTCCCTGCCTCTGCAGCAAGATGGTGGCTATTAGTACACCTACCAGGGATACTTTAGGTGTAACTAAGCCTGCAAGAGCCTTGGTGATGTTCTTCCATGTCCTGGCTCTGATCCATAGACGGAAGCGGCTATGTCCTAGATGGTGGCAGCAGCTGTGTCAAACCTGTAGGAACCTTGATGCTTCCAAGCTCTAGTTGGTGTCCCAGGGTAGAAGCTGCTCCAACTAAAGATGGTTATGATGGTAGTGGAGGTATCCTGAGATGGAGGAGACCACTTTCAGAGACGGAGCAGTGAGGGCAGGTTGTTCGGTGGCTTTGGGCAGCCTGTTCAGAGATGCAGCACTGTGGTGGGTGGTGCTGTGGCCAGACCATGGAAGCATAGACCTTGCCTAGTCTATTAGTTTTTAAATAAATAGAAAACAAATAAATAATAATGTGTTGATGTAGCTCTTCACCATGTTGAAAGATGCCAGGCTTAAAGTGGTACTGAAAATATTATCAGAAATTGGTGACATTAATTTTTTTTTTTTTTTTTTTTTTTTTTTTTGCAGTGCTGGGGATTTGAACCCAGGGCCTTGTGCATGTGAGGTAAGCACTCTACCATCTGAGCTATATCCCCTGCCCAATATTTTTTTAATTTCAGAATTTTGTAGTTATAGTTTTTAAATTTACGTTTTTGTTGTTTTTTTTATACATAGGCATATTTTGCTATTACTTATGTCCTTCTGTACAAGTTATATAAATTCATAAGGACAAAAAAGTTTAAATTAAGAAGTTTAATTCTTATTGGAAATAGGGAATTGAATTCTGCCACACATCATCCCAGAGTATCTACTTTAAAAAATTTGCAGCCATTAAGTACTTTCTTCTCTCTTTGAAATATAAGTAAATCATTTTGAAACTTAGGCATTTTGTCCACTTTATGACTTAGGATTGCCTAAGTCTTCAGAAATTATTTCCCTGAAATGTAAACAATCAAGGGAAATAGCACTCCTACCTTCTGTGCTCAGGGGCAAGGTTGCAGTCCAGCTTTGGTGGTCCCCTTGTTCCAAGTTTCAGAACTACTTTGTATCATAAAGTTAGGGGTTTGCTGCTCCTCTTTATAAAGCCAATTAGCCAACACAGATGGTCACTTCGATTTTCAAGTAGTACTGGGATGAATTAATATGAAAACAGTATTACTCCTTTTGCTGGAGTCCTAGTTATCATTTATTTTCTGAGCAATATGTAATGCATTTTATCAGCCTAACTATAAAATGGGGCATAATTCTGTCTTTGTAATCCCTTAGCAAATTGCCTGTGATGCACATCAATTTCTGGCTTAAAGCTTATTTAATAATGAATGTTGCTTTTCTTTCCTTTTTTTTAAAAAAATTTCTACCTTTGGAGAAAGATTTTGTTTCTAATTCTATTCTGCTAACCAACATATTTTTATTGTGTTATGTAGAACAGCTAACACTAACTACAAAATATGATGTTTAAATATTTTCTTCTCCATAACTGAGAGAAATAAAAATGTGCTAGAATTTTGATTATAATATTTATTGCTGGCATTGTCTACTTTGTTTACTCATAAAAATAATTCATGCACATAATCATTGATAAAATAAAAATGGAAAACATGTGTCAATTATCTATTATATGTAAACTTCTCTATTTATCTTTGGGTATGTGAATGATAGTATAAGAAAAATACCTTCAAGACCGAGAAAGTCATTAATTTTAGTGTAAAACCCAGTTAAGAAGCACTATGGCTCCACTGACATTGTAAAACTACCAAAAGTAACAATACTTTTAGTTAGTAATGTAGCAGTGGTCCACTTTACACTTTGAATGTATCCCTTGCTGCTCTAAAACTGACATGTTTTTTCTTCTCCTTGATCTTCTCTCTGATTTTCTTCTCCCTGGTCTTCCTCTTCCCAATCTCTCCTCACTTGTCTCAGGATTCCTCTTAATCACCTGTTTAAAAAACTCCTGCTCCCCCTGATGGGCAGAATCACAGTCTCTGTAACAGGAGTTCCCTGTATTTCTTCTTTGCTACCAAAGCAATACAACTTTTTCATTTTCCTTTTTCTCAAATCCATGTCCTGGTTATTGAATTGGCGTCGGGGACAAGGACTGAATTTTTCATAACAAGACTATAACTTTTCTTATACTTTTATTAATTTGTACTATACTTATTTTGTTTAGGTTGTAATTGCCAAGTTCTAAAATGAGTAATTAATTTTAGTATTATATTAATCCAATAGCAGAAGTTTGCATAAAAATTATACCTAAGCATGCACTCATTTATTTATTGTGGAATAAGCCAATTTTTTTGTTGTAGTTTTTTTTTTTTTTTAACATGAAATTAGCTAATAATGTAGCAGTGGTCCACTTTATGCTTTGAATGGATCCCTTGCTGCTCTAAAACTAAATGAAACTAAAATCCAATGAAACTGGATTTTAAGATGAAACTAGACTCTCTGCTTCACCAATTTCTTTCTGACCTCTTGTTTCACGAATTTGAAGAATAAAATCCAGGGACAATAATGGAAAGCAAGAGTAAATTGAACAGGATTGATTTAGCTGAGAAGGAAATAAAAAAAACTCCCTCAATGAGAGAGGGGGAACTGATGGCAGGTTTTTTCACTTAAATTTATGAGTCTAGGGGCTTATACTGTTTCCAGGTATGGGAACTGATCAAAATGCATGCTAAAAGGGCATTGGAGAAGTACCAAGGCCTATGACCTTCTGAGTGACTGAGTTGTTCAGCCCTTGAGTTTGAACTTTCCCATAATATCCATTCTTGGTTCTACTTGCACTTCCATTTTCCCGCTGCTCCAGGACAAAGTATTTGACTGGAAAATTTGCAGTATTTCTATAGGTTACCCTCGTGGAGTAATATTAACATTTGACAAAAAAAATTAATTGGGGCCTATTAGCTTGATTGCCTGACCAATGGCTATCTAGATTCTTATTCAAAAACACATATGTGGGTTACTGTAGTGTCACAATCAAAGCAAAGACTTATTAAGAATTTATTTTCATGTAGTTTACATTAAATTTACAAACAGATGAAAAGGAACCAAGGAATTGATACTTTTTTTTTTTTTTTTTTTTTTTTTTTTACTTAAATTCAACTAGTTTATGTTATGGTTTTCTTAAGAATTCAGAAAATGAAAGAATGTAATGAAAGGGTTAAAGTATGATGCAAGTACACTTCAGCTATTATGGCCTGCAAAATAAAGTTATTGTTATGGTTTGGATCTGAAATGTCCTTCAAAATCTCATGTGTTGAAAGCATAAGTCCCCAATGCAGCAAGGTTCAGAGGTGGGGCTTTCAGGCAATGTTTGAATCATGAGGGCTCTGACCTCATCAGTGGATTAATCTGTTAATTGTCTAAGGCATAATGGGAGGTGGGACCTAGTTGGAGGAAGTAGGTCATTGTCGGGATGAGTCATGAACTGAAAGAATTTATTTTCCTTCCTATGTCTTTCCCTGGTTCTCTCTTCTCTCCTTCCTCCCTCCCTCCCTTCCTTGCTTCCTTCCTCCCTCCCTCCCTCCCTTTCTCTCTCTCTCTCTCTCTCTCTCTCTCCTCTCTCTTTCTACCCACCTCCCCAACACACCCACCCTTCCTCCTCCTCCTCCTTAGTTGCACCTAACTGAACAGTTTCCCTCTACCATGTCCTTCAGTCTTGATGTTTCTTTCTTCCTTGGAGTCAGTTCTGACTAGACTGAATCTCTGAAATTGTGAGCCAAAATATCTTTCCTTTTCTAAATTGTTCTTATCAGGAATACTGATCAAAGTAATGACAAACTAACACATTTATGACTTCATTATTTCTTGAAATATCTTTACAAGATAGCAAAGAACAAGCTTAAATTAAAATGTAGACAATACACGGAGTCATTTATACCATGAAGTGAATATTTTCAGAGACTTTCCTGGGAGCAATTTTTTAAACAAGGGAGAATAGGTAAAAAACATAAGGAAATGAAGTCATTACACATAGAAAGGGGGATAAAAGTTCAACTTGAAAATATAGAAATTTATATGAGTGATGGAGGAAACAACCTGTTCATGAATGCATCTGTGATGGCTCCAACTATCACATCTATTTTTGTTCTATTAGTCAACATCTTGGTTATTATAGGAGAACCTGGTTTTCTTATCAGATTATGCCTCATTTTCTCAGTCTCACCTGTGATTATGACCATGTCTTCCCCTTTTTATGTTTTGCTTTATTTTTCCACATATATAGTATAATAAGGAAAAATTATTAATTTGAGACTTTCAGATATTAGCCATTTTACATAAAAATGAATTCTGGGTTCAAAAAAGTCAATTTTTAAAAATGTGATTACAGTTATACAATCTCTAATTTTTTTCACAGTTTAAGTCAAATATCCATAATAAAAGTAGCAGAAGTCTCTAGCAGCTCATTCTTACATAGGCATGTATAACCTTGAAATGTTGTTGATCTTCTTCCCAGAGACCCAGAGGAATACATTTGAACCATTAGAAAATGGGAACTGATTGACAAAATATTTTTCTGTTAATTCTTTGTTTTCAGATAGTTTAAAAAACATTCTATATGCATTTTGAAGGTCCTAAGGGAAACTGGGTACCAGTTTACATCAGAGTATACTACATAATGCATTCTTATTGACTTTTTATCAATACTCATGATCACTGATCCTTCCTTCTTAGATCTTGGAACTATTTCTAAAAATAACCTACATGTACATAAATTCCTTTATCTGTCTCTGATTTGATACTGATAGATTGAAAATACAAGCTGAGACTGAAGTGTTACCACCCACCAAATTAAATATAAGAATATTATATATTTCACATTTTAAAATCAAGTGTTTCTTCAAATGATTGTGTAATATTTAGCAAACTTTGTAGGTATTTATGATGCACAGTTTAATTAAAAATCTGAAATCTTCCAAATTATATATAATTTTATATAGGATGTTTGATTCCTTCATTTAAAATCTTTATTTAAATAATTATTGTAAAAGTTTTTAAAGGAATTTTTGTTCCTTTAGTAATTAATATACTTAGCAAAGAAATATAGATTGCCTATGAAGAATAGTACTCGGTAATAATACAACAAAGATTTTGAGGAAAAAAAACTTTGCCCTTATTAATACTTATTTTTGTATAAAGTTCCTTAAAATTGAGTTAAGAAACATGAAACATTAATGAATGAAGTAAGAAGGGAAACCCATTGAGCAATCTCTTTCAAATAATCACATGTTTAAAAATGTTGGCTTCCCATGGATATTAGTGGGGAAGGATATGGAGAGGTTGATCATGGGCACTATATTACAGTGAGACAGGAACAAGAGTGTGGTCTTGCACAGCATAGTGACTACAGATAACAACAATGTGTTCTACAATTCCAAAAGTTAGAAGAAAAGATTCTAAATTTTTTTACCATAATGAAATGACAAATATTTGAAGAGATAAATATGTTTAATATTCTAAATATATGCTACATGTGCCTGTCAAATATTACATAGAAACCCGCTAATATGTATAATGCTATATTTTTACATATAAGTTGAAAAAATAACAAATGAAAAAAAGCTTCTACTTTTTTTAATGATTATAAATCCTAATGATAAAAGAAATAGTTACTACTTTTTGAGAATATAACATATGCTGGGTAGTTTAGGCACATTGCTTCATTGCAAGTTATTTGTTAAGTACTTTATCTAAAGAGTTTCCTTTTTCTCTCTACTATCCCTTTAACAATTGTCCATAGCACTTATCAATAGACGAAATGCTATATATCCATGGTTTTATTTATTGCCCACTTCTTCCACTGGAATATAAACATGATGAAGACAGTGCCTTTGTGTGCTTTATTCCCAATTGCTGGAACAATTCATGGAAAACTGGAGATGATCAGTATTTATTATTTGCAAAAATGATTTTTCACAGAAACTTTGAGAAGAAAATATTGTTTTCTATTTCCTATGAATAAATTAATGTCTTGAGCCATTAAGCCAATTGCTGAAACCCACTCTGCTCTTAAAAGCTGTGACACAATTTTACATCAGTTCTAATATGATCTAATATTAAATCTATGTGTTTTTACTACTCCATTCTGCCTCCAAAATGTAGCCATTGCCAAGAAGTGTGTTATTCCATGGAGACTTAATGTGCTTGAATGCATGTGGGACACTTGAAGGATACCACATTTGCTGCCCAGATCTCTGGCCCACTTAGACCTACCTCATAATTAATTGGCAATCCTTGAAGTACAACAGAAACTTTATAAAACTCAATGTATTTTATGTTAAGGTTACCTACTGTGATCTTTTCTCAAATGTGAAACTGAATGAATATTTCATTAGACATTTTAAAAAAGAAGCTCATAGTAGCAGCTTATGACATATGCTACGTCAAAGAAATAGTAATATAGATGACATTGAGACACTGACACTGTAAAATATTCATGACCATATAAGTATCTATTAAGAAGTTCAAATCATAAAAACTTCTTGCACTGGAAATACACCCTCTGTTCTCACTTAGGAAGGCTACACAATGTAAAGCCTTCTGCATACTTATTCTAGCGCCCTCTAATCTATCCTAGATTCTCCAAATGTGCAGGAAAAAAACCCCAGATATTTGTGAGTGTACTTTCCAAATTCAGGGATCTAAACAAATAGTAACTCTCTTAAAATACTAACTTTCATAAGAAAATCATACTGAACGTGAACCTTGTTTCTAGAACCTTCTAAGATTTCTCTCTCCTGTTCCCTCTCTCTTCTTCTCCTTCACACTGACACCAAAATTTTTATTCTATGTCCAGTAACTGAGCAATTAAAAGATCTTAAGTTGTATAGCCTGTCATTACCTTCAAAAATTTTTCTTATAATTATTTCACTGAAAGCTCACCATGCAACAGCAAGATGGAGTATCTTCAAGTGAGAAAATGGAGGCTGAGAAAGTTTTGGTGTCTTCTCAAAGATTTCACATTCATATGTCAGCTGGTAAACTCAGTGTAGTGTTTCTATTATTAATTAATATTTATTAATTTGCTTTTTTTTTCTTCTGAACACATGGGTGCTTAACCATAAGCCACATCCCCAGCCCACTTTGTGTTTTCTGTGTTCATTTTTGAAGTTGTTGTTTTTATTAGTTTTTGAGACAGGGTCTTGATAAGTTGCTTGGGGCCTCACTAAATTGCTGAAGTTGGTTTTGAGCCCAAGGATTCTCCTGCCTCAGTCTCCCAAGCTGCTGGGATTATAGGTATGCCCCATCGTGACAGGTTATAACTTACTTTTAGTTAACAGATAACCTGGTGTGTCTTTATCATGTACAACACAGCACTTTGAAATTTATATACATTGTTGAATGGTTAAATCTAGCCATTGAACAAATGCATTACCCCACATAGTTATCAATTTTTTAGTTAAAAACACTTAAGATCCAATTTCTTTGCATTTAAAGAATACAAGATATTGTCAACTGTAATCATCTTGCTATAAAATATATAACTTGAAATTTATTCCTTCTATATAAAAGAAATTGTGTCCTTTGATCAAACTGTCCCCAACCCAGGCTCTCTTCACACATCCCAGTCTGGTGTCCACCATTCTGCTTGCCACTTTTCAATCTAGGTGCTTTTGCTTTCACAGTCAGTGTGAGTGCCAGGAGACAATGGTTAGATACAGAAGTTCCTCTCGGCTCTTCGCCCTGTGGTTGTTTCATGTAGGAAATCATGGAATCAAAGAAAAACGCTCTGTTATCCTCATATCCAGAGTGGCATTTTCAATTTACAAAGTTGAGAGTAGAAGAAGGCAGGCAACCAAATGCAGGAGAAGTAGGGAAAGAGAGAGGGCAAAGTGGATCCACTGTACTAAGTTATAGTGAGATGGAAACAAGAAGGTCTAGTGTGCTTTTGCATAGTGAGTTCTATAAACTATATTTATCAAATGTATATTTCAAAAAATTGCATGAAAGGATTTTGAATATCTTCTCTATAAAGTAAGGATAAATGTTTGAGTAGAATCTTTAACCTGACTTTGGAATTACACAATGTATACATGTATCTTAACAGCTTATAGTACCCCAAGAATATATACAAATTTAGTTTTTAAGTGTCAGCTAAAATAATTTAAATTAAAAAAAGGAAATAAACTCAGAACTGAGATATATACATATACTTATCTCTACAAAACAAGAATGTGGGTTGCATTTGGGATGAGACTTGAATGACAGGACTGAAGTTTCCAGTAGTGTTCCAGGATGGTTTAGGAAAACTCCATCATTTTGTTGTAATTAGGGATATGTGAGATGAAGTGGGAAGCTGTCCCTATTTAGCAGAATCAGACTAGGTTGAGCCATGGGATGTAGAGGCCTGACTTCTAGGAACTTCCAGGAAGCATATGGCACTGCGTGGGAGTGGTTCCCTGTCTCCTTCTGCAATTTTCCCCCTAAGAGGATGACTTCCCTAACCCTACTCTATCCTGAAGAAGAAGCTTCTCCCAGTTCTCGTCCCCTTTACCTGTATATTATGTTGTTGTAAGAGGTCAGAGCTGCTATGGTCAGATCCATCATGCTCCCTCTCATAGAGAGAGTATTGGCTCTTGAGTGTTCATTGAGTATACAAGTTTTTTGGGTAATAGATAGAAAAACCACCAACATCCTCCTCTGGCAATTAGCCCATTCCTCCTTTATGCAGGACGTAGCAGAGAGGACCTCCACAAAGTAAACTAGATTAGTTAGCAAGTAACAAAATATCAGATCAGTGGGATTGGTTTCATCAGTTTAGTAAGAAACACAGTGGGCAATAATACATATATATATGTACATGAACTTTCCTTTTCTGAATGTACATATTAAATAAATTTATTTTTGCTCTAAGTTAGAAGAATATTAGAACATTTACCAATTAGTCAGTAGTTCATTACAATGGTCATGAAGGCTTGTATCATTAAATAGTTGTGGTTTTGATCATCAGGATAGACAGGTATTATTTTATATGCTTTGTGGTATTTTTCATATCACCTTAAAAGACTATATCAAATACGTCTGGAACTTTTTCTTATTTAACTTTTAATATATATTGATAAACTATTAATATTAATTATCTGGGATGTGTTGACTCATTTAGATCACATAATTTTTTTTTCAGAACTATGAAATATTCTAAGCTTTCACTCTTAAACATGAACTCTGGGCAGAAGAGACAGGTTTAGAAATCTTCCTTGATAAACAATGATTTGGGTAATATGTGCATAGAATTCTGAATGGTTAGTTGAGATATGAAAGGAAATACTTCATAATCAGAATTTAGATGAAAATGAGTTGTCATAAAAACCACTCTATTAAACTTTGAAGCATTTCATTATATTTCATAATATAGCAGTGTACTATATTTTACATGAAAATTAACTATGAATATCTATAGTAGAAATTGCACAATGTCTAACTCCCCAAATCTATCTCAATTTTTAAAACTCTTATGTTATTTTCTGTAAGTTGGCTTTGTAATGCCTAATATCTCTGAATTTATGATGCTGTGCTGAGCTTCTGGCCTTCAGCATGTTCTGTTGACAGATAAAACTATGGCTAAGAGTAACTGAGAGTAGATTGCAATGATAAAACCACTGTTTGAAAGGCAAACAATCAAAGTTAATATCTAACATATTGAATATGTCAGTGATTTAATATTTTTAAAAAGAACAGTACAAAAATATTTTGTATTCAACCTAAAGAAAAATAGAATTCTAACTATTCTATTGGTAATGCACATAAAGTGGTAAAATTCAGCTTATTCAAAATAGGAGCTACTATTTTTTCCTTGAAAAATCTGCTTTATTATATTTCTTTCTTTGGAGATCCTGGCACAGTAATTGACCCTTCATTCTCCCATTTACTACAAGATATGCTCATTCTCAATATTGCAATCTCAACCTCTGTATCTCCATCTTCTTCCAAGTTCTTGTAATCCCTCTCAGCTCAAAACTGTTTCAATAATATGTTCATCAGCTTCCCTGCCCTGTACTCTCACCAATATTCAGTTTGTTTTTCACCATATTGTGATAGTCATTATATAATGTAAATGGCTAAGTATGATCTGAAGTCATTGCCTTAAAATATTTAGTGGCTGTATACTTGTGTATCTGCTTTACATTTATTATACTCTTGTTCCATGAATTTTTTGTTTGTCAAAATCTGTGCTGTAAAGTATAGTCAACCAGGTCCATTTTGAGCACTTGAACTAAGAATAATCCCAATAATTTATAAGTATAGAAACCAAACTAACTTTTAATAACTTGTTACATTAAAAAAATACAAAACAGCACATTAATGGTGTGGATATGGTTTTAGTGTGTCCCTCATGTCTCAGGTACTGTGATCATGGTCCCTAGAATGGTGGAGCTGAGAGGCACTGGGACCTTTAAACAGGAGAGCAGAGTAGAATGTCATTAGGTCATTGGGAAAGTTGCCCTCTGGAGAGATTTTAGTAACTCTTAAGTAAACCCTGAGACCTCAGGAGAGTGAATTATTGTGAGAGATTGCCTGGTCCCTGGATCACTCTCTGCCTTCCTTTTGGGATACAATCTCTTCCACACACATTCCTAGTGCTGTGATACTATTGGACTTTGGACTTTGCCCAGTGTCTGAACCAATGGGTCCCAATTTAGGACTTTCAAATTCCAGAACTATGACATAAATAAACCTCTTTATCTTATAGAATTAGCTTGCTTCATGTATTTTGTTGTAGTATGAAAAATGTACTAGTATACACATTAAAGCATTTATATTGATCAGAGGTTTAAATTATAATATTCAGATAAATTTAATTAAATAAAACATATGGTGAAAATATATTTTGCCTACTTATTTCATTCTTATTTTATCTATTAAAATTTTAAATTATTGAGTATCTTGCATTACATTTCAGTAAAGTTCCAAATATTTAGAGTTTTATGAAAAAAAATTTCTTCTATTTATAATTTTACATATTCACTTAAATTGTTCTCATTTTTAGGAATGCTTTCATACCTATATTTTCCTTAAATCAAAGATCTATTCTCAAATATTTTTTCAAGATCCTATGCAAGTCAACTTGATTTCCTGTCTCAGGCAAATGGTCATTGTTCCATGATCATGACAACTCCATTTACTGCCCCTCAGTATATTTTTTGTTCCCTAATGCTCACTTTTATCCCATAAGTTCAGTTATCTAAACTTTGTCACTGTAATACAAAGCTGATCTCCAGCCCCTTCCATTGCACCACAACCTAACTTGCCAGTCTGAAAGCTGCTCTGCCCGCCCCTTACGTTGCAGGAATTTCTGGCCTATGCTGCAGCCATTTCCTGCTTCCCACATTACATCCTAGCTTGTCAGTCTGAACATGCTACCTAGCTATTGGTTCATCAGTCAGCTTGCAAGTATTCTCCTCCGCTATTAGTTCCTTCCAGCCCAGGAGATTCCAATATCTGGGAGAAGTGTCCACACCATCTCTCTCTTTCCCTTCTTTCCAACCCCGGAGCGAATGCGCTAGTCGTCTGCATAATAAAGTCTCTTGCATGAGGTCCTGAGTCCTTCATGGATTTCTGGGAGCTATTGTTGGACCGCAACTCACACTGGGTGAACAGAGAACCAGCTCTGTGGGATTTAAGAGCTGGAGCCAACACGGGTCCCGTGCTGAGCTGCATTTTTCCTTACAGTCACCATTATTTTTTTTCCATTTTAAATCAAAAGTTAAATTATTCTCAGGAGATATTTCAGTCATTTCTGAAAAAAGATGATAAATGTGTCTAATAGATCTACAATCTTAAAACAAAATACAAAATAATATAATTTTCTGCAGAATGCTCATGTGTATTGGTGCAACTGCATGCAAACTTGTGTATGAATAGAATTTTTATGCTTTGGTATGCACGTATGGAAAAATTTGGAGAAAAGGAAACTTGGGTGATCAGAGAAATTCAGAAAGATAAGGGAAATTTTCATAGTGCCTACAATGAACATGTTTGAAAGTAATTGCAAAGAGAATCAGTTCCTTTACAGCATGACAAATACTATTCAGAAATGAAACCATTAAATTTACTTAATTTTGATTTTGCCTATATTTATAAAATTCTCAAGAAATACTTTTTAAAGCACTAATATTTCCTATAGAGTGCACAGAGTAACAGTTATACATAGTCCAACAGTTTCTTCGATCCTACCAATGCTTGAATGGGTAAAGTCCATTGAAGGTATATTTTCTGTATTTGCAAAACTGAATATAATATTTTATCTTAAGTTAAATCATTGGGGAAATTTAGAAGACATCTGTACCATTAATCTCTTATTTTCAGATATTATTTTATTGAAACTATCCACTTGAAGCCATTGATTCCATTTTGCAAATAAGTAATTGCTGAAATATCTGCCTCATAAATACTAATGTTTACTATCAATTCTTGTTTTGAGACACAATACATTTAAATAAGTAGGTTGTTGTTATAAGTTATAATGGAAGAATAGGGGATTTGATTCAATTTAATAGAGTTCTCCATGATTTTAAAAACATGATATTTTAATAGTCATCACAATGGGCTATACATTTATAAGACTGCATTTTTCCCATTATGTGTCTAAATTTTATAAATTTCCAAATGAGACTGAAGAGAAATATGCCGTTTTTTTGTTTAGCTTCTTATATTCGTAATACATCTCCCTTACATATATATAGACAAAATATATAGACAAAAGTGGTTTGGCAACAGAGAACATACACTAAACCCTTAGGGGATACTTTGGTTTTTTGAGTTACTAGCAAAGTGAATGAACGTATTCATCTCAAAAACACTTTCCTTCAACTTTATTCTACTATAACTCATTTATAAATATAATGAATATTAGAAATCTTCTGAATTAATTTATCATGTTTGAGCAACTATGTTGTCCTGGGCAAAAAGCAAGAGGTATAGAGTTGGTACTACAAGGCAGACTGTGCCTACAGTAAGGTCAAAATGGAAGGTTACACACATAAATGAAAATTCAGGCAACAAAACAGAGAGGAAGAGAAAGAGATAAACACCTTGTCATTTGTATGCCTCCATGACACAGCATTAAGAAGAGCTTCCTTAACTGGAGTGGAAGAAGACAATTATGTACAGGTGGGGGCATTTAGGAGTTACATTAAAGGATAAGGAACCACTCAACAGCTGGAGAAATGGTGTTAGAGAATTCCAAGGAAAAGAATATTTAATATGTATACTTTCTTGGAAGCATGAAGAACAAGAAGATGTCATAGTATTTTTGAGGAGAATGCAATGAAAAAGGATTAAGCTTAATTTTATAAGGAATCTATTAAAAGCTGGACATGAAAAGTGCTGATGGCAGCACTGAAGATAAAAGCATAAGTCAGCAAAGAGGATGTTACCCAGCAGGGTAAGAGGGTAAGCCCCATAGCATACATCAATACTTTTCGTTCAGAGATCCTTCTTCATAAGTGCTAAGCTTGGGGGCTAAGGATATAGTTCAGTTGGTAGAGTATTTGCTTAGCGCACACAAGGTAGGTCCTGCGTTCAGTTCCAGCACCACAAAAAAAAAAAAAAAAGCTAGGTGCACAAAATAAATTTCAAACTTCAGAAAATTTCATGAATAAAATTGTTTCCGATTTCTCTTCAATTGGTACTGGTGAAGATACATTTTGTTTAAGGCCTAGAAAGTGACTTAATGAAAGTTTAGAACTTTTTTTTTTATGGTTATCAGGAATTGAACCCAGGGGTGCTTAACTACTGAGTCACATTCCCCAGCCCTTTTTAAGAGACAAGGTCTCACTGAGTCGCTTAGGGCTTCACTGATTTGCTGAGGCTGCCTTTGTACTGGCAATCCTCCTGCCTCAGTCTCTGGAGCAGCTGAGATTACAGGCATGTGCCACCCTCCCCAGTGAAAATCCAGAAAATTTTGATAATCTTCACAACTAATAATTCCAAAGCAGTGTTATTAGAGGGCATATGAAACTGTAGTAATATAAGATATGAAATAAAATTATTATAGAAATTTAAAATATATGTTTTTCTCTAAGAAATTGATAGTGAATTGCTGTTTTTCCTCCTTTCTCTCTTTTTCTTCAAAATAGAATGCAAGACATCATAAAGGAAACAGATTCACAGTGAAGATAATAAACCTTAAGCTCAGGGTTACTTACTGTCATTAGTTTATTTCAAGATTGCTGAATAATTTTGCATTATTCTTAAAGCCCCAAATTGCACATATTTCAAACCCTCCTAATTCTGAGGTCACTTTATTTTTATAAAAGTTCATGGAAAAGTATAGGTGTTTTAATTAGGAAACCCAATAGAAAAAGAGAAAAAGAAGTGATCAGAAAGAAATAAACTGTAAAGTTAAAGTTGCAGGTTTTTATGAAAAGCCATCTTTTTTTTAAGAAAAATATTCATTATTATTTTTTAACCAGGGAGTGCAAGATTGGGGAAAATATGTACAAGTCACAATTCAAGTGTCACATCCTTATAAAAGCTGCTCTTTTTGTGCTGCCTAGGGTTCACTCTCCTCCACTAGATCATTCAGACTTATCATTGTTGAGAACCATGAATATTCTGAAATTTTGGCCTACATTGCAAACTAACAACTAACAATTAAACCTGTCAGTTTCCTGGTTGTTAGCAGACATGTGGGTCAGAAATAAAGGGCTTTAATATGGTGCCTCAACCAGCCTGAACATCATATTTACATTTGTTCCCTTATAAAAGGCAAGGCAGAGAGGCCCAGGCGTGTACTGCAAAAACACTAGGTTTTCATCAAATCCTAAACAAACAAACAAATCCCCAATCTCAGATAACCCCAATTTTCAAAGGTCCACAGGCAACTCTGCCCCAATCTGACCCAATGGGAAGCCTTAACTTCACTATGTTGGAGGACAAACATATCTACCCTTTGCCCTGGAGAAAGACTCCCTCTGTTTCTCAAGTTTGTTTGCTATAACATCAAAAGCTTTCAACACCTGTGCTCAGAGGATGTTTATTTGAAAACCCAATAAAGGACTGTCTCCCAGCAATCATCATAACTATGTCCCTTCATTTGACTGATGATTTAAAAATTTCTAAAATTTAGGGAAAGTTTGATTGTATTCTGGTAACAAGTGGCCATCAGAAGAATCTGCTTCATCATTCTGTGATGACTGAACTCAATAAATATGCTTTTACAAGCTAATCTATCAGCGTTTGTTCCTTGATGCTGAGATTGTACAATCAGAAATAGATATGTCTGTTAACTTTATCCCTGAGAGTCACAAAATGATCAGCCATCATACCTGAGTTACCATGCTACAGTGTTAAAAAGAGATGATGGTTCCCTAAAGATCCTCTAACCAATGAACTCTACATTTCTACTGAATGCTATAAGAGATTAGAAACCTGCTATACTCAAGGATCCTGTTGCAGATTAGCATAGCTGTCTCCAAAAGAAATAAATTTCATTGTGCTTTTTTAAATTTCAGATATATATAATGATGTAATCACCTTTGACACATTTTGTCGCTGCCCGCGGCAACAATTGCACAGGTATTTATCGGAGGGGCCTGGAAATAAACTATTTTTCCTATATTCACTAATTTATAGAGGAAGAGAGACTTTGAGAGAAAGATAGGCTTTGCTTAGAGGAAGAGAATTGCTTAGAGGAAGAGAAACTTTGCTTAGAGAGAAAGTTTTAGAGAAAGAGAGGCTTCTACGCTTATCAGAGATCTATTTCTTCTTAAAGTTCTGCTGCGTCTTGAAGGTGCATCCTGCATCCTGTGAACTAAAGGTGCACGCTAGGAGCATGTGCTAAAGGTGCACTGCTTCTCTCTGCTTGCCGTTGCCCCTACTCGCTGCTTTTTTTCTTCTTGCCACTTTTCTCTGCCTGCTGCTGCTCCTTCTCTCGAGCCCCCCCGCCCACTGCCGATTATATTCCCTCCAGGAGGCGGAGGGCGGGGCCACGCCACTTGCGATCAGGCGAGGAGCCAGTTGCCCTATCATGGCAAGGGTTAAAACGAGCAGGCCCTAGCAGGTGCGCTGGGGAACACACCTGTGCACGCGTTGTGTGCGTGGACTTAACCGAATACAGCCAGTGATAAATCACTTGAGTGTGCTTATGTTAATTAACCTCCTCACTGCCCATGTGAGCATGGCACAGCCCCCAACAACATTTCACTTTTACATTTATTTTATATTGATTATCTATTTCTACTCAATATCTTATAAATTGTATGACATTGGGGATCTCATCTGTCTTATTGGCCTTTGCATCTTCAAATAGTTCATTAACAAGGTCAGAGTATGCTATCAATAAATATTGGTGAAGTTGCTGAATTGATTTAATAATTCTGAGAGAAAAGTTGATAAGGTGTATGGCAATAAAAGAAGAATTGAGCCAATGGAAGGTATAGTTTCTAATTGCAAATTCAAGTCTAATTTAAGAAGATATGTGAAATCAAGTGAAACCTAGAAGATTAAAAACATTTGGGAGAGTTCAGAATCTAGACTCATCATAAAATATAAGCTATGATGTAGTAATAGGCAGTTCAAAATGAAGAAAGATGAAAAATGCAGTCCAAAAATAAAACATTCAGGGTTATGGTTTTAATGCTTCCAAGTAGTGAGGAGAATCTAGAGTAGCACTGTTCAATATAACTTTGTGCAAGGATAGAAAAAAACATGTGTGGTTGCTGGCTGCTGAGAAGGTGAAATGTGTTATGTTAGAGTGACGGTGGGACTGACTAACTGTAATTAATTTAAGTTGAAGAGTTACCCATGACTAGTAACTACTGTTGAAAAGGTGGCATAAATTCTGTATCTCATTTGAGCAATTCTGGAATCTAGGGTTAAGATGTGGACAAGGGCTATTGAATTACAGTGCTCTTGAGGCATTGATGTGAAGGCAGTAGAGGAGAAAAAAAAACATACATGTAATGGTGGTCGAATACTTTGGTGTGTATTCACATAAATGATGGAAGAGGTTACACTCCCTATGTTTCTCAGAACTGCTTTCTAGAATTCATTTTCACAGTGAAATAATAGCATATTGCCCTTGTGCTTTTGACTGTTTTTTTTTTTTTTTTTTTTTTTTTTTTTTTTTGCAAGAGCAGGCTAGGAAAACAGGTTCTGTCAAAGAGAGGCTTGGGAAACAGACCTTCCTTATGGGATTTGGGAAGAGCATTTCTCCCCATTCTGTTAGTGGCGAAAGTCCATGGTTGGTAGTAAGTCGAGTGGAGATGATCCCTGATGTTTCAGTGCCATACCAGGGAAACTGTTAAGAGTTCCTATTACACATTCATTCAAAAGTCATCATGCAAGTAAATTTAGGGGTTTTACTACTCCTTACAAACAAGAAATCAGTTTTAGTTTAAGAGCAATGGAGTTAGAGATATAGGATTCAATTTTGTGGAATAATTAACAACAAGACACACCACAAGCAATTCTAAGATTCTGAGTATTTTTTAATTGACACACAAAAATTGGATATATTTATCGTGTACAACATGTAGTTTCAAAACAGGCATACATTTAAGAATAGTTCAATCAGGAAACATATTCATTAACTCACATAACTTGCCATTTTAATTTTTGTGGTAAGTACACTTAAAATCTACATTCTTGGTAATTTTTCAAAAAAAGAAATACTATCCAAAGGGGATAGTCATGTTAGAATGAATGGAAAGATTTGTACAAAACAAAGTGGTCAAGGAATTTGAAATTGTAAGCTTTCAATAAAATAGTACTGTACAACTGATACAAGTATGTGGCCACAGAAGGGTTTACATTTTCAGTGGAAAAATGGGATCGTACTACTTTTATGAGAATAAGAGTATGAAGTGGCTTAATATTTTTTTAACTTTAAGCACATTGTAAGGTGCATGTGTGTGTGTGTGTGTGTGTGTGTGTGTGTGTGTGTATGTTAAGAGGAAATACACAAGGAAACTACATAAACAGCCAAGGAAAAAAAATTAGTAATGTCAACTTACATGACTTTCAAATACAGAACTCCAATGTTAATAGAGAGATGCCAAACTGATCACTTTTGCTAAAACTGAACTTAAAATGACAGTTAATTTTGGGCAAAATTCAAAGATTTTGACAGTTCACCTTCTCTTTTATGTCACATTTATATGAAATTAAGAAGTGCAACTTGGTATAATCACTTTAATCAATAAGTTTTCAGAAGTTAAATATTTATGTTTCATTGCAATCTCAGCCTAGAATTTTCTTTTCATTTCACTGAATATTACTGATATTATTATATATGTTATCAAGCTGTATTACATCTTTTGCATAAAACAAGAATTTCTGACTGTGTAAATTCATAGCACTTTAGTGCAGGGATTTGCTTCCTGTTGACATTTTGAATTTTTTTCTTAAGAAAAAAAGATGGTAACAAAGATGGTAGAGTACAATAGAATTAGTATATATTTTGAGTGACATTAAGGTTATTTATTTTATTTTTTAATACTTGGACAAAGTGCTTTAATTCTAGATTGCAGATCTCTCCTAAATGAGGTCAAATTTTAAGAAATAAAATAACATATGCTAGTTATGAATCACATGTGTATTCATTGACCAAAAATTGAATATATAAATTATTGATGTGTTAGTGAATTCAGTTCAGCACTAATAAAAGTAAATATGAAGAAAATATACTATTGCTAATTCAGCATGACTCCCAAGTTAAATTGATCAGATTGTCTCAGGTTAAAGTAATTGACAAATGGAAAACTTGTCAAATATATTTACTGTGAAATGTAGTTTTAATGAGAATATTGCTATAACTACAATTATCTAGATAATAAAATTAATAAAGAAGATAATTTTTTAAAAGATAAACTTATCTTTTGGAAATGGTTTTTAAGTCTATACAACATGTCCTCAATTCTATACCTTTTCCTTTTCAAACTATAGTATTTCTGAAATTGAGATGAATATTATGGGTTATGGTCACATAATAGTTAATGAATAGACGAATTATTTGTCAAACTAAGGCATTTTAGAATTAAGGAGAGTGGATCACTTTTAATTGGAATAAATATGTATAGTTCCAATATTCTTTGTGAAAAGAAACATTATTTTTCAATATTCATTTACTGAGTTTTAGATCTCATATTTGATTCATAAAGTCAACATCCTCAAATCACTGTGGAAAAAAAAACACATTCCATGATTGCTTGGAAATGGGGCTCTTTTAATTTAGAAATTTAATTCTTCATCCTGGTATTTTTTTTTTCTAAGCTGGAGTAGGAAGAGACTTATGCAAATTTTAACTTGATGGTGGAAGGAAGAAGGACCCTCTTTGTTTGATCTCTTCCCAAATGTGAATTGTCTTGACAAAGATACAGTTATCACAGTTTAAAATGTTTACAAATGTTGTGTTTAGAACAATATTCAAATGAATGCTAATTTTTTTTGCAAAAGGAACCATTTTGATAACATATTAAAAGGATTTTAATGTGATCCTTTCTCTGGATCTCAACTCTATTTTTTAACAGTATTCACATTCCAACATTCTGCCACACTGATGGAAAATGTGGTAGACTCACTCAACTTTTTTTTTTTTTTTTTTTTATTGTGAACAAATGGGATACATGTTCTTTCTCTGTTTGTACATAGAGTAAAGGTATACCATTTGTGTAATCATACGTTTACATAGGGTGATGTTGGTTGATTCATTCTGTTATTTTTTCCCCTTCCCCCCACCCCTCCCATCCCTCTTTTCCCTCTATACAGTCCTTCCTTCCCCCATTTTTGCCCCCCTCCCTAATCCTCACTCTAACACTAAAACTAACCCCTCCCACGCCCAATTATGTATCATCATCCACTTATTAGCGAGATCATTCTTCCTTTGGTTTTTTGAGATTGGCTTATCTCACTTAGCATGATATTCTCCAATTTCGTCCATTTGCTTGCAAATGCCATAATTATATCATTCTTTATGGCTGAGTAATATTCCATTGTATATGTATGCCACAGTTTCTTTATCCATTCATCAACTGAAGGGCATCTAGATTGGTTCCGCAATCTGGCTATGGTGAATTGAGCAGCAATGAACATTGATGTGGCTGTATCTCTGTAGTATGCTGATTTTAAGTCCTTTGGGTATAGGCCAAGGAATGGGATAGCTGGGTCAAATGGTAGTTCCATTCCAAGTTTTCTAAGGAATCTCCATACTGCCTTCCAGAGTGGCTACACTAATTTGCAACCCCACCAGCAATGTAAGAGTGTACCTTTTTCCCCACATCCTCGACAACACCTGTTGTTGCTTGTGTTCTTGATAATTGCCATTATGATTGGGGTGAGATGGAATCTTAGGGTGGTTTTGATTTGCATTTCTTTTATTACTATAGATGTTGAACATTTTTCCATATGTTTGTTCATTGTTTGTAGGTCGTCTTCTGTGAAGTGTCTGTTCATTTCCTTAGACCATTTGTCGATTGGGTTATTTGTAGTCTTGGTGTTGAGTTTTTTGAGTTCTTTATAGATTCTGGAGATTAGTGCTCTATCTGAAGTATGATTGGCAAAGATTTTCTCCCACTCTGTAGGCTCTTTCTTCACGTTGCTGATAGTTTCCTTTGCTGAGAGAAAGCTTTTTAGTTTGAATCTATCCCAGTTGTTGATTCTTGCTTTTATTTCTTGTGCTATGAGAGTCCTGTTGAGAAAGTCTGGTCCTAAGCCAACTTGTTGAAGATCTGGACCTACTTTTTCTTCTATAAGATGCATGGTCTCTGGTCTGATTCCGAGGTCCTTAATCCATTTTGAGTTTAGTTTTGTGCACGGTGAGAGATATGGGTTTATTTTCATTTTGTTGCATATGGATTTCCAATTTTCCCAGCACCATTTATTGAAGAGGCTATCTTTTCTCCATTGCATATTTTTGGCCCCTTTGTCTAGTATGAGGAAATTATATTTATTTGGGTTTGTGTCCGTGTCCTCTATTCTGTACCATTGATCTACCTGTCTATTTTGGTACCAATACCATGCCGTTTTTGTTACTATTGCTTTGTAGTACAGTTGAAGTTCAGGTATTGCAATACCCCCTGCTTCATTTTTCCTGTGAAGGATTGCTTTAGCAATTCTGGGTTTCTTATTCTTCCAGATGAATTTCATGATTGCTTGTTCTACTTCTGTAAGGTACATCGTTGGGATTTTAATTGGAATTGCATTGAATCTGTATAGCACTTTTGGTATTATGGCCATTTTGACAATATTAATTCTGCCTATCCAGGAACATGGGAGATCTTTCCATCTTCTAAGGTGTTCTTTAATTTCTTTCTTTAGTGTTCTGTAGTTCTCATTGTAGAGGTCTTTCACCTCTTTTGTGAGATTGATTCCCAAGTATTTTATTTTTTTCAAGGCTATTGTGAATGGAGTGGTTTTCCTAACTTCTCTTTCTGAGGATTCATCACTTATGTATAAAAATGCATTGGATTTATGAGCATTGATCTTGTATCCTGCTACTTTACTGAATTCACTTATGAGTTCTAAGAGTTTTCTGATGGAATTTCCTGTTTCCTTTAAGTATATAATCATATCATCAGCAAATAGGGATAGTTTGAGTTCTTCTTTTCCAATTCGTATCCCTTTAATTTCTTTGGTCTGTCTAATTGCTCTGGCTAGAGTTTCAAGGACGATATTGAATAGGAGTGGTGAGAGAGGGCATCCCTGCCTTGTTCCAGATTTTAGGGGGAGTGCTTTCAGTTTTTCACCATTAGGAATAATATTAGTCATGGGCTTAACATAGATGGCCTTTACAATGTTAAGGAACGTTCCCACTATCCCTATTTTTTCTAGTGTTTTGAGCATCAAGGGGTGCTGTATTTTATCAAATGCTTTTTCTGCATCTATTGAAATAATCATGTGATTCTTGACTTTAAGTCTGTTGATATGGTGAATTACATTTATTGATTTCCTGATGTTGAACCAACCTTGCATCCCTGGGATGAAACCCACTTGATCATGATGCACTATCTTTTTAATACATTTTTGTATGCGATTTGCTAAAATTTTGTTGAGATTTTTTGCGTCGATGTTCATTAAGGATATTGGTCTGAAATTTTCTTTCCTCGATGTGTCTCTGTCTGGTTTAGGTATCAGGGTGATATTGGCTTCGTAGAATGAGTTTGGGAGGGTTCCCTCCTCTTCTATTTCATGGAATACTTTGAAAAGTATTGGAATGAGCTCTTCTTTAAAGGTTTTGTAGAACTTGGCTGAGAACCCATCTGGTCCTGGACTTTTCTTTGTTGGTAGGCTTTTGATGACCTCTTCTATTTCATTACTTGAAATTGGTCTATTTAAATTGTGTATATCCTCCATGTTTAGTTTAGGCAATTCATATGTCTCTAGAAACTTGTTGATATCTTCGAAATTTTCTATTTTTTTGGAATATAGATTTTCAAAATAGCTTCTAGTTATGTTTTGTATTTCAATCGTGTCTGTTGTGATATTTCCTTGTTCATTCTGAATTTTGGTAATTTGGGTTTTCTCTCATCTTCTCTTTGTTAGTGTGGCTAAAGGTTTATCAATTTTGTTTATTTTTTCGAAGAACCAACTATTTATTTTGTCAATTTTTTGTATTGTTTATTTTGTTTCAATTTCGTTGATTTCAGCTCTGAATTTAACTATTTCCTCTCTTCTACTACTTTTGGTGTTGGTCTGTTCTTCTTTTTCTAGGGCTTTGAGCTATAGTGTTAGGTCGTTTATTTTTTGAGTTTTACTTCTTTTATTAAATGCGCTCCATGAAATAAATCTTCCTCTAAGTACCACTTTCATAGTGTCCCAGAGAATTTGATACGATGTTTTTTTGTTCTCGTTTACCTCTAAGAATTTTTTAATTTCCTTCCTAATATCTTCTGTTATCCATTCCTCATATAATAGCATATTGTTTAATCTCCAGGTGTTGGAGTAATTTCTGTTTTTTACTCTTTCATTTATTTCTAGTTTCAATCCATTATGGTCTGATAAAATACAAGGAAGTGTCTCTATCTTCTTGTATTTGCTAACAGTAGCTTTGTGGCATAATATATGGTCTATTTTAGGGAAGGATCCATGTGCTGCTGAGAAGAAAGTGTATTCACTCTTCGTTGGATGGTATATTCTATAAGTGTCTGTTAAGTCTAAATTATTGATTGTGTTATTGAGATCTATGGTTTCTTTGTTCAATTTTTGTTTGGAAGATCTGACCAGTGGTGAGAGAGGCGTGTTAAAATCACCTAGTATTATTTTATTGCGGTCTATTTGGTTTCTGAGATTGAGAAGGATTTGTTTGACATACATGGGTGAGCCACTGTTTGGGGCATAGATATTTATGATTGTTATGTCTTGCTGATTTATGGTTCCCTTAAGCATTATGAAATGTCCTTCTTTATCCCTTCTGATTAACTTTGGCTTGAAGTCCACTTTATCTGAAATGAGGATGGATACCCCAGCTTTTTTGCTGGGTCCATGTGCCTGGTAAGTTTTTTCCCATCCTTTCACCTTTAGTCTTTGGGTATCTCTTTCTAAGAGACGAGTCTCTTGCAGGCAACATATTGTTGGATCTTTCTTTTTTATCCAATCTGCCAGTCTATGTCTTTTGATTGATGAATTCAGGCCATTAATATCAGGGTTATTATTGAGATATGATTTCTATTCCCGGTCATTTGACTCATTTTATTCATTTATTTGCTTATTTTTGACACGACTTGGTTCCTCTTTATTTGAGAGTTCCTTTAGGATATCTCCTCCCTTTGCTGATTTGCTTCTTTGTTTTTCATATCTTCTTCATGGAATATTTTGCTGAGAATATTCTGTAATGCTGGCTTTCTTTTTGTATATTCTTTTAGCTTTTGTTTATCATGGAAGGATTTTATTTCGTCGTCAAATCTGAAGGTAAGTTTTGCTGGGTATAAGATTCTTGGTTGGCATCCATTTTCTTTTAGGGCTTGAAAAATGTTATTCCAGGCCCTTCTAGCATTTAAGGTCTGGATTGAAAAATCTGCTGATATCCGAATTGGTTTCCCCCTGAATGTAATTTGGTTCTTTTCTCTCACAGCCTTTAAGATTCTGTCTTTATTTTGTATGTTAGGTATTTTCATTATAATGTGCCTTGGTGTGGGTCTGTTGTAATTTTGTGTATTTGGAGTCCTATAAGCCTCTTGAACTTGATTTTCCATTTCGTTCTTCAGATTTGGGAAATTTTCTGAAATTATCTCATTGAATAGGTTGTTCATTCCTTTGGTTTGTTTCTGTAAACCTTCCTCAATCCCAATAATTCTCAAATTTGGCCTTTTCATGATATCCCATAGTTCTTGGAGATTCTGTTCATGATTTCTTACCATCTTCTCTGTTTGTTCGACGTTGCTTTCGAGGTTAAATATTTTGTCTTCAATATCTGAGGTTCTGTCTTCCAGGTGTTCTATCCTATTGGTTGTGCTTTCTATGGAGTTCTTAATTTGGTTTATTGTTTCCTTCATTTCAAGGATTTCTGTTTTTTTTTTTTTCAATATCTCTAACTCTTTATTGAAATGGTCTTTTGCTTCCTGTATTTGCTCTTTTAACTGTCTATTGGTGCGTTCATTCAATGCCTGCATTTGCTCTTTCATTTCATCGTTTGCTTCCCTTATCATGTTGATTATGTACATTCTGAACTCCCTGACATTTCTTCTGCCATGCTGTCATTGGATTTTATTGATATAATGTCCAGATTTGTTTGAGGCATTTTCTTCCCTTGTTTTCTCATGTCGTTCAGGTGTCAGTGGACTGCTGAGATGTTGCAGATTTCCTCTATTGACTTATAATGTCCCTGAAGATTGCTAGTGTATCCCCTCTTATCCTTCAGTAGCCTGAAGTCTTAGAGGAAGTTGATACTTTGGTGTTCCCCTAGGTAGCTGCCGCTCTAGGGGTGGTGGACTTCAAGTGGGGTATATTCCCTGCTAGAGGGCAGAGGTGCCTCTACTTGTTGACCAATGGTCATCCAAAGGGGAACTAGACTGCGGACTGAGGCAATGCCTGTTTGGGCCTGTGTCTCTGGTTTTACCGTCTTTGTGGGAAAACCTCACTCGGCGGGGAAGACCCACCCGGTGGGGAGGTCTCGCTAGTCCATTCCCCTCCTAGAGGTTCCCCTCAGTCCACAACTACCGCCTGGGCAGGGCTGCCTTCCCAGGCAACGTTTCCAGGTGCCTGGACCTATCTCCTGGGCTTGGGAGCCCTGCCCTTTGCAGACAAGTCTCCTTAGGTGACCCCTCCTCAGAGAAGCTGCCCACAGTCCTGGAACCTTCGCTCCACCCCTCAGCTGGTCTCTGTGTAGCTCTTTCAAGAAAAGGTGCTTAGATCTCTGGCTCGGACCGTGCTTTGCACCTAATCACCTGGCTATGCGACCCCTCCTCTGAGCAGTCACTTGGAGCCTCGTACATATGCTCCAAGCCCCAGTGACCCGTCACTTGTCTCTTCCTCCAGGCAGCCACCCGGTGCTCTGTGTGGGCGCTTGGAGAACAAGCCACTCACTGCATACCTCCACCTCCTCTGGACAGCCCCCTCCCCGTCGCTCAGGCGGTTGCTGGATCCAAACAACTCGCCGCCCCACTCTTTCTCTGGCAGCCGCTGGAGCCCTGGCAGATCGCTCCAAAACCAAGCGGTGTGTCGCGCAACCTCCTTTGCAAAGTTCCCCGCTTTCCGAGTTCACTGCTCCAGCGGGGGGAGGTGTGTCTTGCCGCCTGGGCAGGGCAGCCTTCTCAGGCAACGTTCCCAGGGGCCCGGACCTCCCTCCTGGGCTTGGGAGCCTCACCCTTTGCAGACGAGTCTTCTTAGGTTAGAGAATCTGCCCACAGTCCTGGAAACTTCAATCCGCCATTTTTTCGCTCCACTTTGCTGTCCTTTTTTACCGCTCTGGCAGGGGAGGGGCGTCTCTCCGAGTCACTCTACTTCACAAAGTTCTCTGCGTTCCGGGGCTACTGCCCCATCCGGGTCACCTCCCCTATGGGAGAAACTCACCCGGCGGCTTTGAGTTGGTCCCAAGTCACTATCTCCTCTTTTGAATCTTGAGTCCTGGAGCAACATGAAAGGCAGCCGCCCTCTAGTCCGCCATCTTGAACCTTGAGACTCACTCAACTTGAACCTACCTATGCTGGCCTAAATTCTGGATAGAACCCCATTTTTGAATAGATAGGCCCTCACTGTGGTTAAAAAGGCACTGAGCTACGGGCACATATGAGATCACCCTACATGTAGGGGATATGGGAATTTTTACATAGTGTATAGTCATTGCCCATTGCAGCAATTAAATTGTTACAACACTTGTTCACAACCATTTTTTCCCTTGACAAAGGGAATTTGCCAGGTAGAATGTGCATTCTATTTGTTTTACTGAGAATAGTATATTGATTGATGAGAAAATCTTTTCTTCTATCTTTGTGTAAAAAAGATGTGCGTTTTAAGGTAAAAAAAATTTTACTCCAGTCAAACTGAAACTGATTAAATATATCTTGGGAAAATAATACTTAGCGTTTTTTTGTTTTTTGCCAAGCCAATAAGAAACATTAAAATTCATAATTTACTTTGATGTATAAATTGGTCAGTTTTCTGGAGACTATCTGAAAAAAAAGATGAATACAAGATGATTAGAGAATAGTTATACATTCCAGTATATTAGATAAGCATGGAAATGAGATGAACAGAAAAAAAAAAAAAAACTGAAAACAAAAGTCTAATCTAATTTGGCAAAATAGCAAACAATCTATGTTTATGTTAGCCCTGAAAGAAGAGACCCAGGTAAAGATCTGGTGGGAATTTTAAATCAAAGTAAAACTTTGGAAATTCATTAGTAAACATCTGACTTTGATTTAATGCTTTTGTAAACACAGTTAAATGTTCAATATTGAAGGCAATTCTATTTGTTTTTATGTTGATAACATGAATACAATAAATATAAATTTTGGAAGAGCACAATATTTTGGTAAAAATACTTTTTTTTGGTAAGAAGCTATGGATTGGAAATGAAGTTGGACTGGATTATGGAGCATATAGTTGAAAATTGCATCTAAAACAAGTCTGACAAAAAATAGGTGCTCAAATTATCAAATTTGTAAGCTCATATGTATTAAGTCAATGACTACAAAATTTTGTGGCAAAGCTGATGTGGAATAAAACACTTCTAACATGTGAGAATGTGCTTTATCTTTGTGTGTGGGTGTGTGTGTGTGTGTGTGTGTGTGCGGTGAGCTACTAGGGATTGCAACCCAGAGGTATTCTACCACTGAGACAAATTCGTTGATGACTGTTTATTTTTTTACAATTTATAAATTTCTTAATTCAAGACTGATCATTCAGGAAATTGAAAGGCGTAGAGGAAGATTGCCTACAAAAGCAGAGTTAGCTGGTGCTGTTAAATGATATAGGTCATGCATAGGACTAAAGTGAAATTGATGGTCCTTCATAAAAAGCTAAGTGTGTAGCAGAGGGCCTTTTTGGTAGCTTATGAAAAGGTCATTATCTCCTGCAGAAGAAGAGTGGATATAGCTAAGCAGGAGCCTGAAAATATTATAGTCTCAGAATGCCAAAGACATTTGAATGCTCATCCAAAACACACATTAGGCTGGAGGACACTTGTTGAGAAAATCTAGGACTCTTAGCCATGAAATGTGAGCACATGGGTGGATAAACTGAAAATGTGGGCTTTCCCCATCTCTGACCTCCCAGCACCGTCGGTGGTGGTGGTGATTCTTGCCTTGGAAAGCTGAGCACATTTGCTGGGATGGAAGACTCTGAGCAGAACTTTTCTTCACATAGTAATGTGCACCACCTTCACCATCTTGAATTCCAGACAATAGCTAAGGCTACTGTAACAGTGTAACCTGGCTGGGAATGTACTGGTTCTGACAAAAGAGAAAAGAGAGCAAGGTAAGGATAAGCTGTGAGAATTCATGTGCAAGTGCAGCTGCAAGCAGAACAGAAATGCAGGGACTTCATTTTCAGTGTTGTTGATGAAGAGGGCCAGTATATACAACGAGATTGATTTGGAGGCACTTTTGCAAGACATGGGATTTATCATTCTGACAAGACATCAAAGATGTTGACCCTGGAGGCAAAATAGATGGACAGACAACAAGGTGCGGCTTAACATCTATAAATTAAAAAGGTAAAAATAAAAAAGAGTTCCAGCTGGAGGAGGAGGGCTCCTAATGAAAATCACCATCTCTCACTTATTTACCAGATTTCAGCCAATTTTCTAACACAGAGCTCCCTGACTGAAGAATTACTTGGATTCATAGAAGAAAGGACGGTAGGTGTATTCTAAGATGGTTTCTGTTGTTCTTTCCCAAATGGATCAATGACTATTTAAGAGCAATGTTGTGCTTCAGAGAAAGTGGAATAAAACAAACTGAAAACAGCAGGAACTGAGGCAGGTGAAGCCTTGGGTTTCTCTTAAGGAAACCCAGTCCAGGAATTCACCATCCATCAATTGAAACCTTCTTTAACTACGATGCTGTTTGAGACTGCCTTTCCACGCCTTCTGTCTTCCCATAGCGGAATTACGATTAGAGAACTCTCATTCTTCTGGTGCTTCCATACTTTACAAGCATTCCTTCAAATATATTTTTACATATCTAATTCCAACTTCGTGTCTGCTTCCAGGAAGCCATCTCATCAAGGAAGATCATCTTTAAGTACCAAAAATACTGTATCTTCTTTCCACATGATATACAAAATTAGAATTGAAAATTTTCTCTACTAGAAGTCATTTTTTTCATTTGTTTTCTTAGCCTCTATAGAGATGGTTATCAAAAAGTAATTTAGTTCTAAAAAGAAATGTCAATTAATAGTTTTGACAATTTCAAAATTTGTATACCAGAAATCACAACTGTAGAGAAACTCAGAAGTTTTAATAAAAAATAATAATCCAACATACCAATAATACACATTTAGTGAAAAAGTAGCAAAGTTGCACAGATACATAACTAAGAAATTGATTAAAATGAATGAGTAATTATTCTATTTATTGAATATAAAATATTCATATAATTATACAAATCTTCAATATAAATTATTTATTTGAAGTATTGATAATTAGTAATGTATTACATACACTACATTACATAATGGATATATGTTATATAGTATTATATATATATGAAATTACATGATGTGTGTATATCACCAAATTATTCAATCTATACACTAAAATTATCTATGTTATTGCACAATTATTTTAGTGGACAATCTGATTACTATGGACAAATGTATTTTTCATGTGATTACAACTGTGAGAACATTTATGCCAACCTTAGAAAGTTTCCTCATTCCTCTGTTTTTGTTGTTTTTAGTTTTTATTAATTTGTTCTGATCAGTTATACATGACAATGGAATGTATTTTGACACATTGTACATGAATGAAGTAGAACTTCTCATTCGTCTGGCTGTACATGTTGCACAGTCACACCAATCATGTAGATAGGATATTAATGTCTGTCTCATTTCACCATCTTTCCCACCCTCAGATTCCCTTTCCTCCCCTCAGTCCCCTCTGCCAATCCAGAGTTCTTTGTTTCTTCCCTAACCCCAGTCTTCCATTATGGATTAGCATCCACTTATCACAGAAAACATTTGGGCTTTGGTTTTTTGGGTTTGACTTATTTCACTTAATATCCTATAAGTGAAAGAAGTCACTTAGAAAGATATTCTTCAGTTCCATCCATTTACCTGCAAATGCCATAATTTCATTCTTATTTAAGGCTGAGTAATATTCCATTGTGTTTATTTACAACATTTTCTTTATCCTTTTATCTGTTGAAGCGCAGGTAGGTTGGTTCCATAGTTTAGCTATTGTGAATTGAGCTTTTATAAATATTGATGTGGCTGCCACACTGTATGTAATATGCTGAATTCAAGTCCTTTGGGTGTAGACTGAGGAATGGGATAGCAGAGTCAAATGGTGATCCATTTCAAGTTTTCAGAGGAATCTCCATACTGCGTTCCAGAGTGTTTGCACCTATTTGCATTCCCACCAGCATTGTATGAGTGTACCTTTTCCCCCATATCCTTGCCAAAACTCTTGCCACTCATTACTGTCTACATCCCTAGTCAACCAATTTTTAAATCTCTATCTTGAAAGTACGGTCCATTGTTATTTTCACTTGAAGAATTTATAAAATTTGGCTTCTGTAGTATCTAGCTGCTTTATCCCAACATATCAGATATAGATAGGTAGATAGATGAGCAGTACTTCATGAATACTACTGTAGTAGTATGAATATACTACAGTTTGGTGTTTGTTTTTCTTAAACTATGATCTTGTTAAGAAACATTCGGCAGTTTACAGATTTGAACAATTTTGAGAGACTCTTCACAAACATTGTTTCTTAACATACACATTAATTTATCTTGGATATATTCATAAATGTAGAATTGCTAAATTACAGGTATTTATGTGCATACGTGTATTATTGTAAAATTTACATAATATGTAAAGATTTATCTAACATTGCTCTACTATTTTACCCTTATTCCCCTTTCACTAATTTACATGTTCTACTTTTTAACCATCCTTACCAACATTTGAAAATGTCAAAGTTTTGTTCTCTTTTTCTTTTTCTTTTTTTTTTATTTTAAAAATTCAGGATATTCAGGTTATAATAAACTGGAATCTCATAATGATATTTTCATTTCTGTGATTTTGATTACATTTGACATTGTAATTATTCATTTGTATATCTTCATTTATGTAGCATTTGAGTTATTTTTTCTTATTACTTAAAATTAATTTTAATATTTCTAAATATAAGTCCTTGTGAATATGTGTGTTACTTATATTTTAGTTTAATTTTTTTCCCTTAAGTTTTTTTGTAACTTGTTCTAATTAAGATATATTCTTTGTTAAATATTTTGAATACAACTGTTCTATAGGGTGACCTACATAACTGAATCAATATGTTGATAAATAAACAAATACTTCAAAAGTTATGTAATTTAAATTTTGCAAGCACATTCTGTTTTATAAGATTTCAAAGTTTTTTTACTTTTACTAATTTTATGATAAACATCACTCTGTCACCTGATATATTGATACACTAACAAAATTCTATGTGGGCACATTTCATGATTTTTTAGAAATAATTTTTCTGGGACTTGCAAAAACAAGGTTTTATTAATCAAAGTAAATTTTCTCTTACATATTAGATCAAAAATCAGCATAAGTTTTTCTTACATATTAGAGAAATCACACTTAAAAAATTTAAGAATAAGTCCTTAAGATGTAGAAATGCATCAGTTATGAAAGTCTAGCCAACCATGTGTTGTCACAGCGAAGAAGACATTTCTGGAGAATTATCCATCTCCATTCCCCTGACATCATACTGTGCATGATATGATATGATGCAGCCTTCATAGTGTTAATGTTGGCCAAATCTTTCTTATGTAGTGTGGTCTTTATTCTTCTGTAAATATAAGAAGTTAAAATAGCTATCTGAAGTTAGCAATGTAGACAATGAAGATGAGGGACTTTCAGGGGACTTCAGGACAGTGTATGGAAAGAGTAATATCAGAGACAGAGAAACTGAAAAGATACAAATAAGAATCCAAAATCTAGTAGAAAATTATTTGTTGGCAGAAATATACGTGATTTATTTCCATTGCCATAAAGCAGTATCTAAAGTACCAAAAAAACTAGAAATCCATGATGAGGACTGCAAATGGGCATTATCATGTAAAACCATTTCATAAGTTTCAGAACAATGTATCAAAGGATGCAAATGCAATTGGAAAAAAAAAAGAATCAAGAAAATATTATTCCTGCGAAGTTTTTGTACCTGTAGAATTATTTTATAACTGAATATTAAAGCAAACTAATTTATACCTGCAAAGTTAGTAGAGAATGGACTTTCCTTAAAATATTATGTGAAAACATGATTTTAAAAAAAAGTGTTAGATAGATATACATTTCATAATTTACAATAATTTGGGGTGGCTTTCAGAAGAGAAACTTACGTAAAACAATTTGCATAGTCACAACCACAATTAATAAAAAGTCTAGAGTAAGTAGTCTAGAGGAAACCATATGATGCTGAGATCAAAGGTTCTACACAAATTTTTGTAATGTGATTTTTTTCATTATATACACTTTAATCAAGTTATGTTTTAATTGTAAAATGGTTATGAATGAAATATTTTTAAAATTTTGATGCATTGTACACAAATGAGGTACAACTTTCATTTCTCTGGCTGAACACGAAGTAATCATATATGAGTAATCATTCATAGGGTACTGATGTTTGTCTCATTCTATTATCTTTTCTTTCCCCTGCTGCCTCCCCAACCCTCATTTCCATCCTTCCTCCTTTCTTGCCTCCGCCCCCCCACCTCCTTAGTTAGATTGTACAATGAACCTAAATGCTCTTCAATAGACCAATGGATAAAGAAACTCTGGTATATATACACAATGGAATATTATTCAGCCATAAAGAAGAATAAAATTATGGATTTGCAGGTAAATGGATGGAGCTGGAGAATATCATGCTAAGTGAAATAAGTCAATCCCAAAAGAATCAAAGGCCAAATGATTTCTCTGATAAGTGGATGATGTAATGTGATTTTAATACAATAAAGATGGCAATAAGATTACTGACCCATGTGATCCTATAACATGTACAATCAGAAAAATGAGAAATTACACTCCATTTATGTATGATCTATCAAAATGTATAAATGCAGTCTACTGTAATGTGCAACTAATTAGAACAAATAAAAAATTTATGTAAAAGATTACTATTTACTATTTCCACTCATATTCAAATTGGGAGTTCCAATTTGTTTTGTATGTTAGTAAGAAAGTTGTTAAATGGATAAGCAGATAAATGGACTTTAATGACATTTCTTCTTCCTATGATGGCTTAGTCATGGCTTCTCTTTGTCTACTTCCTCCTCTCTTCAACACTCTCTGTGCCTCATTACTCTCCCATGCAGAAGAGCTTGGGGAAAGGAAGGGAAAGAGATGCTTCATGTTTCACAGTTTTAGAGGAACAGGCCCACACACCACGGACTTCTCTGACACTGGACATGTTGTCATTCAGAGTAGGAGATGCTTAATAATCATATTCATTTGTTGACTTATGTAAGCAACAGAGTTCTAGGTCTAGAAGCTAATATATTTCAAGATCCAGTATGTGAATCTAAGAAAAACTAGCAAGACAATGACCAACTCCATTATGGCTGTGTAATATTTTAATTTCCTTTATCTTAAATAATTTATTCTATTTCAGATATCTATGTATCTATCTTATTTATTCTCATAGATTTTAAGTCTCTTGCTCATGGAATCTTTATCATTGAATGTTCACACTCAACAAGATATCTTCCATAAAATGATGATCAATGAATATCTGCTGAATTGAATTAAATATGTTGACTTCACGAGTATGATAATGCTAGTCCTTTTCCAGCATATTTTAAGCATTTTGAAAAATACTGTAGGATATGCAAAGCTACATTGTTGAATAGATGACAGGTGAAAATGCTAACATTACTAATTGAATCTGCCTTTTCCCAAGCTGGTGCTCTTTTCTCACCAGTTTCCACTGTTGTTTTATTAGAGGTGCATTTGTGTCATGTAAAATAGACTTGGCAGTACGTATTATAAACTTCATGGGAAATTTGCAACTAAGAACTGGAAGCTGTAATCATTTGATTTATGTCAATGTGTATGCAAGTCAAGCATGTTGGGACCTAATTCAAAGTTTACGTAGCCTCCTAGTATCAGGATGAAGTTGAGAAACATTGCGTATTGAGGAACTGTAAAAACAGTCTACCTCTTTAGAAAAAAAAAAAAATTACACCAGCTTCAATAATATTTCTTATGTTTAAATTCAGAGCCCAAAAATTCATCAATGTAATGCATCAGAAATTCAGGTGCTAGATAAAACCAAAGATTGACTTTGAATTTAAAAAGTTGCAAATTATAGTCAAATTAAAAAAAAAAAATACTGACCCTAAAGTTACTAAGTTACTGTTTTATATTTTGTGCATTTAAACACATTCACTTTTCTTCTGGAGTTAGTAAAATATTTGTGTATAGTTTCTAATATAGCAAGAGATTTATAAAAGGCGTGTGCGTGACTAAATACTGATATTGAATGATATTAATCTGGAATTTAAAAGTCACTGCATTTGCCCCAGAAACTAGATGATATCATTGTTCTATTCTTAGCATTGTCTCCCCCCGCCTCCTTGGCTAGAGTTAAAAATAGGGAGGAACAGTGGAAAAAAATTGACTAAATTATGCTATATACATACATGAACATACCATGAAAAATTCCACCTTTAAGTGTACCTATAAAGCATCATTTAAAAACTTATAAATAAGTAGAAAGAAGATCAGCAGAGCAGAGAAAGGGAAGCAGGTAAAGCTAGGAGGGGAGGGAAAGAGGAAGTACTGGGAACTGAAGTGGATCAAATTATATTAGGTGCTTCTATGATTATTTCAGATGAACCCTAGTGTTAAGTATAACTATAAAGCAGTAAGAAACATAAAAAAGAATTGTAGCTTGAGTGGTGGTTTTCTACCCATCATTCAACAATTTGGAAAAGATAAAAGTTGCTATTAAGGCAATCTTAATAATAGAAGAAGTCCGTGGTGTGTGGGCCTGTTCCTCTAAAACTGTGAAACATGAAGCATCTCTTTCCCTTCCTTTCCCCAACCTTAATTTTAAATTTTAGAAAAATTTTAAATGGTATAAATATACTTCATGAGAAATGGAAATTAAACATATTTGTAGTATTTTAAAGTAATTAAAATACATTCTGAAAAGTATTTAAACACAACATTTAGCCTAACTTACTACTGTTAATGAGCAACTCTGCTCAAAAGAATATTTTCCTTCGCAGGATACCAATTTCTTCTTTTATTAGCATTTACAAGTTGACAAGATAACTTATTCACTTGATGCAATCCGTCTATTTCATGAGTGTATGCGTGGATCATGTGTGTGTTTCCTTCCTTCTAGGTTTTCACTATTTCTTCTTGGGAAGGTTATCTTCAAAACTATGGTTACTATTCCTTTTGTGAGACAATAATTTTCCCTAAACAATTTATATTCTATGCATGCATGTCAAAAAGAACCCTACTATTATGTATACTTATAAAGGACTAATAAAAACAAAAAATTCTCCATATAGAATGAATCTTATTAAGATAAAGCACAATTCAGTCAAATTTAGAAATGTAGGAAAGATATTTAGGTGCATTATTTTAATCTTGTATTTCTTTATTATACACCAAAATTTAACTTACATCAGTAGCGTCCATTTCCCCTTACATATGTAAAAAACAAACAAAACAATAAAATTAATTATTAATTTAGTCAGCAATTAAAAGCAAAAAAATCTAATTCTTTATTTACTGCTAGTTGCTTTAACTCATTTTTCACTCCCGCAGAAGTATGAAATTTTATTACTGTCCCTCTCAATGTTGTCAAAAGTTGTTTTATTATTCTCCAAAACCCACCATTGTGTTCACAGTTACCCTATAACCATATGAACATGCTGTAGTACCACATCCTCCTTTAAAAAATTTAATCCTAATATTGCCCAATTCTTCTCCCATTAAGCAATTCCAGAAGTATTCATAAATTGGATACATGAAACTTAAACTCCTGGAAAGTGTACACAGCTGAACATTGAGCCTTAAAATATATGGCTGGTATCCTTCCACTTGAGCTCATCCCCCCTCCTCTTTTCATTTTTTGTGTGTTCCTTAGGCTACAGCCATATTATCATACACATTTTGTAATATATCATGTATTTTTATATCTCTGTGACTTTCTATGTATTCTATTATTTTTTTGTCTAGTTCATTCTTCAAGTACCCATGCCTAATAAACCTCAAACTTCTCTTGAAAGCTGCAATTTAAATTATACTTTCATTGTGATGGTATTAGTTTTAGGTAGAGTTTGTCATTGATATTTATGACATTCCTAAGAATCCTATAAACCATATTTACTATGCATGCTTCATGTACACTTCAATTATACTTATATGACCTACAGTGAATTATATGGTAGAAAGAGAATTTAAAATTTATGTAGCTAAAAGTTATTTGAGGGAAAGAATATAATTAGTTTATGGAATCCTTGCTTTTATTTCTATTGTGGATCTTACATTCAGGTACACAGACACACACACACACAAACCTGAGCAAAGAGCTAACTATAATGGCTGAAGACGTGGCTCAGTAGTAGAGTGCTTGCCTAGCATGTGAGAGGATCTGGGTTTGATTCCTAGCAATGCAAAAAAAAAAAAAAAAAAAAAAAAGGTGTAACTATATTAACTATATTAAAAGTGAGAATTTTCTTCCTAACTGTAGAAAATTGTGAAAAAGACATTAAATTTAATTTGAAGCTATAAATAATACCCTAAATTTAGGGAAATATTTTCTCAATATCTGTTTTAGTAAATAAGGATTATCAAATTCATTTTAACATATTTTTCACTTCAAAAAATAGTAATATAATTAATAATTTCAAAAAAGATTACTCTAAAAATGTAAATAAATTGATATTGATAGGAGTATGACTGTTCATTAGTCAACCATCCTTAAATACTAAAAGAGGGATTTTTGTTTTCTAAAAGGAAAATAAATCCAAGAACTTTTTCTGATATGGTAAAAAATAGTTGGAAAGAGTTCACATAGATCTCTTTTTCATTCATCTGTCTCTTCTTAAATTTTCCCTCTCTCTCTCTCTCTCTCACTAGTCCTCAGTATCCATGAGTTTTGCCTCCAAAGATCAACCAAATGAAGATTTTATATTAAGTAAGGCAACAATCATTCTATTCATGTATGCAACATGTATAGAATATTTTTTCTTGTGATTATTACCTAAACAATGAAATCTAACAACTTTTCCCCTAGCATTTATATTGCATGAGGTACTATAGGTGATTTAAGCTCATTTAAATATACAGGGGCATGTGCATAGGTTATGAGTAAATGTTAACCCTTTCTATGAAAGTGATCTGAACATCTGTACATTTCTGTATGGAAGGCATCCTGAAACAAATCTACTTCAATGTCAAGGGATAACTGATTTTGTGTGTATGTGTATGTGTACACATATGGAAATACAAATATTAATGTATACATATATACAATATACATGTGTACTTGTATGCATACATTTATACACACACACACACATGTATTTATTGATTCTAGATGTCTGTCTTTATACACACACATTCAGTTACCAGTGGCAATCTACCCTACTATCTAGTAACCAAAATAACAATTATATTTATTCAAACATTAAATTTACTAAATTGGGCTAAGTAGTTCAATATGAGAGAACTGGATAAAGACAACTTACCTGTAAATGATATGTATCTTAGATTACTTTTTCGCTGAGGCAATACTGCTTTGTAACTATGACCTTGCATACTCTACATGAATGTTTTAGTTTTTTGCTCAGTTGCCATTTTTCTCTTCATTCTAATACCAAAATCAAATGATGTTCATCCAATGAATACATAATTCACCTAGTATTTTTAGAAGGAAAGGAGTTTATTGCCCTTTTGAAGGAGGGTGAAAGGGTCTTTTTATCTGTATGTTTCCACTGTTGAAACTGCCATTTTAAAAAATGAAGGCAAATTCTTACTACAAACACATGAGATGTAGAACTTTAACAAAGAAAATGTTTTCAAAGTCACAACTTTCATTGCACAGTGTGATTTACTGTTGACCCTACTTAGCATTTCCTGATCCTTAATTCCCATGGGACTTCTGTAGCTGTTGCAACACATTTCTAAGGTTTGTTTTGAAGAATGCCTTCTACTTATAGATGGTCAAAAGAATTTCAAAAGTCTGGCTCTGGAAAATGTTGTTCTAAAATTCCACCTTACCCCATTTTTTTTCTCTTTTTATATATCACTTCTAGTTTATTCATCTTTAACCAAGATAGAGTCAGAAATTCTGCATAAAGTAGAAGTCAATGTGACAAGGATGGAAGGGATAGGAAACAGGTTCTTAGCAGTTACTGTTTGACAGTGTAATCCATAGTAATCTTAAAAAGGAAAATTTGAGCAAGGGGAAAAATCAACTACTTCAGATTAAATTGAATCCATGTATTAGAAAATAATGAATTCAATTGAAAATAAACATGCTTAAAGTACAAATGTTTTAATACTATTATAATAAAAGACAATTTTACTTTTCTGCCTTCAAAACTATAGTAATGCTGTATTAAGGTTTCATTTTCAGTATATTTCATATCAACTGAACTGAATTTTAATTTAAAAAGTAAAGAAATTTCATTAACATTTGAAGATATGTCATATCACAAGATATTAAGCTCTCATAATTCACCTAATCCCACCCCCTTTTCTCTAACAAATGAATTCATTGGATTTTTTAATAATTCGCATGAAAGTTTCTCATTAAAAATGATTATTTCTTTGATTTATGTGACCAAGTAAACATTGCAAATCTAACTCAACTGTATGTGGCTATTAAAATTTCTTGGTGTAAAAGTGTTATTGGGAAATTTATTGCAGAGTGACAAAGAGGAAAAGGGAACACCCGAGTGAATGATTTATCTGTAAGCTCACATTCAAACCATTATTTGCAGAAATGACTCTGAGCTAATAATGGATTTTATGTATTATCAACCTTGACTGTTGATCCATGACGTATTATCAATGCTGAATGTTGATCCATGAGGATCACCATTGAAACAAAACATGACATAAGACAATCAATGAGAAGCTGACTTATCATTGCAAAATTTTCCTTATGTAGTTTTATATGTGTAAAGACTCATTTCCACACTTTTGTATTATATCAGTAAGAATTATATGTAGGTATGTATATGAATAAATACACATATGCTAGAAATTATTATTTAATCCTCTTAGCTAATTTGTTGTACCCTATATATTTTTTGTAACATGCTTCATCTAGAGTCAGCTTCAGATAAAAGTATTAACCAGGAAACATCACAAAGCCATATATTCCAATTTTAAAATAATATAGGTCTAGTACTCTTTATCTCTATTCTGTGGAAATATATTGTTGTAAGAATGTAGAATACACTGGAACTTATAAAATTCACTAATTTTAGTGTAGTAATATCTTAGTTATTTGTGACTAAAATATTTGGAAATAAGTATTATCTGGAATCACTCCAGAAACCTAAAAATTATTACAGATAAATGTCCTTAAGAAACAAAAGGAAATGACCACCACAAACCCCACTATAAAACCATAATACTATTACTCTTTTAATCACAGTTTGGAGTCTATTACTTAGAATTCTTGTAATTCTGAGCCCACTTAATTGACCTGTTTTGTTATCAGATCTCTCTGGACAATTTGCTGTCTTTTCTGTTTAAAAAACACACAGAAAAAAAGCAGTTAGTGGGTAAAAATGAACAAGTCAATTTTAAAAGAAGCAGAAACAAAGACTTAGAGACCACAATGCTTACGCCCACTTAGGATCATTTAGTGTCAGGCAAAAAGACTCACACACTTCAGTATTTCCTCAAGGTATTATGGAAGTTGAATTTGTTATGATTATTCAAAGTCTCCACTGAAGAAAACTTAATGGAAGATTAGTTAATTTAAAGAAAGCAAGACAACAGTCACTGTATTATAAAATGCATATATAATATTGACTAGACAGGGCTCATCTCAGAGATAAGCTGAAAAACTTTGCTAATAAATTTGAAAAGCTAATCACACACTATGTTACAATGATGATGGCTATGGAAAGCAGGAAAGAGGCCACAGTGTCAGGTTTTAGTATAATAAGAAGAAAATATGCATTAAAGAAGACAGGAAGGACAGAGTTGCCCACTACTCTGCCAACTCCAATCAGCATGGAAAGCGATACTTCCTGTTTAGGAAAGGAATAAAAAATTGAGTCCAGGTCTTAGACTTAAAACCAAGTACCAGGTATGTCACAGTGGTGTTTAATGCCAGGAAAAGCCCAGAACTTTTACCTCAAGTCTTGTACTCTCACACTGAGTTATTGGAATTGTTTCAGCAAGTGTCTAAGTGACTGAATGCACAACACTTCCAGCAACATTAGGAAGCAAGGTGGGAGGTAGGATGTGACTTCATTCACAAGTAAGCAAGGCATGAAAAATGAGGACTTTGTCTTGGAACTCAGTGTCATGCTAACCTCACCAAAATAATACCCAGCACTAGCCAGAAAACAATTGTCTCAGTAACTAAGAATTTGAGAAGGCTTTTAGATCTACCTTAGAACCAGTCAGAGACCTATACCTTGGCAGTCAGGCTCCACTTTTGACCTAAACATTTTCAAAACTTAAAATGAGTATGAAGTACAATCACCACCCTGATTGCACAGGTCCCTGAATCTATGAGATTCAGGTATAACACAGGTTAATGATGGCATTGGTGGCCAAGGGACTTTCTCTATCATCCTTTCTCCAACCTAGGGCAGCATAGCATGAAGCACAACTCCATTTTCTGGGAGTAGAACAAGGAATTAAGGAAAGGACTTTACCTTGGGTTGCCATTTCAAGCCAGTGAAATATAACACTGAGTAATCTTTAAAGACCCTCATATCTAGGACAGTGTCTTTGGACAGAAGTATAGAATAGTTCCAGTGCCAGGTAGAGACACATGGTCTCAGTCTACTAGATTTTTATTCCAGTTTATATCATTATGAGTGACTGCATTGATCTCAGGTGGTGAACCCACTTCAATAGCAAGTAGTGTGTCTTGATTCCACCACATCATTGTACTGCACTCATTGTGCTCTGGGCTGAGTGTGACATAGACTTGTGGCATTATTGATCACAGCTGTAGCATAGGAGTCTGAAACGGGCCCCTCTATGGTGATTTTGCCCACACTGAGAGAAAATCCTACACTGTTTGACCAAAAACCAGTGATATTCCATAAGGCATCTGGGCTTATGCTAACTCTAGGGATGTTCTGCCCTCTAAGGTGTCCCCCAGTTTATGTTGAACAATACAAAGTGTGGCTTTCAGATAAACGTGGACTTAGATTGCTCCCTAGTGCTAAAATAATAATGACACAACAGATATTTTTGTCAAACTTGGACTTAGGACCCCATCTATTGCTGAAATAGTGGAAGCAACTACAGACTCAGAATAAATAAGCAGATTTGAATTTCTGGAAAGAAAGGGACTCACAAACCTGGTGAGAATGAGAATAAATACCTCATTCATCTGTGCACAGTTGACATTGCTCATCAATACAGATGAAGCAGTTTCAGAAATCAAGAGTTTATTTAGTGATAAAACCAAGAAATTTAACTAGGCATGGAGATATTTAGCTATAGTCAAAAGAACTCTGGAGGTTGAGGCAAAAGGATTGTTTGTGATTGCCCAGAAGTTGAAGACCAGTCAGGGTAGTCAAAACAATGGGACCTTACCTAAAAAAAAAAACCCAGAACAAAGAGTTTAAAATAACTCTTTAAAGAATAAAATTCTGGCATTTGCTGGTAAATGGATAGAGTCAGAGAATATCATGCCAAGTGAAATAAGCCAATCACAAAAATCCAAAGGCTGAATGTTTTCTCTGATAAGTGGATGATGATCCATAATGGGAGTGGTGGTAGGGTGGGTAATAGAAGCATGGAGGAACTTTGGATTGTGTTGAGGGAAATGGGGCAGGAGGGGTGGAGGAATGAAAGATAGTGGTGTATACATGTATGATTACACAAATGGTGTGAATCTACATTGTGTATAACTATAGAAATCAAAAGTTGTACCATATTTGTGTACAATGAACCAAGATGCAGTCTGTAAAAATAAAAATAAAATAAAATGAAATAACTCTTTAAAGAAACTCAGCAAACATCAAGAAAACACAGAAAGATGACTCACTACACTAATACAGAAACTTTACAAAGAGATGAAAACACATTAAAAAATGAAAGAGAAGTGTTTGAACTGATAAATGTACTATGTGAAGTTGAAAATGTGAGAGAAGGAATCAATTTCTGAATAGATCCTACAGAAGACAAAATTAGTGTGTTCAAAAACAGGCTATTTGAATGCAGTCATAGGGGAAAATGAAGACGAAGAAGTAAGCATACAGGAAATTTGGTACACCATTAAAAGATAGAATTAGTAGAGGTACTGGAATGTCAGAGAGACATAAAAATGGTAAAGGGATAGAAAGCTTAATCAAATAAATAATAACAAAAACTTCCTAAATTTAGAGGATAGAAACATACAGGTACATGAAAGTCAATAGTTACTAGTCAGATTTATCTAAACCAACTCTGTCTCCCAAAATATCATGATCCACATTCTCAAAGTTGAAAGATTGAGATCAGATTCTCAAAGTTGTAAGAGACAAGGGACAAATAGAGCATAAGAGTATCCCAATCTGCCACACAGCAGGCATTTAAGATATCTTAAAGACCAAGAGATAATGTAATTAAGTTTTGAGTGCTATAGGGGGTGGGGGGAGAAAAGAAAACTAAATTTAAAACCTGTCATTAGAGAATACTGTACCCAGTGAAATTATCATTTAGAAATGAAGAAGAGATAAAGACTTTCCTAGACAAAGAAAAGCAAAGATAATCTGTCTCTATCAGACCTGTTCTTCAGGAAATGCTAAAAGATTTTCTTCAAACTAAATTAAAAAAAAGACATTAAGGAATAAGAATAGAACAACAAAAGGGCACACTTCCACTGGTAAAGGTAAGTTGTTTTTGGATTTTAAATGTCCCCCAACTGCACTGTTGAAGCCTTATTTCCTAGATTGGCATTTTTGGAAGATGGTGAAAACTTTAAGTAATTGATCCTAGTGGGGTGTTTTCTTGTCACAGAGGGTGTGCCACTTAAGGAATTTTGGGGCTCTTGTCTCTTCCATTCTTTTTTCTTCCCCACCATGAAGTACATGGCTTTGTTGCACCATGTGCTGCCTCCTGTGATGCACTACTCCTCCATGGGCAAAACCCCACAGTATCAATCTACCTGACAGAAATACTTGACATATTTCAAATATTAAACCAAAATAAGAGCTTTCTCTTTATAATTTGTTACTTTTTATAGTAAGGGAAGACTGGCAAACATATAAAATTGGTGTAGGTTTTGAGGGCATTGCAGTAACTCTAACTGATAATGTGGAAAACACCTGGGAATTGCTTTGCAGGAGAAATTTGGAAAAACTTGGATGAGTAGACTATAAAATTATACAATGCTGTAAGTAAATATTAACCAGTAATTCTGTTAAGGACACAAAAAGCCCAAATGCTGAAAGGAATGCAAGTTTCAGAAGAAAATGAGGACTCTATTGAAAAGGAAACCAGAGGCCACCAATGCTACACCTTGAAATACAATCAGAATGCATTTGATATATGCCTTGAAAGTTTATGGAAGGTTGAGTTTCAAGGTGATGGACTGTTTTATATCATAGAATAAATCTGAAGACCATACAACAGTCATGTGTTGGCATGGATATTGTGGGCCATTGTTTGTTAGATTTACAGTAAGAATTAGGAGTAAAAGTGAAAGCACGTAGAAAATTTAGAGCTTGGCAAGAAAAGAAGTATATGCAAAGGTTCAAGAAAGGATGGTGATTTCCTAAAGATATTAATGTTATTAAAAAGAAGCTGAGCATTTTGCGTTAAGGCAGTAGGACAGACGCCTGAACATAATTTCAGAAATTGGTGAGACTGCAACTATCACAGGTCCAAAAGTGTACAAATGCAATGGGAAATTAGAACTGTTAGTGATAGAGTGTCCCTAGGTTGAATTCCAATATATTAAAGAAAATGCTAGCCAGGATATGGCCAAAATGTGATTACTACATGCCACTTGTGAGAACATACATTAGGCAACCATTATGAGAACCAGTATGGAGATTCCTCAAAATATTATAATGTAAATACCACACTAACCTGTTACTCCATTACTGAGTATATATCTAAAGTAAATTAATTCTGTGTATTGAATAAACATGTGCCATTTCTTATTTATTTCAACACCATTCACAATAACAAAGAGAAGCAATTAACCTAAGTATGAATCAGTTAATGTATTGGATTAAAAAATGTGGTACATAATATGCAGTGGAATACTATTCAGCCATAAACTAGAAATAAACTCAGTCATTCACAACAACAAGGATGAAACTGATGATCATTATGGATGAAAAAGTACTGCATAATCTTACTCATATGTAGAATCAATCTAAAATATTTGATTTAATAAAGTTTGATAGTAAAATGGTGGATGGGTCAGAGGATGGGCAGAGTAGGCGGGTAAGGAATGAGTACTAAGATATCATTAAAAATTAAGGTGTTCTGGTGAGCTTTTGTATAGGAATTTAATTACAGATAATGATAATAAACTATATATTTTGAAAAAAAATAGAAGAAAGGGTTTTTAATGTTTTCACTACAAAGAAAGAATAAATATTTGAAGAGATAGATACACCTAACCTGATTTAATCACTGCATAACATATACATGTATTGAAACAAAACATGGTACCCCTTATATATGTTCAATTTCATGTTTTAGCTATCTGTTAAGATAAATTTAATAAGATTAAATAAGTTAACTAAGCATAAAGAACACCAGAAAAATGAAAAATTAAAAAAGAAACATAAAATGAACTAAAATACATTATCTTCTCTATGTCGTAATTAGTATTGGGAAAGCAACATATATTTGACTCAGTTAAGAATTATGTTCTTCAATTCTTTGAACAGATATAGCAAAGCCTTAAATCAGTTCATGTTTAGATTTGAGCCTGCTATAATGACGGTTTTAAATTAACTCAAGGTATCCTCATTCAGTGAATGAAGAAAAATGTAAAAAGACATGATTTGTGTAATGAATATGTATAACTTCTTTCACAAATGTCTTTCCCCAATACAGAAGTATTCTGACACATAACCTAACATCTCTGGTTATATTTTGACTTTCAGCTGCCCAGATGAAGTAAGGAAATCTCTGTTCATTATTTACTGTCCATTATAATGGTGATGTCAACAAAATTCACCTATCTTAAAGGACATATGTCAAAACCAATTTGGTTTTTGCTTTAGTAGACCATTTGAACAAAAGTTTAATTTTTCTACCAGAATTATATATTGCAATTCAGAAGGTGGTCAGTAATTGCTCATTAAATAAATAAAGGGAAGTTAATAATTTGATAGTATTCATCACAATATTCAAAGAAAAAAACTTAAAGAAAATTCATTTGGAATTAATCTATTTTTAGTCCTCTCATTTTTGCTTTCAGTTCCATATTAGGATTCTTTTTATATCTTTTCCTTCTTTTCTAATGCAATTATTTTGAAGAACTCTAAATCTCAAATTTTACTAGTGTATTTCATACAAAATAATTGGCTTGACATTTTAATTTCGTCCTCGTGTCTTCCAACAATAACATATAACAGTGGTTAGTAGCTTGGGTACTTATATACCTTACCAGTATAAAAGGATACGATCAAATGTTTCTATTAATGGAAAACCAGATGTGTAGCTTAATTCATCTTCAGAATCACCACATACATCATAGGTCTTTTAAATAGCATTTGGTTCCCTCCAGTGATTTCTCATGAAATTGTTAATGCTTTCTTACCACCTTAAGTGCAATGGGAGGAAATTATCTGTCTTTATATCAATCTCCTACATCCAATTGTTAGTAACTGAGGGACAGAGACTAAGCTTAATCATATTTCATCCTAAAGGATTATTAAGATTATTAATGTTTTGTGCATGTAGACCTTTAGCAAATGAGGAATGAATGAATGAATGCCTTAATAAATAAATAAGTTATAAAAATATCCTACAAACTTTTTTGTTCAAATTCCATAATTTATAAGGAAAGTGAGTCTAGAAAAATTGTGTTCATAAATATCAAGTTTAGAAAGAGTATTTTATTCCTGCAAAGAAATCTGATATACAGAGTCATGCAGCATATTCATAGTTATTTCACTGTAAAACTTCACATAGCACACTAGTTTTTTTCACATAAATTAGTTGTATCTTATTTATTTATTTATTCATTTCACTCTTGTCCTGTAGAGGACACATCATCTGATCACCTGGGTGAGAACCATACAGTGGACCTTTGAATTAATCTCAATGGTCTCACAACTCCTTAATATCTTCATTTAATCAAAATGGTTTTGTGATATGTTTCTTTTGTGACCTCATTAGAATATCATTCATCCAGTAAACCAATCTTAGCTAAGACATTTGTGACTGAAAATATTAAAACACACTATTCTCCTAAATTTTTAATAGAACTCTTTAGTGTCTGAAACAAATGATTAAATAATGTACAACTCTTAGAAATGAGGAATCTTGCAAATAATACAATATTGTTTGTTTACATTACATTTTGTAAATGTCTTTCACTGTCTTCTATGTAACAATATGTATATAGTACTATGTCCAGGTACATTTAGGTTGGGAGCAGATAGAAGAAAGGGCTGTATAGAATGAAAGATTTCGAGAGGTTAGGCTAATGCTTGACTTAAACTACATCTTTTTTAAAAAATCAAGAAACATTTTATATTTAATTGTATACCCGATGTTTTGAAATATGTATTCATTGTGGAATGTTAATTAACATATGTATTACCTCACATAGTGTGTCATCACTAAAGGAATGGGAGACAATAAAATACCAAATACTTCCTTTCTGTTCCCCCCAAAACTAGCCAAGTTAAAGAAACAGTGAAAACCAGCTTGGACTTAAAAATTCAGATATGTGTTGCCTTGAAGGACACTTGGTTTTTCTTATGCACACAGGAAACTAGGGCAAGGGCAAGTTAGCATTGTCTCTAGAAAGATACTTTCTTGCATGTGCACCAGGATAGTTACTCCTTGGAATGCTGGTCATACATGCAAGCTAAAGCTACACATGCTAATTTTGATCATGTCACTTCTTCTACAGCCTAAGATACAAAACCCCCCTCTGTACACAGATGTACACAGAAATTGGATATGTTTCACTCTTCCAACATGGTGCCATTGGACACAACACCATTAGGGAGAAGAGGCACTGGTTGGCAAAGCAACCAGAGGGATGGAGGTGTTGTCAGCCTACCACCATTGATGCTTCTGGGAGCCATCTTTGATCTCTTGTAAGTCTTACCCAATTAACCATGTCTCTCATATTGTCTTAGGGCATGTTTTTTGACCTGTCTGCTACCTATTCCACTGAGCTAGCATAGCTGAGCAGTGGAGAAAACAAATATTGATCTTTTCTCTGTGTGTGTGTGTGTGTGTGTGTGTGTGTGTGTGTGTTGTGTGTGTGGTGAGAAATTTAAAAATATTTTCTTTAGAATTTTCAATTATGTCATATATTGCTATTTACTCTCATAAACATATGTAAAATAAATAGCTTAAATTTATTTCTCCTTAGCTATATTACATTTTGAGAGTATGAAAACATTTATTTCCCTTTCTCTATGATGAGATGCCTGCATATCTCAAAGTGTTATCATCCATTTTTTGAGTGTTCAATTCAATATCATTTTAGAGTATTATTGAACTTTTTTTATTCAATAGATATGTTTTTAATCACTATTACACCAAATGCATGCATATCAATTATACTAAACATTCATAGCATATTTCTTATACCAAATTCACCATTTACTGAAATAACATGGGAAAGATTTGGCTTTTGTTACCTACTGATTTATTAGTCCTTGTCATACTATTTTTTTTCATTAACTAATTAATAAAGTATTTCAAAACAGTAGCCAGAGGTCATGAGATATTTATTCTTAGTAGAAATATTGTGTCTTCAAATGCACACTATAAGTTTAATGTATAAAAAACTAATTTGTAAGTTATCCCCAAATTTTCTTGTATCATTGCCTGCTGTCCAAGTTAAAAACTCTCAAAGAGTTATTTATTTATTTATTTTATTTCTTTGTGATACTATGGATCAAACCCAAGGTTTCATGCATGCTAGGCAGGTACAGTACCACTGAACTACTTCATTAGTTCTTTTTATTTTTATTTTAGACAAGTTCTCCTTAAGTTGCCCAAGTGGACCTCCAACTTGTGATCTTCTGCCTCAGTCTCCAAAGTCACAGGGATTACAGTGCCACCATATCCAGCTACATCTTTTGATATAACATAGGAATGTCATTCATGTATCTTTTCTCCCCTCATTTATGATGCTACCGATTTATTTCGGTCCTGAACACTTTGGATAGTTTTATAAAATATAGCTTGAAGCATGGTATCTTAAGTATTGATATTATTTTGCAAAAACTTCATTATTGTAAAAACTGATTTGAAAATTTACATTTAGGAAAAGTGAAATTTACCCCCGAAAGGCTTCTACTAGCTCGATTATCTTACCCATTGTGTCTCAGTGATGCAGACATGCAGCATCAACTAACAGTCTAGAGAACAGAATAGGGTGTGGGTAAAATATGGATAACTTTATCAAAATGTGGGCATTTGCTGCCTATTTATATCAATCCTTTCTGAATCTGATATGTATTGGTTGTATTTGGAACAAAGAGGTGCAGTAAAGTCAAGTGATTGAGAAGTTAAAATTGAAAATGAAAGGTCATCACCGCCATACTGATAAAAAGGAGAAAGAGACTAGCTTGACCAAAAAGATATATGACAGAAACATTTGGAAAAATGGGAAACCTAGAATGAAGAAAGTGTTTGGTAGGAGAAACTGAAACCTCAGTTTTAGACTCACATTTTTATTACTCATTTGATAGTCAAAGCACCTAAGTGAATGAATAAATCTAATGTTCAAGAGAGGGGTCTGAAAGGTGGGCCCTATGTGGCTATACCATAACGTCATTATTGCCTGAATGGCCATGTTCTTTGTAGGCAGAAAAAAATAGAATGAAGGATAAGAGTCACAGTCACTAGAAGGGAATCCAGAGGTGTGTAGTGTACATGAAACATATGTAGCAAACATGAAACATACTTTCTGTGTTATTTTTCCCATAACTAGGGATGGTACTGATAACCAGAAATTCAACTTGCTTAAAGTCAATTTTATGGCTAGTACATGTAGAATTTAAATGATTTTTAATAATTTTAAGTTCTTCCTTCTATACTTTAAATATATATAAAACTAAATTTTAGCAGAATACTTACATAATATGTTTGCCATTAAATCTATATCATTATAGGTCACTGTTTGTACCATCTTCAGTTTTATTATTAAAATATTTTAATTACATACATACCATATGTCACAGATTCTTTCAGAACCATTTTATTGTTTGTATTATCTAAAAGTTCAAAATATTGAGAAAAAGTTCATCTGTATAATATGAAAATTAAATGTGTTGTATTTTGTTCTACATCTAAATTATGATGATTTATAATTTTATCAGGTGTCGCTTTAAGGCATAGTTTATGTGAAATACAGGCAAAATGCTCAACAAAGTCATGGTTACAACCTATTTCACTTTTATGAATGGAAAATAACTCTTAAACCTTTCCATGACTACAAATTAGATAATACTCTATGCCTAGGAGAAAGAAAGAAAAAGTAGAATTAAACAGTGAATTTCATCTAAAAGAAATTCTGAAGTAAGTTTAAAGGATTGAGATTGAAACAAGAGAGCAGTTCCTCCATGCATCTATTGTGCAATTTATCTCAAATAACCTTTTTTTTCTTTAATTGAACTTAAAAGTGAAACCTTTATAAGTATAAACAAAGTTGGCTTCAGGATTAAAATAAATGCAACTAGGGGTTCTCAGCAGGTATTGCAATGTTTTTACAGAAGCATTTTATGAGTCAGAAGATATAGTCAGGCAAATAATAGGATTAGAAAAAAAAAAAAAAAAAACCTTGCCTGCCCCTTCTTATTGCTTATTTCTCCAAGCATTATTTTTCCATTTTCCCGAAAGTAGATGTTCATGAATATGGGAATTGGGCTGAATAAATCATAAATAATATTTGCAATGCAAAAATATCCAATAAGATTAAAAATGTGGTTCATCACCTTAAATATTTAGGTACTTTCTTGATGGATACTGTAATATTTCTACTTTTTGAATCTTAATATCATTCTTGAAAATTTGTACAGTCATGCATTGCTTAATGACAAGAACGGGTTTTGAGAAACAAGTTGGGAGGCAAACTTATTGTTGCATGAACATCATGGAGTTTACTCAAAGAGATCAAGATGGTACCCACGATCACTTGATATGGCCTCTTGTTGTAGTCAAGAGACACAGTGCCTACTAGCGTGATGAAACTGGTGGCATAAGACAGCATAGTGTTTTACAATATTTAGTTTTGTTAGACGTAGAAGGAGTATATTCAAAAACAGTAATAAAAATTGCAATAAGTTAAATACACAAACCAGTAGCAGTTGTTGTTTTCAAGTATTATATACTACACATAATTGTATGTGTTCTAATTTTATATGACTAGTATTGCAGTAGGATATTTTATACCAGTGCCACCAAGAACATGTTAGTAATACATCATTCTGTGACATTATTACAGCTATCATGTCACTAGGCAATGAAAATTTTCACTTCCATCATGCAATAATCTTATGAGGTTAGTGTTGTATATGTGTTTTATGTGATACATGATTTTATTTCCACAGTAATCTATTTAATTGATCAATATTTAATGAACAACTTTTTAAAGCAAATTTATTCTAGGAAGTGCTGCATAGACTTGGGAATGACCGTCTGATACCAAAATCAATGAACCTCATTTCTTCAGGTTGATTTCTGGTGTGTACATAAACACATGCAGATGTATGTACATATGTAGATAAATAAGCATAATATTAGATACAGCTTATCAGATTTAAATATAGCTTTGTTTAATCAATAATAACGATAGATACCAGAGTGTCCCAATAGAATTTATATTAAATGTTTTAGAAATTTTCAGAGGAGAGAAGCTGTGTCCTATATTCATTGAAGATAGAGTTGTAGATATTGAAAAAGTGTGTAAAAAGAAGGCAATAATTTTAGTTGAATTTGGAAAAATTATTTACACATTGAAAAGATATTCTGAGCATTACGGACTAACCCTAACATCAAAGCTTCTGTCAGGTTACTCATGGAAAACTAATAAAGAAATATTTAATAATTTCTATTACCTTTCACATGACCTTTAGGACATAGGCGATCGACTTACACTGAAGATTCTCTACAAGCTATTCTCAAGAAGAAAATGGTAGACCTTCTTCAGGACCATACGTTCAGAGTTTTTCATTCCATACTCTTGATATTTTTCCTGATATCATTGTCTCCATCTTATAATATCTCAATGTTTGCAACTCATAAATAAATATCTGAATATGGAGGAAATTGGTCCTGCTTTTCCTATCTCCAGAGGTGAAGACACTTAAGAAGGCACAGAGCAGTATCCATCACCTGATTTAGAACCAAAATCTATTTGACATTCTAAGAATTTGCAAAATATTTGTATCATTGATGGAAGCATTATTAAATTTACCCATCTCAGAAAGCAGTACCACTTAAACAAAGAGCATGACTGTTCAGTCTGTTGAACAGTTGCTAAAAATAAAATAGTAGAGTAGAGGGGAGGAAAGGGGGCTCAGGAGGAATAGGGGAAATACCGGGGATTGAATTAGAGAGAATTATATTCCATGCTTCTGTAATTACGTCATAAAGAATCGTAGTGTTATATATAACTTAAAAGAACCAATATAAAGTTTATCCATTCCAAAGGCAAAAGGCCAAAAGAAACATTTCTCTCATGTAGTAAGCACTTATCTGAAATCTAAAAGCACTAGACTCATTCTGTAATACCAAAACGCAATGGGAGCAAATATAATATTAAATGCAGAAAATTATACTGCATCCTAGATTGATCTATTCAGTTTGGTTTTTGTTAACCTTGTTATGAAAATAAGAACTTTTGGGACCAATTTAAGTGAAATTGATGTAAAAATGGTAGATACTAAAGTTTTCAAAGAGACAAATTTCTGTCTGAAAAATAAAAAGGAAAATGATAATATCTAAAGTAGTTGTTTTAATAATAAAAGGATATGTTTGAATGTTAACTTATTTTGAACTTAGTTTTCTTGAATCAGTTTTATTTATGGTGAGTTGAGAAGGTTCTAGGATTGAGGAATACTGAATAATATCTTGTTTTCTGAACACAGATCTCCCATTTTGAATTTCAGGTTGCTTCTGTGTGTTAACAACGCAACAGAATTTTTATACCGTGAAAATAAAAGGAAGTTAAATTTTCTTCTGAAATATGGATACTTGGGTTGATAGACAATAATAGCATATTAATATAACCAAAAACAGCTTTGGCGTTGGTGAGAGTGTGACGGGTAGACATATTTGACTCAATGGCCAGGTTTTATGGGCATTGACTAAACAGACTCCATTTTACCTTGAGACTTCATGTTGTGTAGGAAATGCTTCTTCCATGGGAATGCTCCACCTCTGTACCAGTCAACAGTTGCTTAGCATGACTTGTTTGGCAATACAAAATGACAAAATGGCAATTCTTGTAAAATGAAAAATTGTTCTCTTTTTGATTCCTAGTTTCCTAAACAATGTACTATGTTAATGGTGATGTCAATGGTGATTGTTTAGATGTTACTTACCATTCTTAGGTTGTACCTAAGTAAGGTCATTTTGATCCACTTCCTACTCTGCTAATGATTTCAGATCCCATGATGTTAGTTTGTAATTTTGGGTCACAGCCATAGACAGGTATGATTGATGTAGTGTAAAAACCCCTGCAATCCGTGGTCGGGACTGTTCTCCCAATAGCCATTATTGTGAGACAGTCAGCCAACTGGCTTCATAAAGACTCAAATTTGGACTTCTCAGTGGTGATGGGTCTGTTCTTAAGTTGCGTTCCATAACAAGAGACCACATAGGATGAAGGAAGCAAAGAATGTAGACCCAAAGCAGCTGAAGCCATTTCATTTAACCTGAGCCTAGATGAGCTAAGTTTGCTTGTTTGTTTTTTTCTTGCTAAAAAAGGAAGACGTATGCTATGCACAGTGCCCCACACCTGTAATTCCAGCTGCTCAGGAGGCTGAGGCAGCAGGATCACAAGTTCAAAGCCAGCTTCAGCAAAAGCCAGGCACTAAGTAAATCAGAGAGACTCTGTCTCTAAATAAAACACAAAATAGGGCAGGGGATGTGGCTCAGTGGTCAAATGCCCCTTAGTTCAATCCCCCATACTCACCCCTAAAAAATAAAAGGTAAATGTACAAATTTGGAAGAATATGTATTTTTTGGTTGTTGTTTTTAGCAATAGTCAGTGAGAAATACTGTAACACTTCACAATTTCCGTCTGCTTACCATTTAAACATTATAAATAACAGTGATTATAAATATATGCATGTACAAAATACTAATATATTTACAAATTTATATGCATATCGACTGTTTAGAAATTGCCTATTCATGTCAGTTACAACTTATTTGTATGCCCAAATCCATTACTGAAAAAGTTTTAGTTTTCATTATCTGTGATATCCAGGTGCATTTACATCTTCAGTCATTAATTGGTACTTGGTACACATGCTTTTTTGTTGTTTATGTTGTTGTTGTTTGTTTGTTTGTTTTTGGTACCAGGGATTGAACTCCGGACCAATCGAACACTGAACCACATTTTGTATTTTATTTAGACACAGGGTCTCACTGAGTTGCTTAGCACCTTGCTGGTGCTGAGGCTGGCTTTGAACTTGCTATCCTCCTGCCTCAGCCTCCTGAGTGACTGGGATTACAGATGTGCACCACTGTGCCCAGCTGGTATACTTGCTATTAGATAAATAATTAATAAACAAAGTTTTATGTATATGAATGTTGTGGTAACAATATATGTGTAAAATTTGGGGTGTCAACACAAAAGATTCATTAACTCTGCCTTGGAAATTGAGGAAGGAAGTTTTAAAAATATGAGAAGCATTCTGTGGAACTGAAGAATGCATTTACTAATGAAGACTCAAAGCAACATACAATAGCAAATCACCCACAAGATGTTGAAAGGATATAGACTGTTGACACAACCAGTGACAACATTCTTCATGATTGAAGTAACATCTCATGGAATGGATCATGGGGAGCAACTGGAAAGTTAGTTTCAGACTTCATAATAAAGTGTCCTATATTTTTTGCTTATCCAGTTGAATCGTTATTTATTTAAAGTCTAAAGGTATTAGGAGATAATTATAGATTTTAAAGTAATTGAATATATTGTGAGAATTTCATTTTAGAAAAAAAAATATCTGTAAAGCTGTGTGATATTTAGAGTAGAAGAAAAAAATTTTGGAGTTATAAATAAAAAGTAGTGTCTATTGCAATAATATCTGAACTAAAGTCGCCAGAGTAGAAATGGAGAGGAGAATATCTTATCATATAACAGATATATGTGAGAAGGAATAAATAAAAACTGGATAACCAAGGTTTAAAACATGGACACATTGAGGGTGCTTTTTATGTCAGCTACCAATGAAAGAATTTATTCTGGATCCAGGGGCAATGTTTAAGAATCAACTGCTGACACAGATAGAACATTTAATACTATCACAGCTACATAAAATCTCCTTATAAAGGCAGTATTGGGAAGGTGAGACAATTCCTATTATATTATTCTACTTATTCTTAGAGAATCCCATTTTTCCTGAATTCCATGGATATCCACTTTTTTTTTCAGTTCACCACACAATCATAATTTGCTATAGTAACCTAATCCAAAGGTCAAAATATAAATTTAAATGATGAATTAGATAATCATTCAAGGTTTTAAAAAGATTAAAATCCTAAACCAAAGTAAAATAAAGGTTAAGATGAAGGATAATCTGTGAAGCATATTATAACTGTTGGCTTACTTTCCGGGATGAAGGTAAAATTTTTGCTTAATATTTTATTTTCATTATATATGTCTTAATTTTCACAAATAACCACAATTTGTATGATTTCCAACTTTAAAAAAACTATGGAGAAAAAATTATATTTGGTATTATAACAAACATAGCCAGAAAAAGTAGAATAATGATAAAAAACAGTACATGAGACAAAAAATGGTTAAATATAACATTAATAACAATTATGTAAATGAATTATACTATCTCAAAAAATCAAAACTTTTAAGACTGGATAAAAGAAGAAAAACAATTGTATGGTGAATATAAGAAACACTATAAAACATAAAATCAAGTAAGGATAAAATAAAATGATAGAAAAAGAATGGAGGAACTTTAGATTATGTAGAAGGAAATGAGAGGAAGGGAGGTATGAAAAATGGTGGACTGAGACAGACATCATTGCCCTATGTACATGTATAATTACACGAATGGTATGAATCTACATGTGTACAACCATAGAAATGAAATGATGTTACCCATTTACGTACAATGAATCAAAATGCAGTCTTTAAAATATTAAAAAATAAATAATTTTTTAAAAAAGAAAAAGTTATACATAGGAGGCTCCTCTTGCTCATTATACTCTATGTATGTTTCTTGGATTCATATACTGATTCACATGAATTTGTGAGATTCATCTGTTAATGCAGATTATAAAAATAAGTAATCATTATGATATTTATGATTATGTACACCTGTGAAAAAATGCAAAACCAAAACTAAAACCAAAAAAATTTTACCTCTTTGGAGTCCAGAACATGATTAAAGAGGGTCACATGGGAGCCCTGAGGAAGTGTTAACATTTTTTTTCCCTAAACTAAACATACTTATTTTTTCTCTCTAAAATTTATTTATGTATGTTAAATATTTTTGTATATTAAATATATTTAATTTTACTTATATATGATGAATATGTTAATTGTTCAAATCTTGTTAGTTATTTTATTAGGGTTTTAAAAATTGGTGTTGATGTCGGTGAAAAGGATGGAGTAGGCAACTCCAGTACCTTTTCTTCCACAGCAACATTAAAAAAAAATAAAAATAAAAAATTAACTACTATAACTTTCTCAGAAATGGGAAAACAATCAAAATAATCAAAAGTTCACAACACTCATATAAACACTGAATCAAGGAAATGACAATTTAAAATGGTAGAAAACTTTGTGGGTTTTCTCTCTCTCTCTTTTTTTGTTTTTTTTTTTTTTGGTTTGCACTTTGTCCTCTCCCCAGGCGGCAGGGGGGTCATGTACATATTAATGATTGGAGAAGTACTGTCCATTGATAGGACCACAAGAATGACATAACCATACCAATTCAACATATTGATTCATTCAATATCCATATGCATTCAACTGTGTACTATAACTTGTTTCCATATTTAAAAAAAGAATGCAAATACATTTTTGTACCCAAATCATAGGAATATTGACATATTGATAAAGAGCACCTCTACTTTTTTTTTTTTTAATGTCTTGGAATCATACTGTTTAGAAAAGAATTATATCAAGACATAGAAAATAAAATTAATCTTAATTTTTACCTTGAATCTTAAGCAACTTAAAAAAATTCTTTTTTTGAAAAGAAAGTAAGGGGAAATACTGGGTAATAAAACCTATGAAATTATTCTGTGTACATGTTCAAATTGACCACCATGAATCTCATGTTCAAATTGATCACCATGAACAAAAAAAGTCAGAAAAAGTAGAAAAATGATAAAAAGAGTATATATAATTTTAATGAACTAGCTATAATAAAAATATTAATAATAATAAACCAAAGGGAGATTGGTAAAGTAGAGTAAACAGATTGGTGAGAGAGAGAAAGAGAGGGAAAGGGAAGGTACTGGAAAATGAGTTTCATCAAATTATTATGTGCATGTATGAATATAGCACAGTAAATTCTACCATTAAATATAACTATGATGCGCCAATAAAAAATAACAAAAAAATTCTCTTTTGACTCAGGGGGAGAGTTGTCTTTCTTCATAATTTGGTGTTATGAAATGCATTCATTCTGCTCACTTTTTAGGAATATTTGGATTGAATGATTTGTGAAGAGCAAATCTAGTTAAAAATCTAGTTAAAAATCACATTCTTCTTCCAAAAATAACATAACAAATTATTTAGCCTAAAACTTGTATCTGTACTTCTTTCTAATATTTTTACTGATTTTTTTCCATTCTCTGAATAAACACTTTCAGAGGTAAATCCAAGTCCCCATATGTTACCCATATGTTATCCAAATATATTTAGAGAAAATTATTTTGAACATATATTTACATTTTATTACTTTAAACAAGTATCTTGAACTTTTCAAGTATTTGCCCAAATCTATGAGTTGGAGTTAAATATTGATATTTGGTATTTTATACCCATTTGGGAAGACAATTCTTGACTCTTTGTAAATCAGAAGAAAGAAAGTTTAGCTTTTGAAAAGTAGGTTATACTGACAAAAATAAAATTCTAAACTTGAACTTGCTTCCATGCCCTGAATAATATAAAATAATTGATTTTACAAGCGCCAGAAGAAAACTGAAATTCCCTGAAGCACCAGTTTAACAAATTTATTCCCACAATAATTCCAAAAATATCACTTTCTTTAAAAGAAAAAAAAAAATATTTCTTGTCAAATGGGGACATTGTCCCTCTATTTGTTTATTGCTTTATATTCCAAGGGGCTTCCCAGAAATGTATCAATTTAATATCTTGTTAGGTAGCCATTATTTAATGAGATTAACTATCATTATTTTGGGATACTAAGCATAGTGAAAATAACAGCTGAAAAAGTTAACTATGCTAAGCAATCATTACGTTGGTTGTTCCATGTCTTCATGATAACAATAACGTAAATTTCATAAAGGCAAGAATTTTTTTAAAAAGTTTTTTTTTTTTTTTTTTTTCCCTCAGATACATCACATATCTTAGAACAGTGCTGGTCAGTGCTCAAAACATTTATTCATTGAATAATTAAGTGATGGTGTAAAACCACTCTAATTTCATATGGGATCTATTTCCTCAACATTATTTCCTCCAGGTTCCATTGGGAGCAGAACTGTTACTGAGTATTCCTAAAGTCACTGAGATAGAGGACTAGTTAGATGGGAACATACATATCTTCTGAATTTACTGCAAAATATTTTCACTGAGTTAGAACAATTATGTAGTGTCTAAATAAAGGTAAGGGAAGAAATGTTATTTCTGAGATTTATTATGGCCCACCAAGAAATTTTGTCAAGATTGATTTGGACAAACAAGGAAAAAAGTACCACCATTGACAAGATAAAATTTTAAGGCAACCCATTAGATTTGTCAGCAACACTGCACATATTTTTTTAATCACTTTTGATATATTTCTTCCACCCTTGTGCCCCCAAAATAGCTTTACTTATATATGAGAAAAAAGTTATATCTTTGGATGATGACTGGTTTAGTGAAAGTTGAATCTTCTCTCTCAAAAAATGACTTAAGCCTGAACATTGATTGAGTCATAGTAGACTGTAACCATGGGCCAAAAATATCAAGAGGGACTCCCTTTCACATGTTGCTACACTTTTGGTTACTCATCAGCATCCAATAGGTTATCACTACAGGGACAGAGGTCCTATTAATTTTAAATTATCTTAGTCACCATACCTGCAAAAAGATATGATAAACTGGTTCTCGTACGTTGCAGGACGTAATTTGTGTTCCAAGCTACCTAAATATGTCCACATGTACTTAGGGTTTTCTTGTTCATGAAATGTATGGTTCTAGAATTTTGCTGTATGTAGGATGGGACACAATACCAATGGAAATGAAATGAAGCGAAGCCAGCTTAGTGAATAACTCATGGTCCCTTTGTTTGGCACCAAGCTCCTGATAAGATATCTATTTTCTTCAGCTAAAAGTACTATGAATGGTTTTTCCAATAAAATAATTCACAAAGTGAATTATTTAAGATTTGTCGGAGTTGTTATTCATCTCAAATATACATACAAATTTACTTCAGTCCAATTGGTATGAAATAACTAAAACTTCTACTTATTCTGTGCAGATAAAAGAACCACCTAATTGATATCTTTAATCAATAAACTCCTTGGGGATAGTTACCTATTCTTTGTCAATTTTTATTTCTGAAATATTGAGGTAATATTTTTATTTGACATACAATTTGTACCACAAATGTTAGATTCTTGAGGAAGTTTTATAGCTAGTAATTTAAAGAGTCATAAAAAGTATAAGCACTGTAGAACCAGGTAAGTAGAGACAATTATGTGATGTGAAATGTATTTTAATTCTATAGATAAATATAAGTATATAAAGAACATTAAAAATAACAGGATTCCAAAGGATCATTTCAAAAGCTCAAATATTTAATTCACGATGTTATCTATATTTTAATTATATTACTATAATAATATTTTTTAAAAGATTGGTTTTGGGGCATTTTATGTTATAGAAAAATTAAAAATATCATTGTCCAAATGTGTAGTCCTAGTATTGTTCCTTTCATGAAATTGGTTTGAAAACAAAACAATTACTCTCAAGTATTAACAGTGAGTTTTCTATCATAAATTATTCATTACAAATATATAATGTCTTTATAAGAGCTAGCTAAAAACAGAATCAATGGTATGTAGTAAGGAAAGAGCAAATAAACAATGTTACTTTTATTTATTTATTTTTACTTATTTATTTATTTTTTTTATTTTTTTTTGTGGTGCTGGTGATTGAACCCCAGGCCTTGTGCTTGCAAGGCAAGGACTCTACCAACTGAGCTATATCCCCAGCCCACAGTGATTGATGCAATTTTCCTCATGAAATAAAAAGTACAGAGAATTGTCCAGCTCAGTGCCCTTGAGTACACCCTCGGAAATTAAGAGAAAATACCAGAAACTCAGAGACACTCAATCCTGAAGCAGTTCTTTGCTTCTCTTTCTTACTTGTGCTGTGAGCTTGGGCTACTTACTAGAATCTGACACTCAGATTTATCTAAAAATAATTTATCCCTTTTATTAAAGGAAGACTTGCTCCCCAAGTGAGACTATAGCACAGAGACAATAATTTACAAATAATGTACAGATCCAAAGTCACATGTACTAAATAAAAACTGGAAACAAGATATATTCCATAACTTTTGTGAGGAAAATCAAGCAATACCAAATTGACCTGAAGCAATTTACAGTTCTTAAATATCTAATTTATTGTGACTATTCATACAATTTACTTCAGAATATTAGTGTGTTTAATAAGGTATTCACTCCCAGATGAAGTGGACATGTATACTATATTATAATCATTTTATAAACATCTGAATTTATAAAAATGTGTTCTGAGAGTTTCACATTGGACCTGTGGGCCTACCAGACAGATACTGAAGTACATTAATCTTAGATGCCACTTGGATTAAATAAAGGGTTAGCAAAAACATTCTGAATAGTAAAAGGAAACCGGCATAGATTTTTTGCTTAAAGTGAAATTAATTCATTATTGGTCAGAATTTATTTACTTTACTACTAACACATATTAATTGTACAAAACAATGAATTTCACTGTGACACTTCCATACATGTATATATCATGTATTGATCATGTCTTTGATCCTTTCTTTCCTTCATCTTTCCCTATCCTCCCATCCCTATCTTCCCATTTTCTAATAGTCCCTCTACTTACTTTTTTTTCAAAATGAAAATATATTTCACTGTGTGTGTGTGTATGTGTCAGTATGTGTCAGTGTGTGTCAGTGTATGGTGCATGTGTATGTGTCAGTATGTGTCAGCGTGTGTCAGTGTATGGTGCATGTGTATGTGCTAATCTCCACTCAATGCTGACAGGCACCTATGCTGATTCCATCTTGACCAGTGTGACTATTACTGCAATAAACATCAGTATGCCATGACCTCTTTTGTTTGATAACTTTGTTCTTTGGACATATACCTAGAGGTGGCACAGCTGGATCCTGTGGTAAGATCTATTTTTTCTTTTATTTTTTTACTTTAAGGAACTTCATTTTTGTCTTCCATTATAACTCTACTAATTCACAGTCCTGCCACAGTTTTTAAAGTTTCCTTTTTTCCACAGTTTCCCAGCTTTTTTCAGTAGCCATTCTGACTGGTGAAAGGGAATTTATATATATATATATATTTTTTTGTATGGTATATATATATATATATATATATATATATATATATATATATATATATATTGTGTGTGTGGTGTTGGGGATTTGAACCCAGTGCCTTGTGCTTTGGAGGCAAGCACTCTACCAACTGAGCTATATCCCCAGCCCTCAATGTTGTTTTGATTTGCATTTCCCTGATGACTGATAGTGAGCATTTTGCATACATTTATTACACATTTGTATTTCTTCTTCTGAGAAGTATCTATTCAGATCATTTACCCATTTTTATTGGAATACTTGTTCTTTCATTTTTACATCTTTATATATTTTGGATATTAATTCTCTTTCAAATAAATAGATGGCAAAGATTTTCTACCATTCTGCAGAATTTTTTCTTCACTCTGTTGATTGTCTTCTTTGTTGTACAGAAAACCATTTTTAAACTATTTTTATTTTTTTTCTTTTTAGCTATACATGACAATAGAATATAATAGGGCATAATTATAAAGCATGGAATATAATTTGTTCTAAATCAGTCCCCAGTATTTTCCCTTGCCTTCCCTTACTTCCATCCCTCTACTCTATTGATTGTTCTGCTTTTATAGATTTTTTCCTAGTAAGTGCCTTGTGGATTTACATGATGTTGAGAATCACCGTGGTATATTTACATATGTACTTAGGAAATTTAGGTCAGATTCATTCTACTCTCTCTGTCCCTATCCAGTCCCTCCTCCTTTCCTTCATTCCCCTTTGACTACTCTTCTGATCTTACTTCTGTTCTCCACCACCCTCTACCTTATGTTGGATTAGCTTCAGTGAAAACATTTGATCTTGGATTTTTTGGGACTCTCTTATTTCACTTAGCATAATAGCAAAAAATGTTTAATTTAATTTGATGTAATCCCATTTCCCAATTTTGGTGTTTTTTTGGGGTTTTTTTTTGTTTTTTTTGTTTTTTTTTTTTTGGTGGTTGTTGTTTGTTTGTTTTACTTCCTGAGCTATTGGAGACCTATTTAGGAAATTGTTGCCTGTGACAATCTTTCCAGTTGCCTCAAAATTCCAGGTCTTATATTAAGGACTTTGATCCATTTTCAGTTGACTTTTGTACAGGGTGAGAAATAGGGTTCTAGTCCAATATTCTCCTTACAGATATCCAGTTTCCCCAGCACCATTTGTTGAACAGGTTGTCATTTCTCCAATTTATGTTTTTGATCACTTTGTTGAGAATCAGGTCACTATACATGCATGGATTTATTTCTGTTTCCTTTTTTCTGTTACATTGGTTTATGGTTTGAAAGGACTTAGTTCATCATAAACAAAAACTTTGTATTATAATACCCAGTATCTTATTAAAGTTCTTGTCTTCAAGGAGATTAGAACCGTGATGCCTTTAAGCATGCCCAAATTGGAACCAAAAAATATGGAGGCTACAGAAAAGTTGAAATAGAAGTTGGTAATAGCAAAAGAAAGTCATGATTGTGAGGATAGATCCAAATAAGAAAATAAGTGAAACTCAATGTTAAGGTACTTACTGGGAGAAAATAATAGAATAATATTATACCTAGTTCTCCACATTCAAGTGAATTTAAACAAAGGGGTCTAGTTTTAAGTCCCTAATATTTAGTACATCCCTAATAAAAAAAATGAATTGGTCAAATATGACTTAGATTATCTTCTTCTTGATATAGTGTATCAACTAATTATAATTTATGGTATTTTATTATTATTCTATAAAACTATGTCCCTCCTACTAGATAAAATCTTCTTGATCTAAAGATGTCACTTTAACTTTTCTACTCCCATAGTACCAGCTGCCTGCTTTGTAAATCACTGTCCACTAAATATATTCTCAAATGAACTGTTCTTTGTTTACCTGAATTTCTTTCTTCACTCTCTCTCTTATACACTTTGTCTGAATTATACCCCAGAAACCCGTTCCCATGACTACGATTCTGAAGTTCCCTATATCCACTTCCCACAATGGAATGATTTAGACTATTATCCACATTTAAAGCTTGATCTTTTCCCCATCTCCCACTGCAAATTACTAGCATCAATTTCAGACCCCTGTCTCTCAGAGACTGAACCATTTGCCATCTAATCTTATTTCTGCTTCTGTCTTTCTCCATCTAAATATGTTTATTGAGTTTTAGGGCCCTTTATGAATGGGTTTTTAATGATCCTTACTAATAATAACAGATATCTAAATAACTGAAGTTTCTGCACAACTTCACTATTTAGAAAGTCAATGGTTCAATTATTTAAGTTCAGACGAACAGTTGTTCTTGCTGCAAAGTTTCTCTTCAGTTATCTGATGATCAATGCCAATAAGCCTTGCTTACTTCAGATCATTAAAGACCAATATAAATGAACTAAAGTTGTAGGAAACAACTTTAGAACACTATAATTTAGAAGTGAAAAAAAAAGTTATTTTAAAAGTTTGAAAGTATCATGAAATATATATTGCAGAATCACACTGTTTTCAGACTACTCTTAGCATCTTGGTATTACTGAACAATTCTCATGTTTGTTTTGATATTGCAACCTTAAATTCAGCTTTTAAAAAACAATGAAATAAGCTTGGGATGGTGGTGCAGACCTGTATTCTCAGCAACTCTGGAGGCCAAGGTTGAAAGATCCCACCTTTAAGATCCAACTTAGCAACTGAGCAAGATCTTGTATAAAAGTAAACACATAGATATAACCTTGAGATGTAACTCTGTGGTAAAGTGTGCCAAGGTTTAATCTCCAGTACAAAAAAAAAAAAAAAAAGAAAGAAAGAAAGAAAGAAAGAGAATAAAATAAATAAATAAAATAAAATACTGTGGAAGATACTTATTGGGGCGAAGTTCATAATTATCTGATTTACTTACTTAAACTAAAACATATACTTCCCTTCAATCCCTTAGCACACTGTTAGGAAATAAGAAATATTTATCAGATATTTCTGCAGATGTATTAAATATATTGTGTTCTGTTTGAAGAAATGCCTTTTTAATCTGATCTTCATTATGAGTGAAGCACAACTACTGCAGTTATGATTGCCAAATTTAGATAAAAATAATAACAAATTTAAAATTTAGGAGATTTTAAAATTTCACATGTAAAATTAATATCTAAAATTATAATATAATTGTTCTTTGTTTATCCAGAATTTAAAATTTAATATGATTGCCTGTATTTGTTCCCCCAAATACTTCTGTGTTAATGCAGGAATAGTTGTAGGTTAAATGATTAGATTATGAGAGCTGTGACCTAATACCCAATCTGTCCATCCTATGTCAATGGACTGACTGGAAGGTAACTGTAGGGCATGGCTGGAGGAGGTGGGTCACTGAAGATCAACTTCCCCCAGTGGGGTCCATCTCAACTTGGGCTCACAGCAATGGAGTCCACTGTCTATGAACTGAAAGCTCTGAAAAGGTGAGCCCCAAACACACTTTCCCTCTTCTAAGTTGTACTAATTAAGTGTTTTGGAAGTAGTAATAATAAAACTAACTAAAACATGAATTAATTAGGTTGTTTTGCACTTTACATAAATGGATTTACATAGAATCTTTACATTAGTATCTGCTTTCATGCATTCAATTCTGTATTTCTGATAATTATCCAATGAAATAACAATATATTTCTGTCATGAAAATTTATTCAGCTTCATTGTTTTGTGTTATTTTACTATATGAGTACATAATTTTTGTTTGACTCTTAAAAGACAGAGTTTTTGAAGGGTCAGTTATAATGAATAATAAATACTGGTGCTGTGAACAAGCTTATAGATATCCTTTAGTGATATGACACATACATTTTTTTATATATGCACATTTATTTGCATGCATATAAATGATATATATTTATTTTCTATACAATGTGATTTGTACATACTCACTAGCACTAAATAAAAGTAAATTCAATTATATTCACCTTCAGTTACCCCTATTAAACAATGGATCAAGTAGTCATACTAATTTACACTATCACAACAAATTAGAATTCCCACTACCCGTATTCTTATCAATACTTAATACTGTAATATTGCTGATTTGGTCACCACAGTATGTGGGTACTGGTAATAAATTTCAGTTTTAATTCTACTTTTCTTTTTAGTAATGAGGTTGCCCAGTTTTTTTTTGAGAGCATATTGACCATTTAGATAGTCCTTCTTTTTTAACCTATTATATTAGTTATTCTTTAATGTGTGTGTACATATACACATACATACATATAAATACATATACATATATACACATACAAATGCATCACATATATCACATACTGTGTAAAATTTTGTTTTGTTTTGTCTTTTGAAAACTTTTTATTAAAATCAATAGAGTTTCATTCATCAGTCTTTTCTTCATGGTGAAATCTTTTGGTATGTTTTCCCTAACCAAAAGTGGTGAGGATATTATTTTTATTTTATTTATTTATTATTCTATTTATTTTTCCCATGTAGATCTAGACTTCATGCTAAATTTACTGTTTTATGGCCTAACGTTTGTGTATTACTCAGTTTGTGTCCCTGTGAGCAAAGTACATTACAAGCACAACTTAGAGAAGGAAAAGTTTATTTTGGGATTGATTCCTGTTTAAAAGGTTCAATTCACGGTCAGTTAGCCATTGCTCTGGGACTCATCATGGCAGAAGAGCATGGCAAAGGAAAGTTGTTCAACTAGCACAAGGAGTAAGTAGAGCAACTGAGGTGCCAGGGACAATACAAAAATCCCAGTGTCATGTCCCCAGTTCCCTACTTCCTCTGGCCACACCCTACCTGCCTATAGTTATCACCTAGTTAGTCTATTCAAAGTTTTAACCAATCAATTGAAATAATCTACTGATTAGGTTAGAGTTTTCATAATATAATTGCTTCACCCCTGAACATTCTTGCATTAACAAGAACATTTGGGGGGATACCTCATATCCAAACCATAACAATATATAAGAAGATCAATTTGTATTTCCTTTTGGATATCATAAAAATTGACTTAAAAAATCTTAATTTTGTCTCTCTACCCTGTTTTATAATTTATCTATCCATCCCTCTTTAAGGAAATACTACATAGTCTTAATTATGTACTATTTTATTAGAAATCTTCATATACTTAGGCCTTTCTTTTCTCCATTTCTTTCCTGGTTTGGTGATGTTGCTTTCATGTATTTCACCTCTCTCTAAAGGGAGGATAATTCACAAAATATCAGTCATTTTATGAGGTCAATGTTTGCTTATATTTCCACATAAATACACTTCTCATCTCTCTATTCTTTCCCCTTTCTTTGAAATTTGTCCCGCAAGATTTTCCTTTTTCTTGAAAAAATTGTATCAGTATTTTTGGTGGAGGTTTGTTGTTGATACATTTGGATTTATAATTTAATTTTTATTTCATCTTGATGATGAAGAATTATTTTTCTCCATGGAGAACTTCATGTTGGCAACTGGTATATTTTAGGTCCATTAGATATATTCCTATTTTCTCTAACTTATTTCCCTGTCAAAATTATCCTCCATTCCATTGGTTCCTTTCATAAAGATTTTCATGATGTAAATTCAGTTATTTTAATTATTTTATTTTCACTGATTTTAAAAATCATGCTTATTTTCTTAAAATTTCTCCTGGTTAGAATTTATGAAGCTTTTGAATCTGTGGCTTCTTGTTTGACATCAGTATGGAAATATCTTTAGCAAGTATATCTTACATAAATTTTTTTTCAAATCCTCATATAGCTATCATCATATTTACTAATAAAAGATTGAGAATTTTCCCTCAGATTATTGTCAGGACTAGTATATTCAATCTAAAATTTTTTCTTCAGCATTCTACTAGAGTTTCAGATAAGACAGACAAGAAAAATAAATAACACACCTATTATAAAGAAAGATATAAAAATGTTTATATTCATGAAATGTGTTCTCTTATAATTAGTGAATCCTAAGGATCCCTCTCACATCTAAAAAAATTGTTAGGACTATTAAACAAGTTTTGCAAGTTTGTGGGATAGTATAATATTTTTAAAAGGTGTGTATCAATATAAGAGTTATACATATTATGAAATGAATTTAAGAAAACTCAACTTAGCATCAACTAATAATATCATGAATTAGTTAAAAATAAATGAAATAATAGCAATGCAATATGTAGATGAAATCACAAAACATTTTTTAAAGAATTTAAATTGTATGCAAATGAGACATTGCTTGTTTATGAATCAAAAGACTTAATATATAGACTACTTTTCAAATTCATCTAAAGATCAACAAAAGTGCCATCAAAATTTCATATGCCTATTTGTGAGTTATTGATAAAATAATCCTTTCCATGCTTTTCCAAGGAATCAGTCACTTTCCATGAAGTCTTATATATTTTTTCCCCAGATAATATTTGGAACGTGTGATGTGGATGATAGGTATTTGATGGACAGAATATACATGTATTTGTGTCTCTTTCTCTGTGTTCACAGATCAATTAAGAAAAAAATTAATTTTTCCATATATTGATATTTTATCTGCAAACATGTTGAATGGGATTACTAATTCTACTAGTGTTTTTTTTTTTTTTTTGAGGGGACATTTCTTAGGATTTTCTAAATATTCATAAATGAATAGACATGATTTTATGTCAACCTGTCAAATCTATTTGCCATTCATTTACTTCCCTTACCTAATTGCCTTTGTTTTATTTTAGCTGCTACTTCCACGTTATGTATATATTCAATCCTCTGTCTATAACCAATATTCCTTATGTAATCGTACATAAAATGTATTTTACCACAACCCAAAACTACCATATCTTCATCTCACATTCATGTCCTCCTTTCTCTACTCAGGTTCCAAAAGCACAAGTCATACTGTTTTCCTTAATGGGTTCCCTTCTGACTAGCTTTGATCTCTAACACTCTGCGTTAGGACATTGAAATTCCACTGCATCTCCTACAAGTTTCAAATTCTAAGCTTATTTGATTCCATTAAATGACTTCTGGTTTGAATAAGTCAGAAAGGGAAGTGAAGCAAATGAGGTCTATGAACTGAGGACAAGAAAAACATGATGTTTCATAAAGGGTACGTGTACAAGATCATTAGGACATTACTAAGTGTCTGTTATACAAGAGTAGTAGTGAGAACTTATAAGACAATAAAAGTAAATAGCCTTTCACATTTTCCAAAATGTATACCATGCACTACAAAGTATTTTCAAATCTGCAAAACATGAAAAATACATATTGACATGTGACTACTAAATAACTTGTCAGAAATAACAACAATGCTTTTTAGAAATGGGTAATGTTTAAATAGCATCAATGCCTTCGTTGCCTTTTATAAAGATAATTGGATATGTGTTCTTGTGGGGGGGAAGTGTTCTGTGGCAAGGAAAATTATTATACCATGTTCACACCAGTCTTTATTACCATATAATTTTTAAGATAGTAGTTTCTCAAATACTTACAAGCACTTAAGTAATAAGTATTACTTACTGGACATTGAAATATAATGTGTAATGAATGCACCAGTAACATTGAGGTCAATGTTGTCCACTTAATATTTCAAATATTGCAAAACAGACAGGATTTTCAATGAACTAAAATATTCTATCTGAAGGGAAAATAATGTGAGGAGTAATTAGACTATTTTCATCTACTTCTTGTCGTGAGGGATTGCCAAACTTTCATGAATATGTTAAGTAGAGAACTTCATAGGTATCAGGAACTTAAAAGACTCTGATTATAAATTTCAGAGAAAGCCAAAAGAACTCCCAGGAAATATTTTTTATGTGTCTGTAAGAAGGCACAGATGGAAAAAATTATCTGCTAATACTTGAGATGAAATTTTCAAAAACAAATACAGAATAGGAAGTTTGAACAATTATCAACATAGGTAGTGTGATATATCAAACTCTTGGAAAAACAGAACATAATTCAAAACTTTATCAGAAAAATTATTCTTCTCTTTCTAATACACTTCTTATTCTATAATTCAAATAGTATAATATAGAGAAAAATGATGTAGAGCTCTGTAAAGTACTCTACTGTTAGAAGAGTCAAAAAAACTTTTGGAAATATTCAAATGAAAAGAGGAAAAGTGATGAAGGTGCATCATATCTTATTTTGAAGATCATCTAGATTGACTTTGAAATGTCAGTGCTACAATGAGATTATACATAACTCCAGATGGAATAATGGCAAGTGCTTATAATACTGAAATATAAAATATCTATACAAGTAGCCCAGGATCAGTTACATCATCTAGTGAACTTTGTAAAGCTCACAAGAAAAAAAAATTAGTCTATGGAAGATAAAAACAACAGCTAAAATCAAATAAACAAAAATAAACTAGCAAATCCTTCCATATAAGCATGGAAAAGTTCTTTTAAAATTTGGTCAAAAATAGTTGGCCATTTACCTAAAAGTTTTGAATTTAGCTCTGTCATAAGACTTAGCTCTGCTTACTACAAAACTACACCAAATATCCAGGGAAAGGACCAAAAACACCATAAAACAATAAACATAAACAGTTAAGTCAGTTTTTAGTAAAAATAATTAAATGACTCAGAAATTTGCATGTTGAATGACCATGGGAAGGGAACACTTTTTGCCTGCACAAGTCACACCCTGATATTGTAAATAACAACAAAGGCTCATTATACACAATTAGTAATTCTAGAGATCTAGTGTACAATATAGTAACTCTAGTTAATGATATTAGACTTTATACTCAGAATTTGCTAAGAAAACAAATCTTAGCTATTGTGAATTTAGCTGCTATAAACATTAATGTGCTTCTGTCACTGCAGTATGCTGGTTTTGTCCTTTGGGTACATACCAAAGGGTGGGATAGAAGAATGAAATTATGATATTTTTCTGGTAAATGGATGAAACTGGAGACTATGCCAAGTGAAAAAAACCAATTCCAAGGATGGAAAGTTCTCATATGTGGATGCTAACACAAAATAAGGGAGCAAGAGGAAAGAATAGAGGTTCATTAAATAAGGCAAAGGGGAATGAAGGGAAGCCAGAGGGAATGGGAGTAGGAAAGAGAGTAGAAGGAATCAGACATAACTTTCCTATCTTCATAATATGAATACATGACCAGTGAAACTTCACATCATGTACAACATAACTAGATTAAGTTATACTCCAAGAATATATAATGTTAAAATGTGCTCTACTGTCTTGTATATCTAAAAAGGACAAATAAAAATTATCTAGAAAGAGACAATATGGGAGATATATATTAAATACTATATAGTATAAATGTTTCTCTAAAAGTGAATGTTATTCTAAACACTTAATAATGACACTGAAATTATTGAATCTCTGTCTTACATTTTCTGTTGGAAAATAAAAGGATTCAAGATAGGTGGAAGAAAAAAATAAAGTTATTGAATTAAACTCGAGAAAAATTTTTTAAAAAGCAGATCTTAAATATTCTTATCACCTACATGGAAAGGGTCAATTATGTGACATAATGATATCACTTGGTTATGATAATCATTTCATAATGTAAGTATATATAAAAATACCACATCATATACCAAAAATTTATACAGTTTTATTTGTCTATTATTTCTCAACAATTGGGGAGTTGGCAAACAATAAAATGGATTTTACTATCTAAATTTTACTATGTAAAATTGACAATCAGCATTTCTGGTTTGGGGAATTCCAGGTATATCTGGGTAGGAATGTTCAGAATGAGACCACTTAAAAATATACAATCATGTACATACTTCATAATATATATCAAGATTAGAGAATCTCCAATTAACTGGTTCATCAAATGATCTTAAAGCAGTATACTGAAAGCAGAATATTAGGATATTTTCTCTCTGATATGTGATTAATACAAGTGGAAAAAGACAAATGTTCACACAAGAATAATTGAAATGTACGATGTTGTACCCTAGGTGCATTATTTTTTGTCCTTTCGTATGAATTGAAATTCTGAAATCAGTTGATATCTAAGAACTGCCCTTTTAACTAAAAAACAAAAAAATTAAACAAAAAAAAAAAATAGGAAATAAATCTCATAAATAAAGACCAAAAACAAAATTGTCTTCTGGGGTATATGAAATAAAGATATTCTGCATTCATGATATAGAAATAAGATATTATAAATTTGGAATATGTCCAATAGTTTTAAGAGTGCTTTATATATTAAAAATGTAATAACAATATTAAAATACAGACATATTTCAATACAAAACTTAAAATCTTCCAAATCACAATAAAAAACAGAAGAATCAATTTCAGTTTCTGTGAAGATGAGTGAACATACATTTTCTTAATCTTCAGTAGATACAATTAACACTTGAAGCATTAACACTCGAAGCATTACATTACTATACAAAACCATAAAATTACTCCAAAAGTACTGAAAAGGCAGATCACCTAAGTAACTTGGGGCCTGTAAAATAATTTTTGTGGATCCCTCAGATTTTCTTTTTTGCTTCTCATATTTCTTGGTGAGTCCTAGTGAAGTCATAGACATAGATACTCCATTGCCTATGAACAGATAAGAAAAAAGCCTGCTGTAGCAATATAAAAGAGAAAAATGTAGCATGAAATCACAGTAAGCTTCTAAATAATAACTGCTTTGCTCTAGAAAAACACCATAGGAAACCTGTGGCCCAAAGTCCATCCATGTCAGTGAATGACTGGTGAGAGGTCAAAGTTCCCACCTTCTCTAGGACTATGATTAATGTTATAGTTTGAATATATATGTCTTCCAAAAATTCATATAGTGAAATCTAAACCCAAATATTTGTATTAGCAGTTAAGATGTGGCTTGCTCATGAGGGCAGAGTCCTTGTCAAGGAGACAGTGCCCACACAAAGAGCTAAAGAAAGCAGGGTTCTCCTCTTCCACTATAGGAGGATATGGTAAGGAGGTAGCCATTGCTGAACCAGAAGCCCAAACATGGGCTTTCATCAGACACTGAATCTCCCAGAATCTTGATCTTGAATTTCATAGTCTCCAGAACTTAAATACATTTCTCTTGTATGTAAGGCAACATATTTATAGTATTTATAGTAGCCTAAATGGACTAACAGTGGCAATGAATATATACAGAATGAAGTTGAAAAGGCAACAGAATTTACAAAATTAAAAAAGCCTGTGTTGTCAAACACCCTTTTAAGAAGAGATACATACAAGACACCTGAGAAATATATTTTAAAGTTATATATAGAAAAGGACCAATATCAGCACATGCAAAATATATCAAAACTTGGGAGGAAAATAAATATAAATTAGAGTAAACAAAAATATTAGCAATCATTTCAGAAAAGACAATCACTACGGAATTGATCTGGAATGGCCCCCAAAGTTTTATGTGTTGAAAGCTTGTTCCCCAGTGCAGAAATGTTCACTGATGGGGCTTTGGGGAAGTGATTGTATCATGAGGTTTTTGACATCATTACTGGACTTATCCATGGAAGGACTGGGTGATGTGAAAATTGTAGATGCTGAGCATGGTTAGAAATAGGTCACTGGAGAGTGTGTTCTGGAATGGTATTTCTTGTCCTTGGCTTCTCTCTCTCTCTCTCTCTCTCTCTCTCTCTCTCTCTCCCTCCTTCCTTCCACTCTTTTTCTTTCTCTTGTCACCCACTCCTTTCTGGCTGCCAGGACCTAAGCAGTTTCCTTCCTATCATGCCCTTCTGCCAAGATGTTCTGCTTCACTTCAGGCCCAAGTCAGGAGAACCAAGCAACCGAGAAGACCAAAATTAGTCTTTCCACCCTAAGTTTTTTTTTTTTTTTTTTTTTCAGATATTTGCAACAGCACTGAAAAACTGACTGGCATAGGATATACAAATGGAAAAGAAGCCCATGAAAAGGTTTTCAATATGTTAGCTCTTAGAAAAAAATGCATATTAAAATCAACATACACCTATTAGAATGGCTAAAATAAACATAGTTATAACAGAAAAGGATGATGAGGATGGGGAAACAAAATAATTCATTTGTTTCTCTTTGAAGAGTAGTACTATTTTATGAAACAATTTAGATATTTAAAAAAATAAACTATACATGTAACTACCCACCATATGACCCAGAAATTTACTCCTAGAATTTATCCCAGAGGTATAAAACTCATGTTCAAACCAAAGTTTAGATTTTTATCTTTGACAGATTAACTTACAGTAGGCAAAACTAAAGCAATTCAGATGTCTTTCAATACTTTAAAAGCCTATAATTAAAAGAATGAACTATTGATATGTAACATCTCGGATGACTCTCCAGAGGATTATACTGTGTTAAAAAAAAATCAAAGATATATACTCTTTAATGCACATAACATTGCTGAAATGACAAATTATAGAGAAGAGAAACACACACACATATATGTATATATATATATATATATATATATATATATATATATGCCTGTATTATTGAGGAATTTTGGTGGGGTGATTGGGGTGGCTATAAATGGATGTTATGAAGTTTTGATGGTGATGTCAATATTCTATAACACTCTTTAGTTTGGCTATTTCATTGACAATATCTTGATTGTAAAATAATAGCAATATGCATTTGACACAATACTATTGTTAAAGGAAATAGTGAAAGTATCGTGGGATTTCTCCACTTATTTATTACAACTCTATGTGAATCTACAATTCTCAAAATTAAAAAAATAGTTTAAAAATAATGACCAAAAAGAGAAAAGAGGAGAAAACAATGGAGAAAAACACAATGGAGAAAACAAATTAAAAAATAACACTACTGATGTTTCCAGGATGCTCAAGACTCAAATAAAATGAAGTTTTAAAAGAAAGACAAAATGTGTCATGTGAACAGAAGAAAGGAACAAAAACATTGATCACCTCAATAGATGCAGAAAAGTGATTTGATAAATTTCAACCTTTCATCATGATAAAAGCTCTGCAAAATTTGGTAGAGAAGGATCATACCACAACACAACAAACACCATTTAAAATAAGTCATCCACCAATGTTATATCAAAGGAGAAAAGCTGATATTTCCACCACCTATATTCTACATAGAACTGAAAGTTCTAGACCCAAAAATCAGAAAAAAAGGAATAAGAGTTATTCGAATTAGAAAATAAGTCAAATTGTCACTGTTTGAAGATGATATGATCTTGTAAATAGAAAATCCCAAAGACTACACTGAAAAACTGTCAGAAATAGTAAATGAAATCAGAAAGTTAAAGGACACAAAATAAAAATGTAAGAATTAGTAGCGCTTCTATACACCAATAGCAAATTATCTGAAGTTGACGTCAAAAAAGTTGAGAGTAGAATATTGGTTACCAGAGGCTGGGCAGAGTAGAGGAGGGGATGGGGAAAGGTTCGTCAATGTGTACTAAGCTGTAATTAAATTGGAGTAAGAACTTCTAGAGCATTACTGCACCACAGAGTTAATATAGACAGCAATTGTGCACTTTGTATCTTACATAGTTGGAAGAAAGGATTTTCAATGTCTGCAAGAAAAAGAAACATAATTTTTTGAGGAAATAGACATTTTTAACCTGATGATACAATTTACCCAGGCATTCAAACATCACAGGGAACTGCATTCATTTGTATACTTTCATATTTTTTGTACCAGTTAAATAAATTTAATTAAAATAAAAGATCAAGAAACCTATAATTGAGCAATGCCACTACCGTACATGTGTGTATGCACATATATATATGACTATATATATGAATATATATATAAACATAGTGAAATAAGATCAGTATGTCAAAAAGTCTTCTGTACTTTCACACTTTTTTGCAACATTATTCACAATAGCCAAGAAATGGTAAGAATTAAACTGTCTACCAATTCATGGATGGGTAAAGAAAATGTGATATATATACACAGTGGAATAATATTTAGCCATAATAATATGTAGCCATTCTTGACATTTGAAACATCACTGGAACTGGAGATCATTATCTTAAGTAAAGTAAACCAGGCATAGAAAGACAAATATTTCATGATCTCACCTACAGGTAGAATCTGAAATACTTGATCTCAGATCTCAGAGGAGTTTACAACAGACTAGTGATTATAAGAGACAGGGGAGATTAAGGAAAAGGGTGGGATCAGGAAAGGTTGATCAATAGGTACTAAATTAGAGATAGGAGAAATCCATTCTAAAGTTTTGTAGCATAGTGCTCTGATTATGCTAAGTTCCTAAAATGTTTACAAACTTTCTATTTTTTATTTCACATAAAGCCTTCTCAAGAAAACACTAAATTCTATAGATAATTAAAATCAGATGTTGAGAAATTTATCATCTTTATTATACTTTTAGAATATTTCTTTCTTGAAATTCTGGATTACCAATTTCTACTATATCAATTTTACAGAATAAATTCATGATTAATATTTTATTTTATTTTGTTTCCTTTTATTATAGAATTGAGGTCTACATAAGAAATTGCTACATTTGCTCTGAAATTAGTAGAATATGCTTTTATCTGAATTGGTAAAGATGATAAAATCATGGAGTTCCTGAATATGAATTATATGAACAATTCTCATATGCATAAATATCAACTAAGAAAAGACTTTTGAAATATTGTCTTTTAAATTGCTACCAATACATGAAAATGAAAAATGATTGAAGAAATAGGTGGTTTTATCTGCATTCTTCACTTTCCCCATGAATACAAAATAGCCATTTTCCAACATCCTTATAGAAATGAATAAAACTTTCATGGTATGTCACATTTTTATTGACAAGCTGGAGTGTGGCATTGCATTCCCCATCTAGGACAAACTAATGGCTCTTTTGGATTTGTTGAAAATGGAGAAAGTAGTAGGATGACATCCCCAAAACAGTCTAAAAATTGAAGCCAATTTAAGATAGCTAAAGATAAGTTGTGCTAAAAAATAATTTTCAACCTATTATTTGACTAAAGTATAACACACCATTATGAAATAGAAAGCAAAAACTCTTAAAGTTCTTAAAATATGTACTCCAAACAGACTGAAAGTGCCACTGACATCACTCCTGAAATAAAAACGTGTGGATTTGCCCTTCATACAAATGTGACTATCATTGAAATAAGTTTTTTTTTTCCTTTTCATTATGTGTTCTAAAATAATATTTCTTGAAACCTCACCTAAAATTATTTCCTACTATTATCGTCTCGAGTTTTCTTTCTTCAGAAAGTGTTTCTATTTTGATCCTTCACAGCATTTTTCTTAAAAGAGGAAACCCAAGAGTATATTATTATAAAGCACTACAGTTAATTCACAAAGACAGGGAGTAATATGGATCAACACTGATGGTCTTTATACAATTCTAGGGCTACTGAATAGGTCTCTGCATTCTTGAAAAGATGGGTCATGTCAAGACTTCATTAGAAACTGCCCTGGAAACATGACAACAATTTAGAGAGATTTTGTCTACACTCCACTACACATATTTAAAATAATTCTTTTATACCAAGTAGTTGCAAGGCAACACATACCAAAAATGGGAAAATGTGCAAAAAAAAATCTTCTATTCTCCACTGGGAAAAATCACTCCTAACAATAATGTTTTTAAAGAATGAACTAAGTTAAATAATTTTAACTTCAAATTAGTGATCATATGATGTACTACAAATTATTACAGTCATGCCAGGTGTGGTGGAGCTTGCCTATAAGCCTAGTGACTCAGAAAGCTAAGGCAGGAGTATCACGAGTTCAAGCTCAGCTTCAGCAATTTAGCGAGACCCTGTCTCAAAATAAAAACATAAAAAAATGTTCTGGGGATGTGGTTCAGTGGCTGAGCAACCCTGGGTTCAATCTCTGGTACCAAAAAAAAAAAAAAATGTAGTCATATTAAAACAGTGTAGAGTACAAGTTAATGCATCATTTATAGCAAAACAAAATAATGTGTATTCTAAATGCACAAATAATAAAAGTACTTTTAGTTTTAACTGCATGTATTAATAAGCAATAATGTATTTACAAAATGTAGCTTCTTCTCATATTATTATTTTAGGTCAATGAAATTAAAAAAAGAGTATGATTGTTGAAACATCTGGTCAATGATTTAAACACAGGTGCCTTCTCTTACTGATCTGATATCTCAGATAAGAATATTTAAAAATTTTAAAAATCATTTTATTTTGTTCATTGATAAGATGATAATTTTTATTAGTCATTGGTAAAAAAACTAGAAGATATATTAAACATATAACAACGTTCCTCTTAAGAGATTATAAATCCAAAGTTTCCATTATTTTAAAATTTGTAAGTGATGATAATGAAGAAGTAGATAAAATAACACTGTTAATATTCCTGGAATTTGTATGTATAAGAAACATTCTTTTAAGTACTTAGTTCCTAAGTAAAGCCCTGTTTTCATATCCCAATTTTTTTTAATTGGTGCATTATAATTACAAATAGTGTGATTCATTATGCCATATTCATACATGCACATGATATAATTTGATCAATCTCTTTCATCAGTACCTTCTCTCTTCCTCTCCTCCCTTCTCTTGATCTGCTTGCTATATAGTACTGATCTCCCTTCCATTATTGTTATTGTTATTTTAATAAGTGCATTATAACTATATATAATTATTATATATACTTACATATATATAGTGGTCTATTCATAAATGGACATAGCATAATTTGGTAGATTACATTCCTTGGTAATTCCCCTGCTCTTCTCTCCCAGCTTCCTCTCAATTCTCTTCCTCTACTCTATTGGTCCTCCTCATATTTCCTGGAGATCTGCCACCTTTCTCTGAAAAAATTATTTTATGTAACTAGAAATTAAGGCATATAAAGGATAAAATTTTGCCCAATGTTATACATTTGGATTCAGGATTGCAAAACCCATAATACAATAAAATTTACCACAAACTACCAATTTTGAAAAAACAAGTGTAATATTAACAACATTGATTTAATTTCTAATTGATAAATCCATTTATCTTTTTTTTAACTAGCATGTTTTTGTTGGATAGAAGGTGTCATGATCTTCATGTAGTCTAATTTATCTTATCATTCTTTATCTCTGATTATAAGTTGCCTACCAAAAATTTCTATTATACACTGTGTTTGCTTTTGTACATCATATTTATTTGTCTATTATTACCATCATGTAAAAATGGTAATGCTTCCATTCCCCAGAAGCTAACTAATATTTAAACAGAATTAACATAACACTATATATGTGTATGTATAAGTATATATATACACACACACCTACATATATTATGTACATATATTATGTATATATTTCATTTATATATGAACTTCACATGAGTAATGTCAAGGAGCTTAAGTATTTCCCCATGCATTTATAATTCAAATTCTATGTACTTTCCAATATTCTAAACTGGTAAACTATCAATTTGATTAGATTTAACCTTCAATTTAGAAATGATTAAAGTTAGTAATTCTTAATAGATTTTGAAAACTTAAAATATTCTAAATCATGAGAATTTGGTTAAGGAAGTAGAAATTGTGATTTACATAAAACTTTCTTTATTAATGAATCATTCTATTACATCTTAAAGACTGTATTCCTGAAAATTTACACTTGATGCTAATTTAAATGCTAAAATATTAACTGTTGCAACATTTCAGGTGACAAGGACTAGGCTAACTAAGAGTGTCACAGCTTTAAAATTGTAGCTTTGTTAATAACATCATTATTTTAAAAAACCCTAAATTTTATTAATGTGTAATGGTGCATTGTAACATAATAATTTCAATATTTAAAATGAGATATATTTACAGTACATTTATTTAGATTTTTAATCATATTATATTTCATTGTGAGGTAAAACAATGTAAGTTATATTTATAAAAACACAAGTTGATTTTCATGCCACAGTGCATATACAAATTATCTTTGGTGAAAATAAATTTGACATATTGAAAGTATTTTATGTAATATATTATCTCTTACACATTTTAAGATAAATTCTTATGACATTTTCTTTCCAAATTATGTAAATTCCAGGATAAAACATATATCTTAAATTTTAATTTTCTAGATGGCAGGAAACTCACTGAGTCTAAAGCCTTTTCCAATAACTTCTTACAGATCTTATTACGGAGAAGGTGAGGGTAACTTACAGGTTCTTTCTACACTATGACTTAGTGCCCAGTTCTTTTTCACTCTTTTCCCCGGGTGCATGGAACAGCAGGAGCCTTTTGTTAAAGATTCCCTTGGCAGTGATATGATTTCCACAACTGTTCTGATCCGCTAGACTCCAAAACAATGCTATCCCATGACATTTTTGGTGCTCATAACTTGTAGTTTTCCTCTTGCTTATGCTACTGTAGTTAAGTATGTAAAGTCTTATTTCTTACTTCAATTTGGAGTTATAATTTTAACCAACCATCATAATATCTGGAAGTTCAGCACTTAACAGTAACTGGGCAGTGGAACAAAATGTCCCAAGGCATTGCTGGAAATGTGGTGGAGTTGATTTTCCCTGATCTCAAAGGTAGTGTCTTTGAAGGAATTTTCTGGAAGAATACAAACCCAGAACCTGGAAAGTTAATCATGGGATAAGTTTGAATCCAACAGAAGCCAACAGGTTGACTCAATGTAAGCTTTCATTAGCTATAATTATTATTCCCTGCTCTATCAGGAGAGATCTATTAAAAACATAAAAGCTACACATTGACATTTTTTTAGACTTCCATAATTCTAAAACCTACCATAACCATAGACCTCAGAATGAACTATTTCATAGAGTCTCTAATAAAGAAAGAGAAGAGTGAGAATGCCAAATTATTGTATGACAGTTTCTAAGTAAATTGTGTCTTTATGTGTACAATAGCTGTACGTTTTTGTATTTTTATTTTTTAGGGTACCAGGGATTGAACTCAGGGACACTCAACCACTGAGCCACATCCCCAGCCCTATTTTGTATTTTATTTAGAGACAGGGTCTTACTGAGTTGCTTACCAACTTGCTTCTGCTGAGGCTGATTTTGAACTCAAGATCCTCCTGTCTTAGTTTCCAGATGTATTAGAATTACAGACATGTGCCACCTGCTGGGTTAGGGGCAGTCTTTAATATTAATTTCATTCTATAATATACATCATCTTTACTAATTAGCTATTATTAGTGCTAGACTTCATATTTCTGAAATAGAGATAGGTTCAAGGACAAAGACAGTGTTTTATTCATTTACTGGTGACTAACTCATTATTCAACTCCTTATAGGGGATCACTAAATTACAGTTGAATGAAACAACTCTTATGTGCTTTTGCACAACGAGAAAAACATTATCAGACATAACACAGTATCAAGCTATGGATAATGCTGATATTAGTGATGTTCACAAGAACAGCTAACATCTATCAGATTTTTTAAATACTAGACTGTACAACTTCTGAAGTCAATCCAGCAGATGTGGAGATAAACAGAGTCCACATTTGATTCTCTGGACTAAGTACTCTTATTAGTAGATAAATCCTTAGTTATGCAATTTCATATGCTGGATCTCTTTTTCTTTCTCTGTCTCTCTCTCTCTCTCTTTCATTCTCTTTGCTATGAAGTTTGAATTATAACTCCATCAGTTTTTAAATGTCTGTCATGTTAAACCAAGTAGACACTGATTATGGTAGTTCTCCAAATAGATAAAAATTATAAATTTATTCACATTATAAATAATGCATTTGGTGTACAGGAATCATTACTTTAACTGGGACTTGGAAATAATGAAGAATCAAGATAACATATACAGTTTGATATTCAACATGACTTTTTAGTACTTTTTCAGTCTCAACACTTGCCTATTTGTTAGTTCACACTAAAGGTATCTTCTGTCAGAAAACAACTGCCACAGTTTAAGAAAGTTTACCTTGTTCTATTTAATTTACCACTAGAAGAAAATTTCACTTCTTGAAGACCTAATATCTAGGTAAGATTATTCACTATAAAATGGGGAGCTGATATTATTGAGATTAAAACCTCAACATGGCTTCAATCTAATTGTTCTTCAGTCATTTTCTATCCCTGTCTTCAACTGAAATAACAGACAAAATACAAAAATAGAGAAATACTGTAATTGACATTTGAAATTAGGAAGGGTTTCCTCTGTGTCAGAAACATCAAGTAATTGTTTGCCATATAGAATATAAAGGAACATCTTTTAAAAATAACAAATTTGTGACTCACTTCCTATCTGGAAAGTATGCCAGATAGATCCCAACATAATACCATTCCTATTTAATAAGATGAACAATGGGCCTACTGGAAGTGAATTTTCAACCTTGGCAATCTCATTGTTGCTTAAAGCCAAAATAAGAAGAGTACATTTGGCAAGGTTTGTTTCTGGCTTAGGCTTGAAGCCCTCACTGAGTAGATGGTTCTGCCAGGCAGAAACAAGGATATGGCATGGTTGGCTCTTCAGGAAGTGAGACATTCCAGAAAACACCAGGGACCCTGAGAGGCTGACTCCTGGCTGCTACACCAACACTTAGACCCAAGGCAGGACTCCTGCTGTGACTGACTGCTTTTCTTTCCAACTCCCTCTTTCCTACTTTCCCAGGTATCAGGATTTTAATTTTCTATTTCAATGAATATTCATATGAACAATACTCTTATGCTTTTCCCTGAATATATTCCTGAAAATGCATGATCTCTTTCTCTGTTTCTGCACATTCATGCACACATGCTTCATGAAAATTTCTCAAGTTAGATCATATTCTACACCACACACTCCAAGATTGAGGTATTCTACTAAAACTACATAATAGATGATCATCTCTTTTAAAAAAGGCAAAGAAAAATTACATTTAAATTAATGAAGTATATTTAAAATGCTTAAATAGGTTACACTATTATGGAAATTTACAAACATATTAAAATGGAAATTCTAAATCTTAACACCAAAGAGTGATAAAACTACAATGAAAGATGCTTAGAAAAGAAATATAGTAACATAGTAAAAAACATGTAAAAATCTACAGGATGAACTAAAAGCTCTACTGGAAGTCAATATGTCACCTAAAATCCTATTGTTGTAAAGAAAATGAATAATAATTAAACCTTCAATTTATGAAGATATAAAACAAATAACAAGGTATGCCTGAAGAATATTGAGGCTAATAGATAATAAAATAATATCATTTAGGAATTTTTACTTGTGTATTTATCTTTCCTAAATATACAAGTAAGTTTATTTTAATAAACTTATTTTCTAAAAGCTCTTGGAAAGTCCAACAATGAAAAATATGCATTATAGATATGACACAAAATATAACCAGGTACATGAAGATTGCCACATATTGACTTGATACCTTGACTGTTTTTTTTTTTTTTTTATGCCATCAATTTTGAAAACAGATGTTTTTCTAAGAAAAATATGAAATTCAAAGCTTATTTTATGGAATTTCTGAATAGAAGGTAATTGAAAAAAGAAGGTGTCTGAAAGAAAATATAAAAAAATGGATTTAAAACTATCTAAATGCCAGAAAGTTTTATATCTGTTTTGCAGGAACAAATAATTCCATGTTATATAAACAATACACACAGAAAATGATGGAAGAGCTTTCCAATTGTTTTATAAATCTATGAAACCATACCAATTCAAGCCCTAAAATTTGTATTAACCAGTCCTACTTACTACAGTTTATACATGAAATTAGAATAATCAAATATTAAAATAAGTGCTGTATTATAATAATTTTTTCAAATAATATTGCTTAGGAACTGAAAGAAATATTAAAATTCAAAAAGTATCTTTCTAATTTACACACTTTTAGTGCGTTGTTGTTTCATGTATGAGTGGAGTACATTTTGCATACTGTTTCTGGCAACACAATCCATAATAGCCAAGTTATGGAACCAGCCTATGTGCCCATAAAGGGATGAATGGATAAAAGTATCTTAACCCTCTGTTACTTAAATCCATAACTTCTTCAGAGAGGAAGAAATAAAATGTTAATTTTTAGAATTAGTTCAGCAAAATTTTTCACTGTTATTCACTTATAGAAATTAAAAATTAGAAACTGTCTAAAACTACTGCTTTGTGGGTATAATAAAAGAACTTCAAGAGCCATATTTGCAAATAGAATCTACCAGTTGGTGTACTGGTAAAAGGCTTAGTCTGATATTGATTTCTCCATTGAAAATATATTCATCAGAATATATTGCTCAGAAAAAAAGTCTCAACAATATTTGTTACATTTTTAGGCATTTTATCATTTGCATTAAAATGACAAATTTGTGAAATGCAAAGTAATTCTAATAACTGGCACAGTTCCCATGAAACAATTATACAAATCAAATTGAAAGGGAAATAAAACAATCTAGAACTATTGACCTCTGCATGATAAAGAAAATTAATTCCTATGGAGAAAGCATGCAGGTGGCCATTGTGATAAATCCACTTGTGTTATCCAAAGGAATTCTAAAGCCTGAGGTGATGCCATTACAGAGGGTAAGATATGACATGAATTCTACTTTCTTAGCAAGGTTAACATCAGTGCCCAACCTTAATTATTTTACTCAAATGTCTTGACTATTTCTTCATTTTTTATTACAATTTTGGTTGTTATGAGAGTGGATAATGGGAGCTTTTTGCAATGATTATTATTTCAGAATTGTGCATTTCCTGTTCATGGACTGATTTGCCCATATATGAAAATTATAGTTTTTGTCAGTATTCAGAGAGAGAGTAAAATACGGAATTACACAGGCTTTAGAGTGTCTGTTCTTGACCTTCTCTTAGACAATATCCAAATTCATGAGCAATAAAATGATGGGTGAAAACAATTAGTATGATGCTTGCTGGAATATCTCAATAATGTTTTATGTCAGTAAGTAAATAATCTTAGAATCCAAAGTAATTTCTGAGTCTGTTTTCAAGAGTATATCATAAATACAACCCTCTTTGCAATGTCATTTAAACAATCCACCTAATGCTCCACTGCAGATAAATAACAATGAAAATAAAAAATTGAATATTGTTTATTTTATGTGTTAAGATGAGGAATTTCATCTCATAAGCTTTCAATATTTTGACTCTAAGGAAAAAAATACGATGACACTGAGAAAGAAAGCACAGAATACTTACTTGTTCATGGCAAACACAAGTCATACTAGTATGTATTTTAATAAAATGGGAAAAATATGGAGAATTTATTGAATTTATCACAAACTAAGTGGAAGAGCGTCTTTATAATAAATGTTGTCAATCTCAACAGGCAAGAAACAAAAGGTGTGCGTCAGTTTTCTAAATTTCTCTAGTGCTCATTACTTTTCCTAAATATTTGACATTTATTATTTGTTGCCTTTTTCTCCCAGATATAATAAACACATGGGTTGATAAATAGAAAAATATATATGTGCTTATTATCTACATGGAAATATATTTCTGGGAACATGTACTTTGTAGCTTAGCAGATATTTCAGCATTTTACATAAAGTATAAATTCAGAGTACGTTGGATGAGGACGAAGTAGCATAAGAGTCAATGAAGACAAAAACCTGGTTATCTGGTATAATTACAAATATAAGAATTCATTTTATAAGGAACTATTTTCTAGAAATACAAATAAATAGATTACAATATTTGAAGTTATAACTGCTGTTATTATGCAGATAAGTATAATATTAAGGTCATGTTATGTTAAAAGTAATCTTTTAAACTTTTATTATTGTATTTTAATTATTCAGAATCATGGCTTTTATTATGGCATACTTCATTATGCAACATACTTTGATCACATCTACCACCATTACCTTTCCTCTCCTCCCTCCCCCTTTCTCCTCTCACTTTCCTTCTCCTCAATTGTCTCCCTGTAACTTCCATATCATCAGGAAAAAGTATGCTTCACGTGCTTTACGTGCATTTGTGTATATGCATATATACATGCATGTATGTCTTCATTCAACATGTAAATAAACCTACAATCAATTTATAAGAAAATACTTCACTTGCAAAATGAATCTATGGTAATGATCCATTCCCTTTTATTGTCTATGATTTACCAAACCAAGGGTAGATAAGAATTACACTTGTGAACGAAGAAGTAACAGAAGTGTCAATAGCAGCCTATGCTAGGGAAAATTATTAGATGGGTCCCAGCTTTCCTAATCCTTTGGGTATATACCCTGTGTTATTCCCTTCCTTGAATATGGGCCAATTCTGTCAACAGAACAGGATATGGATTGGGTAGAAATTTTGTTACTCATTGGTTTACTCTAAAGAAAACTGATTATGGGTGAGACTGAACTAAGAAAATGAACACAGAAAAGAAGGCAAAGAATCAGAAAGTCACACTCATGCTGCCTATAAATAAAAGAAATATACAAACTGTGAACTGTCTATGGGGGCTACCTGACAAGAAGTATCCTTTTTTTCTTTCTAGAAGTTCAGAGTGTCCCTAAACCCATAACTACCAGAATATGAAAACTTCAATCACACAGCATGGAAGGAAAGAAGGGAGGAAGGGAGGGAGGGAGGAAGAAAGGAAATAAATCTGTCAAAAAGCTGTGTTTTTAAAGAGTGCCCCAAATCTCAGAAGAGCTCAAACACTGATCAATATCTTGACTGCAGCCACCTGAGCCTTATGTGTAAAATTCAGTAAAACCAGATTTTTCAGCCATGGAATTAAAGAAAGAGTAAATTGCTGTCATCTGAAGGCAATAAATTTGTAAGAAATTTGTTACAGGATAATGAAAAATGAACACAAGGTTCTAGATAACAATTGGAAACCACAGAAAGTTAATTGCCAAATGACTTGCACAAATAATTGCTATAGACATTTTAAAGAGTAAAAGTTCTTTTAATTTGCATTATTAAGCAAATATAAGATGCAAGATGGTTTTAGTCAAAACCCCAAGAAGAAATTCATGGGAATGATATGATTCTTATTATTGTCAATTTACTAGCTTCAAGTGGATAGAGAGAATAACATTTTGGGTACATTTGGTCATCTTTGAAATGTCCTCAGAGAAGTGATTCTTACAAAATAAAAACCAAAAAACCAAAAACAAACATTTTAACTGAGAAGAATATGGATGGGGCTCTAAGGCTTGAGGATTAAGTTTGCCTGAGAAGTATCTGGAAAATGTTCTGGATAGGTTAAAACAAACAAACAAACAAAAATACAGATTAGAAAATCTGTGTCAAAGAAATGCAAAGGATAAGTCAAAGAAGAAGAAAACAAGAAAAATAGACTCGTTTATTCTAAAGTGTCTAAATTTTTTGGATAGTTTAACAGTGGTTTCCTTCACAGAGCATTATTTTAAATTAACTTCAGAATTCTTTGAGTATTACCAAAAGTCTTTTGCCTAGATTTTTAAAATATTGTAGGTCTTTACTTACCATACAGAACTTTATATTTTTGTACTATTTTGCAGTTAGCAAATCATATGCATATATAATATACACACGTACATATATCACTATTTTAATTTTCACATTCATATTGAGAGGTCAGACATGCATTTTTATCATTCCTTATAGGCTTGAATATAAAGCTTCAAGAATCTAACACATGCAGGCCGCTTTGATAATTATAATCTCAGTTGCAGTTGTAAATTAATCAACAATTCATTTAATATTCTAGCATTAACTAGAAGAAAGTATCAAGGAAGAAAATTACTTTTAGTATGAGAGAAGATAGTTTCACTTTTAATGAATTTGAGGAAGAAATTATAGTAGGTCATAAAATTTATTTTTTCTGAATTATTTTTATTTGTTTTAAAAATATTAAAAAACAATTAAAATTTAAAACACATTCTTCCATACTTGCAATGCAAAAGATTTTCAATGGATCATAAGTAGAATAATGACTTGGTAACACAGAGCATCTGACCAGCAAAATTCCCTGTATATATCAAGAAACTTTTTCTTATTTCCTGGAGATTGCATGTCCAGGATCAAGGCAGCAGTAGGGTCAGTGGCTTGTGAAAGCTCTCTTTCTGGGTCTCAAACAGCAGTCTTCTAGTTGTGTCCTCACATGGATTTTTCTTCAGTGAATGTGATAGAGAGATAGCAAGGTCTCTGGTTTCATCAAGTTCTTCAGTCAAGTTGTGATTAAAATCAATAAAATTGAATAATGTTTATGTTTTTCACAATCTTTAGTTGAATTATTAGAACATGTGTTTGAAAGTGAGGCTTACAGTTGAGTTTTAAAGAGCAGAAGAAAACATTGTTCCAGGAACAAAATGAAACAACTTGTCTTCAGTATTTTGTTCTTTTCTTTCTTATTTTTTTATTTGTTTTAATTAGTTATACATGACAGTAGAATGCATTTTGATACATTGCATATGATGGAGTATACTTTCTCATTCTTCTGGATATACATGATGTAGAATCCAACCGGTCGTAAATGTTCAACATCTTTAACAATTAGAGAAACGCAAATCAAAACTATTCTAAGATTTCATTATTTTGTTGTTAACTCTGTCACAGTTCTTTTTTCTAAGGCAGTATCTGTCATATCAATGATTGTACTTTTAAAACAGTTGGAAGTCTTGCTGCTAGACCAGTAAAATATGTATTGTTTTTAAAAACTGGCAAACCCCTAAACAAAGTGATAGTGAGCAACATCGAATTTTAAATCTCTCACAACACTTTAAAGGTATTGCACTTAACAGCATAGGCAAGTCTTCCTGCCTTAGGGCTACGGTATACTGGGAGCTCCTCTACTCTGTAAGACAGAAAAGGGCTTCCTAAGCCAGTTCTGCTGTCTGGTGGGGATGGCTGGAAAGTTAGGCTGAGCAGGGTTCTAGGAGGACTGTGGTGTTTCCAGGCCAACCCACTCCAAGTGTCCTTCCCAGATGCTCTCCACACCATTTTCAAATCAAAACTCAGTACTCCCAGAAGTACAAAATAACAGTTGCCAAGGTCTCTCCCAGGCCAAGTCAAGAATCAGAGTAACATCAGCTCCACCAGCTTCTAGTAGTTAAAACAGTTCAAGTGCCTATGCAGTTTCAAAAGGAGACAGTGTGTACTTCATTTCTCAATCGGAGGAGTGACAGGAGATGTAACAGAGAATTTCCAGTGATAATTAATAAACAAATGTGAAAAACTACTTTTAAAAGACATAAATCGGAGGAACTATATGTTTAACTTATAGCAAAATAATTGACTCTTTTCAATTGTGAATGTGGAGAGATATCTTGAACTCTATGCTACCTATGCATACTTATATGAATGGATGAATCAAATGAGATCTTTGAAATTTGATAAATATTATTACTGTGGTGAAAATCCATCAAGAGCACTATAAATCAATTATTTCAACTTTTTGTTTACTTTGGGATATATACATATACAAACAAGTTAGTCAACTTAGGTTGCTATAATAAAATTGTATAGACTGTGTGACTCACAAAACAGAAATGTATTTCTCACAGTTCTAGATATTGCATGTCCAGGATCAAGGCAACAGTGTCTTGTGACACTGAACCTACTCTTTCTGGGTCTCAGACAGCAGTCTTCTAGTTGTGTCTTCACATGGACTTTTCTTCAGTGAGTGTGACAGAGAGATAGCAAGGCCTCTGTTTTCATCTTTTTTTTTTCTTTAAATTTATTTTTATTGTAAACAAATGGGATACATGTTGTTTCTGTTTGTACTTGGAGTAACAGCATACCATTTGTGTAATCATACATTTACATAGGGTAATGATGTTTGATTCATTCTGCTATTTTTTTCCTTCCCCCCAACCCTCCCACCCCTCTTTTCCCTCTATACAGTCCCTCCTTCCTTCATTCTTGGCCCCCTCCCACCTCTCACTTAGCATGACATTCTCCAATTTCATCCATTTGCATACAAATGCCATAATTTTATTATTCTTTATAGCTGAGTAATATTCCATTGTGTGTGTGTGTATATGTATAATATATATATATATATATATATATATATATATATATATATATATATCACAGTTTCTTTATCCATTCATCAATTGAAGGACATCTAGGTTGGTTCCACAATCTGGCTATTGTGAACTGAGCAGCTATGAACATTGATGTGACTGTATCTCTGTAGTATGCTGATTTTAAGTCCTTTGGGTATAGGCCAAGGAGTGGGATAGCTGGGTCAAATGGTGGGTCCATTCCAAGTTTTCTAAGGAATCTCCACACTGCTTTCCAGAGTGGCTGCACAAATTTGCAGCCCCATCAACAATGTATGAGTGTACCTTTTTCCCCACATCCTTGCCAACACCTATTGTTGCTTGTATTCTTGATAATCGCCATTCTAATTGGGGTTAGATGGTACCTTAGTGTAGTTTTGATTTGCATTTCTCTTCTTACTAAAGATGGTGAACATTTTTTCATATGTTTGTTGATTGCTTGTAGATCTTCTTCTGTGAAGCATCTGTTCATATCCTTAGCCCATTTGTTGACTGGATTATTTGTATTGTTTGTGTAGAGTTTTTTGAGTTCTTTGTATATTCTGGAAATTAATGCTCTATCTGAAGTATGAGTGGCAAAGATATTCTCCCACTCTGTAGGTTCTCTCTTCGCATCGCTGATAGTTTCCTTTGCTGAGAGAAAGCTATTTAGTTTGAATCTATCCCAGTTATTGATTCTTGCTTTTATTTCTTGTGCTATGGGAGTCCTGTTAAGGAAGTCTGATCCTAAGTCAACAAGTTGAAGATTTGGACCTACCTTTTCTTCTATAAGATTCAGGGTCTCAGGTCTGATTTCAAGGTCCTTGATCCTTTGTGAGTTGATTTTTGTGCAGGGTGATAGATAGGGGTTTAGTTTCATTCTGTTGCATATGGTTTTCCAGTTTTCCCAGCACCATTTGTTGAAGAGGCTATCTTTTCTCCATTACATACTTTTGGCACCTTTGTCTAGTATGAGAAAATTGTATTTATTTGGGTTTGTGTCTGTGTCCTCTATTCTGTACCATTAATCTATCTGTCTATTTTGGTGCCAATACCATGCCGTTTTTGTTAGTATTGCTTTGTAGTATAGTTGAAGTTCTGGTATTGTGATACCCCTGTTTCATTCTTCCTACTAAGGATTGCTTTAGCTATTCTGGGTTTCTTATTCTTCCAGATGAATTTCATGATTGCTTGCTCTATTTCTGTAAGGTATGTCATTGGGATTTTAATTGGAATTGCATTGAATCTGTATAGCACTTTTGGTAGTATGGCCATTTTGACCACATTAATTCTGCGTATCCAAGAACATGGGGAATCTTTCCATCTTCTGAGGTCTTCCTCAATTTCTTTCTTCAATGTTTTATAGTTTTCATTGTAGAGAACTTTTACCTCTTTGGTTAGATTGATTCCCAAGCATTTTTTTTTTTTTTTGAGGTTATTGCAAATGGGATTGTTTCCCTCATTTCCCTTTCAGCTGTTTTGTCACTTGCATATAAAAATGCTTTAGATTTTTGCCTGTTGATTTTATAACCTGCTATTTTGCTGAATTCATTGATGAGGTCTAGAAGTTTTCTGGAGGAGTTTTTTGGATCCTCTAAATAGAGAATCATGTCATCAGCAAATAGTGACAGCTTAAGTTCCTCTTTTCCTATTCATATCCCTTTAATTTCTTTAATATGCCTAATTGCTCTGGCTAGAGTTTCAAGGACAATGTTGAATAGAAGTGGTGAAAGAGGACATCCCTGTCTTGTTCCCGTTTTTAAAGGGAATGGTTTCAGTTTTTCTTCATTAAGGATAATGTTTGCCATGGGCTTAGCATAAATAGCCTTTACAATGTTCAGGTATATTCCTACTATAACTATTTTTTCTAGTGTTTTGAGCATGAAGGAGTGTTGTATTTTGTCAAACGCTTTTTCTATGTCAATTGAAATAACCATATGATTCTTATCCTTAAGCCTATTGACATGATGGATTACGTTTATTGATTTACGGATATTAAACCATCCTTGCATTCCAGGGATGAACACCACTTGATCGTGGTGCACGATTTTCTTAATATGTTTTTGGAAACAGCTTGCTAATATTTTGTTAAGGATCTTTGCATCTATATTTATCAAGAATATTGGTCTAAAATTTTCTTTCCTTGATGTGTCTTTGCCTGGTTTGGGTATGAGGGTGATATTAGCTTCATAGAATGAGTTTGGTATGGTACTCTCCTTTTCTATTTCCTGGAATACTTTGAGAAGTATTGGAATGAGTTCATCTTCAAAAGTCTTGTAGAACTCGGTTGGGAATCCATCTTGTCCTGGGCTTTTCTTGGATGGTAGGTTTTTAGTGACTCCTTATTTCATTTCTTGATATTGATCTGTTTAAATTGTGTATGTCCTCCTGGTTCAGTTTGGGAGGAGCACATGTCTCTAGAAATTTGTCAATGTCTTTGGTAGTTTCTAATTTGTTGGAATACAGATTTTCAAAGTAGTTTCTCATTATATTCTGTATCTCAGTGGTGTCTGTCATGATATTTCCTTTTTCATCCCAAATTTTAGTAATATGAGTTTTCTCTCTCCTTCTCTTTGTTAGTGTGGCTAAGGGGTTTGTCTATTTTTTTTACTTTTTCAAAGAACCAACATTTTGTTTTGTCAATTTTTTGAATTCTTTTCTTTCAATTTCATTGATTTCAGCTCTGATTTTAATTATTTCCAGTCTTCTACCACTTTTGCTGTTATTCTCTTCTCCTTTTTCTAGGGCTTTGAGCTGTAATGTTAGGTCATTTAGTTGTTGACTTTATGTTCTTTCCTGGAATGCACTCCATGCAATGAATTTTCCTCTTAGTACCGCTTTCATAGTGTCCCAGAGATTTTGATATGTTGTATCGTCATTCTTCTTGACCTCTAAGAATTTTTTTTATCTCCTCCTTGATGTTTTCTGTTATCCATGTTTCATTCAATAGCATATTATTTAGTCTCCGGGTGTTGGAGTAATGTCTGGTTTTTATTTTGTCATTAATTTCTACTCTCAGTCCATTATGATCTGATAGAACACAAGGCAGTATCTCTATTTTTTTGCATTTCCTAAGGGCTGCTTTGTGGCATAACATATGGTCTATTTTCGAGAAGGTTCCATGTACTGCTGAGAAGAAAGTGAATCCGCTCATTGATGGATGGAATATTCTATATATGTCTATTAAGTCTAGGTTAGTGATTGTGTTATTGAGTTCTATGGTTTCTTTGTTTAGTTTTTTTCTGGAAGATCTATCCAGTGGTGACAGCAGTGTGTTAAATTCACCCAGAATTATTGTGTTGTGGTCTATTTGATTCCTGAAATTGAGAATGATTTGTTTGATGTACAGGGATGCACCATTGTTTGGGGTATAAATATTTACTCTCATTTTGTCTTCCTGATTTATGGTTCCCTTAAGCAGTATGAAATGTCCTTCTTTATTCCTTCTGACTAACTTTGGCTTGAAGTCCTCTTTATCTGATATATGGATGGAAACCCCCACTTTTTACTGAGTCCATGTGCGTGGTAGGTTTTTACCCATCCTTTCACCTTTAGTCTGTGGATGTCTTTTTCTATGAGATGAGTCTCTTGCAGGCAGCATATTGTTGGGTCTTTCTTTTTAATCCATTCTGCCAGTCTATATCTTTTGATTGATGAGTTTAGGCCATTAACGTTCATGGTTATTATTGAGATATGATTTGTATTCCCAGTCATTTGGGCTTATTTTTGGTTTTTAAGTTGGCTTGGTTTTTCTTTTGTGTGGTTTTTCTCTAAGGTAGTTCCTCCCTTTGCTGACCTACATTGTTGTTTTTCATTTCCTCCTCATGGAATATTTTGTTGAGAACATTCTGTAGTACAGGCTTTTTATTTGTAAATTGTTTTAACTTTTGTTTATCATGGAAAGATTTTATTTCATCTTCAAATCTGAAGGTTAGTTTTGCTGGATATAGGATTCTTGGTTGGCAAGCATGTTCTTTCAGAGCTTGAAATATGTTGGTTGTTCCAGGCCAAGGTTAGTTTTGCTGGATATAGGATTCTTGGTTGGCAAGCATGTTCTTTCAGAGCTTGAAATATGTTGTTCCAGGCCCTTCTAGCTTTTAGAGTCTCAGTTGAAAAGTCAGCTGCTATCCATATTGGTCTCCCCCTATATGTAATCCGATGCTTTTCTCTCATGCCCTTCAAAATCCTATCTTTATTTTGAATGTTAGGCATTTTCATTATAATGTGCCTTGGTGTGGATCTGTTGTGATTTTGTGCATTTGGTGTTCTGTAAGCCTCTTGTATTTGATTTTCAATTTAATTCTTCAGATTTGGGAAATTTTCTGATATTATTTCACTGAATAGATTGTTAATTCCTTTGGTTTGTATCTCTGTGCCTTCCTCAATCCCAATAATTCTTAAATTTGGTCTTTTCATGATGCTCCATAATTCTGGGAGATTCTGTTCATGATTTCTTACCATCTTCTCTGTTTGGGCTACTTTATTTTCAAGATTAAATATTTTGTCTTCATTGTCTGAGGTTCTGTCTTCCAAGTGGTCTAGTCTTTTGGTGATGCTTTCCATTGAGTTTTTTATTTGGTTTATTGTTTCCTTCATTTCAAGGCTTTCTGTTTTTTTTTTTGTTGTTGGTTTTTTTTTTTTTTTTTTTTTTTTTGAGAATCTCTATCTCTTTGTTGAAATGATCTTTTGCTTCCTGCAGTTGCTTTCAGTTTATTGGTATGATTGTTCATTGCCTGCATTTGCTCTCTTATCTCATCCTTTGCTTCGTGAATTATCTTAATCATGTATAATCTGAAGTACTTTTCTGACATTTCTTCTACCATACTGTCACTGGATTCTATTAACATAGAATCTAGATTTGTTTGGATCATTTTCTTCCCTTGTTTTTTTCATGTTGTTCATGTATCTTCCCCTCTAGCAGTGCAGATCTGGGGTATTGCAGATTTTCCCCTATAGGCTTATAGTGGCCCTATAGGTTTCCAAAACCTTTCTTTAAGGGGAGATCATTATTAGCAGTGCCCAATGCAGACACTATGCAATCCTAGACCAAATTGCCCCTATGAGGACAATAACAATATTGTCATAATAAACAGAATGAGTTCAAATATTATCTTCAGTAAAACCACAGATTTGCAATAAGGTCTGCAGTTCTAGTGGAGGACAAAGAGGATGCATAGGGATGTAGAATATGGCTGTTAATGGAATAAGAAAAGAATATATAGAAGTTCTAGATAATAGAGAGGGTGAGAGTGTAATCAAAAGAAATTGGATGTTAGCATGCAAAAAAGGGAGAAAGAGACTCTGAGGGAACAGGTAAACAAAAGGAAAAGAGAGCAAGAAAAGTAAAGACATAAAAACTTAAATTTTTTCAATAAGGAGAAAAAAGAAAATCTATAATGTAACAGTCACATAGTAATGAAACCTCCCAGTCTTCCGTAGCCTAATGCATGAGAGGTACCTGACAATGAGCTTCAAGTCTACAGCAGGTGCCTCAGGATGGGATTTGCCTCCCTAAAATCAGAGCTAAGGCTTCCAGGATTATCGAAGATGGCCGCTCTGGCTTCCAAATGTGATGGCAAATGGGGAGCTGCAGCTCAGGGTGTGAACATGGTCAGCTGGATGTCCTGGAGGCGGGGTTCAGTTGGTCAGGCAGGGTTCCTGGAGGTCGGGTGTGTTTGGTGTGGTTGTGGGATCCTGGAGGCTGGATGCAACCAGTTGGTCTGGGATCCTGGTGATAGGGCACAGTCAGTTGATCTGGGGGTCCTGGTGGCAGGGAGCAGTCAGTTGATGTGAGGGTCGGTGTCAGGGCTCCTGGAGACGGGACTCAGTTAGTCCTGCCAGGGGTCCTCTGGGGCCTGGCTGTTGTCTCAAAATGGCGGCAACCTCGTGTAATCAAACCTGCAGGTACTGTAACAGTGAACTTCCAGGCAACAGCAGGCAGCTGGCGCTCCACTGGAGGTTGGCGATCAGTTTGTTGACTGTTGTCGGACAATCGGGAGGTGAACCTCCTGCATTGGGTGATGGATAGGTGTAAGGCAGGCGATGGACAGGCAAGAGGCAGGCAAATGGCAGATGATAGCCACCTGACAGTGAGCAATATGCACTCAAAAAAGGTGTCGATATGCTGGCAGACTGCTGGTGGTCACAGCAGACAAATGGAGTAAACAGCAGGGCATCAATAAGCAGCAAAAACTGCCTCACCAAGAAACAGATATCCTCTGCTTGAAACTGGAGTTATGGAGTGACAAGGAACACAGTCTCCCCCTAGTCCGCCATCTTGGATCCCCTGATTTCATCTTATAAAGGTAGCAATCCTACTATGAAGTTCCCAGTCTCATGATCTCATCTTAACATAATTATTTCTAAAAGTCCAATCTAAAATATCATCCCATGGGTGATTCAAATATGAATTTCATAAAGAGTAAAGTAGTCCTTAGGAAAAATATAAAATGTTGACAATCCTATATGGTTATATAATTTCTTTTATGAATGTATATTAGCAAAAAATTTGACATACTTCATCTATAGACAGAAGTTCAATGTTAAACTAATTTTTTGGTCTTCATCTAATATTTCTGTATATGATACTGTTCTTTTTCAGGGAATAAGTCACCTTGAAAAGTTAAAGAATCATAGATTTGAAAATACATTAAAGCATAGAGGATAAACTAAGAACAGCACAAGTTCATTTTGATGTCCCTAAAGCCCAGAAGATTTATTTGCATGAATAAGGATTCAGGAATTATGTTGAATTTGTATGAATAAAACTATGGTTTCAAAGCAATTTGGTATAAAAATAGGAACTAGAATAATACAGAATTAGATTAGGATTGAGAGGATATGAAGCTAATTTTGACTGCTTTTGAGCACAGCCCAAATATCAGGTGTCTTCACCCAATAGCCAGTACTAGACATCAGTTATTCATTTCACATTTTGAGAACCTTAGTAGACCACATGACAATATCAAAATTTATGTCACCTAATGATAACGCTTGTGAAACCAAGAACCCTTCTTCCCCATCGCTAATTCAATATGATAGAATTATTACATAGATAATTATGACACAGTCTCATCAAAATAGCTAAATTGAATGCATATGTAGAGGGTTTAAATGAGGAAATCTATCCAAGGAGAATACAAGGGTTGAAAACCTGATATTTCATTTTGTATATCTTATACTCAAGGCAATTGTTTCTACAAAATTTATGTGTTCATAAGAGCCTGTCCTAGTAAACAGCAAAGGGTTATTTTCATCATCATTGTAGAGAAAGAAAACTAAATCCTAGGAAGTTAAGGTAAATTTTTGTGTCAATAAAAACTATAAAATTGAGATTTAAACTTAGAATTTAGAAAAACAAATTGAAAAATAAATACCAAAACTTTATGTAGTGAACTGATTTGGTAGTTGAGTGCCTGTTAGGCTTAATTATATTTCTCAGCTTGACTAGGCTCTCATGCCCAGTTGCTTTGGAAAACACTGATCTACATGTTTTTGTGAAAGGTTTTTTTAATATATAATTAATATTTAAAGTTGCAATCTGAGTACAATTGATTATTCTCCATAATGCAGATGGACCTCACCCAGTTAGTTGAACACCTTAAAAGACTAAGGTTTCTGGAAGAAAATCTAGCACTGAATCTGCAACAAACTGAAAAAGAAAACAAACAAACAGAACAAAACAAAAAAGCAGAAACTCTAAAAGTTCCCAGCCTGCCTGCAAACCTCAAATGCTATGTGCAGCATCAAATCTTATCTGAAATTCCAGCCAATTAGCCCTCCCTAAGGATTTTGGATTTGGTATCTACCACAATTATCTGGGCCAATTCTTTGAAATAATTATCTCTACATATGAATGTATATATTATTTTATTGGTTGTTCTTTTTAAAGAATCATGAATAATTAAGAGCTATTCCTATTATCTCATTAAATAAGGTCACCTAAAGAAAATATTTTATATAATACAGATATTTTTTCTTTTATTTAACAATCTAATAAATTAGTTCAGTAACCAATAGAACTTATCTTCCAAATCTGCCTGCTTAATCCGATTTTACTTCCTTTTGAGGCAGCTGGTTTCTATTCTCTATTATATTTCTATGTTTGTATACACCTGTATTCATGATGTACATATTCAGTTCCTACCATTTGCAAAACAGAGGTTTGGAATCTCTGTCTTGCAAGTAGCTTGGGGTCAGAACATCCTCCAAACTTGCTATGTGGAAGGCTTAGTAACCAGCTTGGCAGAAATGAGAAGTGGTGAAACTTTAAGAAGTGCTTAGGATGTTCTGTAGTGCAGTCTTTCTAATTGTAAATTCTTTTAACTTTTGTTTATCGTGGAAAGATTTTATTTCATTGTTAAATCTGAAGGTTAGTTTTGCTGGATATAGGATTCTTGGTTGGCATTTATGTCCTTTCAGAGCTTGAAATGTATTATTCCAGGCCCTTGCTTTTAGAGTCTGGACTGAGAAGTCTGCTGATATTTTTATTGGTTTCCCTTTATATGTAATCTGATGCTTTTATCTTGCAGCCTTTAAAATTCTATGTTCATCTTGTATATGAGGTAATAAGTCAATCCCAAAAAACCAAAGGACGAATGTTCTCTCTGATATGTGGATGCTGACTCACAATGGGAGGTTCACTGATTGGAGAGGGGATGGGGGAAATGGCAGGGGGATGGGAATGGGAAAGACAGTAGAATGAATCAGACATAGTTTTCCTATGTTCATATATGAATACACGACCAGTGTAACTTCACATCATTTACAACCTCAAGCATGGGAAGTTATACTCCATCTATGTATGATATTTCAAATACATTCCACTGTCATGTATAACTAAAAAGAACAATTTTTTTTAAAAACGGATTATTGTGGGAATTAAAGGAGATCCTGGTTGTGAAAGAACTCTACAGACATTGAAAGTTTTATTACTCACTTAAAAAAAAAAAAGTGCCACATAGTGGGAGATCTTATAGTCACGGTGGGCATGCCTGTCTTCTTTCTTTCTTTTCTTTCTTTCTTTCTTTCTTTCTTTCTTTCTTTCTTTCTTTCTTTCTTTCTTCTCTCTCTCTCTCTCTCTCTCTCTCTCTCTTCTTTCTTTCTTTCTTCCTTTCTTTCCTTCTTTCTTTCCAACTTAAATTTATTTGTTTGTTTGTTTGTTTTAATTTGTTCTACTTAGTTATACATGACAGCAGAATGTATTTCAACCCATTGTGCTCCATAAATGTGGCACAGTTTCTCATTCCCCTGGCTGTACTTGATGAAATCATATAAGTATAAAGGGTAATAATGTTCGTCTCATTACACCACCCTTTCTACCCCCATACCTGCTCTGCTCCCCTCTCTCCCAAAGCTCCTCCATTCTTCCCTATCTCCATCCCCCAATTATGGATCAGCATCTGCTTATCAGAGAAAACATTCAGAATTTGGTTTGGGGGGTTTGGCTTATTTCACTTAGCATATTTCCCAACTCCATCCATTTACCTGTGAATGCCATAATTTCATTCTTCTTTAACATTGAGTAATATTCCATTGTGTACATATACCACATTTTCTTTATGCATTCATCAGTTTGAAGGGAATCTAGGTTGGTTCCATAGTTTATCTATTGTGAATTGAGCTGCTATAAACATTAACGTGGTTCTGTTACTGTGGTATACTGATTTTGTCTTTTGGGTATGAACCAAGGAGTGGGATAGCTGGGTCAAATGGTAGTTCAATTCCTCTTTTCTCTTTCCTTCTGCTGGTAGAACAGTTTTGTTTCACCACATGCTTTTGCCATGAGGTTGGTACCAACCAAAGTTGAACTGACACCGACAAACCAGGAGTCAAAATAAGACTTTCCTCATTATAAGTTGATATATCAGGTATTTTTTACAACACGAAAAAGCTGACAAACACACATGGATTTAGGACTTTCTTCTTTGTGAATAATAGCAATACAATTAAATATGCATAAAAATAAGAATGTGTTGGCTCATGTACTGAATCATGGAACAATTATAGAAGAACCTGGGTTTCTGGGGTCACTGGAGCTGGACCCTCAGACTGTCAGAACAATCTATATTTATATTCCACTCTTTTTTCCCCCCCCAATTCATTCTCTTATACTACAGACCCTCATTTTGTGGAAGGAGAATTGCCACTGACAGATACAGAGCCTCACATGTCCCTCTCTGGCAAGGAATTGAGAATTTTTCTTTGATTTTAAGTGAAATAATATCCTGATCAGGATTTCTGACGTGCTCTTTGTTATGTGCACACCCATGACCAATTAAAAATGATAACAAACTGTGACCTGAAAGTTGTTTCCCTACTCAAACCACATATAATCTTCCTAAAGGAAAATAGAGATGTCTTACTGATTGAGAAAATAGTGGATGATCTCTATAATCATTTTCTGCATGGCCCATTGTACCCTGTAAGCGCAAAAGGACGACAAGCAGACCTCCATGGATTCAGAGAACTCTTTATTCCTTTGTGGACTTTGGCACCATTTGGGTCCACATTCTGATGGGAAAATGATCCCCGGTTACAGGGGGTATTCTGGTTTTATAGGGTATGAGGTTGATGATGTAATCATTGTGTACATGCAGTTTTGACCATCAGGGGCTAGTTGTAGAGGTTAAAGCCAGACCCTGAAGGATGAGTATTCAAATCTTGCACAGTGTTATTCAGGACTAGGTTGACATGCAGAAGGCCAAGGTTTAGGGCCTCGCATTCCATATCTGCCCCTTTCCTTTAGGGAACATTGTTATCAGGAATGTACTGGGAGAGGTTTAATATTTGGCCAATTTCAATTCCCACTTCCCAAGCCACACATCCCTCCATTTTATTAGTGAGTTATCTTATAGGAATTTTATTTTTCCATAACCCTTCATACCCCAGTGTGTCTCCTCATGACTTCAACAACATACTAAAATTTGCCTATATTATGGAGGGAGGAGAGCAAAATCTTTCAATTACTTATGAACATAAGAAGTAATAAACCCATCTACCAACATGCCCCCCCCAAATCTCCTATTTGGTCTTCCAGTTAACAAGGTTTTGGATGGTTTTATTTTAATTTTGTCAATGTGAACATATACTTGCAATGAATTTTGGTGATGGGATATATGAGGTTATACTTTCAATAATATATTTCAAGTAAATTATTAAGAAATTATATTGGTCACTTAAAAAATAAGATCCCATAAATAAACATATGGTCAAAATCTCATTAATATATAAGAAAAGCAGCTCTGTAAAGAGTGGAAATTATGTGACTACATATAAAGATCTAGATAATCCTGATGATCCAGTTTGATCAAGTTACACACTGTCTTATGTACTATACATAGGGTCAATTCTCCTCAAAATATAACACTTTGAAGTAAAGATTTGATGAATAATATAGATTTTAATATTTCCTCTGAAGCATTTGAATTGCTGAAATTCTATTTTTATTGCAAATCATATCCACATACTCTAACAGTCACTTAAGCAGCGATTCAATTGATATCTTCTACAGATTCTTTGTGGAATATATAATCTTACTAGTTGTGTTCATATTTTGCTTCTAAACATTTAAACCAACATATAATTGAGGCTCCAAAACACTACTACAAAAATATTGCTATAGAAACTTGACTCAAATATTATTAAATCAAGTTTTCCCATTGACCATAAAGATTTTAATATAATTTATAATAATAACTGAATCAGAAAACCACAGGATTTCTATCTTAAATAATGCAATTCTTACTGTATCATTCACAATGAACTAGTTCAGATATTTAAGCCAAAATAACTTCCTCATATAAGCTGTTGAATAGTTTTGAAGAAAATAAATTGGTTCTAAAATTCACTATCAAAATGAAGTTTTTCTTTAACTTCGAATCAGATAGTAGTACTACTTATTATTGAACATACTTCTACTTCAGAACAACGAAAACCATGTATTATCACATAAAAAACTTGACTTTCTGTAAATTATATACATTTTATGATGCAATTAAATAAACACAACTCTCTACAATGATCTATGAATGATCTATAGAAGTTATAAAATTTCATCTATCTATCTTTCTTAAAAACACTTTTCACTAATGGCTAAATAAAGCATTCTAATAGTGTGTCTGTCTGGATTGGTTACTCTTTTCCATTTCCTTTTGTTTCTCCATAATGTGTTTCATCCTATTCTTATTTCATTTAGGTTTATGGAAATTGCCTTTTAACAGCACCTTATTTATTATCAGACTATGTTTTTCTACAAATTCAAAATTACAGGTAGTTTATCTGAAATAAAATGGTTTAAAAATCACAACTTTTCTCCAGTACACCCTGAAACATACACACTGACTTCCATCCTTTTTTAAAACTAGTTCATGATTTTTCTCTCTTTGCACTTTGCTGAAGGACTATTGTGTATTCTTTTTTTTTTTTTTAATTTGTTCTAATTAGTTATACATGACAGCAGAATGCATTTCAACTCATTGTACATAAATGGAGCCCAACTTCTCATTTCTCTGACTGTCCACCATGCAGAGTCACACCATTCGTGCAATCATACATGTACGTAGGGTAATAATGTAATGTCCGTGTCATTACATCATCTTTCCCACCACCACACCCTCTCTCTCCCCTCAGTCCCCTCTGCCCAATCCAAAGTTCATCCATTCTTCCCTAGTCCCCCTCCCACATTATAAATCAGCATTCACTTATGAGAGAAAACATTTTTTTTTTTTTTAAGTTGATCTGGCCATTTTATTTTCACCCACATTCCTTTATTTACAAAATCATTGGCTTAACAATTCTGAGTTAATTGCTGCATCAGCGTTGCACACAGGCTGATCAGTTGCAGGTGTTTATCAGCACCATCTGCTAAGCATTTATCAACTTCAGCAAGTTTTTCTGTAATAATGGACTTTTATTTGTCAGAAAGGTTCCCATTTTCTACAACCACATCATGGAGTTGATTTACAAGTTGAGTTGCTGCATGACCCTCATCTGTTGGGACTAATGACATGTTAACTAACTCAGGCTGACTCCTTACTCTCTGGCAAGTAAGCAAGATAAGGCGTTTTCAATAGTTAATGACGATAAACAGGACCATCTTCAGGGATTGGTTAACAACAGTTCTGAGAACATGATCAGCTCGTGCTTGCCATATAGTCCTATGGGACTCTCACCTGCGTGAACCCCCCAATACCTTGCTGACCTTTAAGTTAATTGGTTCCCACCTAGCCCCCACCCTATATAAAAGCTGTGTGACTTCCTCAATAAACAAGATTCCTGCTGTGCCTCGTGCGCTGACAGACCTCCCGGCTCTGGTGTGTTTCCTTTGCCACCGACACTCATTATCCTGCTCTGCCCCATATTCTCCTCAGGTGGGCCCTGAGGAGGTACATCAGACCTTGTTGTCCAACAGGGAACAACACTCATCTATTAAGTCCTTCACTAAAACTTCCAGTTTGTCAAAGAAGCCACTCTGACATACAGCAAATATGCCATCAGTTACCTCAGCTGGTATTACCCCAGCAATGTCTGTGATCACTTTTTCCATGACTTCTTTTCCACCTGTTAATTGAGTAGCACTTCGAAGAAATGTAATGGCTTTCCTTAAGTCTCCTTCTGATACTTTAACAAGATATGCTATTCCCTCATTACTAATTTTGACGTTTTCCTTTTCAGCAATGTCTAGTAATTGCTGTTGTTGAGTTTTATCTGACAGAGGTTTGAAGTGGAATTTTGAACATCTAGAGGTCAGGGGTTCAATTATCCTACTAACATAGTTACAGATGAGACAGAAACGTATGGTTTTAGACTCTTTCTCCATGGTATGTCTTAAAGCTGCCTGAGCAGCTGAGGTCATAGAATTGGCTTCATCCAAAATTACAATTTAAAAGGAGGACGTGGCTTTCCATCTGTATGACTTCCTGACACAGTTAATTGAGTAAAATTTTTCACTTTCTCTCTAACTACCTGTATTCCACATTACATTTGACCTTTGGTTTTTTGGGGGATTGGCTTATTTCCCTTAGCATGATATTCTACAACTCCATCCATTTACCAGCAAATGTCAGAATTTCATTCATCTTTAAAGCTAATATTCCATCCTCTCTCTCTCTCTGTGTGTGTGTGTCTCTGTCTTTGTCTCTCTCTCTCTCTCTCTCTCTCTCTCTCTCTCTCTATATATATATATATATATATATATATATATATCACATTTTCTTCATCCTTTCATCTGTTAAAGGATGCCTAGGTTAGTTCCATAGTTTAGCTATCATGAATTGAGATGTGGCTGCATCACTGTAGTATGCTGATTTTAAGTCCTTTGGATATAGACTGAAGAGTGGGATAGCTGGGTCAAATGTTGGTTCCTTTCCAAGTTTTCTGAGGAATTTCCATATGGTTTTCCAGTGTGGTTGCACTAATTTGCAGTTCCACCAGCAATGTGTGAGTGTACCTTTTTCCCACATCCTTGCCAATACTTGTTGTTAGCTCTATTCTTGATAATTGCCATTCTGACTAGAGTGAGATAAAATCTTAGAGTAGTTTTTACTTTTATTTCTCTAATTGCAACAGATGCTGAACGTTCTTTCATATATTTGTTGATCGATTGTGTTTCTTCCTCTGTGAAATGTCTGTTCAGTTCCTTAGCCCATAGATTGGATCATTTGTTTTTTGTTGTTGAGTTCTTTACATATCCTGGAGATTAATGCTCTATCTGAGGTGTGTGTGATAAAAATTGTTCTACCATTCTGTAGACTCTTTCTTTGTGTTATTGATTGCTTCCTTTGCTGAGAGGAAGCTTTTTAGTTTGAATCCATCCCATTTATTGGTTCTTGATTTTATTTCTTGTGCTTTAGGAATCTTGCTAAGGAAATCAGGTCCTAAGCCAACATGATGAAGATTTGGGCCTACTTTTCAATCTATTAGGCACAGGATCTCTGGTCTAATTCCTAGGTCCTTGATTCACTTGGAATTGAGTTTTGTGCAGGGTGGGAGGAATCCAATTTAATTTTACTACATATGAATTTCTAGTTTTCACAGCATCATTTGTTAAATATGCTGTCTTTTCTCCAATGTAAGTTTTTGGCACCTTTTTGTAGTATGAGATAACTGTATTTATGTGGGATTATCTCTGTACCCTTGGTCTACAAGTCTATTTTGTTTCAAAACCATGTTGTTTTTTGTTAGCATAGCTCTGTAGTATACTTTAAGTTATGATATTGTGATGCCTCTTACTTCACTCTTCTTGCTAAGAATTTCTTTGGCTATTCTGGGTATTTTATTTTTCCAAATGAATTTCATGATTGTTTTTCTATTTATAAGAAGAATGACATTGGGATTTTAGTAGAAATTGCATTAACTCTGTATAATACTTTTGGTAATATGGCCATTTTGACAATATTAATTCTACCTATATAAGAACATGGGAGATCTTTCCATCTTCCAGGGTCTTCTTCAATTTCTTTCTTTAGTGTTCTGTAGTTTTCATTGTAGAGGTCTTTCACCTCTTTTGTTGGATTGATTCCCAAGTGGTTTTTTTTTTTTTCTTTTTTTTTGAGGCTATTTGAATGGGGTGGTTTTCCTAATTTTTCTTTCAGAGGATTCATCACTGATGTATAGATATGCATTTGATTGATTTACAGGTATTGATTTTATATCCTGATACTTTGCTGAATTCATTTATTAGTTCTAGAAGTTTTCTGGTGGAATTTTTTGGATCTTCTACTTATAGAATCATGTCTTGAGCAAGTCCTGAAAACTCTTGCCAGATCAATTAGACAGATGAAATAAATTAAAGGAAAATGAATAGGAAAAAAAGATCTCAAACTGTCATCATAACCAATTAGATGGTTCTACATAGTTTTTAAGAGTAACTTTGTGATTATCAGTGAATGTAAATTGTTTAATCCGTGGAAATTAAAATGCATGTCAGAATATGCATGCAGTCAGAACAGTAGAGGAAGTGGACTCAATCTCTAAATCATGGAATTTTAAAAACAAATTCAAGTAGAACTGTTTACTAAGTTCAATGTCGATGAAAGATACTTGCTACAATTTTAGGAGGAAAAGCAAAGATGAAGCAAGAGTTCATTCCAAAGTAGTGATAGAAGAGAAAATCTAATGTGAGGAATATAAAACTGGTCTATATGAGTTAGCGAGTAAGCATATGTATGTGTGTTTGTGTGTGTGTATGTGTGTGTGTGTATGCAGTAGTTAAAATTGTAAATGTATGTCAATATTCATAGCAGCTCAATTCACAATAGCTAGATTGTGGAACCAAACTAGATGCCATTCAATTGATGAATGGATAAACTGTGATATATATATACACACAATGGAGTATTATTCAGCCATAAAGAAGAATAAAATTATGGCATTTGCTAGTAAATGGATGAATTTGGAAAATATCATGCTAAGTAAAATAGGCCAAGCCCTAAAAACCAAAGGCCAAATGTTTTCTCTGATAAGTGCATGACAATATATAATGAGCGGGTGTGGAAGGGGGAAGAGAAGAATGGAGAAATGAAACAGATAGTATTACCCTATGTATATGTCTGATTACATGAATGGTGTGAATCTACATTGTGTACAAACATAGAAATGAAAAGTTGTACCCCATTTGTGTACAATGAATTAAAATGCAGTTTGTAAAAATAAAAAAGATTTTAATAAAAAAATTGTAAATTTAGGTAAGGAAGTGTTCTTAGCTAAAAAAAATCTACCAAAACAAATCTATAAGAAGTAGTGTGGAAAAGTCATTCAATTTAATAAAAATTAATGCTTTAAAAATATAAATCCAATGTAACTTTTCAGATGTTGCTCTCATAAGAAATATATTTGCTGAATGTAGATGTCATTAAAAGAAAGTGAAGAGCAGACTTTGAAAGAATATACAGGTAACAATCTTTGGACACTCATGTAAGCTGCTGTGCTAAGCAGTTGACATATGCTGTTTAAACTTTACAAAAATATAGGTACAAATTATTGTAATGTGATTCTCCAGATGATGACCCTGAAGTACAGACAGTATACTTATTTAAAAAAAAACATCTCATGACTGAAAAATTCTGACTCTGGAATTCGGATCTAGACTCTCTACTTAAAGAACATGACATTTCAATACTTCTGTTCTACTTTCTTCATGCATTATGTGCACCTATGCTTTTTACAAGACACCACATGAAGAAGAATTTTTTTTCATTTTTGACTTAAACAAAAACAGGAACTGAATGTCTATGATAGTTGGAAAATAAATTATGTCACAGACTCTCCTCATTCTCTTCTCATTTTTCAAAGAATTGCTCTTTCCTCTATTCATATTTTCTTGGTTATGACTCAGAAATCCAGTGTAATCAAGTGTCACTTCTAATAACTTGATGCATATCTTGCTCTTTAAGAAATCTAGGAAAGAATGCTTCACATCAATCCATTATCAACTACCAATGTGATACTTTGCTTTTAAAAGCTGTATCAAATTTCACCTGCAAATTGAAAAGACAGGTTCTGTTCTGCTCAGTAGAAGGATAGCTGCAAGTTCTTACCTTAATGCAGGATGACATACTATGCAGCTGATATAAACAGATGACACTGACTGGCACATCCTGTGAAGTTACCCAGAGGAAGTGTGTGCCTTTGACAGAGTAGCAGTTGCCAGAGATGCCAGAGGCACATTTATCCACAGCACTGGGCTACTTTCCATAAGCATAGCCACTTCTGTATCCTGAGTTTCTGGTGGCTCCCATGTCTTAGGGCTCTTTTCCAGGAGAGTTATCAAGTCATGTCAAAAAGCAATTTTGATTCTTAACTGCTTTTGTCACTCCATATTACATTATATAGTATTATCATTTTAGGTATTTTAATCACATTTTTGTCCTATATATATTTGTATAGACTCTGTAAAATAAATGTGAATATTTGTTTTTACGTTACTCCGATTTATTTGCACCTTTATGAGAAGATCTGTGCACATGATATCTCTAGGTTATTGTATGATCTATTGTCTAGCATATATAAAAACTAATGGTACAAATTTAAGCCTTCATCAAATGATACCTTTGCAGAAAAATGAATTCTCTGACATGAGGTCCTTTAAGTTCTAATATATATATAATATAAAATCTCAAGCAAATGTAACAACGGTTGTGAGATTTAATAAAGAGAAATTAATTTGAACATGTGTAGTCAACATTCCATGGATCAAATGCAAAAAGTAACTGAAACCACAAGGGAAACCTAAATTTGAAAAAAAAAAAATTCATTCACTTTACTTTCAATGATTTTTGTCCATCTTCTGTGTTCAGATTCAAAGCTTTCAAACTCTTAGGTTTAATTAATTAAATTAAACCTCAGATGGTTTAATAACAAAAGTAAAAAAGTATTTATCTCAAGTGTTTTATACATTTCTTTGTATGAATGTAGTTGTATATTTCCCCATACATGAAATATTGTTGCTTACTAAGAAAATATGGAGATGCTGTAAGACATTCTCCTTCACTTTTTGGGTAAGCCAATGTAGGACATGTAAGATGGTATAAGGAAGTTCTTTCTGTAAAGGTCTTGGAGAGGTAGTAGCATCATATATTTTTCCTTTATTTTTTTAAATTGTATTTGTTCTAATTAGTTGTACATGGCAGTAGAATGCATTTATACATTTTGATAGATCATACATAAATAGAGTGTAAGCTATCATTTCTCTGATTATACATATTGCAGGATCATATCAGTAATGCAGTCATACATGTATGTGAGGTAACAAACAGGATGAAAGGGAGGCAGAGGAGGCAAAGAAATCAAGAAGACAAAAGCAAAATGAGTAATCAGTCAATGTTTGACACAGGGCAAAGAATGAGAATAAGGAGTTTGCACTTTTCTATCATAGATGTTAACCCACCAGAGCTCAGCAGCAAAGTGGAAGAACTGACTCAATTCTTTTTGCTGTTTTGCTGTTGTTGTTTCTCAGAACTCTACCATCATATTGAGGTCAGTCTCTTAAGGGAATGAACACCAAAATAAAGAAACCAATGAGAAGGTGTTATTGAAATCCAAATAGAAGATGATAATAGTTAATACTTCAACCTCTTGAAATCATAAGTCAATATGACTTTTAATAGAGACTGAACAATTTAACACCACAACATTGAAGTAGAAGACAGGACATAAGGATTAAAAGAATTAGTTTTAGGGAAAGAATAGGAACATACAAATAAAACTGAATTTGTCCAGTGGCTACTGTTTTGTGGGTGCTTTGCTGGGCATGTATTACATATCTTAATACCCTCAATCTCTCCATGAAGGATCCATAGTCACTTTAAAAAAAAAAAGACGATGAATATACTTTAGCAATTAGATATAGATCTTGGATTGAAAAAAAATCTTTCAGGTTGCTTCATGAGATTCATTTCAAAGCATTGTATGACAGAAATATAAGGCAAATATATTAATGGAAAACATACCCTCTATGTTCACACAGGCTTAAAACATAGTAGAATGAAGAAAAGTTTAGATGAATTCATGGATGATTGCTTTAGGGTATGTTTTTAAAGCACTTGTTAGTAATACATATCTGGATCACATTGTCAAGAAATAGTTGGGAACAATGCAGTGAGTTATTTCGTGGTTTGACCCCCTATGTCTTTGCTTAACACTTTAATGAAAGCTAAAGCTGCAGTTGGTAGAAATGCCTTAGTCTCTGAAGGATCCTGTGAGGAAGCACAGTAGTGCTTGAGCCAAGTAATCAGGCAGTCACTGTGTGCCTAATTAGTTTTCCTGGCAGAGGGAGCTCTTTTATTTGTGGTAGGAGGACAGCAGCCTCCTCACTGTCCCAATCTGATGATTGAAAAAATAACTTCATAAAGACACTGTTGACAGTCGATAAATGATATGAGAATGCCATTTAAAACATTAGCAAAAGGATTTAATGAGAAATACATATTATGCAGATAGTCTATAATTCTCCTATAGTTTTGTTAGTTTTAATTTACTGCATATAAAGTTAGAAAACCAAGCATTTTTTTCATAAGTTTTTGAAAAGTATATTTATCAACTAAGTATTGGTACACAAATTACAATTTTAATTTTTTCTGAGGTTTTTTTTCAAAATTATGACTGTCTTTAAGCAAACTTAGGTTTCTTAACTGTTCAAAATTGCAGTATGGGGACCTCTTAAAACCATTTACATGATATGTTGAACATTATTGCTAGTCACTTAGTGTTCCATAAACAGCATTTTCCTTTTGTATATTGTTCTAGGGTTACAGGTATTTTAAAAGATGGCTTCATATTACTAAAATGTTTTTAAATATTTATTTCTTGCTTATAACAGAATATATACTTTAGACTACAATGACATTCCTAAATAACTCCTACGAATAATGCTAAATGTAAATAAATGTTCATGGTCAAAGTAACCAGTTTAGATAATTAGGCTTTATGGTTATATGACTTTTCATATCCAAAATTATCATTTTTAAAAAATATCTAATATTATCATTTGTGTTTAACATGATAATTTACAAATTTACTTTGTAGTGATTGCATGGTGGAAGCCACTTCTGAATGATTTTTTAAAAGATCCTAAAGAAAACTGTCATTAAATTTGCAATTATTAAAGTCTAAATAGATTATAAAATGCAAATATGTGTTCTAAATCATGCAATTGCTAATACTATGTAAAATAATGAATTCAAAATTTTTATTGTATAATTTGCCCATCCTTGTAAACCTTGAAAGAAAGGCAAATTACCGAATTTTCTAATAGGAACCAAAGTAAACTTTCTGTTTCATAGATAGTTAAACATAAAAATAAAACATTTTAAAATGGATGTGTGTGTTTGTGTATGTGTGTCTGCATCATTCAAATAAAATAAACATTTATACTTTAATGTACTTTTATACCAATTACTTCCTAAACGGATTTAGAAATTTTTCTTTAACACTAAATATACTTTGAAAACTCTATTTTCAATAAATTAAACACTGTTAACAACGTAACTAACATTTTACAGTGGATTTTGTTATTTGATCATATTATATCGCCATTGTAACATTTCTAATTTTTTTTTTTTTTTTTTTTTGGTACTAAGGATTGAATGCAGGGACACACAACCACATTCCAAGTCCTTTTTTATTCTGAGACAGACTCTTGCTAGGTTGATTGGGGCCTTGCTAAATTGCTCTGGCTGGTCTTGAACTTGTCCTGCTTCAATCTTCTGAGCTGCTGGGATTATAGGTGTACACCTGGCCTATCTAATGTTTTGAGTACATATCTTATTGCTTCCTTTGGGAAAATTATTTAATATTTAAAATAAATTAATGGCATTCTTTAAATGAGTTTAATGAGTCAAAGGGAATGAAAACCTCAAGTTCTTTAAACCTATGTACACGTGCTTTACAAAAATCTTATGTAATTTAAACTCACGATGAGTGCAAAAAGCTATAGGAGGTTGGAGTTTTTACACGGATGGTGGGATTGATAAATTCTGATCAATGGGAAGTAAGTTTACAGATAGAAAAGTCAAGACATTCTGGTGGGCTGAGACACAGTAGGGTGACTACGAATTATAATAATATATTGCATTTTTCAAAAATCTAGAAGTAAAGTTTTTTGAGTTTCTTAACCTCAGAGAAGCAAGAAATGTTTGAGGGAATAGATATACTAAACCTGATTTGTACATATATATATACATGTATCAAAACATTGCATGGTATACTATAAATATGTACAATTTCTCAGCTTTTAAATGCCAACTAAAAAATAAATTTAAAATAGTAAAAAGTTCCATGTGGAGAAAAAAATAGTAGATCAGAGGAACTCACAATATCATAACAGCTCTTCAAGACTGAACTAAAGTTGCCGGGACTTGGTGGTGCACTACTGTAATCCTAGTGACAACTGTCATGAATATTTAATCTTTTTAGCCTATTCTATATTATCTCTCACCCACTTTTTTTTTGGCTAATAGAATTATAGAAATCATTAGTCATAACTTTTGTAGCATATATGGATAATGTGGTTATTATCCATAATAAGTTAATGTGGTTACTGGTGGTTACTCTCTCTCTCAAAGTGGAATTGATGGTTGACCTTTTTTTTTACTATCTCCCCAGTCCCAGATGGTTGACCTTAACACTGATTAGAATGATCAAATGCGTTCAAGCTAAGACATATCCCCAGCCCAAAGCTTATTATAAAGAGATGACTACTCAACTAAAGTATGCCCACACAGAAGAGTAAGAGGAACCCATCACAAAAGATGCACAAACATAGGACCTCAGAAAACTTGAGTAATAGGACAAACAAATGAACTACGAAATTAATAAAAACCCTAAACAATCCACAAATAAGGAAGTTAATTAAATCCCGTACAAAGAATCTTAAAAGATGAATTGTAAAATAATACCTTATCCCAAATTATACTGCTAAGCTATAATAATAAACACAGCATGGTATTGGCATCAAAACAGAGAATAGAATACACAGACAAACACACATAGATATACTGATAAGATACTTGACAAAAGTGCCAAAACCATATGTTGGAGAAAAAATAACATGTTAAACAAATGGTTCTACAACAACTGAATATACATAAGTAGAAAAATGAAACTACATCTCTCTCTTTAACCTTGAACAAGAATCAACTGAAAGATGATCAAAGACCTAGGAATTAGACCAGAAATTTTGCACTGTTAGAAGACAACAAAAGTTCAACAAAATAAAATATTGGCACAGGCACAAGTCATGTTAGCCTAAGATCTGACTTCCTTAACAAGACCCCTAAAGCACAAGAAGTAAGATCAAGAATAAATAAATAGGATGGATTCAAACTAAAAATCTTCTCAGCAAAGGAAACAATCAATAATGTGAAGAGAGTGCTTACTGATTGGGAGGAAATCTTGATCACATGCACACATGCACCTCAGATAAAGCATTAATCTCCAAGATATACGAAGAACTCAAAATACTTAACACCAAAAAAACAAATAACCCAATCAATAAATGGGCTAAGGAACTGAGCAGACACTTCACAGAAAGAGAAATACAATCAATCAACAAACCTGAAAAAATGTTCAGCATCTCTAGTAATTAGAGAAATGCAAGTCAAAACTACTCTTAAGATTTCAATCTCACTCTAGTCAGAATGGCAATTATCAAGAATGTAAGTAACAATAAATGTTGATGAGGAAGTGGGGGAAAAAGGTACATTCATACATTGCTGGTGGAAAGGCAAATTGGTGAAGCATTATGGAAAGACTTATGAAGATTTCTCGGAAAACTTGGAAAGGAATCACCAATTGACCCAGCCATCCCACTCCTCAGTCTATACCCAAAGGACTTAAAATCAGCATACTACAGTGATGCAGCCACATCAATGCTTATAGCAGCTCAACTCACAATAGCTAAACTATGGAACCAACCTAAGCATCCTTTAACAGATGAAAGGATGAATATATATATGATGGAAAATTAGCTTTAAAGATGAATGAAATTCTGGCATTTACTGGTAAATGGATGCAGTTGTAGAATATCATGCTAAGCAAACTAAGCCAATCCCAAAAAAAACAAAAACTGAATGTTTTCTCTAATATGTGGATGTTAATTCAAAATAAGTCAGGGGAGTGTGGGAAGAATAGAATTACTTTAGATTAGGTAAAGGGTAGTGAAGGAAAGGGAAGGTGTTCGAGGTTAAGAAGGATAGTAGAGTGAAACAGACATTATTACCTCATGTACACGTATAACTGCATGACGATGTGATCCTACAACATGTACGATCAGAAAAATGAGAAAATGTACTCCATTTATGTGTGATTTATCAAAATGCATTCTACTGTCATGTATAACTAATTAGAACAAGTAAAAAAAAAGATGCTACTACATTTAAAATTTTCTGTACAGCAAAGGAAACAATTAATATAATAAATAAAGAACCTATAGGATGGGAGAATTTTTTTTTCTAGCTACTCCTCTGAAAGGAGATTAGTGTTCAGAATAAATAAAGAACTCAAGAAACTGAATACCAAATAAAAAAGAAAAAATGAAAACAAATAATCCAATGAATAAATAGGCATAAAATCTAAACGGACATTTTACGAAAGTAGAAACACAAATGGCCAACAAATACATGAAAAGATGTTTAGCAACTCTAGCAATCAGGGAAATAAAATTCAAAAGTACATTGAGATTTTATCTTACTCCAGTCAAAATGGTAATATTCAAGAATACTAATATTAATAAATTCTGGCATGGATATGGAGGAGTACATTTTTCATGGGACTGCACATTAGTTTCAACCACTTTGGAAAGCACTATGCTGATTTTTCAAAAGACTAGTAATGGAACTACTATATGAGCCAGCCATCACTCTACTAGGTATTTATACAAAAGTTCTAAGATCAACATACCATAGTGATACTGACAAATCAATGTTATACTAGTGCAATTTACAATAGTTAAGTCAACAAATGAATGAAGAGAGAAAATGTGACATATATCCATTAGAGTTTTACTCATCCATAAAGAAGAATGAAATTATGTTATTTTCTTATAAATCAATCAAGATAGAGATGATCATGCTACATGAAATAAGACAGACTCTGAAAGTCAGGGGTGGAATGTTTTTCTCATACTTGAAAGCTAGAAAAATAAAATAAGGGGAGAGAAATGGAAAGAATTCCATGAAAACAGAAGAGAGATCAGTGCAGTATAGGAAGGAGGTAGTTGGGGAGGAAGGAGGGAGATGAAATAGGAAGAACTGCTGAATGAAATTAGTCAAATTATGTCTATGCACATATGAATACATCACAGTGAATTTCACCTTTTTGCTTATCTATAAATCACCAATTTAAAAAAATAAAAAGAAGGAAGATCAGTCAAGGAAGGGAGGAAGGAGGAGAGAAGGGCAAAAGGAAGTACTGGGGAATGAATAGAACAAATTTTATTCCACACATATGTAATCAAGTAAAAATGAATTCCAATATTATGCATAAGTATGATGCACTGTGAAAAACTTTGACATTATTAATTAATTGTTATAAGATGTGATGATGATCTAAGAGGAAAAAAATCCTGAATGTGAAAAAGTATTTCAATAAAAAGAGATTTTGAAAAAAGAACCACAGAGAAATTTTGGAAACAAAAGACTAAGTAATTAAAATAAATAATTAAGTAGAAGTCTCCCCAATAGATTAGAACAGTGGAGGACAGAATCTAGAACTTAAAGATAAGATGGCCAGAAAGCTTGAGAGAGAGAGAGAGAGAGAAATTAAGATAAGAATATATATACATACAATGGAATATTACTCAGCTTCAAAGAAGAATGAAATTCTGGTATTTGCTGTTAAATGGATGGAGTTATGGAATATCATGCTAAGTGAAATAAGTCAAATCCAAAAAATCAAAGGTCGAATGTTTTTTCTGATATGAGGATGCTAATTCATAATAAGGGTGGGGGGATAGGGAAAAGTAGAGTTACTTTAAATTAGGTAAAGGGAAGGGAGTGGGTATGGGGGATGGAATGATAGTGGAGTGAAATAGATGTTATTACCTCATGTACATATATGACTGCATGACAGATGTGATCCTACAATATGTACAATCAGAAAAAAAGGAGAGATTACACTCCATTTATGTATAATCTATCAAAATGTATAAAGGCATTCTACTGCCATGTATAACTAATTAGAACAAAAAATTAAAAACTTGAAAAGAATATATAAAAACTCTGATACAACTTAAGAGATCAAATATAAGAACCATGTAAATATAAATAGAGATTAATGGTATTAATAAACCTTTTAGTGAAATAAGAGCAGAAATTTTCTAAACCTTGAGAGTGAGATGGACATTCAGATGCAGGAGGTTTTTAAATTTCCAAATTGAACAAGATCAAAAATGAACCTCTACAGGACAGATCATAATTAAAATGCCAAATACATAGACTAAGAATAGAATTTTAAAAGTCTCAAGAGAAGTCTCTCAGGTCAAATTTAGATATAAACCAAAAATGTTAATATTTGGTTTTTCAGAAGAAACCCAAACCAAGAGGGTTGAAAATGTTTAAGCCCCTAAAGATAAGAACTTCAACCACAATTTTGCAACAGAGCTATCTTACAGAATTGAAGGAGAGGCAAAATAATCAAAACAACAATGGTAAACTAAAAGCATCTATGACTATAAAGTTGGCATTGCAGAAAAAACTTAGATAAATCTTACAAATGGAAATAGGTTAAAATAAACACCAGAGCTCAGCAAAATATGACTCTCACTAGATGAATAACTAAGCAAATGACATTGAGGTTCAAATTAAACATAAAAATATATTGAAGTGGTAGGAAGTAATAAACATCTTCTAAAATAACACTAAATGTAAATGATGTCAATTTCCAATTAAAAGTCATCCACTGGCAGATTGGATTAAAAAAAAAAAGCCCAACACTACATTGTCTACAACAGTCACATAATCTGGGAAAGACATCAACAGACTGATAGGATAAGGATGAAAAATTATATTCCATGCAAATGGAACTCAAAAGCAAGGAGTACTGCTTTCATGTTCAACAAACCTGACTTCAGGTCAAAATATATCAGAAGAATAAAGATCATTTTATACTGCTAATGTAGTTATAAGAGGAGTGAACATTTACACCTCAAACATAAGTGCACCTAGTTATGTAATATAAACACTTCTAGTCACAAATAGACTCCAATGAAGCAATACAGCAATACTGAGAGATAGTAACTCAACTCTTTAATCACTAGATAGATACCCAGACACAAATTTACTGAAGACACTAGAGACCAAAAAATATAATAAATCAAATGAACTTAACAGATATTTAGGTGATCCAAGATGGCAGACTAGAGGGTGACTGCATCTCCAGTCGCTCCAGAACCCAGGAGTTAAGAAGGGGAGGCATTGAGAGACTCGAACTAAAATAGAGCCACCGGTGAGTCTGCCCACTGGGTAAAGCTCGGCCTGGGTGGCAGGCCCAGATAGAGGTGGCTTATTGAAGCAGGGCAGGGCAGCTAGAGTCTTCCACAGGCAGCCCTGCGCACTCCTGGTGGGCCCCTCCCACACAGCCAGCTTCTCCAGGTTCTCATAGCAGGTCCCCTAGCAAGAGCCTTTCTGATCAGAACAAGCTCCAAGTCCCGGACACAGCTTGGTGTGCTCCGGTCTGCAAGCGGCTTCAGGAACCAGGACAGGGCAGCCAGAGACTTCCCCAAGCAGCCCGGCCCCCTGCAGTGGGAGGTGCCTTTCAAGGCTAGCTTCTCGGAGCAGACCGCCCAGTGACAGCCTTTCTACATAGAGCCAGCCACAAGTCCCCGAGCCAATGGAGAACTTCGATCCGCAAGCAGCCTCTGGGATCAGGGCAGGGCAGCCAGAGACTTCTCCAGGCGGATTTTCCCACTCCAGCCGCAGGCTCTTTCCACGGGGCGATCCAAGATGGCGGCCTAGAGGGTGACTGCATCTCCAGTCGCTCCAGACCCAGGACTCAAGAAGGGGAGGCAATGAGAGACTTGGACAAAAATAGAGTCACGGGGTGAGTCTCCCCCACTGGGCAAAACTTGGCCTGGGTGGCAGGCACAGATAGGGGTGGCTTATCAGAGCAGGGAAGGGCAGCTAGAGTCTTCCCCAGGTAGCCTTCCACACTCCAGCGGTGGGCTCCTCCCACATGGCCAGCTGCACGGTGCAGGCCCACAGTGAGAGCCTTTCCGCACAGAGCCAGCTCCAAGCCCTGGAACCACTTGGGGTTAGGGGCAGCTTTCTTCAGAAGCACTGCATTATCAAGTTCCTCCAAGACTTCAGGCTACTGAAGGCTGGGAGGTGACACACTGGAAATCTACTGGGACACTATAAGCCAATAGAGGAAAACTGCAATATCTCACGGTCCCACTGACAGCTGACCAATACGAGAAACAAGGGAAGAAAATGTCCCAAACAAACCTAGATACTACATCAATAAAACCCAACGACAGCACAGCAGAAGAAATGTCAGAAAGGGAGTTCAGGATGTACATAATTAAAACAATCAGGGAAGCAAAAAAGGAGATGAAAGAGCAAATGCAGGCATTGAAGGAGGAGATGAAAGAGCAAATGCAGGCATTAAATGATCGTACCAATCAACAGTTAAAAGACCAAATATGGGAAGCAAGAGATCATTTCAATAAAGAGTTAAGATACTGAAAAAAAAAAAAAAAACTGAAATCTTTGAAATGAAGGAAACTATAAACCAAGTTAAAAACTCCATAAAGCATAACCAATAGGATAGAACACCGGGAAGACAGAACCTCAGACATTGAAGACAAAATATTTAATCTTGAAAACAAAGTTGGCCAAACAGAGAAGATGGTAAGAAATCATGAACAGAATCTACAAGAATTATGGGACATCATGAAAAGGCCAAATTTGAGAATTATTGAGATTGAGGAAGGCTTAGAGAAACAAACCAAAGGAATGAACAATCTATTCAATGAAATAATAACAGAAAATTTCCCAAATCTGAAGAATGAAATGGAAAACCAAGTACAAGAGGCTTATAGGACTCCAAATATACAAAATTACAACAGACCCACACCAAGGCACATTATTATGAAAATACCTAACATACAAAATAAAGACAGAATTTGAAAGGCCGCGAGAGAAAAGAATCAAATTACATTCAGAGGGAAACCAATAAGAATATCAGCAGATTTTTCAATCCAGACCCTAAAAACTAGAAGGGCCTGGAACAACATTTACCAAGCCCTGAAAGAAAATGGATGCCAACCAAGAATCTTATACCCAGCAAAACTTGCCTGCAAATTTGACAATGAAATAAGATCCTTCCATGATAAACAAAAGTTAAAGGAATTTACAAAAAGAAAACCAGCATTACAGAACATTCTCAGCAAAATATTCCATGAGGAAGAGATGAAAAACAATGATGCAAATCAGCAACAGGAGGCACTAGCCTAAAGGAATAGCCAAATAAAGTAGACACCAAATCATGTCAAAAAACAAATATGAGTCAAATGACTGGGAATACAAATCATATCACAATAATAACCCTGAATGTTAATGGCCTGAACTCATCAATCAAAAGACACAGACTGGCAGATTGGATTAAAAAGAAAAATCCAACAATATGCTGCCTGCAAGAGACTCATCTCATACAAAGAGATACCCACAGACTAAAGGTGAAAGGATGGGGAAAAACATATCATGCACACGGACACAGCAAAAAAGCTGGAGTATCCATCCTCATTTCAGATAATGTGGACTTCAAGCCAAAACTAGACAGAAGGGATAAAGAAGGACATTACATGCTGCTTAAGGCAAGCATAAATCAGCAAGACATAACAATCATAAATATCTATGCCCTGAACATTGGCTCATCCACGTACGTCAAACAAATCCTTCTCAATTCCAGAAATCAAATAGACCACAACATAATAATACTAGGTGATTTTAACATACCTCTCTCACCACTGGATAGATCTTCCAAACAAAAATTGAATAAAGAAACCATAGATCTCAATAACACAAACAACAATTTAGACTTAACCGACATATATAGAATATACCATCCTACAAAGAACAAATACACCTTCTTCTCAGTAGCACATGGATCCTTCTCTAAAATAGACCATATATTATGCCACAAAGCTACTGTTAGCAAATACAAGAAGATAGAGATACTATCAGATCATAATGGATTGAAATTAGAAATAAATGACAGAATAAAACACAGAAACTTCTCCAATACCTGGAGATTAAATAATACACTATTATATGATGAATGGATAACAGAAGACATCAGGAGGGAAATAAAAAAATTCTTAGAAGTAAACGAGAACAAAGACACATCATATCAAAATCTCTGGGACACTATGAAAGCAGTACTTAGAGGAAGATTTATTTCATGGGGCACATTCAACAAAAGAAGTAGAAATCAACAAATAAACGACCTAACACTACACCTCAAAGCCCTTGAAAAAGAAGAGCAGATAAATACCAAAAGTAGTAGAAGACAGGAAATAGTTAAAATCAGAGCCGAAATCAATGAAATTGAAACAAAAGAAACAATTGGAATAATTAACAAAAAAAGTAGTTGGTTCTTTGAAAAAATAAAAAAAATTCATAAACCCTTAGCCACACTAACAAAGAGAAAGAGGGAGAAAACTCAAATTACTAAAATTCGGAATGAACAAGGAAACATCACAACAGACACGAGTGAAATACAAAACATAATTAGAAGCTATTTTGAAAATCTGTACTCCAACAAAACAGAAAACCTCAAAGAAATCAACAAATTTCTAGAGACATATGAATTACCTAAACTGAATGAGGAGGACATACACAACTTAAATAAATCAATCTCAAGCAATGTAATAGAAGAAGTCATCAAAAGGCTACCAACAAAGAAAAGTCCAGGACCAGATGGGTTCTCAGCCGAGTTCTACAAAACCTTTAAAGAAGAGCTCATTCCAATATTCCTCAAAGTATTCCATGAAATAGAAGAGGAGGGAACCCTCCCAAACTCGTTCTATGAAGCCAATATCACCCTGATACCTAAACCAGACAGAGACACATCAAGGAAAGAAAATTTCAGACCAATATCCTTAATGAACATCGATGCAAAAATTCTCAACAAAATTTTAGCAAATCGCATACAAATATATATTAAAAAGATAGTGCACCACGATCAAGTGGGTTTTATCCCAGGGATGCAAGGTTGGTTCAACATTCAGAAATCCATAAATATCATTCACCATATCAACAGACTTAAAGTTAAGAATCACATGATTATTTCAATAGATGCAGACAAAGCATTCGATAAAATACAGCATCCCTTCATGCTCAAAACACTGGAAAAAAATTGGGGTAGTGGGAACATTCCTTAACATTATAAAGGCCATCTATGCTAAGCCCATGGCCAATATCATTCTAAATGGTGAAAAACTGAAAGCGTTCCCCCTAAAAACTAGAACAAGGCAGGGATGCCCTCTTTCACCGCTTCTATTCAACATCGTCCTTGAGACTCTAGTCAGAGCAATTAGACAAACCAAAGAAATAAAAGGGATACAAATTGGAAAAGAAGAACTCAAACTATCCCTGTTCGCTGATGACATGATTATATATTTAGAGGAACCTGGAAATTCCACCAGAAAACTTTTAGAACTCATAAGTGAATTCAGTAAAGTAGCAGGTTACAAGATCAATGCTCATAAATCCAATGCATTTTTACACATATGGGATGAATCTTCAGAAAGAGAAATTAGGAAAACTACCCCATTCACAATAGCATCGAAAAAAATAAAATACTTGGGAATCAATCTCACAAAAGAGGTGAAAGACCTCTACAATGTGAACTACAGAACACTAAAGAAAGAAATTAAAGAAAACCTTACAAAATGGAAAGATCTCCCATGTTCCTGGAGAGGCAGAATTAATATTGTCAAAATGGCCATACTACCTAAAGTGCTATACAGATTCAATGCAATTCCAATTAAAATCCCAATGATGTACCTTGCAGAAATAGAGCAAGCAATTATGAAATTCATCTGGAAGAATAAAAAACCTAGAATAGCTAAATCAATCCTCAGTAGCAAGAGTAAAGCAGGGGGTATTGCAATACCAGATCTTCAACTCTACTCCAAAGCAATAGTAACAAAAACGGCATGTTTTGGTACCAAAATAGACAGGTAGATCAATGGTACAGAATAGAGGACATGGACACAAACCCAAATAAATACAATTTTCTAATACTAGACAAAGGGGCCAAAAATATGCAATGGAGATAAGATAGCCTCTTCAACAAATGGTGCTGGGAAAACTGGAAAACCATATGCAACAGAATGAAATTAAACCCCTATCTCTCACTCTTCACAAAACTCAACTCAAAATGGATCAAGGACCTCGGAATCAGACCAGAGACCCTGCATCTTATAGAAGAAAAAGTAGGTCCAAATCTTCAACTTGTTGGCTTAGGATCAGACTTCCTTAACAGGACTCCCATAGCACAAGAAATAAAAGCAAGAATCAACAACTGGGATAGATTCAAACTAAAAAGCTTTCTCTCAGCAAAGGAAACTATCAGCAATGTGAAGAGAGAGCCTACAGAGTGGGAGAATATCTTTGCCACTCATACTTCAGATAGAGCGCTAATTTCCAGAATCTATAAAGAACTCAAAAAACTCTACACCAAGAATACAAATAATCCAATCAACAAATGGTCTAAGGAAATGAACAGACACTTCACAGAAGAAGATGTACAAGCAATCAACAGATATGTGAAAAAATGTTCAACATCTCTAGTAATAAGGGAAATGCAAATCGAAACTACCCTAAGATTTCACCTCACCCCAATTAGAATGGTGATTATCAAGAACACAAACAACAATAGGTGTTGGCGAGGATGTGGTGAAAAAGGAACACTCATACATTGCTGGTGGGGGTTGCAAATTAGTGCAGCCACTCTGGAAAGCAGTGTGGAGATTCCTCAGAAAGCTTGGAATGGAACCACCATTTGACCCAGCTATCCCACTCCTTGGCCTATACCCAAAGGACTTAAAATCAGCATACTACAGAGATACAGCCACATCAATGTTCATTGCTGCTCAATTCACAATAGCTAGATTGTGGAACCAACCTAGATGCCCTTCAGTTGATGAATGGATGAAGAAACTGTGGCATCTATATACAATGGAATATTACTCCGCAATGAAGAATGATAAAATTATGGCATTTGCAGGCAAATGGATGAAATTGGAGAATATCATGCTATGTGAGATAAGCCAATTTCAAAAAACTAAAGGACGAATGATCTCGCTGATAAGCGGATGAGGACATATAATGGTGGGTGGTAGGGGTTAGCATTATGGTTAGGTTTAGGTTTAGGGTTAGGGATAAGGAGTGTGGTAAGAATGAAGGAAAGAAGTACTGTATAGAGGGAAAAGAGGGGTGGGAGGGTTGGGGGGAAGGGAAAAAAATAATGAATCAAACCATTGCCCTATGTAAACGTATGATTACACAAATGGTATGCCTTGACTCCATGTACAAATAGAGAAACAACATGTATCCCATTTGTATTCAATAATAATAATAAAAAAAGAAAAACCTACACTAAAAAAAAAAAAGATATTTTTAGATTATTTTGTCCAATAATACCAGAATACAACTTCTTCTCAACCACTCTTGAACTTTTTTCAAAATAGACTATATTTAGTGTCACAAAGAATGTTTTAGCAAATTAAAAACCCTAATTCCTTGCATCTTATTAGAACATAGTAGGATGAAATTGGAAACATATAACAAAACCAGTAACAACAACAATGACAACAACAAAAGAAAACTGCAGAAACTGTAACTATACAGGGAGCTTGATCAACTCACTTTTGAAAGAGTTAAAGTAAACATGGGTGCTATGAGCAGCACACCTTAGGTCAAATCTTATATACATCATAACTTTAAAATGGCTCTGGAAACATTTGACCCTTGAATTTATAATTCTGGCTTATTTATGTTCTCTAGTTTCATCCATTTACCAGCAAATGTCATAATTTCATGCATCTTTATGGCTGAGTGAAACTCCATAGTGTGCTTATACATATATGCCATATTTTCTTTATTTGTAACTCAGTAATTATGATTTCTCTGCTATAAGCATTTATGTGCCTATATCAGTATAGTGTGTTGATTTTAGTTCTTGTAGATAAACATCATAGAGGGGATACCTGGGTCACATGGTGGTTCAATTCTTAGGCTTTTGAGGAATCTCTATAGTGCTTTTCAAAGTGGTTGTACTAATTTTCTGTCTCATCAACAGTGTATGAGTGTACCTATTTTCTATAGTGCTTTTCAAAGTGGTTGAAGTAATTTTCAGTCTCATCAACAGTGTATGAGTGTACCTATTTTCCCTCATACTAAGCAGCATTAATTATTATCTGTTTTCTTGATAATTGCTATTCTGACTGCTATAAGATGAAATCTCAGTGTAGTTTTCATTTGCATTTCCCTGATTGTTAGAAATGTTGAACATTTTTTCCCCTGTGTTTGTTAATGATCTGTATTTCTCCTTTGGAGAAGTGTCTGTTTAGTTCTTTTATCTAGGCAGATTAGTAGAGAAAATGGATTGAGGTGAAGAGGAGAGGGTGAAATTTTGGAATGAAATTTTCAAAATTTTGATATATATATGATATATATATGAATATCCAATGTGAACTTCACCTTTATGCTTATCAATAATATAGTAATTTAAAATAAATAAGTAAATAAATAAATAAATAGATGTAAGACCAGTAAAATAGATGAAGGGGAGTAGGAGGTGGAAGGAAAGGAGGGAATGATGAAGTATTATGGACTAGAGTAGCACAAATTATATCCCTTTACTTGTATGATTATGTCAAAATGAATTCAAATATTATTTTTCACTATAATTCACTAATAATAGAAAACAAAATTATTAGGAAAAAATGGTATGAAAAATATTTGTAAAGAGAAAAGTAAGGTTGTAACTGAAACCAATATCTCAGATTTAGCTCCAGAAAATACCAAAGTTAAATGGTCATCCTGAAATTGTCCAGAATGTTTTAATTCTTTCAGGAAAAATATTCAAGTCAGAATAATCAATTGATTGTTTGGCTTTTATTTTTTATTTTATTTGTTTTCCAATTCAAAACTCTAGCCACTTTTCCCTCAGATAACTCTGTCAACATGCTAGAGTATATTCAGTGCAACTCTGTATGAACAGTAACCTTAAACTCAAAATAGTCTTAAACTTGATGTTATAGACTCTCTTTCAGTCAAGAGAGTCCATGTGATTAATATTTGCATAAAGGAAAATTGATAGTAGTTATATGTCCAAACATCAGTCGATATATCACAGCATATCATCATTCCATTTTACTCAACATTAATTTTTGTTAGATTCACATATTTCTCTTTGTATTGTTCTGCATTCATTCCTTCCATTTGGGTTTTCTGCCTGCCTAATGAGGAGCCCTGTGTGTGCGTGTTATAGTGTTGGACTTTCTGCCATATTTTCACATATTTTGTTTGTCAAAAATTACTTTCTCTTAACACACAAGGAATATTTTAGGGATAAAATTGTGATTCAATGGTTATTTTTAAGTACTTTAAATATATTTTCCATTTGTATTCTGGTTTCCATTATTTCCACATTTGTTTCATTGTTAAATGGGTTGATTTATATCACTTACCTATGCCAGATTTTAAGTTGCATTTCAGTTCCAAATCACAATTTCTACAATTTATGCAAAATTTGGTTCATGATGTTGGTTATTAGAATCTTCAAACCACATTTCTACTTTGGCAGACAGCACTACACTAATCTCTGTAAATGGGGGTGATAGAGTATAATTACAAGACAGCAGGAGAAAGGACTTGCTTTTTGTTTGTTTGCTTCCTTCCTAAATGCTATTTATTTATTTGAGAATGATTTTACATATTTGAAAAAATGTCCTGCCCAATTTTATCTGTCTTTAAATATCATGTGAAATATTAAGTGTTCTAAGGTTTATATTTTTCTTGAACCATTTAATCCACATTTATAGCTTCATTCATTTTCCAAGTTTTTTAAAATTATTACTTGTTTTACATTGTACAGCTAAAATACAATTTATGTACCAATATCTATTACTAAACTTTCAAGTGTTCTGGGGGTACTTATTTTATTTTATAATTTTTGTATAATTTTAATTTGAGGTTTACCATATAATACTCTGTCCAACATTAAGCTAAGCATTTTATAGGTGTCATTTCTGTTATGACACAAAAACCTTGTGAAGAAACCATTGTTATTTCTTACTCATGAGGAGCTTGAGATTCTGATAGTTACTTCAGTTCATGTTTTAAGTAATTGTTCAGTTTTCTTATAGATCACAGTAAAATTAAACTATTTAATTAGTATTTAAATCAATTTTTTTTATTCTTTGTTTAATCTCATCTACTTGATTTGCTCTTTCAATCATTGACATCTATTTACCATATATCTGGCAATGGTCTATAGCTTTCACTTGACATTTGAAAACTCCCTAATCCTTAGGGCATGTGGTTTCATTGGGAATTCACCTCTACTTATAGGACACTGCATGTGTACTAGTTTTAAATAGTTTGGCTATAATTAATAGTGGTTCCATATGTGACTCAATTCATATCATTCTGATTGCCATGGAGTTATTGTTGATTTTTTTTCCTCCTCCTCCTCCTCCTTTGAAACTTAAAGGGCAAATTTGATTTTGGATTTGAAGAAATTTGAAACAAGAAATGCTGCAGTCATACTAAGACTCTCTGCAATCAAGAATAAAACCAACACATCAAGACCAAAGAAGTTGAGTCAAAAACCAGAAGCAAATATACTTTGATGGTAGACCTAACATGCAGAATGCAATCATCTGCAAGGTAGTTTATTTCCATCTAAAACTGATTTCTACAATGTTATTGAAAATCAGTTTTTAAAATGAAATGTATTAAAGGGAGTCAAAAATATACTAAGTACCTGATGTAGTAACTTCAATGCTTAAAAAAAAACAGTTAAGGTAGATGTTATTGTTATCTCCATTTATCAAAGGGGGGAAATAAAGTCTGTGTGTGTGTGTGTGTGTGTGTGTGTGTGTTTGTAATTTGTAATATATTAGAATTTAAATAAGTGATGAGGTATGAGTAATATTTGTTCACAGATAAACCCCAGTTAGTCCTGGAATATTCCCTTCATCTAACGAATTTATTAGCTAGTTTTTAATAATACAGCTAGCTAGCTATTATCAGGGTCTGTTTGGGCATCAAGTGTGAGCTAAACTTTGTCAATAATTTTGTTCTTTTTAAAAAATAGAATTATTCACTTCATTTTCATTCTGTGTCCATAGTGTTTCATAATGTTTTAGTTGCTAATTTTAGAAATTTGAAGGTAAATATTTTAAATAGAGAAAAATAGTATTTTTGTCAGCAAAAATCTGTTACTAAAATCCTTACAAGATAACTTTTATATTATTACTTACAATTATATTCATGGCAAAATTGTAAGCATGATCTTTAAAAATATGAAGGAATAAAAGATAAAATCTGAATAGAATACAAAGAATTTTCTTGTGTATGATAATAATGTAATATAACTGCAATTCTCTCTGCAGAAAAAAAGGGTAGCATTGTCCTGCTACAGAAATAAGACTGCATGTTTTTTGATAGGAACTATAAAAAGTTACATTACTTTGTTCTAAATTGAACCATTTAGAAAACCTGCTACTGCAAAATCACACAATTTTCCTGTAAAAATTTGTCTTGTATATCCCAGGATACTATTATTGGAAACAATAAAATACACTATTGTAAGATCAACGAGGGTTGAGATGACTATATTCTCATAAGCTAAAAAAGACAATCAGTATGATAATTAGAGCATGTTAATTACTCTCCACCAGCAACAAAAAAATGCAAATGATATACAGCAGGAAATTAACAGCAGTTACTGCTCAATATTGCATGACTTTTCCATTAAGAATAATATGAGAAGTTGTTAAATTATAGAAAATGAGAATAATGAGGCTAGAATATTAAAGAGCTTTAGGTTTCCGGTCTGGCTGTGGAGGGAATCATTAGGAATAATTCCGAGCAAGTGCTACATTCTGTGTGGGTTCAGCAAGCTTGTGGAGTACAATTGGGAAATCTTCGTGTATGCTTTTGTTTTTACAAGACAGAACAAGACTGGGTATTCTGGCTCAGCTAGAAGCAGTTCAGTAACCTTTCCTGAATAATACATTTGCCAAAATCTGCTAACACCATTTCATCCTTTTCTTTCAAAAGTTGGACTGATGGAACAATGAGTATAATTTGCCACAGTCTCAGAACAATCTGAAGAGTTAGAATAAGTCTTTATAATTGCAAATCATTTTTAAAGAAAGAAAAACAATTATATGAATAAGATGTAGATGAAATATAAATATGGTATGAAACTAAAAAAATAAAAAACTTTAACTGCTTTGTAGGTACTACAAAGGAAGAGTCATATTAGCTTTCTTTTAGAAAGTTTTAATATGAAATGAAACTGCATTATAATAGAACTCCTAACTTACCATGGTCCCTATATAATTCTGTCTGTCAAATGTGATACAAATACAGCAGGAGTAAAAACCTAGAAATATTGATTTAACTATGTATTTGAAAAAAGTACAGTTATAAAATATGCTTTAAAATCTTTGGTAAACAATCCGTTCCCAAAGAGAAAATTATATTAATTTATTGAAGCCAGTGGTACATAATTTAGGACAGTAGTAAGCTACAAAAAAAATGAAAACTTGTTCTTTGAAAAACTGTGGAGAAGCATGGGGAAAAAAAACAGAATATTCTGCAAGATTTAGATTTCTTATTTACATAGTAATTTTTATAATCACTTGAGGAAGTTAATATATATTTGCCTTGATTTTGACTATAGCAAAATTTTTATAATTTGATGTGATTTCATTATTCTATTTTGCTGTACTCTTAGTCTAAGCACTTATATTTTAAGTTTTTCTAAAATTCCACTATGAAATCCATAGGCATTTGATGTATTCAATATCTTTATCTGAGATCATGATTTGTACATGACTTATGTAAAAAATTTTTATCTTTGGACAGGTTGAGTTGTACCTTCTCAGGAACTACAGTTCTTCTATGAAAACATTCCTTCATTGCTTAAACACAGCCTATTTTTTCCTAATAAATATGTAAATATTATCAAAATTCCCTCATTTGACTTATTTTCCCCATAATATCTATTTATGTCAGACTGACCTAATGATTTCATTTGTAGAAAGTTATTTTAAAATGTCCTGGTAAGTACTACATTACATAAATTATTTCAAAACAAAATCACTGGCATAAGTAGACACAGCATAACTAAATACAAGCTGTTGCTAACTACACAAAAGCAAGCTTAGCTGCCGCTTGTATATTATCATTGCACTCCAGGTAGGCAATTCATTCCTTTGTAAATATCTCCAAAACAACCCTCAAAATGATTATTTCAGAATAAATATACATTTTATTGCTTAGTGCCTTGTTTTTATTGATGTTTTTGTTTTCTACCATAGCAGTTTTTAAAACATTTTTCTGAATATAATATGCCATTTCCAACATTTAGAATCCATGCCAGTTTTTTCTTTAGTATACATATGGATACATTCATGAGGAAGTCACATTGTCTGTAAGCACTTACACCTTTCCCCCTACTTCATTAAGATCATTTGATCTTTAACTGAACACACAATAAGCAATAAGATGGCTTTCATCAGGAAAGAATTGGACAGACATAGTTATATGAGCCTTTTTCTTAACTACTGCTAATTTTCATAACTGAGTACATCATGCTATGACAGTTGCATACCCTGATAATATCAAAATGAAGGAGTATACAGAGACCACCAGGAGCTGTTTTTAGAATTGTATTGAACATTAAGGTATAACAGTAGACAGGGGTTTCAGGATCTGATGTACTTTCAGGAGAAGCAATTCGAATGAAAGATAGAAGTAAAAGCAAAGACACAGCAATAGCAACACCAAGAGAAAAGCCTAAGGTGAATTATGGAGTTTGGGTGATAATGAAATATCAGTGTTGATTTTACAAATGTAACAGTACATAAAGATTAAGGTAGGGGGCTAAAGATGCAGAGGCACTGTGTATATATGAAAACTATAGATACTTTCTGCTCAATTTGACTGTAAAGTTAAAACTTCTTTAAGTAAGATCTGTTAAAAATATAAATAATCCTGAGGGGAAAAAATGCATAATATGATAATATTGAGTTAAGTTTTTAGCTAGACCTGCACATCAGATCCATATGAGCCTTATGTCATGGAATTGATGGTGTTTCTTCAAAGTTGGTTCTTAGGGAAACATCAAAACTAGTTTTTGAAGTTTACAAAATTTGATTTACAGTCACATAATACATCATTTTATAATCTTCATTTTTTAGTTTTCTAAATGTTTATATAGTTTTATTTGTATAGAGAGCTACAAATTCTCTTGATAGGAATATCAAAATTTCAATATATCTAAATGTAATTTGCCAACAAAATTCAAATTGTTGTTTTAGTATTCATAATATATACAATTAATGAAATAAAAATAAAGTAATATAAATGTGCAGATAAATTTGAGCAGACATTTCACAAAACTATATATAAAAATGTCTAAGAACACAGAAAATGATCAATAGTTTTACTCATGATGCAGAAATTTCACTCCTTTGGATTTGTTCAAGATAATTTATATCAAGAAAAAATTATTAGAATGTTATTAGTAGGTTTATTAATAAAAGCCTAATATATAAAATAGCCTAGATGTCCATTGATATGTTAGTGAATTAGCAAAACTGCAGAGCATTACTCTATCCTTAGAGATGAATGACTACTGATATAAACTAAAGCAGAAGTGGGTATATATGCATTTATATGTGTGCATATGCATGTAAAGATGCATATGTGAAATCCATATAAATGGAATACATATAAAATGAATCAATATATGTGTTCAAATTTTATGGTGTTATAAGTAAAGCTAAAATTGAGCAATAGTGATAAATTGAAGAATTGCTGTTTGACTGCAAAACTGACCATGGGCAAAATTCAAGTGGAATAGAAATTTCTTCGATTATGGAGATTGTGTGAAGTTCATCAAAAAATTACTTCCTCTGCATTTGAATGTGTTTAAATTATATATCAATAAAATTATTTTCAGAAGTGTACTACAATGTGTGTGTTTTTCTGGGGCCCAAACCCAAGAACCTTACAATGCTAGGCAATCCCTCTACCACTGAGCTACACACACAGCCTCTATAAATTTTTGCATAGTGTAAGTGAAGGGAAAAGATATTTTGACAGGTAGCAGAAATTTAACATAATTTTATATGCTCTTGGAATATCTCCCAGGTAAAGATCAATAATTCTCTTGAAAAATGAGTTGCACTATTTTAAATTCACTTCTTCATTAATATAATGCAAGAGTATGAAAAGGTATGTGTGTATATTGATACATTTTGTGTGTTTTCCATCATTTTACACCATGAGTCTGAAAAAATGTCTAGCTCTTTGTAGGTGATGAATATTTATTTGTTGATTAAATGAGAGTCCAGATATTTCCCATTATAAATTATTTTATCTAGTATAAAGAATTTAGGGCTGGGATTCATCTCTATAAAACCAGACCACTGGTTCTGAACACTCTTATAATCAGAACTCAATAAAGAAACTGAAGATTGGCAGTCTTCATTCATGTCCTCCTTCCCATTAACTATATATTAAAGAATAACCTAGATTCTTATTTCTAAAGGATGAATTAGAGATTCAGAGAATCCATGTGTATAATTATCTTTAATTACTTCCTTCCCTATCTCCTTTGCTTTCTTCAGCAGCAATTTGTTAGGTACACTTTGGCTTTAAAATTTATTACCTTAAATTTAATTCTTAGTTTTTTATTTAAATGAAATTAATAGTTCGTTAATAAAAGAACTTGAAGCCTCAAGCTCATTCAATGTGTCATACCATATTAAATCAGGTTCCATTATTTTTATTTAATCTGTGTATCTGTGTGTAATGTATACATGCCTATCGAGTATACACATACACATATGCGTATGTATGTAAGCAAAGCTGTAACACACGCTTATTTATGCCATCATGTTCATACTATACCACCTTCTTTTCACTACTCTATAATTTCATTTTTCTTCTCTCCTATTGATTACTTTGTTGACCAATTGAAATTCCTTGTATTCTTTAATTTTCATCTCCAATTGGAGGCTTTTTCTAATGCTACCAATCCAACATGATCTCTTTGTCTTTTGTAAACATGTAGAATGTTAAATAAATTCAGATAGTAGATATCACAACCCTACATAAACTATAGTGTGATGAGGATTATTTCCATGTGATCCGTAAAAACAAGATTATACAGTATAATAATTTTATATCTAGCAGAATCAATTATTCTTTGTGTTTATTCAATGTCAAATGCTTTGAACTAGAGTGTTGATTTTTTAAACTATAGAAGTTTTCCTCTTACCCCAGTTGAATACTGAGCCTCACTAAAGACAATTATGAAAATTAGGATTTTAATCAATACTTTTAGTGAGTTCTTGCTGCTCTTATAAACCACTGGACAAGTGTATTATTCATTTATTATGAAAACATTGTATATTCAATTATTCCATCTTTCATGTTGATTTATAAACCACACTTAATACAATCAGAAACTCTAATTGGAATTTTATTTCTAAATAATCTTCAATACATATAACATTTTCTGTGTAATAGAGCCTTTTGTTATTCTATAACTCACTGAAACTTCACCTTAGCATAGTACTATATGGTTATTATTATCATTATTATCCCCATTTTGCAGAATGAAGAAAATGAAATTGGAAAACATGAAGTTGTTTCTCAAAGATTATATGACTTCTAAATCTTGCTGAAGACTATTCACAAACTACAACATACTCCTAGAGCACAAAGAAATATACATAAATACATACGCACATAAAACATATCTGAAATTAGATGAAAATTAACTCGAAGCATACAAGATTTAAAGGATTATTCACTTTGGCAAATTAAAAAACTAAAACACCTTGTGTAGATTTTTAGTTAATTCACTATTGGAAATCCTTACTTCATAGCAAGATACAACACGCTTATTCAATATCCAATCCTAACTGCTAGTTTATGTAAAGTATATATTTCCTATAGTCAATATTGTTAAAGCAGTGTTATTCAAGGCAAATAAGTATTTCTGACAATTAGGCCTAGAATTTGTCTTAGCCTTTTTATTTATTTATTTACTTATTTATTTATTTATTTTTATTACTATTGTATACAAATGGGATACATGTTGTTTCTCTATTTGTACATAGAGTCAAGGCATACCATTTGTGTAATCATAAGTTTACATAGGGCAATGATGTTTGATTTATTATTTTTTTTCCCTTCCCCCCTAACACCCCACCCCTCTTTTTTCCCTCTATACAGTCCTTCTTTCCTTCATTCTTACCACACTCCTTATCCCTAACCTTAAACCTAACCCTAACCCTAATGCTAACCCCTACCACCCACCATTATATGTCCTCATCTGCTTATCAGCGAGATCATCCGTCCTTTAGGTTTTTGAGATTGGCTTATCTCACTTAGCATGATATTCTCCAATTTCATCCATTTGCCTGCAAATGCCATAATTTTATCATTCTTCATGGTGGAGTAATATTCCATTGAATATATATGCCACAGTTTCTTTATCCATTTATCATCTTAAGGGCATCTAGGTTGGTTCCACAATCTGTCTATGGTGAATTGAGCAGCAATGAACATTGATGTGGCTGTATCTCTGTAGTATGCTGATTTTAAGTCCTTTGGGTATAGGCCAAGGAGTGGGATAGCTGGGTCAAATGGTGGTTCCATTCCAAGCTTTCTGAGGAATCTCCACACTGCTTTCCAGAGTGGCTGCACTAATTTGCAACCCCACCAGCGATGTATGAGTGTTCCTTTTTCACCACATCCTCGCCAACACCTATTGTTGTTTGTATTCTTGATAATCGCCATTCTAATTGAGGTGAGATGAAATCTTAGGGTAGTTTTGATTTGCATTTCCCTTATTACTAGAGATGTTGAACATTTTTTCACATATTTGTTGATTGCTTGTACATCTTCTTCTGTGAAGTGTCTGTTCATTTCCTTAGCCCATTTGTTGATTGGATTATTTGTATTCTTCGTGTAGAGTTTTTTGAGTTCTTTATAGATTCTGGAAATTAGCGCTCTATCTGAAGTATGAGTGGCAAAGATATTCTCCCACTCTGTAGGCTCTCTCTTCACATTGCTGATAGTTTCCTTTGCTGAGAGAAAGCTTTTTAGTTTGAATCTATCCCAGTTGTTGATTCTTGCTTTTATTTCTTGTGCTATGGGAGTCCTGTTAAGGAAGTCTGATCCTAAGCCAACAAGTTGAAGATTTGGACCTACTTTTACTTCATAAGATACAGGGTCTCTGGTCTGATTCTGAGGTCCTTGATCCATTTTGAGTTGAGTTTTGTATAGGGTGAGAGATATGGGTTTAGTGTCATTCTGTTGCATATGGTTTTCCAGTTTTCCCAGCACCATTTGTTGAAGAGGCTATCTTTTCTCCATTGCATATTGTTGGAACCTTTGTCTAGTATGAGAAAATTGTATTTATTTGGGTTTGTGTCCATGTCCTCTATTCTGTACCATTGATCTACCTGTCTATTTTGGTACCAATACCATGCCGTTTTTGTTACTATTGCTTTGTAGTAGAGTTGAAGATCTGATATTGCAATACTCCCTGCTTCGCTCTTACTACTGAGGATTGCTTTAGCTATTCTAGATTTTTTATTCTTCCAGATGAAGTTCATAATTACTTGCTCTATTTCTGCAAGGTACATCATTGGGATTTTAATTGGAGTTGCATTGAATCTGTATAGCACTTTTGGTAGTATGGCCATTTTGACAATATTAATTCTGCCTATCCAGGAACATGGGAGATCTTTCCATCTTGTAAGGTTTTCTTTAATTTCTTTCTTTAGTGTTCTGTAGTTCTCATTGTAGAGGTCTTTCACCTCTTTTGTGAGATTGATTCCCAAATATTTTATTTTTTTCAATACTATTGTGAATGGGGTAGATTTCCTAACTTCTCTTTCTGAAGATTCATCACTTATGCATAAAAATGCATTAAATTTATGAGCATTGATCTTATATCCCGCTACTTTACTAAATTCACTTATGAGTTCTAAGAGTTTTCTGGTGGAATTTCCTGGTTCCTCTAAGTATATAATCATATCATCAGTAAATAGGGATAGTTTGAGTTCTTCTTTTCCCATTCGTATCCCTTTAATTTCTTTGGTCTGTCTAATTGCTCTGGCTAGAGTTTCAAGGACGATATTGAATAGGAGTGGTGAGAGAGGGCATCCCTCCCTTGTTCCAGATTTTAGGGGGGAATGCTTTCAGTTTTTCACCATTAAGAATGATGTTAGCCATGGGCTTAACATAGATGGCCTTTACAATGTTAAGGAACATTCCCACTATCGCTATTTTTTCTAGTGTTTTGAGCATGAAGGGGTGCTGTATTTTATCAAATGCTTTTTCTGCATCTATTGAAATAATCATGTGATTCTTTACTTTAAGTCTGTTGATATGGGGAATTACATTTATTGATTTCCTGATGTTGAACCAACCTTGCATCCCTGGGATGAAACCCACTTGATCATGGTGCACTATCTTTTTAATATGTTTTTGTATGCGCTTTGCTAAAATTTTGTTGAGAATTTTTGCATCGATGTTCATTAAGGATATTGGTCTGAAATTTTCTTTCCTCGATGTGTCTCTGTCTAGTTTAGGTATCAGGGTGATATTGGCTTCGTAGAATGAGTTTGGGAGAGTTCCCTCCTCTTCTATTTCATGGAATAGTTTGAGGAGTATTGGAATGAGCTCTTCTTTAAAGGTTTTGTAGAACTCGGCTGAGAACCCATCAGGTCCTGGACTTTTCTTTGTTGGTAGGCTTTTGATGACTACTTCTATTTCATTACTTGAAATTGGTCTATTTAAATTGTGTATGTTCTCCTCGTTTAATTTAGGGAATTCATACGTCTCTAGAAACTTGTTGATATGTTCGAAATTTTCTATTTTGTTGAAGTATAGATTTTCGAAATAGCTTCTAAATATGTTTTGCATTTCAATCGTGTCTGTTGTGATATTTCCTTGTTCATTCTGAATTTTGGTGATTTGGGTTTTCTCTCATCTTCTCTTTGTTAGTGTGGCTAAAGGTTTATCAATTTTGTTTATTTTTTCAAAGAACCAACTATTTATTTTGTCAATTTTTTGCATTGTTTCTTTTGTTTCTTTTGATTTCAGCTCTGAGTTTAACTCTTCCTGTCTTCTACTACTTTTGGTGTTGGTCTGTTCTTCTTTTTCTAGGGCTTTGAGCTGTAGTGTTAGGTCGTTTATTTGGTGAGTTTTACTTCTTTTGTTGAATGTGCTCCATGAAATAAATTTTCCTCTAAGTACTGCTTTCATAGTGTCCCAGAGATTTTGATATGATGTTTCTTTGTTCTCATTTACCTCTAGGAATTTTTTAATTCCTTCCTAATATCTTCTGTTATCCATTCATCATATAATAGCATATTGTTTAATCTCCAGGTGTTGGAGTAATTTCTGTTTTTTACTCTTTCATTTATTTCTAATTTCAATCCATTATGATCTGATAAAATACAAGGAAGTGTCTCTATCTTCTTGTATTTGCTAACATTAGCTTTGAGGCATAATATATGGTCTATTTTAGAGAAGGATCCATGTGCTTCTGAGAAGAAAGTGTATTCACTCTTGGTTGGATGGTATATTCTATAAATGTCTGTTAAGTCTAAATTATTGATTGTGTTATTGAGATCTATGGTTTCTTTGTTCAATTTTTGTTTGGGAGATCTGTCCAGTGGTGAGAGAGGCATGTTAAAATCACCTAGTATTATTGTATTGTGGTCTATTTGGTTTCTGAGATTGAGAAGGATTTGTTTGACATACATGGGTGAGCCTCTGTTTGGGGCATAGATATTTATGATTGTTATGTCTTGCTGATTTATGGTTCCCTTAAGCAGTATGAAATATCCTTCTTTATCCTTTCTGACTAACTTTGGCTTGAAATCCACTTTATCTGAAATGAGGATGGATACCCCAGCTTTTTTGCTGGGTCCATGTGCATGGTAAGTTTTTTCCCATCATTTCACCTTTAGTCTTTGGGTATCTCATTCTAAGAGATGAGTCTCTTGCAGGCAACATATTGTTGGATCATTCTTTTTTATACAATCTGCCAGTCTATATCTTTGGATTGATGAATTCAGGCCATTATTATTCAGGGTTATTATTGAGATATGATTTCTATTCCCGGTCATTTGACTCTTTATTCATTTATTTGTTTATTTTTGACACGACTTGGTTCCTCTTTATTTGAGAGTTCCATTAGGATAGCTCCTCCCTTTGCTGATTTGCTTCTTTGTTTTTCATCTCTTCTTCATGGAATATTTTGCTGAGAATGTTCTGTAATGCTGGCTTTCTTTTTGTATATTCTTTTAGCTTTTGTTTATCATGGAATGATTTTATTTCATCGTCAAATCTGAAGGTAAGTTTTGCTGGGTATAAGATTCTTGGTTGGCATCCATTTTCTTTTAGGGCTTGAAAAATGTTATTCCAGGCCCTTCTAGCTTTTAAGGTCTGGATTGAAAAATCTGCTGATATTCTTATTGGTTTCCCTCTGAATGTAATTTGATTCTTTTCTCTCGCGGCCTTTAAAATTCTGTCTTTAGCTTGTATGTTAGGTATTTTCATTATAATGTGCTTTGGTGTGGGTCTGTTGTAATTTTGTGTATTTGGAGTCCTATAAGCCTCTTGAACTTGATTTTCCATTTCATTCTGCAGATTTGGGAAATTTTCTGAAATTATCTCATTGAATAGATTGTTCATTCCTTTGGTTTGTTTCTCTAAGCCTTCCTCAATCCCAATAATTCTCAAATTTGGCCTTTTCATGATATCCCATAATTCTTGTAGATTCTGTTCATGATTTCTTACCATTTTCTCTGTTTGGCCAACTTTGTTTTCAAGGATTAAATATTTTGTCTTCAATGTCTGTGATTCTGTCTTCCAGGTGCTCTCTCCTATTGGTTATGCTTTCTATGTAGTTTTTAACTTGGTTTATTGTTTCCTTCATTTCAAGTATTTCAGTTTGTTTTTTTTTTCAGTATCTCTAACTCTTTATTGAAATGATCTCTTGCTTCCAGTATTTGGTCTTTTAACTGTTGATTGGTGCGATCATTTAATGCCTGCATTTGCTCTTTCATCTCCTCCTTCAATGCCTGCATTTGCTCTTTCATCTCCTCATTTGCTTCTCTGATTGTTTTAATTATGTACATTCTGAACTCCCTTTCTGACATTTCTTCTGCTGTGCTGTCATTGGGTTTTATTGATGCAGTATCTAGGTTTGTTTGGGACATTTTCTTCCCTTATTTTCTCATATTGGTCAGCTGTCAGTGGGACTGTGAGATATTGCAGTTTTCCTCTATTGGCTTATAGTGTCCCAGTAGATTTCCAGTGTGTCACCTCCAAGCCTTCAGTAGCCTGAAGTCTTGGAGGAACTTGATAATGCAGTGCTTCTGAAGAAAGCTGCCCCTAACCCCAAGTGGTTCCAGGGCTTGGAGCTGGCTCTGTGCGGAAAGGCTCTCACTGTGGGCCTGCACCGTGCAGCTGGCCATGTGGGAGGAGCCCACCGCTGGAGTGTGGAAGGCTACCTGGGGAAGACTCTAGCTGCCCTTCCCTGCTCTGATAAGCCACCCCTATCTGTGCCTGCCACCCAGGCCAAGTTTTGCCCAGTGGGGGAGACTCACCCCGTGACTCTATTTTTGTCCAAGTCTCTCATTGCCTCCCCTTCTTGAGTCCTGGGTCTGGAGTGACTGGAGATGCAGTCACCCTCTAGGCCGCCATCTTGGATCGCCCCCGTGGAAAGAGCCTGCGGCCGGAGTGGGCAGAGCCGCCTGGAGAAGTCTCTGGCTGCCCTGCCCTGATCCCAGAGGTTGCTTGCAGATCGAAGTTCTCCGTTGGCTCGGGGACTTGTGGCTGGCTCTATGTAGAAAGGCTGTCACTGGGCAGTCTGCTCCGAGAAGCTAGCCTTGAAAGGCACCTCCCACTGCAGGGGGCCGGGCTGCTTGGGGAAGTCTCTGGCTGCCCTGTCCTGGTCCCTGAAGCCACTTGCGGGCCAGAGTACGCCGGGCTGGCTCTGGGACTTGGAGCTTGTTCTGATCAGAAAGGTTCTCACTAGGGGGCCCGCTCCGAGAACCTGGAGAAGCTGGCTGTGTGGGAGGGGCCCACCACCGGAGTGCGCAGGGCTGCCTGTGGAAGACTCTAGCTGCCCTGCCCTGCTCCGATAAGCCACCTCTATCTGGGCCTGCCACCCGGTCCAAGCTTTACCCAGTGGGCAGACTCACCGGTGGCTCTATTTTAGTTCGAGTCTCTCAATGCCTCCCCTTCTTAACTCCTGGGTTCTGGAGCGACTGGAGATGCAGTCACCCTCTAGTCCGCCATCTTGGATTGCCCCGTGGAAAGACTGTCTTATTCTTAATGATTTCTATATTCATAAAACCAAAGAAAAATTCCAAGACAAACCTGACGATAAACTTTATTTTTTATCTGTTAATTTGGAAACTTTGATATTACAAACTTCATTCTAAATTTTTATCAATATCTGATTCTGATTCCTTTTCTAATAAAGGCTTGTGCAAGAAAATGACCATGCTCCTCAGTAGTTCATCAGAATAAATAATTTAATTCAAAGGCTATGGTATACAATATTTTATTTCTGTACAATAATTTTGTGTTGGTCAAAATTATAATCTGTAATTTGAAGTTATTTTACAATAATGTTCTGCAGACATTTCTTATGTGCCATCTAATAAAGTCTTATAACAAATTTAAAATGTAGATATTATTTAGCAATATATGTAACAAGGATCAGAAAGCAATTTGATTGATCACACTGTGAGTCATTTTCGGATCTTAGAAGAAAATAAGCTATTTCTTGAAAGTGAAGGGATTTTCTGAATAGTCTGTTTCATAGACAATCATGATCGGAGAGTTGTTAAATGGATCACATCTGTGTAAGGTTATAAACGTGTGTGAGATATATGCATGTGATATACAAAATACTATACATTCAATATTCATGGACTACTTATAGGATAGCATCTTACCTTTATCTTGAAAATGAAGATGAGTCTTGCTTCTCCATTCTTTGAATAAGCTGCTATTGGCTGCCTCCTTTGTTCAAGCATTGCACTAGGTGCTAAAGACAGTTTTAGAGGGTATTGACGGGTCTCTGTTCTTAAAAGTTTTCTTGGGTAAAATCACAAACATAAAATAATTAAAATTAAATCTTGCTATTTGGTGGAGAAAGAACAAATAATTCTTCATATATGACAGTAAACAACAGGCAAGGACTCTTTGAGATGGCATTGAGGCTAAACATTATGATAGGAAACCAGGTGTTTGTCCCTGACCTTCCCAAAGGCTTGGGCACAGTTTCTGCAGCAAAAGTAAACCTGCTTTCTTTCCAGGAGTGGAAAATAAAACATTACTTTTGTTTGTCCCTATTGGTGAAGGAAATACAAGGATCTGTCTCCACAAAATGTTTTATCACACTTGTTTTTCTTATCACTGGTCAAGAATGGAGAAAGGAATTATTAGTACCTGAAGAGTGGGCAAAGGAACAACAATGTTTATTCACCTTCTTTCTACATAAAATTCATATTTCTTTGAGAAGGAAAGAAAATGGACAAAGATGTTACAATTATGCCTATCAAGACCCAATCTAACATCTTTAATTAAGCTCAGAAAATAATTATCATATATTAATGGTTAATCATTAGAGAGGAAAACAGTATAGATGATACAACAAAGGATTAAAAGAAAACTATTTAGATAGGAAGGTCATTATAAGAATAGTACAAGAAGATATGTTTCTAAGAAAGAAAAGGGAAGTGAGAACGTTGAATGCCTTTGGACTAATATATACTGCAACCACCAAAATACTGGTCTACTAAGCAGATAATATTGGAATTATCCAAAAATTGAAACAATCAAAGTCATCCACTATTTCAATTTGGACTTTATGTAGACTTTTCTCAGTACATAAATAACAGTTGGTGCACAAAGAAGTCACAGTCCACATATGAACATTAAGAATGTCAACATAAATTATGTTTTTATTCCTTAAAACTGGACTGGAAGGAGTGGATATAGACTTAAAAGCAGGAAAAAATACTAATAGGTATTTTTCTAAGGAATATTGGAAGTACTTAGTTTTTCTGAGATGGATAACTTTTTATATACCCCTAATGACTCAGGAATGAAGAAAGTAGTAGCTGTGAGTTCACTCAATTTTGAAATGCTATCCTAACTCACAGGAAGACTTTTGTGGAAAAGATATCAGAATATCTAATAAAACCAAAAAACTATTACTAGAAGTAAGAGATATGAACTGTAGCTATTCTACTTACCTCAGGCACCAAATCCCACTTGGACAGTATATTCAATATTGATGAATACGTTGTCCTTTCCTTGCTTATCCTGCCTAAAATGCTCTTGTGGATCTTAAGCTAACAAGTACCAGGGAAACTGAACTAGAAATCTAGGGCATAGTTAGAGAAATCAATCATGTGCACAGAGATACAGGAAAGTCCCTTGCTTACTAGGAAAAAAAAAACACTTAATTCCATTTCACAAGCAAAGATTTCCAAATGACTTTTACAAATAGGTCAGGTGATAAGTGTAAATATGTATGTTTCCATTCCTTAGATATCAAAGCAATCACTATGCAGGCTGAAGAAAAAGGCTAAGCTGGTATTTTATCTGTGCACTGAAACTAGAAAACTCATGGATTCAGATATAAATGACGTAGAAAGATATTGATGAAAGTGAGTGATATAAGAATTGTCTGCATAAGCTTTTGAGAATGCTTGACTACCCAGACCAATATTTGCATTCGGTAACAGGCAACTTCTGTAGGACACATAGTCTCTTTATTTACAGGAATGTAAATAAAGTTTCATAAAGGTTCTTCCTTTATAAAAGCAAGATATAGTTCCTGTGGAGTGATGGAAGGAGAGAGAAAGAAAATTTACAAATCTTTTTCAATTTTAATGCCAAAAAAATAAAACAGACGAATAAGTTCTGACTCAAACTGATAGAGTGATGAGAAGGGAAGAAACTGAACTAAGGAAAAGAAATAGTATAAAACTGCTATCAGCAGCCAAATACCATGAAATGGGTTTGATTTAATGTTGAAGAAGTTTCAGAGAACAAAATATGATATGTTTTACAGAAGACAAGAATGACAAAATAAAACTATGGAGTTTTATGGAGCATTTTATAATACCTATGATATTTGTGATGAATAATAAGATTTAAAGTGTGGTATCAAAGTATTCTCAGCTTTGCTATGCCTAACTGTAGTTTGTGTATAGGTCATGACTGAGACCCTGCATTTTTGTATGTATATTTGTGTGTGCATAGATCTTATTTTATTAAGAGTAAACTTGTCATTAAAAATTTTCAATACTTATGTGTGGGTTACTCTTTTTGATCTTTCCCTGAAAATATTTTTAATTATCCCCCCAAATTTACACTAAATTTTAAATGAAAGACATTGAAAATGGAACTAAATTAAATAAATGTAGATATTAAAATATTATGACTTATAAGAGCTGAAATCAGCCTACTATAGTGGTACCTGTATTCCAATGGGTAAAGAAAAGGTAGTATATAAACATGATGGAGTTCTACTCAGTCATCAAGGAAAATGACTAACTTACATTTGTTTCCATTTTTCACATAGAGGAGTACAAGTACATGTACAATTTCATAACTTATAAAATTACAGATGTTTTTGTATATACATATATATTTTTTGAAAAATGTATAAAATATCATAAAATATCTATATTTTGACATATATCAACTGATAAATATATCAATTTACAGACTTTGTTGAAGGATCAAATAGCCAATTCCCCTCAGAACTTGTTTTAGTCAGCTTTTATGCTGCTGTGAATATAGGACACAACCAGCACAATTATAGGGAATGAAAAGTTTATTTGGGGGCTCACAATTTCAGAGGTTTCAGTTCATAGACAGCAGTCTCCATTCCTTAGGTCTCTGGATGAGGCAGAACATTATGGTGGAAGAGTATAGCAGAGGGAAGAAATTCACATAATGTTCAGAAAGAGAGAGAGGGAGAGAGAGAGAGAGATTTCCACTTTCCAGATATAAATATATACCTCAAAACCATGCCCCCAATGCCTCACTTCCTCCAGCCACATCTTACCTGCCTTCAGCTACCATTCAATTAATCCCATCAGGTGACTAATTCACTTATTGTGTCAAGGTTCTCATAACCCAGTCATTTCTTCTCTGAAGCTTCTTGTATTATCTCCCACATGAACTTGTAGGGGATACCTTACATGGAAACCATAACAGAACTACTATCATTTCCCCCCCCCAAAATTTGTTTATTATCTTAAAAATAATATTGTGACCTGCCCTCCCACCATGAATAGACCCTGATGCTGAGCACGCCAGACTGCCCTGACACCAAGGACAGAGCCCACCCGCCTGATTCCCTATCGCTGAGGGACATTGCACCTGCCTCCATGCTGACACAGTGCACCCTCCCTGGAGCTCCCCAGCTTCTTTGGAGACTAGAGTAGGCATTGTGAATTATTCCTGAGGGTGTGGCCATTATCACTGGAAGGGCAGCTCCCTTCCTGAGACATCTACAGGATACTGGAGGCCCTTTGACAGATACCTCTATTTACTCACTTACATCTTACTCCCTTTCCCATCCTCTTGTTCACAACTAGAAACACTGCAAATAGTAATCAAACCAGTCCTGTTCATTAAACTAATGTTAAAGTCTTTATAGGGGCTACCAGATTCAGGTCTGCATTTTCTCTGTATTGGGTGCTACTGGTTTGGATATCCCCTTCAAAGGAGAGGTACTGGAAAACTGCAGGGTCATAATAAGCCTTCAAGGGGGAGGAGGAGTTCAGTATCTCTGATCTTCACTACTAGAGGGGAATATATAGAAACAATGTAAAAAAATCAGGGGAAGAAAGTGTCCCTAACAAACCAAGATGCTATTGTGACAGAATCCAATGAAAGCAAGGCAGTATAAATGAAAGAAAAAGAGTTTAGAATCTGAAAAATTAAAATGATCATGAAGCAAAAGATGAGATAAGAGAGTAAATGCAGGCAATGCATGAACATTCCACTAAACAGTTAAAAGAGCAAATGCAGGAAAGAAAAGAACACTTCAATAAAGAGATAGAGATTCAGAAAAAAATAACCAAACAGAAATACTTGAAATAAAAGAAACAATAAGACAAATTAAAAACTCAATAGAAAGCATCACCAACAGAATAAATCTCATGGAAGACAGAATCTCAGAAAATGAAGAAAAAATATTTAATCTTGAAAATAAAGTTGAACAAACTGAGAAAATGTTAAAAAGTCATGAGCAGAACCTCCAAGAATTATGGGATATCATGAAAAGACTAAGAATTATTGGGATTGAGGAAGGCACAGAGATACAAACCAAAGGAATGAACAAACTATTCAACAAAATAATATCAGAAAATTTACCAAACCTGATAAATGAAATGGAAAATCAAATACAAGAGGTTTACAGAACACCAGGTGCACAAAATTACAACAGATCCACACCAAGACACATTACAATGAAAATACCTCACATAAAATAAAGATAGAATTTTAAAGGCTGCCAGAGAAAAGCGTCAGAATGCATATAAGGGGAAAGCAATAGGGATATCAGCAGATTTCTCAGCCCAGACTCTAAAAGCAAGAAGGGCCTGGAACAACATATTTCCAGCTTTGAATGAACATGGATGCCAACTAAGAATCCTATACCCAGCAAAACTAAGCTTCAGATTTGACAATGAAATAAAATCTTTCCATGACAAACAAAAGTTAAAAGAATTTACAAATAGAAAGCCTGCCCTACAGAATATTCTCAGCAAAATATTCCGTGAGGAGGAACTGAAAATAACAATACAAGTCAGCAAAAGGAGGAACTACCCTAAAGGAAAAGCCAATCAAAAGAGAGACCAAGTAAAGTTAAAAAACAAAAATAAGCCAAAATGACTAGGAATACAAATCATATCACAATAATAACCCTGAATGTCAATGGCTTAAACTAAATAATCAAAAGACATAGAATGGCAGATTGGATTAAAAATAAAGACCCAACAATATGCTGTCTTCAAAAGACTCATCTCAAAGAAAAAGACATCCACAGACTAAAGGTTGAAAGGATGGGGAAAAACATACCATGCACATGGACCCAGTGAAAAAGCAGGGTCTCCATCCTCATATCAGATAAAGTGGACTTCAAACCTAAGTTAAGAAGGGATAAAGAAGGACATTTCATATTTCTTAAGAGAAGCAAAAAACAGCAAGATACAACAATTTTAAATATTTATGCCCCAAACAATGGAGCATCAACGTATATCAAACAAACCCTTCTCAAACTTAAGAATCAAATAGACCAAAACATATTAATGGTGGGGGACTTTAACACACTGCTCTCACCATGGGATAGATCCTCCAAACAGAAACTGAACAAAGTAACTATAGTACTAAATAATACAATCAATGATATAGACTTAATGGATATTTACAGAGTATGTCATCCATCATCAAGTGAATGAGCTTTCTTCTTAACAGCTCATGGATCCTTCTCTAAAATAGACAATATGCTATGAATATGCTATGCCACAAAGAAGCCATTAGTAAATACAAAAAAAAAAAATTGAGATACTATTCTGTGTCCTATCATACCATAATGGAATGCAACTAGAAACGAATGGTAAAATAACAAAAACTACTCATACACCTGGAGACTAAATAACATGCTATTGAATGATGCAATGATAACAGAAGACATCAGGGAAGAAATTAAAAAAAATTCTTAGAAGTAAAGGAAGTCAATGACAAAACATATCAAAATCTCTGGGACACTGTGAAAGCAACACTAAGAGGAAAGTTCATTGCATTGAGCTTACACATTAAAAAAAATAAAAAGCCAACAACTAAATGACCTAACATTACATCTCAAAGCCCTAGAAAAAGAAGAGATCAACCTCAAAAGTAATGAAGACAGAAAATAATTAAAATCAGAGATGAAATCAATGAAATCAAAATAAGAGAAACAATTCAAAAAATTGAAAAAAACAAAAAGTTGTTTCTTTGAAAAAGTAAACAAAATTGATAAACTCCTAGCCACACTAACAAAGAGAAGGAGAGAGAAAACTCAAATTACTAGAATTCATGATGAAAAAAGAAAGATCATGACAGACACCATTGAAATACATAACATAATTAGAAGCTACTTTGAAAATATCTATACTCCAACAAAATAGAAAATATCGAAGACATTGACAAATTTTTAGAGACATATGATCCTCCCAAAGTGAATCAGGATGATTTACACAATCTAAACAGATCGATTTCAAGCACTAAAATAGAAGAAGCCATCAAAAGCCTATCAACCAAGAAAAGCCCAGGACCAGATGAATTCTCAGCCAAATTCTACAAGACCTTTAAAGAATAACTGATATCAATACTTGTCAAAGTATTCCAGGAAAAAGAAAAGGAGGAAACCCTTCCAAACTCTTTCTATGATAGGCTGACTTTCCTGGTAGTCTGCTCTCTGATAGGCTGATGTTCTCAATATAAGTCTGAGACTTGTGGAATAAACCCCTTTTTGTTTCCTGTGATCAAGAAAAGCATACTCGTTGTGATCGCCCACCGATCTAATAAATAAATGTCTATTATCAAGAACACAAACAACAATAGATGTTGGCATGGATGTGGGGAAAAAAGCACACTTTTACATTGCTAGTGGAGCTGCAAATTGGTGCAGCCACTCTGGAAAGCAGTGTGGAGAATCCTCAGAAAACTTGAAATGGACCCACTTTTTGACCCAGATATCCCACTCCTTGGTTTATATCCAAAGGATTTAAAATCAGCATACTACAGTGACACAGCCATATCAATGTTTATAGTAGCTCAGTTCACAATAGCTAGATTGTGGAACCAACCTAGATGCCCTTCAACAGATGCATGGATAAAGAAACTTTGGTATATATACACAATGGAATATTATTTAGCCATAAAAAAGAAAAATATTATGACATTTTCAAATAAATGGATGGAATTGAATATCATGCTAAGTGAAATAAGCCAATCCCCAAAATCCAAAGGCCAGATGTTTTCCCTGATAAGTGGAGAATGATATGTAATGGGGGTGGGGGTGTAGGGAGTGAGAGAAGAATGGGGGAACTTTAGATTATGTAGAAGGAAATGAGGGTATGAAAAATGGTGGAATGAGACAGACATCATTACCCTATGTACGTGTATGATTACACAAATGGTATGAATCTACATTGTGTACAACCATAGAAACGAAATGATGAATCCCATTTGTGTACAAAGAATCAAAATGCAGAGTGTGAAAAATTTAAAAAAAAAATAATCAAAAATAATAATATTGTTCCTAAAATATCAACGTCATATGTTATACCCATTTGTAGTCTTTTGAGAAATTTTCATAGTGCTTTACAATGTGGTTATTCTAATCTGCAGTGCTACTAATGATGCATGAGTGCACTTTTCCCACACATCCTTGACAGCATTTAGAGTTATTTGTGTTCTTGATAATTGCCATTCTTAATGGAGTGAGATGAAATTTCCTGTAGTTTTAATTTGTATTTTCCTAATTGCTAAAGATAAGGACCATATTTTCATATATTGGTGGTCCATTTGCTTTTCTTCTTTTGAGAAACGTCTGTTTAGTGCATTTACCCATTTATTGATTGGGTTATCCATTTTAATTTTTTTGATGTTAACTTTTTTGGCATTCTTTATATATTCTGGATATTAACCTATAAGAAGGGTAGCTGGTAGATATTTTTTTCCCATTCTGTGGTCTCTCTCTTTGTGCTCTTTTTTCTTTCTCTGTGCAGAAATGGCTTAATTTGAAGCCATTCTGCTTAGGGATTCTTGGTTTTATTTCTTGTTTACAATGAGTCTTATAAAGAATGTCAGTACCTGTGTCAACATATGGGAGTATTAACACTATTATTTTCTTCTAGTATTTGCAGTGTTTCTGGTCTAATGCCTGCTCTTTTACACACTTTGAGTTAATTTTTGTGCATGGTGAAAAATAACATATCTAATACTGATATTTTCCTTTTTTGAATTTTTGATGCTTTCTGTGACAGGCTTATTTACATCTTTTTATCATTTTTCTACTGCTTTAAAGGTTGTTTTTATTTTTTCAAATAACATCTCAAGTATTGATTCTACTAAATCTCCAGTATTACAACATTATTCTAGTTTTTTTTAACATATATTACAAATAACATCTTTTGTTTGCTTGTGTATTTACTGTATCTTTTGATAAATAGGAATTCATAATTTTAGTATATTCTAATTAATCCACTTATTATTTTATGGTTTATGCTTTTGTTTTTTTAGGTATTATTCCTACCATGGGTTAATGAATACATATTTCCACATTCTTTTTTCATAGTATGGAAATTGGTATTTTTCACAATTATGAACATGATTCATCTGGAAGTAATATGAAGTTTGAAATTGGGCTGAATTTCCAGTTCCTTCTTTTCTTTCTATATCATCTCTGTTAATTGACAAATTCATCTTTCTCACAAGAAATTGTGGTGGTAGAATTCTCATACATTTTAGGTACATATGAGCAGTACCTGTGCCCTATTCCACTGGCCATTTTGACTCTACATACAACTGCATTGTTTGCTATCATACCTGACTTAATTGCTATTTTCCTATAATAAAAATATTGGGTAGGACCGCTAGGCATGTCTGGTTCTGTCCCTAATGAACATTTAAGCATATATATATATATATATATATATATATATATATATATATATATATATATATATATAAAACTCTTGCTTCTCTAAATATGCTTTAGTGACAACTGTAAATATATATGCCTCTTCCTTCTCTAGATATGCTTTAGTAACAACTATAAATATGCTTTATTGACAATGTAAATCACTTTGGAAAGAATTTGCATGTATTCAAACTTTTATTCACTATTCATTCTTGCTATTCAGTAAGCAATGTATTTTCTTTCTTTCCCCCTGTTAATAGGGATAGAATCCAGAGTTTCCTGTATGCTTGGCAAGTGCTATACCACTGACTGACATCCTGAGCCTCACTTTCTTATTGATTTAAGGAGTTACATTTATTATGGTTTAATGAGTTCAAAATGAATGTCTTGTACATAATTGGTTTAATTTTATATGAAATGTTAGTTTCATTATTATTAGATATGCTATCTTTCATTTAATTTATTTTTATGCCTTTTGTTGGTTTCATCATGCAAATAAAACTATATGTTAATACTTACTTAGGAAATTTTGTTGTATCTGATTGTTAACTCTTAGAAAATATGCAGATTCTTGTGGAGTTTTCATGTAGACAGTCCCAATCTGTGAAAAGAATCATTTTGATTCTTCCTTTTATTTCTTGAATTTTATTAATCTTTTCCAGTTTCATTGTTCTTTATAAAATTTCTAGGACATTGTTGATTGGATGTTGAAATATTAGACACACTAGTCTTGTTTTTCACTTTAATTGTAAGCTTCTTAAGACACAAAAAATGTGTACTTGCTGTAGGAATTTGATGAATGAATATGCAAAAATTAAGTAGGTTAAATCCATACACGTTTTGCCTTGCTAAATTTGTTGATATAAAGGTTCTTTTATTATGTTGTTTACTAAACCTTCAAATTCACCTGTATCTGTTTTAAGTTCTGTGTTTTCCTTGTTACAGCTTTATGTATTTTTGCTTTATTTCTTTAGGTCATTAAAAATGCTGCATACATTTATTCATTTCATTATTTTCTTTAGTGAATCAACCTCTGACTTTGTTGGTACCTATATTTTTATGCTTGTTTTCTATTACTTCATTTTCTGGTCTTATGTTTATTATTTTATTTTTTCATATTTTAAGTTAGCTCTAAAATTAGATCCTTAGTTCACTTATTTTTTATATGTCACATTTATAATATAAAGCATTTGACTGCATATCATGATGCAACTAAATTAATACAATCACTTTTGTCTTATACAATTTTAATTTACTTCTAAATTATAACCTAGCAGTTTCACTGTTAAATATAAACCTTAGAGAAATCATTGCACAGGTGCAAAAGAAAGACTTACAATAGTATATATGGTATAATTAATCATTATTATAACAAAGAAAAACATTCACATAAATGTATATATATATATATATATATATAATATTTTTAGTGTGTGTTCTTATTGATATAGGTAGCAAGCCATAAATAACAGGGTAGTTGATAGTATCATTTTATTTCTGTATGTTATGGTTACTGTGTCTAGTTGTTTTATCAGTCAGAATGTATCATATAAAAATGTTTTTTACTCACTTAATACTACAAGTGTTCTAGTAAATGCATGTGATATTGTAATTGATTGATTTTCATTATAATTAAATAGATCATGGCAGTTATTATCACTTAATTATGTTTATCAAATATCAACTAATTATTGACCTTTATTTATTGAATTTGATTGTACAAACTTATTGCTCAATAATGTTTATAAATATACTCAGCAAATTTAGAACTTTCCTACCAGGAGTGTTTTCACTGTGATCCTAGCCTATCATATCTTTAGAAATCAAATTTTCATAGATATTTAAGTAATGAAAGATAAAATTATTATAGATATCCATTTTTAATATATCAAATATATTAAGAAATATGTAATTTATTTTACCACAGTATCATTATTATTATATAAAGTCCCAAGCATTTTCATTGATTACAGTATTATAGTCCAATGGTATTACAGATTTTGCATTCTATGGTTTATTATAAGAGTCATACCATTGGAGTCATACTGTTGGATCAAATTATATATTAAGAATATAAACCTATTCTCAAATTTTTTTATATAGTTGATATCCTGTATATGTCTGCTTGTTCCCAGAATGTGAAGTTTCTGCCTTTTTTTGTTCTTCTCAAGTTAATCTGATGTTTGTTGTTTAAATACCTCAATGTGTACATTTTTCTGATTTTATAATGAATCCATAGAATATAATTATTTACTATGTTAATATAAAATTAAAATATGCTTTGAAAACACAAACATACTGAAACAGTATATGTGACAGTATATATACAAATATGACATAAAGATATTACATAAGGATGCTTATTCACAATTTATTTTAATATTATATTTGGGAAAAAGAAATTGAAAAAATCATCTTTCCTTATTCAATAAAAATTTAAAAATTTTTCTTTTATGAATCAGCAGTAGACATTCTATCTTATATTTTTGTTTCTTTACCAATCCTCTTGCAAATAATAGTATTTATATTTTCTCTAACTTATATATTGTTATTTTGCCTTCAAGTCTAAATTTATTGGTTTTTTCTTTCAGAATTTTTAAATTTATTTTATATATTGGTAAGGTATTGTGTGAATCTTCAATAAATTTATGATTTGCATAATGTTCAAATTAAGGTAAATATTTATTTCCTTAAACACTTATTATCTCTTTGTGGTAAAAACTTTCAGAATCCTTTCTTTTAGTTTTGTGAAATATATAGAATATCAGTATTAGTTTTAGTCACGCTACTGGTTAATAGTACACCAGAGTTTCTTACTCCTGTCTAACTGGTAGTTTGTAAATACTGATAAATCTTATTCACCATTAGATTCTCCTTCATCCTGCTCCCATCTTTTCCAGCCTCGGGTAACCAACATTGTCCCCTCAACATCTGTGAAATCAACTGTTTTGTAATCTACATACGTATGAAATAATGTGGTACTTGTCATTCTGTAATATCTAGCTTCAACCATTGTGTTGCAAGTGATAGGATTTCATTTCTTCTTATGGTTGAATATCATTCTACTGTGTGTATGCACCATATTTTCTTTATTCCTTCCTCAGTTAATGGACACTTAGAATGTTTCCATTTCTTGGCTCTGTACATAGTGCTCCAGTACACATGGCCATACAGATGTCACTTTGACAAACCTATTTCATTCCCTTTAGATGTACACCAAGGACTGGGATTGTTGGGTCATATGGTAGCTCTATTTGTAATTTTCTGAGGAACCTACATAATACTGGCTATATTTTTTGTACTACATTGCACTCCCATCATTAGTGTGCAAAAGTTCCCATTTTTCCACATCCTCACTAGCATACAGCCTTTTGTCATTTTGATAATAATCATTGTTTACTGGAGTGAGATGATGCTTCAGTGAGGTTTTCATTTACATTGCCTTGGTGATTAGTGATATTGAACTTTTTGTCATGTACATGTTGCCATTGCATATTTTCTTTTGAGAAATGTCTGTTTATATCTGTTGCCCACTTTTGAACTGGGTTGTTTCTTTTTAAATGTTGAGGCTTTTGGACTCCTTACACATTCTGCATTCAAACTTTTTGTTAGATATATAGTTTGCAAATATTTTCTCCAATTTCATAGGTTGTCCTTTAACTCTGTCAATTGTTTATTTCACGGTGCAGAAGATTTTTCTTTGATATAATTCTAGGTTTATGTTTTTGCTTTTGTATCCTGTACTTTTTAGGTCTTCTTTGAAAAATTATTGCCCTTTGCAAATGACCTAAAGATTTTATCTCATACTTTTTGAATGAACTGAAATAAAAAGGTGAAATATTTCCAGAAAGAAACTATAAAATATTGAAAAAATATGCTGAAAACAACACAAAAAATGGTAGATATCCTATGTTCATGAATTGGAAAAATTAGTTTTTTTGAAATGTCCATAGTATGTAAAATAATCAAAATATTCACTGCAATCCATATAAAAATACTAATGATATTCTACATAAATTGGAAAAAACAATTCTAAAATTATGTGAGCCCATGATAAAACCTGAATTACCAAAACTGGACTTCTTTAAAATGAAAAGGTTTCTTTATGAAAGACAATATCAAGATAGTGAGAAGAAAAGTCTCAGATTGATAGGAAATATTTTCAAATGACACATCTAATAAAGGTCTCTCATGCACAAGTATACAAAAAACCCTGAAAACATAACAAGAAGATGAGACATTTTATTAAAAATGAATAAAACTTATCTAAGCAGACATCTTACCAAAGAAGACACACAGGCAGATGATTTTAAAGAATTTCAACATTCTATGTCATTAGGGAAATGCAAAGTAAACAATGAAATACCTCTCTATATATTATCTGTATATACATATTAGAATGGCTAATATAAAACCTGACAACAAATTGTGGTCAGAATGTTTAACAACAGGATCTCTCGTTCATTATTGGTGGGGTTGCAAAATAGTACAGCTAATTTGGAACACAGTTTGGCAGTTTTATACAAAAGTAAACATACTCCTACAATACAGTACAATAGTCCAACTCCTTGATGTTTGTCCAAATGAAATAAAAGTTTAAGTATACAGAAACCTGTACACAGATATTTATAGCACTTTTATTTTGAATTGTCAAAGAATTGTTTCAGAATTGGAAGGAACAAAGATGTTCTTAAGTAGATGAAAGTATAAATAAGCTGCATTACAATGGAAAATGGAATTTTATTACCTTCACAAAATGAGCTATTAGGGCAAGAAAAAAACATTAAGAAATGTTTAATGTCTATAGTAAGCAAAAGAAGTGAATCATTAAGTGATACACATTGCGTGATCCCAACCATGTAGCATTCTGTAAAAGTCAAAATTACAGACATTGGAAAAAGATCTGCAGTTTCCCAATTTAGGGGATGAGAGAATTAAATAGGTGGAGCAGAGAGGATTCTTAGGATAGTAAAACTACCATAGGTACTGTAAAGGTGTACATATGTTACACATTTTTTGAAATACATTAAATGTATAACATTAATAGATAACTACAATACAATTTATGGGCTGTCAGTGGTAATGATATGCTATTGCAAGTTCATCAATTTTTTTTTTATTGTAAACAAATGGGATACATGTTGTTTGTCTGTACATGGCATAAAGGCATACCATTTGTGTAATCATAAATTTACATAGGGTAATGTTGTTTGATTCATTCTGCCATAAGTTCATCAATTTAAATAAGCATACTGCTGTGGTGTATGTTCTTCATAATGTGGCATGGGGGATTTTTTTATATATGGGGGACAAAGATATATGGGATTACTCTTTACTTCTTAATTTTCATGTTAATCTAAAACTTTTTAAAAATAAAGCCCATTTATAAAAACGCACAAGAGTTTAACAGGTAATTTGTTAAAGAAGATAGGGAAATGGCCAATTAGCACATAAAAAAGTTATTATCATTAATCATTATAGAATCACAAATCTAACACACAAGTTATGAGTTTATCACCATTGATGTGAATATTATTAAAAAGATACACAATGACAAGTGTTGTCAAAAGTATGTACCTCTCATTCTTCTGATGGAAATGTAATATACTTCATACTCTTTGAAACAGTATTACAATTATTCAAAAGCTATACATCAAGTTGTTATATGAGCTCTTTCTCTTCATCAAGGCGAGCGGATGCAGAAATGCAGATCTTTGTGAAGACCCTGACCGGCAAGACCATCACCGTCGAGGTAGAACCCAGTGACACCATCAAGAATTTTGTCAAAACCAAAATTCAAGACAAGGAGGGCACATCCCAACTGACCAGCAGCGCCTGATTTTTGTGGGCAAACAACTGGAGGATGGCGCACTCTCTCAGATTACATCCAGAAAGAGTCCACCCTGCACTTGGTGCTTCGCCTGCGATGTGGCATCATTGAGCCTTCCCTGCGCCAGCTTGCCCAGAAGTACAACTGTGACAAGATGATCTGTCGCAAGTGTTATGCCCGCCTGCACCCCCGTGCTGTCAACTGCCACAAGAAGTATGGCCACACCAACAACCTCCGCCCTAAGAAGAAGGTCAAATAAAGCCCCTTGCTGGCTCCTTTCCCCAAAGGGTGGTCTCCTGCCCAAGCTCTGTATGGCCTTGGGACCTCAATAAAGTTTCCCTTACATTGACTGGAGCAGTTAAAAAAAACAAAAAAAAAAAAAGTTTTTATATGATTCCAAAATGTAAAAGTGAAATACATCCAAAACAACAGAAAAATGCTTGTACACAACAACTTGTGTATAAATGTTTACAAAAGCCTTATTTTGAATATCTCCAGAATGAAAGCAACCCAGATATTAATCAATCATCAATATATATGAATACATATGTATAATACAAAAATATAAAATGTAATATATCCATATAACAGTATGCTATTTAGCAGTAAAAAGGAATGGATTATTTATACATGACAAAATATGAATGTCTTGAAAATATTATGCTAAATACAAGAATCTAAAGAAAACAGTTCCTGTTCTAGGTGATTACATTTTAAAGAAGTGTCCAGAGTCAACAAAACTATAGAGATTGAAATCAGGTTAATGATTTGCACAGTCTCCAGGAGATTTGAATAAGGAATGACTGGTAATCATTTCAGGTTTTTTAAAAATTTTTATTTATTTGAGGAGTAAGGAGATGTTAAAAGTACATGTATATTAGACTACTGATAGTTCCAAAACCTTGTAAACGTATTTATTTTTAAGGAATTATATATTTTAGGATAGTGACATTCTTGATAAATTAGATATATGCATCCATATATGGGTGCATGTGTGAGCATATGAGTGCGTTTGTACAAATTTATTCCTGTTTCCTTCATAACAAGTGAGATTTTGGAGAAAGAGCATCATGTTGAAGTACTTGCTCTGACATTAGTATTTCTGGGTTGAATAATGGAACCCCATTTACTAGCAGTATGTGGATATTTAATCACATCATCTATAAAATAAAATAACAAAAGTACAATCCTAACAAGATTGTTCTGAAAAGTACAGTATATGATAATGGTCACCACTACTGATACTTTTCATTGTACTGGTTTTTACTTCCTTGATAAAATTTATTCCTATGTATGTTATATTTATTAATACTATTAGAAATGAAATCATTTATAAGTTTTTTTTAGTTTGTTGCTTGTATATAGAAATAAAACTATTGGTAGAATAAATTTTCTGAGATTTACAGGATTTGTATGTTAAAACGCCCATATCGTCCAAAGCAACCTGACAAAGTCAATGGAAGTCCTATAAAATTACAGGGCATTTGAGTCAACTTTTTGTCACTGACCAAAATCCCTCACAATAACAATTTAGAGACGGAAAACTTCATTTTGGGCTCATGGTTTCAGAGGTTTTGTCCATCATTGGACAATTGCATTGCTCTGGGTACAGGATGAGGTGTAACAACATCATGGAACAAGGGCATAGTACACTTAAGGAGTCAGATCATGGCAACCAGGAAGGACAAGAGACAGAAAAAGAAAGTAAGGAGACAAGGACAAAATATAATCCCTAAGGGCATGCCTCCGATGATTTATTTCCTCTAACAACACCCAAACTGCTTATAGTTGTGACCCAGTAATCCATGGAATTTATTAATCCTTCAGATGTATTAATCTGCTGACTAAATTGAGACTTTCATAATCTGATTATTTCACTTCTAAGCACTCCTGCGTTGCCACATGAGGTTTTCAGTGATCATTTCATCCCCAAATCATAACAGCATATTCACAAAATTGAAAAAAAAATTCTAAAATTTACATGGAATCACAAAAGTTCATGAATAGACAAGCAATATCATAAAATAAAATAAAGCTATAGGCATCACACTCCCTCATATAAAATTAAATTATAAAGCTACAGTAATAAATAAACAGTGATATTTCCATAAAAACAGACACAGTGCAATGGAATAAAAATAAACATACCCAAGAATAAGCAACTAATTTTGACAAGGTCATATAAAATGAAAATTGGAAAACTAAGCTCTTCAATTGACACTGTTGGAAAACTGGAAATCTACAGGAGAAAAAAATGAAAGTAGATCTTTATCTTATACAATTACAATCACTATTCCTAAATGGGCTAAAACTTAAATGAAAGATCTAAAACCATAGCTTTTTGAAGAGAGCATAAGGAAAATTTGGCATTGCTCTTGGTAAAGTGTGTGTGTGTGTGTGTGTGTGTGTGTGTGTGTGTGTGTTTGTGCATGCACATTTGTGTTTAATATGACACCAAAAGCATAAGTAACAAAAACAAAAATAAACAATAGAAGTACACCTAATTACAAAACTTCTGCATGGCAAAGAAGAGAACAATGAAATAAAAAATAACCTGTAGAATAGAAAAAAATATGTGACATCATATACCTGATAAGGTGATAACATCCCAAATCAATAGGAAAACAAACAAGCAATCCTTCCAAAAAGCGTAAAGATTTGAATAAACTTACAGAAATCATGCACACATACAAATAACCAATGAATGTATCAAAAGGCATTCAACATCACTAATTATCAAAGAAATGTATATCAAAATTATGAGATACCACCTCGAACCTGTTAGGATACCTATTATCAAAAAACAATAAACAAAAAACAAAAATAGATATCAAGAGTTTGACAAAGTGTGAAGAAAAGGGAACCCTTTTACTATTAGTGAGAATGTAAAATGGTGTAGCCACAATGGAAAATCGAATGGAGGATTCTCAAAAACTTGAGAATAGATCTGCAAAGTGATTCAGCAATTCAATATGTTGCATGTATCTGAAGGAAATGAAGTTCGTATCTTGAAGAAATTTTTCCATATCCATGTTATTATACCATTATTTACAAAATGAAACATGGAATCAAACTTTGATTAGCAGATGAATGAATGACAGAAATGTGATTTATATCTATAATGAAATATTATTCAACTGTTAAAATGAAGGAAATCTGTCAGTTGTGACAACATGAATGAACCTGAAATGTATCATACTAATGGAAATAAGCCATTCACACAAAACAAATCTTGTATGATCTCATGTATTTGTGGAATCTACAAATGTCAGTCTCATGCAGAGAGTAGATGTGTGGTTACCAGTGCCATGGGGAGGGGATAATGGAGAAAGATTGATCAAAGTGCACAGTTATAAGATCTGCAAATTCTGGAGACTTAATATGCAGCATGAATGATAATGAATGTGTTGATTATTTTCATCATATAATTATTACATAATATATGCATATCAAATCACATTTTACACATTGAATATTTCTGCCAACAAATTATTTTAAAATAAAAGATGTAAAAATTTTAGTAGTAAATTATTGAAACATTTAGCAGAGAATAAACTACTGCTTTTGGAGGAAGAACTATAATTATTGTATTATACAAACTTAAATACCCTGACTAGAATGAATCACTGAAAACATAGTATTTATTCTCAAGTATTTTTCATTTGACTGGCAATTAATTGCTCTAGATGTGATTAAAACAAGTTGTGTAATTAAAATATTATGCACCCTGAATTCAGTGAGGAAAAAATTGGTATGTGAACAAATGTGTAAGTCCAAGTTTTTTGAGAACATTTTTGCTCTTTAATTATAAAATAATAATTGAACTCTCAAAAATATTTTATTTCATGTATTAATGAAGGATACAAAATAACTTTCAAAGTCATTGAGGGAGCTAAATTTTACCATGTATGTAAATATACATTTTACTATTTCCCAATACCTTAAAAATACATGATATGTGACACATATATAGTCAGATAACTATTGGCTGACTATATAAATTGCTTTACTTTAGCAATACGACTGATATAGTTTCTCTGTCTGAATTGACATTCTTGTCTCTTAGTTGATTTTATTTCATTTTATTTTTAAAATATTTTGTTTTGATTCATCTGTATTAATAGTATGTGTTGATGGGTTTAGTATGCTATGTACCCCATGCATTCAGCATATGCTGATTAAATACAGTCTCCTGTTATCCATCATCCAATCTCTCTTAATCACTATTCTATATTCAGGTTGATTTTTACTGTTTAGTTTCCACTTATGAGAGAGAACATGTGATAGTTGCCTTTCTATGTCTGATATATTTCATTCAACACAATGACTTCCTGTTTCATCAATCTTGTGGCAAATGATAGGATCTCTTTATTCTTTAAGGCCCAATAATATTCTAGTGTGTGTGCGATGCTTGCATGACTGTATATTATATATGCATATAGATATATACATGTATATGTATATATACATACAATGTTTTCTTTTTCCATTCATAATAGATGAGCACCTGGGAAGACTGCATATCTTAGCTACCATGATTTTTGCCACAAAAAAATCTGATGTGAAGTTATGTTTGGTGAGCTTATTTTGTTTCTTTTGAAACATAGAAAGATGTCTATTTATGAAAGACTGATTCATATGGTAGTTCTATTTCTAAATAATTAATTAATTTCTTGAATTTCACAAATTTATTTTTGTTTAAACTTTATTTACATTGTTTAACTGTGATTTCAAGAAGATACTGCCAATAAGCTAGGTGTTGAACATTCACAATAGTTTAATCAAATGTCATCTTTAAAGTTTTGAGGACCCTGCATAGTATTTTCTGTAGTGGCTGTAGTAACTAACTTTCTGAACAACATTACATGAGAGTTCCCTTTTCTCTACAAACTTACCAGCACTGTTGTTTATTAATTCTCATAATAATCTTTCTAAATGGGTTAGATTAAGTCTCAGTGTAGTTCTGATTTGCCTTTCCCTGATGGCTAGTGATATTGAACATTTTTTCATATATTAGTTGGCCATTTGAATTTTTTGTTTTGAGAGGTGTATATTCAGATCAATGTGCCATTTCTAACTAGTTACTAGTTTTGTTGTTAAGTTTTCTAAGTTCTGTATATATTCTAGAAATTAATCTTTGCTTGATGAATAGTTGGCAAGTATTTTCTCTGATTCTGTGGATTATCACTTCACTTTTTGATTGTTTCCTTTGTCGTGCAGAAACTTCAAGCCAAACTTGGAAATATGTCACTTTATTTGAAAATTCCATAACTATTATAACTTTTAACACTTATTCATGCTTATATATATTTTAGTATCAATACACATGAACTTGTATTTATTTTTTCTTGAAGTATCTTTGATATTTATTATGAAAGTAATACATACTTATGCATAATTTCAAAAAATGACAATTATGAAATTAAAAATTATAAAATATAATTTACCACATAGATATTATTATGTTAATATTTTGGTGTATATCTTGTAACTTTTTATCTTTTTTATTATTAATTTTATTTAGCTTTTAATTTTTTAGAGACTGCATTTTGATTCATTGTACACAAATGGGGTATAGCATTTCATTTCTATGGTTGCACACAATGTAGATTCATACCATTCGTGTAATCATACATGTACATAGGGTAATGATGTCTGTCTCATTCCACCAGTTTTTCATACACCCTCCCTCTCATTTTCTTCTACATATTCTAAAGTTCCACATTATTCTCTCATTTAGCAACCTCCAACCCCATTATATATCATTCTCCACTTATCAGGGAAACATTCGGCCTTTGGTTTTTCAAGCTTGGCTTATTTCACTTAGCATGATATTCTCTAATTCCATCCATTTATTTTCAAATGCCATAATATTATTCTTCTTTATGGCTGAATAATATTCCATTGTGTATATATACTAGAGCTTCTTTACCCATTCATCTGTTGAAGGCATCTAGGTTGGTTCCACAATCTGGCTATAGTTAACTGATCTGCTATAAACTTAAATGTGACTGAGTTACTGTAGTTTGTGATTTTAGGTTCTTGGGTATAAACCGAGGAATGGGACAACTGGATCAAAAGGTGTGTCCATTCCAAGTTTTCTTAGGACTCTCCATCCTGCTTTCCAGAGTGGCTGCACCATTTGCAACTCACCAGCAATGTAAAATTGGCCTTTTTCCCCACATTCACGCCAACATCTACTATTGTTTGTGTTCTTGATAATAACCATTCTAATTAGAGTAAGATGAAATCGTAGAGGTGTTTTTAATCTGAATTTCTCTAATTACTAGAGATGTTGAACTCTTTTTCATATATTTATTAATCGCCTGTGTGTCTTCTTCTGTAAGTGTCTGTCCAGTTCCTTGGTTCATTTATTGATTGGGTTTCTTTGTATTTTGGTGTAAAGATTTGTAAGTTCTTATAAATTTTGGAGATAACTATCTGAAGTGCATGTGGAAAAGATTTTCTCCCACTCTGTAGGTTCTCTCTTCCACATTCTTGATTGTATCCTTTTCTGAGAAAAAGCTTTTTAGTTTGAGTCCATCCCATTTATTGATAATTGCTTTGATTTCTTGTGCTTTGGGAGTCTTGTGGTAGGAAGTCTTATCCGAAGTCAACATGATGAAAGATTTGGGCCTACTTTGTCTTCTATTAGGTGCAGGGTATCTGGTCTGTTCCTGTGTCTTTGATCCATTTTGATTTGAGTTTTGTGCAGGGTGAGAGATAGAGGATTATTTCATTTTACTGCATATGGATTTCCAGTTTTGCCAGCACCATATTTGAACAGGCTATCTTTTCTCCATTGTATGTTTTTGGCTCCTTTGTCTAGTATGAGGTGACTGTATTTATGTGGATTTGTCTCTGTGTCTTCTATTCTGGACCATTGTCTGCCTGTCAATTTTGATGCCAATACCATGCTGTTTTGTCACTATTGCTTTGTAGTAGAGTATTGAAGTCTGGTATTGTGACACCTCCTGTTTCACTTTTCTATTCAGGAATGTTTTGGCTATTCAAGGTCTCTTGTTCTTCCAGAGAAGTTCATGATTGCTTTCTCTATTTCTATGAAGAATGTCATTGGGATTTTCATTGGAATTGCACTGAATCTGTATAGTGCTTTGGGTAGAAAGGCCATTTTGACAATGTTAATTCTGCCTATCCAAGAACATGGGAGATCCTACCATCTTGGAAGATTTTCTTCAATTTATTTTTTTAATGTTCTGTAGTTTTCTTTGTAGAGGTCTTTCACCTCTTTTGTTAGATTAATTCCCAAGTATTTTTTTTTTTTTTTTGAGATTATGGGAATGGAGTGGTTTTCCTAATTTCTCTTTCAGATGAGATGTATCACGTATGAATAGAAATGCATTAGATTTACGTGTATTGATTCGAAATCCTGTTACTTTGCTGAATTCATTATTCTAGAGTTTTTTTGGATCTTCTAAATATAGTATCATGTCATCAGCAAATAGTGACTGCTTTAGTTTTTTTTTCCTATTTGTATCCCTTTAATTCTTTTGTCTGCCTAATTGCTCTGGCAAGTGTTTCAAGGACGATGTTGAATAGAAGTGGTGAAAGAGGGCATCCTGTCTTGTTCCAGTTTTTAGAGGGAATGCTTTCAAGTTTTTCTCCATTAAGAATGATGTTGGCTGTGGGCTTAGCATAGATAGTCTTTACAATGTTAAGGTATGTTCCTACTATTCCTATTTTTCTAGTGTTTTAAGCATGAATGGGTGCTGTATTTTATCAAATGCTTTCTCAGCATGTATTGAAATAATCATGTGATTCTTAACTTTACATCTATTGATGTGGCAAATTACATTTATTGATTTCTGGATGTTGAACCAACCTTTACATCCCTGGGATAAACCCCACTTGATCATGGTGCACTATCTTTTAATATATTTTTATATGCGATTTGCCAGTATTTTGTTAAGGATTTTTGCATCTATGTCATCAGGGATATTGATCTAAAGTTTTCTTTCCTTAATGTATCTTTGCCTGGTTTTGGTATCAGAGTGATACTACCCTCATAGAATGAATTTGGAAGGGTCCCCTCCTTTTCTATTTCCTGAAATACTTTGAGGTTATTGGTATCAGTTCTTCTTTAAAGGTCCTGTAGAATTCGGCTGAGAATCCATCTGGTCCTGGACTTTTCTTGGTTGGTAGGCTTTTGATGACTTCTTCTATTTCAGTGCTTGAAATTGATCTGTTTAGATTGTGTGCATCATCCTGATTCACTTTGGGAGGATCATATGTCTCTAAAAATTTGTCAATGTCTTCAATATTTTCTATTTTGTTGGGTTATAGATTTTTAAAGTAGCTTCTAACTATGTTATTTATTTCAAAGGTGTCTGTTATATTTCCTTTTTCATCACAATTCTAGTAATTTGAGTTTTCTCTCTCCTCTTTGTTAGTGTGACTAGGGGTTTATCAATTTTGTTTACTTTTTCAAAGAACCAACTTTTTGTTTTGTCAATTTTTTGAATTGTTTCTTTTGTTTTGATTCATTTATTTCATCTCTGATTTTAATTATTTCCTATCTTCTACTATTTTTGGTGTGATCTGCTCTTCTTTTTCTAGGACTTTTAGGTGTAATGTTAGGTCATTTAGTTGTTGACTTTTTTTTTTTTTTTTTTGATGTATGAACTCAATGCAATGAACTTTCTTCTTAGTATTGCTTTCACAGTGTCCCAGAGATTTTGATATGTAGTGTCATTGTTCTCATTTACTTCTAAGAATTTTTGTATTTCTTCCCTGATGTCTTCTCTTATCATTGAATCATTCAGTAGCATATTATTTAGTCTCCAGGTGTATGAGTAGTTTTTGTTTGTTATTTTATCATTCATTGCTAATTGCATTCCATTATCGTCTGATAGGATACAGGGTAGTATCTCTATTTTTTTGTATTTACTAATGATGTTTTTCTGTCATAGCATGTGGTCTATTTTGGAGAATGATTCATGAGCTGCTGAGAAGAAAGTTTCTTCACTTGATGATAGATGAAATACTCTGTAAATATCCATTAAGTCTATATCATTGATTGTATTATTTAGTTCTATAGTTTTTTTGTTCAGTTTTTGTTTGGAGGATCTATCTAGTGGTGAGAGTAGTGTGTTAAAGTTCTCCACTATTAATGTGTTTGGTCTATTTTGATTCTTAAGTTTGAGAAGGGTTTGTTTGAATACATAGATGCTCTGTTGTTTGGAGCATAAATATTTAAAATTGTTTATATCTTGTTGTTTTATGCTTCTCTTAAGCAGTATGAAATGTCCTTTTTTATCCCTTCTGAATAACTTAGGTTTGAAGTCCAATTTATCTGGTATGAGGATGGAGACCCCTGCTTTTTCACTGGGTCCATGAGCATGGTATTTTTTCCCCATCCTTTCACCTTTAGTCTGTGGATGTCTTTTTCTATGAGATGAGTCTTTTGAAGGCAGCATATTGTTGGATCTTTATTTTTAATCCAACTGCCAGTCTATGTCTTTTGATTATTGAATTTAGGCCATTGACATTCAGGGTTATTATTGAGATATGATTTGTATTCCTAGTCATTTGGCTTATTTTTGCTTTTTTACTTGTCCTTTGATTGGCCTTTCCTTTAGGGTAGTTCCTCCCTTTGCTGACTTGTATTATTGCTTTTCACTTCCTCCTCATGGTATATTTTGCTGAGAATGTTCTGTGGTGCAGGCTTTCTATTTGTAATTCTTTTAACTTTTGTTTATTGTGGAAAGATTTATTTCATTGTCAAATCTGAAGGTTAGTTTTGCTGGTTATAGTATTCTTGGTTGGCCTCCGTGTTCTTTCAGATCTTGAAATATATTGTTCTAGGCCCTTCTTGCTTTTAGAGTCTGGGCTGAGAAATCTGCTGATATCTGTATTGGTTTCCCCTTATATGCAATCTGATGCTTTTCTCTCACAGCCTTTAAAATCCTATCCTTATTTTGAATGTGAGGTATTTTCATTATAATATTTCTTGGTGTGGATCTGTTGTAGTTTTGTGCACCTGGTATTCTGTAAACCTCTTGTATTGATTTTCCATTCATTTTCAGGTTGGGAAATTTTCTAATATTATTTCATTGAACAGGTTGTTCATGCCTTTAGTTTGTATCTCTGTGCCTTCCTCAATCCCACTAATTCTTAAATTTGGTCTTTTCATGATATCCCATAATTCTTGGAGGTTCCATTCATGACTTTTTAACATCTTCTCAGTTTGTTCAACTTTATATTCAAGATTAAATATTTTTTCTTCATTGTCTGAGATTCTGTCTCCACGAGTCTATTCTGTTGGTGATGTTTTCTATTGAGTTTTTAATTTGGTTTATCGTTTCTCTCATTTCCAATATTTCTGTTTGTTTTTTTTTTCTGAATTTTTATCTCTTATGAAGTGTTCTTTTTGCTTCCTGCATTTGCTCTTTTAACTGTTTAGTAGAATGTTCATGCATTGCCTGCATTTACTCTCTTATCTCATCTTTTGCTTTGCAGATCTTTTATAATGCAGATTTTAAATTCTTTTTGTCATTTCTACTGCCATGCTGTCATTGGAGTCCATCACAATAGCATCTTGGTTTGTTTGGGACACCTTCTTCCCCTGTTTTTTCATATTGTTTGTGTATATTCCCCTCTAGCAGTGAATATAAGAGATACTGAATTTTGCCTCCTGCAGACTTATTATGACCCTGCAGTTTTCCACTACCTCTCCTTTGAAGGGGAGATCAATACAATTAGCAACCAATACAAAGAAAATGTAACCCTGAACCAGATAGCCCTTATAAAGACTTTAACATTTTTAAAATAAACAGGATCAGTTTGATGACTATTTGCAATGTTTCTAGTTGTGAACAAGAGGATGAGAAAAGGGTATAGGATATAAGTGAGTAAATAGAGGTACCTGTCCTGTCAAAGGGCCTCCAGTCTCCTGTAGGTGTCTCAGGAAGGGAGCCGCCCATCAAATAATGATGACCCCATCCTCAGGAATAATTCAAAAATGCCTTCCCCAGCCTCCAAAGAAGCTGGGGAGCCCCAGCGAGGGTACACTGTGTCAGCATGGAGGCAGGCACTGTGTCTCTCAGCAGTGGGGGGGGACAGGCGGGAGCTTCAGCTACTGGCCTCCAACCTCGGTGTTGGGGAGCAGGCTCAGTGCCTGTCTGATCTCGGTGTGTGGTGGCAGGCTCAGCAAGGGTGTCCCACTTCTGTGTGGGGGGTGGGCTCAGAGATAGCATTCTGACCTCGGTGTATGAACATGTATTTAAATGTATGTTAACTTAAATATTTTTCTTCAACTTGATATGTTCTGGAGACAAGAACAAAAATTTATAAACTGTTGTATATTGTGGTAATGGATTTGTTTTTGGCACCAATATTTCACATAATAGTAGGTTAGTGAATATTTGTTTTTGACTAAATATGTAGTCTAATTACTATTGTTTTTATAACATTTGTAAATCTGTGATTATTAGGAGGGAAGAGACAATGGTATTACTGCTTAAAAATTGGCGAATGTACTTATTTCTATCCCAGTAAGAATAGAGTATTGGGGCCACTTCATGTATATAGTTAAGAAAAATAAACTATTTTTAAGTTTCTATTCAGGTCTCTATGTCTCCTACTTTTTCATTTAGTTTAAAGAGTGCTATAGTGTCTGTGCATCTCTGAGACTATCACATTGACCCACATTAGGGACATTAGATTAATTGGATAAGATGAACAAGAATTGGCATGTTTCCTAAAGCATGAGCCTTCCTTCCTCAGAAGGCTCAGGACTCGAGAAGGTACAAAGTCATAAGTCTGGAATTTCAAACAATTTGTCAAGTGTTAAGGAGTATACTGGGATATATTTTCCAAAATAAAAGTCATCACAATTTGTACTTTCTACCCCAAAGAAAATAGTCCCATAGTCAGTGAGTTCTTTAGCTTCTAGAGGCAATTACTCCACTTTTCAGAGTCATGTTCTGGATCACATAATAGGAAACTAAATTGCCTACTAGCTTAGAGTAAGGCCCAAATCAGGAAATGGCCTGGCGTGTAGTAGATCTGGGTTGTTACAAAACAAACTATTGACTTGGTGTTGGAAGTAGAGTTGCACAGCGGGTGGTATGGGGGAGAAGCTGTGTGAAATCTGTGACAAGTCCCAGCAAAGGAATAATAATGCAGTTTCCAGATTTTATGCAGAATTTTTCTGCTTTTCTGACAGAAAATTAAGAATATTTCATCAAATAATTTTGGCAACCTACTGAGCCCTTGTAGAGGCAGAAATCCCGATGACAGGATAGCGTACGATCATGACACCAATGTTATACTTTATGAGTTGTATACTGTCAACTCATTCAGTTGCAAGATGAGGAGGGACAGCCTGTAATACTCTGTGGTATGATGAAAATGGTGCATCCAGAACCAAGCACAAGCAAAAGAAAAGGGCATATGTAAGTTGCACAAACAGTAAGCCCAGACTTATATTCCTATATTCTACTGCTGCTCTGGTGCACTCTCTCTGCTCATACATATATTAGGTGTTTCATGTCACAAGTTGAATAAAGAAGAAAATGTCTCAGCATAACTTATGGAATAGCTGGCTCATTTTGGGAATCCCTTTAAAAATTACATAAGCACTTCACTAAAGCCTCATTAGGTGAGAAGTTGAAAGACACCCGCAAGGGTAGACCCTCCAGATAGGCAGAACTTCAAGTGGTGTACCTGTCATTCATTGACTAATGAACTGAGAGAAATTGGCTACAGATTTTTTGAAGGAGAAAAAAAAAAAACAAAAGAAATATCCAATATTAAGAAGGTATAAGGAAAATCATATGAATGAATATTTAAAGTAGTCAACAGTTAAAGACAAAAAAGTATCCATTATAGTATAGGAACTAACTAAACACATTAACAAAATATCAGACCTGTTGACAATAGACAACTTCCCTTGTACTGGAATGATAATGTGAAGAAAGCGACCATAGTGGCAGACATGGGCTATCTATACACAAAGTGCAAAATCAGATCTTTGTTATTAAGATCAAGTTCTGCATTGCTACCTCCAGATTTCCTCTCTACTAGCAACAGGCTCAAATGCTGTACCTATGACCTGACTCAACATCTTGGGGTGATCATCTTGCCTCCTGATGGTAAGTTATCTACACTGGATCTCTTCAATCTATGAAGCAGTTTGTTTTCCCAGGATTAGAAAATTCTTTCGAGGTTGAATTTTGTTTTTTCTACTATTGGCCTCAGTACCAACATCTACTATTTCACAACCTTTAGTCTTGCCCTTGATATGAATCAATTTATTTTCCAAGTAGTTCATATGTTTGGTAAATGACTTCCTAGGAAAAACACAGGAATGTGATCTAATGAGGGACCTATGCCTTCTCAACCGTTCCTTTGCCTTATGTCACACAAAGAATATGATTCTGCTTTTCTCATATGTCCAGAAAACTGTCAACTATAAAAAACTCTCATGCCCACAGTTTCCCTTGGGAAGACAATAGAACTCTGTGGTGCCCAAGATTTGATTAAACCAGGAATGAGTCAAGATTCAAATATTAAAAGATTAAAAAAACAGTTCATAAATGTAGACCCCTTGTTTGACATTTTATTTAGTTATTTGTTCAGTGCTGCAAATATTTTAGTGTTCCAAAAATCTAAATTCAAATATTATTGCATATATGTTTGTAATATCTATTATATTTTCACCAATGTATAAAAATAACTAATTCAAGACCCATGGTCAAGAGGAAATTATATGCTAATTGTATAATAATCATCAAAAATGTTAAAAACAACTATTCTATTTATTGACTAGTTAGAGGAAAGCACAGTCACTATAAATTAGGGTATGGCTTACTTAGGGCCTAACAGAGGGAAAGCAATGTAAGTCTAAAATTATAATTCTCCTTAAATTGAATAAATGCAGATTTTTAACTTCATAAACTACATTTCACTTGGCTTTCAAAGTCTTCAGGTGGTCTGAAATATAGGTTTCTTTAAGATTCAATCATTAGTTCCTCTGGCCCCTAATGGACTACAGAGAAAAGGTCTACTTACCTCTTCATTTTGCTTCAACAGATGACTACTGCCCAGGGTCTCTTCATTTTCCAAAGATTATTCCATTTATATTGCACTGACTTGTTCAAAATAAATCATTCATAAGAACCACTTCATTTCTTTTCTCAGGAAATGAAGTAGGAATTTCGCCAGAGAAGGCAAAATCATTTTTCTTGGATTTCTTAAATTCAAATGATAGGCTCCGTGGGTGCCTCTATCACAGAATGGTTGGTTTAAAAAGGAAATTTTCTTTGGTTGTGGTGCTAAGCACTGGAATAAAGTCTTCTTAGGGAGTTACCATGGTAACATGCATGCATCACCTGTCTTGCTCACATTTAAATTTGCTACCTGAGATCTTTCATGTGTATATGTTTTTACACTTTATATAACCTGTGCTATCATTTGGTGGAATTAATCAAGCTCAGATCGCAAGTCAATGTAATAAATAAACTGAATTAAAAACTTGCATCTATAAATAAAAATTTACTAAACTTACAGAAACGGGTGTTAAAAAATCTGCCAAATGGTAGCACTCTGTTTTTTAACACTAGGTACAATTTTGAAACTGAGTATATTTCATCAGTTTAATTCAGTTCTTTTAGGGTAAACTTATCTACATAAAAGTCAAGGGAAACAGTGGGGTGTACTGAAGGAGCTTGCTTACAATGAATCAAGACAATCTTGTTTCTGTTGCTGCAGCTCTACTTGCTTTATCTCCATGACTACTATCAATATGTATTTAACGATTGCTTAGTTTGTGTGATAGACTCTGCTAAGTATTTAGTATAACTTCTCTTGTTTTATCATTAAAACTGTCCCATACAATGAACATGTCATTATTCACAAAGAAAAAAAAATTGGGAAGTTTAAATGTTAAGCTCCTATCTACTATCACACTGATGACATAGAATTCAAAAGAAGTCCAAAAATCCAAAAATCGCATTTTCAACAATATGCTACACTTTAATTTAAGAAAAAATTCTCATGAAAATTTGTTGGAAAACAAAATTCAGGAGTTCGGTTAGACACCAACAAATACAGACCTCTAAGAAATACTTCTACAAAGCATTGCAAAAAGATAACACCATGTCCATTTTAAGAAGTTTTGCTCTGGATATTTCATTTATACTATATTTCTATCCAATTAATCTTGAGTAGTTTGATAAAAAAGTACAAAGTAGAAGTTGAACTGCAGAACAGAAACTCTCCACTGTTTGGTAACATTATCTTGGGAAAGAAAAAAAAAATATGTACTTATGTTTAGCATTTAAACAATTTTGACACTACAGCTTGACCCTTCCAGTCACAAGAGACTTCTACGATGCTTCATTTTTTTCTCAAAAGTATTTATCACCTCTTAATATGCATATTTCCTGCTACATATAATACAGTGTTCTGTACAATCCCTTCTTCAGGGCAACACATGCCCCAGCTGCTAGGAAATTTGGCAGTTGATAGAATATAGCTTTGATTGTCAGTTTGAATTGCTTTATCAGACTTTCTCAAAGTTACCTTCACCAACAGCAGTCAACCATTGTCCAATGATGCAGGAATTCAAAGGTCTGCTGCCTTTCATCAATTTGAAACAACTTGGAAAGATCATCCTAGATCCTAAGTGCCCAGTATTATTGACTGGAACCACATATTATTATTGGAACCACATACTTAGCTTCTTTGCTCTTGTCAATCCTTTTTCTTTACTTCCTCAAAATGCATTTTTCTCTGGACAGTTTCTCAACAAAATTTCCCTTGCAATAGTTTATCTCAAAATAGATAAACTTGGAGTTTGCAAAGTACTATGGATAGGGAGTAAGAAAAAATCTTCATTTTCTCCTAAAAATATAAAGAACCAATTGTTATTGCTCACCTATGTCTGTTTTCTCTAGTCTCAGAGAAGAATATGTATCTTTAATTTCCCCCTTTTCCTAGCATCAATATCCCTTATGGTACTGAGAATGAGTTGAAACCATGTTCTTCAATTTTGTTTAATATCTTTAACTTTGACTCTTGTCTCTCACATCCTGGAATTTGTTCCTAGTTATTAACTTCTAATCCTTCCCTTGTAACTTATTTTGAGCATCAACTGTGTGAGAAAAAAAAATTATCATTTCCCATTCAAATTAATATTTAAATATATACATCAGGATATCTAGTATTTCAGAAAAAAAATCACACAGGATAATCAAATAGGAATGAAATTAATGAAAACACTAAATGCTAATGTTTCATCAAAAATTCTCTTAAGTTCTTTATTTTCATGAAAACTCAAGTTCTAATTTATTTTTTAAAATAAGCACTCATGGTATTAAGATCCTATTGCTTTAGATAAAAATTATTCAGCATTCCTAGAATGTATCCGTTCTGCTGTAAACAACCATGTAACAATGCTGGCAAACACAATTAGGTTGCAAACTTTACCACAGAACTCCACTTAAAACAATTTAACATGATTAGTAAGGATTACAGAATGATCATCTCAAGCATCAAATGTCCCATTGTGGATCACAAACAGTGCTCAATTGATGTTGCTGATTATGGTCATATTGGAGCAAAAGATAAGACACATATCATAGGAGCAAAAAGATATTAAAATAAACAAATATTGGGAAACATTTATTCTAAAACTATATAGAAATGTCTTTGTATATTTGGACAACAACTTTGTTCACTGTGAAATGAAGTATTTTAAAAGAACTTTGCAAACTTTAGGAGAGAAGATTGAGTTAATTTGATGCTGATATGCAAATACGACACATCTGAACTTCACATTATTCATTTAAGGATATTGTAGGCTATTGTTTCTACTACATTTAGAAGTGCACTATATAACCGGAAATTTGAGCAATTTTAAAGTAATTCATTTATTTGAATCTTCCCAGAAGTAAGTTATTGAATATTATACTAATGATCCTGAAAACTTTAGCATTTTAATATTTTTATAATAATAATTTGAATGCTAATCAAGTATATAATTTGATATACTGTAGATAAAGTATTGTTTAACTTGGCTTGCTTAGGTATACAAGATGCAGATACTTAGGGATAGCAAGTTAGTATGGTTTATTCAAATTATCTTTAATTCTGCATGGAGTAAAATTGCTTTAGTCATTTTTTTTTTTTACTGACTGTATTTTAACTAAATTGCTGCTCTTTTTAAAACTATTCCTTTTTGCTATTGATTAGGACTTCTTAATCAAAGTGTCAAATCTACCTTGAATTTCCAAAGTGTCGTGGTTTTCACATATTTTTATTTTGTATTTAAAAGCTAAATGAAATTACGATCATAAAAATGAAATTGAGCAAACTTGAGAAGGTAAATACACTTTGGTGAAACCATCTGGAGTATAGAAAACTTATCTCTAGCACTAAAAATCCTGGAAAAACATTTTATGTTGATGACTATTATTTTTAAAGGAATGCATTTCTCTGAGTTCCTTCTAAGTTCATGAACAATTGGGAAGCAGCCTAGAAGTATTATGTGGTGCAAAGTCAGGAGGATAAGGATGTTGTGTGTGATTGAGCTCAATTACTGGGAAGCAGCAAGGAGCTTTGCGAAGAGAGCCTAGGTGAAAAGTAAAGATTCCAGACAGCTAAGCATAAAGGCTGGTGAAAAGGGCATCCTCAGTAGTAAAAATCTCATTGCTCTAAGAAGTGCCTCACCTAATGCCTCAGCAACACAGCACCGAAGTTAATTTAGTCAGAAATGCAGAGGGGAAAGGAACTTAGAGCAAATACTTCTGTGTTAAAATGTGTGCAGAGCATATTTATGTTTTAAACATAGTTATATGTAGTTAGTGTGTGTGTTTACAAATATGTATGATAAAATAGTCAGCATACATGAATGAATTATATGTAGCTATACATAATACATAAACTATCATGAATGAAAAATAGATAAAAATGTGGACAGATTTTTCTTTTAAATTAAAAAGCAAATGGCAAAAAAACCATTTATTCAGCTGCCAGAAGAATATATATGTTTTTATTTTGTATTTTTACTATAAATATAATTTGACCATTGTTATTGTCACACTTTGAATTCTAATCATCATCAAAACATCTTCAAGATAATCACCATCAAAATGATCATCAAAACAATGTATTATGATTTTCCTCCTAATTTCACACTTTCCTCAAAGACAAGTTTATTAAAAATAGATTGAGAATGATTCTTACATAATTTTATCATGCATTGTCTGTGGGTATGTAATCTTTTGCATTGAAAGCCTTGCTATGGGAAACTTATGAGGCATGATATTTTCAACAAAAGAATTAATTAAATCAGAAATTCTCTTATTAAAATTGCTCAAAGCTTCACTAACCCAATAGTATGATTTGTTAAACAGATTAATTGGGAGTTACCTTTGTCTATGGACCTAAAATAAAATTTAGATGTTTTGGTGTGGATACTTGGTAGAATTAGAAAGAGAAAAGTTTATAATATTTATTGCTCTGTCTGATCAAAGAGAGAATTGTAATTTTATTCTTATGATTGCCATTATTTTACCATATTTTTTACTGTTCATTCTAGTGTCACTTATTTCCACTATAATAAGAATTTTATTATTGCTTCTATTAGCATATTTTGCAGTGAGAATGTATTACTTATCTGTTTTGTTCTACCAAATTTATAATAAAAATGACAGGATTCAAATTATAGCAGAAGAGATGGCTATTACAGGAGTTGGGGTATGTAAGACAAGCACAGTATGAGTTAGAAGCAGCATTGACAGTCAAGTCTTACTGCAACAAACAAAAATCAAAGGCAAACTTAGTTAAGTTGTGACTATTTAAAGGAAACATTGAAAAGGATTTTAGATACCAATAATTATTAAAAAAAAAAAAACTAGCAATAGCTAGAGAAATAAATCACAGTTAAAAGATAAACTTTTCATCAAAAGGGATTTGTAATTATCAAAATTAAAATAAGGTACAGATGTGGTATAACATATGCATTTTCCATATCTCAATAAAGTTCATTGCCCATCTTTCACATAATCGATACATTTTTCTTTTTTAAAAAATTATTTTATAAATTATCTTAACTTTGAAAATAATAGTCAAGCCAGCATTTGCCTTTTCTGGTTGGGTAGAGTTTCCTTTATACTTTTGTAATTGAAAGAAGAAAGGAAAGTGACAGAAGGAAAGAAAGAAGAAAGAAGTAAGGAAAGAAAGGAAGAAAGCAAAGAAGGAAGGAAGAACAAACAGAAAGTCGTACAACAAACACCAAAGAGACCCACTTATATTCCTAGATAAGACCCTACAAATATTACCTCTCTCTGTGCTTTGATGAGAATATCAACTTCAATTGTGTTTATTATTATTGCATTTATCCAAATAACCTCAAAACTATGTTCTTTGTTTCTTCTCTTTGTTTCTTATGTTCTTCAAAGGAAATTTTGCTCAATTGCTTTTTGAGTACTTTTACCTGACATGATAGTTTAAGAAGATTTAATTCAGAGTTTTTGAGCTATAAAAACAGTATTAATACACATATAGCCAGATGACAGGAATACAAATGAATATCATAACAAAAACTGTTGCCTAGCAAAGGCCCATGAAGAAATGTCTTCTGCTTACATAATGCTCTCCTCTGCCTCATGTGTACCTCCCTGGGCCCTGTTCTACTTCTTTTTTAATTTATTTTTTAGGTTTTTACAGACTACATTTTTTTTTTTTTTTTTGCGGTGCTGGGGATTTGAACCCAAGACCTCTACCAACTGAGTTATATCCCCAGCCCCCAGACTACATTTTGATTCATTGTACACAAATGGGGTTCATCATTTCGTTTCCATGGTTGTACACGATGTAGATTCATACCATTTGTGTAATCATACACATACATAGGGTAATGATGTCTGTCTCATTCCACCATTTTTCATAACCCCTCCCTTTCATTCCCCCTACATAATCCAAAGTTCCTCCATTCTTCTCTCATGCCCCACCCCCCCACCCCCATTATATATCGTTCTCCACTTATCAGGGAAACATTTGGTCTTTGTTTTTTTGGGCTTGGCTTATTTCACTTAGCATTATATTTTCCAATTCCATCCATTTATTTGCAAATGCCGTAATATTTTTATTCTTCTTTATGGATGAATAATATTCCATTGTGTATATATACCATAGTTTCTTTGTCCATTCATCTGTTGAAGGGCTTCTCGTTTGGTTCCACAATCTAGCTATTGTGAACTGAGCTGCTATAAACATTGATGTGACTGCATTACTATAGTAGGCTGTTTTAAGTTCAGTCCCTGTTTCAAGTCTTATGATCTCTGCATCTCTGCCATTCACATTGCAATTTGAATTTAATATTATAGTAATGTAAATATTGTTTCTAATTTCACAGGACTTTTTCCTAAACACATTTATTCACAACTTTAAATTTATCTAGTTACAAGAATATCAATTAACTTTTGGTAGCAGGACCAGCTTCTTCTAAGCTGAGATTGCCTCAGCTTCAGAAGAGCGGTGGGTCTGTGGAAATTAGAAACAGAAAAATGTTTGCAGATGTGGAGGGCTGCAGAGAGCTCCCAGACAGAAGTCTTTCCACTCTAAGATATTAGGAATAAATTCATATCAAATTATGTCAAGAGAACATCTTTATTCAAAGCTCATTAAAATATACATAAAATTATCACCACTAATGTTCTTGCATTATTCTATTTTCTACAATGACCTGGTACCCATTCTGTGAAAATTATAAGATTTTAGGGTTTCTCATTGTGTGATATACGCACATACATATACATTTTTCTCAACACTTGATTTTAAACGTTAAATAAATGACATTTTTCTTTTATATTCCTTTTCCTTAAGTCAATAATCCAAATGCTAAATTTAAATGTTCTCTCTTCATTATTATAATCCCATTGTGATTTTCATTTTTCACTATTTAATTTCCAATTTTATCTATATGCTTAGACAAATTATTTTACCAGTCCTGTTTCATTTTAACATCATGATCTAGTATTTGCTTTGTTTAAGAAACACATTATTATTACCTTTGTTTCCAGTGTTTATAAATTAGGGTTTCTAAAAATCTGCTTTAGTTAAATTTTATTTTTAAATGTATTTTCACTGTCTCTCCTATAGTGTTCTTTCAGTTAAACTCTTAAATTATTTTTAATCAATTCATTTTATTTTTGTCTTGAATTTGTAGATTTTTTTGAATTTATAAAATACTGAAATTTTGAAGCATGTCTACTTTGAAAATATTAATGGTTGTTTAAAATTCAATTAAGTTTCAACCAAAATCCTAAGAAAGTTTTCACATGTCTGAACAATATGATCTGATGTCAAAAGGTGAAGAGACAAGAATACATAAGCCAAATTAAATAAGAAAACATATATGATACACACACAAATAATATATTTGAAGCTGTGGTAATTAAAATATTAAAATGAGCATGGAATACTTTATAAAAACTTAAAGATCATGATAATGACCCTGATTTTATCTCAGCTGAGGAAATGTTGGAAGTTTTGGTGCAAGTGAATCACATGATCTGCTTTCAGTTTTAAAAATATTGCTCTGGTTGGAGTTTCAGCTTCTAGAGTCAAGTATGACATCAGCCTAGCTTAAAGATCATCATAGTTGTCAACCAGAGAGAATACAGTTGCTTGACTAGAATATGAAAATAACCAAGAGATGGTTATTACATGTAACATTAAAAAATTGAAGGCATGTCAATTAAACTTGTTAAAGTAAATGGATTGCATGTAGACTATAACAGAAAAAATAAAGTCTGGTTTGTAGTCTATCCATTTCAACAAGTGGTGAATTTATTCACATGATGTAATTTGGAGGAAAAGATAGTTTGAAAATAGTCAAAGTTTTTTTTCTTGGAAAGAAACATTCTTGGATTACATTTGAAATGCTTATTAAACATCCAAATGGGAATGTTATGAAGACAACTTAAGCAGGAGGATCTTGAGTTCAAAGCCAGCCTCAGCAACTTATGGAGACCCTGAGCAACTTATTGAGATCTGTCTCAAAATAAAATTTATAAAGGGCTGAGGATATGGCTCAGAGGTTAAGCATCCCTGGGCTCAATTCCCAATATAAATAAATAAATAAATAAATAAATAAAGTATTTGAAGAGTTGCATGCATAACCCTACATTCTCCTATTACAGGTTCATGAAGAAAGTATTACTTTTTCATGTTTGACAGTTGAAGGAACTGTGAATCAGAGAGTTCACATAAATTGAATCCTATCACAGGACTACTTAGTGGCTAAAGTGTTCATTGAACCTACCTACAGGTCATGATCTGATTAATCACAAAAATGATTTTTTTCTAGTATATCTCATTCTAGGTTGATCTTTAATAATATATAAATAAAATCTCAAATTTAGATAGGCTTTACACCTTAAGGTAGATGGATAATATGACTTGTGTTATCTTATTGAAATAGCACTAATAATAATGATAGCTTGTATGAAGTGAGTTTAAGTGGGGTGATTGTATGTAAAGAAAGTGCTTGGAAGTGTGTTAAGTGTAATATTAGCTCACATGGCTATTGTCTTTATCCTCACAATCACTGCACAGTGCTAGGTATTGTGAGAAACAAAAATATTAAATTCCTATATTTCAAATAGATAATTTAATGTACTCAATTTAAATTCAAAAGGAGGAGAAATATCACTGTATAAATCCATATATACCAAGAGCATTAGGTAGACACTATAACATAAGTGCAAAATATTAGGAGATCACAAGTTAGAGATTAATTATACTTTTGAGATTTGGGGAAGAAAAGATGATGATGTATTAATGTGGAATAATTTTGTCTATTTTATAGAAAAGTAAGAACAAGGTAAAAATGAAGAATATTTCCAGTTGAGGACAGAACACCAACAATGATAAAAAAAGATGTCTATCTGTAAAGGGTGAGGTTGGTGGGGAATGTATGCAAGTAGGAATATGCTAGAAAAATAGGTAATATGAATATGTAGTTGTGTAGTCAAGCTGTGAATGTGTGCTGAAGAGTTTATGCTATAATCAATGAAAACATTAAAAAATTTGCTGTTTTTTTATGCTATCAGAAGTCTTATTTGATCACCTAATTTAAGTTGTTCATTGAGAAATCGCTGTAAATTTCTTTTAAGAAAGCCTCCGATTTTCATATCTTCTTTTCCCTTTGTGTTTAGATGTAAGTTTTCAAATCTCCCTGCATTTGTCATGTGTACCAAAAGGCTACAACTGAAGGTACTATGGTTATCTTCTCCCTCACAAACTAAATAATATTAGTTATTAGTTATTATTAGTTATTAGTTATAAGATTAGGTAAATACGATTAGAAATTGTGCATAATTTCTCTTACAATTATTCTGCTATTTTATTAATCTTTCTAATTTGTTCCATTCCAAATTTCTCTATAATTTCACTATATTTATTAATTTTCAATTCTTAATTTTTCCATTACTTCATTATTTTTACTAATCTTTCCTTTTGGCTTCTTAACAAAGTAAAAGTATTTCTGAACCAGTATCCTTGAGAGGATAAGAAATGTTCTTGTGTTTTTCTTGTCTTGATGATTAGGAACTTAGATTAAATGAGTCCCTTTACCTGAGAATATAACAAGACCTCCAAAAGCATGCATATTTACAGTTTTGGGAAAACGATAATGCATTAGAAACGTCTCTTTGAAAGGAAGCAACCCAAATCTGATTTAATTAATAGAAGACCATAGAAACATGCTTTGCCCTAATCAAATTGTATGAGAATATTATAAAATTTAGCAGAACTTTACCACTCCTGACACAGAATAACCTTGAAATTTGTGATTGTATGATATGCATTCTAGTTTATTATTCAAGAAAATCTCACATAATTATATTTAGAATAAATTACATTACAAGGAAACCAGTTTGTTTGCATAAAAAGGGTCATAATTACTTCAAATTTTGAATTTATGGTTACTACACAGCAATCTTGGAAACATAATTCACTTTCAAATCAAACATTTTTTGAATAGTAAATGTAATCATTTGCAACACTAAAATAAGTATTGATTTAGATTTTGTTCATATTGGCAGAACAAAATACTTCATAAGTTTACTTATAGTTACTTAAGTTATTTTTCCATGAAAAATTTTATTTTTCAAAATTCCTTACCAAACCCTACCTCCTACAGAGTTACAAAATCAAATATTTTTCTGCAATTCTGCATATACTTAAGTGTTTCTAATACTTTTAAAGAGAAGATAAAAAATTCCACAAAATGTCCTTATGTTGAATTTTTGGCAATACAAAATATTTTAAAACAATCTTAATGAAAAGACCAATTCTTACAACGCTTTGGGATATGATTCCATCATCTTTCTTAGTTCATTCTTGTTTAGGTACTTACCTCAAGACAAGGTTTTCCTTTGTTCTTTTGCAATACTTCCATTTCTTGCTTTCCTCATTTTTAATTCCACATTCATAACTGTTTATGCATAATGTTTTGCAGTAAAATGACAGGAAGTCATAGAAGGAAAATTAAAGAATGTTAACAAATAAACATAAAAATGAATACACAATATAATTCATAAAAATCTAATAGGTAATATGATTTTATATATAGGCATGTAAAAATAGAGAATAACATTGAATTAAATTCTAAAGACTCTAATTAGTAGGAAACCTTTTCCAGCCCCATTTATATTTCATCCTTGTCACTAGAATTGATTAATGTTGTGTTAATTTCTGTTCTTTATTAAATTTTGTCATAAGAAATGAAGAACTGGACTTTTTATACCCTGAAGTGTTTAACAGTTAATGAACCTGATTCTCTCAAAGCAAAATCTACTACCTAGACCAAATGTAAGAACTACACAGCTGAAACAACTGAAAGAATAGAGTATCAGATTCATTTTATCATTTTTCTAGTCTACCTGATCACAGTTGTTTTGGCAGATGCACTGCTTTTGTTCCTATATCCATTATCAACACATTTTGATTATTTAAAGCTACTCACCGAAGTCCAAGATGGCCCATTTCATTGGCCATATTCTAATTCTTTTATTTTTTTGGCACTGGGGATTGAACCCAGGGGTGTTCTTAACCACTTAGCTACTTCCCCAGTCCTTTTAATTTTTTATTTTGAGGCAGGGTCTTTATAAGTTGTTTAGTCCCTCACTAAATTGCTGAGAGTGGCTTTGAACTTTTATCCTTCTGCCTCAGTCTCTGGAGTCACTGGGATTACATGCAAGCACCAACATGCCCCACTAGTCCAAACTCTTAAGTCAAATAAAACTGACCTACAGATACACAAATTAGTACTACTCCTAAAGGAAATCTCTAAATCTTTTAATCTGCCAATTACTAAATTACTCCTTGTGTGCAGTAGAGTTAAATCAACTCTACTCTTTGTGGATTATTTTACCAACTAATTAAGCAGACATTTGTCATTTCTTTTGTTTAACTTTGAGGGAAATAAGACAATTGCCTGACATAAAAATCAATTTAAGACAAAAACCTATGTGATATAGCTATCAGTATTTATTCAGCACCAATTCTAGTCCAATTATATCTTTTCTTTTTAAACCAATTGTTCTTCCAGGCACTCTTTAAACAAACAACTCTAACCAAAATTATGTTAGTCCAGAATTTAAAATAGAGTGCATTCATGCACATGTGCATACAGGTTCAAACACATCCACACTCGCCACCCCTCCCCCATACTTACTTTAAAAACTTTTAAAAAGCATAGAATTTTTACTCACTTCAGTTCAAGTGTCTAAGTTAATGCTTCTTTTAATATGGTTCTTCCCCTATTCAGGTTCTGATTGATGTATGTAGATATGTAGGATAACTATTCTAAATCATTTATTAGTTAATTCAAGAATTTATGCTATGCATAGAATGATGCTAAACATTTATTATTTGCTTGTGTTGATGTAACACATTTATCTGTGCCAAGAAACTAAAATAAAATAAGCATTATTGAAACTTTTCAAGACATTAGATCTGTAGATAAAGTCATCCAATATTGTCAAGGCATTATTAATTTGCCTGATTTCTAAGGAAGGCAGTGTGAACATACCAAATTTACAAGAAAATTGCTTTATCCTTCCCTATGCTCTATTTCTGACTTTTCTCAGTGGAAGACCAGAAAGCAACAAGCCCTGAATTTCAGGATGTTACATAAGATACCAAACCATTTTTATCTGCTAATTGATCTTTCTGATTAGATTTTAATTGTGGATGCACTTCTCAAACCTTAAAATAAAAATTGTCATCAGTGGAGGTTGGGCAGGAGGATCTCAAGGTCGAAGCCAGCCCCCAAAAAATTATTATCTGTCACTTTTTATCAATTTATTTGTATTTTAGTGGATTTATTTAGAAATTAGTCTATCATATATGCTATGACTAACTTGAAGTATAGCAACTTCCCTTCCAAAAATTCAAAGAAATTAACAAATACCACTATTGAGTTAATGCATAAATAAAACATATCATTAACACTTATCAAACAATAATTTATAGAGAACAGAACATTAGCACTGGAACAATGCCAGGATTGGTTCAATTTCTAAATCTGACATATGCTAAGATTTGTTGTGTTAAAAATATTTTTGATAAATACTAAAAGACATGAGTTAAAAACTGTTGACCTTCCTTACCATATGGCAGAAATCGAGATTTAATCCCTTCTAATAATGAAAGTTACCAAGTAGAATTTGACAAGGACAAGTGAATGAGATATATTTCATCTACTCACATAAGTCTGGGAAACAACTTGTAATGATTTCAAAGGAATAATTTTCCAGTATTGTCAGGGGCGGGCTCTGAGGGCCCCAGAGCCGCACCATGGCCTGATCTCTAAGATGGCGCCTGGCAGCTTGCCAAACATAGCTGCACTCGTAAACAAGTTTTAGGAAGTAACTCTGATTGGCTGTTGTACATGAGGCGATCCTGGTATCTGCCTGGAGACTGTTCCTTGATAGGCTGACTTTCCTGGTAGTCTACTCTCTGATAGGCTGATGTTCTCAATATAAATCAGAGACTTGTGGAATAAAGCCCCTTTTTTTTGGTTCCTGTGATTAAGAAAAGCGTACGTGTTGTGATTGCCCACCGCCTGCGGGCGGTGGGCGGTCATAAGTGGTGCCAAAACCCGGGACCTCGAGTTATAAAGAAGAAACTGATCAGGTAAATATAGGGAAAGTAAAGTACAGTCTGGCCAGGTTAAAGTTCGCTGGATAAGCGACGAGTTAAAGTTCGCTGGATAAGCGACGGAGTTAAAGTTCACAGGAAGCGACTAGTTAAAGTTCGCGGGAAGCGACAGAGTTAAAGTTCGCTGGAAGCAACGGAGTTAAAGTTCGTGGGAAAAGTGACGAGTTAAAGTTCGCAGGAAAAGCGACAAGTTAAAGTTCACGGGTAAAGTTCACGGGAAAAGCGAGGAGTTAAAGTTCGCAGGATAAGGATGGAGATTGAGTGTTTGTAAGTGCTTTTGCTTTTGTTTTGCTAGTTAAAGTGCTTTGCATTGTTAGTTTAATAGAGAAATATGGGCACTGAAATGTCACGAATGCGCATGGAAGGTCCCTTAAAGGATTTGCTCCGGGCCAATGGAATTCCTCTTGAAACTAAAACAGCCCGAACCAAATGCAGAGAGGCCATAAAACAAGGGGAAGAGGTTTTGGAGAAAATAAAAGAGGAAAGGTCTAAAGCATCAGAAAGGGCGTCAATAAGATCGGAGACAGACAAGGAAAATGAAACTGGATGTGAGGAACAACTTGTTAGGAAGAGGGAAATCAGTTTAGGGGAGGGTCCCCCATTAGGAGTCTGCCCTACGTTATCCGCCCTTAAGGCATGCTTCTCTCCAGGACCTCCCAAAGGGGGCTCCAAGTTTCTCCCCAAAGAGCCGCCGCCTAAAGAATCGCCGGCTCCTCCCCGTTGCATCTCCTTCCAGAAACTCACAAACTCTAACCTCCCCCCTCCTTGTAGGGCCTTCCCGGTAAATGTTAAAATGTTAGTTTGGGAAGGAATGACTACCGATAACAAATTGGCCTGTGCAGGGATGAAAGATGGCTCCATGGGAAGGTGGATTGTGGCTACCAAAGATATTGGCACACAGCTTCCACAAGCGAGCGGGCAGATGGAAAGGGATTCCTTATCTTCAAGTCTCTTCTTTCTTGCGCTTCTCTGCTCTTCCTGCAAATGCCTCCTTCTTCTCCCCCTCTTAATCCCTCCTCCTCCTCCAACTTTGACTCAGCTGTTTCTGCTTCCATTCCCCAGTCCAGCCCACCTAGTCCTCCTGCCATGAGGTCCCACGTACACCGGTGGGTAGGGAGTAACCAGCCCAACCATCAGTGGCATGTCCTAGTAAGGAGTATGATATAGTAGCCCCAGTCCCCACAAATATTGGGAGATAATTGTTTCACAATTTTCTGCATCCAAACCTGAATTGATTACTAACCAGGATTAAGGGTTAAAATGCCCTAGGCATCAAGTTTCTGCTGGAACATTTCGTCCTCTTTCAGATCCAAATCTCAGTCAAGACTTACATTGAAATGTAAATAGAGAAAGCCTGAAGGCTCAGTAGGAGACCGGTCTCAAACCCTAGGAGGAAAAAAAAAAAAAAAAAGCAAAAAGTCTTACCTGAACTCCAGCAAAAGTAAATTTTATGGTGTTTTACTAAAGTACTTAACGGCCGCTTCATTTTTCCAGGACTCTTGTTTTTTTTGAATTCTACATTTTTTTTTTTTGAGCTCATGACTTTTTTGATCAGTTCTATTTTTTTTTACTCAACTAGAGTTTTTGAACATCTCTTACATTGCAATGGAGATTCACCTATAAAGTTTCAAGGCCTTTGATTTTGTGTTATTTGTATGTCGTGCTGTCTAATGTCATGTTTTGTCTGTACCAAAACTGAGTGCTCCTAAAATTAAAATTTAAAAATGGATCCAAATATTTTTAATTCACGTGATTTAAAGAGGTTCAATTTAAATTGGGTAAGCTAATAGAAGTAAAATGTCTTAAAAATAACTCGCGAGTCTCTAGGTGGTCAAACTAATAAAATGTTAATGTAGAGTACTATAAATAACAAAATATTTTAATCTTATTAAAATAGAGTAATTTATCTAAATTTAGAAATTTCATAAGAGTTGTTTCAGAATGTGAATAAAAAGGGGTCAACAGGAAAGAGAAAATAAAGGTTCTGGGTATGGAAATATATTTAGTAAAAGGAAAAGGAAATGTTTCTGGGTAAGAAAGTGCTTATGTGATAAAATAAATGAGGGTCTAAGTAAGTGCTAAGAAAGTCTACGTAAGTAAAGGGCAAGTTTCAACAAGTTTGCATGTAACTAAGTTGGTTGTATGTATGTGAAACATTTAAAGCTATTTAAGGTTTTTCCTAAGGTGAAATGCTAATGTTCTAATATAAACCAAAGTTTAATCTATGGTAAAATGACATGGTAAAATAACAAGGATTTCTTAGAAACACTAATTTACTCTTAACTTTGTGTCTATTAAGTTTTATTCTTTAGAACAATTAGTCTTAAAAATAGGGGTTTATACAATTATGGTTAAGCAACTGTTAGAGTATTGTACTACGTTATAGAGTCTAAATTTTTCTTTAAAAACTAAATTTGGTAAGAACCAATTTCTCACTAAATTTGAAATAACTCTAACCACAAGTATACCTTATAACCCACAAGGACAAGATATTGTTGAACGTGCACATCTCACCCTCAAAAACACTCTTTATAAACAAAAAGGGGGAATAGGGGAGACCTTCAGGTCCCCTAAAGATAAACTTTCTCTTTGCCTCTTTATTTTAAAAAATTTTAACTCTGGATAATGAGGGTCACTGTGCCGCTGAGAGACATGGCAATCATAAACAACATGATAGAGCGACGGTAAAATGGAAGGATGTTCTTACAGGACAATGGAACGGCCCGGACCCGGTGCTTTACTGGAGCCGCAGCTCGGTTTGTGTGTTTCCACAGGATAAAACATCGCCTTTCTGGGTTCCTGAGCAACTAACTCGACCAGTGCCAATGCTACCAACAAGTAACTCAGACCAACATACTTCTGATGACCATGATGCTCGTAGCCCCCCTTGAACTAACTTACAACCTCTTTTTAGTCTCTTAGGATGCTATCTCTCTCAATGTTGGAATACTTCTAGGTTCCCGCTGGCAGTCTTAATGTGTGTTCCTACCTTCCTACCAGTCCCAGTCTCTGTTACAGATGCGGAATTGCCAGTGTTACTATCAAGAAACAGGAGAGAATTTGGCATCACAGCGGCTATGGTCACTGCAATAGTGGTTTCTGCAACAGCAGCACTAGCAACTGCCATACCTACAGCAACAGCAGTCAATCACTTGGCCGAAAATACAGCTGCAGCCTTACAGACTAAAGAGACCCTAAACCAACATCTAACAGCAGGCTTACTCCTTGTAAATCAAAGAGTGGACTTACTACAAGAACAAGTGGATATCTTGCAAGAACTTTTGGGACTGGGATGTGTTTATCCTTTAAGAGCAGTGTGTGTCACCTCTATTGATTATAATAACCTTAGCTCTGTGGTTATATTATCTAAAAATCTCTCTGTCTACCTTACTGGTAATTGGTCATCTACGTTTGATACTCAGAGTCAATGCCACCAGCATTCAATTACATCGGTATCCAAGATGTTCTCTTTGTTATCTAAAGCCCTGGGATTGACAAAATAAGTGGACTGGAACAGTAGCTGTTCTGATTATTATCTGCTTAGGGATAGCCTATGTTATACGCAGCCAAATCAGAGCTCGCCAAGATGCCCGATGTCATCAACGGGCTATAGTACAGACTTTGACAGCCATTGAGACAGGCACATCCCCCCAAATATGGCTAAGCATGCTGGACCAGTAGTCAAAGACGGGTAAGATCCGTGGAAATGCATACCAACCTAAGACAGGGTTCTGACGCCTGGAGGTCAGAATTCCAATGACGGGTAAGGATGTAATTTGCCATAGACAACCTAAGACAGGCATGGTCCCAAGTCATCTTTTCTTTATTTAAAGAATAAGGGGGAGATGTCAGGGGCGGGCTCTGAGGGCCCCAGAGTCGCACCATGGCCTGATCTCTAAGATGGCGCCTGGCAGCTTGCCAAACATAGCTGCACTAGTAAACAAGTTTTAGGAAGTAACTCTGATTGGCTGTTGTACGTGAGGCGATCCTGGTATCTGCCTGGAGACTGTTCCTTGATAGGCTGACTTTCCTGGTAGTCTACTCTCTGATAGGCTGATGTTCTCAATATAAATCGGAGACTTGTGGAATAAAGCCCCTTTTTTTGGTTCCTGTGATCAAGAAAAGCGTACGTGTTGTGATTGCCCACCGCCTGTGGGCGGTGGGCGATCATACAGTATTTTTTAAGTGGTTGCCTTTCCATAAAGATCAGAGATAAATAAAAAGAAATGGTGATATCTTTGTTATACAAGCAAAAGGCAACACTTGTAACTGTAATGCTGGCCAGATACATTCTTTACTTTGATTATGTTTATTCCAAACCAAGTTTTTTCTCCTGTTTAACCTATTTTCCATCAAATATTGTGTTCTTGTCATTGATTTTTTTAATGATCTTTTAGACAGAATTCTGCTTTAAAGCATCACATTATTAACATGTGTCAGAGTTAGTAACCACGGTGAATTTGGAAAGAATGCTGATAGTATAGAGCTGCATTGGGAATCCCTGGTGATGGCAATGACTATTTCATACCTCATTTCACTCTTTAGGCTATCCACCATCCAACTTCACAGATATTCATCAACTCAGCAGGGACTTATGACCCATTCCCTACTCCTTCTTCATGAATATTTTATTGCATGTAAGTTAGAGAAAGTTTTGTTCTGTAAATCTTACAAAAGAGTTCATTAACTCTTTACTTATTATTGGAAAATCCTTACTTATTTCTAAGGTCCTGAATTACTTATTGGGTTGTTATGCAATTTCTTCATGTGTGCTCATAGGCAAGATTTTCAACCATGTATAGTACCTTCCATGTTCTGTCCTTTGTATCTAACACTCCTCCATTAAATGCCAAAGTGCTGATGCAAGATGTTAACTAACTGCCCCAAGAAGAAACATACAATTGTTATGTTGGTACATATTATGAATGGGAATAACAAGGTGCAATAAAATTGTAAACTTTTAGGCTTAGTTTAGATTGAAATTTCTTGGAAATACTCTAAGAATCAACAATGACCAAGAGATGTGCATGGGCAATACAAATAAAAATAGTATTTAATAATTTGGACAAACTTTAAAAAATGTGATATAAGAATTTCTGGTAAAGCAGTCAAGAGAAAGATCAACAAGGGGAAAATAGTCTTACAGATATCAAAATACTACAAGCCCACTCTATTAAAACAGATCGAAGAATAAAAAGAAATTTAGAAATAAACCTAATTGCAGAAAAAATATACAATTATTATAAAATTATACCTCAAATCACTGAGACAAAGAAAAGTTTGTGGCAAATTAATGACATTGGGACTACTGAATAATCTTTGAAAAAGCTAAAACTTCTCAAACCACACAAAGGAATAGGCTTCAAAGGGATCAATGACACACACACATATACACACATATGCACATACAAAGTTATATGTGCATGTGTGTTTACACACATATATATAATTTACATATATATATATATATATATATATATTTGAACTGAAAGAAAATGTGTGTGAATCAGCTACACTATGAGTATAGGGAAAAAATCTTTTAACTATGAAATTCAAATATGATCAACAGAAAATACTGATTGATTTTACTATCTAAAAATGATGAAAATATACCAGAAACAAAATCAAATAATACATAACAAACCAATAAAAAATATTTGCAAACACATTTACAAAATTACTGTATTTAATATAGAAAGAACTTTTTTTTAAAATTGAGATAAAAGTTCACAAAACCTTATAGAAATGGGGAAAAAAACATGAAAAAGCAATTCTCAAATAGTTATAAAATGGTCCTTAAACATATGAAAGGGTGTTCATTTTCTCTCATGCTGAGTGAAAGGCAATTAAAAGTCCACTGAAATTTTATTTATCACCCATGGGACTAGCACAACATCAGAAGCCTAGCAATTGGCAAGGATGTAAGAAATCAGGTATCACAACTCTGATGGAAGTGAAGAATGATAGGATACTTTTAGAGAGGACACTGTATGATTTTCACTTTTCAACTCAGCAATGCCACTCTTAGGAGTGTGTCTTGCAGAAACAGCACCAGCAACACAAAAAACATCTGCATAATTCAGTGCAAAATCATTTGTAATCATAACATACTGGAAAAAATCATAGGTCATTGGATGAATAAACTCTGGAAGATACAATTCAGAATGTAAAGGGGAATATACAGCCATGAAAATTGATTATCCATGCATTAATGTGTAATTATTTCTAGAAAATTTTGTGAGGGAAAAACAATGTCAAAATGCATTGTGCAAAAAGGAAAAAAATAGGATAGTGTATTTGCGTATATAAAAAATAAGATAGTATATTTGTATATGTATTTGTATTTGTATACAAGAGGGTTAAAATCTGACTGTTGTATGAATGTAAATGTCTTACATTTTTAATATATATCAAATCACACTAAACAAATAATAATGGAGAGGAGAAACATTCAAAAATGTAATGATAAAGTTAAATCACTGTATCAAGAATTATTTCAAATGAATGGAATATTCAACTTAGGAAAGGAGAGAGAGAGAGAAAGAGAAAGGGAAATAATATCCAAGTAACTTGCAAAAATGATTTTTGAAAATATACGATTTACTCTAAGTCTTCATTGGGAGTGAAAATTGCAAATAATTTTCAATTAGTTTTAGAAAATTTATTTTAATCATAGTATGGAAGAATTTGAAAGAATTTCAGTTATATTTAGGACTGGGCAAAAATTTTTATGTGTTGATATATTAGGAGTGCAGGTAATTATCAATGAGGAACACACGATGAATATATAACAGAGAAAGTCAGAAAGAACCATGTAATGGTAAACTGGAACTAGAGGTTCTATTTTAAATTAATAATTTATAAAATATGTATTTGCATAATTTTATTCATATATATTTGTATATGAATGTTGGTGTATATGTATATATGTACTTTGACTTAAGCAATATACATTTGTGTACTCTATGTATGTGTTATATGTGTGTGTGTACTCTTTATGTATGTGTTTTGTGTGTGTGTGTGTGTGTGTGTGTGTGTATGCAGGTATTTTTTACCTATGTGCCCTAAGAAGATCAAGACAAATAATATTACAATAATGAGCCCATCTAATATCTGAATATAAATTACTAATACTATTCTGCACACACAAAAACAAAACAAAAACAAAAAAACAAAAAACAAAGCAGAGAATCCAAAAACAAATGTCTTTTGTAGGATCAAGGATCATACAAAATGAAAATAGATGACTTATGCCAGAAAATAAAGAATTAATAGTAACAATAATGTGGGACAGTTTATTGAGAAAATCAGGAACACAATAAGATGCAAAATAATTTAATATATCAATGAGTTATAAGCAATTAAAATATAAAACTGATTATTTAAAATAAAATCAATAAATAAGAATATGAATATGTAACTGCAGGAGATAAAGTTGAAAAACCAGCATTTTGTAGCTGTCATATTAAAAGTGAACAAAACAAAAATCATCAGTGGATACCATATTTATGAGGAAATTATTATGAGGAACAGGTTATTTGCATGTTTTTTAAGTGTGTTTTCACAGACTGCTAATTAGTACAAAGGTAAAATAGAAAGTATAAATATGGAGAAGATATCAGAGAATATCTTGATAAGCTCATCAGAATAAACATCACCAAGGGGACATGACAAACACATCATTCAAATGTGAATTCCTGAGAAGGACAAACTGCACTGATTATAATCCAGCCAATAATACTTATTATAACCTGATTATAATCATGAAGAAATATTAGACAAATGTAAATTAAAAGAAAAGTTCTGTTTTTTTTAAAAGAGGAAGGGCAACAGTGTTCTTCAAAATATATCAGTTTTATGAAAGAAAAAGAATAACTTTGAAAATGTCCCAGATTTAAGGAAGCTAAAGTGACATGAAAACTAACTTCCTGTCTCTGCACTAAATTCTGTAACATGGAAGAAAAAATTGTTAAGAGGACTGTAGCATCTTTTGAAAAATTGGAATTTGAATACTATATCAAATAAAATTTGGGAACCAATATTAAATTTACAGAATAACTATACTGTGGTTTTATAGAAAAACATTTGTATTCTGAAAAAAGAGCCAAATGATAGGTTTAGGGGAAATGCCACAAAATATACAACTTAACCTAAGCAGTGAGAGAGCGAGGCTAGTTTTGCAGAGACAGAGAGCAAATATATAGTAAATCAGATAAAAGTTGAATTGAAATGGAGTAATAATTTTATATATATACATATATATAATTTCTATCTTTATTACAAATAGAAAATTTAAATAACAAAAATTACATAATTATTACTATTTTTTAGTAACTTTAGGAAAAGAAGAATAAAAATAAATTAATTAAATATACTTTTGATGCCTGAACAATTATTAGAGACATATACTATATATTTTTAAAATATTTTATTTTTATATACAACTAGAGCAAGTTTTAATTCAAAATAATACAAATAAGACATTTTCATCTGTATCAAATTTCTATAAACTTCTCACCTACATTCATCATACCTGAGCTATCTGGTATCCACAGAAGCATGTCAAGAAGTTAGAGGAGAAGCTGTGGTAAAGATAATAAAAAATAAATTTCAATAGGAATTTATTGTGTATTTTAGAAGGTTGTTTTCCTTCCAAGAAACCGGTTAAGCTTAGAATGTCACATAAAATTCACTCTAACAGATAAAAATTTTCTGTAATGTAATGCAAGAGGATAATAAAATGACTAGTAAAATATTAAACAGGAAGAGGATATCTCAGGTGTAAAATAACATCTACATATTGCTTAAAGTAGACAAATCATTATAGTTCCTCATGTAAATGAACACTTCAAATTGTGAGTTTTATGAATTCAAGTGATCTAATCATCTGATAAGTGACAAAGTACAAGGACCATATTTCTACATTCTAAAGGAATAATTTTTCTAAGTTTTGGGAATGACATTACTTCATATCAATAAAAAATTCTAATATTGATGAAATGTAGATTCCATACTTTAAATCTCAAATCATATGTCAAATTATGGATTTCTTATATGTGGGATGATGATTTGTCATTTGTTAAACTAAATATACTATAAATTCAGTAAATACTTATTTCTATTTATTCATTAAATATACATTGAATATTTATTCTTTGCAAGTCACTGTGTTAATTTCTTGGGAATAATTGTGAAAAAAATTTGGTCCCTAGCATAGACAAGTTCAATTTAGTGGGGAAGAAAGAAAATTGTCAATTTATATTCATTATTATATATATTACTTCAGAAAGCACAGGGTGTTTTGCTTCAGAAATGTATAATTGTCACCTGATCTAGATTTTGGAAATTGAAAAATATCTTGTTTATAAACTAAACAGATAGATAGTTAGTAAGATTTTATTCCTAGTATTAGGGTTTTGATCGTCTTAGTTGTGTATGTATTGCAGTGAGGGAGGAATGTTCCAAGACAGGAAAAGAGCACCTGTAAGCATAGCAGAAGAGAGTGTGAACTGTTTCTGCAAGAACTTCAGTGTGGACTGAAAGTGTTTCAGTGTGGTTGTTATGCACACACACACACACACACACACACACACACACGGAGGTGGATTTTATCCAGAGAATTATATCAGGACATAATTCCCATATCAACTACTGTGTTGTATTCAGGTTTGAATACTGAAGTCTTTGTCCTCTTAGAGTTTATATTCTGTACTTCAGATGCTAGAGAATTTAGTAAACAAGCAATTGAACAGGTAAAATGTAAAGGGATGAATCAATTTGTGTAATGGTTTAGTGATGAACATAATAAATTTGTCCATTCACTAAATATTTATAGTATACATTCTGTGGGATGCATCTTGAAAATAATGAGCTGAAGATATATACATTTATGCTCTAGTGTTTATAGTTTCATAGGAAACAGGGAAACTAATGAATACAAAACAGTTATTTAGCACTTATGTGCCAGGTACTGCTCTAAACACTTGACTAATGTTAACTCTCTAAAACTTTATAACCTCTTGTAAGAGAGCCACTATTATATTCGTTTCTAAATAAGCAAAATGGACACAGCAGCAGATCTGGGGAATGATACTGACCAAATTATATTGTATGTTTGTATGAATATGTAATAACTAGTGTCACTGTAATGTACAATTACAATGCATCAAGAAAAATGTGGAAAATATGTGATACTGACAGAATTTGAAACACATAGGGCTAAAATACAATCGTACTTATTTTAAATAATAAAAAAGGAAAAGGGGAAAATACATATATATGTGTATATATATAAATAAATATATATATAAATATATATATATAATATATAAATAAATTTTATATATATAAATATACATATATATGTGTATATATATATATATGTGTGTGTGTGTGTGTGTGTGTGTGTGTGAATTTGATTAAGGGATAATGTTCCACACTGAGGAAAGAGCATATGAAAGAATGACTAGTATAGTAGAAACTTCAAAGCAACTGACAGGGAAACCACAACCTATATGCTAAATCCATCCTTCCACTTGTGTTTGTAAATAAATTTTAACTTGATACCAGCCACATCCATTGGGTTAAATATTCTCTGTGGTCTATGATTTATTCTGTGCTATAGCATCGGAATTGATCTTTTGTGACAAAGACCATATGGCCTGTAAAGTCTAAAATATTTATTATCTTACTATTTACAGAACAAATATGTTGACCCTTGCTGCAGGCGTAGAAAGAAAATCAAGGGTGTTAAACTGAAGAGTGACAGGATACATTTGCACTTGAGAGTATCATTATGTATGCAGTGTAGAAATCAATTGGAGAGGGGCTGGATTAAAAGTAAATAATGAAGTCATTTCAGCTGTCATTCATAAATAAAGCATAACAGTGACTTAGCCTAGGGTATTCATAGGGAACAGAAGAAAATCCATAAAGCTGAAAGAATGTATGGCCTAAGATGATAACAGTCATGGAAAGTGATAAAAGAAGGATGCATGATGATATTGGATTCCTTGTTTAGGTAACTGAGTAGGTGGCAGGTGGGTAAGGGAGTGATAGAGCTGAATACAGATTAGCAAACTTAAACAAGGCTTCAAAGATATATCTGAATTAATGATGACCCAGGTGTCACTCCTAAATCAGAGTTAAATATTACATTAGTTGACCTGGGATGATGGTAAACTCTTAGGATTTTGACTCTGTTTTCTAAATTTTCAATAAATGTAGAAAAATAACTGGGGTCATTAAATGATATACTATATATTTTAGTGAGTGATGGATAATTCCAGAAAAGACATTAAGAAGTGAAGAAAGGTCTAAATCCCAAGTCTGAATTTTCTTGAACATATATATCAAGCCTCCTTCCTGTAAAGAGGCTCAGTCATCATTTACAGAGTAATAAGGGATCATATGTTCCTATTAAGCCGATGAACTGGGAGGAACATTCACTAAATAGTGTGAGAATATGTCACAAATAATTTTTCATTAAGTTGAAGTTTAAAAGTTGTATCAGTGAAAATAAAGGAGAATTAAAAAAAAGAAAACCATGTGGTTGAGAGTTTAGCTCAGTAGTAGAGCACTTGCCTAGCAGGAGTTTCAAAGACCTGGGTTCAGTCACTGTCATGGAAAAATTAAAAATAAATATATATTGATTTACAATTACACTCATAACCTTTATTGTGATATATTCATACCTGAATGTAATACAATCTGGTCAATTTTATTCCACAGTCTTTTCCCTCTCCCTCTCCCTTCCGTTCTCCTTCACCCTTCATATATATATGAAGGCTACTTTATAGATCACAAAATACATAGAGTAAAAGCAGCAGATTGTGGGAGAGAGGATGGGGGAAAGGGTAAATATTATTAGAAAATTAATTAGCACAAATAATATTTGTTATGTGCATATATGAATATGTACAATGAACCCCAGTACAATATATAATTATCATGAACTAAAAAAACATAAACATATATAGTGATTCAATAATTTAAAAAAACATACATAATTAATGCAATATAAAATAGACGAATATGTGGTCATCCAGAGAATGATTAAGGATTAAAGGAGTGTAAAGTACAATGATATCACTTTTGATATTTTTGTAAGATCCCATTCTTTCTGATTTGACCCACATGGAATATAGTAATACTGGGGATTCATAATGTAACATGGAGTGTGATGTCAGGTGGGTTTTTTGTTTCACAAATTCAAAGAATGAGATGCAAGACAAGGAAGTAGCAAGATTTATGTGAAGAAGAAAAAGGTTCCTGCAGTATGGAAGGGTACCAAGGGAGTGTACTGCTGGTTATTATTTGGGAGTTTTTAAAGGCATTTCTGCTGGCCCAGCACAGGTGATTGGTAATCTATGTAAATGAGGGATGCTAGCATGGACCAATCAAACTCTTCAAGCTCTGTGTTTGAAAGGAAAAATATAAGTGCACAAGTTTAATCCCTTATTTACATATTTAAGAGGATAGGCCCCATCCTTGGAATTTGACACATCTGTTGGTGAGAGAAGTGCTTAAGGTAGAGACCAATTTTGTGCTTAGCCATTGCTAAGTGTAGTTATGCAGGAGTCATTTTTGTTGACGTTGATAGGCAGCAACAGGATGTTTCAAGGCCTTGCGTCTCCTTCTAGGATGATCTGGTCTCCTTCCCTCCTACCTTCCTCAAAGACCCTACCTTATCTGCCTATGGGTGGTCTACCTTCCTGACTCAATAAGACATGTGAAAAGGCTCATCTAATTAAGTACTTCTCTATTCTGTTTCTTTCTGAGCAAATACCCCTGCCTCTCACATGAACCAATCCATCCTATATCTAGAACTCCTAATGACAAAGTTCATCCCTTAGTCCCTATAGTTCAAAAGTTCTTGCCAGATGTGGTGGCCTATGCTTTAATCCCAGGACTCGGGAGGGTGAGGCAGTAGGATCAAAACTTCAAAGCCAGTCTCAGTAACTTAGTGAGGCCCTGTCCCAAATTAAAAAAAAAAAAAAAAAATTAAATAAGGATTCTGTAAATGTGTCTCACTGTTTAAGTGCCCCCTGGGTTCAATCCCCAGTACCAAAAAAATAAATAAATAAAAAGTTCTTAGGTCATCACAAGGGTAAGACTACTGCCAAACTTGCACTAATATGCAGGCCTTGGGTCAGTCTTCAGATGCGCTGCACCAGTTCTTTTATCTTTTGGAAGAAAATTATCCATGATATGTATATATGACTATTATAAATACGATTTCCAAGCAGATAATGAACCAAGATTTTTTTTCTAGATTCAAACATAACATCCTGGCTTCTGTTCCTTTTGTGTAACTGAATGCTAAAAATTCTCCATAAATGCCCTATTACTGCTTCAAAGTCATCCTATCCCAATATGAATATCATTCTGTCAGGTATGCTCCTCTTTACGACATTATTTTCTTCAGTGACATCACTATTCTTTGCATCTCTTGGGTAAGACAATTTAAAAATTATTTTTTTCTTTTCCTTTTGATTTATTTTTATTGGTGCATTATAGCTAACTATATATGACAGTGAGATTCATTATAGTTATGCTAAAATTTCTTTTGAATTTGTTTTTTAGTTGTTTTCTGTGGTTCATCAGTCACCAAATCCTGCAACTGTAGCAAAATACAAAGATCATTCATAATATGAATCATATTGAGCAAATGATTTAACATCTCTGGGTCTCAATTTTCTTAATTAACAAGTCAAAATGAGTATCTTCCTCATGAAATAGATAATATAGAAACAGAACAGGGGCCACTTACTGAACTATTTCAGAGCATGATCTTTGGAGCCAAATTGCCTGGGTCTGAATCTTTCCTCTGTCTTAAACTAGCTGTGTGAACTCTAGCAAGCTATTCACTGTGTGATCTCCATTACTCATTTAAAGGGAAATAAGAACATGTAATTCATGGAGTTATTATGAGTAAGTAAACAAATATTTGTAAAGCTTTTATAACTGTCCCTGACATGTAGGAATTGCTATGTATTTGTTAAATAAAGGACAGATCTATGTATATAGTATAGCATAATTCTGGACACATTTTAACACTCATCAATGTTACCTGGATGTTAAATATTTGCTCTCTATGTAAGATTTACTCCCCTTCTCCACTCCTCTAATTCATATTTCTAGTTCACCTATGAATTACAACCAATGCTTACCTTCCCAGGTATCTCATTACTTCTGTTGGGTTATTTGTGATTGGTTTAGCATTATCTCCATTCCCATTTTACTCTGACAAGAAGCAAGTAGGCATAGCAAGTGAATGTATGAGATCATCCATCAGCTGACAGGAGCATTGCAAACAGCTTCAGATCAACCTGCTATGAAGACCACCTACTTCCTCAGTGCTGTTGGCAACTGAAGTGATAATCCTTGAGTTCTTTCCCACTTTTTCAATTCTGGAGTGACTTAAGTTTGAAACGATGTCATAACCTTTCTCTTCGGACCATTCCAAAATTGTGTGACCCTTCCCTACTCCAAATACCTAGAATGTTTCTTTTATTTTTCATATAGGATGATGGAATGTATGCTTCCTATCATTCCTATCCAACCTCCAAGCAGGTGGCTGTCATATATGAATGAGTTTAGACTTTCTGTTTTAAGTACTAAGAATTGAACACAGGGTACTCTACCACCAAACTACATCCCCAAAACTTTTAATTTTTTTGTTTTGAGACAGAGTCTAACTAAGTTGCCCAGAATGACCTCAAACTTAAATCCTCTTGCCTCAGCCTTCTGAGTCACTGGGATTACAAGTGTGTGCTACTGTGTCTGGCTTAGAAAATTTAAAACAGATGCTCATGCTAATTAACTTTTTATTGCATATTGTAGGACTGTATAATTAAGGGATGTTTCCTGTCTTACTAAAACCAAGAAGTATTTCCTAACTAAGATGGTGTCTGGTATTCTTAGAGGAAAATAGAAATGATGGTAGAGAGAAGAAAAATAACTTCTTTCAAACAAAACTATCTTTCACTATCATACCTTTTAACTATGAAGACTGTCCTAGTGATATCTGACATGGCTCCTCCTCAAGAAGATGTGAGGGAAGGAAGATGATATTAAGGGAAATCACCCATTTGCTCTTGTATGTAGTTTTCATAAATCTTAACTAATGCTTGATGATATGATTTTCTGTAATTTAAATCATTCAGTTTTCTCAGATACTGGTCAAAAGTCTTTGGGCATAGTCCCAGTTTTCCTTGTTTATATCTATATCCTAAAGAGATTTATTGCCTTATGAGGAATAATCAGAGTCAATAATTTAAAATGTACAATGTGTGCTCATACCCTAAAATTAATACTAATGAGATTTGTTTTCCTTAGTCAAATTATTTAACCTCCTTGTGACTCAAAGACATAGAATTTGTTAATTTTATTAATTTATAACACTTGAGTAAAAATAGTGCCTTTTTCATATATTTAATGATTAAATAAATTAATACACCCAAAACATACAGGACTGTCATACACACAATAGGTATTCTGAAAACATTGTCCTATCAAAAATAAATGATTATGAATATTATTAAGAATTTAATGATTTTTAAATCATTAAGCACAACTTTTGCACCAATAATATAAGTGCAATAAGTGTTTACTTTCAAATACCTTGGTAATCAGGTTGTCTCCAAATATCAACAGTTTTCTATTTATTATCAAAGTAATTGTCTTCTTTCCTCCAAATGAGGTTGAGTTCCCTGTTTCTGTTGTGTGTGTATGTGTTTGTATACACACACACATATATATATAATTTCTTAATTACAAATATAACACACACACACACACACACACACACACACACACACAGATTTATGGTTTACAAATCCCTTCCTATTGCTTTGAGATAAGCAGCTCTACTCTCAATTGTCAATAGGAAAACAGGTCAGTTGACATTTTCATGTAAAAGTAAAAGTAAAGCATTCTAAAGCAAACCTGCATTTTTTCCTATTTGTTCTCTAAGCCTTGGCTTAATTCTGTCTCAATTACCTAAAATTTCTATTTAATATTATCTATGTATCTATTTTATATAAAATTTCTGAATCAAAATTTTATACCTAAGAGATTCTCTGACTTTCATACATTATAATCTATTTATATTTTTTCTGATGCAATTACTACTACAAACTTTAACTTTAATTTAAAAAATTAAGAAATATCAGATCAAAAAGTTGTGTATCAGGAAAAGGTTAAGTTGAGGTAAATAGTAATATTAGATGTATTTGTTTAATTTATACTTTTTATGTTATGTGTTTAATGTATGGATATTTCATAAGAATCAAACTACAAAAAAAAATCAAACCATGAGAAAAAAAGAGTAATGTTCCTCTAGATCCACCTCCAAATGCAAACTTTGTTATTAATTTGGTGTCAGCCTACATTTTCTTTGAGTTTTATATATACACATAAAAATATATGTAAATATACACATACACACATGTGGAGGTTTCTGCCATGACCCCTGTGGATGAGAAAAGGGTTAATTGCTGGAGGACAATGTTGGCTATAAATCAAATTACCCATAAATTTATCTAATCAATAAACACCCAAGAGCCAATACCCTTTTTTAATGAGAGGGGATGTGATGGATCGGCCATACCAGATCTGGCCTCTAATAACATATAGTAATCCACTACTCTTTTATTTATAGCCACACAGGTAAAAAGGCCCAGACCGGAATGGGGTTTTTTCTGTGATGAGCACAATGGGGTGGAATTAGGGGAGCCATTTGTTTAGGGAAATTATCATACAACCAGTTGGCGAACCACTCCCTTCATACTCCCCTATAATCTGGGCAATTCTCCGTGGTGCCAGTTCCTAGAAGTCAGGCCTCTGTGTCCCTTGGTCCTCCTCCTCTGATTCTGCTAGATAAGGATGGCTTCCCACACACAAATGTACACAAATAATATTATGTATATGTAAATTATTAATCTTTTTAAACTTCTTTTTAATTATACATGACAGTAGAGTATAATTTGACCTATTCATACAAACATAAAATATAACTTATTCTAATTGGGATCCCTTCTACCAATGTCACACATTTTTTGCAAAAGCATAGTCTTGATTCTAATATTTTAGACTTCATTTTGTTACTTTACCAATGTAGTATATTATAATACATTATAGGAAAACACTTTAATTTATAATTATAATATAAATTGCTTCTAACCTGTGCTATAATCAACATTAAAATAAGTCTGTTTCCATATGTCTTATGTCTTATACCATATATAGATATTTCTCTAGCGCATGATAGAAAAGTGGATGATGTGGTAATACAGTATGTGTTCTCTAAATTTGGCTGTGCCTAACTATCCCAGAAATAATATCCAAAAGGCCTTAGGAAGAATCATGTCCTGCTACTCTAATACATAAATCAGTTAAAACCACAAAATACTGTTATTTAAAAAATATTCTTTTACTTACAATTCTATAGATTCAGTTTCTAATTAGGCTAATTTATCAGAGTTGAAATTGGAACAGTTTTTTATTTTTTTTTTTTTGTGAAGGACCAATGCTTATGCATGACATGATTATAAAGAATATGTAACAGACACCTGGGGTTGTTGCTCAGTTGGCAGAGTGCTTGCCTCACAAGAATAAGACCCTGAGTTCAATCCCCAGCACTGGAAAAAAAAAAAAAAGTAACAGAGAAGTGTTCAGTAGGAATGTGATCTTTCTAGATACAGTGAGAACTTGAGTTTCATGACTGCAATTTCTAGCAGCTTATATTATTTGTTCATTAAAAATTTGTAACTACTTTTGAAATACATTCAGAAAGTAGCAAAAATCGAAGGTAGAAGAGTAAACAGCTTGTTTAAAGCTGATCTGAATTCTGAATATGAACTTGGTATTCCTCTATTGCAGTGTTTGTCACTCTTCAATGGAAAAGGGTTTTTGGAGCAGTAGATTTTGCCTAACATTTGCTATATATTCTATTTCTCTCTTATTTGAATACTTTTAATTATTTTCTTAAATTTTCTGTTTATTACTTGTTTCATAAAAATTCAGTTACAAGTTATTTGAATAGAATGATTAACATTAAAGTAAGACATATAACCATATATGAAAATCACATTGATTATGGATTATAACAAGATAAATTAAAATCTCTAAATACAGACATTCTTATAATATCTTTATTATCAATGGTCATCTGGTCTAGAATTAATGAAATTTCAAATATAAATTATTATGTTCCATATAATATCCTAAAAGACCCAGTTACTTCTCTACAAAATAATAAAAATAATATATATATATAGAGAGAGAGAGAGAGAGAGTAAATTCTTCAGGCACTTACATATTAACATTATCACGTTTGCAAGTCAGTATAGTGTTCCTAATATTAAAGGTGCCTTTCGAAAGACACAGAGTATTTTTTTTTATCATTTAACATAATCTATTTAGCATCATTAAACAGTGAATGATAAATGAATGGTATTTTAACTAAGAAGAAAACTCAGGGAAAAAAAGCATTTACTGATTTTTAATGAGATAAAAAACATAATTTGGTCCCAAAAGTGGAAATTGGAAATGTTAGGACACCTTTTACAGTAAGGAGAAATAGTTATACATAAAACAAATCATAGAAATAGGATATATACACCATATGGCTGATTCATGGGGAGAAATGAATGCCCTTGAAGTACATTTCTCTTAATGCATTCAACAATTCACAATCAATTTCATCAATAGTTTTAAGAAAAATGTTGGAAGAAATCAGTTGGCGCCTGAAATGTTTTGATCGTTTCATTTTGAGATGCTCAATATTCTTGATCTTCCTTTGCTCTTTTTGGCTCATTTGACCTATATATAACTTTAAACAGCTCCCTGGCTGACAGGCAGGCTATCTCATCATATGGTAAATGGTAATACACTCCATTACACAGTAACTTTAAAATCATAGCCCCAGTGAGAAGCTGCTCTAAGAGTTTAACTGCTCTCCTGGCAGATATCAACCAATATCTAGATATATTAGCAAGGGAGATTCTATTGACCACAAAAGGATCTGGGAGGGGACAGGATCTTATTTCAATTCTATATAAAAACCTCTGAAAGTTCAAATGCTTAATCTATTTTTTATTGAATGCATATAGGAAAAACTAGTTCAAAAACTCCTTATCAGACAAAATCAAGTGTGTTCTTGGTCAGTACTCTAAAGAGTTTGATCCTTCATGAACTGAGCAATCAAATATCATTAAAAGACATGTAAGTAAATGTTTTTACTAGTTTATATAACAAGAGACATATATGTCAATATGAAATTGGCAGGAGCAGTAGCTCCATAAAGATAATTACCCATGTTGAAATAGTTAAATGATATTTTTAATCTTTCAGAGATTTATAGTGATGTGACAGTTTTTATCCAATGATTACTTTTCATATAGTGTGCAAAATCCAAATATATAATTATGTAGCAATGTAAAACTAAGCACCAACAAATTAAAGGGAAATATACTGTATTCATTCTTCTTATTCCTATTAAAGAAAGTTAAACACTTGACTGCAGTCACCAGCACATTAGAATAATACATTTCATTCAGTTGCTATAAAGATACTTTTTTATTTTTATTTTTATTCTTAATCATAACATTTTTAGAAATAAATTTAGGAAATAAATGAGGTAATTAAGTGTGTGACTTTGAAATGCTTGGAAAAAAGTCATTCTACACATAGTGGATATAAAGGAAACTACTCTAGATTGGAACCTGTATATATTCTATTGAAAATCCTCATAATAATACAGCAATTAATTCCACTACTTATTAGTGGTATTAATAGTATGAAAATGTGATAAGAACTTCCCCAGGGGGTATCTGGATTTAGAAAAAATTTATTTACAAAAATAATTGAGAGAAACTATTAGATTCAACAATTTATAATTTTTAATTAAGAATATACTGTGTTCTCTCATATGTGGAAGGTGAATTGGGGAAAAAAAGAATGTCATGAAAGAAGAAGGGAAAACATTGGGATAGGGGAGGATAAGTGGGAGGGAGACAGAAGGGTAAAGGGAAGTAATGGGGACCGAATCTGATCAAACTGTGTTATGTGTAGGAATTAATAAGAAAACTATACATATTAAGGCAAAAATAAAACAGTAAGTTACCTAAAAATTTTAAAAAAGGAAGAAAAGAAAGAGTACCTTGAGATTGCCTATCCTTCAAGCCATGTGACTGCCTAGTATTGCAGCACATCATTCTCCCACATGAGGTGGCCATTACTATATTGTATGTTCTGAGGAGACTGTAAGTCACAGCAAAGGATAATGATCAGAACTGCTGAGAAGGAGTAAATGAAGATTACAACTGTGTGTCCTTCCAAAGGACAAGTCTCCCTCACTTGCATGTAAAATGTACGGCTCACATGGAAAGAACTATAATTTTGAGTAACTACCCAATACAATCATATATCCTTTACTGATAATTCTTAAGTATTCATTTATTTCAATTGCTTATAATACAGGGTGCTTTGAGTAAGAAAGTTCACGACTGTATTGTATGAATAAGTCAAATATCATCACAGACTAAGAATACAGCAAATATGTAAAAATTTTGTAAAAAATGCATGTTTTTATATGTACGATTACATGAATGGTGTGAATCTACATTCTGTACAACCATAGAAATGAAAAGTTGTACCCCATTTGTATACAATGAATCAAAATGCAGTCTGTAAAAATAAAAAAGATTTTAATAAAAAAAACTCATTACTACTCCTTTGCAAAACAAGAGAACTATATACATGCAATGCATTCTTTATAGCACACCCATGTGTTAACACACCTATTCATATAACTGATTTGACTATTAGGATGATAAAGCATAAATTTTATGTATATATAAAAATCAGATTTCAACATATCTGAGGTAGATTTGAATATGTTATCAAAGAGAAAGATTCTCAAAAGAAAAAAAATTCAAGTACAGTCATTGGACACTTCCTATTAAACAAATAACCAGCAAAATATTCAGAATACATTCTTCAATTCAAAATTCCATCTTTTATTGAACTGAGAGCTGTGTAGCCTAAAAATCATAAGTTCAACAAGATATACTGCTATTACAGTCATGTATTATTCCTTACAAATCTGGAAAGCATAGATATAGAGCAACAAAGAACTTAGTAAATTCCATTTCATTTTAGCTTACTTCGTGCATTGGTTTTGCAGATTGCAAAGTGCTTTCTCATGCATTAGTTCTCCTTACAGAAACAATTTTATGAAGCAAATAGAGGGATATATTCCAGGTTCTACAGTTATTACATTTCAAGCTCTGAGAAATTAAGAAAGCAGTCCTAAATCAAACCCCTACATAATAGGAGAGCAGAGTCATAGTAAAACCCAGCGCAGTGGCAAACCTGTAATCCCAGCAGCTGGGGAGGCTGAGGCAGGAGAATCACAAGTTCAAAGCCCCCCTCAGCAAAAGCGAGGCACTAAGCAACTCAGTGAAACCCTAATAAAATACAAAATAGGGCTGGGATGTGGTTCAGTGATCAAGTGCCAGAGTTCAATTCCTGATACCAAAAAAAAAAAAAAAAAAAAAAAAAAAAAAAAAGAAAGAAAGAAAGAAAGAAAGAGTCAAAGTAAATCTGTGTTAATTAAATGAAATTCATACTCTATTAAGCTTCAAAATATTATCTGTAACATTGCTTTTATAATAACTGGGGGAAAATGGTCAACTTCACCAATTTTTACTATGAATATGTTTATAAAAGTGTGGGATTGGTAGATGCAAAATCTCCAACTCTGCCAAATCTTGATCAGTTTTCATAAATTTCTGCATGATGTTTAATATCTTATTCTCCAATATGCTTGTGCAAAGTTGAAACCAATACTTCATATAAGTGAACTGCTAAGGTTCTTAGATAAAGTGGGTAATAAAGCAAGTGGAAACACAAAATGAAGTGTAAGAATGTGGACCAAGAGGAAACAGTCTTTAAAATATAAGAAACAAAATGTCACTGAAATTTAAGAATTGAAAAGAATAAAATGAATTTTGGGCACGGGAAAAAGAAAGCATGTAAGATAAAGCAGGAAAAAGAAAAGTCACGACTGTCACATACTTATTACATCTAATAGCTAACATTCATAGAAAAATTCTCTTTTCAGTAACAAGCAAAAGTGACCCTTTATCTTTGTGTGTTCTGAGTGCCTGCATTTTATCATGTTCAGCCTGGTTCCTCCCACTAGAACGAGAAGGGGTGTTGTAATGCTGTTCATTTTACTTACTTAACCTGTTTAATTTAACCATAATTCTTTGTGGCATTATTTGTATTAATTGTACTATAACTACCACTGCTGCTCCACAAGAAATAGCAATAACAGCATAGAACTTTGTTTAGCAATTTTTATTATGAGCTTCTGTCATCTTATAGAGAGCAAATATGTGCATTTTTATATTTAATTTTAAAAAGTAATTTTATGAGACTGCTATTATCTGTATGCAAAGTCAGATAAAGACACTGTAAAATACACACATATATGTACATTATATATATATATATATATATATATATATGTGTGTGTGTGTGTGTGTGTGAAAATTCTCAACAAAATTCTAGCAAATCTAATTCAACTACACACTGAAAATATCACATTCCATGACCAAATGGGATTTATCTTGGATACAAGGATGGTTGAATATGTGCCAATCAATTAATATAATATGTCACTTTAACAGACTAAAGGATAAAAAGTGATCATCTCAAAAGATACAGAAAAATCATTTGACTAAGTTCTACATCATAACATGAAAAAATCCTTAACAAGCTATAGAAGTAATTTACCTCAAAATAATGAAGATCATATGATGAACCCGAAGTACACAATAAAACAGAAAACTTCATACTTTGCCTCTCAGATCAGAAACAAGATAAGAATGCTCACTTTTGGTACTTCTATTCAGCATAGTACTAGAATTTAGGTAGCACTTAGGCAAGAAAAAGAACCCAGAGATATTCAAATTGGAAATAAATTTAAATTATCTCTTTTAGTAGCTGGAATGTGCTTATATGTAGAAAACTCTAAGGGCTCTATTAAGGAAGTTAGCAAAACTAATAAATGAATGCAGGAGAGTTGCACTTTATCAAATAATAATAAATTGTAATTCTATACATTAGAAACAAGTATGCAAAACGGAGATTCACAAGAAAGAAAAATCCTACCAAAGTCCAATAGGAAAAAAAAAAAAAAAACAAACCTGAAGATCAATATCTTTCATGAACACAGTTGCAAAAAGCCTCACCAAAGTATTAGCAAATCAAATCCAGATATTTAAACATTATATGATTTTATTCCATAAATATATACAATTCTAATTTGTCTATTTAAAATAAAAATATACGAGAACCACAACCACGTGGGATTTATTCCAAATATGTAAAACTGATTTGTCAACATAGTAAAAAAGAAAAATTACATGAAAATATCTCTAGCTGCCCAAAATAATTTGACAAAATTCCACAATCATTCATGTAAATTTAGAGTAGAGAGGAAATCCTATAATTTGATAATGAATTATCTACAAGAAGTCTACAGTTAATATCATACTTACTTTTGAAAAAAAAATCATAACTTTTCACTAAGACCACAAACCAAATAAGAATGTACCACTCTCACCACTGATTTTCAAAATTATATTCAAATTCTTGGGTAATAAAATGAAGGTATACAGATTGGAAACAAACAAATAAAACTGTTTTAAGATGATATAATTAATAATCTATGTAGAAAATTCAAAAGTTTCTATAAAAACAGAATTATTATGTGATTATGTCAAGGTTGTGGAATACAAAGTTAATATACAATACAAAAGTCAAGTGTTTTCCAATGTATCCACAATGAACAAATGGAACTTAAAATTCAAAACATGATACCATTTACACTAGTATCCAAAAAATGAAACACTGAGTTATAAGCCTAACAAAATATGTACTTCTATGAAAATTAAATCAATGAAATGAATGAAAGAAGAAAATTAATGGAGAGAAATTCTTGTTCATGGATAGAAGGACAGAATATTTCAAGATGTTGGTTCTTCCCAAATTGGTTCAATAAAATCCCAATGAAAAAGCCTGCTCACCACAAGGGCTTATGATAAATTTAACGTTCTTGAGTCTAGTGTGGTATAAACAAAGGAATAAATGAATAAATAAATAAATAAATAAATAATAGTAAGCTCAGAAATTCACCAACATCAACATACTTGAATAATCTTTGACAAAAGAAAAAAATATTGAAAAAAATTGAAGAAAACATTCTTTCAATAAATAGTGGTGGAACAAATGTATATCCATATGCAAAACAGTGAATCTAGATAAAGGTCTTAAACCCTTCCAAAACTGATACGTAATGGATCATATATCTAAACACAAAAGGCAAAATAAATATGAACTCCTGGAAGTTGATATAGAAGAAAATCTAGATGAACTTGAGTTTGGCGATGACATTTTAGATACAACACCAAAGGCATGATACAGAAAAGAACAATTGATAAATTGGAATTCATTAATACTAAAAAATTTTTCTCTGTGATTGTCAATGTCATTATCAACAGAACAAAAAGAGAGGTCAAAGACTAAACAGGGAGGAAAATATTTCTAAAAGAAGTATCTAATAAAGGACTATTATGCTTCCCGGCATGGAGTTCAAGCCTGTACTTTCAGTCACTCCAGAGGTGGAAGCAGGTGCACTGTGAGTTCAAGGCCAGTCTCCGGTACTGGCACCTTGTTTCAAAATAAAAAGTAAGAAGAACTAGGGCTGTATATGAGTGGTATAGTACCCCTGGGTTCAATTTCTAGGACTGTCCCCCACAGAAAAAGGACAATTTTCTTAATGAATCCTGAAAATTGCTGAGAGTGGATTTATAGTATTTGCATCACAATAATGATGATGAGTTTAGACATATGCATACATCCTTGGAATCATCCATACAGTTGAAGTAATGAGCATACCCTTCGTTTCCAAGTTTCTTCATACTACTCATTTACTTTGTGGGTCTGCACATGTGAGTGTGCATGTGTGTGGCAGGGGTGCCTGTGAGTTTGGTAAGAACATTTAAGCAGGTTGCACAGTACTGCTGTACAATATAGTGCCTACAGATAATAATATATTATGTACTTAATAATATGAATAATATGCCAAGCTTGTAGAAAGTGCATTTTCTTTTCCATTCTTCTGACAAAAAGTATTTAGTTTTTCCATATCTTAGCAATTATGAATAATATTACAATGTACTTTGGAGTTCAGATACCTTTCTGAGATGCTGACTAGAATTGTTTTGTATTTATATGAAAAGTTCAACTAATAGATTTTTTGGTAGTTTAATTTTTAATATTTTAGGGACCTCCATACTGTCTATTATGTATTTTATTACTTGTAAATTGTGTATTTCTTATCCTCTATGTCAGAAAAAAATTTATAATCATTTTCTCCTGGTATACATAAAAAAGAATCAATAGTCTAGTAAGAAAATTGGCAAAAGGACATTACTTTTAACAAAAAATAGCATTTAAAAGTTAAAAGACAAATTAGAAACTAGATTTCTATTTTTTTATTATTTTTATTAGTTTATGAAGCTCATAAACTGATAAAGAGTTAGAATTGAGGATATCTGAAGAACATCAGTAAGATAAATAATAAGCCAAAATATTCATTAAAATGAAGAACATTTAATCAAATTTATTAACTCTAATTACTGTGTGGAAAGATGTTTAAATTCACTAACTATGTAAATGAATTAAAATAACAATAATAACTATTTCACCACCATTATATTGTTAAGTACCAAATTAACATTTATCCAGAATAATTTTGTCTACAATGTGGAACATTTGGACCACATGTTGCTGATGTGATTTTACTTTGTTACTAATGCTTTAGAAAATTCTCTGACAAAATCGAATGGCTTAGAACATGTACATATCCTTTTCCCAACAATTTTAGAACTATGACCATACCCTAAAGAAGACTGGCACATGTAAGCAAGAAGACTGGTTTATGAATATTCATGTAATTATTAATAAAGGAAAATAAGTTGAAACTAGGCTGGAATATTGCATAACAATGAAAAAATAATAAACGAGATACACATATTTTTTAAAAATCAGCATCATAGGGATCCAGAAATCTGGTAAATATTTTTTCCTCATTATTTCTCTATTTGCTCAGTGTTCACTTTGGTCAACCCTTTTCTTACCAATAACCTCAAATATAAATATGCATTAATCTATAAATATACCATCCTGAGGCATAAAAATGCAACACATTTGAAACAAATTTTTTACATATTTTATTTAAAAGACACTTTTCAAATGACAATTCTTTGCTTATTGAATTATTTGCCATCCTTTGTTCTAAATATGAAGAGCAATACTTAAAATATCAGTGGCGCATAATTATTCTTCTTTCTTATTCTTCTGCAAAATATTGAAGAATTGGTAGAGAATATTTACTTCACTTCTTTGGGTTTTTTAATTGAAAATTCTCATCATTGTTTGAAAATCAACAAACTAATTTTAATATATTCTAAATTATAAGTTGTATATAATAGACTGATACATTAGACATTTTCCCCACATTTTCCCTTTTACCTACTATGCACCTGTGTTAGTCATCTTTTCATGACTATGACCAAAATGCCTGACAAGAACAACTTAGGGGAAGAAAAGTTTATTTGAACCTCAACATTTCAGAGGTTAAGTCCTTGTTTGCCTGACTATCATTCTAGGCCCCAGGTGAGATGGAGCATAATGGCAGAAGGATACAGCAAAGGAAAGCTGCTCAACTCATATTAACCAGAAAGCAGAGAGAAAGCAAGGGAGAGTCAGGATCAAAATATATATAATCTCCAAAGCACATTCCCCCAGTACCCTAACTTCCTCCAGCTACAGTTACCACCAGTTAGTCCATTAAAAGTATTGATTCATTAAATCACTCTTTATGTTACAGATGTCATAATCTAATAATGTCACTCCTGAACATTCTCACATTAATACTGAGTGGTTGGGGGACACCTCGTATCTAACCCATAACAATGCCCAATTACTAGAGTGAATTTTCCCTAATGTGTCCCATATTTTTATTACACTATCCTAAGTAAAATGAGTCCAAGGATTCTTCTTGATTTATTTTGTGATGTATTTTTATTGAGGAATTATGTTAATTTTTTCTCTCTCCGTATTTTATGAGTCACTCTGATGGCAGTAAAATGCTTCATTGAGATTTGATTAATATTTCTTTTATACCCAACAAGTTTTTGAGAAACATTCCATGCACTTATTGACCATTTCCTTAAAAAATACAAAAACATTCAACTATATGTTTAGAGAAATGATGCATTTGCATTGAAACCTAAAATTACTGTATTTTAGGATTCATTTGCAATGAACTGTTGGATATGGAATACAGGGTGTTGAGCTACATTTTTCCATGGAAATACCTGTTGCTTTATAATTTGTTTCTATTTACTTGAGTTGTTTATTTTGCTGAAAATGGCAGTCATATACATAGTTTGTGATCTCTCAGTTCTGGTCTTGTCCAGTTATCAATTTATCCTCACACTCATATGAAGCAGTTTTGACAAGGTGGATTTAGAATCAGTATTAGAATTAAGTATTGTAAATCATCTTTTTCACATTTTTCTAGATCTAATAAAACCTTGATATACTTTGATACAAATTCTAGAATGAAATTAATATTAGATCAACAATTTAATTTCTTCAAAAAAAATGGTTGAGATATTGGTTGCTATTGTATTGAACTTTCAGCTTCACACTAACAATACTGGATATTTTGTTAATCATATGGTACATTTTCCCATTTATTTTGGTTTGCATTTTCTTCTGTTTTAATTTTTTGGAGCAGTGCCCTGTGGTTTTCACATTAGACTCTGCTCACCTGCTGTTAGGTTTTTCCAAGGATTTGATAATTATTGATGCTCTTTTATATTTATTTTTAAATTTATTTTTCTAAATGTATGTTGCTACTAATAGAAATAAAATGCTTTTTATTGATAACATTAATTAATCAATCTTCAAAAATACATTTTATGCCATTTAACTTTTATTTTAACACTGTGTTTTATACACAATATAATGTTAGCTAGAAGTAGTGAGATTGGAAAAGCTTATTTTGTTTGACATCTTAACTGGGAAAACATTCGGCTTTTTAGTTGGTATGATGATGATTTTGGCACTCGGCTTCACATAAATGTCCCCAAATCAGATTGAAGAAGATGATTTTATTCCTTGCTTTCTAATAGTTTTGATCATCAAAGTGTGCTGAATTACTTTAAATTATTATTCTACATAACACGCCTTGTTAATTTGGTGAATTAGATTGTTTGATTTTTCAATGAAAAATAAATACTTGTATATCTTAAATAAAGTTCACTTTGGCAGAATGCATCATATATTTTATAAATTGTTAATTGTTTACTAATATTTTAAAGAATGTTAGCTTCTATATTCATGAGGGATATTATTTTTAGAATTTCTTTGGAATATCTACCATATTTTGTTATTGTTTTCTTTACACAGGACTCATAGAACAAGTTTTGACATGTTCCTAAATCCTTCATTTTCTGAAAGTCTTTTTTAATAGCAACTACTGCTAAAACTATGTGTGACCAGAATTATCTTTCTACAATTTTCTTTTAATGTCAAGTGCTTCAGTAGGTAGGAAGCTATATCAATTTCCTACAACTTTTTATAAGGTTGTACTTTTCAAATGTGTAAAATTAATTTTTTTCAGATTGTTGACATAAACATTTTAATATACTTAATTAGTCCCATATAATCATATAATCATCTATTTTATGTTTATTATTCACCTGTATATTTCTTAATAAATCTCTAGACATATTGATATTTTTGTTAGTGCATTGTAATTACAAATGGTGTTGGTATTCATTTTGATATATTCATATGTGCACATAAAATTATTTGCTCCATTTTTTCACCAGTTCTACCCCTTTCCCTCTCCTTTCCTCCCACAATCTGCTTTCTCTACATATCTTAAATTTTACTTTGAAATTATGTAAATATTATGGGACTAGGTAGAGGTGGTGATTCTCCAGCATTGTAAGTCTGTCACGGGATTATACACTTAAAATCATTACAATGGAAAAATGTGTTACATATACATACTTAAATATATGTACACAAACACTGAGCATCGACATGCTATGTTTTTATTTCTATTCATGGAAAAATATTTTCTGTTTTTATTATATTTCTTTGGTGTATTATTAAGAATTGGGAGCATGAATATCAAAATTTTCAATTTTTCATTATAAAATTTCTTAACTTTATTGATTTCTGTATCATAATACAAAAACAAATTCTGCATTTTCCCTGTTCTTCAGAACTAATTCATAATAGTTTTATAAACTAGATTTTGGAATTATTGGCTCATCTGTGTGTACTGGAAAAGAATGTATATTCTGGCATTGTCTGTTACATTGTTTGGCGTTATAGTACTATCCAAATTTGATATATCCTTAATTTTCAAAATATTTATCTATTAATTTCTATGATAGAGGTAATAAAATATATAAATATTTTGTCTATTTGTCAATTTTGCAAATTAGTTCTATTTTTGTTTCATGTTGTAAAGATCCTTCTTTCTTGTACATATGCATTTAGGTCCTTCTTTCATGTACATATGCCTTTCATTTACATATCAAGGACATGATATGTCCTTGATACCTTTGCCCTTTGATTAATACGAAATGCCTTTTTCTCTAATCTGAATGATGTTTTTTATTAATGTTTCATGTTTTAAATTTTCCCATCTTCTTGCATTCAGCTATTTTTCTTTAAGGTGTTTGCAAACTGAGAGCAAGTGTATATGTGCATGTATGCAACACGTATTTTCATTCTAATGATTTTAAATGTACAGTCCAGTGACATTAAAAATGTTGTGCAATCATCATCTCCATCTGGTACCAAAATATTTATTTAATTCCAAAGTATAATCCCTTACCCATTAAGCAGTTTCTCCCCATTCTCCCTCTCCCTTTAGTTCCTGGCAACAAACAATCCATGTTATGTCTATTCTGAATAATTCATGAAAATGGAGAAAAAAAATGTGACCATTTGTATCTGGCTCCTTTCCCCTAGCAAAATATTTTGAAAGCATATCCACATTATGGCATATATCATATATATACATATGACTCACATTGCATACACACATATACACACACACATAGAAAATATAATGATAAATTTAAGTTCTTTTTAGATTTTCTCATATATTTATCTTGTTTGACATTCTTTATTCCCTCCTGTAGATACAGACTTCCATCTGGTATGATTTCTCTTTTACCTTATGTACTACAGTGGTATAGGCCTTTTAAGGACAAATTTCCCAGCTTTTGTTTTTTTTTGAAAAAGCTTTGTGCAGGCATTTTTAATTTTTACATTTACTCCAAATTAATTTCTAGATTGTCAATATCTTTTTATTTTCCAATGTTTTGAAGATACTATTTCACCATTTATGGTGAAAAGTAGTCATCATATTTATCATTGTTTCTCTTTAGGTAATGTGTCCTTTTCTCTGATAGCTTTCAGATTTTCTCTTTTACTTTGGTTTTATGAGTTTGACTCTAAAAGGCCTAATTTGGGTTTTCTTTATACTTATTTCACTTAATTTTTCTAAGCTTTTTGGTTCTGTGAGAATTTTTTTTTCTTTCAACAAATGTGGAAATCTCTTGGCATTATTTCTTCATGGATTTCTTCCATCATGACTTACTTCTTTATGTCTGGGACTACAAATAAACATATATTAAATATGTTTCTAGAGACATATTTTAAAACTTAAATGTTAAGTTATATTTTTATTAAAGTTGGTTTGTTGATTGTGTTGTATAGATTAACAATCAGTTCTTAATACTAAGAAAACATAAAATTAACAACTTTCATTTATCTAATATTTCAGTTCTTAATCAAGTTCTGAAGATTTACCCAATGAGCCTAGGTGGATAAAATGTCCCAAATGGACTTTTTTTAGTACTTGGCCACTTACTTGCCCCAAATGACTCTAGTATTCCATTGTTCTGGATGCTCCTGAATACTTGAGGGCAGTTAAACAAGACAATAAACAGGATATATCCAAAATGCATTTATTGGGATGTTTTCCCACTCATCTTGATTCAGACTGCTTTTAGTGGTGCTTCCTCCTGAAGGAACATCCTTCTGTATGTGTTGCTTTTCCTCCCATAGGCTGGCAAAGGGCAGTTGAACGGCCAACACACAAAACTTCTGTTTGTGCATGGCTAAAAACTGTCGTGATTTTATAGCATCCTGGGCATTTCACATCCATGAAATAGGAATTGGGGTTCCGAACCAGGTGCTTCTTCATGTGTTTCCTCTTCTCCTTGTCTGGAGAGGGATGAAGGAGATCTTTTGCCAGAGGCATGTTCTTATGGGGAGGTGGTCACCTCCAGAAAGGCTCTAGAGACATTTTTTGATATACTTTTCTATTTTGGTTTCATTTTGAATAATTTATATGAAACCTCATCAAGTTACATATACACGTAGCTTTTATTTATCATTGTTCTGCTAAATTTCCCATTTAATTATTCATATTTTTCTATTTAAGTAAATTCTTCAAATACTTTAATATTTCTTTGCACTTTTCTGGTAGCTCCTATATGTAGATTCTCTCTGGGTTTCCTTCTGTTGACCAATCAAAGTGCTTATTTAAAAATAGATCAAACTATAGCCTCTCTAATTAGAGATCAAAATAAGCTATTTTTATTATAGAAAGAGAAAACTGGATTGTGATTAAATATGTGTGAATACTTGTGTGACTCTACTCCCTTAGTTTACTTTGGAGATTAATATTGCAAATGATCATATTAATGGATTTTAACTATCCCATACCACAGCTACCAATTTAACTGTTTTGAATCAAAGAATGTGTGAGGTTTATTTGATGACAGAACTTGAAGAGAACACCTAAAGATTTGTTTGATAAATGCTAAATTAGGTCATTGACAAAGGAAAAAAGACTACATAATTTGTTGCAAAGCTTAGTACTTAAGTTTTTCAAAAATACTTTAATATTGTAGATTAATTACTTCATTAAAAGAAGTCTCAATAGATAAAAAGAGCAGTATAATCCAAACCAATAGAAAATTTTTTAATTGTATACTTATTATTTTAATAATTACTTATTTTATAAGATCCTAAGAAGCCACTTAGACTACATTTTGGTTTACTTCTTCAATCACAAGAAATTTTTCATTTAGTTTAAGGTTTTTTTGTTTTTGTTTTTGTTTTGATACAGAGGATTGAATACAAGAGCACTTTACCACTGAGTCACATCCTCAACCCCTTTCGTTTTATTATTTTGAGACAGGGTCTTTCTAAATTGTTAAATTGCTGAGACTGGCTTTGAACTTGTGATCCTCCTGCCTCAGACTCCCAAGCAGCTGGAATTAAATGTGTGTGCCACCACATGTGCCTAATTTGGTTAATTTGTAATAAATTTATGCATAGGAATATTTATTGGCACAACTTGTATACTTTTAATTTTCAAAAAAAATATATTTTACAACTTACAAGAAAATCAATTCATGAGTATAGATATATGCAGAATCAAATATAAGTAAGATTTGATTGCTATGTTCTTCTAAGAAATGTTCTATTAAATATAAGTGTGGTAGTGACTAAAAATAACCCTTTGAAGGAGAAAGATGAAGTAGTTCCTGGTTTAAACTGTACTATCATATATTGAATGATAGAAAGAAGAGTCGTCTTGTTTAAAAGATTCAGTTCTGGACTTCCTTGCAAAGGTGTCCAATAAAGACAGACTAGGGACTCCAAAACAAACATTTGACTAAATAAAATTTTTAAAATGCATGTCTAAACATAAAATAAAGTACATCTTTTAAAAAGTATTGAAAAACTAACAAAATATTGAGGATCTAAGATTGTCAAAATCAAAAGAAGTATAAGAATGAATCTGGATGACTCATCCAAGAGCAGATGGAAAGAGAGCAAGTACTGGCCCCTTGTTAATTCATCTCTTCTTTGGAGTTTGTAATCTGGAGAATATGAGAAAACTAGAAGTAAATGAATTTTTACCATTGCTGAGACGGGGCTGGCTTCCAAGTTGCTGTGATTACAAATTTAAAACTGTTGATTACCTAAATTATTTCCAAGAAGTGATAGCTTTGACAATGTAAGGGGCATTAAAAATAATTAAGTTTGTACAAAATTTTAAATAAATTACTGACCAACAAATTTATATTACATGACTTATGGTATACTTATAAAATATATCTACAAAAGTATTTTCAAAATGTAGTATCATAGCTTTAAAATATTAAATAACATTCAGGTATAATAAGCAAAATAAAATTCATTGATTACCAATTAAACACTTAAAGTGGCATTAAAATTATTCTTGATATATTTATGTAGCTTATTACTCAGTCAAATCAGATTTATAGCTGGTTCAGTAGCATTTCCTGAGGATTTCTTCAGTATTTCATAAAAGGTTCAATATTACAAAAATCACTAGTATTTTTCTTCAAATTTCTTATTTTAGTTAAATCAAGTTGAAACTTGTTTTTAATAATTTTTCTCTCCATGTAACTTTGTTCAAAGGTTCATGAGATTTCACATTAATATAAGAATGTCAATAGCAACTAAACTCAAGAAAAATTATGCTGTGGAAATTATTCTCAAATTCTATACTTTTCATATTGAAACATGTGAATATTTCAGCCAAATTATTTTTACAGATATTTGTATTTTTGCCTCCCATTAGAATTTAAAATTTAAAAATTTTTAAATTTTTTAAAGTCAAAATTGATCTATAAGAATCTCCTCAGAGATATTGAATGTTGTTGATATTTTTTATGCAAATTTATAGGCCTTTTCAATTTTACTCATTCATTGTTGAATACCTATTTATTTTATTAAACTGGAATACTCATTTTAAAAAATCATCATTTAAATTATTTCAGTGAGTCAATGTTAAATTGTATACACAAAGTAAACTCTCATTTTTAATTGTAATAGTTCTTTGATTTAATTGGAATGCTTTTAATATTACTATCTGAAAATTTAAAGTATGTTTCTATATCTCTACATTCCTTAATTTAGAAATATATTATGTTTTCATAATGCTCTCAGAATTTTTATTTGCTTTATCTCTGAAAAAATGGAGTTTTTCTCAATGTTGAAGTTAAAATTGTATTTACAGTAGAATTCACAGTAAGTTGAATGTTTCAGTTTTGATAATTAAACTGTTAAATTTTTATTTTGATTCTATTTGGTTGAGAAGATTGAATTGTCATTGGACATGTGGACTTCGGTCTTAATCACCTGATGGCACTGATATCAAAGCATAGCAGGGGAAAATAATGTGTAGAATTATATTTTCTACTTCAAGACACATAGTTGGTTTAACATTACTTTGTAAATATGTGTAATTTAGAAATAAATTTGTTCAATATATAAATATTACATATTACAAATAGTTAATATTATTTTGGTGAAAATTGATAAATAATCAAAACTTCTGTTATAAATCAGTTTTTCCATATATTTATTTAATTTTTAAAATTGCTTATTGCCTGTTTAAGTGCCAAATATACTTTACTTGTAATATTACTTTGTGGTACAATATTACAAGTTAGGATGAAGTAGAGAAAGAGGAAATTAAAAAATAGAGAATATTTTCAATGATATTCATAATTGTATAAAATTCTATTAAAAATTTTCAGTTCACCATTTTTTTTCTGAGGTTATATTGATTTGTAAAAGCCAGAAGTCTGCAACTCCTCTAATACATCGAGTAATGGTAAACTGAAGAACATCCACAGAGTAAAATTCATCAGGAACCAGCTCATTAAACAGAAATGCCTTTGAGTTTCTGGGACTGGGAAATGTTTAATGGCTGAACATAGGAGAGTTAAATGGGCCCAAGCAGGAAGAAAATATTTTCAGGAAATTACTCTTCACACAAATTGGGGTAGAATTGCCCCTCTTTTGCCTAGAGGGCACTGAGATTACTGAAGAGATCAGAAATAATGCAATGAAAAGACAAATTGATTAAGATGAAGATACAGTTTTGTAATTCTGTTAAACTTGATCTTTATTGTTTTAAAAAATATTGAAGGAGAGTCAAGCCTTCTATATAAAACATCTGATACAGGCTCAGTATATAAAGACTCCTTAAAAATATTTTAAGCAATTGTACAGACAAATGAAGTGAACAGACCAAACATCCATAAATGAAGAGATATAACAGCAAGAGACACTGAATCTCAGTACAAGCAAGATGCCACAGAAAATACAGAAGTGCAGTGCAAATCCTGGAAGGGACACAACACAACCACACTAGAATCATTCTCTTGAAACAGAGTTTCTAAAGCTTCCATATATTAGTATCACTTAAGAAAATTTCAGAAACTAACAAGCCCCATTCCACACAAATTAAATTATGATTACCAGGATATTCTGATAGGCCATAAGGTTTGCTGAATATCAAGTGCCTAAAATTCATTATTAGTTATTTTTAAGGTAAACCTTGATAGATATATGAGGTAATACATTATAGTCATTGTTGCTGCGTGCATACTTTTGGTAAGTTCCACTTAAGAACAAAAGAAAAGTACCTACAACCTAAAAAAATGAGATTTATTAATTCTGCATCAAGGACTCACCACGAGGGGGATCAGTGCCTCAATGTGAGAGATTTGGGGAAGAGCATGCAACAGTTTGGGACTGCTATGTGAACTGGGTTGGTTTTTGGACTATGAGGAAGCAAGGGCAATTTCATGATTGCACTTAATCATTTTTATTTAGAATACAGAAGAAACAAATAGTAGTAGATGTATCACTTGTAAACAAGTAGAGGACAGAAAACCATGCAAAAGTGGATATTGGATTATTTTTGTTTTGTCATGATATGCTTTATCTATGACTTGTATGTATAAAATAAGACAGAAATTTTTTTAACGTGCCCATATATATCTGATATCCTGTGAAATTTTCTTATATTAGGTTCACTGGTCTAACTTTGAGTCATAAGCTTACAGAGCTTTTCGCCCTCATATGCTTATACAATACAGTAAAATAAAAATAAGTATACGTATATAATATTTTAGCATGTATTTAGACATCTTCAATAAATCTTGTTCTACTTCTATAATATTTAGAATGAAAATTAATTTCCAAATTTTATACACATATGGACTAAGGTATACTGATCCTACTTGTTTCTATGATGAAACAACAATGAGATAAAGGATCCCTTCCAGAATGCTTTAATGTGACCTATGTCCTCTGAGTGTCATGTGTTTGTTTTATTTTTATTGAGTATGACATATGACATTACATTATTCTTCCAAGTTTAAAACAAAACTTAAGACACAACATTTTTATTTAGTGTGTAGAAACATGTGCAGCTGTACATATTTGAAAATCAAAGAGGAATTATTACATTTTATAATTTGGGGACTGTGCCAATCATTTGGGTATCAGAGAATAGAATTTATAATGTATGTTTGAGGGGAAAGGAAAAGTCAGAGAGCAAAACTGATTCAGGATTGATTTTATGAAATGAAACAGATAAAAAGAGAAAAAATATGCTAATCTTTGGAAATCGATCAACCCTGATAATACAGATGATGTGGTGCTTAAAAATGTGTTCTACATAGGATTTAGGGACAATTTTCTTGTGTAGTTTTCTTTTAAATATCATAAGGAAACAAGCCCAAATAGTACATATAAATAATATCAGAAAAGCAGTTCCCTATGTTATAGGAAAACTACCACTAATATGACAATATAAAGAAAGAGAAAAATAGAATATCAAGATTCTTAAAATACAGCAACAGGACAGGGCGAAAAAATTATGATGAAAAATAAAAGGAGTTTTTACAAAGGCAACCTGAAGTTAAATCTGAAAAGGTAGATAGTCAAAATTTCTCATCAGTTCTGGAGAAAAAGTTGAGCATTTTTCTTAAAATCTTAATCCGCAGGAGGGAGTATTTTCAGATTGAAGTTAAGAAATATTAAAATAAGATTAGTCCTTACATTGTTATTCCACTGCAGGTTGTATGAATTTCAGAGAAGCAAAATTGAAGGTAACTTCCAAACTAGGGATGAACACCATAATCCAGGAAATGCTTGGGTGCTTTTAATGTGAGGGAGGACAATGAGAATGGGGAGAATTTGAAGAATGGGAGGAAAGTTAATGAGGTGAAATTGAAATGTGGTCTGTGTTAGTAGAGAAAAGGGTAGGAGTGAGATTATTCTTCTGGTACTGCTTTGCATGTCAGGAAGAAGGTGTCATTAACAGATTAGAAATGCTGAAGAAGGGAGAGAAAAATAATGAATTGGATGACATTAAATCAGCAGAAATGTAATTTAAGAATTAACTGGTATATGAAATGGTAGCTCTTTGAGGGATGAAATGATGGGTAGAAAGCAAGATTAAAAGAATAATGAAGGTCACCAACCCTAATAGACCAGTCAGAGGAAGAGGAGCAAACACAAAGGACAGGCAGAAAAGGTCATGAAGGTGAGAAAACAAACGCCATTGGTGCTGTCTGAACAAGTACAGGAAGAGAGCATGGTCCACATAGTGAAGGGGGACAGGCAGCAATTGCAGGAAGACAGTTAAGAGATCTTTGGATACAGCCACTGCAAGATCATTTTACATACTTGCCAGAATATTTTAGTGGAATATAGAAGTGAAAACCAGATTGCAGTGGGTGGAAAGAGCAAATATGTGAGGAACACAAGACAGAAAATATGTTCTTGTGTTATAAAAAAGAATCACACACACAGAGAAACACACACACACACACACATACACACACACACTCCACAACTTGGTCTCTAAAAAGAAAACTAGGGTGATATAATAAGGGAATCTTGTGTTTGAGAATGAATTGATCTTTTTAATAAAACAAAGATTTTTCTATTTTTATTCAATAATTAGGTAAATCTGATTGAATACCTGATTTTAGTAGGTATCATATAAAATTGACATAATACTACATATGATATTGTGAGATACTTTTCCCTTAAAATTCAGGGCTATCATTCTATATGTGTGTATGTGTTGTGTGTGTTTGTGTGTGTGCGCACGCGCGTGCATGTGTGTATATACATATTCACTAATATGTTTTATTATATATGCATAAAACATATGGATATTTTATATACTTAATGCCTGTTGAATTTTGTTATTAATAAAATTAAATTATTGTCTTTGCACATGCACATAAGCACACAGTAAGAGTTACTTGGTAAAAAGTTTATGATCACACACCAAAAAATGCTAGGGAGCCCATAGTGCTATCTGATCTAACAACCTCTATATAGGTTAAAAATACCTGCATGGGTTGTCTGGGTCTTAATGGAAGTTGCCAAGTTACAGAACTTCTATCCCTTTAAGGCCCTTCCAGCATTTTCTCAAATCTCCAACTGAATAGATCTAACAACTCACACATAAAATGAGACTATGAAAAGTGCAGCGTGTTTTCTTTTATAGTGCAGGAGCTATTTCTACAGAGTTCTAGGATCTGAGAAACTTCATTGAGAAAAAAAGTCATTGTATTTTGTGGAGTTTGTGTCCCACACTTTGGTATTCATGTACCAACTCACCTCTAGATGGTTGCTCCCTGCGCATTGGGATTTGTCCGTAAACGTTTTTGTCACCTATGGTCAAGAAACATGTCCTGCTAAAATCCCAAAACCTAAACCAAAGCACAGAGGTGCAGAGTTGACACAAACCTGAGGCAAAAGAGCACAATTTCCCTAAATGTGCTGGGATTTGATACTTGAGAAAATTATGTTAGTGAAGAGTGAGGCCTGAGTTGATTTGGCTTTACTTTACTGTGTTACTTTTTTAGGTGAGTAGTTCAAGAAAAGTATTGCAGCCTTAGTATCAAAGGAAAGAACAGTCAACTCAGCTGACAAGGCAGATCAATTTATCTTGGAAGCTTCTTGTTCATCTCATATGTCGACTTCAAACATCAGGGGCCCTTCCTATTATCAGACTCAGTCCTTCCTTTGTTTGTTTTTTTTTTTTGTTTTTTGTTTTTCTGTGCTGGAACAAAGAGTGTAGGAATGTGAGCATCTCATTCTCAATTTCAATCTCCTGTGCTTTTAAAGGAATCTGCCTACCTTCTGTTTCTGAAATCTTCATGTTCTTCTAGGGAGTTAATAAAAACATAGATTTATCTAATCGATCCTGGAACAATTATCTATTAAAAAAAAAAACAACTTTTAGGAAAATGCTAACCCAGATAGAATGCCTGTAAAATAAACACAAATCACATTTACTCAGGCAAGCTCCACAGATACCCTATCAATACGATCTATAATTTCTGTGCTGCTAAGCATAAGGAGAAGGGAACAAAAAACATCTGCAAAAGAAGGTAAAATGTTGATGCTCAATTTTATTCTATGTATAATTTTTCAAGTACAATATTCAACTCAAAATTAATCAGTCATTTAGAGATAAAAGACAAAATGAGTATGAACCAACAGAAACAATAAACAATAGAATCAGTTCTGTAGATACCTCAGATAATGGATCACAAAACAGAGATAATAATTACTAATATAACTCGAGGTTTTCTTAGAGAAATGAAAACTACAAAGATTGAGCTAGGTGACTAAAAAGTAAGTATTTTCATAAGTGTAAAAAATGGATAAAATTTTTAAAACGAAAGTTAATATGACTTAGTTATATATCTTTTATCAGCCGAGTTCTACAAAACCTTTAAAGAAGAGCTCATTCCAATACTCCTCAAACTATTCCATGAAATAGAAGAGGAGGGAACCCTCCCAAACTCGTTCTATGAAGCCAATATCACCCTGATACCTAAACCAGACAGAGACACATCGAGGAAAGAAAATTTCAGACCAATATCCTTAATGAACATCGACGCAAAAATTCTCAACAAAATTTTAGCAAATCGCATACAAATATATATTAAAAAGATAGTGCACCACGATCAAGTGGGTTTTATCCCAGGGATGCAAGGTTGGTTCAACATCAGGAAATCAATAAATGTCATTCACCATATCAACAGACTTAAAGTTAAGAATCACATGATTATTTCAATAGATGCAGAAAAAGCATTCGATAAAATACAGCATCACTTCATGCTCAAAACACTAGAAAAAATTGGGGTAGTGGGAACATTCCTAAACATTATAAAGGCAATCTATGCTAAGCCCATGGCTAATATCATTCTAAATGGTGAAAAACTGAAAGCGTTCCCCCTAAAAACTGGAACAAGGCAGGGATGCCCTCTTTTACCACTTCTATTCAACATCGTCCTTGAGACTCTAGCCAGAGCAATCAGACAAACCAAAGAAATTAAAGGGATACGAATAGGAAAAGAAGAACTCAAACTATCCCTGTTCGCTGATGACATGATTATATATTTAGAGGAACCTGGAAATTCCACCAGAAAACTTTTAGAACTCATAAGTGAATTCAGTAAAGTAGCAGGTTACAAGATCAATGCTCATAAATCCAATGCATTTTTATACATAAGTGATGAATCTTCAGAAAGAGAAATTAGGAAAACTACCCCATTCACAATAGCATCGAAAAAAATAAAATACTTGGGAATCAATCTCACAAAAGAGGTGAAAGACCTCTACAATGCGAACTACAGAACACTAAAGAAAGAACTTAAAGAAAACCTTAGAAGATGGAAAGATCTCCCATGTTCCTGGATAGGCAGAATTAATATTATCAAAATGGCTATACTACCTAAAGTGCTATACAGATTCAATGCAATTCCAATTAAAATCCCAATGATGTACCTTGCAGAAATAGAGCAAGCAATTATGAAATTCATCTGGAAGAATAAAAAACCCAGAATAGCTAAAGCAATCCTCAGTAGCAAGAGCGAAGCAGGGGGTATTGCAATACCAGATCTTCAACTCTACTACAAAGCAATAGTAACAAAAACGGCATGGTATTGGTACCAAAATAGACAGGTAGATCAATGGTACAGAATAGAGGACATGGACACAAACCCAAACAAATACAATTTTCTCATACTAGACAAAGGGGCCAAAAATATGCAATGGAGATAAGATAGCCTCTTCAACAAATGGTGCTGGGAAAACTGGAAAACCATATGCAATAGAATGAAATTAAACCCCTATCTCTCACCCTACGCAAAACTCAACTCAAAATGGATCAAGGACCTCGGAATCAGACCAGAGACCCTGCATCTTATAGAAGAAAAAGTAGGTCCAAATCTTCAACTTGTTGGCTTAGGATCAGACTTCCTTAACAGGACTCCCATAGCACAAGAAATAAAAGCAAGAATCAACAACTGGGATAGATTCAAACTAAAAAGCTTTCTCTCAGCAAAGGAAACTATCAGAAATGTGAAGAGAGAGCCTACAGAGTGGGAGAATATTTTTGCCAACCATACCTCAGATAGAGCGCTAATTTCCAGAATCTATAAAGAACTCAAAAAACTCTACACGAAGAATACAAATAATCCAATCAACAAATGGGCTAAGGAAATGAACAGACACTTCACAGAAGAAGATCTCCACGTAATCAGTAATAAGGTAAATGCAAATCAAAACTACCCTAAGATTTCATCTCACCCCAATTAGAATGGCGATTATCAAGAACACAAGCAACAATAGGTGTTGGCAAGGATGTGGTGAAAAAGGAACACTCATACATTGCTGGTGGGGTTGCAGATTAGTGCAGCCACTCTGGAAAGCAGTGTGGAGATTCCTCAGAAAGCTTGGAATGGAAACACCATTTGACCTAGCTATCCCACTCCTTGGCCTATACCCAAAAGACTTAAAATCAGCATACTACAGAGATACAGCCACATCAATGTTCATTGCTGCTCAATTCACCATAGCCAGATTGTGGAACCAACCTAGATGCCCTTCAGTTGATGAATGGATAAAGAAACTGTGGCATATTTATACAATGGAATATTACTCCGCAATGAAGAATGATAAAATTATGGCATTTGTAGGCAAATGGACGAAATTGGAGAATATCATGCTAAGTGAGATAAGCCGATCTCAAAAAACTAAAGGACGAATGATCTCGCTGATAAGCGGATGAGGACATATAATGGGGGTTGGGAGGGGTTAGCATTAGGTTTAGGGTTAGGTTTAGAGTTAGGCTAAGGAGAGTGGTAAGAATGAAGGAAAGAAGGACTGTATAGAGGGAAAAGAGGGGTGGGAAGGGTGGGGGGGAAAGGAAAAAAAATAAACATCATTACCCTATGTAAACGTTAAAAAAAAATAAATAAACAAAAAAAAATAAAAAAAAAATAAAATGAGGTCAAGTTGTTAAGATGAAAAAAAAAATTTAAAATATTCCAATCTTACTTGGCACTCAATGCTAATATAAACTCTAATTATAATTCCTTTTTTTTGTATTATCTTTGTACCTCAGAGCCCTTTTGTTTCTTTACCTTGATATTCTACAGTATCACTATAACATGTCTAATTTAATGCTTCTTCCGTCTTACTTTTCATGTTATTCATTTTTAAAAACTATTATCCAATCATCCCAAATGTTCTCTGCCTCTTTTTTTCTTTTCTTTTTTCTTCTTGTTTTTAACTATTTCTTAATGAAAATCATTACACATTAATGTAGAACTTTATCATCCTTCCTTGTCATCATTTTATCATATGCAAAACATTTTCGTGATCATAATAGTAGTAACTGCTACAATGATTTATCTGATATGTACCAGATACTATGTAGACACCTTACATTTTATTTCTAACAATCACATTGGAATCTAAGAAATACAAATAGCTCCCTGATAGCTACAAGTTAGCTCTGTGACATCTTTGGGTGGCTTCTTCTTTTCATCGCTTTGTATATCATCTCTTATCAAAGTTTAGGATTTATGTCAATTGTTAAGTCCTTTTCTTTATACTTTGATCATTTTTCTTTTAAAGTTCATATGTTTCTGCTCAATGCACCATTCTTGCTTTATCGCTTTGACTTTAAGCTTATTTTTTTGAACACACAATGACCTTTAAAAAAAAATCTCAGTTAATGAGGTACCTGCTTCCTTATGTCAAGTCTTAAGTTAGTTTCATCTGCTGATTGTCTCTTGGAGTTTATTTCCTTTTGTGTTTGTAATTTAGACCATGTAAGAATCTTCAGCTGACTTTTTCTGTGAGATACACTTTGTCCTCTGAGTTATCCACTTGGGTAGTTTTCTCATCTCAGAATACACATAAATAACATTTTATGTGTGTATCATAAAACACACATGTGTCAGCATGTGGCATAACTAAGTTTCTCATTTCTTGCCAGTGACACTTTTTACCTGACACAGCCCCAGTATGAGTGTCCCATTTATTTGACATATACCTAGGCCAAGGGCTGAAATTATTTTCAGACTCTTTACATGAAATGATCTGTCCTTCCTCGGTGTTTTGGCTCCACACTGGAAAGGACATTTTTGATTCAGCTAATATGAGTTAATAACTTGTTTATTAGCCAAACCTTGTCTAAGAAAATGATCACATTTCAATATTCCCCAAACTTTTGCACATTTTCTTTGTGCTCTCCATTACAGCATCATTTTTAAACTTATTACTAATAATGGAAATTCCCTTTGTTGCTATAGAGATGAAGTATAAATTTAAAACATTCTATTGCCTTTAATCAGGACTTTCATTGTGTTTGGAGTGAGGGAAAGAGATGTCTGAAGTCCATGCTTCCAATATTGTTCCAGTGCAGTAAAGCTTTATTTGCACCTAGAATTTTGAATTTGAATAATTTGCTCAAAAGTCATTTTAATACATTTGGGATTCAGCTTTCTAGCATGATATAATTATAGTATTTTAAGAACTTCCTTAAAAGAACACAAATTAAGATATATTCTGAGTGTTAGGTATGTTTAATTATTAGAGAAGATAGTTTCAGACATTTTTAATGAGAATGCCTAAGCAAAATGGAAGCAATGTGATAAAAAGAAACCATCATTGCTACTGTGAAATCTGATAAATACCAATGCATTCCTTTGAGTTTATTTTTATTTCACTGGGGAGAAAAGCAGTTTCTTTGCCAAGAAGCTATATAGCAGTGCACAATATCAAAATAGAGAAGTATTTTTGTATAATCCATAACACCAGGTACAAATACAGAATCTTAGCATAGACCTACAGATTTTTGGTGTCTTCAAAGTTATTCTCATCTATGAATTAACTTAATTCATTTCAATCAACTTAATTTAATCCTTTGATCAAATATATATATATATATATAGTACTGGGAATTGAACCTAGGGGTACTTAATTACTTAGCCACATCCTCAGCTCTTTTTTACATTTTATTTAGAGACAGGGTCTTGCTAAATTGCTTGGGGTCTTGCTACATTTCTGGGGTTGGCTTTGAACTTGTGATTCTCCTGCCTAGGCCTCCCAAGCTACTAGCACGTGTCACCATGCCTGGCTAAGATTATAATAGTCTTAAAGAACAGAGAATTCATCTAGTTTTCCTATCTCTGCAATTAAATTAGCTTATTTGTAAAAAAAAAAAAAAACCTCAAAATTATATTTTCTGTATAGAAATTTCTACATATGATTGAATGAATAAAAGTAGATAATTTTATGAAATATTTCCTTATACTGTGTACTAGTATACCTACATAGATCTAAATCAACTATTCCTAATTCAAAACCAGAAGACTGTATAGCTGAATAAATCTTATACTACTCCACATTATGTGACATATTGAAGATTTTATATTTCTGACATGCTTGCATATCTTAATTATATATCTAGAGTCCATTCTGTATTATAAAACTGGACTATAATACCATGGAATTAGCCAAATTTAAGAAAATGCATCTGTAAAAACAGTGTTCTAATTTGAAAAATTTTCAATATAATATATATAAATCTATAATTTTCTGATACATTTCATATATGCATCATGTACACACAAAGTATTATTAAATTAATAGATAAGGAAATGAGATTTACATCAGTAATGATAATAATATGTTAATCCTATAATAAAATATCAGGGATAGGGCTGGGGATATAGCTCAGTTGGTAGAGTGCCTTCCTGTCAAGCACAAGGCCCTGGGTTCAATCCCCAGCACCGCAAAAAAAAAAAAAAAAAAAAAAAAAAAAAAAAAAAAAAATATATATATATATATATATATATATATATATATCTGGGATGAAATTAAAAAACACTTAGAGGTAAGAGAATGGTCATACAACATATCAAAATCTCTTGGACGTTATGAAGGCAGTTCTAAGAGGAAAGTTCATAGCATGGATCCCATACATTAACAGAATAGAAAGGTACCAAATAAATAATCTGACATTACCTTTCAAGGACCTAGAAAGTAGAACAAACCAACACCAAAATCCGCAGAACATAGTAAAAAATTAAAATAAGAGCCTAAATCAATGAAATCAAGATTACAAAAAAAATTCAAAAACTCAATGAATGAATCAAAAAGTGGTTCTGTGAAAAAATAAACAAAATTGATAAACCCTTAGTCACATGAACCAAGAGAAAGAGAGAGAAAACACAAATTACTAAATCCATGATGAAAATGGAAATATCACCACAGAGGCTAACAAAATACACATAATTATCAGAAGCTATTTTGAAAATCTGTACTCCAATAAGCTATGAAATCTTAAAGACTCTGAGAAATTCCTAGAGACATCTGACCTTTCCAGATTGAACCAAGAGGATATAGAAAATGTTTAAGATATAAAATTGAAGAAGTCAACAAGAGCCTACTGATAAAGAAAAACCCAGGACCAGATGGATTCTCAGATGAGTTTTACCAAACCTTTTAAGAAAAACTAGTACCAATCCTCCTAAAATTATTGCATGAAATAAAAAGAGGGAAATTTTCCAAACTCATTCTATGAAGCTAATATCATCCTGATAAAACCAGATGAAGACACATCAAGGAAATAAAACTTCAGACCAATATCCCTGATGAACATAGATGCAAAAATTCTTAATAAAAAAAACTGGCAAACCACTTTTTAAAAAGACATTAAAAAGTATTTCCTTTAAAATCCAGAACAAGCCAAGGATGCCCTCTTTCATCACTTTTATCCAACATAGTCCTAGAATCTCTAGCCAGAGCAATTGGGCAAAAAAATGAAATAAAAGGAATACAAATAGGAAAAGAAGAGCTAAAACTAGCTCTGTTAGCAAATGACATGATTTCAAATTTTGGAGACCTAAAAAACTCCACCACACAAATTCTAGAACTCACAAATGAATTCAGCAAAACAGCAGGATAAAAACTTAACATTTATAAATCAATCATTTATAAATCATTGTGTTGCTATACTCAAAAAATGAATCCGCTGAAAGAGAAAATAGGAAAAACATCCCATTCACAATAGCCTTAAAAAATAGTAAAATACATGGATATCAATTGAACAAAAGAGGTGAAAGACCTCTACAATGAAAATTACAGAACACAAAAAAATGAAGTTGAGGAAGACCTTAGAAGGTGGAAAGATCTCCCATGTTCTTAGAGAGGCAAAATTAATATTGTCAAAATGGTTATATTACCAAAATTGCTATACAGATTCAATGCAATTTCCATCAAAATTCCAATGACAATTTTGTGGAAATAGAAAAAGCACTTATAAAATTTATCTGGAAAAACAAGAGGCATACAATAATCAAAGCAATGCTTAGTGAGAAAAACAAAGTGGGAGGCATTGCAATACCAGACCTAAAATTATAGCATAGAGCTATAGTAATAAAAACAACATGGTATTTGCATCAAAAAAGGCAAGAAAACCAATGGAATAAATAGAAGACCAGAGACAAACCCACAAAAAAATACAGTTATCTCATACTAGACAAAGGTACCAATAACATATATTGGAGGAAAAAATAGCCTCTTCAACAAATGGTGCTGGGAAAACTGGAGATCCATAAGTAGTAGAATGAAATTTAACCCCTATTTCTCACTCTGCACAAAACCCAACTCAAAGTGAATCAAGGACCAAGGTTATTAGATCAGAAGCCCTGCACATACTAGAAGAAATGGTAGGCCCAACAATCCAACATACTGGCTCAGGAACTAACTTTCTTAATAAGATTGCTAAAGTACAAGGAAGTAAAATCAATAATCAATTAATAGGATGGCATAAAACTAAAAAGCTTCTTCACAGCAACAAAAACAATCAAGAACATGAAGAAAAAGTCTACGGAATGGGAGAAAATCTTTGCCACCTGCACCTCAGAGAGAGCATTTATTTCTAGGTCATATAAAAAACACAAAAAAACTTACACCAAAAGACAAACAAAAACAAAGTGTTCAACATCTCTAGCAATTAGAGAAATGCAAATTCTCTAAACTACACTGAGATTCTATCCCACTCCAGTCAGAATAGCAATTATCAAGAATACTAGTAGCAATAAATGTTGGCGAGGATTTGGGGAAAAAGGTAGACTCATTCGTGTGGGACTGCAAATTGGTGCAAATACTCTGGAAAGCAGTATGGAAACTCCTCAAAAACTAGGAAGGGAACCACTATATGGAACCACTATATACCCAAAGAATTTAAAATCTGCACACTACAGTGATGCAGCCACATCAATGTTTATAGTAGCTCAATTCTCAATAGCTATCAATGGAACCAAACTAGGTGCCCTTTAATAGATGAATGGATAATGAAAATGTGTTATGTATACATAATGAAGCATTACTCAGTCATAAAGAAGAATGACTTTATGACATTTGCCAGCAAATGTATAGATCAGGAGACTATCCTGTAATGTGAATTAAGTCAATCCCAAAAAACCAAAGATCAAATGTTTTCTTTGATATGTGAAAGCTAACCTCATTAAGGGGAGTAATGAGGGAAAGAACAGAAGTTCTGTAGATTAGACAGTGGGAAATGGAGGAAAAGGAAAAGGAATAAGCAAAGGAAAGACAGTGGAATGAATCTGACATACTTTTCATATTTACATATATGAAAACAATATTGTGAATCCCACCACCATGTATATCCACAAGAATGGGATCCTAAGTAGAATAAGATATATTCCATGGTAATGTAATTATATAAAAATGGGTTCTGCTGTCAGTACAGTTAAAAAGAACCAATCAAAAGTATGTTCATCCTATTTACCTCTCTCTTCCTGTCATTTTGTGGACAAACTATAACTGTGTTTCAGGCTTCTTGGAATGTGTATGTGGGCATGCATATCATCACATATCTCCATACTTCCTCTTCTTTCAGCCTGCTTTGCTGAGGTATGCAGCAGGAAGGAGGGAGGGAAACCTCATGACCCATGTGATTGCTGGTTGTAAGGTGGGTGACATCTTCCTTTAGGATGCTGGGGCTTCTTACGAATGGCTCACAGATATTCCTTGCCTTACCAGTAGTCCAAATGATTTTTGTTACTTACCTATATGTTTTAAATATCCCAGTATGACTTTCTTCACTGTGCATTCCTCATCCAAATAATGTACCCTACCTGGTTCAAATTTTCTCCCTCTTACTTCTGCTATCCTACAAGCTCTTGCTTATGAGTTTTTTTTTTTTTCCCAAAAGATTAAAATGCTGAGTGTGATATAAGGAAGGCAGTGTAATGCTTGGTGACTTCTTGATTCATGGTTCAGAAAAAGTTACTGATATGTACAGGCATACATGACAAGTGTAGTGGGGCTCACTGGCAAACCCTTTGCCTGGAAAACTCTATAGTTTCTCCCTGCCTATTTCTCTACATTTCTGATTTATGGATTAGAACTGCAGTTTAGGCAGTCATGATTTTTGTATCTGAGCAGTGAAGAGGATAAATTGCTCTCTTCAGAAATGACTGTCTCCCTTGAAGAGACACCACCTTGCCTGCTTTACTCTTCCTTCCATTCTTTATATAAACCAAAATAAAAAAATATTTTGAAGAGTCTTCATTTTCCAGAAATATTACAATTTAGCCTACATGTAGGGGAATTACTTGTTCCTCAGAGTTTACTCTAAAGTGTGGAGTATTTAGTTTCCTATGTTCTCAAATTTGTTTTTTCTTTGCATATTTGAATTAGGAAAAGTAAACTCTACTCAACTTTCTTCAACTTTTTTCTATGCATATGCAAAGTAAAACCCTGTCAGTCAGAACTTCTTATCCCTCATCAATATTATCAGAGAATCATTCATCATTATTAAAATAATCACACACCTCAGAATATTTGCAAGTATATTATAACTTCCAAGATTATATTGTCTGGCACAGAGTAGTTCCTTAGCCTATAATATTTAACAATAATTAAAATAATAATAAAATATTAGGAATAGTAACATTGTATACGTATCACTAAAAATATTTTATATCATGAATTGGTCTCCAAAAAGTGCTACTACTTTGGAAATGATTCAAAAAGCAAGTATAACAAGAGAAATTAGAAATCTTGGAATGATTCATTTAATCATGCTTTTAGGAATGTAACATATTTCTACTTCTGGAAATCCTCAGTGACTACTTTGGCTCTTTAGCATGTATTAGAAATTGACAACTCATTAACAGCTCATTAGGAATGCTGGTAACTGTGCAAAAGAAATACACTCTGCACAGTAGACTTTTAATTGTGAAATATATTGAAATTGGGCTAGTTTCAGTGTTTCAGGGAGATAATGTATCTGCTTCACAGTTAATGCAACCACACACACATGCATTGCTACAATAATGAAAAAAAAATCTGTAAGTTGAACATTTTTCAAAAGATACCCCAACTTTGGACATTTTCCTTTTATGTTGTTTTTCCCTGTAACTGCCAATTTAAAACAGTTGTCTGTCAATCTCCAATTCCCTTCAAAATTTATGCACTCATCACTCATTGCAGATTCCCAAACATAAAATCATTTCATTTAAACTTCAAGAATCATTTGGAATTATTTAAGTCAATAGATAAAAACAAATAAATCTTACATATAAACACATGAAAGTAAGATGTTAAAATATTTTTAATTAAAAAGCAAAAATTTAAAAAGTGCATTCATGGTTCAACTTACAGTTAACTTAAGAAAATTAAGCAGTTATCTAGACTGGGGGTACCAAATTCTGTCCATGGTCATTTCCTCAGGTAAAAATTTTATTGGAACACAGTTATTCTCATTCACTAATTTCTGAATTATCTATAGTTGTTTCTGTGCTCTAAAAGTAGAGTGGAAAAGTCATAAAGGAAAACCTAGCCAGGTGAGGTGTAATCCTGCTGTTTGGGAGGCTGAGACCAAGATTGTAATTCTTCCTTACACTTACTTTTTTGTTGTTGCAAAAGATGATAGGATCCACAACAAAGAATCATAGTCAACTTAAAAAAATAATTTCTATTTCAAACCCAAACACCGGAAAAGTCTTAGAAATTTAAAATCATGGTGTGAATTTCTTTTTGAACTCTAGCAGTATAGGAGGAATATTTATGGATATCAATACCTTCCTCTTCCAATTTCATCATTTTTATCAACTTTTAGACATTAATCCACACTGGGATTTCAAATTTGCCCAATTCTATCTGGGTTTAGACAGTTCAAACTGAGACACATTTCTCTTCTACCCTCTAGGCCTTTACATGTCTGTTGAATCATCTACTTTAAGGCCACTCACAGAGATTTGTACCTTATTTTGCCATTCCTATAATAATTTATGGTAGAAAAATCTCTAGGCCCTATTAATGTGTTTTCACTCTGTTTCTTCTCTGTCTTTGTTTTTTCTTGGCATCTTTGTGGCTTTGGGGAATAATGAGCAGAGTTCTTGTTCTACAACACACCAATGCCTTGTCATCACTTGGTCTGCCTTCACTCAGCAAAAAATGAAAACCTTCCTTTTCCCAACCCATTTCCCCATACATTCATTCATGTCTAATAGTCTCCTCATTGAAAGATAATGGCCTACTTGAAAGAAGCCCCAGAAAGAAGACCCAAATAATAAAATATGCCATACCTCTTGCTTAATCTCTCTGAAACAGCAAATAATTCAAATATCAAGACTGGTTGAAAGAAGATAAAAGAAATAAATTAAAACAAAATTGAGAAGCAAAAATAAAAGTGTGTTCATATTTCTGAAATAATATTTTACTACCCTTATCTTCTGATTCAATCAAATAATCATTTTCCAAATTAATTTCCTTTTGTACAGGTATATTATTATTTAGAATTTGTTAGAATAATATGATAAAGTGTGATATCACTTGAACAGATGTACTGCAATGTAGTCTGTAAATCTGTTCCAAAAAAGTCACTTAAACAGTTTCAGTATGATGGAGGCTTTACTATTTTGAGATCAACTTTCTCAAAATTCCTTCTTTCTTATCTTCCTCTTCCACCAAGAAAAGGAAGAGACTGGAAAGTAACCTATAGACTTTTCTCTTGTTCATCCAGAATGGAAACATATCACCATAACGTACTTACTATTATTATTTGAATTTAGCCATACAATTCCACTTAATTGTTAATGTTCAGAAAGTGAGTCGTCTATATGTACAGAAAGTAGAAATTTGTAATGAAATCTGACGTGCACATGATAGAATTTCAACGCAGATGGTAAGATTCAATGTTCAGTTTCTAATTCTTTCAAATTTTAGCATAAGAATTTTCAGAGAGCACATTTTTAACCATTTGATAAAATATCACAATTCAAGGGAAATTTTTATCTTAAGGAAAAAGGGAAAAAACTAAGAAAAAAAATGCATCTCCCTCTAATTAGAAGCAGGTGAGAATGTTGCCTCATTCTAGAGCAAACAAGTGAAGGATCGCCCAGGCTTTCTCCTCCAACGTATTTCACATATAACCTCAAAAGACTTGTGAAATTTAACTTTGTTTTTCTAATTTTTAACATTTTTATTGTGGTAAAATATGTATATAATAAAATTTATCATCTTCCTCATTTAAAGAACACATTTCAATGTTGTTAAATGTATCCATAAAGTTGTACAACTATCACCACCATCCATCCCTAGCTATATTTTATCTTGCAAAGTTGAAACTCCTTTCATATTCAAAAATAATTCCTCCTTTCTTCTGCCTACCCTGGAAATCCCCATTCTATTTCCTGTCAGTATGATTTGACAACTCTAAATACCTCATCTAAGAGGAATCATATGGTATTTATCTTTCCATCACTTGCTGATTTCTTTTAACATAATGTTCTTAAGGTTCATTGATATTGGGATATTTGCAAGAAATTGTCTTCTTTTTTAAGACTGAATAACATTCTAGTGCATGTATGTGTGTTTGCCTGTGTGGGTATTATATTTTCCTTATTGAGTCATCCATTGATGGACATTTGGTTGCTTACATGTTTAAGGTGTTGGAAATAATATTGCTATGAAAAAACTTGAACACTATCTCTTTGAGACCTTGCTTTTAATTCTTTGGGGGACATATTTAGAAGCAGAATTGCTGAATCATATAGTAATTATTTTATTTATTTATTTTTTGATTATTTGAACAACTAACATACTGTCATCCACAGATTTTTATCAGTTTTCATTCCCCAAAACTATACACAAGTGTTCCAATCATTCCAATATTCACCAATACTTGTTATTTTCTGTTTTTTTTTTTTTTTGACAGTATCTATCCTAATAGATATGAAACAAGCTCATCATAAATTTCATTTATACTCCCATAATGGTTAGTGATATTGAACATTATTTTATATTCTTATCAGCATGTACACATCTTCTTGGGAGAAATGTCTGTTCCATGTCTTTGCTCAGCTTTGATTTGGGCATTTTTGTTTATAACTGAGTTTTAAGACTTCTTTATTATGAATCATTAGATATGAGATTTGCAAATATTTTCTCTCATTCTTTATATTGCTCCTTTATTCATTTGATTGTATCTTTTGATGCAATTTTAAAAGAATTTATGAAGTCCCATTTGTCTAGTTCTTGTCTTCTTACATGAATTTTTAAGCCACAACTAAACAATTACTGCCAAATCCGACACTGAAGTTTTTTCTCTGTTTTTTTCTTTTCTTTTTTTCTAAGAGATTTCTAATTTAAATTGTGATATTTGGATCCTGGCCTCATTTTGATTGAACTTGAATATACCATGGGTTCACCCTATCTTTTTCAATGGGGATATTCACTTTACCTAATGACAATTTTTGGAGCGATTTTCTTTTACCCTTTGAATGTTATTCACACATTTCTATCTCAAAAAATTTCTGACATTTATGCAACAGTTTATTTAGGGGCTTTACAGTGGGCTCCAGTGGTGTATCAATCTGCCTTTATGCCATTGCTGTGGTACTTTGATTACTGTAGCTTTGCTCTAAGCTTGAAATCAGGAAATGTAAGTTATTGGCCTTCTTTTTCAAGATTTTTATTTTATTTTTTTCTATTTAGGGAACTTTGAGATGCCATGTGAATTTTAGAAATGGCATTTATGTTTCTGCTAAAATACTGTTAAGTGTTTGATAGTGATTCCATTGAATCTATTGCAGAACATGCAATTTTCTTTTTCATAGCTTTACAATAATTATATTTTATATAAATGTTTCATTTCATTTGAGATCAGTGATTTGAAGAATAAAGCAAACAAAATTAAATAGTGGAAATAGATAAAATTTATTTTAACATAATATAATAATTTATAATACAGACATTTAAGAAAATCAGAAATATACATGCATCACTTTTAATTGATTGTTTCTACCTAGAAGATATAATAATGAATTTTTTGCAGAAAAATAGTGTTTGTTATATGTGCTAAAAAATTAAAAGTAACTGTTTTAAGTAGTTATATGTCTGGAATTACAAACTATAGTTCCATCAATCACAAATCTATCACAATGTGGAAAAAAACTAGTTGGATGGAACATGTAAAGCAAAATAGATTTGAGTTAGCAAGCAGCCTACATTGCTGCAAAGTCCTCATTCTCTTCTTTTCATTAGTTCCCCCTATCAAATAAACTGAAGTTTAAATTGCCATCTTCAAAGTTTAATTTATTTTCTTAGTCAAGCAGTTAACCACATTTATGGAGGCCTGAGTCTTCTAGGAAGAAAAAGTGCCGAGAGTAGCACCAATATGAGAGATCAGAATAAAAAGAAATGTAAATCTCTATTTAAAATGCTAATGAAAGGTTGTTCAAAATTCATGTAATTTTCATTTAATTTTTAACAAAATTTTACCTTCTTTGAGTACTAGCATATGAATTTTTTTACACATCATGTCCTTTTTATTTATTTACTTAATCTTGATTCAAAATTCTACCATCTCATTTATGTAGATATAAGCTGAATATTTGGAAAAAGAGGGAATAGAATAGTCTTGGCTTGTAGGATAAGTTCTTTTTATTTTAGCACACATGGGAAAATAGAAAAATAGATTTATTGTATGCCCATTACATAGATATACATACACATATAAATATGGATGAAATTCATATTTTATCTATTATACACTTGATATCTAAAACATTAATTCAGAATTTCAAGATTATTTTTAAGTCATGCATTTCCTATCCTCATCCTATGTAAGAATTCTATTATATAATTCTTAGAGTTAGTTTAATTTGTGCTTACTTGTTTCTGGTAACAGAGAGCACACTGCACCATGGCATATGCTTCTAATGACTTTAGCTTTGTAGTCATTTTTCTTAGATTGGGCTGCCAAGGTTTCCATATAGGAGGTTTATTCAGTGTAGGGGGAAAGTGCCCTTGGAATCAACTTCTGCAAGGGAATGAAAGAAGGATTACATAGAGAAAGGAATTAAACTGACAGGCACTTGCACAAAGGCCTCAACCATTGTGCTGCAGAGCTGTGGGGCTAAGATGGCCCTTTCTCCAGAAAGAGGAGCTCATTCCTTATGCCATGCTATAAACCAGTCACTGGAAGTAGGGTACATAGGATAGTATGGTCAGTTTCATCAGTTTCATTCCACCATTCCTCCATTTTCCTGTCCTTCCTCCCTTCCCTTCAATCCCCTTCCTTTGCTCCAGTGATCTTTCTTATTTTCATTGGGGTTCCCTGCCCTTCTTTTAAAGATGAAACTTTTAAATAGTAAAACAACATTCTGCTTAATCTCCTTTCCTGGGAATATCTTCAAAACATTTAGTGGATTCAGTTGCATCTTCCACCAAACTAATTCATCTCTGCCATTGAATAGAGGCATCAATTGACATTTAAATCTCTTTCATTTGAGATTTCTCCTAACATAGACTCCTAACATAACACATCTGGGTATAAATTATCAAGAATAGCATATCTGATGGTTTATATCCCTGGGAATCATGTCCATTTCCAATAATGGCAATTATAATTGATCATTTATTGTGAAATATGCATGAAGGAGTACCAAGAGATGCCCTAAAAGGTCACCTGAAGAGCCACATGTCATCCTCCATGTTCCCAAACTTTCTTAACAGTCATATACACTCTTAATTGTGGTCAATTACCCTAGAAAGGAGAATAACTCCTTTTCCAACCATGTGATTTCTTAGCACAAGGATCCCAAACTAACAAAATGGAAGTCATTACCCAAAGTTATCAGGAATGTTATTTTATCCTCTGGTGTGCTCATCCTTCTTTAATAAAAATACCTCTAATATAGATGATCAACATGAGAGGTAGGAATTCCTTAAGCAGCTTTATAGATGTAATGGTAAGTAGGGACTCTCCTACTTTTACCACTGAGTCCCCAGACACTAGTTACTGCCGATTGAGCACTCATTGACCTAATATGTAGGATGCATCCTGGAGGATGGCAGCCCATCCTGACAGTACCTACTCTAAGTCATCATTCATTTACACCCTCAGACACCATGATAATGCTCTGTCAAGTCAGAAGCTACTGGGTGACAGGATTTTGGTATCACCCATTTCTTAGTTCCTTTGTACTGCTATAAGGAGTTACTCAGGACTGAGTAATTAATTAAAAAAAAAAAAGTAGAAATTTATTTCTCACAGTTCTGGAAGATAAGATGTTCAAGATCAAATCATGTTGGAATCTGGCGAGGGTTTGTTTTCTGTTTCCAACTGGAACTGGAATGCTGTTTCCTTACATAGTAGATTGGGATGGAAGGCTGAAAAGGCCTAGATAGTTCCCTTTATCCTTTTAATAAGGCACCAATCCCACTCATGAGGCCATAACCTTTATGACCTTATTACCTCCCAAAGTTTCCACCTCTAAATGTTATCATATTGGGAATTGAATTTCACCACATAAGTTTTGAAGTCACATTGAGACCATAGCACCAGTGGATCTCGCTGCCATGTTTCCATGTATTGGATTCCTTTGCTATCAACTGCAATTGGATCTCTCTCTCTCTCTGTAATGGGGATTGAACCCAGATGTGTTTTTCCATTGAGCTACATCCACATTCTTTATTTTTTATCTTTTTTTTTTTCATACAGGGGCTCATTAAGTTGCCAAGGCTGGCCTTGAACTTGTGATCCTCCTGCATCAGCCTCCCAAATCACTGGGATTACAGGGATTCATCACTGTGCCAGGCTCAAGTGGACCTTTAGTCTGAGGAGATGTTACAACTGTTCTCTTTTCTGGAAGTGAAACACTATATAAGAACTCTAATAGTGACTGAGGGTCTGAGAGTAGCAAGAGTTAATCCATGCCAGGAACATATATATATTTAAATTAAGGTACCAAAGATTATGTAGCTGAGTACCTGTCTGGTCTTCTTAATGGTGGTGCCCTGCAGGGAATAAGGGTTCTTCTCTGTCACTGGCAAGTTGAATGTTCAGCAAGAAATACTGACTTGAATCCCAAACTGTAGGCTCTAAACCTAATCTACATCCATGATACCATGATTACTCCACTGCTGCAGCCATTGTGACAGTACTAGAGACTGATGAGAGGCTAGCTGGTAGAACAATACTATTTTCTTGATTGCTTAGGGTCTTTCTCAAGGCAATGCATAATTAACACATAATACAAAGAGGCTCACAAATTGTAACATCTATGCACATGAAATTTCTCCAGATCTCCCAGTCCCTGATAATGAAGTCATTTTAACTTCAAAGTCTCTATTCATCCAGCTAAGGCACTTATGTGTCTTTATGTACATATTCTTTTCTCCAGCCACTTTTCTTACAAAAGTGGATGACCAGGAAGGAATAGTATCCAAAGGTCTGACCACTGGGAGCTTTGCTCCTTATCACTGATTTTAGGGTCCTATAATAAAAACTATTATACCATTTCAATTTGTTCTCAACAATCCCAAACACCTCCTAATCAAAGCTGAATGTTTTTATTTTCAATCAGCTAGGTAAGAAGTTGAACCCGTCTTTTAATGGGTGAGCTGAGTATAAGAGAGCAATAAAGGTTACTGACTCCCAGGGTTCTGGCTACCTGCTTATGGAACTTCTTTGTGAATATGGGACATTCTCATTTTCAATCCTGAGAACAGCCCTTCTATCAAAAGATACAATGTTTTTGGACCAAAGACTTGGTGGGTTTTACAGACTTTGGTCTATGCCAAGATGGTCTGGCTGCTTATTTACCTGATGTCTCAAAGTCAGGTGCTTTTTTAGTTCTAGGACTCAGTAAGACACAAGTATCTACTTTTGATCCAGTATAATTTAGATGTCTTCTATCTGCTGTAAGGCCCTTTCCTGCTATGGGAGTCACTTAAAGCTGGCCCTGTTTCATGTCACTAAGAAAATGTGTTGAACTGTGATGAGTTTCTCTGTAATGTTGTCACTTTCTCCAGCATAGTGTGAATTGCTTTGATAGACACAGTGTCCTCAGACTACTCCTAGCATCCAGGGAAGATAACTTGTGTGTGTTCAGATATTTCTTAAAATATCCACTCTTTTCTCTGAATCTTTTGATCCTTTTTCACTGATCCCTAAGGTATTTCTCTCACTTAGTGTTAGCTATTACTTTCCCAAGCTTCCAAGGGTCATGCAAGGAGTGTGAAAGCACAATTCCTTGGGATTTTTCCCAGGGAGTTAAAACTTATCCCATGAAAGAGTAAGAGCATTTTGATAATCTCTTTCTCTTTTTATATAACCTTTTATTCTTCTTTCCATGATTCAGGCCCTATTTGTATTCTCTGGGCTTCTGTTGGTACATATTAGCTAGTTTCTATAGGTCCTGTAAATTATATACCTTGTCTCCATTAGAAACTCTCTATATACTTGCAAAGACCTGACATAGAATACAAACTGGGGATAGGACACAAGGTGACATTTGATAAGACCTCTCTCTTTAGCCAATATTTGTAGAAATATTGATTTGAAGTCCTATACTAGCACTTCCAGAATTCAGGGGAATGTGTGCCTGAAGGGAGGATCTGGGAGGTGCAACTTAGGTTTTTATTCTAACATTCTAATATATTTATTTACATTTCCCATCAGTTTTCACAGAATATTTTCTCCAACACACGTGCATATGTGTGCACATTCACATACAATATGACTTTGATTACAAGTTAAGTCCACCACAGAACTTAGTAAATGTATCTGAGAACACTTTCTTCCACATCACTGTCTCTGAATTTTGGATCTTATTCTGTTCCATTAGGTTTCTGATACTTACTTCGACCACAACAATATTATCTGCACAATCATAAGGACTTAACCCTATATAATCTTAGATTTAATACTTAAGAATGAATGAACTAATAAAATAACTATTTCATAATTTTAAAGTGACATTTTTAAAGCACAGTTTTATGCCCTAACAATTTATAATTCCAAAATTAGAAAAATGGAATACTCCTTTAGAATTTGGGAAAATATCAAAGTAGAAAAGTTAAGAACATTTAGAACATAAAATATTTCTTTCACTCATCAGAATTTCAGCACCTCAGAGTATGCACACCTTTAAAGAGTTACAACAAATTTTTCCTTTTTTCGTTAAAGTCATTTGCATGAACAGAAGACATTGTTTTTAACAGTTCACAAGCTTCTGCTGTTTTTGTACAATCTGAGGGCTGTATCATCCTTTAATGTCAATGCAGTTGGTTGCCATAGAAATTATAATGATGTCACTCACTATTTAAGTCTAGAAATTAACAGCAGGAACAGATGGGTATTGGAGAATGAAGGACAGAGTTTTAATGCAAATTTTCTCAAAAACAAAGAACATCAGGTTAAAATCCCATGTAAAATAAAACCACATAGTGCAACATTAAAAAATTAAGTCAGTCCTTTATGTTGCTGAGTTGGAATCAAGAACATAAAAGCAGGAGGAACAGGAAAGTTATTCTCGCCACAAAGACTGAAACAGAATCTTGTTGGGGTAGAAACTGGATTATGGTTGCCATATACATACATAAACAACCAATAATCCTAAATAGGAATGGTTGAAAGAGACTAGAGAGAAATATGAATTCAACCTCAGAGAAGTTTAGGAGTATGTGATGAAGGTTTTTAACAAGCCGGTAATGTGGGTGAGCACATATAGAGACAGGTTCAACAACGGTGCCCAGAGATTCAAAGAAGGAACATTTTGTATCTAGGTCTAAAATTGCTTTCAAAATAATTGTAAGATAATTGAAGCACAATATACCTATAAAAGATTTACAAATATAACTTGTTCCTTTCTGAAAAACTCACTTACTGTCAATATTCACAAATTATTCAACATATAACATTTTATATTATGAACACCAGTATATTGGAACCAAACCAGCCTTGAAAAAAATCAATCCGAATGCTGTCAACAAGATATTTATTTTTCATAACTCCTAAAGTATTACAAAAATGCCTAAATATTAAATATCCTCCTTTATCTCTTACTAAAATACTTGTATTTAGTTAATTACATATTTCCCATCCAATCATCAACTTGCTTATTGAGAAAGTTCTAAACACATCATAATTTCTAATTTCCAAGTGTTCACAGTTTAGAGAAAAATATTAGCATTTCTATCCTACCAAAAATGAAATTGGAATTCAAGCACAGAATATACCTCTTTATACATAAAAAAGTCTTCTATGTGACCCTAAGAGGCTATGATTAGATTACTAATTTTTATGTGTTTTTTCCTTACTGATGATCTGAAGGAAAAAAATAGAGGGTAATTCTGAGGTAAGAAAATACAAGATTTCTGAATGTACCAAAGCTAATATGATGTCTCTGTTGAACATCTACTTATCCAATTTTGCTGATTATACAATTATTCCAAATATATACAAAATGTTAGGCAATGATATTCAGAATACTGAAAGATTTTGTGCACGGTGCAGGGAGGGCATAAGAGATTGAAACCAGAGATGATTTACCAGTGAGCTACTCCTCCAATCCTTTATAGGTGTTTGGTTTTTTTTTTAGTTGTTTGTTTGTTGGTTTTGTTTTTGTTTTTGCTTTTTTTTTTTTTTTTTTTTTGACACAGCATCTTAGTTGTAGCAGAGTGTTTCACTTAATTGCTGATACTGGTCTTAAACTTGCCATTCTTCTGCCTCAAACTCGCATCACTTGAAATATAGGTGTGTGCCACTACACTCTTCTTGGCATAAGATTTTTGAAGACTTGTTTAGTTAATCACTTTTGTAATGTTTTCCTAAGAGGTGAGATATTCCTCTGTCTGAAAAATTTTTAATGACGCGTCTCCTTACACTATTTTTAAAGAATATTTTTATTTTAGGAGAAGGACACAATACTTTTTATTTATTTTATTTTAATGTGGTGCTGAGGATCAAACTCAGTGCCTCACATGTGCTAGGCAAGTGCTGTACCACTGAACTACAATGGTACCCAGCCCCTTGCTTATAATTTTTTAAAGGACGTGAAAGTGTAGTTGAGTTTAATCTCTTGTTGACTTCCATGAACTGGTGTCACCTTCACAAAACAAATAATTTTTTTTTTTAAGGTTCACAAACACATTTATTGATTGATTTAAAAACTACTTTTAGAAAACACACTTCAATTGTTTTGCAGTATTTTTATCCTTTGTCCATGTTTCATTAGCTATTGTGGTAAACTCAACTTTCACTTTTGAAATCATAGTTTTCTACTATATTAAAAATGCCTCCTTTTCTCTTGTCTTTGCATAATATCCAAACCACATTAATGGAAAGAGTAGATTAAAGGAACACTTGACACTTTTCTTATTTTTCATTTACTCTTCCTTTTTTTGTTTCTGATAATGAAGGCCATGAACATTATACATTTCTAGACCACTAAAGATGGTGAGGATAAATCTGGAAGACTTATATTTACGAAGAATATAAAATTTGATCAATTAGTTTTGAACAAAAACTATGGGAAATGATAAACTTCATGTAAGAAAACCAGGAGAAATAATTTAATGAAACAAGAAAAATAGAATTAGTACTTAGAGAGTTAGGAGTATGGTTCAGTGGTAGAGTGCTTGTCTGTCATGGTTCAAATCCCAGTACCACATGACCAAAAAAAAAAAAAAAATCCAAAAAATGAAAACCAAAACCCCAGAACACTGTTTTTAATAATTAGAAAAATAGTTATAAAATTAATAACTTAGAAAAATAACAAAACATTAACATTTATGTATTATGAAAAGCTACAATAAATGACTTTTAAAATAGAGAAGATATGCCATTAGGAAACTTAAGAAGTAAGGATTAAAAACACATCATTGCACAATTACAAATTAGGGAGTAAGAAAAAAGGTAACTGGGAGTTTTCAAGATGGCGAACTAGAGGGCGGCTGCATTTCATGTTGCTCCAGGACGCAGGATTCAAAAGAGGAGATAGTGAGAGACTTGGGACAAACTCAAAGCCACTGGGTGAGTCTCTCCCGTTGGGGAGGCATCCTGGATGTGGCGGTAGCCCCGGAACACAGGGAACTTTGTGAAGTAGAGTTACTCGGCGAGATGCCCCTCCCCCCACTGGAGCGGTAAACACGGACAACTGGGATCATCGAAGAGGAGGCAGCTCAGCACAGCGCTTGGACTCGGAGCAACCACTGGGGCTCCAGGCGGCTGCCTGAGAAGGAGCTGCGTGGTGAACTGTTTAGACTCAGAGCGATTGCTTCTGAACACTGGGGGGTTGCCCAGAGGAAGAGGAGAGGCGCGGGGGGTCACTTGGTCTAGGAGTGACTGCATCAGAGTCACAGGCGGTTGCCAGAGGAGGAGGCGAGTGGTGAGTTGTTTGGACTCAAAGTGACCACTCCTGAACACGGGTGGCCTGCCTGGAGGAGGAGCGCAGTGGGTCGGTTGGTCTCCGAGCTACCGCTCCTGAACACCTGGGGGGCTACCCCGAGGAGGAGGAGGAACAGGGTGGGTCACTTGGACTCGGAGTGACTGCTGAGGGCTATGGGTGGTTGGTAGGAGGAGGAGACGTGAAGTGAGTTGCTTGGACTCCTAGTGACTGCGTGGGCACACTGGGCGGCTGTCCGGAGGAAGAGGTGTGTGGCGGGTCTCTGGGTCTCAGAGTTATTGTACGGGGCTCCAGGTGGCGGCTCAGAAGAGGGGCCGCATAGCCAGGCGATTAGGTGCAGAGCAGGGTCCCAGGACTGGCTTGGTGGAAGAGCCACACAGAGACACGCCTAGGGGTGGAGCAAAGATTCCAGGACTGCGGACAGATTCTCTGAGGAGAGGCAGCCTAAGGAGACTCATCTGCGAAGGGTGAGGCTCCCAGGCCCAGGAGGCAGGTCCGGGCCCCTGGGAATGTTGCAGAGGAAGACAGCCCAGCCCAGGTGGTACTTGTAGAATGAGAGGAACCTCTAGGAAGGGAACTGACAAGCGAGACCTCCCCACTGGGTGAGTCTTCCCTGCCTGGTGAGGTTTTCCCACAAGGATGGTAAAACCAGAGACACGGGCTCAAACAGGCCTTGCCTCAGCCCACAACCTAGTTCCCCTTTGGATGACCATTGGTCAACAAGTGGAGGCAGCTCTGCCCACTATCAGGGAATATACCCCACCTGAGGGTCACCAACCCTAGAGATGCAGCTTCCTTGTGGAGCACCACATTATCAACTTCCTCCAAGACTGCAGGCTACTGAAGGATAAGAGGGGATATACTAGCAATCTTCAGGGACATTATAAGTCAATAGAGGAAATCTGCAATATCTTAATGACCCACTGAATCCTGAACAATATGAGAAAACAAGGGAAGAAAATGCCCCAAAGAAATCTAGAGGTTACATCAATAAAATCCAATGACAGCATGGCAGAAGAAATGACAGAAAGGGAGTTCAGAATGTACATAATTAAAATGAACAGGGAAGCAAACGATGAGATGAAAGAGCAAATGCAGGCATTGAATGATGAGATGAAAGAGCAAATGCAGGCATTGAATGATAGCACCAATCGACAGTTAAAAGAGCAAATACAGGAAGCAAAAGATCATTTTAATAAAGAGTTAGAGATATTGAAAAAAACCAAACAGAAATCCTTGAAATGAAGGAAACAATAAACCAAATTAAGAACTCCATAGAAAGCCTAACTAATAGGATAGAACACCTGGAAGACAGAACCTCAGATATTGAAAACAAAGTTGAACAGAGAAGATGGTAAGAAATCATGAACAGAATCTCCAAGAACTATGGGATATCATGAAAAGGCCAAATTTGAGAATTATTGGGTTTAAGGAAGGCTTAGAGAAGCAAACCAAAGGAATGAACAATCTATTCAATGAAATAATATCAGAAAAATTCCCAAATCTGAAGAATGAAATGGAAAATCAAGTTCAAGAGGCTTATAGGACTCCAAATACACAAAATTACAACAGACCCACACCAAGGCACATTATAATGAAAATACCGAACATACAAAATAAAGAGAATTTTAAAGGCTGTGAGAGAAAAGAACCAAATTCAATTCAGGGGGAAACCAATACGGATATCAGCAGATTTTTCAATCCAGACCCTAAAGCTAGAAGGGCCTGGAACAACATTTTTCAAGCTCTGAAAGAAAATGGATGCCAACCAAGAATCTTATACCCAGCAAAACTTACCTTCAAATTTGATGATGAAATAAAATCATTCCATGATAAACAAAAGCTAAAAGAATTTACAAAAAGAAAGCCAGCATTACAAACATTCTCAGCAAAATATTCTATAAGGAAGAGATAAAAAACAAAGAAGCAAATCACCAAAGGGAGGAATTATCCTAAAGGAACTGTCAAATAAAGGAGGAACCAAGGTGTGTCAAAATAATAAATAAATAAATAAATAAAATTTAAAAAATGAACCAAATGACCGGGAATACAAATCATATCTCAATAATAACCCTGAATATTAATGGCCTGAATTCATCAATCAAAAGACATAGACTGGCAGATTGGATTAAAAAGAAAGATCCAACAATATGTTGCCTGCAAAAGACTCACCTCATAGAAAGAAATACCCATAGACTAAAGGTGAAAGGATGGGGAAAAACATACCATGCACATGGATTCAGCAAAAAAGCTGGAGTATCCATTCTCATTTCAGATAATGTGAACTTCAAGCCAAAGTTAGTCAAAAGGGATAAAGAAGGACATTTCATACTGCTTAAGGGAAGCATAAATCAGCAAGATATAACAATCATAAACATCTATGCCCCAAACAGTGGCTCATCCATGTATGTCAAACAAATCCTTCTCAATTTTAGAAACCAAATAGACCATAACACAATAATACTAGGTGATTTTAACACGCCTCTCTCACCACTGGACAGATCATCCAACCAAAAATTGAACAAAGAAACCACAGATCTTAATAACACAATCAATAATTTAGACTTAACAGACATTTATAGAATATACCATCCAACCAAGAGCGAATACACTTTCTTCTCAGCAGCACATGGATCCTTCTCTAAAATAGACCATATATTATGCCACAAAGCTAATGTTAGCAAATACAAGAAGATAGAGACACTACCTTGTATTCTATCAGATCATAATGGATTGAAGTTAGAAATACATGAAAGAGTAAAAAACAGAAATTACTCTAACACCTGGAGATTAAACAATATGCTATTATGATGAATGGATAACAAAAGATATTAGGAAGGAAATTAAAAAATTCCTAGAGGTAAATGAGAACAAAGAAACATCATATCAAAATCTCTGTGACACTATGAAAGCAGTACTTAGAGGAAAATTTATTTCATGGAGCGCATTTAATAAAAGAAGTAAAACTCAACAAATAAACAACCTAACACTACAGCTCAAAGCCCTAGAAAAAGAAGAACAGACCAACACCAAAAGTAGTAGCAGACAGGAAATAGTTAAACTCAGAGCTAAAATCAACGAAATTGAAGCAAAAGAAACAATACCAAAAATTGACAAAATAAATAGTTGGTTCTTCGAAAAAATAAACAAAATTGATAAACCTTTAGCCACACTAACAAGGAGAAGACGAGAGAAATCCCAAATCACCAAAATTCGGAATGAACAAGGAAATATCAAAACAGACACGACTGAAATACAAAACATAATTAGAAGCTATTTTGAAAATCTATACTCCAACAAAATAGAAAATTTCGAAGACATCAACAGGTTTCTAGAGACATATGAATTACCTAAACTGAACGAGGAGGACATACACAATTTAAATAGACCAATTTCAAGTAATGAAATAGAAGAAGTCATCAAAAGCCTACCAACAAAGAAAAGTCCAGGACCAGATAGGTTCTCAGCCGAGTTCTACAAAACCTTTAAAGAAGAGCTCATTCCAATACTTCTCAAAGTATTCCATAAAATAGAAGGGGAGGGAACCCTCCCAAACTCATTCTATTAAGCCAATATTACCCTGATACCTAAACCAGACAGAGACACATCGAGGAAAGAAAATTTCAGACCAATATCCTTAATGAACATCGACACAAAAATTCTCAACAAAATTTTAGCAAATTGTATACAGAAACATATTAAAAAGATAGTGCACCATGATCAAGTGGGTTTCATCCCAGGGATGCAAGGTTGGTTCAACATCAGGAAATCAATAAATGTAATTCACCATATCAATAGACTTAAAGTCAAGAATCACATGATTATTTCGATAGATGCAGAAAAAGCATTTGATAAAATGCAGCACCCCTTCATGCTCAAAACACTAGAAAAAATAGGGATAGTGGGAACATTCCTTAACATTGTAAAGGCCATCTATGCTAAGCCCATGGCTAATATAATTCTAAATGGTGAAAAGCTGAAAGCACTCCCCCTTAAAACTGGAACAAGGCAGGGATGCCCTCTTTCACCACTTCTATTCAATATCGTCCTTGAAACTCTAGCCAGAGCAATTAGACAGACCAAAGAAATTAAAGGGATACGAATAGGAAAAGAAGAACTCAAACTATCCCTATTTGCTGATGATATGATTATATACTTAGAGAAACCAGGAAATTCCCGCAGAAAACTTTTAGATCTCATAAGTGAATTCAGTAAAGTAGCGGGATATAAGATCAATGCACATAAATCTAAGGCATTTCTATACATAAGCGATGAATCTTCAGAAAGAGAAATTAGGAAAACTACCCCATTCACAATAGTATCGAAAAAAATAAAATACTTGGGAATCAATCTCACAAAAGAGGTGAAAGACCTCTACAATAAGATCTACAGAACACTAAAGAAAGAAATTAAAGAAAACCTTACAAGATGGAAAGATCTCCCATGTTCCTGGATAGGCAGAATTAATATTGTCAAAATGGTCATACTACCAAAAGTGCTATACAGCTTCAATGCAATTCCAATTAAAATCCCAATGATGTACCTTGCAGAAATAGAGCAAGCAATTATGAAATTCATCTGGAAGAATAAGAAACCCAGAATAGCTAAAGCAATCCTTCGCAGGAAAAATGAAGCAGGGGGTATCGCAATACCAGATCTTCAACTCTACTACAAAGCAATAGTAACAAAAACGGCATGGTATTGGTACCAAAATAGAAAGGTGGATCAATGGTACAGAATAGAGGACACAGACACAAACCCAAACAAATACAATTTTCTCATACTAGACAAAGGGGCCAAAAATATGCAATGGAGATAAGATAGCCTCTTCAACAAATGGCGCTGGGTGAATTGGAAATCCATATGCAACAGAATGAAACTAAACCCATATCTCTCACCATGCATGAAACTCAACTCAAAATGGATTAAGGACCTAGGAATCCGACCAGAGACCTTGCATCTTATAGAAGAAAAAGCAGGTCCAGAGCTTCAACATGTCGGCTTAGGACCAGACTTCCTCAGCAGGACTCCCATAGCACAAGAAATAAAAGTAAGAATCAATAACTGGGATAGATTCAAACTAAAAAGCTTTCTCTCAGCAAAGGAAACTATCAGCAATGCAAAGAAAGAGCCTACAGAGTGGGAGAAAATCTTTGCCAATCATACTTCAGATAGAGCACTAATCTCCAGAATCTATAAAGAACTCAAAAAACTCTACACCAAGAATGCAAATAATCCAATCGACAAATGGGCTAAGGAAATGAATAGACACTTCACAGAAGAAGATCTACAAGCAATCAACAAACATATGGAAAAATGTTCAACACCTCTAGTAATAAGAGAAATGCAAATCAAAATCACCCTAAGATTCCATCTCACCCCAATTAGTATGGCGAATATCAAGAATACAAGCAACAACAGGTGTTGGCGAGGATGTGGGGAAAAAGTTACTCTCATACATTGCTGGTGGGGCTGCAAATTAGTGCAGTCACTCTGGAAAGCAGTGTGGAGACTCCTTAGAAAACTTGGAATGGAACCACCATTTGACCCAGCTATCCCACTCCTCGGCCTATACCCAAAGGACTTAAAATCAGCATATTACAGAGATACAGCCACATCAATGTTCATAGCTGCTCAGTTCACAATAGCTAGATTGTGGAACCAACCTAGATGTCCTTCAATTGATGAATGGATAAAGAAACTGTGGTATATATATATACAATGGAATATTACTCAGCCATAAAGAATGATAAAATTATGGCATTTGCAGGCAAATGGATGAAATTGGAGAATATCATGCTAAGTGAGATAAGCCAATCTCAAAAACCAAAGGACGAATGATATCGCTAATAAGTGGATTATGACACATAATGGGGGGTGGGAGGGGTTAGTGTTAGGGTTAGAGTTAGGGTAAGGGAGGGGGGCAAGAATGGAGGAAGGAAGGACTGTATAGAGGGAAAAGAGGGGTGGGAGGGGTGGGGGAAAGGGAAAAAATAACAGAATGAATCAAACAACATTACCCTATGTAAATTTATGATTACACAAATGGTATGCCTTTTCGCCATGTACAGAGAAACAACATGTATCCCATTTGTTTACAATAAAAAAAATAAAGAAAAAAAGAAAAAAAGTAACTGCAAGAAAAATGCAGTAAATTAATAAGATGATAATAAAATAATAAGAAGATGATTCTCATAAAATAAAGCAAATTGATGTGTGAAAAAAAAAATCAGCATTCTAAGTGCATATTCTCCCCTTTCACACACACACACACACACACACACACACACACGAGATGTTTCAAAGGTGAATTTTTTTCCTCAAAGTAGATATTTCCAATTTTCTATTTAATGTATGCTATGAAGCTTCTGTCAAAGAATAACCCAGAAACAATAGCATTAGATGACTACAGAGCTTGATAGAAATGAACATCTCAGGTCCCACCACAACCTATTGAAACAGACTCAGCAACTTTAATAAAACAAGGTAATTTATGTATACAGGAAGAAAGTATGAAAATCTCTGTTAGAGTAGTGCCATGCAGTACTTTCTGGATCACTCAGAAAGCTGCAAAACAAACATTCAGAGAAGAAAATGTGGAATTTGATGACTGGGTCACAAATCCAGGATTTTGAATACATCAATTTGAAGTAGATACTAGGCAATAATAATTTTTGAAAATATTGGTCTAAATTGGAGAACCAGACTACAGTAAATCAGGTAGAAATTGTGTTTACATATATAATAATTTTGTTTTTATGGAAAAATGATGTCAACCTCATGTGTTAGGATCACAACAGCTTGATAGTTGTGTAGACCTTTTAAAGTTCCCAATTAATTTTAAAGTCTGCATACTTTTCTGATTTCAATATCAGGGATTTTTGTTTCATGGATACTTCCCTTCCTTTTACTTTTGGTCCTTTATGTGGAGGGTGAGCCAGGGAAGGAACCCAAGAGCTTATGCATGCTAGGCAACAGGCAAGTGCTCTACCACTGAGATAGATTCCCACAAAGTCCCACTTTTCTAAGCACAAGCTGAGTCTAAAATTATAAACTATGGGAGGAGAGAAAGGGGCATAAGGGGTTTGGTAAAGGAGATTACTTAAAATGAAAATTCATTAATGTTGGATATTTCATTATTAGATATAAAACGATGTAAAATCATTCCTTAGTATAGAGCTATGAACAAATTATGAATAATAAATGTAAAATGATTTATCCTAAACACTGTATTTGCCCAATGATATAAATTTCATAGATTCTCATCTTACACAACTTCTACAAGATGAGTATTTGAAAACAGAAAATTATTGTTGACTCCTTGAAGATACTATGACTTTCTGAAGGCTACTGACAACTTTTACAGAGATCACTAGGCTACCTCTTGTCTTCAGAGATCCAGTGTGCCACTGGACCCTCTGGCAAGTTCCATCAGTGACAATAATTGTTTACCTGATGAAATTTCAATATTTGATTTATTTAAAATTCCACATATTGCCCAGTTCCTGAACACAGCTCTCTACATATTTTAATTTAAGTTCAAGGGGGCTGTAAGGGTTAATTTGATTTGTCAACTTGGATTAAGCGATGCCAATGATTAAGAGGCTCTGGGTGTGTCCATGAGGGCATGTTTAGGAACAATTAGAATGTGGGATAGGAACTGAAGTGGAGACCCTCCCTAAGCATGGGCAGCACTGCTCAGTAGGACGGAAATAAAAACTGGAAGAACAAGGAAGCAGATGCAGATGCAGGCTCTGGACTCTTCCTGAAAAGGTTCTCGATTGCTGCTTTCATCGTCTGAGGATATCGGACTCTCACTTCTTCACTTTCTTAAAGTGGACTCTGCCAGTAATTCTCCAGGTAGTTTCCAGAAGCTTTGGTCTCAGACTAGGGTAGCACTGTTGATCCTTCTTGATCTGGGGCTTCTGCTTCTTGGACTTTGTAGCTGCTGGTTCTTCTAGCGGTCCAGCTGCAGACGGCCATTGTGGACTACCCAGCTTCTGGCCATGTAAGTCTATTTAATAAATTCCTGTTGACTCTGTTCCTCTAGAGAACCCTGACTAAAGCAGGGGTCAATCAACTTAGTAACTATATTATAGATTGTCTCTCCTTAAATCTTCAATACCCTGTTTTTGATTATCACACTTAACTGATAATAACACAGTTTTTCCTCAAAGAGAAAGTTGAAGAGAGGAGAAGAGAAACTCTCAATTTGCCTACAGATATAAACCTAATTGCATCAGAAGTTATATATTTGTGTTCTGGGTGGACAAATCTTGCCATTTCCCAATGCCAACTCTGTCACCTTTGTATTAAATGCTTTTCCATCTCATTCTGTAATTAAATTCACTTACTCCTTGACCCCTACCTATACCGTATCACCAATTTTCTCTTAAATAGGTCATAACCATAGAAAAATGTTATACAACTTTAATCTTTAAAATAGAATCCATTTTTAAGCTACCTTCACTTTTGCCTTTCTCATACCATTTATCACAAGACTCCTTAAAGAGGTTGCATAGGTTCACAGTCTGTATTTTCTCTCTTCTACTTCATTAAGCTATCATTCTCACATTTCACCTCAACTGTGCTTAGCAGAGGTACAAATGATGTTGACTCTGCCCCATCCTGTTGTCTTCTTTCAGAACTGGGAATATTGGTATTATCATATTATTTATCCTTGGTGATTAATTGATTTCTTTCTTTCTCTCTGACATTAGGAATTGAACCTAAGGATGCTTAAACACTGAGGCACATTCACAGCCCTTTTTATTCTTTGAGACAGGTCTCGCTAAGTTGCTTAGGGCCTCACTGAATTGCTGAGGCTAACCTTGAAAGTTTGATCTTCTGCCTCAGTCTCTTGGAGCCACTGGGATTACAGGCATGGGTCATAGTGCCTGACTGATTACTCTCTCTTGGACCAAAATTATATTTTTATTCCAGAAAACTATTTTAATACATTTGTATGTTTGAAAACCTTCCCCGATTTCCAAAAAAAGTGGAGTTGTGGCCACTGTCTGCATACACCCATGGACAGTTCTTTCAAAATATCTTGATACCTTTTGTATAATATATGAGTATCTTAGTATGTAATCTCCTTAAAGACAAAAGCATGTCTGTGCACAATTCTAGTGCTTAATATGCTAAGTTGCTCAATAAACATGTTGAAATGAATAAGTGAATGTATGAATATTTTATATTTTAGAAAATATATCCTGCTTCTTTTCTCTTGTGTTGCTCACATTCTATCAGTTCTATTCTGATTAGTGGAGAAAAAGCATCCCAGAAATACTTCACATAACTTGGCTCATCTTCTTTATAATCCTGAAATCATATGAGATAGGGATCCAAAATACCAACGAATTACTTATCGAGAAGGAAGAAAAAGTAAAATTCCAGTAATATTCCAAAATATTATATGACTTTATACAGACTAGGGGTTATAAATCATTTGGATAAATACCATTACATTGCATTTAGTATTTCTGTATGAAATTAATATACTTTGATTAGTAATCTATACTTATATATTTGGCTACTTAACACATGAGGCAATTAACACTAGACCCCTATAATTTGTGTTCTCAGCCTGCTTTGCTCCTTCTTGAATATCCAGGTCAAGTTGAGTACCAAAGTTGTTCCAAGTTTCTGCGTTTGGAACTGTCTTTACAGAGATCTTCATCTGATTCATGCTCTCATCTCCTTCAGGTGCTTGTTCAAATTGAAATTGGATCCCTTCCCTAATACTACCTTGCCAGTTTCATTGTTCTCAAGACTTATCATAATCTCACATGCTGCATATTTTACTCATTTGTAGTTTTCTCTCTATCTCTTTTTCCTTTAGAATATAATTTTCATAAGAGCAATGATTTTTGTCTGCTTTGTTCACTTTTATAATACATGGTGTACTAAAAAAAAATAGCATCTGGCACACACACATAAAAACACTCAATAAGTATTTGAAAGAGTGTTTTACATTATCCTGTCCTGTCTTTTTTCTCTGAAAGAAATATTGTTCATGTGCCAAGTGCAGTGGCACATGCTTATAATCCCAGCACCTTGGGAGGCTGAGGCAGGAGGAGTGCAAGTTCAAAGTCAGCAAGGCAACAACAAGGCACCAAGCAACTCTGTGAGACTCTCTCTCTAAATAAAATACAAAATAGGGCTGGAAATGTGAATCAGTGGTCGAGTGTTCCTGAGTTCAATCCCCAGGACCTATCTTTCCCTGTGCCAAAAAAAGAAATACTGTTCATTTACTTGCTGAGGCCACCTTTCTCCTTAGAATAAGTCTATGTTGACTATGGTAAAATAAGCCATAGTAAAATCAATTAACACTCATTAATATTTATCCAGTTAGTGAAAATTGCATCTCTTCTCACGGTGTCTGCAGATTTTTGAGGAAGTGACATGTTTGCATGATTATCTTTCCAGGAATTCTTGTCTCTCCTAGGTTGTCAAATTTAAAAATATGAATCCCACCATGCTATTCCATTTGGTTCATACCTGAACCCAGCCACAAACATAGTACTGCAGTAATTTTTACCAAGTAAAACACAATATTTGCAACAAAGTTTTGCATAGCTGGTGGACTTTACTAAATTTCAGTGAACGAAAATACTTATTGAATGCTAATAATATATTAAATATTTCACACTTTTGTTCTTAAAAGTATCTTCAATCTGTTTCATTTCCACATTTTCTAGGTCCCTGAAATACTTTCCCATCTTCTGGTCCCCCTCCTCAGGTTTCTCTAGAGTCATAAAGTCTACATTTTCCCTTACATATTAATCAAGGTAGTTAGTTGTAGTTTTTGATTTGTTGTCTTTGGTCAACAGAAACTCTTATGGTTATTTCTCAAATATAGGTTTACCAAAATACACTACTAAATAAAGTTATTTCTTATACCAGAAGAATATTTGGCATTAAATATATTCATTGCAGTATAATTGTTTTAAATTTATTTACCACGTACTTATAAGAAACAAACTCAATGCAGGTTGTTTGGCACATTTCAGTTGTGCTTGCCCTTAAAATATATACACTCACTTGCTTTGCTAAAACTATGAAGAGGCAGCTGTTGAGGACAGATGGCCTGTGTTGACTATAGTGCAATAAACTATATTAAATGCAATTAACACATTTTCTTACTTCTAACAGGAAATAGTTGAGTGCCATCTATTTCGGCCCAAACTACCTTTTGGGTTAACACATGCAATCATAAATTCTCAGATGCCATGCGTTTTTAAAGTGAGCACTTCTGTCAGCATTTATAAAATGTCTAAGCTTCTTGATTATAATTGCTGCTAGTTATAAAAAAAATAGGGAAAATTCATACTGACCATGTTGAATTTGTTAGAATACTGGTTAAAAAGTCACTTATTTTTATAATTCATGGTTACTTGAATTTTTGTTAAATAGCCATTAAACAAAGAAAAAACAATTTAATTTATATCATATAATTCCAAAAAAGAAATCATCTGTTTTTCACAGAAAAATATCTCAAAAAGCTCATGAAAATTTTATAAACCATGTAAAATAATAATGCATGTAAATCTTTGTTATAATACCACTTTATAAGATTTTTTAAAAATTACTGATTTTCTCACTTTTAGATCATAAAGTATTCTCTATATTATAGACTTCAGATTACTTGATTATATATACCTTATTTTAAAATTAAAAATCAAGATAAATACAAAAATAGCAGTATTTATTGAGCATTTGCTGTATCATAAAAATATACTTAAGCATATCATGAGTGTAGCTATTATCACTATTGCCATATTAGAGAAATCTGAAACACAAATTGGGAGCAAATAAATTGCCCAAGATCACAGCTAGAGTGTTAGATTTAGGCTTTAACTCACCAACATACATTTGCATATTAAACCCTTAAAACCTTGCTGCATGACCTGCTATTATGAGTTTCAACTGTTGATGTGGAAGTGAAATGAGAGATTGAAAATAAATACTAAAATGTGAGAAAATACTTGCTAACTGCTTTTTATTTTGTATAGCAATATATATCTTTCCTAGTAAATGATATGAACACTCAAGAGTTTTTCATACTCTTACTTAAAGTGAAAAGCAAACAAAATCTAAAAATTTTGTACCTATAGGCTCCAGGATGAAAATTGGTATGTATTATCGGTACATATGATCTATGTCTCATGTAGAGATAAATTATACTACTAAAAATATTTTTCATAAAGAACAAAGGTTATAATAAAAACATAACATTTGAAATAATTATAAATGATTAGTTAATAATGTACATGAAAGGAGAGTCTCAAAACAGTGTTTGGACATTGTTATGGTAAACAATTCCATTTTCCATAAGGTGCACAGTTTTCCATACTTTTTTATTAATACTATGTATTTTAATAAGCTAGGTATTATAAGCCCATTTAAATAGCCTGGAAGAATACATTACTGAAATGACTTCTATGCTTGTTAAGATAAAACCAGTCATTCAAAGAAATATATCTTGGAAGAGCAGCCATTAGTTATTACCTTTTAATATACTCCCCGTTAAATACATAATCTGTAGCTTTGCTATAAATTTAGAAGTAATAATAATTTTAAAGTTAAACATCTACTTATATATCATGGAAGAATACCAAAGAACATTGAATTATAATGCATGAAGTTCAAGTTTTACAGACTTAAATACATCATATTTTAAAAGGATTCCTCTTTAATAGAAATGCCAAAAAAAATCTATATGTATTTTTCATTTTCTCTGTTGCACTTGCATTTATAAAATGCCAAAAAGAAGGTATTTGGATGTTCTAATATTCTTAATATGATGAAGTAAGATATGTTATAAAATCAATCAGCAAGTGTTAAGTTTGTTGAGCACCTGATGCTAATATTGTTAAGGTTATTTGTTAGAATTTAAAGGTACCATAAGGAAAGTCATTCTAATTTAATATTAGAAACAAAACCTTGACAAATGTAAAAAACCTAGAAATAGTAATATGTATGATTCTAACCTCAAAGTGCTTACAGACTGTGGAAAAATCTGGTGCATATGAATAAAAGTAAAAATATAAGATATATAGATAATGTAAACAGTTATAAATTACAATTACTATAAATATTGCACATAAATGCCTTAAGAAAGGTTTCTGTGGATAATGTTTATGAAGGGATTTGTGTTCTTATTTTTATACCTGTGATGAAAATTTTTTTCCTAGTCCAATTTGTTTTTTAAGAATATATTGATTGATATTCAACCATCTCAGCTTCTGTTGTGATATTCAACAGATGTGTCTTCTGTAAGTGATGTATCTTCATTTTGCTTATATTATTTCCAATTTATTTCTTTATAACAAGGTTAAATTCTAAGTCTGTGTTACTACATTTCTATTTTCTTCAGTGACTCCAAGTCAAATTCATAGATGATAAATACACCAGGACATAACAGTACTGTTGTAATTTTTGTGTGTGTCTATCTCTGGGTTTAGAATGCAGGCTCATCTGTCAGGTAAAATCCAAACTCTATCTCTGTTGGGGTCTTAAGCCCCCTTGCTCTTCTCGACCAGCAGCAAGGGAAGAGGATACTCCCCAACAAGGTCAGATCAGGATAGGTAAGGCCGACTGACTGCCCACTCCCAGTCCTCCCGGCGGAGGACAATCAGACGCGTCAGGGAGACCCATCACAGCAGGAACTCCTTTATTGAGGAAATCCCACAGCTTTTATGTAGGGTGGGGGGGTTCACGCAGGTGAGAGTCCCATTGGACTATATGGCAAGCACGAGCTGATCACGTTCGTGGAACTGTCGTTAACCAATCCCTGAGGGTGGTCCAGTTTATCTCATGAACCTTTGAAACCGCCTTTGAGCCTTGATCCTGCTCACTCACCAGGAAGTAAGGAGTTAGCCTGAGTTAGTTAACGTGTTATTAGTCCCAACACATATCTCATTTTTCAAAACAGGTGTATTGAGATACAGTACACACATAGGTAAGAAAAATATAAAATTTAGTAATTCTTATGCTTATAGATTTATGAAACTCTCGTGATAGTCAGGTTTAGAACATTTTAGTCATCCATTTCATAATATTGATCAATCATTTAACCATTTGTGTACTCAAATGTTAAGTACCTCACTTATCCTCTCCCACACTACTCTCTGGTCTCAGGAAATCACCTATCAACTTTGTATTTCTTCATGTTTGCCTATTTTAGATATAGCTTTCATATATATATATATATATATATATATATATATATATATATATAAATTATATAGATTTTGACCAATATCTCTACCTTTCCCCTTCGCCTCTCCAGCCACTGGTAAACATTATAATGCTCTCTTCTTCTATGAGGTCATCTTTCTCAAATTCCATGAGCGAATGAGATCAAGCATTACTTGTCTTCCTGGGCCTCTCTAATTTCACTTAACAAAATAATATCCAGTACCATCCATGTCATCAAAGATTGCAGTATTTGATGTTTTGTGTAATTGAATAGTATTCCACTGTGTATTTTCACTAAATTTTCTTTATCCATTCATCCATGTAGTATGTTTTGGATACATACTAAATCATATTGCTAAATCATATGGTAGTTTTATGCTTCATATATTATAGAAACTCCATACTGTGTTCCATAATGTCTATACTAATTTACATTACCACAGTGCATAAAGTTTAACTTTTTTCCACATCCTTGCTAACAGTTTATGTTTTGTCATTTTATTAATAGTAATGCTAATGTGTACACAATATCTGACTGTGATTTCTATTTGCATTTCCCTGATGACTAGTAATGATAAGGATTTTTTATGCCTGCTCGCCATTTGTATGTCTTCTTCTGAAAAGGATATATTTAAGTCTTTTGGTTATTTTATAACAGGGTTAATTGTTCTTTTTTTGCTGCTATACTGTTATTTGTGTTTCTTATAAATTTTGAATATTAATCCCCTGTCAGATGTATAGTTTTCAAATATTTTCTCCCATTCCGTAAGTTGTTTCTTCACTCTGTAAGTTATTTTCTTTTTGTGCAGAAACATTTTAATTTGACTTCATCCTATTTGTCTATTTTTGTTTTGTTACCTAGGCTTTTGAGCTATTTTTAAAATTTTTAAATTTGTTCTAATTAGTTATACATGGCAGTATAATGCATTTATGCATTTTGATAAGTCATACATAAATGGAGTAAAATTTCTCATTTTTCTGAGTGTACATATTGTAGGATCATATTGGTCATGCAGTCATATATGTACACAAGGTAATGTCTGTTTCAGTCTAATATTCTTCCTGCCCCATTCCCTTTCCCCTCCCTTCACTCACCTCTACCTAATCTACACTAAATTAATGCTTTTACATTCAATGTCATGAGGTGTTTCACTTATGATTTCTTCTAGGATTTCAGATATTATATTTCTAGACATGGATAGCCAAGCACATTGGTGTGTGCCTGTGATCCTAGCTACTCAGTAGTCTGAGCCAAGAGGATTGCAAGTTCAAGTCTAGCCTTAGGCAATTTAGTGAGACTTCGTCTCAAAATGAAATTAAAAAAACTTGGTGGTAGAGCACTCTTGTATTCAATACCCTGTAGTGTAAAAACAAAAACAAAACAAAAAATCTAGTAGTTTTCTATTCATTTTTTTAGTAGTAATAGCTTTTAATTTCCAACTCACAAAACACAAAATATGTAACCTTCACTTTGCACTTAGAAAATACTGACATAAAAGGACATATATATATACATATATATATGTATGTTTATGGATATGAATATATATATGTAATGTGTACATACCTACAAATATATTTTTATGAAACTGAATGCTTCTGAGATCTGAGACTGGAGCCTCTATATCATTACACATATCTATACAACAAAACTAAGGTCATATATACAGATGTGTGATTATTGAACTGTACAGTAAATTAATGAATTCTGATATCTATGTTTACTTTGCCATTTGAAAAGTAACATTTCCATTTAAAATACAGGTTGATTTTATTTAATAAGTTTGCCTTTTTAATTTTTAAAAAATTTCCTTAAATTTATTATGCTGTTTCTTTGAATCTAGATTTATGCTGACTCTTCAATTTCATTCACAGATTTCATAGATTCATTGGTTCAGGAGATATTTTTCTGAAAAACTAAGTCATAAGGTGAATAAGGAACAAAGCCTTTCATCTTGCATTTTGTTCAAGGATCGTGCTGGTATAATGTTCTTACATTTTCAATGGGTTTTTAGCAGTATCATTGTCATCATCATCATCATCATCATCATCATCATCATCACACAATACTCATACAAAGTTATAAAATTGTCCATTAAATATTTTTGCACTCTCTCTGAAAAAATGAAATCAAACATACTAATTCAAATTTAATTCCACTAGGCATATCTTTGAACGAAAGCTATTACTCATGATTACATATCCTCAGTCCATAAATTTAAATGTCAGTAGTTATGTATATATCATTAATCTTAAATATCATCACCCACTAATTCATTCAGACTACTATATGTGTAACATATACTGAAAAGTAAATATCTAAATATAATTTCTTAAATAAATTTAATTCACAACTTCTTAAATATTATTTTTTAAAAAATTTAATACATATCCCCAAATTAGGTAATAAACTGCAAAGACAATTATATGAAGGATAAAATCCCATAATGCAATGCCATTGCAAAATTCCAGGATAATGGTTAAAAAGTTCCTAAAATATCATTTAAACCAGGACTCTAACAAGAAACTAACATCATATATGATTATATCATGTTTTAAAATATCTTAAGGCAAAAATGACACAAATAAATACAAAACCAAATGCACAGTGAGAAAATAGCTGCATCATTAACTCTATCAATGTGTTAAGAACTACAAAATATATTTCGAAAACATCAAAAATGATCACAGGATATGAACCACCACCTCACAGAATAATTCAAATGAACTATACTTGAAAAAGTCCTCGATCTTACTAAAATTTAAAGAAATATTAATGTTGATATGTTGATATAACAAAAAAATAAAATTTAATATTTAAAAGAGTAAATATTGGCAATATTGACTATTCCTGGAGTAGAGAAGTAGTATATTACAGTTTGGAAAGGACAATTATAACAATTTTAATCGAAGTAAGGTCATAATTAGCAAAATTGAACACACAGATCTATTGGTTCAGCAATTCCACTTTAAGTACAGATTGTGGTGAAATATATTCCCATCATCTCCCATTGTTGCTAATTAGAATATTCATATCAGAATTTTTTGAGAAAAAAGTACAAAAAAGTCTTTAAGAATCAAGAAATTGCATTTCACCAATACAATTATATATTATGCTTATTATATTAATCATACTCAACATAATTTAACTTAAAAAATAAAATTTATAATTTAATTTTTATAAGAAACACATTTATTTATGTATATGTATAATAGCATTGTCATCCATATATTAAAAGATTCTGGAAAGTAAATCTAGTAGCTATATATGTAAGGGCTGAGACAACTAACCAAAATTTAGAATTCTAATAGTGATATTAGAGAATTTAAATGAATGAAACAAACATTATTATAAATGCCATGCTTAAAAGTAAATTTTATTTTTTATGTATCCAATTAAACATTGGAAATAAGTAAGACTTGTGTGTAGTAGATAACTAAAGTTCTGGAGTTTATTCAATACTTTGGTATTCCAATAAATATATTTTAATTAAATCATGTCTAACTATCAATGCGAAGAAAGAACTGTTTACATAAAATTGCAAAGCATAGTTGATTTTAGTTTTCCTTCATATAAAATAAATGAAAGCGTATGATTGAATTTAAGGAGAAATATAAACTTTAATACAATTGAAGAAATATTAAGTACTTATTTAAGAGATCATATTTAAACATCACTTAGTTATTTTCTAAATACAAAACTCAGTATTTTTATTTATACCAATAACAAATTTACTGAGAAAGAAATAATGAAAGCAGTCTTATTCACAATATTACCCAGAAGTCAAAATCTAAGAATAAACTTAACTAAGGAGGTGAAAGAACTCTACATTGAAATGTACATAATGCTGAAGAAAGAACTTCAAGAAAACACTAAAAGGTGTAAAGACCTCTCATATTCATGAATCAGAAGAATTAATATTGTTAAAATATTCATATGACCCAATGTGATATACAGAATCAATGCAATCCCCATCAAAATACCAATGATATTCTTCACAGAACTCAAAACAAACAAACAAAAAGTCTTCAAATTTCTGTGGAAACAAAATGACTCCAAATATCCAAAGTAGTATTGAGCAAAAAGAGCAAAGCTGTTGACCTTGCAGTACATCATTTGGAGAAAGTACAACAAGCTGTGGACATAAAAACAGGTATATACAATCAACAGAATGGAATAGCGACTTTAGAAATGAACAGCGTATCTACAGTCAACTGATTCTTGAGAAAGTTTCCAAAAAAAGGCATTTGAAGAAATGACAGCCTTGGACAAGTGGTGCTGGGAAAACTGAATATCTACTTACAAAATAAAGTAAACCCAAAATGGTTCAAAAACCTTAATTAAGACCTGAAACTTTGAAACTACTAGAGGAAATCTTAGATGGAACACTTCAGGACAAAAGGAATTAAATCGAACTAAAATGATTCTGCACCAGAAAGAAAACAATCAATACAGTGAAGAGGCTACTTACACAATGGGAAATAATATTTGCCAGCTGCTCATCTCAGAGAACATATAAAGAACTCAAATTTACAATAAAAATCCAATTTAAATATTGACAAATTATCTGAATAAATACTTCTCAAATAATATACACAAAATCTGTGAAGGGTGTCTGTTGTCCAGTTAGCTCTTCATAAGGCAGAATTAGTTATGTTGATTTAATTTTTACAGGACTCCTCAGAGCCTTTTACATGTGAATACCCTGTGAATTGCCATGATAGACAATATAATGTATTCCAAAATAAAAATCTAGGTACCATTTTCAAAAGGAAAAAAAAGAAGTAGCAAAGTCAAAGCAATATACCATGACCCTTAAAAAATAGAATACATACAAATGGTCAATGAATATATGAATATACTAAGTGTCTTTATCCATCAGTGAAACGTAAACCAAAATTACAAAGAGATAATATGTCACTCCATGTAAGAAGGGCTATTATCAAATGAACCCAAATAATAAATATACAAAGCATGTGGAGAGAAAGGAACTCACATACTGTTGCTATGTATATTAGTTTGGCAACTAAAGAAAACAGTGTGAAGGTTCTTCAAAATCTGAAAATAGAACTGCCATATGATCCAGCTCTTCCAGTCCAGTGTATAAAGTCAAGGAACAAAAGTTAGCATACTAAAGAGATATCTGCACATGTCTATTGTGGTATTATTCAAATGATCTAAGAAGGGAATCAGCCTATATGTCCATCAATAGATGAAGCAACACAGAAAATATGCATACACATATAATGCAGTATTTTTCAATCATAAAGAAAAATGAAATACTGTCATTTGAAGAAATGGAGATCATGATGTTATGTGAAACACAATTATTATTATATGTTCTCTCATCCGTGGATACTAAAACAGAAAAAAAAAAAAAAAAAAAAAGAAAAGTGTTGACCTGAAAGCAGAATAGTGATCACTAGGGACTGGAAAGGCAGATGGGGAGATGAGTAGGGTGTGGGTGAAGAAAGGTGAATGGGTATAATCCATATTCTCTGCATACATTGTACTGAAATATCACAGAAAATACCGTTAATATGTACAATTAGTGTGTTAACAAAAAATAAAAAGAACCACCTGTCAATTTTTTTTCAAAAAAATGGTTATGTGAATCAGTAAGATCAATTAGTCATATTTTGTTCTTAATTGTATCTAATTTCTCTTTTATTGATATCCCACAAAGTGTCAAAGATGTTACATATTTCATTTAGTTCAATATACCCAATTTTCAGCCCATTAAAATCATAGAATAGGTACTCAATAAGTATTTGATAAACAAAGATACTTTTAGTTCTACTATTTGAGTTGTGCCATATTTAGGCAAAAATCTGTCACATGACTTTATTACTAGATTTAAAATAATATCTGTGAAAGAAATGATTTTAAGTATATATTCAAATTTTTTTGACTCCTAAATTTATACAGAGCTATTGCTCTACTTTGGAGGCATTCTCGAAAAATACCTGGAAAACAATATCATTAGCAGAAAATTATCCTTGTTAATTGTCACATAAATTTCAGGTTTCAAATTGACAATTGTGGTAATTGAAAGCCATACAAAACTCTACCACAAAAAAATATAAAACATGCATCAGCATCATTGTTTCATTTTTGGTGCTTTTGAAACTCACTAACTCAGGCTTGCTAAATATTCACAATTCTTCTCATTACTGACAAGACAAACTGCATGAGACTGAGAAAAATATAATTCAAAGAAAGAAATAGCTAAATATAATCGTGTTTTACAAATAGTTATTAGAGAAGTTAAAATAAAAATCTGATTGAGAGGAAAAAAAGTCTCACAAATATATTTATCCCAACTTACTTCCTGTGAGGATGTTCCTTGAATGTTGGTGAGAAGAAAACTACCCTGAGAAATTAGTCCTTTATTCCCTCTCACTCCATGGCATCCTTGAAATAGGGTTGGCACTATCTCACACTTTCGGGTTCATATTAGAAGGAAAAATTTATCCTTTTACTGCTCAAAAGTACAGAAATTTAAAGAATGAGAAATACATTCAGGATACAATCATCAATAACAAAAGAACTTAGAAATTATGACCTGATCAAATGTATTATTTTCTAAAGAAAAAGTAAAGTTCAAAATAATCTTGTGATAATTTTCTCATTTCTAGACAGATCCTTTGAATATTTACATACTTTTTGTGCAGAAAATTCTCTTTACAAACACATATATAGATATATTTTTGAGACTTATCTTTACAAACACATATATAGATATATTTTTGAGACTTATGGTTACACCAAACCATTAATTCCTAGATACTTAATATTTTCAATACCAGTTGATTTGAGAGCTTAACTTGGGCAGTTAGTTGGAAAGATATCCTAAAGTACATGTGTATGATAAAGATTTGGTTAAAAATTCTGTTGGGGAATAGAAAACAGAGAGACAAATCCACATACTCACAGCTGTCTGATACTTAACAAAGGTGCCAAAAATATATTTTGGAAAAAAGACAGCCTTTTAAACAAATGGTACTGGGAAAACTAGACATCTATATTGTAGAAAAATGAAACTAGACCCTAACTCTCATTCTTTACAAAAGTCAAATAGAAATGAATCAAGATTTAGAAATTAGACCTGAAACCTTACAAGTGCTAGAAGAAAACATACGGTCAACACTCCATCACAAAGGTGCTGGTACCAGCTTCCTTAACAAGATCCCAAAAATGCAAGAAATAGAACCAGGAGTCAGTAAATGGGATGCCATCAACCTAAAAGCTTCTTCACAGCAAAGGATACAATTAAAAGCATGAAGAGAGAGCCTACAGAATGGGTTAAAATCTTGGTCAGCTTCTCCTTGGTAAGGAATTAGTATTCAGAATATACAAAGACCTGGAAAACTTAATACCAAAAAAAGAAAAAGAAAAAAAAGCAAATACATGAAAAAATGTTCAATATCTGAGGAAAATGCAAATCAAAACTACACTAAGATCCCATCTTACTCCAAACATAATGACAATGATGGAGAATACGAACAATAATAAATGCTGGTTAGGTTGTGAGGGAAAAGGTACTGTTACACATTGTTGGTGGGACTGCCAACTAGCAAACCCACTCTGGCAAGCAGTATGGGGATTCCTCAAAAAACTAGGGATGAAACCAGCATATGTCCCAGATATCCCACTCCCTGGTATTTTTCCAAAACATCTAAAATTGGCATATTACAGTAATACAGCCACCTTAATGTTTATATATCCCAATTCACAATATCTAAATTGTAGAATTAACCAAGCTACCTGCCAATAGATAAATTGATTAAGAAATATATATATATATATGTATATATATATATATATGAGTACAATAGAATAATACTCAGTTATAAAAATAAAAATGAAATTATGGCATTTTCCAGTAAAAGAATGGAAGTGAAGAATATCATGCTGAGTGAAATAAGCCAGGTCAAATGTTTTATGTCATATGCAAAATCTAGAAGAAAATTAAGTAAAGGGATTGGGAAGGATGGGATATCATAAAGATAAAGGAAAGATGAGTAATGTAGAAGGAGATGGAGAGATAGAGTAGAAGGATGGGTAAGGGGAAGCAGTGCAGAATGAATTCTTAAAAAATCATGTTATGTGCATATACAAATACATGACAGGCACTCCCCCTATATGCATAGGTAAAAAGAACCAATGAAATATGAATAAATAGATGAGCAAACAATGTGTTATAGAGGAAGGAGAATGGGAGAAGGGAGGGAGGATAGGAGGGAAAAATAGATGGGGAAAGTGGGGGATCATGAACAGAAAATGATTTCCATGCATGTATGAATTTATCAGGATGAATTCAACTATTATAAAACTCTAATTTAAAAAATATATGTACTATTGGGTTTTCCCAAATTCTGAAAGAACTTTTTTTTACAAGATTAATGTTTTTCAAATTTTAAGTTCAAGAGAACTAGAACTTTCTTGTGAACTTTTACAAGGAGAATGATCCTCACACATGTCTTGCAAGACATTTCAAAGACCTTGTAATTAGTCTGTTGGCAATCGTCTGAATCTTCAAAGTTCTTGCTGTATCTAAGTTTATGTTCTATGATGTAATTAAAACTGCCTAACTTTTCTGAAGCAATAATTTCATCCAAAATCATCTGTTGACATGAAAGGTTACAAGGCACGCTGGGAAAATCCACTTAATCTGTCAACTCAAAATTTTCATTTTCAGTTATATAAAGTAATTAACTATTTTATTAAGCCTAGGAAGACTGAGTCACCGGGTAATTGTAAGAGATAGTTCATTCGTATGTTCAAGATAAAAAAGAAAACTTTTCTCCACTACAAAGTTCTATGGATTGGTTAGAGAATAAACTTTTCTAATGCAATGAAGTATAGTGACAAGGTTAATCTGCCAAGTAATAAGGTCTTCTGCTTAAATTAGAATTTTGAGGAAGTTATATATGTTTATTCATAATGTTGTTGAATAGAATTAGGACCCTGGTTCTTTAGCAGTATATTTTACTTCCCTATTTAACAACGATAAGAAATACTTACAAAAATGATTTCTAATTGAAGTTGTTTTATTTTCAAAAGTACACAAATTTCATATTTCTGGAGACAGTCATTCTCAACATTTCAGAGAAGATAAATCAATAAATCTCATATTAGCCTGCCAACCCATGCCATGTCAATTTTTGTTTTTTTCATATGTTTAATATGTATTAGGCATTGTTTAGTTAAATTACGTTTTCTTCTTCAATTTTTCATTGCAATAGTTACTTTTAAAATCTTTTGTTGGAAAGCACTGCATGGTAGGCGTATGTATCTGTTCTAAGTACTGTAACTTTTTCCATTTCACTATTAGAAGTTCTAGATGATATTAAGTAACAGAAATCATAGTTAATGTTCTTCTTATTTTGAGCATGGTTAAAATGTCCTGGATGTTTCCATTCTGAAATATCATATGTGATGCTGAATATTAATACTGATTCTACTAGTTAAAGTTACATTTAACTGCATATATCAGAAAGCCACAATTAACTTTGGTTTTCATACACAAGGTTTTATACTTTCACATAAAAATTAAACTATAGGTCAGCAGCACAGGACTGGTGTGGGACTTCCACAAATTCATCAAAGATCCCAGTTCCCTTTAGGCTTTCTCTGTGTAAGGGCCTAGTAAGTGACCTTAATTTTAAGCATTATCCAGTGGAGATTCTGAATATCTAGTCATTATGTCACAGCCTTAACAGAAGAAAGGGAAAAAATAGAAAATGGTTATAATATACCTTTTTAGAACACTTTCTGGATGTTACATATACCACTTATGTTAATAACTCATTAGCTCGAAATTAGTCACATGACCATATTTTGCTGTTAGGGATATTTGAAAAAGTAGCATTTATTTTGGGGTAGCCACATACTCAGTTCAAATTCAAGGGATTTTATTGCCAAGTAAAAAGAAGGAAATAGATAGTAGGTGAAGTCTATCAGGTTCTCTTATGATTGTCCTCTATATTTACACAAATAACCATGTTCACATGTATTGCAGCAAAATATATTCAACATTTCTCTTAAAATGAGAAAAGTACCAAAGTTCATTTGATTTTGAAATTCATTTCATAGGTCAAAGTCTGAGTCTAGATATTTCACATTCTCTCAAACACATATTATGATGAGGAAACTGATAAAGTTATCTCAAGAAACAATTCTCCCCTTTTTTGGAAAGACGAAGAATGTGAAAACACACTATTAGTCATTTATTGTATAATCCAGCTCGACTGCTCAGGAATTGTGAAAATTTTATATCTGCCTGGGAAATACTTTTCCTAGCACAATCTGAAATATCTGCTTATAATTTCCCTTGTCAGGTGGACCCCAAATCACCCAATCCAGGCCCATAAAAAATTCATTTTTCCCTTGCATCCCTTACCATATCTGGAGTTGTTTTGAAGAGTACAGTATGTTCTCCTGGGATCATCAATTTTCATAGCACGCATCCTACCAATGCCTGTTCCAGAGGTCCAGTGATTATTTTAAATTTCTTCTGATTTTTGCAGATCAAGTTTGTGACCTCTTGGCATAAAAATGTCCTCTAAAATAGTGTATGTGTCCATTCTACTTTCTTCTAGTTAATATTCTATGTATATAAGTCTTTCAAATAGTTTATTAAGATATGAATTCTTAATCTTTTATCCAGGTCTGTATAAATGTGATCACCTTCCTCCATCCCACATTAATGGCCATTAAATTGAGGATTTCTTGGGAAGGCCCTCTGTAGAATCCTCTCTGCTAGAGGGCTCATTGCCTTTGATTGGTACATCGGTGTAATCTCCTACTGAGACTGCCACTTTAGTGTAGTTGTTTATAGCTACTTCAGTTTGAGTTAGAGAAGTAGTTGAGTTTTCAACTCTATAAATCTGAAATTTTAAAACTTTAACTTGATTGCAGGCTGTAGGGTAATATTTTGCAAAGTGGCCTTCCTTTATCGTCTTAAAACCGTCATCTCTAGTTTGAGATTTTTTAAAAAATTCTGGCTCTTGTTTATTGAGGATTTTACATAAAGCTTCAAAAGCAGCCAACTACAAACAACTTTCTATATTTTCCTTATAATTTTCCATAAAGCTTTATGCAAATCTAACTTTAAAAGGTGTAGGGAACATTCCTCAAGCTTATCTGACAGCAGTCACTGACACCATGGTCTAAGTAAGACAAACAGTCTGGACAGACAAACTGAGGTAATGGTAAAGACTCACCATGGAATGAAGGTCTTTGCAGCTGTTGAGGCTGAGTTAGGAGCTGAGGGAAGGTCTCCCTCTGTCAAGCGTCCCAGCAAGCTGTTATGTGAGCTCGCCCAGGATGCCTTGCCTCATGCTGTGTGCAGGAGCTTACTGTCCCCCCAGTCCATTGTCTCAGACCTGTTGCTAGGCAGAATTACTTAGGCATGCTTGGTTTGTTTACATTACCTCAATTTATAGTTTACCTATAGGCTGATTCTGTTATGCTTTAACAAGCGTGTTAACCTGATTGGATAATGTGCCTATATATGTCCTGTGCAACCCTAAATAAAATTAGATCTGTGACTTCAGAGCTCCATCTCCAAAGTATGAGTACACTGGGGTAGACATCAGACAGACGTCCTCACCCTCAGTGGACCCCCGTCTCTGAACATCTACAAAAAGGCAGCAGCAGTGAAAGTTTTCAGTCAACATTTTCCAGGACATGACAAGATTCTCATACTTTCAAAAGTACAACATCTTAATCATGTAAAAGAAAATTTCACCAGACCAGTTAAATAAACAAAGGGGTCTAAACTTGAGACTGAAATAGGAAGAAGACTGGTTCTAACTCCATAGAGATAAAACACAAGAAGATTTCTAAAAACTGGAATGAACTAATGAAAACTTATTGGGGGACATGAGTGCTTGGTGGGCAGAGAGCTTGATCAATGTGACTAGGTCATCTGTGTTTGTTAATTATCACTTATTAAAGTTAGGCTCCTATCCTCCCATGCTCTGGGACCAGAGGCTGATTTTTTTTGTAGTTAAAAGTTTTTTTTATTTTCTTTCTTTTTTAAAAATTTGTTCTTTTTATATATACATGAAAATAGAGTATATTTTGACAAGTTATATACACATGGAGTATAACTAATTTTTCTTGACAGTTACATTTCAAAGCAGTGTTTCCCCTCTCACTTCTAGAATATTTACATTGCAAAGGGAAAGAGAAAATATTTACAACTGAAATTATTTCAGAGCAAAGGCTGTAAGATAAGAACCGTAAAGAAACTATATTTAGGAAGCATCTCATGGAAAGATTAGTCAAATTGAAGGGAACATTGGGCAATTCTGAAAATCTACTCCCCAAATCATGAAAAAAAAATCACATTTTTCTTTTTTTAAATTTTTGATTAATGTGTAGTAATTATAACTATAAAAGGGTCTCAGCATATTTCAATACAATCATATAGTATACACTAATCAAATCCAGCCTCCTTCAACCACTATACCACTACTTCCCAATCTCTAGTAATCACTATTCCGCATTCTAGTAGAGTTTTTAAAAAAAAAAAAAAACTTCCATATAAGAAAGAGAATATGTGGTGTTGTGTTTTTTTAATCTGGTATAGTTCATTTAATGTCCTCAAGTTCCATCCATTTGCTGCAAATGAGATATCATATCATGCCATTGTATATATATTCCATGTTTGACTTATCCATTAATCCATTAATGATCACCCAGGTTGATTCTCCAGTTCAGGTATTCTGAAGGATGCAGGAATAAACATGGACATGCAAGTATGTATTTGGCAGGTTGGTTTCATTTACTTTGGTTATTTACATATCTGGTCTTGGGAATGCTGAGTCACCTGGCTGGTCTACTTTTAGTGCTTTGAAGAACATACATACATTGTTCCTTAATGGCTACAAAGATATCTCATTGTCATTTTGATTTCCATTTCTCTAATAGTTAATGATACTGACTATTTTTTATATATTTGTTCACCATTTATATTTTGAGAAGGGTCAATTCAGATTATTTGTTAATTTTTAAATTGAATATTTTTGTCATTAAGATTTTAAAGTTTCTTACATATTCTGAATATTAATCCTTCATGACATAAAGAGTTTACAAATATTTCCCCCATACTATAAGTTATTTATTTGCTCTACTAATTGTTTCCTTTGCAGTGAGAAACACTTTAGTTTGAAGCAATCCCATCTCTTTGGTTGACTCCTATTCTTTTGGACAACACTTCATTTTAAAGTTTGTCAGAGACAGCATACAACTTTTAGGTGTTAAGGTCTGTGTTATTTTTTAAATTAGTTTTTATTTCATATAGTAGAAAAGCACAATTATTATTGGCTAAAGATGTATGGTTTTATCTCCCTTGTTAAAAATCCAGAGAGGTCAGCCATCCAGGGCTGCTGTCAAGTTTTTTTCTACTGTGCACTGTAAGTTTATGAAACTTTTAGCACAAAATAAGACGCCTGCTGAAACTCCAATCATTTCTTCAACTTTCTAACCCATTAAAAATAATAATGAATGAAAAAGAGAAGGAAAAGAAGGATCTCCTTCTCTTTAAGCATACTTCCTGAGAGTTGCCCTGACATTCCATTACACAAGCTTGATCACACCCAGCTGAGCTGTGTGCAAAAACATGCTTAGGAAGATGGTTTTATAGGCATAGTCTAATTTGGTGATTGTATTATTAAGAAAGAGAGCAAAGTAAATTTTGACTAACAACCAAATATTCTGATTCTCTGTCTCTTCTATGTATACATACACATAAACTACATTCACATGTATTACATATTTATAAATATACAAATAGCATTTATATAAATGTATAAAATTTCATAAGGGATAATGTATTTCTTTATCCCTGTTTCCTTGGAAAAATACTGAATTTAAGTACAGTTTTGAATTATACTAGAAAACATAATTATTATTTTTTTTATTTCTCTCCTCTATCACCTCACATTTTTATTTGTGTTGATGATATTTAAATTATACTCTCTGTGCAATTTTCAAATATACAATACATTCTGATTAACTGTAGTCACCATATTGTATAATGAAACTCCAGAATTTATTCTGCCTGTCTAAAATTTCATATCCTTTAAACACCATCACAACCTACCAGCCATCTAACCCGAGCCTCTGGTGACCATCACTCTAATGTTCCTATACGTCTGACTTTTTAAATATTCCATGTATATTTGAAATCCTATGGTTTTTTACTTTTTTATTGTAAACAAATGGGGTACAACTTGTTTCTCTGTTTGTACATGAACTAGAGACATACCATTTGTGTAATCATACATTTACTAGGGTAATGGTATTTCATTCATTCTGCTATTTTTTTCCTTTCACCCCATCCCTCCCACCCCTCTTTTCCCTCTACACAGTCCCTCCATCCTCCATTCTGCCTCCCTCCCACCCCCCCATTATGTATAGTCATCTGCTTATCAGTGAGATCATTAGTCCTTTGGTTTTTTGAGATTGGCTTATCTCACTTAGCATGATATTCTCCAATTTCATCCATTTGCCTGCAAATGCCATAATTTTATTATTCTTTATAGCTGAGTAATATTCCATTGTATATATACCACAGTTTCTTTATCCATTCATCAATCAAAGGACATCTAGATTGGTTCCACAATCTGGCTATTGTGAATTGAGCAGCTATGAACATTGATGTGGCTGCATCACTGTAGTATGCTGATTTTAAGTCCTTTGAGTATAGGCCGAGGAGTGGGATAGCTGGGTCAAATGGTGGTTCCATTCCAAGTTTTCTAAGGAATCTCCCTCCACACTGCTCTTCAGAGTGGCTGCACTAATTTGCAACCCCACCAGCAATGTATGAATGTACCTTGTTCCCCACATCCTCCCCAACACTTATTGTTGCTTGTATTCTTGATAATTGCTATTCTAATTGGGGTGAGATGGAATCTTAGGGTAGTTTTGATTTGCATTTCTCTTATTGCTAGAGATGTTGAACATTTTTTCATATATCTGTTGATTGCTTGTACGTCTTCTTCTGTGAAGTGTCTGTTCATTTCCTTAGCCCATTTGTTGATTTGGTTATTTGTATTCTTGGTGGAGAGTTTTTTGAGTTCTTTATATATTCTGGAAATTAGTGTTCTATCTGAAGTATTAGTGGTAAAGATTTTTCTCACTCTGTAGGTTCTCTCTTCACATTGCTGATAGTTTCCTTTGCTGAGAGAAAGCTATTTAGTTTGAATCTATCCCAGTTATTGATTCTTACTTTTATTTCTTGTGCTATGGGAGTCCTGTTAAGGAAGTCTGATCCTAACCCGACATGTTGAAGATTTGGACCTACTTTTTCTTCTATAATATGCAGGGTCTCTGGTCTGATTCCAAGGTCCTTGATCCATTTTGAGTTGAGTTTTGTGTAGGGTGAGAGATAGGGGTTTAATTTCATTCTGCTGCATATGGATTCCAGTTTTTCCAGCACCATTTGTTGAAAAGGCTATCTTTTCTGTATTGCATATTTTTGGCACCTTTGTCTAGTATGAGAAAACTGTATCTATTTGAGTTTGTGTCTGTATCCTATATTCTGTACCATTGATCTACCTGTCTATTTTGGTGCCAATACCATGCCGTTTTTGTTACTATTGCTTTGTAGTATATTTGAAGTTCTGGTATTGCGATATCCCCTGCTTCACTCTTCCTGCTAAGGATGGCTTTTTACTTTTGATAGTTGGCACATTTCACTTAACATAATATTTATTTCATAGATGATTGTGTTCAGATTGTGCTTAAATTTGCTCATTTTTTCTGGTCTTCATAATAGTGCCATACTTTATTAAACCAATTCGTACAGATATTATGAAGTATAAACTTTTGTTAACTAATAAGAATATGTTTTATAACAAAAGCTACATAATTCTCACCAAATTTGTGAACTTCAAACACATTTAAATTTTTGGTTTCCCACACTTGAAGATATATTCAAATATTTCAGGTGTGCTCTTAAAATATAAATTATACATCAATACTTCTGAGGTAGGGTCTGAGAGTTTACATTTTTAAGAATCTAGCATGGGATGCTACTATAGCTAATTTAAAGGCCACTTTTTAAATACCAAAAGCACTAGACAATAAAAATTATTTTTAAGGCCCTCAATTTTCACCAACAATATCATTTTTAAAATTAAGATGTATTGGAGATTATGAAGATCTTAAATTTGACTTTTCTAATCCTCCCAGAAATACCATGCATAATTTAGTTCTCTTATTATAACTCTTACTTTACATGTTAAAAAAGTGAGGCTCAGGAATGGTTTACCCAAGACCACAATCTAAGATATATACATAGTGATTTTCTAACTGTATTTCATTTGATTCTAGCAGGCAAAATATTCAAATAGATTAAAACTGTGCTGTATATTCACAATTAATTTATTTATGTGAGAATTTTCCTTTGTGCACTTAATCTCAGGTTTCCTCCTCACTTCCAGTATGATTCTAGACAGTAGTCTGGCAATGTTCTAAGAATGATAACTTTTTTTAATCTTTTAGCAGAAATAGAAAACATGATAGATACTATATATGGAAAATTATTTAAAATTCTAGTACAAATTTTAAAATTGAATGCCTATTGATTCTTCTTCATTCATAATGGCACTCATATAGTCCATTTGCCATGAATATTTTACTTGACATTATATCTAATGATATGATATATAAGACTGAATCTTAATAATGGGAGTGATAATACTTATATTTAGAAACCCAAAACCAGAAGAATTTTTGCAGAAAGTCTCACAATATAAAATAAAGAATCATTTTGAAAAGAAAGGTTAAAAAAAATCAGTGCTGAATGACACAAGAGGACTTTCAAGTAGCCTAAAGTAAGCATTGATAATTCCATGTATTGAGATTCTAGAATGTTTCTGATGTGGTGAATTATTATCCTCTTATTTAAGAAAATGATTTACAAAACAACTTGATTGTTAAAAATATTTAAGTGAATAAGTTGAAGCAGTGTGTTTAAGACTTCTGTGATCAAATAAATGAAGACTTAAAAAAGATTAAATTAGAGCTAAATTAAAAAGTCTAAGAATATCTGATTGGTACTGTTCTTCCTATCTGGTAATAGAACAGACAGAAATAAATGTAAGCATAATGCATGGCTTAATACATATCACCAGAATGCACATTCAAAGTGTTAAATATTTGTAGACAATACTCTACAGTGTGACATTACTAGTCAAAATAGTAAGATGATATGTTATAAAAAAAAGTAGTGAACCTGGTTACCCTTCAATTTATCCTAAATCATCCCATATCTACTCAAAGCAAGGAGGGCTGCTGAATCAGTAGAACCATGTGTTTATGTGTAAAAGACGTGGAAATAAGAAGGAAAATAGAGTGAGCTGTATAACCAGGTTTGAAAAGTTTAAACATTTCTGGAGTAGCAGAAGGCAACCTGCAATGAAATAAAAATTTGAAACAAACTTGTCAGCAAAACCATTTTTGATGGTAAAAGTTTTTCCTTTCTTCTTTTTTCTTAATATAAAATAGTAGAAATGAAAACAAATTATTTGATATTTCATGTTAAAAATGTTACAGTGGAATGAGTTTGATATTACTACCCTATGTACTTGTATGATTGCAAGACCAGTGAGATTCTGAATCATGTACAACCAGAAGAATAAGTTGTGCTTCATTTGTGTACAATATGTCAAAATACATTTTGCTGTCATGTATAACTAATTAGAACAAACATAAAAATTACAGTGATATTATTTGATTTAGAAAGTTGTACTCCTGGAAACAAAAACTGAAAAGGATTAAAGAATTTTCATTTTGAAAACTTCATTTTAGATTGTGTTTATTCTTAAAATTCAATCTTTATCTTTTTAACTCATGCATTATTTGAATTTTATAACTATGTTCAAGGCACAAATTAAATTAAAATTTAAGAACTTGTAGTAGAATAAATTCATCTTTGCAAACAAGCATTAAGTCCATATTACCCAAAGCAATATACAGATTCAATATAATTCTCATCAAATTACCAATGACATTCTTCACCAAGCCAAGAGAAAATAATTCTAAAATTCATTAGAAGCACTAAGTCCCTGAAAAGCCAAAGCAATGTTGAACAAAAAGAACTAAACTGGATGTATGAAAATTCCTGAAATAAAGACAACTCCAGAGCCAAAGTAACCAAAACAGTATGATACTAGCATATAAACAGACTCATAGGACAGTGGAACAGAATGGATATCCCAGAAAGAAACTCACACATCAGTAGACAACTGATTCTCAATCAAGCATCAGAAAGGAAATGATATAAAGGAAGACATCTTCAATAAATGGTGCTGGGCATACATATGCAGAAGTTTGAAACTTGATTCTTTTCTCTTACTTCATTAAAAAAAAAAAAATCTTGGATTGAATTGACCACCTGCCTGTGAGATCTCAAAATATGAAACTTCTGGAAAAACATTTAAAAACACTAATATAGGAAATTTGGGGGAGAGGTATTAAGAACCCCAAAGCACAGGCAACAAAAGCAAAGATAAACAAATGATATTAGAGTCAATGAAGAATGCTCTGTACATCAAAGAAAACACCCAATGGAGTAAAGAGGCAGCCTACAGAATGGAAGAAAATATATGCAGATTATTCATCTGACAAAGCTTTAATATACTGAATATATCAGAAAATCAAAAACTTCAACAACAGCAACAAAAGACCCAAATAATCCAATCAAGAATGGATAAATGATTGAATATACATTTCTGAAAGGAAGAAACACAATTGGCCAAAGAAATTTGAAATGATGCTGAATATTATTAATGTTTGGGGATATGCAAATTAAGAAAATGAGATTTCCTTTCACCCCATTTAGAATGGCTATTATCAAAAAGAAAATAAAAATAACAAATTTCAGTGAGAATGCAAAGAAATGGGAACTCTCATATGATGTTAGTGGGAATGTAAATTAATGCAGCCATTATGAAAAAAAGTAAAAATGTCCCTCAAAAAGCAAAAAATACAACTTCCAGATGATCTAGCTCTCCCACTTCTGAGGATATATTTGAAGGAAATGGAATTAACATATCAAAGATATCCCTGCACTATTCACAATAGCCAAGATATAGAATAAACCTAGGTTTCCATCAGTGGATGAATGGATAGAAAATGTGGTATATATACACAGTGGAGTCTTATTCAACTATAAAGAAAAATAAAATCCTTTCATTTGAGGAAAATGTATGAAACTGAAGGACAGCATGACATTAAGTGAAATAAATCAGGGATACAAGAGCCACATGTTTGCTTTCATTTGTGGAAGCTAGAAATGTTGAACTGAATGTAAAATAGTGATTGCCAGAGGCTTGAGAGGATGAGGGATAGAAAAAGGTTGGATGAGACAAAACCACAGATGGAAGGAATGAGTTCTAGTGTCGCATGGCAGAGTGGATGATTGTAATTCACAACAATATAAATGTATGAAGAATGAGAGGAAAAGTGTTCAACGAATCCAACTGTAAAGAAATAAGGAGATAGATATGCTAGTTATCTTGATCTAATCAGTACATGTTGTTCACAGGTTTGGAAATATCATCATGAGATCATAAATAAATACAATCATTACATGTTAATAAAAAGTAAAATAAATACTAAATATTAGGTTGGTTCAAAAAGCCAATTATTTTAATCCATAATTGTTTAAGAAATAGAGCAGTAAAGATACCTATTTTTAAAACTTCATATTTTTATTTTAAATTATGGACAAATATCCAGAATACATTGATAAAGTGTACTTATCTTTTGTGTGTGTTCCTTCATGTGCTGCATCTCTCCCTTTATACATATATATACACATATTCCAATATAAGTTAATATAATGAGTAATTCCAGGAAAAATCAGAATGAAACTCCTCAATTTTTTATTAATATACAATCTTTAATATGAAAATACTGCAATCCAAATATGAGATATCAGAATGCCAGAATTCATGAAGGATAATAACAAGGAAAGGGTACATTTCAAAATTTGTTCCTATTCTTTCTTGATATACTACATGAAATTCATAATACTGCTGCCAATTATTGCTATAGGTCTGGAAATTTTTTTTTTACTTTTTATTTTTCCTTTTTTCAGTTTTGTTTTCTTCTAAGGGTGGGAATGATGTAATTGGATCATTAGGGTACTTCTTTCCTAATAAAATTACTAAAACCACTCTCTTAATAAAGTGTTAGTTTTTTGCAATTTTTGTTCCTGAGAAGTTCTTCCAACTATTTGATCTACTTTATATTTAAATATGCTACTCCTCATCCTCTAAGTATCTTCTTTAAAAATATGTTTACTAATTCTGTATATTTGGTTGTGCTGATACATTTCAACAAACTTGCTTTTTTAGTTAAGATTTTCTTCTTCACCTTCACTAGTTCCATCAATATTCTTACATTTTCATTTGACATTAGAAATTTTAATCTATAAGTGGTTTCCTCCTTTCAAATAAGGTAATAGTCTCTTTTCTCTTTATACATAGATGCACTTCAAATGACCAATTAAATTAAGAACTCATTCTGGGAAATTGGGTGGAACTATTATATTGCATGGGAGGTTAATATCATGTCCTTGTTGAGAAAATGTCAGAGTTGAGTACATTGTGTTAAGATCCTTATTTTGGTCAGCAGCTCAGCATGCAAATCTAGGTTTTGCTAATAGAATACCTGCAGGTGATAGGCAAAGAAACATTGGCACTGAGATAAAAAGAAACAAAATTGATCTTCACCACTATTACCAGGAAAATAATACTTGCTACACAAATGGAATGGAAGTGATGAATACAGTGATTCATTTACTTATTCAAAATATTTATTTAATATTCACAGGCCTGCTTGACCTCGTAATTCTACACCTTACTCAGTGTATATGAATATTATATATTAAGATATTATGTTGTAAGTACAGTGCTCACATAATATTGAGCTTAAAGATACTTTAAAGACCATTCTAATTCAATCCTTTCTTAAGCAGCTGACCAATACATTGATACGTATCTCGATGTTTGTGCAATGACAGTAGAGATAAACTAGTTATGTCATTTGATTATAGCTTATTTTGCTTACTTTTTTCAAGCTTACTCTCCACATCTCTACTTTTGTTTTCATCACTAGCTATTAAGATTTTTAAATGCATGTATTTTTGTTTATCTCTCATTTTACTTGCTTAGCTATTTACTTTCACTGCATTGTTCCCCATATTATAAATCCTTATGACTCTTGTTTTTGTATTTGTTAGTGAAATAAAACATTTTTAATGGCTTGAATATTTTAGAAGGACTCTTGTTTTTGTATTTGTTAGTGAAATAGAGCATTTTTAATGGCTTGAATATTTTAGAGGAATTTTAGTACATTATTATTCTTTTATTAGTATATATTATTTCTTTTAATATTAAAGAAATTATGGCATCATATTACAGGAAAGAAATATTTATGTGGCCAGTATATAGGGTTTACTAATGATTCATATATTAGAAAAAATGGCTCCACTCTGGCCAGGAAGAACTACAGTTGCCATTCTAATGACTTCAGATTCTATCATACAGGTATTGAATGATCAGTCCTTTTCTTAGCAGTCACATCTTTCAGTCTTTCATATGAATTTTTAACAATAATGGATGCCTAAGTGAACTCCCTATTAAAAAATAAAGGAAAAGAAGGGATGCAATTTTCAATTAAATGAGAGCCAGTAAAGAAATGCGGCATTCTTATTGTGTCATTCAGGCAAGACTAAGTAATACTGTCAACATTTAAAAGTAATGTTCTTAGCAGTTTGTGAAAATGGACTGTCAGTGAAAGATTAATCAAATTATTGAACTAGAAAACTAAGTTCAATTAATTTGACCATGTTGATTACCCCAACATGAGTAGTTTCTGTGTTAAAGAACTGTACCACCTAGAGTGTAACCCAATCCACCTTATTTTGCACTTTCAACTGATCATTTAGCATTAATGTCACACGACTTTTACCCTCACACTTTGGAAAAACTACTAGCTTTTCTGAATTCTTAATCAGGTGTCAAATTAAATCTGAGAAATTTCTACAAATTATAGAAGTAACCTTATTTGTTTTCCTCATTGGTCAGTTTGGTCTTTGGCAAAATAATCTCTACTATTAATCATTAGCAAAATTTTAGCTTTCCCTTGTAAAGTTGACTTTAGCACATATGAACTATAATTATACAAGGACTTTTTATGAAGAATTATGGATATTCAAATAGAAAAAAGTCTTAATGAAAAACAGAATGTATTCAGGAAAATGGACATTAGTGGCACTAAAAATCATGTGGGTTTGGGCACATGTGGTGTAGTAATAGAGTAAGGGGGGCTCAAATACTAGCTATTCATCAGGCCAGCACACAACAGTGAGAACTGACGAAAATTATGGGCATCAAAACACAAGAAAAAGTTCCACAGTACAGAATATCTCATGATATTGTTTAATCTAATTTTCAGAACTAGAAGTTCAACAACCCAGAACATTCATTAATAACTTTAGAATCAATGTTTTAAGATGAGTTGAGAACTTAATAAAAAGGAGTGGATATATGCAGTTTTTATTTGGACCATATAAATAAAGTACCCATTAAAATATGAAGTAATTCCCTGGGCATGGTGGTACATGCCTGTAATCCCAGATGCTTGGGAGACTGAGGCAGGAGAATAGTAAGTTCAAAGTACACCTCAGCAACTTAGGGAAGCACTTCACAACTCAGTGACACACTGTCTCTAAATAAAATAGAAAAAACAATAAGGTCTGGGGTTGTGGCTCAGGGTTAAGTGCCCCTGGGTTCAATCTCTAGTACCAAAAAAAAAGGAATGAGCATTAAAAATGTTGCACTTAAGATATGTTCTAAATGCAGATAAATTGTCTAATAAAATTTCTCTTTATGTAGGTTAAAAGAAACAGAATAAAATAATAATGATAATAAAAATGATAATTAATGTTTCAATTATTCCAATAGATATTCTTAAGAACTCACACGTATTGATTTATAAAATTTCAACAATGACTTTAGAAAGGCAAATGCTATTACCTTTCTATTTTCATAGATAAGGAAACTGAGATACAAAATATCAAGTAGCATTTGTATAATCAGCCTATACTAAGATACAATCACAAACTAATCCATTCAATGAACTACAGTGTCCTGTGCCCTGCCCCTCTCACACACATATTGCCCCCAAAAAAGCAAACAGTAATTCAAGATAAAATTCACTCTTCTCAGATTTGTTGATTTTTTTAAGTAAAAATAAATAAAATAAATAACATTTCTCATGGTTAAAATTAAGAAAAAAATTAACTGCTATTAATTCAATCAAAATATAGTTGCATTGGTTTATTATCATTCTTTAGAGAGAGTGAGTAGGAGAGAGAGAGAGAAAGTTAGAAAAAGAATGATGAGTTAAGATTTCCTAGAGTCTATAAAAGGGGAAATTTTTATATAATTAAAATACTGCTTTTTGATATGTTAGATACTTTGATACAATCTGATTTAATAATATAAGATATGCTAAATACTTTTTTAAAATTATTCAGCAGTGCAATTTACAGTAGTCAAATTAGGAACATGCCCATGTGTCCATCAAAGACAAGTGGATAAAGAAAATGTGATATATGTATACAATGGAGAATATAATTGTTTCATTTACTGGTAAATGGTTGTAACTGGAGAAGATCATTCTAAGTGAAATAAGCCTTGAATTTCAAAGGTTGAATTTTATTCTTATATATGAAATCTAGAGAAAGCAGGGGGAAGGAATAAAAAAGTTGGGGGTGAAGTATCTCACGAAAATAGAAAGGTTGACAACAGAGTATAAGAAGGGGATTGAGAGGAAAGGAGGAGGGGATGGGTTTGGGAAGTACTGGGAATGAAATCTACTAAATTATGTCCTTGTATGAACATACCACAATGAATCATTCATATATATCCTGTATATATGTGTGTCCTAATATATATTTAATTAGTGCGATGTGTATAATTGAACTAATGATAACAATAATAGATGAGAAATCAGTAGAGGAAAGTATGCAGATTAAGGAAGTGAGGAAAGGAGGCAAAGGGAAGGAACTAGGGAAAGAGATTGATTTAATTATGTCTGCACATATATGAATATGACAGTTCCTTCTTAGTTCCTTTACAGCATCTTATTATTCTAAAGGATAATCTGGGTCTCAGTCCTATCACTTTTTATTTTCCTCTTCTCTATCTTTCCCCAAGATGCTATTTGCACCTCCTTTCCAAGAAATCCACACTCCAGTCCTTGATGACCATTCCATGTACATATTGTCAAATCACTTCCCATTTCCTCATTACTTATCTCCGTTCTCAAGATTAGCAGAGGTATGAATCTGATTGATAGATAATTCAATCTTCACTGAGATTTCTAGCACAGCATCCCAAACTTAACTCATATGAAAATATTAATGTTATCTGACTTACCCTTAAATATTTTCTTCAACCTTCCCTTTATCATTAAATGTTCAAACCAATAACCTTAGCATCTACCCTTAGTAATTCCATTTCCCTAACCTTTCCTCATATAAAGTTAGTCCTCCAAAATATAATACATAAGTACATCATCTGTGACACCATCCTAGTCCAAGATGTTCTTTCCTCTTCCCCAAACTCCTGTACTGGTTTTACTGCTGCAAATCTGGCCTAAAGAGGATCAAAGGGATGCATTTCAAAGTTATTCAATGAGTATTCACCTGCACGCCCAGGGTCTTGACAACATCTTGAGACAAGTAAATATAACTTTTCAAATATGATTTCTGACTATTCCTCAGTGTCACCAACTCTCAGATGCTGTAGGCAGCTTCCCTTTTCTTTTTCAGTGTTTCAGTATTCTCTTTATCTTAGGTTTTTGCACCTGTTCCTATATCAGAAAGTTTGTCACCAATTGCTTTTCATATTCTGATATGATTCAAGTATATATTTTTCCCAGATTCCTATGTACCTCAGGAAACCTTCCTTTCCTCAAGTCATCTCACATAACCCCTAGTTTAATTCACTAAAAATGTTTCTATCTGTTTTTAAAATCATGCATTTTATTTCTTCATCTGTATTGGCCTTATAGTTCCACCGTCCTCAGATCTGACTTGATCATTATTTCATTTCTAGAGCATGGAATAAAGGAACAAAACAATATGCTAAGTTCTGAATGACAAATAAGAAAGCTATTAGCTGCTGCATTACTTTATATAGTTTTGAATTGTTTAGCTGTACCAAAGGGTAAAATATTTATTCAGAGAATGTTGTGAATAGAGTCTGAAAAAACTGCCATTACCTAACTTTGTAGGTTACAGCACATTATCAAGTAATCATGTTGCCTTTCAAGTGATTAAAAATAGATTCAAAAGAATAACCAGGAAACTTACTTTTGTTTTTAAAAAATTTATATAGAAGCCAAAAAGATATTTGAGATATGTAATAGAAAAACTATCAGGGACGAGGATTTCAAACAGGAGTAAGACCCTAAGCACATAGTGTGCTACATATTTCATCAGATACTTTTCTTTCCTTCCACCCAGATTGCTGTTTCCTCCCATCTAGGATGGACGATCTCCAGAGATTAAAATCGTAATCACTCCAGAAGTCAACACTTGTCGCCTATTTCATATGTTCCTGGAGGAAGCTCATTTTAGTTTGCCGGCTTCAGCTGAAGGCAACAAGATCCCAAGCTGTGCTAGAGTCTGAGTTAAATGGAAATTACTTCTCTTAATCTCTGTAACATACACTATAGCATCTCTTTTCTAAATCTGAAAAATTTATTGACAATATAATTTAACTAGCTCTATGATATAAAACCTAAAAGCAAAATCTCACATTTCACCTCTAATAGTTTGGAAAAGTGAAGAAAATGAACACTTTGTTTAAGAATTCTTAATATTTATTTTTTCTTAAGGAAAGAGTAGTCATTAATATTTTAAAGTAAACATGAATATATTTTATATCACATAAACCTTATTTAGGTCTGCATCTGTTTGTCATTCAGTTGAAATCTCATTTAATTGTTAATAAGCTAAATAATATTTATTTATTCCAATTATTTATTTTTTAGTGTTTCCCTTATTTATCAAGAGATGATTGACTAATATTATGAAAGAAAACACTTATTTTATACTTAAATCCTTAGTAAACATATATTGGGTCAAAATTTCAGATGTATGACTTACATCTTTACAGATGTTGAGTTCCAAAACAGGTCTGAGAGATCGCTTTCTAATACAGTTCCAAAATATGGATTGTTCAAATTGGTGCCCAAAGCTATGAGGGTTTCCCCTGGGAGTTGCTCCAGATATTAAACTACAGTGATATCATGTCAAGAGGTAGTCCTACAGGGCATCTGTTTGAGGAAAAACATAGAACAATAAAAGAAAATATAGCAAGTTAAAGTTGAAACTAAAAGATAAAGGAACACAAGAACATATAATAGATTTAGTGGAACATGATATTAAACATTATTAAATGTGTAAATTCAAAATAATGTATTCATACAAAAATACCATCTTGTGATTCACTGTATTTCACATCTGAAGAAGAAAACTGAGAATTAAACACCCTGAACCAAGAGCTTTTAGGGATAGTAACTGCATTGCATTCAGAACCAGAAATTTGACCACTACACTGACATTAACAACATGCTAAATTTACGAATATTCTGTGCTCTGAAAAATATCTTCCCCAAAAATCATTATGAAAATTACTACTATAAACAGCTTACATTCGGTTATACTTTAAATTACTATGGTTCATAAATAGTAGTTGGAAGGGTAAAAATATACACCAAATTTAGGGTCTACATCTATTTATAGTTCTTATAGAGTTTATCTTTTTTCCATATCTAGAAAACTGCTTATTAAAAAGATATTCTGAAAGTGTGGTATTCCATAGAATATCTCTGTATTAATTAGAGTAATTATAAACTGCTACTATTGATTAAAACCTATATCTCAGTAAGCTAGCACAACAAGTATGAAGATGTAGCTCTCTTCTGTGTGCTCATCCAAAAGCAAAACTTTTACATTATGATAGGACTAATTTCACTATGTGACTTCCAAACTGCCTAGATTTTTTTTTTTTTTTTTTTTTTTTTTTGCACCAAATTATGGAAGGGACCTGGAGGAGGAATCCAATTTTCTAATCACCTTCCATTGGCCACAAATCAGCCACATGGAGGTCTCTAACTGAAAAGGAGGCTGGAGAATGAGGTCTAAAGGTAAGCCTAGGGAAAAGATAAAACAAGTAGTGAAGAGAATCAGTCTCTGAATAATAAAACATCCAATCTATTTTCAATCTACAAATAGAATATACTCAATCTCTCACAAGAGGAGGGCAACCCAAGTCACTTGTAATCACCAAATCTACCAAAATTGCAATATTCTTGATGTCTATGAAAAAATACTGTCTCATTTTAGGAGTAATATAAACCCCTTTTTCATTTTTAAAGTTTCTATAGATAATAACAATACCTATAAAGTCTCTTTTATATTATGGTGCTCAAATTAATATGAATATCTGTTGTTATCAGTGAATAAATTAAAAATAATTCAGATACATTTAACATTCTATGATCGAATCTGTTTAACAAACATGGAGAATATGATTGCTAATCTAAAATCTACTTTCTGTTTGGCATGAGTATGCAAAGCTATTCTTTGAAATAATTTTATACTTGTCATAACTTAACTTGATTTTTAAAAAAATAAAGAGGCAAGCTGGCTGCAGTGGCACATACTTGTAATCCCAGTAGCTTAGGAGGCTGAGGCAGGAGGATTGAGAGTTTAAAGACAGCCTCAGCAATGGCAAGGCCCTAAGCATCTCAATGAGACCCTGTCTTTAAATAAAAAAATATTAAAAAAAAATAGGTTGAGAATGTGACTCAGTAGTTGATTGTCCAGAGTTCGATCCCCAGTTCCTTTACCCGCCCCAAAAAAAATAAAGAGGAAAAAAAAAACGAGGAAAGCAGAGACTATTCATAATTTGTGTACTTTGTTCTGTAGAAAATCTAATTTTTTTATGTTGCTTAGGAAGAGAAAATTTGTTGTTTTACTATTATCATTTTCAGCAAATAATTTCCTCTTCATTTTCTTCTGGAAAATTATTAAGGGAATCGGTTAACTGCCAAAGAGACACAAAAGAAAGAGGAGAGGCTCATGGAATATCATTGTATCAATATATGGGATTTTAAAAAATGTTTTTCTCTGAAGAGAAGGAAAAAATTTCTTAAATCTATAGGGATTCCTTTTTCATCTGGCCTTGGCTTATATTCCTCTTGACCCATATTTTTGAAATAGTATATTTTTTTACTATGTCCATAAAATAATCAAATTGTCTTAGAATTATCTCATGATAATTTTACTCATTTCTTTCCAGCACCTACATGAACATAAATAAAGATACTATTTTACTATTTACCCTCCAAAATCCATTTTAAGTAGATTCAATGCATAATCCAATGACATAAATACAATAAATAATACTTCTACCTATTTCTTTATAACTTCATAAAATGATATTTTTTCAGGTATGGTTTAGTCACCTATGTCAACATTTGCAGGAAGAAGAAACAACAAGAAATCAAAGATCATATTAACAATATTCAGCAGTGAGAACTATTTCTGAAATTTGTTTTAAATACAATAGCTCACTTTTTCTTAATGAATTTACAAAAAAAAATTTCAATCAATCTGGGGCTCCAGATGTTTTTATAAAGGATTAGTTTACTTTTCTTCAGTCTTAAAAATAATATTATTTCACATTTACCTTAATGAAGCTGCTGTGCATGATTTGAATGACAGGAAACGTTATTCAAATTTTTTAGAGCCTTACTCTATCTTTTGTGAAGGATATCCAACAAAATATTCACCTGACCAAAATAACAGAGAAAAGGCTTTAACAAACTCTCTCTTGAGAGATGGAAACATATTACCCTGAGTTTGTCAGTTTCTCAAAAGTCATACTTTCTGTAATGCCTAGTATAAACTACAAACTGTATAAGGAGATAAAAGACAAAGAATATTTACTTAGAGATCATTCCACTGAAGATCAAACAAAAGCAGAAGAGACATATTAATAAATTGAACAATTGTGTACAGGTACACAATTCCAAACATTATGTACAATTAAAATGCACCAATTAAATCATTTTTTAAATTATAAAAATAAACCAAGTACTATGTCTCCTATGACAAAAAGGCAAAGGAATCTTTCAAAGAAGAGAAATGACTGTAAAAAGTAATACAGGGACTGTATTTTGAACGATGAATGATGATTGCATTGAGGAAGAGGTGAAAAGTCATGATAAGAGGAGAGAGTTAATGTTGTGAAAAGTGATATGAAATGTAGAAAAATGCTGGTGCAGTAGAACATGAAAGATGATTCACACCCAAATACAGGTGCATACACACCTATACTCCTGACTGAGCATATACAACTCTAAGATGTGTGTGAGGGAGACTTATGAGTTTTTAAGCAGGTGCCTATGCTATGGCTCTCCCTTCTCTGGGCTCCCCCTGTTTAAATTCTCAGTCTGTCTTTCTTCTTCCACTTATATTAGACCTACAGTACCATTATTATACTCATTCCCAATCATGTAGACCAAATTCTATCAAGTTAAAGCTTATCATTCTGTATTCTTTCATTGCTTAAGCCATATTTGTTATTGTAACATTTAAATGTGCTTTCATATTTTAATACATACACACTGTCTTCTCCATTTTTAGTAGGTGTTAACTGATAATGTTTAATTTTTATTGTCATTACAAATATATAATAGTGGTTTAGTAAAGCTTGATTGACTTTAATAATGTAAACGTCTTGCCAGTCTGGCTTCTTTATATTGCTAGAATAGAAGTAATAGAACAAATTAGCTGATCTCCTTCTTAGAAATTATAGCTGTTTTATTTATTTTTTTTAAATGACCAGGCATTTAGCCGCTGAAGCATACTAGTCCTATTATCCTACTGTTCTGGAGGTCAGAAGTCTCATATGGTTTCCTGATGAGGAGTTGGCAGGGTAACACTCCTCACTAGAAGCTCTTTTTCCAGCATCTGGAGAGTGCTTGGAGTCATTGGCTCCTGGAGATTTTCCCTCCTTCTTCAAATTTAGTAAGGTTGAATCAAATTGTTTGACTCTGACCTTACTTCCGTTGTCATACATACTTCTCTGACTTTTCTGCTTCCCTCTTCTACTTATAAGGACACCTGTAATTGCATTTGGCTTCGTCAAATGACCAAGGACAACTTATCTTAAGATCAGCTGATTAGCAACCTTAATTCAACCTGCAACCTTAAATCCACTTTGTTATGTAACCTTATATATCCACAGATTCTGAGGATTAGGACATGTATGCTTACTACAGGTAATTTTTTTTGTGTTTTTAAAATTTCAGATTTAGTACAACTGACAATTGAATTTTTTTAAAGAGATATTTAAAACATAGGCAATAACATCAAAAATTAAAGATGCAAAAGAATAAATGGGCAAAGAAAAACCTCTCATTCATCTCATTTTTGCCTTTCAAACTTTTTTTCTTTCCAGTAGGGAGTGAAAACATGCCAACACATTTTTAAAACATGTCATCTGTATAATACCTCTAAGACAAACTAATGATTACTTGCCATGCATGTTTGTTGTTTTTCCTTTGACAGTAAAATCTCTCAAATATAAGGAAATCTCAGCATAATGACTTTACTACATGATGATAATTCCAAGATGTTTTAAATAATTATTGCAGTTTCCTCATTTCCTATCCACTTAGTAAGCCATAGTTTTTCACCTTGTGAGAATGCCATGGACACATTTAATAAGAAAATACAATTTTATTGTTTATACATTTGTTAATGTTTTTTTCACAACAAGAATTTAAGTTTTCCACCAGACAAGGTGGCTAAGCCAGTAATCCCAGTGGAGTGGGAGGTTGAGAAAGGAGAAGCCTGAGTTCAAAGCTCAGCAATTTAGCAGGGCTAGCTATTTGGCGAGGTCCTGAATCAAAATAAAAAATTTAAAAGGGGCTTGGAATGTGGCTCTGTGGGTAAGCACCCCTGGATTCAATACCTGATCCCAAAATAAAATAAATTGATTGATATAACTTTTCTTATATCCTGCCCTCCCATAATACCCAGGAAATCAGGAGGATTAATGTGGCAAACTTATTAAATTACATAAATTATCTACTTAGGTACACAGTTTTTTCCTGAGAAAACTCATCCATCAAATTACAAGCATCAGAAGTGTAATAATTAAGAATTTGGTCAGCTTTATGGAGGTCCTTTGCTATAAAACAGATCAGGGATAAAATATATTTTAAATACTTTCTGAGATTATAGGTATTATGAGAAATAAATAAGAATAATCTCCATAATCTCAAAATAAATAAAGATGGAGTTCAATGGAACCTGGATGAAGTTAAAAAGCTGAAGAACATACTCAGAAAAAAGCAAACAAAAGATCACAGAAGAATAGTTTGAGACCCAAGAAGTGCAATCAAATAAAGTAACTAATATGTATGTAAATGAAAAAAGATGAAAATTATACATAATTTCTTGACCAGAGAAATTTATAATTAAAATACCTCACAATAGCAATATACAAATTGGGAAATAGGTAATTAAAATATTTAAATTTTTTCACATTTGGGAAATATAAAATATATTATTATGAATTCGGTCCTCTGCGAAGATCAAAATATCATGCAGTATAAAAATTCTAATTGCATATATTTTGAAGAATTTGTTACTTTTTTCTAAAATTAAAATGGAAAATTGTCAATAAATAACAAAGCCTACGTGAAAATAGAGAGCAAAATAAAACCAAAGAGCAACCCAATTTCAAAAGAAGTTAATGAGAAATTTCTTGAATGAGTTAAACTTATGAAGAAGAAGGATTTAAGGCACATACCCTACTGAACATGAGGACATATTATGGAACCATTTTCTTTAGAGCTCTTTTGACATAATAATAGAAAAATAATAGACCAAGAGAACATAGTAGAAAGATTAGGAATAGATCCAAACTCAAATAGGTACTATATGACTAAAGTAATATTGAGGATTTCTTGGGTACTGAAAGAACCATTCAATAAATGCAATTCAAAAAACTGACTTTGTGCTTAAATAAAAGATGAAAGTTGAGTTTCATGTTAATCAAAATTTATGTACATGAAAATGACTACACATGCCAAAGAAGAAAAAAGTCATATCACTGTGGAAAGTGTAAAATCAGATACAGAGGAATAAAGATGTATAAGAAAAGACAATACTAAAGTTAAATGAAATAAGCCAATCCCCCAAAACCAAAGGCTAATGTTTCCTCTTATATGCAGATACTGATTCACAATAATAAGGGGGGAGGCTAGAGAAGAAGAGAGTTACTTTGGGTTAGGTAGAGGGAAGAGGGAGGGGAGGGGTAAGGGGGTAGGAAGGATAGTAGAATTGAATCTGACATTATCTCATGTACATATATGACTACACAATCGGTGTGATTCTACATCCTGTACAACGAGAAGAATGAGAAATTATACTCCACTTATGTCTGATGTGTAAAATGCATTAACTGTCATGTATAGCTAATTACAAAAAATAAAAAATTAAAGTTTATAAACAAATGGAGCATTCCCCACCTCAAAAAAAAAAAAAGAAAAAGAGAAAAGAAAAAAGAAAATGCAATGCTAAAACCTCACAGAAGAAAAAAAAAATAAGAAATATGTATTTTTTTTGGATAGGTATGATATTCTATAACAAGACACAGAAAACAATAATCACAAAATAGTTACTGATATTTATATATGTGTACTTATATTTATTAATTGTCACCACAAAAATATGGAAATACTAGGCAAATACTCTGACTGGCATGTCAGATGTATGGTTAAAATGCCAAAATATAGCATATATAGTCAAATGCTACACTTTAAAATAAAAAGAAAAAGAAAATACATTATCTAATAACTTAAGTGATCTTTGATATGTAAAGATTTCTATTACTTCCATATTCTTCTACATTTTACAATCTCATTTTTTCCTCATTAATATGTTATGATAATAAGACCTTCGAGTACTGTCAAGATGTAAAGTCATTTAGTGGATCTTTTGTGGAAAACATGCAGCTCTCATGAGCTTATTCAGGGACAAAGTTACAAGCTCCTATTTAACTTCATTGTGATACATGACAATTTCATATGTGAACCTTTACTATCTTGTTCTATTATTAATTCAGCTTTCTGTTCCTCATGGTGCCACATTTCCTCTGTCTTTGGTCGTTCTTGAACAAGCAATCATCCTTGTATCTTTGAGGCTAAGACCTCCCTTAAGTGTGATTTTCCTATGTAACAGTTTCTGCCATTGTTGAATGGTCTCTCCAGTACAGTACACATGTATTATACTTTTGAAAGATTTTTTAGACTTAATTGTGTGACTTTAACTGCAAATTTGCATGAGATCTAGTTTGTACTTGTAATTTCTCAAGGGATAATGTATGTCCCTCCCCACAGAGACAAATTCAACTTAGGAATTTTTCTTTAGTCTCAGGTGTAGATTTATTTCTAGCTCATTCTTTCATTAAGTATAGAATTAGATTTGTGCAAACTCCTATTATGCTCCTGCTTAGTGTAACATGCATAGATTTTTCTCATCTCCTATGCTTACCAGGTGGCAGTTGAAGCTGAAGTCACTCAGGATTTGGGAACTGCCCTGAAACAAATCAACCTGACTGTTTTCTTATCTCTCAGGATTAAAAATTTCATTTTGCATTCAGTTTCTGAGGATTCTTCAGTTTTTGCCAGCTCATGTATGCATACATAATTTCATCCTGTATATTTAGTTGTTTGAGTGTGAGATTACTAGTTTGGATATCTAAACCTACATAATGCTAGAAATAGAATGTGAAGCCTGGATTGGTGATATCAGATTCATGGATAATTATAAATTTCCACAGTGATATCACTTTTTTCTCCTCTGGCATGCATAGTCATTTTTAATAATCCTTTCAAAAGGAAGAGCACAGATGTTACAAGCCTGTGTAGAATTTCAGTACCCATAACAAGAACACAGGGACCAGTGTGTGTACTAACAACAAATATTTGAATTTTGTACTACTTAAGGAAAAAGAAAAGAAACTAGGAATGACTAAACTTATAATTGCTACCCTTGAGATCCTTTCTTTTAATCTGTTTTGCTTTAATTGACCAAAATGTCACTAATTTGTACCCCTTCCGTTACTTTAATCATCTATAACTGTGAAAAAATGACATCCATAATGATAGACTGCTAAGAATATCCAACTTTGTGTATTATAACAAAACTGAATTTCCACATTACAATTTGTTTAGTGATTGACATAAAAATATCAGTACTGGTGGATATTCATTTTCTGATATACATATTGAAATCATAAAAGAAATGCATATCTGCAATCTTATACTTCCTAAGTTGAGCAAGCAAATAACAAATACCTAATAATAATAATAATAATAATAATAATAATAATAATTTCTAAAAATAAAAGCTGGAGTATTCAAGCAAGGAGTCATATGTATGCAAATATTTCAGCTGTATTTCTGGCATTGGTATGGATTAACTTTTGACAACAAAGCTTAACACTTTTCAGTTACTTTCCACATATTCTGCTCAGCATAATGAATCTTAGACATAAACATTTTCGCTATTAGTGGTTTCTGTTTTGAAGCTCATATCTGGTGAACTCTTAAAGACTGGGAAATACCACTCTCTAATGTGAGAGAAGTGTTCCAAAAATCTTCATCTTGCCCTCCAGTCTTACTCTCCACTGTTCCCATCATGCTCTCTTTCTCAGAACTAGACTCTATGCTCTAAATCAATGAGTCTCCTTGCTTTCTGGATTCCAGGGGCGGGTGTCTAATTATTGAGAATCCTACGAAGAGATAGTAGGAAGGAAGGAGGTTGAGGTTGGGGAGTTCATTTCCCCAAATCACTCTAGGAAGGGTGACCTTACACTGCATGTTAAGTCTACCAACATGAGGTCCCACAGGTCCACAATTCCTGTTTCCAGTGATTTATTTTTTTTTCTCTGTCTAAATATTGACAGAAAGGAATGGCAGTAGTCTGGGCACTACTCCATTTGGATTCCTTTTAACTTGCACACACTTGGTAATTTGTCTCCTTCATTAAACTCTAAATTTATAACAGTGAAGTATTTTCTTTTTTATGTGGGGGGTGAATTTTGTGGTGTTTGTGGTAGCTGTTTTTGAGGACCAGGCATGAAGAATGTGTAGTGCTGTGTAATTCCACAAAGTTAAACAAGTGATTGCATGAAAAATTCCCCTTCCCTTACCTCTTCTCATTTTCCATTTTTCTATTTCCATTCCCCTCCATCTCTCTCATTCTCCCTCTCTTTCTTTCCTTTATAAAGATTTGTACTTGAGTTGGGCACAGTGGAGGAGGCTGAGGCAGGAGGATCAGGGATTTGAAGCCAGCCCCAAAAATTTAGCAAGGCTGTGAGCACTTAGTGAGATACTGTCTCAAAATAGAAAATAAAAAGAACTGGGGAGGTGGCTCAGTGACTAAGCACCCTTGGGTTTAATCTCTGGAATCCAGGGATTAAACGCAACATATATATGTGTGTGTGTGTGTGTGTGTGTGTGTGTGTGTGTGTGTGTACTTGATATCCTTTTGACTTGCGGGTGGGAGCAGAGAAACATTTGATTTTTATTTTTAGAAAATTCCTGTTTTAATTTGTCCTCTAATATGAGAAAAAAATATATACAGAGAAATACAGAAGCATACACAAAATGTTCCAAATAGAAAGTACAGAATATTTGAATATTTGCAGGCATCTAGAGAAAAGGAAATATAAATAATCTAGTGGGGAAAACTACAATTTTGGTTTATGATTTTAGATAACTTTTTTTCATAAAGCATAAAGAGAAATAAAAAATAGGCAGAACTAAAGATGTTCAAAAGGGAATGACCTTGAAGCCAGAGAACCTGGATTCAAATGCACAGCCTGACATTTAGTAACTATGACTACTGATCAAACTATGGGCCTTAGTTTCCTCAGCTCTGAAATGACAAAGAAATACTACATTTACAAGGGAAAGCCTCTGTAATGGTACCTAAAACATACTAAGCATGAGAAAAGTGTTTATTATATAACCTTAACATGGAGGTCAGTTTTATTAAAGAAAATAGACCTTTTAGGGTTTAATTGAAAACTTTAAAATATTTTAAAAGTTGCTTGAGACTGTTGGGGTAAATAAATCAGGAGAAAAAATTATAAAAATATTTCCCATTTAAGAGACTGTTACAAATTGATATTGAATGGTATTGAAGATGAGGAATGGATGTTTTATGTTTAGAGAACAAATTATATTATCTGATAATTGACTAGCCATGGAAAAGGAAGAGAGGTAAACAGAAGCCTAGTATGTTTAAGAATTTTTAGCAGAGACTGGCATGATACATTTAGGTGAAAAATATGAGAGTAATAGCTTCCAAACTGCAGCTGTCTTATTTCTTACAAATTTATGGAATTAAGAATTTATTACACTATAAATAAATTGTATATTTCCAAGAGGTTGATAATTTTATTGATAATATTACCCAACCAAATTTTTAAAAGCTAAACTAATTGTAAATATAACATTCTAAACTGTGGATATATATAAAAAATTAGCAAAAAGATACTTTATAGTCAATTCCTGTTTTAAGATCTAAGTAAATTTTCTATTTTAAATGATTTTCTTTGGCTGTACTCTCAAATTTCCATGTTCTTTGTTCATAGTAATGACAAGTAGGAAAGTCATATTTTGGAAATCACAATTTTGACAAGTCAGGTTAAAAATGAAAAGAGCAATTAATTTTAATGAAACTTGTGAATATGGCATTGCCTTTAAAAATAAAACTAAATCAATGTTCCAGATATAGAGGTAAGAAAGAGTATTAATATTTAGCTTTGATTAATGTTCCAACCTCCAGGTAGCAGCAAAGGATTTTCTTGAAGCACTATTCAGATATTCTCTTTGCTTTGACATACTCCACTTTTTTTTTTTTTTTTTTTTTCTGGTCAAGGTTCTCCTTTCTTATTCTTTAAGTTGGCATAAAAGATGAGTCCTATTGGATTATTATATACAATGCTTCTTCTGATTAGAGGACATGATTATTTATTTAAAACTATGTTTAAAAACGTGTAAGTGTGTATTATTCCTTGGAGAAGTTCATTTCATAGACATACAAACAAACACACAAAGGCACACATTCATATGTGTTTATATACATCTTGAAATACATCTTGAAATATTGAGGAAAGGTTTAATATTCAGTGTTTTCAGTTGTAACACAAATATTCAGAATTATATTTCCTAAACGAAGTTGGATTTCACTAATTAAGAGAGTAATGGTGAGAATAAATGTGGAAAGTCTTGAGAAGGGATCTCTTTGGCAGAGTACATAGTGAACACAGTTAGTGAATGGTCTTTACAGTACTCTGATACTTACAATACTGAAACAAAGTGGAAAAAGCATTAAAGAGCTTTTCCTCCTAGAATATAATTTATATCCTTTCCCCCAGATGAGATAATAAAATTTTGTTCTTAAAAAAATACATATATGCACATGTTTGTTATCCAGCAAAGACAATAGAGTAAATTTTGGGAGAAACTCAAACTTAACAAAACTTGTGGGAAAAAAGAAAGAGAGAGAGAGAGAGAGAGAGAGGGGGAGAACTCTGTGTGAACCATAACTTTTAACAAAGCAGATAGTGACAGTGAAAAACAAAACAGAGAGCAGAGAATGGTGTTTAATTCCTGAGCTACACAGTACAGTCAAATATTAAACTCAGATTCATTGCATGGACAAAGGATTTACCAAATGTGACTACTACTTAGGACTCTCGCTCAGAGGGACTGGCACTTTCTTAAGGGGACTGGGTAGCACATAGATAGCCATACTTGATACAATAACAGCACTGGATTGGGGAACAGATGTGGAATATACCTATGAGATACTATGATGAATTTATCAATATGTGAATGTTTTTCTCCGTGGATCTTCACAGAAAGGGCAGGGGGAAAGGAAGGGAATGACAGTAAATCACCAAAAACAGAATTAGGCATGGGAAAAGAGGGAAAAATTAAATTGCCTGAAATTATAAATTCACAATATAAAAATTTAAAATCTGGAATGGAGGGGACTGTATCAATTCCTAGAACGCTAGTAAGTTGAAGAATAAATCCCCAAGGAAATCTTAATTATACTACAATGTGAAAAGGGATTTTTAATGTGCATTTAAGTTTCTCAACTTTTAAGGAAATAATTATATTCATATAAATATAAAAGATTGTGTAAAAATGAAATGTATTTATAGATAGTATGTAAGTCTGAAAAAATACAATAGAAATCAATTATTGGGATAAACATATATCCATATTTGAAATAAACTCTACAGTAGTTTCATTAAACTTCAACACAAATTCCACAGCCATTCCAGAAGTACATAATACCAAAAATCATAGAGGAAATATTCAAGTAGGCATTATCTGGAATTCTCCTTAAATGAAGAAACAGGTGAGTCTTTAACTTGGAACAACACCAAAGGGAAAATCACTGTAAAGAAATAAAAATATGTAAGAATTACAAAAATTTCTAAAGTAAAGTAAATGAGAAAATATTAAATACAATCAGAAAAATGTAGAATAGATTAATGAAAAGCTTCACACATTAAAAAATAGTTTACAACAGACAATAAGATACACAATGAAATTTATATGGAAATTACAATATTATTTAAAAGATCTAAATAATGCATAAAAATTTAGCAGACCAATATGAATGTATATCTTCTCTGAAATAGTGAGTAAGATAATATATCAGCAAAAATACATGATTCAAAAAATACAGTGAATAAATAACAATATAATGATAGATCACATTAATTTTAAATGATTATAACCAACTTAGGGGTGAATTAAGACTGGCAGAGTAAAAGTACCCCACAAAATGAAAATCCTTCACAAACAAGATCGAGGGTTACATTTTGAAAGAAATTAAAACATGTTAAGTTCTCTGTCCAAGAGGACAGACATATTAAAAATCTTTGAGTGTAAAGCAAAATTAAGATAAAAAAGAAGAAAATCATTATGGGAAAATATATATCAATGTATATGCATTTAAGTAAAATATAAGGGAAATAAGAGGTATAGAACACATTTTAAGCAAAATAGTAACATTTTAATATGTTATATATCATAATATATAAATATTAACAGTGATTTATGATAAATTAGAAAGTTATTAAGATAGAGACAGTGAGATTGGTTAAGAAGTTATGATTGACCTATCTTATGCTTAATCTTCAGAAACAAAATCTAAAAAAAAAATTTTGTAAGATAAACAGACACGATATAATATCAGTATCCTTCATTATGTGTCTTGATTTTATTTTTTAATTGGTTTTTTAGAACACAAAAAACCAAAACTTGTATATATGAAGTTTTTAGAATTGTAGTTGAACCACATAATATAAAATACATCCTCTTAACAAATTTTTTATATGTATAATACTTTATTGTTAACTATAGGTACAATGTTATACACCAGATCTACAGAATTTGTTATCTAATATAACTGAAACTTTATACCCATTGAAGAGGAACTGTCCATTTCTGCCTTTCTTAATCTCTAGAAAATATCTTTATTTTGTTTCTCTGAATTGACTCATTCATATCCCCAATATATGTGATATCCTGCCATCATTAATCTTCTCTGACAGGCTGATTTCACTTAGCATAATACCCATTCATGACATTGAATATTTTTTTAACTCATTCATCCATTTGGACATTTAAGTTGTTCCCATATCTTGCAATTGTAAATGCTGCAACATACATGAGAGATATCTCCTTTAGTCCCTGACTTCACATTTTGGGGGGTATGTAGCCAGAAGTGAGACTATTAGATCATAATTTAATTTTTTGATGAACCTCCATCCTTATTTTCATAGGAGTTATACCATTTTATATTCCTACCAATAGTATACAAGAGTTCCAGTTTTTCGACATTGTTATCAATACTTATTATCCTGTCTTATTATGATAATCACTATGCTAGCATCTATGACAGATATTTCATTGTAGTTTCAATGTTTATCTTCTTTCTGGTTATGCTGTTGAAACAGTTTTTCATACAACTTATAATAACTTGTATTCTGTCTTTGCAGGAATATTGATTCAAGTTATTTTCCTATTTTTAAATTGGGTTATTTGTTTTTTGCTATTGAGTTACAGGATTTCCATCTATATTTTTTGACACAGTAACCATTTGTCTTGATACATTCTTTACAAACATTTTCTCCCACTTTGTTGCTCTTATTTTTGCTGTTGTTTTCTTTGTTATGAAACAGACTTTTACTTTGATATAGGCCCACTTTTCTGTTTTTTCCCTTGCTGCTCATGGTGTTGTGTCCAAGAAATCTTTGCCTAGACTAATATCATCAAGCTCGCTTCCTATATTGTATTCTGGACTTTTTACAGTTTTAGGTCTTATGCTCAAGTCTTTAATCCATTTAGAGTATTTTTTTTTTTGCACATGGCATAAGATAAAAATCCATTCTTTTTGCCTGTGAAAATGCAGTTCCAAACATTATTTGTTGAAGAGAATATCTTTTTCCCAGTGTGGTTTTTTGCACCTTGTTGAAGATCAGTTGTTGGTATATGTCTGGATTGCTTTCTGGGTTCTCTACTCTGCTCCACTGGTTTATATTTCTGTCTTTATGTTGGTATATTATTTCACTACTATAGATTTGTAATGTACTTTTAAAAGAGAAAATGTGATGTCTCAATCTTCTGTCTCAAGATTGCTTTGTCTACCTGGGTTCTTGTGTGGTTCTGAAGGAACTTTGAAATTCTAAAAATAATATCTCTGTAAAAAATGCCATTGGGATTTTGATAGGATTGCCTTTAAATCTGTAGATCACTTTGAGTAGTGATTTCTAACATTTTCAAATGTTACATCATATAATTCATGAACACATGCTTTTTCCAGTTATCTGCATTTTCTTCAGTTTTTTTCATAATATTTTGTAATTTTCAGTGTAGAAAACATTTACCTCCTTAAATTTATTCCTTACTCTTTTGAACATTTTGAAGATATTGTGAATGGAATCGCATTCTTAATCTATTTCCAAATAGTTCACTTTTCAAGTGAACTTTTGTTCTGTTGTTAGTCTAACAGGTGTATGTGTGTGTGTGTGTGTGTGTGTGTGTGTGTGTGTGTAATATTTAGGGTTTTCTATTCGTAAGATTGTGTCATCTGCATGATTGTCTTATCTTCCAATTTGGATATTGTTTATTTCTTTAATTTCCTTTCTCCTTTCTCAGGCTATATTTCCACTATGATGCTGAATAAAGGTGTTAAGGAGTGAAAGAATGGTTAAGGATACGAGGAAAACAAGAGTCATTGAAGAAAAGCACATGTTATCTTCCAAAATATTTTTTTAAACCAATAGTATATACCTTATAGGATAAAACTAATTAGCAGAAACTGACATAAATAAAAATATAAATTGAGTCACTTAAAATGATTGTTATTTTAAGATATATCTTAGACATTTAAAAGAATTAAAATAGTTAAGTAAATATAATATGTTAATTATACCATAAAAATGAAGTAATTAGATAAAGATTATACAGGGACAGAATAAGAGACAGAAAAAATGCCAGATAGATACTAGATGGTCTTTTAAACTTAGTCTTGTGGCTTTGATAGCATCATTTTTGTTTGATTTTATTGATTGAGGTAATTATCAGTCAGCTGATATTCAGGAGGAAGCATATACCTCTCAAAGAGAGAAAAACAATGTCACAAAATAACTTAGAAAAGAATTTCTGCAAAAGGAATCTATTGCTTTAGGTAATTTCTGATTTTCAGTATTTTATGACATTTGACATTTTTGAAAATCTAATCCTTTATTTAATTCATTGGAATGAAACCTATAGATGTGTGTAACGTGTATGTGTTGGTACATGATGCTACAAATCTACTTTGATTAATTCCTCTAAATCCATTTCAGCTTACCATGGACATGAAGTATAAATGCTAAATTACTAAACTGATTATGTAAATATTAAAAAACATAATTAAGATTTACAATTTCAATTTAATTTCTTGTAATCTTTGAAATTAACAAGTTATGTAGACCACATTGTTTTTAATTCATTGTATATTTTAGATAATTATGTTAAGAGGAAAACTTAGAAAGTCAAGATTTTATCCTTTTGTTAGGAAAAGAAATAAAAATATAAATATCCAATGAGAAGTAAAATAAAAAGTGAAATTCATACAATAATTTTTACCAAATGTATATAGGTTTATGAATTTAAGGTTTAATATGTTTTACTGCTTTGCTATTATATTTGTTCCAGATATTGGCTTGAGTCACTTATGATTTCATTTAAAACCACAGCCACAACATTAATATCCCCACAGAAAGAATATTAGTCATAATAAAGATTTTTGTCTTGCAACAGGGCTTACCATCATGTGTATGTTCCATTTGTTTTCTAAGTTATATTAATTGCTCTATTTATTGTGGGGAAAGGTTGCCATTATAAAGTACTCTGGTGACCTAACAGTTCATATAGTTTTTCTGATAAGTTTGTTTAGCTGCAAATGAAAATGTAATATGCTGCAGTTTCAGTGAATCAAGCGATTCTATAGATTTTTATAAGTAACCGTAAATAAGTTTATTCTATGTGCAGATGTCTGTAAGTCTTCCACTGAAGAAGATTTAATAAAATTATACAAAATTTGGGGAAGGGTGGTTAAATTATAAATTTATAGCATGCTTCATACTTGCATTCAGGAAAATTATAAATATATCTATGTCCATTTTATACAACTTAGATAATACATACTAATATACTAAAAAAAAAAAAACAAGACCAATAAATTAGGTCTAAATTTTTATTGTTTAGTATGTTCACCACATATATAGTAAGTCTTATAGTAAGTCTTAACTAGGCCTCCAAATGTGATCCTGCAACCAGTAACATCAGCACTACTGGGGAGAATGTTACTAATTCAAATTCTCAAGCTGTACCCCAGAGTTACTTATTTAGAATCTTTGAGGGTTCAACCTTAGCAAGGTATAGTATTACATGACTTCTTGGTGATCTGGTGCATGCTAAATTCCGAGAACAAACACTGTTTCCACTAGCCGTGTTGGCATTAATTTAAATTAGCTCTGGTATGAAACAGAGACCAGATTTTTTCCAAGTCAATGTAGGGAGCTGGCATGTCTTCAGTTCACATGTCTTTGAAATGTGAGAATTAAATGATGCAATGAAATCTCTCCTTCTGACTTCTGTTGCAAAGGCAACAGAATCCCAGTATACAATAATGCCAGGTGGTGTTTCAAAAGGATTATTTCCCACAAAATCAGTCCTCTTAGGATATATTTTCCAGTCAAGATAATTATAGTTATACAAATTATTAAGTAATGAGTAACCTATGACTATTTGCTCAAATAACCTTAACATATCTCAGTTCTCTCAAAATCAAGATTAATTTTAACTTTGAGTGGTTCTGAAAATATGAACAAAAAACTCACCAAGATGGACCTACAAATAGGCATACAGACATGCCAAACATGAATGGCTTGTCAACAATATCCTCGTGGATTTGGACTTTTTTTCGGCTTATAGAAACTTATACTGTCCTTTTGCTTTCAGGTTTCTCACCAGCTTTTACCTGTTCATGTCAGTCTGCTATACAAGTTTAGTTTTCTCTAACATCCTTGAAAGCATGAATGCAAAGAATAGACAAAACCATTCCATGCATCCTAGATACTCACAATAGAAATCTTTGTTTATCTAATGTAGGTCATACAAAAACATATGTTAACACCAAGGATAAATCTCTAAGTGATTTGAAACCTTATCTCATCAATTAGTCTGATTACAAGGCTTCATTTCTTAATTCAAATTTATGAAGACCCAATTGCTACCTTTAAAACAAATTAGTCTTTAGCATTTATGATACTTTATGAGGTCTTTTCTGTTTTCCTTAAATTCAATTTCTTGATCATTTAATAATATTCTATATCATATCTTGGCCAGCAGTTTCAAGAAATGATACGCAGATCTATAAAATTTTAATTCTTAGTTCTGTTTGTCTTTCTGACAGTCTCTACCTTCCTCTTATTTATTGAGTTTTGTTAAAATCCATTCATATCCTCCAAAGAGTCATTTCTTGTCTTCTTTTCTTTAACTAAAATATGAAAGTGAATTAAGTGAATGTGATAAATTGTGTGTGGCCTCTCTGTACGGCCAGAGAAAGGAAAAGACTCATTTGAGGCTTTATTCTCTCTGACACAAAGTTCATTATGCTTATTTCAAAGTTATTCATATCAGATGCTCAAAATTTCTGTCTCATGACTCCTGGGATTCTAAACAAGGTAAGAAAATAGACTGGTATGTTTACATTTTAATCTGAAAGTTATCTTGCAGTAATAAGGTTTTCTTTTAAGATATTAAAATGTATTGAGAAGCATGCCTGCAGAGACCACATCGTGCACAGAATGAGCCAAATCATCCCATTACATTCAATTATGTATAGTAAGAAAGATAAACATAACAAATGAGCCTGTGGAATATGGAAATGGTTTCAAGGGGAAAAAAATAGGAATGAGAAAACTGCTGAATGACAAGAAAGCTCTTCGTAAAAGATTTAAATGATACGTCTCCCAGACATTAATCAAGTTGTAATAATGCTATTATTCCAAAAGTAATATTAATAGAGAAGGAACCAACATTCAGCTTTCTCCAAATGAGATATCTCTGTCCTTGTTAGCATTTAAAATTAATTTTCATAACCTTAAGTGTCATATCAGTTAATGATTTTTCTTCTGTGTAGTTCCTCTTAACCTAGTAATGCTTAGTTTTATTAGTTTTGGTACAAATTAAATAATATATATTTAATGCAAAAGCAATAAAATAAGAAAAAGAAACTGTTGTGAAGAATTTCACATAGAGTTCCCTTAAGGTCAGATTGTGGTCATTTTAGCTAAAGATTAGACAATACCTCTTGATCAGTCATCAATCATTATACAAACTTTTTCTCTGCTCTCGGGTCATTGAAGCATGTCCTCAAAAGTTTTGTTTTTGTTTCTTGACCTATAGATGCGTTAGTCCCCAAGAATTCCAAAATACTGGGACCTCAATTCAGGTTTTTGTTGATAACAATAATATACTTAACACATTGGATAAGTTCATTTGTATTAATTTCACCCCCGAATGACCAAATTATAGCACACTTATAACTAATGTTCCTTTAGTTTTCACATTTTTTTCTTAAGAAAATAGTTGACTTTTGAACTGGGCCTGGTGGCACATGCCTGTAATCCCAGCAACTCAGGAGGCTGAGACAGGAGGATTGGAATTTTGAGGCCAGCCTCAGCAACTTAGTGAGGGCCTAAGCAATTTAGTGGAAACCTATCTCAAAAATAAAAATAAAAAGGGCTGGGGCTGTGGGTTAGTGGTAAAGTGACCCTGGTACAAAAAGAAAAAAAAAAGTTGACTTTACAATTTCAATTGTCATTTCTGTGAAAATAATTCCAAAGGGCCTGTCTCCCAATTTAGTTCCTATTATTTTCTTCAATATCATATCTCCAGTTTCCTTTATAAATAATTGGTCTGCAAGCAAGCCTGCATTAAAAATTGAGTACTTTATAACTACTATCGGTCTAGAATTTCTAATGTATTTAGAGTAGGAATTTTTAATTAGTAGGAATATCACATTTCCATTGTGTTTTATTTTTCCATCAAGGCATTCTCAGTCCTCTTTCAAAACTTCTTTCTTATATAGCACTTTCTCATAGCTAAATGTGAAACCACAGAGCACATGCCTAAAGTTGCACCTGAGACATATATCCTGGCTCTTATTTACCTGCACTCATCAACACCACCCTGCTTAGGCAATCCCATTAACATAGTTTTTATTATCTCTTGTGTTACCCTTTTAAGCTTTCCATATCCCTCCAAATGAATTGAGTATATACTATGGTGCCTGCTTTTCATGTCTAAGTGTTTTATTACCACTTCCACTGCAGTTTTCATACTACATCTATATAGTATGCCTTCAGTGTCAGTTGAAATTTAACTGAGTACTCACACCAGAGATGTCCTTATTATACAGTGTCCACATGTTTTCCTTAATTGAAGCTTCTTATCTGTCCATTCCCATTTCAACTCTAGAAATTGTCCAACAGAAATGGAAAATGAGTCACATGTGAGAGTTACATGTTATTTAAGATTTAAAATAGTCACAACTAAAACATAAAAATGAACAGGTAACATTGATTTTAATTTAATAATTTATTTTATCCAGTATATTAAAAAATACTACCCAATAGAGCAAACATATTATCAATTCTAGTTACATTTTAAGTGTTCAAAGAGAGGACTGGGGCTAACAGCTATTGTGGTAGGCAAAACAACTCTAATATATGGAATTCTCAAAAACTTTCCCCACTGAATCTATTTCACTATGCTTATTCCCTGTCTTAAAATTTCTCACAATAATGTTTGATGTAAATATTTTCAAAGTAGAAGAAATCATAACTGAAGAAAGAGCAGGCTAAAGATAATATTTACTTGAATTCCATTCCACTATTTCTAATTGACTAGTTATTTAAATATTCTGAGTCTTCATGTCCTCAGTTTATTTTTGACCAATATATGTGCACAGTTAAAAAATTAGTGCTTTCTCAGGACTATAATAAACCCATGAAACCCTGTCCTAAATCCACTTCAGTCATGAGTCACACTCACTAGGCTGAGCCCCACTCCATTGATGTAATCCTTTGTTTCTCCTTATATTTAATAGTATAATAGACTGATTTATGTATATGAAAATTTTCTTTCATCTATTATCTATTGATTTTTAAACAGTTAGTGAGAATGCTGCTGCTTTTTTTTCTGAGTTTTTTTTTTTTTTTAGTTCTTGCTGTGGTGCATGTGCTGGTTCAAGATTCTCCCACTTTGACTCCCTAGAGGCTGTGACCATAGGCACATGCCAAACATGCCCTGCTGGTATTGTATTTTTAAAACCTTCCTCATTCAATTCCATACTTCCAAATTTTCTCTCTATTCTCCTCTTTGCCCAAATTTCTGTTAAATGTATGTTGCAATTTTATTTGTATCAATACTTAGACTGTATAACTATTGTTTGTAAGTGAAAAAATGCCATTTATTAACATTGTTTTGTAAACATCTTACTGTTTCCTCTAGAAGAAATAATAGCACATTTTTTGTTTCAATTTTGTATTTATGTCTGAGAATTTTTTTTCCAACTTGTTAGTTGGACTGGGAACCACATTATCTTTATTTGATGTGGCAAAATACATCAGATAATATAATTATCCCTTTTATTTTTTATATCTATTCACCTGGAGTATTCTCTCCTATCACTTCACTTGGATTGGGCCTAAATCAACTACACAGACTTATTTGAAGTGCTTTATATCTTTATCTTGTGTTGAGTCTTCTGTATTAAATAGGTTTAAAGACATGCTGTGGACATTGTATTAATTTACTATTTTGTTTAGAAAAGGAACATACTTCAACTAGTGTTCCAAACATGAGTGTTTTGGTGATACATTACTTTTGAGAGCTTGCATACTGAAAATATTTTGTTTTCAAAATAAGACATTGTAAAAATGAATACAGGTATATACCAAAAATAATGAATGGATCCTGCCAATCACCCATTATCCTTTCTCAGAATGTGTCAGATCACTATTCTTATCTTTTGGATGAAAGGAGCTAAATCAAGAGGAGGGTAAAGCTGGCCATGTAGGTTTGGGAGGCAACATTTTCTCTGGTGGAAGGGCTTTTCATATTTCCATTTTTCTCCTGTTCTATTTGGGGAATAAATGAAACTGAAACTAAATAAATTTACATTTATTGAACTCTCTCCTCAGTCTTGGCAGTCTAAGTAGCCAGAGGCCCCAGGATCACCCTGACTAACCTTTCTAATCATGACAAACATCACCAGGTGACTCTAAAGGCATTTGGACCTGGAGAGATACACCCAAATTCCAGAATGTCTATACAGGAAGCTATGAAAGCTTACCCATACAAAATAACAACTTTACCCTGCATGGAATTTGAGCATGAATCCTACTTATTATATTAGGGTGAGTTTTATACATAACTGTTTTCATATTTAATTGTCTTGGAAGTGAGTATAGAAACCTGTTTTAAATAATTATCTTCATGAAGTTTAAAGCATTCATCTCTATTTTTTTAACTTCTAGCCTTACTGTTGAAATATCTGGTGATATTTGGGTTGTAGTTCCCTTTCATGTGACTTTCCCCAACTTCTGCAATCCTTTAGAACAGTTTAACCTGAATTTTCTGAAATTTCTTGGTTACTTACTGAAATACATTTCTAATTCATTGTGCTAGGAAAAATGTGGTCCCTTTGGTTCAGGAATTTATAAGTTGAGCTGAAATGATTTTCCTTACTTTATCTATTTGTTCTGCTTTCTGAGAAATTTTTCAACCTTATTTTTATCTTTTTATGAAAATATAATTTTGCCTTATTAATTTAAAACAATTTATTATATGAATATTCATTTAAAAACATCTTGATAAACTTTAACTGAATAAGTATTCACTTATTCTTATTAAACGTTTTCTTTGTTTCATGTATCATATACATTTCAATTTTCATTTGCCTGTTTTCACTTTAGAGAACTTTCTCCACTGCATGCAGTTCATTGTACATATATGTACGTGTAAGAGCAAACTAATTTTTAGTTTATTAGAAATGCTAAGTGCAAGGGCTGCAAATTCTGGTGTGTGGAAAATAACTGGGCAGGATCCAGTATGTTTTACTAGAAGTCTCAGGTTTTCATAGACCTTCTCCACTGGGTTAGTATATCTAGAGAAAACATATTTTCTAGTGGGTATAGAGAGAGTTGCAGTTGTTTTCATCTGGCAGATGAGTTGGAGGAGTGGTCTTCAAATTTCACTTCTCAGAAAGCAGATTTTAATTCTTTCTTTCACTTTAATAAATCTCACCAAATCATATTCTTCCCTAATGTCTGTGAGCCTAGAAACCCTCTCGCCTTAAGCTTTTGCAGAAAATAGAGCTCCGTCCTCCAGTTTGGGTAGAAGACAGATGGTTTCCTGCCTGCTTAGTTTGGAGAGAGAGGTGAGAGTCTAAATAATCTTTGTATTTTATTTTCAACAAAGTTTCCTGCTTTCATTGCTATTTTTTGCAATTCAACTATCTGATAATTCTGTTTCACGACACTTTCAAAATATGTTTGATTTCAGTTGGCTTTCTTCAACTTGGCACATTCTCCTATTGGCATGCAGACTTCAGCATCCCCTACTCTGATAACATGAGCATTTATTTATCTGAATTTCATCTTCAAAATTGTGTTGACTTTTCTAGTCTTCAATACTCATTTCATATGCTTTTTACATTTCATCTTTATCCATTTACACAATTTTATCCCATTATTGTGACATCATATGAACTTTTCAAGAAAACAGAGATGAATTATTTCAATCCTTCACATTTAATCAGGAGCCTTAGTTTTCTCAATTTTAGGATAACAGCTACTTGTTAAGATTGGGCAAATCCTAGATGAGACTAAATGAATAATATGTGCAAATTTCCTAATTCTGTTTTGTCATTAGTCTAAAACACCCTTTCCTAAGTTTTGATATATATATACAATATGCTAAATTAGACTGAAATTAATTTTATTGTCAGGGACCAAATCCCTTCTCTATTTTGTCTGTAATAATTGTACATATACAATTCCATGTATATTATAACTGAATATACATGGAAGATGTTTAACAAATAGTCATTGAAAGTATTTGTACTAGAAGTTCAAAACTGTTCAAGTAATTATCAAGAAAATGTAACTTCTTTTTGCACAGATACAAAATGGAATCATTTATCTATACAGAAAAATAAAACTCTTCTCATTTAGGTATAAAATCTAGTCCAAAAAAATGATTATTTTAACCAACTGTTATACAGTTAATTTTAAATTCATTAATTTGGCAAACTAAGAAAAAAATTAAAATTAAAATCGGCAAACGTCTTGAATATTTTAACAGCTTTCTTCCAAAAGAAAATTGAAAATGAATGTGTGCATATGTATAATTTAGATCTCAGGGATTGTTCTCTTGTTCTTTTTCTTTTCTTTTCTTTTCTTTTTTTTTTTTTTTTTTTTTTGATACGGAGGATGGAACTCAGGGTCACTCAACCACTGAGCCACATCCCCAGCCCTATTTTGTATTTTATTTGGAGACAGAGCCTCACTGAGTTTCTTAGCACCTCACTATTGCTACATCTGGCTTTGCAGTCTGGATCCCTCTGCCTCAGTCTCCTGAGTTGCTGGGATTATAGGCATGCACCACAGTGCCTGGTCAGGGACTGATTTCATTTTGATCATTTTTTGCTTATATTCTAATACCATCTGATCAAAATATTGATATATATATTATCTATATACCTTTTATTATTAATTACTAAATCATATTTTTCATTTTTAAAATATTAATTTTACAAAATAAGTAATTATTTTTAGCTTAATATTTTGAGTAAAGACAATAGAATATTAATTCTGTATTTCATATGTCATATTAATATATAAACCTCTAACAATGAACCAGGAGAAACCCAAAAAGTGTGAGCTGCTATTTTTATGCTAATAGGCATCATGGTTTAAAACTCTTTAAAGGAGCACCAAGCATTTAATTTCCTTTTATCTAATTTCTGAGAAGTAAAGATGAAATTCATTAGAGCTAGTCTTTTCTAGTTCAATGGAATGACAGGACTATTGAAGTGATAAAGCACAGATTTTATTTTTCAAAAAGCATGTTGAACTCACCGATATTTCTACATGATTATACTTCCATAAATCATTATATCTCAAAAGATCTTTAGGTGCTATTAGGGTAACATAGGTTTTCATATTTGTTCTCATATTATCAGCAATAAAATATGCTAGTTTCCAAAAATTACAGTTAAACTTTTGCTGAATTTGATTTTCCATGCATATCAATTTAGAACAATAATTTAAGGAGAGAGACACTATTGCTTTTCCACAAAGATTAGCTTCCATAACACAATACTGTGTCTTTTAAGAGCTATTTCATTATTCTGAATCATACATCATAATTCTGGCAATATTTCTATAAATGTAACTTATGTTTTATTTTCATAAATCAACTGTTATGTTCACATAACATAATAAATAAAATTGGCCCGTGTGTGGTGGCTCATGTCTATACATAATCCCAGATACTTTGGACAGTGTAGAAGGATCCTGAGATTCAGGGCAATCTGGATGACACACAAAGACAAAAAAAAAAAAAAAAAAAAAAAAGAAGAAAGAAATAAAATGTTGAAAGAAACAACAGAAAGGGAAAAGAGAAGGAAAGAAAGGAAAAAGTCAGGTGCAGGAGTACATGCTTGTAAATCCACTTCATCAAAAGGCTGAGGTAGGAGGATTACAAATTCAAGGCCTGCCTGGGCAATTTAGCAAGACCTTGTATCAAAATATAAATGTAAAGGGCTGGGATTTAGGTCAGTAGTAGAACACTTCCCTAGCATGTGTGAGACCCTGGGTTTGATCTCCAACACTGCAAAAACCAAACCAGAAAAAAAGAAAGAAAACAAAAAGAAAGAAGAAACTTGTAGGTTCCAAATTCTCAATTTTTCTCTTATTTCTGTGTAACGGAATTTTATTTACTTGTGTAATTTAATATTATAGCACTTTTTCTCCACAATATCCACTTTTGAAAGTCAAAATATCCGTTTCTTCTCTATTTTGTTTCATTGTTCTACATTTCTCTCCTTACGCTAGTACTATAGAGTTTTAATAACTGTAATTTGTTTGCAGGGAGAATTGGAGATTGAATTCAGGGCACTCCAGCCCTTTCTTGTATTTTATTTAGAAACAGGGTCTCACCAAGTTGCTTAACACCTCCCTGTTGCTGGGATTGTCTTTGAACTTGTGGTCCTCCTGCCTCAGCCTCCCCAGTCGCTGGGATTACAGGCGTGAACCACTGCACCTGGCAGTAACTATAATTTTTAATTTATTTTATTGGCTTTGTTGTTATAGTTATAAACATGCACCTAGTGCTGCAATATAATATGGTCAATTTCATGCCCTAGTAGTTCCCCTTTCCTTCTCCTTCCTCCTGCTCAGCCTCCTTCCTCTACTGGAGTCCTTTCTATTTTTCATGAGAACAAACCCCCACCATTTTTTTCATCTTTTTTCCCCTCCAGTTTTCACTTGTGAAAGAAAATATACAACTCTCAACTTTCTGAGTTTGGTTCACATTTTGAAATAAGGCAGTGTAGTGCACCCAATTGTGTTCTTCTTTCTAAACATTGCTTTAGCTATTTGGGGTCTTTTGTAACTCAATGTGAACTTAATTGTTTTTTTGTATTTTTATTAAAAATGTCATTGAGAATGTGATAAATTGCATTGAATCTATAGATTCCTTTGGATAGTGTGGACATTTTAACAGTAGCAAATCTAATCCAGGAAGAGGTGGTATCTTGTCACTTATTTGTATCTTCCTCAGTTTCTCTCATCAATGTTCTGTACTCTTCAGTGTACAGATCTTTCTCATTCCTGGCTGTTTATTTCTAAGTATTTTATTCTTTTGTTACTATTGTAAATAGGATTATTCTCTTAATTTCCTTTTGGATAGCTCATTGGTAGCAAAAACAAGAGCAAGTTATTTTTCTATGTTGACTTTTTGTGTATTGAAAATTTGCGGAAATTGTGGATTAGTTCTACCAGGTTTGTGTGTGTGTGTGTGTTTTGGCATCTTCAGATTTTTTTTATTTTTGTATAAAAAATTATATCATCTGAATCAAATATGATATTATTTTTTTTCTCTCCAATTTGGAGCCCTTTCATTTGCATTTCTTGCCTAATTACAATAGTTAGTATTTAAAGCGCTAGGTTGAATAGAGGAATCAAGAAAGGTCATCCTGGTTTTGTTCCTGGTTGTAGAAGAAAACCTGTTAATTTTTCATTATAATAATGTTAGCTGTGAAATTGTCATATGTATTATCCTATGGTTCATTTCTTTTCATTTTATTTATCAAGTGTTTTTATTATAAAAGTGTATTGGTTCTTTCAGTTTCTTTTCCTTACATGTAATGATTTTTATTTATTCTGTCAATATACTGCATCACATTTGGTAAATTTTTTTAAAACATACAAACCGTGGTATAAAATTTGATTGATCATGGCATATGATCATTTTAATGTTCTGTTGAATTGGAGGAACACAAATATTTGAGGACAATTTTTTGCATCTATGTTCATGAGGGATATTGACCTATAATTTTATTTTATTATAGTGGTTTTTGCTTTAGTATCAGTGTATAGATCTCATAAAATGACTTTGAAAGTATTCCTGTATTTTCAATTTTTTGACAGAACTTTAGGATTAATATGAATTCATTTTTAATTCTGATAGGATTCAATAAGACGAGAATTATTTTCCTGTTTTTTCTGTGTTGAGAATTTTTTATTACAAATTAATATTCTTACTTGTTATTCATCACTTTATATGATCAATTTGTCTTTAACAAGTGTATTGAAAACATAATAGGGAAGTAATTGTTTCTACAATAACTGTATATCCAGATGCAAAATAAATATATGAAGTCTTGTCATATAATCATATAATAGAATATTATTCAGCCTTTAAAATGAAGGAAATCCTACATTCATGTGACAACATGAATTTACCTGGAACACCTTTTGTTAAATGAAACAAGCTAGGTATAAAAGGACAAACACTACATGATTCTGCATATGTGAACTATTTAAAGAATAAACCTCATTGAAGCAGAAAGTATCAGGGTGCATGTTGGGGCTGTAGAGAAAGAGGAAATGGGTAATTGTTGCTTAAGAGATATGAAGTTTCAGTGATGCATGAGGAATAAGCTCTACTAATCTGATGCACCATGGTTTCTACGTTAAAATACGATATTTTGCATTTCATACTGTTAAGATAGTAGATCACATTTTAATTGCTCTTAACACTTCTCCCAAAATATGCAAACACACATACTCTCTCTTTCACACACACACACACACACACAAATAAGTCAAGAACATTTTTAAAGGTGATAAATGTGTTTAGTACTCAGATAATAATTTTTGGTCATGCTTGTAGACATTTGTCCAAACTCAACAAAAATGTTTACATTGAGTATGTGTAATTTTATGTAAGAATTATAACCCTATAAAGATTAAAACAATAAAAATAAAAATCCTTGGTTTTCTGGGCATAGGGTTGCATGCTAGTAATCACAGCTACTAGGGAGACTGAGAACAGAACATCAGAAGTTCAAGGCTAGCCTGGGCAACTGAGGAAGACCTGTCTTGAAATAATAATTATAATTATTGTTATCATGATAATAATAATGAGGACTACAACTTTGTGGTAGAACATTAGGATGTTCCAGGGCTTGGGTTCCATTGTTAGCACCACCGAAAAAAAACAAAAACAAAAAGAAAAAACAAACAGAAAACTGGTTTTAAAAAAAATCATCCTTATTTTCCCCTTCATTTTTTGGGTTCCACTTAGTGAACCCTGATGCAGTTCTATAGACAATTTTGAAAAATCATTTTAAAAACAGAACAATAATCAACTTTGTCAAAAAATAGCAGAGTGGTTGCATTCGCTGGAATTCTTACTTATTTGAAATACACAAACTATGTTTAATTCATTCATTTTGGGCTTTTGTTTTAGTTTTTAGTAAACATACTGGGGTTTGTATATGCATGCCAAGTATACAGAACATTTGGATCTAACTAACTTATTGTTTTGTGTTTAATATAGTACAACATTTTTCTCTCTTGGAATTCTATATAGTTATGATTCTACTACCATTTTCTTGTTTTTCAGTTATTGATCCAAGGGAAGTCTGAGATTCATATAAAGTCATTCATATTACTTTACAATATTAATGTCTGAGAGAAAGATTGGAACTCTTTTTTCTGGTAATCTTTATATGATGGGAAGATATAGGTGCTGATATTCATCATGTTCACAACACTGATAAATTTTGCACTTGTCATGAAGATAACCATAAACAAGTAGACCATATAGGTGGACAACTAGCCTGATAGATATCCTTTGAGTTCCAGAAATTCAATATTTCTTCAAACTAGAACAATATCTAGTCACCCAATTCAGTGAGTGAAAAAAAATGTTTTATTTTTCTTAAATGAGTTTAGGTTAGAATTATGTTCATTGAAATTGTAGGAGTCTAGCATGACTGTTATGATTCAAGTTCTCATTGTATTTTGATTACTAAACATCTTTCTCTGTTTCTTTTTTTCTTTATTTTTTTCTTTTTCAAGACTGCATTTTGATTCATTGTATACAAATGGGGTATATCATTTCATTTCTATGGTTGTGCACAATGTAGATTCATACCATTCATGTAATCATACATGTACATAGAGTAATGATGTATGTCTCACTCCTCCATTTTTCATGCCCCTGCCCTCTTCTCCCTCTCATTTCCCACTACATAATCTGAATTTTCTCCATGATTGTTTCTTTATTGTTATAGCTTGTGTAACTAGTTTGCAGTCAAATTTGATTCTTTCTTGAGAAATGTTTCATCTCTTAGTCAAATTTAAATGTTTAGCAAAAACATTCCTGTTTCCCATATTTTCAGATCTTTAGCTGGTTCCTCATTATTGCCACCAGGCATTAATGTTTCTCATGACCTCTAATCCATAATTCTAAATGTATACTTTTATAGAGAATAGAACAAATCTTCTATTCATCCTTGGTGGAAATTCTCTAAATACTTTATGGAACTTATATTGTTCTTATAATATCATTTTTGAAGATAAAATTTCCATTTGTTCCTCATATATCAAGATATCTTAGGCTTCAACTATATGCATTGTCTTTTTGGAGTTATATTCCTGATCATCTGCTTTTTCCTTAAAATAGTATTTGAAATTTTACATAGGTCAATAATTTAGGTGGAAGATGGATAAACAATGTTATCTATAAGTAGTATCTATCAAGTTTGCATACATGTCAACCAAAATATCTCTTATTAAAAACAGTCTTGATGTCGGATGTATATTCAGATATTCATATAGTTAAACTTGAACTATCCTTGTAAATCCTTACTATGGGTTGGATAGGTTGGATAGTCCAGAGGCAGTATGTTTTGATAAAAATAAAATAATAATATACTTTTCAATTAAATTCACAAAGTATACTTTGTGTAAGATGTATTTTTCTCTATGTGTTGGTACATATATTTGTATATACCTATATATGTGATATACATATTTATAAACATATATCCCAAAATATGAACAATGATATTGATCTCAAAAAAATCTGTAATTTGTCTGATGATTCTTTCATAAACAAAATGGGTAATCATAATTCTTGAAGAATAAAAATATACATGTATGGCAATAGGCAAACCAGTTAGGGCTGCTCTCATAAAAGTCTGGAAGCCTATGACTCTAATGCTTTGTAAAATGGCTAGTTTCCAATCCCAACCAGTCACAGACTTAATATGGTCCATCCTCATCAACATAGGCATCTTTCCCAGGTAGAATCATTGTGTCTTTTTAAACTGCTATGACTCCAGCAATAACCTGAAGTTTTACCTTCCAATGTATGACTTTTATTTCTAAACATTAAATTTTAAACAAGTCTTGATTTGGTTTTAAATCAAACTGTTAGTGGAATCGTGATGGAGCGTATTTGAATGAAGTTTTAGAAAGAATCATTTTCTTCTGAATATACATCTAATAAAAACCATGTAATAAATTTTTTCCTTGTCTTGCTGACATGATTGTCTTCCAGAAGATTTGGAGTATAAACTGAAACTTCAATTTTTATTTAATTTTAACACAAAGAAGTTCTACCTCCTAAAGTATAGTGATGAGAAATCTGGGGAGAGAAGTACAAACATTCTGAGCATGGTCAGAATCACATTTTACTATGCAGAAAATAATATTTTAGAAGTTTTTAAAAGTATGGGAGTAATTCAGTGGTAATAGAATATAACATTATAGAAGATATTAGGATATGGAATGCAACATGGCAGACTGACCAAGAGCAACTAATTTTGGACATGTAAATTACTAATGATAAACTTTTCATAGTATCTGCAAAATAAAGATAATAATAGCACATATTATTAGTATTAATAGGGCTTTCTGAAATTTTTAAGTGAATTAAAATACATGAATTGCTTAGAATAGTACATAACAAAGGATTTTACCAAGGAATTCTAATCATTCATGAATTCAATAAATGGTAAGTAAAAGAAAAGGAGCACTATAAAAACAATGTGGTCAGTTAAATAGTTCTTTAATGAGGATTTATGAGTATTTTATTCTGTAAAAAGGTACACTTACCTATAAACAAATACATCAATAATAGGACTAAAATAGACTCAGTGTGTCTACTATAAGATTAATTTTGAATATACATGTCAAAACTCTAAGAATATTCATGATTATTAATAAATTCAATGTTTTAGGCAAATCTTAAAGAAACAAAACAGACTACTAAATATAATGTATTTGATTTTTTTGCCAACTGCAAAGTTTTAGTGATTAACAGTGGAGGAAGTTTTCTCTTGTAACAAATGACACAGACATTAAATGAATTAAAATCTCTAGACACTGGTGATTATAAAAATTGTTTTATGTTTTAAAGTGTGATTATGAAATCATTTCTAACTTTTGATAAAGTATTGCAAATCATAGAATTACAGATAAAATTTTAAAATGAATAAGTGTTAATATGCTTTTTATAAATGGGATAATGATTTATTTTAAGACCCACAGGCAATATTTTTACACTAATATTTTTGAGTAGTAATTGTAAGCCAAAGGACTTCTAAGCAAATTTGTAGTTGACAAAGTGTTAGTGCAAAAATAATTGAAGTCTTTCTTTTCTGCAAGACTAGCCAAGAGACTGCACTTTCTTGACTTAGAAGTTTTGCCACTAAGAAAATGAAAGATTTTATTAAATTCTACTTGACTTTTTTTAACATAGTGCTTTACAAATCCATGATTTTGTGCTTCTTCCCTGGTGTGGGTAAAATTTCTCAAACTTTGTCGAGTAAAAAATCTGGACAGATGATGGTTGTGAGTTTAGAGTAGAAAACTCCTGACTTTCCATCCCCCAACCAATGAACCAAGTAAACATCTACACATGGATCAATTCTCTCTGAAAGAAAATCAGAACTAGTTCTGAGAGAGTCACACACAAAACAACTAAGAGAATATCCATATAAAAACAGGTAAGAAAAGTTACAACTCACTTCAGTACAAACTGGACCCAGGACATAGTGCCTTATAATCAGGAAGAAATCTCCAACTCCCAGCTTCTTCCAGGCTTTGGGTCACAAATATTGCACAGCAACTTTTGTTTAAGACCCAGATGATATGGGTCTTAAATCATGCAACTCTGGGGCATGCAAAGGAGTCTGCATTAGCCAAGTTTCCTTGACTACAGAGAACAAATAGGTGACTTTAAGCAAACATGCAAACATTTCCAGATGCCATATCCCTAGTATGAGTGCAGAAAGAAAAATTGGTTGTGAAATTTTCTAGCTGCTCCTGAGGGTAAGGTTTCTCACCAGCCTGCATTTGAGAGATGATGGAGTAAGAGAAACAGCAGACCCCAGGAAGAGTGAATGGAAGAGTGAGGTATGCCTGTGTTGCTTTCTCCCCACTTTAGTGATAAATTCAGGTCTGCAGATTCTCTCAGAAAGCACTTTATGTATACACTGAGTGCCCCAATTTTTACAACTCATACCCAGGGGACTGATTTCCCAATGACCCAGCTCTGGAATGTGAAAAAGTCCTGCATTCAGGACCTTATGAGGAAAGTGACTGTCTGAGGTATGCCCATTTTAAAACCATAGAGAACAAAGAGTGGTTTCTTGGTGGACATCCATCTAACAGCTATGTGGCTGTATGAGAGTGTGCCTGAGATTGCGATGGGAAGCAGAGTGAAAAGGCATTTTCCACAGATTCTCTCACAGGTTTAGTGCAGAACAAATTGGAGATAAATTTTGGTCTCAGCTTTTTCCTGAATCTGAAACACAAATCTAATATTCCAACTTCTCCCACTACTTCTTAAGGGACTGGATTCTATTTCACCAATCTATGAAGCATTGAGCACACTTGTCACTTCCTAATCTGCTGAGGTGCCATGAAGAAGAAATACAATGATTTAGACAGATAGGTTTGAGAGGCACTTTGAATCTCTACCTAGGTTGAGTTTGAGGTTTGGGTCCACCATGAGGCCAGTCTGATGGGGAAGGTTAGTTATCTAATGAAATTAAGAAACATGGAAATCCATTTCAGACAAGTGAGTGATATACCCACACAACAACCCAAAAGAAAGAGTGATATGAAATTTATTTAATAGAAATATATTATTTGAACATAACTGAGAAATTAACAACACTGAAATTTTCAGTAAAAGGAATCAACAGCAGATTAGATTAAGTGGAAGAAAATATCAACAAACTTGAAGTCAGGGCAGTGGAAACCATCAAATCTCAGGAGCCAAAGGAAGAAAACTCCATAAGATTATCAGCAGGTGTTTTAGAGAAACTAAAGGGCATGGGATGATATATTCAAAGTGCTAAAAGGAAAAAAATCTCTAACCAATAAAATAGTTCAGCAGAATTGTCCTATGAAAAAGAAGAGGAGACAGACTTTCTAACTCAAATAAAAGCAAAGAGAATTCATCACCACTGGATGTTTCTTACAATAAATGCTAAAACTAGGTCTTCAATAGGAATGGGAGTTGCTAAACAATACCACATCAGTGTAAAAAAGCCTGAAAATCATTATCAAAGATAAATACATAGATAAAAAAGGAACATTTTATTTCTATTATACTGGTAGGTAAATTGATGGTAGTCATACTATGAAAGTTAAAAGATAAAATATTAAGAACTACTATACATAAGTTATATTAGTGAATACACAGTAAGATGATTGTAAAGTGTGATATCAATAACGAACATGGTGGAAGATGGAAACATAAGATTAGAGCATTCTTGCATGCAAGGAAGGCTAAGTAAGTTGTTACCTTAAAACAGAAAAAAATAATAAGCATAACATCATATGTAAGCTATGTGGTAATCATAAAATATCTTGTAGAAGTAATGAAAAAGAAAAAGGAAGATCACATTTCAAAATTATCAAGGCCCATGCTTTTGTGGGGATGTATTTTTATTTTTCTCTGATCAATAGCTAGGAATGGAATCTCTTGAACCATAGGATGTCAATAACAAATTGCTCTAGACAGACATTGAAGACTCTTTCACTGAGGAAGAGAGGTTGAACTCAACTCAGCTGAAACCAAAGGCAGGAGAGTATTCAAGTGCTGGCTTACGCTAGAGAGAAGCTACTAGAAAAGTCAGACGTCAGGACAGAAGTTGTTCATGTGACCAGATGGCGTAGCTTTACTCATTGGAATCTCACAAATGTCATGCAAGTACTGGGGAAAGATATTCTCTGTGTCTTAAAACTGGCAAGCTATGATTTGTATCTCAAAGAAGCACAGATGAAATTTAAAAATGAAAGTTTTCTAAAGTATATGCTCTTTAAAAGAAGAAATTAAAAATCCATATCAGAAAAAAAAAAAAAAAAAACAAACTTGTCTAATGTCTAGCAGGCTGAAGGAACCAATAGAATCATCTTGGTCCACATCAATTTGTGTTTGACTTCATAAGACATGGTCAAATTGTCTTCCAACATAGTTATAACCACTTTTTCATTTCCACCTTGTGTTAGGTCAAATACTAGAAACAATTCATCAGCAAGTGGAAGAGTAAACAAATTGTGGGCTATTAAATGATGCTCAAAATAGAAAGAAATGATAACTGATATATTTTTAAAACGTGGCTGATTCTCACAACCATATTGATTGAAAGAAGCAAGGGAAGAAAGAGTCCATTTGCATAAAGGTCTAAAAAAAAAATCAGACTTCAAAAACATAATTGAAAGCATTCAAACTATACATAAATTTGGGAAATATTTTCATTTTAATAATAAGCCTTTTTGATGGACAAACAAAAATCATTCCATTAATTTAGAACTTCAATTTCATTAAACAATAGTGTGTAGTTTTCAGAACATAAGTTTTGAAGTTATTGGAATAAATTTATCCCTAAGTACTTTCCTGTTTTTCTTTTCTGTTTTTTTGTGTTTGTTTGTTTGTTTGTTTGTTTGTTTTTGGTACCAGGAATTGAATCCAGGGGCACTTAACCACTGAACCACATTTCCAACTTTTTTTTATGTTTTATTTTAAGACAGGGTCTCACTAAGTTCTTAAGGCCTTGCTAAGTTGTTAAGGCTAGCACTGAACTTACAATCCACATGCCTCAGCCTCCTGAGCCTCTGGGATTGGTGTACACCACCATGCCCAGCCTTTTGATGCTATTTTAAATACAATTTTTCATTTTATTTTTGGAGTGCTACTTGCTAGTTGTGAAGGCCCAACTGGTCCTTATTTAGGTGCCTTCAGCCAAGGCTCCATCTCTGCTCTGGTTCCTGCCTGTTAACTAAAGGGATGGCAGACATGGAGCACTAGAAGATAAAGAAAAGACAAACAGACACACATAGGGAGAAAAAGCTGGAGCCAGGTGAAGCTTGACTGACTCCAGAGTTAACGCAGCAAGTTTATTATATAGGTTTCATCATCAAAAGGTTAATTGTGGGTAAGTTCCAGCAAAGCAAGCAATCTGAAGGACACAGGACTGGCAAGATATTAGGGTCATCTTGTTTTACTCAAAATTCTCTATCCCTGGGAGAAGGCGCTGCACTCCAGGCCTTGATTGATAGAGCTGTACACCTTCACGCATATCCACCCTGAGATTTTGCTGAGTTCATTTGTAATTTCTAATAGCTTTTTGGCAGATGGCTTAGTATTTCTTGTATTGGAATCATGTAACATGCAAATAGATAAAATTTTGCTTCTTTTTTTTCCAATCTGGACAGCTTTATTTCATCATCATGCCTTATTTTCCTAACCAGAATTGTCAGTTAAATGTTGAATAAAAATGGTGAAAGCAGGGGGTAAAAAGTGTGATTAAAGTAGATTCAAAAGATTTTCCCTTCTCAAATGCACATTCTTAGCACCTTCATCAAACATTTGTTCATTGTATATGCATGGATATACTTCTAGGTTCCTCATCCTGTTCCTTTCATCCATGGGTTTGTTTTTATGCCAATACCATGCTGTTTTGATTACTACAGCTTTGTAGCATGTTTTGAAGAGAGGTAGATCATGTTCCTTTCCTACTTTGTCCCTTGTAATTAAGATGGCTTTGGTGATTTGGGCATTTTGTGGTTTTATATAAATTTCATAATTGTATTTTTCTAATTTCTGTTAAGAATGCAATTAGGTTTTGATAGGAGATGCCCTGAATCACTTTGAATAGTATGGACATTTTAGCAATATTAATTCTCCAATCCAGGAACATACATTTAAAAGAGCAGATTCCTTGTAGCCTGTGTCTAGCAGTAGGTCTAGGAAGGAAAGTGAGGGCCTTTTTTTCTGGGAAGGGTGATATAAATGTTAATATTATCAAACATGATAAGCTCATTACATGAGCTTATCAGAACTCACCAAATTGTGTATCTACATTGAGTACATTTATTTGTAATTAACATCCTCAATAAAATGCATTTAAACTTTGTTAAAATTTAGTTTGTTCCATTTTATTTTCTTTTGGTACCATGGATTGAACCCAGGTTTACTTAACCACTGAGCTACATTCCTAGTCGGTTTTATATTCTACTTTGAAACATTGTCTCCTTAAGTTACTTAGGGCCTGTCTAAATTGCTGAAGCTGACTTTAGAACTTGTGATCCCCCTGCCTCAGTCTCTCAGCTGCTGGTTTATAGGCATGTACCACCACACCGAACATGTTCTAAAGTTCTAAGACACAATAGTTAACTAAATTCTTAGGTAGAAGAGAAAACACATGTCAATTGCTTTCCATTTTCATTGTAAATAAAGTGCTAATAGTTAAGAACTTTCTTTAAAAAAAAAAGGATTCTGAGGAAAAGAATAAGAAAACAGAATGGTAGAAATACCTTCTCAAAATGTATATTGATTCTTTTGTTATAATTATTAACAAAGGTCCCTAATATGTTCATTAAGTGATAGCCCTAAACTAATTAGTATTTAATTTTTTTCCCATTCTTCCTGTAGCTTCAGTTAACTTTTTGGTCACTGTGACCAACATGCCCAACAAGAACAACTGAGAGGAGGGAAGGTCAATGTGGGGCTGATGGTATCGGAGATCTCAGTCCATAGATCCAAACTCAATTTCTCAGGGTCCAAGATGAGGTGGCATATAATGGGAATGAGTCCAGGAGAGGAAAACTGCTCATGGCCAGGTCAGGAAAGAGAAAGAGAGAGAGAGAGAGAGAGAGAAAACAAAAGACAGAAGGGGACTCAGGAAGAAGAGACCTTCCAGGACACATCCTTAGTAACCCACTTCTGTCAACCATCCCCACCTGCCTACAGTTACTATCCAGCCTGTTCAACTAAACTAATAGATCTTCATTGGGTTATAGCTCTGACAATTGAATCATTTGACCCCTGAATATTCTTAAATTAATTAACAAGAACTTTTGAGGGATGCTTTATATCCAAACCATAACACATATAAATAACCTTTAACTCAAGTATGTAAAAAAATCACAATATTCAAATATTCTGGAGAAAGTTTGTTTTAGGAAAAAATACTTTTTCTCACTTGAGAAATTTTATTAGACTTGCTTTTACCTGTTCTATGATTATATACATTTCCAAGTTTCCTTTACTATTCTGATAAAATTTCAGAAACTTTTTGTCTACTTCTTACCCTAGTAAACTTAATATAAATGTGATTTTTACATATTTGAATAGAAAGACAAATAAAACATGATTTCTTTGAGAACAGTTATCAGTCCACTTGATCAATGAATGGATACAGATAGCATATTGTGATTTCTGTTGTCATTTGACAATATATATATCATGAAATGCCGTGGGATGATGAAGAAGTGTGTTATAGGAAGGATTGGGATTAATTGGTTAATCATGTAGTCACAAAGTGATGATAGTGATAGGAATAACAGTGTGCCATGGGACTTGGTCTTTTTCCGGACTTCATTAAACATCTCAGTAGTGTGCTCATCATTAGTTTGTTTTTCCTAAGTCCTTCCAGTTCTGTCTTTTTACAAGGGACTGGCTTATACATTTACATTTCCCAACTCCAACACAATTACATGGTAGTGATAGGAAAGAACAGGATGGAGGAGAAAAAGGAAGGGGAAAAGGAAGAAGCCAGGATATGCATCCCTAAGTGTTAGCCACCTTTTTCTCTATTTTAGTTCCTTCCCCAATTTCTTCTTTGTGTTATAGTTTAGATATTAGTTGTACCCCAAAATCTTATTGTAAAACAATGCAAGAAGGTTTAGAAGTGAAATGATTGGGTTATGAGAGCTTAACCCACTTAGTGCATTAATCCACTGATAGGGATTAACTGAGTGGTTACCGAAGATTGGTAGGTTGTGGCTAGAGGAAGTGAGACCCTGAGGGTGTGAATTTGGAGTATTTATTTTGTGTCTGGAAAGTGGCATCTCTCTCTCTCTCTGTTTCCCTATGGCCGTGCCCTGAGCCAATTTCCTCCACCATCTCTTCCACCAAGATGTTCTGCCTCATCTCAGTCCTAGAGGAATAGAGCCAGTCATCTGTGGATTAAGACTTCTGAAACTGTAAGCCCCAAATAAACTTTTTCTCCTAAAATTATTCTTGTCAGGTCTTTTGATCAGTATAGTGAAAAAACTGACAGAAACACCAGGTAGTGCTGGAAAGCCCCACTGCCTTCAATGAACTTTTTACTGATTTGCCCTTTATCTTTCCTGATACAGGTGCCAAGTTCTTTATAATTGAATGGAACATGAGGTGAGGTTAAAAAAAAAAAAAAAAAGTTGACAAATGTACTTTCATTTTTGTGCAGTTATAAAGCAATTTGCCATGGTTTATTAAGATTTAATTATTTTATATATGCTCATGAATTTTTATACTTATAGAAAGAGGACTATAACTACATGCTACATAAGATGCCTCAATGGTGGTTTATGAGCTCATGCTTGGGAGAAAATGTCCTGTGTGTATTCTGGAAGAAGATGCCAAGAATAATTTTGGGATATACAAAGAAACACCTGTGAAAGTAAAAGGAGAAAACAAGTCTGGGCAAAGAAAGAAGTCAAACTTCAGTGCAGTCCTGAGAAAACTGGGAGACTAATAGAGAACTTGAGAGTGAAGCCTGCCCTTCAGAATATCCCATAGGACTTAATGGTAGGGCACTTCCATTCATGCCTTACCACATGCAGTCTGTCCAAGTAAGGGTGAGAGTGTTTTTATAGATGAGTTTCATCCCAAAGAACCTGTAAATTGCCTGTCCCACACTGTAATACCCACTGAAATTCTCAAATGAACAGCAAGTCTTCTCTTTAAGAGTGAGTCGTATGCTGTGACTTAAGGTATTCCACCTCTTGGCTTTGAGTCCTGGACTTAAGTTTAACACATTCTATGATATTATAAATCTTTCAAGTTTCTCTTTTCCTCAATTCACTCCTCTGTAAAATTAAATAACAATCCTGCCAACCTGTGAGGACCAGTTTTCCATTTCAGCTTGGCTAGGCTATGGTGCCTAATTATTTGGTCAGATACTACTGTAGATATTGTCATGAACCTATTTAGCCAATGTGATCAATATCAAAATTGGTAGGTTGACTTTGAGTAAATCAGATTGTACTCCATATGTAGGTGGATCTTAACCAGTTTTCATGTGGATTCAAGAGAAAGGGCTGAGGTTCCTAAAGAATTCATCTGTCTTTGTACTGTCTTTAGACTTGACAGTGCAATTTTTGAACCTTGTGGAAATTCCCAGCCTAAAGCTCAGTCACAAAGATTTACAATTGACCTGACCCACAATCAAATGAAGCAGTTCCATAAAATTAATCTCTATCTTTGTCTATATGTATATTAAAATATAAATATGCATGCACACACTCATTCGTACACATGCAAAACCATGGGTTGATGAACAATGGGGATATATTCTGAGAAATGACTCAATAGTTGATTTCATCATAGAGTATACTTACACAAAAAAAGAAGGCTTCAACACCACTAGAAGATATGATTTTATAGGACCACCACCACATATGCAGTTCATTATTGGTTGATACGTTGTTCTGTAGCACATCACTGCATGTACCCCTTGGTTCATTAATATACAACTCACAAAACTGTCATATGACTTAAATATTTTGGGCACAGTACCTAATGAACAAAATACATATTGGTTCCTACTGTTTACCACAGAGTTTCTATTTGTTACTAGCTTATGAATCAGGAATACTTCACCTTAAGTACAAAAACAATGAACTATATGTTTGAAGATGAAGTCAAGGTTTGGTTCTTACACACACGATTTGTTATTTTGATTTGAACTATGCATACTCAAATTATTATCTTTTTGTGTGAGATAACAGAATTGAACCCCTTGTGTGAGATAACAGAATTGAACCCCACGGCTAACTTATCACTGAGCTGTAGTCCCAGACTTTTTTATCTTTTTTTTTTTTTTTTTGAGATAAGGTCTCAGTTGCCTAGGCTGCTCTTGCTGAAGCTGACTCTGAACTTGCTTAGGCTGGGCTTGCATGCCTACCTTGGCCTTCTGAGTTTCTGGGATTATAATCATGTGCCACCATACCCGACTTTGCATATTTTAACTAAGTGATCTAATGATTATATATGCTCTGAAATAGAATGTTATTATTTTTCATTGTAGTTGCCTAGACACTTTGTTTCTCCCAGCAAGTCTCTGAAAGTTTATCATGCAGACTGTAGTGTAATAGTAACCACCTTTTAGCACTAGAAGACTGTAAAATCCACTGTATGGTGTTTCAATGCATGAAGGTGCTTTCTGAGTGTTTTATGTAGCATAATCCATTTACTAAAACTTGCAGTGCCCCTTATTTTATGAGGTTCTGCAAAGATGACAGATGGTCCTTAACGTTTCACCCTGGGAACTCTCTCTCAAATAAAGTTGTCTATATAGGAAACTATGAATATAGATTCAATTGTTTAAAGGATGAAATTCATCCAATTATAACACTATTTATTATGAGGTTCACAAAAAACGTTTCACTAAAACAAAATGTACTGGAATACAATGACTAACTCAAGCTGTCTCTTAATTGTTATGCAAAACATTATTGCAAAACTGTTTATTGATGCATGGATGTTAAATGTCTGACTGCCTGTGTATGGACAATATGGAGAGATTATTTACATATAGATTTCTCTATTTTACCCATACCTTCTCATCATAATCTATAGGATGAAAACCCTCAAATCTCCATTTTAATAACAAATTAATTTCTCATATCTTCTATAGCTTAAGATTCACTATAATATATGGTTGTAAAATTAGTCCAACAATTAGGAAACTATTCAGAATCAACTGCATACTTAGAATAACTGAGTAAAAGAGTTGGCAAATATAAGTGTTTAATTATCAGCTTTGTTTTTAACATGAAACATGCTAGTTATGCATTTTTTTATATTTTTATGTAGACAGGGTCAGAAAGGAAATAATTTATGGTAGGACAAGAATCAAGTCTTTATCAATTTAGCACACTTATATCAATATATTTTGATCCCACACAAACCTAGATCAGCAATATAAATGTACTTCCCTTTGGAATCCATTGAAAAGTGTGATACTTTTTCAGACTCAATAAAACAATTAAGTTAGAAATTTGATCATCTTGATGTAAGCATATATATTCCCCAAATCATTTTAACTTCCTTGCATCATATCAGTTAAATCTAAATTATTACCTGTTGTATACCTGAAGAATTTGAAATCAAGAGACATATGATTCAGGTGGGCTAGGAATATAGCTCAGTTGGTAGAGTACTTATCTTGCAAAGGTCCTGGGTTCAATACCCAGCACCGCACCGCAAAAAAAAAAAAAAAAAAGAGAGAGATATATGACTCAATTTTCAATTCAAGTTATGGAAAGAGAAAACCCCTTCTTAGTACATACAATTAAAGAATGAAATCCCTTTCAGTTTGTCAATGGTTTATTGAATACCTACTCTGTACTAGCTATTATTTATTAGTATCAGTCACTTAGATTAATGTAACCCTCCTCCACAAGAGATATAAAAATGTAAATAATTTACTTTTATTTTATAAAGTGTTTTATTTTATCCTGAATTTTATAAGAATTATGCTTGCCTAGAGATAGCAAGCACTCCACCTTAAGTTCCTATTGTTGCTGTAACAAATTATAACAAACTTACAGCTTAAAACAACACAAATGTATTGTCCTACAGTCTAGTAGTCAAAATCAGTTTCCTTGGGCAAAAGGCAATGTGTTAATAAAGCTGCACTGCTTCTGGAAACTTTAGGAGAGAATTAGTTTCCTTCCTTTCCCCACCGCCCATCATCCAGCTGTATTCCTGAACTCCTGAGTCCTTTGCCTATCATCGAATCCAATGTCTCCAGCATGGCACTTGTCTGTATAATCAAATCTAGATTTACCTTCCTCTTTTTTTTTTTTTTTTTTTTTTTTCTTTTGGTACTGAGGATTGAACCCAGGGTCATTTTAACACTAAAATACATTCCCGGTCCTTATTTATTTATTTATTTATTTATTTATTTTACTTTCAGACAGGGTCTTGCTAAGTTGCTGAACCTGTCCTTGAACTTGCGATGCTTTTGCCTCAGCTTCCCTAGTTGTTGAGACAAAGGGCATGTGCCACCATGCCCAGAGTGTCCTCCTCTCTAAAGAGTAAACTCTCTTACAAATGATCCTTAATTTAATCACATCTATAAAGTTGCTTTTGTCACATCTGGTAATATTCACAGATGCCAGGGATTAAAACTTATCAGATTTGTTGTCCCTTTTCTGCCTAAACACGCCCCCAGATAATGACTCAAATCAAAACAGAGGTGTATTTTTCCTTCCTGTAAGTGAAAGTTTAGAATAGGAAATAAGATTTAGAATGACAGCATTCCAGTTTTGTCAGAGACCCAGGGTGGTTTTAGCTCTCTTCTGTACCATGCCTCATGTGTGACCCTCCTTCAAAGGGATTAAGATGAACTCTCTAGCTCTAGCCTTTATGTCTGTATTTTATAGATTAAGAAGGAAGGAAAGAATATCAAAGAAATATAAGTTTGCTGTCTTCTTCTCTTTTGAGGGTGTTTCCAGAAATCCCACCCATAAACTTCAAGTGCTTCTCATTTGCTAGAATACAGTCATATGCTCCTGTCTAGCTATGTAGGAGATTTAGACACAAATCATTTAGCTAAATACATTGTTGCCCATATAAATTAGGTTTGGGACGGATAACATGTGAAACGGGTGCCAAGATCTGCTGTTAAAATTTAAAAGTTTTATTAGAATATTTGGTATGTATAAAACAAAATGAATACATTATAAAGTGAGTAATTATATCAACTCTCAGTAAGACCATTGCTTACATAGCAAAATACAAACTTTTGTTTTTAAAATATTCCATCTTTAAAAGTAGTACTCCTTCTTTTGAGTTGATCTAAAAAAAGGAAAATGATATATGTGGCAGCTATGCTGTGTAAAAAATACACAGCAGTTGTCACCATGTCATGCAATACAATTCACAAAACTAAAATTAGAATGAAAGTACTGGGAATGAAAATATTGAAGGAAGTACACATGAAGATGACTCATTTTCCTTTTAGTGAAGGAGGAGAGAATTATTCTGCGAGAATTTCCTGCAGAAATTTGGAAAAGTCTATTGTAGTTGACTTTCCCTACTAATTAGGTAACTAAGATGTAAGTAACAAATTCAATCACAGGTAAAAACAGATATTTCCAATATAGTTGAAGTTGTTTTCCACTCAAAAATGGAAACATAATGATGAATGATATTTCAAAGAGATAGTACGGGAAGTAAGATAAAAATTTCTGGTAATTTTTTTTAGTAATATTCTTTAGACGTGCTGAAACTACTTTTCTGTTACCCATATCACCATGCTATATACCTTGAGTTTGAAACCCAAGTATATTATATATGTATTTAGCTTTCTCAGCTATTTACACTGAAAACTGTATCTACACAGAATTGCTTCCCTGTAGCACAATCCACAATGTTTGCCTTTGAGGTTTCAGACATCAGAGGTAACTTTGAAGTGTTCAGCTAAGTGCCCTGCACTCAGCAACGTGACACTACTCTCTGCTAGTGTGCTTCCATCTCACTCATTGCTCCCTTTCAGGTGCCTCATGTCCCTCTGACTCTCCTTAAATGTTGATGTTTGTCAGTTATTTTCCATTCCCTCTATTTGATCTCTGTGGGAGATTTCATTGTCTTGTTTATGACTTTTAAGTCTGTAACTCTAACCCCAAATCTCTACTGTAAACTCTATCCTGTAGGTTTAAATGTCTATTGATGTTTTCCATGGAAATGCCCCATGGGTACCTCTAACAGAGCCTGTTTAAAGCAAAATTCTCTTCTTCCCTCCTACAAATCTACCCTTTCTCTATTGTTTCTTCTCTTAGTAAAAGGCACCATCATCCTCTCAATAGCAAATGCAGGAAATACAATATTATTGTATATTTACCTCTCCTTTGTATTACTTTGTGTCTCCTTACTTCAACACCTCTGCTATATCCAACACCATGTCCAAAATATATCTAGAATCTCTCTGCTTTACTAATAGGAATCCACAATGAATACTCACAAAAAGATTTCAATGATTCTTAGTCTGAACTAAACCACTGCTTTGCAACTGACCTCAAAGTCCTTTTGTATTAATGAAGCATCTTTCCAGCCCCATGCCCACACTGCAGAGTATCTTCTGAAAGCTTGCATCTCATCCTGCTTATTTCCTCATAAGAAACTTTGGGTAAAGACCAGTTCCCTTGGGAAGACTAGAAAAGTTCTTCATAATTCCTTTTCTTTCCATGCATATCTCATTTTTTCTCACTCTAGGCTTCAGATTTTTAAACAAAATTATTAATATTTAAATTCCTGAATTTGCCACATACTCTTATGACTTCACTGAATAAGCATAATATCTGTTTTTTCTAGCTGAACATCCCTTTAATTCAATTGCTTATTCATGTTTTGGGCCTCAGTTTTAATGTTTCTTGTCTTTAATCTGCCATAAAGTACACACACACACACACACACACACACACACACACACACCACTACCTGATCTACTCTAGTAATACTCTCTTATCTTTTCTGATCTTTTCTTAGACATAAAGCTTCAAAGAATATCTGGATGCTTGCATAAGTGAATAGAATAAACTTATAATTGCCTCTAATATTTTCAAATGATGATTAATGTCTGTGCTAATCTGTGTAAAGATAATTTTAAAAAGCAATGTCCAGTACCTGAGTGCTGAGAGTACTGCTCACACAGGGAAACAATATAAAGTTCTCTAATATCCTCCTCATTTTCTTTCTTAAAACTTATTTTAAAAGAGGAAATTATGGTTTGACACTCCTTAGATGAGTCGTTTCTTTGATGTAGGGAGTGCTCACAATAACCTTGAATGTACTCTTTCTTTTCTGAACTCTTCCATATGAGGTAGAAAATGTTCCCATTTTGATAAGTTCATCTTCTTAAATATATTTGGAAACTTATTCCCTTTTTAATATTGTCCAAAGAGATTTTTAAATTCTTTGATCTTCTTTTATACATTTTCCTGATTCAGTAGTCAACAGCTATCATTATTTTTGTGCATTCTAGTGTATTTAGATTATTTTTCATTTTTACTTTATTTGGCATTTACAGTTTTTTAAGTAGAGGTATTTTATTGATATGTAAGTACTTATTAGGTCAGAAAGATATGATTTCTGTAATACAGATTTAATACATGAAAAGACAACAAATTCCAAGATCAGATTGGATGAGTCTACTTTAGGAATACTGAATCAAGGAAAACATTGAGAACTAGTGTTCTAAGACTGTAATAACAATAATGATAACAATAGCAGTAGTAAAATTCTCTACCTTCTGTCTTATGTATACTTATTACTAAGAAATCCAAGAGTTTAGCAAATGTCAAAATACTCAGAAGGAATTGTTTCCCAACAGATACCCAAATTGTATCCACTGGAGAAGTTGAGACCAGAGGGATCCTTATGAAATGTTTAGTAATCACAGATATATCTAAATATGACATGAATATCATAGCAGAAATGAAAGTTCAGCAGTTATCTGAGCAAACATAACTTGGAATCTTCTGCTTTTCTTCTAAACATAGCTTCAGAAAAGAGTTCATGTACTAAAGGTTAGTCAGGCAGGACAGTAATAGGTTAAGTACATACTTGAAGTAAGTATTTAACTCAGAAAGTTAAATAGAGATGTTTTGGGTTTGTTTTCTTTTCTTTTTTTTTTTTTTTTTTTTTTTTCCTTTTTCTTTCCCCAGATTCACTGATTCAGTACCTTTACTGAAGGGTATCATAAGGAGCAAAATCATCACATTCTTAATTATTTCAGTCAAGAACTATTAATGGATGCAAAAACTAATGGAAAAATTTTTGATGAAATTAAATATTTATATAGTCTTCTTACAAAATATGTATTTGATTACAAAGGAAAAAAAATCTAACTGCACAGTGCAGAGTCATCAGGCGCCTCCTTAGTGAAGTGATCAATGTTAACATCACCAGTCATGGGGAGAATTAAATTGTGCACCATCTAATATATGCAATGAGAAGAAATACATCATTACTCTATGATATTTTTGCCAAAAATACATTACCAGAGGTGAATCATGAGGACACATCAAACAAATTTAAATTGAAGCCCATTCTTCAAAATAACTGCTGGTAATTTCAAGTTTCAAGGTCATGAATATCAGCACAAAATGTCATTGATCAAGATTGAAGGAAATTAGACAAATAACTGAAAAGTAAAGATCATCTTGGAGTTAGTCATCATCCTATGAAGGATATTATTGGAATCACTGATAAATCATGAATGATGACTATGCATTAGAAGATCATGATTTTGTATTGATATTTTGAGTACATAAAAAATATTCTATTTCGTAGAATATATTCACTAAAGATTGCAGAATGATGAGATGTCAAATCAGCAATTTACTGTCAAGAGTCTTAAACAGAAAGGGTTCTCTATTCTCACTGCTTTACTTTAAATTTTAAATGACTTAAAAATAAGAATAAAACAAATGTAGGGAAAAATCTGAAACTTTTTTCTTGGATGTGTTTGAATATAATTCTGAGTTCATTTTAATTATAAAGAAGATACCCTCTACCTAAGAATTGTCTTGGTTACGGGAGATAACATGTTACTTATCTAACAAGTTAATATAAAAATTTTTATAAATTTTAGGAAATTGAGAAATATTACCTACCAACTTCAATCCATAATAATGAGTGTTCATTAGTCACATATTAATAAATAGAAATTACTTTGACCATTCATGTGTGTGCATATATGTGTATATATATTAAATTCATATATATATTAATGCATTTTGCTTTTAGCTTTGAGTACTACTCCCATCTCATCAAGTTCATATATTCTTTTATTAAATATTTTTCCTTTTTTTTGTTCTGTTAGTTATATATGACAGTAGAATATATTTTAACTTGTTATGTATAAGAAGTAAAACTTCCCATTCTTCAACATGATGTGGAATTATATTGGTCATATATTCATATATGCACATAGGAAAGGAATGTCTGATTCATTCATTCTACTGTCTTTCTTATTCACATTTCCCCTTCCTTCTCTTCATGCCCTTTTGTCTAATAAAAAGTATTACTAATCTTCTCTATGCCCCCAGCCCCCATTGTGATTTACTATCCACATATGGGAAAGAATATTCTGCCTTTGGTTTTTTGGAATTGGCTTATTTGACTTAGCATGATAGTTTTTATTCCGTCCATTTACTGGCAAATGCCATAATTTCATTCTTCTTTAAGACTGAGTAATATTCCATTCTGTATACATACCACAGTTTCTTTACCCATTTATCTGGTGAAGTGCACCTGGTTTGGTTCCATAGCTTAGCTATAAACATTGGTGTGGTTGTGTCAGTGCAGTATGCTGATTTTAAGTCCTTTGGGTATAAACTGAGGAGTGGGATAACTGGATCAAATGCTGGTTGTATTCCAAATTTTCAGAGGAATCTCCATACCGCTTTCCAGAGTGATTGCACCAATCTGCAGTCCCAACAGCAATGTATGAGTGTAACTTTTCCCCACATCTTAGATAGCATTTATTGTTACTTGTATTCTTGATAATTGTCATTCTGTCTGGAGATGGAATCTCAGTGTAGTTTTAGTTGCATTTCTCTAACTGCTAAATAATGTTGAAAAATTTTTCATATATTTGTTGATTGTATTTCTTCTTCTGTAAAGTGCCTGTTCAGTTACTTTGTTCATTTATTTAGTGGGGGTTTTTATTTTTTTTTATTTTTTTGGTGTAAAGTTTCTTGAGTTCTTTATATATCTTGGAGATTAATGCTCTATCTGAGGTGCAGGTGTCAGAGATTTTCTCCCATTCTGTAGTTTCTCTCTTCATTCCTGATTGTTTCCTTTGCTGTGAAGAAGTTTTTTAGTTTGAGTTCATCCTGTTTGTTGACTTTTGTTTTTACTTCTTGCTCTTTAGGAGTCTTGTTAAGGAAGTTGGTTCCTAAGCTGACATGATAGAGGGTTGGGCCTACTTTTTCTTCCAATAGGTGCAGGGTTTCTGATCTAATGTCATTCATGTATATTTTTTATGTTTATTTTTCCTACGTCTATTTACAAACTGCCCCCTTTCTATTTTCTAGAAATGTCATATAAAGTTTATATAATGACATCATATGAGCCTCAAAAACTAGTTTTCAAGATTGTTCACATACACAAATGTTAATTTTTATTTTGATAGACATTTCATGCTTCTTTATATTTCATCTGGACTCTTTATTTTATTTAATAAATGCTTATTTACTAGTTATTATTTTTGTGAATTCATATGTTAAGAATCTCAGATTTTGTTATGCGTAAGTAGGTACCTGTATGATTTAATAAATATTTTCCACTGGTCTCAAGTTATGTGTGACTGATAATCAATGAAATAAGGTCCAAGAAATTAAACTACTGATACTCCTGTGTTCTTTTTTTCTTTTGTTTTGCTTTTTTAAGATTTAGAGTTAGAATAGTTGATCTAAAAGGTGATTCCCCATTAGATTAACCTGGACAGAATTATAAATAGTCACATACCCACAGTACACCCTAGAGTGTAACTTAATTGTCCTGCTGACGCATGGTCTCTGTCATTTTTTCAAGCATCCAAGGAGATAAACATGAATACCATCAGAGTTGAAGTGTCAAGTCAGATGACAATGACTGTCATGCAATTTATTGCTTTCTGTTCAGGATCTACTTCTGACTTTACTCAATTAAGAAATCAGCAATAGATCTCCTTTTCTTGGTCAATCAATAGCATATTTTATCCAAGGGGGTTGACATTAATATAAAAATTAAATTTAATCACATGTTATCTAAAACATTGCTCCAGAAATTATTGACATTTTGTTTATTAGGCATGGAAATATTACCTACCAAGTCCTGAATAAAATTTTATAAAAGATGAAAACAAACATTCTGTGATATATAATTCCTCACTTTCATGATAACCCACAAACCAAAAGGGTAGGTAATATTCCATAGAATTTAGAGATTATTACTTACTGACATGGTTGCTCAATAAATTCTTCTTGATTTATTAAAACAAATGATAATTTTGTCTCATCACGTTTAAGTTTCTGCTGTCACAAATATTATCCATCTTCCCAAATCTGTCTGTACATCACTTTGTAGTCCCTTTGATTGACTGAAACATATCCTCAAGATCAGAGTTTGGATTATATTCCTGTCTAGACCCTCAGTTCCAAGTCAAGTACCTGGTCAAGTCAAAATGAATGAACAAATGAGAAACTAAAATTATGGTAAGCATGTTTGTTGATGCTAATATAGTTCTTTAAATTATAATATGACCTTTTTTCCACACATGACATTATTTCAACTGATATAAACAATATTTTTATTTTTTTCAAAGTCTATTAAAGTAAACTTTCTGTATATTCATATAGAAAGATAGAAAAACAAAGCTATTGAGGCTACTGCTATTAAATTGGAATGAGATGTTGTCTTTATACTGAAAAGTATCAAAATATGACCTGCTTTATTAGAGAAAATCTATATGCTTGGAATTATGTTTACATAAATTCCTTTAAATCAAGATACACTATATTCTTTAGTGGAAAAAAAATCCACTTGATAGGTATCATCCTATCTATATAAATACAAATAAGTTATTCATGCAGTCTCTTTCTAAACATTAGTTATTCATACAGTATCTTTCTAACACACAGTTTACATCCTTACGTTATTTCCTTGGCTTTCTCCTGATCTTATGTCTTGCTCATCTTTCTGTTTCCTACAGGTGGCTGACTTGGTCAATTACACTGCATTACGGCCTTTGGTTTTATGCCTTTCCTTGTCCTTGGCGTTCTCTTTGCTTCTTTATGATAGTGAGGATAATCCTCTTTTCAGTGGGCTCCTGTGGGGCTCAGCATCAAGGCTCTCAATAAAAATCTGAACAGTTCAACAATTTTTATTGAGTCTTGATTGAACAGCCCTTAGGGAACTAAGCACAGAAAACGAAGAGATGGGAAAAAGTCAGAAAGGGTTTAAATAGCCTCCGTCTAAGGACATACAGCATCAGTCCAACAGAACTGGCAATGCTGACAATTTAATGGCTTGGCTTGTACTCACCACCTAGTGCCAAATAGTGAGGCACAGAGAACAGAATTAAAAGTGGCATCTAAATTACATTTTTCTTTTCTTTTCATTTTGGAACTCTTAAAATTACAACACCATTGTGAATGGTCAATGACAACATAATTTTTTTAAGTGAAATCTTAACATTTAAGTTTCCTCCATTTTGATATTGTAACATGTAGAGAAAGAACATTATAAATCTGTTTATAGACCTGTGAGCTACTCAGTCACTCTAGCTTAATTTGTATATTGAACGTATATGAATAGGTCCAAAAGACAAGAATGTCAAGTCAAATTAGGCCTTTTTAAAATCATATTTTAAGTCTGTGCTCACTTTTTTATAAGGGAAATTAAAAGAGATGAATATAACCATCCAATAAATAATAGTTGGGAGGTACAGGTTGATCCGGTGGGTGCCCTTCAGAAAACACCATCACATTAGCAGTGTAACGGAAATAACTGGTGATGTGTTAGACAGAAGTTAACCAATTGTTTTCAATCAATTTGTATCCAACAGAGGATAATGACTATTTATTTAAAGGCACACTTGGGAGACTCAAGGAGATACTTAGTACTTTCTCCTGCCTCCCAGGAAGAAGCAGTTGCCAACTGATTTGAAGCAATAAAGCAGAACTTTTGTCTTATTATTCCTTGTTTTGGGGGTGTCACTAGGTACAACCACAGATATTGAGCTGATTTTTACTGAACTGTGAGGGCACTCACACAACTTACATGCAAAGAGTACAAGAGACTGCAGGAGGCCTTAAAAGCAAGGACATAAGCAAGTCTTTCCAGTCTGTGCAAAGGAGGCCATCAGGTGCCTGTCCTAGAACACACACTGATGTGTGTATAGATAGACATAAAAATCAGAAAATCAGTGCAGTATTTTTGATTAAAAAAGGGCAATTTGGTAAATCAAAGACAGAATGAGAGCTGGGGATATGGCTCAGTTGGTAGAGGGCTTGTCTTGCAAGCACAAGGTCCTGGGTTCAATCCCCAGCATGCAAAAAAAAAAAAAAAAAAAAAAAGACAGAATGATCTTTTCTTTGTTTACTTGTTTTTGCACAGCATTTTTAAATTACTAATTGAAAATTTTTCACTTATCTTCTGCTTATATTTTACTATGCAAAGTGAGAAATAAAGGTTTACATATAAATAAATTAATGAATAATGAGAGACTATTTTTATTTTCTTTCACCATTTCAATTTTTTTTTTTCACATTTTGAGATAAACAAAAAGTTAAATTTTCTTGTCTAAGTTCTTAAATGGTCCTTAGATGTTTTCATCAAGTATTAACTGAAATAATTAAAGGTAATTCCAAATCCAGGACAGATAACTGAGCAGGAAATTAAGAACCTGAAAACTGGATATGTATTGTTATACTGAGTAGTATCTTGAACTCCAAGTTATTCAGACGACCTTTCAGGTCAAATATCCATTTACCTTTATTTCTAACCAATGCCCCAAATGCAGAAAGTCTGACATTTTCTCTCTCTCTCTCTCTCTCTCTCTCTCTCTCTCTCTCTCTCTCTCTCTCTCTCTCTCTCTCTCTCTCTTTCTCCTTTCTTATATTACCTTTCTTGGCTTTTTAAAGAGTATAATCAAAATTGTAAATTTAAGGTGCAGTTAACTATGCATGAGATTAAACAGAATAAGTTATTGCATTTCCACTTAAATCAGGTAACATTATTACAAAGAATTCATCTATTTCAAATAGTTTCCAGGAGAAATACATTGGACTATATTAACTTAAGAAACTTTGTAACTAAATTCACACGGTTTCAAAATTATGGAGATTTATATGAGATCAAAATCCAATTCATTTTATGGATGGAAGGCCAAGCAAACTGAAATAAATGAAAATATGTTACAAGCAGTTCACACTTTACATACTTTTTTCCATTTCATCTTATTTTACAGATATCTAACTTTCAACTTCTCATCTCCTAACAAATTGCAATCATGAATCTTGTCTAAGATATAAATTATAGTTTCCATATAAGTATTTCCCAAAGTTATGTACAAAGATGTGAAACTTTCAAAGTAATATTCTCTTTCTGAATTCAATTTTCAAGAAAAATAAAATTATTATAGACAAACATTAATATTATTTCAAATGTATAACTCTAAATTGATTATTTTTAATTATACTGTAATAGAAATCACATCATTATTAAAGTTTCCTCTAATAAATTATGTTACTTGAAAGGAGATTTATTTTATTTCAAAAATGATATGATAACAGAAAATTAAGCTACATCCATAGCTGCGGTTTTCTTCATCATTTAATTATCTACCCAATTATTTTCAAGGGAGAGTTTTGCAGTAATTTTGCTAAGATATAGAGATATGTAAAACAGTAAAGCAGTGAAATTTTTGTCGTATGGAATCCTCCTTTTATTAAAAAAAGTAAACATAAAAATGAACAACATAAATTTTGATGTTACTGATTCAGTATTAGAAATAATTAAAAGAAAATGATAGGGAGAGCTTGATTTATTTAGGCTATTTGCAGGCTATGGAGATATAAAAATGGAGACAAGGAGACCAGTTAGAGTGGTGATGATAAAATTCAGAGATGATTCTCAAGGTTACCTCAGAAAGAAGGTGAAGCCTAATAAAACAAATTGCTTTTATTACTTACCAGATTTTTATTTACATACCACAATTCTCAGCATTAGTCATGTATCAATATACACGCACCAAAAATTCCATTTTCCTGGAGCTTATAATTAGTGGGAAAGATGGATAACAATAAGTAAATACGTACACAAATAAATAAGCAACTGGGTGCTCTGGTGCATGAGTGCATGTGGAGGCTGAGGCAGGAGGATCACAAGTTCAAATCCAGCTTCAGCAAAAGCGAGGTGCTAAGCAATTCAGTGAGACCCTATCTCTAAATAAAATACAGGATAGGACTGGGGAGTGCCCCTGGGTTCAATCTCCAGTACCCACAAAATAAATGAATAAATAAATAAATAGATAGGTAAATAGATAAATAAATAAATTAACTAACTAACTAAAAAGGGGGTTTGGATGAAGCTATAGTATGGATTTGGAATGTCCACCAAAGGCCAGTACGTTAAAGACTTAGTCCTCAGTCTGGTATTATTGAAAGGTGGTAGAAACTTTGAGTGAGGGGGCCCAGTGGGTTGTCTTAAGGTCATTGAGGGCTGTTCAAAGAGATAGAAGACCATGGCTCTTGACTTTTTCTTTACTTTTTGCTCCCTGATCATGAAATGAAAATCTTGTTGCCTTCTGCCATAATGTACTGCCTTGTCACAGGCCCAAAGCAATGGGCCAATTGATCACTGAGTGAAGCTTTCACATAGGTGAGCAAAACTCAGTCTTTTAGCTTTATAACTTCATTATCTCAGTTACTTTGTACAGTAACAAATCTGAAAAATGCAAATGACAAAAGTAACAAAGAAAAATAGCACGCTAGGAAATTATATTAGAGATTAGAAGAAGAGATTAAAATTATAATACCATGGTCAAGGAAGGCTTCATTTTTGAGTAAAGACATAAAGTGTGAGGGATAAGTCCTTGCAGAAATGTAAAGGAGAGCATTCCAGACTGATGAAATGAAAAGTTTTAAGACCTAGAGATTGTTATGTACATTCAGGTTGAGGAAAAGCGAAGACTGAGCAAGCAGGACAAATCTGATTAAATCAAGTGATAAATACAGTCAGAAATGTCACAAAGAGAGGTTTGCTGAAATACTTATTTTTTGCTTTTTATGATAGACTAAGTGGAGGTGTTTAAGTAAAGGAGATAGTTATGTGTTTTTTAATAGCATCATATTAGTTACTGAATTAAATATGTATTATAAAGGAAAAGATACGAAAACAGAGGCTATTACAATAATCTTGCCATAAAATACTTGTGTCTTGGACTAAACTTGTGTCTGTAAAGATAGACATACTTTCTCTGGAATGAAAATTAAATAAATAAATAAAGTTGGCCTTCCTAAAATTACATATGGGCCTTAAGAAGACTAGTCTTTTTTATTACAATTTGTTGTGGTTGTTGTTTTTGCAAACACATAATATCTATGTGTTGGGCATACATCAATGAATAAATCAGACAAAATTTCAGCCTTCTTCAAGCTTATGTCCTGGAAAAGAGTGTCAGGTCTCCATCAAGAGATAACGGTCCTGGGCAACTGGATATGTGAAACCTTCACTAATATGATGTGAAAAGTGTAAGTAGAGATGCTCTCAAGATTGGGATTTTGTTTTTAGGCACATTGACATATTTGATACTGTGGGATATGGAGGAAACTATCTAATACAAAAATGCCAAGCTTGAGTTCAGGAGAGAGGTCTAAATTAAAGGTGTACATTTGTGGATCATTAGTCACAGATGACATATGAGGTCCTGAGATAAGATAGAAACACCAGAGCAATAAGTGCAAGTTTATCAGAGTAGGCCATGAGAAACTTCAACAACAGATGTCTGGGAAATGAAAACATGCCAGTAGAGATATGGAAGAAAATAAGACCCATGGTATCTGAAGAAACAAGAGAATGTTGATCTTAAGGAATTTTATAAAGGAGATGAAGGTGATCAAAATTGTCAATGAATCTGTGAAGTTAGATTAGATGAAGATGGAATATTGAGTGAATGATTTTCAAAGAAAATATGAGGAGAGGAATTACAGATAATAGGAATAGAAATTCCTTCCAACAGTTTTATGATAAAATATATGAAGTAGATTTAAGGGACAGTAGGGGCAACACAGTTATTTATTTACCTTCATTTGGTGTAATTTTAAAGTTAAAATGTCCTCATATTTCCAAGGGAATGATCCAGTAAGAAGGGAAAATGTGATACACAGGAGAGATGGGGAAATTGGTGTTGATTGCATAATATTTGTTGTCAATTCCACTAGACTGTTTTTCAGAGCCATCTTCTTTCTCCCCAGGGATGCTCTCTTATTAAGGTCTTTGTCATTTCTCACAGGGGTTACTAAGAAAGTCTGCAGAGCTATTCAACTGACTCTCCTAGTCCAGCCCCCGAATGCACTCTCTGTGATACTACCCTTTTCTTTGCCAAATGTGCATCTCTTCAGATTTCTTCCTGGCATATCTCTGTTCATTGCCTTCTTATGTAACTCATTGCCTTTAGGAAAATGTTCTTTGCTTATCATCAGAGGCTCTCCACAATACACTCACTGAATATTCTCAAATCTCACATCTGCTTCCCTATCTCTCTGCACCCCACCCTCACTGTCATATGTTGCAGCAAACAAATTTAGTCATTGTTTGTGCTTTTCCCTTTTCTCAATGTATTCACACATGGTTCTTAAAAAAAAATAAAAATAGCACCTTTCTCATTTGTTTGGCCAAGACAGCTCCTTCACTATCTTAGGATATTTGAAGAACAGGTACGTTTCTCAGTCACTTTATATGAGTTTTCCACTTCTGGGAGATTGTAACATCCTAGGCAAATTGACTTTGTAAATGTATAGTGAATTAATAAATTTTCCTTTAGTGTTCTTTAATAAATTCTATATTTAAATGAAAGTGACCATATTTTCCAGCTAATATCTGCATCTGAATAATTGGTGAATGAATGAATAACAAGAGGTAAGAACTACTAAGCAAAATGTTCCAGAAACAATGCTGACATCTTACTAGTCTGAAACCTCAGTGATATGTCCCAGACTATAGAGTTCAGTCTAAGACAGAATCCCAAGTGAGGCAGATATGATGATTTTAAATAAGGTCTGCTCAAAATATCATACCAAAATTTATAATGGGTGGCATTTGTGGAAGAATGAAAATGGTGCACATCTTTACCAGGATACACGTTTTGCATTCCCTTTAACACACATAAAATATAAAATAATGCACAGATGTATGTATATACATACATAATTTATGAAGTATTTTTATCTATTTTAGTATAGGGTTATATAAAGTAAAATAAAAAGAGAAGAAATATCAAACTATGATATGCACATTATACATTATTAAAAGAAGTGAACATGCCTCAGATTACATATATTGTGGTAGTAAAGTGGGATACAATGGAATTTTATTTGGATTGAGACATAGAGTTTCCCAGACAGGCTAATAATTGGGTGTTAAAAATGACCATTATTTTCCAAAAAAAAATGTTAACTTTTTATATATCTTATTTTATTTTCTGTCCATGTATTTTTCTGTTTTCCCTAATATCAGCATTTTAGGTTGTAGATTAATAGTCACAGTTTATGGAAAAACACTCATTAGTGTTGAACACTAAGTCATAAAATATTCATCATCAGAATTATGAATGACTTGGTAATCAAAGCCCTTAAGACTAGTGAAACTTCTTCCAATTACATCAAGGTTTTTAGTATAACCCATAAGAGTTTGTTGGGCTTTTGTTGTTGTTATTGTTTTTCTTTTTGTTTTGCTTTATTTTGTTTTTAATTGACACAACATATGTGTAGAGTGTGTACTTATTCATGGGGAATAGTGTGATGTTTCAATACATACATGCATTGTGGAATAATGAAATCAAAGTATTTAGCAAACATATCACCTGGAACATTTATCATTCCTTTATTGTTACAACACTCAAAACACTCTCTTCTAGTTATTTTTAATATATAATACAATATTGTTATACAATATTGTTAACTATAGGCACCCTACCCCCTATTATGCAATAGTACAATAGCACTTTTTCCTCCTATTCAAGGGCAATTTTGTACCCACTGACTATTCTGTACAAATTCTCACCACTATTTTTGTGGGGAATTGTTTACATCAATCAAATCAGACTTGGTCCTGGTCAAATCAGAAGCTGCAGACTTTAGCTTAAGAGCACTGTCCATTTGTTCCTCCCTTCTACCATTGTTGAACATAGCCTCTCATCTCAACACCTCAGGTGTCAACATTACTGTCCTTATCCAAAATGAAATGGGTTAATAACCCAATTTAGACAATAATAACAGAATGCAACAAGAATGGTGCAATTCCTCTTAAAGAAATAGAGTAAAAGAGAAAAAGAAGGGAAATTAGATAAAAATGCTAGAGAAGAAAAGGTGTAAATTTTTAAGGGAGAGGAAGACAGAAATAGATCAAGAGAGGATTTCAAAAGAATACCTGGTCTATCTCAGGTGTTCTGTGACTTTGCAACTTATTGTTATGCTTCGTATATTAAAAATTCCCTGAATTCCCATGTTTTAAAGTCCTGATTATCAGCCTGTGGTTCTATTAGTAGACTGTGCAATCTTTAGGCAGTGGGGCCAAGTGTAAGAACGTTAGTTCTTTGGGGATATGACTGAAAAAGATTGTGACCTGGAGCCTTCCTGTTTCTCTGTTTTGTTTCCTGGCTTAAAGTGACCTTCACTTTGCCCTGCCAGGGACCTTCACTATGATGCCTTAGTACCAAAAGCAATGGAACTATGTTACCATGGATTTAAAGCTCTACACACTGAGACCAAATAAAACTTTCATCCCTTTAAGTTGTTTATCTCAGGTATTTTGTCAAAGGGTTGGAAAGTTTACTAACACATTTATATAACAGAGTGTATCTCAGAAATAGAAAATTTGTAGCAGGACTTGAGATTGAAAAACTCTGAAATATTTAAAATAAAATGTTATATAAAGATTTATTTTAAAAATTCAAATAATATCTTTCATTATAAAATACATAAAGTTTAAGGAAAATATAATAAATAAAAAATTAAACATTCACATTTTGAGATAATCATTTGGTCTTTTATGACTTTTTGCATATCTTTCTATATCTATCTTTCTATATCTGTCTCTTCATCTCTCTACTTGTTTATTTTCATAATTTCAGATAATTTTAAGTCATCTTTTTCTTTACCATTATACTTTGTGTATTTTCTTTTCCCTTTTTTTCCAAGTGTGTGTATGTGTTTGTGTTGTTGGGGATCAAACCCAACATGAGTTTGGACCATAGATTTAGATTAGATGCAACCCCCTCCCCATTAGTTTCTCACTACGAAAATATAACTATTTTTATATCAGTAAGTTTTTAGTAGATTTTATGTATTTTGTTTTATAACACACTCTGATTTTTCATTTCAATTGACAGTTATTTTTCCCAGTGTTTACCTAGTACAAATAATTATTTAGTATTGTATGAAAATAGATTTTTATGCTTTCCTATTATACTTAATTTTTAAAAGAATTAATGTTTTGAGTGTATATATATTCCAAAATTGTGGAGGAAAATGTCCTGCCCCAATCTCTACTCCCCTTTTGTAATGTTTCAAGAGTTAAACCTCTACCAGTGCACCAAAATCAACAACTATTACCTTCCCCCTGAACAGGATGCTGAGAAACAAAATAACTATCACTTTTTTAATTTATATTTTTAATTAAAATTGATTAATATATATCTATGATATTTTGAAAATGTTTATTATAAATTTACTATTTTTTCACTTGTTACCCAATTGGACTTTTCTAATAACTTTTTACTAGTTTTTATATTTTAAGAATATTATCTCTTTATCTCTTAATCAGTTATTATTTATTTCAAATTGCAAAATTCTAGTTAGAATAAGTTAAATTATTTGAAACATACAATTCTCTCATTCACTTTAAAATCCAGAATCATGCTTAGTTCTTATGAATTTGGGGACCAAAATTTAAAAAAATAATCAAAACAAGGACAGAATTATTTCTAAGGCTGTAAGTTTTGCTTCTCTATCTATCATTATTCTATCTTTATGAAAATAGTTTTTTTTATATTTTTGGAAGTGCAGAAAACAACCAAGAGATATTGACAATCATTCTGTTGTGAATTCAATAACAAACTGGCTACCTTAGTCTGAGTCTATTTGGTAGTTCTGCTGTGATTAGTTTGAACTTCCAGAAGTTGTCCTGATGATCCTTCAGTGTAGAGCAATGCCAGTGAGATTTCACTAGGGCAAAAATTTGTTCTCACAAGGTCTGTTTTGCAAATTGCTAGTATTTTTCTCAATTTTTATTTATTTCTTGGATTTTCATTTTTTTTAAATTTTGAATTCCCTATTGCTTCCCGTTACCAATTGAAATTCATAGAATCTATTCTATGTAGTAGAATCTATTAAACTTTTCTTGCTCAGCTTCTGATCTATATGCTTTACTTAAAAACTCCTTACACCAAAAGATATTTAAAATGTATTTTAATTTTTTCCCATAAATTTAAGAATGTATTATCATCTTCTGTTTCTTTTCTGATGGAACTATAGAGCTAAAAACATAGAGTTGTAATGGAGCCACTTTAAATCATGTGACCCTAAATTTTTTGCTTTAGGGTCAGTCTTGGGGTAAAGATATATCCAAGATTGAAGGTAAAGATCAACATACATGTCTTTCCCAAAGAAAATATCAAGTAGTTTTGGAAGAGACTTTCATATCCAAGCTTGTTTTTTTGGCTATTGATATAACTCTTTGTAAAAATAGTGGAAAGATTGTCTGTCTCTTTTTGTCAAATTTCGCCATCTCCCCCTCTTCTTTTTTTTTTGTTTTTGTTTTTTGTTTTTGTTTGTTTGTTTGTTTTAAACTGTAGAAGTTTTATACAAGAAGATCCTACTCTTGTTCCTCTTCCTTGAATTAGAAGGATGGGCCAGGGAAGATTTTGTAAGCCTCTGGAAGAAAACTTATCCACTGAAAAGGAAGGAACCAAAACCGACAAATTTTCACTAAGGCAAAAAAGTCGTTATCTGAAGGGACAGCCAATTGTGAATGCAGCATGGAACCTGTTTGTCCTATCACAACGTGCCCCTGCTCATGGATTCCCTAGTACTCACTGAGTATTATGCATGCAAGTGCCACCCCTGTCAAAGTTATGCTACAAGAAGATGTACCTAATGTCAGTATGTAAAATGAATTGAAGGAATTGATTGGATAGAAACTGCATAATGCAATCTAGTCATTGCAGTAAATTCCAATGAGATGTGAAAATATGGATATAAAAATTTTAATTAATTTATTTAAATTTATTTAAATTCACTTTTGTAAATATCAAAATATTTAAAACATTATAATCAATACAATAGGACATTAGTTGAAAAGTCATTTTTCAGTTTAAGGCTCTATCTTCAGAAGAGCATATCAGAAAAAAAAATCACCTTTAAATGAGGTATGGACTTGACCTAGAGCAACAACTCACCCAATACATTATCTTTAATTTGAAACAACTGGAGAAATTTATGTAGAAATTCTAAGTATGTGGGAGATAAAGCAATAGTTGTGTTGACTGTGGTCTTCTCCTTTTCCCTTTCCAAGAGTATATCAAGCCTCATTCCTCAATCCATAGCTACTGCTGCACAGAAAACTGAAGTGTGTATGGGATCCCTGACCAACCCCTTGTTATTTCCTAGATGGTAAACACAGCAGGAGGACTGAAGACTCCTCATCCTGAGTTATTGCTTAACTCTGTACAGTATGTGAGCTATTCTTGAGTAATAAGCCACAAATCTCTTTCCCCTTCAGAAGGATTAATCTTCTTGAAATAAAACCTGCAGTGACCCATGACAAAAGATGCTTTCTGTAGTAAATTAAAACAAAGGCATGGTTCCTTTATGCAGTTGTAATCATTTAGGAAATGGTTAGTACCCTCTGCTGCTTCCACTGGAGGAACAATAAAGACCTTGAAATTACTTTTGTTAAATATGTGCATTTAGTTTAGTGCTTGCGATGATAGGTGGTTGGGCACTGGTGCTTGTGATAGGTGGTTGGGCACTGTCTTGATTATTCTGTACTCAAGCTGTTTTCCAAGTGTGAAATTCTGAAGAGACAGTGTGGCAGGAAGTCAGATGAAGAGAGGACAGAAGGATCATCATCATTCCTATGTAGATTCCTTGTCCCAGGCTGTTTAAGTTGAAGAACTTGATCTGAGAATCAAATATTTTATGATGCTCTGCATTAGATTGCTGTCTATCTCCCTTCCTCCTCTCTCTTTACTATCATCCAAGGTCTCTGCCTTTCTACTTCTTCCTCCATGCTTTTTGTTTGGCATCATTGTTGAGACCACAGACTCTCCTAGATGACCTAGGGTAGAATACTTTAATAGGTGTGTTTCCCTAAGTAATTAGATAAGTTCACTCCCTGTCCTCAGTTTTCTCTTCTTTAAATTGGTATTATTTATGAGTATTAATTGGTATTATTTAAGAATGCTTACAGTTTGGGAAGTGCTACTAAAATTTTTGTCATTTTTGTTAAGTTCTATTAGTCACTGGTACATAACAATTTTTTTCTTGTTATATTGTAATAATATTACTACAACAAAATTTAACCTTTATACATCAAGCAGGTAGCATTAGGATTATATGGTGATAACTCTTACTTAGTTGCATTTCTGTGCACATTAGACCAAGTGTTCTACCATTTATTCACATTCCCAGTTCCCAAGAGTGTGTATTATGATTAATTATGGAGGACTAAAATTTGCAAGCAAAAGGTACCATCAATGATGTACTTAATGGAATGGTAGACCTACTCTTGAATGAGTTGATTTCCAGAAATGAATTTAAAAGTTCTTTTTATTCAATAGAATTTAGGAAAGTACTTTCTAACTACCATAAAAATGTTTTAGGAGCTGTGTGGAAGCCCGGTAATTTTCTTTTTATTCAATTTGATGTGAGAATCCCCAAATATTGATTTTGTTTTTGAGTAGACATCTTTATTCACATAGTACAAAAGTTAGGAAGTCTACAGAGGAGACACACTGAGAAGAAAGGGCAGATATGCAAGGTTATGTTCTAAATTTCAGAAAGAGAAGGTATACAAGGTTATGTTTTAAATTTAAGTTACTAGTGATGGTATGTAGTTTACTCTTTCTTTTCATTCTCTGGTTCAACACTTTATACAACATATCTGTGTTCTTCTTTTCTACTTACAATTGCCTTTTTTCTTAAGCGGTTTTGTTTTCCTTATAACTTTTGTCTTTCATTAAACATTACAGTATGACAGATGTATTGTAAAAATGATTTTAATAACAATAAGTATGGTCAATAAAGAATAACTTCATAAAAATTGGATTCACTATTATAAATCCCATTGTGTCTATTTGAGATACAAACAAATCTTAGTCATTATCATCCAGAATTTCATTGCTGTTTTTGCTCTTTTTAAACAATTCAACCAATAAATGAGCAAAAGAACATAACATACACTTCCAAAAGAAAAAAAAGTTGAACATCTTTAACAATCAGTGAAATTAAAATAAAAATTACACTGACATTGCATCCCATTACAGTTAGCATGACAATGTAAAAAATGCAAATAAAAATAAATGCTGGCTAAGATGTGAGGGAAATGTGGAACCACCATATGGTTCCATTATATGGAAAAATAAAAAAAAATAGGCAATAAAAAAATAGGAAACTATAAAAAAAGTTGAAAGAAGATCTGTGGAATAGAGAAAGGGGAACAGGGGAAAGGAGGAGAAAAGGGACAAAGGAAGTACTGGGGACTAAAGTGAAGCAAATTATATTCCATGTATGTGTAATTATGTCAAAATGAACCCCAACGTTATGTATGTCTATAATGTACTAATAAAATTATAAATAGAATGAATTATCAAATGAATTTAGATATCCTCTACTGAATGATATACCAAAACAAATTTTAAGTTAATCTGAAATATAAGGCTTCTTGCAGGCAAAATGAGTATATATATATATATATATATATATATATATATATATATACATTTATTTATTTTGTTTTGTTGTTTGGGGGGTACCAGGGATTAAACTCAGGGGCACTTGAGCACTGAGCCACATTTTCAATTTTGTATTTTATTTAGAGACAAGGTCTCACTGAGTTGCTTAATACCTTGCTTTTGCTGAGGCTGGCTTTGAACTTGAGATCCTCCTGCCTCAGCCTCCCAAGCTTCTGGGATTACAAGTGTGCACCATGATGCCCAGCTCAGAAAGAATATATTAATCACACACTCATACTTCACATCTGTTTTATGTGCTTCACATACTGCACTTTCACACTAAGGACTAATATGAGAATTTATGAGTTTACTTAGTATATAATTAGGATAGGTTAAAGTAATTCCAGGGACAGTGTATGAAAGCATGAAATGACCTAATGCTTATGTTATTTCTTTTATACTTTCTCAAAAGTGCATCAGATTTTTCAACTGAAAGCATTAAAGACTCTTGGAAATAAAAATGTTAAACAAAGAGAAGAAAAACGTAATCAAATAATTCAGTGTTATTCAACATTCATTTTGCAATCTAAGGACTATGCATGGATTCTGCTTTGTGTTTATTTCACAGACAGAATATGTTTGACCAGAGATAAAACAGTGACAATGGCTACTGAAGCATTAACTAAAGGTGTTTTTTTCTTGTTTTTTCTTTTAATGACTTGCTTTTTCACACATAAAAAAAAGAGAAAAATTTGACATTTCCATCAAAGTACATAAGGAATTTTAGATAATAGTTTTCTATTCAGCATACTAAAAATATAGTTTTAGTTTGTTTTGTGTTTTATTTTGGTTTGTTTTTTGTTGGTAAAGTGAAACATTTTTATTTTATATAAGTTCATAATATTAATATTTTCCCAGGGGAAAAGCGACTATCACCATCTAAGAGTGACATCACAGTTTCCATATAAAATTTATGAGTATGACATTTCAGTTAGGCCCTTTATTTAATATCATTTTTTTACTACACAATGGGAATTTGAGCTTGCAAATTATTTTTCTTGAAAGAAAATTAAAATAGTAACAATAGAAACCACCAATGAGGTGGACTTTTTTCTTTTAACAAAAGCCTAGTATGAAGTTAATAGAGTGAACATTTTTATGACATGTTGACAGCTATCTATGCAGTTCAGATTTTATTCCTTAAAAATATATTGTGGTAGAGAATTGTATAATATTAAGATAAGCTCTAAGTACTTGTCAACATATTCTTAAAACTTTCTAGTTATCTCTTAAAACTATAGTTCATAGGTACTCTTAAAAATTTAGTTTTAAATGATAGTGAAAACATAAAATGATCTCAGATGTTTGATTTTATCAAAATTTTGACTATTAATAAAATGATCATAGTTTTGATTTATTTTCAAATCTCTAACAGAATGACTGGCACACTATTATCATAAATACTTATTTCTAGAATAAATATTTAATAAGTTTCATGAGCTCTACATTTATTTTAAATATTCGCAGGATTAATCATTAATCTGTATCATCATCAAATGAAAATGGTAAGATTTTTTTTTAATACCTTTATTTTATTTATTTACTTTTATGTGGTGCTGAGGATCTAACCCACTGCCTCACACATGCCAGACAAGCACTCTACCACTGAGCCACAACCCCAGTCCCATGATAAGACATTTAAGCAAAAATCTAAAAGCATTGTCCATGAACTTTTAGATTACATATTATTGTATTCATGTACAAAAAACACAAACCTTTAAATATATCTACATGGAATTATTATAACTTAAAGATAGCAGTAAAATGACTGTTTTACAGGGAATAAAGAATTTAAAGATTTTGTATCACAAATAAGTCAGATGCAAGAAGACAAATATCTTGTTTTTCTCATATGTGCATGTTAAAAATACAAGGTGATCTGAATGTACAGTAGTGGTTGCTAGAACTGGGCAGATAGTAAGAAGAATCAAGGGAGGCTGAATAATGAGTCCACAAATACAAGTAGATAGCAGTGGTAAGTTCTAGAGCTCAATAGCACAGTGGGTGACTACAGCTCACAGTAACCTGTTACATATTTTATGGAAAACTGAAGAGGGAAACTTGAGAGCTACAAACACAAAATAATAATAGGAGATGAAAATGTTACTCTGATTCCATCATTATATATCACAGACGTATTGAAATATCACACTATACCTCATAAATATGTACAATTATGTTAAACAAATATTTTCTAAATGTTTAAGAAATGCTAACTACCTAATTTTTTTCATGACATGCTGTATACATGCATTAATTACTGCAGTAGATATTAAAATTTTTAAAAATAAAAGATTTTGTAGCACAGATGGAGGAAGTTGGTCAGAGTACACCTTGTTCTAACAAGTATTGACTATTGAAATTCTAAGAAGAAACAGGAAACTGAAGTTACAGTTGGCACAGGACAGCATACAGGGTGTGGAAGACCAAGTCAATTTAGTACATACTGCTTGGATAATATGAAGTTAACAAGTGTGTTATAGTTTTACAATTGAAGGTGAAAGATTCTAAGGTTCAGTAGGAAATTATGAGTTCTTTCTCAGACTTTCCTTTCATTCAGTATTTGTTTCAGGGCTAACATGCTTAAGCAAAAAGTCAGAGTTCAGATTTTCATTGCTTTCTGATATTTCTGAGTCTGAAAACTGTGATGTCCAAAATTAGGAGATAGTTTATTCTTGAGGGAAGTCTTTCTTTTCTTTTTTTCCCTGTTTTACTGGAATTGAATCTAGGGGTGCAATCCCAATGAGGTATATTCCAGTTCATTTTATTTTTCATTTTGAGATAGAATCTCATTAAGTGTCCCAGTTTGGTCTTCAACGTGTGATCCTCCTGTCATAGTTTCTGGACTCACTGGGTTTACAGGCATGTGCCACTATGTTCTGGGAGGTCATTAGTTTCTTGCATGATTTTGTTTTTTCATGTTGACTTCAAACATATGTTGAATTATATGGTATATTAAAGCGCAACAGAATACAATATAGGTTTGAAATGCCAAGGAAAATAAGATTTACCAAAGAATTCTAAAATGTTTTTATTAATGCCTTACCAGTGTTCTTAACTGATTCAGGAGGTATCTACTAAATCAACTCATCCTTAATTCCCCAAAACTGTTTTTCCAAAGATTGAAAATGCAGTTATTGCCAATTACAAGGTCCATTGTAGGATTTTGACATATGTTAAAGTGGAGTGGCAGAAAATATCATCAATTATTGATCATTATGAGAAGAGAAGATAAAAAATTGAGAATTTGGGAATGTTTGTAATTAGTACTTTCATATTTATAGGAAATCAGAAAAATAAAAATTGAAAGGAGATTTAATAGATTAACACATTTTAAAATATTAAAATGCTTATATGCTGAAAACATAAACAAATAGAGGGGGAAATAGATTGCTGGGGAATGCAAATTGGTGGAAATTATAGAATAAACAAAATATTTGAGAAAGTGAGAATGAAAACTGTCTACAACCCCTGAGGAGAGATTAAAGTTCTCTAAATTAATGTAGGCATGGTGAAGGAAGAAGAAGAACTTGAACAGATACAAGCACTTTATAAATTTATTTTGAAGATGAGGAAAAGAGGAAGCTCCTGCTGGATCAAATAATTATAAATGTTGTGTTCACCTTTGAAAATGAAGGAGTGAAGTTATGAAGTATTGTGAAAGAAATGGTCAATTTGGAGCTCTCATTTGTAGATCATGATCAGTAATGTGTAGTAAAACCCTCTTTTGTCTCATTGCTTCACTGTTAACTGTAGACATATGGAAGAAAGATGTTCAAGTCCATTCAATGTTTAGGTAAGGGCAGATGAAAGGAAACAAGAAGGGTAAGATAATGGATTTGTTAATAAGACACACTGAAAATTATATGAATTATAAGGTGAACTCAGATGTTAGTGAAGGGTAATGATAAAGTGATAAAGTCAATAGGTTAATTGTCATAGTGGGTTGGATAGTGCACCCCGAAATTCATGTCTAAACAGAAACTAAGAACATGATCTCATGTGGAAATAGATTCTAGAAGATGAAACTAGTTGAAAGGAGGTCATACTAAGGATGACTGACTCCCTTTCTTGTTGGTACCAGAGGGACACAGTGTCATGGAACGACATGTAAAGATGAATGCAAAAATTGCAGTTATGCTACCATAAGCAAAGGAATTTGAAGTTGTCAACATAAATTTGGAAAAGGAAAGTAAGCCTCTCCCCTAGACCATTTTGGTGTCATTGTGGCTATTCCAACAGCCTAATTTCTCATTTCTGACCTCCAGAATTGTCAGAAAATAAAATTTTGCTGTTTTAAGCCACCCATTTCATGGTAATTTGTTTTAGCAGCCCTAGGTAACTAATATAGTTGTTTTGATGAAGTAAATAATTTTGGCATTTGTATTAATTGCTTAAGTTAGTGAATGAGACCTAAGCTTTTAAAATTAGAGTAAAATGTAAATTAAAAATGTGATTTTGGAGCAATACAGTTTCAGAAAATACCAAGGTCCACTATGAGATGGTGTTGAAGATGTGGCCATTGACCAGTGAGGAACAGGTCAGAGGATGACAGTTATGTGAACAAAGTGACTGAAGAATAAAAATGATGCTGTTTGCCAAGAGTTACTCTGGAGAATTTGACTATCAGACAGGGGGTAAAATATTCCAATATTGAAGAAGAATAATTTTAAGTTCAAAAAAAGGAAACAAGCAAGGGGAACCATTTTATTCTTGGAAGAAGAAGAAAATACTTTAAAATGGAATTTTCTCCCTTCCTTTTTATTAAAAAGGAAAACATGGAACAGAATCCCATATATTCAGGTCTTTAAATTCATTTTTTACTTTCATTTAATCTACTGTTAAATAGTGGCTAATGCACTGCTCCACACATAATGTTCTGTGGACTTTTTTTTAAAATTCCTTTTTTGTGATTCTTGTCCTTAAGTCTATTTATGTGGTGGATTTACTTTTATTGATTGGCCTATGTTGAACTTACCTGGCATCTCTGGAATAAAACCAAATTGATCATGGCGCAATATTTTTAATGTTTTTTTAATTCAGTTTGCCAATATTAAATTTTTTTTACATCTGTGTTCATTAGAGGTATCAGCCTGAAGTTTTCTTTCTATCATGTGTTTGTTTGGTTTTGGTATCAGGGTGATGCCGGTTTCACAGAATGACTATCTCAATACATACATAAAAAGCATTTGACCGAGTTCAACACCCATTTATGTTTTAAAATGATGGAGATAATAAAGATAGAAGGAACTTACCTCAACATCCTGAAGGCTCTATATGACAAACCAAGGCCAACATCATATTGAATGGAGAAAAACTGAAAACATTTCCTCTAAAACATGAACAAATCAAGGATGCCCACTCTCACCACTCCTATTCAACATAGTTCTTTAAACTCTAGCCTGATCATTCAGGCAAGAGAAGGAAATGAAGGAAATACAAATACAAAAAATAATAACTCAAATTATCTCCATTTGCAGATGACATGCATGCTTCTATATTTTTTATTTATTTACTTATTTTAATTTTAATTTTTTTAGTTATACATAACAGGAAATGTATTTTGATGTATCATACAAACATGGAGTATAATTTCCCATTTCTGTGTTTATACATGATGTGGACATACACTGGTAATGTATTCATATAAGAACATAGGAAACTTATGTCCAATTCATTCTACTATCTTTCTTATTCCCATTCCGCATCCCTTCCCTTCATTTCCCTTTGTTTAATCCAATGAATATCTATTCTTACCTCACCCACACTGGCTTATTGGGAATTAGCATCCCGAAATAAGAAAGAACATTCTGCCTTTAGTATTTTGGGATTGGCTTATTTAACTTAGCATGATAGTCTCCAGTTTCATCTATTTACCAGGAAATGCCATAATTTCATTCTTCCTTATGACTAAGTAGTATTCCAATGTGTATATGTACCACATTTTCTTTATCCATTCATCTGTTGAAGGGTGTCCAGGTCAGTTCCATAGCTTACCTATTGTGAATTGAGCTCCTATAAACACTGATTTGGCAGTGTCACTGTACTATGCTGATTTTAAGTCCTTTGGGTATATATACCCAGGAGTGGGATAACTGGGTCAAATTGTTGTTCCATTTCAAATTTTCTGAGGAATCTTCATAATTCCAGAGTGGTTGCACCAATTTGCATTCCCACTAGCAATGAATGAGTGCACCTTTTTCCCCACATCCTTGACAACATTTATTGCTACTTGTGTTTTGGTGATTGCCATTCTGACTGGAGTGAGATGAAATATCAGTGTAGTTTTAATTTGCTTTTCTCTAATTGCTAGAGATACCGAACTGTTCAGTTCCATTGCCCATTTATTGATTGGGTTGTTTGTTTTGTTGGTGTTAAGTTTTTTGAGTTCTTTGTTTATTCTAGAGATTAAAGCCCTACCTAAGTTGTAGGTGGCAAAGACTTTTTTTCCCATTCTTTAGGCTCTCTTCTCACATTTTTTATTGTTTCCTTTACTGTGAGGAAGGTTTATAGTTTGACACACTACCATTTATTGATTCTTTATTTTACTTCCTGTGCTTTAGGAATCTTGTTGAGGAATTTGGCTCCTAAAACAACATGATGTAGATTTGGGCTTATTTTTTTTCTTCTAGTAGGCACAGGTCTCTGGTTTAATGTCTAGGATCTTGAGTTGAGTTTTATGCAGGGTGAAAGATAGGGGTTTAATTTCATCTTGCTACATATGAATTTCCAGTTTTCTTAGCACCATTTGTTGAAGAAGCTATCTTTTCTCCAATATAAGTTCATGGCACCTCTGTCTAGTATTTATATAGACTTGTCTTAGTGTCTTCTATTCTATTGGTCTTCATGTCTGCTTTTGTGCCAATATCATGATATTTTTGTTACTACAGCTGTGTAGTATAATTTAAGGTCTGGAGTTGGGATGTATTTTGCTTCACTTTTCTCACCAAGGATTGCTTTTGCTATTCTGGTCCCTTATTTTTCCAAATGAATTTTATGACTGCTTTTTCTATTTCTTTGAAGAATGTCATAGGAATTGCACTAAATCTGTATAGTACTTTTGGTAGTAAGATCATTTTGACATTATTTCTGCATATCCAAAAACATGGAAGATGATTCTATATTTAGAAGACCAAAAAAAAAAAAAAAAAAAACTCTATTAGAAGACTTCTAGTACTGATAAATAATTTTAGTAAAGTAACAATATACAAGATCAACACATATAAATCAATTGCTTTCTTATACTTCAGAAAAAAATCTGCTGAAAAAGAAATTAGGAAAAATATTGCATTCATAATAATTGCAAAAAAATAAAATACTTGGGAATTAATCTAATGAAATATATCAAGGACTTCTATGATGAAAACTGTAGAACACGGCAGAAAGAAATTAGAAGACCTGAGAAGATGGAAAAACCTCACATATTTTTATAGACAGAATCAATATTAAAATGACTATACTACCAAGAGCTTTAAACAGAATCAATACAATCACCTTGAAATGACCAATGACATTCTTCACAAAACTATAAAAAGAAATTCTAAAATTTATTTAAAAAATAAGAGACCTAGTGTAGTTAAAGTAACCCTGAACAAAAATAGTAAGGCTGGAGGTATCACAATACCAGACCTAAAATACACTGCAGAGCTCTAGTAACAAAAACAGTATAGCATTGGCATCAAAACAGAACCAAAGACCAGTGGAATAGAATAGAACACAGAGATAAACTGACATAAATACAATTATCTAATACTATACAAAGATGCCAAAAACACTTGTTGAAGAAAAGATAGAGCATTTCAGCAAATGGTGCTGAAAAACTGGAATTAAATCTATAGAAGAATGAAACTTGATGTTTAGCTTCCACCCTGCACAAAAGTTAACTCCAAGTGAATCAGGACCTAGGAAATAGAACTGAAACTCTGCAGGTGCTAGAAGAAAATGTAGGCCCAACACTCCAACATGTTGGCACAGGAACTGACTTGTTTAACAAGACTCTGAAAGTGCAAGAAATAAAACCAAAAATCAGTAAGTGGGATGGCATCATATTAAAAACCTTCTGCACAGAAAAGGAAGTAAGTACCTTGAGAGAGAACTTACAGAATCTGAGAAGATCTTTGCAACCTGTTCCTCAGATAGTACATTCATATTCAGAATATATAAAGAACTCAAAAAACTTGACACCAAAATAGCAAATAATCCAATAAATACATGGGCAAAAAAACTAAACACACACTTCTCAAAAGAAAAAATACAATTAGCCAATAAATAAATGCCCAATATTTCTAGCAGTTAGGGAGAGGCAATGAAAACTACTTTGAGATGTCATCTCACTCTAGTCAGGATGGCAATTATCAAGGATACAAATAATAAGTGTTGGTGAGGATATGGGGAAAAAGTACACTCATACATTTTTGGTGGGACTGCAGATTAGTGCAACTACTCTAGAAAACAGTATAGAGATTTTTCAAAAAACTAAGAATGGAACCCCCATAAGATCCAGCTATCCCATTCCTCATTATATACCCCAAAGATGTAAAAATTATCATACTACAGTACATAGACACATCAATATTTATAGCATCAAAATTCACAATAGCCAAGCTTATGGAACCAAACTATGTACCCTTCAACAGATGAATGGATAAAGAAACTGTGTTATATACACAATTGAATATTACTCAGTCATAAAGAGAGAAATCATGACATTTGCTGGTACATGGATGGAATTGGAGTCTGTCATGCTAAGTGAAACAAATCAGACTCAGAAAAGCAAATATTGAATGTTGTCTTTGATATGCGGAAGGTAGTCCAAAATAAAGAGGAAAAGAAAAAAGAGAGAGAGGGAAAGGGAAAAGGGCAAGGGGATTCCATCAAAAAAGAAGGGAAGCCCAGGGGGCTAGATGAAGGAGAATGAGCAAGAGGGCAAATAGGATAAGGGAAGAACAGAGGAATAAACCTAACCGATCTTCTCTATGTACACATATAAATATACTATGGTGAATCTCAACATCATGTATATCCCAAAGACATAACCAAAAAGAAAAAAGTAATCTAAATGTAAATAACAGAATAATAGAGGGCTCACTGTAATGTGTAAATATAATGCACTAATACAAACATTTTTAAAAACTCCTTTTTTAACAACATTATATTCATCTTCTTTCTCAACCCTTTCTAGTCCACGTTTTAGTTAGGTAAGTTTTGTCAGGTAGCTTGGATTTCATTATTGGATAAAAACGTTGCATTTGGACCTGGTGGTGCAAGCCTGGTACTCCAGTCGCTCCGCAGGCTGAGGCCACAGGATTTCAAAAGCAAAGCCTGCCTCAGCAAAATGTGAGGCACTAAGCAACTCAGTGAGACCCCATCTCTAAATAAAATACAAAATAGGGCTGTGGATGTGACTCTGTGTTTAAGCACTGCTGGATTCAATCTGTGGTACCAAAAAGGAAAAAAGAAAAAAAAAATTACATAAGGAAAAATCCCTGCCATAAAAATGCTCATAGAAATAGAAAGATAAAGATATAATAACTATAAACAATATTAGCTGTGCAATAACGTGTGCTTTGAGAGATGTAGATCAAAGGAAAGGTGTGATTCTTGTCCTCCCCATGCTCATGAGATTGAATCCGTAAAAAGGAGGACCCCTTCAGGAATATTTAGGTTTATTTTTTCCAATAGGCCAGTGGAATATGGAGTGAAAAATATAAAATTAATTTGAATTGAAGGGGTAAATAACTACTATTTATTTATTTTTTACTTTTTGTTACTGGGGGTTGAACTTAGGGCACTTGACCACTGAGCCACATCCGCAGCCCTATTTTGTATTTTATTTAGAGACAGTCTCCCTGAGTTGCTTAGCACCTCGCTTTTGCTGAGGCTGGCTTTGAACTCAAGATCCTCCTATCTCAGCCTTCTGAGCCACTGGGATTTAACAATTACTTATTACTAATAACAAATATTATTATTAATTCCTGAATTAATATTTATTGGGTGGTTAGCATATACTGTACACCAAAACTTTTAGCATATATCTTTGTTTTCTTTTATCATCTTTTTTTGAGAATTTAAATTGAAATTTTAATTAGTACATAAAATCATATAATTGTACGTATTAATAGGGTACCACCATGTAATGTTTCATACTATACACACATCATGTAATATTTAAGTCAAGTTAAACAAATGTATCTCCTCAAACATTTATCATTTCTTTATGGTGAAAACATCCAAAATTATTTTCTATCAGCAATTTGAAAATATTCATTCTATGTTGTCTTTTGCTACCCTACTGCGCAGCAGCACCCCTGAGCTTCCTATTCCTATCAGATCATTACTCTCCACCACCTCTCCCCATCCTTCTGGACCTTTCCTCCCAACATCTGTTCATCACCAGTGTGCTTTCAACTGCTGTGACATTAACTTTTCATACCTGCTTCATAAAAGTGAGATCATGCATTGCTTGCCTTTCTATATATTGCTTAATTCACATATAATTATACACTGAACCTCTTATTCCCAAGTTTATGTTTCACTATGTACTTTAAATAATATAAATAATATTATATTAATCAAGTACTCTGTGTTTTTTTTTTTTTTTTTACAGATAATTAATCAAATCATGGAGGTATTTTCCTAAAAACTTTCAATATTTGTTTTTAAGGGCTAGGTACGCAGCAAATCTAAATGGAAACATTTTTTGTTACCTGTTGTGAAAATCAATTTGTACCCTCATGGACTTGAAAACATCTGTGATCTTCTGATGTAAATCGCCCTAGTTACTGCCACCACACCCTTCTGACATACAAAAGTGTAAAACCAGAATAGAAGCAAGGACTACCTTAGTTAATTGCATTGGGAACTCAGGAGGAATTGAATGTCTCCTTGTCTCTGAATAGATTAAGACCTGAATCTTCAGGTTTTCCTGAGGAGAAAAAAAACATACATCTCAAGTACCAGCATGTATAAGAGTCAAATAGCAGTAGAAAAAATGAGAAAACCTGGAAATATTGTTCAAATTTCTGCAATTAAAATTGTTTGGTTAAGCTAGAAACCTTCTTGGGCAGTGTTTAGGAAAGTATGCTATAAATGTTGTAAGAATACGTTCTTAGATGAAATATGTGTGAAAATACTGAGTTGGAAAGAGTTAAACAAGTTTATTCTTTTATTTTTAATTTTTTTCTATTTTACTTTTTATTTTTACAGACTGCATTTTGATTCATTGTACACAAATGGGGTACAACTTTTTGTTTCTATGGTTGTACATGATGTAGATTCACACCATTCATGAAATCATACACAAATATACATAGGGTAATGATGTCTGTCTCACACACCACTATCTTACATACCCTCTCCCCCTCCATGCTCATTTTCCTCTATGTAATCCAAAGTTCCTTCATTCTTCTTTTACCCCCCACACCCCTGAACCCCATTATGTATCATCATCCACTTATTAGAGAAAACATTTGGGGCTTATTTCACTTAGCATGACATTCTCCAATTCCATCCATTTACCTGAAAATGCCATAATTTTATTCTTCTTCATGACTGAATAATGTTCCATTGTGTGTATATACACACAATGTATGTATATACACACAATGATAGTTTCTTTATCATTCATCTATTGAAGGGCACCTAGGTTGGTTCCACAATCTAGCTATTGTGAATTGAGCTACTATAAACATTAATGTGGCTGTGTTACTGTAGTTTGCTGATTTTAAGTCTTTTCGGTTTGAACCAAAGAGTGGGATAACTGGGTCAAAAGATGAGTCCATTCCAAGTTTTCTGAGGAGCCTCCATGCTGTTTTCCAGAGTGGCTGCACCAATTTGCAACTCCACCAGCAATGTATGAGTATGCCTTTTTCCCCACATCCACGCCAACACCTATAATTGCTTGTGGTTCTTGATATTAATTATTATGTTACAAAAAGAATAAACATTATTTGATGCTCAAGGACAATACCAGAGTTTCTTTCATAATGTTAGCTTGTATTTTAAATTTTTCCTTTAAAATAATTATAAATTAACTTTCAAATATGAAAAGAGTATAGAAAGATTCCACATACACTTTATTCAGTCTCCTTCAGGAGTGACATCCTATAGCTTAGCATGGTATCACAACCAGAAATTGTCACAATATGTTTATTTTTAAAGCTATCTCAGAGACTTTAATACTCCATTGACAGTGGTAGAGAAACCCAGTGTTGCTCTGGGAAAGGGGTAATAATATGAAACAAGCTCCAAACATTTTCCTGTACAACAATCTATTATTAATATTTTTCTTTAGTAATATGTCACAGGATGTTCACTATAAAGAGTATGTTCTAGAAAATGTTACCTTACATATACAGTACTGAGGTTGTATCTTTAAGCTCATATTCCACAGTTGATCAAATATAGGTGACAGTTTTAGCTTTCCAAATGAAATTAGAAGAGATTGTTGGGACACAAAAAAGATGTTCTGTAGATACAAAAGAAGTTCAGAAAATGTACAAAAACTATGTGTTAGTATAAAAAGAAATGTCTGATTATACTGAGTAAATAATATGCAATTTTATGTATAGATATTTTGTACTATTAATATTTATGCACATATATTTATTAAAAAGCAGTGTATCTGCCAATTTTATGTATGATAATGTTCTGTAAGTCACAAAAATGATATTTTTTCATTCTCTAACAATGTCCATATGTCATGCTTTGATTACTGGAATTCAAATTGATACGTTTCCTTGTATTTAATTACATATTTCACAAATATATTTTGAGTAATGTATTTGCATCTTTGTAAGAAGCTAATAATGAAACAATGCATGGCCTTAATCTTTGCTCTCAAATTCTCACAGACTAAATAAAATGTCAATTAAAAGATGTTTTTGACAGTTGCAGAGATGCATGTCAAATGACTATCCTTTCTATAAACAATTGAGTCTTGTTATCTGGAATTATTTGACTATTCGCCAGAAGAGATTGTGTTTAGTAATATCAATGATATCAATGTATTACCTACTCCCAAGGGATTATTTTGTAAAAAGAAATATACTGAAGCAAGAAAATATTCAGAACTAATGAAACATAGGATATTTCTACACTGAGAAATCCAGTGACAAATTTATTAATATGCTGCTAGATGTATCAACACCTAAATAGTCCTCATGTTCTCCATAGTACCCAGAAGATTATTCAGAGATGTCAACCATCATAGAAGAGTCTAAGTGAATTTTTTCCTAATTGAGGATACCAAAATTATATTAGATTGTTGTCACACAATCATTTTTCATAACACTTTTGTTGGTATTTCATTCACATATGGCAAAATGCACCATATTGAAATGAATAATACAGGAATTTTTTCTTCAATGCTAGCCATTATCTAGTTTTAGAATATTTTGTCATCTCTGAAAGCAAATTTTGTGCCCATTAAAATTAAAATCTATTCCCTCCTTCACCAGCCTGCAACTTCCAGTAAACTGCTTTCTGTGTTTGTTATTCTGTATATTTAATACAAATAGAGTAGGGATTTTTTGTATGCTTACACTCATTATCAATAACAATAATGTACTATATATTTCAGAAAGGCAGAAGAGAAAATTCAGTATACTTTCAATCAAAAAGGAATGATAAATATTTGAGAAGATAGATATGCTTAACCCGAGTTAAACATTACACACCATATACATGCATTCAACTGACGATACTTTAAAGTGTGTACAATTTTTAAGTTTTGTGCATAATTAAGATTAACTTAAATTAAAAATATTTAACAATGAATAAATAGAACATTATATGTTGAACTATTTTGTAACTAGCTTCTTCTACTTGATTTATCATTTTCAACTTTCATCCATGTAGTAGCACATACACTGTATTTCTGTTTAATTTTTAGTCAGTGTTTTCTCTGCTATAACCAAAAGACCTGAAAAGAACAATTTTAGAGGAGGTAATATGTATATGGGGACTTCAGTTTTCAGAGGTCTCAGTCCATAGTCAGTTCCATTTTTCTGTCTCTGCTTCATTCATTTCACTTAATATTCTGTCCGCAGTTTCATACATACTTCCATAAATTACAGAATTTAGTTATTTTTATGGCTGAATATTCCCTTCTGTATAGTATCACATTTTTTTCATTCATTTATCAGTTCATGTGCACTCATGTTGATTCTATGCTTCAGCTAGCATGAATATTGCTCCAAGAAACACAGGAGTATCTTTTTAACACACTGATTTCATTTCCTTTGGATATATATCCCATAAGCGGGATGATTGGTTCAGATTAAAGTTTTATTTTTAATATTTTGAGGAGCCCCAAATTGGTTATCATAATGGCTATACTGATTCACAATCCTGGTAACAATGTATAAGGGGTCCTATATCTCCAAATCTAAGACTGCATTTGTATTTTTTGTCACTTTTATAATAACCAATCTGATAGGAATGAGGTGTTGTATCATTGGATCTTCCATTTTTATTTCCCTGCTGATATGTGAGGTTGAGCTCTTTTTCATTTAACTGCTGACCAGTGATATGTCACCCTTTGAGAAATGTCTACTCAAAACTTTTGTCCATTTTGTGATGTGATTGTTTTCTTGCAGTATAATTCTATGAGTTCCTTATATATTCTGCATATTGATCCTATCATTACTGAGGGTTTTTTGTGGTTCCACATGAAATTCAGGAGTTTTTTTTTTTTATCCTTTTTGATGAAGGGTGTTATTCTTATTTTGATAGGGATTGCATTAAATCCATAGATTACTTTGGGGCATATAGCCATTTTAGCAATACACAATCAATCTTTTCATTTAGTGTCTTCAATATCTTTCATCAATATTTTATAATTTTTATTATAGAGAATTTTTACCTCCTTGGTTAAATGTATTCCTAGTCATTTTAATTTTGTAAGTATTAAAAGTAGAATTTCTTTTTCAGATATTTCTCTGTTATTAGAAAAATTTTGGAGAATTTTTGTATCCGGAATTGTTTTAAATCATTCCAACAGTTGTGTGTGTGTGTGTGTGTGTGTGTGTGTGTGTAGTCTTTAGCATTTTCATGTCATCTGCAAGCAGGGCCAATATGCCTTCCTTTAATTTTCCTAACACTGTGTGTTTCAGACAAGCTTGTTTATTTAATGACCAGCACATCTCTAGAGGCTAGTAAGTAATAGGGGACAATGCAGTATAACCCACACTGAAGAAGAAAATGTAAACTGGTATATGGAAGTGACTTCCTATTTTTTATACAATGTAAGTGCCACAATTTATGAAGTAAAATTTTATGGATTTCTTTTTTATACAATTTGTACAATTTGTAGAGCTAAGTAATGATAAAGGAGCACCATTAACTTTTTGTGGAAACTCCTACTTTTTTTTGCCCACTTTATCTCAAGGTTAACCATATTTATAAGATAGAAAGAAGGAAGTGAGATACTACTCCCATTACTTCTAATAAAATTTTCATAAAGCATGAACTTGAGAGATTTTTTTTGAGAAGAATCATCATAGAATTCATGTTATTAAATCCTATGCAGTAATGAGACCTGCCCTTTTATGTCTCTAACAATATATAGATTTATTGATTTTCTCTTTTATTCCTTTTTACTAAGTAAATATAAATATGTATACATAATATATAATCATTAACACAAAAAATCATTCTTACCTTTATCAAATGTACATGTATAGAGAAAATTAAGAAAACAAGCAAATACTAGGTTTGAGAAATATTTTTAAGAAATAGTGACAGCATAAATAACAAAGTTTCTTCAAGGAAAAGATATTTAAGCTGATCTCTTAAAGATGAGAATGAATCAACAATGGGAAAATCTAAGGGAAAAGAGTGCCTGGCAGAAGGTAATTCCAATGACATCATGAGAGGAAGAGATTGGCATGTTGTTAGTACAATAATATTTCAAGTGGTTCAAGTGTGGTAGAAAAGGCTAGCACAGCACAGAATAGAGATGAAGAATCAGGGGGAGGGCATGCAGGTATTGTATGGAGAATGGCTTTCCTTATAAGCACACGTGAAAGCACTGAAGTATTTTAAGCAGGAGGCAGAATGATCCAATAACTTTGTAGAAGGTCATGCTTTCTGCCATCAGATGCACAGTTCAGATAATGGGATGTGTTAAGTGGCTTTTAGAGTTTTCAAGCAGAAGGAGCATAACACGGCTATGAATGACGCATTGGGAATGAATAATAAATGTTCTCCTCTGTTTAAAACTCCTAGAGAAAATGCCTCCAAAGTTGTTTTTTTTTATTATTATTATTCATTTAAGAGAAAATGGATTACTAAAAGGTTTTGCTGGAGAATGAGTCGTTTTGTACTTCAAAAAGTTCTCAAAATCCTAGTAACAAATGATAACAAGCTCTTATATTTTTCTGACTAGTATGCAGATGAGTTATGGCTTTATTGGATTTCAGTGGACATGATTTCAGACCATGCCCATGTTGGCAGGCTTCTTCAATCCTTTCCAGGTCTCTTTTAAAGAACCAACTACTCAAGAAGTTCTCATGGCTGTTGAGCTAGTCTCAGAAGACACACCAAATCATATTTGTATGTTTGAATACTTCCTTGAAACTTCCACCTTGATCCTTCAAGTCACCTATTTTTCAAAAGAAGTCAAACAGACTAGCTGAACATCAATGTGTCGGGGAATATACCACTTCCTTTAAGTGGAAACGGTACAATGACACAGCTAAGAATATAAATTCATAATAGTTTTTAGTCAGAGTCTTGGTTGCCATGACCAAGAGACTTGAACAAAACAATTAGAGCAGGAAAAGTTTTATTTGGCTCATGGTTTCAGATGTCTCAGTCCAGAGACAGTTGACTCTGTAGCTCTTGGCCCTAGCTGAAGCATCATGGCAGAAAGGTATGAAGGAGATAAACAGCTCAGGATATGGTAATCAGGGAGTGGGAGAGCTTTGCAGGGACAAAATATAAAAACCAAAGGTAGAACCCCAGTGACTTATGTCCTAAAGTCACACCCTACATACCTACAGTTACCACACAGTTAATCCATCAGTGGATTAAGTTAAGCCTCTCATAACCCAGTGATTTCACATCTAATCATTCTTGTGTTATTTTACACATAACCTTTAAGGGACACTTCATATCTCAACCATACCATATCCCTAATACAGAGAAAAAATAAAGAAGTTGGACCTATATCTTAAACTACCACATTTGGTATACATAAATTTTACTTATTTTTTCTGATATTTATCTCTGCAGCTATAAAGAAAATATTTATTTCTTTAATATTATAGATGTATGCTTTAATACTTAAAGTAAATATCTATACACAAATAACAAAATATTTTCCAATAAAAAGGTATTGTCTTGCTTTAACCACTCCTTTGGTGTTATAGTAGTAATATTAAATTACTTTGTACTCTGGCTCAGAATTAAGATAAAAAAATAGAAGGGGGCTATACAATTGTCCCTTCAAGTCTTGTCTCTTCAATGTCCAAAGGTTTATCAAGTTTTCAATAACACAAACAGATTTGTGATTCTCTAAATGCATCATGAACTTTCCAACTTGTCATGCATGTATTCTCCTTTTTTCTTTTAGCTAAAATATTCTACCTCCACATGTCATTCTGGTATCTTTTTTTCTCTTTTTCAGTTTTATATTCAAATATCCAGTTTACTGTAATGCCTTTCCTGATCCTGCAGGCAGATCTAACAGCCTCTTCACCTGTGTATCACTTTTTTTTTTTTAATGCCATTTGTGATATAGTCACTGGAAGTGAAATTTCTTTTCTTCTCTCAGCCTCTTGACTTCCCAAAAGACAGAAGTTGGTGGCATTAAGCAAGATGTATCCAGAAATTTATCCTTTATCATTCGCTGAAGAAAACAGAAAAAACTCTACTATTTTAGACAGAAAATTGTTGAATAGATAAAAGGAGATGTGTGAAAATTGTTGTAAGTGCAGGGGGAGACTATGTCTCTGGAATTAACTTCCAGAATACCACAGAACTGCCTGGCTAGAGGCTCTATTCCCTCTAGTCTGTAAGGAAAGATGGGAAAATTAGGAAGATGCCACTGGAACCATTAGTTTAAACTCTGTGTACTACAGCCATGGTTCAAGGGTCAGAAAGCTGAAGGAAGTGATAGATCAACGATTCTCCCCTCAATACCTACGTGCTGCAGTTAAGAATGGGAATGGTGCAACAGAAAAGTTTATATCTTTGCAACTTTGCTTGCCAGAAAAAAACAAAACAAAACAAAATCAGTAGGAATGCACTTTTCATCTAAGTTTTATTTTTCAAACTCTGTATCAGTATTAGTTCTACAATTAAATTGACATTCATATCACAAACCAGAAAGGAATTAGAAAGTGGTTACCTGTGAGAATTCATGTCGGATACAAAATACACTATGGATCTGGAACATTAGTCCACTTCTTAATCTCTTCTCATTTTAAGAACAGGCAATAATCTAAAGGATGGACTAGATTAAACCCTCCAAACATTGTTCATGTTTAAATGCTCCTGTACAGTTAAGATACCAACAGTGGTGAAAACATAAAACATCACACCCCTGGTTTCTTGATTCTTCTTCCTTTGTCAGAGAGCGAGGCAGCAACTAAAAAGCTAAACATTTGCTCTATGTACTTGCCTCTCTTTCTGAGCTAATTTCAAATTCTGTGCTCTAAGTAAAGCATCCCAGAAACCCATACATACTGTGCCTCACATATAAGCAGCACTGCTCATCCTGGCTATATGTGTGAGAGTGAAAACCAAGTGGAGCAAGACAAAGCATATAAAAACAAACAAAGTTACATTCAAAGGGGAATTGAGTAGTATTGGGATATACTTCTTTAATTCTGGGGTAAATCCTGTGCTTTGAGGTCAAGAACCAAAGAAATATCATGAGTCTTCAAAGTAGAGAATCTTGAGGGGCACTTGATAAGCCTTCACTTTTGATTAAGTTTATGAGAATACAGGGCTCATGAAAATCGATTTAACAAGGGAAAGGAGCAGCATCATAGTGTCAGTATCATAATCATTGACAATGGGGTTCATATAGGTTTAAATAGGTTTAGCTCTTACCAAGTTTGTTGCCTTGAACAGTTACTTAAATCTTGCTTATTTCAAATGTATTACCTATTCTAAAAGATATTAGTAAAATGTAAATGGAAGAAAGTTTCTGAGAAAATGTGGTTGTGAACAGAAAATGAATAAAAGTTTTTTTTCTTTTGTTTTGTTTTTGTTTTTCCCTTTACTTCTTGTCTTTACTTCCTGGCCTAAATCAAGTTTAGTGCAATATATTCCATTACAGTGTGATGCCCAGAACTGAACACAAGTTCCAGGTGTTATCTGACACATCTATAAAGAAGACCACTGCAATGATTTTAGTTAGAAGTTCCAAACTAATCATTACATTATTTGATAATCAATTTTGATTTGATTTTTTTTTGCATATAATCAATCCCTAAGATTTATTTGGACTTGTTTTACAAGCATGTCTATGCTGTACTGGAAATAAAGACTGTTCTTTGATCTATATTACATGTCATCTATGCAGTTTGGCCTATTGCCTCAGCCTGTCAAGATTTTCTATTATGCTGATTCTCTTTTTCTATATATGTATTACACTTTTAAACTCCATGTCAGTCATAAATCATTCAATATACTATGATTATCTTCAGCTAGTTCTATCTAAAAATTGATGGTTAAGAAGACCCTGAGGCAGAAACTTGGACTGTCCACCAGACCTCATTTTCCAGATTGACAACAACCTTATCCGCGCTGATCATTCTTTTCATCCCCTTTTCAGTTCCCTTATTTATGTTCATTCACTTCCAATCCTTCAAACTATTTCACAAGGATGTCATAGTATATTTTGCTGTACAATTTAGAAAAACACAGATTCACTTAACATAAAATCCTACCATTATTCCATTTGGAGGAAGAAAAAAATGGTAAAAACAGAGTATTCAGAATACTGATTTGATTTTGTTATTCAGACTTCATGTGTTCTTTTAATCTGGTAGAATATATGCCTATGTTCTAAATCTAAGGGTGTAAAAATTAAATTTACCATTTTGCCACTTATTGCTCTTCGCTATACTGTTGAATTATTTAACTGTTCTCTTTTAAGTAAAGTATAATTATGGGAATTATTGACGTGACATTCATTTTTTACCTCCTTGAGATCAAGCAAAATATTTTATTCATTTTTGTTTTTGTTCCTATCATAATAGTACATGTTCAATAAAAGTTTTAAAATTATAAGTACTGGATTTAACATAAATTAAGTAAATATAATTATATAACACCATTTTTATTGTTACTTAGATTTTTTTGAAGATTATTCAGCTACACTGAACTTTGAAGGGCATAAATTCTGTGTGTGTGTATAAATTTAAGCAAAATAAAATATTTAATAATAGTTTGCTATCAATAATCATATATAATAGCATAAAGTTTAAATCAGTATCAATTTAAAGCAAAATATATTGTTTCTAAATGCTTTCATTTATTCATTCATTTATTTATTTGAGACAGGATCTCACTATTTTGCCCAGGTTAATCTGAAACTTGTGGGCTCAAGTGATCCTCCCTCCTCAGCCACCCAAGTGTCTAGGATTACAGTCATGACATGGCACCTGTCCCTAATCATTTTTAAGCCAAACTAATGATGTAGTATAAACTCAGAAATCAAGTACAAAACAAATCTACACATTACATTACATATCTGGTGAACTATTTCAGTAAGGTATGATAAGAATTTAAAGATCTCTATGCTAGAAGAGGTAAAGAGAAAAGATGACTGTTCACATTTATCACATGCCCTGAGACTCATAACAGAACCAAAAAGAGAAAGAGTTAAAAGTAGAACATGAAGTGGCTTTTATCACACTGTATTCTTTTGATGTTGTGCTTCATTGCCATATGTTGGAGTATGATCTTTGGTCTACTTTTCAGCAAGCCCTGCAGAACTCTGACATATTGAATGTGCCAAAACACACAACAACAATCTGGTACTTTTAGAAATACTAAAATTATGTGCATGGAGAAGCACCACCTTTATATAGTCATTAACATTTATAAAATCAACAGAACTTGTAGTGAAAGGGTTGAGGACTTCCCAGACATCAAAATGAAATGAAGGATCAGAGCAAGAGATTAAAACCATGTTTTGTGCCATTCTGTAACTGCACTAGGTCATTTTATTTGTGTGTACACGTAAGACAACTTTTAAGAATGTTAAAAAATAAGTAGGTAAATTTCAAGAGGTCATTCTGAAAGTAATATATGAGCAGCTGCAACCAGGAACCAGAAGCATTTTGAATATTGCTTTTAATATGGTTGTTTTAGTCAGGTGTTTTGCTGCTACAACTTAAAGACCTGAACAGAACAACTGTAGAAGAGGAAAGGTTTATTTGAGGGCTCTTGATTTCAGAGGTCATAGTCCATAGAAGGCTGACTTCATTCCTTGGGGTTCGAGATGAGGCAGAACATCATGGCAGAAGAGTGTGGGTGAGGGAAACAACTCACATGGTGATCAGGAGGCAGAAAGAGAGAGATCTCCACTTGCCAGATTAAAAATATATACCCCAAAGCCACTTCCCCAAAACCCACCTTCTCCAGCCACACCCTATGACTTCAGTTACCACTCAGTTAATCCCTATCAGGGGATTAAATCACTGATTGAGATAAAACTCTTACAACCCAATCATTTCTCCTCTGAACCTTCTTGTATTGTATTACACATGAGATTTTGGGGGATACTTTGCATCCAAACCATAACAATCGTGTACTATTTATCCAAAGGAAATCAAAAGCAGGGGAAACGAGGTTCTAGACATACTTATAGGTTGTTATTTAAACTAAAATAAAATTGTTCTGTTGTTCTTTTACCTTTTAGGTTATTTTATGTGGTCCAGCTTCTATAGCAAATAAAATATTTAATGAATTTTGAATAAAGAGAATGCAGACTGACATTCAGGTTTTTTTTTTTTTTTTGGTTTGTTTGTTTTGTGTTGTTGTTGTTGCTGTTGTTTTTTTCTCCTTGAGATCAGGAATCATATTTAACTCACCATTTTTTCAGTATTTCCCATAAAGTACAATAAAGTTCGCATTAAATAAGAATTTTTTAATTATAAATATTGAATTTTGAGGAAAAAAATCTTTTAAATATCTAAGTCATGTACCTTGTTTAAATTTGAACAAGAGATTTTATTCACAACAAGTATAGCTTTTTAAACATTTTTTATTTTATTTTTTCTGAGTCTACTTTCCATAGAAAATCAGACAGAAAATTTAACCTGAAGGCAATGAAAGAATAGAAATCCAAGATTTTACATCTTGACTCAAAACATTTAGTGATAATAAATTATGTAGTCAAAAGTCATTTAGAAATAAAATAATGAAGACTGACTTGCCAATAATATTCCCCTCGAATGTGAGCTTCAGCATATATAACTCATAAAATATTTCTGCATCCTATCAAAATAAATGTTAGTCAATTCTACCGAATTAAATAAGAATATGTACAAAATTATTATAGATGATTAAAAGCAAGAGGCCCAGTTATTCTTACTTATAATATCACATGTTTAATGTTGATAGGTATATTCAGTAGTGAAAGACAGATTGCCTTCTATTTGTGAATTGTTTGATGTACTTGATTATATCATTCCAGATGACTGCAAATAAATAATTCCTCATGCATCCATACATGTTTTTTTCTACTGATGTCCATGATGTCTTTTTGTTTGTTTGTTCTATAGCCAAAGCAGAACAAAAAAAATATAATTCTAATTTTCTTTTTTAAAATTTTCTTCAATTTCTTATGAAGTCTTATAGGATGACATTTTGCTAATCAGTGTTTTCCTAATTTGGAAAAATATAAAGTGTTTCAAGTAACATTTCAAAAAATTTGCTAATATTTCTGATGAAAATAAATAAATAAATAAACTACAAAACTCTAAAAGCTACTGTTAAGCCAGAAAGAATGTAAAAGATCTGATAATGTGTGTGGTTAATTAAATGTACTCAGCAAATTTACAAAGTAAGGAAGTAGATGGAAGAGAAAAAAAGTATTGTTCAAAATTCAGTTTCTTAAAATGTACTAAATGATAAGGGGAAATCAGACAAATACTAGAATCAGATAAAATGTACTAAGTGACACATGGGGAAAACCTTAAAAATATTCAAATTGGGTATAGGCCTTAAGATAAGTGGTCTTTCTGTTGTAATCTCATTACTCTTTACCAATATTGTCTCACAAATGTACTATACTTCAAATGTGACACAAATCTAGAGAATTTGGTAAAAAGGTAAAGAGGACTTTTCTGCATGGAAATCCAATAAGTCAAATATTCTCCTCCCTTCTTGTAATTGTCAGTAGTTCATAGCTTACAAAGTTTATTCAATGAAAAACCAACAGTGAAGATTTTTCAGAAATAATATTTGAGATGTCAACAGAAAATGTGTGAAATGAGCAATTTCCACCTCATTTTGTCTCATTAAAACAGTGTTTCAGAACAATAAGGCCATCATAAGGTTTTCCCAGATTTAATGGTTCATGATTTGTTTAGTGCTACTGATGATCCCCCAGAAAGATCGCCTGGCACCAATAACATTAATGTAAGCTGTGGCCGAGTTGGCATCATGCGTGTGTGACCTATGCAGTTGTACAGGGCTTCATGACTATTAAAGGGACCTGACTTGATTTAATTCTCTGCTGTGCCACTTTGAAACTCTTAACTTCTTTTTCCTGAGGACCCACATTTTCATTTTGCACTGGTCACCAAAATTTATATATGTGAAAAACATAAAGTGAAATGAATCTTCCTGAAAGAGAGAAGAAATTGTCTACTTGGTCAATATGCACAAGAAAGTACAGATAAATTTTAAACTTAAACTAAAATACTCCAACTTAGATTAATGTTTTTGCACTGCAGATAGGGAACCATATTCATATTATGAATAAGTGCCTACCCTGTGATGAGAATATTTCAATATAAACAATATACTGTGAAGAAATGGCTGGATTGTGGGAGGACACTGTCATAGCAGGACAATATCTGTCTTTGATGTTCACAAGTTGGCAACATAGCACTGGAAGAAGTCTTATCTGACACGGTAAAGGGAAACTCATGCCTTTTGAGCTTATGCAAAATATTAGTATCCTAATTCCTTTATTAATTAACTAATTAATGGATTCACAAACCCATTGGCCAATTATTAGCATGGCAGGAAGAGAAGGCAGACTGACATCCACAGAACTGGTCATCTTTTTCACAGTTGCAAACTTCATTTACTATAGAAAGACTTTAAAAGTATTCACAAGAATGACAGTTTCTCACATGTTGTGTCCCTTCTTTATCACTAATCCCATAATCCAGCTTTTCCTGTCCCACATTGTAGCCATAAATTCCCTTCAAAACATATTGGTAACTTGATATCTAGTAGTGTCACCTGCTATACATATTTTATCTCAGGCAATTACTAAAGATGATTTAAATAAATACTTTCACATTGCATACAATGTGCTCCCAGTGTTCTATTTTTTATTAGCAGTTTTATTAATACGTAATTCAAATCTAACCATTTTAGAACCAGTTTCAGTATTTAACACCACACTAGTTGATTAACAAAACAGAAGGAAATGTCTTAGTTTGTTATCTATAATAAAATATCTTACATTGGGTAATTTATAAAGAGCATTTATTTCACATGATTCCAAAAGTTGGAGACAAGATCAAGGTGCCAACAGATTGGTTTCTGGTAAGCAATGCTTTCTGCTTTGAAGATGTTGCTTTCCTGCTGCATCATCACATGGTAGAGGGAGCAAAAAGGGCACATGGAAGAAGAGATGGAATGGGGAGCATTTTATGAAGTCCCCTTTATAGGTGCCCTTATCACATTCACAGAGGCCTCATGACCTCATCACTTCTAAAAATGTCCACCTCTTGAAATCATTTGCAATATGGTTAATTTTCAACATGAATTTTGACAGGATGTGCATGTTAAAATCATAGAGGTTCTTAAGATATTTAAAATAATAAGAGGGTTAGTTCAGGGAATACAGGGTTACACAGAAGTAAGTTTTAGAAGCAAATGTTGTGGGAGGGAAGTTCTCTCCAAGGTTCCCATGGGCCTAGGCTACCAAAGTAGTTCTTCTGTTGTGCCCACAATGGCTTAAATTTATTGTCAGAGAACAGTGGTATCTCCTCAGCTTTGGCATTCCAGATACCACAATAAAGACTTCTGAAGTATCTAAAGAGAAATCCTGCTGTAATTCAAGTCTCAGTAGTACAGTTTCCAGGATTCACCTTCATGGGGTCCATGAGAGAACACAAAATGGCAGAGACACAATCAAGTATCAACAGACTCGCTCTGAAAATCATGTTAAATCTTGCCCACTATATACTTCCTCAAAATATTTGCATTAACCAAGATCTTTAAAAAATAATTTATTTGAAAACTCTTTCATAATAAAATATAACTTTATTGATGATTCAATTAAATATATCAAAAACTTATTTTTTAAATAATCCATGATGAAAGTATGCTAAAATAATTTCCATGAAAACCCATGTAATGTCTTTTTTATTGAATTCTATACATTTACAGAAAAAATATATCAGATTCCTCTATATATTATACATCCAGAATACATTGGTAACTTAGAAAAGGAATTTATTTTTTAATTTTTATTTTGTTATATAATGAAATAATTATATTCTTTGTCTTACATAAGGCAAAAAATAGGATATTTTAGAGATGAAATAACATTAATCATTTGTCCTTTGATGTGATAAACTTTTAAAGTTATTAAGAAACTATTCTTGCATAAGTTGAATATGACTAATGTTAGGTTTTATAATGTGGTTAAGGGTATGTCTATCTGATCTCAGTGTTAGTTATATCATTCCCCTTCATAATTAATAGGAGGTTTATGATATGTTATTTGGAGATCATGTTATTATCATGTTCACAAACAATTCTACACAGTGGTTCTAGCATCAGTTGATGATCTTTGACTAAGGTAAATATTTTATTGGTGCATGTAAATTGGTTAATTATACTATTATCATTTATTTCACACTTAAACTTGTCAACATTTTATGGAAAATCTCTATACCATCTTATGACTTCATTGCTTGGTATCATGAATTTGCTTTTCTTTTAATTGTCAAAATTATTCCTTTTTATTTAAAAACCATGTCAAAATTAATGAGCCACCCCTTATGTTCTTTTGAAGTGTTTCATTTTTCCAAAATTATTCATTTGATTTCTGAAATACTAAGGCACCCAAGATTATCTTGTATTTTCTCTGCCCCAAACTGAAGCCATTTAATAGAGAATGGTACTCAAAAGCAAAATTCTGGCATTGGATGCATTCATGATGGATGGAATTTTGTGATTTTTAAGTTCTTCCAATGAAAGATGAAATGTAAGTGTTTTAATCCAGAAGTAAATATGATAATTATACTAAAAAACAATATCACAGGGTTTTCAAGATGGCAGACTAGAGGGTGGCTGCATTTCATGTTGCTCCAGAACTCAGGATTCAAAAGATGAGATATTGAGAGACTTGGGACCAACTCAAAGCCACCAGGTGAGTCTCTCCCATTGGGGAGGCGTCCCGGGTGGGGCGGTAGTCCCGGAACGCAGGGAACTTTGTGAAGTAGAGTTGCCCGGCGAGACACCCCTCCCCCCGCTGGAACAGTGAACATGGACAACTGGGAGCTTTGTAGAGGAGGCCGCTCAGCACAACGCTTGGTTTCGGAGCAACCTGCCAGGGCTCTGGCGGCTGCCCAGAGGAGGGGCCACATAGCCAGGCGATTAGGTACAGAGCAGGGTCCCAGGACCTAGGTGGCTTCTCAGTGGAAGAGCTGCACAGAGACAAGCTGAGGGGTAGAGTGAAGGTTCCAGGACTGCAGGCAGCTTCTCTGAGGAGGGGCAACCTAAGGAGACTTGTCTGCAAAGGGCAAGGCTCCAGGCCCAGGAGGTAGGTCTGGGCCCATGGGAAGGTTGCCTAGGAAAGCTGCCCAGCCCAGGCAGTAGTTGTGGATTGAGGGGAACCTCCAGGAGGGGAACTGACCAGCGAGACCTCCCCACTGGGTGAGTCCTCCCCCCCGGGTGAGGTTTTCCAACAAGGATGGTAAAACCAGAGACACAGGCACAAACACGCCTTGCCTCAGCCCGCAGCCTAGTTCATCTTTGGTTGACCATTGGTCAACATGTGGAGGCACCACTGCCCACTAGCAAGGAATATACCCCACCTGAAGGCCACCACCCCTAGAGAGGCAGCTTCCTTGTGGAGCACCGCATTATCAACTTCCTCCAAGACTTCAGGCTACTGAAGGATAAGAGGGGATATACTAGAAATCTTCAGGGACGTTATACGTCAATAGAGGAAATCTGCAACATCTCAGCAGTCCACTGATACCTGAACAATATGAGAAAACAAGGGAAGAAAATGCCTCAAACAAATCTGGATGTTACATCAATAAAATCCAATGACAGCATGGCAGAAGAAATGACAGAAAGGGAGTTCAGAATGGACATAATTAACATGATAAGAGAAGCAAACGATGAAATGAAAGAGCAAATGCAGGCATTGAATGCTCGCATCAATCGACAGTTAAAAGAGCAAATACAAGAAACAAAATATCATTACAATAAAGAGTTAGAGATATTGAAAAAAAAAAAACCAAACAGAAATCCTTGAAATGAAGGAAACAATAAACCAAATTAAGAACTCCATAGAAAGCACAACCAATAGGATAGAACACCTGGAAGACAGAACCTCAGATATTGAAGACAAAATATTTAACCATGAAGACAAAATATTTAACCTTGAAATCAAAGTTGACCAAACAGAGAAGATGGTAAGAAATCATGAACAGAATCTCCAACAACTATGGAATAACACGAAAGGGCCAAATTTAAGAATTATTGGGATTGATGAAGGCTTATAGAAACAAACCAAAGGAATGAACAACCTATTCAATGACATAATATCAGAAAATTTCCAAAATATGAAGAATGAAATAGAAAATCAAGTTCAAGAGGCTTATAGAACTCCAAATACACAAAATTACAACAGACCCACACCAAGGCACATTATTATGAAAATACCTAACATACAAAATAAAGACAGAATTTTAAGGACTGTGAGAGAAAAGAACCAAATTACATTCAGGGGGAAACCAATACGGATATCAGCAGATTTTTCAATCCAGACCTTAAAAGCTAGAAGGGCCTGGAACAACATTTTTCAAGCCCTGAAAGAAAATGGATAACAACCAAGAATCTTATACCCAGCAAAACTTACCTTCAGATTTGAGGATGAAATAAAATCCTTTCATGATAAACAAAAGCTAAAAGAATTTACAAAAAGAAAGCCAGCATTACAGAACATTCTCAGCAAAATATTCCATGAGGAAGAGATGAAAAACAAAGAAGCAAATCAGCAAAGGGAGGAATTATCCTAAAGGAACTGTCAAATAAAGGAGGAACCAAGTCATGTGAAAAAAATAAATAAATAAATAAATAAAATGAGTCAAATGACCAGGAATACAAATCATATCTCAGTAATAATCCTGAATATTAATGGCCTGAATTCATCAATCAAAAGACATAGACTGGCAGATTGGATTAAAAAGAAAGATCCAACAATATGTTGCCTGCAAGGGACTCACCTCATAGAAAGAGATACCCATAGACTGAAGGTGAAAGGATGGGGAAAAACATACCATGCACATGGATTCAGCAAAAAAGCTGGGGTATTCATCCTCATTTCAGATAATGTGGACTTCAAGCCAAAGTTAGTCAGAAGGGATAAAGAAGAACTTTTCATACTGCTTAAGGGAACCATAAATCAGCAAGACATAATAATCATAAATATCTATGCCCCAAACAGTGGCTCATCCATGTATGTCAAACAAATCCTTCTCAATCTCAGAAACCAAATAGACCATAACACAATAATACTAGGTGATTTTAACACGCCTCTCTCACCACTGGACAGATTTTCCAAACAAAAATTGAACAAAGAAACCATAGAACTCAATAACACAATCAATAATTTAGATTTAATGGACATTTATAGAGTATACCATCCAAGAAGAGTGAATACACTTTCTTCTCAGCAGCACATGGATCCTTCTCTAAAATAGACCATATATTATGCCACAAAGCTAATGTTAGCAAATACAAGAAGATAGAGACACTACCTTGTATTCTATCAGATCATAATGGATTGAAGTTAGAAATAAATGAAAGAGTAAAAAACAGAAATTACTCCAAAACCTGGAGATTAAACAATATGCTATTATATGATGAATGGATAACAGAAGATATTAGGAAGGAAATTAAAAAATTCTTAGAGATAAATGAGAACAAAGAAACATCATATCAAAATCTCTGGGACACTATGAAAGCAGTACTTAGAGGAAAATTTATTTCATGGAATGCATTCAATAAAAGAAGTAAACCTCAACAAATAAATGGCATAACACTACAGCTCAAAGCCCTAGAAAAAGAAGAACAGACCAACACCAAAAGTAGTAGAAGACAGGAAATAGTTAAACTCAGAGTTGAAATCAACGAAATTGAAACAAAAGAAACAATACAAAAAATTGACAAAATAAATAGTTGGTTCTTCGAAAAAATAAACAAAATTGATAAACCCTTGGCCACACTAACAAAGAGAAGACGAGAGAAAACCCAAATCACTAAAATTTGGAATGAACAAGGAAATATCACAACAGACATGATTGAAACACAAAACATAATTAGAAGCTATTTTGAAAATCTATACTCCAAAAAAATAGAAAATTTTGAAGACATCGACAAGTTTCTAGAGACCTATGAATTGCTTAAACTAAACGAGGAGGACATACACAAGTTAAATAGACTAATTTCAAGTAATGAAATAGAAGAAGTCATCAAAAGCTTACCAACAAAGAAAAGTCCAGGATCAGATGGGTTCTCAGCCGAGTTCTACAAAACCTTTAAAGAAGAGCTCATTCCAATACTTTTCAAAGTATTTCATGAAATAGAAGAGGAGGGAACCCACCCAAACTCATTCTATGAATCCAATATCACCCTGATACCTAAACCAGACAGAGACATATCGAGGAAAGAAAATTTCAGACCAATATCCTTAATGAACATTGACGCAAAAATTCTCAACAAAATTTTAGCAAATCGCATCCAAAAACATATTAAAAAGATAGTGCACCATGATCAAGTGGGTTTCATCCCAGGGATGCAAGGTTGGTTCAACATCAGGAAATCAATAAATGTAATTCACCTTATCAACAGACTTAAAGTCAAGAATCACATGATTATTTCAATAGATGCAGAAAAAGCATTTGATAAAATACATCACCCCTTCATGCTCAAAACACTAGAAAAAATAGGGATAGTGGGAACATTCCTTAACATTGTAAAGGCCATCTATGTTAAGCCCATGGCTAATATCATTCTAAATGGTGAAAAACTGAGAGCATTCCCCCTAAAAACTGGAACAAGGCAGGTATGCCTTCTTTCACCACTTCTATTCAATATCGTCCTTGAAACTCTAGCCAGAGCAATTAGACAGACCAAAGAAATTAAAGGGATACGAATAGGAAAAGAAGAACTCAAACTATCCCTATTTGCTGATGATATGATTATATACTTAGAGAAACCAGGAAATTCCACCAGAAAACTTTCAGATCTCATAAGTGAATTCAGTAAAGTAGCAGGATATAAGATCAATGCACATAAATCTAAGGCATTTTTATACATAAGTGATGAATCTTCAGAAAGAGAAATTAGGAAAACTACTCCATTCACAATAGCCTCGAAAAAAATAAAATACTTGGGAATCAATCTCACAAAAGAGGTGAAAGACCTCTACAATGAGAACTACAGAACACTGAAGAAAGAAATTAAAGAAAACCTTAGAAGATGGAAAGATCTCCCATGTTCTTGGATAGGCAGAATTAATATTGTCAAAATGGCCATACTACCAAAAGTGATATACAGATTCAATGCAATTACAATTAAAATCCCAAAGACATCACACAAGCAATCATGAAATTCATCTGGAAGAGTAAGAAACCCAGAATAGCTAAAGCAATCCTTCACAGGAAAAATGAAGCTGGGGGTATCACTATACCAGATCTTCAACTCTACTACAAAGCAATAGTAACAAAAACGGCATGGTATTGGTACCAAAATAGAAAGGTGGATCAATGGTACAGAATAGAGGACACAGACACAAACCCAAACAAATACAATTTTCTCATAATAGACAAAGGTGCCAAAAATATGCAATGGAGAAAAGATAGCCTCTTCAACAAATGGTGCTGGGAAAATTGGAAATCCATATGCAACAGAATGAAACTAAACCCATATCTCTCACCGTGTATGAAACCTAACTCAAAATGGATTAAGGACCTCAGAACCAGACCAGAGACCCTGCAGATTATAAAAGAAAAAGTAGGTCCAGAGCTTCAACATGTCAGCTTAGGACCAGAGTTCCTCAACAGGACTCCCATAGCACTAGAAATAAAAGCAAGAATCAATAACTAGGATAGATTCAAACTAAAAAGCTTTCTCTCAGCAAAGGAAACTATCAGCAATGCAAAGAAAGAGCCTAAGGAGTGGGAGAAAATCTTTGCCAATCATACTTCAGATAGAGCACTAATCTCCAGAATCTATAAAGAACTCAAAAAACTCTACACCAAGAATACAAATAATCCAATCGACAAATGGGCTAAGGAAATGAACAGACACTTCACAGAAGAAGATCTACAAGCAATCAACAAACATATGGTAAAATGTTCAACATCTCTAGTAATAAGAGAAATGCAAATCAAAACCACCCTAAGATTCCATCTCACCCCAATTAGAATGGCGATTATCAAGAATACAAGCAACAACAGGTGTTGGCGAGGATGTGGGGAGAAAGGTACACTCATACATTGCTGGTGGGGCTGCAAATTAGTGCAGCCACTCTGGAAAGCAGTGTGGAGATTCCTTAGAAAACTTGGAATGGAACCACCATTTGACCCAGCTATTCCACTCCTTGGCCTATACCCAAAGGACTTAAAATCAGCATATTACAGAGATACAACCACATCAATGTTCATAGTTGCTCAGTTCACAATAGCCAGATTGTGGAACCAACCTAGATGTCCTTCAATTGATGAATGGATAAAGAAACTGTGGTATATAAATACAATGGAATATTACTCCGCCATAAAGAATGATAAAATTATGGCATTTGTAGGCAAATGGATGAAATTGGAGAATATCATGCTAAGTGAGATAAGTCAATCTGAAAAAACCAAAGGAAGAATGATGATCTCGCTGATAAGTGGATGATGACATGTAATGGGGCATGGGAGGGGTTAGTGTTAGGGTTAGAGTGAGGGTTAGGGAGGGGGGCAAGAATGGAGGAAGAAGGACTGTATAGAGGGAAAAGAGGGGTGGGAAGAGTGGGGGGAAGGGAAATAATAATAGAATGAATCAACCAACATTACCCTATGTAAATTTATGATTACACAAATGGTATGCCTTTACTCCATGTACAAAAAGAGAAACAACATGTATCCCATTTGTTTACAATTTTAAAAAAAAGCAAAAAAAAAAAAAAAAACAATGTCACAGAACTCTGTAAAAAATATAGGGAGTTTGTTCTATATTTAAAAATCTGAAGAGCTAAGACATCAATTGTAATGCAAAATTCTCAAGAAAATCATAGATTATAAATGACAAAAAATAATTAGATTTCGCTATGATAGAAAAGGAAATTAGAATATGAGAACATATCAGAAAATATTATTGTATTTTTGAAGTAAAAACAGAGGCTTAAATAAAAATCACCTCATGTTATCTCCTATAAAAAACAATTATATGATGTTACATAGAAAAATGTTCTTGATCATCTTATTATACACATGCTTATATAATTGGGAATGAGGTGTCATGATATCTGCAACTTTCTTTAAATCATTCAACAAGCATATGTTTGCACAAGTACTCAGAGAAAAAGCCAATATAGCAAATATTAATAAATGTTCAATGTTAACTAAAGTTACTCTACTGATCTGCATTCTATTCTTTCAACTTTTCTTTAGTTGTTCAATTTTCATCATAAAAGTTTACAGAAAAATAAGTTTTCTCTTTATTCATTAATACAGAAAAACACCAGATATATCCTTTTGTGGAAAATGTATATTGTAGGAGAGTGTGTATAATATGCCACAATGAATTTAGCAATTCAAAGTACACAGTAATAGTAATAGTTTTCCGTATATATTACAAATAACCACAAAAAGATTTAGAAATTAAAGAAAAATGTGACTATATCAAAATCACAAGATAGCATATAAACTTAAGAATCAAATTACTAACCCAACTGGTAGGCTTAAGACAATATTGAAAACAGAGCTAAACCTGGCTTTAATTCTATTGTTTAGTCTTTAGACAAACAAAGAAATCTGTTAATAAACAAAATTATCATAATGTAATTATAAAATAATAAATATAAATCAAAAATACATGACTTGAATACTATCTGCACATTCATTTTTCAGATGAATAAATGAGGAAATAAGTAACAATTAATTTTCCTTACTTTGTGTAACTTTGTCAAAATCATACAGATAATAAATATCATATAAACAAAATTCTAGTTCAGAGTTTGTTTATGTTAATTATAAATTATAACCATAATTGGTTGTATTACTGATTTGCTTCTTAACTAAGTCAAAACTTATATTAAATTCATTATATTTATTATTATATGTTTTCCAACTATTCTGAGGAATAATTATAAATAAAACTAATATATATAAAATGTACAATGTGACCTTTTCAGTGTAACATATGTTCTGAAATAATACCCACAATTAGGCTGATTAACATTTCTATCACCACATATAGTTACCATTTTTTAGTTGAATGCTAGAACATTTAACATTTACTCCTTCAGGAAATTTCAAGTACTCTACAATATTGTTTTAGTCAACTTTTTTGCTGCTATAACTAAAAGATCTAAGAAGAACAATTTTAGAGGATAAAAAGTTTATTTGAGGCTCATGGTTTCAGCAGTCTCAGTTCATACACAGCTGGTTCCATTCCTTATAGCTTGAGGTGAGGCTGAACATCATGGCAGCAAAGCAAGGTGGAGGAAAGTGGTTCAGGACTTGATCAGAAAGCAGAGAGAGAAAGAGACCCTTTTCACCACAGACAAAATATATACCCAAAAGACATACCCCCAATACCCTCCTCCTCCAGCCACGCACTACCTGCCTTCAGGTGCCACTTAGTTCATACCCATTAGGGGATTAATTCACTGATTAGGTCAAGGCTTTTACAATCCAATCATTTCACCTCTGAATGTCTCACACATGAGCTTTTGGGGGACATCTAATATCTAAATCATAGCATTCTGTCCTTGGTCTCCAAAAGCTCATGCTCATCTCACAATGCAAAATATATTTAATCCATTTCCAAGGGTTACTATAGTCTCAAGAATTCAAGCATTGCCCAAAAGTTCAAGTCCAAAGACTCCTCTGAGATTCAAGACAAACTTGTATTGTGAGCTCCTATAGAAATCAAAAGCAATTTACAAGTATCAACATAAAAGTACAGAGTAAATATTTTCATTCAGAAAAATAAGGGCATAGAAAGAAGGAATGGAATGAAAACAAGACTGAAATCTCAGTGGGAAGTCCAGTGGTTCTGTGTTCAGCATCTGGAATACGTGGAATCCTGATGTTCTCTCCAAAGGACTTTTGTAGCTCTACCCATATGACTTTGATGATTGCAGCCCACATGGCCTCTCTGTTGACTAGTTTCTGATCAATTCCTGCAGCTTTCCTGGGCAGATGTTCCCTGGTACTGACATTTCTTAATCTTTGAGTTATCCACTGCAACTTGGACTTTCTGGTCACATCTTCAAGCAGCACCCTCTTAAGGACTGTCCACAGGGACCCCAACCCTGCTGCACTTTTCCTGGCCTCCTAGGCCTTCCTTTGAAGCCTCCATGACCTCCTAACTTTGACATTCTGCAATCCTGCAGAATCAGCACCATATGTTTGCTGCCAAGGTCTACCACCATCTCAAACATCAGCCAAGGATCCAGGAAAAAGCATCTACAGCAACCTCCAAGTGCCTGGATGACAGCATGGTAAAACAATTTTATAGGACACACGTACAAGTGGAGTGGGTCACTGATCTCTTCTCAAAGGAATTTTTATTGTTACTCCCTTACGCCTGAGATAGGTGTGGTCTTGCCAATTCTGAGATACCTTCAAGCCATCCTTTATATTGACTGGGCAAAGTCTACAGCATTTCTGCAGTGGTTGTAATGTCTTTAACAATTGCAACTTCCATAGCCACAGTTTTACTCACACCTTTAAAGTGTAAGTATTTTTTTTTTTTTTTATAAATCTACCTGATCTGCTTTCTGGCTAAAAAATTCAGCAACATCCATGCCACTGCCTGAATACTATGCTGTCTAAAAATATTTTCCACCAGATTAAGTAATTCATCACATTTCAGTTCAGCTTCACAGAATGTCTCAGGACACAGGCAAAAATGCACACAACTTATGGGTGTGGTGTCACATGCCTGTAATCCCAGTGAGTCAGGAAGCTAAGGCAGAAGGATTGAGAGTCCAAAACCAGCCTCAGCAAGAGTAAGGTGCTAAGTAACTCAGTGAGACCCTGTCTTTAAATAAAATACAAAATAGGGCTGGGGATGTGGGTCGGTGGTTGAGTGTCCCTGAATTCAATTCCCAGTGCCCAAAAGAAACAAAAACAAAAATGCACACAACTTCTTAGCCAGAACATAACATAAAAGGCCTCTTAATCCAATTTCCCACAGAATCCTCCCTCTCTGAAACCTCATGAAAGCCCTGTTGTTACTGTGCACAATCCTATTAGCAAATTGCCCTTTAAGTTCTGCTCACAACAATCTAAAGCATTTTCAACTCTCATTGCTAAACATCTCCAAACCACATGGTCATGTTTGTCATATAAACAACCCAACTCCTGGTACCAATTTCTGTTTTGGTCAACTTTCTCACTACTGCGACTAAAAGGCACAATAAGAACAGTTTTAGAGGACACAAGGTTTATCTGGGGGACTCACGGTTTCAGAGGTCTCAGTCCATAGAAAGCCAGTCAGCTCTATTCCTTTGGGTTCAAGGTGAGGCAGAACATTCTGGCAGAAAAGTATGGTGAGGACAGTGGCTCAGGACTTGATCAGGAAGAAGAGATATATTCTCCTCATCACAGACATAATTTGTACTTCAAAGGCATGTTCCTAATGCTTACCTCCTCCAACCACACCCTACTTACCTACAGTTACCACTCATTTAATCCCTATCAAAGGATTATGTACTGATTAGTTTAAGACTCTCATACCCCAATCATTTCACCTTATGCTTTCTTGTATTTTCTCACACATAAGCTTTTGGGGAAACTTTATAATTAAACCATAACAACCACTGTATTACTCTCCATGTTTTAGAAGACCACCCTTTCAGATTTCAATATATGAGATCATGCAGTACTTTGTCATTCCAAACATGAATCATTTCACTTAACTTCATAATCTCCGGTTCTATACATGCTGTTACAAATGGCAGGATCCCATTTATTTTATGGTTATATTGTATTCCATTACATATATATTGTGATATATACTTATATATATATGTATATATGTATATCATAATTTCTTCATTCATTCATCAGACATTGGACACTTAGATTATTTATGTTTCTTTGATATTATGAACAAAGCTTAAATAAACTTGAGAATATCGATAAATCTCTGATATTATGATTTCTTCTCTTTTGACTATAGTTATGGTTTGGGTATGAGAAGTCCCTCCAACGTTCCTGTTAATATAGGAATATTCAGAGGTGAAATGATTAGATTGAGAGAGTTTATCACCTAAACAGTTCATCCTAGTTTGAAAGAATTGACAAAGTGGCAACTGTAGGCAGATGCAGCTTGGCAGGAGGAGGTGAGTCACTAGAGATATTTCCTAGAAGACTACATCATTTTGGCTGTCCAACCCTCTTCCTTGCTTCCTGAGCAACCATGAGCTAAGAAGCTTTCCTCCCCTGGGCCTTACCCCAAGATGTGCTGCTTTACCTTGAACCCAGAGCAATGGAGTCAACTAAGGACTGTGAGCTCTGAAACTGTGAGTGATAAAAATACTTTTCCTTCTCTAAGTTGCTCACATTCACTATTTTTGTCACAGTGACAAAAAACTGACTAAAACTGAAAGAAGCCAATGGTATGATTTCTGGATAAAGTCTTTTTTTTCAATCTGAAGAACTTCCTTGGAATTTTTGTTTATCTGAGAAGATCTTTATCTAGTCTTCAATTCTGAAAAATAGCTTTGCTGGATATGATATATTCAATTGACATTTTGATTACCCTAATTATTGTGAAACTCTCAAGCTATCCTCTCTTAGCCTGCAAAGCTTTTGCTGAGAATCTACTGTCAGGCAAATTGGGACATTGTTGCACTATTTCTTTCTTCTCTTTTGCTGCCTTGAGAATCTTCTCCTTACCTTTTATATTTGAGAACTGATTATAACATGTCTTAGGGTATAAATTGGTTAAGTTTAACACAAATGGTAATCATCAATTTTCCTGTCCTTGGATATTTGATTCCTTCTCCAGATTTTGAACATTTACTGCTATTATTTTTATAAATAACTTTCTAACCCTTGGTATTCTGAAGATTCTCTCAAATCCCTATAACCTGAATATTTTACTTTTATATACTGTCCAAGAAATCCCATAAGTTGTCATAATTCCTCTTTATACTTTTTTCTTCAACTATGTACTTTGAAATACATGTCTTTGAGCTTACTAATTCTATCTTCAGTTTGATTTATCCTGCTATTGATGCCTTCTATTATATTTTTAATTTTGCTTAGTATATTTTTCAGTTCAATGATTTCTGTCAGTTTGATATCTTATTCGTTTGTGGTGCTGGGGATTGAACCCATGACCTCATTCATACTAGGTAAATGATGCGCCACTGAATTCCTTCCCTAGTCCAATGTGCTTTATTCATAATTACTTCAATATCTTTATTAAGCATCTGTGTTAGAGCACTTAGTTATTTCTTTATGTTTTCTTGAATCTCATTGAATTTTCTTAAACACTATTTTAAATTCTCCACCTTTCACTGATTATTATCTGGTCATTTTCTGGCAACTTATTCTGACTATTATATGAGGTCACGGTTTCCTGAAAGCTCTGGATTGTTGTTGGCATGCTATATTATCTGAACATGGAAGAGTTAATTATTTATTCCAGTCTTCTTATTATGGCTTAAACTGTGTCTATTGATTCACAAATTCTAAGCAGGCTGATAATTTTATTTTAGCCTGTAACCACTTGAACTATTTAAGCACTGAATGTGCCCAGTTCAGGTTTGTTTGAAGTCAGTGTTAGTATGTTTTCATATTTCATCACTAGATGGTGATCTAAGCCTCTAGCTTGTCTCAACACCTCAACTGGTTCCTAGTCTAGAATGAACAAAGGGAGTAATTTGAGCCTGTCTTTGAGTCAAGGGAGGCACATGTGTATCATTTACAATCACTGGCCTATTGTTCCAGCTCTGGGATGAATCATAATGAATGAACTCCTATGCCATGCCTGCATTCACCAACACTGCAAAGCTATGTCACAGTCTGAGCCCACCACAACTCATCAAGACCAGCACAACACTGGGGTAGGAACAAGGTCCACACAACTATATGGTTCTTACTGTTGATGGGTAGTCATCTCCTAATAGCACTGCATCCAGTCGCAAGTGATGTTAATCAGGAAAGAAGTCTGATAAAATAGGACCATACACCTTCCACCTACACTGAGGCTATTCCAGATTCTCTGTCTGCAGGGAGACCTGGAGATGGGGGACAATTAGGATTTATTGAGTATTAAATTTTACCATCTCAGCACTACATTCCACCTCAAAGTACTATGCTTATTACCCTGTTCTCCACTTCATGGATAGGGTCTTATTCCACACTGTGCTAACTGTGGTTGGGATAATGTTGTTGAACACAGGTGCTGGTCCACCTAAGCTTATGTTAAGTGGTATCACATCTGAACCTCAACTGTACATACCTAAACAATATCAGTGGCACCCCACGGTTCATGCTAACGCTAGTAGTGATACATGCTGAAACACAAATTCATCCCGCCAATCCTGGTAGAAAGATAATATGCCTGATGGTAAAGCAGGTCTAGAGCTTCATCTATGAGCACAGGTCTGGCAATGGTTATGTTGCCCAAGGCTTGGAAATGGATGCTGAAGATGTTACTCATTCATTGATAAAGATACTAAGCTATTTTACTCCTGAGTCTTGGAGCTAGAACAAGCTGCACATTCTCAGGCATGCTCCAGGCCTTCTTTGTGGCTATCACTAAAGAAGGTCATAACTCAAGTTTGTACCAGATGCAAAGAATGCCAAAGTAGGTTGAGAATCACCTGTCATTTATGGCCTGAATATAACAACATTTGTCTCTGCCTAGTTTTCATTCTTACCTTGATGGACCTGATTATTCTCTTCATACAAAGTCTTATACTAGTTTTTGTGTCATGTTCTCCAGTGGTTATAATTTTGCTCCCTGCTCTGCCACCCAAGTTTGGTGGGGGGTGGTGATGGAGGCCTCCTCTTTACCTCATTACTAATCCAATTCCAGATACTGAATCCATGGGTATTGACCTGGAGATAGACTGTGAGAGTCTGCTAGCACTGGGCTTTACCCTAGTGTGCTAGTACTTGGTTCAGTTCAAGATTGTGGCCTAGATTTAATTCCTACTCTTTCTCCCAAAGATGATTTTCTCCATACTGCATCATTTGCAGCTGGTGGAGTTGTGGTGCTGGCAAATCTTTTCCTACTGCCTTCTTCAATATGTCTTTTTTTGTTGTTGTATAAGAATCAGGCACTATGGTTTCCTTAGTTCTTATGCAGGTACTTTTGTTAGCAGACATTGTATTGGGTCTTGACTCTTGTGTTCCTGCTAAAGAAGAGTTTATGCAAGACATGAGGTATAGTAAAAATATAGTAAAGTTTACCAGATGACAAAGGAGGGTTAAAAACAGCATCTACTGAGAAGAAAGTAGGTTCTCTCAGCAATTCCTTATTTGTGAACCAGCCTTTACTGGGGTTTAGAGGCAGTTTTCATCAGGCTGAAAATTTATAATTACAATAAGGTTGAATAATATGCCAAGGAACTAAAGGAAACTTTTGGTCATCCTGGCCTGCACTAGTAAATTTTTTCTAAAACTAGTTTTCATTGATTTGGAGACTGTTGAGTTCTCCAGTCTCTGATAAGTGCTATCTTTCTTCCTCCAGGAACCTGGAGTAGAAAAATGTATGTATAATATGCTGTTTGTTATATGTTATTATCTTAAATCAGAGCATGGCTAGGACGACTTTTTGCAAGCTGTTTCCTTAAAAACATGTTGATAGTTCTCATTTGAACTCAGTTTGTAGAACTAATTTTTCCTTTGCTGTGTTCCCACTGCTCATGTCTACCTATTCCCTATCTGTTTGGTTCATGAATAATTGCTCAATTAGATATATCTGTGGAAAGATGACCACTTGGGGGATCTTACACAGCAGTCATCTTGCCACACAGCTTAGTATATATTTAAGTACAAGTTCAAATTTGTTACAAACCTAGTGAATGTGAGAAGTTATTGAACTTGTTATACAAAATTTTGAAATTAAACTTTTGAATTTCTCAGCTGTCTTCTGAAGAGAAACATATCCTAAGTAACTGCATAGTTTGTCAAATTATATGTCATTTATTCTCTAAAGTTGTCAAATTGTTAATGCAATGTTACATATATTAAGTATTCAATGGGTCTTGCTGTTGCTTCTATAGTTGAGATTACATATGAGGAATATGAATATGAGGAAGAAAAACCTTCATCACATAAAATCTGCTTCTCTCACAAAGCAAGCTCTTAGTTATAATACTAGATGTTATTAATCATTTCAATCATTATATAATTAATATTCATCAAAATTGCCTAAGAAGACTCAAAATCTGAAAAACAATATACTCACTTGCTGAAAAAAAGAATTTTTAAAAATATTTGATACCAATTTTCTATGCACAAATATAAATACACCACAATGAATCTCTACATGATATATAACCACAAGACTGGGATTCTAATTTGAAAAAGATACAGTCCATGTTTTTATAAACATGTCAAAATATATTCTACTGTCATGTATATCTAAAAATAACAAAAAATTTTAATAAAGCCTTCAAAATATAAACAAAGAAACATAAGACTCAAATATTTATTTAAAAATCCTGATCATAGCAAATTACTTAATCACAATGCATTCTCCTTTCTTTCTGTTTATGAATTCACTTAAAAGAAACCACATGTGGGAGCATCTCTCAACTATTTGTGTTCACAGTAATACATGGCTATCTTTGATCTGTGAGCCAGAAACTCCCAACTAGTGATTGGTATGGGATAAGGACAAAGATTTTCCCCTAGGATAGAACTTATTCTCTACCTAAGACAATGTGTAATACTTTTCCCTTTGTAAACCATGAAATAGGCTGTTATGCAAGACATGTCTCTTAATTGTTACCCTCTATGGAATCAAGGAATATTAACCTCAAATCCATCCCATGGGTGTTTTGAGGAAAATTTTTATGGATTTTGCTACAAATAAATATTAAAAGATTCATAATATATTTCAGAACTGTGAGCATCAAAAACTCAACAGTTAATTCCATTAAAAGGCATGTAGAATGCATACCAATAGACTTAAAATCTGCTAAAGTGTTAAAGAGAAAAATATATTTTAGAAGGTATGAAATAAATATGTGAAACTTCAAGAAGTAAAATATGGACTTTTTACCTAAGTAAATACTTAGCCTAAAACTGTAGATTGGGTAGAGCCAAAGAATGAATGTCTAACTGTATGAAAAGGTTTTGAAAAATCTTCCAACCATGGAAGATAAAGTAAAACATTTGGAAGTTAATCAAATGAATCATAGATCCAGAATCTCTGACATATTTGTAATTAGTTGCCAAATGAAAGAGATAGAAACTCTGACTATAAAACCTGAGATGATGGGTGGAAAATAGAAGGTGAGTAGCAGCTAGTGGATACTGCCTGCTTCCCAAGATAGCATTAAATCCACCATTAGGCAGTTTCATGATGAAACAGAGGAGCAGAGGGAAAGTCTTGGAATCCAACTCAGAAAAGCAGCAATCAGCTGAAGCATAGCAATAATGGATTCTTTTTTTTTTTTTTAATAATAAGAGAGCTAGGAAAAGAAGACAGAAATAGATTGCATCAGCACTGGGTGTGGGAAACCATTCTTATCTAGCAGAATCAGAAGAGGTTGAGCCTCATGACACAGAGGTCTGACTTCTCCGAACTGGCAGACATGAAGGTCTGTCTCAGATTGGGGGGGTGGGGACATGTGGCACTGTGGGAGTGGTTCCCTGTCTGGTTCTGCCAGAGTTTCCCTAAGAAAATGGCTCCCCTGTTCATCACAGAAGAAGCTCCTTCCGGACTTGGCCCCCTTTACCTGTGTGATAATAAATAAAGGAGAGCGGGGCTACTCCATGTTGTTAGAGGCTGTATCTGGTATGGCCCGATCCTGTCATGCCCACTCTCATTTAAAAGGAGTATTATTTCTTGCTTGTTTATGGATTAGATAAGTTTTGGGATAATTGATTGATTTATAGCCAACATTGTCCTCTGGCAGTTAACCCTTTTCTCCTCCACACAGGACTTGGCAGAAACCCCCACAACTGGACTGTGCCATTGGGGGAGAATACCACCTTCCAGAGAGCTGACCAGAAAAAAAAAAAAAAAAAGAATCATAAAGGTTTCAAGAAATACAGTCTCTATCACTGGGCAGAAAGGAGATTTAGCTATAGCCTAAGCAACTGCCCTGATTCAAGAGCAGAATGGCACCTTACACTGGATTCAGGGAGGACTAGGTAAAGGGAACCACTTCAAAAGGACACCATTCTCCAAGCTACTTGTACAGAGAATCAGAATGAAATTAATGATTGTGTATATTTTTTTTATTTTAAAAGTGAAGAAGAACCTCTCTTTATCAGAAAAAGTCAGTTGAGAGAAGTTTTAAATAAATAAAATTATAGTCTCCAGTACTCCATCTTATATCACTTGCTACTAAAATAATTAACTTTAAACTTCAATTCAGTTCATGCCCTCAAGTTTTTAAGGTATGTTTCTTGAATTTCTTGAATAAGTATTATATAAGTACTTAATATTTTGAGATATTACAAAATATATTTAAATTTTATCATAGACCAGTAGTTAGAACACTTACATATGTGCCAAAGAATAAACCAATACTTTCTAGAAAACTTACACATCCCCTCCTGCCTTTGTCAGTGACTCCCCCCCCTCCGTTTGAGCCCTGTTACCTTTGTTCTCTGTGCACCCCCATCACAGGACCTTTGTGCCACTGCTAAATCTGCTCTAATTGCTTCCTTTCTGTGGCCAGAAGGATATTAAGGCTGTGTATTCCAGATATTTCTTCCCAAGCATGTGGACAGAGTACATAACACCTGGAATGACTGTAATTGCTGTTTCAATAGTTTGTTCATTTGTTTATTTGATGTTTGGGTGTTTCTTTGCCTTGCTTTGTGATGACCGCAATGCTCTACAAATAAAGTCTTCACCACGTAAATAGTGTTTTATGATTTCATGAGAGAGATTTGAGATTTTAGCAAGAAGGATGTGGTTGTAGCAAGAAGGTTGGCCCATTTTAGCTTCCCTTGTTTTCTGTTCTAAGCCTTACTTGATACACTGTTTCTTGGGTTTGACATGTTTATACAGTTTTTATTATTAATTATACAGAAGGATTGAATAGACAAAACTTCAGGCCAAAACACTGGTTTATTTAGAACAGATGTAAATAATAAAGTAAATGATATGTCCATGGATTGGAGTAAAAAACAGAATTGAATTTCAATATATTTTTATCTTTCCAATTAATGAGTCTCAGTAATTAATAAATCTTCCAAATCACCCCACATGCTGAATCTACCATTGATAAATATGAAACCCTGTGTGGTCTGTCTTTGGAGAATGAAAATAGAACATGTTTTGAAAAAGAACATTTTAAAAGAACAAATATTTTTTAAAGTGTCAAATTTCTGAACAGTATTGGAAAAAGTAACATAAATAAGATTACTTAGGTCAATGAGAATGACTCTGGACAGGTTAAAAATGTACCAATAAATATAACTGTAAACTTGCAAATAAAACAAAAGTTCATAAACCTTACTACAGTATAAACCAAAAGACTGTGTATTTAAATAGTTATCTATTTAATTTTATTTAGATTTTCAGTTATTATTTACTAAAAGCAGTAAAATATGCTCTTAGAATATGCTCACTTATATATGCTTACTTATATATCTTAAATAAATTGTTGCATTGGAACCAGCATTACTTTTCAATTAGAACCACCTTGAAATTTATACCACTTATTACCACCAATTTTCTCATTATTCTTTTGTAGTACATAAGTTGAGATATGAGAGAAGTTTGAAACTGGAATAGCAGTTTCATGAGATGATACAAAATAAGATTATTTTCCCCTTCCTATTCCCACAATTGCTACCAACCACTTCCAGTGGGAAAGTGACATTTTCTGAATTTCTTTGACTGTTAGTTGTCAGATAAACTTTACGTTTAGAAGATATATCTAGTAAACACATGCAAAACTTGGAAGCCCATTAAAATGTTAATTGAATACTTTTATAGGTTTTATTGTCTAATTATACAGTCAGAAAGCTCATGGCTCATTTTTAGTCTTAGAGGGAAAAGAAAGAGCAAACTGAGAAGCATATAAAGTTTGTAATCGTTAAGGATAATGCTCTCAAGAAAGTGTTTCTGAGGGCAACCTTTCACAGAAGAAGAAAATTTGACCTAATGATTGGTTCATTTTTTAAAACATATATAGTTTCTGAGAAAAAAATTGATCAAATTTCATTAAAAAGATGAACTGTTGATGTACCTAACAAAGAGAAACAATGAATATTTTACTTGCCAAGGTTCACAATTATTAAAAATGTCCATTCCCTCTTCAGTAATTTTGTTGATACTTCATAGTTTTTACTGACATGGGAAGAATTTTCAGCACCCAAGATTTCTGAAAAACAAGGAAAAATCTAACCCAGAAAAGAAAATAGCAACTGAAACTCAGAATATATTTCTTCACTTCTACTGTGGAAGGAAAACAGATGGTTGAAAATTAAGGTCTTATTCATATCGGTTCACTGGAAATGCTTAAAGCAAATTCTGAGTAAATGTACTAACATTCACGTCCTTCAACGTAATAACAGCTTTAGGAAAGTGATTCAGAGTACCTGAGGGAGGAGAGTCAAAGAGCCTCTTGATTTTCAGTTATTGCATAGTAGAGAATGACCACAGATGGAAAAAGAGAAGCATGTCTCTCCTTAAAGGTGAAGAATGAAAAAACCAGAGAATTTATTAATCTTCCACAAGACCAATAGGTAGCACTTAAATTTGGCCAGCATGAGTCACTTGAGGTATGAAATAAAATGTTGACTTAACAAAAATACCCACACTTGCACAAGCACACACACACACACACACACACACACCAAAGCCTAGCAAAAATGAAAATTCTCAGTTTTAACATCTCATGTTTTGGCAAAATTTATTTTTGTTGAATTGAAAAAACTATAAACAAGGGACAACATTTATACAGATAGAAAATAAAATATTTATGATACAAAATGTCATACAGATTTCCTTTTAGAGATATTATGTTTTGTAATCGGTACCTCAGGTTCCAAACACAGGAAAGTTGAACAAGTTTTTGTAAAATTTTTGTTGAGATCAATTTGTGTTTTACCCTGTGTTTTCATAACACCACCATAATAGGAATGTTCAACAAAGACATTGTTAGACATTATCGATTCGAGGGTATGGCAAGGTTTAGGTTTTTACAAAGCTCTGAAGATATTGAGAAAATATTTGTGTTGTATTCTCCCCTCCCAGCCCACTGGTACCTGAACCAAACTGTGGCCTTAGACATACTTCTTGATTCACTGACCTGTGTTGATTTTGAGTCTTATATAATACTTATGTGACCCTGACATCAAGTGACTAGAATACATTGAATGGTGGTGCTAAATTCAGTCACTATCTTCTCAAAAGTTGGTGTCTTCCAAGACAGGCTTCCAATGCCCACAGAACTCACTGTCTTCCCAGGACAAGAGTTCTCTACAGAACGATGACATTTCAGAATTTCCTTTTAGTCAAGGGTCTTAGACTTTGGTGTTGACGACTGTCTTTTGCTCTCTAGTGATATCTATAAATCCTTTCTCAGAATAATGCTAAAAAAATGAGTTTTTAAAGAAAAAAGAAAATTGATCATATTATAGATATATGATATAGTAATATCTGAGTACCCTAATGAATACATAAGCAAATGCTGATAGAGAAGTGGATCTAATAAATATGCTTATTATGATAGTGTTATAATCATAAAGATTATTTTGTGTTATTGGCAACAGGTTTTATATAATATCAAATGTGCAATTTCTCTTGGTAACAAAGTCTCCAAACTCTTACTCTCTTGAGCTTTATTTCTACATAAATTATTGAAAGAAATACTAAAATGAAATTAGGGCTAAGTAATAAAAATAGTGTAATATTTTCCATTAAGTTTCACAGAACTTCTAAATTCTCCTCTATTGGCCTTAAGTTTGAGAATTTCCTGTTCAGGTCAGGTGTAGTAATGCAGACCTGTAATCACAGTGACTCTGGAAGCTGAGGAAGGAGGATCACAAATCTGAGGCCAGCCTCAGCAACTTTGGGAGACCCTGTTTCTCAATAAATACATATAAACTTAAGGAAGACTGAGGATGTAGCTCAGCCTTGAGCAGCCATAGTTTATTCCCCAGTACCAAAACATAAAGAAATAAAGAAGCATCCCTACTTATATAATTTGGGTTTTTACAAAATATGGGAAGAATCTAAAACCTCTTACTACTTCATCTTGTCACTCTGAAAACATTACTTAAGGCAAGATATCACAAAATCAATCTTTCAGATTAATCAGTAAAAAGAGAAAATTATAACAAAGGCAAAAGCAATATAATACATCACACCATGATTTTTGCATGCACGCACACACACCCCTGCACACACATACATGATCAAAGACACTACTCATCCTTCTTCCTTCAGAAAGCAATTCTTCTCTTGAATAGTGTGAAGATTTGAAATATGCCAGAGATAGTGCAACAAAATACATCTGAGAGATGGGCAAAGAAACAGGCAGTGTTAAATAATTCTCATTTGACAGAGAATTATCTACTGATTGTTCTACACGAAGTATATCAAGCAGAATATCTTAATCTTTAGTCACTTTCTTTTATTTTCTATAGAATAATAATTTTTTCACCTTCCTGAAATCATTAAAAGTCCCATGTCTACCCAACTGTTAAAAGTAACTATTCCTCATTATTATTTATAGTACTCAGAGGAATAATTGGCTCGTGTGAGATTCCTCTGGGCACCCCTCCCACACAGACTGCAGCTCACCTTGATCTGATGGGAATTTTCCATCAATATGGTTTTCCCAAAGCTTTCACATACAGTTATGGTAAGCCATACTTTGTCTTCTGCTACCAGAAGCCTAGTTACCTACACAAGAATTGTCTCTTTGAACACATACATCTCTCTGATCACAGAAGTTCCAAGAGTGAATTACATGAACTCTCACTAAGAATTTGTCATTATCAAGGCCCAGGCCTGGAATCAGGAAGGCCCTAATCAGATGGTATTGTCCTGAATATAGATCAATTGCCTGAACATTTAGTGCCATCCAGTTATAACATGGCCTGTGCAATTCAGCTCATGGTCTGCATTACAAACATGGAGATAGTGCTGAACTTTCAGAACTCTCATCACCAGCTTTGTGTTCTACTTTTTCCAAAAATTCATCTTTGTTTCTTTTCAATAGATTCAATTCCCAAACAGTCCTATGGAGAGGCATGGGATTGTCAGTACCCGATTTTAGCTTCACAATTTCCAGGAGAAAGTCTCCATATTCATACTTCTTTCCTAATGAAATTGGACTCTAATTTTCTGTTTAATTTAGTATGCCCTGAAAACCTGTCTGCTGTTCTCTGACAAGCAGATGGGGATCGACTTTGGAGTGAAGTGGCGGGAGAAGGGATGCTATGGATTGTAATTGGAAACAGAGAATGAGGGGTAAAATGTTCAGATAAGCTTACTTTCTAACACCAAGAAAAATGTGAGGAAATTGAGAATTGAGGTTCAGAACATATTATATTGAGTCACATATTGACTCATTTCTTGCTATTTTCATTTGTCTGAGATCATCACAAAACAAACAGGCAACTTTTTAAAAGAATGTTTTAAGTGCCTTTTCTTTTTCACCAAGCAATGGAATGTTTTTCTAAAGATAAATGCAAAAATGAAAGGGTATGCATTATAATTAACTGCCACTGAATGAAGAAAATAGATTTGAATATAAAAGTACTGAACATCTTTAAAAAATAAAGTAAGTAGAGAATTAGTGTATTGATTGTTCTACACAAAGTAAGTCAAACAAAGTATCTTAGTCTTTAGATATTTTCTTTTACTTTTCTACAAAATAAATCTTCTTTTCACCTTCTAGACTTTTATTACTTTTGATATACTCAAGTATAAAGAAATTCAAGTCTGCATATGATTGTCATTAACTCTAGTGCAAACTAAGAAGAGAAGAGATTTGGATCTATCAAAACTTGGTGTTTAATTGTAATAGAATCCCCATGATATGTGCAAAATGCTATAACCTAACCTATCAATGCAGCATCAAATACTCTGCTTTTTTTTATTTGAGAGTTGATGGGTATGTAAAATCTTGCTTTCAAATTGTGACTGATTTTTTAAATATTGAAAATAATTTGGAAATAGAGGAAGGGGAAATGCAACAGAGTTATTTGCAGGCAAATGTGGATTCTTCTGAGGTGATGATTAATCAGAAATCATAAAGCATGGCATCCAAGAAAATGTCCCACTAATGGCAGAATCGTATGGAAAGAGATCCCTAGAGGACAAAGACATATCCTTTCCCAGTTACTCCCCTCAGTTTTTAATTGTTTCACAAGCCCATATATAACAAAAATCAGAAAATGATGTAGCAAAAAAACTACAGTTTATTCCTATTGAAATAGCTCGAAATGATATGCTAAATGATGACAATAATGCTGCAAAGCTCTTTGGAAATTTGATTTCTTAGTTAAAACAAACAGAGTGAATACATTAAGAACACTTAGCCGTCAATGCAGACTAAAAGGGACAGAGTGTTACTGATGTAAACGAAAAATATTTTATTCACAGTTGCAGAAAAATCTTCAAACGTTGTTCGCTAATATTAAATAATTTTCATCAGCAATATTCACTGTTAAAGTAAAATAAATGTAATCGTTTTTCAAAATATGCTTGTGATATATTGCAAAGAAATCTCTAAAAGGTGCTATGTAGGAATTAAGCACATAATAATGGTATGATTTGGTAGAAGCTGGTATGTACCTTATTTCTTTTCATTCCCATCTCTCTTCTTGCCTTCCAGTTTTTTTCTTCTTTACGTTGTTATCTTACTGTCTCCCCATTACTCTCCATGTGTTGATGCATTCTCCCACAGCTTTATCTAAATCATCGCAAAAGCTACACTCATCTCCACTCTGCTGAAATACATTATTTACAAATTAGCATGTCATATTTTCATATTATTCTATCACAATTGAATGTGGTCTACTTTATAAAAAGAATGTTCTGAAAGACACAGGCATAGGTGTTTACATTGTTTCTAGAACATTGTCACAATGACAAAAGGCACAGAATGCTCAGTGGTGTTCTGGGGAATAACACCTTTTCCCATGTCTCACCGTAGATAAAAATCTCTCTTTCAATTTACAACATACGGATTGCTCCAGAACAAAATTAATGTCAAGACAATCAGTATGATACCTTATAGAGAGGATACAGAGAACTGGGTAAACAGAACTGGTCCACAAACTGATGGACCTGTGGATTAGATGATCTATAATAATCAGAAAGGAAAGTATATGAAATTGCTTTTTCTGGGAAACACATTTGAAGGCAGAAAATGTACTTATACAGAGGCTCTTATTTAATGTAAATGAGCAAAGGAGATGAAAGAAAACTAAAATTAATAGAGGATGAAGACAGGTGAATTTAAAGCAATATAGAGGAAGAATGTGAAAACTGGATAAGAAAATTAAATTCAGGGTAAGTGTCTTGGAATTGGATGGTTATGTAAAAAGCAATAGCAAAACATTGACCAGATTTTAATATTCAGACACCATCAAAATAGTTTTGACTTACATTTTTCATAAGAGTTGGAGTTTGAATTCTGTATCTTCTATAGTTTGGCTCCAATAGTTGTGGGATTTAAAATTTCCATTTCATTTGCAGGTTTTTCATGTTCACTGCAAAAATCTGTTCTCAAACAAAACTTAGACCTACTAAAAGAATTAAATATATTTCACATACTCTCTGAACCATTTTAGCACTCCTCAAAAAAAAAAAAAAAAGAAAGAAAAAGAAAAAAGTAAAGAAAGAAATTACGCTATTACCAACCTCCTACTCCTGCACATGCTTGTGATGGAAAAATATTTTGATATTAAGTACTATGCATTCCACTTTCTCCTCAGTAAAATAAATATTTAGCCAAATAGAGACAGCAATGTTTGTAAAGAACTTCAGACAGGCTGATATTTTTTCAGATGTAATTTTATGATGTATTCATAAATAATGGATCTATAATTTGCAAATATAATCCTGAAGCACATTTCTAACATGCTTGGAAAAAAATTCTATGCCTTAAAACATGTGTTGTGAATTTTATTAATAGTACATAAGCTGTGACTACTTTATAGATGGCACTTACTGGAGAAATTTTATTCCTAATTTACATTCACATAAGCAGTTCATACATAAGAAATAAGCAGTTTAGTAAGCCATCCTATATATTATATATCATTGATAGTAACTTTATTTTTTATGAAACAATAATATAACAGAGGTAGGTAGATAGATAGGTAAAGATATCTAGGTTTAGATAAATTTTGATTAAATTAATGGCTCATATTTAGTAATAAAATACACTTCAGTCAATCATGTTAGGAATTTATACCCAAAAAGGATATTTTGACTAGAAATTGTTTTGTTAAAGTAGTTATATTTAGTAAGCTATAATGCCTTTAATGTCCTATTTAACAGGTGCTTTATATATTTATAATTTGTCAAAGCCTCCAAAGTATAATAGATAGTCAGGAAGTATATTTTTAAAAATTGATAAAATTAAGTTTATTTGTGTTAGTCAACTTTTGGTTGCTGTGTCCAAAATACCTGAAATAAAGAACTTGGAGGACTAAGATTGATTGATTGATTGATTGATTGTTGTATTGAATTTGAAGTCAGGGGCACTTAACCACTGAGCGACATCCCTAGTCCTTAGATTTATTTAGAGACAAGGTCCTTGAGTTGCGTAGGGCCTTACTAAATTGGTGAGGCTGGTTTTGAACTGGTGATCCTTCTGCCTCAGTCTTCAAGCCACTGGGATTAGAGGCATATGCCACCATATGAGGCTAAAGATTTGTTTTGATTGACAATTTCAGAGGTTTCAGTCCATAATCAGCTGCCTCCAATGCTTTGGACTTGATTGAGGCTGAACATCATGGCAGAAGGGCATGACAGAACAAATTTCTTTACCTCATGGGACTTGGGAAGTAGAGATAGAGATAGAGATAGAGTGAGAGAAAGAGAAAGGACAAGACACAAGATATAGCCCCTAAGGTCACCCCCGAGTGACAAGCTCCCGCCAATTACACCCCACCTGTGTACTATTTCTAGCACCTCTCAGTAGACCTTTGAGCTTTCAATGGATTAATTCACTACTGATGAGGTCAGAGTCCTTGTTTTCCAATTATTCCCCAACAGCCTCATCTCTGAATATTGTGATATTGGAAACCAAGCCTTAAACACACAAGTCTTGGGGAACACTTCATATTCAAAACACAACAATATTCTAATAGTTAAATCTCTCAACTTATATTATCCTTGCAAATACACAGACCATTCATTTTTAACTAACTACAATAAAGCCTAAATACCCAACAAATAAATGTTTGTTGAATTAGCAAACTGATAAGTATAAAATAATTCACATCTTTAATTCAAGAATCTTTTAATGTATATAAATTCAATGTAATTGATACTTCTTTATATGGAATATATATTATTGAACAAATATAGTTGGTATTTTGTCAGATGGGAAAAAATCTTACAAGGATATCTAGATTACTGATTTTAACCATATTTACTATATATTCTTCAGTATAAATTATCACTTTAAAAATGATGCATTTTTAGTAGAATATTTGATTTCTTTAGCAAATATATTAGGAAGTATATTTAAACCTACAACCAACTTTTCAGATAACAATATTTTTGGATTAAATCTTATTTTGGATTTTAAATTACTGCACTCACAAAAAATATATCTATATAACTTTAACACATGCATATCATTAGATGCACATATAAATTATTTTATGAAACAATTATTACCAAACTATGTGTCAAATAAAATGCTAAAGTATGGTATGTCTGAAAATGACACCTTTTGTGGTATATAAAAGGATCCAATTTATGGATCACTTTAAAGAATGTCTTTTCAATTTACCTGTCTGTTAATTCACTTGTTATTAAGCAGAAAAAAAAAATGTAAACATCAGTACCATAAAAAAATTCAGGAATATTGTTGAAAATAATATGCATTTTTTTAGTCAAGGAACTCACCAATACAGCTATTCCAAATTTTCTTGTGGTATTTTATGTAAGTAGAGTAGAGTATACATGTGCATGTTATGTAGTATTGGCATAATCACTCATTAGTAGATTGTGCCATAGTATTGGCACAATCACTCATTAGTTCTAATCCCTTTCTTTAGTTCTATCCCTTTCTTTCCCACTTGAGAAGGCTATTTAATATAATTGAATGAAATTGAATTTCTAGCATACACATTAAATGTATAAAATATTGTAAAATTACTAAAGAACTAAAAACTAGGTATTTTCAGCATCTAATATATATGTGAACATACATGTATCTCTTCTACATAATATTTATCTAGTACAATATGTCTATTTTTTGCTAGGCATTGTATTTTGGTTCTGGGAAAGACCTCTAAGTTCATCCAGGTCAACTCCATAATTTTAGAAATAAGAAAACCAAGGCTTAAAAATGCTTGTCTAAAATTTGCAGCTTTGTCCTGTGTAATTACATTTCAAGCAATTTGGATCAAGATAAAGAAGTTATATTTATCAATTTTGTATATGACAGAAACTGGAGAAAGACATAATATGATGGATGACAGAATTAAGATTCAGAAAGTTCTTGACAGAATAGACTGATGTATATAATTCAAGAGGATCATGTTTAACAAGGAAAAATGTAAAGAAATTCATGTAGATTAAGAAATATCTGTAAGTACAAAAATTGTTAAAAAACTTTCTTCACTATAGTAGTTGTCAAAATACTTTTTATTTGCTGAATATGAACAAGTAAAGTTATGTGACTTTTAAATAGTATATGAATTCATGGCAATGCAGTGTCCAACATCAGGAAGGTAACCACAGAAAGCCAACCTGTGTAGAATGTTAGATATTATGCATCTCTTGACCCATAGCATTTAAGTCTGATATATTGTCTACCTTTCTTAGCTGGGTATCAAAAATGATGAAAAGCCAATTAACCTCAGGATATTTAGATAATTAAAATAATAATACACAGTTCTTGAAAACATGCATTGTAGAGATAACAGGAAGAGTGTTGTCATATAATAAAGGAGATTGATATGCAAAAGACCTTTAATGCCATTCATTTGTTTTAAAGAGAAAAGAAGGCAGAAAAGATTCATGAAAAATTTGATCATAGGGTGTGGAATGAAATTAATTCTGATTACAAATCAGAAGCCTGGGGTTATGTTTCATCTTCCTTCTTCCTTTCTTCCTTCCTTCCTTCCTTCCTTTCTTTCTTTCTTTCTCTTTTTTTCTTTAATATTCTTTTTAAGTAGTAGATAGACATAATATCTTTATTTTATGTATTTATTTTTAAGTGGTACCAAGACTAGAACTCAGTGCCTCACATGTGCTAGGCGTGTCCTAGGCAATGACTCTACTGCTGCTATTACAACCCCAGTCCCATGTTTTAGCTTTCAGTTGTTGAATGTGACATCTTGGAAAAGCCACAAGCTCTTTCAACGATATTTCAATGTATAACTGACGATAGTAATAGCCACCATGTATATTTTATAGAGGTGATGAAAATAAAATGAAATCATAGATAGAGGTATTTTGTAAATAACACCTACATAACACATTTGTAGTGATTTCTATTGAACAAAGGGAAATAAGTCTCTCTCTCTCTCTCTCTCTCTCTCTCTCTCTCTCTCTCTCTTTCTTTTTCTTTTCTTTTTTTTTTTTGATAGTGCCAGGAATCTAGTGCAGGTCCTCCCACATACTATCCAAGTGCTCTACCACTGAAATTCATGCCCTGTAGAACAGCTCTCTTTAACACAATACCATTGTTGTCTCCCTATGCATTAAAGCAGAACCCAGCCATAAGGTGTCCAGGATGCTCTAGGTGAGAGTCTCCTTCAAATAATGAGATGTATTCTGAGACCACTGCCAAGTATCAGATTCTTGTTATCTAAGGGGGAATAAGTACACATTTCACAGGCTATTTCAAAGTAGTTTATTTTGGATTAATAGCTTTTAAAAAATGATCCTAATCCTGGACAGTTACCCAAATTTCCTGTGTCAAATAAATTTGTTTTTTCACAGCTTATTTAATAACATAACAGTTCTCTTTTATAAAAAAAATATTTTTAGTTGTCAATGGACATTTATTTATTTATGTACAGTGCTGAGAATCAAATCTAGTGCCTCACACATGCTAGGCAAGCACTCTGCCACTGAGCCACAACTCTGGCCCATAAATAGTTCTCAAAATAATTTTATGTTTATTTGTGAAGGCCAATATCAACATAAATTCAATTGCTAATTGGGGTAATAATATGTCTATGGAGAAAAACAATATTTCTTAGAAATTGATGACCTTTAGCTGCCACAAACATTTATATTCATTATAGTTTATCATATTTGGCATTGGCAATTATAACTGGAATCAATCATCTTTTCCATTCAGTAGTAAACAGACTCAGAAGTTGCTCAAATTTTTCTGTAGAACTTTAACATTTCAAGGCTAGTCTGAGCTATTTATCGTTGGTGTGTAATAAAAAATTAGTGTGTTTTTTAACTGAGATATTTATGAATTCATAATTCCTTGAATGACATATTGTGCATCACAGTTAAAATATTGGACATTTATATCTTATAAGTTATTAATCATAATTTACCGAATTTTAAGATAAATTGAATATTCAACTACATAAAAAATAAATAAAACATAAATACAAAGTTTAAAAAAAAGTGAAATGGCCTTAGTATTTATTCAGTTTGCCATGAAAATGAACTACATTGATTCTTCTATTCCAACGTATTTATTTTCTACAAAAGACCACAGCAATTATTCCATGTGATTTTTAACAAATAACAATTCCACATTTCTTATGGACCAAATATTTTGCTCTTTCATAATTTTGTATGTTGAAACTTTAACATCTAATAGGATGGTCTTTGGAGATGGGCATTTAGAAGGCAATTTAACTTAGAGAAAGCATGAGTATGGGACTCTCATTATGTGATTAATGTCCTTTTAAGAATAGACTTGTGGCAGGAGTCCTTGGCCAGGTCTGTAATCCTAGTTATTTAGGAGATTGAGGAGGCAGGAGAATGGCAAGTTCAAGCCCAGGTGGGACAATTTAGGGAGACCTTGTCTCAAAAAACTGAAATATAACAGGCTGCAGATTTAGCTCAGTGGAAGAGCAACCCTGGGTTCAATCCCCAGTACTGATATCCCCACTCCCCGCACACAAAAAATGGATCCGAAAGTCTTTATTTCTCTTTTCCCTTCTTCCCTCCAACTTCACAGGATAAAGAAAAGATACAGCTCTTTGCAAGCCAAGACAAGGTTCCCCACCAGGAATCCAGTAGTCCTACATCTTGAGCTTGGATTTCACAGCCCGGTGAATGGTAAGAAGGAAATGTCTATTTCTAAGCATTCCAGTTTACCTTAATTTGTTATAGCAGACAATTGGGTATTGTGATGGGTATTATAGTTCCAACTTAGAATGAGTAGAAAAATAGTGGGACAAGATCTGTGAAAAACTATAACTTTAGAAAACTTAGCAACTTAGATAAACAAAATTAAATCAAATTATGTTTTGAGGTTGTTTTGTTTTTGCTGTGCTAAGGATTGAACCTGGGACCTCCCACTTACTGGACAAGTACTCTAATACTGAGCTACATCCCCAGCCCCATATTTGACATTTTTAACAGAAGATATTATTTCAGTAATATCTAAAAATTATTGCTTCCAGATGATACATACCATTCACTTCACATCTTAAAATACCCAAACAAACTCACAAAGAAAATTTTTAAAATATTCTTAATTATGTGTGAGTAGCATTTATTTTAATGTAAAATGTTCACATATCGATGTACAAGGTCACCCTAAGTTATTCAGGCTATACTCGAACTTTCTATCCTCTTGCCTCAGTATCCCAAGTAACTAGGATTGCAGGCCTATACCACAGAAGCCTGCCAATATACCAGTAGGCATTGCTACTACACTTCCCTTCTGTGTGAAAGTTTTTCAGACTTTCTGCTTTTATGACTGTAATAGTTTTGAGGATAAAGTACTGCTCAGGTACTTTAGAGACTATATCACAAAATGAATTTTTCTGAAGTTTTTCCATAATGTGACTGGGGTTATGGGTTTGGGGAGGAAGACTACAGAGAAAGCATGACTTTCTTATTCCATCACATCGAAGAACAAGATGAGGTTGATCACTGAAGGAAAGGAAAGGTAAAAGGGAATTAGATTGATCAAAATATGTTCATGTAAAAATATGACCTAATGACTTCGAGTATTATGTATACCTACCATACACCAATAAAAAATTGACCTTTAACAGAACCTTACCAAAATTTACAGAATGAGTTAGTTTTATATATATCTGGAATACAAAGTCAGGACTTCAGACTTGGAGACTTGTGTTGCACTGCTCTTTGCATTCCCTAAATGACCAAGTGCCCTGTTAGCATGTGAACTGGTAAAAATCTTCAAAAATTTACCCTTATGATTTGCATTGCTCCTTCAGTGTGTATTACAACAATGCAACAGAGAGGTGTTAAAGGGTGAGGTTTTAAGGGTGAAACCTCCCAAACTAGACTATCTTTGTCAAAATCAATTATATAGTAGCAAATATAGTAGCAAATCAATTTATTTATGGAAAGCAGTGTCTAGTTTGCTTAGTCATTAATGTTTCTAGTGTTTACTTAGCATTAATAACTTATGTATTTAAAATTTTAAATTTGAGTTACAAATATCACTATAAATACATCTGGGAAAAACTGTTCTTTAAACAAGACACAAGGCAAAGATTCAAGCATCACAAGCCTTGCAGTTTATCTCCACCTCACCCCAAGGAACTAATCTGAGTTGTGTAAATGCTGAGGATGCTAAAAAATAATTGACTCTATTCCACACTTCCATAGTATTTCAATTGAGTAGTGAAATTTTATTCCTGGCTTACATCTGACTTCATTCCCCATAAGCAATGCCATCCTTAGGGATATAGAACACATTATAAATTTGAAACACTTGTACTCAATCATGTGTTTAGCTTTGTAAGTTAGTATATGTAGTTAATGATATAATTTATCATCAAAAAAGATCTTGTTTGATCATCATGTATCATTATAATAATCATTGAATGCATAAAATGGTCAGCAGTAACAAATCTTAAATTATAAAGTAGAAAAAGATAAAATCTTGACATTCAAGCTTGGAAATAAATCTACAACCTGAATCTATATGCTAAAGCCTACCAGATTTGATGGTTCAATCATTGACACTCCTTGTTCCATGAGAAAATCATTCTATGATAAGAAAGGAGAATGGAGGTTAAGATTCAAAGATGTTCAAAATCTAATTGGTAAATTAGATTTTTATAAAACATTGATCAGTCCCTAAAATATAGTATTTGAATGCTGATTTTGTGAGTTTATAAGGTATAAGCATAATAGGAACAATTAAACTATAAACATTCTTAAAAAGTTTTAATCAAAATATTAAAAAATGGGCATTGTACAAGAAAACATAAAGGAAATAAAAATTTGAGATGAGGTTTTTACTTCTGGTAATATTCAGTCCAAAAAATGCAAAATAAAATGCACAGGCCAGGAAAGTTTTGTTTTTATTTTGAACCCACTCTTACCTCAGTTTCTGGATATTTATTCTGATACATCCCTGAAAATGTGAATTATTACTTCCTCATATTTTATATCTCACAATACTTGGCAAAATAATTTGTGCATAGAAATTGCTTAGCAATTTTAGTTCAATTGAATTCAAAGACTTTTGACCAGTTATAATAATAATATATGCTCATTTATCAAATTCATTGTTTGAAAATCATAACTCTATAACTCCTGGTAACCTCAGTGCTTTCATGTGAATAGAAACATGAATTAGCATACCTTCTCCTGGATCTCATAAGTTTCTTGTGAATATATAATGAGTTCAGCAGCCCGATTAACCTGCCAAAAAACATTGAAGAGAAATCTTTCATTTTCCATTTCCAAGTCCAGTTTCTTCCAACTCTTATGATTTGAAGATTGCTGAATATATACATAAGAACACTGCAGAAATTAAAGCCTAAATTGTTTTTATTTTCAACATTATTCTTCTCAGGTGTTCAGCCTAATTAATGTGTTTTGAGTATATCAATTTTTCAGTACTATTAATAGAATTATATAAATTATGATGCTAATATTTATAGTACTATAAATATTATAAAGCATATGATGGTATTGTTATTGTTTTTAATTAATTAATATGAAATAAATTTACCATTTATTGCAATTTTTCCTAGAAATATTATAGATACCCACTGCTTAGGAGAGATTCTTTCCAGAAAACAGGAAATAATGAAGGGACATATGTGTTCAAAGATGTTTTACTTTTATTTCTACAAGCAAAATACATACACAAACTAACAGCTAAAACAGTATTAACTTTTTCTTTCTTTTGAGAAATAAGAATCTGGATTTACTTTTCTTCTATTTGTATCTGTTGAATTAAAATTCTCTAATTTTCTCCATTGTCATCAAATAGAATGTTCATGTTTATTGAGTTTGTTCAATTTAAAAAGAAGCATGATTAAGGGAATCATTAATTTTCTAACTTTAGCAAATATATTGCTGGGGTATTAGATCAAACTAGTCAGATTTAAAATGAATTAAATGAACATAAGAACCACATACAAAACATAATGAGCTCTCCTTTGGGATACATATTAAATTTTTTAAATGCATGAAGAACAGATACAAAGTGTCTCTTCCTAAAATAATTATATAGCATTTAAGTAAGTATGATATAATACCTGCTTGGAAAATGTTTAAAATTCAAAACTTTAAACACATTTTGAGGTACCTATAGCCTACTGTGAAACTCCTATTTCATAACTTCGCAGATTCATCATACAAAATGGATGTTGCAAAAAAAAAAAAAAAAAAAAAGAGAGAGAGAGAAGAGACATTAAATATTGGCTAGGACTATTAGGTAAGCAATTGCTTCCTTTTATGCAGTCTTGCTAAGGCTATTTCAGCAAAGAAGGAAAAAGTAAATTTAAATTTTAATATTTAATAAACACAATAATTGTAAATACCAGAGATGTAACACATTTTTAATTTTTATGAGATAATCAATTGCCATACTAATAATCTGGTATGTCATATAGACAATGAAAGGTCAAAAACACTATTGACTTTACCCATATATACAATTTCCACAGTCTGATTATATTCAACATAACTACACTTAAAGATTTTTATTTTTAGTTTTGCAGTGTTGGAGGTAAAAAGAAAACTGTTTGTCCCTCTAAAAGAAATTAAAATCTCACTTTAATCCAAGCTCCTTATGTTTCCCTTTAAGTTAGCGTATAAGAATGCAGAAGAACACCAGGCACAGTGACCTCCCCTGTAATCGCAGTGGGTCTGGAAGCTGAGGTAGGAGGATGGAGAGTTCAAAGCCAGCCTCAACAAAAGCAAGGCACTAATTAACTCAGTGAGATACTAAAAATAAAAATAAAATACAAAAAAATAGGACTGGGGATGTGACTTAGTGGTCAAGTGTCCCTGAGTTCAACTCCTGGTACTCCCCTCCCTCTCAAAAGAAATATATATGTATGCAGAAAAGTTTATTAATGATTAAAACCAAAAAAAGACAAAACACACACACACACACACATACACACAGAGACAAATAAAAATATCAAATGAGGGAAAATGAATTTGAATTAACACCAAGGGCTTAAATTGAAAATTCAATACACCATTTATTTGCTCCTTAATAAATGCCATTACCTCTCAGAGGGGAAGTACTTTAAAGTGTTCTGCACTGAAATTAGAAAAAAACAGAATTCAACCAAATAGAGCTAATGCTACCTGATGTTTTCTGTGTGATTGTTTAAAATAAGAAGTAAAAATGCAAAAGAATTAAAATTCCTTTGATAAATTATGTATACTTCTACCCAGAGAACTTTATTCTTTGTTCTTTAGATGTGAAATTGAACTGCCTCGTGTCACCGAATTTTGTGACAAATTAGGCTAGTTGTTTGGTGAACTTATCTTTGCTAAAGTCTCCTAATGCCACCTTCCTCATAGGAGTCACCATTGGCACTAATGTCAATCAAAGATGAAGATAAGATAATGGAGTACATTTCACACTAGAAAAAAACTAGATTTGAGAAAATGATGCAGCTTTATTTAGACTTAGAATCTCTGGAAGTCCATTCTCAGATTTGCACGTGGTCTTTAGTGAACCAGCAGGTCCTAGAATCCATGCATTTGTGCCCAAATCAATTTCTTTCTATTACCATTTTATCCAAGTAATTCTTTTCATTTTACTTTGAATTATTCAAAATATACCTTTCTAAGGAAACCAAGCAGGGTTTGTGAGGAGTTAACCATTCCTATAATCATTGTGAATAATAGTTGTGAATAAAATAATTTCCACTTTAGAGAAAATATATAGTGTGCTTCACTAATTTTCATAATTAAAAATTCGACATCTCAATTGTATCTCTAACAAGTTTAAGATAATTTAAAGGTTCAAGACTTCCTTGAAATATTAAATTTTTTAAAATATATAAATCTACATTTAATCCTTTACATCAGGTCTAGCAGACTGTTTTGTTTTCTAAAGACCATAAGTAAATACTTTAGTCTTTGCAAGCCATATGGTCTCTATCACAACTACCCAACTCTGCTGTTGTGGAGCAAATAGCCATAGTTTAAAAGTAAATGAGTGGGAGGAACTAGCTTTGGCCCAGGAGCTATATATTTGTGTCACACTCTGCTTTCAATCATGACTGTAGTTGAAACATACATTTTAAAAGCAACCTCATCCAAACTATTGCCTTAGCATAATAATATTCTTATATAATTTAAACCAAATATTATTAATCATAGCTATTTAAAGCAGCATTCTTGTCTGTGGAATTGTGAATAAAATGCACTGCATATATTTTTTTAAGTGAGAACTTTGTTTAAATTTAAGTGGTTTATTGTTCCATATTGGAAATTTTATTTCTTTTTTCTTTTCCATAATAGTGAGAAATTGTGCCATTAAAATATTTATATTTAGAGTTAACAGTTGCATGCTCACAAAACAAGCACCATCAATAATTTTCACTTTGATGCTTTTTATGATAATACACTGTAATTGGATTCAGCAGTAAATCCAAACACAGCTCTGAGGCATTGATTTTCCAAACAATTCTGTCAAAATTATGCAGGAAGAAATGAAGCAATGGTTTGATGAGGCATAGCATGGAATGATTTCAAAATATGCTTATTGAGCAAAAGACACTAAGATATAGATAGTTTATTTCTTTTAACATTCTTGACTATAGTACTCATGTTGTTAACAAGAATAGTTGTCATTACTGATCATAGCACTGATTTACCTTACATAAATTTAAGTGAGTAAAGCATGTTACCATAAAATTATAAATATCCTCAGTATTAAGTAATATTTTTATGTTACTACTAAACTACAGCATAGATTATCTCATGTGTGCTGAAAAATACTATAATTAATACACTACATTGAATATTCTGAAGTTTTTCAAGACTGTAAATGTGTCTTTGGATGATTTACTTAGTTTTAACGTAAGAAGTTAGCTACAGTATATCTCAATTATTTTTAAAAAGGTTTGACAATTGCTTGGTGAATTTAATTAAATAACTAATGACAATTATATTGTTACGGTTTAGATATGAGCTGTGTGAGACAATGCAAGAAAGCTTAGAGGTGAAATGATTGGGTTACAGCAGACTTAAACTTATCAGTGTGTTAGTCCCCTAATAGGGATTAACCAGGTGGTAACTGTAGGCAGATAGGGTGTGACTAGAGGAGGTGAGTCTTTGGGGGTGTGCCTTTGGCATATATATCTGTTCCTGGAGAGTGGATTTCTCTCTCTTGTCTCTCTCTCTCTCTCTCTCTCTCTCTCTCTCTCTCTCTCTCTCTCTCTCTCTCTCTCTCGCTCTCTCTCCTTCCTGTGATATTCTGAACCATTTTCCTCCACCATTCCACCATAATGTTCTGCCTTATCTGGAGTCCTAAGGAAGAAATCAGCTATCTATGGACTGAAACCTCTGAAACCTTGAGTCCCGAAATAAACTTTTCCTCCTTAAAATTTTTCTTGTTGATCACAGCAACAAAAAAGCTGACTAAAACACATATAAAATTTAAATTTGAGTGAAAATAAGAATGTTGTTTTTAAAAAATTTTATGTTGACCAAGTTTAACCTGGTTGACCCTCCTACCACTAAAAAATAAAAATGAAACAGTTAAGGTTAAGTATCAAATCTTTATTTGGCAAATATTATCTTAGCAACTACATAATCTAAGAATAAATTATAAATAATGGAACATGTTTCCATAAAACTTAGCCCTAATTAGACTTATTACGATTTTGCTTTCAACATCAAAAAGGTTAAAAACTCACATTATCTGAACTGAAAACTCGATTAAATAAATAATGCCCTCATTGTATTATTTTTTATAATAATACCAGGGAAGAAAATTTAGTGGCATGAAAATGTTAAAGATGCCATGGTGATACTGGTTTTGAAAATCAGAATTAGGTCTTTGTTCTCCTGGTGTTGAAGATTAAACACCAGAGAAATACATAGGGAAGGACAGAAAAGAAGTTTTATTTAAAAGATAGAACAGAGACAGACTTCTGCAGGGAAGAGGGGTGGTGGGAAGGGGATCCAGAGCTGGAATCTGTAGGAGGGGATATATGTTGTCCACTTATAGATTTCAGGTTTCCTTTCTTCTCATGCCCCCTACTTCCATCCTACCTACATGGCCAAAAAAGCAGGAAGGGAACTGTCAGGGGCTACCTCTCCCTTTTCCATTTCTGCCCAGAAAGGCAGGAAGGGTACTGCCCAGTGGGTACTCACTAAAAACTTCTTACTGGACACTTTATAGAAGAAGACATACAGGCAATTAATAAATATATGAAAAAGTGTTCAACATCTCTAGTACTTAGAGAAAAGCAAATTAAAACTAAGATTTCATCTTACTCCAATTAGAATGGCTAGTATCAAGAACACAAACAATAATAGATGTGGGTGTGGATGTGGGGAAAAAGGCACACTTTTACATTACAAATTGGTGCAGCCACTCTAGAAAGCAGTGTGGAGAATCCTCAGAAAACTTGGAATGGACCCGCCTTTTGACACAGTTATCCCACTCCTCAGTTTATACCCAGAGGCTTAAAATTAGCATACTACAGTAATGCAGTCACATCAATGTTTATAACAGCTCAATTCACAATAGCTAGATTGTGGAACAAACCTAGATGCCCTTCAACAGATGAATGGATAAAGAAACTGTGGTATATATAAACAATGGAGTATTATTCAGCCATAAAGAAGGATAAAATTAGCATTTGCAGATAAATGGATGGAATTGGAGAATATCATGCTAAGTGAAATAAGCCAATCCCAAAAGCCAAAGGTCAAATGTTTTCCCTGATAAGTGAATGATGATATATAATGGCGGTGGGGGTTTGGGGAGAGGGGTGAGAAAAGAATGAAGAATCTTTAGATTATATAGAGGGAAATGAGAATGGGAGTATGAAAAATGGTGGAATGAGACAGACATCATTACCCCAAGTACATGTATGATTACACGAATGGTATGAATCTACATCATGCACAACCATAGAAATGAAAAGATGTACCCCATTTGTGTACAATGAATCAAAATGTAGTCTGTAAAAAAATTGAAAAATAAATAAATAATTAAATTTTTTAAAAAAAATCAACTTCTTGCCGGCAGAAACAATTCCCTGAAGGCTGGTGATCTTGCCAACAGGTGAGGAGGAGAGGGAAGTGTTCTAGCAGTATTAGCATTCCATTTCCTCTTGAACCAGCCCCCATCTTTCCAAAGCAACTTAATCAGATCATCTGTCTGCACTGACTGTCCTTTTCTCTTCTCTCAATATTAAAAGAAATTTATAAGTATGGTTAGAGATATCTTTTGTATGTATATTGTTAGAAGAAAAATAATTGAGTTACTTAAATTCATGCAGTTCTCACTTCCTAGTGATGAAACCTATCTTGAAAATCAGGATCAGGTCCTTGTTCTCCTGGTGTTGAAGATTAAACACCTGAGAAATGCCAAGGCAAGAAAACAAGTTGTATTTAAAGGACAGACAAAAGAGGGGTGGGGTGGAGGGAGCCCAGAACTGGTGCCCAAGGAAGTGGAATGTTCAGAGCCTTGTGGATTTTAGGTTTCCTTTCTTCTCATGCATACATGACCAAAAGGCAGGAAGAGAGCCATAGGCAGTGATTGCTTGTGTTGCAAAGTTCCACCTTCCCCTCCCCTGGAGGCTGTTAGCAACCAGGTGATGGGAAGTGCTGTCCACTTGATAATCAGCTCCCTGTCCTTTGCCCCAGTCTCAGTGATAAATGAAATATTCACTATTGGGAGTCTTAAAAGGCTGGGGGAGAAAAGATCTATTAAAGAACTGGGTATGAGATTTAGAACTTGTATCATGGCACTGGAAGAAGACAGTGCTGACGTTTCAAGAACAGGGGCATTGTTTATAGTCTGATCAGATTTCACTTAGAAATCTTTATATCTAAGACAAGAAATTGATTTAAGTCTCTTATCCATTCAATTAACTTGACTTTGATTATCAACTTAATTTAGCAACATCTAACATAGTGGAAATTTATGCTGAGGTTTAAAAAATTTTTTTTCTTGTGAAACTGTTAAGAAGTAAATGAGGCTCTGACTCTTCAGTTGTCAGACCTACTCTTTCCTTAGCTGGAAGAAGACTACAGTAGCCACAGAAATTCCAAAAAGTATCTTTATATATCCCTTACATTCCTCTTTCATTTCTTCCTCAGTGTACTCCTTAGTTTATTGATTTATTTCTTAAAATTTATAACAATTGCAATTTTTTTTTCATTATAATGCACAAGCAGTTCAATAAGAGTTTAAGGACTTATAGACTGTTTAAGTCTGAATCCTGATTTATTTCTTCTATTTCTATGATCTTGACCATATTACTTAGCCACATTCTGCCTCAGTTACATAATTCTTGAAATAGATAATGATTGTGACCGATTATTGTGAGATTGAAATGACTTTGCATATGTAAAGTCTTAGAAAAATTTCCGCCACCACCACCAGCAGGGACAACAAAAACTATTTGCTGTTGTAATAATTAGAAGAGTAGACTAATCTTATTAGTCTTCTAAAACTCATAGCTGAAAGTTGTTTAAACTTATCTCACAAATAAAACTAAATGTAAAGTTAGGTTGTCATAAAGTTTATACAATTTGTCACACAATTTAAAGTATTATTTCTTACAGGGTAACACACATTTTAACTGTCATAGAACAGAATCAACTGCAAACAAATGATCTTCTTAAGGAGAGGATTTGGCATCATCTTTGACTGGTCAGTGTAAATATGGAGAGAACTTGTTAAAAATGCAAAATTTCTGACTCCACCATGATCTTTGGAAGATTCATAGGCAAGTCGAACTTTGAGAAGACAATTTTAAATAATCTTATAGAAACAATCGTCTGCCTCAATTCTGACTGAGAACAGAGCCAATGAATTTATTTAACTCATGAACATATGTGGAAATGTACATGTAAGAAAAATTGTTTCATTTGGTAAAAGTTACTTTTCTTTCAAAAAGTTGTGTTTCAAGCAAAAATAAAAATAAAAATAAAAAAATGTTGTGTTTCTAGTCCATATTTAAATTATTAGCAAATTAAAAGTTAAAAAACAGTGTAATATTCTATGCATTTAATTTTAAAATATATAATGACTTGGAACTTGAAAAAAGATTAATCAGTAAATGTCTTGTAATATAGCTGAAAAATATCATGTAACAATTTTTGTTCACCCAAAATGATTGATTGTCTCAATAGTAAATCACAAGGAGATGCTAAGCCATAATTGGAAAGAAAATTTTAAATATTCCATCTTGACCATCAGACTCTCTTCCAGCTTTTCATTATTCAGAACAAGTATTGTCATGAAAATGAATTCATCAATGTAACATAGATAAATGAGCCAACAGAGAACAGACAGAACTATCTTCCGGTTCTTAGGAGGGAAATTGTCTCATTGTCCTATTATATCAGTGACAAAGATGTCTGGACTTTATGAGCATCTCTTTCCATTTAGTCTTTTTAAAATATTAATGACACAATGATTTAACCTCAAAAGTAGTTCAAGAAAGTGCTTAGAAACTACTTCCAAGGTTGAAGACTGAAGATAAAACTAATCAAATTATCTAAAAGATTTGGATGCTTCATGCAAGCAAGTTCATAAAGACATTATTAATGATTACCTGAAAATACAGGTAAAATAAAGTAATTTGGGCAGTAAAATAATCATATTTTGCATATAAAATTATTCTACTAGTGACTCATTAGTAATATAATCAAAACATATACTATTTTATATACATAGTGCTTTGTGCTTTATAGAGATTTTCCTAGTTAGAAATCAAACTCTAAGCTATTTAGATTGATGTGTGGAACTAACTGAAAAATGGCAAATTGAGTCTTTACTGATTCTACTTTGATTCAGTACCAGTGAGCTTTATAGAAGAAAATTTATTTTAAAGAAGTTCATCACAGATTCAATGAGTTTGTTTCTTTAGCAAAGTCTAAGTAGAAGAGAATGTATAATCCTCAGTATAGCATGGTGTCTGTTGTAAATATTATTAACTCTAGTCTGAAAGCTTAAATTCAGGTGGCATAGAAACAATCTGTATTTATATATATATATATATATATATTGTTCTTTATACTGAGCATTGAACTCAGGGATGTTTTACCACAGAGCTACATCCTCAAGTCCTTTTTTATTAATTTCTATATTTTGAGACAGGGTCTCACTAAATTACTGGAGATTTCACTGAAGTGCCAAGGCTGGCATGGAACTTATGATTTGCTTATCTCAGGCTCCTGAGTTGTTGGGATTATAGGCATGCATCAACATGGCCAGCTTTATTATGTATTTTTAAGGTGTATGGTTTGGATATGATTTTGAGTATGTCCTCCAAAGCCTATGATTGATGCTCAGTCCCAATATGGCAATATTTGGAGGTGGTGTAACATTAAAGGGGTAGGCCTGTAGAAATTAATTAGGTATAGTGGGCATCAGTCTCGGAAGGGATCAGGGCTGGTTTCACAGAGTGAGCTAGTTCCTTTAAAAAAGCATGTTGTTAAAAAGGCAAGTGTGACTCCTGAAATCTTTCTGACTTCATGTCTCACCATGTGACCTCTTGCACACGCACTCCTGCCATTGTACTGGCATATACTATGAGGTTCCCACCAAAGCCAAGCAGAATCTAGCACCATGTTCCTAGACCTCCACAACTATCAGCTACACAACCCCCTTTCACTACAAATTACCCAGCCTCTGGTATTTTGTTATAGCAACAGAAAAATGATTAACACTATATAAAGCATGATCCTTTTTTAAATTGAATTAAATAAAAATTGGTAAACACTAAAAGAAAAGTAACAATTTTGGCTCAATAATTCAGTTACTATAATAAAGTATTGTGCACTTAGTGATTTGAATACCAAGAAATTTATAACTCACTGTCTGGAGGCTGGGAAATTCAAGGACTAAGCAGTAGGAGATCCAGTGTCTGGTGAGTGTTCACTTTATTGTTCTGATATGGCTACCATTTCCATGTCTTCAAAGACTTAGAGGACACTGGAGTTCTCCAGAATCTTCTTTATAAAGATACTAATCCCATTCATGAGGCCTCATGCTTCATGATCTAATCACTTACCAAAGTTTCTACCTACTAGCTGTATCACATTGAAAGTTAAAATTTTAGCATGAGAAATGTGAGGTACAGAAACATTTATTCTATTACAAATATTTAGCAAACTGTTTAGTTGTGTGTAATTCATAATTATGGGAACCACAGAATACCATGGTAGTTTGTCAGTTTGACACTTTAAGATCAGTATCACATGCCCAATGCAGAGTGGTGAGAAATTATGATTATAGCCAAAAAAAAAAAAAAAAACCCAAAAGAAATAAACAATCAGTGTTCCTTGCAAGAAGGAGATGGAAATAGTTTTAGTACCTAAAAGAAATTTTTGTTCACTCTTTGTACCTGTAAGAGAGATAGATAATACTTAAAGAAGACTGTGTTGGACAGTGTTCTGAACAGGAAGTGGAAGTAATAGTGAATAAAAGATGATAATTACCAGTGGTAATCAAATTCTGCCTACAGAACGTTTAGACCTTCAGAAATAATTTAAAATAATGTTATTTAAAAAGATATCTAGCAAATGAATAATAAAGAGTATTAGATAATTTTTGTGTGAGTGATAACTATTATTACTTTGATTATTAGAAGACTTAAAGGAAACAGAAATTATCACTTGAGCATTTCTACTCTTCATAATTACACTTCCAACAAACTCATGCATGTACACACATGGTAGTGTCAATAGAGAGTAAGTAAATAAGCAACCAAGAGCACAGTTTTCATGGCTATTCTGAGACAGAATTGACAAGCCTAGAGTTACTGAGCATGTACGCTATTGGTCCCATATGCAGCTTCCATCTGTCACCATAGCTATTGTGGTTTTTTTAAACCAAATCTATTATTCCGGTTCTGGTGTACAAAAAACAATGGCCAATAAGTTTAGTCTACTTGGTTGTTCAGGATCTCTTTCATAGTGGATGATTTATCATTGGTGTTAATCTGTATATTTCTTATAACAACAGAGATTTAATTTTTCAACATTTTGGAGTCCGGAAATCAAAATAAATTTTCCTGGGCTCAAATTAAGCTGTGAGCATGACCTTACTTCCACTGCAGTTTCCAGGGGAGAATCCATTCTTTGTTTTCTTTCAGTTTCTGATGATTGGCTTCATTCTTTGACTAATGACCATTTCACACCAAGGTCTGCCTCCATAAGCAAATTTCATTGTCTTTGTCAAATCTCTTTCTGTCCCTTTATGTGAAAGACATGGGATATGAAATATAGCTATGTGCTTCTAACTTCATTTGATAACGATTGGAATATATGTTGCAAAAATTATTAAGAGAAAGGGAACCTTTACAAAATGCATGTACTTTTTAATAGATGTTAATTTCCACGTTTTCTTACTAGTTTAAGAAATTAATTGATCCTGTTCTTAGGCTGCAGTGAGATAGATAATAATAGATAAAGGCTCATGAAATACACAGTGGAAGAGTACAGAAATTAGGCAAGTTTTCTAGGAGCAGAATGATGTATTCTTCATTCAATAATTACTTATTGAGAGTCTGCTACTTTGTAAAAGGAATAGATTCAAGTACAAGGACACACAAAGGTGAATGACTCACATAACTTGCTTTTAAAGAATTCATTGTAATTGATTAGACACAAGGAAGTTTTGAGCAATAAGTAATGTTTCCTGATGTTTTGAATAATACCACACTCTATAGTGTTTAAGGCAAATACACTAATAACTACTATAAAATGTAGACAGTGAATTTCTCTCTAAAGATATGCAGTAAACTGATTATTGCATTAACCATGCTAGAATCTTAGTCTTACACTTCTCTCAACTTTCTCATCACCAGAGACAACTAATTAACTTGGAGGACTACTACTATCATTAGTAGTTCTCGGTTTAGTGACTCAATCATTGTGAGTGAGTGTATTGTGTGTACTGTGTGTTTATTATATGCATGAAGTGTATGTAAAAAGAGTAAATGAAAGAATACAAGTATCAGAGAGTCTTAAAAAGTTAAAACAATTTTCAAATTTGCTCGTTATTTTAAAAAGCAAATTAATTGATATACTCTTCATTTGTTTTCTAACTTGAGAGAAGAATCTTCTAATTCCTTTTAATTCCTTTTTGGAATGTCACTACTTTGATACCATTTATGTGAAAAAAATAATTTTATAATATATAAGAAAGAGCATTAGAAAAATACTGTAGACATCTATTTAGTTAGAAATAATATGCTATTATGGTATGCAATAATTCATTTGGCAATAATTCATTTAAAAAATCTTTATATTTTTGTTTTGAAAACACCAACTCTATTTTTGATATTTTTGTCCAGAATGCACCTAAAACTCATGAAATGATTTAGAACAATAAAAATAGGACTATCAGTTCAATCCATTGTACATTGCATCAAATGCAGTGGGAAAAATAATGAATTATTTTAATTTGTACTAGATAGATTTAATCATAAATTAAACATTTAAAAATGTCTTAGAGATATTTAACATAAATCTCAGGTAATGTCACCCAGATGTGTTCATCATAATATGAATTTATATCCATTTATCATTTATTGAATAATTCCTAACACTGCATTGTTGGAGAATTCAGAGAAAGATGGAATAAAAAAGTGCTACATTCCTTTTCCTTTAATTTTGTATAGTAAGAAAATCAAGAAATCCTCTAAATTATTTTCTATACAACTGGTAGCAACATGACCAAAATTCTCTCTTAAATGTTCATAGATGATGGGGTTTCTATATACAATTTTGATTATTTGTTCTGTGTGTGTATATTTGGAAGCTAAGTATATGACTTATTTCAATAAAATACTAATAACTAGTCTTAACTGAAATTGTATTATATGTTTGACATATTCTCAACATTTCATGTGTCGTTACTAATACTTGTATCATTTTATATGATAGGTATCATCACTGACATTTAATAACCCAATTTTTAGAATGATGTTAAAATTAAGCATATTCCCAGACCATATATATATTTCACTGATGAAAACAGAATTTAAATGTATACCTAATCACAAACTGATGTTCTTTCCATTATTCCATGCAGCATCTAGCATGATGAAGGGCCTGTTTTTGCATTTGTGTCTTTGTGTATAGACAAATAAAAATGTTTTCATTAATCCCTTCCATACTTAGTATTGAAAAAAATATTTCAAAGAAGGTAAAATACTATATATAAACTATTTATTTCAAATATGCATTATAAATCCAGATTTTGATGGTGTTACTGGTTAAATAAAACAGCAAGAAAGATTATTAAAATTATATTTACTTATTTATTAATGTTTTGCAATTATTACACAAGAAAATTTCCCTATTTTATAAATGAGATTTGCTGATGATTTTAAGTAATGGCCATTTTATTAGTGATAGTGTGATATACACAAATCTGAATATACACTAAATATCTATGCTATTACAAATAATATACCATTGAGTCTGTATATTTCTTTTGAAAGTAATATCCAAGCCAGTTTTTTTCTTCTCTACTGTGATAGGTTCATACTGGTCTCTGGTGTTTATTGCAGTCTTCAAGCACCCCCAATCTAAGAAGGTATGAATTTGCCACTTTCTGACTAGAACATTCTTATCCCAGACATCTAAATGCTGCATTTCCTCTTTTACTTCAGTCACCTTTTGAGAGAGCCTTCCCTCTGTTCAGAATTCTCTATTCCCCTCAGTCTGTTATATTTATCAACAGCATATTTAACTTTAGGACATATTGCATGTTTTAAATTTTTTATTGCCTGATTCCTTCTGCATTAAAACAAGCTTTCAGAACAAGCATTCAACTATTTTTTGCTGCTGTATATATACTTTCTAAAATAGAGTTTAGTTCGAGGAAGAAAGATATTATATTATTTTTAGTGTTTTTATTAGTGCATTATAGTTATACATAATAGCAGGTTTTATTTTAATATACTCATAAATTTTATAACATCATTTGCTCACTTAAATCCCCAATATTTTTGCTTTCTCTCCTGTCCTCCCTCTCCCTGATCCTCTTCCTTTACTCTACTGGTCTTCCTTCACTCTACTGGTCTTCCTTCTACTTATTAGCTATTTTTTTAATTGTTGCATTATACTAATACATAAATATGAAATTCATTGTGATATATGGATATGTGCACATAGCATAATTTGATCAATTTGAGTCTGGGGTTCTGCCCATTTCCCATCCCTTCTCGATCCCTCTCCATTACCTTCCCTTACTCTGCTGCTGTTCTCCCTTCTATGTTAATGCGATCCCTGCCCCTACCTTTAAATCCTTATTTTTCTCTAGCTTCCACCTGAGAGAGAAAACATTCAGAACTTGACTTTTTAAAGTGTGACTTATTTTACTTAGCACAATGTTCTCCAGTTCCATCCATTTACCAGCAAATGACATAATTTTGTCAATTATGGCCTGGCTAGGTAAAACTTCATTGTGAATGTATATGATGTGTTTTTCATCAGTTTGTCTGTTGATGGGTACCTGGTTCCATAGCTTGACTATTGTGACTTGTGCTGCTATGAGCCCAGATATGCCTGTGTCTTTATAGTACATTGATTTTAAAATAGTTAAAACTCAAGAAATAAAACCAAGAATCAATAAGTGAGATGGCTTCAAATTAAACAGCTTTCATACAGCAAAGAAAACAATAAAAGCATGAAGAAAGAGCCCATCAAATGGGAGAAAGTCCTTATCAGCTATTATCCAAAAATTAATATCCAAAAGATAAAAAGAACTCAAAAAAGTTAGTACCAAAAATAATAACCCATCAATAAATGAAAAATGACCTAAATAGACATTATTTACTTGAAAACATGTTCAACGTCTTCAGAAATCAGGGGAATGCAAAGTATAAATTACACTGAGATTTCATTCCTACTAGTTACAATGATAAAACATCAAGAACACAACAGGCGAGAATATGGGGGAAATGGCATACTCATGTATTCTTGATGGTACTGCAAATTAGTACAACCATTTTGGAAAGTAGTATTCAGTTTCCTCAAAAAGCTCAGACTGGAACTGCCATATGAACCAGCTAATATTTATTTTTGAATTAATAAATACCTAAACGTCCCATTTTTATTCATCATTTCATCATGCTTATTAATTTTCACTTTTCATAATACTCCAAAGTTAGGTATTTTTGTGAAAACAAGTTAATTGTAATATGTAAATAATTTATCATGGATTGATATACATATATACAATATGTTAATTTCTAAGCATTTTAGTTTCAAATTCTCTTTATTTTTGAAAAGTGGAAGGAAATCTGGAGAATAAGAAGCACTGTTTTATATTAACAGGAAAACAAATTATATTCTGAGTAAATTTTTCTTTTAGATCACCTTAAAATAAATTGATTTCTTTATTGTCTTTTAAAACATGGAGGACATCCTCTTAATTGCATCATTATTTTATTCTGGCACACTAATGAAGTATTTATTTTAGTGGCTCTTGAGTAATATTAACTTGATAATGATTTATGTGAAGTTAATTTTCTTTAAAAATCTATTAATTTTTATAATTTACACATAAATTAGCAATGAATACACTAATGATTTACGTAAGTGGCACTTTGTTGACTTAGAGGAGAAAATTATGGATCTTTTAACTTTAAAGTTGTGCATTTCCAATGTGTTCCCATAACTGTTGTATAATTATTTTTAATACTTCAGAAAAAAACTCATTCTTGAATTCACAATAACTTACCCCTTGTGTTCTAAGATTTCAGGTTTATATTGATAAGATATTATATTAAAATCATTTTTCTTTTTTCTAATGACAGAATATTTGAACCTATGGAAATAAGTTGTAATTTATATTAAAGTGTCTGTTACATTTTAAACTCTCTTTCAATTCTGAACTGTACTACCAAATGTGATAACTGATTATGTGAAGTAGACTTAGATGGAGATAAGTGCTATTAAGTACATATTTATTGCTTCAGATTTTAATATGTGCTCATTGCTTGAGTAAATTTTATTTAAAGATGCCTTAAAGTTTTTTTATATATTCTTGTAATGATGAAATTAATTAATTAAATTAATTAATTGTTTCATTTAGTATAAGCAGTAAACATATTGGTAAAAAAGATCATTTTATATATGATGAAATATCCTGATTAAGTGGGACCCAGTATTCATTGGAAGCTGGCTTGAAAATTCTGTGAACAACACAATAAATAATATTGGGTTTTAAAGGAAGAAGAATGAATGCCAAAAATATTTTGAAGATAGCATTCTTTTATGTTCATTTCTTGGTGTAATGATATTGGAAATTATAGGATTTTTAACTAAAATAGACAATGATTTCATTTTAGCTTAATTTCATAGCTTGGTAGTAAGCTTGAAAAAGAGCAGGTATCTTAAAGACTAGCTTAAATGAACAGAATCATCAAAATCATTGTACAATTCAGCTGTAAATAGAACTGGCTGTTATTTTAAGAATTATAAAGGCATTTTGAAAATCTATTTATAGCTTCTGATTATTACAGTCCATGAGTGAAACTAGAGTTCAAGGCTCTTTCTTAATATAATTTTTAGTCATTTCCTCCATGATGAAGTCCAACTCATGAAAATAAAATGATTCAAGAAAAATTTTAAATTATCACAGAAAACACATGAATTTTTTTCTTAACTTTAGCATAGACAAAGACTTTATAATTTGGAAAAATACATCAAACTGAAGGTCACATTTACAAATGATTATAATAGAGATTCCTGAAAAAATGAAAAAGGGAAACAAATCTTAAACTATTTAATTCATATTAATTAATTCAAGTTATTAGCAAATATGCAGTGTTCAGTTATAAGGCCTACATCTGTACATTACAGAGTCCAAAACTCCCCAAAAGGCACTGGTGTGCTGTATCCCATTTTCAGAAGCTTTACAAAAGTGCTTTCCAGTTCAAATTATGCTGCATATCAATATGTGCTTTATTGAGATTCACAGAATGGTAGAAAGGACAAAAGAGTGGAAGGAATGATTTTGAAACACTAAATGATTGGTTGGAGATGTGACCAGTTTCATATGACAAATAGTTTGAACATCTCTTAGATTCCAGATTTAGAAAATCTGTGTCAGATTCCAGAAGACAGTATTCATAGGACATGGAAACCATTTATTTTAAAATGCATTTAAAGGCCTGTGTGTTTCAAAGAATATTTCCCCTGCAAAATCATGAAAACTGCAGACTTCATTGTTAGCTTCATTATTGTAAGATAGTCTGGATGTATTCATTTTTTATAATGTTCATAATATCCTGGTAAAATAAGTATTGTTTTATACATATTTGAAGTCGGTACATACTCAAAATACTTCCAGTGTGTGGAGTGTAGAGGCTACATATGGATAGTTTCTAATCAGGAATCAAACGTATTTAATACTTAAAGGAATTTTAATGCAGGTATTTTGCTTTAACAAATAATGAGTAGGTTTATAATCTTATCAGGAAACAGGCAACTCGGGATTAACAACACTAGGAAAGAAGGCTGAAAAGAGCTATTATAGCCCAAATTCTGAAGTTACCAAGCAGAAACTATAAGATTAGCAAGTATGGTGAGAGCTGGTTCCATGTGAGGGATTCAACTACTGCCAGAGATGCTGTTCCACAAAAAGAGTGGCACATACTGCCTTCAAATCTTCCACTAGTTCTTCCCCCAGGGTAAAATTGAACTGGGTGTCAGCTTCCTAGTATTCCTGAGAAATATCTGTCTTATAGTCAGTCCCTCTATAATGAAGAGTAGAGCATTGAGATGGCAAAGAAATAATTCTAGGCCTTGCAAGTTGAGAAAAGATACATCCCATCCTGTAAAAAGGAAAAGAACAAAACACAAAAAACAATAAGTTAAACTCTTAACCCAACAACATTGCCACTGCTTGATGCAGGATGATTACCTTACATCCTTCAGTTACTGAGATGACCTGGTCCTCCATCAAGGGAAGAGATGCAATTTGAGGTAAAAAGGTAGGAAAAGACATATATTGTCTTCTCTATTTGTCCTTCTTTTTAACACTTGCTAAGCCTCTAATTGGTCACTCAGATGGAAATCATTCATCACTTGTACACAAGCCCCGTCAGTCCAGGATGCAACAGACCTCAACTACATCTGGGCTGGGATATGTGATAGTAGGGCTAAAGCAGCAGCCATGCATACTGCTCAGATACTCTTCCACTCAGTCCAAACACAGACTTTCATCTTTTATTCACTTTTTAAAAATAACTGTATTAAGATACAATTCACACAATATAAAATTAATCCTTTTAAAATCTAAAATTTAGTGGTTTTATGTATGTTTACCAAACTGGATCATCTTCACAGTTCTAGAACATGTTCATCATCTCAAAAGAAACATCTCACCAATAAGAAGTCATGCCCATTTTCTCTACTAGCCTAGGAAATCACTAATTTTCTGTCTGGATTTTCAAATCTGAACATTGCATGTAAATGAAATCATACAATAGGTAAGTAGTCTTTCATGACAGATTTCTTATACTTAGCATAATGTCTGAAAGTACTACATATGCTGTAGACACTGGGTTGTTTTTACTTTTTGTTATTAATAATAATTAAAAATAATTTGTTATTAATAATAATAAATAACTAATTGAAACTGATGAGAACAGTTATGTACATATTCTTGTGGGGATATACATTTTCTTTTATTGTGGGTATAGGCATATGAGTGGTAGACCACTGGCATGTACAAATACCTTAGTACAATCCCCAGTACTGAAATTTAAAAAAACAAAACAAAACAGATTAATCATAAAGATAAGAATTTAGTTCTAAAGCTTAATTGCACCAGACTGTCTTGTTTACTACACCTTTGTGGTATACTTTGGAATTGACAAAGGTGTATTCTCAAATTTATTCTTTTCTTTCAGAAATGTTTTGAGTTTACTGAACTCCTTGCATTTTCATAGGTTTTTAGCATCAGTTTACTAACTTTGAAGTCAATTGGGTTTCTGACAGGGATTTTCATTGACTCTGTAGATGATTTTGAGAAGTATTTCACTGCCATCTTAACAAAATCAACTCTCTTTATGCATGAAAAAAGAATCCTTTTCCATTTATCTTGAGTTTCTTGAACATCACAGGTGCATTTGGAGGAAATATCAGTTGGGACAAACAGGAGACTAACCCCCGTACTCCCAAAATAATATAATAATCCCAGGAATGAGATATGCATGGGGGACTTAGCAAAGCTCCAATATACCTTGGTGATCTAGAAAGACATGCATACATGCAGAGCTATAGATGACCAATAGGATATAAGAAAGCCGAAGTTTATCAAACATGACCACAAGTTTCTGAGTAAGTAGTAAATGAAGGTTAAGGAAGAGGAGCAAATTGCAGGAACATGAAGGTATGACTCACTGTATTCACAAAGAGTTCTTTCGGAAGGGTTGGGGACCTTGCACACTAGTTACAGAAATGTAAATCATTAGAGTCACTATGGAAAACAATATGGGGATTATGCAAAAAATATAAAATGGAACTACCATATGAACCAACAATCCCACTATTGTATATTTATCTAAAGAAAATGAAATTACTGTCAAAAAGACTACTGCACTTCCATGTTTATAGCAGCACTGTTCACAATAGCCAAGGAGTGTAATCAATCTAAGTGCTCATCAACAGATGAATGAATAAAAGAAAATGTGATATTTATACACAATATTTTACTACTCAGCAGTAAAAAACTGAAAATTTCCTAAAAATCTTCATCAAAATATTTTAAAACTATGCTGACTTCATTCAAATAAAATTAGCAACCAGGGCTATATTATATTATATTATATTAACAGTAACAGAATTACTATGATTTTAATTATAGTACTATAAAATAGTACTGGAAACCTTGAAAAAGAGATGATATTATGGTTCAAGCCTGAAGGTCCTCTGTTAGTAGAATTCCATTTCTTTGGAAGGAATCATTCTTTTACTAAGGCATTTAAATAATTGGATACACTAGAGAGTGGTCCACTTTCTCACCAGTCTTTTTTTTTTTTAATAATATTTATTATATCTGGAATGAGGTGGTATCTCATTATGGTATTGGTTTTGTTTCACATTTCCCTCACAGTGATATAAAGCCTTTTTTCCTCTGTTGACCATTTTTATGTCTTTTGAGAAGCATCTGCTTATATATATAAATATATCCCATTTATAAAAGAATTACTTGGGTTATGTTGTTGTTGGATTTACATATTCTGGGTTTTAAGTCCTTGCCAGATATATAGGTTACAAATAGTTTCTCCCTTTCTGTAAGTTATCTCTGTCTGCTCTGCTGATTGTTTTCTTTGTGGAGTAGAACCTTTCACAAGCAATAGGAAAAAATTATGAAAGCTACAAAAAACATTTCCAGATTTCAAATCATTATTTCATCAATTTCTCATAGATTGCTATTAAAAATCATATACACTGATGGATATTACTGTTAGAATTCTTTATGTATCTTCGTTATTCATTAATTGAGAACATAGCTACTGGTTTGTAAAATGTCTTAAGTCCTGGGCATGCAAAGGTGAGTAAGCAAACGTTTTCTTCATGGAACTTATGGTGAGGAAGAAAGATGCCCGTACTCTATAGTACCACATGCTATTGTAATAAAAGGTTATTTGAACAGCATAAAAAAGGAACATATAAGTCTTTGTGGGTTAACAAAAGAATAATTTATGCAAGATGGGACTAAAGAAATGATTAAAGATGTTCAATGAGTCAGGTAACACGCAGACCTATAGAGTCAATTTTAAAGAAGAAAATATAGATCAACTGTGACTAATACAGGAAAGTGGCCTATTAAAATCAGGGCACATATATTGGCCTTTAAATTTGGTACAAAACAGCCAATTTTATTGGAGAGATGAAAGGAACTAAAGGAATAATGAACTTCATAGAGAAATAGATGAAAGATGAAATGAATAGAAATTACAAAATTCTTTGAATGGATTGAAGGAGAAAGGTTATCATATGAAGCGTATATTGTTGTAGAGAAGCTTTTCAATTAAAACCAAATTTGTGGAACTCTGATGGCACATGACATTCAGTAAAAAGAACTGTAAGAATTTGGTGAGTTTCTTAAGAAAAAAAGTCATTCAAATTTTGCTGCCATGTGTTTTCACAAGTTATGACATATTTTTTATAATTTTGTAATTGTAATTTTTTCCATGTGACAAAAAGATTGCATATACTGTTGTTCTGGTATAAATTTAGTTAATTTTAGTTAATAGAGAAGGCTTGTGTTAATGAAAAATGTTTCTACATATATTTGGTTAACAATTTCACAAATGATAACTTTGATTTCACTACTGTGCTATTAATTGACAAAATGAATCTAGCATGAACACTAGAATAATAAAATTATAAAGATTATATATGTATATATGTATACATTATAATGGATATGAAATAGCTCATTATTCATAACTAAAAGATAACTACTGGGCTGTGGGCATAGGTCAATGGTAGAGCCCTTGATTTGCTTGCCCTAGACCCTGGGTTTGATCTCCAATATGAAAAAAAATTACTGATTTTCTACCTGGTTCTGTTTCTAATAATAGTAAAAAATAATTAATGATAAAATGTTATAGGGTTCTAATTCTACTGAGAACAAAATCTATTGCACAGATTCATACATGACAATAAATTTTAAAAATTTAAAAGAAGAAAGACTAGATAGTATTGATTTTATTAGATTTATGACTGTTTTGCACCTAAGTCTTACTCTATTATATTTTTTTATGTAGCAGTCACATTTATAACTAGTGAAGTGAACACATCTTAGGTGTAAATTTAATTAATTTTGATATAGTCACACCCTCATATAACCACTACTCCAATGAAGATATCTAATATTTTTATCACCTCAGAGATTTTCATTATAACTCTTCCTGATATTCTCTACATATAGAGAAGCTAATCTTATTCTGTATCAACATAAATTAGTTTTGTCTGGGAATTACAGATAAGTAGATTTAAGTGAAATAATTATACATTTGTGGCTTTTTGTTTTATTCAGCTTAATGTTATTGAGATTTATCAACACTGTTGGGAATGTCAGTAGTTAATTCTTTCAATCATTGAATAATATCCAACTGATTGAATATAGGAACTTTGCATTTTTTTCAGATGGGAACTTGGGTTTGGGGGGGTTTTGTCTGATATAAATTAAGGATGATACAAATATTCTTTTTTGGGGTTGGTGGTATCAGGGTTTGAACTCAGAGGCACTCAAAAACTAAGCCACATTCTCAGCCCTATATTTTATATTTTATTTAGAGACAGGATCTCACCAAGTTGCTTAGTGCCTCACTTTTGCAGAGTCTGGCTTTGAACTCACTATCCTCCTGCCTTAGCATTCCAAGTCACTGAGATTATAGACATTTGTTACTGCACTAGGCACAAGTATATTTAATGCAAATTTTTTCTGTTGGAAAATAAGTTTTTATGTTAATTATTCAACTACTAGTTTCATAGTCTTTTGAGTTACTATAGCTCTGTAGAATGTTTTAAAATCATTTGGTAGTAGTTTATTTTTTCTGACATTTTGTCTTCTTTTCCTCTGGTTCTTCTCTCTCTCTCTCTCTCTCTCTCTCTCTCTCTATATATATATATATATATATATATATATATGTATATATCTATGTGAATATATATACATATTTATAATATACATATACATATACACATGTATGATTTCGCATAAATTTTTAATCTGGCTTCTCTCTTACTTTGTATTTCAATATTAATTTTAAAATCAACTAAATTAATTTCTATTCCCAAAATGTATTATTAATTTTTATTGTTTTATCATTCATTCTATATGAGAGGACAAATGACATATTCCCCAATACTACTACATCAATTCTCCTAATCCATTCACATGAAATATTTGTTTAGAATTTTTTCAATTTCTTTCAATGATTTTTATGGTTTTCATTTAGCAAACTGGTATTTCTTCCATTTTTCTTAGGTGTTTAATGCTTTAGTAATGGCTTCAATCTATCTGATTTACTCAAACAGTAAAAAGAAAATATTTTAGTAAAAAAGTAGTATTTTCCCTAGAAAAGAAAAATCATTGAAAACTATGGAATCACTACGAAAGATGACATAGCATAGGGAAAGACAAAAGTTATATTATTCTTAAAATGCTCAATGTTATTTATAATTTGTGATTTTAAAAAATTATCAGAAACAAAATTTCTTCATCGGATTATACACATAATTAAGATCACATAATAATATGTGATCTTTACAAGATAAGTCATGAAATATTATGTGACTAAGGATGAAACCACTGATCCTCAAATAATGAAACTGGCTTACTCTGTCACTCTAGTTACCATCATCAGAGGAGACATGACTAGCAGGGTTGGACTTGGTAATCATGGAAATTCTTCTGTGAGTTCAACAAGGAAGATCATTCATTTGCACATAAAGAATGAATAAAAATGCAAAACAAATTTTATTTTATTATAGTAAAAACATGACCATCAATAACATGCTGCCTGATTTTAATTTAGTATTGACTTTGGTCAAATCTCTGAGGGTATAGAGCTTTTCAGAGTGCTGTGTAGTATGAAATTAAAACCACTCATTTTAATATAACTTTTTCAAACTCAAACTTTTAAGTCATTAAAGGGTGGGGGGCTATTTCCATCACTTTGGGCTGTTCCTTTTTCTGATTTTTTGTCTTATTTTTTGTTTTATATATGACTGATTACATGTGATTATGTGTGATTAGAGTTCACCACATTGATAAAGCCAATAAAGAGAAATTTTAACATTTCAATCAGATTACTACACTAAAATATTTCAGCAATATGTGTTCTTTATTTTAAATATCTGGAATATTTTACACAAAGAGAAATGCCATGAATGGATAATAAGAATAATATTTCAATAGTTCTTGGGAAGAGCAAACTGGTACAGATGACATAATCATTGAGAAATTGGCATTGAAATTTTGTTATGGTTTGTAAAAATGATGTAAAGTGCCCTGCAGTAAATTTAACAATTATATCTGTAAAATAAAATATTTTCATAATTTGATATAATCAGAAGTAGATATTGAATTGTCAATATCAAAATATATTTGGCTTCTAGATTTGAAAACAATGACTCTGCTAGAGCAATGAAAATATCCTTCAGTAAGTATAAATTGAAATTGAAAACTTAAATAGTTCAACTAAGATTTTATGGTATCTTAGTTGAAATCATATACAAAGTTTCAATATCTCTAAGACATCTTGAGTCCATGAAAGCACAATAATTTTAAATACACAATTATATTTTGTAGAAAACATCACTTAGAAAGATAAAGAATATTTTGAAGTAAGATTACCTTGGAAACCTAAAATATTAGTATAATTCTAATTAGGGTAAATGCTAGTTAGATTTCCATTTAGGACATTTAATTTCATAATTAAGGAAATCTAGCTAGTTTATGTCTAAGAAACCCTATCTTATTTTCCCTGGATTTAACTCTAAAATGCTTACTGTTTCATTGTTGATGTTTCAGGTTTCTACTTATTTAAATATTTTCCATGGACAATTTTATTTGCTTATTACCAATTTCCATATGAAATTTTGTGAGAATATGATGCTTCCCTAGCTACATAAGAAAATATATTAATTTTATTTTACTCTCTCACTTGTATGTAAGTGGTTTGGCTTTACTATTAGAAAAAGGAGCATTTTTGTTATTGTAAAATGTTATTCTTCATGACTTTCTGGGAATATGAGTTTTGTGACTCTAGCAGTTTAATTTCCAGGAAGTAGTGCAATGTAAGTTTTCCTTGACAAGTGAGAAATCACTTCATAATTTTTGAGTCTATATTCAATCCAACATCTTAAATTGCCTGACAAAACTGTCAAGCACTTCCTGCTATTCCATATGAATGATAATTATAAGTTAGGATATTTCAATTTATTATACATAATGAGTAAGCAAAGAAACCTACTAAAGGTTAAGCTAGATGAATATTTTAAGGCTTTCATCAACAATGCAGATGTGGAGAGCTTAGAAAAGATTATAAATAACATTAACTTCCTCATCTGTTGAAACTATTAATAGTTCTTTTCATTTTCAATAATTGTATTTTGTTTTTTAAACACTATTTTAAAACTTACATAAAATTTATTGTCTGCTTTTGTATGAAATCCCTGGTACATGCTAAGGTTTGCAAAAATTTCAAAAATTACTCTACTAGAAAGCAATATTAGGTTTAAAAATGATTATAAGAGGAATATGAAGTAACATCAGCATATTTTCAGTTTGGGGGGGAGGGAGAGGAGGTACCGAAGTGAGAGCTAAACTGTTGAGGCAGTACCATCAGGGGTGTTAGTTTAATTTTTTGTTAATATTTCACTGACAGAAAAATGCATCTTAAAAGCAGCTTATTAAAATAAAACATATCAAGCATAATGTAGTGAGTTTATCAGTCAGCAACATTCCTCTTTTGTAAATGATTACTATATAAATATTTGTGCTTTACAACCATGAGTTCACCTTTTAAGTGTGATTATGATATGAAACATAAAATTAGTTTAAATAGTTTTTATTTAGTGAATATAGAAAATACATAAAGTGACTAAAACCAGAAAAATGTAATTTGAGCTAACTAATGAATTTGTTTATTAGCTATCCAAGAGATTCACACTATGCACACTATAAACAAATATTATAATGCTTAGCACATAAAAGCCGCTAAAAATGGAAATTCATAAAATTACTTTTTAATAATATATGTTTATGTCATTAAAATTAATGATAAGGATAAATAAGCAACTATTCTTCAAAAGACTAAGTTACTTTAGCAAAATGAGAATCTTGTTCTTAGTTATTTTGTGCCAATAATAAGGTGTGGGAAAGATTCCAAAGAGAAGGCTTGTACATTTATGTATTTCCCTATACCTGATACTGATCCTAGTTTAATTATCTTTTTAAAGTAGCCTCTGACTCTTACTGCAGCAGTGTAACCACGTTTGATAAATTAATACCACTTAGGGTCTCCTCATTTCTGCAGAGCATGATTCACTCCTCAATTAATCCTTTAGAGCTGCTGCTTCTGCTGCTGGAAACCAGCCAAGTGAGAAATATTGTGGAGGAAAAAAAATAATGCATTAATTTTCTATTCAAAATTGTGAGGATGGAGAAAGGATTAGGGCAAACATATACCATGGAAGGAACCATGCATGAAGAAAGGCGATAGTAAAAATCCATGGCACAAGCATAAGAAAATATCCATGGCGAAGATATTCTGGAGATCAGATTAGAAAGAGGTATAGAAAATGACAAAATTTCTACGAAATTCTTCAGACGTCCTTAGTAACATCGCGAACTATAATGTGATGGTCTGAAAAACAAACAGGGCACTCCAATTCTAGGTGTTCTTTTATCATATGATTAATACCACATTTTAGTAGAATTCATTCATGTGTATGCCTAATATCTATCTCATTTTCCCTGATATGTAGTAGGCTTTCAGTTAGTATTTGCTGCATAGATTTCATTCAATTATGTCAGTAACAGTGCCTACAATGTGCTGGAATCATTTTTGATGCTAGAGCTAAAATATCAGTAAAATAAATTTACTTTGAAAAGGACACCAAGTACAGAAAGTTCTATGTTTGGAAGTGATAGATTTATAGATAGATTTATAGATTCAGAACTGATATGGAATTATTCAAATCATTGACTTAGCAGACCATAAACCTATTCTTGTATTTAAAATTTAGATATTTCAAGAACATTTAATTAATATATTATACACTTATTAAATTATGGGTTAGCTGCTTTCAAATATGTAGAGCACATTGAAAGAAAAAGAGTTTGACCAGGAACAGTGATTAAAAGTGAGGACTTTTGGGCTGGGGAGATAGCTCAGTCGGTAGAGTGCTTGCCTTGCAAGCACAAGGCCCTGGGTTCAATCCCCAGCACCACAAAAAAAAAAAAAAAAAAAAAAAAAAAGTGAGGACTTTTAGTCTCCCAATATGAAAATAAATGTCTTCAAAATTTGAATTAAAGTGCCCTTTTCATAAGTGTGTATACTAGAATATTTACAAACAGTCTTCAAGTACTTAACAAACTGTTTAACTGCAAAATTGAACTTAATAGTCCATGACTGATGAGAGCTGCTATGTAGGTGCTTGATAGTATAGTAAAATATAGTATTTACAATGTAGAAACTGAAAAGTCTAGTGAAAGCTAGAATAACTAACAATAGTAAGTAATGCAAAAATATATTATTTAAATGTAAAATATACATAGAATATTGTTTTAACATCTCATATCATAATAACAAAGAGAAATGTTTAAATTAAACTCCATTTGCTAAGATATGAATAAGGAATGTCATGCACATAGTAGATGTTTTCTTCAGATGCTATGAGAATGGAATTGAGTAGCACATATGATTAACATCACAGATGATTGACAATGAGTGCTTATTCATTGTCTCATGCATGAGAGTAGAGAGGGCATCTCTCAAATTATAGATAGACTAATGGTCACTTTTCTATCTTTGCAGCTTCAAGCTAAGAAATAGCAGAGAATTTGCCCATTCTCAATATCACATATATTCTCTTTGTGGGTAAAGTTCAAGTCAATATTTCCAATCTTTCTGTTTATTCAAAAGTTAATCAAATAATTTAGCTGCTTTCTTTTTATATGGAGACCATGGAGTCTATAAATGTACTCATCTAGATTTAGTTTTCAAATGTCATCTTTATGTGAGTAACTCCCAAATTGCTTTTCTAGTTTGTTCCATGTTTTTCTTGCCAGATGTGGATATCTAGAAGACAAACACATCTAAAGTAGAATGCTGAAAATAAAACTCCCTAATTGCCTCCAAATTCTGTGCTCTCTGGTCAGCTTCATTTCCCTAAAGGGCAATTGACCTTCTCAGTTACTCAAGCCATAAGCCCTACAATTACCACTGCATCTCTCTCACCTTCAATTTATATCTGACTTGTTAACAAATTATGTTATCTTTACTTTCATAGTAAATCCAAAATAAAATTTTTTTAGCACATCCATGGTAACATCACGGTCCAAGCTTCTTCACTCCTTACATAGGAATGGTTGTCAGCGGAATAATGAATCTGAACAAAATAAAATATAAATCAGATAAAGATATTTAAAGAAATAGAAACTATTGCACAATAATATTTAGTTGTGCATAGGATTGAAGAAATATAATTAAAAACAAGATCTTCTCCCAACCATGAAAAACTGTTTACAACTAAAGAGGGGATAGAAAAGAGGTTTTTGTTGAATAAACTTTAAGGCAGAATGTGGAAAGGCTGCAAAGACAAACAGAAATCTTAGCTTTTTATACATCTAATCAGAGGCAGTCCATTTCACATACATTCTCAAGATGATCAGAAACTAGTCCTCAAGTAAGAGGACATGATGGTACCATGTGTCACCAAAAAGTTCATCTTGAATTCACCTGTTAACTAACATGACCACTTGTGTTGTTAATTGCCCTAGTTCAAAGGAGAAATGTGCCTCTCGGATCTCTTAAGAAGATAATTTTTTAATGTGTGGCCAAGCTTCTGACTCTATTTTCCTACAGAAACAAGAAATTAGGGGAATTAGGGGACTAGGGACATAGCTCAGCGGGTAATAAAGGGAATACTGGCCACACAGGATACTGTGGGTTCAATTCCCAGAATAAAGAAACATATATACAGAGAAAGACAGGTAGAAAGGGAAACTAGAGCAGGTCTTCATCTTCCTTAGTGATATCAAGAGATCATACTCATATCTCAGGAAGACCCTGCTGGATCTTTAAGCTGGCTGGAGGGTTATTACGCTATTTTAAATGACTTGTATATATCTTTCAAGGAGACAGATAAAATTTACAATGACATGTTTTCTATAGTAACTGAGTATGAAAAGAGAAAGGATCAAGTCTTTCTTCCTTTCTTATTTATTTATCATGGCCTTAATAACACTCTAAATTTTAAAAAAATATATAAATTCCCAACAACTAGACAATGCACAAACAGGTTATATAGTCACACAGATTATTTAGGAACAATAAAAACTAATGAGCTTAGACTGTAGAAATGAGAAAAATTGCTAATATGGGGAGAAGTATGAAAGAAATGTCTCAGATGATGAGAATGTTCTATTTATATAAGGAAAATTAAGATTCTTATTTTTAATGCACATTTTTCCTTACAGATGAGATGTCTTTATTACTATTCTCATATTACTAATACTTCTTTATGGGTGGTGTATGTATGATTTGGGGATTATATATGGAGGGTTCTTCTATTTCTACTTTTAAGTTTATCTTTACTTACATGAATGTATGTCATCTTAAGAATGAATAAATGGATACAACACAATTATGGAAAATTGTTTTTCCTGTGAAATTTGCAAAGTCAGAATCTTAGGTAAATTCTAGAAATCTGCTCTTTCAAAAACCTTCAGAATTTTTTCAACCTCTTCATTTGAAACATACGTTATCACATTTTGTTAATTAATTGAATCATTTATTAAACAGGCAGGGTAAAATCTAAATTACAACAGCTACACTATTTGCTAGGCATTAAGTAATAAGATTAAAAAACTCATTTCTAAATTTCAAAGCATCCACAATCTGGTAATGGAAACATTTATGGGAGGAGCATTCTACAACATGCCCACGGTTTCTAATAAACACTTGATGGTATTTCCAAGGGAATACAGAGTAAATAACGATGAGAGTTGGCAGATGCATCAGAAAAGGTATGACTACCCATTCTGAAGAAAGGGTAGAAGTTCATCAGATATACATACAAAGGGAAGAGTATTCCTGTTAGAGAAAATCAGAATGAAAGAGGATCTTAGGATTGTATTTTAGAAAAATTTTACTCTTATTTATCAATTACCAACACAGAATCCAAGAACAAGATAATGCCAGGTCAAGAGTGAATCTCTACTTCTTAATCTTGTTAAAAATATTATTAAAACAAATTTTTTACATGTCTAACTGATATTAATTAAAACTCCCTTAAGAGTATTCCAAATAGTTCTTATATTTTATAAAACCCTTGAGTAGTGTAGAATGGATGAGCTTCTATTAAGTGGTCTGAATATATCAAGTGGTCATGGGTTTTTGTGTCTTAGAAGTACAAAATTCATTTTGAGTTTGTCCTATTAAAAGATAGATACTGCAAGATAAAGCTTTATTTGAGCATTGCAGTTTGATGATTTCATATACCACTAGTAACACTTTAACATTTTTTGATGACTCATCGATTGAATCTTAAAGTTTTTATTTTCTTCCCTTCTTCATTTAAGAATTTATCTTTGATTTTGCAAGTAATATCACAGTCTCAGAGGAGAAGATTTTATTTAAAGTTCTGATTTTCTTTTTTCCATAAATTAGACTATGTAATAATGTTTTAGTCCCTGCAGTGAACATTACATGAAGGTTTTCTTCTGTGGATTTGACAAAAGGAGATAAAGGGAAGGAAGGAAGAATTGGAAAAGGAAAGCTAGTGGGATAAATTTGACAAAACTTTCCTATGTACATATATGAATACATCACAGTAAATCTCAACATCATGTACATCCACAAGACTAGAATCATCATTAGAATAAGATATATTCCATGCTTGTATAAATATATCAAGATAGACCATATTGTCATATATAACTAAACAGAACAAATAAAAAATAACAAAATTAAAAGAGAGAATGTTTTGTTGTCAATATGTCACAGAGAAACAAAAAAAAAATAGTTGATATCTGGTTAACACATGGAATTATTTACTGATCTTGCATATTGTTTATGTCCTCATATTTCTTATTCCTTTTCTGTAATCAATTAAACCAATTTCACAGTGTTGACTGAAACTTTTAATGACAACAACAAAAATAAACCATATTATACATAGAGGGAATGTACATGGGAAAGCAAAATGTATTAACATAATGAAGTTATGAATTAAAAATATCAAAAGGTAATGACAATGTCAACTATTCTTTATAATAAAATCTGACAAAAGTCAAATACTGATCCAATATCAAAAATTTCAGAGGGAAACTGTTTGATGCTTCACAATATCATGGTAGAATACACAGAAATGGCTTATTTCTGCACATTGATTTAATGAGAGATATGAAGTCTTAAATTGTTTTTTGTGTTTGAAACTCATTTTAGCTATGAAAATCACATTGTCCTGATATTTTCTAATGTAGTTGGTTTTTCTTCAAATTGTCCTTAACATATATGAAGTGAAAAGGGAACTATAATCCAATTCACTTATTAATCCACTTTTTCTTTTTCTACTTTGCTTATTTTCACTCATTATGCCTGAGAATATGAAATCATGAGAATAGTTACAAGAGAGTCAGCTAGCTCTTATTCAAGCTTGTTTCTGCCTGAAGACATTATTTTTTACCATTTCTTGCATGTCTCTTCCTTATGCATGTCAGTGGAAGTGAGGTCTCACATTTTGGATAAAGGATTTTAAGAAAGAGTATTATCTTATGTAGGACAACATTCCCCTACAGATGTGGAAGACAAGTGGTCCAAAGAATGGGTGAAGATTTACGATGGAAAAATAGACAATGCCCCAAATCATCTCTTGGAAGAGACTACCTCCCAACCAAATGCATCTACCTCCTTCTCTTGATGGTCTGAAAATTAAGCTTGTATAATATATGAGTCAGTTTACACTTATGGATCTCTTTCAGTTGCCTATTTACACACATAAACTTAATGGGTCAGTTTTGAATTATTTAGCAGTTTTCAAAAGACTATAGGTCAGAAAATTCAATTCAAACTTTAGAATAATTTTTTAACTTCCCTTGCTCTCTCTCCCCTGATACCAATTGAAATAGAGCAATTGCACACAGTATTCCATTTCAAATAAGACATTTTTAAAGGCTTTTTAAAAAAAATACTTTAAAAATTTGGAAAACTGAAAAGAAAGCATAGGAAAATGCTTTTCATCACATGTTCCCTTGTGAGAAGTTGTACTTCACACTCTACATTTAAGTTTATGATTTGGAAAGAATAAAGCGAAGAGCCTTTATGCAATAACAAGAAAATAAACTCATTCATTTGAATGAAAGATTTGTTTATAAGAAATACACTATCAATGACACATTATCATTGTTCATGTTTGTTAGCTAAGGTTCAGTTAACTAAAGTAAATAATTTTGTTATCAAAAGAAGAATGAGTGATATCAGTTGTGGTCGACAGGGAGAAATTGTTTTTGCAGGGTTTGAAACTTCCTGTGAAGATTCATATACTTACAAAACAACATTGGAAACAGCTGGAACATAATTGTCTCTATTCAGCCCCCTATAAGGAATAGACAATAAAATTAACCCAAGAAAAGATGTTAAAAAAATTCTATAGTAAAATATAAATTCCAAAATCATAATTTCAATAAAAAGAGACCATTTTAATGCAAAATTAATTGGATCTAAAAAGAAATATATAAAATTTATTATCAGCAACTAAAAACATGAATAGGAAGTCATTTTAAAACTAACTTAATTACAAAGAAACTATAAAATAAAATATGATTAATCCAAAATTTCTGCTACATATTTCCATAAATCACAGTATTTCCAAAAAGCAAACAAAATAGTTAATATTTTAAAATGCCTAAATAACAAAAAAATTCTGAAAAGCAGTCATTTTTCCCTGTAAAATCTTACCCTCGGTTATATTTATTTATAATCAGTGTATAAATTAGACTTATTTTTATGTTCAGGGGCTGTAGATTTAACCTTGGAATAAAGGTAAATTTGTATTAATTGTATCTTTCAAATGTTTGTACTTTTAAACCTCTGAGTGTTACTGATTCTGATACACTAAAGTATGATCATGCAATCATACATGCAATTTTATTTGATGAAGTGAAATAAAGAGATTCTCAGTGAAAATCTGCAATTCTTATAAAGATAGGATCTTTATTTTAGTTATTCTCCAGAGACATTTTTTTCCTCATTCTATGTTTAGCACAAAATCCAAGAAAATTATTTCAAGACTGGAGGCATGTGTATAAGCAATGAGAATAGCATGAAATATGCTCTTTCATTACTGTGCAATTTAAAAGATCAGATAAGACATCACCTTCGTGCATGTTCCCCAATATGGAATCCAGTGGGATAGAGTAAATCAGAAAAGAAAGAAGGAAAAAATATGCCTAGGGTAAACCAATTAATATATCATAATTAAAATTTGGAGAATTGATGTTCAATATGACCAAAGTACATGAATGTGGTTTAATAGAACGATAGACCAGCTCAAATAGGAAGATACTATAAATAGTCTGTATTTTTCAAATATTAGTAGTCACTTCTAGAGATAAATAAGCATTACTTACTTTACAATTTTAATCAGAACACAGTTTAATGTAGTTTAAAATAAGATAACAAGTTAAAGATATAAGATATCCACAATCCCACACTTCCATCATTCTTATATTCTAAACTTTAAATGTTAATATTTAAAAATGTTATAAAAATAGGTTAGATTAAGGAATTAACTAAATAAAACATATTTAAATATACATACACATTTAATTAGTATATGCATATATCATTTCAGATTTTTTATTTGAAATGATAATTTCTTTAATAGCCTTTAAAACAGGACAATAGGAATCAAAGACTTAAATATTGTCACTTAAGCCCAGAAAGTTAAATGACATATAAAAAACAAAGACAGAGATGAGTTTGGTATTGGATCCTAAGGCCTCCACTTCTCTATCCAATTCTCTGCATGCTAAATTATCTACCCAAAAGTGTTTCAGCTCAAATGTTACTTTCCAAAAACCTTTCAGCTTACTTCAGGAATCACCAAGTCTCATTCCAGTCTAGGAATCATGTTTGTTAACTACCATCTGACACTAATTCTGGATTGGTATATTGAAAATGTCATCTCCCAGTGTCTATAAAGCCAACTTCTGCACTTACTTAGACCTCAAGAAAATTTGGAAATCTAGGCCTACTTTACAAAATGTTCCTTCAACTCAAAGCAAAATAGAAAGCAGGTTCTGAGTCTCCAGTCTTGGCTGGAGATGAAGCTCAAAAAGGCAGGTTACTTACTCATCAGATTCTGGTTGCTTTTTCTGGAGGAGATGTACTGAAGATGGAGACTGGGGCATTTCTCCCGTGGTTCCATGGTCTTAGTGGGTGAGGAAGGAATTCTTTTATGTCTATATTACTGTTATTTCACACTCTGCCCCAGCTTTTTTTTTTTTTTAATTTGACTTTTAATTTTTTACAGACTGCATTTTGATTCATTGTACACAAATGGGGTACATAATTTCATTTCTATGATTGTGCACAATGCAGATTCATACCATTTGTGTAATCATAAATGTACATAAGGCAATGATGTCTGTCTCATTGCATCATTTTTCATACCCCCCTCCCTCTCATTTTCTTCTACATATTCTAAAGTTCCCCAATTATTCTCTCATTACCCACTCCACCCCCATTATATATCATCCTCCACTTACCAGGGAAAACATTTGGCCTTTGGTTTTTTGGGCTTGGCTTAATTCACTCAGTATGATATTCTCCAATTCCATCCATTTATTTGCAAATGCCATAATATTATTATGGCTGAATAGTATTCCATTGTGTATATATACCAGGGTTTCTTTATCCATTAATCTGTTGAAGGGCATCTAGGTTGGTTCCACAATCTAGCTAGTGTAATCTGAGCTGCTATAAACATTGATGTGGCTGTGTTACTATTGTTTGCTGATTTTAGGTCCTTTGGGTATAAACTGAGGAGTGGGATAACTGGGTCAAAAGGTGGGTCCATTCCAAGTTTTCTTAGGATTCTCCATACTGCTCTCCAGAGTGGCTGCACCAATTTGCAACTCCACCAGCAATGTAAAAGTGTGCCTTTTTCCCCACATCCATGACAACATCTATTATTGTTTGTTTTCTTGATAAAAGCCATTCTAATTGGAGTAAGATGAAATCTTAGAGTTGTTTTAATTTGCATTTCTCTAATTACTAGAGATGCATGTCAATAAATATAAATAGAGTGAATGAATGAAGTATAGATATGTATATGTGTACTTTGATACTATAACAAAATATCTGAGGCAGGCTAACTTTACAGAGAAAATAGTTTTATTTAGCTCATATTTTTGGAGGCTGAAGTTCCAAAGAACATAGTGCCAGCTCTGAAGAGGGACCCATAGTAAATGGAAAGAGTACATGTGGGAGGAGGGGGTCACAATTCCAAACAGAAAACCAGAGAGCAAATTAGAAGTTGCACTCACCCATAACATTCTGTTCTCAGGAGAGTTCAGGGGTGCCAAGAGAGTTACCTTAATCTCTTACCAGAAGAACTACCCACAGACACCTAAACACTTCCTGTTATGCCCAGATCATGAATCCCCAAAGACCACCAGGGAACCCTCTCCAAAACAAAAGCAAAAGGGTCTTTATTGCAAGCTCTAGCTCAGACTCACAGTGTTCACTGACGCAGCAGGTACTGACTGAGAGTCCGGAGTCTTGATTCAGTGGGATTTTTATGAGCTCTACAGTAGAGCGGGAAATTTGAACAAAGCAGAGTACACAATTGGCTGATCTTTCAGCATGTGTGGTTTGGCATGTTTCCATTGGCTTAGGGTACCCAGGTCTTAACATTTTGACGTATGTGGTTTGGAATGCTAGGCAATGCCTTGTTAGTTCCCCATTGGTTGTTTGCCAAAGACCAGTCCTAATCTAGTAGCCTTCCCGTAATCGGCTATCTAGGCCTGAAATCTTTCATGCCCTAAATGCAGCCTGTCATGGCTGCAGTTTAGCTCCCTTTTCATTCCCACTAGGGCCCAACTCCAAAGGGTCTATACCACCTGCCAACATTGCCATTCTCATGGCGAAGTCTCCCAGAAGCAATCCTTGGGGTGCATTCTTAAACCACATAGTAACCATGGTGCTCACTTGTGATTACTTGCTCATGTGCATCTGTTCTCTCTCTCTCTTTCTCTCTCTCTCTCTCTCTCTCTCTCTCCACACACACACACACACACACACACACACATGCTACCTCAAGGACTGAGCCTTATCCTCATGAGAATTAGGTTAATGTTCATGAGGCAAACATAAAAATCAGCTAACATGTTGACCTTCACAGGGAAGTTCTGGTCTACCTAATTTTAACTTATAAAGGAGACTCTCAGCTATTCATAATAGTCACCAGTTAGAGCAAAACAGAAAGTACACTCACTCTTTTTTTTTCTCCTACGTTTGCCAATCAAATGAAAATATAAAGATACATACACATGAATGTGTGTGCATACAAATGTATACACAAGTATCACCAGACTACAGACCATCTTTAAGAAAATTTGAAAAGGGCAATTTCTTTTTAGTGGATAAAGCCCTATAGAAGCATTCCTTAGTGAACAGATGAAGCATTTTTGGTAAAGAAGGAAATGTTCCCACATTCACACAAACCTACTACTGCCATATATTTCAGCCTTGGATCATTCCCTCTACTGGATACCTTTATAAAGTGCATAAATTGAACAATGAGTCAGTATCTGGTTTTAAGGTCAATGGTACAGTATAAACTGTAAAGACAGTGAAGCCAGAATTGGGGACAGGCAGTTAGTGTAGAAATAGGGGATCAGGTCAATTGAGGAAATGGAGGCCATGAAAACCATCTGCATTTGGAAGCTGGAGACTGTCCCTGGGAGAATAAAATGTCAAGGATCTCTGGAACCATTGATTACCAAATTTACCTGCCCTTGTCAAGGACTAGAGGCAGGGAGCTGCTAATTAATGCCCCCTGGGTCCTTACCTGTCTGAATCATTTTGACCCTCCCCCTGCCATCTGCTGCTCACCATTTTTTGCTATGTCACCAACAACTCCTGGGCCTAGTCACATAGGCAGGAAGAGGAGATAAGAGGGAATAGAACTGAAGAACAAAGGAGACCCTAACCTATAAAAGACGTAGGGCTTGCTCGCTTCTTGGGACTCTAGAACATCAGTCATGGCCCCCTTCCCCCTCCCTGGAGAAGTCTGTATTATTACCTTTAAATAAAGCCTGGTTAATATACTTGCCTTGGCGTGGTTCTCTGATGTTATACTTCAACACCTGAGGAAGCAGAACTTGTCACTGGTAAATAGCGGAATCAACAGAATGTAACAGAGTGGAAAACTGAGAAGTATGAGCACTGAATTAATCCAACCAACTTTTACTTGTGCAGGAGCAAATTGTTCCTCCACTCTGATGTTGGCAGACTTTACTCATGTATTTGTGCTCCCACAGTGGCTGTCTTACCAGTTCTAATCCCCGTGTCCTCTTGACATGACATTGAGATGTTTTATCATTTGTATATATTAATTTCTCTTCACTATGGCCCCAGGTCCTTGCCCATTTCATCTAATCTTTGACACAGGTGCCAAGAATGCTCAGTGGAAAGAGGATAATATTTATTCCACCATTTATGGGTGAGGAGTTCTGCTTTCTTAGGTGTTGAAGTATAACATCAGAGAAGCATGCCAAGGCAAGCATATATTAAGCAGATTTTATTTAAAAATAGTAATAATACAAACTTCTCCCAGGAGAGAGAAGGGGGCCATGGCTGATGTTCTAGAGTTCCAAGAAACGAGCGTGCCCTGCAACTCTCATAGATTAGGGTCTTCTTTATTCTGTTCTCTCCCCACTTATCTCTCCTTCCTGCCTATGTGACTAGGTTCAGAAATTAGCTGCGATATAGCAAAAAAGGTGAGCAGCAGATGGCAGGGGGAAGGGCCAAATGGAGATTCAGATAGGGACCCAGGGGACATTAATTAGCAATTCTCTGCCTGCAGCATTTTGGGAGGGGTAGTTAAGCAGGTAACCTTGGTGATCAAAAGGGTTCTGGAGCTACGCACATTCCAATCTCCCAGGGGCCAACTCCAGCTTCCCTGAGTCTGATGGCTTTCAGGGCTTCCATGGCTTCCATTTCCTCCATTTGACCCAATACCCTATTTCTACACTAACTGCCTGTCCCCAATTCTGGCTTTAATATCTTTAATAAATGGTGTCTGGAAACTGGATATACATATGTAAAAGAATTAAGTTAGAACCTTAAATCTTACAATAGAAACAAAAATTATCTCCAAGTGGATTAAAAACTTAAAATATATGAACAAAATCTATAAAACGAGTATAAGAAGACATGGGGAAAGAGCTCCTTGACACTGAAAGAGAATGGTGGTTGCCAGGGGCTTGAGAGCTGTTTGTAGAGAGTAGTGTAGAGAATTTAACTTACATAATAGCAAGTTCTACAGGTGAATGAACAGGATGGTAATTATAGTTATAAGTTTTACTGAAATGTGCCAAGAGAGTATATCTTAAGTACTCATAGGCACACATACATAAATGGATAACTATATCAGGTGATCGATATATTAAATATCTAGATTATGGGACTTACTACATAAGATATAACAAACAACACATTTTTATGCCTTAAATATATGCATTTTGTCAAGTATGTATCAGTACAGTTGAAATATAAATAAAAAATAAAATAAAATCATAAAAACTAGAAATTTAAAAAGATTTAAATGATATTTTTGTTAAATGATATTATGCTCACTAAAAAACTGAAGCAGAAGACCTGAGCTGTGTACCTTTGCATAAGGAAATTTGAAAACTCTAGCTAATTGGCATAAAATTAATATTACCATTGTTAAATGGAACTTTGAAAAAGAAAGTGAAGTCTCCATTAAAATCCTAATATTGGGGAATGTAAGAGAATGCCATTGGCCATGTATCATATGAAAAATCTATAAATTGAAATGTCAGGATGGTAGTGGTATAGTGAAGAAGAGGGTAAAATGTGTAGATGAGAGAATATGATGCGTGTGAAGAACTCTGAGGTTCTTGCAACCCCTGAAATATCCACCCATCACTGACTGAAGGTTGTAATTTATTTCATAAGCTAAAGTCTTTCTTCAAAGTAGATTTATATGTGCATAGAATACAGCAGAGAGTTTTGCCTACCCTACGCGTTCAAAATTCTATTTTACTACTTGCAGTCATTGATATATAAACATCATAAACTTGCCATTCAAATGGGGAAATAAACATATTTTATAACTTCAAAGTAATAGTAAAAACAAGGAAAGAAAAAGAGAACTGTAGTATTCAGAAATGAAGGCTTCTACAAAGTACAGAGAAAGACAGATGTAAAGCCCAATAAATTCAGTAGAAAGCTATGGCTATGTGATTTAAATTTATCACATGTGGTTCAAAGCATATTTATTTAATCAATCAACTCTTACTCAGGAATACATGTTTATTAATTTACATTTTCCTAAAACACATGAACTTACAGTGGGTAGATATGTCTCAGAAGCACATGGAATGGTACCTCAAGAACTCAACATAATTTTAAATATTTCCAAGGTAGAATGTGTGTATAGTTCTTTTGGACATGGATTTGTATATAAAATATAGGATTTTTTGTATATATCAATGAATGAATTTTAAAATATCTGAAATTATTTTTGTAAGAGTAGTTTATAAGGTTCTCCCTGAGGCTGGCCTATTTACAGAGAGCTAGGATGGGTTAGAAAAAGAAAAAATGAAAGAACAGGATAAGTAGAGAAGAGGATTATTCTCAACATGCATGTAAGCCAGATACTTTATTTTGAGAATTCATTCTCAAAAGTGATATTCCTTGACATCACTATTATTTCATTCTTTTCAGCTCAGTATATTGGAATCACCCTTGTTTCTTCTTTTTTTGCTTTTGGCATTACTACTTCCTATTTACCAGTTTCTTCTCTCAGCTTTTGCCACTTCAGTTATTTGACCCACACTCTTTGCTTCTGATCATGCATTTCCTTAGCTGCTTCCCTGGATCAAACTGCTGTTACTATACAACTAGACAATTATTTGATTTTAACTGGATTCCATTTTGCCAGATTCCTCTCTCTTACAATTCTGCCTGTGAGATTACTCTTCTGAATTTATCTCCTTTTTCCTTCATATAGCTATAAATTTGAACTGAATAAGTTAAAAATAATCTTTTAGGTGTCTTTAATAACAATAAAATTTGAGTCTATAGTATATAAAATGATGATGAAGAATCTTTGTCTTCAATGTGATCTAAAAGCAATATGAAGTCTATAACACAAAATTATATTAATTTAAAACTAAAAGGTATATATTTTAATGCTTACCATTAGATTATTATTTCTCGTAATTATACATGCTGTAATTACCAAATATCTATTGTGTTAATTTTTTGTTTAGTTGCAAACATTTATTTTATTTGTTTTTATTTTATATATTTTATATCCTCAAAGCATTTGTTAAAATATTATTATTTCATTTATTCAGTTTACAGTTGAATAAAAGTGCATGCTTCCAAATTACTACTCCAACATATCTGCTTATAAATTCACTCCATGAGGACAGCAATCTTCGAACCTGTACATTTAAATCATGTGTTTCTTACTATGCAGTTCTACTTTACCAAATTTGGGAAGGGGGAAAATAAAATACAATAAATGTCTGATTAAAACTAGACCAAAATAATAATAGCATCTGTGAAATGTAAATTTTATATATTTAGTACCTAGGTGTATTTTCCATTTCACTTGTAATTTTTCTAAAACTTGAAGAGTTTATGATGCCTTTATATGCTCAAAATCTCATAGTGATGCTACTTCCTTTTCTCCACTTTTTCAACTTACGTTACTTGAAACAACATAGAGAATACTATGAACCACCTTTTGCATTCATGGCCAACTTCAACTCTATGATAAACTGTGTTTTTCTTCTCTGGCCCTCTGGAAAAGTTCAGAGGTTACGATTGTTAATAAGAATTACACATTTTTTCAAAATCATTTTAAAAATTCGTGGTTAATTTAAATGAACTCTCCATTTTGCCAAGATCAGTTCATTTTCTTGTGGAGTCCGTTAGTATTTGTAGGCTGTTACCCCTACTCTTTGGTTGTAGTAGTTGTTGGGGCTTTCATTCTCACTGTGGTGACCCATGTTCTCTAAATATTTCTCATGCTGTTTGGATGAATGGGATCCCTGAGTTATGTTCTTCTCAAGGTGGTGGCAAAAGTACAAGGGAGCAAATGTAAAAATGCAAGACTTCCTTTGGCCTTATTGGGGTTCAATATTGACCGATCCCCAGAGAGTCAAAGTGCACACATGATAATGCAAGACACACAACGAGGTTTTATTGCAAGCTCCAGCTTGGACTGCAACCAGCCTCTCAGACCACTACAATGACTAAGTGGGGAGAGACCCCAAGGGATGAGAAAGCACTCTACTCAAGAGATTTCCAGTCATTCACATACAAAGACCTGTACATTATTATCATCCTTGAGAGATAAGGTTTCTGGGCAGCTGCCCATTTCTCGGACAGGTATCTCTTAATAGCCTTGATAAGCCCAGGGACCCAGCACGTCCTATTTGTCCTGTATTAGCTCTTGAGGGCACTGTCTCAACTGTCTACATCCTGGTGATTAAAATAGTTTTTCATTCCTTAGTGTTTGCGTGCTCTTTCCTGTGGGGGGGGGGGGGTTTACAGATGTCACCCTGTTCTCAACAGCCTAAACTCAGTAATGGCAAAATTAATTCCACCCAACTTCCAATGACCACCACAATTTGCATGACAAGTGCTAAAGTAAAGGAATCATATACTCACCACACAACTGAGACAGGGAGGATGTGAAAACAGGGACAAAGAAGACCTGAGGTCATTGGTGGAAAATGCTGAATGTGTGGCATTTAGCAATGTATGAATTGAGGTTCCCAGGAAAGAAAAGCAATGGATTTATACAGATACATAAGTGATTCATTATTGGAATTTATTTTTAACTGAACTTTAAGGTCTATTGGTGATTAGTTCTTCCATCAAATACTGCAACTGATTTTGGAGAGAAGTCTGATTATATATGGTAATGAGCTAGAAAACACTGAAAGTCAGTGGTGTGATTCAGTCTGAATCCCAAAGCCTGAGAAGTAGAGGAATGAACCCCATAATTTCCAATCTCAGATCAAAGGACTGAGAACCCAAGGGGCTGAGGTAGTGGTGAGGGTGTTGAAACTAGCCCCCAAAGTCAAAAGCACTGAGAACCAGGAGCTCTGATGCCTGAGGGTAACACAAGAAGAATGTCCTAGCTCAAGAAGGAAAATGTACCCCTCTTGGGCCTTACTGCTTTAGTTCTGGATTTCAAAAAACTAGTTGATGCCAGCACAAGAGTCCGAATTTCTCAGTCTATTGATTCAAATGCTAATATCTTCTATAAACATCCTCAAAGAAACACTCAGAAATAATGTTTACCAGTCCTTTGGGCATCTCTAAGCCCAGTCAAGTGGTGCAATAAACCATAACAAATAGTAATACTAGATTTGAATTCTATGGAAACATTTGCTTCAGTCTATAGTAAGAAATTCATCCAAGAAGATATTAGTATTTCTTTGTCCATTTTCTAGAAGGAATTGTTCTACTTGAATAATCAATTACATTCTATGTCCCAAACTTAATTCATGATGCTTTTTTTTTCTTTTTTCTACAGTTTAGCAGCTTGTTATATTTTTCATTAGTACAATAAATTAGACTTCAGGTAGTTTTCCAGTTTTCCTTTCTTTGTTCAATATATTTTGAGTCAATTTTGATCAACAAAGTTGAAGAAAAGGAAAAGGCAAACAAATTTTAGGCACTAAATTATGTAAATCTGATTCATTGCTTTATATTCTTAATATACTCATCTAACTTAATTAGAAGATGCTAAGCTCTTCAGTCTGAAGGAGTAGATGATGAAAAGACTAACACAAATCCTCTGACCTAACAATCAACCAGGTCTTATTTGGTCTTCTTTTGTCAACCTGGGTGAAACTACTCCTGCCTTCATTTATTGCAGTTTCTGAGTAATCCTATCCCAACAGGAAGTCAGGGTTGGAAGGTCAATGTGGCTAGAGTTTATAATGTCACTTCTTCCCAAATTGATTTTCAAAAACATAATATCGATAAAACCTAATTGCTTTTTCCTTAAAAGATAGTTGAAAGGATAAGTCATCTGCATTGTAGTTTTCTCCACTGCACTATTTTTTGAATAAATTTGTCAATTTAGATATTTTCATTATGAAAATATTTTCACTGTTAAAATCCTGTAAGTGTCCTTATTGTTCTTAATTAAGTTTCCTATACTTACAAATTGAATTTAGGCTGTAATAGAAGGAGACAAAGAAGAATCGCCACTAAGAATGATGCCCTAGAAACAGACAGAAGAAAGATTTTGAGAAAAGTTCTATATTTGGAAGATGTAATAATTACATCAGACTTTACTAAGATAGAATAGAGACTTGAAGTAAGAGGAAAACATTGCATTTTTTCATACATTCTGAATTTTTCCAGTATGCCATTGACATAATTTGAAAAAATGCCAAAACTTTAAGCATTCTGGAAGATTACTTTTATTTCAATCCCACAAATATATGCTAGGCCATTTGTACCATCTGCTGTGTAAATTTCTGTAAAGAGAAGAACAATAGACACTTGTGGACATCGTGCTAAAATGCCATTCCAGAGGATATACTGCATCAAAGAGAATGATAACAAAATAAACAGAATGGCAAAAGGTTATGGGTCAGAATAGGACAAAAAGAATGAAAGCTGAAACTTTTTATTACATTGTCTTCAATGTGTTTAGAAATACTTATACAGAAACCTGATATTACTTAGTGATGCCAAGTAAAATAAATCTCCATCAAATTATTTTTGGAAGTGATTAATAGGTTAAGAAACATATCGTCTCGTTGGGCCACATTCATTAATTAAAATGTATTGTGTATATTCCCACATTGTAGGAAATGAAAACTAATAAATAAGTATTTTGTGTTAATTAATTTAAATATTTGTAGAAAACAAGCCATTTATAAGTATTAAACTGTTATTTTATAAAATATGTGCTATGTTCTCTAAACATAGATTTTGTTATCGAGTTATTCATGGCATAACTCCAAGACTAGTGTTAGATTTAGATATCTATGCAATGAAAACATTCTATTTTCCTATGACTATGTCTCCTAAGGACTCTATGTCAATTTCTCAGAAGGTAAATATCCCCTGTCCTACACACACACCCCTCCTACAGAGGAAGAGAGAAAGATCCACTGTAACTCTTTTCAGGAAATTTTTTTCTCTGTTCTGCTGACTTTAGAATTGGATTGTCATACTCATTTTTTGGAAGAGTTATAAAATTTGTATCTGAGTCCATCAGTTCTTATTCTAAAAATATATAGTTCTATAATCTCTCATTGAAACTGAGAATTAATTTCTTCAATTGCTTAGAGATTTTTATTAATTCAAACAAAGTAGATACTACTTTCTATGACAACATAAAAATGAAAAGAATAAAATTATTATAATTCGGTAAATGAACTCTGAGTTTCACCATGTGGCATCGTAATATGCCAGGTACTTTAAACTTTTGTTTATTTTTAACTCTGAAAATTTGCACACACAAGCATATCCATACATTAATGAACTTAATCACATCCCTCCAAAAGATATTGTCTTATCTTTCCAAGAATTTTCCAAGATATTTCCAAGAATTATGAATGCTACTTGATAAGGAAAAAGATATCTTAGATTAAGCAGAAAAGGAAGTTATCTCATATTCAAAAGATGGGTTCTATATCCAATGGTAAGTGTCCTTAATAGTGAGGCAGAGAATGATTTTATAGATTCACATGAATGACAAAGTAATGTGACCACAGGGTAGAATTGAAGTGATGTGGTAATAAGTCATGGAATTCTGACAATCACCAGAAGCAGGATGGGTCGAAGAATAAATTCTTCCCTTTATGCCCTCAGAGAGAATATGGCTCTAATTTTGGAATTCTAGTCTCCAAAATTATGAGACAATAAAGAATTTGAGCCACCAAGTTCTTTGTAATTTATTACGGCTGCCTCGGGAAAGTAATATAGTATCTTTGAAAAGTGAAATAAGGACTATGGAATTCTCACACATTTGAGAATATAGTGCAGAACTAAATATCACAAGGATACCCTTTTTTAAAAAAAAAAATTCAACAATTAGTATTTATTATTCACAAACATTTACGGAACTAATCCTGTGTAACGGGCTGGGGATATAGCTCAGCTGGTGCCAGCCTTGCATACACAAGGTCCTGGGTTCAATCCCCAGCACCACAAAATAAATAAATAAATACATAAATAAATAAATAAATAAATAAAATAAAAATCCTGTGCAACATGTACCACAATGATAAATAAGCATGATCTCATCACTTTAAGGATCTCACAGTATTGACATGGAGCACTTATAGCTTATGAAAAAGCTAAAGTCAAATATCAAGCTTTCAGGGAAACAAGCATAAATATGAGCAAATATATTTCAAGTTAAGTCTAGATAGGTGCAGCAAGATGGAAAAAGTTTGTAGCTTAATTTGATTTTCTTTCATCTATGATTGACTGCTCTGGATAAGAAAAGTAAAGTTTTGAGGTCTCTGTTGTCTCTAAAAGTGACTGAAACATGTTTTAGGTTATAAATTTGGATAAGGAATAAATGAGATAATCTATGTAACTCAAACATTTTTTGTCCCACGCCTGTTTCATGTATCAGCAGACTGTTATTATACCAATCTACCAAATTTCCCAATGGTTGCTTTATTTTTGAAGGGCAAACTCATTTCACTGTTTTCAGAGTTTTACCCATTTATACACAATAGGTCCTATGTTTTGTGAGCCTCCTAAATCCTAGGTAAACTTTAACACTTAGTTATCACTGTTTTATTTATTTATTTATTTAATGGTCGCTTAAGTATATTGTCATCAATGAATAATGCTCCTGGTATTCGTATTCTTGTGTAGTCTTTATGGAATCTGATTTGACTGTTGGCTTGGTTCACCAATGGCCAAAGAAATGATCTGGGACTTCTAGGCCTAAGTGTACAGAACCTGATAGCATTTGCATTTATGTTCTTTGGGAATTCTGAGCTGTTGGGGAGGAACCAAAACAAAACTAGCTACCCTGATGAGAAACTACATGAAAGTCATGGACGGAAAATTAAAATGTCAGGAAATGAGAAAAGTCCAGCCAATCCAGTTGAAACAAGAAGTCAAAACTTGTTTTGGTTGAACCTATGCATATCTCTGCACTAAGCCAAAACTTGGCCACAAATTGCTAACAAACCTCAGATGGTATCAGCAAAACAAATGCTCAGCTAAGTTCAGTTAATGCTGAACTCTGATGAGATTGTTACAATGGATGCTATTCTTAACCACTGGTTTGTATGATATTTGCTATGCAGCTATAGATAACTGACATAGTAACCATAGGGTTGCTTTCACATGCCCAGTAATCAGTCACCTATTACAATCCTCTGGTAGCACTGGCCTTTGTTTTTCCTCTTTGTATTAGCTCTCACCCTGACTTCAAATGAATGACCCATAGTTGATGTTCAAAAAATAGTTTCTATTATTTGTTGATGTTTTTGTAAACAACATATTATTGAATCTAAGCACTATAAAAATAAAATCTAGTTTTTTGTTGAGGGACTAGAAATTATGAGAGTGATTAGGGGAAATCTACCGTATTCCATTTGGGTATTGAAACATCTGGGAATGCAAAACTTTGCATTTTGGCTTGGGTCAAAGCAACTGTTAACCTATTTACCTCTATTTCCCAAAGGAAGTCAGTCAACCAGGTGCTAAAGGAAGCAAATGTCACACCATTATTTTATACTTGCCTTTTTATTTTTCTTTCCATATCTCCCATCTACCAAAAGTTCTCTACTTTTCAACAGTAATAAAACTCTAATGAGAAAAAAATATGAATGCATAATTACAACTGAATAATGCCTCCCACACAAATACTTAAATGTCCTAAAGCCCTGAACTTATGAATGTTACTTCAAGTAGTGAAAAGAACTTCACACATGTGATTATGTTGAGGATCTTCAGGTATTAGATTATCCCAAATGGGCTTCATATAGCTACAAAAGTCCTTATCAAAAACATGGGTGGAAGGAATCAGAGTCAAAGAAGGTGATGTGATTATGGATTAGAGTGTCAAGCTCTGAAAGTGGAGGAGGAAAGAGTCACAAGCCAAGGATGACATGTAGCCATCAGAAGCAGAAAATGAGGCAGGGAATGGGATATTCTCTCAGAGTCTGCAGAAAGACCCTTTTTTATGGACTTTTAGACTTTACCCCAGTAACACTGATTGTGAACTTCAGGTTTCCAGGACTATATGGAAAAAAAAAAAGTTTAATTAAGCCACTAGATTTGTGGTGATTTATTATAGTAGCAACAGAAAACTAATATAGGAATGATAGGAATGATCAAAATATGATGATCATAATATTAGCAGAAGTCAATAAGCATTCAGCTATACATGCACAGAAGAACCTGTTCCAGGACACATGGAAAGGGGTCAATAATTGTTATTTAATTTCATTCCTATGGTAGCTACAAATGGAAACTTGATGGTATGTGGTAAAGATCTTTGCTTCCTGGACACAGTCAATTGCCAGGTTTTGTTTTTGTGTTGTTTTTGTTTTTGTTTTTGTTTTTCTCATTAAGACAGAGTAAATATTGACATTTTAATTTTTTTACCTCAGTTCCTTGCTGCAAGTAATTAATGTTGTCACCTAGAAAGGTGTTAATCTATTTAAATCATAGCCTATATAATCAGAAGCTCAGACATATGATTTCCTCACACATTGACAACCCTCTGATTACAGTCCTTGGAGAAGATATTGCTTGATTCCTTTATATTTATTTTTAGCTTCCTCAGAAGACAGACAAGTAGCCAGTTGCTGAGAAATCTGTTGCTCTGTGTTCTGGATGGGACTTCACTTCACTTCTCTAAAGAAGCTAAATAAAATTCTTTTTTATTTGTTTGTTTATTTTCTTTTTGTTGTTTCCTGGCTGGAGCAAAATGTTTGTTTTGATACAGAGAGCTGCTTCTTTTCAGGAAGATCCATTTGTCTCATGTATAGGAGAAACTATAGTTCATTCTTCTTAATGAACTTTATTTTAAAGTTATATTTTAAAGGACACTTAGATACAACTATAATCAACATTATTATACTGTTTAAAACCCTGAGCTTTGCTTGGAAACAATGTAAAAGCTTGCAGTATATCAAAGTACAGATGCTTGTATAAATAGCAAACATGTCCATATCCTCAAAAGTCCTTCCGAGTAGAAATAGAGGGAGCAGAGGGTTTTGGTTATGTCCCTGAAGCCAGATGCCTAGAGTTCCACTTTTACTCTGCTATGTTTTCACTGTGTGATCTTCAGCAATCTACTAAGCTAGTATCACATTCTTTCACTTAAATTTGAGGGAAAAATAATACATGTTTCATAGGACTATTATAAAAATAGATTAATATTTTAAGATACTTAGAACAGTATCTGAACACTAGGAAGTGCTAAAACATATATTAAAAATAAATGCTGAAAACCAGGTACAGGATCATAAGGTGGAAATTATGAAAAGTTATCAGAATTCCAGAAGTTTTGGACTGAAACAAAAAGTAGGGTTAGCTGCACATCAGGGACCATAAAGATACAAACAATAGAAACAATTACTTCAGGCAAAAAGAGGAGTATATTTAAATCATATAGCAAATCAATATTAAATGGCAAGAAAGGTACATCAGTGACTGAAGTAAGGAACTAAAAGATTGGGAGTTGAAATTTTCTGGACTAGTTTGCTTGAATTACAGTACTCCCCTAGCAAACTGACTTTATTTTGGTGTGTCCCTTACAGAAAATTACCACTCAATTTCCAGCTCTGCATGTGTCTAAAACACCCAAAGCACAGTAACTAAACTGACCCTTTTTCAGGGAAAATCTTATACTCCTGCAGCTCTGATCAGATTTGCACTTTGGTGTCATTAAAGGTTGTGTGCAAAGGGAAGACATTCCTGAGATTACTACAATAGGGTGCTATTCACTTTCATAGAGGGTTGGTTTGAGACTGTAATTTCTCATTGCTATACAGAGAACTTTAAACTGTGTAAACTGGAGGGGAATTTAAAAATAGCATACAAAACTTCGGGTGTTTGAAATGATGTAGAGGGAATTGAGTATTAACTGTAGTATGTATAAGTGAGATTAACATTTTTATTTTATAAAAAACTGTATGAAATAAAATTATATAGACCAATAAAAAGAAATTAGAAAAAAAATGGATGGCAAATACAAAAGTGTTAAATATGGCTTTGGAGTCTACATCACTTATCATAATGTTTGATGTTCTTGGAGAACTCACTGTGCACTCACAGATGGCCTTATGAACTTTTCCTAAATCTATTCCTGATATTTTGCTAATTTTCTCGATTTTCTCCAGTGAGAGCTGTTTGACAGAAATTATTGTTTCACTCTCTGCCTTCGGTCACAGCATAATTTTTTGCCTTATGATTCATGCTTTACCTGATTCAGGGGAAGGAATAAATTATTATTATATTCAATGAGTATTTTTATTAATAGCATGTCTAAATATTTGTTAATCGGCCAACTTTTATGTAATATTATCTTGTGCCAAGTCCTGGTTCATACGATTGAGCAAATCTATGATTTTTGCTCTCAAATATTTTAGAGACCTATGAGTAAGAAAGCTTGGTTGATAGATTCCTGGGAAATGCATAGCATTTCCAAATGGAGGTAAGGAATGGTACATGATGGAGCATCTCCAAAGCCTTTGCATTCAGAAAGCGTTTGCATTCAGACTGACTTCTGCAGGAGTTGTCCCTACTGGGGAGGTGTTGAATGGTGAAATGGTGGATGTTGTAGAGAATAGTTATAATGGGGAACATACCACACCATTGGTACTTTGACATGGCTAAAATACTGAATGCAAGGAGTAGGAAGTGACAAGAAAATGCTTAGAGAACAGGAAGGAGCTGATCAAGAAAGGTCTACTCAGTCATTAAGGATTATTTATTTAATTATTTATTTGTGAAACTATGGATTGAACCCAGAGGTGCTTAACCACTGAGCCAAATCACCAGCACTTTTTAATTTTTTTTTTTTTTTTTTAATTTTTAGACAGAGTCTTGCTAACTTGATTAGGGCCTCACTAAGTTGCTGAGGCTATCTTTGAACTTGTGATCCTCCTGACTCAGGCTCCCAAGCCACTGTGTCGAGCTATTAAGGATTTTAGACTATAGGACAGAGACCATAAAGCCTTGCAATTACTTGAAGAAAAAAAAATCTCAAAATAAAATTTATTTCATTTCATTTTAAAAGAAGACTGAAAATTTCTAACTTGGTAATGTTTATGTACAATCTACTGGAGTTAAAGGTGGTTATTATCGGGTAATCTACAAAGGTGAGGTATAAGAATATGAAGCAGTTTTGAGAGATCATTTTTTTTCTCAATTTGGCAGTATTGGATTTTATGTAATTACATGGCATTTTTGGAAATATATATATAGATACACTGGAATTCAGGAAAAATATCTTCTCATTATATATCTTGCTGTATCTATCCTAAGGAAATGCATAGAACTTCTTGCATCACAATCAGTGATACCTGGAAATGTCAACAAATTTGCTTGCAAATCATTATACTTTTTCATCTTTCATTATTAGTAAGTAAATGCTTTATACTTCTATAGAAAAAATTTAGTGAAACTAAATCTATTTTTTGTTGAAGTCTTATAGCACCTCTACATGTGGCACATTGTAAATTACATAAAGCAAAATATGTATTTTCTAACATTTATTAATTAACATCAGTGATGGAATAGTGCTTTACTCATACATGACAGTCTATTGCTGATATGAACCAGTAGTGCAAATATGCTTCAGCATTCCAAATTTCTGGGCCTACAATATTCCCTTGGACACAAAATCAAGTTATAAAGAAGCACATAAAGGAGACTTCTGTTTTGCATACAAACAATACGAATTCTCCAAGACAGAATGAAAGTTAAACCGAAGATCATATAATAGAAGCAACTGAAGTTTGCAAAAATGAACACATATTGACTAATACATTTAATTTTATCTTTAAAACACAGATGGATTTATATATATGAATATTCTAAACATTTATGTTAAAATGTTTATTGACATTACAAATCAAGATTTCCTTTTTTGCTAGTCGTATAGTTGTGCATTCAAGACAAATCATGTTAGAGTTTTGAAATATAAAGGAGAATAGTTAAATTGAAAAGAGGTTATAAAGTTTGGGAACCTACCTCAACTATTTTTAGAGTTTAAGAAAAACAGACTACTTTTCTTACACTAACATAATAGAAAAATATTGTCTATAATTCTAATGCCTCTTACACTTGGAAACAACTTTATTGCTTTCAAAATTCTTTCTCAAAGCAGTCTTGCTACACAATTAATACTAAAGTGTGCCTTATACTTATGTCAAGGATCATTTTCAATGTTGTTCTCAAAATTAAAATTATTGATTGTATTTAAGTAGTATTCTCTAAGAATCTTGGAGTGCTTTGTACATTTAGTATCATTAATTCTCTCGGGTTAGAACAAAATTGTATCATCACTGAGTAGTGAAACAATACGTCCAAAGAAAAGTTATCACTCACAGTACGTTTATGCTGGAACATTCATAATACTCACCATTATTGTCAGAATATATGGGCCTTCGTTAGTACCAGCAAAAACTGAAACTGAACGAGGGGGAAAGTACCAAACGTGTATGTCCTCTAAAAGACTCACTAATTCATGACATTGATGAAAATGTAGTACTCATTATTACAGTTTGGAATAGTAGGTAGATTTTTTGAATCACAGATGATCTTTTCATAAAAAAGTTGACAATTATTGCATGACATCCAAAATTTAATTCATGTTTTCATTTTAGAAGTGAGAATATATGTACATAATGAGTTCTTTTTTCACATTCACTTTATAGTTTAATTAATATGTTGACCACAGCATGGAACTAAAAATAAACTATTATCTAATTAACTCTCTTGACTATTATCTATATAACTAACATTTACTTCTCTACACTATCTATAATCTAATTATTATCTATTTCTATCACTGGATTAAAAGCAATCCTGAAATAAATTTTCCCTTAATTATCCTGGATAAGAAAAATCAAAAAAAGTAAGCAAAGTATTCTGGCATCTTTTATAATATATGAATTACTGAGTCTGACCCACCATAATCATACCACCATGTCCTTTAAGCAAGGCCAAAAACTTTTCTATAAAGAAAAGGAAAAAAATGTGTCTACTTCAACAGCATTTTAACTTTGAAATTGTGCCATATGTATGGCTGATATTCATTAACATTATGCACTTGAAAATTTTTTAAGTGCTGCATCGGTATTTTTTAGCTTAAATTATAGAATTATTAACTAGAAGATATGCAAGAACACTTACTACAAATTATCTTCTTTTTTCAAAAATGAGATATTAAGTGCATCCTGCCTACTACTGCTGAATATTTGCTCATATTTCTTTAAAGAAAGGCATTTAAATTAATATGTTCTTTTTGAAAATGCCATTACTGAAGAAATTTCATTCCTTTTATGATAACCTTTTTTCAAATAAGTCTAATAATTAGTTCCACACAGAGTTGACTTCCCTTTGAAATAATGAGGAGTAATAATGAATGATAGATATTTACATGTAGAGGCAGTAGCTGTACTTGTGAATTAACAGTTTTTGGTGACAATTGCTGCAATGAACATGGTAAATCCTCTGGAGCTGTCATGCTCCACTAGGTGAATAATCTGCTTTTGATGTTTCCTTAAATATGTATTTACATGACTGATTATAGTGGCTATAAAAAGACAATTATACCAAGAAAGTCAATAATACAGTCTAAGAGTCTTGATCTGAGAGAATGTATCATCGGTTTCCAAACATCACTTTCAATAACACTTTCAAAGAGAAAGAATTTTTTTTTTCTAATTTGATAAAAGCAAACTGAGGAGGTTTTTATTGTTTGGTGATATCAGATGTGTTAACAACAATATCTACTATCTAGGATAAAAATATACTTATTGCTTTATTAAGACTACATTTAGATAAATTTACTACTTGTTTTATTTTGCTTTGGAAATAGCTTAAGTCATACATTTGATGGGAGTTAATAATAGAGAATAAAAAATCATTTTAATCAACTCACATTTTAACATCAAAAAAAGAGCTCCAGAATTAATATATCAAATGCATGATGAATGATGGATAGATTTATAGACATAAAATTGAAATCATGTATATTTTGCATCTATTTCTAGACTCCTTAAAAATAACTGGAAGTGATCCCACTTCTACATCTTGTGGGGCAAAAAAAGTCAGGTTTCACTATACTTAATTTTGCCTATTATATATATTTACACACGCATGTATTTGGCAATAGAAGCTAAACCCCAGAATCTTAGCTAAACTTATATATCAGCAAAACTTTTGATAGCATTCATATATGTGTTCTATTAATCTATTAATTTAATAAATGAATATTTATTATATGATGATATACTTTAAATATATTTTCAGATGAAATGGTGATTTCTTTTCACCTTTGTTCTGTTAAAGCCTATTATATCAATTTGAACTTAATAGCCTATTTAAATCCACATTTATGTTTCTAGCTGTATCTCTATATCTATTTTATAGTCCAGAAGATAGTCAGCCCTCCATATTGGTAGGTTATGTATCTAGAGTTTCCACATTTATGGATTCAACCACACTCAGATCAAAAATATTATATACACTATAATACTATAAATATTGTGAATATTAAAATATTATAACATTTTTAAAGTATATAACATCATATATAGCATTATAATACTGTTATACTATATTCTATATAATATATAATGCTCTATATTATATAACATAATATTATACATACAATAATATCATAATATCAATATTATGATCATATAATTATACATATTATAGTATGTTTTTCTGATGAGTACATACTTTCCCTTGTCACTGTTTTCTAAACAATGCAGTATTGCAACTTTGAAATCTCTTTTACATTGTATTAGTCATTATATGTGATATAGAGATAATTTAAAGTACTCAAAAGATGTGTTTATGTTATATAAAAATACCACACCATTTTATATAAGGGACTTGTGTATTTGACTCAAGCAGTCCTGGATCCAATCTACTATGTATACCAAGCTGTTATGGTTTGGACTTCAGGTGTTGCTCAAAAGCTCATGTGTGAGACAATGTAAGAACATTCAGAGGTGAAATTATTTGGTTATGAAAGCCTTAACCCAATCAGGAATTAATATCCTGATGGTATTAATTGAGTGGTAACTGAAGGCTGGTTGGGTGTGCTGGTTGGGTGTAGCAATGGGTCCCTGGAGATATGCCTTTGAGTTACATATTTTGTGAGCTGAGTTTAGCGTCTGTCTGCTTCGTGTTCATCAAGTGAGCTGCTTCCTTCCACCACACTCTTCTGCCATGATGTTCCACCTTACCTCAAGCTTGAGGAATGGAGTTTGTTGTCTATGGACTGAGAATTCTGAAATCATGAACCCCCAGATAAATGTTTTCTTCTTAGAATTGTTCTTTTTTGTCTTTTAGTCACATCAGTAAAAAAGCTAACAAAAACACGAGGAAAAACTGTAGTTGTCATTTTTTTAGCCAGGAGAATTACAGAGCAATATTTACAGAAAATAGCAAATATATCTTCAAAATGACAATACTAACATCACAAAATTACCACTAATGAAAAATAAGAGTGATCCCTCATATCATGCAATCCTCATAAACTTGACATCATTATCTCCCTTATCTTTGAAAAGAAAAGAGCTCAGAAAGTTTAGTTAGATTATGTACATCAAGTAGCCAGGAATTAAACTGTAACTTCACATAAGGTTGTTTAACTTCCAAGTGCTAACATTTTTCCATATGTCCATTTGAATTTTACAGTGATTTTTTTTTCAATTGGATACTTTATGATAATCCATAAATTATTTCATCCAAGAAAATCCATGAGTCATATTTCTGGCCTACATCTTATTTGGCTACTATCTGTTCAGTTAATGACTTTCCTTATCTTTATCATATCAGCAATGTAAACAATCAAATTCACAGTGCAAAGATTTTTAGGGCATCATATTCATCTGTAGGAAATATAACTATTTTTCTATAATCTGTCTATAGACTTTTCCTAAATGTTCTTAACTATTCACATATTCTTAAATTTAATTTTTTTTCTTTCTTCATTACCATTTTCTCTTGATAATTGGCTTGAATCAACAAGTATAAAAGAAGAAAATATTAGCCACCTGAAGGTAGATGTGCCTGTCATGACACTGTCTCCAATAAGTTAACAGTATACATAAACTTGAAAATAGTTGCAATACTTGATGGAAGCACTAATCATCAATAGATCTCAAAGTTCAGTTAAAAATAAAGTGCTATAGTATTTTTCTAAATACAGGTATTCATAACATAACTAAGTTTAAGTTTCAATGCCTGCCTTAATCCATACATACACTATATGTTAAAATAATATTTTTCAATGAACACTTGACAGTAAATCTTCATGAAAGGTATATTCCTATTCCTTTGAATGCTTTTTTCAGGTTACACATCTTTTAAATCATATCAGATTAAATGTCATTCTTTGCCCTGAATACTGCTTGATTTTGGTGAACTAATGTTGTCCTAGAACATAATCCTAAAATTAGAAATCTCTTCTGACTAGTGTTTTTTCATATGAGCTGCCGTTTGTAATTATATTAATACTTGAAAATTTTGCATACTGCCTTGCCTGTGTCTTTTTTTTTTTTGTAACATTTACTTTTTAGCTCTCTATGTTTCTTTCTTTTTTATGAAAATCAATAGAAAAACATATTTAGAGTGTACAACATGACAAAGTATGTGTACATTGAGGAACAGTTAAATTTAGCTAATTATATGCATTACTTCCCAGAATTTTCCTGGATGTTTTTTCTCCTTTGAATGCTTCCCCTAATATGTAGGCATGTCTATAACAGTCACTACATATAAATTTCACATCATAGTCCATTGAGTTGTCCACTTGTGCCCTTAAAACTGGGAAAATGCTATTCACAACAGACACACTTATGTGAGGTTTTCCCTTTCTAGTAATCCTCAGCATTAAATTGACATCAGCACTTTGAGGCAAAATTGCTTCGAATCACATTAAATAGTTGCGTGTTGGAACAAGGCTAAAGGATGAGTTTCAGTGAGTTGATGAAGCATGCATTCGGAGATGTATAAATTAACCTGAACAAACGCCAGAGTTTAGGAATCTGATTCCTGTTTATCCCCCTAAACATGTATGTTTTCCTACAAGTTGAAGAAAGTAGGTTAAAAATGAAGTTGCTTGAAAGATGCACAATTTGTGTTTGTTCCCTCCACCCTGTGACTTAAGACAATTGACTCTGACCTACTTCAGACTCAGCTCCTTTGACTGACCTCAGGCCCAAGCATCTAAAAACATTCTGTGTGACACCATTCTTATTTTCACAGCCATGCAGACAGTGTGACCTCCAGGGCTCTCCTTACTTTTAAGTATCACTTCCTTCTCACTCTCACTCTCTTTTTTTTTTTTCCCCCATTTTTCCTGTGTCTGTTGTGAATAGCACTCCCCCAGTTTTAAGGGCGCGAGTGGATAGAGAGGGCAACTCATTGGACTATGATGTGAAATTTATACCTAGTGACTGTGCCAACCTTAGATTACATAATCATTACATAATCTTTATTAAAAGTTGCCACATTCTAATGTTAATAGAAGTATTTCCTTGTTCTCAAAGTTTCACAAAACAACATTTATATTGCAGTTTATGCCAAATCAGAGAATATTAAAACTATTACTGAAAAGTCAATTTAGAACATCACTGCATTTTTCTTTTTTCCCTAATATGCTTATCTTTATTTTTAAGGTGTTATACACAATACTTCAAGGAAATATATAATTATTTTTTAGCCAAGAAGTAATGAAAAAATGTTCAATAGCACCAAGCATCAGGGAACTAGAAATCAAAATCACAATGAGCTCTCACCTCACTTCAGTTAGAATAGTTAATCAAAAAGACAAAAGATAACAAATGCTGGTGATACTGTGGAGAAAGTAAAATTCTTACACATGCCCGCTGACAATGTAAATTACTACATCAAGTATGGGTTTTTGAAAAATCAAAAATAGGACTCCCACGTTGATCCAGAAATGATTTTCTTTTGATAAAGTCTAATTTCTGAATTTGTTTATCAATTTTTATAGTCTAGAAAATAAATTTTGACTTTAAAATATTAACAATGTTGAAATGACTTTGCCAAAAGTTTAGGAGAACATTCTCTCTTATAACAAAGTGTATATATTTCCCCTTTAAAATGTATTTAAAAAAAAAAAAACAAAAACACATGAATTTTATTCAGGAGCTCTCTGTAGAGCTAAATGCTCCATCTAGTGGCTTAATTGAGCCCTGGCAAAATTTATTAAAATACAGTGATATTGTTTACCTCATTGACTCTATGAGGTTTGTGGTTTAGACAAAGTCACTGAAATACAGAACTATTTCAAAACACAATATATATTTATTTACTAATATTTTGGTAGAGGTATCCTAACATTTATATTTAAAAATTATACTATAAATTTATTTAATTCTTTTAAGATAATAATACGATAATTCAACTAACACCTTGAAATAATTCATGGAAAATAGTAGATTTTTGTATGAATAACATTTATATTTAATTAAACTCTAAGAATGAATTAATCTGAACATCTTAAGAATGACAGGTATTTTAATAACATTTACCATGTATTCTTAGATTTTTTAAAAGTTAAACATTTTTATGTAATGTGAAATAATTTAAAATTAGTCACTGTTTAATATTGTTTCTCTGACATACCATTTTTTAAAAATCAGAGATCAAGAAGGCTTTCATTTCAAAGGACTAAAAAAGTAAATATTTTTGACTCTGTGAGTTCCGTTTACATATTTTTTTCCTTTCATTTATTTTACTTTTTGGTTGTTAATACTTTAAATACCTTTTAAATTGTAAAAAAATAAAAATAATTCTAGCTGGTGCAATGGTGGCATACCTATAATCCCAGCAGCTAGTGAGGCTGAGGCAGGAGTCTTGCAAGTTCAAAGCCAGCCTCGGCACCTTAGCAAGGCCTTAAGCAACTCATTGAGACCCTGTCTCTAAATAAAATACAAAAAAGGGCTGAGAATGCGACTCAGTGTTTAAGTGTTCCTGGGTTCGATCCCCCGCACCAAAACAAATAATAATAATTAATTAAAAATAAAAATAATTCTTTAAGTTGTCACACTATAATAAAGACGTTTGGTTGTAAAAAACTACAGAAACCATTATCTAAATTATTGCATTTAATATATAAGCACTTTTATGATTCCTAAAAAAAAAAAAAATGATAGATTTACATCATGTAGTTCTTTAATTGGGTTTCTCTGTGGAAGATCATTATTAGGATGACTATGTAATCAGTGACTTTATGAAATATAATTGGAATAAATATTATATTCAACAGAGTAGCTATACTTACTAATTTAAAACACCACAATGTTATTTTGGGTAACATGACAGAAAGCTGTCAAATTTGAAAGAAAACTGAAGCAGATCCAAGCAAAACTTAAAATGATGTCATTATATTAGGGAGAACAGAAGTGTTGTGACCAGATAGCAACTATAAATTTTTAGGTGTGAAATTATTGAAGTTTATGAGAGACAGAATGAGAGGCTATTCCATTTCTTTTTAAACAAAGAAGTTATTCGTGTAACTTGCTGTGTTCAAAGAAAGTACATGATCATTATTACTCTTTGTGAAGCATGAGGATAGCATTGTTGACCTTAAGATCAGACATGGTCACGTGAATTGTTTTACCCAAAGAAATGAAAGAAGATTTATAGCATGCCATTTTTAATTGATATTATCAAATAAAAAAAATAGCATAGGTACAGTAAAGAGAGAAATGATTCAACAGGATTAACAAATTCAGCTTATTCTCCTTAGGTTCCTCTCAGGAGGAACAGAATTCTGGATCAGATTGAGCATGGGTCAGAGTTCAGAAGTCTGGGAGAAGGAAGGATCTTAAGTATGGAGACATGCCTGAGCCTTATCTAAATCATGAGTTAGGGGAGGCAAGGATTTTATTTTTTCACTGTGCTGTTTTCTGGAACACAAAGAAAAGATAATTTATTCAACTCTCTCTGCTTTCCAGGATCACAGGGCTCAGATAAAACCCCACATTGTCAAATCATCTATTTGCAAGTACCATTATAATCAAGCAAGCTCCTTTATTAAGTGGTTCTACAAGATTGTGGACATCTGACATCCTCAAGAAACACCTGAAGAAGCAAGCTTAAATTGGTTCTCCCGGCTATGAATAGATTTTGAAAGTGAAATATGTTTCCTGTTCTAAGTTGCTGAAATTCATTGCCTAGACATGTATGCAATGTTTGTAGGACATAGCATAATCTAACTGCTTTAGTTTGGATCTTTAATGTTTCTCGAAGGCCCATGTGTTAAACCCTGGGTTTCTAGCCTGGGGCACTCTAGGGAAGTGGTAGAACTTTTAAGAAGTGTGTACAGATATAGAAAGACCATTGGGGGAGTGCACACTAAGGGGACATAGGGTCCCAGTGGTTCTATTCTCCCATTTAGCTTCCCAGCTGACATGAACTGAACAGACCTCTTTTGCCACATGTTCCCACTGTAGGGTACTGTGCCACCACAGGTTCAGAGCAACAGGCCAATTTACCACAGACTGAAAACTCTGGAGCCATAAGCCAAAATAAACTCTTTCTTCTTATAAATTGATTATCTTAGGTATTTTGCCATAGTGACAGAAAGCTGACAAATGCAATAACTGATACACTCGGTTTAGCTTTTTTAAAAAAGATAAGGAGCAGTCAAGGGACTTAGTAGTTGATAGTATTGCTATATGATTATAATAATATTTTACATCATCTAGTTGATTTTCCATTCTATCCAATCTTATTAATCTGAAATCAGAGATTTGTTTGTAAATTAAAAAAGGAAGCAGCTAAATAAAAAAAATGTATTAGGTGGGCTTGAAAATAAAACTTAAAAATAGTCAGAAAGCACTCAATAATCATTTTCTTATGGCAGAACACTATCCACATTGAAAGGGACAAAAACTTGTTTTTGATGGACATTATGATTATCCAGAAAAACCATACTGCAAAATTAAATAATTATTCAATGAATTAGTGTGTGGGAAATATAATTTATATAAAAGTTGAATAACAGAAAGAGATAGTTATTCTTGTTCTACTTGATTTTTTTCTTGCTAGGCATTTTCCAATAATCTATTTTATTTTTAATGCAGCATTTATGAATATGGTTATGATAACAAACAAGTATTTGAAGAATCAGGAGTTTGAATGTAAGTGCTCTCACCTTTAAAATGGAGTTGTTGGTGGCAAAGATATACTTCCACAAATATACTCTTTTTATGGAAGAAAATAACTACAAAATTAAATGCTTACAAATATTTATATTATTTAGATGATAGTTTTCTGACACAAATTTATGTATTTGTTCACATTGAAGCAACTATGAGTAAGAGCAATAGTATCTGATCATGTTACAATCATTTATTTTGTTTACAATTTATAATTCAATGACTCCAGCACAGATTAATCTAGGAAGTTGACAAATATTAATATTTAATATTGGAAGATATTTTAAATAATAAAAAAACCAATAATGTTTTATATAATCATCAGTAAGAAGATATTCTGAAAAATCAATAAAATAAAGAAAAAATAAATATTTTAAAATATAATTCTTGAAAGATAGTTTCGTTTTCATGAACATTGTACTAATTACCTAGGTGGGATAGGGAATGGTACCATGAATTATCTTTTCCATAAAAGTGAATGGTTTAAACCTGACCTAGCTTCCATTATGATCAAGACCAGAAGTTTGCAACACAGCTGCCTAGGATTATGGCTGAGTACAATTTATTAGGTTATGACAAAACTTTCAGTGGGAAGCTAACTGATCCCCTATTGAGTTTAAAATCAGAACTTTGACCTCATTAGCTCTTTACACGAATCAATGATAATTGGTTTAGATCTGTCAAGTAGTCATAGTAACTGTCACATTATTTTCTGAAATATGGAATGTAGAAAAGAAAAGAAAACAAAGCAAAACAAAAACACCCATAGCACAGTTAGCATTGTACCTAGCTTTTATATAATGACTACATCGCTTGACAAACATGGCAACGGTCCACCAAGACTAAAGTAGTAGGTAGCTCTGTAACAGAGCTATGACAGAATTTTGTTCTCAGTATTATTCTCACAGTTACTTAACATTTTCTGGTGACTAAATTGGCCATAAATTAATGTGTTGAAATTGATTTCTATTTTCTGTCAGTTTAACAGAGCACCATAAAAGAATTTCTTTCAGGATTTAGTAGCAAATATATACAATAATTGATTGCCCATGAGTGATGTCTGTTTTCTGCCATGTGTTCTGACTTGTTTTGACTAGGCAGCAATCTCATTCACCTTGTGCCAGGACATAGCTTTGTCTTCTAGAGTATGAATTGTCACAAAAGAATAATGGTTCTGAAATTCCCTGTAAATATGAATCAGTTCCCAGACACACAAAATGATTCAACACAGTGAAACCAGAAGAGGCTGTGTGGTTCGCAGTTGAAGTTTTGCAGGTTTTTGCTCTGATAAAAGCAGGGTAAAAGGATTTTATCTTCTATTTTTTTTTCAACAATTTTTGTGAATTATAAGGTTGATATCGAGCTATCTCATAGGTGTATTTTCAAAATCACAAACTTCCTCATTTGTAGAATCTAAAATTATTTGTATATAAATGACATAAAAGTGGTTGCTCTTTGGCAGTGAGGTGATCATACATATATTTAGTACTTACCTGATATGGAATTATTAGAATTTGAAGCAAAAGTTGTTGGCTGATTATAATTTTTAACGGACAAATGATTTCTGATAATAAAGTGTTTGATCATATAAGATATTCAATATTTCATTTCACCTCTTTTTTACTGAATGTTTTTTGAACCATGTTAGCTATTGTAATAACATGTTAAAAGTAAGGTCTTACCTTGAGGTAACTTCCCAGCTAATTAAGAAAACAATTCTTAGAATATAGTAGAGATCACCCTTACCAATGTGCTCACAACTCACCAATATATCACTATCCAGAAAGTCTAATTTTTGAAATAAGCAATTTAAGATCCACTGTGGTGTGGGACATATCTACCTTTGCTTTCCCCTGTCTAGATATATGCTTTGAAATGCTTGATAGTTTCTATTACCTCACCCCATCTTATTTTTCACACATATTCTTCTTTTTTGTCTCAATGTTCTCTCTGCCTCAAATGTTCTTCCCACCAATCTTTAATCAATTCTTTACTATTACTTAGGAATTAGCTTGGGCTTCTTGGGTCTACAAAAATCTTTGAAATTTTGTTTCTGCTTTATATTTTTATAGGTTCTTTACATAGTATTAGCTTATTTTAGTGAAAATTCTCTGTAGATACTTCATTCATCTTTGTTCCTCTGTCTTCCAGGATAGTTGGTGGCCCATCATTGTTTCAGGAAATATTGGTAGAGTTGACGTTAAAAAGTGCATATATATTTAGGGCAAAAATAAAGGTCAATGTTAGCACACCAATCTGATGAATGCTTTAAAAAATGACATTGCTATGCATTGAAAATCTTTACAAAGTTTATTGCATATTTTAAATTGTGAATGAATTGAGCAATTATAAGAAAGAAAGAGGCCTTAATAAATCAGACCTACAGATTGTACAAATAAAAAAATGGTGGTACTTATGGCAGCATATGGGATTTAAAAGCTTTGCTGGAGTAGAAAGAGGCTAATTACTTTTATGGTTAACTCTATCTACAAATAATTTTAAACTGAGTAATAATGAATTAATCAAACAAACTGATGAAAGGGATAAATAGTCTCTTAATTCTGATCAAGACTAAATGTAATACCTTTCACAAAAAGATCAGAATGGCAGGATGGGATAAACTTTCATAATTATCTTCATGACTATAGATGTTGGAATTATAATCTGTAACTAGCAATAAGACGAAATTGCTCAAACATAAGCTGGGCTTGGGATGGGGATGTAGCTCAGTGGTAATTCACTTACTTAGGTTGGATGCCTGAATTTCTGGTTTAGTCAGTTTTTTCACTGCTGTGACTAAAAGGATCTGACAAGAACAATTGTAAAGAAGGAAAGGTTTAGTTGAGGGCTTACGGTTTCAGAGGTATTAGTCCATAGAAGGCCAGCTCTATTCCTCTGGGCTCAAGGTGAGGCTGAACATCATGGTGGGAGAGGATGGTGGAGGAAAGCAGCTTACATCATTAGGAAGCAGAGAGAGAGAGAGACTCCACTGTCCAGATACAAAATACATACCCCAAAGCCATACCCTGATTCCTACCTCCTGCAGCCAAGCCCTACCACTTCAGTTACCACTCAGTTAATCCCTATCAGGGGATTAACTCACTGATTGGGTTAAGACACTCACAACGCAATCATTTCTCCTTTATACCTTCTTGCATTGTCTCACATGTGAGTTTTTGGGGATACCACATCTAAACTATAACACCTGAGTTCCATCCCTAGCACGAAAAAACTAAACAAATAAAACACATAGGTTGGCCTCAATTAGTTTAAAGATAGAGATATGGAAGATGTTTTAAACTTGAAACTACAAAATAAAAGAAAAAAATGGATAAAAACTTAAAATAGAATGGTTTTGGAGACTATTCTAATGTTCATATTTCTTTTGTTTTTTTGAAGGGCATGATAGTTTATTTTAAAAAATTGTACCACACTGATCATGATGATTGGCATACACATGATAATGGCTTTTCTTTTGGGTATCAACATGGCACTGTGATACCCACAGTGTATTTTTGTACACTGAAATGTTTCAATAGGACCAAGAACATTAAGAGAATAAAGATCTTAGATGAAAATGGACACTAATAACTCTAACTCTCAGGACTAATTTAAACCATCTACAAATCAATGACATAAGTTTATGTAGTTATGAAGAACAAAAATTCTCTTAGAAGTAGACAGCATGAGCTTATACTTTTTTTTTGTACTTTAGCTTTTATAATTTAAGCTATGTTCACCCTGGCTAAAACACAATCATACAAAGATACCTCAGATAATGTCCTTGCTAACATTGCACAAGTTTAGTGATTTTACTTAAAAATACAAAAAATAAAAATAAAGAGGCAAATATATGTGACTTTCAAATTATTTGAAAAGCATAGTGCTTATTTATCCAAGACAGACTCAAATGCTATAATTATAATTTCCAAACTTCTGCAATAAAGTTAATTTACGTATATATTTGTATATGGATTTTGTTTTTAAGAACTGCATGTTTTAATCAACAAGAGAAAGTAACCCTTTAGAGAACAACATATTAGGTGGCATTTCCACATATCTGTAGTAGACAAAGTCACATGATGTTAAATCTGACTCTAAGTATTCTAAGGTACAAAATTTTGACCAAAGATCAAAATCATGATAATCCGATCTTAAAAATCCAACCCATATGAGACTAATTTGAGAGAGCAAATGTGCTGCCGAGTAACTATTCCACTAACCTTTTCTTCTTATGCCTTACTGCAAAACGATTTAAATTATTCTATGTATGCCTATGCTACCATTGTAACTTTTGCAATAATGATTGTACTAGTTGCCTTATTGCTTTTTGAAGTAGGGGTATTTTAGTGCATACTTTGTAGACCTCAAAACCCATGAAGGGTATCAAAAAAGCTGACTGGTTAAAAACCTGCTTTAGATGCCTTTTCCGTCTCATATTGGGATTACCTAAACTCAGACTGTTCTCTGTTTACAAACTTCAACTAGAGCAACTATGAAACTTTGTGGCTTTAGACTTTTGGTTTTTCATTTTGTGCCCGCTCCACCCAAAGGAAGCCACAACTTTTCTGATCGAAAGAGTGAAAGACCAGTATACATGACGACAAACTGATTATAACCTCATATTGGCGGGGGTGGGGGTGGAGTTGGAGGATCAGCTGTCATCAGCTTGCACAGCAAGTATTATCTATCTCCTAATAGGATGCTGGTGAACACAAAGGAGTGAGACTTGATGCTCATCTCTGGATATGAAGTCTAATAGGGAAGAGACGAAGCACTATCTTCCCTTCAATGCTACAGAAGCATAGCCTCTTCAGGCAAGTGTCCTGAAAACTGGGCATAAGGATTTCAGCAAAGCAGTCTCATAATGTGGAGAAGGAGGAGTCTGATCAATCAGGGGAGACAAGGACGGAAGCAGTGACAGCAACACACACCTGGTTTCTGTTCCTGGGAGGGTTTCTTTCTTTCTTTCTTTTTTTCTTTCTTTCTTTCTTTCTTTCTTTCTTTCTTTCTTTCTTTCTTTCTTTCTTTCTTTCTTTCTTTCTTTCTTTCTTTCTCTCTCTCTCTCTTTCTTTTTTTCTTCAGCTTGAAGGTTTTCTTTTAATATTCAGTTTTCGTTTGTTTTTAAACGGATCTACACTGTTAACTGAGACTCCACTGTGATTCACTAGTGTACTTAATCAAAAACTTTTCAGGGATGTTTGTAAATTTCAGTGTTATACATGATAAAAGTGGTATTGGTTGAACTAGGGAGGGACCACAAATAATTTCTACTATTCCAATACTGAAGGAAAAAAATTACTGATTTAGACTGTGCTGAACAAAAGAAAGTATTGGTTAAAGATCCCTGCCCCCAGACATTTAACCTTAAAAACTATTTTAAATGTACTTTATTATAAGGAAACTTCAAATGACTGATAAATACCTAAAAGACTCAAAAGCAGCTTTAAAAAGCACAAAGAGATTCTGGTTGGAAATGCCAAAATCTCAAATGGTTTTATAGTTGCTAAGCTAAATAATGTGATTCTTAAGTTTACAGATTTTAAAATTGTCACTGAAAGGTTAAAGTATCTACTGTTTTTATGAAATCAAACTTAACACTGCCTCAGAAATCCCGGTACTGAATGGGTAAAATGGAAGTAAAGAGATCAGTATGAAATAGTGGTGAGTCATATTTCTTTACTTTGAAGAAAGTTCCCTGCAGAAGTGTTGTATTCATTGTCTCTGGAAGTATTAGTTGGACAACATCTGTCACAGATTCCTTAGATAGGACTCAAGTACCTGCCGATGGTGGAAGTACCTGACATTTAAAGAAAGTATCTTTGAACTCTGATATGAGAAGGTATTTTCCATGTTTTTCTCACCTGTTTTGTAATCCAAAGGAACAGCATGAGGATGGCAGGTTATTTGTTGCAGAATAATAATCCTGTGGTCCTTTGGAAGAGTTCTAGTGGAAAATGTCTCCCTGAATGTATCTTTTTTTAAAGCACATCTAGTTCAACCCTTAATAGTCTACATATTATAGAAAATATGAGGGTTGTCATGGCAACTGGTTGGAAAATTTTGTAAATGTAACCCATTCTACACAACGAAGTATTCTTTTCCTTCCATTTTGTTTAAAAAAACAATTCCATAAAAATCCATAGTCTGCATTGAAATAGCCTGCAGTATTCTTGAAAATTTATTCTCCAGAGTTAAATAAGAACTTAAGGGTAATTCATTTAGTTCTGTCAGCACTATTGTCCTGACTTTACCTCTTCCTCACCAAAGTCAAGTCAGTGCCTTGGTCATGGAATATAGTAGGCATACCTCAAGGCTTAAATTAAGTTCTGGAGGTATTCTTTTCTGAATCAGAGTTTGCTGAGCATAAAAATTAGGTTAATCCTATAGAAATGTTCAGAAGAAAATTTGAAATATCAAAGTGAAGCATATAATTCAATTTACTATATGCACAGAAGGCAGGCTGAGGTACAGGTAATGGAATGGAAGCCTGTATTATTAGACCCAGCAAGAAGGATCACAGATAGTATCTAATTATGGAAGCATTCAGTGAAATAAATACTTTTAGAAGTCATCCTACAATAATCTCATTCTACTTTTTTTTCCTAAGGAAAAATGAACCCACAAAACCCCTCTGGCATCCAAATCCTATTAATTTCTATAAAGACAGATAACTGTACCCAAGGAGCCAGCATTGTTTTTTATACTTTTCTGAAACTATTAAATATTTTCAATCATGGAAACAACTAGAAATTTAGATTATGACCAAATGTAATTTATACTTTATAGCCACTATTGCATCCTCTTTCTTAATGAATGAAATATAAAAACTCAGTGAACCAGGAATTGTAGATGTGCTACGCATATTTTAGTCTTTCCTTAGAGGAAAAGCTATAATGTGAGTTATGGAGTATAACTCTATACTCCATAATTCTTTTCATAAAATTTATATATAATTATTTATGAAATTCTGAGAAGTATAAGACCCTCCATAATCTATACTAAACTTTATAATTAATCTATCATGATAATTCATTTCTCTTGGTCAAGAGAAAAGTAAATATAATGTAATGGATTGGAATCTGACAAGAAAAAACATATAGCTTTATGAAATATTTAGAAACACTCAAATTTCTTTAATGGATTATTATATAGTATACGGTCATTAAAGTTTATCTTGTTGTAGTTTGTTTTATGTAGTAAATTTGCTGAATTGTATTAAAAGTGAAAAGATTTGAGAAAATATTGTTTGGTTTCCATATTTGTTTGCTTATTTGTCAAATATTCATGTAATCTAGTGGTTAAATCCCAGATTCTTTAAGAACTATATGGGTTTACATGCTGGTTCAATCATAAGCTAAGCATATTATCTCTGTCCAATCATATATCTTTGTACTTCAGTTTTCTCTTTGGTCCTAATGATGTTAATGTTTATAACAGAATGTCGTGATGAAAATTAAATGAACTGATAGAGCACTTACAAAGAAGTCTTGAGACACTGGTGTAAGGTTAAAAACTCACATTTATTTTTTCTATGTGCTTTTTAATAATTCTACATGTCCTGAAGATAGAAATTAGAAAGTTTTCATCTATAAATCTTTACTATGACTTACAATTTAAGTACTTTGTTCCTAAGAAAAATTCTAAAAAGAAGACAGATATCATCAGCTTTTGGGGTCTTTGGCCCCCTTGCTCTTCTCGACCAGTGACAAGGGAAGGGAGCACTCCCCAAAAAGGCCAGACCAGGAAAGGTAGGGCCAACTGACTGCCAGCACCCAGCCCTCTGGACATAGGACAATCAGATGTGTCAGTGAGACCAGTCACAGCAGGAATTCGTTTATTGAGGAAGTCACACAGCTTTTATGTAGGGTGGAGGCCAGGCGGGAACCAATCAGCTTAAAGGTTAGCAAGGCATGGGAGGTTCACACAGGTGAGAGTCCCATAGAACCATATGGCAAGCAGGAGCTGATCACGTACGTGTAACTGTTATTAACCAATCCCTGAAGATGGTCCAATTTATTGTCATTAACTTTTGAAACCGCCTTTGAGGACTTCATCTTGCTCACCCGCCAGGAAGTAAGGAATCAGCCTGAGTTAGTTAACGTGTCATTAGTACCAACAATCAGCAAGAGGACAGAATGGGTATCTTCAGTATTCTTATCCCAAAGGAACAAAAGTTTACACAACTGTGTATGGGTGAAGATACTTTTACAAGAGCTAAGGATCTCAGGTTAAATTAGTTAGGTTAATGAATGTAGCACAGATATAAGTAAAGATGCATTGAAAATGGTAGGAAGAACAGTTTTACATTACCCACTCTAAACCTCTTCCAACTACTGACAGCACATGATGGAGAGAAATGCCATCTTCTTGGAGAAGACAAAGAAAACAATCAATAGATTTTGTTTTGGACCTTAACACTGGACCTGCCTCAGTAAAACTTTGTACCAGAAAGGCCCCATGGTGCAACACTGCAGGGTGGTACCTGTTTACTGATCCTTGAAACCAGAACAGTATCCCGGCTCAAGGTTCCATGACTGGTAGTAGATGTGATTTCTGACCAGTCTTAACACCAGGCTCATCTAAGAGGACTCAGGTCCAGAATAACCCCAACACTGGGATGTTCTCATAGCTACAGGTTTCAGGCTTGCCACAGCACTAAGCCTTGCAACTTTGCAGTCAGACCAGCATCTGTGCTTCCAACCATGAGCCTGACTCCTGCAGATTACAGGCTTCACTCTAGTGCCAAGTCAGCAACTGTGGTCCTAGGGTTCATCTCTATCCCAGGGCAAGATTAATGCACATGGCTCAAACAACAGTGTCCCTTGGGACACAGACCATCCCTTACTCACTAGACCATCTCTGATGGCTCCACCTTCCAAGAAACCAATAGTTCAGGCCTGATGCAATAGAGACTAGTGCTGGACCAAGCCTCATGAACCCCTGTTTCAGAATTGTCTTCATGTACCTAGCTCCCAGGTTAGGCTTTGCAGTCTAAAAATCCAGTCTACCTGTCTAAGACTTGGTTTCTAGATTAGTACCCTGCCTTCAGGAGGATACCAGCAGACACAGGATCCAGAGAACTCCCTGCAGATCCAAGTTCTAAGCCATTCTAAGCCAACCTCAGTGACTTCAGACACCAGTCTATTGACTGTTATTCTTGGCCCAGACCAGCCATCAGACATTCAGGTTACATGCCAGTCCCAGAAAGAGACTCTCCCAAGATTCCAGAAAACACAAGGACAGACCTTCCCCAGAAGTGTCAGAGTCCAGTTTATCTAAGTAGTACCAAAACAAATTTCATAAACTACAGCTACAAGGTTAGACCATCAGACTCATGTGCCATGTCAGCCTCCATGGACTCAACTCTAGATCCATCCTGGTGACCCCAAGGTATTAGGACCTCTTCAGCATCAGGATGTCTACAACAGACTCTGGTTCCAGGCTTATCCCAGTACCTGGTTAGTCCTTGCACACTCAGTTTCAAAGTCAAATTCAGAATAGTCTCAGAATCATGGCACCAGGTTTCAGGCTGGCCGTCATTAAAATAATGTTAAATTGTAGTATCAATTTTTAAATCTGATCAGTGGATAGAGCAAAATATAGAGATTTGTTCATGTAATCAAACGTAAGTTGTTATCAGTGCAAGCAAAGTAGTCTATTATAACTAAGATTTTTAAAGCCTCATGGTTATAAAGTAAAAACTTATGGTAGATACAAAAAAGATAATAAAGATTATATGCATCTTACCAGAAAAAATAATCTCAAAAGAAGACAACAAAAAAGAAGAAAGTGATGAGTCTAAATAACAGTCAGAAAAAAATTAATGAATTTGTAGTAGTAGGTTGTTACCTATCAATAATTACCTGAAATATAAGTACATTAAATTCTCTAATCAAAAAGCACAGAGTAACTGAATAGATAAGAAAAATAATGAAACCCTACTATATGCTTCCTAAAAAATATCCATATCATTTCTAACAATATTCATAAACTGAAAGTTAAGGACTAGGAAAAGATATTCCGTGAAAATAGAAACCAAAACTGAGAAGTAATGCCTAATTATATTAAACAAAATATACTTCAAGTCAAAAACTGAAAAATAAGACAAAGAAGGTTATTAAATGATGATAAAATGTTCAATTAATAAAGAAGATATAATTTTAAGTATATATGCATTTACCATTACAACAATGAAATATATACAACAAATATTAATAGACTTCAATGGATATATGAAATATAAAACAATTATAGCAGGAGACTTCAGTATGTCATGTTTAGCAATAGATCATCCAGAAAGAAAATCCATATGAAAATGTGAAGATATAGTTCATTCTAAACGGACCTAACAGTCACGTACAGAAAATTTCACACATTAGCAGAATGCATATCCTCAAGTGCACATAGAACAGTCTTCAGGACAGATTATAGGTTAGGCCAATGTATTGCTCCATTTTCTATTGCCATATCACAACACCTGAGGCTGGATACTTTATAAGATTAAGAGGTTTATTTGTCTCATGATTCTAATGGCTGAAAACTCTAGACATCATGACAGTGGTGTCCTGAAATGTAAGCCTTGTTGTTTTACAACATCCTGAAGAAATGCAAAAGGAACCCACCATATACAGAAGGTCTCACATAGTAAGATACAAGATCAGATATATTCAGGGGCCAAGTATGCTCATTTTATAACAACTTACTCCTATGGTAACTAATAGAAATTCTGTGAGAAATACATTAATCTTGTTGAAGGGTGATGTTACCAATGACCTAATCTCCTTTTACTAAGACCTATCTCTAAAGTTTCCATTATCTCTAATATCACCACACTGGAGACAAAGCTACAAGCCCATGAACATTTTAGGACAAATCACATCCAAACCATAGCAACCAAAAAATGTCTTAATACATTCAAGATGACTGAAATAATATAAAGTATTATTTCTGAATATAATGCAAGAAAACTGGAAGTTTGTGACATGAAGAATTTCAGGTAATTTATAAATATATGAAAATCAAACAACAAGCCCCTTAATAACCAATGGATCAATGAATAAATTAAAAGATAAAAGAGAAACTAAATAATATCTTACAATAAACAAAAAGGAGAACACAGCATATCAAAAATATGGAAAGAAACAAAAACAATTTTAAGAGGAATTTTTACAGCAATAAAAGTCTACATTAAAAATCAGAAAATATCTGATATGAATCAGTTAACACAGTACCTCAAAGAACTAGAAAAACTAAAGAAAAATTTAATCCTGAGTATATAGAAGAAAAGAAGTAATGACAAATAGAGCAGAAATAAAGATGAGATAATCAACAGAAAACAATGGAACTAGTAGTATTTTTAGTGATAAAATCAGGAAATTTTTTCAGTTTGCTTGAATTTCTTAGATTAAGAAACAAGAGAGTATACTCAACATCAGATGTGAAATTGGAGACCTTGTTACTGATACCAAAGAAATTAAAAGGATCTTAAGAAAGTTCTGTGAACACATACATGCCAACAAATTGGATAACTTATAAGAAATGGCTACTTTTCTGGACTCTTATAACCTAGTTGAATAATGAAGAAGTATATATGAAAAAATAATCAGTAAGGAATGACTAATGAGATTGAATCAGTAATAAAAATTCTCCCATCCAGGAAAAAAAAAAAATCTAGAATAGGACCCAATGACTTCACTACAAATTTTAGCAACATTTAAGGGAAAAAAATGCCAGTCTTCTCAAAGGTTTCTATAGTATGGAAGTAGGAAGAACACTTCCAAACTTAAATTAAGAGGTTAGTATTAACTGATACCAAAGCAAGACAAGGATACTCCAATAATGCAAAATCACAGGTCAATGATCCTGATGAATATAAATATGAACATCTTCAACCAAATACAAGTGATCTAAATTCAATAGCACACTCAAAGGATTATTCATTGTAATCAAGTGCTATTTTTCTTACGGATGCAAGAATGGTTTAATATGTACAAATCTAACAATGTGATATAAGACTTTAGCAGAATGAAAAACAAAAAATATAATCATTTCCACAGATGTAAAAAACCACATTGGACCAACTTCAACATACTTTTTTAAAAAGAACTGGTGATAAATCATACACAGAAGAAGCATACTTCAACACAATAAAGGTCTGTATGAGAAATATACTATTTATAGATCACATTCAATTTGGAATAGTTAATGCTTTTTTTTTTTTTTTTAAATCTATTCAGGTAGTACTAGAAGCCCTAGCCAGGGAAATTAGGCAAGAAAAAGAAGTAAGATGTGAACAAACTAAATAGGAAGAAGTTACATTTCTTCTGTTTGTTCTCTGTATTTCTCATAATATATATTGCTAGATTCCTGAAGAAGTTGTAACACTGTAGAAAATAATATACGAATTTAGTAAAGTTTCATTATATAGGACCAACATAAACAATCAACTTTTCTAAGTACTAACAAAAAAAAAATCTGAAAAGAAAATCTTGGAAATAATCCTATTTACAAGAGCTATAAAAATAATATAATACATGGGAGAGAATTTAACCAAGGATGTGAGAGACATGTAAAAAGAAAACTATATAACACTGATGAAAGAAATTTAAGAAGACACAAATAAACTGGAAGATATTCCTCATTCATGGATTGAAAAATTAATATTATTAAAACTTCCACATTAACCAAAGTGATCTACAGATTCAATGTAATGCCTATAAAATTTTAATGCTATTTTTCACAGGAATAGAAAAAAATTCTAATATTTATGAGGGACTACAAAACACCCTAAATATCCAAAATAGTCTTTAAGTAAAAAGAGCAAAACTGGAGACATCACAGTATTTGGCTTCAAAATATATTACAAAACTGTATCAATCAAAAGAGTATGGTACAAATACAAAACTAGATATATAGTTTCTATATGAATAGAAAGCCCAGAAATAAATTTGTACCCTTATGATAAAGTGGAAAAGTTTAAAAACCACATAATCAGAGAAAAAAAGCTTCTTTAAAAATAGTGTTGGGGGGGATTTCAAGATGGCGGACTAGAGGGCGGCTGCATTTCACGTTGCTCCAGGACGCAGGATTCAAAAGAGGAGATAGTGAGAGGCTTGGGACCAACGCAAAGCCGCCGGCTGAGTCTCTCCCTTTGGGGAGGCGTCCCGGATGGGGCGGTAGCCCCGGAACGCAGGGAACTTTGTGAAGTAGAGTTGTTCGGGGAGACGCCTCTCCCTCCACAGGAGGGTAAACATGGACAACTGGGATCATCGTAGAGGAGGCGGCTCAGCACAGCGCTTGGACTCGGAGCAACCACTGGGGCTCCGGGAGTCTGCCTGAGGAGGAGCTGCGTGGCGAGCTGTTTGAATTCAGAGCAAGCGCTCCTGAACACCGGGAGGTTGCCCGGAGGAAGAGGAGGAGCACGGCGGGTGGCTTGGTCTAGTGACTGCATCAGAGCCACAGGCGGTTGCCAGAGGAGGAGCTGTGTGGCGAGCTGTTTGACCTCAGAACGACCACTCCAGAACACCGGTGGCCTACCTGGAGGAGGAGCGCGGTGGGTCGCTTGGTCTAGGAGTGACTGCATCAGGGCCACAGGCAGTTGCCAGAGGAGGAGGCGAGTGGTGAGTTGATTGCACTCAAAGCGACCGCTCCTGAACACCGGTGGCCTGCCTGGAGGAGGAGCGCGGTGGGTCACTTGGTCTGAGAGCCACCACTCCTGAACACCCGGGGGGCTACCCCGAGGAAGAGGAGGAGGAACAGGGCGGGTCGCTTGGACTCAGAGTGACTGCCTAGGGCTACGGGCAGTTGGCGGGAGGAGGAGACGCGAAGTGAGTTGCTTGGACTCCTAGTGTCTGCGTCTGAAACAGGGCCACTGTCCGAAGGAGGAGGTGTGTGGTGGGTCTCTGGATATCGGAGCTATTGTACAGGGCTCCAGGTGGCGGCTCAGAGGAGGGGCCGCATAGCCAGGCGATTAGGTGCAGAGCAGGGTCCCAGGAGCTAGGTGGCTTCTTGGTGGAAAAGCCGCACAGAGACACGCCTAGGGGCGGAGCGAAGTTTCCAGGACTGCGGGCAGATTCTCTGAGGAGAGGCACCCTAAGGAGACTTGCCTGCGAAGGGTGAGGCTCCCAGGCCCAGGAGGTAGGTCCGGGCCCCTGGGAATGTTGCAGAGGAAGACAGCCCAGCCCAGGCGGTAGTTGTAGATTGAGGGGAACCTCTAGGAGGGCAAGTGACCAGCGAGACCGCCCCACCGAGTGAGTCTTCCCTGCCGGGGGAGGTTTTCCCATAGGGACGGTAAAACCAGAGACACAGGCACAAACAGGACTTGCCTCAGCCCACAGCCTAGTTCCCCATTGGATGACCATTGGTCAACAAGTGGAGGCACATCTGCCCACTAGCAGGGAATATACCCCACCTGAGGGTCACCACCCTAGAGAGGCAGCTTCTTCGTGGAGCTCCGCATTATCAACTTCCTCCAAGACTTCAGGCTACTGAAGGATAAGAGGGGATATACTAGCAATCTTCAGGGACATTATAAGTCGATAGAGGAAATCTGCAATATCTTAATGACCCACTGATTCCTAAACAATATGAGAAAACAAGGGAAGAAAATGCCCCAAACAAATCTAGATGTTACATCAATAAAATCCAATGACAGCATGGCAGAAGAAATGACAGAAAGGGAGTTCAGAATGTACATAATTAAAATGATTAGGGAAGCAAACAATGAGATGAAAGAGCAAATGCAGGCATTGAATGATCGCACCAATCGACAGTTAACAGAACAAATTCAGGAAGCAAAAGATCATTTCAATAAAGAGTTAGAGATACTGAAAAAAACCAAACAGAAATCCTTGAAATGAAGGAAACAATAAACCAAATTAAGAACTCCATAGAAAGCATAACCAATACGATAGAACACCTGGAAGACAGAACTTCAGGTATTGAAGACAAAATATTTAACCTCGAAAACAAAGTTGAACAAACAGAGAAGATGGTAAGAAATCATGAACAGAATCTGCAAGAACTATGGGATATCATGAAAAGGCCAAATTTGAGAATTATTGGGATTGAGGAAGGCTTAGAGAAACAAACCAAAGGAATGAATAATCTATTCAATGAAATAATATCAGAAAATTTCCCAAATCTGAAGAATGAAATGGAAAATCGAGTCCAAGAGGCTTATAGGACTCCAAATACACAAAATTACAACAGACCCACACCAAGGCACATTATAATGAAAATACCTAACATACAAAATAAAGACAGAATTTTAAAGGTTGTGAGAGAAAAGAACCCAATTACATTCAGGGGGAAACAAATACGGATATCAGCAGATTTTTCAATCCAGACCCTAAAAGCTAGAAGGGCCTGGAACAACATTTTTCAAGCTCTGAAAGAAAATGGATGCCAACCAAGAATCTTATACCCAGCAAAACTTACCTTCAAATTTGACGATGAAATAAAATCATTCCATGATAAACAAAAGCTAAAAGAATTTACAAAAAGAAAGTCAGCATTACAGAACATTCTCAGCAAAATATTTCATGAGGAAGACATAAAAAACAAAGAAGCAAATCAGCAAAGGGAGGAATTATCCTAAAGGAACTGTCAAATAAAGGAGGAACCAAGATGTGTCAAAAATTTTAAATATGAACCAAATGACCGGGAATACAAATCATATCTCAATAATAACCCTGAATGTTAATGGCCTGAATTCATCAATCAAAAGACATAGACTGGCAGATTGGATCAAAAAGAAAGATCCAAGAATATGTTGCCTGCAAGAGACTCACCTCATAGAAAGAGATACCCATAGACTAAAGGTGAAAGGATGGGGAAAAACATGCCATGCACATGGACTCAGCAAAAAAGCTGGAGTATCCATGCTCATTTCAGATAATGTAGACTTCAAGCCAATGTTAGTCAGAAGGGATAAAAAAGGACATTTCATACTGCTTAAGGGAAGCATAAATCAGCAAGATATAACAATCATAAACATCTATGCCCAAACAGTGGCTCATCCATGTATGTTAAACAAATCCTTCTCAATTTTAGAAACCAAATAGACCATAACACAATAATACTAGGTGATTTTAACACACCTCTCTCACCATTGGACAGATCTTCCAAACAAAAATTGAACAAAGAAACCATAGATCTCAATATCACAATCAATAATTTAGACTTAATAGACATTTATAGAACATACCATCCAACCAAGAGTGAATACACTTTCTTCTCAGCAGCACATGGATCCTTCTCTAAAATAGACCATATATTATGCCACAAAGCTAATGTCAGCAAATACAAGAAGATAGAAACACTACCTTGTATTCTATCAGATCATAATGTATTAAAGTTAGAAATAAATGAAAGAGTAAAAAAACAGAAACTACTCCAACACCTGGAGATTAAACAATATGCTATTATATGATAAATGGATAACAGAAGATATTAGGAAGGAAATTAAAAAATTCTTAGACGTAAAAGAGAACAAAGAAACATCATATCAAAATCTCTGGGACACTATGAAAGCAGTACTTAGAAGAAGATTTATTTCATGGAGCGCATTTAATAAAAGAAGTAAAACTCAACAAATAAACGACCTAACACTACAGCTCAAAGCCCTAGAAAAAGAAGAACAGACCAACACCAAAAGTAGTAGAAGACAGGAAATAGTTAAACTCAGAGCTGAAATCAACGACTTTGAAACAAAAGAAACAATACAAAAAATTGACAAAATAAATAGTTGGTTCTTCGAAAAAATAAACAAAATTGATAAACCTTTAGCCACACTAACAAAGAGAAGAAGAGAAAAAACCCAAATTACTAAAATTCGGAATGAACAAGGAAATATCACAACAGACACGACTGAAATACAAAACATAATTAGAAGCTATTTTGAAAACCTATACTCCAACAAAATAGAAAATTTCAAAGACATCAACAGGTTTCTAGAGACATATGAATTGCCTAAACTAAACGAGGAGGACATACACAATTTAAATAGACCAATTTCAAGTAATGAAATAGAAGAAGTCATCAAAAGCCTACCAACAAAGAAAAGTCCAGGACCAGATGGGTTCTCAGCCGAGTTCTACAAAACCTTTAAAGAAGGTCTCATTCCAATACTTCTCAAATTATTCCATAAAATAGAAGAGGAGGGAACCCTCCCAAACTCATTCTATGAAGCCAATATTACCCTGATACCTAAACCAGACAGAGACACATCGAGGAAAGAAAATTTCAGACCAATATCCTTAATGAACATTGACACAAAAATTCTCAACAAAATTTTAGCAAATCGCATACAAAAACATATTAAAAAGATAGTGCACCATGATCAAGTGGGTTTCATCCCAGGGATGCAAGGTTGGTTCAACATCAGGAAATCAATAAATGTCATTCACCATATCAATAGACTTAAAGTCAAGAATCACATGATTATTTCAATAGATGCAGAAAAAGCATTTGATAAAATACAGCACCCCTTCATGCTCAAAACACTAGAAAAAATAGGGATAGTGGGAACATTCCTTAACATTGTAAAGGCCATCTACGCTAAGCCCATGGCTAATATCATTCTAAATGGTGAAAAACTGAAAGCATTCCCTCTAAAAACTGGAACAAGGCAGGGATGCCCTCTTTCACCACTTCTATTCAATATTGTCCTTGAAAATCTAGCCAGAGCAATTAGACAGACCAAAGAAATTAAAGGGATATGAATTGGAAAAGAAGTACTCAAACTATCCCTATTTGCTGATGATATGATGGTATACTTAGAGGAACCAGGAAATTCCACCAGAAAACTCTTATATCTCATAAGTGAATTCAGTAAAGTAGTGGGATATAAGATCAATGCACATAAATCTAAGGCATTTTTATATATAAGCGATGAATCTTCAGAAAGAGAAATTAGGAAAACTACCCCATTCACAACAGCTTCGAAAAAATAAAATACTTGGGAATCAATCTCACAAAAGAGGTGAAAGACCTCTACAATGAGAACTACAGAACACTAAAGAAAGAAATTAAAGAAAACCTTAGAAGATGGAAAGATCTCCCATGTTCTTGGATAGGAAGAATTAATATTGTCAAAATGGCCATACTACCAAAAGTGCTATACAGATTCAATGCAATTCCAATTAAAATCCCAATGATGTACCTTACAGAAATAGAGCAAGCAATTATGAAATTCATCTGGAAGAATAAAAAACCCAGAATAGCTAAAGCAATCCTTGGCAGAAAGAGTGAAGCAGGGGGTATCGCAATACCAGATCTTCAACTCTACTACAAAGCAATAGTAACAAAAACGGCATGGTATTGGTACCAAAATAGAAAGGTGGATCAATGGTACAGAATAGAGGACACGGGCACAAACCCAAATAAATACAATTTTCTCATACTAGACAAAGGTGCCAAAAATATGCAATGGAGAAAAGATAGCCTCTTCAACAAATGGTGCTGGGAGAATTGGAAATCCATATGCAACAGAATGAAACTAAACCCATATCTCTCACCATGCACGAAACTAAACTCAAAATGGATTAAGGATCTCGGAATCAGACCAGAGACCTTGCATCTTATAGAAGAAAAAGTAGGTCCAGAGCTTCAACATGTCAGCTTAGGACCAGACTTTCTCAACAGGACTCCCTTAGCACAAGAAATAAAAGCAAGAATCAACAACTGGGATAGATTCAAACTAAAAAGCTTTCTCTCAGCAAAGGAAACTATCAGCAATGTGAAGGAAGAGCCTACAGAGTGGGAGAAAATCTTTGCCAATCATACTTCAGATAGAGCACTAATCTCCAGAATCTATAAAGAACTCAAAAAACTCTACACCAAGAATGCAAATAATCCAATCGAAAAATGGGCTAAGGAAATGAATAGACACTTCACAGAAGAAGATCTACAAGCAATCAACAAACATATGGAAAAATGTTCAACATCTCTAGTAATAAGAGAAATGCAAATCAAAACCACCCGAAGATTCCATCTCACCCCAATTAGAATGGCAATTATCAAGAATACAAGCAACAACAGGTGTTGGCGAGGATGTGGGGAGAAAGGTACACTCATACATTGCTGGTGGGGCTGCAAATTAGTGCAGCCACTCTGGAAAACAGTATGGAGACTCCTTAGAAAACTTGGAATGGAACCACCATTTGACCCAGCTATCCCACTCCTTGGCCTATACCCAAAGGACTTAAAATCAGCATATTACAGAGATACAGCCACATCAATGTTCATAGCTGCTCAGTTCACAATAGCCAGATTGTGGAACCAACCTAGATGTCCTTCAATTGATGAATGGATAAAGAAAATGTGATATATATATATATATTGTGTATATATATATATACACAATGGAATATTACTCAGCCATAAAGAATGATAAAATTATGGCATTTGCAGGCAAATGGATGAAACTGGAGAATATCATGCTAAGTGAGATAAGCCAATCTCAAAAAACCAAAGGAAGAATGATATTGCTAATAAGTGGATGATGACACATAATGGGGGTGGGAGGGGTTAGTGTTGGGGTTGGAGTTGGGTTTAGGGAGGGGGGCAGGAATGGAGGAAGGAAGGACTGTATAGAGGGAGGGGAGTGGTGGGAGTGGTGGGGGAGAAGGGAAAAAAAAGGCAGAATGAATCAAACAACATTACCCTATGTAAATTTATGATTACACAAATGGTATGCCTTTACGCCATGTACAAACAGAGAAACAACATGTATCCCATTTGTTTACAATAAAAAAAAATAAATAAAATTTAAAAAAAAATAGTGTTGGGAGGGAAGAGGATATAGCTCAGTTGGTAGAGTGCCTGCCTCCCATGCACAAGGCCCTGGGTTCAATCCCAGCACCACAAAAAAAAAAAAAAAAAATATATATATATATATATATATATATATATATATATATATATAGTGTTGGGATAACTGGACATCTACAAGCAGAAGAATGAAAATACATATTTTTCTCACATAATATACAATGACTAGCTTAAAGTGGATTAAAAAATATAATACCCAAAGCTCTAAAACCATTAGAAGAAAATCGAGAAAAAACTTCATGACTGTTGTCTGGGAAATTCTTTCTTGGCTATAATTCCAAAAGATAAACATGGATGATAGACAAGGACTCTACCACCAAGCAATACCCCAGTCCTTTTAATTTTATTCTGAGACAGGGCCTCCCTAAATTTCAGAGGTTGTCATAGAACTTGTGTTCTTCCTGCCTCAGCCTTCTGAGTAGCTTGAATTTCAAGCTGTGTCCCCACACTTGGCTCTTTTGTTTTTGGTAATGGCCATTCCAGTCAGATGAGGTAATATTTTATTGTGCTTTTAGTTTATATTTCCCTAATAACTACTGATGTTGAACATTTTTTTCTATGTTTTTTATTCAATTACTGATGTCAAATATTTTTTTCTATGTTTTGTTTTGAGAAACATGTTCATTTTAAAATTGGGTTGCTTGTATCCTTACTGTGGAATTGAGTTCCTTACCTATTTTGAATGTTAAACACTTATTAAATGCATGATTTGTAAATATTCTTCCATTCTCTAGATTGTCACTGGGTGCCAGATTCAATCCCTAGTCCTGCAACAGTAAAAAAAAAAAAAAAAAAAAAAAAAAAAAAAAAAAAAAAATTGAAAGATAACAAGCATTGGGAAGGATATGAAGAAAAAGTTACCCTCGCACTTGACGGCAACATAAATTGACACAGTCATTACTGGAAATAATAAGGAGGTTCTCCAAATGACTAAAAGTAGAACTACCATACCAATTAGTAATTCCCCTTTCCAATAAATTTCCAAAGAAAATGAAATCACCATCTCTAACGATATCTGCATGCCCATAATTTTTTTTTTGGGGGGGTATGGAGGATTGAACTCAGGGACACTCACCACTGAGACACATCCCCAGCCCTATTTTGTATTTTATTTAGGAACAGGGTCTCACTGAGTTGCTTAGCACCTCACTTTGGCTGAGGCTGGCTTTGAACTTGTGATCCTCCTGCCTCAGCCTACCGAGCCTCTGGGATTACAGGCGTGCGCCCCTTGCCTGGCTTGCATACCCATATTTTGTACTATGAGTCACAATAGCAAAGATGTGGACTCAACCTCAGAATAAATCACAACTGAATGAATAAACAAAATGTGGTATACATACACAATGGATTATTATTGAGCGTTTTAGAAAAAGGAAATCTTGTCATGGAACATATCTAGGAGCTAATCTATGTGTTTGCTAGAACAATTCAACTCTTCCCCAATGTATATATATTTCAAAACAACATGAAGTTAACAATAAATAAATAAAATGTTGTCAGTTCATATTAATCAATTAAATTATTTAATAAAAAATCCTGAAACAGATGACTTAAAGTTTCACTTAGGGGCTCATTCATTTCATCAAGTACATGGGCACTTTTCATCATTCTACTCTACCCCTACAGATGATTTGTTCTCAAAGTTAATATCTGCCAATTTGGGGTTTCATAGGCATCAGAATCAACATCAATATTTTAATAGAAAAGGACACCACAGAAACATAGCCTTATTTGTTTGCATCACTCTTTATTAATGGTTATAAAAATCTTTCCAGAATCAATGAAAAGAAAACTCCTGATATCAAATTCCTGTGTGAAACAGAATTACCACACAGGTTTGGATCAAAGATGATTTCCCAGGGCTAATAAGGAACTTAACTCACTTAACATCAAGAGACTCCGTTACCTAATGAGTAAGTCTTTTTCAAACAAACAAAAAAACAAACAAACAAACAAACAAAAGTAGAAAAGAAACAGAGCTAATGGTCACTGGATCATACCATGCTGCAGAATGGGTTTGCTTACACTACTGCAGTTTCTTCCACCATCTGTTGTTTTTATTATGTCCATTTCTCTTTTAACCATGTATACATTGAAACTTGTACTTATTGTTGTAACATTGTAACATTGGACCATGATTGGAAGAGTATGACTTTTTTTTATTATGTCTGATTCATTCTACTGTCTTTCTGAAGAGTATGATTTTAAGTGAAGTATAATTTTAAGTATGATTTTAATGCATTATATTTTTAATTGTACCTAAGGATTTGATTTTCAAATGCAAAGAAATTATCAGAAGGTTCTGAAAGGAAGAAGAAAGGAAGGAATGAAGGAAGGAAAAGAAAAACATAACTTGGTTAAAGAATTTCACCCACTTTGCCTTTTTTACCACTCAATTATATATAGTGTTAGGTTCATTTAGTTACTTTGGTCAAGCTTATTTTTTTACTCTAAAATAACCTCTCAGTCATAAATTTTCTAATTGCATAAAAATAATGAGGCACTATGGGGCCACATAGCTGGCAGAAAGTTCCAAGTGTCCATGCCAATATTTCTCAACTCGTATACTACAAACTGCCAAGAATGCTGCCAATGGCAGAACTGTGCATAAAATCTGTATATGCTGTGACTCTCTCTCTCTCTCTCTCTCTCTCTCTCTCTTTCTCTCTCCATATATATATATATGGAGATATACACACATAAGTGTGTATATATTCACTTAAGATATACACACATAAGATATAGATATACACACACACACATAAGTGTATACATCTACACACACTTGTGGCAGTGACAGATGATATATTTAGATGAATGGCTTGAGTTGCAGCATAGTGAAGGATATGTCTTGCTACATGTGAAAACTTCATGACAAAATATTATACTGGCATGGAAAAAGATCACATGTTCACTAAAATAAATATCTGAGAGGTAAAATTTAAACATCACACACATAAAACTATTATTTCTGGGGAACAAAATTGTGTAAGATGAGATACAGTAGAACTAAAGTAAATAGAAAAAAGTAAAAGATGAATTGGGGTAGGTAACAATTTGAAATAGGAACCACCTCAAATTTCCCAATGATTTTCCCATAGGATTGGTATTTGAGATTCAGTAAATAACTTCTCTTGAATTCTTTAATATTGTACTTGTTATACTTTTTCTAAGCTTCTGATAACAGGTACTTGTAAATAAATATATAAAGCGAACTTACCAATTCCTCATTCAATATTTCTTATCTTTTTATATTAAATATCTTCACCACCAAGTCGTAAAATTCATCTATCATTTAGTCATATTTAACTGGTTGGTTTAGGTTTTCAAGTGTTTATTTTATAATACATGAAATTCCATTTTAATATTAAATCCTATTATCACACAAACACATGTACCATATTTAATTTTTTTACCTTAAAGATGGTGGCATCTTCTGTATTTTTCTATGTGTGTAGGTAGAATAACACACCCCTTCCTCAAGGTGTTCACTTCCTAATCCCCAAAATCCATAAATATTTTACCATACATGGCAAAAGGGACTTTGGTGACCTCTAGATATGGAGATTATGCTGGACTACCTGGGTGAGCCAGATACAATCATATGGTTCCTTAAAAGCCAAGAGGGAGACAACTGAGTAAGAGGAAGGCTGAATAAGCATAGTGGTCAAGGAGACGCGCCATTACAGTTTGAATATCAGATGCGGGCAGCCTACATCTGATGGAGAAGGTAAGGGAATGGTCTACACCTAGGGTCTTCAGTCCTACTGACCCCTTAATATAGTCCAGTAAATCCTATATAAGACTTCTGTGGTCTACAGGCTGGCAATATAGTAAATCTGTGTTTTTATAAACACCAACTTTTGTAGTTTTTTGTTATGGCAGCAATAGAAAATTAATGTACTTAAATTTCATAATTTTTATTAATTTATATATTCAAAATTTTTATATTTAGCAAATTAAAGTTAGTTTTAGTACATAAAATCTTATAGAGGATATTTTGAAGACTTTGAATATGATCAATATTTTAAATTGTTTTCAAATTCACATATTCACAAATTCCATTAGAATGAATATATCAGAACTGCTAAATTTCCAAACTGCTTATATGCTTTAGCTCTACAGACTGCTCATCAGCATTGTAATATTGTTTCCTTTTTACTATTTTAATTACAGGGCACTCAAATATTTTAAATATCTTTTTACTTAATTTTGAAATATCATAGTGTATATAAAATTATGAAAACTGTTTTCACATTTTAATGTGCTATGTAGAGAAAATTTCATTTGTGAAATAAATAATACCAGATAAAAACTCAGATATATTCTTTTAAAATCATCATTGATTTTTCAGACTTCCTACCTGATATTATTTTAGTATTTTCTATATAAAGTCCAACATTGGTCAGGCCCTGGGACACACACCTCTAATCCCAGTTACTCAGGAGGCTGTCTAGGCAATTTATCAAAATCCTGTCTCAAAATAAAAAGGAAATTAAAAGCCTGGGGATATTGCTCAGTGGTAGAATGCTCTTGGTTTTAATTGCCATTACTGGAGGAAAAAAAAAAGTGGAAAGATAAAAGAAAGAAAAAAATCCAACACAGTCTCTGTGTAAATATGTCACATTTAAACTGTTTGAAACTGTTTCCTAAAGTATGTACAAACTTAGATGATACTTTATAATTTACTTAATTTGTTTTTACCTCTTGGTAAGTTTTCCAGAAACTTTTACTGCTTAAATGCTTTACAGCATGAACTATATTGATGACATTTTGCCACTTAAACTATGTAATATAAAAGAACTATTTTTGCCATTCTTTATAAATATGTTAATGTTCATAAATTTCAAAACTATATTAAGTAGTTTTTGAGCATGTACAGTTACATACCAATAACCTTTGTTGAAATAAATGTTCTTATTTAAATCATGCATCTTTTATTCCGATTCTAGCAAAATATCAAAGGATGTTCCAGGCAATCTGGTATGCACCATATCAAGAAGAAATTCTAATCTAAAGTTTATTTTTATTTTCCTTGATTCTTGAGATTTATACTTGTGATATTTAAATGAAGCAATAAGCACCATCAATCTTACTTGTTTTCTTGACCTTGATTTTTTATTTGTAAATTCTTGATTAACTTTAAAATTATTTACTTTGGCATTTACAATAGACAAACAGTCAAAAAAAGGTAAAACTATGTAAAAGTAAACTATTTGTCCAAAATAGTAACTATGTTGAAGCATTATTATAAACAGATGACTTTTTTAAGCATCGAGTTCATAAAATATCTTCAGTCAGACTATTTGACCTACCATTACCAGGTGAAGCTGACAGTTGGTCATCTTCCTCATTAGGTTTTCTTCTCTAAGTAAACAGTATGCTTTCGATCTTATGCAATCAGAAGGGCTCATTTTATTTGTTTTGATGAAAGAGTCTTGAGCAGGTATGGTATTCCACTCTGGGCACAAGTACAGGATTTCCTGTGCTTTTTGTTGCATTTGCTGAAACCATCATCATTAAACCTGATGAAGATTACACCATCAGCATGGGCCCCAGGAAAAAAACATGGTGAGGAGCAGCACAGCTCCAGCTGGTCACATGCAGGTGAGTTGAGTGGACTAATCTGTGTTGTTTCAGGTCACTGAAATTAAGAAGATGATTTTAGGCACAGTTAAATCTAACCTAAGAACTTGATACAAGTTGTCAAGGTTTCTCAAATGCCCCTAAAACAGGAAAGCTTTTTTATCAACAACCTTAAATCATCTGCAAAAAAAAAAAAATTAGCTTGAACCATATTCCTTCTCTCTCTCTCTCTCTCTCTCTCTCTCTCTCTCTCTCTCTCTCTCTCTCTCTCTCTCTCTCTCCCCACACACACACACACACACACAAACACACACATACAAGATCAGATACCCACCTAACAGTATTTTATATAAATGTGCAACTAAGTGTAACAATGATGATTATTCTTGTCAGAATTACTGACATAACACAAAACATAAAACCAACTGTCCACTAATGGAAAAATAAGTAAGTCATTGGTATACCCTTCAGTAATAAATACCAACTACAACATCAGTACGGGTGAATCTTGCAAACAAAATGTTGAATAAAACATACAGATTATGTAGTATACAATCCTATGTTAAGAACATATACCTATAGACAGTAAAATTACAAAAAAAAAAAGAAATGGAAGAAAGCAATTATTATGAAGCTAAGCACTGTTTTTAAGGGGAATGGAGAGTTTAATATAAGAAAAAAGTTTTCATGGTGCTAGAAAAATTATATTAATTGACCCATGAGATGTTGAATCTGTTTAATTTATCCTATTAAAAAGTATAGTTTTATGGGATAGATATTGTGTGCGGGTACATTGTGTGTTAATTGCTTTCTGAATTCAGCAAGAAGGTAAAAGACAAAGCTCTGTTTCCCTCAGATAAAGACTAGTCATGTATTCACACCTAGTTGTTAGTTTGTTTAGGAAATAGACTTATTGACTAGGAAATAAGAATCCCTGACTTGGAAGTCAGTTTCCAAAACAACATTATATTGAGAAATAAGAGTAGCTGTTTTTGCCACATCAGTTCATGACCTTCCCTTCTTCTGATGTACTGGTATTCTCACCTGGGAATATTTTTCAGATAGCTATTCCATTAATTCCAGGCTTGATATGATATCCCCATTCTGGTGAACATCTCATAATCTTTTATGACTTCAATAAATGCTTGTTGAATATTGATCTATTAAACATGCCCTAGGTTAAGTATATCAAGGTGAATACCACATGGATGTCCTAGAATTTACAATCTAGACCAGCAAATGGCAAAACTTCTGTGAATGGATGTGGAGTGACTATTTTAAGTTTTATCAGTCACATATGGCTTTTGTTGCATATTCTTTTATAATCTTTGCTTTATTTGTTGTTTTACAACTTTTTAAATGTAAATTATGGACCAGGGATGTAGCTCAGTAGTAGAACCATTTGCCTAGCATGTTCAAATCTCTGAGTTCAACCCCTGCATTGAAAAACAAAGGAAATACATTCTTAATTCAAGGTCCATAGCAAAAAATCTTTGAGGACTATTTTGCCCTACTTTTCCTATTTCCTGATTCCTGGTTGAGTTAACAAAGCCAGAGGAAGATGACCCTGCACAAAATGCACAGAAATTAGACAAATAACAATTTGACTGTTCTTTGCTGCTTAGAAACAAACAACAAACATAGAGGGACTTTTTGTTGTTGTTGTTTACATTTGATAGTTTTTTATAGTAGTTCTACATTATGAATAAAATGATGCAATTGAAAATGATAGCATTTTATTTTGACTTGATTTCTCTATCATTCAAATACACTAGTGTTTAGTGGAATTGTCTAGCATTTTAATAGTTCATGGAAGAAAATACATAACTTCTAGTTTCAGTGTTAATGAAACCCAAAATCTAAATAATATGTTATCACTGCGTTAGTTTGTAAAGCATCATAGAATTTTAGTGCTAAATCAAATTAACTTTATCTTTCATGATCCTTAATGGGTATTAAATTGGTGTGAAAATGTGAGATAAACTTTTAATTCGATATCTTATAGTTGAGTTTCGCAAACTGTTCTCATGCAACATTAGGCATCATTTTGATCGAACTTTGGAGCATTGATTTCTGTTATAGAACTAAGTCACTTCTTTGAAAAAATGTATTTTGTGATCCTTCTAGAAAGTTCCCGATTACTTCTCAAAGAAAATTTTAATAATATCATGGTATATGCTTGACTATATAGGAATTACCATGTAAGGCTATGAAAATATTATTAGGATTAAAAATTTCAGCATAGGCACAGAGAGCTTAAATCTTATTATTGTTTAGAAATCCACCTAGTTTTATGTGTTTCTTTCTTGGGCTATAATTTATTGACACAATAATATATTTTTAAGCACTATGGCACTAGATTTTAAAATACTAATATAGTTATTCCTTAGGGTTGTATGTTTCATGGTTTTTTAGGGCAAATAGAAGATTTTCCAATAAATTCTTTCTGAAGTTTGATAGATCATATGAACTGTTGAACCTCATTGGGTGAACTGAGCAAAACTAGTACTAAGTTTTCTAACTTTCTATTTCTAGATTATCATGGGTCACAAGAGGTATTTTTTTTTTTTGTAGGATATGGAATACAAGTATAAGCACCAGTCAGATTCATTTGGGGCTGAGAAGGGCACCAGGGAACCAGGAACAGTTGCAATTTATGCGTGTTGTTGCATGTTGTTTACAGGTTTGCCTTGTTGGTCTGGTACAGCAACCAGTACAACACTGGATATTAAAATACTAATATTTTCACTCCCACCAATACTTCTCTCTCAATTTTAAGTAACTCATGGATACCAGCTTCTCTAGCATGCTGGTTGCATGATCAAAACTGGACACTGTGAGAGATCATTGCAGATTTAAGTTGGTTTCCATGGGCTCCAGTTTGAATCCATCTTTCCTTCCTGAAAGACCTCCCTATTCTTCTGTACCAGCAACCAAAATGTATATATATTTAAATATATATATGTAAAATTTACAACTAGTACATACAATTGTGTAAAATCCTGTGAGTTGATATCTTCTGTTTAAATTTCATACTCTAGCATTCCTAGAGGTTCTCTTTCTATGACTAAATGATGCATATTATTCTATATTAAATATTAATTGCTGATGTCCTAATTTTTTATTCAGTAATATCTATATTTGCTTTATGATATTGTGAGACTTAAGTTTGCCATTAAACTACTTTTATTTATCTTTATATTTAATGCTGAAGAACCAACTAATGAATCATTGCTTAGTCAATGTGTGAATTTTTTACTGCATAAATATATTTTAAAAATTTCAATGGATTTTGCATTTTGAAATGTACAAAAAAGGTAATAAAAAGCAAGAGAAACTACTTTCAATATTTTATGCTTCATCAAAAATTTATAAGTAGAATTAACATATGATAAAACTTTTGTACTACTGAATGTATACAATGGAAATGAAATCAGTATTTGGAGTGGACATTAGCAGTCCCATGTTCTTGTAGCACTATTCATACTAGTCAAGAAATGGAAACAACCTAACTGTCCTTCATTTGATGAACGGAAAAAGAAAATTTGTGTTATGGTTTATATCTGGTGCGTTTCCCAAAGACTCATGTGTTGAAGGATTTGTCCCAATGTAGGAATCTTCATAGGAGGGAATTTTAGGAAATGATTAGATAATGAGATCTCTAACCTCATCAGTGTATTAATTCATTTGATGAATTAATAATTTGAATGGATCGATGAGAGGTGATGACAAATATTGGAGGTGATGCCTAGTTGGAGGAATTGGATCACTGTGAGGGGTATGCCTGAGAAAAGTATTTCTTGTGCCTGACCTCTCTCTCTTCTCTTTTCCATTCCCTCTATTTCCCAAAGGTCATGAAGTAAACAGTTTTGCTCCACCACATGCTTTGACATGAAATCCTGCCTCACCTAAAACTCAGCCCAATGGAGCCTGCAAGTTAGGGACTAACCCTCTGAAACAGTAAACCAAATAAACCTTCCATTCTCCCACATATGTGAGTCAGGTATTTTGAACAAGGTAATAAATTGCTGACCAACACAATGTGGTGCATATGAATGACAGAATACTATTCAGACATGAAAAGAATGGAGTCCTGTCATTTGAGGCAACATGGATGGAGCTAGAGATCATGTTGTTAAGTGAAATAATCCAGGCACAGAAAGAAAAGTACTGAATGATCTCAATTAAATGTGGAATCTAAAATCATTGATCTCATAGAAACTGAGAGTAGAATTGTGGTTACTAGAGGCCAAGGACAGTGGGTGTATGGAGGGAAGGAGAAAGGTTAATTAAAAATACTAAGATGCAGTTAGATAGCAGCAAGAAGGACTGTTAAACTATTGCACAATATTGTGACTTAGGTAGCAGTTATGTACTATACATTTCAAGAATCCAGAAGAAAGGATTCTGAACGTTTTCTCCAAAATATAATGATCGCTCTTTGAGGAAATAAGTATTTTCAACCTGATTTAAATATACATTGTGTATATGTATCAAACATTACATGGAAATGGATTAATATATACAACTTTTATGTTTTGTATATCAGTTAAGATAAAGGTGATTAAATAAATATATTTTCTCTTGTGAAGTGTTTAACAAAAAACATAAAACATCTTTAAAAAGCAACGTCAGTATAGTAGATTTTAGAAAGATGCAGTCTGGGTACATATCCATGATTCCTTCCCACACTGAGTTGCCATCTATGAAATGACACAGTAAAAAATAGAGGCATGGCTGTCTTCTTATTCTGGTAAATTTCAGGAAATGACCCACATCATCTACAGCACAATATGAGAAGTTGGTGTTATGGTTTGGATGTGAGGTGTCTTCCCAAAATCTCATGTGAGAAATAATGCAAGAAGGTTCAGAGAAGATATGATTGGATTATGAGAACCTTAACCCAATCAGTGAATGAATCACCTGTTGGGATTAAGTGAGTGGTAAGTGAAGGCAGTGAAGAAGTGGCAGGAGGACATGAGGCATTGGGGGCATAGTTTTAGGTTATATATATTTGTATTTAGCAAGCGAAGATTTTCTCTCTCTCTCTCTCTGCCTTCTGATCATCATGTGAGCTACTTCCTTCTGCCACCCTCTTCTACCTTGATGTTCAGCCTGACCTTGATCCCCCAGGAATGGAGTCTGTTGTCTATGAATTGAGTGAGCCTCAATTTGAAACAGTGAGCCTCCAAATAAATTTTTCCTCCTCTACAATTGTACTGGTCAGGTATTTTAGTCACAGCTGTTGAAAAGTTGACTAAAACAGAAATGGGTACTGAGATGTGGGATTGTTGCTGTGTCTAACCTGACTATGTCTAACCTAACAGATTTCCATGAAATCCAAGAAGATTTCTTAGTTTTTGGATTTGGTGGGAGGAAATTTGAGAAGCTTAGCAGTGCCAACTGGAAATGCTTAAAATTGTAAGTGGAACTTTTTGGCCAATTCTGGTGGGAGCTCAGAAGACCAGAATGTCAATATGACTGTGTGTAGTGAAGACAGGGTTCAAGAGGAGAAGGAAGACACTATTGGAATTTGGAGTAGAGATCATTCTTATGCTCTGGCTTAGAAGTCTGCATTTTCCTGTATCCTGAAACTTTCTGTGAAGCTGATTTTAGAAAGAATGGACCTCTTAATCTGGCAGAAGATATGTCTAGGCAGCATAGCATTCAGGAAGTAGCATGGATATTGCTGGTAGCTTTTAGCCAAGTTTATTGTGATAGTCAGGAGCAGAAAGCAGAGGAAAAGACTTGAAAAACCTGGACTTGGAAGGCCAGAGTAAAACTGGGGCTAAGGAAGCTGCAGTTGTTAAAAACATTACTGCCACTAAAGAAATCCTGAAGACTCTGCCCAGAGAAAGTAAGAAAGATGACTTGGGGGCATCTCAGGAGCTGGCAAGACCACACCCACCTCAGGCTCAAGAAAGTAAAAGTAAAAATTCTCTTGAGAAGAGCCCAGTAGGGCACCCTTCTTGCACACTGGGGCCTAGGAAGTTTTTTCAACATGCTCAGCTACCCAGACACTCAGAGATTGTTGCAGGCAGGGTCCCCAATGGCTTGGCTACTACTTGAGATGGCAGCAGACCTTGGCATCAACCATATGATGCTGGTTCTCCAAGAATGCCAGATGCTGGAGCTAGGGGGTCCTGGAAGCTTCCACTAAGATTTCAAAGAAGGGTCTTGGAGGTCCGGAAAAGTGCAGCAGGGTCAGAGTACCTGCAGCCAGTCCCTGAGGGGGCAAAGCATGGAGATGTAAGTAGGAAGCAAAGCTGTAGTGGAGAACCCCAAGATTAAGAAATGCCAGACATGAGGGACATTGTCCTAGGAAAGCTAAAGGAATTGAGCAACAAGGGTGGAGCTACACTAGCCCTTTGGAGAGGACATGCCACATGCTCCAGATTCCAGACACAGAACTACAGGACTTACTTGCCCAGCTGTTTTTTGGTGTTCCTTTGGTCTCATACCTTCTTTCTATGCCCCTATTTTTCTTTTTTTAAAAATTTTTTGTAGGTGTGTATGGACAGAATACCTTTATTTTATTTGTTTATTTTTATGTGGTGCTGAGGCTCAAACTCAGTGCCTCACACATGCCAGGCAAGCACTCTGCCACTGAGCCCCAGCCCTAGCCCTGCCCCTATTTTTCTGAATGGAAATGTTTACTCTCTACCTTTATATTTTAGGTAATTGTGAATTACTTTTAATTTTTATAGGAATTGCTTTTAATTTTAATCTCACAATGTGAGATTGCCTTGAGCCTCAGAGAAGACTTTGAACTTGAACTTTGAGCAATCTCAGAACTGTTGAGACTACAGTTGCTCTTGGGTATTGACTAAATGTGTTTTGCATTGTCAGATGAGTGTGAGCTTTTGGGGGCCAGGGGCAGAATGTTACAGTTTGGAGTCACAAAAAAGGTTTAACTTTTATCTATAAAATGAAAGATGTGAATATTTCATGACAAATTATGGTGTCCATCTGTGCTGATCACTTTAATGTTTGGTGGAGCAAATCCCCAATCTCACTGTAATTAGAAGCCAAAGGAACTCAGCATAATAGGTTGAATTATTCAGTCTATGAGATGGAAGTGAATAATTTCTTGCATCCAGAGAGGATATTAATAACCGGCCTTGTCTATGCATGTTGGCTTAGAGTGAACCATTTCCTAGACTGGGCATTGTGGGACCCCCCTCTCCACCCCACCCAAACAGAGACACTACCTATTTGCTTATTTACCCTTGTCTTATTTATGCATTCTAACAAACTGATCAATAATTATGAGAACAAAAGCAGTAAATGAAAACTTCTTCAAAAATAACTTGTTACTATGAAAGAGTGACACAAAATATAGACAGAAGAAAATATCAACTTAAAATAATGAGAAGATTCAAAGAGCTAAAAGGTAACAAAATACTTTTTATAAGTAAATCCAAATTTCCAAATTGAAAAGAAAAATTGACAGTATTTAATAGGTTGGTAGGGCTAAAACTAACATCAAGTTGAAATTTTACAAAACAAAGTCTAAATACATTTAAAAATAAGGAAAAACCATAATGAAGAAAAGTGACATGAGAAAAAATAATCTCCAATGGAAAAAAAATGAGTTACTGAAGAAAAGAAGCAAATAATCCAATAGTATAAAGGAAGTAAACAAGTAGATTAAGCCCAAAGACTGGATGTCCAGCCCAAGTGTCTGCAGTACTTATTAGCTGTGCAAACTTGAACTTATGCTAGTTACTTCAACTCTAAAATTAGGAGACTTGCCAGAGCAGATGTCACATGCCCTTAATCCTAGCATCTCAGGAGACTGAGTCAAGAGGATTGCAAGTTAAAAGCCAGCCTCAGCAATTTAGTGAGGCCCTGAGCAACTTAGCGAGACTCTGTCTCAATGTAAAAATAAATAAATAAATAAATAAATAAATAAATAAATAAATGAATAAATAAAAATAAATGCTGGGATTTTCCCAAGAAACCAAAGGCCAAATATTTTCTCTAATATGAATGCTGATACATAATGGGGGAAGGTTAGGGAAAAATGGAGGAACTTTGGATTGAGAAAAGGGGAGTGAGGGGAGGGGAGTGGGTGTGGGGGTAGAAAGGATGAAGTAGATGTTATTACCCTATGCACATGTATGATTTCACCAAAGGTGTGACTTTGCATCATGTACAGCCAGCAAAAAGAGAAGTTGTGCTTCATTTGTATACAATGTGTTGAAATGTATTCAGATGTCATGTATAACTAACTAGAACCAAAAAAAAAATTAAAAAATTGCTGGGATTGTGATAAAGAGCTCCTGGGCTCCATCCCTGGTGCCTAAATAAATAAATAAATAAAGTCAGGACACTTATATTAATAGCACCTACTTTATAGATTGTCTCTTTAATCCTGAGAATTAAGTACACTGTTGTTTGTGAAATAGGTAGAATAATACCCAGCACTGAAATGGTACAATTTAAAAGTGGGTGGTTCTTATTATTATGAAGCCAGCTTTAATGTATATCATTAAATTTGAAAACTTACATAAAACTGATAATTTTCTAGGAAAAAAAATAAAAGAGCAGAACTGACTTGGGAAATAATAGCAAATTTGAATATTTCTACCAAAAAAATAAGGTACTCTTTACCTTGATATTGTGGTAATCAATTATTAATTAGGAAATTCATAAACACTGAAGTAGAAATAACAGGAAAATAACAAAATTTATGATTCACCAAGTGACTTAAGAAGAACAAAAAGACATTCATCTACAAAAAATTTAACAGAAAACCAGGAAAACACATCAGGAGATAGGTAACCTGATAGAAAATTTTTAACCAAGACTTTCATGGCTGACCTAGAAAAACTCGTTTGTACTGGTTACTCATAGAGGAAGTATCTGACCAATAAAACACATGAATCATAAATTTTGCATAATGTTTCAGGCATAATATAGTAATTAATATTAATGGACAAAACTGAGTTCTAAATTATATCTGTGCAGTTCAAAGTAAGATAAAATAAACACTCATCCCTTTCTTTCTACCTGAAAATTACCAACAGACCTGTGCAGAAGGTAGAGATCAGTAGTAGGTAGGGAGAATTCGAGGGTTACTCCCACCACTTATTTTTTTCTTCTTTCTGATCTCTCTCAGTCCAGCTGCCCAGCAATCTCTCAGCAGTGCTAGCAAAGACTTTAGTGCAATAGGAAAGGGCAGGAGCAAAGTTCTGAGGGAGAGAGACTTTCTTCTCTGGTGGACGTAGTTGATTCCATGAGAATTAGGCAAATCCCTTAGATATCAGTTTTTCTCATGATTTATTCCAAGCTTAGTCCTAAATGCAAGAAAATTTGCAGAAAAAAATGCAACAGAGAAAGACAATAAAAGTCACAGCTTTTTGGTTGGCAGATAAAGAGATGAATCCAAGCTAACTGGAGATCATAGAGAACATGGCGTTGGGAATACAATTCCTTAAATTTATTTATAAATTTGGAGTGGGAGACATTTTTAAGCTATGTTTATACGAATGTGATTCTAAATAGAATACCAAAACACTTGAAATGTTATTTTATTTATTATTTTTTGATTCATTGTACACAAATGGGGTATAACTTTCATTTCTTTGGTTGTACACAAAGTAGAGTCACACTGTTTGTGTAATCATACATGTATGTAGAGTAATGATGTTTGTCTCATTCTATTATCTTTCTGCCCCACTGCCCCCCCACCCCTCATTTCCTTCTACACAATCCCTTCTTTCTATATTCTTCCCTTCCCCCACCCCCTGTTATGAATCATCATCCACTTAATAGAAAAATCATTTGGGCTTTGGTTTATTTGGAATTGTGTTTATTTCTCTTAGCATAATAGTCTCCAATTCCATCCATTTACCTGCAAATGCTATAATTTTATTCTTCTTTATGGCTGAATAATATTTCATTTTGTATATGTACCACAGTTTCTTTATCCATTCATCTATTGAAGGGCATCTAGGTTGGTTCCACAATCTAGCTATTGTGAATTGAGCTGCTATAAACATTGATGTGGCTGTGTCACTGTAGTATGCTCATTTTAAGTCCTTGGGTATAGGCCAAGGATAGCTGGGTCAAATGGTTCCATTCCAAGTTTTCTAAGGAATCCCCATACTGCTTTTCAGAGTGGCTGCACCAATTTGCAACCCCACCAGCAAGGTATGAGTGTATCTTTTCCTCACATCCTTGCCAACACTTATTGTTGCTTGTATTTTTGATAATGGACATTCTAATTGGGGCAAGATGAAATCTTAGGGCAGTTTTGATTTGCATTTCTCTTATTACTAGAGATGTTGAACATTTTTTTCATATATCTTTTGATTGCTTGTAGATCTTCTGTGAAGTGTCTGCTCATTTCCTTAGCCCATTAGTTGATTGGGTTATTTGTATTCTTGGTGTAAAGTTTTTTGAATTCTTTATAGATTCTGGAGATTAGTGCTCTATCTGAAGTGTGTGTGGCAAAGATTTCCTCCCACTCTGTAGTCTCTCTCTCCACATTGTTGATTGTTTCCTTTGCTGAAAAAAAGTTTTTTAGTTTGAGTCTATCCCAAATATTGATTCCTTATTTATTTCTTGTGCTTTGGGAGTCATGTTAAGGAAATCTGGTCCTAAGCTGACATGATGCAAATTTGGACCTATTTTTTCTTCTATTAGGTGTAGCGTCTCTGGTCTAATTCCTAGGTTCTTGATCCATTTTAAGTTGAGTTTTGTGAAGGGTGAGAGATAGGGGTTTAGTTTCATTTTGCTGCATATGGATTTCCAGTTTTACCAATACAATTTGTTGAAGAGGTTGTCTTTTCTACATTGTATGTTTTTGGCACCTTTGTCTAGTATGAGAAAACTGTATTTATGTGGATTTGTCTCTGTGTCCTCTATTCTGTATTGTTGGTCTACCTGTCTATTTTGGTGCCAATACCATGCTGTTTTTTGTTACTGTTGCTCTGTAGCATAGTTGAAGTTCTCGTATTGTGATACCCCTTCTTCGCTCTTCCTGCTAAGGATTGCTTTAGCTATTCTGGGTCTCTTATTCTTCCAAATGAATTTCATGATTGCTTTCTGTATTTCTATGATGTATGTCATAGGGATTTAATTGGAATTGAATTGAATTTGTATAGTGCTTTTGGTAGTATGGCCATTTTGACAGGTATTAATTCTGTCTATCCAAGAACATGAGAGGTCTTTCCATCTTCTAAGGTTTTCTTTAATTTTTTCCTTTAGTGTTCTGTAGTTTTCATTGTAGAGGTATTTCACCTTCTTTGTTAGATTGATTCCCAAGTATTTTATTTTATTTGTTTTCAGGATCTTGTGAATGGGGTAGTTTTCTTAGTTTCTCTTTCAGAGGATTCGTCACTGAAAGAGAAATTAGGAAAACTACCCCATTCGCTTGAAATTTAACTAACAGAGAAATACCACTCCAGATTCAGAACCACTGAGCAGTATGCAGGAAGGACAGATCTAAATAGAACCACAAAGTCTTTGAAAACTGAGCTAATACTAAGCCAAATAAAAGTTTGGTTGAAATTTGCTGAAAGAAAAATCACTAACATGTTTCATGGGATTTAAACAAGATCAGATATGTAATAACAGAATGCCCATAATGCCTCATATATAATTCAAAATTATTCAGCATGTGGAGAACCAAGAAAATTATACTTGTGTGGGGCAAATCAATCAGGAAATAAAAAGGTCAAATGAAAGATCTATTGAAATAAAATAGTAAGACTTTAAAACTACTCTTACAGAAATACTCCAACAGTCAGTTGTGAACATTCTTGGAAAAGATGATAAAATAGAGGTACTTAGCTTATTATGAATGTATGAAAAATAAAACAAAAAAAGTAACAAGTTTAAAATCATGACAGATCAGTAGCACTTTAGGTATCCCAGAGGAGAGAACTTGAAAAGAGAATAATAGAAATTATGCAATCTGAATAATAAAGGTTTTAAAAATTGAAAAATATATAGAAAGAGAACATAACAAAGCCCTTGGAAAATAACAAAAGGAATAACATGGATATATTCTGGTAATGGATTCCAAAGTGCAGAAAAAGAGTAAAGTAATATTTGAAAGCAATAATGCTGTAAAATGTCTTAAGTTTGGGCAAAACTTACATCTACAGATTCATAAGAGCACTGAAACTTGATATGTTCGAAGAGATCCATGCATAGTCATATCAAAATCAAACATTCTAAATAGAAGAAAGTAACCTTGGAAACACCCAGAGAAAATTAAAGCATTATCTTCAGGGCAACCAAGTTTCAAACTGCAGTAGAGATTTCACCAAAATCCATGTAGGCCACAAGAAAGTAAAAGCATTGATAAAACATTGAAAGAGAAAAATCATCAAAGCAGAATTATTTATCCATTGGAAATAAACTTTGGGAAAGAATGCAAAATGAAGACATTCTCAGAAGGAATACTGAAAGAATGAGTTGCCCAAAAGACTTTAAAAAAAAAAAATGCTAAAGGAACTTGTTCAGATAGAAGTTCAATGATCCAAGAAAAAAAGCATTATGGCACATCAGGATGAAGGCAGGTGAACACAAATGGTATTGTTTATCTGAACAGCCAAATATGAAAGCATATTCTTCTGCTATAGCATTATTAAAATATATAATTAGTGACTGTAGTCAAAACTTTAAATAGGGTCTGATCTGGTTTTTTATGCATGTATCTGTAATATCTATGACAACTATAATATATGAAGGAGAGATTAGAGGGATTCATATTGTGATAAGGTTTTCGATTCCACTTTAAGTGATGAAATATTGATTATAAGTTGACTATAAATCTTTGCATATTGTAATGTCTAAAGCAAGCAATATAAACCACAGAGAAATGTAATAAAATAAATTAATTAAAATGGAATATTAAGATATGTCAAATAACATGAATGAAAGCAAAAAAGGATAAACAGTAGAGCAAAAATAAAGATTAGACCTAAATCCAAACTGTCAATAAATATATTACATTCAAGAGGGGTGAAAGCATTAGTTAAAAGGCAAAAATCATTAGAATTGACAAAAATGAAGAAGGTAGGGGTATAGAGCAAGTGGTAGAGCATTTGCTTAGCATATGCAAGGTTCTGAAAAAGAACAAAAATAATGAATTAAAAAGTAAATAAAAGAAAAAACAAAAACAAAGCAGAAAATATTGCCCTACAATACTATCTTCTACAGATTCACTTCAGATGTAATGTTGTAGGTGGGTATAGTGGCACACACCCATAATCCCAGCAACTCAGGAAGCTGAAGCAGGATTTCAAGTCTGAGGGCAACTTCAGTAACTTAGTGAGACCTTGTCTCAAAAAACTTAAAAAGAGAAAGAAGATAGGGGTTTATCTTCATGGCAGAGCACCTCTGGGTTGAAACCCAGGAATTGAAAAAAAAAAAAAACAGGGAGAGAGAGAAAGAAAGAAAAAGAAAAAAAAAAAAAAGGAAGAAGAAAAAGTAATGATATAAGTAAGCTTCACATAAAATTGAAATAAAAGATAGTCCATGTAACACTAATCAAGAAAACTGCTGTGGGTACATTCAAATCACACAAAGATGTCAGAGAAATGAAAAGACAAGGATTGAAAGGAACATTACATATTGAAAAAAGGGACAATTAATCTGGAAGTTATACAATCTTCTATGGATATGCCTCTGACAACACAGCTTCAAAACATGAGATAAAAACTGATAGAAGTGAAAGAAAATATAAATATGTGAAAAAATAATGCCTAAAAAATTCCTGAGTTTGGAGGAAACCATACATCTACAGATTCAAAAAATTCTGAAAATTAAAAGTAGAAATACTCAGAGAGATTCATGCACAGTCATATAATCAAACATTCTGAATAGAAGAAAATAATCTGGAAACATACAGAGAAAATTGAAAAACATTATCTGCAGGGCAACCAAGTTTCAAACTTGGAGATTTCACCAGAATCCATGTAGGCCACAAGGAAGAGAAATTCACTGGAGATTTAACATTCCTCTCTCAGTAATGGATTAAATTTGTTAGATAAAATAGCAGTAAGATATAGAAGAATACCACCATAAGTCACTTTGGGTCTAAATGAAATGTATGGAATGCTTAACCTGAAAATTGCAGAGTACTCATCTTTTTTCAAGGGCATAAAGAATATTAAATAATATAGAACAGATCATGGATTAAAAAACAAAACTTAAAAGATCACACAATGCAGGTTCCAAAATGATGGTAGAATTAACCTAAAAACCACTAATATGCTAAATCAAAACAACAAACAAGCAAAAACTCATTATAGTAAATGGGAGAATGGAGAAGCAGAGTGGAAAGCAAGAACAATGTATTAACTGTTCTGAATGTAATGAGTGAAACATTGACATTGGAGATAAGACGCTAAATATGGAAACTCAAATAAAGAAAAGGGGGACTAATGGTGGTAGAGAGCAGTCAGAAACATTCCTATCAAAAAGCACCAAGCCAGATGTTTTCACAGAGGGAGGGAGTTCATCAAACTTTCAAGAGAAGATGATTTTAAAAGAAATTTTAAAATATATACACAATTTACTGGGATGAAGTTGAATAAATAAAGCAAATCATTTAGAAATAATTCTATGACACTTACTATCTATATTCACAATATCATGCTACCACCACCTCTATTAAATGCCAAACAAGTTCAATCACTCCAAAGTAAACCTATTTCTGATTCATCACTTTTTCTCCACTCACATCTTCCCTCAGCACCTGCCAAGCACCAGTCTGCCTTTCATCTCTATGACTTATTTTAATTCCATATATATCATATAATGGGAATCATAAGATGCATGGTCTTTTGGGTCTTGCTTCTTTCACTGAGCATAGTGTTTCACAGTATGTCCCTGTAACAGAATGTGTCAAAACTGTATTCTGTTTTGGCTGAATAGTTATACAACATATGTGGATTTTATCTAAAAATTTTTTGTACAATTTGTTCAATTTGTCCATTTATGGACATTTTAATTATTTCCACTTATCAGCTACTGTACTATGAAAAGTGATACTATGAACATGTGAGTAGGTGTTTCTGGTAAGACTTATCTTTAGCCTTTTGAGCTGTATACCTAGAAGAGTAATTGTGAGGGTCATAAAATAATTATATAACTAGCAAACTGTTTTACACAGTAGATGAACCATTCTACATTTCTTCCATGGATCTGTCAGAGTTTTAACTTCTTCACATTTTCATCAATATTCATTATTTTTTAAAACAATGTATGGGAAGCAGTGATTTGAATTGCAGTCTGATTCTCTGGCAACAGGAGTGCTCCTTTGCAGGAGGTCTTGTGTGAAGGCACAAGTGAGACTGCCCAGTTGCTATGGTGATGCGTTCTTCAAAGGAGGTTCTTGTTCTTGCCACAGGACTCAGTCTTGACCCTAAATTTGGACACCAGCTGTGAGGGGTACAGAATTATGAACTCAAAAAAGATAATAATACTTGGCTTCTCAGAACTTTGACCTTGGTCTTGTGTGCTCTGAAGAAAGTTTCTCACAGAAAATCCTTTTGATGTTCATATCTATACCACACACGAGCTAGCTCTGGATAATCACATCTCCATCAGAGTGTAAAGTCACACCTGGTCTCAGCTTTCTCTCTATGTGTGTCTGTTTGTCTTTTCTAATCCCCTGCCATTGCCCCTCACCCAGTTTCTGAGATAACTGCCATGCAGGTGTTGGCAATAAAGTTTTATTTTAGTCTTCCTAAGGGATGTCAAATGGTACTTTATTTTACTTTTAGTTTGTATTTCCTAATGATTAATAGCGTTGAACATCTTCAGATGTGCTTTTGGTCAATCATACATATTATTTGGGCAAATGTCTACTGAAGCCCATTATCCATATTTTAATTGGGTAACTTGTCTTTTATAGTCAAGTTTCAAGAATTCTACATAGAAAATAAAAGGAAACAAAAAGAAAGATTTAGAGTAAGAATGAATTTTTAAATATTTACAATTTTATAGTAATACACAGAAAGAGAGAGGTAAACAAACGAAAATAGAGAAAAAAAAGAAAAGAGAGGAGGAGGAAAGGAAGACTAAAGAGAAGAAAGAAGAAATAAAGCTCATTAGCGAATACAGGACTTGACAGTCCTACCAACATTCTATCTTTAAAACAAAAACACTGTTAAAAGGAAGAGATATAATATTTACACTTTTTAAAGTTTATCTCCAATTTTATAAGTAAAATTTTCACAGTATAATGTTAGCAAGCTAAGAAATGAAGTATGTGACTAAAGTATATTTTATTTAGAGACAGAGTCTCACTAAGTTGCTTAGCACCTTCTTTTGGCTGAGGCTGGCTTTGAACTCACAATTCTCCTGCCTCAGCCTCCTGAGCTGCTTGGATTACAAACGTGCACTACCATGCATGGTTAATTATTAACCCTTTCTAAAGAAAGATTTCAATATCTAAAATTATTCAGTAATGAATCAGGGTTCTTTGGTGACAGGGAGAATTATCTAATGCAGCCTGAGTAATGGCAGTTAGTAATTATATGTCATTTCTGTTAAAACATTGGTTATTCAATAAATTTTCTCACTCAGTAAATGTTAGTTCCTTAACCCAGCAGACTTAGAGTCACTTGACTGGTAAATACTCCGAACTCACATTGCTCTGTGACTCAAAAAGCCTAAGTTTTTGTTCTTACATTTTCCCCTGTAACAGTGCCTCAGGAATTACACAGTGTCAGTGGTGGCACTAAACCTCAAAATTCCACTTCTAAACATATACTGAAACCATTATTCAGCACCCAAATATGTATAACTACTATGATAGAGAAAGGTAAGTCTTTATCTTCAGACAAAAGCTTTGCCTTCAAAATTTTTTAAAAAATTGATACAATTTTTAATGCAAAATATTTAACAGAAGACATGTGAACTCATATTTTTGAAAAGGTCAATAAGAACAATAAACTGCATAGAAATGTCACAGCTTAAAAGAAAAATAATAAAGAGAGTAGAGTTTGGGTGCATTAGATGTGAGTAAAGAAGAATAAGGGTAGATTACATAATTTAGAGTTTTGCACTAAAAAAGCCTTCATGGACTAAGGATAATAGTTTTATTTTGTTTTATTTTGGAAAACAGAGAAGAATACTCATATATAAGGGAGAAAAAGTGAAGAATTTTTCAGTAGACAGATACTGGTTTTCTTTTTACATAAACATTTTAAGCATGTGTCTTTTTACTTTGATCTAGAATTTGATATTCTGGGGGTCATAATATTCATCATAACTTGATTTGATGAATTACTATTCCTAAACATGATTGTATGCATCACTTTCAAATTATATCACTCTGCAATTGTGAAGAAATTTGGAATAATAAGTAAAAATAATATAAAAGAAAATAAATTAGTGATGACTTTAGCAGAAAACTATATATGCATTTTTTAGAATATACATTTCTAGGTTGTCTTTTACTATTGATGTATTTCAACTAATTTAAAATTCTATCAGTAGTACATAACCGATAGTTCTTTATAAGTCTTTTTTATAGATATACAGTAATATTGGTTTGGTGAAGTTTCAATTAACTTCATCTCCTAAGAAAAGCTAGTTTTATATTCATTAAAAAATATTTCAGCAATATTTCTTTATATATTCATTTTTCACTTTTCTTTCAAAAAATTTGAAATATAATATTTTTCTCATTAACAATGTGTTAAAATCTTTTATGCATGTTAATTTTATATTTCTATGAGTTATCTTTATAAAAATACTGTGTAACAAATGAAATGAAAACAAATTAAAGAAAATAAATTATTGGATGATTGGTGAGAAAACAACTACATTTTGAAGTTTTTCCCACTCTTCCTAATGAAAAATAAATGGAGCGCTGATACACTTTAGTTCCTCTAGCAAAAAGTAAACAGATAAAAAAAAATAATGTCCACATCATGGTTATTCACAAGTTAAATTAAATCATGACCACACATTAAAATTAATGCTCTACCAGGCAGTGAATTGAAAACTTTCTACCCATCCATGAGAATATAAGCAGTGTCTTCTCTTTATTTTATGAAGTAAAATTTCACTTTATTTAGTAGTTTTATGACCATTTATTTTAGCAAGTTCTTTTCCAGAAAATTGAAAAACTGTGAGACTTTAAATATTCGTATAGACTTAGGAAGTGGGAGAAAATCTCCTTTCTCTACATTCTTTCTGCACCATATACATGTCTTTCAAATTAGGATCTGAGTAATGATGTCTGCACTTGAGACTAACAGAGAGGACCAATTTTTTTAGGAAAGACAAGGAGCATCTTGATTGTACGTCTATATCACCTGATGGGTAGCAGACGGACTTGAGTGGAAGGAACATTAGGTTAAAGAGATAATTCTACAAATTGTGCCTACTGTACTGACCCTCTACCTGCTTTATTTTAAAAAGCAATTACCTTTAGCCCTGCTTGACTTTAGTCAGTTGGATATGTTATATTCCTCAGGAAAAAACCTGTTATGAACAGAAAAATGCGCATGCCCAATTGACTCCTCCTTGCTAATAAGAACACAAGTTACCCAGAAGGGGGTGAGGGAGACTTTTAGGGTCTTTGCACAAACTGGATTTCAGAATCCAGGGGAATAGGATAATTACCCCTAATCATAAAATCTTTAAGAACAAGTTGCAATGAGAACTGACCAGCATGGGTAAAAAGTGAAACAGCTTGTAACTTTAGCATGTCATAATAATAGTAAAATTTCCTCTTCACAGGGTAGGATCAAGTGCAGTGGAGAATTGAAAATCTGATGCAATCTGCTGTCAATAAAGGTCAAGAGGTGAGCCTGGGTGGAAATCTTCCGTAATAGCACTGGCAGGCAGGAGGGTCATTCCGTTTTTCTTCTCTCTGAGAGGACACACTCTCCCCAATGTGAATGCTTTCCTTTTCTCTCTTTTTTTTTTCCCCTTCTAACAAATTCATGCCTGCTACTCTGAATGACATGGCTGAAAATTTTCTGGTGTAATCTCAAGAACCAGTAACCAAGGACCTCTGCTTTAGCACTGCAGCATGACCTTGCTCTGTAATATTACCAAAGTATAATTTTAAATTTGTTTTATTATTTTGTCATGTATACATGAAATTCTAATAAATGGAATTCTGTTTTACATGTTGTCTCACCTCATGCAATTTTGCAAGTTAGGAGGATATCACATTTTCACATGGAAATAGAATTAGTTTTAGGTAACTTTTCTTGCCAGTGTCTTTTTTTGTTTGTTTGTTTTGTTTTGTTTTGTTTTGCACTGGGGGTTAAACTCAGAAAATTTTACCACTGAACTACATCTCCAGTCATTTTAATTAATTTATTTATTTTTAAATTTTGAGACAGGATCTAGCTAAGTTCTTTATGGCCTTGGGAGTTTGTTGAATCTGATCTTGAATTTTAGATCCTCTAGTCTCAGCCTCCTGAGCTACTGCGATTACAGGCATGCCCAGCACCTTTGTCTATTTGCTAGTTGCCTGAGGAAACATCATAAATTGGAGTTTGCTGAGAAAAGAGACAACTTTCAGTTCCTGAGTGCTGACCTTAGCCAAGTCATTTATGTAGCTTATTAATCTACTGCATTTCCTTAGTTCATTAATTCTTGCAGACATTTAGACTACTCTTCAACAGCTCTTGTCTTATATCAAACCTTCAGGACCTCCTCCCTCATATTCACCTTCAGTTTATGACCTCATTTTTCATTTCACTGAGGGGAAAAAAAAAAAACAAAAATAAAAACGACAACGACGGTTAACACAGATGAGTACCCTTCTCTTAGAAACACTCTATCCTTTTGGATTTCAGTACTTCATTCTCCCGTGATTTTGCTCTATTCTCACTGGCCATTCTTTCCAAGTATCTTTCAATGCTTTTTTCTGATCGCACTTACATCTACATGATAGACTGTACCAGAGTTCAATCTCTCACATTCGTTTTGTCTTTTCTAATTATATAGGTCATTTCTTTTCTTATTTTCAGCATAAGTTTGTTAATTTTTATAGTATAAAACAAAGTGTGTTTTGATACTTTTAATTTTATACCAACTCTCAAGGAAGATAATAACTAAGAACAAGAAGATGTGTTGTGACTGGGCACAGTGACACATGCCTTTAAACCCAGCAACTGAGGAGGCTGAGGCAGGAAGATCATAACTCCAAAGCCAGCCTCAGCATTTTAAAAAGGTCGAAGCAACTTGGGAAAACCCTGTCTCTAAATAAAATACAACAAAGAGCTGGGATGAAGCTTAGTGGTTAAGTACCTTTGGGTTCAATCCCCAATACCCCACTTCCAAAAAAAAAAGAATGAAGATGTGGTAGAACAGTATGCTGGCTATTGGATTCATGAAAGTAAGCAGTTGGAGAAGTGTGGAAATGTGCAGGATCTGTGTTAAAAATTTGAAAGACCACTCCTCCAGTTTTTCAGAACGAAAAAAAAAAAAAAAACTTCGGGGGCATTCTAGACTCCTTTATCTCACATTCTATATCTGATCTAGCAACAATATCTCATAATGTACATTCAGACTGTAATTTTAGTCTGATAAGCTCTCACTCTGACTCAAGTCACCATTATTGTCCTGGAATTATGAATTAGAATCCCCACCCCATCCTACTTGTTTTCCTTTGATGTAGTTTCTACACAGCAGCTGGACTGTACCTTCTAAAATATGTCAGACAATGAAACCCCTAAGGCAAATCCTTTACAGTCCTGCATAAATTGATCTCTTATTACATGTCGGATCTCATTTCCGCAATGGTCTCCTCCCTTTTTTGTTCATGTGGTAGGCATGAACCCTACCACAAATTACACCCCCAACTCAATTTATCAAACATTTTCTCTTGTTTTATTTTCTATGTTTTGCACATCCCTGCTTATTCTGAGATAATTGCAGGAAAAACTCACCTACCTTATATCTTTGTTTAAGTTACATTACCCTTGAGAACCTTACAACTAACTAGTTTTTAAGAGATGAGGTTTTGCTATGTTGTCCATATTAGCCTCAAATTTCTGGGATCAATTGATTCCTCCTGTGTCAGCCTCCTGTATAGATGAGACTGAAGGTGAATGCCACCATCCCCTGTCCAACTACATTATTAAATACCTAAATACCCTGCTTTCCTCGGGGGAACTCAAAATTCCATTTTCCTAGTTTATTACAGGTCTGCTTTGTTTTTTGGAGGGGAGGGGTCAGGGCTCTATCAATTTTCATTGGTTTTCATCACTCGTTAAATTGTAACATTGTCTAAGACCAAAGAAATATGAACTTCATTGTTGTTTGTTTCTCCTTACCACTTCTCCCTAACTTCCATGGAATATTTTGTTTATCAGTATCCCTTTTTGTTGTTGTTGTTGTCAACTGTTAAGTATGTCATCTTATAATGGCAAGTCAAGTTTCCTACCCTGGTCTAATCTGGGAAAAATTGCAGATCTATGTAGAGAATTTTGTATGGCTTTCTTTACTTCTTCCTTATTTTAATTCTATGTCTATGTCTTTATTTTTTTTCTGAATTAAAAATAAATAAACAACGAGTAGATTTATTTCGCTTAACCTCTGTCACATGAATGGAGGCTAATTTTTGTCCCAGACAAAAGGCAGTGAGGGAGGTGAGCCACACACCCCTATGGATCACTCAGCCCCATTTCCCTACAGAAACCAATCTTCTTCTAGCCACTGAAATTGGGACCCACTTGGCCTATGAATTCACAAACAATCATATTTTCCCCTTATTTTCTGCTGCCAAATCAGTATTTAATGTTTCCTTCAGCTTGACAAGTTTACACAGGCTTCTTTTTCCTATGTCCAGGCCCTGCACACATATCCCTCCCTTAACACATCCATTTTGTCTGACTATAGAAACTTCTCTTTCCTTTTTTTTAGAACATCTGCTTTAGAAAAAAAATGAAACTTTTTCTGTTCTTTTGAAATGTAAATAATCTTGAAAGCCTCTTGATAGTTTGACAATCAAGGACATACATTCTCAAGGACCTGGGAGCTATCCCTTTGAAATATAGTTTTCAAGAAAGATGAGCCTCCATCTCCCAATCCATGTGGGAGGGTGGGTGCTTAACCCTGATGTTGTGGGGTTTTTTTGCTCCAATTTTAAGATTTACTTCATAATGAAGAAAAAGAAGCTTTACTTTTTCTTTCATAAAGTCAATTAGCAAAGAAAATTGGCTAAGAGACCCACTTTCTCCCCAGCCCTGTCAGCCTTTAAAAATTCTCCAGTTTTTTTTTTTTTTAACTCTTCTATACATTTATTAGTGTATTATTATGGTACATAATGGTAAGATTCATCATTACATAATTGTACATGCACATGATGTAACAATATAATTTGGCCAATATCATTCCCCAGTATTTGCCTTTTCCCTCCTTTCCTCCATCGCCTGGGTCCCTTTCCTCTACTGGTCTTTGTTCCATTTTTGTGAGAATTCTTACTCCACACCTTTTTTTATCCTTTGTTCTCTCTAGCATCCATATATGAGAGAAAACACATGGCCCTTGACTCTCTGAGTTTGACTTATTTTGCTTAATATAATGAAAAAAATGTTTTCAAGTTCTGTCCATTTTTCTATGAGAATTTCATTATTCTTTATGACTGAATAAAACCACATTGTGTATATATACCACATTTTCTTTATCCATTAATCCATTAGTGGGCACCTAGACTGGTTCCATAATTTAGCTATTGCCAATAGTACTGCTATAAACATAGGTATGCAGGTGTCACTAAAATATGCAGGCTTTAATTCTTTAAGATAAATATTGAGGAGCAGTATAGTTGGGTTATATGGTGATTTCAGCTCTTGGTTTTAATCATTTAGTTTAGACTTAATTCTTATTTCTCTCCCTATTGTCTTACTCAAAATAAAATCTTTCTTGCCTCCTTAACTTTGGTGACAGTACTATTTTTTTCTATCCCTCATATATTTTGGTAAAAGTTCATGGATGAATATATTGCACTATCTTGACTAAAAGTTCCTAATTTTTCTTCAGGAAAAGGGAAAATGTTTCAGGGCACATGCTAAAAATCCAGATAAGTTGCATAATTTGTGTTGATTAATAAAGAATATATTACAAATTCAAATTCTTTAGTGAATATTTCTTCAAGAGCAAAATACAGATCATAAAAATGTAAGACTGCTCTGAATAAAATAAATTGTTATTAACAGTTCTCTGTAATGGAATGAAGTTTGACACTTGGCTAAGAGTTTGTCATGAGGTCTATGCGTCACCAAATCTCTCAATTCATTTTCATGGAATGAAAGCTGCTACTAAAATAAAAATCATTACTCATCCTTCCTCACTGAATAAAGTCCTTGGGTACATTCTCCCTGGGATAGAAAAAGAAACTAATCAATGAATCAGAGGTTCTTATTCCAAAGCATGAAATTAGCAAGCTATCTTTGCAATAAAAGAAAATGTCTGATGTTTTTTAAACATTTTCCCACAGAAGCTTGAATTTTATTAATGGTAGAGTGAAACAGTTCTCCTTGATTTATGCTCATAGAACTCATAAAGCATTGGAGGTAAGCTAATTCTTTGCAACCATGTAATTCTGGGAGTCTTGTCTTAAATATTGTAATCTGCAGGCAGAAAAAAATGAGACGTTTACATCATGAACTCTTTTAAAATCTCTTTAATTAATCCTTATTTTAAAAAGGAATAGCCCAATGGCATGAGGGTTTTGTTCTTAAAAATTTGTTAAACATTTGTCTTTGAAACTAACATAGATAAGAATTCAAAATTGCTATGAAATTTAGAGCTACTATCCCAGATTTAGTAATACTTTGAACTTAGAATGGATATCCTTCAGTGAGTACTTTAAGTTTTCTCTAAAGAAAAAGTTGTCTTCTTTGTTGATATCAGTTATTACCAAGAAAAATTTGAGCAAGAACCTGCTATGTGAAATATCCTATCTATCTACTTATGTCTGAAATAGGATAGAGAGGCATTTAAAAATGTTTCTCTTTGTATTTACTTCACAGGTTTTTTGTATATATAGACCTAAATATTAAGCCATATCTTAAGCCACAAAACAACTCTTAGCAAATACAAAAAAATTAGAGATAATACCTTTCATCCTATCATATAATAATGGAATGAAACTAGAAATTAATAACAAAATGAAAATAAAAGCTATTCTAACAACTTGACTAAGCAATAGGTTATTGAATGAGAAATGGATAGTAGAAGGAATCAGGGATGAAATTAAAAAACACTTAGAAGTAGATGAGAACACCAATACAACATATCACAATCTCTGAAGGCAGCTAAGAGGAAAGTTCATTGCATTGAGATTAATCACTAAAAGAATAGAAAGTCAACAAATAAAAAGCCTAATATTACGTCTAAAAGCCCTAAAAAAAGAAGAACAAATCAATACCAAAAGCAGTAGGGAACAGAAAATAATTAAAATTGGAGCTGAAATCAATAAAATTAAACCAAAGAAACAATCCAAAAAAATCAACAAAAAGTTGGTTTTCTGAGAAGCATCAGTAAAATTGATAAACCTTTAGCCAAGCTAACAAAGACAAAGAGAGAGAAAACCCAAATTACTAAAATTTGTGAGGAAAAAGAAAATATCACAATGGATACTACTAAAATACAGATGATAATCAGAACCTATTTTGAAATTTTATACTCTAATAAAATAGAAAATCTTGAAGATGTCAACAAATTTCTAGCAACATATGAAGTACCCAAATTGAATCAGGAGAATATAGAAAATTTAAACAGAGCAATTTTAAGCAATGAAATTGAAGATGCCATCAAAAAGCTACCAAGAAAGAAAAGCCCAGGACCAAACAGATTCTCAGTTAAATTCTACCAGACCTTCAAAGGACAACTAACAGCAATCCTCCTCTAATTATTCCATGAAATAGAAAAAGAGTGAACCCTTCCAAACTCATTCTGTGAAACTAGTATCACGCTGGTATCAAAACTAGATGAAGACACATCAAGGAAAAAAAATTTCAGACCAATATGCTTGATGAACACAGATGCAAAAATTCTTAATAAAATACTGCCAATTACATACAAAAACATATTAAAAAATAGTGCACCATGATCAAGTGACATTCATCCCAGGGATGAAAGGTTGGTTCAACATAAGGAAATCGATAAATGTAAATTATCACATGAATAGACTTAAATACAAGAATCACTTGGTTATCTCAATAGATGCAAAAAATATAGCATCCATTCATGTTCAAAGCAGTAAAAAACTAAGGATAATAGGAACATACCTCAACATTATAAAAGCTATATATGCTAAACCCAAGGCCAACATCATTCTAAAATGAGAAAAAAATGAAAACATTCCCTCTAAAAACAGGAACAAGATAAGGATGCTCTCTTTTATCACATGTATTCAATATTATCTTGGAAACTCTATCCAGAGAAATTAGAAGAAAGAAATTACAGGAATAAAAATTAAAAAAGAACACAAACTATCCCTATTTGCTTATGAAATGATTCTATATTTAGAAGACCCAAAAACTCCACCTGAAAACTTTTTGAACTCATAAAAAAATTTAGCAATTTAGCATGATATAAAATTAACACCCATAAAAAATTGCATTCCTATACATCAGTGAACAATCAACTGAAAAAGAAACTAGGGAAACTATCCCATTTACAATATATTTAAAAAATATATAAAATATTTGTGAATCAATCTAACAAAAGAGGTGAAAGACCTTTACAATGAAAACTACAGAAAACTAAAGAAAGAAATTGAAAAACATCCTAGAAAATGGAACAATTTCCTATGTTCTTGATAGGCAGAGTTAATATTGTCAAAGTGGTCATATTACTAAAACACTATACTGATTGATTGTAATTCCTATTAAGGTTTTGACAGCATTCTTCATAGAAATAGAAAAAGCAGTCGTGAAATTCATTTAGAAAAATAAGAGGCCCAGAAAAACCAAAGTACTCCTCAGGAAGAAAAGTGAAGCAGGAGGCATCACAATACATGACATTAAACTATACTACAAACTATAGCAACAAAAACAGCATTATATTGGCACCAAAAATAGACATGAAGATCAATGGTACAGAACAGAAGACAAAGAAACAAACCCACATAAATACAGTTATCTCATACTTGACAAAGGCACCATAAACATCATTGGAGAAAATATAGCCTCTTCAACAAATGGTTCTGGGAAAACTGTAAATCCATATGTGATAGAATGAAATTGGATCCCTATCTTTCACCCTGCACAAAACTCAACTCAAAGTGGATCAGTGACCTAGGCATTAGACCAGAGACCCTGCACCTACTAGAAAAAAAAAGTAGACCCAACTCTCCATCATATTGACTTAAGAACTGAATTACTCAACAAGAGTCCTAAAGAGCAAAAAAGTAAAATCAAGAGTTAATAAATGGGATTTGATCAAACTAAAAAGTTTCCTCACAACAAAGGAAACAATCAAGAACATGAAGAGAGAGCCTACAGAATGGGAAAAAGAATCTTTGCCTCCTATACCTCAGATAGAGCATTAATCTGCAGGATATATAAAGAACTCAAAAAACTTAACATCACAAGTAAAGAAATAAATAATACAATCTATACATGGGGAAAGAAACAGAACAGACATTTCACAGAAGAAATATGAATGGTAAACAAATACATGAAGAAATGCTCAACATCACTAGCAATTAGATAAATGCAAATTAAAACTACATTAAGATTTCATCTCATTCCAGTCAGAATGGCAATTATCAAGAATACAATTATCAATAAATGCTCGTAAGGATGCCTTTGCGGTTAAAAAGGCACACTAATACATTATTGGTGTGACTGCAAATTGGTTCAACCACTCTGGAGAGCTGTATGGAGAGTCCTTAGAAAACTGGAATGGAACCACCATTTGACCCAGTTATCTCACTCCTTGGCTATATGAAAGGGACTTAAAATCAGCATACCATAGCAACATGGCCACAACAATGTTCACAGTAGCTCAATTCATAGTAGCTAAGCAAAGGAACCAACCTGGGCACCATTCATGGATGAAGAAAATGTGGTGTGTAAACACAATAGAACATTACCCAGCCAGACGGAGGAATGAAATTATGGCATTTGCAGGTAAATGGATGGAGCTGGAGGCTATCATGCTAAGTGAAATAAGCCAATTCCAAAACACCAAAGGCCAAATGTTCTCCCTGATATGTGGATGCTGAGTCACAATAAGTGTCTTGTGGGGGCGGGGGGGAGTGGAGGTTCACTGCATTAGACAGAGGAGAATGGGGGAAAGGAGAGGAATGGGAATGGGAAAGACAGTAGGATAAATCAGACATTACTTTTCTATATTCACATATGAATACATGACCTGTGTAACTCCACATCATGTACAACCTCAAGAATGGGAAGTTATACTCCATGTATGTATGATATGTCAAAATACATTCTACTGTCATGTATAATTAAAAAGAACAAATAAAAATAAAATAAAAAAGAAACAGATATTTACCAACATCCTTGAAACCCACTCAGTCTTATATGATTGAATTCATACAGTGTATGCTCTTTCTATGTTTGGCTTCTTTTGTTCAATATTGCATTTGAGAGATTCACTCGTATGTTTACATAAAATTCTGTGTTTACTTTCATACTTGTTTAGTAGTCAATTCTTTTGATATATTGTAATTATCTGTTTAATTGTTGACGAAAAAGTAGTTTCATTACAAATCATACTGTCATCGATATCCTAGTAAAGCTCTTTGTGAAAATGTGTTTCTCTTGGGTATTCACTATTGGCATTTTTCTTGAGTTAAATGCTAAACATATTGGCAGTTATCCAAACTTGACAATTTACAGTCCATTACTAATGTGTCAGAGTTGTTTGTATTTCACATCTTTGTCAATGTTTGCTCATTTTAAAAGATTCTATTTTATTTTATCCATTTTAATGACTGTCTTTTGATATCTCAATATCATTTCCATTTGCCCTTCTCTAATGATATAGAACACCTTTTATAGGTGTATTGATCCTTTGTTTTATCTCTGTGAACTATGTATTCAATATTTTGCATCACTTTTACATTAAATAGTCTGTTTTTCCATTCCTGATGTATAGGGATTCTTTATATATTTAAATATTTAAGGGTATACTTTTATGTAACTGGATTTTAATATTTGATATAAAAATAGTGAGTATCTTCTCCAATCCTTATCTAACTTCCCACTATTCTAATGACCAATTTATATTTAAGAGAGAAAGTTTCCTGGAAGTTTTTTCCTGGGCTCTCCAAAGTCTATTTTAGTGAGGGTATAAATTTGACTTACAACAAACATTGAAGGTACAAACTTGGTTTACAAATGCCCTGCAAAACTCCACGAGGCACAAGTCCATAATAAAAATAGAACCTGGATTATAAATTAACCTTTTTTCTGATAGCCAAGAACAGGACAGGAAGTATGCACTCTATTAAAATACAGTTCTTTTAATAAGAAAACTAATAAATATTGGTATCAAGACAGCATTACTATTCCCTATGTACCTAGCATTTATAAATACTGAGTTTCTCTACTCCAAAAGCTTCAAAAGTAAGCTGTCAATACTCCTACTGTGAGAAACAACATTTATAATATCAGTAGTGGTGAGAGGAAAAACTTGACTTTCTCAAAGTTACCTACACAAGAATATCAAACAAGTATTCCTAATCTCAACAGTCACCATTTTGTTCCAGCCTTTAATATTCTTGATTGAGGTCATTTTACAAGCCTTCTAGAATTTCAAGGTACAAAAGATTTAATGTAACAATGAGTTTTCCTCTTTTTCCTCTGAGATAAAAAATAATTCATTTAGTATTTTTCCCCATCTTCAGAAGTCTATTGTTCTATCTCCATACTCCCATCTACTTAATTTTTTTTCATTTACCTTGAGTTTAACGAGAAAATTAGGAATTCAATTGAGCTTTTAGCTCACATTTCTACCAACATGAGGGTTGCCATTTCATAACTGAGACTTGCTTATACCTGGATATCTAAATAATTACTTTCATTAACAACAGATATTTCTTGTTATCCTAATACATAAATATTTATTAGGCAGGTGCTAACAGAATGAACTATTACACTGTAAATCATAGGGTTAACTTTAGTTTCCATCTGGAAGACACTTTTTAAATATATGAAGTCAATATATAGACATATTATTTATTAAAATAATCATAATATATATATTTTTGGTGCACACTGAAGAACACTTGTGAAGATGTAAGACCTCCACCTTTTCCTGCTTATTATGATACCCAGAGTATCTGTAGCAACATGAAACAAAAAATAAAATACAAAATCTATTTCCAAGATTATCCCTCAACTGTTCACTAAGAATTAATTTAAAATAATTTTGTAAAAATTATGTAAATTATGTAAAAGAATTTGTGACAGATATATTATGATGCAAACTGATAAATATTTTATGACTGTCATATTATAGATATGTAAATATCATACATTAGAAGAAGTTATTTCAATGAATAAGCAACTCCAAAGGTATATCTTAAAATATGTCACATAGTTTATCAGAATAGATTTCTTCAGGGATTTCTTTTCTTATCTGCATAAAAATCAACCCAAAATTTACTTATAGATGCAGTGAGTATAAAAGGCAAACAAGATTTTTAAATTTTATTTATAGTTTATATTTACACCAACATTCTCTTTGAAAGTTGTTTCAGAATCTTGAATGCCTTATATGAGATATAGTATACTTCTTAAAAATATAGACTCCTTGAAATATCTTTAGATACACTAAATATGCTCCTCTGTATCTGTATACCATATCTTCTTGTATCACAAACCAATTTCTCTGTATTCATGTTAATTACCTGCAAATATTCATTAATGATTATAAATATTCATTATATTTGTTTATTATACACATTGTATGCATATATAGTGGATATTTTTCTTGTGCTTCCAGAACTTTTAGAATAAAATTGATCACCAGGTAGATGAAATAAATCATAGAGATGGAATAAACAGCATAAAAGGCAGGCCATAGAATGTGTGGGGTGTGCTCTACATAGTTATGGATCTGCCATGCCTTCTCTGTTACCTAAACCATTAGCTAAAATCTTCTCCTGTTCCACTTCCCCCCAAAAGTAAGAGGCAATATGAGTCTTGGGATTCATAGGTCTGAATAGTGTGACATTATTGACTACAGTTAAGACAGAAAGTTCGAAATGATGTACCCCATTTGTGCACAATGAATGAATCAAAATGTAGTCTGTAAAAAATTAAAAAATAAATAAAAATAAATTTTAAAAAAAGGCAGAAAGTCCCTACCCAAGACACATTCCTTTTAAAACTTTGATCTTCAAGAAGTACAGAAAGAAAGAGACAAGAGTGTGCTGCACACTTGTAATTCCATCAGCTTGGGTGGATGAGGTAGGAGGATCATAAGTTTGAGGACAGCCTCAGATACTTAGTGAGGCCCTAGGCAACTTAGACCCTGAATCAAAACAAAAAATGAAAAATGGCTGGAATGTAGCTCAGTGGTAAAGTGTCTCTGGATTCAATTCCTAGTACGAAAGAAAAAAAAAAAAAAAAAAGAAAGAAGAGAGAGAGATGAGAAAAAAATAGAAAGATATAATTAATATAATTTAAGTGAGATGGAAGGAAAATGGGAAGAAATAAAAACAAGAGAAATTAAGAAGGTGGCATTGAAAGATATTCTTAATTGCTTTAAACAATAATAGTTATAAAGTAGTTAATTTTTTGAAACTATATGATTTATACTAATAAAATGAATAGTGATACTTGTCACAATTGCTTGTGCTATACTCTAGATAATCTAAGAATTTGTCATCTTAAATCATTTGAAATACTGTTGCATGCTTGCATCTTCTAGTTGATAATATTTGCATCTCCATGTAAATTTCTAGAATTTTTATTTTGTTTTGGGAGGTACGACACAATATCTCATTTGTTAATGGTGTTGAACATGGTCAAATTTATTCATATATGATATTTACTAATTGAAATTTTATTCAAATAAATTATTTGCTATTATAGATAACCTTTTATAAAGTGAAATTGTCACTGATGATGACATGATCTTATATACAGAAAATTTTAAAGATCTTACCAAAACAATTGTGAGAAATTATAAATTAATTCAGTAAAATTACATATGATATTAACATATAAAATGAGTAGCATTTCTATATACAAATAAAATATCTGAAAATAGATTTTAAAATACTCCATTTAAAATAATATGAAAAATATAAAATAGAAATAAATTTAAGGAAGGAGATGAAAAATGTATACAGTGAGCTCTATAAAATATTAATGAATTCAAGAATCACAAATAAGTGGAAAAATATCTCATGCTCATGGACTGAAAGAATTGAGAAATATCCATTCTACTCAAAGTAATATGTATGGTAATGTAATGTCTAGAAATTTCAAAGGTATTTTTCACATAAAGACAAAGCAAACAAAACAACAATAAAAAAACTTAAACTTTGTATGGTACCACAAATAATGCCAAACATACAAAACAATTTTAAGCAAAAGAACAAAGCAGAAAGCATCACACTACCTGGCTTTAATATATACTACAAATCATGGTACTTCACATACCACGTGAACAGGGGGTAGAAACAAATCCATACATTTACATTCAGCTGCTTTTTGACAAACTACCAAGATGACACATTGAAGAAAAGACTCTTTTTTTTTAAGTAATGGTGGTGTTCAGAAACCCAGAGATCCATATGCAAGCAGTGAATTTGGACCTTTATCACACCTTTAATGCAAATTAAGTCCAAATGGATTAAGGACTTAAATGTAAGATTAGAAACTGTAAAAGCAATAGAAAACACTTGTTGAAATGGCTTCTTGACATGGGTCTTGGCAGAATGTTTTTGGAAATGACCCCAAAAGCACCAAACAAGCAAAAACAGACAAATAAAATTATATCAAACTAAAAAAGCTTCAAGACTTCTAAAGAATGGTGGCACAGGCTGGTAATCCCAGTGATTTTGGAGGCTGAAGCAGGATAATCCCAAATTCCAGGCCAGCCTCAGCAATTTAGTTAGACACTATCTCAAAATTATAAAAAAAATGAATAGGGATGGGAATTTATTTCAAGCATCCCTGGGTTAAATCCCTGATATTACAAATAAATAGATTGTTTAAAAAATCATAAATTGAATTGTCATAACTTGATGATTATCTCCACTGTTGAAAGCATAGAAATATTTGATCATTTAATATTGACATAGGATGAAGGAGTTTATTACAGAAATTGCATTCCCTATATTTATAGTTCAGTAATAAGGCTTTATAGTTACTATCCTCACCCTTTAGTCCTAGGTCCATTTCTAAGCACACATTTAATTAAATGTTGATGTTTTCAACTCATGCTGTGTAAGGGCTAGCAGTTTAGTTCAAGATAAAGATTTATATTACATAGGGTAGTTTCATATGTAGCATTTTTTATCAATTTGATCTATTTATGTGAAAAATTTCTCATTTATTTCTCTTCATTAACATGAACCATAACTAATTTTTATCATTTTAATGTGTAATCATTAAGATAGTTATAATATAATCAATATGATATTATGTATGTATGTAGAAATAATTAATTCTAATTCCCAAATAACTTATATATTAAGAACTATCTTTATATAGCAAAATCTCAAGGTATGATTTTTCACCTTATGAAACATATTTATGAATGCTTTACCTGATCATATGAACGATGCTTTTAACTTTTCAACCTTACATTTCAAACCTCAAAGCTATTCATCTTTTATATGAGCATAGAGAGAACTGCAATGAAATCACACCATTAAAACCAAGACCCAATAATAAATTCTGAAGTGCTTAATTTGTCAAATAAAAGAGATCATTTAACCTATAAAAACATAACTAAACAAAGATGAATTAACTTAGTTGTGAAGAAGTTTCTTGGAGGCAGAAAAATGATTATGATGTTCAATCAGCAACTAAAATATAAACGATTTATGGGAGTATTACAGAAACAATAGAATATAAATCCATCCTAAAGATAAATGTGCATTTAAATATTTTTTGAAATTTAATGCTGCTATTAAATATTTGAAATATTTCTTTTAAAAAAACCAAATATAGAAAAGTATATACCGATTATTAATAATAAAGCAATTCAAACAATACCTGTAATAGAAATGCCAAAGACATTATTGGTTTCATAAAACAGTCCTATTACAATCATATACACTTCTTGAGTTTCTTGAGTGAAGGTAGAAACAACCCCAACTATCAGAAAGTTCTAGCATAAAAAGTGATAAGAAGGAGAATATTCACTCCAGATATTTCATCTACAGCACAGGTAAAGTAAAATCTCTCATTCTTCTTCCTTTTCTGTTTGGAGTCCATCGTACAAAATGGGAAGAGAAAGAGACAGGAAGGACTGAGTTATAGACACCATCATTTGAAGACCTTCATCATAGGCATGAGTTAATATATCTGACAGACAGTTTCCAAAACTCCCCTGGCTCCTGCAGCAGACACTCACACACACAAATCCCCATAATGGACAGGTATCTCCAAATCCTAAGCAACTATTAAATTTCAGGAGAAAGTGAACAGCTCCCTTAAGTCCTTTCCTGCATATATAGTCTTGCTATGCTTAGTAGAAGTAAGAATGCAGACTTCAAGTCAGACTTCTGGTCTTCAAATTCCAGCTTTGACACAGTGGTATAACTTTTCTCTTTTCTTTTTTTTTTTTAATTTTTAGTTATACATGACAGTAGAGTTTCTTTTGATATATTTATACAAGCATGGAGTATCTTATTTTAATTAGGGTTCTAGACTTGTGGATATACATGATGGTAATATTCACTGTGGTATATTCATATATGTACATCAGAAAGTTATGTCAGATAATTCTACTGTCTTTTCTATTCCTATCCCCTTCCTTTCCCTTCATTCTCCTTTGTCTAATTCACTGACTTTCCTTCCACCCTCTCGTTGTGGGTTAGCATTCACATATCAGAGAGAACATTTCAACCTTTGATTTTTGGGGATTGGCTTATTTCACTTAGCATGATAATCTCAACATCTATCCATTTACTAATGAATGTCGTAAAGTCATTCTTCTTTATGGCTGAGTAATGTTCCAATGTGTATATATACCATAATTTCTTTATCCATTCACCTGTTGAAGGGCATGTATGCTGGTTCCATAGTTTAGCTATTGTGAATTGTGCTGCTATCAACATTGATGTGGCTGTATCACTTTAGTATGCTGAATTAATTAATTCCTTTGAATTAATAAATTAATTCCTTAGGTTCTTTGCTCACGAGTGGGATAACTGGGTCTGTTTGAAAATATTTCTAAAGATAGAAAATATATTTTAAGCTGGGCTCGGTGGCACATGCCTGTAATCCTAGCAGCTCGGGAGACTGAGGCAGTTCAAATCTAGCCTCAGCAAAAGCAAGGTGCTAAGCAACACAGTGAGATCCTATCTCTAAATAAAATACAAAAAATAGGATTGGGAATGTGGCTCAGTGGTTAAGTGGCCCTGGGTTTAATCCCCAGTACCAAACTCTCATATCAATGAGAATTATTTATAAATTCTTAAAATTTGTGATTCAAGCACTTCTGTGGTAGTGTTCTACACTTGTGTCCTTTAATAGAAAAGTAACAAATGTCATGCATACTATTTTACATATTATTATCTCTTTTTTAAAAAAAATGTTTTTATTTTTATTTTTGTATTTAATGGAATAAAGGAGAAAAAATACCTTTCCTTCTACCTATCATTGACTTGGCCCCTGTAGCAAAATGCAAATTAAGTATACAAAGACACACAAATTTATTTACTTGGAATTTTTTCATGACACAGGATATTTCATGAAGATAACAAAGACTCAAAGACAAACCCTTTTTATGCTAGGTTTGATGAAGCGTGGGAAGAATGTGATAGATAAGAAATATGAATGAAACACATCACACTGGGAAACTTCACAAGGCCTGTGTTCAAAATCTTCTCTGTGAACTTTGTAAATACCATCGCTGCTCTCCTCCAGGTACAGGGGAGGTTCTTATGACATGCTTCAGGGGAAGGTCACAGAGTCTTTTCTGCACATACTATTCTTCAAATTCCTCTAGTTTAAAATCTTTAAATTGCCAAGGTACCATAGATGGGATAGCCTTTCCTGAACCCTCTGAGAGTAGTTTTATATCTGCAGTTTCATTTCTTTCCTTTTTTTTTTTTTTTTTTTTGTGGGGAGGTGTGGGAATTGGGGATTAAATCCAAGACCTCACAGATGCTGGCAAGCACGCTACCAACCACAACCTAGATATTTTTAAAAGTTTCATTTTCGAGACAGGTTCTTATAATCTGTCCACACTGGCTTCAAATTTACAATCTCCCTGCATGGCCGGAATTACAGCTGTATACCCCAATGGCTGGCGCCAGGGTTTGTTTTTTTAATTGAAGTTACAAAATGTCTCATAAAACAAAAATTTACAAAATTTAATTAAAATAGTCTATTTATTTTAAGCAATTAAGAAATAATGTGGTCCAAACTTCTTTTCAAAACTGGACTCCTGAATTCCTTTGATACCCACGTTCGTTCAATAATTAGGAAATCTTACTAATTTCAACACAGTTAAAGCTTCAGTAGTGATTTTCATTTTCTAAATTTATTTTTAAATTTGTATTCTTGAATTCACCATATCATCTTACTAGTACTGAATTTCTTACACAGAAATTAACAAAACAAAATGAAACGAAAATACCGAGAAGGCCAAGACCACTATGTGCCCTTAAATAATCATAGACTTTCTCTCAATAAGCAATAGATTGATAAGAACAAAGCAAAAGAACAACAACAACAACAAAAATCCCCTAGAACACTATAGTTTAATTGATGAGTGAGGTACTTGCAAGTTTGAAGAATGGGCAAAACTCCTCAACCTTGAGAAATCTGTCCTAGATACTGTCATTATGCATATTCTTGTCAATTTTTTTCCACACTTAGACAGCTCTTTTTATTTAAGATTCTGGTCCCGTAATTCTGGTCCCTAAAAGAGGATTTAGGATTTCAGGGCTCCCAAGAGTACAAAAAAAAAAAAAAAATTGATCCATAATTCTGTACTATGTGTGAGTTTGTTTGTGTGTGTGTGTGTGTGTGTGTGTGTGTGTGTGTGATGTCTTCTTTCTTCCTGGCATTATTTTTTCTTTAGAAGCTCTGACATACCTTTTACAACTAATTTCAAACATCACTTCCTCAGGAAATCCTTTCCCACTTCTCTAATAGATAGATACTACCGTGATGTTTTTCTTAGCATTTTGATCATAACTGCAGTATCATTTAGCATATTGAATAGGAATGATCTGTTTATAGGTCTGTTTCCCGCCCACACCTCCTAATTATTCTATCATTAAAAGGAAAATTTCAAGTGTTCATATACTCTGTGATGCAAGGCTTAGTCTATTTTAAGGTGATTACTTCCAAAGGTATTTTTAAAACCAGTTTGATGACATTTGCCACTTTTTTTCATTGAAGATCTATAAAAAAGGTTAACTGTAACCTTAATTGAGTCTTGCTCCTGACAACATCAGGAATCAGACTAATTTATTATAGCTACAAGAGAAATGTTGATTATGTCTCATGTCAAACGGTTCCAAACAAAAGGGAAATGAAGGTAGAAATAATCCTTATACATTATACATGATAATTTTGAGAGAATAGTACATGGATAAGTGCTATAATCAGATGAATTCATAAATACAAATACCTTGGTGAATAATTTTATTGTTCATTAAATGATAATAAAAATGTCAAACAAAACCCTGGTGATTGTGACCAATTGAATTTACTTTAATCTTAGAGTCCTTTATACCCAGTCAATTTTATGACACTTTATCCAAATATACCACCAAAAAACACCAGACTTGGCCACGGCTAATCTTTCTTCATCTTATGTAATCTCATAGAGCAGTAAACTATTTATGATATATCTAAATTAGCCCAATCCTATATCAGTTGTTACAATGGTAATACAGATGTGAAATTGAATTTGATAGCAGTTGTCCAGTATGAAATCAGTTTTGTTTTGAGGCATTTAACTTGTTGCTTCCTTTAATATTTGTTGTACTTCTGTCATAGGATTTCTTTTAAAAATAGCTTTTGTGATATTTTTAAATATATAGAAACTTTTCTGTCAACTCAGTCACCTCTGTGGCTCTAGTGCAAAGAAAAATTACATTTTTGTAATTGGATTATGGAAAAAAGTCACTTGATTTTTTCTTTCTATATTATACCAACTATGTGAATTAAGTTAAATAAATGGCCTTAACTTCATTTTCCCCTTCAGAATTTGAAACTACCCATAATTTATGGATGTGATATTGGCTTTTATAATTGCAATTCTACTGCACTTGTAACATCCTAAGGCAACAGTTACATACCAGAAAAAGTCATAATTCTTTTTAAATTTACTAACTACTTGTTTTTTGGTCCAGTGGTTTCTCAGGTTTGTATCACCATGGAACTAAATGTATTTTTAATTGGTGGTATTGTATTATTAATTAAATTATAAAGAACAGAGCATTTAGCAACAGAAACATGGGTGCTGTTTAGTGTTTCTTTAGCCCAATATAATGTCTTATGAATTCAATTTAATATTTATTTTGTAGAATAATGGAATTTGCTTCAAATAGTGAAGACACTTTGAAATTTTAATCTAAAATATATGAACTCCATTTTGTTGAATTAATCTGTCTCTTTAATCGAAGACTATAATAATCATATTTTCAAAATACAGTGTTATTATTCACATGGTTGCAATTAACCATACCTCTGTATTATACCTAGAGTGTAATACAGAGGTAGTCATTTTCACCCTAGACTTTTCAAGAGATTTGCTTCAGTGTGTTTCTGGACAATGGTTATGAGGCCCCACTCTACAGAGCAATTCACAGGGTTAAAAGGGGTTGCTCAGTAAACAAAAGGGATAGAAGTGAGTTGGTAGAATCAGGGGAGATCAAGTAAAAAGGTTCAACAAATTCTTCATTTTGTTTTCTGATTTTACAACTTCTGGAACAATAGTAAGTACTATAAGGGTGAGTGAATATGATATTTTCTGTTTATGAAGGGATGAGAGACTGTCTTCTACTTCTCTCTTTTCTTAGAATATTTTCCTAGTGATACAGCAAATCCAAATTCCTAGTGTAACTCTTTGGAACAAACTTAATCTCTCTAGAAATTAAATTTCCAGTTTTCACAATGAAGAGATATGTCCAATATTTCAGTCAAATGACATAGATTTGTAAACTGTACCTTCGTAATTAGTTCAGGGATCCTTCCAGAATACTGTCATAAGAAGTCTTTGGTTTGTTGCAACTATTGTTTGTGTTGTTGTTGTTTTCTTTTTGTTTTTGCTTTTCTGTACAGAATGCATGATGTTTGGTCTTAACTTTGTAGTGACTTACATGCACATCGGCATGCATGTAAGACTGCTAGTGTTAATTCAGTAATAAACCATGTTTACTGTATCTGCATGAAAGGATGTTCCTTTGGTTGGATTGTTTCATTTTCTTAATATGCATTCTCACACAAATGTACATATGTGCATAACATTAGAAGGGCATAAAGAGACACTGTAGCAAATTTTAAATCAAAATATTCTAGAACTACATGTGTAACTACTAAAGGATCAGATTGAATTTCCTTAGATTTAGATTAGTAAATCCAAAATTGTGTATTCTAAGAATAGGAGATGGAAAGCACTTTATAGTCAAATTCTTTGGAGAAATTTCTCTCCTTTCTTCTTTCCCTTTTATCTTAGATTTTACAATGTGCATTAGCATATTAATACTTTCTCAATAAAGAAAAAAATACTTGTTCATCTTTTGTATTACTAAATATATGTGTTGATTGACATCTTTTTAGGCATTGTTACTAATGTACACTGTTTAAAGATACTTTCCTCTGAAGCACATTGTGTGAGTGTGTGTGTGTGTGTGTGTGTGTGTGTGTGTGTGTGTGTGTGACAGAGAGAGAGAGAGAGAGAGAGAGGAGAGAGAGAGAGAGAGAGAGAGAGAGAGAGAGAGAGACTGATTCTTCTTGGATAGATGAGGGAAGAAAGATGATTACAATGGAAAAAATAAGAATAAAAAATTGGCAAAGGTACAATGACAGCAAATGGATGTGGTGGCAAATCGAAGGGGGCATGACTCATTGACTTGAAGAGTACAGCAAGAAATTATGTATGTGGGTATCCAATGAATATTATAATAAACTGACCCAACCCACAGATAATAATATTGAATTAACTAGTGAATAAAAAAGTATTAGAAATGGGAAATGCAAAGGATGTTCTGAAGAAGAGACACTGTAGTAGATTATACAATAATTTTAGAATGCAAAAAACAAAAATAAGCAAATTTCCAAATTTATCAGCATTGCTGGTTTCAATGCCACCAGTCATTCAAATAGACAAATTTTATTAGGTTTAGATAACACTACCAGGCACAGTGGTACATGCTAGTAATTATAGCAACTTGGAAGACTGAGGCAAGAGACCTACAAGTCCAAGGTCACTGCTCAGCAATTGAGGGAGACCCTATGAATTTTTTTTCAATATAAAAGGGTTGGGGATGTGGCTCAGTGGTAAAATAGCCCCTGGGTTCAATCCTGAATACCAAAAAAAAAAAAAAAGAAAAAAAGAAAGGTTAGGTAGCATTTATATATAATACATTTGGTTGACAAGTCCATATCAGGATATAATTTTTTAATCATAGTGTAAGTGAATACTGTAATTAAGCAAAAATGGTAAATCTGAAAAACTGTTATCTCAGACATTTAATCTATAATAAAATAAATAATTATTAAGATTTCTCTTATTCTGAGTAACTTATTTTCATATCTTATATTATACAAATAGGGAGGCGATATAATGTGATTCTATAGGTCTAAATGGTAGTCTGGATAACAGTTCAAAAATCCTGAAATATAAAGATCTCTAACATTTATTATATTCATAATAACTCCAAAAGCAATACAGAAACTAGGTCAACAAATGATTCAAAACTAAATAAAGAGCAGAAAATTAAAGAACATTTACTAATTTCTGTGGTGTGTATCCTCTAGAATCAAACTTCAGGTAATAAACTTAATCCCCAAGGCAACTATATTGGTATATGGGAACTTTTGAGCTGTGTAAATATCACCTCTATGAATGGATTCATTCAGTTATAAAAGGGGCTTGGAGAAAGGAATTTGCCCTTTTTCTCCCTTCTGTCTTCTGTGTGAGACTGTAGCATTCCTATGCTCTGGAGAATGTGATGTTCAAGAACCGTTGTGGAAGCTGAAAGCTACCCTCATGAGACAGCAAACTTCTTGGGGGTTTCAACTTGGACTTCCGGACCCCAGAACTATGGTGAATTTTGACTATGAATCACCAACTTTCAGGTATTTTGCTAAAACAGAGAAAAGAGATTAAGATATCTACATATTTGAATAGATCATTTTTAGTTTTTTACTTTTAAAAAGTTTTTTGCTCACTAAAATAAATAACATAGAAGTTTTTAATTTTTTTTAACTTTGATTAATTGTACACAAATGGGGTACAACTTTCACTTCTCTGGTTGTACATGAATAGAGTCACACCATTTGTGTAATCATACATATACATAGGGTAATGATGTTTGTCTCATTCTATTATCTTTCCTTTCCCCCACCCCCCACTTCTCATTTTCTTCTATACAATTCATCCTTCCTCCATTTTTGCCTCCCTCCCATCCCCCATTATGTATCGTCATCCACTTATTAGTGAGATCATTCGCCTTTTGGTTTTTTGAGATTGGCTTATCTCACTTAGCATGATATTCTCCAACTCCATCTATTTACTTGCAACTGTCATAACTTTATTCTTCTTTTTTGGCTGAATAATATTCCATTGTATATATATATATCACAGTTTCTTTATCCATTCATCAATTCAAGGGCATCTAGGTTGGTTCCACAATCTGACTATTGTGAATTGAGCGCTATGAACATTGATATGGCTGCATCACAATCTTAAAATCCTTTGGGTATAGGCCAAGGAGTGGGATAACTGGGTCAAATGGTGGTTCCATTCCAAATTTTCTATGGAATCTCCACACTGCTTTCAGGAGTTGCACTAATTTGCAACCCCACCAGTAATGTATGGGTGTAACTTTTTCCCACATCCTTGCCAACACTTATTGTTGCTTGTATTCTTGATAATAGACATTCTAATTGATTTGAGATGAAATCATAGGGTAGTTTTGATTTACATTTCTCTTATTACTAGAGATGTTGAACATTTTTTCATGTATCTCTTGATTGCTTGTAGATATTCTTCAGTGAAGTGTCTGCTCATTTCTTTAGTCATCTGCTCAATTCCTTAGCCTAACAGGAGTTTTTATAGCAGACTAATGCTTCTAAATTTGATGAACTATATATCTCTGAGAAATAATTACCAATGTTAAAAAGGAAATTATACCTCAGAAAGTTTAAAACTTAAATTGGTTATTGAAAATTATTTTGTTAGTGGCTAGCAATGTATATACTAAGAGTGATGATTATTGTGCCTTACAGGGTTATGATCTAGCCCAAGAGATTCTTTACTTTTAAAAAAGACCATATGAGAATGACACAATTTTTGCAAATCTTGTAATTTTTCTTTTCAAATTCCTGGATTTTTGTGTGTCATTTTCTGTTATATAGCTATGCACATGTTTATTGAAATATGAATAGAAATTCCCATGTCTCACTCTGCTTCCTAAATTTTTCTTCCATGACTCATGGACCCAAGATTAATATGCCCTCCAAAAAAATTTTGCTTTAAAATATGAGACCTGCATTTGAAGGATCTCATTCTTATCCAGTAGTACAACAGCTATTAAGGAAAGTAAAATCATTTCCTGTTTTAGTATCATTTTTGTGGGTTTTTGGCAATGATGGTGAATGAACCCAGGACTGTGCACATGTCAGGCATGTGCTCTACTACTGAGCTACACCACACCCCTCCATTGTTATATCTGAGTGTTATTTTTGAGTGTTATATTCACTATTCTACTAACAGGTCCATTTTTGGTCATACAAGTGTTTCTTCCTGCTTACTTAGGAGTTTCTGTACTTTTCTCTCCTGGATATTTGAACATCTGGTAAGTGTAAGATTGTACCTAAAATCAAATGTTTTTGAGAATGATCAAAGAATAAATAGGAGGTCAATGTGAAATAAATTTGTTTTCCCATTAGATGCATTAACAAGAGCATTTGGTTAGCTGGACATGAAAAGGGGGCAAAAAGAATAAATTATAAAATAACTGTTTTTGAAAACTGAAAGAAATTTCAATTAATTTTAAACTTTTTCTAATCACATGATCTCAACTGTTGGAATCTAAAATAGAAATGGTGGATACCTTAGGCTAGGGAGAATGGAGAAGGAAGAGGCATGGGAAAAGGCTAAGCAGGGGCCACTGAGCTACAGTTAGATCAGAGTAAGAAGTTCAGAAGTGCTATTTTATGATCTGGTGACTATAGAGAACAATAATGTACTGCAGGTTTCAACAAGCTAAAAAAAGGATTTTGAAAATATTCAACAGAAATCATAAATGTCTAACCTGATTTAAACATATACAAGCCAAACATGGAAGAAACCTCGCATGATACCTCATTAAGATGTATAATTTTTATCCATTTATCTGTTGAAGGGTTCCATAGGTTAGCTAGTAGAACGAATCAGACATATATAACTATACAACTGGTGGGATTTTACATCATGTATAACCAGAATGAGAAATTATACTGCATTATATATGATGTAAAAAAACCAAAGATGCATAAATTTTGCTAGTATGTATCAATTTAAAATAAATTTAATTCAAAAAATAATGCAAAATACTAAAAATAGTTTTTCTTATTCAAACCTGCCCACCAGTAGGATATACCAGGAGAAGGAATTGGGGAAAAGATGAAACAGGTAAATGATAAAATCAAAGATGTCAATAGCAGGCTAGTGGGAAAGAATTTTGTAGATATACATTAACTTTCCTGTTTCTTTCAAGTTACTGGATGCAAAGTACCACTAAATCTCCCAAGATTTAAAACATCTTTTTGAGTTTGAGGAAAAAATGGAAATCATAGTCAAATCAGCCATGTTTAGGTGGTCTAATTTTCACGTTGAGAACTTTGGAAAGTTTCTACCTGATCGAAATTCCCTTTCATAGTAGATATGCATCATTGCCCTTGATTATTTCTTCCAAAATTCTTCGACTAGAATTACTCCTCAGGGCTAAGCCATGAATATATACAACCACTTAGTTGTTAACAACTTCCAAAAACAAACAAATAAGCAAAGTTGCAATCTGCCTGTTCATAGTACAGGAATTGTGCCAGCACCTTGTTGAATATTTCCCTGGCTACTGAGGATATGGACACAAATATTCCTCAAACAACATCTCTCTACAAATGCCCTTAAGACTAATTCACATCTGGCAGAGAGCCTTAATGTGGACTGCTTAATTAGAAATCTAATTTTTTTTTCATATGCACGTGTCTACATAGAAGTCATAGAAAAGATCTGAAGCAGTTAATATGAATCTACTGCAGAGACACTCATTAAATACAGGAAATCCTTTTTTTTTTTTAACAGAGAGCTCAAAATGATTAAAAGAAAAGGCAGAAATTCACTTATTTATTAAGCTAATATTTTCAGAATGAAAACTTAGCATGCAATTTCAGAAGGTGGTCATTTGAGTGTCAGAGAAACTACAGAAGACCCCCTGTGTGGTTTTGGCAGACTGCCTTGCCTTTCAAAAGATGTGTAGCTTTGATCCAAAGTTTGAAAGAAAAAAAAATGAGATAGCTCTTTATTTTCTCCAGTATGTTTCTTAACTATGGTTATTATCTTAAGAATGTTTTACTCTTTTTACAAAATACATCTTAGAAAATTCATTGATCTGAAGAGATGTTCTTAAATCAAGGTGTTTTATTCCTTGGTTGTAGAATATTTCAAGAATAAATTTTGAGAATATTTTGACCTCATGTGCACACCCTAGCTGAGAATGATAGCATATTAAAATCAGCATATTCAAATCTATTTAAAGATTCAGAATTTCCATTTTTATAACTACACTGCTATATTGCATATTTGAAAGATAATACATAAAATTAATGGCAACCTAATAAAATACATATGTAGTGAAGTAAAGGGGTAATACTTTTCTTCATGCATCATTAGGGTCCTGGATAACACCTCTACAGCAAAAGATGGGTTAATAAGAGAAAAACATAAAAATGTATTTAATCAAAGCTTTATGTGACATGGGAATCTACAGAAGGATGACCTGAAGGTCCAGGGTGAATTATCCACTTTTATGCTTAAGTTTGTTGGAATATGAATGGCCAAGACTGACTAGAAAAAAGGGGTGTTATCTAAGAGTAACATACTGAGTGGGGAAATCCACCAAGGTCTGTATTCTCACATTAATTTTTACCTCATGTTGCAGAATTTCTTTCTCCTGGATTTGAGGCAAGATTGCTTTGGAATGAGGGTCTAGATTGTTCATGGTGAGATGTTCCACAGGAAAAATGGGAAGAGCTCAGAGTAATATTTTGAGTTTTATTTCTGGTTATAGAGAAAATGTGTTCTGTTTTTTATGACTCCTCTTGAAGAAGCAGAAATCTAGTTTCTATGACTTGTCTTAGGGGAGGATGAGTTGAGACACAGCAATGCTAGACAACATCAGAGAGAAAGTTTGCTTCCAAGATGCTTTTGTGGCCTTTACTAGGGGTATCACTTTGTGAGGTCCATCATATACTTTTGAAACTTCCAATCTAAGTTATGGGTAATAAGAGTGAAACACTTGGAAATCAAGAGCATCTCAATAGATAATACAATAATGAATTGGACTTTTTGAAATGTAGATACTGAAAACATAAACATGGCCATTCCTATTGTTTGTTTTAATGAATTCTACCTGAACATGTAGGATTTACAAATACATTTACAAATACTGGAGAATATTGAGGATTTACTGCAATACAGATCACTGAATAATACCGCTGAGTTCAAGGGTACTATTGCTATTTTTAATAAGGGCATCAAAACACATGTTTACAAGGAAAAGATCTTGTTTTCTTGAAGGAGTGTTTAAAATTAAGCAAAAGAAAATGTTTTGCCACTAGTCATGTATACATGCACACACCCACAAAAGTAACTTCTTTAAAAATATTACTTTTATTTTTATTTGTAAAATGACTTGTAAAACTGTCTTGAACACTAATCAGTGTAATATTAAAAAGACAATTATGTTTTCATTTTTCTTAGCATATAATCAGAACAAGATTAATAACATTTGAAGGAATAATGAAATTATGCCTATATTTAGTAGCACTGATGCTAAGAAACCAGCACACACACACAAATAATTCATTACAGGGTTAGGTTTGAAACAAGAAAACGTGTTCCCTCTCACATAGATCAGTCACATTTCAGATTTACAAATATCATTGCCCATTTCTCCAAAATTGAAATTGAAGAGTCCCATTCATAAGGAATAAAAGAGAAATTGGTTTTTATCTTGATTATTTTATGATTATCATATGACTTATTATCAAGTGACCAATTTATCCAAATGCAGGGTAAAGCAACTGGAAGATGGGCAGATAAAGTAAAGGTTTTGTTCTTTGTTTTGATAGCTCTCCAAGTTTTGAAACCCGATTTAAAAAATTATCTCATTGCTTGTGGGTGTCACAAAGTTAACTGTTTGTTTTTAAGTGAAAAGATATTTATTTCCAGGTATTTAAGGATTTTTGCGAATTTGAATCAATGTTCATGATAATATACATTCTCATATTACCTGGTACCTTATTCTCTGGTTTGCATTTTGGGGTAGTGCTACACAGGGTTGATGCATGAGAGATCTGTGTCTGTGGCTGTATTAAACATTCCTCTGTTTTAAAATGTCAGGGGTTACCTAGGATAGAGTAGGTAAGAGAAAGTGCCTGGTCTCTTAGTAATTCTCTAACTGGCATGTGAAGTTAGACATTTTCTCAGCAAACAGGAAATAGACTAAAACATTTCTTCAATTTACCTTAAAACAAAACAAATCTAGGGACCACACACACACACACACACACACACACACACAGCTTCTTTACCATTAGGGAACCCATGCAGGGGAATATGAATACACTGGTTTTTGTTGTTGTTGTTGTTGTTGTTACTCTTTAGATGCATCTGCAATGTAGACTTTAATAAAATAACTGATAATTGAAATTTTATATGCTCATGGAAGTGAATATATATGTGTATATATATATACATTTGTTCATATATAAATGCATACTTGCTATGTGTACATTTTTCACACACTCAACATATTTTTCTCTCTGGATTCATTTATGATTCACCAGATTTGATTAAGAAAATGGAGAGACAGGGAAACACAGATTGATTTATGTCAAATTTTGTATCTTTAAGGGAGTTAGGAACAATCTGGATAGTTATGTTTATAAGAGAAGTTAATTGCCTTAGATTTAATTTGAACTCCTGTTTTAAAATCTATTTTTTTTCCTTCTAGTTATGCTAAAATTATAAATTTATTTTTATTATGTTCTTTCATGGCTAGAGCTGAGACAAATGTCACATTCCCTTGAGAGTGGACTAATTCTTTCAGAATTATATTACTTCCCATTAGTGATTTGCTCTTCTGGTAGTCTGTATAAAAGTGTTAACTTCAAAAAGAGACACTCTGAAATGGCTGATCACAGAAACTGACCATGCAATTTCAATAATATTTTAATTATTTATTCACAATTTTAGGGCAAATAGCCCATTTTATATTGAAATAAAATATACTAAAGGAAATGTTAAAAAATTCTCAAGTTCATATCCTTTGAAATGTACATGCCAATTTATATATGGATTTATGGACAATGAGAGGATAGACACTATGGAACATAACTTTTTTTGTTGTTTGGTGGTAACAGGGATTGAACCAAGAACTTGCTCATGTGGGGCAAGTGCCCTGCCACTGAGATAAATGCCCAGCCCTACATTGCTAATTTAAATAGAATATATTTCTATTTCACTCTTCTCAGTAATAAGTTCAGAAGCACGAAAAAAAAAAAAAAAAATTTTGTTAACACTTACTTTCCCTTTATAATATTTGTGAGTGTTGACAAAATGCTATAATTAGGAAATTATTTAAATAAACACAAAGAAGTTTTATATTTTCACTTGAGATTATCCTATTCAGAAACTAAAAGATAATGCACATTTAAAGTTCCATAAAATTTGATTTCTGTAGGCCTGATATTAGTTATTTATGTGGAAAAATCAATATATGTTTATATGAATTCATAGCCCCAGGATCTTCCCATTCTCCTGCTTTTCTCTCTTAAATTCTTTCTCTTTATTTATTTCTAACACTTAAACTTCTAAGCTTGATCCTCATAAAGATCCAGTCTCTGTTCTTATTGCCATCGCATCCTTCTAAATTCAAGTGTTTTTCAAATATTTTCCAATTGTAAAGTTAATAATAATAAAATGTTTTAGATCCACTGGCCTTTGGCATTTCTGTTTTTACCTCTGACAGTCTCACTAGCACTCTGCAGGACTTCCATCTAGTCTTTATACATTTAATTTCTTTGACCTTTAACTCTTCTTCTGCATGGCCAAAACCCAGGATGAATCAGTTTGGTTTTCTAAGTTAGGGAGACGATGGAAAATGTAGAGAAAAAAACTGATGAAAATTTCTAAGACACCCAATACCTGATGCATAACCAATCTTAGTCAAGACAACAAACATGATAAGGATGGATATCATGGCTCTGGAGAATTTCACCAGTTTAGTGATAGGTTGTAGGGCAAGCATGACTTTTGTACCTTATGACATAGCTCCCCATTTAGTCTTTTCTCATGAGGTAATTAATGCTAGAGGAAAGTGCTTTAGAAGAATGGAGGGTATTTCAGAACATGCTCTTCCTAACATTGGGAATTCATTCCACATGCTCTTTACTTGCATAGACTATGCAACATCTATGCAACATCTGCATGTATCTATTTTGACAAAGAAAACATTTATTTGTTTCTCTACATATTGTTATTGTTCTCTCATAGATTGATCATGTCACTCTATTATTTTGATATATTTTTTAGATTTAAATTCTATCTTATTAGGATATTTTGGTATTTCTTTGTATACATTGTATTCTTTATTAGGGTTACTTAACACTGGGAAAATGTTGGCTTCCTTTAGCAAATAGGTCTTAGTTTTACAATATTTTAATATTTTAAGGGTGTATCTGAATTTTTATTTATTGTTTTTGTTTCTTGCCATTTGATTTATAATTCTGAGGACCTAAGAGCGGACAATGTATGTAATCTTGGCAGAAAATGAAGAAAGAATGGTTTCATATATTAACAGTATCATTATATTCATTGAAAATCTAAAACAACCAGCAAAGAGGGTATCCACATGCACCCGTGGTCATGCCAGAATACTTACAGGTCGGTAATATGAAAACAGCATAAGATCAATCTGCAATGCATACTTGCCTTTAGTTTCAGCAGAAATTCTGTAAGAATACTAAGGACATTTTGTAATTAGAAAGAAATTCTTGCCAGCATCTGATATATGCTAGTGTTGAACAATGAAATAATTACTTCTTTGAAATAAAAGTAAGGCAGAGATTTAATATCTATAGCAGGGCATAAAACAGGAGCTACCCTGTTGATGTGTAGGTGAGAAAACACCTCGTCCTGCAGAGTAATCTTCTTGGCAATTATAGTCATATAACACATAATGACCTTTTGATCAATGATGGAACACAAATATGATGGGAATCTCATACGATTCTGAAAGAATTGAAAAATTCCTAATAGTTAGTAAATTTATAGCCATCATATCATTACACAGTGCATTTCTCACATGTTTGTGATGTTGTGGGTATAAATAAATCTACTCCGCTACCAGTCATGTAAAAATATAACACATAAAATTGTGTACAGTAAATATACTTAAAAATAACTAAATTATTTTACTGGTTTACATTTCCACACTATACTTCTTAGTCACTATTTTAGAGCATACTTCTTCTACTTAGCAAAAGACTTTTCTATAAAGCACTATGATTTGTTATACTGACAACAGCCTCATATATTTTGTCTTCCATGTTTCTTGATAGAGTTATTTTTTTTTTCTTGTGCTGGATTTAGTCTTGTGTTGTGCTGCTCTTCATCTACCTCAAGCATGCAATGCAACATCCACTGCTAATATTGTCAGTAAGAGACCCTACAAAATATTTGACCTGGAAATGAAAATGAAGATGATGAAGGAATACAAAATGGTGGAAAATCAGTGATACTTATAGCTTATCAGTCAGGCATGTCCCATTCCATTCTAGTTAGGATCCTGAGAACAAGTACGAAGTGATGGAAGTGGTCAGATGATTCACTTCATTAAGGCAATGACTCTGACAAAAAATTTTAGTAGGGTTTACATCAAATGTGGATTGACCTCTCATGATCTTAAATGAAGACCAGATATAGAAATGTATCCTATTTAGAACCATGACAATCATGGCAAAATTAAAAATTTTATTGTAATATTGAAAGAAAAGACAGGACTTGATGATGATGTTGAGTTTGCTGCTAGCTCTGGGTGGTTTAAACAATTTCAGCATCATTTTTCATTATATAATGTAAAAGTAAGTGGTGAGTCTGTGAATGACAATGTGACTGATGGTAGCTGATTAATTTTTGGAAACTCTACATAAGCTAATTGTAGAGGGAAATTCTTCCCAGAAAACATATTCAATATGGATGAAATCCCCCCTATTCTAGCAATGGGTAACCAAAAAGACTTTCATCCATAAAGAGACCAAGTCAGTGCCAGATTTCAAAGGTGTTAAGAAAAGAATTACAGTAACAGTCTTGCTCAGAGGCAGTATTTCAGACTACAAATTGAAACCCATTTAAACATGGCACAGTGAGGAAACCAAGACCTGCAAGAATATCTATAAACATGCACTATCAGAATATTAAGGAATAATAGAAAGTCATGAATGACTTACATTATCTTCCAAGATACCCTCTGAATTTTTAAATGTTTTTATTAGAACAGTATAGTTAAACACAATATTAGAATTCATTTTGACATAATCATACATGTAAGGGGTATAATTTGCTCCACTTCAGTTCCCAGTACCTCTTCTTTCCCTTCACTATTTCCTCCTCATTCCCCTTCCTCTATTATTTATTTATATTTGTTTATATTTTTTAGAACATGTGCTTTGTAGATAGACATAAAGTTAAGTTCACTGTGGTATATGCGTATGTGTACATACTATAATTTGGTTAGTTTCCAAAATTCCTCCCTTTTCCCATGCCTCCTCCTACTTCCGCTGTCCTCTTCCTCCTCTATGCCACTGATCTCTATTTCTATGGGAGGCCATTTTGTGTGTGTGTGTGTTTGTTTGTATATATATATATATATATATTTTTTTTTTGGTCTGCCTTGTGTATATGTGAGAAAACTTTTCTGAGTCTGGCTCATTCTACTTAGCATGATATTCTCCAGTTCTATCCATTTACCAGCAAATGGTATAATTATGTTCTTCTTTATGACTACCATTAACAAGACAAGTAAAAATAAATGCGGCAGAGTGTGGGTAAACTACTCTACTCATACTTTGTGGGTGGGACTGTAATTTAGTACAACCACTCTGGAAAAACAGGATGGAGATTTCTCAGAAGACTTTGAAACCACCATATGATCCAGTCATCCTACTCCTTTGTATATATCCTGAAAAATGAAAATCAGCATGATGTATTGATGGGTCAGTATTTATAGAAATGCAATTTACAACACCAAAGTTATGGAACAAGCACAGTTACTCTCTGGATTTTTATGCAGTGAAATATGGTAGTAGTATCTGGAGAATAGTATAGGTTACAAGATCTTACATATTGTTGATAGTGCTACCACACATCCAGATTTTATTTGTGATCTTCATTCTGATATCAAGTGTTTCTCTTTCAAGCACAACCTCTTTAGTCCAACCAATGCACAGAGAATTACAGCAGTTTTTGTTTGTTTATTTTTATTGTAGCAGTTTTTAAGACTTTGTCCTACTTTTGCCTGGACTATTGCTGGTTTAAGAAGACACCAAGAAAACACCTATGTAATTCTGGAAAGATTGTAACATTTATGCCCATATTTAAAAACCTTGCTTAGACTTTGGGCAATTTCATCAAGAAATATATGAAGAACATCAGGAAGCAGACACTCAAGAGATTTGTATGTGATTTCAAGGACTTACCAAAGAACATGACATTGCAAAAATCAAGAAGGTTATGGTTGAGTTGTCAAACAATTTAACCCAGGATACAGTGAACAGGATATTGAGGTGCTCTTAGAGGTGGTTTCTGAGTAATTGACTAGTGAGTGATTTTTAAAATTTGAATAGAATGCACAGCTGGATAAGAGGAAAGAGAAACTGCAGTTTCAAGGAAAGAAAAATAAAAACCAAAGAAAATTTACAATGAAGCATTTATTACTAATTTTGCAAACCCACAAACTCTTAAGAAATTTGAAAATGTGGACTCAATACTAAAAGGTTTCCATTAATATAAAGGAATATTAATGGCACTTTACATGCTTACAAACAAATCCATAATGAAAAGAGACGAACCAAGAAAGCCCCACCCATTCTGTTGTTTGTCATGAAAATAATTTCTTAAAAGAGCAAGACCTTCACAAAAGCCTGAGACTGGTCCCTCAAAAAGTATTTGGGAAGAAGTCACAATGTGGGAGAAGACAACTTCATGCATGTTAATGCATCTGAAGACTTTCCAGTGAGCTGAAATGTAGAAGTGGAAGAGAGTGATATTGATGCAATTTACACTCTGTAAGTCTAGGTTAATGTGTGTGTTTGTGCATTAGTTTTTACAGCAATGAAAAATTTAAAAGATACAAATAAATAAAAATTTTGAAAAATTTATGGGGGAAGGATATAAAAAGAAAAAACTATATATATATTTTGTGTGTGTGTGTGTGTGTGTGTGTGTGTGTGTGTGTTTGTGTGTGTGTGCTTTGTTGTTATTGGTTTTGGTACCAGGGATTGAACACAGAAGCACTTAAGCATTGATCAAAATCCCCAATCCTTTTTATTTTTAATTTTGAGACAGATTTTTGCTAAGTTGCTTAGGGCCTCACTAAGTTGCAGAAGCTGATCTCAAACTTGTGATCCTACCTCAGCCTTCCCAGTCTCTGGAATTGCAGGCTTACAACATGACACCTGGCTTGTGTTTGTGCCTTAAATTAAGTGTCATATGAATCAAAATTTTTTAAAAAGACAAGTAAAAATCTATAGTAAGCATTTTAATTTATTATTAAATAAATAAAATATTTTCTATAAAATCATCATAGCCTCCTACTATTTTTAAAGTCAACATAGCATGAGTAATATCCTAGGCCTTCACATGCACTAATCAGTTTCTAACTGACTCACCCAAAGCAACTTCCAGTCCTCCAAGCTCATTCATGGTAAGTACTCTATACAGGTGTACCATTTTTAATCTTTTTTTTACCTTTTTTTTTTTTTTAACCATACTTTTTCTATGTTCAGATAGGTTTAGATACACAAATACTAACCATTTTGTTGCAATTGCCTACAGATTCAGAACAGTAGCAAACTATACAGGTTTCCAGGTTAGGAGCACAAGGCCACGCCACAGAGTTGAGCTGTGCTCTAGGCTATCTACCACCTAGATCTCTATAATGCACTATGCAAGGTCCCCATGTAACTCATCTCCCAACAGTCTATTTTTCAGAATGAATCCCCACTGTTAAGTGCACGTGATTGAATTTACACCAACTTTCATTATTAAAGCCTAAGATAGGACATCTTTTTTTCTAAAGAAATAAAAATCATTATCAAGCTAAGCTAAATGAAAATGGCCTGCCAACTTAAAAATTGAATATTTCAGATTCATTTGCAGTTAGTTGTATATAAGATACTAGATCCTAACTAATATGATAAGTGAAATATTTAACACTTTTGATTATTACTCTTAGAAGAAGGGAATAATACATTTCATAGAAATTTTTTTCTTAGGGGAAAAAAAGTTTCACATTATTTTCATTAAATAACGTCAAGGAATTTTAAATTTAGGCAACAAGTGAATATATCTGTTAGAAAGTTTTGAGAGACAGTTTAAAGTAAAGTTTTTACATTTTTAAAGTGTACTATAAGACATTTTCTTTAATATTTCCTAAACTTATGTTTTTTTAATTTGGTATATGGATTATTATTACCAATGGCATATTATTGCCCACAATAAAAACTCACAACTCACCTGGATTCTATTGAAAATCTTGACTTTCAGTCTTCCTAGGTTTCAATAAGAAAAAAATAGTAATTACTGTAAATATTTGAAAGGATTACTTTAACATTAAAAAAGGAAACAGAACATATCTGTAAAAAGGGAATAATTAGTCTTCATTGAAGCAATTATGCTTAAGAAGCAATATTACCTGAGCATGAGAACATACTGAAGAAGTTCAAATGCTGTACAGGTGAACTTAGAGCTTAGGCACATGTACAATATTCTGCATGTTCTTTGAGCTGATCTGCCTTGCACCTCAAATTTACTCAAGAAATATGAAAAACAAGTCATGGAAAAGTACCTCAGTTTCAAAGCACTCATAACAATTGAATGTAACACTCAAAAACATTCCTTTTTCAGTCAATTCTAAACTTGTTTATGACTTTCTAACACTTGTTTAAAAGTATCAATACTGACTCTAAAAATCGTTTACTAAATAAGTACAGATATTTTGACAAGGACAAGTGCTATTGCTTATTGTCTTTCTGCTTACACTTCTTTAGTACCAATTTATATATGTTATTAGTTTACAGCAATAAGATATAAGCTGTATCAGTGTTAAATATAAGAAATAGGTTTTCTGTAAGGATACATGCTACATCATATTTAACAAACTCTACACTTAAAGTTACCCAATTTTTGATGAAAGATGTTCCTTTTTGTGTTTCCTCTTACAAAAAAAGGTTGATGTGGAGATGTGCATATGCAATAGGCAAAAACTGTGTTTTCTAGAGTGTGTTTGTTCCATAAAAGATATGGAATGTTAACTTCGTAGTTGCAAGGGAAAGTAGCAGAAAGAGAACACCAGTTCAATCACCCCTTTTCTTCCCCTTGTAGAAAGAAATTTTTTTTAAAAAATGAGAAAATAATTGTTGACTATCAAAATAGTATGGATCTGATATGTCCCCTAAAGACCAGGCATTAAAGTCTTGATCCTCAGTGTGCTGTCATTGGAAGATTGCAGAAAATTTACGAGGTGGGGCCCAATAGGTGAATTTCATTCTTGGTGGTAGGGCCCTCAAAGAGGATTGTAGGACACCTTTCTCTTTCTCTTTCTCTCTTAATTCCTGGCCTTAAGGGAAAGCAGGTCCAACACCAGATGCTCCTGCCATGATACCCTTGTCCAAAATAACAGGGTCTATGAACTGAAACCTCCAAAACAACCCAAATAAACCTTTCTTCTTTTTAAATTGATTTAGTCAGGTATCTGCTGCAGTAATGGAAAGTTGAGTAACAAATATTTAATGGTAATTCATCTGTATCAAATATTTAAATGCATATTTGACTGAATTTTGAACTTCACAAAAATACTGTTTAACACATCTTCAACATTATGTGCTTCACAAAGAACAGATGCAATGTGCCCCATTTATAAAGTTATCGATAGTAACTTTATCAAGAAAATTATTATAATGGTTGCCATTAAAGTTAAAGCATTACATACAAAACTATTAACTGAAGAAAGAGAATTAAATTATAACTAATTATTGAAATTAATCATTTCCTGTTTCTAATTTGAGTGCTCAATCATTCTGTTTCTTATACTAGCATAGCCTTATATATAATCAGTACAGCCTAACTCATACAGGTTAAAATTACATTACAAAGACATTAACCATTTAAAATAAGCAAGTTGTGAGGTATTCATTTTACATTGATCACTCTTCAATAAGTCAATGCATTTTCAATGCATCACAAAGAAGATGAAGATAACTTCACAAAATAAAGAACTTTCAGGAGGGTAATTATATTATTCAATGACAGATAAATGCAGGGCCAGCAGAAATGTGATATTAAAAGAGTTGGTGATTTCTAAAGTAGGATGAGTTCTGAATATTCATCTGCTCAAATGTACCAAGTAAAGTGAGATACAGCCATCGAAAGGGAGAGTTTACCTTCAAAATTAGTTTACAGTGCATATAACAAATGTTATGAATTCCAGTCTCACTTAATATTTTTTCTTTCATTGCAGCAAAGTTCAAAGTGTCACATGATAGATATCATATGCAGAAAGGAAGAAAAGCTAATTTACTAGAAAGAATCTAGTAAAAATGATACCAATTTTTTTATCTTCCATCAGTGGAATTCTAACCTGTTTAATACCTTTTTTCTTAACTGTATTGGTTCTTTTTAATTGTGGCTATAATTTTAATGTTCAAAAATTGTTAAGAAAATTTCATATGTTCATTGTGTACTTTTGATTAATTCCTGATAATTTTACAAAAATTAAGCTCAGGCTTAGTTGATTGAGAATCTGAAGGAACTTCAGATAGCCAAGATAACCTTGAAAAAAGAAAACAAACTTGAAGGACCCACACCCTATACTTTCTGATTTTGTAATTTATTGTACACCAACAGAAACCAAAACATTATCTGATTGGCATCAGGAAAAGTACATTAAAAAATTAAATAGAATCAAGACTCCAGAAATAAACTTAAAAAATAGACAACAAATTTTTTACTTTGTTTTTTCATTTTGTTGCTTTTTTGTTTTTGTTCATTTCAGTACTGACAATTGTTCATTTCAGGGGCTCATATATGCTAGGAAAATGCTGTACCACTGAGCCTGATCCCCAGCACTTGATTTCTTACAGGATGCCTAAAACATTCAAACACAGGGGACATTGGATTTGGCAATGATTTCTTGGACATAGCACCATTCTGTGAACCCCAAACTGAAACTGTCAAGCATCCAGTCTTTGGACAAATTTGTTGAATTTGTTAGTATCACATGGGGCAGCGAATTAAGCCAAACCCATTCAGGGGTTCTTTGTTCACATAGTATTTATACTGTACCAGATAGAAGAAGTAATTGGAAATGCTTCCTTCAATTCAGGCTGCAGTACCCTTACTGTTACAGCTGGAGAGTCTGTTCTTTAACATGGTGGCCATTAACTGTATTAAATTTATTTTTTGTTATGCAACCAGTTACAACTGAAGTACAGGATTGATTTAATTGAGAAAACATGTCATGAAGTATGATTTCTAGGGAGAAATTAACTTTAGGTCCTGTTTTATATGTTTGTTTCTCAAAGAGGGTACATGTGTGACAGACAGACATTTAGATCTTCATGGACTTCTCAGGAAGCTTTCACCAGTACATCAATACACTTCTCAACTCTTAATAGCAACAACAATAACAAAATTTATTTATTCTCTCCAACTTCAAGCAAATCACTTGCTAGGAAAAAAAAAAGTAAAATGCCATGTGTTGGTTTTATAATTCTTTTACATTGGTAATGAATAATAAAACTAAATATCAAAAAAATCATACAAGAGGAAAGTGAAAAATGTTGAAGAGAATACAGATACTCCATCCTTAGCATTGGCAGGTGACATATGGTCAGTGAAGGATACTTTTGTTATAGTTCTTGCAGTTGATAGAAACTTCTCAATATTAAAAAGTTAAAAAATAAATTGTCATTGTTTTTTTTTTTTTCTCCAAACTAAAGGTGGGAATATAACTTGGTTGTTTTTTGTACAAAAACAATGAAAAGTACTGAAGTTTTCTATGACACTGTAGTTGATCCTCAGCAAATGAGAAAATAATAAAACCAGTCTAGGAAATGTATATGTTTGAAGGAAGTTTAGGTGGAAAAAGATGAACTGACACAAATAAAACTGTGTAGAAATGTGACTTCTAATGTGTTCTATAAATCATTCTTGGTATAATGGCATTTCACAGTATTTTTAAATCCTGTATTGTGTGCTAACTTTTCCTGATATACATTCTAGATCAATCCTAAATATTGGATATGATTTTATATAATTCTGCCCTTTCCACATTTACTTTCCTACAGAATTTCTTTGTAGTTAGCTGGCCAACACAGCAGTAATATAAAGCATTTTCTTCTGTGACATTTCCCTTTTGTCACTTAATAATGATAACAGGTGACTTCAGAAAGTCAATTGGTGGGAGAAAAGAGTCAACAATGTTCTTCAACTGTTATTCTTCAAAGACTTAAATAAATTAATTTCATTGACTTACTGACAGTTTTTGTGTAGTAAGAAGAAAATTGTAGAAAATCTTTTTTTTAATCAAGACAAATATATTGTAATTCATCAAACTTTGTCATATTCCACAATACCAAGCTTCAGAAACTGTAGGCAGATGGAAAATATAATGAAACTGGCATTATACATTTTATATTATAATTTATATTATTAAATAACACAAAAATATACATTCTGTGTTTCAGTTTCAAATCCTCTCTTGAATTAAAATAAAAATATTATAGAAAATTAATAAGAAAAATAGTCTGACTAAATAGAAACACAGATCTTACATAACTTATTGTATTCATTTTTAATATTAATGTTTAAAATAAGAGAAAAATTTGACTAAGAAGTTTATGTAATTGCTCCGTAATGTTATTTTAAATTAAAGATTTGAAAGTGCAACTATGGTTAAATAAAAAGCATTCTTATTAGTACTTTTAGTTACACATAACATTGGGTTTTATTTTAACATATTTGTACAAGCACGAAATATAATTTATTCTAATTCAGTGCCCACTATTTCACTTTTCCTTCCCTTCTCCCTCTCTCTGTTTAATAATTAAAAACTAACAGCATATAAAAGTTGTTCTATACATGGTTGGGTGAAGGTATGCATTGTGAAATGACCAAAGTCATTAGTTTCTTGAGGAAAAATATCTTTTTCATATGTAATAGTGTGGAGGATAGTGCTTTTCCTACATCATAGTAGCTGTTTGGGTGTGAACTAATTCTTTCTTCCTCTAAAAATCTTTTGTGAATATGTGTAACTAAAAATTTCTTAACTATCACACTATTTTCTTCAGGTTTAGAAAAATGTAACATTTTTCTAGTTGCATTATTAAATCTAAATATAGTATAATCCAATTATTTAACATTGAAAGAATACCATAAAGTCAAGATTAGCAAACACATTTTTACAATACTTGAGATTTTTTTAAAATAATTCAAAACAATAAAATAAACACTCTTTCATTCCTCCGTTTTTCTATTTTCATTTTTTGTAGTGTTAAGGATCTAACCCAGGGATTGACACATTCCAGGCAAGCACTCTGTTACTGAATTGTTCCTCCATTTTCCATTCTCTCCTTGCAGAATGTATTGTTAACACATCTAATGGGAAAGAGTATTACTTTGCAAGACTTGTTTTTAAACTCACATATATTTTTATTATTACATCATCCCTATGTCTTTAAAATTTTATAAACATATTGATACAGAGGTTTTTTTTTAGTTATTTTAATATCTGGGTTATAATTAATTATATATATATATATATATATATATATGTATCTTCATGTACCTACATTTCATCAGATGAACTTTATTTGCATTTTTTTAAAATAAGGAGTTATCCAGTTTGCATTCCTATTAAAGTTTTCTATGGCATATTTGAAATAACTTATCCAGTTTATATCCACGTGCATGTATTACATGCACGTGTTACATGCACTTAAAATTCTTTTCAATAACTCTAACTAACGCCCTCATCAAAAGGGTATATAGGAATTTCCATTTTTCCAAATGAATGATTGGATGGTGTCCAAATGATTACTGTGTCTTGTCTTATCTTTTTTAAAATTGTTATCATTTTTAATGCTTATAAAATTGTATCTCAACATACTTCTTTGTTTCCTCTTATTTTTCTAATTACTGAAAAGATTGGAGATGAATATGTTTATTTTGTTTCTAATTTTTTCTTGTAAATATTTAGTTAAAATTATTTGACATGCACCTGTTACGTGACTTATTTTTTATGATTTGCTGAAATAATTTTTCTACCTTGTGAATATAATTTCTCTCCATATTATATGAGATGAGTATGTTAAAAGTCAGGTATTACCTTTAAACAAACTAAAATGAAATCTTTATTAAACACACTCCAAATCTCTGGCTGCTGCTTTTCCTGATTTTCTATTGAAGAGATCCAAGCAATGCAGAGATATTACTTTCATTCTCCTTCAGGGTGCATTCTTGTGTACTAAATACATAAGAACGGATTCATTCCTCGTGTGCTTAATCTTTGTTCAATATACTGACCATGTTCTGCTCTGTGGAGATACTGGTGAGATTTGTGTTAACAGTGTGGGAAGAAAATAGCTTGGAGGTTACCTAGAAAAAAGTGTTCCTACTGAGCAGAAGTAATTGTTTCTATGTCATTTGCTTTATGACACTGCAAGCATGCACCCTACCAACAACCTAGCTGTAATGAGCCTAGAACTGTTCTACTTAACTTTTTCATGTCCACTATGTATGGACTATGTAAATGTTTTATTCAAAGATATTTCCTAGATGTTTTAAATTGCTTTGTGCTTAGATTTTATTGAAGTCCATACTCTGTGTACTTTTTATTTATTTATTTTTATTGTAAACAAATGGGATACATCTTGTTTCTCTGTACATGAAGCAGAGGCATACCATTTGTGTAATCATACATTTACATAGGTAATGGTGTTTGATTCATTCTGTGTACTTTTAATAGAGAAATATTTTATGACTTATTTGCAATGTTGGTATAGTCAGACTTACCAAATATAAATAAATTTAAAATATTTAATTCATTTAATTTTTGAAACTTGTCACCTGTAATTATGTAAAAGTGATGTTTTTGAAACCACCCCCATATTTATAATATTATATGGTTCACAAAAGAAAATAATTTGTAAAATAAGAGAAAGGATCAATCAAATGTGAAATTGATAGAGTACAATTTTTGAATTTCATCTCCTCTCCTCTGGTACAAATGTTAAACTTTGAAAACAGTTCTTGTAAGTGTCCTTTCAGAACATTTACTAAATTGAAGTTTTGTATCTGCTTGAGAAAAGAAAAATAATATGCTGTGATCACAAGATTACTGTTTGCTGTGTGAAGGTTCTGCTTGAGAAGTTATTTTGAAGACTCTGCATCCTCAGTGCGGTACCAGCTTCACCTTTCCAGGAACCTCATCATTGTTGCCTTCTTCTCTGTTCCAGCTTTCTACAAAAGACAGACTCAAACAGAATTACAACTTAAGAATCAGTCAGCCAAATCCCGACAATGTGGCCTTGGTGATTTCAAAGATTAGACATTCTGAAGTGCTTTTTGTGCCATCAAATCCAAACCAAATGTTCCAGGTTGTTTAAAAAAAAAAAAAAAAGTCTGTAGCTAAAATATTGAAAGGACTATTTTCCTCAACTACTTTGAAATTTCGCCATCCACATAGTTTTCTGGGTATATGAACTAACTCCAGAGTTTTACAGATGATATCCTCATCATTGCTTTAAAACACAAGATGGTGAATAAAAAGAGCCTGTGCTTTTTCTTCTTTTTTACAGAACAATTACAATGTGCAGCTTTCCAGTAAAGGAGGAATCTGAAGAGCTTGTCCCAGCTGGTGTCATTTTGACAAGAAGTATGAGTTAAAAAATAGATACTGCCAAAGCTGGTTTCATCTTTGGTATATGAAGTTAAGGTATTTCTAATTCATTATTATAATGATTGTTCATTTATTCCTGAATCTAAGAACAGACTGCTGAGTCTTAGGACAGACAATTCTCTTGTTGAGTTTTTCACTTACTGTACCACTAACTCTGGGTTTCCAGTTACTCTTTAGTAAGCATTATTTCTGTATTCTTAGGTCTAAATAATGATCCATATATTTATTATCTTCTTGGAAAACCACCTTATACATTCTGAAAAAGAAAACTAAAATAGTATATCATAATGAGAATCCATAATGTACTTATTTAGTAATTTTCATATTTTAAACAATGAGTCCTTAATATTTTTATGCTCTTTTGTCAGTGATCTTCAGTGTTGTTAATATAAAAAAGAAGAAAATTAATGTTTTTAATATAAGGAGATTTTGCTTAATAGAGACAGGCATATTTTGTTATATCTATGTTACTGTAGGCAAAACAAATAACAGCAGGAAAAGAAGAACTAAGATAAGAAGGGATTTTACAAACCTTTGCATAATAATTACTTAGAGATTTATTTTCCTCCTTGACATGATTAATTCAAATATTTATCAATAAGTTCAAGTTTTACTAAGTAACAAAACATAACAGTTAACATAGGAATACCACACATTTTTACTTAGAATTAAATATATAAATGCTCATTTAGTAACCAGCCAGGTTGCAACTTTAATACAGAATATAGTTTCCTTGAACAGGATTTTATTATCATCTTTTTTTATAAAACCCATAATTATCACATATAAAACCTGTGATTTTTAGTGGCAATGCTTATAAACATCTTAAAGAATTTGTGAAATAAATTGAATGTAGAACCTCTTTAATTTCTTTCACTTGTCAAAAATTTTCTTTATTCACAATTTTTGGCAATTTACTTTTTTCATATTTTTCAGCATATACAAAATATTTTATTATAAAAGCTTTATCTTCCTTATATTTCATTACTTTTATGTTAAGTGTGAAAATTAAATGATATGGAAAGTTAACTAGCACAAACATGTTGGGGTATTAATACATCTATATCTAGCTAACTTTATGTATGAGTCTACTGGCCATATAAATTCATAGAACACTTTGTTTGCTACAAGAGTGAAGTGTCCCTTGTCATTATCAGTTTACCTTACCTAGGTACTTTAAAATATATTTTAATCAGAGGGAACATTTAACTGGAAATTAATAATTATTCTTTGCCTAGAGTATTTGATTTCTTCAAAGAATAATGTATTATTATTTTCATAAATGATAATTTTCTCCCAGTCATCATCATTATTTAATCAATTAGCATTCCTCTGTGGAACTATTTTAAAATATCACCAAATAGTACAGAAATATTGTAAATAATTTTCACAATGTCAGTAGTTGTGAAGGTGTTGAAATATTAGAAGTCTCTGTTTTTTTCCCATCAACTCATGTTAACTGAAATACTTGCACTATTTATTCTTCTTGGGTCAAAAGTCTCTGAGATATTATTTCCCCAATCACAAACACCGGAGTAGTTAGGGTGTTTTATTGGAAATTGTTACCCCAGATTTCACATGCATTTTTTTACTATGTCATGCTCTCACAAACTCTTCAACAATGAGTTCTCCAAGGCTTGGGGTGACTGGTTACACAGCAGAATATTTTGTCACATACATTTCAGATAAGATATATGTGATTTAAGTCTTTAATATAGGTGAAGTATTTAAAATTTTTTTTTGAAAATTGTATTTCATAAAAATTAACTTTCTCTAGTCTTTAGTAGTCAGGGGATACAATCATACAAGTAAATTAATATTAAATAACCTATCTTTATAGGGTCCTACTCAAACTTGTTCACAATTATTCTCAATACAACACTTCCAAAATATTTCCAGGAATTCAGACTTATTTTACTTGTTTATGATGAATTCCTGTCTGTTAGCACTGAAAATAAGTCAGGATCAACTGTGATATTCTCTGAGCTAATATACCTTCAAGAAAGGAATGGATGCTGCATCCTTGTGTCCTGCCACATGCCATGTATCCTGTTACAGGTCTCTTGCAATGATGAATGCTGTCACTTCTCACTGTAGTTGATTTTGGGGAGACTCCAGAAAAATTCTCATTCCTATTATTACATTTTCTTGCTTAATTACCAAATTGCAATTTTTGCTGCACTGTCTTATGAAAAGGGTTAAGGGAAACATATCCTTCATTTTTTACCTATACCTTTCCATCTCCATAGGATTAAAACATGAATCAACTCAGAGGCTAAACATGAAGATAATCTAAATGACACACAGCATATCATTCTGAGATCTGGTCCTGTATGAATGAACAAGTCTTGAAAGTAAAATGAAAGTCACAGAGGCAAAAATTGGCACATCGCTTTCAAGACAATACACTGGCAATTCTAGTCACATTGGTAATAATGTCCTGATTGATCAGATAGATACATCAGATTTATTTGTCCTAATGCCATTAAAAGTTAATTTTATCTCTTGTGACTTTTTTTGCAAGAATATTTAGAAATAAACTGACACAAATTAAAGTACACATTATTCCATTCTTAGTATTGATCAGATGCTCATGAATCTCATTTTATTTATATTTAGTTTCATATTGATCTACTGTAAAAGTCACAGACTTTATATGAAGTAATCTAACTAAAAATATTTTAATGTATGGCACAATTTATGCTTATAAACTCTGAGAAGTACTGTGACAGACTAGATTGTGCTAAACTGGGCAAAGGCCAACATGAAAGATTCCTCAGTTTTAGCTAGAGTTTCTTTGTTAAATCTAATGGACTGGTTTTGTAAATTTAAATTTTTATTTTAATTTTTTTGATATAAGGCTTTCTTCTTTCTGTCCTTTTAAATTGTGATTTACATAGACCCAATCTGCTGGAATTTGTAAGCTGCATTGTTCATATTTTAGTAAGATTTTTCATTGCTGTGGCCAAAAGATTTGACATGAACAATTTTAAGGAAGAAAAGTTTGTTTTCGGATTCCCAGTTTTAGAAGTCTGTTCCATAGATGGCCAACTCCATTCCTTGTGCATGAGGTGAGGCTGAACATCATGGTGGAAAAGTGTGGTGCAGGGAAGCAGCTCAAGACAAGAAGCACAAAGAGACTCCACTCACCAGATGCAAATTTTATACCTCAAGGCATGCCTCAATGACTCACCTCCTCCATTCACACCTTATCTGACTACAGTTACCATCCAGTTAATCACCAGCAGGGGATTAATTCACTATTCAGGTAAAGGTTCTCATAATCCAATTTTTCATCTCTGAATGCTCTTGAATATTCTTATACATGAGCTTTTGGGGACACCTAGTATCTTAACCACAACCTTCCACCCCTGGCCCCCAAAGCCTCATGCTCACTTCACAATGCAAAATCATTTAGTCCATTTCTAAGGATCTCTAAAGTCTCAACAGTTCCAAAATTGTCTGAAAGTCCAAGGCCAAGTTTCCTCCAGGACTTAAGGCAAACTCACATTGTGAGCTCCTGTAAAAATCAAGTAATATTAAAGTATCCAATTTATAAAGGTACAGAGTAAACATTTCCATTTGCAAAAAGATGGGCATAAAAAGAAAGGATGGTACCAAAGCAAGACCAAAATCTAGCTGGGCAAACAAGTCCTGTAGTTCCGTGTCTGGCATCTGGAGCTCATGGCATCGTGATGTTCTCTCCAAAGGACTTGTGTAGCTTTGCCCCTGTGGTTTTTCTGTTTCAACCCACATGACCCCTCCATTGGCTTATCCGTGCTCAACTCCTGCAGCTTTCCTTGGCATACCTCCTACATTACTGCTGTTTCTTAATCTCACAAGTCTCCCATGCAGTTTTGGTTTCCTCCTCATATCTCCACACATCACCCTCTCAGGGGTTTCCCAGAGGAACTCTGACCCTGATGCACTTTTCCTGGTTTCCCAGACTTCCTTTGAAATCTCACTGGAAGGCTCTTTAACCTCCTAACTCTATAATCCTAAATTTCTGCAAAACCAGCACCACATGGTTGCCCCCAAGGTCTGCTACCATCTAGAGCAATAGCCATGCCTCCTGGGACCATGGATTCAGCAGTCTCTGAATGCCTTGGTCACTGAACATGGTGAAACAACTTCCAAGGCTGCCCTGTCCAAGCAGGGTGCCCCACTGGTCTCTTCTCAAAAGAATTATTACTTTTACTCCCTTGAACCTGAGATGGGTGTGGTCTTGCCAATTCCTGAGATATCTTCAAGTCATCTTTCTTATTGTCTCCAGGCAAAGTCTTCAGCATTTCTTTAGTGGCTTTAATGTTTTTAACAATTTCATCTTCCTTAGTCCCAGTTTTATTCCCACCTTTCGAGTCCAAGTTTTTCAAATCTTTCTGCTCTGTTTTCTACTCCTAAATATAACTGTAACTTGGGGAAAAGCAGTCAGCAAAATCCATGCCATGACCTGAAAATTATGCTCCTTTCAAATTTCTTCTGCCAGATTAAGAAGTCCTTCGCATTTATAATCAGCCTCACAAAAATCTCAGGACATAGGCAAAATATAGACAACTTCTTAGCCAAAACATAACACAAATGACCTCTATGCCAATTTCTAATAGAGACCTCTTTCTTCTCTGAAACCTCATGAACCCTGTCTTTTTTTTTTGTATTATTGGTAGTTTTTTAGTTGTTTTTTTTTATTTTATTCTTATTAGTTATACATGACACTAATATGTATTTTGGCATGTTATACTTAAGAGGAGTAAAACTTTCCATTCTTCTGGTTGCACATGATGTTGAATTACATTGGTTGTGTATTCATATGTGCACACAGGAAAGTAATGTCTGGTTCATTATACTATCTCTTCTATTCCCACCTTTCCTGTGCAGTCCTATTGGCATTCTGATCTTCTGAGCTACCACCATAATTGCCCATTCGTTTGCTTACAACAATCTAAAACTTTTCTAGTTTGCATTACTAAACTTTGTAAAATTCCCACCACAAGCTCCCAAAAGCTTCAAACTTTCTGGAACACATGGTAACCACATGATCAGATTAGTCACAGCAATGACCCCACTTACGGTACAAAAATTTGTTTTCGTCAAGGTTTTCTAAAGGAATAGAACCAACATATATATAATCATGTTATATAATCATATAATATATCTATGGTTATAAAAAAGGGATTTATTAGATTGGCTTAAACACCAGAAGCTGGATAGTCCCACAATTGCTGTTTGCATGGTGCAGAGCTAGAGGAACCAGAAGCTGCACAATCTAAACTGACACTTCAGGACAAGAGGGATCAAAGATGTGACCCCAGTCCAGAACCAAAGGTCTGGAAATCTGGAGAGTCACTGGGCAGAATATGCTTTGGAAGAGTGAAGGACCTGGAGAACTGATGTCCTCAGGGAAACACAGCAACAATCAAAGCCATTCAAAATGAAGCAAGCTTGCATCTGCTGCTACTTCCTTATTCTTCCAACTTTTGGTCCATCCAAGCCTCCAACCTATGAAATGGTTCTGCCCACACTAGGAATGGGTCTCTGCTTCATTTCACAGTCCTACATGCCAATCATTCCTAGAAACACCCTCATTTATACACCCAGAATTCTTTCAATCTTAGAATATATCTTAATCCAATCAAGCTGACAATTCAGATTAACCATTACAGTCCATTTACCTACATTCTTAAAAGATCTATCCCTTATGACTCTATTGTGTTTTTGGTTTGGGGAGAGCAAAGGTTCTGTTAATTTAAATTACCTTTATAACATTTACTAAAGACTCTGCTGCTCTTTATTTGAAAAGTTGTGACAACCCTCTCTGAATTTCAGATTCTTTTCTCATGTAATACTAGGTTAAGATACCATATTTTGTGCCTGTGCTCAGATAGATATCAATACACAATCCTGTCAGTTAAGGCTTCCTCTATGATGCTTAAATGAAGATTTTGAACCGTTAGCTCTGCTTTTCTAATTGCTGAAAACCCTGTCACATGGTTAGTTTCAGCATCTTTTAAGCAAAAGATTAATTCATAAAATTATATAAATTCCAACTTCCAGAATAAACCTAAGATTTTGAATAACAAAATAAAAGAATAATTGGTTTTGACTTTTGCCTATGCAAAGTCCAAAAATAAATATGTTAAGGCTTAATGACAAATTGCTATATTGATGTCATGATACCTAAGTTCCAACATTGGGTCTACTACTAATGAACTGATAGATCCTAGAAAGTCACTTTATTTCTCTCAAGCTCAGTGATTTAATCTGTAATGTGGTTGGATACAGTCTTCTAGTCCAATTCAGATTTTATTTCAGAGTGCTAACTTGTTAAGGTTATATGTCAGAGACTGTAGGTGTAAAGTGAAAAAGGAATTGAGAGAAAAAGAAAGACATTTACTTTGGTTGGGCCATGGACAATGAGTAATGAAGATCTGGAACACATGGTTCATTCAACATTTTATAAATACAAATATAATATGAATGCTATGTTACCATTATTAACCTATTATGCATAATGTGTAATTTAAATCCCTATTGATTTATCCACATACTCTCATATTATATATATTTTTTTTTGTTTTGTACCATGTATTAAACTCAGAGGTGCATAACCACTGAGCAACATCCCCAGTACTTTTTATATTTTATTTTGAGCTAGGGTCTCACTAAGTCACTCACAGTCTTGCTAAGTTGCTGAGGCTAGATTTAAACTCATGATCCCTCTGCTTCAGCCTCCTGAGCCACTGGGATTACAGGTGCACCACCACCCAGTTCTCATATAATATTTCTTTAAACAAAATTAAGAGTTTTTTTTATTTTTTAATTTAAACTTTTTTATTTTAATGCATTATCATTATACACAATAGTAAGGTTCATTTTACATGTTCATATATTCACATAAAATACTTTTGAAAATATCAGTGGTAAATTTGTAACTGCACAGTGGAGTAAAATATTTACATTGATTTCAAATTCATAACCTCATTCTCCTAAACAATGTACCTTAAATAATTGGGCTAATAGAGGGGAAAACTTCATTATTTGAATTCTATTTCAGTGATATCATTAACAAGTATTTTTGTCACTCAAAATTTTTTTTTCAGATTGTTAAACGAAGTGCGAATTGAACACATGTTGTAAAACTGAACTACAATATATCAACATTTCTACAAGACATCATAGCACAGACATTTCAGTGATCTTCAAAAATCTGAATAAAGAAGACTCGGAATTGCAGTTAATGCAAAATTGGTGACAATCATGGCATCCCTGTTTTCCATAATGTACTCATCATTTACATGTGTATGCATTTGTAAACACACATACAAGATATTTTTTCTAGATTTTTGGCTGCTTAGATTTAGATAGAATTTTTAAATAATTACTATATATTTACACACTACTTTAGTTCACAGAAATATTTTTAACACCACCATGGGTGTTGATTTATCTTTTTAATTCATTGATCTTTCCCATCTTTTCTATCATTATCACAAAGGGTATCATGAAAGAAGCAAAATAAGCTGTCATTTTGTTCTGAAGAAAACATATTTGGTTCAATTATTATTGAAATTCCAATTGATTATTTCACTGTGTGTACAATACATTCTCAGTCAAATAGACATCCATGAAAACACATTCCCAATAAATCATTAACATCACAGTATCACCAGGGAACTTTTCATTTCAGACTTTTGCTAATTGGCTGTGGTGGGGCTTCTGATTTGTGAACAGATCGTTTGAGTCCCTCTGTCACTCAGGCTGTATCTATCAATACTGCCAGTCAAGGTTACTGGAGCATAGCATTACTCACAAAAAGAGTAGAAAAGTGCACATGTATAGGTCGCTATAAACCTCTATGTTGCTAGTGAAAAGAATGAAAAGCATATAGATCTTTGTCAATGGAAAGAACTTCAGAGATCATCAACTACCTCATTTTACAGATAAGGAAAATCAAATTTAGAGACATACAGATGCTCTTGATCGGACAACTAATTTAGAGGCAACAGCAAAGATGAACATCCTGGTCTCATGATTGTCACTCCATTGCTTTTTACACTTCACCTGCTGCAGGTTCTGTTGGCAGTGGATCAGAAGTTTGCAGTTAACCCTGGAGCATTTCTCTTCATTTTCTCTTATTTCTTATGTATAAATACAATAGAGCACTCAAAGTTTTGGATATTGTTGACAAACTAAATCACATAGAAAGACTAGGGACAGTCTTTTCTAATTATGTAGGCTATAAGTTATAAATAAAACTCAATTCTGTTGTTGTAAGAATACATGATTCCCTATTAATCTGGTCAAATGAGTCAGTGAACACAATTCCACAGCCTTGTGTGGACTACAACTTACTCTTCCACTATTGCATTCTGCTCATGACATGTTAGCAAAAATATGAAGTTTTACCTGTGTCAACACTGTATTCTCTCTCTTGTTGCTGCTTCCTTAGCAGTAAGCTTTCTCCCCATTTCTTATCTTCACGTTCATGAGCCAGTTCCGGAATAGAATCACAGACTGGTGAGCTTCCAAAATCTCCTTCTTTGCCTGCTGCAAACTTTGGAAATGTATGCAACTAAAATAGATATCCCTCCTGAATTCTTAAGTGTGAAGGATTATTCTGATAAAACCATCAGGGTTGGTGCACAGGCTTTTGCTAGTCATTTACCATTTTAAAGATGAGCATAAAGATCTCTTGGCTAAAGTTCCATTTATGGTTGACTTTACTTAGAGAAAAACAATTCTTAAATTGAAAACTTGAAACAAACTAATGTGAAAATACTTTTTTTCCTGAAAATAATTACTAGTTGTTACTTAGTTTGTAAATCCAAAGTAGGTGACATGGTTGTTATAATTTCCTAAATACAAGGCACTTTATAAACAAGATGTTTACTTTCCAAGGTATTTTTAATCCTGGTAACACAGATCAAACTCCTAAGTAATAAGTATGGGGAAATCACAGAGTGGTAGATTTCAAAATTTTGCTCCCTTTTATTCATTGTTTTGTCTTCCTTTCCTAAACTTCTTTAATTTGTTCTAGTTTCATAGTGGTAGTAGTTAACTAAGTACTCAGAAGATCAAATACGAAGATTAACCTATTTGAAGGACAATTTAACACAAGCTTTCTCCTTCTCTTTCTTTCAATTTTCTGTCTTTATTTCGTTGCCACCACATAACTTTACCTTTGACTTCTCACTCCTCTCACACCCTGCTATCTCTTTTGTCACTTTTTTTTATATTTGCCCTATTCTAGCATTATCTTTTCCTGAAAAACTTAAAAGCATTTGGTTCACAAAAATTGAAGTGGAAAAAGCTGCAGTGATAGTGAAAAATATATACAAGTCCATTAAATTATCTCTTGAGTAAACATATTGTATGAGATGAATTGAGCAACAATGATTGGAAAGATTTAATAAGCTAAAAAATGATGCCTGAAATTTTGAAAATAAATTTAAATAGCAAACCAGTTTTTTTTTAAATAAAATTGTAAATGGCACCACCAGTTATATGAAACGCATGTTTATTCTCTTTAGAGAAGGCTATGTAATAGGAGATTTGCTTCTAGTAAGGTATGCTGAAATTCTAACACTGTACACAGAAACACATAATATGCTAAATTAAAATGAAAAATAGGGTTCGAATATCCACCTGAGCACATACAGATGTCTAATTTGTTCACCAGAATATGGTAAGTATGGTGCAGTCACTACAGTATAAAATATCTGTAATAAAAGAAGAGTCGTGCATGCATAAGTACACATAGTCAGAGAGGAGTCTCAGGAGCTTATCTCAGGAACTTAAAAGAATTCTGTTTTCTATTCATTCATTTCATGATTTATTATAACCGTTCTATAGAGCAGCACCCAGCAGAGAAAGCATAGTTAAAGTTGGCTTGTTGCTGCCATCATAAATCCCCCTTTTTGAATGATTTATAACTTCATTGTTTTTATTTGCTTTTTCCTGAAACTTGGCATATAGGTACTTAAACTGTGAATCATTATTTCCTCAAATTTAATTTAAGTCGGTTTAGTCTTTCTTTCTTTCTTTCTTTTTTTTTTTTTTTTCCTATCAACCAGAGAAGCATAACAAAGAGTCACATGGGACATCACAAATTCTATGTTCCTGAAATAGGGCAGTTGCCAACAGGAAGCAGATAATAATTATCATATGAACATCTTTTTTAAAATCCCTGCTGGACAAAATGAGTATGTGGAGTGTTCTAGGGCAATTCAGTCCTCTTTTAAAAGCCAGTTTCTTATTTTAGTCAGTGGAGCATATTTTTAAATAAAACTTGCAACTTTGCGACCATAGTTACAATTTACTACATTAAAAATGTTAAAAATAAAATGTAATACTAATTAACATTCTCTGAAAACCTGATTGAACAGTGACTTGCTCAAAAATTCAAAACATTCTTTTAAAAACAATTATGGGTTGAATGTGGCATTGTTCTTTTTTTAATTTTGAAAGCATTTCTCACTTTTTCCTTAAAAATAAATATTACATTTAGCATAATGCAGAAAACAGGTATGATTACAAATCTTTCTTTGAATAATAGAAAATTTTATTGTTAACTGAAGCTCAAAATTGCTTCACATACTAATTGAGTACTATAAACATACCCATGGGTTTTGTTTTTATGTAAGTATACACTCATTATTTAATATGTTTAATTAGATAGTTTTTTTTTTTTTTAACTTTAAGACATGTTTGTAGCATATAATTATATCCAAGTTATTTGTAGTTGTATATTGTTTGGAAAGGCATGTATTTCCTGCAACCTCACTAACCATTCCTATGCTGTTGCTATCTCCGTCTGTTGTATCCCATGTTACATTTTTATTGATAGCATATCCAACTCTTTCTTTTACCCTTGACCTGACCTTCTTGAGAAAACTCATATTCTCTTCTGATTTCACTTAACATCTGTTTGTTGATATTTCTAAATTTATGACTGCAGCCCAAGTTTCTCTTTTGTGCTTCTTAAAACTCTGCCCTGTGACCTAATGATGTCTACATTTACCCAAAGATTGTCCTTTACATTTCTTAAGTTCCCTCACATTCTTTCTTTTAATCTCAATGGAAATTATAATTATGCATCCTGTTCCTCAGGTCATACCCTTCAGCACCTTTATTTCTGAGTACAGTTTTTGTCACTGAAAGTTAATTGAAAACATTTCTACAAAATAATTTAATGAACTCCTCCAGCATTTTACATATATCTTGGCATTCCAAAAATTTCAGCATATTATCCTACTATGGAATTTTTAATTATCTATATTCTTATATTTCTAAATAAATTCTAGGAAGTACTCAGCTCATAGCATAGGTTCAAGAAATTTTTGTTTCTTGAAACATTGAAATGAAATTGAAAACATTTAATATAAAAGCATCTGATAGGTTTTTAATGTGGCTTGTGCCCCAAAGAATCCATATGTGGAGGCTTGGTCATCAATACAATTGTGTTGGAGTGGTGGGACCTGTAACAGGTGGAACCTCAGAGTAGATCAATCCTTAGGTCATGGGACTGCTGTCCCCAAAATGAACTGATCTGGTTCTCATGGAATCCAGGTTTCTTTTCATGAAGAATTGTCATAAGAAGCAAGACTGGCTATTCCCTCTCGCTCTGTATTTCTGTCTTGTGATGTGATCTCTCCCTCTCACACTGGTTTCTGTCATTGTGATGCTATCTACCAGGAGGATCTCACTGGAGTTGGTGACAAGTCACTGAACCTCCAAAAGTGTGAATTAAATCTTTTGTCTTTTTAAGTAAAAAGACTCAGATATTTAGTTATAGTACAGAAGTAAAAAGAGACTAGTACATAAAATTGGTACCAAGGAATTGGGCTTTTACTATAATTATACCTGAAAACAGAGACAGAAAGAGGTTGAATGAGTTTGGAGGAGCAGGCTACAAGGCTGTAAGTAGAACATTATCAGTGATTCTAATGAGTGTTCAAATGATGGGGAGACTAGGAAATTAGTTTAAAATAAAAATGAAATTTTAATTAGGAATTAAAGAAGTGGCCACCCTTGTTCTTCCATTGCAGAAAACTTGGATGAATTCTGTCCATGCCTAGAGCTTTAGAGATAAGCATATTTAAAATGCTAGGCAAGGTTATTTGGCCAAAAAAAATTTAAAGCACAAAACAAAGTATCTGGGCTACTGCCTGGCTGTTATTGGTTATTTTTAAGCATATTTACAGTAAGACTCTGAAACAAAAGGAAACAAAGTGAAATTCAGAAATCAGAGAAAGAGCAAAATGGAAAATACATGTTGGGGATGCAGCTAAGCAATGCTTACTAAAGAGATTAGTATGTATAAATGTGAGTCATGTACTAATCTTCCAGGCAATTAGAAAAATGCTTTGAGGGTTTCTCGGAAATCTTCAAGGATTCCCCTTCAATTAGAGATGCAGAGACCTTCCAGGGAAGAACTATTTCAGGAAGATTCCCTGGGGAGTTCTCCATAGACTAACCACCCAGGATTGTGTCAGTATTTGTCACCCTGCTTATATCTGACAATGTGTGCCATGTCGGCAACCATCTTTCAGATGATCCCAGGATAGTTTCTGCATCAGCAGACCTTTGTGGCACCTATGTAGTGCTGATTTTGCAGGTACACAGAATATCAGAAATTGGGGGTCATGCCAGCTTCCACCTAGATTTTAAAGGAAAGCCTAGAAAGCATTGTAGACAATCTGCTGCAGAGTTGGAGCTCCTGCTGAGTGCATTTTCATGGATGGCAATGCCCAGTGCAATCATGGGAGTGGAGAGAGGCTAGCGCCATAAGGAATGTAGAACTATCAGCAATGCTCAAGGATGGCTGAGGAAAGGTGCAAAGAGTATGCAAAGTTAAACTGAGAAGGTAAACAATGTGATGTGACAGCAGCAAAGCCACAAGAGGGGAGATGTCTGAGTACTTAGGGACGACTCCCCAGGCACACTGTGCAAGACATGCTGAACTTGAATCTTTAAGATTTCATATTTTCCTTTCTGGAATTTGGTCTTGATTTTGGTCTTTTACTCCTTTATATTTTCGTTTCCCTCTTGGATTGGAATGTTTATCCTATCCCTGTCCCAGTATTGCATCTTAGAATGATGCAAATAGTTTTCTGATTTTATAAGTATTCCCAGCTGGAAAATTTTGCCTTGAGTTTCAGATGAGACTTTGAACTTGAAATTTTGAGGGATGTTGGAATAAATGAAGAGTTTGATCCAGTTAGTGACAGAGTGAGAACTTTGCATTGTGAGAAGGACATGAACCTCTGGGGTCCAAGGCAAAATAATATGGTTTAGATGTCTATTGTTCTTCAAGGATTCAGATGTTGGTGGCTTGGTGCTCAGTGTAGCAGGGTTGAGGTGATTGAGTCTAGTGAGAGATACTCAGGTCACTGGTGGTATTTTCTTCATAGTGAATTGACAGAGTAAGGCAGGAAGATAGATCTCCCATAGGCAGCCAGGATAAGAGCCTTGGAGAAGGACAGAAGGAGAGAGGAACATAATGACAACCTAAAAGGAGACAGCAAGTCTGAAAGATATCTGTGACTCGCTGCCTGCTAGCGTTAACCACAATGATTTTTCAGTTCTTTACAGCTTCAATTGCAGAGGCCTTTCGTAGTTACCTTTGCCCTTACCCCTAGCAATGACAAACCACAAGCAGACCCCTTCCTGAAATGCTTCCATTTTCTAAAAGATGCTTCAAGAACCAATGGGTGAGATCCATCTTCTTAATTATATAAATAAGGGATTTAAATTTTGCACTTCTGATTGGCTTATGGAACTCAGAGTTTAGAATGCTTGATTGGTCTTTGCCAGCACCCTCACACCACCAATCACCTGCACTGGGCCACCAGATATACCTTTACAAACACCGAGGCAAGAGACACCCTTTGGCGTCCCTCTCTTGGAGCCCCTCCCCATCAGGCATTCTGCTTTCTTTCTTCATATTATTCTAATAAATCCGATTACTCTCACCTTGTGCCCATGGATTTCATTCCTCAAATTTGTGAGAAAAAGAACCCAACTGCCTAGATCCAGTGTTATAATACTACTTGTGGAACTCTGGTTTGTTCTCATGAGATGGTTGTTATTAAAACAAAAAAACTAGATCCTCTCTCATACCCTGGCTTCCTGTCTTCAGTATGGTTTCTCCTTTCCACAGGGGCTCCTATCCTTGTGATGATGTCCTCAGCAGAGCTGCTGCCACAACCTTAAATCTCCAAAACTGTGAGCTAAATAAACTCTTCATAGAATCCAACCTTGGGTATTTTGTTACAGTAACAGAAAATGGACTGATACAACACCTTAATAGATTTAATTGTATGTTAAATTGCTTGAATCTGACATATTTTTGGAATTAATATTTATGTATTATAATTATTTTTATAGTTCACTATTTGCCAATTATATTCATATTTTATTAAGTATTAAAAAGGAGGTTATATAAGTTATCATTTATTCATGACTACCAATGACTTAGTTTCCAGCAAGTGCAATAACATTTTATTGACATTTTCCCAATTAATTTATATGAATGATACAAATGATCTAAATTTAATTCATTTGTATATTATAATCACCTATATTTTCAAATAGTTCCTTCTTTGAAATATGATTATTGCAAAAATTGCTTTTTTAATTCAGTTGAAATATTTAGTGCATGTATAAAATATCTTTGCTTCATTTATAGATCTTTGTTAGATGAGAACAGAAGTCAGGATGTTTTAATTAATTTGTATATTTTGGGACCCTTTCCTGTGTATGTTTAATTTTATAACATAAAGAGATAAGAACAAAAATTTTAATAAATGATTTTTATAAAAATCATAAATATCTACTAAAATCTTAAAACTTATGTGCTTCTAAATGTGAATACTCTTCTAAAAATGATTTTATATTTGTAGTTTTGGATTGAATATAAAATACCAAGTGACTAAAGGAAGTCAATAAAATAAATTTTGTGTAATTGAATATCTGAATTTGAGAAAATATCAAGCAATTAAATATTTATTTCTCAAATGTTGATAAAAATTCAGGGTTTTAAAATATTAAAATATCAAATATAATAACAATTACCGATTTTACTTTTGTCTTTTAAAATAATGAAAGTATTCCTATATATTATTTACTGTAATTTGCATACAGAAAAAAGTTTTTTGTTTTTTTCTGATTAGCAAGTTGCTTCAATGACGTTGTCATTTTAACTTTTAGGACTTTATATTCTCATCAAGGTATAATTAACATGAAATAAACTGCATTTACAAAATGTATACAGTTTGATGGATTTGCATGCACCCACGGAACTATCACAAAAAATTAGAATAATGAATATACTTATCACTCCCAAAAGTTTCATCAAGACTTTCTATCACACCCTACTTTGTCCTGTATGCTCTGAGACAAAGAAAAAATGTAATTTCTGAAATTATAGATTGCTTTGAAATTTATAAAATATTATAAAATTAAAAATAACGTAGTATTATTCTCTATTGCTTGGTTTTGGGATGTACCCATGCCATTATATGTTATTACTGCTTTGATCTATTTAATTTTATTTAGTTATCCTAGAACTAGTTTATCCATTCAACTCTTGATATGTAGGTTGTCTTAGTCCCTTAGCATTATGTTTTAAAGAGTAAAGTTTTCAATTTTGTTGTTCATTTTATCAGTTCTTCTTTGTGGATGGTACTGATGACACAAAATACTTTCACTTATTAGGTTTTACATTTTTTTCTATGATTAATTTAAAATCAATTTTGTGTATGATAAATGCTTTTGGAATGTGTCTATTTACTTTTTAGCTCTCTCAATTGTTGTTTCATTTTATTCGAATCTCCATTGTTAGGTGATACATGTTTAGAGTTATATCCTTTTGATGAATCTCTGTCTTTACAAAATGATTTTCTTTGTAACCAGTGATATTCTTACCTCTGAAGACTGTTCTGACTGATGTTAAAACAGGAATTCTAGCAGTCATTTCTTTACTTAGTATAGTATATCATTTCCTACCTTTAATTTTAACCTACCGCTCACTCTCTATATTTAAAACATATGTAAGCAACACATAACTGATTTTTTTGTTTTGTTTTACCCACCATGACAATAAAGGGCTTTCAATTCCTGTTGAAGTTATTTACTTGTAATGTGATTACTAATGAATTTAAATTAATTTTATCATTTTGCTCCTTTTAATTTGCCCCATCTGTGGTTTGTAAGTGGGGAGGCACATAGAAGCAGAGAATGCCATCCGTAATCCCACAATTAATGAAAGTTCCAGTTTTGTTGTAGTCAATTTCCTTCCTTGAATGTATACATGGATGGGAAAAGTTGCTTTGGGAATACTGCTAGTAACCTTGTATTTTTTATACAATCTGTTATTTAAGCATTTTATATTATGCTAAATTACTTTAATATGTCACCTTAAATGAAATCGTAAGATCATTCTTCATATCAGGCATACAATAGGCATACAATAATATATATTCTTGTACTTCTTCTTTGTTGTTTAAATCATGAATCATGTCCAAGTTTTTATTATTATTAATAATACTACTAATCTACAAAATTTGTAGCTTTCATATCTATATATTACTTAGGATAAATTCTTAAATGCTAAATTATCCTTTGAACTCTCTCCACTGTCCACACTTCCATTTATTGAAATATAATGGAAGAAATCTCAGTTACTTTGCAAGATAAAAATAATCTCAGTGTTCACATTTGCTTCTGTTGTTTATGTTGACTATTCTTGCATGTATTTATTGATATTTCATTTCTTTTATGAATTTTTTTTGATGTATTGACATAGTATTCTCTGACTCCCTAATGTATCTCACTTGATTTGATAGAGTACTTAAAGTATGTATTTGCTACAGTAATTTCTCACTTTTAACTTTCTTTGATTTCACTCATTATATTTTTAAGTTTAAAAGTATAAATACTTTAGACAATGCTATATATTATTCCTTTATAATTTTACCTATAGTTTTCATTATCTGGATGTACTTTTCCAGTCAAACAGTTTTTAACAAATTGTTTTGGTTTATTTATTTGTATTTCTCATTGTGGAAATTCATTTTACACAAAAAATCACCCTAAAATTAATTTTAGTATTTGGTAGCAAGTGAAGAGTAAACATATCTACTCCTTTCATTCCCTTAACAGTAAATTTTCTCTTAAAAAGTCACTATTTACATCCTGAGCTTACTTTTTCTTTACAAAATAAGTGATAACATATTGATTTTTCTAGCAAATCTTAGATAAATAGTATATATCTTATTTGTAATTCTACATTAATAAATAACAAAGCATACTGTAGTCACTTCAGACTATTACTAAAATGGACCATATATTTTACCAATTATACTGTAGGTCTTTCACCATTTACAACTTACTCCTTCCTACAGTGCTTAGTGTAAAAAATCAATTGTAAAATTAATGAGACTTCTAACTTGACTTTAGGCTTAAGCTGAAGGCTTCATGGATAAAAATAATGAGTGCCCATTTTGAATACTGAATTTAGCTATAAAGCTTGGAGAAAGGACTGAGAAGAGGAAGTCAGGGAAAAAAAAAAAAAAAAAGAATCATCGTGACTAAATTCTCACTTCCAGAGGCTCTCTGCAAGTGGAGGCTAATCACGTGTTATCCTATCTCTGTTAAGAAAAGGAATCAGCATTCCTATTTTTTTTTTTTTTACACACTCACTTTTTAACTTGTCTCTTGTACTTATTTACAATTTTCAAGTTCTTATAAAATGTATGGCTTCTCCATGCCTTGCACTTGTTGTTCAATGGAGATCTGCTTACACCACAATTCACCATAGAATTCAGGCTTTGCTCTTACCTTTCATGGTTACCCACTCACATCATGTAAGGCTTGAACAAATTTATTGTCCATGTAGATGACCAATCCAAAACCATGACCTCATATTTACTTTATTTCTGAACTCCAGTGATTTATTATCTATGGCCACATCTTAAACATTTTTTAAAAAGCAATATGACTGTAGATCTACAAAATTTTTTCCACATCTTTAGCTCTAAACAATCTTCTTGATAATCTTCTTCCTAGATTTATTTTACACAATCTCTGAAATCTCCATTTCTATTTTCTTTCATGTCCTACACTTCTATTACATCTGATCTTTTTATTCAGTTACATTTTGTTCTATCTTGTGACTTGATTCTGAGTTACATCAGCATCCTTTTCCCCTCTCCATGCAGACAGAACCTATGTTAAACCTTACCAGTGTCTTCTGTTTCTATACGTTATAGAAATGCAGTCAAATGGATAGATTGATTCTTTCAGGAAGGCACATTCTCCAAGACCAGCTGAACCTTCCAATTCCAATCATCAACTCCTTTACTTTTCCTTGATCAACTACAATGTGCATTCCCTGTGATGATTATTCTAAATCTTAATAAATCCTCATAAATGCTATGTTCAATCTCCACAATAGACAATTGTGCTTCCTAGGATATGGAGAGAACTAGAAATAATGAGAATATCTTTTAATGTCCCACCCTATACCCTCAGTAAAATATCAATTCTGCAGGCTTGCTGTTAACCATCCCCTTTGCCACCTGGGTTTTCTACTCAGATTTATGTGTAACCTGTGAGAGAATGGGAATCATATTTCCATCAAATATTTGAAATAGGCTGCAGTTTATATATTAGAATTAAAATATGGAAAATATATGTACTATACAACTAAAAGTAATATTCCTGCTCTGTGCTTACCTACTCTAAAATTCATAGTTTAGGATACATGTGTGATGGATTTCCTTTACATGATTGCAAAAGAAATCTGGTTTGGAAGATGAAGCAAGAAAGACCTATAGATTTGTTTAGGTCACTTCACAGAGCCCATCAAATGACAGCAAACATGTCACGGCCTGATCATTTTACAAAGTAACATTTAGTGGGGAGAGTAAGCAGTTCTCCTTTATTTGCTTATGGAAAGGTGATTCAAATTTTTTCATCAATCATATTTAGTATTTTTTTCTGCAAGAAAATAATGCATCTTTAGTTATTTTTGTAAATTTATGCTGCTTTTTCTTCATTCTTGCATGGTTCAATGTAATGGTAAATGAGATCCAACAGACACATTAGGCTCACCAAAATCCCAACTCAGAAGTCAAGAATTTTCCTTTAAGTTATATTTAATTAAATTAGATTCTCAAAGAAAATACAATTTTAATATTACATGAATTTTTTCAGAGAGATCACTCGGTAATTTTAAGGATTTACTAAATATTTCAGAGTTACACTAGGGACTGCTCATACGTCTTATTTGGGGGAGAGGAGGGGTAGTGCCCTTCACAAAGATTCAGCATTCATATTCTAGTTTCAGCTGCATCATCAACCCAGCCCATATCTGAGTAATGCTGAGCTCAATTTTTTGATAAACAAAATGAAAAAATTACCCAGGTTTATATCTGAGGTCTTGCTCACTTTTAATATTCTAAGACTATATTTATTTAAATGCCCTCTATGTCTTAGAATGATTAATACACAAAGGACACTGCAAAGAATACAGTAAACAATTTTCCTGGTACCTTGCTCAAATCCATAGTGCTACCAGTTAAATTACAGGAGACTTTGATTATGCATAATCATTTCTTTTTTGTTTCAGTTTTAAAAATTCCAAAACTCTCTGATCTTTGATGCCGCTATAATGACACAAATGCACATAAATAATTTACTATCTTCTGCATTATTTAAAGGAGCAATTTTCCTTTTTTACTTGAGAACATAAAGGCTGAAAAAATACTACACATAACACTTAAGTACTGGTAGGAAATTCTTAACCATATTTTTATTAAATTAAATCTAATATAAAATTGACTTAATTTCTTAGCATATTAATAATTTCTAAGAAATTAATATTCAAGTTTCTTAATTTGATTAATACAATGCAATATTTAGAATATTTGCATAATTTGGTGAACATAAAATTCCCTTATGAAAATGGCATGATGTTGTACCGTGCCTCAGTGAAAGATGTATTCAAAGTGCAACATAGATAAACTGATCATCATATAAAATAAAAGAATCATGGCTATTTCAGATTTTACAGTGGAAATAACCCTGTTGTCTAAATTATTGTTAAAATACTCATCCATTTTCATTCATATGTGCAAGAAGCAATTTTCTATATACTTTTAGGCTATCATATTGCAACATATTGAATGAAGAAGCAAATATGAAAACCTAGACTTTTTTTTAAAGCTACACATTAAACGAAATTGCAAAACCCTATGGCAATATAATACAAAATAAAATAGGTAGCCTATACTACTTACATTAATGTGGATTATTTTTTGTAAATTAATTAACTAATTTATATTTTTAATTTTTATTGTCTAATAGAGTAAATATTAATATATGATATTCATTATAAAAAGCTCTTAAATGCTGTAAATTTTTCAAAAACATAAATGGATGTTAAAGTCAGCACATTTTAGAACCACTGACCATTGGCATCAAATAATATTTTATACAACACAATAAAAAGTCGTTAATATGCAGAGCATAGAATAAGGAGACTGATATGTACTGGAGTATGTTCCATGTATATTAGATATCATTATGCATTAAGTATAAATACAATAAAATAAATAGAATAAAAGGTTTGAATAGAAATGCATAAAACATTAAAATTTTCTATCCATGCTTAGTAGAACTATAAATAATTTCTTTTTTAAGATTCAATTTTGTTTACATAGATAGTCCCCAACTTCTGATGGTTTGGCACATTTTTTAATTTTACAATTATGTGAAAACAGTGCCTATTCAGTTGAAGCTATTTCAAATTTTGATCATTTTTCAGACTATTAATATGTGATATGATATCCTTATGATGCTAGGAAGTGGCAGTGATCTGCAGCTCCCAGTTAGTCTTGGGATCATCATAATCAATTGATACTTTACAGTGCACTGTACTCAGTAAATTACGTGGAATTCAACACTTTATTATGAAATAAGGTTTGCATTAGAGAGTTTTATATTAGAGTTCCAAACACATTCAAGATATGCTAGATAAAGCTCTGATATTCAGATACTATTAAATACTGTTTTAAATTATAATACTTTTCACTTATGATGTGTTAAGGAGAAACTGTTTTTAACATTGTCTTTTTGTAATACAAAAAAATAGCCCTCCCACTGTAAACAACTATATAATTAATTAAATATACAAAGCAACTTTTTAGATCATTTACAACAGGAAAGTACAATAAAATCCCTTAGATAAAGTAGTTGCATGAGCTGAGTCCAAAGTTTGTCAAGATCTCTTTCTTCAGGTGCAGAGAGCTATGTCTGAGTAGAGTACTCTGGTCCCACTGAGGTCAGAGAAGTTATCAGAACCAAAGGCAGGTAAAGAACATGGTCCCTGTAGAGCAGAGAAATATAAATGAAGGACTTGGTATAAAAAGGAACCTGAAAAATCTATTCAGCAAGTTCCAGCAAATCAATAGCAATGATCTGAGTTGTGTATGCCCAGCATGAGACTAGCTAAAGCATTTTGGATAGCTGCTGCTGTGGGTTTGAGAGTGGAACAAAATTCTAGAGGTTGAGCCATCCTGGGGAAAGAGTAGCACCAGGACACTTTATCATCCACATTTTTTCAGATTAGAGAAGTACTGTCACAGTCACAAAATATCTCTGACAATCAACTGAGACATCAGAGTGTCTAGCATTAGGAATATGAACTATACCATAGAGTAAAGCATAAAGTAGCACATTCTAACAAAATCTTAAGTTGATGAGTTCCACAAAGGAAATAAGATGTCATACACTGCATCCTTTCAAAATCAGAAAGCTTAAGAATACTTTGCTTTCCTGGGATCTTCACCAACCAAGCATAAAACGAAGCCTACAAACTTCTAATGTAATCAGTCAACAATGTGACCATGAACTAAAACAAAAAAATAAGAATGTTCAGGGGTAAATCACATAATTTAAAGTCTCTGTATTATATTAGTCATAATTTTCTCACATATATTAAAAAATCACTACATATTGAAAACAACCAGAAATTATGAAACCCATGGATTAAAAAAAAAAAGTAGGCTTCTTTTATGATCCAAAATAAGACAAGATGATCACTTTAACCACTTTTTTCAACACAATATCCGAAGGTCCTACTAAGAACAATTAGGCATAAAAAAGAAATAAAAGACACCCAAAATTGAATGGAGTAAGTCAAAATGTCTTCAGATCACATTTTATATAGGAAACCATAAAATCTCTACCAGAAATTGGTAGAAATAATGAATCAATAACATTGCTGAATTAAAATCTACATGCAAAATCAGTAGCATTGCTATACACTAATATTGAATTATCTGAAAAAAAGTTCAAGAAAATAAACTGAACTACAACAACTGTGAAAAGTTACCCAGTAATGAACTTAGACAAGGATGTGAAATATGTCCACAATGAAAACTGAAAAACTGCTTAAAGAAATTGAAGAGGACAAAAGTAAATGGGAAGTTATCTGATATTCATGGATGGGAAAAATTACCATTGTTAAAATTTCTTCAAGCAAAGTACAAACTCAATGCAATCCCTGTAAAAATACAAATGCAATTCTTTGCAGAAATAGGACCAAAAGTCAGAGATCCATATGTAATCAGATAGACCCCACACAGCCAAAGCAAATCTTGAGCAAAATGAACAAAGCTGAAAGCATCACATCACCTGACCTCAAAATATACTATAAAGTTTAGTAATCAAAACAACACAATACTAGCATAAAAATAGATATGTAGATCAATAATCAATAAAAAGACCAGGAATAAATCCACCCATCTACAACCAAGTGATCTTCAATAAAAGTACAAAGAATTCACATCAACACAGGGACAATCTTTTCAATAAATGGTGCTGGGAAAATTTGATATTCATATGCATAAAATGAAACTAGAGCCTACTTGTTTACCATATAAAAATTAACTCTAAATGGGCTACAGGCTTAAGTGTAAGACAAGACTTATGAAACTACTAGAAGAAAACCTAGGGGAAATGCTCCATAACATTATCGTAGGCAAGGATTTTTTGGATACAAAGTTCAAAAGCTCGGGCAACAAAAGCAAAAATTGACAAGATGACACCAAACTAAAAAGTTTCTTGACAACAAAAGAAACAATCACCAGAGTGAACAAAACTGTAGGATGAGTGAAGATATTTGCAAACTGCACATTGATAAGGTATTAATATTCAGACTATATGAGGAATTACAAAAGTTCAATAGCAAACAAAACAGAACAAAACATGAAACCAAACAACACTATTCAAAATTTACAATAGACCTAAATTAGACATTTCTCAAAAAGGAACATTCAAATGCTAGCAAGTATGTGAAAAAAACACTCAACAACACCAAGCATCTGGAAAATGCGAATCAAACCAAAATGATGTATCGCCTCACTCCAATTAGAATAGTGACGATCAAAAGGACAAAAAGAAAGAAAAGTACAGGTGAGGATGTGCAGAAAAGGAAACTCATACACTGTTGATAGGAATGTAAATATACAGCCATTATGTAAAACAGAATGAAGGCTCATATTAAAAACTGCACTTCCATTTATTCCAGAAATCTATCACTGTGTATGTATTCAAAGGAAATAAAATTGGTACATTTAAGTGACATTTACATTCCCACATTTATTGCAGAACTGTTCACCATAGTCAAGATATGGAATCAAACTAAGTATCTATGGATGAACAGGCAAAAAAAAATGTGGTATATAACATAATGTAATATTATTTAGCCATAAAATGAAATTATGTCATCTTGAAAATCATGGGAAGAACCTAGATGATATTATATTAAGAGAAAAAAATCCAACAAAGGAAGATAAACACTGTATGGTCTCACTTATGTGCAAAATAAAATGTTGATACCATACCTGTTTTAGTGAGCTTTTTCACTGCTGCAACTACAAATGTAGAGAAGTTTATTTGAGGGTTCATGGTTTCAGAGGTCTTAATCCCTAGAAAGCTGGCTCCATCTCTCAGTGCTCTAAGTGAGACTGAACATCATGTTGGAGAGTGCAACAGAGCCAAGCATCTTACATGGTGATAAGGAAGCAGAGAGAGGGATTCCAGTCGCCAGACACAAATATATACCCCAAACCACGCCCTCAATGAACCGCTTCCTCCAGCCACACCCCACTTGCCTCCAGTTAGCACTCAGTTAATCCCATCAGAGATCAATCCACTGATTAGCTTAAGGATACAATCCAATCATTTGTCCTTCAAACCTTGCATTTTCTAACAGGTGAGGTTTTGGGGGATACCACATCTAAACATAACAATGCCAGCAACTAAGGATGGATTGGGGAAGGAAGATGAGGAAAGCTTAGTCAAGAGATATGAAATTACAATTAGAACAAAGAATAATTTCTGGTGCTTTATTGCATAGCAGTTTGACTATATACAAAACAACAAAGTGTCATATTTCCCAAATATCTAGGAGAGAGGATTTTGAATGTTCCCACCACAAAATAATGTTAATGTTTAAGATAGATGTACCAATTACACTGTTTTTAATCATTATACAATGTATAGTTATATCAAAATACCATAGCCCATTAATATGGATAAATACAAATATAAATTTTTAAAAATTAATAACTTATTTAATAGTAATAAAAATGTTTAATTGATCCAGATAATAATTTCAACATAGAGTTAGAAATTTCCAATAAACAATATAATCAAATTCTAGACATTTAAATGTTTAGAACAGGAATGCTGCATGACAAATAAAATATTTATTGAATGGACTTAAACTCTGATTGGACATGACTTAAATAACTTAAAATAAGATCAAGTGAAATTTTCCAATCTAAGCAACAGATTAATAAAGAAGTATGGAGCCATACTTGTTCCTTTGTATATAATATTCTCTCTCCATACTCTGACTACTGTGAAGATTTTTTTCTTTCTTTAATTGCCAATTATCAAATATTCTTGTGAAATAAAATAGGATACCAGAAAAAAATAAATATATATTTATTAAGGTAAAATGTTTAAAGAAATAACGTTCACAGGTTTTCCAAAGTTGATGACAAATACCAATCTAGTAATCTAATAAACTTAACAACCCCAAATAGGATAAAAATAAAATGAATCAGATCTAGGCAAATAAAATACAAACTTTTGGAAATTAAAGAAAAAAATCTTCACAGTAACCAGAGTATGGAGAGGGAAAATTATATACAAAGGAACAAGTATGAGAATGATCACTCTCTTCTCATCAGAAAGAATGAAAGAGTGAAAACAATGCAAATGTATAACATATTTTGCAGTGGAGGTCAAACAGAGACTCTATAGACAATGATATTCAGAGAATGGAGAATTTGTCACCAGAAGAACTGCCAATGAGGAAAGATGTTAGCTGGAAACTGAAATCTAAAGGAAAGAATAAGGAATGTAAGACATAGGTAAGTGTAAGTGTCAACATATTAAAAATACATTTTTCTTCTTATAATTCAGACATAAAAACTTATTTTAAACAAAAGCAAGAAACATTTCAATATGGATCGCATATTCAAAAATAAAAGAAATAACAAAACTTGTTGAAAGGTTTTGAAGCCAGATAATGCAATTATACTCTATTTAACCTAATGTATTGTGATGTGGGATGTAGGAAAAAGATGGAAAAAATAACTCTTTCAAAGCATTCTTTTTTTTTTTTAATTTACTTTTATTGTAAACAAATGGGATACATGTTGTTTATGTTTGTACATGAAGTAGAGGCATACCATTTGTGTAATCATATATTTACATAGGGTAAAGGTGTTTGATTCATTCTGTTAATTTTTCCTTCCCCCCACCCCTCCCAACCATCTTCTCCCTCTATACAGTCCCTCCTTTCTCCATTCTTGCCCCCCTCCCAACCCCCATTATGTGTCATCATCCGCTTATCAGCGAGATCATTTGTCCTTTAGTTTTTTGAGATTGGCTTATCTCACTTAGCATGATATTCTCCAATTTCATCCATTTGCCTGCAAATGCCATAATTTTATCTTCTTTATGGCTGAGTAATATTCAATTGTGTATATATACCACAGCTTTATCCATTCATCAACTGAAGGGCATCTAGGTTGGTTCCACAATCTAGCTATTGTGAATTGAGCAGCTATGAACATTGATGTGGCTGTATCTCTGTAGTATGCTGATTTTAAGTCCTTTGGGTATAGGCCAAGGAGTGGGATAGCTGGGTCAAATGGTGGTTCCATTCCAAGCTTTCTGAGGAGTTTCCATACTGCTTTCCAGAGTAGCTGCACTAATTTGCAACCCCACCAGCAATATATGAGTGTACCTTTTTCCCCACATCCTCGCCAACACCTATTGTTGCTTGTATTCTTGATAATTGCCATTCTAATTGGGGTGAAATGGAATCTTAGGGTAGTTTTGATTTGCATTTCTCTTATCACTAGAGATGTTGAACATATTTTCATATTTCTGCTGATTGCTTGTAGATCTTCTGTGAAGTGTCTGTTCATTTCCTTAGCCCATTTTTTTGATTTGATTATTCATATGCTTGGTGTAGAGTTTTTGTGTTCTTTATATATTCTGGAAATTAGTGCTCTATCTGAAGTATGAGTGGCAAAGATTTTCTCTCACTCTGTAGGTTCTCTCTTCCCATTGCTGATAGTTTCCTTTGCTGAGAGAAAGTTATTTAGTTTGAATCTATCCCAGTTATTGATTCTTGCTTTTATTTCTTGTGCTATGGGAGTCCTGTTAAGGTTATTTGGTTTTTGTTTGGAAGATCTATCCAATGGTGACAGTTGTATGTTAAAATCACCCAGAATTATTGTGTTGTGGTCTATTTGATTCCTGAAATTGTGAAGGATTTGTTTGATGTACAGGGATGCACCATTGTTTGGGCATAAATATTTATGATCATTGTGTCTTCCTGATTTATGGTTCCCTTAAGCAGTATGAAATGTTCTTCTTTATCCCTCTTGACTAACTTTGGCTTGATGTCCACTTTATCTGATATAAGGATGGAAACCCCCGCTTTTTTACTGAGTCCATGTGTGTGGTAGGTTTTTTTCCCATCCTTTCACCTTTAGTCTGTGGATGTCTTTTTCTATGAGATGAGTCTCTTGCAGGCAGCATATTGTTGGGTCTTTCGTTTTAATTCATTCTGCCAGTCTATGTCTTTTGATTGATGAGTTTAGGCCATTAACGTTCAGGGTTATTATTGAGATATGATTTATATTCCCAGTCCTTTGGGCTTATTTTTGGTTTTTAATTTGGCTTGGTTTCTCCTTTGAGTGGATTTTTCCCTAAGGTAGTTCCTCCTTTGCTGACCTACAGTGTTGTTTTTCATTTCTTCCTCATGGAATATTTTGTTGAGAACATTCTGTAGTGCAGGCTTTCTATTTGTAAATTCTTTTAACTTTTGTTTATCATGGAAGGATTTTATTTCATCTTCAAATCTGAAGGTTAGTTTTGCTGGATACAGGATTCTTGGTTGGCAACCATGTTCTTTCAGAGCTTGAAATATGTTGTTCCAGGCCTTTCTAGCTTTTAGAGTCTGGGTTGAGAGGTCTGCTGCTATCCGTATTGGTTTCCCTCTATATGTAATCTGATGCTTTTCTCTCGTGGCCTTCAAAATCCTATTTTTATTTTGACTGTTAGGCATTTTCATTATAATGTGCCTTGGTGTGCATCTGTTGTGGTTTTGTTCATTTGGTGTTCTGAAGCCTCTTGTGTTTGATTTTCCATTTCATTCTTCAGGTTTGGGAAATTTTCTGATATTATTTCATTGAATAGGTTGTTCATTCCTTTGGTTTGTATCTCTGTGCCTTCCTCAATCCCAGTATTTTTTAAATTTGGTCTTTTCATGATGTCCCATAGTTCTTGGAGGTTCTGTTCATGATTTCTTATTATCTTCTCTGTTTGGGCAACTTTATTTTCAAGATTAAATATTTTGTCTTCATTGTCTGATGTTCTGTCCTCCAAGTGGTCTAGTCTTTTGGTGATGCTTTCCATTTTGTTTTTTATTTGGTTTATTGTTTCCTTCATTTCAAGGATTTCTGTTTGGTTTTTTTTTTTTTTTTTTTTTTTTTGAGAATCTCTATCTCTTTTTTGAAATGATCTTTTGCTTCCTGCAGTTGCTCTTTCAACTGCTTATTGGTATGATCGTTTATTGTCTGCATTTGCTCTCTTATCTCATCCTTTGCTTCACGAATCATCTTAATCATCTATAATCTGAAGTCCTTTTTCTGACATTTCTTCTACCATGCTGTCATTGGAGTCTATTAATATAGAATCTATATTTCTTTGGATCATTTTCTTCCCTTGTTTTTTCAAGTTGTTCATGTGTCTTCCCCTCTAGCTGTGCAGATCTGGGGTATTGCAGAATCTCCCTATAGGCTTATAGTGACCCTATAGTTTTCTAAAACCTTTTCTTTAAGGGGAGATCAATATTAGCAGTGCCCAATTCAGACAGCATGCAATCCTAGACCAAATAGCCCCTATGAGGACATTAACAATATTGTCATAATAAACAAAGTGAGTTCAAATATTATCTTCAGTATAACAAACAGATTTGCAATAAGGTCTGTAGTTTCTAATGAGGACAAAGAGGATGCAGAGGGATATAGGATGTAGCTGTTAATGGGATAAGAAAATAATATATAGAAGATCTACATAATAGAAAGGTTGAGAGTGTAAACAAAAGAAATTGGATGTTAGCATGCAAAAAGGGAGAAAGAGACTCTAAAGGAACAGGTAAACAAAAGGAAAAGAGAGCAAGGAAAGTAAAGAAATAAAAACATAAAATTATTCAATAAGGAGAAAAAAGAGAATCTGCAGTATAGCAGTCATATAGTAATGAAACCTCCCAGTCTTCAGTAGCCTGATGCATGAGAGGTACCTGACAGTGAGCTTCAAGTCTCCAGCAGGCATCTCAGGATGGGATTTACCCCACCTAAAGATTGGAGCTACTGCTTCCAGGATTATCCAAGATGGCCGTTCTGGCTTCCAAATGTGTTGGCAAATGGGGAGCTACAGCTCGGGGCGTGGATGTGGTTGTCTGGAGGTCCCAGAGGTGGGTTGAGGTTGGTCAGGCAGGGGTCCTGGAGGTCCAGTGTGTTTGGTGTGGTTGCGGGATCCTGGAGGCGGGGTGCAATTTGTCGGTCTGGGATCCCGGTGATAGGTGCAGTCAGTTGGTCTGGGGGTCCTGGTGTCAGGGAGCAGTCAGTTGATGTGAGGGCCCTGGAGGCAGGGAGTGATCGGTCGGGCTGAGGGATCCTGGAGATGGGGCTCAGTCAGTCTGGCCAGGGGTCATACGGGGCCTGGCTGTTGTCTCCCAAAGCATTCTTGATAAAATATGAGAGTATATAATACTCTAAACATACTCTGATAATTGAAGATTACATTTTGCTAACTCTATACATTTATCTGAAAGCATAATAAGATTCAATTGAAGAAATAAGATGGTATTCCAATTACCAGTGGCATCTTTAGAGGGATCTCTTGCTATTACTATATTTGTCATTTATTTATTTATTTTTTTAATTTTTTCATTTAGTATGCTTTAGTTTATAGCTCCTATTATTCTGTGTTTCTATTTTTTCTTCCATAAACCGATTTCCTATTTGCAAGTAAGCTTGCAGTTCACTACAATGATGTCAATTCTTAGTATTGGGGTTTGTCTGCAATGACCAAAATTCCCTGTGTCCACAGCCTTCCATGTGGGCCACTTTGCCTCACATCCATAAGCCTGGGGGAGCAAAAGGAATTGACTCCAAAATGAGATTCATGTTTTTGTTGTGCCATAATTAATAAAATCCTTTGTGTCTGACCTTGGATTTCAAATCTTCTGAAACCACCCATGAAGTTTGAGGCAGGCATTTAGCCTATAAGTGAGGTATGGTCTCACATCTTTCAGATTCTTAACAGTGTTTCTCAGTTTTTTTTCTTTTATTTGATTATTTAAATATATTGGTAGTAGCTACTATAAAGTCTTTATCATCTGATCCCCACATCTCTGTCAATCTCTGTCTCTTGTACTGATTTTCTCTTCCCAATTGTAGGTTACAATTTTCTATCTCAAATATATGATATTTTATGGTGAATATTATACAATTATATAGTTCAGAACCCTATCTTGTGGTTTTCTTCAAATATATATTTAGGGCTTTTCTTTTTCTTTAGTGAAAAGCTGATTTATTATGGATCATCTCAATCTTATCACATCTTGCTTCAGTCTCTACTCTTAAAATGGTGACTCTCTGGAGTCTTATTTAAATTTTGGTCAGATCAGTGAGGCTTCTTTGCTCTGACTTGTCAGACTCTAATGTCTTGGTACCATGCAATTTCAGGAACTGCCACCCAGCCCAGTTAGAAATCTTTGTCTCTCTTTCTTGCAAAGGCTAGCATAATCTGACCCTAAGTATTCTAGTTTAACATTGGATATATAGTCATAGGCATAATTATACTAATTACTAATGTCCCTTTTTCTTCTTCTTTTTCCAGCATTCTGTACACTGGCTAGCTGGACTAATCAGAATCTCGTGAGCTGCCCCAACCTGCTATGTCAGTCTCCTCTACTTAACAATGCTGTTGTTAACTATCTGGGCTCCCCTTACCTGTCCTATCATATGACAGATCTTCTATTACAACTCAGAATTATGTATTGCAAAATTCCTGACAATTATTTCTATTTGTTATCGCTAATTTGTATTTACGTTTGATGTGTGGTAACATCTAATCATTTCTAAATTATTTCTGAAGTGTTTAAATATGTTCATTGTAAAATCACACAATATTTTCTGTTCAATAAAAACATTTTCCAATTTTTAAATTTCTGATTATTGAGGTTGATTTATTTTGGAACATCCATCTCAAAATTTGTAAATTTCCCAGTGATGATTTAATTGAAGTTAAAGAGGACCTCTACTTTTATTAACTTACAGTTGTTTAAAAACATATCTGTTCATGTCATATTTAATTGATATAGAAATTTGCTCAAAAATTTCCATGCATGTATATTTTAAAGCTTATTTTAATAATATACCATTATTATTTCCACTTCCTTCAGAGCTATTTTGACAATAACAATAGCTTATAGATGAAGAATTTGATAATTAGCTATTAGAGAGAGTTTTTAATACTGGGTAGTGCTCATAAACATTCTATTTTCATCACAGAGAGATAAGAATACAATTTTAATTATAAAAATGAGAACATTCTATAAAATATTAATGGGAAAATAAAGGAAAAACCACTGTAAATACTTTCCTTTGCCATGTTAACCAATCAAGAGATTTTTTACTGGGACAAATGGCTAATATAAAAACTGCTTTGTGTGGTAATATTCAGTATAAGTTATTTATACAAAGTCATATGGATGGAAATGGTGCCAAGAATGAAATTGTTTTATCTCTGTCGATAACACTGTGATTTAATGTACTAGAGATAAACATATATTATTCTTTCCTCTCTGAAATTATTTAGGATCAACCATGCAAGATGACTTTGTAAATTGTTTTATGTAAACAAGTTCCCAAAGGAATGTTTTTCTCACTGTCCCCAAAGTTGAAAGTAGGGTAAAGTAATGTGTGTGAGATGTTAAATACATACTATTTATTTACAAGTATATCAACTAATATCACCATAAAATAAAAAGGCACACACACAAAAATTACTGGAAATAGCAACATGCAAGAATATCAGAGTTTTGCAACTGTACAGAGGATTTTACTTAATTTAAAATACAAAATGGCATGTTGGGGATGTAGTTCAGTGGCTTGATTAACACACCCAAAACCTGAATTTGATCTCCAGCACCACAAGAAATAAAACAAAACACAATCACAAAAGTACCTAAGTAAAATAGTAAAAGGAGTATTTTAAAATATATTTTCATTAAAATCTTACCACATAAATTGATATTTCAAATATATGTATATATACATATTGTTGTTATTGTTGTTGTTGCTAACAAAACCCACAATGAAAAGAAAGTACAGTGGAAGGAACCCAACAAGTAAATGGTGTACCAACCAGAGGGTGATTGAAAGGCAGGGATTGTGAATCATACCAATGTGCCATTTGAGACTCAAGTGTTAAAATTTTGTTTTGAATAAATTGAGGTATAACATTAGAAGAGCATAATTATTAAGTTTAAAGAAACTTCAAGGTCAATAAGAATTGAAGTATTCAGACCTAATGACAATACCCATAATAATAACAGCTAATATTTTTAAGCATACATTGTGGTGACATTTTGAAGATAGGAGTAATTTTTAGTTTTAGTTTTTTTTTTCCAAACACATTTGGGTTATTGGTAGTAACAGATCCACATTTTAACTTTTTTTTATTATTTTTATTTAGCCTTTAATTTTTTACAGACTGCATTTTGACTCATTGGTACATCATTTCGTTTCTATGGTTGGGCACCATGTAGATTCATACCATTCATGTAATCATACATGCACATAGGGTAATGATGTCTGTCTCATTCCACCATTTTTCATACCCCCTCCCTCTCATTTTCTTCTACATATTCTAAAGTTCCCCCATTATTCTCTCATTCCCCACCCCACCCCATTATATATCACACATTTTAACTCTTGAGGTTCAGTTTTTGTCTTTTTTGTTTGCATAATTATAGAGTGGTATCATAAAAGAATGTTCATTGTCATTTAATCTCCCTAAGATGGTGAACATGATTTTTTGGAATTCTCTGTAAAACCCTGCAAATGGTCTCTCCAGGACATTTTTCTTACTGTATTTTTAGAACACAATAGCTGTCCTGGCTCTGGAGGAGAAAATTCATGATTGAAAGAAAAAAGGAAGTAGGACTATTTCTTTTTCTTCATCAGTTTAGTGCTCTCCCTGATGCAGAGGTAGGGTGTAGCTAAATAGCAACCTGCTTCTGATGAGGGCCCTCATGGTCAGCTGTATGCACTAACTAAGTCAAGAACATTTGGCTCATTTTTCTTGTGCCTTCTCATTTTAAAGGATTGATACTCATTCTTTAAAATAACTGTATAATGGAAAGATAATTGACTAAGGTTACTTTTAATTTGTTTGCCTAGGCTTGAACACTGATAGGAAAAATTCCCTGTTTTGTTTTTCCTTTTAGAAGTTTTCACTTATTTTTTTCTGGATTATGAAACTGTAAAATGGATTGAATTATAAAGGCACTCTAAAATACTTTTGTTTATGTCAATACATGTATTTTCCAAAAGTCTAAGTCAAAACACAAGTAAATACCATGTCCTTTTTAGTCTGAATTTTTCTGTGAATGTATTTACATAAATTTCAAATAAATATGAAAAAGCAGTCAACATCCAATAAGCTAGTTGCACATTATTTTTTGTATTTGCACCAAGAATGAACATTTACATTTAAAATTTTTATTTGATTTTTCTTCTTATTAGTATTACTTAAATGCAGCATTTAAATTTGAAGTATATATTATAATTTCTGGGCCCTTAAAATTTATGTAAAAAATTTAAATTAAAAAAAGTGATACGTATTAGAATAACTAATATTTACAAATTATTTTTCTTACTCTTCTTTCAAGTTTTTTCAAATTGGTTTTTTCTTTGATGTTTACTTTGTTTTGTGTTGGTTCCCTATCTGTGCTTTTCATTCTTTATAACTTTACTTGCTTTAATTAATGCTTTGATGATTATGTAATTGAATTTAGATGTCATGACTATATAAATGAAATGTCATTCAGACTCATCATCCATGTACCTATATACCCATATAAATATATGTAAGGAAACATTTTATTTTTAAAACCTCAATTCTTCTTTTGATATGTAGTGGCTTTGATTTCCCAGAGTAATATTTCCTTGAATGTTTTATGATATGCAATTTTCAGATCTCTAAAGCTTAAATAATCTATGACTGTGCCTCAACATATTGGACGAACAATCGAGAAATTCTTGCCTTAAATAACCCATTGGTTGAACTAATCACAATAGCCAGAGATCTGTCAAGACACTGTTTTAATCTGGATCATTTAGGCACAGAAATGTGGATTCTTTATGGAAGCATAGAATATTAAATGCATTTCTTCACTGCTACTAATCATTAGCAATGATTGATTATTTGCCCTGCAGATTAATGCAAATCAAAATTGCAGGGTGAATGTAACACTGTACTGATTTGATGCAAGTGCATGTATGAAAAGAAATCATTCCAGTAGATTTCAGCTGTTTTATCTACAATTGAGAGGGTAGGGTGGAAAGTGCCCAGTATGAATGTTAGATGAAAGTGTCATATCTGATGTGCTGTGATTATATTGCACCATTAGGGTATGTGCAAACAACTTTGAAGGGAATTGGAAGGCCATTGATGATATGACAGACGAGGGGCCCTAATGCATTCCCTTGATCTTTCCAGATCTTTTAGTAATAACTGAAAATGAAAAAAAACCTTGTTATTAATTAAGATCTGAAGTAATAATCAAGGCAGAAGAAAAGAAAAGCTTTTTGATGTTTAACTGAAAAGTCTATTAAGTGGCAAGGCCAGATTCTACAGATTAAGCACACATCTACACTAAATCAACAATTCTCTTTGTTAAAACACCTTTACTTTTGTGGACCTTTTGTTATAGCTTATCAAAAACTCTCTGATGTGAAAATGATTCAATAAATAATTACTTTGCAGATTTTACACTTTCAATTTATTTAAATGACTTTTTTAGAGATGGAGGGGTTCTGAATTTGTACCAAGTTATCCTCCAGTCAATTGGCAGAAAACAGTATCTTCATTAGGATTTTTCCCCAGTTCTTTTTAATCCAAAGCAATATCAAGGCATCTAATCTTCTCCAACAAATTGAAGATCATGATAGTAGTAATTAAGATTCAGATCTCACTTCCTTCTTGGCTTATTTAAGGTCTTCAATTTCTGACGTATTTACTAAAAATTCTTCTTTTAGTTCACTAATTACCAAGGACTGCTAGGCTCTCAGAACTATACTGTGATTGAAAGATTGTGTTCAGTGGCAAGAAAAAAAAAACAGGCAAAAAAAAAAAGCTGGGTTTTGCTGTAGCAGGCATTGTTTAGTTCAGCTCTCTGGGGCTTCCAGAAAATCCTCCTTGTTCTGAGCTGTTGTAAAGATTAGCCTTCTAGAAACAAGAGAGAGAAGGAAATTTCACTTCCGGTGTTTTGCCTTCCAGACAAATAATGACTTACAACACTATTATAGGCATCTGCCTGTGTTTGATTACGTGCCTTGTAAGTTACTGGTTTGAACTGGGTCTCCTTGATCAGATAGATTGATGTTATTGATTATGTTTCAAATATATCAGTGAACCTATGCATTAGTTCATGTGGAAAGGGATAAAAGAAATAATTTCACTAAAGTACAGCAAGAAATATAAACATAAAATAGATCCATGCATTATTTTAAGGAGCAGAATGGAATTGTCTAACCTCAAAGTGAAGGGCTCACAGAAAAGATTTCTATATTTCCAGTTATATTATTATTTGCAAGGTTGAGGTACGTGTTTGGAAAACTAAACAACAAATACCTAAGGTTGAAAAATCAAGAACAAGAAACTTGAGCATATTATCTAGAGTTATATGCATAATGACCAAAATAGATAAAACCATGAATATTTAAAAATTGGGTAAGGAAATAGAATTTATATATCATTGAATTCTTTTCCAGATTATCTTAATTACTCTAGCTTTATAAAAGTCTCTAAATGAACTATTAGGAGTTCTTCTAGTTTGTTATTTTCTTGATATTGATTATTCAAGTTTGTTTGTCTTTCCATATAAACATTAGATTCAGTGTATTGATATTTTTAAAATAGCTTGCTGGGATTTTGTTAGGAATCGCATTGGATCTATACATCAAGTTGAGAGGAACTGACAGCTTGACACTAATGGGTCTTCCAATTTATGAACACATAATAACTCTACCTTTATTTAGACATTCTTTTAGTCCTTTCATCAGAGTTTTATAGTTTTACACATCTAAATCCTTTATGAATTTTGTTAGATTTATGCCTACTTTGTTTACTTGGTGCTATAGTAAATGGCACTGTACTTTTTTTTAAATTTCAAATTCTAATTCAAATTGTTTATTGCTAGTATAAAGGAATACAATTTGCTCTTATACACTAATATGCATTCTGAAACTTTGCTATATTCACTGGCAACCTTCTCTTGACTGTTTCAGACCTACATAGACAATTATGTTATCTTCACATATAGCATTACACTTCTTTACCAATTTGTATACTTTGCATTTCCTTATGATAAAATTATTTTTATTTTACATTTTTAAACGTTTTTATTAGGGCATTACATTTACACCTAATGATGGGTTTCATTTTTACATATTCTTAAATGTATATAGCATAGTTTGTTACATTTTAATCCCCAGTACTTGCCTTTTCCTTCTCTCCTGCACTGCCTTCCTTGACTCTACTTGTCTTCCTTCTATTTACTTATTCATTTATTCTAATTAGTGCATTACAATAATGGATGAAAGTGGAATGCATTGCAATAGATGCATACTTACTCATAGGATAATATGGTGAATTAGCGTAATTTGGTTAATTTTGCTCTGCAGTTCCTTTGCTTTCCCATCCTTTCTCCCTCTCCCTTGATCACCTTCCTCTACCCCATTGTTCACCCTTTTAGTTTCATGCAATCGCCTTTTTTTGTTCCTATTTCTCTGTAGTTTCCACATATCAGAGGAACATCGAACCCTTGACTTTCTGGGTCTGACTTGCATGACATTCTCCAGTTCCGTCCATTTACCAGTAAATGACATAATTTCATTCTTCTTTCTGGTTGGATAAAACTCTATTGTATATATATGCCACATTTTCTTTATCCATTCATCTGTTGATGGTTTTCTGGGCTGGTTCCAAAACTAGACTACTGTCAATTACACTGTTATGAACATTGATGTGACTGTGTAACTATAGTATGCTAATAAATCTTTTTGGATAAAACTAAGGAGTTGGATAGTTGGGAAATATGGTGGTTATGTTTCTTGTTTTTGAGGAATCTCCATATTGCTTTTCAGGTTGGTTGTAGTAATTTACAGTACCACTAACAATATATGAGTGTATGTTTTCCCTGACATCCTTGACAGCATTTATTATTATTTGTATTCTTGATAATTGCCATTCTGAATGTAGTGTGCTGAATTCAGTGAAATCCCAATGTGGTTTTGATTTGTATTTCTCTGATTACTAGAGATGTTGAATATTTTTTTAAATGTATTTGTTGATTGTTTGTATTATTATTATTTTTTTGTACCAGGGATTGATCTCAGGGGCACTTACTCACTGAGTCACACTCCCAGACATTTTTATATTTTATTTTTAAGATAGGATCTTACTAAGTTGCTTAAGGTCTTACTAAATTTCTGAGGCTGGCTTTGAACTCTTGATTCTCCTGCCTCAGCCTCCCTAGTTACTGGGATTACAGGAGTGCACCACTTTATCTGGTCCATTTATATTTCCTTTGAGATGTTTCTGTTTAGTTCTTTTGCCCATTTTTTAATTGCACTTTTTGTTTGGTGTTTTTTAAGTTTTTTGAATTATTTAATTAATCTTATTATAATTCCCCTGTCTGAGCAGTAGGTAGCAAATATCTTCTCCCATTCTGTATACTCTCTTTTTATGCTCTTATTTCCTTTGTTTTGTGGAAGTTGTTTTGATGTGATGCCATCCCACGAACTGATAATTGACTTTTTTTCTTGAGTTTTAGGAGTCAAGCTAAGGAATTTGATGCCTGCACCAGTATGTTGGAGTATGAAGCCTATATTTTCTTGTAAAAGATGCACAGTTTTGTTCTGGCAATATAGCCCATCACGTAGAGTGCCTGCCTAGCATGCTCAAGACCCGGGTTTGAATCCCCAGCACTGTTAGATTGCAGAAAAAACAACAAACAAACGAAACCAATTCAAAGATGCACAGTTTCTGGTCTAATTCCTCCATCTTTGATCTACTTTGAGTGACCTTTTGTGCATGATAAGAGATAAGGATCAAGTTTCATTCTTCTTTACGTGGATATACAGTTTTCCCAGCAGCATTTGTTAAAAAGACTATCTTTTCTCTAACATATGTTTTTATGAACTTGGCAACTTTATTGTTTATCAGATGACTATATCTACGTGGGTTTGTTTCTGGGTCTTCTTTTCCTTTCTATTGGTTTTTATGTCTGTTTTGGTGCCAGTACCTTGCTGTTTCTGTTAGTATATCTCTGTGGTATAATTTGAGGTCCAGAATTGTGTTGTTCCAGCATTGCTCTTCCTGCTCAGGATTGTTTTGACTATTCTGGGTCTCTTAGTCTTTCAAATAAATTTTAGAAGTGTATGTGTGTGTGTGTGTGTGTGCATATGCGTGTGTGTGTGTGTGTGTGTGTGTGTGTGTTCTAGTTCTATGAAGAATGTCATTGGTATTTTGATGAGGATTGCACTGAATCTCTGTAACACTTTTGGTAGTATGGCCATTTTTACAATATGAATTCTGCCCATCCAAGAACATGGGAAGTCTTTCCAACTTCTGAGGTCTTCTTCAATTTCTTCGGTGTTCTGTAGTTTTCACTGTAAAGGCCTTTTACCTCCTTGGTTAGACTTATTCCCAGATATTTCATTTTTGCAAGTTTGGTTCAACACATGCAAATCAATAAATGCCATTCAGTACATAAATAGAGGTAAGGACAAGAGTCAACTGATTTTCCCAGTAGATGCAGAAAAAACATTTGACAAAGTCTATCATGCACACATGGTTAAAACACCAGAGAAACCAGCAATGGAAGAAACTTACCCCAACATTGTAAAGGCTACATACAATGCAAGGGCAACATAATATTGAACACAGAAAAATTGAAAATGTTTTCTTTAAAATCAGGAAGAAGATAAGGATGTTCACTGTCAACACTTCTATTCAATACAGTATATTAAACTCTAGCCAGATAAATCAGGCAAGAGAAGAAAATTAAAGGGAATCAAATAGAAAAAATAAGAAGTCACATTATATGCTTGATGATCTTGTTTCATATATAGTTCCAATCTTTTCAGATTGATGTAATCATATATTTGTTCATATATTTGCAATTTTTTGTCTTCACTTTGGTGTCAACACTGAAAACTCACTGCGCAGGCCCATCTCACATATTTCTTCTATTATTTTTTTTCCCCTGGTAGTTTCAGAGTTTTGGGACTTCTGTTTAAGTATTTAATCTATTTTTAATTGAATTTTCTATATGGTATGAGATAGTGTTCCTATTTCATTTTTCTGAAAATGGAAATCAAGTTTTTCAACACCACTTATTTATGATTCTCATAAATATTTAAAATTCTAATAAATGAATATATTTTCCGTTGTGTATTCTTGGTACTTCTACCATATAACAATTGAATATATATTTGTGAATTCATTTCTGGGCTCTTTATTTTGTTACATTGGTGAATGATTTTATTATGTTAGCACCATGATGTTTTAACTACTATCACTTTGTAATATAGTTTGCAATCAGCTTATGGGATTCTCTAAATTTGTTCTTTTTGTTCATGATTGCATTGGCTACTCAGGAACTTTTGTTTTCTCATACTAATTTTAGGGTTTATATTCTATTTCTATGAAAAATGACATTAGAATTCAGATAGGAATTACACTGAATTGGTAGATAACTTTGAGTATTATGGACATTTTAGCAATACTAATTCTTCTAATCCATGAACATACAGTTTTTACATCTTCTTCAATTGTTTTCATTAATACTTTATACTTTTTAATGCACAGGTATTTTACCTCCTTGGTTAAATTTGTGTCTAAATAGTTTTTAGTTAAGATAAATGGAATTTTCCTTTTGACCACTTTGACAATTTCATTGTTAGTATTTAAAGATGCTGCTGATATTTGTATGTGAATTTTGTATCCAACAACTTCAAAATATTTGCTTATGAGTTCTAATAGTTTGGGGGAAAATATTCAGGGATATACACATGGTATGTATCATATGTATTATGCCTTTAGCAATCAGTGGCAATTTAACTTCTTCCTTTCTTATTTTAATGCCTTTTATTTCTTTTGCCTAAATGCTCTGAATAGGATTTCCAGTACAATATTGAATGTAGTGGCAAGAGTAGATATGCTTATCTTGCTGTGGATCTCAAAAACTATCACCCTAGGTAAATGTATGATTACAAAAACAGTATGCCTCAACTTCATGTACAAACAGAGAAACAAGATGTATCCCATTTGTTTACAATAAAAATGAATAAAAAAAGAAACATAGAAATAAAAACGAATTAAAATATATGAAAATATCAGATTTTTTAAATTGGCAAAAATCACCTTGATATAATTATGGTTAATTGAGAGAAGGGGTGGAAGTGTTGATAAATTGAGCACAGGCACTATTGCAATACAGGGTGCAAGTGGACTGAAGCCTAAATGACAAGAAAATTCTAGCCAACCCAACTAAATAAGATCATCCCTGACAGAAATGTCACCAAGAGTAAGGATTCCCATTAGTAGTAATGTGATATTTTTATATATAATATAAATTATGTGTATATTATATGTATGATGTGATATATATATGTATATATATAAAACAGAGAGAACAAAATCACACACACACACACACACACACATACACACACACAAAACACCTCACATCGCTAAACAAGAGGGTAATGGCAAGAGACAAATCAAGAGAAAGAAGCAGCAACCAGTTTATGTAAAACATGCAGGCCCTAATAAGAATTTGGTTTAATCCAGGTACCATGGAAATCTGTTGAAGAAGAGAAAAACATCTAAGATTTACAATCTAGGCAAGAAACGAAAGTAGCGGGAACTTGGAAAGAGAAAAAGAGATATAAAAAAGAGAATGATGCCAACATCTATTTTAGAATTAGAAGACAGTTGTTTTCAATGTGAGTGCTAAGAAGAGGTTATATGTGACTTCTAAGGCTTTGCCTGGAGCCGTTTCATAAATTGCTGTGGTTTTAGTATGATATGAAGCCAGGAAGAGTAAGTTCAGGAGGAAAAAAATCATCTATTTGCGTTCTGTTAGGTTTGTGATTCCTTTTAAAAAACGAGAGCTGTGATGAAAATTGCAAAGACATTGGCAGCTGCATAGCTAGGTGAGAACACCTAGGGAGAGAGCATCAGCGAGCAATGAAGGAGAGGAGATTGAATCCAAATGTGAGGATCCCTACTGCAAAGACCTTTGAAATAAACATGGGAAAGCAAACACATTGCAAGAGCTCCATTGCAGAGAAGTGAAATATAGGGCAGAGATGGTAATTATGCATGAACACAGCCTAGATATCTGTGAAAATAATGCAGAAATCAGAACTGAAAGAACTAAAATAATTTACTGGCCAAATATGATGAGTTAAAAAATCTTTGTAAACTGGAATAAATATATCAAGTTAAAATTAAAGTGACATACAACCAACTTCAAAAAAATAAAAGAAATTCAGGCAAGATGAAATAAAAAAGATTTACAAAAGCAGTCTTGAAGACATAACTTTTAGGCTGACCTAGATTCCCACCACACATGACTTTTTTGCCTGTTAAAATGAATAAGAAAGCAGAGGAGGAAGCCCTGCATCTTAAGAGAAAGAAGCATGTGGCCATTTATGGAGAGTTACTCTGCTTTTCTGGAAAGGACACTAACAGTAAGAACTCTGTGTTACTTTTACTAAGCTTAAAACAATAACGTCATTTCCTTAAAATAGTATGAGACCTCCTGTTGCTTTCTATTTAGGGCCATTCATTCATATAAATAAAATTTTGCTTCTTAATTATAGATATTCAAGTTTGGGATATATGCTTCAAGTAATTCACTGAAACACCTTCATGTTATTAAATAGCTCAGGTGCAATCATATAGTTACACTAGAGCCATAAGGTACTTACCAGAAAAATTCATTTTAAAATTTTGGGCTTTTAATTCATTATATTGGAATTATTTGTATTTGTGACTTTGCAAATACAGAAAAATTCAGAAAGAAGTGGAATTTTGCTTGTGTCCTATATAATCAACCTATTCATATGACATACTCATTAATCTTGGTTAATGAATGGTTTTCACTAAAATTTTTTAAAATTCATGTATGAGGTGGAATAAACCAAAGAAAAATCTTTAAAATATATTTTATTTGAATAATTATGAATAACTTTTAAAAACATGAATTCAGGTAATGAATGATTAACATTTTCATCAATCCATTTAATGGGTTTTGTTTTTGAAACTTCCTTTAATTGTACTGGTATTTTACATGAAGACTGTATTTTCCAAGTCATTTTAAATTATGGGAGTGTGGTAAAATAAATAAAGGAAAACACTTTTAATTTGTACCTTGGAAAATATTTATCTTTTGAAGACTACAATTGTTTTTTTCTAAATTTAACATTTATCTATAGTTTTTAAAAGGATTTATGTATCTAAAGTCCCCAAGATAGAATCTATGCAAAGCTTTTATTGAAGCTAACAGCAGACTTCTAAAAACACAATGTTGATGTGAGACAGCTTTTGTTCCAGCCCTGTGAAGGCTAGAAGACACAATTTTCTCAGACACACTTCACCCCACAGGGCCTGCAGTGCATAATTTTCATGGTTAGTAACATAGGAAGTGATTCACTCTGCCAAATCTAATGAGCTATTTTCTAGAAATGGCATGCCTACATCAGCTTGTCAAGCAGAGCATACCTAGGTATTGGGACTGTTTATTCATGCAGTCTTTTATGTACAAGGGGAATTAAAAACATGCATTATAAATTCTGCTTTTCAGTATTCAAAATAGGTGAAATGAAGTAATAAACTTATCCTGGAGTAATATTTTCCTTAGCATATACAACAGCATCATGTAGATTTTATATATTACTCAGACACCAATGTTTCTCCTAAAATGTGACTTTTTATTTATAGTATTTTAAATTCTCTGAGTTGAAGCTTACACAGTATTCTCCACTTTTTTAAGGAATTATATATTTAGCATGGTAGTTCAAAATGCATAGCTTGTTGGCACCATTTCTTTATCTGTTATATATTTATTTATTTTAATGGACAAGTAAAAAATTGCATGTTCATCAAAAGCAATATGGTGTTTTGAAATATGTATACATTGAAGAATAAATTAACATAGCATTACCCCACAAAACTATATTTTGTAATGAGAACACTTACAATGTACACTCAGAAATTTTCAAGGATGCAAGTGTTAAGACTCTATGTCTTATACAATATAGTTCATTTGGCTGTAGCTTTATATGGTTCTCTGAATAGTGATATTATTTTATAATTTGAAGCTGATTTATTTTCCTGTGAAGTTTATATTCTATCTACACACACACACACACACACACACACACACACACACACAGAGGCTAAATAAATTTCTTGAGCATGACAATGAAGACAAAATTTACTAAAAGTATATATTAATTCTATAACAATTAGCATGACATCAACTTATTGTAAAAGTCATTATTGAAAAAAAAATCCATTTGAAACTACAAAGAATAGGAAATCCAAGAGTTGTATAAGATATAAACAGAAAAGTGATACACAGAAAATTTTAGGGTTTTTGTAGGTGTGTATGAGTTTTGAATACATACTCTACAGATAACTTTTTAGTTTTCAAGGAATATCTGATGAGTAGTATTAAGCAAATGAGAAAAATAATATCAAAATAAGTGTCAAGATGCCATATTCTAATACTGACCTACAACTAACATGCTGCTTTCACATTATGTACATCTTTGTCTATAAATTTATTTTACAAAGGTTGACAGAAATCTAAAGTTAATTGTTTATGCAAAATTTTGTGGCATTTTAAATTTTTACATCTTCAACTTTCTAAAAAAACATTTCTAGGAAAAATGCATTCCCTTAAAAACAATTTTGAGAACTTATGCACTATGGATATAAGGCTTCAGAGAAAGGCAGGATTCCAGCTTTCAGGCACTTTATAATCCAAATTGGAAGCTAGTTGAAAAATTAAAATCTAAATTACACATCAAATTATGCAGTTAGTATTGTAAAGAGTGCTCCTCATTCATTTTCATTCAACATAAATATATCAAGTATCTGTTACATGTAAAACACTGTGGAAGTGCTAAAGATAAGATAGTAGGTAAAAAACAAAACCAAAACCAAAAAACATGATTATTGCTTTAATTGATTACAGATATCAGAGGGTGAGTGATACATTAGGCAGCTCATCACAAAAACACAAAAATGCAAACCAAAGAATATGTTTGGACAAATGAAACATAATCTATAAAAATAAATTAACAACAAAAATTGGTAATGTTTGTAGTGCTAAAAAGAAGTGATTCTGAGTTCACATAAGCTATGCAAGTAAATATGGATGAGACAAAGGTCGGCAATTATCAGACAAATCACACAACAGTGAACAAATGCCACATGTTGAACAGAAAAAAGACACATTGGAGAAACTGATAAAATGACCCAGAAGTTGAAGGTAGAGATAATTAAAGTGTACCTAAAAGATACCCAGAAGGTAAAATTAACCTGATATGTTGCTGTGGAAGAAAAAGACTTTAAATGAGTGAGAAAATAAATAGGATTAAAAGTATATATATAACAGTTTAAAAAGATTTGTTGTAGGAAAGAAAAGAACATTTTTCTAACCTATAAAAGAATAGCAATGGACTTAGGGCAGTGGTTATCACCACTATGCAACGAAAAAGGCATGTGACGATATCTGGGAAAATTATGTTCTAACTAGGGAGCTATTACTGGCATTTAGTGGGAAAGTAGAGGGCAGAGATACTGCTAAATTTTCTACAATGCACAAGACAACCTCCTGCAATGGGCACTATCTGGTCCAGAATATCAATATTTCTCCAGTTGTAAATACATGATCTAGAAAGTTGGGAATTATAGAGACAAAGGTAGAAAATATGGCCAAAGAGTTAAAAGCAGCCCTATCATCTTAGACTTTATAGTAAAAACAATGGAAAACTATTGAAAAAATTCATATAATGAATTGATATAGTGAGAATTATATTTTTTAATTTCCCTTGACTAATATGGGGAATGGATTATAACAAGAGAAGTGAAGACACAGAAATTATTTCAGGGTGTTTCAGTAATCTGGGTAGTAATTAAGGATGAACTGACCAAACTTGGTACCTGTAGAAGTAGAGAAAAGCACTCATATTGGAGAGGTATTTGAGGTGCTCTGTGATTGATTGCAAGTGAGTTAAAGGAGAAGAATGATTTCCATGGCTAATGATGTGAACAACTGAGACTAATATTTCCTGAAATAAGAACTCTTGAGCCTCATATAAGGTATCAGGGTGACTCTCTTTGCTCATGTTTTCTCCAAAAAAAAAAAAAAAAAAAGAAAAAGAAAAAGAAACAGGATCGAAGGAAACAATAAAATAAAACATTACATAGGCCACAGTTGTTATAGTTCTCTTGATTTCAAAAGACAGAAATTCACTTATTTATAGAAATGCAATTATTTAAAATATCCAGATAGTTATATAAAATTACTTATTAACCCCAGTAGACTTCTTACCCCAGAACTCTGAAGTTTGAATATCTTCAATTTAAATAATTAAAAGAAAAAAATGAACATCTGTAAACCTCAAACTCTGATTCCCAAAAATAATAATCTTATTAACAAGCTATGAATAATTCATTTAAGCTTCATATAATCAAATGTGGCTAGAATGGGTGAGTGCTGTCGGCAAGATATGATTGCTGGAGTCCACACTAACTGATATTAATGTGGTCTTTTACAAGGAAAAATCAGGAGTTGTGTAGGTCATACAAAATTGTTCAAAAAAATATAATCCATTGGCTGCAAGGTCAGTATTTTTTTTTTATATCTAGAGATCATATGAACTTCATATAATTTATCCCTTACACAAAGAAAAACATACTTCTCCAATGTTACCATCAGATATTCAATGTAGATATAATGCCAGAGGGTAGGGTTATTTAGCTCATATTTTCCCTGAAAATTTCCCATTTTTACCCATTTGGTAGAAATCAGTGAGAAGCATCATTATTTATAATCTTTCAAGGTTTGTGTACTCTGCTCTTCTTTTTGCACTATTTTAAGTCAGTATGGCCAAACCTGCTTCTTATCCCAACTCTGTAGTGAGTTATTATTTTCTCAGCATACCACCCAGCTATATATACTTGTGATATAACATCACATACAATCATAGGCATTCTCAGAATTATTAATCAGATATAGAGATACTCAGTAGCATTGCTAACAAAGAATTCCACATTGTTCAAGAGAAGACTCTGGTTTGAATCAGTAATCCTCACCTGATAGACTGAGTTATAAGGTAGAATAGGACTTTTGAGAGTTCTTCATTTTTGAAGCAGTGGATAGTGTGACAGAGAAAATATATTTCTATGAAAAAATAAATTATCCTACCTAGGAAGGCATCCAATAATAATTTTTAATGCTGGCATATTAGAAATGTTATATTGTTTAATAAGCATAAAAGTATGGTTTATTTCAGCAAACATTAAAATACACTTTGTTCCCAAATAAATATTTATTATGAAAGGTAAACCTTCCCACTTATTTCATGTAAATATGTAAAAATCGATTTAAGACATTTATATAATGATATCAAATTCTACTTACTTTTGAAAAATTTTCAACTTCTATAAATGAAAATTAAACCTGATATGTTTTACCAATAATACCAGAATTATGCAATGGTATCATGTTTTATCCTGAACAGTATTTCTAATTTTCAGTTTTTTTACAGATATTATTGTATGACAAAAAGTAACAATGTATTTCATGAGTTTTCAAGAGAAGTGGATTAGTGTAAACATTGAGTACATTTTTTGCAAACTAGATCTTTGACACTCATCTTCTCGCTTCACTTTTATTTACATCATTTTATGCCCATGAATAGATCAATAATTCATAAATAGTGCTGACACCAGAAAATTTCCAGGTTTCATAAAACTAACTGCTTTGTGTACATTAATAATATGATTTTATAATCACCTGCCATAAATTTGTCTTTCAATGTCCCAGTTTAAGAAGTAACAAGTTGTAATAAGTTTTAGTTTCACTATGCACATTAAATCTATTGAAATGTTTCACTGATTCTGTTGTTTTGTTTAGATTATATTAGACTTCAGTATAATTCTTTTTAAATATGCATTTAATTTAATTAGCTTCCTGAGTCAGTCAAGTTTATACTCTGAAAAGTCATTTTAACTCTTCAATGTTATATGGGCACAGCAAAAGCAATTTATCAAATTGTCTCTAAATTGAAATTGGAAGGGTTAATATAATTTTCATGCTGCATTACTTCATCCTGAATTTTATTTTGCATTGGTACTGAGTTTTTATTTTGTTTCTTTAGTCTTCTTACTGTTTTTTTAACTTAATTTGTTTTAAGCATGGCAGTGGTTGACTTTAAATTTTATGAACCCTAAAAAAAGGAAAGTAGAAAATTTAAACAAGCATCATCCGATTTCTTTGCTGAACTCAGAGACTAAGCTGAGCGAAAACTATCATTTGAGTCAAAGCAGTTGACAGGATTTATATGTGTCCTTGTGTTTTATAAACCAGTACAAATAGTAAGATTTTATGTGATATTAGTGAGACCATGATTCATAAACACAAGTACAGAAGACAGGTGTGCATCTTATTGGAAAATATATATGTGAGGTAGAAATAGGTTATATCATTTACAGAACTGAAGTGCTTTTAAATCTGAAGGCCTGGCTTGCGATTTCTTTGCTTATTACACTGTTCACCCAGGTAGGGACAATTTCAATGTTTTTAAGAAAAGTCAAAGTTTAATTTTACATAACATTTCTAGTGCTGGCGATATAGCCCATCACGTAGAGTGCCTGCCTCCCATGCTGGAGGCCGGGTTTGAGGGATTGTGGAAATACCATTTCTAAATTCTAGACATGATAATTATTTTCTTTCCTTTTGTTGCCCTTTCCTTCTTTTTTAATTTCTCTTTTCTTTCATTTTTCCTGTTCTTTTTTCTTTCCCTCTTTCCCTTCCTCTTTCCCTTTTTTCTTCCTTTCATTTTTATAAGTGCCATAATTTTCTGAACAAAATGCATGAATGTGGGCCAAAAAATAAATGGAAAAAAAAACAGCAAACAATTTTTTTGTGATTACTGAGAAGATTCAATGTTGGTTTTGTAAAATAATAAGAAAATTTTATAACTAATTGTTCACACATTTTCTAAAACGTCATGATGTTGACAGTAAATACCAATAAATATTCTTATGTGAACTGAAATTTTAAGAATCATGTTAACCATCAGTAAAGTCTCTATCAATCTCCAGGCTCTAATCTTCTGTTCATTAGAGCTATCTTGATCATCAACCTATTTTAAAATTATCTATTTCTCACTTTAACTTCTACTCTTATCTTCTATACTGATAAGGACATAATCTTATTAGCAATTTTTAAACTTTTTTACCAATTAGTGATTTTTTTTGTATCAGTTAAGTTTTATTCTTTTTTTTTTTTTTTTATTGTACACAAATGGGATACATGTTGTTTCTCTGTTTGTACATGGCGTAAAGGCATACCATTTGTGTAATCATAAATTTACATAGGGTAATGTTTGATTCATTCTGTTATTTTTTTCCCTTCCCCCCACCCCTCCCACCCCTCTTTTCCCTCTATACAATCCTTCCTTCCTCCATTCTTGCCCCCCTCCCTAAACCTAACTCTAACCCTAACACTAACCCCTCCCACCCCCCATTATGTGTCCTCATCCACTTATTAGCGATATTATTCTTCCTTTGGTTTTTTGAGATTGGCTTATCTCACTTAGCATGATATTCTCCAGTTTCATCCATTTGCCTGCAAATGCCATAATTTTATCATTCTTTATGGCAGAGTAATATTCCATTGTATATATATACCACAGTTTCTTTATCCATTCATCAATTGAAGGACATCTAGGTTGGTTCCACAATATGGCTATTGTGAACTGAGCAGCTATGAACATTGATGTGGCTGTATCTCTGTAATATGCTGATTTTAAATCCTTTGGGTATAGGCCAAGGAGTGGGATAGCTGGGTCAAATGGTGGTTCCATTCCAAGCTTTCTAAGGACTCTCCACACTGCTTTCCAGAGTGGCTGCACTAATTTGCAGCCCCACCAGCAATGTATGAGTGTACCTTTCTCCCCACATCCTCGCCAACACCTATTGTTGCTTGTATTCTTGATAATCGCCATTCTAATTGGGGTGAGATGGAATCTTAGGGTGGTTTTGATTTGCATTTCTCTTATTACTAGAGATGTTGAACATTTTTCCATATATTTGTTGATTGCTTGTACATCTTCTTCTGTGAAGTGTCTATTCATTTCCTTAGCCCATTTGTCGATTGGATTATTTGCATTCTTGGTGTAGAGTTTTTTGAGTTCTTTATAGATTCTGGAGATTAGTGCTCTATCTGAAGTATGATTGGCAAAGATTTTCTCCCACTCTGTAGGCTCTTTCTTCGCATTGCTGATAGCTTCCTTTGCTGAGAGAAAGCTTTTTAGTTTGAATATATCCCAGTTATTAATTCTTGCTTTTATTTCTTGTGCTATGAGAGTCCTGTTGAGGAAGTCTGGTCCTAAGCTGACATGTTGAAGCTCTGGACCTACTTTTTCTTCTATAAGATGCAAGGTCTCTGGTCTGATTCCGAGATCCTTAATCCATTTTGAGTTTATTTTCGTGCATGGTGAGAGATACGGGTTTAGTTTCATTCTGTTGCATATGGATTTCCAATTCTCCCAGCACCATTTGTTGAAGAGGCTATCTTTTCTCCATTGCATATTTTTGGCTCCTTTGTCTAGTATGAGAAAATTGTATTTATTTGGGTTTATGTCCGTGTCCTCTATTCTGTACCATTGATCCACCTTTCTATTTTGGTACCAATACCATGCCGTTTTTGTTACTATTGCTTTGTAGTAGAGTTGAAGATCTGGTATTGCGATACCCCCTGCTTCACTCTTTCTGCCAAGGATTGCTTTAGCTATTCTGGGTATTTTATTCTTCCAGATGAATTTCATAATTGCTTGCTCTATTTCTGTAAGGTACATCATTGGGATTTTAATTGGAATTGCTTTGAATCTGTATAGCACTTTTGGTAGTATGGCCATTTTGACAATATTAATTCTTCCTATCCAAGAACATGGGAGATCTTTCCATCTTCTGAGGTTTCCTTTAATTTCTTTCTTTAGTGTTCTGTAGTTCTCATTGTAGAGGTCTTTCTCCTCTTTTGTGAGATTGATTCCCAAGTATTTTATTTTTTTCGAAGCTATTGTGAATGGGGTAGTTTTCGTAATTTCTCTTTCTGAAGATTCATCGCTTATGTATAGAAATGCCTTAGATTTATGTGCATTGATCTTATATCCCGCTACTTTACTGAATTCACTTATGAGATCTAAAAGTTTTCTGGTGGGATTTCCTGGTTCCTCTAAGTATACAATCATATCATCAGCAAATAGGGATAGTTTGAGTTCTTCTTTTCCTATTCATATCCCTTTAATTTCTTTGGTCTGTCTAATTGCTCTGGCTAGAGTTTCAAGGACGATATTGAACAGAAGTGGTGAAAGAGGGCATCCCTGCCTTGTTCCAGTTTTTAGGGGGAAGGCTTTCAGTTTTTCACCATTTAGAATGATATTAGCCATGGGCTTAGCATAGATGGTCTTTACAATGTTAAGGAATGTTCCCACTATCCCTATTTTTTCTAGTGTTTTGAGCATGAAGGAGTGCTGTATTTTATCAAATGCTTTTTCTGCATCTATTGAAATAATCATGTGATTCTTGACTTTAATACTATTGATATGGTGAATTACATTTATTGATTTCCTGATGTTGAACCAACCTTGCATCCCTGGGATGAAACCCACTTGATCATGGTGCACTATCTTTTTAATATGTTTTTGTATGCGATTTGCTAAAATTTTGTTGAGAATTTTTGCATCGATGTTCATTAAGGATATTGGTCTGAAATTTTCTTTCCTCGATGTGTCTCTGTCTGGTTTAGGTATCAGGGTAATATTGACTTCATAGAATGAGTTTGGGAGGGTTCCCTCCTCTTCTATTTTATGGAATACTTTGTGAAGTATTGGAATGAGACCTTCTTTAAAAGTTTTGTAGAACTCGGCTGAGAACCCATCTGGTCCTGGACTTTTCTTAGTTGGTAGGCTTTTGATGACTTCTTCTATTCCATTACTTGAAATTGGTCTATTTAAATTGTGTATGTCCTCCTCATTCAGTTTAGGCAATTCATATGTCTCTAGAAACCTGTTGATGTCTTCGAAATTTTCTATTTTGTTGGAGTATAGATTTTCAAAATAGCTTCTAATTATGTTTTGTATTTCAGTCGTGTCTGTTGTGATATTTCCTTGTTCATTCCGAATTTTAGTGATTTGGGTTTTCTCTCGTCTTCTCTTTGTTAGTGTGGCTAAAGGTTTATCAATTTTGTTTATTTTTTCCAAGAACCAACTATTTATTTTGTCAATTTTTTGTATTGTTTCTTTTGTTTCAATTTCGTTGATTTCAGCTCTGAGTTTGACTATTTCCTGTCTTCTACTACTTTTGGTGTTGGTCTGTTCTTCTTTTTCTAGGGCTTTGAGCTGTAGTGTTAGGTCCTTGATTTGTTGAGTTTTACTTCTTTTATTAAATGCGCTCCATGAAATAAATCTTCCTCTAAGTACTGCTTTCATAGTGTCCCAGAGATTTTGATATGATGTTTCTTTGTTCTCGTTTACCTCTAAGAATTTTTTAATTTCCTTCCTAATATCTTTTGTTATCCATTCATCTATAATAGCATATTGTTTAATCTCCAGGTGTTGGAGTAGTTTCTGGTTTTTACTCTTTCATTTATTTCTAACTTCAATCCATTATGATCTGATAGAATACAAGGTAGTGTCTCTATCTTCTTGTATTTGCTGACATTAGCTTTGTGGCATAATATATGGTCTATTTTAGAGAAGGATCCATGTGCTGATGAGAAGAAAGTGTATTCGCTCTTGGTTGGATGGTATATTCTATAAATGTCTGTTAAGTCTAAATTATTGATTGTGTTATTGAGATCTATAGTTTCTTTGTTCAATTTTTGTTTGGAAGATCTGTCCAGTGGTGAGAGAGGCGTGTTAAAATCACCTAGTATTATTGTGTTATGGTCTAAACACAATAATGGTTTGTAAAATTGGTTTCTAAAATTGAGAAGGATTTTTTTAACATACATGGATGAGCCACTGTTTGGGGCATAGATGTTTATGATTGTTATATCTTTCTGATTTATGCTTCCCTTAAGCAGTATGAAATGTCCTTCTTTATCCCTTCTGACTAACATTGGCTTGAAGTCCACATTATCTGAAATGAGGATGGATACTCCAGCTTTATTTCTGAGTCCATGTGCATGGTATGTTTTTCCCCATCCTTTCACCTTTAGTCTATGGGTATCTCTTTCTATGAGGTGTGTCTCTTGCAGGCAACATATTGTTGGATCTTTCTTTTTAATCCAATCCGCCAGTCTATGTCTTTTGATTGATGAATTCAGGCCATTAACATTCAGAGTTATTATTGAGATATGATTTGTATTCCCAGTCATTTGGTTCATATTTAAAATTTTATTTATTTATTTATTTTTTGACACATCTTGGTTCCTCCTTTATTTCACAGTTCCTTTAGGATAATTCCTCCCTTTGCTGATTTGCTTCTTTGTTTTTTATTTCTTCCTCATGAAATATTTTGCCGAGAATGTTCTGTAATGCTGGCTTTGTTTTTGTAAATTCTTTTAGCTTTTGTTTATCATGGAAAGATTTTATTTCATCGTCAAATTTGAAGGTAAGTTTTGCTGGGTATAAGATTCTTGGTTGGCATCCATTTTCTTTCAGAGCTTGAAAAATGTTGTTCCAGGCCCTTCTAGCTTTTAGGGTCTGGATTGAAAAATCTGCTGATATCCGTATTGGTTTCCCCCTGAATGTAATTTGGTTCTTTTCTCTCACAACCTTTAAAATTCTGTCTTTATTTTGTATGTTAGGTATTTTCATTATAATGTGCCTTGGTGTGGGTCTGTTGTAATTTTGTGTATTTGGAGTCCTATAAGCCTCTTGAAATTGATTTTCCATTTCATTCTTCAGATTTTGGGAAATTTTCTGATATTATTTCATTGAATAGATTGTTCATTCCTTTGGTTTGTTTCTCTAAGCCTTCCTCAATCCCAAGAATTCTCAAATTTGGCCTTTTCATGATATCCCATAGTTCTTGCAGATTCTGTTCATGATTTCTTACCATCTTCTCTGTTTGTTCAACTTTGTTGTCGAGGTTAAATATTTTGTCTTCAATATCTGAAGTTCTGTCTTCCAGCTGTTCTATCCTATTGGTTATGCTTTCTATGGAGTTCTTAATTTGGTTTATTGTTTCCTTCATTTCAAGGATTTCTGTTTGTTTTTTTTTCAATATCTCTAACTCTTCATTGAAATGATCTTTTGCTTCCTGAATTTGCTCTGTTAACTGTCGATTGGTGTGATCATTCATTCAATGCCTGCATTTGCTTTTTCATCTCATCATTCAATGCCTGCATTTGCTCTTTCATCTCATCGTTTGCTTCCCTAATCATTTTAATTATGTACATTCTGAACTCCCTTTCTGTCATTTCTTCTGCCATGCTGTCATTGGATTCTATTGATGTAACATCTAGATATGTTTGGGGCATTTTCTTCCCTTGTTTTCTCATATTGTTCAGGAATCAGTGGGTCATTAAGATATTGCAGATTTCCTCTGTCGACTTATACTGTCCCTGAAGATTGCTAGTATATCCCCTCTTATCCTTCAGTAGCCTGAAATCTTGGAGGAAGTTGATAATGCGGAGCTCCACGAAGAAGCTGCCTCTCTAGGGTGGTGACCCTCAGGTGTGGTATATTCCCTGCTAGTGGGCAGAGGTGCCTCCACTTGTTGACCAATGGTCATCCAACGGGGAACTAGGCTGAGGATTGGGGCAAGGCCTGTTTGTGCCTGTGTCTCTGGTTTTACAATCCCTGTGGGAAAACCTCTCCCAGTAGAGAAGACTCACTTGGTGGGAACGTCTCACTGTTCAGTTCCCCTCCTAGAGGTTCCCCTCAATTTACAACTACCGCCTGGGCTGGGCTGTCTTCCTCTGCAACGTTCCCAGGGGCCTGGACCTACCTCCTGGGCCTGGGAGCCTCACCCTCCGCAGGAGAGTCTCCTTAGGCTGCCTCTCCCAGATAATCTGCCCGCAGTCCTGGAAACTTCGCTCTGCCCCTAGGCATGTCTCTGTGTGGCTCTTCCAGCAAGAAGCCACCTAGCTCCTGGGACCCTACTCTGCACCTAATCGCCTGGCTATGCGGCCCCTCCTCTGAGCCGCCACCTGGAGCCCCGTATAATAGCTCCGATACCCAGACACCCGCCACACACCTTCTCCACCGGACAGCAACCCGGTTTCCAATGCAGTCCCTAGGAGTCCAAGCAACTCACTTCGCGTCTCCTCCTCCCGCCAACCGCCCGTAGCCCTAGGCAGTCACACCAAGCCCAAGTGATCCGCCCTGTTCCTCCTCCTCCTCCTCGGGGTAGCCCCTGGGTGTTCAGAGGCGGTGGCTCCGAGACCAAGTGACCCACCGCGCTCCTCCTCCAGGCAGGCCACCAGTGTTCAGGAGCGGTCGCTTTGAGTGCAATCAACTCACCACTCGCCTCCTCCTCTGGCAACCACCTGTGTCTCTGATGCAGTCACTCCTAGACCAAGCGACCTGCCGCGCTTCTCCTCTTCCTCCGGGCAACCCCCCCCCGCCGGTGTTCAGAAGCGATTACTCTGAGTCTAAACAGTTCACCACGCAGCCTCTCCTCAGGCAGCCACCCAGAGCCCCAGTGGTTGCTCTGAGTCCAAGCGCTGTGCTGAGCTGCCTCCTCTACGATGATCCCAGTTGTCCGTGTTTACCGCTCCAGCGGGGGGAGGGGCGTCTCGCCGAGCAACTCCACTTCACAAATTCCCTGTGTTCTGGGGCTACCGCCCCATCCGGGACGCCTCCCCAATGGGAGAGACTCACCCAGTGGCTTTGAGTTGGTCCCAAGTCTCTCACTATCTCCTCTTTTGAATCCTGCGTCCTGGAGCAACGTGAAATGCAGCCGCCCTCTAGGCCGCCATCTTGAAACTCCCCAATTAGTGATTTTTAAATACCTATGCTTACAATCATCTTAGAAGTAGACAAAGAACTCAATTCCAAGTCTCATTGAAGACTACAGTGGAATCCCCCGGAATGGGGCTATGCTGTCTTTTCCAAAGCTATTAAGGAGAGCTGTATGTGAAGTCAGGTGTGGGATTCATTAATGTACTAAAATGTTTCCCAGGTCATATTTTGATACACTGTCTTGCAAAATACAAATTAAGAATGAAAAAAATATCATATATTATATATTCATATATAATCCATGATAAATCAAAAATTTTGAATAGCTAGGAGCAGTACAATCTATGCAAATTAGTATATATTTTTGATAAACTAATTTCTCAGATATTAGTTAAATTTTAGACATTTAATATTTTAATTCCAAGAACCTGAAGAAACAGAATCATCTTGAAAACAACAAGTTGGATGTCTCACATTTGCTGATTTCAAAACTTATTAAAAATGAACAGCAATAAAAACACTGTAGTACTGGTATAAAGAGAGATATATGAATCAGTAGAAAAGAACATATAGCTCACGTATATGGAGAAATGGTTTTCACTATGTATTATTCAGTAGGAAAGTTCAGTCCTTTCAATGAAGGATTTTGGGAAAACTGGATGTACACATATAAATGTCAGAGGCTTGTCTTATATTCTATGCCAGAATTGAGTGAAAATATAATAAAACCTGGAACAGAGAACCCATAAATAAATCCACATATTATGATTAATTGCCTTTTGACAAAGGTGCCAAGGAAAAGTAATGTAGAAAGGATAAGTTATTCAATAAATGGTGCTAAGAAAACTGAATATCCACAGAATGAAACTTGAGACCAAACATTAATTGTATACAAAAATCAAATCGGTATTTGTTAAAGATGTAAACACGAAGACCCAATACTGTGAAACTACTAGAAGAAAATATAGGAGGTAAACTTGACTTTAGTCTGGGCAATGAATGTTTAGATATGTTCTAGGAAGTATAAGAAATTGAAGTAAAAATAGAAAATCGAGATGTGCAAACTAAAAAACAAAAAAGCTTCCACACTGGCAAAGGAACAAATCAAAAGAGTGAAAAGACAATCACATATGTAAAAAAAAATTGCAAGCCTTACAACTGATAAGAGGTCAGCATGCAAAATAATAATAATAAAAAAACAATTCACAGCAAGAAAAAAACTAGATTAAAAGTGAGTAAAACTCTGTATAGACATTTTTCCAAAAGGCATACAAGTGACCAAAATGTATATGAAAAAAGTGCTCATTTCTTTATCATTAATGGATCAAAAAAACTGAAAACCAAAATCACAATGGGATTACCTCACACCTATAAGAATGACTATTATCTGAAAGACAAAAGAAAACTAGGTCTGATGGGGGTGCAGATAAAAGAAAACCCTTCACTTTGTTGGTGGGACTGGAAATAAATATAGTAAAACCATTATGGAAAACTGTGTGGAGTTTCATCACAAAACTAAAATTAGACCTACCATATGATGCAGTAATTCCACTTAGGTAATTTATCCAAAAGATTTGACATCAGTATGTGGAATAGTCCTCTCTACTTTTGTGCTAATGGCAGTAGTATTCACAATGGTCAAGTTACAAAATTAACCTGATGAGTTGATATTAACAAATGAGTTGATAATGATAACCTGTCATATAAACAACCACCTTTGAAAATATGGAAGTCCTATTATTTGTGATACAAAGCATTAGTTAGTCACAATGAACAAGCTCTGGAAATGTGTTTTACAGGATGAGGTCACTAATTCATAATTAGGTATTGTAAAACACCTGACTTGAATTCTGGCATTCATAGCACTATGTGTATGTAAGCACATCAAATGGAACATTTATAGTTCATAGTCTTTTCAAATCTGATTATATCTGTTCTTCCTCCTCCTTCCCACAATTATTCTTACATAGTTGAATTGTATTATTCTCTGTGTGTAAATAAGTAGCATGTGAGTATTCACCACAGACATTTTTAAATTTCAATTTTGAATTACTGAAATTACCTCAGAGGGTAAATTTTGTCATTAAGGATATCTAAGTTTAACACCAAATTGAATATATTCTACATATATTTTTATATTTAATAAAATAATATTACATTGAATCAATTTAAATAGTTTCTCAAACAATATATAGTTCTGAATATTTAACTGATAGCACATGTTAAAAATTATAAAGAATTTCTTTGTACTACCTAAACATTTAAATTCAGTTTATTTTTATGTTTCTAACTTATTACTTAATGCTTTGTTTTACATAGTACCAAATGTCTGACTGTGTTCTTAGCGTGTTTATTCTTTTTACCCATAGCACCAAAGTAGGTGACCTCAATTATTCAATCACACTGTTTTAAATGATTTATTTTTACTGCTGTAAGTTTCTTAAGGTTGACTCATGATAAAACAGAGCAATTGAGCATTGTCTTTGCAATACTCCTTTGGCCTGAATCCTGAATATACTTGCCAATAGTGACCTTGAACCTGTCCCTCAGAGGCTCTTAGAGTCACGTTCTCTCTCTTGATCCCTCCCTCTCAAATTTCTAGACAAACACCCAGCCAGTGGTTAGTGCTAAATTGTGGCTGGTAGTGGTTTTAACCAAGAAGGTAACAATGGTAGTAAAGATGGTGAGATGGCGATGACTGTTACATAAATTTCTGGATGCTTACAATGTTTTTCAAATCTATTTAATACAAATTTAAAGTTGGAGAATTATTGCTAGGTACATAATTATCAAGGAATTTTTCTTCATATACTTGGAAGTAGCCAGAACATCTTCAGTATTCAATATACAGAATGATATATAAGGTTAAGTTAGACTTTGACTAAATCTTCAAAAAGTACTTCAAAATGAAATCAGGGCATATTCTAAGAAGACATTCAAAGACACAGAGACAATGGTGGTGTCAAAATGATATTCTTGGGGTGGGAGATGGAATAAGAAAGGAAAAAATGAGGGAACAAGTAGAAAGAAGGGGAGGAAGGCAAGCAGGCAAGCTATGAGATCAGGCTCCAGGAATCAGTCTGACAAAGAAAGGGAGGAAAAAAATTATATATATATATATATATATTTATATGTATATATATTTTATAATATCATAATTATTATATATACTACATATACAGTATATAATAATTATGTTATAAAATTATATATATATTATAATACATAATATATATACTATACATGACTTTTGAGACATTTCATCATAACTCAGAAAAAGACTAGATTGAGTTCTGCAGCAACTACAACTAGAACAAGGACAGAATAGATAAGACTTGAGAAAATGACTTGAATGATTGTCAAGAGGCAGAAGTGAACCAAAAGAGCATAACATTTAGCTAATTGCTCTTCTGCTCTTGTTCATAATGAGTCGTGGATTGGTGGTACCCTAGTAAAGTAAAAGGTGAGCAGGTTGAATAAAAAATACCTTTTCTCCAAAACATATTGCTCGCAGAGTTTTAATCTTATTTCTGGACACATATTAACAAATAAATACATGGCTAATATCCTCAAGTATATCAGATCTTCTTTCTTGGATGTCAGAAGAGTTTTTTTCTTTGAGATTTTGTTGAAACAACTTAGAATTCTGCCAAAAGTATCTTCAATAATTCTTGTTTTATATGCTTCTCCTTAATTAATGAATTACATTGTGTATAACTATGCAATCGCTACTTCTAGCTACTTTTAAATCTACTCCTAGGATATTTTCCCTGCCAGCATTTTTTCCAATGATACATCTCCACTCTGAAAGTGAGAGATGCATATTATAAATGAAAACAAGATTCATCTAAAAAAAAAAACAAACAAAATAAATACAAAATTTAAATTGATAAAAGTATTGTTTGCAATTCTATGAAATATATTTTTTCTTCCATTTAATCTATCATCTTTTCAAGAAAAATATTCGAAAATATTTCACATGCTCAGGGCTGGGGATATAGCTCAGTTGGTTGAGTACTTGCCTTGCAAGCACAAGGCCCTGGGTTCAAATCCCCAGGACTGAAAAAAAAAAAAAAGAATTTCATATGTTCTATATGTTTATTAAATACTTTTGATGATTTTAGTTCTGTTTGACACCAATTATAGTTGTTTAAAAATTTATATATACATGTACATAAATGTAAGTATAATATAAGCATATAATAGATTATAAACATATTAAATATATATGTAAATATACATATATGAATAACATATGTTCATGTAAAATGTATACCAATATATTTTAACTATATACATTAATATATAAAATGTATACACATATGTTTTAATATATAAATGCATAAAACATGCTTTGCCTTGCTTCAGAACACTGTGTGTAAGACTACGGAGGCAGCTTCTGTCATCTGAATTACTTACTATCTGTATTTTTGTCTCAAACACTAGGCACTAGTTACCTACATTTTTTTCAATTAATCACATTCTGAAAATATTATAAGTCTTTCAAGCAAAGGCCTGTCCCTGGTATTGGACTCATAATTTCTCAAGAGTTAAAAATAATTTGAAATCTTATTTATAATTTTCTATTCTGCTATAACTCTCTTTTATTGAAACATAAATATAAAATCATACTAGAAAGCATTGATAAGGTCTGTTAACTTCAAGACTGTGTGAATTGTTTAACTATAAATCATGTTTTTTGTTCTAATATCTGCAAACAAGAAAAGTGCTCCTTTATTTGATTTCACAGAACTTTCTATATTAATTTATTATGAATATATCTAATTCCCAGTTCCAGCTCTTCAGATTTCATATGATCTTTATTTTCTTCAAATTATTTTTAACTCACAGCGCTATATATAGCCAATACTTATCTACATTATTAAAGAAAGAATAATTTAAAACATGAATCTTTGCACCAAGAAATATCTTAATTTTGTTTTTTATCTAGTTTGAATTATTCTTGTGTTAAATCTATATGAATAGATATATAAGCATTTATCAAGGTAGATATAAGTTCACTAATTTTATATAACTAGTACCACAATTCTGCTAGAATAATATATTAAATATATTTAGTAATGTATTTTATTTTCCATAGTTTTATTTTAAAACATTTTCCCAAATTTATCTTATTTTAGTCATTATCAATATTTATAACATGGGCTTGTAATGAACGTGTTGACTGTGATCCTTTTTCACTGAGAAAAGCATGAGAAGAAATTAGCATGTTACAAGTAAAATATCAGAAAGCGCACAATGGGCAACTTTCTATTGGTTTAAGATTACAATTGGGTTCTAAAGAGTGTTTGTACTCTACTATTTGGGATCGTTTAGAATGCAATTCAATTTCTTATTTATTTTAAATTATTTTTTACTGTCCAAAGAAAGAAAGCCATTTTTAACCTTATACTTAGAAAGTAGACAATTGGTTCACAGTCATCATTTCGTTGGACTGTCCACAATAATGTGAAGCAGGAAGTTTAAATTAGTTGGTAATTTTTAAGATGGTGAATTCAAATTTAATGGGGATCAGACCTACAAACACAAGCTAGAGGCACAGCAGGACCTATACATTTTTTGTGTATATATTCAATGATCCTTCCATTTGTTATGATTGCCAAGGATAGATAAAAATTAAAACAACTGAATCATTTATCTCTTGGATTGCTCCAGGTAAGTTAAAATAATTTCACTTTCTTTTTCTGTTTTGTTTCTTTCCTCTGTAATGCTTCTGAATCTATGCATATTATCTACAATTCCAATCATTCTACTCCCCTAGTTAGATTACTATAATGTCTTCCTAAATGTTATCCTGATAGTTATTTTTTTCTACATTTCCAATTTTTTCTTCATATTCCAGCCAGTAGATTTCTCAGATGTAGATCCAATAGATACTCTTCAATGTTGTTATGATACTAATTCCCACATTTCTGGAAACCTATATGTATGCATTTTAAAACATTTTTTTTGTCAAAAAGTATATAAATACTGTTCTCTTTAACTGCAGCATTGCTTTGTCTTTTGCACAAATACATTTTTCAGTAAGTTTCATTGAACAATACATATGCCTCAAATTAATTAGAAGTCTTTATATTATGTGACTAAGAAAAAAATTCAGGAAAGAAAAAATCTGAATTTTATGTAAAATCTTAGATATGTCCACATTGAATAAAAGCATCTTATAGTTATGAATTATAATTACATGTTACATTACATCATTTATATTTATATAGGCTACATTTTGTCCTACAGCATCATGTCAATACAAACAAAAACTAAAAATCATTTCAATGGCAATTGTAAATATTTGAATATGCAAAATCTTTATAAATATATATATACACACATATGTACAATAGCAATGATAGTTTAGTAAATTTTTAAAGAAAATTTAAAACTAACATTTGATTATTTTAGAAAACCTAGAACAAAATTTACTGACCAGTAAAATACTTCCAAATGCAAGTAAAATAAATCCTTTTGAATGGTATAGTAGAGAAGAAAGAATTTTGCATCACTTTCCTATAGACACTCAAGTTTAAGTTGCATGAGTGAAAAACCAACTATTCAGTAGCATATCTCTGTTAGTGGCAAATGTACTACTGTAGTTAATAATCTGTGAACCAACACAAAAGACCAAAAAGTGAATTAGGTAAAAAATTATTTTTCAGCTAAGCTATTAATTCCACAAAACATTTATGGAATGAAATTTCAAATAAATACATTAAGAAAATGGATAATTTTCCAATAGTAGAATATTTCTTAATATATCTATCTAAAATAATTCTTGTTTTAGTTTAGTCTCTCTAATAAGTAGGTGAATAACTTTAAGATTTACACAAAACCATTTAGACTTTTCCATTGATTCTGGTCTTGAAAATTAAAATTGGGTTTTCCTTTCCCCATGTTGAAGATTAAACATGCTAAAACACCCATGTTGAAGATTAAACAGGGAAACTCTGAAACAAAGTTTTATTTAAAGGACAGAACAGAGACAGACTTCTCCAGTGAAGAGCTGGTATTCATGGGAATGGGGATGTCCTGCCTCTTTATAGATTTTAGGTTTTTGTGTTTCCTTTCCTCTCACCCCCGCCACTGCTTTGATCTTGCCTATGTGAGGAAAAGGCAGCAAAGGAGCCACCTTGGGGGATACTCCTTGCTTTGCTAGGCAACCTTAGTAACAGGTTGCGAAGAGGGAGAAATGTTCAGGAGGTATTAGCAGTTTATTTCCTTTTGAATTAGTCCCCATCTTCCAAACTCAATCACATTATCTATGCTGATTATCTGTACTAAGCCACTGTCTCACCACCTGCTTCCTTTCCCCTGGAAAGTTATGTTACATAAACTTCTGTGGTGGAGATTATGACACAACCTCCAGGTTGCAATTCAAGAATGGAGTGGTCAGAGGTGGAGTGGATTTAGGCAGCAACACCTGACTTCTCCACAGTCCAGAAAGGAAGCAATTAAAGAACAGCTGACCAAAGACTGGGTACCAGATTAAGTACTCTAAAACTCTATTATATAGTTTGAAACTTGGAGGACTTTGGAATGTAGTTATGGAAGCAGAAAATAAGAACAGAATTCTTTGAACCCAAATCCTACCCAGCGCAGGGTTAGGGGCAATGGGTAACAAAGAGAGAAAGAGAGAGAGGAAAATCCCATGAATTTGTCTCTTTAATAACAGTTGGAAAGAAAAGCAGACCACATTAAAGTAGGACAGAGGCAGCAAAAACAATGAAGGAGATCATATAGTTTAGCCAAATTGTGGACTGAAAGCTGTTCCATCCATTTGGACAGTCATTTTATAGAGTCCACAGATTAACCTCCCTAGAAGAAATGAAATCAATACAGCTTCTCCTGACCTTGGGACAGTAACAAATTCATAGAGAATACCTCTGAAACAAATTGTTTCAGTAATCTGCCTAGAAGGAATTTATAGAGACAACTTCTATCTAAAAGTTAATAAAACTGCTCTTCTCATCATGGACAAGGGAAGTGGGATGAAGCAGACCCAAAAGGTAATCACTCCTGGGATGTGCTAGCCCTAACCTAGAGCTGCACACATCTACCCCTGGAGCTCAGGCAAAGACTGGGCAACTGAAATCCAACCCCCGTCATGGTGACCGTGGCAGGTCAAACCAGAGTGAGCAATATAAGCCAGGGCGGAGGATTCTGTACCACAGATGGCCCACAGAGGCCCCACAGTTACAGACAACTACCCAAATAGCACCACCCTGAAGAAGTCTCAGGGGAGGGAGGGAGTGATGTGAATCACAACCAGAGGCAATAGGATCTCAGATGCAGACAGACTGACTGACTGAATCCCAATCACAAATGGAAACAAAAAGCAAGCAGAAGAAGCAACTCTCTTATCAGACAAAGTAGACTTTGAGCCAGAATTAATTAGAAAACACAAAGAAAATAACTTCATACTGTCTAAGGAAATTATCCAAATAAAAGATATAATGATTTTAAGCAATTATGCCCCAAATGTTGGTGCACCTATGTAAATTAAACAAACCCTTCTCAGCAAAAAGAATCAAATAGACCATAATAAAACAATAAAGGTTGCTTTTAATACACCTTTATCACCATGATAAAGTGATCCAGACATAAACTAAGACTCTTCAGAATTAAATGATTCTAAAATTCAAATGGATCCAATAGATATCTACATAATATTTTATACTTTGATAACCGAATTCACTTTTTTCTCAGTGCTACATGGAACATTCTCTAAAGTAGATCATATTTTAGGACACAAAGCAAGTCTTCACAAATTTGAAAAAAAATAGAGATAATTCCTTGCATCCTATCAGATCATAATGGAATGGAAATAGAAATCAGCATCAAGTTACAAACAGAAACCATTTTAAAACCTGGAGATTAGATTAAACATTTTTAAATGCAGAATGGATCATAGAAGAAATTAGGAGAGGAGTAAAAATATTTTTTAGAATCAAATGAGACTAGAGATAAAACATATCACAATCTCTGGGACGGCATGAATACAGTTCTAAGTAGCATTGAATTCCTACAATAAAAAAAAAGAAAAGAAGAAAGATCTCAAATAATCTAATGGTACACTTTTTTTTTTTTGTTTTTTGAATGAAGGGGGGTAAAAGTAATATCACAATCTGTAGAAAACAGGAAATAATTAAGTCCAGAGCTGAAATTAATGAAATTGAGAATAAAAAAACACAAAGAATCAAATCAAGAAAGAGCTGTTTCTTTGAGAAGACAAACAAGACTGATAAACCCATAGCCAAACTAACCAAAATAAAGAGAAGACACAAACCAAAGATGAAAAACATATCTAAACACATAAATATTTCTGATATGCAAAGGATTATTAAAAATTATTTTAAAAAGTTAAACTCCAATAAACTGCAAAATCTAGGACAAATTTCTAGACATATCTGATCTACCCAAATTGACCCATGTGGATCTAGAAAACTTAAATATACCAATATTATGCAGTAGAATAAAAGTAGTGATTAAAACACTTCCAACAACATAAAGTCCAGAACCTGATGGATGCTTAGCTGAGTTTTATCAGATCTTTAAAGAAAAACTAATACCAATTCTCCTCAACTTATTCCAAGAAATAGAAAGGAGTAACACTGTCAAATTTATTTTATAAATCCACTGTGATCATGATGCAAAAACCAGACAAAGACAAATCCAGGAAGGAAAATGTCAGGTCGATATACTTGATGAACATACTTGTAATAATTCTCAATAAAATAATGACAGATGATACACAAAAACATATTTAAAACATAGTATACCAAAATTAAGTCAGTTTCATTTCAGGGATGCAAGATTGGTTCAACATTAGCAAATCAATAAATGAAATTCACCATATAGAGTTATGTACAAGAATCACATGAATGTCTCAATAGACATCCATTCATGTTAACACTAGAGAAACTAGGGGTGGAAGAAACTTACCTTAATATTGTAAAAGCTATTAACAACAAACTCAAGGTCATTATTATACTAAATTCAGAAAAACATAAAGTATTTCCCCTAAAATCAGGAACAAGGCCACGCTGTCTACTCTCATCCCTCCTATTCAACATAGCAGTCAGGCATGAAGAGGAAATTACATGGATACAAATAGTAAAAGAAGTAACATTTTCTGTTTGCTGAGGACATAATTGTCTCTCTAGAAGATCAAAAACCACAAAACCTCCAACACCAAAAGACTTCTAGGGCTGATGAACTCAACAAAGTACCAGGATACAAGATCAATGGACTAAATCAATTCCATTCCTATGACCCAATAATAATCCACTGAGAAAGACATCAGGAAAACTACCCTGTTCACAATAACCTAAAACAATAATAAAATGAAATAAAATACTTGGGAATAAATCTAACCAAGGAGGCAAAAGAACTCTACAATAAAAACTATACAACACTGAAGAAAGAAATTCAATAAGACCTTTAGAAGAAAGAAAAACCTCCCATGTTCCTGGATAGGAAAAATTAACATTGTCAAAACGGCCATACTACCAAAAGCATTATACAGATTCAATACAATCCCCATCAAAATATTAATGACATTCTTCACAGAACTTGAAAAAAAGAGTCCTCAAATTCATTTGAAAGAATGAAAGACCCAGAATATCCAAATCAGTTCTGAGTTAGAAGAATAATGCTGAAAGTTCCATAATTCTTAAATTATATGACAGAACCAGAATAGTAAAACCAGTAAATTTTTAGTATCCAAACAGACATGAAGACCAATGGAAAAGAAGAGAAGACACAGAGCCAAATCCACATAGATATTGTCATCTTCCACCTTCTTTTCCCCAGGAGCATTCTCTAATAAACTGCATGCTAATCTCCAATTCAACCAAAAACAATCATTTTTATATTCTTTTACAAATTTACCTTAGTATGCATAATTCAAAAATACATATATTTTGAAGTGAATTTTTCACAGTGTAAGCTCTACAGAGCCCTATAGTTGCATGTACTTTCCCAGCTATATTAAAACTAATGAAGTATTTATTTTTGTCAAATAAAAACATTCAAATTGCATATGAAACCAATACTTTGAAACTTTGCTGTCTTAATAATTGTTATTCTTCTCTACTGTAGGAGAGCAGCTGTTAAATACTTGGAGATCTATGCATTAATTCTTTTCATACTTTATTTAAATAAATTATCATGTTTGCTAAGTACTGGGGAAACAAGACAAAAGTGCATTTCAATTATCTTTTGCTGCTAACTAAATGTGTCACTATGGAGAAGTCACAATTTTTCTAGATCTCAAAATGAGTTCTATAAAACTTTTGCAAAATAAGTGTTGAATGAAGATAATGTAAGTCTTCTTTTAAAAAAGACCAGCAGAAGGATGATTAAGAAAAAGAGTCAAATGAACAAAATACATCAACATGTTCAGTTAAATAGTAGTTTGTTGATCCTGAAAGTCATGAGAAGAGGATTGTGAGGGTCACTGGGAACAATGAAAGTTCCTGTGCTAGCACTCTGGCAGCTTTTCTGTAGTGCATGACCGTCACTCTAAAGCAACTGCCCTTTCAGGATCTAGATTAGATATGGAAGTAAAAATTCTTTGAGAGAAAGTGGAATGCTTTACTTGTAAACCCAGATTTTAAGAATCTATTGAAATTTCTCCAAATTGTGTTTCCCCTTCTTATGACTAGAAGAGTGGCAAAGTCCAGGGTCTTGAAAGGAGCTAGGATCCTGGATCACTAAGTGGTGCGGCCATTGTGCTGTTCAATGCCGTGAAATACAACTTTATTGCCACAAAACCCTGCCATTGTGCTCTGTGGCGGCAATTTCCCCTGCAGTAATCATTACCCAAATGAAGTTTACAATTAATTCATTTCAAAATGTTCTCCCCTCAACTCCTACTCCTCTTTAGATGGTATCCTGAAAGATACTTGATATAGAATCCAACTTGTAATTATCTGCAAATTATCAAAATAAAACTTTATTCTTTCTTCATTTTCTCTTTTGTTTGTTCTTTTATGACAACTATTGGCACTTTCTTGATGTAATTGTATCACATTAAATGTTATGATAGTACTATATAATTTTTTAATTTTTTCATTTAAATTATTGCATAAATAGTATTCTATATCAATGCATAAGTGATTACAACATAATGAAATAATTGCGCATTTTTCCATTCTGTAGATTTGTGACATTTATTAAATGTCTTTGGGCAGTGAATTTTCATACCATTTGTAGTTTCTTATTATTATATATATTGCATTTGTGATTAATTTTATCACAAAGCTTTAAGCCAATCATTGGTCACAGCATAAACCTCACAAAGTAGATTTTTCTTTAAAAATCAGAAAGTTTGGTTTTCAAGATGGCGGACTAGAGGGCGGCTGCATTTCACGTTGCTCCAGGACGCAAGATTCAAAAGAGGAGATAGTGAGAGACTTGGGACCAACTCAGAGCCGCCAGGTGAGTATCTCCTGTTGGGGAGGCGTCCTGGATGGGGCGGTAGCCCCGGAACACAGGGAACTTTGTGAAGTGGAGTTGCTCGGCAAGACGCCCCTCCCCCCGCTGGAGCGGTAAACACGGACCACTGGGATCATCATAGAGGAGGTGGCTCAGCACAGCGCTTGGACTCCGAGCAACCACTGGGGCTCTGGGCAGCTGCCTGAGGAGGAGCTGCGTGGCGAGCTGTTTGGACTCAGAACAACCGCTTCTGAACACCGGGGGGGGTTGCCCGGAGGAAGAGGAGAAGCGCGGCGGGTCGCTTGGTCTAGGAGTGACTGCATCAGAGCCACAGGCGGTTGCCAGAGGAGGAGGCGAGTGGTGAGTTGATTGCACTCAAAGCGACCGCTCCTGAACACCGGTGGCCTGCCTGGAGGAGGAGCGCGGTGGGTCACTTGGTCTCGGAGCCACCGCCTCTGAACACCTGCAGGGCTACCCCGAGGAGGAGGAGGTGGAACAGGGCAGGTCACTTGGACTCGGAGTGACTGCCTAGGGCTACGGGCGGTTGGCGGGAGGAGGAGACGCGAAGTGAGTTGCTTGGAATCCTAGTGACTGTGTCGGAAACCGGGCGGCTGTCCAGAGGAGGAGGTATGTGGCTGGTCTCTGGGTCTCAGAGCTGTTGTATGGGCTCCGGGTGGCGGCTCAGAGGAGAAGCCGCATAGCCAGGTGATTAAGTGCTGAATAGGGTCCCAGGAGCTAGGCGGCTTCTTGCTGGAAGAGCTGCAAAGAAACACGCCTAGGGGCGGAGCAAAGTTTCCAGGACTGCGGGCAGATTCTCTGAGGAGAGGCACCCTAAGGAGACTCGCCTGCGAAGGGTAAGGCTCCCAGGCCCAGGAGGTAGGTCCGGCCCCTGGGAATGTTGCAGAGGAAGACAGCCCAGCCCAGGCAGTAGTTGCAGATTGAGGGGAACCTCTAGGATGGGAACTGACCAGAGAGACCTCCCCACAGGTAAGTCTTCCCTGCTGGGTGAGGTTTTCCCACAGGGACGGTAAAACTAGAGACACAGGCACAAACAGGCCTTGCCTCAGCCTGCAGCCTAGTTCCCCGTTGGATGACCATTGGTCAACAAGTGGAGGCACCTCTGAACACTAGCAGGGAATATACCCCACCTGAGGGTCACCACCCCTAGAGAGGCAGCTTCTTCGTGGAGCTCCGCATTATCAACTTCCTCCAAGACTTCAGGCTACTGAAGGATAAGAGGGGATATACTAGCAATCTTCAGGGACATTATAAGTTGATAGAGGAAACCTGCAATATCTTAATGACCCACTGATTCCTGAACAATATGAGAAAACAAGGGAAGAAAATGCCCCAAACAAATCTAGATGTTACATCAATAAAATCCAATGACAGCATGACAGAAGAAATGACAGAAAAGGAGTTCAGAATGTACATAATTAAAATGATTAGGGAAGCAAACAATGAGATGAAAGAGCAAATGCAGGCATTGAATGATCCCACCAATCAACAGTTAACAGAGCAAATACAGGAAGCAAAAGATCATTTCAATGAAGAGTTAGAGATATTGAAAAAAAACAAACAGAAATCCTTGAAATGAAGGAAACAATAAACCAAATTAAGAACTCCATAGAAAGCATAACCAATAGGATAGAACACCTGGAAGACAGAACTTCAGATATTGAAGACAAAATATTTAACCTCGACAACAAAGTTGAACAAACAGAGAAGATGGTAAGAAATCATGAACAGAATCTGCAAGAACTATGGGATATCATGAAAAGGCCAAATTTGAGAATTCTTGGGATTGAGGAAGGCTTAGAGAAACAAACCAAAGGAATGAACAATCTATTCAATGAAATAATATCAGAAAATTTCCCAAAATCTGAAGAATGAAATGGAAAATCAATTTCAAGAGGCTTATAGGACTCCAAATACACAAAATTACAACAGACCCACACCAAGGCACATTATAATGAAAATACCTAACATACAAAATAAAGACAGAATTTTAAAGGTTGTGAGAGAAAAGAACCAAATTACATTCAGGGGGAAACCAATACGGATATCAGCAGATTTTTCAATCCAGACCCTAAAAGCTAGAAGGGCCTGGAACAACATTTTTCAAGCTCTGAAAGAAAATGGATGCCAACCAAGAATCTTATACCCAGCAAAACTTACCTTCAAATTTGACGATGAAATAAAATCTTTCCATGATAAACAAAAGCTAAAAGAATTTACAAAACAAAGCCAGCATTACAGAACATTCTCGGCAAAATATTTCATGAGGAAGAAATAAAAAACAAAGAAGCAAATCAGCAAAGGGAGGAATTATCCTAAAGGAACTGTGAAATAAAGGAGGAACCAAGATGTGTCAAAAAATAAATAAATAAATAAAATTTTAAATATGAACCAAATGACTGGGAATACAAATCATATCTCAATAATAACTCTGAATGTTAATGGCCTGAATTCATCAATCAAAAGACATAGACTGGCGGATTGGATTAAAAAGAAAGATCCAACAATATGTTGCCTGCAAGAGACACACCTCATAGAAAGAGATACCCATAGACTAAAGGTGAAAGGATGGGGAAAAACATACCATGCACATGGACTCAGAAATAAAGCTGGAGTATCCATCCTCATTTCAGATAATGTGGACTTCAAGCCAATGTTAGTCAGAAGGGATAAAGAAGGACATTTCATACTGCTTAAGGGAAGCATAAATCAGAAAGATATAACAATCATAAACATCTATGCCCCAAACAGTGGCTCATCCATGTATGTTAAAAAATCCTTCTCAATTTTAGAAACCAATTTTACAAACCATTATTGTGTTTAGACCATAACACAATAATACTAGGTGATTTTAACACGCCTCTCTCACCACTGGACAGATCTTCCAAACAAAAATTGAACAAAGAAACTATAGATCTCAATAACACAATCAATAATTTAGACTTAACAGACATTTATAGAATATACCATCCAACCAAGAGCGAATACACTTTCTTCTCATCAGCACATGGATCCTTCTCTAAAATAGACCATATATTATGCCACAAAGCTAATGTCAGCAAATACAAGAAGATAGAGACACTACCTTGTATTCTATCAGATCATAATGGATTGAAGTTAGAAATAAATGAAAGAGTAAAAACCAGAAACTACTCCAACACCTGGAGATTAAACAATATGCTATTATAGATGAATGGATAACAAAAGATATTAGGAAGGAAATTAAAAAATTCTTAGAGGTAAACGAGAACAAAGAAACATCATATCAAAATCTCTGGGACACTATGAAAGCAGTACTTAGAGGAAGATTTATTTCATGGAGCGCATCTAATAAAAGAAGTAAAACTCAACAAATCAAGGACCTAACACTACAGCTCAAAGCCCTAGAAAAAGAAGAACAGACCAACACCAAAAGTAATAGAAGACAGGAAATAGTCAAACTCAGAGCTGAAATCAACGAAATTGAAACAAAAGAAACAATACAAAAAATTGACAAAATAAATAGTTGGTTCTTGGAAAAAATAAACAAAATTGATAAACCTTTAGCCACACTAACAAAGAGAAGACGAGAGAAAACCCAAATCACTAAAATTCGGAATGAACAAGGAAATATCACAACAGACACGACTGAAATACAAAACATAATTAGAAGCTATTTTGAAAATCTATACTCCAACAAAATAGAAAATTTCGAAGACATCAACAGGTTTCTAGAGACATATGAATTGCCTAAACTGAATGAGGAGGACATACACAATTTAAATAGACCAATTTCAAGTAATGGAATAGAAGAAGTCATCAAAAGCCTACCAACTAAGAAAAGTCCAGGACCAGATGGGTTCTCAGCCGAGTTCTACAAAACTTTTAAAGAAGGTCTCATTCCAATACTTCACAAAGTATTCCATAAAATAGAAGAGGAGGGAACCCTCCCAAACTCATTCTATGAAGTCAATATTACCCTGATACCTAAACCAGACAGAGACACATCGAGGAAAGAAAATTTCAGACCAATATCCTTAATGAACATCGATGCAAAAATTCTCAACAAAATTTTAGCAAATCGCATACAAAAACATATTAAAAAGATAGTGCACCATGATCAAGTGGGTTTCATCCCAGGGATGCAAGGTTGGTTCAACATCAGGAAATCAATAAATGTAATTCACCATATCAATAGTATTAAAGTCAAGAATCACATGATTATTTCAATAGATGCAGAAAAAGCATTTGATAAAATACAGCACTCCTTCATGCTCAAAACACTAGAAAAAATAGGGATAGTGGGAACATTCCTTAACATTGTAAAGGCCATCTATGCTAAGCCCATGGCTAATATCATTCTAAATGGTGAAAAACTGAAAGCCTTCCCCCTAAAAACTGGAACAAGGCAGGGATGCCCTCTTTCTCCACTTCTTTTCAACATCGTCCTTGAAACTCTAGCCAGAGCAATTAGACAGACCAAAGAAATTAAAGGGATACAAATAGGAAAAGAAGAACTCAAACTATCCCTATTTGCTGATGATATGATTCTATACATAGAGGAACCAGGAAATCCCACCAGAAAACTTTTAGATCTCATAAGTGAATTCAGTAAAGTAGCGGGATATAAGATCAATGCACATAAATCTAAGGCATTTTTATACATAAGCGATGAATCTTCAGAAAGAGAAATTACGAAAACTACCCCATTCACAATAGCTTCGAAAAAAATAAAATACTTGGGAATCAATCTCACAAAAGAGGAGAAAGACCTCTACAATGAGAACTACAGAACACTAAAGAAAGAAATTAAAGAAAACCTCAGAAGGACCTCAGCTTAGGACCAGACTTCCTCAACAGGACTCCCATAGCACAAGAAATAAAAGCAAGAATTAATAACTGGGATAGATTCAAACTAAAAAGCTTTCTCTCAGCAAAGGAAACTATCAGCAATGCGAAGAAAGAGCCTACAGAGTGGGAGAAAATCTTTGCCAATCATACTTCAGATAGAGCACTAATCTCCAGAATCTATAAAGAACTCAAAAAACTCTACACCAAGAATGCAAATAATCCAATCGACAAATGGGCTAAGGAAATGAATAGACACTTCACAGAAGAAGACCTACAAACAATCAACAAACATATGGAAAAATGTTCAACATCTCTAGTAATAAGAGAAATGCAAATCAAAACCACCCTAAGATTCCATCTCACCCCAATTAGAATGGCGATTATCAAGAATACAAGCAACATCAGGTGTTGGCGAGGATGTGGGGAGAAAGGTACACTCATACATTGCTGGTGGGGCTGCAAATTAGTGCAGCCACTCTGGAAAGCAGTGTGGAGAGTCCTTAGAAAACTTGGAATGGAACCACCATTTGACCCAGCTATCCCACTCCTTGGCCTATACCCAAAGGATTTAAAATCAGCATATTACAGAGATACAGCCACATCAATGTTCATAGCTGCTTAGTTCACAATAGCCAGATTGTGGAACCAACCTAGATGTCCTTCAATTGATGACTGGATAAAGAAACTGTGGTATATATATACAATGGAATATTACTCAGCCATAAAGAAAGATAAAATTATGGCTTTTGCAGGCAAATGGATGAAACTGGAGAATATCATGCTAAGTGAGATAAGCCAATCTCAAAAAACCAAAAGACAAATGATATCGCTAATAAGTGGATGATGACACATAATGGGGGGTGGGAGGGGTTAGTGTTAGGGTTAGGGTTAGGGTTAGGAATAGGGTTAGGGAGGGAGACAAGAATGGAGGAAGGAAGGACTGTATAGAGGGAAAAGAGGGGTGGGGGGGAGGGAAAAGAGGGGTGGGTGGGGAGGGAAAAAAATAACAGAATGAATCAAACAACATTACCCTATGTAAATTTATGATTACACAAATGGTATGCCTTTACGCCATGTACAAACAGAGAAACAACATGTATCCCATTTGTTTACAATAAAAATTAAAAAAATAAAAAATAAAAAATCAGAAATTTTAACTGCACATATATCTTTAGGTGAATTGTCTAATTTTAAATATCTCAAGTTATTCCTAAGTGTTAAGTTCTTTCATAGCAACTATTCTTAGTTTAGACAAATATATACAACACTCTTTAACTCTTAACAATGCTTATTTAATCAGAAGGGAAAAATACGGCAAGTTCATTTTATTCAGTAGACTTCTGCTGTTAAATAATAAATGTGTTTACAATATATTGGATGTCATTACTGATAAAGAACTTTAGACAACTTAATATACCTAAAATTCAGAACAGAATAAATGTGCATATTAGAAAATAATTATTCTACAGAAAATTAGAAACAAGTTAATGATTTTAAAAGGAATCATGTTCACTAAATGGATGAGAGTTTAATATTAAACTGTTGCCTATGCTTCTAACAGTTAAAAGAAAAATAACTGAATCATAATTCTCATTTTTCATAGAGAACATAGGCAAGATTATCTGGAAAGTCCATTTCACTGTAAATTGTGATGATAATTTTAATTCCTAATTTTGTTACCATATAGGAATCATTGAAAAACAATAGTCTCATGGTACAATACTCTCTGGGATAATACTCCTTTTATAAAGGCTATGGTTAAATGGTATTTAAATATGTTTCAACATCTCAACCAATAAGCTACAATTTCAAGGAGAGTCATTAATACTCAAAGCCTTCCTTCAGTAAGCAATATCCAATGCTCTCTTTGGAATAACATTAGAGGAAAGGAGCTAAGGCATGGCTATCCTTTTAATAATGTATTCTTCTGTCTACAGGAGTAGATACTTTATGCAAAGTTCAGTCCCAGGATTAATGAATAATTGAAGTGAGATACCGCAGAAGGGATAAATACAGTTAGTCATTTGTTGAGCCTTGGAATTATTTTATTTTGAATGTGTCTGAGGTCAACTATGTGAATCTATAGATATCTGAAAGGAATAAATAAGAAGAGAGTAGGTCTTATTTATCTTTAAAATAGTTTTGGATATTTAGAAATGATACAAAAACTTTTAAATATACAAAATTGTATATAGCCACAATTAAGATTCATACCATTTATTAAGTCAGTGGTTAAACATAAATTGAGCTAGATTAGAAAGAGTATGGGTGGGTGGGTGGAAGAAGGTAGAACAAATTTGATCAGTGCACATCATACGCACTGAAGACATCACACTTGAAACTCATTCATTTGCATAATCAATGTTAGTAAAAAATTGAAAGAAAATTAAGTTAAGTTAATAATATCCTTCTTTCTAAATTTTACATTCCATGAAAAGGGAAATTTTATATATGGATCTATCTATCTATCTATCTATCTATATATATATATTATATTCCTATTTAAATCTACTGAATTTATCTGAATTTATCTGAATTTATCATATGTACATAAATTAAAAATCAGTGGTTAAATATGAATATTTTTAAAGGTATAAAATTCAAGGTGATAAATTATTAATTAATTAATTTAACATCAGCAATGTAGACATACTGTGAAGACAGAACAAGATCAAGGTCCTGAGATGTGTATACAAATGTAAATGCAGTGCCCTCGTGCGTGGCAATTGTCCTAATTCCACTAGGAATTTTTCAAAGTGCTACTTTTCTCTTGCTAGGTACGTGTTTTAAAAATTGTGATGAATTATCAGGGATATCACAAGAAAGAGTGCCTAAATTATCAAATAACTGAGAAATAAAAGTAAGAAAAAAATGCTTAAGAAATCTGATTTTGTGCTAATTCACTGGAGGAAAATGAGAAGAAATTCAATATAATATATCAAAAGACGAACAAATTTGGTGAGCTTGTTTTGGTTTCTAACTGTAGTGATACACTTCACTTAGTTTATGTAGTGGTTCTCAAACTTTATAGTGCATCACATAACTGTATCCCACATCTGAAATTTCTAACTTAGCAGCCTCACAGTTCTCACTTGACACTGACACCAATGATCTAGAGAGTCACCACTCCCTTTGGGAAGATTCCCAAAATATTTTCATTAAGTAATTTTCAAGCTATGAAAGTGCTTTCTGTGTATGGGCATAATTCATGTTAGCAATTATGAAATTTTAAAAGGTTACAAAATATTTAAATCTCATTTAATTTTAATAAGAATATATTTTATATTTTTGTTATATGCTCTAAACATGTTTAGACACTTTGTTTTATTTTTGAAATTTTGGCATTATTTAAGAAATGTGTATTGAATTAAATCATCCACCCTAATGAAATAATGACTGATACTTGGGTTATAATTGGTTCGCCTAGTACACATACAAGAAAATACATAACCAATCAGAGAATATCTACAAAATTGGAAGGCCAAAATTTTTAATCTGTAATTCTTAGTAAAACAACAGTATCTTGACAGATTCTAAATTTTTGGATAATCTAGTAGATAGTACATTTTCTATAAATTCTTAGAGTAAGAGGATTAGTGGACTAATGTAGCATTCGATTTTGACTTGAAATACTTAATAAAGTTGTTTTACATCAAAAATTAATAACTCAGTATACTATACATTGTGAACTAGAAAAATATATACATATATTAAAATGTCTAAAAATAACTGTCTACTTTTAAAAATTCTTAGGTTTCGAAGATGAAAATTTATTTAAAAAATTACTCTGAAAACATTGACTTTCAATCAGGACTGAAATGCAGTAAATTATATTTCATGAAGGTATGATTCTAAATGAATCATACTGTTATGTATAACTATAACAAACTAACAAAAACATTAATTTTTTTTTTTAAAAATTAAGCATTTTTACTTTCTTTCAAATGAAAATAACTTTAGTAAACTTGTCCATACATATTCACAGTACAAAGCTGTATGGAGCTAATTCTTTTAGGGTAGTCTCCTAGACAATAGATTTGCTATTGTCTTTTACTTGTGTTTGGTCAGGTATTGGGATTGTGTAATCTCCATTTAATAATGTCTTTTTAAATTAGTCTTTTTCCTTTGTTTATTTGATTTGTTTTAATATTCGATGCCTCAGCAATAGTTCTTACTGTGATTTACACTTAGGTTGGTAGCAGGTTTTAATTTTCTTTCTTCTCCAGCAGTTAAATATGGACATTTATTTAATGTCTTCAAAACAATTTTATTAAAATTTATTAAAAAACAATGTTATGTTGTTATTTATAATACATAAATATATATGTATGGATGACTGCAAGGTTTCATTTTCTAATTTTTTTGTTTTAAATTATTATAATTTTATGAATACATACTTATGGGGTACAATGTGATAATTCTATGTAGGCAGAAAATGTATAAATATCAAATCAGGGTAGTTAGCATTTGCATCTCCATAAACATTGTTTTAAAATTTTTGATTAATGTGAAATAATTGTGCATATTTATTCATTTTTATTTTAGCACAAATTCTATTTCTCAATTGGGACTTTAAGAAGTTTCTCTTAATTTGTTGTTTTATCAAATATATCTTTCCATATTCTTAGTGGACATTGACAATCATTCAATATTCTTCATAGGCAGAAAATGTATAATTTAAATGAAATACCACTCCAAAGAATGTTGGAAAATATATTTAAGGTCAGAAAATTAAATCATTATAAAACAGTCAATTTAAAATCTCCATTATTTATGTGGGACATAAAATCATCTCTGAAGATATAGGTCCACTGTACAAGAAGGGATAAATGAGCCTTAAGATGCCTTAAACACCTTTAAAAGCACACACTCATTTACTTCATTGCACTGCCAGTCCTGACCCAGACACATGGTTTAAGAGTTTGCAGTATGCTTAAATCAGCAGAGTATCTTGGAGACACTACAGAGATGACTTAGCTCTCTAACAGCTACCAGAACCAATTTGAATAACTTACCATCACAATTGCCTAGAGCAGGACCCAATGATCCCACTGGAAAATTTTTAAAAACAGAATCTTCTTTCCTTCCCTGAGAGAATTTTTACCTATAACATAAACATTGTGTTTTCCTTCATGGAGTTTACAGAGAAAATGATCCCTATTCCCTGATGGTAATCACCCATTTGAGACTCATGAATTGTGATACTCCCTGTGTTAAACCAAAACAAATTTGGCCTAAAACCTGCCTCTAAACTTGAATGGTAGGTGTGGCCCATCGCAGCTGCTGATCATAGTAAACTGTACCCTGATTTGATACGTAAAAAATTGTAACTTAACCTAAGAGTGTGCCATTGTAACCAAGCATAAAGAACTGAGTCTCTGCCAATCATAGCAATCAAGTCTGAGATACAGCCTACAACAAATGAGACCTTTTACACATAAGGGAAATGCCTCACCACACCATGCCCATGAAACACAAAAGCTGATTGGTTAGGGTGTTTCAGTGTGTTACTTCCTTTCACTGTGTAAATATAACATGCACATGTTGTGGGTGCCACACTATGAACCATCTTTGGTCTCTACTACAACTTTTTCTAGCCCAAGTAAACACTGTTTAATTAGTCTGTTTTTTCTTCTAACACCTGATACTCTTTTTTACTTCCAACACATTGAAATTTAGATTCCATTTTTCTATCAGTAGCTGACTCTTTCTTGAAATCCTATGTGTGAAAGTGAGTTTTAAAAGAAAATACAAGGATAGAAAGAAACAGAGTATGTAGAATACAAATCAGGGCTAACTTAGAGGCACCCATATTACATGTTTTGATAGTAACTGTTTACTAAATTATTTTCAAAATGATATAGTTGTATTTGGGAAACTTCTATATATCTCAGATGGCTTTCAAATGAAGATTTAAACTAGCCTCACTTTTCCATGTATAATCATTACTAAGAGTTTCTATTGTTTTCTTTAGAAATGTTACATGATTATGCAACACATCTTAAAACAGGAATGTTAATGAGGTTATAACACATAAAGTGAAGTTAAATAGTTTTCTATACAAAAGGAATATTTTTACAATTTTATACTAATACCTATGCATATCCTTATTCTACTTAAAGGTCTCCATGTCACCATAGCATAATTCACAATTACTCAGCAAGATTCATGTTAATAAAAGTTAACCTGTTTCTAGTATTTTTCACTTTAATAATGTAAATGTTTCATAGATGAATGTTATAGTTGAGTATATTCACTAAATAAATTTAGGAGTTGGTGTGCTAGATCCAGAAATTAAGTGCATTGTAAAGATCTTTAGTCTTCACCATTCAAATTTTCTTATAATTTGTTCCTGGACATTGAAACCTCAGCTATGGAAGCTCTCTAAGGCTCTCATAGACAGCATAATAATTTGCTTTCTCCTCAATATATTTTATTTCCATCCTGTAATTCCTACTAAGGGATATGTCCTAAAAATGCATTAGTCATTATCTTCTCTGTTTTACCCCCAATAGACTCCAAATGCCTTGAGGACAAAGACCTTTGCTGACTTGTTCACCATTGTATACTGGGCATACAGGAGGTAATCCACAAGTAGCTGTAAACAAAATAAACTAATTATTTTTAGTATAAAGGTAACATTCTACAACCATTAATTTGATAATAAGGACATGATAAATAGTATTAAGTATTTAAATAATTTTAAATCTTGGTATTTGACTTTATTTCTTTATTCATTATTTATTATCTATGTGGCTTTATAGTTTCATGCCTTGAAATACATAACTGACTTAAAATAGTAATTCCAAACCAAATCCAAATTCCAAAATAAAAATACAACTCTACAAAACAACATCACTTGGACACTGAATAGGCATTTCAAGTTTAGCCGGCCTAGAAGAAAACTTCTACTAGTACTTCATCTTTTCCTCCCTCAAACATTCTTTCTGAAGTCTATGTAACTACTTCTTGACATGTCCATTACTAACATCCCTGCACAAACCACAGTCATCTCTCATCTGGATTATTATAAAACCCTCCTAATTGGCCTCCCTGATACCCTTATTGCCCTCTATCATCTGTGCTCAAACCAGTAACCAGCAGAGAGTATTTAAACATAGGTGAGATCATAACACTCTTGAGGCAAAAATCAAGGTTAACATCACACTAGTGACCCTGTGCCCTAAGATATGGAGCTATTAGAAGAACATGTCACCTCTCTGGTATCTTCCACTAAAACTCATAACCTCATTCAAAGGATAAGAAAGATCAGAAAGGCTAAATTGAGTGGCAGCTATAAATTGCCTGAGCAGTATCAAGTGTTTCAAGGTCATGAAAAGAAACAAAGTATGGAAAATTAATCACAAACTGGAGGAGACTGAGAAGATATGGTAACTAATTAAACATGATTATGGATAGTATTATGGGAAAAAATATTTTTTCTGGGGAAAAATATTTTTTCTAGGGAAAATGGGGAATTCTGAAAAACGTCTATAATTTAGAGTATTACACCTCTGATAATTTCTTGACTTTGGTAAATGTATTGCAGCTATGTCAAGTATCATTAGAAGAAGCTGAGTAAAAGTATATGGAAAGGTTCTGGTCTGTTTTACAGCTCTTCTGTAAATCAAAATCCATGTTGATTTTTTAGAAAAAAAACATTTGGTGGTTTTACATTTATGCACAACAGATTTAGCTCCTTCACTTGCCTTCACCCAGTCGTTTACTACATCTTTTACTATTTTGGAATTTTTTCCCTTCATTTTTCCACATGACTTTCTTCCTTAGGTCTTTTGACTAGGAGTTTGTTCAGGTGAACCCTTAAGAGTGAGGCCTTTCCTGAATATCTTTAAAAAAATGCACTTCCACCAATAATCACTCCAGCAGTTACTATTCTATTTATCCATTTGTTCTGTATTTTTCTTCATTGCATGTATTCATTATTTTCCCCACTTCTTTGAGACCATGAACCTTTGTAACTCTTATGCATTTCTAATTGTTAGAATTTTCTCAGTCATGCAATAAATAATACATATTTGTTTATTATATAAGTAAAAGAACATATTAATTAATTTAGCTGGGAAATTTTATTATTTTATTTTATTTTTGGTAGTGGGGATTAAATTCTGGTGTGCTTTACCACTGAGCTACATCTTCAACACATTTTATTTTTTATTCAGAGACAGGGTCTTGCTAAGTGGTTGAGAACAACTCTCTGAGTTGCTTTGAACTTGTGATCCTCCTGCCTTACTCTTCTGAGTAACTGAGATTACAGAAGAGTGCTACCACTCCCTATTTAGCTGGGAAACTATTAAGAAACAGAATAAATACTAAATTAAAATATATAATTAGGTTTATTCATTTTTCATTTCTTTATTTAACATTCTAATTTATCTAGTACCTACTTATTAGAAAACAAACATTTCTTAAAATAATTTAAAATATCCAGTTATATTTGTATGTTCTTAAGGAATGATGAATACAACTGTGGCATCTGAACTACTGTCTATAATATATTATTTGTAGGAAATAATTATTTGTAGGAAAAAGCGAGTAGATGGACCCAACTTACTCAAAGGTACAACTTTTCTTCTTGAAATCTTAAGAGTTAAATTGTGACTCCATTATTTATTCCACATGTATTTTCAAATGTTAGGAAAATTTTAAAGATGGTCAATAGATTTAATAACAATATCACCGAACCATTCTTAATTTGTTACCAGATAATCACAGAATGATTTCCAAATAATGCTTTCCAGGATATGAGTCACATTTTAGAATAATATTTGCATGTTAAAAAGAATCCAATTTTCAGCAACTTTTATATTTGTTATTACATAATTCCACAGGAAAGTCCTGTGGCTTCAAGAAGGTCATTTGTTGATGAGTGTGTAAGTAGTGTGATATTATACTGTGAGGTAAAACACATTGTGTCAGTATAAAGTTTTAGAATACTCTGGAGTTACCTCAGAATCACAAAGCAATTAGCCAATGATGTTAAAAAGTTATGGCTAATTTAACTAATGGTTAATGGAGCCTAGTAAAACTGTCAGAGTTGATGAGCCCAGGGAGATTTTGTACAGGAACACACATTAAAGTTAGGGTCCTTTCTCTCATTTTAGAGTTTAATCAGTATCTGGAATGATGTGCTCTCATTATAATGATTTGCCAGAAATATGGTTTTTGTTTTTAATCCTTTTAAAATTTAAGTGGGAATGGTAACTAACAAGAAGGCAGAGATCTGTTGCCAAAGATACTTTATACATTGCAAAACCATGCCCAAATAATTCCTAAGAAAGCATACTTTTCTATTACTACTAGGGCAAATGGTACATTAAAAGATATAAAAAAGATTTGTCTTTCCTTTACAGTTAGTAAATATAGCAATTAATGTATTTGGAACTTTTTGAATGACAACAAAATGTAATTAAGTGAACCAATGGTTCTAATGAAATGGGAGAGAATATAGAGAAGATAGGTGTGAAGAACTCTGCAGAAAGTTTTGGAAAAACAGGCAATGTCTTCTGAAACAGTTCTGAAGTTCCTAGCTAAAGGGCAATACACTGTTGTCTGTGAGCATCATGTTTTATTCATTAAGTGATTTGAGCTTGTAGAAGAAGTTATGTTTTTTCACAGAGCTTATGTTATGGAATAGATCTTTTACTCCAGGAAAGCTCAGCTTCCTCCTGTGAGAAATTCACTTGTTTCCAAAGTACCAAGTTTAAGTAATGCATGATAAAGTGAATTTATGTACCAAAGAGAAAAGAAAAAAAAAAAATTCTACGCAGAGAACTTAAAAAGATAACTGTTGAAGAAATGCTCCAATTAAACTCTCATCAAAGTCCGGAATGATTTTAATTTGCTGCTAAAAGAAAGTTTTCACCTAATCCTTGCTCTGTGTGTGTGTGTGTGTGTTTGTGTTTGAGAGAGAGGGAGAGAAAGAGAGAGAGAGACACTAGGAATTGAACCCAGGGTCTTGTAAATGCTATATAAGTGGTCTTTCACTAATTCAAATTCCCTGCCTTTTTCTTTTTTTCCAGTACTAGGAATTGAAGCAATCTCTTATTGTAGATATATGAAATGAAAGTTTGACAAATATATTGTGGTTAAAGTCTGATAAATTTATTGTGGTTAAAAATACCCAGAGTAATTGTCATAATTAATACATTTGAAATAACAAAAGAATCAGTTTGGTTCTCACCTTCCCTCATAAACATCCATAGCACTAAAGCTTCAATTTAATGTAAAAAGGACAATTTTATCAATGACATGAGAGGAATCAAATTAAAAATGGAAATAAAAACTGAACTTCTAATGTCTTAATAGGGTGTTCTAAATTTTCAGTTGCTCAAATTAATTTTATAAGTATCTCCAAAAATAATCTTAATGTGTGATCAATTCTCACATGAAAATTATGTGGTTTTCTATATTGAACTTTGGTTGCTGCATATATATGATCTACAAACTTCTATGAAAAGAACTCTGGTGAAGAGGGAAAGTTTTTCTTAACTTGCATTCCAGGTGAGAAAAAACTGCATGTTTAAATATACTTTATATATGTATACATATATATATATGTATATATATATGTAATATGATTGCATACACATATCTTATGTACATGTATGCATTGATAAGTTAGACCATAATATATTTTATTGAAGTTTTTATGTTTAAAGTCCTAGCGTGGAGTTCAAATTTGCTACAAAACAAATTTTAGTGAAGGCATGGTGCATTCTAAAAAAGGAGGAAGTAGAAAAACACTTTAAGAACTTAGATTGGGTAGGATTTTAGAAGTTTCAATTTAGTGAGAAAGGTATATTATCTATGCTGTTAACACTAACTCATCCACTTATTCACTTACCAAGATAAATCGGAAATACCTATTCTTATGCAGTACAGTACACTCTGGAGATGAAAAACAAGTGAATTAAAGAAGGTATTTGAACTTAATGTAATCAGTTTAGAGGAAATAGCAGACAAAAATAAGCAATTTAACATTTTATTTCAGTCATAAACTAAAAACAACCTATTTTTAGTAGATAGGTTTGAATATTATAGGGATGAATTGTCATGGGATGAATTTATAACTAAGCCTAAAGTTGTCAAATTGGATTCTCAAAAGATTAATAGGAATTATTCACATTAAATAAATTCATTCAGGAACTGAGAAGGCCAACAGTTCAAAGATATCATGGAATAGTCAGCCTGTAAGAAATTTGAAGTTTCTGGAGTGAAGATTATAAATGGTGTGACTTTGAAAAAGTAAAATGGCAGTGAGAGTGGAGAAGACCATCCTGTAACTGTATGTGTGAGTTAGGAGAAGTGAGGTACATAGGAATGTAAATGCTCACTAACATGAGAAGGAATAAATTTATCTAGTTAGAGGAAAAGTTCCACCTGGTGATAAAATATATGTGATTCTCTCAATGCCATATTTATCTGTTAGAAGGACTTTACTGATATTAGTGGGCCTAGTACCCCATATGGATAGGAATTAAAGTATTCATTCTAGTACAAATTCCTGGTTGTCTGTGGATCTCAATAAACATATTTTTAATAAATGAATATTGGTATAATGGGGGGTAACATATTATTTGGCAGGCCAAATTCCAGCCTAACAAACCATTCCAAAACCATTTCTGTGACTTCTAAGCATTATTTTGCAGTTCTGGGTTTATACCTCAACAATGGTTTGACGGATCTTATCAGTCTTAGTAGATAAGGCTAAACTTCCTGTTTGTGTTGAACCTTATTAAGCATTTTCATTGTCAATTATATGTACCCTAAAATATTAAAATTGATTTTTGGTGTATGAGTGTGTATGTGGTAAGTGTGATAAGATATTGCAAGGATTTTTATTCTTTCAAAGGAGTACATATAAACAGAAAGATAAAGTATATCTGTGGAATTACATTTCATCAATAAGAGGAAGCAATTAGGAAAAACAAATGTTTTTAAAATCTTCATACAAAAGTCAATAGTTTAAACAAGTTGAAGAAACACTGACTTAGTCTTTCCATGTGTTCTTATTCTCAGGTCCACAGTGAAGATGCAATGGATACCTGTGGCATATTTTTCTTCAAGGAAGGCAACAGAAGTTCTGAAAAGCTAATCCAAATTACTCATACTTTCAGTGAGGTTTACTTACTGAAAGTAAACCTCTGTGTGCTTTGTTTCTGTTTCCTTTCCATGGTAGAAAACATATAACTGCCTAACATTTAATAGAGCAAAAAGTTTTCTTTATGTATTCTGGTAGGAGACTCTATAAGTAGGAAACTCTATAAGACTCCATAAGGCAATGATGTGGATGTATAAGGATGTTACAAACTGAGCAAAAATTTGGACAACCAAGTTATCTACCAGCAATGAATTCAAAGTTTTAGAATGAGTATAAATATCCCTCAAATATGTTTGTCTTTATAAGAAAGATTCAAAATTGGAACAAGTCAAAACATGGGGCTGGAATTTGCAAAACAAATATTTTTCTTCTGCCATTTTTTCTCCTTGAACTTTCATTCTGACAGTTTGACTGCATTAAATGCTTGTAGTTGACACAGATAGAATTTTGACTCTCTTGAACTTTCAAGTGAGATCTAAAGCATTTGCAAAACCTCTCCCTATTTTCAGCTACACTAAATAATTCAGGAGATAAATTATATGAACTGAAAATAAGAACTCACAGAGTTTAACTTCACTAGTAGTTTAATTATTACAAATATTGTTAATGGAAAACTATCATGGATAGCATATTCCTGTGACTAAAATAACCACACCAATATTTATAAGCTACTATGAAGTGACATCAGAGGTAATACTACTGGATAGCTTCTCTTGGACAATGGTAATATCACCACTAAATTTTCTGTCATGAGGATAAAGAAAATGACTTTTAGACAATAAACTCAGGTCAATCAATATATATTTATAGCAGTAGCAAATATGGAGGATCATTAACTTTATACATATGAATGATACCAAAGTGCTTTCTCTGTGAACCCAAGTTCATAGTTATTGATTTTTAAAATGAATACTTAAATCATTTTTAATACTGATAACAATAAGGATTCATTCATAATACTAAAGCATCAGGAAAGAAAACAGAATGAAGGTAACAAAAAAAAAGTAAGAGCTTTTGATTTCTTCACATGGACAGCTATGTAGAGAGAATTAACAGAAAGTGTTTTGGAATCAAACACTGACTGCCAGTTAGAATGTAGTTAATCATGCAGGCTCTAATGTCTGTTGCCTGGGTATGCATCCTAATTCTACTTAATTAGTCATGGAAAGCTTCACTTTGCTCATCTAACATTCAAGAGCAAGTATTCATCCAGTACTGTTTATTCTTATTTAATTAGTAGGTTTTATCCTGCAACCTTCCAAATCAGGTTTGACAAATTTTATCTGAAAAAAGACACTCAGAAAATATTTTCAGCATTGTGGAATATAGCTTCCCTTGTGACTATTCACCTACCCACCAGTTATACAGTACATAATTGAATATATGTGATTTTGTTCAAATAAAACAATTTTTAAAAATAGGCATTGGAATAGACATGGACTGCAGGTCACAGTTCACCAATCCCAGTTCCAGAGGAGATTATGTCCTAGAGGGAACTTTGTCCATTTAGCCACACCCACCTGACTGTAATTTCACTATAAAAGTTAAAACCAAATACTATTATTAATTCTCAAACTTCCTGACAATTGGGTAGCAGCTTAAACTATCTTGTTTGGGTTATTTGTATAATGATAACAATTTACAAAATGAGCAATTACTGAAACCAAAGCATTGCATTGTGTTTTGTCATAGAGATTAGCAATGAGGTGAAATATGTGCTCCCTTAATGTAGTGGAGTGAGGTTCCTGAGAAGACCTTGAGAGACTTCCATTTCCTTGTTTGCCTGTAACTTTCATATGGCCATATGACTCGTGTTTAAATCAGTAGAATGTGAAAACCTACTCTATGAGGACCACTTCAAATGCTGGCACCTAACCACTTCCCCACATCCTTCTTCCTAAACTTCTGAGATAAAAAATGTGAGAGCTACAGGGGGAAGTATACCTAAAGGCTGCAATACCTCCAGAGTACAAGTGTTCATGAGCTAAACCTCCAAGCAATAGAATGGGGATATCCATATTACCCTAGTAGATCAGTTGGCAAGATAATTTTCTATCTTTGGAAAACTGAAATCTAGGGATTTATTTATTATTGTAACATGTATTAAAATAACTGTTAGATGACTTACTACTTGGAATGGGGTCCATCTTAATAAAAATATATAGTGTATATGGGATTGACTTGGGAGTCAGGTAGTGGTAATTAAAAAAAAATTTAACAGATGAGAGACTCAAAGATCACTGTTAGCTCATCTGAAACACATAGTAAAACTGAAGCCTGTAGTTATGCAGGAAATCATGTGTCTACTATGTGAGTTCAGGGGAAGGGGTTGGAAGCTATAATGCTAATATGTATTAATTGCTTCTCAGTAATTATAGAAGAGGTGAGTTAAGGTGAAGTATTTTAAAACACAAAAATCTGCATATAGTTAATGAAGACCAGAATCTTCCTTATGAAGATTCCCACATAGCCAATGTAGTATGAATAAAGTAAAATGAAATAAATCACATCTAGTAACTTCATTCGGATATTGCAATGTTATATTAAGACAATAGAAAAGATCTTTTAATGTAATTATACAAGCATAACTAAAAAGGACCAATAATAAATAAATAAAGGGTCAAATTAGGGGCTCTCTTCACGGGGAGATCCAAGATGGCGGCCTAGAGGGAGACTGCACCCCCGGTCGCTCCAGAACCCAGGAGCTAAGAGGGGGAGGCATAGAGAGACTCGGACTGAAATAGAGCCACGGGTGAGTCTGCCCACTGGGTAAAGCTCAGCCCGGGTGGCAGGCCCAGATAGAGGTGGCTTAGCGGAGCCAGGCAGGGCAGCTTGAGTCTTCCCAAGGTAGTCTTCCACACTCCGGCAGTGGGCTCTTCCCACACGGCCAGCTGCACGGTGCAGGCCCACAGTGAGAGCATTTCCGCACAGAGCCAGTTCCAAAACGTGGAACCAGTAGGGGGCTAGGGGCAGTATTCTTCGAATGAGCTCCTTTATCAGATTCCTCCAAGACATCAGGCTACTGAAGGCTGGGAGGTGATACACTGGAAATCTACTGGGACACTATAAGCCAATAGTGGAAAACTGCAATATCTCAGGGTCCCACTGACAACTGACCATTATGAGAAAACAAGGGAAGAAAATGTCCCAAACAAACCTAGATACTACATCAATAAAACCCAATGACAGCACAGCAGAAGAAATGTCAGAAAGGGAGTTCAGAATGTACGTAATTAAAACGATCAGGGAAGCTAATGAGGAGATGAAAGAGCAAATGCAGGCATTGAAGGAGGAGATGAAAGAGCAAATGCAGGCATTAAATGATCGCACCAATCAACAGTTAAAAGACCAAATACGGGAAGCAAGAGATCATTTCAATAAAGAGTTAGAGATACTGAAAAAAAACCAAACTGAAATCCTTGAAATGAAGGAAACAATAAACCAAGTTAAAAACTCCATAGAAAGCATAACCAATAGGATAGAACACCTGGAAGACAGAACCTCAGACATTGAAGACAAAATATTTACCCTTGAAAACAAAGTTGAACAAACAGAGAAGATGGTAAGAAATCATGAACAGAATCTCCAAGAACTATGGGATATCATGAAAAGGCCAAATTTGAGAATTATTGGGATTGAGGAAGTCTTAGAGAAACAAACCAAAGGAATGAACAATCTATTCAATGAAATAATAACAGAAAATTTCCCAAATCTGAAGAATGAAATGGAAAACCAAGTACAAGAGGCTTATAGAACTCCAAACATACAAAATTACAACAGACCCACACCAAGGCACATTATTATGAAAATACCTAACATACAAAATAAAGACAGAATTTTAAAGGCCGCGAGAGAAAAGAATCAAATTACATTCAGAGGGAAACCAATAAGAATATCAGCAGATTTTTCAATCCAGACCCTAAAAGCTAGAAGGGCCTGGAACAACATATACCAAGCCCTGAAAGAAAATGGATGCCAACCAAGAATCTTATACCCAACACAACTTACCTTCAAATTTGACGATGAAATAAGATCCTTCCATGATAAACAAAAGCTAAAGGAATTTACAAAAAGAAAGCCAGCATTACAGAACATTCTCAGCAAAATATTCCATGAGGAAGAGATGAAAAACAACGATGCAAATCAGCAACAGGAGGCGCTAGCCTAAAGGAATAGCCAAATAAAGGAGAAACCAAATCATGTCAAAAACAAATATGAGTCAATTGACTGGGAATACAAATCATATCACAGTAATAACCCTGAATGTTAATGGCCTGAATTCATCAATCAAAAGACACAGACTGGCAGATTGGATTAAAAAGAAAAATCCAACAATATGCTGCCTGCAAGAGACTCATCTCATAGAAAGAGACACCCATAGACTAAAGGTGAAAGGATGGGGAAAAACATACCATGCACACGGACACAGCAAAAAAGCTGGAGTATCCATCCTCATCTCAGATAATGTGGACTTCAAACCAAAACTAGTCAGAAGGGATAAGGAAGGACATTACATGCTGCTTAAGGGAAGCATAAATCAGCAAGACATAACAATCATAAATATCTATGCCCCGAACATTGGCTCATCCACGTACGTCAAACAAATCCTTCTCAATTCCAGAAATCAAATAGACCACAACACAATAATACTAGGCGATTTTAACACACCTCTCTCACCACTGGATAGATCGTCCAAACAAAAATTGAATAAAGAAACTATAGATCTCAACAACACAATCAGCAATTTAGACTTAACGGACATATATAGAATATACCATCCAACAAAGAATGAATACACTTTCTTCTCAGCAGCACATGGATCCTTCTCTAAAATAGACCATATTTTATGCCACAAAGCTACTGTTAGTAAATACAAGAAGATAGAGATACTACCTTGTACTCTATCAGATCATAATGGATTGAAATTAGAAATAAATGACAGAATAAAAAACAGAAACTTCTCCAATACCTGGAGACTAAATAATACACTATTATATGATGAATGGATAACAGAAGACATCAGGAGGGAAATAAAAAAATTCTTAGAAGTAAACGAGAACAAAGACACATCATATCAAAATCTCTGGGACACTCTGAAAGCAGTACTTAGAGGAAGATTTATTTCATGGGGTGCATTCAAAAAAAGAAGTAGAAATCAACAAATAAACGACTTAACACTATAGCTCAAAGCACTAGAAAAAGAAGAGCAGACCAATACCAAAAGTAGTAGAAGACAGGAAATAGTTAAAATCAGAGCCGAAATCAACGAAATCGAAACAAAAGAAACAATCGGAAAAATTAACAAAATAAATAGTTGGTTCTTTGAAAAAATAAATAAAATTGATAAACCCTTAGCCACACTAACAAAGAGAAAGAGGGAGAAAACTCAAATTACTAAAATTCGGAATGAACAAGGAAACATCACAACAGACACGAGTGAAATACAAAACATAATTAGAAGCTATTTCGAAAATCTATACTCCAACAAAACAGAAAACCTCGAAGACATCAACAAATTTCTAGAGACATATGAATTACCTAAACTGAACGAGGAAGACATACACAACTTAAATAAACCAATTTCAAGCAATGAAATAGAAGAGGTCATCAAAGCCTACCAACAAAGAAAAATCCAGGACCAGATGGGTTCTCAGCCGAGTTCTACAAAACCTTTAAAGAAGAGCTCATTCCAATACTCCTCAAACTATTCCATGAAATAGAAGAGGAGGGAACCCTACCAAACTCGTTCTATGAAGCCAATATCACCCTGATACCTAAACCAGACAGAGACACATCAAGGAAAGAAAATTTCAGACCAATATCCTTAATGAACATCGATGCAAAAATTCTCAACAAAATTTTAGCAAATCGCATACAAATATATATTAAAAAGATAGTGCACCACGATCAAGTGGGTTTTATCCCAGGGATGCAAGGTTGGTTCAACATTCAGAAATCAATAAATGTCATTCACCATATCAACCGACTTAAAGTTAAGAATCACATGATTATTTCAATAGATGCAGAAAAAGCATTCGATAAAATACAGCATCCCTTCATGCTCAAAACACTAGAAAAAATTGGGGTAGTGGGAACATTCCTAAACATTATAAAGGCAATCTACGCTAAGCCCATGGCTAATATCATTCTAAATGGTGAAAAACTGAAAGCGTTCCCCCTAAAAACTGGAACAAGGCAGGGATGCCCTCTTTCACCACTTCTATTCAACATCGTCCTTGAGACTCTAGCCAGAGCAATCAGACAAACCAAAGAAATTAAAGGGATACGAATAGGAAAAGAAGAACTCAAACTATCCCTGTTCACTGATGACATGACTATATACTTAGAGGAACCTGGAAATTCCACCAGAAAACTTTTAGAACTCATAAGTGAATTCAGTAAAGTAGCAGGTTACAAGATCAATGCTCATAAATCCAATGCATTTTTATACATAAGTGATGAATCTTCAGAAAGAGAAATTAGGAAAACTACCCCATTCACAATAGCATCAAAAAAAATAAAATACTTGGGAATCAATCTCACAAAAGAGGTGAAAGACCTCTACAATGAGAACTACAGAACACTAAAGAAAGAAATTCAAGAAAACCTTAGAAGATGGAAAGATCTCCCATGTTCCTGGATAGGCAGAATTAATATCGTCAAAATGGCTATACTACCTAAAGTGCTATACAGATTCAATGCAATTCCAATTAAAATCCCAATGATGTACCTTGCAGAAATAGAGCAAGCAATTATGAAATTCATCTGGAAGAATAAAAAACCTAGAATAGCTAAAGCAATCCTCAGTAGCAAGAGCGAAGCAGGGGGTATTGCAATACCAGATCTTCAACTCTACTACAAAGCAATAGTAACAAAAACGGCATGGTATTGGTACCAAAATAGACAGGTAGATCAATGGTACAGAATAGAGGACATGGACACAAACCCAAATAAATACAATTTTCTCATACTAGACAAAGGTTCCAACAATATGCAATGGAGAAAAGATAGCCTCTTCAACAAATGGTGCTGGGAAAACTGGAAAACCATATGCAATAGAATGAAATTAAACCCCTATCTCTCACCCTACACAAAACTCAACTCAAAATGGATCAAGGACCTCAGAATCAGACCAGAGACCCTGGCATCTTATAGAAGAAAAAGTAGGTCCAAATCTTCAACTTGTTGGCTTAGGATCAGATTTCCTTAACAGGACTCCCATAGCACAAGAAATAAAAGCAAGAATCAACAACTGGGATAGATTCAAACTAAAAAGCTTTCTCTCAGCAAAGGAAACTATCAGAAATGTGAAGAGAGAGCCTACAGAGTGGGAGAATATCTTTGCCAACCATACCTCAGATAGAGCGCTAATTTCCAGAATCTATAAAGAACTCAAAAAACTCTACACGAAGAATACAAATAATCCAATCAACAAATGGGCTAAGGAAATGAACAGACACTTCACAGAAGAAGATGTACAAGTAATCAACAGATATATGAAAAAATGTTCAACATCCCTAGTAATAAGGGAAATGCAAATCAAAACTACCCTAAGATTTCATCTCACCCCAATTAGAATGGCGATTATCAAGAATACAAGCAACAATAGGTGTTGGCGAGGATGTGGTGAAAAAGGAACACTCATACATTGCTGGTGGGGTTGCAAATTAGTGCAGCCACTCTGGAAAGCAGTGTGGAGATTCCTCAGAAAGCTTGGAATGGAAACACCATTTGACCCAGCTATCCCACTCCTTGGCCTATACCCAAAGGACTTAAAATCAGCATACTACAGAGATACAGCCACATCAATGTTCATTGCTGCTCAATTCACCATAGCCAGATTGTGGAACCAACCTAGATGCCCTTCAGTTGATGAATGGATAAAGAAACTGTGGCATATTTATACAATGGAATATTACTCCGCAATGAAGAATGATAAAATTATGGCATTTGTAGGCAAATGGTCGAAATTGGAGAATATCATGCTAAGTGAGATAAGCCAATCTCAAAAAACTAAAGGACGAATGATCTCGCTGATAAGCGGATGAGGACATATAATGGGGGGTGGGACGGGCTAGCATTAGGTTTAGGGTTAGGTTTAGAGTTAGGCTAAGGAGAGCGGTAAGAATGAAGGAAAGAAGGACTGTGTAGAGGGAAAAGAGGGGTGGGAGGGGTGGGAGGGGTGGGGGGGAGGGGAAAAATAAAATAAACATCATTACCCTATGTAAATGTAAAAAAAAAAAAAAATAAAAAAAAAGGTCAAATTAAAAAAAAAAAAAGATCTTTTGTCTTCCAGAATGAAAATGAAAATAGAGTACTCATTTGGAAATAAAAGTAGTATTTGATATTATATCAGGATATAAGAAGAATAAATAAATAATAAATAAATAATGAAAGAATTATAAATAAAAATGGAAAGCAGATTCAGGTATAATAAATTTATTCTGGACACAATTCTATCCTGTGCTATATGAGCAACTAAAATAGACTATTTCTGCTAATTATTAATAAAAATAAAGATTTTTTTGGTTATGTAAACAACCAGAAATATTATCTCTTTTGTATCTTTCATCACCTGATGAGCAGGAAGAAAATAAGAAAGTTGTAGCTGATTTGAATCTCTTGTTATAGCAGATGAACACAGTGAAGAAGGATCTTAATGTGACAGGTGTGGTCTATAGCAAGACTAGAAGAAACTCTCTACAGATTTTAACAAGACATTGTAAGTTTCTTGGGGGAATATCAATAGGAAGAAAAATAATTTTTAAAATAAAAGAAATGATAAAATAACTGGTTAATTTTGAGGGTATATTGAATGCTTATAATATTACAGCATGCTCATCAAGAAAAAAAAAAAAGAGTTGAATGAAAGTCCCAAAGAAATATGAGTTAGAATAAGCATATTTACTTGAAGAAAATCTTGGAGTAGGAAGCAAATTAAAATATTGCTTGCGTTTGAACATATGTGATTATCAAATTATTCCTACTAGATTAAACCAGGCTGCAGTTCAGACACATTTGACATTTCAGTGGCTGGCATAAAGAATAATTAGAGATTTGTTTGTCATCTATTAGAGAATGTTCTGGGTCCAGTGGCTCTTAATGGTAGTTCTGTTCCAAGGGGTGGCCCAGGGATTTGCTTTGCTTATGTTATATTTTTGCACTGCTATACTCAGCATCATTGTAGCTAAAAGATAAATATTCTTTATTATTTTATATATAGAGAGAATAGAAAATATTTTTATTTTATAGCATAATGTAAGCTTAAATTACTATTATGATATAAACGTAATTCATAGTTGTCAAGGTGGAAGTTAATGGAAAGAGTTAAATAAATAGAAAGAAAGTCATTAATACCTACATTTTACATGTTAGGGTGTCAAGAAATACTGCTTACACTTAATGGAATAAGAAATAAAGTCTTATATGTCAATCTCAGAGACACCTAGTTAAAAGGAATAGTGAAAGTATAAACCATTTAAAGAATGAAATAGGAATAAAGATGACACAGTGTATCTTCAAAAATATTAACTGTTTTCATAGTAATAGGCAAAGACATTATAAAATTTATTGAAAGGAAAAACACATTATTTACAGTGGCAATTGAAAGAATTATGAAAATATTTAGAAACCATTTCTATAGTAAGTAAACCTAGCAGGTAAAAGGGCACACTTCAGGATGGTTCCTCTTTATTATAAGCACTTCTGTGTCATTTAATTGGAATAAATGATATGTGAAACTTCTGTTATTGCAGTTTCTTCTGAGGTCCCAAAGCTAAAGACAGTGAGTGGTAAGGGCTTATCATTTTTTATGGAATTTATTAATTATCCACAGGATCTATAAGATAATTTTCTGATTTTTGACCTATCACTAACTTTTAGTTTATAAGATGAAAAGTTCAAATGTAAGGAGAGTTTCTAAGATTTAACAGTAGTGTCAATTCTCTTTGCAGAAAGCCATTATTAAATTCCCTCTCCATGATGGGAAAAGGGTCATGATGTTTCCCTTCATCTTAAATAAGTAAGAGGAGGCTTCAAGAGTCTCACTCGAAATGTTAGGCTTGCTAGCACAAGGGCCTAATGTCTTGCCTCCTCCTAGATGCTGAGCTACAGAAACAAGTAGCTCATCATAATTTACCACTGAATTACCTAAAACAGTTTTAAGAATGCTATCTATATACCCAGATTTCAGAAACTGCTGTTTGTGACTGGAGATGCCAGGAATACCAGGTTAAAAGAGATGTTAGGAAAGAAATGACCCTCCCTTTTAGAATTTCATCAGCTTTACAGTGTACACCAGAGAACAAAGACCGGTGGTGCCATTTTGATAGGAACCAGAAAAAGAAAAAAAAAGAGGAAGAAGAAGAAGGAGGAGGAGGAGGAGGAGGAGAAGAGGAGGAGGAGGAGGAAGAAAAATAGATGCTTGATGTGATGAAGCAACTCCTGAAGAAAATGTTTCTGTAATTAGTGCTGTTGGCAGAGGAACTGAGGGGCTACTACAAGAGAATATCCAGAGAATGGAATTCCCACTTCAGGGAAAGGTGCAATTATCCATTTGCCCTACCTAAAAATATCTCAAGAGCTAACAAATTTCCCCTGTAGTAGAAATAGGCAGAATTTGTGGGTGTGCTGTACAGAGAATACTGTTCCAGACTTGAGTAATATCTGTCAAATGCGAGCTTGTTATTTCATGTTATCCCCATCTCCCATTCGTTCTCTGGGGACACCAGAAGGAATTAGGATGGTAGAGGATTGGAATGAAAGAATAAGTCAAAAGCACTAACCTTTGGGTACTAACCATCACTACAGCTAAAGGAGCCAAGATAAGTCCCAAGCAGGGTGGGTGAATGTGAAGATTCAAGTGAGGTATGAGAAGTTTGGCTGAGATTGAACCTGATTTCTTTATACCTGAATAAGACCTAGAATTATTTGTTGTAATGCAACTTCCTTGCCATTCTTAGGTGGTATTGGCAAAAGGGAAACAAATAAAAAAAGGATAAGGTAGAGTGCTGGGGCCTATTTCACATCAAGTAAGCTTTCTTAAGATTGTTTTTCCTTTAGAAGATGAAGCACCCTCTACACTTATAACTTGAAAGCCTGAAAACTTGCATTTTGAGTCTGTATTCAACTGTTTTGTTTCTTTTAAATGTTATTTTTGTGCCTTTTGATCTCAACAGTATCATGTATTCTCTTGATGTTGCGAGTCAGGCTTTGTATTTACATTATTCATAGCATCCCAATTTGTTGTTCGTATTTTATCTTTGCTATTTCTTTAATTAGCCACTTTCCCAGCTGTATCACTGATCAGAATAGGAATAAGAGCATTACATTGTCAATGGTGTATGTGTGTTGATGTGTGTGTTCGTGCATGTGCACTAAACTTTAAAAATAACTGATATTTTGGAAGAGGTTCAGAGGACACTAAATTCATTCAGCAACACTGTTTCAATTATTATTTAAGTGTCAATCTTTAATCCCAGAGTAAATATGCTTCCCAGAGTAAAGTTCATATAGTTGTCCATTCATTTAACAAATTTGTGAAATTATTTTCAGGTACATGGGACATTAGGTAAACCGAAGTATTGCTATTATATAGAGATAATGAATGGATACATGTATAGTAATAATTACAAACAGATCATTGAAAAACAAATCTGATCATTTTGGAAAAGAAAATTCAAAAAATTGACAAAACTTGCTGAGGGCAGCTACATGTACACATCAGAAACTTTGTGGCTAGTTATCTTTGGTCCTTATCCATTTGATTCAATAAACTCACAATGTTGTCTCAGAATAATTCAAGGGAATGCAGTCAAACTTTGGCCGTTTGTTCCCTTGGTCAATTTGCTACCCCTTTGGTTTAATTTTCTGGCAAAATAGAGGTTGCAAACATGTCATTCACAACACTGCTATAATCCGTATTTTAGGGGCATTACTGGAAATCAGATCAAAAACTATAAACAGAAGGAGCAAAAATAAAGCATATTAATAAATTTTAACAATATACTTGACTGAGTCCAGTCAAACACAGTTATATTTAAGGCTATGTAAAATTTCCTAATTTCTTACCTTGAATCCAGCCATCATATTATCAGCAAGTCGTGTCAGTGATCCAATTCTTTACGGTAATGAAAATCTGCCCCATTGTCTACTATAATTCACATCTATAAGATTTGATCAAGACATTATTAATAAACACATCCAGCATTCTTCATTGTGCTTGAAAGTTTTCTTGAATGCATTTAGAAAAACCTTAATTCACCTCCTGCTGAACTTGTATTCTTCAAAATCCAAATGAGGAGTAAGGATATTTCACATTCTTGAAGGGAGCTGATTCCTATCTCCATCAATCCTTTGGAAAAAGCTTAACAAATAATTAATTTGCCTGAACTTTGCAGATACTGACTTTTTCTATTCATTCCACCTTTATTTGTTTTTTAGAACTGTCCAGTGATCCTGACGAGTGCTCTCCTCCCTCTTAACTAAATGAACTTTTAATAATTTGTCATAAATCTGTGCTAACAGTAATCATGGAAGATACATTATTAAGTAAAACAAAACAAGTTTATCTCTGTAAGGACTTCAGTCAAGCATATTTCATATTCTTATCTGCATCTTAATAAAGAATTTTTTTACAATACCATTGTGAAGTATTAAGTAAAGAACAAACAAAACAAAACAAAACAAAAACTGAGATGCCAAATATCATCTTTTGAATTTTAGGAACGTGTTCTAGAGAAGTTTTCAAAATCTCCATGTTGGTTTGAATTGACTTAAAATTTATAACTCCTAGGTGTGGTGGCATAGGCCTGTAATTTCAGTAGCTTGGGAGACTAAGTCAAGAGGATTGAAAGTTCAAAACCAGCTTCAGCAATGTAGCAAGGACCTAGGTAACTTAGGGAGACCTTGTCTCCCAAAGAAATAATAGTGCCAAAAAAAAAAAAAAACCTTCAGGAATTATTAGATTCCATGTAAAGGACTTAAAAAGTAACATCAGTCTTGTGAGATCACAATGTTTTATCTTTTAATCTTCTTTTGAGATTGAAGCCAAATTTCCAAATTACATTAATGATCTTAATTGATGATCATATGTACTAAAGAATATTGTCTGTAGTGTTAAACGTAACTGACACACAAAAAGGTTATTTCTATTTACTCCTTATGAAGAGGATTTTGTTGTGCAAATTTTCAGTCTATATTGTATGGAGAAAGGGCAAAGAACAAATGTGTGAGTGTGGTGTTATAGCCCAGAATGTAAGCATCACGTGTCATAACGAGAACACGTATGCATGCACACACACAAACACACACAAATGTATGTGAACTCTTTATGATCAATATGCTGGTTATTAAATTTGTAGACCACACTAATACTAAAAATTTAACACCCAGATCTGTCCTGGGAGTGAATTGAACTTCCAGAATGTCCATGTTATATTTTGCGTTTTAACATCAGTTTGTTTTCTCCTGCAGAGGTAATTAAACATGTAGAAAGAAGGGAAAGAAGAAAGAGGAAGAAGAGGAGGAGAATTAGGGAAAATCTTTAAAAAGACAACCAACATTCATGGAACAGAATGTACTATTGCATATTTTATTTGAATAGAAAATAATTGGGCAAATTAATACAAATACAAAACAGTTCAGAATAGAAGCACATATGACTACTCTCTTAGTCTCTTTGTTCCAGAAATGTACCTTCAAACACAGGTTTACTACTAAATTTTAGGGAAAAAAACCTAAAAATCATTATGATAACATTAGTAGAAACATTCAAGGTCCATCTCTTCATAGGTGTATGTGTACTATTTTATTTTATGTATTACATTTTACTAGGAAGTTAAAAGAAAATCCTGTGAGATATTTTGTACATAGTGATATATTTAATAGCATTTTAATAATATTTATAAATGTTCTAATAAATGTACATTGAAGTTGTAAATGAGTTTATTTAACTAAAATATTTCTTCTATTTCTCATTTATTGCCTGAAGTATTTATCTATTTATCTGTGACATGTTTATTTTTATATATTTGTATTGTGATATGAAATCAAAGTTCTCAAGTTTGACTCATATTATCAGGGTGTAGCATATTTAGCTAACTGCATTCTGTGTTTTGTAAATTTTGCCTATGTTTACAATATCATATATGTACTTTTATCCCCATTTTAAATCTTAACTCATCGGTTAACCTAGGTTATGCATAATAGTAGAATGTATTTTGACATATTATACATATGTGGAGTATAACTTATTCTTCTGGTTGTACATGATGTAGAATTACATTGGTCGTGTAATCATATGTGCACATAGGATAGTAATGTCTGATTCATTCTACTATCTTTCCTATTCCCACTCTGCTATTTTCCTTCATTCCCCCTTGTCTAATCCAAAGTACTTCTATCCTTCCCTACCACCGCCCCCACGCTCCCCGCCCACCTACATCCGCAAATCAGAGAAAACTTTCAGACTTTGTTTTGGAGGGATCCTTGACTTGTTTCACTTAGCATGATAATCTGTCACTAGTAAGCTCCTGGGCTTGAGATAAGTAACTGAGTTTCCTGTGTCTAAATAAAAGTAAAAGGAAAGTTGGAATGCTTTCCTATGATATAAAGACGATAAACAGTGCAATGAGAAAGTGCTTGAAAAACATGAATGGTAAACAAAATACATCAGGGGACGTTTTAACACCTAATCAAAATTTTGTGTACCCCAATTATACATAACAGCTTTAAAATTTTGCATAAGTAAATTAGATCTTCAAGCAAGGTAAATTGCTATTAAAGCAAATACAAAGAATTTATAAATTTTTAATGACAATGAAAGAAAAAACTCACTTGATTATTGTCAAAGAAGCACAAATTAAAATTACATATGTGCTAAGATATTCAGTCTTTAAAATGCTAGAAAATTATTTAAGTGTTTTGATAAAAATGATATATATTACTAGAAGAAATGTTAAACTTTATAATAATTTTGGAAAGCAATTTCAAATATTTAAAAATTTTTGAAATAATTTTAAAATTGCAAGTTTTTTTGTGGCATTCTATTTCAAGAGCTTTAAAGTACCCATTTGATAATTTCACTGCATCAACATTTACTATTAGAAAATACTATAATAAGCACAGGAGTTAAACAAGTGAACATATTCATAGCAACATGATTTATAATATTTAAAATATGGACCACAAAGATATATGCTAAAATTTATTTTATATAAATTTAATAAGTATGTAGTTATAAACAATTCTAAAGGCTGCTGCTGAATGAGGTTAATTTGTGACACATCAAGTATAATCTTTTAGTTAGAATTACATTATTATTATTGTACCAGCTATGGAAGTATGTATAACCCTAGATAAGAATAGATCAGAAAGGTGAAAGTATTGATTCATTAGATTCTCACTGTCCCTTTTTTCCCTATAATACTGAACATATCATCAGAAATAAAATGTATTGAGTGCTTGTATTTTATCGAGATATATTTTATTATGCCAATTTATCAATGCTCAACTCAGGATACATAGCGAAATTATAATTGACAACAGCCTTTTTCTTTCTTTCTAATAGTTATGCACAGTAATGGCACATTTTCAATTCATGTGGACTTAGATTAGATGAAATACTGCCTGTGGTTTTGCCATTATTTTCTAGTTAGGAAATTGAGCCTCAGAGAGATTTACTATTTTTCTCAAAATCACATAGCCAGTTATGTGAGTAAAATGATATGTGAATCCAGTCATATTTAATTTCAAAGTCCTCTATTCGTTCACCAAGAGGAAATGAGAAATAAATAAATCTGTGTATTAGTTACCATCCAGTTCTCCACAGAGAAGTAATATAGAGCTTACTAATATGTATCAGTATCCAGAACCTTTTATCTACATATCAAAAGAAATTTTTTTCCTCAACATGCACTCCTCCACACATATCCCGTGTGCTTTGATGCGTATTTTTGTATTTTGAAGGCAAATCAAAAGAACGTGCCATAGGAAGTTAGTCAAACATCTTTTTAAAATTGTGTGGCCCTGATTAATTTTATTCACTTTAGATCATATATGTCCATACTTCCATGTTTCTACTTATAAGATTTTAATACTTGTGTAATGATAGTTTTGAAAGTCAAATGTACTTTCAAGTATTGTCACTTAACTAATATTGGCTCTGCTTATACACTGATTTCACTGTTTCTTGATTCCATAGTCAGTTTGGTACATCTGCAGGCATTTGCTGATTTGATTTGTGTAGTAGAGGAGGAAACCCGTGCAGAGCTCAAGTGTCTGCGGTGGTTCTCAGATGTGGTTCTTAATATCTCTCGTAAAGAATTTCAAATCAGTTACACAGAGTAACACACAGGAATTTCTTAAGAAAGATGGAAATTGCAAACTTCCGGACAGACTAAACAGGTGGCCTCGGGGAGGTCAGCATGGTCCTGACAAAGTCAGTGTTTTTAGGGGTTCTGAGTCTCCTTGTTCTTGTCTCAATTTCCCAAACTCTCTCAATCAGTTTATTTATCCTTTGAATAGCTCTCAGCAAGCTTTATGTGGGAGAAGCTCAATGTCCTGGTCACAAGAGCTGGTTGGGCAGTAGTGACAGTTTTGGTGATAAGGGAGGGTGGTGGTGACCTGGTCAAAAGAGACAATGACGACATGGTCCGTAACACTCACTTCCTTAAGGGATGATGTTTATGCCTGGGGAGGCTCTGACCTACCATACTCCATTTTCCTGAAGCTTGTCTGCTGCAACAAGATTTCCCATGATTATAGATAATAGTTCTCTTAAAGGGTTATAACTATCTATGTTGGGAAAAGTTGAACACTGAGACTTCAGTTCTTCAAATGCTTGCTGGCCTGATAAGACTCCTTATGGTCTCAAATTTGTCTCATGGATTTTCTCTATGCATATGTCTCATAGCATTGTCCTTTCCCCTACCCACCAGTTCCTGGATGATTAATTTACTTTACAATTGGTAATGATCATTTGGTCTGCCTACTCCAAAAGATCATGGCTCAAAGAAGATACACAATAAATATATACAAAATGGAATAACGAGTAGATGTTAAGTTCCCTAAAATTGGACTGCCTGATGCTTAATTTAAATATGAGGTTATTGCCTGAAGCAAATATGAAACTAAATATAACAAATCTTGGAATTTATGTCTTTGATGAAGTCTCTTGAGGACAAGTAGGAAAAAGATAATGCAAAGTAACACACAACAAAACTTAAAAAAATGTTTTCTATCTCACTCTAAATGCTCATGCAGCATAAACAATGCTAATAATTTCTGAGTTAAACTCTAACACTTGTTGAATTTTTCTGTCAACCTCTCTTGTTTTCCTTGTTCTTTACCCCTTTTGTTTTAAAATATTCCTGCTTCAAAAAATGTACATCACTAGTCTAGCCATTCTATTTTATTTTGCTCTTCATATATCATCACGAATGCATACACAATGAAAGTTTAGATATATAGCAGCCAAATAAAAACAAAAGAACTCTTAGCATGTCCTTGGTGTGGAAAACTGTAAATGTACCTGCTTTTTTCATTTTGTTTATGTCACAGTGTTAATACAGAATAAATTGTGCTATTTATAATTTGTTCCATTTATTTACTTTACCTTTATATTTATTGTTTAATTTGAAGGCCTTTTTGCAAGGTATATTGGACCTCATGAAAAACCCTAGAATAATTTTTTTCCCCCAAGAAAGTGCCTAGTGAAAGGGAGTTATTATTTATTTATTTTACTTATTTATTATTTATTTATTTATTTATTTATTTTTGGTCAATGGGTATTGTTTTTGAGGGAAGGGACTTGACTAGGTTTAGAAGTAATTTTCTTTTGGGAATGTACACTTCGAAAGCACAAAAACATAGTAATGTGCTCCCTATTCAAAAGTACAAAGTCATCTTAATCATCTGACTGCTGAAGACAACCATTTTTTTTTTTTTTTAGTATAAGAAACTACACTTATATGCAATGTCTGATATTAAAATATCAGAGCTATACATCTTACAATATCTGATTTGGATTAGATTATTGCTTTTCTTTTCATAAATTTGACTTAATTTTGAAAAACTCAAACATCTAATGTACTGTCAAATATTATGGTCACATTATTTGTGCTAGGGAGTTCAAATGACATCCTATGGCTAAAAGAATATTCACAGATATGTATAAAATATATTTCTTCTTACTGCCTGGCTATGAACAGTGCTGTTTTCTCCCATTTCTTCATCTTTTAAAAGACCGAAGGAAGAAATGAGGTACTTATTACCTTCAGAAAGAAAGTATATGCAGCATATAAGATAAGAGACTTTAGAAAAATTTTGTGAGGGAGAAAGTGCTGGCCCTCACAAACAAGAGCCTGGAAAGAACCACAAAACCCATAAACCTAACCTTTTAGTTTCTTTTGGTGGCTTCAACCATTTCGATATAATAGAATTACATACCCAAATCCCTTTACTGAATGATTCTGGTTTAGTGGTGGGCACAAGAGAAATTTTTGCAAGGTTTAGCAACCATGAAGGTGAGAAGGCTGGTGTGGGCGTGGGCTGCCACTGGAGTTCATAAATGCTATCTCTGACATACTAGCTTTCCTGGTCAGTATGGACAGGGCAGCTGCAGGATGTGAAGCTGAACCAGCTTCCACCAGTGCTCTTCCTTCATCATCTCTGAGTTCTAAGTTACCTGTATATTCAGCTGTGTGAGAAAAGTTGAGGGCTTTTTCTGCAGGTCACATGTTCTATCCCACTTTAAATACGGGAACAAATGCGCATTTTGGTGTGTATTTGCAGGTGCCAGAGTGCCTTTGCCCTCCCATTTCATGTCCAGCTCTTCCCCACTGTCAGCTCTGCTCCATTACTGCAACGCAAGCAGCAGCAACCTCCTACAGACTTTGTAATCTCTCCTTTCTATTCCACAAGACTTAATGTTTATATTATGTTCTTTATTCCTTACCACCAGTGATGGCCCTGCATTTCTGATGATTGTAGCCTATGTGAGAGAAAGCCATACTCAGCACTTTCCCTTTAGTACCCGAGAAAAAAAATTATGACTTTTTAAGCACACGCTACAATCTTAATAAGAATCATAAAATGTTAAGAGAAACAAATGGATTTATATGTGAAGTAAATACACATATAGAGAGAAAATTGCCTAGAGTTAGAGTTTAAGAAAAGTCTGCTGAAAGTCAGGTAGTAACCTGGCCAGGGTATAAAAAGAAGAAGCAATAAGCAAATCAGAAGATGGTTTTGTAGTGCATGTAGATGCTTTTGTTATTTTTCTATTGGTGCCATAACAAATCGTGACAAATGGAGTGATTTAAAACAACACCAAGTATTATTTCACAGATAGAGAAGTCCTACAGAAGTTTCACTGGGTTAAAATCAAGATATCAACAGGGCTGTGGGTCTTCTGAAAGATCTTGGAGAAAACTGGTTTCCTTCCCTCTTCCAGCTTCCAGAGGCCATTCCTTGGTAAATGACTTCCTTCTCCCATCTTCAAAGCCAGAAATGTTGCATCTTCCTCTTACCTCAGTCAGGAAACATTATTCCATTTAAGAACTCAAGCAAAAAGAATGACCTATCTGTATAAAGCAATATCATCTTAGCTCAGGGTCCTTAACCTTAATCACTTCTGCAAAGACTTTTTTTTAAAGTATGGTAATATATTCTCAGATTATGAAGATTAGAAAGTGAATACCTTTAAACAAGAGGGGTGACATTATTTTGCTTACCACACTGTTCAAAGAATTCAAAGAAATTTTGTTGTGCTAAAAGTCACTAGAGTAGACCTAAGCTTTCTCTCTGTCAGGGAAGTCTTACATTTGAATATATCCAGGTTCACAATCTAACAAAAATATAACTTTAGTTATGAAACTAAAAAATAAAAATTAGCCATAGTTTTTTGCTTGTTTTATTTCACTGTTTTGGAGTTGGAGGTGTTTATCATGTCGTGTTGTTACCCTTTTTATTGTAAGTACACAGTATGCACTGTGCTTCTCATCTTCAATGAGATTTTAAAATCAGAGAAGTGGAAAATGTAAAAATATAGTATGTACTTCTATGTCAGGTTCTGTGTTGCCTATGTCAATGAAAAGTACTATCAATTTAATCTTTGTAAGTATCTCAACTATTTTTACTTTTTAAAAATTTGTCAATGAAAAACTTTTTATTTTTTCTTAATTTAATAAAGTAAACAGTATACTTGTAAAAAATAATTAGCATTACTTATAACAAGATTGTTGTTACATTAATAATAAACAATTTTTGTAAAATTCCCTGACCAGATTACCTCTCTCTCTCTCTCTCTCTCTCTATATATATATATATATATATATATATATATGTGTGTGTGTGTGTGTGTGTGTGTGTGTGTGTGTGTATTGCTCTACCATTTAAATTTTAACTCTTACATAATCTCCAACCTAAAAGTTGGAATTCAATGGTAATTATTAAAACTTGAAGAATTTCTTCTTTAGCAAACTAATAGAAATTTTAACTGAATTTCATAGTGAAGAAATATGGAATGAATAGGATTAAATGTGAAATATAAGTAAATGACATGCCAATCTTCATTTTTTTTTATGGTATTTCAGAGTTTTACAATCTCAAAAACTGTTGGGTGAAAAAAAATTCATCCAAAATTTTACTTTATGAATTACAAAGCCTGCGTTTAAGCTAACATTTCTATTAAACTGAAAACAACATATTAGAGGCTTATGATGTGTTTTCCACCTATAAATTATCACATTTTTCCCAATAATGTCCTGAGGTAAGTATTAAATGCCACATTACACAGATGATCGTTCTGAGACTCTTGAGTCCAATAAACATGTTCAGGTCCCTAATGATTTTGAGACTTTCATCTCATAGCAACCATCCTCCTCATTTTTCCAAGCAGAATCTGTTACATGATGTCTGTCTCTTACTCCTGAGGTTGATCTGCTTCACTTTTGGCACCCTTCTCTCATCCATTAGATGAAAGGCAAATACTGACTTTCTATTAATAGCATGTTACTCCTCATATCTTAATGTTTCTTCTGATCTCCAACTTACTCATTGGCTTTCCCTGGTCCTCTTACCATCCACCAATACACTCCTGGTGAATATGAAATAAAATTTTCTCTTCTTAATAAAAGTATTTGAAACTAAAAGTATCTGCCAAGTAGATTTATAGTATGTTCCTGGGACTTCAAAAAAAGGAAAAACTGACTATTCATCAGTGACTATGATTTCTTTTCTGGGAAATATTTTATATACATTGTTTTAAAAGATGTGGAAATATTTTATATTGTTCAATGTGTATTAGATTTTAAAGTATTATTTGAAAAATAATTTAATAAATTATCATATTTTGTAGATACACACACACACACAAACATCATTCATCCATAAAAATGAAGGAAATCTTGCCTTTTATGATGATATAAATACAATTAGAGGGCAATTTGCTAAGTGAAATTCTCTATACAGAGAAAGACAAATTTTGTGTGATCCTCTTGATGTATAGATACAAGAAATTGCATTCAGAGTGTGGAGAAAAAGAGGAGATACTGGCAAAAAAAAAATTCAGTTACAAATTAGGAAGTTGGAGGGATATAATAATATACAATATAGTGACTATAGTTAACACTATTGCACAGTACACTTTCAATTTGCAGGACAGTAGATCTTAAATATTGTCACCACAAAATAAGTGGAGAAATAAATAAATCAAGTAACTTTTTGAAACAATGGATTTCTTAACTAACCTGAGTGCCATAATTTTTTCCAATATGTATTTGAATAAAATGATCATGTTGTACACCTTAAAAATGTACAATTTTGTCAGCTGCTTCTTGATAAAGCTGGAAAAAGCATGTAAAACGTAAAAAATATGTACCTAAATAAGATTTACCACAGTAATTTATTTTAATTAAGATTGTCATGCTAAAATAGACTTGGTTTTTGGGCAAGTTATGATTCTTCCTGAAATATCATAAAATTATTTATGAATAACTGGGATACTGTAATCACTTTACCTTTATTGATATAGGGAGAAAATAACTCTTTCTTTGGGCTACCTTATCTTTCATAATTTTACTTTATGCCACTATCACTATATTATCAAAAGATAAAACTGTGGTGCTTATAAAGATACCATGCATCAAAATGAAGAAGCCATTTTTGGTACAGCTGTTTCCAAGAGTATTTCAGAATAAGGGATTATATAGTACAGGGATAAGCAAATTATGTTTCATAGAACAAACGGAGTCACCAATTTTAAAAATAGAGTTGTTTAGAACACAGCCACATTCACTTGTTTATGTATTTTTCTATGGCTTCAAGCTACAGTTATAAAGTACTTTAGATAGATAGGTAAGTCCTGAAAATCAAAAATATTTATTTTCTAATTAGAAAACATTCAATTCTGATATAATACCTCAAGAAATTTTTTAGAAAAAAAATAACAAAGAATATGAGGCTTAGATGCCATACCAAACCTGTCATGTTTTATGAAAAAATGAAGCAAAACGTTCACGGTTTTCTTCTCCATTAGACTGCAGTCTACACATTAACATTTAACTTCACAACACCTGAGTTCTAATCGATACTAAATTTCAATGTGTAACATCTTAACTACTGCTGAATTATTAAAAAGTCCTTGGGTATGCTTATTAAACATTTTCTAAGTAGGTCATTGGAGGATATAATGTACTCCCTTTGATTTCCAAGTTTGGGATAATTTTTCTTAATACCATTGAAGTAAAAAAAAAAATCAGTCAATTCAAATTCAATCTTCTAGTTTTTACTTTGTTATCTAATCATAGCTCTAGCCTGATTTTATTATAATTGGTTTTGAAAGCAGTTGCTAAGGCACATACAAAATGTACAAAATGGATTTTCATAAAAATTTCCATATAAATGATTCACACTTTTGATTTTATTTTTCTATTCCCTTGAGCTATGACATTACCTTTATACTTCTGGCATTTATTTTATTCTTCATAATATTATATAGTTATTGGTTGAAAATAAGGCACTCTTATTATGGTAGAATATACTTTGCATCATACACAGCACTGTCCACCATAGTTCCTTATTGCTGCTTATTTAATTACAGAGGTCTTTCAATGCAGAGTGACAATTTTCTTTCATAAATAATCCTATATTATATGAAACATCATAAGGTTTTGTAAAAAAAGTAGCAAAGACTTCTTAAGCATCTACCTTATGTTTTATGTATCAAGATTTCATTTATTCATAAACCTTCAACATGCCCTAATGTAGTATCTATCCTCTGACGTCAACTTTAAGGTTACATCATTGTCTTCTTTTTGACTGCCAATCTGGAGATATTCTAAAAATATTGTTATATCACATTTACTAAATTAATAGAAATAATATTTGACCCCATATGTATTGCTGAAGCAAAAATTGGTGATTCACTTTCTTTTTCTTTTCCTTACTTTTTAGCTTTTGCTATAAGATTTATATATTCAAGCATGTATTGTCGACAGGAACATCATTATGCTGACATGGCTTTTCATTATTTCAACAAATATAAAAACTTTAATAACCCTTCTAGGTAAGAAAACTGGTTTTAATCAAAAAGAGTTTTTCAGACATACTTCTAAATCCAAATTGCTTTCTATCAAATGATAATCTCAAATATCATAACATAGAGAATAAATAGTAGATTTAGCTTTTCAGTGAGTGTGGTTCTGGGGATTAAACTCAGTGCTGTGTGCATAGCAGTTAGTGCTATACTACTGAGCTACATACCCCGCTCCAGTATGCTTAGTATTTTGAGGATCTTCATAAATGAAAAACATTGAGTTTTAAGTTTTCATGTACATAATAATTATATGGGAAGTTTGTTATTGTGCGTATGACAAGAATCCACCTATAGAGATTTTAAGAAGTGGCAATACGTCCAGAAATATGCATTGCAACAAGTACTCATTTAGAATGTATCAGAAGTTATCTTCCTCACATTTAATAAAGCTACTCTATGCATTTTATTGCCAATCTTTTCAAAATCTTAGGTATAAGCCATGTTTTTCTCCTTATATTTAGGAGAATGATAAATATTTCTAGTTTTAATTGATTTGAAATATTGAACCTTGTATCCATTGAGCTAGTAAGTCCTTCAAATGGGTCCTCATCAGTATTTAAGCAATTGACCCAATCCATCTTCCCAAGGAAGGAACTCCCAAAGTAAAAACAGTTCTATGGATCAAAGCCCGAAACCCTGTGTCCTTATTTAGTGATACTGCAGGGTGAATATCGATATTTTCTGAGGATGAATGTTTTAGCTCAAATTAAAAGAAAGAAAGTTGTAATAAAGAGTTTATCAAGTGAGGAGATACATGAAATAAGAAACAAAACAGGAATTGAGCTGAAGAATGAGAGGAGGATGAGTTAGAGCAGGTTAGCCGATTAAATAAATTCCACTAATGTGGAAGGTTTTCTGGCAAAGAGTTAAAGATATGCTATTTAATTTGTTAATATATATGGCAGATCATTTCAGAGAAAATATTCAGTTTGGGCAAATTTGTCAAAACAATTACATGTAGTATATACAGAAACTCTCAGCTCTTATATTTCTTTAATATACATCATTTTAACATAGTACTTTGTAATGCTATGAAGTTTATACTAAACATTTTTGAGGCAGTTGTGGAATATGAGAGAAGATATCACTTACTGTGGATTAAAAGAAAATAATCACATCACACTTCTTAATTGAAAGTAAATAAGCTAAAAGCATTAAAGTGACTTAAAGTACTGAAGAAAAATTTTAAAAAGAAGCCATTAAGTTATAATTCTATGTCCAGAAAATTTGCCTTAAAATTATGGCTATATGATTTCCCATTTAGAAAATGTTGGCAGTATTCATTCTCAGAAATAAGTTCAACCAGAAGAAAACACATGGCACCCAATAAAACGTAATTTATTTCATGATTTATAATTTACAGCAAAAATAAAATGAAGGAATATTGTTCTTCCACTCTGAGTTGTGTTGAACAATTTAACATTCTCTACTTCTGTTTACTTCTTTAAAGTGGGAATAACAGTAGCACCTAGCTCACAAAATTGTCTTCACAACAAAATGCATTAACAAATATATCTTAGAGCACTGTTTGATGCCAAACTTAATTTAAAAATTGCCATCACTATTATTATTACAATTACTATTATATTATCACAGTGAATAAAAAGTGAAATTTAATCAAGTAAAATATGCTGAAGATCATGTTATAAAACCATAACTCATTAAAAACGTACAAGTGTTCCCTGAAACAATGTTTATGCTGTTACCATGATTACTTGATATTCTCTTTTATGGACAGTATACAAGGACCCATGTGTAGTGACACTGAGTTAATAATTCTAGGCTAGAGCCCACTGATTTTTAAACAAAATGTAACTAGTTGATTATGATGTTTTCTGTTTCCCTTGCTTGAGAAGACACTGCACTTGTAATCAATTAAGGATCACATATACATTGTGGCATGTTTTTCCTAATCTCTACCACGATGATTATCAGTGAACACTCAAAATTATTGTTGGTTTCAAAAATTTGTTTTTAGCATTATAATGGAGAGAAAGGGAACAAGAAAGAAAGAGAGAGAACTGAGGTAAACAAAATTAAGTTCTCATGGAAAAAAGTTATTATAATATTCACCTATATGCTACTATCACCAACAACAAAAACATGTTGCCATAAAAAATGAAATATACTGTGGACTATGGGCACAAGTCCTAAGTGTTCCAAACTTAACTGAAATACTTGTATAAAGAACATGATATATCAGTTACTAGTAGCTAAAGTAAAGTGTAGACTTTTAAAAAACTTCTGTAGTATAGACATCTCCTGTGTAATTTTATCAGAATTTTTTTCCAATTGTTTTATTCATTAAAATAACAAGATAGGGGGACGATAGAGAATGGAAAAGCTACTTGTTAAAGCGGTTACATTTTTTAGACTGAAATTCCACCAATAACTATATTATTTAAATTATTATAATTTTGATGGAATAGCATTATCATTCACCCCTAGAAATGAATTTCCCAGCCACGTTAAGTTTTCCTCTTTTAGGATACATCGACATCTTGTCCTTCCTTTCAAAGCCTTCACTATACTTTAAAATGCTTTAAATAGATGAATTATTTTACAAATGGATAATGACATGTTTATGGACATCAAAATATTTTACTCAAAGCAGTGTGTACTGTTCCAACAGAGTGTTGGTATATAGTATACCCAAAGTATTTGAAAAATGACTGACTGCTAAATGAATTAATAGTCTTTTATAATTGGAATCTTCCATTTTTTAAATGAGGTAATAGGGACCTTGTGTGCTGCAGATTGCCTCAATGAAAGTGACTTTTAGAATGATCCAAATATCGTTTGGATACATCATGCTTCAGATATGGCATTATTAATGTTCACATACTTAATTTGGATTTTTAAATAAGTTGAAGCCATTGCTGTCTTTGGAAGCAAAGGTTTTGATTTGTCTGTAATACATGAGGAGAATTGTTTTGGCAGCAGTAGTAGACAAAGATGAGAGGAAAGAGATAAAGGAATTCTTGACCTTCTCAGTTCTCTGTGTAAATCCAATTCCTCAGGCATGAGACAGAATGTAGGTCTAGCCATGGGAATTCTTTAAAGAGACCTGTAAATTTACGCAATTTGACAAAAATTGAGGGAAACTGGTTCAACCTTCTGTGGGAAGTAAAATCAATCTATGAAAAAGTGTTGATGAATGGCCAAAGGGGATCTGTTTGCAGAAGGAGGAAAACCTTTGTTCTCTTAGGAATAAAGTTGTAATCACTACTGCTAGTTGTAGGTGGTTTAGAAATAACGGACTCAGATATATAATAAATACACTAGTTTTCAGATTCATGTATTAAGATGGAAAAAAATCAGAAATGACTGAGTTCTTAAAGTGTATAACTGAATTAGATATAAAATTAATTGAATTGGATGGTATTTGTACCAATACAATTTTGTTGAGGAATTTATGCATTTTTTTTTAAAAGGACAATCTAAGTTTTAAAGATGAATTATGATGAGAAAATTATACCTGGGTCTATGGAAAAAAGAAGTAATGAAATTATTGGTGCATATCACTGCATAATCTCCTGAGAAAATCACTAAGGTGTTTCTTCTTTCTCTTTTTCTCTTGTTACAGGGGATTTAGGCAGCATCATTCAAGAGCTGATTTAGAGATTCATAAAATGTTGTGGTAGAAGTGAACCTTAGGGGCTACTCACTCTACCCCTTGGTTACAGATTTCTCTGACATTGAATTAACACTGAGAAAGTAGCTGCTGGCAGGGCCCTTCTCACAAACACAGCACTGATGTAGCGCAAGGCTGATCATTAAGAGGCACACATTCTACCTCACTCATTTATGTAAAGTAATTTCAACTAGGCAATGCAAATGATCTTGGATAGAATAAAAATTGAGAATAAAGCCATTTTGTACTAGCAATCTTGAATTATTTTTCCTGCCCACACTCAAAAGAAAGAGCAATAGGCAATCCCCACACCTAATTATGTAGGTTTCTATGTTGCATATATCTCCTAAATTGAATTAATTACTTTGTCATTGTAGACAAGAACCTGCAGGGACTTTTCCTCAAGTCAGTCCAAGTTCTGTGGAATCAAATACTGATTGACTTGAAATAGTTTATGCGAGTGAATTTATATTGTACAATTTACATCTTTTGCTGTAATTGTTGAATAAATTCAGCTATTTTGGATTACTATCTATAGTCATTTAGTTCGTTATAATTAAATTCTGAGAAGCACAGCATCTTTTCCTTAATATCATTATGGTATATTGGACTAAAGGATGGTTTATTATTTTAGTTACTGTCCTCCGCATCATCCACAACCATGTATTTTGTGTATTTTGTGAAGTATTCCCTGCATTCTTATATATCTAATTCTGCCTATGAATTCCTTGTCTATAATATATGCTACCTAAAAAAGACACAGCAAAACTTGAAATGGTTGAAAAGGATTAAGATTTTTGGAAGTACTTTCTGAGTTTCATGTTCTGCCTTCTTTGAACATGTACCAGGAAAAATAATAATTTATTCATTATTTTCTTCAACTCAATGCCACCCAGGAGTATAATAATTTGATAGTTTTAAACATGTGTTCTTCTCACATTTTTTTTAAATGTGAGAAGCACTCTGATCTTTAACTGGTTATCTCTACAACAGTATAATACAAAGCAGTGAACATGGGAAATAACATGGTATGTAGATCAGGTGCACCTGTTGCTTGGATCTCTCTCCTTTGATTCTCACAAGCATAATCACAGTTAAGAATTTTTTTAGTTTCTACCCAAACATCCCATGAAGTATTTTTCAAGCTTCTTTTGTATGCTAATTTCCATTTTTTAAAAATATTTGTACATCTATTAGAAAAATCCCATATTCTTTGAGATTGGGTGTTATGGGTATTCATATTTCTATGCTCATGTCCCTACCACAGTGCCTGACATGCAGCTGAAAATGCTGGCAAACAATATATGAATTTACTCTGCAGGTTGGAGAGAGATTAATCTATCATTATTACCCAACAATGTCATTCTTTATCTACTCATTTTCTTTGAATTCCCATAGTGTCCATTCCCACTCCTCAAATATTCAACCACCCTATTCTTTGTTCAGTCTTAGAAACTGTAATGCTTTCCACCAAAAGAAGAAATAAAATCAATACAGTCAATGTGTCTTTGACTTTATCTTATCTTGCATGCTGTGGCTTGGATGTGGAGTGTTCTCCAAAGGTTGATGTATTGAAGGTTTAGTCTCCTCCTGGTGGCACTATTGAGAGGTGATGGAAACTTTAGGACATAGGACATAGTTGGAGGAAGCAGGTTAATGGGGCATGTCCTTGAAAGTCACATCTTAACCCCAGCCCCTTCCTTTCTCTTCCTTTTTGCTTCCCAGCCATCATGAGGTTAGCAGCTCTGCTTTACCACATTGTTCTTGCCATGATATTCTGTTTCATCACAGGCTCAAAATACCGGGACAAGTTACCAGGACTGCAACCCCTGAAACTTAAACAAAACAAATCTTTTCTTCTTTTATTGATTTTTCTCAGGTATTTTTCATATCAAGGGAAAACTGACTAATGCAACATATAAATTTTGTTTAAACACCATTAATAATTCTGTCTGTTCAATGTTATTCTCCCCTTATGTATTATCAAACCCATCCACTGCTATCTCTTAAGAAATTTGTACCAAGAATTCCTTCTCTCTACTATCTCTGAAACAGCTGTGTTTGTTTAGTGTCTATGATCTTTTAAATACAATATTTTTTTCATCTTAAATGCTAAGATTAAACCAAGAAAGAAAAAGAGAGAGAGAAAAAACAAAAGGAATTTTTTTTTTTTTAAATTCTGGAAATGGACAGCGGTGATATTTATACAACAATATACATCTACAGTGTGATGTCACTAAACTGGGTACTTTGTATTGAAGCACAGTTAAAATAAAGAGTATGTAATGTATGTTTACCACAATAAAAAGTAAAGTACCTACAATAACTAATTTTAAAAAAAATGATTAATGTAAATAAGATATTTTAAATGCATACACAACCAAATAAATGTGTGCATCACTGAAAATCCGTGCCAATTATTGATATATTTCCAAAGATGGACTCACATGCATGCTTTTTAAGAAAGAAATCGGAATTGCCAAGAGTTTCATGAGGTTATATTATTGGTGTCCATTTTATAGTTTAAGAAGAGGAGTACTTAAAATCTCTTCAAAAGTTAGACCAATAATAGTGAGAAATAGATCAACCAGAACTGAGGGGCCCCCATTTGTTTTCCTGGCCTTAGTATAGGTATTATGCCCTTAAATTATATTAAAAAGACAAAGGCCATCCTGCAGTGCAAATCTAAATTCGATGGGTAAAACTGTGAAAAGCCGAAATTCAAATCTTAGAAAATGAGGTGAGCTTTCTTAAGAAGGAGCAACTTTCCAATCACGGAAGAAAATACAAGAAAGACATTAAACAGAAATGTATTAAAGATAGAATACATGTATAACTAAGGAAGTAGGATTAGATATTCTCTAATATGCTTCCATATAAGGAGATTCAATAATTCTATGAAATTTCAGCAGCTGGTAATTTAAGCCTCTTTCATCTGAAATAAAGACAGAATACATTTTACTGTTCAAAATAGTGGTTTTCAATTTTCATCTGTAACAAAAGAAAAATAATTCATGCAAAATCTCATTTAATGGACATTGAAAAAATCATGCTGAAAGCACTGTATATGAATGTAGTATTTTCTTTTGCTTTACTCTTCTACATTCTCAGATATATGCGCGCACTTATATGTACATATACACATAAAGGATAAACAAGGTAGTTTGAAATTAATAGTATGACTAATTATACCACAATAAATCTCCTCTTGATGTAGTAGTTTAATTTATAAACATAATTTGACTAAATGGAAGGAAGGGAAAAAAGCTGTTTATTTTCATTATCAAAGAAAAAAAGTGCATTTTTTTTCCTCCTAGTAAACACAGGATTTTGTGTTTCAATTAAAGAAGAAAACTTGGTAAACAAAATGTCAAGTTAAACAATATTCAACCTTGTTCAAGAAAGAAGCAATGATCAGGGGCTGTAGTCATGGCTCAGAGGTAGAGTGCTTGCCTACCACATGTGTGGCCCTGGGTTCTATCCTCAGCACCACATAAAAATAAACAAATAAAATAAAGGTATTGTGTCCAACCACAAATAAAATTATAATTAAAAATAGAAAGAACCAACAATATGGATAAAACCTATTTCAACTCATAGCTTCTGTTAGTCATTAGATTAGGTAAAATATTGTGTAGTGTCATTACTGAATTGTAAAGATATGAAAATTACATCTATACACAGACATATATATATATATTACATTGAAGGAAAATACTTTGAAAACAACAAAATAATAATATTAGTATACTTGTTAACTGAATATTTAATACATACACGTTATAAACAACTTATATTTTTATAAAGTAGAATCACATTAGAAAATTATATCTTTTGTGTGTGTGTGGTGCTGGAAATTGAACCCAGGGCCTTGTGCATGTGAAGCAAGCAATCTACCAATGGAACTATATCCCCAGCCCTGAAAAATCATATCTTTATTATTAAATCCCTGTAATATATCACATTTACTTACATATATAATTCTATATATAATTCTTATTGTGGTTTCATATGAAAAAAAATTACTATTTCAGAGTTGAAATAAATTTCATAAACCTTATTTTAGCAATGCCTAATAGCATTCATATATATTTAAAGCTATGTTTGAACATTTTCTTCTGGTAAGGTAATTGTAAAAATATGAACTAAAATTTGTCAATATTTAACAGTTTAAAGATACTTAACGAGGATAAGATAGGAAAATGTCATCTGGTGCATTTACGCTGACTTCAATAAAAAATTAAAATAGAAATCTGCATCATACCTATTGCTAACCTGAGCTTTGAATCACATCTTTTCAACTAGCAAGTGACTTCTCCATGAACATGAACATAATCCAAGACAGTAAAGTAGGGAGGAAAGATCTTTTTGTCCTCACCAGAGCTTTCCCATCAAACAAACAAACAGAAATTCACAGTTTTCCAAACTGTTGTGATTACAGAGCAGTCAAGTAGCCCTACCTTCTTCTTTATCACATTTGCAGCAATAGCAGAGCACTACCCAGAGAGGCAAGAATGTGACAGCAACGAAGAGGAAGAAAGGACACACGTGATTCTGAACACACACCACACATTTGTCTAGAGGATAGAAAAGGGTCACATGATTTAAACCCTCATATTTCAGCCCAATTCATTTTGGAGTTTATTTTCCAAAACAAAAGCTCATGAAAAAGTCTCTTAAAATCAAATGTTAAATTGGGTGTAATAAAAGAAACCACACACTCAAGTCACTTTGTATGTGACATTCAAGAGCATGTTAAAATTTCTGTTAGGAATCTGCAGGCTTTATGTGTTAATAAAATCGTACTGGACTATAGCCATGCCTACTTGTTTACATACTGTGAATGGCTGTTTTTGAATACAACAGGAGAGATGAGGTATAGATTAAAATATTTAAGAAATGTCAACCTTTGCTTTAAATAATATTGATTTTATAAAGAATAATGAATGATAACTACACAGATGCATTTTAAAGCTTTCTTGTGAACACAATGAGAAACATAATTTTTTGTGGCTTATAGAGATACTGAGACTTCAAAATTGTGGTAAGAACAAGCATCTCCTTTCCACTGGCTATTCAGAATCCCACATATTTCTAAAGTGAAAACCCATATACCATGTATAGTACCTTCAACTATTTCAACTTTTTGTTCCCTTTGTTACTCTCCCTTCACAGCTCTTTTGTTGCTAGTACTCCCCATTTGCAACTGAGCATTATCAAAACTAGAAATTGAAATGACTCAATGATGAATAGGATATCCCACCAATTAGCAATCTGTACTAATACATTCAGCTATATAATTATCGCAAGGCACAGGCAAAACAGAGATGGCAAAGTAGCACTCTCTGTTCCATATTTTGACCCAAATTAGCATTTATAATCTCCAAATGGAGTATGTACACGTAACACAGAGGTAGCTATCTTGATGAGGAACCCTCAACAAGTATGTTCCAAAAGTTTGGTTTCTGATGTATTTTCCATATTGTTGTGCATTTTTAAAACATAGATTTAAGTCAATCCCAGTTAAAAGGACTCAGAAGGATCCTATTAATAAATAACATATGAGTTTTATATTTTATTTGTTTAAAGCAGGTTTATAATTGAGTACTTTAAAAATATTTGTCATTATTTGCTTTCTTTTGTGATCATCTTCCCATAAAGGAGATACTGACTTGCAGTCCTGCTGCTAATCCCTTATTTACAACAATTTGAGCTACATTTATTATAAAAAGAGAATAATTTTTGTCTATACAAGTCCAAATTGAGAACTGAGAATGATCATAGTTAAAAAAAAATCTGAAAGTGAAACACACAGCAATGACTTCCTGAATGCTGATTAAAATAAAAATGAATGCAAATATGCATTTGCAAATATGCAAATATCCATAAATTGTTTTCAGCAAACCTTAGCAGGCATTTGTTTATTTAAAACAGAATTTTCCCAGTAATCAGGAAAAGAGTTCAATACAAATTGGACCTAAAACCTCTAATAAGCCACTGATTAAAGACCAAAGGACTTCAAACAGCCCTAAACTAAACATGAAAAGCACATCATCTGTGCATGTCTAGTGTACAACTGAAAATGAGGGATTGTTTTGGCCTTGTAGATACAGACTCAACCATGAAAATAGTAGTTTTGCTCAATTGCCCAGAGAAAATGAAGAAACCTCTTGAAAAAATAAAAGATTAAGCCAAAGTGCTGGAAGCAAATTGTTAATAATTTTTAAGGGATTTGGTTGGTTCATAAATGTTTCACTCCATAATGTTAAACAACTTTCTTTTGAGGAAGGTGTCAGTCCCATAAAACAGTTTCTGTTTACTTACTGTAGCCAGTAAGGAAAAGGGTCAGAAAAATAAAATATCCTTAGGATGATAAACGAAGCTTACTTCATGCATATTCACAGGAAGAAAGAAAGGAAGGAAGGAAGGAAGGAAGCAAGCAAGGAAGGAAGGAAGGAAGGGGAAGTGGAAGGGAATGGAAGGGAAGGAAAGAAAGAAAGAGAGAAAGGATGAAGAGGAGAGAAGAATTAATTTAACACTACGAAGACTATTGAAAGGTGTTAAGAGGGAAAGGAACAAGTGAAAAACTGAAATTTTTTTTAGAATTTTGATTATAAAAATTTAGAGCACATTTTAATAGGGATAAAATTTTAAAAAACAACTTCTTTTTCCTATTACAATCATGACATAAAAATGAAGGCATTTCTGGATATACCCCTGCCACTGGGTTTTAGTTTGCTTGGTTCGTTATTGTAATTGTAATTCATCATTATAGTAAAAGAGTTCAGGCTTTCTACTCACAGTGTCCCAGGGCATCACTTCCTCTATCTTTGCCTCTCTTACCTCCCATGTAACCAAGAGATAGTACTTCAACTTCTACAATCCTTAGCTTCTCAACTCCAAAGAAGGAAACTAATAGTTCTTATGTCTTAGAGTTGTTCTTGTTAAATAAAAATTTTAAAGGTTAGCAACATATCAAATAAGCACACACATAAAAAAATAGTAATGTTATTCAATTTTATCATTTAAGGCATGTTAAAAAGATAACAAGTGTGCTTCTTGATGAATATAAAAAGAATCACTAGATAATTCAGAAACAAAAGCACAAATTTGGGTCAAGAAAACTGGCTTAAGATTGTGTGAAATTTGTAGGTATTAGTAAACAGAAAATTAAGATTAAAATCTGTAACTGGGTACTGTGACTCACATTTATAATCCCAGGGGCTGAGGAGGCTAAGGTAGGAGGATCTAGAGTTCAAAGCCAGCCTCAGCAAAAGTGAGATGCAAAGCAACTTAGTGAGACCCTGTCTCTAAATAAAATACAAAATAGGGCTGCGAATGTGGCTTAGTGGTAGAGTACTGCTGAGTTCAACTCCTGATAAACCCCCTGCCAAAAAAAATCTGTTCCTAAATAGGTAAAATCTTTTAATACAGTTTTTTTATTTTATTTTATTTTTCCTGGTCATTGGATTGAAGTTTACAAAATAATTTCTTCCTGCTGCCCAAAATGGCTTTAAAATAGGCATTATTATTTATGCTACTGCAATGGAAGAAAAGAGTTAAATTTGTTGCAAAATGTATACAAATATGTATGTTAAAAGACCAAGTGATCCTATAATATGTACAATTAGAAAAATGAGAAATTACTATCCATTTATGTATAATCTATCAAAATGTATAAAGCCACTCTACTGTCATATACAACTAATTAGAACAAATTTAAAAATTTAAAAATATTTTTAAAAGACCAAGTGTAATAGAAACAAAATAAGAATAAAGCTATCATTGAAAACATGAAGAGTGGTGTCATAGATGAAAGAACAGAAATGGAAAAGATTAAGAAATATAATATGATTAACTTTATACATTTGTTAGAATTTATTTCCAAATTACAGACACATTTTAGCAAAATCAATGAGACACTGTTGTGTAGAAATCATTCAGAGTACTTTAAATAAAGATAATTATATCTGACAGTATTATATGTGTGTGACTTATCTTACCTTTGGGATGTGAGTATATGTATTTTGGAAGCAGGGTAAAGAGGCTCATGCCTGTAATCCCAGTGACTGAGGAGTCTGAATCAGGAGGATTGCAAGTTGGAGGTCAGCCTCCACAACTTATCAAGACTCTGTCTCAAAAATTAAAACGAGCTAGGGGGCTGGGGCTGGGGCTGGGGCTCAATGGTAGATCTCTTACCTTGCACATATGAGGCACTGGGTTCAATCCTCAGCACCACATAAAAAAATAAACAAAGATATTATGTCCCTCTACAGCTGAAAAAAAAAACAACAACAAAAAAAACAAAAGCTGAGGGTATAGCTCAGTGGTATGATGCTCTGAGTTCAATACCCAGCACTGCAAAAATAAGTAACTAACTAAATTTATAAATAAGAGTGCATTATTTTGGATTATATATTTCAATTATAGTGAACCAAATATTTCTCTGACTATATAGGTATAGGGGACCTAAAGACTTTTTCTACTATATTTTACTGCAAAATTGTCCCAGATTTTAAGCCATTTCTTTTTCAAAAAAGTGGATTGTAACAATTTTATGTCAAGCTTTAAAAACAAAACAACAGAAGAAACTTTTCACTCACTCAAAACTATCTATCCATAGCTGTTTCCATGATATTCAGTCAACGTAATCATATTTTATATTTACCCATAATCAGAAAGAAATACTTCACACATTAACATATCGCTGCCAAACTGTACAGTTTAGCTGTTCAGGGAAGAAGCAAGAATTGTCATATCTTAAGACTTACTCATAGCAACCTCACCTACCTGCCTACTTGGTTTCCTAGGACTCTTCATTGGATTGAGTGACAATAACTTTTAGTACTGCCACATTCTAAACAAACCACACAAGACTGCTTTCAGAAATATAATGAAGATGCCCATTAACCAAGAATTCTAGACTTCAGGCTGGCAGTGCACAAGAAAACAAATGTGCATCTATGTGCCACTGGTAATGCCTATGTTACAGCTCTGTTTAACTGTAAGTGATGTGAGGAGTAGAATTGTACCTTGTGAGGATTACACAATGAAAGATGATAAACCAATTTTTGGGCTGAATATACAGTGTGTGACAGTTATGCATTAGTGATAATTATGTGGAGAAATATGGTATTCCAAAAAACCGATCTTGATTATTTTTTTCTAACTGAAGAAGCCAGCTGAATAGACACTGGTCTGTTGGCCAAATGCCATATTCTCAGAAACATCAGTCAAAATTTGATCACTCAGCAGTTTTATGGAAGACGCTTAGTGGTCCTGCAAGGAAACAATGCAGCAACTATGTCATAGCAGATCATAGAAACCAAGAAGTCCTGTGGTCCAGTGTTTACTAGAATCACTGTTATTTATTTTTGACAGAGGGAGGGCATTATTTTCTCCACATATAATGAGTCTGAATTTTACAGAGCTCAACAGCACATGAAACTCCATGTGTGCTATTTCTTAATGACAAGCTCTTCAAGGTCAAAGACCTATTTTTATGTTTTCCAAGTTTCCCAATATGTCTAGTTGTTCAGTTTAGAGGCATGTGAACATCGGTAGCACACTTGACTTAGAATCAAGCCAATCTTGGTTATTCTTATCTAACCTCACAACACTCAAATCTAGTGGCAACTCTGCTGCTTCATTATTTGGTGGTTTATATTCTTGCAATTATTCTGTGCCTCTTTGCCTTCTTCCTTCACTGATTTCAGAAAGGCCAACTCAGGTCACGAGAATTCTCATCTTTGGAATGTGATTCTTTCTATAGCTCCAATATTTGGTCTAAATATTCTTGAAAGTCTTATCTTCTGAATATTCTGTGCTTAGGGAAAAAGAAGATTCTTAGCAGACAACAAAATCATGAATATGACTGGTTTGTTTAGCAGTCTCTTTGTGGTACCACAGTCATCCTATCAGTCCCTCTGTTTTGAAATCAGTAATTTTTTGTGAATGGATGTAGTCAATAGTATGAAGCAAATTCTGGAATACAAAAATGTTTCAAAAAGTTCAAGATACACTCTGTTCACCTGTAGAACTTCTTTCCTTGTGTGTTCTCTCAATCTGTAAACTGTATGTATTGACTAGGTACAGGAACATTTTATGGACTGACCTTCATTTTAATAACTTTCGTATTTAAAAAAACTCTCCTCATGTAGTCTGAAGGCTATTGATAGAAACTAATCTGTTGTCTCAGTTGTTCTGGTGTGCTACAACAAAAGTACTATAGACTGGCTAAAAATCAATGACATTTATTTCTTGCCTTTCTGAAATCTTAAAATTCTTAGATCAACATTTTGGCAGATTTGGTATCTGGTGAGTAATTGCTTTCCTAGTTATAGACAGCTGTTTTCTGTGTCCTCACATACAAAGAAGGGCAAGGAAGACTCATTTAGACTCTTTTATATGGGCACTAATCTCATTGAGGAGGGCCCCAACCTCATGACTATTCACCTCTCAAGGGCACTCACTTTCAACACTATCATTTTGTGGGCTGGGATTTCAACACATGACTTTTAGGAAAAAAACAAATTCAGTCTTTAACACATATTTTCTGTCTTACTATGATTAATGATTATGATATTCTAAATCTAATGTCCAAGAAAATAATACATAAGATAAGACCCAGGTATATCATTACATGGAGGCTTTAAATGTAGATGTGCATCAAAGAGATGGGCTGGTGACTTATCAAAGAAAGATTATTTTTTAAAATCTGGTGTGGTTTATATGTATTTTTGACATGAAGTAAATAACATAGATGCATTTTTCTGATGATTCTGTTTACATTCAACTTCATTCATTTCCATTCTCCAAAACTAGTGTTCTCTTATTATCCCAAATTTATCACATGGTTTTTAGCTTTGTATGCCTGGCACTATGAAGCTTATGTCTCAGTCTAAGTTAAGTTTTGCTTAATAAGTTACTGGAATGTTTCTAGGTTTTTGATGAAAGTGCTAAAGTGCAAGCGAGTATTGCCTCTTATTGTTTCCAGATGCACACAGGAGACATTCTTCCATCAGGATTTTGTTAGCCCTCCCGATTTATTAGCCTTCCTCATATTCTCATGCATTAGAAATAATCTCTAATCTTAGACTTTATGAATTACATCCACAGATTACATCAAAATATGCATTTCCTGGACTGGAATTGTGACTCGTGTGGAGCACTTACCTAGCACGCATGAGGCACAAGATTTGATCCTCAGCATCACATACAAAACTAAATAAAATAAAGTTAATAATAAAAAGTGGCAATTCCTAAAAAAGAAAGAAAGAAAGAACAATTTCCATCTTGTTTTTCAACAATAATCCTGTCTTTTCAGTTTTGTTATACACCTGCATCCCCAGCCCACCGCTGCCTCCTTGGTAGAAATGACCCTTGCTGGCATAATTCAACTGCAAAATCTTTTCCTACTATTCAATTGTATACTTTCCAATCTTTCTCTAATCTCTTCTTTTCTGTCTCCAAATACTTCTGTGCTTCTTAGTTCCACCTTCACCAAGTTTTAACTTTTGCACACATTGAATCTCTGTGTTTATTTATTATATTTTTTATGAAGGAGATTCATACTTTACACCTTATTATGATATTTGGGTTTATAGTACATTGGATGCCTTTGATTGTTTTCTTCATTTGTTGCTTAAATATTGAATTTTTAATTATACAAGATCTTTGTGTTTTTAGTTGCTTGTGTACTTTAAATTTTGAAGCTAGCACCATATTGGAAATTTCAGATTCCCAAACTGAAATTAGAGATACTTCACAAAGGAGTTTCAAGTATAACAAAAATAGAACATTTTCAGCATAATTTAATCCTTATTCATTTCCTGACATGAGTATTCTTTTTTCTTTGATTAAATTGAGACAGGTGGTAACTTTAATCACTAGTCATTATCTTGTATTCATCACCTAGTATTTTACTAAATTTCTTGTAAAATGTCATGATTACAACTATTTCAATTTTTTTGATTCACACTTCAATGAATTATAACTATTATTGCTCAAGGAAATATTTAATCTAAGAACAGTGTTACTCAATGAATAGATGAATGAGTCAAAAGTTTTTGTCATAACTCATTTGCACAGTTAGTAGTATTAAAAAAAGACACATGCAGAGCAAAAAAAAAAGTCCTTTAATATTGGAATACAACATTTAAACATAGAGCTGGGGATATAGCTCAGTTGGTAGAATGCTTGCCTTGCAAGCATAAGGCCCTGGGTTCAATCCCCAGCACCTCAAAAAAAAAAAAAAAAAAATTTAAACATAAAAATTCAAGCCATCAGGAACATCTAGAATCTAGAGAGGAATTATTGTGCAAATTATTTTTATATAGCATATACATGGCAATATACAGCCTGGAAATTAGGAAACATCTCTTAAATAAAGACAGATATCTAAATTAAGCAATAATAATATACTTCTATGTATATTTCCAAAGACATTTTCATAAAATAAAAGCATATAGTATTAGCTTTTGAAAAATGGTAATAAGATATTAAGAATTAACAGTGGAAGTACCATTTAAATAAACCCAACACAATGACACTGGTTATAATCCCAGTTACTGGGGAGGCAGAAGCAGGAGGATCCAAGTTCAAAGTTAGCCTGGATGACATAGTGAGATTCTGTCTCAAAAAAAAATAAATAAATAAAAATAAAAATAAAATAAAAATAAAAATAAAAATAAAAAAAAAGATGTAATTCATAGTAGAATGCTCCTGGATTCAATCCCTAAGACTGCCAAAAACAAAATAAAACAGAGCGAAACAAAACCCTACCACTTAAACATAAATAAATCAACAAAATTAATGGAAGTTTCCAGATTAAGAATTATGATAAGTACTTACGAGGCAAAAGTAAAATAATAATGGGGAATCTTTATTATGTTATAAATAGGCAGATTCCATCCAATATTAAAATTCTAGTTAACTTCACTTATGTTTGTATAAAAATAATATGAACCTGTTTATGTACTCAAAGAAGATAGACACAGAGGAGTACAAGAAATGACCTCTCAACTGTCTAGGAACTCATCAATTCCAAATACAGTTTCCATTGCCATACTAAGGTTGAGGAGAAAAATCAATAGTGAAACTAGCAAACATTTAATAGCAATCTCGTTAGTTGTTAAATGTACTACATCCACTCAAATTATTGGAACATCTGATCTCTCTTTTAATAAAAAGGATTCTAAAGACATTCAATGTAGTATTCACTTTTTATCTGGTCCTTGGTCACTTCAGTATAAATCTATTTTGTTAAGTTGAATTTTAATTTGAACTTCATAAATAAGTCAAATGGGATAAAAATATATCAGACAAATTAAGTCACAAGTATTGCAACAAGCAAGAAATATGAGAAAGAGAATGGGTTTGCAGAAAGGCATCGCACATGTTTGCTAAATTAAAGAATCATGGGGAAATGATGCAACTTTTTAAAGTAAGGCACTACAGTGATAAATGACAGCCCCTATTTAGTGCAGGAAGTAGAAATGGAAACTAAAGAGAAAACAAATGAGGCAACAAATGAATAATTATATACAATTTGTGATATATGTGGAGTAGTAGCTGCAGGGCATGTTATATAAGAAATGTGTTTCATGTGACTTCCTGAAATGACTAGGTAAATATTTAAAAGTCGTACAAATATACATAATAATTTTAAAATAGCAGAGAACATTTTGTTATAGTTATTCAAGTTTATGCAAGTTCAGCAGTTGACCAGGCATAAAAGTATTAAGAAGATAAATGGTCAACATGTTTGGTTACTCTAAGGATCAAACCAGTCTGGAATTCATGATGTTCAATAACAGTGTATGTGTCACTAAGGACATAAAGATATGATAATTCATGGAGGGTTTTAGGTTTTATTGCTTTATTCTTTGACTAAGATATATATATATATATATATATCAATATATATATCTCATTCTTCCATCCCTTATCAATATATATTGAAGGGATTGTACCACAGGATTCTTAAACACTGAGCAACATCCCAAGACTTTTTAATTATTATTATTTTTTTTTTTTTTGAGACAGGGTCTTGTTAAGTTGCTAAGGCTGACCTTGAACTTGTAATTATCCTGCACCAGCTTCCAGAGTCACTGGAATTATAGGCATGTGTCACTGTACCTCAATATTTTAAAATTTAATTTGTTAGCCAAACACCACAACATAAATATAGACCATGCGGTGAGAAGTGAATATAATGTTACTGCTTTAAGCTGCAATGGTAGTATGCATTACACAGTTTCTAGCAAGGGAAGAAACAAATTTTCTGCTTCTAAGGGAAAACTAAACACCACATAACATTTATCTTGTAAAACCTCTTGTTGTTGTGTGGTAAAGAATTTAAGTTGCTCATTAGTTTTTTATTAGAGTAATCCAGTTTACTCACTATGGGGTAGACAACAGGATGTAGAAGTTTAAAAGACATTATTTTTCTAGTGCTAATAGACAAACACTTAATACAGAATGCACTTAACATACTATGATTTACAAAAATTACTCCCAGTTTTGTTCCCAGCAGACATATCTTGGCATCTTATGGAAACAGAGATTGGAACATCTGTGCTTTTACTGAACAAATATCTTCCTAGAAGTTTGTCTATAGCAATACCATATGGAGGGAATGTTTTCACACTTCTTTCATTCATTAGATATTATATGAAAAGATTTTTATGATTACTAAGATAAAACAGGATGAAATAAAGCCACTTGTAACATATTCATTTATTTTCTTGGTGAGAGTATAATGTGAACATACAATCCTTTTCATCATTTACACATTTATTGTTTGCAAAAGAATGCTTACGCTTTATACTTGGAAAAGACTGCAGAACATAGAGTTAAAAAGATACAATGATAATAATTGCTAACACATATATAGCATGTACTATAGCCAGGCCCTGTTCCATCCACTTTGCGGGTAGTAATTCATCTAATCAACACACCAGCTAGGTGTCATCATGCTATGTATTGTAAAGATGTGAAAACGGAGACATGAAGAGGACTAACAACCCAACTAGTGGCAGTAGCAGTCAAGTCTAGGCTCTTAACCACTATGCATTTATTTCTGAAAACAACAGAATGTTCCTAAGCAATAGGATGCAATTAATAGCTTAATTGAAAGTGGGATGAGTTGATTTAAAAAAAAAAAAACCTTTAAATGAATAGTAAACATTAAATTGTAATATTTTGTTGCAAGTTGCCTTCAATTCATATGCTCAAATATAGATTTATTGACAGACATCATTACCCTATGTACATGTATGATTACATGAATGGTATGAATCTACATTGTGTACAACCATAGAAACGAAATGATGTACCCCATTTGTGTACAATGAATCAAAATGCAGTCTGTAAAAAATTAAAAACTAAATAAAAATAATAATAATTAAAAATAAATAAATAAATAAATGAGCACATATTTTCTAATCATTCCAGAAATATTTATTCATAGATTTTACTAACAAACTTTCTGGGTTGATTCAAACAATAGATTCATAAAGAACCTGCAAGTAGCAGATAATTTTGGCTTAATTTGACTTATTTAAAATACTGTGAACTTTCCCAGTGTTTGATGAGCAGCTTCATATATTAGAGACATCAAATAAGTTGAAAAGTACAATTTTGCTAACAATATATGATCTTTCTACTGATCTGTGAATTATGTTTTCCTTTGCTCTGTCATCCCTAAGTGCAAAGGTAACTGGAGTGTCAATTCCTGCTCTCAAGTATTTGTAGAATGAGTTGTCCATTGTTTGTGTCTTTATGCAGTCCCACAAACTTCCAGTTGGATAATTCAATGTGAGGGTGCTGAAGGGACATCTTGCTTCTTAGGTCTGTCTAAATCTGTACATGATAAATATTATATTTTAAATGTATTATAAAGCATAAAGTGCTTTTCCATATATGATCTTGTAGATGTTCTGAGACGGGTTTGCTGAGGGTGAGGACGAAAGATGCCTACCCTTCTTAGCCTTACCCAGCGTGCTTACCCAGGCATCGGAGATCGAGCTCTGAAGGCACGGATCTAATTTTATTTAGGGTTGCACAGGACATATATAGGCACATTATCCAATCAGGTTCACACGCTTGTTAAAGTATAACAGAGTCAGCCTATAGGTGAACTATACGTCGAGGGTCCAGGTAGTGTAAACAAACCAAGCATGCCTAAGCAATTCTGCCCAGCAACAGGTCTGAGACAAAAGACTGGGGGAATGGCAAGTTCCTGCACACAGCATGAGGCAAGGCAGTGTGGGCGAGCTCACATCACAACTTTCTGTGATGCATGTCAGAACAAGGCCTCCCCTCAGTTCAAACTCAGCCTCAACGGCTACAAAAACCTTCATCCATGGTGAGTCTTTACCAACCTCAGTTTCTCTGTTCAGACTGTTTGGCTTACTTAGACCATGGTGTCAGTGACTGCTGTCAGATAAGCTTGAGGAATGTTCCCTACATGATCTCATTTTGATTTTGGTCCAGATACACTGAAACATATTTCTATTATATGTGTGTATACTAGATGCACACATTCATGTTCATTCAAGATAAAGTAGAATGTACTCATATATCAACAATCTTATGGAAGGAATAATGTCATAGGCTCTTCCTAGAGCATTTCTACCTGAACTTTTTCCAGATGAGAAAGAATCTCTCATTAATGTAAAGACTAAATTTCTTAATGTGGAATTTTTTAAGGAGTATGAAATAAAAGATGAAAGATTAATGAGTAAAACCATGCCTTGCTGGAAACCATTATTTCTCATAATTCAGGGGAAAATGTGAATATAATAATTCTCTAAAGAATGCACATGAATAGTTTTTTCCCACAGGCCATTGATGTGATAGGACTAAAGAATATTCAAAAGTGATAATCATACTAGGTAATACTGGAACAAGGAGTTTATGTACCAGCTTTCAAGAACATTCCCTCTAGTCTGCTATTTCTCATTATATGTAATTCTGTAGTTCCTGATGATGTTTACCAATATTGAAAAGTGCTACATAGTCTTTGATCTTTAAAATTAAAATTAAGGCAATCCCTGGTTTTCTCACTCTTACCCTCTTGGTAAAATTTAGTGGAATTGTCAAGAGCAGTAATTCGAATCAGTCTTTGATTGTCCTGGGCAGGAGCTGTGCTCATACATTGGGAACTTCCTGTGCAAAAGCTGTAGGTTAAGACTGCCCAGTTGCTATGGTGATGCCCTATAAATGGCATAGCACTATCAGTCTTGACCCTGAATTCAGTCAGACACCAGCTGCTAGGGGTACAGAATTATGAGTGCCAAAAAAGAGAATTATAATTGATTGCCCAGAACTTTGTCCTTAAGCCTGCTTGCTTTGAAGAAACTTTCTCACAAAAAAAGTCCTTTTGATATTAAAACCTATATAATAAACATGCAGAGCTAGCTTAGGATCATTCATTCTCTATCAAGGAATGATGTCCCACCTGGTCTCAGCTTTACCTCTACATATGTCTGTTTGTCTTTTCTAGTCTCCCATCATCCTTCAATGATTTCTGAATTAACTGCTGTTCAGGTTGCAGCATGGAATAGCACATAATCTGCTTAGTGTGACATTGAAAAAGTGACTAAGAGTTTTGCAGTTCTCCAAAACCAATGAACCAAACAACTAAATTTGCTGTGATGCTCAAGTTCAGGGGTCCTAAGTCTATATAGTTTTTTTATGAAACAACTGGTTTCTGATATTCTTTTCAGAGTTCTCCTGTAGGGGAAGTTGTGGAGTAGTGATGAAAAGCCAGTCTTTGACACCATGAATACAAAATAACTTTAAAACAAAGGATATCCTTTTTTTTTTTTTTTCAGACTGCATTTTGATTAATTGTACACAAATGGGGTATGACTTTCATTTCTACAGGTGTACACAATGTAGATTTACACAATTCATGTAATCATACATATGCATACGGTAATACTGTCTGTCTCATCTACTATCTTTCCTACTCCCACCTCCTCCCACCCCCATTTTCCTGTACACCTTCCAAAGTTTCTCCATTCTTCTCTTGCCCCTGCCCCTGTTATGTATCATTAACCACTTATCAGAGAAAATATTTGACCTTTGGTTTTTTGGGATTGTCTTATTTCACTTAGCAGGATATTCTCCAATCCATCCATTTACCAGCAAATGTCATAATTTTATTCTTCTTTATGGTTCAGTAATATTACATTGTGTATATATACCACACTTTCTTTATCCATTCATCAATTGAAGGCCATCTAGGTTGGTTCCACAATCTGGCTATTGTGAATTGAGCTGCTATAAACATCGATGTGGCTGCATCACTGTAGTATGCTGATTTTAAGTCCTTTGTATAAACCAGGAATGGGATAACTAGGTCAAATGATGAGTCCATACCAAGGTTTTTGAGGATTCTCCATATTGTTTTTCCAGAGTGGCTGCAACAATTTGCAACTCCACCAGCAATGTTTAGTGTGCATTTTTCCCCACATCCATGACAACACTTATTATTGCTTCTGTTCTTGATATTAGCCATTCTAATTTGAGTTAGATGAAATCTTGGTGTGTTTTAATTTGCATTTCTGTAATTACTAGAGATTATGAGTACTTTTTCACATATTTGCTGATCACCTGTATATCTTCTTCTGTAAAGTGTCTACCCAGTTCCTTAGTCCATTTATTGATTGGGATCTTTGTATTTTTGCTATAAACTGTTTAAGTTCTTTATAAATTTTGGAGATCTGTGCTCTATCTGAAGTGTGTGTGGAAAAGATTTTCTCCCACTCTGTAGGCTCTCTTTTCACATTATTGATTGTTTCCTTTGCTGAGAAAAAGCTTTTTAGTTTGAATCCATCCCATTTATTGATTCTTGCTTTTATTTCTTTCACTCTGGGGGTCTTGTTAAGGAAGTGTAGTCCTAAGTCAACATGATGAAGATTCAGGCCAACTTTTTCTTCTATTTGGTGAAGGGTCTCAGGTCTAATTCTGAGATTCTTGATCCATTTTGAGTTGAGTTTTGTACAGGGTGAGAGATAGGGGTTTAATTTCATTTTAGTGCATATGGATTTCCAGTTTTGCCAGCACCATTTGTTCAAGAGGCTATCTTTTCTCCATTGTATGTTTTTGACTTCTTTGTCCAGTATGAAATAACTGTGCTTACGTGGATTTGACTCTGTTTCTTCTATTCTGTACCATTGGTTTACCTGTCTATTTTGATGCCAATATCATGCCGTTTTTGTTACTCTTGCTGTATAGTAGAGTTTAATGTCTGGTATTGTGATACCTCCTGCATCACTCTTCCTGCCCAGGATTGTGTTGGCTATTTTAGCATGAGAAAAGGGAGAAAGAGACTCTGAGGAAACAGGTAAACAAAATGAAAATAGAGCAAGAAAAATAAAGGAATAAACTTAAAAATTTGCAAAAAGGAGAAAAAAAATCTACACTATAACAGTCATATACTATTCAAATCTCCCAGTCTTCTGTAGCCTGATGCATGAGAGGTGCCTCACAATGACCTTCCAGGCTTCAGCAGGCAGCTCAGGATGGGATTTGCCCCACTAAATATGTCAACTTCTTCTTCCAGCATAATCCAGTATGGCTATAATGGCTTCCAAACATTTTGGCAAATGGGGAGCTGCAGCATGGGGCCTGGGCACTGAGTTTGTGTGGGGTATGGTCATCAGGTGGGGGGTCCTAGAGTCAGGGCATGGTGAGTTGGACTGAGGGTTCTGCATGTCCTGGTTTCTGTCCCAAAATGGCAGCAACCACATGTAACCAAACCTGCAGGTACTGTGACAGTGGACTTCCAGGCAAGAGGAGGCAGCTGACTATCCACTGGCAGTCTGAGGGCAGTCTGCGGGTTATGGTGGACAATCAGCAGGTGGACCTCAGGTGGTGGGTGATGGGTAGGTGAAAGGCAGGCGATGGGCAGGCAAGAGGCAGGCAAATGGGCAAATGGCAGATAATAGGTGGCAGTCAGTGAGCAATCTGCACTCAAAAAGTAGTGGATATGCTGGCAGACTGAGGGTGATTGAGGTGGACAAATTGGGTAAATGGCAGGGGATCAATGAGCAGCAAAGCCTGCCTCATAGAGAAACAGATTTTCCTCTGCTTGAAACCCAACAAGGAATGCAACGTCCCTCTAGTCCACCATCTTGGATCTCATAATGGATATTCTTATTGCAACAAATATCATTTGTAAGTAATTAATTTTCTCTTAATTGATAGTTTTTGATTATTGTTGCTATTATTAGCAGTAATATTGTTTTGTTTTGATAGGCCTTAAACAGAGCAACTTGACACTACTACCTTCTGAAGAGGAGAAACTACATACAATTCTGAGATATACTTGGAGCCTAGAATACATGGGACTTCTAAGGACAGTCAACACATCACCATCACATCATCCATTTGTGAGAAATATTGCCCATGTTTGCCAGAATTTAAAGTAAATTTTAATGATGAAAGTAAAAGAATGTAAAGAACGTTGTAAATTGAGTATTTTCGACTTATATTTATAGATGTCCTTTATTTATTTCCAAATTGATCCAGATTATAGCAAAATGACAGATATAGGAATTTTGAGAAAGAAAATTATTCACATTGAAATTAGAAATCTTTTGAATTAGAAACATAAAACTACAGTAAAAAATCTCTTCCATCTTTCTCTGTCCTCCTCCTCATAATAAAAAAACCTTTATAAGAATTCAAACAAAATTTCAGGAACTCTTATTAAAAAATTCATCTATCCATCCATCCATCCATCTCAATCTATCTATATGATCTATCATTAATTAATGACATTAAAGAAGAGCTCAATTTGCTCATGGACATCATGGACTGTATTCCAATTCAGGAAAGGAGTAGGATCAATTTAAGTCCCTTCTAACATCATTATTCTTGGGGTTAATGAGCATTCACCACTCATAATCATACATTATTTGGTGTCTCCAAAAATATCAGTTAAGCAAAGTATACGAGTCAAACACACTTAAGTATAATGGAGCTTCATAATTTTCCAATTTCCTACTTCAATTTGGCAATAAACATGATAAAATAACAAGTCTCTCTCTCTCTTTCTCTTGTCCCACCCCTGTTTGTATATGTGTCTCTGTCTCTGTGTTCCCTTTGCATTATAAGATAAACTACATTAAACTATTTTAATATATATAAGTATATTGTGCTTTTTACCTAACAAATCTTTAAAAAGTCAGATAATGTTACATATATACTGAAGATACCTCCTACCATCTAACCACCCTCATCTTTCCCCTTCAAGATTTTTAAGAGAATGTACAGCAGAAATTTTTGATATCCTTACGTAGGTTTATTCACCTTTTGTCTTTGGATTGTCTTGGGATAAATTTACCTATTGCAAAGCAAGTAGCTTATAGGTAAGTGTTAACCTGGTTTTCTCCAGAACATAGATTACATGCAATTAAGTGCATTAATAAGTTGAGTTGCATGTGACATAGAATTTCTATATTTTAGTCATAGAAATAACATCATGGTTGCAATGTGTAGAGTTTAGTATGAGGAGTCTATTAGAGAAAGTAAGGCTTAGGTCAGGGTGCTCTTTTTCACAGTCTAGAGCAAAGATGACAAGCTTGACCTAAATAAGTTTTATGACTTCCTGTTCATTTCTTTTGAACTTGAATTTTAGAAAAACTTTTGCAATAAATAAATAGGCACCAAATTCATGTGAAAATGTCACCTTTCTACTTTTGAAAAGAAAATATTTGTGGAGCTTAATCCATGTTACTTTCAATGTTTGTGGGTTTTGAAATATCATGGTAATTGAAGATATTTACATCTGATCTATCCTCAATTTCAGAACTGAATGAAAGTATATTTAAGGCAAGAGATCCTATATATGGTAATCCATTTAAGTGTAAATTAGAACTCATCACTCTGCCCCCCAACTCCCAGAAAACTGGAAAAAAAGCTAAAAATCTAATTCACAAGTACGTAATTGTTTTCAATATGTCATATACAATTAAAACTCATATTTTAGATGAATAATTATATGGTATTTTACTCTATATATGAACATACTCACACACGATTCTAACAAAGGTGAACCTAGGCTTTGATTATTGAAAGATTATAACTAAAATATAAAATATATAGGTTTAAGGGAGCTGACTCAACAACCAGACACATGATAAATGAATGCACAAAACAGGATGCTGAATTATTAAGTTATAGTGAGAAATACAACTCAAAGACAAGCTAGACAATTTGTCTGTTCAGCTCATTTTGTCTTGATGAAAACAAATTGGATAATGTTTCTTTAAAATTTATTAAGATAAAACAGAAATTGTATACATTTAATGTATATACCTTGATGAGCTTGAATGTACATAAACTTCCATAATATTTATGCTAGTTTCACCACAACTAGCATACTGAGCTGAATAACCTTACTGGCACTCACCCAGTCTAATAATCATCCATCTGCTCTGTAGGGGTATACAAAGCAAAATTTCCTATTAAATAAGGGAAGCTTCTCCCTCTGAGAGTAACAGAAATACATTGATAAATACATTGATTGAGTCTCTCTAGATTATACAAATACCACATCTATCAATAAAATTTCTTCAGGTAATTGCAACAACACTGGTCAAATTTCACTCTTTTACATAAATTATATTCCTTTTTTTTCCTTGACACTATAACTGTCATTATGATTTTATACTCTGAGTTCCTCTTAGTCATGTATTTTAAGATCAATTTATATCAGTTAAATTATTGTTACTTTCAGTTAATCTGATTAAATGGCATCAATATGTGTACAGATTAATAAAGAATGAACCAAAATACAAAACTTAGGGACACTTTAATGGGATCTCTAAAAATCACAGATTTTCAGTTTCTTTAATTAATCATCATCTATGGCCTTGGATTATGTCTTTTAATCTTGTGATTGATATAAGATTTCCTCCTACATCTATATTAGGGCACAAACAAAGAAAAAATTGTCATAGGCCATGTCAATATTTGGCATTTTTTTTAAACTGATAAATGTTTATTTACTAAATGCATATTTGACATATGCATTTTTGCTTGCAACCACCATTCGAAAGAATACACACAGAGATAGAAAAGAGGACTTTCTTAGTCTAGATAATTCCTTTGTGCCCTTATCTAGTCAATCATTCCAAGAGATAATTATATTCTTTATGTTTTTGTCTCTCAAGAGATAATTTATATTCTGTTATCTTTCTAGTACAGATTAATTTCACCTGTAGTTATACATTATATAAACTGAATTATATTTTGTGTATTATTTTTGTGTCTGACTTCTTTCACTCAAAATTTTTTTTTAAATTCATCCATGTTGTTGTAAGTAGCAGAATTCCAGGTTTTCTTATTGAGAGTTACTACATGTATACATATATCACAAAATATATTTCCATATTCATCCTAGTGGCCATTCAAGTTGACTTTAGGTCTTACCTATTATAAATGAGGCATTTTGAGATATTATTGTAGGAAAATTATGTAAACATGCTCACACATATCTTGGGCAAATTCCAAATATTAGAATTGCTAGGATATGGAGTGATGGTGTACCTAAATGTCCAAAGAGTTCTCTAAAGCGATTGAGTGAAGTGCTGTACACTACCACAAGACAGGTTTGAGAATTCCATTTCATATCTATCCTGATATTTGTATTATCATTTTTTCATTGATAGCCACTAATTAAAATTAAATGCTATCAGGTATGGAATGGCACATTTTGATTTTTTTATGTGCATTTTACTGATGACTAATAATGTTGGGAACTTTATCATGGCCTTTCTGATGTGCTTACATGTTAAATTTTAAAATTGGAGTATTTGTATGTTCAGGATATAACTCTCTATTTTATGATTTTCCTACTCATTTTATTCATGATGATTTTTTTAGAAGTCACTTATTATGATTTGGATTTAGAATGTTCCCCCAAATTTTATTGTTGAAACCTGGTTTCCCAGTGCAGCAATATATTCAGAGGTGGTAACCTTGGGAACTGACTATCATGAGCAAGCCGACTTCAGGAAATAATCCATTAAGGAATTTGTAGCCAAACGCATTATTGGGAGGTGGAGGAGAAAGTGGGTGAAGGGGCACATGCCTTAGGGACCATAATTTGTATCTGGCCCCTACCCACTCTGCTTCCTGACTATCATGAGGCTAGCAACTTTACAGAATTTGTATACAATCCATTGACAATTTTCAAGATCACTGATCCTTTCCTCCTCCCTGTCTAGTTTGCTTTTAAACAATTGACTATATTCTTCATTTCTAATATTACATTCTTTATTTCAAGAATTTCTATCTGGTTTCTTTTGATAATAGTCATCTCTCTGCTGACATTAGTCTTCCTTTCACAAATATTATCCACCTTTCAACTAGATCCTTTTACTTAATTTTCATCTTTGTTTTTTTTTTTTACTCCTAGGTTATGTTTTCTTGAACTATTGAGTTTTAAAGAATTATTTTATTGAATGATGGACTTTCTGCTTTAAAGAACTACCAAAGACATTGACAAATTTCTAGAGGCATATGCTCCTCCCAAACTGAACCAGAAGGACATACACAATTTAAACAGATCAATATCAAGCAATGAAATAAAAGAAGCTATTAAAAACCTACCATCCAAGAAAAGCCCAGGACCAGACGGATTCTCAGCCGAGTTCTACAAGACCTTCAAAGAAGAACTCATTCCGAAACTTCTCAAAGTATTCCAGGAAATAGAAAAGGAGGGTACCCTACCAAACTCATTCTATGAAGCTAATATCACCCTCATACCCAAACCAGGCAAAGACACATTAAGGAAAGAAAATTTTAGACCAATATCCTTGATGAATATAGATGCAAAGATCCTGAACAAAATATTGGCAAATCGTATCCAAAAACATATTAAGAAAATCGTGCGCCACGATCAAATGGGGTTCATCCCTGGAATGCAAGGATGGTTTAACATCTGTAAATCAATAAATGTAATCCATCATGTCAATAGGCTTAAGGATAAGAATCATATGGTTATTTCAATTGACACAGAAAAAGCGTTCGACAAAATACAACACCCCTTCTTGCTCAAAACACTAGAAAAAATAGGGATAGTAGGAACATACCTGAACATTGTAAAGGCTATTTATGCTAAGCCCATGGCCAACATCACACTTAATGGAGAAAAACTGAAACCATTTCCTTTAAAAACGGGAACAAGACAGGGATGTCCTCTTTCACCACTTCTATTCAATATTGTCCTCGAAACTTTAGCCAGAGCAATTAGGCAGACTAAAGAAATTAAAGGAATACGAATAGGAAAAGAGGAACTTAAGCTGTCACTATTTGCTGATGACATGATTCTATATGTAGAGGATCCAAAAAACTCCTCCAAAAAACTTCTAGACCTCATCAATGAATTCAGCAAAACAGCAGGCAAAAGCAATACTAACAAAAACGGCATGGTATTGGTACCAAAATAGACAGGTAGATCAATGGTACAGAATAGAGGACATGGACACAAACACAAATAAATACAGTTTTCTCATACTAGACAAAGGTGCCAAAAATATGCAATGGAGAACAGATAGCATCTTCAACAAATGGTGCTGGGAAAACTGGAAATTCATGTGCAGCAGAATGAAACTAAACCCCTATCTCTCACCCTGCACAAAACTCAACTCAAAATGGACCATGGACCTCAGAATATAGAAGAAAAAGTAGATCCACATCTTCAACATGTCGGCTTAGGTTCAGACTTCCTTAACAGGACTCCCATAGCACAAGAAATAAAAGCAAGAATCAATAACTGGGATAGATTCAAACTAAAATACTTTCTCTCAACAAAGGAAATTATCAGCAATGTGAAAAGAGAACCTAGAGCGGGAGAAAATCTTTGCCACTCATACTTCAGATAGAGCACTAATTTCCTGAATCTATAAAGAACTCAAGAAACTCTACATGAAGAATACAAATAACCCAATCAACAACTGGGCTAAGGAAATGAACAGGCACTTCACAGAAGAAGATGTACAAACAATCAACAATATATGAAAAATTGTTCAACATCTCTAATAATAAGAGAAATGCAAATCAAAACTACCCTAAGATTCCATCTCACCCCAATTAGAATGGCAATTATCAAGAATACAAGCAGCAATAGGTGTTGGTGAGGATGTAGGGAAAAATGTACACTCATACATTGCTGGTGGAGTTGCAAATTAGTGCAGCCACTCTGGAAAGCAGTGTGGAGAGTCCTTAGAAAACTTGGAATGGAACCACCATTTGACCCAGCTATCCCACTCCTTGACCTCTACCCAAAGGACTTAAAATCAGCATTTTACAGAGATATAGCCACATCAATGTTCATAGCTGCTAAATTCACAATAGCCAGATTGTGGAACCAACCTAGATGTCCTTCAATTGATGAATGGATAAAGAAACTGTGGTATATATATACAATGGAATATTACTCAGCTATAAAGAATAATAAAATTAAGGCATTTGCAGGCAAATGGATGAAATTGGAGAATATGATGCTAAGTGAGATAAGCCAATCTCAAAAAAACAGAGGACGAATGGTCTTGCTGATAAGTGGATGATGACACATAATGGGGAGTGGGAGGGGGGCAAGAATGGAGGAAGGAGGGATTATATAGAGGGAAAAGAGGAGTGGGAGGGGTGGGGAGAAGGAAAAAATAACAATGAATCAAACACCATTACCCTATGTAAATGTATGATTACGCAAATGGTATGCCATTACTCCATGTGCAAACAGAAACAACATGTATCCTATTTGTTTACAATAAAAATAAATTTAAAAAAAAGAACTTTAAATGAGTAAATACATTTCACTCCCTTGAAAAGGACAAGATTTTTTTTTTCCTGTCAGGCAGTCACTGTGGAGGAGTACTGTCTATTTCACATATATTTTTGCTATATCTTGGTTTTATTGTAAATCCCTCTAGATTAATTTAACCTGAGTTTTCAAATGTTTGAAGACATTATCATAAATTTCCTTTCAAGGGTCCTAAAATGTGAGTACAAAATGATTTATAGAGTACTCTGTATGCTTTAGAGTTCACCTACCTATATTTCAAACTTCTCTCAACATTTCTCAGTGTACCTGTTTTTGTTTTTGTTTTTGTCTTTTTTATTCCATTATCTCCATAAGTTCAGTTAATACCTGTAAACAGTTGATATGTTGGAGTCAGGATGACTCTGAGTCTGTGGCTAAAGATCTGCAGTATTCAAATTAAATACCCAATTTCAGTATGACTTCAAGAAATCCGTTGAAATTCAGTAGGTTTCTCCTCAAACTCCTCTATTACCCTTTTATTTTTTATTCGCTGCTCTGTTTGGGATGGAAAATTCCATAGGGTTCTTCTCTATTAGAAAACCCTTGCCAAATTATTCAGTTTACTTCATTTATATGTCTTTATATCCTCAGCAATTTGATAGTAAACATAAATTAGAAAAAATAACTATAGGGGGGTTTCAAGATGGCGGACTAGAGGGCGGCTGCATTTCATGTTGCTCCAGGACTCAGGATTCAAAAGAGGAGATAGTGAGTGACTTGGGACCAACTCAAAGTCGCCGGGTGAGTCTCTCCCTTTGGGGAGGCGTCCCGGATGGGGCGGTAGCCCTGGAATGCAGGGAACTTTGTGAAGTAGAGTTGCTCGGCGAGACGCCCCTCCCCCCGCTGGAGCGGTAAACACAGACAGTGGGGAACTTTGCAGAGGAGGCCGCGCAGCACAACGCTTGGTTTCGGAGCAACCTACCGGGGCTCCGGCAGCTGCCAGAGGAAGAGCTGGGTGGTGAGCTATTTGGACTCAGCAACCTCCTGAACAACGGGGGGAGGGGGGCTGTCCTGAGGAGGTGGAGGTGCGCAGTGAGATGCTTGGTCTCCAAGCACTCACACAGAACACCGGGTGGCTGCCTGGAGGAAGAGATGAGTGGTGGGGCACTGAGGCTTGGAACATATGTACGAGGCTCCAGGGGGCTGCTCAGAGGAGGGGTCGCATAGCCAGGCGATTAGGTGCAAAGCACATTCCCGGGACCTAGGCGGCTTCTCGGTGGAAGAGCTGCACAGAGACAAGCTGAGGGGTAGAGTGAAGGTTCCAGGACTGCGGGCAGCTTCTCTAAGGAGGGGCAATCTAAGGAGACTCGTCTGCGAAGGGTGAGGCTCCCAGGCCCAGGAGGTAGGTCCGGGCCCCTGGGAACGTTGCCTGGGAAGGCTGCCCTGCCCAGGCGGTAGTTGTGGACTGAGGGGAACCTCTAGGAGGGAAACTGACCAGCGAGACCTCCCCATCGGGTGAGTCTTCCCGGCCGGGTGAGGTTTTCCCACAAGGACGGTAAAACCAGAGACACAGGTCCAAACAGGCCTTGCCTCAGCCCGCAGCCTAGTTCCCCTTCGGATGACCATTGGTCAACAAGTAGAGGCACCTCTGCCCACTAGCAGGGAATATACCCCACCTGAAGACCACCACCCCTAGAGAGGCAGCTTCCTTGGGGAGCACCACAGTATCAACTTCCTCTAAGACTTCAGGCTACTGAAGGATAAGTGGATATACAATAGCAATCTTCAGGGACATTATAAGTCAATAGAGGAAATCTGCAACATCTCAGCAGTCCACTGATACCTGAACGACATGAGAAAACAAGGGAAGAAAATGCCTCAAACAAATCTGGATGTTACATCAATAAAATCCAATGACAGCATGGCAGAAGAAATGTCAGAAAGGGAGATCAGAGTGTACATAATTAATATGATAAGAGAAGCAAACGATGAAATGAAAGAGCAAATGCAGGCATTGAGTGAACGCACCAATCCACAGTTAAAAGAGCAAATACAGGAAGCAAAAGACCATTTCAATAAAGAGTTAGAGATATTGAAAAAAAAAAACCAAACAGAAATGCTTGAAATGAAGGAAACAATAAACCAAATTAAGAACTCCATAGAAAGCACAACCAAGGGGCTGGGGAGATAGCTCAGTCGGTAGAGTGCTTGCCTTGCAAGCACAAGGCCCTGGGTTCGATCCCCAGCACCTAAAAAAAAAAAAAAAAAAAAAGGACAACCAATAGGATAGAACACCTGGAAGACAGAACCTCAGATATTGAAGACAAAATATTTAACCTCGAAAACAAAGTTGAACAAACAGAGAAGATGGTAAGAAATCATGAACAGAATCTCCAAGAACTATGGGATATCATGAAAAGGCCAAATTTGAGAATTATTGGGATAGAGGAAGGCTTACAGAAACAAACCAAAGGAATGAACAATCTATTCAATGAGATAATTTCAGAAAATTTCCCAAATCTGAAGAATGAAATGGAAAATCACGTTCAAGAGGCTTATAGGACTCCAAATACACAAAATTACACCAGACCCACACCAAGGCACATTATAATGAAAATACCTAACATACAAAATAAAGACAGAATCTTAAAGGCTGTGAGAGAAAAGAACCAAATTACATTCAGGGGGAAACCAATACGGATATCAGCAGATTTTTCAATCCAGACCTTAAAAGCTAGAGGGGCCTGGAATAACATTTTTCAAGCCCTAAAAAAAAATGGATGCCAACCAAGAATCTTATACTCAGCAAAACTTACCTTCAGATTTGACGATGAAATAAAATCGTTCCATGATAAACAAAAGCTAAAAGAATATACAAAAAGAAAGCCAGCATTACAGAACATTCTCAGCAAAATATTCCATGAAGAAGAGATGAAAAACAAAGAAGCAAATCAGCAAAGGGAGGAGCTATCCTAAAGGAACTCTCAAATAAAGAGGAACCAAGTCGTGTCAAAAATAAACAAATAAATGAATAAAATGAGTCAAATGACCGGGAATAGAAATCATATCTCAATAATAACCCCGAATATTAATGGCCTGAATTCATCAATCAAAAGACATAGACTGGCAGATTGGATTAAAAAGAAAGATCCAACAATATGTTGTCTGCAAGAGACTCATCTCATAGAAAGAGATACCCATAGACTAAAGGTGAAAGGATGGGAAAAAACATACCATGCACATGGACCCAGCAAAAAAGCTGGGGATATCCATCCTCATTTCAGATAATGTGGACTTCAAGCCAAAGTTAGTCAGAAGGGATAAAGAAGGACATTTCATACTGCTTAAGGGGAGCATAAATCAGCAAGACATAACAATCATAAATATCTATGCCCCAAACAGTGGCTCACCCATGTATGTGAAACAAATCCTTTTCAATCTCAGAAACCAAATAGACAATTATGCAATAATACTAGGTGATTTTAACACACCTCTCTCACCACTGGACAGATCTTCCAAACAAAAATTTAACAAAGAAACCACAGATCTCAATAACACAATCAATAATTTAGACTTAACAGACATTTATAGAATATACCATCCAACAAAGAGTGAATACACTTTCTTCTCAGCAGCACATGGATCCTTCTCTAAAATAGACCATATATTATGCCACAAAGCTAATGTTAGCAAATACAAGAAGATAGAGACACTTCCTTGTATTTTATCAGATCATAATGGATTGAAATTAGAAATAAATGAAAGAGTAAAAAACAGAAATTACTCCAACACCTGGAGATTAAACAATATGCTATTATATGATGAATGGATAACAGAAGATATTAGGAAGGAAATTAAAAAATTCTTAGAGGTAAATGAGAACAAAGAAACATCATATCAAAAAAAAAAAAAAAGAAACATCATATCAAAATCTCTGGGACACTATGAAAGCAGTACTTAGAGGAAAATTTATTTCATGGAGCGCATTCAATAAAAGAAGTTAAAACTCAACAAATCAACGACCTAAGACTACAGATCAAAGCCCTAGAAAAAGAAGAACAGACCAACACCAAAAGTAGTAGAAGACAGGAAATAGTTAAACTCAGAGCTGAAATCAACGAAATTGAAACAAAAGAAACAATACAAAAAATTGCCAAATAAATAGTTGGTTTCTTCGAAAAAATAAACAAAATTGATAAATCTTTAGCCACACTAACAAAGAGAAGACGAGAGAAAACCCAAATCACCAAAATTCGAAATGAACAAGGAAATATCATAACAGACACGATTGAAAAACAAAACATAATTAGAAGCTATTTTGAAAATCTATACTCCAACAAAACAGAAAACCTCGAAGACATCAACAAATTTCTAGAGATGTATGAATTGCCTAAACTAAACGAGGAGGACATACACAATTTAAATAGACCAATTTCAAGTAATGAAGTAGAAGAAGTCATCAAAAGCCTACCAACAAAGAAAAGTCCAGGACCTGATGGTTTCTCAGCCAATTTCTACAAAACCTTTAAAGAAGAGCTCATTCCATTACTTTTCAAAGTATTCCATGAAATAGAAGAGGAGGGAACTCTCCCAAACTCATTCTACGAAGCCAATATCACCCTGATACCTAAACTAGACAGAGACACATCAAGGAAAGAAAATTTTAGACCAATAAGCTTAAGGAACATCGACGCAAAAATTCTGAACAAAATTTTAGCAAATCGCATACAAAAACATACTAAAAAGATAGTGCACCATGATCAAGTGGGTTTCATCCCAGGGATGCAAGGTTGGTTCAACATCAGGAAATCAATAAATGTATTTCACCATATCAACAGACTTAAAGTCAAGAATCACATGATTATTTCAATAGATGCAGAAAAAGCATTTGATAAAATACAGCACCCCTTCATGCTCAAAACACTAGAAAAAATAGGGATAGTGGGAACGTTCGTTAACATTGTAAAGGCCATCTACGCTAAGCCCATGGCTAATGTTGAAAAACTGAAAGCATTCCCCCTAAAATCTGGAACAAGGCAGGGATGCCCTCTCTCACCACTCCTATTCAATATCATCCTTGAAACTCTAGCCAGAGCAATTAGACAGACCAAAGAAATTAAAGGGATACGATTAGGAAAAGAAGAACTGAAACTATCCCTATTTGCTGATGATATGATTATATACTTAGAGGAACCAGGAAATTCTACCAGAAAACTCTTAGAACTCATAAGTGAATTTAGTAAAGTAGCAGGATATAAGATCAATGCTCATAAATCTAATGCATTTTTATACATAAGCGATGAATCTTCAGAAAGAGAAATTAGGAAAACTACCCCATTCACAATAGCATCGAAAAAAATAAAATACTTGGGAATCAATCTCACAAAAGAGGTGAAAGACCTCTACAATGAGAACTACAGAACACTAAAGAAAGAAATTAAAGAACACCTTAGAAGATGGAAAGATCTCCCATGTTCCTGGATAGGAAGAATTAATATTGTCAAAATGGCCATACTACCAAAAGTGCTATACAGATTCAATGCAATTCCAATTAAAATCCCAACGACGTACCTTACAGAAATAGAACAAGCAATCGTGAAATTCATATGGAAGAATAAGAAACCCAGAATTGCTAAAGCAATACTTTGCAGGAAAAATGAAGCAGGGGTTATTGCAATACCAGAACTTCAACTATACTCCAAAGCAATAGTAACAAAAACGGCATGGTATTGGTACCAAAATTGACAGGTAGATCAATGGTACAGAATAGAGGACACGGACTCAAACCCAAATAAATATAATTTTCTCATACTAGACAAAGGGGCCATAAATATGCAATGGAGAAAAGATAGCCTCTTCAACAAATGGTGCTGGGAAAATTGGAAATCCATATGCAACAGAATGAAACTAAACCCATATCTCTCACCATGCACGAAACTAAACTCAAAATGGATTAAGGACCTCGGAATCAGACCAGAGACCCTGCATCTTATAGAAGAAAAAGTAGGTCCAGATCTTCAACATGTCGGCTTAGGACCAGACTTCCTTAACAGGACTCCCATAGCACAAGAAATAAAAGCAAGAATCAACAACTGGGATATATTCAAACTAAAAAGCTTTCTCTCAGCAAAGGAAACTATCAGCAATGCGAAGAAAGAGCCTACAGAGTGGGAGAAAATCTTTGCCAATCATACTTCAGATAGAGCACTAATCTCCAGAATCTATAAAGAACTCAAAAAACTCAACACCAAGACTACAAATAACCCAATCGACAAATGGTCTAAGGAAATGAATAGACACTTCACAGAAGAAGACCTACAAACAATCAACAAACATATGGAAAAATGTTCAACATCTCTAGTAATAAGAGAAATGCAAATCAAAACCACCCTAAGATTCCATCTCACCCCAATCAGAATGGCGATTATCAAGAATACAAGCAACAACAGGTGTTGGCGAGGATGTGGGGAAAAAGGTACACTCATACATTGCTGGTGGGGTTGCAAATTAGGGTAGCCACTCTGGAAGGCAGTATGGAGATTCCTCAGAAAACTTGGAATGGAACTACCATTTGACTCAGCTATCCCACTCCTTGGCCTATACCCAAAGGACTTACAATCAGCATACTACAGAGATACAGCCACATCAATGTTCATTGCTGCTCAATTCACCATAGCCAGATTGTGGAACCAACCTAGATGCCCTTCAGTTGATGAATGGATAAAGAAACTGTGGCATATATATACAATGGAATATTACTCAGCCATGAAGAATGATAAAATTATGGCATTTGCAGGCAAATGGATGAAATTGGAGAATATGATGCTAAGTGAGATAAGCCAATCTCAAAAAACCAAAGGAAGAATGATCTCCCTGATAAGTGGATGATGATACATAATGGGGCGTGGGAGGGGTTAGTTTTAGGGTTAGAGTTAGGGTTAGGGAGGGGGGCAAGAATGGGGGAAGGAAGGACTGTATAGAGGGAAAAGAGGGGTGGGAGGGGTGGGGGGAAGGGAAAAAGAATGAATCAACCAACTTCACCCTATGTAAATTTATGTTTACACAAATGGTATGCCTTTACTCTATGTACAAACAGAGAAACAACATGTATCCCATTTGTTTACAATAAAAAAAAAAAAGAAAAAGTAACTATAGTGTTGAAACTTTACTCTTGTCATTCTAATTGTTAGTGGGATGGATGAATTCATTAAATCTTCTAAATTCCTTCTATGAGCAAAACTTATTTCCATTTTAGATCTGTCCATTAGAAGCCATTATCCATAGTGAGCATTAAGAGATTTTTAAAAAATGTTTTTTACATAACTAGAGAACTCATACATATATTTAATTTACTGATGAAAACCTATTGAACTGAGTCCTGTTATCCAAAAAGCAGAGGCTTATAAATTAAAGAGTAATATGTTATTATTTCTTAAAGAACAAATTTGCAAAGGCAGTTTATAAAATGAAGTCACAGATGTTATTACATTACAGTCAAAGAAGCCATTTGCCTTTGTTGCCCTCTTTGAAACCTATTTATATCATAGTTTATTTTGTTTTACAAAAGGAAAAGACAAGCATCAAGAACATAATATTAATAGCACATTACTATATCACTTCAGAGTTTGCCTAGCATTTTCACAAACAGTATATTATTTTCTTGTTAGAAATAACAAAAGGCACATATTATTGTATTAATTTTATTGTGGAGAAAAGGGACTGGGAAGTGTCAGAACAGGAATTTTAATTGTACAAACTAACTCTGATGAGATAGACAAGGAAAGAAAAGATGAGAGGAAGCTGCAATATCTAATAGCTGTAAACACAGCTTGTGTGTTTAACAAGACTGTTTACAGAAAAAACAGTAGAAGTATTTCTATTGCATTTGACTATCAATCAGCAAACTTGCCTGATAGATTTAATAGAAGAGATGTAAGTAATTATCTAATGTGTTAGGAAAAGAAAAATGGAAGGTAGCATTTGACTCCCTTTTCCAAGACACCTATTTTACTTTCACAATTAGAGTCACTTAATCTCTGCCTACCAATTAAGCCCTACCTCCACAGACAAGAGGAGCAATTGAACAGAACAGAAAAGCTCTCAAGGCCATTATTCAAAATTTGGGAATTTAGAAGGAATTGAAGATTTGGGAACCGGGCCTAAAATAAATTACTTTGTTCTGAGCAAACAAATTTATTCTTAATTCAGTAGATGCTCCAGATGTTTATATTTCAGTTATTTGAGACAGTATATAGAATATTATTTTGAATATAACTTTGTTTTAGAAAATGTGTTTTCTTATTCCTGCCAGTATTTGAAAGATCAGTCTGCAGAACAGGTATTGAAAGAATTTGAAAATGGTTTATTTTCCTAGAAATACACCTGAACTATTTGTGAATATCACTAAAACAGCTCATAATTGCATGTCGCTTTCAGATAAGATACATTTTCACATGCATATTCTCAAGTTTATTGCAGGTCATCCTGTAAGGAAAATCCTTTTTATTATTATCCTGATTTTATAAATGATAAAACCTGAATTTGGGATCTTAAAATGATTACTCAGGTTAATTTAATAATTTGGTAGAAAATTTAAGTTTTTAATCCCATTTTTCCAATCATGAGACCATAAGTTTTACTTTCTAACACAAATTTTACAAAGAATATTGTTAGCTGGGAATGATGGCACAACTGTAACCCTGATGACTGTGGAGGCTGAGGCAGGAGTATTGCAAGTTCAAGGTCAGCCTCAGTTACTTAGTGATCCCCTCAGTAATGTGGTGAAAACTAGTCACAATATAAAAAATAGAATGGGTTGGAATATAGCTCAGTGAGCTCCCCTAGGTTCTATCACCAGTACTGAAATATATACATATATGTAACAAAACTACACATATATATATACATATACATAAATACATGTGTATATATATAAATTTTTGTTAACAGTAGTATTTATGTCTTAATTTATGTCTCCCCCCCTCTTTTAAATAAAACTGTTGCAGTGAAGGAAGTTCTTGAGATGTGTTCACAGCATAACCCAGTTTGTACTAATGGTTTGCTGCCACAAGCACACATAACAAACAGCTGGGGAGATTATATACATCTCTATCCATCTATATGGAGATGTGTGTGTGTTTCTGTGTGTTTGTGTGCGTGTATATAAAGCATTTCTTCATGTTTAAAATATCAATGCCCAATCCTACCTCTAGAAGATGATTTAATTTGTTTGAGTTCCATACTGACCATTTGCATTTTTCAAGCACTACAGATTTTTAAATTTTGATGAGTAGAGAGAGGGAAATCAATGGTTCCAGGTAAAATGAGGATGAAACTCAGTTCTTTGTGAACTTTTCTTATCCTATACACAGTAATAGTTTCCCCTCACTAGTTCTGCCTCAGCTACCATTTTATTTCTATGTGTGGAAATGTACTAATTTTCATGTTATTTATGTGGATACATTTTATTTTGTAGGATGGAATGCTTGTATCATTTTTCATTCTTATGAAAAATATTGTAGATAATGTCGTCCTTTGCCTCTAACAAAGGGGATATTGCATTTTGAATCTGGAATGTTCTTCAAAGATGCTTGTGTTGAAGGCCTGATTTCCAGCTGGTGGTTATACTGGAAGATAGTAGAAATCTTAGCAGACTCTGCTTTCTGGATGCCGTACATGAGCAGATTTGCTCCAGCAAATCTTTCCATCATGTTCTTCTGTCTTCCCTCAGGCCCAGAAACAATGGAGTCAGCTAACTATGAGCCAAAATAAATCTTTCCTCCTTTAAGTTTTTTGCCTCAGGCAAAAACCAAAATATGAATTAACACAGGAGATTCCCTTTTTTTGTTTTTGGTACCAGGGATTGAACTCAGGGGCATTCAATTACTGAGTCACATCCCCAGTCCTATTTTGTATTTTATTTAGAGGTAGGATTTCACTGAGTTGCTTAGTGCCTCAACCTGTTGCCCAGGGTGGCTTTGAACTCTTTATCTTCCTGCCTCAGCTTCCTGAGCTGCTGGGATCACAAGCATGCACCAAGACACTTGGTGAGTTTCTCTTTTATAAATTGTATTTTTGGTTACTACTTGTGGTTGTAAATATTTTGGGCTGTAAATTTTACAGTTTAAGTGCATAAAGAAAAATAAAAACCCAAAAGAAACACAGAGAAGAGATCTTTTTAATAGAAAATGGGAACTGCTATCAGAAAAAGAGGATCAGACTCAAAGAGATGGAAATCTAGATGTCCACTTTACAGAATAAGATTCTGCACAATTTGGATCCTGAGTCTTATTTTCTTTCCCCTCTGATATATCTTAGGACTTATCTCCTATGTCAACTCAGTTTAAGCAACATTATGAGTCTTGGAAGCTTCCCCTGAACTTAGTTGATGTATTTGCCTTCTTCAACTCATTTGATTAAAATACCTAATAAATAACTGTGGGGCAGACCTAGGATGGCTGTAGTTGGGCTCCCTCTCTGAGGCATTGGCCAGCTATGTTTTAGTATGTAGTCAAAGTTATAAACACTCTGATTCACTTATGTATTCAAGGTTATAATCATCTGCTTGTGAGCATACACTTACTTATATAACCTGTAGGCACTGTACCTTCTTTGGACGGCATATAAAAAGCGCCTATGGAAAGACTTAGGGGCTGAGGACTCCAGGGCAGGCTTGGGGGTGCTGCTGCCATCATATAAAGGCCTGTCTACTATCCCAATTAATTGCACCTAACATCTTTCACCTACCAGGATCCTGAAACTCTTTCCCAGGATCTGAACCCCTAAGTTAAGGAACAGTTTGATTAAGTTGTGTGATTGGTTCCTTTACTTTAAAATATCTCCTGTTTAAAAAGTCAAAAAAAGAAACACAAAGATTTGAGTATACTTTTCATGGCAACCATCAATTGATCATTGTTTTTCCAGCTAAGGGAAGGATCAAGAGTAAAGTCAGGTACATTTTTTCCACCTCTGTATTAGTCGCTATGACTCAACTATATATGATGAGTAATTGAGAGAATTGTCTCACATGAAGTTTAAAAATTCCATTGAAAACCAGAAATCGGGATTGTGTACCTAAGAATAGTTAATATATCACAATAAAAAGGCAGCAAAGAGAGGATAACATTTTGTTTATTTCCAAAGTCACAGAAATACTTATAATGCATAGGTAATAGTGATTATGCAATATTCATCTACAAAATGACTAGGATATAAACTTTTCACAATGATCTCATTATATATTATTTGTATAATTCCAATATTTCATAATATGAATGGAATTTCTGCACCATTTATTTCAATGGAACTGTGATTATTAAGAACACTATCCAATTCAGTTTCCTATTAAATTGGTGCCTGAAAATTTGGTTTCTCCAAGCTGTGAGGTTATTGCATTAATATTAAAACCTAGAATTCAGTTATCTTTGAATCAAGTTCTACTATACAATATTATAAAACAACATAGAAAATTACATTCAAGTGTTTAAAAGCAATTTAAAGCACAAAGAAGACATGAAATTCTACAAATGAGTACCAAACAGCCTTGTTAAAATTGCAAATAATAGCAAATTGTGTTTCAGTAATCTTCAAACTTAAAATAATATTATTCCTAAAAAGAAACAAAAAGCAATTAAATATGTAATCTAAAGAAAACTTAATTAGAAAAAAAATTAAATCCTCAAGCAAAAGAATTGTTAATATTTCATATGAAATATTTCTGGATTAAATATTAAATCATAACAGAAATATTACTGTATAAAATATATACAAGAGTCAAATACATAATTATGACTAATTTACCTTGAGTTAGTTTTTATCAAAATATTAAATTCTTCTATTTAATATTGAAGGATACAAGAAAAAAAATCAGACTGCTTTTACCAATTTCAGAGGACTAGAATTGTTCAAAATGCTGTGGTATGAGATTTATTGCTATGAAAATATAGACACTAAATAAGAGAATATACTCTAGTTTTCATTGCTAATTTTACTTGGGTTACATATGTAAGGACTTTGAGATTTGCAAAATTTCCCATCATATTATCGATATTAACAATATATATAAATATTATATATGAATCAGGTTTATGTAACTTAAGTCACCACTAAGAAGTATGACATCAGTCTAAAATATTGAACATCAACATAACTAGACTGAGTACATCAATTACCTAGAAGACTGTTCTCTTTTATACACAAAAGGAGAATTTTATTTGTAGGTAGTAGTGACATAAAAGGAAGAAGAGTATTACGGAATTTCAGCAGCATTCAGAGCAAAGAGACACAGTAATTCTCTGTGTAAAGTGAATGTTCAGAAAACATGCAGGACAAGAGCAAACATGGAGTTGAAGTGTTTTATATAGCTTGTGATGCTTTGATTAGGCTTGGACCTGTTGACTTAGTGGTTTGTTAGCATTTTATTTTTAGGATTTCTTTAAACTCTTAAAATTTTTTGAGAACCACAAAGAATTTTTTTTAATGTAGTAAATATTGTCCATATTTATAAAAATAAAAATTAACCTAAGAAATTTTAGCATATTTATATTTTGATTCATTTAAAAATAGAAGAAATAAGTTCAATATGTGTTTACATGACTGATACACTGTTATAAAAACCACAAATATTTCAAAGATAAAAACTAATGAGTGTAGTGATGTTATTTAAACTTTTGAAATATCTTTTTAATATCTGTCTTAGTAGAAAACTGCTGGATTCTTTTATTTGCTTCTGTATTCAGTTTTTGCACATAATTTACACTCTAGGAAACTGTCTTATAATTATTAAGAAAATTGAAGTAAAAAAAAGAAGGCAAAATTTATTATTAGCATAAAAATAGTTTTTACCTGTTTATCAGCAAAAGCATATAAGAACCTGAAGGGTTCTAAGATCGTATTCTGACAACTTAAGTATCAATTCTCAAATCTGACTGCCATTGGAATCAGTGGCAAGCCTTGAAAAGATACAGGTGCCTACACTATTCCCTCGGAGAGCCCGATTTAATTGCTCTGTAGAAAGTGCCAGACATAAGTAGTTGTAAAAGTGTCCAGGTGCCTTTGTTTTTTTTTTGACTGGATGGTTGATAGAACTCAGGGAATTGTACATGTTAAGTAAGCACTCAATCATTCTACCTCTGAGTTACATGTTACATTGTCAGCCCTCCCAAGTGTTTCCAATATGCTAGGGTTAAGAATTTGTGGCTTTGAAATAAAAAGGGTAATTGGAACATGTCTTTATCTTAATGTTTTTACATCTTTACAAATGCAGATCATCCTCTATTTACTCATTGGGATTTTATTTGGTGAGATTAGAGCTAGTTCATATATAGATTTTATTTAATACAAAATTACATATTGTAATATACACAGTGGTGAATTATTACTCCAATGACACAACTCTTCTCAGTGAATAAATGTGAAAAAAAGTCAGTCAGATAAAATTATCATTCTTACTTAATTTAAATTATAAGGTTGCTTCCATGACAGAAAAAGTGATGTGTAGCTGATGAAGACAATTGTCTACCAGCCTTATTACTCACAGAAGCAGAAGAAAAGGAAATATTTTAAATCTAGGAGTCTCTGCTGTCCATCAGAGCTTATATTTTATTAGATTTATTCAGGTGTAACAGATAACACATCTCTGGAATAATCAGATGTAAAAGGGAGAGTAAATATGTACTTTCAAAATTTCCAAATGTAGAGTAACTAAAATATTTGGAAAACCAAAAGATGTATGCATAAAAAGTAAAGCATCAGTATTATTGATTTTTAAATCTGAATTTTCTAGTATTTTAAAAACATAACTTTATAATTAATTTTTACTCTTTATTCAAGCCCTCCGGTTTTTAAAAGCCATTTCATTTCCTCAGAGCTCCTATCCTTCTCAAGGGGATAAGATCCATGGATTTCAACTGGAGATGAGTTTTTCCTACAGAGAATTTTTCCTACATTGGTTATAGATTAGAGATTTTTTGGTTGTTAAATTGAGAAAGGGTTTCCATGTCATCTAGATTGAAGAAGTCAGGGATGCTGCTAAAAATCCTGCAGTGTCCAAGACAACATCCGTACCCCCAACAAATTAATATCAGGTTCAAAATGTCAGTTATGCCAAGATTATGAAATTTTTATTAGATGATAGACTATCAATTCTTCTTCCATTAAAATTTTACTACTAACATTTAAAAACCACAAAGTAGTTTGATTACAGAATTAATTTTTTTTTCAATTCAATTCATTCTAAGTGAATGGAGTGATTAAAGTAATTGTCATTAACAAAAGCTCGTAGATTAACCAAATTGCAGTGAGCCTTAAGGAAACCTGCCTATTCATAAATGGTCATTCAAAGAAATATTTTCTTATCGTTTGACTTAAATCTTTGAATACCATTTATAGCACGTTTCTCACAGTTTGTAATATAACTGAATATTCTTATATTATGAACTATTTTTGTAATAATATTATAATAATAAGCATTCACAATAGAGTTTGAAGATACTTGACATGTGGACTCCCAAGATGAGTTTGACTCCCAAGATGAGTTTGAAATACTAAGGAGAAATATATATATATATATACTACGACTGGGGAGACACTGCCAGAAACATGCCTTTGAAAAAACTATTTCCCCTGCAGTCCCATTCTAAGTGTCTTTTTATTGGGTTATCAAGTATTTAAAGGGCCAAACCTCCAGAATTACTATATAAAAGAGTAAGTAATCCTGAGAGAGGAAGAGCAATTTTGTTGTCATTTTATGGCTACTTAAGTAGTCATGGCCAAAGTCCTGGGGTAATGGAAAAGAAGAATTTTGCTAAATAAGAGCACAGGGCTTTTAGTAACTTGCACTAGGAAGTATAGAAATGCAGACTTAACAAACTCATATTCCAAACCCTTTCATCTATGTCTACCACTTCTTTTCTATTCCAAAATCTAAACTATTTTTCCTTTTAAAAAATAAGTTACTTCATGTATTCAGAAGATTAGAAATAGGATCTGGAGCATGGATACTAATTGCACAAGAAAAAAAAATATTCAATTTAAATAAATCTTCTTTAACTGTTTCAAATATGTGACTGTACCTTAGAAACCTGTGACATTATATGTGTGGGACCAGTAATTAGCAGATTGGAAGAATCAAAGTAGGGAATTTTTAAAAGTTGATAGGCATTTAAACTTTCAGAAGAATGATAGAAATAGGAAAGCATTAAATGCTGGTATATATTCTGAATATATTTTTTAAGACATTAAGATACATTGAGTCACTGTTCTGTCATGTTGTCAAATCATTTTGTTTTAATGGATTGATGTTTTTAGTCTCATTTCTTATGTAACAGTGTTTTTTATAAAAATTTGCAGTGGTTTAAGTCACACTATGATTAACAAGTTACATATTTTAAATACCGTTGAATTTTTCATAACATTAAACTCAGTTTTCATAGAAAATAGCTATATTTATCACTTATACTTTCTGAGTTTACTTAATAATCGTTTTTCATTAAATTAAGTGGAAAAGCACGATAACCTTAGCAAGTTAGAAGTTGATGTTTGCAAAGTGAAAGTTCAAATGATCATTTCAAGATTAGTGTATCTTACAAAGTGTATTACCTTAAAAAACTCTTGACTTAAAATGGAGGTCAGTTACACATTTATGCAGTAATTCTAATAATACAGAGTGCATTGTGGGCTGAATTATTATTTCTGCATACTCTTTATGAGTTAATTATGAGATACAGATCATTTACATGGATTTTTTTTTTCAAATATATCATTGGCCTTACACATGATTTGTTCGATTTTCTAGTACCACTATCAAAGTTCATGATTTCAAGTGATCTTGATAATGGTATATACTCAATATCGGATATTTATGACACATCTCAATAAACTAGAAATTAAAATTTTTGACGGGATTGACAGAGATCATTAAATATCTAATTGCTGAGTGGGGAAATTAGACTATACTCACAGGAAAAAATATAGAATAGCTAACACTTTCTACAGGAAGCAGACAGTATTGCAAGCCAGGCACCTATTTTATGCTCACAACTCAGCATAAATACATGTTATAAATTTATCAATCAGTTTTGTTCTCATTCCTTCCACTTGGGCTTTTAGGAAAGGCTAGGGAAAGTAAGAATGGGTGAAATAGTCTCTGGAAGGGCAGTGATAGGGATGAAAACAGGTAACTTAATTTTCCTTCCTCAAATTTGAAATAATCTGATTCAAGATACCCACAAGCAAACAGTAGAAATGTCTTTTGGAAGGAAGAACTCACATTTTGTCATTGTTTTAGATGGTCTTTAATTGTCAGATCCTACCAGTCTTATTACTGCCATTGGAATGATACTAGTTCTCCTGAAAGACTTATTGGAGAAATTAATAAATCTCCAGGAATTGGGAACTAAACATAGAGAAGACTATAACCTCCTTGAACTGAGTTTCTTGAAGTGAGAGCCTTCTTACGGCATGAAGAAAAGAAGGGACTGTGAAGGAGTATGCCTGGGGAAAAGATTGGGAAACCTTATGCTGCAAAGCCCTTGAAAAGTTTAGAAGATACTGCCATATTTTCTTTGGCTTTATATGCAGAGTTACATTAGTTAAATAATAAGACAGAAGAATAAATGCCATATTTTTTGAACAGAGGAATTTCTCCTCGAGAAAAAGTGTTGAGATGCTGAAACTTGCTTGGGATGAAAGGGACATTTGGTTTGTCTGACTTTTTCTGAGTGTCTATAGTAGGGACTGGGGATGGGGAGAACCTAAGTACAGCTCCCTTAAAAACTCTGACTTATCATTCTGGTAGAGGAAAATAGCTACAAATGGGTCTAATAAAGAGTGAAATCAGTAATGCACTCCCCTATCTATCAGTTAACAAGAGACTTAGGGAGATCTCTGTCTCTCCCGCTTACATTTCCAATCTCAGAGAAGCACAAAGAAGAATTGATGCCAGGGGAAAGAATAAGAACAAAGGACAGGAAAGTTCAACTGGATGGTACTGGACTAGATTATTCATAAATAAATTAGGTGAGAATCTATGTGAACTCTCTGACTTGCTGTGCAGAGATTGAAAGGGGTAATTTGATAGACTACAGATAAAAGCAATAATTGTTGGGAAACAAAATCATTTAGAAATAATTTTCCCTACTGATTTGAGAGTACTCAATAAGCCAATTACTGATTCTAGGGTTGAAAGAAGAAGGATGCTCAAGTGGGGATATGTTTATCAATTTTCAATTTATTAATGAAATTTTTTGTTGTTTTGATTTTAATTTCCCTCTGTAATTTCATCTGAGGATAGTTTGTTGATATACACTTAGATAATATAAATCTCTGGGATTTTTGGGTTACTGTATCATTTTGCTCTTATTAAGAAAAATTAGAATATGTTATTTACATTTCCACTAAATAATTAGATTAATTTAAAAATTGAAGGAAACAACAGCTGTTAAAGTCTTGATACTTTAGAGCACCCCATCTGGAGTATTTGTTGTTGAACTGATTAGTTGAAGTCAAGAAATTTGCTCTTGAGATTAATTCTATGGTCGGTATCAAAAATGATTGTTTATGTTATCTAAATCATTACATGCTTGTTTAAATGGCACTTAAAATAGAAGATTTTACTGGGCATATTAACATTTCTTTGAGATGTATGTATTCATTTTAAGTATGAAATTGTATACCATTATCATGAACTATTTGTTGATTTGGACCTAGGTCCTAACTTAAACAGTGGCAATATTCTTGCCATATACATGTTCATAGTTTTGAGAGTCTGCACAAAATGATACAATAGAATATGATTAAATAAGTGTCATGAGAAAGTATGCTCAGTAAACTAAATGCAAAGAAAATATTTTAAACTCAGCCTTAAAAGTTTAGGCTTTTAAAAGTAAATAATTAAGCAAGTTATGAAAAAGGAAGAAGAGTTTGACAAATCATGTTAAAAAAGGCTTTCTCATGAAGTATGCACAAAGCTGATATGAAAGACACTGGTAAATATGTGTATAATATATGCTTGTTTGAATGATTGTGTGAACCTATGGCAGGAGGGAAGATTTAAAATGAGACAGAGACCAAATCAAAAATCTTTTCTGGCATAAAATGTAGATCAATTATAGCTTTTTAAAAATGCCCACAGGAAACTTCATATACTTCTGAGCATGGTAGAAGAAGCCATCACTGGGTGAGGACCAACCTATCTTTTCCTTAGCAATCACTGGGACAGATTTCAGAGTGTGGAAATATTGCATGCAGGCCATTCCATAATTCAGGTTCAGCAGATTAGACAAATCTTATTCTTTTGAAGCAATTACTTGTAGAGACATAAGCATCAACACATCTTTCATAGCTTATGCTTTATCTCTGGAATGAGTAATAACTCGCCATGAGCTAAATTGATCATGATAAAATATCTGTACTACACACTGATCACATAAGTATTATATGGTAGCATAATAACACAATAGAAATGTTCTTGTTATACTCTATATTATTTACGCATTCAGTGGAATACAGACGATCAATATGATTTACCCTCAAAGTAGCAATAAATTATTTAATTTATGCATTTATTAAGAAATGTTAGATTGTATTAAATACTGCTTGGTCCTACTTTGTCAAAAACAAAACAAAAAAAAAAGAAAAAATTATTTTCTATTTTACTTTTATAAGAACAAAATCCAATTTATTTAGACAAGATAAAAGTTCTCTTTCCTTCATGATAAAGATGAGATTCATATAATGCTGCCAGGTTTAATGAATAAAAATACAATATAAGCATGACTCATAGTATTTGGTGCATATGTGCACTACAAAAACTTTATTATTTATCTGAAATTCAAGTATAACTGGTCATTCTGATTTTATATAATAATGCTAAAGTACTAACCACTGTCAAAAGGATAAATAATTTTTTTTCAGTTCTGGTTATACATATGCTTTGAGTGATAGGACTGCCTGTACTTTTTCTTTTCATAATTAACATACTTTCTAGTAAACAACTGTTCTGAGTTTCCAGTCTAGCCTTCTAAACAGGATTAACATCAAGTCATTTAAAAAACAATGGTCCACTTTATGTTTGAATATAACCCTTGCTGCTCTGTCACTGTAACTTATTTTTTAAATGGACACATTTCTTTCTTTTCCTCTCTCCCTGCTCCTCCCTAATCTCACTCCTCCCTAATCTCAGGGGAAATAGGATTACGTTTCTTCCCCATCCTAGGCAGAATTATCTGCCCTTTAGTACTCACCCACCATAGGAAGGAAGTAATTCGGACTTTGGGGATGGTAACAAAAGATCTCAGAAATGACTGTCTCCCAAAGTAACAAGTGAATTACAACTCCAACAGAGAACACGGAATGTAGCCTTTGAATCACCTCTACAAAAGCTCTGTGTTCCTGCTGATGGATATAATTACAGCTTTTGGGACAGGAGTTCCCTGTGTTTTTCCTTTGCTAACAAAGCAATAAACCTTCTTTTTCCTTTTTCTCAAAATAATAATAATAATAATATTAATAATAATATTAATAAATAAATAAAAATATATGGGATATTAAAATTCTTAAGTCACTATTATCCAATTAATATTAATAAACCAAATAATAGGATTGAAAGATCTTGCTAAATTAGAATATATTTTCTTTTTTGTTCCTGAATATTTAGAAACTGACTTATTATTTAATTTTGTTGTATCACTATGTAAAATATTTATGAGGTTTTGGAAGTCAAATCTACAGAGCGAATATATTTCGAGTGTATTAGTTTTTATCTCTATTAACCCAGTTCTGGTTCTTTCCTCCTGTTGATAATCATTATTATCTAAATTATTATTGCTTATTTCTCCAAGACAAGTAAATAGGCAGGCATGCCCATGTGGGAATGCGCACCCGCGCGCACACACACACACACACACACACACACACACACTGGTGTGCTTCCTTCTCGTTTTAACTTGCATTGGGAGGATATGGAGAGATTCCTCATGATATTGCTGTTTTAAAATTTTTTGAGGTATAGTTGATACAAAAAAACTGTACATATTTAATATCTACATTTTGATGCACCTAGACCTGGGATATAATTGAAGCCAGAATTGGGGACAGGCAGTTAATGTAGAAATAGGGGACCGGGTCAGATGGAGGAAACGGAAGCCATGAAAGCCATCTGCCTCTGGAAGTTGGATACTGCCCTGGAAGAATGGAATGTCAAGGACCTGCAGAGCCCATTGATAAACAAATTTACCTGCCCTTGTCAGGGACTACAGTCAAGGAGATGCTAATTAATGCCCCCTGGGCCCTTACCTGCCTGAATCACCTTGGCCCTCCCTGTGCCCATTGCTTCTCACTTTATGAAAAACGTTTAGGCAGGAAGAAAAGAGATAAGGGGGAAAGAATGGGAGAATAAAACCTATAAAAAGGACAAGATTTGCTCAATCCAATGGATTCCGCCTTTGGGTTCCCTTCTTCCACCCAGAAGAAGTCTGCTTTTACTTTTCTTTAATAAAGCTTCTTACTTTCTACTCTATGCTTGCCTCCGCATGCTTCTCTTCAACACCTGAGGAAACAGGACTCCTCACTGGTAAATGGTGGTATCACAATCAACACAATCAAGGTACTAAACATATCTAAAATCATGTTTCATCACCTCCAAAAATTCTCAAGTTCTTTTTGTGTGTATATTTCTTCAAATTTATTTTTAAGTGGTAAGAATAGTTAGCAGGAAGTATATCTTTATACATTTTTCTTCTGTTCTCTATATTTAGCAATCTGTATAAGATTAGAAGACAAATAGTTTTAAACAAATGCCTTAAAAAAATTGGCCATGATTCAAACATCATTTTGCCTTTTAGACACAATTCTTTGCAAAATCACCAATGCTGAGTTCTAGCAATGTGCTTTAAGCCTTCCAGGTTTTTGAAATTTTAGAATTATTGATTCTAACAAAGTAGAATTATCTACTATTATTGTTGACCTCAAAGAAGAAGAAAAAAGGATGTTCATTACAAATGTATTTCTCTTGTTATTCTTAAAATGATCTACTTTTCTAACATATTCTAAATTCCTTTTCATATCTAAACTTACAGTATGTACTCAGAAAAATATCATTTGTGATACACCATCATTCTGAGAACTTTTGCTAATAAAGTGGACTTCAGTAAAACACAATGAAAATTTGTCCATATTTGTGGTTTATTAACAGTGAAATTTCTCAGTTAAACGGTAATTTTAGGGACACAAAGAAATAGATCTTAGCATCCCACTATGATTTCCTTATATTGCTAAAGCTTATTTCTTTCTACAAAACAAAGTTTCTTTCCATAAATGCCTCTTCTTTCCCCAAATTCTTGAGAACTATTTTCCCATGAAATTTATATTTTTGTTGTCATTTTCTCCAGGTTGTTCAGGTTTAAACTTATATAATACCAGTTGAAGTTCCCAAGAATATTCATAGAATTGTTTGGCAGATTCTAGTCTTCCTTTCAAGTTTCAAAAACCTCAGATTTTATTGAAGGCATGGAAACAGTCCATCATTTAAGGCCCTGAGCAGTATCTATAAGGTTTATTATTTCTAAACAATGGTTTAACTCATCCTAGAGTTTGAAGAGTTAAGGGACCAGTCCTATTTTTCTTCCACAAGAAAATTAATTTAAATTTACTTTCAGAACTCAAACTTTTTGAAAATGAGTGAAATCATTAAATAACTTTCAAGATGAATTCCTTTGATACCTGATGTGGAAAAACAATTTTGAAAACACCACCCATGAAACATATGAAATAAAATTAAAAATTATAAGTAAATCCATAGGTTTTAGTGTTTTCATTGTTAAATAAAATGTTATCGATTAATTATCATAAAATATTAGAAAAGGAACTAAAATACACTTGTGAATCATAAAAAGTGGAACTTAATTAAGCCAAGAGAATTAATGAGTCATAAACAGAAATACTTTATAACTACAGTAAAGACATCAGTAAAAATCAATAATAAAATCATCAAATTTAATTGCTAATCAAATGTAAATAAGGAGATAAATGATATTAATATACATGATTCTGTTCTAGTGCATTTTAATGAAGCAAATATTTTCTAAAAGCTTTTGACTCAGGAATATATGTATATTTGAATATATATATTGAACAGAAACATGAGCATGGAAGAACTACTTTTTAAGAAATCAGCATCTGTGCATCTGAAAAAACAATCAGATGTCTTAATTTTGGCTGCTGTTTGTACCTGGAACCCTGAAATTCTTGTATTGAAAACTTTGTCACCAAAAGAGCAATGTCCAGAAGTATAGCTTTTGAGCAGAGATTATATCGTGAGGTTCTAAACTCATCCATGGATTAATCCATGACATGCCTTAATAATTAGAGTGGACTATTTGGAAGAGGTGAAAACTGTTGGCAAGTTGAACATGGTTGGAGGAAATAGGTCACTGCGGACATGCCCTTTGGAACTGTATCTTTCCCAGACTCCCCTTCACGGTATCCCTCTGCTTCCCATGCGCACTGAAATGAGAAGGGGTCCACCACCACACCTTTCACCATAAAGTTCTGCCTCACCTCAAGTCCAAAGCAATGGAGCCTGCCAACCATGGACAGAAACTTCTGAAATCATGAGCTAAAATAAATCTTTCTTCCTGTAAATTTTTCTGGTTAGGTGTTTTGTTTTACAGCAAAGAAAAACTGACTAATACAGCTGCAACAACAAAAATACCATGGACTGGATGACTTAAACAAGAAACGTTTACTTCCCATAGTCCTGAAAGTTGGACAAACATCAAGGTAGCAGCCTATATGGTTCTCTGTAAGTGATTTCTTACTGAACTGCAGAAAGACACCCCTTTTCTGTATCCTTCCACTGCAGGGAGTAAGCTCAAGTTACTTCCTCATATTCTAAGAACAATAATATCACCATGAAGACTCCATTCTTGTGACCTCATCTAAATAATTATCTCCCCAAATCCCTCTTCCAAATATCGTAATACTGAGAACGAGACTTTCAACAAAGGAGTTTTGAGGGGACACAGTCCTCTATTCCATGGCACAGGACTTGATCTTGTAGTAAAAAATAATAGAAAAATAAATCAAATGGGAAAATAGAAAAAAAAATTATCTTAAGAAGAGTTGACTCCCATATCATAAATCTTGAACTGAGAAAATGTTGTATAGGTTAAAGTATTGTATCATGAATCCAGTATAATATTAATCCCAGAAAGCATGCATACCAAAAAGCACAGAATATATATATTTACTGAAAATTGATAAAATTTCTAAGTGATTTTCTAGCATATTTGATATGTAATACTTTAAAATCGAAATATATTAAGCATTATTTATTCCATAAAGGTAAAGTTTATTGACTATTTTAAAATCTATTGTATTATTTCAACATAGCAATGAACCTCATGGAAATATATTTCTCTCTTTCAGATGGTGGGATTTTAAATTTGTTTATACTGATTTAACATGATAATAAATTTGTTTTCAACCTAACAGCTTTACATTTATCTGTAAGAAATTGTCTAGCTTCATTGCTAACAAAATATTTCAAAGTATGAATATCTTTATTCAACTGCATTAATCAAAAATCTTCTGAACATTCTAGAATATAAAATACAAGGAACTTGTAAAAACATAAATTGGCAATGTCCCCCACTGAAAAGCAATTAACAAGAATTCTGTGAAATAAGCAAAACTCCTCTGAAGTATCTTACAACCACTATTAATCATGAAATGCAAATTGATAAAAACGTAATAGCATTTTATGCTGATTATTTTATCAAAAATTAGAAATCTGACAATGAATTTGAAACCTGGAAGATATGAAATGATGGGCACTCTAACTTCTCATGTAAATGTAACATACAAAACTATTTTGGAAAGCTAAATAATAATATCTAATAAGGTCAGGATGTATTCCTTTAGTGAGGAGACAAGTCTCATTACATAACAGAGACAATATTTGCTTAAATTTGTGGTGGGTGAGACCCGGGGCCCAGGGTTACGCCACATGCATCCAAGATGGCAACTGGCAGAGAGCCAAAGGGCGTGCTGAATGCGCCTTGAGAAAAACAGGAAGCGTTTACCATTGGCTGTATGATAATTAGTTCAGCTGCCTAGTGGGTGGACAGATATATCTTACATGTATGTTTGAGCTCATGATTGCTTGACCTTTAATAGGATTGAATGGACATATCTGGTTACAATTGCTTATGCATGAGACTGCTTATATATTGAGGGTGTTATCCGAATAAAGCGGAAGCTGTTTCATGAACTTCTGAAGAGTACGTGTCGTTTGTCCCACTGGTTGGCAGCAAGCGGTAAAATTAGAAGAGTGCAGCTTCTCATGTAAACTGGGCAGAACAGTCCTAATTAGAGTAAGATATACTCCATGTTTGCATAACTATGTCAGAATAGACTCTACTATTATGTAAACAAATAAAAAAGAAAACAAATAAAACCAAAACAAAAACAGGACACTCACTGATATTGGCAGTAAAAACACAAAAAATAGAAATTAAAAAAATAAAAGGAAGCCTTCCACAGCCTGAATGGCAGATGTTGTTATAACTTCACTCCTAGGGAGATGCCATCAGTCTAATGTTACAAGAAGGGCAAGATACATAAAGCAACTCTCTGAAGACATTTGAGAACAACTAATTTATTATGACATTTTAATGGATAGCACCATATTTAGTAAAATTAACTTATGATCTTAACCCTAACTCTGAATCACATCCTGCAGTTAAATTTCATTATAAGGAAATCATCACCTTTGTCTTATGAAATAAAATATAAAAATAATTTAATATGATATAATATGAAGAGTCACTTAGAATCTATTTTTGTCCTTTAATATCATAAGTAAATATTCTTAATCACCAATATTATTAATTCATTTTCTAACCCTCCATTTACAATTTTTTAATATCTAGCAATTTAGTGCTTCTATTCAAAATTTCCTTTAAAACAATAATGAAAATATTCAAAATGCTGAATCATAAAGTTGAAGTTATGTTAAATATTAATTATATTAGAGAAAGTAATCTCACATTTTCAATATAAGTGTGCTATTAATTTTTACAATTTAAAATTTTGATATTAAATCAGAAGACTTCTGTCTCAGATATTATTGCAGTTTTAATGTTGTTATACCCTCTGTAATTGCTTATATCACATGGTGCACGAACCATTTGCTGTATTCTTGGTATATGTTTAATAATTTATATGTGAATTATATTAATATTGATTGTCAAACAACTAGTTTCTATATTCAGATCAAGAATGTATTTGAATATATGTAATTCATAAGTAATATATCTCCAATTATATCTTAATATTTTGCATATAAGTATTTTTATTTATCCTTAATAACATCTGAACAATATTAGCACTGACATTCATACCACAAAAGAAGTTCATGCAAACATTTTCAAAAGATCAAACATAATTGAACAACTGAATAATTTTTATGTAATATTGAACTGCATGTATTCTATAGCATTTATATTATTGCTCACTTAATGAATACCAAATGCACTTTAACAAATACATAACTCATTGCATCTTTTTCATACAGTGAAGGATGTATAGGAAAAAAGTCCACTCTGCAGACTGAGAATTGACTTTTTAAAATCAAGTTTTTAGGGGAAAAACCTAACTTCTTCTAATAAGTCAACTCTAAAAAATATTGTATCATATCTGGGTGAAAAATTAAGTAAATATTATTAATTTCAAATAAATAATTATATATTAATAATATATAAAGAATCCACTCATGTAATTTGAAACAGAAGTTCATAAGTTTAAGATATTATCACTATTGGCACTTAGATATATCTGGCCTTAGCTACTGAGCTGCATGGGGTAACATCTGGAGAATACTAAGGAACACTTGCTATTGTACAAAAAATATCAAGTTCAGGGTAAAAACAGGTGAGTGGTGTAGGGTGAGAATAACCTTAGTAAATTCTAGCTATTAAGGGAAATTTGATTGCCTTTACAGACTCTTTTACATTCATATTTAGAGGCAGAAAGGGATCTACAAATATGATACCTGTCTTGCTCATGTGACTGAAAATATTGTGAAGCACTGGACAAATGGAGAACAAGCACTGTTTCAGCACTAATTGGTAGATACAATTTATACAGTAAAATTTATGTATCTATTTTGTCAAAATTGTGTCTTCATGTGTATGTGTACATATGCGTATATGCATGTCTCCATATGTAGAGAAGAATACACACAATATAATTAGATGAATTTCTGGATTACAAAATCCACAGTGAGTCTGCTGACTGCAGTGATAATTCCATTCTTCCAGTGTTGGTGAGAGGTCAGGTTGTTGGTTCAGTTGTAGTTGCCAGTATTGGCTTGCAGTGGATGTGTCTCTTATGGCTTCATGGACCCAAAAGGTCTTGGAGATAGATATAAACCAAAGTAATCAGAGCAAAATAGGAAGGAAACAAACCACAGAATATGGTAGTTTAGAATACTTGTTCTTGAAAAACATGTATGAACTCCCTAAAATTATTCTAAAATTTTGGTGTTCCTTCAATAGAAAATAGATTGGCAAACTAGGAAAGTTTATTTATTTATTTATTTTTTAATCACTTAAGTTATGACCTCATTTTGTTGTTGGTTTTTAATTTATTATTATTTTTAATTAATACATCATTGTGGGGTATGTTATGGTAATTTGATACATGTATACAATGTGGAATAATCAGATCAGAGAAATAGGCGTTTGCATCTCTTAAATCATTAAACAAATTTATATTTTGCAAATTTTGTATTCTTCTAATCATTTTGAAATACATCATATATTGTTTTACCCCATAGTTATCTGCTGCAACCTGCACAATCGTTAATTCAGATTCCCAGAGCTGATGGTGAAGGGATGGAGAAGAGACATACACATAGAGAAAAAGCCAGGACCTGGTGCTTCACTAACAACCCTGGTAGGGGAATAATGACACACAATGAGCTCAGCATGTGTATTATATAGGTATAAACGTCAAAAGGATTTATTGTGAGAAAGTTTCTTCAAAGAAAGCAGAACCAAGATCATGAGTATGAGCAGCCCCATTATGATTACCAGCTTGCACCCATATCTTTCTATCCCAGAACAGCTGGTGTCTGAACCTCAAGGTCAAGAACTGAATAGCTCTGTGGCTGGCACAGAACCTCCTACTGAGTCACCATAGCAATTGGGCAGTCTCAAATCATGGCCTTCACAAAGGGAGTTCTCAAATGATGCCGACCATCGGAGTCAATTTGGTGCGGGAGACAAACGAATAGCGAGTCTCTGGAATTCAGAATGGTTTATTGTAGATTCAGGAAACCCAAGAACTGGAACCTCAAACCTGGAACCCCCGCACTGGAGGAGAGCCGGCTTATATCCCCTCCAGGAGGTGAAGGGTAGGGCTGACGACAATTATGCGATGATTAGGCGAGGAGCCAGCTGCCCAATCATGGTAAAGGTCAAAATGAGCAGGCACGATCAGGAGCACTGAAGAACACATGTTCATGCATTGTATGCGTGGACTTAATTGAATACGGCCAATGACAAATCACCTGAGTGTGCTTATGTTAATTAACCTCCTCACTGCCGATGTGACCAAAACAACTTCTGGCTGGCTGCCAGGCACCATCTTGGCATAGTCCGCATGGCATAGCCCCCAACACTCAAGAGAGGTATCTCCTCTGTCACAGGACAGTTCAAAACCCATAATTCAGTCACTGTGCCCAACAGTAACCCTGCTGTGTCAAAGAACCAGGAGTGATTCCTCCACTCTATGTTTTTTGTTTCTTTTTGAACTTTTTCTAATTCCCACTCCTTCCTAGTCTCTAGTGATCACTATTCTATTCTATTCCATTCTTCCACAAGTGGAGGGAAGAAACATAATTTTCTGGCTTAGTATCCCCATTATTCAGCACAGTACCTAGTGCATTCCATTAGTTTAATCTATAGGAAATTGCTATTTCTATACATAAAAAAAAAAAAAATGAGTACACATCTGACATTTCTTGTGGTTAACCAAATATGAACTCAGTCCATACTGAACTCAAGAACTAAACTGTAACTGGTAGTTTGAAAGCAATGAAATGCCAAATCCATATTGCAGAGAATTGCCTTACAATTAAATTACCATGTTTTTTTCTGGAATTTATTGTTCAATATTATAATTAAATTAATATATCTCAGAAGAGACTGATTTATGGAATTATGATCACTGGGAAATATTGTGGACATGTTTTAACTTATAATGGAAATAACAAGATTTTTTTCTAGCTTTTGATAATAGCTCTTTTCTAGCATCTTTTGTTCACAAAGGTCACTAAGTGTAGACCTATGTTAATAAAAGTGGAAGAAAAGCATTCATAGAAACTCATCGGGACTTTTTTCATCACATGAAACTCATTATGTATTCCAAAGTATAAGGACTATATATATTTTTGGAAGTCTACTTCATATACACAAGACAAAACAGTTAAATCATGTGTGAAAATCTGTAATTCTAACTCATATTAGTATTTTTTGCCTATGTTGAAAGTTTTCATACCTTTTGCTGGTCCTCATTTCTGAATACTCTTTCTTACCTTCCTTGGATATTTTCAACAACATGAGCTTTTTCACCATTTTGACTGCTAACAACAGAAATATAAACTTTAGCTCTCTTACTCGATCTCTTTGCCATTTGATGCCAGCTAAGCTATATCTGTAAAGAGACACACAGAGAATGCATACCGTCTTTCTTTTTTTTTTTTATTAGACTGTTGTTACAATGTTTTTATTTATTTATTTATTTTTTTATTATTGTATACAAATGGAATACATGTTGTTTCTCTATTTGTACATAGAGTCAAGGCATACCATTTGTGTAATCATACGTTTACATAGGGCAATGATGTTTGATTATTTTTTTTTTCCTTCCCCCCCACCCCTCCTACCCCTCTTTCCCCTCTATACAGTCCTTCTTTCCTTCATTCTTACCGCTCTCCTTATCCCTAACCCTAAACCTAACCCTAACCCTAATGCTAACCCCTCCCACCCCCCATTATATGTCCTCATCCACTTATCAACGAGATCATTCGTCCTTTAGTTTTTTGAGATTGGCTTATCTCACTTAGCATGATATTCTCCAATTTCATCCATTTGCCTGTAAATGCCATAATTTTATCATTCTTCATTGCGGAGTGATATTCCATTGTATATATATGCCACAGTTTCTTTATCCATTCATCAACTGAAGGGCATCTAGGTTGGTTCCACAATCTGGCTATGGTGAATTGAGCAGCAATGAACATTGATGTGACTGTATCTCTGTAGTATGCTGATTTTAAGTCCTTTGGGTATAGGCCAAGGAGTGGGATAGCTGGGTCAAATGGTGTTTCCATTCCAAGCTTTCTGAGGAATCTCCATACTGCTTTCCAGAGTGGCTGCACTAATTTGCAACCCCACCAGCAATGCCATCTTTCTAATATAAGTTTGAAGACAACAGAAAACACCCAGTGGTGTAAAATCATGACTTTAACACTATACTTTTTTCTTCCATACAGTTTTCCCCAAAGTAATATTTATGTATATGAGTTCCTTTTTTCTTCCTTGATATTTTCAGGTATTATAATCACTGGATATCAGATGCTAGAAATGCTTTCAATGATTACATTCTGCTCAGTTGAGGTAATCTACCACCTATTGTTTATCTATAAACACTAAAATTAAATTGAGTCAACTCAATCATTGTTAAACATTTATAGTTGAAATACTATTTTTAGTTAAGTTCTTAATTTGAGATAATTGTAGATTTATTGACAATTATAAGAAATAATATAGAGACATTTTATGTGTCACTCACCCAATTTTCTCCAATGGTGGTACTTATAAAAAGGTAGAAAATTTTAAAAAAACAATGAGTTGACATTGATATACCTCTACAATCTTATTTGGAGTTTACTGAATAAACACTCATTTGTCTGTATTTATGTGTGCTCCATCTATGTGATTTTATCACATGTGTATATTCATAAATTTGTTATCACAGTAAAGACACAGAAAAGTTCCATCCCACAAGGTCCTCAGGCTGTTTTTTTAAACAGACCACGATGCTGTGCCTCTGTAGTCCTACCTCCAACACTTCTGTGGCAGTGTTTCATTTGGGGAATGTTAGATTAATAGAAATAAGCAGTATGTAGTCCTTTAAAATTGTTCTTTTTATGTCTCTTGAGTTACATCCAAGTTATTGCCTGTGTCACAATGCACCCCTTATTTTGGTTTACATGAATATAACACTGCTTGGATAACCATTTGGTGAATGAAGGATAGCTATGTGGTTTATACTTTTTGACTTTTTAATAAAACTATTATTGTGAGCATGTATTTGTGGGAACATAAATTTTCATTTCTCTCAGCTACCTAAGAGTGCCACTGTTGGATAGTTTAGTGCCATGACCTGCACAGTCCTTTATTCAGGTTGCTGAACTGGGTGGTGAGGGTATTGAGAAAAAGTCAGAACAAATAGAGAAAAAGCCGGGATCTGTTGATTCAGCCAAACTCTGATGGGGGAAGACTGACCACAAGCAAGCTCCTCACATTCATTATACAGGTTTAAACACCGAAAGGATTTATTGTGAGAAAGTTTCTTCAAAGCAAGTAGAATCAAGGTCATGAGTATGAGCAATCTGATTATGATTATCAGCTTGTGCCCATAACTGTCTACCACCCAGCAGCTAGTGTCTGAACCTCAAAGACAAAAACCCAATAGCTCCACGTCTAGCACAGAACCTCCTGGGAACAGGGCATCACCATAGCACCTGGGCTATCTCTATCTGCACCTTTGCACTGAGAGTTCTCCAAAGGGACTCACCTATGTCCCAAGACAGTTCAGGACCCACAGTTCAATTGTCACTCCCAACAGTATAGTATTATGCATTTGCTATTTTAAGAAACTGCTGAACTCTTTTTCTCAGAGATGTTGCAACATTTTAGATTCTCACCAAACAAGGTGAACAATAAAGTTTCTCTGTATCCTTTCTTGTATTTGGTTCCACCACTTTCTAAAGAATTTTAGTCACTTTGATAGTTTTGTACCAGAACCTAAATTTGGTATTTATTTTCATTTTCCTATAGTAATGATGTTGACACATTCTTATGTGCTTATTAACCATTTATATATCCTCTTCAATGAAATGTCTGTTTATGAATTTTGACTATTTCATAAAGTGGATTATTTATTTTGGGGGAGTCCTTTATTTAATCTATATATTAATACTCTGTTAGATTCATGGATTGTTTGCAAACATTTGCTCACACCGTATAGCTTGTCTTTTCTTTTTCTCATCAGGGCTTATTACAGACAAAATCTTTGATTTCAATGACGTTTCATTTGTCAAGTTTTTCTTTTATGAATTGTTCTTAGTGTCAAGTCTAAGAACTATTTATTAATCCTACATTGAAGTTTTTCTTCTACTTTTTGTGTAAGTTGTATAGTTTTGTGTTTCACATTTATATACATCTTTTAGTCAGTTTTTTGAAAAGATATGATTTAGGTTTAGGTTCTGTCTTTTACATATGGTTATTCAATTCCTCCGGCATCAGTTGATTAAAAAAAAAAAAAAAAAAAAAACAACAACAAAAAAAACTATCATGTCTCCTTTGAATTATTTTTTTTATTTTGAAATAAGAAAAAAATGTAAGTCTAAAATGTAAGTCTAAATCTCTGTTCTCTGCATTGATCTATGTATTCTTTTATCAATATCAAACTGTATTAATTGCTGTATTTTAAGAATTTATATTATGTAGAATGCTGTCTTCTATATTTTGTTTTACTAAACAGTTTTAGGTATTTTAGATTCTTTACTTTTCTATATAATTTTTTGGACACAATTATCTAATTGTAAAAATATCTTAATGGAAATTTTATAAGAGTAGAAATAATCATATAGATGAATTTAGGAAAATTTGACATATTTACTACATTGTACCTTTCTATTCATGAATACTGCATATTACTTCATTTATTTAGGTCTTCCTTGACCTCTTTCATCAAAACCAGGTAAATTTTTGAATTTGAGAATATAGATTCTGTACATATTTAGCTGGGATTACGCCAAAAATATATCTTTTTGTCAGGGGCGGGCTCTGAGGGCCCCAGAGCCGCACCCTGGCCTGATCTCTAAGATGGCGCCTGGCAGCTTGCCAGACATAGCTGCACTCATATACAAGTTTTAGGAAGTAACTCTGGTTGGCTGTTGTACATGAGGCGATCCTGGTATCTGCCTGGAGACTGTTCCTTGATAGGCTGACTTTCCTGGTAGTCTACTCTCTGATAGGCTTATGTTCTCGATATAAGTCTGAGACTTGCAGAATAAACTCCTTTTGGTTCCTGTGATCAAGAAGAGTGAATGCTCTGTGATTGTCCCCGCAGACGGTGGGCTATCATATCTTTTCTTTAGACTAATTGTAAATGATAGTGTTTTAAATTTTGATTTTCATTTGTTTGTTATTATGGTGTAAATGTTTAATTGATTTTAAAGTATGTTAATCTTTTTATTGTGCATTCTTGAACTTAATTACTAGGCCTAAGTGTTTGCTTTTTTTTTTTTTCTTTTGTAGACTTCTTAAGGTAGTCTATGGAAATAATATCATTGCAAATAGAGTTTATATTTCTACTTTCCAATCTGCATGCTTAATGTGTTGGGGGTTTTGTTTTTTATTGCACTCACTAGAAATTTTAGTGCTGTTTTGAGTAAGAGTAGTGACAGCAAACACCGTGGTCTTTTTTCTGATCTTACAGGGAAAGCATTTAAGTTTCAACTATTAAATAGAATTATAGCTGTAATTTCTTTTTTTTTTTTTATTAGAGACTTTTTATCAAGCTGAACTAGTCCCCTTTGTTCCTAACTTATTGAATTCTTTTTAATCATGAATGGGTGTTGACTTCATCAAATACTTGCACTGAATCAATTTAAATCATAAGATTTTTCTTCTTCAACCTGTTGTTATAGTCAATTACATTAATTCATTTTCAGATATTGAATTAGATGTGCATACCTGGAATTCTTTGTCATTATGTATAATCCTTTTCATATATTACCACTTTCAGTTTGCTAATTTAACAAAATGTCATTTTGTATTAAGGTTTTTTTTCTGGTTTAGGATTAGGAAACAGTTGTGCTCTTTTTTCAAATATGTTTTATTCGGCAAAATAAATTGACTTTATGGGTTTTATTAGTTTGTACACTTTTCCCATGTTTAAGGTACAATTTAGACAAAATTTTTTGGTTTCTATTGTTAGGGATCCTTTTCTTGTGTGTATACAAATATAAAACATTGTTTTATACCCTATCTAAATTAAATAATTAATGATACCTAGATTAGTACTCTTGCATACCAGATGCTGTCTTCTACAGAAATTATTTTCATTTTGACTCTGTGCACATTTAATATTATATCACAAGAAAGTAGGAAATAAAAATAAAATCATAGGAATTTGAAGCGTGATAGATAAACCTGTTTGTTTTTATTTCTTTTTTATTTGACAATATTTGTGTTCATTATCAGATTATTGACAGTCAACAGAGATTCAATGGAGAGTGAGAAAATATATGATATGTTATTAATAGGCCAGAAATATAGTATCCCTTCCTCTGCACACTCATGTGGGCCATAATTAGTCTGCTGTAACCTAGGGATCAAACAGAAGGTGTGGAGATTTCAATCTTGCTCTTACAATATTTCAACATGCCCTAAGAAGTTCTGGCATCAATTCTTCAGTGAAGACTAAATATGTGCCAAGTGTGAACTTTAAAACAAACTACTTTTCAACTCTCCAAGTATATTAAAACTGTCTGAACAATTTCTTAAAGTTCACCCTTGGATAAGTCAAAATGACTTAATGGAATTTTACTAACCTTTCCAAATATTGCACCTTGAGGCTGAATACAAGAATGAGAAATTTTGGCCCAAAGGGTAATATTTTAAGAAAATTCTAAATGCTTGAAAGTACAGGTTATAAAAGTGTACATGTGTGAACATTTTCTTTTTCAAACATAGCTACATATTTTTTACTAAGAATATAAATATTGATTGAGTCCAAAATTGTATCACTAAGCATTTCTGTTCTTACATAAATACTTCATTGGTTGTTTATATTGTCAAATATTTATAAATTATTTATTATCCATTTTTCAATATCTCAATGAAATGTTGCAGTGACTCAATGTAGTGATTTCCACTCCAATTATTTCTGAGAATTAGCTATAAATAGAATATTTTTAAGAATAGTATGAATAACAGAATGAATCAAACAACATTACCCTATGTAAATTTATGATTACACAAATGGTATGCCTTTATGCCATGTACAAACAGAGAATCAACATGTATCCCATTTGTTTACAATAAAAAAAAAAGAATAGTGTGATTCTACTTTTGTTTACATATATACATATACATATACACTTGTTAATAATATTAGTTAAGATATAAACAACACAAAGTTGAAATGATTTGTTATGACAATAATTTAAAAGTAATGTAAAATCATGTTATAAATATTTAACAAAAAAGTCATGATAAAAGTTTTAGTAATCTCATATTGAAGTTTATTTGGAAATATATGTTATGCAACCAAATTTTATTCAATATAAAACAAAATTATTATCCACTCATTATTTGTAAAAAAAAAAATGGGTATTCAGATATGAAGATATTCATGTTACCAGAGATTTCTATTGCTCATGATGGTGTCAAGAAATTTGTACATTTAAATCTTAATTTTACTAAGATTATCTTATCCTGCTTTGCCTGAAGGAGTTCCTTACTGACCCCCTGGGGAACGTATTGCTGTATATAAAGCATTCACAGAGTTTTCTCTTTGTTAAGGTCAGACCCATCAGGTCTGCTCAACCCATCACTCCCCTCCTTTGGAAATATATATAATTTTGGGCTTTTTGTCTTTGTTTCTTAATATATTACTTTCATAATTTCTATTTTGCAGCCAGCCCATACCTCCGACAGTTACTCCCTCCTGACTCAGGTTGTGGGCAGAAGGGACTCAGATCAGAATTTAAATGGATCCAAATACAAAGTCAAAAACAATCATTAGGAAATACTGAGTATTTTTTTTTTTTACTTATACATTATACATTCCAATCTTCAAAACCCTATATTACTGAAGAAAATTGAGTAAATTCCAGACATACCATATTGAGTTCATGTTTTAAATTTTGCTTACATTTGGAATAAAATATTAATTGCTGTTTTATTAGAAAAGTGTTGTTTCTATTCTTATCCAGTCTGACTTCTCATGATCTCAAGTCTGATCCCCATCTATAGCCTCTTCATTCATGAACTCTATGGGAAGTGTCATTTTCCATGGCATTCTCTTAACTAAGGGTCTGCTTTTATCAAATCAAACACCTGTTGTTTACATCTTAGTTTTGAAATGGGGTACTATAGCTCGTCCTAACTGTACAGAGACAATGTGGGCACTTCTTCCTATTTTTCCATTTGGTGACATAAATTTTGAAAGTTGAGATTGACTATGCTGAGCATATATATACCACAGAAATAAGAAAATGGTGAAAATCTAGACTTTTGTCTCTTACGCATGATGATCTTCTTAAACATTTATCAGCAGTCATTGCTTACAGCTCTTCATCAACTGATCCCACATTCATATCTAAAGGGGAAAGCAATTTAGGATCTTGGTGTCTATTAAATTTCTTTATTCTTCCTTACTTAATAAACATCTTTATTAAAACACTAAACTTATCATTTTTGTCACAATGATTTGTTGACTTTAGTTTCACAAACCAAAGTTCATTTCACCTTTGTTGGTGCTATACATATTGCTACTATGTTAAAGTCCAAAATAATACAGTTCTATAAGTACTATTTCCTTATTATTCATATATACCTGTAAGTAAGATAATTTGAAGATAAAAATATCATCTTATATATTTTTATTCTGTACTTTAAACACCTTAAGTATTTTGTTGTGTATGTGAATATTTATGATATACTTTATAGAAATTATGATAAATTTTAATATTGAAATCAAATTTGAATAGAATACAAATATAGAATAAGAATAAAAATGACTATGGAAACTGTATCTGTATATATACATGCACATATAGCCTGTTTTGTATGATCATATACTTGAAAAAACTGAGAATTGATGATTTGAATGAATTTAGTTAAATCAATGTTCTGTTATACACTAATAATAATTGTTGAATATGAAATACAATGATATTGTATCTCTTTTGCCATTAAGCTTTTGGTTTAGTTAATAATAATCCTACTTGTTTTCAGTGTCCATATCCTCATCTTGAATGGACATGAGATGTATTACTTCGAGTAAATCAATTAAAAATTGGAATAAATGGAAATAACTTGATATTATTTTTAAAATAAAAATCTAGAAGTGATAATAAATATGATCCATATATATTTTTTTTTCTAAAGATGTTTTAGCACAAAATTTTTATAGATGTATTGAAATTTACCTCATGTTATTATCACTTCTTCAATATTTAAATGAGCATTGTCAGTAATTTTTAGTTATTTAAAACATTAACTAAAATATGTTATTTCTACACTCTTTCTATGAATAATATGATCACTTCCTTATAAGGGATATTGATTTTGGTATATTGGAGTTCCAGTAGTGGAAATAGATGAAAACTGAGACTTTTTTTCCATTATTTTGTCTTGATATTTATTTTAAGAATTCAGTTTCCAAGTATGTAATTAATCTCTGTTTCTTTCCACATAACCATTTTGATTTGTATAAGGAACCCATTCAAATTCTACACAAACATACTGCCATCAATTGCTAATGAATATTCTCTGTATATACTTGGCACAATGACAATTTAATTTTCATAGAGGCAAGCAAGTACCTAAGCGTGTCATATAAACATTCAGCCTCTCATCATCTGGTTCTTTGGGGTTGGGACATATTAGAGAAACAACATTTTATCTTGCATACCAGATGCTGTCTCCTACAGAAATATGACAGCATCATTTCTTAAACTTAAAAGACAGGTCAAGGTCCCAAAACATCATCCTGGTTCTATATTACCTTTAGTAAATGTTTTCCTTTTAACTATAGAACTTCAAATGATTAATCAGTCTTCAGGTGATTGCATTGGAATGCTGTCACCTGCTGCAGATGATAGGTCGTCATAGCTAAGGGAGGAAAAGGTGCGATAGTATTGAGAACATTTTCACTTGGAACATAAATATTTATCCGAGCTTCATCCTCTGGCCCCAAGGGGCCATGTGTCTTTATTCTTTCTTTTTGTTTTGATAACTAGACAACACAGTGATTTTAAATGACGCATTTAAATGATAGAGTTCTTTCCAGGAAACAGTTGAAATGTCATGTTCAGAGGCGTCAGAGCTAAATTTTAAACCTGAAAATTTCCTAAATCTGCTGAGACAAAACCAAGTTTTCCTGAAATTTCAAATGATGACTATCTCTGACTCAGGTGGAAGTGTTTCTATAGGGAAAATTCTGACAGCAGAAAGAATTGTTTCCACAATACAGGCTTCTTGAACAACATTTTCGTTGTTGTTGTTGTTTTTGAAATATCTCCTCACTTCAAGTATTTTCTTATATATTTGCTTTACTTCCCTGCATTCTAATCACTTAAAAATGAATGTGGTACTAAAACAAAACTCAGGGATGATCTGTTTTGATTTTCCCCACAAAAGCAAATATGTGGAGCTCCATAACATTCTAAAATATGAGAGAAAAAATATTTTCATTAAATATTTTATGTATAAGAAAACTCACTATTTTCCAAACAGAGAACTTTAAATCAAAATTGAATAACCTCTTATTTCTTTTCAATATTCAAATTGGAAAATGATAAAAATTATCTTGTTACCAATAAAATTGAAATACTGTTCAGAAATGCAAATATGAGTTCATGTGATATTCACTTGTCAAGTCTTTAGGAATTCAAGTGTAATTTTTGTTTGATAAGTTGGTCCTTGAGTTAAGAGATTTAGGCTTTAAAACAAACAAAGTGGTTTCCAGGGATGTATCTCTGTTGATTGTCACCCCAGCACTGAAAGAGATAAGGTACTTGAGACACATGGTTATTCATTCTTCCTGCCCTTTCATTGTCCCAGGTGTCCTGGTCATGTCATTCCAAACAGTGATGTCTCTGTCCTCCTAGAGCTTACATTTCAATTGAGGGAGAGATAATGAATAAATATTTAAATTAGTAAAATAAACACACATTTTGTGATATAGTTATAAGTGCTACTGAGTAAGTATTGATGAATTAACAGGATATAAAAAGCTTGTTAGATTTCTTCTATGAACTGATTAGGGAAGATAATACTGATAAGATGACAACTAAGAAGAAAAATAATGAAATAAGAGCATGATTCTTTAAATATATGAAGGAAAAACCTACCAGGTGAAGGCATTATTTTTTTCTTTTCTTTATAAAGATCTTAAAATATTTTAATGAAGGAAAAGTGAGTGCAGAGTACTGTATACAATTGTATATACATGCATGCAATTTTTGAGGTCAATGGAAAAATCTCATTAGAGGTTTCCACTGGAAAAGTTGTTTACATTTGGGCTGTTGAATGAATAAAGGAAAAATTTTGTTTTATTAAACATTCTCTTCACTACGGCATATGTGTTACATTCCCTTTAAATAAAATTGCTGGAAAATACTAAAGTAAAACAACAGTTTCACCCCCTTGACAACTTCCAATTCTAACACTTCCAAAGAAAAATCACTTTCATTTATTTCAGTAATTTCTTCTTTTATATACCTCTATGTTTATAAATAACATGTGAGTACTTGTACTTCCGAAGGGATTATTTTTAAGAAAGCACAAGAAGGCCAACTATGCTTTGAGGAGGAGAGAAATAAAAGATGAGATCAGGAAACAGGGCTCAGACGATAATAGTTCTTATGCTCCATTGTAAATCCGTGGGTTAATAATGACAGAAATGATACTGGCAGACACTGTCCTGAAGTGAAATTTATTGCAGGTCAGATATAACAATAATAAACAAGCAATGTAAGCAGAAATCCAGACTCCATTTAGAGAATAATGTTTAATACCTATACTCCTTGATGTGAGAACTTCCCCCTTATTTTGGTGCATGATGTAAAATGACCAATTACTAACAGATGGGGCCACCATGCAGTAGAAGCTGTGGTGGTAACAGCAGTGTGAACAATAGCAGGCATTGCTGGGGACCTGGAGGCAGGGTGGGAAGCAGGTTGAAGACAGGATGGAATAAGTAGAATAGAGAATCTCAGTGACTCATAGACGTGAACCTGGACAAAATAATTATGTTTTTTAAGCCTTAAGCTGTTTCTTATAACTTGGGTGGTGATGGACAGCAGGATTTTATTCATCATTTTCGTAAATACCATTCAACTTTCTTTCCCATCAATTCTTACTGGTAGTTTTGTTTTCTTTTTTTGTTTTGTTTTGTTTTTGTTTTTTTCTTTAGAGCTCACTTAAGTATAAAAATGAATGCCAGCTTTGACCTGGAGAAGAAGGCAAAAATGTCTATGCAAGAAATATAACTATAGTGTCCTCATCTCTAAAGACTTTGGAAGTACTTCTAGTTATAACAACATAACAACTCCCATGTCAAAAGGCACAGTGTTCCTTAGCTGTCAGCAGGTTCCTCCTTACTAGGTCCATCTGTTAAGAATTTTGTCATCAATGTTAACCATACTGTGTTTCCCCATTTCCCTCTTTACCTTAAAATGTTTGATGCTCTCCTCTGTAATTGTGATTTTGGTTTTTTGACATTCTCCTATGTAGTTATGGATCTTAATCACAATTGTTTATGATTCCTGCTGCTAGACATTTGTGTTATAGACTTTTATTCCTTCCATGAATGTGCTGGATATTATTTAAAAATGCTCAATAAAGAGTTCATCAGGGGCAATCTTACACTATTCAAAAATGTATTAAGGAAATTATTCCACTCAAAAAAAAAAGAATTTTTATTCACTCAACTCTTCTTCTACAACTAGACCTTATTAGTTGAAAGTCAGTAAAAGTGTGGATCTAGAAAACACAAATACGAATTTATTTTTTAACAGAATTTTGTGTTTAATATTATGCCCAATGTATTATATAACTGGTTGAAACAAAATCATGCACATTTATTGCTACAATGTTTTTGTCACCAACTCATAACAACTGCCTTTGTGCACTAAGAAAGTTAAAATTTTTCATTGTATTATTTTAAAAGAAAAACATCACAAAATTTTCATATTTAATAAGATATTCTTGAAAGTATTTAAAATCCTCCCCTTAACATTTCTCTCTAACTACTTATTAAAGTCAGTGCAGGCATGTGATAAACATAAACTTTAGCTGATAAAATCTTTGAAACATTTATTCCTTTCAGTTTGTGTATATAAAAGTAGAGGAAGGACTAACATCTTCTGGGAGTGGACGGGAATAGCTGTAAAAGCAATGCTACTTACTGTATCAAGGTCAACTACATGATTCAACCACATTTGATTCACACTAATTGTTACTTCTTACATCTTGACCAAATAGAAACAAGTAATTCAGTAATATTAATCTCATGACTTTTCAGTCAGGAAGTCTATTTAGGATAATAAAAGGCTTCAATTAATTAATGACTTAGAGATTTTTTTAGATATTTTTATTAGGACTGTCTTTCAAAGGAGTTTTACTTTCAAGACAAATATATACACAGATGAAGACAGAGAAATATCAGAGCTTTGACCACTAGGCTCTGTAATGATTACTGAGATGAGTGAGAAAAGATGGTTTAAAACAATCACTTTTATACATTAAGTTCATTTTACAAATAACTAAGCTTCCAAGGTGCAAACTAACTGTGCTAAATGTAAAATATACATCAGTAGCAAATTAATAATATAAAAACCTTATGATTTCTCCCCTACCCAGATAAGTATGTTATGAATGAAACTTAAAATTTTCAGATGAGTTTTCCATAAGTCATTGAGAATTTGTAGATTAACTCTGTATTTATATACCTGGGTGCCAGGACACAAAAAGACCCTTTGAACCATGCAGCCAGTTATGGTTTGCTTCACTTCTACTCATGTTGCAATTTATCAGCGTTTTAACTTATTGTGCCTTATTTATCATTATTATTGTTAGTATTATTGCTATTATTATTGTTGTTATTATTGTTATTATTATTTTAACCTTGCAATGATCAGTCACTAGTTTGTGAAGATGTGCTATAATTTTGTAGAATGTTATTTTAAGGAGAAATATATTTAATCATTGCAGAAAAGTGTCACTGCTATCATTTGAATGTGTCTCCCCAAAATTCATGTGCTGGAAACTTAATCTCCAAATTGATTTGTTAATAATATTCGGAAGTGGGACCTTTGGGACTTAATAGGAATTTGATGAGGTCATAAGGGTGGGGATGCAATGATGGGATTAATTACTGTATAAGAGAGAGTAGAGTTAAACATTCCTTTCCTGTCTCACCACGTGATACCCTCCACCGTGTTATGATGAAGCAAAAAGAGCCTCACCAAATGCTAAAAAAATACTATTGCCATACACTTGAACTTCTCAGCCTTGAGAACTGTGATCCAATAAATTTTATTATTTATAAATTACCTAATCTCAGGCATTTTCTTATTGCATAACAAATGGATAAAGATAATTACCAAAGCTTTTCTGGAAAGAATTGGCTTGTGCAACTAGGGATTACTGTATAATGTATTAGCATCTTGAGATTAGAATAAGGTATCAGCATATTTTCCAATTAATTCTCCTAGGAGTGAGCAGTTTAAAATAGAGAATAGTTATTATCCATGCTCAATTTTTGGATTGTGTCAATTAATTTTGAAGATAGAATTATAATATAGCTCTAAAGAAGTTAAAAGAAAAAGAACTTGATTTCTAATTGAAAGAACCATTCTCTGAACTGTTAGAAATCCATAGTTAACTACATTAATATTCTGCTTATCTCACAAAAAAAGAACCAAATTTCTATAGAGTCTTTATAGTGTAAACAAATCAAAACCCTGTGAGTCCTCTTCGCTACTTCCCCCTCCTTTACTTTAAACTCCTCTCTATTCAAAAGATTTTAAGAACTCAACTTTGGGTAAAATAGTAGGATACATGCCTAAAACACATTCTCAGGCCCATTTAAAATTTTTTTTTTTTTCTAATTAGGTATGCATGACAGCAGAATGCATTTCAACTCATTGTACACAAATGGAGCACAACTTCTCATTTCTCTGACTGTACACAATGCAGAATCACACCATTTGTGCAATCATACATGTACCTAGGGTAATAATGTCCTTCTTATTCCACCATCCTTCCCACCAACACACCCTCTCCCCTCCCATTACTCCCCTCTCCTCAAACCAAAGTTCCTTCATTCTTCCCTAGTGACAAACCACCCCCCTCCCTATCTGGATCATCATCTGTATATCAGAGAGAACACTTGGCCTTTGGATTTTTGGTATTGACTTATTTTGCTTAGCATGATATTCTCCAACTCCATCCATTTACCTGAAAATGCTATAATTTCATTTTTCTTTGAGGCTAAGTAATATTCCATTGTGTATATGCACCACATTTTGTTTATCCATTTATTTGTTGAAGGGCATCTAGGTTGGTTCCATAGTTTAGCTATTGTGACTTGAGCTGCCATAAACATTGATATGGCTTTGCCACTATAGTACGCTAATTTTAAGTTCCATGCTGATTTTCAGTCCGGCCAAGGAATGAGATAGCTAGATCAAATGGTGGGTCCATTCCAACTTTTCTGAGGAATCTCCATACTGCTTTCTACAGTGGTTGTACAATTTGCACTCCCACCAGTAATGTATGAGTGTACCTTTTTCCCCACATCCTCGCCAACACTTATTGTTGCTTGTATTCTTGATGATTGCCATTCTAACTAGAGGAACATGAAATCTTAAAGTAGCTTTGATGTGCATTTCTCTAATTGCTAGAGATGTTGAACATATTTTTCATATATTTGTTGATCGATTGTACTTCTGTGAAGTGTCTGTTCAGTCCTTAACCCATTTATCGACTGGGTTATTTGGGATTTTTTTTGTGTGTGTGAGTCAAACCCACATAAATACAGTTATCTCATACTAGAAAAGGCACCAAAAACATACATTGGAGAAAAGATGGCCTCCTCAACAAATGATGCTGGGAAAACTGAAAATCCATATGTAGCAAAATGAAATTAAACAGCTGTCTCTCACCCTGCACGAAAGTCAACTCAAAATGGATCCAAGGACTTAGGAATTAGACTAGAGACCCTTTGCCTAATACAAGAAAAAGTAGGCCCAAATCTTTATCATGTTGACTTAAGACCTGACTTCCTTAACAAGACTCCTAAACGCAAGGAATAAAATCAAGAATCAATAAATAGGATGAATTCAAACTAAAATGTTTCTTCTCGGTAAAAGAAATAATCAATAATGTGAAGAGAGAGTCTACTGAATGGGAAAAAATCTTTACCACACCTACATCCTATAGAGCACAGATTTCCAGGATATATTAAAAACTCTAGCCCATTTTTCCTTCAGTAAATGTGACTTCTGTGTTATTTCTCTATTGAACTGAAATTTGTTTAGAGTCAGAGAAAGCAATATGAGTATATACACTATGGAATTCCCATGAAAACATGTGATATGCCTTGTAAATGTGTGTTTAACACCCTTCGTTCGAGGTGTGGGGATTGAATCCAAGCCCTCATTGATGTCAGGCAGGCACTCTACCACTGAATCATATCCACAGCCCGTGTTTGGCATGTTTTTAACATGTAGCATGTCAAATTCATGATGGAAGACTGTCCATGAAATTTCCTAACATTTTGCCTTACATGAGTGGATTCTAAAATATTTGATTAATAATAGAATATTTCCTGGAAAATACGCTGCAAATATGGCAAGTACCTGCCAACTGTTACTGACTTTTTTGTATCTAAATTTTTACACAAGCATGTCAAAAAAGAAATCATGTAGGGAATTTAAATGATCATACAAGTAAACATTATCTATATGTAGAATATAAACAATACATATTTACTTATGCATTGTTCAAATTTAAGCCATGTTTGTCTCAAATCCTGTCTTTATACAGCCCAGTTCCTTGAAGACAGCCATACTCTCTGTAGCTGTCCCTTTGTATCAACCCACGCTAAACTTTCTATCCCAGCAGCTTTCATAAACACTGCTACTGAGATACTCCCATCCCTGTGGGCCATTATCCTGTTGTCAGGATACTTATTAACTGCTCAGACTGGTGCAACCCCTGCTACTTCTGCTTGGACCAGGAGAAACCCAAAGGCTATCCATCTGCTGCCTTCCCTCCTTCCTCTGCTTTCTGCTCCAGTCAGCCTCCAGCCTTCCAGATGGAAGGTAGACACCAGCTGCTCCTGTACTGTAGAATAGGATCTCTCAAATACTATGTAGAAGAAAAGTATAAATTTTATAATTTGGTTTCATTTTCAACCAGCACAATGTCATGTTTATATAAAATTCAATAAGATAAATTACTAGAAAAAGAAAATAAAAATACAGAAAAATGTATATGCACATATAACCCTTATTCTTTGCTCTTATTTGATATAAAAATATCTTGAAATTGCCAGTGCTTACACAAAATTTCTGCACTCATATTGAGTAGTCCAGAATCTACCCTTTGGGTAGCATTGTTTTGGGACACACATGAACTATTTCCATGCACTAGAGTGGGCTGACAGAGCTCTTCAGAGAGCATCAAACCTAGAGATGAGATACAAGGATCATTTTTTGTCCTAATTCTCTATAGGTAAGAAGTTTAGGAAAATTTCATTTACACACTTTTGAGGAATTAAAAATTGCAAAACTCTTCTAAAGGCGAGTTTAAGATGAGTGGTAGATCCTACAACTATATATTCAATATGTCCTATTAATTTTTTAAAAAAATGTATTAAAAATATCACATGGTCATATATATTTAATATTAACATTGTAGAATATTATGCAGTCTTTAGAAGCTCTGTTTATCTCAATAGGCAAATTGATATATTTCTACAAATAAAGAAAACTAAGCACGGTATCATACATTATCTCCTCAGAGGAACCCTCTTATATTTTAGTGTGGCTGTTATCCATATTCAGCCTTATCAACTGTTTAAAGTTTATTTATTTTAAATGTTTTCTTTTTCTCCCAAAATTTAGATTTCATGAGCTGTTGGCCATTTCAACCATTTACTCAGTTTCCCCAAACCAGGCTGATGAGGGGATTGAAAAAAGATGAACAAACACGAAAGTAGAGAAAGTGGGACTTGGTTCAGCTGAACTCAGATGGTGACAAGAAGCAGACTCCACTTATTTGTTACATAGGTTTTTATAACCAAAGGATTCATTGTTAGAAATTTACTTTAAAACAGATCCTAGGTGAAAAGTTTGAATAACCCAATTATAGTTTGTGCCCAAAATCCTCCACCCCTGGGCGGCTGGCTGGCATTTGAACCTTAGGTCATGAACTGATCAACTCCATGGCAACCACGGAATTTCCCTTTGAGCAGGATCACCATACAACTAGGGGGTTTTCTTGGTGCCTTTGCACTGAGAGATACCCAAGGGAGTTTTCAGCCTCTGTCTCTGAGCAGTTCAAAGACCCATAATTCATTGGCAGCTCCTGTCAATGAGCAAATATGTACTTTATTGTTCTATAAGTGTGGCAGATATACAGAACTTGGGACACAGTAGTCCTTCAACAAGTAATTGCCATATTAGTGAATAATTAAGAAAAGCATAAAAATTTAGGAATAATAAACTTTTGTTATTCTACAGTTTTCTGAAGTTTATTTGGCAAGTTATTCCTCAATACAATCTTTCATATTACAAGCACAACATTATGTTTGAGAAAGGATAATCTAAGTTTTTTTAATTACCGATAAACTGGAAATTTTTCTATCATTTACTATAAGGGATGTCTACCTTTGAATAGTGCTGTTCTATATTCAAAGGAAGTAATTAAAGTCTCCTTGTGTTTACACAAATTTTGATGGCTTTTTTTTTTTTTACTTTGTTTATTTTCTGCTTTATGTTTCATAGATGACAATTTCTGTGCCATGAGACAGGATTCTCTGCAACTCTGGAATTGCTCTCCAGAGTGTTCTTTGTGGAATGTCAATTAATTTATTGATTTTTTAAGGCTGGATTAATGCATTTCATGACCTAAAGCACTTTTCTCTCTTACTGTACTTCACTCTATTGTGTTTTATTTTGTTTACTCTAAAATCCCAAATGTTGCTGAGGTTCATTCCTAGTTTTCCAAAACACTGTCACATAAAGAATGAAATTTCCCACAAATTGACAAAGAAATTCTCTCTTAATTATCTGGTTCAGTGGGAAAAAAATCAATTTCATTTATTTCTTTACCCATTATAGTTTCTTGTTAATCACAAGTTATTTTATAATTATCATGAAGATAAAATTCTACCCTTAATTATGTCTTTGATGGCAAGATCATAAAAAGGAATTCTTTGGTTTGTATGTTGTACCATCTGCCATTTTACATTTAAGCTTGATTCTGTTACCTACTTTAGAACATTTTTCACCCTTTTTCTTCTTTCATCAGAGTTTTAATTGTCTTGGATACTAAATTGGGTATGTTGGGATAGATGAAAATACTGTACTAGGAATGAATGTTATATCTCATTCTTTGCAGAATTTCCATGGTTTCCAGTACAAACATATAATCCTGGTTGCTTCACAAAAGAAAGAAAATAGGGGAGAATAATTCCCCTGAGCTCTGAATTGAGCAGACAAACATATTGAAATATTCATCAATTTTAATCTGTTGCCTTACTTAGGAAAAAGTTTTCACCCTCTGTCTTCTTGATATTTTTGCCCAAAAAGTTATTTTTCTGAGGACTTGTCTTGTTATGCATTATATTAGGATGTTTAGAAACATCTCTGACCTCCACCCACCAGAAGTGCTAGCAAATTCTTGCCCCACCCCATTAACCCAAAAATGACACTAGGATCAGTGGCAATATCATTCCTGAATACAACTGAGTACCATAGCTTTAGGGACTAAAACAAGATACATGGTAAACCCCACCAGCATAAAATCATTTTATAATTCTCACCCATGGCCTGCATGAAGAGGGAATAAGTAACCCTCTGAGGTGTGGGCCAGTTGGAAATAAAAGGCTGGGAAAGTAGTATTAAGAAATAAAAGAAGATGCAAGAAATGTAATTTAACGTGAGGGCTTGATGGGTGGAAAAGACCTGATGAATCTGATTCTAACAAAGTAAAAAAGCCGACAAATGCTTTATAGTGAAACACACCAAAGGAATTTATTGTGAGGAAGGATTTCTCAAGGTAAACAACAATGGAGAGGCCATGGGGAAGTTGGCCTGATCAGAGTCTTACCACTTGAACAGTAATCCTTCCTCCCTCAGGCAGCTGGTGCCTCAAGGCTACGTGCAATGGTATGGCTTTCCACCTCCAGGGAGTTGGGTTTGAACCTAGGGCTGTCTAAACCAATAAATTACCTGGTATCACAGAATTCTTATTGAAGCAGGACGTTTGCCAAGACAACAGAGCAGTCTCAGATTGGTGAGATAATACCTAGATTTCTCCTAGGGGCTCACCTCCGTTTAAACATGGCTCACACCCACCCACAGTTCATTTGCAGCTTCCAACATACACTCACTCTGGTTTTCATATAAAGGCAAAAATCACTTGTAAGAGTTGTTATTGTCTCTTGTCAACAGCATTCATCAATACATGGGACCAGCTAGAGAGTCAAGGGCTTTGTTTTCTAAACTTTAATGTGTATACAAATTATGTAGGTGTTGGTTTTAAATGAGATGCTTGAACTTCGCATCCAAGAAATTCCAATTCAATAGTTTTTAATGGAGCCTGTAAAATGGAGCATATGACATCCAACCACAGAAACCAAAGTCAGAATCAAATACCTTAATACAAAAAAGAATGAAAAATTTGGTAGGAGTTGTCAAACACCCAAGATAAAAATTAGTGCAGTTAAGAGGAAAAAAAAAAAAAAAAAAAACCAACATGGGAAAGAATGTAATCTTCAGAGAGAAAATGCCTTGCTTTAGAGGATAACTAGATTTTTTTTTTCCTATATGAAAGAGATTTCAACAAATAAGTTGAGACTGTATTTCTCTGATATTAAGTTCTACTTATATCCCTGAGGTGACATAGAATTACAAGTCATGCACAAACAATGAGCAAAATCTTTGGGTGGAAAATTGTGGTTGTTACCTCAAGTGGTAGTTTTAAATAACATTCTATTGAACACATTTAAAGTAACAGAAGCTGAACTGGCTTTTCTACAGAGCATTGGTTAGAAGCCATATCCAGTCAATGCAATGGATGTTGATGTTGAAAAGATGTAACCGAGTATAGCATTTGGCAAGTTAGTTGCTTTCTCAGAGGACATGAAAAGAAGCCCATAGAGGCTTTGTATTGATTTTACCTGGCCATTCTCAGGAAAACTTACACTGGATCTGCAAGAATTCAGTGCTCTTTCTCAAACCTCTGCTGACACAATCTCATCAGCTCTTTGCAAACAGTGATTACTGGACACAGTCATTTCTGTCAGCTGAATGAGGAGTTCTTTTGAAAGATGCATTACCCAGGATACTCTTTTCAGGCTCCTTTATCAAGCAAGCAGTTATGCTGAAATTTCAACAAACACTACTAAAGAAGCAGATGAGAGGTGTAGCAAGGGTTCTTATTTTTCAATTTGGAATTTAAATTCAAGTACTTTGTTAAATGTGTGCACCATGAAGGCAGGGCTGGTTTGGACCTGCTTTACATACCTCTATCTCCTTCAATAGTTGCATGAAGAAATTTAGAGGAACTCAGTGTGCTGATACTGAAAAGAAAGAACAATTCAAGCTTTTTCTTAAACATTTCTAAGCAGACCTAACATAGATAAATGAACACAACTCACTTTCATCCAAGGCCAATTCCTCCATTTATGTTCTCCACCCCATGTTACCTACTCAAAGTATTCTTTCCCCACTCCTTCATGCATCACTGTGTTTCTCTTGTCTAGTGGACCATAATGGTAGCATACAAATAGGTTGCTTCACATACTGTTGGGAAAAAAACTAAAAAAAAAAAAAAAAAAAAAAAAGAGGAAAATAAAAACTCCCTTGCCTTAATTTCATTCTCCAAATCTATTCATGTTTCCTTTTACAAAAGGTATTACTGACACTTCCACTTTTAATTTCTACCTACCTATAGGGTCTCTTGAGTCCTCCTCAGTCAGGTATTTGCTTTTATGAGTTCAGTGAAGGAGCTCATGTTAAGATCAATAGACATGCATATTTTACTCAATATAAAATTCAATTCTCAATCGTCTTCTTGACTTGACTCATTTGAAGTATTTGAGAAGAATGATTACCTTCTCCACTTTAAAGTACTCTTCATTTGCCTGTTGTATGCAGAATTACTATATCTTACCCTTCAGAGTTTCTGTTCAACCATCATTTCTTGTTTGTTCACATCTCTTCAACCCTTTAGATTTCGAATGACCAGACCTCAGTCTTTGGATTGTTTCTCTTCTTTATTTGCATTCATTTATTTATATTCTCATCTGTTTCAGTTCCACCTATTCATTGTCTGTCAGTAGATTATCACTGCCATTTCTACTTTGCTAGCATGTTTGCAATGTCATATTAACTGCTCTCTTACTCCATCCTTCCCTTCCTTCAGTCTATTGCAATGTGGTAGTCACAATGATTCCTTTAAAGTGTAGTCAGATCATCTCACTGTCCTTCACAATTTCCAGAGGCTGCTCATGTCATTCAGAGTGACATCAAAAGTCTTTAAAATGATTTTCGAGGCCTTAGGGAGACTTACTTCATAATGTCTTTAACCTTCTCTCTTCTCCACTTTCACATTCCACAGCAGACGGAATGTTTCCTTGCTTGCCTGGAATGCATGAGGTGCGCTGCTGCCTCAGAACATTTATTTGTGCTCAAAGTTTTACCTGAGAAACTCTTCCAGGTTTATATATGATCTGTGACCTCACTTCCTTCAAGTTATTGCCTAATGTTTTCCCCATGCATTCCTTCATCTCTCTCAATCTCTTCCCAACTGCTTCACTATTCTTCTGAGCACTTTCATATTTCTTTAGTTCATTTTGACTCATCTATTTCTTTGCACTCAGTTGTATCCTTTTGAGGGCAGACATTTCTGTTCATTGTATCTTATATATTCAGAACCTAGGACATTGTCTCAAATTTGTTATGACCCTCAATCAATGATTGTTTAATGAATTTATTGTAACTAAAGTCACATACATAGGTGTTTATGGTGTAAGGGAGAAATAATAATAGCCTAAGAAGTTTTTTATGTCAGGTTCATTAAAAGACCTTTTATTATTATTGTTGCTCATGTGAAATATAATGTGTCAGTGTTTTTATGCACATTAATACACAAATGACATTAATTGTTATGCTTAGGTGTTGCACAATAGTAGAATAGCTCTCCATCACTATTATATTTGATTTGTTAGCAGTGAGGGAGAAAGCAACCTCTTGACATAAAGGAAGACTATCTTATTAGATCTCACAGAAGTTCTGATTCGTATGGGTTTCTGATACAAATAATAAATTCATATCACGATAAATTGGGTAGTGTATGTGTGTCTGGAAGTGTACGGAAACACTTCTATACACTGTGTATGTGTGTGCAAATGTGAGCACTCATAGAAGACCAAACTTTTATTGTAAACATTTTAGAAAGGAAAAAGAAAAAAGAGAAGAAAGGAGAATAAGTATGCTAATAAGTTATAATTTTAGCAATTATAAGGACTGAAATAACAGGGTTACATGAATTTTTGAACACACAAAAAATAGCAACTACGTACTCTTAGAAGCTGGATAACCTCATAATACATGTTATCAGTTGTCTCTTCAGTCAGGCTTGGAATGTTTCTGGACATAATTGTGTGCACAGTGTTCAAGGCAGAATTTGATCAAGAAGCACTGGGGATGAAGGCTCCTTATTCAGCTGATCTGTAAAGGTAAATTTATTTTGGTAAGCAAAGAGTCCTGGTTTCCAATCTCAAACTAGAATTTCTGCTGACACCTGATTGATAATGGTGTATCTATGAACTTCCATAGAAACCATGATGTATTATAAGTTTGAGCTCCATTAATCTCCAGATATAGATCTTAATGAGCTATTGGTGCCATAGAACATGATGCATCTGACAGTCTAGCTAAAAGCAGGTTACACTCTATATACTATATCATGAGCATTTTTCTTGTGATACATAAACCTGGCTCTAGGCCATGTCTTTACAATAGAATTTACCTGACTGAACAATTCACTTGATATGATTTGTTGTGACCTGTCTACACAATTCTCTTGCAGTGGATGTCTTAATGAGCCACAGCAAATTGGACAGACCAATTCATAGCTGCTGTCATATACTCTAGACACAACCTCAATTACAGTTATAGATTGCTTCTAAGCATTGCTCATTGAAAGTGATTCAAACAATAGCATAGAATGTTCTCATTAATTCCTTTATCAAATTGAGAACATATCAGACATTTCTGCACTGAAGCTATTGCTTCACCTATTGGGATATTGCATAATCTGATTGACAGTAATTGCTAGCATATATTCCAATTATCTAATTAGTAATTGTTATCACATATGCTACCAATTATTAAAAAAAAAAAAAAAAAACAGAAGACATGAAAATTAGCACTGATTTAGAGGCTCCATTCAAACCCATCACTGGATCTTGGAACTTCACACAGGGTTGCTTCAAAAGTGTATCTTGAGTTATGATGTATATATGGCCTAGGATACAGTTTTCATGAATTAACAATACTTTTTAAGTTAACATGATTTTAGCAACCATAAAATTATTGAAAACAAAAATAGAAAAGTGATAGTCAAAATGAAATGCAAAAGTAAAATCTATATCAAAATTAAGTTAATCTATAATTCTAAAATTTCTCCTTTTTTAACTAAGAGAATTAAGGAGCTATTAGAATGATATTTTTCCTCTTTAATTTTTTTATGTTTTGAAAATATTAATTGAGGACCACCGATAAGAAGTATTGAATATAAAGACCTTGGCAGATAAAACAAGAAAAGATAATTACGACTACTGTATGAATGACAGTAATGTGCACAATCATATTACAAATCATGATGTGATGCTTTAAAAGAAAGAATTACTGACAAAGATCATCTTTTTGCCCAAACCTTCTCAGGTTCCTTCATACTCTCAAGTAGGTCCTGACTTTTGGGGCTTCTGTATCTATTTCTACAATGTTAAATTTTTAAAAGTGTTATAGTCAGCTACTTTGTTGCTATGACTAAGTGACTGAATCAGCACAACTGTAAAGGAGGAAAGGTTTTTTTGAGGGCTCATGGTTTCAGAGTTCTTAATCCATAGAAGGCCGGCTGCATTCCTTCAGGCTCCAGGTGAGGTAGAACATCATGGTGGGAGAGGGTGGTGGAGGGAAGCAGCTTACATCATGGTGATTAGGAAGGGGGAGAGAGAGAGAGAGAAAGAGAGAGAGAGAGAGAGAGAGAGAGAGATGTCAGGGGCGGGCTCTGAGGGCCCCAGAGCCACACCGTGGCCTGATCGCTAAGATGGTGCCTGGCAGCTTGCCAGACATAGCTGCACTCGTAAACAAGTTTTAGGAAGTAACTCTGGTTGGCTGTTGTACATGAGGCAATCCTGGTATCTGCCTGGAGACTGTTCCTTGATAGGCTGACTTTCCTGGTAGTCTACTCTCTGATAGGCTGATGTTCTCAATATAAGTCTGAGACTTGCGAAATAAAGCCCTCTTTTGGTTCCTGTGATGAAGAAAAGCGTACGCGTTGTGATTGCCCACCGCCCGCAGGCGGTGGGCGATCATAAGTGGTGCCGAAACCCGGGACCTCGAGTTATAAAGAAGAAACTGATCAGTCCCAGTCTCTGTTACAGATGCGGAATTGCCAGTGTTACTATCAAGAAACAGGAGAGAATTTGGCATCACAGTGGCTATGGTCACTGCAATAGTGGTTTCTGCAACAGCAGCACTAGCAACTGCCATACCTACAGCAACAGCAGTCAATCACTTGGCCGAAAATACAGCTACAGCCTTACAGACTAAAGAGACCCTAAACCAACATCTAACAGCAGGCATACTCCTTGTAAATCAAAGAGTGGACTTACTACAAGAACAAGTGGATATCTTGCAAGAACTTTTGGGACTGGGATGTGTTTATCCTTTAAGAGCAGTGTGTGTCACCCCTATTGCTTATAATAACCTTAGCTCTGTGGTTATGTTATCTAAAAATCTCTCTGTCTACCTTACTGGTAATTGGTCATCTACGTTCGATACTCAGAGTCAATGCTACCAGGGTTCAAGTTGCATCGGTATCCGAGATGTTCTCTTTGTTAACAGTGGGCTGGAACAGTAGCTGTTCTGATTATTATCTGCTTAGGGATAGCCTATGTTATACGCAGCCAAATCAGAGCTCGCCAAGATGCCCGATGTCATCAATAGGCTATAGTACAGACTTTGACAGCCATTGAGACAGGCACATCCCCTCAAGTATGGCTAAGCATGCTGGACCAGTAGTCAAAGACGGGTAAGATCCGTGGAAATGCATACCAACCTAAGACAGGGTTCTGACGCCTGGAGGTCAGAATTCCAATGACGGGTAAGGATGTAATTTGCCATGGACAACCTAAGACAGGCATGGTCCCAAGTAATCTTTTCTTTATTTAAAGAATAAGGGGGAGATGTCAGGGGCGGGCTCTGAGGGCCTCAGAGCCGCACCGTGGCCTGATCGCTAAGATGGCGCCTGGCAGCTTGCCAGACATAGCTGCACTCGTAAACAAGTTTTAGGAAGTAACTCTGGTTGGCTGTTGTACATGAGGCAATCCTGGTATCTGCCTGGAGACTGTTCCTTGATAGGCTGACTTTCCTGGTAGTCTACTCTCTGATAGGCTGATGTTCTCAATATAAGTCTGAGACTTGCGGAATAAAGCCCTCTTTTGGTTCCTGTGATGAAGAAAAGCGTACGCGTTGTGATTGCCCACCGCCTGCGGGCAGTGGGTGGTCATAGAGAGAGAGAGAGAGATTAGGAGGGAGGGAGAGAGAGAGAGAGATTCCACTCACCAGATACAAATATATATACCCCAGAGCCATGCCCCAATTTCCACCTTCTCCAATCATACCCTACCTGCCTCTAGTTACCACTCAAGTTAATCCTATCATGGATCAATTCACTGATTAGATTAAGATTCTCAAAACCCAATCATTTCTATCATTTCTCCTCTCATCTTTCTTTCATTGTTCTACATGTGAGCTTTTGGGGGACATCTCACATCTAAACCATAGCAATAAGAGTGTGCCAAGTCAGTTTATCTTGAATTTTTTATTTCTGAGCATGTTCCATATTTGATCAGATCCCTTACCATTCTCAAGGTGATATGTGATTAGGTTGGCCCGACTTTACCAAGAATCTTTTTAAATCAGAATCTTATTAATTTTATTCTGGCTTAATGTTATCAATCTTAATAAGCCAGAATCCCCCTGTGTTGACCAGCTTTTCATTGCTATGACAAAAATACTCACAATACAAATTTAAGGAGGAAAAGTTTATTTTGTCTCACAATTTCACAGATATCAGTCCGTGGTCAGCCAACTCCATTGCTTTAGATATCATGCAGTAGAACATCATGGTGGAAGGTCATAGTAGAAGTAATCAACTCAGCTCCTATCAGTCAGAAAGGAGGGAGAGAGAGAGAGAAAGAAAGAAGGGAGAAGAGAGGCCAGGAACATGATCCAAGGGAATGTCTCCAGAGACCTACTTCTGTAAACCATACCCAAATTTCAAGAGTATTTTTCTTTTCCCAGTAGTCCATTCAAATTATTAATCCATCAAGTGAATAAATTCACTGATGCTGTTAGAGCCCTCATGATCCAATCACTTACCTAGAGGTCCACCTCTGGACACTGTTGTACTGGAACTATTCAACACATGTACTTTAGGGGGACATTTCAGATTCAAACCATGATACTCCCTAAACCTTTTCCTTGATATTTTCAATCCACTGCCTCTAATCCTGTACCTTGGCTATAAATTATCACTTTTCCTTTTGTGTTCGGAGTTGAGTCAGATCTCTTTCTGCTACTACAAAAACCCTTTTTATACCCTCCTGAAAACCTATTGTGATAGTCTTTGTTAAATAAAATCTGCCTTACCATTCATTAACAAGTGCTGTGAATATTTTTATCTTTAACAACACTAAGCATTGAATGCATTAGTATAGATACCAGTTTTAGCTCTGTGAGGACACAGACAATTAAATTAATGGTACAAAATTTCAATTCATTCTTGAAGGATAGGATTTCATCTGGTAGAGATAGAAATAAATGAAAGCTCTTTCACACAGAACAAATGGCAGGAAGAAAGCTGATTTTTATGTGACAGCAAGCCATGTATCCACTCTAACATCTCAACAGAAAATTTAAATAATAAAGTCTTGCTTGTCTGTAAATAAAATGGTGAATATTCAAAAGCTCTCTACCCTTTGTTTCTACTGTGTCTTGAGGAAAATATTAAAAATATACAATTGATATTTTAAAAGCAAATTGCACCACAATGTATAATATAAAACCTAATGATTGCCAGAAATCTCTCAGGATAAAGTGACATTGATTATTTAACTTTTTGTGCCTTAAGTGTTTTTCCATGTTATGAATCCTACTTATGCTAGGGTTGTGTAGTAAAGCTACAATATACTTTCCCAATTTTTTTTTTTTTTTTTTTTTTTTTTTTGTGGTGCTGGGGATTTGAACCCAGGGCCTTGTGCTTGTGAGGCAAGCACTCTACCAACTGAGCTATATCCCCAGCCCTACTTTCCCAATTTTAATTTACTATAGTCTTACTCTGTAATCCCAGCATTTCCTCATTCTAATTCATATTTTGCACCAGTTCCTAATTAATCTTTTCAAAAATTATTTATGCAGGTTTCATTTAAAAACAATGTTTATTGATTACCTACTATGTTATAGCTCCTCTGCTAAGTACTGGGAGGATTGTAGCTTTTTTGGATCATATATTCTGCAACTAGACCATCCTCCTATATTAAAAATCTAAAATGATTTTTCTTTCTTTTTCAATAAAACTTTCCAATACTGATTTCATTCTGAGTCAGAATATCCCCAAAATAAGTATTTTTAAGCAAGTTTATCAAGTATGAAGATTAATCTCTGAATATAAACTTAACAACAAAAAGTAATAATCCAATCTATAAATCGGCAAATGATCTGAATATACACTTTAAAAAATAGGATGAACAAATGGCCAATAAATGTATGAGACAAATGCTCAATACCTTTAGCTATCAAGGAAATGCAAATCAAAACTACAATGAGATTTCAACTCACCCCATTTTAATAGTTATCATTTAAAAAACTACAAAAACTGTTGAAGTTGTAGAAAACAAGAAATCCTTATGTACTGTTGTTGGGAATGTAAATTAGTACCATCTCTATGGACAACAGTATAGAGGTTCCTTAAGAAAATAAACTACCATATGACCCAGCAATCCCACTCCTACGAATATATTCAAAGGAAAAGAAGTCATTATAGAAATTAGATACCTGCATACCCAGGTTTATTGAAACACTATTCACAAAAACCAAGATATGGAATCAGCTAGGTGTCCATTAACAAATGAATGGATAAAGAAAATATGGAACATATGTATGAGGAAGATTCATGTGGCCATGAGGAGTCATAAAAGACCATTATTTGCAGAAAAATATGGAATTGGAATACATTATTTTAGGCAAAGTGAGTGAGACACAGAAATACAAATATTTCATGTTCTTTCTTTTATGTGGCATTTTAAAAATAATCAAACAAAATTAGAAGACTATAGAGTTTTGAAATTGGGTCAGGGCAGGGGAAAGGAGGAGCTCACAGGAAGAGGAGGGTAGAAGAAAAAGAAGGGGGAGAGAATATGATCAGTGCTCAATGTATACATGTATGAAAACACCACTGTAAAACTCAATCTAAGTAATGAATATGTGTTAATAATTGTACTTATTGAAAATCAAATTAAATCAAATAATGGAAAGCATTTCAAAGACAAATGCCTAGTAGATCAAGTTTATTTACTCTTCTATTTACTACTTACTTATAATTTTACCTTTTACAAATAATTTTCACAAATCACTCTAAAGGTTAAATGTGTATGGGCAAACCTTATTCAACTATCATAGAATACACTCTTCCACATATCAAATTTATACATACACTTTAATGTTACCTGAAATTTAAACTCTTTTTCATAATTTTCTTTACCAAATTAATATAGCCAAACTAGACCTATCCAGCTTTGACACTTCTCTACACAACTGGGCATATGATTATATTTATATATTAATCAAAACTAACCCAATGTCAGTATTGGCAGATGATTTAAAAATACGAATGCTTTATTTACAGCTGAGAGAATGCTAGTGATTCTGAAGGTCTTTATAGATGGTAGTGATAGTGTTGAACAATAATCATTAGGACCTACAAGTAAAGTTGGCATGATTGGAAATGAATACTAAGTGCAACATAGATACTAAGCCATTGTCAATAGTTTCATGCATGGTAAGACCAAGACACAATAGATTCAGGCAGATCTTGGTAGCACCAGTGGAAATATATCACAAACAAAATAGGAGAACTTTTAAAAGAAACACTAATTATTTGATTAAAAAGAAGAAAATTTTATGTACTCTAAAAGATCAACAATTGCTAGAAGTCCAAAAACCCCACAAAATTCATATTTGATGACTTACCTTCAATAAGATAATTGAAGGAACTTTTAGTGGATGATTAGCATTACATGTGGCCATGAGAATAGATGACACTGTAAGAGACTAATAGTAGAGAGCTTGCACACTCTTGTCTCTGTCATGTGAGATCACAGAAAGAAAGTTGTCCTGGAAAAGACATCAAGAGAGTTCTACCAAAACATGATTGTATTGATACCCCTTAGTATTCCAGCATCCAGAATTGTGAGAATACAAAATTTTATGGTATACACCACCCAGTCTATAGTATTTTGATATGGCAGCCTGAGCCAATTAATTTAAGAATGCACAATATGAGGTGGTATGATAGAGCCCTTATTTCAAATGTGCTAAATAAATTACATACATGGTAGATTAGACAAATGGAAATAAAGTAAAGAAAGGGGGAATAGGATAATGAAAGACAGTGAAATGAATCTGAAATAGTTTTCCTATGTACTTACATAAGTACACCATAATGAATCCCACCATAGTGTACATCCATAAGAATGGGATACTAATTAGAATAAAATATAGTTCATGCTTGTATAATTATATCAAAATGAATTCTATTGTCATGTATAACCAAAAATAACCAATAAAAGAAATGAAAAAAAAAAGTAGGAATGGAGAAAAATGACATATACATCTATTCTAGCAACTGAAAGAAAAAATGTTCAACTGGGTGGAATGAGGAGTTCACATGTCTAACTAGCCACTAAGAGAAACACTCCTTGATATAGAAGGAAAAGAAAAGCAGAAAAGCATGCAGGAAAAAACACAAACTACAAAACAAACTGAAATTAGCTTATTCTCAGAAAATAACCTTTGCTGATTTAAGTTCATGAGTGTTCTCAGAAATTATTGGAATCACAATATATTTGAATTTCCATTGTTTTAATTTTATTCCAAGGAACCAACTACATAGTAATACCTTGGTTAAAATTATAATCCATATTATAATTTAGATTTTTTTACTGAACTATTTGGTAAAATGACAGGTTTTATTTTAATTTACTTCCTCAACATTAGCATTTTAATACTTTATGTTTACATTTACCTCTGAAATATGAAATTGTGTTTGTTAAAATGTACATAAATTTGGAATCCCCTTATAAAGTAAGGGATGATTGCTTGAATAATCATAAAATAGCTTTCAAAGGCTAAATTGTCATTGTGGCTGAAGATTCTACATAATGACATATAAATTAGATTTTACGTATCTACAGACAGAGGCCTATCACAGAAACTGTGTAAAATGCCTGACAATAAAGCACAAAATAATAGATTAGGCTCTTACAAAACTATGTCCTGATAACAATTTCTTCCTATATTTTGTGAAGGATTTGAAAGAATCTAATATATGCACAACCTTGTAGTTGGCATTCTTCCTCACAGAGGAAATAAACCCTCTCCAATTGGTAAAGTGATTCACATAAGCATAGTTGCTATAAATTTGCATTCTGTTAAGAGAAAAAACTCCAGGAAGCTTGGAAATATGTTATCTGGAAAAACACAAACTATGTACATTGTTTTAAAAATTGATAGTATGTCTACTCTATTTAATAGGTTCCTTCTGTTCTGGTTTTACCTTCCATTGTGTGTTGTGATCATGTGTACTAATGATTTTCCCTTTTATGCATCATGTCTGCTGCTGTGAAAGTATAATGACTGAGTAGTATCAATATCTATTATGTTCATTAATCAAAAGAAGTGGAATGAGAACATGTTGCATTTTTTGAAAAATGTATTCATTCCTAAAATAAATGAGACTGAAATAGGGTAAAAGAGGGGGATGTATTATAAGTAATAGGTTCTGCCTTCTTAAACTTGTTGAAGTTAAATCTGTAAATTCCTTAATCTGAAAACAAAATTTGAACACGCTGAATGAGGAATAAATGTTTTTAAATAATTTTTTTTTTTATTTTTACACACTGAATTTCAATTCATTGTACACAAATTGGGTACAACTTTTTGTTTCTGTGGTTGTGCATGATGTAGATTTTTAAACCAGATTTTTAAGGATAGATAAAGACCAAACAATTAAAGTAATATTTCATAAGTGTGTCTTTTCACTTTGATTTACTTCTTCTCCTAATGGGAGGAAAATTTTAGCTAGTAGCTTGAAACACACGAACAGGAGAAGTCTATAATTCCTTTAGCCCAAAGTCATTCCAGACTAATTATCAGCATTTTCCCCTTATTCTGAAGGGGTCTTCCATTTTTACTTCTATGCTTCACTGTGATTATTAATTTCAGCAATTCAACAGCAGAAACAGGAAGTCTGGTTAAATTGTGGCAATTTTGTTAATAATTTTTTCAAATTTATTTATTTTATTAAATTATGAAAAGTATTTCAAATTGGTGAGGGTATATCAACGACAGACTTTAATTATAAATAATATAGATAATTACTTTTAAACTGTGTATTGGCAATATTTAATGGAAGTTTCTTTGTCAAATAATTCTATAAACCAAAATGTATTACATAAACATCTAAGTAAACTTATTTAAAATAATTTCATTAATTGTGATCAAATTGACAGTGTTGAGTATTGTTAATATATGTGTGTAAGTTCACATGTATATGTGTATGTTTTAAAGGAATCGAAAGGAAAGAGCAGAAAGACACATAGAATCAGATACTACTGGAAAAAAATTTAAAGTTAAATTTTTACATCATTTCCCTCTGTACATAAGTTGGAAGACTCAAATAGCTTAAGTGACTTGCTTCTTGTCACAAAAGCAGTTTGCAAGTGCTTACACTCAATTTGGTGCTACCTAATGCTTTGTAGAAATTACTGAATTTTGCCAAAATAAATGCTGGAAAAATACTTCACTGAAAGCACTGTCTTGAGCAAAAGAAGGCACTAACCTAATGTTCTCCCTCCCTGATGTAAGTAGGATGTTGGAGTGCAGAGTCCATTTACTAAGCACAAAGAGGTGGAGGGAAAGGAAAGGAAGGAAAGGATTTGTTTTTACATTGGCTTAATTTTAAAATAAAGAGCTGTTTCCATGTAGTCCTTCAATTAATATATAATAGTTTTATTTAATATAACTAGATCTACAAGCCACTCCATGGAATCATGATAAGAGACTATAAAAGGTATTAGGGAATTACAGATTGCTAAGAACGACAGCAGTCGCTGTGAAATGTTACAGTTGTCTCTTCCCCTAACCACTTGATTTCTTTGCAGAGGGTTCTTGATTTTTTTTTTTCTTTTTTAATCACAATGAGATTTTAAATTTTACCGTGTCATGTTACATTTGATAATAAATTACTCTGTCAAATTAGAACTTTGTTCAAAGTAAATTAGGCACCTGCTAGTAATGGGAAGTTCATCTACCTGAGGCTTGGTCTTAATGGAAAGTCTAGCCTATTGCTTTTTTTTATTTCTAATATTGATTTCACTTTGTTCCTAATTTCTATGCATCAAAATTCACTCTGTGTGGTATATGGTTTTATCTGCTTGACCAAAGTAGAGTTATATATTCATTAGCATAGGCATGATATCAACAGTTTCATCGCATTAAAAATTTTCCCTCTACAACTCATTTATAGTTAACCATTGTTATTACTACCCCTACACTCTGGCCACCACTGACCTACTGTTGGTCCCTATAGTTTTTCCTTTTTGAAAATGCCAAACAAAATGATTCATTTAATGTGTAATCTTTCAAGTTTCTCCATGCACATAGAAGAATGTGTTGATACATACAAATTAAAGTCACAATGAGATGCTGTTTCTCTCTCACTAGAATTGCTGAAATTAAAAAAGACAGACAACATAAAATATTTTCTAGAATACAGAACATTCAGAAATTGCTGAAGGTATATTTAATTCTGTAACTATTTCAAGAATCTGTGAGTCAGTTTTATGTAAATACATGCATAGATAATGATTCCTTGGTAATTACACAAGGGAATGAAAAATGTGTCTTTGAAATAATGTGGAAAATAATTTCTGTAACAATCTTATTTGAAAAAAGTAAAACCAACAACAGTATAATACCAATATGCTTTCATAGGTGGAATTATCTGCCATTTTTTCCATTCTTGCTCTTTCCTAAAATCCTTTTTATGTTTTGTCCCCTGCCCTCCTTTGCTGATTTGTTCTACTTGGCAGAGGAGAAAGCTCTCTGTAAACCTGTGTCTCAACTGGATTCCTGATGAATTTGGCCAGTGAAAGGCATTAACAGGAAGATGGAGAACAGAAGAAAAGGAAAACACAGGCAATTTCTCTTCTTCCATGTTTGCCTATTGTAAAGTCACTACATCACCTCTGATGCTCTAGCTCCTGTGAGCAAAACTATTCAAATATTAAGATTTTGTTGGAAGCCTGGACTCTGGTAACACAGTCTGTCCCTTAGTTTCTTTGACCTAAACTGACAATGATATTTGCTGCTAATATTGAGGTTGCTTCACTATCCATTTGACTTGACATTTCCTTTATCGAGCATAATAATTTCAATGACTTAAATGTCCTACTTCTTCATTAGTTTGGACTTAACAGTATGCAGGTATTGTTGCATCAAAATCATATGCATTTTTCAAAGTCCAGTTTAAATGATTTCTTTTTTTTTTTTTTTTTAAAGCAATACTCTTTCCTTAGTATTTGGTTCTTCTATTTACACTTAATGCCATCTCATAATGAAGTTAGCTTTTTACAACTTGTCTATTTTAAATGACACATTGTTGAAAACTATGTCTCATTTATCTTCATATATCCCAATATGCTAAAATGATGTCTCATGTAACAGCCTTTCCACAGTGCATTCTCCCATGTGGTATATGAGTGACAGATGTTTATTACAAAAAAGTAAAATACATTTCCAGTATATGTTGTTATAGATGTGAAAAACTGTACATAGTAAATTTGGGATTTCTTTTGTTTATTGTTGTTCTTTTTAGATATACATGACAGTAGAGGGTATTTTGACATATTATACATATATGAAGTGTAACTCATTTTAATTAGGATCCTATTCTTCTGGTTGTACATGAAGTGGAGTTTCCCTTGTGGTGTATTCATATGTGAACATAGGAAAGTTATGTCCAGTTCATTCTACTGTCTCTCCTGTTCCCATCCCCACTTACTTCCCTTCATTCTCCTTTGTCTAAGGGACTGAACTTTTAGTCTTCCCTCCCTTCAACTTGCGTGTTAACATCTGAATATCAGAAAGGTCATTCTTCCTGTGGCTTCTTTAAGACAGAAACAATCACAAACTAGTTTATGGAACATGAATTCTTAAATATAATTTATACTATAATTTCATCTGAAATACTGGTAGTTTAATGCATATTTTTTTCTTTTTGTACTAGAGATTTGACTCGAGGGAACTTCACAACTGAGCAATACCCAGCCTTTTTTATTTATTTCTTTTTAATTTAATTTATTTATTTTTAAATTAGTAGGTTCTTGCTATGTTGCCAAGGTTGGCCTAATTAACACATAACAATAAAGTCAATAAAAATACAATTTATAATTTATACTATTTAATATTTCACATGTTAAAAGGCCCAAGACCAAATTCAGGAATAGACATGAGAAAGGAAATGAAGAGTAGTGATTCCTACTTGTTAATTTTCAAGACTTCTCAGGTTATTAAAATTTAACCACAGTAAATTGAGAGACTTCTTTTACATTGTGACTAGTTCTTATGGAGAATATCTTCCCAGTAAAATGGAATTCTGTATTTGCTGGACCAGTTTATTTCAGATGACTGAAATTGAGAAGGAATGCTGGAAATCCAGTAAGTGAAAACGAACAGAGAGAGTACAGACAGTGGGTGAGTATACTTTAGTATTGGGGCAGTATTAACAAGAGTCCCATGGATCTTAAGACAGGAAGGAAGAAAAGAATGAAGAGTGGAGGGGTCTACTTCAGTAAATAAAATTACCATATTCAGTTAGTCCCCTTGTGATAGACTCAACTATGTTTCTTTGATGTGTTTTTCTCTTTTCTTTTTTTTTTTTTTATACTGGAGAACAAATGACCACTCATATTTCCTAAACAGTATTCATTATCATCTTTGGAAATTAGGAAAATTTCAGTCATTCAACAAACATTAAATGCTTACAAAAAATAATTGGCATAATACCAGATGCTTGTTATAGAGTTCACAAAAACAGACATAGTATTTGTCTCTTAAAAACTTTTACCTCTCCTGGGAAACATAGTCATTAAACCAATAAACAAAGCAAAATATGTGAATACATAATATGAAGCTTTCCTTCATACGTCTTTTCAGTTTTAACCTTCACAGAGCATGCCTTGAATTGCTTCTTGGATTTAGGGATAAGAATAATGAAATAAGAGCCATTTTTCAAGTAGGCACTATTTATGTTAAGACCCAGTTTATTACATAATAAGCTGTGACCTTGGATTACAGAAAGAAGGAAAGGAGAAAAAGTCATTTAGAGATATCCTGATTATATTAAAAATTCATATAAGGAATTAAAATCAATGAAAGGTATTGGCAAAAAGAAGGTAGTGACAAAGATTTCTTAGCTTCTGTATGAACCAAGAATGAACATTAACAACAAAAACAGCAGCTTTCATGACTCTCTCAGACAGTTTGAAGTCACAAAGAAGCAGAAACCTATTTTAAGTTATAAACTAATAGAAATATTATGTTCTTTACACAGCATCAAAAATAATATATCTAGATTTTAATAATGACAAGTATGTAGTTATTTAAGAAAGGAAAACTGAGAAGAAAAGATAATGGATTTTGATGCTATTTACCAAGAAAGTTAATTTCACCTTTCTCAGCCTTCATTTCTCTCCTCTATTTCATTCAAACATTGATTATGACTTCTAACTTTACCAGCAAAATTCAGAATATCTGTAGGGCAAAACCTCTGAATTTGATTTATTCAAGGCTTTTCAAAGATCAAACTCAGGGAGTTGGATCCTAAATCTCCACTCCATTACATTCGGAAGATGAGGTTTATTCAGAACTCCAGAAACAGAGTACCATGAAATTCGATCCTGTACTCTGAAAATTCTGTACTTCTTATTACCAGGTTAAAATTGGAAAGAGTGAACTCTTGAGTACTAGATAAAAGGGGAATCTCCATGGATCTTAACTCAATTTGTACAGTCAATTTCTTCACTGTGATTGCTCCACCCCTTCAAATCTCTTCACCTCAACAAAATTGTCTCTAACTATTGTGTCCCATAGGACCCTGATCTCTCATGTTATCTAATAGCACATACCATGTATGACATTTACAATGTGCTCTTAACCTTGCTTCTACCATTTTCTATTCACTCTATGAAAAAATAATTTCAAGTAGGGTAGAATCTATCATATATATATACATGTATATCATATATATACATATATGTGCTTTTTAAATGAGAGTCAACTTTATTCTTCAAGTTTTACTTAATCACTGTTAGATTGTATTAACTTTAACCTTTTTTGCACATGCTTTATTAAAAGCAAATTTATATTCAAATATTATGTAATGTAATATAAGCTTGGTAGATTGTCATAATCACTAGTTCATCAAGTTTGTAATGAGGTAAATAATTAAGGATACATTTATGTTTTAATAGTACTTGTTAAATATTTAATTACCTAGTCTTTTCACTTATCCAGCAAATTTAACATTACAGTATGTTTCTCAGTTTTTTCATTTATTTTTGAACCTGAGGAATTTCTCTTCTTTTCTTCTTCTTAAATGAGGCATTCATTAAAAATAATATATAGACAGAAGCCTGGCATGGTGGTGCATGAATGTGATTCTAGGGACTACTTAAAAGGAGGCAGAAGGATCACAAGTTCAAGGCCAGGTAGGCAATTTAGTAAGACCCAGCCAAAAAATAAAAATAAGTGCTAGGGATGTAACTCATTGGTAGGGCACCCTTGGGTTCAATCCTTAGTACTAGAAAAAAAAAAAAAATATATATATATATATATAGACAGATGTGTGGAACCATTGCAAATAAAGATGAACATAGTCACAATTTCTTCAACTAAGGGAGAAAATATTATTTTTCCTGCATACAGCAAGCAACAAAAATAAATTAATAAATTTTAACACTAGTGGTATCAAAATGAACACTTCTTGCACCATACATCCATGAACAATTGATTTATGGTAACATTACTGCAAAAACAATTAATAGTTCTTTTGGTTTAAATCATTTGCAGTCATAATATATTTCTTACTTAATTTCAGGGTGGGGGGAGGACATTCCTTTGGTTAGTAGAAAAATTTCAAATACAGTTAACCTTTATATTATTTAATTATCAAGCAATTTTTATACTAATATATTACATATAATAATATAAGTATATATAATATGCATATAATATATACATTTTTCCCCAGGCAACAATAGTTTGTTGTTGCTAGGTTTTCAATGTGAATTTATACTTATTTATAAACATATTATAAATTGTGAAGCATATTTAAATATAACTTTATTAAAATGTATTTTGTTTATTTTGAAATAAGTACAATTTCCAATAAATACTAAAAATACATTATTTTTTCAATACTTTCCATGGAAATTACAACTTATGTTCAAATACAATAAACAAATTATTGAGATTCAATAATTGAGTTCAAAAGTGTACCTCATGTAGTTTAGCATGATCCCTCCAGATTTCACATAACAAAATATTCTTGCTGCTTTTGAGCAGGTTTTTTTCCCTTCACATGTATTTCTAATCATTCTCATCCAACAGTGTATAACTTGAAAACAGAAGTCACCTGATGGGATACAGCCCTGCCTCTTCTACTATGTAGCCATCCTGGAAGTAGCAGAAATTGTGTTGCACTGATGTACAAACTCATCTGGGGTGTAGTTGTATGCTTAGATTTCAGTCTTTCCTGCATCATTATTGCACAAAGAATGTCATACCAGAGTGAGGAGATTGGAAAATCTGCCCAGCTTTCTTACATTCAAACTATAAACAAACTAGAATGATCAGATTAGAAATGCTACCTTTAGGTGGATCAAAGTCTTTATGATGGTTTTATTTCAAAGAATAATACTTAATTTTATTTTTGTAAAATGGTACTCAGATATGAAATATGGTATGGAAGACATCAAATTCACCTAAGAAAATACATGAAGTATAAAGTGTATAAAATGAAAGATGGCTAACAGTTCACTTGTTTCTTTTTCAACCTACCCCCCCAAGAAACTAATTAACTAAATAAAATTCTATTTTCTCATCATTTTAGAGTATGCAGATGACAACATAGATATCAAATTGTAAAACAAATTTGCTAACAAAAATAGCTAGAAAAATTTTATTCTGCTAATTATGTTGAGATATTGACTATTTTGTACCTTTTTAAAATCTGACTGAAAAATCAGAGCCTTGATATTTTCATATCAAAGGAAATTAACAAACCTTCATAGGAACAATCTAAATATTTATATAAATAATTGAGGGGAGAAATTTTACAATCTTAATTGAGGTAGGAATTTGTTCAAATTTATTTGATAGTGTTTATCTGGATTATGAGCCAATATTATGTGCTCCTATCCTGATTTTCAATTCCAGACTAAAATGTGTCTTTACCCAACAAAAACTAGAGTGATACAGATATTAGCTGAGGAGAGAAAAATTCATTGCTGAAAATAATAATTTATCTAATGAATCTTCACAACTGTTAATTATATGTATATCAGTGTGGTATTTTGTAAAGTTCATGGATCTCTTTGCTAATCAGAGTTGAGCACAACTTCTGGGTATGCCACTTTTAAAATGACTGCCCTTGTTCAATTTTTCTTTTCCTCATTGCTGAAGTGGAAATACTACCATTCTTAAATATTTTATAAATATTAGACAATAAATATTAAATACCAGACTCACAATTTCTTTCAGAAAATAGTAACGTCTCCCTTTTTGTTTCATAATCATATTCTAATTACATGTAAAAAATAAATTTGCCATCAATTTCAAGATTATTTTGGACATATCATCTCAATAGTTTGCTCAAGTATTAATCTAGCTTGTATGTACTAGATATAATAAAAAGTTCCAATATCGTTCGGAAAAAGTTATTATTCAATAACTGTTGAGAAAAAGATATTAATATGTACAAAGGAGAATGACATGGCCAGTAGGGAGGTCAACTATTGTGTATATAAGGCCAGTGATTAGTGTCTACGTTGTAATATAGGGATAGTTATTTTTAAGCTAATGATAAATTCCAAATAATTGCTCTATTAAAAATTTTATACATGGATTTTATTTTTACGTGAAACTTCCACGCCTGAATTAAAAGTCTTCAAACTTGTGAAAAGGGCTGTCAGTGGGAAATTGAATTATAGTTTTTTTACTGATGAATATCAGCATTATTGATAATAAAAACCACAACTAAATATGCTGCCAATTCTGTAAGTGTACTGAAGTGTAAAGCAATCAATGATTGTAAAACAACCAATGATTGTAAAAACTGAACAAGTCAGGTTTTTTTCAAAATTTCGTTTGGATTTCCTTTTGGGATCCTTTTTTATCCTGAATGCAGAGGTGGTGTGAGTGGAAGCATGCAAATGTCCTACTTCTCCTCCGGGAGCTGTAATTCATTGTAGTATACAATTGCAGTGTCCATCTGGCACAGTCTCACGCACATGAAGCAGTTTAGTTATAAAAATATTCAGGCGACAGGATGCCAGATGTTTTGCATGGTTGTCATCTTTGAATTTTCTTTTACTTTATCACCTTGCAGAACCCTAGTATAATGACCTTCATGTTCATACATTTTGTACATTTTCTTTTGACCTCCATAAAATCAGAAAAATAAACACTGAAAAGAATTAGGGTATAAAATGCATAATTCAATGTGTTAAGTAGTCTCTGTGTATCTGTCTACCCTCATGATTTTTTTGATCTACATAATCAAAGTGGCAATGTGTAGAGTAAATTATGCTTGTGGACACTGAAAAAGTTCTCATTCTTTTTTTGGTGGGGGTACCAGAGATTGAACTCAGGGGTACAAGACACTAAGCCACATCCCCAGCCCTTGTTTTGTATTTTCTTTAGAGACAGGGTCTCAATGAGTTGCTTAGCACTTTGCTTTTGCTGAGGCTGGCTTAGAACTTGAGATCCTCCTGCCTCAGCCTCTTGCTGGTATTATAGGCATGCACCACTGCACCTGGCTCATTCTTTTCTTCCCACTGTTTTATCTGTGAGTTTGAAGGAGAAAAGTGCATGTTTATTATCAACTTTAAAAGCCAGATCTGCTAAATGCCTACTGCTCCTTATTCTGAATCACAGAAGTCACCTGCACAAATTCTACCTGCTCTAGTTTGACTAGACCATAATGAGCTGCTTTGAAGAAAAAAACAAACCATCCAATAATAATCATAAATAATGACTCTGTTTTGAAAGTCAGGAATATGTCTAGCATATGTCTAATGATGAATGGTTCCCTAGTTATTAATTGTAATAACATATCTTTCAATAAATTGTGTCATATTGAAAATCTAACTTCCAGAGTTCATTCTTCATTTTGACACAGATTTCTATATGAAATAATATCTGAATGTTTTTAGGCCTTTCATTTTCTACAGTAAAAATGAGGGTTTCAGACTACACTGAAATTAAAATGTTCCAACATTCAAAGAAGATGATGCTTATTAATTAATTTATGACTGTTTCTTCAAGAGTATACTTCTCTGATGATCAGATGCTGATCCATAAATGGAACTATGATTGTAATCATAAACACAAAAAATTCCATATTCAGGTGTCAAGAGCTGGCTATGGGCAGTAAGTTTGCTCTAACTGAGAAATATTCTAAATTATACTTAGAACTTTCTTTTCTCTAATGTCCATTATTCAAACTCCTTAGACACAGAATCACTATCCTTCTGGCAATGTCTATTCCTCTCCTATTTCTAATAGGTTGGTAAATAGAGCAGAATAGCTTGGGGAACCTGGATAGATCAATGTGTCTTCATACTGTGCTTTGCAGTTTGATTGCTTACAATTGCCATAGAAATTTGAAGAAAAATAGTGTTTTGGTATCAAATGCTAAGCTATATTAAGTATGATTTTCATTCAACAGTTTTATCAAGATAACTACATTTATTTTACATAAGTAATAATATGTGACCAAATATTAATTGGTACTCAAACAAAAATATTACTTCCTCTGCTATTGGACCACACGTTATATCTTTCACTAACTGTATGAGTTACTATGTAGAGAAACTTCAGTCTGAATCAAATGAGCATCTATAATAAGAAATTTCAACCTGAAGCAAATGAGTACTCAGTGTGGATTGAAAGGATAGAACTAGAATCCACTAGACTAACATACATTTGGTCACTGTGAACTGGAGCTTAATGATCTTATTTCAATAATTGAAAATTGATCTTACTGTAGATGCTGGCTAGTCATAAATACTATAAATACTCTTTAGCCTAGTACTTTTACAATTCGTGTAGATAACAAAACATATTTATTACACTAGGATGAACTAAAGAAGTTTCCAGAAGTACATGACACAGGACAAAAATTAAAACAAAGGGTGCTGGAAGCTTAAACCTTGATATTAGTGTCCTACAAAAAGATCAGCCTTGACAAGATAAAAAGTGAGAAACCTGTAGGGCAGCAGGATTGCCCAATAGGCCTCTGCTATTTGGGAGTAAAACAGTTCATTTAAAAACTGTAAAGTTTACAAAATCTGAAACCATCACCCAGGATTGTGTCCTGACATCATCCAAATTACAGTTATTAGTGACAGAATTCAAGTACAGAATAATCCAACAAATTCAGGTTCTAGCACATTCTTTACCACAGTATGCACTGTTCTGCATCTGAACTAGTACAGAAAAAGAAACAAAACCCAAAAATGGATCCACACCAAGCTTGCTACCTGCAAGGGTTCATAAGGAGTGGTTGGTTTGAATGAAGGTAGAGAGAACCTAAAATAGCATTGTAAAAGACAAAATGAATACTCGTTAGGGTAATTATTAAAGTAAATCTTTAAATGCATCCACAATTTTACTAGGACTGTTCTGGCAATGTGTCACTAACCATTTGTCAGAGAATAAAATACACTTATTATTATTATATATTCTGTTATTAATGCAAAGTGTGAAGAAAAAACTGCATCTCCTTTTCTTTAGATAAACTTAATCAAGGTGCTAGTATTTGTAGTACCAACACAAAACAATGACAAATATATGTCTATTCCTGAACTTTTTTTTTTTGTACTTTATGAAACTGTACTTTTGTTCTGTCCAGTAGGCAGAATTTACAGCTGCAATTTCTTCTTACAGTTTTACACCTCATGGCTCTGTAGAACAGAGTGGTTCTGTGTACTTTCTTATGTCACTCCATATAATAGAGTGGCAGGAATCTGTGTGAATATGTATGTGTGTGCTTGTGTGTCCCCACTTTAAAAACTTGTTTATATGGCATACATGAGAATTTGTTCCTAAAGTTATCTTAATGCATTTCATTTCTTTGGAGACAAATATTTTAATCATTAACATGGCAAAACATAGCTGAATTTGATCTCTTTATATATTCAATGTGGTTGAGAAAAATGTTATTTAGAAAAATAATTATACTGAGTGGTAACATTGGAATTTCTGATTTGCTTCATTTCCAGGTGAAGAAAGAAAACAAATAAAATTGATTTAACTTTATTATTACATAATGGAGCACAATCATTCAAGTATAAAAATTCTTTAGTACAAAAAAAAAAAAACCCTGTTTTTAAATGTTAGGGTAAATTACTGAGAAATTTTAACCATACTGAGTGTTAACATTTGTTTAACTGTATCTGACAGTGTATGTTACAAAATGAAACTTTGCATGTTTAAAACTGGGTGTGATCATAAAAATATAATTAAAATCAGATCATATCTTAAAAGAACTACCATAAAGAAATCATGAGCAGGGTGCGGTGGTTCAACCTGTAATCCCAGTGGTCCCGGAAGCTGAGGCAGGAGTATCTCTGCTTCAAAGTCAGCCTCAGCAAAAGTGAGGTGCTCAGCACCTCAGTGAGACTCTCTCTCTCTAAAGAAAACACAAAATAGGACTGGGGATGTGGCTCAGTGGTTGAGTGCCCCTGAATTCAATCCCCTGTATCCACCCTCCCCTGCAAAATCATAAATTTTTAATCTTTAGTAGTATAGTCCAGGCAGTTGGAAAAAGACTATGAATTTATTTTTCATCTGTCATCTATATCATTGATTGAAAGGCAAAATCTAGTAAGAGGGAACACCTTACAGGTTTGTAAACCTCTTGGTGGAGTTTCAGTTTTATAGACAAAATAAATTTATTTATTTAATAAATAAAATAAATTGTCACTAAAAATAAATTGTTAGTGACACATAAAAATAAAATATTCTCATTTTTATTTGGGCCTTGTTTTAGAGCAATTTTAAATGTAAGCTTAAAGCAATTGGTTTTATAAAATTAGGGCCCTAAAAACAGAATTTTCATAGTGCCATTAATTTTATTAGATATGAGTATTTCTTGATGAAATCTAGTGTTATTCTTTAATTTCTTAACTTTATGCATAGAAATGAATAGTGGAAAAAGGAAGAGAGGGAGGGAGACAGCATGAATGTTTGGGTAAATAGTCTAAGAAAATTTTGAAATCAACAACTTTCAACATCTAGAGTTTAAAGAGAATGATCCATTTTCAAGAAGAAATTCCAGGATAGGGAAAATTCACATAAGGGAACATAGGGCAGACAAAATGTCTCTTGTGGAATAAAATCTTCTTCCTTTCATAAACAATAATTTTTTACCCAAGTAGAATTTAAATTAAAAGTAATAATAAACATATTTTGTTTAACAAAATATGGAAAATAGAAAAAAATCAAAGCTTTAAAATTAAAACATTACAATTAAATTAACCATGTTCTGGATACCTAAGAAAGTTTCAATAATGATTTTGTGTGCCTCCCTTAAATTTAGTAATGTTGTAACGTAACAAGAGAGATTATATATACAGTATGGAAAACTTTCTATGATTAATGAATTTAAATGTCTCAAATTTTAGTGGATTATCAAAACTCATTCTTTTTGATGGTCCCTATTTTATTTCATTCTTTCACTGTTTGATTAAAATATAAGAAATCGCTACATGTCGGGGTCTTAAGCACCCTTGCTCTTCTCGACCAGCGACAAGGGAAGAGGCCACTCCCCAACAAGGTCAGACTGGGATAGGTAGGGTCAACTGACCCTGCTCACAGCCCTCCAGGTGAAGGACAATCAGGGACACCAGTCACAGCAGGAACTCATTTATTGAAGAAGTCACACAGCTTTTATGTAGGGTGGAGGCTAGGCAGGAACCAATCCACTTAAAGTCAGCAAGGCATGAGGGGTTCGCAGAGGCAAGAGTCCCATAGGACTATATGGCAAGCAGGAGCTGATCACGTTTGCGGAAATCTTATTAACCAATCCCTGACGGTGGTCCGATTTATCGTCATTAACCTTTGAAACTGCCTTTGAGGCCTTGATCTTGCTCACTCGCCAGGAGGTAAGAGTCAGCCTGAGTTAGTTAACGTGTCATTTGTCCCAACAGCTACAGTTTTAGGAGGGTAAAAAAATATCTTTCTGGGAGTAGCCAACAACCTCAAAGACTCTAAATATGAAGAGATTCAAATTAGAATTTCTCAGGAAGCTATAAACCATAGATCTATTAGAGAAGGAATCAAATAATAGAGTTGCCTGAGAACATGAATCTTCATCTGAATTTAGATAATGGGGATTGGAGGTGCTTATAAGTCACAAAATTAAGTATATGACTAAATTTAGTGGAAGGAAAAAAGCAAACAGCAAGGATAATTTTACTGTGAGAATATTTTACATGCATTTGACTAACCTGTAAAAGAAACTGCTCCTAACCTGTAAAAGAAACTGCTTAGACATGTGGAAAAAAATATTTATTAGTATTTGTCAATAACATCAAATAAACAGACACCAACACACTTAGAACAAAATGGGTTTTGTGGTTATGTTTTCTTAAAGAAATTAAATGTTTGAGTCAGTAACTCTACATACTATTTAGTATAGAATGTTAGGGAGATAAGGGTTGTTATAATTTCTTATTGTAGAATCTGTGAACTACTTTTCAGAGGCCTTAAGTAGTTGCTTTTTAACATCTTTTCAGTGGTTTTAGTTGTAATAAGTGGGGCAGGTAAACTCTAATGAACTTGTCTCACTGTGTTACATGCAGGACCACAGATTTTGATATTTTTGTATAGTCAAGTTTAACATTTATTTATGTCTTATTTCTTGAGCACATGTCTTTGTACTCAAGAAATTCTCTATGACCACTATCAAATCTATAATGAAAGTAATTATTTTAAAGTAGCCATTGAATTAGATAATTGTATGTGAAATAACTTCTAAAGTCAAAAATGATTGCAAATCAATTGTTTTTTTTTTTTTTTTTTCGGTTTGGGACATAGTTTCTCTATAAATGAATTCATGTGCCAGTTTGAGTACATAATCATTTTTAGTTTATTTTACTGACATGAAAAATCATAATAGTTCAACAAATGAAGTTTTATTTGTAAGAATAATAATATGAAATACTAGATAATTTTCTCAATATATGTTCTTATATTGAAAGGGCATTTCAGAGAATTTTTAAATAAACATTAATTTTTAAATGAAAGTAAAGAGTTAAAACATATTAAAATCTTTTTGACATTTTTATATATCAAAATTCTATAAGTCCACATGATAATTACATAATTAAAAGCTGTCAGTGTATGATTGCTAATACTTGCAATATTTTGTAATTACATAATTTAGCATGATTACAATTAGAAAAAGAGTACATGGTAATTGACTAAAATTACTTTATATTTTTCAGAAACACAAAACTGTTCTAAATTAAGACAAGTAACATAATGTTTAATTCTATCCTAACTGTAAGTAAAAGAGAAAATTCATGTGGCTACTTCCCAAATGTGAAAAAAATTAGATTTTTGTATTTCTACAATATTTTTCAGTTAATACTATATCTACCTCAATCCTTGTGTAATCTGTTGGAATGTGTAGAATAGTTCAATTTTTTTGTTTTAAGGAGGCAACTTTACCACCTGATTTGACTTTTAGTATCATTAATTTGAAGTTAATTTTGTCATCCTAGTGACACAATGATCCAAAAAAGTAACAATAGATTGCATCTGCATTATCTTTAATCCTTTCATGAAATTCAAACTCCAGTAATAACAGGAAATGAGTCTTTCTCTATAAAACCTACCTAACTTTCATGCTTTATGTTTTATCAAGGTGGTGGAATAAATTTTAAATAGTAGAAATCAGTTTTTCAATTATGTTATATGCAAAGGAAAGAGCACCATGCTAGAATTCATATTGATAGAGAATAGTCATAACATTATTGATCTCATTAAATTTTAGTGACTTTTAACAAAAAGCTATAGCATATAAATTTTATAAAACAGTGTAATTTTTATCAAAGTAAACCATTATTACTGGTTTTATTTTTCGTTGCTGTTATAGTTCATTGTGACCAGTCAGAATAAATCTCTCCAAATCTTAGCACATCCGCCATGGATTCCTTAAAAGATCATATGAAAATGATGTTTTAGAAGTTTTACATTTTGTCAGTGTTTTTTTAAAATTTATTATTCCACATTAATTATAAAGAACAATGGGCTTCATTGAGGCATGTTTGTTCATGCATATAACATTTTTATCATTTCTACCTTCATTGTATCCTGTCAGCCTCCTCCTCCACCCTGCCCTTCCTGGATCCACCCTGGCTTCCTTTTCTCTGACAACATCCCTTCAGACAGTTTTGTGTGCTCTGCTGTCCATATCTCAGTTCCAGTGAATTCCCTTTCCCTCTCCCTCTGAACTGTCATTCTTTGAAAAATCACATCAAGTGGAAGTCAAGATGATAAATATGTTACACTAAAAAAAAAAAATCTAGAGATTGTATACAAAATAATACATGTAAAATACATCATTTTAATTAAGATCACAATTAACTTATTTTTGTAGTTTTAGTCTAATCTTTAAAATATTATCCACTTCCACAAAACAAATCCTTATTTTGGATGATGGGTACAATGAATGGAGTTGGAGCATTTCATTTTTCTCTTGAACTTCAATAAATATGTAAGATGTAAAACATCCATTCTTACAATTACCTGAATATAGAAATAAAACAGTTTTTAAGAATGCATATGAAAGTCAAAGTATTTTACCTTTTAACTTATAATAAACTCCCTTCCTGATTTCAGCAGTAAACTTAGTTGTAAGTTATATAATCAGGAGATCATTTTACAGAGGGTCTATAAAAAGGGTCAGAGAGAGTGCTCATGATCCTACAATCATCTTCAATTGTTGGCCTCTCTTTTAAAAAAAATCTTATTCTTGCCAAAGTAAGTACCTTTTGAGAAATTCTGCTCCTGACAGCAAATTGTCAAATGTGGTAGTTGCTAGGAAACAATTCTATTAAAATTATGACATAGAGTGTCAAACTTTCAGTGCATGAACGCACAATAACAACACAAAGAAAACTGTAAATGAAGCTTCTCAAAGCTCTATAATAAAAGGTAGTCAAGAAAAAGATCTAATAAAAAGATTATTTTCTTTTTTGAAAAATTTAACAGTTGTAATGTTTAACATGCATGATTTCTTGATCTTTAAACTATTTTATATTGAGTAATACATTAATAAATTTAATAGGTATTAATTATGTTAAGTTAATCAAAATTTTGTAATATTAAAAAGTGGTTCATAATAGATTTTAAAAGTTATTTATTTATAAAGGAATTTATTTCCCTCAAAGAGTGATCATTTAATTGAGTATTATCAAATAAATATAAATTTAGTGAAGTTAAAATACTATTATGTTTTAGGGATTCTGAATGATTTCTTGGGAAAGGAAATGGACAAAGCAAGTCAGAAGATATACCATGTGGTTTCGATTTTCAAAAAGGATTTTCTGATTCTTAGAAATGGTGTTGGGACTTTTGTTTCAGAAATACAGAACAGATAAATATTTCCCTATTCCTTTTACTAACAACAACTAAAATTTCTGGATGATACATATATACATATACATCAAACATATGAAGACTGAGATTTTAAGAGGAATAAAAAGAGACCATGTAGGAACATTGGGACCTAAGGAGCCATGGGGGAGTTCACAGTGTTTTTTGTTGTTTCTTCAAACTTGGAACTGAAGAAAGCAGTAGCCTCAGAAAAATAAGAAGCAAGAAAACTGTTAAGTGCCAATGAAAGGTTGTTCTTCCCAACAAAAGGTAAGAGATAATAAGAGAAAACTTTAGATGACAATTTATACTAGATAAACACTACAGAAAAACTCTGGCTTCATCCCCAAACATTAGCTGAAGCCAAAAGGGTCTACATATCTATCTTCATGAGGCTGCAACAAGGTACCTGCACACATCACTGGTGTAATTCCAAAGAAGACCAAGTGACTTGATCTCCATCAGCCTGAAGTAAGGTCACTTCCTTCACTTTACCTGAAAACTATGTGGAGATCTGAAATTTCAATACACAAAACAATGATATGTTTTCTCATTCCTCCCCACGTGGATAGTGTTGGAGGTCTAGTAGGGAGTGAGAACTTTCATCATTTCCAACATCACTGAAATGAAGCCCACTGTGGTGTGATTAGAGACCATGTGCGATGCAGACATGAAATCTCTGCTAGCCATAATGAGCAGCCCCATACCTAGGGATCAGTGGAGGCTGGGAGAGGAACATGGACTCTTAGTTCCATCTGAAGGTGATTGTGTAGCATTTCCCTTTCTCCATGCTGGAGTGAGATATCAGTGAAAATCAGAAAAAAAGAGGAGGGCAATGTTTAAGTAAGATCAAGATTTCCAGAACATAGTAGACAGATATTTGTGCCTTAATCAAAAATTAATTGTACCAATAACAAGGAATTCTCAAAATCAATTTGTAAAGATAATAGATGTAATATACCAAGATGACAGAGCATTTGGAATTATCTATAAAAGATTTTAAAAGACTCTGATTAAAAAAAAAAAATGCTTCAACAAGTAATTATTCTGGGTGGGGAAGCTTTAGCAAAGAAATAGGTTAGCCAAGGAAATGAAAGCACAAAACGATATGGCTTGGCTATCGAGCATGCAGCCCACTCGGTCCCTGCCAAGAAGCAACAGCAGAGCAATGGAATGGCAGAACAGTGGCCCAGGTAGGCATGGAGCCCACCATGCCTGTGAGGGCCTGAGGCACAATGGACCTGAGACAGGGTAGACCAATGGCACTTGCAAGCCAAGGCCCACTGACCTGTCATCTCAACATGGCTTGGCCTGTCTCAGTGCAGACAGTTGGTCCACCATCCATGAAGAGAGGCAGCTCCTGACACCACCAAAGCCACCCCTCTAACCCCTACAACTGAGCATGTATGATTCCCGTATTTCAATTTACCTCTTAAGTGAGGAGTAAACGGAAGCAAGGCAAACCTCAAAGTGATTCAGGGCTAAGCAATAGCTTTGGTATTTTTCCAAACCCTAAAAAGCATAATTTGAGACTAAGAGAATTAGTATTTTTTCAAGCCCCGATTAGCAGAACTTTGGACCAATAGTTTTGACCCAAGTACTGTAAAAACCCCTAGATTAAGTACACTCAAGAGATAACCCTTGTCAGTTGCCCTCTCATCCTGTGGTAATTCTTTTCCTATTCACAAGTGAATAAATCCTACTCTTTCACTAACTCATCCTGATCTCTGGATTTCATTCTTCGAATTGGAGAGACAAGAACCTGTAAGTAGTTTATGGTGAGCTGCTGGGGTCTACTGTAATACTGCAGGGCATAAACCCACCATTAAGAACTATAACATGTTCCTTGGCTACAGAGATGTGAAATTTGTGCAGACCTCACCTGCCAGCAGAAGTGGAGAATCAGTGAGTTTCATCTCAAAACTGCAGTTTCAGAAAGAAGAATTAAATGAAAATTTTATAACCAAAAACTTGAATAAAATAAAGTATGATGGATGAATACAAGAGAATATTGGAAATGATAGAATAATAAACTGGAAAATAGAGAAGTATATTAATCTCTACCTCAAATGACAGTGAAAAAATTGGGAACAAAATGACCATAGCTGCAGAAGTTTATGGTATCATGAAAAAAGATAAAAATCTTTGTCATCAAAATCATAGAAGTAGAGGAAAAGGAGTGTAGAGATTAAAAATGACTGAGTGATGTTTTTATAAAGTATATGTAAAAATTGAAGCAAACGTGTGACACTACTTAAAATGGTCTAAACTGCGTCAGAAGAAATATTTGACAATTACATTATAAACTATGGGGGATAAAGTGATTCAAAATGAGGTAACATTTCACATTTCATTTGAATACAGATGTGACCATGACTGATACCATTTCTTGAAAATCAGGATCAGGCCTTGTTGGCCTTGTATTGAAAATTGAACACCTGAAAAATGTCGAGGCAAGTGCAATAACGTTTTATTTAAAGGATAGAACAGAGAAGAGAGAGAGAGAGAGAGAGAGAGAGAGAGAGAGAGAGAGAGAGAGAGAGAGAGAGAGAGAGAGAAAGAGAGAGAGAGAGAGAGAGAGAAAGAGAGAGAGAGAAAGAGATTCTTCTGTTAGAGGAAGGGGGTCCAGAGCTGGAGTCTGAAGGAGTGGGGGTGTCTTCCGCCTTTTATATATTTCAGATTTCCTTTCTTCTCATGCCCATTTTCCTCTTACCTTGCCTATGTGACCAAAAGGTGGAGTGACCAAGGGCAGCAAGAGCGCCATCGAGGGAGTATTCATTAACAACTTCTTGTTGGGAGGAACAATCCCATTGAGGTAGGTGACCTTGGCAACAGGTGAGGAAGGGGAAGTGCTCTGGAGGTCTAGCATTTTATTTCCTTTCGAATGGGCCCTGTCTTCCTGACCCGATCATTCATTATGTACACTGACTGTCCTCTTGCCCTGTTCTCAAGGGTACACTAGATATTGTGCAATCAGTAAAAAGCTATACAAAGATATACACATGAAAATCATATAAATAATGAACTAATGAGAATAAAGTTCTTAAAATGGTGAAGTAATCCCCAAGAATGTAAAAAAAAAAGGTAAAAGAGAAAATTTGAAAAAAATAAAACAGAAAAAGTAAATGGAAAACAAAAAAATTAATAAGTAGACAAATAGAATTTGTCTTTTTTTTTTTATTTATTTTTTTACATTTACATAGGGTAATGATGTTTATTTTTTTCCCTTCCCCCCCACCCCTCTCACCCTTTTCCCTTTATACAGTCCTTCTTTCCTTCATTCTTACCGCTCTCCTTAGCCTAACTCTAAACCTAACCCTAAACCTAATGCTAATCCCTCCCAACCCCCATTATATGTCCTCATCCGCTTATCAGCGAGATCATTCTATCCTTTAGTTGTTTGAGATTGGCTTATCTCACTTAGCATGATATTCTCCAATTTCGACCATTTGCCTACAAATGTCATAATTTTATCATTCTTCATTGCGGAGTAATATTCCATTGTATAAATATGCCACAGTTTCTTTATCCATTCATCAACTGAAGGGCATCTAGGTTGGTTCCACAATCTGGCTATGGTGAATTGAGCAGCAATGAACATTGATGTGGCTGTATCTCTATAGTATGCTGATTTTAAGTCCTTTGGGTATAGGCCAAGGAGTGGGATAGATGGGTCAAATGGTGTTTCCATTCCAAGCTTTCTGAGAAATCTCCACACTGCTTTCCAGAGTGGCTGCACTAATTTGCAACTCCACCAGCAATGTATGAGTGTTCCCTTTTCACCACATCCTCGCCAACACCTATTGTTGCTTGTATTCTTGATAATCGCCATTCTAATTGGGGTGAGATGAAATCTTAGGGTAGTTTTGATTTGCATTTCCCTTATTACTAGGGATGTTGAACATTTTTTCATATATCTGTTGATTACTTGTACATCTTCTTCTGTGAAGTGTCTGTTCATTTCCTTAGCCCATTTGTTGATTGGATTATTTGTATTCTTCGTGTAGAGTTTTTTGAGTTCTTTATAGTTTCTGGAAATTAGCGCTCTATCTGAGGTATGGTTGGCAAAAATATTCTCCCACTCTGTAGGCTCTCTCTTCACATTTCTGATAGTTTCCTTTGCTGAGAGAAAGCTTTTTAGTTTGAATCTATCCCAGTTGTTGATTCTTGCTTTTATTTCTTGTGCTATGGGAGTCCTGTTGAGGAAGTCTGATCCTAAGCCAACAAGTTGAAGATTTGTACCTACTTTTTCTTTTATAAGATGCAGGATCTCTGGTCTGATTCCAAGGTCCTTGATCCATTTTGAGTTGAGTTTTGTGTAGGGTGAGAGATAGGGGTTTAATTTCATTCTATTGCATATGGTTTTCCAGTTTTCCCAGCACCATTTGTTGAAGAGGCTATCTTTTCTCCATTGCATATTTTTGGAACCTTTGTCTAGTATGAGAAAATTGTATTTATTTGGGTTTGTCTCCATGTCCTCTATTCTGTACCATTGATCTACCTGTCTATTTTGGTACCAATACCATGCCGTTTTTGTTACTATTGCTTTGTAGTAGAGTTGAAGATGTGGTATTGCAATACCCCCTGCTTCGCTCTTGCTACTTAGGATTGCTTTAACTATTCTAGGTTTTTTATTTTTCCAGATGAATTTCATAATTGCTTGCTCTATTTCTGCAAGGTACATCATTGGGATTTTAATTGGAATTGCATTGAATCTGTATAGCACTTTAGGTAGTATAGCCATTTTGACAATATTAATTCTGCCTATCCAGGAACATGGGAGATCTTTCCATCTTCTAAGGTGCTCTTTAATTTCTTTCTTTAGTGTTCTGTAGTTCTCATTGTAGAGGTCTTTCACCTCTTTTGTGAGATTGATTCCCAACTATTTTATTTTTTTCGATGCTATTGTGAATGGGGTAGTTTTCCTAATTTCTCTTTCTGAAGATTCATCACTTATGTATAAAAATGCTTTGGATTTATGAGCATTGATCTCGTAACCTGCTACTTTACTGAATTCACTTATGAGTTCTAAAAGTTTTCTGGTGGAATTTCCAGGTTCCTCTAAATATATAATCATGTCATCAGCGAACAGGGATAGTTTGAGTTCTTCTTTTCCTATTCGTATCCCTTTAATGTCTTTGGTTTGTCTGATTGCTCTGGCTAGAGTCTCAAGGACGATGTTGAATAGAAGTGGTGAAAGAGGGCATCCCTGCCTTGTTCCAGTTTTTAGGGGGAACGCTTTCAGTTTTTCACCATTTAGAATGATATTAGCCATGGGCTTAGCGTAGATTGCCTTTATAATGTTTAGGAATGTTCCCACTACCCCAATTTTTTCTAGTGTTTTGAGCATAAAGGGATGCTGTATTTTATCGAATGCTTTTTCTGCATCTATTGAAATAATCATGTGATTCTTAACTTTAAGTCTGTTGATATGGTGAATGACATTTATTGATTTCTGAATGTTGAACCAACCTTGCATCCCTGGGATAAAACCCACTTGATCGTGGTGCACTATCTTTTTAATACATATTTGTATGCGATTTGCTAAAATTTTGTTGAGAATTTTTGCGTCTATGTTCATTAAGGATATTGGTCTGAAATTTTCTTTCCTCGATGTGTCTCTGTCTGGTTTAGGTATCAGGGTGATATTGGCTTCATAGAACGAGTTTGGGAGGGTTCCCTCCTCTTCTATTTCATGGAATAGTTTGAGGAGTATTGGAATGAGCTCTTCTTTAAAGGTTTTGTAGAACTCGGCTGAGAACTCATCTGGTCCTGGACTTTTCTTTGTTGGTAGGCTTTTGATGACCTCTTCTATTTCATTGCTTGAAATTGGTTTATTTAAGTTGTGTATGTCCTCCTCGTTCAGTTTAGGTAATTCATATGTCTCTAGAAATTTGTTGATGTCTTCGAGGTTTTCTGTTTTGTTGGAGTATAGATTTTCGAAATAGCTTCTAATTATGTTTTGTATTTCACTCGTGTCTGTTGTGATGTTTCCTTATTCATTCCGAATTTTAGTAATTTGAGTTTTCTCCCTCTTTCTCTTTGTTAGTGTGGCTAAGGGTTTATCAATTTTATTTATTTTTTCAAAGAACCAACTATTTATTTTGTTAATTTTTCCAATTGTTTCTTTTGTTTCGATTTCGTTGATTTCAGCTCTGATTTTAACTATTTCCTGTCTTCTACTACTTTTGGTATTGGTCTGCTCTTCTTTTTCTAGTGCTTTGAGCTGTAGTGTTAAGTCGTTTATTTGTTGATTTCTACTTCTTTTTTTGAATGCACCCCATGAAATAAATCTTCCTCTAAGTACTGCTTTCATAGTGTCCCAGAGATTTTGATATGATGTGTCTTTGTTCTCGTTTACTTCTAAGAATTTTTTATTTCCCTCCTGATGTCTTCTGTTATCCATTCATCATATAATAGTGTATTATTTAGTCTCCAAGTATTGGAGAAGTTTCTGTTTTTTATTCTGTCATTTATTTCTAATTTCAATCCATTATGATCTGATAGAGTACAAGGTAGTATCTCTATCTTCTTGTATTTGCGAACAGTAGCTTTGTGGCATAAAATGTGGTCTATTTTAGAGAAGGATCCATGTGCTGCTGAGAAGAAAGTGTATTCATTCTTTGTTGGATGGTATATTCTATATATGTCCGTTAAGTCTAAATTGCTGATTGTGTTGTTGAGATCTATAGTTTCTTTATTCAATTTTTGTTTGGACGATCTATCCAGTGGTGAGAGAGGTGTGTTAAAATCGCCTAGTATGATTGTGTTGTGGTCTATTTGATTTCTGGAATTGAGAAGGATTTGTTTGACATACGTGGATGAGCCAATGTTTGGGGCATAGATATTTATGATTGTTAAGTCTTGCTGATTTATGCTTCCCTTAAGCAGCATGTAATGTCCTTCTTTATCCCTTCTGACTAACTTTGGCTTGAAGTCCACATTATCTGAGATGAGGATGGATACTCCAGCTTTTTTGCTGTGTCCGTGTGCATGGTATGTTTTTCCCCATCCTTTCACCTTTAGTCTATGGGTGTCTCTTTCTATGAGATGAGTCTCTTGCAGGCAGCATATTGTTGGATTTTTCTTTTTAATCCAATCTGCCAGTCTGTGTCTTTTGATTGATGAATTCAGGCCATTAACATTCAGGGTTATTATTGTGATATGATTTGTATTCCCAGTCAATTGACTCATATTTGTTTTTGACATGATTTGGTTTCTCCTTTATTTGGCTATTCCTTTAGGCTAGCACCTCCTGTTGCTGATTTGCATCGTTGTTTTTCATCTCTTCCTCATGGAATATTTTGCTGAGAATGTTCTGTAATGCTGGCTTTCTTTTTGTAAATTCCTTTAGCTTTTGTTTATCATGGAAGGATCTTATTTCATCGTCAAATTTGAAGGTAAGTTTTGCTGGGTATAAGATTCTTGGTTGGCATCCGTTTTCTTTCAGGGCTTGGTAAATGTTGTTCCAGGCCCTTCTGGCTTTTAGGGTCTGGATTGAAAAATCTGCTGATATTCTTATTGGTTTCCCTCTGAATGTAATTTGATTCTCTTCTCTCGCGGCCTTTAAAATTCTGTCTTTATTTTGTATGTTAGGTATTTTCATAATAATGTGCCTTGGTGTGGGTCTGTTGTAATTTTGTATGTTTGGAGTTCTATAGGCCTCTTGTACCTGGTTTTCCATTTCATTCTTCAGATTTGGGAAATTTTCTGATATTATTTCATTGAATAGATTGTTCATTCCTTTGGTTTGTTTCTCTAAGATTTCCTCAATCCCAATAATTCTTAAATTTGGCCTTTTCATGATATCCCATAATTCTTGTAGATTCTGTTCATGATTTCTTACCATCTTTTCTGTTTGGCCAACTTTGCTTTCAAGATTAAATAATTTGTCTTCAATGTCTGAGGTTCTGTCTTCCAGGTGCTCCATTCTATTGGTTATGCTTTCTATGGAGTTTTTAACTTGGTTTATTGTTTCCTTCATTTCAAGTATTTCAGTTTGTTTTTTTTTTCAGTATCTCTAACTCTTTATTGAGATGATCTCTTGCTTCCCGTATTTGGTCTTTTAACTGTTGATTGGTGCGATCATTTAATGCCTGCATTTGCTCTTTCATCTCCTCCTTCAATGCCTGCATTTGCTCTTTCATCTCCTCATTAGCTTCCCTGATCATTTTAATTACGTACATTCTGAACTCCCTTTCTGACATTTCTTCTGCTGTGCTGTCATTGGGTTTTATTGATGTAGTATCTAGGTTTGTTTGGGACATTTTCTTCCCTTGTTTTCTCATATTGGTCAGTTGTCAGTGGGACCCTGAGATATTGCAGTTTTCCGCTATTGGCTAGAATTTGTCTTAATATAGCAATGATTGCATTATCTATAACTGATATAAACACATTATTCAAAATGAATATTGTGAGTGTATTTAAAAATAAAAGTCAACTCTAAGTTCTATAATCCTCAAATGTAATAACAAAAGGAGCTTTAAAGTAAAAGAACAGAAAAGGACATACCAAGAAAATATTAATCAAGTGAAAGCAAAAGTATTAATATGATAAAAGTAGAGTTCAAAGGAACAACATTTAGCAGGGACAGATGGGACTTTTACAATTGATAAAATGTTTTATCAAAATGTGTTTGTAAAAATAAAAATTATTTAATTAAAAAAATCACACAATTGTACTACATATGCCTTAAAATAGAGAACTTAAAAATATTTTAAATAAAATTGATACTACAGAGAACAGATAGACAAACTTATTAACTATGTTGGTGAAATATTAAGTTCCTCCTATAATAGTTCCTCCTATAATAATCAATATTACAACTTGAACAAATGTCAGGAAAATATAGAGAAATTCAGTGACCATTATAAAACTTTATCTAATCAAGAAGCAAGTACCCTTTATGCAACAACAGAATTCCAACAATTTTTATATATCCATGAGATATATACCAAGAGAGAAATATAAGCCATAAAACAAACCACAGTAAACTTACCATAGTTTATATCTTATAAAGTGTGTTCTTCTACCACAATTTTGGCAGAATAGTGGCAATAACAGAAATATAGAAGGAAAACCTTCGTAATCAAACATGAACTATTTAAATAATAAATAGGTTGGTGAAACAGGAATTGAGTGATATTACAGCACATATAGTAATTAATATTAGTATATTAATGATGTATAGGATATGCATATGCAGAATGATAATGAAAATACTAAGTATCAAAATTGGTCAGATACAAAGAGAGTTGAGAAATTAGATTTTAGGATTAAATTTATATATTGCAAAAAATGAGAAGTTTCAAATCAATAAACTAAACTCACTTCAAAATCTAGGAGAGAAGAACAAATTGACTAAGCAAGCAATCAAAAGAAATAATAAAAGGAAAAGGAAAAATAAGCGAAAGTGAAAACAGAACAAAATCCAGAAAATGATTTGAAGAGATGATTTTTCAAAAGGACAAATAAGATTGATAAATTTTTACCTTGTCCAACAGAGAAGTGAACAAATTACTAATTACAAAAACTCTGACCTCTTTTTCTTCTTAAAAGTAGTGACTAAAACTTATTGGTGATTAGTTCATGGGGTTGAATTTTAAATTGGTAAATGAGTCAGGACATTGCATCTAATATTAATTCATTGTTATAGTAAGAACTTATATTTATTACATATTATTATATTTTATAAAAATACATGGATTAATGGAAGTATAAATTCAAATAAATAATTGATTCTTTGAAATAAAAGGCAAAGTTCACCTTCTCATCTGCATCTTCACAAGTAATTGATGAAGAAAAAGAAAAGAAAAGATGAAAGATGGAATTGGCTTTATCACTGTCAATAGTTTTTTAAGTTTTGAAAGTTAATACAGTTAATACAATGTGACAGACAACAATAGACCAGAAAAATATAGAAAAAGGATTCCCAAACTTTTATCTTAAAACATATTTGTAATTTTAGAAAATAATTGAGGATGTCAGGGAGCTTTTTGTTCTGTAATTACTATATTCAAATTAAATTAAAAATAATATATTTATTTAAAATAAAATTAAATATATAATATGTTATTATAGACACTATTCTAATAAAATAATTATTTTCCAAAATAAAAGACATTATCTTAGATTTTGCAAATCTATTTAATATTTGCCTTAGCTGAAGTCAGCTGAATCCTCACATTTGCTTCTGAATTCTAACAGTTGCTTTGCAATTTTTTATTCGATATATATGAAGAAATTCTGAGATCTTAAAGATATATCTTTGGAAAGAGTTGTAATATTTTAATTATCTTTGTAGATAATTATGAATAATCTCCTTCGTTGCCATACAACATGTGATGAATACTAGGTTGTGAATGGTCAAAGGAAATGTTGAATTATGCCACATGTTGGCATCTGTCATTACATACAAACATTCTCTAACCAGGTTATCAGTATTATGTTAACATTACAGATCAGGTCACGAGTTCTAGTTTCAAAATAAACACAAGAACTAAGAATACATAGCATTTTAGAAGGATGTTCTTCGTGGACTAAAATGTTAAACTGAAGTACCAGGAGGTCCTGCTGAACAGAGAACTAGGGGCAAATGTTGTAGAAGGAACACATGATGGGAGAAGAGTCTACAGATGTAAAGTGGGCAGTCTGACACTCAAGGAGGATACAGCACACATAATGCCATTTTATGAATGAGAAAATTGAAGCTTGAAGAGAGTATGTAATCGCATACATTTTATATGCTATTTATAACACGGATAACAATTGATGAAGTTGGATTTCAAATTCATTCATGAACCTGACACCTCCCTACAATCACTGTTTATATTCTGCTTCCTTGAAACCAACATGTTTTGAAAAATAGCTTTAAAATGTTAATGGGAGAAAACATCATTTAAAAAAGGTGTGCTTCTCTAAAATTCACAAAATGAAATTGCATCTATGTAAATCACTTTCTACTGGAGCCATTAAATGAACCTATAAACACGATTACCTCAATCTCAGAAGGATATGTGGTAAAATTGAGATTGGTAGCAGATAATTATACTATACCACCTCTTCTGTCTGGTTTATAATTATTCATCACTTGTGAAACAAAACTAGAGTGCTATCACAGCAACTGGTATAAAGTTTTCTAGTATTTCTATAACAGGTGTATTCTAAAAAATAAAATAGTGTATGTTTAAGATATTGTTATACTGTATGAACTACATATTATTAATGCACATATATAAGTAGCAGATCAAGTATAAGCTTAATACATTATTCATAAGGGTGTTAATTGATCATCCAGAAATAAGAGTTTTACTCTATGCACATAGGCAGATAAGAATTAGAATGAAGTGGGGGAATACATGGAATATAAAGAGAACTTAAATGTGTGAATAAGTTTAAATATGTGAGCATATACACTTATATAAATGAATTATTTGAGCTAAAATAATTTTAAATTACATATGGTATTAGTCAACATTATATCACTATAACAGAAAACTTCAGATAATTAACTTATAAAGAGAAAAAGTTTATTTTGGCTCACAATTTTGTAAGTTGCAGTCCATGATGAATTGGGCTTATTTCTTTGAATCTGTTGCAAGGCAGCATATCATGGTGGGAGGACAATGTGGATAAAAACTAATTTTTCTACCAGGAAAGAAAAGAGAGAAGAAGAAATTTGGTCCAATAATCCCCATGGAGGTCTTGTCGCTAGTGACCTAAGGACCTCCCAGAAAGCTTTGCCTCCTTAAAGTTCTTCTACCTCCCAATAACACCATCCTAGAACCATGCTTTTAACACATGGACCTTTGAGGAGCATCCAAAATCCAAACTACAGCATATAAATTTGGGGATTATTATTATCAAGTAATATGTTAGTTTGATTAATATAAGAATTCTTTCCAAAAGTGATTTTTTTGTGTGATTCATATTTATAGGGAACAAATTTCACTCTCTGCTTACTTTACTTGAGTGGATATAAAATTTGTAACATTGTGCTATTTAAACTTTAAATATCTCTTTGCTACCATACTTGCTATGGAAAAAAAAAATATTCTTAGGATCCAGTGACAGAAGCATAGCAAATTGTGGTTTTTCAGTGATCATATGTTACCTGTTTGAGTTGGTAATATGAGTCTATGTAGGCTACTGCTTCTATCTGTGCTATAGAAAATTAAAATCAGAAAAGCAAGTGTTTCAGTCAGCTTTTTTGCTGCAGTGACCAAAGGACCTGACAAGAACAATTGGAGGAGGAAAGGTTTATATAGGGGGGCTCACTGTTTTAGAAGTCTCAGTCCAAAGACAACCAGTTCCATTCCTCAGGGCTCCAAGTGAAGCAGAATGACATGGTGGAAGGGTGTGGTAAAGGAAAGAAGCTCAGGATATGATCATAAAGCAAAGAAAGAGACTAAGCTCAGCTCACAAATATATACCCCAAAGACAGCCCAGGGATCTACTACCTGCCTACAGTTACCACGAAGTTAATCCCTATCAGGGGATTAATACACTGATTAGATTAAGGCTCTCATAACCCAATCATTTCACCTCCAAGCCTTCTTGTATTGCCTCACACATGTGCTTTTGGGGAACAACTCACACCCAAAAACCATCACAGCAAGTGACCAAATAAGAAGAAGAATGTAAAACCAGACAGGAAATAAAAATTGGAACTGCTAACATGAAATGAGTCTCAGGAGGATAGATGAGAACTCCCTAATTATCCTTTAGACTCCAGGTCTCTAACTTTGATGGAGTTAGTGAATTGCACAAGAAACACAGGATATTCATCATGGAGAAAAAGGCATATCTGTCAAAGGAGGAAAACAACATAAAGAACAACTTGGTAGGATCTGAGGTGGTTATGGACTCAGATGCTCTCTCATGTTAATAAGAGAAGTCAACATGCAAGTGATAGTGTGTGGGTATTAAACCCTACCCGAGTACTTGCTTGGCACATCTTTATCTTTCACATATAGTCCATGTGAGTCCAAAATTTTTCATGAAAATAAAATTTCAGAAAAATTAGATTCTACTTAGCAAATTAACATGATACAAATGTTCACATATCTTCTCTTCTGATTTGCTACTTGGTAGCTTGGCATCTGTGTTGTGGAGGAGGAAAAAAACCATGTCAGTTTCATGTGACATATATATTATTTTCACTCATCAAGGGGGTTTGGAGGAGGCTCAGTGATAGAGAGCTTATCTAGCATTCTTGAGTTCCCAAGTTTCATCTCAGCAGTACACACAATTGGTTTAAACTTAGCTGGATTCTCACCATCTTTATACCACTGGTCTCATTTCTCCTTCCACAAAAGAATAGGAGCTGTTCTTTCTTTTAAAACATTATTATTCAAGGGCAGTGGGGTTAGGTTGTGAAAAAGTCAATGAAAGTGCCCAGAGACAGCATGGGAGACAAATAGTTTCTTGGGGAAAGCTTGTCAGAGTTCAGTGACTGTTCCAATAATTCAGTAGAGATAGATCATGCCTCTGACTCTCACAGTGCTTTTCCAGGCAGTGCCTCCTGTCCCTCATGTTGTTCTGCCCAGTGGTGGCCCCTGGATGAAAGACATGTACACTTTCCACTGTGCCTTCAGTTCCACACCTGTCCCAATTCAGAGAGGGGTTTGTATCTTGGATTGCAGAAGCAATGATGACATTAGCTGTAGCTTGCTTACTATGCAATGTATGACTAGCCTGACAAGGTGCAATTGTCTTGGTGTACATGCAAGAAAGTAGCTTTCTTTTTTTAAATTTAATTTAAAAAATTTTTATAGTCTGCATTTTGATTCATTGTACACAAATGGAGTACAACTTTTCATTACTATGGTTGTATACAATGTAGATTCCCATTATTCATGTAATCACACATATACATAGGGTAATACTGTCCATCTCATTCTACTATCTTTCCGCCCCCCATCCGCTTCTACCCCATTTTTCTCTACACCATCCAAAGTTCCTTCATTCTTCTCTTCCCTCCCACCCCCACCACCTCCCTTCTTTATGTATCTTTATCGACTTATCAGAGAAAACATATGGCCTTTGGTTTTTTGGGGATTGGCCTATTTCACTTAGCATGATATTTTCCAACTTCATTTATTTACCAGCAAATGCCATAGTTTTATTCTTCCATCATGTATATATATATACCACAGTTTCTTTAACCATTCATCAGTTGAAGGACATCTTGTTTGGTTCTGCAATCTAGCCTTTGTGAATTGAGCAGCTATGAACATTGATATGGCTGCATCACTGTAGTATGTTGATTTTAAGTTCTTTGAGTATAAAACGAGGAATGGGATAGCTGGTTCAAATGGTTACTCCAACACCTAGAGACTAAATAATATGATATTGAATGAAGCATGGATAATGAAAACATCAGGGAGGAGATAAAAAAATTCTTAGAGGTAAATGAGAATGACAATATAACATCAAAATCTTTGGGACACTATGAAAGCAGTACTAAGAGGAAAATTCATTGCATGGAGCATATTCAAGAAAAGAATAAAAAGTCAACAACTAAATGACCTAACACTACATCACAAGGACCTAGAAAAAGAAAAACAGAACAACAACAAAAGTAGTAGAAGACAGGAAATAATTAAAATCAGAACTGAAATCAATGAATTTGAAACAAAAGAAATAATTCGAAAAATTGACAAAACAAAAAGTTGGTTCTTTGAAAAAGTAAACGAAATAGGTAAACCCTTAGCCCCACTAGCAAAGAGGAGAGAGAAAACTCAAATTACTGAAATTTGTAATGAAGAAGATAGCACACCATGATTAAGTGGGGCTCATCCCGGGGATGCAAGGTTGGTTCAACATCCAGAAATCAATAAATATAATTCATCACATCAACAGACTTAAGGTTAAGAATCATGTAATTGTTTCAATAGATGCAGAGAAAGAATTTGACAAAATACAACACCCCTTCAAGCTCAAAACACTAGAAAAAATAGGGATAGTAGGAACACACCTCAACATTGTAAAGGCTATTTATGCTAAGCCCACGGCCAGCATCATTGTTAATGGAGAAAAACTGAAAGCATTCCCGTTAAAAACTCTTTCACCACTTCTCTTCAACATGGTCCTTGAAACACTAGCAAAGAGCAATTACACAGGCCAAAGAAATTAAAGGGATGCAAATAGGAAAAGAAGAACTCAAGCTGTCATTATTTGCCAATGACATGATTCTACATTTAGAGGATCCAAGAAACTCTGCCAGAAAACTTCTAGACCTAATAAATGAATTCAGCAAAATAGTAGGATATAAGATCTACTTGCATAAATTTAAAGAATTTTTATTCTTAAACAATGAATCATATGAAAGGTAAAGGAAGAAAAAATTCCATTCACAATAGCCTCCAAAAAAAAAAATTGAAATACTTGGGAATCAATCTAACTAAAGAGGTGAAAGATCTATACAATGAAAACTATAGAACATTAAAGAAAGAAATTGGGGACTGGGGAGATAGCTCAGTGGGTAGAGTGCTTGCCTTGAAAGCACAAGGCCCTGGGTTCAATCCCCAGCACCACACACACACACACACAAAAAAAAAAAAAAAAAAAAAAAAAAGGAAAGAAAGAAATTGAAGAAAACCTTAGAAGATGGAAAGATCTCCCATGTTCTTGGATGGGCAGAATTAATATTATGAAAATGGCCATACTTTCAAAGGTGCTATACAGATTTAACAAAATTCCAATTAAAATCCCAAAGACATTTCTTATAGAAATAGAGAAAGCAATCAGGAAATTCATCTGGAAGAACAAAAGATGCAGAATAGCCAAAGTAATCCTGGGCAGGAAGAGTGATGCAGGAGGTATCACAATACCAGACCTTAAACTCTACTATAGAGCAATAGAAACAAAAACGTATGGTATTGGCACCAAAATAGACAGGTAGACCAATGGTACTGGATAGTAGACACAGAGACATACTCACATAAGTACAGTTATCTCATACCAGATAAAAAAATACAGTTGAGAAAAGATAACCTCTTCAAGAAAGTAGCTTTCTATAGTGGACACTAACATGCTCTAGTTCCTAGTGTGCACAGGAGAAAATAAGTGCCCTTCAAAATAATATGTATCTGGACTTTCTGACCCAGGTTTATTCTCATTGTTTCCTTAACTTGGCTAGGTTTGGGGAAGAAAAAGGTGAGGTTCAGAAATATAATGTTTCATTGTTCATTTTTCTTTAGTGATGATGACACATAAAGCTATCATCAAATTGTATATTTTCTTCACCCCCACTAACCTTTAAACAAATGACCTTTGATTTTTACTCTCTAAAGGACCAAAGTCTTTCACAAAAAAACTCATGTTTTCTGCATCAGTATCTATCAATATCTCAAGATATCATGACATCACCTGTTCAGGAAAATACTATTGTTCTCCAGTTGAAATTTAATTTCTAAAGTTTTTCTATATATGGGTTTCATCTTTCTATCTCTTTGGAGACATGATCTTCAGTTATACTCCAGCACTCCTGAATTATATCAACATGCAATACTATAGTTGCCTGAGGATAACTTACATTATGGAAAATACTTAAATTTTGTTTTCACTGCCTGTGGATTGCTCTTATGACAATACCATCATTTGTCAGAATTCAAGAATGCCACCTTCCAGTTAAAATATCTCTAAAGACTATCTACTATTGACTATGCTCAATATAAATTATTCTATTTGGCACTTAGGGCTTCCTGTAATATTGCTGCAACCTAGATTTATGAACAATTTTCAAGTGTAAATTTCATACTTGCCAGTCAAAAATCAACTTGCTATTCACTGAATATGGCTTATGCTTCATATGCCATTACAATGGTTATTCCTATTGCCCTAATGTTCATTTTCGTTCTTTCTTTTTTTCTTAACAGGTATTGAAGCCAGGAGCACTTAACCACTGAGCCACATCCTCAGTCCTTTTTTATTTTCTATTTTGAGACAGGATCTCACTGAGTTGCTTAGGACCTCACTAATTTGCTGAGGCTGGCTTTGAACTCATGATCCTCCTGCTCAGTCTCCTGAACCACTTGGGATTACAGGCATGTGCCACCAAAACCTGCTAGTGTTCATTCTTACAGGTAAAAAATCTGTTGAATGGAAAGTGGTACATATTGTTGATTATGCAGAATGAGCAGTATATAAATATTGCTGCAAAGAAGGTAATGATCTAATGGGTACTCTTCCTGAATGCATTTTCTAATATTCACAGCATAATTTCTATCAGGTAGGTACCAGTGGTAAGATGAAAACTGAGGAAGAATAATGCTTATTTTCCTGGAGAAAAAGGGAAGGTTGAGGAAGTCTCTGAACTTTGCAAACTAGTTAATATTTGAGCTACATACTGAAAGATAATTCTAGTTCAGCAAGTAAGCAACTGATTCTATGTGTTTCCCTCTGTGGAAAATATTTTTCTTATACTTTATATATCAGCAACTACCTACTTCAGATACTTTTCCCATGTAACCAGTACAATAAGCATTCTCCCTATGCTGATCTTTTGCAGCCTGGAGTGTGTATAACCTTTTGCCTTGTACTTGTCTATTCTTCTGCTTTTATATTGGAAACACAGTAAAGCTCCTTGTACCTGATATGGATTCAAGACACATTTCACAACCTAGTTCTTTCAAAAATTTTCCTACAGAATTCTTTTCATGTATCAGTTTCTATTTTTTAAAAGTCATACAATTTTTGAAAGTCATGTAATCCACATAATACTGTTACCCATCCTAATGATGATTTGAATTAATATATTTTTGTTCCAGAAGTCATGTTCAGCTCTGAAAAACAAAAGGAAAAAAAAATCTTAGGAAGAAAATATGAAAAGATTATTAAAGAGAGTGGTAGGGTTTATTTTAATAGTCTTGGAACATAAAAGAAATAGCCTAGTGTGTCTTCATTTTCACCTCATATGCTTAATGTGGGAAAACAATGTTTCCCTTGTTTTGTATTCCTGTAAAACTTAGTAGGATAGAGTCATTAAAGAGTATAAATGTGTTTTATTTATCACATTGGATTTATAGAAGCTAATCAAAGCTAAGCATCAGCAATCCTCATTTGCATGACTGCTCTCAAGGCCTATCAGGTCCCTTATTTGGGTTTACATGACTATAAGTTTTAAAATCCTCATTGACCAAGATTAGAATCTCTTTTTGCCCCAACTTTCTATTTAATTTTTTTTTAATTGAAATGCATTGTGCCTTTTGGGTAGATGGCTGAGGGGAATTTATTTTGCAGTACACCAAGTTTGATTTTAGTGCAATAATCTTATGCAGTTCACAGTTACTTCAATAAGCAGTTTACTAGGTAACTTCCAGAATATCTTGCCTATTCACTGAGTCAAATTGCCAAGCATCTTAATACAAAAGTGGAAGACAAGAGATAGCATAGTGTATTGATAGGTTCTAAAGCTCATTGAAGGTTATTATGAGTTGGAGGGTAAAAAAAGATCTGATAGGTATGGAGTCAATAACTAGCCTATGTAATCCTCCTCCAATGTTCAGACAAAGTGATATTAAATGATGAGGTTTCCATCAGGATCTAGTCAATTTAGAAATTATCTCTTGTTAGAAAAATAACTAGTAATGTAGCATATACAATAGTAAACATCCTACATACTATAAAACATACTATTTATTTTTTCTTTTCTTTTTTAAATTATCTATTTATTTTTAAATTTTTCATATACTACATTTTTTAGAGGAATATTTAAGTTTGCAGATTTCTTGTGTTTGGATACATACACACTCACAATTTGCCTAGAGTAAATAAATCAATGTACAAAGCAACATGTTTTATGCAATAGATGGTATAAAGATTATTGTACAGAATATTTGACATATCTTTCTCTGGTTAAATAGCATCTTTAAAGAAGAAATAGCTATGTGAAGTGCAATGGAAGTGTTAAAATGACCCAAAGAAATAAATACTCAAATAACAAAACTTCTACACATATTCATCAGAAATTCAGTATAAAGGAAAAGCAGTTAGTTATCATCCTAATAAAATTCAGTTTTAATATTAAAATCAATACAATTAATCTGATATAATTAATGTAGAAATAATTTTTATCTCTTGTTCCAAATTATTTTCAGAATTTAAATATGATCAAAGAGAGTATGTTAGCACAGCTGAAATTAACTGGGATGTGGCCGGGTGCAGTGGTGCACACCTGTAATCCCAGTAGCTCAGGAGGCTCAGGCAGGAGGATAAGAAGTTCAAAGCCATTCTTAGAAACTTAGCAAGGCCCTAAAGAACTCAGTGAGACCCTGTCTCTAAATAAAAAAAACAAAAAAGGGCTGAGGATGTGGCTCAGTGATTAAGTGCCCCTAGATTCAAGCACCCAAAAAATAAATAAATGAACAAATAAAACCTGGATGTAAAGAAAACCCTGGTGGTATTTTTTCACATTTGAAATATTCTTTTTTCATGTGTGAGTTCTTTTCACACTGCAAAATAAGTATTCCTAAGTCTACTAATGTTCTCTTTGTAATTCTGAACCATTTTACTCTGAAATTGCCCTCCCCGCAAATACATAAGCTTTAGTTCCACAAAACTTAGATTTGTACCTGCCTATTACTTATGTTTCCTGCCTGGTATTAATAACATAATTATTACTTTTTTAGTCTGACTGGCACATTTATTCCACAATGATGGTGGACAGAAAGACTATGTAACCCATAGTAGGTAAACAGATATTGTGGAATTCCCACAAAAGTTAACTGTTAATTAAATTTGACATGTCTGATTTTAGATTTCCTAAAATACTCATTATAATACCTGAAAAAAGCAATGATGTAATGAAAATAAAATAGAAGATTATTTATTTTAATTCATCCAAATTATTTATGGATCCTTAGCTTGATATCTTGATATTCATTTGTGAAAATGATGTTAAATTATCATGCCAGTTACTTGTTAAATAGCCTTAGAGAAATAATCAATGTAAAACTTAAAGAAATGTGACATATTTTAATCAGATAGAATGTAAACAAGTTGTTGTCTTTGATATCTAGATTATAAATAGTTGGTTATTTTTTCTTAAAAAGTATTTTTTATTTTAAATTAAGTAAAAATTATTAATGTCAATGTCATATTTTAAATATTTCTAGATCCTCCTTAATTTAATGTCAAAAGATTTTCTAATTGTTTCACTTATTTTTATATTTTGTGAAATATATAAAGAAATTCTATTTGATTATAATATTGTGTCTAATATTTTCAGAACTAAAAAAGGGTTTACCTTGTTAACATAATCTGTAACTATTCAAAAACCATTAATATCCATTGCTCCATATATATTTCATTATGCTGACCTATTTATGGCCAAGAATTTGAAGGAAAAACTGTAGAAAGATATCTATCCAGCTCAAGAGAAGCATTGAATTTAAAAGCATTATAAAGTTCAAGAAAGTTTTATTGGAGAAATTGTAGGGAATAATTTGAAATATGAAAATAGGTCAGGAATAGAATTTTAATAAATGATAACTTAATACTTTTTCCTTTCTAAAGTGCTTTCACTAACAAATTTCAAACCACAAAACACTGAACAACTTAGAGTCCTTAAAATTTATTGAATAAGCATTCTTTAAAATATATGCTTATACTTCAAAGAAAATAATCCAGACATCCATCAATACTATACTCAGCTATATTGAACCTACTGCTCTTTTCATTCCCTCATATATTTTATAATTTATGGTTTTCTCTATGTCAGTTATGATCTTTATATTCAGCATTACATTTCAGTAAATTTTATTGGCTCCCAAAACATCTAAATTTTTAAGGATTTAAATTTTTAGCAGGCAATATACTTTTGTGATTAGGATTACCATGACTTCAAATGACTACTTTTTAAAATTCATAATTAAAAAAGATTAAGTTCAGTGATCTTGAGCCCTGAATTTATACTGCAACTTTGCAAGACAATGAAGAAGCCATTATTTCATATTAAATGAAAAAGGAAAATATTAATTTAAACAGGAGATAGTTATCAATTCTTCAGAAGTCTTATTTGGGGCAATTTTATATAGTACTAAAGCAATTGTAAAGAAAGAAGGCAAAATTTAGCAACTTTGATTAACCAGAAAATCTGGCATCCTATGATGATGCTTCATGTACCATCTTTCACAAAATAGAATAACACAAAGCCTCTGAAATTTTTTACATGTAGCCAATGTTACCAGTGCTTTTCTTAGATCATATCTTACTTTGTTTATCTTTTCCTCAGACTCACCCCCAGGCCTGCATTTACTATTGTTTCTCATGTACTTGAACTCGAAACTGTCTTCAGAAAATGATGTCTATGCTCCTATATCATCTCAAAGTCCAGGACAGGAGCCTGGAAAGATTTCTTCTACTGGTGTGGTCCAGGAAGCACTATGTCAATTAGTAGACAGTCACATCACTGTTGTGGAAGTCTTTCTGTCATACTCCAACAAAGACAAATCCTAAGACAGAATTGGAGCTCCAGGTTTCCCTTGCAGAGTCAGCCTGCAGGTGGCAGGTGACATTTCACCTGGAATGAAATGGAATTCTGGCACTGCTACTTCCTCCCTTTATTGTTGTTCCTATCATGAAAGTTTTTCCTGAGGAAATTCATTTAATACATTGCACATGGTATTTTCTTTGTGTTTGCTTGTGGGAAACTTGAACTAAGTCACCATACTCTGTATATATTCATTCATCTCTCATTTATGTATGATAGCAAATCTATGATCTATAAAATTGCTTATGTCCTTGGAGACTCATCTTTTCTCAACTAAGTATATTTACCTGACAGTTGGTTATTTTTAATATATGAATTTTTAATTTGATGTTTTACTTATACATTTATTTTTGTTTTCTTTATTTTTTAAATTTGAGTAGACTTTAAATTTTAGGATTAATTCTGAAGAACATTTGACAAAATTGTATGTGAATATTTCTGTATTTCACCTAACTAAATAAGAACTTAGATATTTGTATCAAATTAAATGCAAGGTGGTAGATGCAAGTCATGAAATATTTATAGCAGTTAGAAAACAAAGATTATAGGCCCAAATTGAAAGTGGGCAAACACAGTTTTCTGTTAAAATATGGAAAATCAGATAATGTACACAATATTAAAACAATAATATTTACATAAATTGATGCTCTTTAAACAGTATCTACTTTGTAAGAAGACATGGAGAAACACATACATTAAAATATTAGAATCATTGTTTATGGGGAGTGGAGATGGGGAAGGGGAGAAAAAGGAATCAATCAATTCATTAGTAAATCAGTCCATAAAATAAAGAAAATTAGACAGAATACTGATGAAATTATGTTATTAAGTGAGGGATCTAATTTATTTGACTTCCATCACCTGAGATTCAATTGGGCAAAAGTAAATCAGAGCAATTGAAGTAAAGGAAATAAAGGAACATAGAGAAAACGTACAAGAACAATGGGCAAGCATAAAATAATTGGGGATAAATTTTATTCAGTCTACTTGTTATGAACTGAATCATACCCACCAAAAGTCATATGTTGAAGTCCAAACCTCCAATAAGACTATATCTGGAGACAGGATCTTTTGAGACACAACTATCATTAAGTGAGATTTTAAGTGTGGGGACCCAATTTAGTAGAACAGGTGTCCTTACAGGAAGAGTAATCAATACCAGGAGTACATACAAAGAGGAATAGCCAAGTAGAGAAAACCCTGAAAGAGGCAGTCATCTGAAAGGAAGAGAGAGGCTTCAGAGTTCTGAGACTGTCTGAACTTTATTTTTTATTTCTTTATTTTATTTTTATTTTTGTCTGGACTTTAACATCTTCCAAAACTGTGAAGATATGTTGTCTGTTCAAGTCCTCTAGCCTGTGGTATTCTATTACGGAAGTCCTAGTTGACTATCAATTGATTTTAGATAATCACTAACTCTTTTTTGAACTTTCTAAATGACTTAAATAAAATAATACTAGTTGAAGCTGATTACTTAACTTTTATCTTTTGTATTTCCTCACATAACAGATTATTTTCTCTCAACCAAGAGTATTGGTGTCACAAATAAAATTGGAAATGTAGATTAATCCTGATATAACTGAAATAGACAAATAAGAAACAATGTTCATCTGTTATTTAATCAGAGTGTACTAGTTCAGAAAGAGCAATCTCAAAGAGAAACCTCGTAGAAAAAAATACTACAAGTACTACTAGTGCTTCCATTTAGCACTTTTAAACTAGATATGTCTAATTAGATATTATTACACAGGAAGGAAAAACAGGATATTACATAGACAGATAGCATCTCCATGCTCAGTTCTGGGAGAGAGTGGGATGAGGATAGTAATTAGAAAGAATAAACCAGTATGATGCAAATGCCTACATTTCGGTAAAAGGGCGTCAATAGATTCTAAAGAAACTAGAAAGATAGGAAGATAAATAATCTCTTGCTTGGGTTTTCATTTGAGAATCAGATAGGCAACTTTATTGAGGGCTTTTTTATCCATCTTTAATATGTTTTTGTTTTGTTTTGCTTTGTTTTTTGTTTGTTTGTTGTGTGTGTGTGTGTGTGTGTGTGTGTGTGTGTATGTGTGTGTGTGTGTGTGTGTGAGAGAGAGAGAAAGAGTGATGGAGAAAGAGATATATTACTCAGAAGGAAAGCTTGAGTTTCATTTTCCTATTTTGCCAAATGGATTAAAAGATGTTCAAATTTCCTACATTTTTGGAGAGACCACAGTGAGAATATTGCTGCAGACTTTGTATCCTGGACCTTTTGAATTGACTATCCTCAGACAAAAAGCAAATAAAAATCATAGTACATAATATTTAAGGTAAGTAAGAGATAAAGGAAGTCCAGCATATTCAAGAGGACTGTCAATGGGTCATAGAAATGCTAAAAGAAAGGTAAGACAAATCAGACAAATATCCTCCAATTGCCCAGTCAGACACCCAGAGAAAATCCATGGATAGAATTCAAGCTGGCCACAAAGGAGTCACCAATCCAATAACCAGAGCACTAAGTCTACAGATCCACTCTGTAGTACTCTGATCTTAGGTCACAAATATTGAAAATTTTAAACAAAGATTGAGATACTCAAGGAATTATAACTCCACAAAAGGATAATATCAGTTTTTGAAAATAAGATACATTTTGTTCACTAATCTGACTAGAGCATACATACATTTCTAACTTCTGTATAAGAATTTTCTCAAATAGTAAATAAAATTCTAAAAAAATTCTAAACATAAGAGTAAATGACCTTTGTAGAGAAAACTTTTAATTGCCTAGAGTTGTTTTATTATCATTATGGTTATCATCACATTATTATAATTACTTGGTTCTGTCGCTGAATATAGACCAAGAAACATCTTGGAAAATGTTGTTAAATATGTAAATCCTGTACAAAGACACCCAGTTCTAAATTAGCAAAATAAATTGTTCCACATAAAAAATAACTGAATAGTTCATTTAAAGTATCTCAAAATTCAATATGATTTATAAATATATACATATATATTAATTAGTTTAATTTGAATGCTGTGTAATACATTAATTTTTCAGAGCTAAAACATTTTTAAAATCCATTTAATGAACACAAAACAAAAACATAACAACATAAAATTATTGTAACTAATGTTGACCAAAAAATTCAAACTCTTAAAATTACTAAAAATTATCTTCCAATTGTGTGTCAAATAAGTGAAATGGATGTTTACTTGTTCATTTCTTACAATATAGCTATTTTTAAAGATTCATAATTCAAAAGTAGAGGCACATAATCTATTTCAAAAGATGTCGCTTGCTCCTGGGAGAAGGTAGAAAGCATGATTATTCTCCTAACAAACAATCAGACTAGAACCAATGGTTATTTCATTTTGAAGGTAATGTTTGTCACATATCAGCTTGTTTTTTATTATTGAGCTGAAGGAATTTTAATGATACATTGATATTTTTAAGTTTTCGTCACAATCAAATATTATTAGTTCATATAATTTTGAATTCTAAAGGAATTAGAGAAAATTTATTCTAATAACCTCACTGTTAAGAGTGCCTTTTCAGAACACCTGTTGAGTTTTAGTCTTCTGAATATAACTGCATTGAATGTGGATCCATCCTCATCCGTTTGTTTGTCCTTCCTCCCTCCCTCCCTTCACCCCTTCCTTCTCCTTCCTTCCCCTCTCCCTTCCTTCTTCCCTCTCTTCTTTCCAACCTTGTTTCCTTCCTTCCTTTATTCATTTCTTCATTCCTTATTCTTTCTGCAAATGCTTACTGATTCCTCTTCCTTCCAAACAGTGGCTAAATATTTTATATGAAGTTTAAAAAGAGACCTGGTTTATATGCCACTGTATTTTAGAATGGAAGCTATGAAATAAATAAAGCACATTCTAAAAGATGCAGTGAGTGCTGCGGTATGTCCAATGAGCAGACTATTTCCTTGATCAGTATTAAATTTGGCAACCGCAGATGAGAATGATATAAGCAAAGGGAAATTCAAAGTGTTCTTCCTTTCTTTATCCTCATATCTCTTTTTGTTTAAACCTGCAGTTTAAACTGCACAGTTGTGCAACTGTGCATTTAAAAAAAATAATTTCATTTAAAATGTCAGTTTGTAGTTTTGGTAAGATTTGTGCATGATTTTAGCTTCATGCTTTTTCTTGAGAATTATTTATAAGTGTGTGTATTCTTGTTTCTTTAGCTTTTGATCACTGTGACAAATACCTGAGATAAATCAACTTAAAAGAAGGAAAGATGTATTCTGGCTCACAGTTTCAGAGGTTTCAGGTGTGGTCACTTGATCCTCCTGTAGCTTTGGGCCTGTGACAACACAGTACATCACAACGGATGCACAATATTGCTTCAGACAATATTGTTTTTCCTAATAATTATGACCAATAGCTCCCCATTCCCTTTCTTCCCATAGAGTAACAATAGCAAATCTTCCAAATCTCGTATACATTTTTTTTAAATTTAAAGCCAAATTTCTTTTTCATTCATTTCTTTCATTCATCCCTATTTTCATTCATTACATTTTTTTCCTTTTTTCATTTCATTCTACTAGTGTTTAATCCTAATATTTATTTTGTAAATCTGTTTCATCATTCTGACTAAAAACTACAAGTTTATATACACGCAACATGCATATATGCAAAATCATGAACTGGTGTTTTGACCTTCAGATAGGAGCTTAGTGATTCTAGACATAGTCTGACTTACAAAATAAATTTGAATTCTTCCTATTATACTTTAGAGTTTTTATAGAACCACTTGACACTACTGAATGATATTGAGATCCTGCCACATTACAAAAATGGATTCATAAGGATGCTGTGCAACACATCATCATTTCTTTAACGTAGGTTATACAATATGGCATTAACATATTTGGTAATGGTCTCATACAATTTGATAATATTTAATTAGTCTATCTTGGTTGTTTAAATCTTAATGCCATGTCATTTAAAATAAAATGAGAATATGCTTTTAATTTTAAGTTATTGGTATCATATGTCATATCAAGTCAATAATACTTGTTCCACTTAGAGGAGTAGGAGTAAGTTTATATACCTCTAAGATTTTTAGTTTTTTTCCTTTCTCACCACCTGAGTTATTATATATGATAGTCAACATACTTCAACATAATTTTGAGAGAGGAGAAATAATTCAGTCTCAGCTTATAGGTCCTTCAACAGATGAATTAATAAAGAAAATGTGGTATATACATATAATGGAATATTACTTAGCAATAAAAAAGAATGACTTTATGACTTTTCCAGTAAGTGAATGGATCTAGAGACTATTATGCTAAGTGAAATAGTCAATATAAAAAAATCCAAAGGTTGAAATGTTCTCTCTAATATGTGGATGCTAATACACAATGAGGGGAGTGGGGAGGATAGAAGTTCAGCAGATTAGACAAAGGGGAATGAAGAGAAGGAGGGGGGATAGGATTAGAAAAGATAGTGGAATGAATCTGACATGAATTTCCTATGTTCATATGTGAATACACATTAGTATATGAAATTTCACATTATGTACCACCATAAGAATAGGTACTCAATATTTACAAATTAATTCAGTTCAGAGAAATCATGACTTGAAAAAGAAGTCTTAAGAGGAAATTTTAAAATATTTTAAGCTTATGAAAAAGAATATATAACTTTCAAATGTATAAAATTCCATGAAATTGTACCTAGATGGAAAGTTAGAGATTGTATATATTGGAAATTCACCACAAACTAATGGAAGTCATATGTATCAATGTACAAAAATATATATCACAATCAAACAGATTTTTTTAAAGTATAAAAAACTGGCACCACATTTAACAAATGTGCCCAACACCTGTTTACTATGAAATCTAAGCAAATAGACATGCAAGGGTCTTGGTTGACTTGGTAAAAAATGTGCATATATTTTAGAATAAGATTTAATGATTAACCATATTTTATATAAATGTATATGTACATATGTATATTAGCCACATATATACATTAATACATCCATATACATACCTATAGAAATATTTACAGTTTACTTCTATGCACAGAATAGTATATACAAATATACTTCCAATCTCTGTCAATTGGGAAGACTTTCAAGCAACAACACCCCAGTAACCATGAGCATACCTAATTCCCAAAACTGCTTTTGATACTATTTTCCAATAAAATAAATCCAGGTTCCTTTGGGAAATGGTTGATTGTGAGAACGAGACAAGGAATATTAAAAGTGAGATTGAAATATATTACAGTGTGAGCAAGCAAAGGAGTACTACACACCTGCACATAATGATGGGGCTATTTCAAAGGGACACAGACGAACCCCAATGGATACACACACACACACACACCCATACACACACACAATTCCTCATAGCCAAAGCTGGAACAGTTTGTAAATACAGTAGTGTTGGAATTTAACCCATTGTATAAAATACATATACATGAGTTTACACAGATATAATAGTGTAGAATAAATAAGTATGTAAGACTGAAGAGCAGATAAATCTTCATGTAGAAGAATTCCAGAAAATTTATGTTTATACCTGCCCTAAAGTAAGGGGTACACAGCTCCTCACTCCTTTAGTATGAATTGTGTATTGTGACTTCCTTTTAAACAGCAAAATATAGGAAAGGAGGCAAAATGGGTAATTTCACAATGAAACAAGTTAAAAACTCTACCTGTGCCAGTTGATCAAAGTTCACATTCATAGTGATCAGCCATATTTACAGAATGTTCCCTTGACAAAGTAGTGAGAATGGCACCCTACCGCTCTGTTCTTCCTCCTGAAAATATAACCCCATTGTAACCATAAGAAAAAGTTAAGACAAGCCCAATAAAAGGCACTGTTTAAAACATCTGAGTAGTTCTTCTTTTAAAATTTTTTCAATTTGTTCTAATTGGTTGTACATGACAGTAGAATGCATTTTGACACATTGTATATACATGGAGCACAAGGTCTCATTCCTCTGCCCATACATGGTGCTAAGTCACAACAGTAGTGTCATCATACGTGTATATAAGGTAATAATGTCTGTCTCATTCTACCATCCTTTCCATCCCCACTGCCCAACCCTGTTCCTCACACACCTCTGCATAATCCAAAGTTCCTTCATTCTTCCCTACCTGTTAAGGGTTCTAATATCAGAGAAAACATTTGACATTTGTTTTTTGGGGATTGGATTATTTCACTTAGTATGATATTCTCTAGTTCCATCTATTTCCCTGCAAATGCCATAATTTCATCCTTCTTTAAGGCTGAGTAATAATATTCCAATGTGTATATGTATCACATTTTTTTATCCATTCATTTGTTGAAGGGCATCTAGATTAGTTCTATAGTTTACCTATTGTGAATTGAACTGCTATAAACATTGATGTGGCTGCATCACTGTAGTATGCTGATTTTAAGTCCTTTGGATATAAATTGAGGAGTGGGATAGCTGGGTCAAATGGTGGTTCAATTCCATGTTTCTTAGGAATCTCCATATCTGAACAGACCTTCTTAAAGTCATTCTGAAAGCTGGAATCTGTTTGAATCTATGTAAATATAATTAAAATATTTTCATTAATTTCAGTGTATCACTATCACTTCATTAAGTAAAACTGCAATTTGTTTATGTATGATATTTAATAATAATAGAAATTTCTTGCACAGTAAATGGGAACACTGTATTTTCTTCTTAGTTTTATTGTAAATCTAAAATTAAAAATGCATATACAAAATGTGTATATACATACTATATGTATACATAAATTGCTTAGTGTATGAATATATGCATTATATATACAATATTATATGTACATATGTACATGTTTATATACCACAGTATATATTTTGTATTATATACTACATATTACACATATATAGTACATTTTGGAGACTTCACGATAGAACTTTGAGTAAATATCCTTTAATAGTATGTTGAAATTTATCAGAGTAGCAATGTGAGCCAGAACAATTCTAATTCAAGAAGTAATCCAAATCCTGAAAAATAAATTAATAGAAATGTAATTTCTTAATCATTTCATCATTTGTTTCTCTAAGAGATAGGAATAAATAATTTTTGAAAGTGCAACACAGTCAAATGTTGTCTTGCATTTAACTCAGACTTCTGCATTGATTCAATCCTGCCTTTGTTCTGTTTTTGTTCAGACAACTCTATCCCATTTTGTGAATCTATTGTTTCCACAGCACAAATAATTACACTTGTATATTTTTATACCACTTTGAATTATTATTTGCATTCCTTATTGGTACTAAAATCTTTAGTACATTTTTGTTTTCCCCTTACCTTTGCAGTAAGTGATGGCAGAACTCTCTCTGACATTCATGATCTTTTTGTAGATTGTGTTTGAATTTGATTATGTGAAAGGTCAAGCTGATGATGACTGAGGTTTTAAACTTTGATGACTAAGGTCTTAAAATCAAATGACTTAGATTTATATATATATATATAGATAGAGATCTATAGATAGATATAGATATTCTACTTTATTGTAGCATTTATTATTATTTCTATGAGATAATATTTAAGTGCAAAAAGATTTTTTTTTCTAATGCCCATAACAAGTAGAACTTGTTACCAATAACCTTCTTGATGCCCATGTAAAAAAACTTTCGGAGACTGGTTTTAATGTTTTCCCTGCAGAGCATATCCACAGAGGGTCTTTGACAACCCAGTTCTTTCCCCTCTTCTTCCCTTATATTTCCAAAACATAACCTTATAATATACTGTGAATTCAACATACTAAGATATGGAAGAATTATCTGGAACAGCCAGGACCCTTCTCATCCCTCCTAGAACAAAATGTCCTATGACACTTTAAGCTGAGTATCAAATGACCCTTAGTTTTTGACACCCAAAGTGAAGTGCCTTTTGGTATCCATTAGCAGAGATGCAATGAAAAGCAAATGCAGAACCAGTTTTCCTGAGCTGTGGCAGACTGACTCACCAATCATCTCAGGATTCTGGACCCTTTCCTACCTATTTGTAAGTTGCTTCAGTTGTTGACTGAATATTCTGTCTTCCTGTATTCAAGCAAGTGGAATTGATACTGGTGCACAGTCATGCCAAGGTATTTAGAGTCCTCCCCTGGGCTTAATAGCTGTGTACAGTGAACCTCTTTCATTTTCCTTGTCAAGATGTTAGAGGAGGAAGTAGTCCATGCTACTCTTCCATGCTGCTCTTAGACTCACCAATACTCTGCTGTTCAGTGCCTGGTATATTGTTGCTATCTAGATCAATGTTACTTAATTGACAAAGATTAATGAATTATTCATACATTGTTTACACAAACATGTGTACATATGCAGAGCAATATATGAAAGCATACATTTTGAGTACATATAAAAATAAAATATATTCAAATATCAGAAGAAAAACTAACATATGATCAGTGTGGTAGAACAAAAGTAAAATTTTATGTATTAAAATCATGCTTTTTTTGTAGTTGTGAGGTCTACAATAATTGGCCAGGAAATAATTGAATCACTGTTTTTCTTAACAACATGATTTCTTGACTATAAAGTAATATACTTAGTGTAGATTGTAATATAAGACTTTTAAAAATTATCTTTCATTGTCTTAAGAAAATTCTAATGTATTCTGTCAAATCATATAGTTATTAGTTTTATGAATGAATTTCTTGAATTTGATAGTAACCTTGTCTCTATCACTAATGAAATAAAACTTCTAATGCTTTCATGAAAAAAAAGTTAACATGCTATAAAAATATCTCATAAAAGCAATATATTAGTAAAATTTACAACCTAATTTGAAACTATCTTCTTATTGTGAAGAGAATCCTGCTTGTGATCCAAACAAAATCATCCATAAACACTATTGATTTTCTCCTTCCTGTGACCTATATCGTCTTACTTTAGCTTGGTACTTGTACCAGTATTGTCACCTCATGAATAAAATCCTTCAGAAAATCTCCACAATGGACTCCTATTTTTTTTTTTAATACAAATCTACAGAGAAAACAAGACAAAAATGAATTCAGTAATTTTCTAATGACTTTAATACAACATTAATTTGATTGACTATGCCATAATAATCTAGTTTGCAGCTTGAAGTATAATTGAAGGTACTCCTGTCCTTACGCTATTTAGGAGATAAGTTACCAGAATTGCAGCCTACTGATCCACTCGATAAATCATTCTTCTAAGATAAATGACTTCCACATGAAAATATGCAGAACCCCTGCCAAAGATATCAATTGAAGAGCTGTATTTGTATTTTTAGAAATGCCAATTGCTATTTTAAGGTATAAACTTTAAAATTTATACAGGGAATTTTTTGTTTGTTTGTTAGTATTAACTGTAATTGTGTCAGATGTACATCTTTTGATAACATGTAGACTCAGATAAAATGATTTATTTATCACATTCATTCATCTTGCACTAAACAACATAAGGAAATCTTAGTATATAAACCTTAAGTAGTACAAGGAATCCTCATTACTTTTGATTAAAATAATAGCCAGCTTCCAAAGGACTGTAGCTTTTAGAAGAGGACAGCAGCCGAGTTGGCAACTCAGTCGCAGTAGCAAGGAAATGGACTGAGACAGTGTAATATTCATGCCATGTGGGGCCTGATGAAATGTAAGATGAGTAATAAGGCATTGACTGTTCACACATTTTCTCCCTTCACTGCTTCTTTCACACCAATGTTCCATAATTTAACTATTGCCTTTACCTCCATCACTATTTGAAAATTAATGTTGCTAATTTTGTATTTGGAATTTACTGGATTTCAGTAACGTGAAGTATAGAAAGTTTGAAATGGTAACATCTGTCCAGACAGAGCTGACTTAAAGCAGATCTTTTCTGATAATACCTATCATTTTTATTCAGACTAAGGTTCTACATGTCGAAGTCTTGATCAAATACAAGTATTTTGATATTAAAGATCAGGATAAGTTTCAGTGAATGTCAAGTGCCCAGTTTAACAGAACAGAAGTCTTCAAAGAGTAAAATAATAATAATAATAATAATAATAATAATAATATAGACAGATTAAATGTAAACAGAATTTCTGAAGTAAATCCTAAAAAGAAAATCTATATTAAACAACTCATTAAGGAAACTTAGTTTTTAAAATAGGAAAAAAAATAGCATATGCAGTATAATTACAAATTATTCTGATCATTTGTTGTACCTCTTCCTCTGTCTAGGTCATCAGTATAAATAGGAAAACAAACAACTCCCATTACTAAACCAGGGAGCTCCTTATGTGAAAATCTTATTAATGCTACTCAGGATTCAGTAATAGTGCAGTCCTACTTTCCTAATGAAAAGGAAACTTCTCATGAGGGAGTGACTACCTTTTAATCTGCACAGTAGCCTGTGGTTGCCTTCAGACATTGTCTAAGGAAAATCAGATTCCACTGGAGAAGCACACGTGCCAATCTTCATGGTCTTCTCTGAGTTAGGAAAATTTCTTAACAACTGCTAAGCTTTAATTTCAGATGTCCTATCACCCTATAGATCCACTTAAGGAACATTGATATATATGTCCAATTCAATTCACTGTAATTCTAGCTAACTGACCTTACATATCTAAAAGATGCATGAATCTAGGCTGTTTTCAAAAGGAATACATCACTTCCATTATTTCCCATACTCTGCCACCTCTTTACACATTCGTAATTTTATTCATTTCATGTGAACAAAGGGGTAAACATTAGTTCTCCAAAGTATTAGTTGGGAGGAGGCCCTAATAAACACTTAGATGAATAATTAATTGAAATCACTTACAATGAAATGCAGTTATAGTATTTCTTGGCTTTGCTGGTTCAGATGATATTGAGCTATATTCAGTGACCAATAATAGATTGCTAATGTAACGAAGTAAAATAATGTATTTAAAAACAGTATTTGAATTTACTGTGTCACAAATCTGCTAAGAAAATGTTCCCAAAAGGAAACAGAAATGTCATCTATCAAATTAGGAGAAAGAGGAATCATGAACTAAGATATAAGGTGTTCAGATATCAGTGTATCGCATTCTATATTCCAGGAAAACCTATTAAAGAGTACAGTCTGGGCTGGGGAGATAGCTCAGTTGGTAGAGTGCTTGCCTTGCAAGCACAAGGCCCTGGGTTCAATCCCCAGCACCACAAAAAAAAAAAAAAAAAAAAAAAAAAATCTCAAAGAGTACAGTCATACATAAAACTATGGTATAAAAGAAGATAAAAAACTTTGATACAAAATTAATTTCCATTTACAAATCTGTTAATCACTTAGGACATTATGATGCTATTTAACTCCATGCCTGTCATCTATTTTTTTTCCTAAATATCAAATGGCATATTTTAGTATTTAAAAATATATAGAAAGTACCAATACAATAAATTGACAGTTTCAGTTATCTGTTGGTATTGGTATATCACATACCACTTTAAAATAGAGTGGCTAAAAACAAAAGTAATTAATTATTTGGTTCACAATTCTGCATTTTATGCAGATTTCATTCATTTGTCTCTGCTCCATGTGATGTCAGTAGTTGTGGCTTGTCTGGGCCTGAGTGATACTCTTCCTAGAGGACTTGTTTGCAAATGCCAAGGAACCTGGTGCTGACGTTTAGCTGGAAGTTCCCCTTAGTCTGCTGACCTAGAGGCCTCAATTCTTACAATCCAAAGGCTGGTTGCTAAAAGAAAGTCTACTAAAAGTTAAAAAGTGGAAGTCTCTGACTTCTTAGGTCTGGATCTAGTAACTAGCACAGTCTTAGTCTGCCATATTTCATCTATTCAAATAGTTCCACTACCTGCTGAAATACAAAATAAAATGACCTGGCACCACATCCAGGAGAGGGGAGTGCCAGTCTTTTATTTATATCACCTTTACTGTACCTTGAATGCTATAAGTGTGTTGCAGTTCAGCTGTTTGAGTCTACTTTGTTATGTAAGCTGAAAATTAAAGATTATGTTGATCAATATATTAAAGATTGTATTTTTCATCTTAAAGTATCTAAGTGGTCAGAAATGTTAGTGATAAATGAAAATAATGTTTAACCATCCTTCTTGAGGAAGAATTGATAAAAATTGCACATATTTCAGTCATACAACTTCATGTACACATACATTGTACAATAATCCATCAAGGCTTGAGAAAATTTAAAATAACACAGAACAAAACAAGAAAGATTGACCTTTACAATTTGTTTATTATTTAACATGGTGCTGAGGATAGAACCCAGGGCCTCACATGTGCATGCAACTGCTCTAACACTAAGCCAAAACCCTTGCCCAACTTGTACAATCGAAATATATGAATCATATAATATGTATTACTGTATTTATTAAAACTCAGTAGAGCTTTACCAAAATTTAAAAAAAAAAAAAATTTAAATAAAATAAACTCACATTCACTAAATGTTTACCATGAGTCAGACACCATGAGGTTATTTTGCAAATATTAACTCATTCAATTCTCACAGTTACTTGATAGAATATGTATATGTATTTATATATACATATATTTACACACACATTATATTATATATATATATATATATATTCACACATACATCTATGCACATTTTTCCATACACATAATACAATTGAGACAGAGATAAAATAACTTGCTCCAGGTCACATGTTGGTACATGGAAGAGCCAGAATATAAACTTAGACAATGATAATCTGTTGTCCCTCTACTGGTGCTGTAAACAACTAATACAAATTCCATGGCTAACTAAACCTCCATGAACTTCATTTCCTAATTTTACTATTGTAGCCAGAATGTTTCTAGTCAGTTAGTATAACTGAACAAAATATCTCAACAAATTCAAGTGATCACAGAAGCTAATTTCCTTTGTGTTGCTCAAACCGCCTTCTTTAAGGATAAAGATTTTTTTAAATGCCTATAACTTTAATATTATTTACCATATTATTTATTTCTCTATAAGAGGAAGATTATATCTCTTAAAAATATTCAGGTCATAGAACATTTATTTATAGACGTACTCTTTTATATCAGACAGTGCTAAACACGTATAACATCACTGTTGTGCAAGTTTTAGCTGAATTTTACAATGAGTAAACAAAAAATACATGCATCAAGTAGGATGGAGCTGAAGTTTCTAACTCTAACCTTATTTCCATTACTCTGCATTGTTTTAAGTTGTCCACATCTAAAAATTATATACTAAACAAGATTACCATAAAGGTTGATAATAGCATTATTTGAATTTATATTAATTATATTTATTTTAATATATTCTTAATTATATTATATATTAGTGTTTTAGTTGTTTTCATAGATATACATGTTATACAGTATATATTATAGAATTATTTATATAGATTATTTGTTATGAGTGAGACTAAGAGTATATGGTCCATTCTAGGAAAAAATTCCTTCTCATCCACAGAAGTTATTTGCTTCTGAAGTACAATCATGGAACTGGCATAAAATGGATATTTACACTCCGAAAAAGAAAAACTGCAAAGAAAAAAAGTGATAGTGGGACCCAGGCAAGTCCAAAACCCAGAAAAGCAAATTCTGTTAGAATTCAAGTTGTGAGAATGATCCTTTGTGACTTGGTGGTCTGTCCTCCTGGCCCACTACAGTAAGGGCCCACCCATCTCTTTTCCTTTCAGTCCAAGGTAGCAGCATTTTTGTTGATATAAAAATTGCAAAAGCATTTTGGGTCTTTCATGAAACTCATCAAGACACATGCCACTAGAATTGAGGGTCCTACAGTGATCTTCCTAAATGACTGCATCTCTGTTTCTGGTTTCTGCTGAGAAAGTTGAACCTATCCATAAATCATACCCTGATGTCTTTAACCAATGATTTTGCAGCTACACACTTCTTGTTTCCTGACAACATTGGACATTCCAGTCCTTTCCCAAATCATTAAGTCTCTTCCCTTTTCCTTAAAAATTGAAGCCTTCATTTATACTTCCTCTCACATATTATAAGTAATGTCTGAAGTCTATTTGCTGCTGCTATAAAGGAATACCACAGATTAGGTAAATTATAAACAATAGATGTTTATTCGTCTTACAGTTCTGAAGGTTGGAAATTCCACAATCAAGGGGACATACCTGCTAATGGCCTTCTTGTTGCATTATAACATGGTAGAAGAACAGGAAAATACATGGGACACTGAGAAAAAATGATGAACTCATCTGTTCACGAGAAATTGCCTGATAAATAACATTCTTGAAATAATAGTCTCAATCTATTCCTGAGGCAGGTGCTCTCCTTATCTAATAACCCAAGTTTCCATATCAATACTGTTAAAACTACACTTCAACATTAGTTTTTGAGGGGACATTCAAACTATAGCAAATAGGAAGGAAGAATTCAGGTTCATCTCCCTAATTTTGCTTGAAATCTTCCTTGACCAAATAATCTATTCACAATTTTAATATATGTGTTCTTATTTTTCTTTTTTTAAATATTTTCCAATTAGTTATATATGGCAGTAGAATGCATTTTTTGACATATCATACATAAATGGAGTATAACTTCTCATTCTACTGGTTGTACATGATGTAGAATCACACAGATAGTATGATCATATATGTACATAGGGTAATAATGTTCAATTCATTCTACTACCCTTCCTACCCCATGCCCCCTCCCCTCTTCTCACTTCCCTCTGCCTAATCCAAAGTTCCTCTATTTTTCCCTAGCCTCCTTCCCCTTCTGGCCTTTGGTTTTTGGAGTTTGGCTGATTTCACTTAGCATGATATTCTCCATTTCCAACCATTTACTTGCAATTGCCATAATTTTATTATTTTTTAAGGCTGAATAATATTCCATTGTGCATATATACCACATTTTTTTATCCATTCATCTGTTGAAGGGCATCATGTTTCCATAGTTTGGCTATTGTGAATTGAGCTGCTATAAACATTGATGTGGCTGCATAGTGTAGTTTGCTGATTTTAAATCCTTTTGGAATAAACTGAGAAGTGGGATAACTGAGTCAAATGGGTTCATTCCAAGTTTTCTGAGGAATCTCCATACTGCTTTCCACAATGGTTAAACCATTTTGCAGTCCCACCAGCAACGTACCTTTTTCTCCACATACTCACCAACATTTATTGTTGCTTGCATTCTTGACAATTGCCATTCTGACAGAGTGATATGAAATCTTAGGGTAGTTTTGATTTGCATTTATCTAATTGCTACAGATACTGAACATTTTTTCACATATTTGTTGATTTTATATTTTCTTCTGTGAAGTGTTTTTTCAGTTCCTTGGTCCACTTATTGATGGGGTTATTATTATTATTATTATTTTTTGGTGGTGAGTTTTTTGAGTTCTTATATATATATTGAAGATTAATGCTCTATCTGAGGTGCATGTGGTCAAGATATTCTCCATTCTATAGCCTCTTTCTTCAGATTATTGATTGTTTCCTTTGCTGAGAAGAAGCCTTTTAGTCTGAATCCATTCAATTTATTGATTCTTGTTTTTACTTCTTGTGCTTAGGAGTCTTGTTACAGAAGTCAGGTCCTAAGCCTACATGATGAAGATTTGGGCCTACTTTTTCTTCTGTTAGGTATAGTGGCTCTGTTTTAGCTCCTAAGTCTTTGATTTACTTTGAGTTGAGTGTTGTGCAGTGTGAGAGATAGGGGTTTACTTCATTTTGTTACATATGATTATGCAACAAAATATATGTATTCTTTAGGATGATAAGGTTTTATTCTTACTGCTCTCCTTTCTTCCTTCTTATTCCCCACCAGAATTATTTTTAACTCCTTATATCCACAGATACTCTATTAAAGGTATGTATTGTCATTTTAACATTTGGTAGATTCTGATAAGGATGGAACACAACATAATGAACATTGGGTAGATGGAAGGCAGAGTTCTATTTTGCTTACAAATGAGATGATAAAGGTTATGCCACAAAGCCACACAGGATTTGCAGCCAGGAAAAGGATAACAGCAACCTGGAACTGTAAGAGGAGACTTCTGTGTGGCAATCAGATTGTGATTATTTGGGCTGAATAGGCTTCTCGTGGATTGTATAGCTTGATGATTCCACAGGCACAATAAAAGAGACTATGCCTAGATGTTTGGAATCATGATTTCTGATAGTTAGATGTGTGTGTGTTACAATTCAGGAATAACAGAGTAAGTTAAGAAAAACTGTTAAAGGATGGGTGCAGCAAACTTCCCTCAAAAAAGAATTGAGCTCTCTTTATGAATAACCTAAACAGTACCAGCCCACCATTTGTGAAATATTGTGTGTCTGTCTAGAATTTGACTCTCAAATGCCTCAAAACTCTCACAAGATATATTTATTACTAATTCCAAAGCCATTTCCAAAGTTTTAAGTATTTGTTACAGAAACAACCTACTTTCTCTTATCAAATCTCAATTCCAAGATGTTGTAACAAAGTACCCGAAACTGAGGAACTCAGGAACTTGACATATAAAGTTATTCTCTCACAGTTCTCAAGGAAACAAAGTTCTATCAAGGTGTTGGCAGGATCATGGTTTCTTTGGAAGGTCTAGGGAAGATTTCATTACCTAATTTCATCTTTCCTATTGGCACTTCAGATAATCATTGGAATTCCTTGACTTGCAGCTGTATAACTCAAATCTCTGCCTATGCATTCATTGCGTTCTCCCTGTATCTCTCTTCATGTCTGTTACCTTGTGTGAACACAAATCACTTTGGATTAAGGTCCATCCTAATGACCTCATCTTAGCCTGAATCGATCTGCAATTACCCATTTCCAAATAAGATCATATTTTGAAGTGTAGGAAAGGACTCTTATTTTTTGTGAACACCATAGAACTTATACGTGTACGTATAACTAATTATCCTTAGAATTATTTTATTTCTAAACAGATAATGTCAAGAACATGATTTAACTGAAACTTTTTAATTCCTCCATATATATAGGGGGTAGAGCATCTTATAAAGAATAGGTAATATTGGTGAGGATGAATTCTAATGCTAAAATGCGGAAAAATTTTTATTTTAATGATTTAAAATGTCTTACATAATGAAGAGTCTATTATGTCACAAATGGGAATTAAATATTTAGAAAATAATTACCAGAATATTTTAAAAAATGTATTAGAGCTTGGAGTTTAAAGATTCCAAGTAGAAACTCCAGAATCTGGTTTTAAGTGAAATTCCTTTTACTTCATAGTGATGTGATCTTAGGCATATTAATTATGCCATATTTCCAATCAAGTTGCATCATTCTTGAAAGAAACAATGATATGATTTCTGATAAGAAATGTTTATCAGAATTCTAACAAATAAATGTCTAATGCCTATCTCAGATTATATATTTCATGCATTTTCCTGGATTTCTGTCATACATCAAATATTTTAGATAGAATTTAGAAAGAAGCACTTGTGATTACTCTAAATTCACTTAACAGTTTATTATTTCTTACTGATGTGCCTATTTAAAGTAATATTTATGTGCTTTATTACTGCAATTGGATCATCCAGTTACAATTTTAATAGCATTAAATACATCAATGGAATATTTATTGGTGCTCATGATGTGCACCTAAAGTTTGATCATTTATAAACCATATTGTCACAGAAATGAAAATGATGTCCAGACTCAGTGGCACATGCTTATAATCCCAGCAATTTAGGAGGCTGAGGTAGGAGAATTGTGAGTTCAAAGTCAGCCTTAGCAACTTAGTGAAGTTCTAAGCAACATAGTGGGACCTTGTCTCTAAATATACAAAAGGGATAGGGCTGGGGATATGGCTCAGTGGTTGAGCACCCCTGAATTCAACTCCTGGTTCATAAAAAAAGAAAAAAAAAAACAGATGAAAATATTAGCTACACAGACACATTTGGAGATACTAACATGTGGATGTCAGACATAGCATGTGGATGAACAATAAGTAACCATCTATACACCACAAATCAACAAGTATACAATATATAACACCATGAAATGAACAGGTTTTTCAAGTATCCATAGAATATTTAGCAAAAATGTACTTTATGTTGAACTAAAATAAGTACTAATATATATCAAAGAATTGAAATCATGGGGATCGTATCCTTTAATCACAGTGAAATTAACAGTAAATCAATAAAATTAAACTGGAACATCCCTGAATATTTGAAAACTAAGCAACACATTCCTGCATAACTATTGATCAAAAAGGAACTAAATAACCAGGTGCAGTGGCACATGCCTGTAATCCCAGAGGCTCGGGAGCCTGGGGCAGGAGGGTCACAAGTTCAAAGTCAGCCTCAGAAACTTAGCCAGGCCCTAAGCAACTCAGTGACACCCTGTCTGTAATAAATAAATAAATAAATAAATAAATAAATAAATAAATAAAGTTTTTTAAAGTATTTTGTGCTAGATAAGAGTGGAACTTTTTGGACTATTAGAACTTGTTATAATCTGGTAAAGTAGTACAGTAAAAACATTACATTAAATCCTGCATTTTATAAGAAAATGAAGTTACAAATTAGTATTTGATATTTTCTCCTGATAATTAGATATAAAGAAAAGAAAATTAAATGCATTCAAAATAGAAGAGAACAATTATTAAAACTTAGAGCAGAAGTCAAGGATAGAGAAACCTGATGTACATTAAAAAAAGAATCAAAAGTTCAATCCAGTGGAAATAGAAAAATAAGATAAACCTCTATTGACATCAGCAGTTGATAAAGATATCACTACAGATCTTACAGTGAAAAAATAGAAAGATGTTACAAATCTGTACTTACATCAATGATTCAGATATAATGGATGAATTCCTATAATAGTATAATAAATTGAAAAAGACAATTTGATTAATTTTTCCTGTTTAAAAAAATGTCTCCTCCAGAATTAAAAGCACTCTCTCACTACTTAAGCTCTTCCCAAATAATCTTCCACAGTTATATTCATGAGTGAATATTTTTCCAAAAACTTAGGCAAGAAATAATACCTTTCTGCAGCCTTTCATAGAAGAGGGGAAGGAGAAGCATTTCTTTGGTCAACATGTCTCTACTACCAATTCTCACATGAATTGTAGGGGAGATACTTTTGACCAATATATCTCCTAAATAGTTATAAAACTCCTCAAATATTAGTAAATCAAATCTAGTTATACATAAAAGAGATAACTTATGACAAATTATGATTTATTCTAGAAATCTAAAGACCCAGTATAATGTCATAAATTTAAAAAAAATCTATCAATGTAATTCACTGAATCAATGAATTAAAAAGCAAAAATCACATAACCACCCCAATAGTTACAGTATATAACAAGCACTGCTTGAATTTAAATAGCCATTTTTTTGTTGTTCTTTTTGGATATACATGTCAGTTTAGTGTATTTTAGCATTATACATACACGGAGCATATCTTATTCTAATTGAAATCGTATTCTTGTAGTTCTGAAGTTTCACTGGTTGTATATTCATATATGAGCATAGGAAAGCTATGTCTGATTCCTTCTACTGTCTTTCCTATTCCCACAAAATCTCAGCCAAAAAATAATACCAGAAGACTTTTTCAAATCAATGATGTGAAAAAACAGATTAACTATGAATAACATAGTATTTAATAGTGAATTGAATATTTTACTCTCATGATCAAGTAAAATACATTCAAATATTATCAAAAAAACCTATGAATATGTATAATTAAATTTTAAAATATCTTCATTATTTTCTATAACAAGAAAATTAAATATCTTAAGTAAATGGATAAATACACTATGAAGGTAAATTAAAATATTTAATAGTGTTAAGATGTCTGTGCTAAAATATATGCTGTAATATTATTGATTGCTTTTCCATGAGGAAAAAAAACTGGTGGAGTCACAATTCTGTTAAATCTACCATGTATATTATAGGCTTCAAAAAACTTTTGTGTATTTGACTTAATTTCCATAACTCAGTACCAAAGTGCAATGGTTTCGCCACTGTAAGAATCTTTGAGGACATTGTACATACTATTTTAGACAGCCAAGTGTTTTTCTTGATCCTTTAGTTAGGATCATTTGATTAATAAAAACACAGATTCACTCATGATGTTCAAATTATTGTCAGAGCTTAGTATGATATTACAGTAGCAAAGATATTGCAGTGTTGGTGTGTGGGTAAGCAAAAGACTAATGCAAAGAATAATCTAGAAAGAGATTTCTTTACATACTCACTGCTATTGTCTGAATGTATCCTGGCAAAGAAGTTGTGTTACAATATATCATAAATATGAAAGTGTTAAAAGGTGAGACTTTAAGAATAAAATCATGAGAGTAGACCCTCCTGGATGGGATTAGGGCCCTAATAAAAGAACTTGCAGGAGTGGGTTAGAACTCTTTAACTCTTCTTCCATGTGAGGACACCATACAGTGGACCTGCTTGTGTCTTCATCTTGGACTTCCTAGTCTCCAGAACTATGAGGAAATAAAATTCTATTATTTATAAATTAGCCTGTCTCTGGTATCTTGTTACAGCATACTAACATAGTCACTTATTTGAACCAACAGTGACACTCTAACTTAGTGGAAATATAGAATGTTATGGTTTGAAAATAAGGTGTCCCCTAAAAGCTCCTGTATTAACACAGGAATTTTCAGAAGTAAATGGTTAGATTATGAGAGCTATAACATAATCAGTGGATTGATTCATTTCATGTATTAAACATTCGAAAGGACCAACTGGGTGGTAACAATAGGCAGGTGGAGCAAGGCTGACAGAGTTGAATTACTGAGGATGTGCTCTTAGGGATTGCATCTTGTCCACCAGGCTGCTGCCTCTCTCTTTCTGCTTCCTGGTCACCATGATGTGAGCAGCTTCACAACCATGCCCTTCCACATGATATTCTGCCTCACCGTCAGCCCAGAGCAATGGAGTTGGCTGATCATGGACAGATCTTCTGAAACTGTGAGTCAAAATAAGCTTTTCTTCCTTGAAGTTTTTATCATCAGTTATTTTGTTCTTGTCAGGTATTTTGGTCACAGGCAAAGAAAACCTGACTATCACAGATGGTAAATCTCATAAATGGCACTATAAAAAAATTTGTTCTGTTAAAAATTATCTGCATTTCATAACTTAAATTAGAGATAAAACACGGAACTAAAGAGAAAATGTAAAGTAGACCAAATTCATAAGAAAATTATGAACATACCTTCATGATCATCAGATTGTCAACTTTTGGGGTCATTTAGGTTTATTAATATTATTTTAATAATACACATTAATGGGGTATAGTGTTTCTATTTGATACGAGTATGCAATGTGTAATGATCAAATCAGGATATTTATCATTTCTAGTTCCTTTAACATTTTTGTAAATCTTTTACTAATGTATAATAATTGTACTTATTTATGGATTACAGTGTCATTATTTCAATACATGTATAAAATATGCAGTGATCAAATCAGGACAGTGAACACTTGTATATCTTACCATTACTTTAGACTTAGAGGTTTTTTCCTCTTGTCTTTATGATACTCATAAAATATGTTCATGAGTATATACAGTTTATTGTGAACTACAATCACCCAACTGTACTGTAGGATAGTGAAACTTACTGCTTCTGTGTTTTGGTACCCTTTAACCAACTTTCCAACATCCATTCTAGTTCCTCACCTCTTTACAACATCAAGTAATCACTCTTTTAGACTCAAATACATTTTATTTGCCTTCCTCATATAAGAGACAAAATGTAGTATTTTCTGCTTGACTTAATGTCTTCCAGTTCCATTTACTTTGTTGCAAATGATAGGATATCATTCTTTTTTTATGATTGAATAGTTTTTTCTCATTTTTAATGAGAATCACTTAGATGTCTTGATAAAATGAACTTCATCAACATTTTTGAATTTCTGTTCATTCAGGGGTACAATAAAGAAATTGAAAAGCCTACCCAAGACATTCAAAAGGCATATATCCTGATTTATTTTAAAAATTGAGTAAACAACATTAACAATAATTTCAAAACACTGACTATTCAATCAACAAGGCTTCTTTAACTCATTATAACCAGAGAAATGCAAATTAAAATCTCAATTTGTTATACTTAACTTTCAGAAGAGTCAAAACACAATAAAATAAAGTACTAAGTATTAGGTAGGACATGTATTCGAAATACCTGATTACAGCTGTTGGATAGTTGAGTTATCATAACTATGTTTGTGTCTTGTAATATCATATGCAGTTATCCAATGCTAAGCAGTTTCATTTCAATGCATATAACCAAAGGAAATTTGTAATTATAGTTGAGACAAGGAATACTAAAAAGCATGTTCATAGTAGCTTTATTGATAAAAGTCCTAAACTCATAACAATGCAAATATTCATCAACAGTGTTATGAATAAATAAACTATAGTAAGTTTATGCAATGGAATACTTCAAAGTAGCAAGATTAAGAAGTTAATTTTATAGGAATGAACAAAGAAGAAACTCACAGACTTAACATTGAACTAAATGAACTGAATTAAAAGAGTACATTTTGTATGATCCTGTTGATATAAAATTTGCCAGGTAGGTAGGTTGACAGAAATGGAAGTCAGAGAAATGATCTCATTTGAGGTTATTATCTATTTGTTCTCTATTTTCATCTAGGTTATGTGAGTAAAGACATAAAATATAATGGGAATGCACTTAACTCTAAGAATGTCATATTTCAACAACAGAGCAAAATATTAATTGCTCTTTAGCTGGGTATGCACACACACACACACACACACACACACACAAGCGAATTTTTTTTAGTAACTGTAAGCTTTTAATTAATTTATTAGCATCTTTCCAGGAATGCTGAAGTTGCAGGGTGTGTGGAGAGATGGGGCAGCTGGAAGTGGTGGCAGTTCCTTTTTAAGCCTTATGGATCCTCAAAGAGTCCTGCTGCTTTTGTTATTTCTCCTGTACTGTTATTTTTGATAATACATTGTCTCATTCTTTCATTTTTGTTTTTGCCTGTTTGTAGATTTTAAAAGGAAAATATTGGTGCCCATAAAAAAAGAATCTTGGGTTAAATCCTGATGTGACTAGAAATAAAATGGGAAAGCTATCAGGCAGGCACACTTTTACCTAATTGTGACAACTGGATTTTATATAAGGAGTGTAGAGTGCACAACTTTATATTTAATTTTAAAAGACCTCTATCATAGTTTAATGCAAAACTATTTCTAGTAAAATTTAAAAATAAGATGCAGATACATTAGAGAAGATTATCATTATGCCATTCATTTACTATAGTATCTTATGGATGATTTACTTTATACAGATTTGATTTGTTATTACTTGTTTGAAGTGTCATTCATTTTATTTAAAAGTATATTGAGTGAAAAGCTATTCTGCAACTCTTTAATATAATCATAAATGTTACTGGGTTGTGTTCAGTTCTATAGATGTCCAATTACCTTACATCCTGATTTCTCATTTTTTAATGCTCCTTATAACTTACTGAGTAATGTTTGTTAAAATATGACACTCTGATTAAAAGAATCTATCAGTTTTCTCCTTTAAGACCATGAATTTTGGCCTTATGTATACTCAGGTTATATAATTGGTTTAATAAAATTTATAGCATTCTAATTAATAGATTAAACACAACATTTTTTTATTTATAGTAAGTAGTACTGTCTTTAAATATGCTTTTCTTGACATCCCTGTTATCTGCAACAGATGTCTACTTATTTAATTTTTGTATGGCAAAAATTTTTATCTATCATTTTACTTGTATTTCTAAGGAACCCATGACTTGGGTTTATTTTCTATTTCCCTTGACTTTTTAAATTAATTCATTAATAATTAACTGAGTGAAAATACTGTTTGATAAAAAATCAAAGGCATATAAAGAATTATAATACATGAATATATATATAATATATATATGAGAAAGATTATATAATTTATAGTTTAGGTTATAAGTATCCTTAAATACAGAACTTGCTGCTTGAATGACTAGCTAATAATAAATGAACTCTCGATTCACTTTCTAAATTATCAAAACTATACATTGTATAGTTTATAACAAATGAAAAATGGATGCTAAAAGTATAAGGACAAAAATCAATGTAATTTTTCCCTTTAAGTGAAAATTTTTCTTTTCCGAAAGGCTATTTCTTCTCTCTCTTGCAAATGAACATGCATGTTCTAACATATTAATCCTTTCTGAAAATAATTTTGAGACTAGACTAAAGAGGCTAAAGATAGAATTTTAGAAAAAAAGATGAAGGGGAGAAAGAGAGAGAGAAAGAGAGAGAGAGAGAGAAATACTTAATACCTTTGGAAGTTCCAAAATGAATACTTACCCTTCAAGAAGAAGAAGACAATATCTGGTCTATTAAACATATTAAGCTGTCCACAGTAAACAGAAATGTTTCCTTTACATATTTTGGATTACTAAATGCATCTTTACCTGAGGAAGTCAAATGTTAATCAGAGAAAAGTCAAGCATTGAATAAAGAAAATATGGATTTTGCGGAGAGTTCATTTTCCATTTCAGTGTTTACTTATTGAAAAAAGAATAAAAAACTTTCCAATATTTTGTTTATTATCTTTGTACTTAATTTTGTCCAGTGAATACAAGAAAAAAGGCAGAGAAGGACTCAGAATAACATTTAGCCCAGGAACAATGTCTTTATGCTGGTTTTCCTCATGCTGATTTTCTTCTTGCATACAGTCTTTCCAGGATTCACAAAAGACCAAATAATTCTATAATAGAGAATGCCAGTGAATGCCATGAAACTATTTTCAAATAGATGATGAAAAAAAAATATTGAATAGAATAGATTTTTCCAACTTGAGTAGCTTACACATTTACATTTGATAAAAAGAGCTTTCTGAAAGGAGTTTTTAGCTCATAATATTATACAGTTTATGACTACCATGCTGAAATCATCATAAATAAATAACCACTGCAAGTTGTAAACCAGAAGGCCAGGAAATATCTTATTAGTGGTTTTACTGTGTTTTAAATGCAATAACTGGTCTGGGGATTACAAGGATAAATTTTTGGTTTTGTATATAATTTCCTTTCCTAACACTTGAAACCTGTCAGGTGTGTAGTACCTGTTTGTGTGGTATACATGTTACACATAATATATACACTTGATAACAGTCATGGATAAGACCAGAGATGACAGACATAGTTGTTTCTCATCAGTGTTATCATGAACACAAAGATAAAATTGGGACAAAGATAATCAGCATGGTTTGAGAAATTCACATTATAAAATATTTCATTAAAACTGGAAAATTAATAGTTATTTGATAATTTTTTGGTTAGTCATTAGGTACAGAAGCTGATTTGCTATTGATTATAAATAAGTTTATAAATCAAGTGTGTATAATTAATATGATCACATTATGAGGGCTGAAAACATAGCTCTGTATCTATCTATCTATCTATCTATCTATCTATCTATCTATATATATATGCATATTTGTTAGTGTGTACACTGAGATTAAGGAAGAGGGACTAGACTCTTAATGACTTAAAATACAATTCAAACTTACTTAAAAGCACTGAGGAATATCCATGATAGGATTCTCCTCTTTATTTTTTTTTCTGCTCCACTTGTGGAAATAAAGTATTTTAAATCAGTGAGATACTCTCTGATATTCCGAATTTCAGGGAATTATCACAAAACTTGAAGAATTTTTTTAAGATCTCTGAAATTCAAACTGAATTGGTATCTGTTATAATCCCTTCTTGGATGAATGTTTGGTATGATTTTGTATTAGTTTGTTTTTTCAAGACTATATCAAAATACTAGAAGCTGGGTACATTTATAAATGAAAGAAGTTTATTTAGTCCACTATTATGGAGGTCCAAGAGTATGGTATTAGCATCAACTTGAATCTGGTGAAGGCCTCATAGGGAAAGGAATCATTATAGTGGGAATATGTGCAAGAGAGATGTCACATCACAAGACAGGAAATCAAAGCACAACTGAGGACTCAGCTCCCTCTTTCATAACCACTCACTCTTATGAGAACTAACTCAGGGACTCAGGGTCCCGCAAAAACCTCCTTAATCTCTTCCAAGGGTGATACCTTCAATGACCCTTAGGTCAGTTCACTAGATCTAGATCCACTTCTACTTTCCCTCTCTCTCTCTCTTTTTAATTAATTAATTTATTTATTTATTTATTTATTTAGTACCAGGTACACTTGAACCCCTGAACCATATGTTCAGAGATTTGTTTTAGTTTTGATTTTGAGAGAGTATCTCACTAAGATACCTATGGCCTCACTAAATTACTGAGGCTGGCTTGAAACTCGAATCCTCCTGTCTCAGCCTCTCGTGCTGCTGGGATTATAGGCATAGTCCACCACACCTGATTTACGTCCACTTCTTAAAGGTCCCACAGACTCTACACTGCCTTACAATGGACCAAACTTTCAACACATAAACCAATAAAGGACAAGCCATATTCAAACTACATAGTGTGTGTGTGTGTGTGTGTGTGTGTGTGTGTGTGTGTGCATAATTTTATATTTAATGCTGCAGAAATTGCAAATTATCAAGATAGGGAGATAAAATAGATTTTGGAATCAAAATTATTGTGAATAATTACTTTGGTATAATGACTTTTGTTTAGGAACCATTTGGTAATTTTTAAACTGTATGTCTGTCATCTATCACCTACATCAGTTTTTATAGTTTAGTAATTATCAAATTATCTTGAATTCTCTTGCCTTTGGTTTCTACATTTTTTTGTCATTTAATAACATATCTTCTAGTAACTGTTGTTCCTGCAAATTAATTTTATTAAGTGATATTTAACCTACTTAACATGTTAAGTTGCAACATGTTTACTTGACAAAAAGTTGTTAAAATAACTAAATTTACTTATTGTCTCACATATTTATTATAATAAGGAAAAGTAATTCATCAGAAAACTGTAGAGAATCTTAAACACACACACAAACACACACACATGCTCTTTAAATTACACTTAAGTCCTAATAAGACCATTCTAAATTAAAAATACTGTAAGTTGAAAATGGATTTAATTCAATAAATAATTAAACTACATAGCTTAGGAACATGGAATACTGTAGAATATGGGTTGTTCACCATCATTATAGTATGAGTGATTGGGTGCTGCAGCTCACTGTTACTGCCCAAATTTGTAAGAGGATTATACAGCATAGTGTTAGTTTGATAAAACATGAAATGAAAACTTTGACATAGTTTCTACTGAATGGTATTACTTTTGCATCATCTTTCAAAGTCAAAAAAACAGAGATTGAATTATAACAATTTGGAAACTATATATATATATATATATATGTATATATATATCAGGTTTTTTCAATAAAAAACTTAACTATAATCAATAATCAAATGGAATGGTGCATTAGTTTGGTATTACTGCCATATTTCATCATCACAAATTTAGCAGTTTGAAATATATGCATTATTCCACAGTTCTGTAAGTCCAAGGCCCAGGCAGATCATGGCTCAGTTGGTAGCACTAAGTTATATTTGTCAAAAGACCAAAATCAAGGAGTTTCAGATAAATGTTTGTTTCTGGAGGATCTGGGCATGAATCCACTTGCAAGTTCTTTCAGGGTGTGGACATAAGTCATTCCCAGTATGGTTATGGGACTCGGATCCCTTTTGCTTATTAAAGTTGGTAGGGAGCTTTCTCAGTTTCAAGAAGCCATTTGCATTTCATGGGTCATGTTACCTTTTCTCTAGTTTCAGTGATAACAATGGTAGGTCAACATCTCTTCATGCTTTGAGTTTGTCTCCTCTTCCTCATCTCTCCTCTGAATTCCTCTTCTTTTGCATCTGCCTTTTCTGCCAAGTGCATCCATTATTCCATTGAGCACAACTGGATGATCTAGCATAATCTCTCCAAGTTTGAGGTCAACTGATTAGTAAATAGAATGATGCCTGCAAAGATAACCTAGCACAACCTAGATCGATGATGGAATAACCAGGAAATGAGAATTCTGAAAGTGGAAAGAAATCTTAAGAATTTGTCAAAACACAAATGGAAAATCTTCAATTGCATTCATTTTAAAAATGTAAATGAACAATGTAGTAAGCAATTTTTATGAAATCAAATGAAATAGATAGGTTGATTATGCTAGTAGTCAAAAGATTTGTGCAAGTGAATTCAATATTGTAGGGATTTAGCTGTGGATAAAGATAGATATTTTGACTTTGTGATTACAGCATATGATATTAATTAAATAGTTACATTTTACAGAGATCAGGTTCCATTTACTGCATTGAAGTAATAAACAATTTGCAATAAAATTTAAATTGTCATATTCTGACTATATTCCCACAGAAAAATGACATTATTTGGGGGGACTTATTTTATAAAATATGAAGATATTTATTAGCCTGTTCTAATGATTTCAGTATTTAATTAGTACTATCAATGAAATCACCCTCTATCTATTCTTGTTTCTTCAAAATAAATCTGGACTTGAATGATTATTTTTTTCCCAAGCTCATATACTGAGCCAATGAATGAAAAAAAAGAAAAAGATATTATTTATGCCTCCTTCTTATTTCTTCAATTTAAGCACATTACTTTGTTTTAGAAAATTATGTTCTTATTTCCTTTCATTAATGTGACTCTCAAGTACTATGTAAATAATTCAAGGTGTCAATAAGGTAAAAATGTCAGAGTATTAATATTTTAGACAAAATATTTTTAAATAACCCAATAATTACCATCATAACAGAAATAGCAATTATTCACAGTGAATCTAATTTGTGTATGGTACTATTTATGGCCCCAATGATCATATGTTGTCTCTGTACTTACAACACTAAGCATATAAGCAGAGAAAGGCAACACACACATAAAATGATTTTAAATAATTGTGGAAATAGTTTAGTGTCAATAGAGTGTTAGGTATGGCATACTCAGAGGGAGTGATTGCATCTCATGATTTGTTTAAAAAATGTTTCTCAAAGTGTGATCCCAGAGCATCAGTATCAGCTAAGAACTTTTTAGAAAGATCAGTCACTGAGCCAGGAGATGTAGTTCAGTATAGGAGCACTTTTGTAGCTTGTGTGTGCTCCTGGATTTGAATCCCAGCACACAGGAAAAAAAAAAAAAAAAAAAAAGAAGAAGAAAGAAAGAAAAAGAGGAAGGACAGAAGAGAGAGGACATAAAGGAAGGAAAGAAGTTCATTAAGGACTGCCGTTTTCCAAGGACTCCTGGGTGGGAATCAGGACCTCTGAGAGGAAGAAGAGTCATCCGTGTTTTCACTAGATGTTTAGGTAATTCTGAGATAGCTAATATTTGAGAGGAACACTGAAGTAATAGCGGACACCGAAAAAATAAAATAATTTTGAATGTCTTGAAAGTCATCTGAAAGAATTTAGACTTGATTCTTAAGGTATAGAGAAGTTTAACTTGGTTTTCAAGTTGAAGATTTTTAAGGATATTTTCTTATGATGAATAATTTGGAGGAAATATTAAGAACAGATTAAGTACATACATATTTAAGTAGATTTATTTTTAGTTTTAAAAGAGAAAAAAAGTGAACATAATATGTACAAAAGAAAGTTCACTTGAGAGTGAGTACTCAATTTGAGAATGCAGAGTTCATTCAAAGCAAGTATTATGGAATGAAAAGCAAAAACTGGGTATGGGGTGATGATGAGATAGCAAGAATACAAGCCAGCATTCCACCTTACCATGCAGGAGCTTACTACTCATATAACCTCTGGTCTTCTCTGTCAAGATAATCAAGAAGAGATAACTATGTGTTATACAGGATTAGTCCATTATGCAGAATAAAAGGAATGATTTTCTATTTTAACTCTGAAAGCTTCAGTAAATCAAAATATATTCTTTCCTCTTTCCTTATGAGAATCACAATTATTTACATAATGATTTACAAGAAAAAAAACTCATTAAAATAGCCTAGATTATTATTATATTTCTATATTATTTCTATATTATTATTATATTATTATATTTCTGTGAGATATTTTAAGTGATTATTTTTGATCTTTTTTTTATGAATTGTTATATTCAGGATTTAAAAATACTTATATAGATTAATAAAAAGTGATATGTCTAACTCATTGTACTAATTAGATTAATCATGGATTTCTTTTACTGTCTTGAGATAGAGTGTTGTTAGGTTACCCAGACTGCTCTCAAACTTGTGATCCTCCTGCCTCAGCCTCTTGCATACCTGTAATTGCAGGCATCCAACATCACACCTGGCTTTATGAAAAAAATTTATGTAAGTTCAACTTATTATCAAAATATTCAAAATTATAAATATAGTACCCAAGAGATTAAATATTTTCTTTGAACTTTCTGAAACATTTTTGGAAGTTCCAAAGAATAGTCTCTGAGATTTTATTTGATTATTTTTTATTGAGAGGCAATCAAAGGATAGACTATAAGGAAAGCAAAACTTTTTAAGCATGTTACTATCACAAGATTTTGGTGCCAGTATTTGCTTTTCTGTTGAGAGTAAAGCTGGTGCAAACAAGCTAGCAAGAACTGATTTGAGGTAGATTTAATATGTAAATGATAACATCTGTGCCAAGTAAAGCAGAATGGAATGAAAGGATACTGCTCTAAAGATGTCTTCCAATTTGTTCAAACAGAAAGGGTTCTGAAATAGGGAATGAAAAATAACATATGAAAAGGCTCCAATACAAAACATCAAATGTTAAGCAGTAATTAGTGAAAACACATAAAAATGTTCTGTGCCATTGGGGCATAACAATAACTAATATTTATTGCATGATTCAACACAACCATTACCAAGAATGGTGTTAAATCTTCAACATATATTAGCTCAATTTATTTTTATTATAATTCCAGGAAGAGGACCCTTTGTTATCTACATTTGACAAATAAGGAATCAAAGGCACTGAAAGGTCAGGCAATTTATCTAAGGTCACACAGCTAAAAGGTAGAGCCAGAATTTGAAGGTGGGAGACACTTTGCCTAGCCCATAATCCTAACCACTATGGTGTACATGTATATATATATATATATATATATATATATATATATATATATATATATACAATCCACTTATACTATTTGTGGATTTCACATTTGCAGATTCAACCAACCATGGGCTGAAAAATCTTTTAAAAAATTCAAGTTTGTACTGAACATTCACAAAATTTTGTCCTGTCATTATTACTTAAAAACACACTATAACAATTATTCCCATAGGATTTACATTACCATTGGTATTGTAAGTAATCTAGAGACTATTTAATATATGAGGGTGAATATCTATAAGTTATGGGCAAATATTTTGCCCTATTATTAAAGGACTTGAGCCTCCATGAATTTTGGTATCCGAAGGGGTCCTGAAACCAATCCTTTGTAGATCCTGCAGGACAACATATTTAATTTTATCCCATATTTATAGTAAACATAATCATTCATACTAAAAAATAACTTATAAGAAGATTTTGTCAATTGCATGAGTAAAAACTAAAAGCTTTTCTCAAAAAATTTCGAAAATAAGTTAAATTCAATCACAAATGAGAGCAGAGATATTTCTCATTTTTCATATTGATCCTTTTTGATAACAGTGCCCATTCAAAACACATTACTGAAGAGTTCAGTGAACATTTACTTTTTGTTTTGAAAATGTTGAAAACAATGAAATCTAAATTTCAAAGGGAATCTTTCTCCTTTAACTTAAAGACAATATAGGATACTGATATACATAATTATATTTTTTACTATTAGGAAAATACCAAATTTTCCTATATGGTGATTTTATTGAAAGTCTTGTCAAAAGTATAAATATTTCATTTCAAGCCTTGAAACATATCAACCACTCCAGGTGTAAACATACATAATAGGGTATATGTTCTTAGGTATATTGAAAGCATTCCTATATTCAATATTAAATAGCATTTATTTAAGAAATTATCAGATACATATTCTGATCTTCCTCTTTTCATTTTGGACTTCATAATATCAAAATAACTTGAACATACTGACTTAAAAATCCATATAACTTCAAAATATTTTTGGTACTATAGAAACAGATTCTTATTGCAATCAAAAAAGAAATTATTTAATGTCTATTTCAAAAGACATGAGGCCTCTTAGAAAACAATTTGCTATAGAAATTTTTTCAAGTATTCTCGATTTGTCTTTAATTGATATGTTGTTAATTTTTGTCTTAATATTTCTTTGACAGTTGAATACCTACTGAAGATAATTCATAATATTACCTTCAAATAAGACAGCATAATGAGAACCTTGTCCATAGATTAATGAGAAATTATATGGTGCATATTTTTTTCAGAATTTTTTAATAGAAAAAAACAAATGCTACATTGGCACCCATCAGGAGGAAGTCACATTTTAAAAAGAAGTCCTATAAACATACTACCAACACACATTAAATATTATTTTGTTTCAAACAACCTAAATACTCAAGTTTGGTAACAAATAGCCACACACATGATTGTGGACCATAAGTACTTTTTAAAATGCACCACCAGTATTTAGCAATGACTTTGTAAATGCATAAATTTTTTTTCAAAAGTGTGCTAATTTTAAAAAACACAACTGTTATCTAAACACAAGATGATATATTTTAATGCTAATAAGAGCTGCTTAAAATTGTTTTCCTTAAAACAATATTTTCTTTGATTTGTCTCAAGCTATTTAAACAAACACCTTAGGCATGATAATGAAGATTATCATGGGCACTCAATTCATTACACATTTCTGGTTACACAAGGACAAATTCCTTTAAACACCGACAGTCATGTTAAAATATTTTATAGTTAAAGAAAATAAGATTGAATGCCAGTTTGTTTCTGTCTAAAGGATAGTCTCAGAGATATAATAGCTTTATTTTACTTAGCTGCCTTTTATTGCTTAACTCTATAGGACATTTAAATCATTTTGTAGGCATCTACCTATTAGAAATAGTAAGTCTGAGGAACAGGGAGGTAGAGCACATGATTTTGAGAGGTATTTCTGAATAAGTGATCCATAGTAGCCAATTGAAATACTTGATTCAATCTCTCTTAAAGCTATTATTCCTTTGGAAGGGTGATTTGCTGTTAAAATGGGGAATTGATGCTTGCTACTACAGTTAAAATGGTCCACCCCTCAAGGCTCTTATGGAAAATAGCTAAAGAATATAGCGAGTTTAAACTGGTTCTTGTTTCCATTAGAGTTATAACATTTATGTGCTTTTATTGATCTGAGGCTTATGAAGTAAGTCTGGTAACAGAATTGTATGACTGACTGATTCATGCCTGTAGTCTTTAAATAGTGTGACAGTCTCTAGGGAATGTTTACTCTAGAGACTAATAATAGTATTCAACCTAATTCTTTAATTTCAAAGTCTTGATTTTATTTAGAAATATTTTCCTTAAAACTATTGAGCTCCCCATTCTCTTTATGATTTTCTTCAATCCATTTATTTACCAGACATAACCTGAACATTTTTTATGCAGAAGACCCTTCCATTACTTTCTATTGTTTCTTTTTAGCTATGCATAATATTACAATTCATTTTGACTTAATTATGAAAGCATGGAATACAATTTGCTCTAATTCAGTACCCTGTACTTCCTTTTCCCTCCCTTTTACCCTTCGCCTGTTCCCTTCCCTCTCTTCTCTGCTCATCTTTCTTTTATTTATTTATAGGCTTTTAAAACTAGTGTCTTGTAGATATCATAATAGTGTGATGTACTGTAGTATATTCATATATGTACTTAGGAAAGTCAGGTCAGATTCATTCAACTGTTCTTCCATCCCTTCTCCCTCCCCCTCAAACTCCTTCCTCTACCTGTGCACTGATATCTCATCTATTTTGATGGAATCATTCTCCTGCCAACACTTTGATTTTCATTTTTTCTTATTTTGGACAAGCTTCCACATATCAGAAAAAATGTTCAAACTTTGACTTTCTGAACTGGCTTATTTCTCTTAGTACGATAGTCTCCAGTTCCAAGTAATTATTGGCAAATGCCATAAATTCACCCTTTTTTATGACTGAGTATTACTCCTTTGTTTATATATACAACATTTTCTTTATCCATTCATCTGTTGAAGGCATCTAAATCCATACCATAACTTGGTTATTGTGAATTGTGCTGCTATAAACATTGATGTGGCTGCATCCCTGTAATATGCTGATTTAAAATTCTTTGAATACATACTAAGGAGTGAGATAACTTGGTCAAATGATGGTTTCATTCCCAGCTTTTTGAGAAATTTCAATAACTGCTTTCCAGAGTGGTTTTTAATTTTCAGTCCCACCAACAAAGTGTACCTTTCTCCTCACACTCATACCAACACATACTGTTATTTGAATTCTTGACAATTGTCATTCTGACTGAGTGAAATGAAATCTCAATGCAATTCTGATCTATATTTCCCTAATTGCTAGAGAATTTGAACATTTTTTTTACATATTTGTCATTTGTATTTCTTTTTTTGAGAAGTATCTTTAGTTCTTTTGCTCTGTCTTCATGCTCTTCTCTAGGCTCTGTCTTCACTCTCTTGTTTCCTTTGCTCTGTAGAAGCTGTTTGATCCCATCCCAATTATTGATTTTGGGTTTTATTTTGTGCATTTTAGAGGTCTTACTGAATTTGATTCCTGTGCCAACATGTTCGAGTTCTGGACTTATATTTTCTTCTGGCAGTTGAAGTTCCTGGTCTAATTCCTAGGTCTTTGATCCACTTTGAGTTGACTTTTTGTGTAGGGTGAAGGATAAGAGTAAATTTTCATTCTTCTATATATGGATATCCAGTTTTCCCAGCACCATTTGTTAAAAGGTTATCTTTTCTAAAGTATTTTTTTGACACCTTCATCTAATAACTGAAAACTGCATTTATGTGGGTTTGTCTCAGCACTGTCTATTCTGTTCCATTGGTCTTCACGTCCATCTTTATGTCAATACCATGCCGTTTTTGTTACTATCACCCTGTAGTAGAATTTGAGATCTCATACTGTGATGACTCCAGTATTGTTCTCTTTGTTTGGCATTGCTTTGGCTATTCTGGGTCTCTTATTTTTCCAAATGAATTTTAGAACTGTTTTTTCCTAGTTCTGTAGAGAATGTCATTGATATTTGATGGAGATTACTTTGAATCTGTATAACACTTTGGGTAGTATGGTCATTTTGACATAGGTCTTCCTATCCAAGAACCTGGAAGATCTTACCATTTCTGAGGTTTTCTTCAATTTATTTCTTCATTGTTTTATTGATTTCATTGTAGATGTTTTTCCCCTCCTTCATTAGATTAATTCTCAAGTATTTGTTTTTGAGGTTATTGTGAATAGGATAGTTTTCCTTATTTCTTTTTCAGCAGATTCATTATTGGAGTATAGGAAAGTGATTGATTTATGTATGCTGTTCTTGAATACTACTACTTTACTAAATTTGTTTATCACTTCTAGAAGTCTTCTGGTGGAGTTTTGGGAGTCTTTTAAATACAGAAAACAACCTTAATAATTTGTTTTGCTTTAATATTTTATGTCTTCTAAATACCAAAGATGACAAATATTTTAAAATATATTTCTTTGCTCTGAAATACATGATTAAGCATGAACATTAACCTCAAAAATGTATTTTAAAATGATGTAAATGTATTTGCTTTGTGCCATATGCTGTTATTAGGTATCTTATGTTTATTCTTGCTTTTTTCTTTGAGAACTCTTACTTAGAGAAAGGTAACTATCTCTCACTTTCCTGATCTCTTGGCTAGAAGGTACTACTTGCCATCCTGTGGTTAGAAATAATCTAAGATTTCTGCTCAAGTTTTGTTTTCCTAACTTAGTTAAGTTTTTTAACTTAAGTTCCTAACTTGAAGATAGACCTGTGTCTGGAGTTGAAACCACCTCCAGGCATCCAGGGCGTATTAAGCATGAGGAAAGTGGAAAAGATCATGGAACCACTGAGTACTGTTGAGTCACTCAATCAGCAGTAGCCACTGGTTTTTACTGGTTTTATTGTTATGATCTTTAAAAAGTACCCTGAGTTTTTAAGAGACAAATTATGGCTTTCTGTTATCATTTGCAACTATACCCAAACTGATATATTTAAAAAAAAAATAAATTGAAATTTAACATATATCATCTGTAGACCACAAATGACATGAGCATGTAGTGACTACTTTTTTCTGACTTTCAAATATTATAACTGTACTTTGCAATAGTCCCACTAGCTCTCAGACTGCAAAGGGTAGTTGGGGGCAAGGGTGGTGACTCCTTGTGCTGCATGCAGCCTGAACCCTGCTTCTGCTATGGCTCTCTTGGTTTTTAACTTTGGGGTCTTTTCCAAGAGTGACCAATTGTCTTGACTCTGATTTAGGGAACAACTGCCAGTATATGACATGAATCATTGGTAAATGAGTGGTGAAAGGATGGGGGAGAGCTAAAGAGAAAGCCTTGGACTGGGAAGATAGCTCAGTCGGTAGAGTGCTTGCCTTGCAAGCACAAGGCCCTGGGTTTAATCCCCAGCACCACAAAAAAAAAAAAAAGAGAAAGCCTTATGTCTCCTTCCCTACAGCGGATTATTCTGGGATTCATTGGCTATTTCAGTAACACACTTCCTTGAATAATTGTATTTTCTTTCTGTCCTTTCCCACCTCACTTATTTTGTCCCCACCTTCTGACTTCCCTGGGATCCCATTCCCCTGAGAAGTCATAGTGTGTAAATACTCCCTTATTTTTTAGAGAATTTAGACTATGAAAACTTATTTTTTCTTATTTTTTCTGGATTTTTTTCTCCTGGGGTAATACTTTACTATATTTACTTCAATGTATTACCATTTTCTGGTTTTGTATCTATTATAGACATGAATATTCCCTTACTCTTTTGACGTAATTGCCATTTTATTTAAAATAAATATGTTGTGGCATTCCTAGAGCAATGAATCCACCAGTCCACGGGTCTTCCCATCCCTGGCTTTCCACCAATGCTAATCCTGAACAATTTCTATGATTTAAAGTTTATGAAAGACTTCCTAATAATGAGACCAGATAAATAGTACAATATGAAAGTGTTTCAGGTATTTTAATGTACCTGAATTTTATTGAAATATTATATAAAGAATAATAATGAGTTTTCAAAAGATAACTAGTAATCTCACTCCTTTTATTAAATATACTGATTATTATTAAATAACCTTATATTGTATAATAGTATACATGTAAAGGCAATTCAAATATATTATATATATGTATATACATTTCTTAAAATTAAGAAAATAAAACTACCTTTACTTAAAAAGGATTTCTTCCAACTCATGAAAGTTTGATCTATTATACACAAAATAGTACAGTAATTATCATCAAGCTAGTATGTATGAAGTCTTATACAAATATGCCTCCTTTCTTGGCTGTATAGAAGTAATCAGAAAGTAATCAGGAAAAAATATAAATTTTCTTCAACAGGTATCAAGCAGTGAAAGAATAATTCGAGGAAGGTTATGCCTTGTCAAATCTTGTAGGAGGCTTTGAATAGAAACTTTTTACAGAGTACAGTTAATTTAATTTGAATTTAAAATCTTGACTCTTTTTTGACCCCCTTATTCTAAAACAGATGAACTGAAGGTTTAATGGATTTTTTAAAGTTAATTAGAATCTGGTTTAAACTGTACACTCAATCCCAGAGGAAAACCTTTTACAGGTGTAACAGATAATTTACTATTAAATATTTTATAACATAGCAAAAATAACTTAAATATAGTGAATATGTATAAGAGGCCACATTTCTGGCTCTCACTGCAATTGTCAAGCTGGGAGATGCCATTCCCTAAAATAAAATTAGTTAGAAATGACAGCATCTTTCACCAAACATATATCAAATTTAAGGTAATACACTAGAGAATAGTTTCTATAAAAATAATCAAATATTCATATGAAATCTTAGAGGTTATAAAATTTAAAAGTAGTCTGATACAAAATTTGCTTCCCTAATCTCTGAGAAGTTGTGATAACCTTACATTAAGATATTCAACAACAACAACAAGAAAACATATTAAGCAAACAATTTCAGTGTGGAACTGTTCCACAATGGTAGATGTTCACAACATTATACACTTCCCATATTGTGTTCCCCCATAGTATTTTTTTTATGAACCAAATAGAAACTTCATTTTTGCTTCCACTTGACAGTTTTACCACATATTTGAAAAAGAGATGTTCATAATAATAGATAATACTGAGTACTTACTAAATGTCAGGCATAATTCCAAGAAATTTATCTGAATGAAGCTAAGTATTTCTACCTTAAAAGGTAGGTGCTATTTTTAGAGGAGAAAAGGAGGCAGAGAGAGGCCAAGTCACCCCAGGTCTTATCACTAGCTAGTTTTAGACCCAAATTCAAATCCATACTGTGGTCCTGGGTCTCAGATTATAAGCATTAAAATCTACCACACTTACTTCTAATGCATTATCTCTTTTAGGGGCTTATTTTCTTCCTGTCTGGTCTAAAGGAGATCATAAGTTTAAACGAAATTGAAGCCAGGCATGGCAGCACATTCCTGTAATCCCAGCTCCTTAGGAAGCTGAGACAGGAGAATAGTGAGTTCAAGAACAGCCTGGAAATTTTAGAGAGAAACTGTCTCAAAATAAGAAGTAAAAACAGGGCTAGCTCAGTGGTAGAGGACTTCTACCTGGGTTCAATCCCTAGTACTACAAAATGAAAAAAAGGAAAAGAAAGAAATTGAACAATTTAATACCAAATAAATTTTAAAAATGTATTCAGTTATTTTCATTTCTCACTTTACATATATTCAGTAGAAAAGAGATTTAAAGAACACAGGTATATCAAACAAAAAATTAACACCATCCATAATCTCATCACTCTGAAGAAAACACAATTAATATTTAAATGTATTTATCTATAAAGGACCCTGTTCTTTTCTGAACTGAAAACAATGCACATCACTAATTTATTTATCTCCATGCCTCTCTTATTGTTCTTTCCCCCCCATCTCCCAAATAATGCTCATTCTAAAAATAAATGTGTTCATATACAATGAAGTATAAATTAAGACACCGTAGTGGGCTATGTGCATCATAGTGAATGAATCCCACTCAAATTCCTACTTGTGGTACATTTTCACTAGACTCACTTTCTCTCTCCTCTTTCTTAAAGCAAGCGACTTCCCCATTGATGTCCTGATTGGCAGAAGGGCACCACACACCTGCTTCTTATCAATGATATATTCTAGTGAATCTTGATAGTGAAAAATATGTAGCCATTATTTTCTCAAATATGGCTAAATTAAAGATTTGTTTGCTTGTTTTGGTAGCTTTGAGAAATAATTCAAATACCATACAATATACCTATCAAAAGTATAAAATTCAGTTATTTTTTGAATATTCCAAGATATATGCACTTGAATCAATTTTAGAACTTTTACATCACTACAAAAAAATCCTGTATCTAATAATAATCACTCCCATTCCATCACCCAACTTCACAGTCCTTAAACTGTTTTAAATATATTTTAAATCACTATGAATGTAGCTATTTTACATATTTCATCTGAAGTCTTAGACTATGTGATTTTATGTGACTAATTCTGTCATTTAGCATAAGATTATCAAAGTTCATTCAAATTGTAGCATATACTTTCTTTTTATGACTTCATTTCTTTCTATTACTGAATAATATTTCAATGTATTAATAGGCCTCAGTTTATATTCATTTGTTAGTTAAGGGACTGTTGGGTTGATTTTACTAGTCAGAGATTGTAAATAGTTTTACTGTAAGAATCTGTGCAAATCTTTGGGCAAACTTGTTTGAAATTCTCTTGGGTATACACCTAAGAGTGAATTTGTGGGATTATATGGTATCTCTATGTTTAGTAGATTGAGAACTGCCAGACATTTTCCAAAACTGACTGGACCATTTACATTCTTACCGTCACTGCATTGAACGTTCCAAACTCCACATCCTTATCAAGGTTTAATATTTAAATGTTTAATTCTATTTATCCTTGTGGATATGAATGAGTATCTTTTTGTGGATTTGATTTGCATTTTCCTGATAACTAATGATGTCAAGCATATTTTCAGGTGCTTATTTAGTGATCTGTGTTACTTCCCTGGATAAATGTCTTCAATTAATTAACCCGTTTTAAAAACTGATCTGTTATTTTATTATTGATTTACATAATTATTTACAAATATTTATATATTTTAGATCTATTTCTTATCAGATGCATGATTTGAACATTTTTTTAAAAGGATGTGGATTATCTTTTATTTTCTTTCATGATGAGGTCCTCTGAAGCACGAAGGTTTTTAATTGTTTTATTTATTTAATTTTTGTGGTACTGGGGATTGAACAGGGGTGGTTGACCACAGAGCTACATTCCCAGTCCTAGCCTGGAACTTGCAATTCTCTTGCCTCAGTCTCTGGAGTGTCTGAGTTTCCAGGCATTTCCACCATAGTTTTTAATTTTGATAAAGCTCAGTTTATACATTTTTTTCATCATTGTATTTTTAGAGTTTTGTTGAAAACAGAGTCAATTTCTGTGGGACTGAATAAATAGCTATGTGCTTTAGGGCGTGATTGTCCCTGTAGACAAAATACCTGAGAAAGGAGTCTGGGGCCTAACATCCCTATTTTGGATCCTTAAAATTGAGTGGAGCAGGGTATAGGCAGAGCCCAAGGTCCTCCCAGTTTCCCTTTACTGCCCTATGAGTGGGATATTGTAATTCAGAGCCCAGTGTTACTCAGTATGTTGTACCCAAGGTAGAGTTCCAATTCCATAAATGGGACTGAGGAAGAAAAGGGCCTATATTTCTGAAATAGAAAAGCCTAGGACCTAAGCTGTATAGGTACCTGGAACTGAATGGGAGAGGCGTATATCCTGCTCCCTTCTGGTAATAATGCTCTCTTACTGGGAGTTAAGGGAACATGAAACCCTGTGTTCTTAATGGTATCACTTTAGAGTACAGTCTACCTCAATGAACTGGAGTAAAGGAGGGAAGGGGCATTTATTGATGAAATATCATATTTTTGCCTTTATTGTAATGTTTTCAAATATTTCCTTGAATAAACTTTTCATTTGCTGTTTACTCTTAGAACCGTGTTATTTTAGTCAGCTTTTTTGCCACTACAACTAAAAGACCCAACCAGCACAATTGTAGAGAAGGAAAAGCTTATCTGAGGGCTTGTGGTTTCAGAGGCCTTAGTCCATAGAGAACCATCTCCATTCCTTGGTACTCCAGGTGAGGGACAACTCATGGAGGAAGAGTGTGGCAGAAGGAAGTGGTTCACATGATGATCAGAAAGTTGAGAGAGAGAGAGAGAAACTACACCTATCAAATGCAAATATATAGCACAAAATCATGCCTCCAAAGACCTACCTCCCCCAGCCATACTCCACCTACCTTCAGTTACCACTCAATTAATCCCATCAGGTGATTAATTAACTGATTAAGTTAAAGTTCTCTTAACCCAATCACTTTCCTCTAAACATTCTTACATTGTCTTACACGTGAGTTTTTGGGGGACATCTCAATCCAAACCATAACACATTTCCAAGTTTTTTTTAAATATAGTTTTTCACCAGTTTCTCTGAAGAACATGTCAGTGAAACATCTCATCCACTCATTCCAGTTGTTAATCTCTCCAAATAAGGTTTTAGAATTCCATAAAAGGACAATGAGTTGTTACTCTGTCTAAATCATACTTTATTCACTTTGAGAACTAAAGCCAAATTCCTGCCTTCAACTCCATATGTACTGGGCAGGACTATGTATAATTTTATTCTCTTCTACCAGAAACTTAGTGAACTACAAAGAGAGATTATTAAGTTACTCTCCACTAATTCACAAGACTATTTGACATCTATTTAGTTCTTTCCATTTTCTGACTTTAACTTCTTGATCTTCAAGTGTGAAGTGTTATTGAGTATTATTATTACAATTTGGTAAATAATGTCAATTATTTCCATAATCAAAGCAAATCAGAGAATCAAGAGAGAAAAATGTACTGAAATAAAATTCAATGAAGATGAAGAACATGCTTCAGGAAGAATTTTTCAAATCATTCCAAGTAACTGGTAAGTACAAACTGAGTTTAAACTAACTTATTTTCTAACTTCCAAAAGTAAATTTATGTTTCATGAATTTATCTTCTAGAGTACATACCCCAGTCTCAGCTTATAATTACCAGTTACTTTTTCTTCAATACTGAAACACATTCAAATATTAAACTTGATTAAATGAGATTTTACACTATAGTTATAAAAAGTCAAGTGGCTAGTGATTGAAAAGAAAAAAAAAATCACTATTTATAAACTATCCTCTGGGTTTTCTGAGCTGTTATATGTTGAACATTTGTGTCCTCACATGAATATAGAAATTATAATCTCCAAGGTAATTGTTTTAGGTGAGAGCTTTCAGATGGAATAAGGTTATAAGAACAGAACCCTCATTAATGGATTTAGTGCCCTTATAAACTAAATCCTTGAAAACTCATTTGTTTCTTCAGTTGAGTGAAGTTATAGTGAGAAAATGATTGTCTCTGAACCAGGAAAAGGGTCCTTTCACAAGACCCAGAATCTACTCATGTCTTGGTGTTGGACTTATCAGAATCTAGAACTATGAAAATTAAGATTTTGGTGTTTATAAGTTATTCAGTATATGGTGTGCTGTCCCATGTGTCTGAATGGACTAATACACATACCATCACTGAAACATCACAATAGGTAAGGATTATATATTACATAAAATTGCAAGTTATTTACCCAAACTGAAGTACTTCTGATATAGTTTACTGGACTTAAGTAGCTGATTTTAATATGCAGGGGATCAACATATTTTTAAGAGAAGATTTAAATCATATTATTTTCGCTTTCAAAATAGCGTCAATTATCTAAGACAAAAGTGCATGCTGAAAACCCAAAGTGACCTTTAATATAGATCGATCATTAACTTTTTTTTTCACTCTCATCCATCATGAAGCCAACTTTTTATGGCAGCACAGTTGGCATTGGCTCAAAGGTATTAGTCTCTCTGCTGGGACACTGTGTTGACAACATCCTCCTGTTGCTTGTCCATTTGCTTGGCTTGGCAAACCTCCAGTATCATAAGAGAAAAAAATGTTAAAATTATTCTCACCAAGTCATTTGAGGATAAATCAACACGTGGGTGCAAAAATGTGGTAGAATAAACAGATCCATGTAAATATTTAAAGCTTATTAGTACGCGATTTAATAAGAAGACTTTCAAGTGTGGCATCTGGTATTTTGAGAAATTGTTCCTTTCAACATTTCCTTCCACATATAACCGGAATCTTGTGACTGAAGGCAATATGATCACTGAATTAGGGGATGGATGAAGCAATCCCAGGTAATTTATATTCAAAAATTATACTGTACACTACTCTTCCAAAAATTATGAGTCTATACTTTTAAGCAATAAAACTTGATACTTTTGGAGTATGCATTCCAGGTAGAATTAATAGTTGAAATATTTGATTATCTTTTCTTAGGGCAATGAGGCTTGCAAAGAGTCTGGAGCTAGATACACAAAGATGTTACTGAAAGATTTCTATTCTGTAAAACACTCACCTGGAGATATTTGAAGCAAATATACCTTTTGCAACATCACAGGACATCATGAGTGATTTCTCTTACATGCTATTTTTACAGGAGTTTACCTTCTTAAACTGCACAATGAAACAACAATCCTATATTGGGCCAATAGAAGGTTATAGTTTAGTGAGAGCAAAAACATTAAATTACTCTGTTCAATAAATAGTCCCCTATTTTTGTTTAAATCGTAATGTCAATGATAACAAACTGTTTGCATCTGCCAGAGGAGTATCTTTTCCTTGTCAATAGAAATATAGATTAAAAACTACCAGGAACTGCAATAGCTTAGATGTAACAGTAAATCTTGTTTTTATTTTTCATCTTTGTAAAATTTCTTTTCATGTAGATTGGTATCAAAGTCCATATATTTTAAATATTCACTATCACCTGATTATTTTTATTGTCAGTGCCTTAACTATAGAGATACATTTTATCTTAAGGTGCACATTTTCCTACTTTTATATAATCATTAACAAAACAACCAGCATTTGTATGAAGGATGATGTCATGAATAGCATTTCAACACTGTAAATATAACTATCTCAGAAGGCAAATAATATTGAGTTTGAAATTGGCAGAAGGGAAATCTCAAAGAATTATAAAGGTGAAAAGTTTTCAAACATTATAAATTTAAACATGCAAATTAAAACAATCAAATAGCAACTCAACACCATTTTTTCCCTAAAAAACATTTTTAAAAACTCCCAATTATGCCAAGTTTTGTGGGGCAAGAAGCATATAGATGGCTCATATACTGTTGGAGGCAGTGCAGTTCATATGATATTCAGGATAGCAATCTGGCAATAATTCTACACTAAGTACACTGTTATAAAGAAAAATCTCCCAGATGTTCATGATAAGAACAGGTATAGATATCTAGTGAGCATTATTCACAGTGATTATCAAAGACAATCAAAAGAATACTTTATAAGCAAAATGTAGTTTATATACTCTCCAGAATATCATAATGCAACAGAAAGAAATGTACTCTCTGTACCACATACAATTAAAAAAAGTATATATTCACAAAAGAATATATAATAAAATAGCACTCATGAATGAAGATGTCATGAACAAAATGTACCCACGTAATGGTGACAAGAACACATACCAAAAACATGAAAAAATTAGGAAGCTTTTATATAGAAAGGGTATGTGAGTAGAAAACGTTGACAAATAAAACAAGAGAAAACAAGAAAAAGATTTGACATGAACTCAAGGTAATAGAGATTTTTAAACTGAATTCTGTGATTTATTTTAGTTTTCTATACTTTTCAGGGAGAGGAGAATTCATGTATATGAATGAATAAATATAACCGACTTGGAATTTTACACAACTAATGAATGACAAAGTTTAGATTCAAAAAGCACTTTTTGCAATTAAAACTAATTGAGAACTTTGCTTTTCTTTAGAAGAATACTAAAGGAAAAGGAAGATCCCAAAAGCAAGTATGGCCAAAATGCATTCTTAAACATGTTGCTAAGATTAACAACACTAGACTTCTTAGCAAGAGGAAAGTGCAATACTATTTTCACTGAGATGAGATAGAAGAACTCAAACCAGAGTGGTGTGGCCATCTCAGCAATTGCTCACTGTCACCTATAATTCATTTTTTCTTAGCGTTCAGTCAGTGTGGCTTTCACATGAGTACTGGATCACAATAAGTTCTGTGTTTTTCCATTAGTGAAAAACTAGTTTTTAAAATAGAAAATACTGGAGATGTTTCTCTTAAATAAATGTGATACAAAGAATTATTTAAACAATGAAAGAGCTATGAAGCCAGGTGGGGCAGAGTGGAAAACCTCCCCTCGCAGGAAAAGGAAGCCTGTGCTCTCCCCTCTTCCAAATCTGGAGGGAAAAACCTGAGGATGCTGTGTAACCTGAAGCTAGATTCTGGGCATTTTGGAGGCTTCTGAAAACTTGGAAGACCTGCCTGAGAGATGGTGGGAGCTGGAAAGTTAAGAGCTTGCAGACAGGATTCTATCATTTGTATATAGAAATTCAAGAGATAATTTGGAACACTTTCTCTTAATCATTGGTTTTTAATATGTCTTGTTCACAATGAATGATGTTTACAATATGAAAATTTATTAATGTTAATTATTTAAGCATTTTTAGAAATGGATACAAATATTTTCATGTGCAACAAGAGCATAATCACTCCAGGTTTACGGATTTTTAAATTTAGTTTAAATAAAATATGTAACTATGTCTTTGCTTTTACTGAGTTCTGTATCAAGTAGGGTTAAAGAAAAATACTTTTATAAAAGGTCAGATCATAAAAATTTTTGGTTTGTGAGAGATATAATATGTATTGCTGAAGTTCACTACTGCTGATGTAAGATAAATATAGCTTAAACTATCAGTACATGAAGTGGACAAAGTTGCATTTGTCCTGCAAAGATTTATCCTGTGGTCTATAGTTTACCACTACTGCTTTAGTGTAAAACTTCATTTTAAAGATGGCTTTAAATGTTGACCCATAATCATAAAAATGAATTCAATCTATTCTCCAGAGATGTAGAATTTTAAAGATAAAGAATTATTCTTTGAAGTAAAATGTTCAAAAGAGTTAAAGTCCTATTATCCATGAGCATCTTTCATTTCCACATGGTTTTACAAAAATATCAAATAAATGTGGAAACGTTCTAAAGATTACTGTCAACTTTCAAATATGTTCGTAGGTAGTCAAACAGAAATATAAACAAATACTAAATAATGAATTCATTATAAAGATGTGTGATTTTTGAATGAATGTGTTTTTATTACCTTTGAAATCATCTGAAAATCTGGTAATTCAGGTTCATCAAGATAGACAAGGAAGGTAAGAGGAGAGAGACATAAAGAGACAAAGAATGTGTAAAAGTCTTAAGAAAATTCTAAAACTTTACTGAATGACTTTACAGGAGGCTTAAATAGAAAGTTATAATATATTAACCAATAGGAATAATAAATACCATAAATATGTCAGATGCATTTATATTTGTGTTTATATTTCATTCACTTACTTTGAAGATTTCAACAGAGTTCCTTATATAATTTCATATCTTGATTTTAAATTCTATAAAGAAGAATAAAGGACTAAGACATCAGCGCACTTTAAAAGAAGAGAAAAATGAAAGCACTTATTATATCAGCTACCTAGTCTTATTAGAAAGCTGTAATAAATAATAACATGTAGGATTAGAACAGGATAAACAAACGGTCAGAAAAAGAGAATTAACTACTGTGCTCTGAAGATGCACATCCGAGCTGACATCTTATGAAAATCATGGATGAATGGTTAACAGATGGAGAGCAGATGCAAATACAAAAATCAGTCAGTCACATGGAGAAAACGAAATGTAATGTTTAACAGATATGGTCACCCACGAAATACATGTATATTATTAAAAGTGATTAATCATAAAGTCATCTGAAAAAATTAAATTCACATTGATAAAAAATACAGTTTCTGATAATACTGTCACAGAGGATGAAGAACAGAAGGAACTCAGAAATGCTGCAGTTTGGCATGAACATTGGTGCAATAGCTTTGCAGAGTTATTTGACCATATGAAGTAACATTGAAAATGAAGAGGCATATACCACATACCTTAAAGGTTTCTATTCACAAGCTTTGAGTAATACTTGAGGGAAAAAAAAAAAAAAGGTTCCTGAAACACTATCTAATTAGCAAAACTGTAGGAAAGAACTGCAAGTCTTTTGATAAGGGGATAATTTTAGACAATGGAACACTAATATTAAAGATGAATAAATGTTACCTGCATTTATAACCAAGAAGATTCTCACAAACTGATGACTACCTAAAGAAATTAATGAATAGTATAAATAATAAGAATACACCGAGCAGAATATCCTTTGAGTAAAAGTGAAAGTATGCAACTTATCCCTTCGATTTGGGGGCCACATTACTATATAATGATAGTCTAAAATTTGTACAAAATAAGTGAATAGCAATACCAGGTAGTATTACCACTAATGTTGGTATTTCTAAATCTTTTAAGCTTTGAAAAGTCACATTTGATTTCACTGAATTATGTCTGCTTGATATACACAGTGCAACCCTTGTTTCTACTCTCACCGTTCAAACATAAGCATTCTCCATTTCTTTTTGCCAAGTTCTTCTCTTTTATATTCTGTGGCAATAACATCTGCTCCCAGTGTGTCAGCTTTCAGCTTTATGAAAATATCTTTCAAATCCACATCTCCAGTCTAACCACTCCCTCGCTAATTCTGCATTTCCAATTTCCTGTTGGGTACTACCAGCTGGGTGTCCTACTGGCAATTTGCAGAGCACTGTTTTATTGCATGAGGATAAAACAAGGTTTAGCTAATGCTCATTGAGCATTATCACAATTAGTAAAAAAGGACATGTAAAGCATTGCTGTGTGCACTTTCTCCTGTAGAGAGAGTGATTAATGGAACTGGTTCATGATTTCTACATATATGCCATACATTATTGCATTTACAAATCTTTTACAGACTTCAAAAAAGTCAGGAAGGATCTCTTGAGAAGTAGAATTCTAATTTTAAATGGGATAAAATAGGATCATGCTGCAAGCGGACTGAAATATTTTCAAATTCATTAAATATATTTGCTTTTTTGAAAGAATACAAAGGATAAATTATTTCTTTACATTATGATATCCTGACAAATATCAGGATGTATTTGCATTCTTTCCATCTTCCCTGATGCTTTGTCCTTTCTGATATTTCATCTTTCAGAGTCAACCTCCAACTGAATAAAAATAAAAATAAAAGCAAAATGTTTCCATTAGTCTTGTTTCTCCACTGCGCTAATGCCAGTTATTGTTCGTCCTATATTTTTTGCCTTCGTTAACTACTTCTACTTTCTCTAAAAATATTCAATTTTTAAGCCATTGAATTCTCATTTCTGCAATTCAATCAATTGCTTTATTTGGTGCTTTAAATCTTTAAAAGTTCCTGATTTCAAAATTCAATTGTTAATGTGCGCTTTATTCAATTTTCATTGAATGTAATGTCAATATCTGTTTTTCAAAACTCTCATTTCTTACTTATATTTTTCTTCAGATCATTGTTTTCTCTTATATATTTCTCTACTCAGTTATATGATTCTGTTTCTCAGTATATAATTCTGACAGTTTCTAAAATATCTACCAGAGAGATCTAAGTTTTTTGATGATTTTTAATTTTCTTTTCCTAGCAGTTTGTATAATTAGTAAGAACAGTACTTTGCATTTGCATGTTTTGAGAAACCATTTGTAAAAAGAGAAATAAATGTAGACTTTATTAGACAGCTGAAGCTTTTGCATAAATATTAACACTGAAGCTGAACCCAAGATAGAGGGGAATAGAATGTTGTGTGCCATAGAAATGGAAGAGGCCAGAGCTTTCTGAAGGCATTCCATGTTTTCTGCACATTATTTCAGAAATCATCCCCTTTCCAGTCTCATTCCCTAGTCTTCTTTCCGTAATAATGCAGTTTCCTGGGAAGCTGCTACAAAGATTAAAGAAAAATGGAAGCTCAGTTTCTTGGCATCTTTTATTTTAAAAATCTGTGCAGCCACTGCATTGTACCAAATGTTGATTGCTTTCTCCTCTACTGATTTATGATTCCACAGAAAGAGAGTAGAGTCTGGTTTTGTTTGGTTTGAAACAATTATAAAAATGGAGCAGAATTTTGTACTATGAGGGAGAAACTATAGCAAATACCTTAAACATGTGATGCTGATTTGGGGAGCATACAGTGGTTAAAAATATGATGATCCTCAACAAGGGGAAATTTTGAAGCAAATGAGAAAAAAAATATAATTGATAGCTTCAGTTAGAATAACCTTGGCTGTGTAGTTGCAGAAAGTTTGTAAATGCTGTAATATAGAAAATGGAAAAGGTACCAAATAAACTCAACAGACTACCTAAAGATTTCCTGATTTCTGCTTAGTACCCATGATAAAATCTGAGAAGTTATGGATGACAAAGAACAAACTTTTCAGTTTCAGTTAGAATTTTAAAGACATATATGGGGCTACGGCAGTCTTTCCAGCTACAGAAACATTTTTAAAGTAATTGATAGCCTCAGGACAAAGATCAAAGAAATCTAGAGTACTGCCAGTAAAACACTGCCTCTGGGAATCCAGGGTATGGCTGGCTGAGAGGCCCTTGGTTAAGACCTCAGAAAGATTTAAAACAGTTTCTCAAATCCTTTTTTAGTTCAACAAAAAAAGTCCCTAAGAATAATATAAGAGCATGCACCATTGACCCTCTTGGCTAGACAACGGTACTTCTAAATTCTTGAAAGCATTGCTCCACCACTTACTTATGGAGATCTGAGGTAGAGAAGATGAATTTCCAAGATATTTGTGAATGTAGGTTCAGTCTACTGGAGTAGAATGTAAATCAATCAGTAATAAATGCACCAAAAATTTAAAATGATAATATAAACTTTGACTGTAAAGGACAGAAAGAACTCAAAGTGAAAGGTCTTTGAATCTCTAAATGGGAAAGCAGCTAAATTAATTATGAACAGGGATAATTTTGGAACAGAAGTATGAATTAGTGGGAAATAAACATTAGGCAGAATTTGGAACCAAGGAAAATCACTAAAAGAGATTGGCCTTAATGAAGTAACTACCACCACATGCCCAACAGAGTTCAGACTTGCTAAAGCCTGGCGCCTGAATACCCACTACTTCCTTCCCTATTGTGGATCACCATGTATGCTGAATGTGTGTAGGACAGAAAATTTGTCTCTTTTCTCCTAGGAATAAAGAAACCATATCAAATAACTGAATCAAACATAAACAGATTATCATACCCACTCAGAAATTTGGACTCTTGAATCCATCAACATTATAAAACATTTTTTATTATGTGCCACTACTTTCTCAGCATGTTTGTTGTGAACTAATTATCAAAAGGTACTTGCATATCTTCTCTCCTATTTTTAGATTTCCTCTGTGCTCAGAAAGGAAGAGGATGAGGGAGGGAAGAAAAAAATAGATTTTCTAAAGCAATGGTCATAAAAAGAACTTAAAGCAAAATTCATTTAACATTCCAAGACTGAAAACAGTATGAGGAACAGAAGGATCAGGAAGAATGTAAATGACATTTTCCTTGAACATACCAAATGTTGATAGTTTGTCCTTAATCATGATAACAGTCCATAGAGTTAGATATTAGATTTTCCCTTTTATAGGAAAGGTAATGGAGGTCTGTTGATGATAAATGAGTTTCACGGAGGTGACAAAGCTACATACTCTATGTATGTTGGACTATACAGTTTTGACTATTTCACTTTATCAAAATATTAACATACAGGTAGCAGTATGCCTAACATAACTGAGTCTATGGGAAGTCTGTGTTGGTAGGAAACTGAACCTGCCAGGGAAACGGAAAATAAATCTTTTCTACCTGTCAACATAGAGAGGTAGGATTAAGGAGGAGTTACAAAAGGATGACAAAACTGGAACCTTGTGCATTTTCAGAAATATGGTTCCCAGAGGACCTCAAATACAGAGGGTAGAAGGAAGTGGTAGTGAAAAATTGTATATGGGCAAAGTCTTTGATTTCATACGTGAAATAATAAAGTAGGATTTCTTCTAATTATAGTTTTTCATCATTCATTTCTCAAGATGTAACTCATTCATTAATGCCATATCTTGGAATGCCGTTAATCAGGTTTTCAGACCTACAGTCCACCATCTATTGCTTTCATTTTTATTATGACATAATTAAAATAATTATTGCACTGAAATTTTTTATAATTTCTTCTTGCATCTGTCTGTCTGTCTGTGGGTGTGAGCTGTCCCCAGGAGTGTGACCCTAACAGAAGCACATTTCTGAAACTGAGGAGAACCCTGAAGGAGATGGAATGCTGTTTGTGGGTGGAAGTCCAGTAGTTAAGGCAATGTGTCTTTTCTGGTGGAATTGTGCTATGTGGCCTACCCTGAGACATAGATGAGAAACTGAGAGGAATGATTTGAGTGAAGTCAAAACAGATACCAAACTGTGGAATCTAGAATAATTTGCTGTTCTCCTGACCTTTCTCAATTTCTCACTGTTATGCACAGTAACTTATTCATGATGGAAGTAGATCCAGGTCCAAAAGATTATTTGTACTAATGCAAAGCAATTTTGTCTTCTGGCTTTGCTTAGAAATATTTCATTTGTCTTAGTTTCTTAGTTTTAAATTAAAAATATATCTGTCATTTTGTTTCCTTTTCTGGGGATTTGGGATAGTTCAATTAATTTTGTTACAGCAGAAAATAAATCTCTCTGATTCTGGCCTTATGAAAAATTCCCAGACAGAAAAGATTGTTACCATTATGTGGTTATCCATACTGAAATAGCCATACACAGCTGTGATCAACTCATATTAAAGGACCTTAAATTTAAAGCAGCCCGTACAACAGAACCTTGAAGTTTTCTTTCTTTTTTAATCTATATATTTTTATTACAAAATATTAAATGATGGATAAATCTTGCACAATATAGAAGTAAATAAAGTTCAAAATGTTTCCCTATTACTCCTCTATCTCTATATTAATTTCTAAGATAAAGAATCATGATAACAGTTTGTGGGATATCTTTCCAGACTGTTAAAATGTGTATATAGACTTAAAAGTAGAGTGAAATTGACTTCATTACCTTGTGTATATATATGACTGCAAGACTTATGTGATCCTACAATATGTACAATTAGAAAAATGAGAAATTATACTCTTTTATGGATGATTTATTAAAATGTATAAATGCATTCTACTGTCATGTACAACTAATTATAACAAAGAAAAAAATTTAAAAATAAAAAAGAAGGTATATTCACATGAATACACATATACTTATGCTACACAGATAAATTTTATACAATTTATCTATGTAGCATAATATATTTACATGTATCATTACATTCAGTTTTATATTTAATCTGTCACTTTTGTTGTAGAAACCTTTCCTTTGGGCATACTGCAGTAATATCAATTCAAAATTGGTTGACACGTAATAATCACACATATTTATGGAATGCAGAATAATAATTTGATACATGTATATAATATATAATGATCAAATCAGGATAATTAACATTTCCATGTCCTTAAACATTTGTCATTTCTTCATGTTGGGAACCTTTAAACTCCTCTAGTTCTTTATAAAATATTTAATAAGTTGTTATACACTATAGTCACCCAACTGTGCTGTAGAACAGTAGAACTTATTCTTTCTAATTGTATTTTAATATTTTACTTTTTTAAATGGCAGATGTTAAGCAATGAAATTTAGATTTTACCTATCAGTTTTATAAAATTTAAAAAGACATGTAGCTATAAGAGGGTGTTTCATTTTCCCCTTGTCCTGTCCCTTCTGATAAATTTTGCTATTCTCTAAAAAAAATTAGGATTATTTTTAGGAGCCCATGGAGAAACAAGTCCCCTTATATCCAGAAGGTGAGGATGCAAATGTAATTATATTAACAGTTAAAAATTTTGTAAAGATTTTAGATCATGTTCACCAGAGAAATAGAGAATATTTGATTTATGAAGAATTTATAAGAGATTTATCATGTGAATTGAGTCACGTAATCATGGAGGCCAAGGAATTCCATAATATGCTATCTACAACTGGAAAACAAGGAAAGCCAGTGGTGTGCTTCAGTAAAAGGTCAAAGACCTCAGAACAGGGGTGTGGGTGGTGTTGAGAAGTCAGATGACTCGGGTAAATCTCAGAGACAAAAAACCTTAAAACCAGGAGCCCCACTGTCTGAAGACAAGAGTTGAATGTTCCAGCTCAAGAAGAAAAAAAGAAAGAAAGAAAGAAATTGTCCTTCCTCTACCTTTATCTTCCATTTAAGCTCCATGTGGATTGACTGACACCTGCCTTCATGGATGAGGATGATCTATACCCAGTTTACTGGATCAAAGGCTCTTTTAAAACACCTTGAAAGCCTCACCTAGAAATAATGTTTTACCCACTATCTGGACATCCCCAATCTAGTAAAGTTGACACATAAATTTAACCATCACACTCTGTGTATAAGATTTTGGTTTATTGCTTTTTTTTTTTTTTTTGAAATTTCTTTTTATTTGTTCTTTTTAGTTGTATATAACAGTAGAGTCTATTTTGACATAGTTATACAAACATGGAGTACATCTTATTCTAATTAGGATCCCAGTCTTGAGGTTGCAAATGATGTGAAGATTCACTGTGATGTATTTGTATATGTACATAGAAAGTTATGTCAGATTCATTCCACTGTCTTTCCTACTCCTGTCCCCCTCCCTTCCTTCATTCCCCTTTATCTAATCTACTGAACTTCTATTCTCCCCTCCTCCTTGTTGTGTGTTAACATTCACATATGAGACAGAACATTCAACCTTTGGTTTTTTTGGGAATGTCTTATTTTGCTTAGCATAACAGTCTCCGAATCCATCCATTTATGTGCAAAATCATTATGTCATTCTTTTTTTATAGCTGAGTAATATTCCATTGTGTATATACACCACATTTTATTTATCCATTCATCTGTTGAAGGACATCTAGGCCGGTTCAATAGCTTAGCTATTGTGAGTCAACCTGCTATAAACATTGATGTGGTTGTGTCACCTATAGCATGCTGATTTAAGATCTTTTCAGTATATATTGAGGAGTGGAATGACTGGGTCAAATGGTGGTTCCAAGATAGAAAGTTATCCAAGTTGTCAGTGGAGATAAGGTCTTTGTGTAAAGAATGAATGGCCGGTAATAACTCAAATTTAATTATATAATCACTTATATTAATCATAGTTTTTGTTACATAGCACCTGAAGTAACACATATGGCATTTGGAAAACGTAATAATCTACACAGTCTAATCGAAACATTCACTCCAGGGCATATAATGATAATAAAAAAAAAATATGTCACCCAGTAATCATTAAATGAATGATCTTTAAGTGAAAGAAAATATATAATCATCAATATCTTGATAGTTACAACTTCTCATGAAATGATTTTATTTTATATGGTGTTAGCACTAGCCAAGGAAGAGTTAATGTAGTCATCAAAATTTTTAATAATTTGGCACTAAAATTTCATGAAATAATTTTTAGTGTACAAAATAGTTCTCAAAGAATGCAAAAGTAATGTAAATGATGGCATTTTTAATGTGGTCCAGAGTGAAATACTCTGTACACGTATGGGTATGTGTACATGAGTATGTGAGTGTACTTTGGAAATATGGTGTGGTGATGATTAGTGATAGTTTCATATAAACTCTCCTCACTTTGGTACACATGGCAAAATTACTGGCTTTTGACCAATGAGATTTGATGAGATATGATGCCTCATATTTAGCCAGAAGTTTAGTAGTCAACCTGAGGCCCTCCAAGGTCAGATCTCTCTAATCTTCTTGGGATGATGACAAGAGTATTGGACAAGGTGGCTATTCCATTGGCATGTCCCTCAGTGGATAGAGTGAGCAGTGTCTTGTCAGCCTGTGACAGCTATGTAGATTGATCAGGGAATAGGTGCGTTTCTGCTATAATAAGTAGTTGAGATTTGGGGGTTATTTATCATAGCATATTATAGTTTTGTTTTGTATCAACCACTGGGAGTAGTATACGGGGCATAGCTAAGTGTAAAAGTTTAGGCAAAAAGACTTACAACACAAAAAGAAATAATAAAATGTTAGGACACATTTATCTTAAGTGAAAATGAAAATAAACTTGGTGAGTGGAATTGGATTTTGGAATGGTAAGAATCACAGACTATAAATGAGAACATGGGCATGCAGAATTTAGCATGTGTATAAATTAGGTCCTCTGAATCTGTGAATTGTGGCATAAGGTCTGAGGCTTCCATCACAGTGATTGCAGTAGGATTTACTGAGGACATAGGTTACATTTTTTACTCAACCTTGCAACTTGGAAGAAACCCCACAGACAGCCAACCAATTTCTAGAAAAAGTCCACACCTCTCTACCAAAGCACCATGCAGGTTGATTAGCCTCTGGATGATTGCCCACAGTTAGATTGATGGGGAAAAAAAAGTCTATATATGCCACATTAATAGGAGAAAGAAGGCATATCAGTTAAGGAAAAACCAGTACAGCTAATATTATTTTTACATATCATAATATGTTGGGACTAATGACATGTTAACTAACTCAGACTGACTCCTTACTCCCTGGCGAGTGAGCAAGATCAAGGCCTCAAAGGCGGTTTCAATAGTTAATGACAATAAATCGGACCACTGTCAGGGATTGGTTAACAAACAGTTCTGCAAACATGATCAGCTCTGCTTGCCATATAGTCCTATGGGACTCTCACCTGCGTGAACCTCCCATGCCTTGCTGACCTTTAAGCTGATTGGTTCCCACCTAGCCTCCACCCTACATAAAAGGTGTGTGATTTCCTCAATAAACAAGATTCCTGCTGAGCCTCGTGCTGAAAGATCTCCCAGCTCTGGTGTGTTTCCTTTGCCCTGACACTCATCATCCTGCTCGGCCATATTCTCCTCAGGCGGGCCCTGAGGAGGTACATCGGACCTTGTTGCCCGACAGGGAGCAACAATAATAGGAATTACGAAGAAATATGTTAAAATTGCTATCAAGGTGTGTGCGTTTCAATTGTTCCAGTTGCCTTTATATTGCATTTGTGGAGACATCACTCCTATACATATGCACCATTACCTGAATACAAGAGTAGCTTTGTCTAAATCTCCTGAAGGACTCACTAAAACGGTCAGATTGTCTAGGAATTGCATCTGATCTCATGTTATGAGCAGTCACTCTCTTCTGGGAAAGTATGTACTTCCTCCACACAAACAGCTTTGTGGAAATTCTACTGTAGGGGCCTGAGCCTCAGGTGGATGTCTGAGTCTCAATTCCTGCTTAAATGCTTGGATTCCATGTTAATTTGAAATTGAATTCCACATAAATCTGAAAGCAGAATATCATAACAAATTGGACTTGGGAGACTGAGGTGAGATTCCAAATCTGGCTCGAACTTCAAAGTTTCCTCATTATAATTCTAAAACTAACTTTGTCAAGTTGGTGTGTGAGATTATTGACAGTGGATGAATTACAAATCATGTGATCATATTTAACAAAGAATTCATTAAAGTTTATGTAAAATAAGGCAAAGGCATTCATAAAAGTTTATATGTATTGCTTATAAAATTTGGGACAGATTAAAACTTAAGTGCTCCTCTATTACGTATAACATGGAAAACTGAAAGTTTGAAATATACTTCACTACTGAAAAATTCTCTGAAATATGTTTTTAAATTGTTTATATCACACTGGATGATTTTTTTTTCAATAGCACATTTTTAAATTTTCTTATATGTACAGTATAGGCAGGAAAATATATTGACCCTTCACCACTCACACCTCAGCAGTCCTGATAATTATCATTATTTTGTTTATCTTACTTCATCCTTTTCACACATTCTCTCTCTGCTTTTTCTCCTCTGTCTTTCTGTCTTTTGGCTATTGTTGGCTGGAATATATTTTAAAGTAAATACAATTCTTAACCAAAGAATTTTATTTTTTTCTATAAATACCATTCAATTAATGCAACAAGATAGGCAATACTTTCTTAAAATCATCTATTGTTTCAAAACTATCTTACATGTTCTAAAAAGAGTTTTAGATTTTTTTCTAGGAAGAACATTTTCTAAAGATGTCCAAATATAATTCTGGGTTGATGGTTCTTAAATTTCTCTGATCTATTATTATTTTGTCAATACTTCTTTTTGCTTTGTTATTTATGTAGTGAAGAGACTAGTTTTTCTCTAAAAATTTCCATATTTTGGTTGCAGTTGATTGTATATTTGTATTTTAAAAGTGTTGCTCTGAATTATGATTTCTATAAATTAGTCATCAGATCCAGAGATATGATTCAATTTATTTTCAAAATTAGGTTCAATTTTGTTCTTTGCAAAGCCTCTTGTCTGGAAGCATATAATGTCCCCTTGTGGTACAATAGATTGAGAACCCGTGGCTTCTTAGTTTTTTTTTTTTTTTTTTCAATCTATCCTTCATAGTATTCACTATCAAATTTTCTACCAAATGATTTTTATAGATTCTTGGGGAATGAAGAATGGTAACATTTGTATTTTGTAGTTTTTTCTATATTGATTAGATATGACATTTTCCTCATAGGAACATTTGGGCTTTAGAATATATGAAATACAGGAAATCCTGGCTGAATAATTGGTACTTCCTTCCCAGTTCAAATCAACTTTCATATAAATTATTTAGATCCCCAACAGCAGTAGGTATGGTGGTTGATAGTATTTTCAAGTTGCACATCCTAGTCATAATCTTTATTCCTTCATGATTGATTAGAATAGCTCACACTCTCATTCTTGCAATCCTCCATTTTTCTTTGACTGTAATATCTTTATGTTTCACATTGACTTTAAAGGGAAATGTCATGCTTTATCAGCTTGTAAGTATTTGGAGTAGAAGCCATGGAGGAATCTTGGGCAAACACGACTAGTTGTCTTCTCACTATTCAAAAAGTACTCTAGATGACTAACGAATTAATTTATTTTATAAGTCATCATCCAGATTAATAGACACTGTTATCTATGAATAAAGGCATTAGGAAAATTTTTTAGTAGGTAAAAATTTATAAATTTGGTGAATACTGTGTGAAACAATCCACATAGTAGATCCTAAAGGAAAGATTAATAATGTGAATGCTGGCAGAAAGCTTTTAAAATATGAAAATCTCTCATTTTACAATGGATTCAATGTCATGCTGGTAAAGCAAGTTTGAATGAACTGATGTAGAATGAAATGTAAGATTAACTTAAAAGTTTATTTTTTCATGAATGTATCTACCGCCTAAAATAAACCAATGCTCATAATTAAAATCAGTTCTTCTTTCATTCATTTAAACACACACACACGTATATTATATATAATCGTGATTGAATATCTTAAGGTTTGTTTATAGAGTTTAATTACATTATTTTAGAAACTGGAATAATTATTATTTGGAAAAACTAACTGTAACAGCTAAACTACAGTTTATAGGATTTTGCTATCAGGCCCATGCACAACTGCCTTATTTCCCTATGTTTGAGTGCAGGTTTTCTTACATCCTTGTATAGCATAAATACCAAACCACCAATGTGCTTGACTCAGGATTTTCTTTCCCTTATCACATTTTAAGGTTTATTTTAAAGTGAAGATTTACTCTCTTTCCTTCATCCACAGTGGTCAGCACTTTGTACACACTTTTGTACTTCAGAAAAAAACATTCACCAGCATTTCTTGCTTCTTCAGGGACCAAGAGCAGTGAGAAAGAGAACACTGTCATCGACTGAGAGCCACTCAAAAGTACAAACATTATGATGTTTTTTGCTGCATTTCATATTTTGACCTTGGGAGTTCTTGCAAAAACAGTGAGATGTCAATGATATATCTGGATAATTTGAAAAGAACAAAATGTCTTGATTGTTTACTTGCGTTATTTCTATGATTGATACAAGACAAAGGGAGAAAGTTGAAAGGTAAGCACTGTTCCACAAATCTGATTGTCTCCTAGTGTCAAGATATTTTTAAAAGTTTAAGGTATATTCTCTTAAGCATGTCACTGTCATTTCTCCTTTAACTTTAAAAATAAATGCAGAAAGCAAGGAGAGAGTTCATGCAGAATACAGAAATCCACACTTTAAACTTCTAAATGTAGTTATTTCACGGGCAGCTGACTGAATTTTATCTATCAAATTCACTATTGATGGGTACACTACAATTCTTGTGGTCATTCTAAATCACCTTATTGGCAAATGTGCCAGAGGAATGAACTTTGTAATACATACAGAAGTTAGTTCAGTGCATTTTTTTTGTATTAAGTTAATGGCACAGTCTGTCATTATACCACATTTTAATGCTTTGGAAGCAATATAAAAATTATGACATTTTCTGTAGTTTTGACTTTGAAATGTGAAATCACTTTCAGTGCATACACTCCAATAAATGCCAGGACTCACATGCATAGATACACACACTCAAACATACACTCATGTTTAGATTCATAATTGCTTCCCACTCTCCTTTTAATGTTTACATACAAAGTTGACCTGTTTTAGATTTTGATTTCCTGAACAAAGTACCTAACCCATTATATGTTAGCCCTTGACAGTAGTTCATACCAAAATTGTTTCAACTCATCTTTGTAGAATTTTGAAATCATTTTATATATATTTTTTAATGTTGCAGCAAACACAGTGCCAAGAATGGTAATGATTTGGCCATTATTTTTTTCACAATTGAAAAATGACAAATGATCATCTCTAAGGGTTGAGCATATAATCTATAACAAATCTAATTGATTGTTAAAGAATGACAAACAATACTTATTTTTTATTACCTTGCCACTTTATTAACATATCTTAAAATTAATATAGTAATATTTTTCTAATGCTGTTAAATGCTAAGATTTATTATTTCCTCATCTATGTGGATAATTTAATGTATTACACAATATATTATGTATGTTAGCCAGCAATGTTTATATTCTTTAGCAATATATTCAATAATCAAAAGTGAAATCAATCATTTTTATAATTTAATTTTATTTAAAAATTCAGAACATAATTCTTATTCAACTCATTTAAGAGATCATCAGAAATTACAAAAATTACAGAATGTTTGTCCTGAATGATCTTTACTCCGTTTTGGAAGAGAAAAAAAAAATCAGTTGCCAGAGCAACATTTTTAATGAAAATAAAGTAATCCACTGCAAATAGCTGATTTGGGATAAAACTTGAAATCCTTATCACATCCATAAGTAAAATAAGTCCACAGAATGGACTGTTGCCTGACAGTCTTTCTGGCAAATCCTCAAATCCTTCTGTAGTCAGGGACACATAGATTTAGCATAAGATTACAATGATACCAGGTAGAATTAAAAATCAAACTCACAACTTTGTGAATATCACCCATATATACCAATCTAATACTTCTGATTATTTAAAAGAAAACTAACCCAATACATACCTTCATAGCAGCAATGATTACACTCAGGTGACTACAACTAATTTAATCTGACTATGCAATGAATCCTCATTTTGAGACTCACATTCAAGTATGTTAAAACATCAACTATACAGTATTGTTTTGTTATTGAGGTAATGTTTTCTATTAGATAGTTCCAGTTTTGCATTAGGTTTAGGGTTAGGTTTAGAGTTAGGCTAAGGAGAGCAGTAAGAATGAAGGAAAGAAGGACTGTGTAGAGGGAAAAGAGGGGTGGGAGGGGTTGGAGGGGTGGGAGGGGTGGGGGGGAGGGGAAAAATATAATAAACATCATTAAAAAAAAAAAAAAAAAAGATAGTTCCAGTTTTGCAATTGTGAAAACAAGTTATCACAGGACAAAATAAATCAGATTATTGAAATAAAAGTATCAAAAATTATTTTAAACATATCTTACTTAAACTAGTGAAATAATCAAATATGCCATCTATACAAGTATAATTAAACTTTCTCAGATAAAATTATACTTTCTAAGTAAATTTTTACGCAAAAATTTGAATTTTACCAAATTTCCTTGGCAAAATAATTTACCTGGAAAGTGATATAGTTGCCATAAATAGTAGATTTATAAGATGAAGAAAATCTTGTTCCAAGACAACAATTCTAATTTCTCATTAATTAAAATTAAATAGGGTGAAATGCAAATATTTGAAGGTGAATTTAAATGAGTTTTGATATATGCATAAATTTTGTAATCATAACCAGAAATAGAAATGACATTTCTATCTCCCGAAAACTTTCTTTTAATTCTTTCAGTAAGTTCCTCCTGGCCATGGCAACACGCCATTGATCTGCTTTCAATCAGAATAGACAACTCACATCTACTTCAGAATTTTATATCAGTGAAATCATATAGTAAATAATCTCATTGTTTTGCTTCTTTTTGCTCAACATAACTTTGATTCAAAGATGTGTCATCAACTGCATCTGCAGATCTTCTCTATTATTGACATGACTTGTCTGTTTCAGTTGATGAACATTTAATGTTTTTCAATATGAAACAAATAATTATAAACTTACTAATCTATTGAAACATGTACATTTTAATTTTTCTTGGCAAATGTGTACACCTGCAATTGCTGGAGAACAGATTAAATGCATAAAAATATTCATTTAACAATACAAATTTTTAAATGTTTCAAATTCTATTTCAAAGTGTTTGTTCAATTTTGTATAATTTTGCACTCCTACTGTGAGTGAAGACCAACTCCAGTTGTTCTAGTTTCTGACCAATGTTGTGTACTGTCGGAGTATTTACTTTGGGGCTTTGTAGTTAGTATGAAATATTTCTTTGTAGCTTTAATTTGTCTTTCTCAAATGCCTAAAAATCTTGAGTATTTTTTCAAAAACTTTTGTACATCTTTTAAAATGAAATATTCCTTTGTGTTTTCTGCCCATATTTTATAGAACTCATTTTACTATTGACTTGTAATCTCTTCCTTGTATATTTTAGATATGATTTGTCATATATTCATCACAAATAGTTTCTAGTCTGAAGTCTGCATTTCATTTTCTTTTATTTCTTGAATATTTGGTAGTATGATATAAAATAATGAATGTAATGTAAATAAAATAAGATTCACAGATCTTAGAAGTTCAGTACAATGACTTCTGAGAATTGTAAGCACTCTGTAGTCCACACTTCAAACAGTACAGTGATACCAGCATCCTAAAGACATTCATTGTGCCCACTGCTAGTCTATTAACAAGTGTACGGTGGTACCCACTGTTCTTTTGGTGATCATAGATGCGATTATAGTGTTCTTTAAAATTTCACAGAAACAAAATTACATAATGTATTTTTTGAGTCCATTCATTTTCACTAAACATAACATTGATGAAACTCTGAACTTGTCTATATTTTTGGTGTGAAGATTAGTGTTCACAATTGTCAAAAAACAACAACCTAAAAAGATGAAAACTGGTAAGATATATTGGTAGTTATGGACATGTGAGTAGTAATTTTGAGGTTTCCTTTTGAAAACTTGCTGTACTTAAATATGAAAAAAACAGGTATGGAAGTAAAGCAATTTAATAAATACAAATTGCAATAAAATATTTTCTCAGTAAAGAGGATTTTGTTATAATATATTTAAAGTACTATGAAAATAAATAATTATTATAATAAATAATAATAAAATAAATAACTATATTCAGCAAAATATGATATGACAAGATCAATATAATATGTTTTACACAAGTGAAAATATTTTATCATTGAAAAAGCAGACTTGCATTAGAAAAAAGGAAAATTGTTTTAGAAGAAATGGTGACAAAAATAAGTGGAAAACATACAGATTAATCCAAAAATGATTGTTTAAATTTATGATGGCCTATTTGAATTTAGCACATAAGTTAATTCTAAGAACTAGATGACAACTACAGTAAACTCACATGAAATGACCAAAATATAAGCTTTCCGAGATCTTTCTACTATTAGGGAAGAGAAAGGAGATAGTTCTTTGTATCAAATTTTTTAATTAAGTTTTTTTAACAAGTTTAAACCTATTCACTAAAGAGTAAAAAAATTTAGAAGAACACTTGGGATCCAAAAGTGTGAGTAAAAGAGGACAAATTAAACACAGAATAAGGTAGTGTAAAGAAAAGTCACAAATTATAATGGCAAAAGTATCTTCATAATCACATGATCACAAGTAATTCTTTTTTTTATTTTTATTTTTTTTTGTACCACAGATTGAATGCAGGGGCACTTTACCATTGAGCCACTGATCTGCAGTCCCAGTTCTTTCTTTCTCTTCTTTTTTGTTTTTTTCCTTCTGAGACAGGATCTCACTAAGTTGCTTAGGGCTTGCTAACTTTGAGACTAACTTTAAACTTGCAGTCCTCCAGCCTCAGCCTCCTTAGCCTCTGAGATTACAGGTGTGAACCACCATGTCTTGACCCAGAAGCTCACAAGCAATTCTTATGGACTTTTATTTCTAGTTATAAGATAGAGATTATGATTTTAGGTTGAAATAAGAGTTAAACAACTCTTTCCAAGTTATGTCAAAGTTACTAGTAATTATGGGAAAATGTAATTATACAAATACTAATAAAAGGAAAGTTTGTTAAATTAAAATATAATATCCATTTATATGTAGCTAGTGTATAAATCATTTCATTATAAATAAGAAACAAAAGCAACTCCCCAAAATCAAAATCCCCCCAAAATAAAATCAATAGTATTAAGAACTATAATGTATAAGAAGATAAGTAGAATAAAAATCAGGTTAAACAAAATAAATAATAACAATCTATCAGTTATACCATCAGTGTCAATATTATTCTTCCAGTTGGAGCTCAAAAAAGAGAAGATATAATAAAAATAATAACAATAAATTAATGTTTTTCTGTTTCTTAAGGCATGTCTGAAATAAATTGACAAAGTTTCAAAGCATAAGATTGGTCAAAGATGTAATATGAAAATGAGTTAAAGGTTAGATTATTATTTGAAGACAAAATAATATTAAGAAAGAAATATTCAAGGAGACAAAGGCTTCATATTGTACTAATACAAAAATACTATGTACAATGAAAATATCATAGTCATAAAATTTTATGAACCAAATAACAGAGCATAAAAGTATATTAGGCAGAAAGTGTTGGAAATTCATATATATATATATATATATATATATACACACACATATATCTATATATACACACAAAGTATATAAATGGACTTGATTTTAACACACTATTATCTGCCTATGAAACATAAAATACCGAGAAAATAAAACCGCATAGCATTTATACTATGCATTAAACCGCAGTCTTGGTTGAGTGAAAGTTAAAGGAACTGTGATATGAATTTGTTTTTCTTTTCTTTCTTTTCGTTAAATTCCTTTGGTTTTCTCCAAGGAAGTGTATACATACACACTCATTTTTGCAACATACTTTAGGGGGTATGTGAGATTAAGGATTGCAAATGACTAGTATCATTGCAAATGACAAGTATAATAATAATAATATTATTATTGTTATTTTTACTTTTTATTTTTTCATTAATTGTGCATGAACAGGGTAAAGACCATTGTTCTAAACCTAGATATTTCAGTGTGGTATAACACTAGCAATATTCAATAAAGAACCTGTGTAACTTTATCAAGACTATGCCACTACAAAGAGAGAATCTCTTAGCTTCTATACAATATAACATTAGGTAATTAAGGCCTTAAAATTTTTTTTATGAATTACAATTTGTGTGAATGTGTATTTTCCTCCACAAGCTCTCCTTAATTGAAATGAGGCCATGACAGAAGTGTTGACCTTATCTCCTCTTCAATGAACTCTGAATGAGATACTATGAAAAGCTATCAATGAGTTCCAGATTGTCAAGTAAGCTCATATTTATCAGTTTGTTCTTTTTTTTCTAAATACCTTTTGACCTTGTATTGTAGGAATACAACAGCTTTTTAGAAGACAATGTCTTACCACAGCTTTGTGTATTTTGACACTGTACCTTTGTCCTTTTTACTATGAATGATTAAATTCTTCTACATCTGACAAAACCAATGGTTTAAAGTGAAAATTTCATTCTTTCTCATACATAAAATATAGGCAGTACAGGATGGGAGAGGGATCAATAGTCATTAGATGTTCTAGTTTTTCTACTTCCTTATTCTGCTATCCTCTGCTTAGGATGATCTAAAAGACCTTCTGAAATCCACACTGTTATGACTCATTTTATCATGCAACTTTCAGTTTCTGAGAAAAACACCAGAATATGCATATTAGAATTTTCATTTCTGTCATCTGCTGGCTTAAAACCTGAGTTCTGAAAAGAGGTTAAAAACAACAAAAACAAGCAAAACTCACCTTGATTGTCCTGGAATTCTGTGTTCCAGATATAACCTAGTATGAACTGAACTTCTAGAAGTGAAAAGGCCATGTGGGCAGCTCAGCATTTTGAACATGGACAGGCAATCAGTACACTTAAAGGATTTGAACAGTGTTAAGTTCCAAGGCATTTTTTTCAACCAGAAGAATAGTTCCAAAACTTGGAGATTGAATTATTCACCAGTTTGGTAACCTAATTCAAGTTGTGTGGACTATGGAATTTTGTATGTGTGTCTGTGTGTGTGTGTGTGTGTGTGTGTGTGTGTGTGTGTGTGTATGTGTGTGTGTAGGACTGAATAGGAGTTCCCCAAAGTTCTATGTTGGAGCCCTATCTCACAATGTTTAGAAATAGGACCTTTACAAAGGCAATCAAACTTAAATAAGGTCATAAGAGTAGGGTACTAATCCAATGGAGCTGTTGTTCTTATTTAAAAAAAAAAGAGAGAGAAAACAGCTTTCTTCTCACCAGGTACACACCAGAAAAAAGTTCTGTGAAGACACAATAAAAAGACACCTCTCTGCAAGAAAGGGAGAGACCTCATCAGAAATCAAAATTCCTCTCATGTTTATCATGGATTTTAACACAACAAATTCATGTTTTTTAAGTCATTCAGTCTTTAGTTTTATTTATGGCAGTCATCTATATGCATAGATGTGTGTATGTTTATGTAAATATAGATATGTATATATATGCACACATACATGTATGTACACATGCATTAATAACAAAAATTTTTATTTCATTGCAGAAAATATTATGCTTCCATTCTTCACTCTGTAATTCAAATCATCAAGTTCCGATCCATCAATTCAGGGTCATAGATTGCTCATGAAGTTCTATATGTAATTATTAGAAATTATTAAGAGTATCTAGATAAATAATTACTACATTGGTATAACTGTTTTCTATGTCATAAGTGCAGATCTTTTTATTCTTGTTGTTTTGATCTGGCATTAGATTTATAGAATAGCTGCAAAAATACATTAGACTGTTTCCATATACCCTTCACTCAATCTTCCACAATATTTATGCCTTACACAACTACAGCTCAGTTCCATAACCAGAATATCTATTAAAAAATTAACATTAAGAACATATAATTTTGGAGGGTATAAAAGATAAATTGGTTCAGTTTTATGTCAGTAACATTTTTTATGTTAATAAATGCTATTTTAGTACAAAATATTTGCACCTACTATTTGGTAACTTATAGTTTTATTTTTCTTATTTTATTTTTGATTATTCTGAAAACCATATATAGTCTTGCTTTTGACACTGTAGACATCTTAGTCAAGAGACTATGAGATCATAAACAAAGAATTATGACTTCTTATGTAATCAAACAGCAAGAGAGAAACAAAACTCCTCAAATATGACATATTTAACAATTAGCATTTTAAGGAAGAACATAAGGATACATAATTTAACTAATGCATTTTCAAAATACATGTGTGATTTATAATACTTAACAGAAAAATCTCAACTCTCTGAAAACTCAGAGATGCCCCAGCTTTCCTTTTCTAAGCATTGTGAGAGTCTTTATAGCTAACCTTAGCTTTTCAGTAATAGCACCAGAAGCTTCAGTAAAATTGTAACCTCTATATAATACCAATTTCAGGAGAGAACATGATTGTTCTGCCTTTCCCTACCATTTATATGATATGAAAGACACTGGTCTTTTCTATCAAGGCATCTTATCCCAGTAAGGTTATTAGAAGAGTAACTCCCCTAGCTTTCTATCTTCCTATTGAACATCTGTAAGACCATAACCAGTTTTAAAGTAATAATGGTTAGCAGTCAGAAACCTCAATGCTCAGCAGAGAACAAAAGTTGAAATCCATTGATGTGGTAGAGTTATTGTAGTCATATATTTTATGCTAATCAAGTTACATAAGGAACTAATCTGAAAATTAATTAAGCAAAAGATTTAAATTATTGGTTAATATTTTATTATTCATATGTTGTCTGGTATTTAAATGAACTCATAATTTCATTAAGTGTTTCCATTAAAGTCATCACAAATACATTTCATTGCTAAATGCAAGAAGATATTTTTAAAGTAAGCTTAATTCTTCTATTTTAGATTTGAGTCTACTCATATAGAAAAAACGTTATGAAATTTTAGTGTGAGATGATTTTTATATTACAATTCACATAATGAACTTTATTATTATTAATTTAAGGAATTCTGCTATTTCCTGTTTAAAATTATCTGTGGATTATTGCACTGCATTAATACACTATATTCATTATTCAGCAGTCAGAAAATTTCCTTTCCCTTGTTAGCAGAAATAAAATATGCCCTGTTACAACATTTAAAGAATAGCAGGTAATAAACAAATTTGATCTATTTAGAGCTTTAAATAAGTGAAATAAATTATTAAATAAAGTAAGTCAATAAATATGTAAGTTTTAGACTGAAAACTGTCAGTCCACAGAGCAGTTATATCACAGTAATTATATTTCCTCACGAAGTGATAAAATCATGATTAATACACATTTTCCACATCACATTTTAGCTGTCAATAAATATTATAAAGGATGAATAGAGAGTAGAGAATATCCTGATAATTGAGAGAAGACATTGATGTTTTTTATCTTAAAATGTGGGGGAAAACTGTGGTTTGTTCAAGGCTGAAACTCAGACCTCTCTAAAGGGGAGGATAAAGAATAATGGAGTGAAGTCAACTTTCAACAATAGAGTGAGGGCTAAGCTGAACCTTCCCCATTCAGCTTTATTATGACCTCAAGGATGTGAATTTTCCTCCTGTATTCCTAAGATTCTAATTACGCTGCCATTGTCATAGATACATTTGAAAAGTAAATATGAGTTTACCAAATCTCATGGAATTCATATTTGCATAAAGGAAAGAAAATAAGTAAACCAACATACATTCAAACCCCAAATTCATCTCAATTGCTCAAATCAGAGGGGTCCTAATCAATAGGAATCATTAAAGTCACAGTGAGACTTCAAATTTCAGTGGTTATTATTGCCAAGTTGCTGACTAGCTTTGCCTTCCTGTAGTACATATTTTTAGTATCTTATAGATATCATCATAGTTTCAGGGCAATTATTGAAATTAGCAAATCTATAACACATTTGGAATAAAGTTTTGAAGGTAGTCTAATGACACAGATAGTGTGCAATCAATACAGAACAGCAGGAGTGGAGTTATACAGAGATTCTCAATCACACATTGTAATATAAATTATGGTGCTTGCTGTGTAATATCTGCCATAAATCTTTACATTTAAAAAGTGTAGAAAATAGTAGGAATTTTTTTTCTTGAAAAGAGGAACAACTAAAATTGTGTACATTAACTTCAGAACGAAAAAAATTACTACAAATGCCCCTCTAGAGTTTGGAGGACACACTATAATGCTGGTATATAGTTTCATTTTGTTTTGTTTTGTTTCATTTTAATCATTCCTTAGTATTTTTATTAAAAAAAAATCTATCATGCAAAAAATGCTGGGCCCAACCCCCAGTGGCAGACAATATATAAACATTTTGTTTTCTTTTTACACTTTGCATTTTTATGTTACATTATTTTCCTTATTACTAATGCCATACCTTTCCCCTAAATTCCCTGTTTTATTCCTCATAGGTGGGAGTGACACCTAAGAACCTGTTAAAGCTAAAAAGGATGCAACTTTACTTTTGTTCACAGAGCAAAACCAAAGGAGAAAAAGAAAAAGAAAAAAAAAATGTCAGACTCCACTAAAGAGTGCAGAATACATTATAATGCCTTTACTTAAGCCAAGGAATTCAACCAAATTTTGCACCCTAGGGTTTACTTTGAAATGGCAAGAAACATTTCCATTTGCCACAACTTCAGGAGAGGATTATAGCTGGTTATCTGATGGGTAGAGGGAAAGGAGGCTGTTAATCATCTCAAAATGCCAAGTTTGAGACTCCAAAAAGAATTATCCATCCCAATGTGACAATTGCCTAGAGATGAAGAAACTACTTCAAGTGGACATTAATTTGTATAGTTTTCTGAAATGCAGAAACACTTTTCATGAAATTTGATGACTTTCTTGTTTCTTCAATTTTAGTTATGACATTTGCATATTTTCACTTTTCTACTTTCTACTACTTTTTGTCTTCTTTCTTTCTTTTTCTGTTTATTTCTTGTCAACTCTTATTTACACTCAGGTTTCTTTTGCTAAGAATACCTGTGTATTCACTAAACTCTTTCTGTATTCTGATATTGCTTATTTCATCACATTCCAAAACCTAAGTAGGACCTGAAAAGATAAATATTACTTTAAAATTAGGTGTTACATTATTGAATACTTGCCATGCAGAGATTTGATTATGGTTATAGATGTCATAGGTATAAAATAATGTAAATCTTTCTGCTTTTGCATTAAAAACTTATTTAAAAAATACCAGTTAGGTGAGTATCTAAAATCCTCCTTTCTTTCAATGAAAAGCAATATCCACAAATTTGTCAATGACACATGTGTTTATGTGTGTACATGTGGCTATATCCACACATATATGTCTATATATACATACAAATAGGCACACAAAATCATGACTATAATTCTTTTTTTTTTTTTTTTATGGCACAAGGGATTAAACCCAGGAGTTCAGGGGTGCTTAACAACAAAGCCATCTCCCCCCACCCCACTTTTTTTTTTAACTTAGTGAGACTGGGTCTCTCTAGGTTTCTTAGGGTCTCACTGGATTTGAATTTAATGATTTTCCTGCCTCAGTCTCTCATGCTGCTGGGATTATAGGTATGTGCCACTGTGTCCATCATAACCATAATTCTTAAACTTTCTTAAATCATAGAATTATTTGGAAATGAAATTGATCATATTTTAAATTTATGTAGCTAAACTATCTTGTACTATGTTATAATGAAATGTGCTTATCTCACTTGCTTTGTAAATTTAATTCAGTCCAACACAATTATATTACAAATATTCCAAGTGCTAACAAGTAAGAAAATTTGAAGTATAGAAATGGTCAGAAATTGGGATTCAGTAAGAGTTCTGGTTAATTATAAAACCCATTGTATGGCCAAAGTAAAAGGATGAGAAAAATATAAGAAAAGATCACGAGGAAGAACAGATCAAGAAAGTAAGAGGTCAGAATTTGGGACTGATTATTAAGAAAGATAAAAAAAATTGGTCAAAATCTGATCTGTGAGCTATGCACATTGGCACACTCCTTTAATTCCAGAGACAAGGAAGGCTGAGGCAGGAGGATCCCAAGTTTCAGGCCAGCCTCAGCAACTTAGCAGGACCCCATCTCAAAATAAAAATAAAAAGGGCTGGAAATGCAGCTCAGTGATAAAGTGCCCTGGGTTCAATCCCCAGTAAAAGACAAACAAGTAAAACAAAATAAAACAAAAACCTGGTCTGTGAAGCATTTACTAAAGAATGAAGAGGAATTAGCAAAATGTCAAACAAGAAAATGAGTAAGGATATTGGACATATAAAACAAATTAGACAAAGCTTGACCCTTATTTAGTTTTACTTATTTATTCAGTTTTTAATTTTAAAAAAAATTTCAAAAAGAAACTGCTTAAGAAGTAAAGAGTAAAATGATCTTCTCACTATATAAGCATAGGATTTTGATAAAATGAACAGCTTTCATTTGAGAGATATTCAAGTAACACAGTCTTTTGAAATACTAACTTTCATTTAAGGCCAAGATTGATAGGGAACATTCAGTGTCCATCTTGTGGACGTTAAGGCAACTCTTTAATTATCTTCCACTTCTAAAAAAAAAAAAAAGAAAGAAAAATATGAATATAAATTAAAAAGTCGATTTATTTCTGTTTATGTATTTCAATTAGAATATGTTTGTCTTGAAAAGGACTTTTGAATTACTGAGTGGCCTTTTCTAAGGCAAAGACTTTATTTGATTTCCAATCAATTTTTCAGTTCCAATTTTTATTGCACAAAATGCAGAAACCATCAAGCAGCAGAACATACAGAAAAAGAATCAGAACTTGCATAGCTCACTTTGACAAATGAGGATTAAGTCTATGTCAGGGAACAACAGATTTCTGTAAGAGTTGCTGAGTGAAATTCATGAAGCATCATTCCCTTTGTCCTGAAGTCAATGAGGTCATTTTTGGCAAGGTCTGCATCATTGATTTGCTGTCCATGTCAGCAAGGAAGGATTACAAATCCATGTTTCAATTTTAAGGTCATGGGAGAAAAAGTAACCTTCAACAATTTTCTTCAGGGTTTCCTAGTATCTTGCAGATATCTGCCTGCAGATAAATTAAATGGGAGAATTTGCATAGTTTCTTTTTCAAGTAACTTTAATATAGAGTGCCAACTTGGCCAAAAGCAGTATTTGTAATGATGACTTGCAGAATTTAAAATTTTCAAGGCTTTTATTCACTCATACATCCAAGTACAAGAGGCTTATAGAACTCCAAATATACAAAATTACAACAGACTCATACATCCATAAAATGAGACACTCTTTGGATTTATCCTTCATTTTCAAATTGTTCTGAAAGTAGCTTTTTCTTAACTTTAAAAGAATAAAACTTATCTTGGATTTTCAATACATTATTAAATAACATGCTTTATTAAATCAGCAAACATTATGTGGTTAGGAAACTTTCTACTTTTCACTGAAATATTTTACAAACCCACTTAAATATACTTCATGTTTTAGCTGCTGGAGATGCAATTTCATAGCAGTAGGGAAAAAATCAGAATCACCTTGCAGTACTGGATACCAACTCTTACTCTTCAGAAACAAATGTATCTTCACAATGGGCAACATTTCTTCACAAGTCCATAAAAATTCATTAGTTGTGAAGAATCTTAGCTTTCCCATAAGTAAAAGAAATACCAAGAGTTTTCTTCTAGTTTAGTTTTCTTTGCCAAAATCCCAACCATTTCAAATCTTCATTTAAGTCATGTCTTCATTTATAGGAAATTAGATGTCTTGGTAGACACTAATGGTGTCATTTAACTTCATGAAGAGGAGTCATAGCGTGGCCATTTCTTTAACAACCAATATGAGATATTCCAATATGGGAAAATAAGATATTATAAAACAGGATTTTAGTGTGGTTGAATTCATTTGACAGGCACATTTCTTTGCTTGTTTGATTTTTCCCTATGACTCATTTCCACAAACCAGTTGAATATCTTGTGTTATGGTTTGGATATAAAATGTCCACTAAAAGTGTATGTGTGAGACAATGTAAGAAGGTTTAGAAGAGAAATGATTGGGTTAAGAGAGTCTTAACTCAATCAATAAATTAATCTTCTGATGGGATTAACTGAGTGGTAATCAAATGTAGGTAGGGCTTGGTGGATCCCTGGAGTCATTCCTTTGGACTATGTATTTTGTATCTGGCCAGTCTCTTTCTCTGCTTCCTGATCAGTGTGTAAGCCTCTTCCCACTACCACACTCTTCTCTCATGAAATTCTGTCTCACCTTAACCCCGAGGAATGGAGCCAGCTGTCTAGGGACTGAGACCTCTTAAATTCTTGTCGGGTCTTTTAGTCACGGCAGTAAAAAAGCTGACTAAAATACCTTGCTTCGCTAAATGCCTCCCCCCCCCCACCCCATTCTATGACTTTCTATTTTAACACATGGTGATCAAGTATTTTATGCTCTAGAAAACTTAGATTTTCATGTAGTTTCATGTAGTTACAGCTCAATCCTTTATTCAGAACTAAGATTTCACATTTTCCAGTGAATTTTCCTGTTTTTACCCCTTGTTAATGAATAAAAATATAAATTTATCAATTTATTGGCTTATTTTGGCTTTTATTTTTATTTCATTTGACTGTGATCAACTAACATAAAATCAAAGAACAACTACTTTTCAATTTTTCTATTTGCTTACATATGTACAGCAAGTGTTGTAATCCCTGAGGAAAGGTCTATAAGAACAAAGTTAAAGTATGTCTTTCTAGTTCTGATCTATTGAAAATTATCTTAGACATCACAATATAGTAAAAGTGAAGATTAGCTTCATGATAAAGGATTGTACTGTTTTATATTACTCTAAATAGTAGAGAGAAAAAAAGTACTTTAAATACCTAAGTCAAGGATCCTAGTGAAGAATGTAAGTTAAAGACTTGCATTAAATTTTGCATCCTCATGAAATCTCACTTTAGCTATTGTGAGAAAATTATTTTTTAAGACTTCGAGCTGCAATAATAGAGATTATAGAAGATATGATAACAGTAACCAATTTCACAGTTGGCAAGCAATAAACAAGAGGCAACTGGAAGTGACTCTGAGATAGTTGTAACTTAAACCAAAGTACCAAGAGGCAAGAAAATACCTGATTTATACTGGAGAATATTCAAGGCATTAGAACTGGCTATCAACAGGTGCCTTCAAATCAGGGATCAAAGATTGGTAACTAAAATAAGGACAATCCTTTGAATACTGTTTACGAGGCAGTTAGGTCTCTGCAGTTTTTGAGGCAGTTGGATCACAATAGCAACCTGTTACACAATTTCATCTTTCCCATTCAATTTTAAGTATGTAGTGATTTCTTTGTAACCAATTGTGGTAAAGTATCCATATCTATAGCTCTTTCTTCCCCTAGATAAACATATAAGAATTCTGCAAAAAATAAATTATTATGTTTAATTATGAGATCTGTATCATTCATGTTTCTCTAGAGGAACAGAACCAACCGGAGATTTTATATATATAATGATATATAACATATATATGATTATTTTAAAATATAAACACAATTATGTATTATATATCATCACATATGATGATATATAACATAATTATAGATATGTTTATTTTTAAAAATTATCTATATGATTATAAAAAGGGATTTATTAGATTGGCTTACACAACCAGAAGCTGGTTAGTCCCAGGATGGCTGTCTCTAGACTGGAGAGCTGAAGGAACCAGTAGATGCACAGTCCAAGATGGTGAAGCCTCTGAACAAGAGGGACTGATGATGCTATCCCCACCTCATGTAAAATTTGGAAATTCCCTGGAGAATCATTGCCAGAGTCTGCTTTGAAAGAGTGAAGGAACAAGAGTCTGATATCCTCATATGATCTCAGTAGCAATCAAGAATCCATCCAAGAAGAACGCAACTTGCATCTGTTGTTGCTTCCTTGTTCCTTCAACTTTTATTTCATGAAGTCTCCAATCTATTGGACAGTGCTGCCTACACTTAGGGTGCATCTCCACTTCAGTTTACTATGTGCATGCTAATCATTCCTCATTGACATATCCAGAAACCTCTTAATTTTAAGCATCTCTTAATCTAATTCAATTGATGATTCAGATTGACCATTACAAGATCCATGATGGCAATGCACTATTGCTGAAAGTAAATAATGAAACACAATGTAGTACCTTGCAAACATTAGGACTTAACAATGCTTTGACACTTATTTTTGAGCAATAATTTGAAACCTAGCTCTCAATTTCTAAAAATGTTGTAACAATCAGGAATAGAAAATCGCCAAGGCGAAGGTAATAATCATGCTTTCATAATTTGTGTAGAATACTTACAGAGAGGAGGAGGGGATTCTTGAGAAGAATTCATGGAAAACAGTCATTAAAGCCTGCCTTGGGAATAAAAAAAAAAAGAAAGATGTAATGGAGATTGAGTCTAAACTTTGTTTTTTATTTTCAAGTATACTAGATACATAATGAAAGTTAGATAATTGCAAGTAATTGAAGTTATGTAGTTGGATATAGAGTTATATAGTTGGATATAGAGTTGGATATATAGTTGGATATAAAGTTGGATATAGAGTTGGTTTCTGAACATTTTAAGCAGATCAGTTATAATAAGTGAGGTTGCAGAAGCACATCATTAACATATACTTCCAAGTTGCATTCAATGGGAAAATTTATCACATTTAAATCTTCAAATACTCCAAATCAGAGCTTTTTGTGTTCTGATAACTGGATAGTAAACATTTATATAATCAGTTGAATATAAGTTCCAGGTCACAGTTACATAAATTGAAGGATTTTTGGCATAAGAAGAAGAAAGAAGTAGAGAGGTTGAATTGTTAGTTGGTCCATCCACATAGCATTTTGAACTCCTGATCACAGTAGGAGGACCTGTTATAAAAGAATCAGGTGTCAACACTTTTAACAAATTATTGTAAATTATCAAGTTGTGAATTGATAAATGAACTAAAGTTGAATAGGGAGTATATATGTATATATATACATATATATATATCAAGAAACAGAGACTATATGCATAAATGAAAAAGAGAGTAACAATTATGAAGTATGTTTGTTATGTTTGGATGTGAGATGTCTCCCAAAAGTTCATGAGTGAAGCTATACAAGAAGGTTCAGAGAAGAAATGATTGGGTTACTAGAGTCTTAATCCAATCAGTGAATTGATCACCTAATGGGATTAATTGAGTGGTAACTGAAGGCAGGTGGCATGTGGCTGGAGGAGGTAGGGCATTGGAGGTGTGACTTTGGGTTATATGTTTGTATCTGATGAGTGTAGTTCTCGCTCTACTTTCCGATCCTCATATGAGCTGCTTCCCTCTACCATACTTTTCCCCATGATATTCTGCCTCACCTTGAGTCTCGAGGAATGGAGTCAACTTTCTATGGACTGAGAGCTTTGAAACCTGGAGTCCTCAAATAAACTTTTTCTCCCTTATAGTTGTTTCTGTTGAGTCACAGTAGCAAAAAAAACTAACTATAACAATGTTTTAGTCACTGTTTTAGTCATTGCTGTGGTGAAATGCCTGAGATTAATTACAAATACAAATGGTTTGTTTTGGCTCATGGTTTCAGAGGCTTCAGTCCATGTTCAGTTGGCCCTATTGCTTTTCGACCTGTGGCAAGGCAGCACACCACTGTGGGAGCATGGAGTAGAATAACGATGTTCACCTCATGGCTGGGAAATGAAAGAAGATAGAGAGACTGGAATTTTGAAATTTCCTTCAAGGGCACACCTCCAATGACTTTCATGTTTCTACCACATCTTAATAGTACCAAACTGGAGACCAAGCCTTTAACATATGGGCTTTTGGAAGACATTCGAGATCCAAACTTTATCAAAGTTCTATTTTGAAGTAAGGATGATTAAATGCACATCCTAATACTAATAGGTGATGGTGGTGGGTAGCAACCCTGAAAAGCCACAGAGTAGATTACATGCTCAAAGAAAAGGAGGTTTAATTTGGCACAATACACAGAACAAGTGCTCAGTGATGAGATCAAATGTGTGTGAAAGCAATCATCTACCAGAGAATAGTCTTTCCAGATGGTTAAAAAGATAATTTGACTTTTGTGTTTGTTTTCTTAGGGTTGAAATGGGAGAATTCCGAATCAGAGAGAAGGACTCAGTTGATGTGGTAATGAGAATATAAGAGATTATACATGGGTGAAGGAAACCTACATTTAGGTGGTAACCAAGACCCATTACTTGGATATTTAAAAAGTCATTTATATTGACAATAGTCCATCTTGATTTTAGGGGGTGTGTGTGTGTGTGTCTGTGTGTGTGTAGATATATATATATATATATATATATTTATATATATATATATATATATATATATATATTAGACATCCTGGGTGATACATTTTAGAGCCTATTTATTCTATTACTGTGCAATGAAAAGTTGGAATGCTTTTTTTCTAACAGGTAGGTCAATTATTACCTACTCATCTTGAATTCATATGGATGTGGTTTAATCCTTACTTTGGTGGTGGAATGTTCCATGAGTTCCTTATATCATCTAACATGGTGTATCTCAACCTACCAGTGCTGCTCTTACTGAAGCTTCATTTTGAGTTCTATGAGACTGTGTGCAATATGCTTTCTAATCCCTATGTTATTCTGTTCACAATCTTACAGCAGCTGCTGCTTTATAAATATCTTGTTGTTTTGCCCTGCACTTATGCAACATAACCCTCAACCTAGAACTTGTGGGAAACTCCCATATTGACTTTGGTCTCATTCTGTTTTCTTCAAAATCCCAAACTACAACATCCTCAAAGTATGATGTCTACATCCTTAGCTCAACAAAATGGGTTGTTCTACTTTAAGAAGTTTTTTACAGGCAATGATCACAGGGTTCATCTTTTGAGTTTACCCTCTTTCAGTAATCATCTTTTTATGTTGTCTGTTTTCCATGACAAAAATATTGTTTCAAATTTTGCCCATTTTTCATAGTGTACTGCTGGTAGGATGGCTAGTGTAGAAATTATTCTGTACCACATAAAACAGTTATTTATTGCTATGTTGGTCCATCCTCTCTGCAGAATACCTGATTGGGTAGTTTTTAAAGAAATGAGGTTTATTTAGCTCATAGTTGTGGAAGTCAAAAATCAAAGAGCCAGTTTCTGCTCAGCTCTTTGTGGACACATCAGTGTTTGGTGAATTACATTATGGTGGGAAACAGATGAGAGGGAGAGATCAAATGATGAGACAGGAAGCCAGAAAGACTGAGGGGGATAGGCTGCTTCTTTTCATGACAACTCATTCTCAAGAGAAATAACAAGTTTCCTGTTTTGTCCCTGTCCTAGTGCAGCACCCACAAGGAACTAACAGTCTTTCATCAGCCTCCACCACCTGAAGATTTCACCTTCAGGTTCAGCACCACCACATGGAGGAAGCAAGCTTCAGGCATAGGAAACTTAGTTGAACACATTCAAACTACCTTCAAACCACGATGCTTACTTTTTGTCTACTTTTATTCAATTCAGTGCTTAAAAAAAAGAAATCAAAATATTGACTGATAGTTTTGAATTCTGTCGGTTCAGTCCTATAGTTCCATCAGTTTTTGTTTTATGTGTTTTAACTTTTATTGGCCACATCTATTTTTAGCACTATTATGCCTCTGAAAAATTGACACTTTTATAACTGAGAGGTCTCCCTTTCTAACAATGCTATTTTCTTTAAGTATACTCCTTCTGATATGAATATAGTCACATTATATTTCTTATAATGAGTGTTTCTGTTACATGTCCTTGTCCTCTCCTTTACTTCCAAATTATAAGTGTCTTTGTATATAAAATGCAGTATCTAAAAATGTTATGTGGTTTGGTTTGCTAATTTGAATCTATCCTGACAATCACTCCATTTCATTAAGTACTTAGTCTACATCTAATATAATTATTTATGTAATTAGATTTATTTATAATCCTTGAATTCTCTATTTATTTCCTATGCACTTTATTTCATTGTCTCTCCTTTTCTACTATTATTGCCTTTCCTGATGTTTTACTAGTTACTTTTTAATCTCTTCCATTGTCAGGTAATTATATGACTTCATTTCCCCTTATAAATAACTTTTGAATTAAAATCACAAAAAAAGGAAAAGATGAAGTTAAAGATAAAGACAAATTTAGAGGTTGCCTTAGTCATTTCCATTTAAAAATATTTATCTAGAAATATTTCTTAAGAACAAACAATTACATTGTGACATATATCCAGCCAAAACCTGTGCTATCCATTAGCCATGATTGTAATTAAAATGTTTATTCACTACTGTTTAAAGATTGAACATAACTGGAATCAATCAGGTCTTGAAATTGCAAAGCTTATACTAAACAGGTATTTAATCTTGGGCAAATTTTTTTATATTTCATTTAGTATCAGCATAAGAGCTGTAAAATGAAGATAATATCTATATAGTTTCTACTAATTTGTTTTTTTGAATAATTGTATTTATGATCAATGAATCAATTACAGTATTCATTTTTAACCTTTGTATAGACACAAAATTGTTTTTTTTTTTTGTTCTCTACACTCTGATGGCTTGTCTAGGGATTGAAATATAATTTAATATCATAATATAAGTTGAATTGGAGGATACAAGATGGCGGACTACAGGGTGACTGCATCTCCCGTCGCTCCAGAAATCAGGATGCAAGAAGGGGAGGTATTGAGAGACTCAGACCAACATAGAGTCACGGGGTGAGTCTCTCCCACCGGGTGAAGCTCAGCCCGGGCGGCAGACCCGGACAGGGGCAGCTTCTTGAAGCAGGACAGGGCAACGATAGTCTTCCTCAAGCAGCCCTGCTCTCTCCCGCGGCAGGCCCAGTCCACAGCCAGGTTCTCTCAGGAGGCCCGCCCAGTGAGAGCTTTTCCGCACAGAGCCAACCCCAAGCCCTGAACCCAGCGGTGGGCCCCAGCCCACAGGCGGCTTCTGGGATCCAAGCAGGACAGGGAGAGGCTTTCCCTGAGCAGCCTGGCTTCCTCAGGCGGGGGCAGGCCCTGTCTATAGCCAGCTTCTAGGAGTAGGACTGCCCAGTGAGAGGATTTCCACGCAGAACCAGCCCCCAGCCCTGGACCCAGTAGCTGGCTAGGGGCAGCTTTCTTTGGAAGCACTGCATTATCAAGTTCATCCAAGACATCAGGCTTCTGAAGGCTGGGAGGTGATATACTGGAAATCTACGGGGACACTATAAGCCAATAGAGGAAATCTGCAATATCTCAGAGTCCCATTGATATCTGACCAATATGAGAAAACAAGGGAAGAAAATGTCCCAAACAAACCTAGATACTATATCAGTAAAACCCAAAGACAGCACAGCAGAAGGAATGTCAGAAAGGGAGTTCAGAATGTACATAATTAAAATAATCAGGGAAGCAAACAGGGAGATAAAAGAGCAAATGCAGGCATTGAAGGAAGAGATGAAAGAACAAATGCAGGCATTAAATGATCGCACCAATCAACAGTTAAAAGACCAAATACGGGAAGCAAGAGATCATTTCAATAAAGAGTTAGAGATACTGAAAAAAAAAAAACAAAAAGAAATCCTTGAAATGAAGGAAATAATAAACCAAGTTAAAAACTCCATAGAAAGCATAACCAATAGGATAGAACACCTGGAAGACAGAACCTAAGACATTGAAGAAAAAATATTTAATCTTGAAAACAAAGTTGACCAAACAGAGAAGATGGTAAGAAATCATGAACAGAATCTACAAGAATTGTGGAATATCATGAAAAGGCCAAATTTAAGAATTTTTGGGATTGAAGAAGGCTTAGAGAAACAAACCAAGGAATGAACAATCTATTCAATGAAAAAATATCAGAAAATTTCCCAGATCTTAAGAATGAAATGGAAAACCAGGTACAAGAGGCTTATAGGACTCCAAATATACAAAAATTACAACAGACCCACACCAAGGCACATTATAATGAAAATACCTAACACACCAAGGCACATTATAATGAAAATACCTAACATACAAAATAAAGACAGAATTTTAAAGGGTGTGAGAGAAAAGAATCAAATTACATTCAGGGGAAAACCAATAAGAATATCAGCAGATTTTTCAGTCCATACCCTAAAAGTTAGAAGGGCCTGGAACAACATTTACCAAGCCCTGAAAGAAAATGGATGCCAACCAAGAATCTTATACCCAACACAACTTACTTTCAGATTGACGATGAAATAAAATCCTTCCATGATAAACAAAAGCTAAAAGAATTTACAAAAAGAAAACCAGCATTACAAAACATTCTCGGCAAAATACTCCATGAGGAAGAAATGAAAAACAACGATGCAAATCAGCAACGGGAGGAACTAGCCTAAAGGAATAGCCAAATAAAGGAGAAACCAAATTATGTCAAAAAACAAAAATGAGTCAAATGACTGGGAATACAAATCATATCACAATAATAACCCTGAATGTTAATGGCCTGAACTCATCAATCAAAAGACACAGAGTGGCAGATTGGATTAAAAAGAAAAATCCAACAATATACTGCCTACAAGAAACTCATCTCATAGAAAGTGATACCCACAGACTAAAGGTAAAAGGATGGGATAAAAATATACCATGCACACGGACACAGCAAAAAACCTAGACTATCCATCCTCATTTCAGATAATGTGGACTTCAAGCCAAAACTAATCAGAAGGGATAAAGAAGGACATACCATACTGCTTAAGGGAAGCAAAAATCAGCAAGACATAACAATCATAAATATCAATGCCCCGAACATTGGCTCATCTATGAACGTCAAACAAAACCTTCTCAATTCCAGAAATCACATAGACCACAACACAATAATACTAGGCGATTTTAACACCCCTCTCTCAACACTGGATAGATCTTTCAAACAAAAATTGAATAAAGAAACCATAGATCTCAATAACACAATCAACAATATAGACTTAACAGACATTTATAGAATATACCATCCAACAAAGAATGAATACACTTTCTTCTCAGCAGTACATGGATCCTTCTCTAAAATAGACCATATTTTATGCCACAAAGCTACTCTGAGCAAATACAAGAAGATAGAGATACTACCTTGTATTCTATCAGATCATAATGAATTGAAATTAGAAATAAATGACAGAATAAAAAACAGAAACTTCTCCAATACCTGGAGACTAAATAATACACTATTATATGATGAATGAATAACAGAAGACATCAGGAGGGAAATAAAATAATCTTAGAAGTAAACGAGAACAAAGACACATCTTATCAAAATCTCTGGGACACTATGAAAGCAGTACTTAGAGGAAGATTTATTTCATGGAACGCATTCAACAAAAGAAATAAAAATCAACAAATGAATGACTTAACACTACAGCTCAAAGCGCTAGAAAAAGAAGAGCAGACCAACAGCAAAAGTAGTAGAAGACAGGAAATAGTTAAAATCAGAGCCGGAATCAACAGAATTGAAACAAAAGTAACAATCGAAAAAATTAACAATATAAAGAGTTGGTTCTTTGAAAAAATAAACAATATTGATAAACCCTTAGCCACACTAACAAAGAGAAAGTGGGAGAAAACTCAAATTACCAAAATTTGGAATGAAGAAGAAAATATCACAACAGACATGAGTGAAATACAAAACATAATTAGAAGCTATTTCGAAAATCTATACTCCAATAAAACAGAAAACCTTGAAGACATCAACAAGTTTTTAGAGACATATGAATTACCTGAACTGAATCAGCAGGACATACACAACTTAAATAAATCAATTTCAAGCAATGAAATAGAAGAGGTCATCAAAAGCCTACCAACAAAGGAAAGTCTGGGAACAGATGGGTTCTCAGCTGAGTTCTACAAAACCTTTAAAGAAGAGCTCATTCCAATATTCCTCAAAGTATTCCATGAAATAGAAGAGGAGGGAACCCTCCAAAACTCATTCTATGAAGCCATCACCCTGATACCTAATCCAGACAGAGACACATCGAGGAAAGAAAATTTCAGACCAATATCCTTAATGAACATTGACACAAAAATTCTCAACAAAATTTTAGTACATTGCACACAAAAGTATATTAAAAAGATAGTGTTCCACGATCAAGTGGGTTTTATCTCAGGGATGCAAGTTTGGTTCAACATCCAGAAATCAATAAATTCATGCACCATATCAACAAACTTAAAGTTAAGATTTCGATAGATGCAGAAAAAGTATTCGATAAAATACAGCATCCCTTCATGCTCAAAACACTAGAAAAAATAGGGATAGTGCGAACATTCCTTAACATTATAAAGGCCATCTACGCTAAGCCCATGGCTAATATCATTGTAAATGGTGAAAAACTGAAAGCATTCCCCCTAAAAACTGGAACAAGGCAGGGATACCCTCTTTCACCACTTCTATTCAACATCGTCCTTGAAACTCTAGCCAGAGCAATTAGACAGACCAAAGAAATTAAAGGGATATGAATAGGAAAAGAAGAACTCAAACTATCCCTGTTCACTGATGACATGATTATGTATTTAGAGGAACCTGGAAATTCCACCAGAAAACTTTTAGAACTCATAAGTGAATTCAGTAAAGTAGCAGGTTACACAATCAAAGCTCATAAATCCAATGCATTTTTATACATAAGTGATGAATCTTCAGAAATAGAAGTTAGGAAAACTACCCCATTCATAACAGCCTCGAAAAAAATAAAATACTTGGGAATCAATCTCACAAAAGAGGTGAAAGACCTCTACAATGAGAACTACAGAACACTAAAGAAAGAAATTAAAGAAAACCTTAAAGATGGAAAGATCTCCCATGTTCTTGGATAGGCAGAATTAATATTGTCAAAATGGCCATACTACCAAAAGTGATATACAGATTCAATGCAATTCCAATTAAAATCCCAATGACGTACCTTACAGAAATAGAGCAAGCAATTGTGAAATTCATCTGGAAGAATAAAAAACCCAGAATAGCTAAGGCAATCCTTAGCAGAAAGAGCAAAGCAAGGGCTATCGCAATACCAGACCTTCAACTCTACTACAAAGTAATAGTAACAAAAACGGCATGGTATTGTTACCCAAATAGACAGGTAGATCAATGGTACAGAATAGAGCACATGGACATAAAATCAAATAAATACAATTTTCTCATACTAGACAAGGGGTCCAAAAATATGCAATGGAGAAAAGATAGCCTCTTCATCAAATGGTGCTCGGAAACCTGGAAATCCATATGCAACAGAATGAAACTAAACACCTATCTCTCACCCTGCACAAAAATCAACTCAAAATGGATCAAGGACCTTGAAATCAGACCAGAGACCCTTCATCTTATAGAAGAAAAAGTAGGTCCAAATCTTCAATTTGTTGGCTTAGGATCAGACTTCCTTAACAGGACTCCCATAGCACAAGAAATAAAAGCAAGAATCAACTACCGGGATAGATTCAAACTAAAAAGCTTTCTCTCAGCAAAGGAAACAATCAGTAATGTGAAGAGAGAGCCTACAGAGTGGGAGAATATCTTTGCCACTCATACTTCAGATAGAGCTCTAATTTCCAGAATATATAAAGAACTCAAAAACCTCTACACCAAGAATACAAATAATCCAATCCACAAATGGGCTAAGGAAATGAACAGACACTTCACAGAAGAAGATCTACAAGCAATCAACAGATATATGAAAGAATGTTCAACATCTCTAGTAGTAAGAGAAATGCAAATCAAAACTACCCTACGATTCCATCTAACCCCAATTAGAATGGCAATTATCAAGAACACAAACAACAATAGGTGTTGGCAAGGATGTTGGGGAAAAGGTACACTCATACATTGCTGGTGGGGTTGCAAATTAGTGCAGATGCTCTGGAAAGCAATATGGAGATTCCTCAGAAAGTTTGGAATGGACCCACCATTTGACCCAGCTATCCCACTCCTTGGCCTATACCCAAAGGACTTAAAATCAGCATACTACAGAGATACAGCCACAACAATGTTCATAGCTGCTCAGTTCCCAATAGCCAGATTGTGGAACCAACCTAGATGTCCTTCAATTGATGAATGGATAAAGAAACTGTTGTATATATATACAATGGAATATTACTCTGCCATAAAGAATGATAAAATTATGGCATTTGCAGGCAAATGGATGAAATATAATGCTAAGTGAGATAAGCCAATCTCAAAAAACCAAAGGACAAATGATCTCGCTGATAAGCGGATGATGACACATAATGGGGGGTGGGATGGGTTAGTGTTAGGGTTATGGTTAGGTCTAGATTTAGGGTTAGGGAGGGTGGCAAGAATGGAGGAAGGAAGGACTGTATAGAGGGAAAAGAGGGGTGGGAGGGGTGGGGGGAAGGGAAAAAATAACAGAATGAATCAAACAACATCACCTTATGTAAATTTATGATTACATAAATGGTATGCCTTTATGCCATGTACAAACAGAGAAACAACATGTATCCCATTTGTTTACCATAAAAAAATAAGTTGAATTAATATTATACCTCTGTACCTATCACAAGCATATCACTTCAATTATCAAGTGGGAAACTTACACAGTGATCTTCCATGGATACCTGTAGGTCTTATTCTATAACTATATCCTTCTATATTGTAATCCTGAAAGTTCATCTTTGAACTTTTCATTAAAAAACTCAAGGTTTAATTCAAAAAATCAAGAAAAAAAGTAATTACATATTTACTGTATATTATTTTGTTACATCTTCCTGTGTTTTCATTAGAAATATTTTCCTTTCTGTCTGAAGAATTTCCTTCTTTATGTCTTAACAAGCAGGTTTGCAGACAGCCTATTACTTATCTGATATTCATTAATTTAATATCTGAAAATAATTCAGCACACACAGGTAAATAGGAAATGTTCACAGCAATTTTAGTATGCTTCTATTCACTATAAAATAAACATTGCATTTTTTTATCCTCAAAAGTAGTTTATAGAAAATTACCAAGAATGGACAGTGTAGAACATTTCTAATTTGTTCAGAATGTGTTCATGCCAAGTTGATATATTGAACACATAAATATTTATGAAATCAGTCATGGGGAGGGCTATAGGAATTAGCTTTATATTGATTATGCCTTGTTATCTGTTCTGTGTGTGACAATATGAAAATGGGTGCAAGTTGCTCTTATTGATTTACTGTCCAATAAATAATTACAGTTCATTACTTATTGATTATGTACCTCTGCAATCATTTCACTTCTCTCTTATTTGTGGTATCAGTGTCAGTTTTAAAGCCTGAACAATTTATACACAAAAATTAAAAGTCAGTCACAAAGACAATATGCTCTGTCAAATAAGCTGTGTCCCAGCTTCCCTATTTGCATATGACAAAAGGATGTATTATTCTGGCAGCCAGAATCAACACTTCTAAATGTACTGAGCAAGTCTCAGTCAGAAGTCAGTAGAAACTGTTCTGTTTGGTCATATGAGGTGTCCAGTAGTTTCATGTCAGAATCTCTCCACTCCAAGAGCATCTGGAGGAACACTACTCTGTGCCCAGGTTGTCAGGTGAAAAAGTGGCTAATGAGCCCTTCAGGCAGTTGTCCCAAGTTTTCATTCATCCTGGTGTACCTAAATTGCTATTAGTGGAAATAACTACTGGCTCTTGTTATAGGAAGAAGATGACAAGAAAATTGAAAATAAAGAAACAGAAAACTAATAGGTTGTTACTCAAATATTAGCCACTGAAGGTCAGAGACTGAATTTTTTCTCTCTCGTTACCACAGTCATTAAGTACAGTCGGGATTTCTTGAGGGCATTATATAGTCAGTTTCCACCAAGTGTGAATCTAAGAATGAAGAAGTTTCTCTCTTCTCTTAGGTATGGAAAATGACTTTCAACCAAAACATGGAATAATTCTGCATGCTCTCTCTTCAAAAGGACCATCTGACACTGAACCCTAAGAAAGAGAAATAAGGGTTTCAGACAAGTTGTCCTTGCTGTTCTTTCAGAATATTCCTACTTAGCAGACCTGAAAAACACTAGGAAACATTAATTTTTTCCATAGGTAAATTAGGTATAAAGATTGAATTTTCCTGGAATTCCATGGACACTGAGAGCAATCAATTTCTTTTTCAGTTCTCAGCACTGACATTGAGATTAAAAAGTGCATTTCAAAGAAGAAAGGCTTAATTGATGATTTAATTTTATTTTTCTGTTATTTACATAGCTGTAAATACAATTGCAAATAGTATAAATCTGATAATCATGTATAATTATTATGTATAAACATAAGTAACTATAGTGAATGTTAATTAAAATAAATAAAAGCATGACTTTTAACAGTGTCTTCAAATTTGTTTGTTCTCAAATTATACATGAAGGTACAGAAAACAAAATAGCAAGCGAACTTAAAAGCAATGATTATATTTCTGGTTTTTGCTATCATAATTATAAATGAATTTCTTCATATCATTTGACCAAATAAAAATGAATCCTGCAATTACATCAAATCAGAACTGACCTTAGTGTTAAGAAAGCATTCCTATCTCCATCCCAGTTTATGCTCAGTGAGTCCAACTAGGAATTAGCTGTCTCCTATTCTCACCTGATCTCATCATAAAAATTAATTTTGTCTATAAAAGTAAATTATGTCCTTAACTAAAACTGTTTATCCTTCTGGGTGTCCTTGGAACTTCCTAGATCTTTGGATGACTATCTGGCATTAATTTTGAAATATTCTTAGGCAATGTTACTTCCAATGTTTCCACTGTTCAAGCATCTCTCATCTCTTTTCCTTACTCTGATTAGTGTTTATAATACCATTTGAAATAATCTCTCAGTTTACAATAATGAATTTATTTTGTTTTATTTATTTTTCTGTCTCTGTGTGCACTTCAGATTTGTAGATTTTATTGACATATCATCAAGTATACTGATATCTCAGTCATGTCTATTCTACTGATGATTCAATCAATAGCATTCATAATTTATCTCAGTGTTTATAGTTGCTAGGATTTCTGTTCAATTCTTTAACTATTTCCTATTTGCTTATATTATCCCTCTTCTCTTGTATGTTTTCTATGAGTGAGATAATATTAATTATAATATTTTTTAAAAATAATCAGTTATTTTAAATTCCCTGTCTGATAATTTTAAAATGTATGTCACATCTGAGTTGATTATGACACTTAGTCTCTTAAACAGTGTCATTTTCTTTCCTCTTAACATGCCTCATCTTTGTTGTTCTTGTTGAAAGCTGAACATGATCCATTGAATAATGCTAACTGATAAGAATAGGCCTTTTGTGTGATGTTCGATGGCTAGGAACTGTTCTGTGTTCAATGTTTGCTATACCTCAGGTGTCAGAGCCTTTTAATTCCTTCGGTGCTCTGTTTGATTTGTTTTTGTGGTACTGAGGATGGAAACCAAGACCTGGCACATGCTAGGCATGTGTTCTACCACTGAACGGTACCCCAGACCCCAGATTCTGATAAAGTCTATTATCTGGAAGTATAACACTCTTTTTTACATGGAGGGAAAAAATATCACATTGTTGCCAGGTGACAATTATAGGAGGTACACTCCTGTAATCCCAATGATTTGTGAGGCAGGAGGATTTTGAGTTTGAAGCCAGCCTCAACAACTTAGTGAGACCTTATCTCAGAATGAAATATAAAACTAACTGAATTCATAGTTCAATGGTTAAAGCACCCCTGGATTGAATCTCCATTAGTGGGGGAAATATCAAGTTATATACTTTAAATACATACAATATTTATTTATTATGACTTGACTGATAAAATGGTTAAACTGTATTGATAATTATAGCTGCCTGTATTTTATCATATTTTAAAATTCATTTGAACAGGACAAGACACTTGTTGGTTTAGAAATTATTTTTTTTCTCTTTGATGCTTCCATTACGTTCTCAGATGTAGTACATTAACTTACATATATTCTCTCTCAAAATTTATATATGTAGATTTTTATACATATGTGTATATCAAGGTATTAGTGAGTCTATTCTAAATTGAAAAAATAAGATTCTGCTGTGAATTTGAATTGAAATCAATGGAGACAGAATCAAAGTGTGCATAGCTTTGCTGATTTTCATATTAAGAAGGAGATGAGGAATAAGTGAATTATGCCTCTGTTTTTCCTGAATACTGAGAATTTGAATGATTTGACTTTTATCTATTTTTAGTACCCACTTTTTTCTTAATAGGAATAAATATTTTTAGTTGAGGTGAGCATACAAAAGGATGAGTGATGTCAAGGATTGTAATCAATGCAGTGATATTTCAATCAAATGAAAAAAATTGTGCAAGTCATTACATCTATTCTTTATTGATCTTTGCTGATTTACCTCTGGGAGTTAGTGTTGTATAGGAAAAAAAAAGATGAGTAGCTTTTGCTGTTCTTAAAGTAAATGCAAGATAGTATACCTTAAATATTTATGTAAATGGATATGTGTTTAGTGTTTCCCTTAGTGGAGAGTAAGTTTCATTCAGAAAATCACTAAGTACCTGGGATTTTAAATATTTATTAGTGCATTATAGCTATACATAATAGTGGGGTTCATTTTGATATATTCATAAGTCTTCATAACAGTTTGCTCAATTAAATCCCCAGTACTTCTTTTTCCTTTCCTTCCTCCCTCCCCTTGACTTTCTTCCTCTACTTTATTGGTTTCCCTTCTATTTATTTATTTTTTAAATTGGTGCATTGTAGTGTTTTAAAAAACCTAAAACACTGTATTTTTAAGTAAGCCTTTAAACTCTATGATGGAATCTAGAAAGAAAAGCAGGAAGTATATATTAATGGCAAACATCAAAAAAAGTGAGAAAGAAACTAGTAACTGCCACATATTATGAATGACATAGATTTTTCCACTTTCTTTTGTGAGTTCCATACTATCATCAAAGGCAGCTCAATAATTGTTCTTCCTTGTCACCACTATTACTTTGACTATCACTGTAATCATAGACACCACTTTACAGGCCAGGAGAATCAAGGAAGTTTAACTTGTCAAACTTCTTTAGTACTGTAAATTAGGAATTTGAGAGCAAGATGTTTTTTCTAGCCCCTGTGCTAATAAAAGGGCTAGAGAAATGAATGTTGTTAGAGTTCTTTTGACACATCACAGGTAAATTATGTGGAAAAACATTCATGTCAGGCACCCATTCAAAACCCATTATTTTCATATAAAAGTATCTTTGAATCAAGAGTGAGAATCATTTTGAAAAATAATTTATGTCTTTATTTTGACGGACTATATGCCTTGTATTTAAGTATGCCTTGTATTTAAGTTTCTTGGAAAATACTTAAATATACTACTACTAATAATGATAATAACTCACCAACAGTGTATTAAAAACATCTCAGGAAAACAGTAAAAAGTAAAAAACTCATCTTAAGCTTTTGATTTGATCCTGTGAGAAATACGAATCCATAGAAGACTGTAGATTTTTAACTTTAGGAATATAGTTCACTTAGAGAATGCTTACATACATTAATCACACATGCGGTAGATGAGAGAGGCAAAAAATGCTGCAGCCCTGGTTTAGAACCGTCATTAGACAGAAGTGGACATGGGGTCAAAGAGAAACAATGACAGTAGGAATAAGACTTAAATCCAGGTGATTCGTATTTGCATGTGTTTTTTATTAACTAAATCTGCATAATTATGTCATTTACTTTCATAAAACAACAAAGAACCTTTATATTTAATTTCACAAATTTTTCTGTCCAGTCTTAAGACAACTTTTGTGATTTTTGATTATAATCTGTCATTGATCAGAGGTTAAATATTACTATAGATGCAAACTAGATTTTTTCATTTATACTGCATGCAAAAAAATAAACACTTGAAAAAGTGAACAGTTTGTCTCCAATTTAGATTTTTCAGTTAAAAACTGGTAAATCAGTTTGGATTTCTTTCACATAGACATTTCTATATGTGGTTTTTTCTGTTTACAGAGTAGAGTTCTAAATTTCAATTTGTAATTTGAATTTTTATATTACTTTGAATTTTATGATATATCTGTTGCAGAAGTTAAAACTTTAACTTCAAAATCAACAAATCAAACTATGGTTTCAAAAATTATTCCTTAAGGACCCAGTTACAACACACTAATATATGATGGAACTGTATATAAAATAACTAAATATAAAAACCTATTATATAAAATATTTCTATCTTTGTGCATTAAATTAAATAAAATTTTGGTCTGAAATAATTGCTACCAATAAAATGATGTTTTACATGGCTTGAACACATATTTAAAATATATTCATATACTGTATTCTGAATGATAAAATTTTATTATAGTGCTAATACTTTTAAATGTCCCTGGTTGTATATTATTGGTGAGAAGTAGGGAATGGGGTTTAGGTCAGTAGTAGAACTCTTGTCTAGTGTGCTTCAGGCCCTGGATTTAATCCTCAGCATGGAAAAGAAAAGAAAATCATGTTTTAAATTTACAAATAATTTCTGGGAACATAATATTTAGCACATTTAATTTACTAATTTGACATAAAATATGACAGAATGCCATATTATATGGAAATGTTTCAGTATATTTCTCACTTGGAAATATAAAAGCTCTGAAAAAATCACAGGATAAAATTTTGTCTTGCTTAATTTCTATTTTGTTTAATAAAATATTTATAATATGTACTGCAAATGTGTCATACATTGTTCTATATATCATTTCACAAATAAAAAAGTGTCATTGGGAAGGACAAAGAAAATATTTATTGCTTTTGACATTATATATATGTTTGGAGACAAAATAACAAAAAAATTGGTGTATAAAGAAACCTTAAAAATAGCGCTTTTTTTTTTTTTTTTTTTTTTTTTTTGGTACGAAGGATTGAACCCAGGGGCGCTCAACCGCTGAGCCACATTCCTGCTGCGACCTGTGTGACCAAACTCTCGGGTCCTACAAGGGGAGAAGTGTATTGGGAAATAAAGATTCACAGACACAGATCTTGAAGATTAAGCTGAGATCAGGCAGAGCTCTGCTCTCTGATGGAGATGCAAATCTAAAGAGTTCTTTATTTATACATGTCTCATTATCAGGTTAAAGACTATGCAACCAATATTCTTTGTATTCAGGAAAATTACAGAAACTAGGACATGTGTGTAGCTTTCCTGCAGTTGCAATCCACAGTTGCAGTGTGCATTGTTAGGAACATTGTGTAGCTCTCAAAAAAGTCCATTGTTAAAAGTTATGATAAGGAAGGCAGGAACTGGAGAAGCAGAGTTGGTGAAACATTGTGGTTGTCTAGCATAAGCCAATCCCAAAAAACCAAAGACTGAATGTTTCCCTGATAAGTGGATGATGATATATAATGGGGGTGGGGGCTGGTGGGTGAGAGAAGAATGGAGGAAATCTAGATTACATAGTGGGAATGAGAGGGAGGTGGGTATGAAACATGGTGGAATGAGACAGACATCATTACCCTATGTACATGTATGATTACACGAATGGTATGAATCTACATCGTGCACAACCATAGAACCAAAAAGATGTATCCCATTTCTGTACAATGAATCAAAATGCAGTCTGTAAAAATAAAAAAAAATAAGAAAAATACACTAAAACATTAAAAAACATTTTTCTTTCTTCCTGGGAACTGCATGCTTGAGATCAAGGGCAGAGCTGATAGGACTCTTGCACAGAGCCTCCTCATGCAGGGGCTAGGCATCCTGTGCCTTTGCACAGAAACTTTCCCAGGAACGGGGCATTATAGCATGAGGGCATCAGATACCCCCAATCTCGGTCACTGCTCTCTCATCCTCTGTCACTGCTCTCAACACATCCCCAGCCCTGTTTTGTACTTTATTTAGAGATAGGGAGGTGTGTACCACTGCACCTGGCTAAAAAAAAAAATAATAATAACTTTTAAGACAATGAAAAATTATATTCTGATAGAGACCAGTTTCCGTTCTTTGTGTGTACCTATGAGAAATTTTCAATACAAAAGTATAAACATAGTGAGGGCTGGTGCTGTGGCTCAGTGGCAGAGTGCTTGCCTAGCATGTGTGAGGCACTGGGTTCGAGTCTCAGCACCACATACGAATAAGTAAAATAAAAGTCCATTGACAACTAAAAAATAATTTTAAAATAAGTACAAACATAGTAGCAGAAAAGAAAACCCACAAAATTTTGTTTATAAAATAATCCATTTAGAAAATATTATAACACTTTCATCTTATTTTAGCACTATGCCATATATTTAATAACTGGGATATGAATAATTTCATGCAATCAGTACTGGGATGAATTAGCCATTACATGACATAAATGTGTTTCTTCTGGCTGCTAATCATATAGCAAAGTTAATGTCATTATACAGAAAAGCCACCAGTTTATATAGGGGATCAGTGTGGGTCTCAGACTTAACATAAAAAACATCTTTTTCTTCAGGAAAGTAAAGTATCTGTCACTTTAGGTTGGAAAAGATGTTGACTATTAAAAAAGAAAATCCTGACTGAGCCAGAGAATCCACACCCTCGGGAACACTCAGATTTCCAGGTCCTGGGCTGGACTGAGTGATTGGAGTGAGGACAGGGGTGCTATGAGGAAGAGCTTCTCTCAAGTGTCCCCAACAGTCATGCAGTTAGTCATCCATGGACTTCAAAAACACTGCAGTACAGAAGGATAAAGGGCTACAGCAACATCAAGTTCACATTTTGCTGCATATACAGAGAAATATAGTCTTTCAGAGAAATAAAATGACAAACAAGAAATTTATTGACCCCTACCCTTTTGAGTTAGGCATTACCAAATACCAAGAACTATCTGGAAAATAAGAATCCTAAAGCAAAAGCCGATCAAACAGAATACCTGGTGTAGAAATAATTGGGGTCAAAATATATATTGACTGATCTAGCACTAATCCATTATCCAATTGTGGTACCAGAATTACTATAACAGAAATAAAAGTTTCATTTTATTTAGAATCCAGAGTCTTATTAAACTGAAAATGAAACTAAAATGTTTTGATATCCTACACCAAAATATATGGCTATTTTATCAACTATGAGAGATGAAACTAGATCTTATCTCTGGTTTGCCCTTAACATATTTGGAGTTTGAAATAATAATATAAATAAAGGTCCACACACCATATATCTAATTATCAAAAGATTTTTAAACAGAGCCACCAAGTATGTTTTATTTTCTTGACAAGCACATCTTCATAATAAAGTGGAAAGTTAGGGTTGAGTGTAATATTCTCAGTCTTTTCTGATTCCATAACCAGAAGGTATGAATAAGAAGATAGGCAACTCCTAGCCCTTATCTGGTCTGGTCTTCCCATTTCCGTCTACGCCAGCTTCATTTTCACACAACGAGGCGCCTATTGAACATGGACATGAACACAGTGTACTGCCCTTTCAAGCTCATTCCACAGTGTCTAACAAGAGAAACCTTTTTGCCCCCAACCTCCTACACCTACATTTATACTACATACTACCAGCACAGTCAACCCTGCAGAAGACAAATTCTTCTTATGCAATTATGAAGTTTTGATTTAAAAATATTTAATATACTGAAGGTTTTAGAGGTAAACCTTTTATTTGACTGTAGTTGAATCACTTAGAATGAGGCTGTTTTACTTGGCATTTAGTTTTGAGATTCTGAGAATCTTGCAGATGAGCCCAAGATTCAACAACAAAACGTGCTTACTGAGAACATAGTGTTCTCTAGGTTCCCATCTGAGGCAGCCAGGTGGGTCTTGCATGGCTTTTGTTTTGTATCTCTTGCTTGCTGGACACATGCTTCATTTTTCCCTGAGTATATCAGTTCATCTGCTCAGTGTGTGGTTTCTGCTTATCCAAACTGGGATTGCTCATGACTGACATACAATGGTGCCACCTGTAGTCCGCTTCTACTTTACTTAGTGCTTTGATGTCCAGTCTGACAGTCAAGTCATTCATTTCTATTTCTTTGAAATTACAGAGAAAGAACTGAATAGACTCAAAGTTGGACAAGTGTCAACATGCCTTTTTTTTGGTGAAAATTTCCCTTAATTCATCTTAGAATGGGCAAAAATCCATTTATATGTTGCTAGACCATCAGAACAAGATGTATCTAATTTTCTTATTAATTGTCATTAAATTAAACAGATTTTTCTTTTTTAAGGAGAGAGAACAAAGGAGAATATTTATTGGATTTTGCATGAAAGTAAAAATATAAAGAGATACATTAATGAAGTTTTCAAAATAATTTGTTCTCAATTTTTAATAATAAAATTATTGCCTAAATAATTATTGCCTAAAATTATTTCTTAACTAAAACTTTAAAATGTGAAAAATAGATGCCCTTTTGCAAATTTAATATATTCTTTGTATTTTTCACATTTGAGAAAATCCAGATATATTTGACAACCATTTCCTTTAGAAATTAGCAGAACAGAACTACTTGCTAGTTAATAAAAGATATAAACTACTAGTCACATAAATCACTATCATAAAGGAGAAAAACATAAAATTTCATGAGACATACTAATGTCAAGAAGTTTACAGTAGTAATTGAATGTCACTTCAAGTCTTTACAGAGCAGGCTACTAGGATAGAGACAGGGTTTCATGGCTGCTAGGAATGTATACAGACTCAGAGAAAGGGAAGGGACTATCAGTATTCACAAGGTTTTGAATGTTGCTAACTGCATATTGTTATTTACAACTTCTTTTTTGGATGGATGTAAAAGAACACATTGACTTGAGATCTATCCAGTGCATGTATCACAAGATATATCTTCAGCTCCTAAGAGGATTTATGTCATTACATTATGATTATACACATGGACTGTTAGTTATTTAAACCATCTTATCCTATTAAACTTATATTCTCTGAACATTAACTACAGAAGAGACTACAGAGTTTGACTTTTCCCCTGATATTTGCTAAATGAAACCACTTTTGGGGTTGTCTCAGCTTACTTATGTCTTAAATTTGGATAATATCTGTTCTTTCAAAATTGTTATGAAGACTGAATCTGACATTATATATACCCTCTGTCCATGTAAGCAATAAAGATGATGTTACTGAAAACAATGGGTGGCAGGAGGATTTTAACTGTAGATATTATGGGCACAGAAGAAATCAAAGTTAAGCCATGAAATTAATTAAGGCATTAAAATATCATCAGTAAAAGAAGATACAAAGAAACAATTTTGAAACATACTAGATTGCAATGTTAATATTTACAGTTTTGAGATTTAGTGTGCGGAATACATTATACATGGACTAGCAACTAACACAAACTAAAACCAGGAAAGGAAAAATATATCCACAGGAAAATTCACCTAAAAATAGCAAATAAGTGTCAGAACAGGAATTAACCCAATTTCTATTCTATTTAGATTTTTTAAAAAAATAGAGTATTTTGGGTTTGAAATTCAATAAAAGCACAGAAGAAAAATCATATATTAATTCATTATTTTGTTAAAACCATACTATGTGTCAGCTACTACTATAACTTGGATCTGAAATAGTCCCCAAAGGCCAACGTGTCCAACGGCATGGTCTCCAGTATGGCATTATTAGGAGGTGCTAGAAATTTTAAGAGGTGGGGCCTAGTGAGAGGTATTCAGGCATGCCCTGGAAGACAACTGTGGGACCCCAGTCTCTTCCTTTTCCTTTTAATTTTTTTTTTTTTCCATTTCATGAGGTAAGTGGCTTTTCTCCACCCTTTCCATTTCTTCCCTGTCATGTTATACTGCATCACCACAGTCCCAAAACAACAGAACCAACTGAGAATGAACTGAAACCTCCATAACTGTAAGCAAGAATAAAAATTTTTTTTCTTTATAGATTATTTTTATCTGGTATTTTGTTACAGTAATGGCAAGTTGACCAATACACTCATTGTGGATATCAAATAATTCCATTCTTACCAAGAGTAACACTGAACATTCTTATAAAATAAGACTTTCCTGGTCTCTGTGGTTAGCTACACTAAGGAAATAATACTTAAGCTTACGCTATGCTTTGAAACATGATAAAATATAATTTATCTAGAAAACTAAGTGCTTCAGCAAGAGGACAGTGTGTTCAAGGCTCATGTTTGGAAAAGCTAAAGGAAATTTCATAGACTCATTAAATTTGAAGGGAAAATTATGTAATAAAAGATGAGCCTGGAGAATTTCTCAAGTAACTGTATTAATCAAAACCTTTTTTTTTTTTATTAATCAAAACCTTGAAGACAGTGACAATTATTGTGTATCTTATTGTATAAAGAATGACAATTGATTTATAATTTTAAAGTGGTAAGTGAAATAAGTTTTCAGGTAGTCAATGCACCCCAAAGTTTATGAAACATAATTAGGATTAACAAGTTAATATTTGAGGCGAAGGGAGTCTGTGCAGTTTTCTATGGAAGGAATTAAGAATAAATAACAATGTAGACTTTGTCTAAGAAGAACGACAAAAATTAATATTTGTGACTTCCATCTATGCAACATCCTAGGGAAATGAGTTCCAATTACCTATTATTCAGTATTTTCAAACATAAAATGACTTATTTTTTGGCTGCTAAGAATTATTTAAAAGCATTTTTTTTTCTAATTGACCAGATTAAATTCCTTGATTTTTCCTTTAAAATTTTTTCTAGAACATGCTGGGCATGGTGGTGCACACCTGTAATCCCAGGGGCTCAGGAAACTGAGGTAAGAGGATTGAGAGTTCAAAGTCAGCCTCAGCAACAGTGAGGCACAATGGTGAGATGCTAAGCAACTCAGTGAGACACGGTCTGTAAATAAAACACAGAATAGGCCTGGGGATGTGGTTCAGTGACTGAGTTCAGTGCTTGGTACAAAAAGAAAAAAAAATTTTTTTTTTTTTTCCAGAATATAAAACTTTCAGAGTCTTTATACCTTAGTATCTGAAAGATTTTAGGATTATTTATATCTGTTGCTTATATTACAAAAATAAAATTACATTTGCTACATATCTATGTAGTTATTAGTCTACTGCTCTATATCTCTATATATACAGACACACAAACATTAATGCAAATGTAGTCCATTTCCATTTCAACAGAGACTTCAATACGTTCTTGAAGATTATTATGCTACTATGTGGGACACAGCTAGAGACATTGCTGCTACAGGACAGTGTTAGCTTAAAGTGGTTGACTACTTAAAGCAATTAAACTCTCCTTGCTCTCATTCCAGGTTTACTAAACTAATTTAGCTGTGATTTGGTTGCTATGTACTTTGGCTAAAGGAAGCAAAGGAACACTGATTTACTATAGACACACATGGATATTCAAGATAATGTTGCAGTTATGAGTTTCTCCAGGCATGTGCTGCAAAGCAAGACTTCTAATGCACTTGCCTACACAAATCTGGAGTCTATGAACTTAGAAGCATGGAGAATTGAGTCACCTGAGTATTACTACACTTAGGAACTCCATGAGTTACTTCAACGTATCATTAAAATATGGAAACCTTTATAAATTTATGTGGTTGCAGCAAGGATTAAGTTTGATAGGTTTAGTGCTCTGCCTGGTACATGGTGCATACTTAATAAACCATTTTTTATTTACATTTTAGTACTAAACATTTGTGCTTGCTTTTGTCACTTGTGCATTTCCTATTCATTCTTTAGTCTTGATAAAATAAATATCTGAGCTACAAAATAAGCACTGGATTATGGGTCTTGTCATCTTATTTTTCTCAGAGTCTCTGGTAGCCTCAGTGAATCTTTTCTTCGAGAACACTTTCCTCCTGTGACTTCTCTCCACAAACATGTATAAGAGGATGAAGACAAGTGAATGAGGCAAAGGTACTACATGTCGAAGAGCTGCCATATATCAAATGAGGGTTTACTACATGCAATTATTGGTAAAATGTAGAGGTACAACATATCCATAATTTCAGTGAGCAAGCACCATAGATTAGCCTTAATAATATACTTTATTTTTTCAAATTCAAGAGTAGTGTTTTATGAAAACCACAATTAAAAGTGATTGAACTTCAATAATTCCACTTTAATAGTTGTCAAATTAATTTTAAAATTGTGATTTTTTTAAATAGTTGGCATCTTTGAGGGGTTTAGGATAATGTTAATCAGTCTTAACCATTGTTCATCAACAGGGTTAGAAAGAAGAGTAGCTATCTTGTGACTTTTTCATAACATACACGGTCACCAGCTGCTTCTCCAACTCCACTCTTCACAGACCTCTACAATACAGAAGAATCTCCAGAAGTCATGAGAATCAAAAAGAACAGAAACCATGCGTAATTCTGGAAGCAGCCCCTGGCATTCATATAGGCATTTTTCCAGTCTGACATTTTACTAACAGTAATTATTCAATTTATATATGTATGTATGTATTGTACCAGGGGTTGAACCCAGAACCAGATTGTTTTACGACCAAGCCACATCCCCAGCCCTTCTATTTATTTATTTATTTATTTTTAATTTTGAGACAGAGCCTTGCTAAATTGCTGAAGATGGCTTTGAATTTGTGATCTTTCTGATCCTTCTGCTTCGAACTCCAGAAACCCCTGGGATCACAGGCATATGCCCATGGCATCATCCTCCAATTCCTTCCTTTCTATACAATGCACTTACTTAGTCAGTTACTCTGAAAGAAATTCCGTCACTCTTCTATTTATCTATGCTTGTAGCCGGTTAGAAACACAGTTCTGAATTGTGTAAAATGTTCTCCTGACCACTTCTATTTTTGCTACTTCATTTAATTCAGGAAGTTTGAGAAGCAGTCCCAAAGAAATAAAACTAATTTGGGAAAATATGTCTGCTGAATAATTTAGTGTTATTTTCCAATACTTTGCACTTGAATGCAGGCATGTGTTATGATCAAACTAATGATTTTATTATATTTATGATAGCAGCTCAAGAACATCTCTCAGATTTCTTTAAACATTCAATTTTCCTCGTTGTAAACACTAATAATTTTAATTGTTTAAATAGAGAAAGTTAGTGATAAATATGCTAATTTGGGCATATTAAGTGTCATTTTCTTCTAAAGTAATTATTAATTTTATTTAGGAGCACCAGATATTTCTCAGTCTTCACAGGTTCTAATCTTTATTTTTTCTAGTGAAATCCTGGTTAATGATATCCTTAATTAATTAGGTACATTTTATACAGATTCATAAAGTTAATGCTTTCAACTTGTTAAAGCAGTCTGGAAGTCAGATAACAGGATTTTTTAGTCTGGCTTCTGATGTTTTTCTCTTTTTCCTTCATTTGACTATACTCTTTAAAAGAACATTTTTTGTAATATATTTACATGATTGCTCATAAAAATGTAATTATATTCTTTGTCTTCTAGCTCCACATTTTCCTGTCCCATTAGAATAAGTCATGGATTCATGCTTTCCTCTAAAACCACCATATTGCCACAAGCCAAATATGATAAGTGGGAAATTTATCTGACAAATGCATGGTGAAATTTCTGCTCACCAAATGGTTTTCATATTGCAGCATAAAAGGGAGCCTTGGGAAATGAATCTACAGATTTTGGAACAGCTCTTCAAAAATTGCCAGAATAATCTTCTTCATAGCCCAAAGCAAGATGTAAATTAAGAAGCAATACACTTGAGTGTAATGGAGCATGTGCTTATAAATTCATGGTTCCATTCATCTCTTGTAAACAGCTCACATTGTACCTCCCAGGAACAATTACACAACGCTAAAGAGTTTGAAATTATAAATATTAAGACAGAAAATTTCCTATGTATTTCTTTTTCAAATAAGTTTGAAGAGGTTAAGGAGGAGTACACTCCTTAATTGTTATATTGCTTTTTAATTGTGTATTTGTAGGATGAATATCAATAGAATAAAAAAAAAATAGCTCTGGGCAAAATGAGCAGGAAGTAGTGCTTGTTGTCAGTAGAATATAGATGAGCAGTAGCCTGTTGGCATGGCAGCTATGCGTACACATACCAGGCAGGTCATCAGCACAAAACTACTGGAAGGTTTTAGTGTTCATAGTGCTAAAATCCAGTCAGAAGCTGGATTCACTAAGCAGGTGACAATGACCACCTCATGAAAAAAAAAATGTTATTAGCAGGAAACTGACTGAACAAAAGATGTCTTGCATAAGAGAATTCTTTAAATTTCTCCAAATATGCAGTAAAATGTAAGCTTTAGATAGGTTTCCAAATTAGGTTGATAGTGTTGTAGGATAATTCAAAAAAGAGTAAGGAAAAAAAAAAGTTGAACAAATATTGAGAAGAGGTCCAGAGATACATTGAACCTAGAATATAGTGTAATAGTTTCAAAGACTATAGCTTGAAATTCTAAGAAATATCTATGATCGGAATCTAAGACAGTACCCTAAGTATTATTTGAAAGAGTAAACAATGTAGAAAAAAAAGTCTACTATTTGTATATTATGACAAGTAAATATTTCATGAGAACAGCTAACTCAAAAGACCAAAAGAATACTTTATGATAAAATTATCAATATTCTAATATTTTTGTAATTGCAAGAGATATGGATAATTGTCAGAAAATTGAAGAAAAATTGTCCTTATATAAGGGGATAAATATAGGTTTGGAAAATGACTGAAGGACCCAGTAGTAATCAGAAGAAAAGGAAAACTCCCCAACAGTACGTTAAACTACTATTTTGGAAAATCTTAGAAAAATTTAAAAATAGTTGAAATGTTACTTAAGGTTGTAGTTTCAAGGACTATAACAACCTCAGATGTGAAAAATAAAAAAGCAGAGAAAAGGGAAAAATCAGATAAATCCATTAACATGCCAAATATTAGAAAAGAGTGGGAATCTCAAATTTGAAAAATTGAAGTACTTTGTGAATGATTTCCAAAGGTCTCAAGCATGATGCTTTTGGGATAGGAGTTTCACAATTCCAAATTGTCATTATAGTTTGGAAAATAAATTTTGTAGAAACCAAACTTTCATGAAATGGGACTCAATCTGGTTTAGTTCTCTGGCAACATGGTGGCATGAGTTCAGAGCTATAGTCAGTTCAGACTGGGAGAAAATTCACAATGTTAAGGAGGAAATTAAGTCTTCTTATGAATAGAAAGTGGGAGAAATTATAAAACAGTTAAGTAACATTAAAATTTTGGGGGGGTCTTGTTGAATTCTTTATGAAATTTTTTTTAGAGTTCATGAACAAAGCATTTTAAATATTTTTCTTTATTATCTTTATAATAGTCATGAGATTAGTATTAGTGATCCCTCTTTCATTTCTGGTAATTTATGTCCTGTTTTTTCTATTGAATGGTCTCATAATAGATTAATCCACTTTACTGATCTTTTAAGGAACTGGCATTTGTTTGAGTTGCATTTCTCTATTTTGTTTTACAAATTAATTTTGCTTAAATTCCTATTATTTATTGCAGTTAGCTTTATATAAAGCTAAATTTCTCTTTTTTCACTGGTCACCTACAATGAAAGATTATATTGTTAATTATTGATTTTAGATTGATTTTAAATCTTTAATCTTTACCAGTGAATACATTTATACTATGAATTTCACTCAAAGCACAACTTCTCTGCATCTCAAACACTTTAATACATTGTATTTTAAATTTAATTTAACCTAAAATATTATAAAGTTTCTTTTGAGACCTATTCTTTGATCTGTACATAGTTTTGGGATGTGCTGTATATAATAATAATAATTACACAACATAAAAAATGAAATTTGTTAGAAATCTGGAACACTGGTCTGCTGTTAAAAATAATATACCACATTAACAAGTATGTGGATAAACTGGATCATGAACTGCGTTGGAAAAACAAAATGGTATGACTTTGGAAGACATTTTAGTAGTTCCTTGTAAATCTATAAATTTGCTCCAACAATCATATTTATAGGTTTCTAAAACTTATTTGAAAATTTATGATCACACAAAAACCTTCATGCTAATGTTTTAGCAGTTTTATTGATAATTACCAAAATCTAAAACCAACCAATGTGTCCTCCACTAGGTGAATTGGTTAAAAAAACGTAGTTACAAAAAATGAGATATACTAACTATATACTTACTATAAAATAAAAGAGATGTCAAACTATGAAATTACATGGATGAAACTTTAATGCATATTTCTAAGTGATAGGAACCAGTCTGAAAAGACTGAAGACCATGTATAATTTCAATCATACAACACTCTAGAAATGCAAAATTATAAAAGCTGTACCCATATCAATGTTTACCAATGGTACAGGGTTGGAGACAAGAATTTGAATAGGTGAAGTATATCAGATCTTTCTAGGGTGGTGAAATTAATCTGTATTTTACATCCAGATAGACACATGAAAGTCTGCCATTTTTATTACTATAAAACCTTACAGCAGACAGGACAAAATTAATACATGAAAATTTTAAGAAAATAATTTAGAAGTTCTAGAGATGCAGAATGGAATGTAGAATGTGACAAAATAATGGAACTAGTATAAATATCTGAAACCACTTTACTGAAGATTATGGGAGAAAATATTACTGATGTAAATTACTTTGGAAATGAATGGAATCTATGAGATTAATGAACAAAACATATAGGAATAAAAGAAATTGGACAAAATCACTATACTATAGTTGATAAATTTTTTTTCCTGTGATAATAGGAGTTAGCAATTTTAAAATCACATATATGTATATTAGAACCAAAATAAATTAAAGAAATAGGTAGTGGATATAAGTAGCCAGATTTCTCACTGTTGGTATGAGAGCAAGGGGAGAAATGTAGAATCATTCATGTACCAAAGCAGTAAAATTGAAGACTAAAGATGTCAGAGTATATATATATCCTTGTGTTTGTTAGGAGGGTCCAGATTCAATGATAATCCAATAATAAAAAGAATGTCAGGATTGTAGAACTTGGTTTCTGATACAATCCTCCAGTTAGAGGAAACAGTTCTTTGGAGAAATGGTTGATGCTGGGACTAGGACAAAGTATACTCAAATTTAAGTAGAGCAATTTGGGTTGACAGAAAATAAAACAGTGCTTAAATAAAAATAAGAATCCATGGGCTGGTGGTAAAGTTCAGTACCAGGTTACTTACCCAGCATGTGCAAGTCCCTGGGCCTTGGTTTGATTCCAAGCCCTATAAAACCAAACAAATAAACAAACAAAATTCATATCACATAATGGAGATGTGTCAAATTGACACAGGAGCAAACTGAAAGAACTCCCAATGACCAAACTTAGAGGAATATGAGCAAATGAAAATATAATATTATTTGATAAGTGCTCAAAGTATTATATAAAATATCCCTGAGTTCATGCTGATATAAATAAATAAATGAATAAATTAATGAGTCAAGAGACAGATACATTGTTTAAATTTAACTGATTTATTATTGAGTTATATTGTACAAAATAATTGATCAGTACTTCTCAAATCACCAAAAATGAGGGAAGTCTGAGGAATTTTTATAATCAAGAGGAGCCCAAGATGACAAAAAAAAATCACAAAATTTGATAGTGTCCATAATGGGTTCCTAGGACAGCAAAAGTTTTTGGAGAGACCTAAAGAAACCAAATAAACTATGGACTTTTTAGTTATAATGATATTATTGATACAGTAGTATTGATTATCTGTCACAAATAAAGGTCTTAATAGTAGGGAAACTGAGTGCAGACCAGAATGCACAAGCATTCTGCACTATCTTAGTGATTTTTCTATACACTAAATGTTTGTTGAAATCTACCTTATTTTAAAGGACATGTAAAACATTTATTTGGTGAATTTTTAAAATTTTAAACTGGTGTTGAAAGATGATGGATTAGAGGAAGAGTGTGCTTTCCAGCAGTTCCTTAGCACCAGACTTAAAAGGCAGAAATACTGCTTCTTAGTGAGTTGGAAACTAAGGCAACTCACTGAGATTCAATATTAGAAATGAGATGGACATCCATCCATGGGATGAATATAGGACCCAAAATAGAAAAGATCAGATCAGAACAGAACATCTCAAGACACATCATAATCAAAATGCATTACAAAGAACATAACATAAGAAAAGAATATTAAAATCTACAAGATGAAAATGTTAGGTCATTTTTAGAGGAAAAAGAGTAAGGTTCACCTCTGACTTCTCAATAAGACTCTAAAATCCAGGCTCTAAAACAATTGCTTCTATATCCAGCAAAGCTATCTTTCAAAGTCAAAGAAGAAAATAAAATCTTTCCAAGAAAAGAATAGCTAAATGAATTCATGAGCACTAAGGTAGCACTATAAAAATGCTCAAAGATATACTGCACACAAAGGACTTAAAAAACAAAACCCAAAGCTCCCACACAGAAAAAGATCTCTAGAAGCAAAACCAAGTAAATGAATATCAAGACAAAATTAAATACACCAAAAAACAAAAAACAAACAAAGAAAATAAGGAAATGACAAACACATATCAATAGTAACCCTGAATGTAAATTGTCTCAACTCATCAATTAAAAGGCATAGATATATAAAATAGATTTAAAAACAAAATCCAACAACTAAATGCTGTTTGCAAGAGACTTATCTCATAGGCTAAGACACCCACAGGCTGAAAGTTGAAGGATGTAAAAAAATTTTCCATGCAAACAAGACTAAAAAGAAGCATTACAAGCTATACTCATGTCTGATGAAGATATGACAAAGAAGATTTCAAGCAAAGAATAATCAGAAGAGACAAAGAACAGAAAGAGGAGGAAATGTAGAATGAATTTTTAAAAATCATGCTACATACACATATAAATATACCACAGGGAATTCTACCTTTATGTAAATGTAATAAAGCAACAATCAATCAATAAATAAGCAAGTGAAAAAAAGACCACTAAAACAGAGGAAGGAGAATAGAGAGAGGGAGGAGGAAAGGGAAATGAGGGGTAAGGAACTGAAATGGAGAATAGAAATCAAATACTATCCATTTATTACTTTGTCAAAATGAGCCCAATTGCTATGTATAACTTGATGGTTTAATACAAAATTTAAATAAAATAAAATAAAATTTTAAACTGTAAAGGGAGGATGGAAAACAGCATTATTTGTTGACTTATGCTGCAATGTTATAAATTCAACTTATAGACTAAAACAAATTTATGATGTAAGAGTTCTTTTTTTTAGGGGTGCATGTTTGTGTAGGATTTTCTTAATTTGTTTTGTTCAATGAAATAAGAAGTTAAACCCAAGTTTTTACATAGTTTAATTAGCCAACAAAAGTGATGCACTCAAGTTCTGGAAGTAAGGTTGATAAAACTACTTTTTAGTCCTTCACTTTAAAAAAAAACAAACAAAAACTACCACATGGAGTGAATGAGAAGATTGATTAGAAAGTTTTATAGATTTTTTTGTATTGAACTGTGACATGAGTCCTATAGTTGTAAAGTTAAAATAGTTGGAACTAATGTAGAGAATCAAATTTTTTAAGCATTATTTGCTATTAAATAACATTATTTGCTATTAAATAAAGTGAAGTTTTAATTATCTAAAACAAAATAAATATTATATAATTAATGTAATGTTTCAGATCACAAGCTAATAAATAATGTCCTTTGAGATACTATTTTCTAATGTTATGTAGTGGTGTTTTGATTTGTACAGTCATAATGTGTTAAGATGACTTAAGATTAATAATGTAAGTTCACATTTAAAGAATGGGGATAAAATGATGCCTGGAATACTTTTGCAAGCATTGGGAGTTCAGTATATTTTGAAAATAGTAATTTTATATTTGGGTGTCAAGAAAAATGTTCTATTAAAGTCACTTACTGGCAAAGGGCAAGTCTGGTAACACTAGCACTGAGCATTAACTGTGAACTTATTAATGGTGAGTTGAATGATTTGGAAATACAGTTTTTGAGAATTAAAAAAAAACTGTTCAAAGATAAAGTTCATAAAATAATATAAATGGTTTTACAAATTAAGGAAAAATTGATAAATCATATCTTTAAATATAAAAAATTAAAAATTACTATACACTTTAAAGTGATTACTAGTCTTTTTTTTTTAAAGTTTGCTTTTAAGTCCACTTTCATCATTACTTGTTTCCTCCTACAAATAGAACACATTCTTTGCTTCTCTAAGATTATTGAAACACATATAAGATTATTTAAACAGTTTCAGTATGATCTGAACTGAGAGTGAAGCTTCCCATATTATACGAAATACTTTCACCCATATCATTTCTGTATTTGGGTGTAGGGAACATTCCTCAAGCTTATTTGACAGCAGTCACTGACACCATGGTTTAAGTAAACCTAACAGTCTGGATAGAGAAACTGAGGAAATGGGAAAGACTTGCCATGGATTGTAGGCCTTTGCAGTTACTGAGACTGAGTTACAAGCTGAGGGGAAGCCTCATTCATCAAGCATCCCAGCAAGCTGTGATGTGAGTTCGCCTGTGCTGCCTCACCTCATGCTGTGTGCTGGAGCTTGCCCTTCCCCCAGTCTTTTGTCTCAGACTTGTTGCCTGACAGAATCACTTAGGGATACTTGGTTTGTTTACATTAATACGAAGTTTAGCTTGCATGTAGGTTGGTTCTGTTATGTTCTAACAAGAGTCATAACCTGATTGGATAAAGTGCCTATATATATCTTATACAATCCTGAGTAAAAATAGACCTATGCCTTCCAAGCCTGGTCTCCTATGTCTGTGTTTACTGGGAGACATCACTGTCATTCACTCTCAGAGGACCCCCGTCCCAAATACCTATATTTGGGTACAAAAATAATGTAATTATGGCATACTTAAAATTCTTCTTGTCGACCTCCCCTTGCCCCAAAATTGGTCTTTGCGATAAGAATGATTACTTTACAATTTTATTCACAGACATCTTTATTTTTAGTTAAGGGTTTTCTTTCTAAAAAACATAAAGCAAGATATGGTTACACAGATATATAATAAAATGCAGAAGATGTTCATTTTAAATTGCTAGTAATTTTAACACAAAAAATTTATTCTGCCATTCTGTCTTTAGTTACACTTTAAAAACATGTGTTTTAGTTCCCTGTTCCAAAGAGCAGGTTTTAAATTATGTGACCACAACAGTTTCATGTATTTTAAGTATTAAAAGTTTATTTTACTTATGAGTTTATATACATATACTTATATGTGTGTATATGTTTATAAATACATATAAGCATATTTGATACATATACTAAAAAGTGCAGAAAATGCATAAATATTACTAATTATTTATGAGGATGCAAGTTATTAAATAAGACAGAACAGACTATAATATTCACTTTGCCCTTAATTAACATTAAAATTCATGTGCACAATAATTTATATTTATTGAACATGACACAACATGAAATGGCCTGTCATGAAAAACCATTGTTGCTTGTTTCATTGATGAGTTTTCGAAAAAGCCCTCTAGCCCTGAAGTTTACAAAGCTATATCTTCTCTAGAGAACTGGTTCCCTTTGCTTACCTCATTCATTACTACTCAGTCAACCACCTTGGACATCATTCCTATTATGTCACTGAAATATTACTGCACTAAAGAACAAGAAAAGACAATGATGTTATTCCAATTTCACTTAGCCTTAAAGGAACAAGTTATCATTGTTTTAAAAATTTTCATTGCTGCATTCTATAACTTGCATAATAACAAAAGTTCAGAAACTACAAATCTCAACACATAATCAGGGAAACTTCCATTTAAAAAGGACCTCAGAGATCTGTAGAATTGCTGATTCCTCTCCTGTTAAGAAAGCTGTCTTAGCATCCCTTCCTGCTCGAAACACTAGAAAAAATAGGGATAGTGGGAACATTCCTTAACATTGTAAAGGCGATCTACACTAAGCCCTTGGCCAATATCATTCTAAATGGTGAAAAAATGAAAGCATTCCCCCTAAAAACTGGAACAAGGCAGGGATGCTCTCTTTCACCACTTCTATTCAACATTGTCCTCAAAAATCTGCCAGAGCGATTAGACAGACCAAGGAAATTAAAGGGATATGAATATGAAAAGAAGAACTCAAACTATCCCTATTTGCTGAGGACATGATTATATATTTAGAGGAACCCAGAAATTCCACCAGAAAACTTTCAGAACTCATAAGTGAATTCAGTAAAGTAGCAGGATCTAAGATCAATGCTCATAAATCTAATGCATTTTTATACATAAGTGACGAATCTTCAGAAAGAGAAGTTAGGAAAAATATCGCATTCACAATAGCTTCAAAAAAAATAATTGGGAATCAATCTAACAAAAGAAGTGAAAGATCTCTACAATGAGAACTACAGAACACTAAAGAAAGAAATTAAAGAAAACCTTAAAGATGGAAAGATCTCCCAACGTTCTTGGATGGGCAGAATTAATATTGTCAAAATGGCCATACTACCAAAAGTGCTATACAGATTCAATGCAATTCCAATTAAAATTCCAATGACATACCTTATAGAAATAGAACAAGTAACTAGGAAATTCATCTGGAAGAATAAGAAATACAGAATAGCTAAAGCATCCTTAGCAGGAAGAGTGAAGCAGGGGGTATTGCAATACCAGACCTTCAACTATACTGCAAAGCAATAGTAACAAAAACGGCATGGTATTGGTACCAAAATAGACAGGTAGATCAATGGTACAGACTAAGAGGACACGGACACAGACCCAAATAAATGCAATTTTCTAATACTAGACAAAGGGGCCAAAAATACGCAATGGAGAAAAGATAGCCTCTTCAACAAATGGTACTGGGAAAACTGGAAATCCATATGCAACAGAATGAAACTAAACCCCTATCTCTCACCCTGCACAAAAATCAACTCAAAATGGATCAAGGACCTTGAAATCAGACCAGAGATCCTGCATCTTATAGAAGAAAAAGCAGGTTCAAATCTTCAACATGTTGGCTTAGGATCAGACTCCCTTAACAGGACTACCAAAGCACAAGAAATAAAAGCAAGAATCAATAACTGGGACAGATTCAAACTAAATAACTTTCTCTCAGCAAATGAAACTATCAGCAATGTGAAGAGAGAGCCTACAGAGTGGGAGAAAATCTTTGCCACTCATACTTCAGATACAGCACTAATTTCCAGAATCTATAAAGAACTCAAAAAACTCTACACGAAGAATACAAATAACCCGATCAACAAATGGGCTAAGGAAATGAACAGACACTTCACAGAAAAAGAGCTACAAGGAATCAACAGACATATGAAAAAATGTTCAACATCTTTAGTAATAAGAGAAATGCAAATCAAAACTACCTTAAGATTCCATCTCACCCCAATTAGAATGGCGATTATCAAGAATACAAGCAACAATAGGTGTTGGCGAGGATGTGGTGAAAAAGGTACACTCATACATTGCTGGTGGGGCTGCAAATTAGTGCAGCTGCTCTGGAAAGCAGTGTGGAGATTCGTTAGAAAACTTGGAATGGAACCACCATTTGACCCAGCTATCCCACTCCTTGGCCTATACCTAAAGGGCTTAAAATCAGCATACTGGGCGCTGCGACGGAGATCCTGGAAGGTGGTCGTGATCAAGGACTTGGTGGAGTCTGCTTGTCACCCACTGGAGATGCGATTGCCAGGTGAAGGCAACCCTGACTCCTAGAGGTTAGCGCTCTGAAGTTCATGTGGCAGCCATTAGAATAGATAAGCTGTGCTCCGCTGGGCAGCTCAGTTGCATCACTGGAGAGCCTTCTCCCTGCTCACGAGTCTCACTCCCCAGATGACTTGGCTCTCGCAGCCCCACCTACTTCAGGAGGTGAAGAGTTTGAAGAATGAAATCCAAAGGAGGATGGCAAGTTCAAGTCCTGCCTCAACATTTTGGAGAAGGCCTAAGCAACTAAGCCAGACCAGTCTCAAAATATTTATTTACGGAGGGGTTGGAGATGTAGCACTGTGATTTCTCTGTTGACTTCTGCAGTAAACCACCTTAAAGCCAATGTTAAGTCAGCTGGGGACTTAATTAGCCTGCCTACTGGTGTATAGGGACTTTAGAAAAAATCAAAGCATAGATCTGCCATATGATCAGCCATTCACTTCCTATGTATTGTGATGTTGAGAAAGCATATGATGAAGAGAATGAAGATATAAGTTCATATAAAGGCTTATGCATGAATATTTTTTACAGCTTTATTTGTAATAGTAAAATACTGAGAACAATGTAACTGTCCATGAACAGTGTCCATCTAGGTGTGGAGGCAATACAGAAAACTGGATGAACACAAGGAAACCATGGAATTGCTGCAACGTGATATGAAGGAAGACAGTCCAAATTCTCGGTATCCAACCTGTGAGATACACTGGAGCTGATCGGTGCTCTCAGCAGCAGGCCTCCAGAGACTGCAGAAGAAGCTGAGCAATTGACTGGCTTCTTAGTATTTTATGAAGGCTTGGGCAGTTTATTCCCACCTAGAGAGTGTGAAAGGTGTTCCAGCAGCACTGATTGAGCCCAGTGAGTAATGTATCAACTTACTGAGATAAAGCTGATGCACTCTGTTTTCATTTAGAAAAAGCCCATTTTGTACGTGATTTGTACTCTGGTCTATTAAGGGAAGAATTGGTAATGTTTGGCTTGAAATAGACTTCTCCATGCTGTCTGCATCCATTTACAGGCAAAAATGTTACTGTCATAACATATTAAACCAGCACTAAATGCCAAAAAAAAAAAAAAAAAATCAGCATACTACGGAGATACAGCCACATCAATGTTCATAGCTGATCAATTCAAAATAGCCAGATTGTGGAACCAACCTAGATGCCCTTCGATTGATGAATGGATAAAGAAACTGTGGTATATATATATATATATATACCATGTAATATTACTCAACCATAAAGAATAATAAAATTATGGCATTAGCAGGCAAATGGATGAAACTGGAGAATATCATGCTAAGTGAGATAAGCCAATCTCAAAAGAACAAAGGACGAATGATCTCGCTGATAAGCGGATGATGACACATAGTGGGGGGTGGGAGGTGGCAAGAATGGAGGAAGGAGGGACTGTATAGAGGGATAAGAGGGGTGGGAGGGGTTGGGGGAAGGAAAAAAAAATAGCAGAATGAATCAAAAACTATTACCCTAGGTAAATGTAGGATTTACAAAAATGGTACGCCTCTACTGCATGTACAAACAGAGAAACAAGATGTATCCCATTGGTTTACAATAAAAATGAATTTGAAAAACACCAATAGCATAAAACTGTATACAACTTTTTATTTATTTATTTATTTATTTATTTATTTATTTATTTATTTTAAATTCTTTTGACTAAAAGGTTTTTTTTTTTTTTTTGTATACAAATGGGATACATGTTGTTTCGCTATTTGTACATAGAGTCAAGGCATACCATTTGTGTAATCATATGTTTACATACGGCAATGATGTTTATTTTTTTTCCTTCCCCCCACCCCTCCCACCCCTCTTTTCCCTCTATACAGTCCTTCTTTCCTTCATTCTTACCGCTCTCCTTATCCCTAACCCTAAACCTAACCCTAAACCTAATGCTAACCCCTCCCACCCCCCATTATATGTCCTCATCTGCTTATCAGCGAGATCATTTGTCCTTTAGTTTTTTGAGATTGACTTATCTCACTTAGCATGATATTCTCCAATTTCATCCATTTGCCTACAAATGCTATAATTTTATCATTCTTCATTGTGGAGTAATATTCCATTATAAATATATGCCACAGTTTCTTTATCCATTCATCAACTGAAGGGCATCTAGGTTGGTTCCACAATCTGGCTATGGTGAATTGAGCAGCAATGAACATTGATGTGGCTGTATCTCTGTAGTATGCTGATTTTAAGTTCTTTGGGTATAGGCCAAGGAGTGGGATAGCTGGGTCAAATGGTGTTTGCATTCCAAGCTTTCTGAGGAATCTCCACACTGCTTTCCAGAGTGGCTGCACTAATTTGCAACCCCACCAGCAATGTATGAGTGTTCCTTTTTCACCACATCCTCGCCAACACCTGTTGTTGCTTGTGTTCTTGATAATCGCCATTCTAATTGGGGTGAGATGAAATCTTAGGGTAGTTTTGATTTGCATTTCCCTTATTACTAGGGATGTTGAACATTTTTTCATATATCTGTTGATTACTTGTACATCTTCTTCTGTGAAGTGTCTGTTCATTTCCTTAGCCCATTTGTTGATTGGATTATTTGTATTCTTCGTGTAGAGTTTTTTGAGTTCTTTATAGATTCTGGAAATTAGCGCTCTATCTGAGGTATGCTTGACAAAGATATTCTCCCACTCTGTAGGCTCTCTCTTCACATTTCCGGTAGTTTCCTTTGCTGAGAGAAAGCTTTTTAGTTTGAATCTATCCCAGTTGTTGATTCTTGCTTTTATTTCTTGTGCTATGGGAGTCCTGTTAAGGAAGTCTGATCCTAAGTCACAAGTTGAAGATTTGGACCTACTTTTTCTTCTATAAGATGCAGGGTCTCTGGTCTGATTCCGAGGTCCTTGATCCATTTTGAGTTGAGTTTTGTGTAGGGTGAGAGATAGGGGTTTAATTTCATTCTATTGCATATGGTTTTCCAGTTTTCCCAGCACCATTTGTTGAAGAGGCTATCTTTTCTCCATTGCATATTTTAGGCCCCTTTGTCTAGTATGAGAAAATTGTATTTATTTGGGTTTGTGTCCATGTCCTCTATTCTGTACCATTGAACTACCTGTCTATTTTGGTACCAATACCATGCCGTTTTTGTTACTATTGCTTTGTAGTAGAGTTGAAGATGTGGTATTGCAATACCCCCTGCTTCGCTCTTGCTACTGAGGATTGCTTTAACTATTCTAGGTTTTTTATTCTTCCAGATGAATTTCATAATTGCTTGCTCTATTTCTGCAAGGTACATCATTGGGATTTTAATTGGAATTGCATTGAATCTGTATAGCACTTTAGGTAGTATAGCCATTTTGACAATATTAATTCTGCCTATCCAGGAACATGGGAGATCTATCCATCTTCTAAGGTGCTCTTTAATTTCTTTCTTTAGTGTTCTGTAGTTCTCATTGTAGAGGTCTTTCACCTCTTTTGTGAGATTGATTCCCAACTATTTTATTTTTTTCGATGCTATTGTGAATGGGGTAGTTTTCCTAATTTCTCTTTCTGAAGATTCATCACTTATGTATAAAAATGCATTGGATTTATGAGCATTGATCTTGTAACCTGCTACTTTACTGAATTCACTTATGAGTTCTAAAAGTTTTCTGGTGGAATTTCCAGGTTCTTCTAAATATATAATCATGTCATCAGCGAACAGGAATAGTTTGAGTTCTTCTTTTCCTATTCGTATCCCTTTAATTTCTTTGGTTTGTCTAATTGCTCTGGCTAGAGTCTCAAGGACGATGTTGAATAGAAGTGGTGAAAGAGGGCATCCCTGCCTTGTTCCAGTTTTTAGGGGGAACGCTTTCAGTTTTTCACCATTTAGAATGATATTAGCCATGGGCTTAGCGTAGATGGCCTTTATAATGTTAAGGAATGATCCCACTACCCCAATTTTTTCTAGTGTTTTGAGCATGAAGGGATGCTGTATTTTATCGAATGCTTTTTCTGCATCTATTGAAATAATCATGTGATTCTTAACTTTAAGTCTGTTGATATGGTGAATGATATTTATTGATTTCCGAATGTTGAACCAACCTTGCATCCCTGGGATATAACCCACATGCCGTGGTGCACTATCTTTTTAATATATATTTGTATGTGATTTGCTAAAATTTTGTTGAGAATTTTTGCGTCGATGTTCATTAAGGATATTGGTCTGAAATTTTCTTTCCTCGATGTGTCTCTGTCTGGTTTAGGTATCAGGGTGATATTGGCTTCATAGAACGAGTTTGGGAGGGTTCCCTCCTCTTCTATTTCATGGAATAGTTTGAGGAGTATTGGAATGAGCTCTTCTTTAAAGGTTTTGTAGAACTCGGCTGAGAACTCATCTGGTCCTGGACTTTTCTTTGTTGGTAGGCTTTTGATGACCTCTTCTATTTCATTGCTTGAAATTGGTTTATTTAAGTTGTGTATGTCCTCCTCATTCAGTTTAGGTAATTCATATGTCTCTAGAAATTTGTTGATGTCTTCGAGGTTTTCTGTTTTGTTGGAGTATAGATTTTTGAAATAGCTTCTAATTATGTTTTGTATTTCACTCGTGTCTGTTGTGATGTTTCCTTGTTCATTCCGAATTTTAGTAATTTGAGTTTTCTCCCTCTTTCTCTTTGTTAGTGTGGCTAAGGGTTTATCAATTTTATTTATTTTTTCAAAGAACCAACTATTTATTTTGTTAATTTTTCCAATTGTTTCTTTTGTTTCGATTTCGTTGATTTCAGCTCTGATTTTAACTATTTCCTGTCTTCTACTACTTTTGGTATTGGTCTGCTCTTCTTTTTCTAGCGCTTTGAGCTGTAGTGTTAAGTCGTTTATTTGTTGATTTCTACTTCTTTTATTGAACACGCCCTATGAAATAAATCTTCCTCTAAGTACTGCTTTCATAGTGTCCCAGAGATTTTGATATGATGTGTCTTTGTTCTCGTTTACCTCTAAGAATTTTTTTATTTCCCTCCTGATGTCTTCTGTTATCCATTCATCATATAATAGTGTATTATTTAGTCTCCAGGTATTGGAGAAGTTTCTGTTTTTTATTCTGTCATTTATTTCTAATTTCAATCCATTATGATCTGATAGAGTACAAGGTAGAATCTCTATCTTCTTGTATTTGCTAACAGTAGCTTTGTGGCATAAAATATGGCCTATTTTAGAGAAGGATCCATGTGCTGCTGAGAAGAAAGTGTATTCGTTCTTTGTTGGATGGTATATTCTATACATGTCCGTTAAGTCTAAATTGTTGATTGTGTTGTTGAGATCTATAGTTTCTTTATTCAATTTTTGTTTGGACAATCTATCCAGTGGTGAGAGAGGTGTGTTAAAATCGCCTAGTATTATTGTGTTGTGGTCTATTTGATTTCTGGAATTGAGAAGGATTTGTTTGACGTACGTGGATGAGCCAATGTTCGGGGCATAGATATTTATGATTGTTATGTCTTGCTGATTTATGCTTCCCTTAAGCAGCATGTAATGTCCTTCCTTATCCCTTCTGACTAGTTTTGGTTTGAAGTCCACATTATCTGAGATGAGGATGGATACTCCAGCTTTTTTGCTGTGTCCGTGTGCATGGTATGTTTTTCCCCATCCTTTCACCTTTAGTCTATGGGTGTCTCTTTCTATGAGATGAGTCTCTTGCAGGCAGCATATTGTTGGATTTTTCTTTTTAATCCAATCTGCCAGTCTGTGTCTTTTGATTGATGAATTCAGGCCATTAACATTCAGGGTTATTACTGTGATATGATTTGTATTCCCAGTCAATTGACTCATATTTGTTTTTGACATGATTTGGTTTCTCCTTTATTTGGCTATTCCTTTAGGCTAGCGCCTCCTGTTGCTGATTTGCATCGTTGTTTTTCATCTCTTCCTCATGGAATATTTTGCTGAGAATGTTCTGTAATGCTGGCTTTCTTTTTGTAAATTCCTTTAGCTTTTGTTTATCATGGAAAGATCTTATTTCATCGTCAAATTTGAAAGTAAGTTTTGCTGGGTATAAGATTTTTGGTTGGCATCCGTTTTCTTTCAGGGCTTGGTATATGTTGTTCCAGGCCCTTCTAGCTTTTAGGGTCTGGATTGAAAAATCTGCTGATATTCTTATTGGTTTCCCTCTGAATGTAATTTGATTCTTTTCTCTCGCGGCCTGTAAAATTCTGTCTTTATTTCGTATGTTAGGTATTTTCATAATAATGTGCCTTGGTGTGGGTCTGTTGTAATTTTGTATGTTTGGAGTTCTATAAGCCTCTTGTACTTGGTTTTCCATTTCATTCTTCAGATTTGGGAAATTTTCTGTTATTATTTCATTGAATAGATTGTTCATTCCTTTGGTTTGTTTCTCTAAGCCTTCCTCAATCCCAATAATTCTTAAATTTGGCCTTTTCATGATATCCCATAATTCTTGTAGATTCTTTTCATGATTTCTTACCATCTTCTCTGTTTGGCCAACTTTGTTTTCAAGATTAAATAATTTGTCTTCAATGTCTGAGGTTCTGTCTTCCAGGTGTTCTATTCTATTGGTTATTCTTTCTATGGAGTTTTTAACTTGGTTTATTGTTTCCTTCATTTCAAGTATTTCAGTTTGCTTTTTTTTCAGTATCTCTAACTCTTTATTGAAATGATCTCTTGCTTCCCGTATTTGGTCTTTTAACTGTTGATTGGTGTGATCATTTAATGCCTGCATTTGCTCTTTCATCTCCTCCTTCAATGCCTGCATTTGCTCTTTCATCTCCTCATTAGCTTCCCTGATCATTTTAATTACGTACATTCTGAACTCCCTTTCTGACATTTCTTCTGCTGTGCTGTCATTGGGTTTTATTGATGTAGTATCTAGGTTTGTTTGGGACATTTTCTTCCCTTGTTTTCTCATATTGGTCAGATGTCAGTGGGACCCTGAGATATTGCAGTTTTCCGCTATTGGCTTATAGTGTCCCGGTAGATTTCCAGTGTATCACCTCCCAGCCTTCAGTAGCCTGATGTCTTGGAGGAATCTGATAATGCTGTGCATCCGAAGAAAACTGCCCCTAGCCCCCTACTGGTTCCAGGGTTTGGAGCTGGCTCTGTGCGGAAAGGCTCTCACTGTGGGCCTGCACCGTGCAGCTGGCCGTGTGGGAGGAGCCCACTGCCGGAGTGTGGAAGGCTACCTTGGGAAAACTCTAGCTGCCCTGCCCGGCTTCGATAAGCCACCTCTATCTGGGCCTGCCACCCGGGCCAAGCTTTACCCAGTGGGCAGACTCACCTGTGGCTCTATTTCAGTCCGAGTCTCTCAATGCCTCCCCTTCTTAACTCCTGGTTTCTGGAGCAACTGGGGGTGCAGTCACCCTCTAGGCCACCATCTTGGATCACCCAATATCATTTTTAGGTGTAAAAAGTGTAATGATTTTTCCCAGTAAACATTTGGAGCTTCAGATGCCACTGTCCCACTGTTGCTTCATTTTGAGCATTAGTCATTTCAAACTACTGGCAATTCCATTCCCTTGAAAGAAAACTGCTGAGGTGTCACATTATCTTGCACCTGAAAAACAGAAGATCATATATGCCACTTTTCCCAGATTCATCAACTGGAAAGCTGAAACCAGAAAGATGACATGATGTATCTAATGCTGCTATTTATGGTACTGGGGAAAATTAACCAAGACTATAACATAGTTAAAGCTGAATTCAAGGTTCAGTGCTTGCACATACCTTACCAGACTTTCATTATTTTTACTTTCAATGAATTATTTTAACTTCTTTCTGTTGGTTTTGTTACCTGTCGAAGTAATAAGAAAAATCCTTTAAAAAAAAATGAATGAAAGCAATGATATTTACTTCCCATTTTTTGGTCAATTTATTTTTATATTAAACTTACAAAATGCATCTGTATGAACAATATTTCACCCCATGTAAATGGAGCTTCCCTGTGGTTGTTGAGCAGCAGAAGTGGGGCTGTATGGTTTGCATATCATTTAACTATGTTCTGGATAGTGTTGCTGTGACATATTGTTGGATCTTGACACACCCATTTTACAAATGAAATTTGGTAATAATCCCTTTGCAATTTGGGAATTTCCTGACTCTGACTATTCTTTGTTTTGGGCTTGTAGCTGTCGTCAAAAGTTTTGTGAGTTCATGCTGCTGGCTCTTGGCTGTCTTGTGGTGACGACGAGGCAAATGGGATATGTCTGTACTGTTACACTGAATTTGTGTGAGGTAGCACAGCTGCAAACTGTATCATTGTTGTTCCTATGGGATCATTGATCAAATATTTTAATCTTTAGTTCTTCAACTCAGTACTTGCTCTTTGCATTTTACATTGTCATAGGCGGTATTATGTTCTAGCAGAGGAAATAATATATTACAATTACTCATAGTTTCATTTCTTATTAAACATTGTTATGTCTGTTGGATACACATATCTATTGGGACCAGTTATGACTTTTCCATAAATGAGGATAACAGAGATAAGGGGTAAGATCCAGTGGTTTAGTATCAAGAGCACAGAGATAGGTAGTCTTGTGTCCTCTTAGTATCCTCTTATTGTATACCATATATGATGTCCTGAAGGAGGTTCCAAGGTCAGATACAAGAAAGTGAGTCCAAGACAGGTCATCAGTCAAAGAGGTGAGATGAAAAGCCAGATGTGAGTTACAGGGTCAAAGCAAGGAGTTGGAGGAACCAGAGAAATTGAGACTAAGAAGCAAGATAGTAGAAATTACGAATGCTCAGTGGTTCTAATTATAGGGTTCATGACTGCTGGAGAACTTATTATTACCTGTGGTGCTAGACTCCCTCCCTGGCACATCTCTTTCAGTAGTTCTGTATTGCAACCTGAGAAGTGACATTTCTAACAATTCCTGGGTGATGCCGGTGATGCTGGGCTGGGGACCACTCTGAGAACCATTAATCTCAATGAATCCCAAAGACATGTGATAGTGCCTGTAGTTACTTTTCAAGAGCTTCTAGAATTATTTTTAAGAGTTAGGGAAGAATGGATATAAATATAATATTTTGGCTTTTTGAAAAATTTTGTTTTTTAAGTCAAAATGAATAGTTCAGAGTTTATGAGGCTCTGAACTTCTTTTTGTATTAAGATGCAAAATAAGACTTTATATTCTTGCTATATAAACATATGTAGAAATTATTCCCTATTAATGAAAAGTGATTTGTTTCCTATTTTTGTTTCTTAATGGCTAGTAGAGTGCTCTGGTTAAGCATGTATATTTTAAAGGTAGATAACTGAGGGTCAGATCTTGATTCTACCGTTGGCTTTGGGCCTTGAGGTCACAAATCCTTTAAACTCTCCGAGCCCGCTTTGTATAGTGAGAATAGTACCAACTGCACAGGGTTGTTGTGAGGATTAAATGAAGTAGTGGCTTTAGAGCACATATTGGAGTGCCTTGAATATAATAATTACTCCATAAATGTTAGCTGCTATTGGAATACCAGAGTAAATGTTGTGTTCAGGAATGTGACTCTGCATAAAGTACTTTGGTAGTGATCTCAGGTTTAACCTGATAAATTGTTCTCTGTATCTGTAACTCTCTATAATTCCTCTGCTATGATTAGCCGTGAGTTGGCATTAAGTTATAAATTATATGTAAACAACATGATTCAGAAGTTAAAGTGTCCTACAGATAGCCAAGAATCTAAAACTGCTTATATCAAATTTCAGATTAAAAGGGAAGAACACTTTATATAACTCAGTGATTAAGAACATCAACTATGCAACCAGGTTACCTGGGTTTGTGTTCTGATTCTACCTTTAACTAGCTCTGTGACCTTGAACTTGACTTCTTTGTTCTCCAGAATCATCAATGTCAAATAGTGGTAATAATAATATGCATTTCAGAGAGTTGTTATAAGTGTATATGTTCATACATGTGCTTGTTCTTGCATACACATGCAGATCATATATAAAGTGATTAGACCTATAAATGAAATGATACAAGTGCTTATGACAATGTCTGGTTCAAAATAAACATTTCTATAACTTTCTGTTATTTAAAAAAATTAAAAAAAGAAAGAAAGCTGTCTTGACTTTCCATCCTAGGGGTAATTCTCTTTATTTAAGCATTTAAACTGGAGATGCAATTTTAATAGTATAAATATTTGAAGAAGAAAAACTTAAGTGTCTTGCTATTGTGTGTGTGTGTGTAAGGGGCGGGGAGAGAGAGAAACAGACAGTTGCTTTTTATTTTACCTTTTAAATCCTATTTTAAAGTAGAAGGTGTAGAGAAAAATTGCAAAAACTATCTAGAGAAAATTTCAAATGTTAGCTAAATTTATACATCAATCTATAAGCAATATATTTTGTGCACTTGTATATGTTGTTTATTTTAGTGTATATTTACTATTTTATATGCATGCACTTCTTTATGATTTTTTGCATTTTGCTTATTGCTATATGCTACATGACATTTCAAATATAATGCTTAATACATTCATATTAATCCACACTGTTGCTGTAGATTCTTACATGCTTAACAAATCTTTATCATTGGAGAGCAATATTGTTTTCTGTGGTCTGTACTGTGAATAAAACGGCACTGAATTGCTTTCAAAATACCTTTGTATGAGTTTTTAATAGTTTGTAAAGACAAATTATTTGCAGATTGACAGAGGTAAAAAAAAATCTTACCATGAGTAAAGGGTGCTTTGTTTTTGGAAGAAAATGCATGCAAATTAATTTTTAAACATAATGTATATGCATATACATGCATATAATTAGTGGTAATATGAATTTAACTTGTACACATGAATTTAAGTTTGTATATATGTGTATGTTTTCATATATACACATATATAGGTGTTTATACATATAGATATGCATATAAATATGTGTATCACATCTGCGTGTACATACAAACATATACACATTAATACAATTTAATTTACTTTCAGAGTGTGTAGAAATGACCATTTATTTTATCAAATCCATTATTGTATTAGTTTTTATTTTAACAAATTGATAATTCTATAAATGACATTTTATTTCTGTTTTTTTCTTCTTTGGGTTATTTTAAATATTAAATATTTTAAAAATTTATCTTGATCACTTATTTTGAAGGGTAATATCTATGTATGTTTTATGTCGTGTAATCTTCTAAGATCTTTCATTCTTTTGTCTATAAAATCTCATTCATGTAAAATTAAAAAAAATCTATACTATCATGGTTAAATAACAACTCAGTTTTAGTAATGTTATTCGAAATTTTTGTTTTTTATTGAAGATAAGAATTTTACAGAAATAAAATGTAATTTGGACCAACATGGTTTTAGTTTTCCTTCTTTTAAAAGAGGTTGTCTAAACTATTAATTCAGAAAATAAATACTAAACCAAAAAAAAATAGATACAAGAAATAATTGCTTGTTATCATGAAAATTTTTATCAATTGGAGTGAACTCTAAAGGCAAAAATTCTTCTGTCAATTACACCAAAAAAGGAATTGCAAGGCTTGGGGTCAAGGGGACTGTTTTAATGGGTTTGTGATGGTAGGCTCAACTAATGCATAACAAAATCAATACAGGGAAGAAGTTGATATACCAGAGGCCTATAAAGGTCACTTTGAATGAATGCTTAACAGGATAATTTGCTAATCCCAATAAGGAAAATGGAATGCATTTAAAAGTGTTCAATGAAGAGGAACTGTGAAGCAAACACAATGATGCAAAGTTAGGCCAGTTAATTACTTAATATGGAGAGAAAACATTGGCAATTGTTAGAGAATGAGTTTGTGAATAAGAGCACATGTTAACCTAACAGAAACTTTATAGTTCCATTTTTAAGTATTTTGATTTATTTGCAACTAATTTGTTTTAAATGTAGTAGAATATTATCATATACCATATTACTAAAACATGGTTGTCTCAAGCTAGATTGAATGGCAAGTGTGAACTTTTGTATTTATCAGGCTTTGAGCTAGACACACCCACATATATTTTTTTTCAATCCTATGAAGCAGAATGAGATATGTCACCATACCCTACCCAGTATACATCAAAACCTCTCAGCCTATAGACTGGTACATACAAAGTTAAAATAACTAAAGGAGTTGCTTTATGATGACTAAAAGCAAGTTTCTTTGAGTAAGTAAGAAGTATGATAGTAAGATAGAAGGGATACTATAGTTTTTAGATTAATATCCATTGACAGATGAATATATAAAGAAAATGTGATACATATATACTGTATTAGTTGACATTGCTTTATCATAACAAAATACTCAAGCAGGCAACTTATGAAGAAATCAGAATTATTTGCTCAGTTTTGGAGATTCAAAGTTTGAGATCAGGTGGCCCCCTTTATTCAACCTCAGGTAAGGAACACACCCCACATCAGATCCTGGTAAGAACACTTGTAGGAGAATCTGTTCACATCTCAAACCAGTCAGCAAGGATACAGGGGAGGGTGACTTGCTTTTTTAATAACAATCTTCACAAAAGAAACTCCAAAAGGGTTTCACAAGTGATTTCTTTCCAAGGGGTCTCAGTGGCTTTAGGGTTCCCACTAATCCCCACCTCAGAAGAGTCCCACTGCCTGTGAGTACTTTCACCCTGGGAACAAATGGTTACATGAATCTTCAGAGAATATACCTCACTACCATGCATATCAAAAAGATAAGAACAACAACAGAAACTAAAAGTGAATAGCAAAAAGATCAGTATAGTAGAGGGAAGGGAAAAGAGGGAGGGAAAGGGGAAATACAGGGAACTGAATTAGAGCAAATTATGTTCCATGTGTCTAAAATTATGTTGAAATGAATCCTAATGTTATGTATAACTAAAAATAAAATATAAAAACAAAACAAATTAAGTAAGGAGGTTTAAGGGAAGAAACTTCTTCAGAACACTTTTTATGAAAAATGTGAACAAACTTGAAATAAGTTTCTAGAATGGATATTCTTGGGAAATGCATGCCTTTGCCCAGGTAATTAACAGGATAATGATATTTGACAATAAAGTACCCTACCTCTCCTACCTATTAGTAAGAACTTATTAAACAGGTTTCTACTCTTAATATCTCTTATCCCCACTTGCAGATGAGAAGGTTTTAGTCACCTTTTCATTGCTGTGACTAAAGAATCTGACAAGAAAAATAGTACAGGAGGAAAAGATTATTTGAGGGCTCACAGTTTCAGAGGTCTCAGTCCATAGAAAGCCAGGTCCATTGCTCTGGGTTCTAGGTGAGACAGGACATCATGGCAGAAGAGTGTGGCAGAGGGAAGAAGCTCACATCAGAAAGCAGAGAGAGAGACTCCACTGGCCAGATACAAATGTGTACCGCCAAGCAATGTCTAATTTCCCATTTCCTCCAGACACACCCTACCATTTCAGTTACCACCCAGTTAATCCCTATCAGGGGAATAATTCACAGACTGGGTTAAGGCTCTTAAAACCTAATCATTTCTCCTTTGAACCTTCTTGCATTGTCTTACATATGAGCTCCTGGGGGACACTACATCTAAACCATAACATAAGACATTGCCCAAATCAGATAAATAGTCTAAATTACAAGCTGGGACTGAAATGCCAGTATGCTAGTATGACCATAACCAAGTGTTTGGATTCTTAAATAATATTACTTTCTAAGTGCATAGAATTAGATGTGAAGAATTCCTTTACACTTCTAAATATTTTTTTTAGATATTTCAAACAAAAGCTAATATAAACAAAATCTATATTGATTTTTAAGGTGTTTAATTTTAAAAACACCTATCTATATAAGCTATTAAAATATTATTGAATATATGAATTTATGTGTTTAACTTCTTAAAGCTACTGAATTGTTTTAATCTTTCTATTTGGAAGGCATACTGAGATAATACTTACCCCATGTCCTAATAATTTATTTTGGAGGCAAACCTTTCAGTTCAAGTTATCATTGCAGGTAAAAAGAAAAAAAATCAAAGTTTAATTTAGCAAGACTCTTCTACCCACATAAAATATCTAATGTCTTAATGTTTTCTCTTTTTCTTGTATTTTTTCACTACTTACACTGTTTTTTTTTTTTTTAAGTATTATGTAACTTAAGGGTTTTTTACATCGTTTAGTCATTTATTTCTAAAAATTATTCCTACCTTATTTTGACAGATGCTTATGCAGTGTCTGCTATTTGGAAATTCTGGCCAAGGTTTTGCTAATTTGGTATCTATTGTAGTATGGGATAAAATTCCAGAGTATGGAACTAAGATCAAAGGTGTGATATTCTAAGTGATCTACGACAGTTTAATGAAGGGGATACATATTTCCAGCTCTGCAGGGGACACAAACGGTTTCTATGTTGCCTGTTGAAACTGTTGAAACATTTTTTAATATGTCAACATGGTAATTGTTACAGAAAATAAAATATAAGGTACACACTGGTGATTTTTTTTTTTAATTATAGCAAACCTGATATATTCAGGTTTTCACTTACTATGAAACTACACATTTTCCTTTATTTCGAGTACTGATAAATATAGCTTCTATGAATTAATTTCAGAGGAAAATTTGAGAAACTATTTTCAGGGATATAATCAGTCATTACAAGTCACCCAAAATGAACTGAACGAATCATATGAAAAATGATTAATTTTAGGAGTCACATTCATAGGGATTCTGAGCCCTACATGTTTCTGGAGTGGTCTTTTTCACCATTCCATTTCAGAAGTTGTTTTTTTTTTCATGTGAGCACGTAGAATTAAACTTAATCTACTTTCCTCAAGAAGTACTCTTGGAGTGGGTCTTAATCTTTTGGGGAAGATATCAAATAAGTGGGAGGAATTAGAAAGAAAAAACTAAAAATATAAACAGGCTTATGGACTTTTCTTCATTTTACTCAAAATTAAGGAGTACCAAGTCCATTTGATATACAACATCTTTTCTCATTAGGATCACCACTCAACATTTCTAGGTTTATATCAGTAATAAACTCAGAAAACATAAAATACTATATTTACTTGGGTAAAGGGATAAAGTCAGGAAATGCAATATATGCCATATCTTTATTTAAATTTAGAGATTAATTTTATTGAATTGTTAAAGAACATACAACACATTCTGTCTAATTTAGGCATATAATAATTGAATTTTGGAAAGTATATAAAGTTATGTACCATGTAAATATGTATGATTTTTATGTATCAATTAAAGCCATGTTACTACTGCTACCAAAATTCTAATAACCCTAAAAATTTCCAGGTAGAAATTCCTTTCCCCTGTGCCCCTTAGTAACTACTGGTCTGTCACTATAATGCTGTCTTTATAGACTACTGTATAAAAGAAATAAATTCATGTATAATTTGTTGCAGCTGCCTTCTTTCCTTGATTACAGTACTTTAGAGGTCTACCGCTATTGTCCATGTGTCAATAACTCATTCCTTATAGAGGTTGAGCAATCCATTCCATGGGTATCCCATAATATGTTACATTTGAAGTAGTTTATGGAGATGTTTCTTGTTCATAATTTGTGATAATTATGAATGAAGTGGCCATATTGACTCCAAGCTATTGTAGGAAATTATGGCTTTTTGTTCTCAGGTAATGACCTAAAGTAGTACATTTTTTTTGTAAAAAAATGGTGTAAGCCCTCTTCAGTTTGTCTCTTCTACTTACTACAAACCCAAATTTGGGGCAGAATATATGAAGGAAATACCTCAGGACTCTGAAAAGTAGATCATAATAGGCAGATTGTTGAGAGAGCTAAAATTTGAAGGCAAATAGAAGTTGTGGCAGGAAGTTTACTGGTTTCTTTCATTATCTTTTATTCTCTGACAGAAAAGTCAGCCAAATCAAAGGAATTCATGGCAGATGTTCTTAGTGAAACCTTGGCGAGTTGGCTGTCTTTATGGCTAGAGGACCTGGGAAAAATCCCCACTATGCCGAGGTTACCAGCACCCCATAGAGCAGATTCCTGCTTGGAGGTGTGAACCACCTGAAAAAATAAAAAGTTTGAAATAATCAGTCGTGAATTAAAGACAAAGTCAGAAATTAGATTTAAAGGGGAGTCCCTGATGGGTCTTCCAGCCTTGAAAGGAACTGGAACTGAACAAGGCCCCAATCCTTTATTTGAGGGGAACTAGATCAAAGGTTTCCTTTGGTGTGGCAGGGACCTTAAAGTGAACAGAATATTTGGTGCTTGGCAGGTTACGCTCATCTCCAGGCAGAGGTGTTTGATCCCAAGGCTGTGAGCTAAGGCAGGGTGCCAGCATGATCTGGGTTTTCTTGAACTGGGGAATTTTACCCAGGAGCAGAAAAGCAACTTCCCTACCTTATGTTGGTTCAAACAAACCCATAATTTATATATAGCTTCTGACACCCCAATTATCCAACTATGGAACTGCACCGCTACTATGCCCTCAGGGAAACTCCATGAGAAAACCTGTCCCTCTGAATACCAGAAATAATATCCTGATGAAGCAAAAAATGTGGGAGGAACTCATTTTTCTTAATGCATCTTTCCCCCCAACCCTGGCTACTGGCTACTGATTGGGGACTATTTGTTGGAAGTATGAAACTCTGTGAGAAGCTAAAACAATGAAAAAACACTGTCTATATGGGTCAAAAGAACTGGAATGAGGTCCTAAGAGCTGCATTTTCTAGGGGGGGGAAGATCCAAGTGAAATAATGTCAGGGATGCACTAACTCTACACAGACACTGGTGAGTCCTCCGATTTCCCTAAGCAGAAGGTGTGTGGTACACCAAGTTTTGTGAACTCAACTAAGATACAAACCATCATCCAACTCCCAAACCAAACTGAGAGACAGAGTCACAATAGAGCAAAGGCTCAGAAACCAAACTGCTACTAAAACTGCTGTGAACTGACAATGAAAATTTGTAGAGCAGATTTGATGCTTGCTTGCTAACCCAAAATGGAAGAAAACAAAAATTGACATTCTCAGGAAGATTTTAGCAGGATTATAACCCAGGATACAGTGGAAACTTTCTTGACGTTCTATTTAAATACTATGAATTAGGGGCAAAAATAACAAAAAACAAACAACTGGCTAAATTTTAAAGAAGATAATGATATTGTAATTATTAATCATATACTTAATACTAGAAATTTTTTTAATACAGTTGAAACTAAAGGTACAAATTCTCAGTAGATAAGTATAAACTATATAATATAAGCAAATATAATTTCAAAGTGAGAAACAATATCAGAAATGAAAAAATAATAACTGATTCAATAGCTGGCTGATGATAGCACTGAGAGTCAAGGACTCAAAAACAGATCAATTGCAATGATTTCTGATGAGCAGAAAAAAACATTTAAAAGTTAGAAGAATCTCAGTGTAAGATATGGAAAATGACAAACCCCAAAATAATGTGGCCTGGGACGAGGGAGTGAGTGCCACATATTGATAACACTGATCCTTTCCCAATACAGCCTTTCCTGGTAACAAGACAAACCCTGGAAAGGAAGCAAACATCATCCAGTGGTAAGACACTCCCTGGGAAGGAGATATTCATCAAACCTAGAATGGCAGTCTCTTGGAGGAAGCCAAAGCATTGCTCCTTCCCCAAATAAATCCTTCCCCAGTGACAGTACAATGGGACCGTAAAGGGAAAGAGATAAGCACTGAACACTGACCCCAGATCATCGCTTCTTCCCCACGTAGAAATATTGCCCAGTAAAAACAAATTTCAAATTCTACAAACCTGTTTCCTGAGTGCCCAAACTGACACGCTCTGTCAATAATTAAGTTGCCTCTCAGAGTAACACGTATAAGCACAGAATCCCCCTTTGACCAGTGGCTCATTTTCCATCAGGAAAGTGGGTCCACCAAATGCATCATTCCATTGCTGAATGAAGGTTGTTCTGATCCATGAAGTTTGCACGTGACTCAGTCATTTTATGCTAACACTCAGGACCTGAGGAGCAATATTGATAGGTCTAACGTCTATGTCATTGGAGTTCCTGAATTATTTTTTTTTACGAAATAATGACTGAATTGTTGAGATTTAGTAGATAATTGGTAGACAACAATTTTAAGAAACTCAATACGTTTCAAACATGATAAAATCAACCATGACCAGTCATATCATTAACAAATTGTACAAAATCAGTGCAGCCTAATGTCAATGGTACACACAGGGGAATGACAATCTGCTTGCCTTGGACTCACATCAGTAACCCTGAAACCCAGATGATGGTAGAAAAATAAAGTTATGAAAAATTAAAAACAAATCTTCATACTAGAAGTTCTAGGTCCACTAAAAATATGCTTCAGGACTAAGATTAAAACAAAGACATTATCTGATGAGGCATAATTAAGAGAATTGATTATCAACAGAGCTGCTCTGTTGATGAAATGCTAAAGGGTTTTTTTTTGTGCTGACAGAAAATGATACCTAAGGAAAATATGGAAGTTTAGATTAATGAATTCTACTATATATCAATTACAAAATAAATTTATTTTCTAAAGTTCTAATAAGACATAGCTGATTTTTTTTTTGTGGTAAGAATTTGTTTTTCTTTCATAAAAAACTGCCAATATATTTTCACGTAGACTTGTAGAAGAAGCTCCTTAACTGTTTTCCAAAGTTTCTGTGCCATTTTGCATTTCCACCTAGTACCTTACCTGTTGCTCCAGATTTTCACTAACATTGCTATTGGAAGCTTTATTTTAGCTAATCACATCAGTCTTATCACGACTTCCTGAAGTTCCCACACACACTGCCACTCAGTGTCTCCTCTGACAGAGGGCATGCAAGGTTGCTGGGTCAGCAGATGACCTCAGCACAGAAAAGAAGCACCCACCCTTCCTCGCGAGTCTTCTACATCTTGTCAAGAAGGCTCAATGCCAGCATACTATTTCTCCAGTTCATATTTGGTTTCCCTCATCAGATATTTAAAGTTAGAAAGAAGGTAAAACACAGTTTCTCACAGTCATATCAACATTGTCCAAGGGATAAAACATCCAAACACAGTGGTCCAGGTTCTGTTGTTAATTTACTGATTCTACCCATTCTACTTATTTTACTTCATTTGGTCTTTAATTTATGTTTATCTATTTTTGAGTTTTCATTTAAAACATACCATCAAAATGTTTGATCATTTTAGATCTTATTTTAAGTATTAGGTGAAGTCATAGGACCTTAATTTAGGACTAATTTCACTTGATTGCTAAGATAGGTAGAAATATGAATAGTGCCTGAAATTCTTTGAGCCTTGAATATTATTTCCTGAGCTTTCATTTGGTTGTTGTTGGTAGTTATTTTCATACCCTTGAGCAGCCTCCTAACGTGTGTACTAATCAGTATTAAGCCATGGTTTGAGGGGGAACCTCTGTTGATAACAAGAAATTTTTCTCTTTGTGACTCTCTTTCTTTGTGAATGCAAGGCACCCCAGCCTGTCTTGACTTCCAGCTTTCTCCCCTCAAGATAAGGAGTGCAACTGTCTTGCCGTTAGCTCCCCATTTCTGTTTTGTGCCCTGAAAACTCTTTGTGGGCAATGATCTGAAGCAATGTTAGTTTTTCCTTTTACTCATTTGTCAATCATCTTTTGATGCCTAGTGTTCAATTGTCTGAAATCAGTGTTTCATACATTTGGTCCTTTTTTTTTTGGTTGGTCTTTCAAAACTATGTGTAAGTCTGATCCTTGTTGCTCCATCTTGGCTGGAAACCTTGAACATTTATTTTTGTATGTGTGTATCAAAACCCTGACAGTAAAGAAGGTAATTAAGGACACTTAAGTATAAATATTTCAGCATAGGAGAATTTCATATTTGGGAAGACACCCACTTATTCACACTAGGAAAAATAGAACATAATATATTTGGAGACTTACAAGATCAGTTTCAGATGAAGCTTGAAAACAGTTGTTGCTGAATTCCAATTAATGCTGTTCTGCTGGAACTGCAAAAAGTTAATGACAGAAAACCTGTCAACCAACATTCACACTCCAGAGGAGCTTGAAGAGGCTGAGAAAAGATGTTTGGAGGGAAGTGCATCATTTTTTGAACTGTGAGCTCCACTTTAAGAGGGACATGGCTGGTGTTTCTGTTCTTGTCCATAAGCTTAGTGAAGAGGACTTGAATAGAATCACTTAAAGAACTTAAAATCTGTCCCTTGAAGTAAACCTGGATGCTTTCACCTTTCAAATCTTATATCAAGAGAGTCACAAGGCTAGCTGCTGAAGAGTGAACTGAATTTGAAATGACTACATTCAACATCCTGCGCTTTCAGATTTTGTTAAGAAAACATTAAGTGTTTCCTGTGAAACTGATATAAGTCACAACTGACAGAGTCAGCATGGGGCTTTCTTGAGTTCTTTCCAAGAGTAAAAGAGAACAGACTTCATCAGGGAGAAGTTACATATATTTTAAGAGGCAAACATATCAGAAAGTAATGACTGGGAGATAGCCATAAGAAATTAATGTTTTGTGGTCCCCAATGTCAGTTGGTTTTCGAAGGAGCATATGACAGCAGTCGAAGCGGGGGATGAGACTTATACATCTCCCCAGATCATAGAGCATGATGCCCACTGTTGATACTACCTGCTAACCAAGCCCTTTTCTTCTGATTCACCCCTTCATAGCCACTGTGCTCCTGCTGTGGGGGAGTGGGGGGTTAGAATCAGAGTGAGTGGCAGAAAACTAGGAAGACATAAAATGAAAAAAGGATCAATGTACAGAATCCTTTCCTTGAATGTGGCATCCTTGTCTTCACTCATGTGAGCTAAAAGAGGGGTGGTTTAGGGAAGATGGATAAAAATCCAAGACAGCAAAGCAGACTTTTCACTAGCATTTTTGGTCACATCCTAATTTGTGATTAAAGGAGTACTAATTATTTTAGAATTATCTAAATTATATGGGATCTGCCAACCTTGTCTTCGTAGTATGAAAGAACAATAACTAATGTCACTGAATTAAAGTTAAAAAAGTAAGCTTTAGTATTATAAGTTATCAGTTATTCCAGTTTACTAAAGTAACTACACACAAAACACACATGCACACAGGCATACACACAATGACAGGGAGAAAGAGTTTGGTTTTATAAATTTAAGACTGTAGCATGTATGATAGTTATCTGTTTGTACTAAATATCATACTATTTAAATCCCCCCACCCCCTAAAGTTTTTTTTTTTTTTCTTATTTACTTTCCAATTATGAGTGTGTGTATGAGCAGCTCTTTTGTCAATGGGGAACAGAGTAGTGGCAAATGGCGACTGCAGCACTGTGAAGGACAGTGTGGTATTATTGTTTCAGGACTATGCTTAATAAGATGCCAAACTTGCCACCAGGCACTATCTGGCATATAGCAATTAGCAGCAAATTCAAGGAGAGTTAGTTATTCAAAAATGTCAGTAGAGGCTACTTTGCAACAAGATTTAATGTGGATGATTAATGACTCTTAGCATCCCAAAGCTGTAGGACTAAATATGTAGATCAGGGGAAGATCACAAAAACGTCTCAGACACTTCATCAATTGTCTTGACTTGTCCTGTGAATACATTTACTAATGAGTTCTAAATGCCATGGGTCTATCTAGCTACCAAGACAATCATCACAGTACAGGATTCAGGAAAGGCTGTGGGACCTGCCGTGAATTCCCTCTTTAGCTAACATGCACCAGTGATACTGAATTTGCCTTCCTAACACTTTAGTTTATCCAATTTAGATCTTGGGACAATTCACTGAAGGGAGAGTTTATGTCTGAAGGTTCAATCTGATATAGCGAGTAATAACTGTCTTTTATCTATCAGACTTTCCAAAGTATGTAACATGAGGTATACGCCAACAACCTGGTCTCTGGTGCTTAGAATCTAGCATATGACCCCAGTGTGCGTTTTCCATAGAGGAAAGGAACACTAGAGAAATGTACAACCACAAGCAGCAAAATTAGAAATGAGAGAGTGTAAAGAGCAGATGAGTCCCTGGTCATCAGCTAATTCTGTGGTGTTGGCAAAGTCAAGCCTGGGAAACATTCCTTGCCAAAGGCAAGGATGTTAACAATCTTGATTCTCAGTTCTAATACTAAAAGTTGTAAGGCATCCCAGGACAATGGTTATCCTGTGTACAGCAGGGTAATGGCAGAATGTTCTTAGCACTGCAACAATGGTATAGCTGCTGCAAAGTGTTTCTAGCTCTAAAACTTAATGGACAAAGACTCTGACAACTTATAAGTCTTGAACAATTTACAATGCCCTTATAGTTTAACTTCCTGATTATGAGACCCTATATAATGAACTTGCAAAGCTGGTTCTGGGTCACTGCTACTCCATCAGAGTTCATTTTTCCCACCGGGCCCAATTTTTAGTGAAATTATCTCTGTGTTTTCTTTGTCTCTGTGTTTTTTTTCTTCATCTCTCAACACCCCTACTTGAGAGTCATTTGTCGATGCTGTGTGGGCTGTGGCAAGAGAGAAGTTGTATGAACAAATCTTACTTGGTTTTCTGGGGTGAAAATCCCCAGTTGGTAATTAGAAATGTTATATTCCTACATAGCTATACCTTTGCATAGTTATTCTTCTAGTATATAGATTGATAAATAGAATATACTATGGATCATATATACTATATACTTTACACCATGTATATGATTTTTTCATGTATATGAATGTTTCTGTGCATGTAACATTCATATATTGAAACCTAATCATCAATATGGTGGTATTAGGAAGTGAGACATTTTTTAAGTTGATGAGAACAGAGTACTCAAGAAAGATTAGTGTTCTTATAAAATAGTCCACAGGGAGCTGAGCTCATTCACCCTTTCCATCATCTGAACACAGCTAGAGGGCATGATGTGGAAAACAAAGTGGACCATCACCAGGCACTGAATTGGCTGGTATCTTGATCATGGACTTCACTGCCTCCATAATTGAGAAATATATTTTTGTTACTAATAAGCTATAAGTTACCCAAATTATTGTAATTTTCTATAGCAGCCTAAAGGTACTGAGACCTTCAATGATCTGATAAAGGATGAGTAAGTTAACAATTTCTGTATTTACTGACTAATTTTTAATTCAACCATCAGTGAACCAAGTTTGTATTATAGGGTGATGGAGTAGTTAATATAGATGGGGATTAAATTTCCACAAATTATGATCCAAACTGAACACAGTAAAATATTAAACTAGACACCATATGAACTAATGTGTTCTATTAAATAGTACTTGTTTTTTTATCAATATCCCCTAGAGATATTACAACTGCACGATAAAATGGTCGCTGAAGTAATCTGTTTTTTATAGTGATTTTTAAAAAGCATTGTTGTGATATAATTAACTAACATACAATAATATTTGCCTTTTTAAAGTGTACGATTCAGTTTTCTATGTATATTCACTGAATAATGCAACCATCACCAGTAATTTTAGTATATGCTCTTCATGTCTAATATACATGTGGATATCCCTTTCTGTCTTTGAATTTGTCCATTTTGGATAATCATACAATATGTTGCCTTTGATGTCTGACTTCCTTCACTTAGCATGAGAATTTCTTCTTAATATTTTTTATATCAATTAACTTGACATGTTGGTTATTATGATGACAGTGCACACGCCTTTTCAACATATTAATTCCAATTCCTTCAAATATACACCCAGTAGTGGGGTTGCTGAGTCATTCAGAGGTCCATTTTAAACTTTCAGACACAACTCCAGACATTTACCACATTGGTCATGCTGATTTACGTTCTCAACAATAGTGCACAATGGTTCCCTTTTCTTCACCTACTCATCAAACATCTTACTTTTCTTATTTTTGATAATTGCCATTATAACCAGACTGAGGTGATGTCTCATCATAGGTTTGATTTGTATGTCAATGTTGATTAGTGATATGGAACATTTTTTCACTTATCTGTTGGCCATTTACATGTCTCTTTTTCTTTCTTTTTGTCTTTTTGATGTGCCGGCCTAGTGCACACTCTGCAAGTACTCTACCACTGGGCCCTGTAATGTCTTATTTTAAGAAATATTTACTTAGGGCTTTTTCCCATTTCTAACTGGAGTTTTCTTATGAAGCCGTTTGTGTCCCTCAACTATTCTGTATATAAACCTCCATCAGATGTATATCTGGCAAATATTTTTCTCCGTTCTGTAGGTTTCCTCTTCACTCTATTTTTCCATTGGCTGTGCAGAAAACTTTCAGTTTGATATAATCTCATATGTCTATTTTTGCTTTGTTTCCTACATTTTAAATGTCTTACCCAATAATTTCTTGCCTAGCACAATGTCTTAAAGTAGTTCCCCTTTTTTTTTCTTGTAGGAGTTTCATAGTTTTATGTACTTCACTTGAAGTCTTAGTACATACACATTTTAAGTTGGTTTTTGTATATGGTAGGAGATAGAAGTTTAGTTTCATTTGTCTGTATGTAAATATCCATTCTCCCAGCACTATTTATTAAGGAGTTTGTCCTTTACCCAATGGATTTTTGTGACTTTTCTTGACAATAAGAAAATAAGTTTTTCTTGGTTTTAGATTCATAGTTTGTTTCTAGGATTTCTCTTCTGCCCCTTTGGTGTATGGGTCTAATATTTTAAGCCACTATCATTTATGTGTGTGATTGTGTGACAACAACTTGCTGTTTTGTTTTTATAGTAGATTTTGAAGTTGGGTAGTATGAAGGTTACAGCTATCTGGGGTTCTTTATCAGTATTTAAAAATATGTTATTTATTTTGTATACAAGTGTCTTATCAGGTACAAGTTTTGGAAATATTTCTTCACATTCTGTGAGCTGTCATTTCACTTGTTTATAGTATCTTTTGAAGCAAATATTGTTTTAAATTGGAAGAAATTAAGTTTTTATCTATATTTTTCATATTTGCTGTGGATGTTATATTTAAGATGGCACTGTTTAATCCAAGAGCACAGAGGTTTTCTCCTAAGAATTTTTGCATGTTATTAAATATTTTATATAAGCTGTTTTATGTTCCTTATATTATATGAATACAATTTCTCACATTTTTTACAAATGACATTTCCCTCTATTCAATTGTCAAATAACAATCTCTTGTCAAATATCAATTGGCCATAGACACATCAATGTATTTCTGAACTGTCAAGTCTATTACTTTGTTTTATATACTCATCATTAAGCCAGTAACACATTGATGTGATCATGGTAGTCCTAAATTAATTCTGAGGAAATAAGATCCACCAACTTTCTTTTCTACCTTCAACATTGTTCAACTATTCTGAGTGACTTGCCTGTTAATTCATGGTAATGCAAACAGCTTCAACTGATCTATCTTCAAGTTTGCTGTTTCTTCTGTGAACTTACATCTGCTATTAAGCACATCTAACAAATTTATCATATCAGTGATTACATTTCTCACTTTCAAAATTTGTTTGATCATTTTTGTATCTCTTCACTGATAATCTGTGTTTAGTGAAACATGTTATCCTGTTTTCCTTTAGTTCTTTTGACATGGCTCACTTCTTTGCTTCAGAAAATATATAGAAAGATATAGATATATAAATTTGTAATACTGAATGGAACATCTTTATTTAGCAAAGTCCAACAAATGGGATTCTTGGGAACAGTTTTTATGACCTTTTCCCCTTTCTCTGAATTATGCCTTCCTGTCTGTGCATGCCTCGAAAGTTTTTGTTAAAAACTAAACATTATAAATAATGTAATTTAACAATTCTTAAAATCAGATTATCTACCTCTTTTCCCAAAAATTGTTGTTATTGCTATTTGTTGTTGTTTTGTTGCTGCTGTTGCTGGTATTTAGTGACTTTTCTAAAGTTGGTAAAGTATTCTTTGCCATATACAGTCTCTGCTCCATTATTTTGAATATCAGTTAATGATTGAACAGAAGGTTCCTCATAATTCTTAAAACAATGTCTCCTAGTTTTCTCTCAGGAGTTTTTGGTATGTTTTGAAGTATACTTTCGCCATTCCAGAAAGTCATTTCCATGTGCGCCTTAGAATTCATTTCCTGCTTATGCGAAGGCTGAAAGTGAGCTCCATGTGAATGATTTGGTCACGTCTCAGGTCATTCCCAGGAATGTACACAGCATTCCCTGTGAACATAGCCTTTTAGATTCCTAAGAATATATTCCAGATTTTTCAAGTGCCATAGAAACCTCTCATTTTCCAGCTATAAGTACTTTTGTTTGACCTCTTGTTTGTTTTATTATGGAACCATGGTCAACTGTGATGTTAAACTATTACCATCGATTAATTTTTTCAATGCCCTAGGAAAATGGTGTTCATACCAAATAAAGTCAGAAGCAGATCAATTAAGAAAAGGCTAGAGAGTAGGATTTCCACAGAGCTGCTGGGCAGGTCAAGCACTGAAAAATTCCTTGGAGCTCTTGGGGGAGCTCCAATTCTGCCCTGACTCCTTCAGTGGTACTGGACTACATGGTTTCACAGCTGCTGTGATGAGGAGGATGTTTTTTGATTGTTTGTTGGGTTCTGTTTTCCCCAAGATTTGAATGGTGATGGGAATGGAAGCAAGGGAGTGGGGCCATTTAAATGTCTGTAAGTTTTGCTTTTCTTTTCAACATTTAAAATAAATAAACGTACCTTGGAATATTGTAAGTTCTTTGCTCATTTTCAGAGCTCCAAAAGTTTTACTTAATATTTCTTTCCAGCATTCTCGTTGCTTTTAAGTATTAGAATTTTGTGGTTGTTTACATATGCCACTCTAGAAGTACTTTTCAATGATTGTGACTAATATTCTTTGCCCCAAATTTAGTCTTTCTTTCCTTTTTTTTTTTTTTTTTTTTTGAGGTGCTGGGGATTGAACCCAGGGCCTTGATGCTTGCAAGGCAAGCACTCCAGCAATTGAGCTATATCCCCAGCCCAATTTAGTCTTTCTCTTGAACATATCCGAGACCTCTGAGGGCACTTCCTTGTGAAGTTCAGTTTTAGTAAGAGCTATCCTCATTTATTCTATCCAGAACCTTTCATCCTTGATACCAGAACATCCTCAATACATGTTAGGGCTCTTCTTTTCCTTCAATCCTTCAGATAATATCTGATCCTCTGGTCAGTCTTCAACAAAAATCATGTTGATTCAATTCATCCGTACTTCCTAGTATCCATATTTTCCATCCACAGACTCTCCCCTTTGACTATAAATTCCCAATAAATTGCTCTTTGACTATAAATTCCCAATGTGCCATTCTATATTAAGTCCAATCTCTCCTCCACTACAAAATTCATTGCAGTGGTCCCAATGCCTATCTCAAGAGTCCTCCTCAATCTCTCTGAATGAAGTCTTCCTATGGTACTTTAAAAAAGTGTCATTGGATTTTTCTTTTTTAATATGCTTATAAAAATATAATATCATGAAGGGAAGGTGTTTCATCTTTTTTCACTGATTTTCCTCAGCAAATAGTGCCTGCTGTTGAGTGCCTGCTATACGCTTGATCAATATTTGTTGAATAATCAATACATTATTATTGTTGTAATTGAAGTTCTTAATATATTTTAACTTTTTTTTTTTTAATTTTGAGACATGGTCACATGAAGTTACTTAGGACCTCATTAAAGTGCTGAGGCTGACTTTGAACTTGTTGTCCTCCTGCCTCAGCCTCCTAAGCTGCTGGAATTACAGGCATGTGCCACTGTGCCCAGCAGACTATTCAAAAAAGCTGATGGGGTGTAATAGCTTATTGAACAGAACAACTTCAACAATTTTATCCTAATACTCTGCTCCAGTAATGGTTACTGCTTTGTACATACTGATTCATCCACTTGTGTTTTCACTAAAGTTAGAAATATCCAGTCCCTTCTCAAGTCAATACAGTTAGTAAGTGTTTCAATGGAAATTACAATCGAATAATTGAATCAGGCAAGCTGGGCACTGTGGTGCATGCCTGTCCACAGTTAAGGATGCTGGGGTAGGATGATCAAAAGTTCAAAGCCAGCCTCAGCAACTTAGAACTTAGTGAGACCCTATCTCAAAATAAAAGATAAAACATCCTGGGAACGTGACTTAGGGGTTATGTCCTACTAAATTCAATCGCTAGTAGGAAATCAGGAACCAAGTATTTAAACATGACACAATATTTCTCCTTTTTGCAACTCCATGGATTTAAGTACTTTCAGATGTTGTAGAAAAATATCAACTAGGTAATAGATGTCATTAAGAGAAATCTCATATGTCAACAACTGTTTACCTGAGGGGAAGATAAAGTTGCTTCTTGGACCCCAGAAGTCCAAGGTTTTCTATGTGAGATGGCTCTGGGTCCATATTTCCCTTCTGAGCTTCCCTTTCTTGAGCTGCCACCTCAGCACTCCTGGCTCTTCTCTCTAAGTTCTGGAATTTATGCCCTAATGCCTTCAAATATGCCATGTTATGACACAATATGATGTGGCATGATGTGACATGATAAGATAATCTTTATCAATAATCCTTATTTAATTAAAATGCTTATGTCCCCTCCTTGTTTAAATACTTCCATGACATCCCATTGTCTGTATGTCACATTCCAATCTGTCCTGTCATAGAGTATCCCAATAGACACTCCTAGTCAAAATTAATTTTTGTTTATTCATTTTTGCTCTTCTCATCAAATATAGATCAACTGGTATATAAGACTGGATTTGCAAGTTAAGGATTTGAAACCCCCTTGTTGATTCTTTTTATGTGTGTGAACACTGCCCAGTAGTGTCACTTTTATGAACCTAATTTGGTATTTATAAGACAGGATAAATCGTATTATTCTGACAGGGTTATTACAAAGATTTAATGAAGAAATGCGTATATATTCAACAGAACCTGATTCAAATAAGTTCCTAGTATTTGGTATATTATAATTGACAAATGCTATTTTTTGGCAACTATCATTGTCATTCCTATACAATTTGATTGTGAAATTTCAAATAATATTCAGTGCTTTGTGGTATGCATGTCTCCCATTCGAAGTTGTGAGCTTAGGGAAGACTAGTACATTATCCTAGGACATATTATTTATGTACATGGATTTGCATAGTATCTGAAACAGATCAGGGCTCAACATATCACAGCCAATTAAATGAATAAGATAATATCCACTATCATCTTAGTTTTAAATACATGTATTTCTTTGCCTATATGTAATAGAAAAATTTAAGCAAATATATATATAAAAATATTTATATCACTCATATCAATAACTGAGTCTCCTGGATATAGTCATTTGGACTAAAAGTGACCCATTTGATAGTGATAATCATTTCTTACTAAAATATTAAGACAACCTATAAAATGCAAAAGTATTAACTTGAGTTATTCAGTGAAGTTAAAAATCAATTCTGTATATTGTCTTAATGAAGTCATTGAGAATTCAATCAAAGTAAGCAACTCTTCATAATTAATTGTCTAAATAATAGATAAAATAACTGATTAAAGTAGATATTTTGAGTGAGGTTTTGATATTTGATTCAAATCAAATGAAGCAATAATATCTCAAATTTAAAAAATAATGATTTAATTCTTCTGTAAGGAAAACATCCTGATAGACTAAAATATGTTCCTGGAATAAAAAGCAGCTCTATTTGATGAATTAGAATAACTGGGAATATACAGAAAAACTTATAACATGATGTTTAATTAAAGCTTCTTGAAAAACAAAGAATCTGCTTAATAATGAGGGGTTATCTTGTCTGGAACAGAGAAATGGCCACAAATGTGTAAATTTACCCTGTTAACAGTTACAGGATTAGAGTCACATACATGTGAAGGATTTTCTAAGTTTGCAAATATTTTAGATATGCAACAATTTATAAAATCAAAATGGGATACTATATTAGTTTCATATTGCCTCTGAAACAAACTACCACAAATTCCGTGTCTTGAGACAACATAAATTTATTTTCTCACTTTTTAGAAGTCAGAAGTCCAATGTCAAAGTACCAGAAAATCTGTATTTTTTTTTCTTCTTCGTTTTACATATAGCTTTTTTTCTGGTTTTCTGCCTCAATAACCCTCTTTTCTCTTTGCAAATTCTTTGTCTGCCAGTGAGATTATTTCCAGCCATCTTTCTAAGTCCTTTTGTTCATCTTGCGCTTCCGAGCCAGATATCCTCTCAACTCTCTCCCTTCAGTTAAGCTGATAATTCCAGAACCTGTCCCCAAATTGAGACATCTCTATGGAGGTTGACTGTGTTATCAGTCAAATATTTCTAAAATTTTATGTCATAAAACATCCCAAATTCTCTTCAAGAAAAACAGAGCTATCCCATACCACACTTTTATAACACCTGTCTCTGTCACAGTGTCACCAATGTCCACCTGATTGCCAAGACAGAAATGCAAAATAACATTTATTTATAATGCCAGTCTAATCTTACCCTGAGAATATAGGAGTCTACTTGGAATTGTGAAAATAAAGACATAATGTAAGAGGTATAAATGGCCTAAGATTTGAGGAGACAAAAAATACATCCAGCAAAAATGTAAGGAGATGTTCTCGTTAACATGAAGGAATGTGTTTAAATAAAAAGCTAAAATTGCTAAATACTAGACTATATCTCAACATAGACATTCTTAATGGACAACAAGGAGATTCTTCAATTTCTATTCAGACTCTTTCATTTTAATATTTTTTAACCTCAGTAAAGATTGTTTAGATTATGTCATTGATAATTTATTTTGTTCTACTTAACTATTTCATAAACCACCTTTTTTCATATCGATGGTATCAAATGACCTAGGATGGATAAATCCCATATTACCATTATTTTTTTTTTGTAATTAAACATATAAAGTAAATTATTTTATCTGCATCATTAATATTGTTATCTAAATGGATGATTCATATTTCCAAGGGCTTGTTTTTATTCTGTACTCTATTAAAATATGGGAAATTCTAACTATGACTGTTGCTTTGAGTTTTGCTTTGACTGTCAAGGTTCTCTTCATCATTAAGCCAGGCACTGCTCTATCTCCACCTTTTTACCTTGGCCTACGCACAAAATTGGTTGACTGTTTCTTGTGGATCTATCTTGGCTTCCTTAGAGTTTACTGAAATCCTAGACCGTGATCCCATGAAAGTAGGCATTTAGTCTACCTCCTCACTGCTTACTATATTGTCTAACTCTTACTAGTCATTCAATAAATTTTAGTTAAATATTTAGTAAAAGAAAAAAGAAAACAGATTTTAGCATTTTCTTCTACTTGTGACACCTTTTATTTTAAATACCTACTTTCCTTGGAGTCATTAGAGTATTTTGTCAGATTTTTAGATTGTATTTTTTTCAGGTGTTATTTTTCTTATTTACTCACCCTTGAACCAAACCCTTTTAAGGAAAAATTAATTACTATCCCTCTTTACATGTTGGTTTTCTTGTGGAATCCTCTATGCCAAAAGCAGCAGAGGTATTCATATTAACTTTTAGCCTTATTTATCGTTTGATGGGTATTCATCTTATTTACACTTCTGTTATTGTGGCTGGACCCTCTTTCTCCTTCAGACATAGTATTCAATTGTGATAGAAAATTTAAAAGAGTCTGTTAGTCCTTTCTACATCTTGATACCAAGAATTCAAAACTACCTTTACACTGTTTGGTACACAGCTTCATTTGCACAAGGTTCTTGAGTGGCTCATATATTCTTTGATATAGTGCATAATTCTCAACACCATCCTCTGCCCTGAACCAAACTTTCTGAGTGGATGTAATACCAAAGTATTCATTTGGGAGGCAGCACATATATAATTCCTTCTTTTTATAGTCATTGGTGTAAATTTGTATCTATCATAACATCAGCAATAAAATAAAATCTCTTCTCCCCAAGAGTTGTGCTCTTTTGGTCAGAGGCAATAAATATAAAGTACATATATTTACATCTAATTCTAAGTATACTAGTAGTTCCTATTAGTTTATAGTCTTTCCCAAAATTCTAAAAAAAAATTTGTCTTAAATTTTCAGAAGAATTACATTGAAAACTCTGAAAAAATTTATAAAAGGCATAGAAAACATTGGACCATGTAAACTAGGAACACTACTCATTTCCATTTTCTTTTCTTCATTTTTTTGTGGGGATGGGTACCAGGATTGAACTCAGGGGTCACTTGACAACTAAGCCATATCCCCAGCCCTATTTTGTATTTTATTTAGAGATAGGGTCTCACTGAGTTGCTTAGCACCTCGCTTTTGCTGAGGCTGACTTTGAACTCACAATCCTCCTGCCTTGGCCTCCCAAGTTGCTGGGATTGCAAGTGCGCGCCACTGTGTCTAGCTCATTTCCATTTTCTTGACAATGAATATGATGTGTGTGTGTGTGTGTGTGTGTGTGAGAGTGTGTGTGTACAAAAGATATTACAGAAAATTTCATACAGGTGAACACCAATGAGCACTTAACCACCTGTCTTCATTACCTTATCAAAGTCCCTTAAACTTCTTTATCTCTATCAGGCTTCATCCTCATACCCCTCTTTCAGAGTCACTTTTCCTTTGTTGAGTTCTTCATTCTATATGATAATACTAAATGTTGATATTTCTTTATCATGCTTTCAGCTTAAATACAAATCCTCATGGTATGGAATTAAATGTCTGAAAATAGAGTCATTCATGATATAATTTTGTAAAAATTATTAGAGTAAATGGGGAGAAAAATACCCTTAGACCTCATTATAGAATTTCTCCTCCAAGAGCAGACTTTTTAGAAACATTGCCACAATACATAAACATTTCCAGATTATGAAATACATAATATTCTTAAAACATGGAGAAATTAAGAGCAGCTAAAAGTGAAAAATTCTGCATCATATTTAAATGTGCCAGTTTCCAAGGACAAATAAAAGTAACAAATTAGAGCATAATTTTTATTTGTTTTAAGTGTAATCCTGGTTAATTTCAAATTGGAAAGCATACATTCATGAATCAAATTTACTTTTATATGTATACCTTAGAATTGGTAGTATAATTTATGCACAAAATATTTGAAGGGTTCCATAAGACATGACTCCTAATGAATTGTCCCTATCTACTCCAATATAAATGTTATCATTATTAAAATAAATTAGAAAACCATGAGAAATGATTCTTTTTCAGTCAAAATTATGCTTTATTTCCATTTTCCATTGGAATCTAGAGATAAAGTGAAGACAAATATAATGAAAGTGAATATCATAACTCTGTAAAATTGAATTGTTTGAATATAATCTATGACATTTAGAACACATAGTACTGTATAACTAAATTTATGCTTTTCTTATAAACTGTGCAGAATAGTAGTTTAAGCAATCACTGCTTGTACTGATATCTGCAAAATGATAAGTCATCTAGTAGGTTTTGGAAAGTACTGAGAGTTTGAAGATTGACTTGATTTTTAGCTAGAAAATAGAATAAATTTGTCTCTTAAAGGTGGATATCTTTAAGACAAATTAGAATAAATTTATTACTTCATAATTCTAATTACAAGATGTAACTTCTTTCATTTAAGTTAAAACATAAACCGATTAAAGAAGACTTCACATTAAACCATGTTTTAATTCAAAGAGTAAGACAACCAAATCTACGATTTTGAAATGTTTCCTTGAAAGACATTCCAAAGCTCTCATTTAATAATCCATTGTAGGAGACATAGGACTGACAAATAGATATGTTTTATTCCACTGTTTCACTGCTTATACTCTTAAAGTTTAATTTTAAATTTCTTAAAGGTAAAAGTATTTCTCACTGGCATTGATAGAAATTTAATGAATATAAGAGCTATAGAAATTGACAAAGAATTCACAAGTCCCAAAATTAGTTTGTAAAATTTAGGAAAAAATTAATATTTCATTGTAGAGTTTAGGTTATAATCATACATGCACTGCAAAAGTACATATTTAACTATTCTGTGTTGAAGGAACTGAAAGTAAATACTATTTTCATTCAAAATTATCTGTGTAATTCTCATTTTAAAATTTCATTTTGTGTATGTTGACATATACTTATTTTAAGATAAACAGGAAACAGGTAAAAAAAAATCAATGAGGTGGGTGGTTTGCCTTCAGAAATAAAATTTGAACACCTTTGTGTGAAGCTTGGTGACCCAAAATATGCAATACACGGGAGAGTTGTAAATTTGAAGAATATTGATGCAATAGTTTATAACTGTAAATCATGTAAAAACATCTGGCAGGATGGTTTTAAATCATTGGAACTGAAAATTTTCTCCTAGAAAACACCTGGCATATGCAGAGAGGGGAATGAGTTCATTATATATAGGAAAACCTCTCAGAGAAACAAGCAATTGATTTTCATTTAATATTTAATCTTGTTCCTTTGTGTAATGGACAAAGCAATCTTTAGAGATTTGATTGTATTTGGTGTTTACCTCTACATTATAACAATTTTAGAGTACAGTTATTAATTTAATGTACCTTTATATATTTTACTAGAATTATTCTTCAGCTTTTTGAAAGAGCTATACAAACTTATCTACAAGAAAACCCTGACTTTGGTTGGAGGTATTCTGATTCAGGGCCAGAAAAAGCAATAGGCAACTTCTGACATAAAACTACTTCTCACTCCTCACCCTCCCTCACAACATCATTTCTCACAGTAGTCTCAAGTGTTTTCAAAGGTAGGATCAGTCTCCAAGACATATGTGACTGCAATTTAAAATATGAAAACAACCTCAATTTTGAGAATTTGCCAAAAATAGTGAGAAACAGGTACAAAATAGACAATTTGACTATAAGAGATACTTTTAAAATCAATGTAAATACTTTTAAAATGATTTGGTATTTATCATTTCTTCTTTCCTAGTAAGGTTTTTTTAAAATTCTCCTCATGTTTCTGTGCCTATTTCTTTTAAAAATATGCCCTATTTGAATTCAAAAGAAACTCCAAAAATTTGTACTTTTCTTTGTGAGGAAAAAAATGCATTAAGAATACTTCATATCATGATGTGAAAGAACTAATCTGGCAAATATATCATCAGTGCTTTTAAAGTATATAATAAAAATAACTTTTAATAAATATAAAGCTTTCTAACATTTTTATTCTAATAAGCCAAGTTAGGTTTTGTTGGAGTCTTAAGCCCCCTTGCTCTTCTCGACCAGTGACAAGGGAAGGGGACACTCCCCAACAAGGTCAGATCGGAATAGGTAGGGCCGACTGACCACCCGCTCCCAGCCCTCCAGGCGGAGGACAATCAGATGTGCCAGGGAGACCAGTCACAGCAGGAACTCTTTTACTGAGGAAGTCACATAGTTTTTACGTAGGATGGAGTCTAGGCGGGAACCAATCAGCTTAAAGGTCAGCAAGGCACGGGGGGGGGGGGGGGGGGGGGGGGGGGGGGGGGGGTTCACGCAGGCGAGAGTCCTATTGGACTATATGGCAAGCACGAGCTGATCATGTTCCCAGAACTATTGTTAACCAATCCCTGAAGGTGGTCCCATTTATCATCATTAACCTTTGAAACCACCTTTGAGGCCTTGATCTTGCTCACTCGCCAGGGAGTAAGGAGTCAGCCTGAGTTAGTTAACGTGTCATTAGTCCCAACAAGTTTTCATGTATATATGGATAAAGCAATACAAAGAAAAATTTCTAACATTGCCATTCATATAGTTGCATCACTCCTATAACACTGATCACTATTTTAGTAAAGGTGATTTGTCTCATCCATCCTCGATAAAAGCAACTGAATAAAAGAAATGGCATCAGAATGCATATAGACATGCAAATAATTGAGTTCAGTATATATTATATAATATAACCTATTCAGTATATAGTTTTTTTTTTTTTTTTTCAATTGTTCCTCTGGATATACCTATTCTTCAGATCTTTAGATTTGCTGAAACTCTTGCCTGTGTCTCTGAGTCTCACCTCCACATGATCACATGATAATGTAAATTTTCCTCACCAACATTCTTTCCTTGATTTTAGGATGATATTTAATATTTCTTAGCAAGTCTTAAAAGGAGCTTTACAATCAAGACTCTTTTGACATCTATGCATAGTTGTTAATGTCTTAGTTTAACTCTCTTCAACCTCTTTATAGCCCCCCAACTCAAACATGTAGTAAACACTCCAATTTTCCTTTATGACACTTGTAGTTTGTAGTGCTAAGTTATAAACCATATGGATCAGATCAGGGTCCACATTTGTTTTGCTCATCAATATAATGCTAGACCATTAATGAATCTAGCAGTTGTCAATGTGTGTTTGTGAATGTGTATGTGTGTTTTGTGTATCAAATCCAGGGTCTTGTACAAGCTAGGAAAGCACTCTACCACGGAGTTATACTTCCAACTAACTCCAAAATGTGTATGCATAAGTTGACTTCTTTCTTACACACCATATATTTTTTTTCAAATTGAGGTCATTCTTCCATACTTTTAACATTTTTATTCCCAGTATGAATATATTTTCATAATTAAAAATAAACTTTTACATGAATAATTTTAAATTATTGAATTGAATCCCAGTACAGTCAGAAAAGTTACCTTCCTTCAGAGTCCTACACCCATTTTATTTATTTATTTATTTATTGCAACTAAATACAATCACAGTAACTGCATATTTTGGGAACGTGTTATCCTGAGATGGTTTCATGACAGAGTTGTCAAGATTTGGACTTGCTTCTGCCCATCTGCTTTGACTGATTTCTGAATTTCCATTTCAATACAGTAAATCAGTTTTCTTAAGTGTTCTTAGTGTCTGTGAGTGGTTGGATGCTTCACTGTGTGCTCAGATATTCGGTTTCTCACTTGCTCACTCTATCATATGGGTCCTGTTCAACTTGAGTTATAGTAATAACATCAGAGTTGATTTTCACTTATCTAATTTTGCCTCATTCTGTTGTTTTCTTTTGTTCCTTAAAGAATGTTTTATAGAATGAGGAATGGGATAACTGAGTCAAATGGTGGTTCCATTTCAAGTTTTCTGAGGAATCTCCATATTGCTTTCTAGAGTGATGCACCAATTTGCAGTCCCACCAGCAATATGAGTGAACCTTTCTCCAAACATTTCCACCAACATTTATTGTTTCTTGAATTTTTTATAATTTCCATTCTGACTGGAGCGAAATGGAATCTCAGTGTCATTTTAATTTGCACTTCTCTAATGCTAAAGATGTTGAACATTTTTCATATATTTTTTGACCATTCATATTTTTCCTTCTGTGAAGTGCTTACTCAGTTCCTTTGCCCATTTATTGATTGGTTTATTTATTTTTCTGGTGTTAAGTTTTTTGAGTTCTTTGTATATCCTGTAAATCAGTGCCTTATCTGAGGTACTGGTGGTAAAGATTTTCTTCCATCATGTAGGATCTCTGTTCACATTCTTGATCATTTCCTTTACTATGAAGAAGTTTTTTGTTTTTTGATTTTGTTTTTTTGTTGTTTTTTTGTTTTTAGTTTGATTCCCATTTATTGATTCTTGATTTTATTTCTAGTACTTTACCAGTCTTGTTGAAGAATTTGGTTCCCACACTAACATGATAGAGATTTGGGCCTACTTTTTCTTTTAAATGTAGGGTCTCTGGTCTAATGCCTATTTCCTTGATCCACTTAGAGTAGAGTTTTGTGCTGGATGAGGTATAGGGGTTCAATTTCATTCTATTACACATGGATTTCCAGTTTTCCCAGCACCACTTGTTGAAGAGGCTATCTTTCCTCTAATGTATGTTTACAGTGCCTTTGTCTAGGATAAAATATCTGTATTTATGTGGGTGTGTCTCAGTGTCTTCTATTCTGTTCCTTTGGTCCTCCTGTCTGTCTTGGTGCCAATACCATGCTGTTTTTGTTACTATAGCTCTGTGGTATAATTTAAGATCTAGTATTGTGATGCCTCCTGCATCACTTTTTGAACTAAGGATTGCTTTGGCTGTTCTGGACCTCTTATTTTTCCAAATGAATTTTATGATTGCTCTTTCTATTTCTGTGAAGAACATCATTGGGATCTTTATAGGAATTACATTAAATTTGTTCAGCACTTTTGGTAGTATGACCATTTTGATAATATTAATTCTGCTTATCCACGAACACAGGAGATCTTTCCATTTTTTAGGTCTTTTTCATTTTCTTTCTTTAGTGTCCTGTAGTTTTCAATATATTTGAATATATGATCAGGGTAAATCTGCATCACATACAACCACAAGAATGGGATCCTAAATAGAATAAGTTACACTCTATGTATGTATAATTTGCCAAAATACATTCTACTGTCATGTTAAACCGAAAAAGAAAAAAAAAAAAAAGAAATAGTGTGCCACATAAAGAATGTCATTAGAGAGTAATAGATGCATTAATTTATGACTCTGCTTTTGTATTTAAGGAGTGCCCAATGATCATCTTGTGTATAGAATATTTGCCGATAGTTTATTTTGGGTATCTTAAATTATTATTTCAACATGTTTGTGATACCATTCAACGTTTACTTGTATATATGTCTTAGCACAAAAATAAAAATTTGATCATTTTAGCTACAAAAAAAGTTTTATATATGATTCCCAATAATATAGTTGAGGTTTCCTGGTAAACTGAAGCCTCCAATGCCCTGAAATAGAGTACTTCAAACATATGATGCCTCAATTTGTTTTCAGATGGCACTATATACATAATAAAGAAAAATAATGAAATATGGTTATTGAACATTAGTGTAGCATTGATGATATACTCAAATCTACTGTGAAGCTGGGTTTTTATTCAGAGTTGCCAGACTTAGCAAATAGAAATAAATTACATCCAGTTAAGTATGTCCCAAGTAATATATTCCTATATTTACTCATACTAGGATATCATTTATCTAAATTTACATTCAGCGGAAGCCCTGCATTTCATCTAGCAATTCTGCCATTGAACAATTTTTATATTTAAATTTGAGAAATTAAACATTATTAATAATTAAACAAGAATAGACACAGATAAGAAAATTTAAATTTAAGTTTCTAAGAGGAATTGTTACTTATTACATATTTTTGTAAACAAAGTTTTCATTTTAGAGGTTTTTTTTCAAGATGTACAGGAGTTACTTTGCCTTTTATTTTTCTCAAACGTGTCTCTAAATGAATGCTTAACATAGTTACATATTTTTGACTGATTTTTACTGTCACAGGTTTCATTCTTGACTTTCTTGCTGTCAACATTACCTTCGCCATTCTAACCTTGTGTTTTGTTTTTGTTATAAGTGTTCCCTGTTTCCTAATCAATTTATTTTAATGGATTTTTTAAAAATTCATTCTAAATTTTCAACTGGTTGATTCTTGTTTTTTAGTCTTCCTAAAGATACAACATAAATCAACCACAGACCTGAGTTAGATTAAATTCTTTATTGATTTATGACTTAAGGGATGTTTCAATATTTATTAATATTTTAATGTGGGAATTTAAATCACAGATAACACAGAATATATAAAAATTTCATTGTCTAAATTCCTCAGAAGATAGATGAAAGGTTCAAATTTTGGAAATCAAATTATTAATATATAAAAATAACAGCTCTGTATGTTCATTTGCTATCAAAAAACAGGGGAACACGTAAGAAAATACTTTCATACACCAATTTTCTTGTATAAAAAGATGTAAAGCACAAATTTTAAAAAATTGAAATTTAATTTAAAAGACCTGTTGCTGTTAAACATTTAAAGAAATCCAGGCATATTTATTCAACAAAAATTCAGTTTTTAAGAATTTAAACATTTAAGGTATTCTTGAATAAAAGTTCAGCCATGTCTTTCAAATGTCAAAGCCAGTTCAATAATAACAGCTAAAATGGTAATAAACAGAACTATATTTGTATTTTTGAAAAAGAGCTAATATTCCAGGTAACAATTTTTTACTGTCTTCACTCGATGTCTTTGTCTTTGATTGCAACTCACATTGTTCCTTAAAGGGAAACAGAACACTGCACTGAAGACAATAGCTACTAACCCAGTTAGCCCTTCCTCAATTTCAACCTCAGTCTGCTAAATGCTGGCATTGATCTTGGGCAAAATGCCCTGAGACTTCATTTCCTAGTCTATAAATATGGATTAGGAGTGCCTATATCATAGGGCTCTTAAGTCAGATAATACATGAGACATTTAGTGCCTGGTAGTTTTAATAATTTATTTCAGTTATGGTGAACCAAATTTTTCCTAGTCATTTTTTGTCTCACAGGGTCTACTACCTACTTCTTTAGTTTGTAGAAAATCAAAATTTTCTCTGGAGTTTTTCTCATTAGGTTTTTATTACCTCAATTATAAAAGGTCTATTTTGCCTTTCTAAATTCTCAGTTTATCTATTTTTCATGTTTCTAATCAGCTACACAAATAGACCATTCTGTTATAGGGGATTTCTTTAATCCAACACTCCTTTTTCTTTGTCACTTTGCAGAAGCAGAAAAACAAAATGATCAGCTATGAAGCATATTTTTGGCACAGATAAAAAGTCCTGAATTTGAAAAAGACAATCTCAGTGTTTATCTCCCTAGTGGAGAGGTGGGGAGAACTTATAAAACTTTCTGTTCTGTACAAAGAACTGCATGGATTAATTCACACAATATTTGGCATTATATAAACACCTTAAAAATAAGAAAAAAATTTATTAGTTTTTAAATTAAAAGAAATGCTCTGTACTAAGTCAAGCATATCAGTGTTGTGCTAAAATTCCTTTTTCCAAAGAGAATCATATATTAGAGATTCAACTGAGTGGTTCTCAGTTTTCTGTTTTTTGAAAAGTGTAATTCAAACAAAATATCTCAACAAATAAATCTTGAGAATTCACCTGAAAAAATCTGCATGAATATGATGGACTATTAAGCCTACACATAAAACATATGTACATATTTTCTATGTTCATAAAACTTCATGGAGATAAGTCTGAGAACTGGGTTGACATGCATTAAAATACTACTTGTTGTGTCTGGTGATATTATTTATTTTTGCCAACCTCCTTAAACTTAGTAACAGATAACATTATTGAGAAAGAGAAAAGGAAACAATACAAAGAATGAAATACCAGATATCAAAAAGAGAGAGAGAGAGAGAGAGAGAGAGAGAGAGAGAGAGAGAGAGAGAGAACATTCTAAATGTAATTTTGAAAAGGATAAAAATGTGCAAAAGTAGAATTATTAGGAAAAAGAGGTATTGACCATTAAGACCATTCAGATTTAAGGTTGCTCTGATTATAGTGGCCGTCATTAATTTTTTTCTTGCATCTTTACTTTTTAAACCATAAGACTAGACATAAATGGAAAAAGATCCAAGATATTAAGGGTGGCAAATAATTTTTTAATAATTTCAAGGGTCATTTCCCCCCTTCTATTACTTTCAATTTAGAATGCTGGTTTCCATTAGTAAAGAAAACTTATAAGAACTAATCATATTATTTTTGCTTCTGATTTTTAAAAGTGATGGAAGTTCCTAATTTTTTTTCAAAAAACATCTAATACAGGAATCTCACTATTAGATATGTAGCCAAAGGAAATGAAATCAGAATGCCAACAAAATATTTGCACTTCTATGATCCCTGCAGCACTATTTCCACAGTCATGATACTGAATCAAATTAAATGTTCCGAAGCAGATGAATAGATATAAGAAAATGTAGTACATATACATATGCAATGTAATAATACACTGTCCCTTCCCCTAATGAAATGAATACTCTAATTTGTAAAAACATGTATGAATCTGGAAGATACCTCATTAATTGAAATAAGCCAGGTACAGAAAGACAAAGACCACATATGTCACTCACAAGTGGAATCTAAAGAAGTGAAAATCATAGGAAAAGAGGACAGAATGATAAATGCCAGGGAGTAGGGGTAAGAGATACAGTTGTAAGAAAAAAAAAATAGTGGAAGTCAATAGCTAAAATGGGATTCATCAAAAATATGTGATTAAATAAGCATGAAGGGTGATTAATTTAAATTTCAAATCAAATCCATGTTTGGACCATTAAACCCATGGTAGAACCTTGGTGGCCTCTGATCCAACATTAGTAACTGGTAAATTAATTATTCATTATTAAATTCAGTCAAAATTATAAAATGCTATGACCAGTTTTCCTATGTACCTTTTGTTTTCCTGCAGAATTTACTGAATGTAGGTCCAGGGTCTGCCATGTCTCTCATTCATCTTCCTCACCCAGTGATACACCTCTAAACTTGAATCTGATTAAGAAATTTCATCATGGTAGGATCTGCAGCACACTCTTCTCTGATCAGTGTGGCTATGTCTCTCTGAAAGTGGGAAAGAGCAGAGAAAGTTTGGGAGTGCTTTCTCCTTGATTTCTCAAGATATCTCTTTCATGCACTGCACATGCTTTCTCTCTCTCTCTCTCTCTCTCTCTTTCTCTCTCTCTCTCTCTCTCTCTCTCTCAACACCCCCCCTCCCCTTATACCAAACCTCTTTCCTCCTGATAATGTTTGGACTGCCCTACCTTGACACACAGCATTTTACACATAAGTTTCCTGAATCAGGGGCTAGTTTACTCTGTGCTGCCTTCAACCTGGTAACACTTCTCCTCAATCTGAAACCCAGAGAAGACAAAGAAAACTGCAGTAGTTTCTTCTCTATACTTCTCCTCCATTCTGCTATAAATTTAGAAGGGGAGAAGAATTCCTTCTCCCTAAGTATTTTCATTACATGTAACTTTATGGCACAACCCACCAAACTAAAATAGGAAGACAGCATATTTTAGACTGCATTTCTCAAGAATATAGCCTAATGTTTTTGCAGAAAATTTTGAATATTGTCGGCTGAATTTTATATCTAATGTCTCTATTTCTTATATCTGATTCTATCCTCTCACTAGGCAAAAGGATATGTTGGTTGAACAAGGGTAAAACTCATGTATTTTGAAAAGCAGTAGAAACTACATATTATGTCTTTTTAATTATTTACCAGTTTGCTTGTTTTTACAGTTCTCATGAAAAAAAAATCTGTTTAAGTCCGTATGCATCCCATAGGCAGTTTGACCATAACTTATCTAAAAGTCATCATAATTTTCCAAATTTAATTTATTTTAAGGTTTTGTTTGTGTTATTTCTTTCGTCAATACCCATGTTAGATATACATTTATTTTAATGCTATTACCAATATCTGTATGAGTGCTTGCATATTTGAACAAATATAATTTGGATTATTAAGCTCATCTATAAGAAAAATATTAGAAGACATTTCAGTATCACTGTACTTTTTAATATACAGATTTTTCCTCAATACACCTTTTGTTTTTCTGTATAAGAGAAATGATCTTTAGTATCCTTAATGGCTCATCTAATTCATACCATATTCATATTTAATTTATATAACAATTTACCATAATTTATATTTAGAAAAAGAATTTGTGAATTTTATGTAAAAATAATTAGCATGTCTATGAATATGAATACTACTAGTGCTTTATGTTCTTTCTATATAAACTCACTATGAAAATGCCTTCTTTGGGGTGTTCTTCATTGTTGCTATATACTTTAATGTCTTTAGTTTCCAGTGTAAGAATTTTAATTAGCCCAATTACTTGCTCCATAAGTAAATCTACTTTTAGACAAGTGTATTGGGAATCAGCTCCTTCTATGGTAAAGTAGTAATTCAAATATAATTGTAACTTACTAAAGTGGAAACATTTCATCACATCCTATGAAAGATGTTTAGGATAAAGCTCCCTAAATATCAGTAAAGGAAAAAGTTAAATCAAATAAATTCTTGGGGAAATAAAATCACTTCTTTGTCCTATTCAGTCAAATCCCAATATAATATTAGTTTAATTATATGAATAGGATTCAGGAGTTCTTAAGTTATAAAAGTAAGTACAAAATTTTTAAAAATAAATAATTTTTTAAAAAAGTAAGTACATAAAAACAATATATGCAAAGTTCAAGGCAGAGACTTAGAGTTCATACTTTATCATTATCCCATTTTCCCTTGGGGTTCCAAACTCCTGCAACTGTACTAAAATGTGCTGGTAACAGAATCAGGAATGCAGTACAATTCAACAGCTGAACGTGCACGCATCTGCTCAAATGCGTAAGCATCCTCAATGTGTAAAGCACAAAGTTTAGATGGGAGGCTTAAAGGAAGCCTTGGTTTCATTCCTGAATGCTGATGACTGGTCTCCAAAATAACCCTGCGTCTCCTTTCCCTTGAGATTCAGAATTGTTGAATAATAAGAAGGAAAGAAGCTTTCCCAAACTCTGTCTTCAGAAGCAGAGGGCAAAAGAATTCCATTCATGTGTACTAACTCCAATACAGTGTCCAGGGCCCTGGGTCCAACCAACTAAGTAACAGGAATAGCAACATTTTCCTCTGAACTAAGGAAGATAAATGTGAAGTACATGGGGAGAAATAACCTTGAAAAGAGTCTTTCTTCTTCACTGCAGCTCCTTCAAACTATTTAAATATTTGTTTATATTCCTTTAAATGTAAATTACAGTCCTCTGATTCAGACTTTTATATGAGAACTAAGTATCTACTAGGTTCTTGTTGATCATACTAGTTCCCTGTTATGAAACTGCTTCCTGAAACATCACAGTTTCAATTTTAGAGATTACATTATAATACTGAATAAAATTTAGATTTGAGAAAATTGCTGTTCACTGTTCATTTTCTTCTTTTAAATGAAAATACAAGTACATCTAGTCTATTACCTGTTAAATTAAACAGCAATGCTATCATCTTAGAAAGATATTATGAAAATTAGATAATATTTATAACAAGGATTTATAAACTTTAAAAGGCATAAAACTTTTAACTAGCATTACTATCTTTGACATTGTGATTAAATGTTTCAATTTGTTTTGGACAACTGCAAATAGGAATCAACTATGTTATATATTCATTTCATAAATAAATGGAGCTGTTAAGAATCTCGAGTTACCCTAGTCAGATTCAGGAATGCAAGTACTTTATTCTGAATTGCTCATACTCTTATGCTCTTTACATTCAGTCGGCAGATAGAGCTGCCTCACACATATTGTCTACAGAGGGGAGATTGTGCCACTATTGTGTTTATTACAGAATTCTTAAGGACTGAAGGGAGTGGGGTAGAATCCAGGCCCATGCAGGTTGCTGCAAAGACAACTCTCATCACTGACTTGAAAGTACCCATCAGTTTCAGTGTGTCTGCATAGCTTGCTAAGTTATTTAGAATACTGCAAGATTTTGAAGTTGTTTTTCATCTTACCTACCTAGGTATATGATGCAAATTCAGCCCCTTCATCTTACTGCTCCCTCATGTACGGCCAGAAGTGTGACTCCATTCACTACTCTCTTAGAGGAGTAGCTGTGGACGTAAAAAGTCTTTCCTCAATGTGGGGGTCTCTCAGTCATGTACCACATGGATGAGAAAAGGGTTAACTGCTGGAGGAGGATGTTGACTATTTATCAATCAATTACCCATAAACTTATCAACTCAATAAACACACAAGAGCCAATACTTTTTTTCAATGAGAGAAAGCGTGACGGGTCTGACGATATCAGCTCTGACCTCTAACAACATAGAGTAGCCCAACTCTCTTTTATTTTTAGAAACACAGGAAAAGAGGCCAAAACCTGAAGGAGCTTCTTCTGTGATGGACAGGACAGAGTGGAGTTAGGGGAGCCATTCTCTTAGGGTAATATTCCAGAAGGAGGGAACCATTCCCATGCAGAGCTACATGCTTCCTGGCAGTTCCTAGAAGCCAGACATCTGTGTCCCATGGCTCAATCTAGTCCGATTCTGCTAAATAAGGATGGCTTCCCAACACCTCAATATAGCACTTAAAGGATGACAAAAAGCTTTCTCCAGTTTTGTCTTTTTCCTGAATTCTTGTCCTTTCTGGAGATATATACTGCAAAAAGTAGAACAGTTTGATCCTATTTTTTAGTTTTTCCCTAACACATACTTTCTTTATAGCAATAAGAATATCATCTTCTAACTGTTTTAAAGTGGCTAAGGAAAAGGAACTACATTGAGAGAAACATGAGTCATTATATTAATTCAAAATGTTATTAAGTCATAATAGTCTCTAGAAAATAGTTTAAATACATTAAGTATTTTCACAAATTTCTTTTTGTTTGACTTAATCTGAATAAGTTAGTTTATGGTAAGGGGTCAAATATCCCCAAACTTTGTAGCTTCAGTTAACACATTGATTCTGTATTGTTTCGTTCTTTTTCATTTTGCTGCGAGTTGTAAGGAAACTTCAATATCTCTTGCTCTAGGACCTGGCTGTTTAAGCAGTTGCTGTATGGAATGTCCTTTCTGATGTAGCAGAGGGAAAAGAAAAAATTTTGAATTATCAATTAAATATGTTGGCCTAGATATAAAACACCTCTTAAAATTTTTGACAGTAGAAGTCGCATGGGTTGACCCAAATCCAAATCCAAGACAGTACCTGGAAAAATATAAATTTTCAAGTAGCTCTAAGTGCTACAATAAAATATTGTATTAAATGTGTTTTCATATTTGTCTTTATTAAAGAGCATAGTCATTAACTATATTTGAAATAATGAAAACTGATTCAAGTGAATGATTTTGCCATCTTCAAATTCCCCTAAAATTTTAAGTCAATTGAAATGATCAAGCAGTTTGAAAATGCAGATCTTCTCTTTCTTCTTTCTTGAGATCACACAATAAGTTTTTTTCCAAAATATTTAGTAAGTGCTCATTTAGAAAGCACTATACAATTTGCCTTCAATAACACTGTCATAAAAAGACTGTCCTTGCCGTGGAAGAATTTAAATTTTAATGAGGTAGAAAATGTACACAAATAACTTATGAAAGTTAGAGAAGCCTGCCTATGCTTACCTAGTGGTTGGCTCCCACTTTGTTAACATAGGTTTCTTGTTTCACTCTAAAAACCTCTCTTCACTTCCCTACCTATTGCTTGACTTCTTTTTCTTAGGTTTTGACTTCTTTTTCTTAGGTTTTCACAAACCAATTTTCTGGGTTTTTTTAAAATGTATTTTTATTTTTTATTGGTGCATTACACATAAGATTGGGATTCATTATGCCATATTCGTACATGCACACAATAGGATCCATCTCATTCCCCAGTACCTTACCTCTCCCCTCCTTCCTCTCCCCATCCACTTGCTTACTCTACCAGTCTTCCTCCTATTATTATTATTGCATTATGTGCATTACAATTATATATAAATTATATATATCATACATAATAAATGTATATTATATTTTAGTATGTGTGTGTATATATATATATATATATATAAAAATGCAGGATTGTGATATATTAATACATATAATTTGGTAGATTTCATTCCCCAGTACTTCCTACATCCTCCCCTCCTCCTTCCTTCTCAACCCCTTTCCTTTCCTGTCCTCACCGGGTCTCCTAGTGAGGTTTTTTTTTTTTTTTTTTTTTTTTTTAACCAATTTTCTAAGCTATACTCTTTATCTCCAGACTTCTGTTTTCTACCACACATAACTAAAACATAAAAAAAAGTTTTAAAAGAAGATGTTTGTATAGATTGCTGAGTTATTTAGAATTTTGCAATACTTTTGTAGTTGCTTTTCATCTCACCTATCTAAATGTATTGAAACACAACTCTCTCATCCTGCTTCCCTATTGAATTGCCAGACCTGTGGTCTTATTCACCACCCATGTGTTGAACTCTGTTCTGTCTTTCAGAGAATTTTATTTTTCTGTCTTAAAGAAGAATTCAAATTAGCCTGGCCCAAATTTTACTCTGGGTTTTCACTCCCAAAATATGTCTTTTGCTATTGTTCTCCATCTCATTAATAAATATCAGCACTTAGGCTATTTAAAAGGATGAATTTTCTTAAAATCTTCTTTTGTCCTGTAATCCCAAATTTCTCATACAAGACTTCTGTAATTATCAGTCAAACATTCAATAGAGAAGTAGTCATATTTCTCAAAATGTTTTCACCATTAAAAAAATCACTAGTCTATCACACCACCATCTCTAATATCATATTGCATAATATCTATTGCGTTTATAATTTACATTTTTGTCCACCTTCATAATGTGTGTTCTTGTCTCCATGAAAAAAATTTGAGTGGTAATTATACATACCCAGGTTAGAGTCACTCATTTAGCTTTTAATCTGTTACATGATAAATAGGTACTATTTATAAGAAACTGTACTAGAAAAGAAATTGACATGTTTTATGCTCATAAAGGTAGAATATATGAGTTCAATAATTTTTAATGAAAGAATCCTTCCTTTAGGCCCTTGTTTTTAAAAATATGTTCTTATTCTGCTTGGCAGTAATCTGAAACAGTTCTTCCAATTATTCCAAAATACCCCTGATAAAATTTGCCAAATTTTTTTTTAAAATTTGGTTTCAAGCTCATGTCTTATCTGACACCCTAATTTCATAAAAAGGAAAGTTATCATTAAAATGTATGAGTTAAAGTTCTTGCATCAGTAAATGTTCCCATTGAGTCAATATATGCTTTTTAAGTCTCTCAGACAATTAATTGCACTATAGATCTGATAGTATCTTTTCTTTTTTATTTTATATATTTCTTTTTTAATTTGATTCATTACACACAAATGGGGTACACAACTTTCTTTTCTTTGGTTGTACACAAAGTAGAGTCACACATTTGTGTAACATACATGTAAATAGGGTAATGATGTTTGTCTCATTCTATTATCTTTCTCTCCCCTGCCCCCGCTCACCTCTCATTTTCCTATATACAATTCATCCTTCCTCCATTCTTGCCTCCCTGCCACATTATGTATCATCATCCACTTATCAGAGAAATCATTCAGTCTTTGGTTTTTGGAATTGGCGTATTTCACTTAGCATGATATTCTCCAACTCCATCCATTTACCTGCAAATGCCATAATATTCTTCTTCTTTATGGCTGAATAATATTCCATTGTGTATATATACCACAGTTTCTTTATCTATTCATTCATGAAAGGGCATCTAGGTTGGTTTCAAAATCTAGTTATTGTGAATTGAGCTGCTATAAACATTGATGTTGCTATGTCACTTTAGTATGCTAATTTTAAGTCCTTTGGGTATAGGCCAAGGAGTGGGATAGCTGGGTCAAATGGTGGTTCCATTTCAAATTTTCTAAGGAATATCCATACTACTTTCCAGAGTGACTGCACCAATTTGCAACTCTAGCACCAATGTATGCATTTACCTTTACCCACATACTCGCCAACACCTATTGTTCCTTGTATTCTTGATAATAGACATTCTAATTTGGGTGAGATAAAGTCTTAGGGTAGTTTTGATTTGCATTTATCTTATTACTAGAGATGTTAAACATCAGAAGGACATAAGAATCATAAAAATTTATGCCCCAAGCAATGGTGCATCAATGTACATCAAACAAATCCTTCTCAATTTCAGGAACCAAATAGACTACAACACAAAATACTAGGTGACTTTAACACACCCCTCTCACCACTGGATAGATCCTCCAAACAAAAATTAAACAAAGAAACCATAGAACTCAATAACACAATCAATAATTTAAACTTCACAAACATATATAGAATATTCCATCCATGAACAAGCGAATATACTTTCTTCTCAGTGCACATGGATCTTTCTCTAAAATAGACCATGTTATGACACAAAGCTACTCTCAGCAAATACAAAAAAAATAGAGATACTACCTTGTATTCTATTAGATCATAATGGAATCAAATTAGAAATCAATGATAAAATAATAAACAGAAACTACTCCAACACCTGGAGACTAAATAATACCCTGTTGGATGATGCATGGATTGCAGAAGATATCAGGGAGGAGATTAAAAAAATTCTTAGTGTCTTTTCTAATAGATAAAACAATAGCTTCATTTTGAGTGTTTTTTTTTTCAGAAACTTACTGAAATTTGCTAGTTTGTATTCTCAATCTGTAAGAGTGGGGATATATACATAAAATTAGCTAAATATAAATGATAATCAAATGTCATTTAAAACAATAATTTTCCTGCAGTGGTAAATTTTAACCAGGAAAGAAATCCTCCCGTATTTCTAAAATAATCATTTAAGATAATTTAAAGTTTCATTATTTCAAGAATCACTTTTATTTATATCATGGTATTTTTGGTAGTCCTGAATGCCAAACCATTCTTATTATTTCAGGGAATAGTTCACCTCAAGGAACTCTTATTTCAACACTTAATTATTTAAATTCTTCCAAACTCCATGAATGCTTCAGTTCCAGGGACACAAGTATTAATGGTATGTTGAAGAAGTTCATTTGAGTTATTTATGCATTTTCTTGTTGAATTCTATGGAGATAAATGTACACTCCAGTTTTGGATGTCAGGATGACTTCCATGGGAGCTAGCAGTTGGTAGTTCTCTCCTGATGTATAGCTTCTCTGTTGGGCTCTTGAGAACTAAGGTGGTTTCATGGTAGCTCTGTAATCAACATTTCTTTGTAATATTAAGGAAAAACTTAAGACTAATGTCTAGTATTGATAATTCAACGTCATTATTCCTGTCTAAAGAAGTTGCAGCAATTGCTATAGAATAGCACATGCAAAATATACTATAACTTTTTGAACTCTTTTTTGCACTTTAAGCAAGTTTTCAATAATTGAAAATAAATAGAGAATAGAGGAGGTCATCCAAATAAACATAACATTTAAAATGCATTAAATTATAAATAAATTAATTAATAAAGTTTAAGATATGTAACTATTTTTTCTTCTTGCCAGGTGCCTAAAATGAGCAAAAGACATGGTAAAACATTTTTTGAACAAATTTACACAATTCATCAATGAGAATTTTTTCAGATACTTCACAAATATTGTCTTGCCTGATTCAAAAAAGAAAGTGTAACTAAAAGATCACTGAATATTTCAAAAGTGAAAAGAAGTTATAATACTTGAATTTTATAATTTAAAATGAAAAATGCACTTATTTATTTTAATAAAAATTTCAACCTGACAGTACACTTCATATTTAGTAGTTAACCTTCAGATTTTGTAGATAACCCAGCTATGCACTGAACTTATTTTTAAATTCTAATAACAAAACTGGCAAATATGTGGAGAAATATGATATCTCTTAACGAAGTAAACCAGTTTTAGAAAGTAAATTTTTTTCAATATGATTTAAAATTCAATGTGCCAGTTTCTCCTAGTACAAAGAATAATACTAAATAGATTAAACTCAAGAGTTTTCCAATCACACACAAAAATATATATATACCCAGAAGAAAATTCTGCTCAAGACTCAGAAATGTGTCTTGTGAGAGGAAAGTACAGTGTAGTTTGCCTCCATTTCTAAAACATGCATTTCTAATGTGCTGCTGAAGGGAAAGATATATCTCCCAGTGGAACACGACACAATTCTCCTCACTCTACTTTATGCTTTTAATCTATTGCTGCATAGAATTTTTTCAGAATGCAAGCATTTTAAAATTCATTATTTCACTAACCTACAATTTGAATAAACTAGAAATGTGCTAAGAGTCATCAGTGCATGAATAAACATATATAGAGAGGAGATTCTCCAAAAGCAAGTAAGAAATATACAATGAAGACTTAGTAATACGGAAACTACCAATAGTTAAGTTTTTCATTTTTCAATAAAGTAAGTAAATGTCAAAATATAGCTATTTGAATACTATAATTGATTTTAATGGGAAGTATACTTATTGAAAGCAAAGCATACTCAAAAATTAATAGATTGTTAGAGGAAATATTAAAAAGTACTATTGTGACTTCTGCTTTTAGATACAATATGAAAAGAATTTAACAGTAGTCACTTCCATCATAATAATCAGTAAAACCTGAAAAAACTAAAACTAATTGCATTCAGTAGACTCAGGAAACTTAATTTACAGAAAAAAAAACTCAATAAATTGTGAAAGACAAACAAACCTAGAGTCCAATGAGATATTTACTTACCTAGAAGTCACTGGAGCTATAAAATGAATAATTTGACTTTAGCACCAATAGCACAAGAAAAGCCTTTCCAGGCCCTAAACGAAGAGCAGAAATAAGTTTTTTCAAGGAGAAAAAAAATGATACAGATAAGACATTCAGATCTATAACAAAAATTTTAAGAAAAATAGAGAAGGAATAAACAAAAGTAAAATAATATTTAATTTCTTATTCATAATAAATCTAATACACAACTTTTTATAAATTAGTAGTAATAACAAATGTATTATGTGACTATGTCACATGATATAAGGAGGATTGCTAACAGCAGGCTCATAAGTACCTGGAAGGAGGAACTGAAATGTTCTTTTGTAAGACAATGGTAGTGCATGTGAAAAGCCTATTGTTATTTCAAGATGAAGATGAATTTAGATTAAATGTAAATGCATATTGGAAAATTTTTGGACAAAAATGTATATAGATACAAGATGAATATGTCTAAGTGGTAAAATAAATAGGGATCATAAATATAATTAAAAACAAGATAATATGAGGAGATAAAGAATGACAATAAACATGTCTAATAAAATGAAGTTATTAATCTAACTATCAATAATCACATTTTCTGTGAATGGTTTATATGTTTTAAAATATACATCATATGTAATATAGTACATATAATATATATACATAATATAGTATATGTATAATATATATAGAATATAAAAATGTATTATTATATGTACTATAACATATAATATATAAAATTACATAGATATAAACCATAAAAGATATTCATCAGAGTAAATTAAAAAAATAGACCTCACCCTATGTTTTCTACAAGAAACCAACTTTTATGATAAAACTGTATTTTTATAAGTCTAAAAACTAAAGAAATGTAGAAAGATACCCCATGCTAATAGCAATAAAAAAAGTCAGGCTAAGCATTCTTCTACAAGGGAAAGGAGAATGCATCTTCTTCTTAAGAATAATATTAATTATGTAACTGAATAATAATAACTATGTAAGGAAATAGGCATAAAATCTTGCACCATGTCAACTTGTAACACTAGGGATTCTAACTCATTTTCCACCTCAAAGAAGTATATTTATCACCAAGATGTTAATAACAGAGTTGGGAAGGATATGTTGAACACATTTTTTAGAACTAGATGAACTAGATAGAGTTTGGAAGGTGACTAAGATTAAACCACACAAAATAAAACAAATGTTGACATTCTTCATTGTTACATTATAGCTTGTGGATTGTATTGAGTGCATAAGAGTGATTCATAGCAGATTTTATTAAAGGAGATTTTATGATGTGGGAAGAAATTTTGATCTATTTTATTTGATCTAGATGGCTGAGAATAAATACCCATTGTTTTGGAATTCAATATAATAGCTAATGTAGTTTTACCATATCTTTTTCTTTATAAAATTATATATTAAAATGTGAGTTAACAACAATTTGTCCAACATTTATCTTAATAATTAGCATCAGCAATATTTTATGAAGAAAATAATTGAATCAAATTATCTTGAGATTTGATAAAAAGGAGGAAATTAATTGTTGATTGATTTAATAACAGAAAAGCAAGAGGAAATCCAGGAGAATACAGTCTTCAAGTACTCCAAGGAATAAAAAACTGTCATCAGCAGTAAAAACTTTTTTTATTAAGTTAATCAGTGAAGAAAAATAAAGCACCATAAATACTTCAGATTTGACCATTGGATTATGGAGATCCTATTTCTGGAACCCTTTACACCATAGAGGAGGCACAAGTCTGACTGGGTGTTTTAAAAAACTAGCACTCAGTGATAGGAGATAAAGTATATTCCCTCCATACTCTTGTGAGAAATGTCACTAGAAACTGGGGAGGAGAAAAATTAGCCAGTATCAAAAGACAGAACTGAGGTCAGTGTGATATGTGATATTTGCATGTGTGATATTTACATGCTCATAGAAATTATCCAGAAAAGACAAGACAAAAAAAAAAAAAAAAGCAGATGATGTTCCTAGTAGTTGACAAAATTGCTGGAGTGATGACTCTTCAAAGTGTTAACAGGATGAGATTTAGTGCAGTTAAGTTAGAGAAACAGAACAGTAGGCAAAAGATGTGATTAAAGAAGCTGGTACATGTTGAATATAGTGTTGAATATGTTGGTAGTAATTCATGTAAGTTCTCTTCTTATTGCTTCAGGTCCTTAGGGAGTAATAAGAATGCACTGAGAGTGAATGCTGGAGTGGAATTATTAGGCATTTGGTCAGAGAAGCAAAAGTACATGAAGTTATGTTTTAGAAGAGTTAGAAATAATGGACTGGAAAAATACAGTATGATTGGCAGGCAGAATTAACTTTTGTGGTCACCACTTAATTTACGTGACCTTTAAAAAGGTTTTATGATATTCATAGGGATATATATTATCTTAGTGTTTTTTTTCTATAAGCAAGTTACAGATGAACTGATATAGTAGCAAAGGATTAAATAAGCATAATTAGTTTTTTAATTGAGTACTTTAAGATGTTTTCAATAATATTCTGTGTTTGACTTTAAGAAACTGAATTCTAAGTACCTAATGTGGAAATCAGATAATTTATTAAAAGGAATAAGATCTCGTTGGAATTTTATGGTCTGAATGGAGCCTATCCAAAAAAATAAATAAAAGTCAAGCAGTAGTCACTTATATACTGTGGTTGGTTTATAAACAATGCTTTTCAAAATATCTGTATAAACTTCATAGATAATTTGAGAATGTTTTACGATGGAATTTTTTTTCTTTGACAGACTTAATAGGGAGTGCATACAAATGGATTTTTATAAAAAGGAAGCCATAAAATTTGTATATGACCTACTCGTTGCACAGGTTAATTATGTCACTCTGTAAACAGTGATGCATTTACATTTCCCTTAATATATTCTTGAAGGCTCATTACATTTTGCATAATGACAGTTTTGACCATAAATGGGGAGTGCATTCTTTTCACCATTTTATTAGGTTCCTGGGGAGAAAATGAATTTGAATATTTTTCTTATAGTGTATATGGGCACTGAAATCTTTGAGTACTTTGTTTGGCTCCCTTTAATGTTACATATTTACATATTTGCCTTTTTGTGGTGTTCAATTTCTTTTTGGTAATAAGGATTCACAGCAGTATTATTATTACTTTTTTGATAATGGAAAGTCAAGCTGAAATTATAAGCAACCATGAATTAGGACTGAGAAAGTTAGTAGCCCTCCTATTGAGATGAGTATTAAAGTTAATTTTTTTGTATTTCAAAATGTAATCATGCTATCTACCCTAAATTTATTCTTTTCTGAATAATGGAATCATAAAATTTTAAGCAGAGAGACATAAACTACTTACTTATTTATCCTTATTTAGTAATGAGGTATCTATTTTCAAAATTTATTTTCAGGAGAATAAATGCATATGTTTCAAAAATACACATTTTAAATGTTGACTGAGGACTTCACTAAAAATCAAAACAGAGGGGAGCAATTAGGCTAAGTGGAATAAAAAATTCAGACTTGCAAGAGAGAATTTTTTGTAAACCTGAGCAAGTAGGGCAGTTTTGCTTGAAAGACTTCTTGGGCCCTTCATATTCTTGTTAATACACATCCACAGAAGCAACTGTGCAAAAGGAATGAGAAAAAAAAATCTGCTAAGCAACCTTTGTGAACATATTATTGTTCAGTGTAGTTTTCCACTGGTCCTGAGGTGCTGTTTCTGTCACACTGTCTAAACAAAACAACCCTTGCATGTGGTTATAAACAATTTTTTCAATTAAAATATTTTTTATTTTTACAGATAATTTTATATCTTTTAGCCGAATGATCATTACTGCTGTAGTTTGGATCTTAACCATCCCCAAGGACTGTGGGTTAAGGCTTAGTTCTCAGTTTGGTACTATCAGGGAGTGCCGGATTTTTTAAGAAGGGGACCTAGAAGGAGGTTTTAGGTCATTGGAGCCATGACCTTGAAGTGGATAGTGGGAATTCAGTCTCCCTATTTCTCTCTTTTACATCCTGGTCTTGAGATGAACAGTTTGCTTCAGTACCTGCTTCCTGACACAAAGTGCCTACTCTCCACAGACACAAAGCTACAAGACTGAGACCTTCAAAACTGGTAGCCAAAATAAATGCTCTCTCTTTTTCAGTCTATTTATCTCAGGCATTTGTTAACACTAACAAAAAGCTGACTGATATTTATGGTTCTAGGTTACAGTCTCAAGATGTGAATGCTTTGGAGACTGGTGGAAAATGAAAAAGAAACACATGTTGCTATTTTCTGAAAGCAACTGAATGTAAGAAAAGAATGGATATGAAGTGTCCTGAAGTTTCAAGGTGGAATTACAGCGTTCATTATACACCAAAAGCTGTACCTAACAATTGAAAAAATAGATAAGAGAAATGTAGAGATGCTGTTACATTGCTACATTCCAGAAACAAGATGAGGTTGATCTGAATCTACAACACCACAATACCTATTCCATGAGAATCTTGGTTTACGAGCAAGTTTCTGAATTATACATATGGACCTAATGAGATTTAGTAACACTTTGACTCACCCTTACAAACCACTTGCACCTCTGGGCATAGAGCAGGAAATATAAGAAATCAGTTTAGTACCTTCCTTAATTGGGCATATGAGAGACAGCAAGCATCATTGCCTTTTTTTGATCAGTATCAATCTTTTCCTTGTGAATGGAAAATATCACAAACTTTTGCCTTGTCACATTTGATATTAATAAAAATAACAGTGCTTAGAATATCTCTCCCAAATTTTGGGTATGCTTCAAATGGAAATGAAGAAAGACATATTAGAACTTCTTTCAATTTTATCTTAATCCTTCTATACTTCTATGTTTGTCTGTGTTTTATAATTAACATAACATATAAGTTCTAATATTATATAACTCATGGATTATATTATAAACATATATATATATATTATAGATTTAAGCAAATATTTGCTATTACTTATAATGAAGAGTATTTGGGTATAATTGACTTAAATTATTTATCAATTGTAAAAAATTGGTATTAAAGTTTAATTTTTAAGTCTTACTTATTTCTTCTGGTATCTATAAGTAAAAGGTAACAAGCATTATCTTATTATCAGAAAAATGAGTAACACTACCACTCTGCACCTGTACTTTTAGCCTGTTTTACAAGAGATACTATATCTCTTTAAGTCTAAAGCATTTCAGAGCTGATGCACAACCCTCCAACCCTCTTGTCTTCTGTGCACAGATGTGAAAGACCTAGATAAACTTTGTGTTTTAGTCAGCTGTTTTGCTCCTGTGACCTGACAAGAACAATTAGAGGAAGGAGAAAAAGTTTATTCTGGGGCTATGGTTTCAGAGGCCTCAGTACATTGAGAGTCAACCCCATTACCTGTGGCTGGAGGTGGGGCAGAACATTATGGTGGTAGGGCATGGCAATGGAAAGTGGTTCAGAACATCACACCAGGAAGCAGAGAATCATCTCTCACCAGGACAAAAATATAAACTCTAAAGGCACACCTCCAATAACCCACTTTCTCCAGCCACACCCTACCTACCTACTGTTATCCTTTTTAAAGGATGAATGCATTATTTAGGTTAAGACCCTTATAGTTCATTCATTTCACCTCTAAAATTTCTTGCATTGTCTTACACGTGAGTTTTAGGGGATTCCTCATATCTAAATCATAACACTTTGTAATCCAAAGTAAAACTTATAAAATAATGAGAAGTAAGGACTTTTTAATTTTTATTTCTAATTTTTATATGAGAAGATAAATTTAACTTTGGTGGTTGTTTGTTTGTTTGTTTGCTTGTTTGGGTATCAGGGATTGATCCCAGGGCTGATTAAACACTGAGTCACATCCTCAGCTCTCTTTTTACTTTTTATTTTGAGACAGAGTCTTGCTCATTTCCTGAGGCTTTTGAACTTGTAATCCTTCTGCCTCTATTTTCCAAGCTGCTGAGATTTCAGGAGTGTGCCACTGCACCCAGCCTAAATTGAATATTTTTATCATACACACGATGTTTTAAAATATCTGTACATTCTGGAATGACTAAATCAAGCTAATTAACTTTGCTCAACTCACATATTTATCATTTTGTGATGAGAACACAAATTCTACAGTCTTAGCATTTTTGAAAAATGAAATGTGTTATAATTTACTACAGTCATCATCTTGTACAAGTGATATCTTAAACTCATATATCATGTCTAACTGAAAATTTTTAATGTTTGTCCAACATCTCCCTAACTCCCTCACTGACACCTCTCCAGCATCTGATACCACTGTTTACTCTATACAAGATTACAAATATAAATAAAAACACCCAGTATTTGTTTTTCTGTTTGTCTCTTTTCACTTAACATAATGTCCTCTGGGTTTCTTTATGTTTTTACCAATGGCAGAATTTTGTTTTCTTATGACCAAATAGTTATTTCTTTGTGTACATATATCACATTTCCTTTATTCATTCATGTGCTAGGAGATACTTCAGTAAAGTCAAAATTTTATTTACCAATGCATTGATATTTCAAGAATTATTTGCTTCCACAGAATAGCTTTAATCATGTGACTACTAAAGTTGCTTGTAATTAAAATCATGAAAATTCTTTAGAAATTATAAATAAATGTGCTTCTGATTTTCAAGTCAGTAAGGACCTTTAAAACAAGACCGTTTTGCACAGTTTGTGGTTTTTCATATGAAAGAACTGAAACAATAACTAATGAAAAAGAAAATGAACAAAAATCTTTTGACTGCTTAAATATTTAAGAAATCTTTATGTTAAATGACTACCACAAAATTAAATGTCACATGATGAATTTTAAACAAATTTCAATGTGAGTGAGATACAATGTATGTAATTAAATTCTAAAATGCAGAATATTGATATAATTAAAAAGGACAAAATCAAAATTAGGAATTTATAAGGAAAAGTATATGCTTATATTACATATATTTATTGCTGTATTTTATTGCAATAAATATAAATGGAAAAATTAAAATAATTCATTTATAAATATCTAAAAATATCCAATTTTATCTGCAAATATCAATTCATATAATATTTTAATATAAATCGTACAGGTTAGAGCTTATTAGTCATCTGTTTCTCTTTTCTATCTCTCTCCAGTGCCTAGAAATTATAGTGGTGCAATAAAATATCTACAGTAACAATGGAGGACCAAGTTATGCTGAATTAACAAGCAGCAGCAGAATCATGATTTCGGTTTACTTCCTGACCATGCCTAATCCAGGAAAGTAAGGGATCAGTTTTTCCTCTCAGTTGTGCTGCACAATCTCTGACATCTCAATACAATATTTCACAGTTTATCTTGTTAGGAAACAAGGAGAGAGATGAAGAGACAATCAGGCAATTAAATGCTATGGTCTGGAAATAATACAAGTCCCTCATACCAGAACAAACTAGCTGGAACTAATCACATGGCTCTGCTCAACAGCCAAAAGGTCAAAACAGTACCAGATGCTAAAACTGACTAGAACTAAACATCAGAAACCTCCACCGCAAACACCGGTAACACAAGTAAAAGTGTAAATCATTGTGCAGCATGGTTCATGTAGCACATTAATAACATTAAATGTTTGTTCTCTTTGACAGTAAATTTTCTTCTTTTAATTTATTTAAATAAATTCCATAAAATGAGAAATAAAATGTTAATATTTATTATATGCTAGGTCTTCTGATATTTAATTGTATTTGTAATTTTATTTAATCTAATTAACCTATGAATAGATTAGTATCATCACATTCAATAAAGTTGATAATAAAAGAGACATAGAAAAACTTCTGTAATTTTTCCAATATTCTTTAGACTAAAACAATTTCAGAACTACAACTTTAATTCATTTATATTAACCTAAATCTGATGGTTTTAATCCCTATTGTTGTTAATGATACTCAAAATTATGCTCAGGTATATTTGCCATAAAATTTTTGTTACTGATAAAATTTATTTTAAGGAATAAACCAACCACTCAAAAGACAGTGGTAACTAAATTGGGATGTATATGATCATGCAAAATCATAAATAAAACCAGAACATACATTAGAAGTGCATTTAGTGATTTGGAAAATATTTTTTAAAATTTTAACAAATAAAAGTGCTACATACAAAACCAACATTGCTTATCATTTTAGTTATTTACTTACTCATAAGCTCATTCGAAATAAATATTAATTGTGTAAATATTATTTTTCAGACACTATGTGTTATGGGGCACAACTTAAGAACAGACCAATCACCATTGAGAAGTCCAAATTTGAGAGTCTTTATTAAGCTGGCCAGCTGACTGTCTTACACAATGCCCCAAAAAATGGCTATTGGGAAAACAGCCTGACCACAGGGTTGTAGGGGTTCTTATACCAAAAATCACATCAATCATAAGTGTCTATTGCTATGATTCAAAATTACAAACTAATATCACGAGATCACCGACAGAGGGGGAAGTGGGTCAAACTGACCCTTACCTAGGTACAAACTAAAGAATGGTTGCTAACATCCACACAATTACTGTTCACATGGTACATTGTTTAGGAGCAATAGGAATCAAAAGAGAGCAATTCTTTACTACATAGGAGTTGCCATTGTATATTATTAAACATGTCACACCAAGTAACTGATGATGGGCACAGTTGCAGGGTGTTCCCATGGGAGAAGCTTATTTCCTACATAACATGGAGTCTCAGAGCAAAATGGGGTTTGTTTAGTCATTTCCCTTATAGTCTGGCCTATAACATTCTCATGGAGCCAGATCTGTCAGCCCATCATATATGTCCTTTTTTTCAATACACAGCAATGAAGAGAAAAAGCAGGAAAGAAGGAGAAATGGGGAGGAGTTGATTTTCTTCTAACACTTAAAAACACTCTGCAAACAATCAATACTTTTGTCACCTAAATGACTGCTACATTTTGAATAGTTAGTGTCCCCAAAAAGCTCATGCGTGACACAGTGCAAGAATGTTCAGAGGCAAAATGATAGGGTTATAAAAGGTATAAACAAATCAATGGCTTAATCTACTAATATGGATTAACTCAAGGGTAAGCATAGGCAGGTGTGATCTGGCTTAAAGAGGTAAGTCACTGGGAGTGTGCCTTTGAGGTATATAATTTGTGTCACTAGTGAGGGAAACTCTCTCTGCTTCCTTGTGATTCCCTGAGTTGCTTTCCTCTGCCATGCCCTTTCATTTTAATGTTCTGCCTCATCTCAGGCCCAGAGCAATGGAGTCAACCATCTGTGGACTGAGACCTCTAAAAATGTGAGTTGCAAATAGTTTTCCTCCTTTACATTTTTTTTCTCAGATATTTTGGTCACAGTGACAAGAAGCTAACTAAGGAGAAATTGGTACCAAGAAGTGGATTTATCACTGTGACTAACCTGACCATTTGGTTCAAAAGCTTTTGGATATTTCTTGGAGTTTGTGGGAGGAAGTTTAAAAAGTTTGGAGATGAAAGCTGAAAGAATTTAGACTGCCAAAAACAGAGTTCAATAGACAATTATGGTGGAGCCTGAGAAGACCAGAATGCCCATAGGAGTGTGGACAGTAAAGACAGGGCTCATGAGGTTTCAGAGAAGGAGGAGACTATTGTAAATTGAACTGGAGACCATTCCTGTTACGTTCTGGAAAGAAGTTGTCTATATTTTTCCTAAGTCCTAAGATCTTTTGTGAGACTGAATTTAAAAGTGAAGAAAATTTCTGGTGAAATTTTCTTTGTATATTGTATATATGTAAAATGCTTTTGATTTTCACAGGACTCACACTGAGAGTTGCCTTGAGTCTTACAGGAGGCTTATACTTGAAATTTTGGACAATGCAAGAAATGTTAAGACTGTGAATTCTTAGAAATGAAATAAATGTATTTTGCATTATGAAATGGGCATGAAATTTTGGGGGTCAGGGACCAAATATTATTGTTTGTGGTGTCCCTCAAAATCTCCTGGGTGAGACAATGCAACAATGTTCAGAAACAAAATGATTAGATTTTGAAAGAAGTAACCTAATCAGTGGCTTAATCCACCAATGTGGATTAACTGGGTGGTAAGTGTAGGCAGGTAAATCACAGGAGGTGTGCCTTTGGGATATATGTTTTGTCCCTGGTGAGTGGAACTCTCTCTGCTTCCTTGATGTGGTGTCCTGAGTTACTTTCCTCTGCCATGCCTTTCTGCCATGATGATCTGCCTCACCTCAGGCCCAGAGCAATGGAGTCAGTCATTTGTGGACTGAGACCTCTGAAATGTGAGCTCCAAATAATCTTTTCCTCCTATACATATTTCTTCTCTTATCTTTTGGTTATAGTAATGAAAAGACCCTAGCTTATGAGAACACAGGAGATAGCATGCCAGGGAAGCAGAAGCAGGGTAGTGATGAAAAACATGTCAGTTTTACAAAGAGAAATAAGGCCTAGTGGGTGGAGATTGATTACAAAGGGGGTAGATAATATATGATAAACTAAGAGAGTAAATAGGATCCAGATCATCAGATTATGTAGACCAAGATGAGTCATTTTGAATTCATTCATTAACTTTTTCCAACATTGTGAGTTGGAGACAAAGACACTGGCAGAGAGAAGATTTGATTTTGCCTGGAGCTTAGCTAGCAGAGCAGCTTTAAGACATCAAGCTAAAACGAAAGTAGCAATCACACCTTTTATCACCTACTGTGATGGTATAAATAAGAGGCTGAATCAAAGGAAGTGCCATCCTCACCAGCACTTGCATTTCCTTCAGTGGAATAGCACACAGTGGAGGCATCAGCACAGATATGAGAATGTGAGGGTCAGCTCACCACTGAGGGAGCCCACACAAAAGGCTCCTGATTTTATGGGTCTGAGGGTCAGAGAGAGGGTGATGGGGAAGGACTTGAAGTAGAAAATAAAGGAAAACAGCTGGGAGAATTTCTAAAGTATGTTTTATTAAGGTAAATTTGTATGCAGTCTTTTCAACGATTTTATTATAGAGTTCTGAGTTTTGACAAATGCACATGGTTATGAACTATTATTAAAACAAAAAGTGAGGGAAAGCTCCATTGCACTGAAAAATTCCTTGTGCTCTTTGGAGTCATTTTTTTATCCAATTGGCAGCTCCTGGCAACCATTGATCTGTTGTTTTTGTTATTGTGTGTGTTTGTGTTTGGTTGTATGTTCTTACAGTTTTGCCTTTTAGATAATATCATAGAAATGCAAACACACACACACACACACACACACACACACGAAGAAAATAACAGAAAACGAAATGAGAGTAGAGAAAATTATCTTCTGTGTACTTCCCAATTTCCTAGTAATATATTGAGACAGAACCACCTGGAGAAAGACTCAGTCTAAGGCTTTCTATAAAATGATCTCTGAATAGAAACCCTGAACTAGGAACACAAGTATGCATAAAAATCACTTAGCTGTACTAAGTCCCTGGGGCCTGAGTTCCCAACTACATCTCCCTTCAGAGCCTACAAAGTGTTAGCTGTACACCAAGTCTTGTATGGGGAGGAGCTCCTCTGTCCTGAGCCCCACCAGGTAAAGCATTTGTTTGCCTTTTATTAGGCCTGAAAAACCATATAGGTTTTTGTCCACAGGTTAGGGTCCTTAGATATATGCTTTTAAAACTTGTCTCTAGGAGAAATAGTGTGAAGACTTGTGTATTTACAGAAAATTTTTCATGGGAAATTAATAAGAAAAAATTTCCAGATTATTGATAATGATCATATTTAATCAATGGTATTATTATTATTATTATTTATTTTTATTGAATTGTGCACCTTTAGATGAAGGTATGAACTTTTTTATAGATAGGAAGACAATATACCCCTAAATTTGTGTTATATGTATAAAGAACTCAGTTTGGAGGCACGAAGTTGAAGTCGGTAGGAAGAAGTAAGATTTATAATTGACTTTGGCTCATGAAAGTAAGTCTTGAATGCTAAAAACAAAACAGAAAAAATAAAATAAAAGACAAAAGCAAGGAGGAAATTCTGCAGAAACAGAATAATAAGCTAATACTATGATATTGAAAAGTTTGGGATATGTTTGAAGCAAATAGCCTCTATTTTATTAGAAAAATGTATAAAGCATCATGTTAAATCCTGTAAGTGGGAGTAGTCATTGTTTGTAGGCAGTGTTATTATTAATGGAGAGTTATGGAAATTATCAGGGAGAAAATGGTATAACTAAATCTACATGAACTAGAAAAGGTTTCTTCTTTATCATGGCAGCAACTCTGAGTCCATCACATAAATTCAAAGCTATTGGGTCAAAACAGTTCAAAAGTAAATGATGATAAACCCCATTAATGTGAACGTCCTTGTATCCTCAAATGAGAGTTCCTTGGTCATTACATGCATATTTTTTCATTTTGATTGTTTTACCTTTCTTCTGGTTTCCATGCAAGTCTTCACACTTCTTTGTATTTATTTGATATCTCTATACGGTAAATGAGAGTGATTCATGCTCAAAGATGTGAGTTCAAATTCAAGTTAAAAAAAAAAAAAAAAAAAAAACTTTAGTTAGTGTGAATTCCCCAGTGTCAGGTTACAAACATTATCCCTGCCCACACTCTGCCTTAAGACATGAGCTTTTACTCTATGCAAAAGGACTGAAATGTGAGTGCCAAAATTTGCAGCTAAGTGCAAAGGCAGCTGTTTTCTTCTTTATTAATAATGTTAATTCATAAAATCTATGTGGAAGCCAAGTAGAGATATACATACTTAGATTCCCAAAATAGAAATATCAAGAATTGCATCTAAGATTCAGCAAGCCAAAATATTCCTAATTGTCTAAATGTATATGTTATCCCAACTACCTAAGGACCTTGCCAAATAAAAAAAAAGTAGTGGCATTTAATGACAATCTATAGAATAAGTTATAATATAAACTTCCTGGAGGAGAAGGAATAAGCTAGGTTAAGAAATAGTTAATGCAAATCTGCATTAGGAGGATGGAATTGGAAATCAAAGAGCTGAGACAGATGGGAAAGAGTTTACAGAATGAAAATCTGTGGGATTTAGGAATTAATTGGTTGTGGAGAAGAGGGAGTGGTAAACAATTACTCTGAGGTTTCAAATATAGTTGACTGAGCAAATTGTGGTGTTATCTCTCTATATAAAGTGCTTATCCATGTTTCTGTGAGACTCAGCTGGTCATGGTTTTTATTATGTTTCCCCAGATTCAGCTGAGTGAGGTTTCACTCAATCAATCCAGTCCATAAACATACAGCAACCAGTGATGACACAGAAAAAATAAACTTTGCCCCTTTCTACATATGTGCAACTGTGGTGTGTATATATAGGATAAAGCACAGTAATAGCTTATATCTGACTCTTCTGTACTAAACATCATCTTTCTATGGTTTTACATGCATATCCTCATGAACCCACTCAAACTTCAAGCAAACATGATGAATAGGTGCTATAATATCTCTATTTTTACAGATGAGAAAAGTGATTTGTAGTCAGGTTACATGATTTTTCCAGGAAAATATAGATTGTATGTGGGGTCACAGAGACTTACTTCAAGTCAATCCAGTTGTATGACCTAATATAATCCTTCACTATCTGGATCCAAAGGGACTGAACTAAATGGTTATACATACCATGAGTTTGGATCATTTTGGAACAAGAAAAGGTTTCTGTGGAGTTTAGAATTCTGAAACCAGATTGCCTGAGATATATGATGGGAATTGCTGGTTCTAGAAGAGGATGAACAGGTTTAATTCATGTGCCTTGGCTTGGATAAGTCAATCTTCCTAAAATCTGGGTGCAGAACTGGAGGGAAAAAGGTTAGGAAAGTTGACCAATAAAAGAACTGAGTTCTCTGGACTGAAATACAAAGTTAAGTTGTAAGGCTTATGGTACAATGTGATCCTAAGATTTCTCTCACACATGTAAGCCTCACTCAGAATCCTTCATAAGACTCCATCTACACTCAAGAATGTAGAAGAGGATCCAAGATGGCGGCCTAGAGGGTGACTGCACCCCCAGTCGCTCCAGAACTCAGGAGTTAAGAAGGGGAGGCATTGAGAGACTCGGACTGAAATAGAGCCACGGGTGAGTCTGCCCACTGGGTAAAGCTCGGCCCGGGTGGCAGGCCCAGATAGAGGTGGCTTATCGGAGCCGGGCAGGGCAGCTAGAGTCTTCCACAGGCAGCCCTGCACACTCCGGTGGTGGGCCTCGCCCACACAGCCAGCTTCTCCAGGTTCTCGGAGCGGGCCCCCTAGTGAGAGCCTTTCTGACCAGAACAAGCTCCAAGTCCCGGAGCCAGCGCACCGTACTCTCAGTGTACTCTGGCACGCAAGCAGCTTCAGGGACCAGAATAGGGCAGCCAGAGACTTCCCCAAGCAGCCTGGACCCCTGCGGTGGGAGGTGCCTTCCAAGGCTAGCTTCTCGGAGCAGACCGCTCAGTGAGAGGCTTTCTATGTAAAGCCACCCACATGTCCCCGAACCAACGGAGAGCTTCGATCCGCAAGCAGCCTCTGGGATCAGGGCAGGGCAGCCAGAGACTTCTTCAGGCGGCTCTGCCCACTCTGGCCGCAGGCTCTTTCCACGGGGCGATCCAAGATGGTGGCCTAGAGGGTGACTGCATCACCAGTCGCTCCAGAACCCAGGAGTTAAGAAGGGGAGGCATTGAGAGACTCGGACTGAAATAGAGCCACGGGTGAGTCTGCCCACTGGGTAAAGCTCAGCCCGGGTGGCAGGCACACATAGGGGTGGCTTATCAGAGCAGGGCAAGGCAGCTAGAGTCTTCCCCAGGTAGCCTTCCACACTCCGGCAGTGGGCTCCGCCCACACGGCCAGCTGCACGGTGCAGGCCCACAGTGAGAGCATTTCCGCACAGAGCCAGCTCCAAACCCTGGAACCAGTAGGGGGCTAGGGACAGCTTTCTTTGGATGCACTGCATTATCAAATTTCTCCAAGACATCAGGCTACTGAAGGCTGGGAGGTGATACACTGGAAATCTACCGGGACACTATAAGCCAATAGCGGAAAACTGCAATATCTCAGGGTCCCACTGACATCTGACCAATATGAGAAAACAAGGGAAGAAAATGTCCCAAACAAACCTAGATACTACATCAATAAAACCCAATGACAGCACAGCAGAAGAAATGTCAGAAAGGGAGTACAGAATGTATGTAATTAAAACGATCAGGGAAGCTAATGAGGAGATGAAAGAGCAAATGCAGGCATTGAAGGAGGAGATGAAAGAGCAAATGCAGGAATTAAATGATCGCACCAATCAACAGTTAAAAGACCAAATACGGGAAGCAAGAGATCATTTCAATAAAGAGTTAGAGATACTGAAAAAAAAGCAAACTGAAATCCTTGAAATGAAGGAAACAATAAACCAAGTTAAAAACTCCATAGAAAGAATAACCAATAGGATAGAACACCTGGAAGACAGAACCTCAGACATTGAAGAAAATTATTTAATCTTGAAAGCAAAGTTGACCAAACAGAAAAGATGGTAAGAAATCATGAACAGAATCTACAAGAATTATGGGATATCATGAAAAGGCCAAATTTAAGAATTATTGGGATTGAGGAAGGCTTAGAGAAACAAACCAAAGGAATGAACAATCTATTCAATGAAATAATATCAGAAAATTTCCCAAATCTGAAGAATGAAATGGAAAACCAAGTACAAGAGGCTTATAGAACTCCAAACATACAAAATTACAACAGACCCACACCAAGGCACATTATTATGAAAATACCTAACATACAAAATAAAGACAGAATTTTACAGGCCGCGAGAGAAAAGAATCAAATTACATTCAGAGGGAAACCAATAAGAATATCAGCAGATTTTTCAATCCAGACCCTAAAAGCTAGAAGGGCCTGGAACAACATATACCAAGCCCTGAAAGAAAACGGATGCCAACCAAAAATCTTATACCCAGCAAAACTTACTTTCAAATTTGACGATGAAATAAGATCCTTCCATGATAAACAAAAGCTAAAGGAATTTACAAAAAGAAAGCCAGCATTACAGAACATTCTCAGCAAAATATTCCATGAGGAAGAGATGAAAAACAACGATGCAAATCAGCAACAGGAGGCGCTAGCCTAAAGGAATAGCCAAATAAAGGAGAAACCAAATCATGTCAAAAACAAATATGAGTCAATTGACTGGGAATACAAATCATATCACAATAATAACCCTGAATGTTAATGGCCTGAACTCATCAATCAAAAGACACAGACTGGCAGATTGGATTAAAAAGAAAAATCCAACAATATGCTGCCTGCAAGAGACTCATCTCATAGAAAGAGACACCCATAGACTAAAGGTGAAAGGATGGGGAAAAACATACCATGCCCACGGACACAGCAAAAAAGCTGGAGTATCCATCCTCATTTCAGATAATGTGGACTTCAAACCAAAACTAGTCAGAAGGGATAAAAAAGGACATTACATGCTGCTTAAGGGAAGCATAAATTAGCAAGACATAACAATCATAAATATCTATGCCCCGAACATTGGCTCATCCACGTACGTCAAAAAAATCCTTCTCAATTCCAGAAATCAAATAGACCACAACACAATAATACTAGGCGATTTTAACACACCTCTCTCACCACTGGATAGATCATCCAAACAAAAATTGAATAAAGAAACTATAGATCTCAACAACACAATCAACAATTTAGACTTAACGGACATATATAGAATATACCATCCAACAAAGAACGAATACACTTTCTTCTCAGCAGCACATGGATCCTTCTCTAAAATAGACCATATTTTATGCCACAAAGCTACTGTTAGCAAATACAAGAAGTTAGAGATACTACCTTGTACTCTATCAGATCATAATGGATTGAAATTAGAAATAAATGACAGAATTAAAAACAGAAACTTCTCCAATACCTGGAGATTAAATAATACACTATTATATGATGAATGGATAGCAGAAGACATCAAGAGGGAAATAAAAAAATTCTTAGAAGTAAACGAGAACAAAGACACATCATATCAAAATCTCTGGGACACTATGAAAGCAGTACTTAGAGGAAGATTTATTTCATGGGGCGCATTCAAAAAAAAGAAGTAGAAATCAACAAATAAACGACTTAACACTACAGTTCAAACGCTAGAAAAAGAAGAGCAGACCAATACCAAAAGTAGTAGAAGACAGGAAATAGTTAAAATCAGAGCTGAAATCAACAAAATCGAAACAAAAGAAACAATTGGAAAAATTAACAAAATAAATAGTTGGTTCTTTGAAAAAATAAATAAAATTGATAAACCCTTAGCCACACTAACAAAGAGAAAGAGGGAGAAAACTCAAATTACTAAAATTCGGAATGAACAAGGAAACATCACAACAGACACGACTGAAATACAAAACATAATTAGAAGCTATTTCGAAAATCTATACTCCAACAAAACAGAAAACCTCGAAGACATCAACAGGTTTCTAGAGACATATGAATTACCTAAACTGAATGAGGAGGACATACACAACTTAAATAAACCAATTTCAAGCAATGAAATAGAAGAGGTCATCAAAAGGCTACCAACAAAAAAAAGTCCAGCACCAGATGGGTTCTCAGCCGAGTTCTACAAAACCTTTAAAGAAGAGCTCATTCCAATATTCCTCAAACTATTCCATGAAATAGAAGAGGAGGGAACCCTCCCGAACTCGTTCTATGAAGCCAATATCACCCTGATACCTAAACCAGACAGAGACACATCGAGGAAAGAAAATTTCAGACCAATATCCTTAATGAACATTGACGCAAAAATTCTCAACAAAATTTTAGCAAATCACATACAAATATATATTAAAAAGATAGTGTTCCACGATCAAGTGGGTTTTATCCCAGGGATGTAAGGTTGGTTCAACATTCAGAAATCAATAAGTGTCATTCACCATATCAACAGACTTAAAGTTAAGAATCATATGATTATTTCAATAGATGCAGAAAAAGCATTCGATAAAATACAGCATCCCTTCATGCTCAAAACACTAGAAAAAATAGGGATAGTGGGAACATTCCTTAACATTATAAAGGCAATCTACGCTAAGCCCATGGCTAATATCATTCTAAATGGTGAAAAACTGAAAGCGTTCCCCCTAAAAACTGGAACAAGGCAGGGATGCCCTCTTTCACCACTTCTATTCAACATCGTCCTTGAGACTCTAGCCAGAGCAATCAGACAAACCAAAGAAATTAAAGGGATACGAATAGGAAAAGAAGAACTCAAACTATTCCTGTTCGCTGATGACATGATTATATATTTAGAAGAACCTGGAAATTCCACCAGAAAACTTTTAGAACTCATAAGTGAATTCAGTAAAGTAGCAGGTTACGAGATCAATGCTCATAAATCCAATGCATTTTTATACATAAGTGATGAATCTTCAGAAAGAGAAATTAGGAAAACTACCCCATTCACAATAGCATCAAAAAAAATAAAATAGTTGGGAATCAATCTCACAAAAGAGGTGAAAGACCTCTACAATGAGAACTACAGAACACTAAAGAAAGAAATTAAAGAGCACCTTAGAAGATGGATAGATCTCCCATGTTCCTGGATAGGCAGAATTAATATTGTCAAAATGGCTATACTACCTAAAGTGCTATACAGATTCAATGCAATTCCAATTAAAATCCCAATGATGTACCTTGCAGAAATAGAGCAAGCAATTATGAAATTCATCTGGAAGAATAAAAAACCTAGAATAGTTAAAGCAATCCTCGGTAGCAAGAGCGAAGCAGGGGGTATTGCAATACCAGATCTTCAACTCTACTACAAAGCAATAGTAACAAAAACGGCATGGTATTGGTACCAAAATAGACAGGTAGATCAATGGTACAGAATAGAGGACATGGACACAAACCCAAATAAATACAATTTTCTCATACTAGACAAAGGGGCCAAAAATATGCAATGAAGAAAAGATAGCCTCTTCAACAAATGGTGCTGGGAAAACTGGAAAACCATATGCAATAGAATGAAATTAAACCCCTATCTCTCACCCTACACAAAACTCAACTCAAAATGGATCAAGGACCTCGGAATCAGACCAGAGACCCTGCATCTTATAGAAGAAAAAGTAGGTCCAAATCTTCAACTTTTTGGCTTAGGATCAGACTTCCTCAACAGGACTCCCATAGCACAAGAAATAAAAGCAAGAATCAACAACTGGGATAGATTCAAACTAAAAAGCTTTCTCTCAGCAAAGGAAACTATCAACAATGTGAAGAGAGAGCCTACAGAGTGGGAGAATATCTTTGCCAACCATACTTCAGATAGAGCACTAATTTCCAGAATCTATAAAGAACTCAAAAAACTCTACATGAAGAATACAAATAATCCAATCAACAAATGGGCTAAGGAAATGAACAGACACTTCACAGAAGAAGATGTACAAGTAATCAACAGATACATGAAAAAATGTTCAACATCCCTAGTAATAAGGGAAATGCAAATCAAAACTACCCTAAGATTTCATCTCACCCCAATTAGAATGGCGATGATCAAGAATGCAAGCAACAATAGGTGTTGGCGAGGATGTGGTGAAAAAGGAACACTCATACATTGCTGGTGGGGTTGCAAATTAGTGCAGCCACTCTGGAAAGCAGTGTGGAGATTCCTCAGAAAGCTTGGAATGGAAACACCATTTGACCCAGCTATCCCACTCCTTGGCCTATACCCAAAGGACTTAAAATCAGCATACTATAGAGATACAGCCACATCAATGTTCATTGCTGCTCAATTCACCATAGCCAGATTGTGGAACCAACCTAGATGCCCTTCAGTTGATGAATGGATAAAGAAACTGTGGCATATGTATACAATGGAATATTACTCCGCAATGAAGAATGATAAAATTATGGCATTTACAGGCAAATGGATGAAATTGGAGAATATCATGCTAAGTGAGATAAGTCAATCTCAAAAAACTAAAGGACGAATGATCTCGCTGAGAAGCGGATGTGAACATGTAATGGGGGGTGGGAGGGGTTAGCATTAGGTTTAGGGTTAGGTTTAGGGTTAGGGATAAGGAGAGTGTTAAGAATGAAGGAAAGAAGGACTATACAGAGGGAAAAGAAGGGTTGGAGGGGTGGGGGGGAAGAAAAAAAACAATCAAACATCATTGCCCTATGTAAACGTATGATTACACAAATGGTATGCCTTGACTGTATGTAGAAATAGAGAAACAACATGTATCCCATTTGTATATAAAAAAAAAAAAAGAATGTAGAAGAGAAATGCTGGACAGACTAACTGATATTAATTACAAACTGCACAGATAGGTCATGTATGCCAACATGCTTAAAATACTGTCTACTGCCAAGTTTGAGAGCATAAACAAAAGTTTCCTGAAAACATTTTATTGTCTTACATTCATTATCCTTGCCCTCCGTGGGCCTTCATCTTCTTTTAGGCAACCTGTGTTGTTGAGTGATAGCTGCCCCATCTAAATTCCAGGTATTGTCCTGATTAAGAACTCTAGTCAGAGCAGTTCCACCTACTAGCCAATGACAGGCTTAAGAGGGAACTTAGTGCAGGTAATTCAGTGAGACAAATGATTCTCTACAATAGTTTCTAATTATTTTATCTAAGAGTAATTTCTGCCCAGTTTCTGTGAATGGTGAAATCTTATCCTGTTTCTTCTGGTCACCATATTATGACAATAAGGCAGTTATAAGAACAAAGTTTTATTTTAAATGATAATTTGGAGAAAAAACAGAACATAAACTTTTAGAATATTATTAGTGTCTAAAGAGCCTTTTTCTTGGGGGGGGTGAGTGGTCCTGGGGTTTGAACATGGAGCCTTTGTATGCTAGGCAAGCACTCTACCAACTGAGTAATATCCCCAGTCAAGAATATTATTAGTGTCTGAATCTGCCTGTCTTGATATCTGTCCTAACTTTGGATGCATGCTTGCATGAGTTAATTATTTTTTTATTACTTAATCCAGTTCAAGTCAATTTTTCTCTTACTTGTTAGTAAATATTTTCTGACAAGCTGATAATCTGATTAAATTGAACAGTTCAGATACATGGATATGATCAGTCTTGATTATAAGTTTTATTTTATAAATCATTTGAGACCTTGCCTCTTTCTGAGTCATGATACTCTGGATTCACTGACTACTGTATCTAGATTCACAAATTCAGATACTCTTATTATCTTGATCACACTAATTAATACTGACACAGAATCAGCCATCAAAGGTTTCTCATGCATCTGCCCAGTTTATGTCTTAGGAAATCAAGTATAAGGTGGTGGCTTAGTCACCCTACCTATGTTCTCTCATAGTGCTGCATTTAGCAGGTGGGTGACTTGGGGACCTGGCCCAGCTGGGACAATTATGGACCACTCTTTAAGTGTAAATTCAAAGCTGTTTCAAGTCATTAAGACACAGAGAAATATTTAAAATGAGATACTATAGAAACTATAAGATCTCTGCAGAATTAACATTCCAATTCTCATAATATAGTAGCACATGGTGACTTACATCTATAATGCCAGCAACCCAAGAGGCTGAAACATGTGGATCTCAAATTCAAAATTAGCCTTAGCAACTTAGCAAGACCCTGTCTCAAAACACACACACAAAAATGATTGGAATGAAGCTGAGTGTTAAAAAAAACCCTGGGTTCAATCCCTAGTAACAAAAATGAATGAAACAATCAAAGTTTGTAATATAACTTCTCCTGTATTCTATGTATTCTGTCTATTGTTCAAGCAAGTCATAGACCCATCCAAATTCTAAGGGAATGGAAACAATTCTAGACTTGATTTTTTTGTGAAAATAAATCTACAATTTATATTGCAGGGACTTTGACCATGAATTCTTAAATACAAATGATTGCTCATGTCAGCTACCTCATAAACATATAACATGCTCAGTAGACATGTGCTACCAGTTGCTAGTTTGGAGCCACAATTTTTATATGGTGCACTGAATAAGTTATTCCAATAAATTTTAGTTGTTTTTCAGAAGTCCCTTGATATAAATATGGAAGGAGAAGATTGGGTTCAAGCAGATGAATATAACCCTTAGTCATAGGGTTTCCTTGCACTTCCTACTTTGACCCTACAGGTATATGAAGTAATGATCAATATGTAAACTCAACAGATGAAGTTGAGTCACCATGAGTGACATTTCATTTGGATGACTAATTATATTGCTAAAATTGTTTTAAGGACATTTGTACATTCTTATAGTACCTTATATAGTTTATCACATTTTAACTATTTGGAATTAGAAAATTTAAATAAAAGGCAAACCTGTTGTTTAAATATCTTTTATGCATCCGTAGTTCATGTTTTTGGGATGTCATGTTGAATAAAGTATGAATCTTTATATACCTATGCTGAAAAATTTAGGATTATGAAGTTCTTTTTATTGTAACCAGGATAACTATTACCAGCATCACTATTAGATATCGCTCTTGATTTTGACTCTGTAATAAAACTTTGGATAGAGTAGAAAGACTTAAATTTATTTTCTGCACTAAAATGATGATAGTTTTCATGCTTATATGTTGTCTAAAATTATTTAAATCATCATATGATGTGATAAGACCATATGATTTAAGGAATTCATTTGCCTATTATGTTTCTCCCAGGAATGCCAAAACAAAGCTGAGACTATTTTATTAAAAGCATAGTTAATATGTGTAAGTAAGGTACTAATTTTTATTTTAACCTCAACTGTTAATATTAAAAAAAGCAAAGGAAAAATAGGCATATTTAGAAGTTTCAGGTAAAATAAGACTGAAGAGATTTTACTCCTTCACTAGATTTATAATCTTCTTTCCTAAGAGTTGAACTTGGGATAATGTACTTCTCTCTTCCATAAAAGAAATTTCCACTGAAAGTAGAAAAAGAATAACCCCTGCCTTTCATTATGACCCATCATATCATATCTTGTACATTTAGAGTAGACAGATGAAGTGAAATTTCTACTTTTTCTTCTTATCACAATAAGTCAACTTTAAGATCACCTATATTCTTAGACAAAGGTTTAGTAATTTCCAGTGCCGAAACCTTTAATCATTCATTGTGCCTGTAACAAAAAGATAGAACTTATTTCAAAAATAGCAACCTTGTCACTTGGACTGAAGAAAGAAATCCACAATGTTAATAGATCACTGTGACAGTTTTTGTGGTCAGAAATAGGACAGAGGCAAAAAAAAAAGAAAGTATTGCTTCCATTTATCTTTCTTAGTAGTATGGACAGGAGAGAAAGAGAAAGAGAGATTCTGAACATGCAGATATTTCACTATAGTGAAGCACAAGAAAAAAAAAATGTTTGATTTTATTCAGTGGCTTAACTTTGTGTTGACAGAAAATAGAATTGTTTTCTTTTTTTGTCAACTCTAAAAGACAGTTGACAAAAATCCTTTAAATCATTTTATCATTTGCTCCTTTATTCTTTCAATAAGTATTTATTGATAAATTGTTTTATTGCAAATACTGTGTGTTATTCGATGTTGTTCTAAGAGTTAAAGAAATGTTATCTATCAAAATAAAGTATTCAAAGAACATTACTAATCACCAACATAAAATTTAAAATTCAAAATATGCTGATTTTTTTTTTTTTTGGTTGCTGGGGATTCAAACCCAGGGCCTTGTGCTTATAAGGCAAGCACTCTACTGACTGAGCTATCTCCCCAGCCCCCAAAACATGCTGATTTTTTGTGATAAAATCCATGCATGTTTAGTCTGTTAAACTGATGGTGTTTTCTACATGTTCCACTGACTAGAAAACTAGATTATTAAATATCTTATAGAGCACAGATTATATAAAAACAAATTCACTTAGAATCAAAATAATGTTTTATTAAACACACATAAGTATAATAGAATATTTCATAAATATTTGTAACTTGCTATAAGATATAAAATATGTAGTGTTTTACTTTTAGAAACTTTATTTAGGCCTTAGTGAATTTCCCTAATGCCACTGAATGCTGAAGGTATTTTAAATTCTAGATTCTTATACGTAAACACAATTTATCTAGATACTTATAAGAATGACTCTCTTCCAATAAGCCTATTAAAGCAACAGACATTATTAACTTTCCAAAAAATATGCATCACTTTATTCAAATACATATTGCTATTTTAATCAGGTCAGTATGAAAGGGTGAGGACAGGATATCACCAAATAAGTTCTCATTCTTTGGAGGCTTATGCCAGGCTGTAGTGCATGTTAGTGGCTATACCAATCTGGGTTCTCTGGGTAGCTCCACTAGGCATTGCCCTAATGAATATTGTCTGTGGTGCCCCTTACCCTACAGATCCACTGGGCTTTGTACCATTGGGGGGCTTTATTTACTGGCCTTGTCCCTGCATAAGATACCCTTTGATATGGTGGAGGTAACCATACTTGAAAGTTTGTACACTCTGCTTAACATGAATATAACTGAGGTTTCCTGCTTATGCCTCTGAAGGAGCCGCCCAAGGCAGTCTTGAAGATCTTCAAAATGCCATTCGTTCCATCCTTTCATTGTACTGATGAATAGCATCTGCTCTTGCCCTGTGCATTCTCGTCTCCTGCAGGATATCATCTGGGAATGCCTCGTTCGTGGTGTGTGCTCCTGAACATGTTCTTTATAAAATGGCTAGGGTGAGAATTTTCCAAATCTTTCTTTCCCTATTAATTATAAATTCCTTCCTTGATTTATCATTTTTTCCTTGTATTTGACTATTAGCTGTCAAGAGAAACCATAACAGGTACTCAATACTTTGCGTAGAGATTTCTTGTATTAATTGTCACATTTCATTATTTCCAAGTTCTTAATTTCACAAACCACTAAGAGACAGACACAATTAATTAATCCATGTTCTTCACCATTTTACAAAGTGTATGGTCTTTCCTTTGGTTTCCAATAATATGTTTTTCACATCTACTTGAGATCTTATCAAAATGGCTTTTATGGTTCCTAATTCTTCCAACATTCTGATCACAATCACTTAGGTAATAAGATTAAAGCTTTCTCTGTAGTTCACTTCTTTTTCTAAAACCTCACTAGAATCACTCTTTGTGCTCCATTCCCGGCATTCACTTCTAAATTCTCACATTTTCAACCTATTACATAGTTACAAAGAAACTATCAAATTGTTAGGTATTTATCTATAGCAGTTTCTCATTTTTTTCAGTAGCAATTTCTATCTTAGTCAGTTTCAATGGCTAAAATTAAATGCCATAAACTTGATAATGTATAAGTAAAAGAAACTCACTGTCTATAGTTCTATAGACTAGAGATCAGAGTGCAAATTCAGTGTCTGGAGAGGGTTCCTTCTCTACTTTAAAGATGATAATTTCTTCTGCATCCTCACTTGGAGAAAAGAAGCAAGATGGCTCATTTTGACCTGTTTCCAGAGTTCTTGTGGTTTAATCAATACCCTCAAATCTCTACTTCTTAATACTATCACATGGGGTACTAGGTCCTCAGACATAAATTTTGAGAGGACACCAATATTAAGAACCTAACATAATCCCAATCTATTTCTGTACCTTAATTGTAAGTCATAATAATTATTTTTAAGCAAATATAGTTTTAATTCTGTATTGCCTCATGTCTTTTCTGTAGTTGCTAATATTGAGACTTCAAATACAAATTTCCACAAAGTATACTAATGTTAGTTTCAGAATACAGATTGAAGCTGTGGATCTCTACCTTTAAGTCCTACATACATTCACTATAACTATCATCTTCCTTAATTGAACATAGGCAGAAAACATTGTGCCAGATGATCATAAGAAATTGTTTCTTTGTAATGATGTCACCTTGAAGGAAAATACATCTTTCCATCTATAACAATCAATCTTAGATTCTGTATGAATTATTTTTGTCCATTTGGTAATTTCAGGAAATTTACACAAGAAATGTAGAATTGGGAAGAGTTTAAATCTGTTTACAACATTTTTCTCTAAATATCTCTTTAGCCATAACTGGAGGTTGACATGTAGCTCACAGAACAATAAAAACATTGAAAACATTCTCTCAGAATCTACATTTCGCTATTAAAACTGTGGAGGTATTTAATTTTCTCATTATGAAATCATTAAACTATTGAAAAAAAAGGAAAAACACCATAATAAACATGTTCAGGATGCACTGATATAGACATTCTCATGCACTATGCCTCATATAATGTGTGTTGCTTGCTTGATAATTTAATTTTGTGATTGAAAAACCTCAAAAGAAATGTCAGAGTCAGAAAGTTTGAATTGGTGAATTCTACCAATTGTTTCTTCTCCAGAATATGGGAGATAACACTGAAAACTTATAGAAATACTACCTGATACCAAAACCAAAGTACAAAGAATCTCTTGTTAATAAAGATGCAAATATACTGATATAACATTTCAAATGCACTTTAACAATATGTATACATCTAAATTATTATATACTATAACAAAATTTAGTGTCAGGGAAGCAGGAAGATTTGTCATTTGCAATTGATAAATGCAATGCACATTATTAATATACTCAAGAAGGAAAGTCAAATGGTCATGTTAACTGATATGGAAAGATATTTGGAAACTATAGCATTGGTGCAAAAATTAACTCAAAATGAATCGTGACTTCAATGTTAAATATAAAATTAGAAAACTTCAGAAAAATTTAGAGCAAATCTTTAGTTTCTAAATCTATGTAACTTGTCCTTTACCTTGTCACCTCAAAATAGTATACATAAAAGGAAAAATTAAAATTGGTCCTTATCAAAATTTAACACATATAAACAAATTTAAATTCTGATATGTGAAATTACCAATTAGGAGCCCAAAAAGATGTTACAGAGAGTAAAAACCTATTTTCAAATCACATATTAGAAAAAGATCATATTAAGGTATATAGTAAACAAAGAATACATTTAGAAAATGCAAAAAGCATGAGTAAACATGTCTCCATAATGAAAAATTATAAATAGAGCATAAAAAGATCCTCAAAATTGGGAACTGGTATAAAAATGCAAATTAAAATGACAAAAAATCACTAGTAAATATGAGTGATGAAATAAAATGATTAAGCACTGAAAGAAAAAAATATTGGAGCAAATGTGGAAAAACTGGATTACTCATGTGTGGCTGTTGGAAAGTAGAATGGTACAGCCACTCAAGCAAATAGGTTAGCAGTGTCTTAAACCTCTAAACATGCAATCAAGTCATTGTATTACTGTGAACCTATCTGAGATAAATGAAAAAGAAAAAGGAAGACACTTTGTGACATATGCATACACAGACACATACACACACAAACCTTTTGTCAAGCAAAGGTTTATGGCTGTATTGGATAACCAAAATTTGCCAACAGTCTAGAAGTATTTCAGTTAGTGAGTGGTTCAAAAATTGTGGGATAGCCATTTTATATAATATTACTTATCAATAAAAAGGAATATACTCTTGATACAAGTAAAAAACAAGATTAATTGCCACAGATTTTTGTTGAGCATAAAAAGAAATTATTAATAATATACCATTTCTGAAAAAACAAAATTACAATGATGAAGACTAGCATTCACAGGGGAAAAGAGAAAATTTGGAAGTGTTTAAATGAAGGAAGGTATTGAATGACATCAGCGATTTTTGTGGTGATGAAAATTTCTGAACCTCTACTGTATTATTTTCAATATCCCGGTAGCAGACTTGTTAAAACATTATTATTGTTAGAAATTGGTTAAAACTGACTTGGAATCTCTGTTTATTATATATTGCAATAGAATGTTTATCCTCATTCACCTCAAAACAATTAATTTGATTTAAAATGTAAAAGTTAGATTGCTTCCTTTTATTGAATGAAGTTATATTCTTTGTCCCCTGTGTTTCATTGTGGTTTGAAATTTGCTTTGTTGAATATGAGAGTATCTAATTCTGCTTGTGTTGGGTTCCTTTTGGATAAAAAATCATTTTTCATCATTTCACTTTCAACCTGGATGTCTTTGCCTGTGAGTTCAGCAACTTGCAGAAGACATATAGTTGGGGTTGATTGTCTTGTATTTTAATCTAGTGTGCCAGCCTGTGTTTTTTTTAATTGGAGAGTGGAGACTGTTTACATTACATGTAATTATAGAGAGATGTTAATAACTTTCTGCCATTTTGATTTATTTCTAATGCTTAATTCTTCATTCCTAATTCTCATTTACTTCACTATTCTTCTGGTAGGATTCATCCTTTTCTGATCTCTGGTGTTTGTTTTTAGTTTCTTCTCTCTGTAAGACTTCTTTACTTATTTTCTATAAAATTGACTTAGTATTATGAACTCTTAGTGTATGCTTATTTTAAAAGGATTTTATTTTTCTTTAGATTCTGAAGACCTGGTTTCATATTCTGAAAATATCTGGTTGGCAGATATTTTCTTATTATATCCTCCTGGATTTTAGAGTTTCTTTTGAGAAAAAAGAAATTCTGAGCAATTATCTCTAAACATGACCTGACATTTTTCTCTTGAGACTTTAAAAATTATATATTTTATCTGCATGTTAGGCATATAGATTATAATGTGTCATGGAGAAAGTCTCATATGGTCTTGTCTACTTGGGCTTCTGAAATTCACTATGCCTGGATGTCCATCCCATTCTCAAAGTTTGGAAAACGTAATCATTTCCCTGAAAAGGTTATCAATGCCTATATTTCAGGACATTCTGATTTTAATGATTCTTAAATGTGGCCTCTTAATGTTTTCTCACAGTTTTTGTATGGTTGTCATGGTTGTTTATTTTTTCTTAATTTCTGAAGATTTTTTTTTATTTTTAAAGTTGTATATCTTATCTCTTTCTTCCAAAACCTGAAATTATATTTCCTATATATATAATCTATTGGAAAGACTTTGAATTTAAATTTTATTTGCTTCATTGACTCTTTCATTTCCAGGATTTCTCTTTGGTTCTTTTTCAGAATCACTATCTCTAATGATATAGGATCAGTAATCTAAAAAACCTTCCAATGAAACAAACCCAGGACAAATGGATTCTCACCCAATATATATCAGACATTTAAAAAAGAAGCAATGCCAATATTTACCACATTATTCTATGAAATAGAAAATGTGGAAAACTTCTGACCTCATTCTATGAAGCCAGTACCATCCTTTCACCAAAACAAAATAAAGAGCAGAGAAGGGAAAGAAAACCACAATATTCCTTATGAACATTGATTTAATGATGCTTAGCAAAATATTAGCAAATTTTATTGAATTATACAGTAAGAAAATTATACAGCATGATCAAATTGGTTTAGCCCAGTAATTCAAGGATGGTTCAATATACTCAAATCAATACATGTAATTTATAACATAAATAGGCTTAAAGTTGAAAATCAAAAATCATCTCTATAGGTACAGAAATACATTCAAAAAAATTAGCAGGCATTTATGATAATAATACTGAAGAAACTAGGGAGAGTAGAAACTTAAATTAACATTATAAAGGGTATGTACAACAAACCTAAAGCCAACATCATAATGTATGGGGCAAATCCAAACACATTTCCTCTAAAACCAGGAACAAGACAAGGATACTACTCTCACTACTTCTATTCAAAATCGTACTTTAAAATTCAACCAGCACAATTAGGCATGAAAAGGAAATAACTGGGATTCCAGGAGGAAGGGAGAAAGTCAAATTCTCACTGCAGATGCAAATTTGACTCTTCTTGAATGGGTTCTTGATTACTGCTTCCGATATAGGACTCTTGCTTCTTCACTCTTCCAAAGCAGAGTCTGTCAGTGATTCTCCAGGAAGTTTCCAGAAGTCTTGGTCTCAGACTAGGGTAGCACTGTTGATCCCTCTTCTTCTGGGACTTCCACCTCTTGAATTGCACAGCTACTCCTTCTTCCTGCTCTCCAGCCTGCAGACGGCCATTGTGGACTATCCAGCATCTGGTCATATAAGCCAGTCTAATAAATTCCCTTTTTATAATCATACTTCCTGTTGATTCTGTTCCTCTAGAGAACTCTGACTAATAAAAATAACAATCTATTGAAAATTGGTTGTACTAGTCTGAATCAACTTGTACATCAACAATGTACAAGTGTATGTTTATTCCCACTACCTTGCCATCATTTATTATTATTTGTATTGTTAATCAATGTCATTGTGACTGGAATAAAGTCAGATCTTAGTGTAGTTTTTATTTGAATTTCCCTGATTTTAAAGTTATTTAATCTTTTTTTCATATATTTGTTTGCCATTTGTATTTCTTCTTTTGAGAAGTTTCTGTTTAGCTCTTTAGTTCATTTATTTATTGGGTTATTCATTTGTTTTTGATGTTAAGTTTTTTGAGTTCTTTGAATATTCTGAATATTAATCCCCTAATGGAGGAGTAACTGGCCAAGATTTTTCTTCCATTTGTAGACTTTCTTTTCATACTCTTAATCATTTTCTTTGCTCTGAAGAAGTTTTTTACTTTGATGGCATCCCACTTATTGATTCCTGGTTTTATTTCTTATGTTTTGGGGTTCTTGTTAAGGAAGTCAATGCCAGTACCTATATTATGGAGTGTTGACCCTGTGTTTTCTTCTAGCAGTAGTAAAGTTTCTGGTCTAATTCCTAGGTCTTTAATCCATTTTTATTTTAGTTTTGTGTAGTGGTCTATTTTCATTTTTCTATATATAACTATCCAGTTTTCCCAGCACCATTTGTTAAAAAGACTGTCTTTTCTTCAAAATATATTTTCAATACCTTTGTCAAATAGCAGATGTTTTTAGGCCTTTATATTTGTCCTGTGTCTTTTATTCTGTTCCATTTAATTTCATGTCTATTTTGATACAAATACCATGCTGTTTTGTTACTAGGGTTCTGAAGTATAATTTCAGATTAGGTACTGTGATGCCTCCTGCTTCACTTTTCTTGCTTTGTATTTCTTTGGCTATCATGGGTCTCTTATTCTTCAAAATGAATTTAAGAATCATTTTTTCTAATTCTGTGAAGAATGTCATTGGCATTTTGACAGGAATTGCATTGCATCTCTATATTGCTTTTGCTAGTATGATTATTTTGACAATGTTAATTTTGCCTACCCAAGAACATGGGATGTCTTTCCATATTCTAAGATTTTCTTCAATTTCTTTCTTCAGTGTTTCATAATTTTCATTGTAAAGTTTTTGTACCTCCTTTTTGGTTAGATTAATTCCCAATGTTTTGTTTTTGCTTTTGTTCTCTATTGCTGTTTTTTGTTTTGTTTTGTTTTGTTTTTGAGGTTATTGTGAAAGGAATTGTTTACCTGATTTCTTCCTTAGATGGTTAACTGTTGGAGTACAGAAAAACTATTGATTTATGGGTGTTGATCTTGTATATTGCTACTTTGCTAAATTCATTTATAAGCTCCATGAGTCTTCTGGTATAGCCACTCTGGGAAGCAGTATGGGAATTCCTTAAAAACTTAGGGTTGACTCATCTATCACACTTCTTCATATTTTCCCAAAAGATCTAAAATTGTCATACTACAGTAATAGAGCCACCTCAATGCTTATGGTAGCATAATTCACAATAATTCAATTATGTAATCAATTCAGGTGCCTGTCACTCAATAGACGAATGGATTAAGAAATTGTGGTATTTACATACAAGGGAGTGCTACTGAGCCATAAAAAAATGAAATTATGGCATTTTCCAGTAAATGGATGAAAATGGAGAATATCATGCTAGGTGAAATAAGCCAGTCTTAGACTATCAAGGGTTGGATGTTTTCTTTTACATGTGGAAATGGAGTAAAATAAAGGAAAGTGGGAGGGAAGGACAAGACAACATAAAGATAAAGCAAAATCATTAATGCAGAAGAAGGAGATGGAGAGGCAGAGTGGAGGGACAAGTAAGGAGACAATGCAGAATTAATTCTGAAAAAAGTGTGTTATGTTCACATATAAAGGAACTTCACTTTTATGCATAGGTAGGAAGAACCAAAAAACTATAAATAAAAACAAAAACTAAAGGAACTCTAGTGGAGAAAGAACTGCAGAGGGGACAGAAAATGGGAAGAAAAAAATAGGAGGGAGAAGCAGGGATCTTGAACTGAAATTGAATTCCATACATTATGAATTTGTTGGGATGAATCTAACTATTATGTATAGCTCTGAAGTTCTAATAAAAATAAATTAAAATTAAAAATTAAAAAATTATTAAAAAATTATATTGAAAGCCCATAAATTATGTGAATAATATATTTTCCAGAAAATATATGGGAAATATTTGTGTATATTTATATGACTTTTATGTGAATGTTTTATATGTATGAATTTCAGAAAAGTCATTTCAAAGTTGAATTTATATATGTTTATTATATTTTAATTTAAAGTCTTTCACCTCTTCTTTCATAGGAGTATTTCAATTTAGGCAAAACTAATTTTAATTATTTAATGAATGCTTGCTTTCTTTGCATTTTCAGGCAACACATAATAAAAATTGACAATGTATTATACTACTTATTAAATTTGAAAAATGAACAAAACCTCTAGTGCTATAACTGGAGTTTTTAAATCACTGATAAAATACTCAGTCAGTTAAATCTTAGTTCTTAAGTAACACCAAAACCCTTGCTTCCAATCTGAACTTCTCAAGGAAAAAAAAAAAAAACAACTTTATTAAGAGAAACTTTATACCCATTGCTATTTATTTTATGCTATCATTTGCCAGGTTGTGTGACAACTCAAAAAAGCAAAGCAGTCAAACAAATGTGGCTTTCACATTGAGTAGTTTAGAATATAGCAACTTTTTAGTTTAAATGGTATTTTATTATTTGGAGCCATATATACATATATATGGCTATAAATATATACACACACACACACACACATATTTTGTACCAGCGATTAAACCCAGGGGTGCTTAACCACTGAGCCACCGAGACACATCCCCAGTCTTTTTTTCTCTTTTAATTGTTTATTTTGAGACAGGGTCTCACCACGTTTTTTACGACCTCACTAAGTTGCTGAGGCTAGCTTTGAACTTGTGATCCTCCTCAGCCTCTAGCTGCTGGGATTGCATAGGTGTGCACCACCATGACCAGTCATAAATTTAAAAATACTCGTTCATGTAGAGATTCCCTGGTAATCTTTTAAAAAATATCTCTCACAGTATCATATAATGAAAATATATAGAGAGATTTAAAAACTCATTCTAAACTGATATTCATCTAATCCTTAAATTTTATTGAGGATTCTGTAATTTATTCTTTAAAAGTATTTCCTAAAACCATATAAATGGCAAACCCCTGAAAGCTTCCTTAAGGTGCATACAACCCACCTGAACTACTGTTACATGATGCAGCCTTCACTCCCCATGCACTGCTGCAGAAACTTTTCACAACTTTATTTGCAGAGGTCTGCTGGTACATCTGTTGATATTTCCCTTGATGTGAGCAATTTCTGCCACCTGGCTGTTTGGGGTGTCCTCAGCCTGTGTTAATAGTGGTATTCCATTATTTGGGGATTTTATCTCTTTTGAGATGACATTTTGGGTTCATATCCAATGTCCAGAATCACAGGCTTTTCTACATTATCAGAGGAGACACTATTGCTTTCAAAATGTGGTTGTGTCTATCTGTCTCACTCCTAGTCACCTATCAGACATTTTATATAGATACTTCATTTAATGCACATTTGAGGGAAAAACCTCTAAGTGTTCCTGTTAGAGCACCCTCACTACAAGGAGAAGAAAATTCTTTGCTGCTCCCATGTGGAGAAATGCATTCTCCAAAGTAGTTCCCTCAATAGTTCTTGGCAATTCTTTTCTCACGGAGCCTAGTTATGGCAGGGTGAGCTTCAAAACTGTCCCCCATCCTGTACTGGGCACTATATGCTGTAGACTCTGTGCTTGAGGATTTAAAGAGCACTGTGCTAAACCAGCTTCAGACAATATCCAGACAAAAAGATGTTCATGTAAACCAACTGTTACATGTGCTCTTAACAAGATAATTTTAGGATATAATATAGGATGCAATTTTAAATTTACTTACTCAAATAGCAAAATACATATTAAAATGAAAATCATTCTTTAAACGTATCATTGTGAAAGATGATATCCTTTCAGATTTTTGCTTTCACCATCTGTCACAGAGCCTAACAAACACTACAGATCTAATGACCATTATTTTTATAATAAAATTTCTTGTACCTGTTTTTTTTTTCCCCCAAATAGTTCAGGTAGAAAGCATTTTAGAGTGTAGAACATAGAACTTGAGCATGTTTCAGTGAATGCTTAAGCTTTATTTTATCTTTCAGGAAGGGTGAGCAACCCCAAGGAATTGGAAGAGTTTGGAGACTAGCCTGATATTTTATGGAGTTGCAAAGAGCAATAATTTGTGCAGAGCAAGTTGAGAGGTGATAAAAAACATAGGTTATTTTCAAGTGACCTCTAAACACTCCCACTCTGTCCCATTGAAATGATTAAATTAGTGTTTCTGTCAGGAGGTTTGGTGTGCAAGGAGACTGCTAGATGTTCTTGGAAATCCTTTTTAAGATATGAGAATAGTGTAAATTTTAAAATAAAATATATATGGATTCTAGCTTTTGTAAAATATTATTGACCTATCTGAAAGTAACATTTATGACTCATAACCTATAAATTTTCTAAGGAAGCATGAATCTTTTATAAATACACTTAGCATAAAAATAAAAAGGTGGAGCCTGCTTGACTCCCACACTGAGGTCGGATGCCAACGTGGAGCCTTCCTGCCTGCCCCCCTACTGCTGAGGGACACTGCACTTGCCTCTGTGCTGACTCAGTGCACCCTCGCTGGGCTCCCCAGATTCTTTGGGGGCCGGTGCAGGCATTTTGAATTATCATCATCATTGATGATGTGGTCATCATCATTGGAAGAGTGGCTCCCTTCCTGAGAGACCTACAGGAGACTGGAGGACCTTTGACAGGACTCAGGATTCAAGAAGAGGAGGTATTGAGAGACTTGGGACCAACTCAGAGCCACCGGTCAGTCTCTTCCACTGTGTGAGGTTCCCTGGATGGGACAGTAGTCTTGGAATACAGGGAACTTTGTGGAGTAGAGTGACCCAGTGAGACTCCCCTGCTGGAGCCATGAATCCAGACAACTGGGAGCATTGTAGAGGAGGGCCACCCAATGAAAGACTTCAGCACAGGGTAATGCTCCCTGGCTCAGGAGGTAGGTCCAGAACCCTGGGCATGTTGCAGAGGAGGGTTGCCCGACCCAGGCGGTAGTTCTGGGCCAAAGGAAACTTCTCAGAGGAGAGCTGCCCAGTGAGACTTCCCCACTGGGTAAGTGTTTCCCACCAGGTGAGGCTTTCCCACCAGGGTGGTAGAACCAGAGACAAAGGCCCAGACAAGCCATGCCCAAGCCTGCAGTCTAGTCTTTGACTGACCATCGGTCAACAAGTGGAGGCACCTCGGCCCACTATCAGGGAATACACTCCATCTGAAAGTGGGGCCCTAGAAGGGTAGCTTCCTTGTTGAGCACTGCATTATCAAGTTCCTCCAAGACTTCAGGCTACTGAAGAATAGGAGGTAAATCATTGGAAATCTACAGGGACACTATAAGTCAATAGAGGAAATCTTCAATATCTCAGAGTTTCACAACTAGAGGGGTAGATACCTGAGCAATATGAGAAAACAAGGGAAGAAAATGTCCCAAACAAACCTAGATACTACATCAATAAAATCCAATGACAGCATGGCAGAAGAAAGTCAGAAAGGGAGTTCAAAATGTACATAATTAAAATGGTCAGAGAAGCAAATGATGAGATGAAAGAGCAAATGCAGGCTTTGAATGATCACACCACTCAACAGTTAAAAGAGCAAATGTGGGAAGCAAAAGATATTTCAATAAAGAGTTAGAAATACTGAAAAACAATCCTTGAAATGAAGGAAATAATAAACCAAATTAAAAACTCCAAAGAAAGCATAACCAATAGGATAGAATACCTGGAAGACAACCTCAAACATTGAAGAGAAAATATTTAATCTTGAAAACAAAGTTGATCAAACACTGAAGATGGTAAGAAATCACAAAGAGAATCTACAAGAATGATGGAATGTCATGAAAAGACCAAACTTAAGAATTATTGGGATTGAGGAAGACACAGAGAAACAAACCCAAGGAATGAACAATCTATTCAATGAAATAATATCAGAGAATTTCCCAAACCTGAAGAATGAAATGGAAAATCAAGTACAACAGGCTTATAGGACTCCAAATATACAGAATTACAACAGCCCCACATCAAGGCACATTATAATGAAAATATCTAACATACAAAATAAAGACAAAATTTTAAAGGCTACAAGAGCAAAGACTCAAATTACATTCAGGGGGAAAACAATACTGTTATCAGTAGATTTTTCAACGAACACCCCAGAAGGTAGAAGGCCCTAGAACAACATTTTTCAAGTTCTGAAAGAAAATGAATGTCAACCAAGAATCTAATACCCAGCAAAACTTACCTTCAGATTTGATGACAAAATAAAATCCTTCCATGATAAACAAAAGCTAAAAGAATTTACAAATAGAAAGCAAGCACTACAGAACATTCTCAGCAAAATATTCCATGAGGAAGAGATGAAAAACAACATTGTAACTCAGCAAAGGGAGGAATACCTTAGAGAAAAACCACTCAAAGGAGAAACTAGGCCAAATTAAAAACCAAAATAAGCCCAAATGACTGGGAATACAAATCATATCTCAATAATAACCCTGAACATTAATGGCCTAAACTCATTAATCAAAAGACATAGATTGGCAGAATGGATTAAAAAAAAAGACCCAACAATATGCCGCCTGCAAGAGACTCATCTCATAGAAAAATACATCCACAGACTAAAGATGAAAGGATGGGAAAAAACCTACCATGCACATGAACTCATTAAAAAAAGCGGGGGTTTCCATCCTTATATCAGATAAAGTGGACTTCAAGCCAAAGTTAGTCAGAACGGATAAAGAAGGACATTTTATACTGCTTAAGGGAACCAAAAATCAGGAAGACATAACAATAGAAAATATCTATGCCCCAAACAGTGGCTCATCCATATACGTCAAACAAATCCTTCTCAATTCCAGAAATCAAATAGACCACAATATAATAATCCTAGGTGATTTTAACACTCCTCTTTGCCCACTGGACAGATCTTCCAAACAGTAATTGAACAAAGAAAACATAGACCTCAATAACACAATAAATAATTTAACTTACTGGACATATATAGAATATACCATCCAACAAAGAGCAAATACACTTTCTTCTCAGCAGCACATGGATCCTTCTCTAAAATAGACCATATTTTATGCCACAAGGCTAAGGTTAGCAAATACAAGAAGATAGAGATACTACCTTGAATTCTATCAGATCATAATGGATTGAAATTAGAAATAAATGACAGAATAAAAAATAGAAACCACTCTAACACCTGGAGATTAAATAATACACATTTGTATGATGAATGGATAACAGAAGACATCAGGAGGGAAATAAAAAAAATTCTTAGAGGTAAATGAGAACAAAGAGACATCATATCAAAATCTGTGGGACACTATGAAAGCAGTACTTAGAAGAAAATTGATTTCATGGAGTGCATTCAATGAAAGAAGAAAAAAATCAACAAATAAACGACCTAACACTACAGCTCAAAGCCCTAGAAAAAGAAGAACAGACCAACACCAAAAGTAGTAGAAGATAGGAAATAGGTAAAATCAGAGCTGAAATCAATGAAATTGAAACAAAAGAAACAATTGAAAAAATTAACAAAATAAACAGTTGGTTCTTTGAAAAAATAAACAATATTGATAAACCCTTAGCCACACTAACAAAGAGAAGGAGAGAGAAAACTCAAATTACCAAAATTCAGAATGAAGAAGGAAATATCACAACAGACACGAGTGAAATATAAAACATAATTAGAAGCTATTTTGGAAATCTCTACTCCAACAAAATAGAAAATCTCGAAGATATCAATAGGTTTCTAGAGACATATGAATTACCTGAACTGAATCAGCAGGACATACACAACTTAAATAGATCAATTTCAAGTAGTGAAATAGAACTCATCAAAAGCCTACCAACAAAGAAAAGTCTAGGACCAGATGGGTTCTCAGCCAAGTTCTACAAAACCTTTAAAGAAGAGCTCATTCCAATACTCCTCAAAGTATTCAATGGAATAGAAGAGGAGGGAGCCCTCCCAAACTCATTCGATGAAGCCAATATCACCCTGATACCTAAACCAGACAGAGACACATCGAGGAAAGAAAATTTCAGACCAATATCCTTAATGAACATCTATGCAAAAATTCTCAACAAAATTTTAGCAAATCGCATCCAAACATATATTAAAAAGATAGTGCACCACATTCAAGTGGGTTTTATACCAGGGATGCAAGGTTGGTTCGACATCCGGAAATCAATAAATGTCATTCACCATATCAGCAGACTTAATGTCAAGAATCACATGATTATTTCAATAGATGCAGAGAAAACATTTGATAGAATACAGCACCCCTTCATGCTCAAAACACTAGAAAAAATAGGGATAGTGGGAACATTTCTCAACATTGTAAAGACCATCTATGGTAAGCCCATGGCCCGTATCATTCTAAATGGTGAAAAACTGAAAGCATTCCCCCTAAAAACTGGAACAAGGCAGGGATGCCCTCTTTCACCACTTCTTTTCAATATTGTCCTTGAAACTCTAGCCAGAGCAATTAGACAGACCAAAGAAATTAAAGGAATACGAATAGGAAAAGAAGATCTCAAACTATCCATATTTGCTGATGACATGATTATATATTTAGAGGAACCTGGAAATTTCACCAGAAAACTTTTAGAACTCATAAGTGAATTCAGTAAAGTAGGGGGATATAAGATCAATGCACATAAATCTAAGGCATTTTAATACATAAGTAATGAATCCTCTAAAAGAGAAGTTAGGAAAACTACCCTATTCACAATAGCCTGGAAAAAAACAAAATACTTAGGAATTGATCTAACAAAAGAGGTGAAAGACCTCTACAATGAGAACTACAGAACACTAAAAAAAGAAATTAAAGAAAACCTTAGAAGATGGAAAGATCTCCCATGTTCTTGGATAGGCAGAATTAATATTGTCAAAATGGCCATACTACCAAAAGTGCTATACGGATAAATTATTAAAAATCCGAAGATAAACAAATTCTGAACTCAATATACATGTTATATTGATCAAATAGCTTTCATTCCACACAATGACACATTATTTGTATAATGATCTCTCTGAACACAAGTGTTAGAAAATAAACACTTCTGCTTATTTTCTAACACTGCTGCTACCTATTGGTGCCAAATCAACTTATTTTGAATTTTCATAGTTAAGTGGATATTTGGTGTGAAATCCCAATTTAAGTTAAAGGAACTATTTGTCACTAAAGGTCATTTACTGCAATCCAGTCAGTATTCTGCATCTATTATTACACTTGAGATCCACAAAGTTGGCCCTTTCTGTGCTGAGAAATAACTCGGTAACATTTTTAAATATGCATAATAATGCAACCTAATTTAGTGAAAAAATGTAAACAATAAAATGTTAAAAATAATCTCTTGCCGGTGCACACCTATAATCTCCATGGCTCAGGTGGATGAGGCAGGAGGATCGTCAGTTCATAGCCAACCTCAGCAAAAGTGAGGTTCTAAGTAACTCAGCTAGAGCCTGTCTCTAAATAAAATTTAAGATAGGGCTTGGGATGTGGTTCAATGGTTAACTGCCCCTGAGTTCAAACCCAAGTACACTCCGCCCCAATCTAATCTATTAGATCATTTTAAGGAGTCAGTGTATCATTCTAAATGCTAAGTCAAGAATATAAACCTCTGCTTCTGTCTATTGAAGAACCTGGCTACGTTTATACATAACATGCACACACACACACACACACACACACACACACACATACACACACACACAGCAGCACTTCAGTATCAAGCACTTCATAGCAGCACTCAGCATCAATAAAAGATAGTCTTCTCTTTACTGGAGAAGTTTGAGAGTCTATGGAGAAGGTATAAAGTGAGTTGCAATGGTTGGGTGACAGGAAGTCTCACCATTTTCTGACACCTAGTCAACATTAACAATGAATATGGTCACTGATTTTTATTCTTTCCTGTGAAGTGACACTATGTGGTGTGACATAGGAAAACACATATTTATTCATTTAGAAACACTCACATATATATTCAGTGCACCCTCAGGGCTTCTCATTGAATGTTTTCAGTCTATTTTAAGAAACAATTTTAACTAAAATAACAGCTTATAGTGTAAATTTTCTGTGTTAAATAAATAAAGCACCATGATCTTAGGTCTAATTTTTGAAATATTATTCTGAGATGACATTCATGCTTTTTAAATAAACATTTCCAGTGACATTATTGGCACTGATATTACCACTGGATTAAGTAATTTTCTGTTGTTTGGATCTCATCTGATTTTTCTCTATGCACTGTAATACTCTTTTTCATTTCAAGTGGTTTGACTAATTTCTTATGTTGTATTTTCTTATGCTTCGCAGTACTGCTAGCAGTAATAGAAGCATAGACACCTTATTCCAATAAAATCTAGTTTCCAGATATGCATAATTTTATATGTATTTTCATATTTTAGGTATTTCTTCAAATCATCACACTTATAATTTTATTTTCTAGATTGATGCAGGTTCACAATTATTCACTCATACACAATTGCTTCTACTCCTTTTTTATTTTAATTTATTTTTATTGTAAACAAAAGGTATACATGTTGTTTCTGTTTGTACATGAAGTAGAGGCATACCGTTTGTGTTATCATACATTTACATAGGGTAATGATGTTAGATTTATTCTGTTATTTTTTCCTTCTCCCCCACCCCTCCCACCCCTATTTTCCCCCTATACAGTCCCTCCTTCCTCCATTCTTGCACCCTCCCACCCCACATTATGTGTCATCATCCGCGTATCAGCGAGATCATTTGTCCTTTGTTTTATTGAGATTGGCTTATCTCACTTAGCATGATAGTCTCCAATTTCATCCATTTGCCTACAAATGCAATAATCTTATTATTTTTATAGCTGAGTAATATTCCATTGTATATATATATATACCACAGTTTCTTTATCCATTCATCAATTGAAGGACATCTAGGTTGGTTTCACAATCTGGCTATTGTGAATTGAGCAGGTACGAACATTGATGTGGCTGTATCTCTGTAGTATGCTGATTTTAAGTCCTTTGGGTATAGGCCGAGGAGTGGGATAACTGGGTCAAATGGTGGGTCCATTCCAAGTTTTCTAAGAAATCTCCATACTGCTTTCCAGAGTGACTGCACTAATTTGCAGCCCCACCAGCAATGTATGAGTGTACCTTTTTCCCTACATCCTCTCAACACCTATTGTTGCTTGTATTCTTGAGAATCACCATTCTAATTGGGATGAGATGGAATCTTAAGGTAGTTTTGAATTGCATTTCTCCTATTACTAAAGATGTGAACATTTTTTCATATATCTGTTGATTGCTTATACATCGTCTTCTGTGAAGTATCTGTTCATATCCTTAGCCCATTTGTTGATTGAGTTATTTGGATTCTTGGTGTAGAGTTTTTTGAGTTCTTTATAGATTCTGAAGATTAGTGCTCTATCTGAAGTATGAGTGGCAAAGATTTTCTCCAACTCTGTATGCTCTCTCTTCGCATTGCTGATAGTTTCCTTTGCTGAGAGAAAGCTATTTAGTTTGAATCTATCCCAGTTATTGATTCTTGCTTTTATTTATTGTGCAATGGGAATACTGTTAAGGAAGTCTGATCCTAAGCCAACAAGTTGAAGATTTGGACCTACTTTTTCTTCTATAAGAAGCAAGGTCTCTGGTCTGATTTCAAGGTCCTTCATCCATAGTGAGTTGAGTTTTGTGCAGGGTGAGAGATGGGGGTTTAGTTTCATTCTGTTGCATATGGTTTTCCAGTTTTCCCAGCACCATTTGTTGAAGAGGCTATCTTTTCTCCATTGCATATTTTTGGCCCCTTTGTCTAGTATGAGAAAATTGTATTTATTTGGATTTGTGTCCATGTCCTCTATTCTGTACCATTGATCTACCTGTCTATTTTGGTGCCAATACCATGCTGTTTTTGTTACTATTGCTTTGTAGTATAGTTGAAGTTCTGGTATTACGATACTCCCTGTTTCATTCTTCCTGCCAAGGATTGCTTTAGCTATTCTGGGTTTCTTATTCTTCCAGATGAATTTCATGATTGCTTTCTCTATTTCTGTAAGGTACATCATTGGGATTTTAATTGGAATTGCATTGAATCTGTATAGCACTTTTGGTAGTATGGCCATTTTGACAATATTAATTCTGCCTATCCAAGAACATGGGAGATCTTTCCATCTTCTAAGGTCTTCCTCAATTTCTTTCTTCAATGTGTTGTAGTTTTCATTGCAGAGATCTTTTACCTCATTGGTTAGATTGATTCCCAAGGGTTTTTTTTTTTTTTTTTTTTTTTTGAGGCTATTGCAAATGGAGTTGTTTTCCTCATTTCCCTTTCAAATGTTTCATCGCTTGAGTATTAAAATGCTTTAGATTTATGCATGTTGATTTTATAACCTGCTATTTTGCTGAATTCATTGATGAGGTCTAGAAGTTTTCTGGAGGAGTTTTTTTACATCCTCTAAATATAGAATTATGTCATCAGCAAATAGTGGCAGTTTAAGTTCCTTTTTTCCTATTCGTATCCCTTTAATTTCTTTATTCTGATGAATTGCTCTGGCTAGACTTTCGAGGACAATGTTGAATAGAAGTGGTGAAAGCGGACATCCCTGTCTTGTTCCAGTTTTTAGAGGGAATGGTTTCAGTTTTTCTCTATTAAGAATGATGTTGGCCATGGGCTTACCATAAATAGCCTTTACAATGTTAAGGTATGTTCCTACTATCCCTATTTTTTCTAGTGTTTTGAGCATGATGGGGTGTTATATCTTGTCAAATGCTTTTTCTGCATCAATTGAAATAACCATATGATTCTTATCCTTAAGTCTATTGACATGATGGATTACATTTATTGATTTATGGATGTTAAACCATTCTTGCATTCCAGGGATGAACTCCACTTGATCGTGGTGCACGATTTTCTTAATATGTTTTTGGATACGGTCTGCCAATATTTTGTTAAGGATATTTGCATCTATATTCATCAAGGATATTGGTCTAAAATTTTCTTTCCTTGATGCGTCTTTGTCTGGTTTGGGTATGAGGGTGATATTAACTTCATAGAATGAGTTTGGTAGGGTACCCTCCTTTTCTATTTCCTGGAATACTTTGAGAAGTTTTGGAATGAGTTCTTCTTTGAAGGTCTTGTAGAACTCGGCTGAGGATCCGTCTGGTGTTGGGCTTTTCTTGGATGGTAGGTTTTTAATGGCTTCTTCTATTTCATTGCTTGATATTGATCTGTTTATATTGTGTATGTCCTCCTGGTTCAGTTTGGGAGAAGCATATGTCTCTAGAAATTTGTCAATGTGTTCGGTAGTTTGTATTTTGTTGGAATACAGATTTTCGAAGTTGCTACTCATTATGTTATGTATCTCAGTGGTGTCTGTTGTGATATTTCCTTTTTCATCACGAATTTTAGTAATTTGAGTTTTCTCTCTCCTCTTTGTTAGTGTGGTTAAGTGTTTTTCTATTTTGTTTACTTTTTCAAAGAATCAAGTTTTGTTTTCTCAATTTTTTAAATTGTTTCTTTTGTTTCAATTTCATTGATTTCAGCTCTGACTTTAATTATTTCCTATCTTCTACTACTTTTGCTGTTATTCTGTTCTTCTTTTTCTACGACTTTGAGCTGTAATGTTAGGTCATTTAGTTGTTGACTTTTCATTCTTTTCTTGAATTTTCTTGAATTTACTTAAAAGAAGAAAAACTCAACAAATAAACAACCTAAAACTACAGCTCAAAGCCCTAGAAAAAGAACAGACCAACACCAAAAGTAGCAGAAGACAGGAAATAGTTAAACTCAGAGCTGAAATCAACAAAATTGAAACAAAAGAAACAATACAAAAAATTGACAAAATAAATAGTTGGTTCTTCGAAAAAATAAACAAAATTGATAAACCTTTAGCCACACTAACAAAGAGAAGACGAGAGAAAACCCAAATCACTAAAATTCTGAATGAACAAGGAAATATCACAACAGACACGACTGAAATACAAAACATAATTAGAAGCTATTTTGAAAATCTATACTCCAACAAAATAGAAAACCTCGAAGACATCAACAAATTTCTAGAGACATATGAATTGCCTAAACTGAACGAGGAGGACATACACAATTTAAATAGACCAATTTCAAGTAAAAAATAGAAGAAGTCATCAAAAGCCTAGCAACAAAGAAAAGTCCAGGACCAGATGGGTTCTCAGCCGAGTTCTACAAAACCTTTAAAGTAGAGTTCATTCCAATACTTCTCAAAATATTCCATAAAATAGAAGAGGAGGGAACCCTCCCAAACTCATTCTATGAAGCCAATATTACCCTGATTCCTAAACCAGACAGAGACACATCGAGGAAAGAAAATTTCAGACCAATATCCTTAATGAAAATTGATGCAAAAATTCTCAACAAAATTTTAGCAAATTGCATACAAAAACATATTAAAAAGATAGTGCACCATGATCAAGTGGGTTTCATCCCAGGGATGCAAGGTTGGTTCAACATCAGGAAATCAATAAATGTAATTCACCATATCAATAGACTTAATGTCAAGAATCACATGATTATTTCAATAGATGCAGAGAAAACATTTGATAGAATACAGCACCCCTTCATGCTCAAACACTAGAAAAAATAGGAACATTCCTTAACATTGTAAAGGCCATCTATGTTAAGCCCATGGCCAAAATCATTCTAAATGGTGAAAAACTGAAAGCATTCCCCCTAAAACCTGGAACAAGGCAGGGATGCCCCTCTTTCACCACTTCTTTTCAATATCGTCCTTGAAATTCTAGCCAGAGCAATTAGACAGACCAAAGAAATTAAAGGAATATAAATAGGAAAAGAAGAACTCAAACTATCCCTATTTGCTGATGATATGATTATATACTTAGAGGAACCAGGAAATTCCACCAGAAAACTTTTAGATCTCATAAGTGAATTCAGTAAAGTAGGGGGATATAAGATCAATGCACATAAATCTAAGGCATTTTAATACATAAGTGATGAATCTTCAGAAAGAGAAATTAGGAAAACTGCCCCATTCACAATAGCATCGAAAAAAATAAAATACTTAGGAATCAATCTCACAAAAGAGGTGAAAGACCTCTACAATGAGAACTACAGAACACTAAAGAAAGAAATTCAAGAAAACCTTAGAAGATGGAAAGATCTCCCATGTTCTTGGATAGGAAGAATTAATATTGTCAAATGGTCATACTACCAAAAGTGCTATACAGATTCAATGCAATTCCAATTAAAATCCCATGATGTACCTTGCAGAAATAGAGCAAGCAATTATGAAATTCATCTGGAAGAATAAAAAACCCAGAATAGCTAAAGCAATCCTTGGCAGAAAGAGTGAAGCAGGGGGTATCACAATACCAGATCTTCAACTCTACTACAAAGCAATAGTAACAAAAACCGCATGGTATTGGTACCAAAATAGAAAGGTGGATCAATGGTACAGAATAGAGGACCCAGACACAAGCCCAAATAAATACAATTTTCTCATACTAGACAAAAGGGCCAAAAATATGCAATGGAGAAAAGATAGCCTCTTCAACAAATGGTGCTGGGAGAATTGGAAATCCATATGCAACAGAATGAAACTAAACCCATATCTCTCACCATGCACAAAACTAAACTCAAAATGGATTAAGGACCTCGGAATCAGACCAGAGACCTTGCATCTTATAGCAGGAAAAGTAGGTCCAGAGCTTCAACATGTCGGCTTAGGACCAGACTTCCTTAATAGGACTCCCATAGCACAAGAAATAAAAGCAAGAATTAATAACTGGGATAGATTCAAACTAAAAAGCTTTCTCTCAGCAAAGGAAACTATCAGCAATGCGAAGAAAGAGCCTACAGAGTGGGAAAAAATCTTTGCCAATCATACTTCAGATAGAGCACTAATCTCCAGAATCTATAAAGAACTCAAAAAACTCTACACCAAGAATCCAAATAACTCAATCAACAAATGGGCTAAGGAAATGAACAGATACTTCACAAAAGGAGATCTACAAGCAATCAACAAACATATGGAAAAATGTTCAACATCTCTAGTAATAAGAGAAATGCATACAAAACCACCCTAAGATTCCATCTCACCCCAATTAGAATGGCGATTATCAAGAATACAAGCAACAACAGGTGTTGGGGAGAATGTGGGGAGAAAGGTACACTCATACATTGCTGGTGGGGTTGCAAACTAGTGCAGCCACTCTGGAAAGCAGTGTGGAGACTCCTTAGAAAACTTCGAATGGAACCACCATTTGACCCAGTTATCCCACTCCTTGGCCTATACCCAAAGGACTTAAAATCTGCATATTACAGAGATACAGCCACATCAATGTTCATAGTTGCTCAGTTCACAATAGTCAGATTGTGGAACCAACCTAGATGCCCTTCAGTTGATGAATGGATAAAGAAACTATGGTATATATATACAATGGAATATTACTCAGCCATAAAGAATGATAAAATTATGGCATTTGCAGGCGAATGGATGAAATTGGAGAATATCATGCTAAGTGAGATAAGCCAATCTCAAAAAACCAAAGGACAAATGATATTGCTAATAAGTGGATGATGACACATAATGAGGCGTGGGAGGGGTTAGTGTTAGGGTAAGAGTTGGGGTTAGGGAGGGTGTAAGAATGGAGGAAGGAAGGATTTTATAGAGGGAAAAGAGGGGTGGGAGGGATGGGGGGTAAGGGAAAAAATAACGGAATGAATTAAACAACATTACCCTATGTAAATTTATGATTACTCAAATGGTATGCCTTTACGCCATTACAAACAGAGAAACAACATGTATCCCATTTGTTTACAATAAAAAAAATAATAATAATAATAAAAAATGTGTTGGCACATGGGGAGCTGCAGCTCAGGGTGTGGATGTGGTCAGCTGGAGGTCCTGGAGACAGGGTGCAGTTGGTCAGGCTGGGGTCCTGGAGGTCGGGTGTGTTGGTGTGGTTGCAGGATCCTGGAGGCTGTGTGCAATCAGTTGGTCTGTGGTCCTGGTGATAGGGTGCAGTCAGTTGGTCTGGGGGTCCTGGCAGCAGGGAGCTGTCAGTCGATGTGAGGGCTCCAGAGGCAGGGAGTGATTGGTCGGACTGAGGGATCCTGGAGATGGGTCTCAGTCAGTCTGGCCAGGGGTCCTACGGGGCCTGGCTATTGTTTCAAAATGGTGGCAGCCACATGTAATCTAACCTGCAGGTACTGTAACAGTGAAATTCCAGGCAACAGCAGTCAGCTGATGCTCCACTGGCGGTTGGCGATCAGTTTGATGACTGTTGTCGGACGATCAGGAGGTGAACCTCGTTCGTGTTGGGTGATGGATAGGTGTAAGGCAGGGGATGGACAGGCAAGAGGCAGGCAAATGGCGGATGATAGGGACCTGACAGTGAGCAATCTGCACTCAAGAAAGGCGTCGATATGCTGTCAGACTGCAGGTGATCACAGGTAGTCAAATGGGGTAAACAGCAGGGGATTGATAAGCAGCAAAAACTGCCTCACCAGGAAACAGATATCCTCTGCTTGAACCCGGAGTTATGGAGCAACAAGGAAAGCAACCTCCCTCTAGTCTGCCATCTTGGATCTCCTCTATTCCTTTTTTATGTAATAGAATGCTCAACTAAAATATTTGTATTCATCTTGATTTAGTTCACAAGGTAAACACTGTCCTAATGCTTGAAAAGTAAAATGTAAGCATAAGCTAAAATTATCCATGACATAGAAATATTCTGAATATCACATATTGTCATATAGTATTAACAAAGATTAATTTAAGAATGCCATTTTAATACATGGTAAGTAAGAGGAGGAAGGAACGGCAAATAATCCTGTATAAAAATATAGCAAAGAACAGAAATTTTACAGAATTAAACACAATTGAAAAATACATATACAAAGATGTACAGCATCACAAATAAAAAATAGAGTATAATCCAATTGCTTGCACAAGACCCTAGATTCAACCTCCAGTGTTACAAAATTTTTAAAAAGTAAAATAATCACAAATTACAATATCAATTCAAATAATTTACAATGCACTGCACTGGAATTTTTTTAATTTTCACAGAAATTATCATTCATATCATAATGTTACCTTTTAAAGTTGAAATGAAACAACCATTTAAGGACTATTTTTCTGTTGACAAAAATCATATATCTATTCTTGCTTGTCCTTTGTCTCAGAAATTTTTTTCTAGGAATTAATCTAAAAAAAAAATCTAATATAGAAACAAAGATTTTGGTTCAGTAAATCTTATAGTACATGCAAAATAATGTCCAATTTTTATATTTTTTATATAATTTATAACATAATTAGTAGATATTATCAGGTAACCATAATCATATTAAAAGGAATAATTATATCAAGATTGTATAAATAATGCACTTATAAAAATATGTGAAAAAACTGCTATGCAGAGACATAAAGATAAAGATTACCGAATTTACAGCTAAAAAATTCTGTTTCTATCTCTGCATCAACATTTTATTGAAAAGAATTTACTGCTAAATAATAACATGCCTGCAATGGTCAACTGTGAGAGGAATATAATTGATAGTCTGTGTGTAGGTATGTTTTCTAATATGACTGCTTATCTGGCACATTTCCAAGCACAATAAATAATAAGAAATGCAATATTTATCTTATCTTTACATAAAAGTATATTGAGCTTATTTGTTATATTTAAAAGAGAAATATTCACTGAACTCTTACCATAATATAAAAGCAGAAAATATAAAATTAATAAGAGATTCGGTATTTTGGAGGAACGTTGAAATTAGACACAAGTAATTGTCAGATATTGTACTTATTCTTTTTATGTTCATAATTTGTTTTGAACAGCAAATTTTCTAAACTTCTAATATTTCTTTGGATATACTCAGTATATTATTTTCCATTTTCTTTTAATGAGTACAAGGGGAAATGTGTCAGTGTGTTGGTTTACAGGGAAAAAAAAAAAAAACAGGGAAGCATTGATTTTCTAAATCACTTTAAAATCTGCCAGAAAAATTGTGATATCCACTTTGGGTGTCTAAACATTTGACCATGTGTCTTGTAAATTATCAATATTTGTCAGATTTATAGAGAAAAGCAAATTAATTTGATTATATCAAATAGCATCACATTAAAGACCTGTACTTTTATCTAATTAAATGATATGAGCAATTACCTTAGTAATAGAAATGATATACTTTATGCTAAATTAAATACTTTAGCTTAGAACTTCTTTAACTGATTACTCTTAAAGCATCTTTTATGAAAATTCTTTTTGCTTAATCAGGACCTAACCAATAGGAAATCTTATTATTAATTATTCTAATTCATTTATTAGTAATTATTCTCAAATTAGTTTAATAATTTGAGGTGGAATAACATGTAGTAAAAAGAGTCAGGATTAAATTCTGGGACCAATGATGATACTGTGCAGCATTTCTTTGTAACTTTCTATTAATTACATCCTCTTACATACAGGTACTGATACCAGGCAATGGTCTCATTCTTTACATAACTCAAGTCAACAGGGAAATGGGTCCAAAAGATTTATGTGTATATAGTATATCACACAGTTTTAGGGAACTTCTATCTGTATAAAGACTGAAAAATGTTCCCTTAAATTTACTGAAAAATATTGGATTAGAATTAGAAAACATATTGAGATTCTGAGTGACTTATGTAAGCTAATTAGTCTTTGTTATTCAATTTCCTTATACATAAAAGCATGATATTTCACTAAATAAAAAATTTGTTCTTTTCTTGTCATTATCTATAAAGACTACAGTTCACCCATAATAAATCTTGCTCAGAAAGATGATTTCTAGAGTAAAATGCTTAAACTTGACAAATTGCTTAGGGTAGCAAAATGAGGTTTTATTTTACTAACAGTAGAGCTAATTTGTAAAAATATAGTAAGCCAAGATAGCTTATAATATAATATTTTGGGAAGTAGTTCATCAAAAAAGAAAAATAAATGACTTCTCAGGGAAAAAAAAAACCTGTCTGTTGTTGACTCTCCTACAAAAACATCCAGAAAAACCTAAACCTGAACTTATTAAACTTACTGCAACAGGAGAGAACAAGTCCTCTACCCAATCTTTGTAGTATCTGAATAGCAAGAAGTGAAGAATGAGAATTTAGAGAGCATGGGACCTGGGCCAAACAGGCTGAAGATGAAACTTTTAGCCTGGAAAATAGATGAAGCTAGGAAAAATTCTGACATGATAGTTATGTATTGGTCATTACACTAAAGGAAACTAAATGGTGAGCTAGTGGTTTATCCAGTTGAGCAGCTGTTTTTCCAGTAGGAGGACTGTTTGCAAAGATAAGCCAAGTTAGTTGCCCAGTTTAATTGGTATAGCAGAATTTATAGACACAAGCTTCCTGTTTTTTTTTAATAATCATATTTACCTGGCAAAGATTTCATAGAATAATTGAATATTGTTATATTTCCATCATAATAGTGAATCATGCTGGTGAACATTATCTTATTTTTCAGGACTTTATTTTCAAGTTTGGGTAAAGCTCCAAACTCAAAAAGGTGCCAAAGTTTATTTTAGTACAGATTTTGAAGTAGGATGGAAAAAATAATTGTTCTAGAATGAAATTGTAGGATAGATCCAGAGACTGCATTATATTTGTAAATTCTTTTCTCATTGTTAAAAGAGGTCATTTACTCCTATTTTTGTTTTAATTTGGAATGAGATTATTAGAGAGTAACATCCTCAATTTATGATTTTTTTAATTCATTCTTACATGTGGAAGGGGAAAAATAACTAGTGATTTTTTAAAATTATGTTGTAATTTTTCTTTAATTTAAAAATTAAAGGAGAAAATCACTGAATTTTTTTGAAATTTGATAATAGTTTAATATATAAAAGGTATGAAGTAAAAAGTAAAAATATTCTTTAAAATTTATTCCAACAGTGGGTGGTGCATCATTGATTGTGAGTTAGAATTTTTACTACCATCCATTACTTTTTACTTTTGTCCTTCAATGTCCTGGTATTTCTTCTCTAGTTGCCAAAAGAAAAAATATCAAAAGCAAAACAAATGTAGATATTTTCCAGCCCTTATGATTTAGTATATTTAGTATTTTCAGTTTGCTTCTCAGGATAAATATTTTAGGTTGATTTTTGCAAATGTGTTGTCAAAATGATGTTGAGTCAAACTCTGTGTACATAAATAGTCTTACATCTGCCATTGAAATAAGAAGATGAAAGTTGGTTTATGATATAATTTAACTATCAAAACTATAAATAAAGTTACTAGAATTTCTCCTCAAGAATGACTACAAACATTTTCAGGGAATAATATAAAAATATATTTTTTTCTATATACCTCAAAATGAATATCATTGTTTTCCTTGGGGAAGAAAATAAACTTTTAATTCCAAAACTTGAGAATATAGGTTAGATATAATTATAATAAAAATAATAATTTTTAAAAGTTTGCTATGTGATTTCCACATGAATTCCAAGCAATGACAGAATTTTCTTTTTCTTTGTCGGAATTAAATTTAATTAACTTCTGGTTTCCAGATCAGCATGTAAGGGACTTGGCATTCACCCTCCTAAGATGCTGAACTAACTGAAAAATAAAGTCTTTCTAGGTCTATCAGAGAAATAGGATCAAGGGGCAAACTGCTGTCAGATAAGCAATTACAGAAAACCACAGCTTACCATAGCAGAAACCCTTAGGGAAAAATATCTACAAGAAGTGCCAGGAAAAGCAAAACTGTAACTGATGAATTGCTAGAGGACCAGTAAGGATGAACATGAGAGCTAAAACTCAGGGCAGAACCATTCATAATGGTTTCTCCTATATGTTAATAACTTATCTCCAGGAGCCCCTTGTTCCTCACAGGTTCCCTCAGAGAAATACCTCTTGCATTTCTGACAGAAGGGGAAAGTAGCATTTTATTTTATTTTATTTTATTTTATTTTATTTTATTTTATTTTATTTTATTTTATTTTTCACATAAGGGAGTTTATTAAGCAAACAGTGTCTCCCTGCAGGGTATGAAAGAAAATGAGAGGAAAAGAGAAAGGAAAGAGAAAGGGCGCACACTAGAGAGAGTGGAAAGCCAGGAGGATAGAGAAAAGTGTGTAGGACAGACAGAAGAAGAATGGGAAAAGATGGCAGGGAAGCTATAGTAAAACAGTTGAATTCTGCTGGGTTAACAGGGGACCAATATCAGAGAATGATACTTGCAAGTTAACTGATGAACCAATAACTAGCTAGGATGTTCACAGATTGACAAGTGGTTGGGAGGCGGGCAAAATGGCTGTACCTGATGGGTGGGGGAGCAGCATCATACATTACATTCCCCCATTTCTTTTTTTATAAGAAAATCTTTTGCTCTCCAGTTCTTTGTGAAGCCTTCTCTCTCCTTCCTGCCTAAGTGACTGGGGCTGGTTTTGCAGGTGAGATGTAAAAAGTCCATTCTCCTTCCAGACTTCCAAAGGCAGATGGTTTTCATGGACTTCATTTTCTCGATTTGACTGATTCCCTATTTCTACACTATCTGCCTGTCCCCAATTCTGACTTTGTTTACCCCTCTAATTCTGGGAACTCCTTCACTGCTGTAGGTAAAAGGGGTGATGACCGATCTGGCTTCTTCAAGCTGGAAGGGGGCAGCGTGGGGCAAGCAGTTTGGAGTTCCCTTTTTAGAAATCAGGTCAATTGAGGGGTCCATGGTAGAAATCTGGCTGGGAAGAACAGGTTGTAAAGACATCTGGGGATGGGTGCTTCTATAAGAGAAGAACAAAAAGACATGAGTACTGAAATGAGATTGATACAATATAAATGTTGCATCCCAATGCATATCATAAAGATGACAGAAGTCAATAACTCCTCACCAGGGGGTGGAAGAACTGAGAAGTTGTTCCCATAACAAGGCTTAGCAAAGACTAGAGAGGACAAGGCCTTTATTTGGGAACTTTTACATTGTCAGGTTATCAGGAATGTAAACACAACATTTAGTAGAGATACTAGCAAACAGATTAAGCCTACCTGTGTCTGTAGGCCTTAAACTGACTAAAAACTTCTGACTCTGGCAGTTTAAGTTACATTTAAGTATTATTTCTTTTAAATGCTTAAAATGATCTAGAACATCCTATTCTTAGCAAGGCCAGCCCTCAAAGATACTTTCTTACTAGAATCTAACCCACCTAAGTTTTATTAGCCTAATTTCCCTTGAGGACAGATAATACCCAAATTTAGCCCCCTTTACCCCTAATGCCCCACTCAAGGGCAACAAAGCCTAAGAAGTTCAAAGATGAGGGACACAGGACACCAAAAGACTGAGACTTAATCTTACAGTTGTAAAATGTTTACAACTTCTCACACCTTACCATCACACCACTAAAGACCCACACATTGGAGTTCCTTTCATCTAGTACTCCATGACCAGGTTTCAACTAAAAATTTTAAGATATACTGAGCGCCAAAAAATTCTGTTTTGAGATACTGACCAAATATCAGAACCAATGTCAGATATGGTTGGAATCTAGAATGATGGCACAGGAATTTAAAGTCAACATGATTATTATGCAAAGAGTTTTAAAGAAAAGGGTAAATGTGTTGAAAATATGTTGTCAAAAATGATGTTGAGTCAAAACTTCGTGTACATAAATAGAACTAATGTATAACATACACGTAGATAATATCCTAGGAAAGAGTTAAAAAGAAGTGCTAGAGATCAAAAACATTTCAAAATAAAGAATTCCTTTGATTCACTTATTAGTAGATTGGACATGAGAGAGGAAAAAGAACAAACAAAAGAAAACTTCTGACCAAGTAGATATCACAACAGAAACTTCCAAAACTGAAGAACAAAGTAAAGAAAAATAAAAAGCAGTCTACAAAAACAAAACCATATATATACACACACATTGGTGGAATATTACAAAACTTATACAGTTTCTATTTTATGCATAATGAGATTGCCAGAAGGAGAAGATACAAAGTAATAGAAGCAATGTTTGAAACAACCTACTCTTGAACAACCAATGGATCATAGAATCAATTAAAAAGGAAATTTTAAAAAATCTAAATGAAAATGAGACACAAACACATCAAAACTCATGGGATACAGAAAAATCAGTACAAACAGAAATTTATAGTAATAACCTTACATATATCATTGGCCTACATAAAAAAAAAATTCTCAAACTATTGCTGCATTTCAAGTAACTATAAAATTAAGAACAAACTAAAATGAAAATTGGTACAAAGAAAGAAATAAGAAAGATCAAAGAAGTTTTAAATTGCATTCCTCTAATTGCTAGAGATGTTGAGCATTTTTTTATATACTTCACTCCAGTTAGAATGGCAACAAACAAGAATACAAGCAACAAAAATGTTGGAGAGGGTATGTGGAAAAGTGTACATTCATTCATTGCCGGTGGGGGCTACAAATTGGTGCAACCACTCTGGAAAGCATTAAGAACATTCCTCAAAAAACTAGGAACCACCTTTTGAGCTGGTTATACCACTGCTCAACATATATCCAAAGAAGTTAAAATCAGCATACTACAGTGACACAGTCATATCAATATTTACAGCAGTTCAACTCACAATAACTAAGCTGTGAAACCAAATTAGTTCTCCATCAACAACTGAATAGATAAAGAAAATATGGTACGAGTGCGTGTATATATATATATATATATATATATATATATATATAATTTATCCATAAAAAAGAATAACTTTATGACTTTTGCTGATAAATGGATGAATCTAGAGACTATGGTGCCAAGTGAAATAAGCCAATTCCCCAAAACCAAAGGTTGAAAAAAGGTTGAAAGTTCTCTGTGATATATGGATATTAATACACAGCAAAGGTAGGTGGGGAGGGAAAGAACAGAAGAACTTCAGTGTATTGGACAAAGAGAAGGGATAGGTATGGAAAAGATAGTGGAGTGAATGGGACATAACTTTCCTGTTCATATATGAATACAACACAGTGAAACTCTACATCATGTACTGTGGGAGTTTCTGCCACATCCCATGTGGTGGAGAAAAGGGTTAACTGCCAGAGGATAATGTTGGCTATAAATCAATCAGTTACCCATAAACTTATCTAATCAATAAACACACAAAAGCCAATACTAGTTTTAAATGACGGGGGCATGATGGGATCAGGTCATACCAGATCTGGCCTCTAACAACATGGAGTAGCCCAGCTCTCCTTTATTTATAATCACATAGGTAAAGGGGGCCAAGACTGGGAGGAGCTTCTGCTATGATGAACAGGATGAGGTGGAGTTAGGGGAGCTATTTTCTTAGGGAAACTATGGCAGATCCAGACAGGGAACCACTCCCACAGTGCCACATACCCACTGGCAATCTGGGACAGACCTCTGTATCTGCCAGTTCAGAGAAGTCAGCCTCTGTGTCATGAAGCTCAACCTAGTCTGATTCTGCTAGATAAGAATGGTTTCCCACAATGTACAACTGCAAGAATGGGATTCTAATAAGAATAAATTGTACTCCATGTATGTTGATATGTCAAAATACAATCTGCTGTCATGTACATCTAAAAAGCAACAACAAAGATTATCAGAGCAGCAACGGATGTCAGAGAAAAAAATAAAAGTTCAAAAAATCAATGAAATAAAGGGAGGGTTCTTTAAAAGTAAAACAAAATATACAAACTCCTAGAAAAATTTAAGAAAAGAGAAGACTCAAATAAATAAAATCAGAGTTGAAAAGAGGGTCATGACTACAGAATTCAAAAAATATTACAAAGCTGCAGTAATCAAAGCAGCATGCTTTTTGATAAAAAGAGCACAAATGGAACAGTTTAGAGAGACTGGAAGTGTTCCCATACATCTATTGTCACTGGTTTTTGGATGGAGGTGCTAAAATGCATTGGAGAAATGACAGTATTTTCAATATATGTTGCTTAAGATATTGGATATTCACATGCAAAAAATGAAACTGTACCCGTTCCTCAACAGTTATAAAAATCAACCCAAAGTAGATTAAGACTACTGAAACAATACACAGGGGAAAGTTTCAGGGCATTGTAATGGGCAAGGAAATTTTGTATAAGACCCTCAAAGCATAAGGAACATCTGCAAAAATAGACAAATAGTCTACATCACAGCAAAGAGAACAATCATCAGCAGTAAGAGTTAATTTACAGTAGGGGAGAACATATATGAAAACTATGTATCTGGCAAGGAGTTAACATGCAGAATATATTAAAACCCCAAAAACTTAACAGCAAAAATTCAAGTAACATAATTAAAATTGAGAAATGGGTCAAATAGATATTTCTTAAAAGATAACATACAGATGATGAACAAATATATGAAAAAAATGTACATCACTAATCTGAGAATGTGAATGAAAACCACAGTGAGTTATAATCACAACCTATTAAAAATGATTATTATCACAAAGACCGAAGATAATTCTAGTGAAGATTTGGAGAAAAGGACTTCTTTGCACACTTTGAGTAGCAATGAAAAGATATTATGGAAAAACTATCAGCCTGGTCAGATAGTGCAAGTCTGTAATCTCAGAGGCTCAGAAGGTTGAGGCAGGAGGATTGAAAGTTTAAAGCCAGTCTCAGCAACTTAGTGAGACTCTAAGCAACTCAATGAGACACTATCTCTAAATAAAATATCATAACAAACTGGGGATATGTCTCAGTAGTTAAGTGATCCTGGGTTCAATCACCAGTGCCAAACAAAATAAAAAGTCTGAACTCCCACCCCACCAATTAAGAATATAACTACCGTATGATTCAGCAGTCCCACCACTGGGTACATATATAAATTAAATGAAATAATTATATCATAGAGACATCTGTATTCCCATGTTTATTACAGTACTAGTCACAATAGAGAAATCAGAGAAAAAACATATATTCATCATTGTTCACCAACTGATGAACTGATTAAGAATAATATGGTACAAAATGAATACTAGTCAGACATAAAAATATAAAATCCTGTCATTTGCAATATGACAGACCTAGAGGTAATTATGTTTTATAGCATAAGCAAACCAAAAAAATGTCAGGCACTACATGATATCACTCACATGTAGAATATAAAATTGATCTTATAAATTTAAGAGCAGAATGCTGGTCACCAAAGGATGATAACAGTAGAAGATATGGTTTTTGTCAAAGGCTACTACAATTTGGAAGAAGTAAAAAAAATTCTGCTGTGTTGTTGCACAATAAAAATTGATGATGGATAACCATAATGTACTGTATATACTATATACTTTAAAAAGGTAGAAGAAAGGATTTTGAATATTTTTGCTATAAATAAATAATAAACATTTGGGCTGGGGTTGTGACTCAGTGGTAGAGCCCTTGCCTAGCATGTGTGATGCATTAGGTTCAATCCTCAGCACCATATAAAAATAAAGGTCCATCAACAAATAAAAAATATTTTAAAATAATAAATATTTGAGAAATATATATATATATATCTTGATTTAAACATTATACTATATATGCATGGATGAAAATATCATATTAAACTCCATAAATATTAGCAATTTGTTTTTATATATCAATCAAAAATAATTATTAAAGTTAATTTTACACATTAAGAAGCTAGACAAAAAATGCACATTAAATCCAAAGCAAAAGAAAGAAATAAAAATTAGTGGAGCAGAAATCCATGAAATTAAAAGTAGACTATTAACAGAAATCAATAAAACAAAAAGTGACTCTTAAAATTTCAATAAAGTCTCTGGGCTAATGGAGAAAGAAAGTAAACAAAACTAACTAATATGAAAAAGAAAAGAGTGTATATCTAACTAGAGATCCCATGGACATTAAAATGATGATAAAAATTATGAATAACTCATTGTCCAAGAATATTCTGAATGAATCCACCAAATCTTTGAAGGACACAACTTGCCATAGCTCACAGATAAATAATGCGAAAATGATTGGATTTATATATATTAAAGGAATAATTGATAATTCGCCAATAGAGGAAAAAAGCACTATGCCCAGAAGATTTCACTAGTAAATACTACCAAATAATTAAGGAAAAAGCTTCCCTATTTCTCTATAATCACTTCCATAAATTGAAAACAGATGGAATATATCCTGAGTCATTCTTTAAGGTCACGTTACACTAACATCAAAATCATACAAAATATTTACAGGAAAGGAAATTATGCCAATAAACTCATGAATACATATGTAAAACTACTCAACAGAATGTTACAAAATGAATCCAGCAGTTTTAAAAAATAATTACTTCTCAGTTGTGCAAGGCTGATTCAACATCTGAAAATCAGTTTATGTAATCTATTATATCATTAAGCTAAAGAAGAAAAATGCATGACTATATCATAGAGGCAGAAGAAGTATATGACAAAAATACAACACTCAGTCATTTTAAAAATGCTTAGCAATTCGGGAATAAATAGTGATTTCTTAAACTTAATAAGGAACATTTACAAAATATGAACAAACACCACCACACACCATCAAAACTTTCTTAATAAGATCAGGAGAAGGCAAGAATTATTTCTCTTAACTATTGCTATCATATTAGAAGTCTTGGTTAATGCACAAAGACAAGAAAAGGAAATAAAGGTATGCAAAGCTGAAAAAAATCTGCTTTTTTTGATGATATGTTTGTCTATGCAAAAATCAAGAGAATGAACAAACAAACAAACAAAACAAAACCAGAAACAAACAAACAAGCTGACCAACCATGGCACAATTAGCCATTATAGCTAGTTTGCCAGCTGGAAGAACAAAGATTTATATATGAAAGTCAATCATTTTCCTATGAACTCATCTCTTTGATCAAAGTCATATGTCATTGAAGAATTACAAATAAAAATTACAATGAAATATTAATACATACCTATTTGCAGTACCAGAATGCAAAACACTAATACTGCCAAGTGCTAGCAAGAATGTGGATGACAAAAACTCTTTTATTACCCTGAATGGAATTCAAAATTGCATAGCTACTTTGGAAGAAAATTTGACAATCTTACAAACTTACACATATCTGATTTAGCAATTCCATTCCATTGTATTCACCCTGATGAATTAGAAACTTAAAATTGAACAAAAACCTGTACATAGATATATATAGCAACTTAACTCATAATTACAAAAACTTGGGAGCAGTGAAGAAATCCTGAACTAGATGAATAGAAAAATAAACTGTGGACACCCAGGAAATGGAAAACTCCTCAGTGCTAAAAAGAAATGAACTATCAAGCCCCCCAAAAATTTTATGGAGAAAACTTCAATGCATATTACTAAGTGAAAGAAGCCAATCTGAAAAGGGTATAGTTGTTAAGACAAGAATGATATGCTATTTTGAAAAAGGTAAACTATTAAGAGAAAACCATCTTTTGTTTCAGGGATGAGTAATGATGAATACACAAACAAACAGAGATTTTAGGGAGGTGGATCTATTCTATATACCACAATGGTAGATATATGCCATTACACATTGTCAAAATCCACATAATGTGCAACATCAATAGTGAACCCAAATGTAAAATATGAATATTGGGTTATAATGATGTATCAGGGTACATTCATCAGTTTTAACAATTATACCACTGTAGTGTAGGAAGTTCGTACACATGTGTGGATAGGGGGTAATATAGGACTTTTCATACTGATTTCTGTACTTCCCACTCAATTTTATGTCATAATCAAAATTTTCTAAAACATAGTTTATTAATTAAAAACAACAACAATAAAAAGGAAAATACAAAGGGAAAGTAGTATTATGAATAATCACTAAACAATATTTTGTATATTCTTCTCAATGTGTATGTTACTCATTATAAAACTCAGGTTGATTTGGTATAATCAAGGCATGATAAATATTTCCTTATAAGCTTCTTGATAAACTGTTAAAATAAAACAATACAATTTTAGCACAGTGCTTTATATAACTAAAATTTTTAATTTTTAAGTAATTATACATGATATGTATACATATTAATATATGTATATGCACAGACATTGTTGTATGATTAACGATTATTCTCAGGTGTATAGAGTGTAGTGTTTAGAGGAAAAATTGTATTCCTCATAATGATCTAATCAGTGTTTAAAAGCATTTTACCAATTCCTGAAAAGTTTTACATTTTTCTTGTCATATTACAGAATGCTAATGTGGGTGGGGTGGAAGGAATCATTCTTATTCTACAAATGAGGAAAAAGTCTTAGAGTTGAATAATATAAAATTTAAAAGTAACATGGTTAATATCTTTCCGACTTGAGACTCAGAGCTAGGACTTTTTAAGTGTGAAACAAGTGTTATTTTTCATTATTATTATTATTATTATTATTAGTTGGTTGTTTTCAATATACTTCCCTAACTCTTACATATAATTTTTAAAATTCTCCATTATCTGCTCTTGTTCGTTAAACTCTTCATTCCACACAGAAATACTTTATCTAAGCATCCTAGAAACACAAATGAAATAGAAAGGAAAGTGGAATAATGTGCTGATCTGAGGACACAAGGTGGAAATAGGATCTTTCAACTTTAATATGTGCTTAACTATTCAACTCTCTCTATTAAAAGTTAAGTGAAGGAAATAAAAACCGTGTATTAAATCTCTTGATTTTACCAGCCTTATGTTTCTGAGATCACTCTTTTCATGTAGAATAATACCCTAATATTGACAGTCTTTCTCCTAAGACTTTAGAGATTCCACATCCCCCTCCCCAAAATCCAAAATTCCAAAAGTATCTGAAAGATTCCCAAATCAATTTTTCCTAGAAGGTGTGATTCTTGTGCTTAAATTCACAGTGTAAGCTAATCTCCATTTCATTGGAGTTTTGTCTTTTACTTAGAAGTACACACTTGTGAAGACCAGAGTACTTGCTGAAAGTGATTCATGTATTTGTCATTGCTGTTTACAGATGGGTTGCATGGTAGAATTTTCATGCCATAAGTTAAGGTCCAATATTAAATAACATGTCCAGAATTTATTTCTATTGTCAAAACAACTCCTTTCTTACAACTTAATTTGGTTTAAATTACAGAGGCATTTTTAATAAAATAAGAAAGACAATGAGGGCTTACCTGAATATTATAAGTAATAGACTAAAATATGCCCATTAGAATTATAAACTTATTCCCCAGCTAATTACAAAGCATTTTGATGTTCATTACAAACTCCTCTTCAAAATAACTAACATTACATACTTTGAAATCCCATAATTGCTTGTTAATCAGAAATAATAGTATCTGAATCTGCAGAGGTTGAGGTGAATGAAAAATAGGTATAAGAAGTGAGCTGTAAGCCTAAAGAAATGTAGGCATAAAATCCCAGGTTAAAAATTTACTAACTGTGTGAATTTGGGCAAAATAATAAAATAGTGAATGTGTTTCCCCATACAAAGAAATGAGAATGATATTCGTTCCTGATTTTCAGTGTCCTTATGAAAAGTAAAATTTTATATATATATATATATAAAATATGCAAAATAATGTACCCAAAATGCTATCAGACTAAGTAACAGAAGCTCAGTGAATGGTAGGCATGATTAATGATATCTCTTGAATCCCACCTTTTAAATGATAATGATTTCATTTTTTTGGAACTTGGGAGCAGTAGCTATGATTTTCCCTCCTATCAACTCAATAATTTCCGTCAACAGCTCAAATTGTTTTACAAAACTTTGGAATCATTCGATTCTCTCAAAAACTTGCTTAGTGTTTATACAAAAACATATTAGAAGCTATAGTGGAGGGGAAGGTTTTCCCTCACAAATTTGCATAAATTATCCAGATAAGAGTACCAAAATGTATCTTTTGGGTGGCAATTTTTTTTCCTGCTTTAATTTTCTTACCTATTTCAATGTTATTTTTCTCTATTTTATGTGTCATTTAAAAACAATTCATATCTTTTGTTGAAATGTTAAAATCAACAAACTAAACAATGTCACTTTTCTGGATTAAATCTTTTATCAGCAGTAATTTATGACAAGTTAATAAATTTCAGTTTTGCATTAGTTTTAAAATCACTGTGAGAAGTCATTTTCACTATTTTAAGGAATTATGTGGTGGGCAGAATTCTAAGATGGTACCTAAATTCCTGCCCCTTTTGATGAACACATCATATATATTCCCTTCATCAGAGTGTAGGTCAAACCTGTAAACCCAATGGGACAGGCACTTCCTTGATGAGTTCAAGTTATGTGGCAAAGATATTAGGATAGTTACTCTTATAATTGTGTTAGAGCAGACCGATGGGCTGGTTAGAGATTCTGTCAACCTTGAAGAAGTAAGCAGCTCTGTTATCAAAGAACCTATCAGTGATTCTACCTGGCAAGAACGTAACAGCAACAGCTCAGGTGTTGTGGGCCAACAGGTACAAAAACAAAACAAAAGCTTTAGTCATACAATGGTAAAGAAACTAAACTGCCAATGAGTGAAGGTGGAAGAGAAAGAACATAAGCCTCAGCTGCATGGCAACATAGAATATTGCCACAATTTCAGCCTAGTGACCTCTAAGAGGACTCAGCTAACCCATGCCTGCCTCCTAATGCACGAGAAAGGTGAGATATTTGTTGTTTCAAACCACAAAATGCATACGAAAATAGAAAACTAATAAAGTTTAGATAAATCCTGATGTAGAAAGGGTTACCACCACATGTAAATGTCTTCAGACTGGTCTGGGGATGTTAAGCTATGGGATGTACAACCCTTGGGACAAGTTTGGAAGAATTTTTCATGGAATGAAGAAACCAACTATAAGAACTTGATATAATAAGCACACAAAATCATTAATCTTAAAAGGGCAGGGCTATTCTGAACACAACCTGTTATGAAGTAAGTGGATATTTTTTCAATTTATTTATAAGATTTTTTGTTTTGTTGTTTTTTGGTGTGTTGGTCTTATATGGAAAATGGTAACCCACGTAGCAGGCATTCTAAGACAAAAACAAAATGGCTTAAATCTAGATACACTTCCAACTCAATCTCTGTGATTTATCTAAATTCTGAAACTTTGGGGTGAAGTCATGGACATTGAAATTTTTTCTTCACTTTGTAAATGAAGGAGGTGTGAAGACTCAGTCTCCCCCTACACAAAATACATACCATTCATTGAAATATTCATTACCATTGACTTCAGGCCATTCACTTTATGTGCTATAGACTTTTTAATTTTTATTTTTTATAAACTGCATTTTGATTCATTGTACACAAATGGGGTGCATTATTTCGTTTCTATGGTTGAGCATAATGAAGATTCAAACCATTCATGTAATCATACATGTATATAGGGTAATGATTAATATTTATTTTGGACAATTTGGAATTCTACATCAAGAGTTCAAAGAAGGGGTAATCCTCTATAGTTTATTATTTTTATTTTATACCATTTGATCAATTGGAAAGTAATGGAATAGCTAAAATTAATATCATTTGAGAGCAAAAAATTTTCAGGTATTTAGTAAAGACTGGACTTTTTTCATATACACTAGAAAATGTATATAATATCATCCTAAAAGGGTATAATTTAAGAACTAAAGGAAATGTCACAGACTTATATAGCTGGTGGAGATTACTAAAGGTCATCTAGCCCATATTCTCCTTCCTTTAGAAAAACTTAAACCTAAATCTTCCCTGATGGCTCTTACTTCTAAAAACAGCTTGTGATTCTATGACCTCACTATAAATATATACGTAGGTTCCTCCACTGTTTGAAAGGTCTGGCTTTTATCTGCTCTAAATCACCTCACACACCTTCTTGAGCATATTAAGACCTTTACATAAACCTCAACTAAATTAATCCTGTACTTATGAAGAATAATGCTATTATGTTCTGACTCATTTAAATCACAGATAGGTATAATTCTATCTACATTAAATCACCTCCTCTTTCTGGTGTTGAGTTGGTGGTACAGAAACTGCTGCAACTAGGATGAAGATGAGTCAGATGTGTGTCAATCCCGATTCCTCTTTCTGTGGTTATAATTCTCAATTTCATTTACAATTGGATTTGTGACTACATAGTAGAATCCTGACTAATGAGATTTGTATGCCTGGCCTTAATTGAGCTGTGATATAAACAAAAAGAGAAATTTGTCTTTGACCATGGAGCTTTTGGGAGTTAAACAGGTTTATTCTGTCCTAACACTATAGATATTCTTAAAATATTCTTAAAATTTAAATACATGGTTATGTATTTAAATGTTTACCATAAAATACAATTATTTCCAGATTTTGGAATCTGGAAAATTGCTTGACTAGAATATTGAATAATTTGTTCTTTTTTTGTTTGTCAACCAAATAATAATCAACTTGAAATCATTTTTCCAACACGTTTTATAGAATATCTGTCAAACACAAAGTTTGGCAAAACTGAAATTCATGTTTTGAGTGAAGTGGGTCTCTAATCACTCATCTTCTGGATTGTTTTTCTCTCTTCTTTCTTTCTTTTGTTCATTTTTCTTTACAAAAATTAGCACTTTAAATAATATTTTTTAAATTAGACATAATAAAGGGGATTAAGTAAATAGAAAATCTTTAAAACTAAAAATGAATTTTTAATTACTCATCATTTTTACTCTATCTCCCAAATAGGATCTTCCTCCAAAGAATGTTTCAGTGAATTTCCTTATTAAAGCCATGTTTATACCCATGGAATGAAGTTGCCTTAAATAATTCAATGAAATCCAGAAATTAAATCTAAACTATTATATCTGTTTATTTAATAGTTTGGTGGGTGAACTATTAAGAAGCAAAAAGCATTCTCCTAAAGTGAATTAGTAGATGACTAAGTTTTTGTCATGTCACACCATACAAAGACATATAGAAAAAAGTTATTAAACCACTTCCACCTCTTCTCCAACTGAAAGGAAAACGAAAGTCAAAGGCATTCTTCCAACTAAATTTCCATGCTCATGAAAACATCTTCAAACCCAATTATACATGTTGATGTTTGAAATCTTCCATTCTTCCACACTAGTTATTTTTATTTCTACAAATAGTGCTACTCTCTAATGAATATGTCTGTAAAAAAGTTTGGTTTTATAAACTTTGGAACCCAGGAGACTTTCTTTTGTTTATTGTGCTGTATTAACATTGATGTTTTCATTGCTTTTGAATATTTCGGTAACTATCTGCAAGTTAAATGCTAATTAAATATTTTGGTATTTGCGGATCTCCAGCACCAGTCCAAGTCCTGCAGAGATGCTGCTGTGCCCCTGTGCAAATGCTGTACACTGCGGTTTCCCATCTACCAGTGGGTTGGGACACCTTCCTCTGCTGCTATCTTGGATGATCCTGGCACTGATGCCACCATCTTTAGTTGGGGCAGTTAACATCCTGGGACACCTGCCAAAGACTAGAAGCTCCTTGTCAAGTTACTTACAGGTTAGCCACTGCTGCTGCCACCAAATTGGAAAGTGGCCACTTATATCCAGGGATATCAGTCAGGTCCAGAAAGATCATCACTAAGGACCCAGAAGGTGCTTGGCTGCACCTGAGGTATCCCTACTAAGGTGTTAATTACCACCATCTTGCTACAGAGAGAGGAGAGAAATTTACAAGGAGTTGGTAGGTGGGAAAAGGGTGTGAGGGCATCTTGATCCAGACTTGTCCAGCCAACCAGGCCGGCCTCCATTGGCATCCCAGAGACAACTCTGGGAGCACTGGATAGGTCCCGGCACTCAGGCTTCAGGGAGAGAGTTTCCTGATTGGGAAGACAAAAGGGCAGAGGCAGGAGAGATACAATTTAGAGACTAAATTAGAGACCAGGGATTGTGGAGTCCAGAAGTGAGGAAAAGGGCTAAGACCAGGCTCCTGTGTCACACAAGTAGACTTCAAAGGAGAGTCCTGGGATACACTTTTACAAAGGAACTGGCAATTGCTATACCCTGCCTCCAGGAGTCTAGCCTCCAAGTCTAATCCTTCCACCTTAGTAACTGTCATCATCCTGAGGGTGGTGTTACAAGCAAACTCCAGACAACCCGTCTAGCAGAAGAGAAGGGAGGTAGAGAAGTGATTGAACTCTAACCAGAAAAATTGCACAATTTTTCTTAAAGAATCTTTTTTTTCCCTTTTCTCCCATTTTTTCCATTTTTTATTTCCTGTTCTCACATCTCCATTCTCTTTGAAATTAAGTACCTTTCATGCATTAGGCTACTGAAGACTGGGAGGTTTGAATAGCATATTACAATTTTGTGGTAGATTTTTTTTTAATTTTAATTTTAATTTTTAATTTTTCTCACTCCATTTTCCTCTTATTTATCTGTTTCCTCAGAGTCTCTTTCTTCTTTTTCTCATGCTAACAACAAACTTCTTTTGATTCCATTTTCACTCTTCCTATTATCTAATACCTCTATATTCTCACTTCTTACCTCATTAACATTACATCCTACTCCCCTCCCCACCCTTTTGTCCACTATTGGAAGTTGTACACTTTATTACAAACCTATTGTTTATGTTGTAGATAATAATCAAATTCATCATCTCTGTTTATTATAATACTGTTAAAATATTAATGGGGCTCTTTGGTTTAAGGCTGCATATTGTTTTTATTGGGAACTGTTAATATTGATCTCCCACTTAAAGGTGAGGTATTGGAAAACTGCTGAGACACTACAAACCTATAGCGGGGAAACAGTAATACCTTGAATCCACACTGCTAAAGGGGAAGATACAGGAACAACATGATAAAATGAGGGAAGAAAATGCCCCAAACAAACCAAGATGCTATATTAATAGAATGCATTGACAGCTTGATAGAAAAAAATGTCTGAAAATGAATTCAGAATGTATATAATTAAAATGATCTGCAAAGTAAAGGATGAGATAAGGGAGCAAATACAAGCAATGATTACGCCAATAAACAGTTAAAAGAGCAGATGCAGGAAGCAAAAGATCATTTCAATAAGGGATAGAGATTCTGAAAAAACAAACAGAAATCCTTGAAATGAAGGAAACAAGAAACCAAATTAAAAACTCAATAGAAAACATCACCAACAAAATGGATCACTTGGAAGACAGAACCTCAGACCATGAAGACAAGATATTTAGTCTCAAAAATAAATTTGACCACACAGAGAAGATGGTAAGAAATCATGAAGAGAATCACCAAGAATTATAGGATAACATAAAAGACCAAATTTAAGAATTATTGGGATTGAGGAGACACAGAGATAAAAACCAAATAAATGAACAATCTATTCAATGAAATAATATCAGATAATTTCCCAAACCTGAAGAATGAAATGGAAAATAATATACAAGAGGCTTACAAGACACCAAATGTACAAAATTACAACAGACCCACAATAAGCCATATTATAATGAAAATGCCCAACATAAAAAAAAATAAAGATATAATTTTAAAGGTCTGGAGAGAAAAGTATCAGATTACATATAGGGAGGTATCTATATCTAATACGGATATCAGCAGATTTCTCAACCCAGATTCAAAAAACTAGGAGGTCCTCGAGCAACATATTTCAAGCTTTGAAAGAACATGGATGCCATCTAAGAATCTTATACCCAGCAAAACTAACCTTAAGATTTGTTGAGAAAATAAAATCCTTACTTGATAACAAAAGTTAAAAGAATTTATAAATAGAAACACTGCACTACAGAACATTCTCAGCAAAATATTCTGTGAGGAGGAAAGGAAAAATGACAATGTAAGTCAGCAAAGTGAGGAACTACACTAAAGGAAAAGCCAATCAAAGGAGAAACCAAGTCAAGTTTAAAATCAAAAATAAGTCAAAATGACCAAAATACAAATCTTATATCAAAAATAACCCTGAATATGAATGGTCCAAACTCATTAATCAAGAGAAGTAGACTGGCATATCAGATTTTAAAAAAGGCCCAACAATATACTGCCTTTAAGAACACATCTCATAGGAAAAGATATCCACAGCCTGAAGGTGAAAGGATGGGAAAAAAACATATCATATACATGGACCAAGTAAAAAAAAAAAAAAAAGCAGGGTTTTCCATCCTTAAATCAGATAAAGTGGACTTCAAACCAAAGTAAGTAAGAAGGGACAGGGAAGGACATAACATACTGCTTAAGGGAACCATAAATCAATAAGACATAATGATCATAAATATTTGTAGCCCCCAAAATGGAGAACTTATGTATGTCAAACAAAGTTTTCTCAATATCAGGAGTCAAATAGACCAGAACACAATAATACTGGGTGACTTTAACACACTCTCTCACCACTGGATAAATATTTCAAACAAAAATTTAAAAAAGAATTCATAGAACTCAATAATACAATCAATAATTTAGACTTAACAGACATATATAGAATATTCCATCTATCAACATGCAGATATACTTTTTTCTCAGCAGCACATATAGACCATATATTATGCCACAAATCAACACTAGCAAATGCAAAAAAAGTTGTACTCTATTTGTGTACAATGAATCAAAATGCAATCTGTTAAAAAAAATAAATAAAAAAGCCTACCAACCAAGAAAAGTTTGGGACCAGATGGATTCTCAACCAATTTTTACAAGACCTTCAAAGAAGAACTAAAACCAATTTCCTCGAAGTATTTCATGAAATAGAAATGGAAGGAACCCCTCCAAACTCATTCTATGTAGGGTGTATCACACCCTAATAAAAAAAAAACAAAGAAAACAAAGATGGGTCAAAGAAAGAAAACTTCAGCCCAATATCCCTGATGGATATATGTGCAAAAATTCTTAATAAAATTCTGGCAAACACATGCAAAAACATATTAAAAAGATAGTGCACCATGATCAAGTGGGGTTCATCACAGGATGCAAGGTTGGTTCAACATCTAGAAATCAATAGATGTAATTCATTACATCAATAGACTTAAAGTCAAGAATCATATGATTATTTCAATAGATGCAGAAAAAGCATTTGATAAAATACAGCACCCCTTCATGTTCAAAACACTAGAAAAAATAGGGATAGTAGGAATATACTTCAACTTTGCAAAAACTGTCTATGCTAAGCCCAAGACCAACATAATTCTAAATGTAGAAAAACTGAAAGCATTACCTCTAAAAACTGGAACAAGGCAGGTATACCTTCTTTCAACACTTCTATTCAACACCATCCTGAAAACTCTAGCCAGAGCAATTTGACAGGTCAAAGAAATTAAAGGGTTACAAATAGGAAAAGAAGAGCTCAAACTTTCACTGTTTGCCAATGACATGATTCTATATTTGGAGGATCCAAAAAACATGTCATTTGTAGGTAATTGAATGTAGTTGAAGAATATCATGCTACGTGAAATAAACCAATCCCCCAAAACCAAAGGCCAAATGTTTTCTCTGATAAGTGAATGCTGATATATAATGGGGCAGGGGTGAGAGGTAAGGGAAGAATAGAGGAACATTGGATTGTGTAGAGGGAAATGAGGTGAGGGGAGGAGGCAAGGGGAAGAGAAGATGGTGAAATGAGACAAATATCATTACCCCGTGTACATGTATGATTACAAGAATAATGTGACTTTACATCGTATATGACCAGAGAAATGAAAAGTTGTTCTTCATTTGTGTACAATGAATCAAAATGCATTTTGGTGTCATGTGTAACTAAACAGAACAAACAATAAAAACAAATAAATAAATATATATATTCAAACTGGTTGCTTCTTAAATTGAGAAACTGAATTATATATGAGAGCTAGATTATGATTATGTGTTTTAAGGAATATTTGTTCTATCACTCATTGTGTGTGACATAGACTATTACTTTATTATTTCATTGAGGGGTAGAGAATTTGACAAAAAGTTGCCAAAGGATCTATCATTCAAAAACTTGTCTTTATCTCTTATATTATCATTAGTAATTTAAACAAAATTTCACAAATTTCCTTATAATAGCTTTACTCATACTCATGAAAACTCAGAATGCTGTCAATAGATAAAAGCATACCTAATCTTTCATAAATCCAAAGACATATTATTCAGCATTAAAAGAAATGAACTATCAAGCTGTGAAAACATGTAGGTGAATGAAAAAGTGAAAGAAACCAATCTGAAAAGGTTACATAGTATGTGATTCTGGAAAAGATAAAACTCTGTCCTCAGTAAAAAGATCAGTGGCTGCCAGAGGTTGAAAAGAAGGGTGACTAGACAAAGCACAGAAAATTTTTAGGGCTGTGGATTATTCTGTATTGTATTATAATGGTGGATGCTTATCTTAATACACTTACTTAAACAGAGAATATATAGTGCTGAGAGTGAACCCTAACGTAAATTATGGGTTATGGGAAATTATGATATGCCAATGTACTTTAACCAATTATAACAAATGAACTACTACTGTGGAAGATCTTGATAATTGTAGAGGATGCACATGTGTGGAAAGGACATACATGGGAAAGCTCTGTATTAGTCTGTCAAGTTTGTAGTAAGCTTAAACTGGTTCTAAAATAATTAAATCTCTAGAGAAAAATCTCTAGAGATTTTTAATTAAATCTCTAGAGAAAAAAGTCCCTTTGGGCATAACCCAGTTTAAATGTGTGCTATGGGGTTTTAGTTGTGTGTTTATTTTTGTTTCTGATTTTGTTTTTTGATCTTTGAGACTTTATTTTTTCTTGCCAGCTATGACATAAATTTTTAAAAATAATCTATTATTTCATTGACTTTATACTTCAAGGGTTTTTAAGATATTCCCTTTTTACTAAAAAATAGAATTACCAAATATGAACTGTATCTTGTTTACTTTAAAAATTTTTTTAATTTAATTTTTTGTTTAGTTATACATGACAGTAAAGTATATTTTGACATATCATACATACACGGAGTGTAACTTCTCATTTTCATGGTTGTACATGATGTGGAGTTATACTGGTCATGTGATCATATATGAACATAGGAAAGTTATGTCCAATTCATTCTACTGTCTTTCCCATTCCCATCCTCCCTTTCTTCCCCTAACTCCCCCCTGTCTAATCTGGTGAACCTCCACTTCTTTCTCCCCCCTGTCTATTGTGAGTCAGCATCCAAATATCAGAGAGAACATTCGGGTTTTGGATTTCTGAGATTGGTTTGTTTCACTTAGCATCATAGTCTCCAGTTCCATTAATTAACCAGCAAATGACATAATTTTATTCTTCTTTATGGCTGAGTAATATTCCATTTTATATATATATATATATATATATATATATATATATATATATATATCACATTTTCTTTATTCATTCATCTGTTGAATGGCACCTAGGCTGGTTCCATAGCTTAGCTATTGTGAATTGGTCTGCTATAAACATAGGTGTGGCAGTATCACTATAGTATGCTCATTTGAAGTCCTCTGGATATATACTGAGGAGTAGGATAACTGGGTCAAACGGTGGTTCCATTTCATGTTTTCTGAACTGTATTTTATTTGTAGATTCTAATTTTGGACCTTGGCAAGGTGCTTTGCATCTTAGAAGAGGAATACCAATCAATTTTAATTTCACCCTCAATATAAGGAAATATCCTTTTACATGATAGCATAGGAATTTAGGTGACAGTAATGATTTGAAGCTGATATTCTTTCAGTTATTTCTTCTCAAAATGTTCAGCTCTTAATCATAGGCAAGTGGCCTGGGTTAAATATTCAAAGGGATAATCAGTAGAAAGGAGATTCTGATGAATGGAATCACACAGTCCAAAAATTCATGTCCAACAGGAACCTCAGAATGTGACCTTATTTGGAAATTATATCTTTGCAAATGTAATTAATATAGGATAAAAATGAGTTTATCCAAGAGTGGGCTCTAAATCCAATGAGAATATCTTTTCAAGACAGAGAAAAGACCAATGAGAGACATCCTGAAAAAGATATTCCAAAGATAGAGGCAAACAATGAAATTATTTTGCCACAAGGGAAAGAACGGTGGAGTCACCAGACATGGAAGAGGCCAAGAGGGATTCTCTTAGAGCCTTTTTGGAACACGGCTTAGCAGATGCCTAGATTTTGGTCTTCTTACCTCCATAACTGTGAGAGAATATTCCTGTGTTGTTTTCATGTACTGTTTGTTGTAATTTATTATGGCACCTCTTGGAAACCAGTATGTAGAATTTGCAGGGGCCAAGCATATTAGCAAGATCATTCCCTGCTATCCAAGTTACAACAGCAAGACTCTTTGCTTATGGAGGAAGAAAAGAGACAGAGAAAAGGTAAACAGGGTCAACTAAGGAAGCAGTTAAGTGTGTCAGGAGAAGTGCTTTATGGTGAGGTTTACTTCCCTCTTATCCTGGTTTTAATATTCACTTTCTGTATGACCTTGGGCTAATTTTTTATTTCTCTGAATGTCAGTTTTCTAATCTCTGAAGTGAATAAAATAAACAGTTCTATTTCATATTTCATAGATTTCATTGAAAATTAAGTAAAATAATTAAACTCCAGCACTTGATACAAAAATGCCTGGTATATTTTAAAGGATTAATAAGCATCACTTTTACACTGCTATTACTACCAGGGCCACTGCTATTGTGTGTTTTTTATATGACATATACTATAGCAAATCCTGACTAAAAAAAGTGAATAAAAACAAGAGTCAATTTCTGCATTTTTCTGATCTTATTTTATTTCTTAGTTTTTCTCTCCTAGTGTGTGTGTATGTGTGTGTGTTGAGTTATACCATATATAATAAATAATAATTTCACAAGGGTCAGAATATATGGAGTATTTCAGAGTTACAATTTTACAAGAAGTGGCTTGGGATAGGCTTCATTGAAAAGGTGGTGTTTGACTAAATGCCAGCTGGAGGTGAAAAACAAGTCCATTTTATAGTTTCTATCTGTGTTTGCTCCTCAGCTTTCTACCCTTTCCGTTTAGCTGTCTGCTACAGGAGACTTATCTATGTGATTAAAGCATCAGCTCTTCACTCACTCTAATTTTAAATATAATTCAGTCAGGGAAGAGTCTGGATTTAATAATCACAAAAAGGAAGGAGTATAAAGTTGCACCTTTGCACTTTTGGCTACTTCTCCATAAGTTAACTCCTGCTGTCCATGTCCCTCAAGAAAAGCTCACCCCCCTCCTCAAGGTGACCTGTTGTATACTACTCTCTCCTCTTGTCATTATGCTTACTGGTCTTAATAGGTCCATTAGTGCTGGAGTGCTCCCCTGCCCCTTGCTCAGGTCTTAATAAGTGTTCTTGTTCCACATAAAATTTGCTCACTTTATATTCATATAAACGTGCCATCAGTTTCCCCTTAAGCCCCTTACATACATAGGTATATAGCTAGCAAATTAATATTATAGGCAGAAATGGGAAGAACAAAGACTGCAGTAGGTCTCTATGGTCAAGAAATAGTAAAAAGACCCATGTGGTCAAAATAGATTAAATGTGAGGAAAAGTAGTAATTAGTGAAGTCAGAGTAGTAATAAGTGCCAGATTAAGAAAGGTTTTGTGGACCAATATAAATAAATATTTGGGTTATATTATTAATGAAAAGGGAAGTCATCAAAAAATTTTGAGCACATGAGTGGCAAGGTATAAATTATTAACAGAATTACTCTCAGTTCTCCTTTCAGAATAAACTAAATAAGGAATGGATTAGAAATAGTAAAACCAGGACAGAAATAGTAAATTCAGGAAAGAAATGATGATAGATCCAACCTGGATGGTAGCAGTAATGGTGGTAAGCAGTGACCAGATTTGAGCTCTATTTTGAAGACAGAGGCAATAAGATTTTTCTGTCACATTGAATATGTGGCATGAAACAGGTGTCAGCAATGCCATCGAGCTCTTTAACCTGGAAAACTTAAGTTATTGCTTCTGAGATGAGTTTGAGGGTGGGGAGAAAGAATGTACCATGAGTTTTAAAAACCTAGTGCACTTCCAAGTGGTTATGGTAAGAAATAATTGGCCATGAGAGCTCGGAGACATCCAGGATTAAGCATACTTTGAGAGTTCGTTGGTACATACATAGCCTGAAAATCCATCAACACTGATTAAAACTGAGAAGGGAGAGAGTGAAGAATAAAAGTAAAGTATCCATGGGGCAAATCAAATTTTTAGAAACCCAAAGTCCTTTTATTCAAAGTATGTCTGCCATCCTTTGCCCGGGCCTATGCAGTGTACAGATGTTGAGGATTTCCAGTGTGTTTCATTTCATATATGCAGAAATTCAGGGAAAAGGTCCTTTCCCCTATTTATTTTTGTAAGCTTATTCTCAGATTTTATATCTGTAATGAAACTGCATTACCCCGATGTCTATTTCATATTCACCATTTTAAACTATGGCTAACTTCAAAGGCACCTCAAGCAAAAGAAAAATGACATCTTCATTGCTTTTATTGGTTTCCTATATAAAGAGGCTTAACTATGATTTTCAGCATATAAATAAATTCCTTGAAGAGAGTCCACAGATATTTCTTTCTTTGAGATTTCTTTACTTTTGAAGCTTTTGAAACATTTCTTACGTGAGTACTTAAAAATTAAGGCTTTTGTTCATTTTGAACAGTTGCCAGGTTATGATGATCCCAATCTGTTTTGGGTACAACCTTTTTTTTTGTAAAGTATTCATTTGTTACACAGATTTTATTTTTCTCAAAAGATTCTATTCTTTAGTTCTCTTTCATTGATGTTCTTTTGTATTGAGAGTTGTTTTTGCAATTCTGTCCTTGAAATTTATTTTTAAGCTTAATTTTAAATGTAGCTGATAAAAAACACAGCATCATTAGAAAGCCTAAGATCTAGTGTTAGTACATTTGTCAAGGAATAGAATATTATCAACATCCCCCCTCAAATCCACTTTTTCCTCTTTCTAGTCATTACGTTTACTATCTTGACTTAGCATTAATACATGATTTTGTATAAGGCAGGCATATCACTTTTGCTTCTGATTTCTTTCACTAAATGTTTTGCTTATGTAGTTTACTCACATTGTTGTATGTAGTTATGATGTTGTGTAGCAATCTATCATGAGATTATTCCACAATTTAATTATTCACTCTTATCTTGGTGGACATCTCAGAAGTTTACTCCATGAGCTATTTGAAGTGTATAAATATACATTTCAACACTTTTTGTGATAAATGCCACATTTCTGTTCTATTCACGTAGTCTAAAGAATGGAATTTCTAAATTGGAAGGCAGAATATAGTCCGTAAGCAAAAATAATCAAAAACTGGAGCAGACCTCGGATGAGCAAGCGCTCCTTATTAAGCAGCTGTGGAATGGCATATTTTCAGGGGAGTAAATGGCAACTGGTTATAAGAGGGGCATTTTTTAATAGGTTTTAATGAAAGTTAATCATAGCAGAATGTTTAGTTTGACTTAATCTTTAGAGACTTGTGTAGTTAGGAAACTAGTTGTGCAGGTTAAAAAATCTAACTCAGAAAAACAACTGTAAAAGCCCAAAATCCACTGATACTGGGATGAAAATCCAGAGCCCAGAGTCCCTCCTTTGCCTTCTCCAGCAGGATCCATTGTCACTGGAAAAGGATGAAAGCCCAGAGCCCCGGGCCATTGTTTGCCTTCCCCTCCTCCCATCACACTGTCCTCCTTTTATCTCTGGGGACATTCATTTCCCTTTTCTTGGGAGATGTTATTTTCCATACCCTTCAGTCTGTAAATATTAACAAATAATCTTCAAACATAGTAGTACCAATTCAAACTCCTCCCAGAAACGTATAGAGTATCAATTGCTCTGTTTCTGTACCATCAGTCAGAATATGTCATCTTTTTCATTTTAGTTAATTTGTAGATGTTGTTCAGATGTGTTTTTAATTCATAGTTTTTGGACAAATGAAGGTTTGAATATTTTTTACATATTTATTGACCATCTGGATGCTCTATTATGATATACATGTTCAAATGTTTTGTTCACTTCCCTCATATACCTTCTGTTTGTTATTTAGTGATTTTCAGAAAGGCATTCGTTTTTAGAAACATTTACTTTGCTGTATTGTGGGTTGTCACCATGAAAATGTCAGGTCAAGATTAATAGAAATATCCAAAATAAAGATAAAAGGTCAATGTTCCAAGCATAGAGGTTACAGATGAGGCCATGGAAATAAATATAGTATAATAAAAATAATGTAGAGAATATGAAAAAAAAAAAAAAAAAAAACCAACCAAAAAACAAAAACCACCAGAAATGTTTTAGAAGCAGCTGGGACCGAAAAAAAGGAAAATACAAAAAAGCCTACAATGACAACTGAGCAGGAATTTCCAGGTAGACCCTGGGAGCTCTAAGATTTGCTCTGCCAGTCTGACATTGCTATTGTAGTTAAATACAAAGCTTTCATGTTCAAATAAGGCTCATTCATCACTGACCTTCATGTGGCCTTCTGCAAACTCACAAAGGAGTCCTTTGAGCTCTGTGCTTCTGAAAAGTTCCCTTTTTTTTTTTTTTTTTGTCCTTGCTGTTGCAATACCAATCACAAACTCAAAATTGCAATTTGCATTCCATGCTATTGATACTAATCTCATCAGCCCAGTTATTTCTTACAACATTCACCATTGGAATCCCAATACTACAAGGTTAGCCCTCCTCATGTGCATGTGTATGCCTCAATGGATCATTGTTTGGACTTCATTCTCCTGGGGATCTCCTCATAATCTATGACTTTAAATTTCATAATCTAAGTATTATTCTAATTATTCTCAGACATATCTCTAGTCATCCTCTTTTGAAAAATGTATTCATAAAACAGTAAGATAGCTACTGAGACACCACCACACCATTTTCTTTTCTCATCAAAACTTTGTACATTGGAAGAGAGAGAATCAGAACATTTCTCACAGTGGACTCTCAGGTCATCTCCCAAGTTCTGTATAAATAAAGGCCACAATTTATTATATTAAAATATGACTTTAATCACATCATTTTGTACCCAAATCTTTATTATGATTTTCCATCTTACTCAAAGTACAAAAACAACAACAAAAACAAAAACAAACTCACCTCAAACTCAGACCCATCCTTCGATATTTTCATAATTTTGTTCCTTTCCTCTTATTTTCTACAAATCCATTCACTTAAATTCTTTTCCTTATTCATCCTACTTTAGCCACATTGGCCTTCTTGATTTCCCTAAATGTCCAAAAGATCTCTGAGGCTTTTCTGGAGAGCTAAACCCTGTGCCTAGGGTTCACTTTCCCTAGGAAACTGTACATAAAATTTCAGTCATTCCTTCAGGTCAAATTCAATTTTATCAGGAAAGTCTTTACTGATGATCTCATCTGAAGTATCATCCCCATTTCACTATCTCCTTACATTGTGTTATCTTTTCTACTCTCAAAATTAGAAAGTGTGAGCTGAATGATTTATTTCATTTGATTATTTTCTGTTTTTGTGGTGCCGGGATCAAACTCAGGGCCTCACACATGTAAGGCAAACCCTTTATCACTGAGCTATATTTCCAACTCAGGATAAGTTATTGAATACCAGAAAATTAACACAATTTTGTTGACTTCATTCATATATGAAACAAAGAGGGAATAAGGCAATATGTTGGGAATGTAAGAGACACAAATTATGATATAGGTACAACTTTTAGCTGTAATCACAAATGACGGTGCAAAGATGATATGAAGATCGGTGACAGACAAAGGATTCCAGGATAATTGGAATTATTTAATGTGCTTATACTTCAGAAAATGAATCATCCAAAGTCCACAAACAACAAATGATAATGTGAAAAAAGAATGGTTGAGGTAAGATGGGTAAATAAATACTGAAAGGAGGGACAAAATGACAATAGGGACGTTTGGCTTTTCTAAATCAGTTAAACTGTTTATCATTAAATTCTTCCTAGAAAACTCTGAAATCTCCAAGTGAAAGGAAAAAATAATAAACTCACATAAATGTAAGTGTCTTAGACTTCAAGAACCTTAGTGTAGTTTTATATAAATTTACTTAAAAATAAGAAATCAAGATGAAAACTTCAGGTTTTTAATTTCAAAATAGATGAAGTATGATTTTACCCATGACATAAAAAAATCATCTTTATCATTCAGAATGTTCAAACATGAATAAAGTGTACTGTTTAAATTGCCAAGGCTCTTAGGTACCATGAACTAATGCAAAATTCAACATGGCCTGGAGAAAGTTTAGTTCATTAACTCAAACTGTAACATTTTAATAGAACTGCATAAGAGTTAACCTGCAATAACAGATGCATCTAAACACTGTTTTGATCCCTAGGTTACATCAAAGGCTGAAAGCAGCATTAATGGAAAAACTAGCGAAATCTGAATACAGTCTTTAGCTTACTTAATATTATCCCAATAGTAATGAACAAATGAGCCATGAAATGTAACATTAGTTTTAGAGGAAACTGGTTGAAACATATACAGGAACCTCTGCATTATATTTTAAAATTTATTGAAACTATAGGGTTATTTTAAAATAAAAATATTTAAAAACCTACAGTTGTGTGAAATATTTTTCAATTTTAAAGTATAGTAATCAATATTTATAAGAAAAAAGTTGGATTATAGGTTTAACAGTCTTATAACTCTTAAAAATGTGATTCAAACTTTATTTTTAATATCGTGATCCACATAAATAGCAAAAGCAATTTTTTTTGTTTTTATTTTGGTTGTGTTTATGCTTTGCTACTGTGGTCTCAGTAGCAAGAAACTTTGAACATACTGAATATACCCAACAAACAAATAAATATTTTAAAACAAATATGTTCATTAGTGCATTATATTTATACACAATAGCAGGCTTCATTTTGACATATTCATACATGCATACAATATAATTTGCTCCATTTAAAATGCTAGTACTTGAACTTTCCCTTCCCTTGTCTCTCCCCCTGTTGCACATCCTCTTTTCTTTACTGACCTTCCTTCTATGTATTTACCATTTTATTTTTAATTGGTGTTTTATAGATATATACCTAAAGGTGAAATTCACTGTGGTATATTCATATATGTACATAGCAAAATTTGGTCAATTTCTTTCCACATTTCCTCCCTTTTCTGGTCCCTCCATTCTCTTACTCTCAATCCCCTTTCTCTATTCCACTGGTCACCATTATATCTTTATGAGAACCCACTCCTCCACCTTTATTTTTCTTATTTCATTCTAGCTGCTGCATTTGGAAGCAGGCACTTGACCCTTGACTTTCTAAGTCTGGCTTACTTCACTTATGACATTGTTCTTTAGTTCCTTTCATTCACCAACCCATGACAGAATAAAGAAAGAAATTCTTTATTACTGACTAAAACTCCATTGTATATATATCCATTTGTCTGTTGACAGGCATCTGGACTGGTTCCATAAATTGGCTATTGTGAATTATGCTACTATAACTGTATGCATGTATCAGTGTTGTATGCTGATTTTAGTTCTTTTAGATAAATACCAAGGAGTGGGATGGCTGTGTCATGGTAGTTACAGTACTAGTCTTTTAAGAAATTTCTACATTGCTTTCAAAAGTGGTCATACTAATTTGCAGTCCCATCAAAAATATACAGGTTACCTTTATCCCCCACACCAGCATATGTTGTTATTTGTATTCTTGATAACTGCCTTTTTAATTGGAATGAAACAAAATTCTTAATGTAGGTTTGATTTGAATTCCCTTTATTGCTAAGGATGTTGATCAATTTTACTGTATTTGTTGACCATTTGTATTTCTTTTGAAAAATATCTTTTTAGTTCTGTTGCCCATTATTTGATTTGGTTATTTGCTTTTTATTTTCTTTTTGGTGTTAAATGCTTTGAATTATTTGAACATTAATTCCCTGTTGCAAGATTAACTGGCAAAGATTTTTGTCCATTCAGTAGGCTATTTATTTATTTTTTTATTGTTGTTGTTTCTGTGCAGAAGCTTTTTTAATTTCATGCTGTGCTACTTGATAATTCTTGGTTTTATTTCTTGAGTTTTAGGAGTCTAACTATGAAAGTTGGTGCCTGTATCGATATGTTGGAGCATTGACCCCATGTTTTCTTCTAGTAGTTATTGTGTTTGTGGTCTAATTCTTAGGTTTTATATCCACTTTGAGTTGGTTTTTGTGCAAGGTGAGAAATAGGGATCTAGTTACGTTCTTCTACATATGGATATCCAGTTTTCCCAGCACCATTTGTTCAAAAAGATACCTTTTCTCCAAGGAATGTTTTTGGCATCTTTGTGACTGTTCAGATGACTGTATCTATGTGGATTTGTCCCTGTGTTCTGATCCACTGATATTTGTTTTGATTCCAGTACTATGTTGTATTTGTTACTGTACCTCTGTGATATAAATTGAGATCAGGTATTGTGTCACTTCCAGCATTGCTATGGAACTTTTAAAACCAATTTTTTTTTTTTTTTTATGATAAGGAAACTTGTAAGGTATAACTATAAAACTTTGTAAACACATAAGTAGAGTTTGTGAAATCTATACATGGGTTAAATCCTTATCTCCCACCTTTTTGGCAGAAAGGACCAAGCAGTATTTTTACCTTAGACTCAAAAGATTGTTACAAGTTATATTTTCCTCTTCCCCTCCCCCTATCAGATAATTCCCAGTGGTAATTCTAAAGACAATTTTAAATATCCATGCTGCATTTTTTAGTCATCTGGGGTAATCAGAGGCAGAGCTATTAGTGATGTTTTGTGCAACAAATCTTAGACAATTATAGGTTTATTTTCCTTTTTCTAGAGTATTTAAAAGAAAGTGCTGAGAAGTTGTATACAAAATGGTATAAAATTTTAGTCTTGCAGGATATATAAATTCTATAAACATCTCATACAACCTTATACCTATAATTAGCAATAATGTATTGTGAACCAAAAATTTAAGAGGGCATATCTTATGTTTTATCATTTGAAAAGTTCAATCATTTTAATAATCAAACATGGGAGAGTGATTTATCATATTTAAAATATTTTTTGTTTAAGAACATAGTACTAAAACTGTATGGCATCCATTATGTTCAACTGAAAATAATATCAAGGAAAAAACTTTCTGCTGTAACAGAAACATCAATTTTTTTATAGACAGCATATTATCAATAAACTTATTCATAAAATATTATTCTACAGAATAATATATATTGGAGCCCACCTACCCCTCCACCAAGGTCAGATGCTGGCACTGAGCCCCCCAGCCGGCTCCCACACTGAGGGGCGAGGCCAGGAGCTAAACTTGACTGCCTGCTTCCCCTACTTCTGAGGGATGCAGTGCCTGCCTCTGTGCTGACTCAGCGCATCCTCACTGGGGCTCCCCAGTTTCTTTGGAGGCTGATGCAGGAATTTTGAATTATTCTTGAGGGCATGGCCATCATCATTGGAAGGCCGGCTCCCTTCCTGAGACACCTACAGGAGACTGGGGGCCCTTTTACAGGTACCTCTATTTACTCACATTCTACACCCTTCCCCATCCAATTATTCACAACTAGAAATTCTGTAAATAGTAATTGAACTGATCCTATTTATTTTAATAATGTTAAAGTCTTTATAGGGGCTATCTGGTTCAGGGCTACATTTTCTCTATGTTGGGTGCTACTAGTATTGATCTTTCCTTCAAAGGAGAGGTAGTGGAAAACTGCAGGGTCATAATGAGCCTGCAGAGGGGGACTTGAGTATCTCTGATCTTCACTGCTAGAAGGGAATATACAGAAACAATATGAAAAAACAGGGGGAAAAGGTGTCCCTAACAAACCAAGATGCTATTGTGATAGAATCCAAAGACAGCAAAGCAGTAGAAATGATAGAAAAAGAGTTTAGGATCTGCATAATTAAAATCATCTGTGAAGCAAAAGATGAGATAAGAGAGCAAATTCAGGCAATGCATGACCATTCCAGTAAACAGTTAAAACAGAAAATGCAGAAAGCAAAATAACACTTCAATAAAGAGATAGAGATTCTGAAAAAAAAAAAAAAAAAACAAACAGAAATACTTGAAAGAAACAATAAGCCAAATTAAAAAAATAGAAAACATCACCAACAGAATAGACCTCGTGGAAGACAGAATCTCAGACAATGAAGACAAAACATTTAATCTTGAAAATAAAGTTGGACAAACTGAGAAGATATTAAGAAGTCATAAACAGAACCTCCAAGAATTACAGGATATCATGAAAAGACTAAATTTAAGAATTATTGGGATTGAGGAAGGCACAGAGAAACAAACCAGAGGCATGAACAACCTGTTCAATGAAATAATATCAGAACATTTCCCAAACCTGAAAAATGAAATGGAAAGTCAAATACAAAAGGCTTACAGAATACCAGGTGCACAAAATTACAACAAAGGCACAATATAATGAACATAACTCACATACAAAATAAAGATAGGTTTTAAAGGCTGTGAGAGAAAAGCATCAGATTACATATAGGGAAAACCAATACATATATCAGCAGATTTCTCAGCCCAGACTCTAAAAGCAAGAGGACCTGAAACAAAATATTTCAAGCTCTGAAAGAACATGGATGCCAACCAAGAATCCTATACCCAGAAAAACTAACCTTCAGATTTGACAATGAAATGAAATCTTTCCATGATAAACAAAAGTTGAAATAATTTACATATAGGAAGCCTGCCTGTAGGACATTCTCAGCAAAATATTTCATGAGGAGGGAGTGAAAAGCAACAATACAAGTCAGCATAGGGTGGAATTACCCTAAAGGAAAAGTCAATGAAAGAACAAGTAAAAAACCAAATATACAACAAAATGACCAGGAATACAAACCATATCTCAGTAATAACCCTGAATGTCAATGGCCTTAGTGCAATAATCAAAAGACATAGACTGGCAGATTGGATTAAGACAATATGTTGCCTTCAAGAGTCTCATCTCATAGAAAAAGACATCCACAGACTAAAGGTGAAAGGATGGGGAAAAGCATACCATGCACATGGACCCAGTAAAAAAGCAGGGGTCTCTATTCTCATATCAGATAAAATGGACCTCAAATCTAAGTTTGTCAGAAGGGATAAAGAAGGACATTTTGTACTACTTAAGGGAATCATAAATCAGTAAGATATAACAATTTTAAATATCTGTGCCCAAAACAATGGAGCATCTACATATATCAAAAATACCCTTCTTAATTTTAAGAATCAAATAGACCAAAACACATTAATAGTGGGGGACTTTAACACACCACTCTCACCACTGGATAGATCCTCCAAATAAAAACTGAACAAAGAAACTATAGAACTAAATACTACAATCAATGATATAGACTTAATGGATATTTACAGAATATTTCACCCATCATCAAGCAAAGATACTTTCTTCTCAGTAGCTCATGGATCCTTCTCCAAAATAGACCATATGCTATGCCACAAAGAAGCCATTAGTAAATACAAAAAATAGAGATACTACTCTGTGTCCTATCAGACCATAATGGAATGCAATTAGAAATGAATGATAAAATAACAAACAAAAACTACTCATATACCTGGAGACTAAATAATATGCTATTGAATGATGCAATGATAACAGAAGACATAAGGGAAGAAATAAAAAAGAAATTCTTAGAGGTAAATGAGAACAATGAACAACATATCAAAATCTCTGGGACACTCTGAAAGCAGTACTAAGAAGAAAGTTCATTGCATTGAGCTCATATATTAAAAAAATAAAAAGTCAATAACTAAATGACCTAATATTACATCTCAAAGCCCTAGAAAAAGAAGAACAGATCAACACCAAAAATAGTAGAAAACAGGAAATAATTAAAATCAGAGCTGAAATCAATGAAATTCAAATAAGAGAAACAGTTCAAAAAATTGACAAAACAAAAAGTTGGTTCTTGGGAAAAGTAAACAGAATCAATAAACTCCTAGTCACACTAACAAAAAAAAGGAGAAAGAAAACTCATATTACTAGAATTCGTGATGAAAAAGAAAAATCACAACAGACACCATTGAAATACACAACATAATTAGAAGCTACTTTGAAAATTTATACTCCAACAAATTAGAAATTATTGAATACATTGACAAATTTTTAGAGATTTATGATACTCCCAAACTGAATCAGGAAGATGTACATAATCTAAAGAGACCAATTTCAAGCACCGAAATAGAAGAAGCCATCAAAAGCCTACCAACCAAGAAAAGCCCAGGACCAGAGGGATTTTCAAACAAACTCTACACGGCCTTTAAAGAAGAACTGATATCAACACTCCTCATAGTATTCCAGGAAATAGAAAAGGAGGGAACCCTCCCAAATTCATTCTATGAGGCTAGTATCACTCAGATACCAAAACCAAAGGCAAAAATCCTTAACAAAATACTGGCAAATCATATAAAAAATATATTAAAAAGGCAGTGCATCATGATCAAGTGGGGTTTATTCCAGGGATGCAAGGTTGGTTCAACATCCAGAAATCAATAAATGTAATTCATCACATCATAGACTTAAAGTTAAGAATCACAGGATTATTTCAATAGATGCTGAGAAAGCATTTGACAAACTACAACACCCCTTTATGCTTAAAACACTAGAAAAAATAGGGATAGCAGGAACATACCTCAACATTGTAAGGGCTATTTATGCTAAGCCCACAGCCAACATCATTCTTAATGGAGAAAATCTGAAAGCATTTCCTCTAAAAACTGGAACAACTTTCACCACTTCTATTCAACATCATCCTTGAAACACTAGCAAGAGCAATTAGACAGACCAAAGAAATTAAAGGGAAATTTAATTAAACAAAGAGGAAAAGAAGAACTAAAGCTGTCACTATTTGCTGATGACATGATTCTATATTTAGAAGATCCAAAAAACTCCACTAGTAAACTTCTAGAACTAATAAGTGAATTCAGCAAAGTAGCAGAATATAAAATCAATATGCATAAATCTAATGCATTTCTATTCATAAGTGATGAATCCTCTGCAAGAAAAATTAGGAAAACCATTCCATTCACAGTAGCCTCAAAAACTAAAATACTTGGGAATTAATCTAACAAAAGAGGTGAAAGACCTCTACTATGAAAACTACAGAACATTAAAGAAAAAAATTGAAGAAAACCTTTGAAGATGGAAAGATCTCCCATGTTCTTGGATAGGCAGAACTAACATTGTCAAAATCGCCATTCTACCAAAGGAACTATACAGATTCAATGCAATTCAAATTAATATCCCTATGGCATTCCTCATAGAAATAGAGAAAGCAATCATGAACTTCATCTGGAAGAACAAGAGACCACAAATTGTCAAAACACTCCTGAGTAGAAAAAGTGAAACAGGAGGTATCACAATACTAGGCATTAAACTATACCAGAGAGCAATAGTAACAAAAACAGCATGGTATTGGCACCAAAATAGACAGGAAGACCAATGGTACAGAATAGAAGACACAGAGACAAAACCACATAAATACGGTCACCTCATACTAGACAAAGGAGCCAAAAACATACAATGGAGAAAAGATAGCCTGTTCAACAAATGGTGCTGGCAAAACTGCATTTATGCAGTAAAATGAAATTAAACCTCTATCTCTCACCCTGCACAAAACTCAACTCAAAATGGATCAAAGACATAGGAATTAGACCAGAGACCCTGCACCTAATAGAAGACAAAGTAGACTCAAATCTTCATCTTGTTGACTTAGGATCAGACTTCCTCAACGAGACTCCCAAAGCACAAGAAATAAAAGCAAGAATCAATAAATGGCATGGACTCAAGCTAAAAAGCTTTTTCTCAGCAAAGGATACAATCAAGAATGTGAAGAGGGAGCCTACAGAGTGGGAGAAAATCTTTTCCACATGCACTTCAGATAGAGCCCTTATCTCCAAAATTTATAAAGAACTTACAAAACTTTACACCAAAAATACAAAGAACCCAATCAATAAATGAACCAAGGAACTGGACAGACACTTTACGGAAGACACACAGGCAATTAATAAGTGTATGAAAAAGCGTTTAACATCTCTAGTAATTTGAGAAATGCAAATTAAAACAACTCTAAGATTCCATCTTACTCCAATTAAAATGGCTATTATCAAGAACACAAACAATAATAGATGTTGGCATGGATGTGGGGAAAAATACACTCTTTTACATTGCTGGTGGAGTTGCAAATTGGTGCAGCCACTCTGGAAAGCAGTGTGGGGAATCCTCAGAACACTTTGAATGGACCCACCTTTTGACCCAGTTATCCCACTCCTCGGTTTATACCCAAAGGACTTAAAATCAGCAAACTATAGTAACAGAGCCACATCAATGTTTATAGCAGCTCAGTTCACAATAGCTAGATTGTGGAACCAACCTAGGCGCCCTCAACTGATGAATGGATAAAGAAACTCTGATATAGATACACAATGGAATACTATTCAGCCATAAAGAAGAATAATATTATGACATTTGAAAATAAATGGATGGAATTGGAGAATATCATGCCTAGTGAAATAAGCCAATCGCAAAACCCAAAGGCCGAATATTTTCCCTGATAAGTGGAGAATCATATATAATGGGGTGGGGGTGGGGGGAGTGATAGAAGAATGGGGCAACTTTAGATGATGTAAAAGGAAATGAGAGGGAGGGGGGTATGAAAAATGGTGGAATGAGACAGACATCATTACCCTATGTACATGTATGATTACATGAATGGTATGAATCTACATTGTGTACAACCACAGAAATGAAATTATGTACCCCATTTGTATACAATGAGTCAAAATGCAGTCTGTAAAAAAAATTAAAAGAATAATATATATCAAAGTATACATTCAAAACTAAAAAGTCCATTAGTAACTCAATTTAAAATTTCAAGAAAATAATTTTTTTTATTTTTTATTTTTATAGACTGCACACCACTGCATTAACTTTATTGGGATCATATCCATTTCTATTACATTTTACAAGTTCTTATAATTATCTACTTTAATGGGTAAACAGAAATTAACTTGACTTTCATGAACTTCATATTATGCTGTGTCTAAAGAGAATAAGTTAAAACTCAACCAAATGTTGACATAACTTTATAACCTAAACTATAAGTTTTGGATTTTGAATCAGAGTTATTTCCAGTATTTAAAGATAATTAAAACAGACATTATTCCTACATTTGATGAAAACCATAGAAGTTGAGTTTATAATATAGTAGGACCATATAAAATGATCATATATGAATTAGCTATTTTCTACAGTTAGATAAAAAAAAAAAAACCTCAGAACAGTAGACTACTACTGATCCATAAATATATATAATGGCATTCTTTACTAGACAACTTTTGACTTGTTGTCATTTTAGCCTTTTATAAACTCAGCTTTGCTTAGTAATCCTCCTAATCCTCTTCATATTTTCTGCTTTCATACTTGTCATATGCCTTATTTTCTTCACTGATAACTTTTTTTTATCATTTTCTAATTCATCCATGCCATTCTTCTTTCTATTCTTAAATGACTTACTTTAGAGTAGACTCAGTGCATTACCTACAGAAATTTCTCCTTAATATATAAGGGACTGTGACTGTTAAATGATAATGGGTTAATGGCAAAAACAATGAGAACTTTTGCTATGATGTCATAGCTTTGAAGGAAAGGCCATGCTTTCTTTCAAAAATATAATTTTTGCTAATAACTATGAAATAAGAAATAAGATGGTTTGGGGAAGCAAGGATATTCATGACAGTTTTTTGGAATGTTGCTTGATAGCTACTTCATATAATTGTAAGATTATATGTGTAGTAGTGCAGCAGAAACCTTCAACGGAGGGTTCAAGTAGATAAATTTTAAGGCCTATTTTTGCACTGGTATTCTGACACATTCTAACTATTTCACTTGACAATGATTAATAATGAAATTTTTTAATACTTACATACTTAAGCAAATTTTACTATTGTTTTAAATTGTGTTTAGTTGCTCTAAAATATTTTATTACTATATTATCATAATTTCCTTTTTGCATGAAATACTTGGGTTAAAGTGAAGTTCTCCGATTTATATGTTTTATATACTTTTTAATATTATCAAAATACCATATAATAAAAATGTTATATTTAATTTCATAGTTCATTATCATTAATTATATATTGTCTCCATTCCAAAGTTTAACTTTATGTAAAGATCACAGTGACCATGCTTTCTCTGCATCTCTGTTCTCTCCCATAGGAAAAGTAGGTGTCACAGATGGATATGTTAATTGGAAGCAGGAAACATTAAGAAAAGAACATGTCATGTAATACACAAGCAATTAACTAATTTCAGCATCTTTAAAAATATGATCTATAGAAGGCATTGGATATGGCAAAAGATAAAAATGAAATGAGCGAAGGGAAAAGAGTAAAAGCATTATAAAAGGAGCCCTCTAATGGAGTTAACAGGTAGGATGCTTATGACATTTATTAATTCCTGTCACTTCATAGGCACGCCAACTCTACAACACTAGCAGAAATCATTTTAGAACTTAAACACAAGCCTTATGCACACGTACACAACAGTTTGTATAGCATCATATTTGTTTCCAGAATTCAGTACAACTATTATCCTTGATTGAATACAGTCTGAGTGACTGAGGCATAATTTATCATTGCACTATCAGTTGGAACTACATGTTTCTCTTTATTCCTGCCTCTTTAACATTGTGCATGCAAACAAATCCCATTAGCAATGTCTTTTATTATAATACAGAGTGAATCTAAATTGGAGAGACATGTCATCAAGACATAAACTTCAAAAGTTAGAGTGTGGGGCTTCTGGAATTCAAATGAACTACACGCAGATTTGTTACTTATGTAAGAAGGAATCTGTCCACTAAATTTGAGAATAAACAGTGTGCTCCACTGAAAGTTTATTCAAGCATAAATAGTGCCCTCAGTTCTGTTAGCTGAATGATTTTTCAATTACCTATCGTAGTTTCCATATTCTCTACTTAGTAGTTCCCAAACCAGAGGAAAAATTACTTTTGTCTTAAAAATACAAAAATTCTCTTGATATCCTATAATAACCCTTTTATGCTATTCAACTGGCAACAATTCATTTATTCTGCTGTTATGCCACTTCTTATATTGCAAACTTGTATTTGTATCTCAGAACATGGCATTGTGTCTGAAACTTAGTGGGAGCTCAAATATAGAAGCTGAATTTTATTTCTTTTATTGCTTTGCTTAAAATTCCTTTTATTGTTGGTTCTTTTTTCTTAAACATAACATTAGGATTTGTTTTGACATAATTGAAAAAGCAAGGAATATAATTTGCTCACATTCAATCCTCGGTATTTCCTCTTTCCCTCCCCTTTTGCATCTCCCTGTTCATTTCCCTCTCTCTACTGATCTTTCCACTAATTTACTTTTACAATTTTTTTTTCCTTTTTGGTTAGTGTCTTGTGGATATATATGATGGTGAGATTCATTGTGGTATATTCATATATGTACACAGGAAGTTTAGGTAAAATTCTAGGGCTCTGTTTCAATTTTAATATCAGGAATACTTTTGCAAAAGCCCAGATAAAAAGAGAATTTCTATGTAGACCCTAATAGTGATTCTTTTTGAAAGAAGTTATAGATGGATAACAAGGAGGAAGAAGAAATTGGATGTTAATAAAAAACAAAATTAAATTCTAAGTAATCTTTATTACAGGAAGAAAGTTTTAAGAACAGAAAATAAAATCATTCACAAATATCCTCACGCCATTATGTTTTCCATTTTAAGAACTTGTATATACATTTATCACTTGTAACCATTCTTTATATACCCCTTTATTGTATTTATAAGAAATAAATATCTCAGAGCTCCAGAAATTATGCCTATTATCTTTGTGACATAACATTTTAGCCTCTGAATCTCTTTTATTATTTAATATTAAACACTAAATATTTCTTTTTATTCATTTTTATTGGCACATTATAGTTGTATACAATGGTGGGACTCGTTACATATTCATACATATGCAAATTATAGCAATATAATTTGGCTAATATAATTCCACAGTATTCCCCCATTCCCTCTCAGCATCCCTCTCCATGGTCCCTTTTCTCTACTCTACTGATCTACCTTTGATTTTCCTGAAATTTCCCCTGACCCCCACACCTTTCTTTTTTCTTTTCTTTTTTTCCTCTATATTTCACATAAGACAGAATACATTAAAACCCTAGACTTTCTAAGTTTGGCTTGTATCATTTAACACATTATTATCAAGTCCCACCCATTTTCCTGAAAATGACGTAATTTCATTCTTCTATGCGGTTGAATAGAACATATATATTTTTATATATATAACATTTTCTTTTTCCATGATATATACCCAGAAATCTAGGCTGGTTTCAGAGTTTGACTACTGTGAATTTTGCTGCTATAAACATGAGTATGTATGGATCACAATGGTACAATGACTTCAGTTCTTTAGGATAAATACTGAGGAGTGGGTCATATAGTGGTTTCATTCTAGGTTACTGAAGAGATTTATACTTATTTCCATAGTGGTTCTGCTAATTTATAATCTCACTAACAGTATAAAAATTCTTACTCTTCCTCCATATCCTCTCTATCATTTATCATTTGTATTTTAGATGGTTACCATTCTAACTTGAATGAAATGAAATCTTAGTGTACTTTGAATTAATACTAAACATTCTGAAGACATTCATAGGCTAAAGGTGAAAGTTTAGAAAAATATATACCACACAAATGGAGAATGAAATTCAGAAGGAGCAGCTGACTTCAAGCTAACATTATTCAGAATGACAAGTAAGGTCACTTCCTACTGGTAAAGAGGTCTATTCAACAAGAAGATATAAAGATTGCAAACATTCAAGCCCCAAACGTCAGTGTGCCTATTTACATAAAACCATCACGACACAACATAAAGTCCCAGATAGTTCTAATAAAATCATACTGGGTAATTTTAACACACATCTCTGACCAATAATAGGTCACCCAGACATAAACTAAAGTCTCTTCAGACCTAAAAATTGCTATATATCAAATAGATCTAAGAGATATATGTAGAATATTTCATCCATCAAAAACTGAAATCCCTTTCTTCTCAGCTGCACATGGACCCTTCTCCAAAATAGGTTATATTTTAGAACATGAAGTAAATTTTGGCAAATACAAAAAATTAAAATAATTCCTTCTATCTTATCAGATCATAGTGGAATAAAATTAAAAACATAAAAATGTTTCAGCAAATGGCACTTAATAATATTTTTTATTTGTTCTTTTAAAATATACAAGGCAGTAGAGTGAATTTTGACACATTATCATACATGGAGTATAGCTTATTCTAATTAAGATCCAACTCTTGTGGTTGTACATGATATAGAGTTTCACTGTTGGTGTATCCTGCATTCATATATGAACATATGAACATTATGTCCATTTCATTCTACTGTCTTTCTGTTTCCTATCCCCCCTCCCTTCCCTTCATTCCCCTTTGTCTAATCCACTAAACATTTATTTTTCCCTCCCCACCTCTTGTTGTGTTAACATCCACATATTAGAGAGAACATTTGGCCTTTGGTTTTGTGGGATTGACTTATTTAACTTAACATGGTAGTATCAGATCCATCCATTTACTGCAAAAGTAATAAAGTCATTTTTTTATGATTGAGTAATATTCCATTATGTATGTATACCACATTAGTTTTATTCATTTACCTGTTGAATGATACCTAAGTTGGTTCCATAGCTTAGCTATTGTGAATTGAGGGGCTATAAATATTGATGTGGTTGCATTCTATATTATGTTGTTTTGAAGTCCTGAGGAGTGGGATATCTGGTTCAAATGGTGGTTCCATTCCAAGTTTTCCGAGTAATCTCCATACTGCTTTCCAGAGTGGTTGCAAAAATTTGCAGTCCCAACAGAAATGTAAGAGTGATTTTTTTGTGTACACCTCCTCAACAACACTAATTCTTACTTGTATTCTTGAAAATTACTATTCTTACTAGAGTGAGATGAAATCTCAGTATAGTTTTAATATGCATTTTACTAATTGTTAGAGATGTTGAACATTTTTTCATATATTGGTTGTCAATTTATATTTCTTCTGCAAAGTGCCTGTTTAGCATCCATTCATGCTCAAAATACTAGAAAAACTAGCCATAGTAGGAACACACCTGAACATTGTAAAAGTTATGTATGCCAAACCCAAGGCCAACATCATTCTAAATGGAGAAAAATTGAAAGCATTCCCTCTAAAAACTGGAATGAGACAGGGATGCCCTCTTTCATAACTTCTATTCAACATAGTCCTTGAAACTCTGACCAGAACAATTAGACAGACGAAAGAAATTAAAGGGAAAACAGGAAAAGAAGAACTCAAACTACCCCTATTTGCCGATGACATGATTCTATATTTAACAAGTGCAAAAAATTTACCAGAAAACTTCTAGAATTCAGAAATAAATTCAGCAAAGTAGCAGGATGTAAAATTAACACCTATAAATCAATTGCATTCCTATAACCAGTGATGAATCACATGAAAAAGAAATTAGGAAAACTCTGCTCTTCACAGTAGCTTCCAAAGGAATACTTGGAAATAATACAGTTTTGAATGAGAAATGGGCTAAGGAAAAAATCAAGGAAGAAATAAAAATATTCTCAGAAACAAATGATAACAGAGATACAGCATGTAAAACCTCTGGGACACCATGAAGATAGATCTAAGAGAAAGATTTATACCATTGTGTTCCCACATAAAATAAATAAAAAAGAAAGATCCCAAATACACAATTTTATGTTACATGTTAAGATTTTATAAAAGCAAGATCAAACTAATTTCAAAGTCAGCAGCAGACAGAAAAATTAAAATCAGAACTGACATTAATAAATTTGAGAATTAAAAAAAAAAAAAACCCAAAGGATCAATGTATCGATTCAAAAAAGTTGATAACCCAATAAACCCTTAGGCTAAGTAACCAAAGGAAAGAGTCAAAAGACAGAAATCAACAACATTAGAGATTTTATAAAAGGAGATCACCACAAACATTGCTGAAAAGCAGGTCATTAAGAATTATTTTGAAAATTTATAAAAATTGGAAAACCTAAAGGATATTGACAAACTTTTGAACATCTGTCACTTACTCAAATTGAACCAAGAGTACATACAAAACCTAAACAGACCAATATCAGTCAACAAGATTGAACCAGTAACAAAGATAGAGTCTCAGTTGAGTTCCATCAGACTTAGAAGAACTAAGATCAATTCTCCTCAAATTATTACATGAAATAGAGAGGGAGATAAAACCCAAATTCATTCTTTGAAGCCAGTATCACCTTCATATTAAAACAGATAAAGACATATAATTAAAAAAAAAAAACAGAACAATATCCTTGATGAACATAGACACAAAAGTTCTTAATAAAATATGAGTAACCTGCATTTAAAAACACAATATGAAGATTTGTACACCATGATCGTGTTGACTTCATTCCATAGCTGCAAGTTTTGTTCAACAAACAAAATTTAATAACTGTATTTCATCACATAAAAAAAAGACAAAATCACATAATTATCTCAATTGATACAGAGAAAGCCTTTGAAAATATCCAGCTTTCATTGAAAGATGTTAAAAATTCTGGAGAAACTAGGGATAGAAGGAACTTAACACTTTACAGACTATGACAAGTCAAAGGTAAGCATCATACTGAATGGAGAAAAATTGAAAGCATCTCCTCAGGACACAAGATAACAATGGTAATGTTCACTCTCACTATTCCTATTAAATACAGTCCTTGAAACTTTATCCAAATTATGTAAGAGAAGGAAATAAAGTGATACAAATAGGGGAAAAAAGGAGGTCAAATTATTTCTTTTTGCTGATGACATGATTCTATTCTTAGAAGATCAAACTACTCCACCAGATAGTCATCTGATAAGCAAATTCTGCAAAGTATAAAGACCAGCATGCAAAAGTTAATAGCTTTCCTGATCTCTGGTAATGAATCTGCTAAGAAAGAAATCAGGAAATCGCCAGATCCATGGTACATGCCTGTAATCCCAGAGATTTAGCAGGCTGACACAAGAGGATCATGAATTTAAAACCAGCCTCAGGAAGAGCAAAATGCTAAGCAACTCAGTGAGATCCTTCTCTAAATAAAATACAAAAAAGGTCTGGGGAAGTATCTCTGTGTTTGAATGCGCCCGAGTTCAATCCCCGCTACTACCGGCCCCAAACAGAAATAAATCAGGAAATCAATTTTATTAACAATAGCTTCAAAAAATAAAATGCTTGGGAATAAATCTAACAAACAAGATGAAAGACTGCTAGAGTGAAAATTATATAACAAGGAAGGAAGTAATTGAAGAAGATCTTATAGTTTGAAAAGACCTTCGATTTTCTTACAAAGGCAGAATTAGTATTGTCAAAAAGGACATAATACCAAAAGTACTATAGGGATTCAATTTAATCTCCATCAAAATACCAATGGCATTTTCCACAGAACTAGAAAAAAAATCCTAAAATTCTTACAGAAGAATAAAAGACTTAGAATAACTAAAGCACTAATGAGCAATAAGAGTGATAACAGTGATGTCACAATACATGATTTCAAATTATACTACAGAGCAGTAGTAATAAAAAAAATAAAAACTATGGTATTGGTGTCAAAACTTACATATAGACCAACGAACTAGAATAGAAGACACAGAGACAAACTGGCATAGATTCAGCTATCTGATCCTTGACAAAGGTGCCAAAAACATAATTTAGATAAAAGATAGACTTTTTAACTAATAGTGTTGGGAAACCATATATCCATATGTGTGTAGAAGAATAATACTAGATCCCTATTTTTCACCTTGCAAAAAAATCAACTACTTAAAGTAAAACCTAGGCATTAGACAAGAATCACTGTAACTGCTAGAAGAAAACATGGGCCAACATTCAACATATTGGCATAAACAACAACTTCCTTAGTAAGAATCCAAAAGCTCAATAATTAAGACAAAGAGTCAAAAAGTAGGAAAAGTAGGACAACATCAAATTCAAATTTAAAAGCTTCTGCACAGAAAAGGAATTAATTAGGAGAATGAAGAGAGAACCTATAGAATTGGAAGAAAATCTTTTCCAGTCATTCTTGCAACAGGGAATTAATATGCAGAATGTATAAAGAAGTCCAAAACTTATCACCAAAAAAGCAAAAACCTATCAATAAATTGGTAAACAAATAAAAAAGATGTTTCTTAAAAGAAGAACTATAAGTTACCAATGAATATGTGAAAAACCTATCAAACCACATTGATATTTCATCTCAATGTGAATCAAACCACATTGATATTTCATCTCATTCCAGTTTGAATGGCAACCATGAAGAATACAGAAAACAATGCATACTGGCAAAGATGTAAGGAAAAAGATTTATTCATGTATTTATGGAATTGCCAATTAGTACAACCACTTTGGAAAGAATTATGGAGATTAATCGGAAGACCAGAAATGGAACCACCATATGACCCAGCTAACCCAGTCCTTACATAAAAGAACTAAAACCAACATACTATAGTCATACATGCATACCAACATTTATAGCAGCAAAATTCCCAATAGTCAGGTTATAGAACCTGCCTCTTAAGTATCCCTTAATGAACAAATGGATAATGAAAAGTTGTATATATACATGATGGAGTTGTACTCATTAATTAAAATAATGATGAAACTATGGTACTTGTTAGTGAATGGATGAAACTGGAGAACATTTTACTTGGTGAAATAAGCCAGACTCAGAAAGTCAATCAAATGTTTGCTATCCTGAGTAGAAGCTATAGAGAAATAAGAAATTTAAAAAGGGGTCTCAAGGAGATAGAATGAAGATCGCTGAAGTAGAGGGATGCAATTGAAGGTGAGAGTGAGAGTACTGGAAAAGGAACAAACTGCAAAAATAATTGACCAAACTAAGTTATGTGTGTATATGAATATATCACAATGAATTCCAATTTCATGTATATCTATAATCTAAAATTATAAATCCATATAATTTAAAAATACAAATTAATATAAGGAGGACCAATAGAGTACCAGAATGGTATCATAGAAAGTAAGGAATGAGCAAAGAGGATGGTATGAGGATTGAAATGAAGACAATTATATTATATGTATTTATGAATATATCAGAATGAACCACACAATTATGTATAGCCACAATGTACAAACAAAACTGGAAATAAATAATTACTAAATATTTATCTTTTAGTTCTGAATAATGAACGAAAATGTGATTTGCATCCATTTGTTTTAGAGGCAAATATACTGTTTGTTTTCTTTGTTATCCAGAATGTTTAGATTTTAGGTAAAATGAAGTGATATCTTCAGCATTCAGTATTTTTTTCTTTAAACAGTATGTATGTGTTTTTGATCATGTTAGAATAGAAGGTTTAATGAAGAATATATTTCTACTGACAGATGAATGGGTAAAGAAGATGTGTTAAATGTGTTATAAATATACAATAAAATATTATTCACCCTTACCAAAGAAGGAAATTCTGCAATATGTAACCACATGGATGAGCCTGGCAGACATTTTGCCAAGAGAGGTAGCCCAGGCACAGAAGGACAAATACTTCTGATTCCATTTATCTCATGTATCTAAAATTTTCAAAGTCATAGAAACAGAGTGTTGAATGGTGGTTCTCAGGATCTAGAGGGAAGGAAAACATCAGTTATGTCAGATGTCAATTCTAAATATGTTTCATAGCACTGTGGCTATATTTCACAATACTGATTAAAACACTTTACATGTGAAAATTTGTTAAAAGATTAAGCCTTACTCTAAGTGTTCCACCACAATTATGATACTCTAGAAAAACAAATAGCTTTGTTTAAAATTTAAAACAAACAAAACTAATAAATATGGACATATATAAGTTATTATAAAATAAAATACAAAACAGATTGTTCTAGTTATTTTCTTCCTTGAATAATACTTTAATTTCTGATTAATTCACTTTAAAATTTTATTAATTTGATTACTCCCTATCTTCTATGTCCCTATTCAACCATTCCTCTGCCTATCCATTTTTCCATATGCTCTGGTTTTTTCTAATGCCTGGGAAGTTTTAATTATAAAGTGTTATGCCCTTTTTAAAAATTTTTTTCTGTGGATTTAAGTAACTTTATTATTTGGGACAAAATTACCTCAACCATGGTATAATAAATATAAAGAAAACAATTTAAGCTGAGCACAGTGCTACACATCTATAATATCATCAACTCAGGAGATGAGGCAGAAGGTTAGTTAACAAGTTCGAGGCCACTCTGGGCAACTTAGTGAAAATTATATCAAAATAAGAAAAAAAAAAGTTTGGAGATGCAGTGGTAAAGCATCCCTGGGTTTAATCCCCAGTGCTTAATACATATATTTATTCATATATGTATTTATATGCCCTTCTATAAATATATATATATTATTTTTACATGCTTTACACATATTTTGTTTAAGAAACATTCGTATCTCTATTTCTGAAAGATCTCTCATGTTGTATTTCTAGCATTATGTTTTAATGAGTTAAAAGACCTGAGAAGAACAATTTTAGAAGAGGAATAGTTCATTCGAGTGCTCACAGTTTCAGAGGTCTCAGTTCATAAACAGACAACTCCAATCCTTGAGGCTCAAGGTAAGTCTGAACATCATGGTCAAAGAGTGTAGTGGAGGGAAGCAGTTCAAGACATCACATCAGGAAGCAAAGGAGAGAGACTCCACTAGCCATTTAAAAAATACACACCTCAAAAAGCATGCCCCCAATGACCCACCTCTTCCAACCACACCCTACTTGCCTTCAGTTACTATCAAGTTAATTCCAATCAGGGGATTAATTCACTGCTTGGGTTAAGACTCTAATAACCTAATCATTTCACTTCTAAGTTCTCTTGCATTGTCTCACACATGAGCTTTTAGGGGACACCTATTATTTAAACCATAACAGGGTAATACCTTTTATTACAAAACCCCACAAAATTGACAATATTGGTAATTTTCCAACAGAATGAGTTTTATGGTTTACATATCTGAATGCTTTTATCTATCTTATTGCTTTATTATAAAAGTAATGTAATATTTTTAGCATAAGAAATAAAAAATCATAATATCTAAGAAAAATTGTTTTTGGTTCTTGGAAATTCCTTTAGAGGAGATTAAAATTATTTGGTGTATGGGCCTCTCCTAAGGAGTTAAAAAAATAATCAGCAGATGACCAGCAGTTTCATAGTCTGACTTGACTTTCTTCACAAATATCTTCTTCCTAGAAAGATGAGGCATTATCTACAACACATTCTTAATTTGGTGCTTAATTTCAATTCTCATGTAAACTTTAATAAAAGGATAATTGCAGAGAAACAATCAATTCAGTTCATATTAAAACAACAACTTAAAATTGCCTGAAAAGTAATTATGAACTTTTTTATAAATAAGAGAAAGTTTCCATGAATGACTTTGGACTAACATTTTGGGATTGCTCAACCTGCAGATATTTTAGAGTCAGTGATTTAAAAAATTTAAATTATTCAGTGCCTGGACCATACATTTAAAATGGTATACTTCATGCTATATATATATATATATTTTACAACAATAGAAAAGTGTAAACATTACATCATTCATTCTAAATTAGTGCTGTGACATGCAAGGCCATCAATTCAGAAACCTGCAAGGGATGATGGGGAATAGAAAAAATACAGATAGACACAGAGAGAGAAAAAGCTGGGACCCGGTGGTTCTCCATCCCCTGATGAGTTATTAACGACCCAGAGCCATCTCAGCACATTTATTATATAGGTTTTAACATCAAAGGGGTGTTCTGTGAGAAAGTTTCTTCAAAGCAAGCAGGGCCAATATCAAAGATTAGCAGTCCAATTATCATCATCAACTTGGGCTCAAAATTTTCTACCCTGGGCAGCTGGTGTCTGAACTCATGGTCAGAATTGATAGTCTGTGGCAAACATAGCACCTCCTTTGAAGAGTGTGTCACCATAGTAACTTGGCAATCTCAATTGTGCCTTTGCACTACGGGTTCCCTACTCAGGTGCACTTCTGTCACTGGATAGTTCAGGGACCATAATTCAAATCACCACTGCTGGCAAATTATATTGAGAAATGTTAGTAAGATTGTTAGAAGGAGCCAAACACACATAGTTCATCAATAGTAATTTTTATTTCTTAACAAAGATGAGTTATATATTTTTAATTATAATTAGATCACATTTACCTGTTTTACATTTCCAAGTACATATTTCATTTTATTTGTTTTTTGGTAGATTTATTCTAGTTTTATTTTTTAAACTTTTTGTTTGAACTGAAAATATTTATATTGGTGTAGTCCAAAACAAAAAGAGAAACCACCTTCTTTAAATCAGACAAAAACTTCATACAGTTATAATGTCATGCAATTATTTAATTATTTGATATTAAAATATTATCCCAGATGTTCAATTATTAATTCTTTTTATTCAATATTTTCTTTACTTTGTCTTTGAAATTCCCATTCTGTTAAAAAAAAGTTGTGGCCCTACACTATTCATTGCAACATTCCATGCAAAGTTGTTTTATGACTTTCAATTTTACAAACTCCACTCTTTACCTACTTAACAATGCAAAACTACATAACGTTATTTATTGCCAAAATGTTAGAAGGTTTTAGAGGTCATAAACCATATCTTCTTTGAGAATTGTGTGAGGAAACTGAACAAAAATTTAATGACTAAATACGGGTGAGAAAGAAAATCCTAAAAGAGGAATAAACATTTGAAAACTCAGAGTAATGGACAAATAGACACTGAGTATATACACTTTGAATTGAGTCAAATACATATTTAAAGGTGTTGGAGGATAAAAGTCCAGAATATATGGTTGTATCCCAAACCTACAAATTTTAAAATAATTATCTAGTATATCTGAAGTATCTTGAGTAGGAGAATTACATTTCACTTCCTTGAAATGTCTGACATATCCCCTAGAAAAATTTTTAAGAGTTTGTTTTAATGAAAGGTATTTGGACTTATTTTCAAAAAAAAGAAATAAAGTGAAAATAGCACAGAGTATAACAAAACAATCACTGGCAAACAACCAAAAGACAGAATACTAGATATTTTCCAGTAAGCCTCTTATTTTCTTACTGAGACAATAAAGAAATGCTTATGATATCCCTTCATTGAACATAAGCAGAATCAAACATATAAATGCAGTATGTCTATGACAACATTTTTAGAAATGTCGGAGTGAAAATCCAGAACTTAATACTTCAAGGAAAATTGGGGTGAAATCCACTAAATACTTCAAAGAAAAACCTGTAATAAGTATCAGCACCAATCACATGAGGAAGATAACATTATATTAGTTTAGAGAGGAAAACAGAACAAGCAAGAATGTCATCAGAATGCATTAAAGTTACATGTAGCAAACAAACATAAACAGTAAGTCCAATAAACATCTCTTAAAAGGAGAGAAGATCTAGGTATCTTTTTTTTTTTTTTCTTTTGCGGTACTGGGGATCAAACCCAGGGCCTTATACTTGCGAAGCAAGCACTCTACCAGCTGAGCTATCTCCCCAGCCCAGATCTAGGTATTTTTGAAAGGAGAAAAGATCTAGGTATCTATCAATCTTTCTCTTCTTCTAGTTCATACTTAAAATTAGAATATCATTTGTCCCACACAATGACATTCATTGGAGATATAAATGCCTACAATCATTGATTTCATTAACCAGGATCTCATAACATGGCTTGGATGTACAAGAAGTGCATTGATGGGCATTCTTTATCTTGGTTTTAAAGTTAATTACACTATGATATAATAATGTGTAATATTCTAGTCCTAACATGATATGATTTTAGCCAAGAATTATAATGATGATATTATATCTCTGGCATTTAGAATTTTTAGTCTTTTTAAAAATCATATTTTTTCCTTTGAGCAATAAGGAAATATTGATAAAATTCAAACAATCTGAGAACAAAAAAAAATACCATAGTCATGTGTTTGAATAATATATAATATTTGTGAAAATAAAGTATATCACTTCTAGGTACTAATTACCAACACTTTTGGAGAACATGAATTCTTTCCAGTCAATTTAATACACATGGATCATATTAAATTAAATTATTCCCCTAAAGTCATGAATAGTTAGTATACTCATTTTGAATGCTAAAATCTAATGTCTATAACTTCTATTTAATTGCTTAAATGGGCTTTAAAACCAACGTATTGTAGCAACTAACCTTAAAGATTTGCCTTAATAGTTCTTTTATAAAGGTTCTTATTCCTAATTTAAGATTCTAATTAGGCAATATAATTTTTTAAGTGGGCAGGGATTGAAATGGAAGGGCTATATTCCCATTACTTCATCTCTGACACATTATCTATTTATTAGTTTGAAGTTTCAAATCTGGATATACTTACATATTTTTAATTCCTTGTTTCAGAATATAGTGAAATTTCAACACCTTCAACATCTAACAGAAGAAATCAGTTTCCTCTTATAAGTCTTTTATCACAGGTAATTTATCTTCACTTATCACTGGTGTCCAGCTGTTAAAAGATAAAACAAACAAAAATTTTTTGTGATTAAATATCATCCAAACTTTATTAAGTTCATTTTATATAAAAAATACAATTTCATATATGCACTTAGTATCTTAAAACACTAATATAGCAATGTGGTATTATCACTGATTTTTTTGAGGAAACATGGTCAGGGGAAAGGGGGCAGTGCTCAATGTCACACAGCCAGTGAGTAGAAAGGCCAGAGTAGAGTCTGCATCCTCTACTGCTTATATTTTCAGATTTGTAAGAAAAAGATATCATATCATGATAAAGATAATGAATAATGTTATGCCAATTGTTGTAATTCATAATAATTAACATGAAAAGGATTAACAGAATTGTGCAATGAAATTAAATGTGTATCACAAGTGGACTAGTCTTCATTGTGATTATGTCATGATTTCTAATTATAAAGTATAGCATATAATTATAGTACATTGGATAAATAATCGCTGGAGGAAGATTAAGAATAACCTATAAATAGCTGTTTCTATCATATATACATACTTAATCTACACAACATGCAGTTTTGATACAGGTGTACTGAAAACAGTGAAATGATTACTAGAAATGTACTTACTGAATTCTCCATCAACTTCTGTAGTCCCAACATGCATGTGTGCATGTTTGTAAAGGTACTTAATATCTCCTCTCTTAGAAAATTTTCAGTGTAAAGTAGAATATCATTAACCACAATTCTTTCTGTACATTAAAGACCTAAGCATTCTTTCTACATAACTACAAGTTGTACCCGTTGACCAACATCTCATTCACTTCCCTGCCACAAGCAAATTTGAATAGTAGTGTGCAATTTAAATAAGATTAGAAATTATTTAGAGCTTGTAATTCATGTTGTGAAATATGGATTAATGATAATTAATGATCAAAAGTCCTTCCAAAAAATATGGTAAAGAAACTTGCAATGTTTTCTTAATTCAAAAAAGGATTCGTGAATAAATTCTGTGCATTACTGTTAGTGTTGAGTGACTTTTACTTTAAGGAATGTATTAGTCGGGGTTCTCTAGGGAAGAGAATCAACAGTAAGTATGATTAAAAAAGGGGATTACACCAGAAACTGGAAAGTTCACAATGGCCCTCTGCAGCTAAAGAGCTGGAAGAACCAGCAGCTGTGCAGCCCAAGATGTAGAAACCCCAGAACAAGAAAGATCAACAGTTATGAACAAGTTGTACCCTATTTGTTTACAATGAATCAAAAAAAAAAAAAAAATTAAAAAAAAAAGAAAGATCAACAGTGCTACCCTAGTCTAAGACCAAGGTTTCTGGAAACTACCTGGAGAATCACTGGCAGAGTCCATTTTGGAAGAGTGAAGAAGTGAAAGTCGGGTATCCTCAGACAATCTAAGCAGCAATCAAGAACCAGTTCAGGAAGAGCAGAGTTTGCAGCTGCATCTGCTTCCCTGTTCTTCCAGCTTTTATTCCATCCTATTGGGCAGCGCTGCCCATGCTCAGGAGCGGTTCCATTTCAGTTCCTATCCCACATTCCAATCATTCCTAGACACGCCCTCATTGACACACCCAGAAACCTCTTAACCATAGGCATTTCTTAATCCAATCAAGTGGACAATTCAAATTAACCATTACAGGGAACATTTCAGAAAATTACAATTAACAAAAATAATACCCACAATATTTGCTTAACATTCTAAAGGACAAAGGCAACAATGGGAAGTTGAGCAGGAGAACATTTCATCATTTTTATGTAGGAAATAAAATGACTTAAATTTATCAAATTTATTAAATTTACTCTAATGAAATTGTGTTGCTAACAGTTATGTAAGGAGGTGATTGATGATTTTAAAAATAATAAGAGATAATAAATGACAAAAAGAATAGGAAATAAATAGCAAGAAAAAATAGTGAAGAGCAGGCAAATCAGCTTTATAAGGTAATTAAGTGCAAAACTCTTAAGTGGGACTGAGAGTTTTCTTTTATCATGTATCTATAGTTTGGAAATTTGAGAATTTTCTTAACTTAAACTTGTCTATAGTAGTAAATGACAAAACAAAAACAAAAAATTTAATGAAGAGTAAAAACCACTGCTGAGAGTTTTTATTCAACATGCATAAAATTTGATTCAGGTATGTTAGTATCAAGTAATAATAACTAAAATTGAAAATATTTGTTTTGGGAGCAAAGGAGCTAAAAAAAAAAGGAGAAAGATATATTGGCAGATAAAAAGTATAGCAAGAGAAAAAGAAATAGCTGTTGTACTTTGACTTTTGTCCCCTCAAAATGTATAGGTGTTGGAAAGGCTAACTGCCAGCACTGAAGAATGTGACCTGATTTAGAGACAGGGTCTTCACAGAGGTCAGAAAGATACAATAAAGATGTTAAGATGATATCCTCCAATTTCATCCATTTATTTTCAAATGCCATAATATTATCCTTCTTTATGGCTGAATAGTATTCCATTGTATATACATACCACAGTTTCTTTATCCATTCATCAGTTGAAGGGCACCTAAGTTGGTTCCACAATCTAGCTATTGTGAACTGAGCTGCTATAAACATTGATGTGACTGTGTTACTGTAGTTTGCTGATTTTAAGTCTTTTGGATATAAACTGATGAGTGGGATAACCAGGTCAAAAGGTGGATTTATTCCAAGTTTTCTGAGGATTCTCTACACTGCTTTCCAGAGTGGCTGCACCAATTTGCAACTCCACCAGCAATGTAGAAGAATGATATATAATGGGGGTGGGGGAGTGGGGAGTAAGAGAAGAATGGGGGAACTTTAGATTACATAGAGGGAAATGAGAGGGAGGAGGGTATGAAAAATGATGGAATGAGACAGACATCATTACCCTGTGTATATGTATGATTACACAAATGGTATGAATCTGCATGGTATATAACCATAGAAAAGAAATGATGTACCCCATTTGTGTACAATGAATCAAAATGCGGTCTGTAAAAAATTAAAAGAAAAAAAATAAATAAAAAAGATGTTAAGATGGACTGTAATTTAATATGACAAGTGTACTTACAAAAAGGGAAAATTTGGAGATGGGTACATACACAGAGAAATGCCTAGTGAAGACAAAAGTACAGGTCAGGGTGACGCTTTGTTTTTATAAGACAAAGCAATGCCAAGTATTGCCAGCGAACCATCAGAAGTTAAGGGAGAGGCCTGGAAGAGGTCCTTCCTCATGGACCTCAGAGGAAACCAACATAACTGACTCCTTCATCTTGGCACTCTGTTCTCCAGAACTGTGAGGCTACATATTTCTGTGGTTTAAGTCACTCATTTCTGTGCTTTTGTTGTGCCAGCATTAGCAAACTAATAAGAAGCTGTATGCAATGCAGCAAGTACAAACGTGCCCACACTTAACTAGACAAGTTTTCACAAGAAACCAGTTTTCTAAACCTTCATCTGTGATTTTAAAATGTAATATTTGCTTCTTACATTTTTGTTCAAATAGTGTTAAACTTTACTATTATTATTTTTTCATTTAGTTTTTTTTTTTTTTTTTTTTTTTTTTTTTTAATTTGCTTTGTAGTGGGAACCGAGCCTCTCCTCTGGTCTGACAGTTCAGTCTTCCTACTTTTTGGAATATTTTTATGTGTCTATGAATATAAATCATAATCAGTCTTAGTTTTTGAGTTTCACTATGTTTATTAATATGGACACATTTTCTATTTCTATTTTTCCTTAATTATGTCAAAAAATGTATGTGAAAAAGTACATAAAATGTAAAAGTAGAGTTTAACGATTAATGATAAAGAAAGTAGCTAAAACATGACTCAACTGATGATGAAACTGATTGCCAGGAACTAGAGGCTTTTTGTCCTTAACTAATCACAGCTTTCATGTTTCCCTCTAAAACTTATTCCAATTTTATTGTATATATTATTTACCTTTATTATTTATTCATTCTTTTTTTTTTATTATTTTTTGGTACTTGGAATTCAACCCAGCAGTGCTTAACCACTGAGACACACTCCCAGCTCTTTTTTTTAAAGATTTTTAAAATTTGTTTTAATTAGTTATACATGACAATAGAATGCATTTATGCATTTTGATAAGTCACACAAAAATGGAGTATAATTTCTCATTTTTCTTATTGTACAGGCTGTAGGATCACTTTGATCATGCAGTCATGTATATACATGAGGTAATAATGTCTGTTTCACTCTACTATCCTTCCTACCCCCATGCCCCTTCCCCTCTCTTCACTCCCCTCTACCTAAAGTAACTCTATTCTTCCCTGGCGCCCCCTCCCCCATTAAAAATTAGCATCTGCATATCAGAGAAAATATTCACCCTTTGTTTTTTTGTCTTTATTTTTTTATTTTGAGAGAGTCTCACTAAGTTGCCAAGGCTGGCTTTGAACTTTCAATCCTCCTGTCTCAGTATCCTGAGCCTCTAGGATTATAGATGTGCCTCACTATGTCCAACCTACCTTTCTTTATTATTATACTTTCATGAGAAATGAAGTTTTCATAAGAAATGTTCATAAGAAATGTTGTTAAGTATGGTTAACTTTTTATTTTTTTAAATAAATAGATGCATGACTTGTTATCATACTTTTCTCTTTGCTTTTGTTTGAAGCTATATAGTTTATTATGTGTCATATTTATATATATTATTAGTTCATTATGTTTTGATTATTATTTGGTTTTGTGAGGTTGGGGTTATTATGAGCAGTAATGCTATGATTATTATTTACAGATCATCTTTTGCACACATGCAGTAGATTTTCCAGAGAATATATATGAATGGGATCCCTGGGTCATACAGTACGTACCACTTTCTAACTCTCTCCCTGTGTGACTCCATCACTTTCTTCAACAACACGTCTCTCAGACTCATCTTTATTATTAACAGGCCAAGGAATGAAATCAGGTACCTCTCAAGGATCCTTTTATGGGTGTTATGGGGTGCAACTTAAGAACAGACCGATCACCACTAAGAAGTTCAAATTTGAGAGTCTTTATTAAGCTGGCCTGCTGACTGTCTCACACAATGCCCCAAAAAATGGCTATTGGGAGAACAACCCCAACCACGGCATTGCAGGGGTTCTTATACCAAAAATGACATCAATCATAAGTGTCTGTTGATATGATTCAAAATTACAAACTAACATCATGAGATCATCAACAGAGGGGGAAGTGGGTCAAAATGACCCTTACTTAGGTACAAACTAAAGAATGGTTGATAACATCCACACAATTACTGTTTACATGGTACATTGTTTAGGAGCAATAGGAATCAAAAGAGAGCAATTCTTCACTACATAGGAGTTGCCATTGTATATTATTAAACATGTCACACTAAGTAACTGATGATGGGCACAGAGGCAGGGTGTCCCCATGGGAGAAACTTATTTCCCACATAACATGGAGTCTCAGAGCAAAATGGAATCTGTTTAGTCATTTCCCTTAGAGTCTGGCCTATAACATTCTCATGGAGCCAGATCTGTCAGCCCATCACAATGGGTAGAAGAGTAAAAGAAAAAACTTGGGTAGTAATGGCTTCATCTTACCTGTTTCACAGGCCAACTAGAGAATGGCAGGAGATGTAGAGTATACAATTATTTTAGTAACTGAGTAGGGAATATACCTTTCCTAAAAGAAGAGAATAATTAAGATTGTGGGTTTACATGACGATTTCTGGTACTTTTCCACTCGACTCAATTTCTCTCGTCTTATTCAAGGGGGAAACTCAAGTATTTAGGAGCATCAATTGCACAGTGTTACTCCCTAGTTTAAAATCCAGGTCCCACCATAGGAATACACTGATTTTAAATAGATTTCTGAGTATATGTTTAAGTGACCTCATCATAGAAAAGTAATAAAAGTAGCCCCTTGAATATCTAATGGATATAAAATGCAAATAAATTTCAATTTCTCTAAAAAATTTAATTGACAATAATTTCAGTAAGTAGGAATTGTTATTGTACTCAGCAGTTATTGAAAAATTTTAGAGTCTTTTAGAACAAAGTCCTAAAAGGCAAGATTGTAAAATGAATATCAATCCAGGACATAATCAAAGGAAAGAGGGGAAAATCTATTTTTGTACTTTGTTCATTTCTGAACTCTAAATCATACAGGCTTCAATTATTAAGTACTATGTGGGTTAATGTTTGAAATGAAAGATTTGCCTCTTAATGTGAAATCTGTAGTTTATCATAAAGTTGATGAAGGTAATGTCCTTGACTTAGTTACTCTCCAGAGAAGCAAGATCTTTTTTTTTTTCTTTTTTTGTGATATATATTAAAAAGAGAAAAGAAAAAATATTTCCTTAAGAAAATATGGCAGAATATTAATAGGTTGAAGTAACTCAGCTTCTCATAAAGTACTGAATGCTAAGCCCTAAACGCTGTGCTGAAAATTCAAATATTTTCTAAGGAATCTCTTGTTTCTAAATCCTCACTATAAAATTGGAAATGTATTGCTGAAATAAAAGTCTGTTAAACATAATCAAAGTGACCTCCATAACAACAAAATATACAAAGAATATAACCATAAACATAATGAGCTGGAAATAAAACGTTAAAGCTAAATATACAAGAAACTATGGGATAATCACCATGAAGTTGTCAAATTTTACATGAGAAAAGATAAAAACAAAATATGTTCTTAATTTTGTCTAAAATATCTGCATTTTTAAACTATTAAGATTTACTACTATTTTATTAAAAGTTGTAATCTTTTATATATGTTATCTTGCCTCCCTTTTTGAAATAACTTTATTAATGATATTTTTAAATGAAATATAAGGAGACATGTTTTAATAAGTTCAGGATTTCTAAATATTTTAAAATTTCCTTTATTCTTTCTCCTGTATATTTTTCAAACATGTAGCTTTTATATTCACTTATATCTTCCCTCTTCAAGATGTTTTTGGGAAAACAAGGTCACAGTCCCCCTCAGGACTGGGATTCTTTGCCGAAGCTGTAATTGTAACATGCTTTTATTGACTCTTTTTCCTTTCCAGTGGAAAAATTAATGCAGAAGTAATAGTGTCATTATGGGAAGAAAAGGCAGTCCAGTGAAAGAATTGATAAGTCTAATAGGTTATTAGATAACAGGGCATAGTCCACCTACCCAGCAGATACCAACAGAGATGATTTCCACAAATTTTATATATATATATATATATATATATATATATATAAAATAGTGTCGTTGGACACTAGATTCCTAGAAATAATTATCCCACGGATTTGCATCTTGGATTTTATAGGAACCATTTTAACAAAAAATGTGTCAGTTAATTTGGAAAAGGAAAACGATTGATTGTTTATGGGATGTCAATCTGAAGCATTCAAGGTAATATTATATTTAGGATGATCTCAGACTACCAGATTTATGTGAAAAGGTAAGGAATATATACTCTTATCTCCCATGGGGTGGGTATCTGTATCTGTGGTGAAGTAAGTATGATTGCAAATAGGCCTCTGAAAGAGTCTTTTGTTATGATGTGATAGAAACAAATCAGTTTAATTTGAAATGCATTGAGGTTGAAGGAAATTGCTTTTGAAATTTAGTTTACTTTTGAGTAAAAATCCAAAGGAACTCCAAGTGATAACAAAATCATTCCCTTTAATCTCAAGATAACCATAGAAATTTAAAGAAACAAGAGGTTTCCAAAGAAAGGGGAGTACATAATCAGCAATCGAAATTAAGATTGTGAGATTTGTGCCTTGATGTGAGTGAAGGAAATGTCATAGAATCTAGAATTCTTGCAAGAATGTAGAGAGTATCAAAGAGGAATAGCTTATGAGGGAAGGGAAGAGTCCAAACAATATGAGACTTATTACAGAAAGCTGTATTTGCAATGGAGGTGTGAGTTATATGACTAGCGCAAATGAAATTGGAGAAGATAGAGAAGTAAAAGCAAAGGAATAAAAATCCTGAGACTAGAAATTGGACAAGGGAATCCTATGAGTTCTTGTTCTAAAACTGTTAGCACTGGCTGATCACTTAGTGATGTCCACTCTTAGTCTAAAATTCGTGGGAGAGCATTCTACCCCATGGCACTGTTTATAGGGCCTTAAAAAAAAGAGTCCCTAATTAGGATTTCCAGTGCAGCGACCTTCATTCAGAGAAGCTTTTAGATCTTTTCTGTTTTTAGATCTTTTCAGTTGGGCAGCATGAATCTAGTATTGTACCTCCTGAAGCTTAGCAACAGCATTAGCGGTAGGGAAGGAAAAATAAGCCTCCTCCAATAAGATTCAGATTAATTTCCTATTGACATGAGAGAACTATGTCTGCAATTTTAAGGTTGTGAAGTGGTTTGGAAAGAATTATAGGAAAAGCAGCATTGGTCTGTTGATGATAAATGTGACTGTAATTAAAAAGCTCCTTGCAGTAGTTTAGAAGTAAATCTGAATGACCAGATTGTAATCTTTGAATACCCACACAGAATAGGGATTTCTCATAGATCATTCAGATATTATTTTGCACAAAAACTGTTTGTGTGACCAACCAGAAAAAGACCAGAGGGTGATCAATCCTAAGGATAATACCTTAGGCCATGGGATGCTGAATTCTAGTGAGTATCAAAATAGAACTAGTTCAAGTGACATATAGCACAGTGGAATAAATAGTGTCTATAGTAATCTCTTATATATTTCAAAATAACTTGTAAAAGAGCATTTGAGAATAAAATTTTAAATACCCTGGTATGATCATTCACATTGATACTTGTATCAAATTATCAGATTGTATGTCATAAATATGTACAGATATTATGTGTCAATTAAAAAATTTATAAAACAGCAGTAATTATAATAGCTCATTACTTTACAATATCATTCAGGATGAGTAGAGATGATTGGGACAATGTAATTTTTGAATAAAAGAAGAAACATGGAATTTCTTGGATGACTTTACCAGTGAAATGTGGTGTTCATTCACTTGAAAGAACCAGTAGAATTTTCCCTGTGGGGTATACTTGTAACTAAAGTTTAGCAGTGTCAGTGCCCCTTTTATATAGAAAAAGTATAAAATAACAAGAGACCATGCAATGATAGTAGGAACAGGTTCATGTCCTGCTGGAAGTATTTATCTTTTCTGATCCAACTTCTCAGCCTTAACAGTGTTATATTTTTGACAGAGCAAGAAAATATCATTTATTCCAGATATTGATTTGCCTACCAGAGTCAGCAAGGAATAATTCCATAATGACCAGACTAAATTTAAGTCCAAGAGAGACAGTAACCTTTCAAGTGTCTCCAAAAAGTTCATCTGGGTAGATAATACATGAAATTGGTTCTTAGTGGCCTGTTCATGTTGAAGGATTTTGAATTGAAAAGTTTAAGTTTCCTCAATTAGGGTATCAGATGGTAAGTGGAGCAGATTAAAATTCTTATGTGACAATTGTCAGAGTGAAATAGTTTTATTAGCTTTCAGTTTAGTATATCTATCATCCAGCGAATTTCCTTTGACTTCAGGACTTTTGTGGAAAATATGAATTTCTATCTTAAGTACAACTATGTATCTTGGCATTAACAAAGATACTAAGAGGTTATACACCTGCTGCTTTCTGTTTATAATTGGTGTTCCCAATATAAATGTGCTCCCATAAATCCTGTTTTCTATAACATATGGAAGACACATACTAAAGTGTACCTGCTTTTATACAGGTGTCAACTGTTACCTTCAGCCAAAGACTTCTGACTGACTTTTGTAAAAGCTACAAATTCAACATGTAAGCTCACTTTGAATCAAATAGCTAACAACAATTTTCAAATTGCTTTTGAAAATTTATAATGATGCATCTTATCTAAAACAATTTTTCTTAAGCTGTGGATATTTGAACTCCTCAACCAGGAAGGTAAGTTCTGGATTTTTAAGTAGGTATTTGAAGGTCAGGGAGGGAATGTTGAGGCTTGAGTGGGAATAATAGTCACGAGATGGTATTTCATTTGGAAGAGGGAGGAAAGTGGCAAAATTAAGAATTTTGTCAGTGGTGGACAGTTATATAAGGACAGAGAACAATTTCATAAAAGATAAGGTAAGTGACTGTAAATTTTTGTATGTCTTCAAATGTTCGGGCCATGATCTAATACAAGACCATGTGACTTGAACTAATTTTTCAGTTGTCTCTACTGCTCACAAACAAGGTAGAAAAATTTGAGCTACAGAATTTAGGGTAAGACTGATTTAAATTGTGTTTTTGACCTAGGATCCCAAAGACATGCCCTTCTCTTTCCTAAAGTAATAAGGAAAAGAGCAAAAGATAATTAGGAAACCCTAAAATGGGGGCAAAGGGAGAGTAAATCTTTGTAAACCTGAATATTCTTACAGAAGATGAGACCCATCTCTAGTAGCTCAGAAATTATGGCAAGAATTGACATATAGGATTACATCAAATTGAAAATCCTTCTGCACAGTAAGCAAAACAATCAATAGAGTGAAGAGACAACCTAGAGAATACAGAAAAATCTTTGCACCTATTCCTATGATTGAATGGGTAAATGAGCTTCACAGACCCTTCTCCAAAGATGAGAAAATGGCCAATAAATATATTTTAAAAACCCTCAACCTCTTTTGACATCAGGGAAATTCAAATAAAAAGTATACTGCAGTTACGATGGCTATCATCAAAACACAAAAAACAACAAATACTGGTGAGGATGAAAATGAAAACCATATGTACTGTCAGTTGGAAAGTAAAGTAGTATACAGTGTCAAGAAGAGATTCATTAAGATTGGTTTCATTATATCCTGGGGATAAGGTTTTGTTCTTAGAAAAAATATCATTGCTAAGATAGATTTTTGGGATACAGATATCAACTTTTTTGCCTGAAATATTTTGCCACTTTTGAGCCACAACTTTTGATAAATATTGGTATCTTATAAAAATGTTAAATACCATAGAACAAAGACAAAGTTATTCTACATACTGAACAAAGATTGAATTGTCTGGTAAGACTGAATCTTTAGATTTGTATTTAATATCCTGGAAAAAAATAAGTGGAAACTCCTATAAATCTCTGATATATGAATATTGTTAATTTCCCCATGTAAATGCAAACTTGTGTTGGGTGTTGGGCTCAAGAGGTATGCCAAGAAAAACAGAGCCTAAGACAAAAATAGCAAAACCACCAAAGGATGGAAATTAGGAGGGTATCAGATTTGGGACCAGAAATGGTCTAAGTTCTAAAATTGTACTTAGAGTTCACAAATTTTAAACCTGTTGGTAACTTTTTCTCTTAGGTTTTTTAATAGGTAAAATGGTGTGTGGCAGAAGCTGAAAGTGTAAATAAGGAGCCTACTTCCAAGGGGTCTTGAAAAATAGTTTTAAGGGCTTAAATTTCCTCATGTTTTATTTGTTTATTTGGTACTGGAGATTGAACGCAGGGGTACTTAATCACTAAGCCACAACCCTATCCTTTTTATTTTTTTATTTTAAGACAGAGTCTCACTAAATCGGGTAGGCTGACCTTGGACTCATGATCCTCCTGCCTCAGCCTCCCAAGTCACTGGCATGCATACAGGAATGCATCATCTCACCTGGCAATTTGCTCAAGTTTTAAAGGACACTTTGGCAGTTTAGGGAGGAGCATAAAAGGATCTACATCATCTATTTTTAAGGACTCTGCTTCTCAGATATGCCCTGCTTCTATCACTCCTATAGTCCAAAGTGAATTAGGCTTGGGAGGGTGCATGTTTAGAATGTGGGGAGCTTGGAGAGCTGTGAAAGGGACACAAAAACTGAGTGAACTGATTGGTGCTTTCAGAGAGCAAAGAGGAAGGAGGTGTGGTCTAGAACTTTATAGGTTACTTAACTCCCTCAGGTGAATGTGAAATTTTAACATTCCGACTAAAAAGTAGGCTTCCTCTTGGCAGATTAACAGAGGTTATGGATCTTAACAAAAAGCTATTTGGGACATCATGAGGACTAAGCACGAATAGGAGGAAATCACAGGGTGGATTATCTATCCCAAACTCAGATATTGTTTGTTTACTCTAAAGTACCATAGTGGGAGTTGTGAAGCATTAAGAGTAGTGCAGGTGGTTCTGGTGTTACCAGAAAGCTGGGGAGATGCTCATTGGTTGTGATTACAATTTTCCCAAGAGTATTTAAGAGTACTTGAGGACAGACAGGAACAGATTTTCCAGAGTGGATACACTAAGACTTTGATGTTTGTCATAGTCTTTTTTCCTTGGAGCATCATTAGTACAATATCCTTTTCCTCTGCAATATCTACAGGGATCTCTATTAAATATTTTGTTGAATGACTGCCCTAAGGTTTTATAATAATGTCTTTCAAGTTGTTTAATAGCCAGGAACTTGTATTTTGTAAATCTAGCTACATCAACTTGTACACACTCATGTTATCATGTAAAAGCACTGGTTTCAGAAAGAGGGCATTTGCCTATTAATGTAATGTTTTTAATTGCCTATCTCAGGTTTACACCAATTACATTAACAATTCTAATAATCAAAATTGATATTGTGAAATTATCTAGATTAACGTCAATGGGTGGGGGAGCTATTCTTAAGTAGTGGAAGTTCATGGGCTGATAACAATCTGACCAATGACTGACGAGGAAGTTCGCTGGCTAACAATCTAGGAAGGTAGTGAGTTATCTTGATTGTTCAGAGTCAGCAACAATCTAGGTTGTAAAATGGTGTGTGTGTGGGGGGGTCAGAAATGAAAGAAATGGCTGTAGCTTTGCTAACCTATTGTTCCTTCAGTGAACATATAGTCATCTTAAGTAATTGAAGGAGGGTACCCAGAGGATTAAGAGTTATTAGAGGATGAGCAGACTCAAGTAGAGAAAGGTTAGATAGAAAATTATATTTCATGTGCAACCTCCACCTGGGGACAAAGTAATCTCTTGCACAATTGTTGTCGAGAAGCCGGACTTGCTCTTGGCAGTTCCTGGAGAAAGAGTTGAGAAAAATCAGAAAGACCTCACAAAGGATCTAGATATTCCTGCTTGAGTCAGGGAGTATGTCTTCATTTGTATAGGCAAGAAGACTTCCTCCCAGGATGATTTTCTCTGTATCAGAAAAGGAAGATTTCTACTCAACAAAGTCATAAATTAAATCCTCACTCAAAAGAGTCAATTACAGTTACACTCTAGAAATTCTAACTCAACATAAAAGACTGGGAAAACTTCTTTCCAAAGATAAAAGAGCAAGAAAGAGTCCTTCTCAGACAGTAAATAGTTGAGAGGAACCCCACTTAATAAAATTAAAGCAACTTCCTAAAGAAAGCCAGAGCACTGGATTGTGAGTTGTGATTGATCACATTTGATCTTTATTTTGCAGACCCAAGTAGCGTGAAAAGATTTGGGTGGGAAAAAAAAAAAAAAAAAGATTTGGGTGAAGGGTCCATGCAGACTATACAATTGCCTATACTGGAAATTGTCAAATAAAAACACATCCTGACAGAGAGAGCATCCAAACAAAACATTATCCCATTAGGGAGAATCCTACAATCTTCCACGTCTTCAGGCTCTTCAAATTCAATCAGAATAAGGTTTCTCCTTTATAAGCTAAAGCAAGGAGAAGCAAAGATAAGCAGAAATTTCCCTAGGGAAATCGAAGAAGCAAGAGAACATGATCTGTGGTATGAAACAAGGAAAGGATCTTCTTTCGAGAAGAAGTTGACAAGAGGTACATAATACACTTTTATAGTACTTTCTCAGGCTTGAGGGAAAGCAGAATCCAGAGAGAAGGCTGTCTGAAATTTATCCAAAATTGCATTAGGCCCAAGTACAGAGGTTAAAATGTATTAACTATGAACATTTGGTCAGTAACCCTGTTCCTTCTTTCTTTTTGTAAGCACTCTAATTCATTCAAAATGGCCAAGCCACCCATAATTCGATGATTGTGAAAGTGACAGATCTGCAGCAAGTCGATCTTCCTTTACTTGCAATACATCGGTCCACCAGGACACTACATCAAAGGTGGTGAATGTGTGGATTATCCATCTCCCTTTTCTCACAAGTAAGGAGGGTCATTTTGTTGTTAAAAAATGACCATCCAGTTTTATAGCTGTCCCACCTTCTAGAGTGTTTCCTGGAGTCATTCCTAGTGTGAATGGTTTTCTTAGACAAGTCACATGAAACACATAATTATAATTATGTCTTTTTAAAAATTAATGGCTATGTAGAGAGGTATGGGAAATTGTCATGGTAATACCCAGTAATGTGTATGATGACATACAGAGTTTTGCAACACTTAAAACTTGTTACCATCCCTAGACATGAGAGGTCAAAGAAAGTAATAGCATGAAATTATGAAAATATAGGACATCAACTAAATGTATAATGAGACATATCAGAGGGGAAAAGTTATTTTTCCCCAGTTACCATTCAAATTTCTTTCTGTACATCCCTCTGCACGGTTCTTAAAAGGAGCCAGAGTTCAGTGCAAGAGATAGTAAAAGCCCATAGTCATAGATCTCAGCCTCCCAGAATACAAAGCAGGGCAGGGCAGAAAACTCACCTGAGTTGTTGTTAATAGATAATAACCTACAATGGGCAAATATCTTAATAATCACTTGTCATTTTTTACCTGACTAGTTAGTGTGAAAAATTTTCAAACACAAAGGAAGGGAAAGAATTGTAGGATGAACACAAACATACACAATATCTAGACTCCACAGTTAATGTTTTGATACTTTTGCTTTGTCATGCATCAACTCATCCATCCATCTTATTTTTGCATTTCAAATATGATCATACATATCAATGTATTTCAACACTGAATGGTATGCTTAACTGTTCAATACTAAAGAAATCATTGATTAGAAATCAAAATTTTAGGTAAATTTATTGTCAAGGAAATAAAACTTAAATATATGATACAATGTGAATTTTTACAAATGTCTACACTGTGCCACCTGGAGCTTGATCAAGATATTAAATAACATTACACTCATAAATTATATCATCTGTGATAAAAAGAATATCACTTTCCCAAAACAACAATTAAGAATGGAAATATTAGCAGGAGGAAAAAAACAAAATAAAGGAAGCATTGGAAAAATATATGACCTTGGCATTGTTTTTGTGAACAAATACTGTTTTTAATTGTTCAGAAAGAAGATACTTTATAATACTAACACAGGAGTCCTATGATGTTATGATAGTATGACCCTGTGTAGGAAACATGGGAATGGAGACAAAGAAAGCAGGAGGCAAAAGCATGTAGTTCCTCAGTAAATCAGGCTTTTTAGAAATTTTTTGGTTCCATTTATAGTAAGAAATAATGATCTGTGACAGAATACGAAACATAATTATAACAAATTCACAACTGCTATTGCATGGTAGATCAAAATGCTGTTCTTTATTCTTTCTTAATTTCTTTCTTTAAATTAGTGACCATTTGCGGGGAGGTGCTGGGATTTAACCCACAGCTTTGTGCATGCTAAGCAGGTATTTTACCCCTGATCTACACACCTACCCCTCAATTAGTAATTTTCATAATGAGGGTAAAGGGTAGAGTTGATTCTAGGATTACAAACCTCATTTGATGTTATATATTTACAAAAGCACAATTTGGATAACATTATCAGTATATTTTAATTATAATTAGAGATCAAAAATCTAAATTTTTTCCTTTTATCCCAAAAACATATGCTGTGTACTCATTCCTTTTTTCAGTGCAATGGATGTCAAAGAAGCATTTTATAGATATCCTCTTTCTTGTCTTTATTCCATATACTTCTGACATGTGAACTAGATAGCATTGAATAAAGATGAAGAAATATTGCTATTCAGAGATGGGGCTCTTGTGAAAGATTGGATCATGAGGACAGTGATTTCATCAATGAATTAATCCACTGATGGATTAATAATTTGATGATATTAGTGGAAGGTAGTGAATACTTTAGGAGGTGGGACCTAGTTGGAGGAAGTATCTCACTGACTGTGTCCCCTGCAGGAAAGGCATTTCTTGTCTTCAGTCCCACCAGGCCCAAACCAATGGAGTCAGCTGACCAAGGACTGAAACCTCCGGAAAAATGAGCCCAAATAAATCTTTTCTTCTTTAAGTTATATTTCTTCTATTTATCAGTGATGAAAAACTGAATAACACATAAATCAAGGTGACATCATCGTTGGTTTCTCCACTTTGTAGATGGATATCTTTTATTTGTGTCTTCACGTAGTCTTCCATTTGGGACTGTCAATGTCTGAATTTCTTCATATGAGGACATATCATAATGCATTAGACCCACATTAATGGTCTCATTTTAACTTAATAACCACTTTTAAGACCATATTTTTAAATTCTTAGGTACTAGGAGTTAAAACTTTGACATAGGATTTTAGGAACAAAATTTATGCCAAAACAATATCCATTATCTTTCAAATCCTATACCAATCACATGCAACAATCAATTAGAGAAGACCAAATAAAATGTCTGTATCTATAAATTTTCTAATGGAACTTGGAAATATGCACTCACATCTGCATACACATATACACTCACACACAGAGATAATTTCATTTATTATCAAATTACTCTCCTTTTCCACTACTCTTTTAAAGTTTAATGAACTGGTATCATCACAAATCAACAAAAACATGATCATGGGATTATTAACTAAAACCACACCAAGTAAATAGCAAAACTAATTGCAGAATATGGTTTCTAATTTGGGTAATTCTTATTAAAATTTTATATTCATTTTTATGTTCACAAAATTGAGAGAATATCCTGTTTTTGTTATTTACATAATTTTTCAATTATTCACCATATTTTGAATATACAGATTATGAGTTAGACATCACCATGTGAAAATCTCTATCTCAGGAATATTAAACAGAAAACAAACATATATCCCCTCCTTTTCTATTTGAGTTATGGTGAAAAAAATAATTGAACTGTTAACGTTCTCCAAAGAACAAAACTGTATATTCTCAAAGGCATATGGCTAGAGTAATTTTTATGCTGAATTTGGAAGCAGTACAAATCTCTGAAAACACTGGACCAAGAAAATTGGATATGGCCTAACAAGCAGAGAGGACCCAAAGGCATTATTTACAGCATTTCTTAATATATGAATTGTTCAAGCATTTGGCAATGATCAAATATATTTTGAATGCAGTTTGTCTGTTAAACCAGTAAACAACTACTTGGGTAAATCTACTCTCGAAGGTTTTATCTGGACAAAATCAAATAACCACACAGAATTTCAAAGAAAATATCCACTGTTTTGAAATATATTTATAATTTTATATTGCAGTTTTAATCAAGATTTGGAAGTTAATAATTTGTAGAAGCTCAATCTTTCTTACCACTGAAAAAGGGTGTTTCATAGAAATTTTCCTTAAGTAATGATTTGTTTTTCTGTATCATATAATAATTTTCTCTTTTAACTGTAAACAAAGAATATGTTGTATATGCCCCAACCTGTTACATATATCCATATAACACTTAGTCTGTATGGTTTTGAACATAGGAACAATTTTGTTATATTTTTCACTTTTGTTAGACTTCTAATTTATTATAATGTATAGTTAAATTTATAAAATAATAAATTACATTTAAGTTTAATATTCACTGTGATATCATATATCAAGTATTTAGTGTAAAACCTATAGATGCTTTAAATTTTTATTCCATTCAGAATACAATACTTTAATCAATGGTGAATATTTAAATATAACATCATTAAAAAGATGGTGGCAATTTCTTATAATATTTTCTCTTTTAGTACAACACTTAATTAATGTGATAGAAATCATCCCGAAATAGATTAAATGATTAAGGTTTAATACTTTCAGTTATAAAATATTAATTAGAATGTTTAAAAATTCAGGAAGGTGAACTTTGTATCAGTAAGGATTATAATCAAATTTTGTTTTCATCAGTTTATTGTTATTGAGGTTTGGAGTGGATGAGCTATGGTAATGAATTAGGAAGATCAAGTACCCAAAATGCTGACCTTTAACTTAGCTATCAATATATTTGCTTCTTATTTTGGACAAGATGCTCCAATAATATGGAAATTTTTATCAATAGTTTATGAAGGAAAATACAATTAAAAATAATTTTTAAATTACCTGGAATCCACATATGAGCAAATGCAAACTCAAAGTATGTCTTATTATAAACTGAAAATCCCATAGGAGCATTACAGAAGAAGTTTCTATTATATGAATGCAAAGTTTCTGAAATATTTTTAAACCTATATACTAGGATAACATGGAAAGAAGTCAGACATGCCACAGTTTAAAAGAAAAGTCAGGGCACAAAGACACAGGAAATAATTTGAAAAAAAAAAAAAACAACAAAAAACTCTTGCTTACTCTAAGCTAATTATTAGTTCCCAGTCTACTTTCTGATGAGCCAGAATCAGAGACAAGATGGGCAATGTCTTCAGAAGCTAGAAGCTTTCAGTCGAACAAGGAATGGAAGATATTTCCAATTCTCACTGATATCATTAATCATGAATTAGAAGAGAAGATGAACAAGAGAATACTCATGAGCTACCAATAATCTTCCCTGGTTTTCTTTTTTTTTTTTTTTTTTTGTGGACAACAGTTTTATTGTCCAGTAATTGTAGGAGTTTGTCCTTCGACGGGAAGGGAGGGGCCTCAGACCTTTCCCAGACTTTTCTTGATGAAGTAGCTCACCAGTCGCTGTGGCCTCTGCTGGTACTCAGCAAGCACATCATGGGGGCTGGTGATCTGGTCCCCTTGCAGGCGGTCCAGGAAGGTAACACACACCACAGCCGCTCGGAGGCCACATGCACTGCACATGGCGGCAAAGACTGAAGATTCCATCTCGATGTTCCGGATGCCTGCAGCATGGGCTGCTTGCAGATACACCTGCTCGTCCTTCTCCGTGTAGGAGCAGATGGCGCCGTCCAGACGACCTTGCCCCTCATAGAAGTCCAAGGTGCACATGGTGATCCCCACCACTGTGGTGAATTCATTCAGGTCTGAAGAACACTGCATCAACTCCTGCACCAACTGCTCATCCATGTCTGTGTTCCGAACCACCCACTTCCCCAGGACATCTGTTCAAACTCCGGCTTGACGCAGGCATCCACTGCCTGCCGGGTGATAACCACAGAGCCAGGCTCCAGACCTATTCCACCAGAAGTGCCGATACGGATGATGGTGACATTGGAACATCTGGCATGGTACGGCATCTTGATGAGCTCATGCAACATGATCGCAATGGAAGGAATGCCCATCCCATGACTCACAGATAGCACCGGTCCAACTTTATACATGGCATAGCGGTCAGTGCCTGCACAAATATTGGGGTATTCATCTCCTGGATGGTTGAGGCCCAGCTCAGCAGCCACATGTCTGATGAAGGTGTTCATCCGGGAGGGGCTCCCACCAACACACACAAACTTCACATCTCCAAACATAGCTGGGAAATCATGCGTGCTAGTGCTAAGATTGAAATGATAGAGAATATCTTCCTTCATGGTTGCTACCTGTGGATTTGATAGTTGGACAAGGCAGTTGTTGTGATGATTTCAGGTTCCTTTGCTTCAGCTCCTGTAGCCGCCATGCTCTCACTGTGGCAGGACCCTCAGAAGGGCGCCGCTGGTTGCAGACAGAACTCTGCAAAGGGAGGCAGGAAAACAGGCACTGAGGTCTGGCGCAAAGACTTCCGATGTGTCACCCACGACCTCAAGTCAAGGGGTCAAACCGGTCTGTCCTGGGTCCGCTACTCACGCTGCGCCATCCTTGCAGAGCCACGTGAGCGACAAAGACCTCGCGCTAGTGGCACCAGGCTCTCAGACCATGGGCGAGGGGCTATGTGCCCAACCGCTTAAAAAGAAGGGAATGACAAGCAAGACGAATCCTTCCCTGGTTTTCTTCAAGGTTTCTTGTTCACTACTCAGTTAAAAAATAATTAAACAAAATAAAAGTAAATGAAGTAAATATAGATGAAAAGTTGTGGAAAAACATGTTACTCCTCAGAAATGTGTCATATTTCCTGTCTTTCCACAGGATGAACTGATGGGAAACCTAGTTGCTTCCTGCCAAAGGAAGGAAATACAACAAAGTCCTGTTCTATCCAAGCTCTTTTGACTAGGCTGGTATGCAATGACCACCTTGACTCAGAAATTGATCCAAATTTCTGACTCTTCTTTGAATTGCTCCATTTGATGAATTATTTGTTTTTGTTCACCTTGATTTTTCTACCTGGTAATCCTCCACATTACCTGGTAATCCTCCACATCCCCTGACTGAGGGATATATATATCTATATTTATATAGAGATGTATAACTGGGTCTGTATCACATGAAGTATTGTCTTTATTTCTTGCAGACACTGTCATCTGTGACCAGTAAATTCTAGGTATGATTATGTATGGATAATCTAGATATATATCTAATAGATACACATATGTATCTTTGGGATAAAGGAAGAAATTCCAAGGGACATACTGGCCATTTTAAGAAAATGAATTTACCGAGTTTTAACTTTCATTTCTATTCTGTCCTGAATTTGAGTTGCATCTGTATTCTCCTGTTGTCAAGACCTCATGCAGATTCTTTTACCATTCTCTTTCACATTCACCTTCTTACACTCTACAAAAGAAAGTATACTTCTTATGCATCCTGAGTCCTACTATAGTGTATTGTCTTGGGTGTTAGTATAATCTCAGGGTGCCAAACCAATGTGGAATTAAAACTGGAAATATTCTGTGGGTGAACCCTTGTTAATGGAGGCTCTAAAATGTATTCTGGGCTTTTTCTTATTCTCTGGTCTTTATGTTTGTTATAAAGAGGAAAACAAATGACATTAGAAATTATTTTGTTCATTTCAGGGTATTAGAGATTCACATACATTGCAAAGTTGTGTAACAGGGATAGAGACAATCTTTCCTTTCCTGCCCACCAACTATTATTACAGAATATAACACTTGTAAGAAAGAGTCCCATGATACTACTATCTACACACTGCAAATAAATACTGTAGAGGTGGCAGTCTCTGTGCTTTCTCTTATTAGAAGAGGAATAGTTAGAAATTTTTTAAAGTAGCTGAAAAATAAGACTTCTCTATTAATAAGTATGCTCTTCCTTCATTTTTACCATGCTATATAATAAGTAAATGTTTCTGTAGGCTTTCATTTGCCCATATCTCTCTGTGGTTTGCATTTGCATATTTTCTTGATTCTAGGTGGAGGAAGTGAAAAATTTCATATGTAATTCCAATGGACAAACACTGCAATTTTATACAGTGTTTAAAATAGAATAAATTTTCCACAAATATGGATGGATACATAGATAGAAAGGTAGATAAATACAGACAGATGCAGGTATCTTTTTGAATATGTAGAACAATAAAGTTCTTATAGTCTTGTGAGTTTGTTTACATTACTGAAAGAAATATTTTTCTGAGACTTTATCCAAAGTGTGGATGAGAAACAGAATATACTAAAATAGTGGTTATCTAACATAGTGATTCCTGCATTGAGGAATGACAGCACAGAGAAAAGGAAGAGGTAAAGTTAATCAATGAGTACAAAGTTAAAATTTGATAGCAAGAATAAGTTCTTATGTTTTATTACACAATGGCTTGACCATAGTTAACAGTAATGTGATGTCTTTTTCAAAAAAGTTAGAGGAAGGAATTTTAAATGGTCTCAACACAAAGCAATTTTGAATTTTGAGGTAATGAAAATACTAATTACTCTAATTCCGACATTGCATAATACGTACATGTATTGAAATACCACAGTGTACTCATGTGTGTGTGTATATATATAAATATACACATACACACACATATATAAAATCATGACATGCCAATTTGAAAAAGAAAGAAAAAAATTTTTCAGAAATAGTATTTTCAGAGTCATGCCTTTCCCAGGCATTCAGGTCCTGCTTAATGAAACTATTTTTTAGTTAATTCTTTCAGAGTTAATATTTCTTTATCATGAATTATATTAGTCATTTCCCATGTCTGTTTTGTTCATTTTTGTGTGCCTGTGACCAAAAGAACCAAAAAGAAAAACTTAGAGGAGGTAAAGTTTATTTTGGCTCATGGTTTCAGAGATTCAGTTCATGGTCACCTGAATCCGTAGCTCTGAAACTATAGTGAGGCAGAAGATCATGGCAGAAAGAAGTAGCTGAAGAAAGCTGTTCAGATCATAACATCCAAGAAGAAGAGGGAGGGGAGAGGAAGAGAGAGAGGCAGAGAGAGAGAGAGAGAGAGAGAGAGAGAGAGAGAGAGAGATGCCAAATCTTGCTGACACTGACTTAATTCCTTCAGCCAAAATTTACCTTGCTATTATTACCACTCAGTTATTCTATGAAATGGATTAATTCACTGATAAGGTTACAGGTCTCAAAATCTAATCCTACCACCTCTGACCCTGCATTATCTCACACATAAATTTACAGACATACCTCATATCTAAACTATAACATGGCAAAAAGGGAACAACTTACTTTGACAGAATTGGGCCTTTCTCTCTCAGCTGTGTTCTGATTCTTAACTCTTAGTATGGAGAAGAAACATTCCTGGGACTCTTCATTCTATCCATGTGCTTTTGTTTCAACTTCCTGTTATCTACTAGGAATATATGAAGATGACATTAATGATATTCCAATTTCAGAATATTTGCAGTAAAATATAAATTATCTGTGAAAAATTTTTGGTGTGCTTATTAGAAATTAGAGGAGGGAGACACATTAAAAATGAAAAGATTAAGATAGCAATCATTTAGATAAGAAAGCTAAGATAATATTTACTTAGGACTCCATTCCATTAATATCTAATCTTAATTGGCATAGGAAAGAACAGGTCAGTGGGAGATATATATATAATCTAAAATTCCTGTACTTCATTCCACAACAAACAGTGCCCCTGAACATTCACTTGCACATTTGTTTTCATTTTATTTGTAGAGAGAAATTCAGATTTAACAACCTATGTGCAGAAAGTTGAAGTTTCTGGATTATAAAGCACATGTTATTTAATGTAATTAAATAATTCTTTAGAGAGATACTATAGGATATGCTTGAAGAATGTATTTAAATTTCCAAAGGATTAATTTTAATTCACATTTAAGTAAAAGTGCTTACTATTGATCATTTTCACAAAAATGTGTTTTATTTCAATAATGGCAAAAATGCATTATTTGTGGTATGTCGATGAGGTAGAGAAATTAAACCAGAAGAAAATAGATCTTTTGAACATGATAGTAGTTCTATGCTAAATTAAATACTTTTTTTGTAATATCGTTGTCTCCCATTTTAGGCTGTGACAAGTACAATGGTTTTCAGGGGCTCAGAATATCTGAATATAATGGTAATCCTTAGAGAATTTCAAAAGTGAATCATTTAAAATTTATCATTTTCTATCAAGTCCATTTTTATCTCATAAAATTTATTTTGCATAAGTAATGTTTTATTCAATTCTTCATTGCTTTGACCATTGCTGAAAAGTACAACATAGAGGAGGAAAAGTTTTTTGGCTCATAGTTTCAGAATTTCTGTCCACGTTTGGCCAACTCTATAGCTCTGGGCCCAAGATTAGGCAGAACATCATGGCAGAAGGGCATGACAGAAGGAAGCAGCTCAGACACAGCAACCAGGAAGCAAAGAGAGGTCAGCTTATCAGGGACAAAATATAATCTTTAGAGACCCTCAAGTGACCTACTTCTGCTAGCCATATCCTCCTTCTTACAGTTACCACCCAGTGAGCCCCTATCAGTGGATCAACCTACTGATTATATTATAGATCTCATAATCAAATTGTTCTATATCTCTAAGCATTTTTGCATTATCTCACACATCAGTTTTTGGGAACACTTCATTTCTCAGTCATAACAAATATAGGTCTATATGTGTATGTATGCACATACACACCAAAGTAGTAGTAATGGTGACCGAACAGTCAATGTTTTAAGGAAATGATTGTGTACAATATAAAACTTTCAAACAAAATTGAAAAAAAGTGTATGTTAACTTTTTTGATATGTTTTCAATAAAAAAATAGCATAGCTTAATGTAGTACTGTGTAATAAAATATGTGGCATTACTCAAAGAGGAGATCTGACAGATACTTTGGTTTCTGGAATGTAATCACTGAGCCCTTAGAATGCCATGCCTGGTCAGAGTCTTTGTTTGCCTTTAGTTATGGCAGATAGTCTAATGATGATTTAGGCTGAGGCTTGACACACCAGATAGGATTTAAGGTGTGAGATAAACTGACTGCTCTAGAAAGTTAATAACATGCTGGAGAGTGACGTTTTGTGCCACAAAGTTTTGGTCAAACTGGAAATTGTGCTCAACTGATCATGTGGACAATCAATCAATCAAGACCACATGGTGAAACCCCTATAGAACTATGATAGCTAGAACTCAAATTAAAGTTCCTACTTGACAATTCTCAGTGCATGCTGTCACAGAAGAAAGTAAAAATACCAAACGCCCATGATTGCATGGAGAAAAGACAAGGAATCTCTTAAATTGATACACTCCTTGGACTCTGCCTTATTCACATAATTCCTTTGAATAATTTTAATCTGTATGCTTTTCCTGTAATAAACCATAGTCACTACAAGAACTTTTAGTGGGTCTTTCCAGTAAATTTTAGTAAGACTTTCTAGTGCATCTCAAGGTGGTTTTGAGACTCCCCAAAATTACAATCATAATAAAAAATAAGAGGTGTCTTATGTGAAGTACTACTTCTTCTCAAATTCTACAGTTGACCTGAAACTACTAAAACATCTGGATATGGTAGCCCAATTTTTAGAGTTAATTCGAATGTAAATAGTGATACACTACTTCAAAATTAAATTGGAAATTTCCAGATCAGCTTTTTTAGTTGAATCTATTTGACTCCTCATTCGATTGTTGATTAGGCAAGTGACCTTGAACCTATCACTTCATCTTTCTAAGACTATGTGCAAACTGATACTTAACTGCACATTAGGAATTTATTAAATATTCCTTTCTTTCACTATTCTCTTTTCTGGGAACTTTGTCACAGTAAGTTCACAATTCTCTCAAGAGTGTTGTTTTACTTAGGTTTATTAAGGTTATTCAGCTGGTTAGTTAATGAATTAGTTTTCCTTAAATAAATTTTATCTTTAAATGTAATTAAAATTTATAGGGTAAAAAAATTCTACTTCCTTGTACAGTCACCAAAGTTTGAGAGGTAAAGGAATGAAAATATATTTTATGTGCCCTTTGTACATTATGATTCATCTGTTATATATTACAGAATAATTCTTCTCTTCTTCCTTTGAGGTCTAGCATCCTTAAATTCTGGAACATTACCCACTCATGACATCTTTGTTGTACTCCTTCCTGTTCCAGCTCTGAGATGGACACTGTGTGTGTCAACTGGACTTAGCTATAGTACCTAGCTATTCAAACAAAACTTATGTAGGAGTTTCTGTAAGTAGTTTTTCAAGTATGATTAACAATTTAAGAAAAGGGGACATCTATAATCTTCATGTGTAGTCTCCACAAAGTTTGCATGTTGAAAATGAATTCCCAGTGTAATAGCATTAATATGTAGGCCCTTTAGGAGGTTGTTGAGTGTTGAGGACTTCTTATATAAGAAGCCCATGAGAGCATATTCATTCCTTCCACAATGGGAGAATGCAGAGGAAGCTGCTGTCTAGAAAGCAAGACAACAAGCCCTCACCAGGCTCCAAATCTAGTAGCACAATGATTGTGGACTTCCAGTCTATAGAACTGTAAGCAATAAATTTCTGTTGTTTATATATCACACAGTCTAAAGAATTTTGTTATAACAAACTGAACAGGCTAAAGCAGAGATTATCATCAATAATCTGGTGGGCTTTATCCATTTTGTTGAAAGGTCTTAAGGGTTGAGCTGAGGTTTACCTGAGGAACGTGTTTCAGCTTTGTACTGAAGCATCAGCTCTTGCCCAGGAATTTCTGGTCTGTCCTTCCTGATTACCCTGCTCCATATATTTCAGATTCACCTAGATACCCCTGTGACTGCATAAACCAATAGAATCTGCATCTGTTTTCCACGAATGCCTTAAATTACCCTGGAGGGTTACTTAAAACAACAGAAATTTTTTCTCTGAAGTTGCGATGGCCAGAAAACCAAAACCAAGATGTCAACAAGGGCGCACCCCTCACCAGTTTCCAGGGAGTATTCCTTTTTGCTCTCTTCTAGCTCCTAGTTGAGTGCCAGCTTTCTGGCTCTTAGCTGTTCCTCCTGTCTTTGTCTCCTCTATTCCACTGTTTCATTCTCTTCCCTGTCTTATCTTTGTTTGCCTAAAACTCATTTTGACTCTCTTTATGGAAACACATATGATTGAATATAGAGCCCAACAGTTAATATAGAATGAACTACTTCTTAACAAATCACATTTTTTGCCTTATGAGTTTTTATTCATTCTTTTGTATTTAAGATAATATTTGTGGTTAATGAAGATTAAGATATATATGAACGTATGCTTTGGGATGTTATTTTTTTGCCTCTGGAATACCCTCTGGTTCTCACATGTGAAATGTATTTGCCCTATCCTAATCTACCCCAAAATCTCAAATCATTATAGCACCAATTCAAATGCAAAATTTTATCTAAACATCATCCGCTCAAAAGTAACTAATCTCATCATCTAAATCATCTAAATTAGGTATGGGTCAGACTTTGCATCTGATTAATTCTGGGGCTCCATTTCTCTCCCATTATGGACTAGAAAATAAATTGTGTGTTCTCCAAACTCAATGATGGACAAGTTTACAACAGAATTTGTAGACTTTTCTATTTCAAAAATAAGGAAGATAAAAAGGTGTTACCATACTCCAGCAAATCTGAATTCTAACAGATAAAATCAACTGTTTTTTTAAAAATTTTATTTGTTCTTTTCATTTGTATATGAGAGTAGAGTCTATTTTGACATATTTTGAAGCCGCAGACTACACCTCTGTTATGGTTTGGATGTGAGGTGTTCCCCAAAAGCTCACGTGTGAGACACTGCAAGAAAGTTCAAGGAGAAATGATTGGGTTGTAAGAGTCTTAACCCTCAGTGATTTAATGCTGTTAGGGATTAACTGAGTGATAACTGAAGTGTTAGGGTGGGACTGGAGGAGGTGGGAATTGGGGCGTTGCTTTGAGTATGTATTTGTACCTGCCAAGCGGAGTCTCTTTCCCTCTCTCTTTTTCCTGAACTCATGTGAGCTGCTTTTCCTCTGCCACACACTCCACCATGATGTCCTGCCTCACCTCAAACCCCAAGGAATGGAGCCAGTCTTCTATGAACTATGTCCTCTGAGACTGTGAACTCTCAAATAAACTCTTCCTCCTCTACAGTTGTGCTGGTTGGGTCATTTGGTCACAGCAGTGAAAAAACTGACTAAAACAACCTTTAACTTCAAATTCTGCCCTCTGAGCCTGCAGCATACAATCTTCTAGATCCAATGCTCAGTCTTCACCGTCATTCTTTTTTTTGTTGAGCAGCAGCACAAATTGCACCAGTAGTTCAATCAGTCTGTTCCCCAACTAGAAACCTTGAGGAGCCCAACAAAAAATATTTTTAAATGCAGCACTTTTTTTTTTTTAAACCTTTATTTTATTTTTATATGGTGCTGAGGATGGAACCCAGGGCCTCACATGTGCTAGTTGAGGATGTTACCACTGAACCACAACCCAAGCCCCGCAAACTTTTGCTGAACAGTTTTCTTCCCTCAAGTTATTACTTCCTTCTCGTCCTTTACTATAAGTAGCAGCAAAAGTAGGCCTGGTTGCCTAGAAATAATTAAATAATCAAGGTCACAACTTTCATTTCATGCAACTATAGGACACAATGCAGCCAGGTTTCCCTTCACTATGTGATAACAATTAACTTTCCTCCCATTTCCAATAGCAGGTCTGCATTTCCTCTGAACACTCATGAAAGACCTTGTGCTCTTGTCTTTTCCAACATTCCATTCATGGCCATATAATATTATTTAAGATGACAGATATTTCATCTGCCATTCTCCTTACTTCCTTCTAAGTTCTGACCTGTCATCCAATTCCAAAGTTATGTTTACATGTTTTTGTGCTTATTATTCAGCAGCAACTCACGTATCTGTATTAGCTTCCCATGGTTGCCATTAAAAAAGAACATACAATTGAGAGGTTTAATATAACAGAAACTTAATCTCTCGTGGTTCTGAAGATTAGAAGCATTAATCGAGGTATAATCAGGGCTATCTTCCCTCAAGAGTCTCCAGGAGGGGCTTGGACTTTATCTCAGTAGTAGAACTCTTACCTTGCACACGTGAGGCATTGGGTTCTATCTTAAGCACCACATAAAATTAAATAAATAAAGATATCGTGTCCACACACAACTAAAAATATATTTTTAAAAAAAAGTCTCTAGGAAAGAATCTGTTCCTTGCCTTTTACTGACTGCAGAGGTCCCTTAGCTTGTGGCCATATAACTCTAATTTCTGTTATCATGGAAACATTACTGCTTCCTTTTCTGTGTCTTTCCCTTTCTCTGTGTGTTTCAAAACTTATATGCCTGATCCTTCTGAGGACACGTGATTGCACTGGAGTCATACACAGAAGTTCAAACTACCCATGACCTCTAGAAACCTTTAAATTTTTATATCCTTTGTACATGCAAGGTAAGATTCTCAGATTCTGAAGATTAGAATGTGGACATTTCTTGTAGGGAACCACTGTTTGGGTCTACTCTAATTTGCTTCACTTTGGCTTATTTAGCTAATATTTAAGCAGGTTTTCAATTAAGAGGACTAGTTCATCAGAATTACTTATTTTTCTGGTCATTTGTCATGTTTTGAAGGTACGGTTCTTGTTCTAAGTGGTTCCCTTGGACCATCCTTTCAATCCCTGAAACAACTAGTTTCTTAAAAGAAAGAAAGAAAAAAATGGTCTATGTCTTTCCAAGGTTTCAGGACTTAAATCCTACTGCCATTTGGAAGAGAAGAAGAAAGAAGAAGAATTTTAGATCCATCCCTTTTTATTTTCCTTTTCCCAGAATTGTCCATATCAGCCCACAACTAAGTCATGGATAGCTTCCATATTATTTAATTTTTGTTTAACCAGGTACGTGCAGTCTTTTATATTTTATTAGAAAATTTTGATGGGTTTAAGAAAAAATTATTTCTCCCCAGCAATGAATGGGCAGCATATATTTATTATTTTCATTGAAAGAATATATGCTCCTCTTCCTGGAAATATTTTGAAATACATTTGAATACAAATATTTTTGTTGAATACAAACATTTTTAACAGGATAGCATAGTAAAACTCCTTTTAAGTATTATAAAATGATTAAATTGCTTGCTGAAATAAGGTGAGATAAGAACCAAAGTTATATGTCCATACCAATTATATGTCCAAAAATAATCATATGGCTTATGTGCAAATTACAGATCTTTACAAATCTCACTCTGACTTTTGTTAATGCTAATGTATTACTTTTATTACTTTTAACAAACAATGCAGATATTCCTTTCAACAGACAATGACTCATATAGAGGAAAACAAATATGGACAAGTGATTTTTGTTGTATATCTTACTTCTATTGCTTATGAGGCTTTTGAAGTAATCCCAAGATTTTTTCTTCTATTATCTTAGTGATTTAAGCAATTAATTTAGTTAAAATGAATTTTTTTTCCATACTTACAGCAGTCGTTTCATTTGTTTAGGCAATATAAAATATCAAAAAGCTCTAATGTCAAGTGTAAACATGCAGTATAAAATTCTAAATTAGCTTTATATGTTTTCAGAGATCTTCAAAGTATGATTTGAATCAAGACCTTACATCTGCGTGCTTGTTAATAGCCTGAAATCATACTCATTTCTGACACAGCAGGTTTTTGATAGCCCTGTAAAAACCAGAACATCATTACTTCAGGCAAGGTGACAAGGATAATCACTTTCTATAATTCATGTTTAATACCTGAATGCCAGGGAGGAATCATGTCCTTGGTCCAAAAATTTTAACTATACTACATCATCTGCCCTCCAGAAAATATTTGTAAGAATTACTAGAGTGACTCTAGTTCAAAGAGACTGCATTAGATTTTTGTCAGCTTTTGAAAATGTTGTAATTCAAAGTAATACTTGAACTGCTAAAGTGCAATGCAGAGTTTATAGCTTCCTTACTGTAGTAAGTCTCTTTGGCAGGCTAGAAGTCTGATGAGATCTTTTATCTGCACCTTTTGTCAAATAAAGTGGCATCTCATGTAAAAGAATTTGGAAGCATTTAGAATATAAAATACAGTTAAGTTTTTGCTTAAAAATTAGATTTCCTTGAAATCCATTTTGAAGCTGGTGATATTTTATCTGAAATGATTTAATTTAAATCAAAGTACTTTATTAAGCAGTTAAAAATCAGGAATCCTTATACACAATATGATTTAAATTTCATTCTTTAAGGTATAAATATAACCTTATATTTGTGTTGTGGTTACCAATGTAATCCTGGTTTCACCATGTTTACGATATATTTTGCTCTTAGAATGTGGTAGATGAACTTTATAAATCATTCTTCTCTCCATTTTCTGGTGTCTCCAAAGAAAGAAAATTATGGTTCTTTCATGTATTTATAAGGATTTATTTTGATAAAATATTGCTATAGTCCTACATGAACAATTATATTAGGGATGATTATATTTAGTCACATATTCAATTTTCTTTTGAACTACATTATTTTTAATCATTATTCAGCTTATTGTTGCCTATCTTTAGGAATTTGTTCTCCAGCATACTCTTTTACATTTCTAACATTTGAAGAGCATATAGACTACAAGTGACCCAGGACAAATTTGGTCTCACCCTTCTCAAGAAGAAACTTTTACAGTGTACTCTGCTCTGCAGGATAGCTGAAGGAGAATGCCAAAGGCTTTGTGATTTAAACTCCAAGAAGACTCTCATTCAATGGGCATTTCTAGGTACTGAAATAAATGGCATGCAAATAAAGAACTCTGCCCTAATGAAGCTAATATACTTGTGGAAAGAGAGAAATTCACAACAAATAAAGAATAAATTTAAAAGCTTATATAATTCAATAAAAGTTGATAAATTCAAGGAAAAAGAGGAAAGTCACATTATTGGTATTAAATTAATATTGTTGCATTAAAATTGATATGTTCTGGGTAAGCCTTAATGGGAAAATGACTAAATTAACTTTCAATCAAAACTAAAGATGAAAAGATAAAGCATGCAGTTATCTGAGGAAACAATATTGCAAACAAAGGGGAGAGCCTGTCGAGATTCTGAAGCAATACGTATCCTGTTTTGTTAGCAGTAACTGGTAAACCACTGTGATTGCCATAGAGTGAGCAGGTTAAGGTATTAGGGAGATTAGTAGTAGATGACATAGAGAAGAAAGTGTGAACCAATTCATACAGGGCCTTGTAAAACAATGTAAGTATATGAATAATCATGGAACTAGAATTATTTCATTGACTTTGGAAACTTTTGTTTAAAGCAACTGTATGAAAGATGCATTTATCCATTTCTACATTAAATTTCCATTGGAAAGAAAGAAGGTACACATAAATTAGAAAATTTACAAAATAGCACTAGAATAAAACAAGTAGAATATATTTAACTGATGATCTCCCTTGAAAGAGAACCCTATAAGTCATACATGCCAGAAAACATGAATGTTTTTGTTAAACCTTATTCTGTATGAGATAGAAGAAAGAGGAGACACTGAATCTGCGGAGTTGGCAAGATTTATGAAAATTGGTGGGCTAGGGGTGTAGCTCAATGGTAGAGTGCTTGCTTGGCATGTGCAAGGCTGTGGGTTGCATCCCCATAATCCTCCCTGCCAAAAAAGGGTGACTGAACGTCCATTTCTTTTAAAGAACTAAAGTGTTTATATTCCTCCAGAGTAAAACCTTCAAGAAACAACTCACAGAAGTGGGGCATGCCCAGAGTGTTGTATTTCAGGCTGTGCACCATTTAAATAATCAAATGGTGAGGAGACAGGAGAGGTTATGCTAGTGGCTGGAGAGGTATGTGGGGTTTACAACTGAAGCAAAATTAATAGATATGTACCATAAAACCTAAGTCATGGCATAGTGTGTTGTACAATACAAAACAAATTCCTCAATAAAGGACTAAATACCTTAATGTCGTAATGAATAAAGACGAATATATGCATATGAATAGGCAGTATAAATGTAGATGAAATACTACACACACACACATATATATATTTATGACACCTGCACAGCAAGTGAATAGTTTTCCAGAAGCAGGTGTTGGGTGGATTGGGAAAATAAGAAATTATTTTAAATAAAGACAAAGATCAATTATAGGTGAAAAACGGGACTCAGTGGGTGAATCAGCCCTGGTGGGATCTGATCTAGCAATGAGAAAGTTATATAGGTTTTAAACTTCAAAAGGATTCACTGTGAAAGGCTTTTTGAGGTAAACAGGAGGACATTGTGAGCAAAACAGATTAGTTGGGGCTTACAGTTTATGCCCATCTCTACTACCTCTGGGAAGCTGGGATTTGAATTCAAGGCTTTTGAACTAGTAAATTCCATAACAACCATGGAATTCTCCCTGTCAACAGTAGTCACCTTCAAAGGGGCATTTCCCTTGGCACCACTGCATGGAAGGATTTCCAGGGGAGGCATCTCACTGTCCAGGGTTACATAGTTCAAAGAAATGATCCATTTGTGTGTGTGTGTATAGGTTTAAAACTTTTATCAACCAAAAATGCACTCTTTTCAAATATAAATAGAACATATTTGAAAGCTGTTTCTATAAGGGAGTATAAAGAAGAATCCAAATCAATGCAGTAAAAAATCTCAATTTAATTTTTCCCATAACAAAATAAATGTGTAAAATGAGTATTTTAAATTTTCTTGCATTTTATAAAAATATAAATTATCATAAAATATACACTTATTAAATGATTATCCACCCAAAATCATACATCATGAAAATTTTAGAAATTCAATTCAGAAATAAACTACAATGTTATTCTTAGATTAGAAAAAAATATGGATTATTATACACATGTAGAAACACTTGTAGATGCATTCTTAAGTAAAATGTTATATAGAAAACTTAATCTATTATTTCTGCAATAGTAAACAGAAATGGATGGCCAAAATAAAAATAGAATAGTGTAATAGAATATTTAACCAATTTAAGAGTAATTATTTTTAAAGTAAAAAACAAAACAGGGATAAAACTTGAACTCAGAGGGTGAATAAAGGAATGATAAGTTTTAGAAATAGTGTTTTGGGTTTCCCCATAGACTATACATAAGGTACATTATATTATACCAATGTTCCTGATTTTTTTAGTTCATTTTCTATTAAATCACAGTAATAGGACATTCATTTTTTTCATTACAAATATTTCCCCAGAGATAAGTTTAATGTGACCCTGCTTTATCATATTACACTTACCATAATATCTCAACAGTTAAGTTGAAAAATAAATAAGCATAAATACTCAAAGTAAAATGGAGTAGCCTGCCTTCAATGATAAGAACTTTCCTTTTCTGAAGGAGTAAGATTTTGCTGACCATGTAATGACAAGACAAAGCAAACTGTTTCCAACAAGTTTAAAATACAGGCTATCTTCAATGTCTAATCTAGTTCTGATATTTTTTAGTTAAATCGACGATCAATTATTTAAAATTATATAAATTATTCCTGAATATTTTCCATTTAACATCTCCAAAATATAAGTTTAAAGTTCACAAGTTCATTTAATACATCATGCTAAGCCTTAAGTCACTGCCCTCAGTTCTCAGCATATTCAATATTTTGAAGGACAGAAAAAAGAACTATCACAGATTATTTTGCTTGAGCAATTTGGTTGATGTCAGGGGCGGGCTCTGAGGGCCCCAGAACCGCACCCTGGCCTGATCTCTAAGATGGCGCCTGGCAGCTTGCCAGAATAAGCCATACTCCTAAACAAGTTTCAGGAAGTAACTCTGATTGGCTGCTGTATATGAGGCGATTCTTGTAACTGCCTAGTGACTGACCCTTGATAGGCTAATATCTCAGACTGACTCTGATTGGCTTATGCTTGCTATATAACCCAGACACTTCCTCTAATAAAGGTCTTTGGTCTTTTTGTTCCTGTGATAAAGAAGCGTAGGCATTGTCATTGTCCCCACGGGCGGTGGGCGATGATAGGTTGGTTATACTGGGTTGGTGCCTGATGAAAGAATGAAGACATTCATTTCAATTAAATTTAGGAGGCAAACCATATTTCCAAATCATCATGATGTTAACAGAAATCATCTAATCAAATAAGCATTACTTTTTGGTTTCATTTATCTGTCAATTGTGGTTTTTATTAATGAAGAAAATGTACTCTGTTTTATCTGGCTGTATTATTAAATTGCAATATTTGAATATTATTAAGATAAACTCTTTAAATTTCTCCTTAGTGTCTCATTCCTTATTAGGAGAGGATAATTATTGAAAATAGCAAAGACCTATTTCTACAACTGAGTCACACATGAGTCTTAAAATAAGCTCCCATAGCCAGAATAATATTAAGATGCAAATTATTTTTCTTAGTAGTTCTTATAAAATCTATTCAGAAGAGAATATTTAAAACTAATTATGTAACCATGCTGTGATATTACATTCATTTCAGTTAAAAATACAAGTAGTGATTATTGTGTTTTTATGATCTTGTCTCCCTTTTATATGTGTTTAAATGTTTGTTAGAAGGTAACTATGGAGATTACTAAACATTTCAGCATGAAAGTCATACTTTTTAAATTTTATAATCCATTCACCAGATTCACCAGAGTGTCTTTATCCTCCCAAGATTAAAAATATTAGTCTAAACTATAAAGCACAATCTTACTTTTTATTTGTGAGTTTCTTCAAGTCCTAGGGTGAAAGCCATCATAATGTTTAAAAAGGAAAAAAAAAGTTATTCAGTAATTTCTTTTAAAAGTTAGTTGAAGTAAAAAATAACCACCTCTTATGTATGTTTAAAGAAGGAATAAATCATGTGAGAGTGTATGGAAAAGAAAACAAAAAAGCAGATACACTACTTAAAAATGGAATAGGTTACTTCAAATGTGAATTACATCATATAACTTCCAGTAAGTTTATGATATCTTATATCCTTACTTACACTTTTTTATGATAAACCCAACCCTTCCTTTTTAAATTGTGTCTTGAACATACAGGTGCAGCCTATATTACCATATTTGATGTAAAATGCAAATTTACTACTTAAATAACATTCCCGTTAGATTGAAATTTTAATTATGACAAGATGATTTCTTTCTTCACATACATTTATAAAATTAAATAATCTAATATAAAACTTTTGAGCTTAAATGTAGATATATATATATATATATCTTTGTGACAATATAATTTTAGTTTTCTCAATATTTGTAACAACACAGAAAAAAAGTTCTGTTGATGTAGAAAGGGCAAAGAATAAAATTAAAATAATTAATTCCCTTACATTACCACTGCTATTTAACTATATATATATACATACATATATATACACCATGTATACACACATAGCTGTTTTTATTATGACAAAATCAAATCATAAAATATTTGCTATTTTAATATCTTCATTATTTAATATCAGTGTGGAAATGGTTGTGACTTAACATATGTCTTCATGATTCTTTAGCAAGATTACAAAGACTTACGTACAAACCATTTGTCACAATTCATTATTGCTTGTATTCCTATGTTTTACTTTCACTCTTATAAACCATGAGCAAGAGGAAATTAGAAACTGCCTAAAAATATAGGCCAGTTTGTAAAGGAAACAAATATGTTAATGATAAAACAAAAGTTATTATTTTAACTATCTCTTATCTACTTAGCAATCTGCTTGCATTCAAGCATATATGATGGCATGAAAGATGGAAAAAAATAGCTACTACAGATGATTCGTAGGTGTTTTGCTTGAGAAATCTGGTTGGTTATGCTGGGTTGGTACCTGATGCAAGAATGAGGAGTTCCACTTAAATTTAGGAGGCAAACCAGATTTTCCAAATCTCATGATGTTAACAGAAATTATCAAATCAAATAATCATAGCTTTGTGATTTTATTTATCTATATGTCTATCTCTCAATTGTGGCTTTCATTAATGAATGCAATCTATTTTAACTGATTATAATATTTTTTGAGGGTCCAAGCATCATTGCACTGAGAGCCAAACAATGAAAATAACCCAGATGGGTGCACAGAGGCCTGTTAACCATCTCCTTATCAATACTACAAGGTTCTCTGACATTATGGGCCCCAAAATTATAAAGTGGTTTGGTTGATCAAGGACTTCAAACCAAGGCCAATGACAACTGAGACCTGGAATTGCTAGAGGTCAGCAAGGGGCCAGTGGTAGAGATAACCCTTTTATAGATGACTTGTGGATTACTAAGAATTTAGAAAATGGAATATTGCAAGTGTTAGAAGACCTGAATTGGTTGTCAAAACATAAATGATTAATATTAACAGGAGTCAACCTTAAAATGTTAGCAATTATGGATTTGCAAGATCTCAGATACCTAGGGATAATTAGCATGTCCCTAGACAACCATTAGTGGAATTGAATTTTGATGAAAGGAATTATGCCACACAGGAACTATTCCATTGTTTTTCAAAACCTCAGCAAACGTTTTCCCAACAAAAATGTCCTACTTGTAAGCAAGCACAATTTGATCTAGCATTTACAGCCCTGCCTTAAGAAATAACTGTATGTTCTTGCACTCAAATACTCATATACCACATCTTACTTTTAAATTTAAATCAAATTTATTTTTAAATGAAACAAAGACATAACAATTATTAACAGGGTAATATGTTTCAATACATGTATAATATAGTGTTATTTCAAAGTAAGCATTTGTCTCCCCAAATATATCCTCCCTCTCTCATTTTCCCCAGTCTCTTGTACCAACCATTCTTCTCAACTTGTTTGACATCACATTTTTGGATAGCAAGTGTGAGTGAGATCATGTAGTACCTGTCTTTCTGTACCTCTCTTAATTTGCTTAACATAATGACTTCCAGTTCCATCCATAGTATCCCAAATTACAAGATTCCTTTCTTTTTAATGGCTGAATCTGTACCACTCCTTACTTTAAAAAGGCAACAGTTTTAAATGTTACTAATTTGGAAGACAGATAATCTGCAGGTATTGTGACTATGATCCTAGAAAAAGCATTCATAGAAAAAATGGTGTAAATTCAAATTACAACATTGTATCAATAGCAACCAATTGTTTTATACCTAGTGTAAAATGTGATTGGGATTGGTATCCAATTATGGGAGCTGTCATGATATTTTAACAATGCACTTAAGTTATACTGATATTCCAGGAGCATTTAAACCAAGCAAGACACAATTTTAAGCACCTTATTCATAAATTACTTTAATACTCATTACAAATCTAAACATTAATAATAATTATATGTAGAGTCATAACAATGAAAATAGAAGATCTCACAAAGTGCTCACATATAGACCAGACACTATCCTAAGTAATTAGCTACACTTTATAGAGAAAAGAGCCTGCAACATGCAGAAGTAAAGCAATGATGTGGAAATTTCTAGGTGTTTATGGAAGAACCAGGATTCTCGAGTGAAGGTAGGTTCCTGCTGCAAATTTAATCAGTTTTCTACAGTGCCTTAGGAAAAATGCTACACAAACTTTGATTTTTATTGTTATTATGATTATTAATATTATTGTGTTCTTATTATCATGTGTCAGACTCTTTTCCCACCCAACTGATAATCCTCTCTTGTAAAAAAAAAAAAAAAAAAGAACTACTGGTAGATTGTTCATGTCTGGGTTTCACAGCACAAAAATATCTGCCCAAGTATTTGCAACTACTACACAAGCACCAGAGTCCAAGTAGTTCTCAGCTTGTGTACCATCTTCCCACTAAAAAATCCCCAAAACCAAAAACGAACAAACAAACAAACAAAAACTGTTGTAACAGGAAGGAGACTGGGGTGCCATCAATGGCCAGCAGATAAAACCAGTCTTGGTTGATCTATGAGACATGGAAATCTGCTCTCAGGAATTGGTAATTATGATAAATTGTTACAGATTGCCTGGAGTATATGGTTTCCATGCAGATTGGTGCATGGCTGAAATGTGCAGGCAAGAGGTGCCAATGACTTGCTAGAGCAAAACGGTTTGCTTAACTCTAGCCCATCCTGTTTCTCACGGAAGAAGCTCCTCCAAGTCCCTTTTTACCTGTACCACTATAAATAAAGAGAATGTGGGCTCCTCCATTTTGTTAAGTCAGACCCTTTATCATGACTCAACCTGTCAGGCCCCCTTTCCGATGATAATTCTGTTTCCTGTGTTTTTTTCTGTTAAATAAATTTCTTAGTGATTTCTTACAGCCGGCCCATTCTTCCAGCAGGAACCCTTTCCCTCCACCATGTCTGACCTGCAGAGAGAGGAGATCACTTTACCAAAGTGTCAGGTGGTGGGACTGGTGATAGATTGGAGTGGTGCAGCAACTCATTCTTCCTTCCTGTTCTAACTTATGTGTTTGATCAATGTGCTTTTTATGTACTTCATAAGTAAGCATTTGGGGAAGAATGTTTCTCCTAATAAAAGTATCAACAATCTTTCTGCTATAACTTGGAGGATGCTTTTTCACTGGATTAGTGTCATTCTATTTGACCATATGACCTAAATTTCTGATTTACTTTCTTCACCAAAATCTAATGTTTGTCCTTCTCATTCACCTCCAATGTCTACTCTGAAGTTTAAAATTTTCACAGATTCATTTGACAGGACTCTAATTCTTTTAATAATCTGTCTTTCCATTGTCTTCTACAATTGATTTTTGTCTTCCACAAATGAGTGAGAATATGTGGTATCTGTCTTTCTGTACTGGATTACTTCTCATAGCATAATGTCCCCTAGGGTCATCAATATTATTGGAGATGTCAGTATTTCCATTTTTCATGGCTGAATATCATTCCACTGTGTTTATACATCTCATTTCCTTCATCTGTTCACATATCAATGGATACCTTAGTTATTTATCTATGAATGTCTACTATGAATAGGGTCTTAATAAACATGAGAGTTTAGGTATCTCATATATTAATTCCATTTCCTTTTAATATACATCCAATAGTGAGTGTTTTTCTCTTCTTTTTTTTTGAGGAACCAACATATTGTTTTCCATAGCAACTCTATTAACTTACATTTACACCATTAATATGAGAGAGATGCCTTTTCTGTGCATCTTTACAAACACTTTTTATTTTTTGTATTTTTGATAATAGTCATGTAACTATGGGAAGATAATATGTCATTACAGTTTTGATTTGCATTTCCCTGAATTTTAATTATATAGATTTTTTTTTCATAAGCTTTTTGGACATATGTATGTCCTCCTTTGAGAAATGTTTATTAAGCTCATGTGACCATTTTTAAATTGGGCTATTTATTTCCTTCAGTGATAACTACTATGGTCAGTGCCTTAGATAAAGCAATCTGTCAGGTACGTAGACAGGTAGATAGGTGTGTAGGTACATAGATAATAGAAAGTTTCCTCATATACATGTAGTCTTTAGATTCATAATAAAATATAGTTACTATAAAAAACACTAATTGCTTGAAAAATATATTGCTGCCAGATATTACTAAGAATGACTCCTAATTCTTAAGATACTGAATATATGTATGTATATATTATATATAATACTATATATATTATTTATTATATGTATATAAAATATATTAAATAAGCACATATATTTTAAATGATAAAAATAAGTTGAAACTTACTCTACTTAAATATTTAATTTTTTTAGCTGCTGTGTTGCATAATAATGCTTACTTCTTAAAAAATCTCTTTGTATTATTAAACAAATAATGACTGACTGTAAACATACCTTGTAAATACATGGAAACACACATTTGTGGTAAATCACCTCCAAGCAAAAGTACAGAGAGTGTCAAAATGATAAAGTGCCATTTCTATTTACAAAACTTAGGTGGCAGCCCAGAATCTTCTTTCTCATTTTCAGTGAATGGCCATCACTGAGATCTTCATTAATTTCCATAGATTGAGCCTTTTCATAGAGAGTTCCATAAACTTGTTTAAAATGACAGTTTTCCTTTTAAATATATTTAGCTTTGCTAAATAATAAGGAAATAAATGTTCAATATGTGAGAAAACTTAACTACCAAATCATTACTTATCTACCAAATAAGGAGATAGTATAGGTTTTATATTTATTTCCCTTTATTATGCTTTCTCTTACCTTGCATAAAATCTTTCAGGGTCAATATACCAAGTTTCATTAAGATGATCATCCAACTATACAAAATTATAACCCTTTAATCAAAGGCTAGTGATCTATCTCCTCTATAGACCTTAATATGAGTATTGCTGGGTTATGTATTATAAAATTAGGTGACTCCTTGAATGTAATTTATGCAAATGTATTCAGTATAAGTTTCAGGTGTTTCTATGTTTGGATGGCTTTTCAAAATATTCTGATTAACTTAAAATCTAACATTCTGACTCACAGAGTTGGCAGAGTTTTAATCCCTGGCAAACTACTCACTATCTTTCCTATAACCCATCTGTTATAATAAAAAGCATTATCCTTCAAAGACCTTTCTATATCTGTACTTGAACACTTATTATGCAGAACACCTCCTTAAAGCCCTTGATATTATCAATAAGAAGCTCTCAGAACTACTAGATAATAGCTATTTGAAATATTTATCAACCCAATCCTGTCGGTGTGTTCCTCTAGAGATTATGTATGAGGGAATACAATGAATCTAAGTCATTTACTGGTATTGTACCTGTTCAATCAACTGTGGTCTCCAGTCCTCATTTTTTGTACCATTTGGTCTCAGGTTCCCATATGAAAAATAATGATAAAATTTATTATTTGTGATAGAATTATTGCTTCCTGATGTGATATAATCAACCCCTCTAAGCTTTATCTTATACCTCTCAAAATACTCCATACTATCATAGAACAACACTTTCTTTACTAAAAATAGTTGCTATTCCCATAGCTACCATTTTTTTCCAGAATAATATTTGTGTTTTTAGCTGACACAGGAGAGAATAAAATGAAGATTATTGAGTTATATCTTGGTATAGACTTCTTAATAACTAAAATATTTATGCTATGCTTAATAATCTTGAGTAAGATTTTAAATTTTTAGTGATAAGAGTCTATGATTATATTTGATATAAAAATAAGATTGAAATTCATTTTCAAACATGATTTTCCCTTCCAGATATGCTTACATATTAATGGAGAGAAGAGACTTATCACTTACTGTTTTTACACGCTCATATCTCCACCTAGTGCCAATCAAGTCTGATTTATACAGTGACTGTAACTATAACTAATGTTTCAATTGACAGGAATATCTTCATACTGCAGAAAAATAATTTTATCTCAAAAAGTTAAGGTATTTTTCATCATCACAATATCCTAAGTATGAAATTATATGCATATAAATTAATATATTATCAGTAGTATATATTTATTTTCTCCTATACACACTCTATCTCTCTTATTTCAGTCTGCATTGAATAATAAAAAGAGAAAGAAAACACTATAAAGAAATGTTAAATGTTTATGGAGATACATATGTTACACTACACAATGTATACATATATCAAAACATCACATTGTACCTCAAAAATATGTATATTTATGTTTCATTTGTGTTAGTTTAACATCAATTTAAATTTAAAAATATCTAAAACAGAAACAAATGAGAAAAATACCAAAAGATTTAAAATACAAACAGGTTTTCAGAGGGCAACTCAGATTCCCATACTTATGTGTGTATATCAATGTTCAAGGCATGTGCTTGAAATGCATATGTTAGAGACACATTTTAAAGAAGGAAAATGTCCAAGGAAGTACAAATTAAGGTAATAACCTATGACTATAAGAGCCTTTGGTTTATAAACAACAAAGAAAGATTATAATTTGACTTTAGGGAACTCTTAAGCATGTAATCAATATTAACTAAAAAATAGGCAAATTGTGGCAAATGAAAAAAGTTCAGTTCTTTATATCATTATTAACAGTTAAATTGTATGACTGGTAGGTTAAAGTTTTTAAATTAATGTTTTTAATTGAATAATCATACATTCAGTCTTAACTATCTTATATTCCCTGAGGCATTCTTAACTTGTATTTTCCCGAAACTACAATGTTATGTCCTGAAGTTTTAGGTACTCATTTCCTTTTTGAAAGTTGTTCTTTGAGGAAGATTTAGCAAGGCTTATTTCAAATTTAAGGAAAAACAAATCATTAGTTTGCTTTCCATCATTAAACTGAATTTCCGTCTCTTAAAATGAATCAGGAGATGATAGCATTGCATAAATTGTTTACAAAGAAAACATTCTAAAATCGTACTTTTCAAAAAATATATTTTTTTTAAATCTTAGGCATTTTTTCCTTGATTTATCATTGCTTATGGAGGGACTAAATTTTTTAAATAGCAGAGATATTTATTCATGTGAGCAAACACACACAAACACACACAAATATACACATAACCTACATTTGTAAGATTTTCTCATTGGAAAAGTTCTTGTCGAAGTCATTTATTTTCTCAATGAGAAAAATAAAGTCTTCCATGATAGTACAGGAAGGAAAGTCTCAAATGTTTTAGAGTAAAGTATATGTCATGAGATAGAATTAGATAGCAAATTAATGAGCAATAATAGTAGAATAATTTCAGAAGCAGTTTTGCTTCTGAAGTAGAATTTTGTGGACATGATGATGAATGGCACTTTGTAAACTTAGTTTTCTTACCTTCTTCTCTAGCAATTTCAGAATATGTGATTCAGATAGGGCAAAGGTGGATGGCAAACTTCAACTAGAAAGTTAGTGTTATGAAAGACCCCAGAATGGAAGAAGGAAAAAGGTATGGTTGAGGATATTTGCTAGAAAAATTGTTAATATGACAGGCAACTGGTTCTAACCTGTTCATGGATGGAATTGAACATTAAGATAAGGCTGATAGAATAAAAAAATCACTGAAGTCATTGAATTGGAAATTCTTAATTGTATGTTTAGCTCTAATGTTTGACACATAGTAAATTAATGATTTTATGTGACTCCATCCCTATAGTTGCTTTCTAATACTCCTTCTTCCCACATCCAAAGATGAAGGGTCAAAAACCCATTGACCAGCCAGGTGCAGTGGTGCACACCTCTAATCCCAGTGTCTTAGGGGACTGAGGCAGGAGGACCATGAGTTCAAAGCCAACCTCAGCAACAATGAAGCACTAAGCAACTTGGTGAGACCCTGTCTCTAAATAAAATACAAAATAGGGCTGCGGATGTGGCTCAGTGGTTGAGTGACCCTGAGTTCAATCTCTGGTACCTGTCCCCCCGCCCCTCAAAAAAAAAAAAAAAACAAACAACAAAAAAATTGACGAAGTACAGTTAACTTTATTGAGAAAGGGAAAATATCACCTGGATAGTAGAGGTCCCTAAGTTTAATGTGAACCTAGATTGCTCTTAATTTTGTAAAAATACAAAGTATATGAACAGTCAAAAACATTCCTGTGTTTGAAAGGCATAGGTTTATGTAAAGGTATAGCATTTCAGTTTAATCTAGGGGAAAAAACTAATATAAATCAGTTTGAGCTTCAATAATGTGTTTTCTGGAACATCATTTTATAATTAAAAAGACAATCTTTCTTATACATCCTCAGACAGTATTATATATGCTGCTTTCTCTAGTAGTTTTCATTATGTGTCATTATTGGTGGCCTTCTATACTACTGTTAAGATACATAAAGAAGATATGTAAAAGTTTTCTAAGTACTCAGGATCAGTGTCAGAAATTAAAAATATTAAACAAAGACTGGGAAAGGATCTTTTCTAGAAGTCATCATACCTGAGTGGCTACTGAGATAGTTGATTAACTTTATCTTAAATACCATTGAATATTAAAGAATTACATTTAAAATAATTAAATTGTTTCAAATTCTATTTTCATAATTTAAAAGTATTAAGTTTAAGCAACAAATACTTATAATTTAATGAGATATTTTTAAAATTTTTATATAAATGGTTCTGTGTTTCAATACTGTAGCTATGAGAACACATAAGTAGACATATAGATAATATCGAAAGTTTTAATGTCATTGGAGTGATATGGCAACTAAAGTTTCAAAGCCAATTTTACTTATGAGTCATGATTTATTCAGATATTTAAATGACCTATATTCTAATTATCACAAGATACACAGTAATTTGTTGTTTTAAAAGTTAATCTAATAACTAAAAAGCTGACAAGGGATTAAAAACTGCTAACCAAAGACTTGATTTTAAAATTGCAGCTACTCTCAGATTGTTAAGAATCAGCTAATTCCTCATATGAGTATTCATGCAGTTCTTCTGTATAATAGACCTTGAAATATTTTGTCTTTGACACATATTACAAACATGTCGTCTTTTAAAGAAAAGTGATCACAAACTTAATGGTAGAGATTTTTATGGCTCAGTGAAGATACATAAGCAAAAATGTTATTAATTAGAGGGGAGGGGAGACAGAGACAAACAGATATGAAGAGAAGAGGAGAAAAAAGGAGGGGAGGAGAGGAAACAGATGTTTTCCTTTCAAGCAATTTGATGTGATGTAGATGAATAAACCTCAATGGACATGATAAACATAAATATTTAGGAAATTCTAAAAAGTATTGAGATAACATTATATTTTTTTCTGACATGAAAGAAGATCAACAATGTAGGAAACATTTTAACTCTTTCCTTAAATTCTTCAAAACTGCTCTTTAAAAGCAAGAAAGAAACTGGTTCATGTTACTGTACTTGAAAGACCAAACTACTAAAATTAAAACAAACAATAAATTTATTTTAGATTACCTAAATTGTTCTTTGAGCAGCATTTGTAAGACTAGAAATGTAACCTGGTGATATAAAAATGACTATTTTAAAGTATAGGCAAAAATAATTGAATCTTGATAAATGTTGGGAACTTTTACAACTACTTACATGTGAGAGATCAAATTCTATTAAAAATATATAAAACAATGGCCTGCGTGCTTTTCTTAGTGGCATTGGATATCTACATAGCTGGTGGTTTTCAATGGTAATTTTCAGTTTCTTTCTTGTAAGATATTGGAAGTGCTGCCATGTGGACTCTGAAGACATTCCCTCAGTTTTTCTTGCTCATGTCTGTTTTCTCAGTGTTGGGTAAATATATATTGTATAGTAGAGACTCAGTAAATAACCACTGAAGGAATGAATAAATAAATGAAGCAATCAATCAACCAATGAGAAAGACTTGCAAAGTTGTGGTCTGGACACAATATCAATTTATAATCCCTGACTACTTTAACAATCTCATTTCCTACTAAACTGTGATATCCATCCTGTATCCTAACCACATAATTTTACCTAGCATTTTCCTGGATGAATTATATCTCAGGATTTACCTAGCACATTTGACAATCCAAGTAAATCACTTAACAACCCTCTCCTCTATATAACAAAATTAACATAGTAATTTAATAATTATTGACATTTTATTATTCTTGATTTGTTCTTTTGACACAATTAAAATTTTTAAATGAAAAATTTATGCATAGATTTTGTTCATATTCATACAAATACTTCATGTATGAACTAAATTTGCCCTTAGCAAACAAAAATCTTGAAAAACTTTAGATTACATAGAGGGAAATGAGAGGGAGGAGGGTGGTATGAAAAATGGTGGAATGAGACCAACATCATTACCCTATGTACATGTATGATTACATGAATGGTATGAATCTACATGGTGTACAACCATAGAAACAAAAAGATGGACCTAATTTGTGTACAATGAAGCAAAATGCAGTCTGTAAAAATAAAAAAAAATTATTAAAACAATATATATATATATATATATATATATATATATATATATATATATATATATCTTGGGTTCTTTTTCAGAATTTACCACACATGTAATTGCATTTTTTTTTTTTTTGAGAAAGAATGACTTCAACAAAATGAGTTATGTGATTTTCCAGGGAACTACATTCTATCCAACTGAAATAACCAAATTTAATTGTAAGAACTTTCATCATGTGTTAATGATATCTTGAAACTCTTACAGAACATGAATGGATATATTTTAATCACTTTTTAACTGTTGTAAGTTATAAAACCCCATGGTTCAGACAGTCCCTTTGAATTTCTTTCAGTTATGTGTTATTTCTACTATGGGTTGCTACTGGAAGAAGTGCATGTGCAAAGAAAGATTTGAAAAATATTCTCACATTCAATAGTTCTAAGTTCTTAAAAGGGCATAAAATAAGGCAAGTAGGAATTTATTGGCAAAAATAAAGTGCACTAGACTTCATTGACCTCATGGGAAGCAGTGGTGCTTTTCCAATCTTCTACTTTCAAGATTCTAAGAAATCATGTCCAATTTAATTATGGGAAAGAGATAAAAAGCATTAAGGTTGGAAGTTGCATTGAAGGGAACGATCATTAAAAAAAAAAAAAATCCAGATTAATGTGAAAATAATTCACCAATTCAATTACCTGTGAAAATGAAGATGGGAGTTTCTAGTGTTATTGATGACAATAATGGAAGGGAGAAAGAACCAAGAGTTTAATTGAGTGTATGTGAGGAGACAAAGTTATGCTTAAATGAAAGCAAAGGTCAGATGCCATGTCTCTCCCAAAGACATAGAGATCTTCTAAAGTGTTCCCTAAAAGAGGAAGTCAACCCAGAAGGATAAACTAACATCTTTAAGGAAATGGAGCAACTATTAATCCAAGGTTGTGCAACTCCATAAAACATGTTCCAATAGTGCAGAAAGTAGTACATTTTGCTTGGGATTTGTGAGTTAATAAACTGCAACAAATTTCTTTTAACTCAATTTTATGCCCATTTATCAAGTTTCTAATTTACACAGGGGACTATTATATGTAACACATACCACTGTGGTCATTTTAACCCTAAAGCTAGAAGTAATGGCAGTAACAAGTGCAAGCAAAAAATTTCATGAGTATTTCTGCTTAATGAGAAACAAACATTTATAGTGTGTATGTTCAGAAGTCCATTCCATGAGAATAGAGTGGCTGAATTTTAAATTATGACATCAGTTTCACAAGTAATGCATAATGAAGAAAAAAATCTTTAAATTTGCAATTAACAAAAACTTAAAAAAAAACTATCCATATGTCATCCTCAGATGAATAATCATTCATTGTGAGTATTTTAATGTTTGTTCTTCTGATCTTTCCCTTAAGGATATGTGGACATAAATTATTGACAGGGCTATCTAGTACTATGTATTATTTTATTCAGTACATTCTTCAATTGTATGTACCATAAATATATTCTGTATTTTTATCAAGTCCACTACTAAGTTAATTTAGTAGTTTCATTTAAGCTGCCTTTTGATAATAATTTGTTAAAGGATATTCCTTTTGTAACTATTTACTTTAATAACTCACATGCATTTTTGTATTATAAAATGGCATGTATTTGAGCTTGTATAGTTTCCTGTGTAATAAAAAGTGTTCCCTCATAAATACTTTGTGGAAAATGAAAGAGTAAGTAAAAATGTATAAATATCCTAAATTTTACCATTGTTGACATTATTTATATTGAACTTTGAAGCTGAAACAACTTTTCAAAAATGAGTAATAGAAAAGTTAGTAATCTAAAAAAATAATAAAATGCCCTTTGTCTAACAATGGAAAGACTTATTTTTTATCAGGTCATATTAATTATGCAGAATAATGGGTTTCATTGGGCGTCTTTGTACATGCATCCAACATACTTTGATCAAATCTATTTCCTCATACCCTGTTCTCGTCACTCTCTATGATCCCCTTCTTCTTCTCTAATAGTCTCCTTGTGTTTTCAGGCAAATGACTTATTTTTAACTAAAAATTAAGAACTGCCAACTACAAATTACAATTTGGCACATGCCTATAATACTGAGGAAGAAAAATCACTAATTCAAGCCAGTCTAGGCAACTTAGAGCAACCCTGTCATAAAATAAAAATAAAAGGGGCTGAGTATGTATCTCATGGGTGGAGTAGCCCTGTGTTTAATTGCCTGTATTGAAATAAATGAATAGAAAACAAGAAAGAAAGAGAGAAAGAAAGAAAAAGAAAAAAAAAGACCCACATATTTCCAATACTTTTCTATAAATATTGAAATGTTTGAGATCTTTGCTGCCCATGTGATTCTATGTGACTAATTAACAATTGAAATATGGCCAGTGTGACAGAAAGACTGGCATTAAAATGTATTTATTATTAATTAATTTATGGTGAATGTATTAGATAACACCAATCTAAATCAAATAGGAACTTTTTTATAATTTGCACTTTTTTATGCTACAGTTTTATGACATTTAATGAATTAATTAATTGAATGTATTTTTGTGTGTGAGTTACTTCTTTATGATTTTTTTCTAATTCCCTACTGAAGTCTTCCAGATTGAAATTTGAAAGAAAAGAAAGAAGAACCAGGAGAAGAAGGAAAATAAACATCTGAGATGTGAGGAATAGAAACATGAATTTGATCAGGAGATAGAAATCATCCACCAAATTAAGCTGAAGATTGATGAGAATTTCTAACTACAATTAAAGAGTAACTATAATATATAAAGAAATTCTGTATGACTCTCTGGGACTAAGAAAGAAAACTCAAGGAAGGTCAATCCTGGCAAGGACTTCGTTTTTGTCCAAGATTTGACTTGATCCACAGGACCACAGAGTTGGCTGATTTGGTTGGGCTGGAGCTGCTCCAGACTTGCCAGACAAGCAGTGGGTCCTCTAGATTCTTGTGGAGGTGGAGGTGCTCAGCAGTCAGTAACGCGTGTATGCACTGGGGATCCAGGTGGCCATGATGCAGGAGACCTTCAGAACATGCAAGTTGTGGAGGCTTACTAAGGAAGGGACCCTGGGAGGCAGCTGTTAGTAGGTCGTACAAGATTCCAGTTTTCATTATTAGAGACTGCAGAAAAATTTACCACAAAGTTAGACTGAAGGATTGAGAGGAACTCAATTATGCATTCTTGGTCTTTGAATATCCTTGCTATCTTTTTCAAATTTCCATGCTTATGAATCTCTATTCCCAGGGAGGAAGCCACAGAGTACAGAGGATTTTTTCTAGCTACCACTGAAGGTAATTTATATTCATGCGAGCTAGGCAACTTCAATCACAATCACTTGTGCAAAACTTAAATGCAGAAGAATGCAACTTGATGAAGGAGACTCCCTGTCGATTGCATTCTGTTGGTGTTTGAGGTAAAGGATATTCAAGTGTGGGCTTATTAATGATGGCAAAATTGAGTTTCAGACACTGATGAGTAATTATTTGTTAAAATAATTGATAGTTTTAATAAATCCGAGACCTGACATTAGTGCCAATTTTATCATTTTTGGTTCTTTGGGTTAATTCTATAGTATTACACTTATAAATGTAAAATAGCAGGTGCTTCAAGCAGCTTAGACTTGAGTTTGGTTCTCCAGTCTCTAGAAATGTGTATCCATTACTTAATGCACTTTATACACACTCACACGTATGCACATGCACATATGCACACACACATGCACATATGTGTTATATATACACACTCATATATTCATACATACACATATTCTGCTTAGTCACTGGAATCCGTTTCATTCACTTACACCTAAAATCCCTGATCCAAACAAAAACTAGTTCTAGAAAAATCTGCTGTTCATAAAACTTCACAGTAATTTAGAGATTATGACACTGGTTATATGATCTCAATAATATCTCTCTATATATGTTTATATACACCTATATTATATATATACATATATGTGTGTATATATACATATATATAATCTTAGGTTTTGTTAATATATAGAACTTAAGACTTATGTCATGTAGGGATGAGTGACTAGATATTTTTATGTTATCATGAAGAAAGTAGTGCCTAAGTATTCAGGTAACCAAGGTACTATTTTTATAGAACAAAGTGAACGGCAAGTAATCATCAAGGACTTTGGGGTAAGCTAATTGATTTTGACCTCTCTGGTCAGTGAAAAGGAAAAATAGAGAAATAAACAAGAACAACATAACTTCAAAATTGTGATTTTTTAGATGAGGACAAATGAGTAAAGAATATCTACAAATGTATTTAAAGTGTACTATATCACACAAAACTACTATCTTAGAAAAGTTGAATTCCAAACTAAAATGTTATAATTTTGATTCTAACTCCTAAATAGACTTTACCATCATTATTGAGTCTGTTTTATTAAAAGTTTTTACCACCCTTTCATTGCTCTTCACCATCGCTGAAAATTTCTAAATACAAAACCCAAATAAGATTCTAGCATATTCTAGAAATTCCCCACACACGAACTCCAAGAGAACGTTTGTTCCCAGTTGAAACCTGGGAAGAATTGTGGAAACCGTTTTGAAGATACTAATCCAAGAAAACTAATTTTCTCAGTGAAGTGCAATTGCAAAATCAGCTTGTTTATGCAGATCTTATTGTTGTGTTGTTGTTATTATTATTCTGGAATATATCCTACAAACCTAAATCAGTATCTGATTGTTAATCTATATTCAATAGACAAGTTGTGAACAAGTAGAGCAAGTATTCATGTTTCAGCAGATGTGGAATAGATGTGGTTGTTTATCCTGTGAAGTAGATGCATAAAATACAGTGGTATCAAATCCTCAATAAAGTTAGGTATACATGAAAGTGACTGAAGTGCTATCTATAAAGAACTAATCTCCATTCTTCACCTCCAGAAAGTCTATTTAAATTGTGTGATGAAGTACCAAAATTGTTATTTTAGTAAAGCATCTAGGAGGATATAGAGTAACAAATCTTAACAGTTATCAAGAAAGTGATTATGAAGAAGATTTATCATATGTACCTGCTTATCTCAAACTACATCCCTTAAGAGACCCCAGAATACATTTATTTTCACAAAGTGTTGGAAATCATTAATAAAGGAAGTAGGGGTGTCATAGAAAGTGCCAATTTCTATTATCTATAGGCAAGAAAGACCCAGAGCTGATGTTTGTGCAATAGAAAACATTTTTCTCTTTCAATGTAAATGACAGAAGCAAAAGATCATGTGAGTAGGGCCTCCTAATAGGAAATAAGATCAAAGTGTTATTAAAAATGGTATTGCCTGGAGGAATCCCTAGTGGAGGCTAATTTATTTTGGAGTTGTTCAGACCAAAACAGTGGTGAGTTTATGCTTAAATTATAAAATTGAAAAACATGTATCTCTGCTGAGCACAGGTTTGATGAGCAGAGGTCTTAATTTAGCCATGAAGACTGAAAAGGTCCCAGTATACAGAAAGAGAGCTTACAGTAAGGCTTTGGGTATGGAATCCACCTCTGCCCTTCACTTCTTGTCTGGAACGTTGCCCTTGTGTTTAAATGCAAATTGTTTGTCTTACCACCGTGGATACAAAGCCATGTGTTAGGGTGATCACATCCAAGAACAATAGGGGCCTGGATTCTCAATAGCATTCTGCAACAACATGCTCCACTGAAGTTGTTAGGAGCACAGATCTGGTACCAGATGCCTGACCTCAAGTCCAAGCCCCAGTATATACTGGCAGAGTGACCTTAAAGAAGATGCCAACATTCTTTCTACTTGTATGTTCTCACAAAAATGAAAATAATAATAGCATTTTATTGGATGGTACTGAGAATACATGAAGACTATTGAACAGAGCCTGGCACAAAACAAGTGTTAAGGTAAACAGCTTGTTTTTTAAGATAATAAACCTGATTTAAAACTATATTTCTTATTACATGAGATAACGAGCAATATTTTGTCTAAGGCATTGAGAAAAATAATCTTTTTTATTGGAAGATGAAATGCATCTTAAATGGCACAATAATATGAAAAAATAATATGGTAATTATCAAACAAGAAGGGTCCTATATGTGTAGGTGCTAAATACAGGAATGTAGATTTTTTGGACTGTCTGAGGTAGGCTTAGTGTTAAGGACTGAATGAAAAGGAGATTTTTAAAAAGTGTAACTACAAAAATTAGTTCATTTGAGATCTCACCTGTTTTAAAATCTGCACAAATGAGCAAAAGAATTCATGGAAGAAATAAACTTGAAATTTTACTTATGGGAATTATGTAATTCCTTAAATTACAAAGAACACAGAAAATTAAACTTCATTTAATATTCAAGATCTATCACTGAGAAAACAGACAATACATTACAGAAAATTTGTGAGTGGCATGGCGATTGTTACTGAACTACCTAAAAGTGGATATCGGAATTTGAATAAAAACATGTATTGGGTATATTCTATATTCTAAATGGAGATGAGTCTAATTTTCTTTTGAATAGTCAGTGCTAAATGATGGAGAATATATTAAAAAATCTCACATGAATACAGTATCTAAATAATGATAATAATATTAATAAATGAGCTGTTTAGTGGCAAAATAAGGAAAACTCTTAGAAACAGACTGAAATATAGCTAGCTCCTCCCTGAGGTATCAAAAAGAGGACACACTTTTTTGCCTCATATATATGATTGTAAAGAAAAGGCCACTGTATGACTAATACTGAAGTTTGAAAGGGACAATTTTCCCAACCATATTTTTATTCAGTATCAGAGGAAAAGATGGAGTTAGATGGAAACTGTAATTCATAAAATAATTGGGGATAGCAGGACACAATTCAAATTACAACTGAAGGATAATTGTCACTATTTCAATCCATATCTGTATTTCACTACCAACATTGATAATCTGATAATAAGTGATATATTTAAAAGTGGTTATAATCAATTTTGAAGGACTGCATATATTTAACCCATTATTAGGGCCTTTTTAAGTCAATAGAGTGAAATATGCAAATGGTCATTTTAAGTCTCTTATTTTTAGTATCTTATATGGTTACATATTTAACATTATAATATGACATTTGCCTTTCCAGTTTATAATTGGAGTCTTTAAAAGTATCATAATGTTTACTTCTCTGGTTTGTACTAATACATGGAAGAATTAAATTTTGGCATAAGTCATGTTTGAAAAAGTGTTTGACCAGCCAGTAAAATGGTGAAGATTTATAATATAACTTAAAACCTACCAGAATAGCTAGGTCACTTAGGATTTTTATTATCAAATCTGACCAGGCTCAGTATTTTCCTAAAGCATATAACTTCTAATTTTTCTGATGAGGAAATTTAAATAACAAAGGCATGTAGGTGGATGTTACATAAATTTATATGTTATATTTTGGCTCCATATCTGCTTCTACAAGAATCCTCATTTTCATGAGATTCATTTCAGACAGAGATGGAAATTATTTCATACCTGCTTTATATATGGCAGGAGATACATAAAAAATGAGAGTGGTCCTTCATATGCTGCCTGAATTGCAGTTTTTATAATAACTGAATTATGATTTTGACACTCTATACTATTTTACAAATTCTTCCCTTTTCCATACTTAAGTAATACAGAACTTTTTTTGATTGAGCAATTAAAATGTAAGGTACTTGCCAAAGAAAGCTTAAAATTATCAAAATTCTTTTGGCTATTCAATATCACACACATCATTTCTGAAAGTAAATTTTTATTCTTCAAACACAAGAGTCTTAAAAGAAGTAAGAACTATGCAACACAATGAAAAACCTGCCACATGTATTCCGTACAATTTATTGGCATTTTAAAAACCGAATAATTTGTGCATATTTACTAAAACTACCAGCAAGATTTTACTCAACATTTATATTTTCAATCAAACTCATTCTTAGCAATTGATGTAGAAAAGGAAATATAAGGCAATGCAATTTCATTCCCAGAAATTAAAATTTAAACCAAAATTCTAATAATCATTTAATTATGTGATACTCATTTCAACATTTTCTTTAACTTTTGTACTACTATACTGATGTAGAGAATAATACAGAATTTTCTCTCTTCTTTTTTTTTTTTTTTTTTGAAGAAGTAATGACAATAATTTTATTAGAAAAAAAATTAGTGTGCCATCAAAGCACAGGCTGGCTATGGACCAAGGAATTTGGCAAAAACAATCAAAGTATTCAATGAGAATCAACTGGCTTCATGAAATTTACAATAAAGACTATTGATATTTTGCTTTTTAAAAAATTATTTTTTTAATTTTTTGCAGAATGCATTTTGATTCATTGTACACAAATGGGCTACATCTTTTCATTTCTGTGGTTATACACAAGGTAGATTCATAACATTCCTGTAATCATACATGTACATAGGGTAATGATGTGTCTCATTCCACCATTTTTCATATCCCCCTCCCTCTTATTTCCTTCTACATAATCTAAATTTCCTCCATTCTTCTCTCACTCCCTACCCCACTAGCCCCCATTATATATCATCCTCCACTTATCAGGGAAAACATTTGGCTGCTGGTTTTTTGGTATTGGCTTAATTTACTTAGCATGATATTCTCCAACTCCATCCATTTATTTACAAATGCTATAATATTATTCTTCTATATGACTGAATAATATTCCATTGTGTATATATATACCATAGATTTTTTTAACCATTCATCTGTTAAAGAGCATATAGGTTGGTTCCATAATCTAGCTATTGTGAATTGAGCTGCTATAAACATTGATGTGGCTGCTTTACTGTAGTATGTTAAGGAAGTCTGATCCTAAGTCAACTTGATGAAGATTTGGGCCTACTTGGTCTTCTATTTGGTGTAGGGTCTCTGGTTTAATTCCTAAGTCATTGATCCATTTTGAGTTGAGTTTTGTGCAGGGTGAGAGATAGAGGTTTAATTTCATTTTACTGCATATGGATTTCCAGTTTTCCCAGCACCATTTATTGAACAGGCTATCTTTTCTCCATTGTATGTTTTTGGCTTCTTTGTCGAGTATGAGGTGACTGTATTTATGTGGTTTTGTCCCTGTGCCTTCTATTCTGTACCATTGGTCTGCCTGTCTATTTTGGTGCCAATATCATGCTGTTTTTGTTACTATTACTGTGTAGTATAGTTTACTGTCTGGTATTGTGATACTCTTGCTTCACTTTTTCTGAATACTGACAGCTTGAGTTTTTCTTTTCCTGTTTGTATCCCTCTAATTTCTTTGTTCTGTCTAATTGCTCAGGCATGTGTTTCAAGGATGAGTTGAATAGAAGTGGTGAAAGGGGCATACCTGTTTTGTTCCAGTTTTTAGAGTGAATGCTTTCAGTTTTTCTCCATTAAGAATGATTTTGGTTGTGGGCTTAGCATAGATTGCCTTTACAATGTTGAGATATGTTCCTACTCTTGCTATTTTTTCTAGTGTTTTAAGCATGAAGGGGTGCTGTATTTTGTCAAACACTTTCTCAGCATCTATTGAAATAATCATATGATTCTTAACTTTAAGTCTATTGATGTGATGAATTATATTTATTGATTTCCAGATATTGATCCAACCTTGCATCTTTGGGATAAACCCCAGTTGATCATGGTGCACTATCTTTTTAATATTTTTTGTATGTGATTTGCCAGTATTTTGTTAAGGATGTTTGCATCTATGTTCATCAGAGATATTGATCTAAAGTTTTCTTTCCTTTATGTGTCTTTGTCTGGTTTTGGTATCAGAGTGATACTAGTCTCATAGAATGAGTTTGGAAGGGTTCCCTCCTTTTCTATTTCCTGAAATACTTTGAGGAGTATTGGTATTAGTTCTTTAAAGAAAAACTAATACCAATTATTTCTCAGTCTTGTAGAATTTGGCTAAGAATCCATCTGGTCCTGGGCTGTTCTTGGTTGGTAGACTTTTGATGGCTTCTTCTATTTCAGTGCTTGAAATTGATCTGTTTAAATTGTGTATGTCTTCCTGATTCCATTTGGGAGGATCATATGTCTGTAAAATTGTGTCAATGTCTTAGATATTTTCTATTTTGTTAGAGTATAAATTTTCAAAGTAGCTTCTAATTATGTTATGTATTTCAATGGTGTCTGTTGTGATCTTCCCTTTTTCATCATAAATTCTAGTAATTTGAGTTTTCTCTCTTCTTTGTTGGTGTGGCTAAGGGTTTATCATTTTTGTTTACTTTTTCAAAGAACCAAGTTTTTGTTTTGTCAAATTTTTAAATTGTTTCTCTTGTTTCAATTTCATTAATTTCAACTCCGATTTTAATTTTTTCCTGTCTCCTACTATTTTTGGTGTTGATCTGTTCTTCTTTTTCTAGGACTTTGAGGTGTAATGTTAGGTCATTTAGTTGTTGACTTTTTAATTTTTTAAATGTATGAGCGCAACACAATGAACTTTCCTCTTAGTACTGTTTTCATAGTGTCCCAGAGATTTTGATATGTTGTGTCATTGTTCTCATTTACCTCTAAGAATTATTTTATTTCTCTCCTGATCTCTTCTCTTATCATTGAATCATTCAATATCATATTATTTAGTCTCCAGTTGTAGGAATAGTTTTTGTTTGTTATTTTATAATTGATTTCTAATTGCATTCAGTTATGGTCTAATAGGATACAAGGTAGTATCTCTTTTTTTTGTATTTAATAATTACTTCTTTGTAGCATAGCATTTGGTCTATTTTGGAGAAGAATCCATGAACTTCTGAGAAGAAAGTATATTCACTCGATAATGGATGAAATACGCTGTAAATATCTATTAAATCTATATCATTGATTATATTATTTAGTTCTTGGTTTCTTTTTGATTGGCTTTTCTTTTAGGGTAGTTTCTCCCTTTGCTGACTTTTATTGTTGTTTTTCAATTCCTCCTCATGAAATATTTTACTGAGAATATTCTGTAGTTCAGGTTTTCTATTTGCAAATTCTTTTAACTTTTGTTCATCGTGGAAAGATTTTATTTCATCTTCAAATCTGAAGGTTAGTTTTGCTGAGTATAGGATTCTTGGTTGGCATCCATGTTCTTACAGAGCTTGAAATATATTGTTCCAGGCCCTTCTTGCTTTCCGTGTCTGGGCTGAGAAATCTGCTGATATCTGTACTGATTTCCCTTTATAAGTAATCTGAAGTTTTTGTCTCCCAGCCTTTAAAATTCGATCTTCATCTTGTATGTGAGGTATTTTCACATTTATAATGTGCCTTGGTGCAAATCTGTTGTAATTTTGTGCACCTGGTATTTTGTAAACCTCTTGTATTTGATTTTCCATTTCATTTTTCAGGTTTGGGAAATTTTCTGATATTATTTCATTGAATAGGGTGTTCATTCCTTTGTTTTGTATATCTGTGCCTTCCTCAGTCCCAATAATTCTTAAATTTGGTCTTTTCATGATATCCCATAATTCTTGGAGATTCCATTCATGATTTTTTTTAACAATGTCTCAGTTTGTTCAATTTTATTTTCAAGATTAAATATTTTTTCATTGTCTGAGATTCTGTCTTCTATGAGATCTATTCTGTTGGTGATGCTTTCTACTGAGTTTTTAATTTGGTTTATTGTTTCTTTCATTTGAAATATTTCTGTTTGGTTTTCTTTCAGAATCTCTCTCTTTATTGAAATGTTCTTTTGCCTCCTGCATTTACTCTTTTAACCGTTTATTGGAAGGATCATGCATTGCCTGCATTTGTTCTCTTATCTTGTCTTTTGCTTCATGGATCTTTTTAATTATGCACATTCTAAACTATTTTTCTGTCATTTCTACTACCATGCTGTCATTGAATTCTATTGAAATGGTATCTTGGTTTGTTAGGAACACTTTCTTCCCCCGTTTTTCATATTCTTTCTGTTTATTCCCCTCTAGCAGTGAAGATCTGAGGTAATGAAGTTTCACCCCTGCAGGTTTATTGTGACCCTTCAGTTTTCCAGTACCTCTCCTTTGAAGGGAGATCAATATTAGTAGTAACTAATACAGATAAAATGCAGTCCTGAACCAGATAGCCCCTATAAAGACTTTAACATTATTGTAATGAACTGGATGAGTTCAATTATTTACAGTATTTCTAGTGGTGAACAAAGAGGATGGGAAGGGTGTAGGATGTAGAGGTACCTGTCAAAGAGCCTCCAGTTTCCTGTAGGTGTCTCAGGAAGGGAGCTGCCCTTCCAATGATGGTGGCCACGCCCTCAGGAATAATTCAAAATGCCTGCACCAACCTCCAAAGAAGCTGGGGAGCTCCAGGGAGTGTGCACCGAGCCAGTGCGGTGGGCGTGTGGGCATGGTGTCCTCCATCTGTGTGCAGTGGGTGGGGGAGGCGGGCAGATGTGGTCCAGAATTTTCTCCTAAGAAATATAGATAGTTGATTTTTTTTTTCTGAAGCAGAGTAAAAAAATTAGTAGTTTTGCCACTTATCAAATTTATTTAAGGGACAAGTAAGAGTCTTACAGTCTTTTCAGGAATATCTCAGGAGAAGAAACTGATTTTCCTCCTCCTATCTGCCAGTGACATTCCAACAATGCATCTGATGTCAAGACATTCCAGAACATTACCAAATGTCTCCTCTTTTTGAGGTTATTTTTAAAAAACCATATTCTGGTTTGTGGTGGAAGGATTCCCCTTCTAAGTAGTTCCAAATTTGCTTTTCCAGACTAAGGAAGAACTTGATACATTTCTCATTCGCCCTACCTATGGTTTGGTCCAAAATCCAGGATAAAGGTCAACCTTGACACCTGCCAACCCTTTGTAGCATAGTTCAATTAATATGTTTGTGTGTGTGTGTTTGTGCACTTGCACACATAGGGGATTGGACCCAAAGTCTAATGCATGTTAGGCAAATGCTGTACAACTAAACTATATCCTCAGCTTAGACAGAATCTTTAATGTGGTAACCACAGTCCAGAGGAAAATATAGTACCTAAATTTTGTGTTTTTCAGACCTCATACATCATTATGTGCATCTTGCATCTTATTAGTCTTATAATGAGAATTATAATATTGGTAAGGACAATAGTAATTCTAACAACAATAGTAATGATAGTAATGGATTGTTTATTTCTTTTATTTTCACATTTGAAGCCTGTGAAATCTGGTTTTACCTCATCTCCCAATTAGAATCCCCATCTTTTGTCATAAATTCAGAGTGTACATTTTATGACTTGACATTGTTTTCAGTCATAAGAGTTACTCTGACATAGGTGTGTAGAAGAACTTAAGAATGTGTCAGTGTAGAGCATAGGTCTCAGAATGCTTTGCATATTTCCAATGATCTCTTATACCCTGCATTTTCATGACAAAAATTTGCCCCATCTAGCCCACAAAACGAACATAAAAGGCACATAGTGTAGACTTGTACTACAGCTAAGCCTTGAAACAAAGACAAGCTGAGTCCAGCCAAATATAGCTTATGTTTGCAACAGTCTAGTAACCTGCAGACAAGTAAAGATTATCACAACAGCTTGCTCTCTTCTTTGTCATTCACTCATCTTTTCATCCCAGCATTGACTTCAGTACAATGTTATGGTAATATTTCTGGCTCTTATGGTGCTTTGGATTCTGATAATGAAGTCCTACCAGCAGGTGAGGGAAAAAATAAAGTAGTATCTTACAGTTAAAAAACATTGTTTTTCCATAGACAATGTAGTGACATTTAGAGATCTTTCAAACATTTTATTAACTGAGATTGATAATCTTTAAGAAAGTCCCTAAACTTTCTCTGTGGCAAATGTAAAGAATTTAGGGGACGATTATCAAGAATACAAGCAACAACAGGTGTTGGCGAGGATGTGGGGAGAAAGGTACACTTATACATTGCTGGTGGGGCTGCAAATTAGTGCAGCCACTCTGGAAAGCAGTGTGGAGATTCCTTAGAAAACTTGGAATGGAACCACCATTTGACCCAGCTATCCCACTCCTTGGCCTATACCCAAAGGACTTACAATCAGCATACTATAGAGATACAGCCACATCAATGTTCATAGCTGTTCAATTCACAATAGCCAGAGTGTGGAACCAACCTAGATGCCCTTCAATTGATGAATGGATAAAGAAACTGTGGTGTATATATATACAATGGAATATTACTCAGCCATAAAGAATGATAAAATTATGGCATTTGCAGGCCAATGGATGAAATTGGAGAATATCATGCTAAGTGAGATAAGCCAATCTCAAAAAACCAAAGGAAGAATGATCTCACTGATAAGTGGATGATGACACATAATGGGGTGTGGGAGAGGTTAGTTTTAGGGTTAGAGTGAAGGTTAGGGAGGGGGGCAAGAATGCAGGAAGGAAAGACTGTATAGAGGGAAAAGAGGGGTGGGAGGGGTGGGGGGAAGGGAAAAAATAACAGAATGAATCAACCAACATTACCTATGTAAATTTATGATTACACAAATGATATGCCTTTACTCTATGTACAAACAGAGAAACAACATGTATCCCATTTGTTTACAATAAAAAAAAATGTCCTTGCCCAAAACAATGTGAAATTTAGAATCAATATGCACAGAGTGAAATGGCTAATGTATAAGAACTTGTTCAGACTATAAACTAAGAAAACAGTCTTATAATGGATAAATTTTGTTATGAAAAATAAATTTTGTATAGACTGAAAAAAAATTTAGAAAACAGAAATGATCAGTTAAATAATTTATGAAATTATATAATTAGCATATAAATCAGAAAAAAATTCAGTAGAATTTAACTGGTGTTAGAATCTCTAGAATAATGATTTCCATTTCTTCATGTTTGTCTCTATAATTCTTTATCCTAGAGGTATCCATTAAATTCTTCCTTTAATTTGGAAAACCTCCACCTTTTAATATATTCTACTCTTCCCAAACATATTATTTTGTTTATTATTGGTGCAAATAAACTCATTCACTTAACCATTTAAAAAAAAAAGAATTTAGGGGATTTTTAAAAGAAAGCAAAATTTGTTAAGTGTGTATTGTGAATATTACTCAATTTTGAATATTCTATGTTCATTGAATTTTTACATAAAGCAAATCAAAGACACCAAGCAAATCTTTGGTTCTTCTATAGCTCAAATAAGATTCAATATTTTACAAAATACTTTTATTAGACAGACAAGAAACTTCAGATAATATTGTTCTGCTCTTATTTCATTGATTAGAAAAGATGAGCACGAAAAACGTTAAACAATTTTTTCCCAAACTAAAGGAGCATCTGGGAATGATGATGCCTTCAAATTTTCAGTTTCTATTCAATGTCCACTATGTACAATTTCTGGTGAAGTTGAATAGTAATACTTCATGCCTCTAGAACATTCAAAACATTTTATAGGTCTTTATAAATTCTTTTACTTCCCTGTGAGATTGGAAAATCAAAATGTTTTATAGATAGTTCAATGAATCACTGTGATTTGTACTACATTTACAAAATGCTTACATACAAAAACCATCTCTATGCATTTATATTAAAACTCAGCGTTTACATGACAACAGCATTTCTGGCTACAAAGGTTTTAGTACTGGTAAGTAAATCAACATTCAAATTCAAATCTTTATGCATGGATTTTTTTTCTCTTTTTCATATGAAACTACTGTACATGTTTTACAAGTTAAACTATTATACCTTCCTCCAGAGAGAGCCTATGAAGCTTATGATTTTAGAATCAAGAGACTAAGTATTTTTGAATAGCTAATATATTTGAATTTCAATAAAAGTTTTTAATGCTGTACAGGTACAAAGTACTCATATTCAGCATCTGAAAGGAGAATTGAGTCTAGAGTAAACATCATAGAAAAAAATTATATACTTTGAATGAAATCAGATCAACAAAACAATTTCTAAAAATAAAAATTCCACAGTCCAGTTTTAACAAATACTTTAGATAAAATATTGTGAAGAATTAAATGCTGTACTTGCAGAGTATACCTCTCAAATCCCCAAAATTTCTATTGTTTCTTCTCAAGAGTAAGCAAATATTAGACACAGTGAGTTTTGAATGTAGTCATGACTGATGTGCAAGACAGACTTAAAAGATAATTGTACATTTAATTCCAATTTTCTTTTGTTCCCTTAGTATATTCTGTGAATGTTAGTGATCTCACAATGTATTGTTTCATTTGTTTGTTTTATTATAGTACTGGGGATTGAACCCAGGATTACTCTACACGAAGCTACATCCGGAGCACGTTTTTATGTTAATTTTTGGTTTTTTAGACAGAATCTTCCTAAATTGCTGAAGCTTGCCTAGAATTTGTAATCCTTCTGCTTTAGTGTTCCAAATTCCTGGGATTACAGGCATGTGCCACCATACCAGGTCCAGGTATGTCATTAGAAGACTAGAGAGTAAGGATTACAGCAGTGAAGATTTACCCAAAGTGGCAAATCTCCAGGTGTTCTACATTAGGAAATAAGTAAAGGAAACAAACTTAGAACTTTTGGTTTAGGAAGTTTCTGCAGTACCTACAAATGTAGGAGAGGACAATTTAACATTGCTACAAATCAGGTGTAAAAAAAGTAATTCTATTCTTCCAGCAAATAACTTGGGTGTAGCAGTAATGAGGGTTTTGCCTTGACTTGATGGATTACTTGGAAAGTAAGAGGTTTGAAAATTTTGCTAAGAGAGCTGAAATCATGAATTGTGATGTATTATTGGAAAATAACAGTAGTATAGAGCCAACCAAATAATAGAAAAAAGAGCATGGACATAATTCTAGACCAACATAAAGTTAAAAAATTGCAGTAATGAGGGAGTAAGAGAAACAGAAGGATTTATGTGGAAGATGAAAGCTTAATATTGTGAAGATGTTTTTGGTGGTGATAATTTCTAGCATGTGGTCACAGATATAAGTTTTTGAAGTAGAGCAGAAGAAAAGGCTATTAAGTTCAGTGAGAGAATAATATGAACATGTACATCAATAATCATCTAACATATTTGGATTTTATTTTATATAGACTAATACCTATGGCAGTTTTCTCAAAATACACCAAAGAGTGCATGATATAAATTAAAGTATTTGTGGGATATTAAGACTGGTCTGAGCCTGTTCTTATTACTTGATTGAAATGTAAACTCTCTAAATACAGTAAACAGTTTTCTTTTAAAAATAATCCAGTGGCTCAGGAGGCTGAGGCAGGAGACTCATGAGTTCAAAGCCAGCCTCAGCAAAAGCAAGGTGCTAAGTAACTCTGAGACCCTGTCTCTAAATAAAATACAAAACAGGGCTGGGATGTGGCTCAGTGGTCGAGTGCCCATGAGTTCAATCCCAGTACCCTTGAAAAAATAAGAAAATAAAATAAAATAAATTTGCTTTCCTCACCTCAACAGTAATATCATTTCAACTTTCTTTTTCCTGATTTTCTTTCTTTCTTATTCTTTCCTCTTAGAAATATTATACATAATTATCTACCACCAAGATGATTTTCTAGGCTTTCATGCTTTCAGGGGAGAGATTGTGTATCTGAGATCAGCTAAGGATAAATAGTTACTAGAGTATTATACCACACAGTGAGAAAACTCATTCTTATAAAACATTGTTAAACCAAGAAACTTAATAGATAAGTATTTATTAAGCTAACATTATGTGCTTTGAATGGAAGGTGAAGTGCTAAGGAATAAAAGAAACTAGCTACAGATAGAAAAGAAATAAGATGTGTGATGGAACAACTGGACAGGCAATACAATAATCCACTATTTGCAGATACTATTGCACATATTATTTACACAAAAATTATTTCATCAATTTAGTAAGAAAACTTTTACTCACCACCTTTTAAAGCCAGACATGTCCTATCATTGGGATAGTAAAAGCGAGTAAGCCCTTGATCTGAATGCAGTCCAGTCCAAGAAATTCATAAATTATTTCAGTACTATAATATTAAAATGTTAAAGGCTTCAGTGGCATTTCCCTATTTTGTATAATCACTATAGTGTTACATGTATGCAATTTTTTGGGAATGTTTGGTGTCCTAAAAATTTCAACATAGAAAAATATTTTTAAGTGTTCCAAAAGAATAAGAAGGATCTTTCCATAGCAGACAGAGAGAAACAACCCAGAGAGAATAAACAGCATCCCTTATCTGTCCCTGAATATAAACCCAGTTTTAGAATCTGAATGATGACTGGGTTAAGGGGATTCTCAAGATATTGAATAAGATATTGAATTCACTAGATTTGTGCTCAGTTATTATTAAATAAAATTAAAAAATTCTCTGGTACTATTTAAGTATACTAATCACATTAAATGTCATTGTATCATGTTAATTGTTACATATGTTGTACTAATAGATGTTATATATTATATTTATCCCTCATATTTACTTTTATATCACCATACATTCTAATACTTCTTATGTTTTACATTATGTGTTCTATAATAAATGATATAAACTTATTCTGCACATATTATGAATATATTTTTTCTTTATCATGTATCTTAAATTATCTTGTATGTGGAATATATCATCATATCTTAGATATACTATAAAAAACATATGTAGAAGACATTTCATGGTTGTTCATGATTATATATATGAATAGTATATAGAAAGTACATGATAAACGCATAATCATTTACCACTTTACAAATATGTTGGTATCACTTTGTAAAATGTTGTTCAAGGGAATTGATCGGAGTACCTTTTTAGATTTTTCAGATCATTTACCCATAATCCTTCTGTTTCCTCTCAATATTGTGGACACACACACTGTTTTATACGTAAGTGTGAATAAAATGCAGAAAAGAAGGAACATGAGACATTATACTATATTGCTTGAATAATGTCCAATCAAATCTCTATTGGGAATTGAACCCAGGGACACTAGACTACTGAGCCACATCCCCAGTCCTATTTTATATTGTATTTGGAGACAGGTCTCACTAGTTGCTTAGTGCCTCACTTTTACTGAGACTGGTTTGAACTCAAGATCCTCCTGCCTCAGCCTCCAGAGACTCTGGTATTACAGGCACACACCACAGTGCCCGGTTAAGAGTTGAAGTATTGTTCTAAAAGTACATTAAAATATAGAATATATTTGTGTGTTTGGGGTAACAGTACTTTATAAGGTACATCTTTTTGAAACTATTTTTTTCCAGTGAAAAGATGTCCCTTGTTCATGGACAGGCAGAATTAATATTGTTAAAATGGTCACATTACCAAAAGCAATATACAGATTCAATGAAGTCCCCATCAAAATACCAATGGCATTGTTCAAAGAACTAGAAAAAACAGTCCTAAAATTTATTTGGAAGAATAAAAAACCCAGAACAGCCAAAGCAATTCTAAGTCAAGAAAGCAGTGCTGGAGGCATCACAATACCTGACTTCAATTTGTACTACAGAGATATAGTAACGAAAATTGCATGGTATCAGAATAAAAACAGACAATAATCCAGTGGTACAGATTAGAAGACACAGAGACAAATCCACACAACTACAGTCATCACATGCCAAAACATACATTAGAGGAAAGACAGCCTTTTTAAGAGATGGAGCTGGGAAAACAGGTAATCTATATGAAGAATGAAACTAGACCCTTATTTCTCACCCTCCTATCAAATCAAAATGGATCAAAGACATAATAATAAGACAAGAAATTATGCAACTTCTAGAAGAAAATGTAGGGCCAAAACTCCAGCATATAGGGACAGGCATTGACTTTCTCAGTAGGACCCTAAATAGGAAATAATGCCACGATTTAAGAAATGGAATGACATCAAATTAAAAAGCACCTGAAGACAGTTTCTCTCTAGGAACAGAGAACCTAGAGAATGGGAGAAAATCTCTGCTACCTACTCTTCTGACAGAGGATTAATACCTAGAATATATAAAGAGCTCAACACACAACATAGGCACTGCACTTGCCTGTAATCCCAGTGGTTCAGGAGGATGAGGTAGGAGGATTTTGAGTTCAAAGCCAGTCTCAGCAATTTAGCAAGGCCCTAAATAATTCATTGAGGTCCTGTCTCAAAACACAATATAAAAAAGGATGTGGTTCAATGGTTAAGCACCTCTGGGTTCAATCCCTAGTCCCCCAGTACCAAAAAAAAAAAAAAAAAAAAAACCATAAAAACTTAACACCAAATAACCTAATAATCCAGTTAATAAATAAGCAAATAAATTAAAAAGACACAAGATACTTCTCAAAATAAGAAATGCAAATGGCCAACAGCTATATGAATAAAGGTTGAACTGGGGAAATGCAAATCAAAAGTACACTGAGATTTTATCTCACAGCAGTTGTAACATGAGTTATCAAGAATAAAAACAATAATAAATGCTCAAGAGAGTATGGGGAAAAAAGGAACATTTTTATGTTAGAGGTGGGATTGAAAACTAGTACAACTATGGAAATCAGTATGGAGGTTCCTCAAAAGACTAGTAATGGAACAATACCATATTATCTATATACTATACCATATACCTCTTTAAGTCATGTCTTCTCCTTCCTGTTGTCTATGAAGGAAAAATATTACAATATTATAAAGCTATGTTTTAGCTATTAAAAATAAAGTTATTTGTTAAAAGCAAATATTTTCTTCCAGCCTACAACCGACTGCTCTTGGCAGTGTCTTTCACAGAACAGACTAATTTTCTGAAGTTTTTATCATAAATCATGCCATTTGTCTTATATCTAAAACATCACCTGGATTTTCTTTGAGGTTACCTTCTAGAAATTTTGTAGTTTTGTATTTTCTATTAAGCCTATAATCTATTTTGAATTAATGTTTGTGAAGGATATAGAGTCTGGAATGAGATGCTTTTTTCCCCATTTTTTTGCATGTGGATGTTCCCTTGTTCAGGCATCATTACTGAAAAGACGATTTCTCCATTTTATTGTCTTTGCTTTTTTGATCAGTGATTAGTGAACTACATTTACATAGGTCTATTCTGTAGGTCCATTCTGGGGCTTTCTATTCCATTGATCTATTTGTGCATTCTGTTGCCAATATCACACTTTTCATTACCATAATTTTGTTGTATGACTTTGAGTGGTAGAGTGTCAGTTCTCTGACTTTATTCTTCTCCTTTGATATTTTCTTATCTATTCTGGTCTTTGAGTTTTCACATAATTTGAAATCACTATCCATAAAATAATTTTCTGGAACTTCAAATGAGCTTACATTGAGTATACAGATGAAATTATAAAGAACTGGCATTTTAAACTTCCAATTTCAACAATAGCAAAATGAATAATAATAAAAAAATTAAAATCAACAATAAGAGAATGAGCATTTTAATCAAAAAAATGAGCAAAGGGCATGAACAAAACTTTACCGAAAAACATACAAATGGCAAATAAGCATGTGAAGAGATGTTTGACAACATATACATAACCAAATTAAAAGAGCAGTGAGATATCATTATATACTTTTTAGAATGATCAAAATCCACAACACTGACAATACCAACCACTAACAAACATAAGGAAAAAACAGGAACTCTCTCATTGCTCGTGGGAATGAAAAGTAGTCAGCCACTTAGACATTTTGGTAGTTGCTTACAAAAAGACTCATACTCTTTCTATAATCAAACAATAGCTTTCCTTGGTATTCACCCCCAAAGAGTTGAATACATATGTCCATAAAAAAAACTACATGAATGCTTATAGTATTATTCATAATCTCTAAAACTTAGAAGCCCCCATTTTATATTTTAGCAGGCAAATGGATAATAAACTATGATATATCTAGACGTTGGAATATTATTCCACAATAAAAGGAAATGTGCTATGAAGTCATACAAAGACATAGAGGAATCTTAAATGAAATACTACTTAAAAGAAGGCCATCTGAAAATAGTGTATTTTGTATGATTTCCACTATGTGACATTCTGGAAAAGGCATAACTGTGTAGACAGAAACATGATCCATGGTTGTCAGAGGTTGGTGGGGGAAAGGATAAATAAAGGGAGAATTTTGAAGGGAGTAAAACTGCTCCATGGTCTGTACATGTCAATATACACCAATAGTGGTATATGCATGTCAATATACTTTTGTCAAAAATTACAAAATGTACAATATGATGAAGTAAACCCTAATGTAACCAATATACTTAGTGTGAAAATGATGAAATTATGTATGCAAAAATGTACTACCATGGCAAAGGATTTTAATGGTGAGGGAGGTTGTTCCTATGTGAGGGCAGGGGTTATATGGAAAATCTTGTACCTTTTACTTAATTTTGCCAAATACCTCAAAAAGTTTAAAAATATATCTATTAAAAATACAGTTTCATATTATTTTATATTTATTCACTTTTATTAAAATGAATTTTTAATATTATATAACAAAAAATTACGTACATAGTAAATTGAAATTTGTGCATTTTCAAATGTACATTCAACTTATGTTCTACCTATTCTACTGGCATAGTATTCTATTGGTTGAAGGAAAATACTGACTAATTTATAATTAGTATAACAAAATTTTGTAATCAAAATTAGGATTGCTCTGTTGAAGTTGATCTAGTAAGTCGTATTTTCATTTTTTAAATGGTGCTATGCATTTTCTTCATCATTTCTCTTTTAAAGATACATGAAGTGGGATATATTTTGACATATCATACATACATGGAGTATAACTTCCTATTCTTTGGTTGTACATGATGTGCAGTTATACTAGTCATGTATTCATATATGAATATAGGAAAGTTATGTTCCATTCATTGTACTGTCTTTCTCATTCCCACTCTCCCTCCATTTCTTCTATTCTCCCCTGTTCCAGTGAACCTCCACTCTTCCCAACCCCCTGCTTATTGTGAGTAAACATCTGCATAACAGAGAAAACATTCTGCCTTTGTTTATTTGGGGATTGGCTTATTTTGCTTTGTATGATATCTTACAGTTCCATTTATTTACCTGAAAATGCCATAATTTCTTTCTTCTTTATGGCTGAGTATTCCATTGTGTACATGTACTACATTTTCTTTGTCCATTCATCAGTTCAAGGGCACCTAGATTGGTTCTATAGCTTAGCTATTGTGACTTGAGCTGCTATGACCATTGATGTGATTGTGTCACTGAAGTATGTTGATTTTAAGTCCTTTGGGTATAGGCCAAGGAGTAGGGTAACTGAGTCGAATAGTGGTTCCCTTCCAAGTTTTCAGTGGAATCTCCATACTGTTTTCCACAGTGGTTGCAAACATTTACAGTCCCACCAGCAACGTATGAGTGTACCTTTGTCCCCCACATCCTTGCCAGCATTTGTTGTTACTTGTATTCCTGATAATTGCCATTATGACTGGAGTGAGATAAAATCTGTGTAGTTTTAATTTGCATTTATCTAATTGCTAGTGATGTTGAGCACTTTTTCATATATTTATTGATGGATTATATTTCTTCTTCTGTGAAGTGTCTGTTCAGTTCAGCAAATACAAAAAATTAAAAATTCTACCCTGCATTCCAGCAGATTAAAACGGATTGAAACTAGAAATCAATGATAAAATAAATAATAGAAGCTACTCCAACACCTGGAGACTAAATAGCATGCTCTTGAATGATGAATGGATAGAAGAAAAAAATCAAGAAGGAAATTTAAAAAATACGTAGAGGAAAATGAGAACACTGATACAACATACCATCTCTGGAATGCTATGAAGGCAGTACTAAGAGGAAAGTTCATTGCATTGAGCTCATACGTTAAAAGAATTAAAATTCAACAACTAAATGACCTACCATTACTTCTCAAAATGCTAGAAAAAGACGAACAAATCAACACCAAAAGCAGAAGACAGTAAATAATTAAAACCAGAACTGAAATCAATGAAATTGAAACAAAAGAAACAATTCAAAAAATTGACAAAACAAAATTTTGGTTCTTTGAAACAATAAATAAAATTGATAAATCCTTAACCACACTAACAAAGAGAAAGAGAGAAAACTCAAATTACTAAAATCGGTGATGAAAAAGAAATATCACAACCGATACTACTGCAATACAGAAGATAATTAGAAACTATTTTGAAAATTTATACTCAAATAAAATAGAAAAATTTGAAGACTTCAGCAAATTTCTGGAGACTTATGATCTTCCCAAACTGATGCAGGAGGACATACACAATTTAAGCAGAACAATTTCAAGCAAAGAAATAGAAGACACCATCAAAAGTCTACCAGCCTAAAAAGCCCAGGATCAGATTGATTCTCAGCCAAGTTCTACAAGACCTTCAAAGAAGAATTAAAACTAATACTCCTCAAATTATTCCATGAAATAGGAAAGGAGGGAACCCTTCTCAGTCTATGAGGCTAGTATCAATCACCTTTATACCAAAACCAGACAAAGACACATCAAGGAAAGAAAATTTCAGACCAATATCCCTCATGAATATAAACAAAAAAATTCTCAATAAAATTTTGGCAAATTGCATACAAAAATATATTAAAAAGATAGTGCACCACAATCAAGTAGGGTTCATCCCTGGAATGCAAGGTTGGTTTAACATATGGTAATCGATAAACATAATACATCACGTCAATAGACTTAAAGGCAAGAATCATATGATTATCGCAACAGACACAGAGAAACCATTTGACAAAATAACAGCACTGTTTCATGTTAGAAACACTATAAAAACTAGGAATAGTAGGACCATACCTCAACATTGTAAAGGCTATCTATGCTAAGCCCATGACCAACATCATTGTAAATGGAAAAAAACTGAAAGCATTTCCCCTAAAAACTGGAACAAAACAGACATGCCCTCTTTCACCACTGCAGTGATTTCAGTCACATCCTGTGTTGATGAGGGAAGAGTTAACTGCTGGAGGACAGCATGCTAATATTAAATCAATTAATTACCAATAAACATCTAATCAAAAAATGCACAAGAGCCAATACTCTTTTCAAATGGGAGGGGGCATGATGGATCAGGCCATACCAGTTCTGATGTCTAACAAGATGGAGTAGCCCACCTCTCCTTTATTTATATTTGCATAGGTAAAGGGGTTGGGACAAGGAGGGACTTCTTCTAAGAAACAGGATTGGGTGAAGCTAGGGAAGTCATCTTCTCCAGGAACTACTATATCATCAGACGGTAAGCCACTCCCACAGAGGACCACTTACTTCCTAGGCTATCTGGAACATTCTATCATGGCTGCCAGTTCCTGGAAGTTAGATTTCTGAATTCCATGTCTCAACCAAATCTGATTCTACTAGATATGGATGACTGTCCACACACCACTTCTATTCAACATCATCCTTGAAACCCTAGCCAGAGCAATCTTACAGATGAAAGAAATTAAAGGGATACAAATGGGAAGAGAAGAACTCTATCACTATTTACTGATGACATGATTCTATATTTAGAAGATCAAAAAAATTCCACCAGAAAACTTCTAGAACTCATAAGTGAATTCAGCAAAGTAGCAGGATATAAAATCAATACCCATAAATCAAATGCATTTCTATACAGAAGTGATAAATTCACTGCAAGAGAAATTAGAAAAACCATCCCATTTGCCATTACCTCAAAAACAAAAAATATTTGGGAATCAATGTAACAAAAGAGATGGAAAGCCTCTATAATGAAAGCTACAGAACACTAAAGAAAGAAACTAAAGAAAACCTTAGAAGATGGAAAAATCTCCCATGTTCTCGGATAGGCAGAATTAATATTTTCAAAATGACCATACTACAAAAGTGTTACATAAATTTAATTCAATGCCTATTAAAATCCCAATGATGTTCTTCATAAGAAATAGAAAAGGCAATCATAAAATTCATTTCGAAAAACAAGAGACCCAGAATAGCCAAAGCAATCCTTAGCAAGAATAGTGAAGCAGAAGGCATCACAATACCAGAACTTTAAATATATTACAGATCAATAGTAACAAAAACAGCATGGTATTGGCACCAAAGTAGACAAGTAGATCAATGGTACAAAATAGAAGACACAGAGACAAATCCACATAAATACAGTTCTTGCATACTAAAAACAAAGTTACCAAAAATATACACTGGAGAAAAGATAACTTATTCAACAAATGGTGCTGGGAAAACTGGAAATCCATATGTAACAAAATGAAATTAAACTTCTATCTCTCACCCTGCAAAAAACTCAACTCAAAGTGGATTAAAGACTTAGGGACTAAAACAGAGAACCTGCACGTAATAGAGGAAAAAGTAGGTCCAAATCTTCATCATGTTGACTTAGGACCTGAATTCCTTAACAAGACTCCTAAAGTGCAAGAAGTAAAATTAAGAGCCCATAAATGGATGGATTCAAACTTAAAAGCTTCTTCTCAGCTAAGGAAACAATCAATAACTTGAAGAGAGAACCTACAGAATGGGAAAAAATCTACCACACTCACCTCAGATAGAGCACTAGTCTCCAAGATATATAAAGAACTCAAAAAACTTAACACCAAAAAACCAAATAACCCAAACATCAAATGGGAAAAGGAACTGAGCAGACACTTCACAAGAAGGAATACAATCCATCAACAAACATGAACACGTGTTCATCATCTTTTGCAATTAGAGAAATGCAAATCAAAACTGCTGTAAGATTTCATCTCACTCTAGTCAGAATGGCAATTATCAGGAAAACAAATAATAATAAGTGTTGGCAAGGCTGTGGGAAAAAATGTACACTCATACATTGTGGGACTTCAGAGTAGTAAAACCACTTTGGAAAGTAGAATGGAGATTCCTCAGAAAACTTGGAATGGAACTACCATTTGACCCAGCTATCCCACTCCTTGGTTTATACCCAAAGGACTTAAAATCAGCATACTACAGTGACACAGCTCAACTCACAGTAGCTAAACTCTGGAACCAACATAGATGCCCTTCAACAGATGAATGGGTAAAGAAAATGTGCTATATATATATAATGGAATATTATTCTACCTTAAAGAAGAATGAAATTATGGAATTTGCAGGAAAATGGATGGAATTGGAGAATATCATGCTATGTGATATAAGCCAATCCCTCCAAAAACCAAACATGGAATGTTTTCTCTGATAAGCAAATACTGATCCACAGAGGTGGGGCGGGTAGGGAAGAATGAAGAAACTTTGAATTGTACAGAGGAGAGTGAAGGGAGAGGTGGGGTGGGTGGGGAGGGGATGAACTGTAGATTATGAGACAGATGTTATTACCCTATATACATATAGAGTATGAAAAGAATATTTAAAAAAATATTTATCACTGTCAAAGTTAATAAAAATAAACAAATAAATAAATAAAAGTTTAAAAAAATAAATAAATGTAAAAATAACATTGTCACCCAAAAAGCAAAAACTTCTTTTGCAAGTGGTTCCCAGGAAAGGAATACAGAACCTGCTCTGCTGGAGGTCTACAAGAAGTGAGTAAGGCCTTTTATGCCAAAGAGACCCTGAGAAAGGTGATCAATGTTATCTTAACTAAGATTTGTTTTAGAAGGAAATAAATCGTTCCCTGGGAGGCAAGGGGAATAACTGCTTAAGAAAGAGGCATTCATTCTCTTCTGGACAGTTCTTTAAAATGTGAACTCAGATTTGCCAGATATCCTACTCTGCCTATTCTGACTGTTAAAAAACCTCACACCAATGAGTATCAATTTGCGCAAGACTTGAGAGCTATAAATTTTAAAGTGCGATGTTCATTGCTTTTAGGATTTTTCTTTATCAGAGAAACAGATGACTTAAAATTTTGACTAGAGCTATGTATACATCTGAAACTAAATGTTTGTCTGAATCTTATCCAAATGTTCTGCAAAAGTCTATAAAATGAGAGTTCATATACACTAAAAAAATTAGTTCAGAATGAATTTGAAATATCTGTTTTTATGGTACAATACTACAAAAATTTAGTTGTAAAAAATAATTTGGGAGACCCGTAGTTAAGTTAAAAAAAAGTATATTTGTTTTTCTGTTATTTAATTGTTGAACAATTTTCATTAATGTACAAGAAAAAAGTAAGGTTACTAAGTTTAATTATAATGAGGCTATTGGGAAAGACAAGTTTTCTCTTCAGAGCTACATCTCTTAGTCTGAGGTACCGGGGATTGAACACAGGGCCTTGTGCATGCGAGACAAGTGTGTGAAATATATCCCCACTGAAATATATCCCCAGCCCCTGTATCTCCTAATCTTAATTGTGTCTTCCACAGAAATGACAGCATATTATTTGTTTCTACTGCATTATATGTATTTCCTACAAATCAGCAGAAAAACACAATGGAATAAGTAACATCATGAATAAAAATTCAAACATAAGCTTGTTTATTCCTCAGGATTTAATAATTTAAAATCTTTAATGAATCCATCTGTTTGTTCATTAATCATAACAATCTAGTCATAGAGTTTGACTCCTTCTGATAGATTGTGCATAATATTTTTGTTTCACTTCACTCTCAATTTAAAGATAGATATTAAAGCATCAACATAGTGGGAAAAAATAACAGAATGAATCAAACAACATTACCCTATGTAAATTTATGATTACACAAATGGTATGCCTTTACGCCATGTACAAACAGAGAAACAACATGTATCCCATTTGTTTACAATTAAAAAAAAAGCATCAACATAGTACCAGGCATTTTTAACAGCATTGGGATGCAAAAATAAACTAGCTTGCAAGTATAGCCACCTTTATTTTTGATACATGTCATATTTAGTTTGGAGTTATATAAAACTAAATGGTTAATGGTCATTTTCCTCTTTAAATTGTGTTTATTTTTTTCAATTTCATGGAAATATAAGAAGAGGAAAGTCTCCAAGAAGCAGGTGTTGTATCACAGAGTATCACCTATGGACTTTATTGCCTCATTTTCTCCAACGGACTTTTAATTACTTTCACAAGATACTGATTGAAAATTAGTTCTTTTCCCTTCAACATCAGAAATGTTCTTACTAATTTTATATTTTTGTAAGGGTAACAGATGATTGCTTTCTTCTAAACATCCCTACGAACATCCGGCCAAAAGCATTTAAAGAATAATTTTCATTTGTGTCAATTACTAATGCCAATCATTTTTGAATAAATTAAGCATGTTTTTAATAGGTAACTGTTTGTGTTGATATTTTTAGCTGTGTTATATGTGAATCTTTATAGGAATGCCAATAAGTAATTTCTCACTGAAATGAGAATAATTTTACTGAAGGAAGAGAACATTAGATAAGGTCAGAATATGTTGCTGACAGCTTTTTTAATGCCATCTTTGAATATGCTGTTATTCATCATAATAAAAACATGATGGATATTATATAGATTAACCAGTATTTTCTTCTTAATACTTAACTTAAAACTGGCATAATTGTTCTTTCAACAATGCTGTCATTTTCACTGGAAGGGTAATAGTTTGTCCTTTCCATCCTTAAAAAAGCTCACATAGAGAAGAAAAAACAGTTGTAGGAAAGTAGGCAAAGTACTATAAAATTTGTTCTGCAACATAAGGCTACATATCATGAATCTGAACTGAATGAAATTTTTACTCATGGTTGTATCCTTTCTTTTTTGAAATATAACATCATTTCTAGTCTGTATCTCTTCCCCCTTAAACAAAAACAAAACAAAAAACTTAATAGTCTAGTTGTAAACATCAATAGCATTAATAAGTTATTTTCCAACAATATAATACATTTAAGAACATGATTTATTAATTTCACTATCTTCTGTATCATGACCAGTGTTTCATATAATATGAAAAGCAACAACTAAGTTCAAAACAAATCCCTGGATCCAGGCATGGTGTTGCACACCTGTAATTCCAGCAATTCAAGAGGTTGATGCAGGAGGATTATAAGTTCAAGGCCATCCTCAGCAACTTAGCAAGGCCCTAAACAACTCATCCAGATCTTGTATCTAAATTAAATCTGATAAAGGGCTGGGGATGTGACTCAGCGGTAAGTGCCCAGGGTTCAACCCTTGGTACCAAACAAATTAAAACACAACAACAAAATAAATATTTATTTTACTGATATTCATATCCACATATGGAATAAATATTTATGCCATGTGAGCCATTAATATCCTTTAATTACTCACCAGAAACTTATAAAAATATTTTATATTTAAATAAGATTAAAAGAGATATTAAATATTTGATGGTTGATGAACTATCTATAACCTATGTTAAAAATCAAGCTAGAGTCAGCATCTAACTAATTTACAATTATTTAAATAAGTCACTAAAAGCAACCAGACCCATGCATCTCACATTTTTCTTAAAGTACCTTCACATTGCATTCTCTTTCATCTTCTGGTCAAGATTAGGCCATAAGTATGGTTCATTTTATGTATCAACTTAACTTGGCTAAGAGATGCCCAAATAACTCATAAAATATTTCTGGGTGCTTCTGGGACAGTGTTTTCTGAACACATTAGCATTTGAATCAGTAGACTTCAAAAAGAAGATAACCTTAACCAATGGGAGTGTGTATCATTCTATGTCTTGGAAGTAGAAAAAGAGAAAAAGCTGAGAAAAACTAAATAGGCTCTTTCCTATTGAGTGGGAAAATTCATCTTCTGTTGCCCTAAAGAGATTCTTCTTTCAGGCCTTTAGACTACAGGACAAGTGGCCTCCACTGGTTCTCAGGCCTTGAGTCTTAGACCAAATTATACCGCTTACTTTTCTAGTTTTCTAGCATGCTGAAGGGAAATGGGATTTTTTAGTATCTACAATCACGTGAGCCAGTTCCTAAAATAAATCAATCTCTCTTTCGCTCTCTCTCTCTCTCTCTCTGTGTATATGTGTGCGTGACTCTCTCTCTCTCTCTCATACACACACACATACAACCATATATGTATATGTTTGCAACATATGTCCATGGGAAAAGTTAAAATTCTTAATATTGAAGAAATCTTTCAAATCTATATATCTATATATTTTTTCATTTGTTACACATAAAGACAAGCATTTCTTTCCACAATACCATACTAGGATTTTACATTGGGTATGAAGTATATTTAAAGTTTACAAAATTATGTTACCCTAATTTCCTTTTCCCATCCAATGATAAAATAAGGCAATAAATTTATTCCATTTCTTACAAATTAATAATTTTATAATATACCTGAATAATTTGTTATCAGAAAATTTAAGTAAGATTGATTACCACAGATTATGTTTTGAATTATACAAGTGTTTTTAATTATGCAAGTTTATTTTTCAATTTAATTTAATTAACTCACCATTTTGTATAACAATTTTTTTTTTATGTTTTGGAAATATTACTCATGATTTAACTTTCCATGTTTCTAAATCTACTTTTTAATGTTGCATCACAGTTGTTAGTTCATATTCATTCCAACCTGAAACGTACTGCTTTTCGTTAAGTTTTAATACAATCTTCATCAATAGATATGCCATTGCTATGTAGTTGGTTTTTATGTAGAACTCTAGTATTATAATGAGATTGTACTTTATCTTGAATGACAGTAAGGGAAAGATTACACAACTCCTATTTGCTTTCAGAAGCCCAGCTAGCTGACACAGCTGTTATGCTAATAGTAATTTGGTGCTGAATGAGAAAGGAGCTATCCAGGGGGAAAAATTTCCATAACTATTGCATCTAATATCAGATGTAAGAAGTAATTTTCTCCTATACCGCATCCAAAATTTTCTGAGAGTTCAGAGGTAAGAATATGACTATATATTTTTTAAATCATGTACTCACCATTAGCTTCTACAATTCCTTTGTTCACCTAGTACATTTTCTTGACATATTTTAGAGCTAGAAAATTGAAGAAATTCATAGAAATGCAAATCTAGACCTTTTTAATTCATCTAATAAAAATCCTTTACATCCAAATACACATATACACACTATTACAGATAGTCCTGAAAGTGCATTTAAAGATAGAATTAACTTTCCATAGACCTAATTAATAAACATTTGTGGAAAAATGCTTTAAGATTCTTCAAAGGATATATGGTTTCTCCTTGCCAGTTTTGTTTGGAATAGTGTAAATGTACTCCACAGGCATACTTATCTCTGTAGTGATCATTTTTAAAGGAAGATCTAGAAGAGTAGGAATCAGGCAATGAATTCACTATTGTCAAGAATGCTTATAAACTCCATGAAATCTGGAACTGTATGAGTATAGTATTGCTTCTCTCTTTTATTTAGAGATAGAGTATAAATTTAGTTAAAATTAAATCAAAGAAAATTAATCTGAGTAACTCATGAGGAGATAGGCTATATATTAAGAATTATGTTTTGGCAGTAATAAAATATGTTGAAATATAGTATTGAAACTTTCGTAGTTTTATTGTTAATTTTAATGTATTGATTCATTCAATATATAAAAACATATTAAATACTCATTTCCCTTCTGGCTAGTATTCTATATGCACTACTTTTTATATAGGACTCCATCACTGGTTTCAGACTAATCTCACTCTAAAGAACATACATAAAATTTGAAAAGTATAAAACTGTTTTGAAAATATAACTTTCAAAGTCAGCACTTGGAGAACAACAATTTTACAGATGTGGAAAGAAAACTTAATGATACAAATGAAAATTCTCAGTTACTCTTTGTTCTGAATATACTTGCTGGTTTGTACCTATGGCATAAGGACCTCACAGAAGAAAATGTGCGTAATATTTCATCAGTGTCAGTGAACTTAGAAGGGGAAAATGTGCAGTTTGGGTATTTAAGGCAGCAAAGATTCCAGACAAAAATTCCAGGAAACAATGATTGAGCAGTGAATTTTTTATTCAAAAAATTTTCCTTTGGGAATACGGTAAATAATTAGCAAAGCATAACTGAACAAACATCCGTGAAAGCAAAAAGAATGCATCTGCTTACCTGAAACCTGTGCATGAACACATGTATTTATATATCTATGTTAAAATAGATATAGAAAGATTGATGTAAAATACATATTATATAGTCTATGCTGTAAGAAAGAAATACTAACAGAGAAGAAGATGGTCACATCACAATTACAAAACACTCAAAAGCATAAATTGCACAATAAATTGATGTAGATACCTACATAAACATATAAATATAATGCGCTAACATAACCTGCATATACATATATATGTAGAATACAATGCTGAGAAAACTAAAATAATGTGGGTTGATAAATCCCCCAATTATAGCCAGATATTTTAACCTCACTTTTCCAGTAATTTGTGAAATACAAACACAACAAAAATAAACTCACACGCAAAATACTAAGTATGTAAACAGTTTGAATATAATTTAAATTTAGCCAAATTGCTTCTCAAACTGTAATGTATATTCATTTCAAGTAAAGATGAAACTTTCTCTAAAATTCGCAAAGTCCTATATTCAGGAAATAAGCTGAGAAATCTTCCTACTTGAAATCATAGAATGTGATTTATGAAAGGGATGGACAGATGAATTAGAGTTTGACCTAGGACAGAGAATGGAATCAAGGAATCAAACTGAGCACTATTAAACTGTCTCTCATTCCTTGAGCTCAGATCAAATGTTTTTAACTGAACTGTATTTAATTTATTTAACTGTATTGCTGTGCAACAGTGATTACAATACTCTCTCTTATTCCTCTCTTCATTGAATGAGAGTGACTCTCGCTTTTATATTGCACCTGCTTCACCATTGTGTTTTGGGATGGTGGTGTTTATCCGTTCATAGACCTTTGAATTAGCAGGCTTACCTGAGAAGCTGCAAAAGCTGATCAGGACTCGTGCTGCCTCATTAATGCTTGGAAGTGATTTAGATAACAAAATATAGAAGCAAAGCATGGTTCTGAATTAGAATGTGGTAAAACTTCTGGAAGAAGCAGTGAGCGTATTTCATGTGAGATAAATATAAGTAACCGTGTCCAGAGTGTAAGCTCTTTTAGATTGGAAAGCATGTAACTGTGGAAAAGTCTGTTTCAGCTGTCACCCAATGAAGACAATGACTTGAGGGACAGAGTGACAGAAGAAGAAAGAGCTTTAATGGCAACAAACTAGCAGATGGAAGAGGGAAAATGGAAAGCTGTCAAACAAATTCCATCTTGCTAGAGGTTGTAAGCACAAATGTTTTTATGGGATTTCTGGGGAGTTTAATTTTAGCCAGAGTCAGGAGGGTACCAGGAATAAATTATTTTGACATAGTTTCACTTTGTCCACAGTTAACCAGTTGTTCTGTAAACCTAAAGAAAAGGTCATATGATTGGCATTTTGATATGTTCCCTCATTCTTATTTTCAGGCAAGGTTGACTGAATGGATTAATTATTTGGAGAGTGAAACAGAGAATTGAGACAAAACAGAAATAGTTACAGACTTCCTAGTGCTAGGAGAGTTAACCCATTCACAGGTGTCAGTCATGGTCAGAATATTTTGCAGCATCTTCTTCAAGAATAACCTATATTTTTATTCCTTAAATCTGATTTGGGTTTATTATTTTCTTTGGAAACAATAAAGAACAAATGTTATAAGAACAATATGAGCCAAAATATAACACAAGAACAAAATAAAACAAAATGTTTAAATACTTAAAAAAAAAAACCTAGTCACCTATATCTAACATAGTATCCTTTAAGAACTAATGCAATTAATGAACCACAGATCATTTTTCTTTTTTCATATTTTTATTGGTACATTATAATTATACACAATATTGGGGTTTGTTTTACATGTAAACTATATAACAATATAATTTGGTCTACATTCCTCAGTACTTCCTCTTTCCCTTATCTCTTTCTTCCCCTGAACACTTCCTGTACTCTTCTGGTCTCCCTTCTATTTTCATTATATCACATCTCCCTTTTTTGACTTTTTTGTCTTTATCTTCCACATATGAAAGAAAATACATTGTCTTTGACGTTCTGAGATTGCTTATTTCACTTAACATAATACTCTCAAATTCTATACATTTTCCTACAAATGACATTATTTTATTCATATTTATAGTTGATTAATACTCCATTGTATACATATTATCTTCATCCATGCATCCATTTATGAACCACATATAAAACAGAGTAAATTTGTGAACAATAGACTGCCACTACAATGACATACTTTAAAATTTTTATTCAAGTTGGGCACAGTGGTGCACACCTGTGATCCTAGCAATTTGGTAAGCTGAGGCAGGAGAATTACAAGTTCAAAGTCAACCTCAGCAATTTAGTGAGTCCCTGTTTCAAAATAAATAAATAAAAAGGTTGGGGATATAGCCCAGAGGTTATGTGCCCTTGGATACAATCCCTACTACCAAAAAATTAAGAAAAACTTTTGTGTTGTTGTTCAAACTACAGGGAATTAATACCACATGCAAGTTTTACCTAGTAAGTAAGGAAGAACGTGTACACACATGAATACACCACAGCGTGTATGAATACATCGAGAACATTCACAACACTAGATCCTAATTAGAAAAAGATATATTCCATATTTGTATAAATATGTCATAATAGACTGTTCTGTTATGTATAAAAAGAACAAATAAAAATTTATGAGTCTATCCTCCTTCCTTAATCCAGCATTGCCCTCAACTTTCTAATTTATATTCAGTTTTGAAATTTGAAGCAATGCTAATAAATAATACTTTTTCAGAATTACAGCCTGATATAAAACTATCATGCATTTAAAATATGAATGCAGAAATACAAACTTTAAAATACATTGCAATAAATAACAACTAGAAATATTTTAATTTTAAAAAGTAGGGAACTCAGAGATTCAAGATGGCAGATTAGAGAAAGGACGCATTTCCAGTTGCTCCAAGACTCAAGATTCAAGCAGCAGGAGTACTGTTTCTCAGTCATGTAGATGAAGGAGGAATTTCACAGAAATTCAATATTGAACTGTCAGTCTCTCACAGACTCAGAAATCCAGGTGTGTTGAACAAAGGACAAGAAAGTGCACATTAGAGCCAATTGGCTGCAGCAGTAGCAGTGGCACTGGTTCGTTGCAGAGGGGAGGGATTACACACACACAGAAAAATTTGACATGGAAAACCTGCAGATCAGAAAAGCAGCCTGAACTTAGCTGCTCCACAGGCTGCATGGTGTTTGAAAAACCCTGTTTTTCTCAACTGGCAAGCAGAGGGCCGAGGCAGGATCCATCTTGAAGGGTCACCTTGCAGCTTGCTGCTCTGGGAGCCAAGGAGATCATAGCAAATATTGCCATACTGTCCTGGCAAGTGCCTAGGGTGACCCTAGCAGAATGTGAGTGAGATGGGCACAGAGAAGATTGTACCCAGGGGAATTCCAGTCACAGATATGGAAGGCAATGCAACCCAGGTTCCCTTTGATTATTGCAGCACTGTTACCATCTGAAGAAGGTCATGAAACTGGACAGGTGAGTGTTATTGCACTCAGGTACTGAGCCTGGGAAGGCTGCATTTGTGGGTGATGGAGTGTGAGAGATCTGTGAAGGTCTGTCTGCCCTACAAGTAGAATTCTTAGGAGAATCCTGAGATCCAGACTCCCAGCTGAGATCCCATCTTCCCAGCCCTTGGTGTGTATTGATCTAATTTCTCCAAAGAAGATACCACCCAACAATTTCCCAAAGGCAAGTTTAGATTTAAGCCCCATCTGCCTGAACTTCTTTCTTTGAACTCTGCAACAGCCCCATCCTGGGAGTGGGTCAATCTGACGTGTCCAGATAAAATTTCAATCCACAGTGCTTTCCATTCCATCCTTCCTTATATTGGTAAGAAGTTGAGAGCCATTTCAACCAGTTTCAGTTTTAGGCCACTCCAACTCACAGCTCAGTGAGAAACACAAAGAATTAAGAACACCTAATTCTTGCGCTCTCTAAGGGACACATAGCCCAAGAAGAAATGGAAAGGACAGTGATCATCCCTCCTCTTCTACAGTTTTGAACACATTACTGGAGACAATTTTGTCATTTCTCATTAAGAACTTCTTTTTGTCTGGGAACAGTAGCTGATGTCTTGTAATCCAAGAGATTCATGAGGCTGAGGTAGGGATATGGGAAGTCTGAGGCTAGTCTCAGCAACTTGGTGAGATCTGGTCTTGTAATAAAAAATAGGACTAGGAGTCAAGCACTATGGCACACACCTGTAATCCCAGCAGCTCAGGAGGCTGAGGCAGGAGGATTGAAATTTCAAAGGCAGCCTCAATAAAAGTGAGGCACTAAGCAACTCAGTGAGACCCTGTCTCTAAATAAAATACAAAATAAGACTGGGTATGTGGCTCAGTTTTTGAGTGACCCTGAGTTCAATCCCCATACTCACACCACCCCCCCACCAGTGGCACCTGGGTTCAATCCCTGAGGGAGATATATAAGAGCATAAGCAACCAGGGCAAGATGGGAAGTAAGGAAGACAGGGGCAGGTCCAGACCAAAGGAGCTTGGAAAGGGTCTTCCAATGAAGTCAACTTCCCAGTGGAATTTGCTCATGGGGACCCAATTAGACAAGACACTTCTGTACTCATGCTTCTAATTGGGGAATCCAACAGAAATACAAAATAGATGTGTGGACATGGGGGAGGACACCAATGAACAGTAGTAAGGGGAGCATGGCCCTGGGAAGAGATAGGGAAGGAGGAAATTTAAGGGACCATAAAAAGAACATGTCAAAACCTCCCCAATGGACTGTGAACTTCAGGGCCCCTTTTCTTTGGAGAAATCTGTTACTGTTGCTTTCACAATACACCTCCTGCTTGCTTGCTAAAAATAAATAAATGAATGAAGAGATAAAATAAAAATAATAAAATAAAATTTTAGAAAATGAAAAATGTGATGAATAGTTTAATGTCAAAAGCAAGAGAAAAATAAATGGCATGAGCAAAATAATATTGGGGAAATGTAATCAAATCTACTGTTAATAGTAATTTTATTAAATATGAATTGATTAAATGCTTCAATAAAGAAATCAGGGACTATCAGATTTGATTAAAAATCAAGGCCCAATTTTATACTATTTTTGGCATGCATATTTTAAATGTAAACACATAGACAAAGCAGAAGAATGGAAAATATATTTTAAGCAATTACTGATACACAGAAATAGTGATATAATTTTTTTAAAAAATTAAATACTTTAAGAAATACTTTAAGAATGGGCCTTTCTCTTAAAATAAGAATATTAGGAAGTTTTTATTTTATTTTTAAAAGAATTTTTTTAAATAAGATATTTTTCAAGAAATGCATGAACACCTCAAAGTATATACACATTTTAAACAGTATTTCAACACTGACATATCCAAAACAGCAGATGGCAAGTCCACAATTGTATTTAAAAATTTTAACACTCCTATCTCTATAGTTTAGAGAAATAGACACTTGGTAAGAGTACAAAAGATTCGTGGAATACTTTTAATACATGTGTATATAATCTACACATATATAATGTACATACATAAAATGTTTCAACTAATAACTGTAGAATAAAAATTCTTTGTAAGTGAACATCAAACAAAATCTAGCCTCTTCACAGAAGAAGCAGAGATGATTACAATTAAAGGAATAGATACAAAAAATGTTTAGTCATTAGCATAATGCCAATTAAAAACTACCACACTCCCACTGGAATAGTTGATTTTTTAGAAGTTTACTAGCAATTATTTCACGTGCTTTGGAGTAATGTGAACATTTGCACCTTGGTGTTAAGAATATCAAATGTTAGGAAAACAGGAAAATGGAAATTTATGACACAATTTAACATATACTACAGCCCAACAAATCCCCATTCTTACTATTTACAAGGTAAAACCAAATAAAAAATGAAACCACTTTTTTCCACTAATTCAAAACTGTTCATAGAAGCTTTATTCACAATAACATTAAAACAAATAACCTAAATTTCTATCTAGGCACTTCTCACCCCCATCCAAAAAAAAAATTCCTAGTGAGTCCTAGTAGTCTCTTTGGAAAAACAAAAACAAAAACAAAAAACTAATATCCATCAAAATGGATAAATACATTATTTTACATTCATACAAAGGAATACAATGAAACAAAAATGGGACAAAATACTAACACACACACACTTACAATACTCTCACAGACATGTTGAAAGGGAAAAAAATGTTACAATGATATGATGTTGTGTGATTTTACTTCTAAGAAAAGGCAACTGTTATCTAGGGTACTTAGAAATTCAGCAACTATCTCCCTGGTGGTAGAAGATGGTGGTGTATTGACTAGAAATGTGGATGGGCAAAGTTTCTGGTAATAAAAATGTTTCCTGTTTGTTGTGGTTTCGTTTTTGTTTTTCAGAATGTGTCTGGATATTTTTCCCAGGCTGTCATGGTACCCTTCAACTTCTTGCTTCAGTTTCCTGAGTAGCTGGGATTGTACACACACACACACACACACACACACACACACACACACCACACAATGCCTGGTAAGTAGAAATCTTGTATATACTGATTGTTGAGGTAGTTTTATGAATATGTATCATAACCAAATTTAGTTAAGTGGATATTTCAGGTCTTTGTGATTTATATTGCATAATTTCAAACTCAAAATATGAATTTAAGAACAAATGTTATCCGTACACATTCTTCACATTCATCCCATTTTACATGACAAAGTCTTGATATTCATCATGGTTATGAACACAAGGAAGAAATGTTCAAATGATAATTTATTATATTGCTTATTTCAAGTAAAGTTTAAAATTACATGAATAAAATGGAATCTAATCTCTGTCTTCTTTTAGAAATAATTTGTAAGAGGCTATAATATCATAATGAATATATTGTTAGATAGCTGTTCTAGAAAAAAGCAATTAAAGAACAAACTCATGGTCCAAGGCAATAAATAAATCCTGAAAGTTTACATAATTCAGGTCAAATTGTTCTATTTGCATGAGTATTACTGTAATAGGAGAGGTAGCAACAATTTGTCTTTACATAAATGATTTACAGAACTCATAATCAGAGCCCAAAAATTACAAGTTGATTATCCCCCAAACTCAACTTCTAGGTGTATTCCACACATTTCCTTATATACTGGAATGACATTTTCCAATTTTTATCATTTCACAGAAATTAGATGAATTACACTAATATTGATTCACAAATACATTGAGGACACTTTGTTGTGGAGATAAATTGGTGTATTCAAAAATAGAAGCAGTTTTAATAAAAGTTATACACATAGACACTTATAACATGTTCCAAATGTTCTCTCAGCAACTACCCTAAGGAATAACTGAAGAGGTACTGGGCTGGCAGGGGAATCCACAAGATACTTTGGCAGAATTTCTCTCCACACTTATTAAGTAACTTTCTCTCAAACCTAGAACCAGAGAATTTTTTTTCCCACAAACTTGGCAAGCTAAATGAATTTCTAAAGTGGAAAATTATTGCCAAAACTTTGAAATTAAAGTAATGGAATATTTTAAGGATGTGTTCTATTGTTAATTCATTTTCAAGGAAGCAAACATTTACAATCACTGCTGGCCTTTGTTTACAATGAAGCTAGTATGTGGTTAACATAAGTTTGTTAATGCTTTCAAATTTTATATAAAGAACTATAGATTACATCGTATTGAATTACACATTTCCTTTTGTGGAATACTGATACTTATTTTAATAAAACTATATTAATATGTTAAATTTTTGGAAGGAAGGAAAGAAGGTAGGAGGGAAGGAAGGAAGGAAGAAAGGAAGGAAGACAAGACAGAAGAAAGAAAGAAAATTTTGTGATATTGACTCATAATACCACAAAACTTATACAATGAATACTAAATTTATACATTTACATATGCTTTTGTGAGTGTTCCCTTCCAGTTGGTTTCAGTGTATAATTGACAATGAGCACCCATATTCTTACAGAACTTTTATAATGGCATTTCCTAATAGATTTTAAATACTCCCTTTTCAAGGCTATGCACGTGTAGGGGGGAAGACATGTACATCTGCACCATCCTCTCAATTTTGTAATGAATCTCAAACTGCTCTGAATGATAATTTTTAAAAATGTCCTTTCCTTAAAATCAAAATAATGGAATTGGTAGTCACTAGGACTTGCTAACTAGTGCATTAAATGCATTGCAAGTATATTTACTTTATTATATTTTTAGGTTAATAACATGAATCTTTTTATTTTATGTATTTTGCTTTCCAGCAGTGTACTGAATTTTAGATATTATATTCCTCCCTTCTAAATGACCTGTAGAATTTGATACATCACCCAACTACAAGGTAAGTCTTTAGAGATCTAAAATTCATCCTTTCAGTCTCTGAAAGGAATCTGTGTTTATTGACCTATATAAATTTATGTTGATTTCAGATATGTGATAGCATGAATTTCTGTTTCTGTTAAGAATTTTTTTCCCAATATACCCAATTTTATTGTTTTAGAAATATTTTAAGTTCACGACAAAATTGAGCAGAAGGCAAAAGATGCCTCCTACTTACAATGTAAAGTTTCCCCCTTTAGCAACATCCCACATGAGAGGGGTAATATTTGTCTTTCTGAGCAGATCTCATGAGCCAAACTCTAAAAAATGAATCACAGTAAAATTTATAATGGTGTGCAAGGAGAATGGAATTCTTATGCTATGCATGAAGAATACTTAAGAGAAGAAGCAATTTAATATATCATTTGTAAATGTTGATTAGTACTCCAGTATCAGAATCTTCCTCCAGCATGTGAGCTGTTGAGTCAACCTGTCATTTCCATTTTTCTTTTATTTTTTTATTTTTTATTTTTTTTACATTACAGAATACTTTTTTTATTGTAAACAAATGGGATGCATGTTGTTTCTCTGTTTGTACATGGGGCAAAGGCATACCATTTGTGTAATCATAAATTTACATAGGGTAATGTTGTTTGATTCATTCTGTTATTTTTTCCCTTCCCCCCCACCCCTCCCACCCCTCTTTTCCCTCTATACAGTCCTTCCTTCCTCCATTCTTGCCCCCTTCCCTAACCCTAACTCTAACCCTAACACTAACCCCTCCCACCCCCCATCATGTGTCATCATCCACTTATTAGCGATATCATTTGTCCTTTGGTTTTTTTGAGATTGGCTTATCTCACTTAGCATGATATTCTCCAGTTTCATCCATTTGCCTGCAAATGCCATAATTTTATCATTCTTTATGGCTGAGTAATATTCCATTGTTACACCAAGAATACAAATAATCCAATTGACAAATGGGGTAAGGAAATGAATAGACACTTCACAGAAGAAGATCTATAAGCAATCAACAAACATATGGAAAAATATTCAACATCTCTAATAATAAGAGAAATGCAAATCAAAACCACCCTAAGATTCCATCTCACCCCAATAAGAATGGCGATTATCAAGAATACAAGCAACAACAGGTGTTGGCGAGGATATGGGGAGAAAGGTACACTCATACATTGCTGGTGGGGCTGCAAATTAGTGCAGCCACTCTGGAAAGCAGTGTGGAGACTCCTTAGAAAACTTGGAATGGAACCACCATTTGACCCAGCTATCCCACTCCTTGGCCTATACCTAAAGGACTTAAAATCAGCATACTACAGAGATACAGCCACATCAATGTCCATAGCTGCTCTGTTAAGAATTTTTAACTCAAAAATCACCACTAAACTCTTTATTCTTAAGCATTTTTTTCTTAATTTTCCAACAGTGGTATATATTCTCAAATATTACTATTTTTCCAAGAATAAATTAGTACCTTTTTTGTTTTTTATCTTTTTTTTTTTCAAATCAACTGTTTTGGCTTAGTTATGCTATTAAAAGTCTTCTACTTCAATTTTGACCTAATATGCTGTTTTTATATTGTTTCATAAATTATTTTAGTATTTTCTTTTATGTATTTTCTATCATAGTTTTTTATTTCACAAAATAATTTGTTTGAAAATTTTATCCTGGCAGTAGAGTGTTTTACTTCCAGATAAATTATCTCTGTTTAGTAGCAATAAAGTCTGATTGCAATTTTGATTGGAATGTGCATCAATCAGCATTCTTCTCAATGACAGTATCGAGAAACCTATACTCGCCTGGCATAAACATTAAAGAAAATGTAGCTTTTCTTTTATCTAGAAACTCTTGACTCCACAGCAGTCCAGAGTTAATACATCAAGGTGCTCCACAGCATTGCTGACATCCTGGCTTCTTTCATTTTCCCAATCTTCCCTTCTCAACATGCTGAATTTATCCTCATCATCTCACCAGAAAGTTTTTCCCTTTTGAGAGTCACAGGTAGATACAATGTCTACAAAAATAAAAGCAGCATTTTCCACTATTTTTACCATTTTGTAAGCAAAACAACATTCACATGAATAAATAGAATCATTTCTCCAAAGGCTCTATTTGACCAATGTGTTAAGTTCTGTAACAAGTTTAAAGAATAGAATTGCTCCAAGAGGTTATGCATGCATCATTCACTGTCCAAAAGATGCACTCAAACTATTAGATTGATTAGACATACCAGGATATAATATTGAGACTAAGTGTCAGTGTTTGTAGAATTTTGGTGATAGAGTGAGTACTCCTTCCAAATTCATGATTAGTCAAAAAAGTGGAAGAAGTGGATTAACAGAGAAGTGAGAATTCAAAGTTTTCTGCTTAAGAAACTATTAAAATAAAACATGATAGTATTTTATTTTTGTCATAAATTTATTTTGTTGTTTCACCTGAGCATGTCTGCAGGCATACATGAATTTATGAGCTTGTAGAATAGTTTCCTTATAATTACAGGATTCAGGTCCCATTTCATAATTACAGGTCCTCCAATTCCTAGCAGTGGTTTTATGGAAAGTATTTAATAAGTAGCCTTTGAATGAATAAATAATGTGATGATTTCACCTACTAGTGAGCAAGAACCACCAGGCAAACCTAAAGAAACTGACTAGCAGAAACTCTCAATAGATCAAAACATTTTGGCATTAACTGTACTGACCAACTCCTCTCAATCTACATTAACTATGAACAATTTTCTAATTGTTTTGATAAAGTTTTGTTCACTTACTATGTTGAATTAATCACTTTGACTTTTTCAAGAACACAGACCCTGCCTTCTTGTCTGCCTTCCTGTCTTCTTTCCATCCATCCTTCCTTCCTTTCTCACCATTTCGTTTCCTTCTTTCTGTACATGACCATAGAATTATGAGTTCTTGCTGACATGGGCATTTACTGAGGGTTAATTGAATGCACCCACATAAGATAAATGCAGTGGATTAACAAAAGAGAAGACAAATGCAAAAACTCATTACAAAAAAAAATGCCCAATGGTTTAAAAAATATCTAAAATATTTTATATATCCAAATTTGGAAACTAACAGTTTATATCAGGAAATTTACTTAAGGAATAGTCAAATCAAATCTCAATGTTTGTAAAGAAAGTCAAGAGAAGAATGTAAAAGTTTGTGTCAGCCAGTCTTTTCTGAGAAGAAAGTATCCTAGTCCACAAATATGATGATCCCATTTGTAAGGCAAAAGTGTTGACCAGTTTAAGTCTACCCTATATCCTGCTGACAAGCAAGTCCTTCTTTGCTCATGTCTATGAGCCTCACAGATTAACTGTAGTTTTGCTCTATGTGCTTGTCCTTGATGGATCCACAGGAAGGCAACAAAACTAGCTGGAACATGACAGACTGCTATTGTGGTAAATGGGCAACAATGTACCTTGAAATGCTTCCTAATACTTCATATCAGAAAAAACAGATGGCATTTTCATTCATCATTTTTGATCAAGAAGTTTACCAAAGAACAAGTGGTATGCCAGGGAAGTGGAGAATACTAATAGTTCAACAGAGTGGGACAGTGAATAATTGGGAAGAAGCTATCCCACTCCTTGATTTATACCCAAAGGACTTAAAAATCAGCATACTGTAGTGATGTTGCCACATCGATGTTTATAGCAACTCAGTTCACAATACCCAAACTATGGAACTAACCTCGATGTCCTTCAACAGATGAATGAATAAAGAAAATGTGGTATATATACACAAAGGAATATTACTCAGTCTTAAAAAAGAATGAAATTATGGCATTTGCAGGTAAATGGATGGACCTGGAGAATATCATGCTAAACAAAATAAGCCAAACCCAAAGACCCAAAAGTCAAATGTTTTCTCTGATATGCTGATGCTAATTCACAATAAGGGGGTTGGGGGCCAGGGAAAAATAGAGGTACTTTGGATGAAACAGAGGGGAGTGAGGGAAGGGGAATGGCATAAGGGTAGGAAGAATAGTGGAATTAATTGGACATTATTACCCTATGTGCCTGTATGATTACATGACTGGTGTGATTATACATTATGTACAACCATAAGAATGAGAAGTTATACTCCATTTATGTATGATGTGTCAAACTGCATTTTACTGTCGTGTGTAACTAATTAGAACAAAGAACAACAACAACAAAAATAGCATAATTTACCATGTAGACTTTGAAAGTCACAGCCCAAAATCCTGGTTCTATCACTTGTCATGTAACCATCTAACCTATGAAAGTTATTTAGCTTTCTGAAGTTCATGATCCTTATGAACAATAATGAGCAGACAACAGTCTACACATATTAGTAAAACAGTATGAAGACTGTAATTTCTAGATTGAAGAATTAAATTTTACATTCATTCTGTACATTTAGCAATGAGAATACATACTTTCATTACTCTGTTTAAATTTTGTCTCCTTTCTAAGCCTTTCTAAAACAATAGTAAAATTAAGATGTAGATGGAGAGGAAAGTAATTCATATCAATCTGAAACAAGATTGGATTCTTTTCACATCTTTATATTGTATCTAAACCTCTCTGTTTTTTCTTGCAATTTCATAGACACTAACAAGGTAATTTCTTTTAGGACTTGGGTGTAATATTTTCACAAATGTGTAGTATTTATTTTATAAATATAAAATCCTCATAGCTAACTTAAATCTTTCATGCTATTACTTAAGTATGTGTTTACTCAGTTTATTATTAGTAAAGATTGAGAAGAGTGATCATTCAGCTGAGTGACTGAATAATAGGATCTTTTGTCCTTTTGATTTCTATTAACCAGTTTATTTTAAAGCTTTTTATGTTTTTATTGGTGCATTATAATTATACATAACAGTGGGATTCCTTGTGATAGGTTCAAACATGCAGAACAATTTGATCAGTCTCACTCCCCTTTCCCTATCCTCCTCCCTCCCCTGGTCTCCTTCCTCTACTCTGCTCATCTCCCTTTATTTTCAAGAGATCCTCTTTTATTCCTTTGCTTCTCTTGACCTTCTTTAATTTTCTTTTGTAGCTCTTATTTTTCTGCATGTTTCATTACTATGGTTCTCATCTGAATATTGTCAAAATTTCCACATCTTTTTAAACTCCAAAGCAATGATAAGGCAAAACACTACATTAAGCATTTGTCCTAAGCTGTTCCTTGAAATTTAAAGTATGAGGGTTTTCATATAAACCTAAATCAGTAAGTTTTATGATAAAATGATAGAAGAGAGCATAAATAGAATAAAGAACTAGCTTTATGATTTTTGTAGGCATAGTTCATTGCTTAAATATATATGCAAATAGAAAATAAAATAACCCATACTTTAAAAAGATGGCTATCCATACCATGATTACATTTCCTTCTAGATATATCACTGAAAATACTATTGTTTGATTGATTAGGAAATAATACTGATAAAATATTCATCTAGCAATATTCCATTATTATAAGCATAAATGATAGAATATTCAACTAATTTGACAATATGAGTAAATTATTTCTTTTGCATAGTCTTACTTCATTGTTATTTTTCTTTTTTGAGTACATTTTTGAAAAGTGATTAAAAACATGAGCTTAAGTTCTCAGTTGCTTTGTGTGAATCCAAATTGTACAGCTTCTAGATATTTGACCTCTAGTATATTTTTAAATCTACCTCTCTGAAAAATAGAGATAATATTAGTATTTCTCTCAAAGATACTGAAAGAGTAAACAATAAGGTAATTATCAGGAATATTTTGAATAATGTTTTATTGAGGAGAAAACATCTAATGAATATTACCTGCCCTAATCAAATGAGCTCCAACTCTTAAGAATTACGAAAAGAAAGAATATTAGATTATTGTATTTGTGTTTTCCATAGTTTTGAAATCAATACTCTGCTATTGTCAGAATCAAATTTCCTCAGATCTTAAGGAAGTTCTGTATTTGCATCCCAGATTGGTTGCCTATAAATTGTACTTATAATTTTTCTTGGCCATTGGCACTCAGAGGCAGTGGGGATTTTTGTGTTTGCTATTACATATATCCATACTTTTTTGTTAAAAAAAATTCCCCTCCTATAGAATGTTTAAAGAGTCAGATCTTTGAAATTCCAATCCCAGACAAACTGGTTATTGTTCATGTTATTTCTTCTCTCTGAAGAACTAACAAAGTTTTAATATTGGAAACTCCTACTACAAATAACGTTATTTTAACATACCACATAGAATTTGTTATTTTTATCTATTCATAATTAGTATTTTATCCATATTTATTTCTTATTATGGAATTAAATTTAATATGTATTTTGGAATCTACTCTGAGAGAAACTATATTGTACAACAGGAACAGATATAGAAATACAACATTTTATTATTTGCCTTGGGTATTTTTATGCCTCATATGACAATTGCTAAAAACATGAATAGACCTAGAAGAAATTATGTTAAATGAAATAAACCAGACACAGAAAGACAGGTACCTCATTATCTCACTCATATCAAAACTAAAAGTGTTGATTTCATAGAAGTTGAGAGTACAATAGTGATTAAAGGGGAGAAAAGAGTAGGGGGTGGAAGAAAGGTGAACAATAGGTACTAAGTTACAGTAAGACAGGAGTTTGAAGTTCAGTGTGCTATTCAACAGAATGGTGGCCATAAATAAAAATAAGTATTCCACATTTCAAAAAGTCAGAGAAAAGGATTTTGAAATTTTGTACCATAAAGAAATGATAAAATGTTGGAGGAGGTTCATATGTGTAACTGATATAAACATATGGGAATGTATACATTTACACAAAATATTACCTTCATAGCATTCTAATTTTTGTTTTCATACATTAGTTAAACATAAATAGATGGAGAGTTTTTAAAAAGAAAATGTTTGAGACCTTCTTCATCCTGATCTCAAGATTTGGTCTTAAACTTCAATAATAAAACAGAATTGTATAAAGACATTCAAAAGCAAAAGGGGTCACTCTCCTAGTTTCACATGTCACTGCCTCTCTTGGGGATACCTGTGATTGTGTTCAGTCTAGGATTTGTATAGAACAATCATTTTTAAAAATGTTTTGTTCTTGATCATTTATAGATGACAAATACTATAATCTTTCCCAGTCTTTCCCTGCTATTGGATGCATCTTTTATTGAACTGCAAACAATGGTAATATAAATAGTATTGTATGTTGGATGAATTTATGTAAGACGTATTCATCAACATTGTACGGAAAATTCCTTGAAACTATTGTTCAGTAAAAACATTTGCACAATATAATTTTTTTCTGAGGTAGATAGAATAGATGAATTCTTTATATCAAGTAATGAAATGGGCTAATTTATCTCACAGAAAGAGATGTAGTTCTATATCCATAATTACAATATTTTTCTTTTTTAAACTGAATGTTTCACTTCCTGGTGTGATACTTTGAAGTTTAGACATATTCACTTCAGATCATAATAATAAAATGTAGATTTTCCCCCTTCATAACTTTTGCATGTTTCTGTGCTTAAATTTAAGTCCAAAAACTAAGAAAAACAGTTATCTTCCTGTATCTTCATAATAATAAGATATAATATTGTAAACATATCAGTGTTTATTTATAGCCTATTGTATCCTGTGTTTTTACAGCCTATTGTATTAAAGTCCATCCGTTTTTATTCTGGTACAGTTCTATGGGTTTATTTCCTTTAATTCCCAGATTCTAACATCATCTTTATTTTAGATTTTTCTTATGAAAGATACTTTCATTTAAAATTTGAAAGTTGTTTTCTCCAGAGAGAGTGGTAAACTTTGGCAGACAAACAAAGCAATATTCTAAAAGAAATGGGTTGAAGATCACTACAAACTTCCCTTTTGAGATTACTTTAGACCATGAGGTGAATTGTTTGCAATAACAGCTGTGATAATTCCCAGTGATCAATTCTTTTCAATGTAACTTGACTGATTCAATCAAAGTAGCTGTAGAAAGGCACACTATGCCAAAAGCAGCTACAGAAAGACACATCTCAAGAGTTATTGTGATCACATCTTTGGGAACATTTGATCTAGAAAGTTCTCAAAGAATGCTTAAGGGATGTGTACCACCACTCTAGAGTAAAAGAGATTAAATTGTTTAAATTTCATCAAGGTCTCTGGACCTCTAACATTTCACAGGTCAGAAGTAGATGAGAGTTATTCAATGCCCAGTTGCACATACTAATAAACTCCTGTAATCCCATCTACTCAGGAGTCTGTAAGTCTCTAGTAGGAGAATTACATATTCAACTCCTGCCAGGGCAATATAGTGAGACTCCATTAAAAAAAAAAAAGATAGAAAAATAAAGTTATACAGTTATTCAATGAATTTCTATTCTCAATCATAAAGCAGTACAGAAAAACTAAGAAATGACTGAGTCTCAAATTCTAAGGCAGATTCAGACCATGATTAAGGATTAGTTAATAGGTCTGGAGTAAATAGACCCAGTGTATTTAGCAGGTTTTCCTAATTGCTACGTAGAAATAATTGCTACATACTTTCTATTTTCACCATTTTTGAATACAAGAATTCATTGTGTTGTCTCTTTCTCACCATTGCATGTTGAGAATATGGGAAAAGAAAACTTGTATTCTGAATTCATAGTCTATAAAGTATGAGGATTTCATTTTAGGAGGTTCATCTCAGCATGAAATAACAAGAAGATCCTGGACCATGAGTGGAATGTCAACCTTGTATGAGAACTTCAGGGTTCTCAGAGTGGATAAATGTATTTTACATGTCATAGTCATATAGCTAATTTTGGCAGCCTGGGGCTGCTACAAGCAGTTTGCAATGATAACTGTAGTTTCTTCTTTCTCTCTAATTATTTTTATATATTCAGTGTGATTTTGTAGGTCCTTGCATCAACCTTCTGATTCACTTTGAAAAATAGAATAAGCGGAAGTGGCATTGAGTCAGTTAAAATGTAAAGCCTGAAAATCTCTGAATATTTCCTCCCTTTCTTTTGGTTATCTTCCCAGAGTACACAAGTAGAAGCCTAGGTTAGCCTACTGGATGATAAGAAATACATGGCTCAAATACCTCCAGTATCTCATCATCAGTCATCCAATCACATGAAGTAGAAGACCTATTCAAACACTGTTGATTGCAGACCTATGAGGTAGCCCAGCTGGGACTAGAGGGGCAACTTTGCTGAGTCTAGTCCAAATTTCTAACCCAAAGAATGAAACCTAATGAAATAGATATTTTAAGAAACTGAAGTTAGACAGTTATATTTGCAACAATATTGGTTGATTCTGACTATGACTAACAGATTGAAATACCCCCTAATTAGGTATGCATTCAGAAAAGGGCACAGGGATGAAAGGGGAAACTCATCATGAGAGTGAAGAATGATTTTGCTGGTGACCCAGACACAATATCTAAGCCAATTATTTGGAAGCAAAGTTAGACTCAATCTCAAAATATTGCTGAGTTTGGCATGATTTTCCATCTCCTGACATTATTAACCAAGTTACAGAAAATGTGGAATTCTGAAATGAGGAATGAAATATAATATTATTTAAAATATCATCCAGTGGTTGCACAGGGAATACATATTACTCTTAAAAGAAAAGAAAAACACTTCTTCCTCCACTTTCCCATGAGGTAATAGATTGAGCTCTATAAACTTGACCATCACCCAGATGAACAGACACTTGTGAGAGCTTTCCATTTGCACCAGCAGTAGCATGTGGCCACAACCACAGTAGAACTAAAAATTATAGAGATCATTACTAGACCCTCCAATGTGCCTTCTGTGCTGGAAGTGTGGCACTTAATGATAATAATAGAGAATAGTGTCCTTAGAAACAGAAAGACATACTTTTAAAAATAAAAGTAAATATTAAGCAATCTGCCTTTATTTGTTCATTGCTAGTCCCAGCTCCTTGAATGGAGTCTCGTTATTAATATTTGTTGACTGATTAAATAAGTGAACACTTAAAAGTGAGGTGCCCTGTCTTTGAATTCCAGACTGGTAAAAGGAAATCATTAGTTTTAATTGCAATATACAAGTCATAAAGGGTTATAAAAATAATGAATCATTCTCCTTTTAAAGTACCAAAAGTATATTTCTGTAAAAATTATCAATGCAATGCAATTATATTGTCAAACACCATGCCAAGAAAAGTATAATTATTATTTTCCCCATTTTACAAGTTACAAAACAGAGCTGAAGAGATTAAGTAGCTTATTCAAAAGTAAATAGTTACAGAGTCTGCACTCAATTCTTGCTCTGCTTATCATATTGTAACATCAATAATGAAAGAAATGAATTTTCTCAAAAAGATGTCAAATATCTTTTGTTTAAAATTGGGGAATGCTAAGTTACAATTGGTCAATATATTATTAAAGAGAGGTAGGAATTTCAGTCTTCTGTTGGACAAGCATATGCTCTGTGTAAGCAAGGAATCTGTATTTTGGATCTAGATTTTGTATAATGTAATTATGTTTTAATTACAGATAGACTGTTTTAATATATAGAATACCTTTTCCCTTATCTTTAACATGAATAAGTAAGGTTCTCACCTCGAGATTTGTTATATGCAAACTTTCTTAAAAATGCCAAATATAATATAGTAGAAATGGAGCTGTTCTGTTTGAAGGTGGTAAAAAGAAATTTCTAATCTATTACCATCATTTCAACTTCCTCAAGGATGACTGAAGCACTTTCATTAAGTCATGATTTGGTTGAACCTATCCTGAAATGTTCATAACCAAATTTCTTTAACATTCTTTTCAGTTCATGTGTTTATTCTGTATGATAATCAAACTATATGATACTGACTTTGGTGTCATATCATATTTATTTATGCATAAGAGAGTATCTTAAATATAGTGCCATAAGACAACAAACATTTATTACAATACTGGAATCTCAGAATAAGTTAGTTGTATATTCTGGCTTAGAATGTCTTATGAGGCTGCCCTCAGAATTGATCCAGCCTAAATTCATCTCAAGACTTGACTTGAACGGAGGGATCAACTATTGAACTTATTCCCAAGACTTAACAGCTTAGGCCTTATAAGATGTGGTTCTAAACAAATTCATCTGGTGCGGACAGTCTTCCTTCTCTGCTGTGAAGACATTTCTATGATTGCCTGGATGTCCTCACAAGTTGACAGCTGGTGATTCAAGAGGGGGTCAGAGAACACATAAAGGGGAAGTCACAGAGAGTGCAAAATCCAGTTGCTGAAGTAAAATCCCATCATTTCTACCATATTCTATTCTCTACACACATATCACTAAGTCTAGTGAGTACTTTCAGTGAGGTACATAAAACTTCATGACTTGGTGGTAGAAGCATTAAAGTGTGGGCAACTGTTTTAAACCATTCAAAGCTTCACATTGAGTCTTATTGAAGGTGGCCACATCCTGCAGCTGAATAATTATTATGCAAATAAAGCTCAACTTTAATAATATTGAATGTAAAAGTAAATAAAATTTATTGTACTATTTCATGATGAGGTGCCAGTTTGAACAAACCAAAGGCACAACTCCTCCTCAGACCTTTGTACATCATCATACTGATCTCCAATGTATCATAAGCAAATTAAAGTAAACCATTCATTGACTAGTTTGTCACTATTCAATCCTACTTAAACTCTCTGCTTCATGTAGATTTCTGTACAGATTGCTTTATTATATGGTCACAATATTATTTTTCCCATATTAAATCTTAAAGCTATATTTTAATTAGGACCAAACCTCACACACTACTTGGTGTTACATCAGTCCTGTTATTCCAAAGTCTACTTTTTCATGTAATCCTTAGTATTTTACAGGTAAAAAAGCAAAAGTTAGTTATTATTATTTGGATTGTTAGAATTTAGGAGTTTGAGAATATTTAATTTTCTTAAGGCTTAAAATGGGATATGTCATTATGTTGTGTAGTACATTGTAAAAATTTTAAAAAGGGGGGGTTTCAAGATGGAGGACTAGAGGGTGACTGCATTTCATGTTGCTCCAGGACTCAGGATTCAAGAAGAGGAGGTATTGAGAGACTTGGGACCAACTCAGAGACGCTAGATGAGTCTCTCCCACTGGGCAAGGCTCCCCAGATGGGGCGGTAGTCCCAGAACACAGGGAACTTTGTGGAGCAGAATAGCCCAGTGACACTCCCCTGCTGAGGCTATGAAAACAGACAACCAGGAGCACTGTAAAGGAGGGCTGCTCAGTGAGAGGCTTTGGTGTACAATGAGGGTCCCAGGACTGGGTGGTGGGACCAGATCACAGGGAACATAATAGAGGAGGGCCACTCAACGAGAGTCCCTTACAGGACTAGGCTCCCTGGCCCAGATGGTAGTTTGATACCCCAGGGAACGCTGCAGAGGAGGGCTGCCCAGTGAGAGACTCACTTACAGGACGAGGCTCCCTGGCCCAAGAGGTAGGTCCAGACTTCTGGGAACATTGCAGAGGAGGGCTCCCCAGTCAAGGCAGTAGTTCTGAACTGAAGGGAACTTCTCAGAGGAGAGCTGCCCAGCAAGGCTTCCCCACTGGGTGAGTCTTCCCTGCCAGGCGAAGCTTTCCCACAATGGTGGTAGAACCAGAGACACAGACTCAGGCCAGCCATGCCCCAGCCTGCAGTCTAGTCCCCCTTTGACCATTGGTCAACAAGTGGAGGTGCCTCTGCCCACTAGCAGGGAATATACCCAACCTGAAGGCCAACACCCCTAGAGGGGCAACTTCTTTGTGGAGCACTGCATTATCAAGTTCCTTTAAGACTTCAGGCTACTGAAGACTAGGAGGTGAGTTATTGGAAATCTAAAGGGATGCTATAAGTCAATAGAGGAAATTTGCAATATCTCAGAGTTTCAATACTAGAGGGATACATACCTGAGCAATATGAGAAAACAAGGGAAGAAAATGCCCCAAACAAACCTAGATGGTATAGCAATAAAATCCAATGATAGCATGGCAGAAGAAATGTCAGAAAGGGAGTTCAGAATGTATATAATTAAAATGATCAGAGAAGCAAACAATGAGACAAAAGAGCAAATGCAGGCTTTGAATGATCGCACCAAACAAGAGTTAAAAGAGCAAATGTGGGAAGCAAAAGATCATTTCAATAAAGAGCTAGAGAAACTGAAAAAAAAAAACAAACAAACAAACAAACAGAAATCCTTGAAATGAAGGAAACAATAATCCAAATAAAAACCCCAAAGAAAGTATAACCAATATGATAGAACACCTGGAAGACAGAACTTCAGACTTTGAAGACAAAATATTTAATTTTGAAAACAAAGTTGAACAAACAGAGAAGACGGTAAGAAATCATGAATAGAATCTACAAGAATTATGGGATATCATGAAAAGGCCAAATTTAAGAATTTTTGGGATTGAGGAAGGCACAGAGAAACAAACCAAAGGAATGAAAAATCTATTCAATGAAATAATATCAGAAAATTTCCCAAATCTGAAGAATGAAATGGAAAACCAAGTACAAGAGGCTTTCAGGACTCCAAATATACAAAATTACAACAGACCCACACCAAGGCACATTATTATGAAAATACATAATACATACAAAATAAAAACAGAATTTTAAAGACTGCAAGAGAAAAGTATCAAATTACATTCAGGGGGAAACCAATAAGAATATCAGCAGAATTTTTAATTCAGACCCTAAAGGTAGAAGGGACTGGAACAACATTTACCAAGCCTGAAAGGAAACAGATGCCAACCAAGAATCTTATACCCAGCAAAACTTACTTTCAGATTTGATGACAAAATAAAATCCTTCCATGATAAACAAAATCTAAAAGAATTTACAAAAAGAAAGCTGGCACTACAGAACATTCTCAGCAAAATATTCCAAGAGGAAGAGATGAAAAACAATGATGCAAATCAGCAAAGGGAGGAACTACCCTAAAGGGATAACCAAATAAAGGAGAAACCAAGTCATGTCAAAAATAAAAATAAAAAAAAAAATGAGCCAAATGACCAGGAAAACAAATCATATCTCAATAATAACCCTGAATATTAATGGCCTGAACTCATCAATCAAAAAACATAGACTGGCAGATTGGATTAAAAAGAAAGATCCAACAATATGCTGCCTGCAGGAGACTCATCTCATAGAAAGACATACCCACAGACTAAAGGTGAAAGGATGGGAGAAAACATACCATGCACATGGACTCAGGAAAAAAGCCAGAGTATCCATCCTCATATCAGATAATGTGGACTTCAAGCCAAAGTTAGTCAGACGGGATAAAGAAGGACATTTCATACTGCTTAAGGGAAGCATAAATCAGCAAGACATAACAATCATAAATATCTATGCCCCAAACAGTGGGTTCATCCATATACATCAAACAAATCCTTTTTTTTTTTTTTTTTTGAACTTTAAATGCCTTTATTATTTCCCCCTGTACCTTTACTTCTTAAACATGTTAAGACATCTGTTTTGTAGGAGAGTGAAAGTCTACATTGTTTCAACATTCCTATAGAGTCATTTGAATACAGACATCAATCCATTTTTTACTTCTATTCAAACAAATATTTCATAATTCTGAGGACAAATAAAGATGCAAAAAGCAGTCATTTGCAAAGAATAAAAAAAATAATGCCTCATCAACAAACTATTAAAAAAAAAAAACAGTTAATTTAACTAAGACAATGAGGACAGTTTTGAAACACTATAGAAATGGCCAAACCAAAGAGTTTTAAATGATTGCTACAGAAGTTGAGGTAGATAGAAAGGAATACAAGTATTTCATTTTTTGACTGTTCTTTAGGAAATTTTCTGCTGAAGGTTTTACCTTCCAAAAAGTAATAAGTACTAGTCAGTGACTTTCCCAATGTACGAACACATTTTTTTTTTATTGTAAAGGAAAATGATTTTATTTAAGGTACACTTTAATATTGATTTAAAAAATAATACTTATATATGAAAATATTTGTAAGCTGAAACTGAACAGTTATAAATCATAATGGAAAGGCCTATTGTACTACAGAGGCAAAAATTCTATGATTATTGGTAGGTTCATATGCTAATCTTACCAAAGATTGGCAATGTTTTTTTTTCTTTGTTTATTTATTTATTTTTAATGTTTACATAGGGTAATGATGTTTATTTTTTTTCCCTTCCGCCCCACCCCTCCCACCCCTCTTTTCCCTCTATACAGTCCTTCTTTCCTTCATTCTTACCGCTCTCCTTAGCCTAACTCTAAACCTAAACCTAAACCTAATGCTAACCCCTCCCAACCCCCATTATATGTCCTCATCCGCTTATCAGCGAGATCATTCGTACTTTAGTTTTTTGAGATTGGCTTATCTCACTTAGCATGATATTCTCCAATTTCGTCCATTTGCCTACAAAGGCCATAATTTTATCATTCTTCATTGTGGAGTAATATTCCATTGTATATATATGCCACAGTTTCTTTATCCATTCATCAACTGAAGGGCATCTAGGTTGGTTCCACAATCTGGCTATGGTGAATTGAGCAGCAATGAACACTGATGTGGCTGTATCTCTGTAGTATGCTGATTTTAAGTCCTTTGGGTATAGGCCAAGGAGTGGGATAGCTGGGTCAAATGGTGTTTCCATTCCAAGCTTTCTGAGGAATCTCCGCACTGCTTTCCAGAGTGGCTGCACTAATTTGCAACCCCACCAGCAATGTATGAGTGTTCATTTTTCACCACATCCTCACCAACACCTACTGTTGCTTGTGTTCTTGATAATCGCCATTCTAATTGGGGTGAGATGAAATCTTAGGGTAGTTTTGATTTGCATTTCCCTTATTACTAGGGATGTTGAACATTTTTTCAAATATCTGTGGATTACTTGTACATCTTCTACTGGGAAGTGTCTGTTCATTTCTTAGCCCATTTGTTGATTGGATTATTTGTATTCTTCGTGTAGAGTTTTTTGAGTTCTTTATAGATTCTGGAAATTAGCGCTCTATCTGAGATATGGTTGGCAAAAATATTCTCCCACTCTGTAGGCTCTCTCTTCACATTTCTGATAGTTTCCTTTGCTGAGAGAAAGCTTTTTAGTTTGAATCTATCCCAGTTGTTGATTCTTGCTTTTATTTCTTGTGCTATGGGAGTCCTGTTAAGGAAGTCTGATCCTAAGCCAACAAGTTGAAGATTTGGACCTACTTTTTCTTCTATAAGATGCAGGGTCTCTGGTCTGATTCCGAGGTCCTTGATCCATTTTGAGTTGAGTTTTGTGTAGGGTGAGAGATAGGGGTTTAATTTCATTCTATTGCATATGGTTTTCCAGTTTTCCCAGCACCATTTGTTGAAAAGGCTATCTTTTCTCCATTGCATATTTTTGGAATCTTTGTCTAGTATGAGAAAATTGTATTTATTTGGGTTTGTGTCCATGTCCTCTATTCTGTACCATTGATCTACCTGTCTATTTTGGTACCAATACCATGCCGTTTTTGTTACTATTGCTTTGTAGTAGAGTTGAAGATCTGGTATTGCAATAACCCCTGCTTCGCACTTGCTACTGAGGATTGCTTTAGCTAATCTAGGTTTTTTATTCTTCCAGATGAATTTCATAATTGCTTGCTCTATTTCTGCAAGGTACATCATTGGGATTTTAATTGGAATTGCATTGAATCTGTATAGCACTTTAGGTAGTATAGCCATTTTGACAATATTAATTCTGCCTATCCAGGAACATGGGAGGTCTTTCCATCTTCTAAGGTTTTCTTTAATTTCTTTCTTTAGTGTTCTGTAGTTCTCATTGTAGAGGTCTTTCACCTCTTTTGTGAGATTGATTTCCCAAGTATTTTATTTTTTTTGATGCTATTGTGAATGGGGTAGTTTTCCTAATTTCTCTTTCTGAAGATTCATCACTTATGTATAAAAATGCATTGGATTTATGAGCATTGATCTTGTAACCTGCTACTTTACTGAATTCACTTATGAGTTCTAAAAGTTTTCTGGTGGAATTTCCAGGTTCCTCTAAATATATAATCCTGTCATCAGCGAACAGGGATAGTTTGAGTTCTTCTTTTCCTATTCGTATCCCTTTAATTTCTTTGGTTTGTCTGATTGCTCTGGCTAGAGTCTCAAGGACGATGTTGAATAGAAGCGGTGAAAGAGGGCATCTCTGCCTTGTTCCAGTTTTTAGGGGGAACACTTTCAGTTTTTCACCATTTAGAATGATATTAGCCATGGGCTTAGCGTAGATTGCCTTTATAATGTTTAGGAATGTTCCCACTACCCCAATTTTTTCTAGTGTTTTGAGCATGAAGGGATGCTGTATTTTATCGAATGCTTTTTCTGCATCTATTGAAATAATCATGTGATTCTTAACTTTAAGTCTGTTGATATGGTGAATGACATTTATTGATTTCCGAATGTTGAACCAACCTTGCATCCCTGCAAGGTTGCACTATCTTTTTAATATATATTTGTATTTGTATGCGATTTGCTAAAATTTTGTTGAGAATTTTTGCGTCGATGTTCATTAAGGATATTGGTCTGAAATTTTCTTTCCTCGATGTGTCTCTGTCTGGTTTAGGTATCAGGGTGATATTGGCTTCATAGAACGAGTTTGGGAGGGTTCCCTCCTCTTCTATTTCATGGAATAGTTTGAGGAGTATTGGAATGAGTTCTTCTTTAAAGGTTTCGTAGAACTCGGCTGAGAACCCATCTGGTCCTGGACTTTTCTTTGTTGGTAGGCTTTTGATGACCTCTTCTATTTCATTGCTTGAAATTCGTTTATTTAAATTGTGTATGTCCTCCTCGTTCAGTTTAGGTAATTCATATGTCTCTAGAAATTTGTTGATGTCTTCGAGGTTTTCTGTTTTGTTGGAGTATAGATTTTCGAAATAGCTTCTAATTATGTTTTATATGTCACTCGTGTCTGTTGTGATGTTTCCTTGTTCATTCCGAATTTTAGTAATTTGAGTTTTCTCCCTCTTTCTCTTTGTTAGTGTGGCTAAGGGTTTATCAATTTTATTTATTTTTTCAAAGAACCAACTATTTATTTTGTTAATTTTTCCAATTGTTTCTTTTGTTTCGATTTCGTTGATTTCGGCTCTGATTTTAACTATTTCCTGTCTTCTACTACTGTTGGTATTGGTCTGCTCTTCTTTTTCTAGTGCTTTGAGCTGTAGTGTTAAGTCGTTTATTTGTTGATTTCTACTTCTTTTTTTGAATGCACCCCATGAAATAAATCTTCCTCTAAGTACTGCTTTCATAGTGTCCCAGAGATTTTGATATGATGTGTCTTTGTTCTCGTTTACTTCTAAGAATTTTTTTATTTCCCTCCTGATGTCTTCTGTTATCCATTCATCATATAATAGTGTATTATTTAGTCTCCAGGTATTGGAGAAGTTTCTGCTTTTTATTCTGTCGTTTATTTCTAATTTCAATCCATTATGATCTGATAGAGTACAAGGTAGTATCTCTATCTTCTTGTATTTGCTAACAGTAGCTTTGTGGCATAAAATATGGTCTATTTTAAGAAGGATTCATGTGCTGCTGAGAAGAAAGTGTATTCGTTCTTTGTTGGATGGTATATTCTATATATGTCCGTTAAGTCTAAATTGCTGATTGTGTTGTTGAGATCTATAGTTTCTTTATTCAATTTTTGTTTGGACGATCTATCCAGTGGTGAGAGAGGTGTGTTAAAATCGCCTAGTATTATTGTTTTGTGGTCTATTTGATTTCTGGAATTGAGAAGGATTTGTTTGACGTACGTGGATGAGCCAATGTTCGGGGCATAGATATTTATGATTGTTATGTCTTGCTGATTTATGCTTCCCCTAAGCAGCATGTAATGTCCTTCTTTATCCCTTCTGACTAGTTTTGGTTTGAAGTCCACATTATCTGAGATGAGGATGGATACTCCAGCTTTTTTGCTGTGTCCGTGTGCATGGTATGTTTTTCCCCATCCTTTCACCTTTAGTCTATGGGTGTCTCTTTCTATGAGATGAGTCTCTTGCAGGCAGCATATTGTTGGATTTTTCTTTTTAATCCAATCTGCCAGTCTGTGTCTTTTGATTGATGAGTTCAGGCCATTAACATTCAGGGTTATTATTGTGATATGATTTGTATTCCCAGTCAATTGACTCATATTTGTTTTTGACATGATTTGGTTTCTCCTTTATTTGGCTATTACTTTATGCTAGCGCCTCCTGTTGCTGATTTGCATCGTTGTTTTTCATCTCTTCCTCATGGAATATTTTGCTGAGAATGTTCTGTAATGCTGGCTTTCTTTTTGTAAATTCCTTTAGCTTTTGTTTATCATGGAAGGATCTTATTTCATCATCAAATTTGAAGGTAAGTTTTGCTGGGTATAAGATTCTTGGTTGGCATCCGTTTTCTTTCAGGGCTTGGTATATGTCGTTCCAGGCCCTTCTGGCTTTTAGGGTCTGGATTGAAAAATCTGCTGATATTCTTATTGGTTTCCCTCTAAATGTAATTTGATTCTTTTCTCTCGCGGCCTTTAAAATTCTGTCTTTATTTTGTATGTTAGGTATTTTCATAATAATGTGCCTTGGTGTGGGTCTGTTGTAATTTTGTATGTTTGGAGTTCTATAAGCCTCTTGTACTTGGTTTTCCATTTCATTCTTCAGATTTGGGAAATTTTCTGTTATTATTTCATTGAATAGATTATTCATTCCTTTGGTTTGTTTCTCTAAGCCTTCCTCAATCCCAGTAATTCTTAAATTTGGCCTTTTCATGATATCCCATAATTCTTGTAGATTCTATTCATGATTTCTTACCATCTTTTCTGTTTGGTCAACTTTGCTTTCAAGATTAAATAATTTGTCTTCAATGTCTGAGGTTCTGTCTTCCAGGTGTTCTATCCTATTGGTTATGCTTTCTATGGAGTTTTTAACTTGGTTTATTGTTTCCTTCATTTCAAGTATTTCAGTTTGTTTTTTTTTTCAGTATCTCTAACTCCTTATTGAAATGATCTCTTGCTTCCCATATTTGGTCTTTTAACTGTTGATTGGTGCGATCATGTAATGCCTGCATTTGCTCTTTCATCTCCTCCTTCAATGCCTGCATTTGCTCTTTCATCTCCTCATTTGCTTCCCTGATCGTTTTAATTACGTACATTCTGAACTCCCTTTCTGACATTTCTTCTGCTGTGCTGTCATTGGGTTTTATTGATGTAGTATCTAGGTTTGTTTGGGACATTTTCTTCCCTTTTTTTCTCATATTGGTCAGCTGTCAGTGGGACCCTGAGATATTACAGTTTTCCGCTATTGGCTTATAGTGTCCCGGTAGATTTCCAGTGTATCACCTCCCAGCCTTCAGTAGCCTGATGTCTTGGAGGAATCTGATAAAGCAGCGCATCCGAAGAAAACTGCTCCTAGCCCCCTACTGTTTCCACGGTTTGGAACTGGTTCTGTGCGGAAATGCTCTCACTGTGGGCCTGCACCGTGCAGCTGGCCGTGTGGGAGGAGCCCACTGCCGGAGTGTGGAAGGCTACCTTGGGAAGACTCTAGCTGCCCTGCCCGGCTCCAATAAGCCACCTCTATCTCGGCCTGCCACCCGGGCTGAGCTTTACCCAGTAGGCAGACTCTCCGTGGCTCTATTTCAGTCCGAGTCTCTCAATGCCTCCCCTTCTTAACTCCTGGGTTCTGGAGCGACAGGGGGTGCAGTCTCCCTCTAGGCCGCCATCTTGGATCGCCCCGTGAAGAGAGCCTGCCCAAACAAGTCCTTATAATTACAGGAATAAAATAGACCACAACACAATAATACTACGTGACTTTAACACACTGGACAGATCTTCCAAACAAAAATTGAAGAAAGAAATCATAGATCTCAATAACACAATCAATAATTTAGACTTAATAGACATTTATAGAATATACCATCCAACAAAGAGCAAATACATTTTCTTCACAGCAGCACATGGATCCTTCTCTTGAATAGAGCATATATTATGTCACAAAGCTAATGTTAGCAAATACAAGAAGATAGAGATACTACCTTGTATTCCATCAGATCATAATGGAATGAAATTAGAAATAAATGACAGAATAAAAACAGAAATTACTCCAACACCTGGAGATTAAATAATATGCTATTGAATGATGAATGAATAACAGAGGATATCAGGGGGAAATAAAAAAAATTCTTAGTGGTAAATGAGAACAAAGACACATAATATCAAAAACTCTGGGACACTATGAACGCAGTACTTAGAGGAAGATTTATTTCATGGAGCACATTCAACAAAAGAAGTAGAAATCAACAAATAAACTACTTAACACTACAGTTCAAAGCCCTAGAAAAAGAAGAGCAGACCAATACCAAAAGTAGTAGAAGACAGGAAATAGTTAAAATCAGAGCCAAAATCAACGAAATTGAAACAAAAGAAACAATCGGAAAAATTAACAAAATAAATAGTTGGTTCTTAAAAAATAAACAAAATTGATAAACCCTTAGCCACAGTAACAAAGAAAAAGAGGGAGAAAACTCAAATTACTAAAATTCGGAATGAACAAGGAAATATCACACAGACACGAGTGAAATACAAAACATAATTAGAAGCTATTTTGAAAATCTATACTCCAACAAAACAGAAAATCTCAAAGACATCAACAGGTTTCTAGAGACATATGAATTACCTAAACTGAACGAGGAGGATATACACAACTTAAATAAATCAATTTCAAGCAATGAAATAGAAGAGGGCATCAAAAGCCTACCAACAAAGTCCGGGACCAGATGGGTTCTCAGCCGAGTTCTACAAAACCTTTAAAGAAGAGCTCATTCCAATACTCCTCAAAGTATTCCATAAAATAGAAGAGGAGGGAACCCTCCCAAACTCGTTCTATGAAGCCAATATCACCCTGATACCTAAACCAGACAGAGACATATCGAGGAAAGAAAATTTCAGACCAATATCTTTAATGAACATTGACGCAAAAATTCTCAACAAAATTTTAGCAAATCACATACAAAAATATATTAAAAAGATAGTACACCACGATCAAGTGGGTTTCATCCCAGGGATGCAAGGTTGGTTCAACAACTGGAAATCAATAAATGTCATTCACCATATCAACAGACTTAAAGTGAAGAATCACATGATTATTTCAATAGATGCAGAAAAAGCATTCAATAAAATAGACCATCCTTTCATGCTCAAAACACTAGAAAAAATTGGGGTAGTAGAAACATTCCTTAACATTGTAAAGGCCATCTACGCTAAGTCCATGGCCAATATCATTTTAAATGGTGAAAAACTGAAAGCATTCCCCCTTAAAACTAGAACAAGGTAGGGATGCCCTCTTTCACCACTTCTATTCAACATCGTCCTTGAAACTCTAGCCAGAGCAATTAGACAAACCAAAGAAATTAAAGGGATACAAGTTGGAAAAGAAGAATTCAAACTATCCCTGTTCACTGATGACATGATGATATATTTAGAGGAACCTGGAAATTCCACCAGAAAACTTTTAGAACTCATAAGTGAATTCAGTAAAGTGGCAGGTTACAAGATCAATGCTCATAAATCCAATGTATTTTTATACATAAGTGATGAATCTTCAGAAAGAGAAATTAGGAAAACTACCCCATTCACAATAGCATCGAAAAAAATAAAATACTTGGGAAATCAATCTCACAAAAGAGGTGAAAGACCTCTACAATGAGAACTACAGAACACTAAAGAAAGAAATTAAAGAAAACCTTAGAAGATGGAAAGACCTCCCATGTTCTTGGATAGGCAGAATTAATATGGTCAAAATGGCCATACTACCAAAAGTGCTATATAGATTCAATGCAATTCCAATTAAAATCCCAATGATGTACCTTACAGAAATAGAGCAAGCAATTATGAAATTCATCTGGAAGAATAAAAAACCCAGAATAGCTAAAGCAATCCTCAGTAGAAAGAGTGAAGCAGGGGTATCGTAATACCAGATCTTCAACTCTACTACAAAGCAATAGTAACAAAAACGGCATGGTATTGGTACCAAAATAGAAAAGTAGATCAATGGTACAGAATAGAGCACATGGACACAAAATCAAATAAATACAATTTTCTCATACTAGACAAAGGGGCCAAAAATATGCAGTGGAGAAAAGATAGCCTCTTCACCAAATGGTGCTGGGAAAACTGGAATACCATATGCAACAGAATGAAACTAAACCCCTATCTCTCACGCTGCACAACACTCAACTGAAAATGGATCAAGGACCTCAGAATCAGACCAGAGACCCTGCATCTTATAGAAGAAAGAGTAGGTCCAAATCTTCAACTTGTTGGCTTAGGATCAGACTTCCTTAACAGGACTCCCATAGCACAAGAAATAAAAGCAAGAATCAACAACTGGGATAGATTCAAACTAAAAAGTTTTCTCTCAGAAAAGGAAACTATCAGAAATGTGAAGAGAGAGCCTACAGAGTGGGAGAATATCTTTGCCAACCATACCTCAGATAGAGCGCTAATTTCCAGAATCTATAAAGAACTCAAAAAACTCTACACGAAGAATACAAATAATCCAGTCAACAAATGGGCTAAGGAAATGAATAGACACTTCACAGAAGAAGACCTACAAGCAATCAACAAACATATGGAAAAATGTTCAACATCTCTAGTAATAAGAGAAATGCAAATCAGAACTACCCTAAGATTCCATCTCATCCCAATTAGAATGGCGATTATCAAGAACACAAGCAACAATAGGTGTTGGCGAGGATGTGGGGAAAAAGGTACACTCATACATTGCTGGTGGGGTTGCAAATTTGTGCAGCCACTCTGGAAAGCAGTATGGAGATTCCTCAGAAAGCTTGGAATGGAACCACCATTTGACCCAGCTATCCCTCTCCTTGGCCTATACCCAAAGGACTTAAAATCAGCATACTACAGAGATACAGCCACTCCAATGTCCATTGCTACTTAATTCACCATAGCCAGATTGTGGAACAAACCTAGATGCCCTTCAATTGATGAATGGATAAAGAAGCTGTGGCATATATATACAATGAAATATTACTCCGCCATAAAGAATGATAAAATTATGGCATTTGCAGGCAAATGGATGAAATTGGAGAATATCATGCTAAGTGAGATAAGCCAATCTCAAAAAACTAAAGTACGAATGATCTCGCTGATAAGTGGATGAGTACATATAATGGAGGGTGGAGGTGTTAGCGTTAGGTTTAGGTTTAGGGTTAAGGAGGGTGGTAAGAATGGAGGAAGGAAGGACTGTATAGAGGGAAAAGAGGGGTGGGAGGGGTGGGGGGAAGGGAAAAAATAACAGAATGAATCAAACAACATTGCCCTTTGTAAATTTATGATTACACAAATGGTATGCCTTGACTCCATGTACAAATAGAGAAACAACATGTATCCAATTTGTTTACAATAAAACAAAACAAAACAAAAAAAAGAAAAATATAAAAAAGGGATACTTATTCTGAAATTTCTGCAGTAATTTTATTTTTACCAACTCTAATTAAAGCACAAAAATTTTAGTAATTTCAAATATACGTCATAAATTAATGAGTGCAAAAAATTTACAATTTAATAGGAAAACTACAATTTCAATTTAAATAGGGACCCAAGGTATAGTAGTTTATATTGATATAACCAAAGAGTCTCAGGATTTCTTAATATTGTTCTTCTCATCTTTCAAGTTCTGGTTACAAGTTTCCTTGTAAAATTTTTGTTTCATTGTTTTTACTCTTTTTGAATTCTCATCTCACTTCTATCTATGTAGTAATTGTTATTAAATAGTAATTCAGTACTTACTAAACTGCACATTTTGTGAATGGAGAAAAGGTACTCATTTTATCTCATGTATATTGCTTAGAATATAATTATTCAATTATTTTTACAAGTTACTTCATAACATGGAGCATATGGCCCAAGGCAGTATAAAGATAAAATTACTGTAAAATCCATCAGTATTTGTATTAGGATAGGCTAGATTTCATTGCTTTAGCAAATTACCTGAAATCTCAGTGGCCTATAGCAACAAAAATTCAGTATTAGTTTGTGTCACAAGTCTGATGCAGCCTACAGAAGAAATCCCTATCTTCCCCACTTAGGGTAAAGGAAGCTGCAGGCATTGCAGTACAAGGTTTCAGAGTTCATGAGAACTGGTTAAGGGAACACTATAAAGGATCAGTCATTGAATGATTGCAATCCCAACTGATGCACATTACTTTTGTTCACATTGTAATAACTGTGAAGCATTCAAAAGTTCACATGTTGGTTACCACTAGTGGTGGACTCCCCAGTTGCCATTATAGTATATACTATATAATCTTTGCATATAGGGTCAAACAAGTTCATGAAGAAAGGCAACCAGTGTAGTGAGCCAGAGCCCACATGACCAATAGAAGTACTTTATATGTACATTGGATTGATTTTTAAAATAATTTATCATAAATTATTTGTTTTAATTTGTATCATGTCATTAAAATGTGTGACAAATACTCACAATCTGAAGAAAATAACTTAAAAAATTAAACAAGAAGTATGACCATCTTTTAATAGGTAATTTATGATTTTTACTCTTGTAGTATTAACAAATATTTATTCATTTAACTTTAAAACAGCATTCAGGGGCTGAGAATATAATCCAGTGTTAGAGTGTTTTGACTAGCATGCTTGAAGTTCTGACTCCATCCTTAGCATTGCAAAAAACAAACAAACAAACAAACAAAAAAATTCAAACAGGTCCAACCTAGTTTCTATTTCAGCATTCCACAGACTGAGTTCCACTTTCCAAGTATGAGAGTTATTTCTTAGTAACCAATTATGGAAACTGATCATAATTTAATTAACATATTCATCTTTCATATACATGCACACATGTATATTCTTATCTTGAAATTAAAAGAACTTTTTAATAGCAAAAATAATTATTTTGAATATTGAAAAATAAGACCTGTTACAATTTTTATTTTTTCTTTTTGTTTTATTTCTATGTCATTTCTCTTTAGTTTAAATATATTATAATTTTGTTTATCAAACTTCATACTAAAGGCTTATGATAAGTCATTTTCTTGTCTCTGAGATAAAAGAACAAAATTTTATATAACAATATATGCAATGCTTGAATTCTCATAACCTAATATTGATTGATTTTGTCCTAGAATTATTATTAGAAATTACTAAATATTACATTTTTAAATACAATTGTAATTTTAATTTATATATTATTAATATTAGCATGTGTACCTATTACGATAGAATTTTAAATACTGTTAACATTAAAAATATAATAAATAATTTACATGAAATTGTGTTCAAGTCAGGTTTTTGTTCTATGAATATGAATATGAATATGAATATCTTGCCAGACTGAACTCCTGAGACCCTCTCATATGCTGTGGTTAGAAAGCCACCACACTACTTCCCAACACACATAGCATCTTTTGAAGTGGGTGTAAGACCTACGCTTGGACAATTATGGGTTTTAATTTATAAATTATAGAGGCTGATTTAAGAATGAATAGCTGGCCCAACACACTTATTTGACTATTTTTCCTGAAACTATTAAGAAAATATAATTCTATTACCAGAGGAAAAAGGTAGTAAGTTAACATAGGATTCATGAAGGATTATGTAAATAATCTGTCTGAGAATAAAGCAATACAGAGAGTTGCAGTCAAGAAATGAAGAAAGGAACAGTTGAAGTAACATACTCAATTTTCTGACTTCAACTTGGTCTAAAGTTAACTTCATCTTCAGACTTTTGAGTTGCATTAGACATTGATTTCCCTTTAATTTTGGATCAGTGTCCACACTTGTATTGATTGAGCTCTATGAGTTCTCTACATTTACAGATGTGTAAAAGGCAATTGATGTAATGCAGCATAGCTTGGTTTTGTCTCTGTAGGGAACTCTGTACTTACTGGGTGCACTGTTGAGTCCTGCTGCCAACTCCATTCATAGCACCCCACTGCATTGTCTCCATCTCTAGTGCTGTAATAAAGCAGTTTTCACCTGCAAAAAGTAAGGCAGTTGATGGATAGATCACAAAGTATGAGACATGACCAATTTCTCCAAATTCCTATATAATCTGTATAAACATGTATCCCCTAATACATCTGATAATGGTTAGAATTTTTCAAATTCCATATATAATTTAACTACTTAAAAGAAGGAATTATTATTCTATTCATTATTCATTGTAAGCTTTTCAATATTGTCATTAAAAAGAAAAGTCAAATCAATATTATTAAAATCACTTGTGGTAATATACTCTATAAACTTACTTTGATTAATTTAATTAGACTGATTTTACTAAAAGTTTCATTTTAGTAAACATATTTAGAAGTGAGAACATTTTGTTTTTAAACATTTGTTCCTACTATGTATACCTGAAATAGATTGAAGGCCAGGAAAGCATATAATTATAGTTTGAATCAATTAAATTATTTCAAAGCTACACCAGAAAAGTAAATATTGTTTTTATATGTATCTAATTTTCTGTACAAAACTAACAGCAAACATAAAATATGTTTTCTAAAAAAGCATCCAAATATTTATTATTTACAGTTAACTTATAATTTTGACAACTATAGAAATAGATAAAATGAAAAAAATTTCAAACATTGAACATGGCAGAAATTTTATCAAAATACATGAACTATTGATAAGAAAAATTCCAAATAATATATGAAATATAATTATTATTCTGAACACTTTTTGTCAATAATCATTAATTAATCTGTTAAGTTATAAATTGACAACGGAGATGAAATTCTTTCCCAATTTTAGTCATATCTTATTTAATTGAATCTAATGAGTTGAAAGCTAACATATTAACTAACTTAATGTCTTAGTACATTAATTTATTAATGTAAAATTAATTTATAAATATTTATACAAGTGAATCTACTTAGACAAAGTGTACTATTACTTGAGAGAAATGTTCTTTTTGAAGTTTTTAAAATTTTGTTCTAAAAGTTAGATACTGATGTATCACCTTACAATTCACTGAGATAAAAATTTGTGGACTCTTTTCAGAATTGTATCTATGTACTTCATAACTATGTATACTGTATACTGAAATGTTTATTGATTCATTGTAATACATACTCATGTTTTATTCTCTCCCATTTTAATTAGCATGTCAATTAGGAAATAGACTCAACTCTTTACAAAATAGATTGCTACTCTGAATTTCATCAAACATCTCTTATAATATGATATCATTGAAAACCCTCACTGGTTTCCTGTGTTCCTAAAAAAAAAAAAAAAAAAAAAAAGCTTAGATATTTATGGGGGTTTCCATATTTTACTCTCATACAGTAGTCCTAATATTATGTCCATTTTCCTTGTCAAATTTTCCTTTACTAAAATTACTGTACCTTTTATTACATGGATACCGATATATTCAACAATGAACTCAGGTTGTATCATTTACTCATGCTGTGACAAATAATATTCAAAACAACTTTAATACTTCCAAGTAATTTGAATATTTACACAAAATCTTTACCTTATTAAAAATCAATTTTTAATACATATAATAAAGGTACATTGCTTATTGAGTTTTTGCAATAGTTAAATATAATATTACCTAGTATAAATTTTCTATGTCGAAAAAGAAGCAAATTGAGGTGTCCATATTTTATAGTTAGTAAAAATGAGGAATACTTTAAAATATTGGTTAGCCAATGAGAATGGTAACTGTTGATATCAATCTAGTTCCAGGATCTGAGCTCTTTATAGTGTTTATACTATCTTTCACCCTCCATGCTAGCTTTCGGTTAAGTGCCTAACACTTTATAATTGTTCAGAATGTACCAATTGTTGTTGTTATCTTCATTATTATTACTATTTGTGGAATCACTGAGAAAATGGGGCAACATGGAGAAATTACAAGTATCTGAAAAGATGTATAGAAAGTTTGAAAACTTTTAAGATAATCTCATGATTTTCAAAATGCTTTACCTATTTTATACTCATTTCAATTTATAATTCTTTCTTATTATTATGTGCACAGACATCTCAACTTCCTCAAAGCTTAAATTGTTGAAATTATGCATTATTAGATATTTTTAGGTATTGCTACTAACAAAATTATATACTAATTGAAATGACTTGAGACTCATGGAAACATTAAGTTCTGATCATTATGTCTAGAATAGTTTATGATTATAAAAATCCCAAGATTATATAAAATCTAGTGCTTCTGTTTTTTCCTATAAAATGTATTGCAATGGTAATTAGGATTTCAGATAATTACCTAATATCGGCCTGAATATATATGGATAGAGACAAGACTATATATAAAAATAGGTTCCACACCCACAACTTGCACCAACTATCTCAGGAAGCCAACATGCTATCTCCAGTAAATATCACAGGAAGTCAGCTAGAGGTCTAAGGTGTTCTGTCCAGGAAGTCAGACAAATATTTTAGGCAAACAGTCCAAGAAGACAAACAATAACTCCTGTAACAATGAACCCAAAATGGACAGGATTAACAAGTCATTGTCAACATTCCTAAGTTTTGTTTCCACTTCAAACTTAGGAACAGCAATGTGGTCGGATGCCACTTCTAGTTAGCCTGTCTGCAACTTGCCCATGTCGATAGCTTACAGTACAGCAGAAGACCTCATTTTCCTCCCCACTGTTTTTCTTCTCCCCAGCCTATTTTTGATTCTCGGTCAAATGCAAGTGGTAGCTGAATCCTTCACAAGTTCTGAGTAAATAGCTTTTTGTTGTGTTTTGTTTTCATTTATCTGGTCTTCATTTACTTCTATAGCTCTTTAGAGTGAAGTTTATTTGACTATTGAAAATAGGTTCAGATAACCTATTTTATCAGGAGCTCTTTTATTGACTGTGTCATAATTAAAAATTGAGCCACAGGTGGAGGTACACACCTGTAATTCCAGCTAATGTAGAAGCTGGGGCAGGAGGATGGTAAGTTTGAGGCCAGCCTAAGCAACTTAGTGAGGCCCTGTCTCAATACAAAAAAAAAAAAAACTTAATGACCTAGAGATTTGGCTCAGTGGTAAAGTATTCCTAGGTTCAATTTCCAGTACAAAATTAAAAATTAAAAAATTGAAACTAAAATGTAACTTTTAAAATTTGTCAAAAATACTAATTTCTGGTACCAGCAAAATAGACACTGTACAGAGAAACTAAACTTACTTTAATTTTAGAAAAAAATCTAAAATTTGCTTAATTTGGATATATTTCCTGTACATTTATCATATGAGTTGCTAAATAAAAATGTAAAAATATGTTCTAAAACTTAAGTTGTATACAGTAGACTTAAGGTGAGATTTAAACACCTTTGAATTTAGTCATTTTATTTGTTGAATCCTTGTGAAAGTCTTCAAATAGTCTTTAATATGCATGTATTTCCTACTGTCTTTTTTGTTAGTATTCTTCCTACAAATTATTAAAGAATTCCTTTTGTTTTTTCCATAATTTTAGCCTAAGAACAAAACTAATAGGAAAATAAAATTAATTAATTTAAATAACAATGATTGATTTCAGGGCCATTAAAGAGATGCTGGTCATACTATAAGGATCCTCTGTCATAGCCATGTTGATCACTGAGACCATCTCACCATAGATGAGTCACATATTATACAGGTTTATTCTTTCAGAGTCAGTTTTTTAGCCCAGAATCTAACCACTCTTGTGAAACCGCTCTTTCACTTTAGCAACTCCAAACTTTCCACAATCCTACGTTAAGTAAGACTCTCATTTTTCATAGTCCATATTGTTTAGGTTTTAACCAATTGCTTTGCTACTTTGTTCACATTTTTTTCTCCTTTCCCTAATAGTCATTTTTTTCAGTTCTTAATCATTTTTTATTTGTTCATTTTAGAAATAAATGACAGTAGAGTGTATTTTGACATATTTTACATACACGGAGTATAACTTATTCTAATTATGATCCCCCATTCTTGTGGTTGTATATGATGTGGAGTTTCACTGGTGGTTTATTCATATATGAACATAGGAAAGTTATGTCCCATTCATTCCATTCTTTCCTATTCCCATCCCAGCTTCCTTCCCTTCATTCCCCTTTATCTAATCCAATGAACTGTCCCCCCAACCCTAGCACCCTTCCCACCTTACTGTGTGTTAATATCCAAATATCAGAGAGAACATTAAGCCTTTGGTATTTTGGAATTGGCTTATTTTACTTAGCATAATAGTCTCCAGATCCATCATTTACTGGCAAAAGTCATAATACCTCATCTTAATAAAAAGGACTCTCCATTCTACCAAAGTGTCAAACGCAAATCTCAGGAAGTAGTAGCTAATTATTGGGTAACTATGATTAATTAATTAAATGGTTAATTAACTAGAAATGAATACATTATTAAGAAAAGTAAAACTGATGCATTGATTGGAGAATCACTAACAATGACTAGAATTCTCATTTAATAGTTTTCATACTGGTTCTTTACTGGTGGGATATAGAATATCTCTCCAAAATCTCTTTTAACATTTTATTTCAAAGATTCAACATCTTTCTTTTCTTTTCCTCCTTTTTCCTTTTCACTTATATTGTAATTTATAGCCCTATTTCTCCCTTCCATATACCAAACTGTGTAGAATTCCTTGGTAGAATGACCAGATTTTGTTAGACAACATTGTTTGCATGTGAGTCTAATTTATTTCATTAGACACAAATTGATTCAGGCAAACATAATAATTTAGTTCTTTGCAAAATCTACAACCTTTGTTTTTCTGACTATGAATATGTGAAAAGGAGTCTAATAAATTACTTAGAATCATTTCAATATATTGAAACCAAACCAGTCATATCTTCATATCATTACCCATGAATAAGGGAAGTCATGCTCAAGTATATTGAAAGACAATCTGTGACTGACCTGCTGTATGCTTCTACTGTGAAGTAGATTGTTGGGAATTTGTTCTAATGTCAGAATTTTCATAACACCCCCACACTGTTAAAGCAAAAAAAAATCTTTCATTTCAACCATTAAAAATGATATATGATCTCACATAAAATTATATTTTAATCTTAAATAATTCATTGTCATCATAGGATGCATTCTGTTCCTTTACCCGTTAACCCTACTAATGGCTATTTTTATTATACATTATGGTTATTCCTAGAATCAATGCAAAAGTTGCTATACTTTACTACAGCATTGCTAAAGTTTATCTCCAACCATATTGAATGTGTTCAGAAAACAAATCTTCACATAGCTATCTTTAAGTTCAGTCATAGTATCAAGAATAATAACGATGACACTGCTTAGATTTCATATCAGGAAATTTTAAAAGAAAATATTTCAGGTATTATTTTTTTTGTGTGTGTGTTTTGCTTAGTTTTCTTAGTTACCAGAGGCTATACCTGGAATAAATAAATAGTCTATGCAGGTCAAATGTTTCCACAGAGAATAGAAATTCAATTATTTTTGGAAGATGAAAACTATCACTGAAAACACTAGCCAGTTTAAAAACACTAGCAATTGAGAAAGTGAGCTTCACTGAAAATACACTTGGACTTTGGGAATATCAAGAAACAGCAATGAGTTGCATAATATTTGCTCTCTTCCCAGAAATAGAAAAGCATATTTTTAATGATTGAAAGAAAAGATATTGCTGGTCCTTGTTAACCAAATTTACTATGGTAATAAGGAGTAGAAAGCAAAGCAGAAAGATTTGAAAAACTTGAAACTTGGTCAGAAAACTGTGAGTAAAACTGGGTCTAAAGAAGTTGTGGTTGTTAAAGATATTACATGCATTAAAGAGATGCTAAATACTTTATCTAGAGGCAATAGGAAAGATTACAAGCAGTCTTCTCAGGATTTAGCAAGACCACACCCATATCAGGCTCAAGGCTATAAGGTAAAAATTCCTTTGAAAAGCAAGCATGAGGACACCCTGCTTGCACAGGATATTTTTCATCAAGCTTAACTGTCCAGGCTCTCAGAAATAGCTGAATCCATGATCCCTAGAAGCTTTGCTACTGCTCAAGATGGTGGCAAACCTTAGTGTCAATCACATGGTTATGGTTCTGCAGAAATTCAGGATGCTGGAGTTAGGGGTCATGGAGGCTTCTATCAAGATTTCAAAGAAAAGCATAGGAGATGAGACAAAGTGTAGCAGAATTGACATTGCTGTGGGCTGCTCCTGAGACATGATGAATGAAAATGTGACAAGAAAGTCAAAGCTTCAATGGAGACCCCAGAGATTAAGATACCTGTAATATTATGCAGAATGTTATGGTTCAATTATGTGAGACAATGCAAGAAAGTTTAGAGGTATAATGATTGAGTTATGTGAGATTTAACTTAATCAGTGCATTAATTCACTTAAATGAATTTACTAGGTGGTAATTATAGACAGGTAGGGTTTGACTAAAGTAGGTTAATCACTAGGGGCATGCCTTTGGGTTATATATTTTGTCCCTGATGTGTCAAGCTCTCTCTGCTTCTTGGTGGCCATGAACTGAGCACACTCTTCTTGCAATGATATTCTGCCTCACCTACAGCCCAAAGCAATGGACTTTGCTGTTCTATGGACGGAATCCTCTGAAATTGTGAACCCCAAGTATACTTTTCCTTCACACAAACACACACAAAAATGCTCATTCTTTACAAATTTCTATTAACAATAAAATTTAATCTATATGTTGATTAACAAATCCAAGTATGCACAAAATAACAGTAAGTAGTGATAACATACTTTTTCTCAGTTCTTGAAAACATATTCAAATTTAAAATATAGTATATAGTCCTATATCATGACCACAATTAATTATAATGACTCCATATTTTTAAATTACTAAAATAGAAGATTTTTTTAAAGTCATCACTACAAAAAAGTGAGTTAATAATGTGATATCTATGTTGATTAAATTAATGAAATTATCTCCAAACATCCTGTTATACTCCATAAATTTGTAAAATTATTGTCACCTATAATGAATTCATTAAAACACACATATGCTTTATACCAAATTTTCCATTTAATACTAAATATTTAAACATGAAATATTAGACTGTTCATATTAGTATTATAAAATAAATATTCTTGCTTTCCTCAATATTTATCAAATTACAGAAGGAACATATACACTAGACTTTGATATATTGCTGTAAGTTGTAACAACTTACTTCTGAGATATAGATTTTTAAAAATGTTTTCTTCAAGCTCATAATCTACTGGGTGATGGATTGTGTACTGACAGTATGAGATTAAAGTGATATTATTTCAACACATTCTTCTCCATCTTACATTTACTGAAGTAGTCAAACATACTGGCCCTTGAAAAATATATGGGACATTTGCTTAGAAATACTGATATTGACCAAACATCAATCCTGTCATAAAACATGAACTTTCTGACCCTCATATAACATATGGAGAGATGGAGAACTTGTCTCAGAATAGTTTCCATATTTTGACTTATGTGCAGAGCACAGAAATGACTGTATATATTTTCATCAGGTGAAATCCATATCAACATTCTTAACTTTCAAAATTTAATGATAAAATTCAAATATTCCTGTTCATGTGTAAAATAAGAGCAATATGTGTTTCATAGATTAGAAAAAGTTACTGAGGTACCTCTATCTTTGGGCAAAATTCCTTCAGTCAGAATTTAGGGAAAGAATGGTAATGCAGGAAGATTTCTGAAGATTGTGCAATTAAGGTGTTTTGATCTGTCTCTGGGTTTGACAAACCTAGAGGGTCGAATGAGGAGAGATTATTTCAGGCACCATTATGTCCACCTGAGAGAACTCAATCTTAAGTTTTGGAGTACAATAATATATGATTTGGAGAGAAAAAGACTAGAATGCTTAAAAAAAGTTGAGAAATAGGTCATTAAATTGAACAGTCTTTCTTCTGAGTTTAAAAAAAATGGAAATTTGGGATAAATAAGAGATATAGCATTATATATTCTCAATTTTGTTAATTTTGCGGTTATGAGAAAAATAAAATGTTACCTGCTGATATTATATCCAGTTATCTTGTAAGTTCTAGAGACTATTAGGTGCTTTTTAAACTGTCAAAAGTAGATCTTCATAAAGAAGCAATATTGTACACTTGAAGTTAGATTTGTCTTCCCCCAAAATTATAATTTATTTTTACACAAGAAGACCAGAACAAAAAATTTTTTTCCACAGAATTTGGTTGTCTATACCATCAAGGTTTTCATGAATACTTTTTTTTACTGGTAAATAATTAATTATTGTATTTTTATTTAATAACATTTAGATGCCAAGGAAAACCCAGTGATGAGCAAGACAATCAAGTCTTTGACACCTCTATAAATAAAGATAAATACATAAAACTTATAATAAAAGAAAAATAAAATGAAAATAGTTATAAAGAAAAAAGTAACTTCTAAGCAGCAAATGTTTTATATATATTTGGAAAGAGATCAAATGAAAAGCAATCCACTACTTTGTTCTTGAGGATACATATCTATTCCAGAAGCTGAATGTGCAAAAGTGATGAGGCAGGCATGAATTTGGCAAGTTTAAAGAGCAGCAAGTAGCATATTTACAGCACAGTGACTGAAAGAGAGTGCAAATGCACAGGAATCAAGGTCAAAGGTGCACCATAATGTGCAGGACAACGGTGACTTTGAATTTAACTTTTAATTCAATGCAGACTTTTCACATAATTCCTTGTAAAATGATTGATAATATGTGTTTTAGCTTTTATGAAACCAATTATAATTGGAAAGAGGTTATACCAATCTGTTCAATGAGAGATGATGGTACTTTATATGTACAGAAATGTGAACAGAATTGAGATTTTTTTTTTTTTATTCCATTCCCTTTATTGATTCTTGATTTTTTTTTAACTTTTTTTTTTAATTATTGTAAACAAATGGGATACATGCTGTTTCTCTGTTTGTAGATGGCGTACAGGCATACCATTTGTGTAATCATAAATTTACATAGGGCAATGTTGTTTGATTCATTCTGTTATTTTTTCCCTTCCCCCCACCCCTCCCACCCCTCATTTCCCTCTATACAGTCCTTCCTTCCTCCATTCTTGCCCCCCTCCCTAACCCTAACTCTGACCCTAATACTAACCCCTCCCACCCCCCATTATGTGTCATCATCCACTTATTAGCTATGTCATTCATCCTTTGGTTTTTTGAGATTGGCTTATCTCACTTAGCATGATATTCTCCAGTTTCATCCATTTGCCTGCAAATGCCATAATTTTATCATTCTTTATGGCTGAGTAATATTCCATTATATATATGTACCACAGTTTCTTTATCCATTCATCAATTGAAGGACATCTATGTTGGTTCCACAATCTGGCTATTGTGAACTGAGCAGCTATGAACATTGATGTGGCTGTATCTCTGTAATATGCTGATTTTAAGTCCTTTGGGTATAGGCCAAGGAGTGGGATAACTGGGTCAAATGGTGGTTCCATTTCAAGTTTTCTAAGGAGTCTCCACACTGCTTTCCAGAGTGGCTGCACTAATTTGCAGCCCCACAAGCAATGTATGAGTGTCCCTTTCGCCCCACATCCTCGCCAACACCTGGTGTTGCTTGTATTCTTGATAATTGCCATTCTAATTGGGGTGAGATGGAATCTTAGGGTGGTTTTGATTTGCATTTCTCTTATTACTAGAGATGTTGAACATTTTTCCATATGTTTGTTGATTGCTTGTAGATCTTCTGTGAAGTGTCTATTCATTTCCTTAGCCCATTTGTCGATTGGATTATTTGCATTCTTGGTGTAGAGTTTTTTGAGTTCTTTATAGATTCTGGAGATTAGTGCTCTATCTGAAGTATGAGTGGCAAAGATTTTCTCTCACTCTGTAGGCTCTTTCTTCGCATTGCTGATAGTTTCCTTTGCTGAGAGAAAGCTTTTTAGTTTGAATCTATCCCAGTTATTAATTCTTGCTTTTATTTCATGTGCTATGGGAGTCCTGTTGAGGAAGTCTGGTCCTAAGCCAACATGTTGAAGCTCTGGACCTACTTTTTCTTCTATAAGATGCAAGGTCTCTGGTCTGATTCCGAGATCCTTAATCCATTTTGAGTTTAGTTTCGTGCATGGTGAGAGATATGGGTTTAGTTTCATTCTGTTGCATATGAATTTCCAATTCTCCCAGCACCATTTGTTGAAGAGGCTATCTTTTCTCCATTGCATATTTTTGGCCCCTTTGTCTAGTATGAGAAAATTGTATTTATTTGGGTTTGTATCCATGTCCTCTATTCTGTACCATTGATCCACCTTTCTATTTTGGTACCAATACCATGCGGTTTTTGTTACTATTGCTTTGTAGTAGAGTTGAAGATCTGGTATTGCGATACCCCCTGCTTCACTCTTTCTGCCAAGGATTGCTTTAGCTATTCTGGGTTTTTTATTCTTCCAGATGAATTTCATAATTGCTTGCTCTATTTCTGTAAGGTACATCATTTGGATTTTAATTGGGAATTGAGATATTTTTGAGGTGGGACAAATAGGAACTGTGTATATGCTTTAGAAATGGATAACAATAAAAGTATATTAATAACATAAGTTATGTATCACTTTTTTAATCAGGTCATTCTACTTGAAGCAAACATAACATGCTAGTTCAAGGGATGAAAAATATTTGGGAAGTAACTTTTTTTAATTTTTAATTTTTTTATTTTTATAGACTGCATTTTGATCCATTGTACACAAATGGGGTACACATTTTCGTTTCTTTGGTTGTGCATTGTATAGTTTCATACCATTCATGTAATCATACATGTACATAGGGTAATGATGTCTATCTCATTCCACCATCATTCATACCCCTACCCCCTCCTCTCTCTCATTTCCCTTTACATAATCTAAAGTTCTTCCATTCTTCTTTCACCGCCACCAACATTATATATCATCATCTGCTTATCAGGGAAAAATATTTGACCTTTAGTTTTGGGGGATTGGCTTACTTCACTTAGCATAATATTCTCCAGTTCCATCCATTTATCTGAAAATGCCATAATATTCTTCTTCTTTATGACTGAACAATATTCCATTGTGTATATATACCACAGTTTCTTTATCCACTCATCTGTTGAAGGGCATCTAGGTTGGTTCCACAATCTAGCTATTGAACTGAAGTTACCTTAACTGTATCCAACTTTCTTCTTTAATATGAATTAAGTTATTTCCTTTAATGGATCATCTTATCTTTGTTGAAACTCATTCCATTCTCTTGTTTCTTTTTTTCTTTCTTTCCTTCCTTCTTTCAAAAAGGAATGAATTTTTAAAAAAAATATATCCCCCCTTTTAAATTTCCTTTTACTCACTTGTTCTAAATGTCTGGCAGACTTTATTACATTGAAGAAATGAAGATAGTTTTTAATTAAAGCACTCCAACTAGCTTAAAATTTAGTAATAGACCCATATTTATTTTGACCACTAAGCTGTCAGACTTTTATTGACCTCATGTAGTAGAGTATCTTCTTCCATCTTTAATCTTGTTGAAACATTATTAAATTTCTATTTTACCACACTATTGTCCTAAGTACAATTACACAAAGAAATACTAGTATTTCTAATTTATTTTGCATATCAGGTCATGTACTTCCAGTGCTTCCTTTGGAATTCAGTTCCTAGTTGTTAAGTTTTAGAAGCGAGCTTTCCTTCAAAACTCACATGTGAAACAGTGCAAGAAGGTTTATAGGAGAAATGATTGGATCTTAACTCAATCAGTGAAATAATCACCTGATGGGATTAATTAAGTGGTGACTGAAAGCAGTTGGGATGTGGCTGGAGGAGGTGGTGCATCAGGGGCATGGCGTGGGCAATATATTTGTATCTAATAAGTGGAGAGCTTTCTCTCTTCTTTCTAATCATCATGTGAGCTGCTTCCCTCTGTCACACTCTTCTGCCATGATATTAAGCCTCACCTTGAGCTCAAGGAATGGAGTCTATAGTCTATGGATGGAGATCTCTGAACAATGAGCCCGCAAATAAACTTTTCCACCTCTACCTTATCCTGGTCAGGTCTTTTCATCATAACAGCAAAATAGCTGACTAAAACACTAAGTGTATTTCATTTATGTAAAACTTACGGAAACTCTTAGGTGAAGAGAATGCCCATTTACTCCATTCCCACCATGAAGAATCTTCAGGGCAGAGATCCTAAGGCTAACTTTATCAAGATTAAGCCTAGCATGTAGAAATCAATGGTAAAAGATAAAATCTTTAGAGATGAGAATCTAAGACACAAAATAAATTTAGGGAAAAATGATTTTCTGTTTCCTTAACTGGACTATGAAAATTAAGTAGTAAAATATAGTGTCAAGATATAGAAATTCTATGTGTGGCCTTTATTCCATAAACACCTGTATGGAATAATGAGAATTATAAAATGGACTTTCCCACCATTTCAAGTAAAGGATATATCCATTGTGTAGAAAATAATAGCTCTAGTAGGAATTTTACTTTTACGTGTTTCACAATTGAAGATCCAAATAGTTTTGCCCGTGGCCCTGATTTCCACTTATAGGTTTGCAGTTACACACTAAAGTTTCATATAAGCATCAAAAAGAAAAATTTGCCTTCTCTTTTCATTAGAGTACACAAGATCTTTGTACTTCACTGTAATATAGAGAACCTACTGCACAATACTAATTTGTTAGTATACTATTGATCTTACGATTGATAATACATTTCAAAACTCAGATAAGAAGAATATGGAGTTTCTCTGTATATTCTAAAATCTGGAATAAATCAGACTATCATGGAACTGTTTACCTGATATATCAGTTTGCTATTGGATGTTCTTTATCAAATTCTGTTTTGGCAAGTTGTTCTAGGTATGACAGAAGAAGGAACATTTCCTCCTTCCTTTGTTACTCTTTTGGTGCAGAGATCTAGGGTGGAGTAATATAAAATGAAACTGTATTGTGAACTACATTTTTTGCAGAATAATTAATATCAGGAAAAGAAAAAAAAAAACAGTTTCTCTAGTACATGCTTTCTCAATGGGGTGTGATATTGTACCAAAAAAGGTAAAAATACAGAGGAGGCAAAACGATCTTATTGTTTTTTTGAAAGCAGATATACATATAGAGTGAATAAAAAGATATATAGTACAGTATATTTGTGCTATGAAAATTCCATTGCAAGGTATAAATTAGGAAAAAGTAAAATTTTTCTCCTTAAGGAAGCATTAATGAAAAAGAATTGAGGAATCTCAATCTAACAAGGCTTAACCTAAATCTAAAATAATCATCACCATCATCATCAAGACTCAAGACTTTCAAGAACCACAACTGTAAGAATTCAGGATAGCTCTCATGAGCAAGCATAGTTCTAATTATTAGACTCTTCACTCAGCCTAGACATTGCAGAACAAACCTACAATTTTATTATAACAAGAAATAACCTTATGAGGCCCCCTGCTGTTTTTTTTACTAGATGGATTACTTTGAGGAAATTCAGTAATTGCATTATATAGTGTCTTCATGTTGAGAACTTTTGAATGAAACATTGCCTGAGTCTCCATCCTGGGGATCATTGTCCTCTTGAGCATCCATTTTGTTGTCTTTTGAACCTTGTGAGTTCTGTAACTGACTCTATTTCCTTCTAGTTTTGTTGGCAATAAAAAACATAATAAAAAAATGTGTGCCCAATGAAAAAATTAAAAAGACTTGAAAATATGCCTGCATTGACCTAACCTTGGTGATTGTATCTGCATTATACCATTTTTTTCTTTGTCTCAGCATTTTCGAGCTAAAGTTTATTTAATTTTAAATAAATTTTGTTATGGTTTATGATAATTGTAATCACTTTTGTAACATGGAAAAGATAAATACAAAATATTTATTTCTACTTTTCAGATTTTCTAAATTTATTTAGGTCCCTTTTGGAATCAAAATTCCAAATGAATAAATGCAGAATTTAATCTAGTCCTTTAATGTTTGTTCTTACTTAATTGTGAGCATCTTCCTTATGAATGTTCAGAATGTGTGTGTGTGTGTGTGTGTGTGTGTGTAACATGCGGTTTTGCATGCATTCTCAGACATAGAACTAAATCAACTTTTAGAAGAAAGAAATCAAAAGAATTTTAAGAGTTTATGACACTGCCCTTTTTTATTTGTGTAATACAATCTAACAAGCAGAAAAATAAATATTCCCCATACAATGCAAACTCATATGCAGAGAGAACTGTAGTTTCAACTACATTAGAAAAAAATGTAGTAAGATGGATACACTATGGCTAAGATGAAAACAGATTTTTAAAAAGAAAGATCTTTCTGTAATTTTTGTTTTCTCAATGTTTAAAGTTGAAATGAAGTAGGTATGTGTGAGCCAGACCTTAATGAAAGCTCAGGGGATTCAGTACTTGCTACTCTTGCTTGTGCAAAAGTACAAATATTTGTACCAAAAAACTTAAAAAAAAAATAATCCTCATTGTCACAAGAGTCTAATATCTTAGTCACATTGTTTAAGATTTGGTGGTCTGTGAGATTGTGAAAAGGAAGATAGAAGTACAGGAGAAGCTGGAAGTTTTAAAGAAAAAATAAAAGTTTGTCAGATTAGATTATCTATCTAGACAAGACGATCACTAGATTAGATTAAAATTTAGTAAAGATAGAGGGAAGGTAGTGTGCAGACAAAGTATTTGGGAATTTTTTGGAACTCAATCAAGTTGATGACTATGTATATTTACAAATTATAAGTAAAATTTGACACTGTCTTTAGAATTTTATTTAGTTAATTTTATTGTCTGTTTTCTAATTTAAACAAAAGTTCTTCTGGAAACTTTATTGATCAACAGGAAAACTCTATTGGGAATCAGTTTCCTAGGAGCCAGAGAGTTGCTATGTCATATAGATATTATTAGGATATAGAATATTTAATTAATCAATGTCCTTAAGACACACATGTTCACTGAAATTTGCAAATGGTTCAAAAGAAACATATTTAATAGTTACAAATATTAGGTGCTTAAATATACGTCTCTTAACATTTCTCTGTGAACATAGTAAGCAGTAGCGATGCTTACTGAATGGACACCCCAAAGGTTAGCTCAAATTGCAATATACATATGGCATAGGTTGAGGTTTTACTAATGCAAATTTGAATATCAGTAGTATTTTAACTACAGTTCTGAAATTCAGTGTGGTAATCATGTTCATATTACTTTCAGAATAGAGTTTTAATATATATTGCCGTACTAGTTAATTTGCTAAGAGCATCCCTTAAGTTGTTAGAACAAGAAAAAAACTGCATTTTTTCAGTATTTACAATAATTTTCAATTCTTTTTCTCTGTTAAAATGTGTTGTGTCCTTGAACATATTCTAAAAATTTCCAAATGCTTTAGTGTTTGTAGAAAAACTAAAGTTTTATTCATGGAATAGAGTTTTATGTCATGCAAAGATATAAAATGTTTTGATAGCACCTGTTCTTACTGTTTTATAACTGAAATAAAATCTACTTTGCTGTGAAGCCACCTAAAATGCTAACTAGATAATAACTTCACTTCTAAATATCACAATCATGAGAAAAGTAGTGATTTTACATTCATAACTTATAGTATAAAAAAAGAAATGACTAAAATATCAGATGTCTAATAATGTCTTATTTGAAGAAAGAAAATTATAGGCATTAGTGTTTGAAGAACTTATAAGTAGTAATATATGAAATACAATCTCACATGAAATTAAAATAAATTAATGCTATGACTGCAGATTTTCATATATATGAATATATATGTAGTTTAGGCACTAGAATATGAATATTATAAAGATACAATAAAATATTTTCAATATGATTTCATTTTTGTTTCAGTTTATGCAGAGGAACAGCATACCCCAGAATGAAAGAGATGCTTCACAACAGCAGCCTACGGTATCCTTTATCTATTAAATCTCTGCCTCTGCCTTTGCTTACATGTTATTAAAGGGTTGTTGTCAATATTAAATAAGATATCACTGTCTCTGACAATGTCCGCTTATTAAATGCACTTCTTTCCCCTTCTATAATAACATTAATTTACTCAAGAAGCCGCTGTTTGACTGCTAGACTATAATTTGTACTATAGTAAATTCAATGAATGAAACTTTTCTTTAGTTCTGAGAAAAGAAAGAGTTTCTTAATTTTTCATTACGTTATTTTAGCTACTTATTTTCAGATAAAATAGTATGTAAATATGATCAATATATAACACTACATGTTATTGAGCCAAATTCACAACAAAATTTTTACATTGGTTACATACCCTCCCGATGGTAGAAAGTGGAAGGAAACAAGTCACATTGATAACATTTCTAAAATCAGAAACAGATCCTAAATTAATCACTCTGTTCTGGCCTTTTGTGGGAAATGACAGAGAATTGGGTAGGAAAGGAAACATGATGCAGAAAATTCAGCAATACAGGTCGACCATCATGCCAGCTACAGTGGAATCTGGAGAGTAATTCCAAGCAAAAATTCTGAAAGTGGCAAGAATGTAGGACAGTACTAGTAGGCAGAGTTAGGAATCTGGTTTATTTATATACATTAACTGGAAAGTGAATAGGCTGAGGTAGAACAGTAACTCCAAAACATGGTCAGCATCTTGAGGACAGATCAAGGGAGGAAGGGTAGATGCTGCCTGTATTAGTCAGGGTTCTCTAGAGGAACAGAATCAACAGGAAGTATAATTGTAAAAGGGGGATTTATTAGATTGGCTTATAGGACCAAAAACTGGATAGTCCACAATGGCCATCTGCAGACTGGAGAACTGGAAGAACCAGTAGCTGCACAGTACAAGAGTTGGAAACCCCAGAAAAAGAGGGATCAACAGTGCTACCCTTGTCTGAGACCAAGGCTTCTGGAAACTACCTGAAGAATCACTGGCATAGTCTGCTTTGGAAGAGTGAAGAAGTAAGAGTCTCAACATTCTCAGATGATGGAAGCAGCAATCAAGAACCCATTCAAGAAGAGTAGAGCTTGCATCTGCATCACTTCCTTATTCTTCTGACTTTTATTCCATCCAAGCCACCATCATATTGGTCAGTGCTGCGCATGCTTAGGGAGTCTCCAGTTCACTATCAGTTCACTATCCCACATTCCAATCATTCCTAGACACCCCCTCATTGACACACCCAGAAGCCTCTTCTTAATTATGAACACCTCTTAATCCAATCAACCTGAGGATTCAAATTAACCATTACACTGCCTTGTGCAGATCACACTGACTTCTGCTGAAGTGTTTAAAGATATTGGTGTAACATTGACCACATCTGTTATCTTATTTAAAAAACAAAAAACAAAAAATCCACCAAGTATTTTATAGCATGGAGGTAGTTATTTCTTAGCCAGAGTAATTTTAATATACTATGTATACTTCTTTACAAGGAACCCATTTCCACAAACAATGCCATTAATCCATTCAGGAACTCAGAACACTCAGAGTCTAATCGTCTCTCATTAGGCCAAATTCCTAATGATGTTGATTTGGGGATTAAATTTCTATCACCTGTTTAGTGGAGGACACATTCAAACCACAGCAGCCCCTGTCTTTAAATCTCTGTGAATAGGATAGAAACCAAACTTTTCCCCATGAGTTCTCAAACATACATGGGCACAGGTGACCCAATCACTTTGATCAGTCTCATCCTTACCTTCTTTTAATGCTTCCTCAAAGCTCAACTGCTCATGCCAGTGCTAAAAACTGTTTTGACTTTTTTCTTTTCTTCACTTTTTAATTTTTATTGGTGATTGGATCTATTCCAGGACCTTATACATGATAGGCAAATGCTGTACCACTGAGCCACTGAGCTTTTCTCTCAGCTCCTCTTTCACCTTCTGTTTTCGCTTGAGTTTAGTTCTGTCCTTGTCTTGAATAGTCTTTCTTGACTGTTTCAATTGTCCAGTGAATCTTTTTCTTTGTTAGATCTGAAAGAGACATATAACTTGTTATGGCAGAATAGAGTAGGAATCAGGGACCAGCTTTGATGTGGGTAATGTCTGAGTTCACTATTCACACACCGGATGACTTTTTAAACAAGAAAGGATCTTTCCCTTGCAGGAATCTAATTTCTGGTTTCTTAATTTTACTGAAAAAGTTTTTTTTTTTTTCAGTTTAAAAAAAATTATTGCTTAATTCCATCCCAATAACTGTTCTCAAACCTTTTGAATTATTTTTAATTTTTGAAGTTTCTTTGATACTAGCAACAGTATATATTCATCAGGATGCATGCATTTATCTTTCTAGTATTTATTGGAAAATTAGAAATTAATACTCTGGCATTCTAATTATGCTACCAAGAAATTTTATAGTAAGAAGTGATCAAAATAATGCTCTCACAATTCTGACAGAACTGAATTTTGAGAGAATTATAAACTTTCTTCCAATTTAAAATGCCTTATTTAATATGAGTTGAGTTTCATTTCCTAATAGATATTAATGACAATAACTTTGATGCTAAGAAAACATTCCATGCTTAATTTATTAAGAGGTTTAAAAAATATTAATAGACAAATGTACATATAGATTTTGTATCTTATCTACTAACACATAAACCTATATTGACACGTTTATATTTTTTTCTGCTTGACATACATAGTCATGCCATTTCTTAGTTTTATTATGTTCCTATATTGTGAAATTAAAATTTACTTTTCTATGATCTATATGAACACAATGTTTTTCATAATTTCTCCCATAATAATCATTTCATTAGAATTGTCTTCTTGAAACTCATAAATTAATTCAGTTAACCTATATTTTTAGAAGCAAAATAGTATAAAGAAAGGAGGAAGTCTTGGTAAATCTTAGTCTTTGCACATATCTTACAGATATTAAACACATTATAAAGGAGAGACAATAAACCATCATTTTCCATATGTACCATTTAAAGAGAGTTAGAAATCAGTATTAACTGAAATTCATATGTAATGAAGTATTCTAAATGAGTAGAGCCATACAATAACATGTTGCCTCAAAGAGCAGTTGTAAATTTCATGGAAACGAAAATGAGGATACGTGGGGCAGGTAAGGGCAGAACACACATAAAAACTCTCTCAAAATTTCCCCAAGTGGGAAAATGCTGAGAATAATCTAAGATCTGGTGGTTTTAAAACACTGGTTGCTGTGGAAATGAAAAGTAATGTTAAGAAGGACCTGCATCTAGAAATGAAGGAAATGGTTTCCTGAGAAGTGGCACCTTCTGGAGACCATAGAGGAAGTAAAGAAAGAAAAAGTGAAAATTAAGGACCTTGAATGGAGACACTAAAAAGAATCAGAAAATCAGAAAGGACTAAGCCCTCCTTCTCCAAAAAGTTATTAATTTATTGATTAAAATGTATATCATTATATACATTCATATACATTATATACATTCATATACATTCATATTTGATGAAGGAAACAATGGCATTTCATGTAAGGGGAAAACAATGAATGATATCTATAAAAAGATACTATCCCACTCCTCAGTCTATACCCAAAGGACTTAAAATCAGCATACAATTATGATGTAGTCACATCAGTGTTCATAGATCAATTCACAGTAGCTAAATCTGTAGAACCAACCTAGTTGCCCTTCAGGAGTTGAATGGATAAAGAAACTGTGGTATATATACACAATGGAATATTACTCAGATTTAAAAAAGAATGAAAGTATGGCATTTATGGTAAATGGATGGAGTTGGAGAATATCAGGCTAAGCAAAATAAGCCAATCCTAAAAAATGAAAGGTCAAATGCTTTCTCTGAAAGATAATGGAATGAGACAGACATTATTACCCTATGTACATGTATGATTGCATAAAGGTGTGACTCTGCATCATGTTCAACCAGAGAAATGAAAAGTTGTGCTCCATTTGTGTACAATCAGTCAAAATGCATTCTGCTGCCATGTATAACTAATTAGAACAAATTAAAAAAATAAAAAAATATACTAAGTAAACAAAAGATCAAGGTATTCCACATTATAAAGTATTCATTAAAAAGCAATCATAATGAAGATACACACTATGACATATTTCTTTTGCAGAATAAAAAGAATAAAGATTCAAATGAATAAAATCAGGAAGATGTAAAAACAAATTGTGGAGAGAAAAATTATTAGAGTCATATTTTGTTTTTTGAATGGGGAAAATTTCTCCAACATACATATAGTTAACACCTCTAGAAAAGAAAAATAATAGGATAGAAATGATATTTATATGATAACCTAAGAAAATTTTCAGGAAAAAAATGACCCTTGAACCAATGAAATGGGCTCATCATGTCCTAAAAAACTATGATCACAATGACAAACTATGAGACATATGCTAATTATATGTCTTGAATCCAAGGAAAAAATTTTAAAAATTGAAATAAAAAAACAATCAGTTTTGTCCAAACTACTCAACAATGGCATATAAATGAGACTACCTGTACTTATATTTTCAAAAATCTCAAGGAAATATATTATAAACCACAGTTTTGTATGGAGTCAAGTTATCCTTCAAATATCAAGTCCATCAAATATCAAGTACAATGATTATAAATGCACAAAAATGTGGAGCTAATCATACACAAGAACTTTTCAGAGAAACCTACTAGTAGAAGAATTTCATCTAAATATTATGTGACTGATAGGTCTTTGCATATATTCTGATGAAATTATTCAATACATTTAATCATGCTAAGACAAAGAAAGAGGTCAATATTTATATGAAAAAAAATGTTCAACATCTTTGGCCATCAGGAAAATGCAAATCATGACTACACTGAGATTCAATTCACCCCTTTCAGAATGGCTATCATCAATAATACAAAAACAACAAATTTCGGTAAGAGTATGAGGGAAAGTAACCTTTATTCACCAGTTTGTAGGAATATAAATTAGTATAATCACTATGGGAATCAGTACCAAAGCTCTTTCCAAAACTAAAAATAGAACTACTTTATGATCCATCTATTCTATTCCTGGGTACATATCCTAAGGAAATAAAGTCAGCATACCTTAAAGATATGTGTACACCCACTGCAGCATAATTCACAATAGCCAAGTTAGGGAGTCAGCCTAGGTGCCAGTCAACAGATGAAAGAATAATGAAAATATGATATATACACAAAATGAAGTATTATTCAGTTGTGGAACAATAAAATCATGTCATTTTCAGGAAAATGGATGGAACTGGTGATGATTATGTTAAGTGAAAAAATCCAAAGCCAGACCCCAAAAGACAAGTAGCACTTTTTTCTCTTACATGTGAAATCTAGGGGAAAAATTTACAGCAGCATGAAAGTAGAAGGGGAGGGAGGTTATTAGAAAAGATAAAGGGGATCAGGGAGGTTGGATAATGAGAGGTGAAAATACTCAAAATCTGTTAAATGCATATACAAATAGGCCACAAACATATTATTCTGTATAATTAATATCCATCAATAAAAACAAGAGAAGAGTGTGTTAACATTATACACTCAGACCAAGTAGAAATAGAACAACTAAATATATTGTAGGAGTGAAGGGCAAATTTAAAGAAGCTCATCAATAAATTCTAAGGAAATAGAAGGGTGTGGTGGCACACACCTATAACCTTAGTTACTTGGGAGTATGAGACAGGAGAGTCCACTCTAGCTCACAAGTTCCAGACCATCCTGGACAATATAGCAAGACCCTGTCTCAAAAAAATGAATAAATAAATTCCAAGGAAATAAATGGAAGAAACTACAAATAATCAGCATTTAATGCCAATAAAGAGAAAACAAAAATATAGATCACAACAAAATATAAAAAAGGCATAATTACATAGAAAATTATTCGAAAATGTAATGGAAAATAATGAAAAGTAACAATAAAAGAGTTATTTTTTAAAAAAACCAACAAACCAGATAGAAAAACCAGTAATTATAATGATCAGTACAGTAAATATGATATAAAACTTAGCCCAAAAGTAGCAATCACATTCAAATATATAAATATATATAATTTACTGTTGTAATACATTTTTGTGGTACTGGAAATTGAACCCATGTGTACTGTATCATGAAGCTATATCTGCAATCCTTTTTTATTTTTTATTTTGAGACAGGGTCTCACTAAATTACTGACAGAGGCTTACCTCAGACTTGCAATCCTCCTGCCTCAGCCTCCTGAGTTGCTGGGATTAGAGTCAAGGGTCACTTCGCCTGGCTATTATTGTACTTTTTAAATGTCACAAAGGAAAATGCAACTCAAAGCTATGTAAAAGATAAACAAGCAGCAAAACAAAGTTATTAAGAAAAGTTAAAAGAAAGTAAGGTGGAAAAGTATACCAGCAAATGTGAATTAAGAAAGCAAGATTATTAGTAAGTATGAAGGACCTGAGATTTTTACCCTACTTGAAAGTTAACAAATTATCTTACCAGATTTCATTCCTGTTGACAGAGGACACTCTCAGATTAGAGACAAAGAGCTTTTTCACTCATGCCAGCAGACAATTAATGTTTACATCTATTCCTCCTTGCTTCTCAAGTCCCACAAGAAGCTTGGTAGGGTAAGCAGGTGAATGCTGACCATGAAATGGATGTGATTCACAGCTTAGAAATTCTGAATTTAGGAAACTGACACTTTTAAAATGAGTTGCAAACAAACCTGCCTGACATTTGCTTTGGAAAGAGACACATTCATTATACTAGACAGTAAACAAATCAACCCTTTGCTCTAAAAACAGACACATTCTCTATCATTCAAAGCTATTTACTGTACAAACACACGGTTTTAATTGCCTCATACTCACCCCATTGGTGAAAGAAGAATTTCTGCTCTAGGGATGAAGGGATAGCCAAACAGACAATAACCAACAGATGAGATTGACAGCAATTTACTAATCACGTTTACTCATAACTTCTGGATTGACTTGCAGGACCAGGGAGTGGTTGCTATTGGGAATATAGCAAACAAACAGAAGCTATGGGCGACTACCTTTGTAATATCAAGAGAGTACGAGGACCCCTATTTTCTATGGGAAATTGTGATTGGCTTGTTGGAAAAATTTTGTGTGCTGGAAAGGTACTGAACACAACGATTTTCTGATAAGCAGGGCCTGTACAAAATCACACGTTATGGAAGATTGTTTGGCTAGAGAAGCTCTATTGTGAGAGCAGAATGGGAAAAGAAAGCATTCAAAGCCTTCCTCTTCCCCAGATGTCAAAGCAACACATAATATAGGGCTTCAGTTTTAGATTTTACAGCATACATCCTTGAAAAGTTAGTCCAACTGGAAATGCTGGGACTCACCTGTAATTCCAGGGATTTGGGAGACTGAGGCAGAAGCCTTGCAGATTGGTAGCTAGCCTCAGAAACTTCATGAGACCATTGTCTCAAATTAAAAAATGAAAAGGTCTGGGGATGATGCAGCTCAGTAATCGAGAATGCCTGGGTTCACTTCTCACAATTCTGGGGGGAAATATAAGAGGTGGGAAGCTGAGGGAGGATTGTTTGCTAGGCATGCAGAAACCTGAGACCCTTGGAGGAATGGGCTCTAAAAGGGATCAAGTCATTATGTCAGGAAATAAAACTCAGATGCTTAAGCATGAAGCCTAAAAAGGTAACATTTTATATTAATAAGGTCATAATTCATAAGGGAAATATAATATTTGTTTCCTTATACTTAATTACACAAACTTCAGATGTAAGGAAAAATAAAAGAAACACAGAAATAAAAATAATAAGAAACTGAACACAATCCTTTCTAGCCTAGAAAGGTCAATTAAATAACAAAACCAAAAAAGATAATGAAAATCAAAAGCAATAAGCTACATACGGTATATCAACTTTTACCCTGCAGTAATGAGCCATATACCTATTCAATATTTAAGGAAATTGTAAACACACACACACACACACACACACACACACACAGTTTCATAATTGAGAAATAACACACAGCATCTGGTAATAAAGCAATAATACCAGAAATAGTTAATAAAAGGAAAAAACCATAAATGTTTTTCAGCTGAGACTTGAAAAGACTTTTATTTTTTAAAGTCTTAGGTGAAAGGGAAAAGCAAATTAAACCCTTTATTACATTCGAGTTTCAAATCCCCTTGAGAATATTGTTACATAGTGATCTCTTAAGTTTTTCATTTTCTGATACATATTTTAATAATTTTTACTAGCTCAAATTTGACAAATGCATTTGTTTTATGGTTCTATTGAAAACAAAAAATAAATTAACCTTTTCAAGAGTTTGTTAGATTTATTAATTCTAATATTTCAGTTTTCTAACCCATTAATTTATGATTTCAATGTTATTGTTCTTTCTGCTTTGTAAAAATGAGGAAATACAAACTTCAATTATAGAATATTTTCAGATGCTATAATTAAAGGAACCTTGTATGATCCATTTTTCCATGCTTAAATAATAGAATTCCATGCTATCACAATAGAAATATGTCAAATCAAGGATGGGGAAGGAAATTGAAAGATTTAGGTATGATGCTCAAAAAACAAATACAAGAAACTGAGGTATTAATAACAGACATAGTAGATATTAAGGCAAAGCAAATTATTAAAAATAAAATTTATTTTATAATAAAAAAATTTAACAGATATACAAGATGAAATAATAATACACGTTTGCCCTCTGCTGCCTTATCATATTTTTTTCCAAATTAAAACTAATTTTTAATCTTGAGTTTTTGGTATACATATTTTATTTTCTTTACTAATTTATGTTTATGTCTATTATTTCAAAATTATATTTCTCTGTGTGCACAAATACAAGCTATGGTACAATTTCTTCTATTTTTCTTTAGTGGAAATAAATCTGTTTGAATCTAGACAAAAGTATTTTTTTTATTTTATATAGATTTTCTGTTTTTTCTTGTACAAGTTTTTGAAAAACACATTCTTTCTCCATTAAACTAGACTCTTCCTGAGTCTATGATCTTCTGCTTTATTCTGATTTCCATGGTGGCATACCTATATAAGGAAAAATGATTTGATATTAAAGGAATAAAGAAGGATATGTGCCAAACCTTGGATGAACACTAGAAACAATATACTAAATGAAAGAAGATGATCATAAAAAGCCACATTGTATTTTTATACTTATGAGAAATACACGGATCCACAGAAATAAAAAGTAGATTACTGATTGCCATGAAACAAGGAGAAAAAAAAATGGTAGTGTTTACTAAGGGGTACAGAATTTTTTTTGGAAGTATAAAATAATTTTGAAATGAGAGTTGTGATGATTTCAAAAATTTGTAAATAAACTGAAATCAGTAAATTATACACATTAAAAGGATAAATTTTTTTTATTATGTGACTCATACCAACTGTATCTCAGAAACACTGCATGCTTATACCGTAGATGGACAACCAAATACGAAGAAATCAGTTCCTATTGCACCAGTTTCTGGAATCTTAAATCACATTTTCGCAGATAATACAGATTTAACTGAGTCTCCCTGAGAAAGAATGTAATAGGGCCCCAAATACATGCAATAGATAAACCACTGTTTAAAAGAAAAAAAAAAAAACTTTCATCCTCTTACTACAGTAAACGTACACTAGAAGAAAGGCAATATTCAGACATGTTGAGGGCCGTTACATGAAGCATCAGTTGTGACTCAATAATCCTACATGGTCCCTTATTAAAAAGCAAGCTAAGGGAGGTTAAATCCTCCCCAAGTCTATTGCAGTGAGTCTGCTGGGTTCATACTACTACACCTGGTTATTTTGTTGATCCTATATTGAAATAAGATAGTTAGAACTGGCCGAGTTCACACAATGACTGTTTTATTTACAGTCTGCTTTCTGTAGGAAAGGTTAAGATGAAGCTCCTGTGACTACTTCTCTGATCTTACTCAAGATTATAAATCAGAAAGAGTATTACATCACTACTGGAATTACACAGTCTACCACTCTTTCAAAGACTAATGAGAACTGATGCACTTGTGTTTTCCCTGCACAAATCCAGTGAATTACATCAGATGATATATACTTTCTTAAACTTGTGCCCACGCTCTATTTTTAGTGAATCAGATCAACAAATCCTGTGACACTAAACATGCGGCTACTGAAAGGGCATATGTGTTATTTTCAATCCCCATCATTAGTGAGGATAAAAATACAAAATCACTTTTATGTGGCAAGAACTGCAGTACACACTTGCCACCTTTGCTTTGTAACTATGGTGACTGCCCCCCTTTTGCTGAAACAACATAGTCCCAGGGGTCTTGATCATGTTGCTCCGTAGACTCTCACAATAATTTTATTTTATTGATACCATGTTGTCCAATTCTGCTGAATAGGAAATAGATTAACATGCTGAATGTCCATGGAATTAAGTTCCCACCACAGCATCAGAGAGAAACTGTAATAAGACTGAGAATAAACCTCTATACCAGCAACCCTGCCACCTACTAACTTTGAGATTTTCCCTGTTGGTAGACCAGTGGTCCAATGGTTCAGTGAGTATCAAAGTAGAAAATGAATTTAATTGTGATTGTTTTGAAGACAGAGTTTCTACATGAGACGAGAGTAAAAGGGCAGCTATGTCTTAAACTCAGGAGGTCCACTATGGCATTCCCTGTTTCATAGTCTGTGATAACCTTGGATTGGTAGATATCAAAATACCTGGCAGCAAAAGCAGTGAAAACAAAGACTTGGGCCTTTCAGGATGGACTGTCACGATCAATCCACAAGGTCAGCATCCTAAATAAACTCCAGTATTCGATAATGACAGGAGTGAAGAAGGGAGATGACAAGACAGGTTCCAGAAGAAATACTATTTGTTTTAACAGCCTTCCTAAAAAAAAAAAGAATTTTATAAAGGTTGGGCCTGACCAATATTTCTAAATATCCTACAGAGTAGATTTATTGGGACCTGAAAGGATATGAGTGATGAGTAGAATGAAATGTGGTCAATATTTTTGGCTACCTGATAGCACATTCTCTTAATCAGCAATGACTTTAAGTTTTAGACACTGGAAAGTCCTATATGAACAAGAACTAAAGCGGATAGCATCTCACCTCAATTGTTGTTCACAAATTTCAGTTTTCTGCCACAGGGCTTTCTTGGAGCCTTGGGGGTCCACCAGGCTTGAAGGTGTTAGCAATCTGGTAGATGCAGGAAAGTTAGTTTTTTCCTGGCATAATCTTCAAACTATGTGAACTAAAGCTGGTAGATAAGTGCTTCTTCTCTATCTTTTCAAAAGATAACTACAGGAATTATACTTTCTCTTTATCCTAGATGCTAATGGAATGCAACTTATTTTTAAAGGAATAATATCAATAGAATATCTCCATTTTGTTTTTTTCCGCTTTTGTAGTGCTTTACACAGAGTATTATGAAGAGCAAGTAGCTAGTTACAGAATGTACATATGAAACAAGGGTCCAGTTTAAATTGCTAAGTAATGTCTTTATGTGCAACGGTAGCATTCATAAGTGTGATGTGATGGTTATGGTGAAAATGTATAAAAACAGCTTTTCAAATAAATTATCCATTTCAAACTGTAAATAACATTTCATAAATATAAGGGTTGGCTGCTCTTATCAAGGCTACACATCCTTCATACTACTGGGATTACATAATTTGCTGTGTTTCTCTCATAAAAAAATGTTTGCTCTTGTAACTGATTTAAAATATTTTTAATATATAATATATTGAAAAAAGGCAATTATATTACTTCAATGTTACATATGTTCAATAAGCATTAAAATATTTCAGAGTTATGCTAATATTTGTTAATCAGTGATTTTCTATTTTATATGATATTTAAAACATTTAGGATCAAAATGAAAATAAGGTTAAAAATAAATTTGAAACAAGCATTATTTTACTTATGTTAAATCTGGATATTCAGGTTCAAATATAGAGCAAATAAGGCTGCAGTAACCCATGGGTGGGAAAGGAAAATGTGATGCTGGTACTCGGCAGTAGAGATGTTGGAAATGAAATGTGCACATTGCAGGAGGGGTAGCCAGCAGACCCAACGTTGGTGTTTGAATACAACTTTCACCTTCAACACAAAGTATCTTCCAAAAGGAATTTCCAGAAAATGACAGGTCTTCACTTCAGACAGATGATCACATATTGTCTGTACAATTTTTATCTACATGAAACAGAACTAAAATCAGTGATGAGGAAGTTTGAAAGAATTTTATCAGCACTGTCATAAAATGAGATCTTATTCAGCACTGTCTCAACTAGAATTGAGATCTGAAATCCAATCAGATTACTGAAGGGCAGGCCCAGCTGCATCAGTCAAACTGAACTGGTTTTAGAAGAATGTTGCAATATAGAAGACATGAAGTATATCATCTTTTTAAAAGAAATTTAATTTTCAAATAATGTATTGGAGCAAACTATATAAACCCATTTGTCTGTGGATATTCTCTCCATTTAAGATTAGCTTACACACTTTTCTGGATATGTGAATAGATAAGACTCAACATAAACTAGACTAAGGAAAATACACTCTTTCCATATATTAAAATAATTTCCATGTAATTCTTATAAATTTATAAGTGGTTTTATAGCCCAAGCATGACAGGAGAGGTACATAGGCATACAGTGATTGAATAAGTTTGGAATAGGGAGTGAATATGCAGTATCTTTAATAGTTCAGGTAAAAGTATTGAGTTTATTTCATGAACTAAGGAGAAAATATTCCCCATTGACTAGAAAAAGTATTCGATTAAAAAAAGAAACTATGCAAACTAACTGGTAAAGAAAAACAAATGTGTCTGTTAATATTTAACTTAAAATATCTTCTGATTTTGTTATTTTTCATTTGAAAGTTTTCCTAAGTTACTACACTATAACGAGACTTTCTTGATCTTCTTTATAATATATCTGGCAATGGTTAAAAATGTGAATTGCTTAGTTAAAACATTGAACATTAAATTTAATATAAAACATATCCAACCTGTAAAGAGCTACCATAGCTCTACATATTCATAGCTAGTAGAGTTTATTTTAAAATTATAAGTTTAAGTGCCAAGTTCATGTGTACAGAACTGAAAAGGACTTTTTGTTTATTACCTTAAGGATCATCCCACAACTATAGCAGCTATTTGTTTAGAAAACAATACTTAGGTAACTACTTTTTTTGTGATTTAAAGAAAAATTGGATTTCTCTTCCAATGAAAAGAATATTAATTTATTTGTTGAACAAAGGAGAGTATAAATTTCACCTTTACATTTTTTATAGGCATCTTCTCATATTTGCTCCTGGTAAAATATTTAAATTTATTAAAATAAAATACATAGTATAAGTTCATTTTAAATTTTCATTTAATTCAAGTCACATTATGTAATCATCAAATACTTTAACTTCAAGTTATATATTTATTTTGTTGTACTTCACCCACCCATAAATATTTTTAGGTAGTATTTATTACTAATAGTAAGTGTTGTATAAATAAAAGATTGTTTAAATCTTCCTATTATTCTTCATTCTGTAAATTAACTATAAGTTGTTTTAATATCAATAGTAATATAAATCTCTTAAAAATTACTTCATAGAGACCATGATGTATAGGAAAACAATCCATATACCTAAGGAAGTTCAGGAAAATGTCATAACTTTGAATGTATCAATAACAGGATGTGTGCAGAAAATATAACTTTGAAGATGAAAACTAATAAGTTCTTAATAACTGACACCATAACTATCTTGAACTAGGGAGTTTAAATAAATGTCTTTATGGAATTAGCTAATTATACACCATGATCTATAGATAGGCTTGGGAAGCTTTATATTTGACAAGTTGTCAAATAATATAGAGACATATTTACATACTCTCTGAGCCTCAAAATGTAGATTCAAACAAAATCACACTGACCAAACTCTAATATATCATAACCAAACTCAATTAAGGAATAGGCATCCATTGAACTCTAGAAAATTTTTACAGAAATGTATTTATTCCTTTGATTTTTCATCTTTTAATGCTATTTTATTATTTAGTACAGTACAAAAATATAACTGTTATGTATGATAAATAATACATGATGATATATTACATGCATATCAAACAATATAAGTTACAATGTTAGTAGTAGATAATATGCTTTATGTATAATGTATTAGTGGTATATGATGTATATTATATATGTACATAAAATATATAAATATCATCATGTAATATATCATTATCTTGTATGTTATAATAACATCCATTATTTACAAGTCCATTTCATTTATACACTGTTTTCACATATGCCATTTCATTTGCTACTAACAACTTTATTATTACAACCAACAGGTAATCATAGTTGCATCTCCAATGATACATCTGTCAATGAATGACAATTGCAGCCTCTGTTGATTATTTTCTCATGTTAACATATTAAGAAGGTCGAGGTGGAGTGTTACCCTTCTGAGGAGAAAATTAAAGTCCTAAGAAGGTGTGGGGTGAGATGGAAGGCAGAAATATATCCTCACACTTCCTTTAATCTCTTCCTAACAACCTAGTCATTCCAAGGAAAGGCAAAAGCAGGAATTGTGGCCACTGTGAACTGTTGGGGTCTTTAGCCCCCTTGCTCTTCTCAACCAGGGACAAGGGAAGGGAGCACTCCCCAATAAGGCCAGACGGGGAAAGGTAGGGCCGACTGACTGCTGTCACCCAGCCCTCTCCACAGAGGACAATCAGACACATCAGGGAGACCAGTCACAGCAGGAACTCGTTTATTGAGGAAGTCACACAGCTTTTATGTGGGGTGAAGGCTAGGCGGGAACCAATCAGCTTAAAGGTCAGCAAGGGGGGCGGGCGGTGTTCACACAGGCGAGAGTCCCATAGGTCTATCTGGCAAGCACAAGCTGATCACGTTCAGGGAACTGTTGTTAACCAATCCCTGAAGATGGTCCGATTTATTTTCATTAACTTTTGAAACCACCTTTGAGGCCTTGATCTTGCTCACTCGCCAGGGAGTAAGGAGTCAGCCTGAGTTAGTTAACGTGTCATTAGTCCCAACAGTGAACGGGCAGAGAAGATATTATTTTAATTATGAGGAAACAAAAGCTCATTGAAATTTAAATTATTTGTTAACATTTCATACAAGTCACGTAAATGGTGAAAGACTAAACACATGGTATTTTTATGTGTTTGTGAGGTGTAATGTGGTGTTCTGATTCATGTATACAATGGATAATGATTAACTCAGATCGGTTAGCATTTTATCATTTATTTATGTTGAATAAATTTAAATTCCTCTCTTCTGACCTTTTGAGATATATAATCTATCATTGTTAATTATAGGCACTCTATTGTGCCAAAAAATACCATAACTTAATCTTCCTATCAAACAATAATATTGTACCCATGATTGATTTTCCTTGTCCCTCACCCCTATTCTCCCAGTCTCTGGTAACCACAGTTCTGCTTCCAAATTCTACAAGATGAACTTCTTTAGATATCCTAATTTTAAGGAAGAAAAATCAGGCCATAGATGATAAAGTAAGGTTTAGTAATGACAGTATTAAAATCAATAAGGACAATATTTCCTCTTCTTTTTCACTTTACTTTTCCAAAAGCAGAAGCATAAATATATACTATAATGAATATTTTATTTAAAGCTAGATCTTTCCTTTTCTATTGGTAACGTGAGGGAGATGAAGAAATCACTTGCACATTTTTTTATATATGAAATTACTAGGATGTAATTAAAACAATTACAAAAGTTAGGTTAAATTTCATGAAATTGTCTAGAGAATAATTTGCTCTACTCATTTTAAAAGTTCCAGTAATTCACAATATGAATAGAGTACAGATGTATTTCCCATTAAAAGATCCTTAGAAGTATTTCAATATTTCAGAGAGTCATATTGCATGAATTCAGAACTTATATGGACTAAACATTTGTGTCTTCAAAATGCATATGTTGAAGACATAACCCCCAGTAAGCCTGCATTTGGGTGGGACCTAATCTGATGGATTTGGTGTTCTCAAAATGTAACGCAGGGGGTACATGCCACCTCTCTTTAGCTTACTCTCTCTCCCTTCACCCATATTTGCACACACCCAGGAAAGGCCTCCTGAGGATCCAGTGAGAAAACAGTTGTCCACAAGCCAGGAAGTGAGCCCACGACAAAAACTATTTGGTCAGAACCTTGATCTTGGGCTTTGAATTGTCAGAACAGTGATAAAATAATGTTTTTGAATCATAGACAATTTAATACAAAAGCTTTTTGAGCTTTGTGAAAATTAAATGTTGCTTGCAGTTTCATTATTTTAAAAATAGCAAATAAGTTCGTATTTTACCTTGATTAAATATGTATTATAATAGAATTTTAAAAACAGAGATCTTCACTGAATAAAATAAGTTAGATGGGTTTATAATAACAATAGAACACACCAATTAAAAATGTGCTAAGAACATTAAAACTTGAATGACAAAACCATGATTTTCCAGAGTCCTTGTATATTTAACAAATTTAATGAGAATCAAAATATCTTGGTCGAGTGCTCTTACTTACCATGCATGAGGCCTGAGTCCAATTTCCAGAAACACAAAACAAAACAAAATAATAAAAGAAAGAAAAAGAGAAAAAATATTACATTATATAATTTGTTATAAAAAATAAATGTTTATATATAAAATGTGAAAAAAAAGGCTGTTAGCTGATCACCAAAATCACTTCTTTTTCTATGCATAAATGCAGTTATTTCCCAGTCATATGCAGTTAGGTTTTCTCAAATGTTTAGTTTCTAGTCAAAGATAGTAAAAGAATGTGGATAATAAAAAAATGAACTTTACTTCAAGTTTGGCCCAGAGACATTCTCAAACATAATTCTCCTTTTATTTTCCCCTCTGCTTGGCTCCATGTGGAGTACCACACATACTCAAATATCATGTTAGGCATGTGCTGCCAATTATATAAACTACAAGATGATTGAATATAATATTATTCATCAAATATGGGAAAGTAAGAAATCATTCAAAACACATAAGAATTTGTGGGTCCCTGTATTATTGCTTGAAGGAGAGCTATTCAATTAGACAACCTACCTTGAACTTTTTGAATGTACAATACCTAATTTTTGTGTGTGTGCAATATATTGAGATTGCAAAGATCAGAATCTAATGTTTTTTTCAGTAGTCAAATTGTAATAAAATTGTGTTAGATAAAGAAGATTACAAATATTTGTTGATGTTTTGTGGTTACGAATTTTTTTATCGAACTAGATTTCTATAAATCAGTATTTAATTTAATTGTAGGTAATCTCTATTTTCATGAAAACTCCATTTTAAGTTACATTTTTGTACCAATTTGATAATACTTTTACAAAGTTACTGACAACTATCTTCCTACTAAAAATTACCTTAAGCCAATAATTACCATTTATACCACAGGCTTCTTACTTAAACTGAGTTTAAAAGGTGAAAATTAAAGCTCTATAATTTGTAATCTTTCCCTGTATTTTATGTGTACTGACTTTACTCAACAAGGTTGCAGCCAGATATCTAGCCTTTATGCCTTTCATTTGCTCTCCATGTTAATGTTTTCAGTTTGTTTTTCTTACAATGTATAAACCATTCTTTTCCTGGTTGTTAAATGCCAGCTGGTTCTGTCAACTACCATTGTTTCCCAGCTGTCTGCCCAGATACCCCATTGCTTCAGGCTGGCTGACAGAGTCTCCTTGAGGCAGTTTATTTGACCTCCTTGTTCCATTTTCACATAGTTTATCCCAGATTCTTAGAATATTTTATTGTAAAAAAGTCCTACTTTTTCACTGTATGAGTCAATATACTATTTACATAAATTTGCTTCCCCAAAAGATTGAGTACATATTTGTCAGCAAATTATCCAAAACTTTGCTTACTAATTTCTATCAAAAATTGCATTTCTAGCATACAACCCAAATATGTCCATTTATTTAATTATAATATATATATTATATGTACACAATGTGAATTTTGTGACATGCCTAGGTATACTTCCAAAATACTTCTATTTCATAAATCAAAATTCCTTGTCTTTGCTCATACTGGAATTGCTTTGTAGTTAGAGCAAAAATTATAGTTAAAGTTTGAGACTAATCTGGCAACCTAAAGAGACCCTGACTTAAAACAGGGAAAAAAGAAAATAGTACATATTGAAGATTCTTCTTTTTCCTGCCATTATTGCATCCTTGTATTATATTATCATCAGAAAATTATTTTAGTTAATCTAGATTTAAGGAAATGCAGTTCAAATGTGACAATTTCTTTTAAAATAATATGCTTTGGGATTGCCCTTATCTTCCAAAGAAAGATTTGCTGCCCAATTTTAGGGAGTGTGAGTACCAGTTTCCAATTGCCAGCCCTTTCAGTTCCTTTCTCAGCAGCAGGGAGATGGTTTGGCCATGGAAACATCTTTCTTCAGAGCAATTGGTATAATGTACCTATAGGTGGTAACCTTACAGAAGACCAGAGACTTTGACATCATGTTAGAAAACTCTGGCAGGTAATATTTGCTTCAAAGCTTCACATTGAGTTGATCAAGGTTTAGAGGACCTATAGGGCAGATTTCTTCTTCCTCCACCCAATTCTATTTTTCTCCTACTTTCTTTCAGAGATATTGCTCCCTAAATAATATTTAGAGTCTTGAATTCTATCTCAAAATCTGAATTCAGAAAATTGTATCTGTAAGGCCTATTAATACAAAATTTAACTGCAGTATATTGACCTATACACAACTACATGAATACATTCGCAGTGTTATTGCAAATCTTACAATCCTAATTTAACACTTTGGGGATATGCTATTGAAAAAAAACTCTTTAAGACATAAGAAAATAATCAAGTATAAATCCAGCTTTCCTATAACAACTATATGCAACTATTTGATGAGTGAAAGTCTTTCTGTATAGATATTAAATTCACAATTTCAATGTCACAATTTTGTAATCTCTAATGAATTCAGGTATTAAAAATCAATGACTGCTATCATCGCATTAGATATAACAGGATGATATGTGCCTCTCTATGAAAAAACAACACCTGTGAGGTAGTTTTCCTCCCTTTGGCTTCCAAATAGGGTATGAATTTGATTAATTGTCCCTACATAACCAATAATTTCCAGGAAATATAGATGATAGCAAAACAAGAGAATTACACCATAGAGTATAATTGCGAAAATCCAAATGATAGTAAACTCTAAGAAAATTTAATTCAATTTCTTCAATAAGATAATTACAATGAGACAAAAATATTTAAAACATTTACAATCAATTGTAACATATAAACCTTATTTGAATTACATTTTTTTAAAAAAAGAAACTCATAACTTTAACATTTGTAAAATAAAAATGTAAACATTGATGGAATATTTAATACCATTAAATTGTTCAGTTTACAAGTTACAAAGGCATTCTGGTTGTATTTCAAAAGAAACTTGAGTCCTCTTCTTTTTCAAGAATATACTGAAATTTTGTCAAACAGAAGGAAATAACTTACAGGTTTTTCCTCACAATAACACAGAGAAAAGATTGGTTGGGGTATGGATGCATGACACTGACCTTGTGTTGGTATTGCTGAAACTGTTTTCTGAGTTGGGGACATCACTTTGGCCTACATCCTTCATTGCCCAGAGCAGTCTCTGACACCACTGACTCTGGACTCCCCATCAGACATCTATCTAACCAACATAAGTTTCTATGGCTGTTGTGAATTGATTCAAACTTCTATTTAAAATAAAGTATAATGTGCATCCATGTTCCATGCATTTCTAGTCCTAAATCAGGTATTAAAAAAAAAAGTAATTTAGGGACTGGCATTGTAGCTGAGTGGTAGAGAACTTTTCCAGCACATGTGAAGCACTGGGATCAATTCTCAGCACCACATAAAAATAAAGTAAAGGTATTGTGTTCATATCCAACTAAAAATATATACATATTAAAAAAGTAATATAATTTTGTTCTTAGTTGAAACAGTTTCTCATTAAGTTCTTATTTGGAATACTTATTAGAAGACAAACTGTCATTAAGATAACTCTAGTACCTCAAGTAATTAATATCTTGGAACATAGTTAGAGGTTAACCTATATTTATTACACCAAATTCCAGTTAATGTTCATCATTAATTTCTTCAAATTAAATGTATATTTAGGAGGTATTATTTGTCCACAAGGCAAGAAACAATGCACATTTATAATGAAAGGCATAATTCTATGTTGAACATTTCTTACAAAAGAAGAAAAATATTTCTAAGAGACTGAAGTATAAATTTATTTCTAAGATATTTGTTTAGAGTTTCTTAGTTAATGTAGAACAACAAAATAATATATCTTATATTATGATATGTGGTTAATATCTGAAGGCCAGGTTTATTCAAATCTAAACCCAAATATAATACAGTGATAAATTTCAAATATTTGTATATGTTCTTTAATTTATATGAAATGGTAGTGTGAAAAATAAGAGTAAACACCTTCCAGGTGACTATTATTATTTTCTAGGTAACTATTGTTCTTGTCCTGATAAACATGGAAAACAAAAGTTTTACTGAAAGAATTGTGTAACCTTGGTTATGACATTACTTTCCCAGCAAATTTCTCTGAATCAACACATTCTTCCACGTGTTAAGTGCAATATCCTAACACCCTGGAGACTCAAGATCTGTTATTGAAACAACATTAATAAAGGTATAGGAATCAGGTACAAGGTGAATTTGATTAATTTTTGTTTTCTTACTTAGAAAACTGAAGATCTGAATTTTCTTTAGCTCTTTTATCAAATAGTTCTGAAAATCACTTAATTGCTAAAGGAATTAAAGCTTTCTATTGAACAAAAAATACGGAACTTTTTCACAGTATTTATAATAATTGTTTTAAAATAATAGAATCCAAACTTGATTCTTTCCAAACTAAACACTTTAATAAATTATTATTTTAAATACAGTGGAAGTGTCATTATTGAGTCTAATTCTTGAAAGAAAGGCTTTAATTTATAGAGCTTAATTTGTCTGAATTTATATACATTGAAATTGTTGGAATTTGGATCTGAACCTATACTTAAAAATATTATTTATAATGACTGCAATCTCCATTGTACCACTGAAAATTACTGAAAAGAACACTAAGAAGTACAATTACTGAGTTTTTTTTATTATTTGAATTTAGAAAAATCAGATAAATCAATGTTCGATAATTTTAAATAGATTTGCTTATGTCTCCTTACTCAGCAGCATGATTAACAAGGCCAAAAAGTAATACTATGATGTATAAGCTATAATGGATGCAGATCATTAATGTGCACTCCACAAAATAGCAATTGGACAGGAGGGTGAGGAAGAGATGAATGAATCGAGTGGAGTGTACTAATTAGCAAGCTGAAGTGTAGGAGTAACTGGCAGTGATAATGTGGCAGGACAGAGGCTGCAATCAATGTGGTATAAATAATGACGACTGTAAAACTCCAATAAAAATAAGGATGCTGGTGAGACAAGTTCTGCTGCAATCTAGTATTTGTTTTTTTCAGTTGCTAGATTTACTTCTGAAGATACAAGTTAATTAATCAAATGAAGATAAAATTTGACTCTATCAAATGAAATAAAAACCTTTTATGACTAATGAGTTGTAGTTCACTTGTTTCATCATCATCATCAATAGTTTTTCTATTTTAAAAAGATTCTATTTAAATATTACCAAAAAACAGTAATGCTAAAGACATGCACTAAGGGCTTGATTTAGGAAGATAGTTATTTTTTCTAAAAATTTTGAGTGAAAAGTAGTACTCAAATGTGTTTTTTAATAGTATATGAATTTAATAGGTATATTGTGTATAATATATGTATGCACTTAATATATTTGTAATTCTATTATATTAAAAAAATTAAAGGATTATGCTGACCTACATAAATGAAATTCCCAATTATTCAAATAAAATTAATTCTTATGGAAAAATGAAAGATAACAAAAAAGATCAAGATCACGAAGAAATTCAATATATATTTTGTTATTTATACATAAATGTTATTTATTTCCTGAATAATTAAGGATACCCACAGCATAAGATATTTATTTTAAGGCATCATTTTCTTATGTGTGTGTGATTTCCAATAATAAATTTTATTAATGGCTAATAAATAAATATGTGGAACTATACTTTGGATGTCATTTCACATTTTTCAGGTTTTTAATAGCAGCTAAGACAATTGAACAAGATACAATGAAAATGGGAATAAAAACAGTTTTAAAATTAACATTATTTAAGTGGGTCACACTAAAATATATTCCTTCATGAAGGATGCATATTGATTGGTACAGATTGCTAAATCTCATAGGTCTTAAACAAGTTATTTACAAAGGGAATCACATGAAATATATGTATATGTGTACTTCTTAGAAGTTTGCTCAGCTATAAAATGAGCAGCAGATTTCAATTTCCTCCCCTGTCATTCCATGAAAAATGAGTTTTATTATAGAAAGTGTTATAAACTTTAGCTTACCACTTTAAATGCATGTTTATTTGGCATCCTGAAAATATGTAATTTTCATACTTCAAAATCCCCATTTAAAATATAATAATATATTAGTATAAGCAGTTTAATTCCAAAATTCAACAACTTGAAATTTGATATTATCTAAATTTATGATTTCCTAGCACTATGCTAATTTCTGATAACAGTTGCATTAGTTTCATTGTACCTTTTCAATTTTATGCCTGTGTGTGCATTTTAACACAAATATTTAAAATTACTTTTGGCATGCACAATAAAGACATTTTGATAGTAATTTTATTTAATTCTTTGATTAATATCATAGTGCAAAAGATTATTCATTCTACCAATTAAAGTGTAGTAATAGATACAAGTACATAATTTAAAATTGTATTAAAGTTTGTAAATACATAGTATTATATAAACCCATATATTCTTGTACTTTTTAATTTTTTGTGTTTTTAATGAAAATAGAAAATAGAATATTTCTTCTTTATTTTAAACAATAATAGAATCTTTAGCCTGAATCTCATAAATGAATTTTATACTAATAAAATAATACTTTTTATAGTGTATTAATAAACAACTTTGAGGAGTATTGCCTTCACATCTCTTTAAAAAGATATTTACATAGTTTATACTTTTTCATTATAGTCCTATAATTTTACACACATAAATGTTTTATTTTATAATGTATTTGCATAGCACTATTCTATATACAAAATATTTTAACACTAATTTTAAATTTGCTATTTAATATAGCCCTATAATTTATACAGTACTGGTTATATTATTTCAAGTTTACAGCTAGTGAAGATAACTTGACTAAAATCATTCAGCTTCTAAGAGGTAGTTAGTGCATATATCTAGTAGACAACAGGTGGGACCAAAACTAATGTTCATGAAGTTCATGATACTTAACTTCTAATGAATAATTTTTTCTGATGATGATGATGATGATGATGATTTTACAGTACTGGGGGTTGAACCCAGGAGTGCTTTACCACTGAGTTACACTTTCAGCCCTTTTTTTTTTATTTTGAAATAGGATCTTGCTAAGTTTATCAGGTTGACCTTGAACTTGCAGTCCTGCTCAGCCTCCCAAGTTACTGGGATTATAGGTGTGCACCACCACAATTGGCATGATGTATGCATTGGTTGCATGCTGTCGTCTTAGAGGAAAATATAGTCTTTGTATTCTCTGAGAAGATTGGACAGAATTGGTTTTCCTTTTTTTGTGTGTGTGTATCTGTATGAAGCATAGTGGTTTTAAACTTTTCATTTGTCTTTATTTCATCAAGAATTAAACACTAAATTTTATATTAGAGGATCATAATCTTAGTGGCCTAATTTTCACAATACTTTATCAATCCCACATGCATCGATTTAAAGCAAAATTATGAAAAATGAACATTTGACCTCCTTATGTTTCTACAAATTTACCAAGGAATTTTGAAATTTGTAAAAAGAGAATATTCTGTTAGTAAAAGTTATTAAATTTTTAATCTGGGATGATGCATCAAAAGATGCAACATAGCAATGGTTCTCAAACTTTTTGGTTGTGAGAACCTGAAAATTTTGATTATGAGTGTCATATTCAATTATTAAATGATGTGGTAGATATTTAACAGTAGGCTTTTATCATGAGAAAGGCATATGATAAAACTGCAATTCACTGCAGTTGCTGATTTTTATAGTACAAACACTTTCATTACATTGAATATCAGGACAACAATTTGATTTTGCTGAACACATAATTAGTAAAAGATGAAAACAATCTTTTCTCATAATCCCATCAAACCAGTTTCAAAACATCTATGGATATTTACCAAAGTTAACAAAATTTATGAAAATTTATTTATATTACAACAATAATATATTATCTGCTAAAATAAGCATAGTCTTTATGAAAAATAAGTCTAGTTGCCAAACTAACAAAATTGTTAGAGGATGAGTGGCATTGCTTTAAATTTTTTCAAATTTCTTTGTACATCACTTGAGGGAAGAAAATCGGATTCTTGTATCTGATAAGACATTCAATCCACTGCAATAGCACAGATTATATACTCAGTGAAAAACCCAACTATGCACTTGTGAAAGATTGGTGGGGGAGACATTTTGATATTATTCCTTAATATAGTTTGATCTCACAAACCTGCTGAATGGATTTCATGACTTACTGAAATCTTTGGATTGCACTTTGAAAAACGTTACTTTAGAGACAAAATTGGAGCAAAAAAAAAAATTGCCTTCGTGTAAATCTTCTAAATAAAAGGAAAGTGGGATACCCTAAATCAGAGTTTTCTTCTCTGTAAAATGGAAAGAGAGGGAGAAGTACTGAGACGTGATATTAAGAGTTGTTAAAAGGCCACAAAACTGATCAGGCTATTGTAATCTGAGCAATGCCCAAAGAATGTGAGAAACCATTACAAAATGAGCTTTTTAATGTGTAGAAATGTATTAACAGTGTCCACGTTTTCTCTGTCTCCCAGATTTGTATGAGGAGTGCTGATAATCACAAAGAGAGCAAAGAGAGGCCTGTGGTTTTTTTTTTTTTTTTTTTTTTTTTGCACTTATTTGGACACATGGCTGTCCAAGCCTTGATCTGGGAGAACTGGGGCCTTGTTGGACATGGAGAGCTCAGCCAGGCGCTGCTGTTCCTCCTGCTCCAGCTGGCTCTGCTGCTGTTTAAAAGCCTCCAACGGATCATCCTCTAGGGCTTAGTGCTCCAGCACAGTCCCACGTCCTCCACCTGGTTCAGTGGGATGGTATTAAGGAAGGCAGACAGGTCCAACATGACCAGGTCATCAGAGTTGCTGTCCCAGGGCCACAGGGCGATGCCATTGTAGGGCTGCAGGCGGAAGGCTTCCTTTTTGCAATCCACGACTACTACTCGGGCTGGGTCCCAATTCAGACAGGAAATATCCTTAACATGGTGTCCAATTCATGTATCTCGTGGCATCCCGGAACAGGTGTTAGGAGATGAAGCCATGGGGGTCCACGCTATAGATAAGCGGAAACGGAGTCAAGCCAGTCTCTGACGTAAAGATGACGATTTCATACAAAGGTGCAAGCTGCCGGAACAAGGTCTCGATGCCCGGGCGTTTCTTAAACCTCCAGTCAGTAGCCAGCGACCACTCAGGATGCAAGAGGACTCCAGTGAGCTCCAAGACGAGTGTGTAGGGCGGCTGGTAGTATGGCTTCTGCAGAGGGTCTGGAAGAAGGTAGGGGCTGGTGGGCTCGATGATCATCTGTCTATAATCTTTGAAATATTTGCATATCCGATGCAACTGCTGTACCAGAATTGGATCATGGTCGAACTCATCAGGAAGCTTGGCACCATTTTCATCCACAGGGTTGTTTCCGAAAATATAGATGATGCTCAGTCTCACCGACTCCAAGCAAACCAGCAAGCCAAAGTGCAACATTTTTGGCATAACTGGGACCTTCTGAGCTTGGCTGCTGCTGTGGCGCCTGGGCCTTGGTGCTCCCACGGCTTCCAATCTCTGCAGCCTGGTCTGGGGCTCTGGGGGGCGGCGTCACCAGTCTAGTGCACAGCCCCGCGAGGCGAGCCCAGCCCCAGCCCAAGTCGGAGCCCGCTCCGCAAGTGTGAGAACAGCGCCGCCGAGGCCGCCATCTTGCACTGATGCCTGAAATTTTTATAAAAGGTATTAAAACTACTATTTGCGTAGTTGCATATGGTAACAAAGTTGCAGTCCACGAGGTCAAAGTAAAAAATCAATTGTAATTGTATATACAACAATAAATAAAGTTGAAAATTTTAAAACTATATTATGATTTACTGAATTACTTAGGAATAAATCTGACAATATGCACTGTGCACTGAAACAAGAATATGACTGAGGCAATGTTAAAGATCTAAATAAATGGAGAGATAGTCTCATTTTTAAGACAAAGCAACATTATCAATTCAGTTGTCTAAAAATTGATCTATGAATTCAACACAACTTGTAACCAAACTTTAGGATGCTTTTTGTAGAATTTGATTCAAATTCACATGGAAACACAAAGAACTTAGAATACCTGTGAAAAAGAGAAAAGCTAAATGATGCGGGTTTTCTGATTTCCAGAAAAATCAGTTTCAATAAGAATATATTAATCCAGAAAGTGTGCTATTTGATTAATGCTCATTCGGATGGAATAAAGAACCCACAAATCCACCCACATATATAATCAGTTGCTTCCATGGAACATGTATAAACAGTACCCCTGATTTGGAAATTTGTTTCTTCGCCTATGATTAACAACCAACACCACAAAAGTTCACTTTTTGATGACAAAAGAAATGTAATACAAACTATGAAAAGTTATCTTCTCCCTTCTCTTGGAGCACTCTACTTTGATCTGCAGAGTCTACAGGTAAGGAGTCTAAAGGTCCTACAACTGCTGTGTTGGAGCAGTCTTATGTGGTCGCTTCAGTAGACAGAACCCACAAAAACCTCAGTGGATGATCTATATAAACCATCAGGCAAGTATGAGAGCCATCTTGGATGTTCTATCCTCTTGAACGTTCACCATAGCTCATTTTCAATGTTAACCACACAAAAGACTGAGACTTCCAGCCAAATAAATTCTTGTCCCATAGAGAAGATGAACAAAGTGGTTGTTTTAAACTTCTAGACTTTGCAATTTATTGCGCAGCAAAGATAACTGGAATATAACTTATACTTAATAACCTACTCTGGAATTATCCTAAGATACAATTATCAAACGTTTTTCATTTTATTTTTTCTCTTTCATATGGTAATGTTATAGTTCTAGCTTTCATTTTATCATATGTCTTTCTATGTATCATCTGTCTTCTCTATTTGATTTCTCTTTGTTTCTTGCATGTGCGTGTGTGTGGTTTTGGGGATTGAACCTAGGAGCTCTCAAATGGTAGGCAAGCACACTGCTGCTGAGCTACATCCTCAGCTCTTTATTTTTTTATTGGTGAATTATAATCATACAAAACAATACACTTTGTTGTGTGTTTTTCCTTATGTGGAAGCTAGAAATAAGGGGGGAAAGAAGGATCTCATGACAGTGAAGGGAAAAGTAGATAATGGCTATTCCAAGAAAAGAGGAAGGGAGGGAAAATGGAGGTATGTCAGTATGAGTAAAGCAAATTGTACTATGTGTGGGTATGAATATATCACAAATAAATTTATGTTTCCCTAGACTTATTGTTTTTCTCCAGTACATTCAGGCTTCTAAAACAGAATACAATAGGATGTTGTACAACAGGTTTACCTAGAACTACCTGAGACATTTGATATAATTTTTTCTGGATCAAATTCTAACATAGATTTGAATCCTTGTTTTCCATATTTAAAAGAGTTATTGAATTTTTCTCTCCCTCATTTAGGAAATAGGGATAAATGCACTCCTTCTTCCCATAGATGTTTATAAATCTCATTGCTTAAAAGTCAATGTTTAGTTGTTGTTTTAAAAACCAACATCATCATTCATCTTTTTTTACAAGTCCCTGAAAATTGGTATTACTTTGTTTCCAAAAAATTCCCTGCTTTATATTTTCATACAAATAAAAATGAAAGGTAATCTTTTTATAAACTAAGTTCTTGATATGGTAAGTCTATTTCTATTTTTATAATATAAGCAATGTATTCTAATAACTTAATAGTACATGAAGAAACTGTAATCCCCTAAAAGAGAAAACTCAGAAGAAATTATTTAAATATTAGTTGTACTTATAAACAAATTTTCAGTGTAAATAAAATAAAACATTTTCCTATATTTGTAAAACAAACTTGAATATTTTTCTATAATAACACAAATGTTTTTAATAATAAGAAAATCTGTAGAAATTTTTATGTCTTTTGCCTGAGATTTCCTGTGAGGAAAAAATGATTCCACTATAAAAAGATTTAATTCACTCAAAATAATGAACCTCTATTTCTCAGGATGATCAGCACACTGTTATATGGCTTATTTAAAGATATTCTTAACAGTTCTCAGTTGGTTTAAAAATAATTAAAATGACTATCTTATTTCTATGCTACAGTATAATGAGCTTTTAAAAGTGCCTCAAGGGTTGACTATTGATATTGAAAGACTGATTAGTTTTCTTCACATTGAGAAAAAAAACCCTACATGTATAAAAGTTTATTGTGCTGCTGAAATACTAAGATTATGATGCATAATTTATAAAAACTCATAACTTCAACAAAGTTGTGAATTTTTGGATTGCAAAAAACTAAAATATCTTACCTTACTAAATTACAAAATGATGTTTTTAATTAATTCTTTGTAATGGTATATGAAGAATTAATTTATATGAACAATAAGTCATTTAAATTTTGATAAAGCTTTCTTTTTAGTTCTTTGAACCAAATAAAAGAATTGATATGGAGCATACCACAAAATGTAATAAACATAATAGAATCTCTCCAAATATTTATACATGGATTTTATATATATATATATATATGTATATATATATATATATATATATGCATTTCATAAGCATTGAGTGCTATGGTGAATCAGGAATTGTACAAGTAAAGAATACCATGATGAGGGTATATAACAGGAAACTATTATAAGCACTGTGCTAGAGGACACTAGGTAGGATATAGGAAAATACAGCCAGGGTGTCTTTGTAATTTCCAAGTGGTTAGGTGATATAAAGATGTCAGTGAAACAATGCAAGTTGTATTTTTAATATAACAATACTAAATTTATATTTAATATGACAATAATTCTGTATACATTTAAAGAAATTCATTTATTTTGAAACAGTGTGAAATGTATAGAAGACTAGGAATGACAACAGAGTTTCAAATTCTCCAAATTTCTCTTAGTATTAAAATATTACATAATGTTGCTATAAGAAGCCAAATAAAATATGTCGACATAATATTTTGGGAGGGTACTGGGGATTCAACTCAGGGGCACTCAGCTACTGAACCACATCCCCAGCCCTATTTTGTATTTTATTTAGAGACAGGATCTAACTGAGTTGCTTTGTGTCTCACTTTTGCTGAGGCTGAATTTGAACTGGAGTTTCTCCTGCCTCAGCCTCTCGAGCCCCTGGAATTACAGGCATGAGCCACCCTGCCTGGCTACTTTTGACTAAACTCTGGAGTTTATTCTAATTTCCCCAGTTTTCCAGTAGTATACTTTTCTTGTTCCAGATCCAATCCAGGATCCCATGCGGCATTTAGTCATCATATCTCTTTAGTTTTCTTCAATCTGTCAGAGTAAAACTTTCTTTATATTCCATAGCAAGGATGCTTTTGAGTACTTATCAGATAATTTTTATAGTGTCCATCGGTGTACACTGAAATTAATTATTTGGAGCGAAAGTATCAGAGAGCTTATATGTGTCTATCATGACATTGTATCTTTGTGTGACATCAGCCTTTTTTATTACAGGTGGTATTGATCTTCATCACTTGATATTACTTGATAAAAGTAATGCCCACCAATCTTCTTCAGAGTAAATGTGCCACTTGCCTTTCCCATGCTGTGTTTGTTAGCGGGAATTTCCTCCAGTTCATAGTGAAGAAGAAGGGAGTTCAGCTCGACCACTTGAAAGGAAAATGATCAAAGAATGTTGAATGTATTTTAAAACTACTAATGTAATTAACAAAAATTTCCACACAGATACATTAGGTTGTGCAAATATCTTGTTTCTCTTTAAAGTTTATACAGTAATTTTTAAAACTTATTAATGTTTCTTGCTAACCCTTTGAAAATCATTCAAAGAGCTTTTCTTTTTGGTACACCATACTGTTTTAAAGGAATTATGATTAAAAGATAGATAGATATAAAGAAAGTGATAAACAGATATGAAGTAGAAAAACAATGAAGGTTTTGACACTAATATTTTGAAAAACCATATCCATAAAAAATATGTTTGTTGAAGTTTGAGAACAATAAAATCCTTCATTTAATAAAGTTCATACAAAATAAAATACCTTGGGGAAAAAAGACTGGAAAGAAATACAACAGCACACTCTTTTAGGGAGTGTCACATTCCCCAGGTACTTCACTGAGATAATACTGCACAGTCTTAAAATCATATGAGAACTAATGATTAAATGTGAGGGATGAACTTGGCTGCAAAACTCTCACTGACGACTGAAAAACAATAGCAAACAGTATAGTCACAAAAGCAAAGATGAAAAAAAAACATTTAATTGTTTTCTGAATTGACTTTTTGTCAGTGATATTTATTCCATATATCTCTTGATGATCTGAGAGTCATATCAATAAAGCTAGTGATCAATATATGTTTTTATGATATATCTACAAGTATAAACATGATATAACATGACAAAACACAAATAATTCCTCAGGATTTTTTTCATTCATTATGAGGATAATTTGAATTTTAGCGATCCTACACTATATTATATTATTCAAAATTCCAAAGGGGCACTCATTAATGCTGAAGCAAAACTAAATGTGACTGTGAAGGACATCACAATTATTTCTAGAGAAATAAGAATAAAATACATAGGAATACAAAATATCAGCAACATAAAAATAGTAAAAAAAAATAATGTGCTAAGAAAATTTAGCTTCTATAGCAGTTCAACTTCAGATACCTCCCATATGCATTTTAGTTTGATTCTTAGAATTATATTGATGCTTAAGAGATAAATATGAAAAGAATTCACTACTCATTTGAGGAATATACAAACAAATATTTAGCTCTGTAAGTATTTTCAATATGCATTTCTTATTTTTATCCTCCATAAGATTTAAAATATCTTTGCACAGAATTTTTATGGATTGCTCAGACAGATGATCTGTTGATTTCTGCAGGCCTACTCCTAGCTATCACATACAAAGCTAAACTGACTTTTGAAGAAAATAATAGGGACTGGGGAGATAGCTCAGTTGGTAGAGTGCTTGCCTTGTAAGCACAAGGCCCTGGGTTCAATCCCCAGCACCCCCCCCCCAAAAAAAAATAGCTGCTTGAATGACCTCTTTACTCTTTATTTCTCTTTTGTTCCTTCCTCATATATTTTAGCAACCTTTATTTCTTATATCCTTTCTATAGAGACAGAACAAACTGGATCATCTTCAGCAGTCACAATATTAATTCATAACTGAATAGTACCCAGATTCTTTTCTAGTTGTGGCCAGTTAACAGAAAGTTCCCTAACTGTGATACACCAAAACACAATTCACCAAGTGATCAATTAAATCAAAGCAAATTTGACAAAGGGAATTTCTTGAATTCATGATTCTCCAAATGAACAGACACTGAACTTTTGAAATATTTTTCAAAGTGTTTTAATCAGCATAGCTACAACTACTCTGCAAGGATCTTTGTAGGGGTTACTAGCCCGGCCAGGTTGATTCTCAAATGCATGTGTTTTCTCTGTGAGATTTTCCAGGTTGATATGTGGATAGTGGACTTTCTCTAGAAGGTTTGTTTCTGCAATCTCATGATTTGCTCCTCTACCTTTTCTGCACTGAGGTTTGCTTGTGCTCCACTGCCTGAAGCCAACAGATGGCTGTTCTGCTCCTGTAGATCTGTCTTAGGGTTCCAGAGAATGAGAGCTGATGGTATATTTAAATAAAGAATTGGCGTACATAGTTATGAAGATTAGAGATCCCAAAATTTCCAGTTGTCAAACTAGAAACCTAGAAGAGAAAGTGTGAGCTGGAAGACAGGCAGGCAGAAAAATGAATTCTCCCACACTCAGCCTCTTAATTCTAGACAGGCCTTCAACAGACTGGATGAAGGAGACTTGCACCTGAAGGAAACAATCCACTCTACTCAGTGTATGATTCAAATGTTAATCTCACCCAGAAGCACCTTGACAGACACACACAACATAATGCTTCCTCAAGGAAGCTGGGCCTGCCATGGCCCAGTCAAGTAGCCACACAAAATTAGCCTTCACAGTGTCTTTCTTCTCTTGCCCAAATCTATAATAGGTTAACCTCAAACTGGAGAGTAGAAAAGGTTGTTGGGAGACAAAGTATCCTTGAAACAGAGAGAATATTTTAAATTATATGAGTCTTTCTCCAAGACTCTTTCACTTTCTCTTTTTAATAAAAGCAGACATTGTAGAAATCTGACACTTAGCTATGCAAATATAGGCACCAGTTGTCATTAGAATGTAATATTCCCCTTCATCTCAAGGAAAAGATCCAATTTTAACCTATCTTGGAAGAATGGTATCATTAAAGTACTGAATGGTTGTTGGGTGCTGTGCCATGTGGGCTGCACTGGGATGGCGCCTGGCGGCCAGCCGGAGGTTGTTTTGATCACACCGGCAGTGAGGAGGTTGATTAATATAAGCACACCCAGGTGATTTATCATTGGCTGTATTCAATTAAGTCCACACACACAACACATGCACAAGTGTTCCCGAGTGCTCCTGCTCGGGCCTGCTCGTTTTAACCTTTGCCGTGATAGGGCAGCTGGCTCCTCACCTGATCTCAACTGGTGTGGCCCTGCCCTCCGCCTCCTGGAGGGAATATAAGCAGGCAGTAGGCAGAAGGCAAAATGCAGCAGCTAGCAGAGAAAAGAAGCAGCAGTAAAAAGAAACAGCTAGCAGAAGCAGCTAGCAGAGATAAGAAGCAGCTAGAAGAAGCAGCTAGCAGAGAAGAAGCAGCTAGCAGAGAAAAGAAGCAGCTAGCAGAGAGAAGCAGCAGGCAGTGGCAGAAGGCAGAAATAGATCGTAGAGCGGAGAACTGAGAACACACTTCTAGGTCATAGATAGATAGCACCTAGTTCACAGGATGCGGGATCTACCTCTAAGAAGAAGCAGGAGAACTCTAAGAAGAAATAGATCTCTGATAAGCGTAGAAGCCTGTCTTTCTCTAAAAACTTACTCTAAAAGCAAAGTCTCTCTTCCTCTAAGCAAAGTTTCTCTTCCTCTAAGCAAAGTTTCTCTTCCTCTAAGCAAAGCCTCTCTTCCTCTCAAAGTCTCTCTTCCTCTAAGCAAAGTTTCTCTTCCTCTAAGCAAAGCCTCTCTTCCTCTCAAAGTCTCTCTTCCTCTATGAATTAGTGAATATAGGAAAAGTAGTTTATTCCCAGTCCACCTCCGATAAATACCTGCACAATTGTTGCTGCAGGCGGTAACAAATATCCGCAGGATTGTTGTCGTGGGCGGCGACAAATGGTTAAGAAAGTATTCTAGGGCATTGCCTAGAAATAAAGGAATATAATAAAACATCCAAAAAATCCAGAGCATCAGCAGGATCCTATTGCCTGCCAGGTAGCTTTCTAAACTACCTGACTACTTTCTTACTACAGTTATTGTTTAACAAGAAGATCATCCTCTCTGATCTAAAATATAAATATATAAACATCTTTATATGTTTAAAAAGAGGCCATTGACAATTCAGGGTTTACTAAAATTTTAAACACAATAGATATTTTATTTGCATGACTTTGGCATCATGGGTCATCCACAAATTCTAGATGTGAAGGCTGTTATTTGTAATCCAAGATTAGAATTCAGTGGATAAGTATCAGTACAGTGTTCACCAGGATTCAGATAACTAATTGTTATAATCAAAACATGTTTAGACTCACTGTTTCAAAATAATGTCAACCACAAAAATCAAATATGACCAAGAATGTTAAGAATTTTTTAAATAAAGACAGCTTCTGGCCTTGTACTTGTTGACTTGGTAGATTTCTTGTGTGTCTGCAATGTTTTCTATGCAAAGTCTTGCTCAGGGCTCTGTGATAAGCATAGCATATATTAGTAGAAAGGAAATAGTGTCTTCTTCTGGAACTAAGGAAAAATTCCATTGCTTAAGAAGACAGGATTCAAGCAGGTGAGTTTGCAACCACTTTAAAGGATGAGGCGGTTCTTAGCTCAGAGTTCTCCATTGTGATGCAAATTATCTGTTCTGCAGTATCAACCTGAATCCCTTTGCATCAACCTTTGGCACCAGGGGTATAACATGAACCAAAGCAAATATGAAATGCATTTGACTTGTTGTCATGATTACTGAAGTCCTTTGTTCCTGATATGGAAATCTTATGTCTTTTTTCAAAATTCCTGAAACTGTGGCATCCTAAATTATTTTCCTGTAACCAGGTAAAAATCTCAGATTCCCTCTAAGTTCTTAAGATCAGTCAACAATTTGTAAATTATCTCATGAAAAAGATGAAATTTTAAGTTGTTTACTTCAATATACAGGAGGCCTCAAATTAATATTAATTTTTCCAAATTAGTAATACTTGAAATTTTACTTGAGGAGAAGAAATATGTTCATTATTTCATTCATTCATTTCATATTTTACTTACTTGAGACGAAATAGATTTCTAGACTCCTAGGACAATATATTACTCAGTAATGCTTAATATAAATTACAGCAAACAAGTTAACCCTCAAATATCATTAACAATAAACATAGGTATTGTGTCCTTCATTCTATCTATTGAGGAACCAGGATCAGTGAATACTGCAATATCTCAACATATGTCTATCCATAGCCATTGTTCCAGAGCAGGACAGAAATATTTGCTAATTTAGTATAGAAATGAAAAATGTCATTTAGATATCTTTGCTCATAAATAATCACATGGCTCTCTTTTAGGACATAAGATCCACATATGTTTGTGTATCCAGGATGGAAGAAAATAAAATGAGTTTTTGTGCATGCACAGCATTGTACAGATTACTTTTTAATCTTACAGTAGATACTTTTTTGTTTCAAAATTTTGAGTCTCATAAGGAAGAAATGATTTTTAAGAAAAGGAAAATTATGATATAAAATAATAAATTCCATAACAGATGTATTTATTGAAAGGGTGGAATATGATTTGATGTGTGATTAGGGATATCCAATGTGTTGGACATGAGGTAAGACACAAACAGTAGCCAGGATAGGCAAAATACGTCAGAACTTCAGAACCTGATTAAGAATGCATTTCCTTCTCCTAGTGCATACCTGGCCTGCATATTCTCTATTTCTTCCCTCTAGTAGAGGGAGATTCACATGTCAAAGCACAAAAGCCACATTAAAAACAGTTTTTGTATGTAAAATACTTAGAGATATTTCAAAATCACTAGACAAAATGAATATTTTCAAATTGCTTACCATATTTTCAAAACAAAACAGCTCATCTGTTATTATACCTAAAATATACATTTCCAAAGTCTGAAGAATAATTTTCTTTTAGAATTTATATCAATATTTATTAGTAACAAGTTTGAGTTCATTGCTAAACTTAGTGATTATAAAAGTTACTAATTATATTTCTCTATGGACATTGTTTAAGACTTTAACCTCAGCTGCCTAATTGTCTAGTAAGGTTGAGTGTCACTAATCCAAATCTCCAAAATCTGAAATGACCCCAGACTTGGAAGTTCATGAGCATAAACCTGATGTCACAAGTGAAAAATTCGATGTTTAACCAAGCAAAATTCACTCTCTGTATATACAAACATTCCAAACTAAAAAACCCGATCTCAAGCATTTTGAATAAGGGATTCTAAACTTATAATGGATAATGGGGATTGTCTTTGAGTATGGAACTTTCAACTTAACCTTGACACTTCTTTTGAGGTCTACACAATGAAAACACTGACATTAAATTCCTGCCACTTAGCTCAGATTTCAATGACTATAATTTTTCTATCTTTTGCTTCTTTTGGAGTTTTTAGTGCAGAGAATCTAAGGATAAGCAGTAACAAGAAGTATAAAGAAAGTTCAAATTTCTGTCATTAAAAAGTTAGACATCAGTAAAAAATTACTAGACATTAGAATCAACCTTAATTTTAGTGATAAATTATTACCACTGATTTTTACATGACTTTTTTTAAATGTTGAAGTCATATGAAATGAAAATCTTATGTTTTGAGAAAAATTCACAAAGCAGCATTTTTGTGTAAGTTAAAATAGAAAAAAGTATACACACACTTTCGTATAAAAAATTACGTGTTGAGAAAATTTTAAAATAATCTTCTTTCAGTCAGTCTCTCTGAGTTCCCATGGTGTCCACTGGGGCAAAGTGACATGCCAATTCAAAATTGACTTCTAACGGGCTAAATAAAGAAATGTTCCAAATGAACAATGAGAATTGCTTAGTAAATGATAATTGCTAATGACATTGAACAAACAGGTTAATTGACGTTGGGAATTTGAGGCATTCTGTGTGTCATTTTCTGATAAAGGTGATAATATTCCTCATATTTTTCCTTAACTGTACTCACAACCCTGCCATATGGGAGGCAATTTTCCTAGTCAGAATTGCTCCTTCTGCACTCTAAGCTCATCTTCATATCAGATAACTCTGAATCAAGATTAGAGATTTGTGCCAAACAATAATGAAACAAAGATTTACAACTTCTTTAGGAGCAAAAAAAGACAGGGAACATTGGTTGCTTTTGGGTTTGTTCCTAGTATCCAAAGCAGGCTATTTCTTATTTAAACACCCAAATTGACAGTGACAATTAAAAAAATTGCATGTAATTTGAGCTCTCCTCCTCCCCTGGGCTGCCACTCTCTAGTCTTCCCTATTTCTGCTAACAGTCCATCTCCTTGTACATAACTACTCAAGTCACAAAACAGGGAATCACTGTCGTAACAGCTAATTCATCCTTAACACCCCTTTAACTCATCACCAGCTCCAACTGATTTTCACCTCCCAATATATTGCCAATCTGTTTATCTTTTCCTGAACCCAGTAATTCTCTATATACTTATATAGTATATAGTATATAAGTATATAGTAATATAGTATATAGTAATTCTCTATATAGTATATAGTATATACTATATACTATATCTTATATAGTAAGATATACTATAGGTTATTGCTATAGTATATCTTAAACAGAAGTGAACTTCTGTTCATACCACAAAGGTGGATAGCTTCAAATGCAAACATGGCAATATCAGTTGCCTCTCAAGCCTCCTTGAGAAAGTCTTTTGTGTTTAACAAAATAGCACAAAATCCATAACCTGGTTTGTGGTCCTGCATCACTTGATTTCAATCTGCATTTCTAAACTTGTTACTTGCCTCTTTCATTGATTATTACTCTTTCCTCTTTTTTTTGTCCACCTAATTCTTATGAAGCCCTTTGTAATTTCCTTGGTGAGATCTTTCTTAGTCTACCCCTTTTACTATGTTTCTTTTAGTGTCCCATTTTTAATATACTAATGGTGTTAATGAATAATCTAGAATTTAATTTTTTATTTTTTAATTAAATATCAGTTTTCCCACTAGACTATAAGTCATATATGCAGGAAAAATATTTAATTCTCTGAATACCTTATATCTAGAACACATTCTAGAAAAGGAAATAGGTTTATTAAATAAATAAGCAAAAAATTTATGTTGTTTTAGTTCATTTCGTATATTACAACTGCAATTAAAATAAAGATATCAATCCAATATTGAATTTTATATCTATTTTCTCTTTAAATGTAATATTCCTTTAACTTAAAAACAGAAGCCCAAAACCAATTACTCAAAAACATCTCTACACTTGTTTTATCAGAATTTATTGATTTGTGTTTACTGGTTTAAGATAGGAAATACATTTACATAGCTTCAAAATTCTTATTTGGCATGATGAAAAGTGTCTTTCCTGCCTGGACTCCAGCTTTCTTTTCCTCCCAGATGACAAGTTCTCTTACTGGTTTCTGTTGGTTGTATCACAATCTATATATTTACATGAAATAAAATTATAATCCTTCCTCCTTATTCACTTCTCAAATATCAGAATATCTATCTTTATTCTCTATCTCAATAATGTATATGGAAGGTCATTCTAAGTACAGCAAGCTGGGTATTTGTGGACACTGAAAAATTTGATGTGTGAGAGATTATTTCCTAATAGCTATATTAAATATTCCATTCTGTAATTTCAAAACATGTTCCCCTAATGTATTGTCAGAAAGAGTGCTACAAGAAATAATTATTTTAAAAAAGAATCCCCTGGAAAAATGTTTGGGATAAACCAAGAAAAGAGAAGTGAGCAACTATATTTAATAAGAGGTTAAGACTGGTGTTGGTGGTTGTAACCAAGGAAAAAATATCAAAACTGAAGAAGCAGATGTGAAAAAAGATTTGATATAAGGTGAATACGGTGAAAAATGTCAGAAAATTTTGAAGGTGAGGTATATTGAGGCTTCTATGTTGCCTGTATGTGCACATGTGTTAACATATCTAAAGATACATAGTGTGCCTAAGGACATTGAAATGAATAAAAGGAAAAATATTTCCTTTTATTAAAATTTGTCTTTAGAAGAAGTCCAGCCACATTTATTTCATGTGATTTATTCTTAAATTGGTAGATGTCATAATAAATGTATTAGTGACTGGTTTGGAGCATAATGTGAAACTTCAGATACTAATTTAACCTTGGAATAAGAACAGTTAGGTAAAACTAGAGTGTTTTTTGGTGCAGTGACTGAGCTGGTACAGTGATTTAACTTGATTGAACAAATTCATCTCTTACAGATGGCAGAACTGAAACTGCTTGAAGTCATTTGGGCTGACAGCACTGAGATAGAAAAGATCCTTGAATTTCTATTGTGGAAAATGTGCTGTACACAGAAGTAGCTTTCAAAGCACTTCAATGAAAAGAAGTTGCTCAGTCAAATTCAGGCAGAGTTTATTCTTTTCAAAGTAACTATACAAAATGAAGGTCATGATCTACAGAATCAGTCCATGTCCAGACCGATTTGAGCCAGCTAGACTTGCTGTAGAGATGTGGCCTGACTTGCTGATTTGAAAGATGGGAATAAAAGATGGCAGTTCAGGGATCTTTGTTTCCATTGGTGACTTTCATTCTCAGTAGAGGAATCTTTCAGAGAAATTCATAGTTTAAAGTGACATAACCTGAACCTTAATCACTCTTCCAAAAGAAGGTAAATTCCTTCGGTAATTCTTATCCATGTCCAAGCTGAAACAGCATTCCTGAACCAAATCATCAGATCACCCCAAGTGTAACTTTTAAAGTTCAGTCTTATAATTTATAACCATGGTGTGTTTTAGTATCTCTGAAGTTACTATTTTGCTATCTGCCTTTATTTTTCACTTTGATATTTTCCTATGTTTTAACATAGGCTTTACTTGGCCAGCAATAACAAAAGGGATTATAACCTGGGACCAAAATATAAGTAGAAAAGTTACTGAGATTACCCAGTTTTAGACTAAGGAGTCATCATATCCTAAATGTATATTTGTTAATGTCCTACTCTATAATCCAAAGGAATCTGTAATTTCAGTTCTCATGCTCTATTTATTGACTTACTGCCAAAATGTAAATGTGATAGAACTTTATAAAAGTTACCACACAGCATTAATTATTATTATGACAATGAGATAGCCACATGAAATCACTAGTCAATTGCCATTTAAATTCTGGTATTGAATTTATTATTTTCAACTTCACTATGTCACTCTCTGGAATCTGAGTTCCACACATTATCCATATGTAAGGCCTAGTGAACAGTTCATAGGTAGATTTTTACATATGAAATTCCTCCTTAAATCTGGTCCTCCCCTGCATTGCCTCCCATCCTTCCAGTTGTGGAAGCAGAGTAATTCCTTTGTCTTTTGAGTTTCACTCACCAACATCCTAAACAACTGCTAATATCTACAGAGGGAATCTACCTCTGAAGTAGCTTTCCTAGTCATCTACTTTCCTCCTTCCATGTTTTCTTATTTCATTTCAGCACACCTTCTTTTTCATTTGAATTCCTACAACAGTTTTCTACTTGGTCTCATCTTGTACATATTTCTTCAAAATCTTTTCCCAATGTGTGAGTTTTACAAAATGCCAAATTGTGATTCTCTTGTAATATAAATAACAGTTCATTAATGCTCCTGGTCTTCATTTGGATTCTCTCAAAAGCAGGATTTCAAAAAGATTTCTGTATGAAGTAGCTTACTCCGGGAGTGACCTGAAAAAGCAAATGTAGAGGACTAGGGAATAAAAGCAATGAAGGAAAATAGAAAGATAGTTTAACAAGTCTGACAACCCTGCATGCAAGAAAGGCTGTATCCTCCTGTAAAGCTCTAAGACCATGAGGAAAAGTCCTTAGTATTTCCCTAATCCAGCAATGGAAAGCCTGTTGTTTCAATTACACATCTTTGTGTAACAAACACCCCAAAATTTAGAGACTTAAAGCAAATTTATTTTCTTCCATGCATCTTTGAACTAACTAGACTCAGCTGGGTGATTCTTCTTTGTGCCATCTCCATTGCATTCTACTGGCTAAACAAAGTTGTGAAGTCAGCCTAAATCTCGAGACAGGACCTTATGAAGTGAGGTGAGAACAACCAGAGATCTGTGGCCTTGGTGGTACGGAAAAAGGGAAACCAATGTAACAGACCAAATCAGTCTTGATAACAAACTGGATTATCCACCACTATTAGATGACTGTTTCTGAGAACATAATCCTCTGGTTCTCTGATTTACCTGCATGTTGGGATGACTTTTATTCAGAAACCAAAAAACAAAAATAAATGCCTCCAAGCAAAGAGTCACAGGTGTCTACAATATACATTTTCTAGTGAATAGAGGAAAATATTATATGAATATGGACAGACTACTGGATCATGTGTACCAAGAGGTTAAAAATGTCTTTGTATGTCTCATAAAATCACTTAAGATGTTTTCATCTTCCAGCTTGTCCTCAGTGTGTTTGATGGATAAGCTGCTTCTATCCTTTACTATCTTATTGTGTTTTAGATTTAATATAATTTCTAGAACTTTTATATATTATATAACAAGTTCAATCTGACTTATAATGGAAAGCAGTAGTACCTTGCTTCACTCCTCCTCAGATTTCTATTTACCCCAGGCAATCATTTTCAAATCTTTTGGCTATTTCAAATAATGTATTTTTCATTACATTTCTAAATATGGTAATCCCTTGGTACCCCTGGTATTGGTTCCACAGTTCCCCACAAATACCAAAATGTGCACATGTGGAGTCCCTTATATAAAATTGTATAGAATTTGCATACAACCTACATGTTTCTTCCTACATATTTTAAATCATTTCTACAATTGCTATGATGCCTAATGAAATATAAATGTCAGTAAATACTTGTTATACTACACTATTTAGGTAAAAATAAAATTGAAAAATGTTCCATATGGTACAGTTTTTAAAGAAATGAATCCAGGGATATGGAACCCACAGAAATTAAGGACCAAATGTAATTTAATTACATCATTGTTTATTTTTAAGATTTAGGTATTACTCATTGACTTTTCATTATGAACATGAAATATTCTCCTACTACTTACTTTATGTTTATCTAATTTTCCCTTTATCTCCTTTTTTTGGGTTAAAAATATTCAGTTCATACATTATTATGGTATGTAAATAACACCAACAGTAGTGTAGTAAATTATGATTGCATTTCCCTTTTTTAATAAGATCTTGTGTTTTTTCTCAGGCATGAACAAGTGTTTTGTTTGTTCATTTGATTAATTTTCAATGTACCTATGAATGGTTTCTTGAAATAAACTCAAACCTGTGTGATCACATCTCTAGTTCATCTTCTTGAAAGTTTCCTTTCTGTAACTCTTTGTTCCTCTGCTCCAATCTTGGCGGTATTGTCTACCAGCTACTTACAGATCTTATCTTCAAATTTTTCTACACCTGTAATTGTCTTGAGAAACTTCTTTATTAGCTTCTCAGTTGAATCCACTGCTTCATAGATCACAGGTCTATTTGTTTGTTTGTTTTGTTTTGTTTTGTTTTTTAAATTTTTCTCTTGTTTGATGAGAACAAACCTCAGAGTTTCCCGTTATGCAGTGGAATATGAGTTTCTAAGAACTTGTATATCTGAAGATGTCCTCTTAATTTACTTCCATAATTGATAGTTTACCTGGGCATAATTCTACATGGAAAATGGTTTTCTTGGAATTTTGAAGACATTTTTACTATGATCATCCAAGTACCTATTATTGTTAATAAAGGATTTCTGACTTTACCACTGATTATGGCTGGGTGGTTTCAGTGTCTATAAATCTTTTATTTAATCAGTCAGTTTTCCCAAAGAGGACCCTGAAAATTTTCTGCTTTTAGATCAATAAGCCCAGTTACTAGTGTTCAAGAAATTGAGTCAAGTTTAAGGAAGTGGTGGTAGTCTCCTCACTTGCTCAATAGAGTTTAACTTACTCCAAGTAAGTACAGGACCTGTATTTAGAGTAGGACCTATTCTTTCTTCACTTGAGCCCAGTTTCCTTGAGTCACAAAGTTATCTTTTGCTTTCATTTGGGAGAAGGGGAAGTTGCGCAGTGTTTCTGGTGTGATAATCACAAAATCTAAATACTTTATAGACTTTTAACCAACATTCCTGTGAGCAGCAATCCTTATTTAGCAGAATCAGACTAGGTTGAGCCATGGGACACAGAGGCCTGGCTTCCAGGAACTAACAGCCATGGAGTTCTGTCCCACATTGCCAGGAAGCAAGTGGCACTGTGTGGGAGTGGTTCCCTGTCTTCTTCTGGAATATTCCCCCTAAGAGAATGACTCCCCTAACTCCACCCTATCCTGTCCATCACACAAGAAGCTCCTCCTGGTACTGTCCCCGCTTTACCTGCGTGTCTATAAAAAAAGAGAGTTGGGCGACTTATTGTTTTCATTAGAGACCAGAGTTGGTACGCCCAGATCCGTTATGTCCCCTCTCATTTAATAAGAGTATTGGCTCTTGTGTGTCTATTGAGTAGATAAGTTTTTGGGCAATAGATTAAGAAAAACCTCCAACATCATCCTCTGGCAGTTAACCTTTTGCTCATCCACAGGGGACGTGACTGAGAGACCCCCACACATTTCTGTTTTGTAACTTACCCAAACTACTACATTCAGAGATAACAGTTCCAATTTATAATACTTACTGAATATGTATTGTGCAAGTTAACCTGTTTGCGGATTTCTCACACTGCTAGTCCGATTTTTAGATTTGTCCCTTGGCAAAATTCAACACATTTTTTACTATATTACCCCTTACTATTGATTTAGTTTCATTTTAGTAAAGTTTCAAGAAAATTTCAATTGGATATATAGAAAAGTTAAAAAGATATAAATTTTCTGCATCTCTCTCTCTATCTATCTATCTTTCATAAACTTCTACTCACATTATTTTTTTCCCTAAATCATGTGGTAATTTATATGATGTCTTTCAGGAACACTCCTCTTATTTCTCATTTTTATGATGGGGATACATATCATTCACCTTGATTTTTATCAGACTCTTATCAGACCGTTGACTGCAGGCCCTTCGAACACATAAAATCATCAGATCCTGGAATAGTGGTTATTGTATTAAAGGTACTAAATAAGTATTTGTTAATTATTATTGCTTACTGTGAAACAAATATTGACATTCCACAATCTTATTGCTTGTGGTTTTGAGTCTTTTGTTAAGAACAGAGTTATCTGTTCTGAAATGTCTTCAAATACAAACTATTTCTTCTTTAATTCTATTTCTTAGTACATTTTCACAATTTTCTCTTAACAATTCAGTTGTCCAAAAATATACATTAGCTAATCATTGCTTATCTGGATATTATTGAGGTGAAAGAATTACAAAAGGAGTTGCCATCTCAGTTAAATTTTACTAAGGGAAGCAGGACAAAAGCATAAATAGTGGAAACACCAGTAGTCCTGCTTCTAATTTTTTATTAATTCTACAGACAAATACCAAAGAATTACTCTGTGTTCAACATTGCTCTAAATAGTGCATGTATAGTGGTGAACAAATCCTACAAAATTTCCAACTTTTGTGCAACTTATTTGCAGCAGACAGAAACTCAAAATAAATAAAAGTGCAATAACCCACGTTGTGGGACTCAGGTCCCACAGAGGAACCAGACAGGTAAGAATGGAGAATATGGAGAGGGGATGGATTACCAATTGATGTAGAATCATCTGTGAAGGTCTCTCACTGATAGGAGTCAATGAGATGAAGTTGGAAGAAGAAATAAGCTATGTGGATTTGGGGGAGGGGAGCATTCTAAAAGTAGAGAAAGTCTGCACAGTGGTGAACTGGGAACATGTTCAGCTTGTTTTAGGTACAATGAGAAGGACATTGGCTGTAGTCTACTGGCTGGAGGATCAGCTCAAGAGACTTAATGGGACCTGATTTTATGCCTGTATAAGCAATTTAAATATTTTACCTTTGTACAGACTTAAATGGGAAAGCACCCGATCATCTTGAACAGTTATGTCAAGATGTGATTTATGCTATACAAAGACAGCTTTCCTCAATGGTTCAAGTTTGGAAGAGGGGAGTGACACAGCTGCAGGAAAGGCACAAAGTTATGCTCAATTCGAAGGGAAAAATGAATTTTTAGCCACTTAAGAAAAGACTAAATGCTGCCACACCCAGGGCACAGGTAAAATTTGATTTAAAATATTGATGAATTTGTTAATGCAGGTTTATGGCCACCTTTCTTAAGACCTTAAGTTTTGCATTCCTGGCATCCTTTGCTTATCTTAAATTCTCAGTTTTCTTGAACCCAGGGTCTTTCACTCATATCAACAAGGTTTGCTGAATTCCAGAACACAGGAAATATTTGAACTGCTAAGGATGGTGACAGAATATTTATTATCAGTTTACATACCTTGCACATACAGTTTATTACGATTTCTAGACACCGTTCTGGTGAAAGACAGGTAATTATCAAAATGATAGTTAATCTACTGTTTTAAAATTATCATAACCCCTAATTTTGAGAATATACATGACAAGTAAGAGTTTCCACACTTAAAATCTCTGAAGCCCTGCTCCTCTTCTCCTAGCTAAAAAGTCAAAATTCTTCACATGCATCCCCCTATATATCCTTACTCGAACTTCAAACATTTTGATTATTTGTGCAATGCTTCTCTTCCCAGTTATAATCTGTGAGTCCAGAAGTTAATTCTAGAGAATTTTTAACAATTATCTGAAAAAATTCTAGGAATATTTTATTCTTAGAAATTCTAAGAAATTCCCAGAAAATTAATTTTTTTTTTAATTCTCTGTAAAGGGTTTTTAAGTGTGAGAGAATGACAAAGTCACTATTAATTTCCAGAATTTGACTAACCTTGAGGGAGAGTGATTGTGTATGTAAGTGTTAAATTCTATTATATTAACCAACTTTTAATTTGTTATATTTTGTATGTTCTCATGCTTTTCTCATTTTTTTACAATTAAATAGGGAAGTGAGAATACATAATAGTAGTAGGGACCAAAACTTATTATCTGGTTCTTGCAATGTTTTTGAGACAATGGCTATTCTTTTAATTCCTTATTTTCTTATATTCACCAAGTCACCTATTGCTACAAATAGGCACGTAAAAGTGAGTGGTTAATTCTCTTTCACTTAATATGTGTAATTTGTGTAATTAACTGTGGTTTAAAACACATAATAATCGTCTCATCATTTTCTTCGTGCTATTGTCTCTGTGTGTACCCAATGATCTTAACAAGCCACACGAATCGCAGCATTATGCCCTCAGTACAGATCTACATTACCCTTCCCATTATAGGCCTATTATCTTTGCAACATAAATAAAGCTGTTCCCACACAGTAAAGTCCTCTCTAGAATACTAATAATTCCACACAGGACTACCTGATGTAAAATGGTGACACAGAGCAGCATCCATGTGTTTAATTTGAGTTTATTAATGGATGAGAATGCAGTTTTCAAATGAATTCCCTCGTTTTATGATTCACCCATTATAACCAAACCAACTGTGTCCAGACCAATTTGTTCATTTCATTTTGCCTAGTTAAATAAAATGTGTTCAATTTCCATATGGGATGATGAAGTATTCCTAGAAAAGGAATATATATCTGTGGCCAACTATCATTATTATATGTATGTGGGGGAGACAAGGTATTAAGATAAATATAAGAATTATAATCAAAACTTACTGTGTTATTTCTATGTACAAAGCATTGTTTTTACTGAGTTAAAGGAAAAAAAGACAAGCCTTATGTATTCCTTACAGTAATTATAGGAATAAGATATTACTATCCTTTTAGCATAGATAAGGAAATCAAAGAACAGAGAAGTTGAATAAAGTATCTCAAGTCATAATACTAGTAAATTGAAGTTGGGATTTTAGCCATGGACATTTGGATAAGACAATGTAAAATATGTTCCTAATATTTTGCCAAACTGTGATGTCCATGAATCCTCTATAAGAAGACTAGGCTATAACTGACCTAAAAAATTCTAGGTCTTTATTCTCCTTCAACTTTAACATTTTAAGCATTTATTAACATCTCAATTAATTTGAATTTAAAAATTAAAAGAAAATGTTTCTCGATGCAACTGTTTAACAAATACATGATAAATCCTGAAGCCAAATCCTTGTACTGGAGTTGTGGAATGGGGACCTGGGAAGTCTGGAGCACAGGCAGCAAGCACAGGCCAGGGTTGCTCAGAGCCCATAGTGCCAGCATAGGCCATAGGTACAGCAAGCCAGGGCTGAGGCAAGCCAGTGTGCAACAACCTGTCCCACTGCCTGGTAGGTGTGGATGCCTGCTTCACACAGCAGTGCATTCCGGAATCTCCAAGCATCCATGATCCAACAAATAAATTTAATCTCCTGCTTCTTGACCAACAGTGGGAAAAAGGAAGTGGAATAGATTTGAATGGGCTAACCAATAAGACTGGTATTTTTCCAAGCCCTGATTAGCATAAATTTGGATCAACAGAGTTGATCTATGTGCTATATAAACTGCTATACTAACACACTCAAGTGGAAAATTCATTGTGTCTCCTCTTGTCCCTAGAAGAGTTCTGTTTCTATTCTTCACACTTGAATAAATCCCACTCCTTTCACTCTTGCCTTCAGTTGTTATGTTAATTTCATTCTTCTGATTTGCATGACAAGAACCTGGAAAGAAGTAGGCAGTGAACTAGTGGGGTTGGCTACAGTACTGGAGAGCACAGACTGCATGAAGCGCTGCCACACTGAGAGCTGCAAACTATTGCTTAGTACTAGTGGAGAAGAATCCAGTTTTGCAGGCAGCAACCTTTGAGCAGACTTTGGGAGGCATCCCTTTCTGTGATTAGCTGTTAACACTTAAATGACTTTCTTGGCCCCACCTATCAGCAGAAGGAGAGAAAAGAGTTTCATGTCAAACTCTAGTTTCAATTCTGTATACACATATATGTATATGCATTCATGTATGTGTATATATACTTGTTTTAATTTTTATATAAATTTTCCTTTGAAATACAAGCTCCATGTGCTCTAAATCTTATCTCTTAATCACCACTGTGCTCCCATAACATTATCTATAATGCACTAGATACCAAAAATTTTTGAATAAATGTATTCATTTACTATATAAAATTTCATAGAATGATTGGACAACATGTTATGCTTAACTCAAGCATCTTTCTCAGAGAATTGGAAATGCTAGATAATTTACCTTCCCTGTGCTAAACAAGAAGTTTAAAAAGAGGTAGAAATGATGTCTGGAGGTAAAACTCACACAAACAACTAAGCAAGTAAGCAAATAAACAAAAAAATTCCATTTGGAACTGAAGTTCATAAGCAGAATTTTTATACATCCCAAAACTATCTTGGTATCTCATATAAAGTATCAACTTTGCATAAAACAACCAAAATTCTCTTACCCTCCCCTAAGAGCACAGCCATGCCTATATCTACCATCCACAGCTCTGAGTGAAGAACTTGTGAATGAAGAGATAATCTTAATTTTTCTAAAAGGTCAGAGAACTACAAATCTGAAATAGTCACTTAATGTAAACAACAAAGCACATTTTGTACAAAAATAACAATCAAATAAGAATGTATCCAAAGATTAGCATTTGGTCCAAGTATCAATGGCCAATAATTATTAGTCTAAGACTTTGCCTTTCAAATATAAGATAGAAATTGCTTAGTATTACCTAATTTAAATACTACTTTTATCTCACATATCTTAATCTCAGTTTTCTGCCTCATGGTGTAACTTCCCCAAAATTTCATCTTAGGGCCCATAATCTTATTTCTCTTTTGACATGGTTAGCTAATAAACAAATGTCATCTAATAAATTACAAGATGTTCTCTCCCACAACAATGTGCTATCATAATCATAATTAAATTTCTTTATATAAAGCAGAAGAAATAAAAACCAATATATAATGGTTAAGAAAAGTATTGTATGTACTGTCAGAGATGCCAGAAATAGTCACATCCAATTTAAGTGTTAATATAAATATGTATAAATGTATCTACCAAGTACAAATAGAGAGTAGTTAAAATATTTTATCAATTGAAGGCAAGAAATAAAGCAGAAGTTTGAAAACCAAAGTATACATAAGCATGTATGATATTTAACATACCAATGTCACCATTCCAAAGTAAGGCAAACTATTTAACAAGTAGTTTTAGAACAATTGTCTATGGAAATTGTTAGGAAAAAGCACAAGAAAAAAATTTGAATTCCATGCACTATGTACATACATACAATTTCAGATGCTCTAGAGAGAAATAAAACATTGTTTTAAAAAAAAGCATAAAGGAAGGGGGAAAATTAAGACTGTGTAGTCACTGATTTGAGCCCCATGGGGAGGCAGGCAGAGACAGGGAAAATCTGACTTTCTAGCTCAGGTCTTATTCCTCTCTTACCTTAACCTAAAGGGATTCGTATTCCATAATGTGTCTTTGCACTTCTCAGGATTTTGTACCACTGACAGAGGGCAGAGATGGTATTAAGAAAAACAGACTCCAGGGTCTGAAGTGTTCTTAGAATTGTCTGTTCTTCCTTTTGTAGTCCTGTTCATCCCTTTGTGTCAAAATCATTCTCTGTTACTGTTGGTAATTTTCTCTTTATGCCAGAAACATGAAAATATTTTGCTCTGCTTTTTATTCATGTATTGTAGTGATCTTAGATGATAAAGTATTCTTTTTTAATGTTATAGTATGTAAAGTGCCTGGGAATGACTCATATTTGTCTATTTTAAGTCTATTTATTATACCTTAACATATGCTAAAATAGTCATATCAGATAAATGAGATAAATACATTGATAGATACGTATAAACACATGTATCTATCACACATATAGAGGTATATATCTATCACATACAAATGAACAGCAGTTAAAACAATTTGAATCAATTGAAAACAAGAGACAAAACAAAATTCATGTATGGCACTTATATCATTTAATTGCAGGTAGATAATGCTGCATTTAAAAACCTCATAACATCTCAGTAAACAATAAACATTTATCTAGCTTGCAAGTCTAAATGCCCCTTACTGGTGTAGTCAATTCGGTCTGCTCTACACATATCTCATTCTTCTAGCGTAGGCATGTTCTTTTCATAGTGAAAGCAAAGGCAGAAGCTACCAAGGGTATACATGCAATGCTTCTTCAAGCTTGGGTTTCAACCTCTCATCCTATCCATTCATCCTCATTTTATTGCACATAGCAGGTCATGAAGCCATACCTGAATCTAAGGGACAGGGTTGTAACCATTGGGTATTTTTTCAATATCACTTTTGCAGAAAGATTAAAAATCCATGGCAATGAGCACGGAACAGAAAGTAGTAAAGAACTGGAATCACTAATGCAATCAAACCCAAAGAATAATGAATGTCTCCACTAAAGCTCATGCTCTATCTCCCTGCTGCAGACTTGGGAGTGGAGTCTCTTGTCAGTAAAGAGGAGAGAAAGGGAGTTTGCTAGAGCTAATAGTATCTCAACCTCATAAAAAAAGTCACACATGTAAACATAAGACTGTTAGTTTACAAATACAGTAGCATTCATTTGCAATCCTTGAAAGCAGAGAGCTGCTTCCATTATTAAAGTATGTGGGGGTCCACACATCTTTCATTCTTTTTTTTTTCTGTATTTCTTTATTTTTTTTTATTGTAAACAAATGGGATACATGTTGTCTCTCTATTTGTACATGGATTCAAGGCATACCATTTGTGTAATCATAAATTTACATAGGGTAATGTTGTTTGATTCATTCTGTTATTTTTTCCCTTCCCCCCACCCCTCCCACCCCCCTCTTTTCCCTCCATTCTTACCACCCTACTTAACCCTAAGTTAAGTCCTTCCTTCCTCCATTCTTACCACCCTACTTAACCCTAATCCTAAACCTAAACTTAACCCTAACGCTAACCCCTCCCACTCCCAATTATATGTCCTCATCTGCTTATCAGCGAGATCATTCGTCCTTTAGTTTTTTGAGATTGGCTTATCTCACCTAGCATGATATTCTCCAGTTTCATCCATTTGCCTGCAAATGCCATAATTTTATCATTCTTTATGGTGGAGTAATATTCCATGGTATATATATGCCACAGTTTCTTTATCCATTCATCAATTGAAGGACATCTAGGTTGGTTCCACAATCTGGCTATGGTGAATTGAGCAGGATCTTTCATCCTTTGTTTCCACTTTTTTCTTCTGACATCAGGGTGTCTTTGGTGGAATAAAGGGGAGAGGGACAGGGGAAGTACTGGGGACTGGAGGAACAAATTATATTCCATGCTTGTAGAACTGTCAAAATGAACAACAATATTATGTGTAACTATAATGTACTAACAAAAAAAAATAAGAAATTAGTAAACTATAGTCAGAAAGAATATTGAACAGAGTTACCCAGAAATTGTCATAGGTCTATATTTTTATCCAACTAACAGAAACTAGAAATTACCTTTCTCACTAAAAGGGAATAGTAGGAGGAGTTTCAAGATGGCAGACTAGGGGGCAGCTGATTTCACGTTGCTCCAGGACGCAAGATTCAAAAGAGGAGATAGTGAGAGACTTGGGACCAACTCAAAGCCGCTGGGTGAGTCTCTCCTGTTGGGGAGGCATCCCAGATGAGGTGGTAGCCCCGGAACGCAGGGAACTTTGTGAAGTAGAGTTGCTCGGCGAGACGCCCCTCCCCCCACTGGAGCGGTAAACACGGACAACTGGGATCATCGTAGAGGAGGTGGCTCAGCACAGCGCTTGGACTCGGAGCAACCACTGGGGCTCCGGGCGGCTGCCTGAGGAGGAGCTGCGTGGCGAGCTGTTTAGACCCAGAATGACCGGTCTGAACACCGGGAGGTTGCCCGGAGGAAGAGGAGGAGCGCGGCGGGTCGCTTGGTCTAGGAGTGACTGCATCAGAGCCACAGGCAGTTGCCAGAGGAGGAGCTGCGTGGCGAGCTGTTTGAACTCAGAACGACCACTCCAGAACACCGGTGGCCTGCCTGGAGGAGGAGTGAGGTGGATTGCTTGGTCTAGGAGTGACTGCATCAGAGCCACAGGCGGTTGCCAGAGGAGGAGGTGAGTGGTGAGTTGATTGGACTAAAAGCGACCGCTCCTGAACACCGGTGGCCTACCTGGAGGAGGAGCGCGGTGGGTCACTTGGTCTCGGAGTGACTGCCTAGGGTTACGGGCGGTTGGCGGGAGGAGGAGATGCGAAGTGAGTTGCTTGGACTCCTAGTGACTGCGTCTGAAACCGGGCTAATGTCCGGAGGAGGAGGTGTGTGGCGGGTCTCTGGGTATCGGAGCTATTGTACGGGGCTCCAGGTGGCGGCTCAGAGGAGGGGCCACATAGCCAGGCGATTAGGTGCAGAGCAGGGTCCCAGGAGCTAGGTGGCTTCTTGCTGGAAGAGCCGCACAGAGACACGCCTAGGGGCGGAGCGAAGTTTCCAGGACTGCGGGCAGATTCTCTTTGAAGAGGCAACCTAAGGAGACTCGTCTGCCAAGGGTGAGGCTCCCAGGCCCAGGAGGTAGAGCCGGGCCCCTGGGAACGTTGCAGAGGAAGATAGCCCAGCCCAGGCGATAGTTGTAGATTGAGGGGAAACTCTAGGAGGGGAACTGATCAGCAAGACGTCCCCACCGAGTGAGTCTTCCCTGCCGGGTGAGGTTTTCCCACAGAGATGGTAAAACCAGAGACACAGGCACAAACAGGCCTTGCCTGAGCCCGCAGCCTAGTTCCCTGTTGGATGACCATTGGTCAACAAGTGGAGGCACCTCTGCCCACTAGCAGGGAATATACCCCACCTGAGGGTCACCACCCCTAGAGAGGCAGCTTCTTCGGGGAGCTCCGCATTATCAACTTCCTCCAAGACTTCAGGCTACTGAAGGATAAGAGGGGATATACTAGCAATCTTCAGGGACATTATAAGTTGATAGAGGAAATCTGCAATATCTTAATCACCCACTGATTCCTGAACAATATGAGAAAACAAGGGAAGAAAATGCCCCAAACAAATCTGGATGTTACATCAATAAAATCCAATGACAGCATGGCAGAAGAAATGACAGAAAGGGAGTTCAGAATGTACATAATTAAAATGATCAGAGAAGCAAACGAGGAGATGAAAGAGCAAATGCAGGCATTGAATGATGAGATGAAAGAGCAAATGCAGGCATTGAATGATAGCACCAATTGACAGTTAAAAGAGCAAATACAGGAAGCAAAAGATCATTTCAATAAAGAGTTAGAGATATTGAAAAAAAACCAAACAGAAATACTTGAAATGAAGGAAACAATAAACCAAATTAAGAACTCCATAGAAAGCATAACCAATAGGATAGAACACCTGGAAGAGAGAACTTCAGATATTGAAGACAAAATATTTAACCTCGAAAGCAAAGTTGAACAAACAGAGAAGATGGTAAGAAATCATGAACAGAATCTGCAAGAACTATGGGATATCATGAAAAGGCCAAATTTGAGAATTATTGGGATTGAGGAAGGCTTAGAGAAACAAACCAAAGGAATGAATAATCTATTCAATGAAATAATATCAGAAAATTTCCCAAATCTGAAGAATGAAATGGAAAATCAAGTCCAAGAGGCTTATAGGACTCCAAATACACAAAATTACAACAGACCCACACCAAGGCACATTATAATGAAAATACCTAACATACAAAATAAAGACAGAATTTTAAAGGCTGTGAGAGAAAAGAACCAAATTACATTCAGGGGGAAACCAATACAGATATCAGCAGATTTTTCAATCCAGACCCTAAAAGCTAGAAGGGCCTGGAACAACATTTTTCAAGCTCTGAAAGAAAATGGATGCCAACCAAGAATCTTATACCCAGCAAAAGTTACCTTCAAATTTGACGATGAAATAAAATCATGCCATGATAAACAAAAGCTAAAAGAATTTACAAAAAGAAAGCCAGTATTACAGAACATTCTCAGCAAAATATTTCATGAGGAACAGATAAAAAACAAAGAAGCATATCAGCAAAGGGAGGAATTACCCTAAAGGAACTGTCAAATAAAGGAGGAACCAAGTTGTGTCAAAAAATAAATAAATAAATAAATAAAATTTTAAATATGAACCAAATGACTGGGAATACAAATCATATCTCAATAATAACCCTGAATGTTAATGGCCTGAATTCATCAATCAAAAGACATAGACTGGCAGATTGGATTAAAAAGAAAGATCCAACAATATGTTGCCTGCAAGAGACTCACCTCATAGAAAGAGATACCCATAGACTAAAGGTAAAAGGATGGGGAAAAGCATACCATGCACATGGACTCAGCAAAAAAGCTGCAGTATCCATTCTCATTTCAGATAATGTGGACTTCAAGCCAATGTTAGTCAGAAGGGATAAAGAAGGACATTTCATACTGCTTAAGGGAAACATAAATCAGCAAGATATAACAATCATAACCATGTATGCCCCAAACAGTGGCTCATCCATGTATGTCAAACAAATCCTTCTCAATTTTAGAAACCAAATAGACCATAACACAATAATACTAGGTGATTTTAACACGCCTCTCTCACCACTGGACAGATCTTCCAAACAAAAATTGAACAAAGAAACCATAGATCTCAATAACACAATCAATAATTTAGACTTAACAGACATTTATAGAATATACCATCTAACCAAGAGTGAATACATTTTCTTCTCAGCAGCACATGGATCCTTCTCTAAAATAGACCATATATTATGCCACAAAGCTAATGTTAGCAAATACAAGAAGATAGAGACACTACCTTGTATTCTATCAGTTCAAAATGGATTGAAGTTACAAATAAATGAAAGAGTAAAAAACAGAAACTACTCCAACACCTGGAGATTAAACAATATGCTATTATATGATGAATGGATAACAGAAGATATTAGGAAGGAAATTCAAAAATTCTTAGAGGTAAATGAGAACAAAGAAACATCATATCAAAATCTCTGGGACACTATGAAAGCAGTACTTAGAGGAAGATTTATTTCATGGAGCGCATTTAATAAAAGAAGTAAAACTCAAAAAATAAACGACCTTACACTACAACTCAAAGCCCTAGAAAAAGAAGAACAGACCAACACCAAAAGTAGTAGAAGACAGGAAATAGTTAAACTCAGAGCTGAAATCAACGAAACTGAAACAAAAGAAACAATACAAAAAATTGACAAAATAAATAGTTGGTTCTTTGAAAAAATAAACAAAATTGATAAACCTTTAGCCACACTAACAAAGAGAAGACGATAGAAAACCCAAATCACTAAAATTCGGAATGAACAAGGAAATATCACAACAGACACGACTGAAATACAAAACATAATTAGAAGCTATTTTGAAAATCTATACTCCAACAAAATAGAAAATTTTGAAGACATCAACAGGTTTCTAGAGACATATGAATTGCCTAAACTGAATGAGGTGGACATACACACTTTAAATAGACCAATTTCAAGTAATAAAATAGAAGAAGTCATCAATAGCTTACCAACAAAGAAAAGTCCAGGACCACATGGGTTCTCAGCCGAGTTCTACAAAACCTTTAAAGAAGAGCTCATTACAATACTCTTCAAAGTATTCCATAAAATAGAAGAGGAGGGAACCCTCCCAAACTCATTCTATAAAGCCAATATTACCCTGATACCTAAACCAGACAGAGACACATCGAGGAAAGAAAATTTCAGACCAATATCCTTAATGAACATCGACGCAAAAATTCTCAACAAAATTTTAGCAAATTGCATACAAAAACATATTAAAAAGATAGTGCACCATGATCAAGTGGGTTTCATCCCAGGGATGCAAGGTTGGTTCAACATCAGGAAATCAATAAATGTAATTCACCATATCAATAGACTTAAAGTCAAGAATCACATGATTATTTCGATAGATGCAGAAAAAGCATTTGATAAAATACACTAGAAAAAATAGGGATAGTGGGAACATTCCTTAACATTGTAAAGGCCATCTACGCTAAGCCCATGGCTAATATCATTCTAAATGGTGAAAAACTGAAAGCATTCCCTCTAAAAACTGGAACAAGGTAGGGATGCCCTCTTTCACCACTTCTATTCAATATCATCCTTGAAACTCTAGTCAGAGCAATTAGACAGACCAAAGAAATTAAAGGGATACGAATAGGAAAAGAAGAACTCAAACTATCCCTATTTGCTGATGATATGATTGTATACTTAGAGGAACCAGGAAATTCCACCAGAAAACTTTTAGATCTCATAAGTGAATTCAGTAAAGTAGCAGGATATAAATCAAAGGCATTTTTATACATAAGCGATCAATCTTCAGAAAGAGAAATCAGGAAAACTACCCCATTCACAATAGCTTTGAAAAAATTAAAATACTTGGGAATCAATCTCACAAAAGAGGTGAAAGACCTCTACAATGAGAACTACAGAACACTAAAGAAAAAATTAAAGAAAACCTTAGAAGATGGAAAGATCTCCCATGTTCTTGGATAGGAAGAATTAATATTGTCAAAATGGCCATACTACCAAAAGTGCTATACAGATTCCATGCAAGTCCAATTAAAATCCCAATGATGTACCTTACAGAAATAGAGCAAGCAATTATGAAATTCATCTGGAAGAATAAAAAACCCAGAATAGCTAAAGCAATCCTTGGCAGAAAGAGTGAAGCAGGGGGTATCGCAATACCAGATCTTCAACTCTACTACAAAGCAATAGTAACAAAAACGGCATGATATTGGTACCAAAATAGAAAGGTGGATCAATGGTACAGAATAGAGGACGCGGACACAAACCCAAATAAATACAATTTTCTCATACTAGACAAAGGGGCCAAAAATATGCAATGGAGAAAAGATAGCCTCTTCAACAAATGGTGCTGGGAGAATTGGAAATCCATATGCAACAGAATGAAACTAAACCCATATCTCTCACCATGCACGAAACTAAACTCAAAATGGATTAAGGACCTCGGAATCAGACCAAAGACCTTGCATCTTATAGAAGAAAAAGTAGGTCCAAAGCTTCAACATGTCGGTTTAGGACCAGACTTCCTCAACAGGACTCCCATAGCACAAGAAATAAAAGCAAGAATTAATAACTGGGATAGATTCAAACTAAAAAGCTTTCTCTCAGCAAAGGAAACTATCAGCAATGCGAAGAAAGAGCCTATAGAGTGGGAGAAAATCTTTGCCAATCATACTTCAGATAGAGCACTAATCTCCAGAATCTATAAAGAACTCAAAAAACTCTACACCAAGAATGCAAATAGTCCAGTCGACAAATGGGCTAATGAAATGAATAGACACTTCACAGAAGAAGATCTACAAGCAATCAACAAACATATGGAAAAATGTTCAACATCTCTAGTAATAAGAGAAATGCAAATCAAAACCACCCTAAGATTCCATCTCACCCCAATTAGAATGGCGATTATCAAGAATACAAGCAACAACAGGTGTTGGCAAGGATGTGGGGAGAAAGGTACACTCTTACATTGCTGGTGGGGCTCCAAATTAATGCAGTCACTGTGGAAAGCAGTGTGGAGACTCCTTAGAAAACTTGGAATGGAACCACCATTTGACCCAGCTATCCCACTCCTTGGCCTATACCCAAAGGACTTAAAATCAGCATATTAAAGAGATACAGCCACATCAATGTTCATAGCTGTTCAGTTCACAATAGCCAGATTGTGGAACCAACCTAGATGTCCTTCAATTGATGAATGGATAAAGAAGCTGTGGTATATATATACAATGAATATTGCTCAGCCATAAAGAATGATAAAATTATGGCATTTGCAGGCAAATGGATGAAACTGGAGAATATCATGCTAAGTGAGATAAGCCAATCTCAAAAAACCTATGGACGAATGATATCGCTAATAAGTGGATGATGACACATAATGGGGGGTGGGAGGGGTTAGTGTTAGGGTTAGAGTTAGTGTTAGGGAGGGGGGCAAGAATGGAGGAAGGAAGGACTGTATAGAGGGAAAAGAGGGGTGGGAGGGGTGTGGGGGAAAGGGAAAAAAATAACAGAATGAATCAAACAACATTACCCTATGTAAATTTATGATTACACAAATGGTATGCCTTTACGCCTTGTACAGAGAAACAACATGTATCCCATTTGTTTACAATAATAAAAAAAAAAGAAAGAAAAAAAAGAAGCAGAAGTCCTTGCCCCAGGCCCTTGGGACAACTTACTATGTGGGATAGGTGCACAAATAAAGCATGTAACCTCTAAAGAAGTTTTTAAGAACTGAGAGTTGTAGAGCACATGCCTAGCATGTATAAAGTCCTGCGTTAATCCCCAACACCAGAGGAAAATTAGGATGATTTTAAATACCTTTCTAAAAATGGCCTTGATATCTATTCTGTTCATCTGAATAAAATTCCTAATTCAAAAAAAAAAAAAAAAAAAAAAAGGAATAGTACAAACTCTTCCGTTGCTAACGGGACTGCCAAGAATACAGATGAACAAAGGAGAGAAACTGTGGGGAGATGGAATCTCAAAAAAAAAAAAAAAAAAAAAGTCATTTCACATTATTAGAGTTTTAGAGGTTTTTAATTGAAAGAAACTCTAATACAATATAATGAGCTTTAATCAATTCTTGCCTAATTATTTCTACCTGAGTAATTAATAGCCATCCAATAAATAATTTTAATATAATACATAAAACAGTTTAGACATGATAAACTTAAAATGTTAATACAGACTTAACACAACTTAATACAGAACTCTATGGGGACAGAATAACATAGGATGAACAAAAAAGTATAAATACAACTCAGAAAGATATGTATCATATAGTTTTTTAATGAAAAGTTCTCAAATTAATATCAGTTTCTATAGAAAATTTGTAGTTTTCAATATACAAGTAACTTTTGTTTTATTTTGAATTGTATAAATTAAGGAGTTTTTCTATTCATTATTAGTAAGGGATTTATGCTTAATATCAAAATAGTATAGACTTTTCAGTGAGGTGATTTGATTTTAATTCATTCACTATTCTACCCCTTGTATGTTTTGGATCAGATATGTTACTTAACTTTGCTATAATTTAACTTTATTTTGGAAAAAAAAAAATGCTTAGTGAAAGTATCCACTCACAGGATTTTTGTGTTGGCAAAGAATATGAGTCTTAGAAGAGTACCTGATGAATTTTAAGAGTCAGATAAGTAGTCATTAAAATGAATATCAACATTATTATTAATTATATGAAAAATTTCATATTGAATGTGGGAGCAAATGAAGAAACAAGGAGGGAAAGAAAGAAAGAAAAAAGGAAGGAAGAAAGTTAGTTCAAGTTTCTCAATTCTTTATGTAATGCTTCTGTATTTTAAGAGAAATAAACCTCTCTCAGAATGTCTGATACTTCATTTTTCTTACCTGAGTTCTGTAGATGATGTAGAACAATTGAACACATTGAGTGTCTATATCCATGATCTCCATATTTGTAAACCTAGCCATATGAGACTCTACATCTCTACATGATCTGGCCCAAACTAATTGTATAGTTTTTTTTTTTTTAATTCTGTTCTCTTCATTAAATATTTTCCATCTACACTGATATTCTTTTTACTTCAACATTTTGGGTTCATTTCTTATTTACACCTTTTGTACCAGTAGTTCCCACTGTGTGGAATGTTCCTTCTACTGATATTGGTATTACTGTTTTTTTCTGAACTTAGTGTTCAAAATTAATTAGCTTCCTCAGAGGGTATATCCTTGACCTTCAGTATATGTATCAGATGCAAGTAACAGTAACTTCAAGTCAGACTAGTTTAAATATAAAAAGAAAAAAATATTACATAAAAGCAAGTCTAAAGACACAGATTGATTTCAGAATTGGTCAACTCTGTGGCTTGAGAAGATCACAACCCACCTGTCTTCATTCTCTTTCTCCATTCTGCCATCAACCAGTAACTTCATTTTAAGGTTTTTTCCTTTCTAGCTATTCAATGACTGTCCATGAAATTCTTCCCTCTTCACATCACTATGTGTGAGGCAAAGAACCTATTGATCTCTCACTAATCCATACAATAAAGTTCTTTGTTTCCACTTTCTTGTACAGACTTAGATCATGTGACCACCATGAAACTCGTATAGTCTGTACAGTGATCAAAAATATGTTTTGATTGATTATGATTAAGCAGCACTAATCATGGAGTTCTGATGTAAATCATCATCCTCTCTGTTATGGTTTGGTAATGGCATGGTCCCTTCAAGGTTCATGTGCTGAAGTATAGTCCCCAGTGTAGCAATGTTAAGACTGAACTTTAGTCCCCAAAGTAGCAATGTTAAAAGGAAGAGTTTTCAGGAAGTGATTGATTCATGAGGGCCATGACCACTCAGTGAATTAAGAATTGAATGGCATTATTGGGAGGTGGTGGAAACTGTAGGAGGAGAAACCTAGTAGGTTGTTGGGGATGTGCCCTTGGAGATTACATTTTGTCCCCGGACCCTCCTTCTCTTTCTGCTTCCCCACAGGTATGAGGTGAGCAACTTTGCTCCACAATAACCTTCTATTATGATGTTCTACCTCACTCAGGTGCAAAGCAATGGAGTCAACTGACTATGAGCAACAATAAATCTTTCCTCTTTTAAGTTGTTTCTCTCAAGTATTTTGTTACTGCAATGCAAAACCTAATGAACACACCTTTTGAATAGTGCCTGCATGCCTTTTGAATAGTGCCTGCATGGTTGGGGGTTAAAAACATAATAACTTGGGTTAGTTTGTGCTGCTACAAGTAAGTGAAGATTAGATGATAGATGGGCAATCAAAATTTTTCATCCAATTCTTACTAAACAGTATTAACTCATTTCTTTTTATATAATCTCTTCATATCACTTACAAATATTTCTTATTTTACTCATCATTTGTACCCTTGCTAAGTGCAAGCTTCAGGACAGGAAGAAAAATAGATGCTGTATTCTCTGCTGTATCCCCAGAGTAGACATAATATTGATTCATAGTACACAATTAATGAACATTTGTTGAATCAATTTATTATATATTATACAGTCAGCTTATAAACAAAAATTTAGTCAGGTGTGGTGGCACTTGCCTGTGATCCCAGTGGTTCAGGAGGCTGAGGCAGGAGAATCATGAGTTCAAAGAGAGACTCCACAATTTAATGAGTCCCTAGGCAACTCAGTGATACCTTGTCTCTAAATAAAAGATTAAAAAGGTCAGGGATGTGGTTCAGTGGTTTAGAAACCTGGGTTCAATCCCTAGTAGTTATAAATAAATAAATAAGAAGAAACTTGGTCAAAGAAGAAAGGAAAATAAGTTGGAAGTTTGTTATTGTAAATTCTGAGTATTTATGTATGCATGTGTGTGTGCATTTAAATACATTTATGTGTTGGTATATGTTAAAGGATCACTATACTTCCCCTTTCACCATGTCTATTCTGGGTCTTATGTAAACTGACCCATAACACTAACTAATCATGACCTAAAAAATTAGTGTTGACTCAAAAATGATTCAGTTCTCACAGGAAAGAATTTACTCATTAGGAGAACTTACCATATTAGAAGATCACATGTACAATTTATGTGACATGTCCCTGGTTGTACAGAAGAATGAAGCCAATTTACCTATCTGTGTAGATGATGCCAAGTGTATTTTTGTCTTCAGTGCATTACATAAAGAAAGAGTTAACATGGCTCCAAAAATATACTATACATTCTGACCCAAGGTGTTAAAGATGGTTTACATACCACCAGGGAAAAATACTAAAATATAAATAGAAATAAATTATGGTGCTATTTAATTAACTGGGAAGTTCAATGTGCTCTAGAGACAATTTATTAGAATAAATAGAGCATCCTATCCTTGCAGTGCATTGTAATGAATATAAATCAAGGAAGTTTTTCCTCAAAGAAAAACATTTACCAATTCCTTATAAAATGTACCTAGGGGCCTCATTAGATCAACATTCCACTAGAATGCTTCATCATCTTGGCAAACTTTGTGTTATAGGGCATCTCTGCCATGTTTGACATTATTGATCACTTACTCCTCTTTGAAACACTCTTCCTTTGACTTTACTCTCTTGGTTCTCCTGATAACTTTCTAACCATTCCCTCTCAGTCTTCCTGATGGCTGCTGCTTCTAACAATCATCTCTTAACCACTGAAAGTTTTCAGACTTTTCACTTCACCATAATTCTCTTTAAGCACAAAATATTTAAAAAGTACTTATCATGAATCCTCCTAAAACTATTAATCTTTCAGTATTGGGTAGACTGGTCATCTAAGCTCTTATTTCAACTATAGTACTTGGGTTCACTTCTAATTCTTCTCCACTTTTATCACATCCATTTAATAAAAAATCATATATTCTTTGTCGCCATAATATCCTTCAAATCTGTTCTTTCCATCCCAGTCTTGCCACTGGTTAATTGACCTCCTCATTTATCTTTAATCTGAATTGACTCCACAGTAATATAACCAATTTTGTTCTATTTCCTAAACAACCAATATTCAGCAAACATTCAGCAATCAATTTCTTAACCACATCTCTAGAGAATAACAATCAATAAATAAGATTTTAAATACGTAAAAACCATAGATTGCTAGTATAATGTTCAATTCTTCCTATGCAATTTATTACTCAAAAGCAACACGTTTTCATCATGAAACTCATCCAATCAAAAAGTTTCACTATTTATTGCTTCTAAAATTGTCTAAACTAATCACTGAAAACACTGTCATTATATCACACTATATCATTTAATCTGCACCGTTCTCTGCTTTTCCACATAATCTGAGATTTAATCAAATTTATTTTGTATCCTCAAAATTGCATGTTTTTCACTTCTGTTCTTTTAATCACTTTTGCTCATAATAACACCAATATTTCACTTCATCTTCCAAACTCTAGGTCTTTCAAAGCCTAGTTCAAGATCCACCAATATTCATGAACTTATCCCCAAACTTTAGTGTCTTGACCTATTAGTTTTCACTTAATTTGGAAAACCTAACATTTTTACCTTGTTAATTAATTGCATAATATTTTATATAATCTTTTAAAAAATATATGATTTAGCATGATATTCTCCAAATATCTACAAATGTCATTATTTTATTCTTCTTTATGAATGAATAATATTCCATTGTGTATATATAACACAGTTTCTTTATCTATTGAAGGGCATCTAGATTGGTTCCACAATCTAGCTATTGTGAATTGAGCTGCTATAAACATTGATGTAACTGTGTCACTGTAGTATGCTGATTTCAAGTCCTTTGGGTGTAGGCCAAGGAGTGGGATAACTGGGTCAAATGTTGGGTCCATTCCAAGTTTTCTGAGAATCTCCATAGTGCTTTCCAGAGTGGTTGTACCACTTTGCAACTCCACCACCAATATATAATGTGTCTTTTTCACCAACACATATTATTGCTTATTTTCTTCATGATAATCATTCTAATTGGAGTGAGGTGAAATCTTAGGGTAGTTTTAATTTGCATTTCTCTAATTACTAGAGATGTTGAACACTTTTTTATGTATTTATTGATCACCTGTATATCTTCTTTTGTGAATTATCTGACCAGTTCCTTAGTCCATTTATTGATTGGGTTCTTTGTATTTTTGGTGTAAAGTTTTTTAAGTTCTTTCTATATTTTGGAGATTAGTGCTCTATCTGAAGTGCATGTAGAAAAATAATGTGAAAAGAGAGTCTACAGAGTGGGAGAAAATCTTTGCCACTTATAATTTTCAAACCTATGTTTTGACTCCTCCCAGAGTCTGTTAAAAACATGAAAATTTTGTAACTATGTTGTAGAAATTATTTGAATATATTTCCAAAGAGCAACCAGGAGTTTTTGTAAAAGGTCACATGTATTTCTGAAAATTGCCCACAATATACAGTTATCTCATACTAGACAAAGGCATCATAAACATACAGTGTACCATTAACAAATGGTACAGGGAAAACTGGAAATCTATATGTAGCAGAATGAAATTCAACCCCTATCTCTCACCCTGCAGAAAATGCAACTCAAAGTAGATCAAAGATGTAAGTATTATACCAGAAAACCTGCACTTAATAGAGAAAATGTAGGCTCAACCCTCCATCATGTGAGCTTAGGAACCAAATTCCTCAACAAGACTCCTAAAGTGTAAGAAGTAAAATTAACAATCAATAAATGGGATAGTATCAAACTAAAAAGCTTCTTCATAGCAAAAGAAACAACCAAGAACATGAAGAGAGAGTCTATCAAATGGGAGAAAATATTTGCCACCTGCAACTCAGATAGACCATTAATCTTCATAAAGACCCCAAAAAACTTAACACCAAAAAAACCAAATAACAAAATCAATAAATGGGCAAAGCAACTGAACAGATACTTTGCAGAAGAAACATGAATAGTAGACAAATATGAAAAAATGTTCAACATCTCTAGCAATTAGCAAAATGCAAATTAAAAATACACTGAGATTTCATCTCACTCCAGTCAGAATGGCAATTATCAAGAATACAAGGAACAACAAATGCTTGTTAGGATGTGAGGTAAAAGGTACACTCATACATTGTTGGTGAAACTGAAAATTGGTGCAATCACTCTGTAAAGTGGTATGGAAATCCCTCAAAAAACTAGGAATGGAACCACCATTTGACCCAATTATATCACTCGTAGGTATATATATATCCTAGGGAGTTAAAATCAGCATAGTACAGACACGTAGCCACATCAATGTTTATAGTAGCTCAATTCACAATAGCTAAGCTATGGACTGAACCTAGATGCTCTTTGACAGATGAATGGATAACAAAATTGTGGCATAAATACACAATGGAATATTACTCAATCATAAAGAACAATGACTTTATGACATTTGCCAGTAAATGATTGAATCCGGAGACTATCATGCTCAGTGAAATAAGTCAATTCTGAAAAACACCAAAAGTCAAATGTTCTGTCTGATATGTGGACACTAAAACACAATAAGGGTGGGAGAAAATAGAAATTCAGTGGATTAGACAAATGAAATGATTAGAAGAGAGGGGGGTTAGCAATGGGAAAGACAGTGGAATAAATCTAATGAGATTTTCTATGTACATATATGAATACACCACAGTGAATCACCACATGATGTACATCCACAAGACTGGGATCCTAATTAGAATAAGACATGCTTCATGGTTTTATAAACATGTCAAAATATACTCTATTGACATGTATAACAAAAATGAAGAGATAAAATTTAAAAAAGAAAACAAAATCCACAGTAAGATTACATTTTATATCCTCTGGGATGGTAATAATAATAAAAATTATTATTATTTTTAAAAAGGACATTAGCAAGTATTGGCAAGGATTTGGGTAAATTGGAACCTTCATGTGTTGCTGATAAGTAAATGCTATCACTTCTGAGGGAACAGTTTGGAAGTTTCTCAAAAATTAAACATAAAATTAGCATATGATTCATCAATGTTACTCCTTGCATATACTCAGGATAATTGAACACAAATGTTCCCAAGAAAAATGTACAAAATGTTCCTTGAATGTTTGAAGCAGTGTTATTTATAACTTAAAGTGAAAACAATCCAACTATTTGTCAATGATTAATGGATAAGTAAAACATGATATATACACAATAAAACAATGAATTATTATTCATCCATAAAAAGAAATGAAGTATGTTATATAGTTCAACATGGATGAACCTTGAAACATGTTAAATGAAATAAATCAGACACAAAAGACCACAAAAAAGTTTAATGAGCCTCATAATGCCTCATGGGTATTATTTTATTTCTATAACACTATATGATATTGTAATTGTACTTCGATATTTTCACTTAGTATAAATGTTCCATAGTTTTAGTAGTAATAAGTATTCATTAATGATGAAAAATGGTTGGTTTTATTGTGGATGTTTGAACATATACATAACATAATTTGATCAATTTTATTCCATAAGTCAATAAATATTTTAATAAAGCAATGAAAAATAGAGGTTTATCATGACCAAGGTTATTGTTCTTGTATAATACAAGTTTCAAGCACTAGAAAATATATAGCAAAGCATTTAACTTCCCTAAAAGAAATTCAATATTAAATGTCACCTCCTAACAAATAATTATAATGAAATTGGAGCACATACAGATATGCCATTTATTAAAGAATATGTGAAACTCATAATTCAAAAAGTTTTGTTTTGATCTCTTTAGTCACACCTACACTTGAATGACATGTGCATCTAAAATAGTTGAGTGAATTTTTTAAATTATCTTCCCCTAACTTTTTATTTGTTTACGAGCAATTTTAGATTTATAGAGAAAAGAAGAGAAGTGTATAGCTTCCCTCCTATACAAATACAGCTTCCCCCTTCATTAATATCCACTACTCCCATGGTGCATTTTTTACAATAGAAAAGACAACATTGGCACATCATTTTAATCCAGTCTATAGTTTACATTTTGGATCACCCTTTGCTTCATCAATTATTGGGTTCTGATAAATGCATAATGACATATGTTCATCCTTATAATAGCACACACAATAATTCTTCTGTCCTACAATATCTCTCTTTATCATCTATTCATCCATACCTACAATTCATGCTCCTGGTAACCATTGATCTTTTTATGGCTTCTATAATTTTGTTTTTTCCAGAGTGTCCTATTCTTGGGAATCATACAGTATGTAGCATTGTTGGATTAGCTTCCTTTACTTAAGCAGCATGCATTTTAAAGTTCCTTAATGATTTCTCAAGGCATGATAGTTTATTTCTTTTTATTGATTCACTATTTCATAGTCTGAATATATCATAATTTATTTGTACATTCATCTATGGTAGGACTTCTTGGTTGCTTCCAAATTAGGAAAATTCTGAATAAAGCTGCTATGTATATTTATGTGCAGAATCATGTGTGAACGTAAGTTTCAACTCACTGAGATAATTACCAGGGAGTGTGATTGCTGGATCATAAGGTAAGAGTTCATATAATTTTGTATGAAACTGCCAACTTGTCTACTAAAGTGACTGTACATTTTGTATTTCCACTGGCAATATGAGAGTTCCTGTTGTTCCACACCCTCAACAAAATTTGGACTAGTCAGTGTTTTGGATTTTAGCCATTCTAACAGGTAGAGAGTAGTATGTCATTATAAAATTTTGTTTGGAAACTTGAACTTATATGAAGTACTTCTGTGTTTTTATGTCTTCAATTAGATATCTAAAAATCAATCATCAACTCCTGCTTAATCTTATATCTTATTTCCTTATTATGCCAATATTTATTTCAAAATATTGTTCAAAATGCAAAAGCTTTTTTTTTCAATTAGTACTGCAGCTTATATGCCAGTTTTCCAAATATTCTTCTTTTCATATCATCCATTTTCCAGTCTAGATATTATGGGTCACCCAGTAATTTCTTTGACCAAAATAATTGCATGATTTACTAAATAATAATTTATTCAGAGACATTCAACTGTCATAATCTAATATTAAGTAGTTAATTTTTTTTAAATCATCAGATACAGATGTGATTGGGAAACTCGAGTAAGACTTTCCTGTAAAGTCTATAAAGAAGACTATCTCTACATATTCAACATATTTTCCTTAGTCATTATTAATAATACCATATTAAAAGGTAATTCCTATGTAAGTTTCCTGTTATGTGGGGGATCTTTTGGGGGGCAAAAATAGAAACCTCCCACTTTATTTATGGATTAGGGGTTTCTGGCCTATTGTAGATTTTACCATCAAAACATTATTTAGTAGTAAAGGAAAACTACCCTAGATATCCAATAATTTATTCATGCAAAATCAGGAAGCATTTGGTACACAGAGAAATAAAACCATAACAGTATGAATACTCACCTTGACAAAATTCTAAGCTAATTTTAGTCACATACTATACTCTTATCAAGAAGTGACTCAATGCAAAGAACAATATGAATGATAAAGGCCTTGTGGATAGCACAATTAATGACTATCAATTAACAGTCTAGAAACTCAATTGAGTAAGAAAAAATATTAAAATAGATAAGAAAATAAGGAGTACATATGTATATATTAAAGTGTCACATATTACCCATCTTTGAAGTATAGAAACTAAAAAGGGTGTGATCACATTAATGGCTCTAATTAAATACGTGGAAGAGCAAATAGGGACTTTGAGAAAGGAAATAAACACTAAAAGGGAAATCAAATGCAAATGCTATAAAATTATGAGGAAAAAATGCCTTAATAAATTTAATGCCTCAATGAAATGAGTCACCAAATATTATTTACACTGAAACACAAAGCCAAAAAAAGAGGAACAGGAAAAAAAACCTTAAGAAATCTACAGAAAGCTGCAAATCACTGTGAAGTATATAATATATGTGGAACTGAGTCACTAAAAGATGAAAAGAAATTATTTCAAAACATAAAGGCTATGTCACCACAGTATGCTGATTTTAAATCCTTTGTATATTCCAAGTAATGGGATAGGTTGTAACAATATGTAGTCTCACCAACTACATATGAGCATTCCCTTTTCCCACATCCTCACAAGGATATATTGTTACTTATATTCTTGATAATTGCCATTCTGACCTGAGTGAGATGAAATCTCAGTGTAGTTTTAATTTACATTTCTTTAATTGCTTGAGATGCCACATCAGTGTTTGTAGCAGCACAATTCACAATAGCTAAGCTGTGGAACCAACCTAGATGCCCATCAACAGATGATTAGATAAAGAAATTGTGTAATATTGAAGTCAGAATTAAAGTTAGGCAGTTAGTGTAGACAGATGATTGGGTTGAATGGAGAAAATAGCGGCCAGTTTGGATCCAGGAAGTTGGAATGTTATGTCTCCAGAGCCCTTTGATCACCAAGATTACCTGCCTACACTACTCCTCCCAGAAGGCTGCAGACAGGGAGTTGTTAATTAATGCTCCTGGGGCTGCTTCTGGCCCTTCCCCCTGCCCATCTGCTTCTCACCTTTTGGCCATCCCAGGGGCATCTCCTGGGCCTAGTCACTTAGGAAGAAGAGAGATAAGGAAGGAAAGAGCAGGAGAACAAAGAAAATCTAAAATGTATAAAAGGGGAAAGCACTCTCACTTCTTTGGATATCAGAATAGCAGCCATGGCCCACTTTTTCCTTCCCAAAGAAGTCTGTGTTGACTTTTAGATAAAACCTGCTCTATATGCTTGCCTCAGAATACTTCTCTAATGTTCAAACTTCAACATTTGAGGAAGTAGAACTCGTCACCAATAACAGGCAGTATCAATATTACTCATAAAGAAGAATGACCTTATGACATTGGCCAGTAAATGGATGGATCTAGGGACTATCATCCTGAGGGAATTAAGCCAATCTCAAAAAACCAAAGATTGAATGTTTTCACTGATAGGTAGAAACTAAATCATGATAAAGGTGGGGAGGGGAAGAAGAGAAGTTCAATAGATTAGACAAAGGGACAGAAAATGAAGGGAGGGAGGATAGTAATAAATCCTCCCTCCTAGTGCAGTAGAATAAATCTACTAATATAATTTTCCTTTATATACTTATAAAAATACCTAAGTGAATCCCATCATTGTGACCCCCTACAAAATGGGGTCCTAATTAGAGTAAGATATATTCCATGCTTTTATAATCTTATCAGAATGGATTCTACTGTCATATATAACTAAGAAGAACCAATAAAAAAGACATAAAGGATGAGGATTAAAAAAAAATACTACTAAAGAGCAAATCAGAGATCCAAGAATCTGAACAAAACAAACAAGAAGAATTACATCTCTTGCAAAAAAACAAAAAACAACAACAAAAATAAACAAAATAAAGTCATCTAGCTACATCACAGATAAACTTCTACAAAGAAAATATAAACAAAATCTTTTGAAAGAATCTTGAAAGAAGAAATATCATATAAAGTGAAAAGTTGTGGGAAACAGAATATCTCCAGTCTGAAACTATATAAATTAGAGGACAATGGAATGACATCAATAAACTGGTGAAAGGATAAAATATAACCTGCCAACCTACTACGCATAATTCCATATCTATCAATAACAGAAAGATTGAAAAGTGGAAAGGATGAAAAACAAAGAAAGAAGAAAGCATAAAGAAGAATAAAGAAGAAATAAAAAGCCATTTTTTCTTTTGGGGTCTCAGTTCCATGTATATTATCTATTTGATAAAGCTGTCTGTGCACTTCTTAAGTTTTTTTTCCTGTTTCCCTCCCCCGCTTTTTTACTCTTTCTGTGTCTCAATATAAGTAATATTCGGTGACTCATTTTTAAGTTCATTGATAATTTCCTTGAATGTGCTGAGTCTACTGAATTGTCTGTCAAAGACAGTTTTCCTCTGATAAAGAATTAAAATGATGATAAAAATTTATCACAATAGACTTTAAAACAAAATGTTATCAGAGTTAAAGAAGATATAAAATAATGAGTAAAGTATCTGTTTTCACGAAGATATAAACAATACAACTATTTAAGCATGTTAAAACAGAAACACAGAAAATTAAAGGGAGAAATAGGTAAATAAAAATAATAGATTAGTAGATTCAATACCTGACTTTCAATGATGGACAAATTTACTAAAAAGAAAATGTATAGGAAATGTACATGAACAATAAGAACAAATGGAATGGTGAAAAAGGCTAAATTAACAAGAACTGGTACCCAACATCCTAGAAACCACAAGGATATCTGGGACACACCCAATAAATCCCCAGAAAGTGAGGAAAACAAGGAATTCAGAGCAGAGAATGGAGATAACAATTGTCCTGCAGTGGTCCTGAGACTAGAACTAAGGACTATAATTTGGTCTGATACACCTCATCTAATTCAACAAGAGATGCTCACTTGGTCTCATGGGGAACTCTTGGAACCCATTCAGGTAAGTAGATTTTACTGGACACTGTGGTACTGCTCAGATGTCCATCCAAGAGTAGACTCCCTACCTCACCAATATACATCTTTGTGATTGATGCCAAAAGACATTTCCAACTTTAAGCCCAATTTGTGGGTTGCTCTGTTGAAGAAGCCTCCCAGGATCCACATGAGTACTAGTTCTGTGGCTGCTTCTTAACTGGTTAATCAACAGGAGAGTAAAATAGTGTGGGTGTCTCTCCACAATCTGGGGCAATTCTGATGGGTCATTGAGCTCCAGACCACCCTGTACCCACTTCGTTAAAAGTACATTAGGACCCAATCCAACTCTTACTTAACCCAATTGTTTGTTTCCCTCCATTCTCAAATAACTCCAGAACAAACATCCGGTAGGACAAACACTGTCTTTTCCCTTACTTCAATATAGTGCATGATACCACCTTCTTTCAAAAGGCAAAATTCTTTCCATTTTTGTTTTTACATATTTTTATTGGTGCATTATAGTTGTACATAATAGTGGGATTTATTGTTACATATTTGGGTATGTATACAATGTAACAATATAATTTTGTCATCACTCATTTTTGTCTTTGACTCTTAGCAATTATATCATGCATTTTTAGCTTTCATTATTTTTAAAATCTCATCTCAGTTTTACCTAACTGAAAATACTTGATGATTTTTATAAATAAACCTTCATTGTAACCAGTAACTTATGAAACTACTCACATTTTTTTGAGGCCTGCATTCTTTTCTTCCTCACGAATATTGCCTCATATTGTTTTATCAAAATTTTTTCAACACATTTCTCCCATTCATTTTAAGTTATAGTCAGACCTAATGTCTGTTGAAATTGTATGTTATATTTGTGTGACCTTTTTGAAATCCATTTTTTAATATCATTGTTCAAGACTGACAATTCTTCACATTATTTTCCTCGTCTATTGTGAACACTAAAATGAAGCAGTCTCTTTCTTCCAGGTTTCTTCCACATGCTAAATATTTTTCTCATTTCTTGTTACATTAATAGATGTATAGCATATCTATTGTTACATTTACTTTCAAAGAGTTAAAATACTACTATTTTTCTCTCTTTCAGTGAATTTGTACTGGTTCTGTATAAAATTAAATATACTACATGTTTATAAAACTTAAAAGCCATATTATAAATTATTTGAAAATTTATAATTGGTTTTTCATTATAATCAACTGGTCACACTTTATAGTGCCTGTAATAAGTACTTTTATATACTGGTTTCTATCTTTTAAGTTTGTATATGCCTATTTTTATGAAATGTTAAACTTCCTTTTAAAAAACATTAATTGGTGAAGAGAGACATGTATCAAAAAAGATTATCATTTTATCCATTCCTTCCATTATAGATTAATATTATATACCTGCTGTGTCACAAGTGGTATTAATATGCAAAAGAGATATGGAAGAGATAAAAAGGAAAAAAAAACAGACAAAATCTCTGCTTATGGGGAATTTATCATTTAATGAGGTGAGATAAAGAGTAACCATAATATATAAGGAAATGATTTATGTTATGGAGTGGTAAACTCTTTGGGGTAAAGGATCAGAGAATAAATACTCCATTAGCCACTGCTGGCCACATAAAACTGCCCCAGCATTGCCAAAGCAGTCAGAGACAATTCCCAAATATATGGGCCAGGCTGGGTGCCAATAAAATTTTATTTACAAGCATATATGAAAAAATATTAAGTAAAATGGGAAGATTGAAGTGTGTTTTCAATTTAAAAGTGTGTTTTTTAATTGTGTCATAACAGAATAGTCATTATAAAGATCATTTTTGTGTAAGTATCCTGGTTAGCCAAGGAATATAATAGCCTAGAAAGAAAAGAATAACTTTAGAGATATCTGTTAGTTACAACAGGGTAGCATGACTTACCAAGGGTGATATATTTTAAGTTGCACATATATCATTGTATATCTCAGTTTTCAAATCTAGTGTCTGTTGTGTGTGTGTACCATACAAGTTATTAAACATTCAAACATCACCAAAGCACTGTCACATAAAAAGCACACAACTGTAGGAGATGAATTTGACAATCTGGAAATTATAACTTTAACAAAAATATTATTTATTTCATAATTATGCCCCATTTACTCAAATAATATGTGCACATAAAATTAAGTGTATTTAGTATTCTTTTTAATATTTGAAAAATAAAATGATAACTTCAAAAGAAATTAATTCCTATTAACAATATAATTTTCTCATAAAGTAAGTGACAATAATTGCAAAAATAACAATTTTATTTAAAATACAAGAGAAAAGATTCTAAAGTCTTCTTTTCTAACAACATTCTCTATAATTAATTCCAGTCATTAGTAATTCATAATTATAAGATATAGTTAACACCAGTAGAAATAAATAAATACCTTTTACTGTCTTTACAAATTTTTTTTAAAATAGGAAATAGTTTGAAATAATGTGATACCATATTAATGAAAAAGAAACAGATGCAATTGTTTGAAAAGGTAAAGGCTTGTTAGTCATTTTTATTAACTTGATAGTAACAGAAATAACATCCATATCTGGGGGAAATTTCATTTTGCATCTTAATTTTAATTTCAAGCTTTTCAAAAAAGTCTGGATAAAATGGCAAAGCACTTAAAATGTCAATGACAGAAATTAAAACTATGTATGCTGGCATACTGATGCTAAGAAAATGATTCAGTGTAACAGGAAATACTAATTTGGTTAATTTTTGTTTGTTCTTTTTAGTTATACATGGCAGTAGTCTATTTTGTAAACATGTATTATATCTTATTCTAATTAGGATCCTAGTCTTATGAATGTACACAATGTTATACTAATCTTAACATCATAAATAGATTCACCACCTCTACTTTTTTATTATTATTACTTTACTAGACTGGTTTTTATGCAAAACAAATGGCCTTTAAATGTGTGATATATAAATATGGAACAATGTTATTTAAAATGTTAACAGGACATTTTCACAATTTATTTTCATATTGTAGTTCTCCAATTTCATGGCAAGACTTACTAAGATTATCTATAGCATTTTTGTAGTTCATGCTTCTAAGCATGCTAATATCCTATAGTTAATTAATACTTACATCTTTCCTTTCTGTCATTCCCTGTCCTGTTACCTTGTGATCTGCTATATATAAACAAAAATGCCCAATTCCATTAGTGCCACAATTGAAAAGTTAAAAATCAATAGAAAATTCACAAATTTGAGCATCTAATAGACAATTTTATTTCAGATATTTATTTTCAAATGATGTAAAGAACATGATTTTGACAAATCAAAAACCTGATGGTAAAACTGAAAAATGATTCCATTTGTAGAATTTAAAATGCCTTTTTAGAAAATCAAAATGTAGTGACTACTTTACTAAAATTATTTTTATGTAATATATATATAAATTATTTGTGTTTTTAGTGACTACAAATATAAACTCTTTATATCTAAACTATAACTAAATTAGAATGTGAATTCTAATGCTTAATAGTCTTATGATTTTCTTTCTTCAGACTCTCTTGTCTTTGTTTTGTTGTTTTTTAAGTGTAGTATTGGTATTTCTCTTTTTTTAAATGTTAAGTGGATTAAATTGCCTAATATTTTTAAACAGGAATTGACACATATTGCATTCTCTATAAGTGAATGTTAAAGATATCTGTTTTTTTTTGGGGGGGGGGATAGATAATATATATTGTTAACATAAAAGAGGTATAACTAATAGGGAACAGAATGGTCTAAAATATCTGCAATTCTTCTGTGGTAGGGTCTGATCCAGAACAAAGGAGAGATAACATGGCACCATTAGTGTCAATGTACACATTCCACAACTTTGTTGTAACACTGTTGCAACTCTATACCTTAGAAATAGAATGCCCATTAAGAATGTGTATTACCTGATATGAGAGACAAAAAACTAGCATGAAAAGAGGAACTAATGAGAGGTAGATAAGGCATCACCTGCATTAGGTATTTAACCTTTGGATAAGAATCCACCGAGCCAGTGCCAGAACTGATAAACACTGCTTTCTGCTAAAGACTGGTGACCTGTCTCTCTCTGTGAGAATTCTGCAACATTTCTTGGGAGCTCATCCGAGATATGGAGAAAATGGAAAAGGTGAGCCTGATCACCTCCCAGAGTTGCTGGAGTTGTCACGAATATGCAAGATGAAACTGCAACTCAAAGGTGCTCAGCAGTAGGCTGAAGATACTGTTTAAATGTGAGTAAATGTTATTGAATGAGATAGGTTGAGTGAATGTATGATGAAAAATTTTAAAAATGGATATTCTAGAGACTATAGGGTTAAGTTCACCCGCCCCCTCAAAAAAACCTCTAGACCTCCTGTAAAATAAATAGGCCTTTGTTTGGGGTAGGTTGGTTCTTTGAGGGATCACCAGACAAAGTGAGAAATGAGCAGGTGCCCAAATTAATTTGAGACCAGAAAAAAAAAAAAAAAAGTGTCACTTTTAAATTCAATCTGCTGGGGACATAAATGGTAACTTATTCGAACAAGTTTCTCCCTAATGCTTAAAAACAGGAGAAACAGATGGAGGGAATCTGGAAAGGCCAGCTAGACTAAGTCTTAGACCTTTTAAGGATACTCATAAGGTCTGCATTCTGCCTTAGGACAATACAGACATTGTCCCAAGCTGCAGGGATCAGCTCCATAAGACAGCCTGATGGATTCCGAAACATCTGGGAATGCCACATTTTCTGTGGTTTTCCTCTTCATTACAGTTAGGCATAATTGGGGGAAATGGAAAGATCCAATAAATACAAGTTTTATTTTTCTTAAAAACCTTTTCTGAGAACTTCACAGACTCCCATATTCTTTAAATATCTGGACTGACTCTAATATGCTGCAAAAGTGTACTCTAGTCTGATACAGATGTTCCATGTGCCTCCTTTACTAGAGTAATTATGGCGATGCTATTCTTTCCATCCATGTCTTTTCTGAGCTCATGTTTTTGTAACAAATCTATCTTTGCTTCTGCACCTATTAGTCTTGTTTTATCTAACTGAAGTTATTGCCCTCTGTTTCTCTTTATGCTCTTCTTATTCAGAGGTCAGTTGTCCAAGGGTTAAGTCTCATCCATACTAGGAAAACAGAGAGAGAGAGAGAGAGAGAAAGAGAGAGAGAGAGAGAGAGAGAGAGAGACTCTTATCCTTTGAGGACTCCTAGGCAAGAAATGATAAATGGAGTTAAGTATACCACAGAAAGGATGACTGAAACTTTTGATTTTGGCATCCACCATGGCTGGAATACTCTATTCCTAATGTTTTCAATTGCACAGGCTCCTTTCATGACTGGGTCAAACTATAAAAATTTGTGTTAAGCTCCATTTTATATTCTAAAGGGCTAAATCTAATGGAGACTTTTATAAACATCTGTAGCTCTTGTCTCCTACTTGTGGAGAACTAGTACCTACTAAAAAGCTATAAGATCTTTGTTTCCTATCTGTTTTAGGTATGTATGCACACCTTGTATTGTATTTCATGTGTCTACATATGTGCTTGTGTCTATATCATGTATGTGGTATCAAAATTGGCATAAAAATAAATGAGTGCTCATAAGTTAAATAAAGAAAAGGAAATGGATCCAAATATGTTTTAGTTCATGTGACTTAAACATTTAAGAAAAGTTCAATTTAAATTTGTGAAACAGATAAGAGTAAAAGGTGTCTTTAAAATTAGTAACCCATGTTTTCCTAGGTGGTCATGCAATCAATAGTGTCAGTGTCTATAAAATATTTGAAGCCTAACATTCATTGCTTCTAGAATTTTTTTTCTTTTTTTCTTTTAAGACTGCATTTTGATTCATTGTACACAAATGGGGTACATCATTTTATTTCTATGGTTTTACATGGTGTAGATTCAAACCATTAGTGTAATCATACATGTACATAGGGTAATGATGTTTGTCTCATTCAACCATTTTTCATACCCACCTTCTTCCATTTCCCTCTACATAATCTAAAGCTTCTCCATTCATCTCTCACCCCCCATCCTCCCCACCCCCATTATATATCATCATTCACTTATGAGGGAAAACATTTGGCCTTTGGTTTTATGGGATTGGCTTAAATCACTTATCATGATACTCTTCAATTCCATTTATTTATCTGCAAATGCCATAATATTATTCTTCTTTATAGCTGAATAATATTCCATTATGTATATATATCATAGTGTCTTTATCCATTCATCTGTTGAAGGGCATCTAGGTTGGTTCCACAATCTAGCTATTGTGAACTGAACTGCTATAAACATTGATGTGGCTGTGTCACTGTTGTATTCTGATTTTAAATCCTTTGGGTATAAACCAAGGAGTGGGATAACTGGGTCAAAATGTGGGTCCATTCCAAGTTTTCTGAGGAATCTCCACAATGCTTTCCAGAGTGGCTACGCCAATTTCCAACTCCACTGGCAATGTAAAACTGTGCCTTTTTCCCCACATCCATGCCAACAACTATTATTGTTTGTGTTCTTGATAATAGCCATTCTAATTGGAGTAAGATGAAATCTTAGAGTTGTTTTAATTTTCATTTCTCTAATTACTAGAGATGTTGATCACTTTTTCATGTATTTATTAATTGCCTGTATGTCTTCTGTGAAGCACCTGTCCAGTTCAATAATATGAAAACAGAGACTAGAGAGTAGGAGAAAATATTTTCCACATGCACTTCAGATGGAGTACTTATCTCCAAAATTTATAAAGAACTTACAAAACTTTACACCAAAAATACAAAGAACCCAATCAATAAATGGGCCAAGGAACTAGAAAAATTCTTTAGCAAGAAAACAATAGCTCATACTGTGAACTTTACTTGTCTGATGTCTTGATTTTAATGGATAATCTAAAGTTAACAGTTAAATACAAATAAATTAGATGGAACCTAAATAGGACTAGTCTTCATGAATGTGTTGAGGAGATTTTGATTAATTTAAAAAGTTAAAATACTAAAATCAACTGCTAAATATAAGTTCAAGTATTCTTGCCTTTTTGAATTCCATAAAGTAATACATATTTGAGTGTTAAATATGCTTTTATAAATTGATAAATTTAAAAAGTGAGTTTAAGATTCTTTGTTTCTGGGTCTTTGCTGAAGCAAGTTTACTAAGAGTTAAGATTCCAACAGGTATAATTCTATATGCAAGGTTATAAACTGATTCATATGTGTTTAATTAAAATACTGAAAAAGGTATAAAATATTTCAACTTATTAAAATGGAGTAATTTGTCTAAATTCAGAAATTTCATAAGAATTATTTCAAATATAAATTTAAGAAAAAGCAAGTAATAAAGAGATATAAAAAGTTACATGTAAGAAAATATACTTCAGTATAAAAATTAGAAGGAAAAACAAATATTTATGGATGAGAAAGTAAATATTTTTCTATGGTAAAGTAAACAAGTTATAGAACATTTAAGTAAATTGCACAAGGCTTATGGAAGATAAATCTCAAGAAATTTTGTGTGATTAAGTTAGCTGTGGTTAGCACAAACAGTGGATCATATATAAGGTTTTTTTTTGCTAATGTCAAATATCAATGTACTAATATAAACCAAAGTTAATTTTCTATGTGTTGAAGTAACAAGCATTGATCTGTTTGTATCTATCAAGATAATTTCTTGTTTCTGTTAGGTTTTATTCTTTAGGGGAACCAGTATTAAAGGAATTAAGGTTTGTACAACTCTGATTAAACAAACAACTGTTATTTTAGGTCATTACACTACACTATGGATTCTAAATTTTCTTTAAAAGTTAACCTTTGTTAGTATAAAGATATCAGTGTAATAGTGATGGTGATTGTTACTACAAGTGTTTATGTCCTCCAAGTATATAAGATTGTAGAGAATTTTGCCAAGTTGGTATTCTCCAAAGTAAAGTTGTCTGTAGTGGTACTATCTTTCAGACTTATATAAACATAACAAATTTATTTAGGGACTTATTTTTATCATTTAATATTTTGTAAATAGATAAAAGATTTTGTAATTGTATAAAAATTTTGTAATTGGATTAATAAAGTAAGTTACATATAAAATTTTGTGTTGCTCTTTCTACTTCAATAAAAATTTAAATGTATTTTTGGATAGTAAAAAGGAGAGTTTGGTTTGTTTAAAGGTTGATAATGTGGAAGATAAAATCATTTTTTCCCTTTCCCACTAAAAGGAAGTTGAGAGCTCTCTTAACTTTTGCTTGGCTCACATTTCAGATGAAGTGTATTGTGTTAATTTATATTCGTATAGACTCAGGAAACAATACATGAGAACTCTGTAAAATGATATTTAAGCAACAAAGTATCAGAAATAAAACACTTTATCTAAGATTTGTCAAGAGGCCACCTCACCTGCGTTAAGAATCTGACTCTCACTTTATTCCATGTCAGGATGACTCCAAACTATGCTACACAAGTTCATTTAAAGTTAAATTCAAAGGATATATTTTTGTTGTAAAAATTACTGCAATTTCAAAATAAAGGGGGAAATAATATATAACTAAGTAAAGATTTGAATTATAAAATTTACTTTTCATGATATAGGACTCTTATTAAGTCCATTTTATATTTTCCTTATAAACTTTATAGCTGCTGTCTGTTCATGCTTTACAGAAGTACAACTTTTAATATAACAACCTCAGTTAATTTGAGATACTAAGCCATCACCTATAGGACAGACAAGATATAAGGCTGACTTCCAGTACTTATGCTGATCCTAATTAAATAGAAGAGATAAATAACTGTAAAGTTATAGACATTAAAACTAAACCCTAGTACTACTTTAAGACTGGCGAAACTGGTCTGCTAGTTGTTTAAAATCAAAACAAAGTTAAGGATGTTATAGGGCTAAAGAAAAATATTTAATATTTTGGCTTTTGCCCTCTGAGGTCAGCTAGGACACAGGGAATGATGGGATTTCTTTCTTTAATGACTTTAAAATTCTGGCCACATGACCTCCTAATCAGGGAGATAAAAGAAACCCTGGAGAACAGGAAGGCAACCAGTGCATATTCTGTAAAGAAGAGGGTCATTGGAGAAGGAAATGTCTCTAATGTCATGTGGTCAGTACGAATCTGACTCATCCTGGCAGATGGCATAACTGGTAAACAAAGCTACAGGAGCTAAGAGACTTCTCACTAGGCTCCAAGAGTGACTCCCTGAAGAATCTTAGCTGACTCTTAACAGAAGATAGGAGCAAAGTCAATTTTGACAAAGTTGATCTTAAACCTGGCAGGAGAGTTAAAACAAAAGCACAGTCATACATGGACCAGTATAATTGGTGGCAAAGGGGTTGAAGATCACCTAGCAGTTACAACTAAACAAACTGTGTCATAAAACCCACCTACACTGGGTTTTCAGATGTTGCCAATTACTTTTTTAAGGGTTAGGTCTAGTTCTACCAGACAGACAGGATTTCTCCTTATGAGATTCTTTATGGACACCCTCACCCATTATAAGGGTCATAAGAGGATATCTAAAGAATTGGGCAGTATTACTCTGAGGCAACAGATGCAGGATTCTGGCTCAACTCTGACCACTATACACCACTGGGTTAGGTAAGGCTATCTGTGAGCCAGACCACAGATGTCCATCCCTTTAAAACAAAAGAAGTTATATAAATGAAAGAATGAAAGTTCCAATCCCTAAAGCTTCTTTGGAGGGAGGGTTCATTCACTGTCATCTTATCTACTCTTACTGCAGTAAAGTTGACTGAAGTGATACCCTCGATTCACCACAGCAGAGTGAAACCAGCTTGTCACGACTGCAGTGCTTAGGAAAGCTATACTATGCAAGTTACCCAGGTTCTCAGGGCAGAATTGTTTAGTTTCTACCTGATCAAGTATTTCAACAGGGGAGTGTAGGGATAAGGAATTGGAAGAAGGAGAAATAGAGATGTAGCATAACACAGGAGACATTTTTTGATTCTTACAATGAATGACATAGAGTATTTCTTCAGTGTGTGAATTCAGAAATGTTAAACTTTCTGCGAAACAAAACAAAACAAAACAAAAAGAACAGGGTAACTCTTACCTCCAATCATTTCCCCACTTAAAGTCTGAAAAGTATCCAAAAACCAATGGTTTTTTCCTTAAAATCTTAAGGGATGGGATTAGGCTTAGAATTTTGTAAAAGTATTTTATCATACATTTTTTTTTTTTTACTGTGTTCTCAAGTCTTTATCACTCCTTTATTCACTAATATTTTTCCTTCCTGTTTTTGCATCAAAATTAACTGGCGATATCTTTCCCCCTAAAAATGTTCAGTAGTTAAAGAAAAAAGTCCATATCCCAGAAAGTATTCCACTGAAAAATTATAGGATTCTGTGACACCAAAGTTGGCACCATTTTTATTTGAGGTACCACCCTGAGAATAATAAATCAACATATTAGACTCCAAGTAAGAGAACTTTCAAAAAATAACATTTGAAAGAATTTTGTATTTTTCTCTAATGTCAAAAGTTCAGACTTAAATAGGATTACTGATTTCTCACTGACTTTCACGTGTTTTCTTCCATCATTAAGTGTCCATTCTCCTGCTGACCTCAGGGTTATAAAACAGAAGCTGTGTTGACACCACCATATTTATTTTCCAGGCCAAAATAAAGGAAAGAATAAATGGCCTGTACCAATTGACTTTCCACATCCTATTTCCTTTTGAGTTCCCAATGATCATTACCAAAACTACGGTTCAAGTTAATAGTTCAGGACTTAGTTACAGGATCAGTTTTTATAGGGAGGGGAGAAAATGCAGCTTTCTTTGGCAAGTATGTTCCATTTCAAACAAAATCACCTTTCTGTTGATGAAGAGGAAGATGAGACTATATAAATTAAAGAATTGAAAACAATCAATCAGGAACTCAGAGTAAATGGTAAGGGAATTTATGCAATAAGAATTAAAAACAATAATTCAGTAAAAATGATAAGGAGGAAAAAGTTTGTGTGGTGCATTAAAGATTTAGTCACTTGGCATGAACCTTAGGTCTCTGATAATCAAATAACGAGAAGACAGTGGATGGCAGATACTGAGAAGATCTGCTAGTTTATTGGTATGATCCAAGTAAATGGGACTTTCTGGCAGAGGAAATATTGACTGAAGAAAATATCAAGTCTCTTTTGGTTTTGTGAATAGTTTAGTTGGAAGGATAAAGATCTGGTCCTAGAATCTGATTTCCTATATAGTTAGTGACTCACCAAACAATTGCAAATATATTTCTAACTTGTTTTTTTTTTTTTTTAAATTTCCTTGCAGTGGAAATTACTTAAGACATTAAAACTGAATTTTTTATTCAATTTTTATACCAACAAACTTTCTATTATCTTTTCCACATTTCTTCTGAAAATAGAATAAATTAAACATACTTTCTGAAAAATTCTTTATTTCCATGTATATGTAACTATGTAGCCAATTTCAGATTTCTGAGAACCAGAAATCTGATTTATTTCTGTTTCAAGCCAAATCTACATATTTAACTACTATATCAGACTGAAATCTCCATAGGAATTTTCCAGACAGCCATATTAATGGATGTAAAATTGATTGGATGATGAAAGGAAACCAAAGTGCACTACTCATGTCTCAGGGAACATGGAAAAGCATGTTTGAACCAGGATGAAGACCACTGTGATTATCATCATTAAATTGTTGGACAACTCAGATGGACAAGGGACAGAAAGTACAAATACAGGGGCATTTTTAAGAAAAAAAATTGCTTGGAATAGAGAAAATATGAAGACCGCTTGTGAATAATAGTTTAGAATTACTTGAGTTCACCTCAAATTGCAGAATTAGATCTGACTGGTGGGATTCATAAATAAAGTAGCTTGACCCTTAAAATCCTCTAAGGTATCTAAGGACATTCTGAGTACTCCATGTTTGGGACTGCATAAACTATCTGGATAATTATCTAAGTAAAATAAAATTTATTCATTAGTTTGTTTATAGCAGGAATTCATGTAAAGAATTGCACTAACTCCTCACGTTTTCACAAGTGTGGCATCATACTTTTTCCATTAAGTATTTGCTTGGTATTTTCAGGACTCTTGGGAGAACAGAAAGCATGGTACAAAGAATGCATTCAGAATTGTCATTTTGCTGCCATCACACTCATGGATGTTTGAAACAAATGTTGATTAAGACCCCTGACCCTTTTCTATGAAACAATGATTTCAGGGAACGGACATTAGCAGTCTAAAATTTTTATGTGTTAGGAAGATTATTCCTAATTCACTTTATTATTAAGAAACTAGATTGAGAAATGTTCATTTTGAGTACTAACAGTGTTTTATTACTTTTTCAGTGCATTTCACTCGTGACAAATATATGGCATGCAAGCCTCTTCCTCATGCTTCCCTACCAAGGGGCAAAATTACCAATGAACATGGTTACTGAGCCTTGTCTAAGCCTTGGAATCCTTCTCAACACCATGATTTGCTCATTATTCCTTATCAGTTGGTATATACACTCAAAGCTACTTACTGACTCAATGATGTCATCTTAACATATATTGATAGAATTATACTAATTAAAATTTCTATTGTGTACTTATTTTCATGGATGCATATGTGAAGTTTATTGATAGCCTCCACACTAAAGGAGATGAAAAGAGGTCTGATTTGTATTTACTTTCTTTTAAGTAAAGGACGATAGTCTAATTTTTGAGAATTAATTGAAATAGCTGCAGTCAATTGGCAATTAAATTCTTTACTATTAAATATGAACTAGTCTCTGAATCTGAAAGGTAGAAAATCTTAGATACTGGTGGTCTAGAGTTCCATAAAACTGGGGACAGAGTAAGGACTTTGAGAACCCAGGGTCATGTAAAAACCATATACTACAAAATGAAGATGCTAAAAATACTGTAAGCAGAAGCTGGTTTCAACAGAGAAGAGGAGGCAATTAAAACCATGCAAATTTCAGTGACAAGCCACAAGTTTTAGTCACCCTGTGATTTGATTAAACTTCATATTATACTTAATTTCTCATATTTGGGTGTTATGAGGTCAAATGTTCTATTCATTGTTAAAATTCTTTACTCTGAGTGGGTTTTATTTTCCTTGCTACTAAACATGAAATGAAAAATAAGGTTCATACTTAGGGATGCAAAATAAGCCAATATAAAAGTCAAAGGTCTTTGGGTTTCAATAGAACTAGGAAATGCTTTACCATTGAAATGTGAAATGTACATTTATATGGTGAGAGGTCTTTATTTTTCATGGTTTATGGAGCTGTGACTCTAAAAGTAAATCATGTGATTTTGAAATCTAAATATCCGTTATATATTAATTCAAAGCACTTTAAGGGCTTGGAATGGAAGAATAGAATTCTCAACAGATTGTTAAGCATGAAAGCTCATCTGAGTCCCCTAAGCCAAGTCAAGGTCAGACACTGATATGAACTATATTACCATTTATATTCTGAATATAAAGAAAAGTTGTGTTAGTCGATTTCTTCTTACGTTAAATACATTTAAAGAATTGTTATCTTTTAGCTTAGGAAACTTCTAAGATGTGCATATCAATAATTGACAAGCAAGTAATACTTTTTTAGAAAATGTGGTCTTTTGAATGACTCAAAAATAACATCAAAAGATAACATGAGTCATGACAGTATCACAAGCCTGTGAGCCCAGCAGCTCAGGACTGTGAGTTCAAAGCCAGCCTCAGCAACTTAGTGAGGCCCTATGCATAGTGAGATTCTGTCTTGAAATATATATATGTATATATATTTCATATATATATGAACATATATATATATATATGAACAGGGCTGGGGATGTGGCTCAGTGGTTAAGTGACCCTGGTTTCAATCCCCAGTACACAAAAAAACTTAAAACAACATAAAATCTGTCTACAAAAATAGTGAATACTAACATACACTCACTTTTATGTTTAATATGTGAGTTCCCCTGAAAAGGAAAATAAAAAAATTTCTCAAAGGTTGTTTCTGAAACCAATTAATATCCGTACACAGAAATTATTTGTTATAGTTATATTTTTTTGTTTTTACCAAGACATCTTAATTTGGAACACATTCTTTAGTTAACATATTATAATTACTTTAAGTTGTAAAATAGAAATTACTCACTCTGTGAAATGTTTTAAATAGAAAAATACAAAAGAAATATATGTTTATATATATATATATATATATATATATATATATATATATATATCCAAGCTCTCCAGAAATAAATTTTTCCTCTCCAATACAGAAATATTACCACATACACAGAATTACCAAGGGGATAATCAGCCCTGCTATAATGAAGCACTACTCACTCCAGCACTATTTCTGAACCTGGAGGAACAATGTTAGTCTCTTTAATTTATGTTAAGCTATCTGCTTCTGTCTCCTGCTGCACTGCTACAACTTATTCCAGCTCCTTGTTAAGTTTCCCACTTTGGCTAACCTCAGAAAAATTCTTAGAAGGTCAGCATGTTCATGCTTACTTTCTGAAAGAAAATAACAGTTTTTCTTCTTCCCTCCTCCTCCTTGTTCTCCTCTCCCTCCTTTCTCTCTCTCTCCCCCTGTGTTTGATCCCCAACACCTAAACAAAAAAAAAAAAAAAAAAAAAAAAAAGAGAAGAAAAGAAAAAATTCAAAATATCAGTATTGAGTAGGGGTATGTTTCTTACTACTCCAAAGTCCTTTCTTCTAGATCTTTTCAAAGGATGAAGCTCAGAGCTAAGAAATACATAGACACATATGTACATCAACTCATGTATATACATTTATCTATATTTCTGTGACTGTGTACCTCAGGGTTTCCTACAACAGTGTTGACAATTTTCTACCTTATGCTTTGAATATAGTCCTTGCTGCTCTGCCACTGAGGCTTATTTTTAAATGTTTTCATTTCTTTTTCTCCCTCTCCCCTTCTCTAACCTTGGAAGCCACAGGATTACCTTCTAGGCCCAGTTTTCTGTCTCTGAGCACATACCCACCACAGGAACCCAAATATATAATCATCCTCATTCCCAAATCCTGTCAATATGTTATCCTACATGGCAAGATAAACTTTGCAATGTGATTAAGTTTAAGAAAATATATGAACATAATTTAACCATAGTCATGGAGAACATTAAGTTCTGGAGAATAATTTGATTTGAAATCTAATACAGTGGGTGTGCTTGAGAAACAATGAACTATACTTTATCTATGTTGGAAAATAATGTGTATGAATAATATTGTAGAGAAAAGGAGAAAAAATAGTGTAGATTTTGTTTGTTTTGAATGTTTCTTTGTTTCTTTGACTATGCTACATCTGAATCTTTCTGATAAGTCCAGGAAAAGGTTGACATAGAACATGACTTTCAAGTACAAAGAAGGCAACACACTGCAAGAAGATAATATGCCTTTTTACAAAATCAACATTTTGGAAGGAATAGGAACCTAGAAAGCTATGAGACAGCAATGTTGTGGAGGAATCCCAAGATGTTGAAGTCTTATGTCATGGCATCATGACATGATATCCTAAGCAGAATCTTGGATTTATGTCATTTACTTGATTTGTGTTCTTTTTCTTTTCTATAACTGGGTAATTTAATAATAAATTATATAAATTTTCTTATAGCTTTTAAATTATTTTTACAGTAAAAATTAGAGACATTGTTTTATGTTGTTTGTTATGAATTATGCTAACTGGCACATTTCCTCCACGATTATCATTAAATTTTCAAATTCTTAGTGCTTTCCCTGCTCCCAAATCCCAAAGTGAACCTTTATGGTCTTATATTAGCTACTATTGATCAGGATGTACTGTGTTGGTTGGTCACATAAGGGTACGTGGTCCAATCTTGGTCATTGTGAGCTAAGGCAGGATTTTTTGTTTGTTTGTTTTTGTACTCTTTAATCTTCAGTTTTACTCTGGTACAACTGTCTTTGCTACCTAATCCACAAATACTATGAAACTGTGAAATTTAGAGAACAATATGAATCATTTAAGACAGGAGATAAATTATCTATAACCTTATTTTAGACTCAGAAAATGCTAGAGTTTATACTTATCAGTATGCTAGGTACTACAACAAACTGAAAAAAAATTTCTGTATAAATAAATAAATTCACCTGTTTGTGTGAGTGCATGTTCTAAAAAAGTAGCAGGTAGCAGAAAAACAGTTGGAGCTGAGAGTAAGGAGTGGCCGGGATACTCTGCTTTAAAGGGGATGTGAGCAGAATGGATTAGGTCTCAGCAGGCCAGGAATCTTACTACAGTAAGTAGGAAAGAAAATAATGAGTTTCAAAACTATTTTAAAAGAGATCAGAGAAAGGAATTCCTTTGTAATGAGCTAATGATTGTCAGCTATTCTGTTTCTCAGTGTATTTGGCAGAGTTGGCACAAGTTTTGACCCAAGTAGACTGACTCTAGTAGAGATTAAAGAATAGCAAAAATTCAGCACTTTGTAGAACTAGTTTCCCACAGTGGAAACTAGATGATCTGATTGTGAACATCACATCACTGAAACAAATCACCCTGAAACTTAATTAGGCTTAAGCTTAAGCTTAGAAACAACCACCACCATAATACTTTTTCTTATAGTTTCTGTAGGACAAGAATGCTGGAAATTCTCACCTCAATGATTCTCTCCCAGAGTCCCTCAGGTGGCTGTAATCAGAAGTGACTGAAGTTGGGATGGAGTATCTGAGGACTAAAAGCACCTCACTCCCTCTCTTTCCTTCCTTTGTGTGGTCTCATAGCTTCTCCATGAGTCTCTCTCCATGGACTAGTGTGAACTCCCTCATAGGATAGGGCATCAGAGCAACTGGACTGCTAACACAGCAGCTGAAGTGTACAAAAGTGAAAATAAGCCAGCAAGCAACACAGGCTGAATCACTTTTTATGACCTTGTTTTGGAGGTCACATTGTTTCTGTTACATCATAGTCTGTTGTTGAAATAAAAGCACAATTTCAAATAGGATCCTTCCTTTCATTAGAAATATCAAAGGTTGAAATGAAAGGACCAACAAATCATCCCACCCAAAATAAGGATAGACTTAGCCTCTTCCTTCTTTCTTTCCTTCCTTCTTTTTTTTTCTCCCCTTTCTTTCTTTTCCTTTCCTTTTTTTTTTTTTTCTGTTATTTATTTTTCTTACAGTGCTGGAGAGCAAACCCAGGGTCTCCCATATGTTAGGCAAACATACCCAGAACCCAGTCATTTTAACTGAAAAGGGAGTGGACTGCAGAGCTACATTGGAGGCATTACTAATTTGCCAGTCCAGAGATATAGACCCACATTGGGGTCCCCAAACATTTTCAGTACTTTCACCTCCTGAGAACTATGTGTACTCTTGGTGTTACCAGGCATTAACTTGTGTCTCTCTCCCAAAGATGGTGACCTGAAACTTAGGGGGCAGACCCAAGACACTTGAATGATTTTGCTTGCTTCATTTTGTTTCATTCTGTTTTTTGCATTGCTGGGAATCAAATCCAGGAATTTGTGTATGCTGTCAGTGCTCTACCACTGAACCACATCAGTGACTTGAGACTTGCTCATCTCTGAGAAAACACTACCAGTAGAGCAGGCATTACTCATATGAGTTTGAGGATCTCTCCAACAGGTAGCTGTCATTGGTTCCTAGGAGATGACCCTAAAAAAATGTGTGTGTGTTTGTGTGTGTGTGTGTTAATTTGATATTTTCCTCTCCCATTCTCCAAAGCAAAACTCTTAAAAATGACTGATTAAAAGGAGCTAAAAATGCATTTCCTATAAAAATGTTAACAAAGAAAAACAGTAACAGAATGCAAGACATGTAATATGACTGGGTCGGTAACTCGGTTTTGAGAATCAAGGAGTTCTGTAGTATAAAGGAGAGAAAGCAGTGACAAAGACTGCCTTCTGCACCCTGAATCCAAGACCGGCCACTGAAAAAACTAAAAAATGCACAGCTCATCTTTGGCATTCAGGATCAGGGCTTTTGTGAGACAAATAAGGCACTCACCTTGGACACAAAATTTAGAAGTACACTAAAAACTCAGCAATCAAATAAACCATAGTCAGTGCAGTATTTTCATTTTAAAAAATCAGATTTGAAAACCAATGATACTGGGCTGGACACTTGTTTTCATAAATAAAGCATATTGAGGCACACTCTAAACTTAGTGCATGCATTTTTTCCTCATTAGTTGGGAACCACCATTTCTAAATTTCAACACTGCATACTGCTCTAATGTGGTTACTGGGCACACTATTAGGGATAAGAGGTGACTGAGTAAGGGATATTTTAAAATTTTGTGTGTGCTTATGAATATTGCACTCTTTGGATTTGTCATAGTACTAAGGTGAAGTATATATTTCAAGGCATTATCTAAGGGAGACAGATTTCCTGTGGCCTAATCAGTAGGACAGGAGTATTCGGATTTAAGTACATGAAAAAGTTAGCCCTATCTTTGAATCTGAACCAGGTTCAATACTTCAATTTTTCAGGCTTTTACTGCTTCCCAGCTGTTATTTCTGAACCCACATATTTTCTAAAAGCTGTAATTCTCGTGCAAGTTGTGTTGCTTTGTTTTCAGAGCATTTATCATGACAAAGGCAGCAACAACATCCCTGATATGAGGGGCAAGGAAAGGGTATGACGTGAGTCATGGTGGCAGATAACTATTTATGATTTTGTTTATTTGGGTAAATCCTATATAGTACATCCATTTCTACTGTGGTTCAGTGGAGGTGAAGGAGTGTGAGTTATTGGGTAAAAATCCACATTGGTGTTACTTATGTAGACAATCTGGTGATTGCAGGTTTGCTGTGCAGTTTTTCCATTATAAAACTAGCATTTCTGCCACGGGTAATGGCACAGGAGAGAAATCTCATGAAATGCTGCTTGGTAAACAAAAACGAGAGGTCTTATATTTTTCTATTACTAAAGATTTGTTATCTTCAATACTAAAAGAGTTATAGCATTAATATTAGTGAAATAATATCCTTATGAGTTCTTGTTTCTAAAGTTGTCAGAACCCCACATATTCTTATTCAGATTATTATATTTATATTGAATGTAAAATAACCATCCTAGAGGAAAGAGGTAAAACAAGTTTTAAAGTACAAAGACTTATATTACATGCCAAGTGATTATTTTCAAGAAGCAAAAAACAAATTCTATCTGCTATAAGGCAGTATGAAATTTTATGTTAGTAGGAGACACTTGCAAACAAGTCCTAATGTAATTTTAAAAATCAGACACTTCTCTACCTCTGAACATTGCTTTTGAAAATGGTCTGCAAATGGCTTCTTCCACTATTCTCTCTTCCCACTTCTCCAATCTTCTCTTCATATTTCCTCTTGATTGCAGCTATGCTGTATGTAAGAACTAGAGATGTTATAACTGTCAAAAGATGGAAGAGCTGGACACCAACTGACACACCGGACATCCTTGAATGGCACTCTTTTGCCCACCTTATTATGGTGGCTAGGAAGATAAGTCTTCATTCATTCTTATGTCCTGGAAACTGGATTGGAAAACAAAAATCACCAATTTTAGGAAAATCAGCACAATTTATGAAGAGAGAAAGAAGTCTGAATTGAGGAAACTAGTTACTACAGGTTTCCGGAAACTAAAAATTTAAACCACACTGAAGATCATGAAACCAGCTAAGGCATGAACACATAGAATCTTAAATAACCAAGAGCTTAAGTTGTTTCTCAGGGAATGCCTCCTGAATCTATTCAAGGATTATTGAAAATCACCTTTTCAAGAATTCTCATATACACAAGTCAGTTCTCCAAGTCAGTGACCTTTTGATGTCATAAGCTTAAAATCTCCCACAAAGAACATCATAACTCTTGCTCAAAAGAAAATGCTTCATTTGAGGAGGTGTGTTAGCCTTTTATACCTGCACAAAGGATCCCTAAGATTTTACTTCTTGCTTCCCAAAAAACAAGCAGCTTCTCCCCTCTCCTTTCCTACAGATTCTACTACTACCAATAAATCAATGAGATAGATTTGAGCTTCTGCTCCTGTCCTCCTTCTGGTGAACCTCACAATAAATCTCTCTGTACAAACAACATTGTTATTATATTGGCTTCTATGTGTGTCAGTTCAGTATCAATGATAATATCAATAAGTATTTATAATTAAAAAATTAAAAGGAGAACTAACCTCCAGATATTGAAGTGAAATAGTCAGTAAGTCTACCTGAGTTATTGTGGGGGTGGTTCACAGAAAAGTACAAGTGAAGTGTCCCCTTCAGAGAAGCAAGAATAAGAAACCAACACCAAATAGCTAGGCTGAGGCCAACATTGGCCTCATTTAAGAAACTAGAACTGCAGGTACACATCCATCTGTCATATCCACATTGCCTTCTTGCTAAAAGCAATGCTTTCACCTATCATCAGAGTGATTTGAACTTAGCCCAGGGTTCCAGAGAGAAAGAGAGGGGGTTAGGGTTAGTTTACAAGCAAAAGGTAGAATTATTTGGACAGATGAGAAAACCAGGACCTATTCACTTGTTTAGAGTGAAGAGGCACACCATGAAGTGACCAGCATCATTGAGAATTTTCTTTCATTCTGTAGAAAGACAGTAACAGAGGGATTAGAAAGTTGATTGACCCCATATTAGAAATTACTCAGTAGAGAAGGCATTGTGCCTAATTATTCAGTTAACAATTAGTGATTGAGGAATTACTCTTCTATGTATGTTTCTAGGCCCTGTGCATTCAACAAAGAAAACAAAAACAAAATTAAAAAATTCATAGCTAAAGAGAACTTCCACTCCACAAGGAGGAGAAAGTCCTTCTCTGGAAGGCCTTTCATAGCTGGGGTAATTTACATTTGAGACAAATCCTTGACAAGGTCATTTAGAGTAGAAATTACACAGCAAATACATGCATGTTCTGTGATGTGAAAGTAGAAAAGGTATGTGAGATAGTTATTGAAGAGAATTGTGTGCTTCCCTATCTCCAAGACTTCTTCAACATTCAACATAGTTCAAAATTCATGAAATGTTTCTGTCTGTGTGTGTAAACTTTTTGTCATAAAAGCAATGATAGGAGCAACCTTTGGATCTGGGTGATATAAGATATGAGAGAAACTTGCAGACATCAGAATGCCTGTGAACAGGTATGTGAACATCAGAAAATGAGCCCTGGAGCCCATCTGCCTGCTCAGTAGTTTCAGTACAGTCTTGTCCTCAGGCCTTGGAGAGACACAGCAGTACATCACCCTAGAGCTAGACCAGGTCAAATGTGTTTATTCATCCTACCTGGAGTCCACTACCCCGTGTCCCCACCCAGCCATGTGTTATTCTATTTAGTAACACCTCAAACAGATTAAAGCATTATGAATAAACATTTTTTTTCTTCTTTTTAGGATAGACACTTAGAACATTTTTCTCTAAATAACTACTATTTTTAAGTTGTAAAGATAATATTTACAAATACTAAATTTTTTATAAGCTGTAATCTACTTTTCTTTATAAGTAGAGTAACATTTTTTAAATAGTCTCTTTTAACTAAATTGCACAGGAGAAAATATAATTTTCTGAAGGAAGAGTATGTTTTAAGTGTGAGGTCATTGATCTTTAAAATAATTAAAAATAGTTTTCTCATAATGTAAAGAGGTTTTATTATTTTTATTGCATTACACATGTCATGAAGGTTGACTGTTTTTTATAAAATATTAATTATCTTTCTTGGTTTTTAGAAATCTGATATGGAAATCCTAGGTTTGTATCTACCAAGAAATTCCCCTGGATTTACAGTAGTGATTACTAGAGGCTAAAAAGGGAAATTAATTGGATTCAGTCAGTGCATGGTATATGCATATGTTAAAATATCATACTGACTGCAATTAATATGTAAAATTAATAGATAATAAAAATAAAAGACTTTTAAAATCACCCCCAAATAATTCTGATGCAGATAGTTTAAATAACACAGTTTAAGGAACACTGAAATCCTACTGAATCTCTTAAAAGGATAAGCATATCTTTTCTTTTTCATTATTATACTGAAATTGATAATCATTGTGCTGAAGACATTATAAAACGACTCTTTTAAAATCATGATTTTCTGCCAAACATTTGAAAGTAAAAATCACAAATGAGTAAATCTGTAATAATTTTGTTTAGTATGAATTTCTTCAAAAATAACATAATAGCACATTTTGCTAGCAAAACTATAAATTATTTTAAGACTTCTTCCACCTGAAAATTTTAAATCAGAAACCTTCAATAGTACTGGATAGACTTTCTTTTATTAAAGTTAAAGCATGTGTTATGATTGATTTTAAGTGGTGGAGAGCAGGTATATGTAGCTTGAAGGAAGTATTTGAATTGAAAAGGTGGAAATAAATTTTAAATTTGATCCTATTCTTTTGGAAAATAAAATGTGGTAAAATTAGATTCCTTCAAAAATTTTTTTCCTGTAAAACATACTAAATTATATGGAGAATTACTTTATTGTAGAAGTCCTAGAATAAAGCATTGTTTAGTTCTTCTGCATTTATTATCTGCATCTGTGATTCTGTTAATGAATCTAAAAGAATTCACACATTGTTGGTTTTGCATCTAAGAAAAATCATTTTCAGGGCTGGGGAGATAGCTCAGCTGGTAGAGTGCTTGCCTTGCAAGCACAAGGCCCTGAGTTCAATCCCCAGTACCGCAAAAAAAAAAAAAAAAAAAAAAAAAAAGAAGAAATCATTTTCACCCCCCAAGCATAAATGCTATTTCTCTTTTCCTAATAGAAGTGATTAAAAATTTTGTTTTTATAATCTCAAATTTGGAAAAAAACATTAGAGAACATCTGATCTAACACTCTTTTTAAGATTTAAATACTCTTTCAATATTCATGTCAAAAAACTAGTCCCTGTCTGAAAGAGAGCTCTAAAATCCAGTAACTCAAAACTTGGTAAAGGGAAACAAATTTATCTTTTAGCATTACTGGTTTTTTATTTTTATTACTTTATTCTTACTTATTTTTAATCCTGTGATGCCAAGATCAGATTCTTTTTAGGGTTTGACCTTGAGTTCTGGTACTATCCTTTGAAAAATACAGAAAAAAAATCTAATACCTCTTGAAATGAGATCAAAGATTTGAAGACAGCAACAATACTCTAAGTCTCCCCTCCACCACCAGTTTCTCAATTCAAGACAGTTTATCTTTAGCTGTGAACTATTTTATAATAAAAGATGGTTTTAATTTCTCGTAGTAATAAATTTCAAATTGTTTTTATTGTTCTCAAGGTATCATTTCTTAAATTGTAGCATTGTAGCTTACTAAATTTATAATAATTAGTATATGTCAGTAACATACTAAAGTAGATTAGTCAGTCATCTTTTTTAATATTGAATTACTTGAGGTGGATTTTTAATAAAGAAGAGATTACGAGAGAATTCGCCATTGAATTGTGAAAAGAATTTTGGCTTGCCTTATTTTTGAAAAATGCTTAAAATTGATAGATTATAACACACATTTTTTCTAGAAACAAAGAGAGCTATTAATTTTTTAAAATTCTAAAGTCATTTGTTGAAACTTTTAAAATTATGGTCCATGTTACAGGACCCTACATTGCACAACCTTAGGGCACTATTTTCACTGAGAGGTAAAAGCTAGTGAGAGATCAAAACTTCAGATGATAGGAGATATAGAGAAAGGTAGATTCTGGCCCAAATATTATATTAATGCAGTGAATAATGGCAAGAAAATAGGGACACACTCACTCTCTGAGAGAAATGGTATAAAAAAGCAAAAGTAATTTTATGGTTTGGGTACGGGATGTCCCCCAAATCTCACATGTGAGACAAGGCAGGAAGGTTCAGAGGAGAAATGATTGAGTTGTAAGAGTCTTAACACAATCAGGGAATTAAACCCCAATGGGATTAATTGAAGTGGTAGGGTGTGGCTGAAGGAAGTGGGAATTGGGTGTGGCTATGGAGTATCTATTTGTATCTGGAGAGTAGAGTTTCTCTCTGCTTCCTGATCACTGTAATGTGAACTGCTTCTCTGTGCCATCCTCTACTGCTATGATGTTCAGCCTCAACTCAAGCCCCAAGGAATGGACCAGCATTCTATGGACTAAGACCTCCGAAACTGTGAGCCCTCAAATAAATTTTTCCTCTATAGTTGTGCTGGTCAGGTCATTTAGTCACATCAGTCAAAAAGCTGACTAAAACAGGTAGTGTTTTAGTCAGCTTTTTGTCAATGTGACCAAAATACCCAACAAGAACAACTTAGAGAAGGAAAAGTTTATTTGCGGATCATGGTTTTAGAAGTCTCAGTCCATGGTTGGCTGACTCCATTGTTCTGGGCTGGAGATAAAGCAGAATATCATAGGGAAAGGGCCATCAAGGGAAAGCTACTCAGTTCATGGGAGGTTAGGAAGGAGTGTGTGAGAGAGAGAGAGAGAACTAGATTTAAAAGAGTTTCAGGAAAGAATAACCCAGAGCTTGTCCCAGTTATCTACCTCCTCCAGCTATGCCTCTCTTGCATAGAATTACCCCCCAGTCTGTCCACCCAACAAGGATGGACCAAATAGGTTACAGCTCTCATAATATAATCATTTTACCTGTGAATATCCCTGGGTTAACAGGTTCTTTTAGAGAATACTTCATATCTAAGTCATAATGGTAAATTTTGCAGTGAATAAGAAGTCTGTAGAGGAATTTATATCAAATGATTTTGAGTTTTACAAAAAATAGTAGAAACTAGATGATACAGATAAGAGGGGTGGTCCCAGTGGTATGCTTACAGGTTTGAGGAGAGAAATATCTTAGATAATTATGGTAAAGACAAGGGGAAGTCTACATTAAATTCATAAGCATAAATTTCAAGCAGCAGTGAGACCCTAGAGAGGACACATCTGAAATGGATGTGTTGTTATGTAACAAGTTATCCTATCAGTAAGATGTACTATCTCAAAAGGAAATTTCATAGAGATGGAATGTCAGACTACAGGAATCTAGTAATTATTTTCCTTGTCATCATAAAGTTGACTACAACTAGTCTTAGGAATTCTTCTGTAGACAAGATGAGGTAGTCTTGCTTTTCTATTTTCCTCCCCACCAACTAATACTATCAACTCTGAAAATAACAAAAGAGGAAACCAAAGGAAGGATGTGAAAGGTTGTAAAAAGAAGACATACTGATTTGAGAACCCATTACTGAAGGAATATCAAAACAGCAGAGCCTCTTTTATCCCCCAAAGCAGAACATTATCCAAACCCCATGTTTCTGTGCTATAAAACAAACCGTAGAAAATAGAAAAAGTAGCCAAATTCTTCCTTCAGATCAAAGGAGAGCTCTTAGAAACACATGAGGTTAACTTGACATCACTGGAAAGGAGATTGATCAGAGGTTTGATAAAATGATGCAGGAAGGGAGGTGCTGTGCTTCTCTGATGGGCCTATGTCTCCCATCACCCACCACGAAATGCCAATGCGTGCAGAAAGGACAAGAAATGGGTATCTTACCACAGCACAGAACATTGCTTTCAATGTCCTGGGACTCTCTACTATAGAGAGACACAGGGGTTCTAGGGAAAATCAGCATGGGTAGGAATCCCACTAGAGTAAAACCCAGTTAAGAAAATCTCTTTGTCTCTCCTGATCGGAGACACCTCTCTGCAAAGGAGAGCTTCAAGGTGGTCAGGCCTGGGGAAACCCCTCTTCGTGTTCAGGCAACACTAACTGCGACCAGCTGGAGGACAATGACAACAAATAAACCAAACAGATCAAAAGAGCACAGCAAAGACTAAAAATGAAGCTGTCCCTTTAACCACAGACCACAAAATATCTAGTATCCATGGGCCTAACCTAAATAGGGTTTCCTATAATAGAAGACATAAATAAAATTCAGTTTCCTGAAATCTCCAGAATACATTTTTAAAAAATCATCCATCATACTAACAACCAGGATGATCAATAAGAAAAGACAACTGATACCCACACCAAGAAGTGTCATCTGTTGGAACTCTCTGTTAAAAATTTTAAATTAGCTCCTAAGAATAAAGTATAATTCAATTTGAAATCAATGAGAACATAGAGAATATTACTAAAACTAGAAAATGTAAAAAGAACTACAAGGCATTATAGTAGTAAGAAACATGATAACAGAAAAACAATAAAATAGTTGAATAGACTCAGTAAGAAATGATATAACACAGAAAGGAATGAGTGAACTTAAGAATTGATGAAAGTAGACTGGAAAATAATACAGAGCTTCATGGGACTATGGGACAATTCAGAACCAACACTTATGTAATCCCAGAAGGGGAGAAGAAAAAATGGATAAAGTTTTAAAAATCATATATGATGATTCAAATAAAATACACCATCATCTAGTAGGCAAGATAATGTTGCTTAAAATTGGGGATGATGAAGTGAACTAAATGTCAGTAAGGTTTCCTTATTTCACCTGAAGTTATAAAAGTTGATAAAGAGTAGAATTTAATAAGTCACATAGTAAAAGAACCAGATGAGACTTTTAAAGCACTGTCACCTCTGCAAACGTGCCTACAAATTTTATGTCTCAAATTTTGTTTTTTGAAAGTATATGATATATATTTGAATGTATATGATAAATTTTTTTAGGAACTTCTACTTCTTTCTGTAAGACTTGAATATAAAGTATGATCCAAAATGTTGACATATTAGAAAATCAAAGTCATATGTGCTGAAATGTTCAGAAAATTCAGGATTTTTTTGAAAACATTTACTTGATTAGTTTATCTCATTTACCAGCAATATTATATTTGTTCCATTTGTTTGGGAAAATATTCTTACAATATGAATGCTCCATTTGATATTTAAAATATTTAGGGCATCACACCATGATAATTATGATAACTATGCACAAATACTTTTGAAAAATTAAATCATTTCTCCTAGACTTTCCTTTTGCATATAATTTAATAGAAAGATAAAATTGATTTTATAATCTTAATTTGTCTTATTTAATGACTACCACAATTTTAATTTCTCCAGTAGAGTTTACATATACATGGAATTTTCAAAAAGATTTCACAGTTGTACATAATCTAAAGCAAGATTGATAAAACTATAAGAAAAATTTTAGGTACAAAAGTTCAAATTTTGAAACATTTAATGTTGAGGAGAAATGGCATTTTATTTTTCTGGGTAAACAAAAGTTACAGGCAACTTCAAACCAAGTGTAATGTAATCATAGGAGGCAAGGAAGAGTACAATTTGAAATCTGAACAAGTTGCCCTCTGGTCACAAACCATCACCTTTCTTTGAGCTGAAAAGGAAGAATGGCTTTTCAAACTCTACAATTAGGAGATTCCAGTTGAAATGCTACATGGTCACATTTCCTGGAGCTCTATTTTTCTCCTTCAGTTAACATATTCTGAGGAAATAGCTGACAGATTTTTGAAGCCAAACTTGTACTGCAATTGTTGTGCCTTCTCGCATCTATGGATTGTATCATTTCTTATTTCCTATTTTTTCTGTATGTGTTTTGATGAATGATTTATAATTTATGGAAGCTACACACATATCCACTAATGTTCAGTGCTGTGTAATATCATCTGCTTTCTGTAAGGAATGATGCTTTAGAGTATTTCTGTTATTCCTGTAACATTTTTTAACCCTTCAGTTAGAGGTATTTAATCCACAGTCAATAATGACATTTTATTAAACAAAAACAGGTGGTTTTCTTTATTTTCAATTTATTGAATTTCAGGCTTAAGTTCAAGTCTTATTTATTTATATATAACAGAAATCTAAAAAAAAAATCTTTGTCTTTTATTGGAAAAAATTCAGAAACATTTTTAATATGCTAAATGGTTTCTGTACACAGGTTAAGAATAAAAAGAAAGTTATAAATACATTTTTCTTTGACCTTTCAGTAGGGCATTACTTACCTATTTGCATATTCATTTAGTTTACTGTCTCTGATAGTTACTTACAGAATTTTTGCTTATTGTTAATACTAAGATTCTAATAATATTAAGATTTGTAATAATAGACTCAGATCAAGGATTATGATTTGTATTTTATAGTTCAAATATTCCTTCATAAATTTCATAAGAAAAATAGAAAATAATAGCAGTTCTCTGTATTAAAAATGTTTGAACCTCAGATAGTTTAATACGGATTTTAGAAAGATGATCTTAGAAACTCAGGAAAGATGATACAAAGAGGAAAGTGAATGGTAATTTATTTTGTATCAAAATGCTCCCACTTTTTCTGTCAATTTATTTTGTCAATACAATTCTATTTTGGTGGGAATTACATGATTATTCTTTAATATTCTTACTAGTGGCAGCTTCTGTTAATATCTGCAGACACCTCTGAAACAAGGCTGAAAGAATAACAGTTTATTATTGAGTGCTAGAGAATCATGAATACCAAATAAGTAAAGGAAATTTCAATATTTGGCATACAGAATAAACCTGATGTTTGATGTCCTTGTGTGACACCAGCATGTGTACAAATTGTGGTAGAGAGTGACTGTTTCAGTCAGTTTTTCATCAGTTTAACCACAGCACCCAACAAGAACAACTTAGAAGAAAAGTTTATTTGAGCTCACAGTTTCAGAGGTTCAGACCAAGTTCATCCAGTTCCGTTGCTCTGGGCCTAAGGTGAGGAAGAACATCACGGAAGAATGACATGGCAAAGGAAGCTGCTCAGTTCTGGCATCCAGGAAATGGAGAAAGCAGGACAGTCGGGGACAAGATTTATAATCCTAATGGCACATCCCCAGTGACAACTTCTTCTAGTCATGCACCATCTGTGTACGGTTACTAACCAGTAATTCATTCAAATTTTAATCCATTAAATGGATTAACCTACTAATGGTATTACAACTTTTGTAATGCAGTCATTTCACCTGTCAGTATTCCTACATTGTCTAACATGAGATTTTTTTGGGGGGGGACACCTCATATCCAAACCTTACAGTAATTTTTTGATAATGTACAGTTGGAGGAAATGGGTACAGAACTCAAACCATATTTCCAACTTTTGAATTCATGTAGGACCACTTGATGAAGCTTTGATCAAAAGTGATTAAGAAGAAAATATATATACCATATCTGTACTTAACCAACTTTCTGGGGCCATACATATCTCCCACACTACTTTCTGTTTTCTTGCATGCAATACCTACATCAATCTATTCATATTTTCTTCTAGTTAGACCCATTTACATGCTATGCCCTTACCAGCCAATATCTCCTTAATGTGGTGAGATTGTTATAATATTTCAAGAAATCTGGGGTCCTTATTTAACTTGCTTGGGTCCTTATTTAACTTGCTTGGATCTTGCTCAGCCCACCTCGAAGATCAATACAAAAACAAAACCAGAATGTGCAAATGATATCAAACTTTTGTGATAAAAACTATTCTATAACCCAGATTTTCTTCTCCCATAATAATAAAAATGCAATTAATTAACTTTTCTTCCTTTTCGCTGTCCTTCTACTTGTGATTCTGCATTTGTCTGTGCTCTGTGTGTGTGTGTGTGTGTGTGTGTGTGTGTGTGCCTGTGTGCACACAGGTAAAAACTCATCAAAACATTTGCTCTCTCTCACATACATACAACATATCTTCAAAGAAAATTCTGTCTAAGTTGGCTGTGGTGACACACACCTATAATCTCAGTGACTGTGCAGGCTGAGGCATGAGGATTGTGAGTTCACAGCCAGTCTCAGCAAAGGAGAGGTGCTAAGCAACTCAATGCGACCCTGTCTCTAGATAAAATACAAAATAGGGCTGGGGACGTGACTCAGTGGTCAAGTGCCCCTGAGTTCAATCCACGGTACCAAAATAAATAAATAAATGAATAAATAAATAAATAAATAAAAATAATCTCTGTTTAAATATAACAGAAAATAATACCAGACCCCCAAAATTTTGACTTTTCTAATGCTATATAACAACCTCAACTAAGAAGTAATACTGTGTATCTTCTTTTGTACTTATGTTACTAAAACTTCTATTCAAGTAATTTTCATAGAAAAAGGAAAGATACTTTTTAAAGAAAGAATAATCAAGTTTTACATATTTTGTATATCACAAAACTTGCTAGCCATATTGAAAACAAAACTAAGGAATAAAAAATATTTTAATTTTATCATTTCCAGGAAGGTTTTGGAATTTCTCTATATTTGCTCTGGGGCAAGGGGTTTTACTATGTAAAATCCAACTCAACATGATACATAATTCACCTTCCTTCAAATCGTCTGTGCCAAAATTAAGCAGTTCCCCATATGTCAACTGGGAAGTTTGTTGGCGAATATTTCTTGCAGTGCTTTGAAGCAATCTCATCTCTCTTTCCCTTTCGTATTAAAAGATGTTGGAGATAACCTAACCATTTCTTTGTTTCATTTTGATGTGTTAACATGTATTTTACAAAGTTGTATCTATCCTGTTATGAATAGATATATATCTGCTTGGGATTTTCCTCACACTTCTATCTATTAGTCTTTATGGGAGTATTCTCAACTTATTTTGAATCAAATTTCATAGCTATTTCCTAGCATCAAGTAAGGCATCCCCTTGCTCACAAAGAAAAGGCAATTTGCTTTTCATAGGCAATCTTTTCTGTTTCTATTAAAGGCACAGTGTTTTCTAAAGTTTATGCAAAGTCAGATGCATGCAATGACAATTCTGAGGCACATTTGTTCAGTGTTGTTCGATTCTCACTGAAGACTTGCTCCTTTGACTCTGTGGGACTAACTTCAAGTTTTTGGTGCATTATGATCCTGTTAAGTTATCAAGAATACCCTTAGGACTGTGAATTCAATAGTCTTGCTCCTGAAGTTAACTCACTACCAAACTGTAACAGAGTCTCTAACTACAGTTAGATTAAATGTGATTAAATTTATCGAAATTGTAAAAGGAAAATGTTGATATGGTGATCTTTTTTTTTTGCTGCTATAAAAAATTGCCACAAATTTAGTAGTTTGAGCAATGAAAACATGTTATACTAAGTTCTGGAACCTCAAATTCTAAAAGGAATGTTTCAGCAGGACTTCTTTAATGTTGAATAATTGAGGATTCATTCTTTGCCTTTTCTATCTTCTAGCTTCTAGAAGTCACCTGCATTTCTTGGCTTGTTGTACCCTGTAAGCAGTGACCCAAATATAATGATGTGCACTAGTTCTAAGATGAGGAAGAAGATACATGATATGGGGTGAGTGAAGGATGGTGAAAAGGAGTATGGTCAAGGGTTATATATCTGATTTATGTTGAAAACCTGTTATATAGCCATCTGGATCTTCAAATCTAAGATTAGTGGAACTCTCCCTTGACTGCTACTTCATCATTTCCTGACCCCACAGGTTTTCTGATCACAACAGTGTTGCTGACAATCCAGGGGGTCATATCTGTGTGTTATTTTATAGAATGTTGTACATGGAAGTTTCTCCAGGTATTCTGTTTATATCATTAAGTCTCAATTACTAAACAAAACCTGTTTGGTATATGTTTCATTGATGGCTTCACCCATTTTGAGGGCTTGTTTTTGTTCTCCTGTTTCATTCTGATGTACTAAATTTTGATATTTTATTCTCGGTAAAACCTCTCAATATTTTTGCTTCTTTTTCACCTTGCTACCACATCATCTGTTCTTCTCCCTTAAAGAAATACCTGTCCTGGGTCCTTCATTTTTCTTCCAATTTTCTTTTCCCTAACATACAGATTTTCTCAAATATCACAAAACAAGTTGCCATTCCTTTTATCTGAAGAAAATCTCATTTCATGTTTCTCTGAGAGCCGCTTCTGTCACTTCATCTACTGTCTGTATCTCTCCATGAACTCTACTCTTCCATCATCAACAAGATCATGACCTTTCTATTCCACTTCCTGGAATATTGACTCTTTTCTTCTCAAGTTGAACCAAGTTTCGTAAGGGATCAGTTTTCATATTATGACTTTACTTAGTCTTCCCTTTTCTTTCCTCCTACTTATTCAAATATTAATCCATCACATTTCCTACATCCACCATTCACTGATACTACTTGTCAACTCCAGGAATTTTATTCTAGTTGCAAAATTGAATGAACGGTTTTTATCCTTCTGTGTTCCTGAAATCCTTTGGTGTATTTGACATTGTTCAAGTGTGTGTGAATTTCTTTTTTTTGTCTTTCATCTTCATTTTCCAGGTCACTTTTCTGACCATCTATTCTCATCATCTTTTGTGGAGATCTACTGTCTTTCTCTGGAGCTTTGTGGTCCACTGATAAAATCAAAACCCCAGTAAGATGAACTTCGGAGGTAAGGTCTTTCAGAGATTAAGTCATGAAGGTGGAAATCTCCTGATAGGAATGATGATATTAGTACCCTTATGAGATGGGATGCATGCCCTCCAAATGCCATGTAAGACAAGCAAGAAAATAGCTATGTAAAGTCCAGAAAGCAAGTTCACTCTAGTCACCAGATCTCTCAGCACATTTACCTATGATTTTCTAGTCTCCAGAGTTCTGATAATTATGTTTTTATTGGTAAGCTACTCATCTATAGTATATTTGTCATAGGAGCCTGAACTGTCTGTGATAATGCTTCTATATACAACATACTCTCTATTTCTCTCCATGTTTACATTTTTCTATAACTCTTACTTCAAAGGTACTGAATTATATGCAGTTTGTTGGCATACCATTTTTATTTATTTATTTACTTATTTTATTGAGTACAATATTTATTTGACAGTTAAAGAAATAAAACAAGGGTTCTTATGAACTCTTATAGAGATTTGCTTTAGAGAGTGAAGAGCGCCTTGAAACTACAGATGATTAGACACCAAACCAACTTATTAAATGAAAAGGGGAACATTGATTCTACATCTTAGATATATCTCAGTGATACAGAAGTTTTTAAACTCGGTTTCACAGAGGGACCTCAGTAGATGCTGCAGGATGCAAGGCAAAGATGGAGCAGAATGACTCACATCTTCCACCCACATTTGTCTTTATAAAAAATTATTTATTGGTTCTTTTTAGTTATATAAGACAGTAGAATCAAGTTTGATATAATTATACATGCATGAAATGTACCTCATTCTAGTAAGAGTCCCATTTTTATGGATGCAAATGGTGGTGGGATTCACTATCTTGTTTTCACAAATGTATATGGGAAAATGATGTTAGATTTATTCCACAGTCTTTCCTTTGCTCATCCCCTCTCTTCCCTCCATTTCATGTCTATTCTTCCTCTCATCTCCACTCTTATAGTGGGTGAGCTTCCACATCAGAGTAACCATACACCCTTTGGTTGCTTGGGATTGGCTTATTCCACTTAGCATAATAGTCTCCACATCCATCCATTTCCTGCCAAATGTTAAAAAGTCATTCTTCTTTATGGCTGAGTATATATACTTCACTATGTGTATATACCACATTTTCTTTATCCAACCATCTCTTGAAGGGTACTGTTATGGTTTGAATGTGATGTGTCCCCCAAAAGCTCATATGTGAGATAATGCATGCAAGAAGGTTTAGAGGAGAAATAACTTGATAACAAAGGTCAGAATGCAATCAATGAATTAATGCCCTAATGGGATTAACAGAGTTGTAAGTGAAGGTGGGTAGAGTGTGACTGGAAGATGTGATTCATTGCGGGTGTGACTTTGGGGCATATATTTGCTATCTGGCAAGTGAAGTTGCTTTCTGCTTCCTGATAATCATGTGAGTCACTTCCCTCTACCGTACTTTTCTGGCTCCTGTCTGAACTTCAGCCCTGAGGAATGAAGCCAGCTGTCCATGAACTGAGACCTCTGAAACCATGAGGCCTCAAATAAACTTTTCCTTCCCTAAAATTGTTTTTGTCAGATCTTTTAGTCACAGCAGCAAAAAAAAAAAAAAGAAAAAAAAAACTGACTAAAACACGTACCTAGGTTGGTCCCATAGTTAAGCAATTGAGCTGCTATAAACATTGATGTGACTATGCCGCTATAATGTTGATTTTAAATCCTTGGGGTATATCCCAAGGAGTGGGATAACTGGATCAGATGGTGGTTCCCATTCCTAGATTTTTGAGGAATCTCCATACTGCTTTCCAGAGTGGTTGCACCAATTTGCAGTCCCACCAGCATTGTATAAGGGTACCTTTTTTCCACATCCTTGCCAAAATTTATTGTTACTCGTATTCTTGATAATTGTCATTCTGACTGGAATGAGAGAGCTTTTCTCTAATTGCTAGAGATGTTGAACTTTTTTCTATACATTTGTTCACCATTTGTATTTCTTCTGTGAAATACCTGTTCAGTTTCTTGGCCCATTTATTAATTGGGTTAGTCAGTTTGTTGTTGCTTTTGTGCGTGTGTGTGTGTGTGTGTGTGTGTGTGTGTGTGTGTGTGTTAAGTTTTTCTGAGTTCTTTATGTATCCTGGAAACTAATGCTCTATCTGACCTGTGGGTGGCAAAGACTTTCTCCCATTCTGTAGGCTCTCTGTTCACACTCTTGATTGTTTCTTTCCCTGTGAGAGCTTTTTGGATTGACACCTTCACATTTATTGATTACCGATTTTATTTCTTGTGCTTTAGGAATCTTATTAAAGAAGTCAGTTCTTGTTGGAGTGCTGGGCTTACCTTTTCTTCTAGTATAGGAAGGGTTTCTGGTCTAATACTAGGTCCTTGACCCACTTCGAGCAGAGTTTTTGCACACCATTGTTAAACCTCTATATTTTTTTCATATCTCTCTTCCTGAAAAGGTCTCCCTAGCTTATTTTATCTCATCAGTTTTCATTCTTCATTACTTAATTCAAATAGATCTCCTTTCAGAAAGAAGGTTTTTCCTGAAAACCCAGATTATGATGAATACTCTACCAATCTCACAAATAAATTTCAATTTATGCTTCTTCCCCCTCACCTAGTAGTGATCACATCTTTTTTTTTACAAAACTATGCCACTTTCATTTGCACTGGAAGTTATTGCATATGCCTGACTTATTGTATAAACTACAAGTCATGCTAAATTAATCGAATGTGACTTTTCTTTTAAGACCTGTCAACAGAGATGCACTCTATCAGCAGCCAAAGATGTTATTTCTGGTTATGATAAAAATTAATATTTATTGAATATCTACATATTCCATGCCAAAAGCTCTTCTAAGTTTTTCACTTGAATTAGTCTTGCAAAGTGTTCATTATTTAAATCTTTATTATCTCTTTTCTCTCATCTGAAAAATATTGATGTACTTAAATGTGATCATAAAATTGGCAAGGGGTTGACTGGTTTCAAAATCTGAGAAAATTGATCAAATGTAGTTGTTCTGATCCTCTACTATATATGTTCACCTTCAGTTTTCTCAAGAGATACTAAAATAATTCTGATTACTTTTACTTGCTTAATTAGAGACAAAGTCAATTGAGTTATGGGCATACCATTAGCCATATACATGTGCCTGTGTATGTGTGTGCGCACACGTGTATCAACAATGATGTTAAAAAACAACAATTAGTAGCCTAGGGGTGGGGCTATAGCTCAGTTTGTAGAGTGCTTGCCTTGCAAGCACAAGGCCCTGGGTTCAATCCCCAGCATCACACACACACACACAAACACACACGGAATATATATATATATATATATATACACACACACACACACACACACACATATATAGTAGTAGCCAGGTGTGGTGGCATGTGCCTGTAATCTCAGTGGCTCAGGAGCCTGAGGCAGGAGGATTGTGAGTTCAAAACCAGCTTCAGCAAAAGCAAGGCACTAAGCAACTCAGTGAGACTCTGTCTCTAAATAAAACATAAAATAAGGCTGGGGATATGACTCAGTGGTTGAGTGTTCCTGAGTTCATTCCCCAGTACAAAAAAATACACACACACACACACACACACACACACACTCATATATATATATATATACACACATATATTAGTAACTAATATATATGTACATATATTAGTTACATTTCTACAGAGGATGTAAAAGTAGTGATCTTTAATCACTTGACTTTGAAAGACATAATACTAAGAAATGAGTGCCCAAGGAAAAGCACAATGATTTCAAGTGACTATTCAAATTCAGCATCTCAGAAGACAGTAATTCAATAATGTGCTTACATTTCATTGTTGTTTATTACAACATATTATCAAGCATAAGCTATTATAAGATCTCCAAGAGGAGAAACCAGTACAATAGGATCCAGGAATGGAAGATTCAATGACAAAAAAAGAGGAGGATGGGAAAGCAGGTCCAGGGTAATTTAAAAAATGGTGTGAACAGGCTGAGGCTGGGAAGGCCAGATGGGTGTTACATATTGGAATAAGAGGGGATGCTCACTGCAACACCCAGATCAGTGCAGTCCTTTCATTTTGATGTTACTATGCTTTTAATTCAATTTTATAAGAAAGTCCCTTTGTGCTTCTAGGAAATTTGGGTGATTTGAATTCAATTCCTACTAGGGACAAAATAATTTTCTCCTTTTAAAAAGTATACCTCTTGATTTATATAAAACTTCAAATTCTTGGGGGCCAAAGACAAGATACAGAAGTCGAAGAACTAAGAGTTTGGAGGTAGTTTTTGTTTTGTCTTGTTTTGTAAAGCCTCTAGTATGTGTCTAGAAAACCTCATGGTCAAAAAGAATGAGACAGACATCATTACCCTATGTACATGTATGATTACACAAATGGTATGAATCTACATCATGTACAACCATAGAAACGAAATGATGTACTCCATTTGAGTACAATGAATCAAAATGCAGTTTGTAAAAAATAAAAAAAAATTTAAAAAAGCACTTTATCATGGTCCTGAAGTTGAATATTATCCATGAATCCTATTCCCTATACAGACCTCTGCAAAATTGCCTGATGATAGCGTCCTTGAGCTTTAAAACAGGAAGCCTGATCCTACTTTGAAGAGAGCTGAAAGCACATTGTCACTTCATGTGTCAGCCTGGTAGCTAAAGATCCTTAGCAAGGAGACCTGGGAAGTGACACTGACACCACATACATTGTCATGATCCATTCCATCCGGCGTCCCAGGCTGTTTACCTTGTCTCTCCTTCACATTACTTTTAAAATCAAAAAGCAAGAGAAGTCTTTTCCCAGGGGTATTTGGAACTCAGTGTTCACAAAAACACTCTTACTCTATAAAATGTGATACCCTTTGGTTGGACTACAAGTGTTCCTCATTTAAAAGAATGGGTATAGATTTTCCAATTGTACCTCAATTAAAATTTTTCTCTTCTGGAAATATTTGATGGAGTTAAGACAAGGCTGTTATGCGTGTTTGTTTATTTTTGGTTTCTGAGAACAATGCTTCAACTTCCTAACTGCTGATCATGGAAACAGTATGACTGAATTTAGTCATACTGAAATCCTAGTCCCTCACTCCTCTATAGCAAGGAATGATTAAGAATGTCCATCTAATGACCTTGCTATATTGCTTAGCACAATGTTGGTGCATTTTTAAAGAAATACTATATATAATAAAATAGATGTGGTTTTCTTATCAAAAAATTTCCCAAAGCAGTCTGTCTGCAGCAACTTTTTTTTTTATTAAATGTTAATAATATCCACTATGTACTACAATGTAATGACAGGAGACCTTATTATGAGCCCTTCCCCACTAAATGCCATTGCTCCAGTAATCTTTTGGACTAAATAATAACACTGATAATGATGACAATATGATGTGGCACTAAAAGACCCAAAAGTTTGTTGACTTCTGGTTTATATCCATCTGAGATATACATATAATATTACTAAAATGAACACACTATCTTGCAGAGAGTAACTGTCTTGCAAAAATTAACAAAATTGGTAAGTCACTGTCAAAATCAAAACTTCATGCTGCCTGACTCCAAAGATAAACCTCCTTTAAAACTACATGCGTAAATTCAAAATTTACCATGACCATATGGTAAGGTAAACCTACTGGCTTCTCTTGGTCTTATTATACTTACTTCATTTTTATTTCATCCCCTGCTCTAATGACATGATGCCATATGTGATTACATTTTTTAAATTATGAAATTTATCATTGTCTATGCTTAGAATACCTTAGTCCCTTCCCTTTATCTTTCCCTTTCTTGAATCTCATTTCTTCCAGAAACCTTAATGCTCCAGGCTCTGATTATTCTCAAAACTTCAGGAAGTTTGGTTTATGGTTGTGTAACACAAGGGAGGGAGGGACAGAGAAACAGGGAGGAAGGGACAGAGAGAGAGAGAGAATCCTTTAAATTGGCCAAAATCTTTGTTGAGGCAAGAAGGGAAGGGGTAGGAATGCAGACTTCCAGCAGGGGGCGTGCTAACCCTGACTGTTTTTTTGCCTTCTTTTTGCTAACAGCCTCACTCCACTGAGTGGGGAAAAAAAAAACAGGAGTATCAATTTGCTTCCTGTCAGTCTCCCAGAGGAAGGAAAACAAAAGAGGTCCAAAAAACCAACCTTGAGCTGCAGTTAGTTATTGTCTAGCCTGAATTATTTAACTGCTCTAGAAGCTTTTGGTAGAGTTTTTTTATCCCATCCAAAGAAAAGGTGCTGCTGCTGTTTCATTGTCAAAGGAGGGAAAGCTGGAATGTTAAAGCAGCAGATAAATTAAGCCTGAGGCAGTGAATCCCTGAGACAGCAGTGCAGGTGCTGACAGATAAAAGACAGCAATAGTGAATCAATGGTATTAGGGAAACTAGAAGCTCTGGAGAAGCTTTTGCTTGTGGCAGCATCATATCAAGGTAGCACCTTTGAGTCATTTGTCCCTGAGCATCAGGAGTACAAGACCTCCTGGAACTTGAAGCTGTGGGACCCCTTTTGACAGCCTATGAGCTAAGAAACCTTGAGGATGTGAAGGATTCTATTTACCTTCCTCAAATCCACCCTTTTGGAGGAAGAATTGGAACTTGAGTAAGTCTCACTGATACTCTACTACAAGTAGGTAAGATTCATTGCAATTTTTTAACTTCAACTCTACCTTCAGCCAGTTGTAGCCTAACAGAAAATAAAACAAAACAAAAATGCCACTCTTACTGATTCAGGTTCTATGAATTTTGAGTTCACTCGTGCCTGGTGTTTTATATATTTCATGAATTTCGTGGAATCATAACCACATTTCATTTACTTAATCAATGAATATTTGCTGATGTCTACAATGCTAAAAATGAAACATTTGTGTCATGTTTCTTATTTTCATAGAACCTTAAGTCTAGCGAAACATCAGAGAATAAATAAACAAATCAATAAATACAAAGTGTGTGTAAGAGAATTAAAGGGAAAGAACAGAAAGGGGAGCAGTGATGAGAGGGGAAGTTCAGGAGGGTCCTGGATATCGAGACACAGGGAATGATATTTAGGTTGAGACCTGGTAAACAAGAAGAACCCACCCAACACCTGAGAAGAGCAGTGTTTGGGGATATTAGAGGAGGAGAGCTGGATGAAATAGAGATGGGAACATAGTCAGGGGCGTGATCATCTGGAGACTTGCAGGCCAAATATGAACATTAGCTTCAGCACAGGAAGTGATTAAGAGAAAATACTGAAACCAGACTTGGTGACTAGACTATAACTTCTAGCAGTTAGTAGCTATGTGACCTAGGTGAAGTGACTTAACTTTTCTGTACTTAAGGGTTTCATCTGTATATATGAGGACATTAAGTGCACCTACATCATAGGGATGTTTGAGGATTAGTTGAGTTAATAATTGTAAAAGGTTTAGGTTAGTGTCTTTCTCTATATTTGTGTGTGTGTGAGAGAGAGACAGACAGACATTTACTCACAGGGTCTGAGAGATCTGTTTTAAATATGTAACGGTGATGGAGTGGGCAAAGAATAGGTAGGAAAAGGAATAATTCAAAAGGAAAAGATAAAACAGGGTGACCATAAGGTCCTAAAACATGCTTTGATGTTGGATATTATTCACTATTTCTGAAATATGCTTCATTTGTCCTAGTTAGTTCTTGCCATTTTCCAGTTGCCCTTCTCTTTTTGAATGCTTCTACCTTGCTTGATGATTTAGTATAAAGGTCATGTATTATGGTGATAATGCGGTGGAAAAATTATCTTGAATGGCTATTCAACTTGAAGAGAATAATTGCAAGTTCTGGTATTTATCTTACTCAGATGAAAACATTGTGAATATAATTAGTCCTAATTCATTTGTTCATCAGAAACTGATCCAAAGCTAGAAGTTTAAGATAAAGTGTAAAAAAAGCAAAATTCTGTCTGATGAAATTTACTTTGTATTTAGTAAGACAAAGTCATGACATGATATAGTTGGAAAGTCTATACCTAAGAGATAATTGTGCAAAAATATCAACTCAATATTAATTCTATGACAGTATTCTTTCTTCATGTGATCATGCTGGCTTTGAAGTTATCTTCTGCTCAACTAAACTTTAGAAGGACTTCTTACTGACTCTAGCCTTGACCTCCCTTTTCCTATAGGATATACTATGGAAAAATTGTAATTGTACATTCTTTCTCTGAACCTTTGAGATGTAAATCTTATAAACCTTTCAAGTCTATGACCCAAGAACCTGGGAGCTATCTTTGGAATCTTATTATCAAGGCAGATAGTGGTCCTGTGTTCTGCTTCTATAGAATAAAAGTTTCTTCTTTCTGGTGACTCCAGTTAGCAAGCACATCTGCAAACTCAGTAGTACCTCAGTGTGCTCTACACATTACATTGATCTCACCAGTATTTTCTAGAACTTTCCAATGAGTTCACCCCTATACTTGAAAACTCTTTGTCTTTTGTTTCAGTGCAATTGAGTTCAACTGTGCTCTAATATCTTTCCTATATTGTAAGAGTCTTAATTAATCCTTATCTATTTAATTTTATCTGGTACAATTTTTCTTTGGCACTGCAATTGCACAATTTGCAGATATTGAGAAAATGTAGTTTTGATAAGGGTTTTATTATACTTATCTAAACAGGAAATTCAGTGAATGTACATGTTGGTGTGTATGTAAAATCTGTGTTTGTGTCAGGAAACAATTATTATTATTTAATATCTGAAATATGTTAGGTAAAAGTAAGTTTAAGAGTCATTATTGTCTAAGATAGGACAAGTGTTTTAAACATTAAAAATTAAACTTAATATCTGACAGAAATGAAAACTAAGGAAAATTGATCTTTAAAGAGAAACACTCTAGGGTTGGGTATATAGCTCAGTCAGTAGAGTGCTTGCTTCACGTGAACAAGGCCCTGGGTTCAATCCCCATAACCACACACACACACACACACACACACACACACACAAGAAAATAGAAGCACTCTAACAGTATATTTATACATGTAGCTATGAGTAAAAATTCAAAAGATTTATCTCCCTAGATGTCAATGTACAACAAAGCATACTGAAAGTTTTCTGTGTAAATTATACTTGTCTAGGAATAAAATAACTCTAAGTAATGAGAGTAATTTTAAATCAATGCATTTGTCCAACAAGTAGCCAATGGGGAAATTTAATTGTGAAATTCATGCTTATTTTTTTAATTTAACATGAATTCTATCAACTATCTTGAGTCAAATTACCATATATATTAGGCCCTATTCACATGTAGACAAATAGTGCATTAATTTGAGTTTTGGGAGAGACTTGTGGGTTTTTAACAATTGAAGTTCAAAAGAGGGAAATAAATGCACATTTGGAAATTGTAGTCTAACTGATAATAGGTAAGTAAATTTCAGTGTTGAGAGAGAGAGAGAGAGAGAGAGAGAGAGAGAGAGAGAGAGAATGATAATTTAAACTTTCAAATCATATCCATCATCTTGCACACCCAGGCAGTCAAGATGCATTTGGTACCAGTTAAAGAAACAAAAATGTACAAAAGGAGTCAGGAGCTAAGGCATCTTCCTTTTGAGTTAAGTGAGTTGACTTGGTAGCTGACATCAGTGATTTAATATCTAACAGACATTTCAGTAGTTCCAATGATTTATCCCATATAATACCAAGGAGTGGAAAAATAAATATATATCACATCTGCATGACAGTGATAAGCACAATTCAATTTATGAATGTATGACAAGAGTAGAAAAACCTGCTTGAACCTAAAATTAGGCATATATTTAGGCTTCTCTGACTGCAAGTATAGCATGCTCCTTTGACTGACTTTGCTTTGAGAACCTCTTTGAATTAAATTGTCATATAAAAATATTTTGTTAATTTTTACTTAATTAATTTGTTCATGGGTGTAGTAGCCAAAGATATTTTAAAATCAGATTAATTACCCATTAAAGGAAAAAGTGCCCATGATAAAAAAAATCCAAATAGATGAAGAACAAGTTTTAACAGACTTTTATTGATAAGATAAAAGTAAATGTAAAGGTGCACATACATGGGGAAAGTAGAATTTATCAATGCTATCCTCACAACCCAAATATATTTCTCAAGGTTGCCATTTTGAAAGATTTGGAAAATTTGTTGCATGTTTAGTTAAATTAAAATGTATTAAGCATTCTAGTCATAATAATACCCATTGATATACAATATTAAGTACTTACCAAAACTTTTGAAAAATTTCCTTAAATAATTATGCTATAACTTTACAAAACCATCTCTGAATTACATTATTTTTAACAATAGATTTACTTGATATGCACAAGCTGAGTTTTAAAAATATAAGACATATTATGTTAATTTTAACATGTGAAGGGGGGAAGGCCAGATTTCTTACATATAAATCATGATGGGGATGTATGTGCCTAATTAGGAGAGTGAACAAGTAGGAGAATAGTGAACAAGTACGAGTGAACAAGTAGGTTGGTAGTAGCACAGCAAGGGGAGGATGGTTTAAGAAGATTGAAATGAGATGAGCTAAACAGCTTTCCTCTGCCGGGCCTCTGAAACTATGAAACCTAAAGAAACTTTTCCGGGGTTTTCAAGATGGCAGACTAGAGAGCAGCTGCATTTCACGTTGCTCCAGGATGCAAGATTCAAAAGAGGAGATAGTGAGAGACTTGGGACCAACTCAAAGCCGCCGGGTGAGTCTCCCCGTTGAGGAGGCGTCCCAGATGGGGTGGTAGCCCCGGAAAGCAGGGAACTTTGTGAAGTAGAGTTGCTCGGCGAGACGCCCCTCCCCCCCGCTGGAGCTGTAAACACGGATAACTGGGATCATCGTAGAGGAGGCGGCTCAGCACAGCGCTTGGACTTGGAGTGACCACTGGGGCTCCAGGCAGCTGCCTGAGGAGGAGCTGCGTGGCGAGCTGTTTGGACTCAGAGCAATCGCTTCTGAACACCGGGGGGTTGCCCGGAGGAAGAGGAGGAGCGTGGCGGGTCGCTTGGCCTAGGAGTGACTGCATCAGAGCTACAGGCAGTTGCCAGAGGAGGAGCTGTGTGGCGAGCTGTTTAGACTCAGAACGACCGCTTCTGAACACCGGGGGGTTGCCCAGAGGAAGAGGAGGAGCGTGGCGGGTAGCTTGGTCTAGGAGTGACTGCATGAGAGTCACAGGCGGTTGCCAGAGGAGGAGGCGAGTGGTGAGTTGACTGGACTAAAAGCGACCGCTCCTGAACACCAGTGGCCTGCCTGGAGGAGGAGCGCGGTGGGTCACTTGGTCTCGGAGCCACCGCTCCTGAACACCAGGGGGGCTACCCCGAGGAGGAGGAGGAACAGAGCGGGTCACTTGGACTCGGAGTGACTGCCGAGGGCTACGGGCGGTTAGCGGGAGGAGGAGACGCGAAGTGAGTTGCTTGGACTCCTAGTGACTGCGTCAGAACACCGAGCGGCTGTCCAGAGGAAGAGGTGTGTGGCGGGTCTCTGGGGCTTGGAGCTATTGTACGGGCTCCAGGTGGCGGCTCAGGGGAGGGCCGCATAGCCAGGCGATTAGGTGCAGAGCAGGGTCCAAGGACCGGCTTCTTGGTGGAAGAGCCGCACAGAGACACGCCTAGGGGCTGAGCGAAATTTCCAGGACTGCAGGCAGATTCTCTGAGGAGAGGCAACCTAAGGAGACTCGTCTGCCAAGGGTGAGGCTCCCAGGCCCAGGAGTTGGGTCTGGGCCCCTGGGAACATTGCAGAGGAAGACAGCCCAGCCCAGGCAGTAGTTGTAGATTGAGGGGAACCTCTAGGAGGGGAACTGACCAGCAAGACCTCCCCACTGGGTGAGTCTTCCCTGCCGGGTGAGGTTTTCCCACAGGGATGGTAAAACCAGAGACACAGGCACAAACAGGCCTTGCCTGAGCCCGCAGCCTAGTTCCCTGTTGGATGACCATTGATCAACAAGTGGAGGCACCTCTGCCCACTAGCAGGGAATATACCCCACCTGAGGGTCACCACCCCTAGAGAGGCAGCTTCTTCGTGGAGCTCCGCATTATCAACTTCCTCCAAGACTTCAGGCTACTGAAGGATAAGAGGGGATATACTAGCAATCTTCAGGGACATTATAAGTTGATAGAGGAAATATGCAATATCTTATTGACCCACTGATTCCTGAACAATATGAGAAAACAAGGGAAGAAAATGCCCCAAACAAATCTGGATGTTACATCAATAAAATCCAATGACAGCATGGCAGAAGAAATGACAGAAAGGGAGTTCAGAATGTACATAATTAAAATGATCAGAGAAGCAAACGAGGAGATGAAAGAGCAAATGCAGGCATTGAATGATCGCACCAATTGACAGTTAACAGAGCAAATACAGGAAGCAAAAGATCATTTCAATAAAGAGTTAGAGATATTGAAAAAACCAAACAGAAATCCTTGAAATGAAGGAAACAATAAACCAAATTAAGAACTCCATAGAAAGCGTAACCAATAGGATAGAACACCTGGAAGAGAGAACTTCAGATATTGAAGACAAAATATTTAACCTCGAAAGCAAAGTTGAACAAACAGAGAAGATGGTAAGAAATCATGAACAGAATCTGCAACAACTATGGGATATCATGAAAAGGCCAAATTTGAGAATTATTGGGATTGAGGAAGGCTTAGAGAAACAAACCAAAGGAATGAACAATCTATTCAATGAAATAATATCAGAAAATTTCCCAAATCTGAAGAATGAAATGGAAAATCAAGTTCAAGAGGCTTATAGGACTCCAAATACACAAAATTACAACAGACCCACACCAAGGCACATTATAATGAAAATACCGAACATGCAAAATAAAGACAGAATTTTAAAGGCTGTGAGAGAAAAGAACCAAATTACATTCAGGGGGAAACCAATACGTATATCAGCAGATTTTTCAATCCAGACCCTAAAAGCTGGAAGGGCCTGGAACAACATTTTTCAAGCCCTAAAAGAAAATGGATGCCAACCAAGAATCTTATACCCAGCAAAAATTACCTTCAAATTTGACGATGAAATAAAATCATTCCATGATAAACAAAAGCTAAAAGAATTTACAAAAAGAAAGCCAGCATTACAGAACATTCTCAGCAAAATATTACATGAGGAAGAGATAAAAAACAAAGAAGCAAATCAGCAAAGGGAGGAATTATCCTAAAGGAACTGTCAAATAAAGGAGGAACCAAGATGTGTCAAAAAATAAATAAATAAATAAATAAAATTTTAAATATGAACCAAATGACCAGGAATACAAATCATATCTCAATAATAACCATGAATGTTTATGGCTTGAATTCATCAATCAAAAGACATAGACTGGCAGATTGGATTAAAAAGAAAGATCCAACAATATGTTGCCTGCAAGAGACTCACCTCATAGAAAGAGATACCCATAGACTAAAGGTGAAAGGATGGGGAAAAACATACCATGCACATGGACTCAGCAAAAAAGCTGGAATATCCATTCTCATTTCAGATAATGTGGACTTCAAGCCAAAGTTAGTCAGAAGGGATAAAGAAGGACATTTCATGCTGCTTAAGGGAAACATAAATCAGCAAGATGTAACAATCATAACCATCTATGCCCCAAACAGTGGCTCATCCATGTATGTCAAACAAATCCTTCTCAATTTTAGAAGCCAAATAGACCATAACACAATAATACTAGGTGATTTTAACACGCCTCTCTCACCACTGGACAGATCTTCCAAACAAAAATTGAACAAAGAAACCATAGATCTCAATAACACAATAGATAATTTAGACTTAACAGACATTTATAGAATATACCATCCAACCAAGAGCGAATACACTTTCTTCTCAGCAGCACATGGATCCTTCTCTAAAATAGACCATATATTATGCCACAAAGCTAATGTTAGCAAATACAAGAAGATAGAGACACTACCTTGTATTCTATCGGATCATAATGGATTGAAGTTAGAAATAAATGAAAGAGTAAAAAACAGAAACTACTCCAACACCTGGAGATTAAACAATATGCTATTATATGATGAATGGATAACAGTAGATATTAAGAAGGAAATTAAAAAATTCTTAGAGGTAAATGAGAACAAAGAAACATCATATCAAAATCTCTGGGACACTATGAAAACAGTACTTAGAGGAAAATTTATTTCATGGAGTGCATTTAATAAAAGAAGTAAAACTCAACAAATCAACGACCTAACACTACAGCTCAAAGCCCTAGAAAAAGAAGAACAGACCAACACCAAAAGTAGTAGAAGACAGGAAATAGTTAAACTCAGAGCTGAAATCAACAAAATTGAAAGAAAAGAAAAAATACAAAAAACTGACAAAATAAATAGTTGGTTCTTTGAAAAAATAAACAAAATTGATAAACCTTTAGTCACACTAATGAAGAGAAGACAAGAGAAAACCCAAATCACTAAAATTTGGAATGAACAAGAAAATATCACAACAAACATGACTGAAATACAAAACATAATTAGAAGCTATTTTGAAAATCTATACTCCAACAAAATAGAAAATTTCGAAGACATCGACAGGTTTCTAGAGACATATGAATTGCCTAAACGGAACGAGGAGGACATACACAATTTAAATAGACCAATTTCAAGCAATGAAATACAAGAAGTCATCAAAAGCCTACCAACAAAGAAAAGTCCAGGACCAGATGGGTTCTCAGCTGAGTTCTACAAAACCTTTAAAGAAGAGCTCATTCCAATACTTCTCAAGGTATTCCATAAAATAGAAGAGGAGGGAACCTTCCCAAACTCATTCTATGAAGCCAATATTACCCTGATACCTAAACCAGACAGAGACACATCGAGGAAAGAAAATTTCAGACCAATATCCTTAATGAACATCGATGTAAAATTCTTAACAAAATTTTAGCAAATCGCATACAAAAACATATTAAAAAGATAGTGCACCATGATCAAGTGGGTTTCATCGAAGGGATGCAAGGTTGGTTCAACATCAGGAAATCAATAAATGTGTTTCACCATATAAATAGACTTAAAGTCAAGAATCACATGATTATTTCAATAGATGCAGAGAAGGCATTTGATAAAATACAGCATCCCTTCATGCTCAAAACACTAGAAAAAATAGGGATAGTGGGAACATTCCTTAACATTGTAAAGGCCATCTATGTTAAGCCCATGGCTAATATCATTCTAAATAGTGAAAAACTGAAAGCATTCCCCCTAAAAACTGGAACAAGGCAGGGATACCCTCTTTCACCACTTCTTTTCAATATCATCCTTGAAACTCTAGCCAGAGCAATTAGACAGACCAAAGAAATTAAAGGGATACGAATAGGAAAAGAAGAACTCAAACAATCCCTATTTGTTGATGATATGATTGTATACTTAGAGGAACCAGGAAATTCCAACAGAAAACTTTTAGATCTCATTAGTGAATTCAGTAAAGTAGCGGGATATAAGATCAATGCACATAAATCTAAGGCATTTTTATACATAAGCGATGAATCTTCAGGAAGAGAAATTAGGAAAACTACCCCATTCACAATAGCTTCAAAAAAAATAAAATACTTGGGAATCAATCTCACAAAAGAGGTGAAAGACCTCTACAATGAGAACTACAGAACACTAAAGAAAGAAATTAAAGAAAACCTTAGAAGATGGAAAGATCTCCCATGTTCTTGGATAGGAAGAATTAATATTGTCAAAATGGCCATACTACCAAAAGTTCTATACAGATTCAATGCAATTCCAATGAAAATCCCAATGATGTACCTTACAGAAATAGAGCAAGCAATTATGAAATTCATCTGGAAGAATAAAAAACCCAGAATAGCTAAAGCAATCCTTGGCAGAAAGAGTGAAGCAGGGGTTATTGCAATACCAGATCTTCAACTCTACTACAAAGCAATAGTAACAAAAATGGCATGGTATTGGTACCAAGATAGCCAGGTAGATCAATGGTACAGAATAGAGGACATGGACACAAAATCAAATAAATACAATTTTCTCATACTAGACAAAGGTGCCAAAAATATGCAATGGAGAAAAGATAGCTTCTTCAACAAATGGTTCTGGGAGAATTGGAAATCCATATGCAACAGAATGAAACTAAACCCATATCTCTCACCATGAACTCAAAATGGATTAAGGATCTAGGAATCAGACCAGAGACCTTGCATCTTATAGAAGAAAAAGTAGGTCCAGAGCTTCAACATGTTGGCTTAGGACCAGACTTCCTCAACAGGACTCCCATAGCACAAGAAATAAAAGCAAGAATTAATAACTGGGATAGATTCAAACTAAAAAGCTTTCTCTCAGCAAAGGAAACTATCAGCAATGTGAAGAAAGAGCCTACAGAGTGGGAGAAAATCTTTGCCAATCATACTTCAGATAGAGCACTAATCTCCAGAATCTATAAAGAACTCAAAAAACTCTACACCAAGAATGCAAATAATCCAATCGACAAATGGGCTAAGGAAATGAATAGACATTTCACAGAAGAAGATCTACAAGCAATCAACAAACATATGGAAAAATGTTCAACATCTCTAGTAATAAGAGAAATGCAAATCAAAACCACCCTAAGATTCCATCTCACCCCAATTAGAATGGCGATTATCAAGAATGCAAGCAACAACAGTTGTTGGCGAGGATGTGGGGAGAAAGGACACCCATACATTGCTGGTGGGGCTGCAAATTAGTGCAGCCACTCTGGAAAGCAGTGTGGAGACTCCTTAGAAAACTTGGAATGGAACCACCATTTGACCCAGCTATCCCACTCCTTGGCCTATACCCAAAGGACTTAAAATCAGCATATTACAGAGATACAGCCACATCAATGTTCATAGCTGCTCAGTTCACAATAGCCAGATTGTGGAACCAACCTAGATGTACTTCAATTGATGTATGGATAAAGAAACTGTGGTGAATCTTCAGAAAGAGAAATTAGGAAAACTACTCCATTCACAATAGCATCGAAAAAAATAAAATACTTGGGAATCAATCTCACAAAAGAGGTGAAAGACCTCTACAATGAGAACTACAGAACACTAAAGAAAGAAATTCAAGAAAACCTTAGAAGATGGAAAGATCTCCCATGTTCCTGGATAGGCAGAATTAATATCGTCAAAATGGCTATACTACCTAAAGTGCTATACAGATTCAATGCAATTCCAATTAAAATCCCAATGATGTACCTCGCAGAAATAGAGCAAGCAATTATGAAATTCATCTGGAAGAATAAAAAACCTAGAATAGCTAAAGCAATCCTCAGTAGCAAGAGCGAAGCAGGGGGTATTGCAATACCAGATCTTCAACTCTACTACAAAGCAATAGTAACAAAAACGGCATGGTATTTGTACCAAAATAGACAGGTAGATCAATGGTACAGAATAGAGGACATGGACACAAACCCAAATAAATACAATTTTCTCATACTAGACAAAGGTTCCAACAATATGCAATGGAGAAAAGATAGCCTCTTCAACAAATGGTGCTGGGAAAACTGGAAAACTATATGCAATAGAATGAAACTAAACCCCTATCTCTCACCCTACACAAAACTCAACTCAAAATGGATCAAGGACCTCGGAATCAGACCAGAGACCCTGCATCTTATAGAAGAAAAAGTAGGTCCAAATCTTCAACTTGTTGGCTCAGGATCAGATTTCCTTAATAGGACTCCCATAGCACAAGAAATAAAAGCAAGAATAAACAACTGGGATAGATTCAAACTAAAAAGCTTTCTCTCAGCAAAGGAAACTATCAGAAATGTGAAGAGAGAGCCTACAGAGTGGGAGAATATCTTTGCCAACCATACCTCAGATAGAGCGCTAATTTCCAGAATCTATAAAGAACTCAAAAAACTCTACACGAAGAATACAAATAATCCAATCAACAAATGGGCTAAGGAAATGAACAGAAACTTCACAGAAGAAGATGTACAAGTAATCACCAGATATATGAAAAAATGTTCAACATCCCTAGTAATAAGGGAAATGCAAATCAAAACCACCCTAAGATTTCATCTCACCCCAATTAGAATGGCAATTATCAAGAATACAAGCAACAATAGGTGTTGGCGAGGATGTGGTGAAAAAGGAACACTCATACATTGCTGGTGGGGTTGCAAATTAGTGCAACCACTCTGGAAAGCAGTGTGGAGATTCCTCAGAAAGCTTGGAATGGAAACACCATTTGACCCAGCTATCCCACTCCTTGGCCTATACCCAAAGGACTTAAAATCAGCATACTACAGAGATACAGCCACATCAATGTTCATTGCTGCTCAATTCACCATAGCCAGATTGTGGAACCAACCTAGATGCCCTTCAGTTGATGAATGGATAAAGAAACTGTGGCATATTTATACAATGGAATATTACTCCGCAATGAAGAATGATAAAATTATGGCATTTGTAGGCAAATGGTCGAAATTGGAGAATATCATGCTAAGTGAGATAAGCCAATCTCAAAAACTAAAGGACAAATGATCTCGCTGATAAGCGGATGAGGACATATAATGGGGGGTGGGAGGGGCTAGCATTAGGTTTAGGGTTAGGTTTAGAGTTAGGCTAAGGAGAGCAGTAAGAATGAAGGAAAGAAGGACTGTGTAGAGGGAAAAGAGGGGTGGGAGGGGTGGGAGGGGTGGGAGGGGTGGGGGGGAGGGGAAAAATATAATAAACATCATTACCCTATGTAAACGTAAAAAAATAAATAAATTAAAAAAAAAAAAAAGAAAAAAAGAAATTTGTCGATGTTTTCAAGATTTTCTATTTTATTAAAGTACACATTTTTGAAATAGAAAAAAAAAAAAAAAAAGAAACTGTGGTATATATATACAATGGAATATTATTCAGCCATAAAGAATGATAAAATTATGGCATTTGCAGGCAAATGGATGAAACTGGAGAATATCATGCTAAGTGAGATAAGCCAATCTCAAAAAACCAAAGGATGAATGATATCGCTAATAAGTGGATGATGACACATAATGGGGGGTGGGTGGGGTTAGTGTTAGGGTTAGAGTTAGGGTTAGGGAGGAGGCAAGAATGGAGGCAGGAAGGACTGTATAGAGGGAAAAGAGGGGTGGGAGGGGTGGGAGGGGTGGGGCGGAAGGGAAAAAAATAGCAGAATGAATCAAACAACATTACCCTATGTAAATTTATGATTACACAAATGGTATGCCTGTACGCCATGTACAAACAGAGTAACAACATGTATCCCATTTGTTTACAATAAAAAAAAAAAGAAGATTGAACTGAGTGACAGAATGGAATGAAGGAGGGATCCATAAACATGCAATACCCATATAACAAGTTTAATTTCTTTCTCAACTTTATTGTCTGATTCTGTTATTTTTAGCATTCCTGGGTTACATTTGTGTACTCTTGGTAGAAAATTTGTAGTTTGTCAAAAAGTTTGAAAAAGTTAATTAATGTAATTTAAGCATTCTTGATCCAAAAGAAAAATATGCATTTCCTATTCTAAATAAAAATGATAACAGTTACCTCTGTTTTGTTAGACAAAAGTGTTAGGAAAAAAATACTTTCTCCCTAGGAGCCTATAAATATTGTGATTTAGCATTTGCATGATTAGGAAATCACATATAGATTTTTAACTTAGAGTTCAAATAGATGAAAATTTGTTATTATAAACAATTCTCACTTAAAATGTTTAAACGGTTGCACTGATAATAGATGAATAGCCAGGCATGGTGACATGTGCTTATAATCCCAGCTAGCTGGGAAGCTGAGTTGGGAGGATAACAAGTTTTAGGTCAGCCTGGATGTTATGATATGTATATGAGGAGTCCTCTGAAAACTCACAATTAGATTATGAGAGCTGCCACCTAATCAACAGATTAATTCATTTTGTAGATTAATAATTTAAAAGGACTACTATACTGGGTAATGACTGTAGGCAAATAGGGTACAACTAGAGGAAGTAAGTTACTAAGGGTGTGACTTTGGAGGTTACATTTTGTCTCTGGCACTGCTCTTTATTTCTCCCTTTAGCTTCCTGGCCATCACAAGCTGATCAGTTTTACTTCATGATCTCTTTTTGCCAAGATGTTTTACCTCACCTTAGAGGAACCAGGAAATTCCACCAGAAAACTTTTAGATCTCATTAGTGAATTCAGTAAAGTAGCAGGATATAAGATCAATGCACATAAATCTAATGCATTTTTATACATAAGTGATGAATCTCTGGAAAGAAAAATTAGGAAAACTACCCCATTCACAGTAGCTTCAAAAAAAATAAAATACTTGGGAATCAATCTAACAAAAGAGGTGAAAGACCTCTACAATGAAAACTATAGAACACTAAAAAAAGAAATTAAAGAAAACCTTAGGAGATGGAAAGATCTCCCATGTTCTTGGATAGGCAGAATTAATATTGTCAAAATGGCCATACTACCAAAAGTGCTATACAGATTCAATGCAATTTCAATTAAAATCCCAATGACGTACCTTACAGAAAGAGAGCAAGCAATCATGAAATTCATCTGGAAGAATAAGAAATCCAGAATAGCTAAAGCAATCCTTCGCAGGAAAAATTAAGCTGGGGGTATCGCAATACCAGATCTTCAACTCTACTACAAAGCAATAGTAACAAAAACGGCATGGTATTGGTACCAAGATAGCCAGGTAGATCAATGGTACAGAATAGAGAACATGGACACAAACCCAAATAAATACAATTTTCTCATACTAGACAAAGGTGCCAAAAATATGCAATGGAGAAAAGATAGCCTCTTCAACAAGTGGTGCTGGGAAAATTGGTCCATATGCAACAGAATGAAACTAAACCCATATCTCTCACCATGCACGAAACTAAACTCAAAATGGATGAAGGACCTCGGAATCAGACCAGATACCCTGCATCTTATAGAAGAAAAAGTAGGTCCAGATCTTCAACATGTCGGCTTAGGACCAGACTTCCTTAATAGGACTCCCATAGCACAAGAAATAAAAGCAAGAATCAACAACTGGGATAGATTCAAACTAAAAAGCTTTCTCTCAGCAAAGGAAACTATCAGCAATGTGAAGAAAGAGCCTACAGAGTGGGAGAAAATCTTTGCCAATCATACTTCAGATAGAGCACTAATCTCCAGAATCTATAAAGAACTCAAAAAACTCAATACCAAGAATACAAATAACCCAATCAACAAATGGGCTTAGGAAATGAACAGACACTTCACAAAAGAAGATCTACAAGCAATCAACAAACATATGAAAAAATGTTCAACATCTCTAGTAATAAGAGAAATGCAAATCAAAACCACCCTAAGATTCCATCTCACCCCAATTAGAATGGCGATTATCAAGAATACAAACAACAACAGGTGTTGGTGAGGATGTGGGGAAAAAGGTACACTCATACATTGCTGGTGGGGCTACAAATTAGTGCAGCCTCTCTGGAAAGCAGTTTGGAGATTCTTTAGAAAACTTTGACCCAGCTATCCCACTCCTTGGGATAGCTCCTTTAAGTTCAAAGGACTTAAAATCAGCATACTACAGAGATACAGCCACATCAATGTTCATAGCTGCTCAATGCACAATAGCCAGATTGTGGAACCAAACTAGATGCCCTTCAATTGATGAATGGATAAAGAAACTGTGGTATTTGTATACAATGGAATATTAGTCAGCCATAAAGAATGATAAAATTATGGCATTTGCAGGCAAATGGTTGAAATTGGAGAATATCATGCTAAGTGAGATAAGCCAATCTCAAAATACCAAAGGAAGAATGATCTCGCTGATAAGTGGCTGATGACACATAATGGGGAGTGGGAGGGGTTAGTATTAGGGTTAGAGTTAGGGTTAGGGAGGGTGGCAAGAATGGAGGAAGGAAGGACTGTATAGAGGGAAAAGAGGGGTGGGAGGGGTAGGGGGAAGGGAAAAAATAACAGAATGAATCAACCAACATTACCGTATGTAAATTTATGGTTACACAAATGGTATGCCTTTACTCCATGTACAAACAGAGAAACAACATGTATCCCATTTGTTTACCATAAAAAAAAGAAAGATGTGGCTATTGAAGAGATTACCACCACTAAAGGTAAGCTAAATTCCTTGTACAGCAGTAATAAGAAAATTGTGTTGAGGTTATTTCAGAAATTAGCAAGACAACACACCTCATAAGATAAAGGGTGTAAAAGAGACCTGGGCCTATTCTACTTGCACAAGGGAGTCCAGCATGTTGTTTCTCCAGGATGTATTTCAGCATGCCAAGCAGTCCAGGCACTCAGAAATCCTTGCACACATGGCTCAAGGGGTCCTGGTTAATGCTTGAGCTGGCATCAAACTTTGGCATCACCCAGGTGGTGTTGTTTCTGTAGCAAAATAGGAAGAGTTAAGGGTTCTTGGAGTCTTTTACTAAGATTTCAAGGGAAGGCCCAGGACAGTAGGTAGCTACAAATGTCAATGTCATAAGGGCAGGACTGCACAAACCCTTTGGTTATCACATGCCACCACCATGTGCTCAGAGAACAGATGTGGAACTACAAGAATTGTTTGTCCTCTCTATGTTCCTATTCTTATTTCCATTCCTCCTTTGGAATGGAAATGTTTCCACTGTGCCATTACATATTTTATATTTGTAACTTACTTTTGATTTTTATAGGGACTCACAACCAAGATTTTGCCCTGAGACTCAAAGGAGACTTAGGACCTGGACATTTGAAGATGACCTAAGTGCCTCTTGCTTTGAGAGATGGTCATGTGATATTGGGGACCAGGAGTAGAATGTTATAGTCTGAATATGCAGTGTCCCCTGAAATCTCATCATTAGATTATGAGAACTGTCATCTAACCAGTAAATTAATATGTTTTGTAAATTAATAATGTAAAAGAGCTACTGTACTGGGTGATAACTTAGGCAGATAGCGAGTGCCTAGAGGAAATAGGTTAAATAGGTTACTGGGAGTGTGACTTTGGGGTTTATATTTTGTGCCTGATATATCTTTCTCTTCTCTCTCTCTCTCTCTCTCTTTCTCTCTTTCTCTCTCTCTTCATCCTTCTTAGTCACCATGAATGGAGAAACTTTCTACCCCCATGCTCATCCACCATTACATCTTACCTTATGCCCAGAGCAATGGAGTCAGAAAATCATGGAATCAAACCTCTGAAATGTGAGCCCAAAATTAATGTATGTCCTCTAAGTTGTTCTGACCAGGTATTTTGGTCCCATTGATGAAAAAAGTGCTTGTCTAGCATGTGCAAGGCCCTGAATTCAGTATCCAGCCCTGAGCTCCCCAAAAAAGAAAAAAATAGATAACTCTAATTATCTTCCTTATATTAATAAATATAACTGCAACTGGAGAAATAATTCCTTAATTATTGATGATTGTAAATATTGAAATCTGTGATTCAATACTTAATAGCATAATGTGACAATAAATTTTACTTGTTTCAATTACTTTTATAAATGAGTTTTCTTTTATAAATCAGTATGTTTAATGTAAATTTGATTATTCTGTAGAAATATGCTTTTTTACATTGAATACAGAATATCGAATTTTTTTGTACATGTAATCAGTATATTTATATAGAGTATAAATATATTTTATGTCAAATTATTCATAATAAAATTCATTTTATTAAATTAAACTTTCTCTTATTTTTCCATTCTGGGATGAGGAAACATGATCTCAGTGATGTAATACTCAGAACTAGAGAATTTGGGCTTGTTAAGGTCAGAGAACCTGGAAAAGTTAAAATCAAATAGTTCACATTATTTCCTTGAATACTAAGTCTTTGAAATATATGCCTAGAAAGACTACTTATCACATAATGAAGTCTTTTTCATGAAGATCTTACAGATTTCATTACATAAATGTATGTGGAATTATATGGCTTAAGAAAAATAAAATGCATTGATGTAGGAAAGTATCATGATTAGGTTGAGGAATAAATGACCAGTTTAAAAAAAAAGTAGTAAGAAGAGTCCTGTTTGCTAATGAAAGTAGAAGTTAATAAGGGACTTAATTTAGATGAGAGTAAGTAAAACAACATAAGATAATTATTTTTCATAGTAATGTAACAATTTATAGGGGCAACAGAAAAATAAAAGTGACAGAAAGATAAAGCCTGAAACAGGATTCGCATGAAGTCTAGGCTATAGAGAGAGGAATGGGAGACTCCATGGAGACAAAGTGCATTTTAAGGATGCCTGATATTGAGTTTCTAGCTGCTGTTTATACACTGCAGAGCTATTGCTGTTATCATTTTCCTCAATTCTTTGGTAACGTTGGGATTCACACATTTGTTTTGTCAGTATTTTGAAAAGTTAGAAGTTAAAGTTGCACCTGTTGCTATCCATGTTTTCAGGAAGTGTAACACCAAGAGAAGGCGAGAGTGGGGATGGAGAATTTAGCAAAGTAGAACGCTGGAGTTGAGGATGATGGGGAAAAGCTTAGGAAACACAACCATTCAAAGGAATTATAGAATATACTCGTTCTCTCTATACTATAAGGCTCAAATTGTCCTAACAGGCTAATAGAGGAGAGGACTGCAGCAACGCATTTATGGAATTAACACTCAAAAGCAGTAGCGATCTTGATTATGACCATATACAATCATCTCTCCAATTTCATGGGTGCTGTAACCATGGATTCAACCAGGCACAGATTACTGGGAAAAATTTTTGTCTTTTCTGAACATGTATAGACATTTTTTTCTGTTATTAAATGCCAAACAATAGAGCATAATCACTATTTACAAATAATTTCAATTTAATTAGGCATTATAAGCAATCGAAGGACAATTTAAAGTATACAAGAGGATGTGTGTAAGTTATTTGAAAATACTGTAACATTGTACATAAGGGACTTGAACATCCACAGACTTGCGTATCCACAGGAGGGCCTATAACTAATTTTCCATGAATATTGAGGGATAACAATATAAGTAGTCAATTACACCAATATTATTGAATGACTATTTCATTTCTATATCCAAAATAATGACTTTTATCTTTGCTGAAGTTTAATCATTATCTATGACTACTGACTGAAATGCATAAGTAGAGAGTTATGGGGAACTTTTTTCTGACGTTATCGTTATAAAAAGCATAAAAAGAATTAAACTTGAAAATTATTTCATGTGTTCACAGCCCAGTGAAATTTCACACAGTGCTCTCAAATATCAATTGTTCATAAAAAAAAAACTTCATCAAATACTTTTACTGGTAATATTCATTCATCTGTCTGCTTAGTACTCACACTTACACAAATATCTGTACTTCATACTGTGAAGAAATTTTCCAAACCTTTTATTTCACTAATCCCATAAGTAAGCAATTGATTCACACTTGCATATAAAAGATTCAAATAACACTTGTTTTGACATTTGGTTTGAAATAAAAAGCATTTCAAACGATTGGTCAAATTTGCATATTATAAGAACAGATGAATTCTAAATCATCAAAATATAATTTGTTATTATTATTCATATGTACTTCCAAATAATACAAAAAATGTTGGAACATAGTTTTTAATACTTCAAATCAATATTACTACTTGTTTCTTAGCCACAAAGCAACAATTAATGCAAAAATGTTTGAATAATATTCATTATCAATGTTGGAATCTCCTTAAGCATTGAACATCATCTGTGTTCAAAAATATGATACTACCATATATAATGCCTAAATATAATGAAAGCATTCTTAAAGTTTTGATGGGACACAAATGTTATCAAATATCAACTTTGTTATAAAAATAATACTACAGTTTGTGTGCAATTCTATGGTGGACTATAGTAGTAATATACAATTAGAGTGTAAATTTATAATTTTTAAATATTGATTAACCAGTTCTTTTCCACTACGTGCACTAATTCCTCAACTCTGGTTCAATTCAATTTAAATTATTATACTATGTCCTTGCTTATATATGTTATTTTAGAATTTCATTCCAATAAACTAACTTTAGAGTTTGCATAATGGTGTTTTTATCTACTCTAACTCTCTCTCAGGAAACTAAATATTTGCTTTATTTGGCAGCATAGAAGCTTTAGTCACAGTTCTATCATGTATGTCGTCCTGGCATTTACTTTCAAAGGAGTGACACTAAGATTATCAAGGTATCATAATCTTTCTACTAAAAATGCAAAAATATATTACATACTTATTAGAACAGTCCTCAATTTGCTATATGAAAACAATAAAAATTATGTTCTCTAGAATTTACCCATTTATTACATAAGCAATTAATTTTAGATTAATTATACTTATCTCTGAATTATAATGTAAAGGTATGTTTATTATTGGTATTACAAATGACTCTTAGAAACAATTTAAATAGTGTATAAATGAATCTGACAAATACAGTCAGTGAAACTCGTAAGTGTAATAGGTTAACATGGGAAACAGTATCTGAATGAATTTTACATGCATCTTTAAACCTTTCCCAAATAACATTGCTATTGCTAATAGGACAATAGAGTATAAAACATTCTATGAAACAAAGTTATTATTACCTAATCAGTATTTATATTTTAAATCATAGCAAAATATTTAGGTTTTACATGATCAATTTATCTATAATCTTAATACTCATGCTTACTTTGTAAAGTTGCTGTTGTGAGGATGAAGTCACATAATATAGAAATGCTAACATTGATCATGATAAAAAAACAGGTACTTAAAACAAATTTGATCTTTTCTTCCCATTTTGATTATTTTTTATTTTTAAATATACAAATATTTAAAAATCTTTCTGGTTATTAGTGAGAATCATGCAGATAATCATGCTTTTTATTAAAATCTATCTTCTAAATACCATCACTATTAATATTTGAAGAAACAATCTATTTTATTTTTATATGTTATAATCAGTAATTCTGAAACTGGATCTTAAAAATTTAGGATTTGACTCAAGAAAAGGGAGACGGGCTTGCATCAATGAAATATGAGTGTGAAAGTAGAAATGTGAGACAATAAACAGAGCATTAGCTTTACTGAAACAAATTCAGTTTATTTGAGTATCATAGGAAGCACAAGCCAACCAGTGACATAGATGGTAAGAGTAAGAATATTTAATGTTAAGGATCATGAATGCAAATGGTTGTGATGGTTAAATTTTTATGTGTCCACTTAACTAGATCAGGGTGTGCACTGAAAGTTAGTCAAATATTACTCCAGATGTTTCAGTGAGGTTGGTTGGTAAAGTGAAACATTTGTTAGACTGAGTAAAGCAGATCAGCTTGTCTAATGTGAATGTGCCTCGTCCAGTCAGCTGAATGAAGGCCTGTGTAGAACAAAAAGGCTGACCCTCTCATGACTAATAACGTCTCCTGCCTTCCTGCCTTATAAAGGAACACATTTATTTTTTCTGCCTTCAGACTACAACTATAACATCCGCTCATCCTGGTACTCAGACCTGCTGACTTTTAAACTGGAACAACGTCATCAGCTCTCCTCATCTTCAAGCCTTTGGACTCAAACTGGAACTAATTCATGGACTGACTCCTGGGTGTGCAGCTTGCTAATTCATCTTGCAGGTCTTACTACTGACTGACCTTCATGATTTCATGAACCAATTATTTATGTACCTAAATATCTATACTTATATATAAACATATATGTAAACACATATATATATATACATATATGTAAATAATTATATATAGAGAGAAAGACTGACAGAGTGACCTTATAGATTCTGTTTCTCTGGAGAACACTGACTGAGACAATATCATTTTAGGCAGATTTTTGAAACCTTCATTTATAAACCTACACTTTATAGTTAGCAAAATTTCTTCTACTTATTATATAGCTACATGAGTTCTGACAAATGCATATATTGGCATAACCACCATGATAAGGCAGATACAGACCTGGCATTTCCTCTTCTGTGTGTAGTTAACTCCTCTGTTTTCTGTTCCTGTATATTTGAATTTTCAAAAACATCATATAAATTGGTTAGTTTGACTCAAGAACAATATAGTATCTGAAGATGAGTGAAAGTAAAATCGATACAAGATCTGAAGCCAGATTATGGAGTAGCTCCCCTTTGAAGAATGCTAAAGAAGATTCCCACCATGTCTTGGAGCTGATATAATAGAGTAGTTCAGGTTTCGAAGTCTGCAGTTCCTGACAGTGATTCAAAAGTTTGTGTTGTTGCACATTTTATTTGATAAATGAGGAGATGAGACCCATTTCATTAGGTTCCGATATCCATAAGCATGATAGCATCTGTATATTATATAGTAGACCAAAAGTTATTGTTAGGGTCTGAATGTTGTTGTCCCCACAAAATTGGTAATGTTGAAGAGTTATTCCCTAGAGTACTGGTATTAGGAAGTGACACCTTTGGGAAGTGATCAGGTCATGGCAGTAGAATCCTCATAAATGATATTAGTCTCCTTAAGAGGGACTAAGAGAACCAGAGTTCTCCCCTAAAGAGTTCCCTGCTTCTGCCATGGGAAGATACAGTAAGAAGGTGCATCCTATGAACCAGAAATATAGCCTTCACCAGACACTAAATCTGACTGTGCCTTACTCTTGGACTTCCCAGGCTGTAGAACTATGAGAAGTAATTGCTTCTTGTTTGTAAGCCAACTAGTCTATGGTATTCTTTTACAGCAGCTTGAATGGACGAGGACGAGGGTTAAGCAGGTAATTAAGGCCAATGGAAGATTCCAAGACAGGACGTGTTCTAACCAGAGATTTTCTTTAATGTAGAATTGATTTAATGTTAAGGTATTAGAATAATAATTACCCCACAATATTTAGAATTAATCAAGTAATAACTTACTTGATCATTGTTTTGTCTAACATCATGGCCCAAAGGGACTAAAATCAGTGAAATAATGAAGGCCTGTGTGGAGGTAGTGAGAAAAAAAATCAATTTTTAACAAAGATGGAAGAGTTTATTTGAGTCAGGCAAAACTCAATACAAGCCTAGACTGTCATAAGCATGGAATAAGTTAATGGGAGACAGGCTAGGCAGAACAGAAGACTAAGTTGTATCCTATCACTAAATATCAATCCACTTTACTTTGTAGCCAGGAAAACAGGGCTGAATCCATGAAAGAAGGAGAAAGGAACAGAAGAGGTTAATATCATAGGAACCAAGTAGCAGAGATTTTCAAGAAGGAAGCTGGAGTCAGAAGACATAAAAAGGAAAATGAAGATAGGATGAACAGAATCAGAAAAAATATTTTGGTGCTTTCAGATATGTTTTAGAATTTTCTCTTTATAGTCAATCTGAGAAGTGAAAATCTGAGATTCATAAAATTTAACAGGTTGACAAAGGTCATACAACTAGTAAAAGGTAGAACTGAAATTTAATCCTAGATGTTAGAGGAAGAGAGAATTATGAGACCATTTGAAGTAGTCTTAAGGTTACTGGTCACCAGGAAGGAAGTCATTTTTGGAGGATTGTGGAAGCATGAGGGAGATTGAAAGAGATCTAAGAGTAAGCAGATAGTGAGAAAGTGGAGCACTAGTCTTTCAAGTTTTAAAAAAGAGGAGACAAAGATAACTAACTCAAGGGATTAACAGTGTCAAAGGCGAGATCTCCAGGGATGGAGGGAATTAAATTGCTAATAGGCAGGGTGCAGGGAATAGTTTCAAGAGCTATAAAGTATAATTGTCAGCAAAGAGTTGCTCTAGCTGAGAATTGAACTATTCACATTTAAACGTATTTGAGTACTTTAAATCAAAGAAAGGGCTATCATTTTCATTCTTAATATTCTTATTTCTTTCATGTACTTATTTACTTATTTCTGGAACTTAAATTCTTTTTTGAAAGCAAAGAGATCCTTTATTTTAGAGAATAGTGCTTGAAAGTTCAAGTAAAAGTTCCATTATGGAATGGCGAAGTTTCTGACACTCAAGAAACAAATGGATCCATAACTTTTAAAAAGACTTATTCCTAGAGTATAAATCAAACATTACCCTTGATTTCATAATTATTAAAAAAATGTATTCATGAATTTTATGTGTCTGGTGAATATCTGTGAGTATTATAAGGATGTATAAATGTGTATTTTTGGTGTGTGTATGTGTGTGTGACATAGCTTAAGCATTGAATCCTTTTAAGAATCCTCAAATATGGGTACTACTATTATATCTGTTTTTAAAATATGAAAATCAGCCCATTGCCCAAGACCATTCAACTTGTAATTGGAAGAATCAGTCTTGACTTCAGGTCCTATGGCCCAAGTTCATAAGTATTCTCTATTGCCTCTGCAAAGCCCACTCCCCAGAAAAAGAACTCATAATCTAATTACTTGCATTGTCGCAGACAATGGGATAAGAAAATTCCCTGTATGTGATACATTTTCTAGATGTTGGTGGTTATTCTGAAAAGTCTTAAAGGAGGAGAATATTATGGTGAAATTTTGGTTTCGTAAATCTGAATTTCACATCCAAACAGGACAGCACTGGGTATCACATCAGATTGGTGGCAAGATGGGCTAATTTTGTCAAATGTTACATTAATTAAATTTAAAGGCTGAATCCGTGATTAAGGGAGAATACTTGTAAAGATTGCTCATTGAAGAAGAACAACTTCCTTTTCATTGTTTCCAGGTTCAGACAGTTGAGAAAGAAAATGACTTCTATTCAAAAGTAAGAAGTGGAGACTAGAAAGGTCCTGCCATCTGCTCTTGTTAGGAATGTTGAGAGAATGCTTTCTTCACCACGTAGGTATGGCAGCATAGAGTGAAAACAGAGGTGTGAGGAAGCTCCATGGATTGTGACAGGCTGACAATTCTCTCCAATACAAATAAGGGTGAAAGTTACGTGAGTAAGAGCATTCACAGTCCAGTGTTCTCAGTGTCTTATTACAGTTTATGATGCAAGTTATCATTTCTTTTTTCTTTTATAAATTTTTTTTGGTTGTGATGGGAATTAAACCCAAGGCCTTGTGCATGCCGAGCAAGTGGTTTCCCCTGAGCTATTTCCCAGCTTTTATTTATTTATCTTTTTTTTGTTTTAGAGACAGGGTTTTGCTAAGTTACCTGGTATGGTCCCTAACTTGCAATCCTCTGCCTTAGCCCCATAAGTAGCTGGGATTACAGGACTGTGCCTCTATGGTGGTTACTTCTCCAACCCTCTTGAGATGCTTCCTTAACTTATCTTCTGAGGTTTCACTCTTTCATATTTTTTTATCCACCTCACTTATGGTCACTTTGTGCTTTCACTTGCTGAGTCCTACTCGAATCCCATATCTCTATATTTTGCAATGACACAGAACTGAATATCTTATATAGCTTCATAGGTTTATGGACAATTTATGGAAGTGCTAACAACTTCCAAATTTATCTCTAACTTGGATTTCTTTCCTGACTTTCAGACATGTATGTTTCCCTCTATTCATTGCTTCTTTACCTGCTTGCTTAGTAGTCTTTCAAACTTAATGTGTAGGAATTAATATTTCACCCCCACCACATCATACCCCAAACATACTTTCCCTCATATTCTCTCCTCAGATATAAATAAAAATCAGTTTCTTCATTATTTCAGGTCAGTGGCCTTATAGACTTTCATTTACTTTTCATTTCTTTCAAGTCTTTTGTATTATTTCATTTACTTTTTCATCAAAAATATTGCTGATTGAGGATGAGGGAATAGGGATGGGAAAAGGAAGGAACTACAGAATGAAAAAGAGAAAAAAAATTTTTGAGCACTCAACATGTTACATAATATTCTGTGCAACTGCGCATGGTATAAAAAGCAGACTATCCTCAATGGTTATGGTTTAGGAGGTTACAGATCACACAATACTAATAAGGAGATAATATGATATGTCAAAAGGAGTCAAGTTCTGGAGAAAAAAAATGGAGTAATATGAGTTACATTGAGAAGAGGAAATAAAGTGGTTATGTTGATTGAGAGGGTTAAGACTCCCAGGGAAGGTAAAAACTGCTCAAACACTGGAGGTGTGGCAGTTCACTTGACAGTCATGATAGCTGCAAAAAGAGTGTACTAAGAAAAGAGACAAAAAGAAGGTAACTAAGGAGGTAATATGCTTGCCATCTTTGAGAAATAGCTAAAAATAAACATGTCTGTAACAGAAAACCAATGTATCAATAAAAGAAAAAGTCAACAGAAGTACTCTTCTTTTTTGGCGTTTTAGGCCACTGATCTGCTATTCTAAAGGGAGTTTGATTAAATATTTGATATTTTGCCTCTTAAGTTTTAAAATAATTATTCTAACTACTTTGCCAAAACAAAAGTGTAAAGAAGATATTGGAAAATTCCTGTAGAAATAAGGAAATTCATTAAAAGAGTGTTTCATTAACCACAGTGATCAGTGGTGGTGGTCTGACAGGTAATCATAGCACGAGATATGTGAAGTTGTTAGATTTGGGGTATAATTCTCTTATATCTCATAAACAATCCATAAGCTCACTTATTAGCTTTATATTAAATGGATATAATATTCACCCTTTGTAGCTTTATCCAGCCTGACTCTTATCCTATGCCTAAACTCATACAATAGCCTACTATTTGACTTCACTTCTTTCCACTTCCATCTATGCCCTGCCTTCAGTCACCATATGACAATAGTGATCCATTAACATGTAAGCTAAGTTATGTCTTACCTCTGTCCAAATTACACTCCAGAGCTTGCCATTTTATTTATTTACTTTTGGTGCAAGGAACTGAACTCAGGGACTCATGCATGCATTCTAACACTGAGTACACCTCTAGCATTCAGTGACATGCCAGGCAAATCCTCTACCACTGAGTACATCCTCAGTCCTCAAACACTCCAGTGTAAAGAGATTAAAAGCAAAGTCCATAAAACGGCCTAAAGAGACACACATTCTCAGACTCATCCTTTACTTGTTTACCTATTTTTCTGCCACTCTCCCAAGTATAATTTCTATTCTAGTCTCTTTTACCCCACTGAAGGGTATGTAATCTTCTTGTTTCGTCTACCTGAATATCTCTTCTACACATGCTTGCCTAGTTGAATCTTTCTTTTATTTCCTTTTGTCCTTTGATCAAATGTTACTTTATCAGAGAATATTTCCCTGGCCATTGAAAGGAAAAGAAGGAAGAAAGGAAAGAAGGAAGGAATGGAGGAAGGTGGCTAAAAGGCATACCTCTTCATCAAAAAATTTGAACTAATTTTATACTGTCATATGTAAAGCAAGGTAGAGTGGGTGAAATATTTTCCAAATATTAATGTATTTGTGCATTATGTTGTATTTGTAAATAGTTGCGTGTTTAGGGGGCCTACCATAAAATCATAAATAAACTCATGTTCTTTGAAATAACATCCAGCATTTCTTCTCTGTGAACAAAATGTCATGAGACTAATATGATATATAAATAATATTTAACAAAGGATAAATTATATTAAAATAAATATGCATATGTGTGATTTTATTTATTGCTACAAATGGAAGTACATTTTTGTCTACTCTGGGTCTTTTTGTTTCTTTTTTATTTGTTCTTTGTATTATATATGATATTAGAGTATATTTTGACATATTTGTACAAACAAGGAATACATTTTATTCTAATTAAGATCCAAGTCTTGTGGTTGTACATTATGTGGAGATTCACTGTGGTATATTTATATATGTACATAGGATTATACTGTGGTTTTATTATTTTGAAATAATATTACTTTCATTAAAATATGAATAAAATATTTTTCACACAGTTATTGCAGGATCATTTATAGTAGAAACAATTCATGCTTATTTTAATAATTTGAAAATATACAAAATAAAAGTAAGGCAAGCATTCAAATAGAACTGAGGGTTCAGAATCTTAATTTGACAAGATTCTAAAGTACCCAGTAATATCTGTTCTCTCTATAAGCTCACAGATGGAGGTGAGATTTCATTTATTCTAGTTTTCAATGAGATAAATTCCTTGAGGCTTTCTTTATTATAGTCCCATAATTCTTCTTTAAAAAAAGACAGAGTCTGCATTACTTCTTTTATAAAGATCATCATAGAATCAATAAGTAACATTCTAAATTCATTCTTTGCATCAGCAGGCCCCTTTTCTGTTCTCTTATCCTGACAGCCCTTGCTGTACAACACCATCTGAGGTTGTCACTAAACCTTCAGCATCAGTTTCCTTAGCAACACAAGGCCTATTTCTTTCTTCCACTGTCTACGTCTGAATTAAAAAAAAAAAAAAAAAAAAATTCAATTTGAAATAATCTCTGAAAACACAAGAAAGCATTCAGACTGAGACATATAAAATAAGCAATGAAAATGGTGAGTTACAAATGAAATTGAAAAGAATTAAATTACAGAGAAGTATTTTGCTTACGGATTTACACAAAGCTCCAGATGGTGGTTTGCTGCCTTCATCTCCAGATTAGCCAAATAAAGGCCAGACCTTCTGTCAGTCTGCTCAGGGCTTTAATGAGTTTACCTTTATAATGCAACAGGTTAGGGTTTATAGCTCTATGTTTCAGAAGCCACATATAAAAGACGATTTATTGGATTAGGATTCTAGGAAACAAAGTGATACATGCAAGGCAAGCCCAGACATTAACAGTAATCAGAAGCCTCAGAGGGTTGCAAGTTTCCATGGTTAATGGTTGACAATCAGGGGTAAGTTATATTTGATTCCACCTAGAACGCATTTTTCTGTTAAAAGGGCATACTACCTGGCTGAATACAAAACAAAGACCTCTAGCAATCATTATAATATTGATCATTCTTTAACCAAGTGTTTTTGCCTGTTCTCTACAAAGCCTTTTCACAAAATTTTCTCTATCAAATTCTTAGGGATATTTATTCAAATCAAGGAAAAACAATTGTTTTGTGTTCTTTTGGATCTTCAAACAAGATGATTTTTACCCCTCCTGAACAATAGGGTCTTGAGGGGATTGGTAGAAAATCTTTATATTATATAATCACAAAGTATTTACAAAGGCTTGAGATTTTTAGTTTTCCCCAAATTGTTTATCAGTTACATTGTACCATGAAATATCAATGGCAAAAGAAATTGTATGGTTTTTACACTTGTTTACAAGAAGTTTTGGTCATAAATCTTTGGAGGTGCATTTTGTTCTCATGTGAGTGCTCACCAGTTTCTTCTTCTTAATGACACTCTGAAGATAGAATTTCCATTTTATGTAATTTTAATTTAAGTGTTCCTGTAACTTACCAAATCTCATAATTTATATTTAAGGACTGTACTTTCATGATGTATTTTTAAAAAGAAAATATGAAGTCACATTGGACATTTACTTTTAAAATATTCTACCATTTTTATTATTTAGGCAATTTTTTTTGTCAAAAGTATTGATCGGTAAGTTTATTTTTTGAGATAAATTAACTTAAACATCTTTGGTTAGTTAAATATTTCAGTTACCATGTATTGTGAATGTTCAGTAATTATTTACTATGCAATAATAAAATGACAGACTATCAACCTTATTTGTTTATCTTAATCGAAAAATAAAGATCATGTATTTATCATGCATAACATATTCTGAAGTATGTATCAATTGTATAATGGTTATATGAAGCTAATCAACATACATTTTGCTTCACATATTTATCATTTTTTTGGGAAAACATAAAATCCACTGTCAGCAATTTTCAAGAACATACCTGCTGTAACTTTTTTATTAGTGCATTATAGTTACACATAGCAGTGGGGTTTATTTTTGCATATTTATAAATGCATTAAACAATACATATGTATACATCTTGTTGTTTTTCCATTTCAATTCCCAGTACTTCCTATTTCCCTCCCTTTGTATCTTCCCCTGATCCCCTTCTTCTATTGTCTCCCTTCTTTGAATTTTTTTAAATTCATGCTTTATAATTATAAATAAAAGTGTAATACATTGTGATACATTGATACATACACATAGCATAATTTGGTCAAGTTCATTCTCTATTCTTCTTTCCCTCCCCTCTACTTCTCCCTTGGTTCTCTGCTTCTGCTCTACTTACCTCCCTCCTATTTTCACAGAATTCTCCCATTTTGAAATTTATTTTTTTCTCTCTAGCTTCTACATAAAAGAGAAAACATTTGATGCCTTAGTGAATCTGGCTTATTTCAGTTGCATGATGTTCTGAGATCTCAGTATGCTGCCCAGGGTGATCTAGGATTCCTGTGCTCAAGTGGTTCTGTTTCATCCTCCTGAGTAGTTATTGGTGCACATCACCACATCACGCTAGGAATACAGTAGATTATCATTGTAGTCACCATGGTATACAATAGATCTCTTATTCTATATCTTATTTTAGAGGTTAATCTGATTTCATAAATTAATCAAACAATAGTATTACATTTTCTTATAGGTACTAATAAGTATGTATCTTTCTATCATTCTGCCTAAAAATTATTAAAGTTGAATCTCATAAAATCTGTTCATGAATATTGATGTATGCATCTTAGATTTGTGATATACTATTGTATTTTAATCTCAAATGTATATTTTTATCTGAGTTTATATTTAGGTAATAATAAATGACTTATTTTAACAGATTGAAAATGCAGTGTTCCTGGTGAGTGTGTTTATATGATCAATAAAAATTGTGATTTTTAATTCAGATTTTAAAGAAATCATTAGTAAACATTATTCTTTACCTTTACAATTTCAGTTGACCTAAAATTTTCTTTGTAAATAAGAGACATTTTTCACTATTTAGAAGTGAAAGGGACAGTGATGTTATTATTGGCTAGAATCATGTTTTTAATAATAAATTTAGCTCATAGTTCAAGAAATTAGTAACCTAGCTATGAAGAAATGTCCATGTTGTCACTTCCAAAAATAAATAAATAAAGACAGAACAAAATTATAAAGATTTTCTGAATCAAAACAAATCAGAGAATAAGTTTTGTGAGTACAGGGAAAACAACTCCCCTGTTTCTCACAGATTTTCCACAATTTAACACAAAACTTTAATTTGGAGGTATTCAAACAATATCAGGTTAATTTATTAAACAAAGCATAACTGCAATACCTTTTCCACTTCTATAACTGCCTTGAAAGAGTAATAAGTTGCTCATGTAAAAAGAAAGAAGCAAGAGATAAGAAAATAAAACATATGTGATGGAGAGGTGCCAACTATTCTTGAGCACATAAAACTGCCTTCAGTTATCCCAGGCATAAATTCTTGTCTTATGCTGCTCAAGCTTTTTGACTTCTGCCAAGCTCTTGCCCTAAATGGCAGCAGGAAATGAGTTCATTGCTCCCCAGGGTGCCCCAAATTGTCAGAAGGCTAATGACTTAATAATCTTAATGTAAATCATATATGAGTGCAGTGACCTATAGAAACTTTATTGGTGTCCATATAACCCTGGAAGAGACAGTCTAGTCAAAAGTAAATCTTTTTGATTTTTGCCCCAATTGATGTAAGTAAATGCTGATTACCTCTCTATATAATATCTCCAAAGTCAAAAATACCAAAGTATAACCATCTCACAAAAACAATGTGCTCTTAATGAAATTCTACTTTAAAAGATAGTAAAGTTGATGCTTGCATGAATATCTGTCTTGAAAATTGTCTTCATCTTTGAATAAACTGTTAGAAACGTAAACCAGAAAATCGCCACAAACCATATTCTGAATTTTACCCCAAGAAAACCGAGAGCGTATCATTGTCTTAAAAAATTTAAGAAGTTCTGAAGTTCTTCAAGAGTTGGTTTGGGAGTATACTCTTGTAGGTCTTAACTTCAGAGTTATAGTCATTTTAACCAAGTTCATTTTTTTTCTTTTTTTAAAATTTTACAGGCTGCATTTTGATTCATTGTACACAAATGGGGTACATCATTTCATTTCTATGGTTGTGAACAATGTAGATTCATACCATTCATTGTACACAAATGGGGTACATCATTTCATTTCTATGGTTGTGAACAATGTAGATTCATACCATTCATGTAATCATACATGTACATAGGGTGATGATGTCTGTCTCATTCCACCATTTTTCATACCCCCCCATTTCCTTCTACATAATCTAAAATTCCTCTATTCTTCTCTCACTCCCCACTCCCCCACCCCTATTATATATCATCATTCACTTATCAGGGAAAACATTCCGCCTTTAGTTTTTTGGGATTGCCTTATTTCACTTACCACTATATTCTCCAGTTCATTTTCTAATGCACATTATTGAAATGGTGGTTACTAAATTAACAATGCTGACATTCTTAAAGAAATAGAAAATGTCTATCCATTGATTGTTATGCTTTGTTTTGTAACAAAGCTACTGAAAAGTCAAATAAAATGGAATGTTAAATTTTAAATTTATGTCTACTTATTCTCTTAAATAAAAACTAAATCCATCAGAGTCTAGAGACACCATTTCTCCATAAAATACACACTGCTTTTAAACAAGAAATATAAATGTGAATATGTGAATTATAATTATAACTAGACTTGTTAAATTTAGACCAAGTATGGGAAATATTATTAGCTTTGCAGAAGAAATGAATACTGGCTCTGAAGTAAAAAAGAATTTTTCCTTTAGGACTGGGGATATAGCTCAGTTTGTAGAGTGCTCGCCTGTCAAGCACAAGGCCCTGGGTTCAATCCCCAGCACCTCAAAAAAAAAAAAAAAAAAAAAAAAAAAAAACTTGTGATTCATTAGCTTTGCAACCTTGAAAAAACTTGTGATTCATTAGCTTTGCAACCTTGAGCACATTAATTTTCATGAAAATGAAGAAAATACTTCGTATCTTGAAGTTGAGTTGAAGATTAAGTCAAATATTGTAAATGATATGCAAAGCACAGTTATCTGTGAATTAAGAACCCCACATGTTTGGAATGATGAGTCATTAAGTGATTGGCATGCTTTACAGAGTGTCTGATACTTCCATGGACCCAGAGATGATACATGTTCAATATTATCTTGCAGTAGTGGAAATTTTTGTGTTTTAAATTGTTCCTTCTTTCAATGAGCTTAGAAGCTGTGCTTAATATTGCTTCCATGGCTCTTCTTTTCACCTTCATTCTCAAGGACCCCACTTTCAATTTACTCAGTCTTTCTCTAGTCATGTTAATACTGCCTTTATCAGATTACAGTCAGGCCTGACAGCCTTGGAAGGAATCTTTGAATTGACTTCATAACTCCATGCCAATCCATTACAAAATGAATTTATACTTAACAATCAAAAATAATTCATTTTCTCTCCTCAAGGTCTTGGGAAGAACCTAATTAAAGTTCCCAAACATCAATAACATACCTTATTCTTGATAATGTCAGGCTCTCAGAATATTAGTTCAACTACCAAGAGTTTTATAGCCTTACTTCTACAGTGATAATTCATCCTCCACAGAATTGTAAATTAAATATGAATATTGATAGCAATAGATAATTTTATTTTTTAATATTAATAAAAACTTAATTTTTATATGTAGAAATTATGTACACATGGAACCAATGCACTTTGCATATCCAAATTCTTGGATGAAATATGTTTAATAAAAATGTAGCACTAGTTCATTTATTCAATTTTATATGTTAGTATATAGTTACTTAAATGATTTATTAAATGCTTCATTTACATTTTAGGATATGTTTGGAAATTACCAATAATTTTTTTTTTAAATAAAGTCTCAGTTAATATATTTTTCTAATATACAATTATGTATGCATCATATATGTCTCTCATCTGTCTTTGTAGAGGTGTGTATGTATGGGGGAAATGCAGATATGGATATAGACATATAAAGATAGACACTTCAAGGAATTGGTTCATAGACTGACAAGTCTGAATTCTGCAAGGTAGGCCACTAGAGGAAGAAGAAATGCTATAGCCACTTTGGGAGGCCAGTCTAGAGGAAGAACTCCTTCCTTCTCAGGAGACCTCACTTTTTTCTCTAAAGGCCTTATATTGATTGGATGAGGCCCACGCACATAATGAAAAGTAATGTGCTTTACTTAATGAGTACTGATTTATACGTTAATAATACAACATATTATATATATAATATATATATAAACCTTCACAATTACATCTGCACTGGTGTTTGACCAAAAAGTGAGAGTCATGGCCTAATGAAGTAGATTTGTAAAACTAAGCATACAAACACATATACACACAAACACAAACACATGTATGTAATTATATATTGTCTTGTGTACTTAAAAACCTAATCTGTCTCTTTGGTTACTAAGAAAATAATAAAGTAGTTGTATCAAATTAGCATAAATCATATGCCAGTATGCTCAAATTAATGAGTTTTTTCCCTTATTTATAAATTGCAATGTATTTTGAAACATTGAAATGTAATATAAAACTAATTAGTTTCAGCAAATTCAAATAAAATGTAACAGAAAAAAGAGATATTTTTATTTTTGGAGAAAAAAAAAAGCAAAGGTTTAAAGTACAGTACAACTCCCTCCAAACCACGACTCAAACAAATGATAGCTCATGAGGACACAGTGGGGGAAAAACTGTTCCTAATCTTGCTAGCCTATTGCGATGATGACTTCTTAAACACATGTCAGTCATTAGCCTTCAGGGCACAACATGTTGAGATTAGCTCGTTAAATCTGAATTTGCTCTCAGCTTGATGGTTAGATGTTCAATATTGCCTTTGTGGGTTTACACTGGAGTCAGAGAAATACATTTACGTATTAGAAGAATGTGACTAAATACCTTATGAAATACTTCTAAAATGCTAAAAGAAGATATCTTTAGATATATATGTGTTCTTCGACTCATTTATTTATTCAACAAATAATTGGTAGCATCTGTTATGTTCCCTGCCTTGCTCCACATTCTGAGACAATAGTGACAAATTAGAAAAGAAAGATTCCTAAATTTGTTAAGCTTTTATTTCTGAAGAGAAGGCGGAAAAATCAATAAACAAATAAGAAAAAATTCAATAGCAAAAGCTATGCAGAGAATTCAAATACAGTAGAAAGACATTGCACTTTGCCTGGGTGGGCAGTTTAGATTGGGTAGTCAGGAAAAGCCGTGGTGAAAGCACTTAAACTGTTATAAATAACAGTGAGATTGGCCACTCAAATAGCAGAGAGACCACCCCAGGCAGATGTTACAAGCAATGCAAAGCTCTAAAGTAAGAGAGCAGTTGGCATATTCAAAGAGGAATGTCTGTGTAGCTGTAGGACAGCCTGCAAGAGTAATACTGGAAGCAATTGAAGAGGAAGCAGGGGTCACAGTCTAAACTGAACCATGAGAGGAGATATGCAAAGGGGGAGCTCTGGAGGAGGTTTTCTGTCTGTTCTTTGTTTTTAGAAGTAGGAAGGACTATTATTAGTCAGTCTAATATATAATCACCTGGAAGTTGTGAGGGGAAAGGATTGCAGATAAATGGATAAGAATGAAGGGGGTGGCAGTAGTGATGCTGGGAAAGTAGACTTTGCTTTTCACTTCTCTCATGTTACTTTCTCCCAGTATCAATTTGGTTTCCATTCTTTGTAATGTTTGAATATTTGCCTATCTGCAATTTAGTTTGACATATGGGTAAAATAAGCATTCATTTTATTTTTTTCAGAGAGGCAGCCTATTACTTCTTCATAAGTAACTGAACAACAGAAGGATAACTTTAAATATATTTATATCCATAGCCAAAGAAATGTTCAAAACTAATTGAGGAAAAAATCAATTTAAAAACTCACAGACAGGTATCTACTCCTGGCTATAAACCCCAACAAATTCTTATGAGAATCAATGCAAGGATGGCAATAGGGAGTTGGATGCAACCTGGATATCCATCTCTAGAAGAATGGATTAATAAAATATAGTAAATCACACTACTAGATGCTCTACAGCAATAAAAAGCAATAAACCAGGCATGTGACATGGATTGGTCCCCAAACAAGGCTGGACGTGAAAACTAGGACAGAGATGGGATTTAGAAAACCCTTAATAAATTGAAAATAGACAAAACCATACCATATTTTACAAGAATATGTCTATATTTAAGAACATATATCAAACACATTACAAATGGTTTCCTATGAGAGGAAGGCAATAGGAAAGGGAATAGGAAGTAAGGGACAAAAAAAGGAACATGAAACAGCCCTTATGCTGAGCTGAGCAATGATGGTGATGTGTGAGCAGTAAGGAGAGATGTACGATGCAGTCCAATACCAGACATGACAAATGTGGAAAAGTGCAGCAGAGATCCAATGAATATGGTAAATACTATAGCTCAAGAGTTTCAGTGGAGATTTAGTTAAAAATATGGAAGAAATAGAACAAGTATGAGCACTGTGATCAGTACTACCATCAATAATAAAGATATGTTTATAAACTTAAAGTAATTGAAATATGAAGTGCAATATTCCCATTTAAGGTATTTCTATTTTAAACTACTTGGTCCCTAAATCTTGTTGTTTTCTACTATCAAAAGCTGTCACAGACTCTCTCCTAATGTCTGTCACTAATCACCCTGCCTCCTCATTCCCTATCACTGGAACAGAGTTTGTCCACATAGTTATTGTCACTTGCTGGGATTATTACCAGGTTTTCTAATTAGTTTCATAGGTTCTGGATTGTCAGCAACTGAGACACTGTATGATCTTTCCAAAAATGAAAGGTCATTACTTAAATCCCTTTTGTAAGTTCTTTTGATATGCTTATATTAATTTATGGATAAAATCCAAAATCAGCTTAGATCTTCCTTATCTGATCTTTTTATTATTATTTATTTCCCCTATTTACTTTCTCATAGCCATTTCCTCCAGTCATTCTAGCTCTCTTTTGCTTCTTGAGATTTCACTGACAAAGATGATGTCTACACTTTGGAACTTGTTTAGTGACTTAGAATGAATAGCCCCAGCAGGTTGTTTAATAACTATTCTATATGCTCATGTCAGGCATTATTTTTCTATGAAACTGGGTACCTTAACATTGTTTATATCTGCTTGCCCATTTGTTTCTCAACTCATTGTGAGCTCCTTCAAAGTAAAGAAAAAATTAATTTTCTTGAAATTATCAGTGCTTACTGTGGTGCATATTATAGAATTGAATTCAATAAATATTTATTAAATAATAGAGATTCCATATATATATATATGTGTATATATATATATATATATATACACGTATATATATATATATATATATATGTGTATATATATATATATATATATGTGTATATATATATATATATATATATATTCTTTTTTTTTTTTTTTCTTTTTTGGTACCCGGGATTAAACCGCTGAGCCACATTCCCAGCCCTATTTTGTATGTCATTTAGAGACAGGGTCTCACTGAATTGCTTAGCACCTTTGCTGAGGCTGGTTTTGTACTCTCAGTCTTCCTACCTCAGTTTCTGGAGCTGCTGGGATTACATGCTACCAGGCCTGACTATATTTTTAATGAAAAGTGAAATAATTTTGCAGAATCAAAAAATAACTTATGACATCCATATAAAACTTTTGAAAGTTGGGAAAATTACAAATTACTAGAAAAATAAAATGATGCACAACTTCAACATCCTAATAAGCACAAATAGACATCCAAAATATAATGCTATTCCACACTAAACAGCAATAAACTTAGGCATGGTGTTAATAAATATAATAAACTAAAATTTATTTAATTTAAATAATAAATTAATTAAAGTGCCCTTGGTCAGTTGCAAAAATAAAGTGCCATTGTTAATATTGACATAAAGAAAAGAAAAATTGGAAAAAATTTACATATATATATATATATATATATATTTAATTTTCCTTCTTGTGCTGGGATTTGAACCCAGGGCTTCTCAAATACTAGGCAAATGCTCTACCATTAAGCTATATTCCCAGCCCAGAAGTAATATTTAATTAGGAAATAAATTCAATCTATGAGTAGCACATAAAGACTGTGATGAATCAAAGGCTAGAATGCTAGAGATGTTATTTCCCTTCCTGACTAGGTTAAAGAAATGTATGTTGTGTCAGTACATTAGTTTAGAAAATTATGTGTAAAATTAATCTGCTCTGAGTACTATCAAGAATGATTCATTAGTGGTACTAATGGTAAAACAATAATGTTTGACATTTTCTGTGAATGGTTTTAGAAAAGAATCAAATTCTGAAAGTAAGTAGCAAAAACTGGGCTGATGCAAAGGTCATAGAATTTTTTGCAAGGAAATGTGTTTGAGGGAAGAATTGGATAACCTATATAGATACCTGTAGCATGGTAAATGTTTTAGCAGTTCAGGGGAACCAGTATTTGCGTTGAAATCCACAAAGCAGTACTGCACACCACAGAAGTTGTTAGGAAACACTCAGGAGAATGTAAGACAACATCATGTGTCTAAGCTGGACTAGATGAAAAAAAAAATGATACATGTGTTATTAATTCTTTCTGACACAGGAAAAATAATTCTGGAATAGTCCTCATTGTTACATCTTCTGCACAATTACATCTGGGTAGAAGAGTTATATTTTGCTGATACAGAATTTGAATTTTATTTGTTTTTATTCATTCTTAAAATGTATATTAATTATACAGGACTCCCAGATATTTTGAGTTAGCTACAAATCCTTTCATTAGAAAATGTAGATATATTTACTACATTATGACAAATACTTCTTTAAATCTACATGCTCTCTATTAATAGTCAGAGATTTTGCTTTCTCACTTAAGCAATAGAAGAATTTACACATTTGAATGCAAATCACCTATCTGTATAGAGAAAACAAGTATTTGTGTCATTGGTTAGGGAGGCAAACATACTTTATGAATAGGGATACTCCTTTGAAAGACAAATAGTATTTATTCTGATGTTATTTAAAATACCAGTCTTTCTTCCAGATAATGACTAATATACCATCCCATCCCCCTTCCCCAAACATACATGTTACATTATTGTGTTGGTATAGGAAGCTCATATGATGGACAAGTCTTTTTTTATTTTTTTTTCCCTGGTAGGGTTTGAACCCAGGGCCTAGCACCTGGGTTAAGAGCTCCATCACTGAGTTGTATTCCCAGCCCTGGACAAATCTTAGTCAGTTTTTTAAAAAATGTATGTCATATATGTTACTTTTTTCTTTTAAACTAATTGTGATTTTGCAGTGTCTGTGAAATGTCACAAATAAATGTTTTTATTTTCAGGTTCTGAAAATGTCTTTTTTCGCTCTTTATTAATTTTAGCTAGGGGTACAATTTATTAGTCCTTGAGCATACTGACAGGTCGTGACTAAGATAGATGAAATGACAGGATGATTTCATATCTTTATTGATACATGCTTGTTACTGGTTCCATAGCTTAATTTTCTTACTTCATAAGCCAGGCTCTCTGTCTATTTAGATTAGCTCTTTCAAAATTCTAAATGCCTAAAATCCAATCATCTGATGAGAATTCAAAAAGAGAAAACTTACTGTTGTTGTTTCCTTTTATTTTAAAATTTGATTGAAAAGAATGCTTAATGTCAAACAGAAATAAAATGCAGAGCTATAGTGTTTTTTCCATGGGTTTGCAAACATTTAGTTATTTTGTTTACAATGAGTCTCGTAAGATTAGCAAATCAAATTGACAGATGATCAATGTCAGATCTGTTGAGAAACTGCTTGTGCAAACAGAATACCAGATCAGCCCTCAATCGGTCACTCAAGCCCTAGTGCTCATGTGTACATTGTAAAGCATGCCCACACTAAAAACTTACTGTAAAAGTCACCTTGTGTGAAAATGCAGTTAACATGAATTTCACATTAGCTTGTGGAAGGTATTTTTAAAGACGTCTAAAGTACATGATGAAGCACCTTTTCACAATGACAAATATACTCTGAACACTGATTCTTTTCACTTTAAATTATTAGATATTGTTAATCATAATAATTTTAATACTAAAAGGCTGAAGGTACATTTTTAGCCAACCAAATTAGCTAACTAATTTTTTTAGGTAGCATATCTTTTTCTCACCTTTGTTATACTAACATACATAAGTCAAATTCACCAAATTCAATGTGGTTTATATTGAGAATAAAGATATACTCTATTTATTTACTTTTAACTTTAGAAAGGGAAATAAAAACTAAATAAGAATTCCATATTCTAAATATTCAGGGAAAGTTTTAATTTTACCTTAACGTTTTATTTGAATTTCTAATTGTTGATTTCACTTTTTATTGTTTACAGTGCATGTTAAAACAAATTGCAAACTTTTGTTGTTTTTGATACCAGGGATTGAACCCAGAGGAGCTTAACCACTGAGCAACATCCCCAGCCCTTTTAAAATATTTTATTTAGAGACAGGGTCTCATTAAGTTGCTTAAGGCCTTACTAAGTTGCTGAGACTGGCTTCGAACTTTGGATCCTACTGCTTCAGTCTCTAGAGCTGGGATTTACAGGCATGTGCCACCATGCCCAGCAACAAATTGCAAACTTGAATATTTTATTTACAAATACTTTAAAATGGTCTTTGAGTTATTCACTATAATTATAAATAATCTTTTATGATGTACAAGATACATATAATACTTTACACTTAACCAGTTAAACAGATACTGTATTTTATGCACTTTTCAAAAATTTTATATTCATAGTTCCATGTATTCTATACATTAATTACATTCTTTAGTTGTTCTATTTATCAAAAATAATGGAATTGACTTTAATAATTGAAGCAACTAAGAGAATTAAGACTAATATTATAAAGCCTAAAATAAAATGAATAAATATGCAATTAAGTTAATTTCAAAATAAATTATAAAAATCAGCTCTAAATGACCAAGCATAACTGAGAATTTCTAATATGTTTATAGTGCATATGCATATATATATGCATAAATACAGACATATATTATTCAGAAGACAATGGATGACACTTTGGAAACAGTTTGAATTCCAAACCAAATATGATGATAAAGAGATAAATATGTAATATGCTAGTTTTCTTATACTAGTCACATGATATTTTCTAATATATCTCTAACAATTTGTCTCAAAATACTTAATGAGAACAGGGATATTGGCCTGGGAACCAAGGTCAGCAGTAGTTTTGAGTAATAGAATCTTCAACTTTCATCTCAGTATTCACCAGGGCAGGCAGAAGGAACCTTTGTTTTATAAGATTGCTGATTTGGAAAGGGACCTATCAGGTCATCTTTTATGCATTCCCCTGCCACAAAAGGACAGATCCATTCTTTTCCAGTATAATCAACATACATTATAAAGTAGATGCCTTATGAGGCTCATCCCAGCAGAAATCTGGGACATCATGAAGTTTTGAATAAGTATTTTAGAATGAATTTAAGAATAAATGCCAAAGTTGCAGTTAGCATGCCAATTCTTAACACTCTAAATACAGAAGCAGTGTGTACACCGGTTCTTAAGTATTTATAGGACATAGACTAGCCAAATTTCCACTTTATGATTATGTTATAAATTTTCACAGTTGACTATGGAATTAAGATAATTTTCCATAAATGTCATTAGAAAATCATTTTCCCGAGAGAGACTTATCACTTGTGCATACCTGTCTTTATATAGCAGACATAGTACAAATAAATGATTACATCTAGATCTAGTGTTGCTAAGATAAGAAAGTAAATCATGAAGAAAAACTATTATTGACTGAATTTTAATAAGTAGAAATTTAATAAGGTTTTCCCCTACTTTTCTTCTCATTCTCCTCTACAGGCTTTGAACATTCTCCTCTTTTCCCACTGAAAGCCCTCTTATCACATGATCTATAAAGAAAAATTAGAATATTACATTGACTCTGAGGCATGCTAATGTTACACTCTATCAAATGCAATAAAACTTCTCAAATATTAAAGTTTGACCTCACCTCAACTTTTATTCCTCACCATTTACCTTCTGAGAATCTTTAAGAAATATTAATATCATTATTATTACCATAGTATTATTTGTTATAATTTTACCAAAAGATTACAAATACTCTTTCCTTCTAATTTTGAAATCTGTACTTATCTTTGCTATGAGTTTTTTATTTTTGAAATTACACACTTAGATCTTCTGTCAAAATTCCTCAAATTCCTCATAACATCTAAGGAACAAAATACATTAATTTCTGAGGACATGGACAATCTTTTACTCCTTGCAGGTTATATTCCAGTATTGTTGAAGAATACATAATTTCCTTGCAAAATTTAAATTTTATACAGTTATTGCTTCTGCTCTCTTACAATTCTTCATATGTTTTCTGATCTTTTCTCTAATTCTCTTAAATTTTGAAATCTTCTCTAACTTTTTCAAGGAGATAAGGCATTTCTTTCCCTACACAGTCATAACAACAAATTTTTGTTTTATTATAATTTTTCTCATGCAATTCTGCTTATTCCTGTGGTTATGAGCACTTTGAGAGCAGGAATTACTCATGTTTCTCTGTATTCCCCAATGGAACAAAGAGAACAAAATATTGATAAATATGAATGTCCAAGGGGTTTACCATTTTTTTGAATCTAAACAGCTCAATGTTTTACCTTGTTAGTTATCATGTTTTGCACAAGTTCATCAGTTTGCAGAAGGTCAAATAACCAATTAATGTTAAAACTGGAATTCCAAGTCAGTTAGGCTAACCCCATAATAGGCACACTTACCTCATTTAAAAAATCAGAATCCTACTAGAAAAAGTGTCACTCAGAAACCTCTCACCCTCCTTTCTCTTGAATTTCCTAAACCACTAGTGCTATGTTTCAAAACTTAGAAGAAAGAAATAGGGAAGGGAAAGGGGGAAGAAGAGGAAGAGAAAGACAGTGAGTTGCTTTTGGGGGGTATTCCTCAAGCAGAGCTCTCAGCTCCAAAATATTTTCCTAAGTTTTACAAGGTTGTAGGTTATATAAACTGAAATTAAAAAGTATACAAATGTTTATCCATTGTAGAATATTCAAGGAGAAAACTATAGAGTAAGGAGGGAGAGAGGAAGAAGAGATAAAGTGAAAGAAGAAAAGAAGGGAGAGAGGAAGGAGGGAAAGAAATATATTCCATTTGCCTCCTTATTATTAGAAAATGAAGTTGACCTTTTTATATTCTTTTTTTTTTTTTTTTTCAGAGTGCTGCCTAAAGACACCATTTGACAAAGTTGTATCTTACTTGGAATATACTGTATTTATTTAATGGGCAATTAAAATCTAAGTATCATAAGAACCAAGACCATAGGAAAGGAAGTAACATACACTATACAGTATGGTTATTATTTCAAAATTTCTAAAAAATTAAAATATAATGTTTCCTTAGGAGTTGAAAGTTAACCTGAATTTCATATATTTTTAAACATAACAATGGAAAATTTTGAAAATTATCATTTCACATTTTTTAAACTTGTACTAGTTTAAAAAGATTTAAAATATTTGAACCATGAATTTACATATGAACAAAACTAGGTATTTTGACATGTTCACAAAAATTATTGGTTTGAGTAGCAATGAATAATCCTATTTGTCCATTCATTTATAGTTTTTATGGAGAAAAAATTATTAGGAAGGTTCATTGGAAAGTCATATTTTTGTTTTAAATTTTACTACCATATTGCTATCTTTCAAAAGGAAATCCCAAGGAAAAAGTATCCACTTTCATTTGATACTAAGATATAGATTGAAATTATCTTCTTTTAATGAACAGTATTATTGATTTTTAGATTTCTATAAATTATTTAAATGTTTGCATATTTAATATTTAGCAATATCTTTACTAAAACAAAATCATATGAAATTGAAAGATGCAGTAATTAACTGCTGATGTTATTATTAAACAAATATATATTTGTCTTTGATATATATATATGAATGTATAGCAAAGCAAATCAAAGTAAAATATAGCTATTTTTCTATTTCTAAATTCAGCTTAAATTCCATCTTTATAGTTTTATATTTACTTATAAATATGTAGGTTTGTTTTGTGCTGGGAAATCAGGTTGATGATTTACTGCAAAATGCTGAAAAATTGTGGAGACTATTGATCTTGATATTTACCTAAATTATTCAGTTTTTTTTAATAGTGTTTCACTTATTTAAAGCTGGAAATTTCTGATTGGACTATGTATACATCTTCAAATATCATCTTGACTTTCCTTTTACCTTGCAACATATAACCTTGCAATTTATTTATTAAGTAATTGTGCTGCTTTCTTTTAAGTAGTCTCAGTGCTTCTGTTTATAAATTATTCAGTTGCATTTTTTATGATTTAAATTATGTAAATTTAAATATGATTATTTTGGTTCCAAATATTCACAAACAACAATTCTATACCTAATGCATCATTTATAATTACCTATAGTACCAACCAAGATATAAACTTGTGACTAAAAATTGTTAGCCCTTTTATATTTTTATAAGTACAATTATAAATACTAAAATTTAAAAGTAATATATTCTTACATTCTATTAAATATTTAAACAATTTTAATAGTAAAATTAATTTCAATTATTCATGTTGTTACCAATCCCCATCAATACAAGTTTCAAAATTGTTTCAAAGCAATACCTCTTAATTTTTGTCATTGTCAACACCCTGTTTATTATTTAACATCTCTCATGTGCTTTGACTTGAATATTGGCTCTGTTGATACAGATGAACATTTATACTACAAAAATATTTTTAAAACATAATGTTAATATTTTCTTGCTTTAGAAACAGATATTATCTAATGAATAAGTAAAATCTCCAAGAAATAATATTTAAAGGGTGCATAATTTGGATTCATCCATTTTTTAATTTCTTTAATAAACATATGAATCCCTATTTGTATGTATGTTTGTATGTGTGTGTGGCATGTATGTATGCATGTACATGCACAAGCATGCAGCCATACATGTGTGCAACTACTTAATCACGACAATCATGCATAAGAGTTCTTACTATGTGATCAGAGAGCCATCAGAACATCCAAGATAAATATAAAAAATATTCAATAAATGGTATTGTAACAAATGGTTATGAATCATGGAAGAGTATTTAATTTAAATCTTTTCCATACCTGATTTTATTCCTCAAGAGGTAGATATTAGTATTAGAGAAAGAGATATTAGTATCAATTGTGAGTACCTGAAATTAACTTCTATAGAGAATGAGGGGAGGGAGCAGAATTGGGTATAAGGTAGCACCCTTCAACCAGAGCAATTCAGAGGCTGAGAAAGAGCTGCAGACTGCCACTGGACACACCATCAGTACCTGGAGGATATGTTCTTCATTTTTAGAAGAAGATCTGGGAAGCACTATGAGATTCCCTGGGTTAGAGCAGTGGTAACAGATAAGCTTGAAAATTAAAATATTAAATGTGAATTATTTGAATGCTAGACAAAATTAACTATGAACTTTGGTTCATGGTAACTATATTAGCCAAATTTTACTGTGAACTTTGTTGTGCGAATGACTGAGTATATAAAGACAGAATACATTACATAAGAAAATAAAAAGATCAAACAAATTGTTTCCTCTTAAATACACACACCCATTCTTCTGACATAACCAAACTGAAGAGGTTAAAAACAAAGTGAAGATAAAATATTGAAACAAGTATACCAAGCAATTGATACTATTGCAACTGGTTTATTGAATGGAGGAAGGAGTTGAACTCTATGGATATAAATAGAAAACTACTTTTCTCCCTACTCTGCCTTCAATTATGCTTTATTAAATTCCCTTTGCTCAACTCTAAACATTTGCAGTCACTTTCCAATCAATTTCAATTGAAAGAAAAATCTTATTAAAGTAACTCTGGCACATTCAGTTATTAAAATATCTAGTTTATCTGAACAAAACTTCAGTCTGGCATCAGATTTACTATAGTTTGCATCTGAAATGTCTCATGAAGGCCTCTATGTTAAAAGTTTTATCCCCAGCCTGCGGTTATATTTGGGAGGTGGTTGAACCTCTAAGAGTTGGGACCGACTTACAGGAAGTTAGGTCATTGGGGGTATGCCTTTAAAGAAACTATCAATATTCTGACACTTTTCTCTATTTTTTCTTCTCTGCTGCCATGAAATGAAAAGGCCTTTTTGTTCATGTACTCCCACCATATGAACTATGGTATCACAGGCCCAACATAAGACCAAACAATTACCACTAAGACTGCTGAAACTGTGAGTCATACTACATTGTTTATCATTATAAGTTGATTATCTCAGGTATTTTGTCATGGTGACAGAAAGGTAACACAATGTTCATAGCTTCTCTTCCCCCACACAGGCTTGACCCTCACTTCTAGGATTCGGGACCACATAGGACAGGAACAAAGGAACTGGAAAGAAGAGGCTTAATGTTAATGTAATGGATGCTATTGAAACATGTCCATTGTTGTCTTTATGTGACCCTTATCTAAAAGGAAGCCTTCCTTCGTGTATCATGTTTGTTGTAATTTGGAAATGCTCAAAGGACTTTGACCCTAAACAGTTGCCTGATCCAAGCTACGTCTCATAGCACAGCCTCTCCATCTCTGTGTCTTATTACTCCCACTCTAACCTTCTCCAGAGTTGGACCACAGAAAAAGAACAGGATGCAAGCTATCATCTGCACTGTCCCCAGAGTCCGTGGGACTCTACATATCCTTATAATGCCAAATGATGTAAAAATACTTTAACAAATGACACATTCCTGCTTACTCTGCCATGGGGGGAATCTACAGACTCCTGCAATTACACTTCTCCAGTGAAACAGTCACTAGGTTCATGCACATTCTTGAACTATCTATAAAATACCAAGGTGTCTCAATAATATTCATACCACATTATTTATTTTCTGTACACTGTAGAACTTATATACTTCTGTCTCTCAGAAAGCATATGATTAAAAACAAAAGAGCCCTGCCTGCAGGCACCTCAATCTTTACAAGTGTTTCTCCTTTGAACATTTCCCCATCCTTGACAGGAGGAGAGCAAACTCCCATTTCTCAGAGGAAATGCCATAGTTTTATCATAGCATCTGAGTTCCCTCCAAATAATCCATCCAAAATTCTAGTATTCTCTTATATGACTTAGAGAGATAAGAACCATTTGAAAGAATTTGCTATTTTAAAATAAATCCTTCATGAATGTGTATTGCAATACTTTTAGAGTAAAATAATACTTGTCTTGTATTGTTTTCAAGCTATTTTATCAGAATTTGAAGACAAGAAACAGTTCCTGTCATTATCCTGTTATATTTCCACCAAAAATTGCTCATACAAAATTAATTTAAAAAATCATGATCTTAATAAATTGAAAGGCAAATGATATCATTCATCTACTACAAATAAACACAAATGAAAAGCCAAACAACCCTTTCCCCTCTTTGACTAGTGGTATTTTTTGTCATAAATTCGTAGTTTGAAATTGGTGTTATTGCAAAAGAAAGGAAGTGAAAACATGATATAGTAGTCGATTTGTACTACTGATGTTTAACTTCTGGCTTTGACTACACACAACTGAGGGTGAATAAATTCAAGTAGTGTTGGGAATGTTTTCTAACATTCTACTAAATATATGTGCCAGGTCCAGTGGATTATAAAGAAAAGATTAATCTGCTGGTCTTTCAATTTTGTCAGTTCTAGCTTATGGTCCTAATCATGCAAGCTTCACTCAGCATTGAGTATGCTGCTAGTTTTTAAAACCATAGTACTTGTTTTAATAAAATATGGATGCAAAACACAAGTTCCTTTGACATTTTACTGAGGAGAATGTGAACTATTTTAACATTGCTAAAAACATAGTGCTGTACATTTTGAAAGACAGAATGTGGTCTTTAAAATGTCACCTTTTTGAAAAAAATGACAGAGATAATTTTGACTTCATATTACTTTTCATTAGCTGTGCTAACTTTAAAGCCCAATTTTAATTAATATATGATGTTGCACAATTTTGGGGGGGAAACAATCTGAATATTTATATCAAAAGTGATAAAAGTGCAACAAATATATTTTCAGAATAAATATACTATGGGAAAAGACAGCTTCTGAGTTTACACCCTCTAGAGTTAAGTCAAACCTACAATATTTCCAAATTACAATCTGTGTAGAACATTACCAGTCTCTGATCCATTTAATTCCATAACTATCAAGTGGCCTTTTTGAAATCCACACCTGAACATGGCACTCCTTTGCTTAAACTGCTTAAATGGTGCCCCATCATCTACACATGAGACTCAGATTCTTCATGATGACATACACTTTTTCTGCTATGACCCCATTTAGTTGTCAAGGTAATTCCAGTTTCTCCCACATGGTACTTATTGTTTTCCTCAAATACTCTGTAGTGAAGCCATTTTTCCTTTTTTTTTTTCCTTTCTTCTGTTCTTTAGATATGTCTTTTCCATTTCCTTTATTGGACAAACTTACCCTCATTCTTTGGAAGTCTTTTTACATTGCTTGCTTCTTTCAATGTGTTACATGATTATCAAATTAGTGATTTTATTACTATATTGGAGCTCCTGCAGAGCATGAACAGACTACTTTCATATTGTTCAGAGCACTTAAAACATATAGGCAACAAAAAAAGTTGAAAACATAATAATATAAATTAATAAATTAACAACTGAATAATAAATGAAAATATTTGAATTTTAGTAGTTTCAAATTATTACAAACAAAATGAATAAATAATGGTTATATACACTGTATTATATCTTAAATACAAAATCATCTGTGAGATATGTGTTGCAATAGTAATGAAACTTAGAAAATAGTTTCCTTCTGGGTCAGAGAGCAATTTGTACACTTTCAGGATAATAAAAGATCAAGTTTCCCTCCAAGTCTGGGGCAAAGTTTGGAAAGATTTGTTAGCAGATCCCTTAAGGTGCTGGAACTTCCAAAGTTTGTGTTTCCTCAGCAGTGACATAAATCCATGATTAGTGTAGGGCTCACCTGGGCCTCTCATCGTACACAAAAGACTTGAGTGTGTCAAAGAAAAAATGTATCTGACAGAGTTAAATAGGCAAGAGAGAATTTAAGACTATTGCAAAGGGGTCAAGACTACTGTAATTGGAGAGAGAAACAAACTCACTAAAAGAAAAGGCAGGTGTTATGGTTTGGATGTGAGATGTCCCCCAAAAGCTCACATGTTAAACAATGCAAGAAAGTTCAGAGAAAAACTAACTGGGCTATGAGAACCTTAACCCATTAGTGAATTAATCCTCTCATGGGATTAATTGAAAGGTAACTGGAGGAAATGGGATTTTGGGGGTGTGACTTTGGGGTATATATTTTGCATAATGCACTGGAGTCTCTCTGCTTCCTGATCACCCTGTACACTGCTTCCCTCTGCCACACTCTTCTGCCATGATGTCCTACCTCACCTTGAGCCCTGAGAAATGGAGCCTAGTGCTATGGATTGAGACCTTTGAATCCATAGGCCCTCAAATAAACTTTTCATTTTCTACAGTTGTTTTGATTGAGTCCTTTTAGTCATAACAGTGAAAAAACTGACTAAAACAACAAGAGAGTTTGAAAGTAAGGGAGTGGGCTAGTGAAAAAACACTAATGGGTGATGGTTTTCATTTCAAAGAGGCAGACAGAGAATCTATAATTGCAAGTAATCTAAAGAAAAAGCTCTAAGAAAAAGAAAGTCATGGACCCTGTAATGGTTAATTTGAATTGTCAACGTGATTGGATTAAGAAATGCCAATGATTAAGAGACTTCTGGGTATGTCAATAAGGGTTTGTCTAGGAATGCTTGGAATGTGGGATAGTGAACTGATAGTGAACTGGAGACCATCCCTAAGCATAGGCAGCACCACTCAATAGGATGGTGGATTGGATATAATAAAAGTTGGAAGAACAATGAAGCAGATGGAGATTTAAGCCCAACTCTACTTGAATGGTTTCTTGATTGCTGCTTTGATTATCTGAGGATATTGGGACTCTCACTTCTTCACTCTTCCAAAGCACATTCTGCCAGTGATTCTCCAGGTAGTTTCCAGAAACCTTCGTCTCAGACTAGGGTAGTACTGTTGATCCCTCTTGTTCTGGGGCTTCTGCCTCTTGGTCTATGCAATTATTGGTTCTTCCAGCTCTCCAGCCTACAGTAGGCCATTGTGGACTATCCAGTTTCTGGTCGTGTAAGCCATTCTTATAAATCATCTTTTTGTAGTCATACTTCCTGTTGATTCTGTTCCTCTAGGGAACCCTGACTAATACAGGTCACAAATTAAGAAGATAACTGTCTAAACTTTAGTCAAAGGACAGGAATGTTCATACTGTCTTAGTCAGAAAACTGGGAGAATTGACTTTCTTGTTGCTTGCTGTGCTCTGAGTAATAAAGTACTTTTTCTCTGACCAAGAATTTGCTTCTCTTTTGCCAACATGAAACACATTTAGATCTAATGAGAAAATTTGAGTAAAGGCCTTTCAGTCTGTCATGATACAGAATGTAGATCATTAAATTAAAACACTAGTTCCTTTATCATATTCTCATTTTCATTCATGCTTTGTATGGAAAAAAAAAAAAAAAACATTAATGTTTATTTAATTTGAATTAGATATTTCTTCAATGATTTTATTTTTAGTCAGAGACTAAATTGAAGAATCTTTGGTTTCAAAATAATATATAGTTAGCTATAATTAAGTTATAATGAAATTAGCATAATCATCCATGAAATTAAACACAAATTTTGTACAAAAAAATCATGTCATAAAAATTAAACTATAGATCTACTTTTATAATTTGAAGAGCGTTTGTTATTATGTAATGTATAATAGAAGACTGAAATTCAACTAAAATAGATTTAAGGTCATAATAGGCTAAACCTACAAAAATTACAGCCTATAAACTGTATTTACTCCTTTTAAGTCTTTAAAAAAGAGATTTTAAACATTTGGCTTAGCCATAGAAACAATCTGTTTTTCTTAAATCTTATAAAATTGAATGAACCTCTATATTAGATGATTATTAAGAGATTTCTAAGCTTCTAGATTCTCTTCTGTATTATAAGATAAATAAAATGATGCTGATAACTTTCCAAAAAGCCCAAAACTACCTCCTTTTGCTTTTAAAATTATTTTTTTCTGAGGTTGAAAAGAAACAATGTGATCTTCAGGAACTCATTTAATGTTGGAACCTTGAAATCAACTTTCCTGTAAATAGCTATACTTAGTTGTCTAGAGTTGAACATAGAACGTATTATCAATGTGATCAGCGAGATTAGAAGAGTTCAGTGAAAATATATGGTCCACCTGTTTAAATCAAACATAGGTACAAATTATGGATTTAACTTCAGTATACATAGTTTTGATTGAGAACATTTTCTTTTTTGCATGTGAAAATTTTGGATTTCAATTAATAAGCATAAATGAAAGCATTCATATAAAGATGACAGAAGTTTTTATGTGCATAATTTCCAACTGTAGAGAATATTTAAAATACAGATTCCTGGGTAACATCCACATAATTCTAATTCAGTAAGTCTGTAGATTTTCTTAGAAATAAAAGTTTCATTCTTAGTAATCAAAGATCTGCAGTATACCTCTATGTTACATTTTGAAAGATATTGATAGAGTATATTTTAAGACGAGATTAGAGACAGATTTCAACATGTTCACAAATAATTCATGAATACTTGAAGATACATCTTCTTTCATTACACTCTTTCTTTCAAATTGTAAAGGAACATGTATTGAAATACACTGCAGAGATTTTCAAACCAAGAATGCTTTTGTTCCATTCCTACCTGCCTTCCCTTCAGTTTAGCCTAGCAATTCTCCAACAAATTGAGTGGAATTGGACAAAGGATGTGTAATCTGAAATAAAGTACCCATGGTCTGCTTATGTTGAACTCTGACTGCTTCCCTATACCACATAAAAGCCTGGTGCAGCCAGGAAGCTAGATTTGAAAAAAGAATAGCATGATCACTTCAAAATATTAATAATACAATGAAAACTATTTTACAGTGACCATAAAATGATATGAAGTATTTTTTGGTGTTGCTTCCTTTTCCAGAGTCAGCTGACCTCAACTGGTTATCATAACATTTATCTTGCGTGCTCTTTTCTAACAATCTTCCTTTTTTAATCAACTCTGGCAGTATACATGTGACTATTGCTGATACAAATAGACAACAGCAGTGAAAGGTTTTGGTTTTAAGGACAAGGTACAAGTTGGTCTATTATTGATGCCTTGAGATAAAACAAAGCAGTAAATGACTTGTTCAAGGTAGCCAGTGGCACAGCTAAGAATGAAAAAGTATACTCCTATGTTTACTTCTTTTAAAATTATACTGCTAACTTAAAAATCATTGCTGAAATATCAGCATTTTTAATTTCTGTAACGACTTTTTTTAATATGTCATGTTTCACAATAAAATGATTCATAATTAGAAGAAAACTGTGAAATTGAACACTTATTTCAGTTTGATACATCAATACATCAAAGCTCAATGATTCTCAGGTTGCCAAGAATAGAATCTGAAATTGGTTCAGTGTTGCTCAGTCTTACGATTTTTTATTTTAGTTTTTTTTATTTATATTAGATTATAGTCTGATTTTAATATGTGCATAATGAGATATTTCGGGTTAACTGTGAATGGTTGCTTAACAAAAACCAACATTTTGTTAATCAGTTCACATAATTATCTCAGTTTCACGTATATGTTTATATATAATAATTCCATATAATTCTAATTTTGTCATAGAAGGAATACATTCTTTTAAAAAACATGCAATATCTAAAGGACCCTATTAACAAATTCTAAGTGTATAATACAGTGTTAATAGCTATGAACATATTGTTTTAGAGCAGATTTCTAGAATCTTTGCATGATTCAAATTCTATGTTATGAAATTTTCCCCTTATTTTTTCTTCTAGGAGTTTATAGTTTGGAGTCTTACATTTAAATTTTAATCCCTTTTCAATTTATTTTTGTCTGGCTTTAAAATAAACTTATTTTATATGTCAAATTTATTTTCTTATTGTGAATATACAATTTTTACAACACCATTTTTTAAACATAGTATCCTTGGAAAATTGTGTGTTTTCAATATCCTTTTTCAAGATCAGTGGCAACACAGGCATGGAAATAATTTTGGACTCTCTAGTGTATTCTTTGGTCTATGTCTTTTTTTGTATCAGTAACATACTGTTTTGATTACTAAAACTTTGTAATACGTTTTGAAGTCATGCCTTCAGATTTTTTTTTTCTTCCTTCTATTATTTGGTTATTAGGTGCATTCTCTGTTTCCCTGTGGACTTTAGGGATTTCTTTTGTGTTTCTAAAACATTTTCCTCTGGAATTTTGATGCAATTACAAATATGCTATAGATCACTTCGGGTACTATTTGTCCTCATAATATTGTCTACCAATACAATCATAATGTGTTTCTATTTATTTGTATCTGCTTTCTTTCAATAATGGTTTTCAGTCTCTTATTTCCTTGTTTAAGTTTATTAATAAGCATTTTATATTGTTTGTGCTATCCTAACTGGAAATTTTGCTCTTAATTTCCTTTTCAAATTGTTCTTAGTGTATGGAAACACAATTGCCTATACATATTGATTTTGTATCATGGAACTGATCTGAATACATTTATTGGTTTCAACAGTATTTATATGGGATCTCAGGGATTTTCCACAGAAAATGACTTCCTCTGTGAACAGAGGTAATTTTAGGTTTTCCTTTCCAATTTGCATGCATTTTATTTATTTTTGTTCTCTAATTACTAAAACAAGGAGTTCCAGTAGTATATTGTATAGGAATAGTGAGAGTGGATATCTAAACCTTGTTTCTGACCTTAGCAAAACACTTCTATAATTTTTTTTAATGGAGAATTTTTTTATGTGTTATCAGTTATGTTTATCTTGGTGCTTTCAAAATGTCCTCATTGTTTTTGTCACTGGCCTTTCTGAATGTGGGCATTCATTTCCTTTCTCTCATATGGTAAGCTTTCTATCTATTTTTTTTTTTAAATAAGTGTTCTTCTTTTAATCTTCTTCTAGAATTCCCATAATGCATATATGTGATCCCTTGATGGTATCTGATCAGTACCTTATTCTTTATTTATTTTTCATTCTTTTATTATTTTTGTTCTGTCAGATAAACTCAAATGACCTGTTGAGTTTATTAATTATGTTTTCTGTGTAATCAAGCCTATTCTTTTTAAGTCCATTTTCCATTGCTATAGCACACACACACAAAAAAAGGCTGGGTAGCTCAAAAAGAAAAGAGATTTATTTAGCTTTCAGATTTGAAGGACACAATTCCAAACACTGTGACCCTCTGGTGTGGACCCTGTTGTCAGTCACAATGGTTGGCATTTCCATGACAAGAGTTTGCCTGAGAGGGAGAGATCATAAGGCAAATATAGGAAGCCTGAGAGAGAGATGGGCAGGGAGTGGCTTGTACTTTTATAATTGTCCCCTCATAAGAACTAAGCAAGATCTTAACAAGAATTTCATGAGTTCTTTTCATTTACGACACTCTAAAGGACTTAATAAAGTTCCACTAAGCCCCACCTCTTAAAGGTTTCATAACACCTCCAAATACCACTTCTACTTCCAATACATAAACCTTAAGAGGGCATGCTCAAAACATATCACACCATTGCACTCTGTCCCTCACCTCCATGATTCATGTCTTACTTTTTGAACCTTTCTAGTGGATTTTTCATTTTAGGTGTTTTATTCCTCGGTTTCAAATTTTTATTTGATTCTTCTTAATATTTTCTATATTCTCATTGCCATTTTCATTTTGTTTATGCATTGTTTATTCTGAACCCATTAAACATTTTATTATATTTATTTTGAATTGTTTGCCAGGTAACTAATGTACCTCTATTTCTTTAGGTCTTATTTCTCGAGATTTTTTTCCCCATCTTTTGGGTAGGCCATGTGTCCCAGTGTTTAAGTCAGCTTTCTTTATGTGCACTGCTACTTTATGTTGAGATTAATGCATTTGAAGATACAACTCCCTCTTCCAATATTTATGGACTAGCTTCAAACAGGGAAAGACCTTCAATAAATAGTCCAGCTACACTGCTCAATTCACAATAGCCAGACTGTGGAAACAACCTAGATGTCCTTCAATTGATGAATGGATAAAGAAACTGTGGTATATATATACAATGGAATATTACTCAGCTATAAAGAATAATAAAATTATGGCATTTGCAGGCAAATGGATGAAATTGGAGAATATCATGCTAAGTGAGATAAGCCAATCTCAAAAAACCAAAGGACGAATGATCTCGCTGATAAGCGGATGATGACACATAATGAGGGATGGGAGCGGGCAAGAATGGAGGAAGGAGGGACTGTATAGAGGGAAAAGAGGGGTGGGAAGGGTGGGGAGGAAGAAAAAAATAACAGAATGAATTAAACATCATTACCCTATGTTAAAAAAAAAAAAATTCTCCAGTTGTTAAGGTTTTACCAAACCTTATATGCACAGTAACAAGCAAAACAGGTGAAAAGAGGACAGGAGCAAAATCTTATCTGAAGTAACTTTCACTGGCTAGATTTAGTTATTTTGAGATGAGGTCTTGCTGTGCTGCCCAGGGTGTTCTTGAATTCCGCAGTTACAGCCATCCTCAGCCTCACCTGTGCTAGAATACAAGCATGCACCACTGCACCCAGCTTCACTGGCAAGCTTTACTTTTCTCACTTTCAAAACATCCTTGTCATCTGACTGTATTGGAAACATCTGTCACTCATCAGTCTCTAATGAGATCTTTGAGTGCTAAGTATGATTTTTCATTCCAGTTAAAAGGAATTCACGGTTTCCTCTTTGCTCTTAATCATTTTATTTTGGCAGCATTTGTTAGTAGACTCTTGTGGAGTCATGCTCTCAACTTTCAGAATCTCATCTGAGAAATCAGACAACACATTGTGACACAGCAAACAGAGCTCACTTTTGCCTACTTAAATCAATTGGAACTTTGCCCATCAAGTTCAGTTAAACCTTGGATTATCTTCTCCAAAAGATGGGGTACTTGAAGACTTATCAAAATACACATATTGAATATAAAATGTATTCCCAGGACATCTCTAGAGGTGTCCCTATTCAGTGCAACTGTACTTACTGGAGAGATTGGTTAGAAAGTCTTTAAATAGGAAGGGTGGTTTATTTTTGCTACTTGCTTTCAACTTTCAATAGAACTCCTAAAATCATCATAACTTCCTATTATTAAGAAGCTGATTCCATTGTATTTGTTTATTCATCAAGCATTTATTTTATAAAGCACTCTACTTGGTACCATATGGATCAGAGACATAATGATTTGGTTGCTGAGCTGTGGGGGATTATGACTTAATGAGAGAGAGAGACTCATAAACATATTCCTTACATGGAAAAGAGTGTAATGGTCAATTTGAATTGTCAGCGTGATTGGATCAAGAGATGTCAAATATTAAGGGGCTTATGGGTGTGTCTAGGAATGATTGGCATATGGGATATCGAACTGAAGTGGAGACCCTCCCAAGTGTGGGCAGCACCATCGAATAGAATGGTGGCTTGGATGAAATAAAAGTTGGAAGAACAAAATAAATAAATAAATAAATAAATAAATAAATAAATAGTCCAGCTACAGATTCTGGGTATCTTGCAAACATTTTCTGTGAATATGTCTTCTCTATTTTCTAGACTTGTGCTTACAAATTCCCATTTAACAAGGTTTTGCTATTTTTGCTTTAGGAGCTGGTAATCTCTGTTCCCTTTGGTATCTGTCTCCAGTAATATTTCTCTGATATTGCAATAATGAGATGTCACCCATCTCTTTTTCTTCTCTTTTGCCCATAAACCTCAGAGCTCCTTTCAGTGCTCTGAGATGTGTAAGAAAGAAACTCATCTTTCTAGTGAGAACTTCAGAACTTAAATATTTGATACATCTTCTGCCCTTTACTTTTTCCCTCAAGTGACAAGATGCTGCATTGTACTGACCTTTGTCTGCTGTACCTTGGGTTCGCTGGAGCTCTTAATTTTTAATTTTTTTTTTTTTATTTTTTATTTTTAGTAATCCTAGGCATCTCGAGTACACCAGTGGCTCAATCAGCAGTTTAACTCAGGCCAGCCTCCACACTGGGATGGGTGAAGAGACAATGTTGTGTGTGTCTGTTAGCTCAGAGTTCCTTTGGGGTCACCTATTCCTGACTAGGCCCACTTCCCTTTCATCACTTAGATTTAAAACTTATAGAAACTAGTCCCTGGGGTTGTGCTTCCACAAATCTGAACATGAAACATATATTTTCGTCTTTCCTTTCATTTCTAGGTATAATCCAGGAGTTGGAGCTTCCTTCTGGTTGCATATTGCTGGCCTAGGGGGAGGAACTCTAACAAAGTGGAAGTCATGAATATTTTAATCAGCTTTAATATGGTCAGTTCTATAAAACCTATAGTGCAAGAGTCTATTAGATGGTTCTTTAGTACCTTAAGAAAGAAATGGGTCTATGATTATTATTTCAATATCTGCTGAGGACAGAGAGTCTAGCACTTTCTATTTAGTCATCTTGCTAACTTCACCCCTGAACAAAAAACAATATTTCTCTGGATTTTATTTTGGCATCCAGAAATCCTTTCAGAATTATTTTCTCAATAAATTATGGAGAACATAATGGTATTTTGTAATATTATTTTTGTTTAAAGTATAGGTTATTATTCATCCCTCTTTTAGTTGCACTAATCTACAGAAGAGATTTAAACAAATTTTAGAACCACAAAATGTGAGTTTAGAAGAGAAAAATGTACTATATTTTAAAAAATAATGTTTTTAAAACCCAATTCTTTGCTCTCATGCAAGAAAAATGTCTCTAGAATAGAAAAATTTATAAACTTGATCATTCTGTTTCATAATGGACACAGAAATGGAATTGGTTTGAATTTAATGATCATGCTACCATCTGGCATTTACAATTTTGTAATCTCCACAGATGCCATAGGATGTGGGAGGTTGGTACAGGAGAAAGAAAAAAGATTCATGCAATCAAAATATAACATGGCATCTCATCTTAAATCTTAAGTACGTAATTAGTACGGTAAAGAGTAGCCCAAGATGCGATCATCAGACAAATTGATTTTTAACATCATTTGAAAAGACATATTTCCAAAGTTTTGTGTTTTCATTGTGTTTCAAAAGATGAGTTGTCAAATGTATCTTGGCAAAAAGAAACCTATGTGCCTTTCTCATGTAATGTGTTTTCTCCTCTGTGGAATAGCTGTTGCTGTGTCCAAGGAAACAGGGGTAGCATTTCACTTACTGCTTTTATTATATTTAATGAATACAGTTTCTAAATACCTGATGATGAAGAGAAAATATTCTAGTGCTAGGGGTAATGTATTCATTGAAAATGGTATTCATTTCAGAAAAGAAGAGAAAATGTTCTCAAGACAAGTAGCAGGTTTCTTTTCTTGAAATACAAGTGTGATCTTTTGCATCCTTTAAGCCTTCAGTCATTATTCATTGTTCTTAATTGTTCAAATTTCTCTGCATAAGTACTACGCCAGCATAGAACTTGAATGGTTAACACATCCTAAAAGTGAGCCTATTACTTCTGAAAGATCACAGACAGCTCTGTCAGTCACTGTTCTGGCACAAAACATAAGCGCCCACAAAAGGTTTAAATATATTTCAGTGAAGGAACTGCCTACAGAAGTATAAAAAGACTAAGGAAACCCATAGAGGGGTGAACCACCCAGTGACTAACAGTGGGCAGGCCTCACCACTCCTGCCCCAAGGAGATAAGGGGACCAAAAGCTGGATTCAGACAAAAGGAACCAGGAAACATTACTCTGTGATCTTATGATTTACTTAAAAGAAGAGTATGTTTATATTTTTAAAAAAACCCAGAAAATATAAAACAGTTGAACAATGAATAATATCCCAAGAAAAACATACAAAATAGAGGACAGAGAGATATTAGCGTTTGATAGGAAGAAGCCACAACCTCTTGAGACATGACAAAAGGAGAGAAAGAAAGGGGGAATTTAGCCTTGCTGAGGTTTTTCTCATTTCTCAGGTGAAAAGCAATAAATAGATTAAATGTTTGAAAATGATAATAAGGAGGCAGAGGGACAGACAATAATACATTTTTTATTAGGGTTATGTCCTAGGTGCCATTTACAGTATCACAAGTGTGTGATATAAGTTTTTTTATTGTCATCAGGAGAGAATACTGAAAAATGGAGATTTTCATTTTTTTCCCAGTTCATATTGTTTCTATATTGTAAAGACTTAGCCAACTTCAATGTGTCCAATAGGTCAGGTTGCCAATAAATTTATTTTGCTACAAAGTTTTCAAGTAATTATAGCAATGAGAGAAATAGCAATTTGACTGAAGGAATGAAGTGAGGTTGTCTTGCCATATTAAAAACTTATCTGATGATAATGCCAATGAATTTAATTGTGCCCTGGACATGCCTCACTTTGAAATCTTTGTCCTTCAAATCATAACTGCCTACACAGAAACAAGAAGAAGCTGCCAGGGAAGTTTAAAGAAGAGTGCCGAGTGACCACTGAGGTTGAGCTATTGACATCATGAAGGACATGGCAATTTCAAGCAATTGATATTACTTTTTTTTGGCTCCTGAGCCATGACTAATATTTCTGACTTAAAAGTGTTCAGAAATCATATTATAGATGGGGTAATTTCAGTCTTTTAAAATTTCTACTGTAAAGAGAGTCTGAAGTCTTTAAATTAAAAAAAAAAAAATCAACACCAGTAATACCATATTTCCATATGGATAAATTCTGTACCTTTGGAAAAGTGCCTTAGGTACAAGTCAAAGTCATTTTGTCATGAATGTATCAGCCACTTCATTTAGATGTGGAAGCCATCAATGAATCTCAACTTTTATTGTCTGTAGATAAAATTTGAAAAGTTTTACCCAGAGTGACTTGTCAAAAATTGAAATTTTACTTGCTATATGAAAACTTTTCCTATCTCTATGAGAAATGGTATGCCAAGGCATTAATATTTTAGATAAGGATTATACCCTTACCCATGGTACACTTAAATTTTCTAATGATGCAAATATTTTAACTGTGTGGTCACAAACTCAACAGATTGGGTACTGCAGTTATGTTCAACAAATTGAACATCATTATTTCCAGGTACAAAGTTAGTTAGCAATGGCAGTAATTGCCCAACCCTTTAGAGACACTAATCATTTCTTTGAAGCTTAAAATAGCATAATCTACTGATTTACACTGTGAATTATTGGCTTTCTGCTAAACAAGGTAACTTGTTAATGGGCAGTTTTATTAACAAACTGGTCGAAACAAAGTAATGTCTGTTTGCCAATGTCATCAATGTTTAAAGGCCAGTGAGAAATCTTGAGAGGTAATCTTTATACTGAATGAGAAGAGAAAGGGACAGTTATGCCTCAATAGAGGTGATGCAGGAAAGTGACTTGAATTTTACAGTTTCTAATTTCTGCAAAACCATAGAATGAAATAAGAAAAAGGAATTTTTTTTTTCTGAAAATGAGTAGAAAATACCTATTTTCAGCTTTGTAGACTGTGCAATCTCTGTTGCAATTGTTCTGTCATTGTTTTAGGAAAGCAGAAATAGACAATACATAAAGAAATAGGTGTAACTAAATTAACAAAATTTTACTTACTAAAACAAATGGCCAGCTGGATTTGGTCCATGAACTATATAGTTTGACAAGACCTGGTATAAAATAATAAGACATTGTTAAACTATTTATTTAATATAAGGATATAGTGCTTTTTAAGATTTTTTAAAAACAATTTCAGTCTTTCACTTTAAAGAAATTAATTTTAGGACCAATGTTTAATAAATATATATGAATAAGCATGTTAATGACAATAGGTCATTTCTCTTGATCATCGTTTAAAGTAAAATTGAAATTTTAAGGATATCACCTAATTACAAAGTTGCTGAAAGCCTAAAATAAAAACATTCAAACATTCAAGAGAAAGGACCAGATATAAAGAAAATGATAGGGGAATTAGTTATGTATATTACTTACACTTCTTCAATGATTTATTTGTTGATACTTCATACTTACTATTTTAAAATTCTTATCGTTTTATAGTGCATATTAACCAATAAAAGGTAAATCACCTATTCACCCCCACTGCCAGAGAACACCTTTTCCAACTTTTTTCCCCAAATTTATTGATGAGATCCTACTAGAACTTCTGCATCTCAATGTTAGTTTGTTTTCCTATCTGAAGGAAATAAAATGAGATATCCCTTTAGTTCATATCCTGTTATTCATTAAACTAATATGTATTATGTCATTATAATTTAAGAAACATTTTTCTGCATGCTAGAAATGCAACCATAGAAAAAATCAACAATATTCTTAGTCTCAAGGAGCTTTCAGCCAATGGGTGGAGGAATAAATAGACCAATTTCAGAGAGCAATGATGTTAGGAGAATTTAACTTTGATGAGATTGGCAGTGACTTAAGAAGTTGCTTTTAAGAATGGGGTTAAACTAACTTAATTTGATATTTGGAGCAAGCCTTATTACGAAAGGAGGCATCATTGAGTTAAGTTCTGAATTATAAGAACATAACAATGGTACTAAAACCCAGATCCAGAGATTTGTAATCAGAAAAAAAAAAAAAAAAAAATGAAAAATAATTGTTTTGCTGGGAATGAACACAAATATGTTACAGGAATAGAAATAAAGTTATGGATGAATCCTAATGAACTAGGAAGAAAGTGATATAAAATGAGGTCAAAATGTAAGGCAAGGAACAGATCGTACAGATTTTGTCAACTAGGGTAAGGATTTTGACTTTAAGTGCAATGGAAACATTTGAGTTTTAGCAGAAGAGTCTCATGAACTACTTCATGATTTACAAAAAGCACTCTAACTACTGTGGGGAGAATGAAATATAGAAATATAAAAGAGTAGGAAGAGAAAGAGCAACAAATTAGGAGATGTGACTGTAGTCCAGAAAAAAATTCTTTTTATATTTATCCTCTTATAATCATTCTATATTATGAACTATCTTAACATTTTCATTATTCTTATACATTTTTCAAGAACAATCTTCATCTTTTTTTCTTAATAAAATAAGTTTTAAAAAATGGGTTAAGATCTCCTATATTTTAGGATCCCATAAGAAAATAGTTGTAAGTTATGGAGTTTATTTTTTCACATATGTTTTCCATATTAGCATGACTCCACCACTACATCCCTAAGAATATTTTTTTTTTCCTTTTTTTTTTTTTAGCACAGGGGATCTAACCTAGGTCTTTTTTCATGCTAGGCAGGCACTCTACCATGGAGTTGCATACCCAACACTCTTTTAGAATATTTAAAAACACTGGAGAGAAGTCAAATTTTGAATTTCCCAAATATTATGTTTAACCAATATCTACAGGAAACAATGAAGAAAGATCTATTACTAAGAGTATTATTTTGACAACCACAACTTATGGAGTATTTACTGATGCAAGAATATTGCCAGAAACACAGTTACATTAACATATTTAATTATTATAGCAACATTATAAACTATGAAATTAGCATCATTTTAAAATTGAGAAAACAGACTGAAAGGGATCTGGTGCCTTCTTAGGAAGCATAGGAAATATGAATCAGAGATAGGTGCATTGGAGATACCATCATTCTGACTTCAAATACACTGTTTTCAGTTGTTGTTGGCTCTATATTACAAAAAATGAAATGCTGGCCAACATGTTCATACACTTATGAAAATTACTCTTGAGAGCTTATTATATTGCCTCAAGTGGTGATTTCTTATTTTTCCTGACCACACACGTCTTTTTATTTTGCTTCATTTTGGTATATTGGAATTTTTGTTATAAGAAAACATCATCAAAGACTTAGTTTCAAAGAAATGTGAATCTGAAACACTCTATAATGTACAAAAGACCAAAAGTTTGCATTGGTAAAATGCATGGAGAAGAATGCCTAGAGAAGACAAATTCCATAGATTATAAAATTAAAGCTCTACCTGGAAAGTGGAAAAATATCATGTGTCAAATTTGGAAACATCAGCCAAAAATGGAAGGCCAATAATTGGGGATATATAGCCAGTTATATATATATATCCCCAGATATGTAGTATATATAAATTTTATGTTTTTATATATTTATATATATATTTACGTATATTATATATATATATATATATATATATATATACACACACACACATATATACATATACTCATTCTGATACTACCATTTATGGGTGATGAGTTCTGCTTCCTCAAATATTGAAGTTTGAACATTAGAGAAGCACACCAAGGCAAGCATATTAAGCAGGTTTTATTTAAACCTAATAATACAGACTTCTCCCAGGAGGGAGAAGGGGGCCATGGCTGATGTTCTAGAATCCCAAGACGAGAGCACACCCTAAATCTTTTATGGGTTAGATTCTTCTTTGTTCTGTTCTTTCCCCCCTTACCTCTCCTTCCTGGCTGCTTAACTAGGCCCAGGAGTTGCTGGTGAATAGCAAAAAAGGTGAGAAGCAGATGGCAGGGGGAAGGGCCAAATGGAGATTCAGGTAGGGACCCAGGGAGCATTAATTAACAGTTCCCTGCCTGCAGCTTTTTGGGAGGGGGAGTTAAGTAGGTAACCTTGGTGATCAAAAGTACTCTGGAGACACTGACATTCCAATCTCCCAGGAGCGGTCTCCAATTTCCCAGACTCAGATGGCCTCCATTCCTCCATTTGACCAGATTTCTTATTCTACACCAACTGCCTGTCCCCAATTCTGGCTTCAGTTCTTGAAGAAGTGACCCAAACTGTGAGTGCTATTTGTATCTTAAAAAGAGTAAGTTCACAGTGATTATCCATATTAATTTATGATTATTCACTATGGTTTTGTGATTCTAAAACTGAGATTTAAAAGATTCATTTAAAAAGTAGAGAACTAGGGTTTTAATTCAGTGGTAGAGTGCCTGCCATACATGTGAACATCCTAGGTTCAATCCCCAGCACTACAAAACAAAACAACAAGGAGACCTCAGAGTTTTTTTTTGTTGTTGTTGTTGTTGTTGTTGTTTTCCCCTAAATCTTTTAGACAAACCTTGGAGGTCAGACTGTAACAACACAAAAATTGTATAGCAAATGTTCATTGAATAGCATTACATACTTTTAAATGTATGAGAGACTATATTTTTACAAATACCTACATTTCATGATATAACATCTAGGACAGCTAAGTAGTTTTCCTACTGTATTTTATTATATTTTTCCTTCACAGAATGCTAAATAGAGGAAAGTCATGTAGTTCAATTTCTGAAAACTTCTAAAAACAAATAATATTTCTACACAATAAAATGGATGAAACCAAGTTTTTGGTTTTTGGTCATAAAAAAATGAAATTAAATCTGCAAAGATAGGTGGCAGAGAAAAAAAGTTAGCAAAAGTACTTACTTCCTTCTAAAAGAGACAAATTTAAAAAGAACATTTTTTTTAGTCAGTCTTTTCGCTTCTGTGACCAAAAAAATCTTACAAGAATAATTTTAGAGGAGGAAAAGTTTATTTGGGGGCTATGGTTTCAAAGGTCTCAGTTCACAGATGGCTGCCTCCATTCCTCAGGGTTTGAAGTGAGGCAGGACATGAGGGTGGTAAGTTGTGGCAGAGGAAAGCAGCTCAGGACATAACACCAGGAAACAGAGAGACTCCCCTCACCACCAATAAAACATAAACCCCAAAGACACATCCCCAAAGACCCACCTCTTCCAGTTACACAATACTTGCCTATAGTTACTACCAAGGAAATTCCTATTGGGACTGATGCACTGATTAGTTTAGACTTCTTAAAACCTGATTATTAATTTCATCTCTAAATTGTTCTTCCATTTTCTTACACATGAATTTTGGGGAACACCATAATGTTCTGTACCTGGTACCCCAAAGCTCATGTCTATCTCACAATGCAAAATACATTTAGTCATCTCCTGGAGTCCCCATATTCTTAGCAGTTTTAGCATTACTCAAAAGTCCAAGTTCAAAATCTCCTCTGAGACTCAAAGCATACTCTCAGTTTGAGGTCCTATAAAAGTCAAAAGCAAATTTCATATACCCTACATATAAAAGCACAGAGTAAACATTTCTATTCAACAAGGGAGAAATAGAGGCACAGAAAGAAGGGATGGGACCAAGGCAAGAATGAAATTCAACTGGGCAAAAAAGTCATATAGTTCCTTGTCTGGCATTTGGAACTCATGTCATCATGACATTCTCTGTAAAGTGCTTGTGGAGCTCCACCCCTATGGCTTTTCTGGTTGTAACCCACACGGTCTCTCCCTTGGCTCATCTCTGCTCAATTCTTGCAGGTTTTCTAGGTACAAATCCAACATTACTGGCATTTCTTAATCTCAGGGGTCTCCACGGCAACTGTGGTTTTCTCCTCACATCTCCACACATGGCTCTCTTATGGATTGCCTGCAGGGACTCCAACCCTGAGGCACTTTGCCTGGCCTCCCAGTCCTTCCTTTGAAATCTCAGTGTAAGCCTCCAAGATCTCCTAACTCTATCATCCTTCAATCTTGTGTAGGATGATGCCAAGGTGTGCCACCATCTACAACAGTAGCCAAGACTCCAGGGACCTGGCTGCAGCAGTCTCTGAGTGCCTGGGTAGCTAGTAATATTGATACAACTTCCTAGGCTCTACTGTGCAAGGAGGATGCCCCACTGGATTCTACTCAAGGGAACTTTGAACTTTTACTTTTACACCACCAATCCTGAGTTGGGTGTGATCTTGTCAATTCCTGAAATGCCCTCAAACTCTCTTTCCTATTGTCTCTGGGTGAAGTATTTAGCAGAGTCTTTTTAGTGGTTATATTATCTTTAATAACCCCACCTTCCTTAGACCCAGTTTTACTCCCAGTTTTCTGGGAAAACTCCAAGTTTTTCAAATCTTTTTGTGTTGCTTTCTGATTCTGATTATCAAAATATACTTGGCTAAAGCTGCCAGCAACATCCATGCCACCCCTGAAGGCTCTGCTGTCTTGAAATTTTATCTTCCAGATTAATTAGTCTGCCAACTCTAAATTCAAACTCACAGAAAGTTTCAGGACATGGGCAAAATTTAGAAAAGGTCTTACCCAGAACATAGCATGAGTGACTTCTAGTGCAATTTCCTATAGAGTTCTCCTCCTCTGAAACCTTGTGAGCTCCATCTTCACTGTTCACAGTCCTGTTGCCATTTTGATTATCTGAGCTCCCACCAGAATTGTCCATTAAGTGCTGTATAACTATAAACTCCAAAAACTTCTAAACCACATGGTCAGGTGATTAACATAGGTTAATCACAGCGATGACTCTATTTCTTGATACCGATTTTTGGTTTAGTCAGTTTTTTCCCTGCTGTGACAAGAACAATTTTAGAGGAGGAAATCATTATTTGAGGGTTAACAGTTTCAGAGGTCTTGATACTGATGTTGTTCAAGATGTTCTGCCTCAAAGAATTGTCAACCATCTATAGACTGAGACTGAATCCAAAATTGGGGACAGGCAGTTAGTGTAGAAATAAATTGGGTCAGATTGAGGAGATGGAGGTCATGAGAGCCATCTGCATCTGGCAGTTGGAGATTGCCCCTGGGAGAATGGAATGTTAAAGACTTCTGGAACCCAGTGATTACCAAATCTACCTGTCCTTATCAAGAACTACAGACAGAGAGTCTGTAGTTCAAGACCAAAGCACTGCTTAGGTTAAACCTGTTATAACCCAATCATTTCATCTCTAAACCTTCTTCCATTGTCTCACACATGAGCTTTGGGGGATTACCTCATATGTAAACAACAGCAAACATTTTCATGTTGTTCAAGATGTTGGTAACTATAAAGCTGTCAATTTGGTAGGTCAAGAGAGATCTTAATTAGCTACAAAAGAAATAGCATCTCAGGAGATCTCAAAAGGAAAGAAGTTGTAATAAGGTAATCTTGGGGGGAAAAAGGAAAAGATTCTGGGAGATAAGATAAACATAAATAAGACTTCTTGATCTTTGAATAAAGAAGAAAAAAGTTTTAAAGAAAAATTATATAATGTTTCCTATATGAATGATCACCTAGTCTTTTCTTTTATCTCCCCAGGAAAACATCAGTAAAAACGAAGTGACTTTCCAGTGTGTTTAGAACTGAACTAGGATTGAGAGTGGGCAGTAGGGAGGTGGAAATATCCTCTATTGAGTTAGGTGTGAAGAAAGAGGAAATGCTAACGAAGTGGCCCTCTCCAGATACTCTACATATCATGATTTAAAAATCTAAATTTATGCATTTATCTCCAGGAAATAGTTTACTCATAATTGTGCCTCTGCTGAGAAAACATTAAACTCAAATACATGGAATTTCTGAAGGGGTCAATTACTCAAATATAGTCTTATCACTCATACTAATTATACTTTTCAGAGGGTTTATTGTCATTTTAACTAGATATTCCTAATTTAATTTTCTAAAAAATCCTTTCCATTTAAAAGTTTTATAAATGCAGAAGAATTGCGAGAATATTAGTGTTTCCTTAAATCCCACACCTATTTTTCCCTGTTTTCCTAAGGTACATCTATAACAATTAATGAACTAATGCTGATACATTATTGCTAACCGAAGTCCATACCTTATTTAGATTTCCCTGATTTTTACTCATTGTCCATATTTTTGTTCCAATATTCTATCTAGGTTGTCATATTACACATAGTTGTTGTAGGTCCCTCTAGGTTCTGACAGCTTCTCAGACTTTCCTTGTTTTTGAAAACCTTTTAAGTTTAGAGAGCACTGGTTAGGTATTCTATAGTAAATCCTTTAGTATGGGTTTGTCCAACACCTTTCTCATGTCTAGATAGTCTTATACTTACTAAGAGGTTAGGCAGAAGAAACTGGGTATATGTGACTAGCACTTCCTTATTGGTATATTCACAATAAGCAATAACTTATTAATGATGATGTTAACCCTGCTTATCTCACTAACACAGTATTTTCAAGTTGTTTGACTACACAGCTACCATTTTATGTATATTTCATACTAAATTCTATATAAATTGTTTGGGATTCTTCTAATGAGTTTTTAATATCTTCCAGGAATATATTTATAAATTCAATTTAATTTACATTATGCAAAATCAATAATATATTTTAATTATAAAAGTACATTGACTCAATGTGTTTTCTTGGTACAAATAGAAAATAAGCCTCCTTAGGATATTTCTCTCTGATTCATCAATCTTACCCAAGTGCATTTTAGTTTGAATACAGCTGTATCTGTGAAACTTTTCCTTGAATTATTCTTCTCATAACTTATTTTAAAAACAAATAATCATGGTTCCATATGGTCCAGTTGGCAAGTGGGTCCCTGGTACTCCTTTGTGTCTCTCAGTGGGGTGGCCTAAATCATTTCTTTTGATGATCTCACTTTTGTCAGGCTATTCTCAGGAACAGCTTTAATTTCTTTTTTTCCCCCCTTTTATTAAGTATTTCTTGACTCAATTCAGTGAACAATAGTTGTGAGAACAGAACTGGGTAGCTTTTCAAATGGACTCTTCCCTGGTACAGAGATCGCACTGTCACCTTTTGACACCCAGTACTAGGTGGCTTAGAATCTTTAACACTTTTGATAGAATTTCTGATATCCATTACTTTTAGAAAAACTGAATTGAAACCTACAGTGGCAAATCAAAAACTATGAAGTCATCACCTAAAAGGCTAGAAAAGAAGTTTTCTGAAGAATAAATAGAATAATATTCTGTTTATTAATCATTAGGAAAATCTCTGCATTAAAATATCTAAGCCCAAGAGCTGTATTTTCTCTCCATTAAAATTTCACTTATAAAATCTCATTCACGAAATTCACCAAATTATACCATGTACATTTGAATTCCACCTTTGTGTAAATCTATAAAGCACCAATTAAAAATAATAATAAATACAATAGACTTGTAGAATAGCGGATTTAATAGGAAAAGGAAAAAGGAAAGAGAAAGAGAAAGTACTGGGAAATGAATTGGAGCAAATTATATTCCAGGCATGTGTGATTATGTCAAAAGCAACCGTATTATTGTGTATAATCATAATGTACTAATAAAACATTTTTTAAAATCTCATTAATTTAAAGTTTTAAAATGAGCCAGTCACTGAAGTTTATTTAGGTCTGTTATGGGACTTCACAGAAGGTAAAGAGAAATTAATAGGATATTTCTAGTTGAAAAATTTTCGTGCTACCTTTTATACAGAAAATAATTCTGAGAAAATCATTGAGATATAATAAGTAACTAATAGTAAAGTCATGTGGTCTGCATGTCAAATCATCTCTCAACATTAAATAGTTTGTTAGTTTGTTAAAATCATCCTGTGATTTTTTTTTTTTTGATCACAGTGTAATTTATTGAGTATGAGAGACTGTGTGGCAGAAAATAAAAATCAGAATTCTTGGGTATTGTGGACTACTTTGACCTCAAAAGTGTGGAAGGAAGTTTCAGACATATCTTTGCTGCTATAACTTACCTTTCTAGGATCTGATAGGGGGTAGGATGAAGGTGGGTTTGGGTTTGTTCTTTGGTTTTTTGAGGTATTAAACACATCAGTAATTGGTTATTTTCCAGAAAGCTGTTTAGAATAAGGGGAGGGAAGGTTTTAGAAATTTTTCACTTTTCAGCAAATAAAAAACCTGACTCTACCTGCCTATTCCTGATATGAACCACTGAGCTTCAACAGATCTGGAAGGGGAAGTGATTCACCAATTCAGTTGATATTGGGTTGCTTTACATGATGGGAAATTAAGGCATAATTTAAAATCAAAGTCCTTCAGAATCATTTTGTATATTGTGGATTCATCAATGATGTGGGATCTGAGTTGAAGTAGACACCTATATGGAAATAAATGGGTCCCTAAATATTTTTTTCAATGGCATTTTCACCCTAAGTGCATCTGAGATCAGATCATATATCAAAAATAGGGCTAGGAAAAAGTGTTTGGTGTCACTGTAAATTCACACTTCTCTAGTTCAATATTTTCATCATATTATTTAATGACACTTCCCTTCTTACACCTAAGCTGTACCCTTTCTCTCTGTTAGATCTATTCTTTGTTCTTTCCCGCTCTGCTGGTTATAGCAATTATGTTAACCAGGCAACCCTGTCATCTGCTTTTGGATAGTTTTGGATAATGGAAGGCACAGATAGGAAAGAAAGGAAGAAAGGAAGAGAGAAAGAAAGAAAGCAGAAAGAAAGAAAGAAAGAAAGAAAGAAAGAAAGAAAGAAAGAAAGAAAGAAAGAAAGAAAAAGAGAAAGAGGAAATCAGTATAATTCTCTCTCCCGTGCCTCTCCTCTCTTCCTTAGGCAGTGTCCAGCATCTGTGAGCCTTTGTGGTTTCTACTCTTTCAGAACATGCTCACATGACTGTTGCTTCTGTCTGTTAATGCTTGTTCTTGGCTTGGGGGAAATCTCTTCATTTTATCCCTCCTAATTAGTATTTGCCATGGCTTCCGGCTTTTTATTTTTCAACTTCTCCATTATTTATACAATCAAACCTTTGCATTAAAGTCTTCTCATTAAAAATCTTTAAGTGTTTTATTGTTAGTATTGACTGATTCAAAATACATATTTTTAAGTGCACTCACCTAATCCACTCAACTATGATTTTTGTTGATATATATAACTGATATCTCATCTGGGTCACTCCTGATCTAAAGACATCCTGATCTAGATGACATCAACTCAAACTTTTACTGCACTATTAGGCAAAAGTTCAATATTCTCCCTAGGATATTTTTCAATTTCTGATGCTTTTTTTTTGCAGTGACCTCTAGCTCTAAGCTCCATCTTCTCCTGAATTATTTAAGCATATTAATTTTCTCTCCACTGAGCAGGTGCTATCTGTATTTGTACTAACTGTTTAGAAGTAGTCAGCCCTTTCTATGATTTGCACACATTTAAAAACACTCAATATATTAAAAGAGTGATATAAATAAACCCTCTAAGACCATTTCCATTATGCTTCTCTGGAATATTCTCTCTTCTTTGTTTTGTATTTGTTCATACCTATCCCTTGTTTCAGCACATTTTTTTTTCCTCCAATTACTTCCATAAGTGTCTAATTCTTTCCTACTATTTTTCTAAACAAGGTAACTTTGAAAGTCAACTACAAAATTACTTCTGCATCCATAACTCAATTCCAGTGTTCAGTGAGCAAAACAAAATATTTCATTTCATAGCATTTACACACTCTGATTAGCATTTTTGTTGACAAAAAGTATTTTTCTTTCATTTCACATGAATCAAATTTTTGTATTCATTGCTCATTCTCCTTCCTCAAATCACTCTAACTTCTCTTTAGTTTGAGCCACACATTTTAATAGTTGTTTTATTTAGACTTTGCTTTCTTTTTTTCAATTTTATGTATATCAAGAAATTGAAATTTCTCTCCTGATTAATTCTATCCAAGTAAGATGGGTGCTAGGCATTTAGTGTAACATAATCTCCCTCCCTCTCTCTCTCTCTCTCTCTCTCTCTCTCTCTCTCTTTCCTTCCCTCTCTTGAGAAGGTTTACTCTAATGTCTTAGTTATTAATTGTTGTATAACACATTATCACAAAGTGGTTCAAACAATAAACTATATTGCTTTATAGCTTCTATGGGTCAGAAATTTAGATCCAGCCTAGCCAGGTTTCATATCTAAGGATCTTTTACAAAATCACAATCATTTTGAGGGTCAGCTAGACTCAGATGTGCTTCAAGTTCACTCAGTGGTATTTGGTGAAATGCAGTTCCTTGCAGGATTTTCAAGTGAAGCCAACTTTGCTCTGGTTCTTGCTTAGAGGTGGCTCTCATTCAATTCCTTGGCACTTTGGTCTCTCCAGAGGGCAGCTCACAGCATAGTGGCATCCTTTTTCAAAGGGAGCAAGAGAAGAAAGAAATACCAACAAAAAGAAAGTCATCATCCACTCTATCTTAATCCTGTAAGTGATTTATACCATCATTTTTTTTTTTTACCATATCTACATATCAGAAATAAATCACTAGGTCTACCCACACTCCGGGAGAGTAAGGATGAATACCAGGAGGCTGAGATTCTTAGGAGCCATTTTAAAATTTGTCTACCAATTTATAAGTAAACAGGACAGTGCAAAGCAGTATGATAACACTGTCAGAATTCAGCACAGATATATAGAGGTCTGGCACCCTTCTGTATGAGGATAAAAACTGAGAGGTGTGGCTCAAGTGAAGGTTTCAGTGCATATTTCCTCCATGTCTATAGTCTTCATTGTCCCTCACATAAATATTTTTTAAATTGATGATTTACGGAACAAGGAATGCATAAGTGATGATATGGAGAACGATTTTGTTTGTTATTATATACTTTTTAAAATAAAGACATTGAATCTTCTTAACACGTCTTGATACAGCACTGGCAATACACCTTGGTTAAGTAGAGTGTGTTTAAAGAGATTGGCTACACAGCTGTGGCAAAAATTTTGCCTGGATACTAGGAGATCTGAACTTCAGTAACTTTTAGAAAAGAAGGGAGAGTTGGACAGATTCTAGAGTAAATCAGAAAGCTAGGACATGATGAAATCAGGAAAGAAATAAAGTAGAACTTTCAAGACACTGGCTTATATTCTCTAGTGGTTATATATCGTTTATGAATTTATATCTGAAACAAGAAGGAAAAGATTTGGGACTGGAGAGGAAATGATAAATTGTGTTTTTGATAGTTAAAGTTTTAAATATCCATAGGATATAAAGGTAGAGATAGGAATAATAAGATTAAATATACATCTGGGACTCAGGGGAAGAGAGAGAGACATCATGATGGTTAGGATCATTCACATCAGCACAGAAACACTGTTGTATAAACACTGCCTCCAAAGAAAAATAAGTTTATTTCTATTTGAATTCAATCCTTCTTATAAGCTTACATTTTCTGGCAGTAACATTAAAGAAAAAGTTTTAGTTCATTTTGCTGTTTGCACATTTGTTTGTTTTTCTGATGTAAAAATTTAAACAGTTCCTTTAGATAAAAACATGCAAAGCAATTCCCTGGAAAATGATGAGTTTTTTTTTTTTTTTCCAATTTCCAACCTGTTAAGAGTAGTTCTTTCCCATATAATTTGTAATTGCTAGTGTTATAATGTCCCTGAATTGTCAATAGATTTTTACTATCATGTATTTTAATAGACATGCAGACATATTTATGACAGAAAAAAGAGGTTTTTATATTTAGGAACTCTGATATCATTCTGTCCAACCTCTTAATTTTCAACATATAACTGAACTGAGTCCCAATTTTTGTGGTCCAATTTTCTAAACCTAACTAATGTGATAAAATAACCCCTGCTAAGGCATTCATAGATGATAATGGAGTCAGGGACACCCCCATTTAGGTAACTTATTTCCATTCTAAAAGAGCATCTTTGAGATATAGGATCTTAAAAATTACAACAGTTACTAGGAATGATGGGCACATAAAGAGGACAAGATAAGCAGGACCTTGAGCAGGCTGTCTACGTAGACTCCATCTAAACTGTTGTGAACTTTATTTCCCAGAAGAGAATATTCTCATCAAACCCCTGCAGATTTATACTTCAACAAATATTGTCTCAAAATGCAAGAACAGAAATATAAAAATCATTTATTCATATCTGCATTCAATGTCAATGGTCAGAGGATCTCATTCATCTTTAACATAAACCATGGGAAATCTGCTCAAAGTACTCTGAAGTAATCCTTGAAATATTTTTAACTCATTTAGAATCTGGCAATGCCTTTCAGGTCTAAGATCACAGTGAAATAAAATAAACATGTAGCTACTGTAGCCTGGTTTGCCAAATGGTGTTGATCACTTCAAGTCTCTATTTTAGTTTAGTTGTGAGTCTGAGCATCTGCTATGAATAGAGCAGTAGATCTTTCAAGCATCATTTGTGTGCTGACTAGGAAAGGCTGTACTTGGGTCCCAAAGCAGCAAATAGATATGTACCAAAGGACTCATTTTTTCCATGTAAAATAATATTGTTCAAAATATATGTGCTAGGGATTTATATTGTAACAGTTTCCATTCAGAGAAAATTACATTGGCAATAAGACTACTCTGATAAAACAGTTTTCCCTTCATTAAAAGAAAACTATGTGAGCCTAAAAGTTATTCAGATAAAATACTGAAAACAAAAGAATGTCATTCCTGCCAAGTGGATTCACTTCCATATATTTAAGAACAGTTTTAATTTGTTTTTGAGTTAGTTACCTACATTTAACTAATAATTTATTCTTTTCTTTTTATTTCAGAATTAGTTTTTCAAGTAAGACTTATTCATTTAACTTTTATGACTTGTAAATTTAAATGTGTTGTCTTCCCCAATTTGCCATCTACAGATGAACTTTTGTATATTCTTTTGTCTTATTATGCCTGTAATGACAGAAAAGATATGGGTTTCTAATGCAACCTTAATTACATCAAAGCTGATCACAACTACAAAATAAGAATAACCATTTCTTTGTCCTAAATTTGTGCAACCACACAGGGAAAATATAAATAGTTCTGATTAGAGAGAACAGAATTCATTAACAGTCTAATAGAAAAAGAATTGGGTTTTACTTCTTAAAAATTATAAAAGGAGTTCAATTTGCAAGTGCCTGCATTTCATGGATCAAATGAATCTTGCCAAATTCTAATAAACCATCAAATCTACTGGTATAAAATTTATCTTATGAAATCAATTTTTTTGTTTGTTCTAATTAGTTTTACATGACATTAGAATGCATTTATGCATTTTGATAAATCATACATAAATGGAATATAATTTCTCATTTTTCTGATTGTACATCTTGTAGGATCACACTGGTCATGCAGTCATATATGTACATGAGGTAATAATGTCTGTTTCACTCTACTATCCTTCCTACTCCCATACCTCTTCTCCTCCCTTCACTTTCCTCTACCTCTCTTCTAAAGTAACTCTCTTCTTCCCTAGAAACCCCTTTTCTTATTGTGAATTAGTATCTGCATATTGGAGAAAACATTCAGTCTTTGGGTTTTTGGGTTTGGCTTATAGTCCTTAGCATAATATTCTCCAACTCCATTCATTTACCAACAAATGCCATAATTTCATTCTTCTTAAACTTGAGTAATATTCCATCATAGAATGCAAATTGGTGCAAACATTATGGAAAGTTGTATGGAGATTCTTCAGAAAACTTGAAATGGAACCACCACTTGACACAGAAATCAATTCTTTTTTTTAATATAAATAGATGTTAGGTGGTAATTATATGTTTGATAAAGAGTAATAAGAAGGTTCATTATATCCCTAGTAATCAGCTTCCTTTTTGAGTTATTTCTTGTGTATACATGTGTGTACATGTGTGCTTGAGTGTATGTGCATATTTACATGTTTCTATTTTAAGATTGGACACATTTTCAGGAAAGACCTTAAACTATGTGTATAACTTAAATTCATAACTTAGATCTTTCTTGAAAGCATCTTCAATTTTTCAGTAATCAAAGATCTCCTGCTAGAATAACAGAAAATAAAAAAACTTGAATCTTGCTAGTAGTATCCTTTTTTTAAATAATTCCAACTCTTCCTAAAGATAATTTTTGGAATCTAAGTGTTTCCAATAATGGCAGGTGAGGTTATTGGACTCACTCTTCTTCTAAAAAATTTTAATTATCTGTACAAAATAAACCTTTAAAACCCCTTCTTTGAATGATTGAAGGTCATGTAAGGAAAGAAGAAATTATTAGACTAAAATTGAAGGAAAAATTGAAAAAAAATACAGATATTGTAGAATTTTGAGGGATCTGTGAGAAATCTGTCAGATAAAGTATATAGGACAAAATTTGGACTTTAAATAAATGCAAAAGACTAGCAGGGGAATGTTTCAAAATAAGTTGCAATGTTATGGCTACAACTTTGAGGTAAATTCAAACAAAAAAGGGAGTGAATTTACTGAAAAATTATGGCCATTATAGCCTAGTTTTAAAAGTCTGAAACCTTTGGGTAATTTAAAGCATGCAATATTGTGGATAGTTTTGGGTATTATATTTAGTTAGGTTCTATAACCATTTTGAATTGAAGTTTTTATGTGGTTAGAGTTGGGGGTCTAGTTTTATTCTTCAGCATAATATATCCAGTTTTCCCAGCATCATTTATTGAAGAGACTGTTCTTTTCTCAATGTATGTTCTTGATACCTTTAATTTAAAACAATTAACTGTAGATATGTGAATTTCTTTCTGAAATTTCTATTCTTCCTCATTGGTCATTGTGTCTGTTTTTATGCCAGTGCCATGCTGATTTGATTACTATAGCTTTGGAGTATGTTTGGAAGTTACATATTGTGATGCCTCCAGCTCTGTTCATTTTGTTAAGGACTGTATGCCCATATTTACTGAATCACTATTTATACAGCCAAGATACTCAATCAACTGAGATTCCATCAAAGGATGAATGAATCTTAAAAATAACACTTTTATACAATCATGTATTATTCTGTCCCCCAAAAATAATTCTGTCACTCACAGCAACATAAATGGATTGGAAGTCATTATGTTAACTGAAATAATGTAGAAACACAAAGAAAAATACTGCATGTCCTCACTCACTTGTGGAAGTTAAAAAACATTGATCATATAGAAGTAGAGTATAATGAAGGTCACTAGAGGCTACAAAGGATTAGAGAAGGAAGAGGTGGAGAGCCAGAGGTGGGTTAAGTTATTCAAATGTTCTATAATAGTAAGGATACAATAGTCAACAAGAATTAATAATACATTTCAAAAATAACCGGAGGAGGAAAGTTTGAGTTCATACATGTTAAAAATATTTTGGGAGGTGTAAAAGCTAATCACAATGATTCAATCATTACACATTACATTTATTTTTAAATTATAATAATGTGCTCCCATAAATATGAATATTTTATGTTCAAGAAGGCTGGGGTCAGTTGATGCTCCCTGACAGAAGGTAACACAAATCCTTTTGGTGGGAAGACATTCCTTTCCAGGCTCTCCTTTCCAGGCCTCAAATTATTTTTATGACTAATCATTTTACTGCAATGATTAGCACAGTATATGAAGCAAAAATAAAAGCACCCCCAAAAACATGTACCAACAGAAGTCCAAACAACATAAGAAATTGATCCAGAAATATTTCCTGTTAGAATGATCTGACAGAGTTCAAAACAGCTTAACCCTGTATTTGTGATTGGTTTAGTCAAGAAATATCTATTTGAACACCTATAGGAACTCTTCTATGCTCTATAGATTGCATAATGGGCAAAACAAATCTATTTTCCAGTAGGAGTTTACATTTCAATGGATAAGACAACAGGGAGAATGTATTTACTGCTTAGGAACTGGTCCAAGGTCTGTTGACATCCCTGGGTAGAGTTGTGGTGGCAACTTGATTGTTTTGAAATCTTTCCACGACTTTATTCTGTACTAGTGCCAATCCCAGTTAAGAATGCCCACTGGAACCCAGAAGACCAAGGCCTGGAAACTTTTAAGCTTCTTAAGTTAAAAAATAAATAAAGTTAAGGATATCTATAAGAACAGGTAAATTAAAAATGACATTTAAGGTGTGAAAAGACAGGACTGAAGGAATACATAAAACTCAGAACTTTAATAAATAAAGTAAATTGACAAATGGGCCTCCCAGAAAACTAAATGCAGCAGAAGGGAGCTTTAATGTTTTTACGGAGAAGTACAAAATTGTACCCAGTACCATCAGGGTTCAATCCCAGGAGCAAAAACGACCATGAGTAACATAGAAAAGGGCATTTATTATTGAACTCACATCTTACACAATTACAGAAGACACTGAGCAAGTGTGTGATAGAATGGGTAAATAAGAGTGTTAGAAACATCACAAATCCTCCCTCTGAAGTATTAACATAGTTAGACAAATTGGAGCTTGCCAGAGCATTTCAGAAAGCAAGCATATCCAGTGGTTAGAAAGAAACCATTAAGGAGACTGGTAGAGAAGTTTATGACAGGGTACCTACGGCTTCTGCATGTGGGGTGAGCCTGAGGTCTGGTTAACTGCCTGAGATTGGTCAACAAAGCAAGCAAGTCAACAGAAAAAAACTTTATTTGCAGAGTAGAGGAGATTCAGTAATCTCTGCATCTCTGTGAGTTGCTCCTTCTGGTTCTTACATCCTAACATCTCAACCAACAGAGATGGTGGCTGTAGCTTCCCTTCTACCTTCCAAGTCACATTTTAACTTTTATCTGGTCCACTGTAACTTGGAAGTGTAACAGAACACCATCTGTGGAATATATGGTAAACATATATTACTACTGAATCCAAGTTTACATATTAAAAAAAAAAAAAACACAAGCATGGTGGAGTAAAAGTTGTAAAATACAGAAAGAGGATAAAAGATACAGAGGATGAAGTGAGAAAATATAATCTGTCAATAGAAGTTCCAGAAGGAAAAAAAAAAGAACGAATAGGAAGAGATGATATTGAAAAGATTTTGCTTGTAATTTTCCAGTAATGTTCTGTGACAAAGTACACACATTTAAGGATACTAATTAACTTCAATAATAAAAATAAAAATAAATCCATAAGGAGGAACATTGTAATGAATCTATAGCTCATCAAATGCACAGTGAAAAAAAAATCTTAAAAATAACCCAAGAGAAAATGTTAAATTGAAAGGTGACCAGACAAGCACATTAATGAAAGAAGATAATGAAATGACATTCTCAGCATGCAGAAAGGAAATACACAGAACAACAGAGAAATGATCACAGAAAAAACCCCATTCTATGCTTTGAAAATAACTCTCAAGATCAAAAACTGAATAGTTTCCAGACACTTAGAAAAGTAGTTGATCTTGCTTTCAGCAGCAATTGGATATATATATGTGTATATATATATATACACACATATATATATATACGTATATATATACATGTATATATATATGTGTATATATGTATACATATATATATATGTATCTCATGACAATACTATGTTATTAAAAATGATTCCTGAAGAAAAAAATCACTATGTTTAATACAGTATTCTTGAAATTTATTTAGGGATATTCTCATGAAAACTATGGCCATGAAAGTACAAATTGCACTCTGAATAAATTTTTTGATGTATCCTGCTATTTTGGCAATATTTCATGGGCACATTAGTTTACTGGGGAAACTACATTAACGTGTGTTTCCAGTATGGCATTAATTCATATTTTCAAAATACAATTGAATGGAAGAATTACTATTCTATAAATGCCACATATATTTTGTCATTGGACCTTACAGGTATTGTTATTTTTAAATATTTGTATGTCAATCAATACTAAAATTTGTAAGTACATTTCTTAATTTGTGTATAGAAAATTTACAAGGTATTTATTGAAGCTAAGCTGTCCATTTCAAGGCTTTTTTTTTAACTACTCTTTCTCTTAAATCTCTCATTTATTATGTAACCAAAAATTATAGAAATACACCTAAGGACAAGATACTGACTATTTTGGAAGGAGCGGATTATATTCTTGCACAAGACATGTCATTATAGAGAGATGATGGATAATAAAAGATACCAATAACACAAAATATTTTTCATTAAGTCCCCTTTTTTCTAAGCCTTATGTCTCACTCTTCTCTTTCAGTTATACCTTGGGACTCAAGTCTGGATCCTCTGCTTCATATTTGCCCAGAGAATAAAGCACTAATCTCTGGTGGTGAGTGAACCTGTATTTTTGAGGCAAGAATAAGAACCTAGAGGAGGAATGGAGTGGGTTCTGCATTCTCATAGCCCTGGCTCATCGCCTCCTTTCCAGGAGAACTTCTGCCTCCTGGTGCAAAATCTTTCATCGTCCATTAGTATCCCACTTTAAAGAGTTCTAAGTTTCATCATCTTTGACTTTCTAGTAGATATCACCTGGTAAACTCATTTTAGATCTTCTAAAATGTGCTGAAGTATCTTGTTTTCTACTGCAATAATTATTGGTGTTACTTTATCATGACATTACTGGAACTTAGGAAAAGAGATAGTTTTATTTAAACAGTATCTTTGCTCCATAGGAAAAAGTTGAATAAATGCTTTCCTGTTTTCTTTTTTTGAGTGAATACATAAACATACAATATGTATTAAATGTATGACTATTTAATACTAATACTTTCCTTGTTTTTCCAAACTAGAAAATTCTACTTGAAGCATATCTCAGTATAGATCTACTCTTCCTTTTTCTACTCATTCTTCTACTCACAAACAATTTTAGGTGGAGTATTTTCTCATATAATTATTAAGAATATGTATTCATGATTTTTTATTCTCTACATTATGTTATGATCTTATTCACCTTTTCCTTGAATTTGATAACTGAAAGAATATTGTTCTCAAATAATGTGATGTTTATTTACTTCAGTATCTTACCAATCTTCATTTTAATCAAATTACTATTTATTCTCTCTCAACTATGTTCTACTGGGAAGAAAGACAGTAGTGCATCAAATTAAGAAGTTCTTCTATGACTTCAACATTCCTAAGTTAAATTCTAGCATCATTACTATTAGCTGTGTGACTAACAGCAAGTTTTAATAAGCCTGATTTATTATTTTATCAGTGGAGATAATAGGTCTTTAGCTCACTAACAGGTAAAAATGAAATGAGAAAATGCATATTCAATTCTTCATCAGGAACTTACTAAAAAAGCTGGCATCTTTCTATGAACAAAACAAAATCTCTACCTTCATGGATCTTGAATTAAAGTAAGGGAGATACATAATAAATACACAAGTGATAATAGTGAATTATATAATATTATGGAATAAACAAGTGCAAAAGAAAAAAATAAAGCAAATGTTTGAGAGTAGTATATTTTACTGTATATAATTTATAGTTCATTGAACTAAAATGTCTGTGATAAAAATAAAGAAGGTAAAGAAAATAAAGGAAGGAGTGATGGAGGAGAAAAGTGTTTAATAGTTGCATTAGTCAGTTTTCTGTTGTTGTGACCAAAGATCTGATGGAAACAACTTAGAGGATGAAAGTTTTGTTTTGGCTCCTGGTTTCAGAGGTTCAGTTTATGGACAGCTGACTCCATAGCTTTTGACTCCAGCTAAGGCAGAATGTCATGGTGGAAGGGTGTGGTGAAGAAAACGTGCTTAATTCATGATAGTCAGTGAGAAGAGAGATATTGAGTGTAGTTAGGAATAATCTCCAATGGCACACCTACCTACCAACCACCCAATAATCCACTCAAATTATTAACCCCTCAAATATATTAATGCACCGATTAGGTCACAGTGCTCAGAATCCAATGATTTTACCTCTGAATATTTCTTCATTGTCTCACACATGAGCTTTCAAGGGACACTTCATATCCAAACCATCAAATTAGTTTGCAATATTATACAGAATAATCAAGAAGGAGCTTTCTGGGAAGATAAAATAAGAGCAGAAATTGGAAGGAGAAGTGGAGATATACATGGGACTATTTGGGCAAAGACCAATGTGAACAAAAGAAGACTCAGAGAAAAGACTCAAACTGAAGAATGTAGTGAACATTCTTGAGGAGAAGCAAGCAAGCTAACATAGCCACAGGACAGTGAATGAAAGAGGACATGACATAACGTGAAGCCAGGGCATTAAGGAGGTAGGGTGGGGATGGGAGGCAGGGCTGAATGCAAAGTGCTCCTTAGTTACTTTGCAAGGATAGCAAGTAATTAGAAGGCTTTATGCAAAGAAGAGCCATTATTTATTTATTTGAGCCAAATCATTCTGGTTGAAGTATGGAGAATAGACTGAATGAGATGATGATAGAAGCAGAGAAGAATTAAGAGTTTTTCAGTAATCCAAGCAAAGAATGATAAGGGTGATAGCAAAGACGGTATTAAGAAAAGTCAAGATTTTGGACATAGTGTGAGGGGTATGCAGATAGATTTCATAAAGCATTAATGCGGGTGACAAAGAGAAGAATTAAAGATGACTCCAAAATTATTGGCTTGATTAACTGGAAAAATTCATAATATCATTACTAACTAGAATGCGAAAATCCACAAAAGGACTGGGTATTGCACAGGTCAAGTTTGAAGTGCTGTTGAACTTCGTTGTATAGGTGCTGAGTAGCAATTTGGATATAGAGCTAGGCTACTAATAGATCTAAGATTTGTCATCACATAGACACAATGTATAGGCTGGGGGTACAGTTTAGTGGTAGAGTGCTTGCTTAGCAGGAACAAAGTCCCCAATTCAACCTCCAGTACCAATTAGTTAATAAATAATATATATTCATGAGATTATATAAGATCCCCAAGAGAGTGTGTGTAGATAGAGGAGTAAAATACCAGAACCTGTAGGGGATTAGTACTAAGTGGTCTTGACAAAGAAGCTAACAAAAAGATTATGGTTCAATGAATGCTGATGAATCCATTAGAAATGTTTTTCTTACTAGAAAAAGCAACACTATTAACATCTGTTAGGACATAGGGGATTCTCTTCAGACTCGAAAAGTCCTAGGTTGGTGAAGTAACCAATCATTCAGTTTCATTCTTCTTTCCATCAATCATCATTTGTTCATACATTTGTTTCTTTATGGACTTAAAGCAGCTTCTATGATTCCAAGCATGGCCTACAAAACAGGAAGAAGAAAGTGCAAGGAAGGAACAAGAGGAAGAAGAGACAAGCCAGTCATATCTATTCCTTCTAAAATTACTTCCTGAAAGTCATGCAGAGATCTCTTATGATATCTAGCTTAAATTTCACATTCCATACGTGGAAAAATGAGTCCAAACAGGTTTTTAAAGAATTAGCTGCAAGAGAGTCTAGAAATGAACTTTAGCTTTCTGTACTCTATATCGGGGTTTAGCAAACCTGTAAAAACATGTGTCAGATAGTAAAAATCACAGAATTTGGGATCGTGTTATCTTTGTTCAAACTATTCATCTCTGCCACTGTAGCTGGAAAATAGCCATAGACAATATGTAAATAAGCAGAGGTGGCTGTATTTTAATGTTTTTGTAAATAAAAATTAAAAAGTCCCTATTTCAATTGTGGGCTGTAGTTTGATGAGCCCTGCTGCATAGATGTATAAAGATTGGGAAAAGGACCGGTGTGTGGCTTTCAAGGTAACTTTTATGATGCATATTTCAGGCAGCTACTAGTAAGTAAGATTGATGATCTCAGTAAGCTCTGGTGGGAGCAGTACTGAATAATAGAAAATGTGGGTTCCTGTTTATCTCTACCACTTAATACAATGTAACCTTGGGCAAGTCACTTAACCTTCCAGTGCCAGGTTTTCTTCTCTATGAAACAGATAACAAAACCTACCTTGCCTATCTCTATAGATAGGTGGGAGAATGAAATGAAATAATGTGAAATGAAAATGTTTTGAAAGTCCTCTGGTATTCACAAGTACATGGTACTTACAGGCTTGGCACAAAATTCATTCTGTCAAGTACTTTGAGCTTTTTCTTTTTTTCTCTTTTTATACAATTGCAAAATGAAATATAATACACTGTAGGAAAGTAAAGTGTTACCTTTGTAGCCTAACCCTGCTGAGACAAGTGAGGAGGGAAAGGTGAACTCAGATGTGAATTACTAGATGATCTAAGTGAGGAAAGAATAGATACATAAAGAACCAGAAAATTGAAGCTTAAGTTGGATAGTACAGATAAAACAAAACCCCAACAATGCCATGACTACATTGTAGTTGAGAAAGAAATACATTATATGCTATGTTTGTACTAGCAGACCATTCTGGATTTTCATTTACCATTAAAATTCTATTTAATGAATTTTCTGTGTAACACTGAAAGTTTTGTTTTATTAACTGCACCTTTATTAATGTCATACAGAACATGGAATTCAGAGGCCTTGGTTATGCTCCTAAATTTATCTCAATTTCCTAATATAATCTAAAACCCTTGAAATATTATTAAACTTGCCTCTGAGTCAATTTTTCACCTATGGAATATGAAATGTAAGGTAGATTTCATAAGATATCTTCAAGTTTTTTCAATTCTACGTTTCCATTTGAGAAAAATATAGTTTACGTAGTGCATACATTGTTTTCTTACAGTCATTGAGCAGCATAAGAAGTAACTAATGAACAACTAATACTTTTCTAACACTTTGCTCAGAATTCATGTTCCTGCTCCAATATTACACAAACAGCAACACTGACCTTTCAAGGAAGCTGCAGATGATATTTGATATAAGTGCCGCATAAACAAAATTCAGAATATTATAGAATATGAATGATAATATACTGACTTGCAGCAAGAAATTCTTTCATGGTAAAAAAATAAACGTTTTTGAATTTTATTCCATTATTTGTACATCTAAATGCATTAAATTACCAACTGGAAATCAATAACACTCACCTGCCTATTTACAAATGTGCAGAGAAAATCTTATATCTATAAAGTATCCAGATAAGTACAGAAGTACAAAATAAGTAGAAAGTGCACAAGTGTTTATGTTCAGAATTGCTACATATGCTTTCAGTATCTGTGCATGGTTGACTAACAGCTCATTGAGCCTCTTTTTATTGTTGGCATCCATTGAATTTCAACAACAATTTCTTCAAAGCAGGTGGAAGTTATGTGAGTGCTAAGGCTTTGAAGCAAGTTTGAATTTCATCTTGAACACAGTGCTTTTATGACCTAGGATGTTTTTTAGGATAAACTTTCTCCCACTAAATTTCCTCATAGGTAAATTAGGGAGATTCTATTTGCTTTAAAAATTACAGAGTGCCTGACATATTATAAATAGTCATTGATTTTAGCCACTCATTTAATAGTAATTTTCTTTTTCAACCATTATTCTATTTTATGCCTATGAACTCCACTATGATGAACTTAACAACCTTTGGCCTCATGGTTTCTTGAACACTTATTAGTAACTTTAATTCCAGAGTACTGCATGTGTCCATAGGAACAACCACAAATGAGAACTCCTGATTTATTGATACTGATAAAATTTCATTTTCTCCCTGTGGAAAGAAAACTTGGGGGATGAAGAATATGAATAAAAGTAAAAAAAAAATCTGTTAGAAGTCTATTATAGTAAATCAGGCAAGAGATGATTGTTTGCACTAGTCATACAGAAGTTATAAATAAATGGTAGTATCCAGTATACTGTTCAAGTAAAACCTACTTCTCCTTCTTCCCCAAAGCAGGAAAGTAACAAAGGTTTTTTTCCTCATTCATATTATATGCTGATTAGAGTTCACGTGGGCCTCTGTTCCAGAATATCTGTCATCCTTGCTCTAGGACCAAGGCTAATGGAACAGCCTTATTTATGACATTACCAGTCACAGAGGCACCAGAAAGGAAGACACTAGAGGATATCACAGTGGAATTAAATGCTTTTATCCAGAAATGATATATATTTTCACACTCACACCTCACTGACTAGGCCTCACTACCTCACTGGGGAGAATTTAGGGAATTCAGGAAACACACCATTCCTGTACCCATAATGGGGACTGGAAAACAAGAATATATGTGCTAAATGTATAAACAAAGTTTCCATCTGCTTTTATCATTAAATATTTGTTCCTTCTTTTTATCAGCATCTCTCAATCATGACAGTAATTTATTCTTATACGAGTTTTGTGCAAAAATATTAACTAGTAGCCTATATCTTGATTATATAAATAAAAATTATAATGTTTGCAACCAAAATATTAAAGATGCAATGAAGTATATTGTGAGCTGTCATGTTGATATATAAATTCCTTAAAACTTTTCTCTTTAGTTACCAAAACTTAATTACAAATGAACAACAACATATTAAAAGTTGTTCAACATCTAGCAATTACAGAAATGCAAATTAAAACTACTCTAAGATTTCATCTCACTTCAGTCAGAATAGCAGTTATCAAAAATACAAGCAATAATAAGTGTTGGTGAGGATGTGGGGGGAAAGGTACACTCATACATTGCTGGTGGGGCTGCAAACTGGTTCAACCACTATGGAAAGCAGTATGGAGACTCCTCAGAAAACTTGGAATGGAACACCATTTGACCCAGCTATCCCACTCCTTGGCCTATACCCAAAGGACTTAAAATCAGCATACTACAATGACATAGCCACATCAATATTTATAGCAGCTCAACTCACAATATGGAACCAACCTAGGTGCCCTTCAACAGATGGATGGATTAAAAAATGTGGTATATATACATAATAGAATATTATTCAGAATTAAAGAAGAATGAAATTATGGCATTTGCAGGTAAATGGTGGAGTTGGAGGATATCGTGCTAAGTGATATAAGCCAAAAAACCAAAGGTCCAATGTTTTCTCTGATAAGTAGAAGCTGATTCATGATGGCTCGGGGATAGGGAAGAATGAAGGAAATTTGGATTAGGCAGAAGAAAGTGAGAGGAGGGCAGGGGGAGTGGGGTAGGAAGGATGGTGGAATGGGATGGCCACTATTACCCTTTATACATGTATGATTACTGTAACTGTACCATATAGAGCCAGAGGAATGAGAAGTTGTGCTCCATTTGTGTAAAAAAAAAATTAATATGGTGTTAAAAAAAATCAGTTGATTTGTATTCAGTAATAGTTTTCTCAAATTAAGATGGTTTTTCTCAATAGTTTTATATCCCCCTATAGAATTTTTTTCATTTGGAGATTTGTTTTATTATTCTAGACAAATACTGTAACTAATATGAAAAGCAACAGAGGGATATGTTCAATGTAAGTGCAGAGTCACAGAGAATATTTCAAGTGAGTGTGACACTTTGATATTTCTCATCAGAAAATGAGATTTCCTTTCTTGTTACTCATCATGGTTTCAAAATATCTACTTATTACATAGACATTCTATCAGCTGAGTTTGTTATGCAATCTGATATTTTTCTAGAAAACCGTTTTGTTAGAATAATGCCGTATTGAGTTTCTGAAAATTTTCCAGACACATATAGGTTAAGAACTTCATCTTGAGATGTATATAATGTCTAACAAGTTTGAATATAAAAAGCAGAGAAATATTCAATCAAGAAAATGTAAATGGGAAAAAATGTTCTCTGAAATACAACCATTTACTTTCTCTGCATCTGCAAGGAAAGAACCCACAGTTCCAATTAGTCTTGGTATCTTACTAAGTAGATAGGTAATTGGATAGTCTCTGCATAAAGTCTAGATATGATTCCTATTTACCTAGATGTCACTTACACTCCTTTTTAGACCAGGCATAATTATATGAAACATACACATGATAACCACAATAAACATTAAGATATGGGATGAACAAAGGATATAAAGGCTGTTGGTCTACATCAATGCTGAAATCAACTTTCCAGACCTTATAGGTGCTGTTAAGCCAGGGTTTATGTATATTCTTTGCTTAGAACCTAATTGTATTCCCATATTAATAACCCAATTAACCAAATACCCTGTTCTCCTTGGTCCATGGCTTTGACCTCTGGGATCTTCCATTATCCTTCTTGACTATATCTAAAGAGAGAACTGAGCATATGTCTTTTATGGATGCAATGCAGGTATTTTAGTTTTTGACTTCTTCAGAATGTTGAGCAGTTTCTCATCACAATCACCTTCTCATTTTGTTCACAGAAGTGGATCTCAGTAGAGGAGTAGTACCTTTGAAGATTTAATTCTTTGTGTGTGTGTGTGTGTGTGTGTGTGTGTACACATGCACATGCATGTGTGTACTTGTGTGTGATTTCAGTAAGTTCTACTTAGTTCTACTTATCACACCTCTGGTCTTTTAACAGTATTATTGTCCTTTTAGAATTTATTTGGAGGCGTCGGCAGGATGCCAGAGGATGCCAGGATTCTGTAGAACAGAGCTGCCATCTTTCTTTTTCTCTGAAATTTTTAACTGAAAGGATTAGCTAACTGCTATGCTAACAACTAGGTAGTTTTAACAGTGGGTATGATAGGTATTCTCTGGATTGTATGCTTACTGTGAATCTCAGTTTTGATTGACCTTAGTTGGTCAAAGAGTTTCTCAATTTTATGTCTGTGTTTTGAAGATTTCTTCTTTCATCCTACACATGCAAAAAAATCCTAACTTTTCAATTATATTTCTGCTTGAAAACTTTCAATTCTTTTCTGAGCTCATTTCTTTCTTAGAATACCATTACAAATGCAATTGTTACAAACTCTCCTTGCTCTTACCTGTCGACCTTCTAATTTAAAGACTCAAGTTCGTTGGAGTATTTTTTTTCTTCCAAGGTATCACAGTGCTAGTGTCATTCAGTGTCTCATTGCTGCATAATGAAATTGTCATCCTTAAAGTCTCCAATAAGGGTTTCATATTGTTATTATGGTAGCATTGATTTCTGGTAACCAATATTACAACATGATAAAAAAGAAAAAGTTAACTAAAAACCTGAAAATGTCAGTGTTTTAACAACAAAGATTTCTTTTTTCTTTTATGTTTAAGTCCATTATTTGTCACCTGGGGGTTCTGGTTTCATAAGTTAGTAAAGCACATAGAACACTTACAACAAATACATTGTCAATGTGTGTATCTATGAACATAATCATTATTATTACCGTTAGTACCATTATTGTTAATTTAAACTTTGGGCCTGGGATGTTTATAATTTCCTAAGTTAGTCACTCCTCAGTTTTCCTAATCCTATGACCTCTTCATTCCTGTTCTGTACTGTACTCTAGACCTCTTTCAAGTCCATATATTCACCTCTTGCTGTGGCTTTCCACTAACAATTGATTTGTATGTTCACAGTGGCAAAAAAGGCAGGGGCTCTTTTTAATACGGATTCAAATACATTGAGAGTAAAGTAAGGTCTATTTATTTCATTTAAATCTCTCCCTCTATAGAATGTCACTCTTATCTAAGAATGCATCTGTATGTCACAGCACATCATCTAGACTTTTGGACATCTAGACTTTTGAATGATATGAGATTACTAAATGCATATGGGAAATAACAGCAGCAACAGAAGACAATGATCTTTGTCTTAGAATTTAAACTCTAGTCAGGGACACTGTTTTAAGTCCTAAAAGGATGGCAAGGTCTGAAACAGAAATAGATGTTCCAAAATGACATATTATTTATGCAGCTTGTTACAAAACAAATGAGAGGACCAGAATCATTGTGAGGTCTCAGTCCTTAAAAATCTCCCAGGTTTGAACAGCCTGACTATAAGTGCTTTGCACCATGGCTTTAGGAGGTATAAAATGTATAATTGAGATGACATCCTCTGCAATCTCATTAATTCTTAATTTGATCATGAATGCTACCTGGAAGCTTCTACCTGGAAGCCACTTTTGAAAAATGTGCAACAAAGGGAACTGAGGTAATAATTTCAAAATATGCTCAACAAAATTCAGTAAAGAAAATAGTTTCAGTTACTTTCAAATATTACATTTGTGAATGATTATTGTAAGGCAGAACTCTAGGGGCAATTTTAAGTAGACAATTGTCACATCTAATTCTACATTCAAGAAAGATGAATTATAGTCATCTTTTAGTTATATTATAGTTTACATAAGAAATGAATAAAGATGCCAATTCTCCTCTACCTTTTTCTACTCCACAAGTAAACACAATGCAGCATTATTTCGAACATCTACTTTGTATTAGAAATCTTCTACAACATTTACAGATTTCACTTTTAATCTCAAAATAATTACACATTTGGTCAAAAATTAATCAAATATACAAATTCAAGGCCCTGAACTGATGAAATGATAAGGCCAGTGTTACATTAGACATCTATTCTATACAAGAGTCCACATTTTTCCTTCCATTATTCTGTCAAAAATGTTCAGTGGAGACCTATTTTGTGCCTGTCTCTCTTCTAGGCAAAAGGATAACTTACTAAAAATCTGCAAGTATGAATTCACAAAAGTTATGCTTATGAGCTATACTACAAAAACAAGTGACTTATTTTAAAAAACTGTGAAAATTTCCCCAATTTTTTAGCCATAGTGGCATCTAAGCTACTGGCATCAGATTTTAAGGCAACTGATTTCAAGGTATAGACATTCATTTTTATGGAAAGGTATTAAAAATTAAGGTAAATGAACTTTACAAATTAATGCAACATGGGTTGGGGTTATGGCTTACTGGTAAATTGCTTGGTTAGCACATTTGAGGCACTGAGTTCAATCCTCAGCACCACATAAAAATAAATAAATGAATAAAATAAAGGTATCATGTCCATCTACAGCTATATATATAGTAATGCAACAACAAAGATATTTTCATTTTGTTTCTTTCCAGGTGTTGCCTCTGCTGTACCTTGCTTTCTGCCAAGTGTTTGTACAAACAGTAGATTGAGAAAACTATATCCAAGCTTTAGATTTTTTAGAGGGGTCTATCAGAGATAAACAGTTCCTGTGCCCTAGTCTCCTTCATCCTCTCAATTCTGTTACCAGAAGTAAGGCCTTCCTGCTGGACAGGCCATCTTCTTAAATTAGCAAATTCAAATGGGAGAATTATTCTCACTTGTCAGGGGATACAATTAAAAATATGCCTCACTCTTGATTAACTCAAAATAGGAGTAATCTGCAAGTTTTTTGATGAATGCCTGATCCAAGAAGCATTTTTCTCTGAAACTGTAGTCCAAACCAGGCATCCTCAATGTTTATTCTTACTTTTTTAAAGAAATAAATTAGAGCATCATAATCTCATAAAGCTTTTGCTTAGATGCTGAATGATCTAAATTATACAAAATCTTTATTTACTACAATGAAATAATTTACATGGAGTATTTAAGTGAATTTGAAGGGATGTAGCTGTTACTACTATTTTTCGTAATAATGAAAGGGGAATAAAGGGAATGGAGAGGGATGAAAAAGGAAAGACAGTGGAACTAATCTGAAATAATTTTTCTATGTACATATATGAAGATACCACAGTAAATCTCAATGTTGTGTACATTTACAAGAAATTAATTTAAAAAATAACTGGGAAAATGGCAGAAAAATCAATATAGAGAAAGAAGTAGGGATAGGAAGAGGGAAAGGGAAAGAGAGGCAATGGGGTATGAATTAGAATAAGATACATTCCATGTTTATATAATTATTTCAAAATGGATCAACTGTCATGTATAACTACATAGTACCAATAAAAAAGTATATTGCTTAGCACAGAGTAAATTCTTAAAAATTGGCAATTATAACTATCCATCTGCTGTGTTTGAAATGATACAATTGAAATATACAAAAATTTAATAATTAAAAATATATTTTACTTCATTTAGAATAACATACTGCTATTTAAAATGCAAAAATAAATAAATAACAGAAGATATTCCTAAGGAAATCAGATACAATAGCAAAAGTAATTTCTAGACCTGTCCATTGGAAAAGTTAGAAAGAAATGACTGCATTTTGGGGTATTTGAAGTCCCCTAAGTTAAATGTAAAAAAGCAATGCAACTGTGATCAGTCTTGTTTATAAGGATGGAGAAGACAAAAGAGTAAAAAAAAGAAATCCAATTTATTACCTTTAAAGGTTCTCCTGTATCCAACCCATAAGAGGAAAATAATAGACTAATGAATTGGCAGCAGCAGGGCATGGGGGTACACAGGGACCCTGAGAGTCAGATCAAAATGATGAATGATTCTGGCTCATTCTTGTCTCCCTTTAGACATCTCTTTATTGCAGACATAAACCTTAAAACATGCTCAGTTAAATTTATAGACCTAATTCTCTCTTGTGCTTAGAAACTTAGGAGATGCTTATTTTAAAAATACTCCTTATATAATTTGCAACAAGATTTGCCATAAGAGGACAAAAGTGACAACATAACGTCACAACTTTATAAATAACTGTTGACTAACTCATTGAGATTCCTTCATTTAATGTTATAATGACCTGTATTGTATGATTTGTAATATTAGAATTCAATAAAATAGGCTCAAGAAGGGAATATTGAATATTAAAAATGTAAATAATAGACCATGATTTTATACAGTCTATACCTTATTAATTTCATATAATGTTAATTCAGTTTTCAATATACATTTAACAATAGATATCTGCTAGCTTCTTAATAACCCATGATTTTATTTTGCTCTTTTTAATTCTATACTGTCATTAGCAAACCAGATTTTAAAATTTATTTATAAAGAAATCAATAGCTTCACCCACAAACCCTTAGATTATATTATCAACCTTTAATTGATATCAAATATAGATCAGTTCCTTTTCTGTAAGTCAACATTTCTGTGCCATTCAAATGTTTTATACTCTTATGTTTAGTGAATGTTTAGTCTGCTTTTCTCTTTCTGTGACTGAAAGACCTGACGAAAACAATTTTAGAAGAGAAAAAATTCATTTGAACCTCACAGTTTCAGAAGTCTCTGTCCATAGATGCCTGACTCTATTCCTCAAGGCTTGAGGTGAGTTAGGACTTCATGGTGGTTGGGCACGGCCAGTTCATGCCAGGAAGGAGAGAGAGAGAGAGAGGAGAGAGAGAGAGAGAGAGAGAGAGAGAGAGAGAGAGAGAGAGAGAGAGAGAGAGAGAGAGAGAGAAAGAGAGAGAGAGAGAGAGAGAGAGAAAGAAAGAAAATATAAACCCTAAAGGAACATCCCTGATGACCCACTTCCTCCAGCCACACCTTAACTACCTACAGTTACCTCCAAGTTAATTCCTATCTTCCTATCTGAGGATTACCAGACTGTTATGGTTTCCATATTAGATGTCTCCCAAAAGCTCATGTGTGAGTCAATGCAAAAGGGTTTAGGGGTGAAATGAGTGGGTTATAAGAGCATTAACCCAATTAGTGAATCAGTCCCCTGATAGGGATTAACTAAGTGATAACTGTAGGCAAGTGGGCGTGGCTGGAGGAGGTAGGTCTCTGGAGGCAGGTCTTTGGGGTATATATTTTGATCCTGACAGTTCTCTCTCTCTCTCTCTCTCTCTCTCTCTCTCTCTCTCTCTCTCTCTCTCTCTCTCTCTCTCCTCTCTCTCTCTCTCTCTCTGTCTCTCACTGCTCCTCTCTGCTTTTTGGTGCAATGTCTTGGGCTACTTTCCTCCACCACACTCTTCCACCAGGATGTTCTTTGCCTGGTCTTGGTTCCTGAGAAATGGAATTGGCCATCTATGAACTGAAACCTCTGAAATGTGATCCCCAAGATAAACCTTTCATCCTTAAAATTATTTTTGTCAGGTCTTTTGGTCATAGCAACAAGATTGCTGTCTAAACATACACTAATTAAGGTAGGCTCTCATAACCCAACACTTGCACATCTAAGCGTTCTTGCATTGTCTCACATTGTCTCACACATGAGCTTTTGGGAGACACCCCATATCTAAACCATAATAGTGAGCCCCTACAGAACCAAGCATATTAAAATGATTAAAAAAACCTGAATTGAAAGTCAAAGTATATATACAAGTTTTGCTTTCATTAAAATCCATATGCTAAAATTAGAAGTCATTTATTAAAACTGCATATGATGTTCATTTCTGTTTTAATAGGTATTTGCATATAAAATATGCAATTATTTTCAATAGACCAAGGGAGTAATAACATTTTTAGTATCTTAAATGCATTATTGAATTAGAGTGGTCAGTCACCAAGTGAGTTCAAAAATTGAACTAAGATAAACACATTATATTCCCTTAGTTTTATTAGGAAATGAAGGTCATTCTTAGTAAAATGAGTTCTAAAATTGGTCTAACTTGTAAGTTCATTATTTGAAGTAAATAAAGTTGATTAACACATCAATTGTCTTAAATAGTAGTACAATTATTTGCAAGAGTAATTAATTTCTGGAAAGTGAACAAATAACTCTGAGTGAAATAAAACAAAATCAAAGAAACCAAAACACAAGGATGACTTACTAAAGAAACTCACAGAATAAGAACATTTCATATGACAATTAATACTAGAAAAACTTGTTATCAGAAACACAAGAAAAAGACCCAGAGTAAAATTTGGCTTTTAAAATGACATATTAAACTACCATTACACTAAAACAAAGTTATATAAAATTAACTCTTTAAAACTGAAAAGACAGTAAATGTAAATCTTTAAATGATGCTACTGTTTTATCTTGGTTTTGTTTTTTTAAACTCTTGAAGCAAATTTACGTCAAGGAATTTGTGTACAATTTCTGTTCATATTATTTTGGAACATTTTTCTCTAAGTAACCATATCTGAGAAGTGTTTTCAGAGATGACGTAAGGAAAAATGTATTATAAAATATTAAATAAATATATCTGATCTACAGTAAACATAATTTTACATTATCAGTCTTAACCAAAATATAGCAATGTGGCATAGCAAATACTGTTTTATTTTGTGTCTATATACAGAATATCTATATCTATATATCCACCTAGCATCTATTTATAGTCTAGATAATTTACAGAATAACCATGTCTGTCTACCTATTATCTTTCTATAGATAATTTAAGATGATCTCTGAGCTCAGTTTTAAATATTTAAAAACCTGAAAGAAATTATATTACTCAGTAAGAATATTCATTTAAATTGTCCAAAACTCGTTCAATATCCAATACTTGTTAGTGCTACTGAAAACTAGAAAATAACTTAGATTTTGTGTCAAGCAAGTTTTTTGTCAATAATAATAGAGAGATAAAATTAAAGTTAAAACACAAAGTAATTTCCAACACTTATTTTAAAATAATTAGATAAATTAAATAAACCAAGCCTGCTGCAAAAATAGTTACTAAGCATCACTTTCAAATTTTTTAAACAACAGAAAAATGAATTTCACCTTTGGTATGTTTTGATCCATGTAGATATTGTACAATGTTTAAATCAGGTTAATCATATCTCTATTCTCAAACACTTCTGCTCCCTTTGTGAAGAAAACTTTCAAAATCCTTCATTTGCTCAAGTTTTTAAAAATGTATAGTGCATAATTGTTATCTATAGTCACCTTAGTATAGAGTAGCACACAATAATTTCTTGCCCCTACTTAACTGTACATTAGTATGGAATGATCCAATTAATTCACCCCTACTCTGATCAATATTTTCCCTGGATTCTGCTAACCACCATTCTCTACTCATCATATCCAAGATCAGCATTTCTAAATATTAATTTTTAACTGATATATAAACCATAAAATTGTACATATTCATAGACAAATAAATAATGCTCAACACATCTATACATTGTGTAATATTTAAATCAGGATAAACGTATTTCTTCAAATATTTACCATTATTTTATGGAGAAAACTCAAAAATGTTTGTAGCTTTTAGAAAAGTACAGTACATTTTTTTACAGTCATCATATAGTATAGCAGTACATGAGAAATTCTTGCTTTATGTAACTGTAACTTAGTACCCTTTGATCAACCTTTCCCTGTTCCTCCTCCATCTTCTACTCTCAACAGACTCTGGTAACCACCATTCTACTCTCAACTTCTATGAGGTCAACTTTAGATTCTACATATGAATGAGATCATGAAATACATGTCTTTCTGTAATGATTTTCAGCTCCATCCATTTTGTCCCAAATGTCAGAATTTCATTGTTTTTATGGCAGAATCATTTTCCTTCATGGGTATAGTTACCTTATTTATTTATGCTTTAATCAGTTGAAAGATATATATAGGCTGTTTCCTTTTCTTGACTACTGAGAATACTGCAGCAATGAACATGAGACTGCAGATGGATCTTTGACATATCATTACATTTTTTCTGGATAAATGTCCAGTAGTGGGAATGTTGGATCATATGGTAGTTATACTCTTAATTTTGTGAGGAACTTCTATACTGTCTTCCATAATGGCTGTACTAATTTGTATTCAAACCAACAGTGTACAGGGGTCTCTTTTTTCCACATCCTGTCATACCTTTTTATATTTTGTCTTTGTGATAATATCCATTCTTACTAGGAAAGTGATATCAATATCTTATTGTGGATTTCATTTATATTTCCCTGATAATTAGTAATGTTGAACATTTTCTCATATACCTGTGGGCTATTTGTATATCTATTAAAGAAACTTGCTCATCTATTTTTTTATTTTTCTTCCTTCCTTCCTTTCTTTTGTCACTGAAGATTTAACTTAGGGTTTCAAGGACACTACACAAACCCTCTTTCACTGATCTTCAACCTCAACCTTATTGTCCATTTTAAAATCAAACTATTTGTTTTATTCAATGAGTGTTTGGAATTCCTCATATATTCTCAATGTTAAACCCTTACAATAAGCATATTTTGCAAATATATTTTCCTATTATGTACATTGTCTAAATAGTTTTGTTTATGATTCTACATGGAAAACATACTGAGGTAACTGATGGCTTTGGAATAAATCATGAACAATGAGAAAAAAATGTAACTTTCAATTTGGTTTGCCAGATAAGCCTATGTGTGTGTTTGCCTAAATCTGCTGTATTTTGTGTGTATACATGTTTGTATTTATATATAAAATTTATATTGATAATCTTTAAGGATTACTGCAGAATATTATAAATTTTATTTAAATATTTACGGATTTTATTAAAAGTCTAGCATATAAATGCATGCTAATAAGTAGTTCATTAAACATTTGCCACTAGAGAATTTTAAAAAAATGAAGAATTGAAAGCAAAATACTGTAATTTATTTACTAAACTTTTATGTTTTGTAGAGTCAACCACATGAGGTTCAATTCTAAGTAATCCCAGTGGATTTTATGCATTTATACGTGTACATTTTTGAGCTGAGGCAATTAAAGATCATCCATGGAGAATATGGTTTATTGTACCTTCTTGTGAGTTATCATGTTCATTGGAATATAACCCACTTTATGTACATTTTGTTGGTACAAGTTATTCTGTATTATTTTATAGACATAGATGTTGGTAAGTGGCATTTCTTCTGCAAATATCCAGAAAATTATTATCATTTTTACCATATAAGTGAAATGAATGCTTTTAATTCAGACAACAAGATTATTTAATTAGAATGGAATTTTCTGATAGTCCTGTATATTTTGATGAAATTTGGATAGCAAGTACAATTTTTATATTACAATATAACTATTAAGTATCTATCTGTTTTGGGATCTGCATTTCCAAAATAATTCATAATGTGCATTTAGAGGAGATTTTAGATTTAATTGTGTAAAGTATAGGTATTTCCTGTAAAATAACATAAACCTAAATATGACAGAAATGTAAATAATAATTCATTGCATATTTTATAGGGCAGGCATTTTCCAATGATTTGATGTTATCTTTAGAGACTAAATTGCTTTTTTTGACTCTCTAAGAAAAGTATGCAGAAGTTACCAATTTAAAATTTGGGGGTGTTCATTTCACAGTTCAAAGAAATATTTTTGCTTAATAATAATTCCTCTGAATGACAAATGTCAAAAATTAGATTTTGCAAAGTAGGAAATCAAATTGCAAAAAACCCCCATATTTCATGATATGTGAGGACCAACACAATGCTTTTTTCAATTATTTAATCAACATTTGGAGGAAAAAATCAATACTCAATTAAGACACAAGATTGCTAAGAGTGTAACCCCATATCATGTTCAACCACAAGAATAAGATCAAAATTGTAATGGGTTGTGCCCCATGTATGTATAATATGTCAAAATACACCCTACTGCCAAGTATACCTAAATATAATAAATAAATAAATAATAAAAAGAGTGCTAGGATCCTAATATTCACACATGGCTCTGTCAAAGCAAATGTTTATATTTCTTTTGATATTTAATACATAAAATTTAGTTTATAGCTTGGAAAGAGTACATAGTAAGTTCAGTGTGCATGGCCCTGATTTTGATCACACACACACACACACACACACACACACACACAGAAAATTCTAGATAGCCATGCAACAATTTGAATCATTGTAAAGGAAGTTAATTTTGTCAGCTTATATAAGTTCTAAATTATATTTTGATTAAGATACTAACAATATAAGATTATATTTTATATATCACGTGCACTTATATTCTTATGCATGCATACATACACACATACACAGTTTATATTTTTAAAAAGTATGCCAATCAGGGCATAGTTGCATTTCATTATTTTGTTACCTGTTTAAATATTTAATTTATTATATTTTATACTTACATAAATGATCCTTTTTAGTTTCTCAGTGACATTAAGACAATAAGCTTCCTCAGGACCATAATCAAATATTTCACATATACTAATAAGGTTTTCTGTATCACTAAATAATTTTTTAGAAATATGACAAGCTTAAAGGAAATGTCTAGGTTGCACTTTGCACTGTTGTCTTCTGTTAGTATTCCCTCCTGAGCAATGCTTCCCAAACTTGTTTCCACAGTAAAACAATTTGGGGAGATTTTAAGAATCCCGATACAGGGTCACACTATAGTCTCAGGTTGAAACCCATGAGCTAGTATGTTTAAAAGCCCTTTGCATAATTTCTGTGTGTAGCCCATTTTGAGAAATACTGATGTAAAGGTATAGGAAAATTGTGATAAATTTTGGATTGTGTACTATCATGACCGTGTGCAAATTACAGGAGAATTTAAATAGATTAGAATTTATGAATAAAGATTTAATTCTCATCCATACAAATTTCCAGCAAAAGGGTTCTAATTGAGAAGCTTATAAAACATTCTTTCCTTGCTCATTCTGACTCAGGGCTTTAAGGAATTTCCCTGTAAGAATAATCATTAACATTTAAAAAAAGAAAATTGAGATTCATGAGAAAATGAGAATTTCTTATGTACATGTTATACTCAACTTGTCAAGATATACTTAAATTAATCACAACTTTCGGAATTATCCTCTTGAAATATTGTTAGTGTTTTACCAACAGTTCTTGCCAGCATGCTGCTTCATGTTTTAAATTGCAATTTTATAGAAAATGGATTTATGAAAGTTGAATTTTGTCAATTCTTCATCACAATAAGTAAAGGAGATATGTATACATACAGAAAGAGTATTCAAGAAGGAGGAAATCTTCTTAAATTTTTTCAGTAATCTAATCATACCCACATGACTATTTGATTCAAAATAGAGCAAAAAAACTTTGCAATAAAAAGCATGCATTATTTCTTGGGCATTAATATATTAAATTATCAAGCCAGAGACTAACAGTGCCCTTTGGGTCAACAGACCACTTAAGCATTTAGTTAAATTTATATTGCTTGAAAGATAATTGTAATCATACAAAATGATTCAGTTCAGTGATTCCAATGTGGTTTAAAGATAATGAATCTTTTGTATCATTCATCTTGGGAATATTAACATTATTGAGTCCTATGACTGCTAATGAGCTTTTTGCTAGGAAAAAGAATAAATTACATAGAAAGATATTATGATTGTTGTAAGCATGATATTTTAAAAACTAATTAGTATGCTTGTGAGTAAATAGCAGCATTGGAATTGACTTTTATTATAAGGAAGTTGAATATTGCAAGCATCATAATCATTTTGTGAAAATTAATCCCTTAATAAAACTAGAAAAGTTACAGAAGTTTTAAATAAAAGATAGATAGGAAGATTTTGAATGTTATCAGTAATAGGGCATATATGAAAGTATAAATGAAAAGACATACTTTATACATATGGTGTTTTATTTAGTAGAACATTGTTTAGGTAGCTTTATAATGGAAAATGGAACTCATCAGAGAAAAGCAGAGGGTCTGCTATTTATGGTAACTATAGCACTAGAAAATTTTGAAATGATCATATTAGGAAAATATAAATATGAAAACAGTTTAGTTATTTGTATGCTATTATATATTATATATTTCTGTAGAATATACATGTTTTATGTGTTATGGAAAATATATATTCTTTTCACTATCTTCATTGATTGAGATTACCTTAAGTAAGGAACAAAAATGAATAAAGGCAAACAATCTCGCGCAAGTTTGAGTTTGGAAAAGTATAATCATGCAAAACTAAGTAGAAAGATTTTGTTTTGTTAAGAATAATTTGATAGACTTTGAGTTTCTTCGAAATTGAAATGGTGTCTCTTTAACCCATGGTGAACCTAAGATTTTTTTTGCAGTCTCTGGCATAGATTAAACACTTCACAAATTATTATAAAATTAATTTTAGAAGTCAAATATAAAGAATTGAATTTGCTTTAGGTAGTATCAACAAATAACAGTATCTACTTTGTACAAGAGAGTTCATTCACTTATTCATGACCAGATAAAATTTACTAAATGTGGCGAAAATTTTTTTAATGGTAAAGATGAATGAGGTGGGAAAAAAAAGTGTTAGAGATGTAGGTGTGAGATTATACTAATTTAGTTTGTCATCCTTCCCTGTCTTACTCTCCCTGTTCCCTGTGATCATTCTCCATAAATTAGATAAAACACAGTCTCATCATAGTTTCAGACTGTGAGAAGATCTTTGCGACCATCTCCTCAGATAGGGCATTAATATCCAGAATATTTCAAAACTAACAAATAACCCAGCTAATAAATGCACAAAAATATAAACAGGTGCTTCTGAAAAGAAGAAATACAATTAGTCAACAAATGCATGAAAAATGTTCAACATCTGTAACAATCAGGGAAGTGCAAATCAAAACTATATTGCAATTTCATCTTACTTCAGTAATAATGGCAATTATCAAGACTAAAACAATAATGAGTTTTGATGAGGATGTGGGGCAAGAGGTACTTTCATAATTGTTGGTGGGACTGCAAATTAGTGCAACCACTCTGGAAAGCAGAATGGAGAGTTCTCAAAAATCTTGGAATGGAATCACCATAAGATCTAATATATCCCACTCCTAGGTATATATTCCAAAGATCTAAAATCAGCATCTTATAGTGATAAAGCCACATCAATGTTTATAGCAGCACAATTCACAATAGCCAAGCTATGGAACCAAACAAGATGCCTTTTAACAGAGGAATGGGTAAATAAAATGTGATATATATATACACAATGGAGCCATAAAGAAAAATTAAATTATGGCATATGCTAGTGAATGAATGGAATTGGAGACTCTCATGCTAAATGAAAGCAGATAAGATTCAGAAAGCCAAAGTTTGAATGTTCTCTGGTATGTGGAAGCTAGTCCAAAATAAGGGGGGGGCGGGAATAAGAGAGAAAATGAGTGAGAGAGAAAGGGAAAAAGTGGTGGTGGGGATTCCAACAAAATAGTAGAAAGACCAGTGAACTAGATGAAGGTGATTTCCATCACCTTCCATTCCCTTCCGGGAATAAAGGACACCACAAGGGAAGAACGAAGGAATGAATCTGATCTAAGTTTCCTATGTGGGTATATGAATGAACCACAGTGAGTCTCACCATTGTGTATATCCACAAGACTCTAACTAAAAAAAAAAAAAAAAGAATAAAAAAAGAGTAAATAAATAAGCAAACTAAAAGTAAATAGAAAAAATCTATCCAGTAGAGGGAAGGGAATGGCAGGGTTGGGGAGGGAAGTGAAAAGAGAAACACTGGGAACTGAATTAGAGCAAATTATATTCCATGCTTTTTCAACTATGTCAAAATGAATCCTAATGTTATGTTTAACCTTAAAGAAACAAGTTTAATAAAAGAGAAGGCAACCCTGGTAAAGTGTTCTTGAAGTGACTCCTCAAACTTTGAAATAGAGCTGGTTTGGACCTCTCTTTCATTTTACATTTGTGATTTGGTGAAAAGTTGTTTGTTCTTTCAGCAGGCTACTTTGGAACACTTACTATATTCCAAATCCAGGGGTAGTAGAGCCAGTAAGACAGAGAAGGGGAGTAACTTTGTGCTAACCTATGGTGTTTTCAAAGAAATCACCAAGATCCAGAGATGAGAATGTTTTTGGTATTTATCGAAAAGCCAGCATAGTGAGATAGTAAAAATGAGAGTGGTAAGAAGTGAAGGTGCTTACCATATGCTTTCTCTCTCATTACTGAATTTTAAATCCTTATATTGGATGTGCTTCCTTCTTTTCCCATCAAAATAACCTTATTATATCTCAGTCTATTACTCACAAAGCAAAAGAAAAGAAAGCAAAAGCAAAGAAGCAGCAAACCAACTGCAAATGAGTAAAATCTACCCACTTTGTACCAAGGTTGAGCTCTTTCCACCCCCACAAGTTTTACTACGAAATATCCACACTAGGGAAACCATTGTACAAATTTCAAAGTTAAAATCCTCATTTATTGAATTCCATTATATTTAAAACATAAAATGTTTGTTCTAAACTCATTTTCTTTGTCTAAATTAACCAGTTCTTAATATTCGGGGGATAAATGAAATTTAATCATAAGAAAATTTACAGAATTTTCATTAAAAATTTCCTGAGGTAATGTTGACAACAGGTAGAATTCCACAAAAGCCAAACAATGATAAAAAATTGACACTACTCTTATTAGTAGTAAATTAGTATTGATTTTGTGGTGAATATGTATATATAATGAAACATTTTTGTTTATAAGTGTTAACAGTTTTGTATATCAAAAACTGCATCTACTTTTCTATGTAAATGTGTGAATGATATCTCAAAACTGAAATGAAAAGCACTGAAAAATGATAAGCACATATACATGATATATGGCTTATATGTTTTCACTGGCATAGCAATTTAATTTTATTTTATATAACTTGTTTATGACATGCACTATGCATCTAGATCATATATTTTATTTAAAGAAAGTAAAGGTATCGAGGATATCCTCAAAGACACTTATTTCTTAAAGAAATTTTTGACACTAGTTTTGACTGCAAAGAAATATGAACTTGAATTGTCATATTAAGTATCAGATAAAGAGTAAAAAAATATGATATTATGCTGCTGAGTGGCAATTCAAACCTTACCAAGTGTGCGAGATAATGGAATAGATAGATGAAATGATAGGTGATAGTCAGTATAACCACAATGATGTTAGACTAAATGAGAATCTCCTGGTAAAATGACATGAAATTGTAATCATCTTTTTTCACCAAGAAAAGAAAGCTCAAGTAGCATATTAAAAAGAAGGAACAGATTCATAAACTTTTAAAATTAAATGTGTAAAATTCCTGTGTTAATATTATTTTTTGTTCTCTTTGTTAGATCTGTTCTAAAAATTACCAAATATATTTCTCTGATGCAAACAAGATTTTTTTTAAAGAATACTGAGATATATTATTTTTCTTTAGGAAGACAAATAAATAAATATAAAATAATGAAGAAAATATAATTTTAAGATGTTTTTTCTGGTTTTACCCATTCCAGGTAAGTTGACTTTTCTCTTTAGAGATTAATTCAAAGGATGAAATATTATTTTTAAATAATTACATTATTGACTAAACTGAAAAATGACATTTGGTTTTCCATGCTTATAAATTATTTGAGGAATGCATAATGCATCACTGTGCTTTTCAACATCACTAATTTTTATTCTATTATTACTTTGTAATTATAAACATTAAAGGCACAAATTTTGTTCTATAACACACTAAATAGGTTAATTATCTTAGAGAACAATACATATTTAATGCCATACAAAATAAATCTAAGATGACTTTAATTTACCACACCTTTTAAAACATCAAATTGTTTAATTTTTCAAAAAGTAATGAAAAGGAACCCAATATCATAGGGTGCTTCCTAGAAAATGCTATATTAATGAAGACAATAATAAACAGAGGAGAGTGCAGAAAGTGACAGCAAGAGTTTTTGCATTTGTATTGGATCTATTACAATAGAATTTGCAAAGGATTTGTCAAGAACACAAAGGTGAAAAAGTTGAGGGAGAGTAAGTTTACAAAGAAGTTACTATAGCTTCTGTCAGTTCTGTTTTTTAAAAATGAATACAAAATAAAAGGATGGAAAGCAACTGCTTCACCTTAAGAATTTGGCACATACTGCCTGTTTTCAGAACCTAAATATTTGATCTAGAGTGAAGTTTTGTAAATACTGTTCTTGAAGCAAATTTTAATAGGATTGATATCTAATAATTATATTGCAAGAGGTTGAGAATTTAAAGTTGCTTCAAAACATTAACTTAGAAATTTCCTCAAGTAATTAAGTATATTAAAAATTAAAATCAAAGTTAAGTAAATTTGCTGAGAGCATTTTTATTAATGATTCAAGCATCCCAACTTAATCTTCCCTACTTATTCCTATGTTGAGTAATATAAATTCTAGTTATTTTTGTTTGAAACACTATACCCCATTATTATTTATTCAATCACTTAAAATAAATAATAAAATGAAAACTACAAAAATAAAAATTTAGAATCTGGCCTCTGATTCAACTGAAGCAGGAGAAAACAATTAGTGTCTGTGATTAGATATCTAGCTTTAATACTGTTCTAATTCATAATTATTGAATGTTGAAGAATAGTCTTTTTAAGCTGACAAAAGTTGTGAGTTAATACTTTAACTTAAAATACTGTTCATTCCAAAAAATTTGAATATATTACATCTTTCAGAAGTTATTGAGTCAGGGAGTATGTTCATCATCAAGGAAAAAGAAATAGGAAAGATCCTTTCCCCACATTTTAAGTAGGGTATCATCTTTAATGCTACACATAATTAATTCTGCTGCCCAATGTCCAAAATTGATCTTATTGCTACAGAATGATGCTTCATCTAAAGATTTATTTTCTTCTTTAATTTCATAGGTGGTGATACTATCTAAATTTTACTTATTATCTCTTTTACACAAAACCATATTCAACAAATTAATCTGAGAGTTTGATTTTAAGGAAATGATGTTCTGTTCATATAAAACTATATGCTTTATTTGTACAATTGGAATTAAGTTTTAAGAAAATTTTTGTATAGCATGGAGTATATAATAACAGTGAATTATTTTACATTACTATGATCATTTCCACTCTTATGTCTATAGAGATTTAACATTATCTTCTAAAGTGGTGCAATAATTTTTAAAAAGATTTATTTTGAATCATTTCTAAACACATAGAAAATAAGAACTACATATTATTTCTTGATCTCTATTTCTCAGAGTCCATCACAATGTTATAAAAATTAACATTTTTAAACATAGTTGAAGTCACTTATTTTCTTTCTGAATTATAAGAACTCAGTATGTTACAAATATTACTTATATTTGATGTGAAATATTTCATTGTTGTTTTAGTCAGTTTTTTCACTGCTGTGACTAAAAGATCTGACCAGAACAATTTTAAAGGAGGAAAAGTTTATTTGAGTGCTCAGGGTTTCAGAGGTCTTAGTCTACATAAGTCTGACTCCATTCCTTAGGGCTACAGGTGAAGTGAAACATCATGATGGAAGAGAGTGGCAGAGGGAAGCAGCTCACATGGTGTTCAGAAAGCAGAGAAAGACTCCACTCCCCAGATATGAAACATATACCCATAGCCATGTACCCAATGAACAACTTCTTCTAGACACACCCCACCTGCCTCCAGTTACCACTCAGTTACTCCCAACAGGGATTAATCCACTGATTAGGTTAATGCTATAGCCCAATTATTTCTCCTCCAAAACTTCTTGCATTTTTTTCCCACATGTGAACTTTTGAGGGACACCACATCTAAACCATAACATTTTGCTCCTGGACCCAGAAAGCTCACATTTATTTGATATTGCAAAATATGTTTAGTCCATTCCCAAGAGACTCCATAGTCTGAAGAGTTCTGAGATTGCTCAAAGTTCAAGTCCAAAGTCTTCTCTAAGGCAAGACAATCTTGCATTTTGAGCTCCTGTAAAATTAAAAGTAATTTACAAGTATCCAATATATAATGGTACAGAGTAAACATTTCCATTCACAAAATTAGGGGCATAGAAAGAAGGGATAGGACAAAAGAAAAACCGAAACCCAGCTGGGCAAGTAAGTCCTATAGCTCCATGTCTGGCATCTGGGGCACATGGCTTCTTGATGACCTTTCCAAAGGGTTTGTGTAGCTCCACCCCTGTGACCTTTCTGTTGGCTTGTCTCTGTTCAATTCCTGCAGATTTCCAGGAGGATCTCCCCCATTACTGTCATTTCTTAATCTTGGGGGTCTCCACTGCAATTTAGGCTTCCTCCTCAAATATTCACACCTTGCCTTCTCAGTGAGTGCCTGCAGGGACTCCAACCCTGATGCACTTTTCCTGGCTTCCAGTGCCTTCCTTTGAAATTTTGGTGGAAGCTATTATGACCATTTAACTCTAGCATCCTGCATTCCTGGAGAACCTGCACCACGTGGTTGACATCAAGGTCTGCCATCATCTTGAGCAGTACCCTGGCTGCAGCAGCCTCTGAGTGTCTGTGTTTGCTGAGCATGTTGAAAAAACTTCCTAGGACCCCTTATACAAGAAGGATTCCCCAATTGTCTGTTTTCAAGAGAATTTTCACTTTTACTCCCTTGAGCCTAAGATGCGTGTGGTCTTTTCAGCACCTGAGATGCTCTCAATCCATCTTTCTTAATGTTTCTGAGCAAAGTCTTTAGTATTTCCTTAGTGGCGGTATTTTCTTTAAGAACTGCGAATTCCTTAGACCCAATTTTACTTTTGCCTTTCAAGTTTTTCAAGTATTTCTGCTCTGCTTTCTGCTCCTGATTATCACAATAACTTTGGCCAGCAGTATCCATGCCACCACCTGAGTCCTTTGCTGCCTAGAAATTTCTTCTGCCAGATTAGAAGTTCATCAGTTTTAAAATCAGACTCACAGAAAGTCCCAGGACACAGGTAAAATGCAGACTATCTTCTCAGTCAGAATATAACCCGAATAACAATTACCAATAGTGTCTTCCTTTTCCTCTAAACCCTCTTGAATGCTGTCTTCACTGTCCAGATTCCTATTGGCATTCTGGTCCTCTAAGCTCCAATCAGAATCAAACTTTAGGCTCTGCTTACAGAAACCTAAAGCATTTCCAGTTTGCTCTTCTAGACATCTCAAAATTCCTCCCACCAATTCCAGAAAGCTCAAAAACTTCTGAACCACATGGTCAGGATAGTCACAGCAACAACCCCACTTCTCAGTATCCATTTCTGTTTTACTCAGGTTTCTTCACTGCTGTGACTAAAGGACCACCTAAACAATTGTAGAGGAGGAAAAGTTTATTTGGACTCAGGGTTTCAGAAGTCTCAATCCATATATAGCCAGCTCCATTCCTCAGGGCTTCAGGAGAGGCAGGAACAACAGGCTAGAAGAGTGTGGAAAAGGGAAGCAGCTCACATGGTGATCAGGAAGCAGAGAGAGACTCCACTCTCCAGATACAAAATATTTACCCCATAGCTACACCCCTATTGAACCACTTTTTTCAGGCCACTCCCCAACTGCCTCCAGTCACAACTCAGTTAATCCCATCAGGAATTCATTCAATAATTAGGTTAATGTTATAGCCCAATCATTTCTCCTCCAAACCTTCTTGCATTTTTCTCACACATGAGATTTTGTGGGACACTATATCTAAACCATAACATTAGTCTTTGATTTATAAATAGTTATTTTTTATTTTTCAAAATAAATGTAGAGAAACAAAGATAGAAAAAGTAAGATACTCATCATATAAACACTCCACAGTTAAAAAGTTTTAGTTTCTTCTAAATTATTGAACATTTCTTTCTTTATACATATGTACATAAGTATACATACATTTAACATAATATTTCTTATGTTTTTCACTCAAAAATATTTTTGTTCAAGAGTATGAATCTATATCATTGCTTTTTAATTAAATTCATAAAAATTTATTCTAATTAGTTATACTTGACTGGAGAATGCATTTCGACACATCTTACATAAGTGGCATGTAACTTATCATTTTTCTGTTTGTATATGTAGATGTAGAATTATCAGTTGTGTAATCATATATGTACATAGGGTAATAATGTTTGGCTCATTCCACTGTTCTTCCCACTCTGACACCCCTCCCTTCCCTTCACTCCCCTCTGCTTAATCCAAAGTACCTCTAATCTTGCCTAGCCTACCCCTTGTTGTGAATTAGTATCTGCATATCAGAAAAAACATACAGCCTTTGGTTCTTGGAGATTGGTTTATTTCCCTTAGCATGATATTCTCCAATTTCAATATTTAACTGCAAATGCCATAATTTCATTCTTCTTTATGAATGAGTAATATTCCATTGTGTTATATACCACACTTTTTTTATCTATTCATCTGTTTGTTGGTTTCATATTTTAACTATTGTGAGGTGAGCTGCTATAAACATCGATGTGGCTGTGTTACTGTAATATGCTGCTTTTAAGTCATTTGGGTATAAAGCAAGGAATGGAATAGCTAGGTCAAATGAGGAGTCTCCATACTGCTTTCCATAGTGTTTGAACCAATTTGCAGTCCTACCAGCAATGTATGAGTATACCTTTTCCCCCGCATCTTTACCAACATTTATTGTTACTTGTATTCTTGATAATTGCCATTCTGATTGGTTTGTGATAAAATTTTTGGGTAGTTTTGATTTGCATTTCTCTAATTGCTAATGATTTTTATTTGTTGATTGATTGTATTTCTTTTTCTGTGAAATATCTCTTCAATTCCTTAGCCCATTTATTGATTGGGTTATTTGTTTTTTGGTGTTAAGTTTTTTTGAATTCTTTATACATCCTAGAGATTAATATTCTATCAGAGGTATAAGTGTCTTCCTCCTGTGTGGGTGAGGGAGATGGTTCCTGTTGGAGGGTTGGGCTGGCTGAGAAAAGCTATAAAATTTGTGTATCAGAAAATAAGACAAAAGGCAAGAATATCTTTAAAGCAGGGGCACGTCTGGTTGTGCCATCCAGAAGGGTCTGCCTCTAACAAAGAAGTAGCCTGTGCTTGCTTTATTTATAGTGTTACATATCAAAGGGGATCAGTCTTGGGAGAAGTGGGAGGAGTCTTGTTTTTGTGCATTTTGGTGTGGCAGGGATCTTGCAATAAATATGTAGATTGGCATTTGGCAAGCTACACTCATCTCAGGGAGGCTGTGCTTAAAACTTGAGAGGTGAGCAGGTCAGGATGCGAGCATGAAGGTGGCATGACCACCCAGGGGATTTCCACCTGCGAGTTCCCAAGACAGCAACTTTCTTGCCCGTGACTCCAACATCACTCAATTTACACACATGGTTCATAGATGGCTCTCAACACATGTGGTAAAAATTTTCTTCCATTCCGTAGGCTCTCTCTTCACATGTTGATTGTTTCCTTTGCTGAGAAGAAGCTTTTTAGTTTGAATCCATCCCGGTTATTGATTCTTGATTTTACTTCTTGTGCTTCAGGAGTTTTGTTAAGGAAATCAGTTTCTAAACTGACATGATAAAGATTTGGGCCTACTTTTTCTTTTATTAGGGCAAGGTCTCTTTCCTATTGCTTCATTCTTCAATTCACTTTGATTTGATTTTTGTGCCAGGTGAGAGATAGGGATTTAATTACACTTTTTACACATGGATTTCCAGGTTTTCCAGCACCACTTGAAGAAGAGATTATCTTTTCTTCAGTGAATGTTTTTGGTACCTTTGTCTAGTATGAGATAATTGTATTTATGTGGATTTGTCTCTGAATCTTCTGTGCTGTACCATTTCTCTACATGTCTGTTTTTGTTACTATGGCTCTCTAGTATGATTTAAGGGCTGGCATTGTGAAGCCTCTGCTTCATTTTTCATGCTAAGGATTGCTTTGGCTATTGTGGGTCTCTTATTTTTTCAAAATGAATTTCACATCATTGCTTTTAATAGGATTATAAACTTTAATTTTATTATCTAATTTCAACAGTTTTTTGGCTCAATATTTGCTTATTTTTGTACTTCCAATCTGATACTTATGAAAATATGAGTAAATACTGTTGGGGGCTGTGCCATGTGGGCTGCGCCGGGATGGTTGTTTTGATCACATTGGCAGTGAGGAGGTTGATTAATATAAGCACACCCAGGTGATTTATCATTGGCCGTATTCAATTAAGTCCACACACACAACGTATGCACAGGTGTTCCCGAGTGCTCCTGCTCGGGTCTGCTCATTTTAACCTTTGCCGTGATAGGGCAACTGGCTCCTCGCCTGATCTCAACAGGCGTGGCCCCACCCTCCGCCTCCTGGAGGGAATATAAGCAGGCAGTAGGTAGAAGGAAAGAAGAAGCAGCTAGAAGAAGCAGCTAGCAGAGAGAAGCAGCAGCTAGCAGAAAGGAGAAGCAACTAGCAGAGAAAGGAAGCAGCTAAAAGAAGCAGCTAGCAGAGAGAAGAAGCAGCTAGCAGAGAGAAGAAGCAGCTAGCAGAGAGAAGAAGCAGCAAGCAGTAAGCAGCAGGCAGCGGCAGAAGGCAGATCATAGAGCGGAGAACTGAGAACACACCTCTAGATTGCAGATCACAGAACGCATTACGCAGGACGCATCACTAAGAAGCACCTCAGATAGCACCTTATACACACCTTTAGCATGCACCTTTAGTTCACAGGATGCAGGACGCACCTCTAAGAAGAAGCAGCAGAACTCTAAGAAGAAGTAGATCTCTGATACGCATAGAAGCCTGTCTTTCTCTAAAACTTTCTCTATAAGCAAAGCCTATCTTTCTCTCAAAGCCTTTCTTCCTCTAAAATCAAGCAAGCTTCTTTTCATCTATAGGCTAGAGAATAAGCAAACAAGCAAGGAAGCAGCATAGGAATAGAAGTACTTTATTTCCAGTCCACCTCCGAAAAATACCCGCACAATTGTTGCTGCAGGTGTTAACAAATATCCGCGGGATTGTTGACATGGGAGGCGACAAAATACCTCTGTGTCCAATTATTTTTTGAATAATATTCCTAAAATTTTAATCAAAGCTAAGGTAAAACATGTTTTGCTTGACATTTTATTTTTAATTTTTCTCATGATGACGGTTTGCATTTTTATTTCTTTCATTTTTGTATTCCTTTTCATTTTTCTGATAGTACCCTTATTGTCCTTATTGCAATAGAATTTTTATTTTATTTAATTCATTGACTTATTTATTTGCAGCAGGGTCTCACTGTGTTTCCCATGTTGGTTTTTAATTCTTGGATTCAAGTGTTGCTCATTCCTAAACCTCCCAAATAGTCGACACTATGAGCATGCATCATGTCCAACTTTAATATATTTTATTTTAAAATGAATTGCATTATAATAGTCATTAAAGATCATATTTACATTTTTTTCAATATTTTATTATAAAAATTTCAAACTTATCAAAGTTAAAGTTATTTTACAATGAACAATGCTGATTTACCATGTGAATTTTTCTATTGACATCTTTTTAAATTGTGGCACAGATCAGTCCATTTATCCTTCACCCCACCCATACACCAGTCTATGTAATTTCTGGATGGCATTTTGAATACATCACAGAAATTAGTATATTTCCTTTAAATATTTTATTATTAATATCATTATCTAGCATTCATATTTGTTTGTTTTTCTTTTAAGGTAAATTTACATACAATTAAATCCACTGACCTTAAGTGTACACACAGGATTGAAGAAATGGCATCAACCTTTGTTTTTCATGTCTTTACTTTTAGTTTTTAAAAATTCTTCATGAGTTGCCATATGATTTTTTAAAAAAATACATAATTTATTGAGCGAATTTTCATTTTCATGTTTTCTGTCCTTTGAGTCTATGATAGAATGATTGCATAGCAAGACCATAAAACAGTTTATTATTAGGTTTCTGGTAACTTTAAATCAAGGGTGACCGTAGGTTGAATGGAATCCTTCTAGTTTTCTTGCTAAGCTAAGGAATATAAACAATAATTACCATTAACGACTCCCTCCTGTATTCTAAAATCAATGTAAAACAGACACATTGTTCATGACTATTAACCAAAAGCTGAAACAGGTCTAATAAATCTATGTAAGAGAAAACCAGAATTTTGCTCTTATTCATTGAAGAGGAGATTTTAAGTCTCATTTGTTTTTTCCTCCTCTCTCTTTCTTAAAATGTACCATTTGAAATTAAATTACATGTGCCAGAACAAAAAATGTTATTTTAGGACACATTTAAAAGCTGAACAAGCATAAAGTTTATAAGTAATATTCTGTATGATAGTTTTTTTTTAATTGCTGTTTGCAATAAAATATACATAGATAGTTTTACATTAGAAGAGAACTGAAACTGCACATGCATACACACAACTCCCACAACCTGACTATACAATTTTATTTCATTTGTATTTCAGGTTGTATTCACAAACATTTCTGAAGAAAAATATATAGTCTAAATTTTTATGTTTTATTTGGAAGATTTTTGTAAAATGCTCATTAAAGAGTCCTGAGGTTTAGGAAAAACAGGTAACAAAAACTCAATTTAAATTAAAAAGAACAAAATGATCTTTATACAGAAATATACACTTTTACATGTGAGTTGTTAAAATATTTCTAGTAAACACAACCAACCTATATTATTTTCATTTCAACATAAATTATATTCTCAAAGAATATTAATAGGCAGTATGATGAAAACACTTTTTCACAGGAAAGATGCTGCAAGCAATTTGTTAAAGAGAATTATATTCATTCACCAGTGTTCAGGGTTCAAACCTAAAGAGATACTATCCTAGTTGCCAGAAGACCATTACTTTTCTCAAATCTTCACTACCCTCTGAATCCTTTTGTTGACCTCTCATTCCTTTGTGGTCATCTTCTCATAGATGCACTGAGATTCCTGTAACCATGTATTTCATGCATTCATTCATATTTCTGTATCTTTATAAGATCCTTTAAGACCTGAAGTATAAAGTATTGAAATGTTCAGTTTTTAGAATTTCTAAATATCAAATGTTACTTAAAATCTTTAAATGAATAGGTGACAAATACAAGGATAAAAGAAAGAGTTCTTTAGTGTACATAAATTAAATCAATCCACAGCTTTTGATTCCAGTTATTACTAAATCAAAGTCATTTCCTGCCTAACTTGCATTACAGATTGTAAGAATTCTCCTACTCTACCTTAATCATTCTTCAGATAATCTGAATACAGTGAAGGTTATATAAAGACAAAGTGTACGTATAAAATAGGATTGTTCTTGACAAACTGAGAAGTGTTATTGTTTCAAAGATGTTTTCCTATTTCTTCCTTATAAGGAGCTACACCCTTACTATGTAGCACATCATCTAGTTCAAATATCACAACCTGCACTTGACCTGTTGCCTATGTGTTGATTAGTTTACTGTCTACTTACCTGTAGACTATACATTTCATGGGATATTACCTTTCTAGTCTGTGTAGGCAATTCCATGAACATAAGTATGACAGGAGCCAAAGTTTCAGAACATTTTTGTTTATTTACGAATTATTCCCTTATAGAACATTATGTGGCACATTGTAGAAGCTCAACAAATATTTGTTGAAAGAATAAGAATATTTTTACATACAACCTGGCATATGGTACATAGGGAGAATATATTCATTGCATTATAAATTATCTTGCTCATTTATGATTAGGTATATAAAGACAACTTTTCAAATTCAGTAAACAAATAAATGTCATGAGTGAAACATGTTTCAGTTATAGCACATTTTCAACATGACTTACATGTTTTATATACATGTATTATGTCTCTACTATAGTGCATATGTTTAACACAATTAAAACACATAATAAATTTCAGGTGTCATTAATGATCAGACCTTTTCCTAACTTTAATAGAAGTTTTATATTTTATTAGTGAAATTACTTTTGTATAAATCATTTTGAATCATTGACTTTCTATTTAAGTTCACATTTTAGGAGTAACAGAAAAAATAAAACAAGATGTTTTTAAATTGTTAAACTTTCCCAAGGAAGATGTAATTATATCCTTTAAAAATATACATTCAATTTGATAACAAAATTATGCACCCACACAGACCAATGAAATTTAGACAATTGTTTTTGTTATATTTTGTTTCATAGTCTGTAACAACAGAGCTATTGCTATTTTCTTCATGTCAACATTATTTAACCACTCTGAAAGCAAAATGCAGCATTTCTGTAGGTGTTTGTGTTTAATTAACTAATTTTTTAAAGTTAATTTCATGTTTGGATATTTATATATCAGAAGGTTGAAAACTGCCACTATATCCCACACTTCTATGTTCTCAATGTTTGAAATGTTATTGTTAATTGTCAAACAAGTAAAAAAGCCTCATTCTTGACATTGAACCACATGTTCACTTCTTGAAGTCAGCTCTAGTTTTACGAATCTGTGTTTCAAGAAAGATTAACAACCAATTCTATTTTTATTGCATGGAGAAATCCATTTTAAGCTATTATTCCATCTTAGATCTCAAGTATTTGATAGATTCTCGGAGAAAAAATGGTTAATAATGTCTCCTGGATAAAATTAACATCTATCAAATGCATCGACTCAGCCCATTTCTTATTATTTTGAGATATTATCAAAAAATGCAATAAGATACAGAGAACAAACTATTCTCCTATTGGTACTAGCATATCTATGAAAAAAGAAGCATGATTGACTGTAGTCATGGAGATCCAGACAACTGTATGCAGACTGATTGGAGAATTTTATATATTGATTCATAATCCTGATCTCATTTGCTATCTTTGTACAGATTTTTAAGGTATTCAGTGTTACTGTTATCATTTTTGCCAAACCAGAAAGCAGGACACGGAAGAACAATTATTAAGTTAAAATTAATTGTGAATTGAACTTAATGTTAAATCTTGTTGTACTTAGACCATGTTTAAAAAGAGAGCATCAATAAATTTGCCATCAAACATTGTAAGTGCTATTATGTAAACTGACAAATTTTAACTTCAGGTATCAATTCATAACATTTGATTTACTTAATTTCAACATTCATGATAAGCAACTGGTGTTTAGATATGTTTTTATTCTATTATATGTAAATGAAGAAGTTCTGAAAAGAAATGCCACATTCTTAACTATACATCAATATTTGATATTAATATTATTAGCTAATATTAATATTATAGTTAATATTATTAACTATACATGATATTCTTAACTATACATAAATATTTAAATTTCAATATCATTGATATTATTTTCTTTGCAAAACAAATATTCTGATGATTTACTAGAAAGGAGAAAAGTAATTTTATGGGACATTCTATGAAGGCAGACAGTACTATTAATACACTTATCATTATTATTTTTCTTAATATCTAATTACTTGTTTGATATATCTTTATTTTTATCAAAAACATGTTCTAGGAACAAATTTCATACACATAATACAATTCTTAAATACTAATAAAATTTATTCTTTTATTTTGAAATTAGAAGCAAACATTCAACATGACTCTTTTAATGGTAGAAGCAATGTGCCTATTTTCTGTTCTGGATAGGAATTTTGTTGAGCCACAGGCAAAAATCTAAATTCCCAGGAAGTTGAATTTTACAAGCTTGGAGGACTAATGCACTTTTGTCATTTATGTTTCTGAGAAGGAACCCTGTGCTCTTTATTGTATGGTGTTCATCTTCTTGAGAAGAGGGGTGGTGGTATGGCAAAGATAAATTCCACAAGCAATACAGTGATAAAGCTACAGATAATACAGAAGAGTTGGCATTTAGTTTAAACAATATAAGAAGATAAGAGCCATCAATATCCATGAGGTATGTTAGACACAATGAAGGAACAAAAGTGAGCCAAAAACTCTTGCCAAGAGTCCAAGACAAGGATCCTCTAACAGCTCTACTAGAATCACCAGGTGATTGACTATATTTACTGGTAGTGCAATATCAGGGCAAAAAGCTTTAAGTTACAGTTTTTTCTTTTTGGTTCCAGAGCAAAGAGGATTATGAACACAATGTAGTGTGTATGAAATTTCTTGCACAAAGGTTTGAGAATAACCAAGACACTAGCTGAAGAAAATGAGGTCATAGTCAAACCTCACAGTGGGAGCTGAAGTGAAGCCAGTGGAGCCCATAATAACTCCTATGGTCCTTCTAAACTGAGCCATGTGCACTGGATACAGAATCCACAGTTATTACCAGCAGATATCAATAACACTAGTCTCAGGTTATCACTTTGGGAACCACAGGAAACTGTAGCTACAGCATTCAAAGACACTATTGTTTACTTTTTACCTGCACCACCAGGCCACGTTTTTTTTTATATTGTTCATGCCCTCCTCCACCACATGAATAGACAGTATCTTAGGATGATAAACAGAAGGAAGGCCAGGATATCTGAGAGACTCAATATTTTAACATGGAGATGCTAAACATACAGGATTAATTTTTTACTTAAAAAGGAATTTATGTTGTTTTTAATGCTGCACAATGGAACCTTCAAAATTAAATAGAAACATATAATACTTATATTTTTCTGAGTTTCTAAGTAGCAATATAAGCCAATATTTTAAGCTTACTGAAAGAAGGAAGAGTTTGAGTCATTAAGTCCACAGTAATTGAGCAAGGAACAGGGTCATCTATAGTTCGGTGATGTAACAGAGCATGCTAGACCTGGTGAGTGGGATAGCAGCATGGAGAACATAACACCAGTGCATGTTTTGGATGAGCAAAGAGAAAAAAAAATCTGTGCACAAGCTCAAATATAGAGAAATAAAGAAAAGAAGTAGTCTCTGAATTCATGTGTTTCCAAATGGAGAATCTAGAAGATGTATCACTCAATGTAAGCAATAACCCTAACATTCACACTATTTTTGTCTCCTTTTATAGTTGTGGAGAAATAGGGTACAGAGGTTAAGTAATTAACTCAAGGTCACAGAGCTAAAATCTGAACCAGGTAGTTTGGCTCCAGACACCACATCTGAGCTACCACACAATTATTTCCCTTAGTCCAGATCTTCATTCACTTTTGTCAATGCAGTGGGAATCCTGTAATTTAGGTAAGAATGGATATAATTTAGGAAAAAGATTTCTGAGAAAGAGTCAATATGTAAAATATCTTTGGATTTGGTATATATGTAAACTACATAAAGATCAAAGTAAGTAATTAGCATATCCAACCCCTCATGCATTTATCATTTCCTTGTGGTTAAAACATTCAAACACCTATCTCTGGGTATTTTGGAATGTACATTATATTGTTAAGCAGTCACCTTATTGTAACATAGAACACTAAAACACTAGATCTTCTTCCTCTTATTATAGATTTATATCCATTATTTACATGCTATTATGTATCAGCAAAATATTTATAAATTAAGATAAATTAGAATTTTGGGGAAAGGTTTTTTTTTTTTTTTTTTTTTTTTTTTTAATGGTTAAATTTACCATATGACCCAGCCATTCAATTCCTAGGTATATATCCAAAAAGAAATGAATGACTCTACAAGAACAGCACTGGTGGTAGAGCAGATATTCTTTTCTATGTCTGAAGTATTTAGACACAAAAAAGGATGATGTAAATAAGTAAATGAAATGTAAACATAAAAGAGTCTCTGAAACAAAGTATGCTGCTTATTTGAGTAACCAGGTATATATAAATTATGTTTTGATGAGTTATTTTGATCTGCCTGTTGTAAGAATCAAATCAATGCAAGAATTACATAGCTACTTGGTTCATATATTCTGATCGGCTCTAATCCAGGGAATGCTGGACGGTTAAAAATAATTTTGTTTATGACATCGAATTGTACTTTCCAGAAGTAGCCTAAAATTATTTTCTATCCCCAACTTAGTAAAATTCTAAACTCACATGAGATAGTATGTCAGTGTTTCTTAGAAGAGACTAGAAGGAATTTTTTAAATACCAAGAAAGAATAGATGTTTTCTGGGTCTCTTTTATAGCAGAAATCTAAGACCGTGATACTCTGACCAAAGTAAGGGATAGGGTTGGGGATGCAGCTCAGTGGCAGAGCCCTTGTTTCACATGCTTGAGATTGTGGGTTCAACCTCCTGCACCACAGAGAAAATTTTAAAAATAAAAATAAAAACAGGAATTGAGATAGTAAAACTGTTTCACACTTGGCAGCGGGGCCATAGACAACTTGGTTTGCTAAACTTTATGATTATTTGAGTAGCTTGCACCTGGAACAAAAGCTGCACAGACACTAACCTTCTGGGACATAAAGAAAGTCTTGGATAACGTTGGTGTCAACACTAATCAACTCAGCCCCGAGACTTCTAAAGTGATTTGAGGATTGAAATGTGGTTAGAAGGATTATGAGAGGCCCCAGTTGCCATTAAGATTGAAGAAAAAGGAGTGAGATAGAGGTAAAGAGTTAGGATTAAGTCAGGATCCAGGGACATACCTCTGGTTTTTGAGGCCCAAGGACTAAGGAAAGAATGCCTTGAATGTGTTATCAATGTTCCTGCTCCACAAGCATACTCTCTAGGTCCATAGAAATGAGCCTTTAAGTGAGTGCAAACTCTCCTGTATGGATTCTCAGGGTATTTTTAATTCTTACACTAGCTCACACTCAATTTTTATCAATTCATTAAAAATGGTGGCTGAAGTGTCTTGCCATTTTGTGCTCTGTTTCTATTTTTCTCTTATGTTCTGCCTGCAAGAAGAAATCAGATACCCTGTCTCATCTCTACTTATAAGCATCTATATTTTGCTGTGCTGCTGGACCTATGACCTAAGCTCTCTGGTGGGTTCAATTAAAGTTTTGATTGTACAGATTATTCAGTTTTTAAAACTTTTGTTACATTGGGAGTACCCTTCTTTCCATTTTTCTATATAATAACCATAAGGTGGAAGAACCTTCATATTGCCTTTGACATTGAAAAAACTGTATAATATATAATGAAGATCAAATTTAATTCTAGTCAAACATGGATAAAATATACATGGTTTTGGGCCAGATTGTTAATTAAAATTTACTATAGCACTTTGGAATTTAAATATAGTCACTCAGATTTTCTCTGAGTTTCAGAGACTTCCTCTATTTGATTCAAAATGGAGCAATTTACATAGCATTTTACTTATTTTCTTGGCATTTAACACTATTAGTTGGTTCTTTATATGGACACTTTTCAAAATATTAAAAGTGACTAATGCGTATATAGATAATCTTTAATAAATTCATACAAACTAACTCTTCACTATTAACTACAAAGTTAAAATAGCTTTTGGTGAAATAATCATTCTCTGAAGCAAGATTACATTTGATAACAATATATGGATACAGCTGATTTTTCTGACTTACGTTGTTTGAAGTCTATCTATCTGTCTATTAGTCAGTAATTTGCTACTAAAAGCCAGCTCAGTCAGATATGAGCTAAGTGCTGGAATGCACTAGGGGTAGTCAAATGTATCTCCTCCCTCTTGAAACTCTCTGTGAGTTCCTTCAATTATGACACTTGAGAGTCTTCACAGTTTGTTGTTCACAGAACATTATTATGGAAGAGTAACTGTTTAACCTTTTACAAAAAATTCACAATGTTCATATGAAGGTAGGAAATGCTTCTTATTTCCTCCATCTTTGATATTAGCTGCATGTATTAGTTGCTCAAAACACAAAGGAGTGCTAAAATTGTTAAACCTGTCTCACTCAGTGTTTTTATCAAACTTATTTGAACAAGAATCATTTCTCAATATATCATATCTACTTACATCTTAGTATGCAAAATACCAGTTTGGGCTACATAATGTTCATATGTGTTATTGCATTTATAACTTCCACTCCTTTGTGAATCTGAATCAAATTTAAGTTGCTTTTATTCTCTAGAATCTCTCTCTGCTGAAAGCAGAACTCATCGCTCTAATGGTGTTCTTGAAGAACTATCAATCCCCTAATTAGAGACTGTACCTAATAGAACTACTGAAACAAAAATCCTATCATCCTACTAAATAGTGGATAGTTAATAAATGCTCTCATCCATATCAGTTTAATGACGAAATTACTTTAACAAATATTTCTAGAGGGTTAAAGAAGAAGGAAAAAAATGTTATGCATTCTGTAGTTTTATTATAAGCCAACTGACATATTTAGCCCTTCTCAGGAGAATTATCAAGCAGCATGTAAAAAATCTTCTGTTATTTAATCCTGGAATATGCTATAAAGAAATGACTTTGTGAGAAAAGCAGCACTAAACATCAAAACGTACAATTTAAAATGTCTACTCCTCTCATTTTTTTTTTTTAGGGGACATGTGTGTTGTTGACCACTTTTTATTATCTGTGTGTATGGGATATTTACATAAAAGTCAAATTTTAGCCAAAAGTCAGTGAAACGGACCTAACCATTCTTCTGTTCTAGGTGCATACATTCCCATCTAATGAAGTTTATGCTGTGGCTCCCCAAATAAGTTTTACACATATCACATAGCAAAACATACTACAGTAACAAAGTCACATCAATGTTTATAGCAGCTCAGTTCCCAATAGCTAGATTGTGAAACCAACCTAGATGCCCTTCAACAGATGAATGGATTAAAAAAATGTGGTATATGTACACAATAGAATATTATTCAGCCATAAAGATGTATAATATTATCACATTTGCAAATAAATGGAATTGGAGAACATCATGCTAAGTGAAATAAACCAATCCCAAAAAACCAAAGGACGAATGTTTGCCCTGATAAGTGGAGAATGATATATAATGGGGGTGTGGGGTGTGGGAATTGAGGGAAGAATGGAGGAACTTTAGATTATGAATGAAAAATGGTGGAGTGAGACAGACATCATTACCCTATGTACATGTATGATTACACAAATGGTATGAATCTACATTGTGTACAACCATAGAAACGAAATGATGTACCCCATTTGTGTACAATGAATCAAAATGCAGTCTGTAAAAAATTAGAAAATAAATAAATAATTAAATTTAAAAAAAACATAAAAACGACTATTTATATTAAAGTCTTTTTATCACACAGCTTCTGAGTTATGTTCATCTGGCTCAAGTTGGCTCAGGAAGTTAACCAATCTATTGGTCCCAGTCAGCTCAAGGCTTAACGATGAGATGATCCACTCTAACAGAGCTGACTGATGCAGGCTTTGAAAGATCCTCTTCCAAACCCACTAAAGTGACTATATGGAGCCCTCAGGTTTCCCTGGTTTTTGAGGAGACATGTCATTTCTCCCTCCTCACAGAAACTGCTTTCAATCTGGTTTCCTATTCCTTCTGGAGAGGTTATAGAAAGAGAAGGCAAGACTATGTCCCTATGAACGAAGTCACAATCTTTTATAAACTGTCTTCAAAAGAAAGATCCCACTATTTATGATGCATTCCATTCATTAAAAGCAGATATCTATATCCAGCCTAGACCCAATGGGAGGGAAATACTCCATGTTAGGAATACCAAGAGGCAGCAATAATTGCAGGCTACTTTAGAAGCTGTCTACCACACATATATTCTTTCTGTATTTAATGAAAAGACAATTGTACTCAATTTTAGATTAATCATTTTTCTTTCTTATGTTTCTAAATAGATGAACTGTTATAATTCAAAAACACATATTTGTTTTCAGAACTTCAAACAGAGATTAAATAAAATCACAAGGAAAGAAAAGGCAAATGCCGATAAGTAAAATCAAGTGATGCAATCAAATTCAAGACATCAACATATAAAATTTTATTTAACATGTAATAAGGGACCATTGTTTAAGAAAATCTTTGTCAAATTCTGTGCATGATACAAAATAATGAAGAAACAGGCTATGATGCTAAATGTGGGTTTAAATTCAGACTCCTCTGCTTATTGTTTGTGTGACTCAAATAAGTTTCCCATCTCACAGGGCTTTGTGAGAATAAACTGGTATGAAAATAAAATAAAGTACATATGACCATACAGTATGTAAAGTTCTTAACAAAATGCTTAGCACATGTAATTCCATGATAAATAACAAAAATAATAGCGAACATAATGATAGTATTTAACAATAATCTAAAACTTGTCAGGAACTGTACTAAGTCCTTTGTGACTATTAACCTGTATTATTATTAGTCAAGCAGTGTAATGTACTGGATTTATAACATGGCCATGTTGTTTAATAGCTAGGTGGTTGTAGGCAAGTTATTTGATGCCATGGTTTAGATATTAGGTGTCCTCTAAAAACTCATGTGTGAAACAACGCAAGAAGGTTTAGAGGAGAAATGACTGAGTTATGAGATCCTTGATCCCATCAGTGAATACATCCCTTGGTGGGATTACATGAGTGGAAACTGAAGGCAAGTAGGGTGTGGCTGGAGAAGGTGGTTGAGTGGGTGTGTGTCTTTGGGGTGCATATTTTGTATTTGGCAATTGGAGTCTCTCTCTGCTGCCAGATCAGCATATGAGCCGTTTCCTTCACACTTTTCTCCCATGATGTTTTGCCTCACCTCGAGTACTGAGGAATGGGCCCTGTGGTCTATGTATTGAGATTTCTGAAACCACGAGCCCCCAAATAAACTTTTCCTCCTCTATATTTCTTCTACTCAGGTCTTTAGTCACAGTAGTGAAAAAGCTGATTGAAACATTTGACTTCCTCTATGACACATGAGGATAACAATTATGCTATGAGGAGTCAACTTCCTAAAAGTTCATGGAAAACTACCAGTATGTTCTAAATATTAATTGTTTTTATGTAAAATATTATTTTAATCATAAAGTAATCATGATACTTGACAAAACACTTTATCAAAGAGAAGGCCAAAACTTAATCAGGGTTTCCACATATGAGAAAAAACATGTGACACTTGTTTGAGTTTGACATTTTTGTTTGTTTGGTACTCAGGATTGAATACAGGGGAATTTTCCCATTGAGCATCCCCCCAGTCTTTTTTATATTTCGTTTTGAGACAAGAGTCTTGCTAAGATGCCCAGGGTATCACTAAGTTGCTGATGCTGACCTCAGATTTGCAGTCCTCCTGACTCAGCCTGCTGAGTCACCGGGATTATATGCATGCAACCCAGTGCCTGGCTATAGTCTGGTTTATTTTGTTTAAGCTGATTCTTTCCAGTTGGATCCATTTTCTTGCAGGTGAAATAATCTCATTCTTTTTAATGGTCAAATAAAACTCCATTGTGTATATATACCACATTTTCTATATCCATCCATCTCTTGATGGTCACTTAATGCTGATTCCATGGGTATCAGGGAGTGAAACTGATCAAATTATGTTATATGTGTTTACTAATATGCCACATGGAATATCTTCCAGCAATGAGAGTACCCACTGTGCAAAACTGACCAGACCTTAGGACATAAAGGCACAAGGTTAGAATTATGAAGAAGTGTCACAAACTGCCTAGCACTGGAATTTTATGAGTAATGGAGATGAAACAAGGTTAGAAATGCACAGAATCCATTATTAGTCACTAAAGAATTCTTCCAAATCTTACAGGTCATATATGCAAGAAGTTTGATAGAAGTTATCTTGAATTGTAAAGCAATTCTGATAGTTTTCATGAAATTATCACTAAATTGTAAAGATGAAGAAAAGCTTTCTAGACTGCCTTTTATAAAAAATAAAAAAAAAAATTACTCAGAGGGAAAAACCAATAATTTTTCCATACTTTCATTAGAAATTATATAATTATTGGCATTTGAGGTAAAGGATGTAGGGAAAAGTATTACAGATGTAAAGCAGGTAGTTAATTGAAATATGTTATTTTTGAATTGTATCATCTTATGCTATTTATCAGTTTCTATTTTTCTCATTTTAAATAAATTTTCATCTCTGTTCCTTAAAAAAACCCAAAAGTTAATAATATTTTAATATGGAACAATGCTATATAGTTGAAATTACATTATTATTATGTTTTGAGAGACTAGTCCTAAAATGTTACTTTGAATTTAGAAGTATTTTAAAATAAATTTCTAATTTATTAATAACATATACATAATAAATGTACAAATAACCTTTATCTGATATCTGTGGGTAGAATTAAGAAATGATGTCTTGGTGTCTAGGGAAATATATGAAATTTCCTATAGGAAAATTTTCTAGACACAAGCTACTTATTTCTTCTTACTGTTTCTATATTGTTTCCAATTTTCAGAATGTCATATGGTTGAAATCATATCAGCACATTTAAGTTAATCATATGGGATTAAAGCCCCTCTATGTCTTTTTGTGTATTAGCTGCTCGTTTTTTTCATTAATGAATAATGTTTCATTTTGTGAATACAACACGGTGTATTTCTAGATTCACCTATTTGAATGAATCTTGCTGGCTTCTCTTTTGGCAATTATGAATACACCTATAAATATTCATACATAGCTTTTTGTGGGGACAGAAATTTTCTACTTTTTTGGGCAAATGCCAAAAAGCACATTGCTGGATCATGTCGTAAAAGTATGTTTACTTTTATAAGAAACTGTTAAACTACCTTCTCCAGAAACAATGCCATTTTGCATTGTCACCAATGAATGAAAGTTCCTATTGCTCCATATTCTAGCCAACAGAAAAATGGAATTTTAATAAGCAGGATTCAGAAGTATAATCTAGTTAAAGAGTGCAACAAAGTTTGAATTTTTAAGATAGAAAACCTTGGCATACACTTTGCAGAAGGAAAAAGCTATGTAGCATGACATTTGAACGTTGTGCTTAGTGAGGAGAAACAGAATCAGATTTGCCAGATGCAATTTTAGCAGATATTAGTCTTGCTGTCTGCAATCTAGTCCCTCCTTCCTTTAGTAGAACACTTAATTTTCCATCTAAGGAAGCATGCTTTTTCAGACTATGTTCAGAAGGTGAGACTGGTCCATGTGTCTCCCTGAGTTGAATTTAGTCTATCCAGAATATTGTCTAACCTAAAACAGATTTTCAGAGCACTTCCTGGGGATTACCAGCATCAGCATCTCCTGGGAATTTGTTAAAAATGCAAGCGCTCAGATCCCTGTTCAACCTCCCAAACCAGAAACTCTATCAATGGGGTCCAGAAATGTGTGCTTTTACAAGCTCCTGAGGTGATTTTGATAACTGCTAAATTTAAAAATGAATGACTTAAAACATAACCTTTTAGGGAAAACTCCTGAAAATTGTGATTATTCAAGTCATCATAGTTACTTTGAAAAGAGTATGCAAATCAGAAACACATGGAGAACTTTTCAAACTAGAATAAACATGGCTCCATTTGATTACAGCTTAAGTGTTAAAAGTTGGGACCTCAGGTTTCATTAATTCAGTAGCTCTGAGGTGATTTTTAATATGTAGCAGCCTTGAAAACCATATACCTAAGAGCTAGATTTGAACTCTTAGTATCAGATTCATGTAGAGGAGCAGAAAGAAAAAAAATGAATAGGAGACAGAGAAATAATAAAACATTGCAGAGAAAAATTTGCCAATTATTTATAAGATAAATATTTTTATAATATTTTTATTTCTGATGAGTTTGGATCATTTTTTCATTTGTGTTTAACAAATATCCTACACCACTTCAACAAGTGAAGATAATGGAATAGTAGTTTGCTATTTAAAATGGAATGTGAAAGGGTAGATGACATTAATCTCTTGTGTATTAAAAATAAAGAAAAGAAATGAAGGATTCACTGAACTGTTTAAATAACTCGTGGTCTCTTTGAGAACACTTAGGGGTAATATTTCACTGAAATATATTTATATGTTATCTTCAACATTGACTCTTCTTTGGAGTTACTAGAGACAGGAGGCAGAATTTAGACTCAATTTAATGCTGTTATACATAATGCTCTTTGTGGTAGATAAGGGTGCTACCTAAAGAAGTCAGAGAGGGTAAATAAAGCTAATGTTACATTCACAAATTTTAACTATAACCATTGCATAAGTGTTAAATGACAATAGGGAAGGAGTTTTTAGTAAAATCAGTTATTATTTCACTTTTTGCTTGTGTTTAATGCAATTAATTGGTATTGCAGCATAGAAAGACCTCGGGTATTTCAGTTAATCAGAAATGGATTCGTGATTACAACTATAGTTTCCTCATCTAAATGAGGATGGCAGTGTTTTACCTCTTTAGATGACTTGAAATAGCACGTCAATCAGCTTTCCTTTGCTTGCTGATGATAAGTATTGTGATTATTACTATTATTTTCATCTTGTATTTCAATAAATAATATGCACTATACAGGAAATTTAAAGCTCGGTATTAAAATGTCTAGTTTCCTAAGAGTTACTTGATGTGAAATAGTAAAACTCAAAATAATTAGATTGTAGTAAATTTGCATATTTCTTATATTCATTCACTGGATAATTTATTAATAATTATAAACACATAAAGTTAGATCATACACTATGTTATGATCTGAACTTCCAACTTAACTAAAACCCATGTTAATCAATTAAATTGACTACCTTTCACCTGAACCCTTGAATGTTACCACAATAAATATCAATACCTTTATTAAGTTAGGAAAATGAGCAATTTTGGAAAACTTTTCGATTAATTCTGAAATATAAAAGCTATAATATAAGAATATGTTTTCTATAATGAGCAAAATTATGAGAATATGCAAACCACATAATTATAAAACATTTTTCATATATTATGAAATATGATGAGTAATATAAGTTAATGTTAGGATGATTAAAAAATTGATAAAATTTTTCTGGTCATTATTATAAGGAACATATCCTTTTCAAAATGCTTAAATGTGAAGTAATGAAATGATTTATTATATTCTTTTATGTACCTACTATGTGCTCATCAGAGCACTGTATTTGCTTGTAACTGAAGGTATTTCACCAATGAGAAAACATGATGCTTACCTTTATGTACCTGTTGAATTACTGGTGGGTATAGGAATTTTTTTAAAAAAAATATACACATAATTGCATTTTCAATAGTCTTAAGAATGCAAAGTGATAAGAATGTGAAGTAGGAGAGAGGGTGTAATTCCTGGACCTAACCTAGACACCACTGAGAATTTTTCAACACAAAGGGATACTTCAGGTTAGATCTGGAGAATGGATAGTACATAACCAGGTTAAAAGTTTTTTCAGGATAAAGTATATTTCAGAAAAAGGTAACTTTACATATATCTAATGTGTGGGAGGATACAATCCAAGAAGATAAACTAGAAAGCTCAGAAGGTCTTTTTTCATTATCCAGAGTTCCAGAAAAGCAACCCAGTGATTTAGACTAAAGAGGCAAGAAAATAAAACAAAAATATGAGTTGGAGAAAGAAAGACAGAGGAATGAGAGAGGACCAAAGATTGTTTAGAACTCCAGAATGGTTTGCGTTCTTCTAACTATAGGAGTAGGAGTTCTCAGGAATGCATAATGAATCTGGAACTCAGGTTAAGACTTGGATCAAGCTGTCTTCGACTCACTCTAATCCCAGGGACACTCTCAACTTGATCCCCCACATTATGGAAGGCATAAGAGTGAGGAAAACATATAGTGAGGTGAATAAATAGTAATTAGGAGCAGGACCACATGGGTCATGTTATTTCCATCTCATGGGGAAATCTGGGGAGGGAAAGGTTGAAAAATGTGAAATAGCAAAGAATGACACTAGGAAAGGAGTTCTGACATATGTATTAACAGTGACCTCGATACTTGCTCTCACACTTGTTCAATTCAATGGAAACAAGTTACATTGGCACCAAGCCACAGTGTTTCTCTTGTTGCTGTCTGAAAAGAAAGATTAGAAATAAGGGTTCACATTTTTTAAAAAAAGTTGTGGGTATTCATTTTATGGTAAATTGCATGAAGACTGAGAACACTGTAGATTTGAGTATTGAACATCCACCAGGACGTCAATTAGGGAGATAATATCCTGATTGAGGAAGGATCTGGTTGTATTCAAGGAATAATAATATGAATAAACTGTTGTGGGAATAAAGTGAGAACTAAGGAGGTTTAAGGAAAATAAGACCGGAGAAAAAGGCAAAGGCAAGTTCATGACCAACTTTCCATGTTCAAAACTTGGCATTATTTTAATTAAAATAGGCAAATAGTGAAGATTTTAAAGAGGAGACAAACATTAAATTTTCATTCTTTAGGTTAAACTGTGGCTATAGTGTATGTTTGGAAATGTATACATGGATTCCGATAATTATTGCAGAAAACAGGTGAGAAATTGTGATGGTTTACACTATGGTGATCATGGTGTAGGTTAAAAGAAAGTGGCAGGTTCAGAATAGATTTGGAAAATATGCTTGACAAGACTGAAGGGAGAAAAATGAGTTTTGTATGATTTGTCGTTGTATAAATTAGAACAGCCCCTGACAAGAACAAGGGGAGAAAAAAAGATTGCTCTGTGATTTGTAATTGCATAAATCAAGGTGGGCAAAGTTTACTTGGGTAAAAATACAACACAGCCTTTCTGGCTGACAGGTTTATGTCTGTTCCTGGCAGGAGGGGATTCTGCTTCAGGTTGATAGAGGTTCTACCATCTGCAACACATTGCTTCCTTGGTTGCTATCTCAGTACAAGAACTTACTAGATTTCATGCTGTCTCTTGTTTTACTTTGCCTAGAGTTGACACTCATCTTGTTTGTCTGTGACCCTTTGGTCAGAATCATTTTCATGACCTTGCTTGACATCAAAGTGGAAATGTGGGAGAACGGACAGAATGCTTATTAAGCACAAGATCTATAATATGGTGCTCTAATTTTTTTCTTTGAGATACACTATAAAATTTCCAACAAAATTACAATTCACATTACCTTGTGTTTTGTTTTCAAACATATGATTTTACAGTTTTCTGATAAAATTAATTTGATGATTTTAGAAATGGTTGATTCCATAAGTAAACCACATTAGTAAACATCAAACTCAAGTTAAAAAATAGGCCATTATCAGCCCTTAAAATTTAGTATTTATTTCTAATACATTAGCAAATTGAGATGGTGGAAAATGATAAAAATGTTGTCTTAGCAAAATGTTTTTCTTGCTTTTAAAGTATTAGAAATATTAATATTACATATTTGTAAAACTTTATTAAAATTACAAAACAAATACCATCTATTTTAGTTTTCTAGACATTATAGAATGGTAGTAAATTCCTGAAAATAATGTAGATCTTTGACTTGGTAATAAATCCATATGTGTTTTATATATTGGACATTCAAATGAATTTTGCACATTTTTCATAAATCAGTCAAATTCTTGATTCATATGTCTATATTAATACAAGTGAACACTAGAACAGAATCAACAAGATGTCTGGAAAAAAAACAGTAAATATTTTCTGTGTAAAACTACTGTTGTTAACATTAATATTTCAACTTCATATCTCAGTAATTATATGGAGAAAAGGACATGGATGTTATTGTAAAATGGTGTATATTTTCCCCAACTCATTACAGATGTTAATTTAAAATGAGTGGTGATAAAAACATAATTGATGACATTTAAACTCATGATCAGATGGCACCAGAATAAAACCACAGATTATGGAGTTTACTGGTTTGCTTAGGAGTTGAAAAGTTTTTCCATTGTTTAGACATACAACAACAGGTCAAGAATTTTGCTAACTTCAGCTCAGGGAATAGATGACTGTTGGTGTGGAAGGAAAGAGTCAGAAGCACAAAAAACAGGAGGCAGTTGTGAGACTGGAACTCATATTCAAATTCCTCTTAATACATAAGTGCTGCCTCAGTGATCAAGATCAAGCAGGAAATTACCACATAAAGAAGTCCTCAGTTCTGGTAGAAATGGGAATAATTCATAATGCTGCTCAGAACAGATCATGGTGTTTGCTTTTACTTATTGGGTGAATGCATTTTCATTCCCCAGTCAGGATTTAGAACTTTCTTTTCTCATGTATTCAGTTTAAATGGCATTTTTTTAAAAGCACAGCGATGATAAACACTCAGGCATCCAGCTAAAGAACACAGGGAAACAGAATGGTACAGAGCACAAAAATGGAAAAACCACTCCTTGGTAATGAGCAAACCCCTGAAAAGGGAAATTTCATGGCAATTGGGAGGAAAATGAAGACCAATAAACTATTTAATCTTACTTTGGAAAACTTTTAGCCAAGAATTATGTCTTATCATTAATACAGTTTATGACTCAAAATTAGCATCCCATAGTAAACATGGCTAGGATATTCTTATCTATTAGAAAATGGTTACTAGAACTCAGTCTAACAAAGAGAAGGAAGCAGAGAGGGAGAAGGAGAGAAGAACAATAAGGACAGAGGTAGAAACAGGCAGATACACAAATACACAGCTCACAGAGAGAGTCACTCCTGGCTGAAGTTCTCACCTCCGGTTTCTATTCTGAAAGCAAAGTTGGTTCCAACTTTTTGTTGGAAGCAAGCAGCATTCCTTACATACTACAGACTTAAATAGCTTACTTCTATTAGGCTATTCCAAATGTTATATAATTTTGCTAATTTAAGTACTAATCAAACAAATATGCTAGCAGTAGATATAAACTTTTTATAAGGTGATTAAGACACCTTCCCTCTCCTTAAGGAAATAATAATTGTGTGGCAGAAGTAGATTCTACATAGCTCATATAACACATGCATAAATATTATTTCTCATACCATACATAAAAGTGTAACACATATATTAAATACACATAATACATATACATACTTATATGTATACATACACACATGCATACATATATTATAAATACATTTATCATTAAGTAAGAATACAAGCAGAATTTAAATCAACAATAAATTATTTACACTCAAAGGAGTAGTGTGTGTTTGTGCTTACAAGTGTTGTGTGCAAAGTTAGTCCAAAAACAATAACATATTTAATGTGGAAACTGAAATATAAATGACATTCAACTGGAGGTAAAGAATGAAAGAAGAACTGAAGACAGGTAATAGGCTGCTATGGTGCATGGAGAAAGGATAGAAAGAGAATGACAAAAAGGAATGGAAGCAGCATCCTCTAGCCAGAATACAGGGTGGGAGAGGGCTGGGTGTGCTCAAGGTTTGGTTGAAAGTAGAGCATATTTCTAGGAAACCCTACTGACATACTTGGAATCAGAGGAAATAGTTTCCTTACTGGTGTAGTCAGTGCAAGCAAATTCAGCCTGGAACTCAAAGAACATGGAAAAAAAAAAAAAAAAAGAAGTGGTTTTCTATTTGGCTATTAGGAGGTTACTAGAAATTCAAGTGGAGTGATAAAGGGGAAAGTAACTTGTCAGGATATGAAGGTATGAAAGCAGATACTTTCATAGAATGATGGCTATCATCTAATAGGCCCACACTGTTGAAAAAAAGTTAATTTAGGAGATTTAAAATTGAGACATCATTTTCTTGCCATCAAATCATACATGTTCATTTTACTTCAAAAAGGCAAGTGTAACAAATAACCCTCATTAATGTATCACGACATTAAAGTTGTTTAAGATTCCTCTTCGATATATCAGATTATTAGCTTAAGTTGTAGAATCCTGCAGGTATGTAATACTCATATATCTCATTTCCTTTGTTTTTATAAAATTGTGTCACTGTAGCTTTCTGAAAGTTTTATTGGAGTGGCTCTTTGCCAGAAATGTAGGAATGCTCCTTCTTTGAGAAGTGAACTCTTACTTTTTTCCTGTTAGTTGGTATTTTTAAAATAAAACCCTATGTCTAGTAATATTACATTTTGAATGCCAAGGCACAATATGAACAGGAAGGATATTTCAAAATAGCTTAAAAGAAATCAATGAAGGAAGCAAGACAGGTGTATGACTGAAGCCAATTTGTTCAAACCTTGGAGACTCAAAACTGCTTCTACCAGCTCCCTACCTTGAGAGGCTCAGTGGATGCTCCCCCAAGCCATGCAGCAGGCTCTGATCTGGAGCTACATACAAGAGCAAAGTGATATCTCTTATTTTGTTTTAGACTCCTTGATTTTATTGCATTTTCCATAAAAAGAATAATGACTTGTAGAACTACAACAACAAAAAAGTCAGAGAAAATATTAAATGAAGTGGATAGAGGCTTATGGCATAGAGAAGAAAGCAAACCAAAAAAGTGTGGCACATGAATTTATTCAGTAGATGGCATGTGAGACACAGCAGGAAATTTCATTATCTAATTTCATACCTTTAATTCCCTTCTGGATCAGAGATTTCAGAATTTAATCATCGTCACAAAATTGTTTCTCTAAACATCTTTTTAATAGTGATTTTTAACACCATTTTCTCAACCTTTTCTCAAGGGGAAAGTAAACAAACAGCTGGGCACCAATCCCTGAATGATTTATGCTTCAAACCAAAGAATTATTAAGTCATCACTCTGCCATCTTCAACTTTGATAATGCAAGCTGAGTGTTTTCGAAACTTGAATCTTTACCCACGTCTTTTAATTTACAAAACTGCAAGTATATTGAGTTCATTAACTCTGATACAGTTTTCACTTTTAAAAAATATAATTGTGTGAGTAAAAGTATTATCTTCAGTTTTACCTCTAGATGAAGATTTTTTCCCCCTGCACTGGGGTTTCAAACCAGGGTCATTTTACCAGTGAGTCACATCCCCAGAACTTTCTATTTTTTATTTTGAAACAACTCTAAGTTGCATAGAATGGCCCAAAACCTATGACACTCCTGCCTCAGCCTCCTGAGTCACTGGAATTACAAGCAATCATCACAGTACCTAGGTGTAAAGAAGGTTAGTGTGTCTTTTTCTTTTTTCCCACATAATTATGAGTGCTGTCTCAATAGAAAGGATTATTTATGTATTTATTTATTATATTGGGAATTGAACCCGGGCGTGTTCTACCACTAAGCTACATCTCTAGTCCTTTTTATTTTGAGACAAGTTCTCACTACATTGCCCTGAGGATCTTCCTAAATTGGTGAGACTGGCCTCAAATATAAATTCTTCCTGCTCGGGTTTTTTAGTTACTGGGTTTACAGGTGTGACCACTGCACCTAGCTAGAAAAGGATTCATCATGTTCTACAAAACAATCACATGATGATCTTAGTACGAGAACCAATGGTAACAGTGAGGCATGCGGTAGCCAGAATTGCTCCATATTTCAGCAGGTGGCCATACCTGGTCTTATCCAACATTGCTCTCAATAGCATTTTCCCATTAGAAGTTTACAATATGAAATATTTAATCCAAAAACTTCAAATTATTTTATATGTGAGCACTCATATTTAGTAATCTGTGCCTCACAAACTTTGAAAATAAAAGAAGTAAATGTACTTAAAATTAAATAATCTAGAATGTGAATTTTCATAGATGTTTAATATCCCAGAAAAGAAAAAAAAAAGTTTATATTAAAATTGTCAAGACATCTAGGGCAGAAAAAAATCATATTTACTTAAAGTAAATTTACATGTATTAGAAATTACAATGCCTCTCAATTGGGTAATGGCTATAATGGAATTTGACAGAGGATTTGCACTGACAAATTGGTTTTATATCTAATGGAAAAACGTGACAAGTAGATAGATGCAGGTATGCTCTACATTAAAGTGTTCTCTTAATTCCATCTTGGTCATGTTGCTTAAGATAGAAAACATTTTACTAATATTTTAAATGCCCCTTATCCATATAATTTAATGACATATTTCAATTTAATATAAATATAAACTCTTAAATATAAACTCTTCCTGCTCAGTTTCTTTAGTCACTGGGATTACAGGTGTGACCACCACACCTAGCTAGAAAAGGATTTATCCTCTTCTACAAAACCATCACATGATGATCTTAGTACAAGAACTGATGGTAACAGTGTGGAATGGGGTAGCCAGAATTGCTCCATATAAGCCTCAGGAACTTAGTGAGACCCTGTCTCCTTCTTTTCTGGAGATGTGGTTGATTGGTAAAGTGTCTCTGGGTCCAATCCCCAGTACAAAAAGAAAGAAAGAAAGAGAGAGAGAGAGAAAGGAAGGAAGGAAGGAAGGAAGGAAGGAAGGAAGGAAGGAAGGAAGGAAGGAAGGAAGGAAGGAAGAGAGAGAAAGAAAGAAAGAAAGGAAGGAAGGAAGGAAGGAAGGAAGGAAGGAAGGAAGGAAGGAAGGAAGAAAGGAAGAAGGAAGGAAAGAAAGAAAGAAAGAAAGAAAGAAAGAAAGAAAGAAAGAAAGAAAGAAAGAAAGAAAGAAAGAAAGAAAAAATTCCCAAGAGGTCAATATAATGGCAGGACACAACATTACACTAAGTCTAAGATTCCTATCACTTCTGTCCTCGCTGTTGTGCTACAAATTCCTCTGACTAGACAAAATATTTTTCAGAAATTCAGTATGCATATAGTTTACAAGAGACACAATCTTGATTATAGTAGTTTGGAGAACTTAAGACCAAATACACTCTCTTCTGACTCCTCACAATGTACCCTCCAAAAGTGTCACTAAGGGAGTTCTGAACGTGGTCTACAAAATCACCAAATAATGGATTTGTAACATGGCACTGAATTTTAAATATGTATTTTTCCTTCTAGAAGAGAATTTTAGAAAGAGGAACATTCATATTGAGTAGTTGTTAAATTTCTTAGCATTTCCCCAGTATATTAAGCACTAAATAAAAATAAGTTTTTATTTTAGATCCTGGAACGGTAGTTATAGTAGGATTTACATGTAGTTTAGTTTCATTGAAATCTCCCCTTAATAAAGTTTTTGTAGATCATATTCATCATTGTGATATAATACATGATCATATGAATGTACTCTCATATGCCAACAAATTTAATATTCAGAAAAGATATTTAAAATTGTCCTCTTATTACCAGAAAAAAAATATAATATTTGTGCTTTGGCGAGTACATTAACAATGGTCATTAAAATAATAATTCTAAATTGCATTATATTATTGATTTTTTCTCTCTTTAACACTACTTTATACCATTTCACATTTTTTACCTGAACTATAATTCTACCTATTTCTTGTTTTTATTTGTTCTATTTAATTATACATGACAACAGAATGCATTCTGATTCATTATACACAAATGGAGTACAACTTTTCATTTCTCTGGTTGTACACAACATAGAGTCACACCATTCATGCAATCATACCTGTACACAGGGAAATAATGTCCATTTCATTCTACCATCATTCACGCCCCATCCCTTTCCCTCCCCTCATTTCCCTCTACCCAATTCAGATTAACTGCATTCTTCCCTTTCTCCTCCACCCCATTATGTGTCGACATCCACTTTTCAGAGAAAACATTTGACCTTTGGTTTTGGGGGATTGACTTATCTAGCTTAGCATATACTCCAACTCCATTCATTTATCTGCAAATACCATAATTTTATTCATTTTTAGGGCTGAGTAATATTCCATCATGTATATATACCACAGTTTCTTTATTCATTCATCAATTGAAGGGCATCTAGGTTGCTTCCAAGTCTGGTTATTGTGAATTGACCTGCTATAAACATTGATGTGGCTGTGTCACTGTGGTATGCTGATTTTAAGTCCTTTGGGTATAGGCCAAGGAGTGGGATAGCTGGCTCAAATGGTGGTTCCATTCCAAGTTTTCTAAGGCATCTCCATATTGCTGTCCACGGTGGTTGCACCAATTTGCAACCCCACCAGCGATGTATGAGTGTACCTTTTTCCCCACATCCTTGCCAACACCTATTGTTGCTTGTATTCTTGATAATCGCCATTCTGATTGGAGTAAGATGAAATCTTAGGATAGTTTTGATTTACATTTCCCTAATTACTAGAGATGTTGAACATTTTTTCATATATTTGTTGATTGGTTATATATCTTCTTCTGTGAAGTATCTGCTCAGTTTCTTAACCCATTTATTGATTAGGTAATTTGTATTTTTGGTGTTAAGTTTTTTGAGTTCTTAATAAATTCTGGAAATTAGTGCTATATCTGAAGTGCATATGGCAAAAATTTTCTCCCTCCTCACATCGATTGTTTCCTTTGCTGAGGAAAAACTTGAATCCATTCCTTTTATTGACTCTTGATTTTTTTTCTTTCATTTTAAGAAGTTGACATGATTAAGATTTGGTCCTAAGCTGACATGATTAAGATTTGGGCCTACGTTTTCTTTGATTTGGTGCTGGGTTTCTGGTTTAATTCCTAGGTCCTTCATCTATTTTGAGTTGAGTTTTGTGCAGGGTGAGAGACAGGGGTTTAACTTCATTCTGCTGCATATGAATTTCCAGTTTGCCAGCACCATTTGTTGAAGAGACTATCTTTTCTCCATTGTATATTTTTGGCACCTTAGTCTAGTATGAGATAACTGTATTTATGGAGGTTTGTCGCTGTGTCTTCTATTCTGTGCTATTGGTCAACCTGTCTGTTTTGGTGCCAATACCATGCCATTTTTGTTATATAGCTCTGTAGTATAGTTTAACATCTGGTATTGTGATGCTTCTTACTTCACTCTTCTTGCTAAATATTGCTTTGGCTATTCTATTTCTCTTATTTTTCCAAATGAAAGTCAAGATTGCTTTTTCTATTTCTATGAGGAAGGATGTTGAGATTTTAATTGGAATTGCATTGAATCTGTATAAAACTTTTGGTAGTATGGCCTTTTTGACAATATTTAATTCTGCCTATCTAAGAATCTAATAACATGGGAGAGCTTTCTATCTTCTAAGTGTTCTGTAGTTTTCTTTATATTTCTTTCTTTAGTGTTCTGTAGTTTTCATTATAGAGGTTTTTTACCTCGTTTGTTAGATTGATTCCCAATTTTTTTTTTTTTGAGGCTATTGTGAATGGAGTAGTTTTCCTATCTCTCAGAGGAATCATCACATGAATAGAAATGCATTTGATTTATGAGTGTTGATTTTATATTCTGCTACTCTGCATAATTCATTTATTAGTTCTAGAAGTTTTTTGCTGAAATTTTTTGGATCCTTTAAATATAGAATCATGTCATCAGCAAATAGCGATAATTTGAGTTCTTCTTTTCCTATTCATATCCCTTTAATTTCTTTCATCTCTCTAATTGCTCAGGTTAGAGTTTGAAGGACTATGTCGAATAAAAGTGGTAAAATAGGGCATCCCTGTCTTCTCCCAGGTTTTATAGGGAATACTTTCAATTTTTCTCCTTTTAGAATGATGTTAACCTTGGGTTTAGCATAGATAACCTTTACAATGTTGATTATGTTCCTGCTAGCCCTATTTCTCCCAGTGTTTTGAACATGAAGGGGTGCTGTATTTTGTCAAATGCCTTTTCTGCATTTATTAAAATGCTCATATGATTCTTAACATTAAGTCTGTTGATGTGATGAATTACTTCATTGATTTCTGGATTTTGAACCAACCTTTTGCCCCTTGAATGAACCCCACTTGATCATGGTGCACTATCTTTTTAATATGTTTTGTATGCAATTTGCCAGAATTTTGTAAAGAATTTTTAGATCTATGTTCACCAGGGATATTGGTCTGAAATTTTCTTTCCTTGATATGTCTTTGTCTGGTTTTGGTATCAGGGTGATACTAGTCTCATAGAATGAGTCTGAGGTTTCCTCCTCTTCTATTTTATGGAATACTTCGAGGAGTATTGGCATTAGTTCTTCTTTGAACGTCTTGTAGAACTCAGCTGAGAATCCGTCTGTTCCCAGTTGGTAGGCATTTGATAGTAGCTTCTATTTCATTGCTTGAAACTGATCTTTTAAAATTGTGTATGTCCTCCTGATTCAGTTTGGTTAGATCATATGTCTCTAGAATTTTGTCGATGTCTGAGATTTTCTATTTGTTGGAGTGTAGATTTTCAAAATACTTTCTAATTATCTTTTGTATTTCAATCGTGCCCATTGTGATATTTCCTTTTTCATATATGATTATGATGAGTAATTTGAGTTTTCTCTCTCCTCTTCACTAGTGTGGATAAGGATATATCAACTTTGTTTATTTTTTCAAATAATCAACCCTTTGTTTTGTCAATTTTTTCAATTGTTTCTTTTGTTTTAATTTCATTGATTTTAGCTCTGATTTTAATTATTTCCTGTCTTCTACTACATTTGATGTTTATCTGTTCTTCTTTTTCTAGGGCTTTGAGATGTAACATAAGGTCTATTTGTTGATTTTTTTATTCTTCGAATGCATGAGCTTAATGCAGTCAATGTATGTCAAACAAACCCTTCTCAATTTCAGGAATCAAAGAGACCACAACACAATAATACTGGGTGACTTAAACACAACTCTCACCATTCTCACCATTGAATAGATCTTCCAACCAAAAACTGAGCAACGAAACTATAGAATTCAATAATACAATCAATAATTTAGACTTAAAAGACATATATAAAATATTCCATCCATCAACAAGGGAATACACTTCCTTCTCAGCAGCACGTGGTTCCTTCTCTAAAATAGATCATATATTATGCCACAGAGCAACTCCTGGTAAATCAAAAAAATAGAGATAATATCCTGCATTATTCAAATCATAATGGAATAAAATAAGGAATCATTGATAAAAGTAAAAAATAGAAGCTATTCTGACAACTTGAGACTAAATAATATGCTATTGAATGACACATGGGTAGCAGAAGATATGAGGGAGGAGATAAAAAATTCTTGGAGGTAAATGAGAATAACAATACAATATATCAAAATCTCTGAGACACTTTGAAATCAGTACTAAGAGGAAAATTCTGCTTATTTCTAAATATTTTAATGTGCATAGTTGATAATTTTCTTACTGTATAAATTCTCAACTTCTTTTTTTATAAAATATGGATTCTGAATAAAAGATTATTGGAGTAAGTCCTAAACTTGTTTAGTCAGTCACCCTTTAAAATGAGCCAGGCTAGTTATTTCTTTTGTTCATTTGTTTAAATGAATAATTGTGCTTTATCAGAGATGAAAAAATTAATAATGATCACTCAAGGCTTGGTAAATACTGACAATACCAAATGTAATCATTTATGTGAGTGTTTGTACATTTGTTCCCTAATGTGAGTCACTTTATGTACTCATATTCTGGCATTCTTGAATTAGAAAAATAATGCCTCATTCTAAACATTTATTAAGAAATAAGATGTTTTCTCAATTTAAAATTTAAGGTTTACTAATTTAAATATCAACCATCCATATTTCCATCTAGTAAAAATATTCTGTAAGAGATTTGAACAGACACTTACAAATATAATTTGAATAAACATATTCAAATAAATAAAACAAATCAAATATAATTTGAATAAAACTGAAGATTACAAATCCACATCTTTTGGGGCAAACTGAAATAACAGTGTTAAATAAAATAAGTACATATTATTACTAAAAGGACTAATGATAAGGTTCATATATCCTTACAAATTTTGCTATATATACACACATACATATGTGTGTAAGTATATATGAAATATATATATATATTATTTCTATGATGCTAAATTGCTGATTCCCTAATATAATAATATAAGTGGTATTTGTGTTCATATGTTTGTGTATAAAAAACATATGCATCAATTATATTTTAGAGTTCATTTTAAGTGGATTTTAAAGATATATTTATTTATTTATTTATTCATTTATTTATTTACCATCTGTAATGGTCTTATTATAATTCAATAGCAGCGCAACATATTTATTATAGTAGGACTAGATAAATAAATGTCATATAATATTGAAGAAACAGACAATACTTTGAAAAAATGAAAAAATAGCTTTAACATAGTAGTTTCATAAAGGAATTCATTCATTTGAAGCTATTTTATAGATAGTTCTGATAAAACTTACCTCAAAGATAGTAAGTCTTCACATTTTCTTTGAAAACCCTTATCAATAGGGAGATATGACAGCCCTTTCTTGTATCTCATGTTGTGCAATTTGTTCTAAGGAACCCAACTACTAATGACAGATCTAACTATGAAATCTGTTTACTCCAGGGTCTCTCAATTTTTAAAATATTGCCATTTTTACCTGGTAATTTTGTGTTGTGTGAGGTTGTTTTGTGGATTATAGGTCATTTATCACATTTAGTAACTTTTTCCTACTAATTACCAGTGTCACCAATCCCAACCTCCTTCCCACAGTTGTGATACCAAAATGACTTTAGTAACTCTCAGATGTCCCCTGGGGATGCAAAGTTGTCCCTGTAGAGAACCATACATCCAATATGATCCCTCTATTTTCCAGGTGCTAGGAGTGTAATGCAGAGATATTCGATGAGTTATTAAATTGCCATAGCTAATTAAAGGCAGAATATTAAGGAAAGATGACTGGGATTTCTTATCCATTTTCCTTTTCTCTATTTGGCACAGCTAGCTGAAATAAATCTCCTATTCGCCTTTAGTATTTATCCAAGGTTAATAAGATTTCTGTTCTCATTTCCACTTTCTGCAGTTGGAAATTATATTTTTATTCTATGTAATATGTTCATGAGATATTAACAATCTGTCAAAGTCTTTGTGTAAAATAAAATTAAATATAATATTGTCCACTTATGTAGTTTTCTGTGAGTAGAAATCCACTTGTATTTTTTAAAATAATTAGCTTTATTATTTAAAGACGAGTATTTGTGAAGTTCAATTGCATTAATTGCTTTATGAACACAGTAACAGCTTAAAGTCATTACAGTTCTGGGTTCATATCATGAATATATTAATTGTTGATTTGTCAGCAGTTGTAGTTTTCCATTTTCCTGCATAGTTATTCATTTTCAAATATGAAGAGATTAGAGTAAATAGGACACTGAAATACTCAAGTAAATGACAGTCACATAATTAAAGGTCCTTTGCAGGCAAATACTAGTTCAGTCTTAATTTATTGATTTTTCTTCATTTTTAAGTAAATTCAACACTATAGTCAAACTCTGTCCATTCAAGAAAGAATCATTTATATTGAAAGAAAAACATGGTCATTTTCTTAATGAAAATGTAACTGAAATATGTCAATAATGTAAATTATCCCAGTCATTTTATTTTTAATATTCCTTCATGGGATTGTTCTTCTGACAAATTAGATCAATTAAGAGAAAATAATGCTAAAAATAAAATAGACATGAGATTCCACTTTACAGATGGAATATTTTAATATGGACTTTCTTCCAGAAAAGGTGGGAAAATGGAATGAAAAAAAATTGTAAGGCATTATGACATGACAAAAACATTACTACCAGGTTAGAGACTTTGGATTCAAATATCTTTTTGAATTACTTATGCAAATAGAATTAAAATTAAACTCGGACTTTTAAAATTGTAGCATGAGAATCAATAATAAAATTATTATGGTCGTAATTATATTAAAATGTAATATAGTAATGTAGCCATATTATTCGGTTAGTGCAACATTAATGTAACCTATTATTTTTTGGTACTGGGGATTGGAACAAGGGACACTACATCCCCAGTCTTTTCTCTTTCTTCGCTTTTTTTTTTTTTTGAAACAAGTTCTCACTAAGTTGCTGAAGGTCTTGCTAAGTTGTGGCAGCTGGCCTCCAGCTTGTGATATTCCTGCCTCAGTCTCCCTAGAAACTGGAATTACAGTTGTTTGCCACTGTGCCCAGAAGCTATTATTATTGCTAAATTATAAGTAGGGACAGGGGGTGTCCGTAATTGGCAAAGTGTGTGCTTAGCATGCCTAAGGCTCTGGGATCTATCCCCAGCATCACAAAAATAAATAAATAAATAAATATATAAATATAAACATATATATATATGCACATTGTATATATGTAGTATATATATATATTAGTCATATACCCTGATTTACATGGTAGAAGTAAATATTTTACACAATTACATCTTTGAAAAAGTGTTGTCTATAAAATCTATATAATTATAAAATATCTTACATGCCATTCTCTTTTTATTTGTCCCACATGTAATCTTGTTTACCTATGAGTCTTCCAGATTACTTTGTTATTATATCCTGGTTATGTAAAATCTTTCTGTTAGGATATGCTGGTGAGATTTCTTTCTCACTACAGAATCATCTTGGTGTAAGAATGTGTGTGTATTTGTGGAGGGCAGAGAAGTGTCCTTTTTATTCCATTTTTCAATGATAGAAACTGTCATTTAGTTCAATAAATTAAAAGTAAAGACTAGTTTCACATATTTCCATGGTTCAGGTTGATATGCAAAGAGAATACAGCTAACATGAGATTTGGCCTTTATCCTTTGAAAGCTAATCTGCCTAAGCCTCTATAAATAAGACGGAAGGAGAATTTGTAAATTCATTGGACAAACTTAAAACTTAGCTACTATTTAATGTATTCCCTGATAGTTACTATGGTGATGTCTTAATATGTAACTCCAGAAGTCTGAGATAACAGAAGGTATTTACTACAAATAAAATAACTTCCCATTACTTTTCCAACAAAATATTAGTAAAAAGATCAAATATTTACAGAAAGTTTTTCAAATTTGAAATACTTTCGATAAGATCACCAATAGAAATCCTAATTCATAAAGGGCTTCAAAATAAAAGCATAATGTATAATGTATATTAAAATTTAATAGGTGAATATAATTTTTATTTGAATATTAAAATAAACGTGGTTAATCAGAATATTCCTAAATATTCCAAATCATAATGTTCATGGGATGCAATTAAGAGCAACATTAAAAATTTCAAGAGACTGTTGTGAAGCCACATCTATGTTTCCTTCATTGGCACATTCTGAACTACACACACACACACACACACACACACACACACAGAAACACAAATAGTATTTCTTGATTGCATGGAAATAGAACAAACACAGTCTTAATATTTGTTTGAAATGGTAAGTTTCAATTGACTTGTAAAACATTTGCTATATACTACACTAAGGATCCCTTTTATGCCTTTGCTATGTCACTTTATCAATCACATATACTTAAAACTCTTCATGAACCAGTCCTAATTTATGCAAATTTTTTACGTCACTCTCTATTTAAAACAACATGGGGTGGGGGAAGACAACAGTAAATGAAATATCACTGAGTAGACACAGAGTAAAGTTGCAGTGAAGTCCCACATCAATTTACAGTGCTTTTGATTAAGCCATTAATAATGTATATTAATTTCTAATTGTGCTGATAGATAATTCCTTAAGAGACCATTGTGAGAAATTCACTTTTTTAAGAGCTGAAACAAAGTACCAGAATTACTCATTGCAATTTAATAGGTTAAAATACATCAAATTATATTTAACCACAAAATTCATCATATGACATTTTAATGCTTACAGTTTGAAATATTATAATATTAATATATTATTTGAAGTTCCAGATTACCTCGGGATAAAAATGGTGTCCAATATCTTTATCTACGAGAGACATGACACTTGAAATCTTAGGTTGAAGTATTTAACACTATAATTGTAGGGCTAAAACATTAGTTATATTAATATAAAATAGTAGCTATATATTATACAATGAAATCAAGGTTAAATTTGTACCCAATGATGTGTTATTTCATTTTAGATAGATATGCTTCATTTAATCTTAAATTTTGGACAAAACTATAACTGCTATGTTCTGGGTGTTGAATATTCCTTAAGTGTCTTGAAGGTGGTGTTATTAAGAGATGTTCTGGATTTTTAAGAGGTGGATCCCAGTTGGAGGCCATTAGGTCATGGAAATACATACCCTTGAAGGAGATTGTGGAACCCTAGTCACTCTCTGGTTTTTGGTTTTATTTTTTTTAAATATTTTTTAGATGTTGATATACCTTTATTTTATCCACTTGCTTATATGTGGTGCTGAGAATCAAACCCAGTGCCTCACACATGCTGGGTAAACACTCTACCTCTGAGCCACAACCCCAGCCCTATGAAAGATTTATTCTGCCACAGGCTCCCCAACATTTCTATCTGGGACCCTTACCAGATGCCCACAGCCATGTGGCTATCCAGTGTTGGATTGGAATCTCCAGAATCATAAACCAAACCTTTTCTCTTTAAAAAGTTAATTGTGTCAGGAATTTCATGGTAATATACAAATCTAACATAATAACATTCTAATAACATCACAGTGTAGGCTATTATTTGATAATTAGCAATTACTTCAAAAAATACAGTATTGGCAAACTCTACCATTTTCCTATTACTCCTCAGTTCCATTTTTTAAATCCTTTAGAAGTAGAATGAATTGGACTGTCAATTTCAACAAAAAATAATACTTGCATTCACTATTCTAAATTTTATTAGTCTCCTTTTGACTCTGCGTGTGTGTGTGTGTGTGTGTATATGTGTGTGTGTACGTGTGTTTTCCTAGAGACTGAACTCAGGGGTCCTCTAGTAACTAAATATCTCCAGCCCTTTTTATTTGGTTTTGACCCAGGAACTTTCTAAGTGATCCAGGCTAGTCTTCAATTTTCAATCCTCCTACCTCAACCTCATGAGTAGATGGGAAAGATGAAAAGTGAATCATAGAATACTCTGCTAAACTTCAAAAAGGAGAAAAAAAAAATTGTGGAAGACAAAAATTTTATAAAGATCAAAGGCAAAAAATAGAAAATGACAACAAATTTGGTAGATAGTAAAACATCAATGATCTAATCAGAACAAATAAAGGATATTATTAGAGAATAATATGGAAATGAATAGAAGTCACACAATGTTTGCTCTTAGACTACAGTGAAATTAAACTAAAAATTAAAAGCAGAATTATAATTAAAAAATTCCAAAATACTTGGGGAAAAAACAACACACTTTTATAAACAACACATGATCTAAGAAGAAATTACAAATGAAGCTTAAAAATATTTTTGCTTAAGTGATAATCAACATAAAACCTATCAAGATTTCTGAGATGCTTTGAAAGTAGTACTTAGAGAAAAATTTATAGCATTAAATATATAAAATCAATAATATACTTTAGAAAACTAGAAAAAAACGAGTTAATTAAATTCATCATAGCAGGAAAAAAATAGAAAATTGAAGGAAATATCAAAGAAATTGAATAAGGAAAATCAAGAGAAAATCAGAAAACCAAAATAGAACCAAAAGGTGGTTCTTTGAAAAGATCAACAAGATTTATTGGCTTCTTGCTAAGATAACTAAGAAAACAAGAAGAAAAATATAGATTACTAATATAAGAAATAAAAGAAGGGACATTATTATAATTTCTTTGAAAATTAAAAGGATGCTAAAAGAGTCATATGAACAACTCCATGTCTGCCAAATTTAGAGCTCTTTGAAATAGATCAAGAGAGACACAATGTGCTTGAAATTCATATAGGAGGTAACATGAGTCTAAATAGGCATATATATATATATATATATATGCATATAAATAAACACATATACATGCTCATATATATAATATATAATTGAATCAATAATTAACAAACTTCCAAAATAGAAACTACCAGACCAAAATAGGTAGACTAATGAATTTGACAAAATGTTGAAGGAAGAAATCATACCAGCTCTCTACAATATTTTGCAGAAGATAGAAACAGGGAGAACACATGCTAACTCATTTCATGAGATAAATATTACTTCATATCCAAATTAGACAAATGGTGCAAAACAAAATCTCATATATACATAGGTGCAAAAGTCCTCAGAAATTACCAAATTCAATCAAATAATGAATAAAAATAATTATACACCTCAGCTAAGTGGGACTTACCACAAATATGCACAGGTCTAATAGTGTTTTAAAATAATTTCGTCTTATACATCAGATCTGGAGACTAAGAAAATCACATGATCCTATGAATAGAGAAAAAGCATTTTACAAAATCCAGCACCCATTCTTGATATAAATTCTCAGTAAATTGTGAAAGAGGGAACTTTCTTCAAGTCAATTTTTTAAAAAACCTATGAAAGAACGTCTAAACATATCTAAAACTATTATCCCATTTAATGTTGAGACACAAAGCTTTCCTGAGTAGATCTGGAATAAGACAAGGATGTTCCCTCTCACTACTGCTTTTTAACATTGCATTGCATGTCCTTGCCAATGTAATAAAACAAGAATAAGAAAAGGTATACACATTATGAAGAAATAAAACTGTCTTCTTTTTTGTAAAGAACATGATTGTTTATGTAGAAAATCCAAAAGAATTGTCAAAAATGCATATAATTAATAAATGATTACAGCAAAGTTGCAGGATATAAGGTGAATATACAAAATTTAATTTCTTTCCTCCCATAAGAAATTATCAATTGAAGTTTACTTCAGTATAATTCAATTCAAAACAGTAGCAACTTTATAAGCACTTAAATGACATACTTAGGTATATATTTAACACAAGGTATATACATTCAATATGAAGAAAACTACAAAAGATTGATGAAAGAAATCAAACTCCATAATGGAGAAATATTTCACGAACATGGGCAGGAAGGGTCAATATTGTCAAGTTATGTCATCCCAACTTGATGAAACCCTTGTCAAAATGTATTTTATTGATGTTGACAAACTGATATAAAATTTCTAAGGGAAAGTTAAAAGACAAAGATTAGCGATGCCAGTACTGAAGGGAGAACAACATCAGAGGAATGATAGTATCAAGCTTCAGGGTTAACTATTAAACTGCAATAATCAAGACAGTGCTGTATTGGTGAAAGTAGACACAAATTGTTCAATGGAAAAGAAAGGAGTGCCTAGAATTAGGGCAATATTAGAACAATCTTTGATAAAGGAGCAAAAATAGTCTTTTGGCAAATGGTTTTAGGGCAACTGGACATCTACATAATAAAATGAATCCAGACATTTAATCCCTCACAAAAATTAATAAGAAATGATTTATAGACCAAAATGTAATTTAAAACATAAAATACCTAAAAGAAAACAGAAAATTTAGTTGACCTTGGATATGACTTTTTAGATACAACATGAAAGGTATTATCTGTTGTGGATCAGGCTCTATGGACAATGACCAAACAGACTCCATTTTACCCTGAGACTCCATGTCATGTAGGAAATACTTCTCCTGTGAGAACACCATGCCTCTGTACCCATCAACAGTTGTTTAGCATAGCATGTTTAGCAACACAAAATGGCAATTGTTCTCTTTTTGGCTCCTATTTCTCTTGGACATTGTACCCTGCCAGAAAATGATTGTCTAGATGTTAGTAACCATTCTTTAACTTGTACCCAACTAAGGTCGTTTTTACCCACTTCTTCTCTTGTGATTTTAGATCTCATGATATTAGTTTGTAGTTTTGAATCGTAGTCATTTATGGTATATAAAACCCCCTCCAACCCTATGCCTCCCAATAACTTTGTGTGAGACAGTCAGTCAGCTGGCTAATAAAGACTCTCAAATTTGGACTTCTCAGTGGTGACTGGTCTGTTCATAAGTTATGTCCCAAAATAGCATCTGTAAGAAAGAATTTATATCCTGGACTTCTTTAAAATTAAAACCTCTGATATGTGAAAGATAGTGTAAAGAGAATGAGAAAACAAGGCATACTGTAGGAAAATATTTGCAAAGACACATAATAAGGACTTGGATATAAAATATATAAAGCATGCTTAAAACTCAATGAGAAAATAATGCAATTTAAAATGGGCCAAAAATGTGAGGAAATACCTCACTATAGAAAATATACAGATGGAAAATAAAATATGAAACATGTTTCATAAGTAGATGAAAGACATTCACCATTATAACAATTAGAGAATTACAAATTGAATTAAAAATGTGATACCACTATGCACATATTCAAATGACCAAAATCTAATATATTGAAAATAGCAAGTGGTGGTGAGGATGTAGAGCAACACAAACTCTCATTCATCATTGCTGGTAGAAATGCAGAATGGTCCAACCACTTTGGAAAACACTTAAGCAGTTTCTTACAAAATGCTCCAATAATTATACTCCTTGGTATTTACCTAAAAACCTGCACACCAATGACTCTAACAAGTTTATTTATAATTACTGAACCCTGGACAACTCCAAAATGTCCTCAGATAGGATTAAATAAACCTTAGTATGTCAGGACAATGGGATACTCAGAGCTTATAAGACAGGAGTTATCAACTCATGAAATAACATGGAGAAATTTTATTGCACAAATTGTTGGAGATTTGAAAATTTTAGTTTGAAATTAATGTGGAAATTTCCTTTTTTCTTGATACAGAAAGTTAAAATGTTATACACTAACAGTCTGATTAACTACTGAGGGAAAGTACCAAGAAACACAGAAAATGGCATACACAAAAAATATCAAAACACAGAAAATAAGTGCATCATATAGCAAACTTATTGAGGGGAAATACCAGCAGTTCAAATATTGAACTGCTATAAATGAAAGCAATGAAATTTTTAAAATTCGATCAATTATTAGGGAAAAATAACTTTCAAATTCATATGGATCACCTGGCATATTCTTTAAGCAATAGTTAATTAATCTGTGGAAGTAGATATTTCTAGAATCAAGTGTTGATTAATCTGATAGTGTGGACATTCCTGGCATTTGTGAAAAATGAGGACACCCATGATTCTTCAGGCTCCAAATATTTTCCTTTATATTAAATTTGTTACTACTGCCAGTACCAGAGATCATAAATCACCTAAAATGTTAAATATTGTCACTGTCTAGAACCTAATAGGCCATAATGTCAACCAAATAAATGGCAAATGCAGAACACTTATTTTTCTTTGTCAGAAATTTTTATTTAGATAATTATTTATATTTTAAACTATTACACATAACCTTATTCTGCCAAACTTATATTTTCTATAAAGTCCTATTAATGCTTCACATATTTCTTGGAGATGAAGATTCAAACTTATTGTCTAATTATTGATTTTCACACTGTAAATATAACCTTGGTACTTGTTTATCTTTTGATGTTAAATATTCATGGTAATTTTTAAATATTTTAATCAAAAACCAAACTGAAGTGCATACCTTGTTATTGAAATAAAATAGTGCTTTAAGGTGGTATTCAAATCAAGAGCATTTTAAAGAAAATTCCTTAGATTTATTGTGAATTTTCATAATATAATTTAAGAAAAATATCAACTCCACTGTCAATTCCCTGATAAGCTGCATCCTGATAACTTAAGCCTTTTTACATTAGACAATTCAACAATTTACAGTGTTTAGGACCCATTAGAGATTTTAAGTTTAATAATATTATTATCCTTGGATTAATTCCATACTTATTAAAATGTGCACACTGGGATAATGATTGCTACATAGTGATGGAATTTGGCTCATTTAAGAACAAGTGAAAAGGCAGAACAAATGTTTTAAGTAGGAACTGTAACTTATTTGCAATAAAAGTAATTACCACCTGTTATTTCTTGTTGAATTTTTAAAAACTTGTTCGAGATTTATTGCTTATCATTAATTTTATACACAAATACATGTATGGTCCTACAAAATAACAACAAAGGTTTCACTGGCAATACTAGATTATTATACATTTCACTGGTATTAATGCTGAAGTAGATTCCATCAAACTGATGAACAAAAAGTAGTGAATGGGAATCTGATATTTTGATAAATTTGAAATCTAAGGACTAATAGGATTAGATAATTGAGGAGGTACTTCCCATAGAGCAAAGGAATCAGTGACTCAACAAGAAATTTTACTTTTCAATCTAAATACAGAAATTGTTTTGAAATTCCAATCAATGGGTATCTAAAAATAGTTTATTTCCATTTTCATTAATAAAGCATATTTAATTGAAGCATTTCAATATGCTCAATATACATAAAACACTTTCAATAACATGTTATTACTGTGCTCTACTAATGTAATATTATATTAATTTCAAAACTTTTTTGGCACTTGAATATTAAAATAGTCTTTTCTGTTTTTAAGATATTGTACTACCTTAAAACTTCAATAATGTGTTTAATTACAGATTCTATTTATTCTTTGCTTTAGTGGCTTCTGTTGTTTGGTTCTTGTTTTACACATGTATTTCATTGCTCTCTTCCCAAAGCTATCTCATGTTTGCTCTTGGCAAGGTTACTCCACTTTACATAGAAGATGTATGAGCTCATTAACTATACACTGGAGGTGCCTGAGTTCTGTCTCTAAGAGGCCCACGGGTCTTATGTGTGCTGAGTATCTCCCCTAAGGATAGATTGCCCAAAGAATTTCAGGTATGTACTCCTATTAACCTCACCTGGGGACCATGTCACATAACTTTTTATTAACCCTGGGAGTTCTGCATCCACTACTCTGGGGCCAAGAGACATAGATGCTTCTATACCTTTTGAGAATCAGAAAGTCAAGGAAAAGATCTTTGTCTTTTCTGGCTAGTCATACTACCTCTGTTCATTGTCCTTGCTGGAACAGCAGAGAAATTTGAAACTATATTGGCTGTGAAGGTAATCACCCAGAGCATTTTTTTCAACACTTTTGCTTCTTGGTGGATAATTAAAAACTTTTAAGTAAAACAGAAAATGATGATATATATTATTGGGACATGGAACTGATTTTAAAAAGGTGATCATGGAAGCTTTTACTCTATCCTTTGTGGGATTGCTTTCATATCTTTTATTATGGTTTCAGTAAAAATCCCCAACATACAATATCCTTATTTGTGAATAAAACAATTGGTGATAGATAACAGCACATTTAAAGAAATACTCACTTTCACAGGCATTAAAATATGTAGGGTACACACCCTTATACAAGAGTAAGGTACTTAGGTTACAAAATTTAAGGGGAATCACATACAAGGGCCAACCTGCACTTTTATGAGCCTGAGAGTGAGCATCTCCTCAAAATTTCTTTTGATTTCCCTTCTTATGTCACTAAAGTTTTATCTCTACTTAACAAGTTCAAACTTTCCTTTAATTTTTGAAATCATGGAATATACATCTAATAACTATTTAAATTCCTGAACTAATAATTCTACCCTCTGTGTCTCTTCTTGGTTTCCATACAGGGGTTTTCTTTATATTATAAGTTATATTTTGCTACAGCTTTGCATACTTGGTACTATTGATCAAATGTTAGGTACTGCCAATTTTACTTGGGTGGGTCATGAACTTTTGGGACACGTATATATATATTGTTAGATTTGTTTGAGGTACAGGTAAGGTAGTGAAAATACTTTTTTAAAAAAATAATTTATTTATTTTGATTCATTGTAAACAAATGGGGTACAAGTTGTTTCTCTGGTTGTGCATGAAGTAGAGTCATACCATTTGTGTAATTATACATGTACATAGGATAATGATGTTTGTCTCATTCTGTTATTTTCCTTCCCCCACTCCTTGTGCCCCTCTTTTTCCTCTGTACAGTTCATCCTTCCTCTGTTCTTGCCTCCCTCCCACCCACCGTTATGTATCATCATCCGCTTATCAGAGAGATCATTCGGCCTTTAGTTTTTTAGTTTTTTGGGAATGACTTATCTCACTTAGCATGATATTTTCCAACTTCATTCATTTGTCTGCAAATGCCATAATTTTATTCTTCTTTATGACTGAGTAATATTCCAATGTGTATATATACCACAGTTTTTTTTTTTTTTTATCCATTAATCAGTTTAAGAGTATCTAAGTTGGTTCCACAATCTAGCTATTGTGAATTGAGCAGCTATGAACATTGATGTGACGACATCACTGTAGTATGCTGATTTTAAGTCCTTTGGGTATAGTCCAAGGAGTGGGATAGATGGGTCAAATGGTGGTTCCATTCCAAGTTTTCTAAGGAATCTCCACACTGCTTTCAAGAGTGGCTGCACTAATTTGCAACCCCACCAGCAATGTATGAGTGTACCTTTTTTCTCACATCCTCACCAACACCTGTTGTTGCTTATATTCTTGATAATCGCCATTCTAATTGGGGTAAGGTGAAATCTTAGGGTAGTTTTGTTTACATTTCTCTTATTACTAGAGATGTTGAACATTTTTTCATATATCTGTTAATTGCTTGTAGATCTTCTGTGAAGTGTCTGTTCATTTCCTTAGTCCATTTGTTGATTGGGTTATTTGTATTCTTGGTGTAAAGTTTTTTGAGCTCTTTATAGATTCTGGAAATTAGTGCTCTCTCTGAAGTGCATGTGGTAAGATTTTCTCCTACTCTGTAGGCTCTCTCTTCACATTGTTGATTGTTTTCTTTGCTGAGAAAAAGTGTTTTAGTTTGAATCTTTTCCAATTATTGATTCTTGCTTTTATTTCTTCTGTTTTGGGAGTCATATTAAGGAAGTCTGATCCTAAGCTGACATGATGAAGATTTGGACCTACTTTTTCTTCTGTAAGGTGCAGGGTCTCTGGTCTGATTCCGAGATCCTTGATCCATTTTGAGTTGAGTTTTGTGCAGGGTGAGAGATAGGGGTTTAGTTTCATTCTGCTGCATATGGATTTACAGTTTTCCCAGCACCATTTGTTGAATAGGCTATCTTTTCTCCATTGTATGTTTTTGGCACCTTTGCCTAGTAGAAGAAAATTATATTTATTTGGGTTTGTCTCTGTGTCCTCTATTCTGTACAACTGATCTACCTGTATCTTTTGGTGTCAATAGCATACCGTTTTTGTTACAATTGCTCTGGAGTATAGTTGAAATTCTGGTATTGTGATACCCCCTGCTTTACTCTTCATGCTATGGATTGCTTTAGCTATTCTGGATCTCTTATTCTTCCAAATGAATTTCATGATTGCTTGTTCTATTTCTGTGAGGTATGTCATTGGGATTTTAATTGGAATTGCATTGAATCTGTATAGCACTTTTGGTAGTATGGCCATTTTGACAATATTAATTCTGCCTATCCAAAAACATGGGAGATCTTTCCATCTTCTAAGGTTTTCTTTAATTTCTTTCTTCAGTGTTAAGTAGTTCTCATTGTAGAGGTCTTTCACCTCTTTTGTTAGATTGATTCCCCAATTTTTTTTTTTTCAGGCTATTGTGAATGGGGCAGTTTTCCTAAATTCTCTTTCAGAGGATCTATTACTTACGAATAAAATACATTAGATTTCTGAGCTTTGATCTTATATCCTGCAACTTTACTGAATTCATTTATGAATTCCAGATGTTTTCTGGTGGAATTTTTTGGCTCTTCTAAATATAGAATCATGCCATTGGTAAATAAGGATATTTTGAGTTTTTCTTTTCCTATTCCTATCCCTTTAATTTTTTTGTTCTGTCTAATTGTTCTGGCTAGAGTTTCAAGGATGATATTGAATGAAAGTGGTAAAAGAGGGCATCCCTGTCTTGTTCCAGTTTTTAGGGGGAATGTTTTCAGTTTTTTTCCATTTAGAATGATGTTGGCTGTGGGCTTAGCATAGATGACCTTTACAACATTGAGGAATGTTCCTACTATCCCTATTTTTCCTAGTGTTTTGTGCATGAAGGGTTGCTGTATTTTATCAGATGCTTTTTCTGCATCTATCAAAATAATCATGTGATTCTTGATTTTAAGTCTGTTGATATGGTGAATTACATTTATTCATTTCTGGATGTTGAACCAACCTTGCTTCTCTGGGATAAAATCCACTTGATTACAGTGCACTATCTCTTTAATATGTTTTTGTATGCAATTTGCTAAAATTTTGTTAAGAATATTTGCATCTATGTTCATTGAAGATATTGGTCTGAAATTTTCTTTACTCGATGTGTCTCTGTCTGGTTTTGGTATCAGGGTGATATTAGCTTCATAGAATGTGTTTGGAAGGGTCCCCTTCTCTTCTATTTCATGGAATACTTTGAGGAGTATTGGAATGAACTCTTTTTGAAGGTCTTTTAGAACTTGGCTGAGAATCCGTCTGGTCCCGAATTTTTTTTTGTTGGTAGGCTTTTGATGACTTCTTCTATTTCATTGCTTGAAATTGATCTGTTTAAATTGCGTATGTCCTGGTTCAGTTTGGGTCGACATATGTTTCTAGAAATCTGTCGATGTCTTCAAGATTTTCTATTTTTTGGGAGTATAGATTTTCAAAATAGCTTCTAATTATGTTTTGTATTTCATTATGTCTGCAGTGATATTTTCTTTTCGATCATGAATTTTAGTAATTTGAGTTTTCTCTCTCCTCTTTGTTAGTGTGGCTAAGGGTTTATCAATTTTGTTTATTTTTTCAAAGAACCAACTTTTTATTTTGTTGATTCTTTTGATTATTTCTTTTGTTTCAATTTTATTGATTTCAGCTCTGATTTTATCTATTTCCTGTCTTCTAGTACTTTTGATATTTATTTCTGTTCTTCTTTTTCTAGGGTTTTGAGGTGTAATGTTAGGAAATTTATGTGTTGACTTTTTCTTCTTTTATTGAATGCGCTCCATGAAATAAATTTTCCTCTTAGTACTGCTTTCATAGTATCCCAGGGATTTTTATAGGTTGTGTCTTTGTTCTTGTTTACATCTAAGAATTTTTTTATTTCCCCCCCTGACGTCTTCTGTTACCCATGCATCATTTAATAGCGTATTATTTAATATTCAGGTGTTGGAATAGTTTCTGTTTTTATTTTGTCATTTAATTCTTATTTCATTCAATTATGATCTGATAGAATACAAGGTAGTATCTCTATCTTTTTGTTTTTGCTAAGAGTAGCTTTGTGGCATAATATATGGTCTATTTTAGAGAAGGATCCATGTACTGCTGAGAAAAAAGTGTATTCACTCATCGATGGATGGGAATATTCTATATTTGTCTGTTAAGTCTAAATTATCTATTGTGTTATTGAGATCTATGGTTTCTTTGTTCAGATTTTGTTTGGAAGATCTGTCCAGTGGGGAGAGAGGTATGTTAAAGTCACCTAGTATTATTTTGTTGTGGTCTATTTGATTCCTGTAATTGAGAAGGATTTGTTTGATGTACATGGATGAGTAATTGTTTGGGGCATAAATATTTATCATTGTTATGTCTTGCTGATTTATACTTCCCTTAAGCAGTATGAAATGTCCTTCTTTATCCTTTCTGACTAACTTTGGCTTGATGTCCACTTTATCTGATATGAGGATGGATACCCCTACTGTTTTACTGAGTCCATGTGCATGTTATGTTTTTTCCCATCCTTTTACCTTTAGTCTGTAGGTAACTTTTTCTACGGGATGAGTCTCTTGATGGCAGCATATTGTTGGGTCTTTCTTTTTAATCCAATCTGCAAGTCCTTGTCTTTTGATTGATGAGTTCAGGCCATTAACATTCAGGGTTATTATTGAGATATGATTTGTATTTCCTGTCATTTAGGATTTGGGTTGAGAAATATGCTGATATCAGTATTGGTTTCCCCCTGAATGTAATTTGCTTTTTTTTTTTTTCTCTCACAGCCTTTAAAATTCTATCTTTATGTTGTATGTTAGGCATTTTCATTATAATGTACCTTGGTGTGAGTCTGTTGTAATTTTGTACTTTTGGTGTCCTTTAAATGTCTTGTTATTGATTTTTCATTTCATTCTTCAGGTTTGGGAAATTTTCTGATATTATTTCATTGAGTACATTGTTCATTCCTTTGGTTTGTTTCTGTGCCTTCCTCAATCCCAATAATTCTTAAGTTTGATCTTTTCATGTTGTTCCCATAATTCTCGGAGATTCTGTTCATGATTTCTTACCATCGTCTGTGTTTGGTCAACTTTGTTTTCCAGATTAAATATTTTTTCTTCAGTGTCTGAAGTTCTGTATTCCAGGTGTTCTGTCCTATTGGTTATGCTTTCTATTGAGTTTTTAATTTGGTTTATTGTTTCTTTCATTTCAAGAAATTTTTTTTGTTTATTTTTCAGAATCTCTATATCTTTATTGAAATGATTCTTTGCCTTCTGCTTTTGCTTTCTGATCTCATCATTTGCTTCTCTAATCATTTTAATTATGTACATTCTGAACTCCTTTTCAGACATTTCTTCTGCCATGTGGTCATTGGATTTTTTTGATATAGCATCTAGGTCTATTTAGGACACTTTCTTCCCTTGTTTATTCATATTGCTCATGTATCTTCCCCTCTAGGAGTGCAAATCTGAGGTATTGCACTTTGCCCCTATAGACTTATAGTGTCCCTACAGGTTTCCAATAACTTACCCCCTAGTCTTCAGTAGCCTGAAGTCTTGGAGGAACTTGATGATGCAGTGACCCAAAAAGGATGCTACCCCTCTATGAATGGTGGCCTCCAAGTGTAGTATATTCCCTGCTAGTGGGCAGAGGTGCCTCCACGTGTGGCAAGTGGTCAACCACAGTAGCACTAGACTGCAGGCTGGGTCCCTGTTGGTCTGGGCTTGGGTTTCTGGGCCTGCCTCCCTGGTGTGGAAGTGTTGCCTAGTGGTGCTGGGTTGGGACCGGCTCTCTGGGCCTGCTTCCCCAGCACGGAAGTTCATGGAAACACTTTGATCTCCTCAGATATTACTTTTAAAATGTTTGAAGTGGGACCAGATTAATGATTGAACTTGTCCATGGAAAAAAGCCATGATTATCAAATGGGACATAAGAGAAACATAGCATGAACCCATGTGCATTTTCATATATACATTTACATACATATATATGTAACATTGTCTTCAAATACTGTTTTTCTTTCAATGATACAAAATTATTCGATTTCTTATATAAGGAAATCTTCAGCTTAATTTTGTTGCTTCAACCAGCCTTTTCTCCTCCACTATAACTTCTCTGTTATAATTTCTAGAATTCTATTTCTTAATAATTTTTTATGTTTTGGAAACTTTGAAAAATATTTTAAAAATATCATAAACTTTAAGAAAATCACAAATATGACTTCAAAACCACAAATTTTTGTTCTTTGAAAAACACTGTGACTAAAATAAAATAGGAAATCAAGGACTGGGGTAATATATTTGGCAGAAATTATCTCAGAATTGATGTCCTATCCAAATGCAAAGCTAATAAAACTTCTATTTTCTGTCCTTTTATATATTGATATCAATTTGCCTGAAAGTTGTATTTGGGTTAGTAACAATTCTAAAGGCGTGAATTACAAAAATTTCTATTCAAAGCAAAGCTACAAAATAATCCAGTATGCAACTGTACATAAAACCCATAGAACTCTAAATCTAAAACTAGGGGATCAAAATAACGACTTGTTAATGAAAGGTCAGTTTTGCTGATGTAGTATCTCTGGACTATTAATGTATTTTGAACACCACTTATCTCACAAATGCAAAATAATTTCTTCTATTTATTATGCTAATTAAGAACTGATGTTTAACAAAACCAAATATAGCCAAGGCACTTGTTATAATCTCCTTTGGATTATGGCTTCTCGATTAGAGTTTTTAAAATTCTATTTTAAATCCAATAAAACTTGGACTTTCAATTCTTAATTATAGCACTACCATATAAAGCAGAGTAAAATTCTCTCTCCCCCCACCTGTCACTCACACATACATACACACTCATACACACATATACACCCACACGTTACTGTCTATATTATAGAAATTTGAATCAACTTACAGGCAATCTAGTCATCATGGTTATAAACACTGTATTTAAAGATTATTATGTCATCTTCCCTGACCTAAGGCAAAAAAATAAACAAAAAATTTAAGAATTTTCACTATTCTCTGTTAGTGGTGAGTGTAGTTGTGTTTTTCTAAACCATAAAAAAAAGTTGACATCATTTGCAAATTCCTTATGTGCAAATTTGCCTACTTGCTAAAATTTGTTTGTAACTTAAAATTAGAATTTGTGATACTTTTGTGGTCATTCATACAAATGTGCAGAGAAGGAAAAATTTGAGTCTTCCTGCATGCTCATTTTCAGCTGAGATCAAGCAAGGTGATGCTCTGTTTTCTTGTTTCAGCTCTCATACAGAGATGAAGAAAGGGTAGATGTAGTAGGGAGCAGCACAGGGCAAGAAGTTCTGGTTCTGGAGTAGCTAGAGAGGATTAGAATCCCAAATCTGGCATTGGTACTAGGGTGAACCCAGGCAAGTCACTTAACACTCTCTTTTATAAAATAATGAAAATGGGATCTAACAGTATGAGTTGTTTTAGTATTTATAATCTTTGTAAGATACACATGCACACACACACATATATACACACACACATATAAACACACACACACAAAGTCATGTGAACCTTAACAAGAATGGTTTGTAAAAGGGTACAGCAACCAGTGGCATATGCCTGTAAAACCCAGCTATGCAGAAAACTGAGGCAGGAGGATAACAATTTTGAGGTCAGCCTGGGCAGCTGAGTGAGACTTGTAACATGATAAAATTTTAAGAAAGGTCTACAGGTAGAGCTCAATGGTTGTGAACTTGCCCATCATGCAGAAAGTCCTGGGTTCAATTACTGGGACCACAAGAAAAAAATAAATAAAGTGTATATATGTCATGGAGTGCGGGAAGATACCCATTACTTGTATGTGAACCAAGCTTGGTTGAGCTATTAGAAGGATCTGGTCTCAGGAACTGCCTGAGTCATGTGGTTATCCTGAGTTAGTTCACTGCAGAAGTTCTAATGCAAGCCCTGGATGTGGGAATGATCTGTAGGAACCAAGTGACTTGCTTACCTCCACACTCCATCCTATTTTTCATGGAAGAAACTCCTACCTGTCCCTTTTTGATCTGTACCATTATAAATAAACCAAGCGTGGGCTCCTTCCTTTGTTAGAGCCCGACATTTATGGACAGCTCAATTGGTCATGTCCCTGCCTTAAAGATAATTCTATCTTCTGTTGTTATTTATGATAAATAAATTTCATAGCTTTCATTCTGCAGCCAGCTCATCCCTCTGACAGGAATGTTTCCCTTACCCAGATGGGGCATGCGGTGAGAACATGGTTTTTTAAAATAAATTGTCTTTGGCATAAAATTATTTTAGAATACACACACACAAAAAAATAAAAAGCACATCTAAAAATCTTTGATTACCTTCTGGCAATTAATGAAGATATTCCTATTAAAAAATAGTCGCTTTATTTTTAGAGTTTTAGTTGCAGGTAGCAGTCAGAACAATATAAAGAAAGGGAAAGAAATGAAAACAAACTAAACACTTCTCTTTCTTCTTACTTTTCAGCTTCCATTTCTAGACACATTAAAGAAGAGAGTTCCATCTCTGTTTATCTTCAAAGTTAATGGCTATTACTTGTTGACAGTTTTAACAGATTCACTTAGAAGAACCTGACTGTATTGCTCTGTGACAGTGCCAGCGGGTGTTCCCACCCCCAGCTCAGGCAATCTATAAACCCAGCAGGAGAGACCATGATAAAATCAGTTGTGAAACTCATACAATGGGTGAAATAGGTAGTAAGTCTGCATTTTTCATGAATTATGAGGGGAAAAGTGGCACAGCAGTTAATCACAGCATGATAACTTCAAAATGAGCTGCTGATGAGTTCCCAAAAAAGGTCCTAGTAAGTCATTGAGGAATATGAAGAAACTTGGCAAAGTATAATTGGGCATGTTTTCTGCAAAAGCCTTTATAAGGATGATGCCAATTTGCTCCCACTCTTAAGAAAAGTCTGGATTTTTCTTTCTTTGTAAACTTCATTTAGTGATAGGAAAGCATTCAATAATTTCATCTGCAAAGGCAGAGTTGGAGAAGAAAATCTATCCCTTAGATCCCTTTTACCCTTTACCTAGAGCAAAGAAACTAATCTCGGGTGTGTCTTTTTATTTTTGTTTGCTTGTTAGCTTTGTTTTTTGTTTCTTTGTTGACAGTTTAAAACTCTTGAGACATTGAAGATAGAGTAGTATTCCACTACTAGAATATCTGAATCTTTCTTCGGTTTTTGACTACCTGTGTTCCCCCTACTTCCTTGTCATCCTGCACCCATTTCAAATGTTTTGAGTTCACACATTTGTCTCATCAATTCATCTTTAATTTTGTATTCTTAAGATGGGTCTACAGTAACCTGTGCCAAGCTTAAGAAAAGCAATTCACAATTAGAAAAGACAAACACACAAAACTATTTCTCAGACTCTTCTGAGAAAGTAAAATAAATGAATCATCTTTAAAACAGAAGCAGTTTTGAAGATGTGACCACATAAAAATCAGGCAAACTAATTTCGTCATTGAAAGATCTTGTTTTGTTATTTTTGATTTCTACTTTTTTGCTCCCAATGTAACTTCCAGAACTTTAAAACATTAACATTTGTGAAATTTTATTCAACTCATTAATTAACTAGAAGGCCTTAGTTTTTTCCAAGGTTTGAGGACCCAGGAATGTGAAGCTACCTGCAAAGTGAGTATTAGAATATGATTACTATGTTAGATAAGCCCCACATAATAATAAATTCTCTGGAGTGTTCTCTGTTTACTCATTCAGTTCATGTTAATTGTCTCCAAAGTAAAGTTAACATGTAAAATCACTGAATCTGAGGTTTTCATTGATAGTGAATATCACAATCAAGCAATAATGTATCATTTCCTGGAAACCATGCTCCTAGCTGGACTTCACAATGGTTAACCTGGAGATTATAGGCCATTCAGTTTTCCTCTGAACTTGTATTAATACTTCACATTTTTTATTAATATTTATTACCTTTTTCATACTAATTTTAGTTTAGATGAGATACTGACCAATACATATGCATATATTTAAGATAAAATACATTGTAATTTGCAATATTTATGGTTTTATTTCCTTACTAGACAAATAAAAACAAACTTTAACATTTCATTTGATCCAGAACTTTAGAAGCATAAGTTATTCTTTAACCTATTTCTGTGGTAAACTATATTACTATGATAAAAGGAAATGGCAGTCATTTGTAATTTTGTACTTTTGTTCATTCCTAACCTAACTCTTGGGTATGATCTTTTAATGTATGAAATCATATTACTTTAGAGAAGAAATCTCAAGTCATTATGTATAATTCTCTTACTTTTCAGATGATGAAATTTAGGCCACAATAGTTAAAGTAATTTCTTAAGGTCACAGAGTTAGTCTATAATGACACCATGACCAAACTCTAGGGTTCACCTTCAGAATAGTCTTTCTATTGAGTCAAACTTGAATGTGATTTGCAACTTAGGTGTCATACATTAGTTAACTAAATTTCATATTCCCATGTATAAGGATATCATGGACACCAATTTGAAAGTAGGATTTTCTTTAGAGCAAATAACTTCACAAATAAAATTTGAGATAGTCTTAATCTTGCCATATAGGTCAAAAGAGAGAGTATGTTATATGAAATATTTTTCAAACTGAGTGTTTTTATAATAAGTTTGATCACATGAAAATTTAGATAAATGTTAAATTTAATAAAAATTGAAATCTAAGATGGTTTTAAAATCATTTTTATTCTGTTCTATAACTACATAATTAAATAATTATTGAATATTCTACTGAGTACTTGAGAATATAAAGTAATTTTTAATTAAGTTTACAATAATATAATTTTGATTCAATTTGAGGCATTGGGGAAATTGGTAATGAATTCCTGATACCACTTGCACTGCATGAAAGGCAATATTTTGTGTAGGAAGGAGTATAGAAAAATTCAGAAAGCTGGAGGCATAGATTCAAATCTTTCTCACAAGCTTCAGCTAGTTATATAAATGTTTGAATATGCTATTCAAATTCTCCAGATCATAATTTCTTTACTGGGAAAATGAAGAAGGTGTACCAAAGGATATCCAAGTCTTTCTAGAACTGACATTGCATGAATGACCTAAGTATTGCTGAAAGAGTCGTACTACATGGCTCACTTGCTTAGAACTTATTCAGGCAAAAAAAGCACTATCATTTTATTAAACTTGATGGAGCATCAATGATCGGCATCAACTTCAAACCACCCACAGATATTATAATTGCCTTGGCAGTCTTAGCCAATTAATATCACATTTTTACGAAATTAAAGTATTTAAACTGTTCTTCATGCAAAGGACTGTTAAAATCACAGCACATTTTATTTTTAACAGTTACCATAGGAAACTTTACAACTGACTATAGAAATGAATAACTTAATTAACAAGGTATTTATTCCATCCCATTTCAGACAGGGAAATTACATGTAAGTCATATCAACTGAGGGCATTTTTGTCTCCTTGAAATTTAAAATAAAATTTATTTGAATTTCCATCCACATATGTTTAGAAATGCAAAACCCTGATGAACTCTCTCTAAAGTTTTGCTATAGGAATGTGAGGCTGCATGGTAGATTTAGTTCATTATTCCTAACTTCTGAATTTAGAGTATTTATAATGTATCAGTTCCTTCTATTATTTCATCCTTTCCATTCTGCTCTGTGAATAAACAATAAATTTCAGTCAGTAATATGGGACTTCACTATAATCAGTTACAGATGTTGGCATTACAATCTATTAACCCTTCCTCTTTATCATCTTCAGTTCTGAATCCCCAATGGTTGATTTTTACTCTACTATGTGACTTATTGCTGAACTACCTCATAGTAATTTGATATTTCTTTTACTTTCACATCTACTGCTCACTTCTGATTTTCACTGAGGGCATTTTACAAACACAAAGAGTCAAATTATCTCTTGAAAACAGTTTCCTACCGAGAAAATGCAGTGATCAAGTAGTGAACAGGATTTACTATCTCTACTACAACTTCATGCTATCTAAATGTATAGATTTTATGCATATTTTCTGAAAGATTGCAGTATTACTAAGAAAAATGTAGAAAATTACAATGAGAAAATTAGGCAAGAACACTAGGAAGATGTGTGTTCCTTTTGTACATTTATAAATTGTAGCATTTTTTCATATGAATTCTGGAAAATTATTTACTGATCAATGAATGTTTATGTAAAATTGTTTATTAATGCCAATATTTATTATATTTATTATTAATATAATATTTATTATTAAGTAATATTTATTATATGAAAAGAAATTTTAATATTATTAAAGCTTGTATTTTAGTTTTTTTAATCATAGAAATATAATGTACTGCTTGTCTTTAATTGTTCTGGTATTTAAACCCCATAAATATATGTGAGAAACTATATATAGCTCCACACACTTTAAGATGCAATTTACAGCTTATTAGTTTTAATATTTGAAAGGCATTAATTTCCAAAATTGTAAATATTGCCAATTTAAAATAAATTTGTAACTTTACTTTTTCAATATATTTTAACAGTATCATTTAATAACACCATCAGTTAGTTAGAAAAACAAAACAAGACATATGAAGAGTATAGTCTTGCTGGGAGTTAAAAATTTGATCAATAAATGTTTAGGAGATAATGAGGGTGTAAACTCAGTTAAAAGTGAAATAGGAAAAAAGGAATGAAATAGGAATATTTTAAGAACATAATTGATAAATTGTGTGGGAGAAAAAAATGGTGACTCAAGAAATTTCCTCAGTTAATTAGAATCATTGAAATTTTGGGTTTGATTATCAGAAGAGTTTGTCTAAGAAAATTTAGGATTAGAGTCTGTGAAATGGTCCAAAGAGAATTTTTAAATGATCTCTTTTTACATATGGCAATCTAAACTGTCCACTGGTTCCATGTGCCCTGGACAAGTAAAATGTTAATATTACAAAAGTTGAGGCAAAAGTCAACTATCGTACTTACCAATAGACAACATTGGTCCTCTAAATTATCCTTAAACACTATTAATATTACCTGCCTGAAGAAGAATGAACCCAAGAGCAAAAACAATTTATTTTTACTTTTGAAGTGTTAAGAATCAAACCAAGGACTCACAGATGCTAAACAAGCACTGAGCCAGATCTGCATCCCAGCAAAAAAAATAATAATAATAATAAAAATAATTCTAGATTGTTGAGCTAGCCGACCCACCAACCCCCATGCTGAGCCCGGATGCCATCACTGAGCCTGCCTGCCTGCCCCCTCTACTGCTGAGGGACACTGCACTTGCCTCTGTGCTGACTCAGCACACCCTTGCTGGGGATCCCCAGTTTCTTTGGAGGCTGGTGCAGGCATTTTGAATTATTCCTGAGGGCGTGGCCACCATCATTGGAAGGGCAGTTCCCTTCCTGATACACCTACAGGAGACTGGAGGCCTTTTGACAGGACTCAGGATTCAAGAAGAGGAGGTATTGAGAGACTCGGGACTAACTCAGAGCAGATGGGTGAGTCTCTCCCGCTGGGCGAGGCTCCCTGGATGGGTCAATAGTCCCAGAATGCAGAGAACTTCGTGGAGTAGATTTGCCAAGTGAGACTCCTCCGCTGGAGCCGTGAACCCAGACAACCAGGAGCATTGTAGAGGAGGATCACCCAGCAAAAGACTTTGGCACAGAGTGAGGGTCCCAGGCCTGAGCAGTAGGTCCAGTCCCCAGGGAATGTCCTAGAGAAGGGCTGCTCAGAGAGAGAGTCCCTCGCAGGACCAGACTCCCTAGACCAGGTGGTAGTTCCGGGCCCCAGGGAACATCACAGAGGAGGGCAGCCCAGCAAGAGTCTCAATCACAGGGAAAGGCTCCCTGGCCCAGGAGATAGGTCTAGACCCCTGGGAATGTTACAGAAGAGGACTGCCCTCTCCAGGTGGTGGTTCTGGACCAAAGGGAACTTCTCGGAGGAGAACTGCCCAGCAATACGTCCCCACCAGGTGAGTTTTCCCCGCCAGGTAAGACTTTCCCACCAGGGTGGTAGAACCAGACACACAGGCCCAGAACAGCTATGCCCCAGCCTGCAGTCTAGTTCCCCTTTTGACTGACCATCGGTCAACAAGTGGAGGCACCTCTGCCCACCAGCAGGAAATATACCCCACCGGAAGGCTACCACCCCTAGAGGGACAGCTTCCTTGTGTATCACTGCATTATCAAGTTCCTCCAAGACTTCAGGCTACTGAAGGCTAGGAAGTGAGTTATTGGAAATCTACAGGGACACTATAAGTCAATAGAGGAAATCTGCAATATCTCAGAGTTTCACTACTAGAGGGGTAGATACCTCACCAATGAGAAAACAAGGGAAAAAAAGGTCCCAAACAAACCTAGATGCTACATCAATAAAATCCAATGACATCATGACAGAAGAAATGTCACACAGGGAATTCAGAATGTACATAATTAAAATGATCAGAGAAGCAAACGATGAGATGAAAGAGAAAATGCAGGCTTTGAATGATTGCACCACTCAACAGTTAAAAGAGCAAATGCGGGTAGCAAAAGATCATTTCAATAAAGAATTACAGATACTGAAAAAAAAAAACAGAATACAGATTACTAAATTCTAAAAAATTACAGATACTGAAAAAATCCTTGAAATGAAGGAAACAATAAATCAAATTAAAAACTCCATAGAAAGCATAGCCAGTAGGATAGAACACCTGGAAGACAGAACCTCAGACATTGAAGACAAAATATTTTATCTTGAAAACAAAGGTGACCAAACACAGAAGATGGTAAGAAATCATGAACAGAATCTACAAGAATTATGGGATGAGAAGGCCAAATTTAAGAATTATTGGGATTCAGGAAGGTTTGGAGAAACGAACCAAAGGAATGAACAATTTACTCAATGAAATAATATCAGAATTTCCCAAATCTGAAGAATGAAATGGAAAATCAAGTACAAGAGGCTTATAGGACTCCAAATATACAAAATTACAATAAACCCACAACAGGCACATTATAATGAAAATACCTAACATACAAAATAAAGACAGGATTTTAAAGGCTGCGAGAGAAAAGAATCAAATTACATTCAAGGAAAAACCAATATGGATATCAGCAGATTTTTCAACCCAGACCCTTAAAAGCTAGAAGGGCCTGGAACAACATTTTTAAGCCCTGAAAGATAACGGATGCCAACCAAGAATCTTATACCCAGCAAAACTTACTTTCAGATTTGACGATGAAATAAAATCCTCCCATGCTAAACAAAAGCTTAAAAAATTTACTAAAAGAAAGTCAGCATTACAGAACATTCTCAGCAAAATATTCCATGAGGAAGAGATGAAATACAATGATGTAAATCAGCAAAGGGAGGAACTACCCTAAAGGAATAGCCAAATAAAGGAAAAACCAAGTCGTGTCAAAAAAAAAAAAAAAATGAGCCAAATGACCGGGAATACAAATCATATCTCAATAACAACCCTGAATATTAATGACCTGAACTCATCAATCAAAAGACATAGACTGGCAGATTGGATTAAAAAGAAAGATACATGAATATGCTGCCTGCAAGAGACTCATCTAATAGAAAGAGATACCCATAGACTAAAGGTGAAAGGATGGGAAAAAACATACTATGCACATGGACTCAGCAAAAAAGTCAGAGTATCCATCCTCATATCAGATAATGTGGACTTCAAGCCAAAGTTAGTCAAAAGGGATAAAGAAGGACATTTCATAGTTCTTAAGGGAAGCATAAATCAGCAAGACATAACAATCATAAATATCTATGCCCCAAACTGTGGCTCATCCATGTACATCAAACAAATTCTTCTCAATTCCAGAAATCAAATAGACCACAACACAATAATACTAGGTGATTTTAGCACACCTCTCTCACCAATGGACAGATCTCCCAAACAAAAATTGAACAAAGAAAACACAGATCTTAATAACACAATCAATAATTTAGACTTAACTGACATACATAGAATATACCATCCGACAAAGAGCGAATACATTTCTTCTTAGCAGCACATGGATCCTTCTCTAAAATAGACCATATTCTATGCCACAAAGATAATGTTAGCAAATACAAAAAGACAGAGATACTACCTTGTATTCTATCAGATCATAATGGATTGAAATTAGAAAGAAATGACAATAACAAACAGAAACTACTCCAACACCTGGAGATTAAATAATACACTATTGTATGATGAATGGATAACAGAAGACATCAGAAGGGAAATAAAAAAATTCTTAGGGGTAAATGAGAACAAAACGATATCATACCAAAATCTGTGGTACACTATGAAAGCAGTACTTAGAGGAAAATTTATTTCATGGAGCACATTCAATAAAAGAAGAAAAAATCAACAAATAAATGACCTAATACTTCAGCTCAAAGCCCTAGAAAAAGAAGAACAGAGCAACACCAAAAGTAGTAGAAGACAGGAAATAGTTAAAATCAGAGTTGGAATCAATGAAATTGAAACAAAAGAAACAATAGAAAAAATTGACAAAATAAATAGTTGGTTCTTTGAAAAAATAAACAAAATTGATAAACCCTTAGCCACACTAACAAAAAGAAGGAGAGAGAAAACTCAAATTACTAAAATTCGGAATGAACAAGTGAAATACAAAACATAATTAGAAGTTATTTTGAACAACAAAATGGAAAATCTCGAAGACATCAACAGTTTTCTATAGACATTTGAATTACCTAAAATGAACGAGGAGGACATACACAATTTAAATAGATCAATTTCAAGTAATGAAACAGAAGAAGTCATCAAAAGCCTAACAACACAGAAAAGTTTGGGATTAGATGGGTTCTCAGCCGAGTTCTACAAAACCTTTAAAGAAGAGCTCATTCCAATACTCCTCAAAGTATTCCATGAAATAGAACAGGAGGGAACCCTACCAAATTCATTCTATGAAGCCAGTATCACCCTGATACCTAAACCAGACAGAGGACATTGAGTAAAGAAAATTTCAGACCAATATCCTTAATGAACATTGATGCAAAAATTCTCAACAAAATTTTAGCAAATCACATACAAAAGTATATTAAAAAGATAGTGCACCATGTTCAAGTGGGTTTTATACCAGGGATGCAAGGTTGGTTCAACATCCAGAAATCAATAAATGTAATTCACCATATCAACAGACTTAAAGTCAAGAATCACATGATTATTTTGATAGATGCAGAAAAAGTATTTGATAAAATACAGCACCCCTTCATGCTCAAAACACTAGAAAAAATAGGGATAGTGGGAACATTTCTCAACATTGTAAAGGCCATCTATGCTAAGCCCATGGCCAATATTATTCTAAATGGCGAAAAACTGAAAGCATTCCCCTTAAAAACTGGAATAAGGCAGAGATGCCCTCTTTCACCACATCTATTCAACCTTGTCCTCAAAAATCTAGCCAGAGCAATTAGACAGACCAAAGAAATTAAAGGGATACGAATAGGAAACGAAGAACTCAAACTATCCCTATTTGCTGATGACATGATGACATGATGACATGAAAAGTAGGTCCAAATATTCAACGTGTGTGCTTAGGATCAGACTTCCTTAACAGGACTCCCATAGCACAAGAAATAAAAGCAAGAATCAATAACTGGGATAGATTCAAACTAAATAGCTTTCTCTCAGCAAAAGAAACTATCAGCAATGCAAAGAGAGAGCCTACAGAGTGGAAGAAAATCTTTGCCACTCATACTTCAGATAGAGCACTAATCTCCAGAATCTATGAAGAACTCAAAAAACTTTACAACACGAATACAAATAACCCAATCAACAAATGGGTAAGGAAATGAACATACACTTCACAGAAGAAAATCTACAAGCAATCAACAGATATATAAAAAAATGTTCAAATCAAAACTACCCTAAGATTCCATCTCACCCCAATTAGAATGGCAATTATCAATAATACTGGCAACAATAGTTGCTGGTGAAGATGTGGGGAAAAAGGTACACTCATGCATTGCTGGTGGGGTTGCAATTTAGTGTAGCTACTCTGGAAAGCAGCGTGGAGATTCCTTAGAAATCTTGGAATGCAGCCACCATTTGACTCAGCTATCCCACTCATCGGCCTATACCCAACGGACTTTAAATCAACATACTACAGAGATACAGCCATGTCAATGTTCATAGCTGCTTAATTCACAATAGCTAGATTGTGGAACCAACCTAGATGCCCTCCAATCGATGAATTGATAAAGAAACTGTGATATATATATATATATATATATATATATATATATATATATATATGCAATGGAATATTACTCAGCCATAAAGAATAATAAAATTATGGCATTTGCAGGTGAATGAATGGATAAAGAAACTGTGGTATATATATATATATATATATATATATATATGCAATGGAATATTACTCAGCCATAAAGAATAATAAAATTATGGCATTTGCAGGTGAATGAATGGATAAAGAAACTGTGGTATATATATATATATATATATATATATATATGCAATGGAATATTACTCAGCCATAAAGAATAATAAAATTATGGCATTTGCTAAGTGAAATAAGCCAATCCCAAAAAACGAAAGGATGAATGATATCACTGATATGCAGATGATGACACAAAATGGAGAGAGGGAGGGGGGCAAAAATGAAGGAAGGAGGAACTGTAGAGAGGGAAAACAGGGTTGGGAGGGTTTGGGGGAAGGATAAAAATAACAGAATGAATCAAAAACTATTACCCTATGTAAATGTAGGATTACAGAAATGGTATGCCTCTACTTCATGTACAGAGAAACAAGATGTATGTAAGGAATCCAGCCTCCCAACCACCTGTCAATCTGCGTTACGCCCGCCTCTCCCGTTACAGGAATTTCCGGTTTACGTTGCCGTAATCTTCCTGCCTCCCACATTACATTCTAATATGTCATTGGTCCATCAGTCAGTCTGTAGTAATTCTCCTCCGCGATTGGTTCCTCCCAGCCCGCGAAATTCCGAAATCTGAGGAGAAACCATGCGCCATCTTCTTCTTTCCTTCTTCCCTTTTCCCTGAGTGGATGTGAATCGTCTGCATAAAATAAAAGTTCCTCGTGTGAGACCTGTGTCTGTGGAGCATTTTTCTGGGAGTTATCGACGAACCATAACTGCCCCTAACAATGTATCCCATTTGTTTACAATAAAATTAAATTTAAAAAAATAATAATTCTAATCTGACAATACCTGTCAATCATCTAATGCAGCAATAATCAAAGGTAAAAGACCAATGAATTAAAATATTTTTGTGAAAAAATCTTCAGGTTGAAAAACAATGTCTAGGTCAGATGTTTTCAAATCTGTTCGCACAGAAATACACAAAGCTATTTTAAAAATGTAATGACAAGCATGGAAACCCTAAAATCAGAAAGCAATAATAAGTTCCATACACTCAGAAAATTTATATGTGTATATATGAATACATAACTTTTACTACCTTTGACATAAATGTATTATGGAAATTTTTGAGAAATTTTAAGAAATATGAAGGAGATGTAAAATAATACAATGGGTAAAATTTTTTCCTTAAATACAAACACATTCCCCACATACACATGCAAACTCTTAAAGTGGAAATTGAAAAACCATGGACACAAAAAAATCAGAACCATTTTTTGATCTCTAAAATATATGTTATAGATTTTGTGCTATGAAGAGTGATTAGTAATATACTAGTATAAATTACAATTAGTGTAAGTTATAGTTCATCTGTCAATATTCTGAATACTATTTTAGATATAATACATATTGGATATGATTATTATAAATAATCATGAATTTAGTAAAACATAAACTATAAAATTGAAATATATCCTTTGGTGTTACTTGGTAAAACACTAATTATTTAAAATGCTTTAGAAAGCTAGAAAAGATTTTAAAGTAGCTCTGCAATGAAAATCTGTGAAATTGTTATTAAAATTCAGAAGACAGAATAGTTCAAATCAAGGCATATCAAAAGGTACAATCTAAAATGTACATAAAAAATTAAACATAAATAAATTTTGGGTACCATAAACAAATAAAAATTAGGTAATATTATTGGAAAAAGTTATAAAATTACACTATCAAAGTACCTTGAGGTAGAAATCACAAAATAATTAAATAGTAATTATACCTGAAATTGTTCAAAATGTACACTTCATTTTATTATTTAAACCATAATAAAAACATTAATCAAACTTTTTTATTAATAGAGTTTGAATTCTTTCTGCTTGAGAATTGAGATATTAAGTAACAGATAATTATGTATTAGCTATGGTATATAAATATATATATGATACATATATATATTCATGAGATACATACATGCACATATAAATGTACAGACTACTTTTATAGTCCACCCAATCTAATTAAGTAGAAAAAATGCAACCAGCATTTCTGTATTCACAGATAAATGGTCCAATATCTCAGTGGAAAATCTGGTGGGTGTGATCAGAAAGGAAAAAGCACTTTTCTTTATTTTTTATGCTTAGTTTTATTTATAATGCTGTCACTCTTTATTTTATATATTCTGCATCTTTTTTTTTAATACTCACTTTTGATGTTTCTTAACAGTTTTTAAAAACAGTGACATTTTTAAAAGTGCAAGATCTTTAAAAATCTCCCATTAACCAACTCTTATCATGACTTAGGAAAGTAGGATGTCGTGAAGTTGTAACTTTCCCAGAATTATGGAGCAAAACAATTGTGGACTAACATCATAGCTCCAGAGCTCTGCAGACACAGGCAACCTGAGTCATGCCCAGCATGAGTAAACAGCTGTGACTTGGAGTCAAGTCAAAAAGTTATTTCTTTCCATCCCATTCTTCATTATGCTAAATCTGAAGTTAAGTTCATTCTTGTATTAACTCAATTTGAGAAATCACCATTTACCATAACATACTATCTGTGGGTGTGGGTGTATGTGTGTGTGTGTCTAAAATCTCTTTGAATTGATACTTAAAGTCATCTTACTACACTGAGACCAGATCTATGGCACATATTATTCCTACATATTATCATAATAGTGAAGTATGGTATTTGTTTTCTGCTTTTCATTGATCAAATCTGCCTAACAACTCTTTAAAAATTATTTGTGATATTAGAAACCTCGTGTGAGTGTGTGTGTGAGTGTTACTGGAGATTGAACACAGGAGTGCTTTTCCATTGAACTAAATTCTCCTTGTTTTTTGAGACAGGGTTTTGGTAAATTGTTCAAGGTGACCTCAGACTGGCAATCCTTCTGCCCCACCCTCCAGTGTCATTGGGAATACAGGTGTGTGCAATGAAAAAGATAAAAATAGCAGTAGCCTCGGGTGACTTGTGACAAAAAGAAATACCTAACACAACCAGATAGATACATGAAAGTGAGAATGTTGAAACTTATAATGCCCAAGAGATTAATATTGCTGATATATTTTCACATGATAGCCTTATTATTTTAATGTGAAACAAAATATTTTGTTAGTTAGCAACAAATAAGTAAGTTTTGCTGAAAGAAATGCATTGTGGACAATGTAATTTTCTTCAAAATTATTTCTCCATAAAATAAGAATAATACAACTCATATAGAGTTTATTTGAATAAAATAAGACAACTCATGTAATATCATTAATAGAGGATATGACATGTCTAACTTTGAAAATTCTATCACACACACACATAAATACACAGAGGAAATCAGCAACCCCTGTCCACATATCAAGTAGCAGAGGTATAAGGCAGATTTTTTTAAGAGTTCAATCTAGGCAGGCACTAATGAAGTGAAAACAGCAATTAAAAAATATCCTTAGGTGAAGAAACAAAATTGTTGAAGATATAAAGAAAAACGTAAGCAATGATATGCAGAAGGATCATTAAACTGAAGTTGTAGTACCATCATCCAATAGAATAATAATGTAACAAATGTGAGTCACTTAGGTAATTTAAAAATTTCTAGTAGCTATATTTAAAAAGTAAAAAAAATAAAATTTAATGATATACTTGATTGACTTTAATATAGTAAAATGTTTTTATTTCTTTTAATAGGATATTTTCTAGTATTCTTTTTGTCTTTAAAAGTCTGTATATTCTTACCTATGACAGGTATCATTTTTAAAGTAAAATTTCAAATGCTCAATAGCCACATGTGAATATTATTTTTTTCATTAGCTCAGTTCTAACTTGGGCTTCAGATTACAAGGTAGATTCTTTTTGTTCTCCCCCAACTCTGATTATTTAATAAAAGTACAAAATATAGATTTAACTAAAGTAAAAATTAAATATACTGACATTGTTTATAATGAATATAATAGACTAATTGCTAATAAACAGAAATATTATAAGAAAATTTTATAATGTGAAAGGCTAAATAGAATATTTAAGCAAGCACATGTATGGCAAAAGACAAGAGAAGAGATAAAACCTTAGGTGGCAAATTTATTTCTGAATACACCTTCAGGAGTGTTATTTAGCAATTTATAAATCTATTAAAGTTGAATTGATAGTGAAGGTGTGTGAAATAAATTCAGTTGATTCCATAAAGTAGAATGAATTAGTTTATTTCATGGTCATTTTAGGTGTACCATAAAGATAATGAAAACATAAATTTTATTATTTAGTCAGAAATTACTTTATTACTTTTGATTGATAGTACCATAACTATCAAACCCTGTAGTCTGATGACTATCTTGGGCTAATGCTGTGAAATTTTCTGTGTACCAGTCTTTGGAATGTAATTACACTAGATGCAATTTGAATATAATCTTATTTTTTCAAAGTTACAAAGTAAAATCAATATTTTAAAGACTGAATACAAATTGAAAGCAACATATTAATGCATGAGCATGCAAATTAGAGAGTTTTAACATAAAATATCTGTTGAGATCAGTACTGACACCAGGAAAAAGTGTAATATTTCCAAGTTTCACTTTGGAAGTATTTCCCGAGAACTTCTATATATTTTACTCTCCTGGATAGCCATTGTTTTCTTTTTTTTTGGGTGCTGGGGATCGAACCCAGGGCCTTGTGCTTACAAGGCAAGCACTCTACCGACTGAGCTATCTCCCCAGCCCCCATTGTTTTCTGTATTGATCTTTGTTCCATTTTATGAATCAGGAAAAAGCCAACTCTCAGTTAATAACTGTTTTGATAGAGCATCCTTAAGCATAGCTTTAACCAAAGAGTTCATTCCACTGTTCAACAGAAAATTGAGTGCCAGTCATATGTCAGATATTGGATCATGTGTCTTAGAGGAAATGAGGAAATGGTGAATAGGATGGAGAGAAAAAATGGAACATGGAAACACTGAGATGATTGACAGATTAGTAGGAAAATATGGCACCATGTGGGAAAGTTAAGGAAGCTATAATAATAGGAAAGGAATCTATGCAAAGTATTTTGGAAAGGATGCCAACAAAGAATGGGAATATTTTCTAGGATGATGTCAGTATAAAAGTAAGACAAAATTAAAGAAGGGAGTTAAGAGGACAGAAATTTAGGGAAAAGATTATTAAAGTAAAAAGAGAAATAAAGTTTTAAATTATTTTTTATAATGACAGGACAGAGCCCTAGTGGCCTAATTATTTCCTTAAGGTATCACCACCTTACATTAGTGCATTGGTTGTTAGGATTTTACTATATGATTTGTGGGGGACACAAAATTCAATCCAAAATAGAAGGGTGTCTTGCAATCAACATATGTTTTTCAAAGATTGTATGCACTTTGGTTAATATAAATGGTTATTTAAAATAAAACTCATAGGTAAACCTTCTTTTCTCCATTGATGTGATTTACTTCAGTAGTTCAATATCACTCCCAGACATAAATCATAGAATCCTCTGGGTTCACTTTAGACAAAAGTACTGACATGAGCATAGCTCAGATTCTTGTTCTGGATGCTGGACCTAGCCTCCCATTAATCACTTTAATTTTGTGTTTCTACACAGTTTTAAAGTTTCCTTTCATAGAGCAAAACATTATGATCTATCCCATATCTCATGAAAGGAACCTCAGGGTAATGTATTGCCCTGGTCTTTATTGCCTATCCTGACATTTCAAAAGTGTTTCTGATGACTGAATCCCTTCCATACCACAATACAATCTTCAAGATGAAGACGTTTAGCAAAAGTAATACATGACATATCATCATTTGAGGACGATATGACTAATAAAATTATTTTATATTTTTCTAAAGATTCTTATCAGAAAAGCTTATTAAAGCTGTGAACATAAAAACTTTAAAACATAAATTAATCTGCTGTCACTTGTCTTACATAACTTCATAACTGCTCTCCAAACCAAGGGGTTAATTTGAGTCAATTCCTTGTCTGAGGCAAACACAAATACTGAAAATATTTTAATTTTTTACTAAAATATTAGAAATATTTTAATTCCTCAATATTTCCTTTCATTTTCTTAAATACGTTTCTTACAGTTGAAGCCCTTTTCCTCTGATCACTGAATTGTGGCTCATCATACTGATTTTTCTGTTGTCATGACCCACATGATGTTTATGCCAGTTTCCCTGAACTAGGGCAATGAGTCAGATTAGAAATACTAGGAGTATGAGAAATTTAAAAAATAAAGACAACACATGGAAATAAGTGAAAAGCGGGGTCAGATGGGGGCTCTCATGGAGACTGGGTCAAACAAAGAACAAGAGCCCACATTTTATTTTTATAGGTAAGAACAGCAAAGTGTTTCAGTGTGACAGGCTTCTTGAAGGAAACAGGACAAAGATGGGAAAAACATGTTGTTTGGGACTTGGCAGTTTATGCCTACCTCCTCTCTACCTCTGCGCAGCTGCCTCTGAACCTAGGGTTTTCTGAACCAAGGCAGGGCATCTGCATAACCTGAGCAGTCTCAATTGTGGAATTTCACTGAGATTTCTCAGAAAAGCAAAACTCCTGTCTTGTGATGACTGAACAAACCCATAAATCATGCACAGCTTCCAACATCCCATATTTAATTAAATTGTTAGCAATTTTAGTTACATAATTATAGCAGATTTTATGCTATTTATTTTGCAAAATAAATGCAACCATTATAAACCACCTACAATGAAACTGTCTTTGGTCCAAGATTAGAATGCATGGGATACTCATGAATATGAGGTTAAAATTGAATAGTTCAAATTGACACAAATCATTTTTCCATGACAGCTTAGCAAACATTTTTCCAGTCTGAAAAAATAATAGTTAACACATTAGGTGTTCATTTGTTCATTTGAGTTAGAATATTACACTTAAAAAATTTACTACAGTGTTGGGAAGTATGAACTTACAAAATTTAATCTATGCCTGAAGATTCTGTGCTCTTATCATTGGTTTAACTGCCACCTCATCCTCAGTGCCACCTCTGTAATATGTGTTTACTGTTACTACTGCAGCATTCTAAACAAATCATGCAAGTTGGCATGATACAGACAATGCCTGTGCACTGAGGAGTCTAGGCTCTTGGTTGGTGCTGTGCAGGAAGCCAAGTGCACATCCATGTGAAATGGGAGAATATGCCGCTACTTACCTGCTAAGCTGTGTGAGAAGCAGAATTATACCATGTGACGATTACATGATGAAAGGTCATGAATCCATTCTTTAGACTGAAATAAAGTGCCATGATTATGTAGTGGCAACAGTTATGCAGTGAAAGACAGTAGAATCAGCATCGTTTGAGAATAAACACTACTAAAAAATTTTGAACCAATTTTGAGAGACATGTTAAGTTCCAATTTGACCCATAAACATCTTCTTGATTTTATCCATTTCTTCTGAAGCATTAAGTAAATTAAGCCTGATAAAATGCATCTTCATGTGCTTAATGAGTTGAAAATTTAAAGTGGTTCTTCAACCTTGATTATGTACATGTCATTCTGGATATCTGACAAAGTCTGCAGATGTTTTTCAAATAGTAGCTACTGCATTGGTAGTTTATGCACAGTTTGATAAGCAAATAGTAGCTAAAAATAAAATTATTTTAAACAATTTGAATCATTAAGCTAATCTTCTCTTCAAGTGAAGTGTAACCATTAAGCGATTCAAAATAATATTGTTAATATGCTTTTAGTGACTTAAGAGAACAAAGTTAGTATTTACATTTATACTTACTGAGTGTCTACTTCTAAGAATGATGAATCCCTCTTGCTTGGGGATCCTGATATATTTCCAAAGTAACACAAAAGCAATAATTTTAAAAACAATGAAAAGTTAGCAAAGTGCTGAGATAATATGTATGACATATTATGATGTGAGATAGACATAAACCTGGACTCTGGGACCATTTTTGCTCCAAGGTTGATTCCTGATCAAAAAGGTATGGTAAGTCATTTATATGCTTTTGACAATCTTAGGGGAAGAATAGTTACATCTTCAGGAAGAACTCAATGTAAAATGACAGATGGTCATGGCTGAGAAGACTGTACAGCTGCTGGCAGAATGGACTGATATGCTGGTGCTGGCCCTGGGCATGAATGCTCCCACCTTGTTGCCCCTGTAGACACGCACACATCTGAGCCCAACCCTTTCTTGAGCTCCAGGCCCAAACCTCTGGGTAGCAGTGTGTGGTGCTCCCCACCAACACAACTCTATGACTGCCCTGGCAGTGGCAGCGACCATTAGTGAAACAGATCAGAAATGAAAAGGATGGACAGATAGGGTTGGGTTGGCAGGGAGCAGCTGTCAGGAGCACCCTTCCTGGTGGGGCATAGATATAGGAGCTGAGATGACAATCCTCCAGCACACATCTGTTTACCTAAGAGGCTTCCCAAAACATCAATTCGAAAATAAATTTTTAAGATTTTATAGATTGTAATTGTGGAGTGTGGTATCTTCTGTAACTGTGCTGGATACATACTCACAAAGAAAGCCCTGGAAATAAGATAAAGTCTTTAGGACAACTACTCAGCTAGGCCTTTGTATCACAAAAGCAGCTGTATACAGCAGTAAAAGAATAAGCAAGGCATGTGCTGATAAAACATTACTTATCAAAGCAGAAAAGGAACCAGATACAAACTCAGCTGCAGTTTGCCAAAATGTGGTAGAGAGCACAAGAAGGTTAATTGAAAATATTTAGAAGTAATTTATAATGCAAGAACCTTATTCTCCCACCGTTTCCCATTAACATTATGTGGGATAACTTTAAGTCTCTGAGCTAGGTATAGTTAATACATCTTTTCTGGTAAAATCATTAGTACAGTTCATTATAATAAGGTCCAAAGGTCCAGAAATATCTTCTATAGAACATCAAAGCACACTTCTTTCCTCAGGAATAAAACTGAATTTGTTGTTGAGCAAGGTTTAGGTAGATTGGTCGTATGTTTTTGTCAGGAGGAGAATTCTGAAGCAAGGGTAACATGGTGAGTTTGTTACTCAAAAAATTGTATACTGTAGGTCAGCTAAAAATTTGAAGTGAGATTCACGAGGAACACCATAAATTTGCATCATCAGGTCTAAACTGGTAGGTAACACATAAACAAGAGTAGGAACCAAGAACCTAGAATCAGTTAGAAAATATATTTGTTGGAATTGGGTGGGGGAGAAAGGATTAGACTGGATAGTTTGTTCTCAGTATAAAAATTAAAACTAAAAGTTTTCATTTTCTTTTCAAGGAGAACTACAAAGGGTCTGAAGAATTTTCCAGTTACTACTATGAAATGACTTAATCTCATTTAAAACCTTAGGCATCTCAATATTTCTTATTGCAAAATCCTAACAAACCAAGGAAATATTGTCAAAATTAGTAAGCTAATTGATTCAGTGAACACACCATTTATAGAGTTTAGCTTACTAGAACTTTTGATAAATAACCCTCATGATGAAAAATCATTTTTCTTTATGCAAGGTAAATCTTAAGTGTGACATGTCAGAATACTTGCTGAATAGTACTCAGGATATTATTTTATCTTTTTTACTTTCTTAGTAGCAGATAACAGAAGTATTTCTATAATTTAAAATAAGGATAAAATACTCCACCAAAGATAGTTGAGATACTATAAGGTAGAACCAACAATTAGACAAGTGTCATATTATTAGTTTCCCTTTATTCATAAAAAATATTGAATGCATTTATTTTGGCTTCAAATATTAAAAATATAGACTAGTATTTTCTCAGGCTATGGAATATAAAAGGCAAAAGTTAATAATTGGTAGTGTCCTTTCTGAACCCTGTAACACTTTATTCCTCTGACTCCATGGTAGGATTCATTGCAGTTCTACTGAGACTTACACACAATACACATTATGTGTTTTTGATACTATCTCATTAAAAACTAAAAATATTATTTTAAAATTTCAGAACAATGACAAGACAGTACACTGTGTATATCCATCATTTAAAGAATTAATCCTGAGCTATTTAGGAATAATCATGCATTCTCTTTGCCTGAACTTCTTACCACTTGTTTAATATTTGCATCCCACTGGGCCAAATATGTCTCACCTATTAAATTTTAATTTTTCTAACAGTAAGAGCAGACACTTGCATCTCTGTCTTTACCCTCCTTTCAGTTACTCTGATAAAGCCATGATTTTTTACTGTGCCCAGTGCAATGAGTAAGAGGGAGAGGGGTCATACTTTCTTTCTCTACCCTTCCTCCTAATTCCTTGCCACACAACCACACAGAATTATAAGGCTGGATCTGATTTCGCTGAGAGGCTGAGACTTTTAGCACACTGAACAAGAACAAAATGGAAACAGCAATCAGTTGCATATTTCTGTGCATGGGCCCTTTGGTCCTCTCACCCCTGAGAAGTTTCCACCGTCCTTGCTTTCATAACTTTGAAGCCTCTGCCTTTTCGTGCTAAATCTCTGTTCTTTACTTCCTCTACAAAACCTAAATCCCTACTAATGCCTGGTGGAGTACTTAGTAACCTGTGACTCCCACATTTTCATCCAAATGTGACTATTCCACTCCCTATTGAATTATCTTCTAAACAATGATAGTCTTACTGCATGAAAAGAGAACATAGAATCAAGGTAGTGTTTTAACTATTAGAAAAGAGGATTCCATTATTTTAGATATGCAGAATAATCTACCCAGAACACATGAGAGTACTCCAAAGCAATACCAGAAACAAAAAGAACAAAAGGCATATTTGAAAATTATTTCTAATAAATATTATCAATAAAAATATCCAATTTTGGTAAGGAGTTGTTTTATTTTAATTTTCATGATATGTGAATAGAAAAGTATATTGTGAAAAAGGAGGAATGGTTACTGTAGCTGCAAGAGTGTGATTATTGGGATAGGGAGAGTGCTTTGACCATAAGATAAACAAACTTGTAAGAGGTCAGACATAGAAGGCCTTTTCATTTACAGGAAGATTGAACTAAGTTACAAATAACTGGTTGTAGGATAGAGGATTAATGGGTGGCATGATAAGACAATTGACCAAAAGGATTTATTAGCTAATTTTCATAAAAAGCTCTTATGTAGGGTGGTTTCCTCAAAAATGCATATGTTGAAACTAATCTCTGATGTGATGTTAGAAAATGGGACCTGTGGTAGGAGATTAGATCATGTAAGTAAAGCCCTCACGCTGGACATTAGAGACTACAGAGAGCTACCCTCACGCTTTCCTCCATGAAAGCTTGTAGTGAAAAGACAGTTGTCTATGGACCTAGAAACAGGCCCTTCCAGACTATAAATCAGCCTGTGTCTTGATCTTGGATTTCCCAGTTTCCAGAACTATAAGAAATAAATTTATTTCGCTTAGAAGCTATGCAGTTTGTGATATTTTGATATAGCAATCTAAGTAGACAAAGATAAAGAAATTGTTCTTTCCAATGTGCAGGGGTGAGTCAACAAAGACCTAGGTGAAGGAAAGAACACTGGACAAAGTTTAGTCAAATTACCAGGTATTATGTGCACATTGATGAAAGGAGAAACAGGTCAGCTAATCTGTTATGAGACAAGGAATGGGAACATGGAGGGCCTAATATCAGAGAGGTGAGTAGGAAATCACCTCCAAGTGTATTCAAATCATAACAGGAAGTGTGGTTCTTTGAAATTAGTTGTTTCTTCAAATACAAATTATGAGGATTTCTTGACCATTCTTGGGTTGAGGAGTACAGGGCTTAGGAAAATTTCACCATTCTCACTATAGCCAATTAAATTTTACTCCATTTACATGAGAATAAAACAAGAACTTATAAAATATAAATCAATAATTTTTCAAAGTATAAAGATTGAATGATAAGTACATAATGTACTTTCAGTATGATTAACTACTGAATAAATAAAAATTTTAAAAGGAGGTACTATTTCTTTTATTTGTCATTTTGGATTAAATAAAAATCTAATAAGGTCCCAAAATATAGACATTATTTACATTGATATTTAAGCAATTATACCTATAAATATGTGATCAGATATATATCTTTATCTATATAATTTGAATATAAAAATAAAAGGTTTGCTGGGGTAGTTATTTATTAAATTTTTAATTAAAATATGAGATAGTTTAATATTTTATAAATATTAAAATATTCTCAGATTTATTTAAAATGCTAAACTTAAAATAACCAGAGTAGTCAAAGTAATTCTAAGCCAATAAAACAATACTGCAGACATCACAATACCTAAATTTAAAATACACTACAGAGCTATAGTAACCAAAACCTGCATGGTACTGATATAAAAACAGACACAAAGACCAATGGAACAGAATACAAGTCACAGAGACAAATTCATACACATCTGATCCTCGACAAACACGCCAAAAAATACGTTGAAAAAAGACAGCTTTTTAAACAAATGGTGTTGAGAGAATTGGTTATCCATGTGTAGAAAAATGAGACTAGATCTTATTTCTTACCCTGCACAAAAGTCAACTCAAAATGGTTAAGAGATCTAGGAATTAAACCTAAAATTGTGCAACTCCTGCAAGAAAATGCAGGGCCTACAATTCAACATAAGTAAAAGGCAGCGACTTTCTTAATGCCACTCCTAAGCCTCAGAAAATAATACCAATAATGAATAAATGGAGTGGCATCAAATTAAAAAATCTTTTGAAGAGCAGAGGAAATAATCATGTGAAGAGAGAACTTACAGAATGGGAGAAATTCTTTGCTAACTACTCTTCTGACAGGGTTATTATTCAGCATACATAAAGAACTCAAAAAATTTAACATGAAAAAAGATAACCCAGATAATAAATGGGCAAATGAATTAGAAAGAAACTTCTTAAAAGAGAAAAAAAAAATCTAGCAAATACATGAAAAATATGTTCAGTATCATTAGTAATTAGGGAAATGCACATCAAAGCTACACTCAGATTTCATCTCATTCCAGTTAAAATGGCATTCATCAAAAATATAAATAATAACAGATGCTGGAGAAGTTGTAAAGAGGAAGGAATATTTTCACACTTTGGTAGGGTTGAAAATTAGTCTGAAAATATGTATAAGGTTTCCTTAAAATACTAGGAAAGAATCTTATCACATGACCCTATTACACCACCCCTGCAGATTTATCCTAAACATTTAAACCAGTGTACTATAGCAGTACATGCACACCCATGTTTACAGCAGTACAATTCAAAATAGTTAAACTATGAAACCAGCACAGGTGTTCACCAATAGATGAATGGTTAAAGAAAACGTGGTAAACACACACAACGAAAATTTGTTCAGCTATAGAGAGGAATTGTTATGTCATTTGCAGAGGGATGGACGAAGCTTGGGAATGTCAGGTTGGGTAGAGTGAACCAAATTCAGTAAATCAAGAAAGGTATGAGGGCTGGGGATATAGCTCAGTTGGTAGAGTGACCACCTCACAAGTACAAGGCCCTGGGTTCAATCCCCAGCACTACAAAAAAAAAAAAAAAAAAAAAAAAAAAAGGGGTGTGGGCAGTGGGGGACTCTTAAAAATTGAAAGGGGGATCAGTAAAGTAGAATAAAGGGACTGGGGGAGGTAGGGAGGGAAGGAATAGTGGAAAATCTGGGTAATGGGGAATGATATTGACCAAATTATATTGTTATATCATGTTCATGTATGAATACCTGATAATGAATCCCACCATTATGTATAATCATAATGCTCCAGTAAGAATATGGAAAAAAAAACAAGTATCTAAATACTGTCCATAATTCATATTAAAGACTAGAATAGTTTTAGCAGATTCATAATTTGCATCCTTTTAAAATATTTCTGAGAATTTCTTAATGATTTGAACATATTCATACAAATAGTAAAATTTTATGTTGATCATGTGAACTCAACACTATAATATACTGCCTAAGAAAATTTAGTGGAAGGAAAGACAAGACAAATGGGAGATCCTGTCAGCAAAATTTGTCAAAGTTTTGAAAACAGGCAAAAGAGGTGACCAGCAGAATTTTGTAGAGACATTGTGGACACCACCTAATTATAGATCTTGGAGGATTTATGTGATTTTATAGGACTGTGTACCATTAATTAAGAATAACCAAACTACTTTATAATGCTGAAGAAGTAGAAGTTGAATTTTATAAAACATAACCATACAAATGTTACCTATTGCCAAAAATGGTTTTCTTCATTGAAATGCAAATGAATTTTGTTTAGTAAAGAACAATTATCTGTAAATTAAATCTCATTTGAATAGGCTTATAACACTTTAGCATTAATTAATTACATAAATAAATGATTGCTTTTTTTATATCTATCACGTCAGAGTTTTAACTTTTTGGAAATTATACATTGTCATTGTAATCAATGATTATAAAAAAAAACTTAGAATTTTAAAAATCCAAAAAGAATTCCATGGGGTTTATAATTCTGTTAAATAGTATAAATATTATCTGATTCAATAGCTTTACCTGTGTGTTCAAGCTAAACTGTCATTAGTATCAACTCTTGCTTAATTATTATATCTTGTACTCTGCATTGAATATTGCATTATAGGTATGAATTGTTCTTTGCAATTTTAATTTGATTCTCTTTCATGACTGTTAAGTTTGAAGATGTTTCAAGTTTTTTATGAGTTTTCATTCTTCCATAAATATTTTGCTTATTTTTACTTAGTTTTTTGGGGAAATCGAATGGATTATATCCTTGTTTATATTATATACAAATACAGGATGTACATTAAAATTTAACACAGTAGAGTGTAATTTTGTCTTTTGTAAATACAACTTGGATAATGTACTCTAATCCCATTTTCTTCTTTAACAAAAGTGAAAAGATTTTTTATATAGACTTGTTATTCTTAAAAAAAAGTCTCTAAGATAATGGTCATATAATGTCATCTATGCAAATAAAATTCCATTAAATATTCTTTAAAACATTTATTTAATGACTACAAATTTAAAAAATACACTGATATACCAAGCTTCTATTGAAAATGAGTTATACATTCCAAATAAGCAATATTTTATTTTGAAGCTTAGAATAATTAGTTTTTCTCTGTACCATCTTCTAATTTCCTTAAACTAATGCATGTAAGAATACTGAGAAGTCACTTTTCCAATGTATGATTCCAATAAGATGTAATTTTTCATATATTTTTTACTTAAAATTAGACTTAAGGGCATAAAAACTCTAATATTTTGCATTTATTAAAACGTTTTTCTCATAAACCTTCAAAAATTATTAGTAGATGATTCACTTTGTGATTATCTATTATTTTGAATTATTCTATTAAGAAGGTTATTTTTGTTCAGAATACTATATAACATAAAAATGACGTTCTATTAAAAAGATCACATGTTGCCTACTTTTGCCACAAGTGAGATGCTAAGACAGTTTTTCTCAAGCTGCTTGGACCACCTGCATGCAATTTCATATTTAAATGTTTGGAGGACTGTCTTTTATATTTTACTATATATGAAGCATATGAAGCATTTATTCTGTGTATATGAGAACTTCAAACCTAAAAATAATTTGAGTCAAAATTACCTAAAAGGCCCAATTTTTCTAATTGGAAAATATGCACTATAAAGTGACATTCTACAACATGAAAATAAATGATCTTAAAGAAGGTCATTTTCTTGTAAAACTCCATGTCCTCATAAGTAAACTGCTTACATGAGTTACTGCCATAAAATACAATATACAAATCAAATATCCAAGTTACAGACCAAAACCACAATATGGATATACGAATTAAATGTAAAGAATCAAAATAGATCAGATTTTCCTCCAGACTGGGTCTGTTGGTAGTCTCTTTTCTTCCTCTCTTTCTTTCTTTCATTCAGTAATAAATGGAATATTTTTATTCTGTGCTCATGCTGAAATTTTTCACTCCTAACTCAAAAGCGTGCTGTCTCTATCACGATTCTCAATCTCCTCACTGAAGATGTGGAAGAGAAAAATAGACCAATTACTGTTTTTATTTTATTTGTTGTTGTCATTTTTGTTTTGGATTTTTTGTTGTTGTTGTTGTTGTTTGTTTTTGTTTTTATTTTGTAGTTGGAAACATTTACAGACCAAAGCTTTTTCTTCTCAAAGTCATCTGTTATTATGGTCTAGAAACTAACAAATCATGAGTCATGATACTACAACCAAAATGAGAAATATATGTCCTTATGACTCTACTTCAATCTGAATTTAAAGCAATTGCAGATTCCTGTGGGTTCAATGCTGAGTGCACTTTTTTGTAAAATGGAAAAGATTAATGACTAACTCAGAATGAATTAATTCATAGAAAACAAAATCTTGAAGAAAACTTGACTGAGATTCCCTTTGCTAGAGACAGTTACATAGTTACTCAAATCCCATGTGGCAAAATTTAACTAAAATTAGTAACTGTAATGTATGTATATGTGTATATATATGCATATATATGTGTGTGTGTGTGTGTGTATAAATACATTATGTGTGTGTGTGTACATAAAATTAGGTGTGTTTCTGTGTCTATACATATGTATACTTATATATGCATATGAATATACATATATATATACACACAGAGACACACATATCTAACTATAAAGAGCAAAGCACTCGAATAGCAAAATACTAATGTGCAGTAATTTAAAAATAAAATAGCAAACTGTGATCATGTTCTAATTGACTGCCTAATTCAATTTTATGTATAATAAGTGAAATTAGTTCAGAGAAGAGATGGATCAATATGCATTTTGGTGCTTTTTAACAACATATCAGTGGAGATCAATCAATTATGTAGAAATACACTGGAATGCTTAATATACATGGTTTTACAAAAAGTAGTGTCAGTATAGATTTACTCATAGTATTTAGTAACATCTTTTTTAATATTGCCAATGCTAAGGTTTACCAAGTGGCAATAATTTATGCCACTGAAGCATACTTAGGGATATTAGCCACTTTTGCACCTTCTCTTAGTTTAAAATCTTTTCATTTAGTTTATAATATTCAAAGACAACCCTGGTTGAAAGTCCTTTATCCAAAATTGTGGGGACACAAATGTATTAGAATTCAGATTTTTTTTTCAGATTTTGTAATAGGTATATATACATAATGAAATGTCTTAGGGATGGAACGCAGGTCTAAACACAAAATTTATGTTTCATATATACCTTATACACATAACCAAAGGTAGTTTCATACATTTTTAGAGATTTTGCGTCTGAAACAATGTTGGTGCATAATGAACCATCAGAAAGCAAAGTGTAATGGATAAGCAAACATTTTCTTACACTTTTCCATACATACATAAGCACTCAACCATAAAAATATGACATGCCATTAATAAAGTGAAAAATAATATGTTTAGGATAACTAAGCAGCACAGTAGCATTACCAGAACTCCTATATCAACTGTTAAATAACAGCAATGAAAAAAAATTGGCAGTCTTCAGTCTCTACCTGCAATGCTCTGTTTTAATTAAATGGTTATTGAACACTGTATTTTACTTTATTTAGGTGACAATAGACTCAGAGGTAGCTGAGGGAATAGGGAGTGGGTCCTGTAAGGGTGTGTAGTGATCTTACTGGATGGATTTTTAAAATGTTTCCTCCGAGGTCATTTGCCTCACCAACAATAGTTATTGCCTTAGATGTCTCCTTTTGGGTTTATAAGCTAACATGATTTCTTCTTCTATTATAAATAAACACTGCTCTAGTTCTCCAATAAAATTATCACACATAGGCACATTTGAAAAGTGTTAACAACACCATCTTCATCATCACTATTATAATAATTTCCTTAATTCAGAACTATTTTGTTTATTTTGCCATCAGTCAATGAATGAACAACTGGAAACTCATTATTGATGGTAAAATCTTCTTCAATATCCACTTCTTCCAGTTCATTGAAGGACTCTGATGTAAATAAGTCAGATTTCATTTTATTTTTCACTTGACAAACAGTCCCTTTCAAATTTACCACTTCATTAATTATCATCATTGAATATTGTTCAGGCCAAAGGTTTTTCCAGGTATGCACAACTTTGCCTTTGTCACTGTTTTGCAAGCTTGGTCAACAGCATATATAACATCCTTCATGCTATATCCCTTTTGAAAATCACACAGATACCTCTGTTCATTGCTGTGAGTATGCTGTTCAAGAAAGTGTTTTTATATTGACTCTTCATCAATCTAAGGATTACCTCATTACATGACTGAGTTAATAAAATCATACTGGGGGTAAAGTTCCTGTAATAAACATTATTTTTTATGAGAATTTCATCTGGAGGATGATCAGAACAGTTGTCAAGGAATAGCAAAGCTTTGCAGGCATCATCTAATAGCTTTTTTGAAGCAACCATGAGCTACTGATACAAAATATTTGTACAACAAATCAGAAAAGATATCATTGATGTTCCATGTTTTGTTAGCATAATAATGGACACATGAGAAATTTAATCCTAATTCCAGCAGCATGATAGACTGAGACAAGAGGATTGCAAATTCAAAGCCAGCCTCAGCAAAAGCAAGGCACTAAGCAATTCAGTGAGACCTGTCTCTAACTAAAATACAAAGTAGGACTGGGAACGTGACTCAGTGGTTGAGTTTTCCTGAGTTCAATCTCCAGTAGTCAAAAAAAAAAAAAAAAAAAAAGAAAAGAAAGAAAGAAAGGAAGGAAGAAAAAAGAAAGAAAAGAAAAATTAAAAAAAATTCAATTCATTGAAACAGAAAGCAAGTTTCACCTATTACAGTAAGTTTACACTTTTGTGTGACTCCTATATTAGCACAATCCAGGACACTTTTTCTGTCCTTGATGTCCTTAATTCCTGTAGGGGCTCTTACTTATGATAGTCAGTATCTTTCTGGGGCAATAATGACTAATTTAGTGATGTTTTGCCAGAATTGTAGACTTGTTCTGGCATCAGATTTTTATTAGCAAAAAACTTCACAATTTGCTAATGAATTTCTCTGTTGTTTTGTTATCAGCAGATATTTTCACCATGCACCTATAAAAGTTAAACATTTTATCAAAGGTGCTGGTTCTTATCAGTAATCTCAACTACTTGTTAGGATGAGGAAAGAAGATTGCAGGTTCAATGCCAGTTTCAGCAAAATAGTGGGATCCTGTCTCAAAATGAAAAATAAAAGGAAATGGGAATGTTGCTTAGTTGCAGAACACCCATGGATTGAATTTCCAGTACCATAAATAAATACATAAAATGATTAATTCATGTGTTTCCCAAAATTACTGAAACCCATCTGTTGAATATTCCCCTCAACTTCCAGATCATTGTGTTATGATGAGCAGATCATTAAGTGACATGTAGTCACTGTGATGCTGTTGGATACAATCTTTCAATACATGATCAAGATATTCATTCTTAGATTGTGCACAAATTTTCTATTTTTCATTAACTTGTACTTATAACTTTCTATATAGAATTTCAACAGTTCATTCTTTTGTTTCAACGGGCAATACATGGTGACATCTGGAAGATGATTCACACTTATACCACTGTCTACTGTCAGCAACAACTCAGTTTTCCATAGTATATATAAAAATAAATTGTTCCTCTTTCTTATCACTGTTACCCAAAAGGACAACAACAGGCTTTCTTTTGACTTTTTCAAAAAATATTTACACCACAAAACAGAGAATAAGAAAAAAAAAAAAAAAAAGCACTGAATTTTGCAAGTTAGTGTTATCCTAGGTGGGATATTCTGAGGAGCTTGCCATTGATGCATCTGGCCTGCACAATTGCCACTGTATCAGCTTTTGTGGGTGTATGTATGGCAAGGAAAATGGACATGCACAGAAAATATATATCACATTCAACAGGGTCTGGAAGGGTCTTTTTTCTTTCAGGGTACCTAAATAAACTGTGTATTACATGTCTGCATTTGATTGTGACCCACCCTAGGAGGTCAGATACGGAATTTTTCACTTATATCAGCAAATTGACATGAAGTTTTGGAATTTGGAACATTTCTGAGTTTGGATTTTCAGAGAAGGAATGTTTAGTCTATAATTCAAAATGTAGTCTGAAATATGACCAAAGGTATTGTCAAGCCCAAATATTCTCACTTTTTTCTACAGCCAACATGTGATTTATAAAAGGTGTATGAAAGATACTGAGGAGACATTTCACAAAAGACATACAACTGATCAACAAACATATGAAAAAGTGTTCAACATCTCTAGTAATTAGTGAAATGCAAATCAAAACTAACCTAAGATTTGGTCTCACTCCAATTAGGATGGCTATTATCAAAAAAACAGGAAACAATAAGTGTTGGTGAGGATGTTGGGGAAATGGTACACTCATACATAGATGGTGGGAATGCAAATTGGTGTAGCCACTCTGGAAAGCAGTATAGAGAGGTTCTTTAGAAAACGTGGAATGGAACCACTGCTTGATCCAGCTATCCCATTCCTTGGCCTATACCCAAAGGACTTAAAATCAGCATACTACAGTGACACAGTCACATCAATATTTATAGCTACTCAGTTCACAATAGCGAGATTGTGGAACCAACCTAGATGTCCTTTAATAAATGAATGGATAAAGAAACTGTGATGTATATGCACAATGGAATATTACTCAGCCATAAAGAAGAATAAAATTATAGCATTTGCAGGTAAATGGATGGAGTTGGAGAATATCACACTGAGAAAAGTCAATCCCCAAAACCAAAGGCCAAATGTTTTCTCTAATTAGTGGATGATGATATATATAAAGTGGGGGGGTAAGGGAAGAATGGAGGAACTTTGGATTGTGTAGAGGGAAATGAGGGGAGTGCTGGGGGCAGGGGAAAGGAAAAATGGTGGAATGAGACAAACATCATTACCCTATGTACATGTATGATTACATGAACCATGTGACTCTACCTTGTGTACAACCAGAGAAATGAAAAGTTGTACTCCATTTGTGTACAATGAATCAAAATACATTCTGCTGTCATGTATAACTAAATAGAACAAACAATAAAAAAATTCATAAAAATTAAATTACTTTAAATTTTATTTGTAGGACCTCTGCCTCAGCTTTCCAACTGTTTGATTTTCTACTTTCCTAGTCTTCTAGCTTATTAGAAAATCAAATCACCCAAATTTCCAGCTTCCAGGAGAATAGGATTGCATATTCCACAATGGTCAGTGCCAGTATAACCTAAAATGTTCTCTAGGTATTCTAAAATGTTCTCTAGATATTCATGTAGGATCTTTTGTGAACACACTTTCCCTTTGGGCCAGGATATAGTTTATGTAACTAGTTGACACAGTAATTGTAGGCTGCAATCAAACTCTAACTACAGTTTCTAATGAATGTATTATTGTCCTCATGAGGCAAGGGCAAACTAATTTATAAGACAGCTTAAATCAACCCTTAGAGAAAACTGAAAATGTTATACATCTAGTAATTAAATTTTGGAAAGATTTATAAGAATTTTTGAGAAAAAAATCAGTATTTAAATTTCAAATTGAGCAACAGTGATTAAAGATGCATTACAACATAATACAGAGTATTAAAAATAATGGGTAACTTAGTTGTGATATTGAAACACAAAATATTCATAATCAGATAATTATATTACTCCCAATTCAGCTTGATTATCTAAAAAATAAAAATTGCATATGACCAAATTATTATTCAACAATCAGCAATTTCTAGTAATCTTCAGAATATAATGTTTTCTTAAAAAATATGGTCTTTCTTACATATAGTATTCATCATTAATGGCAATATTTAAATCAATTTAGAATCTGATAAATGGTGCATATACATATATATTAAATAAAATATTCTTTGAAATATTTACTTCAAGATACTTTTTCAGAAAAGAAATATGAGGTCAACAAAAATGTGGAAAAGTGATTGAAGATGTGAATAGATTTGTCCAAGCCATAGAGTTAAAAGAATAAAATATGTGCTACGTAAAACTAATATTAGTGATATTTTACCTACCTCAACTATGTAGTAGTGGATATTTTAGATTATTTTCTCTAAAAGAGAATATTGCTGCCTACTATATAAAAATATGTGCTCACATTAAGTTGATTTTCTCCCAGTACTTATTTTCATGCTAATTTTTTTGTTTGTTTATTTGTTTAGTTAAAGTAATTAATTCTCTTCTAAAGCTGTTTCATTCAGATCATGGGACTTTAGATTTCCTGATTCCAGAAGAACAAATGTGTTTCAATATTTGACATTTTAAAACCAGATTTCATTTTAAATTGTGGCATAATTGAAGAGCATCAGCTTTAAAGGTTCACTCCTCCTCTTTGTCATTACTCTTCTTCACTCATTTTCTTTAATTTCCCCAGATGATTGACACTCCTGAGTCTAGAAAGAGGGTTAGGTCAGAAAGTTTGCTAGAACACAATGGATTTAGTGACATTATTAGAATGATGACTTAATGAAGAAAGCAAAGAGCTAAGACCCGAAAATTTCTATTTTAAACCCATCTCTGTTCTTGTGTCTCTTTATATCTATGATTCTCTGAATAAGACAACATAAAACAAAATAAGATTCCCCTTGACTACAAATGTAAATGTTTAGTATGTGAAAAGACGTGAGAATACATCAGTCTGAACTTCCTCAAGCAAGAATAAGTACTCGCTGAAGCAATCACGTTAAAACTAGGCTCCACAGATGGTGGCATGCGATAGGGGCGGCAAAGCTTTATGAGCTTTTTCCCTTTGGTTTACATGGACTTGAGTATACACATCTGGTTGGATCAAATGCATGACAGAAGGTGTTTGAAGGACTATACTTCAGAGAGAATTGGATCAATAGGCACTTCATGAATATCGTTAATACTTTCAAGATTTATATTTCATTCAAGTCAATTTTACTTCAAAGAACATAGCTATTTTAATTTTTTATAGCAAACTTCTATACTACTTATTTGTACTGACAATGAAGCTGCATTAGAATATGATTATATTTTCAAACATTAGTTTTATATCATTTTAGTAGTTAGAGACAGAATGTATTTGCTACAAACTGTAGCACTGTTTCAATAATGCATGCCTACTTATATATAAATTAAAAGGGCAATCTGAAGTATTGCTATGATTTACTGATTTGAAAATATGACATTTTCTAAAACAAATATTGTTATTTTATTTGGTTTAAATCACTCTCTATAAATCAATCCGATATGTCTGTATTGTGTACCATGGCTTTCAAAGCCCTCTGATGTGCATTATCTTATTTGATGTTTGCAGCAACATTATTGTGTAAAATAAGATTGCCAGATTTGTACTGATGAGAAACCAATTCAGAGTGATAAAAATGTGGTCAAGTAACACTCATAGAAAGTGGCTGACCAAAGTTCCAGCACACATGTAGTCTGAACAGAAATAAATACTTAAGTAAATGGCATGGATTGTTCAGAGTTTCCCATAATACCAAGACTCAACCATGAACATAAATATACTGAACAACTACATTTATTCAGTATTTCTCAGAAATTATTATCTGATTAACTATACTTCTATTACTTTGTTGCTTAGGGAATTTTATTTAATAATGGTATTCTGTTCTTAACTAATATAGTGCCATAATTCCAAATCAGATTAAGGAACAGAAATGGGAGATGTTCTTTTTCTGCAGCCTTTTCCAAAATGTTTCTGAGAACTATCATTCCCATGAAATGCGTGCGTTAGGAGGTTAAATGATTTTGAAAATGTTAAATCACAGTGATTCATCTACCACTACATTTTTGTAATTTAGGTATAACAATGGATGACAAAAAGCAACACAATTCCTCCTTACAGGAATGGAAACTGCATTATATACGCTTTTCCAATCTGCAGACTATATATTTTGCAGTGCAATAAAATAATGAGGGAACACTTTAACTGCAATGGTGAATGACTTAACAAATATCAAATTATTTCTAATAACTTCTCTATTTTTTTTCATTAATTTCCATTTAGTTCACTTATCTTTGAAACTACATGTAACTTTTTGCCAGAATTTTAAGAGAAGCTATATTTTTTGTTCCTGAGGTTGGCGGAGATCCCTGCAATGTTCAAGGTGTAGCAAGAGGAGCGTGACTGGAACACTGTCAGCTAAGGCAGAAAGGTGCAAGGAAAGAGATTTAGCAGAATGCCAGACCATGCAGGGCCTTGTAAGCCTTATTAAGGTGTGGGATTTTGAATGCTACCAGAGGTCATGGGAGAGTTTGCAACAAAAAGGTGATATAATCTCTTTACACTTTGAAGGATTTCTGAGGCTGCTCAATCATAAATAGACTCCCACTATTTTTTTATTGCTTGAATGGATGACAGTGAATCCACTGCTTAAGTAGATGCATTTTCTGAGGTACCCATTAAGTATAAAAATATTTCTTAGGAAAAGCAAAGTTGGATTTATTTGACTTTTTAAATAGCAATTTGTTTTGAAGATTAAATGAGATAAAATTTGTGTAGCACCTCCTAACTAGAATGCCTGGAATAAACTAAATGCTAAAAATTAGTATGTAATGGATAGCTATAAATCATCTTTTGGTGTGTATAAGTACACAAATTTTATGCCTAGGTTTTGAAAACTAGATTTACATTTGCCAACCTTTAGTGGATCCTTGAAATTGCCCAACAATCAAATTATATTTCCTTATTATTTCTATTCTCCTTTATTCTTCAACACTCTCTTTCCTTTTTAATTCTCCTTAAAATGTTTGCTTTTTCTTTAATCTAAAAACTTTAACACATATTTCCTGAGAAAAAGATTAAAATAATTGTCAACTTATATTAAACATTTACTTTGCTAGACTGTTCAAAGTGCATTTCATTAGTCTTTTTAACAACTCTCTAAATTGGGTTCTATCTTATATTGCTTTTTATACATGAGAAAATTGACACAGAGAAAAATATAAGTAACTTTCCCACTTTAAAACACTTCACAAGAAGCAATGCAGAGAAATCAGACTCAGTCTTACCCACAATCCCGGCTCTGTTAATCATTCCCTTCTCAATGCAAATTTGAAAGCCTATCAGCATTGGCACTTTCTGCAGGGTTCTGCTCCCAGCAAAGTCCAATCACTCTTCACATTTCTGAGGATCTTGATTCCTCCATTATTCATCTTCTGTTTCTTTATCGCTCTTGTTCCATTGACTCACTCCATGAATATTCAAGTATGTTCTGGTATTTTCCATATCTAAAAATCATTCCTGATAGTAATATTTTTTCATGGCTAATCTTCTTGACATTTCCATTAGTTTATAATGTCTTTTTGTTCAATTCCTACTTTCCTTCTAAAATAAATTTTCAATTCCCAATCAATAGTGAATACATTCATAATATAACACATTATAGATTTATTTAAAGTGTTTCTTCCATATCACTCCCAACCTATATCAGCTTTCCACAGGAGGCTCCTCCTAACAGTTTGCTGTTTATCTCTAAATACATAGATTTATGAAGAGATAGGTAGAAATATTTAGGGCTAAGTAAGATTTATTTTAATTATACACACACATGCATGTACTTACTTAAATGGTATTGTAGTCCATATGAACCAGTAATTGGTTCTTACATGTGGTAATGGAAATCTATGCCTATAGTTTTAAAATTTGTTTTATCACTTCTTGGTTATTAGCTTTTCCATGTGAATTTAAAAATAAGGCTCTTATTTACACAAAAAACTTTAATTTTGCTTTTGCTTTTGCTTTTGAGTGCACTACTTTGAAATTTATAGATTATTTTAGGAATATTTAACAATCTGATAATATTCATCTTTTTATCTGCTGACATGCTATAGCTCCTCAAAAAGTTGTATTACGTCCTTTATAAAGGTTTATGTTTTTCTCTGTTGAGGTTTTTCATAATTCTTATTTGATAACTGGCCTCCATGATTTAAATCTGTTTTATACTATGTTAGGCAAGTATTTGATAGTACTACCACACTTTATCTAGGATTTTTAGGTATTGTACAAATATCTAGTTTACTGTAGAATTAAAACTAGAAGTTTGCAGAGGCTACAAACTACATCAGCCTGATTTTCTCTTGAAACATCTTATGGAAACTGCCCTTGAGTCTGTCAATACTCATTCATCATCTTATTAGTCCTCCCAGTCCCATTTGGTAAAGATGCCATGTAACATTCTAAGGCATTTCCCTTATTTGTTTCTCATGACACTTTGCTCTCTAACTAAGTGCTATTCTATCACTCTTTCTATATTACCTCTAGATATCAGAATTTCTCAGACTCAGTACTTGGTAGAATTGTTTTCTTTATAGTTTTTTATAAGGAATCTTTCTTGTTTTTCACACTCATGTTATCTACTCTTTGTTCACCATATTCACTGAATGTGTCTACACATTAAAATTAATGTCAACTGATTTCATCATCATGTCCTTACATTTCAGCTTCACCAGTTTCCTCATTTTCCTTATCTTAGACAATTCTACTTTTTGCTGAAAATTATCTATTTGTACAACGCATTATATTTACTCTTCCCTGTATATTAGGAGCTAGAAAACTGTATGCTATGATTATGGTTTATGTGTCAACTTGAGTAGGCCATGAAGTACCCAGATGTTTGGTCAAATATTATTCTAAAATTTTCTGGTGACAGTGGTTTTTCATAAGATTACTTTTAAACTGGTAGACTGATTAAAGCAGATGACCCTTCTTAATATAGGAGACCTCTTCCAATCAGTTGAAGATATGGATATAAAAGAAAGGATAATCTTCCTTAACTAAGAGAGAATTCCCCTAACAGACTTCAGTCTCAGAGATCAGCCCTTTCTTTCCTTTGGACTTAAACTGAAATATCAATTCTTTTCTAGTATGAAGTCTGCTGGAGTTGAATGGAATGGCGCCAGGAGCTCTGCTGGTTCTCCAGTTTGTTTACTCACTGTACAGCTGTTAGGACTTGTTAACCTCCATAGACTCAGATGTCAAATCCAACAAAAAAATGAATGGATAAATATATAAATAAATGCTGTTAGTGCTGTTTCTCTGGATAACCCTGAGTAATACATTTTCCAGAACCTCCCATCAGTGTGACATTTGATTCCATCAATGAAATTCATTTGAAAGAGATTTTGAAGGTGAAAACAAATATATTTTCTAGCAACAGCTAAATCAGGCATATGAATATAGAAATAAAATAGGACCATCCAAAGGAGAACAAATGGAAGTTATTTATTCATAGCAACTAACTCAGGGACCAACACCTGGATTTGGCAGAGACTTAAAGGCAGACAGAGACGTATGGACACTTATTGGAATAAAGGGATAGCTTCAAGTATGCTCTGATTGGAGGCTATTGACTTTGGAAAAAGCCAGGCATTCACTGCGATTGGTTATGGGTATCTGTTTGCCTTTTCAGTATGTATTTTACTTATGTGCAGAGTTAAAAATTATGAAATCTATTAATTATTAATAATGTCCTAACCATTTTTGACTGGTTGATAAAATGGTATTTGGCTTCCAGCTTGTTGCTGCAGATATGGATCAGGGTTATATTTTTAACATAAGATCTGGTGATTGTCCATTTTTATATTCAGTCTCTCATTCACCCTTATAGTCATTATTTTTCTTTTGATAAGTTGACCAGTTCAGGGAAAGCTTCAATTAGAAATTCCACTATTCAGAGTATGTTCAGTAATCTTCATAGACAATTGCATTATAAAATCTCCTTTACCCTTTTGTTTTCTTATCACTATGGTGATTAACTAAGTAGAGAGCAACTCTGTGGAAGAGTGTATGACTCTGGATGACATACAACAGATCAGCATCATATGAACTATGATAAAACCCAGAATAGTTAATAGTCACTGACATGCTTTGGAAACAGGAACCCCAATTACCCAACCAGGACAAAAGAGCAAGTTTCAACAATTATGAGAACCAAACTAAAAGAGTCAAATAGGTTTTATTTTAAGGCAACATTTAACCTTTTCCACTTTGCCTGTTTCTTTGATCTGAGTACAACAAGAAGTATTTGTAATGACACAGACACTGTTAGGCCAATGTCCATCAGCACTTATGCCAATGAATTGAGACTAATCTGGATTCCATCTAGGGCAAAGGTGATATCATCAATAACTTCTGTTAGAATAAGTATCTTAGTTAATTTAGGTTTCCATAACAAAAATATCATGAACTGAGTGACTTATATGAAATTTGTTTCTTACAGTCCTAAAAATTAAGCAGTACAAGACCAAGATGCCAGAAGACTATCTAGTGATAATTCATACTTCAAAGTTGGTAACTTTAGTGACTCCTCACATGGCAGAAAGCATAAACCAGTTTCAATGGGCCTCATTTACAAAGGCACTGGAGTGAGCCCCTCTGATTTAATCCTTAAAGCCCCATCTCTCAATATGATCACATTGGGGATTAGGTTTCAACACTAGAATTTTGGAGGACACTCAGTTCATAGAATTAAGTGATAGGTGTTTACAATCTTTTCTAATTGTATGATTGCCACTAAGGGAAAAGACACTCTAATTTTTTGCATATAAAATGTATGCTTGATTAATTAGCAGTGGCCTTGTTTTAGATCTCAGCATCAGAATTTCTAGTCTTGGTAATTATAGAATTAACTGAGTTACATATTGCCTCTCTATTAGGCTCTTCCAGGTGGCAAGTGTTCAGTCAATGTCCCTGTAAAGATTGTTGAATTCAAATTTAAGATTACCTGGAACTCAGTCAATATAGCAAAGTACTACATACCATGTAGAATAAATTTAAAAAGTTCATATTTTCATGATTCTAAAGGCTAGAATTCAACATAAAGTTCTGGCAGTGTTGGATTCTTCTGAATACCGCTGGCATTGGGTTGGACCTGGTCCTTTCTCTTTGTGTCTTCACATGACCTTTACTTGGTGTGTCTCTGTGTCCTAATCTCTTCTCTTGTCTTAATAAAGACAGCAGCCTTTATTAAGATTAGAACCCACCCTAATGAAATTTTACCACTTTAAAAGCTCTACATACACGAAAGGCTTCAGGATGGGGGTTGTTAGACTGGGAGAGCTGCAACATCAACTGGGAATCTCAAATTTAATATGTTTTCAAAACCTATTCATTAAATCACAGATATTTCCTGATTAATGCTGCAAATGATTATGACAAATAGAGTTCAGTAGTTTTAAAAGTTAACTAATGTTACCAACTTTTATATATCTTTCTAATTAAAAACATTTTTCCTTTTTTATATATTTAGCATAAAACACTATAAAATGGCACTTTTAAAAATGAAATTTAAGAATTAAATACAATTAATATATTGTGGAGGTATGTTTTAAAGATCCTAAATCAGTCTCCACTTCAATGGAAACCTCAATAAATGACAATAGGGACTATATTCTTTAGTTTACCTAAAAGTAATCTTGCTATACAATTTTTTATCTTGATAATATTGTTCACTTTAAAGTATTTAATACATCTCTAACTAGGAATATATTGAGAAAGGAATATATTGAAGTCATTCCTAATCCCCTTGATTTGTTAGACTTGTGTTCCAGGGCTACATAATTGGGGAAATATTCCTGGTTGTCCCATTGTAAACTCTGGTCGCTTAGCAGAATTTTCACTTTTCCGCATTTAACTATAAAGTGCTTTGATACATTGCTTGATAAAACAAGTGACAAATGTGATATTACATTGCTTCTTGAACTAATGCATCAGGGAATGTAGCTGTAATACTTCATGTTTTGATCTAATCTTGAAGAAAGGCTAAGTCAGAACAAGAAGAATTAGATATAATTAATTCACCAGACCATGACAGAACAAAGCAAGTACTTTAACATCATGTATCATAATATGGGTATCAAACAATTTAGAATAAAAAAATGTTATGACTTTAGATCATTCAGATTTTACAGGAATATGAAGGCCCTAAAATATATAACTGAAAAAATATGTAGTCTGTTGTCTTGAGTTTTAGTACTTATTAAACTCTCAAGTTCTTTTTATTTTAAATTATGTTTAGAATTTATTCTTAAATGATTATATATAATAATTAGTTGAAAAATTGATTTTAATTTTTCATAAAGTAAAAAAATGATTTAGGTCTTTTAAAACATTATTTCTTATGAATATTCCTTAATAATAATAATAGAAATAATTTTAAAACAATAATTTACATATATATATAGAGAGAGTACTTAAGTGCCAAATTTAGTTCTAAGCATTCTAACACATATAAACTCATTTAATACATCACATAGCAACTTGAACAGGGTTACCAAATTCCCTTTAGGATTTGAAGAATTTACATCATCAAAGAAGATCTTATGAATTAGGTTAATTAAAGGAATAAAAAAAATCCCAAGATGTTCTAAATCTTATTGATGAAGCAAAAGGTTAATACATCAGTTGTTTCTGATAGTAGATCTTAATTAGATAGCTCTAATCTATTTTATCTCCCTTTAACTTTCTTTCAATCAAGAGCTGCAGGCACCTGTTCATTTCTGCCTCCAGTTCTGGCATCCAGCCCACAAATGCATGCCAACTTTGTTTGCCAACACTGAGCCACATTAGTAAAGAATAAGTAGATCCTTTTCTGACATTATTATTTATATTACTCATGAGGACTATCATATTCACCAGAGACTATAAGTTAAGGTTCCTATCTTCATACTAGAACTTAAATATCTCTTTTTGTGTAGTTTAAATTTGGTGATTCAAGCCTTTATTCAGTTAGCTTTATCTTTCTGCTTCTGTCAGATGGAAGCAAACACCTAGAAGCCACATATATTCTTACTTTTGGTATTGTGTTTTACATAATTCCAGAACTAAGAATGATGAATTTATCAGATAATTTTATTTCACTCATTAACACAGATATTGAAAAACATTTATAAAGCATTTTCCATGTAACTACACAGTAAATGTGTCCAAATGAATGATGACAAGGTGGACATTGTTCCTTATCTCTTGTAGTCATTTGCTCTAATACAAAACAAATTCCTGTCTGGAAAACTCTGAGGTCAGTAAAATTTCCTAGGTTGAACTCTGTTGGTATTCTTTATTTTTTTATCAAAGACTTTTTATCAAAAGTTTTAAAATAACTGAATAATCAAATTTAAGTAGGGTTTTCAACTTTTCTATGCACCATTAAAAACACAAATCATTGCCAGGTAGAGTAGTGCATCCCCTCTGGAGATGAGGAAGGAAAATTGCAAGTTCCAGGTGAGCCTCTGCAACTTAGTAAGACCCTGTCTCAAAATAAAACTAAAAAGGGTTTGGGATGTAGCTCAGTGGTAGAGCACCTCTGTGTTCAATCCTCAGTACTGAAAACAAACAAACAAAAAATTTAGAAAACACTAATTGTTCATATACATTTCTACCAATGAGTGGATATAATAGACCAAAGTTCTGTTATTTATTAGTGTTTCTAATAAAGAAGAAAAAAACATTAATTAACATAATTAATTGAGTGTTTAAAGGCAATCTAGCTTCTTCACTGGGAAAATAAATTTATTACAATTACTTAAATAAAAAATATGAGGTCATATTTTCTAAATATCTACAATGTGCAGACAAAAGAAACAAAAATGATACAGAACTTGTGACCCTGAAAATTTTGCCATTACATAGGCACTCTATACACATGATATTTTAATTTCAATGGGAATGTATGTTATGGTTTCAGATTCTTTTTCATATATAAAGAATTTGAGGCAAAAAAAATGATTGAATACCTTGGCTGGGGTTAACTAAGTGATTCTGACAAGATGAACAGCATCTTTTATTACTAAAAATAAGGTATGAGAAAAAAAGATAATGAATCCAATTTAATTCTTAGAGTAACCTAAGAATTATCCTTTCTTAGTTATCCTTAACAAAGGCCACTGTGGAAACTTTCATCTGCCATCATCATCTTACTTTCCGTTCAGCTAGCAGTGATCACAATCATAAGCCATGAAACTACAAAATAGAGCCAGGTCCTACTCAAGATGTTCCTTCAAAGTTGTCCCAAAGTTAAAGTCACATATGCTGCCTCAGGAACAACTCCACATCCTAAGGTTCTAGAACTTACCAAATTGCCAAATGGTTTAGTGTTTTCTTCTCTGGAAACCCATGTTCCAGAGTCAGGAATTGGTTTGTTCGTTAAAGCAGGTAGGAGATAAGAGTCCTCCAATAATTTATGAAACTCTCTTTTGCTGTTTCTTGAAAACAGTTTGAATACAAAAGGAATTTCATCTTTCAAGATGACCCATGAAATTGAAGATGGTCATGTGAAATTAAGTGTGACTGCAACAAGGAAAAGCACGGCATACACTGTGCACTGCCTGCAGGATGCATGGATCTTCTAATGGACTTCTTGCACCATAATGTCATCACGAGGCAGTAGCTGCCCTTCATTCTTAGCTAAGGATTGAAAAGCCTTGTCGGACTCCACAGACTTATTACATTATGCGTGTCGTCCTGACTTTAGGATTGAAAAAGTGATGTTAGAGGGGTTTTATTCCTATGGTCAAGATCATCTTAGAAGTATAAGAAAGAGTCAGGCGTGGTGACACATGCTTATTCCAAGTGGTTCAGGAGACTGAGAGGAGGATTCCAAGTTTGAGGTCAGTAGCAGAAATTCAGAAAGACCTACGACAACTTGGAAAGACTTTGTCTCAAAATAAAAACAGATAAACAAAAATGGGAATGTGTTTCAGAGGTAAAGCATTCCTGGGTTCCATCCTCAATACTTAAAACAGAAAATTAAAAAGAGACATCGACAACAACAAACCCACAAGTCATGAATGGCTTTGTTTAGACATGGTGTGAGAGTCATTGTATTCTAAAATGATTTGCTGAATATTTCGTCTTCATGAGGTGTGGGCCTGGTTTATCTGATGCAAAGGACAGATACCAAGAAAGTAAAATTTGAGATCACAGTGAAGATGATCTTGTTTATCGTGTTGTTAGTCAGAAAGTGCTTCCAAAGGAAGTGAAGAAGCAAATATATTAGTGTTCCTAAGCATGACCTCTATACTGCACCACATTTCAAGAGGGGCAGCAACACCACCAGCCCCATCTACCAGGTTATTGCTAAGTAAAAACACCAGCCACTTGTTTCTCATTTTAATGCAGTTTACTTGGATTCTGGACTCTACAGAATTTATACAGTTGCTCTGGAAAAACTGCAGTGTGGGTGAATCAGTTGCCTAGACCAAGTTGGGAGTGGGATACCTAATGTCTTTGGAGTATTCAGAGGGTTGTCTGTATGTATTTGGGTCTTGTGTTCTTGTCACTATTTCTTACATGCCACTATCCACCATCCTTCAGACTCAGTTGCTGATGTGGATCTTGTTAATGCCACAAATAAGTTTGTTTCTGGCCAGATGTTAATGACCACAAGTGGAAATTTGGGGAATACATCTTGCTGATGAGTTATAGTGCCTGGTACATATTATAAAGGAGGAGAGCTGAACTTTATCTCAGTCCAGAGCACCAAACATGAAATTCCAGAGTCTCTAATATGACATTTATCTTTCTATCTCTCTCTCTTTTTTTTTTAATGAAGTGAAATATTTTAAAGCATAAGTGCAGGTGATCAATCCCAGATGACCGAAAGTCAATAAATCATTCTCATTCTGATTCAATGTTTAAAAAAAAAAACCATCATTGTTTGCCTATCACTTCAACTAACTTGGTAAGTCTAGACTAAATATTTTAGACTCTGTGATCTTTGATATAAGATCTTGATATAACAGCAGCAATGTATTCTAAAAAATTCATTAAAAATAGGAAGTGGACTAAATTCAGCCCACAGGTTATATCTTGCTGAAATGCATTTTGGAACTGGGAATAATATTACTTAAATTCAAAATTTAGACACTGCTAAATCACTCTCCGAAAGAGCTTATCAATTGACCTACCAAATAAAAAGCCTTGTAAAATCATGTTTAAAATATTGATTCATGGGGAAGTGTGCTCAGTGGTAGAACACATGTTCAATATGTGTGAGACCCAGGGCTTAATCTTACCCAGCACTGAAAAAATTAGAATAAAATATTTACTGGCGGGTGGTAAGACTGATACTGAGCAAGGGTTTTCTTTCTTGTGCACATAGGAGCCAATACTATGACACTGGCTTTTGAAAACAAAACAAAACACAGTTTTATTGTACATCATTTGACAGTAAGACAAGAGGAATGCCCAAATCTGTCTTTCCAGCTGGCTGGTAGTGAAGGAATTTAGGTAAAGGAACATGGAGGGCTGACTGGTTGTAATTGAGGAGTTTATAGTCTCTTTGTTTTGGTCTGTCCTATAAATATTGATTGCACTCCTCACTTATAACCCAAAATATTTAGCCTAGACTTAACAAAAAAGTTAGATTTAGATGACAGACATACAAAGAATTTTAAATATTTAAGAGAATTAGAATAATTTATTGACTTTAAGTCACCTGGGATGGTATCTCACTTTTAAATCCATGAAGTTCTCATCTCATTCTTTAGGATTTACTTGTCAAAGACTTTTGGCTCCACTAGGCTCTCAAAGTCATTTTACATTAAGTATTTGGGTCCTGGGGCTGCATTCTAAAAATGAATTTGCATAATAGTTTTAAGAAACAGGAAAGTTGCTCTTTTATATAGCATTTTAAAGACAACTTCTGATAATCTGGCAATATTAACCTTAGTTTCTTTGTAAAAATGAAAATTTAGGTTAAAGGTTAAATTTTAATTCTTTTATTGGAAGATACAATCCCAAAGCAGTGAAACTGAGGGGAAAAAAAAGAGGCAAAACATATTAAGAAGCAAACACAAGAAAATGAGTGTCAGCTTGTGCTGCTATAACAAAATATCATAGACTGAATGACTTATAAACAACAGAAATTCATTTCTCACAGTTATAGTGGTTGAAATTCTGAGATTAAAGAGCTGATATGGTTGGGTTGTGGTGAGGGACTGGTTCCTGTTTCATATCTAGCTTTCTTTACAATGTGTCCTTAACGTGGCGAAAACAGCAAGAGAGCTCTCTGGGTTCACTTTTATAATTCCTGAGAGATGCACCATTGTGATAATCATATTCCCAAGACCAAATCTCCTAATCTCATCACTTTGGGAAATAGTCTTTTAATATACACATTTTGAGGGAACACAAATATCAGACTGTAATGATGTGTTACCAGGATGCTTGCTCCATCATAAAGTAAATGTATTTCATATTCACATGAAAACACAGGAAGAGTGTTCAGAAGAAATCATTACTTCAGGAAAAGTAATGGAAAGGAAATTTATTAACCAATTTACTCTGATCTCTGGTATCTCACTGATCCAAATTTGTTCCAGCGAATGCTAGTTATACCAAATTTCAAAATTGCATTCCCCAGTATCTTATGCACTGTCCAGAGAAACCAGATACTATCTTATATTGCCTGATACTTCCTCTGAGGCTAGAAGCTCCAGACAGTGACCTTAGTTGGAAAAACAATATAGATCTCAAAAGAGTGTGCTATTTACAAATAATTGAAGATAAATCAGCATCTAAAGTCAGAAAATCAGTGAACTTGAGATAAATTTAGGTTTAGCATAAATGTGTCCCTATAGTTTATTCCTTGCAATTCATTCAGAATTGCTTATAATCTCCTCCAATTATACCTAGCTCCCACACTACTTTTTAAAAGCATTTTTAAATGCTTTTATTGGTTCATTATAGTTAGACATAATTGTTGGGTTAATTTTTACATAATCATACATGTATAAAATCTAATTTTTTCCATTTCAGTTCTGAGGACCTCTGTTTCCTCTCTTCCTCCCTCCCTCTGTCTTCTTCCTCTACTCTACTGATATTCCTTCTGATTATTTTTCTATTTATTTTAATTGGTGCTTTAAAGAGACACACAAAATTGAGGTTCACTGTGATAAATTTATACATTCACAAAGTGTAATTTTGTCAAATTCATTCTGCATTTCTGTTATGACTTGGATGTGAGGTGTTCCCCCAAAACTCATGTGTGAGACAATGAAAGGATCAGAGGAGAAATGATTGGGTTGTGGGAGTATTAACCTAATCAGTGGATTAGCTCCTGATGGGATTAACTGACTGATAACTGGAGGCAGGTACGGTGTGACTGGAGAGAGTGGTTTATTGGAGAATGTGGATATGGGGTATATATTTTGTATCTGGAGAGTTGAGTTTCTTTCTCTCTGCTTCCTGATTACCATGTAGGCTGCTTCCCTCTGCCATACTCCTCTGCCTTGATGTTCAGCTTCATCTCAATCCCCATGGAATGGAGTCTGCCTTCTATGGACTAAGACCTCTGTAACAGTGAGACCTGAATAAACTTTTCCTCCTCTGTAATTCTGCTGCTCAGATTATTTAGTTAGAGAGCAAGAAAACTAACTAAAACACTCTCCTCCCCTTTCCTTTCTCTTCTTTCCATCCCTCTCAGTTTGTTTCTATTCTACTCTGCTAGTTTCACTCTATCCTTATGCATTTCTGTTATGACTTGGATGTGAGGTGTTCCCCCAAAACTCTGATACCCTACTCTCATTTATCAACTAATTTACTCTAGCTTCTACATATAAGATAAAGACACTCAACCCTAAATTTTCTAAGTCTGGCTTATTTCACATAGTATGATGTTCTCCATTTCCATCCATTTATAGACAAATGCTATAATTTTATTCTTTTTTATAGCAAAGTAAAACTCCACTATGTATATATGCCACATATTTTTAATCATTATTCTATTGAAGGGCAACTGACTGGTTCCATAACTTAAGTATTGTGAGTTATGCTGCTATAAACATTGATGTGGTTGTATGCTAATTTTAGTTCTTTTGTGTAAATACCAGGGCTGGCTTGATGGGTCACATGGTGATTCCATTGTTGACTTCTGGAGGAGTCTCCATATTGCTTTCCAGAATAGTTGTACTAATTTTCATTCCCACCAAAAATGTATGATTGTACCTTTTTCCTCACATCCTTACCTACATTTATTACTACTCATATTGATAAATGCCATTCTGACCATAGTGAAAGTAAATCTCAATTTGCCGTACTACATTTTTAAAGACTAGTAAATCCCCAAGAGGAAACCTAAAGTTTAATCAGTCACAGTGCTCACTTAAAGTTGATGACTAACTAAACTCCTAGAGAATTAAAAAAAAAAAAAAAGAGAAAAGAAAAAGGAGACTCCTGCATCTTTTCATAAACAATTGATATTTATTATCTTTCTCTTCAATCTGTCATTGTAGACTTCCAGACCCTTGAAAAATTACTTAAGTTTGTCATAGAATCTTGCCTAAGAAACCAACCTAAAATTTTATTTCTTAAATATCTGAACTTTTAGTTAACATGTCCTTATTGGATTGATACTGTTGTTGTTTTTGACAGATATGGGGAAAATAATGTACAAGTGAACTCTCCACCCTTGATGTAAACCTCACAAATTTATTGGATAATCTCTTAATCCATTTAGTGCTCAACTTTACTACACTGGAGACCAGGAAATTCCTAATGAGAAGAAAAATGTTCACAGTGTTAGAAATTGGGAAGTTAAATATCAAGGTACTAGCATCTGAAGAGCAAAAGAGGGCAAAAATGGTTGAGCTTATCTTTTAATAATGGCAACATTTATGAAGGTAGAGTACTCATCCCAATCATTTCTTAAATTTCCCAGCTTGTAATATGTTAATGGCTTGAATTTCCAACCATAGTAGATAGTATCAGTCCTAGATCCTATTATGAACAGTGTCCCTAGCCTGTACAGTATGCACAATTTGTTGATCCAATGGCATGAAAACTCAATGCTGAGACTGTAACCATAGTTTCTGTTTTAGTGAAATATTTTCTGTATTCTCCTGGCAGAAATATTTCCTTAAGAAGAAGAAATAGAGCCCAAGTTTGTGAGGACAGAATTCCCCAGAGTATCATATAAGGAGACATAACATTACTATTTTCACCTTTATTTGCTCAACTCATATTGAGTCACAATCCTTTTATACTGGTCATTGTTTAAACATATATGGTGCAACCCATAGGGCAGTGTCCCAACCCTGAAAATATTTTCTTTGTTTTGGTTACTCAGCTATGTTTATAATCATCCACTTAACAGTTTTCTTAAACTGATTTTAGGTTATCACACGTAACAAAACCAGTGAATACCATGGTTATGAGCCCATCGTACTGACTCCTTTGTCTTAAAATTAGTTTCTTATTCTGAGGCAATGATATATAATTTATAATTTTGCATAAGGCAATGTGAGAAATCTTTATTGGAACTGCTTATTGCGGTCCTACATTCAGAAAATTAAACCCACATGCAAACTCTGTATCAATTCTGGTATGAATAAGTGACTTTCATCTAATATAGAACCAATGCATGTGGATTGCTGTGGAAGTCCGCTTTTTCTCTCTGAGCAATAATATGATATCAAACATTCAACATCTGATTATAACAAAGACCATAGAAATAACCAGTAGAAATAGCTAGATAAGATAAAATGAGAAGGTGTTTGTGTCATTTGCACTATGGACAGCTTTCATTCCTGCTAACATAAATGAATGTAATGAAAAAGACAGCTAATTCTGAATAGTGCTATCACAAAGCAACCAGTATGTAAGTCGTAAGCAAATATTTTCCCTTACCATAAATTAGTTACAGAAAAATTCCCATTGCAGCTTTAATGTGAGTTATAGAACTGATGTGAGTCTGCATGTTTCTTGAGTCTGATAGGAGTATACTTTTTTCATGCCACAACAGATGGTTGCTGAGACTAGTGAACCAAAGAGTTTTATACACCTAAGAATATCTACTTCATTGAAAGTCATTGCATTCTATGACCTGGCATTTAGTTTGTAATATGGTCCAGTAGCAAACATGGAATATTTTAAACTGCTAATAAAGAGAAAACAGCATAGACATTTTCAAAAATACAGGGACTCATCTATTTGAGATACCAAAATCCAAACTCTTCCTGTTCCAATATGGCTTTTCTGCAGTTTCATAAAATATGATGAATCATTTGGCCTGATTATCAGGGAAGCTTGAACTACCACCTGGCCTTAGCACAGTGTCTTCTCTTCATTTGGATCCCACTTAAATTTGCAGCATTTAAGTCAACTAAAAATATATTGGAGCAGTGTTTCCCTTTGTTACCAGAAATCAAAAGGAACCCATGAGGTGCTGTGTTTTATGCATAGGAATGAGAGGCAAGAGAGATAATGACATATTTCACCAGAAAAGAGTTATTCCAGGATGTCACAGACCTATCAACTTCCTCGAAATTTCTTTAGTAGACTCTGAATGTTCATGTTTCCTCCCACATTCTGTCATTTAATTACTATAACATTTAAGACATTTCTCTCTTTATGAGTAGTCTGATTAACAGAATATAATCTATAAATGTTGGTATTAAAGTACTCTGAAGAGTGCCATTTTGTGGAATTCTGAAATAATCAACATTTCTGAGTTAATCTTTTAGACAAAGTAAATAAGAGGGTTACAAATCCTGATCTGATATTTGATTGTAAAGATATATGGTACTACTGCCTGTGTCATGTAAAGATGAACTGCTTTTAATAGTTTCAGTTTATGAATACAGAGAAGAAAAGATTCATTAGTTACTTGCTTTATGTGAAACAACAGGTTCTATGTTACTTTTCTCCAGTAAAGATATATTTGTTAGTTTGAATCTTCTGATGAAAAAACAATGAGACAGGATTAAATACACAATGGTGATGCCTGTATTAGAAATTGGGAGGGTTCAGAGGGTGTAGGTAGGAAGGCTGAGGGAGTTAGGTGATATACGACGAACTTCCACATTTGTGTGGATGATCAGGGACTTGGAGGGAAAACACTAAAAAATCAGTGACAAGCAGATCTGAAGAGGTATATGGATAAACTTTGCCCTCCTTACTGTACTATTTGTCAGAGTGATCCACTAACTGCATGGTGGCAGCATGACTGCATTGGAATACTTCCTTTGTGATTGTGGCAGCATTGTTTTTACTGAAATAAACACTTATTCTGGATATCTATTTGCTTTTCCTATACACAGTGTCTCTGCCAGAACTACATACAAGATCACTTATTCTCCATCATGGTATTCCACCCAGCATTGTTTATGATCGATGAATTCCCTACATGGCAAATAAAGAGTAGTAATGGGTCCATAACCATAAAATTCACTGGCATTACCTTGTTCTGCACCATTCTACAGGAAATGGTTTGATAAAGCAGTGGATTAGTCTTTTGAATACAAAGTTACAGATCCATGTATGTGTCAGTACCTTGCAGGATGGACAGAGGTTCTTCAGAAGGATACATGTGTTCTTAATATATGAATTGTTTCTCCCCTTGCCAAGTCTATGCCCCAGGATGCAAGGGATGTAAAAGGAGTCACACAGATTCACTATTACCTCTAATAATTCAGTAGCAATTGTTTTCTTCCTGTTGCTGAGATCTTATGCTCTATTGGCTCAGCTATCTCAGTTACAAAGGAGGAAATGCTTTCATCAGGAGACATGAAGATTATTCCATTGAACTGGAACTTAAAACTGTGAACAGACTGCTTTGAACTCCTTGTGCATTTGAATCAACATACACACTATCGCGTTCCCTCTGGCCGCAGAGAGAGACACGACAAACGTCTGAAGCTTTGGAAGTTTATTGTGCACAGTCTTCCTTTCTTTCCCTCTTTTCTAATCCCTTTCTCTCTTTTCTTTCTCTCGCTCTCTTTCCCTCTGCTTAACTCTCGCCTGCTCCGGTCACTCCGCTCCTCCCACTCGGCTCACACCTGCTTCGGCCGCTCCGCTTCTCCCGCTCGGCTCACGTCCTCGCTCGCACTCTTCTTCCTCGCTTCTTCTCCTACTCTCAGCTTCTTCTTCTCTCAGCTTCTTCTTACTCCCAGCTTCCGCTTCAGCCGCCCCTACTCCCCCACCCACCAAGCTTATATACACTTCAACCAATCAGGGGAGAGCACACGAGGTAAACGCGCGGACAGCTGCAAGCATAGAATAGGTACACGAGGGGGGCATGCTCTAATCACATCGTTAACTAGCCAATCATTGGAATTCGCTGGTTGTTTACTGTATAGCTGGCCGCTTTTGGCTCAGCGCCAGGCGCCATCTTGACCGTGCCCAAGGCTGGGGGTCCCAGAAACCCCGACAACAAACAATAGAGTTACTGTGCTTGTTGAGGTGATTGAAGTGCTTAATCCTGACTGCCAAAAGAGAAATAGGATCACTATTCTACAAAAGATGTAGGGAAGAGTATATTTGGATTGTAGATCCCTTAGGGTATTATCATTCCCTCTAGTTAAATTCAATGAAAAATTACAACTCAATTACAACTAGAGTAGTAGTGGCCCAGACTCACCAACAATGAAGATTTAGGTCACCCCACAAGGTAGAGAGCCACTCCAGTTGAGGCACTTACTAAAGAAAAAGGAAATATAGAATGGGAAGTGAGTAAGTTGTAAATATTATCAATTTAACTATGACACTGAAGTCTGTTTGAAGGCTGATAAGTTAAAAAGTCTGTTTGTGAGGCAAGTCCACAGTCTAGAAACCAACATTGTTCTATGGTCTGGAACAGTATTTCCTCTCTTGGATACCCGGTTTGTTTTTAAGGACTTTAACTGATTACAGGAGGCCCACTTACACTATTGAGGGCAATATCCTTAGCCATCTCACATAAAGGTTTAATAATGGCTAAATTTAAAATCCGTTATTTACATCACGAGATATTAAAGAATAGTGAATATTATCCAAGAATTTTCATTCTCTCCTGGGTAAAGAGCATGATTTTTATTGTACACATGAGAGTTGTATCATGAAGGACTGAAATATGATTTCACTAATGTCTTTAGCTGTAGATTAAGTATGTCTTTAGGAGATGAATATGGATACAAAAATGTAACTGTGGTTTTAGGCATGCTTGGTAGTATGAATTAAAATAGCAATGCTATATTTTGTGTGTTTGATTAACATAATCAGTTTACTTTAAGTAAAAGCATTTATCATCTATCATGTGAGTGACCTAATCCAAACAATTGAAAGACTTAAATGAAATTAGGGTTTCCTTGACAAAGGAGAAATTCTACCTCAAGACTGCAACATTAACTTCTGCTCAAGAGTTTCCAGCTCACTAACCATTGTTCTAGATTTTAGAGTTGCCAGTCCCCATAATCACATAAGTCAGTTCTTTGAAATAATTAGTCTTCTACTGGTTTTGTATCTTGGGAGAAATTCTGATAGATTTTGATCAAGAAAACCAGGTAGAAGCATCATAGACCACCATGCCCTCAAAGCAAGATTCACCAAGACCATCTGAAAGTTCTGAAGCAAAAATTGACTATCCTAAGAATGATGTGTCTCTCAGAAATGGGTCTGCCTTGGTGCAACGGACTGAATGTTTGTGTCCTTCTAAAATTTATATGTTGAAACCCTAATTGTACTAGAATATTTGACCTCTGGGAGGTAATTAGGTCATCGACACATGTAATTAATTATCTCATATGAAGAATGCTAGAAAAACTAGAGTAACAGCTAGCTCTTTTCCTACCATATGAAGATAAAATAAGACACAATTCCACAACCCAGAAGAGGGCCATTACCAGGACCTGAACAAACTAGCATTTTGATCTCAGCTATAGGGCATTCAACACTGTGAGAAATAACTTTTCTTTTGTTTGTAATTAACCCACTTTATGGTGCTTTATCATAGCAGCTAATCTCAAGCATTGAATTTTACTGACATGTATTGACTGAGAGTACACAATAGAATTATTGGCCTAGGTAAGAATGCAGTGATATATTTCAGAGTTTAGAAATCAGAATCCTTGTTCAATTAAGCTACCTATCGCTAAAGATCCATGAGGTGCCTTCTAAACATTACTCTATTACCACAGTCAGCATAGCACCCATGATATACCACTTAGTTCTATTATGGTAGACTATCATTATTCTTTGTGATTTGGATATTTTGTTCCAAAATCAGGCAAGCAAATGTTTATAGATTTAATCACAACAAACACAACACTATCCAATTATTCTGATTCCCGATCTCTGTGTATAATATGGAGAACACATAAAAAATTTTCTGCAAACCTTTTTTTCCATAATCTGCAATTTAGGAACCCATGTAAATGTTTGGTCCCGTGCTTAGAGTAGCTATTCAATGATGTATTTGATAATGGTAAAAATAGCCACATAGGTGAATCTACAAAAAGCATTGAAACTACCTATTTTATGATGTTCTGAAACCTCATAAAGTGACTTGATATGGAAAAGAAAAACTCCATGACAATATACGGAACTTTCAACAGGAACAAAGTAAATATCCACCTCTGATGTGCTCATAGTTCAAATATTTCTTTTAATGGGGCATTCTTCACTGCCTTAGTAAAAAGAATACCTTTTCGTTTTCCCTGGAGCATAATCGGTCAGTCCATGCTAACGATGTATATTTGATAAATTCTAATAGTTTCTCTTCCTTGAAACTTCAATAACATGCCAGGAAGCTCTGGCATCTGCAGGACTTAATTTAATTTGGATCATCGTTCTTTAGTTTTCAAGGATTTATCCTGTTAACTCTAGTTACAGATGGCCTTGGTAAATAAATTAGAGAAGATGTTTCTCCCACATTAATGAATTCTCAAACATCTTTTCTTTATATTCTCCTTCTCCACAATCTTCTATCTTCAAAATTTACTGCCATATCTTTCTCCAGTTCCTATTGGTATATATTACCACAATCACAAAATTTGTTTGGTTTATGAACTGTTTCTTCTTGAAGTACAGCTTATACTTCCCTGTAAGTACAAATCATTACCTGCCAGTTTAGAGGCAATCTGGGTTGGTAGTGAGAAAGGTATTGAAGAGAAAAAACATCATAAAAAGGAGTGGTTTTTACATGATCAATAAGCAAAAGGAGACATCTCTTTTGTAAAGAGTTAGATGGTATTCCTGATCTTTAGGAGACACAAAGAATATGAAAACACAGGAATATCAGTATTGCTCCCTAAAATGCTTCATCCTCAGTTCTCAGTGACATTATCTAATTTCCCATCAGTTCCCTGACTTTATCAGAGGACATCTGTCAAGGCTGTGCATTTAGTTTGCCTTATACTTTTGACATTTGTATTAATATTCTTGGCCAATTTTTAACTCCGTAAGTCTCCAAAAATACCATAGGGCCATTATGACTTTCGATTATGGTTTAAGTCAATGAGTTGCTGATTTGTGCCTATTATTTCCTTTTTCTCCTTAAGTCTCTTGTGCCTTTCTACTATGAAACCCTCAAAACAATGATTGTTCCCATACCAATTAGGCACCACAGTAACATGATTACCCAAAGCACTTCTTTTCAAATGCACTTTATTACATGTTCCCCAGGTGAACATTTAAGTGATTATATTGCTACTGCACCCCTCCATGTCAAGGATTATTAGTCCACTTTTTATCAAAAATATGAACATTCTTGATTTCAAATAAGGAAGAAAATCTGGTTCCAAATCTCATCTTGAGAGATTGCTTACTAGGATACTTTCTGTAATAATTTAAAATACATTTATTTTTAATGGATAATTAATAATTGTATATATTTGTGGGATCCACTATGATGTTTTGATCTATGTATGCACTATAGAAAGAGACAATGAAACCAATTAATATACTATCACCTTACCAACATACTTTTCTGGTGAGAATATGAATATACATTATTTTAATAATTTTGAAATATACAATATAGTATTATTAACTGTGATTCTATGGTGTGCATATATCACTAAGATTTATTCATCAATAAAATTGAAATTGTATACCCTTTGATCAATACCTTCTTTTTCCCCAACTCACTCACTCCTTCTCCCCACTCAGCATTTGATAACCTCCTTTGTACTCTATGTAATAATTGTTTTAATCTTGGTTCCCCATGACAAATGCAAAGTAAGATACACATACTAACATTTCATTGGAAGGGACTATCTCAGACAGAACACAGAAATAAAATTACTTACTCATCTTGGACATTACAAGACAGTGTTGATAGCAAAATCTTGTTTTAAAACAGTCCTTTGCAGGGCACAACAGGGAAGGAATTGAAATCAGGTATATGCATTCTTCTGACTCCCATTGGTCAAAGTTTTCAATAATGCATTTAACATCACCAAATGCTCAGTATGTATCACCTGGCCCGAACTGCAACCAGTTGAAAGCCTTCATTTTGTGCCTAGTAGCACAGTACTTCATTTGAAATGAGACATAATAGGAAGAGTCAGAGATCCTGGGTATTGTTCTCTTATGGTAGAATTGCATAAAATGAGATGGGACCATAATGGTTAATTTGCAGTAACCACCACAAATTTCAAGACAGGTGCAGCTAAGAGATCATAGAGAAAGCAGTAATATGAACCTAAGCAGTTCCTTCAATTTCAAAACTGATTAAACTTATTAATCTAGCAGGTATTAATATGATAAGTAAATGGAAAATTATAATAATTTCTAAGGGGTAAGTTGTTAGTGCATGGTTTATGGGAAAACTAAATTTGTCAGTAATGGATTTTTTTTTTGATAAATCCACACTGTTTCTCACAGTAGGTTTTATAACCTAGTAGAATTTTCCAGGAAAACTTACTGTGTAACATTTATGAATTTGTTCAATTCACTCAACAAAAGTTTCTAAGTATTTACTAGACAAGAATTCACTCTTAGTTTGGGAGAGAAGAACAGATTGCAAATAAATAGATCCCGTCTATAGGGTGTTTACAGTTCTACAGAGTTACATCAAATCTTTATTAAAAATAAATGTATTTTTCCCAACAATTTTTTTATATTATGTAGAGGTTGTTACCACAAAGGAATTTAATCTGTTGATATTTCAGCTCATCTCCATCAAACTGACAAGAAGATGGCAATTCATTAATCTTCATAAACACACAAAATGTTTCTTATGTGAGTTCAGTGAACCACTGCACATATCATCAAAGAAGTAGAGGCATAATAAACATGAATCATAGGTTAGTAATATTGCTAACATGCTAGAATTAGAAGGTCCTTTTAAGTAACCAAGTTGAACTTAAACATTCAGTGTATTTATATCTTTTATAATATTCTTCAAAAACATTCTTTCAACAAACCACCCACTATTTTTTCCTCATAGTATAGATTTTCTCACACATACACATGCACACACACACATACACACACACACAATTTGCATTAATCTTACATTTAGCAATATATAAACATTTTTAAAACAAAAACCAATTTTATTCTCTTAATTGAAGTTACATGATAAGTCTTAGTTTTTGCTTTCACTAACCTAAATATTTGGGAAATCCTTTATCATTTAGTTATCCTATAATAACTTAGAACATAAACATCAATTCAACTAAATATTGAAATGATTTTGAAAGTTAAAATGTGATATCCTTGATTTAACTTTTATTTTCGTGTCTTGAAAATTTGGACACATTAAATGTTACATTAAATGTTAAATGTTACATTAACTTTTTTTTTCAAAAAGAGAGAATCTAAGGAAAGGTTAAAAACAGAACTATTCATAAAATGTGAAAAGTTCAGTTGTTATAAAACATTTTCATAGTGCATTAGATTTTACAGCACACCTGCACAAAAGGTGTTAAAAATATGTGGGAAAACAAGGAAACATAAAATTAAATGAAATACATATTCATAGTTTTCAGAAAGATTAGATTATATACACAATATGCAAAATAGATAATAAAAATAAACATATCTCTTGGATGCAAAGATGGATAGAAATTCTTAAAAATATATATGCTTGTTCATGTTTTCATATATAAATATATATGTATATTTAGAAACTTAAGAATAATCCTCACAAAATGCTTTCACTAGTTTCTCATTTGTTTTGCAATTATGAAGAAGATGCTTTATTATTACAGACTCATTATATAATTGGTAGCCAAGGTCAAAATATGTGGTCTTGTTTTCAGATTATTATCATATAAACTTAAATCATTAATTTAGGTATAATAAATATAAGGCATAGATGGTAGAATTCTACTCAAGAATAGAATTCTAATTAAAGAATTTGAGGAGTGCTAAGAAAAATATAAAATGTCATCAAGATTTGATGGAAATATTACAAATGATATAATGGTGATATTCTATGTTATAATTGTGATATTCTATAAAAAAAACCTACAAGTAATTCAAACATAAAACTTCTCAAACTCAAAAATAAGCTAATTATGTTTTTGTACTGAGAATTAAATATAGGAGTTCTTTGCCACTGAGTAGATTCCCCGTTCCTTTAATTTTTATTTTGTGACAGGTTCTTGTTAAGTTGCTGAGGGTCAAAGTTACTGAGGTTGGCCTTGGACTTGTGATCTTCCTATCTCAGGCTCTTGAGTCACTGGAATTTCAACAACAAACTAATTTAAGGACTAAAAAATTAATTAAATTATCATTTATTCCTTCTTTCTTGCTATATGATTAAAGATGTTTTTTAAATATTATATACCAAGAATTCCATAAAATACTGAGAATATCTTGGTGATTGGGGGAGATTAAATTTTCTCACCTTATATCGTCTCAGGATCCTTGGAATAGAGTTAAATTAAAATTCTGTTTATAATTGCAATTTCATAGCACTAACCAGTGCTCTAATGAAGATTAGAGGGAGTGCAAACTAAATCTATGCCATCAAATAAGTCACATTTGTATGAATTTGTGAATCTTAATTCTATAAGAAATCTTATTAAATTTTCTGGCCTTTCTTAAAATGTACTTTTTAATGTGAACTGTCATATACGTTTGACTATATGAATTCAACTAAGAAATGCATTAAAATGAATTTTTTAATGCAATGTTTATAGGACTTCACATATATAAAATTGCATGTAAAGTAATAAATTCACTATCTTTATGTTCAGAATAGTTGAGTTCTAAAAATATCTTAACACTAAATTTAGACCTTATAATAATTATGAGACATGAACTATTTTGACTTCTACTTCCCAGATGAGGAAACTACGTTAAGTAGTTTATTCAGTATAAGTCAGGCAGAAAGTGGAGACACAAAGACCTATTTCCAGGCCTTTAAAATTCGGATTCCCTGTGCTTAAATAGAGGAACAGCACATGTAGTGTGCATTTGAAAGGGCACTCGCTCTCTATCTTGATTATAACAAATCTTAAATTAAGTCTCATTGTCTTAGATTATGGGAAAATAAAATTATTTAGATATGCCTGAACAAATCATGTTTTTCTCTAAAAAAAAAAACAAAAACCAAACATATCATATATGCTTAATTTTGAGATGATAGGAATAAAATAACTTTTAACGAAATTAATCATGTCTATCCAAACACATGGGAAGTCTTTTTACCTTCTAACGTCTTCTTCAATAGCTTGCCTCAGTTTTCTGTAATTTTAATTGTAAAGGTCTTTCACCTCCTTAGTTAAATTTGTTCCTAGGTATTTTATTTTATTTTATTTTATCTTATTTTATTTTATTTATTTTTGAGTCTGATGTCAATGGAATTTTTCCCTAATTTACACTAATGTAGAGAAACGTTTCTAATTTTTTAATGTGGATTTTATATCCTAAGACTTTACTGAATTTTTTTAACAGTTCTAGAAGTTTACCAATGGAGTTTTATTACTTCTAGAAGTTTTCCGGTAGGATTATATCATCTGCAAACAGATAACTTTACTACTTTTTTTCCTATTTGTATTTCTTTAATTTCCTTCTCTTGCCTAATTATCTTAGCTAACATTTCAAGTACTATATTGAATAGGAGTGGTGAGAGTTAAAATTTGTGTCTTATTTATGATTTAAGGGAAATGCTTTCAACATTTCCCTGTTCATTATGTTGCTGGCTTTGGGTTTTTTATATATTGTTTTTATAACATTGAGGCAAATTCCTTCTATCCCTAGTTTCTTCAGTATTTGAACATCAATTAGTACTGAATTTTGTTGAAGACTTTTTCTGGAATAGAATAGAAAACACAGAAATAAATCCACACAGATGCAGTCATATCGTCAAAAATGTATGTTGGAGAAAAGAGCCTTTTTTACAAATGTTGCTTTGAAAACTAGAGGTAGAAGAGTGAAACTAGATCCCTATCATCCTTGCAAAAGTCAATTCGAAATGGATCAAAGTCCTAGAAAGTAGAAACTTTGAAACTGCTAGAAGAAAACAGACCCATTACTCTAGCATATAGGATCAAGCACTGAACCTCACTGAGTCATTTGCTAATGACTCCTAAAATTCAATTAATAAAATCATGAATCAATAAGTGTGATGGCATCAAACTAAAAAGCTTCTGCACAACAAAGGAGACAAGAACATGAACAGAAAGCCTACAGAATGGTACAAAAATCTTTGTCAACTACTCCTTAGACAGGGAATTCAAAACCAGAATATATGAACACTAAAGTAACTTAACATTAACAACAAAAAAATCCTAATCAATAAAAGGGTAGAGGTTCTAAACATGTTTTCAAAAGAAGAAAGCAAATTGCCAACAAATACATGAGAAAATGCTTAACATTCTTAGCAGTTAGGGAAATGAAAATCAAAACCACATTGAGAGTTCATCTTACCTTAGTTAGAAGGACAATCATCAATAATTACGAATAACAATAAATAATACATACTGGTAAGGATGTGAGGAAAAAGGAAACTTATACATTGTTGGTGGGACTGCAAATTAGTACAACCCCATGAAATCATTAGGGAGATTCCTTATAAAACTAGGAATGGAACAGATAATTACTCCTTGATATTTATCTAAAAGAAACAAAATCAGCACACTGTAGTGATACATGCATTTGAAGTTTATGGTAATGGAACTCATAATAGCAAGGTTATGGAAGCATCTAGATGTTCATCAACAGACAAATGGATGAAGAAAAAAAATATATATATATATACACATACATACAATGGAGTTCTACTCAGCCTGAAATAAGAATGAAGTATGTAATTTGCTGGTAAATGGATGAAAGGAGAATATCATGCTAAGTGAAATAATATAGACACAGAAAGTCAAGGATTGAACATTTTCTCTGATATGCAGAAACTAGAGAGAAAAAAGGATATATATTAAAAAAAGAAAAGATAGAAGGGAGTAGAGCATGGTAGAGAAACAGGATTGATGGGAATGGAGGAGGGAGAGAAAAGGGGAGGTACTTGGTAATAAAATTGACCAAAATGTGCTATGTGCATATATGATTATATCACAATAAATATGTAGAAGGAAATGAGGGGGGTGTGAAAAATGATGGAATGAGACGACATCGTTACCCTATGGACATGTATGATTACACTAATGCTACGAATCTACATCATGTACAATCATAGAAATGAAATGATGTACCCCATTTGTGTATGATGAATCAAAATGCAATCTGTAAAAAATTTAAAAAATAAATGAATAAAAAAGAAACATATGCAACATATAAGTATATGGTTCCTTAAATAATAATTTATGCATTTTACTATTAACTTACTTGCTAACAAAATTTATCAGACATATATGAAGCACTTATTTACTACTCAAATATGTACTATGTTAGGCACTAACGACTATTTTAAGGTACAATTGTACTTAAATAATACACAGTACATTAAAATTTTTATTTAACTATCCAATTGATGAAATAAATATGATGTTAAAACTGATTTAAAGTTAATTCTACAAGCATCTAATTAGGAATACTGAAATTAATGTATAAATGAATGTGAAACTGATTAATATTCACAATTCAATAATGAATTATATATCCAATGGAAAAAGAAGTACATTTCAGTTGGAAAATAAGAATCATTTGCATTACTAATGTTATCTTCTAATTTACAGAATTACAAACAACTCAAAAACAATAAAAGTAGGTGATAACTCAGAAGGACGTGTTAGGAAAAAAGCATCATTTTTCTCCATTTCAAAATTCTTTTTTTAAATGGTGAAATGAGTCAGAAATTATTACCCTATATACATGTATGATTACACAAATGGTATGAATTTACATCGTGTACAAATAGAAACAAAAAGTTGTACCCCATTTGGGTACAATGAATCAAAATGCAGTGTGTAAAAAGTAAAATAAATTAAATAAATTAAAAATAATACTTTTTTTCTGACATGGGCATTTTAAATATAGTAATGAACAAGAAGAGACAAAATCTTTTGCCTTCTCAGAACTTACATTCTGAGATTAATAGGTTTTCACAACTTTAAAAACAAACCAACAAAAAACTCTACATCATGGATTAGAGGAGATATTTACTAAATATGTAACGAGGAGAATATGTGTTTTGAAATGTCTGTTTACTCCTTAAGGTGCATAGTGAACTGTGGTGCTTCAACAGAGATATTGTTCAATGTTTACCATGATTTTGCAAACTTACTGTTTATTAGTTAGACATAAAACAAAATTAGGAGTATTCCTACCCTTGTGAGGAAGTATAAAGGAGAAAAACTGAAGGTGAAAAGTATAATTTTGTAATGTATGCATTGTTCTGCAAAATTTTTCATATTTCTTAATTTTGTGGAAATAAAAAATCTTTTATGATATTGTGCTGCCAAATATTAACTAAGGGCATAGACCCAAAATGCAGACTGCTTCAAGTCAAATTTGAATTCTGTCAGATACCAGCTCTGAGATGTTGTGGGGATATTAACTTTTCCTCTGAGAATAAAACGGGAAAATTAGTCCTTTCTCTTTAAGCAGCTGTGATGTTTATGTAACTAACATATGCTAAACACTTTAAAGAAAAATTGTACATTAAGAGTCATGTCATTAATTATTGACATCAGTCTTTTATCTTTCTCCTCCTCTATTTAAACAGGAAGATTGTTGAGTGCAGGAACTTCTTCATTATTTGGCTACTCTTGCATATGGAATATGTTCTAAATTGAATTTTTACCATCTGTCCCCAAACTTAGAGTCTTTCAATCTTACATATTTTTGAATCATTTTTCTTCCCTTTCTTGGTTAACTTAGTTCATAACAACAACAAAACCTGCCTTGGGGATTTATGGTGGTGTAGAATTTTACTCAGTTGAAAGAATTAAACTGTAATTTTATACCACTATAGGTTTAATATAATTTCCAAACATAAAATTCATTTAGGTCTTTTAACTTGTTAGTTTTCTTTAGCAAAAATACATTCATAGGAAGCTGAAAGTGACCTGCACAACTGATGTATTGAGGAAATAGCAGCAGCATTTAGATTTCTTTACTTTCAATGTCCCTTTATAAACTGTTTCAAATTAAAGTTTATTAGTGTAGGTGTAAATCCGGATTAATTGATAGTTGAAGATAATTGAGTATTGAAATTGTGTAGAGTAAGAAATCAATTTTAGTGCTTTAAAATCACATGCTTAGGGCTCTGAGCTTTTGCTTTTGTTTTGTCTTTATAAAATGACAGTTTTAGACAACATTGTTGCTATTCTTACTGCTGTTATTTTTTATACTTCTTAAAACCAGAAGTAAATAATTTAAATTGAGAAGTATATAATCTTTCCTATGTTTATAATGGAAAAGAAAATAATATAATATGTTAAAAATACATCACTTCTTCATATAAAGTTTCCTTAGGTTCATAGCTCAATTTGCATGTTCCAAAAGCAAATATTTTATTAGTGCCATTTTATAACTTAGGAAATTGAAACTTATAATCACTTGCAAATAATAAAAATTCAATTTATGTAATAGACACTGTAATATTATTCTAATGCAGCTGTTTCCTTATAAGAAAGATATGGTCTATAATAATTATACCTTTCATTATTATTTTGAAGAAACTATGACAATATCTTACAGTGTTGGAGATTATAGCTGTGTATTATGTGTAAGATCTTTTTATTCCCATTGATAGAATGAGCTCTTTGACTAACTGGTAGAAAAATCTAGACTAAATCCTAGTTCTCGTATTTTCTCAAAAAATCTTATTTATTTTACACTATATTGCCTCCAAAAGGATTATTTTTGATGGGAAGAATTTTGAAGGAATTTATGAAGAAAGAGGTGTCAGTGATATTATATATCCTTATACTTTTTCATGTCTTCTTATCTAAATTGGACTAAAGATTAAAAGAATCATATATATAAAATGTTCAGCATAGCATCTGATGAAAATTAAACCCTCAATAATATGTTAACACTTATTCTGACATTTTTTTATGAAAACATTTCCCTCTGTACTGAAATTTCTTTCTCTTATTTACATACAATTTTTTTGTGAAATACAAATTACTTTCATGCTTCTAGCATGTCTTGTCAGCTGATACCTCCCAAAAAACTAAGTTGCTTACATGTCATAATTACTCCTTTCGTAGTTAAAGTCAAATTTGTAGGGAGTTAAGGATACCATACTTAAAAGACTTTAAAAGCTATAGGGATTTTCAGTGAACCTTGTCTAAATATACGCCTAATTGAGTGAAAATAAGAAATACTGTCTTTCATGTGTAGGTCTATAAATAGAAGCTCTCCTCATATTCATAAGTATGCTTAGTTTGTTTATTTAGCACTTGGAATTGAATTCAGGGTCATTTTACCACTGAGCTACATCCCCAATGCTTTTTATGTTTTATTTTGAGACTGGGTTTAGCTAAATTACTGAGACTTGTTTTGAACTTGGGATCCTCTGGCCTCAGTCTCACAAATCCCTGTGATTCCTTGTGTGTGCCATGGTTGGGATTTTGTCTGTCCCACATCATAAAACTTGACTGAGAACTTAGTATATGCCAGAATTACACGAGAAATTTTAATATACATCATTGTATTTAATGGTATCAGTGCTCTTCTGCTTTAAACTAGCCTTCCTTCCCTCCATTTTACCCTCACTGCCTTTCCTACATTTTTTTCATTTTCCCCTTTCTTCCTTCTTTCCCTTATTTGTGACTTTCTGGCTTCCTATGTTCTCTTCATTTTTTTTTCTTCTTTCCTTCTGTTTAGTCATTCTGTAAATATTTTTTAGCCTTAATATGCATTAGGAAGTGTGGATGCAAACACACACACACACACACAGACACACACACACTCACACAATTGAAAGAGCTGTAGTATATTGGTAAAGAATAACTACAATTAAAATTACAATTATCATTGTAAATGTATTCAAGAGGCATGATGGTTAACTAACTATAGGTAGTAAAATCTAAAGGTATCAGGTAAGTTAGGGAAAAAATTCACAGAAACAGCAACCCAAAGATGAAGTATATTAGAGTGATATGACACACTTGGATCCTCAAATCTTATATAATAATGTGATTTTTGAATGAGTTATTTGATTCTTCTGATATCAATTTTGCTTATTTTGAGATTGGAAAAAATATCTGAAAGTCTGAAATAACAATTGAAAACATTTTGATTAATCTAGTTTGGGTCATATGGTTTCCACAATACACATCAAATTGTGAGAAGTTTGTTCATAAGATTTTATACTAAAGCATATGGAGAAGCAAATAAATGTATGAATAAGCAATTAAGCAAAGAAGAAAGAAGGCTAGGTTGTTAATCCAAGGTCATATAATATTGAATATTTAATTCTGATTTATGTACTCTTTCCTCTCTCTCTCTCTCTCTCTCTCTCTCTCTCTCTCTCTCTCTCAAATTTTTAATACTGATAGTGTTACGCTCAGGTTCTTGAATCTCCTAAGCAAACACTCTACCACTGAGCTACACTCCTAACCCTGTTTTTTCCTGTTAAAATATTCTAAATAGGGGTGGGGAGTGAGAAGAATGGAGAAACTTTATATTATGCAGATCACACTTTTATCTATCACACATACTATATGCAACATACACCAAGAACTTAGATATGAAGTTAATATCTTTAATTAATTCTTTTCTCTAGTTTGAAATAGAATTATTTACATAGTAGTTAAAGGAAAATTTCTCTCTAGTAGATAAAAATATCATATACAATTAGTTGGAAAATAAGCAGGTGTGTTATTTTCCGGCAGCTCTTTTAAGTAATGTCATGCATAATGTATTCTTATTGCAAAAAATAAACATAAAGGGAGCACAGTCTAGTTATTGTTTGTCAAGTTCATTGCATTACTGCCTGAATGAAATTGTACTCTCTGTAGGTAAGAAGTTAAAAAAAATCTTCAGGTAATTATTAAGAAAACATCTCTTATTCATGAATACAAGCATGAGCTTTTGAGTATTTTTTCTTTTTTTTTTTATTTGTTCTCATTAGTTATACATGATAGTAGAATGCAGTTTGACACATCATACATAAACAGAATATAACATTTCATTCTCCTGGTTGTACATGATGTAGAACTACACCAGCCATATAATCATATACGTACATAGGGGTAATAATGTTCGATTCATTCCACTATCCTTCCTGTACTTTAAGTGCACAAAGAAAGCTTCAGAAGTTCAGTCTCAAAGACAGCAAGATGCAGATGGAGAATATCAGGTGTCATCAAACATCATTTGCTCCTTATTTCTTATGGAAACCATTATATGAAATAATTACCTTAAATAATATGATTTTACAATTAAATTACACAAACTTCTAAATTAAAAACAGCATGCATGCACACACCCACATATCTTATTTTGACACATCCAAATGAATGAAAAATGACACACTTAATCACTGATGATTTTAAAACATTAAAGATAAAGATTCATGAGAGAAAAGTCAAAAATAAAGGTTACAAACACAGGAGTAATATTTAGAAAGTCAAAGGACTTCATTAAAAACTCATGGAAATGAAGAAATTCCTTTCCTGTAGGAAAAAAATCTTTACCCTAGCACACCATACTCAGTCAAAAATATGAATCATAAGTGTGATTAAATATTTCCCATTGTCCCCGTGCTGAAAGACCTAACTATATTTCATTAAAATGGTTATAGCAAGAAACAATACATGTACTTGAGGAAACAAAACTCCAGCAGCGAGTGAGGCAAAAGGAACAGGCAGAATGAGACTGATATGAAGTTCCAGAACAGCTGGGATAACATCTGGAAAGAGGTAAACTTCAACTGCAGCATTCCCAGATGAAAGTCCATAGGGGGAAAACAAAGAAGTAAACAAAAAAGAAATTACTTGCTCTGTTTTACCATATTGGCAGGGGGATTGTATTTAAATTTGGGTCCACTGAGAAAATTTATAAATTGGACATAATCAAATTAAAGTTTTTAATAAAAAGATTTCTAAAGGATACTTTTAATGTGAATAAAAATATAAGCCACAAACTAGGAGAAATATTTGCAAGTCATATATCTAGTATAGTATTTGTGTTTGTAAGAAATATAAAACACTATCAATATCCAGTGCTAAGAAAACAAACAGCCCAATTAAAAGTAGACAACATTTTTGAATAGTTACTTCACCAAAGATATGCAAATGGAAAATAAGCATTAAAAAGAAGCTCAATCATTAGTAATTAAAGTAAACTATAAGATAGGTGTTAGAGTAACTACATTTAAAAAGGCCACTTATGAGCTGGGTTGTGGCTCAGTGGTAGATCACTTGCCTAGCATGTGCGAGGTACTGGGTTTGATCCTCAGCACCGCATATAAAAAAATAAATAAAATAAAGGTCCATAAACAACTAAAAAAATAAATAAATAAAAAGGTCACTTATACCAAATGTTGAAAATGATTTGGAGTAACTAGTACCTTCACAAAGAGTTAATAAAAATGTATTATGGTAAAACGACTGTATAGAACATTTGAGTTTCTTAAAATGTTGCATTTGTACCAACCTTATGATCCATCCCTGTCGCTCTTAGGTAGTCACACATGATCAGTGAAAATGTATGTCCCAGAGAAAGACTTATACTCCAATATTCATAGCAGCCTCGTAATAGGTAAGATCTTACTAAAGGCCTATTGTCAGGTCATAAATAATATCCTGAAACATAAACAATCAGTGCACATTTGTATTTTTTTTTCCAGGTATTGCCCTTTGCAAACAAAAGAAAGACAGTGTGTCACATATTTAAATCATTAAAGAAAAAAAATCCACTAATACAGAATTCTACACCCAATGAAATGATAGTTAAAATGTGAAGGAGAAACAAAGACGCTCCTCTGGCTAACAAAATCTAAGAGGATTCACATCAGGAAGATATGGCATACAGGAAATATTAAGAGAAGTTTTAGGAAGAGGGGAATAATACAGGTTAGAGACTCATGTCTACATAGAAAAAAAAGAGATTTGAAAAGGAATAAATAAAAGTAAAATAAAATCTCTTACTTTACTTGTCTTTAACACATCCAAAAATAATTTCAAAATAATAATGGTATTCATGTATTGAATGAAAATAGCTCATGGAGAAGTGAATGAAAGACATTATTGTCACAAAGAACAGGAAGGAGAAATTACAAACATCATTATAAGGTAAAGATACCACATGTGAAGCAGAAAAGTGTTATTTAAGGATGGAATTAGGTTAGTCTAAAAAGCATATTGTAAATGTCAGAGGAATAACTTAAAAAATTACTTAAAAATACAATTTATACAGTAAGAGAAGAGATAAAAAAAAGACTCCTATGGCCACTGTCAACGTCAGAGGCCCTGGACACTTTCCAGGCCTCTTCTTTGTGTATAGCTGTTGCAATCCTTGGTCCCCAGCAGCAGGGACATGGAAGTATTGGATTCCCAAGACCTCTACCTTGGAGGAGGATAAGGACTGTGAGCCATTGTGTGGAGAGTATAGTGAAGAAAATGTAAATGATTTAGTGAGGGAAGCTGAAGTGAATGGTGAACAGCAGACACAGAAACCCAAAGGGGGAAAAATACAGCTTAGAGCATTCCAGCCAGGAAGAGGAAACAAAGTGGCCCATTGTTAGAAGAGGAAGAGGAAGATGTCAAGGTAGAATGTGGAGGACAGCAATGAGGAAGAAGATGAACCAAGAGCAAGAAAAAGGTACTGGGTCAAAGATACAAGGAAATGGAATGAGGAGGAACTCTGGCAAGCTTCCTCAACTGTGTGGAGCCAAAACCCAAAAGCCCTCAAATACACAGTTTAGACAGGAGAAGAGATTGAAGAGACCAGTTCAGGTGAATTGTTGATCAAAGCAGAAGAGCTAGAGAGACCTACAGAAACTGAAGGAGCAAAAATCACCAACATGTTTGGGTGATTGAAAGAGAAGTGGATGCCACATCTAAAGTTAAATCCTTCTTCAAGTAATGAGAAAGAAAAAGCACAAGCTAATGTTCCTTCAGAGGCCCTCACTCCCTATTGTGTTAGGGTCAAGCTTTCAGCACACTAAGAATACAAGGGAGGGGCTGGGGCTGCAGCTCAGTGGTAGAGCCCTTGCCTAGCATGGGGGAGGCCCTGGGTTCAATCCTCAGCACCGCATAAAAACAAATAAAATAAAGGTTAAATTCTTTTTTTAAAAAATAGAAGAAGGAAAGAATAAACAAAGTAAAAGTTCTGACAACCAAGGAATCAAAGAGGAAAGAGAAATTGAGAAATTCCAAAAGAAACCAGACAAGTGGGAAAGATATCCATGTGTCCAGATATTTTCCATAGTATACCTATGGAGGATACAGGTGACTTGGTAATTCCATTCTGCACTGTATTTTTCATTTTCTAAGATTTTGAAAAGTTTATCCCTTCTCAAGTTTATATAATATATGACCTAGTATTCTGTTTTAAATCAGAAATATAGTTGACTAGATTGGCTATCAGTCATCTTCATCTAATTGATATTTATAGAACATTCAATCTAATAAAAAGACATGTTCTTTTTGAGATTGTGTGAATAGTCAGAAATAAGGCCACATTCTATACCATACATCTGGCCACATATAAAAGGACTGAAATCATGCAAAATGTAAATGCAGACAATGATGTAATAAAACTAAAATTCAGTAATAAAAAGACAGCTGAAAAATGTCAAAATACTTAGAACTTTAGCAGCATACTTTTAAAAGCACATTGATGAAAGAAGTTTCAAGTAAAATTTTTTAAAATATTTTTTGGGGGATACTGGGGTTTGAAATCAAGGGCACTCGACCACTGAGACACATCTCCACTCCCTTTTTGTATTTTATTTAAAGACAGGGTCTCACTGAATTGCTTAGTGCCTCACTTCTGCTGAGGCTAGCTTTGAACTGCCAGTCCTCCTGTCTCAGCCTCCCACATTGTTGGGATTACAGGTGTGCACCATTGCTCCTGGCTATAAAATATTTTAAACTAAATCATTATGAAAATACATTTATCAATCTACACAGGACCCAGTAAAACCAATGCACAGAAGAAAATGCATCATATTAAATGCCTCTATTAGGAAAGAAGAAAAATATATAATCAATAATTTAATATTTCACCCTAGGCAGCTTGAGAAAGAAGAGTAAGCTCTGCCTAAATAAGCAAAGTAAAGACATAATGAAACTTAGTGAAGACATCGATAAAATTAAAAACAGGGTCCGTGGGTGTAGCTCAGTGGTAGAAACAGTTCTTAGCCCTTACGAGGACCTGTGTTTGACTCCTATCACAAAAAAAATCAAAGTAAATGAAAAAAAAAAAAAAAAAAACAAGAAAGTAATAAAAATAACCAATGAAACCAAAAACTAATTCTTTAGGAAGATCAAAAAACTGAAGAAGAATTTAGCCATGATAAGGAAAAGAAAGGAGAGGCAAAAACAGAAGTAAAGACAGAAGATGTACAATACTAATATTATAAGATCTTTACTAATATCATAAGATCATAATTATTCTTCCTATGGACATTAAACTGATAATAAAGACAGACAAATATAAACTGTATGCTAATATATGAAAATTTTAAGAAAGATACAAACTCTCCAACTTGTGTCAGAAGTGATAATTGGAGCAGATTTATTTCTATTAAAGAAGTTGAATTCATTGGTGAATTCTACCAACTCTTAAAAAAAAAAGATAACAATTACTCATATTCTTTCCCAGAAAATAGAAGCAGAGGGAATTCTTTCTAAGTCATTCTCTGAGACTATTATTACTCTAATTTCAAAAATAGACAAAGACTTAAAGGAATAACACAGACTAATATATCTCATGAGCACACACACAAAGTTCTTAACAAAATTTTATCAACTTGAATCAAATTATGAATAAAAAGAATTATATTAACCTTTAAAAAACTCTCAGAAAGTTAAGACTAAATCGGAAAATCCTAAATTCAGCAGCAGATAACAACTGCAAAACCTTACTGTTATCTTATTTAATATACAAAAATGAGATACTTTTCTCCTAAGATGAAAAACAAGGCACAAATGTCCTCTTAGTACTTTTTTCAATACATAGTAAGATTCTTAGTGCCATTAGACCACAAAAGTGAATGAAATGTACATATACTTATAAGAAGTTATGTAAATTTTTATATTCTCAAATTAAAAAAAAATGTTCTTGGAATAGCTAAGTCAGTATAATATGTTCCCAGGATACAAGTTAATGTACAAAAGTCAATTCATTTCCTATATGCCAGCAATTAAAAGTTAATATTTAAATAAAAAAGCACTTTATTTTTATGCACATTCATAAGCATAAAATAATTGTATATAAATTTAAGAAAATATGTACAAATATATGGAAAACTACAAACTTTGAAAAGCATGAATAAATTATATAAATAAGACAAGAGATGTTCCATATTTGTTGATTGGAAGCCTCAAGATAGTGAAGATATGAATTCTTTTTTTAGAGGATTTATATCCAAATACACAATTTAAAATTTAATAGTAAAACAGAAAGATGATAATGTGCTCGATATCGGAACGTGCACCTCACCATATAATGCATATAGATGAAAAATAAACATATGAAAAAATGCTTATGCATTTTTTCATTAGAGATTTGAAAATTAAAGTGACAATGAGATTCCACTGACACCTGTTTGAATGACTAAAATCTGAAGAAGTCACAATGCTCACTGCTGGCAAGCATACAGAGTAAGGGGAACTATCATTTATGACTGAAAGGAATGAAAAATGGTACTGCTACTTTGAAAAACAGCTTGGCAGTTTCATACAAAACTAAATATAGTCTTATCATTTTCCAAAGAACATAGTGTATAAATGGAGGGAAAAATATAAATTCAAAGTGCAAAACCTGGTGAATACTACCTCAAGCTAAGTGACCAAAGTGACCATAAACTATGATTAATACGATGAAATAGCACTTATTGCTTTACTCTTTAAAGAAAAGACTTTTATTCTGTGGTCTTCCAAAAATATATTACTTTGGCTTAATCATGAGAAAAACATCAGACAAATCCTAGTAGAAGGATATTCTATAAAATGCAAAATATATTACTCCTCAAGAATATTAGTATTACGGAAAACAAGTCACATCTGAGAAGCTACAGTGAGAAAGAATGAAAGAATATGACTACTATATGAATGTGAAAGGCTTAATAGAATTCTGGAAAAGAAAAAGGACATAAGGTAAAAGTGAAAAATCTAAAATATTTATCATTAAGTAAAATTTATTGGTTAATATACTATCAATTTATTGATCATGACAAATGTGTCATCCTAATGTGAGATGATAAAAATAGTAAAAACTGTTAGATGAGATATGTACAAGGTATGGTGAGAATATGTTTAATTCCATGAGATACCCTCAAGCCATTCATAGCAGTTTTAGTCATAATTTGTAAAAGTTTTAAACAAGCATGATGTCTCTTCTTTTGGTGAACAGATAAACTGTGGTAGATTCATACAATGAAATATTACACAGCACTTAAAAATATGAGTATCAAACTATGAAAAGACATGGAGAAAACTTGGATGGCAGTGGGGAAATATTTATTCAAATTTATAGTGTGCAATGTTAAAAGTATTGAGAATTATTATGTATACTGTGGATTTTGCATGATCAAAATGTGTCATGTAGATGCATCAGTATGAGAAAGGTACGATTCTGGTTGTTGACACTGGTAGTTGGTGAGAATATATGTGAGGTGGGTAAGGACTAGAGAGGAAATCTGTTTATATATTGCTCAGTTGCACTATGACCCTAAACCCACTGTAATGAAGTGTGTATAAAAAGAAGACAGTGTGTATGCATTTTGGCAATACAGAAGTAATATACTTAAAGAGTAGGTTGGAGTTAACACAAACTTGGAGAGTGGAGTAGTTAAGGAATATCTTTGTGACTGCTATTTCATAAGTGTCTCATGAAGTATTTTAAAGATTTAAAATAATATGTACCTTTAGTAACAATAAAATGAGTTTTAATAATAACCTGAAAATATTCAAGGTAGTCATATATCCTTTACTTTGTCTCTTTAGTAGATGGCACTTTGTTTTGGATATGCTAGGTTCACTCATATCAGTTCTCTATATTGCTTTGTCATGCTCACTCTGTCTATATCATTTAATTTATTCCTTTTAATTCTGACAATGATGAGAAAATCTGTAGTTTTTCCCTCATAGCTTTGTTGTGTCTCCAAATTTTCCTCTTTCTTGATCAAACTTTACCCTTTAATTTTTTTTAAGATTTAAGAAGGATGAATCATCTTGACTTTGTCTAACATTTTTTTTCTTTTTACATAAATTGCATTGCAAGTAGAACAATTCTTTCTAAATGGACTGAAGATCATAAATTCTGTAGTGCAATTTTGGATTTCAAATGTATAATTTATAAGATTAATATTAATAGATAATGTGAGAATATTGCAAATATAATTTTTTAAAATATTAGCTTCCAAGTCAAGATTTCAAATGACAGAAAAGGCCATCTTCAGTCCCGTCCAGGCCATGGACGTTATCTTCTGTAGCTACTCTTTCCTTTCTTTCCCTGACATTCAGATCTTCAAAGAATACAGACCTCTGTGAGATTTTATAAGACTTAAAATCATTTATTCAGAACCTCAAGGAGAGATAATTGCATCTCAAGAAGATGCTAAGACACAGAAAATTCTACTATATCTATGATGTTTACTATTTCCAAAGAATGAATTTTAAAAAGCACAAATCTGTTCCAGAAAGTAGAAAATTAGTTTTAGCTCTCACTATATTTTTGACTGTGAGTCATATATAGCTTTAGATTTTTCTTGTGGTACAGCTATGTAAATTTCAATGAAAGGTCTTTATTTTAACAGAGAACAATTTCTATGGAAACTAATACGTATAAATAATAGGAAGCTTCATTTAATATGAAACAAAGGATTAAAGATCATACTCTAAATTAATATAGGTTGAAAAGAAATGGAAATTAAAATAAATTACAATTTATACAAACTCATTTTATAAAGACAGATTGGTTTACTGAAACCAAATAGTCATTTTGATTAAGGTATGATGCTATTATACCATCATTTTCTATTTGACAATACTATCTATACCCTCTAATTAGTTGTCAATTTGCTGAGATTTTTGGTTTAAAAAAAAATTATAGTATTACAAAACAATTTCTGATTACTTAGAGCATAATCTGACTTATTCACAATAATCTTGGTAACTCTTCACAATGATAAATATGAAATGTTGTGTTTTGACAAAGTTTAACCACAAGGTAAATAAAAAAATATATAAATTGCATAATAATAATAATAATAATAATAATTAAAATTATCATCCTTAAAATAGGGACTCATTTTTACTTTATAATCAGTGAATTACCAAGATTAATTTTTTTAAAAATTACAACATAATAATTTTCCTCTCCATTTCCTTTACCAATTTGGGCAAAGATATATAGTGATTGAGTTATGGTAACCATAATTTAGATACTTTGTCTAACTGTGGCTTTTCCTCATTGAACTAAAATACCTCCATAAAAACATAATTTGTCAAGCAATTGGGCGCATAAACTTGAAGGATTAAATAATGAAACTGATTGTTTAAATTCTCATTTTCATCATCTACCAAATGAGAACAGAAATGATGATACCAATATTTTGTGATTACTCAGATTGAGTGAATGTTACACACACAAATACATGTAAACACATATACACATGTGCATGCACACACAGACACATGTAAACTATTTTCTAAACTAGGTTACTTAAGAGAAAACTTTTTTTAATTTCACAACAGATAAACTTGATTTCTTATAACTACTCTTTAGTAATAGCTATTTATAACTCTATGGCCTACTCATTAAGCATGTGGATTAAAAGAGAAAATTATTCTAAAGTAATGCCAGAATAAATTTAATCCTTAACTATGTAACATGTTATGAATCCATCATAAAGGCATACATTTATAAGCAGCTGAGTAATGAGCAAAACGAAACATTCATACCTTGCCCTATCCCTGAGCCTAATCCCATGATGCATTACATTCTTCAGCTCAAGCATGAGACTGACATTTTCTTGTAGCTCAGTCTACCTCCTAACATTACTGAGCTCCATGTTCTCTAGAATTACTTTATTCCTGACTTTTCACTTTAGGAGTATATAAAGATAAGGGACAAAAATCAAATGTCTTTCAGGTAATTTTAAAAAGATGCATTTTTGTGCATTATTTCTTTTTAAAAAGGCATTCAAAAGTTTGCCATAATTTAAAGGAACATGGGGCAGGGTACACAATATAGAACCCTGAGGTTAAACAGTTTTTATTCTAGAAATTGATGTCTTAAATGAGACTTCCATTCTATTTTGTCAACTCCTCTATACACTCTCTTTTCTTTCATGGACATTTTATTGAAATAATTCTCTACTTTTCATTTTTTCTGTCCCTTAACCCTTAAAAGTCCACCATGTTGTACTAATATATCTGATTTGGAATACTGATTAAGTTCAGGTGCTGATGTTAGCAGCATTATAACCATTAAATTTAGTAAATTAACTTTATAATTTGTGCAAGTATCAATTTGGTAAAAAATTCTGGAAACATTTTCCTCCTTTGTTTTCCCAAACAAAATGTAAAGTAAGTTTGAAATATCTTTTTTCACCTACCTCCTGAAAATTATTTTTCTCCAGGTTTTTAGTTTGCCATATTTCACCTGAACCCTTTGGCTTAATTCAGTGCTTTACTGCATACATCAATGAACATGTTCACCCTCTGAATTTTCCTGTGAATATTGACTGTTTTGTGTCCATTGCTCTTCTCTCAGTGTTCCTTTAAACTTTTACTATTTTTTTTTCCTTTTTCTGAACTTACCACTAGAATTTTTACTCCACTCTGCTGGTAATGAGCTGTATTGGTATTTAAAACCCACATTTATTTCTTTCCTGTAATTTCAATCAAATACATTTTGTTTAAAATTCATTATCCTTAATCTACAGCACAGGCATATAATATTAGAATTTATAATATAAATTTGTTAATTGTATAGCCTTCATTTCTAATTCTTACCTTTTTAGATTTTTTTTTTTAATATAACACTTAACATATGAATAAAAAAAACTATCATGAAGGTCATACCTCACATTGGGGTGAAACTGAATTAACCACTGATGTACAGAATAATACAAATTGTTTTAAACTTCCACAGTTTGTAATATTAAACACTGAGTAAAAATATACCTACATTACATATATTATCTTTAATTCTCACCTAGTTATGAATGGCTCCATCATAGTTCCTCAGTTTCTGAACTTCTTGGCTCAAGAATTTTTAGGAAATACTGATAATATCACAGAATGAAAATGCTTCCTCCTTTCAACTCTCAAACATACAATGAATGCATATGTATGTTTGAAGTGAGCAGAATATAATTTGGTTTGCTTTGCTACTTTGTGCAGAGTACGAAGAGCATGTTTATAAATAAATAAACATGTCATTCACCATTATACTTACCTTTAGAGCTCAAATTATAGCACTTATTCAAATTTATTCATGTGTGATATTTATATTAATCTTATTCTTACTGAAATGCAAATCATTTTTATTCAGTATGTATGAATGTAAACTGACCTTATATGTTTTTTTTTGTTGCTATTTACATTTATTTAAATTTTCATGAGGCATAAATGTAATGCATTAAGTCACTTTCTCTTTAAAGAAAATGAATGCACAATAATCAGGAACCCAGAGAGTTCTGAGAAGCACAGGATTATCCCTGCAGTAATGCAAGCTCACATCTGCAGCCAGGCTAAAAATGTCACACAGACCTAATTTTGCTTCAATGCAAATGTAATTTGTTTCCTAGCATTTGCATGTGGAATCAAATTGGTAACTGTTTGCATTTGAACCCATTTACAACTTATTTTTATTGTTATTTTTTTTTTTTTAACTAGGCTACTGGGAAAATAATACACCTGTGCAGGCAGGTTGGTATGAACTGTAAATTTGGCATTTACAGTCATAAAAGGGTTTTGAAATCACCTAATGGTTCTTTGAGTTTTCTCTAACATTCTTATATTTCCCTCATTTATTTCAACAAACTCTTGTTCAACTCTTGTTCATTCTCCTTTTTTTTTTATATAGAATCACCATCACCCCAAATCTTCTTCTGCTTTACAAAGTAAGTAGAATATCCCCTAACATAAGTTATTCAACTTTCTGCCACCTGTCCCAACATTAATAGTTCACAATTATCTATTACTAGTCATGGTATAGATTACATTCTGGGATTTGAAGTCTAATAATTATGCCACTTACTTGCTAAGTAAAATTGGTGGTCAATCTCAAAAGCAAACAACATCTATTTATGAAGTGACTTGTGCTTACGTCTAATTTAGCCTTCAATATTACCTTCAATATTACCTTATTAATCAAGTGTACTGTCCTCTGTGTATTCATTGAAAAATGGATGGAATTAAAGCATATGTTGTCTTACAACATAAAAGTAAATAAGCTACATAACTGAAATTCAAGTAACTAGTATTCTCATTATACTTATTTAAATTTCTTCTCAAAATTTTATTTTTTTGTGAATATTATAATGCATTTGCTAATCAACTAGTAAGAGTGATTTGCACAAAGTGATCCCTCAATAATAGGTAGTCACTTAAAAATTTGTCTTAATATATTAGCTCTCAGAATCCCTGACAGTTTTCTTGCTCACTTGAAGCAATGGTGCCATCTATACAAAATTGAAGCTGTTTTCTGCACTTTCAGAATAGGGGTGTTTTTATCCCTATTTGACTGCCATCTCTCTGTCATTCCTTGAAGATGCTGGGGGGGAAACTTGTTCTAAGATTGGTGGTTTATACAACACATTTTCTATGAGTCCTCTATGTTATTGATTTCAATAACAGTCATTTAAACTTGGGTCCATATGAAAATACGATATGAAAATTATATTTAAACCACACTTATTATTACTTTATGTTTTTAGGTGGTTTACTTAAACTAATTAGAAGAAATGAAAACAGTTTTAGAGGAAGAGCCTTGGCTATTGCTCTACTTCAATTTAGTTTAAGACTGGTATAAAGACAGCATACAAAAGACTGCAGTGATTTGCTGCTTTAATTATGTCATGATATAAAACTATTCAAAAGTAGGTGATTACATAGGACTGGATCAGATTAATGTATCTTGGCCACATTTTTGCTGGTCTTGTTTCCCAAAAAGGTGACTTTGTCTTTGCTATCTTTATTGAGCTAAGAAAACAGTTAAATATTTTCTATATTATTAAGTAATTTAGGGAATACAAACTTCACTAACAATGTATTTTTTAATGTTTAAAGGAATATTTAAAACATGAACTTTATGGTTTCTTCATCAAATTTCACTGTCATCAAATATAAAAGGAATAGAAAAAAAGATGCCAATCCCTGAACAGTATCTCTACTTGGAAATATTCAGAAATAATTAAATAAGACCCATTTCACAGCAATTCCTCGTGACATTTTTCATGATAGACTGTAAAAATACAATTGTACAAAAGAATGATTAACAATTCAATCATCATTCTGAGCCTGGTAGTTCTCCATAGTTCCTTTACAAATGGAAAAACAGCATGTAAATGGCAGTCGGTTCAAGAATGGCATCCACAACCCTCATCATATGTGGTGAATTGGACACTAACACACAACATCTGCATTAACTTCTACAGAGATTGCTGGGTTTGGGGTGTAAACACTAAAATGAATATTTCACGCAATCAAGTTGTTCCCCAGATATGCCCTTTGCAGATTCAATTAGGAGACATTCTTGTAATTTCTTCTGATCCATCTCTTCAATTTTCAGAGATAAATTTGATGAATGTTTCTGAAGCATCTTTCATTGACTGTGTACAAAATACCACAGCTGAAGATCAGTTACTTTTTGGTTGCAAACTAAAAGGGATAAACACTGTTAATCCACTGTGGCAGAGTGCTGGCACACATTATTTTATCACAGTAATGGCAAGTGGTCCATCACTTTGTCAACTGGGACTTCGACTAAATGTGACAGTCAAATAGCAGTTCTGCCAAGAATCTCTAAGTTCAGAATTTTGCTCTGGGCATGGTAAATGTCTTAGTGAAGTTTGGAAGAAGACATATAGCTGCCATTGTCAGACTCCATTTTATGGAAAATACTGCCAAGAACTTGATACCTGTTACTTTAGACCATGTAAAAATAATGGTAGTTGCATCAACAAAAAAGAAAAATGGGGTAAAGAAGGCTACGAATGTATCTGTCACCCATCATTTACTGGTAAGAACTTTTTTTTAAATTACACAGTTGTATTAAAATGTAAAAATAAACTAAATTCATAAACTGTTCAAAAACAAATTGTTTTTTAAACTGTAGATTCCTTAAAGTGTAATAAATTTGCATACTATACATATAAAAATCCTATTAGACATTTTCTAAAATAGGCTTTTGCATATTGAAAAGTTTTTTATCCTGAAGTATCTGTTTTCATATATTTTCCACATCCATGATTAATGTTTCATACATTAAAAATAATTGGATCATAATAATATAAAAATTTTTAGCCACTGAATGAAGTTTCCAAGTTTATAGTATTTGGTTAAATATTTCTAGGTGATAATATGGAGATGAAGAATGTATCTGATAGAGAAAGTTAAGGAACTATGTGCATGGGGGAAGGCTTTGAAGTTGCTTGGTAGAGTTGGAGAAGAAAAGATAATGATGAACCAAGAGAAATGCTTTTAATAGATGTTGGTGTAGCATCTATAAAGTGATTGAAAAGAGTGACAGTGATGGAAAGAGGATGATTTGTTAGTGATCAGTTTTAGCAAACTTAATGAGAGGCAAAGATAAGGGAAGTTTGTGGGTGATGAAACCACAGGAAAGGCAATTTAAAAACAATGTAAATTGTGCTACTTAAGGCTGAAGCAAGGGTTAAAATGAATATTAAGAATGTCCACCAGAGAGTTTGATAGGAAAATTGAGGACATTAGAGGAAAGCGATGATATAGATTGAAAAAATATAGGGGATCTCTACAGTGTAGATATTTTGAAAGAATTTCTTTGAACGGGAGTTCCACAGAACTGACATTGAAAATTACAAGGGGAATGATTAAGGCCCTATATGATTAACACAGAACAATAATTGCTATATTTGTTAAAAAATAATAATAAAGGGAAAAATTGGTAGTATACTTTGGTCATAAAAGAGGAAGGAGGGTGAGCAGCAGTTATGTATGGAGTGGACCATATCTAGAAGTCAACAGAAATTGTGTTGGGCAGGTTTTAGGAGACTCCAAAATGGTCTTCTCCCATGTGCCTGGTGATGACTCAACTGGAGCCAGGCTTGGAGATTTCTGTGAAGACCCGGATGAGTCATTGTCAGCTTCAACATGCACTTAAGCCTATCTTTCACAGAGTAATTTTACACTCTATAGTAGGGAAATACCAATTTCAGAAATTAATCCTGAAAATAGCCACTAAACATTTTTCCATAACTGGAAAAATCAAATTGTTATTTGTCTCTATTGACATTGGTGAGACCAGTAACTCATGCTGTTGTAGATCAGGTAATTAAAATCAGGCAAGTTAGACAAAAAGTGATAGCACTCAACTAGTTGCTGTGGGTGAATTAAAAGGTGATTTAACTGACAATTTCAAAAGCATACATTTTAACCTGTCCAAAGAGTTTTAAAGAAAACTTGACCACAGATTTTTTTTTACCATGTACCAAAATACTAATTTGCATGTATGCATTCATATTTCATGGAACGTTACTTCGGTAATTTTATTGTGATCTCATAGAATGATTTGTTTCTTATTCAACATGTTTATTTATTTTAAAAAACTATAGATGATTTAAACCATCAAGCATTAAACACCATAAAATATTTAAGTCTGACTTTTATATTGACACCAATATATTTATAATTACTAAAGAAATTCAGAGTGTTCACTGTATTTGTTTGCCATGACTGATACAAAAACTACCAAAGTTTGGTTGACTTAAACAATGGAAATTTATATCCTCACAGTCCTGGATGGTAGAGGTCCAAGATCAAGGGTTTGGCAGGATTGGTTTGTGGTGAGGTCTTTCTCTTTGGTATGTAGATTGTTATCTTCTCATAGTATCTTCACACTGACTTTCCCCTATATATATCTGTGCCCAAATTTTCTCTTCTTGTAAGGACACTAGTCAATTGAAACCAGTCAAATTGATTAAGAGCCATACTAATAACCTTTTTTCTTTCTTTCTTTTTTTTTAAACTAGAGATTGAACTAAGGGACACTTTATCACTAAGTTACATTCCTATTCCTTTTAATTAGCTTTTGTTAAGTTTCTGTGATTGGCCTTCAACTTGCATTTCTCCTGCCTCAGTCTCCCAGGTCACTGGGAAATAGGTGTGTGCCAATTTGCCAGGTTCTAATGACCTTATTCAAACCTTATTTACTTCTCCAAATACTTCAACACCACCAAATGCATTCACACTCAGAGATATTGGGGGTTAAGACTTCAGACAACATTTTGGTGCACAATATTTATATTTTCAATGTATTGAGGGTTGTTTGGATGTGAATGAAGAAAGAATTCTGCATTACTGAAGCAGTGATGTCAATATATGAGGAATTTATGTATAAGACAAGAATTGCTTACAAATTAAAATAGAACTCAAATAAATGAGTGCAAGCAGGTATATTGCCAAATTGTGTGCAACTGTTGTATAGCCACAATAGTACACCTGCCTGCCCTAGGATTTCACTAGCACATTACTCTTCTGAAAATAAGATGATTAAATATGTATAAAACAAATAGTTATGTATGACATTGGTGTATAATAGAGGGGAACCATAAGAATATGGGGAAGTAGAATTTAGAAAATTTTATATAACAAGGAAAAGAAAATGTAAAAGTTATTTTTACACAGCTTCTGAGAATCAAGATAGTCTTTTCTCCTATTTTAGGAGGTAGAGTACACAATATACATTTAAACATGTCACTTTGTAAATTACCACTCCAATGGTACCACTACATGTTAATATTTATATATTGAAATCACATCAAAATGTGATTAAAAAATTCAAATTATCACAGAGATGAAAGCTCAAATATCAATAATTTGAATATAACTGAATATTACAGGATGGGATCAAAACATGAAAAAATATCAAATATCCAAGTTAATTTTTGTTTCAATTTAAATATATCATCATGTAACATTATTTTATAATTTAAGTTGTATTTTACTTATTTTTTATATTACTCTGAATAAATAATTTCAGCAAAACTGATGACCATAATCAACTATTTAAATGCAATGTAAATATTGTTGAAATTTTGTTTTCATTTTTATAGGCAGAAATTTTACAGAAATAATTGGCCAATGTAAACCACAAATCTGTATCCATGGAAACTGCAGTAACATTACAGCTAGTAGTTTCATTTGTGAACGCGATGAACAATTTACAGGTAAGAAATGCAAGCATATGTATATATGTTAATATATATTATGTACATATACATAGACAAAAATTAATTTTGGCTTATTTATTTCAAATTAAATTTGAATGTTGTTTTCATTATTGAAAATAATCAGTTTTAGAGGTTATATACTGTGACATTTTCATGGAAAAGTTTAATAAGTCACTTTGGTTAATATAATCATATGATTCTACTGCTAAGTTTTCCAGAATATAAAAGCAACTTGGATATCCGTTCATAATTTCTTTTTATCATGACGAAGTATATTTTATTTCTAACTACTAAAATATTTTTAAAACTTGCACACATTTTGCAAATACATTACATATTTATATCACCCTTAGATAACACCATTCTCAATTTTTTTACAAAAAATGTAAATTTGTAAAAATTCCTTCTCAAATGAATTTAAAGAAATGAGATGATATCATTGTTTAAGCTGATAGATTCTTACTGTTAGTTAAATGTTTAACCAAGGAAAGCATCTTTAAATCATTCCCATTTAATCTTTGAACTCTCTGGCATTTTTTTTTCTTGAAGATATATATATGTGTATATATATATATATATACACATATATATATCTGTCCCTCTTCAAGATGTCAATAGACTGTATCTCCTGGCACTTTAGAAATTTAACACTCCATTAGTAAGCATTAAAAAGAAAATCCATTTCTTCCAAATTCCAGAAATAGTGATACTTCTAAGTTTTTCTTTTGCATACTTTTCCACTTTACTGAGTTGATGGAGACATGAGTAGATGCAACCAAAATTTGGAGGATTTTTCTATTAAAATGTCAAAATCCTTCTCTCACCATTGGGTTCACAGTTATAATTACTCTTCAGAGGTCTAATTATTTCTAATATCCAAATGTTGATTGTTAGGAAGAAAAAGTGCACTCTACATGTTACGTTTTTCCCCAATGATAGCTTTGTCACAAAGTACCATTATTCTACGTATATTTTAACATTGTAAATGTCACAACTTAGTTTTTATTCAAATTATGTGAAGATCAGAATATTTTGGATCAAAATGTGAATGATGTATATACCAGAATAACATTATTATTATTATTTTTATGCTCAGTGCTTTTCTCAATTTGATGAAAACAAGTTGTACATCGTAATATTCAAAACAAAATTTGTGTTCATAATTTCACTGTATGAACAATTCACTTATTTTTTAGCATTTTTACTGAACTCACAATTGCATTCTTAATTCTGCCCGTCTTGCCTTCTACATGAGAAACTTGTAAAACTTCATTGTAATTGAACAAATTGAAGGAAAAAATTAAACTATTGTTGGAATTAACTATTTTTTGAATATTAGGAAAATAATTCTGAGAAAAACAATTCTGGGTCAGTCACTTGATGTAAATGATAAGACATGTTTCACAAAAATATCTGCAAGAATCCCTCTGTCTCTGTACCTCACACATCATCATCTACTATATCAACATTTATAATACATGTTAATGGCTCTTCAGCTCATGTGTCTTTTGGTTTTCATAGATACAGTGATGTCACAAATGCTCTTTACTTAAAGATGTTCAGTGTTTAAGGGCAAATTATTTCTTCATCATCAATATTCTGGGGAAAGAAATTTAAAACTTATTTTTATTAAAAGGTTAAATGTTTACCAGGCATGGTAGCACATGCCTGTAATCCCAGTGGCTCAGGAGACTGAGACAGGAGGGTCGAGAGTTAAAAGCCAGCCTTAGTAAAAGAAAGGTGCTAAGCAATTCAGGGAGACCCTGTCTCCAAACAAAATACAAAATAAGACTGGGGATGTGGCTCAGTGCTGAGTGCCCTTCAATACCCGGTCCCCCACCCCAATAAAAGAAATTTATTACATGTAAGTATTTATTAAAAAATAAGAAATACCATTGGGACATGAATGTGTAAATAGTTGTATATTTATACCCAGGGTTGGCAAACTGTTTTTTCTGGGAAACCAGATCATAAAGATTTAAGATTGTTCAGAGCATTGTCTATATCCCCCAAACTCAACTATGCTATTGAAACATGAAAACAGCCACAATTCTGCAATGAGAGAACTTTTCTATTTCCATTTAACCTCATTCAAAAAAATAGGTGGAGTGTTATATTTGGCTCAGAGTTGTGATTTCCTGACTTCTTATGTATACAATGACCAAAACTCTATTGCAGGAACATACATATAACTCACTATAAACTCTATGACTAGAATATATTCAGACTCAATTGTCCTGTCCCATATAACATAGAATTCAGTTTTCAGCTTGATTTGTGCTGATTGGGCAGAAAGATCAGTGTCCTATTCCCACCACCAGAGATATGCTGGAGTTAGTTCTTTGTGGCTACCGGGGTCTTCGAAGTCCTACAAATTGTCTTTAATAGAGAGTTAAAGTACACTTCATATCTAAAAAAGAATTGGAAAAAAAAAAAGTTAATTATCACAATCCATTTGCCAGATTATCCTCATGTTAAAAAGTGTTCTGTGTATTATATATATTCCGTATCCCTAGATAAAATCATGCCAGAGTTTAAAGTACAAAATTCCAACCTATTAAAACCCATTGCTTTTATTTCAATACAACTATGAATAATAGCATTTGGTTAAAAATTCCAGGACAAATGGTAAATGGGTGTTTGGGGAGAATTAAAAATTTTGAAATTTTTTCTTACATCTCATTAGTATATAATCTTGTGTTATCCTGAGAAAATGAGGACGGTTACCCAAATAAATGCCTAGTAACTATTATAGGGATAATTTTGCATTCTTCTTGAACTTAAAGCCTCAGCCAAAAATTTACATAAAGCAACACTTTAAAAAATTCATTAATTATGTGTTTATCTGGCTATCACATTAATAATTTACATTTATTTTTATTGATTTCTTGAAAAACTTTCAACTAACATGTGTAAAAATGTTATATACTAACGCATCCATTTGAAAGTGATTTAGCCTAATTTTATAACTTCGTAAGATCTATTGCAAAACATTTAAAAGATCTAATTGTTTAGGAATTCAAGTAAATATTAAAATGTTCAAGCTATATATGGACAGTTTCTGACACTTTCAATTAAGAGTTTAGTGTAGGAAACAGTAATTGTCAGAAAATAAATTCTTCACTCTTCATTTAATACTAAGCTGCAAAGTGCAATTTTAGTTTAAGATTCAGGAAGGTATATTTGAAAGACATGCTGAGATCTTGAGTCAAGATGAGTGATTTAAAGGAGAACTTGACATGGCACTGGAAGAATAACGAATTAACAGAGTGTAGTGACTTTGGGGATCATTGTGGACAGGAAACAGGAGATCCAATCTGACTACTAGAGAGTAGTGCAGGGAATTCAGTTTAAATCAAAATGTAGGCAGAATGATTTCCAATGCAAAGTAGACTTCTCCATTTACATAATCCTCACCAATGGGTAGAATTTATGGAGAATGGGATTTTGTCCACAGAAAGGAGAGCTGGCAGGAGTTAAATCAGATATCATTTTCTTCATTTTTAATAATTCATCTTTAATCTTATTTTGAGAGTCAACTCTGATGGAGGTTGGAAAATTAATCTCTGTCAATTCAACCCTAGCTCTAACCCCCTGCCAGGAAGAGAATTGAACTAGACTTTGCTCTTATAAGTGAAATTTTAAAAAAGTATTTTTAGTTATATGAACAGTAAATATACTATTTAAGTATTATTCACTCTAAGGCTTAGCATTACAAAATTTGGAATTAAATTTTATGAGAAATATTTTGCAAACTTAAACTAAAACATTTAAAGATGTATATAGTTTTCTTAGAGATTGAATTAAACAAGTTCATAAGTTCACTCTGAATTGTAATACTTTTATATTGTCAAACTTCATTTTATAGTTTTCTTCTTTTTTCTCTGGTAACAATGATCACTATCAGCATTGATGTTGACCTGTATTACCAAACACAGTATAATCCAAATTAACATAACACTAAGAAGTAAGGACAAACACAAATAATTTCTCCTACTAACCTACTTTACCTAGATAAAAATTGAAACTTGTTCTGTGCCTCCTGGTGTCTCTTTTATTGTTGATGAATCCAGTTCAAGGAGTTGCTAACACATCTGGGGGAATCCACTTCCCAACATAAGTGATTACCATGGTGCTGCTCCTTTCTGCCTTTAGCACATACACGGTGGTGAAAGAGAAGATGAGGGATTCTGGAGTCTACAAAAGAGCAAGACACACCCACTACCATGGGCACCTAGCTCTGAGCTCCCTTCTCTCTGGAAAAGTCTGCACCTCTGTCCCTTTCTTAAATAAAACTTGCTTTCTATACTTGCCTCTGCATTTCTCAGGTGTTTAATCTTCAGCACACTGAGAATAAGGACTTAATCCTGATCTCCAATACCGGTATCTATAACCAAGGTTCTTGGATTTGTAAGGCAACATTTTTTACTACACTTGGGAAGTTTTAGATTCTTATTATTAAATCAGTTTTATTACCAAAATATCCCTGTCCTTTCCTTGTATAGTCACATATATGGCAGACTCATACCAGTTGCTGAGGTTCTGTTCATTTTAGTTCAGTCAATTCTTTCTCTGTGTGTTCTTCTGATTAGATTAGTATATTTTTTTTAAAAATTTACTCATACTTGTTCTACTTAGTTTTTTTGAGACTTTGAAGTTTCTGTTTGTGTGTTTTATGTGGAACTTTTATGGTTTTCTACAAGAAAGTTCTGAAAAGAGCTGTACTACCAATAGAAGAATCACAAATGTCAGCGAGACTCTGTCCTCTATGTCTGTTTCTGTCTTTGTCTTTCCCTGTCCCCTTAATCTTCAGAAACTTTCTTTATATTCATTGAAAGAGGTAACTCTTTAAAGACACTAAACAGGATGTCTCAAATCGAAATGTAATTTGGGACAAACTGAAATCGAGTACCTGTAATTAGGAATAAAGATCAACTTCTTGTAAAATTATGCTAACATCACTTTATTATGTAACTATTTTAAACTGAAATTCAAATCTATAAGCGATGAGGTTTTAGTATATAGAGTACTGTGAAGAGAGTGAATTTAGGAAGAAGGAGAACTGGGTAGTTACGATAAATATATTATGTCTAAGTCAAACAGTTCAACACAGTGCTGCCAAAGTACCTTTTTAAAAGATATTTACTATTTCCAAAGTCTCTATTTTTCCTTTGTATGTTATGTAATGAAAAGAATATGGACTGGGTAGAGATAAAAACTTAGTTATGAGACTCTAGGACATTCGTGTACAAATTTCAGTTCTCTGATCTTGGATTACTACTTCTGCAATAACATGAGGGAAACAAACCCACCTTCCCTGCCTGCAATGTGAAATGAATAAGACGCACTGTAAACATGGCAAGTGGTGCTGCAACTGGAATTGCACAGGTTGGTATTCTGCGATCAGCTCAACATCTACCTGTATATTTGATCTCTAGAAAATTATTTAATCTCTCTAAATTTAATTTCCTGTTTTATAAAACCATGGGAGTTATCAATACTCATCTCATGGGTTTCTCTGATGACCAAATGAAACAATCCATCTAAACTACTCAGTGAAAGACACCTAGACAGCAATCAGTTTTATGTGCTGCTACTTTTGCCATGGCTTGCCCCAAGTCCTCACCCAAGGTTTAGTTCTTCTGTTATGCTAATGCTGTCAATTCCAGGGTCCCTGATCCTGCTATTTCAGTGTTTATGTAAAAGACTCTCATCTACTTTCATAAACAGTTCTCAAAACTTCTCTAAACTAGCCAACCACTCTTATCAAATAATTCTAATGATCATGTTATAAACAAATCATACAAATTCAAATTTTCTCAACTATTGATCATATTTTACATAGTTCTAGGGTGAAGTCTCACTTTCTTTACTTCTTCAAAATCTACCTTCTTAACTCTTCTTACTGATTTACAAAGTCCTTGACAACCAGGCCCACGATCTGTTCGAATTTACAGCCACATCCAGTAGCACATACAAGGCTTTGAATAAATGTTTGATAATGAAGACAGGAAGAGATAGTGGGGATGTTCTTAATCTTCAGGGGATTTCAAAACATGATTCTCTTCTGATGGATGTACTCGAGAATAGGTCTGAGGCAATGTTTTTGTTCAATCTGGAGACACAGGTTTATATTTGAGCATCGTGCACTATTATTGTATATGTAGAAAGAAAAGAATTAGTGCTTTGTCCATGTTTTATTAGAATACTGTAAGAAATATTGAAAGAAATATACCATCTCTTAAAAATGAAATAGAGGGTCTTTTTAAAAATGGCCATAAGGAAAATATGAATATTTGCTTATTTTTTTACTCCAAGTATGTTCACTTTTTATACTAAGAAAATTACATCATTGTCTTCTGTATTTTTAAAGTGAAAAAGAAGTAATACCTATTTTTAGCCTTGTAATATTGAAGTCCCCAATGCCTCCCCTTGTAGAATTTGAATTGGCTATCATTGGTGACAGATGTTCTATACATCAAAGTAATACTGCTTATATAATTGTGATAATTTTCCACTTCTGATTTGTCAGTTTCCGTGATTTAAAAGTCATTTGATGACTGCCTGAAAATGACTGATGTGTTTCTTTTATTAAGTAATTTCTGCTGGTGAAGTGCAAGTCTTTTAACGAGTTCCTGAATTCTGCTAAAGGCTGCATATTTTCAATTTTTGTTCAACTAAACAGGTGTGACAATTTATAGAGTTCTATGCAGAAACATCTCTCTAATTACTCCATCTTGGGACTTTGAAATGTGTTTTATGGGGAAAAACCATAAACTTATTTTTTGTAGACAAGAACATTTTTTGAACATATGGCTGTGATTTTTATTTAGTATAAAAACTTGAAAATGAAAATAGAAGTTTGAACTTATGAATAATTTTACTTTTACACTATAGGAGAATTTATTATTCTACTTTGTTGATTCTCGATGCTATTGAACTTTCACATACTAGTTATAAAGTCAATATGCAAAATTACTAATCTGTCATACCCTTTTTAGTAGAGATAGCTGTACTTGATTTCTGGAACTCATTGATTTGATTAGAGTGATCAGAAATTCCACACTTTTACAACCTACTTCATCGTGGTCAGTCTTACCTTAATAACCCAGGAAATTTCATATTATATTGGCTCAAAAACAGTTTTAAAAATGATCTCTGCTAGATGACCACTTCCATATTAAAGACAAATATTAGCAAGTGATTAATTCATTTTTGAACTCAAATTATGCCACCATTCAGTGAAATTTTTCATCAAGTTTAAAAGTAGCTTTAAAGTAGTCTCAGAAAATTAAATTAAGATGTACAGGTAAGTGGAAGATACGATGAGTAAGTATGGAAAAGACAGTAACTTACTTTTCTTTCACTTATGCACTCAAGTTTATTCTATTCATACCTATTTGTCTATCTAACACTGGTACATCAACTTTGATGACTTAGACATTTTATGGAGCACCATTCGCAGAATTCTATTGTTCCTTCTATTTTCTAAAACAAATATATGCATTAAGCAGATTAACCTTCCATTTTTAAAATTTATTTGTTCTTTTTAGATATACATGACAATAGAATGTATTTTGACATTTTAAAGGTTCCATGTTTCCCTTAAGAGACCGGAAATTTCTTAAACCATGGAGTCTGTGTGCTGGCAATCAATTGCTCCTAGAGGATAATAATCTCCATATTTTCTTTTCCCTGGCAAAAGTTTTGCTTAACTCATTGTTATAGTTTAGAAGTGGTATCCCCCCAAAACTCACATGTGAGACAATGCAAGAAGGCTTAGAGGAGAAATTATTAGGCTATATCCCTAACCGCATCAGTGAATTAATCCCTAATGATATTAACTGAGTGGTAACTGGAGGCAGGTGGGGTGTGGCTGGAGGAAGTGGTTCGTTGAGGGTGGGGCTATGGGGTATATATTTTGTATCTGGAGAGTGGAGTCTCTCTCTCTGCTTCTGGTATCAGCAGGTAAGCTGCTTTGCTCTTCAACACTCTTCTGCCATGGTGTTCAGCCTCATCTCAAGCCCTGAGGAATGGACCCTGCTGTCTGTGGGTTGAGCCTCTGAAATTGTGAGCCCCCTAATAAACTTTTCCTCTTAAAATTGTTCTGGTGAGATCTTTTAGTCATAATAGCAAAAAAACTGACTCAAACACTCATTATCTTTAGTAGGTATTCTACTTCTAAAATAAATAATATTTAATTTGATAAGAAAAAAAGAGTGAGCATAACTTTAACTAAAAGCATGCAATTAGTTCTATGATATTCTTTAATTATTTATTGTGTTCTAAGTCTGGGACACAGAACACTGAAATTACTCTGTGAAGAGATTTTAACTGAAAGAAGTGCTTGTGTATTTGCATGCATGTATGTCTTATGAGTCTGTCTGTATCTGTTTATAGGTGTATAAAGAGCACGAGACCTGTTTATACACATATAAAAAAGTGTATACTTTATGCAAAGCATAACATAGGTCATGCAACAGTTTATTTCAGACATAAAAAGACATTGTGACAGAATATTCAATATTAATTTTTAAGTATTGCCCTCTTAGCTGATGTTTTGATCTTGTACACATTGTGCAATATTTAGTAAAACATATCTCTTCAAACACCCATCATTTATTTATATTAAAATCTTTCAAAATCCCTTTTCTAACTTTTTAAAAAGTTTATTACATTATCATTATCTATGATCACCCTGCTGTGCAAAAGCACACCAGAGCTTCTTTCTCCTATCTGGGATTACTACCCGCTGATCAACATTCACATTTCTCCCTCCCTCTCACTCTCCCTGGCACTGGTAACCACCATTCTACTCTCAACTTCTATGAGACCAATTTTTTTTAGAGTCCACATATGAGTGAGATCCTGTAGTTCTTATCTTACTATGTCAGGCTTATTCCACTTAACACACCAAAGTCTAGTTCCATCCATGCTGTCACAAATGAGAGGATTTCATTCTCTTTATGACTAACTTTTATTCCTTTGTGTATGTATGCTGCATTTTCTTTATCCATTTCTCAAGCCATGGACCTTTAGGTTGTTTCCATTTCTTGACTATTGGAAATAGTGCTTCAGTGAAAACAGAAGTATAAATGTCTCTTCAACACACGCATCCTATCTCCATTAGATATATACTCAGCAGTGGGACTGACGTGTTATATGGTAGTTCTACTTTTCAGGTTTTTATTTACCTCCATACTGTTTTCTGGAATGACTACATTATTTTAAATTTCCACCAAAACTATGCAAGGGTTCCCTTTTCTCTAAATCCTAACCAGTATTTGTTATTTTTTTCTTTTGATCGTAGTTACACTTAATTGGGTAAAATGATATGGCATTGTGAATTGTATGTTGATTTTGTATATTGTGATTATGATGAAGTTATTCTTTATTTCTAATAGGATTTTTTTTAATGTGTAAGATCTTGTCACCTGCAAGAATAGATTACTTGTGGTGCTAGGGCTCAAATCCAAAATCAAAACAATTGACTAATTTTCTCACTAGATGCCCTTTATTTTTTTCTATTTTCTAATTGCTTAAACTAGGACTTCCAGCATAGTTGAACAAAAATGGTGACAGTAGACATCCTTCTTTTCTGACAAATGTTGAAGAGAATGTAACCAGCTTTCCTCCATTTAGTGTGTTATGCAATGTAGTATCATAAGTAGTGTCATCGATTTGAGGTATATTCACCCCTTCAATTTTATCCTGAAGGGATGGTGAATTGCATCAAATGTCTATTCTCTATCTATTGAGATGATCACATAATTTTTGTCCTTCATTCTGTTGATGTGTTATATCACATCTATTAATTTTTATGTGTTCATCTTTTCATTCTTGATATAAATCACACTTCATCATAGGGAATAATCTTTACAATGTGCTGTTGGATTCAGTTGCCATGTTTTTTATTTAGGATTTTGTATCTGTGTTCATCAATATTGGCTTGCAGTTTCTTGGTTTCGTTTTGGAGTTTTGTGTTTCTTTTTGTGTGCTTTGTTCAATTTGTTTTATTTTCTGTGTGTATCCTTATATGGTTTTGGTGAAAGAGTAATACTGGCATCGTAGGATGGTTTGGAAGTATTTTTCCACTTCTATTTTCGGAACAAATTAAGAATAATTAGTATTAGTTCTGCATTAAATATTTGGCAGACCTTAGCAGAATGACTGTCTGATTCTAGGCTTGCTTTTTTTTTTTTTTTTTTTTTTCTTTTTCTACTTCTTTTGTATAGGAAATGGAACCCTGTGGCATTCTACCACCGAGAGGCACCTCTAGTTGCCAATTTGTTGTTCTTTTTATTGTTTGTGATTTGTTTCCTTTTGTTTTTCTTCTTTTTTTAATTTTGAGACTGAGTCTCAATAACATGAGAAGGCTGTTGCCCTATGGTACTAATATGCCTGGAAGGAGAGACTAGGTAGGAAGATAGACTTTATTCAAAGCCAGCTTTATTATTTTCTTTTCTTCTGGGGTAACAGGGATTTGAATCCAGGGCCTTGCACATGCTAGGCAAGTACTCTGTCAGTTACAACACAGTCCCTCAGAGTCAGTTTTGAAGGAAGATAGAATTTTTTTGTTTGTTTGTTTCAAAGATTATATCTGTGAAGGATTTGAAGGTGAGAGTATCTTTTCAAAGGGAAAAGGCAAGAAAGTGAGACAATAGGGGAGAAATACACATTAGTTAGCAGGTGCTAGAGGGGCAATCTCTTTTCAGTTTCCTAGGGCCTCCCTAACCAGGGGCTTTTAGCCCTCTCAGCCTTTATTCTCAGCATAAGGAAGTTGTTCTGAATTTTAAAAGCACCCTAAATTTCAGTCAGTTTCAAGGCTGTCCTGGAATTTGAGATCTTCCTGCCTCAGCCTCATAAGTAACTGGGAATACAGGTGTGTGTCATGATATTCAGTTTAAGCTTTTTTTTGAAAGGAAATTATATTTGATTCAGTTTTATTACCTGTTATTTTTGTGTTCAGGGATTTCTATTTCTCCATTAGTCCACATTGGTAAGATTTATGTATTCAAGTTCTAGGTTACCCAATTTATTGTCATAGAATTGTTCACTGTGATTGCTAATGATTATTTGTATTTATGCATCATTTCTTCTTCTTTCTCCATTTTCATCACTGATCTTATTTATTTGAGTGGTTTCTCCTAGCTAATCTAGTTAAGAGTTTGACTATTTTGTTTATCTCTTCACTGAACCAGTTCTTAAATGTTTTTTGTGTTTGGGGGTTTTTCACTATTTTTTCAAGGTTCTATTTTTTGTTTTTGTTTTTTTTTTTTAAATTTCTGCTCTGATCATTACCTTTTCTTTCCTCCTACTATCTTTAGTATCTTTCTAGTCTATGAGATATAAATATAAGTTGTTTATTTGAGATCTTTTATGTTCTTTCTTTTTCATTTTCCTGTACTCATTTATGCCGAAAACTTCCTTTTAGTATAACTTTTGGTGTATCCTATATGGTTTGTTGTTAGGTCTCCATTTTCATTTGTTTCAAGAAATTTGTAAGTCTTCCTGTTGATTTCTTCCATGATGCAGTGATTGTTCAAAACTATCTTGTTTAATTTCCATATATTTGTATAAATTTCCAAAATTTTTCTTGTTATTGATTTCTAGATTTATTTATTTATTTATTTGCAGAGCTGGAATCAAATGCAAAGACCTCACATGTGCTGTGCAATTACTCTCCCACTTAGTCACATTCACAGTCCCAAGTTCTAGGGTTTTTGTTTGTTTTGTATTGTGATCAAAAGATATTTAACAGAATTTTACATTTTTAAAAATTTTATTGAGACTTGTGATTCCCCACAGAATTTCGCTAATGTAGCATATATATTGAATATATTATGTCAGTATGTTAATATATTAATATTATATAATGTCATATAATATATAGTATGATATGATATATTTAATATATTATAGTAATATGTGAATATTGAGTTATATATAATATATATATAAATTTAACCATATTATCTTGAGTTTTCAGATATTTATTTACAAGTTTGAAATAGCCTTGATGGGGAAACTTTCCATTCTACTAGGTATATAAAAGGAAGATCAATGGCAGAAAAAATTGAATATGACTATTATTGACACACAGAATGCAGTGGTTTTATCTCACTTGTTACTACTTGTTTTTATGACCAGAAATTATTTCCTTTATATGTTGTAAAATATTTATAAAATGTCCCCCTTTTTGTCCCATCTTAACATACTGTATTTTAAGAAAAAATGTGGATCTGCCAAATATTTTCCCATTCTTTCAGGGTTTATAAGACTTAGATGACATTCAAATATGGAAATTTCATATATATTTGTAAAGTATATATATATATTTCATATATATATATATGTGTGTGTGTGTGTGTGTGTGTGTGTGTGTGTGTATACTATGTCTCCAAATCAGTACACCCTTCTTTGTAAGGATCTTTCAACTCTGGCATTTTTTGGTTTTTGAGGAATAATTAAGTAAAGACATATTTCAATTCATATAACAAAATAACATTAAAGGGCATGGATGCAGGTAAAATCTTATCAAATTGTCTCCAAAGAATGCACTATTCATTAAATAATGGGATACCATCAACTCAGATTATCTATGGTAAATAAATGTAATCATCTACAGTTGAACTATATAGAGAAGGATAACAGCATAAAGGATAGCATAATTCACAAGATCTTTTATCCACTTGAGGTCTTATATCTACTTTCTGATTCTGTTTCACATAGATATAAAATTCTCAGGATACTTTATGAAATATAGGATTAAACAGGGCATTACCCATATATTTGAGAGTAGAGATATCTGAAGTTAATTTACTGGAAATAAAATAGTAGTTTACCTAATCACATCATTTCCATTTTAAGAAAGAATTCAATAAACCTCTGTAACTTAAATTAGAGAAAAGTTAGTCAATGCATTTTCCATAGTATTTATTTTATAATGAAGAATATTTTCTTTTTACTTGCTCTACACAGAGCAAGGTTTAGTCAGGTTTGTGTTGTAATAAACAAAATATCCAGCAAGAATAATTTAGAGAAGGGAAAGCTTGTTTAGGGCTCACAGTTTCAGAGGTCTCAGATCAGAGATGGCCCACTCCATTGCCCTAGACCCAAGGTGAGGCAGAGCATCATGTCCCAAGGATGAGGTGGAAGAAAGTTGCTCACCTTATGGTGGTCTGGAAGCAGAGAACAGGAAGTAAGGAGCATGGGGAAGATGTTTCCTTCCAGGGCATACCCCCTGTAACCTACCTGGTCCAGACACATCTACCTGCCTTCAGATTTTATCCAGTTAGTCCATTCAGCTCACAATACAATCTCTTTATCTCTGAACATTCCTGCATTTCCACAGGAGCTTTTGGAGATACCTCATATCCAAACCATAATAGGTTGGCTTAAGAATTAACAGTAGTGTAGCCTGAATTTCTCAGTTTGGAAGTGAATGTCTTTCTGAATCATAGCAGACTGAAACATAAATTATAATGATATCAAAGCAGGAGTTAGTAAAAAGCTGGTTGTCATGTGCTAAGTTTTCCAAGTCCTCAAAACCACTGATTTTTTCCCTACTTCTCTTAATTCAGTTTGCAACCCTGATTCCACAATTCATCTCCATATACATTCATTTTATTTTTAGCTCCCACAGATTTCATGTTCCATTCTTTTAATAGCTCTACCTTTTCTTTCAGAATTCAACACTAGAGTAAATCCATCTTCCAATGTAAATTTAGCATCCAGGTAAAATTTTCCCTATTGACAGCATATTTAACAAGTTTTGTACCTCAAATGCTAGAGATTTATAGTTAATGTTTTTTGATTATGCTAATATATAAAATCAGTCTTTACATCAGGTCAATTGCTTAGCAATTTCAAATTATTTTTGTGCTTCTTACTGGCTAACACAGTAGCCATATATTAAGACTTAATATTTAAATTGATATTGCTTTTAATGCAAAAAAGTAGTATATATTAGGATTGCTCCTGAATTAAAGACAGCTAGCTTCATAAATTGTAAAACCAATCTAATACAAATAAACAATAATTATAGTGATTATAACAATAGATATTGTTTATTAATATTTGCTACATACTAGACACTGTGGTCACTGTATAGTATTTATTATTTACATTTAATTCTTGGTATTCTATGGTAATTGCTATTATATTCCTCATCACTTATTAGACAGAAAAGAGCTCAGAAATATTTGATGAGTTTAAAAATACCAAGTCCACTGGTTACCAGTGTAGAAGAAAGATTTTTGAATATAAAAGATATCAGCAGATTTTCCTCCCTGATGCTGAGCTGGAGATGGCATTTCAGTTGCTGGCATAGACCCTTCTGTTGCTAGCTTTTGGTCCTTTAAAGTAGGTACATTTTAAGGAAGATGGTATCAACATGCAGTCTTCTAAAAATACCCATTTCCTGAGAAAAATCTATTTTATAGTCCAAATCTCTAATACATAAAAAGTTTAAAATTGAGAAATAAATTTAAAAATACCACATGCAAGAAACTTGTGAATTTTTCTTTGATATGATTTTAAGTCAGTGCAATCTGGTAATTTCTAAACTTAGGCTACAGCTAGGGATTTAAAATCTTTGAAATTTTACTTACATCATTTCCTCAACAGATGCTTGGCAGAAGAAACAGCTATGTATAGCTGAGGAAGAAAGTTCTTTGAGGATAGTGAGAGATTTATTGAGGCTTAAATTCCTCTGGCTTTTTTGACTAATTTTTTCCCTCTTCTGCTGAATGGTATTTACAAGTATTAAGGAAAAAATGTTTCTACCTCCCCTTTGAGAAACTGAAATGCAAAATGCTAAGAAAATAATAAATAATTGTTTTAAAGGGAAAATGGTATTTATTATCTCTGAAAGTTTATGTACCTCTGACAAACCTGAAAGAATATAATTTTCTTCCATTCTTTGAGTTTTGATTTTATTTTTAGATTCACTAACCACAAATACTTGATAACAGAATACATGAAAATATTAGTATTTAGATTCACCTTAGTGAAAATATTTTCATATAGACTGAAAATGTACTGACAGAATTCTGTTGAAAAATTTTTCTGAAATATTCATAATATTAGAACCATTTTTTATACCATTTAATTTTGGAATAAAAAAATTAGTGATTACCATACTTTTTGCAATACAATTTTTAACAGAGTTCATGGTGTCAAAGACTTTGAAGCATTCTATTAGAATTCTATAATTAGAAAATAAAAATAAAGTAAATTTTAATTTTAATTACAGATAAAAATTAATTATTTAGAATAAGAATCTCTCTTACGTTGAATGTGACAAACTTATACTGAGTAAAATGTTTCATTAGAAGTTCAAAATTAACAAGTATAATTTTTATTATCTGTTAACCTAAAAAGAGAATTTGGACTTTAATTTTATTTCTTCTTTGCTTCAGAGAGAAATTAATTAGAGAAATAGAATGAGGTATCCAATCTCCTTCAGATAATTTGGTTTCTCCAGATAAAGCACATAACATATTAAGTATATTAAAATACTTCTAGTTTTATATCCCATAGACTTTTACAATTTTAACATTTGTGAAAGACATTAAAGATCTCCTTCAGGAATCTAAATGAGACGTTTAGTGGGGAAAATGGTTTTGATTTTGCTCTTTTTTTATTTCCAGAAGATTTAGAAGATCTAAGGCAATTAGACATTGCAGGTGTTTGGGGAAAAAAATTCTAGACAAAAATATCAGCTCATGCATTGTCCCTAAGACAAAAACGTGTGTGGAGTACAATGAGAATATTGAAAGTATTGGAGGGTGATGTGAGAAAAGTTAATGAGAGAGAGATCCTCAGAGATTGCCTTGAAGACTCTAATTTTGATCTTGAAATAGCCACTAGTGGAGTTTTGAGCTGAGACATGACACGGTCTGCTATGTTTGAGAATTCTGGTTTCTGAGGTGAGAGAAAATTATAAGAGAGATGAAAGCAAGGAAAGAAATGGGAAACCAGTTAAGATTTCCTTCAGTATTCTAGGTGAGAAAAAGAATTTCTCCATGATATACTATTGTTTTGAAAAATTTTAGATAAGAAGGAGGACTTCATTATTGAATTCTAGAAAATACATTTTCAGCAAAATTAATTATGAAAATAATGAAATCAGAACATGTATATAGGTTAAAAATTTGACATGCTGAAACACATTAAAATAATTTATTGTGTGATAATAAATTTTAAATTTAATGAAAGATTCCATGGAATTATAAACTTTAAAGGTTGCTTATCAAATTTAAGAATCATAATGCCAAATAAAAATATAGTCACAATAACAGTGGAATATTTCCATAGTCTAGTTGCTTCCATGTTGTGTAAGAGAATTACAATTTTAGAAAAAGATATATTATAAATATAATTTGAAGAATACTTTATAGGTTGGGAATGTAGCTCAACGATAGAGCACTTGACTAGCACTACCACTGGGTTCAGTCTCCCTATACTAAAAACAAACCAAAAACCTAGAAAACAAAAACTTTGTATCATCTTTCAGTGTAATTTCTTTAAAAAAAAAAAAGCAGGCATAGAATTTAAGGGTATATCCACAGTCCTTTCTATTTTTTAATTTTTTAATTAATTAATTAATTTTTTAAATTTTGAAACAGGGTCTTGCTAAGTTTCTTATGGTCTTACGAAGTTGCTGAGGCTGGCCTCCGACTTGTGATCCTCCTGCCTCAGCCCCCTGAATCACCGGGCTTACGGGGGTGCACCACCATGCCATTCTCGGTCTAAACATTTTTAAATTTTAACTTTTTTAAACAATGTTTTTAGTTGTTGATAGACGTTCATTTTATTCATTTATTTATATGTGGGGTTGAGAATCAAACCTAGTGCCTCACACATGCTAGGCAGGTGCTCCATCACTGATCCACAACCCCAGCCCCCGAATTTTAACATTTTTTTTTTTTATTTATTTATTTATTTATTTTTACGTTTACATAGGGTAATGATGTTTATTATATTTTTCCCCTCCCCCCCACCCCTCCCACCCCTCCCACCCCTCCCACCCCTCTTTTCCCTCTACACAGTCCTTCTTTCCTTCATTCTTACTGCTCTCCTTAGCCTAACTCTAAACCTAACCCTAAACCTAATGCTAGCCCCTCCCACCCCCCATTATATGTCCTCATCCGCTTATCAGCGAGATCATTCGTCCTTTAGTTTTTTGAGATTGGCTTATCTCACTTAGCATGATATTCTCCAATTTCGACCATTTGCCTACAAATGCCATAATTTTATCATTCTTCATTGCGGAGTAATATTCCATTGTATAAATATGCCACAGTTTCTTTATCCATTCATTAACTGAAGGACATCTAGGTTGGTTCCACAATCTGGCTATGGTGAATTGAGCAGCAATGAACATTGATGTGGCTGTATCTCTGTAGTATGCTGATTTTAAGTCCTTTGGGTATAGGCCAAGGAGTGGGATAGCTGGGTCAAATGGTGTTTCCATTCCAAGCTTTCTGAGGAATCTCCACACTGCTTTCCAGAGTGGTTGCACTAATTTGCAACCCCACCAGCAATGTATGAGTGTTCCTTTTTCACCACATCCTCGCCAACACCTATTGTTGCTTGTATTCTTGATAATCGCCATTCTAATTGGGGTGAGATGAAATCTTAGGGTAGTTTTGATTTGCATTTCCCTTATTACTAGGGATGTTGAACATTTTTTCATATATCTGGTGATTACTTGTACATCTTCTTCTGTGAAGTGTCTGTTCATTTCCTTAGCCCATTTGTTGATTGGATTATTTGTATTCTTCGTGTAGAGTTTTTTGAGTTCTTTATAGATTCTGGAAATTAGCGCTCTATCTGAGGTATGGTTGGCAAAGATATTCTCCCACTCTGTAGGCTCTCTCTTCACATTTCTGATAGTTTCCTTTGCTGAGAGAAAGCTTTTTAGTTTGAATCTATCCCAGTTGTTTATTCTTGCTTTTATTTCTTGTGCTATGGGAGTCCTGTTAAGGAAATCTGATCCTGAGCCAACAAGTTGAAGATTTGGACCTACTTTTTCTTCTATAAGATGCAGGGTCTCTGGTCTGATTCCGAGGTCCTTGATCCATTTTGAGTTGAATTTTGTGTAGGGTGAGAGATAGGGGTTTAGTTTCATTCTATTGCATATAGTTTTCCAGTTTTCCCAGCACCATTTGTTGAAGAGGCTATCTTTTCTCCATTGCATATTGTTGGAACCTTTGTCTAGTATGAGAAAATTGTATTTATTTGGGTTTGTGTCCATGTCCTCTATTCTGTACCATTGATCTACCTGTCTATTTTGGTACCAATACCATGCCGTTTTTGTTACTATTGCTTTGTAGTAGAGTTGAAGATCTGGTATTGCAATACCCCCTGCTTCGCTCTTGCTACTGAGGATTGCTTTAGCTATTCTAGGTTTTTTATTCTTCCAGATGAATTTCATAATTGCTTGCTCTATTTCTGCGAGGTACATCATTGGGATTTTAATTGGAATTGCATTGAATCTGTATAGAACTTTAGGTAGTATAGCCATTTTGACGATATTAATTCTGCCTATCCAGGAACATGGGAGATCTTTCCATCTTCTAAGGTTTTCTTGAATTTCTTTCTTTAGTGTTCTGTACTTCTCATTGTAGAGGTCTTTCACCTCTTTTGTGAGATTGATTCCCAAGTATTTTATTTTTTTCGATGCTATTGTGAATGGAGTAGTTTTCCTAATTTCTCTTTCTGAAGATTCATCACTTATGTATAAAAATGCATTGGATTTATGAGCATTGATCTTGTAACCTGCTACTTTACTGAATTCACTTATGAGTTCTAAAAGTTTTCTGGTGGAATTTCCAGGTTCCTCTAAATATATAATCATGTCATCAGCGAACAGGGATAGTTTGAGTTCTTCTTTTCCTATTCGTATCCCTTTAATTTCTTTGGTTTGTCTGATTGCTCTGGCTAGAGTCTCAAGGACGATGTTGAATAGAAGCGGTGAAAGAGGGCATCCCTGCCTTGTTCCAGTTTTTAGGGGGAACGCTTTCAGTTTTTCACCATTTAGAATGATATTAGCCATGGGCTTAGCGTAGATGGCCTTTATAATGTTTAGGAATGTTCCCATTACCCCAATTTTTTCTAGTGTTTTGAGCATGAAGGGATGCTGTATTTTATCAAATGCTTTTTCTGCATCTATTGAAATAATCATGTGATTCTTAACTTTAAGTCTGTTGATATGGTGAATGACATTTATTGATTTCCGAATGTTGAACCAACCTTGCATCCCTGGGATAAAACCCACTTGATCGTGGTGCACTATCTTTTTAATATATATTTGTATGCGATTTGCTAAAATTTTGTTGAGAATTTTTGCATCGATGTTCATTAAGGATATTGGTCTGAAATTTTCTTTCCTTGATGTGTCTCTGTCTGGTTTAGGTATCAGGGTGATATTGGCTTCATAGAACGAGTTTGGTAGGGTTCCCTCCTCTTCTATTTCATGGAATAGTTTGAGGAGTATTGGAATGAGCTCTTCTTTAAAGGTTTTATAGAACTCGGCTGAGAACCCATCTGGTCCTGGACTTTTCTTTGTTGGTAGGCTTTTGATGACCTCTTCTATTTCATTGCTTGAAATTGGTTTATTTAAGTTGTGTATGTCCTCCTCGTTCAGTTTAGGTAGTTCATATGTCTCTAGAAATTTGTTTATGTCTTCAAGGTTTTCTGTTTTGTTGGAGTATAGATTTTCGAAATAGCTTCTAATTATGTTTTGTATTTCACTCGTGTCTGTTGTGATGTTTCCTTGTTCATTCCGAATTTTAGTAATTTGAGTTTTCTCCCTTTTTCTCTTTGTTAGTGTGGCTAAGGGTTTATCAATTTTATTTATTTTTTCAAAGAACCAACTATTTATTTTATTAATTTTTCCGATTGTTTCTTTTGTTTCGATTTCGTTGATTTCGGCTCTGATTTTAACTATTTCCTGTCTTCTACTACTTTTGGTATTGGTCTGCTCTTCTTTTTCTAGCGCTTTGAGCTGTAGTGTTAACTCGTTTATTTGTTGATTTCTACTTCTTTTTTTGAATGCACCCCATGAAATAAATCTTCCTCTAAGTACTGCTTTCATAGTGTCCCAGAGATTTTGATATGATGTGTCTTTGTTCTCGTTTACTTCTAAGAATTTTTTAATTTCCCTCCTGATGTCTTCTGTTATCCATTCATCATATAATAGTGTATTATTTAGTCTCCAGGTATTGGAGAAGTTTCTGTTTTTTATTCTGTCATTTATTTCTAATTTCAATCCATTATGATCTGATAGAGTACAAGGTAGTATCTCTATCTTCTTGTATTTACTAACAGTAGCTTTGTGGCATAAAATATGGTCTATTTTAGAGAAGGATCCATGTGCTGCTGAGAAGAAAGTGTATTCGTTCTTTGTTGGATGGTATATTCTATATATGTCCGTTAAGTCTAAATTGCTGATTGTGTTGTTGAGATCTATAGTTTCTTTATTCAATTTTTGTTTGGACGATCTATCCAGTGGTGAGAGAGGTGTGTTAAAATCGCCTAGTATTATTGTGTTGTGGTCTATTTGATTTCTGGAATTGAGAAGGATTTGTTTGACGTACGTGGATGAGCCAATGTTCGGGGCATAGATATTTATGATTGTTATGTCTTGCTGATTTATGCTTCCCTTAAGCAGCATGTAGTGTCCTTCTTTATCCCTTCTGACTAGTTTTGGTTTGAAGTCCACATTATCTGAGATGAGGATGGATACTCCAGCTTTTTTGCTGTGTCCGTGTGCATGGTATGTTTTTCCCCATCCTTTCACCTTTAGTCTATGGGTGTCTCTTTCTATGAGATGTGTCTCTTGCAGGCAGCATATTGTTGGATTTTTCTTTTTAATCCAATCTGCCAGTCTGTGTCTTTTGATTGATGAATTCAGGCCATTAACATTCAGGGTTATTATTGTGATATGATTTGTATTCCCAGTCAATTGACTCATATTTGTTTTTGACATGATTCGGTTTCTCCTTTATTTGGCTATTCCTTTAGGCTAGCGCCTCCTGTTGCTGATTTGCATCGTTGTTTTTCATCTCTTCCTCATGGAATATTTTGCTGAGAATGTTCTGTAATGCTGGCTTTCTTTTTGTAAATTCCTTTAGCTTTTGTTTATCATGGAAGGATCTTATTTCATCGTCAAATTTGAAGGTAAGTTTTGCTGGGTATAAGATTCTTGGTTGGCATCCATTTTCTTTCAGGGCTTGGTATATGTTGTTCCAGGCCCTTCTAGCTTTTAGGGTCTGGATTGAAAAATCTGCTGATATTCTTATTGGTTTCCCTCTGAATGTAATTTGATTCTTTTCTCTCGCGGCCTTTAAAATTCTGTCTTTATTTTGTATGTTAGGTATTTTCATAATAATGTGCCTTGGTGTGGGTCTGTTGTCATTTTGTATGTTTGGAGTTCTATAAGCCTCTTGTACTTGGTTTTCCATTTCGTTCTTCAGATTTGGGAAATTTTCTGTTATTATTTCATTGAATAGATTGTTCATTCCTTTGGTTTGTTTCTCTAAGCCTTCCTCAATCCCAATAATTCTCAAATTTGGCCTTTTCATGATATCCCATAGTTCTTGGAGATTCTGTTCATGATTTCTTACCATCTTCTCTGTTTGTTCCACTTTGTTTTCAAGGTTAAATATTTTGTCTTCAATGTCTGAGGTTCTGTCTTCCAGGTGTTCTATCCTATTGGTTATGCTTTCTATGGAGTTTTTAACTTGGTTTATTGTTTCCTTCATTTCAAGGATTTCAGTTTGGTTTTTTTTTCAGTATCTCTAACTCTTTATTGAAATGATCTCTTGCTTCCCGTATTTGGTCTTTTAACTGTTGATTGGTGCGATCATTTAATGCCTGCATTTGCTCTTTCATCTCCTCCTTCAATGCCTGCATTTGCTCTTTCATCTCCTCATTAGCTTCCCTGATCGTTTTAATTACGTACATTCTGAACTCCCTTTCTGACATTTCTTCTGCTGTGCTGTCATTGGGTTTTATTGATGTAGTATCTAGGTTTGTTTGGGACATTTTCTTCCCTTGTTTTCTCATAATGGTCAGTTGTCAGTGGGACCCTGAGATATTGCAGTTTTCCACTATTGGCTTATAGTGTCCCAGTAGATTTCCAGTGTATCACCTCCCAGCCTTCAGTAGCCTGATGTCTTGGAGGAATCTGATAAAGCAGCTCATTCGAAGAATACTGCCCCTAGCCCCCTACTGGTTCCACGTTTTGGAACTGGCTCTGTGCGGAAATGCTCTCACTGTGGGCCTGCACCGTGCAGCTGGCCGTGTGGGAAGAGCCCACTGCCGGAGTGTGGAAGACTACCTTGGGAAGACTCAAGCTGCCCTGCCCAGCTCTGCTAAGCCACCTCTATCTGGGCCTGCCACCCGGGCTGAGCTTTACCCAGTGGGCAGACTCACCCGTGGCTCCACTTCAGTTCGAGTCTCTCAATGCCTCCCCTTCTTAACTCCTGGGTTGTGGAGCGACCGGAGGTGCAGTCTCCCTCTAGGCCGCCATCTTGGATCGCCCCGTGAAGAGAGCCCGCAGCCGGAGTGGGCAGAGCCGCCTGAAGAGGTCTCCGGCTGCCCTGCCCTTATCCCTGAGGCTGACTGCAGATCGAGGCTCTCCGCTGGTTCTTTGCAGGAGTACACTGCACTGCAGGGGCTCCGGGACTCGGAGCGTGCTCTGTTCAGACAGGCTCTCACTAGCGGGCCAGTTCCGTTCCGAGAACCTGGAGAAGCTAGCTGTGTGGGCGGGGCCCACCGCCGGAGTGCGCAGGACTGCCTGTGGATGACTCTAGCTGCCCTGCCCGGCTCCGATAAGCCACCTCTATCTGGGCCTGCCACCCGGGCCGAGCTTTACCCAGTGGGCAGACTCACCCGTGGCTCCACTTCAGTCCGAGTCTCTCAATGCCTCCCCTTCTTAACTCCTGGGTTCTGGAGCGACCGGGGGTGCAGTCTCCCTCTAGGCCGCCATCTTGGATCGCCCCGTGAAGAGAGCCCGCAGCCGGAGTGGGCAGTGCCGCCTGAAGAGGTCTCCGGCTGCCCTGCCCTTATCCCTGAGGCTGACTGCAGATCGAGGCTCTCCGCTGGTTCTTTGCAGGAGTACACTGCACTGCAGGGGCTCCGGGACTCGGAGCGTGCTCTGTTCAGACAGGCTCTCACTAGCGGGCCAGTTCCGTTCCGAGAACCTGGAGAAGCTGGCTGTCCGAATTTTAACATTTAATGTAGCATACCAATTGATTTTACACAGGTGAACAGTTATGTAGCATAAATATATTTGTGTAAACTCCATTACAATCAATATAAAACATTTCATCACCCCCAAATTCCTACTGACTACCCCTTTGTAGTTAACCCTTTCCTCATCTCAAAACATGGTAACTGTTGTCCTGTTCTTGTCATTATAGGTTGTTTCTCCAAGAACATTATATAAAAGCATCATACATACATTTATAAATTTTTGTTGGGTTCTTTCACTCAGTGTAGTATTTTTGAGATTCATTTAAGTATTGCATGATTTCATAGATCATTGGTACTAATTACTGAGTAGTATCCCTTATACAAATGTCACAAAATTTGTTATGAGTAAAATGAAATGTCCACTCATTTGATATGAAAATTATTGCACTTTTATGATTATTTGTATGATTTTCATGATTTTTTAATGTATAGAGTTTATAGATTTTTCAATTTCTAGATTCAAAACTTTTACTTCCTTACAGAAAGTACACAAGACTGGCATTTCTAGGTCATATGGTAATTATATGTTTAAATATATAGAAAATAATAAAACTGTTTTCCAGATATTCAGTAGTATTTGAAAGTCTCTGTTGGTTGGCATTTTCATTATTGCTGGTTTTGCACGTTTTCTTCATTCTTCTTTTCATTCAGTTACTCTAAAAATTCTGTGACAGTAGCTTGCATGGTATGAAGTATTTTTAAAATTTATGTAAAATGTAATCAACACTATTAAAACTTGGGCAGGTACAGTGAGTAAAGATTTCATGGCTGATCACGGAGAAAGATATGATCAAGTGGTGGCAATAATCCCAAATGAGTTTTATTTGGATATGTGTAGGATTAGATGCAAGAGAAAGACCCTCACATTAATAGAACTGTCAAAAGGCAAAGAACCACAGTCCAGAGAGCATATGGAGAAGAGGGGAATTGCAGAGGAGGCTTGGGTACCTCAGCAATATAGCTCAGAAGCAAAACTGGGACCCCAAAGGGCAACAGCAGGTAGGGATCCAGAATGTGTCTAAAAATTATGATTACCAGGGCTATATTTGAATCATCTAAATGTGTAAAATTTGGTTTTGTAACCATTAGGCTTTTGAGCTAATGGTCTCACCCTTCTGTTATGAAGTAAAGAATGTAGGGACCAGTGTACAGGGGCCACCTTTGGCTCCTTTACATGATAGACAGAAGTAGAGCGGTGGAGGACATTCAGTTCTATCAACCATATCAATTTCAAGAAAATTATAGCAATTTATTCATATTTGGATCAAAGAAAGATGAAATATAAGAAAGTGAGCATAATTATTTGGGGTGAATTCTTTCCTAATGTTGATATAAAAACGATCAGGTGTGAAAATAGTATTATTGATCATTAAGTAAACCTTCTTATCTGGAAGTAGAGATGTGCACTGACTGAGGCATTCCTATAATCCAAGACTATGGAAGTAATGTGGTGGTTTAATGGAACAGTTGACAGTCTGATAGTATGCTTTAAGGCTGTAAGCAGGCTTCTGTGCATACTCATGTGCAACTAATTGATAAATGTTACAGTAGTCATTTGTACTAATACATAAACCTGCTCAGGCAAAATACCACTAGATATTATCAGAAAAATATTTCCATATGTGTTTGAAAATTTAGCAAAGAAGCTCTAAGTCTACTTGAATCTGCCTTTTTTTTCTGGGTCAATATGAATCAGTGAAATAGAAGTAATTTTTACTTAAAATTCTTCTTTCTTATATCATTCACACTGTAATTATTTCAAACTGGCCTGGTGATAATGAGAAAATTAATAGATCTGCTGAGATGAGCTAAACATTTTCAAAATTGCAGGTGGTTTTTATTGGTTTCTGTATCTTGTGTCTCAAGAGGTGGGAAAAACAAAATGAATCCAGATGAAAGACAAAAAGAACTTTACTATCTCTTTAAGTGTTTGGCAGAAATCACGTTTTCATTCTGCATTTTAATGTAAATATTTGAAGAATGGTTATAAAAATTGGGGCAATTTGTGTTTTATTGTAATAGGGATTTTACCTCTGTGGATTTATTAATTTATATACCAACTTAAATGTTTTTACCTCTAGGGAGAAAATATTTGATGAGAATAAAATTTAGAAGACACACATGATAACTCAGGGTGTCCCTCTAGTTTCTTCTTTCTTTAATTTTTTTTCTCTATTTCCTCTTTTCTCCTAGGAGGGATGGGTGTGTGTGGGCATGTGTGTGCATGTGTGTATATTCTCTATTTTACCTTTAAATAGAGTTCAACACAAGTATCATACTTTATTTTTCCTATTTACTAATTTTTCAGATTTAAAATCTTCATTGTATATACATTCTTAGTGTCTTAATCATTTTCATACCCTGTGTGTTGATTTATAAAACTATTGTAGTTATTTTATTTCACATTTAAATTACTAATGTTTTGAAATTCTCTGATTACCTATGCAAGAGAATGTACAGATAATGACAGCAATTATTCTGAATTCATATCACTGGTATTTAAAACATCAACTGCTTCATCTTTTTTAATATGTGAAAATATTAATTGAATATCCCTAGTCTCTGTGACATATACACTTAGCACATCCTCCCTCATTCTTTCGTATATTCTTGCAGCTGGCCTTTCAAACTGATAGCTGTTTCTTGCTCAATTAATTTTGGCAAAGTTCACTTAGCAGGAGTCATCTTATCAGCTCTTGACAACTGTGTACATAATTCTACCATAGCAGAGGTGTTTCTCTCTGATTATATTAAATTGAAGAATATATGAAAGCAATTTCTGAGAACAAATCATCTCAAACATCAACCTTATTAAAATTCCATAAGTTTTTTATTTAAAAATATTTTGATAAGATTATTTTGCAAGTAAATTTTTCTCATTGTAAAGTTATAACAGGAAATTTCTTTATTATTGCAATGTGAATATATATAACACATATATTATACACCCATATACATATATACATATACATCCCTCTTAGATAAAATAGCACAGGAAATGTTGTTTAATTTGAAACTTTGTAATTTCTCCCTAGAGTCTGGTAAAACATAATATTTCTAGTGGGTAACAAAAAGCAATTTTCTTTGTCCACCAAAACTATTTTCAAAGATCCTGTCAAATAAATGGATGTGTATTTTCTGAACAATGTAAACATATTGTTTGTATTGAGTGTATTGTGAATTCCAAATTTTAAAGAAATTATATTATATGTATTTGAGTATATTCTGTAAATCCTGAACTTATCTACATCTGAAATTCTCTACATTTCTGAATAGTCCAATTAGCAAAAATATGTGATTTCACTTCAGCTTTGAGTGATAAATAACAAATGGAAAATTATTCACAAATTTCTGAAACTAATTGTAAGAGGTTTTAGTGAATATGAATTATACTGTTTTTAGGGATTGTTAGGCTACGTGTTCATTATTGAAGTCTTTTATTGATGTTCTTCATGGATTTTAGAATAAAATACAGAATGACATTTAAAACTCCTAACCTATAGCTATATAAATGATGCAATGTTTAAATATAACTTGGTTGTATACTTCAATGCACACCATGGTTGTAAATGGAATGTGAAAATTGAACCTGTATGCACATACCACGAATGTCTTTGAAAATTTGTTCTTCAAATTCTTAGTTCATGTTAGAGCAGACTGTGATTGATTATAGTATGTAACTGGAAAAAACTATGAATGATCAAGTAATCAGTCCCTGGTTGTGTGCCTATAAAGACTTCTCTGTGCTTTATAGAGAAATTTGCTTTATGATATACTTTTGGACATTGTTTGGGATTTGATATCCTTCAAATCCTTCTTCAGAAGAAGGTCCCCTTTTGGTTAGCCCATTTTCAGACTGATGCTGATTATAGTTAATGCTTCAGTGGATTCTTGCTCATGGACTCAACAGATGTAGATCTTCTCTGATTGAATGTAGGGACAACATTTGATATCTGCACTTGTAATGAATTATTACAAGTTCTTGTCTAAGAAGACCAGTATCCCAGACGGCAATGATATTTGCCTACACATAATTTCCTAAACCTGGGATAATGCTTAGAAGGCTGTTCACTACAGCATTTCTTCATCTTAAAACTTACTTCAGTACAATGTCCATAGACTCTGGTAGTAGTCTGCAAATCCTTTAAATCTGTCAGTTTCAATTAGAGTCTTTTTTTTTTTTTCATTAGGAATATAGATTGAAAATACCCAGTGAAGTCAACTAATTATATATTATTATCCCAAATGAGGTAATGCATTGCAAACTGTAACTTAATTAATCTTGCCTTAGGGCTTCTATAAGCATATCTGATATACACTAAGAAGATAAATCTGGCCCACTCTTAGAACATCTCATTTAATTTAGAAAAAGTTTAATTTAGTAAAAATTAATCTTTGTATATTTTCATTTCTGCTCTTTAAAATATTGTCCAAATTTATTATAGTCAAAATAAATTGTTTTCTTTCAAAATGATAAAAATATACTGCTTCTAATTCAGAATCTCAGTCTTATTATTAGAAAGATTTATAATGCTACAGTTACTTACCACATTGCTATAAGAGGTAGCCTTTGTGTTTTATTTACTTAATAAAATATATTACTACAAGTATAAACAAATATTAACTCATTAAATTATTATCATTAAATTTTATTAAAGTATGCATATAGGCATATTAAAAATTTGGACTTGAACTAGAGAAGTAGTTCATTGCTAATGCACATGCCTAATGTATGAGACCCTTTTTAGACCACAGCACCACAGAAATTTAGAAAAATAAAGGGAAGAAAAGAAAATCTGTGCTGGTATTCTTTTCTGTGTATGAAACTTTTTATTTAAAAAATATTGTAATAAATAATAGTTATTCATTGACAATATCCCTTTTCGTAAATTTTAAGGTAATTTGAGACATTTAAATTTGGAATGATTGATCTTTATAAAAGTGAACATGGAATTATACATATAATATGATAGAAAGGTAGAGATTAGTACCAATATTTAAGAAGTTCCAATTACGTGAAGTTTGTTACTGTGGAAGCAGCTAATGAAAAATTCATAAGTGTGTTTAACACTCTACTGACTGTATAATCTCTTAACACTCTCATGTTAGAAAAAATTCTTGGTTAGTGCCAAAGGCAGAATTTTTAGTTTAAGATATGAAAAATTATATATTTCTATAATTCTAAATATCTGTTATTACTTATTGAAGTATCTATTGAGAATTTATTGTGAAACGATTATAAAGTGCTGGAGTAACATCTAAGTTGTCATTGAGGTGTCTATTAATGCATTTTAATTGAGGAAATAAGTACATAAATTCTTTGAATGAAATGAGTTAAATCATGATCAAATTGTATTGTGTTTGTTTGTGTTTCATAAATAAGAATAATAATGTCATTTTCTTGTTCATTGTAAAATGTTTAAGTTGCATTACCAGTAAACACTGCAAACATGAGTATTTATCACTACATTGTGCCACAATAAAAAGCTCTTTTATTTTCCCAATTTAGATTTGACTATACCACTTACCTGGAAGTTTGCTTTTTTAAAAAAATTTTATATAGAAAATTGAATGAATGATAGGAATAATAGTATCACTAGTTCATAAATACCCTCAATGGAAAATCAAAGCCAAAATTTAAAGACATAGGCAAAATGAAACAGTTTATACAACTGTCAGTTTGTTAAGTATTGCCACATTAGTAATGTGTTAAGAAGACTTCATGTTTTACAACAAAACTTAGCATCAAATTTAGAAGAAATATTTCTTAGATGTTGGATATGGAAATGTGTCACTCACCTACCTCAAGGAAGGACTCAACTTCTGGGATAGTTAAAGGCAGGGAAGAATCAGCATCTTCATGGGTTGCTTCAGTTGAAGTGTTTGCTAAGGTTACCCTCCTTCCCAGGGCAGTGCACATAGATTACTGTCAGAGCTGGAGGTCCAAAGGCCCAGTCATTTCCCACTCCAAGCAGGACAACTCTGTTTGGCCATTTTTTGGCTCTACATGTCCCTAGGTCAGTAGAACTGCATGGAGACCTGCTTCAATCTCTATCCAGGATGCTCCCTTTTCTCCTGGTTTTCACACACTAAACTCTGTTTCAACATCAAATTCTCAAAGAATTCCATCTATAATGACATAGAAATACAACTTAAATTTTAAAAAATGATATAGGATACTGGACTTCTTAACAATGGAATTCCTAAACCTAGGATTATGTTACATTTATTCTTAGTTGATTTTCTCTAAGAACATATGGATATCAGAGACAGAAAGTGTAAAGAGAATGTAATAAATTCTGTGATACCTGTGGAGTCCTTGAAAGAACTAATAGGCCAGGATTCTGATGACAGCAATCATACAAGCCAGAACCCAACCAAAGCTTGGTTTGTTTTCAAACTGTGTAGGAATGGCAGAATTAAACATGCACTGTGAAAATAAAATAAGTGTAAAATTTAGACACATATCCTGCTTTTCACACTTTCTTTAAAAGACAAGATTCCTTAGCATCTTCTATTTTACACACTAAACTATTTTGAAATCTGCCTATGATCACAGAATTTTGTGATGTGCTAAAGTGCTTATAATTCTCAGCTTTTAAAATTTCAATTAGCAAGTGCTAATTAGCATCTAAAATGAGGAAGAGGTCCCAAAGAGGTTGTAAGAAATGCAAGGACGATAAAAAGTTGAGAGGCCTGAGTAAGAGAAGATATTACTTCAAGGTAGAGAGGGGTAGAACGAAGGAACAGAGGTAGGAAAAGAAAATGGACAAAAGCATCAAATACTCTGAGAATAGTAAAAGAAGTAAACAACATTCTTTCTTCCAAAGGATTATTTTTCTTGCCTATTCTTTAAAACAAGATTCAGAAATGTCCTTTATCTGTTTCAACATTTTATTTCTTTTTTCTTACCTCATACCTGAATCTGATCATAGTGAAATTCAAATCAACTTCAGATAACCCTCAGTAATTAATAATTATAGTCAATAATATAGGCTAACCTTATTCTCAATCTTGTTCTTGTTTTGGTTTAAATAGTACACATTCCAACAGGAATATACGAAGTTTGAGAAATTTCTTAAGAAACCAGTACCTTTTAATGAGTATAAAAATTCGGGGGAAAAAACCCTGAAAAATTATTTTCTTCTGTAAGTTGACAACTCAAAGATTGTAATTAACGTCTTTCACATATCCCATATGTACCCAATAAGATGAAAGTCTTAAAATTGGCTTTCTAAGCTATAGGCAGCTGGAGATTATTCTTGAATTCTTCATAGGAAGAAAGCCAAAATAAATAGCAGAAAAACAATACATCATTGTGAACCTCAATGAAGCTTTGTTTTAGTAAAGAAAACAACAGACGTCTCATAAGACAAAGTAGAGCAGATGGCCCCAGAAATCTTTTGGCCTGGGTTATTTTTGTATCTAAGCCATAGTTTACAATGGAAAGCCACTACACTGGGAACAAATTAACTGGTGCATATGATGTGGGTGTTAGCTTTGTAAGGTGAGAATCAGATTCGCAAACATAACATTTAATCATAGCTGTTGTTTATAACTAGCATGCCATGCACTATTGCTTTCAGATAATATATGATTTGCCCTCAATGCTAATGATGAACAGAAATAGAGAAGAGAATAGAGGCAAACCCACTTCTCTTTACATAGTAAGGACAGAAAAAAAAGAAGGCATATGCCAGAATTTTGAAATGCATATCTTCTTACCTGCAATCATAATTCAGTCATACCTCTAATTCTGGTAACATACCTTAAAAAACTATACAAAATCTGATTTTTAAATATGTGGAAGATATAATATAAATGGGCATTGAGCAACATTATGCAATAATCTTGAAAATATTCATGTGTTGTGGACATAGAATTAATGAATACAATAATTGGCTAAAATGTACACTGTTTATTCTGACCATTATTTTCATCAGGATTTAAGTTCACCTTCATAGTGTAGCACTGAAAATATTCTATTGTAATTATTCAGAAAATAAGAAAATTTAGAAAATAAATAACTTCAAAGAAGCTAAAATTTACTTTTCACAGCTAGATTTATAAGAACATAACAAAGGAATATTTGAGTCTGTGTATATATGTCAGTGAATAAAATATCATGTTTCCTTTTGACACCTTAAAGAAGTGTTAATGAAATAAAGATATGCTAAGATAGTTTCATATCAGCCAAGCAGTAATGGCTAAGTGTTAAATTGTCATAACCTGAAAATTAGCACATTCCATAACTGTGCTGTCAATGGATTTTTTTGAAACAATATACTAATGTTTTATTTCCAATTCTTACCCTTTGCAAAAAAAACTCAATAGGAATGTACATGGTCCCCAAGACAAAAAAAATTCTCTCCTTTTCAAGATACACTGCTGAATAAATGAGCAAATGTAATCAAAGACTCTTGGTTGCTTCCTTCCTGGGGCACAGTATTAGTGGCCATACTCTCCACTTGTTTTTCATCACCTCTTGACTCTTCTCCCTGTGGGTTTGTTTCTAAGGTGTTCCCATCTTGGGTGAGCCCCCAAAGTGCCTGTCCCTGTGCTGCAGAGCTTCTCTGCCATGCCTCTGTCTTGCACATTCACATCTTTGAGCAATTTCTTAAGTGAGAGGCCTTGGCTTATTTTAAGACAAGGCCTTGGCATCAACTGCAAACATTTTGGAAACAAAGATAATAACTGGTGCAGTGTCCTCACTTCCACATTTCATAAAAACTGCTTTCAGTGCTTCAGTTTCCTGTGGAAGAGAATCAAACATTTGCCATCCTGAGTACGTCAGTTTCTCCACTCTCTTAGCTGTACTATCAAAGGGACTAGGAAGTCTCTGACATACCATAGCAAGAACAGCATGGAAGACAGATAGCTACTGACTGCAAATGGCAATGATCTGAACTTTAGGATCTGAATGGCACGTGCCTCCCAGTCTCCAACTTTTAATCCTAAAGTAGTCACTATCAATTTTTTCTTTGTCCTTTTTCAAGACAGCATCATACAAACTCCATATATTTTCCAGGAACAACTGTACAAATAAAGGTTTCTATCCTTTGTCCTGATCAACCTGCATGATTTTCTTAGCCTTCATATTTACAAGAATAATTCCCCCACAAGGTTTTCAAAAGAACTTCCTTTTTGATGCTGATTTCTTTGCTATTGATTTTGGCAAAGTGCTCCGTTCCAAAACCCCACTCATCTATGGCACTGGCAAATACCTCATTTCCCTGTTCTGGATAGATGTAAAGGTAAGAACCATCCGTGTCTTCCAAGCCAGTGTTCCTGTCGTATTCTTGCTCTCCTTGTCCAGAATTTGAATTCACTTGAGAATCAGTCTCTCTTTCTGCTCTTTCTTCTTTTACTCTAGAAGTAAAAAAGAATTCCTGTGATTGCATTAATCTGTTCTAAAATATTCTTGAGGTGAGAATAGGCCTCCTGTGGGGTGAATTTTAGCTCCACTATTAAGCGATCTGTCTTAATAATCACCAAAACTGAATGGATGCTTTCTAGCCAGGCTTGTCACAAAACTGCCTGTGCCTGTGGACAGACCCCTTCCAAAGCATCTATGACAATGATGCATCCATCGCAAATAGGAACAACTGTTTATATTTCTGAGGTGAAATCCACATGTTCTGGAGAGTCTATGAAATTAATCAGGTATTCCTCACTATCTTTTGCACAATGTAATGAAATGGCACTGGATTTCATAGTGATCCTTCTGATCTGTTCATCTTCTCTGCTATTCATATGACCTTAGCTTTCCTGCCAGACAGCTGGTGATGATTCCATCACTAGATAGAAGACATCAGCAAGAGTAGTTTGTCCATGCTCAACATGAGCCAAAACACATATATTCCTTATGTTGGCAGTGTTTTTCTGGAATTGAACCATCTTATCCAAACTATTGAGCACCATGTTTGCTTACTTCCTGTCCTGGCTTGTGCCCCACACTGCACCTTCAGTTAGGTGTCAATGAATTAAAAAAAAAAAAAAAAAAAAAAAAAACTTATTACACTTTTGAGGATAATTTGTTTTCCTCTTGCAGTCTTGACTACTTATTACATAAAGGAATTATGTTTGGGAGCATTATAAAGCGTAGTTTAGTCATATGCTATAGTGAGTTGTCACCTATGATAGTACCAGTCTTCTAACGTTTTGTTTGTTATCATTTTCCAGTGAATGTTTTCCAAATTTCTCAGCTCTCTACTGACCCTCAGTGCCATGGGGATGTGTAAGTGTGTGGGATTACGATTCCCACACAGGACAGTTGGAAAAGTAGTCCGAAGTATGGGTTAGGGGAATTGTTTTGAGCTTATCAAAAGTACTAAGGAGTATTAATAAGAATTTAGTGGATAAGGAGCAGTGATATTAAACACCTGAAGAATATTCCTGATCAACAAAGAATTTTGTTCCAAATTTCCAGTTGTATCTCTGCTAAACAATGTTGAGTCACAAATTGACTTGCTGATACCTCTATAAGCAGAGTCAACTCACTTTTAATTCATACACTCTGCACCTCAAACTGAGCAGCCTATCTTCATTAAAATGCCTCTTTGTATGTTGTTTCCTTTTCTTGAAATGCTTTTTTCTTCTCATTCCTGCCATCAAAAACCTAGACAACTAACTCACTTGCTTTTGAGTTTTATCCTACAATAAAGTGTTCTCTAGCTCCATCTTGTTTGATAAGTTACTTCTCTCTCCTGGTTCACAGAATACACACCATGCTACTAATATGAATGTATGTACCTGTTAAACACTTTTGCTTGTCAGTGCATTTAGATAATGAGTCATTTTTTATTCATCTTTGCATATTGAAATATTTTTAAATGTATGTGCTCATTATGACCCCAATGACTATTAAATGAAAAAAAAAATAGAAAGGGGAAATAAATGAGTAAATGTTTATAGAAAATAAGCTAATAGTTTTCTGAAAGCCCTATTATTTCAGATTTGGAAAAATGCTACTTTCTTGAAAAATATTACACTTTACACTAAGAAAATATGAAATATTTCTTTCTGTCTTTATTTTTATTGCGGTGCTAGGGATTGAACCCAGGGCCTTAGTGCTCACAAGGCAAGCACTCTACCAAATGAGCTATATCCCCAGCCCTGAAATATTTATAATATAGCACAACAATTTCATCTTTGAAAAATATATAGATAATTACATTCCAAATAAACTGTGAAAATGTTGAGATTAGTATTTTAAAAGTTATTTATAGTATTAATTTTTAAATTTGTTTTAACTTTTAACTGACAATGTGTCAGTTCCAATATCACCTTAAAATTGATATTTATTTTCATATCATAAAATTGTTTGTATTATAGGGTATTTTCTGATGTTTTAGTACATGTATATACTTTATGTAATGTTTAAATTCAAATTGAACATATCTATCTCCTTATCTATTTATAGTTTCTTTATGATAAATGCATTCCAAATCCCTTTTCTAACTTTTGGAAATATGTAGCACATTATTATTATCTATATTTCCCCTACTTATAATAGAACATCAGAAATTCCTATTCCTATGCACTTAGGTCTTTCTAAATTTTTCAGGTTAATTTAATTTAGGCTACTACTAGGTCTTTGAACTATAATATTTATTTCACAATTTTGGAAAAATAGTGCTCATAAAGTTTTTATTTGAAATTAAATTACTAGAATTATACAGTGAAACAAAGGATAAATCTTCAAATTAGTTTATATATTAAATGTATATTTATGTTTTATATTCCAACAGGCAGGTTCTGTGGAAGTTTTTGGAAATTTAGTTCTAGAAAAGACAGTCATGGTTTCTACCCTCACACATTTTATACTACTAGTAAAGATAGATGACTAAAGAAATGAATAAAACAAAGTTTAACTTCTGATTTGAACTGTAATTTTATAGTCACAACCTGAGAAGACAATGTTTCTGATTTCAGCTTAAACATTGTATGAAACTAATAAAAATATTTACAAAATTCAGCATGCACCTGCAGTGGAGCATGAGGATTGAGGTAGGTTTTGTAATGTTGAGATAGTATCTGGAATGTGACAGTATTCAATAACTGAGAGCAAACATTGTATGAAAGTCATTATTATTACCCCGGCTAATAACAGGCTATTAACTATACCTGGTATTTTTCTCATAAATTTCCCTTAAAAAAAAAGAAAAAAACAACTTTAAATCTTGTGAGAATTTAAAGATCTTTCAATGTCCCATACTTAAAATTCAGAAAACATAATATATATTATATATTTTATATCATATATAATATATAATATATTACATATTTTATATAATATATAATATATTTTACATATTATTTTATAATATATATTATTATATATTTATATATTATTTTATAATAATATATATTTTATATATTATTTCTTATTTTTGGTTATAATGATATTTTATGTCCTTATTTTATAGACAAGTTAGATTTAGAACACATTAACACTATTTCTAAATGTCTTTTGGACTTTTAGTGTGGATTCAGAAATACATCAAAACACAATCAAAAGTGGCAATGTCTTGCTTTTACATTGCCTTCTTTTGGTGTAACTTATTATTTCCCTCCAGCTTTTTCACCTTTCTCTGAAGTTAATGCTTTCTCAACTCTTAGATACCTGATATCTTGTCTTGCCATTAATCACTGTGAAGTTAACAGCTAGCACACCTCTCAGTATTATCTTGAGTGTGACTGGGTCTACACAGCAATGAATCAAAGTTGTGAAAAAAGGATGCTGCCTGTTCGAATCAAAGCATTTAAAAAAATTTATCATTCAAACTTTCAGGATCAAAAAAAGCTTCTAGTTCTGACAATTTCTCTTTGCAGTTAACGTTCTTTAAACACACTATCTGGTGAAACTTTACTTGAAGAAAAAGCTTAATTGGGCATAACTATTAAAGGTTATTTGCCAATGAAAAATTTGTCTCAACTGAATGTGTATTAGATCTTTATTGATTTTTTCCAAAAGTGTTTTTTCTATGACTGTTTGTTTGTCAATACTAATATTTTATCTCTTGAACCCCAACATTTTTTTAATGGAAAGGAAATTATAAACTTAATAGATAGGTGATAAATCAGGTGATAGCTGGGTCAGTTAACTGACATTAATCAAATTCTGACTTTGAAACTTGAAATGATTTTAAGATTCATTCCCAAAAATCTCTGAGTTAAAATTATATACATTATGAGAAGTTTAAAACTGTATAGCTTTGAGCCCAAACTTTTCTTTACCTAAATTATGAGTGTTAATCATAAATGTTATTGGTATCATAATGAACAGAACTTACTCTGATCTTCTCTGAAGGGTGTGCTGAGTACACCCAAGATCTTACCTTTTTTTACTGTTAACAACCAAACGTGTTATGCATATCACTTGCCTCTCTATTTACTAAACAGATTTCCTCAAAAATACTTTTTCCTTTAACAATTGAAAAAGAGTTTAATTCCTGCTGAGTTGGATGTTCTAAACTAAATTTCAAACTCCTTGATTAGTTTTGGTTGTTCATGTTTTTAGAAGGGCAATACATTAGTACTGCTTCTGGCTTCTCAAAATAAATGTAATAAAATAGTTTATATACTTTTAAAATGTGCTATGAAGTGAAGGGATTTAGAAAGGTCTCATAGGTTTTATACATTAAAATATTAAAATTATAATTATTAAGCATACTAAATTATTATTCTTGGCTAGTGCAGAAATTCTTAGCATTGAAGAACTCAGACTGACTAGATGTTTTCCTTAATATGCAGGTAAATTTAAAAGATATATTATATGTATAAAATATAAAATAAGCACAGAAAACTGTTAATAACAAAAGTGATGGAATTTATGAATGTTTCTTAAATTATTTTCTTTAAACCTCATTATGATATTATTGAATGATATTGCTCTTTTTTCCATAGGTAAGCATTTTTTTAAAATTAAGGAGGATCTCAACTATTCTACAACTTGCCTAAAATCAGGTAGCTTGTTAATGCTTAAGAGAATTAAAATCCTTCCCCCTCCCAAACTCATCTTTCAAAAAAACTGGACATCATTCTGCTCTCTTCATATTATTAGACCTCATGGTGAAGTAAGTAACCCTTACGTTCTTTTAACACAGCTCTTTTATTTCAAATTGTGTGGTATTTAATAAATCAATTAAATTATCTTTTAACTAGGTAACTATTCTGATCCTCATCCCATACTTCTTTAAAATCAACATGAAATACCTAGTGCTGTATTCTGAATCTAAATATATCTTCTAGCAGACATTTGAATTACTTAGTCTATTGATTAAGATTATAAGATTAGGATATCTAAATTTAAGAAAAATTCTTATGCACTCTAGAGTTTAAGAACCTTAGGCTTCCTATTCTCTTTATGATAGAGTCATTTATGATTTCATATTGATAGGAATACTGTTTTAATCAACTCCAAAAATGAATATGAATACTTATGCTTGCTTAATGTTAAGGATATTAATTGAATATGACTAAGTTGAATAACTGTATGAATTCAATCCTCAAGAAGTTCCCAGATTTTTCTGCATGATCTCTGAAGGGCATTTTAATAATGAACCTAAACTTTGGTGAACAAGTAACAATAACAATAATAATAAATTTTAATAATATTCATCAAAAGATTATCCAATCATTAAAAGAGTCCCTCCCTATGTGTCTCAAATTTAAAGAATGCAGTTTGATTAGAATGACACTGATTCTATGAATATTATTGGAAGTTGCAATCAAGGAACCATATAGTCTGTTTCTTTATTACTTATTCTCATTATGTTCTAGAATTGCTACCCCATATGTCTTCAGTATATCTATTCTTATCAATTTTAGACACTCTTTCAAAGTTTATCTTTACCAAATCTTTCCACACCAAATTTGGGTTTTATGAACTTAAAACAGAGTATTCATATTCATTTTTGGAGTTGATGAAAACAGTATTCCTATCAATATGAAATCATAAATGACTCTATCATAAGGAGAATAGGAAGCCTAAGGTTCTTAAACTCTAGAGTGCATAAGAATTTTTCTTAAATTTAGATATCCTAATCTGCTAATCTTAATCAATAGACTAAGTAATTCAAATGTCTGCTAGAAGATGTATTTAGATTCAGAATACAGCACTAGGTATTTCATGTTTCAGTCTAAGAAACATTGAACTAGGAAGTCACCTAAATAAGGAACTCTAATTATTGGGCAAATTATAGCTTTATAGGATAATTTAAGAAGAACACAACTGTTGGCAAAAGGATATGTGCCTGCTTACTTTATATTTTAAATTGTAAACATTAATAAAATTAAATTATCACCGAGTGAATAGACATTCTTATATATTCATTCATTCATTCATTCATTCATTCATTCAATTAATATTAACTGAAATCCTATCATGTTTGTTCCAGGCACTGATGATAGAGATAAGATGGGGCACAAGAGAGCTAGGTTTTTTGTATCCACAGAGTTGCCCATTTCATAAGAAAGACTGCCATTTCCCTGCTAGAAAGAAGCAAACTATGTTGTAATCACAAATTGTTTTATTCTAGGGTCTATGAGGAAAAAAACAAAGCTTTCAGTTGAGAGTAGTATTGTATTTGGGAATGAAACATGTCACAAAATAGAAAAAGATCTCAGAAAGCCCTCTCTGAGGAAATGACATTTAGTTCTCCCAGTAAGGAAGTTTAGCAGTTTCATATATGACTTGCCTTGGCCTTGCCTGGCCATTCCTCAATACATCTAGGTAGGATTTAGAAAATAGCGTTTCTGAATGTTTTTTGCAAAGGTCAATTCATTTCTTCTAGGCCCATTGCCTGTCTCTCTCAAAGCAAGAAAATGTGGTCTACATCTGTGTTTAGTGCCTGTCAGTTCTACGGGTCTTAGCTTTCATGTTGATTTTGGTTGTTTTACTTCATTTTATATACCCACATTTAATTTAAGCGATTGCTACAAAAAAAAAAAAATGACTACCTTCCTCAGTATATTTTCTAGCATGATTATAACAAAATCTTTTCAAATAAGTAAAACATACGAGAATTTACAGTTTTGGTTTGTAATTGTGTTTCCCCATATAACAGTTGAAGGACCAGATTAATGACATTATTTGATTTTTTAATGCATTCTGGAAATACTTTGTAATTCCATCACATGGGATTCATCATTTCTCAAAGACAATACTTTCATAGTATATTTTTAAATTAGAGTTTTCAAAACTTGGAGACATTTTCATGGATATTCCTAAATAGAACAGATACATATAGTGCCAATATATAGAGTGAAAATAATAAAAAATAAAAGATTCTTATTGAAATATAATTGTTTAAGGTGATACAACAAGCAAAACCACAAATTCTGAAGAAGGATAATGAACAATGACTCTTGTTAAAATTAATTATTTTACTATATGGGTATCTAACATTGAAACTAATAAACACTAATAAAAATATATGCAAGTAATATTATCAGCAAAAGACATGTTTCTAAGTTTTCCTTGGCTCAGAAAATATAAAAAATCAAGTTAATCAATCAACATTATCATTTCTTCAAAAGCATTTTATTTTTATTTTGTTGCAAACATGTCCTTGTATTTTTTGGACACCTCTGTTCACACATAATGAAAAAGGCAGGTATCTAAGATAGTCTTCATTTTGAAACAAATAAATATAAAATAATGACATTATCCTTACAGAAGGAATTTTTTAAAGATATTTTATGATAGTCCTCAAACTGACTTCATTGTAGAAATACATAACACAAGTACAAGAAGAATTTTCAGCTTTGTGTGTAAGCTTAATGAGGAGGTTTTTAGAGGAGATGAAGGAAACGCTTGTTAAAGAGAAAAGTACTTGTGAATAACATCACAAGAAGGCACATTCTATAAACTAAGTTTCTGAGACTATATTCATTAAGAATTTTTCCTTGACATTAGAATCAGTGTTTTAAATGAAGGAAATTTTCATTTTCATAAAATTTAGAAAATGTTGTATTATAAAATGCAGAAAGACCTTTTTTTAACCTAAAGGACTTACAGGTTGATTATGTCTTAAGATGTACTCTAAACCTCAAAGATATGTGCAGGTAGAGGTGCAGTATTGAATCTATCTGAAAGGTCTTAATCTTATTTCAAACATAGTTTCATTACAGAATACCCTGTTCCACTGAGCGTTGTTTAGCAATCCTCAGTGCAGAGTGAAATGCAGAATTGAGCAATTACTTAAGAAATCATTAGAACTGTTTGGTCTCCATTGTTTTATGCTCATTTGTACTCATTCATTCCTTCCATTGACTATTAAAATGTCTTTATTCATGTCGAAAAACTCACTTTTTTTCTAAAACTCTGTATACTAAAACTGCTCTATCATCTTTACAGTCCTTTTCTTCAATCTTAAATAGTCTCTTCCCCTTGTCTGCTTGATGAGTTCCTGTTTACCCCCCTACAACAATTTTTACATTTGTATTTCTCTGACCTTTATAACTTACTCTTCATTCATTTTCTTAACTTTTTAGACATAGATTCATTAAATCAGTTCTTATTCTATAAAGGTGTTTTATGTTTGTGAATATGTGTTGAATTTAATTAAATTTCAATGCATAAATGAGAACTAAGTAAGATTGAGGTGGACACCGTGAATGCATCTGTAAGACCCCTTCTCCCCAAAAAATAAAAACTGTGAAATATACCTTAGAAGGCAAATGCTTAAATTTGGAGACTAACTTTATATTGACAGAAAGCACAATGCAAGTTACAATCATCAAGTATTTACATAAATCAGACATCAAAAACACTAACATATTATACCAGGAATCAAAATAAATCCTTCCTACTTGAAAATATTGTGGAGGTGGGATGTAACTCAGAGGAAGAGTGCTTGCCTAGCAGGTAGGAGGCCATGGGTTTGATTCCAGCCACCAACATAACAATAACAACAAAGAAAAACTCAAAAAACTCGTGTATACCAAAGTATAGTACATCTACACAGTTGCAGCCTGGTCTCAAGCTCCTGGCTCCAGGGATCCTCCCACTTCAACCATGCCCAATTTGTCTTTTTTTTTTTTTTTTTCCCCAGTACTATGGACAGAACCAAGGGCCTCCTGAATGCTAGGCAAATGCCCTACCACTGTGATACATTCCCAGTGCAAATTCTTGAAGAAGCATACATGAAGCGCTCTCTAAAATTTAAATTATAGTGATATATCAATACATTATTCTGTCAGTAAAGTGAATTCTATATTTAAAAATCATGTAGCAAACAAATTGGTCTCTTATTTTCTCAGTTTCCCATTGTAACTAGAGTAATAAAAAATGAAAAAAAAAAAAACTAATTTGTATTTGAAAACTATATACCAAAATCACAAAATTCCAAATTCTATATTTCTTTCTGTTTCTTCAGTGATCATCTAAGAGTTAATGTTCATGCATGAATTGATAAATATCCTAACACAAAAACAGCTTTCAAGCTCATATTACCATTTTCTAACAGTAATGTATGCTTTTTGTCTCTTTAACCTGGTAATTAATTCCCCACACTGAATATACTCATAATTGCAGTTGTTGGAATATTGCTTTATTATTTTGAAATAAATTTTCCATTATGTACCATTTTAGTAAAACGCTAGGGTTGTATAAACTTAGTAGAATCATCTGCAAAATTTTCTGTACTATAGATGAAGAAAAAAATGAAAAAACAAGTTGTGTCCTTTTTCTATTCTACCATCTTATATAACAAAATAAAATTGATCATCCATCTTATAACAAAATAAAACTTTATTTACTGTAGATTTATAAAGTTTATAACATTACATCTGAGATCATCTTGCTTGCTGTAATGCTGTCTTTTAACTTTTGTCTACTCTTTTAAACATCAGGATATAATTTTTGATTAGAAATATCTTGAATTTGTAAATTATTTGAAATTATTTTATAAAACATTAAAATTTCAATTCCATCTGCAGTTGTTTACTTAAATTTTTTGAGAAACTTATAATTATCTCCGTGAATATTTGAACATTTTTCCAGATTCTTAAATATGTAGAAGACATTTATCTATTTTGTACATTGATATTTTATCCAGTAAACTTGACAAAAACTTTCTTACACAAAATTGTCTTATTTGGATTTACTGTATAGAAGTGAGTTCCCAACCATTTGCAGCAGAACACTGCTGTGCCTTCAACTGAGGTAAGATATTGATCTGAATCCATTAGTGATTTCTGTGTGTTCCCTGAAATGAGAAATGCTGGGAAAGACTGAATAGACAATCATAACATCATTTGTTCTCATTTTTCCTTTACCTTTTTCTCATCACATTGTTGGGTCCTTTACTATAACATTTAATAGCTGTAGTCATTGTGGTCTATATACCTTCTCTTGCTGCTGATGTTAAAAGAAAATGTTTGTAATGTTTCATCATTGAAACTTATGGAAAAACTGTGCATTGTTGGTTGCTGGTAAATAACCATTATCATGTTTAGGAATTGCCTTTTCATTCTTAATCTTATTGCATTTAATATTCAGAGTATACAGAATTTTTTTTACATATTTTTCCTGCACAGCATAAGATGATTCATGATTTTGTTTCATTAAGTTGCTAATGTGGTCAAACACTTAAAGTTCTTCTTTCTTGTACTCTTGGTAATAATGTGCTTTACAGAAAATTGACGTATTCAATATTGCTGGTGTGTGGAGTTTTCCATAACAAAGTATGACACATTAGTATTTCATGGCTTAAACAAGAAATTTAGTTTTCATCTTCTGATGCATACCAGTCTAAGATCAAGGAGTTGGCAGGTCTTTTTCCCTTTGAGGCTTCCCTTTTTGCTTGCAGATGGTTGTGTTTTGCTGTATGCTCACAGGGTCTTCCCTCTGTGCAACTTTGTTGTAATTCTGTCTTATAAGGACACTAGTCATATTGAATGAAGGCTCACACAGATGGCCTCATTTATCTTAATTGCATCCTTACACATTCTATCTGTAAAGTTACTTTCTTTTTCTTAGATATACAATTTTTGATTTTTATTCTCAGAAATTAATTCTTATAATTATGTCAAATTGGCAACTTTGTACACAGAGACCTAAGAATGCTTAAAATTTGAGAAAAAAAATAGATAAATTGTGTCTCTTAAAAGCACTGATAATATAAATTTATATATATATATACATATATATGTCATATATATACATATATATTTTGTAAAGATGCTTTCTGAGATACTGGGTTAGGATTTCAAATTATGATTTTTTTGAGGAGGAGGAATCTTAGTTCAGCATCTAACAAGTGTGAAAATATTTTAAGTAATTTTTTAAATTTAGAGATAATGGTAGACTTAAATGCAATTATAGAAATAAAGATTGATATGAAGTATTTTTATCATTTCATTACAAATAAATAATTTGTGTCTACCTCTTTCTTACTTTTCTGTAATTCTGTCAGGAGCTACAAGCATGTTTATGTTATTAACTTTGAATTCTTCCTGATTTTCAACCTATAATGAGCATATCTACAATTTAATGATATCTATTTGCATTCATGTATGACTGTGTGTGTTTCACTCAGGAAATGATTGAAAATATGACTCATAAATACCATGGCTAGGGAGACCAGGTGGAGGCAGGAGGATCACAGATTTGAGACCAACCTCAGCAACTTGCAAATCCCTAAGCAACTTAGCAAGACCCTGTCTCAAAATTTAGAAAAAAAAAAAAAAAATAACAAAACAGAGGGTCGTAGGAACTGGGGTTGCAGCTCAGTAGTTAAGTGTCCCGGGGTTCAATTCCAGGTACCCAAAACAAATGAACAAACAAACAACAACAATAAAAAAAAATACTGATAATCTTTTGCTTTATAATTCTGCAGCCAGTTAATAAAACACAATCAGTATGAAATCATGTCATTTGATTTTTCCCAGTTTGTAAGAAAAATGTATGATTTAATATAAAATTTGTGACTTTAGTTTCAGCAGTGATGCTGATTTTTCAATGACTCATTTTTAAGTTACTGACTCAACAACAATAAACAACAAAATAGAAGACAAACCATATAGAGTGTTGGCCTCTTAGCCCTTAAGAGCCTATATATTAAAAAAATAGTAAGTATACTATGAAAGATGAAGATAATTAGGCTATAAAAGTACAAAAGCTAAAGAAAAGATTGTGGTTGGAATGAGATAAACAGGTCCTCACAGAGAAGTGAGGATATAAATAAGACTTAAATATGGTTAGAATTTCATGTTAAAAAGTACATTTCAGATGTAAGGGGTAATTTTCACCTGTTTCTAGCAGGGAGGAAGAGAAAGAGAAGAAAAGATGAGCTCTGTGCAGCCTCTCATCAGTGATACATTTTTTTCAGACTTTTTTTTAAGCATAGATGGACACATTACCTTTATTTATTTATTTATTTTATGTAGTGTTGAGGGATCTAACCCAGTGCCTCACAGATGGGAGATAAGTGCTCCACCACTGAGCCACAACCCCAGCCCCAAATGATACATTTTTAAGTGACATTTTCAATTTCTTCTTTATTTTACATTTTATGTGAATTTGGAAAATGTTCCATGATAGATCTTTTAAAAAATTTAATATTACCCCTTCCATCTGCAAATTATTATGTGACAATGCTGGTTGCTTCCCACTGTCTCTGTGCAATGGCTCCCTTTTTCAGTCAAGCCCATAAAGTTCAGCAAAGCTTAGCTCTCAATGACCGTATAACACATTCATCCCTCCATATTCCTCTTCATCCACTTAGCCCTCTTAATTTTCATGGAAGTGCTGTGCACTCAAGGGCCAGAGTTGTAGGGAAAGATCATGAAAATCAACTAGATTTCTATTAAACTCTGATGCTCAAAAAGAGTTGTAACTAAGGTAGTCAGAAATAGAGGTCTTTGGCTCTCAGTGTCTAAACCACTAAAGTGATTTCACAAGGAAGTGTGTTTCTATTTAAAGTCTCATTCTCAAATTAAACCAAAATGTGGCATTTTAACCTGTTAATTCTTCCTCTGGGCCAAAACAAGGATTACAAAGCAAATGAAATAAATCGAAGGGACAAATCCCAATCTATTTAAAATAGAAAATAAGTACACATTCAAATTTTAATGGCATTAGTGTTTCCCTCTGGTACCATTTTCATTAGGAAAAAATTCATATAAAGCCATCATCTTATTATCAACTTCTGAAATATTTCTTCAGAAAAGGTAATAAATGTACCCCTCCCAGGCAGTAGGCTGACCCAAATTTTATGATGTTTCGTAGCCACTAAACCTGAATGGGTGTTATTACTTTCATCTCTCATATGATGGGCTTAGACACAGTTTAATTATTCCCAGAGTATTTCTAACCTCAAATATTATGTTAGATACAAGTTTACATCACTAAAAATTTTTTTTTAAAAGTCCATGAAAATCCAATCTTATTGAATCATTCTGTTTACTTTGAGTCTTATCCTCTAGTAATCCCCATAAAAAGTTTTGTCTGGGAATAACAAGAGCCCATCAGGACATGTTCCAGTGCCTCACACTGTAGATTAAATGAGCATCTAGAATAATGATCCTCATAGCACTGACCTTTCCTTGCTCATTGAATATCATCTTCCCCTGGGCTGCAGAACACCACACATTGCCCCTCTAACAGTATGTCAGGTGTTAGTTGTCCTCATCTCCCTGTATCATTTGCAGAGGGGAAAGTGCTGGGGGCTGTGCCATACAGACTACGCCAAGATGGCGCCTGGCAGCCAGCCAGTTGTTTTGATCACATGGGCAGTGAGGAAGTCGGTTAGCATAAGCACACACAGGTGTTTTATCATTGACCGAATTCAATTAAGTCCACGCACACAATGCGTGCACATGTGTTTCCAAGTGTTTCTGATCGTGCCTGCTCATTTTGACCTTTACCATGATTGGACAACTAGCTCCTCGCCTAATAATTGGCGTCAGCCCTACCCATCATCTCCTGGAGGGGATATAAACTGGCTCTCCTCCAGCGCTGGAGTTCCCGGGGTTTCCTGAATCTACAATAAACCATTCCGAATTCAAGAGCCTTGCTACTCATTTGTCTCCCATGCCAAATTGACTCCGCTGGACTGCGTCAGGAAAGGAGAAAGCAAAGCAAAGCTTTTGTGATTCTTCCCTTCTCTGTTCTTAACTCATTGATATTCTTGTTCATTCCTTCACATTTAAAGACAGTACCTAACCTGAAAAGACCCAAATACTTTTTTCTTTGACACAGTGGCATAGACTCCATACTTTTATATCGAACTGTCCACCTGAAGGTTTTCCTTGAGTGCCTATTAGTAGCTTAAATTCAACCTTCCCCCAAGTAAATACCCACTTATCTTTCCTGATTCCTTCATTAACTACCAATCTATCCTTCCCATTGGCCAAGGAAGAATCTTGCATGTTTTTCTTGACCTCTGTTTTTCCTTCAAACTGAATCTTTCAAAATTGTGTTGCCCCTAGCAAATATATATATATATATATGTATATATATATATATATATACATATATATATATATATAAAATTAAATTTTGACCATTTGTCACTACCTCCATTGCCACAGTCTAGCGTCATCATTGCTACCTTGGCTTATGGCCATATAACTAAACGTATAACTAATCACTCTGCCTTTCCTTTTTCTCAAACAGCAGAGAGATTGGTTATTTTTAAGTATGAGTCAGAGCACATCACTTTGCTGAATTCACTTTGTCCTAGCTTCCTATATCACTAAGGACAGGAACCCTTTAATTGTCATACAAGGACCTAACTGCTCTGGCCTCCTTCCCTCTAACCTCATCCCCTGCCCTTCCACTTCTTCAAAGTCCTGCTGTCACCCTTTTTCCACACAATTAAGCATTTCCTTCCATACTGTTTAAAAATGAATCCTGTTTACCCACTTGATGAACTTTTCTCTTTTTTGCTTTACTTTTTCATAGCTCTTTTCTACACTTGACTTGTGTATTTCAATAGTTATTCCAGCAATTATAACAACTGTATGCTTATATTTATTTTTTGTGTTCTCTTACCAGAATGAAAGCTGAAGAAAGAATGAGTTTTATCTGTCTTGTTCATTATTGTATTTCCAGTTCCAAAAAAAGCATCTAAACATTTTTGTGTTTTTCATATCAATAATTAACTTTGAAGAAAACTACTTACAAAGTTATTATTGCAAAACTATCTCATAAAAAGCTAATTCTTTACTTTGAAAATGCCCCAATGTTTCTAATGTTCTCTTTATAATTTGAGTAATGCTTGTCTGCTTAGTTTCATAGACATGAAGACTTTAATTAACTGGTTTCAAAGTATACTATTATTATTGGGCATTTTCTTTTTGTCTACTAGGAGTTGGGTGAGGAAATTTGTTTTGTGTTTCAAATTATGCTTTAATTATACAATAATAACATCTCCTCTGAGATATGTGCTCAAGACTGTTAAGTGTAACCCTTGTGAAAAGTTTGAAAATTCAAACACATTTAAAGATTGGTGATACACATTTAATTTGTAGTTATTTATTCATGAGTTTAAGTTTAAAATAGGTGCTATTACTGAATTAGCAACTCAAATTTAAAACTTACTTTGTATACTTCCTTTATGAAAATTATGGACATTTGGAGATAATATGAACCAAATATTACCTAATAAAATTTATTTTAGAACAGTTTGTGATCATGAACACAGTCTGACCAAAATTTCTCTCAAACCATAAGGTCTTTATATGTATTAATGTGTTATTTTTATATTTAATGAATAAAATTTTAAGACAGGTATTATAGTATATTGAATGTATTCAAAGAAGAAACACTTCCCAGGAGAGAAACACAAAAGTGAATATCATGAACAATATATATTCATTTTGTTGAAATAATCACCATGTACCTGAGTTGACCTCCTGAGAGCTGGTAGTGTCACTCCAGGAAAGTAGTTGAATGGAGGTAAACATCATAGGGCAAGGAAGAAAGCAGTGATCAAAGTGAAACTAAAGTATGAGAGAATAAGACACTGAGACAAAAACAAGAACCCAAATTCTAGGACAGCAATGTTAGGCAGTCAAGGAAAAGGAATACTTAAAAAGGAGGGCATGAGGCCCTACTTTTTTGTTTTCATTTTTATTTTGGTTCTTTTTAGTTATACACGACAACAGAGTCAATTTTGACACATTTATGCAAACATGGAGTCCATTTTATTCTTTTTTTAAAATTGTTTATTTATTTTGATTCATTGTAATAAATGGGGTACAACTTGTTTCTCTGGTTGTACATGAAGTAGTCATACCATTTGTGTAATCATACATGTACATAGGGTAATGATGCTTGTCTCATTCAGTTATTTTTCCTTCCCCCATCCCATCTTATTCTTATTAGGATCCTGTCTTGTAGTTTTACATGATGTGGAGATTCCATGTATTATATTCACATATGTACATAAGAAAGTTATGTCAGATTCATTCTGTCTTTCCTATTCCTGTTTCTCTCCCTTCCCTTCATTCACCTTTATCTAATTCACTGAACTCCTATTCTTCTCCTTCCCTCACCTTGTTGTGTGTTAGCATCCACATATCAGAGAGACCATTCAGCCTTTGGTTGTTTGGGGATTGGCTTATTTTGTTTGGCATAATAGTCTCCAGATTCTTCCATTCACCAGCAGATGTCATAAACTCATTCTTTTTTATGACTGAGTAATATTCTGTTATGTATATATAGCACATTTTCTTTATTCATTCATCTGTTGAAGGGTACCAAATATATGAAAAAATTGCTAGAGATGTTGGACATCTCTACCCATTACAGAAATGCAAATTAAAAGTATACTGAGATTTCACCTCACTCCAATCAGAATGGCATGATGCTTCTTTAAAAGATGCTTGAATGACAGGGCAATTAATAAAATTGCTAAACCTATTCATTCCACTTTGGTGAATAGTGGTTGTTAGTGACCATGTCCACAGCCTGGAGGGAGAAAAGAAAAGCCAAAATGGAAGGAGGAAGTGTAAAAGGTTATTCCAAGAAAGGTGGGTGTAAGTAGCAAAAGTTAAATAAACAGTTTGAGAGAGGGAATAAAAAGGAATAATATGACTTCTGGTTGAATTCAAGTCATGGAGATGAGCTCCTGATTCTGATGCAGGCTTTATCATGGATTGCTATATCATTTTGAGCAAATTACTCATCTCCCCTATGCTTTTAATTCCCATCTATGATGGAGAATAAGAATAGTACCTGATAGAGTAATTATGAGGATTAAAGGAGCTATCCATGTACAGCTAGTAGAAATCTGCTTGGCATAGCAAACATAAAATGTTATTATAAAATATTAACTGATATTATAATCACATCATTAAAATAACTTTTCTCTATCAAGTGCAATTTTCTTCATTTATTTTCCAGGGTATTTTCATAGGCTTCAAATAATTACTATATATTTCTGAGAATTTATTCTAAATAAGAGAGAATTCTTCAACCTTCGTTTTTCCAAAGGCAATACAGATTATTCTCTTTCACTTGCCTTATTATGCGCTCCAGTTCCCATAACACCTTCTTAGTTTGTAAACTGGATAGTTGTTAATTCCCAAGTGAATTATTAGCTTGAGTTTGAGGACTGAGAAGTGAACATCTTAGGTAGAGTATTTTGTTATATAACACTGTTATTAATAGTGGTCAGGCCCTAAATGGGTTAGATGATACTATTTAGCTTTCAACTTGGTTGTAAACAGCTTCATTTCTATTGTTGCTGGAAAATGCATCAGTAACCCTGCCTCACTGTGGCTTTTTTTTTTTTTTTCCACTTTGCATATCCAGTGGAAGAATCCCAGAGGCTAACAGGATAAGCTGCTTTACAATGCTGTTGACTTTTATTGGCTAATAAAGGGGGAGTCCAAATACTATATTTCTGTTTGCACACCATGATCTGGCCCCAAGTAATTTCTCTTCCAATTAACTGTTGCCAGAAGTCTTGTGTCAGAACATCTTTTATTTATATCCCTCCACAGATATTGCTGCCTCAGAAGGAAGACTTATTAGCAATGAATCAAGGTGTCTCCAATGCATTTGACTGCTTTTGATGTCTTTATTTCTGTTTCATCCACGTTGCCTTATATTTAACAAAAAAATCTTCATTGACTATATGTTCCCCAAAATGTTGAATTTTCTATATTTTATATTATTTTCTGAATTTTACCAGAAACCTGGGAGCCTAGGTACAGTTTAAGGCAAAGAATAATTTTGTTTATCAGATATGGTCAGTTTACAATTCTGTCTGGTAAGAGTTAGATAGGGAAGAGAATGAAAAAAGCACATTGATTTGATATCCAATTACAGCTCAAGACCTTGGGTAGTCATATAACCTCAATATATCTAAATGATGAATTTAATGATCAGGGACAACTTCATAGAAAATATGTAATATTTGAATAAGTTGATATGGGTAAAAGTGCATAGCAGTGTTTGAATCATGATAAGCATTTACAAGTTTGAAACAAATATTCTGAAATGCAATGATTATGTAGTTTTTCAACATATCAGCATATTTATTTAACTATTCTACTATTTTTTTACTCGCGTGCTGATTTTTGTTTTATAAATAATACTACAAATGAAAGTGCTTTAATATATCATGTGCTGCTACTTAGAATAAAATTTAGAATTAATTCTTAGAATTGCTGAACCAAAAGAATTGACATTTTATGATTCTTGACATATGCATCTAAGAAATTTTATTCAAGAATCAATGAACAAATTCATATTCCTACTACACATACAAAAAAGAAATGATGTAATACTGTAAATCATGATATACTACTGTAACCAATGATACTGGTTAGTATCATTCAAAAACTGAAAGTATATTTTCTAAATTAATGGGCATAAAATCTCATTTGAAATTAATAACATTGCTTTCATTTAATTCTTATTACTAATTAAATTAAACCCCATTATTTACATTTTTATCTTAAAATGCATCATGCATATTTTAATTATATGTATTATTCTTGATATATCCTAGCCAAATGGAACCAAGCTAAATGTATAATTGTAAGCCTTCTAGTTTTTAGTCAGTATTGTTCCATGAATAATCTGAATATAGCATACCATATATTATATTTCCATAAAACTAAAACTATTTATAATTATATGAATATTGCTATAGCTTCCAATACTGATTGTGAATTAATCCCAAATGATTTACATTCATCACTGAACCAAATACTACTATACCATAAGTTTATCTCTTCTACTACTGAACATCCATAATTGTTAAGCGTATATTTTGGTTGGTTCAAATATGGTGTCTGTCTAAGAAATAATTATTGTTATTCACCTGTAATAAAAGAGAATAATTCTATTGTTCATGTGTGTGATATTTATTTTTTCATTTGACAATAGTTATGCTTCTAAGTCATTTACTTGCAATGTAATAATTTTAGTCCCCTAAATTATCTTACTATCTTAAGATTTTCTAAAATTTTAAAAGTCTAATTATACCATGTGAATATGCTTAAGCTTCCAGAGCTGAATAATGTTATTAACTTTGATCTTGATGCTATCCATATATGATATTTAAAATTCATTCTAAGTATGTCTTCATGGAGGTTTACTTCAATCTACTTAGATCTGAGGATACTCGTTCAATGACAGATTCCTGTACTACTTGACATTTTGTCTCTAGGAACATGGGCAATCTCTCCATCAGGCTTTTTAAGTGTAACATGGACATCAATAATTTTCCTTCATAGCTTTTTTTTATAAGACTCAAATATGATCATATATGCAAAATAGTTGCCATAATATTTACTCCATAACATAGACCAGTTTGGGGGGTCATGGAACAGATAAGATTGGCATTATTTTTTTTCATATTTCCTGTAAATTTGGATAATTTAAACTTTTCAATTGCAATTATTCTTACATAATCTTACCTAGGTCAAGTTCCTACTATAATAAGCAAATTTCATGTTTTTTAACACATAAACTGTAGTATCCAATTGAGCAGTTTTATTGGGGAAAAAAAAACCCAGCACAGCATTTATGAATATAAGAAGACTTGGAAGCAGATGCAAAAAGAGTTTGCATGACACCAAGACATTTAATTGAATTTAGTTGCCCTTTTAATTTAATTGATAGATTCTCTGAGGAATCTTGCAAATGCTTCACTTTTTTGGATTTTCCATTGACCTCTCTATTCTAGAGTGCTTTGAGGAGTCCTTACTCCTTTGTTCAATTTCCTTTCTTTCACATCCTTTCTCACTGGGGGAAAAAATGTCTCAGCTAACCAATTTTATTATGCTTTTAATGCCTCAGGTTATACTGACATTAACATACTTACAAAGAATTTTCTACAACTCACTTGTTAAAACATATTTTCCAATGGAAAATTTTGTTTGTAAGATTTCTGAAGGTAGCTGTATATTTACTAAAATTTTTACGTGTGTGGAAAAGATAAGGTATAAACTCAGCTGCTGATATAAGGACCCCTATAATGTTTTGGTACTAGATTCAATATTTTTACTTATGTTACACTTCTGCTAAAATTGTCTTACATTTCTTAAAAAAACTATTGTCAATTCATATTTGTTCCATCCATTATATATGAATATCTAACTTTAAGTCCATGACCTTTCATTTATTTCTTGTTACCCTCCTGGTTTTAATCTAATAATCTGAACACTATGTCAAGTTTCTTGATCTGGTGTTTGCCATATTGCTAACAATTTCCCTTGACATTGAGAAATTATGTCAGATTTTAAACTTATCTTTTAGGAATTGAAAATGATAATAAGAAAAAAAAGTAGTACCTTCTCATGTACTACTTTTACAAAAATATCTAATCTTTATTAAGACCCTCAGTACTTTTAAAATTGTGTCTGCAGGTCCATATGTTAATCTGTATTATGAAAATTTAATTATCCTTTTCATTAAGAGGTTCACAGTAACTTCTTCAACAAAATTACATTTTTTATTCCTTGGTTGTAGTATTTACCAAATTTTGGTTGATAAATATCCCATTCTTAGTTTAATGAAATTATAAGAAATGAAATTATAGTTCTATAAGTTGTACAGAGTTAAAAAACACAATGAATTACTTAGATTTAGGGAGGATAGCAAAGGAGACTTTACCATACACTTAGCTGTGCATCTAAAGGATAAAGTGGAGGAAAATGGATAAAAGAAATTTCCCTTCATTAGAGTTATTGTCCCTTACCAGATAAATTGTAAGCAATGATAGACAAAAGGTTTTTAATGGTTTAAGTTATTTAATTCCCTCATAGTATATTAAAAATGTCTTATGTCTATTAAGGGCATGTAAGTAAAAAACACTTGCAATATTTTCTAACAATAGAAGTTCATTTTTTGCTCTATTAATTTTTTCCATTAAGCAAATTGTCCAAGGTCAAAAATTAGTTGCATAGCTGTAGTATATCCAAGGTTTATGCAGATCTGGAGGTCTTTTCCAAGGCATTTCCTTGATTCTTTTAGGAATCTTTTTGCACTTTAGGATTCATTAGGAATTTTCATTTTTTATTTCTTACCTTCATTCCTTTTTTCATTCCTTCCAAAGTAGTGTAGGCTAAAATTTAAAATTCATTATTCATATAGCACAGTGAATTTCACTATTATGTACATGTATAAAGCACCAATTAAACTAACAATAAGTAGGTAGGTAAGGTGGCACATGCTTGTAATCCCAGTGACTTTGAAGGCTGAATCAGGAGGATCACAAGTTTGAAGACATTTTCAGCAACTTATTAAGGCTCTAAGCAACATGGTAAGACTTTGTCTCAAAATAAAAATAAATTAATTAATAGGACTGGGAATGTAGTTCAGTGATAAAGTAACCCTGGGTTAAATCACAGTACCAACAAAACAAAACAAACAAAAGACAAAAATAAACTATAATAAATACATCCAAGGATGACAAGTAGACTAGTAGAGTAGAGGAAGGCAAACAGGGCAATGGAGGGCTGGAGGAAGGAGGGAAAGAGGAAGAACTGAGAACTGAAATGGAGGAAAGTATATTCCATGCATATATGATTAGAAAAAAATGAAACAATATTATGCATTACCAAAGTTCACTAATAACAAAATTAAAATCACTGTTCAAAATGTAAAGGATATATTTAATTAAAAGTTTGTTTAAAAACATGAAAAAATATGTGTATTCTATATATTTTCCAAAGTACAAACATTCTGATCATATTTTTGTAAAATTCTAAATACATAATGAAATTTTTTTGTTCATTTATACTATATTTCAAAAGCAAAAACACCTCTGAGGAACAGATCTACATAATTTCTCTTATTTATAATGCAGTGCTCTGATCCATAGTATGGTTGGACATTTACTTTTAATCAAAAATGTGGGAGATGATGGATATCCTACTTTGTTTCAACATAGCAATTACTTAATTGTGTATGTTATATATCCATAATATCAAGTAATAAACCTCAAATGCATGCAATAAAACTTTTTGAAAGTAAGAAACAGGTAAGTAAGCACAAGAGTCTTTCCTATCCTCATGACTACATGCTGTAGTTTATCTTAACTACAACCAACCAAGTTGAACTTGATGCTATATACCTAAGAGTCTAATATCCCTCAATTCAATAATGCTCATGATTTTTTTTCTGCATTAATTGATTGCTGCTATTGTTTTGTAAAAAGGTATACTAATCATATAAACATCTGTTCAATCCTGTTAACATGTGCTATAGTATCAGATTTTGGCAGTTGTATCATAGCAATTAAGGTAGGGACATAAACTCAATGGGTCTGTCAGTTTTAAGGAGTCCCTGTTGTGAGTTGTGATTTCATGTTTCATAAAGTCACAAAGTCATACACACAAACACACACACAAACTATATACTAAAGCATTCATCAATGTTTATGACTACGGAGATCAAGTCATGGAGTCAAAATTTGTTTAGGGTTCTTATGATGTTTCTGGTATTTTAGTATTTTTAGATACTTTTTAAATGTGTCAACTATTGCAATCCTACTACCCTGTTGTGGATAATGTGCTCATATGTCTACCTGGTATAGTAACATTACACGTCCTATTTCCTAATATTTAAATAATAAATAATAAATGCTGAAAAATATTCTAGTTCCTGGAAACTCGATCAGTAAACTTATTAAATAGCTAAAAAAATGAAGAATTTTTTAATAACTTAAAATCCCTGCTATTCTCAGTTCTAGTTGGATTGAGCAAGGCCTAGTGTACTGGATGTTAGTACTTACTTCATCCTGAAGTTTGTGTAACCTTTCTTCAGTACCTTGAAGGATCTTTTGTCTTAGCTTAACATTGCTCACTCTCATTAATGATTTATATCCAGTTTCAGAGGTGAGGTTTTCCAGAATGATTTTCAGGAGTTTCAAGTTTAGTTGAGTCCCCTCAAACATGACATGAAGCATCCTGTAACTCTCACTATGCTAGTACTGATTGGACTGTGTTTAATTGCTTGTTTAGTCATCAATATATCACTGTAAACCATAAGTTATATAAGCATTGTGGCTATGTCTTTCTGTTTCATGTATATGTCCCAGTCACAATAGTTGTAATACATAAATCTGAAACAAATAGATGCACAATGCAAAAATGGACTTCCAAAATAAACAAATTAAAGACATTGCTGTCATGTTTGTTGAGTCTATCATGCTAACTGTGAGAACTCTTCTTCTATGTTTTGATGTTGCCCCAAGGAAGACATGTAATATTGTTTATATGACCTTAGGAATTTGGAAAGTCGTATTCTAGACATTCTTTCATTAAAAGACCTATCGGGGTAGGGGGTTTTTCTCTCTTTACTTTTCTTCTGCATCCTTAGTATTTAATTGAGTGCATGGCACATTGTTTAATAAATGAAGGCATGATGGGAAAATTTTTAAATAACCTGTGTATGTGTGTGTAATTATATCATTTCTTATCCAATAATGTCACCATCCTGAGAGATTCCTCTACCAAAATGTTATTTTATTTTACACAATAAGTATGCATATATACAGGTTAAAAACCCTCAGTGCAGCATTAGAATAAAATCAAATGTTTAACCAAGCCCGATGTTACATGCCTGTAATCCTAGCTATTTGTAACCTGAGGCAGGAGGATCACAAGTTTGAGGACAGACTGAACAATTTAGTGAGATCTTGTCACAAAATAAAATTTAAAAAGGGTTGAGTATATAGCTCCAGGTTAGATTGATTGCTTGTCTAACATACATGAGGCCCTGGATTTGATAAGATACCCATTACCAAAAAGAAAAAAAAAGAAAAAGGTAAAAAGAAAAGTCAGATCTTAGACCTTCAACTACAATTTAATTCAAACACAGAGGAAGTATTATATTGGAAATAGGAAAGCATCATGAGATGTAATGACTAATTGATTGTAACCAATTTAGTAGCCTGAATGAAGTTGACATTTTTATACTGCTCTTTTTTATCATTTTATTAATATAGAAGCAGTCAACTTCTTATTATATAGCTATGTTTATATTTCCATAGAATCTTCCTAGAATACTGTACTAAACTTGAAAATTTTGTTTGTGCTTTAATTGTATTGTAACCTAGAATGTTTTCCTCTTAAACTAGAGATAGAAACCATGCTCATAGTTTGGAAAACTCAATATTGTTAAAATGTCAATGGCTCCACTTGGGTTCTTTTTCTATACAATGACCTGGAAATATTCTCAAGTAAATTAGCTCAAAAAATCAAAGGGTTCACTTTACTTGCTTTTTGTTCTTTCATGTAGACTAGAGCTTATTATTCTACAATGCTTTAAGTGACTTTCAGATTGCCAGTTCACATATTTTGGATTATTTAATTATTATTGCTTCTGGGAAGATCAATTCCATATTCTTGATTTTTTATATTGGATGGAAATGCAGAGTAGGCCTTTCTGTGTCCTTAAAGTTGTATTTGATGCCCTTAATTGGTATGAGGAAATTCTTATTACTTGTTTTAGTCATTTTTTGCTATTGTTATCAAATAACTAACCAAGAACAATTTTAGAGGAAGAAAAGTTTATTTGGGACTCATGGTTTCAGATGTCTCAGTCCATAGACAGCCCACGCCATTGTTCTGAGCCCAGGAGTAGGCAGAACATTACCATGGAAGAAAGTAACTCAGGACATGACCATCAGGAAGCAGAGAGAGCTCCATTTACCAAGAACAAATGTTTACCCCAAAGACAAACCTGCAATGTCTCACCTTCTCCAGTCACATCCCACCTGCCCCACAGTTACATTCTGTTAATCACTATTAGGGGATTAATGCACTGATTAAGTTAATGTTCTCATAACCCAATAATTTCACTTCTCAACTTTCTTTCACTTTCTCACATGTGAGGTTTTGGTGGACACCTTATATCTTAGCCATAATATTACCTTTGCCTCTTTTGATAATTTTTTTCATTATTATTTTTAGATTGCCATCATGTAATGGCTATTTCTAATTCATCTTCTATTTTTATTAATACCTTTGTGAAAATTCATCTGTTATTTTTCTAATAATGTTCCCCTCATTATTTTCATTTTTCTGTGGGGGTGGTACTTGGGATTGAACTCAGGGCCACTCACCACTGAGCCACACCCCAGCCCTATTTTGTATTTTATATAGAGACAGGATCTCACTGAGTTACTTAGTTCTTTGCTTTTATTGAGGCTGGCTTTGAACTCGAGATCCTCCTGCCTCAGCCTCCCAAGCCACTGGGTTTACTGTTCATTTTTAGAAGACAAATTTTCCATGTGAAAAATATTAAATTAACAGTAAGTTCTCTCCTGCCCCCTCTCTCTCTTTCTGTGTCTCTTCTTTCTCCCGATATCAGGGATTGAACCCAAGGACACACTTAACCACTGAGTCACATCCCCAGTTCTTTTCATTTTTTTAGTTTTGAGATATGGTCTCCCTAAGTTGCTCAGGGCTTCACTAAATTGCTATGATCCTCTTGACTCAGCCTCCCAAGTCAATGGGATTACAGGCATGAGTCACTGTGCTCAACTAAATAAACAGTATTTTTATCTCACCATATTGGTAATATGATTCTACATTCTTCTGGTTTTCATTGCTATGGCATCTCTTTTCCTAACTTATTTTTGACTGATGTTTTTCTAGATTGTCTTTCTTTCCTTTATTGTTGGTATTTTCTGTTGCATAATTTATGTCTGTGGATTTATGTTTTCTTAATAATTTTGGAGATATTCTTGACTATTATCCCTTTGAACACTTGCCCTTTTCTTAAAACATAAGATCTCATAGATTGAACCATTTAACTTCAACACTTGAAGACATAACAAGTTAACATGACAAAACTTTATCTTCTGAGACACTCCACCAAATTATGTTCTCCAACAAATTTACCAAACTATTCAGTAGCAACTCTAGTTTATTTTTGAAAAATTATTATTACTCAGAGGGAAAAGTTCTTGAGCTTTTACTCAAGATCTCATTGTCAGCAAATGTACATCTTATTTACTGGAAAATATTATTAAGAAAGTCATAATATATTTTACCACACACATTGCAACCATTTGATCTGAGGTATAACCATTTCTTATAATTGTTGCCATAGAATTCTACCAGCTGTCCCAGTATTAGTCTATACTCTGGATTTGATTTGATTTAATGGAAGAATCAGAATGAACTTCTTAAAATAGAAGTTGGATTATGTCACATCTCTGGTCAAAACTATTAAGTAGTTTCCCATCACACTCAAAACACTAGCTAGATTTTTCATTATGTCTCATCAGGCCTTAAATGTTCTCGTCACTCCCTCCATATCCTGCCAACTTTGTTCCATTGCCAATGGCATCCTTAAACAGGCTTCTGGCCTCCTTTACTCTCCTCTTATGTTACTGTGTACTTGCTGTTTGTTTTACTCTCAGATGTTGTCATGTTTTTCCCTCATTTCAAATATTAACTCCAATTATACTTTCTCAAACACACATGCTCTGGCCACCTTTTCAAAATGTTTACTTTTCCTTTTTCCAAAAACCCTCACAACGTTCTGTCAAACTTCATTTATTTCTCAGCAATTTTTTCTTGATCTACTCTATACTGTTTAATTAATTTGTTTGCTCAAGTACCAATCAGATTACAAGTTCCATATGGGGAGAAATTCTTTTTGTGTTTTACCTCTTCTTTTAATTTAGTACTAAGATTAGTACGTGGCCCATAATAAGTGATCAAAAAGTATTTATGGAATGAAGATAATTCATTTAATTTTATAAAAAAATTGGCATACATTTTCTTTATTATATTTTGGTAAAAATTAGGATTTACTGATTTTATAATAATGAACTGAGTTTGAATGTGTTTTAAAGAATTCTATCTTTAAGAAGTTTTAATCTTGCTAGATAGGCACAACAAACACACATACACACTTACACACCACCCAATACCAATTAAAGAAGAAACAAAGGAGGCCAAACTTTAAGACTTTTATTCAAGGATATATTGGAATAAGATTATGACTCACTATGGGAAATATTTTCTTACAAAACACATATGTACACACATAAAACACCCAATAAGGGATCAAATAAAAAATGTATTTGACTACATTAAAAACTGACCATTAATGTGGTTGCACATGCCTGTTATCCCAGTAGCTCAGGAGGCTGACAGGAGGAGGAAGAGTTCAAAGTCAGCCTCAGCAAAAGCAAGGTGCTAAGCAATTCAGTGAGACCCTGTCTCTAAATAAAAAACAAAATAGGACTGGGATTGAGTACCCTTGTGTTCAAACCCTGGTACCAAAAGAAAACAAACAAACAAACAAACAAAAAACTAACAATTGATGAAACAATTGATGAACCTTTTTTTTTTTTAATTTCAAAAGAAATTAAAAAAAACAGAACAAACAGAACACAGAGAAGTTAGGCAGTATTTATTAAAATACACTCTTGCCAAATGATTTAACATTAGAACACAATAGAGAGAGGGAAATGTGGGGTGACCCATCCATCTATCTTGGAGTCTGAGTTATGCACCCACTGTTGCCCTGCTGAAGGGCAGCCAGATGTGGGTGACAGTCTCCCTTCCTCTTTCCCCAATCTCACACCTCTGCCACCTACCTACACTCCTTCCTGGATCCTTCAGAGCAGGAAGGGGAAAGAGGTACCATTCTGTTTCTTCTCTTTTGGGGTCCAGGCCCACTTCACTCCACTTCAGGTTCCAGGAAGCAGGCTAGGTCTGTGTCTTCCAAGGGACCCTGGGCTGAGGATGTCTATGGCAGTAGGAAAAGGACACAGGCAGTCCAATCTAGTGGGAGACCAAAGTCATTTGACCAGCAGTGCCCAGGAGAAAAAGGGCTGGGGCTGGTAAACCAAACAAGGATCGGGATCTCAAAACACACAACAGACCCCACCCTGCCACCCACATGCAGGCTCTCAGAGCAGCAGGGCCCTCATAATAAGGCTCCAGAGGATGAGATGACACTAGTTCAACACTTTTGATAATATCATCCCAGAAAGGGCTTCTGTCAGGACAGGAACTCATAGTGTACATCTTGTGCCTGGTGGGGCATGAAAGGGCATTTGGTACCTAGCACATCCTAGGCTGACCCCTGGACTCTTCCAGCCTGGTTTCAGGGCTGGGCCTCAAGGTCAAGGTGGCCCTTGCTGAGGGCTGGCACCAGTTCAGACCAACCTGAGCTGCCTCTGACCAGGAGGGGGCTCACAGGTCTGCGCAATTCCCACCACAGGAAGTTCAAGTGGGTCCTAGGAGGCATTAGGCTGCTGGCACCTTCTCCTAGTATCCACAGGAAAGACTTGTTTAGACATGCAGGCCCTAGACAGTGGCCAAGACAGTCTTGTAGTGAAGAAGCAAATAAAACCCAGTTTTGAAAGTCTACAGCACCCACTGCTTTGATCCTAATGTTCAAAGTCAAATTCCAAGTCTAGGCCCGTGTGCCTCCACACTGAGCCCACCACTGTCTGTACCTTCCCCTGAAGACGGGCTGTACCAGCTGACCATGCTAACACTGGGAGAAGAGCCCCCTTTCCTGAGCCTAATCTCCAGCCTACTGGATGGTAGAACCACAGTCTTCATATCCTGCTTATCTCAGGTCCTTCCAAACACCTCCCAAAAGTCACCTTTACAGTACTGTGTAGAAAGTGTTTAGATGGGTCCTGCCCCCAGTGGAAGTCAATCCTCGCGGAAAGGCAAAGTAAACAACAGGCTCAGAATTTGTGAGACTTAGCAACCACTGCCCCCTCGCAGGCCTTGGGCCTGAACTGCTGGTTTACTACCTGGCTCTGGCCACTGTTGTAGGCAGGCTCACCCCAATCCCAATGGTGTTCCAGGAGAACCTTTCCCCAAGTGTTCAAATTCTGCCCACCCCAGCCCTATCACCAAGGACCCATCTCCCACCCCACTTATTAAAGAGTTAATATCAGTAATGCACAAATGAAATCCAGAAGCATACTGAGAATCAATAAAGAGCTGGCTTTGAATTCCCTGCCACAGAGCCTTCTGGGATAAGCTGAAAATGAGCCCTTTAGCATCTACAGGAGCCACTTAGAGTTTACAGTTTCATTTTCCCAAAAATACACCTTTGGGAGCCTGAAATTCTTTCTAAAAATCATAACCAGACATATGAACTTGGATGTTCCCCACCCTTTCACCATCCCTTGTTGAACCATAAATTTTAAACAAAGCCACAAAATGAACACATGTTTTATGCATGGAAACAAACTATTAACATTTAGGTTATATATTAAATCATACAAATTATTAAGATAAGTCTTGCAACTTATTAACTTCTGTTTAAATTCCTAAAACAAAATTCTTACAATTGTTTAGTTAAGCTTTTCATCACCATGAGCAAATCATCATCAAGAAAACTGAGAGGAGAAAAAGTTTATTAGGGACTCACAGTTTCAGAGGTCTCAGTTCATAGATGGCCAACTCCATTGCTTTGGACCTAAGGTGAGCAAAGCAGCAAAAGGGTGTGATTGAGAAAAGAAGCTCAGGACATGGCAACCAGAAAGTTGGGAGAGATCTCTGCTCACCAAGGACAAAATATAAACTCCAAAAGCAGGATCCCAGTGACTTACCTTCTCTAGTCACACCCTACTTGCCTACTGTTATCAGCCAGTTAATCCACATCAGTAGATGAATCTGCTGAGTATGTTAATTTTCTCAATTCTAATAATTTCACCTCTGAAAATTCTTGAACTGTCTTATAAACAAAGTTTTGGGGGATACCTCATATGGAATCATAACAACAATATATATATATATATATATTCTCTATTTCTTCCCTGTGATTAAAAAAGAAAATATTACAAAATAATATTTTATAGGAATTATATTATAAAGAAAGAATATACAGTAAAAGAAAAAGTCTCAAAATATTCCAATTTTCAATAATATTATCTGTGTTGTATAATTAACTTTAGCGAATTCAGTTTTGATAGCGTGAGAGAGGGAGATCAAAGAGTAGAGACGATGCAGCACACCATCCATTCTGAAAAATGTGTTCCAATGAATGTTGTATAGGATACTTAATTTGCCTAATTCCAGCAGGTGTTTTGCTACTGCATGTTATCCAGAGTAAGGCAATCTCATTTATTTCATGTTTGTTTATATCTTAAAGTTAGGAATATAATTTATTTAACTATTATTTCACTGATATTCAGTACAGCCACTAAACACAAGGTAGTCTATATTTATTTGAGTAAACAGATAAAGAAATATCAATTTGTTTTAGTATAGGGAGGAAACAAGTTAAAATAATAAGAAGGAAATAAAATACTTCTGTTTAATTTAAGAAATTTCTCTGCTTCAATCTTTAGTCTATTCACATACACTTGAGTTTGGTGGGTAAACAGAGCCATAAAACACCTGACTTCTCTCTGCCATCAGTGTTCCGGAAAGAAAATGTGTCATCAAAAAGCCATCAAGTCCTCCATATCTCTTGAGATCACCAGTCATAGCCACAAACAGAATTTGGAAACTGGGAAACCACTAGAAGTATGGTCTCCACTATAAACAATTGCCCATCAAAGTCTGATTCTGTTAAGGAGGAAAAAGGGCTCTTATGCTCTGCTCACTGTTTAAGGTTCTTATGAGAGAATGACAATCTCATGAGAAAAGGGTTAGCAAATCAAATTTAGTATAAATATTTTTTAGACAATATTTTTACTTCTAAAACATATAGGCTATTATGTGAAGCTAGTTTTCTGTCAGGGTCAAAAAATGTTCTCCAATAATTATGATGAACAAAAAATTAGATTACTTGGTATCTATTTTCTCTTCAGACTAGTGATTTTTTTTCCATTTTTCAATATATTAATAAATTAATGGCATCATTTTGGTGTTCCCAAAATAAAGAAAACAAGCATATGTGAATGTTATAGTCTTGAACCAGAAACCAAATCTCAAAATTTAACTTGTTTTGTACACATACACCTATTTAACATTGAATATATTAGCTATTCTAACTGAATGCAAATAGCATTTTTAGAAGCAGCTTGTTTATAATCCAAGATTTTAAAATATAAATTTTAGAGGCATTATTCATAGACAAATATCATATTTCCCTGTACAATTGAAATGATAATTTACCACAGCAATCAACATTATCTTTATAATAAAATACACATTTATATAGATAAAGGATTTCTGACTGGCAAAGACAGTTAATCAGAAGAGAACTTTGGTACTGAATTCCACACTCAATTACATTAGCCATTCAATTTTCATTGGTTATAAATGTCTGAAACAAACCTCTTAGACACAGAGTCACCAAATAAGAAACTAACCTCTAACTTTATTTATCATTAGCCTTCCTGGCATGAATTTCATCTAAACAAAAAATATAAAATAACAGTTTATATCCACTTGAAGTTGTGATATCAGAAACAGTGTTTCTGGGCTTTATTAACAATAGATTCTACATGTAAAGGTCACTGAAGGCATATTGTTCTTCACCTCAGACAGAGGTCAGGGATCCATTAACCAATACATGCCTAAATTAATAAATGACATATTGGGGGTTTTTCAAGATGGCGGACTAGAGGGCGGCTGCATTTCACGTTGTTCCAGGATGCAAGATTCAAAAGAGGAGATAGTGAGAGACTTGGGACCAACTCAAAGCCGCCAGGTGAGTCTCTCCCGTTGGGGAGGCGTCCCGGATGGGGCGGTAGCCCCGGAACGCAGGGAACTTTGTGAAGTAGAGTTGCTCGGCGAGATGCCCCTCCCCCCACTGCAGAGGTAAACACGGACCACTGGGATCATCGTAGAGGAGGCGGCTCAGCACAGCGCTTAGACTCGGAGCAACCACTGGGGCTCCGGGCGGCTGCCTGAGGAGGAGCTGCGTGGCGAGCTGTTTGGTCTCAGAACGACCGCTTCTGAACACCGGGGGGCTGCCCAGAGGAAGAGGAGAAGTGCAGCGGGTCGCTTGGTCTAGGAGTGACTGCATCAGAGCCACAGGTGGTTGCCAGAGGAGGAGCTGCAAGGCGAGCTGTTTGAACTCAGAACGACCGCTCCTGAACACCGGTGGCCTGCCTGGAGGAGGAGTGCGGTGGGTCACTTGGTCTCGGAGCCACCGCTCCTGAATACCCAGGGGGCTACCTCGAGGAGGAGGAGGAGGAACAGGGCGGGTCACTTGGACTTGGAGTGACTGCCTAGGGCTAAGGGCGGTTGGCGGGAGGAGGTGATGCAAAGTGAGTTGCTTGGACTCCTAGTGACCTCGTCAGAAACCGGGTGGCTGTCCGGAGGAAGAGGTGTGTGGCGGGTCTCTGGGTCTCGGAGCTATTGTACAGGGCTCCAGGTGTTGGCTCAGAGGAGGGGCCGCATAGCCAGGTGATTAGGTGCAGAGCAGGGTCCCAGGAGCTAGGTGGCTTCTTGCTGGAAGAGCCGCACAGAGACACACCTAGGGGTGGAGCGAAGTTTCCAGGACTGCGGGCAGATTCTCTGGGAGAGGCAGCCTAAGGAGACTCGTCTGCGAAGGGTGAGGCTCCCAGGCCCAGGAGGTAGGTCCGGGCCCCTGGGAATGTTGCAGAGGAAGACAGCCCAGCCCAGGCAGTAGTTGTAGATTGAGGGGAACCTCTAGGAGGGGAACTGACCAGCGAGACGTCCCCACCGAGTGAGTCTTCCCTGCTGGGTGAGGTTTTCCCACAGGGACGGTAAAACCAGAGACACAGGCACAAACAGGACTTGCCTCAGCCTGCAGCCTAGTTCCCTGTTGGATGACCATTGGTCAACAAGTGGAGGCACCTCTGCCCACTAGCAGGGAATATACCCCACCTGAGGGTCACCACCCCTAGAGAGGCAGCTTCTTCGTGGAGCTCCGCATTATCAACTTCCTCCAAGACTTCAGGCTTCTGAAGGGTAAGAGGGGATATACTAGCGATCTTCAGGGACATTATAAGTCGATAGAGGAAATCTGCAATATCTTAATGACCCACAGATTCCTGAACAATATGAGAAAACAAGGGAAGAAAATGCCCCAAACAAATCTAGATGTTACATCAATAAAATCCAATGACAGCATGGCAGAAGAAATGACAGAAAGGGAGTTCAGAATGTACATAATTAAAATGATCAGGGAAGCAAATGATGAGATGAAAGAGCAAATGCAGGCATTGAATGATCGCACCAATCGACAGTTAACAGAGCAAATTCAGGAAGCAAAAGATCATTTCAATAAAGAGTTAGAGATATTGAAAAAAAACCAAACAGAAATCCTTGAAATGAAGGAAACAATAAACCAAATTAAGAATTCCATAGAAAGTATAACCAATAGGATAGAACACCTGGAAGACAGAACTTAAGATATTGAATTGCCTAAACTGAACGAGGAGGACATACACAATTTAAATAGACCAATTTCAAGTAATGAAATAGAAGAAGTCATCAAAAACCTACCAACAAAGAAAAGTCCAGGACCAGTTGGGTTCTCAGTCGACTTCTACATAACCTTTAAAGAAGAGCTCATTCCAATACTTCTCAAAGTATTCCATAAAATAGAAGAGGAGGGAACCCTCCCAAACTCATTCTATGAAGCCAATATTACCCTGATACCTAAACCAGACAAAGACACATCGAGGAAAGAAAATTTCAGACCAATATCCTTAATGAACATCGATGCAAAAATTCTCAACAAAATTTTAGCAAATCGCATGCAAAAACATATTAAAAAGATAGTGCACCATGATCAAGTGGGTTTCATCCCAGGGATGCAAGGTTGGTTCAACATCAGGAAATCAATAAATGTCATTCACCATATCAATAGACTTAAAGTCAAGAATCACATGATTATTTCAATAGATGCAGAGAAAGCATTTGATAAAATACAGCACCCCTTTATGCTCAAAACACTAGAAAAAATAGGGATAGTGGGAACATTCCTTAACATTGTAAAGGCCATCTATGCTAAGCCCATGGCTAATATCATTCTAAATGGTGAAAAACTGAAAGCATTCCCCCTAAAAACTGGAACAAGGCAGGGATGCCCTCTTTCACCACTTCTTTTCAATATTGTCCTTGAAACTCTAGCCAGAGCAATTAGACAGACCAAAGAAATTAAAGGGATACGAATAGGAAAAGAAGAACTCAAACTATCCCTATTTGCTCATGATATGATTGTATACTTAGAGGAACCAGGAAATTCCAACAGAAAACTTTTAGATCTCATAAGTGAATTCAGTAAAGTAGCGGGATATAAGATCAATGCACATAAATCTAAGGCATTTTTATACATAAGCGATGAATCTTCAGGAAGAGAAATTAGGAAAACTACCCCATTCACAATAGCCTCGAAAAAAATAAAATACTTGGGAATCAATCTCACAAAAGAGGTGAAAGACCTCTACAATGAGAACTACAGAACACTAAAGAAAGAAATTAAAGAAAACCTTAGAAGATGGGTAGATCTCCCATGTTCCTGGATAGGAAGAATTAATATTGTCAAAATGGCCATACTACCAAAAGTTCTATACAGATTCAATGCAATTCCAATTAAAATCCCAATGATGTACCTTACAGAAATAGAGGAAGCAATTATGAAATTCATCTGGAAGAATAAAAAACCCAGAATAGCTAAAGCAATCCTTGGCAGAAAGAGTGAAGCAGGGGGTATCGCAATACCAGATCTTCAATTCTACTACAAAGCAATAGTAACAAAAATGGCATGGTATTGGTACCAAAATAGAAAGGTGGATCAATGGTACTGAATAGAGGACATGAATACAAACCCAAATAAATACAATTTTCTCATACTAGACAAAGGGGCCAAAAATATGCAATGGAGAAAAGATAGCCTGTTCAACAAATGGTGCTGGTCGAATTGGAAATTCATATGCAACAGAATGAAACTAAACCCATATCTCTCACCATGCAGGAAACTAAACTCAAAATGGATTAAGGACCTCGGAATCAGACCAGAGACCCTGCATCTTATCGAAGAAAAAGTAGGTCCAGATCTTCAACATGTCAGCTTAGGACCAGACTTCCTCAACAGGACTCCCATAGCACAAGAAATTAAAGCAAGAATTAATAACTGGGATAGATTCAAACTAAAAAGCTTTCTCTCAGCAAAGGAAACTATCAGCAATGAGAAGAAAGAGCCTACAGAGGGGAGAAAATCGTTGCCAATCATACTTCAGATAGAGCACTAATATCCAGAATCTATAAAGAACTCAAAAAACTCTACACCAAGAATGCAAATAATCCAATCGACAAATGGGCTAAGGAAATGAATAGACAATTCACAGAAGAAGATCTACAAGCAATCAACAAACATATGGAAAAATGTTCAACATCTCTAGTAATAAGAGAAATGCAAATCAAAACCACCCTAAGATTCCATCTCACCCCAACTAGAATGGCGATTATCAAGAATACAAGCAACAACAGGTGTTGGCGAGGATGTGGGGAGAAAGGTACACTCATACATTGCTGGTGGGGCTGCAAATTAGTGCAGCCACTCTGGAAAGCAGTGTGGAGACTCCTTAGAAAACTTGGAATGGAATCACCATTTGACCCAGCTATCCCACTCCTTGGCCTATACCCAAAGGACTTAAAATCAGCATACTACAGAGATACAGCCACATCAATGTTCATAGCTGCTCAGTTCACAATAGCCAGATTGTGGAACCAACCTAGATGTCCTTCAATTGATGAATGGATAAAGAAACTGTGGTATATATATACAATGGAATATTACTCAGCCATAAAGAATGATAAAATTATGGCATTTGCAGTCAAATGAATGAAACTGGAGAATATCATGCTAAGTGAGAAAAGCCAATCTCAAAAAACCAAAGGACAAATGATATCGCTAATAAGTGGATGATGATACATAATGGGGGGTGGGAGGGGTTAGTGTTAGGGTTAGAGTTAAGGTTAGGGAGGGGTGCAAGAATGGAGGAAGGAAAGACTGTATAGAGGGAAAAGAGGGGTGGGAGGGGTGGGGGAAAGGGAAAAAATAGCAGAATGAATCAAACAACATTACCCTATGTAAATTTATGATTACACAAATGGTATGCCTTTATGCCATGTACAAACAGAGAAACAACATGTATCCCATTTGTTTACAATAATAAAAAAATAAGTAAATATATGACAGATCATCTGGACACTGGACTATTTAAATAATTCTGTGATAGCAACCAAATTCCTATGGAATTTAAAATCTGTGCTCCTATTATCTCTCTTCAAAAAAGATAATGTTACACAAACTGGTAAAATTATATATATAGACATATATTTTATCATATGTATATAATAAAATGTAAAACAAATGTGTGTAATTAGACATGAAAAATTTACGATATCTTCCAAGCGAAGGGGAATGACAGTGATACTGGAGTTGAGAGGAGGCAGTTGGTGCCTGAAGGAATGGGGGTGTCCTGCCCCTTTTATAGATTTCAGATTTTCTTTGTTCTCATACCCCCTTTGCTTCTTATCTTGCCTATGTGACCAAAAGGTGGAGTGACGAATAGGTGGAGTGATTCAAGAACAAAAACAAGGCACGGAGTGGCTTAGGGGGCATTTATTAACAGTTCTCTGGTTGTAGGAAGAGTTTCAAGGAGGCAGGTAACCTTGGCAACAGGTTGGAGGAGGAGGGGGAAAGTGTCCTGAATGCATTAGTAATTTTTTTTCTTTTCTTTCAAACCAGTCCCCATCTTCTTGATCTGACCCCATCATTCATTACCTACTCTGACTGTCCTTTTACCCCTGCGAACTGCATGTATTTAATATTGTTTGATAAAACAAGGTTAAGTGGTCCAGAAGAGGAAAAGGAGATAGTTCTGCAGACTGAGAGAAGAACATATGAAAAAATATTTGCTTTCTATGAAAGAGTGTTAGTAAAGTGTAAGACTAAATATAGTAAATAAGATAATTCACAGATCATCAGGAGTCAAAAGTATTGTGAAATGAATGAATGGGAAGAAAAACAAACAAAAATGCTAGGAAGTGTAATGAAAGGAAGGCAATGGATTGTTATTCTTTTGGCAATTTGGAAAGCAATATGATCAACTCAGCCAAGAAGCCTGTAAAAATCTCATGCACAAAACACCTTTGCAGTGTATGGTTGAACTAATGAAGCAAGAGACTGGTGGGACAAAGAATTTCATCTTAAATTTGTTAAACATTAAGGATTGGCAAAGAAGGGACCTCCAAAATAACTGGAATTAAAATTTGACTTTAAATTTGGGCAAACAAAAGTGAAATAAAAAACAAAGAAAGAAATCTAGGAGAAATTTAAAACACCTCAGGAAATTGAGAACTAGGAGAAATTTAAAACTCCTCAGGAAATGAGAACTGTATGGAATTTGTTTATTTACTAAATAAACATTGAAAAGACCTTCTAGAGATAAAATGTACCCTGAAGTTTGTGGCTTATAGTAGGGAAATTGTTAAGTATAGATGGAGAGATGCACTGCCTTAGTTTCTCAGTATGCATCATATGCATCATGGAGGAACAGAAGACCCTTTGTATGCATAGCAGGGGTGGTTCTGAGAATGAGATAGCCTTCTATTCTGTGACCTTACTAGACCTGGGACTTGGGTGAATGTAAGAACGAGTTAACTAGGTAACTGAGGGTGGAGGAGAGTGTATTCCAAAGGAAATACACCAAAAACCATGGATTTACAATATGTGGTTCTACATAAACTACATTAAATTTGCCCGGGGAACTGTTTGTGGTTTTGTTTTTCACTATATTTAGTTTTGAATTTTGGTCCTGCACACATTCCTCAATTTTTTCAATGAATGGGAGAAGCGTGGTATACTTCTTGAACTTTCTTCATTATGCCTTAGTTACCTATACTGAGTATACTAACAAGATCTACTTTGTAAAATTTCTAGTTTAATAATAGCCAAAGACTTTTCCCTATTTGATTTTTATCGAAAAAATATATGCAAAATAACACGCTGTTATTCTCATGTGTTTACATATACTCCATGGCTGCTTTTATGCTGTAATAGCAGTTACATAGTTCAAGGTACTCTGACCAATAAAGACTAAAGTAATTACTATTTGATTATAGTTGGAAAAAATTACAGATTCCTATGGTAAAGGAACATTCTAGTTGTTTGTCTCCTTGCTAAACCTGAGCTCAATCTGGTACTTTGAGTAGAAGAGCAGAGTGGCAAAAGCTGCATATTAAGAACTTAACAAAATCAATATATTTAGTTATTAAAATTTCATGCCATGCATGGTTGAAACTGAATTAATAGCATGAGAATAGTGTACTTAAATGGAATTCTTTAAGATATATACATAAAGAATAAATTAGAATAGCCTTTTCATCTATCTGAAATGCTTAAATACCAACATTTAATACAATTACTTTTATCACAGGTGAATATGAGTCAGGATTTGCATCAAATTTTCATTTTGGAGCAATTCTTCATCTTAGAAAAATTTAAAAAATGTAATCAACCATGGATAAACAAGTTGATGTCTTTCTTCAATTTCCTTGTATTTGCTGCTTATTTTACTTTTCTAGTCCTTGAGCATAGCTCCTAGCAACCATTTCTTTCTCTCCCCATAGGAATGAGAGGCAAATTACTATCCTACTTGGTAATGTCTTTGTGCTGTCTATCTTTTGAGTATAATAGCTTCATTCTTATAAGAAAGGAGGTTAAAATGAATTTACGTGAATGAAATGTTCAACCAGTTGTTGTGCATTAATTTACACAGTATTGCTTTAATTTTTTTTTGACAATTCTTTGGAGTATTGACCAAAAGAACTTACTGAAATCATAATTAAACATAGCAGCCTAAAGTTATCTTTTATTTACTGGGATTTTTAATGGATATATGCACTTGTTAGGGTAGTAGAGGTAGTTTATTTTATAGATACTCCATCGTGATTTCTGTTAAAGTAAAAATTCCTCAGATTATTTTAAAAGGATTGCGGTTTAATAACTGAGTTTAAAAGATTTAGGTTATTTCTTTATGGTGGTGTGTGTAAGAGGGAGACTTTCTTTTTTGAAGTAAAAATAATAATTACTTATGTCTGAATAAATCTTACTTCCATCATGAATACCTTTTTTAAAATGACTATTTCTTTGTTTTAGGAGATCGAAGCAGGTGGATCACAAGTTCAAAGCCAACCTCAGCAACTTAGTGAGGCCCTAAACAAATTAGTGAGACCCTATCTCTAAATAAAATACAGATAGGATTGAGCATTTTTACCCCTGGATTCAATCCCCAGTACAAAAAAAAAAAAAAAAAAAAAAAAACTACTTATTCCACACATTTTCTTACTATAAAATGTTATTTATTCATAAAAACTATACCATCACAATTAGCAAACATTTCACTCTAGGAATATAACCATTCTTCATTTTCCCAACTCATTCTTTCTAAAATTCTAAATTCTATTGATTTATTTTTCATTACTTGAGGAATAATATTCCTTTATTAAACATAATGTTTATCATATTTCCCCTAGTTTTGAACCTCTTATGATGTCTTTCCCATCATATGCCATTAATTTGAATGGCCTATCATTACTAATAATTTCACATATCCTCCAAAATGTCACTAATTACTCCCTATATTATTCCCCCCTCAAAAATTCCAAATGTTTTAAATTTATCTTTACTTATTAACTTGCTCTCAGAAAAACATATACGGAACCATACTACCTGTTATCATTTTAAATGCATATTCAAAAATCAAGGAATTCATGTAACTGTCCATACATCTTATTGTTTTCCTGATGTTTTCTCACTATCTCCTTTAATGCCCTCCTCATCCAGTCCCTATTATTCCATGCATTCAATATTACTTAATAGTCTAAAAACTTGTCTCCACTTTTCTGTTGGACATACAGTATACTTTCAAAGCAATATTTAAAAATGGGAGATCTTTCCACTACACATCTCAGAAAGATTCACTGTCTTTGCATAAAACCTAAGAACAGTAAAGTATAGAACTCCTGAAATAGCTCATTATGCACTCCTCTGATCTCATCTTCTTACTTCTCTTCTCATTGACTCAGTAGCCTTTCTTTCTGCAGCTTGAATACTCAAGAATGCCTTCAACTTAAAGGTTTTGTACTTTCTGTTTTCTCTGTTGATGTGTTTTTCAATCATTTGTTCAAAGAATGCTTATTGAGAATCTACTGTGTGGCAGAGGCTTTCCACTGGCTTGTAAAACTATCAGTCAACAAAGCAAACAGAATTACCTGTCTGAGCAGAGTCTATATTAGAATGAAGGCAATAAATCATAACCATAAAATTTTATATTCTATATTAATCTAGAACATCACATGTTCCCAAAATATGAATGAATGCAGCAATATATTATTGTTCAAATTATTCTTTTCTAAAAAATCCACAGGACTCAAACTTTAATTACTACATTCTTAGGTATCTTCTGAATTATTGAAGCCTTCTTCAAATATCCTATACAAAATAACCACCTTTTTCAGAACCCCTTGTCCCAGACCCATTATTTATGATCCATAGCATTTATTGCCATGAAAACAACTATATAATTTTATCTTTTCACCTGTTTTCTTTCCTTATAAAGTTACTACTATGAGGTCAAAATCTCTTATGTATGATGCTATAAATATGCCAAGCACCCCGTGTATTCCTTGACAGATAGTAAGCACAGATACACACAAGATGAATCTAAATTTTCAATCAAAGTATTATTTTACTTGCCTCTTATCTCTGATGAAACTTTTAAGTAAGGAAAGTTCTACTGTCTTGGGTTTATTTGGGGGGTCTAAGCAAATATGTTTATTTTTCTATGAAACCTACTGTTAAACCACATTCCTGAGATACAAAATGGATAGCATTATCAGATTTTTTTCTGAATTTCTAGAAAAATTAGAAGTCTTAGGATCAAATAAATTAAAAGATGATGACAGAGGTAACCACTGCTAAAAATGTGCACAAAAAAATGCTTTGATAGTGGAAAAAATATTTCTTCCTACATTGAAATCTTAGAGTAGAACTTGTGAACATGGTTCAGTGGGCAATCATTAGGACAATTGAACTTACAAACCTCAGGAAAAACAGTTGCAGTAACTACTTTTTAAAAGTGTCTTAGTGTGGGCAAGAAGGCTAGAGAGAAAAATCAGAGGAAATATAGGGATGATGCCAAGTCCGTACAAAGGCAATTGAGAGAAGAAGAAAAACAAAAGAAAACAAACATACAAACAAACAAACAAAAAGTCACAGATTGGGGTTGGGGACAAGTTCATACCTCTCAGAAGGGTTGGGAGTTTAGCTTAGAAGTATAGGATGTACTTTGCATAACCCTCAGAAGCAAGTATTTTTTTAAATAAATAAATAAATAAATACATGCGTGCACACACACACACACACAGGCACACACAGGAGAAGGTGATGCTGATCAAAGTTTCTTGGAACTTAATGCTTCCAGAAAATCTGATCTTATTGCACTCTGCGATCAGTTGTCAACATACCCACTAGCTATATATTACATGTCTCATTTATTAAAGTATAATCCTTCACAAGAATCTGAACTTACTAATATTTAGAGAACTATGATCACAACAATACAAGGACAAAATCCAGTAAAATTAATTAAGGAAAAAGAAGAAAATTTTAAGAACTTCTAAAAACATATTGTGTCAAATATAAACCAATTTCTTAGAAATTGGATAAATCATCATCAAATTTAGTCACATGTATGACCTGAAAAATACCATATATGAATAATGGGTTTAAAGATTTAGTACATGGTTCCTCTCAGATGATAAAGCAAATACCAGGTTTTACATTATACAGGGCCCAGATAGAAGCAATTAGAGCAAGGAAGGAGAAACTAATAGAATGTATCATAGTAAAAATGAAATCTGAGAAAGACATGAAATAGTCAAATTAGTGATAAGAGCAAGATTTATGAAAAAGAGGAAACCCTATGACAAATATTGGTAAAAAATATTAAAATTCCTAAGATTTTTCAGAATGGTTCAATGAATAGCAAAACAAATAAACAACAACAGCAGGTGAATGATAAAAAGTCAGATTTGTATCAAACTTTCTTAATATCTGCATAAGGCATTAAAGTAAACCAAGTTACATCTTCTATGAAATACTTTCAGAAATCTAAATCCAAATTAAGTTGACTTCATTTTCTGCGTTGCTGAAGTTGTATTCATGAATAAGTTCCAGATAAATAAATTATAGGGATATGAAGAATCAAAATGATTAAAATAACAATGGAATTGTTGAGAATATAAATCAGAAAAATCAACAAGCACATAAACAAAAAATTTCAGAAATGATGTAGCTTTCAAAAGAAAGAAACTAGCAAAAAATAATTAAAAGCAGTACCTTCCTAATTGCATAAATCTGTGCTGTTCGAACCCAGAGTAAAAGCTTCCATGTCTGCCTACTCAATAAATGTAAGAAAAGGAAGTATTTAATTTTTCAAAAAACATTTCTCACAATTTTGGATTTAAGAAATTCAGTGACGTCCAGTAAAATATGATTACTTTCTAAACATTGTAAAGAGATGGGGCAAAGGACTAAATGATCCCAATGTAACCTGGTCTCCATTCCTGAGGTTTTCCTCGTGGAAAAGTTCCATCATACTATTTTTTCTCCTATTTGCCTGGAATTAGTTGTGACAAAACACTTTCTTCAATTCATTAGCTGGTATAGCCATTTTAAATCAATAATTTACCAATAAAATTATTTTCCTTATCAGAAAGATTCTAACTGTAGTTTCAGGGAATTGGACCACTATTTACTAAATACTAATTTTCTTAATTACTACAATAATAGGTTGTTATATATGAATACAGAAATTGAAAGGATAGAAAGATAACAGGTACTATGTATATAATAATTGATTGATAGTAAAGCATTAATATGATCAGATAATTGTTATTTTTCTCTTCATTGTTAGGCTAGTATTTCTTCACAGGAGCATATTCAATTGAGGAAAATAACATGCTTCTACTGCAGTGGGAGAATATTATTTAATACAAAATAAATAAAATATATGAATTTTTCATTCTAATTTCACATCAAAGTAAAGAAAAAAGCACAATATATATGATGAATTGAAAATCAGACTGGTCATTAGATTCCCATATACATCAATCTCAAAGTAGTAGTTATTTCTGCTTTACACTTGCAAAAGAGATGATATGTCAGGTTACTTGGGTAAAACTCCTTTATTGTCTTCAAAATTGGCATTTTTCAATTATGTTTACTTCTTTTTCACTGATTATGAATTCTATATTTTTATGTTTTTATTTTCACTGAAATAAAATAAAAAAATATGCAATATTTTAAAACACTGTGAAGAATTTGAGCTATTGGTACTGTTCTGTTGCACTGGGCTGCAACACCAGAGGCCTTAACCTGAACAGCAACCTTTCAGGGACGTAGGGACTCAGACTGTACACCAAAATCTTAGGAGAAGAACTTTATTCAGGAGAAATGGAGCACTTGTCACATAGGAAGCTGCTTCTGTCTTTATTGCATATATCAGTGTCTTTCATAAGCTCGCAGTTAAGCTAGCCCTACACCTTAAAGGACAAGCCTTGCATAAGCAGTTACTAACCTATTTTGCAGATTATCTGTCAGTATCAGAAAGTAAAAAGCAATTCTGCGACCCAGGAAGTGACAAGCTTACAGACCACAGAAGAACTCTTACAGATTCCAGGAGAACATCCTGTTCACAGAACACAGGACAGGGGGATGGGGCCCTAGTCCCCTAGGATCCTGGTTGGTGCCTCCGTCTTGTGACAGAATGCCATGTAGGCCTTCTTCCAGGGTACAGGGCCCACACTGTTCAAATTGGTTTATTTTGCTCTTTGAAAACATTTCTTTAGCTGTCTGTTATTTTCAAGGCACTAAATCCTTTTTACCAAATAGGCTGTGGTTTTAAGAGACATTGTATTTTGCTTCCCTGAAGTATGGCATGATTTATAGTTGCTTTGTGGGTCTGCCCATATAAAACATAACAAAACATAATGTAGTACTCTGTTCAAATTCATCATTGGCTTACAGGGAACATATTCCATAATATTTTAATAAGTGTAACATGGAAAGATGTATCACCTACATTTGCATTTACCCTCTATGAATTCTTTAATATTGAACATATTTAATGTCCCATATTTTGATATGACGTGGTTTATTTTCACATAGTGACCCATTCAAACACTTGCTTTAGGAAATAAGAATAGAAATCATATATTCTCGGGCACAGCAACCCATATCCATGAAGAATTCAGTGTACTTTTATTCCTAACATTGTATTTCTTCACTGATTCCCCTCCCTGTCCCATTAACTAAGACAATGCCACTAACTTGGTGCATGACAGAACCTTAATTTTGGTAAACATTTTGTAGTAGTCATGTTGAATTAACAAATGAACCCCAAAACTCAATGTGCTTCTTGCTCAGTAAAAGAACATTAATGTCTCTGTCTCTACAAGATAGATCTTTCAAAGACATGACTCAGGTATACAGTACTGGAATATTTTAAATATACAAATTAGAACATGAGGTTTCTAGGGGGTCATCGCATAATGAATGAGACATGAAGGGATGTAAATTAGTACTTAGGGATTCTGACCTGAACACCTAGCATTTCTAACATCTCATTGGTTAGAACAATGACATACAAGGGTTCAGGGGATGTATGGAATAATCAGTGTGTTCCTCTGTTTCTGCCATGTTTCAAAAACAAATCAGGTTGTCACCATATATATAGATACCAGTCAGATATCTCGGGCACTATATAGATACCACTATAGTAGTGGTACTATATGGTACATATACTATATGATATATAGTAGTACTATAGTAGTGATATCTATATATACCAGTCAAATATCTGCTTTACTGTTTGCTGCATCACCTCTGGTCATCATGGATCTATGCTATTGTCCCCTTGGTACTTTGCATCAATTTTGTACAAATTCTATTTTTATTTCACACAACGAAGCGATGTCCACACCATCACATCTGTATTGTGGTATTACCCAGAGGATAATAAAAAGGAGCTAAATCAGAAAAAGTAAAGTTGGACACTAGAAGAGCTGACTATATAGTTCACTTCCTGAACAATAGACTAACTCATACAAATGATCACCTTGCCCTGAGGTCACACAGAGTTTCAGGGGACCATTTATTTCCCCTCAACAAAAGTGCCCAAATATATCTCCTCCATCAGAGTCTAGGACTTAACACTCTAAGTCCAAGAGAAGAGCTTCTTTTCATCTCTTTGAATCTTCACTTCTTTGTAGCAGTACTAATCTCCTGTGACAGATGACAGATCCAATGTCCATTCCCCTCTGAGCAATTCTCTTTTCTTCAAAATCTGTTTTGCCCAAAACTTCCATTAGGGCAATATTAATCAGGTAACCTAGAGTACATGTCCTTGAATGTTGTCATTCTTTTTGAAATAATAGCACACATGAAACTTTATAAGCACAATTGAATTTGAGTTTTGGAAATCACAGTTTGATCTGTAGTCTCAAACTCTTAAAAGTACATATACATAAAAATAACAATGGTAGCAACACTGTCACACAAATTGCATTGTTCTTTATATTAATTGTCCATGTAACATAGCTTTTTAAATTATTGTTCGTACTGATATAACATGACATTATCTGAAACAATGAAATAAGTTTGTTTTTATAAATGTCTTTTTCATAAAACATTAGCATTGGGACCTAGTTGTTGGAGAAAGCTCCTAAATATGAAACCAAAAGCACAATCAACAAAAGAAAAAACATATACAACTTGAAGTCATCAAAACAAAATAAATTTATCTTAAATGTTAAAAAGATGAAAAGGCAAATCACAGACTTGCAAACCTCATGTGTGTTAAAAGATCTCTATCTTTATAAAGAATTCTTCAATTAATTAGTAAAAAAAAATCCAGTGGGAAAATAGGCAAAAGACACAAAGACACAATTTACTAATGAGGCTATTAGAATAACAAATAAGCACATGAGAAGATGTTCCATGTCATGATGCATTACTACTCATCTATTAAGAGAGTTAAAATTTAAAAATATAATGACAACACCAAATGCTGGTGAGATTAAGGAATAAATGGATATCTCATATATTGCTGCAGGAAATATGAAGTGATACAGACACTCTGCAAAACAATTTGACAATTTTGTTAAAAGCTAAACAAATATTTACCACATGACTCCATAATCTCACTTTTAGAAATGTTTTCTAGGGGAATAAAATTCTACTTTCACACTGCAACCTTATACTGATATTCATGGCAGCATTATTAGTTTTTTAGGCACTTTGGATTGCTATAAAAAATTAACGCAAATTGAGTTGTTTAAATAACATTTGTTTTTCATAGTTCTGGAGGCTTTGAAATCCAAAATCAAGGTGCTGATAAATATATGTTGTCTGCTGAGCCCCTTATGATAGGCAGATGAACATCCTTATATTGTTTCCTCACAGGGTGGATCAGAGAAGGGGAGATAAATTTTCGTGAACAAGATGGCTCCACTCTCATGATCTAATTATTTGCCAACACCTCTACCTCCAAATGCCATCCCATTGAGAATTAGGCATCAACACAAGAATTTGAAGAGGACACAAATGTTTAGTCCATAGCAATTTGTAATAGTGAAAAAAATGTAAAAAACCCAAATGCACATTTTATTTTTCTTTGTTAGTGCCCAGGTTTAGAAATGTTTTTAATTTTTAAATATATGTGGATTCATCAGAGTTTTTCTACTGTTTCTTTCTAATTTAACCTTGAGAGTTGGAGAGCATGCATGATAAGGTTTTAATTTCTTCAGATTTATTGAAACTTGTTTTCTGGTCATGCCTACATATTGCCTGTACTGAGTTTTGCAACCTAGGAATGTCATTTTTTCCCAATTTGTCCTCAACCTAAGATCATGTGAAAAGAATTAATAAAAAAGAAATATTAAAGCCTAAGATTGGGATTCTCACTACAGTTTTTATTGGACCTAGAACAATGGGTATCTCATTGCACAGTTGCAGAGCATTTGTTTGATGATGTTCAACACATTGTCCTGAGGCACACCATAGTGACAATAAAAGCATCTGCAGTGTGGACTGACAAACTTTGTCCAATCTGTGAATAGCTAGGTTCCAAGATCAAATTTTGCTCTATTAACCCTCTTGGACTGAATAATACTTTAGACAATTCATACATGTCAGAGAGCACTGACTGACTCCCTGCTATCTGACTCCCTGCTAAGAGGGCATGCTTGTTCCTAGGAATTAAAGAAAAGCATTTATAATTCAAGTTTATAAACCTTGCCAGTCAATTCTTGAGACTACCCATGAATAGCTAGTATATAATTTTAAAGAATCTAATTTGCTTATATCAAACTAATTCATTATCCTGTGAATAGGAACAACAAGAAACATTTAACTATGAAGGATTAAGTTACTGAGCAAAGCTGGTGCCAAGGCACACACCTGTAATCCCAGTCGCTTTGGAGGCTGAGGCAGGAGAATTTCAAGTTCAAAGCCACCCTTAGTAAAAGCGAGGTGCTAAGCAACTTAGTGAGACCCTGTCTCTAAATAAAATACAAAATAGGGCTGGGTATGTGGTTGAGTGTTTGAGTGCCCGTAAGTTCAATCCCTGGTACCTCAAAAAAAAAAAAAAAAAAAAAAAACACAAGTTCCTGAGTAACACAAGCAAGACAAAAGATATCACTGAGATAATATGATGTCAATTCATTTAAATTTTGAACTGTATGTTAAATTCTGAAGTATTAAAACACAAAGATGATGTAAAATTTTATGTGATGCTGCCACTAGAATTACTATGTTAAAATGACTCAACTTTTAATTTTAAGAAATTATTATATTAATATTTATATTGATCACACAAAGAGAATTGGGTGTGTATTTATCAATGTGTTGATATATTAATATAATTTCTTATTAACTAATTAAACAGAATAGCTGTTAATTATATTAATTGTGTTAAGTAATACAAATATTATCATTTAAATTTTTAAATGATACTACACTATAAGTATAATGCTTGCCATTTTCAAAGTAACTACAACCATATTTATTTGATAAACTCCTCAAGATAAACCTGGGATTTATGAAGAACTGTTATTATTCAGTTTTATATTTGAATTTTCTTTTAAGTAAAAAATTACTTTAGCCACAGTTTAAGTAACTCAGTAGGTAACAAGTGACTATTTAATGGCAAATTAATAATAAAAGTTTGTGCACATCAACTAATACTATATTAACTCCAAGTTCTTTTCACCACAAACATATCCACTAGATTAGTCCTGTACAAAAGTTGGAAGACTTAATTTTTAGTATTAGTTACTATTTCTACTCTAGAATACAATATGCTAATATTATACGTAAAGCATTAAGACACACACAGACACACGTATACACACAGACACTTTAATTTGTCATCTTTTACAAAGTTCATCTAACGTTTAAATTTACTTTTTAGAGGTATTTGTTGTAACAATTTCCAAAATAATCATTAGGGTAAAATAATAAATAATGAAATGTGCTTTTTTTTTGCATTTTGTTTTGAAACAAGTGTTTCACAGAAAGTTACTAAAATGTTCTGGGTAAATTTACATCTTACATAACTATAATAAAATATCTAAACCAGGAAACTGACATTTGTACAGTGTGTGAGGGTACTTCAATGTCATTTTATAGCCAAGATTCAGGAAATTATCACCACTATCAAAAAAGAAAATCATTCTATTATTAAAAAGCTCTGCCATCAGGCATGATTGGCACATCTGTAATCCCAGTGGCTGGGTAAGATGAAGCAGGAGGATTACAAGTTCAAAGCCAGCCTCAGCAATTTAGTGAGGACCTAAGGTACTTAGGGAGACCCTGTCTCAAAATACAAATTAAAATGGGCTGGGAATGTGGCTTAGTGATTAAGTGTCCCTGAGTTCAATCTCTGATATCAAAAGAACAAAATATTCTCTCTCATGCTACCCATTTACATTCTCACCTATCCTTATTTCCACTAACATCCCTAACCATTGGCAACTATTCATTTTATCCTTTATTATAGTTTTGTTATATGAATAAATTATACAATATCTCAATTTGTTGAAATTGGCTTTTTTCTCTTATTAGTATGTCCTTGATATATATCTAAGTTTGTGCGTGTGTTTGTGTGTGTATGTAATAGATATATGGTATTATATGGTATGAAGGTATCATAGTTTATTCACTTAGAGGACATTTTGATTGTTCCAGTTTTTCACTGTTACAGATAACTATATACTAAATATTTATATGTTGAAGATCTAAAGTCCTACAAGATAAGGACAACACTTAAAAATAATGTTATATTTTTAAAGTTTTTGATAACTGGATAGATTGTAATTTCTTTTGCCACAGAGAAGAAAACATGGGCAAATATGTGAGATTATGCTTGTGTTAATTCATTTCACTATAGTAGCCATTTATCTATATCTTCTATATTTATTTCTATCTGTATGTGTGCACTTAAAATTGAATGGTCTTAATTTAAAAAGCAATACAATAAGAAAGGGGTAGACCAAAAAAATTATCTGGAAACACTGTAAGTCTGTATTTTAAAAAATAAAATAACAAATTACTTTCTCACACTTATTTAAATGGATCATAGAACTAAGTGTAAGAGCTAAAATTATAAAACATCTAAGAAATCCATGAGAATATTTTCATGACTATAAATTAAGCAAAAAGTTATCAGATATGACACCAAATCATGTAAATGAATAAAACTACCAATTGGTATTAAGAACAAAATTGATACATTAGACTTAATCAAATCAAAACTTTTGCTATCCAAAAGTCACCAGGTTAAAAATGAAAACATAAGCCAGGAAGAAAATATTTGCAAGTGAGATATATTATAAAGAACTTACATTTAGAATATATAAAGAACCTATTCAAAAAATGCATTCAATAATAATAAAACAGATAAAGAGCTCTATCATCAATGGAAATGTGCCAAAACTGACTTTCAGTGATATGTATTTATCACTAGATAAATATATTTTTTTTGAATTAGTAAAATAAGTTTTAAACAATAGTCTGTATATTTGCAGAAGTTATTGGATTATAGATTTGGAGTATGCAAATTTTTTGATATGGAAGTAATACTGAAATAAGCCTGTTTAAAGAACCCATGCATTTTAGAGACAGTTTTCTATGACTTTTGCTACATATCTCTTCATAATTTCTCTTTCTCTCCTTCCCTCTCTGCCTCCAATCCTTCTGGGTGTCTGTCTTTGTTTCTATACTTGATTTTTCATAGGCCCATTCTGTGAGGAGCTAATGAAATCTCCTATTTCTCATTCTTGTTCGGACTGCTCTGCTTACATCTGTGAATGCTCAGAAGGATTTTTTAGTCAAAGTTGTGAAACTGATGTCAATGAGTGTTCCTCGGCAGCATGTCAGAATGGCGCTGGCTTTGTCAATATACCAAGTGTAAATCCGAATGTAGGAAACGGTTTACAAGAAAATCACTACCAAGCAATTTGAAAAGTACATATGAAGTTCTCATTAAAGTATCATTTTAAAACACAGGAAAGCCAAAAAATCTGCTTGTTCACTTTGCTTTTTCCTATTTATATAGAAACCCCAATTTTAAAACACTACTCAGTCTCATTTGTGCTCCTCTATATGTGTTCTTGCTCAGGACCCATGTAATTCTACACATTTTCAATTTTAGTTATTGCTTTTTAATTTTTTCGGTATCTTTTGATTACTTGATATTATTACACCTTAACATAACATTTAAATAAAGTAGACAAATTGTTAACCATTCACACAGACCACTTCCTTCATTGTACTACTACTCCTATTTGTCATTTTTAAAAATAATGATAGGTAATGTTTATTGAACTTCTGTGTCATTAACTCTGCTCAGCTCTTTGCATGTGTTAGCTTATTTAATCACCACATAACTTCTCCCCTGCAACTGTTCCAAAAGTCAACATTTCAGACTCTGTGTTTGGTCTCAGAATCACTTCTTAACTAGCCATTATACTACTGTCTTCAGCATATGATGTGGTAGACTACCCTTGTCAGCTCTTAGAGTCACTTTGCAGAGAGACAAAATCCACCTTGATTTCATTTTAGTTCATGGCAAGCCTTGTGCATCTTTTTTATTTATGTATTTTTTTGTTGTTGTTGTTTTAGAGACTGCATTTTGATTCATTGTACATGAATGGGGTATATCAGTGAAATAAGTCAATCCCAAAAAACCAAAGGCTGAATATTATGACTAGTGTCCATAGGCCACAGATGACAATAATAGATAAGTCAATCAATTTTAGCTTTACTTTTGTTTTTAACTAACCATGGATGAATAGATTTATTATGTTACAATCCTCTAAGAGTAATCACATCAAAGTTTGGTGACTTAAGACAATTATATCATTATTATCTCTTATAGTTCTGCAAGTTGATATGTCTCAGCTAGGAGGTTATTGGTCATAGTTTCTCATGAAGCTGCAGTCAAAAAGTATCCTGAAAGATTGGTTGTTCACCTGTTTGGAGGTTTATATTAGCTTTTAGTTGGGGCTAACAGCCATAATCCTAACCAAGACTTCTTCTCCACATCTGGGGTTCCATAGAGCATGGTGACTGGGTTCCAAGTGAGCACCCCAGGCACATAAATGGAGCTGTGGGGCCTTTATAGTCACATAACACCACTTTTTAAAAGTTACAGTCTTACTTTCAAAGCAGAGGTGAATAGCCTCCAAATCTCACAGAGGCGTGTTGATTTCATCTAGCAGGAGGAGAGTGTGATTGGGGAGATATGTGGCATGTTGGAAAAGAGAATCTTCCATGTTGCTGCACAGAGAACAACTTCTACATGTTTTCTATAACAATTTTCATTTCTTTCCAGGTAAGCAGTCTTTCAAATATCCAAAACCTTTGTAAAAAAAAATGTTTAATCTTTCTTAGGATGTTGTGTGTATATCATCACTAACATATATAGGCAAGCTTTGCAAGATAAATGAAACATCACAGAATTCATTTTCCTGGAAGAGTAATGTTGAATGTATTAAATGTGAGGAAGACTACCAATACAGGTATAATTACTTTTCTGTTCATTTTTAATGCAAAATTTAAGAATATCAAGTCATGTGGACAAAGTAACATAATTTTCTGATTTTACTTTTAATTAATGACTTATAATGATTTAATATTAGAGTAAAATATTTGCATATTCTATGCTAATTTTGATGTTGATTTAAAAAAGTATTTAAGAAAGTCTTAAAAATAAATTTGGCAAGCAGTTATAGATTTTATAATGGAAGTTTTAAGATAAGTGAAAAATTTGAAGAAGAACTGTGAGTCCCCACCATACTATTTTTATTATACACATATGGTGTTAATATTTGAATGACTAACCATCTCTTCCTGTAATTCACAAACTTCAGTTGATCATTCTTAGTTAAGGCCTAGTCAGACTTTTAGGTGTTAGTACTTTTTTAAATAGAAATTTGCTAAAACTTACTCATTTGTAAATGAGAGAAGTGACCTAGATATCTGAGCATATAATTTTAGTTTATTTTAAATAGCTTTATAGGTATTTTCTCACACCATTAAGAAATACAATTTGTACTGTTCACACTTGCTTGAAGATAGTTCTGTTGGGATTTATTAAAGAACAGTAAATAGCCTTACAAATTTAGAGTATTTATAAAATCAAAAGATTAAAAGATGGGGTGTACGGTAGTATCACATACACCAAAAAGAAGCATCATAGATATATAATATGCAGTACTTTCATTAGTTTTAAAGCAAAATTTCCAAAAATAAATAAATAAATAAATTGTTTAAAAGTGACTTTTCAAAAGCAGATAAAGAGAAGAAACTTCATCATCATATCAAGATCTTGGTTCGTCCAATCCGTCCAACAAATTTGCACATGTATTGGCGTGTTCTATTAACATACCAATAAATCCACTCAGTATCCTTTTTAAAATAGTGACTTTTTAATTTACTTTTTTCAGTTCTTTGCCTAATAGTGCTAGCATATTTGTGAATCTACTTAGGAAAGTAATCAGCTTTAAAAACTATGGCTAACACTATGCTAATATGGGTAAATATGCATTCTAGTATAATTATTGGTTTTATTATTTTAAAATAGAGAGTTGATTTTATTGACCCTTATTAACATTATTATGACTGTCTATAAGGCAACTTTGTTTTAAAATTAAAAATCAAGAGAAAAACTTGATAACAAGAGGCATGGTTATCATCCCTCAGTTTATTGCTCTGTTTTCAATTTATGGATTAAATTGATTAAATTATGGTTATGAACTGTCCCCCTTTATCTCTGAAAATAGTTTTTCTTGAAATTTATTTTACATTAATAGCTCTACTTCAGATTTCTCATGCTTATTTTCCCCTTCTTTTGCTTTTAACCTATTGGTGTATTGATATTTAAAATGTGATTTATGGTATAAAGCATATAGTTATAGCTTGCTTTTTACCCATGTTTAGCATTTATGTATATGGATATATGTATAAATATATGTATATATTTATATATAAATTATACATAAATATATACAAATATATATAAGTATATATATAAAACTATATACTCAAGTATTCCATCATGGTTTTAATGTGAAATTCCCTAACAACAAATAATGCTGGGTATTTTTTCATATGCTTATTTGCCATTTGATTATCTTTTGCAATAAAACACAGGTCTATGTGTTTTGTTAATTTTTAATTGCATTATTTGCTGATTGTTGAGTTTTTAAGTCTTTGTATATTTTGCAAAACAAGTATGTGTTAGGGGTTGCTGGCTCAGTTGTGGCTTGCTGGTAGCTCCCAGAAAAAATGCTCCGCAGATAGGAGATCTCATGCAAAAGACTTTATTTATGGGGATGGATAAGGTCCACTTGGGGTGGAAAAAAGAAAAAAGAAGAAGAAATGGCGTAGGTCTTCTCCCAGATATTGGAATTTCGTGGGCTTGGAGGAACCAATCGTGGTGGAGAATTCTTGCAGACTGACTGATGGACCAATAACATGTTAGGGCGTAACTGGGAGGTAGGAAAATGAGGGCAGGGTAAGCCAGAAATTCCTCTAACGTAAGAGGCGGGCAGAATGCATACTGACAGGTGGTGGGGAAGCCGGAAATTCCTGTAACGGAAGAGATGGGCGGAGCGCAGATTGACAAGTGGTTGGGAGGCGGGAAATTCCTGTAACAGGAGAGAAGGGTGGCTTTATACCTTACAGTATGTGTATTGCATTTGTTAAATAATTATAATGATAATAATAAAAATGGGAAAATAAATTTTAAAATAATGTAATTTGATCTGAAATATTTTGTTAATGTGTTTTAGTAGGGATTCTATAGAAATTCAAATTTGGTTTTACAAATTTGAAAGGAAGAAATATATTAAGTAGGTTAGTTATGAAAACTTATAAGAATGATATGAGTTCTTATCTGTATTTCGATTGTCCATATTCTTTAAGAATTTGGAGTACATCTGGACATGTCAGCTTAATTGAAAACATTGGCCCCTTCTTAAATAATTCTCCTGGTTAAGAGAAGAGGCAAAATATGGAAAGTGACAGGAAAGAACAAAATTGATACAAGGTAGAAGTAACATGTAGTCTACTTTGAATTATAAATGAAATGAAAAGCTTCAGAAATCAATAAGAATGTGTAAAAATTTGGGACACAAATGCAGAATTTCCAACTCCTAACCTTCTATCCCCAAGTTTATCAATGACAGTCCAAATATTGTTAACTCTGACTTGGGTGAAGCAAAGGGATTGTAATTAATACAAATTTTAAAAGTATGAGGATGAAATAATAACAGAAAATTAGTCTTGATATGTATTTTTCTTTTTTCATAGAAGATAAACAAGATCAGTGGAAACCATCAGAAAAAATTAAAACCATTGACTTAAGTGATTTTCCATTAAGAATTTATCAGTATGTTGCTAGCTTAGAAGCTGTGTTTTTCTAGATCAGTGATTAAACTTTTAACTAAATTAGAACTTCCTGGATTGTTGGTTAGAAAACACAAATCCTTGTTCTTATTCCTAATGTTTCTAATTCAGGCAGTCTGGGGTGGGGATTTTAAAGGTGCACTTCTACCAAACTCTCAAGAGATGCTGGTGCTGCTGATCTAGAGATCACACTTAGGAATTGCTGGTTAACATAAGCTGAACACCAACAGCATCAGTACAGAATATCTTTTTACATATTTTACATTAGATTACCTCCTTTAGAAGGACATTGAAACAGCAGGTTTGAAACATTATTTGGTACTAGTAATGCAAAGCACTGCTGTCAGAAAGGTACTAGTAATGCAAAGCACTGCTGTCAGAAAGGTACTAGTAATGCAAAGCACTGCTGTCAGAAAGGAGTTAATTTCCACTTGTGAGTGCAAACCAGTAATTCTCTTACCACCTAAATGACCAAAAGCTCCAGGGGTCTATGGATGCTTAACATACAATTTCATTTTTATGAGCAGTAAGTAAGAGTGGAAAAATCATCAAGAATGGCATTGCTGGGAGCAGCCGGCACACAAGAGAAATCTGATAGAAAAGGAAAAGGAGCAACCAAGGTCTATAGGCATTGTATAGGTGAAACACAAATTTGGTGATTTCCAGAAAACATGAAAGTATGTCTTAGTTAGTGTTATCAATACTTTGAATAATAGTTTGAAAATAAAATGGAGTTTGTGAGTTATAGTAATTACAGAAAATGAAACAAATGATGTAAAAGAATTTTCCTAATATACAAAGTAAATCAGCTATGATTCTGCCAGATAGTTCTCTCATTTATAGCAGCATAGGAGAGTTGAATTTAAGACTAATGATCATGGGAAGGACCAACAGAAACCAGCAGCAAACGTTTAATCACTCTGGACTTAGAAATAACCTGGAGCTCTTTTCCTTTCCTTTTCCAAAGGGGCAAGCTAAGAGTACAATTACTAGGAACCAAAGGAAGAATTATATCTGTAGAATAAAACATTTTAACATGAACTATGAACTCATACATATGCTCACAATTATGAGTAAGGTACAGTCTGGCAGTGAGGAAGTGAAGGGAAAAAACACTTGCGCTTTCTGACCTTTCTCTGGTGTTACATTTAATAATGTCTCATTACAACCACTGGTCGGCATCTTGAAACACAGTGCAGATAGAGGGGAAGAGGATAAAGCATCTGAAAAAGACTACACTGTACCCAAATCAAAGAAAAGTGATTGATAAGTATTCCAAAATATAAAACTCTAGAGAGGATTATGCTAAGGGGTGAAGGAGAAATCAATGATGTGGAAGGAGTGAAACATGGAACAGATGTTCTTTGAAACTATGATGGGTTGCATGTTCATGTGTTGCATGCTGGCACCTGAGAAGCAGAATTGTAGATGTATCCTCTAAGAGGTAGCTGTTCATCTTAATAAAATTGTAATATGATATGAGAAGCTGTCCTTCCAGTTCTTTGGTTCTCAAACATACAAGTACCCAGAAACCACACAAGCTTGTGACCAGAAGACAGGCGCACACTTGAGTCAGAATTGGCTGATTTATAAGGTCACTCCTACTGAATATTATGAAGTAGAAACTCTCAGTTATTTCCAGCACCAACAGTTCACAGAGAAATGGGAAAATAAGAATTAGAAAATTCCTCCTTCTAGTTTCTGCCAGCTTTCTTTTCTAACTACAAAAGTGAAAAAAAAAAGCTATAAAATATTTTAAAACTATTAAAATAATGCTAGACTATCTCTAAATATGTGACTAAGTCTAATCAGAGGAAAGTGAAAATTGATCTTTGCAATTGGAAATAATAGTTTTTTAAGTGTTCTCAGCCACACACAAAAATGGTAATTGTGTTAGGATGATTGTGATGATTATTCAATATATGTATACACACACACACACATGTTGTACATATTTTTTTTCTTTTACTATTGGGGTTTGAACTCAGGGGCTTGCACATGCTAGGCAAACACTTTACCACTGAGCTACATTCCCAGCCCTACATCTTAAATTTATGCAAATTTGTTTGTCAATTTTTCATTCATAAAACTGGAGAAAAGAAATAAGTAAGATGGTGATTTTTTTTAGAGAAAGATATATTGAGTGAGATGTTAAATGTTACAGAATTTGAATTAGGAGGAAAGCTCAGAAGGGTTTCTTATGGCTGCAAAAAGGAGTAGGTAAGTATAGCAGGGTTTGAGAGCATAATTTTTAAATAATTGAGGTGTTAAGGAGGAAGATGGAATCAATTCCTGGAGACCACAGTGAGGAAAAAATTGGGACACCTGCATAATACCCAGATCCTGAGATGGAATGTTGAAGGAGAGAAGTCACCACTTGAGATAGTACAAAGGAATGAGAGTTCTAAAAGGAGATGAGACATATGCAGTTCTGTTTTGAGGAAAAGAGCCTCATCATGAGAAGTGACCTGGGAAATTCTGGGCTCTTGGGGTTTCTGAGGTAAAAGGCAATAAGAGGTTAATTTTGATGGCCTTGAAAGTAGATCATACTGGGGCAACTGGACATGTGGGCATGAAATTAGCCATATGAGTCTGCTCAGGAGCTCAAAGGGCTCAAGAAATAGTCTTTTGGAATCCCTCTAAAGGCAACACTAAAGATGCAGGACTTGGCGCCCCACCAGATTTAGGCAGATGACTGGGGTTCCAAGATACTGAAAGACCCAGCTCCAGTGAATTTTTGAAGGGTCAGTGGTCACCTCTTGGATGGAGGGCAGGGGTGTGTGGGAAGCCTCCTTATTTAGCAGAATCAGACTAGGTTGAGCCATGTGAGGCAGAGGCGTGGCTTCTAGGAACTGTCCGGAAGCATGTGGTGTGGCACTGCGTGAGAGTGGTTCCCTGTCTCCTTTTGGAATTTTCCCCTAAGAGGATGGCTTCCCTAATTCCACCCTATCCTGTCCATCACAGAAGAAGCTCCTCCTGGTCCTTGCCCCCTTTTACCTGCATATTATAAATAAAGGAGTGTTGGGCGATTCTGTTGTTATAAAGAGGTCAGAGCTGGTATGGCCGACCATCACACCCGCTCTCACAAAAAGAGTATTGGTGTTGGGGTCTTTAGCCCCCTTGCTCTTCTCCACCAGGGACAAGGGAAGGGAGCCCTCCCCAACAAGGCCAGACCGGGAAAGGTAGGGCCAACTGACCTCCCGCACCCAGCCCTCCGGGCGGAGGACAATCAAATGCGTCAGGGAGACCAGTCACAGCAGGAACTCGTTTATTGAAGAAATGACACAGCTTTTATGTAGGGTGGGGGCTAGGTGGGAACCAATCAGTTTAAAGACAGCAAGGCATGGGGAGTGTTCACGCAGGTGAGAGTCCCATAGGACTATATGGCGAACACGAGCTGATCACGTTGGTGGAACTGCTGTTAACCAATCCCTGACAGTGGTCCGATTTATCATCATTAACTTTTGAAACTGCCTTTGTGACCTTGATTTTGCTCACTCTCCAGGGAGCAAGGAGTCAGCCTGAGTTAGTTAATGTGTCATTAGTCCCAACATATTGACTCTTGTGTATTTATTGAGTAGATAAGTTTTTTGGGTAATAGATAGAAAAACCTCCAATATCTTCCTCGGGTAAGCAACCCTTTTCTCCTCTATGCGGACAATGGCAGAGAGGACCCAAAAGGGGTGGTGGAGAAAGGGAATTGTGCCCTGACATAGAAAGTTCTGAGTTCTCCAAATACACTAGAACAAGCTATGCATGTGCCCCAAAATTATAGATCAGTTTTGAAGACTATCATGAGCCACAGTACTGACACTGCCATTTGTTAACCAAATACATACAATTACTTAATCTAATATCTACTGAATGAGTTGAATCTACTATCATCTGTGTCTCAATATGATCACATTCTGAATATTTAGAATGTAATGAGCAAATGTGAATCAAGAAATAAATTTTAATATAACCTACTGGTATTTTACTCATTCAAAATAATTTTTTTCAAATTTGAAAAACAGTATTACAATTTCAGAAATAATTCATTTAAAAATCTAGATAAGCTAGATATTAGAAAAATAAATACTATGGTTTTAAAAATCAGAAATATTGTGATAAACAGATTTTGGTTTTCTAAGCTTTTTATTTTCTTCACTGAAATTCTGCCACATTTTATGGGAAAATGATGTTTCAATTTATTTTCTCAGCTTGGTTTTATTTCTGTTTCCTATTCACTGAATGGCAATTTTTAAAGCTTGCACTGCTTGTCAAATCAATATATTAATATCCTTTCCCCCCTTTCAAGTGAGTTTTATAATTTCATTAAGCTGTGATAAGTCTCACCATGTCAGCCATGAATAGAGTTAGAGTTTTGAGCTTCTGTCACAAGTAAAGTTAATTAAGCATGCACTGCGACTGAAATGGAACACTGCATCCACAGAAATGCATGGGTCAACATATTTCCTTTCAATACGATAAAGCTATATTTTCACATAGATTTTGCAAGATACTTTTTAAAATAGCAGTAGTGTGTTTGGATCAGAAATTTATTCATTAATGGAATGCTTCAACTTGGACACTCAGTAACTCAACTAACAGGAAACCTCAAAGTTTTGAAGTTAATTATTTCAAAAGCTGGGCTGCTGCAACTTGTTGCCTAAAACCAATAAGTTATAGTTATATTCATTTTTCTTGTGAATAAATAAACATAAAATTTAACAGGACAAAATTTGCTAAAGTTTAAGAATAGTTTTTTAACCGAAGATTTTACTTATAGACTAAATTATGGTTAAAATATCTAGAACATTGTTAATATTTCTTTAGCAAGAGTAGGTATTGCTATTATTAATGTAATTTTTATTTTCAGAGACTATTACAGAAGACAGAGGTTATCCTTTTATTTAATTGCCTAAGTGCCTGGAAATGTCAATTTTCCCCTGAATAATAAATAATGAAACATGAATGAAGTTAGTATGGACATGTCTGTAAGTTGGAACAGGTTGACCACTGTGGCATTTCAAAGTCTTCCAAGTTATATTTGATCAAAGGGATTTTAGCTCTAAAATACTCTGTAGAATCTCTAACACTTCGTAAAATTGAAACTCTCCCACTGTGCCCTCTGGATCACATTTTGTTAGCAGTAAATTCTCTAGAATCTACATTATCTCTCCTACACCAATCTTTCTTGTGCTAACTGAAATCAGGGGACGTGTTCTCCTGTAGACTGCTTAGGTGTTCACTGTTCACATTTCTACAACCTGTGTACCACAGGAGAGGATTTAAAAATAGATAGCCTTGTCACTTATTTTCCTCCTGAAAGACCTTGGCCATTTTAACACAGACATCATTTATACCTTCCTTGCTCCAATTCTTTGTCTGACCTTCTCCCTTGCTCCTTTCTAAGTGTTTTTCTTCTGATCAACTTACACTAAAGGTTTTAGCACCCAGTTGACCTGTTATTGTTTTTATCTCCATTGTGCATATGTCTTGAGTGAGTTCACTTCCCACCTTGGAAATCTACCCACCTTGGTTGTTTGAGTCCTTTGGCAAATATTTTACAAATTTAGTCCTCTTGCTCACCTCAGTCCATCTCCTATGGTCATAATCTGTAATTATACACCCTGTGATGTCTTAATTTAAAGGTTTCCATTGTCTGGTCACAAATTCGTGTATTTCAATCTTACTCATAAATTTTAAGGCAGAAAATTTGCAATCTGTTCAACAACCAACAAATTGAATGACAGCAGTAGCCCTTTGTCTTTCATATAGTGCATATCCTCATTTTCCTTTTAAAAGCAAACTTACACATCCACTCTCAAATTCCTTCTCTGCCTTTTTTTTTTTAAAGAGTCTAACAAACTGAAAACACCAAACCTGTTTAATTCTCCATCCTATTAGGTAAATTTTCATATACCTAATATAGTCTCTCAAGCAATATATTGTAAATTAATGGTTGATTTTCAAGCCCTAAACAAAGCTGCTTGTCTGCCAGTGTTCTTTTAAAATGTGTTTATCTTTGTCATTCTTTCAAGTTTCCCCACAAATATATACCAAGGATATGAATACTTTTATCATTATAAAAATAATATTTTTGTTCAAGACACCATGAACTTTCATTTGGAGATGTTCCATATCCTCCAACTTGACTTCCTTGTTTTGTCTCCTCATTGAAGCATGTATGGAATAAAAGTCTTATTGAGAAAGAATATTTTGGGTGAGATCTGATCAAGGTGAGGGAACATGGTGCTCTCTAGAATAAGAGTGATGGTGGCAGAGAGAGAGATTACTCAAAGCCAAATCCCCAGCCTATTCTGGCCATGCTAATGAGTTCTATGGAATAACTGGTCTGGAGAATGCAAGGGGAGGTAGAAGACATGAGAACAGAAGGGATCCTAGAAATAGAGGCAGTCAAAACATGCAAACTATTTTAATATTTTGACCTTAAGTAAAATGGGGAGTAATGCAGGACTGTTGGCAAATTAATTACAATATTTAGATTTTATTTTAAAATTATAATTTGACTGTGTTTTGAAAAGAAATTGTAGAGAGGCAAGGGAAGTTACAGAGACATGTTAGGAAGTTAGAAGAGAGTGTTAGTAGTAGAAGAGAGTGGCTTACACTAGTATTGGAGAGAGGACGTGGTAAGAAATGTTTGGATTATGGATATACTTTTTAAGATGAAAATAAATAGGATGTTCATATATACCTCATTGAGAGGAAAGAGAGGGGGAAAGAGAAAAAAAGAGAAAGAGAGAATAGATACAATGGTTATGTAGTTATTGACCTGAGGAACTGGAAGATTGTTACCATCATCTTACATAAAGAAAGCTACAGTTTAAATAAAAGTAAAATGGTTTGTTTCCTTGTCTTTTTTTTTTTTTTTTTTTGCCACACAAAGGGTGTAATTGTTTCAAAATTATGTCACTCTCCTGCCATTACCATTCAGTGGGTTTTTATAACATTTAAACAAATCCTGAATATTTAAAATGCTCCCAAGGTGAGTCATCTTTTCTCCTGCCCATCTCTCCACCATCATTCCTTACCATGGTCTCTGATTACTCCAGTATTGCCACTTTGGTCTTTGAGATGTTTCTATTCCTCAAGCGTCTCCTTCAAGCCTGTGTATTTGCTGGTCTCCATCATTTTCCCAGAAATCAGAGTAGCTCAACATTCACTTCATTCATGACTATGCTCAAATATCATCTCCTTAAAGATGTCTTTGCTGCCAATTCTGACATTCTTAAAATAGCTCATTCCAGTTACTGTCTTCACTATTAGCTAGCTTTATTTATTCATTTTATGGCATCTATTGCTGTCATATTTTATGCATCTATAATTTTCATCCCCTGTCCCATAAGATAATGTAAATTAAGACAGATAATTTGTTGTTTGAAGAATTCCCATAATGTCTCTGTATATTCAAAGTTCAGTGTATGTCATGCTGATTTTAATTACCACCCACAGAGGTTTTTGTCCAGTAAGGTTATTTTAATATTTAAAGAACTCTGTGTCTCAAGATCCACATAGTGACCTACTTGTTCAGTTTAAGCCCAAAAGATAAATTGATACAATGAGGAAGCCTGCAAGTCTAGAAGTTTGTCTTTGCCCATACAAGCAATAGTAAGTAAGCATGTAGTAGTACAGAAAAGCTATATTGTAAGAATAAGTCTTTATTTACTTCACAGGCTTTTTTCCAAGAAGTGGAATAGGTACATGACACTGTTGAAATTGATACAAGTAACTCTGCCTTAGAATCTCCATCTCTACACGATGAAACTAAAACAGACAAAAGTGAACTGCAGTGCTTTATTTGAGACAAAAAATTGCAACACACATATTCGAAAGGTTCAGGCCCTGAAAAAAAAAAAAAAGTACCAAAACCCCCTCTGAGTTTTCAAACAAGTGATAGGAGTATTTCAAGATAACAGAAGCACAGAAAACCATTTGGAGTTAGTTTATAACTATCTCCTTTTCATTTCCTATAATAGTGTAGTTTGAAAGAACTATTTCAGCAACTAGAAATCTGTAAGCAAGAATGTGCTTCCAATTCAAGGCTGACACTATTGCATACTGTTTTTCAAGATAGTTGTTTAAACAGTAATTTTCAATTTTTATTTTTTGATTTATGGGGTATTAACTTTATTATTTTGGTACATTAATTTTCCACCAACATTACTAGTTAATTACCACACATTTGATTTTTTATTTTATGAAATTCATGGATTTTTTTGATATTTTAAAAAGCACCTTTTATAAACTTATTTAGAATACAGTAAATTTTTAGTTTCATGGATTTACCTTTATGAATTCTCTAACTTTAAAAAAAATTTGTTATTTCTGTATTACAAGAAATATTTACAAAAGTTCTGGTGATGGAATTTTGTTTTGGTACTGTTGTAACTACAGTGTTAATGGCTGTGTCCCTAATGAAGGCCAATACGTCTCATCAAAATTAGTAATGTGAATTCCATAAGTCATTGAGCAAAGTGGAATATTTTGCTCAAAAACATGTTAAGTTGCAGAAGCAGCAGAGTCATCAGCATTAGCTTATTTCATTTGTTTGCATGATCAGCATCCTAAGGAGAATTCTCCTGGTGTATATGTAAGAAAGTAGCTTTTTACAGTTAACACTAACTTGCCCTGGTTCCCAGGGTGCACGAAAAAAACCCTGTGTCCATGAGAGAAACCTAGTGTCCTTCAATATAATCTATATCTAGACTTTCTGTTTTTTGGCACAGTCTTCTTCTCTTTGTTTCCTTAACGTAGCTAGAATTTTGGGAACAGAAAAGAGGCATTCAAAGACATGGCGTCTTACCATCCCCCTTTTCTTAAGGAACAATATAATAATCATTTATGTTTCTCTTACATTCCAGCCTCACAAAAGTTTTACATAGAAATATAAGTTGAATATTCTAGCAACTTCTGAAAGGTATTTCTTTCCTCTTTCCCCTTATTTAAAACAATTGATCTTCTTGACTAATCTGTCTGCTGAATATTTTGAACAGCTGAAATGTATTTGTTCTTACTTTTTTTTACCGTCTCAACAGGAGCAATGCATGCAGATTTTTCTTGCCTTTTGAGCTAGGCAAACATTGTTAAAACAGCATAACACCAAGAGGATAACCAGAAAATAGTGGATACTTTATCAATATAAATATTTGATAAGGTAAGACGTATAGGTCAAAATAAGCCCCAAGTAAGTGTTCTTCTCCTCTCTCAAGAAGAATCAACTACAGAGAAGGGAGGATAGTGTCATATAAAGCAAAAGAGAGACTGGGTCCAAGACAGAAGAGAACAGGTTGTACAGCTACTTGAACTTTGTTGTACCAATTTTCCTTCCCTTTGCCAAATGATGACTCACTTAGAACAGTGCTGGGAGATATGGGACTTGATAAGGTAGCAAAGACAAATAACCCATACAAGAGAAGACTTAGACTGTAGCAAGGAAATGAGTCAAAACAAAATGAATAGAACTGGAAGGTACTACAGTCTTTGGACTGGGTAATTTAAATAAGAAAACTAATAAAAGTGCAAACAGATTGAAGAGGAGTACACACATACACTACATATCAAGAATACATTGAAAACCCCAGGTTTTTATTAAAACAATTTATTTGAAATTTTGAGGAGAAATACTTCATATTACAGGTATCTAGAATATTTCAAAGGGAGAATTATTTTAAAATAGGTAAAAGAATAATGAAATGAAGAACTGCTTTTACCTTCCTGTGAATGGGTGACTCCCACCCTAATTATGATCTTAAGAAATAATAAGCTTCCCATGGCAAACTTTGGAAAGCTAGGAAGTGCTTCCTATTGACCTTAAATTGTTTGACTTTTCTCTTAAAATATTCTACACCCAATCATCTATTTTCTGTCTTCTCTCACTAAATGATAACCTCAATGAGGGAAAGGAATTTGTTCACTAAAATGTACACCATGCCTGGAAAAGCAAATACCTATTTATGAGGTCAAGAATTATTCATTGAATGAATGAACAATGACAGAGAAAGCTGTGTATGGAGGAAGATATTAAGGAGACCCAACATGTGCATAACAGCAGCTCTAGAAAAAGAAAATAATATAAAGAAGGAAAAATTAAGGAAGTAGAACACTAGCAGATCAAGAAGGTATAAAAACAACAATTAATCAAGTAGAATGTTTCCTTGACCTACAGAAAGAACTGTGTCTACATACTAAAAGGGCTCTCCATGCAAGTCAAATTGACAATAAAGTCACAAGAGCAAAATCTATCAAACTTCAAGGCAGCAAAGACAAGTTACCTACAAAGAAAAAGTGGTTAGAAGAAAAAGTAGGGTGGAATCACATGGTTTATTTGTAATCTAGGTCAGGTAAAGACTCTCCAATAGTATTGATAACCCTAGACAAAGTGGAAAGCAGCTCTAGATTACCAAAAAAAATCCTGCTCTCTGCAAATCTTACACTTGACTAATATGTATTGGATGATGAGGGAAAGATTTATGTGTGTGCCAAATATCAGACAACCTATTTCCAAACAGTTTGTCTGAAAACAATAATAATCAGACAGTCCTTTTTACCAGATGCTCCAGAATAGAAATCTCAAATAGGGAAATATGAAGGACAAAAAGTAAAATGTTGTGAAAAATTAAAATTGAAATGTGCAAGTGTGTGTGTGTTTGTATATGTACACACACACATATGCCACACAGGCAAATCTAAACAGAATATCTGAATACATAAATAAAATTAGTTATGAATTAGGGATCCTGAAACAGATGGGACATTCCATGAAAAAATTTATAGTTAATATTATAATCTAAAACTAATAGAAATAAATTATTAAGACAAGACTCCCAGAATTTAGACTATGAAGGAAGCAGAAATTCTAAGGGAGAAATTTAAGTGTACATATGAGAAGATAATGCATGCTTATTAGGAAAAGGATTAACAGTTCTTCTGCAAAATAAATAAATATGTGGGTTTTTGTTTTTGTTTTTCAGTGCTGAGGTCGAACCCAGGACCTTGCATATAAGACAAAACCACTGTACTACTGACTATAGTTTTTTCTGTTTGTTTGTTTTGTTTTATTTTGACAAAGGGTCTGGCTAAGTTGCCTGGGCTGCCCACACACTTGCAATCCTCCTGCCTCAGCTTCAAGAGTAGCTGGGATTAATGGGGTGTGACTCCACAACCAGCTTCTAAAAATGTTATTGTTTATGCATCAGGGAAAGTGAAGTTTATTATTAATCATGTGAATTTAAGGAAAGAAGCTTTCTGGATTATGAAGAGAAAAACAAAATAAATAACAAACTTAAGCCAGAGGAAAAGAAACTATGTAAAAACTATGAAATGAAAATATTGAGTATTAAAAATGATGAAACACTACTTGACATGTTATAGTTTTTCTTCTTGTTCATAAAAAGTCATCAAAGCTTCATCATCTTGTTTATTTCACCTCCTGAATATGTCATTATTTGTTTATTTTTCTTCTTTATACTGCAATGAAGTATATCCTATTTACCTGTACTACCACAGTAGCCCCTTGATCAGCCTCCAGACTGATCATTATCCAACCAATTAATGTAATGAATACAGGCACAGTACTCTACATTTTCATTTTCTAATGACTTTAATCACACTTTGAGATGAAATCCACAAATCCAGAATTTGTATATTGTATAAGTGAGGATTCAGCAGTTAGTTGTTTAGTATTGATAGATATTTACATATTTTAATGGAAGCAAATATACCTCCTAAACCATTTAACCACAATCATGACAATTTGCATTTATACCTATAAGGGATATATGTTATGCTGGTGTTTACATGAAGAAGGAGTTGGAATGATGGAAAGAAAGAAGAAGCAAAGAAATGGAAGAAGAGAAGAAGGGAAAAAAGGGAGGGCAGGAGGGAGGAGAAAGAAGGAGGTGAAGTAATGAACACAGGGAGGCAGGAAGAAGGGAAGAAAGGAAACAAAGACAAGGAAATGACTCTTGGAAATCCTGAACTAAAGTCTCTCTCAAAAAAGAGGATCTCAAGGGTAGATATTAGTACTATTACTTGGACTCATTCATTGAGGTCATAATTGCAAAGTAAACCAAACCATGTAAAAATGTAGAACTCTACCTTGGAATTTCCAAAAGGCCCAGGTCTCCATAGGTTCTCTTAATCCACTTTTATCTCAAAAATTTCTTGTCTTAAATCATCTAGCTCAATTAAAATTTTCATTACCATTAAGTCATCTCTGTATTTATTATTTCATTATGTAATCCTCTACCTTATGTTTTGTAAAAATCATATACTTTTAACTGGTTTGGCCAATACTGATTCTATTTGAAATTTATCTTTTCTTCTATGCATTTTCTCTTCATAATATCTTTCAACTTTACTATTCTAAAGTGAAATTTTTATTTACACTTATGTAAGAGAATGTCTCGAAAGTACCTATGCCATTCTAGAGGATCCTCTTATGTTCTTGTTTGCTTTATCTGCTTTGCATTCTCAAATGCAAAGAATCCTATTCAAGTCTTCTCTTATCTTGAAAGCAGGCTGAGCTGATTTTCTTGTGCATGAGACTGGTGAGCTCATCTGAGATTGTAAGCTATCAGTAGACGTATATATATAATGGGGTGGTGTTATGTAAGTTATATAAGTTTCAGGTGTTGCCTGAACCTTAACAGGGAGATTTCCTGTGTGTAAGTATATGTGTGCTATTTCTGCCTTTGGGTTAGATCTCCCTGAGTCACATGCAAGACAATGATTGGGAGCCTCCTTCCCAGTGCATTATGAGAGGGCAAACTCTTGAGTCTGATTTTTCAGGACCCACAATATCTGTTTTGTTTAGAAACACTTTCTCATAGTTGCTGCTGCCTGATCTTTATCCAGCAATCTGTGGGTTCAGTTTTTGTTAATGGCTGAATAGTAGTTATTTCTTTAATTCACAGTCTTGATCCTATTCTTGGAGAGTATACCACAGAATTATATGAGTTCAAGTACCACACACATTGTTAGCTGTTCTTAACTAATTCAGTCTGTTCCAACTCAAAAGGAAAATTGGAACATTACAGTCACATGAAATTGAAATATGCTAGTCATCAAAATTTTAAAGTACTCAATGCTTTGCTCTTCCCCCTTACACCTCCTCACATACCCTCCTCCTCAGGAAAAAGGGATTGAAATGGTAGCTTTCATAACAAGGTGGTTTTGGAGTGATTTCTGGATCTCTGGCTCCTCAAAATGAAAGATATAAATTGAAGATCTTAACGCATCTTTGTCTATGGAGCTGTGGAGGAAAACACATTTAAAGTCAGGCCAAACTTAATTTTATTAGCACCTCTGAAACTTGCAAAGGATATAACTAAAGCAGCTGACAGATGACATGACTCCTCTGGTTATGTTTCTGCCTTTATACTTCAGTGATAACAACTTATAGCATACAGGGCTCATGAAGATTGAAGGAGAACATAAGAAAAACATGTGAAAGCAGTTAGTCCTTTTGAAAACCTACTAAGTAGTTAGCCCCCAGGAGGTGTTTGAAAATTATGGGAATTTCTGAAGTAAATGAAGGAATAATTCAGTTCTGCCAGATGAACATGCAAAGCTGTGTACTTCAAACAACAGAAAAGCTAAATTAACAAAACATTTCCTTGACCCTGTCCCAGTCTTGCTGAGTCACCATGGCCTTTAATCTCTTGTTTTATGAAATTTTCTTGTGTCCTAAGGAGGATATTAAATAGAATATATGGCTAATTTCACTTCATTAATAAATCAGCTTGTTAACAACTTAAAGTTTTGAGAATTGTTATTTGTGTTCTTAAAATACCTGGTGTTTTGTACTGTAAAGACATTTTCTTTCATTTAATGCCCATTCCACTTTATAATAGAAAGTTCATGATGTGATTTTAGGTATAGGGATATTTCTCAAAAATTATTGAGAATGGGAATGAAGGTAGTCAGAACACAGTATGTGATCTTTAGCAACTTATAGATTGCAGCTAATGCACTGAAGGAGACAAGAATACAAATTGCTTATTTAAAAATGTAAAATTGATAAAACAAACAATATCCCTATTATTAGCTCAACTATAACTATGCCATTATTGTCCGCTGTTAACTCTCTACACTATCTCATAAATCCATATGTGTCATCATTAACTCCTGCTAATGCAAACATCTGTATATAATGGTTCCTCTAAGCTTTAAAAATCTCATTTGTCATCCTTTTATCACATTTCAGTAGCAGTCTCATTTATTCCCAAACTGTATTTTATTGTTAAGTATTAGTTTAGGTCACAGTTGAAGTTTCTTCTTAAATTCTCAAAAGACAATCTTAAGACCATTCAATAAGTATTGCTCTAGCAAATTCCATATAAATAAAGCTGCTCTTTTTGCCTAAGACCACAACATGTAGGTAAAAAATTAATGACTGAAACTACCATGTAATAATATGAGTTATATATAATTTAAAGAAAGCATTATGATTTTGTATAGTGGCTAATAGAGTTTTGTGGAAATATTTAAATTGTAACCTTCCTCATTTTTGATGATGTATTTACAGTTGTATGCCAGGGTTTACTGGAAAAAACTGTGAGAAAGTAATTGACCAGTGTAGACTGCTCAGCATCAACTGTCTGAATGAAGAATGGTGTTTCAATGTAATTGGAAGATTCACAGTAAGTAATTTAATGCACAGCAAAGTAATTTAGCCCTTTAAAATACAATAGCTTCAGTCAGTTGGTATTTTAAATGGTTTTATTAATTTAAACCGTAGAAATATAACCATGTGTGTGTGGGCATATGTGTATATAAGTGTGACATACATGAAGGTTAGTAGTATGTATTTTCAATTTATAAGATTTATGGTGAGAAAGCATTAATAAATTTTCTAGGTGATGCTTTTATTATAAAATAAACATGTCTCTAATTGATTCCTGGAGATACATCTCTGTATGTCATCAGTTACTAAGGCCTTAAGCTCCTTGATTAGGCAGGAAAATTAGTCTACTTGTTAGTTGTCAGGGAAGACAAAATACACTTTTTACACTGTTTAAGTTTTGAAATGATTTTACAAATATAGAGTATGTATAATACACATAGTAATGCATAACATATGAACCAGTTATTCTACTCATAAGTATATCTATTGTAGAAATTATTAAGTATATACTTATATACTAGGAGAGGGATGTCCAAAAACTTTCATTCCAAATCTGAAACCAACTGAAGCTTGTGAATTGAAGGATAGATAAATCTTCATGGTAGGCCAGGCATTGTGGCAAATGTCTGAGGTAGAAGGATTCCAAGTTCAAGGTCAATCTCAGCAACTTAGACCCCACCTTAAAAGAAAAAATTAAAAATGGAAGGGGATGTAACTCAGTAATAAAGTACTCCTAGGTTCAATACCCAGTACAAAAAAAATATTTCTTCATAGCATAGTCCTGGTACAACATCTTACATGTATTAATAATTATAAATATCCAAAATTTGAACTTTAAAATCTTATCCAAGAAAGATAGATGTATAGTATGGCAATTATTATTTATATTTAGGAAATATAAAATTAGCATTTTTCTGTAATTGTGTAAATACATAACAAAAATGTAAATAGTAGACATACAAATGAATTCCACAAAGTTTACTAGAAGGGCTACTTATAGACTGTGCAGGAGTGAAATTAGAGCAGAGAGGAGACTTCTAACATATTTGTAACAATTTTTTTCACAATATAAAATTTTGGTTTGACTTTTTATCAGTTTAGCTCAATTATAAAAAATGTGGAAATTAATTCCCCCAAATATTTAACTTTTAAAAAATAAATTTGGAGACTATATATAGTGGGATGATCATGTTCATTTTATTATATTCTCTTTGTTTCTGTGGTATAAATATTTAAATATTCTTTTTAAATAATGAAAAACCAACTTAGGGAATTGGCCAATGTCATTTATGTGATATATACATTGACAAGAATATGCTTCATATAATAATATTGTCATTTAAGATGTAGATAAGGAAATAACAATTTATTTGGTAGCTTACATATTTTAGATATAATATATAAATTTGATATTTACCCATTTGATCTTATAAATTCCATCCCATCTTATGGAAAACAAAATGTCACTGAGCTTTTGGATATTTTTCCAAATTCACACATATTTACAGGATAGGTAAAGGTAGATTAAAGTGAGTCTGTATGACTCCTAGATCCTTAGTTCCATTTCTAGGCATGTATATATGTGTGTGTGTGTGTGTATATATATATATATATATATATATATATATATTTTTTTTTTTTTTTTTTTTTTTTTTTTTTTTGTGGTACTGGGGATTGAACCTAGGGCCTGGTGCATGCAAAGTAGGCACTTTACCAACTGACCTATATCCCAACACCCCCATGCATGTATACTTTCAACATACAGAATATACAACAATTTTTTTCCTTAATATTTATGTGGTCTTCTTCAGTAATAAAGCATCTAACAGAAATATCGCTCCTACTTTTATTTGAAATTCTTTGACCTTATTCTGTTTATGTTTGGGTTGGCAGCAGTGGGGTTGTGGGGAGGAAGATCCTGTTCTATATTTTAGGACAATTTCTGAGTATTTATCTCTGAATTTGCTTTTTAGACCTTTTTTTAATTCACCATTACTTTTTCCTGAAAGATTTCACCTATTCTAACTTCAATATTTATTTTATGTTAACTCTAAAACTAGTTTGGATTTTTTTTTTTAAAGGAAAATGAATGGGATTTTCACCTTCAGCACTGCATAGATAGTTCAAACTCAACATGGATTAGGTTGCATTTCCTTGAATTCCTTCTGTGCATTGATCTTTTCAGGCAGAGTGGATGGTGAATGACTTTAGCAACATCAGCTTTGCCAGAAATCCCAGAATTCTTCCTTTCCCTTTCCAATTGTCCAACTTATCTTCTGCTTTACAGTGCTTTCTTACCCCAAATCTTTGTCACATTTCATCTAACTTGTTAAATTGTCCCACATATTGCTGTATTAATGTTTCTTGGGTTCAAATATTGTGAAATGGAACCCAGATCAATCTGTATAAATTGAAAAAATGGAAATGATACATTTTAATCAATAATCCGTTCTTCTTCACTTAGAAGCTAAAATAAAAGAATGTGCTTTTTTACAAGAATAATAATATTAGAAAATAGGACACAATTAAGATTTCACAGAAATTACTGAATTGAGTAGTCCCTAAATAGATACAATTTGTAAAGACAGTATTTGCTTATTCAAAAAAATTAATAAAATGTAAACTTAAGGAGAAAGCACAAAAATTACCCAAATCAAGAATCTAAAAAGTATGTATCACATTTTTAGACATTTAATGATAAATTTAAAAATATTTTGATTTATAACTATAATTTGACAACTTAAATGAAATGTGAAAATTTTTTGAAAAATATAACTTTTCAAAAGGAAATCAAATTAAATATATAGAAGTGTGTGTGTATAAATATATACACAATTTTTTTTTCTTGCACTGGTAATTGGACCCAGGGACACTATACCCTGTGTTACATCCCAGCCCTTTTATTTCTTTTTATTTTTGTTTTTTGAGGCAGATCTTACTCAATTGCCCAGGTTGACCTCAAAATTGCAATCCACTTACCTCAGCTTCCTGAGTTGTGGAGTTACAAGTGTACCACCATACCAGGCTTTAATTTGTAAGTATAATATCCCCTGCTGTAACAAATTTTCCAGATATTGTGTTCAGCTGGTGAAATTCATCAAATTTTTAAGGAAGATATAAAATTAATTATTCAAACTATTGGTGGTAATAAGGAAGAAGGGAACAAATTGCAACCCATTTTTATGAGGCAACTTTGAACCTGATAATGAAATCTGACAAAAGACATTACAAAAAAATTAAAATTCAATATTCCTTATTAAGATAGTACTAACACACACACAAAAATGTTAAAAAAAATAGACGAGTTGAATTGAGCAATATGTAAAAATATTTAAAGACCAAGAAGTATTTTCTTGCTTAAGGATAAACATTCTCTTAGAATTCTAGAACAGTTATTATTTTTCAATAAGAGACAAATATATGGATATCTAACTAGATAGAGAAAAAAAAAAGAAATAAAATTCTCCACCTTCATTCTTGACACAAACTCAGTAAACCATTGACAATGGTCAACTTCTTCAATCTGATAAAGGGCATCTTAGACTTCCAAAGGTAGCATAATACTTGGTGAAAACCTGATTTTTTTTCCTTTAATGTTTGCACAGATATTCACGGTTACTGATTTTATCCAACATTTGTTTAAAATTTTCTGCCAGAGAATGAGTACAATAAAAATAAACATATATATAAAATAAATAAATAAGTAAAAAAAAATATATAACAAAAATACAGTCAGATTACATATATATATTATATATCTATATAATGAAGTTTCATAAGAAATCTATATGTTTTTTTAAAATGTTGAACAGGTAAATTTGGCAAAATCCCAGTATGAAAGATTACCATAGAAACTATTATATTTTTACAATATATCAGAAAATGAAATTAATAATGAGAAGTCCTAAAAATAAAATTAGGCATGATTTTGATATTATAAAAAGTACTTCAGAATAAATTGAACAAAATAGAGCAAAACCACTATGTTGAAAACTGCATTAAAGAGTATAAATAAGAATTAATTGCACGAACAATTTAATACTTTTATTTTCTTCTTCCTTCTTCATGTATTTCCCAAGCATTTTGTAGACATTGGCAAACTGATTATGAAAACTATGCAGAATATCTCATAAGATGTTACATACACAACATTATGAAAAATAAAAAAAATCTGCAGGATTTTCCCTGCCTGATTTTGAGTGATACTTTACCTCATATAGAGAATGTAGCATTGACAATGTAGGATTGACTAAGATATCATAGAACAAAATGAATAATTCACATAGATTAACAGGGAAAAGTTTTATAGAGTTCCAGGAGAAACACCAAGATAACTGAATGGAGAAAGGAATGTTTATTATCAAATGGTACATGAGAAAAATAAGTATCTACCTTTACCTCAAACCATACACAATTAATTTGAGATATAGCATAGACCTTAAAGTAAAGCTGCAATTAAGAAATGTATAGAGAAGAGAAACAAGCAAATAAAGGATGGTGGCATTTCTCAGGTCTTTGCATTAGGCAAAGATTTGTTAGGTAAAGCACAAGGCAATTGGTTCATTTGACTTCATCAAATTTAAAAATGTCTACCTATCACAAAATAGAAAAAGATACAACTACAGTCAAATATTATCAAGTTTAATTTACATAAAAGTAAACATAATCCAGGTGTGTACTGTTTACATGAGCTGATCTTAAACAGTATCTTTATTAAAGTAAAATGATGAACTATATGTTATCAGAAAAACAATAACCAAAAATTTTTTTGATGCCAATACTAAGTCCATTTGAAATAAATTTTAAGAGATAAAATCATAAAATAATGATAAAATTTTAATGTCTTAATTTGTAAGAAAAAAAAATACACTTACGATTTTGAATGAACCTACTAATGTAAGTTAAGAAATATATAGGGAAATAGTGACAGAAGCACAAAAAGAAATGAGCAGGATGATTCCAGGCCAGAATTCTACATGTGATCTTTAAGTGACCTTACCAATGGCAATGATGATTTTTTGCCTCAAAGGCTTTATGTATGGAAGCTGACCACACCAGCTTTGGTATGTAGTCATTGCACCGATTTTTCAAAACCTTCAACGATGGCCCCAAACTCTTTTGCCTCCTATGCTCAAATGCATTTCATTCTTAGTCTAAGCATTTTATTCAAAGACCTATTAATGGGGCATGTAGGTGCTCATCTGGGGCTCAGCTGAGATACTTTCCAAGTATTTCCAGGGAAATTTCCTAATGGAGGCACCTCTGGCTTAGGAATTTTTTATCTACTCAGACTCTGACTTTCCCACTTCTAGCCCTCCTCTGCAAAAAAACAAAAACAAAAACAAAACAAAACACACAAACAACAACAACAACAACAACAAAAACCATATAAAACACAGTCTTGGGTTCTTGGCAATGAGATGATTATCCATTTGTGTTGCATTCATCAAATCTTCAAGAATGCCGCCTCCTACGGAAAAATACTTTGTAGACTGCACTGCAGCAATGAGTGAATAAAGTCTAGAGTATTATTTTCATTTTGGCTCTTCAATCTAATGGGTCATATCTATATCTGAACACCCAGCAAGAAACTAATAATTCTCTTTCATAGTGAGGTGTATTTTTTTCTTCATATAGAATTTTATGTATGTTACACTGTGAAGATTTAAAGAGAAAGAAGAAATAAAATTAGGCAATAGATTCTTATAGATTACCCTCATATAAAAATGCAAGTATAAGTAAATATATGTTTCGTGTTCAAATTGTCTAAAATTTGATGTCCTTTAAGGTCATATGGGTATATCATATTATTATCTGCATCACAGAACACAAAAGTATATAGAAATTAGATTTATGTATAATGAAAGAAAATGAGGCATTTTCACATGTGTGCAGAAAAAATAGAACTTGGAATAAACTGTACTAAAGTGTACAACTTGTAACAATTCAATATCTAGAAACACCTGAAGTTAGAAACAAGATTGTAGTAAACATGCTTGCCAAATATTTACTATATTTTATTTATTTTAGAATAGAAGTAATCAAATTAAGGAGCAAGAATAGTTAAAAAGAATAATGTATCTAATACAAAAGAACATGCTTTTATTTGGAGCACGTTTTTGAAGTTTATTAATGACTTGAAAAAAATGTTCAAATTAAAATGCCCAGTGAAAAATGACTGTATAATGCTAACTCCAATTTGGTTAAAGATATATACAACTATTTATCTTTTTATAACAAAATACAATTTTCATGCATTTCCTGGAAATTAGAAGGTCAAAAATCATGGCTGATTTGAATTCCTTTGGGTACAGGCCAAGGAGTGAGATAGCTAGGTCAAATGGTGGTTCCATTCCAACTTTTCTAAGGAATATCCACACTGCTTTCCAGAGTGGCTGCACTAATTTGTAACCCCACCAGCAATGTATGAGTGTACCTTATTCCCCACATCCTCGCCAACACCTATTGTTGCTTGTATTTTTGATAATCGCCATTCTAATTAGGGTGAGATGGAATCTTAGGGCAGTCTTGATTTGCATTTCTTTTATTACTAGAGATGTTGAACATTTTTTCATATATCTGTTGATTGCTAGTAGATCTTCTGTGAAGTGTCTGTTCATTTCCTTAGCCTATTTGTTGATTGGGTTATTTGTATTCTTGGTGTAGAGTTTTGAGTTCTTTATATATTCTGGAAATTAGTGTTCTCTCTGAAGTATGAGTGGCAAATATTTTCTCCCTCTCTGTAGGCTCTCTCTTAACATTACTGATAGTTTCCTTTGCCCAAGGACTTAAAATCAGCATCCTACAGTGATGCAGCCACATCAATGTTCATAGCTGCTCAATTCACAATAGCCAGATTGTGGAACCAACCTAGATTCCCTTCAACTGATGAATGGATAAAGAAACTGTGGTGTATATATACACAATGGAATATTACTCAGCCATAAAGAATAATAAAATTATGGCATTTGCAGGCAAATGTATGAAATCGGAGAATATCATGCTAAGTGAGATAAGCCAATCTCAGAAAACCAAAAGATGAATGATCTCACTGATAAGTGGATGATGATACATAATGGGGGGTGGGAGTGGGGGGTGGGAGGGAGGCAAGAATGGAGGAAGGAGGAACTGTATAGAGGAAAAAGAGGCGTAGGAAGTGTGGGGGAGAAGGAAAAAATAACGGAATGAATCAAATGCCATTACCCTATGTAAATGTATGATTACACAAATGGTATGCCTCTACTTCATATACAACCAGAGAAACAAGTTGTAGCCCATTGGTTTACAATAAAAAAAAAAGGTGGGAGTAAAACTGGGCTAAGAAAATTGCAGTTGTTTAAAGACATTACTTTACTGCCACTAAAGAAATACTAGAGGCTTTGCCCAGAGACAATAAGAAAGATGACTTGAGGGCAACTCAGGAATTGGCAGGATCATATTCATGTCACACTCAAGGAAGTAAAAGTAAGAATTCTCTTGAGAAGAGACCAATGAGGTACCATTCTTGCACAAGTGAGTGGAGGAAGTTCTTTCAATGTGCTCAGTCACCCAGGCACTCAAAAGCTGCTATAGCCAGGATCCCTGGAGGCTTGGCTACCGTTTGAGATGACGACAAACCTTGACATCAACCTTGTAGTGCTGGTTCTACAAGATTGTAGGATGCTGGAGTTAGTGGGTAATGGAAGCTTCCACTCAGATTTCAAAGGAAGGCTTCAGAGACCTGGCAAAGTACCGCAGGGTCGGAGTCCCGGTGGGCACACCCTATGAAGGTGATGCATGGAGATGCACTTAAGGAGGAAGTCAAACCTGCAGTGGAGACCACCAGAATTAAGAAATGAGAGTATCATGAAATTTCTGCTGAGGGAGGCTGCAGGAATTGAGATGAAACAAGTCAACAGAAAGGTCACTTGGGCCACCAGGGTGAAGCAACAAAGGCCCATCGAATAGAACATCACCATACCATGTGCTGCAGATGCTGGATACTCAAGTTACAGAACTTGTTTGTCCAACTGGATTTCAGTCTTGCTTTGGTTCCATCATTCTTTCTATTCCCGTTTTCTCAAATGGAAATGTTTACTCTGTACTTTGTGTATTGGATACTTGTAAATTGCTTTTGATTTTTATAGGCGCTCTCAGTGTGAGATTGCCTTGAGTCTCAGAGGAGACATTGGACTTGAACTTTTGGGCAATCTTGGAACTGTTGAGACTATGGGGACTCTTAGAAATGGACAAAATGTATTTTCGTATTGTGAGATGGTTGTAAGATTTTGGAGGCCAGGGACAGAATGTTATGGTTTAGATATTAGATGTTCCCAAAAAGCTCATGCGTGAGACAATGCAAGAAGGTTTAGAAGAGAAATGATTAGGTTTTGATAACATTAACCTAATCAGCAAATTACTCCCCTGTGTAGAAACTGAAGGCACGTAGGGTGTGACTGGGGACATTATGTTATATCTGGCATATGGAGTCTCTCTCTCAGCTGCCTGATCATCATGTAAGCTGCTTCCCTCCACCACACTCTTTGCCATGATGTTCAGCCTTAATTGGAACCCCAAGAAATTGAGCCTGTTGTCAATGAACTGAGATCTCCAAAAACATGAGCCCTCAAACTTTTTCTCCTCTACAATTGTGCTGGTCAGGTCTTTTAATCTCAGCAGTAAAAAAGCTGACTAAAACAATATAAATACAACAATTTAAAAATTTAGGCCAGAATCTTTTTAATGCTAAGTCATACGTTTCAATTTGATTTAAATTCATCTCTTTTTGATTGATTTTTTATTAAAAGTGTTGTGAGGAGGCTGAATTTTTATATTTATTTGTGATAAAGTATATTTAGTCAAGCATTTTCACAATGTCAATTGCTTTCTCAATATTACTAAATGTTTCCTGTGATAAACCAATGTTGCTTCCCAATTAAGAGTATTAAATTTCTAAAAATCACCACTCCAAGTATAAACCATTGAAAAAGTTAAGAGTTTATAGGAAAATATCCTCATAATTACTTTTATATGAAGTGTGTGTTATATATATATACATAAAATGGCTTCTGAGTTAAAATGATTAAAATTATGCACATCATTAATTAAAATACTATGTGATTAAATACCATTTATTATAACTTATATCAGTGATTCAAGATTTCCTTCAGAGTTTTAGTGATTTACTAACAACTTTATTTTCATTTCATTAATTACATACATGCTTAGGGTCATATTATCTGGTTTGTGTCTATTATACTTTATAACTTTCTAATATTATGACAGAATTGTTGACTGCTATTTTTTATACCATCAGAGAAAAAATATCATTAGAGCTTTCTACAAAGCTACTTGGTTGTCTTCTTTTACATCTTCTTTTATATCTGCTCAGGGATGCAGATATAAGGATTCGTCTTATGTTTTATCTCATCTTTTTAAGTCTCTTATAAGGAAGGCTTCATTAGAAAACCAACAAAAAAGCAGAATCTAAAAATCATCTAATTTAACTTCACCATCTGCTTTATTTCTGTCTTCTATTTCCATTCTCCAGTTTTTTTTTTTTTTTTTTTACAATTATCTTCAACAAGAGTGACTTACACGGACTCATACTGAAAAATAGTAAACCTCAAATTAGAATTCCATTTGAGTACAATTTGCATTGGGGTCGAATTACAGACTTAAGTTTTAGTTGTAGCAGCAGAAAATTTAAATAAAACCTCTATTATTGTTGCTTTTTTTTGTTTTCCTCTCTTTATCCCTACTAAAATTCCCCTCCCCACCAACATACACACAGAGGAATTTTAAGTCTCACATAATTAAACTTTGCAGGAAACAGACCATGTATTCTTTTAACCAGAGGCTCAAAGTCATCATGTTCTTCCGTTTTTCTTTAAAACAGCAAAAGTGGCTTCCTTGAAGTTCCTGGAAGAAGTATGTATACTCCTGCCCCAGGTCTTTGTTTGAATATTTTTACCAAATTTAAAATTTTTAGGTTTCTTTCCTCTCTTTAGGTATTTTCTCAAACTTGTCTTCTCAGTTAGTCCTTCCCTAGACACCCAAGCTACAATGTTAAATCTCTTCCAGCCCACACATGTCATTGCCTCTGTGTTTCTCTTAACAATTTGTGCCATCTGGCCTCCCTGCTTACAACACAGTTCTCCATGTATCTGTTTTGTGATTATGAAACTAGTCAGTATTAAGAAGCTGAAATATAAGCTTTATGAAAGTAGATCTCTTTGCTTCTTTGTATAACACTAACCTTCCTCCAGAGAAGGCAGCAACATTCCTGCAAAAGCAAATCACTCAACATAGAGCTGATGGAAAGTGACCTATTTGGAAAGGCTCTTCAATGGAGGAAGTGCTCAGAGTCCTTAAATTGAAGAAAGGAGTCCACTCCCTTAGTAATGGGGTAGTCAGAGCTAGAGTTACTAAGCATTACATTTTACAGAAGTGTGTGGAATTTGGGGATAGCAGCATTTGTGAAAAGTAGCACAAATTATGTGGTACATAAAACACCACTCACATCTTTTTTATATGTAAAAGCCACAAAAAACAACTGAAAAAGGTACGTTGGGTAAACTAAATGGGTAATGAACACCAAAAATTTTAGTATACATACATATATAAAATTACAAAATCTGAAATTCACCCTATAATCAACTGCTAATGCCCAGATTAAACATAAATACTGACATCCTGTTCTATCAGCCAAAGAAATACATTGCAAGTAGGCAAAGTTACCTTTGAGAACACACTAAGAGTTTTGTTCTTCAAAAAGTATTCAGAAATACTTTCTTCAGACTTTGGTACTGGATGGTTATTGAAAGATTGTGCTGGAAGTCACAGATATCACTGGAAAAGAGTGCTTGTGGTCAGACAAAAGAAGAGTCTTGGAGCAACCCAGTTTGATCTTGCTCCCTTGGTGATATTTGGCAATATTTAGAGATATTTTGGTTTGTCACAAAGAAGGCTGGGACTGTCATTTGTATTTGGTAAATGGAGGCTGGGTTTGCTGCTAAGTATTCGGTAATGCACAGGACAGACACATAAAACAAAGAAAGATTGTGCCCAAAATGTCAATATTTCTTTGATTGAGAAAATTTGCCTTAGAAGAAGTATAGACTAGGGACACTATAAAATAGTATGATGGATAGAAAGATAAAATGCACACAATCTTATGAAATTTTGAGAACACCAAATTTACAAAAACTTCCATTTTATACTTGAACCCATGATAAGCTTTCCCATTGGGAAGTCTTTTCCTTCTTCACGTAGGCCCTGCATCTGACAGGTACATATAGTTGGTTAAGACAAGTTACTTTTCTGTTATTTGCTTTCCTTTGTTGGAACAAGACTAAGCACCTTGTCTTGTTTAGAAAGAGGGTAATGTATAGTGCTTAGATACAAGCTCAGCATCTCATTTCTTCCCTCTGTTATGCTCACTTAAATTCCATATTTGAGACTTTCTCTTTTGTTTCTTAGTTGTATCATTAGACCATGTTGGAGAATTTGGACCAGTCTGGTAATAGTAGACCTCTATGCCTTATTTTTAAGGAGGAGAGGCAGAAACAAGATGCCAGATCTATTAAACTTAAAATAGCTATATAATTGCTCTGATACAACTTCAATAATGCCATGTGATCAGGATCCACTTCAATTGTCTCCTGATACATGTCTTACATCTCAAAATATAGTTATTCCTCCTCTCCTTCCTTCCCCGCACGAGCTATTTCTCAATGGATTTCTGAATCTATTTCATTATTTTTGTAGTATGTCCTGCCCCTGTACAGATTCTTTTCAGGGAAGCTGACTCATGCTTAAAATAGTGCTTGAAAGTGAGCAGCATCCTCAGATTAAATCTTGGAAGTTCCTTTCATGTTCATGTGCTACTTTTTTTCTAATTCTCCAATATAGTTTAATCCCTTGAATCACTCTTATATTTTATATAAGTAAATAACAGCATACTTCTACTTGGAAGAAAGTGTTCAAAGAACACAAGAAAATATATTTTGGAGGATTCATATAACACATCTCTTCATGCACAAAACTCATATAGTATTATCTGGGTCTTTTTGATCTTTCTAAGGCAGAAAAAGGTAATTCTGTAACAGATGTCCCCAACTTAGAAGAATTAATAAAAATTAGTCACCACATAGATTCCAACGTATGTCAAGGATTTTGAGCACAGAAAACTAAGAGGCAGAAAAGAAATAGGGATTAGCAAGTCAATGCCACTTATACATACAATGTATGTAAATCAGCTGCTTTACATTGAGAGGTATTTCATTATTTCAAGTCTTCTATTGATAGACTTTGATAATTAGTACCAGTTATGGTAGAGGAAAAATTAAGAGGCACTAATAATGATGAATTTGCAAACTTTGATCAAGCTTTTTAATTTTATTTGCTTTTTATACTATCATCCATTTCTTATCAGTAAGCATCAAAGGATTTGCAAATAGAGGACTGCAGGCAGATTCTCTGAGGAGAGGCAGCCTAAGGAGACTCGTCTGCGAAGGGTGAGGCTCCCAGGCCCAGGAGGTAGGTCTGGGCCCCTGGGAACGTTGCGGGGGAAGGCTGCCCTGCCCAGGCGTCAAGATACCTTTCTCCCGGCTGGAGCAGTGAACACGGACAGCTGGGAACTTTGCAGAGGAGGCAGTGCAGCACAACGCTTGGTTTCGGAGCAACCCGCCGGGACTCCTGCGGGTGCCAAAGGAACAGCTGGGCGGCCAGCTGTTTGGACTCAGAGCAACCTCCTGAACAACGGGGGGGGGGGGGCTGTCCTGAGGAGGTGGAGGTGTGCAGTGAGTTGCTTGGTCTCCAAGCGACCACACAGAATACCGGGTGGCTGCCTGGAGGAAGAGGCGAGCGGTGGGTCACTGGGGCTCGGAGCATCTGTACGAGGCTCCAGGTGGCTGCTCAGAGAAGGGGTCGCATAGCCAGGCAATTAGGTGCAAAGCACAGTCCGAGAACCTAGGCGCCTTTTGGTGGAAGAGCTACAAAGAGACAAGCTGAGGGGCGGAGCGAAGGTTCCAGGACTGCGGGCAGCTTCTCTAAGGAGGGGCAACCTAAGGAGACTCGTCTGCCAAGGGTGAGGATCCCAGGCCCAGGAGGTAGGTCCAGGCCCCTGGGAACGTTGCCTGGGAAGGTTGCCCTGCCCAGGCGGTAGTTGTGGACTGAGGGGAACCTCTAGGAGGGAATGACTAGCAAGACCTCTCCACCAGGTGAGTTTTCCCCACTGGGTGAGGTTTTCCCACAAGGACGGTAAAACCAGAGACACAGGCCCAAACAGGCCTTGCCTCAGCCCGCAGCCTAGTTCCCCTTTGGATGACCATTGGTCAACAAATGGAGGCACCTCTGCCCACTAGCAGGGAATATAACCCACCTGAAGGCCACCACCCCTAGAGAGGCAGCTTCCTTGGGGAGCACCGCATTATCAACTTCCTCCAAGACTTCAGGCTACTGAAGGATAAGAGGGGATACACTAGCAATCTTCAGGGACATTATAAGTCAATAGTGGAAATCTGCAACATCTCAGCAGTCCACTGATTCCTGAACGACATGAGAAAACAAGGGAAGAAAATGCCTCAAACAAATCTAGATGTTACATCAATAAAATCCAATGACAGCATGGAAGAAGAAATGTCAGAAAGGGAGTTCAGAATGTACATAATTAACATGATAAGGGAAGCAAATGATGAAATGAAAGAGCAAATGCAGGCATTGAATGATCGCACCAATTGACAGTTAAAAGAACAAATACAGTAAGCAAAAGACCATTTCAATAAAGAGTTAGAGATATTGAAAAAAAAAAAAACAAACAGAAATCCTTGAAATGAAGGAAACAATAAACCAAATTAAGAACTCCATAGAAAGCACAACCAATAGAATAGAACACCTGGAAGACAGAACCTTAGATATTGAAGACAAAATATTTAACCTTGAAAACAAAGTTGAACAAACAGAGAAGATGGTAAGAAATCATGAACAGAATCTCCAAGAACTATGGGATATCATGAAAAGGTCAAATTTGAGAATTATTGGGATTGAGGAAGGCTTAGAGAAACAAACCAAAGGAATGAGCAATCTATTCAATGAAATAATTTCAGAAAATTTCCCAAATCTGAAGAATGAAATGGAAAATCAAGTACAACAGGCTTATAGGACTCCAAATACACAAAATTACAATAGAACCACACCAAGGCACATTATTATGAAAATACCTAACATACAAAATAAAGACAAAATTTTAAAGGCTGTGAGAGAGAAGAACCAAATTACATTCAGGGGGAAACCAATATGGATGTCAGCAAATTTTTCAATCCAGACCTTAAAAGCTAGAAGGGCCTGGAACAACATTTTTCAAGCCCTAAAAGAAAATGGATGCCAACCAAGAATCTTATACCCAGCAAAACTTACCTTCAGATTTGATGATGAAATAAAATCCTTCCGTAATAACAAAAGCTAAAAGAATATACAAAAAGAAAGTCAGCATTACTGAACATTCTCAGCAAAATATTCCATGAGGAAGAGATGAAAAACAAAGAAGCAAATCAGCAAAAGGAGGAGCTATCCTAAAGGAACTCTCAAATAAAGAGGAACCAAGTAGTGTCAAGAATAAACAAATAAATGAATAAAATGAGCCAAATGACCGGGAATACAAATCATATCTCAATAATAACCCTGAATATTAATGACCTGAATTCATCAATCAAAAGACATAGACTGGCAGATTGAATAAAAAAGAAAGATCCAACAAAATGTTGCCTACAAGAGACTCATCTCATAGAAAGAGATACCCATAGACTAAAGGTGAAAGGATGGGAAAAAACATACCATGCACATGGACTCAGCAAAAAAGCTGGGGTATCCATCCTCATTTCAGATAATGTGGACTTCAAGCCAAAGTTAGAAGGGATAAAGAAGAACATTTCATACTGCTTAAAGGAACCATAAATCAGCAAGACATAACAATCATAAATATCTATGCCCCAAACAGTTGCTAAACCATGTATCTCAAACAAATCCTTCTCAATCTCAGAAACCGAATAGACCATAATACAATAATACTAGGTGATTTTAACACGCCTCTCTCACCACTGGACAGACCTTCCAAACAAATATTGAACAAAGAAACCATAGAACTCAATAACACAATCAATAATTTAGACTTAATGGAATATACCATTATTAAGAAAGAGTGAATACACTTTCTTCTCAGCAGCACATGGGTCCTTCTCTAAAATAGACCATATATTATGCCACAAAGCTAATGTCAGCAAATACAAGAAGATAGAGACACTATCTTGTATTCTATCAGGTCATAATGGATTGAAGTTAGAAATAAATGAAAGAGTAAAAAACAGAAATTACTCCAATACCTGGAGATTAAACAATATGCTATTATATGATGAATGGATAACAGAAGATATTAGGAAGGAACTTAAAAAAATTCTTAGAGGTCAATAAGAACAAAGAAACATCATATCAAAATCTCTGGGACACTATGAAAGCAGTACTTAGAGGAAAATTTATTTCATGGAGCGCATTTAATAAAAGAAGTAAAACTCAACAAATAAATGACCTAACACTACAGCTCAAAGCCCTAGAAAAAGAAGAACAGAGCAACACCAAAAGTACTAGAACACAGGAAATAGTTAAACTCAGAACTGAAATCAATGAAATTGAAATAAAAGAAACAATACAAAAAATTGACAAAATAAATAGTTGGTTCTTTGAAAAAATAAACAAAATTGATAAACCTTTAGCCACACTAACAAAGAGAAGACGAGAGAAAACCCAAATCACCAAAATTTGGAATGAACAAGGAAATATCACAACAGACACGATTGAAATACAAAACATAATTAGAAGCTATTTTGAAAATCTATACTCCAACAAAATAGAAAATTTCAAAGATATCAACAAGTTTCTATAGACATATGAATTACCTAAACTGAACGAGGAGGACATACACAATTTAAATAGACCAATTTCAAGTAATGAAATAGAAGAAGTCATCAAAAGCCTACCAACAAAGATAAGTCCAGGACCTGATGGGTTCTCAGCTGAGTTCTACAAAACCTTTAAAGAAGAGCTCAATCCAATACTTTTCAAAGTATTCCATGAAGTAGAAAGGAGGAAACTCTCCCAAACTCATTCTATGAAGCCAATATCACCCTGATACCTAAACTAGACAGAGACACATTAAGAAAAGAAAATTTTAGACCAATATCCTTAATGAACATCAACGCAAAAATTCTTAACAAAATTTTAGCAAATCGCATACAAAAACATATTAAAAAGATAGTGCACCATGATCAAGTGGGTTTCATCCCAGGGATGTAAGGTTGGTTTAACATCAGGAAATCAATAAATGTAATTCACCATGTCAACAGACTTAAAGTTAACAATCACATGATTATTTCAATAGATGCGGAAAAAGCATTTGATAAAATACAGCACCCCTTCATGCTCAAAACACTAGAAAAAATAGGGATAGTGGGAACATTCCTTAACATTGTAAATGCCATCTATGCTAAGCCCATGGCTAATATCATTCTAAATGGTGAAAAACTGAAAGCATTCCCCCTAAAATCTGGAACAAGGCAGGGATGCCCTCTTTCACCACTCCTATTCAATATCGTCCTTGAAACTCTAGCCAGAGCAATTAGACAGACCAAAGAAATTAAAGGGATACGAATTGGAAAAGAAGAACTCAAACTATCCCTATTTGCTGATGATTATGATTATATACTTAGAGGAACCAGGAAATTCCACCAGAAAACTTTTAGAACTCATAAGTGAATTTAGGAAAGTAGTGGGATATAAGATTAATGCTCATAAATCTAATGCATTTTTATACATAAGTGATGAATCTTCAGAAAGAGAAGTTAGGAAAACTGCCCCATTCACAATAGCCTCGAAAAAAAATAAAATACTTGGGAATCAATCTCACAAAAGAGGTGAAAGACCTCTACAATGAGAACTACAGAACAGTAAAGAAAGAAATTAAAGAACACCTTAGAAGATGGAAAGATCTCCCATGTTCCTGGATAGGCAGAATTAATATTGTCAAAATGGCCATACTACCAAAGGTGTTATACAGATTCAATGCAATTCCAATTAAAATCCCAATGACATACCTTACAGAAATAGAACAAGCAATCATGAAATTCATCTGGAAGAATAAGAAACCCAGAATAGCTAAAACTATCCTTTGCTGGAAAAATGAAGCTGGGGGTATTGCAATACCAGAACTTCAACTAAAAAAAAAGCAATAGTAACAAAAATGGCAAGGTATTGGTACCAAAATAGACAGGTAGATCAATGGTACAGAATAGAGGACACGGACACAAACCCAAATAAATACAATTTTCTCATGCTAGATAAAGGGGCCAAAAATATGCAATGGAGAAAAGATAGCCTCTTCAACAAATGGTGCTGGGAGAATTGGAAATCCATGTGCAACAGAATGAAACTAAACCCATATTTCTCACCGTGCATGAAACTAAACTCAAAATGGATTAAGGATCTCGGAATCAGACCAGAGACCCTGCAGATTATAGAAGAAAAAGTAGGTCCAGATCTTCAACATGTCAGCTTAGGACCAGACTTCCTCAACAGGACTCCCATAGCACAAGAAATAAAAGCAAGAATCAATAACTGGGATAGATTCAAACTAAAAAGCTTTCTCTCAGCAAAGGAAACTATCAGCAATGCGAAGAAAGAGCCTACAGAGGGGAGAAAATCGTTGCCAATCATACTTCAGATAGAGCACTAATCTCCAGAATCTATAAAGAACTCAAAAAACTCAACACCAAGACTACAAATAACCCAATAGACAAATGGTCTAAGGAAATGAACAGACACTTCACAGAAGAAGACCTATAAGCAATCAACAAACATATGGAAAAATGTTCAACATCTCTAGTAATAAGAGAAATGCAAATCAAAACCACCCTAAGATTCCATCTCACCCCAATTAGAATGGCGATTATCAAGAATACAAGCAACAACAGATGTTGGCAAGGATGTGGGGAAAAAGGTACACTCATACATTGCTGGTGGGGTTGCAAATTAGTGCAGCCACTCTGGAAAGCAGTATGGAGATTCCTTAGAAAACTTAGAATGGAACTACCATTTGACCCAGCTATCCCACTCCTTGGCCAATACCCAAAGGACTTAAAATCAGCATATTACAGAGATACAGCCACATCAATGTTCATTGCTGCTCAATTCACTATAGCCAAATTGTGAAACCAACCTAGATGCCCTTCAGTTGATGAATGGATAAAGAAACTGTGGCATATATATACAATAGAATATTAGTCATAAAGAATGATAAAATTATGGCATTTGCAGGCAAATGGATGAAATTGGAGAATATCATGCTAAGTGAGATAAGCCAATATCAAAAAACCAAAGGAAGAATGATCTCGCTGATAAGTGGATGATGACACATAATGGGGGGTGGGAGGGGTTAGTGTTAGGGTTAGGTTTAGGGTTAGGGATAAGGAGGGTGGTAAGAATGGAGGAAGGAAAGACTGTATAGAGGGAAAAGAGGGATGGGAGGGGTGGGGGGGGAAGGGAAAAAATAACAGAATGAATCAAACAACATTACCCTATGTAAATTTATGATTACACAAATGGTATGCCTTTACTCCATGTACAAACAGAGAAACAACATGTATCCCATTTGTTTACAATAAAAAAAATAAATAAAATAAAGTAAACCAAAAAAAAAGGATTTGCAAATATACCTTTTATCATTTCTCTTGCTTATTTTCAGAAGAAATTTTAACTGATAAATTAAAATAACTTACAAAATGTTACAGGTTAATCCATGCAAATTAGTGCAATTCTTGTGAGTATTTGAAATGCTTATATTAAAAGGACACAAATATAATATTTTTAAATGATTTGGAGAAAATAAAGATTCCAATATTACTTCATCAATGCCTAAACAAGAAAAGAAATAGGAAAAAAATTCTTGATTCATACGTTTTTCTAATTATAAACTTCATTCTCTTATTTCAGGAGAAATCATTAGTCAAAGTATTAAAAAATGGAGGGTGAAGTTATTTATGGGCTTCTAATTGATAGTACTCTTTGGAAACTTAAGATAAAAATTCTTCTCCCAATAAGCTCTTTCACAGGAGTTAGATGCATAATATCTGAATACACTAAAACTAAGTACCTGAAAAGGATATCACAAGTAGGTGGGAAACAGACTGAGGTAGGGAGAGTGTGCTTGACTCAATAATGGCACCCCTGAGGGCCTACATCTTAGTCTCCAGTACCTATGGATGTTATACAACATGGCAAAAAAAATTTACAGATGTGACTAAGTCAGGGATCTTGAGATGAGGAGATTATCCTGAGCCATCTGAACTGATGTGATCACCATGGTCCTTATGAAAGACCTGTGAGAAGATTCCTAGAAGGTGAAGAGATGATGGAAGCCAAGATGACATAGATAATGTTCTTTGGAGACAAAGGAAGGGACCCACATTCCACAAAATGTAGGCCAGCAGTAGAATCTGAAAATGTTAAAGAAACAGATTCTTTTCAAAGCCTGCAGAAGAATCCAGTGTTGCTGACACTTTAACTTTAGCTTGGGGAGACTGATTTTGGATTTCTAACTTCTAGAAATGTTAACAGAATAAATATTTCAAACCACTAAGACTATAGTAATTTGTTACAGTAGCAATAAGAAATAAATGCACAGGAGTTTCAAAAATTACTTTTAAAAAGGTAAACTTGCTGGTGAAAATGAAAAAAAGATCTCTAATGGAACACATAAATATGAAAATAAGTTTGCTGGGAAACAATGAGAGTTAAACTCTACTTAAAAATTCAAAACATGAGAAGTCAAATATAAACAAACCACATTTATTATTAGTGGTCATTTTTAGATTTAGTTGAGTTTTAAAGTCATCTGTTTAATTGATATAGTGGATTGAGTGTCCATCAGGAAAAGCAAAAATGTAGCAAGATGATTTTTGGTTCTATATGTCAGAACAATTCATTCACTATGTTCAATTCACCATGCATTGATTAAAATGCTGCCTTTATACTTGCTTGGTTGACATATTTAGTGGATCCATTTGTCAAGTACTTAAGGAAAATCAACCAGGCATGTTCATGAACTGAGATCTTTTTTTTTTTTTTTAATTTTGCTGTCCAAATATTTAGGAATAATGCCTGTCAATTCTATAACCTAGATGTATACATATTTCACTAATTTGTCATCCATTCCAGGACACATGTGAGAACACAGTAACATCCTACAAGTTATTTGACTTAAAATAGCAAATATTAAACTCAGTCTGGTATACACCTAAAATACTGCTTAACTGGCGCTCTTCCCAGATGGACATCTAAAAATTTAGAAATTGAAATTAACATGATTCTGATGTTATTTTTAACAATGATGAAGTAATTTTTTCACCTGCACTTGAAGACCAACAAAGTATTGATTAAAAATGAGGCATCCATATCACAATGTTAGATCCATATATGATTTACTATAGAACCAACATTTTTTTTCCTTTTTTTTTTTGGTGTCATGGAGTTAAATCCAGGAGAACTTAGCCACTAAGTCCCATCCCCTGCCCTTTTACTTTTTTTTTGTTTTAATTTTGAGATAGGCTCTCCCTAAGTTGCTTAGGATCTCCCCAAGTTCCTAAGGGTTTTGAACTTGGAATTCTCTCCCAAACTGCTGGGATTAAAGCATGTATCTCCCCACCCAGCAACCAACATAAGGTTATAGATGTAATCACAAGTATTGCTGGGGTTCCTGGATTAAATAATTATCTTTCCTCTTAACTAAACTTTGACAAAATGTGTTGTCAAGTAACTTCATGGAAAATGTACACATACTTCTTTTATAATCTCATAGCTTTCTTTTTCCTTTTCCTCTTCTTTGGGCCATGTCACTGGTAAATTTCATTAAAATAATATTTGAAAAATTATGTTCTGGAACCTCTGTACCTCAGGTGCGTAATGTTGCAATGACAGAACATGACCTTACCTCAGGTAGTGTCTAAAATCTAAATACAGATAAAAGAAGGGATACAGGTGGAGTAGAGGAAGGAGTTTGCCAGGCAGGGAAGAGAGACAGGAAAAGAGAGGAATGGTACAATGAAAGTGAATGAATTATGCTGTTTACATATATGAAAATATCACAATAATTTTTTACTTACGTGTATCTATAAAGCACTAATTTTGAAAACTATAAATAAATAGAATGAAGACAAGTAGAGCAAAGGAAGAGGAACAGGGGAAGGGAGGAGGACAGGGAATAAGGAAGTACTGAGAAATAAAGAGGAGCAGATTACCTTCCATGCTTATATGATTGTGTTAAAAATAGTCCAATATTATATATAACAATAATACACTAATAAAACCCCAAAATATAAAAAATTAAAAAGACAAAATTTTTAAAATATTCAACATTAATTACTCAAAGTTTAGATTCAATAATAAAATCGGCCAATTCCTAAAGAGGGATTGCTGGGTCAAATTGACAGTACACACTCTCTCACACACACATCATTCCATAAATATGTTTTCTATATCCTTTGTAAGCTCTTCATAATTGTTTCCCACCTAAATCTGGGATCAGGCAGAAAAATTGTCAGGAGTAAGAACTCCAGGCAGATCCATGTCCATAGCAGGAATCTCCTTAGGTCTTGAAACATGAGGAATGATGTTTGCTTATTTCTACCATTGTCATCATTGTATTTTGTTTATGCTTACTATTGGCAAATCTGGATCAATCTTTGACATCTGTTCCAAAGACAAAGAAATGAATTTATGGTTCTTTGTCATTTATCAAATATTACCAGCCTAGTGGTCATCTGAAATCCTAAGCTGTCTATTTTTCCAGTTTTCTTTCAGAGTTAGCTTTATTTTTTCAAGAATTCTATCTGCATAAAAAGTTCCTTTCAATGATATGCAGAAGACCAGAAATTCTTAAAATGAGGCTCAAAGTTTAATGATGTAATTGTAGTAAAAGGTCGTGATATGTACTATCACCCAAATTTTTATTCAAAGAAAAAATTGTTCTTCCTATTTGCACAACATATATGATAATAAATAAATTTTACTTTTTAAAACTTAACTTTGTTTTCTAATTGGTCAAACATTTAGTTTTAGTACATGTTTCCTCTTTATTAATGATGTTGAGAGCTTGGTGGTATTATTCAGGTGAAAGAGCTGAATCTTTAAAATGACCCAAATTGATCCATGGGATTACCTTGCCCTAAATTCCCTCCTTAAAACATTATATAAAAGTTGCATACAAGAAATACCTAGAGGGATTATAAAATTACCTAAAATCACCTCCAAAGAGAAGGATAAAATGATGGATTTTAGTGTTTTTAGTATAGTCAAACTTGACCTCCTTTATGTGAACTGAGTTAAAATATGTATTAAGATGAAGTGACCAGATTATCATACTTAAAGTTTCTATTTATTTTGTATTTCTGTATTATTACTAGACTATATCTAAGATTACTCTCCTTTTCTGTTTTTCCCCATCACTGGGGATAGAACCTAGGCGGGGACTGTACCACTGAGCTACATTCCCAGCTTTTTTGTTAATTTGCTAATTTGAGACAAGGTTTCCCTAAATTTCCAAGATTGCCTCAAAGTTTGTCATATTCCTGCCTCAAGTTTGTAATGTTCCTGCCTTATCCTCCTCAGTAGCTGGAATTATGGAGTATGACACCATGTCCAGCTTTTGATTTTTTTTCTACATCTTGACTAACTTAGTTTTCAGATATTTTAATTTCTCTTTAGAAAAGGTATGGGAAATCATTTCAGAATAAACTTACTCTTATTTTCAACAAACAATCAGTCTCAAAGAATTATGAAAATGGTCTGATTGTGTTTATTTTCTATATTAACTCTCAGAGGTCAGATAAACATGTCATCACTTTTCTAAACTTCTACATAAATTAAAAATAATATAATTTTAACAAATTTCTAACTTTAGAAAACTTAATTCTGCAAGATTGCTTCAATGGGTCTATTCTAACTTGAAGCAAAATAAAGCCACTTACTTGACTTATATTTGAGTCAAGCTTAAAAATGTCATGTTACATCTGTAACAGTTTATTAGTAGGAATATTTCCACAATTAGAGAAATTTATTAAGAAAAATGAAATTAATACAATATGTGAGCCGTAACTTTTGATTTATAAAAGATATTTAAGAGAAATATTCAAGAATTCATTAGGGAAAAAGAATTTAAACATATATAATGCAACCTAGAAAATAGAGTTACTTAAACTACCAGGTGGACAAATAAAAGATAAATCCCAAATAATTAAACATTCTGTCATTTCAATAAAAATTAAAATGAAATTAGTAAAATATATAGAAAATGAAATGCAAGAATATATTTGAGGTCATTTTCTGGATGTAGAAACTGAAATCAATGAGGCAAAGATTTATTTTTCACAAATGAATTTTAAAAAATAAGGTATTTTGGAGGAAAGATATATTTCAAATAAGTGGAAATTCTATCTAACACATTTATTTAACTTAAATCTTTAGTTGAACAGCAAAATTCTAAGAACGGAATGACTCAAGATGACACTTATTAAACATTACTAGGGTACCAAAACTATTAATCAGAAAAGTAAAAGCAAACTGAATGAGATATTTTGAAGCAGTTATTTTTCTTTCTCCAAAATTAATCAAATTTAATTACAACAAAAAATGCATATACTGCATGTAATTTATCTTGAATCTAAAGTTACTAATTTAATTACTTTAGTGAATTGCTTAAAGTTATAGCACTATTACAGAAAGTTTTCATTAGAAACTAGTTGCTAAGAAAAAATAGGGATTTGAAGTTAACATAGACATTTGTTTGATGGAAAGACAAATGAATGCTAACTTATTTGAGAAAGATAAAGATAGCAACTGCACAAAAGATAAATTATTTTAATATTATTGCTATTGATTAAAGTGATCATTTATTCCCCTTTGGAATCCAAGACTATCAAATCCATTTCTGAAGTTAAATGACATTTGAAATTCAAGACCATAACAGATGTGAGACAATCATTATGGTTTGGTATCATAAAATGACATTTTTATCTGGCCACTGAAAGTTTATTTAGAAAATAAATACAAACAGATAATTTTCATAATTCATTAAGTCTGGTTATTGAAAATAAGAGCAAATTTATTCTGAAAAGATTTTCCATACCTTTTCTAATTTTCTTTTAACTTAAAGCAATGATAGAAATTTAAAACATATATTATATTATATTAGAGTTAAAATAAGTCTTTGACAAAGAATAAAAATATCAAAGAACAAGATAGTTCATAAAACATATAATACAAATATAAAACACATAGAATTTTCTAACAAAATTTATATATTTTGGAAGACATAGGAAATGTCTCCTAATAAGAAACATTTTAAGTACTTACAGATTACACATGCATATTTATTAATTATATGTATATATAATTTTACTTTGAACCCAAACAGTAAAATATGTTTAGACATATTTAATTGGGAATATTCAATTTTGTAGCATATTGGATTAATTATGTCCTTAAATTTATTGCTGTTAGGAATTATGATGCTTTTTAGTTATCTTTATTTCAAAGTTGTCTGAGAGAATCAGATACGTTTTGTGTTTCCCCTACTTTGTGCCAGACAATTAACATGGTCTTCCCTAAAGCAGACTCACAATAAACATTTGTTGAATAAAGAAACTATCCTGCAGAAGAATGGTTATGTTTTAAAAGGGAAAGATAAAATATTTGGTGTTAAGTTAGGTAGCAATGTTCTCTTTTGTTGCATTACTATTGAAAATCAAGGAAAACGAAGGAAAATAGGGGAATAACAAGCTTCTGCTCATTAAGAATTGTGTACTCCTATAGGATGTCACAGAGTTTGAATAATAATTTAGTTATTCAAATAATTCTGTTAAATGCTATATATTGCTCCATATTGATGAAAACTATAGTGCTTCCTTAATTTCTTTCATCATTATCAAAGAATGCGTGTAGAATTTGTTTTGCTTTTTGTTTTGAAGAGGAACATCAGCTAATGAATCACTGTGGTGTAACAAAAGCCTGTTACCTTACAAGTTGGTAAATTAAACTTATCATCCACATGTGACTATTTCTACATCTTCTAACTTGTTTCAAACTTTCCCTGCAAGTTAATTTAGAAATAAATTAAATATGATGTGTTTGTGTAAAAGGAAAGACATTAAATAATTTATAAGCTCCCCTTATTCATTGGGCTCCACCCATATCTTTATGTATGTAGATATATGCACCTAAACTTTTTTTTTCTACTGAAAAGGTATTGTTTAAAATAATTTGCTTAAGCTGTACATCAAAGACAAAAAGAAATTATACCTCTCACAAATTTCAGAGATTAAAAAAATGTAGTCATTTTGGAATTCTTACATGTATACTGTATACCTAACAGAGAGGTAATCTTTTTTTTTTTTTTTTTATTCTCCAATGAATTAGGACTGGAGGTTGAACTCAGAGTGGCCATAAGTCGCTTTGTTTATCAGTGACTCAGTTTCTGGACATGAATGGTAGAAAAGAAAAAGTAAAATATGAACTAGTGTGTTGATTTTCATGTCACCCTTGTGTATGAGTCATGCTAATTCTCTCCCTGTCTTTCAAATCACTCTTGAAATAGTCCCGTCACTCATACATACTAGTTTCTCACTCAATGCTATCTTAAATTCTTACCTTTTGACATAATATGTGGTATTTGAATCTATAAAGTATTTCATAGATTGCAGCATAATTTAATAAGTTAGAATTCTATTTTTAAGTTCTTTTTTTATTCAATGAAAAATTAAGTATCAACAAATGCTGCTGATTTTTCAGTTATCTTCTGTTTGTGTTTTGTTGACTAATTTTTATCCTTATTAGAATTTTGTTCAATTCAAATGATACAGAAATATATATATATTTTTTTCCAAAAATCCATTCCCTACCTTTAAAATCCTATCACTCAGTGGGGATTTAAATAGTTAAAATTCAGTTGTTTCTTCAGCTAAAAGGAGAGAATTGTTTGCAGTTTTATTATCATTTATTATTTTTTTATTATCATCTTTACTACTCTATTACTTCTTTTTCCCCTTTTGTTATTTTTAGTGTATGATTGTTAAACATTCTGTTCAAGTCTCTAAAGGAACCTTTTAAAATTCTCCTACAGTTGCCATTAAATTTTCTTTTCCCTATTGAGTATGGACAATATCTTTAATGTACTCTGCTCACTCTGTAACTTCCCTTTATGTTACATCCATTCCACCATTGCCTGCCTATATGACATTCTTTAATTTAGAATCCTGTACTTAATAAATACTTAAATTTTCTCCATTATCTTGCTTTTCAATAAAACCCACATCACAATAAATAGGAATAAATTCAGTTTGTCTTCAAATTAATTTACTGAAATCACTTTCTCTAGAAACAATATTTTTGAGTGATTAATATGGGTAGTCTCTTCAACTCCAAAGTCTTATGTTTTACTCATAGTTAAAAACTTCCTTTGTCTAATATTGGTTACTGAGATGATCTCCCTTGAGAGACACATATAACAAAAGTAATTATTTATTATATTTTTCTTGACATACCAAAACATTAAATTTGTTTTCTCACTAACAAGAATAATAACTCAAGCTATTTTAATTGGTCTCTTAGCAATGCATCCTTTCAGATTTACTTCCCACATTTGTAAAAGAAAGCTTGTTGAGTATGACATCATTGGCTATCTCATCCCTAAAATATAGTGATATTTCTGCTATATTAAGTGTAAAATAACTCTATTATTTAAAATTCTCCAATGTTTCCCATCGCTTCTTTCACTAAAAGAGCTACATATAACAAACATGGTGATTCATCTCTATAATCCCATCTTTTCTCATTTCCTCTATCAATTAGCTCATTATTACTTATTTACATAAAGGAACACATATGATCGAAGAACTCTGTGTCAGTAACACTGAATCACCGACTGTTCATTAATCACACTGAGGTTTTTCATAATTGTGTGCTTTGTACATGCAGTTTCTCTTTCTAGAATGTTTTTCCTATTCACATAGTTGTTAAATTCATGCCTTTGAACAAAATGAAATCTCTCTTAGCTTTTGTGCTCAGTTGGACTGTTGCTTCCTTTCTGTTCTTATTGTCTGGTGCACTCTCTTCCTAGTCTGCACTACTCATATTCAACATTTCTTGGAATGACTATAAACACATTGTGAGGTCAGTTACAACAAGAATGTTACCATTAATTTTTGTGTCACATGTTCCATGATAGCTGGAGAACAGTTTATGTTTCAATAAATTTTTGTTGAATTTTCACATCAGCAAACACATAAGAATATAGTTTTTCTTCTATTTGTCAACTACTGTGATTTGGAGAAATGAAGACTACAATAACAGCCTTATAAAATTCCCCAAAATACTTGAGAACATTCTTTTAAAATCAGGTTGCCTGGGGTCGTCTTAAAATAAAGTTGGGTTAGCTCTTGTGTTTGATTTTGTATCGCTCTGTCATTTTGTTGTTGTTGTTCAGGTACTTTTTTTAGATGCTACTCAACAAAACAGGAGAAAATATGCTAATATTAATTTTAAAAGTATATACAACTGATTTCACAATATTCTTTTTTTCCACAAGATACTGAATATGAATGAAAATTGGACATTGATGTACGTTACCTAATCACTGTTTAACCATAGACAATTACATTTCTTTAAATCAGGTAAAATCAGATATTTTATTAATAAGTAAAATATTACTGATTACTACTCAAGGAGAATGAGTAAATAAGAAATGTCAAAGCAAGAAGATTATAAAAACAATAATACACAAGTTATACACAATTGTATATTTCAGATTTTTAATGACTTTTGTCAAAGTCAATTAATACTTGCACTGATAATATCTTTATTGGAGGATAAACAAAAATAAGAAATAAGGTAAAAGACAATGGGAAATGAATTCAAGCATGTAGTTTTAAGTCCTAGATCTATGAGAATTGAGTTTGTAAGCTTAAAAATATAAAAATCATAATTATTATTTTTGTCTCCTTATCTGAAGCATATAATAAAATATATTGATTATCTAAGCATTTGAATTTTAAAAATTCTAATGAGCCAGGCATGGTAGTGTATACCTTTAATCCCAGCAACTAGGGAGGCTGAGGCAGGAGGATTGCAAGTTGTAGGACAGCCTTAGCAACTTAGCGAGACCTTAAGTAATTTAGTGAGACTCTGTCTCAAAATTAAAATAAAAAGGGCTGGGGATGTGGTTCAGAGGTTAAATACCCCTGGGTTCAATCTCTGGTACCAAAACAATAAACAAAAACAAACAAACAAACACAAAATGAAATAATGCTTTTGAATTTACTTGAACAGTGATGAATTTATATATATATAAACATGGTCACAAACAGGAGAGAGGAAAGGTGACATTCTTTTCCTTTTAGGATCTCATTAAAGAAATAAAGATAAACCTTTTCTCCTTTCTTCTACACAGTTTTTAAAAACCAGGAAATTCCACAAATTAACATATATAGAATCACCAAGGAATGTTGAGGCTGCTATGTTCTGAGTAAGTCATAATTTTGTTATACAGTTACTTTAAGAAAGAAAATTGCACAATGCTTAATATATCACGAAAGGCAGGATTACTAAAAGAAATGATTATCTTGCCTAAGAAAGGTGACTTTTAAAAGAAGAAATTAACATGTAGTGTTGCTTTAAAATCTTCTTCAGACTATCAGTCAAAATCAGTTTTCCTTTACATAAAAGGAAAAGCCTTCAGGAAAATGACATTGAATATATTTGGTACATGATATGATAAATCAGTTGGATAAAGTTCTAAAATTGCTATGAATATGTATCATGTCTATCAAATAAAAATCACAAAAGTTTGCTATTGAAAAATCCACTGTTTGCTGATGTAACATAAACTGACATGGATATAAGAAACAGATTGCTTTTCCTTTTATGGCAATTTTCTTGATCCTTTTGCTTCTTTTTACTGTCATTGTGAAACTATTTCATCATTATCTTAATTTCACTGTTTGTTTACCAAATTATGATTCTTTTCAGCTTATTGAGGTTCAAAGTCAGTTCAAGTTTAGTTTTTTGTTTTTTTTTTTAATATGTGCCAGTTAATTAGTTCCCTGCCAATAATAAGATAGATGTTCACTTCCATATGCGTATCTGTTTATCCCAACTCTCTGGCATGCCACTCACTATCAAAAGAAATAGGGCAAATGCTGAGTTGAATTGATTTCTCTTTACAAGTTTTATAAATAAACTAAGTCAAGTACAGGAGAATTAATACACTGCTATAGTCTATGTATATTTGTTAGCAATTTAGTAAATACCTATTATTTACTGCAATCCATGATTTTTATATCCTTACAAGAATATATCCTGTGTATAGGATAAGGAATAATTTAACAAATGTGATACATATTTCAAATATGAAATTGTACTGAGCAAGTGAATTTAGTCCCACCTAGTCTAGATAGAGAAACCTTGACAAGTATGTTAGGTGAGTTTATGCTACATGACTAAATGCCTTGTCCCAGACCACACACACTTCAGAATTCTTGGAGAACAAAAATTCATTTCTCCTATCCCTGCATATCAATTGCAGTTCTGCTCCTCATTCTTCTTCATTCTTCATTTCAGGTTAATACTATTAGGAGATAATCTATTTAAGATAAGCTATTCATGTCCATCAGCTATATAAGTTTTCCTGCAGGAAAGACTAGAAGGAATGTCCCAGGAAATGAGCTGAGTTGGTCATCTTAGATTTTTACTCTACCAGCAAAGGTGAACTTATTTTTTTATAGTCATAGTTCTATTTCAGAGCTAAAGATCGAAATTTATAAATTTTGAAGTGCATTCCCAGATCACAGCAGATTTTATGTTAAAGATTTTCTGGAAAATTCAAGAATTTGATGGGAAATAGTCTTATAAATAAGGATTATTTTAAAGCAGCAATTCAGAGTAGTAATTTAAGGAGATTAAAATGTCCAATTAAGTGAACACCTTATGCAAAACATTTGTGTGCAAATAAAATTTATAGAGAAATAATAATATTATTATATTACCTAAGTAAGATCACTGAGGAACTTCAGATATTGTCAGACCATCATTCTATTACAAATTAACTACAATATAAAAGAGAGGCCAATTTAGAGAAACTGACTTCAGGAAAGACACCTATTTGGTAATATAAATGACCTTGAATCATTAAATTATCTTATTTCATATTTTAAGAACTAAGAAAATACAGTTTTAATAGATAATGAGTATTAAATTAACCATAATTTACATATGAATTTAGAATGATTACTTTTTCGTATAATAGCAACATTTTCAAAACTCATACCCAAGGAAAAAAGAGTTTATTTATTTAAAAAAAAGATCTTACTTGAATAATGCAGCACTATAAAGAGAATTGTTTGGGGCTGGGAAGATAGCTCAGTTGGTAGAATGCTTGCCTTGCAAACACAAAGCCCTGGGTTCGATCCCCAGCACCGCAAAAAAAAAAAAAAAGAGAATTGTTTGTAAATTCATCGTAAATTTCATAAATAGTTTTCCACAGCAACATTATTGAAGGATTACTATTTGTTTAATATCCTATACCATATGACAAATTTCCCTTAGGAATATTATATAGAAATATAGTGATTTTTCCTTAGGAATATTATATGGAAGTATGTTTTTTTCTCACTAAATAAAAATGAACCCAGTAAAATGAAATGAATCAATAAGAAAAAGTAGACTATTTTCATGTTTCCTCTTTTACTTGTCTAATAGTTTATTCATTCAAAAATCTCTGCTTTTCTAATTATATTGAGTCATTCACATTAAATTAACTTGCTTTAAAGAAGGTATTGCATATCTATTTTCTTGCTGTTACAGCAAAATGTATATTTGTGTGCATATGTCTGAATTCTCATACAAACATACAAGTTATGATTGAGATATCAGAAATAGAGATAAAATCTATATCATAAGACTCCTAACCTCTATATATGATTCAATAAAATAAATAAACCCTAAGTGCCTGGAAACTTTTATGGTAGAAGAAAATGTATTGATGTTTCAATGATGTAAGAAAAATAGCAAAGGCTCCAATTTTCTTCACAAATAACTCCCTGCAAATCTACACTTCATTCAAAGTCACAATACTTGCATAGTATGATCACACAGGATACAAGGGTCTAACAACAACATAATCCATGGATCTTTTCTTTCTTTTCTTTTTTTTTTTTTTTTCATTCAGAAAAGTCAAGCAGTTTAATTTGGTCTGCAGGTTACATTCTGAACAACAGGAAGAGCACCCAGAGTATCTCTGTGCTCAGTTTACTTCACCTTTCTCATTAGTGGGTGTTTGCTCTCAGTCTATTTGTCTGTCTATCTATCTATGTACCTATCTATCTATCTATCTGGTCTATCTCCTTCAAAGTTATTACAGGAGATGCGAAATCTTATGTCTAAATGATTCCTTGATTTCTGAGTTTGAGAGGCAGAAATGGAAATCTCATATCTCATTCAGCTGCCTCTATTATTCTTAGTTTAAAAAATGAATGAATAACAAACTACAAAGCAAAACACCTAAGAGATGAGTTGGTTTAAACTTAGTATTTGTTTTACTTCATTTTGTTTAAAATGAAGAGATGAATCTACATAATCCTATCAGTATGAATAACAACTTACTTTCCTAAATTTATTTTGAACAGTCATAGATTTAGAATTTAGTAAGTTTTTGTATCTTCCATCACAATGAAGACTGCGAATCTAATAAAGACAATGTTTCTTGACAGTGAAGGTAGGTTAATTCTAAACTCTATGGAGTTATAGAGTTTGATATTTGATGTTTTGTTAAAAAGAGATGGGTTGAAGTTTAAGTGATGTTAAGACTTTGAAATACATCACAGAATTGTATTCTCTTGGTATTCAATCAACATAATTAAATAAAAACTATTTTTTAGATTATTTCTCACTTTTAGTGTGATTCCAGTTAGTTACATGGTCACTTATTAATTAATATACAGACTTATACTTTGAACCATCCTTTATCTTGCCATTAGGAAATTAAAATTATGAATCTAGGTGGAAAGTGATCATGACTTGAAAAAATTAGAGGAAAATTTACTTAGCATAGCAATGGCATTGAAGGAATTGTCCTGTGTTAATGATTCCTTGTGCTCCATGAATGAGTTACACTTTCTCCTGCTAAATTAAGGGAGTTTCTTCACTGGAGGCTTGGAAAATTAACAATGATTGAAAGATATGCTCTGAATAGAATTCATAGTCCTTAAGTTTCTTAATGGTCATATTTTCCTAAGGTTTAAGTAAAGTAGCATGTATTAAAACTTCAGTGATGACTTAGGTGTGATTTAAAAGGTGGTTTATATTTAATTAATGTAGTTGTGGATATAACTCCATAGTATTTCTATACATGAAGATGTTGGAGATCACTATAAACAAATCATATTATTAGGAAATGTGCCTTAATTAACTTAAAATATTTTCAAATAATGGAGAATAATTGAAACAATGCTCCAGCATTTCATTGTGTTAAACCTATTTGATCATTTGCATTTTAAGTGAAGTGCATCTTAATTTACACAATAGTTATTTTTAACTCATGAAAGAAATAACATTATAGCCTGTCACACAGAAGACAAAGGATATTGCAGTTGGTCAAAATCAAAAGAATTTTGCATAAGAATTTTGAACATGAATATCATAGCAAACAACATACAAAGAGAAGATGATAAAAGAACACAAGGAATAAGTGAACAAAGTTATAAAAGGTGTGCTTCATGATTTTTTAAAATCAATGATTTTAGAATTCAGCTGTTTGTAGATATGTATGTATATGACATATATATGTACATAGTTTTTTATTATTTAAATGTATTTTAATATATATAAGGTAATTCTCATTTTTTCATTATTTTTTCCAGTATATATGCATTTCAAGGTGCACAAAAAATCCATTTGGGTTTGTGAAGAAGTTGTACTTAATTCATCAGTACTCCTGCTACTGTGGAGTTATCTGCAATGATATTTGCGAAAACAAAGTCTCTCCTCAATTTGAATACGTGTGGAAATTGGAATTAACAGGTAATTGATTTATTTAAGAAATTTTTAATCCGCCTGGATCACTTCAAAAATTTCTATATAATAAATCCTTTTCTGATCATACTGAGATTTTTGTCCCTCAAAAGAGCACAAAGTAAAAATGAAATTGTCTTTTCCTGTGATTTGTTCCTCTGACAAACATGCGGAACATAACTACAGTCCAGGAATCCAGCTTGGTACAAAACACCAAGAAAAATATAGCTATTTGCTCCTCTCTTGGATCTATTTGATTGAGGGAGGTTATTGGACAAGTACTCACAGTGATAAATGTACAATTGTATTTTAAATAAAATTCTCTTTGGGGAACAAATAACCTTCTTTGAAAGATTTCCTTCTGTTTTTTTTTTGTTGTTGTTTGTTTGTTTGTTTGTTCACTTGTTTGTTTTTTCTTTTAGCCTTTACACAAGTCTATCTTTATTTGTAAAAGGTAATATACAACTAAAGCTAATTTGATTTTTTAAATCAAAGTTCATTTAGTGATACTGTACATTTTATAATAAAATTATAGTAAAATACTGACATTTGATAGTTTAAAGAAAGTATCATTCATGCAAAAATCATGTAATCATGTAAAATTTAATTAGAAAATTCATAGTTCACAAAAGCACATATATTTTGTTGACAACTTGAAACATTGTAAAACCAATAGATTGGTTATACAATAAAATATCAATTCATTGGTAGGTAGTCTGAATCCATTATTTCAAGTGCAACTTATTAACGCAAGTATCAGTGGATCCAGTGTAAAATTCTATAGTACTAAATGTCAAGCCTAACTGTGAATTTTGTTGTGTATCTTAAGTAAGTTTATGATAATGTTCTCAATCTGTGGAAGCTTTTATAAAAGAAAACCAAAAAATTATTTTGAATAAAGAAAAATGGGGGTAATTGAGAAAACAAGTCAAGAGATCAAACGAGCTTTTCAGAGAGAATAACCCTTAAAGAGAGACATAGCAGAATTATGGCAGAATATTTGGGGAAAAGAGCCTTCTGGATTGAGGGAATTTGTAAAAATGCTATATTAGAAGAGATGAATTCTTTCAAGGTCTGTCTCGGGCTCTGAAAAAAAAGAGTAAATGAAGCTGAGGGGAGAGAAATGCTAGAATTAAAGTGCCAGGTAAATATTGCAAGAGTAGTAATGAAACACTGTAGAGTCTAACATTTTTTAAAGGATGATAAAATGGATAAATACATCAGAAAGTGGAAAAATATAAGTAGTTGGTTGTCATCATAATTTCAGGCATGGAAACTTTAAATAAATGGAAGTTCTTCTTCATAGATTATAAATGTGAGCAAATGGAGGAGGTATCAATAGGTCTCTTAATTTTCTGGTTTTCATGAAACCATTTCAACACATATTTCATTAAATATATTTTAATTGTTTTATAGAATGTCAATTCCTATCTTAGAGTCTATTTTGATGAGCATAATTATCTTTGATTACATTTTAATACTATTTGACTTAGCTGATGCAAATCTGATTCACATTCTTCAAACTGTATGATACTTCAATTAATTCTTTCAAAGAATATTTCCTCTGACATTGATATTTTGGCAATAGAATTTATCAACAAAAAGTAAATTAGTAAAGTTGATGTGTCTGTTCTCAACTAAGAGTTTATTTTATTTAACTGACAGTAGTTGCATTTATAAGATTACTGTTACATTAAACAGTGTTGAAATAAACTAACAATTAGCCTTTTAAGCAGAGGACATGATAATTTATTTCATCATGCTCATAAAATACTATTCTGTAGAGTTAACAACCTCTAATGACAGAAATAGTTATCAGTTCATTAAGCAAATCACACTCAAGACCAGAAGTGGTAGAAGAGAGCAATGACTTGTTGATTATACGATGTTAGTGTTAAAAGCAACTTCAGAGACTGTGTTACGAATACTACTTTACAAATGACTCTATCAAGCAAAACAAACAAACAAGAACAACAAATGGAGTTAGAGAAAAAGTGAATCATCTTGTCTTAGGACTCTTTAGGAATTGTGTTAGTTCAGTGGTTTTCAACCCTGGCTGTCTTCTGAGGAGTTCATGAAACACACTGATGTTGACCTTGCAGTAGAGAATAGCAAACAGGATTGTAGTGAGGTGGACCTAGAAGACCTTTACTTCAAAGCTTCAATGTGTAGATTGAGAAGCACCATATCCTTTCACATACCACATCAGTTCATGGCTTTAATACTTGCATCATTTTTATAATTGATTTCCTTTTGTCACAAACTAGAAATAATGCTTACATGTGTCTGGTTATTTTTATAAAGAAACATCTTTTGAGAACTAAAAAATGCTAAAGGGAACATATTTAGAATGATGTAATAAAAAATGTTTTTTTTTTAGGGAGAATGGGGGAGAGTAATAGGAAGCCAAGTCACTCCTGGATAAATCATCTCTGAGTATATATAGTCAATTTTATGAATGTCAGTTAAAATAACAAATGTATTTCTCAAAGCATGGGAGGTATAATATAAAATCCAAATTGCTTATGGATGAATCAGTGCTGAGCAATTATCATCAAAGTAATCTAAGCATATTTAATCATTATCCTTTCATGAAAGTATGGTCAGATCTTACTGATTATAGCTGATTATCACAAAAATAAGACTTATGTAACCCTAACATCTGAGAATCTAAATGACTTGGACTATGTAAGGGAATGAAACCAGTGTAATAAAGATCAACAGACAAATATTTTAGTAGAGCCAAACTCATTTTAGAATGTCAACATTAGGATTCAGCCACTCAATTTCTAATACTGAAGTTTTTAAAACAAAAAAGAAATTTACAATAAATGAAAAAATATGTAAATAGATTTATACATCTTCTGCATTGCAAGGTTTCTTATTTCTTCTGGCTGTTGTCATTAAGATCTTATTTTGTTTTCTCATAAAATATAATTGAAGAGGAACTTTAAAATCAAGCTAGTGAGTTTACATGGGGAGCATTAATTTTACCAGCAGTAAAATAATTTTAATTAAGGGATTTTCTACCAACTAAATGAAGTGTCTTACACGCCCAATCAATTCTCACCAATATGATTACCCTACAAAGAAGGATGGCAATTAATTAGAAGAAGCCTCTTCAAGGACAATTGGTCTATAGTGCAGGACTTGAGAAAGAGCTGACATGCACTGTTTCTTTTCAGTGTCATCATTTATGTGAATTTTATGTATTAATAGGTTTGAGAAAAAATGCTAGTGACAAAATGGATAATAAGTTGTGAAGTGAAATAAGACAATGTGAATCATGCTTAAGAAAAGATGAAATCATGGTAAAAATGAGAGATAAATTCTCTGAACACTGTTCCTTAAGCACATCATTATCAGTTTACTAATCTAACTTAAATATATACATTTATAACATGTTATGTCTACTGGTGGACATTTTTCTAAACATATAGTGACTTGCATTTGTGAACTGATGTTACAAATAAATATTTACTGTATTTATTTCATTTTTCCTTTATGAAATAGTTCATCTTACTTGTAGAAGATCTCGTAAGATATTAATTATAATATATTCATTTTATTCTTTTGGTAAATTTATAATGATTATTCTAAGAGTATGAAATACTATATCTCAAAAGCAATCTTCATCAAAAAACATTTTTCTTAGCATACTGATTCAAATTCAACTTTGTTTTTTGTCAAATGCCCACTATCTATACATTCATTTAGGAATTTGGGGCTTTAGGTCAAAATTTAGAAAGAAAAAACTATTTTAACTGGTTGTGGTGGTACATGCCTATAATCCCAGCAACTCAGAGACTGAAGTAGGAGGATCACTAGTTTGAGATCAACCTTAGCAACTTAGACAACCTGTCTCAAAATAAAATAATAAAAAGGGATGGAGGGGTAAAATAACTCAGAGGAAAAGTAAATCACCCCTGGATTCAATCCATAGTACCTCAAAAATAAATAAATAAAATGTGATATAGTTTAGTGATAAAGCATTCATGAGTTCAGTCCCCAGTAGTTCATAAATTTATATTTTAAAAAACAGATGCAGTTTAGAGATTTTCACCTGTATTACATATAGTAGTAAGTTTCAAAACAAGTATAAAGTAACATAATTATAATCAGTAAATACACAAATGAAAAAGAATTATATTTCACAAATGAAGTCTAAATGGTATAAAGGAAGAAAAAATGTCATGTAAACAGTAATTAAAATATATAAGACTTAAATTAACAAAAACATTCAAGTTCTAAATACAGAATTTTACAAATATTACTATAATATAGGTACATGCATACACAATTTGAAAAAAATTCCAAGTACACTGTGCTGTAATGAATACTGAAGATATAGGTGATTTTCACATGACCCTGACAGTATTAAAGTATTCTAAATTTCTGTGGTCACTTTTAAAAGTGAATTGTTTTTTTTATTTTCAGAGTGTTCTCAGCACAAAATAACTATTCATCCATTTGTGAATTAGTTGGATTTCATCATTCAACAATGTTCATATACTTCAAAACATTGCATTGTACATGATAAGTACATTCAGACTGATATGTCAATTTAAAAACTGAATAACTTGTCCTTCATAAAAGATGTATCAAATTGTTGGAGAGAACACAACATACTGAAGGTTTCAATTCTCCGTATTTTTCTTGTTTTTGTTAAAGTTTCAAAAAATAGCCAAAAAGTTTCAAAAAATATTTTCTTGTTTTGTGAAATGGACAGTTTATTTCTTAATTTTCTCATGGAAAAATAAACGAAGCCAAGTATATTCTGCCAGGGATCATCACGTAGGTGGGTATGATGGAGAAGCAGTGCTGTCAGGTATAATTGGATATTGTATAGCTTCAATAATGAAAATCATGGCACTGTTGCATTGATAGTCAACAAATACAATGTTCCAAAATAAATCCAAGTCATTCAGAAAATTTGGCATATACTAAAATGACCCTCTAAATCATTAAACTATGTAGGAGCTATTCAATAATCAATTTTAAAACAACTAGATAGCCATCTGAAAAAAAATATTCTGCACATGCCTGTTGCGGGCTATGCCAGGCGGACTCGCCAAGATGGTACCTGGCAGTCAGCCAGAAGCTGTTTTGATCACATCCGAGGTACTCGTGCACAGGTGTTCCCGAGTGCTCCTGCTCTCCCCTGCTTGTGATTGGACAGCTGGCTCCTCACCTGATCTCAAATGGTGTGACCCCGCCCTCCGCCTCCTGGAGGGAATATAAGTGGGCAGTAGATAGAAGGCAAAGGGCAGCAGCTCGCAGAAAGAAGCAGAGTAGCCATTAGCAGAAAGGGAGAAGAAGTGGCAAGCAGATAGAAGCAGCGAGTAGGGGCAGCAGCGGAAGGCAGATCGCAGAGCGGAGAACTGAGAACACATCTTTAGGTTACAGATCACAGATCGCAGTACACGGGACACATCACTAAAGCACCTTAGGTAGACGCACCCTTAGTTCACAGGATGCAGGACGCACCTTTAAGAAGAAGCTGCAGAACTAAGAAGATGTGAATCTCTGAAAGTGTAGTCTCTCTCTCTCTTAAGCAAAGCCTCTCTCTCTCTCTCTCCTCTCAAAGCAAGTAAACCTCATTTCCTCTATCCTCTATAAACAAGCAAGCAAGCAAGGAAGTAGCTCAGAAATAGAGGTAGCTCAGTTTCCAGTCCACCACCCATAAAGACCCGCCGCAAATTGTTGCTGCAGGCGGTGACAAATATCTGCGGATTTGGTACCGCAAAGAGCCTGCGACACATGCCTTGCCTCATTCTCTGGTTTAAATTCAAATAAGCATCTTAAACATAAAAACATATAAAAGTATAAGAGAAATGTTGGTTAATAATACATAAATTTAAATGAGTTATGTCTTCATAGCTACTATTTAAAATTTAGAAGCCAGAATGAAAGGACTGTTGACTTTGACTACCCAAAAAGTAAAAATATCTACTTTTGAAAAACATCATACAACTCAAAAGGCAAAAGAACAACTGTAAGGACATTTAATTTCACAGAAGATTACTGTCATGAAACTTGATTTCATAAAACAAAGAAAACATCATTGTAATATTCAAGATATCAAATGTCAGTTTTTCCTAGAAATTAAGAAGCAAACACCAAAAAATAAAACAAAACTGATAATCAGTCGATAATACAAACCTAACAGTTTACATGAGATGACAAAAAGTATCTTTAAATATGTGAGGGAGATGTTCAGATTCATTCAAACTGCCAGGAAAGCAGATTTTAAAAACACCATGCATATATAATTTTTCTTCTGTCATCCTGGAAAAAATGCAATAGATTCACAACATAGTGATTTTATCCATTGATGGCAATAATACAAAATCAGCACCTTGTCCAAGTGAGGCAATTTTGCAGTATCCACAAACATTACAAATTTATATAATGTTTGATCTAGCCTTCCCAACACTGAGTATACCTTGTGTTAAATGAAATATGCACAGAATCTGGCACCATTGTTTATTAGAGACAAAGAATGAGTACATGTGGAAATGAATTTAGAATAATACTAATAATGATACAAGATAAATGATAAAGCAAAAAGACAGGAAGTCATGTCATAGTGTGTAATCTTGTACATAACAGGCAACCTTTTGATTCCTAATATTTAACTTGTGTTTCTCTCTCTGGAAACCTATTCATATATTATTTGCCCAGTGATCTGTAATTTTACAATGTTGAGACTTTTGGGAAGTGTGTTCTTGTTAATGGCAGGGAGTCACTTTTTAAATTATTTTCCTGAAAAGCCTGGTTCTTTTAATTTTTATTTTGCTGTTTTAGTTTTCTAAATTGATTTTCTCATTTTCTCCTATTTTCCTTTTTTTTTCAACTTTTTACATTGCTCAACTTTCTACTACATTCTGTTCTAATCAAATGTCTAAGAACTGGTGTTGGATTTTAATGTTATATTGTATTTCTAATATTCTAGGGGATTTTTCTACCTTTTAAATTTTACATATTTGTGAATTCATTTATATGGGAAAAATAGTTTTCTTACAATTCTAAAATATTCTTAAATTTTTTTCATTTTAATTTTCTTCTGCTCTATATAGTGCCTGAGTTTTCTTTAAATATTTTTTATGATGGTTTGTTCCCCATCATTTGGAGTCTTCAGCCAAATGTTGGGTGGTATTATTTAACAGTAAGGAACTATGAATGCTGATGGAAAGCTTGCCAGGTGCATTTGCGACTTGAAGACTTGGAACGTTTTATAGGTTTGTGTGTTGGCAACTGACTTTTGCTGGGGGGACCACAGTGCTTTGATATCCTTCAGGCAGGAGTCTCTGAGATTGTCTTTCTTCTGAAATAAAATCTAGAACATTATTTGTTTGTGGTGGGGAAGTAGGAGAGGTATCAGAATAATTCTGTGGATTTATGATTCAGAAGACAGGCTAGTAGAGTCATCTAATGCCCCTGTTTCCAGGATCCACTTCAGTACCACATGCTAGGATGATTTTAAACTCCAGGCATCTCAGAACTTTTAATAAAGTTGTTAAACTTTAAATAAAGTTGTTTTTCATATTTATTCCTCTCATTAGATTTTGTATTTTGACTACTGTTTTTCTGTATGTTTAGTCACTTCTCTTAACATTTTTCAGGTTCTCAAGATTTATTGAAAAGTAATGACCCACCTTCTTTCTTTTTGTTTCAAAGTTTTTGCTCTTTTCTTGCTGTTATTTTATGTTCTTAAGCTTTGAGAGGTAAAAAAAATAAAATTTTTAAAAGGTGAATAGGTTTAACAACATCAAATTTAAATATTTAGTCAGATATACCATTGTGGAAAGCTCACAAACTATACAGCTGAAATTAAGATATGGATAAATTCCTAGAAAAACACTAGTATGCCAAACTGATTCTATCACAATCCTAAAACATGAATAATTCACACATTTTTTAAATAACTAGTTAAAATATTTAAAAAAATTATGGGTGGGAATGATAGCTCATCCCATAGTCTAAGCATTTTTTTCCTGAAGTTATTTTCAAATGCTTCCATAGGTATCCATACCAAATGATTTTATTTATTCATGTATGAAATTCATAGTTATTTTTATAGTTTTCCCATTGTTTACAATTATGAATTAGCAATTTTGTTAACACTTGGTTATTTTAAAGAGCCTTAATCTTTTTATGCCTTGGAAGCTGTGACTTGTTTCTTGTCTGAGGTTTTATCTTTTTAGTCATTGCTAAAATAAAGGTTTGTGCTTTTTTATCTTTTGGGTCTCTTTTACATTTAATATTCTATAGATACAAAAGTTTATGTTATTGCAAGTGTTATCAAATTTGTCTTTTCAAGTAATTTGACAACTGTCTTCAATAATTCAATGTGAATTCAAGTTTGTAAAAGGTTATTTAATATTTCATCTCTTTGTTTGAAAGGATCTGAAGATGAAAAATGCAAAGTGATTATTGATGTCTTCGTTATTCTGGCTGCAAACTGCTCATAAAGTGTGAACGAACTTGAAAATATTAGTTATACATGTGGGTTCCCATGTGAAGGCCCAACAGAGGTAAGGTAAATTTATGTAGTGATTCTTTATTTGTTCTGTTAAGTTGTAATTGTCAAATTTGAAAAAAGATAGAAATGTTCAGGATATAGATCCTTCAATGCTCAAGATGTGCATAACACAAATATAACATAACTGTAAATAAGTTCCTGGCAATCTACTTGGAAGTAAGTATTACTCATGTTTATAATATGAACAGGTAATAGGAAGTTTGAATAATTGTTTTATTCCTGTTTCTTTGTGTCACTCAAGTTGCTATCTGCTAAGTGACCAAAGTCTCTCAAATGAGGTTGTGATAGTGTCACTTTTTTGTTTGAGCATTTTGTTGAACATCATGATTAACTGCCATTGTACTTTGGGTGTAGTTTAACCTTTGGGATGTTTCTAATCTTACAGCAGACTTACTGCTTATAATTGTGGGAGATGGGACAAGAATAAAAGAAGAGAGGCCCTTTGTTTCATACTCTCAATTCCATCTTCCACAAATTAGTGTTTTATTTTAAATATATAAAACCAAGTAACAAAAATTTAGGATATTAACTTCAAACAACTTAAAAATATTTTGTTAAAATGATTGAGGACTTTTCTAAAAAGTTAGAGTTAATAAAATATTTGTAACATTAATAGTATGCATACAACCCAACTGGTTCAATTTACTTAAAAAAATTCTAATTTTGTGCTTTATATATCATTATATATCATTTGTCTTTTGTTCTGGGATTGAATCCAAGGGTGATTTACTATTGTGCTACACATACCCTGCCCTTTTTACTTTTTATTTTGAGATAGAGTCCCGCTAAATTGCCCAGACTGGCCTTGAACTCATGATCTTCCTTCCTCAACCTCTTGGGTAGCTGAGATTAAAGGCATGCATTACCGTGTCCAACGTAAAACAATTTAATAGATATTCTAAGTTACTTTCTTCATGAATATATCCATTAAATTGAACATCATTGCTTACTTCAAATTCATTCAGAGGTTTCAACTGCAGTCTGACTTCAAATCCCTCAGACATTTAATTTAAAGTATGACCCAAATCTATCTTTTGTACTTTTTTATAATTCATACATATATGAAATAAGCTCCATATATATTACATGTATGTATTTTGCCAATCACAAGCAGATGACTATGCACACAGATGATTAAATTAATGCTTTAAGGCATATTTAGCTTTATCAGCATATTAAAGATAATTTTTCAAGAAATTTACTAATTGAGCAACTATAAATTTTTTCCTAGTAACAAACAAATAAAGCATATTTATTATCTTGTACACATATTTGGATTTCTCTGTACCCACTAGAATAATTACAAACTTAAACAAGATCTTTCTCTGAATTCAAGAAAATACAGAAAGATTGCAATCCATAAACATTTTAGCTATATTATTTTTCATGATCACATTTTATAATATTGCAACAGATTTTAAGATAAAACATTTAAAGGTGCATCACTTAAAGATATCTTTATGTATATTTTCCATTTATAAGGACTAGAAGTAACTTAAAACTGTTTAGATGCTAATGTTTACATGCTTTCTCCAATAAACATCATTCAGTTAATCAAAGATAATTTTATTAATAAATTATATATCAGTGTAAGTCCTTAGTGTTGATTAAAGATGGAGAATTGCATCTTATCCCATCATGTTAAGTTCCTATGATTTGTAGTATCCAAAATAAAACTTTCTAGTTATCAGTATAGTAGGATTGATAAGAATTCACAAGAGTAAGTTCTTTAATATTACATCCTTTATTAAAATTTCAATTATTTCAATTTCACATTTTTATAATTTTAGACAATCTGAGTAAATGATGACAGAATGGTTCTTCTAAAGTTAAATTAAATCATTCTAACTTTTCTAAAATGTTATTTTTATCAGCAAATTTTATGAGTTATTTTTACATAAATAAAATTCTTTTAAATATTAAACCAAATAAATTGTCCTCTTTGCTCACATATTTTAAAAATTAACACTTTTGATTTTAAGGTAAGAACTCTAGTTTCTTTTCATGTGAAGGACTAACTATAATTCAAACATAATAATATGATTTTCATGTTCTGTAAAGTTTTGGCAAAGTAAAACATATACATAAATTTTTTAATCATTTTTCATTTCTTGTAAATTTTTGAGTCTATCTGAATCACAGTCCTAAAATATTCATCTAAAAGAGGGAATGGGATTAGGAAAGACAGTACAATGAATAGGACATAACTTTCTATGTCCATATAGGAATATATGACCAGTGAAACTTTATATCACATACAACCTCAAGAATGGGATCCTAAGTAGAATAAGTTATACTCCATGTATGCATATGTCAAAATATACTCTATTCATGTATATCTGAAAATAACAAATAAAAATAGAACATATATGGACAATTGATTTCAAATTATTCCTAAATAAAGAAAAAAAGTAAGTGAAGGGGAACAAAATATTGCAAAAAATTACATATCTCCATCTTCACTCCATCTGCAAACAGTAGTAGATGCTTATATGTAGAAAAGACATTTTAACAGTTTTATATGCATACACAGTACCATAGAGACATATGCAAAAACACACATGCACACAAACGAGTTGCGATGGACAGTTTAACCAGTAACTCACAAACTCCACAATTCCCTGGAGCCATATAATTAAAAACATAGTGCTTATTAATCTCAGAAGTATAAAAATCAAAGAGAAAGTCTTAAACTTTTAACAGAGTAATCTCTTAGACAACACACAGGAAAGAGAATCACCTCATCAGGATTTTTCCCTTTTTGTTTAATTGCATCTGTCAAATGAACAATGTTATTCATATCAAAATTTCCCTTGGGTGACTAATGCAATTTCAAATTATCCCTTGAGAAATTATATCTATTAAAGAGATATGTACATGAATTACAACATGAAGGAAGAAATGTGCAGTGGTAATTAATAAGAAACTGAGAAGAATACAAAAGAACTTATATTAGCAAGCACTGGTATAAAGTCATGTCTTCATGTTTTAGTCAACTTTTTTTTTTTTTCCTGCCATGATCAAGAAGACCTTCCAAGAACAATTAGAGAAGGAAAAAATTATTTGGGCTCATTGTTTCAGAGCTCTTGGTTTGGAGACAGCCAACTCCATTCCTTGTTAGCAAGATGATGGAGAACATTGACACAGAACATCATGGTGGAAGAGTCAGGTAGAGGAAAGTGCTGGGAACATGGCACTGGGAAGCAGAAAGAGAGAAAGACAGTTCTCTTCTCACCAAGGGCAAAATATATACCCCTGTTACAATCCAATTAATCTCTCTTGAAGGATTACTGCACTAATTATGTTAAAGATCCCATAACCCAATCATTCCACTTTTAACTTTCTTGCATTGTCTCATAAATTTTGGAGAATACATTCCAGAACCTTCCAAAGACCAGTCAGTTCCAACTGAGGCCCCAAAGAACTTTTGAAAGATTTTAGTAAGGTGTAAGAACAATTTTGTCTAAGGAATGCCTGATTGATGTGGCCATCTAGACAGGGATAGTCATGGAACCTATACCTGTCTTTTCCCGATTGTGCACATTTTACTTTGACGAATATTGTTCTAAGTATCCATGTCTCTACATATCATTTTTAAGGAGTCATTCCTGCCTAACTCTCTGTGAAGTAGCTTCTTATATTCTTATAATAAACAGGGCAAAAATTGTGCCATAAATATCATATATTAAACATTACTAAGATCTCACAATGACTCCTTTGCTGAGTGATCCTATATATTAAATATAAAATCTGACAAAATGACATAGAAAAATACAAGACTTTTCCTAAACTGAGAGTTGTCCTACTATAGCCATGATTGCTTACTTTTATATGCAAAACACATTCTGCATGTATACTGTAAATATCTTTCAGATAGATTAGCTTCTATATAACAGAAATTATTTCCGTGTTATTGTGTTAAGTTTGTAAGTGATGAGAATGGAATATAAGAAAGGGAATTTCCACTGACTCTAATTTATTTTTTCCCTTGTGAAAAAAACACTTTTCATTACCTAACCTTGTGATTTTATTACATTTTTAATTTAATTAAGCATTTTAAAATTTCTAAAAAGAAGTCTCATTCATTTTTATTTTATTCATAGTATTGAAATTATGAACAATATAAAGTACTATGTGTATAAATAGATATTTATATTTGTGTGTATGTGTATAAATATATATACAACATGTATAGTTACAGGATTTTCTCAAATACTTTTTATTTCTTGTTGTGACTTCTTTGATATGCATTAATAGATCACAATCATTTTCTTTGATCAGAGAGTTCTTTGAAAAATCTGATGAAACTAAGAATAGTTCCCTCACAATAATTTATACACATAAGTACCATATTTGCATAAAATTTCCAAGAGATAATACACTCCATTAAATAGATCCTTGATTTAGATATAGATATGAGGAAAACTGATTAGAAAACATTTGTTCAAGTTTTTTCAGGGTTCGAGGTGTAGCTAAGTAGTAAAGCATATCCTTGGGTCACTTCCCAGTGCATACACACATACACACACACACACACACACACACACAGACACAAACACACACACACATACTCCCCGCCACATGTAGAAATCACAAAGTTTACAACAAAAATAAAAGTAAAAAAAACTAACAGCCCAATCAATAAATGGCCAAATGAACTAAACAGACATTTATGTAAAGAAAAAAATGCAAATAGCCAAAATATATGACAAATATTCAACTTCCTTAGCAATTTGGGAAATGCAAATGAAAACTACACTAAGATTTTATCTCACTCCAGTAAGTGTTGTAATCATAAAAAATACAAGTAAGAATAAAAGCTAGTGAGGATGTGGGACAAAGTACATTTGTACATGTTGGTAGGACTGCAAATTAGTACAGTCACTTTGGAAAGCATGTAACTCAACTATCCCACTTCTTGGTATTTATCCAAGAGAGTGAAAAAAAATTAAAAAAACATACTATAGTAATACATGCATACCAATGTTTATGGTTCTGCAGTTCACAATAGCCAAGGTATGGAACCAGTCTATCTAGGTGTCCCTCAACAGAGGAATGGATAAAGAAAATGAAATTATGTCATTTGCCCATAATGGATTATAGGGAACATTCCTCAAGCTTATCTGACAGCAGTCGCTGACACCATGGTCTAAGTAAGTCAAACAGTCTGAACAGAGAAACTGAGGTAATGGTAAAGACTTGCCATGGAATGAAGGTCTTTGTAGCTGTTGAAACTGAGTTTGAGCTGAGGGGAGGCCTCGTTCTGACATACATCACACAAAGCTGTGATGTGAGCTCACTGGCCCACACTGACTTGCTGGAGCTTGCCATTCCCCCAGTCCTTTGTCTCAGACCTGTTGCTGGGCAGAATTGCTTAGGCATGCTTGGTTTGTTTACACTACCTGGACCCTCGACGTATAGTTCACCTATAGGCTGACTCTGTTATACTTTAACAAGCATGTTAACCTGATTGGATAATGTGCCTATATATGTCCTGTGCAACCCTAAATAAAATTAGATCCGTGCCTTCAGAGCTCAATCTCCCATGCCTGAGTAAGCGCGCTGGGTAGGGCTAGGTAGTGTAGGCATCGCCATCCTCACCCTCAGCAAACCCGTCTCTGAACATCTACAATGAATGGAACAAGAGAACATAATACTGGCTGAAATAAGACAGATGCTGAAAGTAAAGCATTGAATGATTTCTCTCAAATGTGAAAGCTAGAGAGAAATAAGAAATTTTAAAAATGGGGGAAGGAAGATTTCAGGAAAATAGAAAGGAGAACAGTAGAGTAGAGGAAGGGGAACAAGGGGAAGAGAGGAGAGAGGGGAAAAGGGAGGAATAAAGAGAATGAATTATCTAAACTATGACATGTACGTGTATAAACATATCATAATGAATTCTACATTTATGTATAACTATAATGAATCTATTAAAATAAATTTAAAAAGTATAATGGAAGGACATTCCTTGTTCCTGTTCAATTATGCTTTCTGAAAGTGATAGAATAATGGGTGACAGTATACAAAACACATAGGCCTGGGAGACCTGAGTCTAAATGCTGGTTCTGCCACTCATAATGAGTGTGAACCTTTATTCAGAATGTACCATGGGTTGAGAATCATGCTATGTGCTGCTTTTAGTGCTGACTTCTTGCTAGTTGTGTAAACTTGGGCAGTCATTTAACCTTTTACCCTCATGAGGACTCTGAAAGTGGATATTTTCCATCATTGCAGTATAATTTCTATGCAGAAACTGAAGTGCATAGAGATGAAGAATTTGCTTAAGATCATGTGATAAATACCTTTGAAAACTGCACATTTCTTGTCTCTTACTCCAAATTTTATTTGCTTTCAAATATAATTCAGTCTTCAGTCTCAAAAAAAAGAAAAAAAACCCCTCAATTTATTTGAAATTCCAGTAATAATTACTGTGAAAATTAAGTAAAAAGTAAAGTGTATATTCATTGAAAATTCTAGTGAGCCCTACTTTGAATTCTGTACAATTATCTCCTCTTGTAAGAACATTGTTCTTTCCCAACAATTGTTCCCAACTGTGTTTTTCAGTTACCTAGATTTATAACATTTATAACAGTGATAAACACAATGATTCTTTAGTTTATGACATTTTTCTATTATAAATTATCAAATCCTAAATTCTTTTATTTGAGCTTTAGTTAATATAGTATAATAAGCCAGCTAAGTCTTCATAGATTCTAGGTTTAGTGTAATTAGCTATTAGTCCCTACTTTTTTTTCTGTGTGCTCTATTGAACTCACCAAGACTGAACTAAAAGATGCAAACAGATAAACTAATAGAGAAAAAGCTATGCTTTTATCCAGTATCTGGGAAGTTGTGCTCTTTAAGACCTTCCATGGACCAAACAGATAATTAATTACATGTATTCCTGATTACTCTCCTGAAATAGGCAAAATAAACAAATAGAAAGTATGGGAAAAGCACTACCAGTGGGGCAGTGACTACAGGAGCAGCTCTCAGAGACACACAAGGAAAACCTGAATAAAATGCAGGGACAAGTGCACCCAAAGTCAATCTCCAAGTTAACCATGTTGAATGTGTGGTCTCACCTACTTTTCAGAAATCCACATCACTTAACCCTACAAATTGACTGTATGTGTAAAAAGTTTGACAACACTGTGCATACTAAAGTCCAATGATAATGTTAAAATTTTGAGATCTTATACCAAAAATCAAGAAAAAGACTATTAATATTTTTATGTGTGTATATGTAGCTATATATACAGAAAATAAGTGAAATGAATTTTAGAATAAGGATAACTAAACTATATTGTTTTCATAATTAAAGCAAATCAGCTGGGAGGACTTCCAGAGCAATCAAGGTAATGGAAGGCATATGAATCCAAACCTGTCAGTACACTGTCTACAAAACAATAAGGCCTAAAGAGAGAGAGAGAGATAGAGAGAGAGAGAGAGAGAGAGAGAGAGAGGGAGAGAGGGAGAGAGGGAGAGAGGGAGAGAAGCAAGAGAGGAGAGAGAGAAAGAAAAAGAAAGAGCTAAAACCAGTAAACTCTGTGATTATGTCTTTTGTACTTATTGATAATTTGAAGTGTTGGTGTTTTGTATTTTCTGGTTATGCTTCAGGTGAAGAATTTATACACTGGCTTATAATAATAATAAAATTCCAAATAAGGTTATAGACTAGAAATATAGAACTACAGGTAGGTTTTCTTCTTCCCTTTGATAGTTTTTCTAAGGTAATAAAAGATTTTATTTTCATTAGAAATATATACTAAATTTTTGGGGACAATGTGCAATATATCTCAAATTTCAGAAAGTCATACTAATATTATGTGTGTTTGTGAGTGTGTGTGTAAAGAGAGAAGAAAATAAAGTCATAAAATGCTAACATTTGTTGTTTCTTATAGGTGTTTACTTAATTTTGTAAACTAATTATAGCAGTGATCCTTTAATTTAAGAACTTGTACAATACGTTCTGAATCTAGGAAATCATAATATGTTCAAACTATTGGAAATAAAGTCCTTCCTCCATTGTAAACAAATACACAGATAATGTCTACAGCTTCAATTATAATATTTTACCCATAGTTCATATGTAAATGGCATTTGAAAAAATTCTCACTTATCTATCCAGGTTTAAAAGCTTTTGTCCTTTCTAGTGGACTTGACAGTCTTACTTGACTTGAACACAAAATAAAAATGAAAAGACAAATTCTCAGTTTACTCTTACCCAACAAAGACTAGATCTCTGTAAGTCATCATACTTTTGTCACCAAGGTTCAGACCATGAAACCAAATTCTTAAACATTGTTTTTATTGATGGAAAATAACTTCCTGGCTATAAACAAGATCAAAAGAAAATATGGAAATATCCAGAGGAAACTAATAAAAAGAGGGGTGGGGAATTAAAGTTTTTTTGCTGTATTGGAGTTATTTTTAGCAATTAGGAAAGAACAGTCTGGGTTTAATTCTCAATAAGAGATGTCTTATCTGGTTGCAAAATTCATCTCTTTGTCAAGATAATCCAGTGGGGATATGTGGGATACTTCCAAAATGGTTAAAATAATTTTTTAAAAAATCATAAAATTATGACTTCATGGAAATATAAAGTAAAAATGTATTAAAGGCATTGTTTAACTCATTTTTAATAGTGAATCAAATAACATCTTATGGTTCAAAGGAGAATTCAAATACCCCTCAAAGAGAAAAAAATTTTATGATACATAGGCAAATTTTTCATGGATCTATTTCTCCATTCAATATTTTCACAATATCGTTTAACATTTAAGGAACATCTGTAAAAATAGATTAAAATAAGCAAAAAAAATTTTAAAATATTTGTGTAATTAATGATCATCTGTTTAGCTTTTGTAAAATGTATGTTTATCATAATTTGATATTTGAGTATGAACTGTATATGACGGCACAAAATGATTATGATGTAAATCAAAACTGAATTTTGTTTACCCTTGTCACAGGAACATACATTTTAATTCATAAAGTATAACTTGAAATGACTAAGATGGTATTTTTGATAGGAAGTAATGTTATTAATGATCTTTTTTTAGATTTTTGCAAAGAGATGCAGTTATTTGAGTGATGGAGATAGTCAGGAATATTGCTGTCTGTGCATTCTGAGAGGTGCTGCCAAAAGGTGTCTACAAAATACAACTATCAAGGGAATAGATGCCAACATGAAGTCATTTATAAAGATGAAGTTAATACCTCCAGGTATTTATATATTGTTTAAACAAATATCTCCGGTCTTTGAAAAACTTCTTATAAGTATTCATAATTGAATCATTTCATAATACTATGTAGCCATCGTTGTTTTGTTTACAATTTTTGAGTACAAATATCAAATATTTACATATCCATATATGATTGATATATATTGTTTCTTTACAGACTCATTATGTATACTAATGGTAGCCCCCCCAACACACACACACAAAAGATGATTTAATAGACCTATTCAGGTGAAACTTTTCTGTATCACACTAAAATTAAGTTAATATAAAATTTGCGGTATATTTTGATAAGTTAAGGTTTATGTGGCAAGTTCTGGAGAAACTTCTAAGAATATAACAAAAAATATAGAAAAAGTAGCATTAAAGTTATCAGAAATATTGCTCTAGAAGGATGGTTTCATTCAATATCTTAAATTTCCATATTAATAAAACAAAGGAGAAAACTAAATCAAAGTAAAACAAGCAGAAGGGAATAAACTATATCTAGTAAAATTATTAAAAAAGAGTACACATAAGCAATAAAGAATATCAATGAAATCAAAAGTTTATCCTTTTATAGTAATAACAAAGTGGATGAAAATTTATCTATATGAACAAAATGAATGAGAATACTGAAATTACTGAAATCAAAAATGAGAGATTTTTATTAAATTAAGTACAGAAAAATTATGACCAGGTTCAGTGGCACACGCCTTTAATCCCAACTGCACAGGAAGCTGAGGCAGGAGGATCAAGAGTTCAAAGCCAGCCTCAGCAACAGCAACAGGAGATGCTACATAACTCAATGAAACCCTGTCTCTAAATAAAATACAAAAAAGGGATGGGGATGTGGCTCAGTGGTTGAGTGCCCCTGGCTCAATCCCTGGTACCAAAAAAAAAAAAAAACTATACAGATATGACTTTGTTGGACATTCTAGCAAATATTTAAAGCAGAATTAATAGACTTTGTTGGGACATTCTAGGAAATTGAAGTGGTAGAGTGTGGCTGGAGGACATGGGAATTGGGGCATGGTTTTGAGTATATATTTGTATCTAGTGAGTGGAGTCCTCTCTGCTTCCTGATCACCATGTAAGCCACTTTCCTCTGCCACACTCTTTCACCATGTTGTATCTGCCTCATCTTGGGCGCTGAGGAATGGACCCATCTCTCTATGGATTGAGACCTCTGAAACCAGGAACCCTCAAATAAACTCTTCCTTCTCTGCAGTTGTGCTGGGTCATTTAGTCACAGCAGCAAAATAGATGACTAAAACAGTGGAATTTATCACAATAATGCAAAGTTGCTGGAACAAACTAAAATCAATTAATGTAATATGCCTTATCAAGTAATTAAGGAAGAAAAGACTAGTTAAATTGCATGATAGGCTTAATAGATGTAGATAAAAAGTATTTAGCAAATTCTACACCCTTTCGTGTTAAACACATTCAACAAGATAATTCAGTGGAACTTTTACAATCAGATAAGTAACATTTAATATGGGAAAGAAACAAAGTGAAATTAATATTATACTTAATGATGAAACAATGAAAATGCAAGTAGAAATAGCATTTAAAACCACCATTATGGTTAAAATTTAAAAAAATTGGCAAGAAAAAGTGTTGATGTTTTCAAGGATATGGGGAAATAGGACTCTCACACATCTCTGATGAGGTTGTAACTTGACTCAATGCTTTGGAAATACTTTTGAGTTCCTCAAAAGTTTAATTGTAGACTTCCCAGATGACCCAACAACTCCACTTTTATATACTCAAGAAAAGCAAAACCAAATGACCAAGATCTATGTGAAAGTTTGTACAGTATTTTTAATAGTCCCAAAGTCCATGAGATGAAATAGGTAAATAAAATGTGTTATATCCATACAATGGAATATTAGTCAGCAATAGAAAGAATTGGATTAGTGATACACATATGGATGAACCTTAAAAAATGTTGATAAGAGAAAGACTTCTTGTTATTGTCAAAATTAGTACAAAGGATGCAGTCTGGCAAATTTAGCAGATGTAAGTACTTCTTTTAAAATTAACAGTCACTCTTCATCAGTTACAACATCCAAACTTATTACATGACATCAGTTACTATATTGACAAAACTCACACAAAAACGTAGAAATTAAAAATATGTTTAAGTTTTCTGTCAGAAAACTCATTATGGTCAATAACAGGAATATATACTGTAAAAATATATAACATATATATTGAATAATTTGAAATATTATCAATGGACTTAGATACTATGCCTTAAATTGACTAACACAATTATTACTCAATTAATTCACACATTCAATGTATTATCAAAATTTAATCAAAGGTTGTTTGATAAGCTTATAAACACATTCTAAAATCTTTAGAAAACAATAATATCTTATAAATCACTGTCCTTTTTGAAAAGGAAGAGTAATCTTTTGGGGTTTCATGTACCATCTAGTATAATAGACTACATGTGAAGACTTTTTAAGAAAAACATATGGACCAAAGAGAGCACTGAGAACACATAACATTTTATTTCCTTAATTGAGACATGTAGCCATAATTTGATGTGAATGAACAGGGTTATTTAGTAGATGGTATTAAGGAAAGAGCTCAGTATGAGATCATAAATGAAAGTAGATTTCAACCTTAGACTGTATATAGAGTCAGACTCAAAATGTATTTAGATTTGAAGCAGAAGGTAAAAATGTTTATATCAGTGAAAAAATATAGAAAAATGTCTTCATGGATTGGGATTAATATTTTTTTCTCAGAGAGCCAGAGATTTATTCAGGAAAGAGATAATTGAGGGAGAATATAGGTTTTTTCAGGGAAGAGTCTTACATTTTGGGGGTAAAGTACAAAATACCATTCAAGGGCGAATGTGGGCCATCTCCAGAGAGAGCAAGATAGGATGAAGAAATGTTTAAACTAAATCCACAAAATACGTCTTTAAATAAAATATTTGTAGAATTGCTATAATATTATATTAAAGGATTTCTTCCTAGGGAAGGATACTACTAATAATGTTAACAGATAAATAATGCATTAATATTTTTTTCTTAAAGTATAATTTATGTGAGTGCAGCATAAAATGCATAATGTAAACAAAGTATTTCACACAGGACTACACTTCTGCCCTAAAGTGTTTAAAAAGCATTTTCTGAAAAATTGGAAAATATTTAGTGAGAAAAAAATAATTTAATTTAAAAAATTCCACAAGCTGTGTTTCCACTTGCATCTTTAGAAATGCTTTTGGTCAGTATGGCATAATATTTCTGAACATTAGGCCCGGAGCATGAAGTGTTCATGACTACAACTTCCTTGGAAGCTACAAATTTATGCCTGAGTCAGCAATCCCTACTTGCTACCTAAACTACAGCATATTGAAACTATCAGTTCATACAAACATCAAATATTTATTAACAACCCCCCAATAGAAGATATTGTGAAAAATGTGGAAATAAATCCTGACACCTGTCTTGAGGTAATTGTAATCCACAGGAAAATTTTTTTCTCTTTAAATCACGTATCATGTTTTTTTCTATTTCATTTAGAAAGCAAAACTGCATTTTCAGAGTGCTAATATATTTGTAATTTTTACTTTCTGAACATGTAAGTAGTAAAGGTGGTAGCAATGTATTTTCTATTCTTCTTTCTGGAAGCTAAATTAAATGAGTTCCTTTACAGGCTATTTTTGGAGAGTCTCAACTTCTATGTAATGCTAAATATAACCAAAACATTATGTTTCAGTTATAAGCAAGACTTCTATTTCAAAGTGTAAAAATCTAAAATCCATGAGAAATCAGGTATAGTTTCAAAGCCTGTTTCTGTTGAGTCAGGAGGATTGTATAAATAGAACTTCATGTGAATTTGCCACAGAAATATATTGTGATCAAGGTTTTTAAAATTTATGACCTAGAAATTCTTACGATTTTAATAATTATTTATTCCTAAGACTATTGCAATTACTGCCATGGTGACAATGATGTTTTATTAATGAGTTGACTTGCTTCATTTGTATTTATATTATTTGGCTCTACTACGTAAACTTTTCTACCTACCAAACAAAAGTCTTATGTACTTAGATTTTACTTTTGAAAAACACCCCAAAACAATAAACAAAAACAAAATGAAAAGTAAACTGAACTCCATATAAAAACAATGTATTTTTTGTATGTGCAAATTTTTGTGCTTAGTTATGACATCTCTAATCCATGTTTTCTCTCCTGGATGGATTATTTTGTCTATAACACTTGCATGCACCCATCTCTTTTCCCTCTTTATCATGCCCTGGAAAAACAAATAACCCTTCTGCCCTAAATTTTACTGTAAAATGACATGGAGGTCATTAATTCATTTAAGCAATTTAAAAGTTGATATCATTTTATTATCCACATGCATGCCAAAAACTAATTATAATAGGCTTCATTAAATGAAGCACTTTTATATAATTAAGTTTCAACTATAGTATGAGTTGAAGCTTAGCTCATGTTTTTTTTTTTCTTTTAGATGCAAACCAATACTTAACTTAGGCATTTAAATCATAGTTTGCCTACATTATAGCTTCATATTCTGTGACTTTTCAAGATTTTATTTCATATCTCAAACAATAAAAAGGTTTTATGTATGTTATATGATTTTTTGCTACCTGGGCCAGATTTTTTATTTTACTTCATAATATCTAAATAGCATTTTATAGGCCTAACCTTTTTACATTACGTTGCAAATTATTTTGTAAGACTTTGAATTTCATGAAGCTGTTTATGCAGTACCTTTAAGAAGATGACCTTTCTCTTCAGTGTAGCTCAAAAATTCAAAATGTATTCAATGATTACTTAGTCAATATAATTAATAGAGCATCTACTGTATGTAAGACATATAGATCATAACCTTAGAACTTAAGAAAATAAGTATTATATGCTTCATTTTTCTTATTCCTAGAAAAATCATTTCTTCCTTTAAAACACCTCTTAATCACTATGAAAACAATAACATTTCAGTATACACTTTCATCAAATAGATTTCTTCTTTTTCTTGTTCAAATTATTACTTGTATCAAATTTAATTACAATTCAGAATTTATTTAATAATACAATTAAAAATACTTTATAAAGTCTTTTTACCAAATTTATTTTCTCAAAGCAAAATTACTTTGAATTTATGGTATATTTTAAATAATAAATATTATCAATAATATATATACAGGTCATTCTAATTCCCACAAGGCAAGTGCATTGATGTTCTTGTCAGTGAATATCTTTCAGATTTCATTTATAGTAGCAATGTACATCCATTAACTTCAATTTTATTCATCATGAGGACAAAATACTTGAGGTAATAATATGTAGTTGGATGATCTTGCCTTCTGGAGGCATCTTGGCAATTTCTAGGGCTATTTCCAATACTCATAATAACTGGCTGGAACACCTGGCACTTAGCAGGTGGGTGGTGAAAAATGAATGTTACATATTTTTCAAGGTCAGAATAATTCCTTGCAAAGTTTTCCATGGTTTGTAAAATTTCCCCAAAGTCTCAACATACATTAGTGTGTATGTAAAATATTTTTATAAATATTTAAGCTTGGTTCTGAACTTCATTTTACACATTTAGGAAAATATTATTATGATTTTAATAATCATTTGATATTTAGGATTGAAAATTTTATGTTAACAAAATCAAAGCTTTTGCAGAAATTTACCAGAATTTTTCAACCATGTTAGAAAAATAATATCATCCTAAATAAATTGCTAATACACAGTTACTATTATCAGTCTTTGTAGCTGCTAACAACCATGGTAATTCTGTGTTTGGGGCCTAATGACTAACCACTTCAATACATTTTCTGCTTAATTACTCATTAGTATTTTTATAGAGAAATGCCTACAGTTATATATATCAATGTTCTTTCACATTCTCATAATATAATAATGGTATTGAATTATTTTAATATGCAATGTGTAGATAGCTTATATATATGAATTCTGTTTGATAAAAAGAGTCCTAAGAGAAACAAATACACCATAAATAGGACATATTTGTCTGACTGACTTGACAGGAGGAGCCCCATGTTGAAAAAAAACATGGAAGAGTCCAAAATCTGTGCAATTATACATGAAGTTACATGAGTTTAAGGATAATAATCTCTATATGTCACTATTGAAGAAAATTTTCCAGGTGATTATGGGGAAATTTTGTTCTCTTTTATATTTTTAATAATGCAAACTGGTGTTAAACCAGTTCACATACACTATATGGCCAGGTGATGCAATTACATAAATGTATTACGTGGTGTATATCAGTATAAAAAGTACTGATTATTTTCTAAAATATTTTATAAATGATAATAAAAAGAATATTTGCTTGTTAATTTGCTTGTCAATAATTGTAATTATCAAAGTTTTTTTTTTCTTACTTGTTAAATACATAAAAATTTCTTAAGGAATTCAAAACATTATTTCAGTGTATTCAGTAGGGCATAATAATCATTCAAATTGACATGAAGTATAACAAATAAGATTCAAATATATTGGAAAAATTTAGAAATATTTGAGTAATATAGTCTTTTAGTCTTCTTTTTAAATTAAATGAAACAACAAACAAACCAATTAGAATATTAGGACAAGAAACCTGCCAAATATGGATGGGAACATTCTGGATATGAATTGCAAATAAATGTGGATTCCACATAAATGTGAATATAAAATTAAACAATCATAAAATTATAACTGCCTACATATTCCAAAAACACAGAAACAAAGACAGTAGAATCAATCATAAGTGCACTGATTTATTTGATTTCTTTAAGAGGAATACAACAGGATGTGGATGTAGCTCAGTGGTAGAGCACTTGCCTAGTATAGGCAAGGTCCTGGGTTCAGTCCCCAGCATTGCAAGGAAAAAAAATTAAGAGGAAAGTGTTTAATTTGAAATTTGAATCAAATAATGGAAATGATAAAACTGAAGATATAATGCACAAAATCTTTAAATCTAAAAGGAATAAAGGGGAAGATACTGAAATGTTACAATTTTCTAATCTTTATAGAAAGATATCAATAGATAGAGTTCATTCATTTGAAGAAATAGAGGCAAATTGATTAAATTTAAAAACTTGTAGAATATGAAAACTAGACAAATATTTAAAAGTATATCAATCATACCATAAACCAATTCACACACAAAATAAATATAATGAAAGTCACACACAGTGGTAACAGAAAACAAGAAGTTTTTATACAAGTGATATACATTAATAATATCTATGACAATACCTCAAATACTAAAATAAAACAAACCCATTTTGTTGTTCTAAAAAGGTCAAATAGCAATTCAAACTAGAAAGAGTAAAAGAAAAAACATGTCAGAAAATATTGGAAAATGCAAGCACAAACAAGGCTAGAACTATGCAATCGGTAAATCAATGCAGAATTCAAGACTGAAAATGTTAAAAAAGATATAAAGTAGTTTACATTTAACTTTATGTATGCAAACTAATAGCATTGTATTAAGATCAAGAATACCTGTTATTAATCTAGGTCCCTGAACGTATTTATGTATAGGAACAAATGACAAATGAGTTAGAATGAACAGGAAAAGAAGAAAGAATTATTATGGTTTACAGATGAAATTATTATAATTCTAGTAAGTTAATATAATTGAACAAAACTACTATAAATAAAATAATTCCATACAGTGGCTTATTGCATAATTGATATAAGAAATGTGTTGGTTTTCAATCAGAAACAAATTTCTCTTTGAAAATAAAAAGAAGGAAAAAGTTTTACAAAGTTAGCAAGATATGTCTGGTAATAAATTTTAATGAGTGTATACCAAAACATTAAAATTCTAATGAAGAATATTAGAAAATTAAAGGATTGTAATTTCATAGCACGTTTTTGGGTAGAAAGAAAATGTTTTAAATATGGAAATCCTTCCAAAATTCTTCTATAAATTCTATACAATATTATTGAAAGCTAAAAAAAACTATTTTTCTTTATAATGAAGATGTGGAAGATAGAGTTTGAAAGAAACAAAAAAATCAACTGAAAAAGAAGAGTAATTCCAATATTTATTAAAACAAAGAATCAAGGCATATTTTGGAGAGTTATATGTAAGCACTAGGAACTACAGAAAAATATTTATGAGTAATAGACATATGTGTTTATGTATATGCATACATACATGTATCCTTACCTACATAAGGAAATAAATTATACCATTAAAATTTATTAAGTATTTCATTTATGAAGAAACTATGAATATTTTATACTCTTAAAATGGAGAAGCTATTCTAAACATGACATGAGATGTATAAGCAATTAAAGAGAAAGATGATTCATTGCTCCATAAAATGTAAAATTTGTTTTCATAAATCCAAATACACTCAAGTATTTGGAAAAATATGTGTAATAAGTCAACCAAAAGAATATAAGTAAAATTTTTAAGTAATTTGTGAATACTTAACTACTTATTAAGTAGTTCCGTTCAGTAAATGGCTTCCCTCCATTTTTCTCAAAATCCAGTAAAAATATAGTCAAAAGAAACAAAAAGAATGGATGTTTTAGCTACTCTGCTGCTGTGACTAAAGGACCAGACCAAACAATTTTAGAAGAGAAGTTTATTTGAGGGCTCAAGGTTTCAGATGTCGTAATCCATAGAAGGCAGGCTCCATTCCTCAGGGCTCAGGGTGATATCATGGCGGAAGAGTAACACAGGAAACCAGTTTACATGATGATCAGAAGCAGAGAGAAAAACTCCACTCTCTAGATACAAAATATATACCTCATAGGCACACCCCCAATGAACCACTTCCTCCAGTCACAATTGGAAAGAAGACATCAAGGAGGTATCACATCAGAATTTGGGACACCAGAGGATAGGCAAAAGAGTCTGACTAGGAAGTATCAGTCACCAAAATAAATTGGTGGCTCAGGGGAAACCAATAAGTAAGTTCAACACTTGGAAGACTGAGGAACTGGAATCACCCGACAGTAATTCTAAAAAAAATCAAAGAATTAGTTGCAAGCCATTAGTTCTCTGGAATCCCTCCTTCATCCCATGTGACTTAACCCACTACACAATGATGAACACATAAGTTAAAAATAAAATAGGTAAAACATGGAAATAGGTTTAAACCCCTAAGTACTTGGCATCTCAGAAAATCTGGGCATCTATCAGTCAGAAGCCAGACTGCCCTTAGTCACACCAATGAGATTCCAGACAATGGTCATTAGAAGGCAACCGATCACTGGTTTCTTTCTTATGAAGGATGTGTGAGGTGATGGGGGAGTGGTTTGTGTAAAGCAGAATGAAGTACCAATATCATATTTCCTTTTATACTACTTAAAAATCAATGTGAAAATATAAAATAATTGTAAGAAATTGCTGAAACTAGTCAGTTATTAAGCAAAAAGTTAAAGTTAAAAAAGTTGAAGTTACCTTATGAAAAGTGGTTTGTGGATAGTCATAATTTAAACACATAAAACCACATTTTAAAAATATAGCTCTTCCTAATCAAATTGGTAGAAATCAAAACATTTTGTGAAATTCAGAGTTCTTCAGAGCTTGATGTACTCTGCATTCTCAAAATAAGGAATGAAAATGTAACTTGCTACGATCTTTCTGGGGTGCACTTTGTTAAGAACTATTAAGATAGAAGAAACTGTGGCATATTTATACAATGGAATATTACTCCGCAATGAAGAATGATAAAATTATGGCATTTGTAGGCAAATGGTCGAAACTGGAGAATATCATGCTAAGTGAGATAAGCCAATCTCAAAAAACTAAAGGTCCAATGATCTCGCTGATAAGCGGATGAGGACATATAATGGGGGGTGGGAGAGGCTAGCATTAGGTTTAGGGTTAGGTTTAGAGTTAGGCTAAGGACAGCGGCAAGAATGAAGGAAAGAAGGACTGTGTAGAGGGAAAAGAGGGGTGGGAGGGGTGGGGGGAGGGGAAAAATAAAATAAACATCATTACCCTATGTAAATGTAAAAAAATTAAAAAAATAAAAAAAGAGAAAAAAAAGTTAAAATAAAAATCTAAATTCTGTATTAAAAAAAAAAAGATTGAAATCTCAGACAATCTCTTGCAGAAATCTGATTAAGAATGATTCTGTAAGAGATTCTCCCTTTGAATATTATCATGATATTATTATATATCACACTATATCATATATTACATTATAATACTATATTATATATACTATAATTTATATTACATATAATAATCTATTATATATAATACTACATTATATATATCACACTATATTGTATATAGTGATATTATTATATCACTGGTATATGTGTTCAAAGCCTTCCACAGGTGTGTAATTGTTATTGCAATAAATAAAACTTCAGAAATAGAGTATCTTCAGAGGGTATAAATTCATCCAGTGGACTATTTGCAACCTTTGAAAACAATGTGTGATAATTTGGACTAATACCCAAGACATATCATTAAATAAAAAGAGCAAGTTTTCAGAGCATTATATTTTACCTGGGATATGTGTTTTTAAAAAAGTTTTATAAACAGGATATATATGAATAATTATATTTAAGTCATAAGTTCGTAAGTAGGTAGATTGGGGGAAGTGGAAATGTTAGTGATAATGATAAATGCATCAAATTCTATAAACAGTCATTGACATTTTCTAAAATTTGACTGTTTTGTCAAAAAGAAATTTTTTAAAATTTATTTTTATTGTAAACAAATGGGATACATCTTGTTTCTCTGTACATGAAGTAGAGGCATACCATTTGTGTAGTCATACATTTACATAGGGTAATAGTTTTTGATTCATTCTGTTATTGTTTCCTTCCCCCCACCCCTCCATCCCTCTTTTCCCTCTATATAGTCCCTCCTTGCTTCATTCTTGCCCCACTCCTACCCCCCATTATGTGTCATCATCCACTTATCAGCAAGATCATTCATCCTTTGGTTTTTTGAGATTGACTTATGTCACTTAGCATGATATTCTCTTGAAAAATTAAAAAAAGGGAAAAAGGATTTTTGTTAAAAATCATGAAATTAAGAAAAAGTAAGCACACAAGAAAAGTCTTCTAAAAATCTTAAAATCAAATAAAATGAAAATTAATAATCATATGTAATATTGAAATATAAGAATCAAGTCAGTTATCTTCTGTTTAACCCTAAATTTTGATCTCCATTCTGGGCCTGTTTTCCTGGTACAATACTTACTTATATACCCACTGACATTTAGGTTATATGTATAAGTGGTTTCCCAAATATGTCATGATAACTGTAAATTTCTAGTTTCTAACCAAAATTTCCTCTTACTAAAGATTGCTAATTGCATGGTCTTAAATGAAGAAATCCTAAATTCTCTTCTCCTCCTCAAAAATTAATCCATTAGTAAAAACTGTAGATCCTGTTTTTAAAATGTATTCTGAGAAGACTTTTCACCATGTGCAAAGTTTCAAGCCTCTTAACATGATCATCTCTTTCTGGACTATTGCACTACTTCTTGCATTGCACCATTTTCTTGCATTTACTCTTTCCTACCCAGTTTCCAAATCACTGTAACAAAACTAAGTCATTTGTGCTTATGTACCCAAATATATTGTAAGTACATTTTTGAGACTTGTTCTAAATATTCAAAAATGATTTGAATATTCTTCACTGGTTACTTAGGTTTTAGATATTTAAGTACTAGCAATTGATAGATAACCACGAAGTTCTATTTTAATTATTTCAGTGTTAGTTGTAGTATCTAATTAGTGCCTCCATATGACACTTAATTTTCAAAAATATTGTCCTTAAATTTACTGATTAAATTTAGCTTTTCATGTGAAATACGGAATCAACTTGTGTAATTCTTATCTGTTATTTTTATTTTGCTAATATGTTAATGGAGATAAATGTAGGAGGAATTCAATTTAGTCAATTATATGTTTTTTGCTTCTGTCATAGAACACCACATACTGGGTAAATTATAAACAATAGGAGTTTATTTGGCTGATAGTTCTGGAGGCTGGGAAGTCTAAGATTGAAATTTACATCTGTTGAGGGTCTTATTTCATCATAACATGGTCAAAGGGCGAGTGAGACAGAGTACAGAGGGCAAGAGGAGGTTGACACACCCAGACCTATTCTGGAGACAACTTGGCCGACTCCCATGATAGTGACAATCTATTTAGGAGAGCAGAGGTCTCACAATAATAACCACCTCTTGAAGATCCCACTTTTTAATATCATGGTAGTAACTAAATTTCAACATGAATTTTGAAGAGGACATTCAAAAACTATAGCAATAGACCTTCATATTTTTACCCAGGATAACCCATTCACTTAGGAAAAGAAACTTTGTTTCTGTTTTTGGTTATTTTGAAGTATATTTATTAAGTTCTCATAGATAAAAAAATATAGCACTACGACTAAAACTAGTCTTATCAATACTCATGACTACATATAATCTTGGTTTATGTGTTGGGCACTGTGCAAATTACTACCCCATAGCAAACACTTTTGAAAGTGAAAGGGTTAAATTAATAGTTAATGTATAAATAGTTGAACAGGGTCAAGCACAGGCAACCTTAAATGCCTTGTGACATTTATTTCAAGTAGATCTTATTTTTCTTTTTCCTTTTCGAGGGATGTTAAAGGAAATAAATATGTTCTTTTATTTTTGACAACTCCCTTATGAGGTCATTTTGATAGAGGAAGCAAAAAGGATGCTTGTCTGGTAATATATATATTTAATTATCTTCTGTGAAATACAAGTACAATTGAGAATTTTGCAAATGAGAAAAATAGATCACTCAGAAACTTACTTACCAAATAATTTGTAAAGGAATTAGAATCAAGGGTCTCTTCAAGGCCACCGCTTTGAATATATCAGAGCAACTACTATACTGCCTATCATGAGCAGTCTTGGTGATCTTTGGAAACTTGCATTAAGTGGCTAAGTTTTTCACAACTACAAGTAGAAAGACTTGAAATAGTTGACCTTTAACATTTTGGTTACTTCCAAATACCATCATTTAGATTTATTCAAAGTGTAATGACTTAGGTTCATTAGGTTAATTTCCATTACTAATAACAAGCAAAGTAATTTGACATTGTTCATCTCCACTCATTGACATGTCTACATGATTATCTTAAGTGCTCTCTCAATATTTGATAAAGGATGCTTGAAATTCACAGTGTTACTTTGAGCTTAAGATTATCACAATGATTTAGGATTTTTTTTAACTTATTACTTTCTTTCTCTATTTATATATATATGCATGTGTATATATATGTACATATATTTTTTCAAAAGGATGCACATTAGCATATTCTAAAATGTGTGATTATATTAAAATTGCATCTTATAATTCATATCACTTAAGGTAGTACCAAGACAGAGGACCCAAGAAAATGTGTCCAATGTATAATGATTGAATACACAAATGGAGTACTCAAAAGGTGTGTGTGTGTGTGTGTGAGTGTGTGTGTGCATGTGAAAGGAATAAAAATGTTCAAAGACTCACTTTGCCCAGCTCCAGAAAAAGATTAGTACCTTGTTCATAATTTCACCATGATATTCAATTAGAGAATATTACATCAAAAACACTAATATATTATATTGGAGAAATTAAAATCACTGCAGAAATTAATTTGTATGTATGTTATTAAAGCAAAGTCAATTTGAAAATACATTAAAATCTGTTTTTAATAAAATAGAATAATGAATCCATGAATTGTATACAAGGGTAGAAATATTTTAAAATCCAAAATAATATAGCTTTTAAAAATAAGCATATGAAGAACATCATGCTAAGTGAAATAAGCCAGACTGAAAAATCCAGGGTCAAATTTTTATCTCATTTATGGAAGGTAAAGCAAAATAAGGAGAAAATAATGAGAGAGGATCAGATATCATAAAGATATAGGGAAGAAATGTGGAGTAGGATAAGAGGAGGGCCAGGAAAGGGGAGAATGAATTTATCAAAATCCTACTCTGTGCATGTATAAATATACCTCAGAGAATTTTACCTTCTGTATATGTAAAAAGCACCAAAAATAAATAAAAGAGTAAAAGGATGATCAGTAGAGTACAGGAAGGAGAGAAGGATGAGGGGGGAGGAAAAAGGGGATGGAACAGGAACTTAAATGGAGTCAAATTTTATGTATGTGTGACTATGTCAAAATGAACCCAACTACTATGTATAACTATAATGCTCTAATAAAAATATATAGAATTGCTGGCATTGACTTTTTGCTATATTTTAGCTGAATAATTACATGGAGTGACAGATTGTGTTTGAATGATCTATTCTATACACACATACATATACTGTCACTTAGTATCAATAGAGTTCATATTATACTAGCTTGAATATCAAGTAAGTGGCAGGACATACATTTTAGTTTAGACCTATTTAGCACCAAAGTATTTTTCACTTTTAATTTTGCACAATAAACAAAATTATACTTTGCCAAAAATGGATGCTTCCTATCAGAACATTTTGAAAGTTCATCCCAAATCCACTTTCATTAAATAATTGTATCAATTTAATAAATGTGCAACTTATTAAATATGTCAAAATGAAGTACATGTCTAACTTGGATTGCAACTTTTCTGTTTTAGGTGCAGTTGTTCTTTGGGTTACCTTGGCAGATTCTCTATTACCAATGTTGAAAATTGCACAGGAACACATAGTACATCATTTCATGGCCTCTGCCTGGCCCACTTGCACAACTGTAACAGTAGCTGTCTGCAAAGATATGAAAGAAACATCTGTGAAAGAGAAACTGAAGATTGTCAATTTTCACCCTGCAAAAATGGAGCAACCAGTATTCATTTGGCTTGGTATTTCTTCTGCAAGTTGTGTCCCAGGACTTACAGGCAAGTATTTCCTGAGAAATCAGTCTTAAGTGGATAATTTTGTTAATACATTTGTTTGAAGTATCTAAACTGTGTCTAATGATTAATAATATTATAGTCTGATTTTCCATTTGGCAAAGTAAAAATACCTTCACTCAAATAAGAGAATTGTTCTTTGGGCAATTTCATTGCTGACTCCACAGGCCTATTTATGCAAATTAGGCTAAGAAGGCCAGGTTGAACCACTGAGAATATGATGGCATATGTCAAAAGTCTGAAGAGCAAAACTGGCAGCCATAACCTCCTAATAATTTTGCCTGAACACGTTCAGGGCTGCATTTCATCTTCCTCTTTGGCTGTATCAGCACAGTGAGTGCCAATTTTTTCTTACTTAAGAATAAAAATGTTATTTCAGAATTGGCAAGGTCATTTTGGTGACCTGACATTAATAAGATAAAAATAAAATAAAATCAGATTCATATTTCATCCTTTGTACAACAAAGGACATGATTCACAGTGGTAGGTGGTAATAAGGTAGCTTTTAGCATAATAATATCAGAAATTAAAGACTCCAATTTATATAACTGGAGATATTATGCTTGAAATGAAATATTTTCCAATGATTGCATATTGAAATGATAGTTTATAATAACTTAAATTTTTTATTATTTTTGTCTTTTAAAAAACATATAGAGGCTATGCAGGAAGAAAATAATGTCAATAATGTCACTTTTAAGCCATATCTACCTTTCAATAAATTAATATATAATAATAAAACATTATTTCTTTTTATTAAGCAAATTTGATTCTAAAAGTTATTTGGATTTCCATCAAAAACTGAAAAATGTATTTTCCTATTCAATATTTAAAGTAATATGCTGAAGGTTTTGGAGGCAATGGACACAATCTTAAAAGATTAAGTTCCAAAAATGGAAATGGTGATATCACTGGAATAAATTCATAGCCATTCAGATCAGCTTTCCTAAAGCTGGAAACACATTTGAGTTCATAAATTCAGGTAATCTCTCTAAAAATTTGTCCCATTGCTCTATACTCAAGCAACCCATAAGTAAAAATCAAATGGCATAAATATACTAACATTACTAAAGATAGTCGCCTATATTTGAAAAAAAGCAGATATATTTACATGTATATATGTATATATTTATTTATATGTATATATTTACAGGTATATATGTGCAAATATATATATATATATATATATATATATATATATATACACTCCTGTTTTAAAACTTGGACTATCTTCCCCAAATCATATACATGTAAAGTTAAGCTACAATTATATATAAAATAGAAGAAAGAATTAGTAAAACTATTCCTAATATAATTACTAAGAGATGTCGTCTGATATTTTGTATCTATTAGTATGTACATATACATATGTGTATTTGTACACACATGATCAGTAAATGATCTATCATTTTCTATATCAAGATTATATTGACCATATATTTATTACATGATCATTAAATATTTGTCATATGCTATTTGTATAGTTCTAATACACATACACACACACAATACCACAGTACACAGTGTATAATTGGCATGATCCACTTTTCTGACTTGTTAAATATATGCTATTTTTCTTTTATTATTTAAATTAAATGTAGCCTAAGACTCATAAGTTCATATTAACAGCAAGATCTATCTCTTCTTACTGAGTTTTAAAGAATTCTGTGGATTTTCTTAAATCAAACTATTTAGTCTAATTTCTAAAGTCTTCACACAGAGATGTGAAGGAGCTGATCTGTCTAAATTTTCCCAGGGATACAGAAAAAGTAAAATATTTGGGGGGCATTTTGGTGCCCCTCACCCTCTCTTCCTAGTCTCTGCCGTCTGATTTCTCCTCATTCAACAGTTGTGTCTCTTCATCTGATTCTTCCCCTCCACCTGAGGTCTTCCACCTGGCTTCAACCTCCATTTGATCCTCTCTTCCTATACTCTCCTTCCATTGACTGTCCCCTGCTCTACCTTTCACTTCCTGCATCTGGTTTTTCTCCCTCTGCATAGGAACTATGGCAATTTGTTAACTTTTATGTTTTGTGGTGCCGGAGATTGAAATCAGGGCTTTGTGCCTGTCAGGCAAGCACTCTACCAACTGAGTTATATCCCCAGTCCTTGTTAACATTTTTAAAAGGGTTTCACTATGGTTTTCAAATTGGCTTTAGTTACTTTTCTGTGATCTCCAACATCTTTTATGAATACTTTAACTTTACAATTGAATTCTCCAGCTAAGTCTGCATTCTCTATATCTCTAATCCAGAGGACGTCAGACTTTAGTGTTCATGAGAATCACCTGGACATCCTGGGATCATGCTGTAATCACCAGGGATCATTGGTCACACGGGAATTTCTCATTCAGTAGTTTTAGGGCCCACTAAGTTTGGGGGCATGCTGATGTTGCTGGTCTGTGAGACTGAGAAAACTATTCTAACCCCATTAATGCTAGTGAAGAGGACTTGTGTGGATCCAAAGATGTAAAACTCACCTTTGAATGTGCAGTACCATTCAGCATAGCAGGAAGAAAATCATCCAGCCCAGTGTTCTCTGCAGGAAAACCCACTAAGCCTTGGAGCAGGAAGGTGATACCTTTATATGGTAAAGCTATATACGTGAGTAGATTTTTTATTATTTAAATCTGATTCCAAAGCTATCATCTGAAATTTCACAAGGATTTAATACTCTCAGAATAATTCCAGTGAACTTATTTCAAGATACAACCTTTGTGCAATTCCTGTATTATCCATCTCCATGGTACTTTAGTGATGAATTCTAAATTTGATTTTTAAGTTAATTTTCTTTCTTTCTTCTCCTTCTTCTTTTTAAACTTTTAACACTTCTCTTTTCTAAAATTCTTTGTGACCAAATAAGAGCTCTTGGTTAGTTGACTAAATTTTTATATAGGATTATGTTTGTTTTTGTTTCAAATATTCTGGGTTTCCTTTGTTTCTTGACTTGAATAACCATCTTCTCCTATTTGTCTTGATAACTGATTTGTTCAGAAAGCTCCTTTGACCAGAGGACACAAAGTTATTTTAAAAAAATTAGACTCACATTTTCCCTATTGAGATGGGCCTGAGCTAAGATTCCTTGATAGTCTGTCTTTTCCTTTTTATCCTTTTTTTCGTGACCCTTGTACTTTAAAGCAAATTCCTTTTCGGTCACAGTCTCATATATTGTAAATTTGACTTACAAAGCTATGTGATTCTCTATTCCAGATGTCAGCTAGAGAGCTTTCTTTATAAGTCTAAGTTACCTACTTGGGTAATACAGAATTTTTCCAATTCTAGACACCAAAACTTCTCCACAGACCTCTTTTCTTTCTTTATGTATTAACTTCTATCTCTATAAAATTCGGTAGTGTTTCAAACAAGTTCACACTTCAGCTGATGCCCAGCTGCTATTATACACTATCAATTACTGTGCCTAGTTTTCACTGCTCTAATAGATTGGTTTATTTCTTGCATGCCATGACCAGTATGAGGTGGAATGGCTGTGCTCATAGCATAGGACTTTGGCGAAATAAGATATTATACATCTGTTCTAAATAACAGAGCTTCACTGGAGTGCCTAGGAAACCAACCCATCCCTATTCACATTTCTATGAAACCTAAAAATGATAGAAGGAAGACAATGAATATTATGAATAAATAACCCCTAATCAACTAATTTATATTTTCATTTTTCCCAAATCAGTCTGTAAGCCCCTGAAAATCAGAAAAAGTGTGATACAAAGAGATTTGGAGTTATATTTATTATTCTATGTTCGGGAAAATGAAGTTTCTGTGTTTATCAGAACAGCCAATTGAGTGATCACATAACCCAGATGATCCCATCCACTAAAGAACTGGATGACTTTACATGAGGTGTTTAAAATGGAAACCTTTAGGATTTACCCTTCCATCCTTCCTTCCTTCCATTCATCTTCACTTTGAACAGAAACTGAATTAATGTAACTTTCAAAATTGACAATTTTGTTATGACCTCACACATATTTTTACCCCAAATAAATGTACAGAGTAAACTCTTTTGTGTTCTGATTATTTAGGCACAAACATACAGAAATATCAATCCTGGTGTTTTGTTTGTAGTTGATTTTATTTCATATAAAATATTTTCTTATTTATGCCTGAGAGTAGGGGCTAGGAGCTACATTTGACTTCTATATTAATGACTTTCTCCAAATTTAACTGTGACAGTATAATCCTCCTTCAAACAAAAGGATTTAGTATTTATTTTCACTTAGTTGCTGTGGTGATCCTTAAAATTCACTGTTCCTTTCCTGGTGTCCCCTATCCCACTCTGCTGTGTCCCCTTTTTTCATGAAAATTCCATCAACCTTTAGTGCCTGCCCAGGGCTTTTAAGACAAGTTGTAGGATCTCATCAGGCTCTGTTTCATCACCATCCCTCATATTCAGCTATATTTTTTCTTTAGCCACCAAACTAGTACAGATCTCTGAAAAAGGAGGGGCAGAACCCACCACTTCATTCTATGGTGACCGTTACTCCTCATGGAAATGAGCCTGGTCTTCCAAGAAACATAAATATTTTAATAAAGCACAGAGATGAGCCACTAGAGAACTGATCTGTCCCTAGAATTCATTCCTGAATATCCTGTGGTGAGCTCATTGTCAATTCCCTCTCAATTCTATTTCATGGAAGGAAAAAACCTCCCAAATCAAAGATTAATACTGGATTTACTACAAGTTTGTATTTCCTCTTTTATTATTTACAGATAAGGGGTGAACATTAATGTACATCAATAAGACAGACGTATTTTCTCACTTTTAATGACTTCAAAGTATTTGCTTAAGTGAACCAACCAAACTTGAAATAGAGCTATTTAGTCAAAGGAAGTACGTATGTGGTGGTGGTGGTGGTTGTAATTATTGTTGTTTTGTTACAATCTTATTTTTGTCTTAATTTGCATATTCACAAACAGTATATAAGAGTACTATATTGTTTGCATTTGTATCATACCGTATTCATCATTGTGGTTTTGAATTTTTCTAGTTCGATATGAAAAATTATTGCAAATCTTATTTTGATTTTAATTTCTTGGGGTAATATAAAGGAATGAGTGTTTGCAATGTGAAATTCTTTTATTTGGAATAATTTTTTTCTTTTTTTGTACCAGAGATTGAAGCCAGGGTCACTTAACCACTGAGTCACATCCTCAGAACTTTTTGGCATTTTGTAGTTGTTGGGATTTTGTTTGTTTGTTTTCTTCAGACAGGTTCTTGCTAAATTGTGTAGGACCTCACTAAGTTGCTGAGGCTGACTTTGGACTTGTGATCATCCTGCTTCAACCTCCCGAGTTGCTGGGATTACAAGCTTGTACCACCGGAACCCACCATTGTTATGACAGTTTTTTTTTTTTTTTTTCCTACCAAGAAATGTGTCTTATTTAATGCTTATCATTCTTTTAATACTGGATTCTGTGTACTTATGCTTGCATTTCCTCTTTTTTACTTACACATAATTGATAAACATTACTGTGTATCAGTAAGACATATAGTTCTTTTTAAATTAAAAAACAAAAACCTACTTATTTAAGAGATAATCATATCATCTGCAAATACAGGTAATATTTATTTATTTTCCTATTTACCTAGTAGGTGTTATGGTTTGGATGTGAGGTGTCCCCCAAAAGCTCACATGTGAGACAGTGCAAGAAAATTCGGAGAAGAAACGATTGAGTTAAAAGAGCCTTAACCCAATTAGTGAATTAATCACCTGATGGGATTAACTGAGTTGTAACTGAAGGCAGGTGATATGTGGCAGGAGGGGTGGGGCATTGAGGGCATGACTTTGGGGTATATATTTGTATCTGGTGAGTGGAGTCTCTCTCTCTGCTTTCTGATCATTATGTAAGCTGCTTCCCTCTACCACACTCTTCCTTCATGATGTTCAGTCTTACCTTAAGCCCCAAGGAATGGAGCCACCCTTCTATGCACTAAGACCTTTGAAACTGCAAGCCTTAAGTAAATCTTTCCTCCTCTAAAGTTCTTCTGGCCGGTCCTTTAGTCACAGCAGTGAAAAAGTTAACTAAAACACTTGGTTTTTGTAGTAGTTTGATAGAACGTGACAAGTTATTGGATGAAGGACCATGATAGTGTTAGTGAACATCCTTTTCTTATTCCTGAATTCAGTGGATTTTATGCTATTTTATGATTATTTATGCCATTGGCTTGATATTAATAAGATAAATATGATGATGTCTTAACCTTTATAATTTAAAATATTTTAAATAAGAATGAAAGGAAAACAATTATAGTGACCCATGGAATACAATGACAATTTATTTTTATAAGTTTTGAAGAATTTTCATATGTCTACACAAATAATATTAGTCTTTCCTGTGTGATTTTTAGAAGCTTTGTTTTCAGTCTTACTACCTCATGCAGGCTTTATACAAAGATATGGACAACACTCATTTTTCAAAATGCTGATGAAGTTTTTAAAAAAATGACACCTCTCAGTGGTTTGAAAAGATGCAAATGTTCCTTAGGGTTTACTAAAATTTAGTATCTGTTACTTGTTTATGAATACTTTGCATTTCACAGGGAATTTTAAAACTCAGTTTCATTCCATTCACCCTTCAAAGTTGAGTTCAAGTATTACATTCTCTGATCCCACAGGTAAAATTTTTGAGCATCTATCAAGACAGATTCTTGACTGAATTTTTTAAAGTAGTTTCTACATCTTTTGAATTAAAAATCAGGACCCATTAGTCCTTGGAAATATGCATATTATCTTTACAACTTAACATGATATTTTTAACATTGATAAAATTCTATTATACATGTATTTAAGATTTGTAGATATGAAAATTAACAAGTTGTACTAATTATTTCTTTGAAAACACTAGAAATTTTGGACTCCACATATTTAAATTATTTGGTCTCAGGCTGCTTACTATTTGATTTAATTAAAATATAGTTGTAGGATTTAATAGTTTTGTGTTGATTTATTTGTATGATTTCTGAGTTTTTGGTTTGATGATTTTTTTAACCTCAGTGGAAAATTGTAAAAATATAAAATTCTAGAAAAACTTGAGCAACTACAGGAACCTTATGTTCTATAAATTTTTTCATCTTATGTAAGTATACTAGATTTCCCTGTGAAAGCCCAAATCCTTTCAATATTTACTAACAGTAATGTGAGATATGTATAGAAAGGAGAAATAGGATGCCTACTCATATTGGTAAAACTGAAAAAAAATGTGTGCTATTGTCTAGACTTGTCTAGCTGAAACAGGACCCAAGACCAGGTCCCCTGTAACTGCTTTTGTGTAGAATAGATGATAAACCAAATTTTGCAAATATTTGCTTTGAAATATTTTACAGTGTACAAATGCACTTGGCATAAATAATAAATATATCAATACTGATATTCCATATGTAAGATGAATGTATTTGGTCATTTCCCTTAAGAAGTTAATTAGGGTTACTTTTGATGAAAAACTGTTCATCCTTCATATTACAAGATGACTATTTTATAACACTTTAGTTTAAATGCTTGACCTTTAGAAATCTAGTTTTTATGGAGAAAATCCCATTTGTGCATACAATTAGAATCAGTGTTGAATATTTTTATTGCCAGATACAATTAAATTCCTGCACATAACCTTTTTCTTCCTGAAATACAACATTTAGTAAATTATTTGGATAATTATGCAAATAATATTTTGTATAAATTTTGCATCTTTTCAAGGTTAAGAAACTACCATTTACAATAAAATCACAATCTGAAAGACAAATGTGTCATGCTATAGCTAAAGATTTGCCATCCAATCATAACAATATGCCCTACTTTCAATGAAGCTACAATCCCGTTGCCATTTTAAAAGTCATAATTTCTGTTTAATTTTATTTTCTTAGATGAAGTTTAATTATTTAAACTCACAAAAGGCATATAATAATTTCCCAGCGTGAAGAAAAACAGCTCTTTCCCCACATCCTTTTCTTTAATACTGCCTTTCACAAATATTTTTGTCAACCCTGCTACCTGTTAAGTTTGGTTAGCCTTTGATAGGCCCAAGTCCAGGCAGAAGAGTGAGCATTAAATATGATTCTCATTATCATTCCTGAAGGACTGAACTCAGCAGTTCTTCAGAGACTGAAAGAGCAATATTCTGTTAATAGGAATAAATAGGAATAAATACGTATTAATTGTTAAATGAAATTTATAAAGTGATGACTTTAAGTGTTTGAATGTTTGATATGATAAATGTTTACCTTTTCAGAACATAATCAGTCTACATGAGCTTAGAGCAGATGACAAACTTACATATAATGGAATCTTATAATAAGTACTTGGAATGAATTGTTCAAGTGCAACATAAATTATGGGAAATATTTGGTATTTCAGTAGTCTAAGATTTTTTGCTAAATACTTTGTATGTTGGTATCTAGAAAATATAGAAATTGGTAAATAGTAAGTCAAAAGTATTACAGGACTAGTAACATCAGAGAAACACACTGCCAGAAAGAAAGATAAATGCAAATACATATGTATGATGTATGTGCCTGTATAAGCAATTACCAAGAACATGCATATTTAAATATCTTTCAAGACACTTACAATTATGTATAGTTCATTCATTAATTTAAATGATTGGTTTCTTACTATAAAATGTCTTCTTAAATTCAATTTAGTTTTTTTATTTGTTCTTTTTAGTTATACATTACAATATAATATACTTTGTCATACTAGGTACACATGGAGAACCAGTTCTCATTCTTCTGGTTGTACGTGATGTGGAATTACACTGGTCGTATATTCATACATGAACATAGGAAAGTAATGTCAGATTCATTCTACTATTTCCTATTCCCATTTCATTTGTCATTCATTCTCTTTGTCTAATCCAAAGTTCTTCCCTACCTCCACCATCTTATTGTGTGTTAGCATCCACATATCAGAACATTTGTGGGGAGCCATCCTTATCTAGCAGAATCAGAGGAGGTTGAGCCATGGACACAGAGGCCTGATTTCTAGGAACTGGCAGCCATGGAGGTCTGTCCCAGATTGCTGGGGAGTATATGGCACTGTGGGAGTGTTCCCTGTCTGGTTCTGTGATAATTTCCCTGAGAAAATGACTCCCTTAACTCCATCACTTCCTGTTCATCACAGAAGAAGCCCCTCCCATTCTGGAACCTTTACCTGTGTGACTAAAAATAAAGGAGAGTTGGGCTACTCTAATGAGGCCAGATCTGGTATGGCCTGAGCCATCCTGCCCCGTCTTATTTAAAGAGTATTGACTCTTGTGTGTTTATTGATGAGATAAATTTATGGGTAATTGATTGATTTATAGCCAACATTGTCTTCTGGCAGTTAACCCTTTATCATCCACAATGGATGTGGCAGAAACTCCCACAAACATTCTTCCTTTGGTTTTCTGGTATTGGCTTATTTCTTTTAGCATGATATTCTCTAGTTCCATCCATTTAACAGCAAATGTCATAATTTCATTTCTTTATGGATGTGTAATATTTCATTGTGTATATTTACTACATTTTCTTTATCCATTCATCTGCTGCAGGAACTGAGGCTGGTTCCACAACTTAGCTGTTATGAATTGAACTGCTATAAACACTGATGTGGCAGCATCATAATAGTATGTTGATTTCAAGTCCTTCGGGTATAAACAGAGGAGTGGGATAACTGGGTCAAATGGTGGTTCCATTTCAAGTTTTTGAGGAATCTCCACACTGCTATCTAGAATGGTTGCACCAATTTACAGTTCCCACCATCAACAATGTATGAGTGTACCTTTTTCCCCACATCCTTGCCAACCTTTATTGTTACTTGTATTCTTGATAATTGCCATTCTGACACAAGTGCAATGAACTCTCAGTATAGTTTTAATTTGCATTTTTCTAAGTGCTAGAGATGTCAAACACCTTTTCATATATTTGTTGACTGATCATATTTCATCTCTGAAATACCTGTTCAGTTCTTTTGCCCATTTATTGATTAAGATATTTGTTTTTTGCTCTTTTTTGGGTTCTTTATATATCCTGGAGACAAATGGTGCTGGGAATGTTGGAAATCCATATGTAGCAAAATGAAATTCAACCCTTATCTCTCACCCTTCACAAAACTCAACTCAAAGTTGATCAACCTATACCTGATAGAGAAAACAGTTGACCCAAATCTACATCTTGCTGGCTTAGGAACAGACTTCATTAACAAGACTACTAAAGTATAAGAAGTAAAATCAAGAATCAAAAATGATTCTAAGATGCTTCCTTACTGCAAAGAAAACAATTAAGAATGTGAAGGCCTACAGAATGGGAAAAAACCTTTATCACTGGCACTATAAACAATCTTTTAAGCATGAAAGATAAATAAAAGATATTTAGAAAAAAATGGGAGCACCACAGCAAACTTCTTAAAAGGATATGGTTTTATCTCACTCTTCTGTGGAATCTAAAATATTTGATCCCATAGAAGTTGAAGGTGCACTGGTACTTAGCAGAAAGGAGAGTAGGGGCAGGGGAATGAGGAAATATTGATCTGTAGGTACTGAGTTCCAGTTAAGATTGGGAAGTTAGGATTGCACAATCCAGTTAGGATTGCACAATAGGGTACTGTAGGTAACAATAGCATACTGTACATTTCAAAAAAACAGTAGAAGAAAGAATTTTGGAAAATTTTCACCATAAAAAATATGATAAGTGAGTGAATAAATATTTATAACAATTTAAACATTGTAATAGACCATCTTTCAAACCTCAGAGGGAGGATTGGGGAGACAGTTCTGGAAGAATATCCACGATGGCTGGGCAGGGGAAGCAGCAGGTACAGTTTAAGCTGGCGATGGTGGGTGACTTCGTTTGTGAAGGTCACCTGACTGGCAAGTTGGAGAAGAGGTATGGTAGCCACTGTGGGCATGGAGTGCTACCCACTTGTCTTCCACATCAACAGAGGGCCCATCAAGTTCAATGTCTGTGGCGGGAGAGACCCGGGGCCCAGGGTTACGTCACATGCATCCAAGATGGCAACTGGCAGAGAGCCAAAGGACATGCTGAATGTGCCTTGAGAAAAACAGGAAGCATTTACCATTGGCTGTATGATAATTAGTTCAGCTGCTTAGCGTGTAGACAGATATATCTTACATGTATGCTTGAGCTCGTGATCCCTTGACCTTTAATAGGATTGGATGGACATATCTGATTACAATTGCTTATGCATGAGACTGCTTATATATCGAGGGTGTTATCCAAATAAAGGGAAGCTGCTTCATGAACTTCTGAAGTGTACGTGTCGTTTGTCCCGCTGGTCGGCGGCAAGTGGTAGCCCATACAGGGAACGGTGAGCGCTCAGGTAAGTAATAAGAAAATTTTTTACTAGCACAGTCAACTAGCAGTCAACTAGCAGGTTTCCCTATTTGAGGAAACGGTAGCCTTAAGGTTTAACGGAAGGTTCCCCTAGTGCGGGACCGTAACAGAAGGTTCCCCTAGTGAGGGAACGTAACGAAAGGCTGTCCCAAGAGACAGCAAAGGACATCCTGTAGTAAATGAATATGTGTAAGGTGTTATTTGTGTTACCTTTTCTTGTTTGGTTTCTGTTTGTTGTTGTTGTGGCGATATGGACATTAGTTCGTTTCTGACTTCCAAAAAACCAAAATTTCAAGAACAGTTAAGAGAAGGGGAAAAGATATTGGAAACTGTAAAAGAGGAACAGTCAAGTTGAGCTTCTAAAAGAGAAAGTAGATGTTCAGACTCAGAACAGGGATGTGACTCTGAAGAACAGGAGATATCTGAGACAGAGCTAGAAAAGAAGTTCTCTCAGTGGCATTTAACCCCTACCACGCCACACCCTCCGGCATATAATCCAGATCACTACTCTTTTCCAAGTTGTAGGGGTGCATGTACTTGCTGCACAGGGGTGGCCCCCAGAGAGTGGGCTGATGTAGAATCTTGATCAGTGTTCCCAATATTTCCAGTATTTGAAGATCAAAACAATCAGAGATATCATCAAATATTAGATATAAAATCAGTAAAACAGTTAAAAGAGGCAGTTATGTACTATGGAGTACAAGCTGCATTTACCATTTCTTTATTAGAGAATGTTGCAAGTCAAAATCTTACTCTGACTGATTGGGGTAATTTAGCAAAGGCATGTTTATCTGGGGGACAATATCTCATGTGGAAGGTGGCTAACCAGGAGTTATGCTCTGATACTGCATGACGTAATGCAGTTGCGAGCAATCCTCAATGGAATCTAAACATGCTGACAGGCCAAGGACCATATGAAGGAAAAGGTAATCAGATTAATTTCCACCCCGGTGTGTATCAACAAATTAGTGCTGCTGCCACTAAAGCTTGGAAAACGCTTTCAGGTGCTGGAGATCTTCAAGGACAGTTATCTAAAGTTATTCAAGGTCATAATGAACCCTATGCTGATTTTGTAGACAGATTGATTCAAACAGCAGGACGAATATTTGGAGATGTGGACCAGGCTATGCCTTTAGTCAAACAGCTTGCATATGAGCAAGCAAATAAATGGTGTAAAGAAGCAATAAGACCTTGGAAAAACAAAGACCTTGGAGCCTACTTAAAGGCTTGTAGGGATATTAATGAGACTTTTATTCAAGGTCAGGTGATGGCTGCAGCACTTGCACAGGGTCTTAGAGGTAATACCAGCTCTCACCCAGGCCAGCAGTGTTATCAATGTAAACAATTTGGACACATGAAAAAGGACTGCCCCCAAGGTTCTGAGCCAAAACTATGTCCCAGATGTAAAAAAGGGAAACACTGGGCAAGTGACTGTAAACCAACTAGAGACAAAGATGGTAACCCTTTACCTTCAAGAAATGGAAATCAGAGCCCCCGGCCTCGGGGCCCACAAATATACGGGGCTATCCAGTCCATATCTTGGACCCATTACCCCTTGACTCCCCAATTAGACAAACAAGAGGAAGCACAGGATTGGACCTCTGTGCCTCAGCCAGAGCAATATTAACTCCAGAGATGGGAGTACAACCAATACCAACTTCGGTTGTCGGCCCATTACCTAAAGGATCAGTGGGACTAACTCTGGGGAGCAGTTCTTCTGCTTTGAAAGGATTAAATATTGTCCCTGGAGTTATAAACCCTGATTTTACAGGAGAACTAAAAATCCTTGCTTCTTCACCAAGAGGTGTAGCAATAATAACTCAGGGTGATCGCATAGCACAATTGTTGGTCTTACCCAGCTGCCATGATCAATATCCATCAAATATTATTAAGGGAAATAAAGAATTAGGTTCTACTGGCCAAAATATGGTCATGTTAACATTGGATTTAAAAGATAGACCTATGAAAAAGTTAGTGATAGAAGGTAAAAGTTTTGAGGCTTATTAGATACTGGGGCTGACAAAAGTATTATCAAAATTACAGAATGGCCCAAAGACTGGCCACTTCAACAGGCAGATCAGACTTTGAGGGCATTGGGTATACTTCCAATCTTAACAAGACTGCAGCCATATTAAAATGGAACGATGAGGAAGGTTATAATGGTACGTCCAACCTTACATCCTTGATCTCTCCTTTACGGGAGATTCCTGGTAAACTTGTGCGGGAACAGATGGAACATCATGGAACAGATGGATTTACATCTCACATCCAAGATCCCATACAGTAATCTAAAAGCTAATCAAATGATGTTAGCCCAAGGACACATATGGGGAAAAGGTCTTGGAAAAAATAGTCAAGGACCTACTTCACCCATTTTAGTTACTCCAAAACAAGATAAACAGGGATTGGACTTTTGTTAGGGACCACTGAAGCAATTAAAATAACATGGAAATCTGATAAACCTGTCTGGGTCCCTCAGTGGCCCCTCTCAAAAGACAAATTAGAAACGGCCCAGCAATTGGTTAAAGAACAACTAGAGGCCAGACACATCAAACCATCCACCTCTCATTTCAACACACCAATATCCATAATAAAAAAGAAATAAGGAAAACGGAGGCTATTACATGACCTAAGAGCAGTAAATTCTATAATGGAGCCCATGAGACCCATTCAATTAGGATTACCTAGTTTATCGACTATCCCAGTTAATTGGCCCTCCATTGTAATTGACATAAAAGATTGCTTCTTTTCCATTCTGTTACATCCCTCAGACACCAAAAGGTTTGCATTTACTGTGCCCTCACTTAATAATAGCTCTCCTAATAAAAGATATGTATGGATAGTCCTCCCACAAGGCATGGCCAATAGTCCCACTATGTGTCAAATATATGTAGACAAGGCTATTGAACCCATACACCTAGCAAACCCTCAACTTTTAATCTATCATCATATGGATGATATTTTGCTAGCTCATAAGGAAAATCCTGTCTTAGAGCAATGTTATAATTCCTTACTAAAGTCACTGGAAAGATGGGGCTTACATATTGCCATTGATAAAGTACAAATGACAGACACCAAAAACTTCCTGGGATCTATCATAAATGCAACTATGGTTAAAACCATAAAAATTACTGTTCAGGTGGACAAACTTAGAACTTTAAATGATTTTCAAAACTTTTGGGTGATATTAATTGGATTAGACCTTACCTTCATTTACCCACCTCAAGTTTGGGCCCCCTGTTTGATATTCTTAAAGGTGATTCTGACCCCCTTTCTAAGCGGGTGCTTACCCCTAAGGCTCGAACAGCTCTCAAGCTTGTTGAAACAGCTATGGAAAAGGTTCATCTTGATCGTATTGACCTAGCTAAGCCTTTATCATTCATTGTCTTGGTCACAAATAAGTTACCCATAGGAGTGTTTTGGCAAAAGAGTCCTATTCTATGGGTTCACATGAATTATGCCCCTAACAAGGTCTTATCCTTGTTTACTGAATCTGTGGCAGAATTAATCCTTAAGGCATTAAAACTATCCCTTTCCACCTTTGAATCAAATCCCTCAACAATCACTACTCCATATACTACAGATCAGATACAATATCTTATTAATAATTCAAATTCATGAGCTATAGTCTTTACTAGTACTTCTGCTGTGTTTGACAATCATTTGCCATCTGATCCTCTTCTCTAATTTTGGAGTCAACATCCTATAATTTTCCCTAAAGTCACCCAAAAAGAACCTATTATAGGAGCTACCCTTATATTTATTTTTGGATCAAAAAATGGTACGGGTGCTATTACTATAGATAATGTTACAGAAACATTGCTGTTTAATACTCTATCTGCACAACAAACAGAACTGTTAGTAACTATAGAAGTATTCAAAACCCACCATGAGCCTTTTAACCTATTCTCTGATAGCAAATACATTGCTAATGCTGTTCAAAATTTAGAATTAACTGGTCTGATTTCCCTCAGTTACCCTATTACTAAATATTTACAATGCTTACAAAAACTTATCTGGGACAGAAAAGATTCTTTTTTTATTGGGCATATTTGGGCTCTTATTGGCCTCCCAGGTCCTCTAAGTTTACACAATGATTTAACAGACACGGCCACCAGAGACCCACACATCTTTAATACACTTGAAAATACAAAAACTTTTCATTCCAAATTTCATGTAAATGCTTCCACTCTATGTACACGCTATAAAATTACTAAGGCAACAGCTCGGGACATAGTCAAGTCTTGTGCTAAATGTGTTACACTTATTCCTAACCCCTCATTAGGAGTAAATCCTAAAGAGCTTCAGCCCAATCATATTTGGCAAATGAATGTAACTCATCATTCAGAATTTGGAAAACTACAATTCATCCATGTGTCAATAGATAATTTTTCAGGATTTATTATGGCCTCTGCTCACTCTGGAGAAAAAAACAAAGATGTGATAACCCACTGTTTGCATTCTTTCTCCATCCTAGGGGTTCCCAAACAAATTAAAACAGATAATGGTCCTGGATATATGTCCCAGGACTTTAAACAATTTTGTTCCACCTTTGGTATTCAACATGTCACAGGAATTCCCTATAATACTACTGGACAAAGCATTGTTGAGCGTGCCCATTTAATGCTTAAAAACATGCTTTATAAACAAAAAGGAGGAATAGGGGCATCATACAGATCCCCAAAAGACAAATTATCTGTTGCCTTGTTCATCTTAAATTTTTTAAATCTCGATTCTGAGGGCTGATCGGCTGCTGACCGTCATTCAGAGCCTAATAAAAAACATGTACCTCAAGTGCTCTGGAAGGACATTCTATCAGGACAATGGAAAGGCCCTGATTCAGTGTTAATCTGGACCCAAGGATCTGTTTGTGTTTTCCCACAGGACGCACAATTGCCAATTTGGGTGCTGGAGAGATTGGTCAAGGCCTCAACAGAGACCCAAAAACAGGAAGAAGATGAGGAGGCTTTTCCCACTGATGGTGTTGGCGATTTCTCACCAAGTTAATGGAGGAGACTCACGTGAACTATGGGGGATAGTAAAGATGTGGCCCTATCCTGTACCCCTTACCAATTCTTCTATTCTATATCCCTCCTATTTTTACAACAATTGGCCACATTTCTCCAGTCTGCTGTTTAACGGGGAAAAGAATGGTTTGGGTTTTTGTCCGTGGGAGGTCTATTGTGTGTTGTATCTGTTCGGTGCTTATAGCGTTTATACAAAATGTGTATACATTGGCGCAGAGAAACAGCCATTATTCGCCAAGCTCTCATCGCAATCGATGCTGGCTCATCCCCCCAAGTCTGGTTAAATATGCTGGACCAGTAGTCAAAGATGGGTAAGATTCATGGGGAGCTCATACCGACCTAAGACAGGAAATGAGGGCTAGAGCCTCATTGTCCAATGACAGGTAAGGATGTGGCTCCATCCTGGACAACCTAAGACAGGCACAGTCTCTTTTATAAACAGATAGGGGGCGATGTGGTGGGCGAGACCCGGGGCCCAGGGTTACGCCACATGCATGAACTTCTGAAGTGTACGTGTCGTTTGTCCCGCTGGTCAGCGGCAAGCGGCAACGTCTGGGACGTGCTGGACCAGATGTTCAGAGTCCTGTGGGCCACTATACCCAAGCCCAATGTGCCATTATAATATTTGATGTCACATCAAGAGTTACTTACAAGAATGTGCCTAACTGGCATAGAGGTCTGCTTGAGTGTGTAAAAACATCCCCATTATGTTGTGTGGCAACAAAGTAGGCATTAAGGACAGGGATGTGAAGGCAAAATCTTTATTTATTTATTTATTTATTTACTTACTTACTTTTGTCTGCCAGGAAAGAAGAATCTTCAGTACTATGACATCTCTGCCAAAAGTAACTATAGCTTTGAGAAACCCTTCCTCTGGCTTGCTAGAAAGCTCACTGGAGACCCTACCTTGGAGTTTGTTGCCATGCCTGCTCTTGCCACCAGAGGATGTCAGGGACACTACTTTGGCAGCGCAGTATGAGCATGAGTAAGAGGTTGCTCAGTCAAGGGCCCTACGGGACGAGGATGAGGACCCATGAGAAAATGAAGCTCGAGCTTGGCTTTCGGAGTCTAGTTCTATAGGCAACTGTCCTGTGAAGTCAGTGGTGCTGCATGCGTGCCACTTTACTAAAATCTAGCTGAGCAGGAAATAATCACAGTGAAAATGTACTATGTGGGTTAATCTAAACATTGACTCTACAACATGATAATATCAACATCTTGGGCAGTTATATACAGAATAGCATAAAAATACTAACATATGTTTGAAGAAGTTTAAATGTATTTAACATTTTTAAAGTCCTTGTATTTTCTGGCATGTACTTCAAGTACCAATTTACATTAAAATATAAGCTAATTACAAATATTTCAGGCCCTAAACAAAACACAAAGTAGTAACAGGGTGTGTAAATATTATTTTAAAGAAGGGGGAGAGTGAAATGACAAAATAACCCCCCAAATATTTTAACAAATGGAAAATATAGAGAAGATGAAACAAATGGAAAATAAATAGTATTTAGACATATTTAAACCCAAATATAAAGTTAATTGCATGAATATGAATGAACTCAAAACTCTGGATAAAAAACAAAAGTAAAAGTAACATGAGATGAAAGTACCCAGAAATGGTTATGTATTAGGAAATATGTTTATTCTTTATGAATATATCTTATAATATTTAAGATAAAATTTAAGATGAAAGAGCTTTGAACTGATGCTAAATAACATAGCTGAAATTTATGAAGTCAAAATTTTAGATGAACTATTAGAAAATCATTTAAAAATAAATATCATTAGGACCTCTAATTTATTTATATTTTATATATATGTACACAGATTTCTGTATTCTTGTTATTATATTTATGCCCATGAATAAACATAAGCATGTAATTCCAACATTTTAGTATACACTGAAACTACCTGGGCAAGAAAGTCTACATTTGATGGAAATTGATGCAATATACAAGATTAAATTGTTAATTTGAAAGTGTTATATATATACTGTGCAATAAGTTTAATTATTAAACAACTGAGTAGTAACTGAAAATAAGTGAGAATTGGGACTGAAATAAACAGGTACAAGTATAAGAATGACATTTTTCCAATGGGAATTAATTTACTGGCTGCAAATCTTAACTTACTTTCTGAGTTTATAATCTCATTAAAGAGGCAAAGTTTGGAGGTCATTGGGGAAATTTCTTCAAGCAGGTCAGAATTTCCCTATTGCCATCTGGTAGCCTTCTTATTCAGAAAAATTTAGTTGTTAGCCCAGGCAACCTTAACAAGTGGGTGGAGGCCAACTAATTTGATCACCATCCAGAATATCAGAATACCACTACAAGATTCGTAAATTTCAGCAACACCAGGGGAATGTTTCCTCTTGATTTTTAAATACCATTATAGTTTAAGTAACATAGTTGTCAAATCTCATTCTCTTTCCCTCAGGCCCTGAGTATACTCTGCATTCATAATTCTATGTGATAGGCCAATATTATTCTGGGCTTGTATACTTAGGGAGTTTTTATCATTTCATAACTTTACTATTTGTTTGGCACTACATGATTTCTTTATATTTTTATAGTTTTCTAATTTTTCAAAAATTTGCTTTCATGTTATATAAACATGATTTCAATTCCTGCTGAAGGAAAAAATACCTTACCAAAATGACATTTTTTGTGAATAGAAGATAGCATGACTTTTATTGCTATCAGGGCACGTCTTAAGAGACCTGTAATCTGCCCACCTTCAAAAATGCTGACTAAATCCAAAACACAGTACAACAGTAGCCAAAAATGCAAGACAGGAAAATATGTGTCTCTTGTATTTCTCATAAAATAATGTGGCTTTTGTATCTTCTGTTGTTCTCATTACAACATAAAATTAATCTTGGCCTGGTCTCATTAATAAGAAATCTCTGTTTTTTTAAATTTAAATATCATGTAAAATCTAGAAAAATGGACAAACTCTGCATAGTAAATATAAATGCAATTGCAAAGTAGAATATTAGAATTATGCCACAAAATGTATCAGAAAATAACCTAGACCTTAAATACTACCCTCAGGCCAAATTATTGTTTTAAAATTTCAGATTTATTTTGTATTTTTGGAAAAGATATCTAAAAAGCAATAATAACTTTTAAATCTATCATTAGATTCCCTTCAACATGAATATTGGAGTTTCCAGAATTGCTTTGAAACTATTTTCTTTCAAGCTTGCATATTAATGTTAGTGAGAACTTTAGCCAGGAAAAACAAAGGGTTGACAATAGCAATCTATGTCATATCAGAATATGTAGCAGATAGAAGTTATTCAAATTCACTTAGAACTTAAAAGAAAGAAACACAGATCAACCTGCAATAGATAAACATATTTTTTTAGGAACTTTTAGTTTGCTTTTGTTATTTGTTCTTTTTTAGTTATAAATGACAGTAGAGCCTATGTTGTTATATTTATGCAAACATGGAGTATATTGTATTCTAATTAGGATTCCATTCCTGTGGATGTAAACAATGACAAGATTCACCGTGGTGTTTTCATATATGTATGTGGGGAAATTCCAGTTTATTCCCTTGCTTTTTAAGATATTTCACTCTTGTTTTAAAGAAGAACAGAATACCTCTTACAACAGGAACAGTATACAAAGAAATTTGGGCTAATCAGATGTGTTATGATGGGCTACAAAGCTTACTGTTTCATAAAGAGTTTGTAATCAAGCATTTTTAAATATGCTTTAATAAAATTGTGTCAACTACCTGTGCATGCATTCATCTATCTACAATATACTTATGCTTATGTGCATGTATTTACTTAGCTTGAAAAAAGGTATTAAATATAAGGTCATAGAGAATAATTCTGTATTTAAAACTATGTATTTGTGTTGTACCTTCCATAATGAAGCACCAAATGAGAGATACATGGAGTTATGTCAGCATTAAACCTCGATATATGTTAGGATATTTTCAAAAAAGTAGAGATGTGATCTTATTTTATAGCATTTAATGATGCTGCATTAACTTATTAATTTTAATGGAGTTATGAGCACATATGGTAAATTTTTTGTTTAGAAAACATTATTTCTTTTTGAATACTACTTAATAAATAGCTGCTTATTTATTTTTGGTCATATCCAAATAAAGTATACTAGCTTTATTAATGTTGTGACTATAGACAATTAAAATAATGTTATTGAAAGCAAAATGGTATAACAAACAATTTCCATATGGCTATTTTTTAAATCAGAGTGAAAGAATGAAATTTTACCACATTTCTTTCTGAGAACCTAAGTTTTCCATGACCTGAAAGACATTACCCTCATGAAATGTGTGGCTACAGCAAGGAACAGCTCATGATATGAAACTGGCATGAGTATAGAGGCAAATTAGAGCTCACAAGGACCTGGGAAATGTGCCATGATTATTTTCATTGGATGATAATATTAGCATTTTTCTACTGTTCTAGAAGTAATAGTGCATTAAATTTTTGGAAAAGTTTTAACACTTACCCTATCAAGTTAAGATCTTCTAAGTAGATTTTAAGAGGGGCCATGGAAATGGCAAAAAGATTAAAAAAATTCTAAAAACCTACTGTTTTATAGGTCAGCAATTAATTTTTTTAGGTTTATGCACATGCAGATTAATTCATATAATGTAAGCAGCAAATGTAAAGCCCATAAAAATGTGCAACATAAAGGTAGAAAATGTAGTAATAATGAAGCTGAAAAGTATATTCTTTTTATTAGATCTGTTTAAGTTTAAAGAAGATAATTTGACATTATTTTCTTCTCTTAGACAAGCATATATATTGGCAACTCAGTTGTGAAAATGAGAGAAAAGTAAAACTAAACAGAATCTGAAATAAGAAAGGAGTGGGATGTGGTGGCATACTCCTCAAATCACAGTGACACTGGGGGCTTAGATGGAAGGATCACAAGTTCTAGACCAGCCTCAACAACTTAGGGAGACTCACAGCAACTTACTAGGTAGTGTAAATGGATGATAAAGTACCCCTAGATTCACTCAATCTCCAGTACCAAAAGAAAAAAAGAAAAATAGGAAATAAAAAGAGTTAACTATTATTGCAGTAGACGATATATTAATCCATAAAAACAATAATGAGCACCAAAAAGTCAGATTTGTGATATAAGGAATAAATGTGAAAGATTTCTAAAAAGCGTAAAGAAAAGAAAAACCCAAGTGATATAATTAAAAAATAAAACAATGAAGTGCCAATATATTGATAATTGATATTTCTAAATGAAAAAAATACATTAAGCAATAATAGTAATAGGGTAAAAAGTAAAATGGATTTCTAACATGTATAAAATAGCTACCATTATCATTTGAAAATTTTAAGACATATGTGAATGTATTAAATTGAATATCATGAGCTTAAAATATTTAAAAAAAAAATAATGGGCTGGGGATGTACCTCAGTTGGTAAAGTACTTGCCTCAAAAGTGCCAAAAAAAAAAAAAATATATATATATATATATATAAAAGACTAGTAAAGAATAAGACTTATTCTTCCCAAATTTCAATGTCCCCATTTAGAGCAGTATCTATAGAGGTTAATGATTAAAAATTATTAACAAACAATGTTGAATCCTATTTTACATATAAGAAGACAAGGAAAAATTGTAGTACATACTACAATTCACCATTTTTCAATTGACTTAGATAAATCAGTATCACTTTGAATAGTTGAAAGTACGCTATATTAATAGATAATGATTATTAAAATTATGCATTTTCTTATTGGACCATGTATAATAATATATAACATCACTAAAACAGCAAAACTTAGTGTTTGTTTTTGTATATATTTAAGTGTGTCTACTATTCTGCATATTTTACATTCCAGCATTTATATTCTTAAATTTTTCTTAATATGTCCCAAATAATGAGAAATTAAAACTAAAATTTGGAACAAATCATGTAAAAATGTAAGTTTATATGAAAATCTTACCAATGGTTCTTCACGCAGTCATTCTGGGAAGGAAGGCAGTCAGTATCACATTAAAAGGAATAATTTTTAAGTGAATAATTTAACTTTAAAACAATGAAGTATTTATTCATTATTTTTGGAAAAATTTTCATTTAAATTTTTGGTGCATTTAGTAGCAAACCATTCTTTAGTACAGATAATCTACTAACAGTAATATCAAATAACTATTTTCAAAAGTAAAACATTTAATTCTGTCTTTAAAAGATTATATTTACTAACACTGTATGTTTGATATATTTTTCTTCACAGCCTAGTCGATTTTACTAGGTGACAATAGTGTTAAATTAAAAGAGAAAACACAAATATTAACTATACAAAAATTATCTTTATTAAATAAAACAGATTTTTTAAAGAAAACACACACGCTATGTTGACATATGCTTTAAATATTTGTTATTGTGTGTATTATCTTTTGTATGTATATAGTTATGAAACAATAAAAAGGTAAGGTAATTTAGTTATTTTAAACACAATATGATATTAATCTGCTGGATGAATTTGCAGACTATAAAATAAAGCATATTACTCAGAATATTTAGTGAGAATGTTCCATATTGATTATCTACATTCCTTTGGGTTTTTTCTTAAAGTTATTTTTCTTGAAAACATAGAATTTTTTATTGAAAATTATATTATATGTCTTTTATTTATAAGTATCAATATGTTTGGATTAAACTTAACAATTTTGATTCTATGTAAAATGTTTTGTTTCTGAACTCTGATATTTTATTTAACTTAGAGGTGTTTGGTTATGTATAACTGAGAGGATTATAGCAGGGGGACCACTTTTATATTTCTTGGCTTATTAAGTATCTGAATAAATGTATTTTACTCTTTTTATTCTACGGAATATGTGATAACCAGTTGTGAGTTATGACAAATTGTAAAATTGATAATTATACAAATTATAGTCATATATATATATATAACATAACTCCCTAGCTGTCTCCTATAGAGGAGTTCTTTCAATTTTAAAACTAACAGTAGTAACAGAATAGTAAGAAAAAAAAATGATATAACAAATTTATTAGGTTTTATTGTATTTTTCCAATTACACACTATATGAAATTTACCTTGGAAAATATTTAGGACCCAATATAGACTACTACTAATCATAATAATCTAATAATGTATTGATTTTTACCTTTTATGTATCTGTTTTTACTTTTTATACTAGAAAGAAAAATAAAAATTCTATTTATATTGCACATTCCCAGCTTTTCTGAGTAAAATTATTTCCATTACCAAGTTTAGTTTATGTATCTTTTCCAAGACAGACTTCCTATTATCATTGTACTTAAAGTTCTTGCATTCTTTCACTTTTAGGCAGCTGCAAGATATCAGTACACAGGACACCTAACAGATAAGCTCTCAATCCTCTGCAAGGAATAGCAGGGATTTATAACAGACTTCATTTCATGAGCAGAGTAAAGGGTATAAGAGATCAAAAATATCAACATTAGGAGATCAAAATATGGGCAGAGGCAATACCACATAACATATGCTGGTTTCTCCTGCAAAACCAGTGGCATTTGGGGAAATGAGGTAAATTACAAAAAACTTATTGAAGAGTCCAGTAGTTTGAGAAACTCTACAGAAGCTTTTTAACTATCCAAATAAGAAAAAGAATCAATAACACATAAATGATATTAGATTTATTCATAAAAATCTCCCAGATATAGAGCAATAAAATATTAATAAATGGAAACATTATACACATAATTTGATATTGACATATTAAGATGCCTTTATGGAAGTTCACTATAAGTGATGTCTTTTGATAATATCCACTATTGTTTTAAAATTGTTGTAGCTCATTCAGCCACAGGAATATAAGATTATTATGGTATTTATTTAACAAAACAGATTACATTCCCCAAGTCCATTCCCCATTATCCAGTAAATTAGTTAAACTTACAAGGTTAAAATTATACACGAAAACATACTTAAAAATCTGTGTATACATAATTATTTTAGTTCTTTTTACTTTTTCTTATGTCTCATACTTTTAGTTATTTTGAGACAACTAAATGCCTTTAATCTTAGTTTCTTTTTTTCTATTAAAAAGGTTTATTTGAAATTTGACATAAGTAAAATTTTAAATTAGAAATACCATGTTATGGGTAAAAGGAAGGGGAATTATTATTTTAGAAATGGACTTATCCCCTGAAGGACCCACAGGACCCACAGGACCTGAGGAGGGCATTCATTAGAAGAAGTGCCCAATGCCATTTGCTTTCAATCCATTTCTATTCTGTTTTTGACATGGTTCCTAGTGAATGTACATGATTCTTCTCTCTGATGCTATATATGATTACCAAGTCATGATCCTTTCTTAGTTGAGATATCAAGTAAAATACTGGCATATGCGAGAATGATTACACATTCAAATGTACATTTATGTGATCTTTCAAAAGTATGCAGCTGCAAGCATTCACAGAGTTATATTAAGATTGATCTTTCTGAAATGCAAGAAAATAACATAATGCACATGCTCAGGACACTATTTCCAACTTTTGCAACTTTATTTCAAAGCCTAACTTCCAGTGACTAAGCAGAGACTTTAATTATTCCACAATTAGAACTGTATACTTGTTGAGTTATCAAAGGAGGTTATTTATCTGTAATTATAATAAAAATCCCTCTGAAATTGTTAAAAATTTACATTTACCTTAAATTGTGCTAGTTTAACTTATAGATACTATGTTAAATGAATGGATAAATATCAAATAAATTTACTCAAAATTTAAAAACACCCACAGATATTTTTTCATTTATTTTTTAATTCTTACAAACTTAGAAAAGAAATATATGAAATTCCAGGTACTTCAAGTGTGTGCACATATACATAATTTACATAGAAATAATAAAACTTCACTAAGGAAATATCAAATTAGTACTGGAAAAGAGGGGTAGGGGTGGGGGGAAGGAAAAATAGCAGAATGAATCAAACATCATTACCCTTTGTAAATATATGATAACACAAATGGTATGCCTCTACTTCATGTACAATCAGAGAAACAAGTTGCACTCCTTTTGTTTACAATAAAAAAATTAAAAAACAAAATAACACTTGGGATTATAATTTCATATCACAGGAATGTGAAATACTACATCTCCCAAAGACTTATATTCATGGATAAATAACAAAACAATATTGGAGTGATGTATAAATAGTTCCTAAAAATTCATCAAAGTGCATATGCAAGTTTTGCAGTTATAGACATGTATAATACAAATTTTGTACAATTAATTCACAAGTATAACTTAAAAATAACATTTAAAAACATTGCCTAAATAAGTTACCAAAGAGGAAGTACATTTGTAGTTATCTAACACATCTGGAAAATGTAGGTTCTCTTACCCACCGTGTCTGCTGTCTGTAGACATTTGTTTTTGAACAATATGTCTCCTCCTGAGATCACTCACCAATAGTCATGCAGAATTGGGGGTGGCATGGGTGACAGGGGGAGGGAGGAGCTGACTGCAGGGACATGCTTTTCATTAAAGACTTATTGTGTGTGGATTGGAAGAGTGATTAAAAACTTGAAATTACCAACTGTCTTTTAAAAATTAGCTCTTGAATAGGTAGGGGAAATCAGAGTTAAGTTTATCAAGCTAAGGTGCTGTAAGAATAGCAAAACAAAAACAAAAACAAGTCAGGTTGTGCTAGTCAGTTCCTTCCTTGTTAAGTGACATGATAGAAGGATGCTATAACAAATAATTGCTGGCTGGGCTGACTCTGTGTCCAACTTATACTGAAAATGCTCTAGGAAAGCCTACTTGCCTTAGGTCATTATTATTTAAGTGATTTCCTTCTAGGAAAATAAGATATTTTGAGAAACCTGTCTCTATTTCTCAGGTTACTAAATGTCAAAATCATAAAATTGAATTCATATTAATAAGAGAATGGACAGATTTTCTTTTTGTAAAATTATAAGTAATTTTAAGTTATCAAGATATCATGAAATGGAGGAAAGGTACATGTAAATCTAAATTTCAAAGGGGGAAGTAATTTATGTTGATTTTTAGCATCGATCCCAAGATTATTTAAAGAATATTTGATGGAGTATTTAGACTAGAAGTACATTCATTCATTCAATAAATAATTGACAATTATTATGATGATTATTGATTAGGCATGCTCGTATTTTGAGGGGAGTACTTACGGAAATCCCAAGTGAACAAACGGATTCTCTAGCCTACAGGCAGCTAAATTTTTAATGGAGTAACTAAGATAAATATGAGCAAGGGAAAATACATTAGATGCCCAAAGCATGACATGATATAAAGGCAAATGTAAAGTGGTTGAACAGAGAGCAATATGGTGAGTAGGGTGCTAATTTAGGCTTAGGGGAAAGGGAGAAATATAAGTAAGTGACATTTTAAATAGAGAGGTATATAAAATGAAGTAAATAATTTTGTGAAGACCAGGAGGAAGAATGTTTCATGCAGGATCCCTGAGCATCAAGATCCTAATTTAGTCAAGGACTCTGTCATTTAAGATCTTAGAGGTCCCTGTTAAAAACATGACTTACCAAGAATTAACTATGATATCCTATATTCATATACTATTTGGAAAATACTGAATGACTGAGTGACAGTACTTGTAGTCAACTATGTACCTAGGTATCTATGTATTTAGCTATAATCTAACATTTATCACTCATAATATCAAGTAATAAAGAGAAAATCATGAACTAATTAGAAGTTCAGCAACAGGTGGTAAACTATATCCAAAGATTGAGCATTTCAAAGTTAATTTCCATGCCCTGAGCTCTTACCTCCCACCTCCTACAGTAAATAAAACCATGCTGAATATTATACTGAACAATTTTGAAATTAACCTTTAAAGACAAGAATTAGATTCTAAATCCAAAATAATTTGACAAGATAAAAGAATGTCATCATGAAAATATAAAACTATGGATATGTATATTGATATGAGCCACTATATTAATCAGGATTCTTGAGAGAAACATACACAATAAAATGTATATACCTATAGACAGAAATGTAAGGAATTGACTTATACAATTATGAAAATTGACAGCTCAGCTCACTAGAGCTACAGTTTACATTTGGAAAACACAAAAGCTGATAGTATAGTTGCTGCCCAAATGCCTCAGATCCAAGACAATGTTCTAGTGCCAGTCAAAATGCCAGCAAGAGCAAGACCTAAGAAAAGTCAAGGTTTCAGTTCAAATCTGAAATCAGGGTGAAAAACTGGATCTTAGATAAAGGCAATCATAAAGAAAGAGGAATTCCCCCTTATTCAGGGGAGGATCAGCATTTTATTCTTTTCAGGTCTCACACTGTTTAGAGGAGGCCTACCTACCTTAGAGACAACATTGTTTCATTCAGTCTATAAGCTTAAATGTTAAAGCTTATGCAAAAATACCTTCACAGAAACATCGAGAAAAATTTTTATCTAAATTTGAGAACCTTATTGCCCAGTCTAGTTGACAAAACTAACCATCATTAAGTCCAACTCCTGATAAACTTTGGTTCTTATAGAATAATCAGTCTCCAAAAGAAAACAATAACAAGGTCTTAATTCTTCCTAATATGAGAACTACTCTGTGTATAATAAAAAATACACTAACCCCTACGCCAGAATAGAAGGAAAAACCTTTCAGTGATATTCTCTCTTCATTTTTCTAGCCTGTAACTTAAATACTGTGATTATCTCCATCAGGTTGATATGTTATAACAAAGTACCATAGACTGGGTAACTAGCATACAGAAGAAATTTATTTCTCACAGTTATTGATCATGTGCCAGCATGATTGGGTTCTGTTAAGGTTCCTCTTCCACTCTTGCAGTATAACTGGTGAATTTTCTAGAGTCTATAGTTAGATGGGCACTAATCCCATTTTTGAGGGTCCCATTTTTATTTCCTAATTATCTCCTAGAGGCCTCCTTTCCTAATACCATCATATGGGGTTATATTTTCAACATATGAATTTGAAGGAAACACAAACAAGTACTGTATTGCAATTAATAAAATTAATAATAATTACTGTTTTAGAAAACCAACATATCTTATGCTAAATGACAAAGGAATAAAAGGAGGAAAAGATTTTAAAAACACACATACATATGCATTCATGACAAAATAAGGCAGTATACATGACAATTATAGTCCTCATATAACTGATTGGGGTGATAGCTAGCATTTATGACTACCTTCTTTCATTATCTATACTGTGCCCCTAACTATCTTCATCAAACACCTCAACTGATCCTTACCTACTTGGGTGACTCAAACCTTCATTCCTGAGGGACTGGGCTATTAATAGTCCTAATGTTTTGGGTCATCATAGTTTTGCTTTACTTAATCAGAGGACCTGGTAATATTAAGATTCCCTAAAGGATCTTCTGTATTACAGATTTAGTCCTTGACTTCCATTGTAAAGCAGTAAAAGTGTTTCCCTGGTAGTCAGGATCAAACTTCATTTAGCATTTTTCTTTGCCTTTTGATTCAGAAGCAGGGAGCGTACAATGTGACTGGGTGGTAGGATTAATTTCCAGTCAGTGGAATCATTATTGTTTCTTAATGGAAGCATTCCTCCCTTTGGCCCTCAGACCAGTAGTAAGCCAAGCATGAGGACAGAGTATAAAGCAAACATTTTGCTAGAGAATGACTAGGGTTAGTAGTAATTCTACTCTCATAATCAATCCTTGATTCCTGAAACAGTGAATTCTGTTTATTGGAGAAGCATTGTACATAGGGTATTTATTCATATCATTCAAACTCTTCTAGAATACTCTTGTGTCGCCATTGTGCACGTGCTCTATCTGAGTCTTCAAACAGTCACCACCATTCTAACAAAATAGCTGCTTACAGATGATAGAAAACATGGAAAGGTCAGTGAATTCCATGAACATGGACACATTGGGTTGAAATTAGTTCCTCATCAAAAGCAAAATTTCATGTGTGCATGCATGAATGTCACAGTGAATCCCGGCCACTGGGTGTATCCACAGGACACTAATTTTAAAAAAAGTAAATTGTAAATGGATTGAAAAGGGATTGGTGGAGTGGAGGGAGGAGACTTGGGAGGAAGTGCTGGGGAGTGAAATGGAGCAGGTTTGGTTCTATGCTTTTGCGATTGTGTCAGGGTGTATTCTGGTATTATATATAACCAAAAAGAATTTTTGCTATATGGAATATCATGATGGTGATTAGGATATTCTGTAAGTATACAGATGGTAGTTTGAGCTTGAGCAGTGCTGCAGAGAAGTCAAATTCCAAACTAATTATTTATTTTTGTCAAAACAAAATGATACCCCTTCCATGATGAAAAATTTTCAAGATAATCAACTTGCTCGCTTATCACTCTTGGGAATGGTGCCATGTGGGAACCTCTTCTCTAAATTTCCTCATCAGCAGCTGTAATGAGGTAAGAATTTTGTGGCTGTTGGAATGGAATCAATGCCTTTTGCATGTGAGAAAGACACTAATTTGGGGGGACTAGGGTGGAATGTTATGGACCGAATAGTTGTGTCCCTCCAAAATTCATATGTTGAATTCTAGTACTCAATGTAATAATATTTGGGGATAGTGCCTTCAGGAGGTTACTAGGTAATGAGAGTAGAGTCCTTATGAATAAGATTAATGCCCTTCCAAGAAGATGCTAAATAACTAGCTGACTCTCTGTCTCCCATGGGACAATACAATCAGAAGTCAACCATCTAAAATCGGGAAGAGGGCCCTCATCACAAACTAACTATTCTGGTTTGCTACTTAACACCACTCAGAACTGTGAGAAATCAATTTCTCATCTATATAGGTCTCTCAATGTATGTTCTAGATAGGTCACTTCGTTATAGCATGTAAAACTGACAAAGAGAAACTCTGTGAACACAGAAATTAAGATTTTTAGATTCACAGACAGAAATCATATCTAACCAGCATACTACAGTGACTTCTTTTGCAGAAACTCAAAATCATCAGGTCCTGCTCAACTCAGAACTGGATATCACAAGTCTGTCACTGCTAGCTGAAAATCATAGAAATGCCACAACTGCCTGGCGCTTGTCTGTTGATGACACCCCATTACACAGCTACCTACTCAGGATGCTCCCTTCTGCATCTAAGTCTTTCACTGGGACATCTAGAATCTAAAACATATACTTACACCTGCTACAAAACAGTCTAGATATGCATATTTTTTTCTTTCTTTTAGCTCACACTTTGGAAAATGAGACATGTAAAGTGAATGAATATAAAATACAGGGAATATATTCAAAGACAAGACAAAATTTGGTGACTGATTATTGAGTAGAATCTGGTTGCCATGTTTATGAGCAGCTACTGACACATAGAGCATGAATTCAGGAGAGAATGAAATGGATCTTGACAAGGCTGTATCACTACAAATAGTTATAGATTAGAGGTGATTTTGCTCTCATACTTTTTTTTTAATTTTTAAAACATTTGCTATCTGAAGAATTAAAATGATTGATTATAAATTTATAACCAAAAGTATAAGGAAGTTTATTGATTTGACATAGCTTTTCAAAATTTATTAACTCAAACTGAACATCAATAAAATATAAGTAAAATTTTTTTTAAAAATTAAAAAATAAAAGCACATACATGAACATAATTTTAAAACAACTGTAATTCACATATATTATCTATATTAATAAAAGATAATTACAGCAAAAAAGTATTTAGATATTAGAATAAAAGATGTTTGTAATGTAAATTCAAAAAATAATATTAAAAGATCATGGCATCTTCCTAAAACCTTATGTTGAACATAACACATATTATGTTACAGAAAAGAAAGTCCTCATTCAAACTTACACGAATTTCTTTCTTCATATAAAATGATATATTTCCTCTTTCTAAATAATAAGAATGACATAATCTCCTTACATTTCCTATTTTAATTTAGTTTGCAGGAAGTTCAAGGTTAGAAGTTTATTTCCAATCTCAGTAACTATCCTGTCCTGGTTTATGTTTTCATAGTCATTTCATTTTTTCTCCATGTCTGTAGGGGATCAATTCTTTATGATTTTCCTCTATTCTTTACCAATGATTTTATTTTGCATTGACCTTTAGTTTTAAGCTTTCACAAATAAAATGTTAAAGACTAGAAGATATTGGAAGATATAAATTATACACAAACATCATAAATGTTAGAAGTTTTCTCTCACTAAATAGGATACTTAAATATGTAATATTCACAATTGTTTTCAAACTTATAAATAAAACATGATTTTTTAATGCAATCTACAACCATAACCATGATTTGCTGTGTACAATTTATCTCTGTAATAATTTGGTTTGTAGGAGCCAAAACTCTTTAATGGGCAGAATCAATTGTAGTGATATATTTTCAATTATGCCTATACATATATTGGCAAAGATACTTTCAGGATTATTACTATATACCAGCAGGTGTTTCCATAAATGTTTGTTAAATAATTATAACTTATTGACTATTCATTGAATATCTGTAATATAGACAGACCTTTGTGAAATATGCAAATTATCATTTCTTAAAGTAAGAGTTATTACATTAAACAATATCCTAAGCATAATAAGATACATGTATATATTTTATTACAGTAGCCAGTTTCCAAACTATAATTAGATACAAGTATCTGTGTGTGTGTATGTGTATGCCTGTGTGTGCTTGCACTTGTGCAAAATTGTTCAAGTTAGCTTAACTGAGGGGCACTCAAATACTCAACCACATCCCCACCCCTATTTTGTATTTTATTTACAGACAGGGTCTCACTGAGTTGCTTCGCACCTGGCTTTTACCAAGCCTGGCTTCGAACTCACAATCCTCCTGCCTCAGCCTCCAGAGCAGCTCGGATTATAGGTTTGTGCCACTGTGCTTGGAAGTCCATACCTACTTTTTTCATGGATTTACAAAGAACAGTTAAAACATTCCATATTTTATAGAAAACAAAAGTTTGTTTTGATTTTAGAGTTCACATATTTAGATTTTGATTTACCCAGCCTGGATTTGCATTTAGCTTGCTTGATACACAGTTGTCTCTGAAGAAGATGTTTACAAATATATGTTCCTGTTCTTTATCTAGATAAATTATGATCTATCAGTTTAAGGTGAAGGACTATTGAAAAATAGTAGTCTGACTTCTGTGTGACTCCATGGTATTCTAAAAATAATTAGATACATATATCGTGTGTGTGTGTGTGTGTGTGTGTGTGTGTGTGTGAGAGAGAGAGAGAGAGAGAGAGAGAGAGAGAGAGAGAGAGACCGAGAGAGAGAGAGAGAGACAGAAATTAAGTTAACTTAATTTCAACAACTATGCCTACTTTTGAAAGGGTAAATGTTAACTACAAAGTAATTAAAGTAATTAAGTACTTTGTAATGATTGGGCATCTCAAACTGAGGCAGATGCTGGTTGGTATCTCTTGCTAGTGAGGTTTTTTCATAGTATCCCTTCACAGTTGTGTGATCAGTAACTTTTTTTTGAGCTATGCATAATTATTTTATTTCAGTGGGAAATTTCTAGTCTAGAAAATGAGAAAGAATATATGACTAAGTATTCTAGAAACAATTTCTAGAAATAATATATAGGGTGAAAAATAGTTTACCCAGTGATAAAATTTGGAGCTTTTCTAAATTTGCATAAGAACAAGCAGGCTTGTTTCCAAATCTGCTCTTCAGAATCACAAGTGTTTCTTAAGAAAGATAGTGAAAATTTCTGGGAGAAGTAAGACTTACCAAAAATAAATAAGTTAATTAATTATTTAAATAAGTCTCAAATTCACATTTTATGCTTGTGATCTGTACATCTAAATCTATCAAGATGTGTATATAAGTATATGTATACACACACACACACACATACATATATATCCAAATGACTGTATTTATCTGTCTATATAGACACAGGTACATCAATCAAGATGTGTGTGTATATATCAGGATGTATAAATACACATATATACTTGTTAAAAATTTAAAAAATGAAAGCATCAATGTTCTATGGTTAAGCAGACATCATGGAATAACTTAACTAGGAGTTCATGTACTGGGTGATTTTACATATATTTATTTCTTCCTTATGAACTAGATTTAAATATTTTAATATATACTATAGATTTTATAAAAGCATTTCTATATATCTAAAATTTAGAGTCACTTAAATTTTTAATACTTTCTGAAATAATCTAGAAGGTGAATTTCTGTTCAATTCTTATTTTGTAATGCAGTTGATATTGTTAGTGCTTATAAAAATCATAATAATTAAATCAGAATAGAATTGAAATTTATTTGTATAATTTCATCTATGCAAATGTGGCCAGTTTTAAAAATAATTTCAATGAATTCCATTGATAAAGCTAATATGAGAATATTTAAAATGTTCATATATGTCATGATAATGCACAGTATTATATTAACAAGTCCATGGGACAGTTTTACATTGTTATCAGTATGATTCCTGTAAAACAATGAGACTAATTATGCCTGAAGCAAGGAAAAATAAACAAGCAAGCAAAAAAAAAAAAAGATGACTAAAATAAAAGAAATGAATATAGTATACTGGTAATGATAATAACAAATTATAGTTTATGAAGTAATAGTCATGTATGTATTTCTAAAAATTTGATAATTATTACATACTTCCAATTTTTTGTTGATTTTACTGACAAAAAATACTCTTGAAAATAAATGACTGCAAGTACACATAAATTTGAAATACAGTGTAAATATTTAAGGTCGGATAATTAAATATTTATATTTTGAGGTGCACTTATTTTCTAAACTTTTTTGGTATTTAGTTTTAAGTGAGTATCTTTTGTATATGACAGGTCTGCCCATCTTAAAAGACCTAATCTTAATCTTGGCCTCTTCGAATGTTGTGAAAACAATATGTCCTGCAGTGCAGCTCTGGTTTTGAACACAAAGGAAAAGTGGGGTGTCTTGAAAAGTATTAATTGTCATTTGTTGGTATACTTGACTTATGAAGGAAAAAGAAATATTTATGTATTTGGCAGCTGTCTTTGTTAATGTATCTTGTTATACTCAATTTAAATACCTTTAAATTGATTCAAATATTTTTGCACTAGATATAACAAAGTCTGGGAAGATATTTAATTGTCTATCTCAGATCCTTCAGATTGCAAGAATACACATTTATTAATATTTCTTTTAAATAGAAAATTCCAAATATTTTACAACCCAAATGTAATTTCAGTTCTGTAGCCTGTGGAACTCTTCTACTTTCTTCTCAGTGCTAACTTCTTCCAATGTTAACCATCATGGCTGCCTTCTTTTCTCTTTACTGAGGTTTTTATATTATCTTTTACTTCTAGGTTTCATTTAATTTAAACTACACAAACACACACACACACACACACACACACATACACTGACTCCTTTTTGCCTTGATTTCTTTTTTTTTAGGTTGAATTTATGGTTTGTTTGCAATACAGCTACTTCTTACCTTTGTAATATAGACAGCTTATTTTTATTTATCCAATGTTCATAAATATAATCAGAAAATAAGTTTTGAAATAAATTTATCAGACTATCTTTAAAACTGATTTTTAAAAATTTAAATGTCTATGAAATATTCCTAAATGTTGGAAATTCTATCTATATAACGGGTATTGATTCTTTATCATCTTAGTTGACTTTATTTTGTTTTTGATATAAGGTGATTAACATATTTGTGATCAATACTCTCAATATTTGACTTTTGACTTCTTATCTTTTTAAAAATTCCATTAAAAAAAAACCGTTAATGCTTCTGTATGTTTTGATTATTTAACTTAATGTCCATTTCTATTTCATAATAGTCCTCTGAGCTATAAAATGAATTTAGATTAATATAGTATCAATAAAATGCAGGATGGATTTATAAAGATAGCAAGATACACATGATGAACAATTACTTTACTGAAGAAAGATAGCTATTTAATCATCCTCTTAATGTGTTCAATTACAATCTTATAAGTGTCCTTTAAATTTAAAGGTAGTTACATTTTCTTCAAACAGACATAAGTAGTACATCTTAAAAAAACAATGTATATTTCAAAATAGATTTGTCATCTGGTATTTCATCTTTCTCTGAAGAAATAACACAAAAAATAATATCTACATATTATAACAAAAGAAAATGTATCTTGCATCTCACATGATGAAGTACAGAAATTCAAAATAATTCTAAAACAATTCACATTATTAATAATAAGAATTATAACTAACTTCTAGCACCCAAGTAACAAAATATTATTTTCTAGTTAGTAAGGTAATGTGTTTCTGGTTTGGCATTGATTGTTGAATATTATTCTCAGCAAATAATACATCATATTCAGTAAGATATTCCCTACTTAATATTACTCTAATTCAATTGTTTTCTATAATCCTATTCAACTAAGCATGTGCTTAACAATATATGACATATACAAACATATTTATGAATAAGAGATAGATCAACATTATAAGCATCCTTCAGTCGTAAACAACACCAATCTCCCTGGTTAAATGAGTCAAAAGTATGTTACAATGAGCTCTCAGAATTGGCAGAAAAACTTGACTGGGAATAAGGCACTTTGATACTTTTTAGAACTAAATGAGGTACAGGAATTCAAGGGTAGATATAGGATTGATCTCATCACAGGAACCATCTACTCTTTTCACAATCTCAGGAGGGAACATCTGATTGAATAGTTTGATTCACTGGCCACTGGAGGACATGATACAATCTCAGCAAATCTTAATCAACTGAGATAATTGCTCAAAATAATTTTGAACTTTTTTAAGAAGAGGGTAGGGAAGGCCTCATAGTCAGAAATGTGTAAACATTTTTATACACTGATAACAACAACAGTGTGAGCATGCAGGCTTCACTATTTTAAATGGATAAAGAAAAAGTACAATTAAGTTTTTCCAGGTAGAAACATTTTGAAATAGCATTCATGATTGTGGAATTAGTGCACTAGAGTTTTAGAGAAGACAGATTGGCTCAAGTCATATCTTGAGAATTTATAACACTTTGTCTTGAATAAATAACTTAATTTCTTCATATATTTTATAGATAAATGTTTCATCTATCTCATATACTCATGTGAACATTAAATATAACATATAAGAAAAATGTTATCACTATGTAAAACATAATTGAAGTCATTATTGTTTTGAAGATATTACATCAGCCTTTTATTGTATACATGAAGAAGCAATTTTAAGGTCTCCTTGATTTTTCCTGCCTAAATATTCAGTTTTGAAGGAATGATGAACACAGACACCAGGTGGATATGATCTCTGTTTTATTATCAATTTCTGCTCACATAAAATTCAATGACATGTAAAATTATGTGTAAAATATATTACAATGTGTGTATATGTACTTTATCTAGAAGCAGGAAGTTTAAATTTACAATTAATTGAACTTCAGTTCTTTGATTTCACACCACAGCAATAGCTATTGTGCAAGATAACCCAACAGAACCACAGTGATACATGTAACATCTTTCTTCTTTTAAAATGTTCCTAATGCATTTTGAAATGCTGTTATTCTTCATTCTTTCAGGATCAGTGAAGTGCAAATTTCTGCTAAGTAAACTTATTGCAAATAATGATTATAATACTCAGTAACTCTAAGATTAAGTTAAAGCCCTCAGGTTTTAGACAAGATAAAAGTAAATACAAGTATAGTATTTGGGGGAAAATGGATTAATGGAGTAAAAGAACAAATAATTTAATTTGATTGCATCAAAGTTGTGAGCTTTCTGTAATAAGTTCTTATAGCCACCTATTCTCTATAAGACCTGCCTCAGCTTTTATTATCATTATTATTAATTTTGTCCCTAGGTTCTTTGGTGCTTTTTCTCCATTGTCTTAAAAGTCAATAAAAAAAGTTTATTTAGAATACATGTGTCAACAAAGGTACAGAATGGGTATTGTGTGACATACAAGTTGTCTTACACTCATATTGTGTACTTCATGAATTTATAATATATTTAATAGGTAAATGTGGAAATAAACAAGGGATGGATTGCAAAATTACAAATACCTTGACAGGCAGTGACAGTGTGCTAATGTCATTCAAACACAGTTAATTATAAGGGGAAGAGAAAGTGAAAGCTTTATGGAAGAAGTGGCAAGGAAACAAAGAAAGGAAGGAAGAGAAGTCAACAAAATGAAAATAGCAGAAAACAAGTATAATGTGTGGCAAAGTAGAACAGGGATCTACAAATAAATCTTCTCAAAGCTTGATAATATAAGCTGTTTAAAGACAGGTCCTACTCAAAACAGGTATTCCTGTTCTCAGGCAATGTTCTCTTTCCTGTCCTTTTTGTCCAATTTTAAAGCCCATGATAAAGGGGAATGAAGGGAAGTGAGGGAGCATAGAAATAGGAAAGAGAGTGGAATGAATCTGACATAACTCTCCTATGTACCAGAGTGAATCTCAAAATCATGTACAACCACAGGACTAAGATCCTAATTAGAATAAGTTATACTCCATGTTTGTATAAATATGTCAAAATATACTCTACTGTCATGTTTAACTAAAAAGAACAAATAAAGAATAATAATAATAAAAGCCTATAAAATTAAGACAAAAGTTTTTCCACTAATAGCAACTGGAAATTGAAAGCTAGAGTTTAAATTCCATGTGAAGGATTATCATTTTAACTGATCTGTCATAGGGAGCCAATGGACATTTCAAATAACTGACGATTTTGGTTTTATGTGTAATTTACTAAACATTAAAGATACATTTTTTCATTTTCCCATAGTACTATTTGATGTGGTGACTCCTATGTTGCTACTTTACTATCTAAATTTGCAATCATGTACAAAAACACATCAGCCATTTTTAAATAATTTATTGAATGTATCTCCTAGGATAGGATATGTTATGCTGTGGTGCACAGAGTCTCAGAAGATTAACACTACAGACATTTAGTTCACCCTCACAGAAAATTTGCTGCAAATCTGCAGGAAGCTCTGAGGCACTTTTCCTCCTACCTAATTGCCCAGTATTCCCAGCTGCTTCCACGCATTGTGCCTCCAATTTTTTTTTTTTACCACCAGTGGGGAAGAAGAGAATGGGGATCAAGCAATGACTCTTAAATGCTTCTGTGCAGAAATGACTAATATTGTTTCTCCTCACTTTTCATTGAACAAAGAAAGTCTCCAAGAGCCCCAGCATGAATTAAGAGGGATGTATACAGGAGTAGAGGAAATAAGGAAGATACCAGCAGTATCTACAACCTATGAGTTGTCATTTTAGAAGTTTATTTATAGGTAAATTTAAATTATTCTAATCAATCTTCACTATCCTGCATGTGTGTGCTCTCCATTATCAGGAATTCAGACATAGTAAAAGTTAATTATTTTTACTTTTTCCTCCAGATTGCATTTCCATATGCAGGATCTTCCTATTCTCCACTTGTATCAATTTCTCTTTTTCCAAGTTTTAAAATTGTTTCTTTATATGAGATTTTCACAATTACATCATTTCACAAATGTTTTACTAATTTTAGCAAATTTCAAATGGTTAGAAAATAGACAAAATGTTCTTTTAACTTTCAGACTTATCCATATGGTAGATTCAGGTTTTGAGAAATCCTCAGTATACACTGCATTATATCTCCTGCAATAGCACAGTTACATTACCATTCATTTAACACATGTTTCCACAGAAATTCTCTGTGGGTACTAGGCAACCCAGACAGTGTTGCTCTCATAATACCTGATAGGTGTTTTATTAGTTTTTGATCTATGTAAGAAAGACATGATTTTTTATGCTCTTTATTATTACTTATTGACTGATACACATTTCTCCCTCTCACCCTGCACACCTGTGACATCTACTTTGCCAACTTTTAAAGAGAAACAACTTTTCTCTTTTGATATTATAGTACAGCACACTACTACATATAGTAGAACATGGAAATTTTCATTTTGCCAGTAATAAAAAATTCATGGGAAAGTTATATTCCTACAAAAGGCAATGCAAGTCAAGTAATAGGCAAGTTTGGGGATTAACCTAAAGGTGCATCAACAGGTGAATGGATAAAGAAAATTGGTTATATAAGCACAATGGAGTTATATTGAGACATAAAGAAAACTAGAATTATGTCATTTGTAAGAAAATTGATGGAATTGGAAAACATAATTTTGAGTGAAATTGGTCACACTCAAAGAGAAAAGGATCATCATTTCCTTCTTTCCCTTCACATGTGGAAGCTGTAGTGGAGAAAAGGGAGATCCTGAAAGTAGAAAGAAGGGTAGATGATGGGGTGTGGGGAAGGAGAAGTTGAGGGTAGAGGAGGTGTGAGGGAGTGAAATTGGTCAAATCGTGCTTTCATATATGTATGAGTATGTCACAGTGAAATTCACCATTCTGTATAGAAGTGCAGCACTTAAAAAAATCCATTAAATATTTTTGACTGTTCACCTACATCCCAATGAAAGGTAAAGTAAAATTGTGAGAATTGCTGACTAAATTACTTGAACTTGTAAGTATTTCTTTTTCCTCTAATGTATTATCTCTTCTTCTGCCTTGTTTTCATTCTAAATGGTTTAGTTTTTGTTTGTTTTTTCCTCCTCTCTTAAGTTTAATTGCTTTTTCTGCAACTAACTTCAAGACTTTACTTATGCAAATGATAGCGTCTCATTTTTAGTTTGAAATTTATTTCATCAAACAAATCAGTTACTAATTTACCCACTAATGTTTCGACATTATGTGCACAATTCATTTTAAAATGTTTAAGTTAGTATATATACATTTCAAAAATGAATTGGAATAAAAAAATGTATTCATACCTTTACCAAATAATACTTTATGCTCTAAAAATTTGGAGTTTCCCTTTTTGTATCATTTCAAAAGACCAGTGGCTTTAAATTCAGAAGGAAATCAGTACTAAAAGAAACAGGTTGTTCTGCTCAACACCAAAGAGCCATTTAGATTAACTGCCCTACAGCACTTTCAACTATTTTCAACAGTAATAAATTTGGAAGATACTTAAAATATAAAAATTTTGTACTTAATTTGTATATTTCAGTATGGTCCTGGTATAAAGTATGTGTTAATGATTTAACTTTTTTCCACAGCAACTCTGGAATCTAACACTTATGATTCCACTCCTATCAACTGCTCATTGTACCAAGTATAACATCAGAAAAATATTTGAAAATATTTGAATTCAATATTTCCTAGCAGCTCAGTTCACAATTGCTAAATTGTGGAACCAACCTAGAAGCCCTTCAACAGAATAATGGATAAAGAAACTGTGGTATGTATACACAATGGAATATTAGTCAGCCATAAAAAAGCATAATATTATGGCATTTGCAAATAAATGGATGGAATTGGAGAATATCATGCTCAGTGAAATAAGCCAATCCCAAAAAACCAAAGACCAAATGTTTTCCCTGATAAGTGGAGAATGATATATAATGGGGGTTGGGGAGTGGGGAGTGAGAGAAGAATGGGGAAACTTTAGCTTATGTAGAATGAAATGAGGAGGGGGTATGAAAAATGGTGGAATGAGACAGACATCATTGCCCTATGTACATGTATGATTACACGAATGGTATGAATCTACAACATGTACAACCATGTAAATGAAATGATGTACCCCATTTGTGTAAAATGAATTAAAATGCAGTCTGTAAAAATTTAAAAGATAAATAAAAAAATTTTAAAAAAGGAAAAAAAATTCCTGATCAGATATTCAAAAGATAGGGTTTTTTTTCAGCAAATATCATTCTTTTCTATACTACTAAATTCCATCTGTAGCTGCTGCTTGCACTTCAGCCTACAGAAGTTGACTTGTTTGTTCTTATACCTTAACTGTGCTCTTCTTTACTTCATTCAAAAGTAGATGGGGTTGGAATATTTACAGTCCAATTAGATGTGTTTAACTTCCCACAATACCTCATTATTGAATCAACTAAGAGCTTAGCTGTTCTTTTTGTTTGCATTTCTCTCTCTCTCTCTCTCTCCTCTATCTCGTCCTCTCTCTCTCTCTCTCTCTGTGTGTGTGTGTGTGTGTGTGTGTGTGTGTGTGTGTGTTATAGGGGATTTGTTAGAAAAGAGGAATGCTCAAATGCCCAGGTGATTTGAAATGTTCTAAGAAATAGAAGTAAATCTATCTATCAAAGAAAATGCTGTGCTATCTCTATGTATGTTCTTTCAGCAACCTTTCTTAGAACTTTTGACATTTTTAGGTGACTTTATAGATATGAAGAAATTTTAAGCTTCCTACCTTAAAATTTCTTTTAAATCCTCTTAATCTTCTCAATGAGATTAAACTCTACTGAGAATTGAGTATGAGAGAATAGTGTTTGTATTTAGTGGTGGAGATGCCTGAAAAATCCAAGGAAAATGTGGGGCATTAGACTTTTAATAATAAGCCATTACATAGTAAATAAAACAAGCTTCTATTTATAATGTGGACTATTTTATATACATGTATGTCTTTCTGAAGTATCATGATATTAAGTGTAACTTTCTATTGAACAAACTTTCATGAATCTCCTTCACAATATTACTGTAGTCCAAACTGGTTTCTATTCTGAAATACTTTTTCTGAATTGTTGCAAAGAGTACATTATTTTTAGACTAATTTCATAGATGAGTTTCATTCATAGAAAAGGATATTTTAGTTAGACAAAAACTTGAACTTATGCAAACTTTGCACTTGCTCTAACATCAGAGCACTAAACTTAAAAATGCCTCAAATATTTTAAAATTGCAGAATCTATGTACTTTAAGGATCATAGAACTAATAATGGAAAACAACTTGGATCACTGTGAGTAAAATGATCTCATTAAGCATTTTATCCTTTTGCACATATTTCAGTTTATAATGCAATTCTCTTAGAACAAAGGAACAAAACCAATAGTAGAATTAGTTGAATAGGATGAGAAAATTATTGTAAAACATTTCTACCAGATCAGAGTGGCATAGAACATAGATTTATTATGTTGGAAACTTAAAGTCAAGAAACTTGGTATACCATCTTGTCTATCATCTTTGTCAATGTCTATCTCTCTTTATCTTTATTGTTCAGTAGTTTCTTTTTGATGGGTCTGGTATGTTATTTTTTGTTTTCGTTGTTATTATATGCTTTATAATTGAAGTTTACTGTGTTCCTTAAATCTGTGGATTTATATGTTTTAACACAGAAGAGACATATTCAAATATTATTTCTTCATTTTTTTTTAGCACTACATTCTTTCTTCATTTCTGGTAATCTGAGGGCACAAATTCTAGAACTTTAATACAGGTCTTCAAGGTTTTATCCATTTTCTCACTGATATATTCTGTTTTATTATCCATATGGCCAATTCCTATTGATTTTTATTCAAATTCCTGACTCTTTTCTCTGTTATCTTCATTCTGAATTGAGCCCCTTCAGTGAAAATTTGTTCCTCGGTTTTCTCAATTTTCAGATGTTAAATTTCATTTTGGTTATTTTTTATGTCTTTTTTTCCTCTGAGGTTTTCTAAATTAAAAATGGTATCAATAGAATTCTCAATTACTTAATTGGAGCATTTATAAATAGCTACTTTAAAACTCTGGTCTGATGAATCCAACATCTTGGCATTGGCATTTTCAATTGACTTTTTCCATGTGAGTTGAAGTTTCATTGGTCCTTCATGTGTTGAGTGATTTCAGACACTGTATCCTGGCCATTTTAAATAATATACATGAGATATTACATGAATCCAACAACATTTATTTGTATTTTTGTTTCAGTAAGCAGTTGACCTGATTAAGTTCAGGTCCCCAAGGACCAATCTGTCTTCTGTGAGCCATGCTTAAAATGCCCATTTAGTTTCCAGGACCACAGACAGCTATTGGGATCCATGTTAGATGTGGGCCACCAGTAGTTAATCTGGAATGTGGATTGCAGTGGGCCTGTAATTCAATTCCATTTGTCTTTAGTACACATAGAATTGGAGAGACCCTCATAAATATGAATCATGAGGGAACCCATGCATTCATTAGAAATTTGATGGAGTCAAGTTTCTTTCTGTCGTCCCCTCTGCACAACCTGGTTCCCTGGGGTACTCTCTTTATTCTTCTTGTCAGGTAGTTAGAATCTCGTTGCTCTGCTCTACACTCGAGCCACTGAAACCACATCTTGTGCTAAAAAGCAAAAGGAACAAGAATGGGGGATAAAAGAAAAGCAATGGAGTGTGCCCCCACCCTCCAGCAAACAAAAGGAAAATTTCCATAGACTTAAGTACTGTAGGCTAGTGTATTCTGGGTTACCAGAATTATTGTGGACAGCTTAGAGGCTAAAACCCAAAACCAGGGTAAACGGGAAAAAAAAGATGAGATGAGAGTGGGGAAAGGATATTCTATTCTCTCATTCTATTCTCTCTGAGCACTAGAGATTTTCTTTCCCATTTCTGTGATTTTCTCCGTTTCTACCTCAGTATGCAGTTGCAGTTCACAGCATTACATTTAGGCCCTGGATACTAGAGGATTTTTTTTTTTTTTTTAACAAAAAAAAAAGAAAAACACACTCTGATTTTGGTTTTCTATTCATTCTACCTGCAACTAGTATTTTTCTGAGTCTTCAACAGCTGTTGCTTGCTTTAGGCCCTGGTTTTACAGCTGAATTTAGTGGGAATTACAGAGTAAACTGTGATTACTATGTCTTTCCCAGAACCAGAGTTGGTCTACTATCTACTTGACAACTGTGTCGCTATCTTGACTTTCGTATTTCCCACAGGAATTGAACTCCACTTTTTATTGTTGTTTTGAAATCCTAGGAATTTAGAGTTATTTTCAAAAGTTGTTGAAAATATGACTTTTGAAAATAAAATTGTTTTTAAGGTGAGTATGGAGAGGACAAAGTCTCTCTTCATTGCTCAGGCTGGTCTCCAACTCCTGGGCTCAAGAGATTCTCCTCCCTCAGCCTCCCAAGAAGTGGAGGCCTTTGGCCCTTGCAACCTCACCCAGCTAGAAATTTTTTGACACTGGGACAAATAGCTCATTTAAAAAATATAACATTATCAGGCTTGATTGTATGTATGTACAGAATTTCTGGATTTATTTTACAGCAATATTGTCTGTCATCAATCTTTTTGTGTTTCTAGTGCAATTTTTACTTGTTACATGTTAAACTAGACTTATTTTATATGACTACTATTAATTAATTACTTATGATTTAAAAATGTTTTTCTAGTAGAGTTGTCCACTTTTTTATTTGTTAAATTTCATAATTGCTTATACTTAATAGCATTACCTATTTCTGAATATTCAATTCTGAAAAAGTATGTATTTTGTTCATACAAACATTTTGCTTCTTTAGATTTGTGTTAAGACTGATATTCTGCTCAATTTTTCTAAAATTATTAAAATTCTTACCTATTTTAAGAATATTTCCATATGCATTGGAAATCTTGTGAGCTAACCACTACAAAAAAATCACACTGGAATTAAAACTTATATTACTTTAATCTTTATATTAGTGTGAGGACTCATATTATTATGGTTTTACATTTTTGGATAAAGAAAATAGTCTGACTTTTTCTGGTAGATTATAATTCATTTGAATGTAGCTGTTTTTCTTCTTTAACGTGCAAAGAGATATATTCCTTAAATATTTATGTACAATTTTCTTCTTTCTTTTAAAATTATATTTACATTGATGCATTATAATGATACATAATATTGAGATACATTATGCCATATTGATAGATGCACATAATTTGATGAATCATATTTCCCAGTACCTTCTCTTTTCCTTCCCTCCTCCCTCCCCCATAGCCTTACTCTATTCACTGACCTCCCTTATATTGTTATTATAATTATTGTTTTAATTACTGCATTAAAATTATATATATATATATATATATATATATATATAAATGGGATTTCTTGTAGTTAATTATACATAGACATAGAACAATTTTGTAGATTTTGTTCCTCAGTATCTGCTCATTCACAACCCCCCTTGATCCCTTTCTTCTACACTATTGGTCTCCCTTCTATTTTTGTGAGATACCTCATTTTTCTTTTTTTAATTTTCCTTTTAAAATACTCTCTATATAGTTTCCACACATGAGAGAAACCATTTGACCCTTGACCTTCTGATAGCTTATTTCACTTAACATGATATTGTACTCCAGTTTCATTAATGACCGGAAATGTCATAATTTCATTCTTCTATATATCTGAGTAAAATTCTATCATATATATAATATATATATATTCTATTATATATAATTATATTTATATATACCATTAAACTGTGTAAAACTTCATTGTGTATTTATAGCACATTCTCTTTATCCATTCATCTGCAAATAGGAACCTGGGCTGGTTCCATGACGTGGCTATTGTGAATTACACTGTTATAAACACTGATGTGACAATATCATTGCAGTATGCTGATTTTAGTCCTTTTGGCTAAATACTAAGGAGTGGGCTATGGGTCATATGGTGGAATCTTCATACTGCTTTCCAAAGAGGATGTGCTAACTTTCAGTCCCACCAATCATGTGTAAGTGTCCCTGTACATCCTCACCAGCAATTGCTATTATTTATATTCTTGATGATTACCCCTCTAACTATAGTGAGAAGAAATTTCAATGTAGCTGTGATTTACATTTCCATTATTTCTAAGTGTAATTTTGAAAATGTTCATCCTTTTTATATTAAGCATGATTATATACACCCATATACACAAACACACCTATTTGTGAAGGGATTGAACTAGGGATTATGCTAGGGATTGAACCCAGGGCTCACACAGGTCAGGCATGTGCTGTACTATACAGTTGCATCCCCAGACTTTGTTTTTGGCAATCTTATTATAAGAATATTTTGTTGACATATTTCAATGGTATTTTATGACATAATTTTATCTCCTTAAGATTGTTTATTAGACTAGGCTAAGATTATGATTGGAAATAATTTGGGAAAAAAATAGAATCAAAAGGAAACATCAACACTGGTACCATGATTACCACTTTTTGTGAACAAAATCTTTGCAAATCACACTAATAAACCTTAGAGGATCTATAAAGGATTTGTTGTTTGTACAGTAGGGTCTGACACATAAATGTGAAAGAATGCCAGTTGATAGTGTTCTCTCTTCTCAGTTAAAAAGGATAGCATTTAATAGGTATAGCCTAGCCTTAATTTTTAGTCAAATTTGAGAAAAGAAAAATGTCTAGACTATAGAAGCAAACTGTATATTTCAACGTTGTTGGGTTTTCCAGAACATTCTCCAGTTTCAGCATGCTTATAATACAGCACAAACTCGGTTCACTTGGTCCTCTGAATAGCAAGTGCGGCATCACCATCCACTAAATAGCTCTGGACAAAATTTCAATCTGAATATATAACCTCAATTCTAGTATTGACTCCACACTCCATATGCGATATGTCAGTTCATCTCTGTGGTTTATTTCCCAAAATATCTCTGAAAACTGATATCTTTCTCTTGCCTAAGTCAAAACATGGGCCAACATTTCAACATCCAGTATGTGAATTCCTGAAAGGTGCTCTTTAGGCGTTGCTCTGGCAATATGAGCATTTAAAACCACATGTTATCAGTGATGTGCCTCAATTATCAACTCCTTTGCTGCAGTAGTTTGCTTATTGTTAATGCAGTTAGTGCTTTTAACATGTGAACTCTTTCAATGATCTTACCCTTTCTTTCCATCCCAACCAAAGGATTTTGATCACCAATAGCCAATCTTCCATACAGGTGATATATTGTAAGAAAATGTCATCTTCCTTTCAATAATTTTCTATTTATTAGTACACAAACACAGCAAGTTACATGCAGCTCTACTTTAAATATGAATGAAAAAGTCTTTCACAATGTGAAATGTGTTCTAATGCACGTCTTGTAAGTTTTTTTGTGGGGGAGTTACTAGGGCTTAAACCCAGGTGCTTAACCATTGAGCCACATCCCCAGGTCTTACTAAGCTGCTCGGGTTCTTGCTAAGTAACTGATGCTGGCCTTGAACTTGTGATCCTCCTGCCTCTGCCTCCCAAGATCTGAGAACAGGCATGTGTCATGTGTCTGAGGTGGTTCATAAATGCTTACTAAGATTTTCTGCACATTCATATTATCAGTGTTTACATTAACAGGATTTTTTTTTTTTTTTTTTTTTTTTTTTTTTTTTTTGCGGTGCTGGGGATTGAACTCAGGGTCTTGTGCTTGCAATGCAAGCATTAACAGGGTTTTAATGTGTTGTCCTGTCATTCTTCTATTTGTATTTGAACCATTTTTACAAAACAAGAAAACTAGATGTTTCTCTAAGAGTTTGTGAAGTTTGATGACTTGTTACTAAGAAATGTAAAATAAACTTCTAAGTGTTTAATCACTTTGTGAACTTGTAAAAAATAAATCAAGTTGCATTGTTTCAAACACTGCAGAAAATCTGTGGTTCTCTTCACTTTCAAGATTCTTACTTTCTTAATGTTCTACCCATTTCCATGGAAATCAGTCATTAACATTCAAAAGTACTTTATAAAGGTCATGATATCACTAGAGAAAATGGATAAATACCCATATTTCAAATTATTCTGATTATGACTTTTAGGGGATAGAATTCCTAATGAACTATTATTCTTGCCTCATAAAGTGACTAAGATAGTCAGATGATGAGAAATATCAATAATGCCATTTGATTTTCTAACTGGTTTCTTATTATTGTTCATTTCATTCTATTTTTACACATATCAAATGTGTATGGGAAAATTATTAAATCTTGAGTATTCTTAAATTATTTGGTTGATGACCCTTATTCTTAAATGCTTTAATTTGCTCAATGATGAAAAACATGATAGTACATGGAAGCACAGCAGACCATTGCAGGTACACAAAGAAGTCTGCAGACACTGGTAGCTTCCCTTTGATAGAATCTCCCATTCTTCCCTTTGTATAACTTATACATGCAGAGCACATGAACACCCTGTGGAAAGCAATAGCATACATGCATCAATTTGAATATTAATTATTTTAATGGCTTGAGTTCATTTTTCTTACATTTAGAAAAGTTTGCATATAAAATTGCATTCTGTTTTCTTCCTGCATATTCTAACAAATAAAAAATTGTTTTTGATGCCCTGGGTATGTATTACCCTAATTTGAAGAACCCTTATCTACTACAGAGAGAGATCATTTACAATTGAATGTGAATTCTATTTTGCATACTATTTTATTTTAGATTATTTTCTTCTATATGATTTGATTGCTGTCTCAGGTAACTCTTTTTTATTATTTTATATACATTACAACCATGGCTGTAGTCATGCCAAACTTGTATAAACTGCAGATTGCTAAGCTATCCCCATTGGCTCTATCATTCCACTGTGGGACAATATGACAAATGCCATTCCTCTTGCACTAAATTGTCTCTCTACGAGGTCAATTCCATGCACCTCACCACCCCTCTCTGGAAGGTCTGTCATAATTTTTGATGACATATTATTGTTATGACTTTATTTATCATGAATCAGTAAGCAAGTCCTAGGAATGGGATATAGATTAATTCACTAAAAGATGCATTGATACATTTTCAGTGATATTGCCTGTTATTCAAATGTTAATGCAATAGTTATGGCAATTGCAACATAAAATAAACTCTATCTGACTTAATAATGTAAACTAGTAAATAAAATAGATGTCTGAGAGCTCACTATAGAGATGTTAAAATTGAACTGCAAGAAGCAGCTACTGAAAGAAACACAATTCTAGTGTTTTTTTTTTTTCTTTCTGGTCTTTTACTTTCTTTTTTTTTTAACAGGGCAAATGATAGGGAAAATTGTATGCAATGTGGAATCATAAATATGTGGCATTAGATACTTTGTATAAACTTTATAATACATTTTAACTTATTTTCAATGAATAATCATCAAGAAGTGTCTACATTTTGTCCTAAAATATAAAAATAAATTGGTCAATTTTTATTATATTATTTCAGAACGTTTTCTTTCTTACATAGCAAAATGTTAGTGACTGCATAGACAATTTTAAAGAAAAAAATTATATTATGGACAAAATAGTTTGAAATGATTCTAGACAAAATGAGGCAGCAAGCAAAAGCACATGTGATTCATTCTAGTCTTCTGTGTGTTCCATATCTGAGGGTATTTGGTAATTAGGTTAGAAGGCTTCAGGGTATTATTGAAGGGGGATGCATTTCCTCTTCTAGTTCATTCTCCCTTTGAATAATTATTGAGTGCTTATCTTGTACGAGGCAATGTTCTCTGCACTAGAAATGTAACATAAGATAATACAGTTCCTGATGATGGATAGACCAACAGTAAAGAAAATACTAAAAGTATCAGAAATTACAATGAAAATGTGCTGTTGGAGAAAATAAGGCAGAGGAAGAAGAATGGGGGATAGAGAGGCATCTTTTCTGACATAAAGTAAAGAGGAGATTCCTCAAATTATTTGCCATTGAGATATGAAGGAAGTAAGGAAGTAAGAAAATACAGAACTGGAGGTAAAGAGGTACAGACACATACAGCACAGATCCTGAGGCAAATGAGAATGTGTATGTTTGAGAACTTGCAACGTGATTTCATGTTTGGACCTGTGTGAGCAAGAGAGAGAGAGAAAGTAGGACATCAGTAAGACAGGTTTGCAGGGGGATCTTGAAGGTTATTATAGTATGGTATCCTTTACTTTTAAATAGAAAAAGCTCAGGATGCTCTCAACTAACCTTGCAAAGACAGTATCTCCCATGAAACAGAAAATGGACACAACTAGCTCTGATATAATCTGAGTGTACACCTCTCAAATTCCCAAAGGATGGAGCAATGGGGGGATTTAAATAAGGCTCCTATTTAACAGCACTAGTCTTTAATATATTCTCAGATGATTATGGTATTAGAAATACAAGAAGTAAGAAAGGAACTTCTGTATGCCAGTTTACCATCACAGAAAGGAAAGGGAGATGAAAACAGAAAACAAATATTTTAGGCTTTTGCTTAATTAAGGAAACTGAATTAAACCCAGAGAAGGGGGGCAGTGCCTTAAACTCTTTATGTTTAAATGTTTTCATGTGTGAAAGAAATAGGATAATACTCCTGGTTGAGAGTAATAAAAGGTATTAATTGTTTCTGTGGTTTCTATTATTGTCTTTGTTAAGTATTCTTATTGTGCTGATAGAAACTGTTTTTAAGCCTATATAATAAGAGCTAGATGGATGTCAAACTATAATACATACTTTAGAATAATTAATTATCCCTAGGGAGCCTTTTATAAATAATCTATTATTTTTTATCCTTAGCAAATAAGAAAATATTTTTTTCAAAAATGCTCTCAATTATTTGATAAAGTTCATAAAAAAACATTTTTAGCACACCCCCACAGATTTGGTGTAGGAAGTTTAAATTACAGTCTAAGTACAATATAATTATTTGAGTATGGGACACTGTACAAAGATTTTAATATTAAATGATTAGATCAATTCTTATATTACCAGTAGAGATTAGAAACTATAAACCAAAAATTTCATAATTGGTTTATGTAAAGTATGAGACTGACATTAAATGCTGATGGTAGTAAAACTCTCATTCACACAATGATCTATGCATTAGGGAGGCAGGAAAGCAACTTCTGATTTACCACATGCATATCAATTGCTTTTCAGTTAAAATAGAATTTTTTTCATTGACCCTAATGAAAATTCTTAATAACTCATCTCATTAATGAATTTGGTGAAATGCACAAGAATTTTTCTCTTAACTATAAAATAAGCCAAATAACTTTCAAAATAAGCCAAATTAATAAATGTTTGTCTCATTAATTGGTACCTTGGTCCAGTAAATTGTAACTTGGAATTTGACAAGTCTGTGGAGAAGTTTTCTGATATTTGAGAATACAAACAAAAATCATCTTTAAAATTTATGCCATTTCAACTGATTTTATATTTTTAAGGTGCTTTTTAACATTGAGAAATGGCAAAAATTATTAAAAATCATTGGAATTCAAATTAATAAACATTTTGATTGAATATACCATCTGGATTTTATAATACTGCATTTTTAAAAATTATAAAGAATCTCAGGAATAAGTTGCTCATCATTTGAAGAATTCAGTCACAATGATTTAAGGGAGGCAGAGACAGAAGGCAATCATTCCAGAAGCATCTGCTAGTACAGAGCATTCCTCTTTTTGAAACGTGAAGAGTCTGATAGTGCTTATTTATTTGCCTTCATCTCAGCTACTCACAGGCCCCAGTTATAAGAATAATAAATCTGCTTCTGAGTACATATTTTTAAAATCAAAATTATCTTATGAATTGTTTGTCTATTTTCTACTTCATCATTTGATATTGTTCTTCCATGAGACCTGGTATTGAAATAACAATACCAGAAATAGAGGAGGTTTTCAGCTCTCTTCATTCCAGAATTTATTCTTGGCTTTTCATTTTCATTTCATGTTTATAACTTGAGAAATGTATTTGAAAATATGCTGTCACAAAAACACAGTCACTGTGTCCTTGTGAATTAAAAAAAAGGAAACTGAACTAATAGCTTTTGAATGATGGCTGGAAAGTGGAGTACCTGCTTATACTTTGTCCTTCGATGTTTTAAAAGTTTTTGATTAAGGGATGTATGAGTGTGTGTATCTCAAATATGCATGCCAGAAGACCATAGTGACACTATTTTATGTCAGGTACATTCAGGAAAGAAAATAAGGTAAGTATAGGACATATTGTGGTAGGAAAGTGGAGAAAAATAAAACAATACTGTTTGGGACCAGTTTCCTAGTAACCACCAATCTTCTGTTAAGCCATTGCACCTTTATAAATATAATTATAATAATGGATGCAAAATTAAGGTACAGTCAATCTGAAATGAAATCCTATTTGTTGTGTTGGTTTTGTTCTGTGGTACATCAAAAGACATGAGTGATAGATTAATGTGACAAGAGAACAATATTCCCTTATTTATTTATTCAAAAAACCTATTCAACCAATCGTTTTTTCCCCCAAGGCTACATATTGAACCCAGGACCTCATGCATACTAAACAAGTACTCTGCTACTGAATTCTACCTCCAGTTCTACCTAATCTTCTTGGTGTATGAATATTATCCCTTAAACATTTCCATATGCACTATGTAGGATGTGAAGGTCACTCATACTCTCTGTACCTTGATTACATTATCTATAAACTGAAAAACAATACAATAATTACAATATAATATTACTCTGAGCAATCATTGAAAACTTTCTTTAGGATACACATGGAGCATAGTAAACACTGAATATTTACTTTCCCCATTACTATGAGACCCCATTACTAATACTACAGTCTAAGAATTATAGATAAGAGGTTAAAAGAGAAAAATCACTTTGTGTTTTCCATGGTATGATTTACACAACTATTCATTCTCTATTATATTAAAAATAAATAATAGATATTTTATCAGATAGAAACTGGAAAAGTATATTTTGGGGGCATAATTTTAGCTATGTAAAGGGTAGAATTAGCTATTCTGATTTGGATATGGTTTGAGAGTATCATTGAAGGGTTCATGTGCTGACAGGTGGATCATTTAAGAGAGAAGGTATAGTGAAAGGTATCAGGTCGCTGAGAACACTGTCCTTGGAAGGGATTGGGGTAGTTCTCATGGGACATCAATCCGTTCTTGTAAGAGCAGGTTGTTATTGAATGAGCCTACCCCCACACTCCTGGTCTCCTCTACATACAGTCATAACCCTGTACACTTGATTCCAGTCAAAGGTTCCAAAAGGAACCTTACCAGAGCCAAAAAAAATGTTGGCTCTATGCTCCAGAATTTCCAAAAAACATGAGGTGAATAAACTTTTCTTCATAAGTACCTAGCTTCAAGTATTTTGTTACAGCAAGAAAAACAGATTATTACCCAAAGTATGCTTTCAAAACTCAAAAATGAATTAAATTATCTTCTTAAGTGTATTCTATATTATTTATCTCTTCTGTACATTCACATATGCTCACACAAACACACAAAAAGAACCCATCAGTATTCTTGAGACTATGATAAAAACAAATACTAGAAACAAGATATTTTACCTGAGAATTTTCAAATATTACAAACCATAAATATTAAAACATCCTACCACAACAAATGCTCTATTGCAGGTGAATTTTCCATTGAATTAAAAAAAAAAATTTGTCTTTAGAAACTCTGACCATTAGTAAATCATAATTTATAATACAAAGAGAGAAGAAAACAAAACAGATTTCCTCATTCATCCTCCAAATTTAGTTCAGAGAAGCATTTGAATGTTAATGTTAATGGATAGATATGAGAGTAACAAAAGTAAACTGAGGTCGTTTCTTTCTCTACTTTCAGAACTGCATGATATTTGTTTCATAAGGTTATGTGTATGTGACTGACACATGAGTATACCTGTGAATGAAAAATTCACATTGATCAATACCTGAGTTTCAATTATCCATTTTATTTCTATTTTTCATAGCATTTGAACATTAAAGTTGACCACATTTGTCAATTTGTAAAGTATTAGATTGGATCATACTACCATTGCATTTTCCCTTCACCAAAAGAACAAGATCAGAATATTTCATTTACTAATTTTTCCTTTTTACATACTAGTCTTGGAGTGTATTGCGAGTCGCTACAGTAAGTTTACATTTACCTTGGGCAATCCCTTGTTTAATTTTCTAATAAGAGTCTACCTAGATCATAAATACATTAAACTGCTAACAAAGTTCATTCTGATGACAATTGAACATATTAGATTTAGAATATTTAGTAGTAGAATTTTCATCAGTATAATTTTCACCATTTTATGTTATACTACTTCTAAATATTTATATTAAGTATGTACTAAACTAATGAAACTTTAATAAGTTAATTTTAATTATATGACAATGTGTCAAAAACCTAAATAGAGAAAAGATGATATACATGTTTTTGGTTGGTATGACTATGGCATGAAACACATCACAGAGGAAATAAATTTGGAAAATTAATTTGGAAGTAGTATGAGTTTTTTGACTATGAGAGTAATATAAACAGTAAATTGGCACAATATTATTAGTAGGTTTTAAGAATTATATATGTATGTGCTAACTTAATTTTCAGGTAGAGTGAATTTTAGTTCTCCTTAGCCAAGCTTCGTAGTCAAATTGTATAAACAATGAAACTCCATTAGGACATATTTGTGGGAAAAGAAAAAAAGAAATATTGTACCAATGACTTCTTTCCCTCAAAAATACTTGTTTACAACAAAGGAAACTTTACTATCTGTTCATGTGTACTCAAAAGATTGGAAGTGGGCCATCATTGATCTCCTTTTTAAGTTGTTTTGCTTTATGTTGTTGAGTCTCAGCTTTCTAGGTATAGGCCTCATCTCTCTTAGAATGAAAACCCCACTAATTGACATTCATCAAACATATAGTAGACCCATCCCAGCAGAGATGGAAGGATGAAGCTGGCAGAAGAAATGTGATACTTCATTTTTCCAAAACCTTTTGCATTTGGAGGATAAGAACTAACAAAATGGAAAGTAAAAGCAAACAAAACAACAACAACAACAAAAAAGAACAAACATTTATCTGGAGAAATATTTGAATTGTTGGTAGTTTGAATTACTCAGCATATTTGCACACAAGAAAAATCTCTATTTTCCTTGCCTGGAATACAGCTTCTTGAAACAGAGTTGTAGAGACCAGAATTGCTGGTTGCCTGAGTGAAAAATAATAATAAAAAAGATCATAAGTTAGAGCAGAAGGATAAAAAGGATAGGATACATACAGAAGTGCAAAAGAAAAAAAATTGCAGAAATAAATAAAACTACATCAATAAGAACACTAAATGTGAAAGGATGAATGATCCAAAGAGCAGAGAATTTCAGATTAAATTAAAAAAAAACAAGATCCAACTCAATGATATCTAGAAATAATGCAATTTAGACTCAAATCATATATAATTAAAAATTAAACTTTCACCATAAAACAGAAACTATGAGAGTGACTATGTTAATCTCAGACAAAATAACTTTTAAGAAAACTATACTAGGCATTTTCAAGATGGTGGACTAGAGGGTGGCTGTATTTCATGTTGCTTCAGGACTCAGGATGCAAAAGAGGAGATATTGAGAGACCTGGGACCAAGTCAGAGCCGCCGGGTGAGTCTCTCCTGTTGGGGCGGTAGTCCCGGAACGCAGGAAACTTTGTGGAGTAGAGTTGCCCGGCGAGACACCCCTCCCCCTGCTGAAGCAGTGAACTCGGACAACTGGGAGCTTTGCAAAGGAGGCCGCTCAGCACAGCGCTTAGTTTTGGAGCAACCCACCAGGGCTCTGGCAGCTGCCTAGAGGAAGAGCTGCGCGGCCAGTTGTTTGGACTCAGAGCAACCTCCTGAACAACTGGGGGGGGGGGGCTGCCCTGAGGAGGAGGAGGTGCGCAGTGAGTTACTTGGTCTCCAAGTGACCACACAGAACACCGGGTGGCTGCCTGGAGGAAGAGGCATGCGGCGGGTCGCTGGGGCTAGGAGCATCTGTACGAAGCTCCAGGTGGCTGCTCAGAGGAGGGGCCACATAGCCAGGTGATTAGGTGCAAAGCAGGGTCCTGGGACCTAGGTGGCTTCTCGGTGGAAGAGCTGCACAGAGACAAGCTGAGGGGCGGAGCAAAGGTTCCAGAACTGCGGGCAGCTTCTCTGAGGAGAGGCAGCCTAAGGAGACTCGTCTGTGAAGGGTGAGGCTCCCAGGCCCAGGAGGTAGGTCCGGGCTCCTGGGAACATTGCAGAGGAAGGCTCGCCTGCCCAGGCAGTAGTTGTGGATTGAGGGGAACCTCCAGGAGGGGAACTGACCAGCGAGACCTCCCCACCGGGTGAGTCTTCCCCGCCGGGTGAGGTTTTCCCACAAGGACAGTAAAACCAGAGACACAGGCACAAACAGGCCTTGCCTCAGCCTGCAACCTGGTTCCCCTTTGGTTGAATATTGTCAAAATGCCCATACTACCAAAAGCGCTATACAGATTCAATGCAATTCCAATTAAAATCCCAATGACATACCTTAGAGAAATAGAGCAAGCAATTATGAAATTCATCTGGAATAATAAGAAACCCAGAATAGCTTAAGAAATCCTTAGCAGAAAGAGTGAAGCAGAGGGTATCGCAATACCAGACCTTCAACTCTACTACAAAGCAATAGTAACAAAAACGGCATGGTATTGGTACCAAAACAGAAAGGTAGATCAATGGTACAGAATAGAGGACACAGACACAAACCCAAATAAATACAATTTTCTCATACTAGACTAAGGGGCCAAAAATATGCAATGGAGAAAAGATAGCCTCTTCAACAAATGGTGCTGGGAGAATTGGAAATCCATATGCAACAGAATGAAACTAAACCCATATCTCTCACCATGCACAAAACTAAACTCAAAATGGATTAAGGGCCTCAGAATCAGAACAGAGACCCTGCAGATTATAGAAGAAAACATACATTCAAATCTTCAACTTGTTGGCGTAGGACCACACTTCCTCAACAGGACTCCCATAGCACAAGAAATAAAAGCAAGAATCAATAACTGGGATAGATTCAAACTAAAAAGCTTTCTCTCAGCAAAGGAAACTATCAGCAATGCGAAGAAAGAGCCTACAGAGTGGGAGAAAATCTTTGCCAATCATACTTCAGATAGAGCACTAATCTCCAGAATCTATGAAGAACTCAAAAAACTCTACACCAAGAATGCAAATAATCCAATCAACAAATGGGCTAAGGAAATGAATAGACACTTCACAGAAGAAGATCTACAAGCAATCAACAAACATATGGAAAAATGTTCAACATCTCTAGTAATAAGAGAAATGCAAATCAAAACCACCCTAAGATTCCATCTCACCCCAATTAGAATGGCAATTATCAAGAATACAAGCAACAACAGGTGTTGGCAAGGATGTGGGGAGAAAGGTACACTCATACATTGCTGGTGGGGCTGCAAATTAGTGCAGCCACTCTGGAAAGCAGTGTGGAGACTCCTTAGAAAACTTGGAATGGAATCACCATTTGACCCAGCTATCCCACTCCTTGGCCTATACCCAAAGGACTTAAAATCAGCATATTACAGAGATACCGCCACATCAATGTTCATAGCTGCTCAGTTCACAATAGCCAGATTGTGGAACCAACCTAGATGTCCTTCAATTGACGAATGGATAAAGAAAAAGTGGTATATATATATATATATATATATATATATATATATAATGGAATATTACTCAGCCATAAAGAATGATAAAATTATGGCATTTGCAGGCAAATGGATGAAACTGGAGAATATCATGCTAAGTGAGATAAGCCAATCTCAAAAAACCAGAGGACTAATGATATCGCTAATAAGTGGATGATGACACATAATGGGGGGTGGGAGGGCTTAGTGTTAGGGTTAGAGTTAGGGTTAGGGAGGGGAGCAAGAATGGAAGAAGGAAGGACTGTATAGAGGGAAAAAGGGGTGGGAGGGATTGGGGGAAGGGAAAAAATAACAGAATGAATCAACCAACATTACCCTATGTAAATTTATGGTTACACAAATGGTATGCCTTTACACCATGGACAGAGAAACAACATAAACAACATGTATCCCATTTTTATAATAAAAAAAAAGATTAAAAAAAAAAAACCTAAATTTCTCTAAATAAATAAATACATTTCTCCAAAAAAAAAAAAAAAAAGAAAACTATACTAGATTTAAAAAGGACATTTTGCAAAAATAAAACAAATAGATCAGAAAGAAAGATAATACAATTAGAAATATTCACTTAAAAATAGAGCCCACAAATATATGCAGGAAAAACTGACAGAAATAGTGGAAATAGATTATTCAACAATTGCATTTGTACTCTTCAAGATATTCTATTAAATAGTAGAACAACTAACAACATCAACAAGTTTAAACCATAAAAATTAGTATACTTCTATGGAACACTACAACTTACTCCAGCAGTACATGTGTTCTTCCCAAACACATATCAAACATTTTCCAGGAGCAATCTTAATGTTGGGTATAAAACAAGACTCCATAAATTTTACAGTATTGAAGTCATACAAAGTAGTTCTCCAACAATGATATGGTATACTGGAATTAGTGACAGAAAGTGGAAATGAAATGACATATAAGTAAATAGCTAAAGCATAAAAGAAATCATGAGGAAATTGGAATATATTGCAGGAATATTTGAAATAAAAGCACAACACAATAGAAAATATCAGACAAAACATGGATCCTCAGGACTTATAATTGTTATAATAAGTCCTATTTTAAAAAGGAAGAAAACTATCAAATCCATAACTTAGAAAGATAACATATCTAAAATAAACTTTAAAATTCTAAACTAGCAATGAGCAACACAAAAATTAAATTAATAAAACAGTTTTATTATGATACCATCAAAATAAATTTTAAATACATGTTCCTTTCTTTTTGTTCATGAGGACATGGAGAAATTAGACTCTAATACAATGCCAATTAAATGTAAAATGGTTTTGAAAAATTGTTTGGTAAGTCCTCAAAACATGAAGTGTAAATTTACCAAATAATCCTTTAATTCTGTTTATTATTTATACTGAAGAGAAAATATTTATGCATAGAATGTCTACAAATGTTCATAAAAGCATTATTAATAGTTATAAAAATTTTGAAGCAACCTAAATGTCCATCAACAGATGAACAGATAAATGAATATAAATATACTTATTTATAAAATGGAATATTATTAAGCAATAACAAGGAATGAAACACCAATGCATGCCATAAAATGCATGAACTTTGGGAAATTTTGCTAAGGTAAAGAAGACAATAACTAACAATATTGTTTGATTCTATTTATATAAAAATTCCAGAAGATGTACATATACAGATAGAGAAAATGCTTAATGTTTGATGAGAACAGAGGTGGGGAGATGAGGACTAAATGCTAAGAGGTGGCGAAATTTTTTTCTAAAATTGGTTTTACAATGATGTTGCACAAATCACTGAACATAGTAAGAAACATGATGTGTACATTTATTTGGGTAAAATTTACAACATATAAATTATATGTCAATGTGACCTTAAAAAGTATAGTAATGTTGTGCATAAGTCTAACTTTTAATAGTGTAAGGGAGCCCTGATAACCCACATACATGCATAGTTAAAAATTATCTGGAGGACTGGGCATTGTGGTGCAGCCTTGGCTACCCAGGAGCTTGAGGCAAAGGAACACTTGAATCCAAGAATTCAGGGCCAGCATAAGCCACATAGGGATATCACACCTCAAAACCCAAACCCAAACCAAATAAACCAATAAATATTATCTTTAAGAATTTTTTGACTTGTACAATATTTCTGTAATTTAATAGTTTTTAAAAAATTGTATTAATTTTTACTTTAGTTGACAAATGAAAATGTACATATTCATCATTTACAATATGTTGTATTGAAATGTGTATACATGTGGAATGTTGAACCATCAGTTTAATAAAAGTTTTTAGGAAAAGCAGAGGAGTCAATTCCATGCACAAGGTCATGCCTCAAGTACAAACTGACACCCAATTTACTCTTCCTCTGTCCCAAAAATGATTGGATAATTACAAACATAATGTTAAGAAATACCCTCTATCTGTGTTAAAAGAATCAATCAATATCATGACCCTATATACATGTATGATTACATGAATGTGTGAATCTAGAGTGTGTACAACCATAGAAATGAAAAGTTGTACCCCATTTGTGTACAGTGAATCAAAATGCATTCTGTAAAAATTAAAATTAAAATTAAAAAATAAGTTGTGTAGAACAATAAATTCAACACACAAGAGGAAGAGATTTGTTTCTAAGATTCCTTTAAATGATAAGTAGAGTTATAGCATGTTGTGGCTGGAAATTCCTAAATCACAATTTCTATTAGAAATTGCTGGAACAAATTGCTATTATAAAACATAATAGAAAATTGGTATAATAATCACACCAAAGGAAAACAGAAAATTAGATGGAACTTGTAAAAACAGCAAGTATTGTACCAGATTGTAAGTTTTTAAATGTATATATAAACTTCCATTTGTCATGATTTCTCTAGTGCAGAATGGGAGTAGAGCACAAGCCTATATTTAATGTAAGGGTATGATGGGAAAAGTCACTAAGAATGAGTAACTATTACAAGAGTTACATATGTAGCAAACAAGAAAGAAAAAATTGTCAAGGAAGACCTTCACAAATAAAATGGCCATTGTAATTCAAATAAGTACTCAAGTGCATCTATTTCAAAATTTTAATTTGAATATCTTAGTTTTATAATCTTATTAAATGGATAAGAATGAGTCGATTAAAAATCACAAATGTATAGATAAGACACTATTGTTTGAATGTTCTTTAATTTCAAAGCCTTTAAAAATGGTCAAAAAATATTTTCTGCCACTTAATGTGAAACTTAGTAAACATGCCCTTTATGACTTAAAAGTAAATAATTAAAGCAACATGTTTTATTTTAACGTATTTTAAAGACCTACTGTTGGGAATTTCAAGTAGACATTTGAATGGGAAAATCTGTTATAAAAACTTCAGTAACAGTCATTTTTCATAAGCTTATGATATCCTCAATTGCTCTCTCTTAACTGATTATGTGAAGAACATGGTAGCAATAATTCTTCGAAGAATTTTTGTGAGGAATATTAATATACTCCCTGTGCTTTCATTTTTATGTAGTTATGTTATTTGTTACCCTACTTCTGGTCTCATAGTACCTGCATTTCTGCAGGCGTTCATCTCAGTTATACTATTATAATTTGGGCATATCACATTCATGGGAATTCATAGTAAATTTAATAAAATTATATAGAAAACAACAACATTTCATTATCTTTATCTGCTATCAATAAAGAAAATTTAAAGCCAATAATAAATGAGAATTTTTTTCAGATATGGTTTAATTTTATTTTGGTGAAATTTCAACACTCAGAGAATGAATTATCATTATCATATTAGTTATAATAACAATGTTATGATGGTTTATTTTTTAAATTCTTTCACTCCAATTTTTTCTGTTATTCCCCCCACTTGCACATTTATGTATAAAGTAGGCATTAGACTCTTTCACAGAGGCATGATCATGATCAGAGATGTTCAATAATTTAGTTGTGATTGCTAAATCACTAAATATTTCCCCCATGCTCCAATCCCAGGGTTTCAGATACAATATATATATATATATACATGATGCTGCTTGGATTATTTGTTCTTGCAAGTCATAAAGTAAAATATTAATTCATAAGTAATGAAAACTAGTCCTAGTATTATTAGTGTATTTTGTATTGGCCTGCCTTTCCTCAATATTGAAATATTGAGTATCTATTTTTTTTTTTTTTGGTGCTAGGGATTGAACCCCTTGTGCTTGCAAGCACTCTACAAACTGAGCTATATCCCCAGCCCTGAGTATCTATTTTTATAGGTTCTTTTCAGTTATACATGACAGTAGAATTCTTTTTGACATAATTATAGAAACTTGGAATATATCTCATTCTAATTCAGCTCATAGTACCTCTCCTTCCCCTTCACAGTCCCCATATCTGCTCCCTTCCCTCTATTGATATTTCTGTCATTTACTCATAATAATTTTTTAATTAATCTCTTGTGGATGTACAATGGTGGGATCCACTGTGGTATATTCATATATGTACATAGGAAAATTAGGTCAGATTCATTCTACTCTTTGCTTTTCCCATCCTCCTGCCTGCCCTTCATTCCCCTTTGTCTACTCCACTCAACTTCAGTTCTCACCTTGGTCCCCAAACCCATTGTGCGTTAGCTTACAGATATTAGAGAAAACATTTGACTTTTGGTATTTTGGGATTGACTTATTTCACTTAGCATGATTGTCTCCAGATCCATCCAATTGAATATTTATGTTTTATTATAAATTTTGTTTTGCTTTAATAGGATTAGACAACTTTTTGGGTAATGATCCTTACATAATACTATTTTAATGTAAAAACATAATGACATAATCAAAATAAAATGAATAAGAGAAGAGCAAACTTCTTTTTCTAAAAGACAGTATTCACATTGTTAAATTTGAAACTTCTGGGGTTTTGAACTACTAAAAACTCACATAAATTTAGGTTTGGTAAACAATAAATGTTTCTAAATATTTAAGGCTATAACTAAGGTGATTATAGCATGAGATAATTCTTACTACTGAAATGGGAGTATGTCGTTAGAATTTTACACATCTTTATATGATTATTGGAAATGCAATTTTTACTGTCAATTTATATCACTTTGGTATTCTTGCTAAAAGTTATAGTTCATTTTAACTAGTAGGATGTGGTGGCTCATTCTTCCACCAAATATTGTACGTTATCCCAATTGCTTCCATTTTGTACTTCATTCCATTTATGGTTTACTAGCCTAGAGATGAGTATTTATGATAGGATTCCAGTATTAACAAGGCCTATCCAGAATTTGTTTATTCTTTCTAAGCACTTTATAAATATTCACTTATTTAATCCTCATAGAAACCTTAGGTGGACTTCTTATTATAGTTGTGCAAATGAGAAAATATAGACACCAAAGACACATATAATTAGTTCAAAACCATATAGGTATGTAAATGTGGAATACAATACTATGTTATTCTGCTTTTTAATATTTCCTATTGAAGTCCCCCGCCCCCCTTTTTTTTTTGCTAAGTGACACAAGAAGAGACTTATATGAAGAGTCAGAAATCTTCACTGGGTTACAGATATAATATAAGTCTATAAGGTTTGAGTCTCTGGAGAGCATATTAAAATGTGATTTTTTTTTCACATTTCTTATACATCAGAGTTTTGAGTAGTTGCCATAATTATCCATGATGATAGACTTCATAAGAGTTTAGTGAGTATTATAGACTTTAGTCATATCTGGGCAGCTGTAAATAGTCCTGGTGAACAGAGTGTAAAGCTACTTATTACATAAATCTACTTTCGTTTCTTTTCTCCCTCAGAAAGGAATTGCTAACTCCTGTGAGCACAGATATATTATTCAGGATTACTGAGTTTCCTATTATGTTGATTATATTTGAGATTTTTGCTTTTATCATTATTTTTGTAATTTTTATCATTTAAAAAGTTTGTATCATTTTTATTTATTTTTTATCATTTTTATCATCAAAATATATATAAAATTTGAATGTGTGTGTTTGTGTGTGTGTGTGTGTGTGTGTGTGTGTGTGTGTGTGTGTGTGAGAGAGAGAGAGAGAGAGAGAGAGAGAGAGAGAGAGAGAGAGAGACCCAGAGAGAAAAGGGAGAAAAAACATAATTACCTATTAAGAACATTCACCTTATACCAAACTTACTCAATTGGAATACATTTATTTGAATTTGCTTTTATGAATACTCACTGTAACAGAAAAGGAGCCAAATTAATTGTATCAGTCTTACAAAAATACAGAGATTTAATTTAAAAATATTTAGCTTTATCAGAAAGAGATCAAAAGTTATCTCAACTAGCTGTGTGAGAAAGTTCCAGAGTAATTAGCTTTGAGAAAAATAGTGAAATTTTTAGAACTCTTCAGGTTTTGTGAAAATTTTGACTTGTTAAATTTAAAAGAAACTATGTTACTGAAGTTGGTACCATAAGGGTGTTAAAATTATATATTTAGTAGTCACAAACCATCATCTGCTAAGATAATTCTGTTCTCTTTTTGATTTCATGTATTTGATATCTAATGTATAATCTTAGATAATGGTTGAATGGAATTATAAAGTGTAAGAGATGTCTTCATATATTTTTAAGTAAAATGATAGAATTTTGGTAATATTAGGAAACTCAAGAAGTTTTCTCCTTAATGGATCATTTGTAATTTGTAAGGAATGCTGATGTAGTTGAAACTAATAAATTACTACTAATTATGATAATACTTATTAAAATATTTTAGTATGTATTTTGTTTTATCAATTAAGAGGTATACACATAATTCAAACATCAAGTAAAATCTGGTTAACCGATATAAAATGTAAATTACCCAGAATTGCACAATTTTGCCATCTTAAAATATTGAAGCTCGAAACCTGAAGATTAGAGACTTACATGAAGTGCCAAAAATTGTTATGAGAAAGCTGGAATTAGAACCCATATCTTTTAATTCATAGTTCAATTTCCTCCTATAGCTGTCAACTTGTACCTTCTGGCACTATGAACTATGTAAAAAATAAATATGATATATGGAATAATTATAGTAGAAAAATTGCCAAACCTTCATACCAACTACTTTTATTACGGATTCTTCCCTCATGAAATCTTATTATACAGTTTAACCACATATTTTCTTTGCACATTTATGCATTCCACTCTTCAGAGTGTCATATATATTCCATTTATTTCAATTTACTTCCAGCAGATTAAATGTGGCTTAGTCACAGTATGATTGTATATGACAATTTCTCTGCATATTTAAGTGAAATCTGAACAATGTAAATCAGTTATGCTATTTTCCATGTTAAAGAATGACATCTTGACATCCTCTTAATAACACCACGATGAAATTCTCCACCAATACTTTTAGGCAGTAGGTCTAGCTCAAAATGATATTCTGAATATTTCTTTGCAATTCTAGCTGATGCATATTGGTTTCTATGACAATTTGAGTTGAGTGTTACCAAGACAGATATTAACATATCTTAAAATATCCTGCATCTACTCCTAATGTTGCTCCTATCATACTAAACTAATTTTATTTATTTTAATACATCATACTCAAATTCCTGCAGGATTTTATTTATTACATTTGGTTGCCTAAATACATTTCTATTCAATATACTCCTGATTTCATAGTATCCACATGCCTAAATTTCAAGTATTATTTTCTCTAGAAATGTGAGGTATTCTTTAACTCCTAGAAGTCCAAGTTATGAAATTGTTCTTGCTTAGCTTCAGGATATCCATATCAATAGCATCTCCATATTATACCAACATTTTTTACATATCTGTACCAACTAACTGACCAAATAGAGTTTGTACTTTATATGATTTTGTAATTATCTATTACATTAGACTATCAACTCTTTGAACTCAGACACTATGTCTCATTCATCTTGGCATTTCCAGGGGCTAATGTAGTGATTGGTAGAAAGGAGATGTTAAATGAAAGTTTCACAAATTAATCTAACTTAAATTGGAAAAAATTCTCTGAATGCTCTGGAAATGATTTCAATTTTCAATGGAGAGCTCTGAAGTCTACATCACTTCTCATAGGTGGACACTAATAATACATTACTCCCCTTTAGGGAGTAAGTTCTTCCCCAGAGACAGCAGGAAAAAAAAAAAAAAAGAAAACAGGATTGACTGCCCATTCCCTCACTCTTTGGTAGAGTGGAAGTTCCACCCAGAAAGGAACAAATCAAAAGATCAGGGACTACCACACAACCCAAAAAAAAAAAAAAAAACAACCAAAAATAGCTACTATACCCACTATATCAGCAACACAGCACAGTAGCCAGAAATTTAATAGAATCAGGCAAGCACCAGCACAGAGAAACTCTCCTAGGATCACTATCAACTCTGGGGTTTAAGAAGGCTCTGGACTGGATTGCTCTCAGGAGCAATCGGTGAAGGAGATGAAGTGGAATTGAAGACATTTCCCAAGCCACAAACAAATCCTTCAACACAGCCAGAAGCTTTACTGACACTTTTAACTAAACAAGAGAGTAATGTGCTATACTGATGCAGATGCAACTTTTAGAGAAATCAAGATTAAAAATGAAATAACACTTGGACTGGAGTTGTGGCTCAGTGGTAGAGCACTCGCTTAGCATGTGTGAGGCCCTGGATTCAATCCTCAGCACCACATAAAAATAAAAAAAGAAAAATTAAATGAAGGTATTGTGTCCAACTACAACTAAAAAATATATTTAAAAAATGAAATAACACTTATCCTCAGCTTTCTAAAACCCTGTGCACATGCCCAAAACTGTACCCACTAAGGCATGAGAAAAGAAGGACATCCAAGTTTATAGTTCCTGGTTCAATGTGAGGCAAACAAATATGAACTAGGGACTATTATTAGCTTAGAGTTAAAACATCAGTGTAATTCAGGTAAGTCACCTAAAAAATTAATAACAAAGCCAACAATAATAATAACCATCATCAGGTGGAGGAGTAGGATGTGTTCTGAGAAGTGCTACAACAAAGTATCTAAAATGTTTACTTTGCAACAAAAAGTATTACACATGTAAAGAAATAGGAAATAGTGACATACTCCCCTAATCCCGGCAACTCAGGAGGATGAGCCAGGAGAATTGTAGGTTTGAGGCTAGACTCAGCAATTTGTCAAGATCCTGTCTCAAAATTAAATCCCCCTCCCTCCAAAAAGCAAAAAAAAATAAAAATAAAAAAGATTGGAGGGATGTAGCTCAGTGGTGGAGCACTCCTAGATTCAATCTCCCCAGTACAAAGAAAAACAAACGAAAAAAAAAAAAAAAAAAAAGGAGAAAATGATTTTGAAGGGTACCAGATGGTGGATTTAACCAACAAAGACTTCAACGGTGGTATTATGATTATGTTCAAAGAAATAAAGGAAACTGCTGAGTGCGGTAGGGTGGTAGGGAACACCTGTAATCTCAACAACTCCAGAGGCTAAGGCCAGAGGATAGCAACTTCAAAGCCAATCTCAGCAATTTGGGGAGGCCCTAAGTAATTTAGCTAGACTCTGTCTCAAAATATAAAATATAAAAAGGGGCTGAGGATGTGACTCAGGGGTTAATCACCCCTGCATTCAATCCCCAGAACAAAAAAAAAAAAAAAAAAAAAAAAAAGAACTATAAGCAACTACAGTTAAATAATCAAAGCAAGGCAAGATTATATTTTCTTATCAAATAGAGAATATTAATAAGAGATATGCTATCAAAAAACACTTTAGTAATTCCATAGATGTAAAGTTTGATAATTAAAGTGAAAAACTCAACAGAGGGCTTTAGCAGTATTGACACATGCTACAATAAGGGTTGATCTTGCAAACATTATGTGAAGCAAAATAACAAGTTGTTAAATACCATGTATAGCATAATTCCATTCATATGAAATGTCCAGAATAGGTAGATATAAAGAGAGGCAGGTAGTGAAATCATTAATAGAGCATTATGGAGGGAAGGTATTATGAGTTTGTGTCCCCCCAATATTCATATGTTGAGTCCTACCTCCCTTTGCCTTACTTAGACCATGAATTATCTGGAAATAAGGTGATGTAGCATTCTAGATACAATCTTTGGATGAAATCAGGATATTAGACAAAGTCTAAGAAAAACTGAATAACGAACATATAATCTTCAATTAATAATATCAATATGATTTCACTAGTTGTGACAAATTTAATATACTAATGTAAGCAATTAATAATAGGAGGAACTGGGTATGGGGTATATGGGAACTAAATGGACCATCTTTGCGATTGTTCAATAAATCTATGTCTACTATCAGTAGGGCCTGTGTTTAATCCCAGTATTGTAAACAAAACAAACATCCTGGGAGTGAAAGAAGTGGAAAATTGTCTTGAATGTTGTAGAGCAAATTATGGAATTAGAACTTTTTAACTTCCTGAAAAAAATGAAAATTTTAAATTGTAAGAAAATAAAATGATCATTTCTAAGAATCCATTCATCTATACATGTCAGTAACATAAGGCAATTTTTGTATACTTAGTCTACTGCTCCCCAAAAGAATATTGAATTACAAAAGTTGCTCCAGAATTCAATTTTTAAAAGACAATATTTGTTAATATTTATTGCAAGAAATAAAAAAGGCAATTTGGCAAGATTTCAAATTTAATTACTATATATTATTCTCCTCAAATCTCACTGAGAAAATGAATAAAATTTTCTTAATGGCTCAGCATATAAATGTGTATATATGTATATATAGTCACTTTTCATTCACACAAAATAGTAATTCTTTTCATATATTAATGAAATAGGGTGTATGCTGGTCCTGTATTTTAAATTAAGATGAGTGAAAAATTTGTAAGAATTCTAGCTGTGCTACATCTGTAACTGTGCTACAGATGGCAAGGTTTATTGACAGTATTTCTTTGAACACATGATCATTATAATTTTTGTTTGATATAATAAAAATGGACTAGGTAAGACATTCCCCAAATTGCATAATCTTTCATTGTTATCTATGAGTTTCAAATATTAGTCTTATGTATTTTCATTATGAAATCCATTCACAAGCAAATTACTTTTAATATTATTTACATGATAAATTTTTATTTTAGTTCTTTGGTAAAAATCCATATATAAATACTTTAAAAGTATAGCTATGTCAATATAATCTTAGGAAATACTTGTAAAGAATATAAAATTTCCTTGAGTTTTGCCTGTAGAATTATGTATACATAGTTAGTACATTATATTTAAAAACTAAATAAAAATGTAATTGTACAGATGACCAAACTTCAAAAGAAACAAAATTTACAAATATTAAGCTGTTATGTTTTCCCCAGTTCACATAAAATTTGGTCTTTTAACTTTAGATATTTCCTTATTCATGAGGACGCAAATCTTAGTTTTTGTGATCTATAGTAATTTGATGAGAGTACACGTTCTTTTTGCACATTATATCCATATCTATAGTTTTTTAACAGCTCAAAAGATGCACATATAATCTAAGTCTGATTGCTTAAGAATATCTCTATTGCACCTTCAGAAATATTAGCATTGTCAACATTGACATATGCATTGGATTTATTAATTGCTACATGAGTTTTCCAGTTTTCCAGAATTTTTACTTCTTTCAACGATTTGAACTATTAACTGTTCCACTTACATTTTATTGTGGTTCTTGATTTAAGAGTATTTTACCTTTAAATCAAAGGACTAATTACTGATTCGTCTGAAAGCAAGCATTGGAAGGAATCATAAATATATTCTATGACTTAAGTCTTTCAAAGGAGAATTCATTTCACTTAAAATACATTATCTAATATTTTATTATACACCTAGTTATGAAGTAGCATTGTAGGAAAAAAAAAAAAAAAACTGCACCAAGAATTTTCTCACAGGTTCGTTGTGAATTCATCCTCTGCTGTTTGCCCACCTCTGTATTCATGGTCAAAGCAGAATAAAAAGTGAAATCTATGATACTAACAGACTTCAGTGAATTTGATCTTACATGATGATTTTCTCTATCAGCACAAGAAAATATTTAGTAATCAGGTAAAGGCTCATCCCACAATCCTCTTCTTTGAGAAAACATCACAAGAATGGGATATACTTTACAAATACCAGTTTTAGAATCTAACTGTTGTAACTATTGGAATTCATTAAAATAATTTCTTTCCTGTCTGATTTCTTAGTTTTGTCTTATTTGACAATTTTTATCCTCTGAATATTTTAACCATTTGGTAAATATGTATGTGTGTATGTATATATGTGTATTTAATATGTGCATGTTTGTGTATAGAGAGTGCACACACGTGATTTTAACAAGATTTACTTTTTTATGTATAAAATATCTATTTATTTTTCATTGACTTAAAATTTTGGCAATACAGGTGAAACACCATTTAGCATGATATACATATGTATTCAAATTAACCATTTCCAGTATTAGTCAAACACTGCCTAGTTAAAAGTAAAGCTTTTGCCTATACAATTTGTAAGTATATTTTCCAAACTGACAATAGCTAGGACATACATACTACTAATGCAAAGTTTTAAAAATTCTACATGTACAAAAGACAGTCTAGTTATAGCTCAGGCCTTATTCTCTAAAAACATATGACCCAAAGTAACATAATTACGTGTCAATGTTGTAACTCTGGAGTGTGAGAAAAGTGAGAGAAGACCTTCCATTCATTGTATGAAAAAGGCTTCTTGCTCAAAACCAGAGACAAGTGAATGCAAACATGAAATTAAATTTTTCATTGTTGAAAATCACATTTAATCAAAACAGTATATTTGCTATCTCAAAAACTTTTATGGACTGGGGATTAGAATTCTATGTTAAATTTTTTTTTTTTTTTTTTTTTTTTGGTGCAGGAGATTGAACCCAGGGCCTTGTGCATGCTAGGCAAGCACGCTACCAATTGAGCTATATCCCCAACACTCTATGTTAAATTTAAAAATAAGTATTAAAATAAAATATTGGATGAAATTATTCTTTTGGAGGAAAACATGATTAATTGCATTAACACATTTATCTTACTAGATGGTCACTAAGCTCATGTAGATGATTCTGAATAATGTGTTATTCACCAGTTGTTTGCATTTTCTATTTTAAATTTAAAATCTCTACAGTTATGGTACAAACCACAGAAACACAATGTAATTAATCTAGGAGAAAATTATATGAGAGTGAAGTAAAAGCAAGAACTGTGACTCATGCTTTTAAGAACTTGATCACTTAATTTATCTTTAGATTGCTTGTATGGTGTTATTAGAAGAACAGATGTTTAAACTTCAAGTAGCCTGTAATGCATTCTACCCTTTATTACTCAAGTGGCCATTATACGAATATTCTCTTTTCACCGACCCTACACTTTCCAGCAATCTGTCAACTTTCTATTCTTTTAATTTCTCCTTATGACTTTAGATTACATGGTTGATTATTTCAGGAACACTCCCTTAAGACCTTTTGATGATTTATATATGTATCACAGATCTCTGCCAAACCCCCACTATCCACTTTTTGTGCTTTCAATTCAGCAATTACACCTACTGTACTGTTTCATAATAAAGTAAAACTGTCTAACCACAAATTTATTATTCCCATGTATTCCAATGTTTAGAAACATCTAGTATGATGTTAGAAATGGCAAAGAGGATATCTCCGTCTTGTTATCAGTCTTACATGGAAAAGTTTAGTCACTTATTATTTCACAATAAGTGTGATGATATCTATGAACTTTTCAAAGGTATGACTGTTTTTAAAAAAATATGGGTGTACTTCTATACATAATGTAAATATGTATCATACAATGTATCATCAAACCCATTTTAAAGTGTATAATTCAGTAGCATTAAGTACACTCATATTGTTTTGTAATAATAACCTCTTTTAATCACTACAATATTATTATGGTCACAAACTGAAATCCTTTTCCCTTTCTTTTTCCTTTTTTTATTATTTTTATTTGGCTTTTAATTTTTGATAGACTGCATTTTGACTCATTGTACACAAATAGGGTACATAATTTCATTTCTATGGTTGTACACAATGCAGATTCATACCATTCGTGTAATCATACATGTACATAGGGCAATGATGTCTGTCTCATTCCACCATTTTTCATACCCCGCTCCCTCTCATTTTCTTCTACATATTCTAAAGTTCCCCAATTATTCTCTCATTCCCCACCCCCACCCCAATTATATATCATCCTCCACTTATCAGGGAAAACATTTGGCCTTTGGTTTTTTGGGATTGGCTTATTTCACTTAGCATGATATTCTCCAATTCCATCCATTTATTTGCAAATGCCATAATATTATTCTTCTTTATGGCTGAATAGTATTCCATTGTGTATATATACCAGAGTTTCTTTACACATTCATCTGTTGAAGGGCTTCTAGGTTGGTTCCACAATCTACCTATTGTGAACTGAGCTGCTATAAACATTGATGTGGCTGTGTTACTGTAATTTGCTGATTTTAGGTCCTTTGGGTATAAACCAAGGAGTGAGATAACTGGGTCAAAAGGTGGGTCCATTCCAAGTTTTCTTAGGATTCTCCACACTGCTTTCCAGAGTGGCTGCACCAATTTGCAACTCCACCAGCAATGTAAAAGTGTGCCTTTTTCCCCCACATCCACACCAACATCTATTATTGTTTGTGTTCTTGATAAAAGTCATTGTAATTGGAGTAAGCCGAAATCTTAGAGTTGTTTTAATTTGCATTTCTGTAATTACTAGAGATGTTGAACACTTTTTCATATATTTATTAATTACCTATGTGTCTTCTTCTGTAAAGTGTCTGTCCAGGTCTTTGGCCCATTTATTGATTGGGTTCTTTGTATTTTTGTTTGTAAAGTTTTGTAAGTTCTTTATAAATTTTGGAGATAAGTGCTCTATCTGAAGTGCATGTGGAAAAGATTTTCTCCCACTCTGTAGGCTCTCTCTTCACATTCTTGATTGTATCCTTTGCTGAGAAAAAGATTTTAGTTTGAGTCCATCCTATTTATTAATTCTTGCTTTGATTTCTTGTGCTTTGGGAGTCTTATTGAGGAAGTCTATCATAAACCAACGTGATGAAGATTTGGGCCTAGTTTGTCTTCTATTAGGTACAGGGTCTTTGGTCTAATGCCTAGGTCTTTCATTCATTTTGAGTTGAGTTTTGTGTATGGTGAGAGATAGAGGTTTAATTTCATTTTACTGCATTTGGATTTCCAGTACCATTTGTTTAACAGGCTATCTTTTCTCCATTGTATGTTTTTGGCTCCTTTGTCTAGTATGAGGTGACTGTATTTATGTGGTTTTATCTCTGTGTCTTCTATTCTGTACCATTGGTCTGTCTGTCTATTTTGGTGCCAATACCATGCTGTTTTTGTTATGATTGCTCTGTAATTTAGTTTAATGTTTGGTATTGTGATACCTCCTGTTTCACTTTTTCTATTCAGGATTGTTTTGGCTATTTGAGGTCTCTTGTTCTTCCAGACGAAGTTCATGATTGCTTTCTCTATTTCTATGAGGAATGTCATTGGGATTTTAATTGGAATTGCATTGAATCTGTATAGTGCCTTTGGTAGAATGGCCATTTTGACAATGTTAATTCTGCCTATCCAAGAACATGGGTGGTCTTTCCATCTTCTAAGGTTTTCTTCAATTTCTTTCTTTAATGTTCTGTAGTTTTCATTGTACAGGTCTTTCACCTCTTTTGTTAGATTAATTCCCAAGTATTTTATTTTTTTGATGCTACTGTGAATGCAGTGGTTTTCCTAATTTCTCTTTCAGAGGATTCATCACTTATGAATAGAAATGAATTAGATTACGCATATTGATTTTATATCCTACTACTTTAGTAGTAATTCATTTATTAGTTCTAAATGTTTTCTAGTGGAGTTTTTTGGATCTTCTAAATACAGGATCATTTCATCAGCAATAGTGACAGCTTTAGTTCTTCTTTTCCTATTCATATCCCTTTAATTTCTTTGGTCTGTCTAATTGCTCTGGCAAGTGTTTCAAGGACGATGTTAAATAGAAGTGGTAAAAGAGGGCATCCCTGTCTTGTTCCATTTTTTAGAGGAAATGCTTTCAGTTTTTCTCCATTAAGAATGACGTTGACTGTGGGTTTAGCATAGATAACCTTTACAATGTTTAGGTATGTTCCTACTATTACTATTTTTTCTATTGTTTTAAGCATGAAGGGGTGCTGTATTTCATCAAATGCTTTTTCTGCATCTACTGAAATAATCATGTGATCCTTAACTTTAAGTCCATTGATGTGGTGAATTACATTTATTGATTTCCAGATGTTGAACCAACCTTGCATCCCTGGAATAAACCCCACTTGATCATGGTGCACTACCTTTTTAATATATTTTTGTATGTGATTTGTAAATACTTTGTTAATGATTTTTGCATCTATGTTCATCAGGGATATTGATCTAAAGTTTTCTTTCTTTGATGTGTCTTTTTCTGGTTTTGGTGTAAGAGTGATACTAACCTCATAGAATTTGGAAGGGTTCTCTCCTTTTCTATTTCCTGAAATACTTTGAGGAGTATTGGTAACAGTATTTTTTAAAGGTCTTGTAAAATTCAGCTGAGAATCCATCTGGTCCTGGGCTTTTCTTTGTTGGTAGGCTTTTGATGGCTTCTTCTATTTCAGTGCTTGAAATCGATCTGTTTAGATTGTGTACATCTTCCTGATTCAGTTTGAGAGGATCATATGTCTCTAAAAATTTGTCTATGTCTTCAATATTTTCTATTTTGTTGGAGTATAAATTTTCAAAGTAGCTTCTAATTATGTTATGTATTTCAATGGTGTCTGTCATGATCTTTCCATTTTCATCACAAATTCTAGTAATTTGAGTTTTTTCTCTCCTTCTCTTCATTAGTATGGCTAGGGGTTTATCAATTATGTTTACTTTTTCAAAGAACCAACTTTTTGTTTTGTCAATTTTTTGAATTGTTTCTCTTGTTTCAATTTTGTTGATTTCAGCTCTGATTTTAATTATTTCCTGTCTTCTACTATTTTTGGTGTTGACCTGTTCTTCTTTTTCTAGGGCTTTGAGGTATAATGTTAGGTTATTTAGTTGTTGACTTTTTATCTTTTTAATGTATGTGCTCAATGCAATGAACTTTCCTCTTAGTACAGCTTTCATAGTGTCCCAGAGGTTTTGATATGTTGTGTTATTGTTCTCATTTACCTCTAAGAAATTTTTTATTTCTTCCCTGATGTCTTCTGTTATCATTGCATCATTCAGTAGCATATTATTTAGTCTCCAGGTGTATGATTAGTTTTTGTTTGTTATTTTATCATTCATTTCTAATTGCATTCCATTATGGTCTGATAGTATACAGGGCAGGATCTCTATTTTTTTGTATTTACTAATGGCTTTTTTGTGGTATAGCATATGGTCTATTTTGGAGAAGGATCCATGACTGCTGAAAAGAAAGTATATTCACTCGATGATGGACGAAATACTCTGTAAATATCCATTAGGTCTATATCATTGATTGTATTCTTTAGTTCTACAGTTTCTTTGTTCAGTTTTTGTTTGGAGGATCTATCCAGTGGTGAGAGTGGTGTGTTAAAGTCCCCCACCATTAATGTGTTTTGGTCTATTTGATTCTTAAAATTGAGAAGGGTTTGTTTGATATACATAGGTGCTCTATTGTTTGGGGCATAAATATTTAAAAGTGTTATATCTTGCTGTTTTATGCTTCCTTTAAGCAGTATGAAATGTCCTTCTTTATCCCTTCTGACTAACTTAGGTTTGAAGTCCACTTTATCTGATATGAGGACGGAGACCCCTGCTTTTTTACCTGATCCATGTGCCTGGTATGTTTTTCCCCATCCTTTCACCTTTAGTCTGTGTATGTTTTTTTCTATGAGATGGGTCTCTTGAAGGCAGCATATTGTTGGGTCTTTCTTTTTAATCCAATCTACTAGTCCATGTCTTTTGATTATTGAATTTAGGCCATTGACATTCAAGGTTATTACCGAGATATGATTTGTATTCCTGTTCATTTTGGCTTATTTTTGGTTTTTTACTTGTCCTTTGATTGGCTTTTCCTTTAGGGTAGTTCCTCCCTTTGCTGACTTGTATTGTTGTTTTTCACTTCCTCCTCCTGAAATATTTTGCTGAGAATGTTTTGTAGGGCAGGCTTTCTATTTGTAAACTCTTTTAACTTTTGTTTATCATGGAAAGATTTTATTTCATTATCAAATCTGAAGGTTAGTTTTGCTGGGTATAGTATTCTTGGTTGGCATCTGTGTTCTTTCAGAGCTTGGAATATATTGTTCCAGGCCCTTCTTGCTTTTAGAGTCTGGGCTGAGAAATCTGCTGATATCCTTATTGGTTTCCCCTTATATGTAATCTGACGCTTTTCTCTAACAGCTTTTAAAATCCTATCTTTATTTTGAATGTGAGGTATTTTCATTATAATATGTCTTGGTGTGGATCTGTTGTAGTTTTGTGCACCTGGTGTTCTGTAAGCCTCTTGTATTTGATTTTCCATTTCATTTTTTAGGTTTGGGAAATTTTCTGATATTATTTCATTGAACAAGTTTTTCATTCCTTTGGTTTGTATCTCTGTGCCTTCCTCAATCCCAACAATTCTTAAATTCAGTCTTTTCATGATATCCCATAATTCTTGGAGGTTCCGTTTTTGACTTCTTAACATCTTCTCAGTTTGTTCAATTTTATTTTCAAGATTGAATATTTTGTCTTCATTGTCTGAGATTCTGTCTCCCACGAGGTCTATTCTGTTGGTGATGCTTTCTATTGAGTTTTAATTTGGTTTATCATTTCTTTCATCTCAAGTATTTCTGTTTGTTTTTTTTTTTTTCTTTTTTTTTTTTTTTTTTTTTCTTTTCCAGAATCTCAATCTTTCTTGAAGTGTTCTTTTGCTTCTTGCATTTTCTCTTTCAACTGTCTACTGGAATGGTCTTGCATTGCTTGCATTTGCTCTTATCTCATCTTTTGCTTCACGGATCATTTTAATTATGCATATTCTAAACTCTTTTTCTGTCATTTCTACTGCCATGCTGTCATTGGAATTTATCACAATAGCATCTTGGTTTGTTAGGAACACTTTCTTCCCCTTTTTTTCATATTGTTTCTGTATATTCCCCTCTAGCAGTGAAGATCAGAGATACTGAAGTTTTCCCCCTGCAGGCTTATTAGGATCCTGCAGTTTTCCACTACCTCTCCTTTGAAGGGGAGATCAATACCAGTAGCACTCAATACAGAGAAAATGCAGCCCTGAACCAGATAGCCCCTATACAGACTTTAACATTTTTAAAATAAACAGGATCAGTTCAATTACTACTTACAATATTTCTAGTTGTGAACAAGAGGATAGGGAAAGGGTGTAGGATATAGGTGAGTAAATAGGGGTACCTGTCAAAGTGCCTCCAGTCTCCTGTTGGTGTCTCATGAGGGGAGTCACCCTTCCTATGATGATGGCCACGCCCTCAGGAATAATTCAAAGTGCCTGCATCAGCCTCCAAAGGAGCTGGGGAGCCCCAGCAAGGGTGCACTGAGTCAGCACAGAGGCAGGCACAGTGTCCCTCAGCAGTAGGGGGGCTGACGGGCATTCAGGCTCAGTGCCAGACTGACCTTGATGTGTGGTGTGGGCTCAGCCAATACCTCCAACCTTGCTCTGCGACATCCGACCTTGGTGTCTCTTTTCCCTTTAAATGGAAACTACCCATCCTCCTTCTCACTGTCCCTGATAATCACTCTTCTACTGTCTGTCAGAGTACTTTTAGTGTTTAAATCACATGATATTTTTTAACCTACTGGCACCAAACATTCCTTAGCAAGGCATATGGACTTGTTTTCATAGATCCCAGAAAACACCACATGTCCCATCTTTGGCTCGCTGTTCCAGTTTCAGGTTTATTTTGACACCTGCTCTTGATGCCCTCTGTGATAAAAACTGTTTGCGTTAATTATTCTTCCAGTATGTATGGTTCTTTCCATTGCTTCCCTGCTCATCAGTCAAATTTCAATTGAGCCACTTCACAATGCCTTCTGGAACTACTCTAATGTAAATTGTTCTGCTCCTTTGCTCTGTCCATCACATCACCAACTTCAGTCTGGGTTAATCTCCACTAATTGTAAGTCAGTAAAAAAATATGTGGTAAATATTTACTGATATTCAAAAATGCTAGGCAATTGGTAAAGTGAGTTTATTTATTTCATTTTATTTTCTTATTATTTATTTTTGTGATACTGAGAATTAAACTCAGGGACACTGTATCACTGAACTATCTCTCCAATCCTTTTAATTTTTCTACTTTGATGCAGGGTCTCACCAAGTTGCTGATGCTGGTCTTTAACTTGCAATTTCCAGCCTTAGCCTCTAGAGAAGCTGAAATTGAAGGCATGTATCACCACACCTGGCTAATATCTTAATATTTAGTGCTTTAATAAAAGGATAATACAATTCCCAATATTTTAGAATCCAATGTTTTTTGAAAGGAATATTATTGTAATACTTCATCTTCACAAAATGAAATGGACATTAAATTTGTATTTATTGTTTAAATATGTATGGTCTAAATTTATACATGTTCAAATAATCTGTATATAAAGTGATATGCTGAAAATGACATATATAATTTGGTTTCTATTTGAAAATACCATAAAATTCATGTACTTCCCAAGAGCACAATATATTGCTAAAGATGGTCACCAGATAATTTGTTATTCTTTTATTTCACTTAATTGGATGAAATATTAAAACATTTTGATTGCCTTATTCACCTGGTCCTAGTTAATGACCCTTAAGTTTTAAGCAGTATTGTTGAGGCTCATTTGCTTAGTAAATTCTAGATTGATTGGTCAATTAATTGATTAATATAATCCAATAATTCTCATGTAAATGTGGGTTTTATTCAAATTAATATTGCATTAATTTCAAGATACATGGTGTTGCATGTTAGAGGGATTAGAGAATTATTTTGATCTTTACCTGTCAAAAATAAGTCACTGAAAATATATCTTCAAAAATAATATTTGGAACTTGTAATTGATACACATGCCAATATATAAAAGCAAATAAAGTATTACAATTTGGGAAAATGTGGTTTTGTATTACTTATACACAAGGTACTACTCAGAACCAATCAGATCATCACTTGAAAATTCTTGATTATCTTCTGTTTGTACTGAATTTTATAAAGTTTGGTCCTATCACATACTTATTATATTTTAGGCACTCTGTATTATTTTGCATTCAGTGTGGTCTTTTATGAAAAGGTACTTCCATTACACAAATACTTTTAATATAATATTGTTTCAAAATTAATGAAAATGTTTATTTTTAAATAGTTCTTGATAAATATAATATCTGTATGATTTATATGTAGTGGTATTATGATATCTAACATTATCTTTGTAGTATCTGTTATATCATTATATAAATAAATATTTGATGTTGTCCTGTTTATATAGTCACTATAAATTATGTATACATGTATAAACAATTATATAATGTTATCCATATAGACAAGTGTAGAAAACATACTCCACTTCAGTAAATACTTTTTACTCATTTAAGACAAGCCTTATAAATAAATTACTGTCAAACTAGAACATAAAAATATAATTATAAACACCAAAAGTGAATTTAAATATAATTTCTTTGATATTATCCTTAAGAAATGTGAGCAATTTTTACATCTATTTAAAATACACATTAAAAAATCACAATATTTTACATGCAAACCCATCTTAAATTACCACAACAGCAGAGGAAATCAGGTGGTATAGTATTACATTTAAATTATTATAAAAATAAGAATATTTTACTTAGAATTCCAATACAAATACTTAAAAAGAACCCTGAAGCCTGCTGCTGTGTCATAGCTGACAGCTGTTGCAGAGTTATAGCTGGTGTGCACTTTGGAAGATAGTGCATGGGTTCTATCAGCACCACTGTATCTTGGACAGCACCCTGTATCTCAAAATATGATTTTAAATAATTTCACAATTTCTGTTCTCTTATGTGTATCTCATACACAGGAATCCCATTTTGTTTTAAAAAGGGTATATTTCTAACTGTAAAATGGCTTGTCTGACTATAAATACTTGCATATCAGGACTAATATAAAACATTTTTAAAAGGAAAAAAACTGGATGTTTAGAGACAACTAACATACTACCATTTAAAGAAAACTAGAATTAATATTATACATTAAAATTATATCAAATGTGAATATGAGCACAATTTATTTGTCCAAAATTGTGACCAATCACAAATAACTACACATTTTCTATCACAGTACTGTGAGAATACTTTCTGGTGTGGTAGATTTTTCTTCTAAATTATAGGCTTAAGTTGTTCATATTTTTTATAAATGTAAAGAATTAATTGGAGTAATAAAATATTGTTGAATTTTTATATATTTTCTTATTATATATGAAAGTTAAATATCCTAATACATAAATATTTAAGAACATTTCCTCTTATTTCCTTAAAATGAATTTCCAGAACAACTGTATCCAACTGATCTTTCTGCATTGATCAAAGTGTTCTGTATCTTTACTGTACAGTTCAGCAGCCATGAGTCAAAGGTAGTTTTTAAGTACTTCAAATGGGGCTACCCAAACTGAAAAATTAAATGTTTAACTTTACTTACACTTAATTAATTAAAATTTAAGTTAAATAATAATATATGACTAGTCACTACCCTATGAGAAAATACATAGAATGTAAGTAACAGGTCAAATGTTATCAAGCTTTTTTTGTTGAAATTAAAGTATTGGATTTGTGCTTGGCCTGGTTGCACATACCTGTAATCCCAGCAACTTGGAAATTTGAAGCAGGAGGAATTCAAGATTGAGGCTAGTAACAACAATGTAGTGAGACCATGTCTTATAAAAAATAAAAAGGGCCACAGATGGAGCTCAGTAATAGAACACTCTGGGTTTAATAACTAGTACCAAAAAATAAAGAAAAAGAAAAAGAAAAAAGTATTGAATTCAAAGTTTCCAGCTATGCTCTATGTTATTCATAAAGTTAGCTGTTATTGATTTGATCATTCTCTTTCACCTGTTTTTTCCTGAAAAACATATTATTTTTGTGTTAGATCACCATATTCATTTGTTCCAACTGTCATCTTATCTCTCATAATTTTACTTGTATTCTTGTATAGTGCTCACGTTATCAAAGTAGTAGATAAAATTTTCATCCTCCTTTCAATTATATCATTATATAATTTTGTCTCTAGTCTCTTCTTTTGACTTTGTATTTCTTAGTAATGTTTGCCTAGTATCACTCTACTGTATTGAGAAGGTCCTATCTCCTCTCTGGGTTTGAATATCTTATTATACCTTTCAGTGCATACACAAAGAATCATAGTCATAAATTTGAATAGCTTTCAGAGTTATCTTGGTGTCTACTATTCTTAAAGATATTCATTTACCTGTACTCTGTTTACCAAGAAACAGTCCACAAAAGCAAGTTATACTCTTTCCTACCTCTTTGAGTCCTTGAAATTACTCTCACTAAATGGATATGGTTAAAAGCAAGAATCCTTGGTAAGAATGAGAGGTAGAAACCAGTAAATTGTTTATAAATATTGTATAGCTCTCAGTCATATAGGACAGTTGTTTAAACGTGAAGTTTTTTGTTTTTATTTTTGAAGTAAAAACTAAGGTTTCTAATAATCCTGTCCCATCAAAAATTCCTCCAATGTTATACCAATAGTATTTTTCCCATTACTTTTGAAATACAAAGCCAGTTGTCTATCCTTTTTTTTTCTTAATAGTAGTTTTGAGATTCTGTGAATCTATGAAGGAAGAAGGGATAAACTTTAGATGTTATTGGTTTTCACTTAGAATCTGGAATTGAAAGGAATGGATGTTCATAGGTACCAGCAGCATCCCCACAAAAACCCTTCTTGGAGATTTCAGTATTCAATCTGTGGGACCCCTCTATAATTTAAACATGTAACACTTCCCTTTGTCTTCTCATCATTTAGTAGCTACTCTTGACATTATTGTTTTTGGTTATCTTAGCTTACATTTTTTTTTAATCCCTCTTATATAAAAATAATTCTCTATTTTATATTCTCTCTTAGAGTTACCTAGAGTTGTTTCTATTTTCTTTTTGTATGTGGTGATACTAGGTATTGAACTCAGAGGTACTCAATCACTGAACCACATCCCCAGCCCTATTTTGTATTTTATTCAGAGTCAGTGTCACACTGAGTTGCTTAGTGTCTCACTTTCGCTGATGCTGGCTTTGAACTCTTGATCCTTCTGCCTCAGCTTCCCAAGCTGCTGGGATTACAGGTGTGCACTACCACATCCAGCCAGTTGTTTTTATTTCTCTAATTGCACATTACTATAGTTATCTCTCAGTTTTCAGCAATTCTGTGTGTTATATTGCTCTGTGTGTGTGTGTGTGTGTGTGTGTGTGTGTAATATGACTTTAAAGGTAAATTAATAGTAGAAGGCAAATGGAGGGGCTTACTAAATAGATACAGTTGTCACCCAAAATTTAAAAAAAAATATTTCCTTTAAAAATTCATACCTAATAATTTCCTCTAGGAATTTTAAAACCTCATTGGAGTATATTAGAAAATTGTCAAAATCTACAAAATCTATGTTCTTCATGCTACAAATGATTTTCTATGTTTGCAACTGTCAGTTGGAGTTGCATATAAATTTTAATGCACATTATCTTTTTATCCATGCTTCCTTTAATGCATCTTCTTCTGTAACTTATTTTTTTTAATTTCGCTTTGCCATATACTTAAGTCTGCCTTCTCCTTCCAATTTTCCACATTTGAAATCATGCCAATTGGTTTTACAATGCACGACTATTCTCCAGTGAGCTTAGTAACTGCAGTCTTCCTTTATTTTATATTATTTGAAAATTATCCTCTTGATCTTAAATGAAATTATTAAATGGGCTCATTAAACAGAATCAATTATACAAGATATTATGTCTACATGCATAAGCGCAGAGATAATTCTACCACTATTCTGCCTTTCCCCTATTCTCTCATTATTTAAAACCCCTAAAGGAAGAAGAGATAAACAGGAATCCAATGGGAAAGTTCCCACATAATCATTCCAAACAAACACTCTGTTCCACAAGGCCCCAGACTGAAACAGTATTCCTGCAAAACTATCATGAGGCACAGCATGGAATTATGCATGCAAATGTGATTTGTCAATTCTAAAGCACTCTAAAATTTTAGAATTCAGTCCTCTGCCTGTGTTTATGCTGTGATGATTCGGAAGCTTATTGTTCAGTAATGCATATCACTGCCTTTTCTTTTCAGCTATCATTACTTTTTATCTATCCCACTATTTAATATTTGGTCTTTCCTCAAATAGAAAGTCAGTTCTAAAGTCTACAAAGTTGTATATACTTGGTTAACTACAGTGCTCTTACTCTTTCTCCCCCCTGTCTTCCTCTTTGTGCAGTGTACTGGAAACATAGAGACTTTCCTTCTCTTCTTAAATAACTTTCTGCCTGCAGATTTTGGGTAGGCAGCTTCCTTTGTTTGCAGTGCACTAACCCATCTTCATTTGGTTCCTTCAATACTGTTCAGGCCCTGCTCAGTAGTTATCTCCTCAGAGAAGTAGTCCCTAACCATGGTCCATATAATGATCCCTCCACTAACCCCCAATACCTTAGTTAACTAGTTTCACTTCCTTGCATTAGTCTCCACCTGAAAGTATCTGTGATGTATTTGGGGCTCTGTGTCACCCCACAGCATGTATGTGCCATTAAGGTAGGAATTTTTTCTACCCAATGACTCCCATGTACCCAGTGCCTACAGCAGTGCGTGACATAAAGGAGATTACGGAAATACATACTTTCAGATAAATTAATCAATAAAACATTTAATTGAGCCAGGAAAGCAAACTGAGGGCTTGAGGATATAAAAAATAAATGTGAAATTGTCCCTATTTTCTTTATATTATTTCCCTGCATTCAAAAGGTGAACAATAATTATATAATGAACAAAATCTAAATGGTGGACAAGTTATTCTTTGTTCATTTTCACATATTCCATCTTTAAATATATAGTAAAATGTTTGGAATTTTTTGAGTGTTATGATGAGTTCAGGGGACAGAAAGTAATAAGTAAAACAAAGATGCAAAATTAAAATTGTTTATAAGAGCTTCTTTACATGTGCTTTGCTGTCTATGGCACTCTCTATGTTACTGGAGCATTTAATAACCGTTTTGCGAAAAATATCAAATTCTTTTGCAGAATTAAATGTAAAGTTAAAGTGCCCTAGTGCCCTCTTGTAGCGCACCGAAATAACATAAACTTAGCTATAATTCATTACCTCATTTGTAAATATTCCCAAACTCTTGGGGCTCATGTTTTGCTGTTAAGTCCTAATTTTCTGGGTGAATTATGAGTAATTTACCAGCATTGTGTGAGAATATGAAAATTCAATATTATAAAATCATTTCTCACTTTTCCACTTTTTGAATGTGCTGATGACTCAATTCTCTGAAGTATACTTTAATATCTCTTCTGTTCAAAAGGGTATATTTTTACCTGCTTACCAATCATATCCACCCACATTACCAAATATTGACCATTTCCTATAATAGCACTGCTCCCTCACCAGGTTGGCTTTCCTTGTTTAGCAGAGCAAAACCACAGTTCACTCAACCACACAAGGGAAGAGCCTCAACATCAGCTTAGACTCTTAATTTCCCTTCACCCAATGCATGCACTTAACAACTAGGGGCAATAACTCTGGTTTGAAATTTCTCACAGTCCCTTCCTGTTCTCTTTAATCTTGTTCACCATTTCTTTTTTGAGATATTTCATTCACATCTTGATAGTTTGTCCTCTTCTCTATATCATTGTTTTGTAAATAAAGTAACATAGTTTTCTTTTTAAAGTCCCAACATTATCATGTTACTCATCCATTATTTACAACTTCAAATTCTTCCTATGACTCTCCAACATCTTTTACCATCTACTTAATCAAGTGTTTCAATCTCATCTTCAGTTACTCTGCTCCCTGTATCCTTTGCCTTTGAAATAGTGATTAGTCATGATGCAAATGTCTATTTATTCTTATTTTTCCTTGGTTTTCCTGTGCACTGTTTTTTGTTATTCAGATAAACATTTCTCAGTCTCTTAACTTTTAATATCTTATTATCTATTCAAGATATAGTTCAAATGATTCTCCATATATTAGATTTTTTTAACTTTCTTGAACATAATGAATTCAGGGCCCCACATATGTGACTCCATGTACATAACACTGAACGAATACTACCTTAAACAGTTTATTGCATGCAGTGATTTCAATGGCACAGTTTGGTTTATGTTTAAATTCTCCATTAGTTTTTAATACATTAAGTGATTTGCTCCTGTTGGTGTGAATTAAATATTAGAAGCTTCAAAAATATGTTCTATACAGGTGATGGGGTAAATTTTATTTTTACTTAGAGAAGAATGTCTTTAATTTCTGGGAGGGAAAGTATTTGTGGAGTGGCCAGTTTGATGGTAGTGCTTTGAAGCTTAAGTTAAAGGTTTTGGTAGAACCCATTAATAATGGGTCTCTATATTTAGTAGAACCCACTCTAGTCAAACAAGCTACATTCAAGTTCCAATGTTTATCTCATAATTAGATGCTTCAACTCCATCTTTGTTTGCAGACTTAAAATTTGGTTATAGAAATATTTTAGACCATATGTCAAAATTAGGAAATTAATAGAATCTTTTGATTCTTATAAAGTGCACACAAAAATAACAAGAAGGTGTCTCAACGAGGTTGACTTTGGATGCTCCCCTAAACTAAATTGTATTAGAAAAGCTATGTGCTTCCCTGTCCACATGAGGTAACTATTGAGTGCCTATCTACATCTCTAACTTACCATACCAAAAGGAGAAATAATGTTTCTGAAGCACCATCTCCATGTGCTAAATCTGTGCTTTCCACATCTTAATTAACAAGTGTGCTGCTTATAGTCACTCAAACCAAATATTAGGGTACATCTTTGATAAGTGCAACTTCATCACCCCAGTTCTGTTCCCATTGATGTCAAAATATAATCCAAATTCACTCATTATTTTTATCCTTTAAGCTACCATCAAATATAACCCACTAAATCCCCATCCTGGACTAATGAAATAGCTTTACAAAATGGCAACCAGATTTACATTCTTGCCAAGTTTTTCTACAAAAAATAAAATTTACAAAGAAAGTCAATCTTCTAAGTAGGTAAGTCAGTTATATTGTTTCTGCAGCATAGGGAAACTTGCTTAGCTACACTAATTCAAAGATCTCCATTGTGGCCCCTAAGATCTAATATCATTTTACCTCTGGTGCTTCAGTTTATGTAAAATTTATTGCCTCCTGACTTCCCCAAAACACAAGACTTTTTTGGTTTTGTTTTGTACATAAACATAATTCCACATATTGTTCCTCTTCCTGGCTTCTCTTCCTTATGGTATCTCAATGGCTGTCTCATTTTAGTTATCCTGGGCCATATTTAATGTAATTCTATTTTAGACTCTTGATCAAGCACACAGAATTATCATCTTCCACATTCACTCTCATTTCCTTTTTATATTTGTCACTCCCTTCTATATTCTTTCCATGTATTTATCTTTACCTTTTGATTATGTATTCTACACTGAGAGTATACCCATTGCAAGGAAGGTATATCTACTCAATCTTGTACTACATTCTGCTTCCCAGTTCCTCAAACAGTGGCTACAACTTCATCAACTGTCGTTATTCTCTGCAAAATTGCCAGAATTATCTTTTGAAATGAGTATGTTAAACTGCAATACACGTGGAGTTAAAGGCCACAGAAGTTCTACAGAGGATGGCATTAACCTCTGACTATATCTCACTGCCCTTACTGCTGTACTGCCACCCTGTTGACTCCATAAAAAAGTCTGCTGGCCATTTCTCCACTATCCCAGGCATGCTCTGCCACTACTTCTTGAAACAGAAAACACTTCCACTGAATGCTCCTTTGCTTCATTTAGGTGTTTCCACCAATGTATTCTAACATATAAATGATTTGTGTTACAGCTATTAAGAAATAATACCACCATCATCAGAATGTCCTTCCCTGATCCTTCCCCATGATGCCTTAGTTGCTTTTATAGCACTTCTCAGTATATCAGAGGCATTTGTGTGTTTATTTTACCTTTCCACACTGGACTTTAAGTACTGTAAAGGTAGAGAATGTGTTTTTCTTCACTGTTGTAGTATCAGCTACTGGAATGATGCTTAGTTCTAGGAAAGTGCTCAAAAATGTTGGTTGAATGAATGAAAATTAAGAGTTACATGAATATTTGTTCAATAAGTAGATGAATAAAATAATCTCAAAGGTAGACACATTTAAAACACTATAAGTGTATACATTTGTACAAAAATTTGTATTTTCTTAATTTGATATATGAATAATAGATGGTAATTCAAAAAATAATTGAAAATAATGGGAATAGCAAATCTTATTTGTGCTTCAGTACCCAGAGAATTGAATTGATTTCTTAAGTAAAATAGACAAGTGAAGTTTGGTTAGTTATGATTCAGATACTTTGACTTATTTTCAAAATATCTCAGAGTTCAGTGACATTCAGTTGGGAAATAATAGCAATCTGGACAAATAAAATTATGGCAAACTGACAGAAAAATTAGCAGAAATATCCTAGTAGGATAACATGTTTTCTTTTATTAGTCGTGTATAAAATCTATTTGGGAAATTATGTATTCAATTGTATTTCAAAATAGAATTTATCAAAGTATTCATTGTGCACTGGGCTTTGGAACAGTGTCCTTTCTGCTGTATGTGAGGTAGATGATTGGCTTGTAGATATTCCTTGAATCTACTCTCCAAGATTCATGATTTTTATTCCAAAATCTATGTTTAGATGTATTCATTTTGCATGATTTATTGTTTCACAGTGATTTTCAACACAAAGAATATTGTTCTGTATGAAGCAGTATTTTCCTACTAATATTTTAAAAAGTTGATCGCTGTGCTTGCATTAGTATGAATAACAGAGGCTTTTGCACAGTTCCTTTGTGATACATGAATGTGGAATGCTCACAAGTGAAATGAAGAATTACTTGGTTGCTCCCAGCAAAGTGCCAGAGAAGATAGCAACGTACTTACTCTGCTGTCTTCAATGTATCTAGTAAGGATGATGTTCTAATGTTTGACTACTCCAGAATTTATCAATTTGTTTTTGGTAGACACTGCTATAGCATTGTCAATAAATTCTTAAAGAGGGAAAATAAGGCTTGTAAAAAATATGGCACTGGGATATTATGATCACTTAATTACTAGATATTTTATTTCATATAATATTTAAGACTATTGCATATTCCCATTTAACTACAAAAATAAAATCAAAAGTTAGTACTAATGAAAACTTCAGGTTGATATGTCATGAATAGATGTCCATTATTCTTAATGAACTGATTTTTATAAGAGATCTCCAACTGAATAACTTAGAGATTAATGCTGGACCTATAAAAGTAGTTCAATTAATGCATCACACCAATAGCTCAAATAGAGAGAAAAAAGCACATATAATGATTTCCAATGGTTTATAGAAGTTTATCAGCAAAATTTAAAATCCTTAATGTTTTTCAAATAAAGATCTTTAATTTTTTTTTATTCTTTTTTTTTTTATTGTAAACAAATGGGATACATGTTGTTTCTCTGTCTGTACATGGCGTAAAGGCATACCATTTGTGTAATCATAAATTTACATAGGGTAATGTTGTTTGATTCATTCTGCCATTTTTTCCCTTCCCCCCCACCCCTCCCCCCCCCTCCCCTCCATCTATACAGTCCTTCCTTCCTCCATTCCTGCCCCCTTCCCTAAATCCAACTCCAACCCCAACACTAACCCTTCCCACTCCCCATTATGTGTCATCGTCCACTTATTAGCGATATCATTCTTCCTTTGGTTTTTTGAGATTGGCTTATCTCACTTAGCATGATATTCTCCAGTTTCATCCATTTGCCTGCAAATGCCATAATTTTATCATTCTTTATGGCCGAATAATACTCCATTGTATATATATACCACATTTTCTTTATCCATTCATCAATTGAAGGACATCTAGGTTGGTTCCACAATCTGGCTATTGTGAACTGAGCAGCTATGAACATTGATGTGGCTGTATCTCTGTAATATGCTGATTTTAAGTCCTTTGGGTATAGGCCAAGGAGTGGGATAGCTGGGTCAAATGGTGGTTCCATTCCAAGTTTTCTAAGGAATCTCCACACTGCTTTCCAGAGTGGCTGCACTTACTTGCAGCCCCACCAGCAATGTAAGAGTGTACCTTTCTCCCCACATCCTCGCCAACACCTGTTGTTGCTTGTATTGTTGATAATTGCCATTCTAATTGGGGTGAGATGAAATCTTAGGGTGGTTTTGATTTGCATTTCTCTTATTACTAGAGATGTTGAACATTTTTCCATATGTTTGTTGATTGCTTGTACATCTTCTTCTGTGAAGCGTCTATTCATTTCTTCAGCCCATTTGTCAATTGGATTATTTACATTCTTGTGTAGAGTTTTTTGAGTTCTTTATAGATTCTGGAGATTAGCGCTCTATCTGAAGTATGATTGGCAAAGATTTTCTCCCATTCTGTAGGCTCTTTCTTTGCATTGCTGATAGTTTCCTTTGCTGAGAGAAAGCTTTTTAGTTTGAATCTATCCTAGTTATTCATTCTTGCTTTTATTTCTTGTGCTATGGGATATTGAATTCAAACACAAAGTTGACACTATGCTAAACTTAAAGTAACATCACATTAAAATGTGAAAAATTGAGAAGGCATTCCCCATATAATTATAATTAAGAAAAAAATTCTCTCTTGTTAAGTAAATAATGAATGTGCATAGTAGTAAAATGAAATATGAGATGAAACCATCATCCTATCATCGTCTTTGAAAATACAAGCAAACCAATTTTAATATCGTATAGACTTCCATTAGGAATCCATACCTAAAAGAAAAATTTGACAATGTTGAAATCTGCCCTGACTGATTAAAGATGTACCAACTCTCCAGACTATTTTTAGGAGATTGAACATGGGTCACCGCTGCCCCTTGAATCTATGACTTTGGATCTTTTCTCCAGGGTCAGGAAAATCCTCCCAATTATACTTCCTTGTTCACAGAGGAATTCCCACTCTTTGTCCTCAGGATGCAAAGGCTTCAATGGCCCAAGTCTTCCCTTAGAGTTAAAAACTTATTTAAAGTTAATATCTAGCCAGGCATGCTAGCACACCTGTAATCCCAGTGACTGGGGAGACTCAGGAAGGAGATTATAAGTTTGAGGCCAGTCTCAAACCCTGTAGAAAAGATCCAAAGTCATAGATTTAAGGGGCAGCAACTTAGTGAGATTCAGTCTCAAAATAAAAAGTTTAAAAGTGTGTAGATATATAACTCAGTGGTAGAGTAGCCCTGAGTTCAAACCCCAGTACCAATAAATAAATAAATTAATTAATTTAATTAATTAATTAATTAATTAAATAAAATGAAGTTAATTTATGCTTAAGCTCCTGCCTCAACTTTTCTGTTTTGCAATAGAACACAGAGCCAACTTCTAACCTGAGTAGAGAAGAGATGGGATGAAGGGTAGCCAGGAAAAAGAAAAAGAAAAACAGAGATATTACTGTCTAAATTATTATACTGCATAAACTCAATATTACAAAACATCAATATTTTGAATTTAAAACGTAAAAGTAACATGAAATAAACAATATTTTGAATTTTAAATGTAAAATTAACATGAAATAAATATTACTGTGAATATTCTGTTGTGCCTTTTTATATACATGGTTTTAGTTTTTTCATATACCATTTCTCAACTCATGTTTCACTGGAAATAATAAGACTTTAGCAATAAGATAATACAAAAAGGGAAGTAATTCTTTATTTGTTTACTGGGTTGATTTGTTCTAAAATCTGTCAAATGGTAAGTTGAATTGACAAAGTCTCAGAGATCTTCCACTTAAAGAATATGTTTCAAACTGTTCAGAACTCTCCATAACAAGAATTTACTTTGATTTAGACACTAGACCTAGACAATCTATCTTGCAAAGGTGTTTTCTTCTTTTTTGGGGGGTGGGGAGAATCTATCTCATAAAGTTAATAATTTCAATGAGCCCAAGGAAAGTTCATTTTAATCATTCATAAGGAAAGATAAAATATTCTTCTAACAAAACCTTAATTGAAAAACTTTCTTTCATAGGGAGTTAGAATCATTCCAAGTATCTCAGTATGGTATGCTCACTGATATGCTGAGACTTCTGTTAGTTTTGTTAGGTACACCAATGGACTTGGGTAATAAGGATCCTGAATGTTTACCTTAGGGTACCATCTATAATTATTTTTGCATGGTCATAAGTCCTCTATATACTATGCTATTAACTAAACTCTCTTCCTAATTCCCAACTAGGAAAAAAAAATAGGGCAAATAGTTTTGTTTATTACTTATATTTTATGTTTCTTTAATATGCTTTAAGTTTCTGAAACAATGATGCCTAAAGTAGGTGATCAATAGACAGTCATGGAACAATTGAGTGAAGGCATGGGAATATTGGAAGGCACTCACCTAGTATATATTAACTTGCTCTTATTTACAAATAGCTTCAGACTCACAGAAAAAAAAAAATGTCGTATCATTACCCACATCCCATGATCCAAGATCCCCTCTTTCTTTTTTGACCCTATGTTGTATTTATTTTTTCTTCCTTAAAGACACATTACTGTCTATCTCTTACAAAAGTATGTATGTGAGGATTTGCCAAATTTTCTCATAAGTGATTTTCAGGGTTGCAAAAGCAGAGACATTAGAGTAAACTGGACTCTGAACTGTATAGTACAGATGCTGAATTTCCTAGTTATTTGTTCTGTGAACCTGAGATTTACTCGAAATTCATGTACATTGGCTTCCTTACCTGTAAAATGCAATAAAAATAGAACTATCTCCTATAGTTCTTGTGATGATTAAATAAGTAAATCTGAAAAGTCTTTAGATGTGTTAGATATTAATTGACTATATGGATTTCTAAAATAATGCATGTTTTTATCAAATTGAGCATCTTCACAAAATCGAACCATGAAATCTTTTAAGCTATACATATATATATATATCACATATAAATATATTTCATTGTAAATATTAAGTGGAATTTGCTTAACAATTTTTATCCTGTTTTGCTGAAGTTATGTTTGTAAAAAATTTTAGGAAAGTTTATGTGTAATAATTCTTGGTATAAAGTTTTATAGAGAATTAAGTTTTTAAAGTCTATAATATATTGCACACACATATAACACATACTGAACATGCAGAATAGAGAATGCTATAGGAAAAAAATAGTTGTTAAGGTGTATAATCCTAGGAGGTGTGACTATAGATATTTTTCTAATTAGTTTTCAACTTGCCTCAGAATAGATTTCAAAAGCAATAGATAATTTGGAAATCTTTTAAGTTTTGAAGAATATTGTACAAAAATATAATTTCTGTTATCCTTAAACCAATTACTGAATCAAAACAAATTATTTCTATTTAACAGTTCTCAAATGACACAAAGCATCATGTAAGTGACCTGTTTTCACAAGGTCGGGGCCATTTTTCATAACATGGCATCTTTGGACACAAACCTGCCCTACTGACAGCCAGGTTCACACATCAGTCTGCAGAACCATTTGCTTAGAGATAACAGTATGTCGTTCAGGGTACCAGCACTGGTCAGTGAGAGTTATATAAAACCTGATTTTCATTTGTCAATCACAGTTTTATCTCTCTCCCAATGCTGTGATGCATGTGTAATTTTTATTGTGGTTTAGTTGATTGCCTTGAAATTGTTTTCCATCTCATGTAAATTTGCAAATGTCTGTGAGTGATTGGTGTTCACAGTTGAAAGAACATAAATTGTTCCTATTTTACACAGGTGATATATGAGCATATTTTTCTAAGATGCTTGGAAGTAAAAAAAAAAAAAAAAAGGCTGTAAAAGGCTGAAAATCAAATAATAATAATTTATCTGTTTGTAGGAGCAAATGTCACTGTGGCCTAAAATACCCATTCCATTTTTTTTTTGTTTTTTGCCACAACAAAACCATATGCACTAGGTCAAATGATCATTAACATGATTGGTATTCTTTTCACATTTTACAATTTTCCTAGCAGGTAAAGGTTATTTTTTGCCAACCATAAATACACACATTTAACATAACTTCACATCTCTTTCTATTTCAAAGAAAGGCTGACATTGTAAGATGTCAAAATTTAGATCATTTTAAAGAAATATTTTTGGTCCAGAGAAAAACATTCAGCCTACTGCTTTATGAAAGGACATGAACAAGTTTGTACAAATATCTAGTGTACTTAATGTCCTTATAACTAATAGTGATGAAGAATTTATTAAGGCAGAAAAAGAATTAGCTTCATCTTTCCAAGTCATTTCTATCAGTGCTAATATATCACAACCAGCATATGAACTGCCATTCCACTCTTTTTGTTCCTCACTCATGCCCTCTAGAATGCATGGGGAAATTTCTGACATTTTTGTACAAGTCATATTCTGTACCTACATATCACTATACATGACTTGCCATTACTAATGTAGTCTTTCCTAATGCTAACTCATTTGGTTCAGATATGACCTGAAGATTGCAGAATATTTTCAAAAAAACACATATATCCATTGCAAACATATTTTGAACACTTTGGAAAAAAGAGGAAGAGAGATTTAACAGTTTTAAGAAGGATATCATTACTTTAATCAAAAACAAATAATTCTGTTGGGTCTATTCATACTTTGCATTTTACTACTGAGACTGCCTATATTCTTATCAACATTGTTTTGACTTATTAAAAAGATAACATTGGGGAGATCTGAATGCACAAAGAAGTGATGATGTTAAGAAATAGTTATAAACAGCAGGAACAATTGTTCTTCAGATATAGCAGTCACAGGGTCTAGTAATGATAATTTTAATGGGTCCATAACATTTTAAAAATCCAAATTATTTTAAAAACCAAAAGAAAATGAATATAATAATAACTTTAAAAATGTGAAAATAAGTAACATAAAGTAAATTAAATGTGTTTATGTTAATATGGAAATATGCATATATTTATATATATATATTTTGTGTACAAATTTTTTTTAAAAAAGACATGGTCAAAGAAGGGGGCCCATGAATGATGTATTGTGGCCTTGGCAAACACATACAGTTCTTATGATCAAGGCCAGTATGCTCAGTATATTGCTATTCCCCTCTTTGTGTTCATTCCTTTGTGTCCTTGCTGCAATTACTGCAGTAAAATCCTCCATGTACATTGTACATACATAAAACTATGGACTAATTTCCCATTTTTCCCTTCATTAATTGTAATGTAAAGTCTTGGAAACACTAAATATAATCTAGCCAACGTTAATACTAATAACACCAAACATTTGCTTACAGATATCCCTTGAATAGCTGTCCTGTAATCATAGTCAGTTACATTCACCATCATTTTCCTTACTGCCACTATAATATGGATCATTATAACAGGAAGACATTGGAGTGATAGCTAGTCATCACTACTACCCACAAACATAGTAAACTGTGTTCATGTTGAAACCACAAGCACGCTAAGCTGATTGTTTGGCTAGCAACTCCCTTTGGCTGTAGAATCTGTGGCTGCTTCTGCTGTGTTGGCCAGTCAGTGTACCTGGTCTTGTGATCAACCACCTCATTACCTGCCTGCCATCTCTGACCGGAAAGCCTGAACTGAGGAAGCAGAGGGCTTTTTACTATCTACATTGGCCTACAACTTGCTTTGACCTTGTATTTTTATTCTTTTTGTTTCTTTCTTTTCCTTTCTTCAGTGGTAAATATCTGTTTTCCACTGAAGAGGCTTACAAAATAACACATGCTTTTCATCAATAGGTTTGTTCAGGTATGATGATGTTACTTAGCATCAAGGGAGCAATTTTAACTTCTGAGCACTTTACAAACATTAAATAATGATAACTAACCAACTGTGATCCAAGAAGGTGCATAACCAGGATAAGTAGGCACTCCATCATTTTTAGTATATGCATATGTCATTTTTAAGCTTATTTAACATAAAAGAAAAAGTCCAATAACTGAGACATAATTCATGAATTTTATTTGTGCTGATTTTGCTTTATTTCATTCTGTTCTGTGCTTTAATGGGGCAATATTTTTTACTAATGTTAAACTGCTGCTATAAGGAAATGCTCACAAGCATTGATCCTAAGAAGTCTGTTTCATAGAGTGATTCATAGCCAGTGGCTGCTCATGTGGTCATTTTGTGTTTTCCACAGAGTTGAGGAGCAAATGACACAGAAGAATAAACTGTTCTGCTGAAACTAATTATGAAATGATCCTTCCAAAATAATTAACAGCATACCAGTGTGACTCACAAAGGCCAAGTTGATCTGAATCAAAAATATATTATTGTGGAACTTTTTAAAACTGGAATATGAGACCCCGTGTTAGTTTACCAGAGTTCCTGATACAGATTATCCAAGACTTAATGGTTTGAAACAATACAAATTGCTTATTTTGCAGTTTTATAGCTCGGAAAACTGAATGGGCCTCAATAGAAGAATCAATATGTGGGCAGGCTTGCACTTCCTAAGAACAGCTCATTACCGTGGCTTCTCAAGCTCCTAGCGGCCCTTATTCCTGGCCGCCTGGCCCTCTCCCTTCATCTTTTCACCAGTAATAATGGATCAAGTTCTCACCTCACATCACTTTGACCTCTTCTCTGTCTTCCTCTTGCACTCTTTGTGGCCTCTTACAATTACATTGGCACTGCCTAGAAAGTCCAGGATAATATCTCTTTTTATGTATGTTAAATTTAAATTTATTTTAACAGACATAGAAACAAAAACTTATTTATGAAGTACCATATGCTGCTTTGATACAAGTATACATTACGCAATGTTTAGATCAGGGTAAATATCTTTATCTCCTCAAACATACATCATTTCTTTTTAGGAAAACTCTTCAAAAACCTTGCCTCTAGCTATTTGAAACATACAGTACATTACCGTTATTTATAATCAAGCTACTGAGCAATAGCGTGCCAGAAATTCTTACTCAACCTAAGTGTAATTTATCACCCATTAATCAAGATTTTACCATCTCTCCCTCCCTGACTACTTCCTCAGACGCTTGTAATCACCAGTCTACTCTCAACTTTTATGAGATCACAATTTGTATATCCCACATGAGTGAAATCATGTAATAATATTTTCTGTGACTGACTTATTTCACTTAGCATGTTTATCTCAGTTCTATCCACATGATTGCAAATGAGAATATTCCATCTTTTTATGACTGAATATTACTTCATTATGGATATGTCTCAATTTTTAATCTATTTACTATCTGATGAGCACTTCGCTTGTCTTAGTTATTTTGAACTTTGCTGCAACAAACATGGGAGTACATGTCTCTTCAATCTACTGATTTCATTTCTTTAGTTGTATACCCAGAAGCAGAATTACTGAATCATGTGGTAATTTTTGAAAAATTATTTTTAAGAAGTTTAATACTGTTTTACATAATATATGTAATAATTTACCCTTATACCAACAGTATGCAAAGATTCCTTTTTCTTTACATCCTTGCTGGCACTTGTTTTCTTTTGCTGTTTTGATAATAAGTTTTTGTTTTTGAGAAAAGTGATATCTCATTCTAGTTTTGATTTGTCTTTTTCTAATGATTACCAATGTTGAATATTGTTCTTATGCCTATTGGTCATTTGTAACACTCAAGATGTATGATATTGGCATTAAAAACAATCACACAGACCAATGGAATGGAGTACATCCCCTAGAAGTAAACTCTCACAACTGCAACTAACCTACTTGTCACAAAAGTGCTAATGACAGGCATTGGAGAATGAACAGCCTGCCAATAAATGGTGCTAGGAAAACTGGGTATCTACGTGGAGAAGATCTATATAAGTCCCCTATTCCTTTTTCCCCCTAAATTTTTTATCAAGGTATATTTTTCATTCAATAATTAACTACTTTGAAGAGTAAGGTCTTCCAATTTGTGACAAATGTATACTATCATATAACCATTACTATATTATTTCAACCCTACTACAACCCCAGCCCCAAGTGACACCAACCTATTTTCTATCACTGTGGTTTTGTGTCTCCCCGAAGGTCAAGTAAAAGGAACCTTATGTATTCTTCTTATTTGGCTTCCTTGCTTAGCATAATGTTTTTGAGACTCAGCCATAAGATTGCATGAGTCACTTTGCTTTATTAAAAAGACTCCTGTATATATACACAATGGAATATTATTCAGCCATAAAGTAGAATAAAATTATGGCACTTGCAGGTAAATGGATGCAGTTGGAGAATATCACGCTAATTGAGATAAACCAATCCCAAAATACCAAAGGCCAAATGATCTCTCTGATAAACCGATGATGATATATAATGGGGAGTGGAGGGAGGCAAGAATGGAAGAAGGATGGATTGTATAGAGAAAAAGTGGGATGGGGAGGTGGTGGGGGAGGAAAAATAACAGAATGAGACAAATATCTATTACCCTATATACATGTATGATTACACATGGTACAACTTTACTTCGTATACAACCAGAAAAAAAAAAGTTGTACCCCATTTGTGTACAGTGAATCAAAATTAATTAATTAATTAATTAATCAATTACAAAAAAAGGGCTGGGATCTGGTTCAGTGGTTGAGTTCAATTCCTGGTACCAAATAAATAAATAAATAAATATCTCCTTTAACTGAAAATAAAATGAAATAAAATAAAATTTTAAAAACCCTATTTCTAATGGAACAAAGCTTAACCATGAACTGTGAAACTGTGAATCTACTAGAAGAAAATTTAGGAGAAATGCTTTAGATTTTAAAATTGATATTGATATTGAAATAGGCAAGGAATTTTTGGATAAGATACCAAAAACAAAAGAAAAAAAAGGGAACAGAGAAAAATGGGGTTATATTAAGCCAAAATCTTAGAGCAAAGGAAACAATCAACAAACTTCAGAAGCATTCTACAGAATGAGATAAAATATTTGCTAACTATTCTTCTTACAAGGGGTTGGTATCCAAAATACATAAGTACTCCACAAGTTTTAAGAGCAAAAGTAAAACAAAAGCATAATAACAAAAAAAAGACCCAATTTAAAATTCATAAGGGATCTATGGATATTTCATGAAAGTTACACAATTGACCAACAGGTATATAACAAAATGCTTAATATTGCTATTTCAAAGTCAGCTGATTGGAAATTCAATTCCATCTGCAACCTTAATTCCCCTTTGCTTTATATATTCAGGTATATTTATATGTTCTAAGGTGTAGAATACAAATATTTTTAGAGTCCATTCCTCCAACTATCAGAGATTCATATTTAAATTGTTTTCCCTGAACAAAATTAAGGTATCGTGAATCTCAATTAAATATATATTTTGTTTACAACACAAAACTACATTTTTTTTCTTTTCTTTTCTTTTTCTGGTAATGGAAACCATTTCTAATGCTAATATTGTATCAATAAAGATTTTATATATCATGCTTATTGCTTTTCCATTAAATTTTTTTAGTTTGTGTTATAGTCTCATTTATATTATCTTTCCAGTCAACATAATTATTATCTGATTGAACTGAGAACAGAATGAAATAAATTTCTAGAGCTAGGTTAATGTGGACCAAGGAATGTGTCAAATAATTGATATGCCTTCTTTAGTGTCTCCAATAAAATTGATATGTATGTATTTATTTCATTAACTTTCTACTATAATTAATTTTCATAACAATGAAAACATTTAAAAAAGTGTCTGGAAAGTAAATTTGTATATGATTTTACATGAAAGTATTAATATAAAAAGTCATCAATTAAGAAGAAAAATATTCTAAAGTTTTTGGAATAAAGATGTACTAAGTGAGTCTTTAAATTATGAAAATAAAATTAATCCAGAAAATAAATGTGAAGAGCTGTTTTATGTATAAGGACAGTAAAAGTGGAAAAAAGTAATTTAAATCAATTTCAAGTATCTTTAATTACAAGTGAAAGTCAAAGTTAAAAATAAACTTGTGAAGAATAAAATTTGCAATTCTTCTTTATGAGCACACTCATTACCAATAAGTTTTCAGTGTAAATGTGTAAATGATAGTCATCATAGCCAAATTTTTTCTCAACTATGGAAAATAACTGTCATTGAACTTTGCATGTTTGACCATGCATAGTTTATTTTTTCTTTAATACTGAATTATTTTTAATATTTTTACTCAGATTTAAAAGTATGAAAATTTGCTTTTATTTAACTTACTTAACTGACAACATTAACAAGCACAACTAGATACTAAATATGCCTGGACTCCCAAATAGAACTAAAACCTTCACAAAAAAAATTGAATTATTCCATTCTAGCAAAATGTCTATCACACTGGCCATCATATTATTTTCTTTCCCATTTTATGCTTTTAAAAATTATATGTTGACATGAGTTTTTCTTAGAATATATTGGAAAACAATTTATATGCTGATTCAATATTTGACATAAAAAAACTAAAAAAATTCTAGAAATTGCTACATTAGCCTCTATTTTTTAATATTTCCCCCAACAATCTATTTCTATTGGCATTTTACCTTAATAAAATGTATTAAATTTTATTTAAAAACAAAACCAAAACATTCCAACAAACTAAATGAATTTTATTTGTAAATTGATTAGTGAATAGTTTATGTGCACAGAATAAATATGATATAATTCTAAAGAATAAAGAAAATATATAAATAACACTTAAAAGATTTTGAAAGTTTAATTTGTTTGGAGCACTGTTATTTCAACTTCAATATGCAACTTCATATTGTGCTCCTGTTAATATACCCTGTTTGAATATACTCAACATTTTATGGGTTAGTAGTGAATTTTGTTCATATGGCTGCTTACGACAGAAATATAAAAATATAAACCACTTACTTCAATGTATTTTCAATGAAATTAAAACTGCATGAGATGACCAACGTAATCCTGCAGTATGTATAAATCAGAAAAATGAGAGATCACACTCTATGTATGATCTATCAAAATGTATAAATGCATTCTACTGCCTTGTACAACTAATTAGGACAAATAAAATTTTAATTTTTTTTTAAAATCTGACTATATAGGAATGAGTTATATGGAATGAACTTAATGTCATCAAAAGGTGTCAGAGTTTCCCAAAATTTAAAGTTCAGGAACAACGAGCAGTCATTTGATAAAAATGTCTAAAGAAATTGTGAAGTTATTTTTGCTTTAATATCGTTCACCCTGACCTAGGAAAGGAAGCTGGTCTGATACATAATCTTCCAGAAGATTTAATTTTTTTCCACAAAAGTCACGTTTTAAGGTAAATAACAATACTTATGAAGTATTTATGATTCTTAGGTCTCAGTGAATTCTATTGTACCTGTATTTTCATTTCATTCTGAATCTTTCACTCCTGTGCTGAATCACTATGCAAGGATCATTCCCACAGTGATGAGCTGTTATTAGGTGACTATTACAGCTCTGTAGCCTCTAGTAATCCAAGACCCTTAAGAAAGTTCTCAGTCTACCCTGAATGATTCACCTTATCCCACTAGATCTCCGTATGCCTCCAGTATAAGTTTTTACCCAGAAATCCCATATCAAGGGGAAGTAGTCTTGTAATTTAATTGTTGCCTCTCATATTTTCATCACATAAGTTGTCAAAAACAACATATATTTTCATGTTCAAAAAAAATTATTCAATACTGCTCCCAAATTTTCTATAAGTTAAATACTCTCAAAAGAAAAATTTCAGGAAGGAAGTTAATCAATATGAAGTTACCCAACACTTCCCTAATAACCAATTTGCGAATAAGGAGTTGCCCATATCTAAGGCAGGTGTCTACTTAATTACCTAACTATAATGACAGAAAGAAAGCTGGATTCTATTTCAATAACTGTGGGGAACTGATACACGAACAGAGCTAAAGTGTGAGATGATTTACAATTTGCTACCTTAATCCTGACTAAAAATATTGAATGTAGAAATTAAGTATAATATTTTTAAATATTACGATATTGGTTATCATTGTGAATATAAGTACATGATAATGTCGGTATTTCTACTTTGACATTCTTATTCCTTATGTAACTTTTGAATGAGATTTTATATTAAAATCGATAAAATGCCTTGAGAAGTAGATAACAGATTACAATAAACTAGCCATGGTTAAAACTCCATTGCTTGAGACAACTATTTGTCCATCATTAACTGTAACCAAAATACAGGGTTATTCTCTTAAGGGAATGCAAAAATCACCAAAAGAAAGTCTTACACTTTATGACATCTTTGAAACTGAAGTAAGGTACAGTACATTGAAAACAACTAAGAAAAAATTGGATACTTTCTAGTGCTGATTATACAAGTAGTTAGTATAATTTGGACCAGAACAAGTCAATTAAACTTCCTTGACTGACAGTTTCAAAACTGTGGCACAAGTGATAAAATAGATTTTTCTTAAATGTCTCTCAGCTTGGCTATCTAAAATTGGATGCTGCCATGATACTAATATTTCAAAGTTGGTAGTGTGACTCCCAAAGATGGTCCTGAATATGTGAGGCTGATCACACTATGTATGCAACCTATTTTCAGAAATCTCAGTTCAACATTTGTACTGAGAGGTTCTCAGTTTGGTCTGGGACATGATGACACAGAGTTGCTGCACTTTGCTTTCTATTCTTCAATATATCTCATTGTTCTCCTGATATAATTTCTAGTTCCATGGGTGAAGGACTGGATCATTATGAAATTGAATTATTCTATATAAAGAAGGATAGTTAAGGTTCAGTATGTTTTCCATCATGACCACAGATTTTATGAAAATGAGTCCAACGATTATAGCTGCAGCTCTAAAACTATAAAATTTTTATTGGGCATGAAGCACTTATTAGTTTATAAGAGATGTCATTATTGATAGTCCATGTTTTCTCATAGTTTTTCAAGTTTCCAAAATAATGTAAGATCTGTACAATATTATTATGTTAAATATAAATGTATTTAGCTGAGTAAAATTTGCTTGTATGATTTAAGTTATTTTAAGTAAAGATGACGTTGATATATGCTAATTTAAAAATATTTCAATATATAAGCATATCAAAATGATTTATAAATTATCCACATCTGAGGACTGAAGAATTGCTGATGCTTTGGTTGCTCTATTTGTCTCTTTATTCATAAAAAAAATAGAAATTGCAATGACAGAATTTTCTAAGAATGGAAGAATTTTATTGATATATCAATGTTGATAAGCTTATTGAGGTTTTAATTTGTGAGGCCCAATTGTTTTCCCGAAGTCTCTTACATCTGCTTAATTGAAGAGACTAGATGACAAAACTTTTAGCAGCATTTAGTACTATTTTCCCTAAGTCTTTACATATTTGGTGTCAAAAACACCTCAGCATCCATCTGCAGGGGGTGGGGGAGCAGTGGATAGCATATTCCACAAACAATATGATTGAATGAATGTTTCTGAAACATAAGAGCAAGCAATGTGACACTATTGAATTTTATTGAAATATAAGAGAAAACAATGCGAAATTACTGAATTTTTTGCAACATAAGAATAAGCAATGTAAAATTCTTGAAGCCAGTTGAGAGAAGAGAAGCATACTACAAAGAAGAACACATGGCATTATAGTTAGAAGATAAGACATAATATATGGGAAAAACTGGTTAGTTTTCTATTTCCTAACATTTAAAAATTAGATTTGAGAAAGTATAAATACAAATGCAAAAAGTGAAGGAAAGAATAAAATATTTATAACAATTTGATCTGAAATATATCAAATTTTTACTAATTATAAAAGGAAAAGAAATGAGTAAATATCTTAAGTATATGCACTTTTATTCATTAATTGATAACTCAATTAGAAAAAAAAACATGGTAAACAATTACAACTAATTAAGCCTACATATTTCTTGAGGATATATCAATAAGATTTACAGAGGTAATGCCTTGGGTCCATTTACTAAGCAACTCAGTTAAGTTTGTTGATTTTATTAAATATAGATGCTCAATAAGGGTAACTTTGACTCATATCTTTCTACATTATTGATACTATATAATAATTCACAGATTATACTCAGGTCTGACTATCAAATTCTTTATCTTCATATAGGATCTTACATTTAATGATCTCCATTCTCTTCATCCATATTTATTCTTATTTGTAAAACCAGTGAGACAGCCATTCCCAACCATTCATTGCCAAGTAACTTACAAGCATGCATCATGCTCTCTTCTCATTCTTTATCTTTCCTCATTTTCTTTTATTATAAGACTTTCACTAATTTCAATGACTTTTACTAACTATTCTTCCTTGTACCATATGTTCTGTTCAAATATCTTTCCTCTTCTCTTTCTTCATTATTCACCTTGTATATCATACATATTTTCTAATTTTGTCTGAGTCATACATAATATCTTATAGTTGATACAACAGCCCTAAAAAATCTCCTATGACTGAAGTAGTGCTCTTCCTAAAGCCTAATAACCTCTTCCAATTGAAAATTCTATCAGTGCTTCAATCTCTGTATGCCCAAATTAAATGATTGATATTATCTTACCTTAGAAAATGTTTGTATCTTTTCTTTTTGACTTTAAAATTTTTCTTTGTCATAAAATTATGTCATCATTCTGTCTTGTACCCATTTTAAATATTTCAATATCATTCTTATTAAAACTGAAAAAGTCTACTTTTATTAAAATGTTTATCATTTTTGTGAAACTAAGGAAACTCTGTAAGGAATAACTTTAGAGTGGTTGTTAATTTGTATTTACATTCACAAACAAAAATTCAGGTTTAAGAAATAATGGTTGTAATAGTATTTATATTCATTAATTTGTGAACTCTTTAATCTTTGTCAAGATTTATTTCACTGTTTAGTTGTTAAGTCAAATGTAACATGCATTGAATATGGCATTTCATCAATACACAAATTTTGTAGTATTTTTATGAAAATTTCCCTATGTTCTTTTTATATTTAACACTCTTTCTAGGAAGCAAATGTGAGGGGTTATATTCTGGTGAAAAAGAATTCTACATTTTTTGAAAGTATTAAAAAAATCTGGTAGTCATTTTGTTGCTTAAGGTGAACAGAGAAATTAAATTAGTTTGGAAATGTTATTTTTAGTACCATAAACATGATTTCTTGGCATTCAGTGTAATAGAAAAAGTTGGGAAATATTTATGGACAATATTAGAAAATGTGAAGTCTACTAAGCCACATCCATAATCATATAATTTTACTATGGAGCATGTCATGTAAAATTATGTTGTCCATCACAGTCATTATATTCTGTACAAAGTTGGCATTATATTCTGTGTAAATAGATACACATTTACCATATGTGTTTTCTTGGTGGGCTGTAGCATTTAAAAAGCACATAAACTATGTTTGTTTTCTTGAATATTATGGTTTGGATGTGAGGTATCCCCTGAAAGCTCCTGTTAATGCAGGAATATACAGAGGTAAATGATGAGATCATAATAACTGTAACCTAATCCATTCATTATGGTTTGACTGGACTGACTGGGTGTTGACTTCAGACAGTTGGAGCATGACTGGAGAAGGTGAATCCCTGAAGGCACACCTGTAAAGGTTGGCTTTCTGCCACCCCTTTGTCTCTAGCTTTCTCTCTGTCTTCCTGACCTGCCATGAGCAGAGCAGTTTTCCTCAACTGGACCCTTCCCCCATGATGTGCTGCCATACACACCTAAGGCCAGAGCAGCAAATTTGGTGGACTGTGGACTGAAGTCTCTGAAACCAAGGGTCTCAAATAAAATTTTCTTCCTATAAGTTTTCCTTGTTGGGTGTTTTAGGTCACAGCAATGAAAAAGCTAACTAAAACAATAGTATTTTCTGATTAATATTTTGTATTAATTTTTATCATGTGAGTTATTGTGTCCTATTTCCCTGATTATCCAATCTTGTTAAACTCAGAGTCTATGACCAGGTGCAGTGGTGTATGCCTTTAATCCCAGTGGCTCAGGAGGCTGAGACAGGAGAATCCCTAGTTCAAAGCCAGTCTCAGCAACTCAGCAAGACACTGTTTCTAAATAAAATACAAAAAAGGGATGAGGATGTGGCTCAGTAGTTGAGTGTCCCTGTATTGGGTTCAATCCCTGGTACCAAAACAAACAAAAACTAAAAGTCAGAATATATGGTATTTCCTAGAGAAAAACGATTTATGTACACTTTACCTATTTAAAGATATAGTCAAGGACTTTGATGAAATTTGTTAAAAATTTTTTATTCTATCAATTTAAGTACTACATATCGCTCTAATATTTGGTTTTATTAAACAAGTTAATTTTAAAAAGCTAACTATTAAATTCAGTTTCAATAAAATTAATTCAAAAGTATAATAAATCAATTTTATTTTGCAAAGTATAATTACATATTATATGTAAGATACATATATAAATTTATCATTGAAGAGTAATCTGTATGTCATGTTATATGCCAATATTACATCTGCAGGCACTATACATTAATGTCTGTTCTAATAACATAAATAGAAAAATGATAACTGAATTTATTAAATTCTCTTTTGAAGGTAAAACATTTTTTCGTATACTCCAAATCATTGCCTTCTTTATATAATAATTACTTGAAATAGATTTTCATGTGAAGGTTATATTGCAGAGGATGTTTTTTACAAAATAAATATAAAACCAACATCAGATGTCAAGGAAAAATTGTTGGTGTTCAGTAGTTCGTAGTATTTTTCTTAACATTGGTATCATGAGCCTATTTTGATTTATATTCTATTTTTTAAATTTATATTTCAGAAGTTAATAGATTTGCAGTGATGTACCAAAAAATTATCCCTGTCTTAGTCACTTCTTTTAAATACTGTACAGTTCTAAGGATCATGATCTATAAACCATCATTTTTAGGAAGCATGTTTCTAAAGAACAAAAGATGTGTAAAACCTACTGAAGTATAATATTTTCATATTAAAACAAACAGTATAAAAAACATAGTCATTTTATTTTTAAAATTTTTTCATTTTTAAATTTTTTATTGTTTGTTCTATATAATTGTACATGAAAGCAGGATACATTTTGGTTCATCATACACAAATGAAGTACAACTTTTCATTTCTCTGGTTGTACACAACTTAGAGCCACACCATTCGTGTAATAATACATGTACATAGGGTACTGATATTTGTCTCATTCCACCATGTTTCCTTCCTTCCGCCTTCTCCCCTCCCCTCATTTCCCTCTACACTATCCAAAGTTCCTCCATTGTTCCCTTACCCCTGACCATTGCCCCCCTTATGTATCAGCATCCACATTTCAGAGAAATAATTTGGCCTTTGGTTTTTTGGGATTGGCTTACTCACTTAGCATGATATTCTCCAACTCCATCTATTTACCTGCAAATGCCACAATATTATTATTCTTTATGGCTCAATTTACTTAATCATGTATATTTACCAGTTTCTTTATCGACTCATCAATTGAAGGGCATCTAGGTTTGTTCCACAATCTAGCTATTGTGAATTGAGTTGCTATGAACTTTGATGTGGTTGTGTCACTGTAATATTCTTCTTTTAAGTACTTTGGGTATAGGCCAAAGAGTGGAATAGCTTAGTCAAATGGTGGTTCCATTCCAAGTTTCCAGAGTGTTTGCACCAACTTGCAACCCCACCAGCAATGTATGAGTGTACCTTTTTACCCACATCCTTGCCAACACCTATTGTTGCTTGTATTCTTGATAATAGCTATTCTAATTTGAGTGAGATGAAATCTGAAGTTACTTTTGAATCACAATTTTCTAATTACTTGCCGCTTGCCGCCGACCAGCGGCAAACACAAACAGATCCTCAGGTCCACATTAACACCGGATCTGGGTCTTTCCATTGTCTTTATAGAATGTCCTTCCAGAGCACTTGAGGTAGATGTTTTTTATTAGGCTCTGAATGACAGTCAGCAGCCGATCAGCCCTCAGAATCGAGATTTAAAAAATTTAAGATGAACAAGGCAACAGATAATTTGTCTTTTGGGGATCTGTATGATGCCCCTATTCCCCCTTTTTGTTTATAAAGCATGTTTTTAAGCATTAAATGGGCACGCTCAACAATGCTTTGTCCAGTAGGATTATAGGGAATTCCTGTGACTTGTTGAATACAAAAGGTGGAACAAAATTGTTTAAAGGCCTGGGACGTATATCCAGGACCATTATCTGTTTTAATTTGTTTGGGAACCCCCAGGATGGAGAAAGAGTGGAAACAGTGTGCTATTACAACTTTGGTTTTTTCTCCAGTATGAGCAGAGGTCATAATAAATTCTGAAAAGGTATCAATAGACACATGAATGAATTGTAGTTTTCCAAATTCTGAATAATGAGTTACACCCATTTGCCAAATATGATTGGGCTGAAGCCCTTTAGGATTTACTCCTAACGAGGAGTTAGGAATAAGTGTAGCACATTTAGCACAAGACTTGACTATGTCCCGAGCTGTTGCCTTAGTAATTTTATAGCGTGTACATAGAGTGGAAGAATTTATATGAAATTTGGAATGAAAAGTTTTTGAATTTTCAAGCGTATTAAAGATGTGTGGGTCTCTGGTGGCCGTGTCTGTTAAATCATTGTGTAAACTTAGAGGACCTAGGAGGCCAATATGAGCCCGAACATGCCCAATAAAAAAAGGATCTTTTCTGTCCCAGATAAGTTTTTGTAAGCACTGCAAATATTTAGTAATAGTGGAGGTGAGGGAAATCAGACCAATTAATTCTAAATTTTGAATAGCATTAACAATGTATTTGCTATCAGAGAATAGGTTAAAAGACTCATGGTGGGTTTTGAATACTTCTATAGCTACTAATAGTTCTGTTTGTTGTGCAGATAGAGTATTAAACAGCAATGTTTCTGTAACATTATCTATAGTAATAGCACCCGTACCATTTTTTGATCCAAAAGTAAATATAAGGGTAGCTCCTATAATATGTTCTTTTCCAGTGAATTTAGGAAAAATTATAGGATGTTGACTCCAAAATTGGAGAAGAGGATCAGATGGTAAATGATTGTCAAACTAGCAGATTGTCTTTAGCAGAAGTACTAGTAAAGACTATAGCCCATGAATTTGAATTATTAATAAGATATTGTATCTGATCAATAGTATATGGAGTAGTGATTGTTGAGGGATGTGATCCAAAGATGGAAAGGGATACTTTTAACATCTTAAGGATTAATTCTGCCACAGACTCAGTAAACAAGAATATGACCTTCTTAGGGGCATAATTCATGTGAACCCATAGAATAGGACCCTTTTTCCAAAACACTCCTGTGGGTAACTTATCTGTGGCCAAGACAATGAATGATAAAGGCTTAATTAGGTCAATACGATCAAGATGAACCTTTTCCATAGCTGTTTCAACAAGCTTGAGAGCTGTTCGAGTCTTAGGGGTAAGCACTCGCTTAGAAAGGGGGTCAGAATCACCTTTAAGAATATCAAACAGGGGGTCCAAACTTGAGGTGGGTAAATGAAGGTAAGGTCTAATCCAATTAATATCACTCAAAAGTTTTGAAAATCATTTAAAGTTCTAAGTTTTTCCACCCGAACGGTAATTTTTATGGGTTCAACCGTAGTTGCATTTATGATAGATCCCAGGGAGTTTTTGGTGTCTGTCATTTGTACTTTATCAATGTCAATATGTAAGTCCCATCTTTCCAGTGACTTTAGTAAGGAATTATAACATTGCTCTAAGACAGGTTTTTCCTTATGAACTAGCAAAATATCATCCATATAATGATAGATTAAAAGTTGAGGTTAATTTGTTGATACACACCAGGGTGGAAATTAATCTGATTACCTTGCCCTTCATATGGTCCTTGGCCTGTCAGCATGTTTAGATTCCATTGAGGATTGCCCGCAACTGCATTACTTCGGGCAGTATCAGAATATAATTCCTGGTTAGCCACCTTCCACATGAGATATTGTCCCCCAGATAAACATGCCTTTGCTAAATTACCCCAATCAGTCGGAGTAAGATTTTGACTTGCAACATTCTCTAATAAAGAAATGGTAAATGCAGCTTATACTCCATAGGACATAACTGCCTCTTTTAACTGTTTTACTAATTTTATATCTAATGTTTAATGATATCTCTGATTGTTTTGATCTTCAAATACTGGGAATATTGGGAACACTGATCAAGATTCTACATCAGTCCACTGTCTGGGGGCCACCCCTGTGCAGCCAGTACATGTGCCCCTACAACTTGGAAAAGACTGGTGACCTGGATTATACACTGGAGGGCGTGGCGCGGTAGGGGTTAAATGCCACTGAGGGAACTTCTTTTCTAGCTCTGTCTCAGATAGCTCCTGTTCTTCAGAGTCACATCCCTGTACTGAGTCTGAACATGTACTTTCTCTTTTAGAAGCTCGACTTGATTGTTCTTCTTTTATAGTTTCCAATATCTTTTCCCCTTCTCTTAACTGTTCTTGAAATTTTGGTTTTTTGGAAGTCAGACAGAAACAAACTAATGTCCATATTGCCACAACAAAAACAAACAGAACCGAAACAAGAAAAGGTAACACAAATAACACCTTACACATATTCATTTACTACAGGACATCCTTTGCTGTCTCTTGGGACAGCCTTTCGTTACATTACCTCACCAGGGGAATCTTCCATTATGTTCCCTTTCTAGGGGAACCTTCCATTAAAACCTTAAGGCAACCATTTCCTCAAATAGGGAAACCTGCTAGTTGACTGTGCTAGTGAAAAATTTTCTTTATTACTTACCTGAGCGCTCACCAATTCCCCGTACGGGCCACCACTTGCTGCTTGCCACCGACCAGCGGGACAAACGACACGTACTCTTCAGAAGTTCATGAAGCAGCTTCCACTTTATTCGAATAACACCCTCAATATATAAGAAGTCTCATGCATAAGCAATTGTAATCAGATATGTCCATCCAATCCTATTAAAGGTCAAGCAATCACAAGCTCAAGCATACATGTAAGATATATCTGTCCATGCCTAAGTGGCTGAACTAATTATCATACAGCCAATGGTAAATGCTTCCTGTTTTTCTCAAGGCGCATTCAGCATGCCCTTTGGCTCTCTGCCAGTCACCATCTTGGATGCATGTGGCATAACCCTGGGCCCCGGGTCTCGCCCGCCACAATTACTAGAGATGTTGAACATTTTTTCATAGTTTTTTGATCAGTTGTATATCTTCTGTGAAGTGTCTGCTCAGTTCCTTAGTCTATTTATTGATTGGATTATTTGTACTTTTGGTGTTCAGTTTTTTCAGTTATTTATAAATTCTGGGGATTAGTACTCTATCCGAATTGCATGCAATAAAGATTTTTTTCCCACATTGTAGGCTCTCTTTTCACATTACCAATTGTTTCCTTTGCTGAGAAAAAGTTTTTTAGTTTGAATCCATCTTATTTATCAATTCTTGTTTTTATTTCTTGTGGGGTTCATCCCAGGGATGCAAGTCAGGTCAACATCTGAAAATCAATAAATGTAATTCATCCCATCAATAGACTTAAAGTTAAGAATCATATGATCATTTAATAGATTCAGAAAAAGCATTTGATAAAATACAGGACTCCTTCATGCTCAAAACACTAGAAAAAATAGGAATAGTAGGAACATACTATCCATGCTAAACCCAAAGCAAACATCATTCTACATGGACAAAAATTGAAAGCGTTCCCTGTGAAAACTGGAACAAGGCAGGGTTGCCCTTTTTCACCATTTCCATTCAACATAGTCCTTGAACCTCTCTAGTCAGAGCAATTAGACAGACCAAAGAAATTAAAGAGATATGAATAGTAAAAGGATAACTCAAAGGATCACTATCTGCCAATGACAGAATTCTATATTTAGAAGTTCCAAAAAGTTCCACTAGAAAAATTCTAGAACTAATAAATTAATTCACCAATGTAGCAGGATATAAAGTCAACACTCATTAATATAATGCATTTCTATTCATAAGTGATGATTTCTCTGAAAGTGAAATTAGGAAAACAGCTCCATTCACAATATCCTCAAAAAATAATAAAATACTTGGGACTCATCTAACAAAAGAGGTGAAAGAACTCTACATTGAAAACTGCAGAACACTTAAGAAAGAAATTAAAGAAAACTTTAGAAGATGGAAAGATCTCCCTTGTTCTTGGATAAGCAGAATTATTGCCAAAATGGCCATACTACCAAAAATGCTACAAAAATTCAATGCAATTCCATTTAAAATCCCCATGTCATACTTCATAGAAATAGAGAAAGCAATCATGAAATTCATTTGGAAAAATAAGATTTCCATAATAGTAAAAAGCAATCCTTAGAAGGAAGAGTGCAGCAGGAGGTATCACAATACCAGACCTTAAACTATACTACAGAGCAATACTAAAAAAATGGCATGGTATTGACACCAAAATAGGCAGGTAGACCAATGGTACAGAACAGAAGACATAGAGACAAACCCACCTAAAATCAGTTATCTCATACTAGACAAAGGTGCCAAAACATACAATGCAGAAAAGAAAGCCTCTTCAACAAGTGGTGCTGGGAAAACTATAAATCCATATATAGCAAAATGAAATTAAACCCCTATCTATCACCCTGCACAAAATTCAACCTAAAATGAATCAAGGTTCTAGGAATTCCTAGTCCTAGAGACCCTGCACCAAATAGAAGAAAAAGTAGGCCCAAAAGTTCATCATGTCAGCCTAGGACCAGACTTACTTAACAAGACTCCCATAGTTATTTTTAATGAGATTAGGTTATCTATTCTTACTCTTAAATCAGCTTGATGGAGTTGTCTTCAAGAATTTTGGCAAACTAATTATATTCTTCTTCATTAACCTCTTTAAAAACCTACACATTCTAATAAGAAAATGTTCAATTAATGTTGATATTCCATATATAAAACACTAATGTTTTCTTTTGATTTCCAAGCTTTCAGATTTAATTGCCTTATGAAACCTTGCATCATGTATCTCTTCCCTTGAGTATGGTGTATTTTTTGCCCTGGCAATTCTTATATTGTGCTGTGTTTTCTAAGTTTTCAAAGCAGTGATCAAGACTTCATCAACTTCTTATCTAAGTTCTTTATCCATATCAAGAAATAATATTTTGAATGTTTTTAAAATGAACTTCTCAAGATCACTGTTTCGTATAAATGTTCTGTGAATTTTTCTGAAACAATTTTATGGAACAAAATTGGAAAGTTTTTCAGATATGATCTGAACTTTGAAAATGACAATATAAAATTTGTCTCATTCATACAAAAGAGGTGGTCAGTGATAAACTCAGAGATACAAAGTGTTAGCTTTATTTTCTTAAAATGTCGTCACTACACTCAATCACTCATAGGTAAAAATAAATATTGAATATGTATTTTACCTGTGAATTGTTCAACTATAGTTCCTTCCTGTTTTCTACTTGAAAGGCTGATTGATGTATTAGAGACATAAAGTAATGAATGTTTTAAAATATATGGGAGAGCTTAGTTCAATTTCTAGCACTGAAAAAAAAATTAAACATAAATAAAATAAATTTGGAATATTATTAAAGTTTAAAATTATTATTAAAGTTTAAATAACATATAAATATGTATTTTTATTTAAGCAACTCAAACATAATTAGAATTAAAATGGAGGTGTTTTATTCCAGTTTATTTTTACCTTTTCAGAAAGCAGAAAGGCCAATAGAATAGGCTTTTGGAATGTTATTATTCTTGTGAGAATCTGTACCTTTGTGTTGCAAATCCAAAATTTTCCATGAGAAATGTTTTTAATGTTAACATATTTTCTATATCAACATATTTTCTGTATCAGTTAACTTTTAAGCAGGATTCCCAAGTTACTACATTTTAACTTTTAAAAAGCTGGACAAAGAGTTTGTATAATTCAATTCCCTTCTATAAATTAACAGACTGATTATCTATTATTTTAATCCAAAGTACAAATTTTATAAAAGTAGATTATCAAATTAATTGTGACATTAGAAAAAAAATGCCCATGGATACTAGGGTTTATATGGGAATAAAATTCTTCATTAAAAGTTGGCTTGTCATTTTCTCTTTCTGTAATATTAATGCCAAAAATTCAGTAAACTAAACTGAGTTTTGCAAGTTTATAGCAATATTTCACTATCATTTTCTTAATTATACAATTTTGTTAACTCACAATATTTATGGTACATAATACTTCTTTTAAAAGCTAAAGTGAAATAAAATAATTATTTTATATAATAACATAAATCAAAGGTGACACAAATTGGCCCAGCCACCTGACCCAGCGCCCTCATGCATCTCCAGTGCCCAGACCTTGCCCCAGCCCACTGTCTCCAGCCCCACTGCCCCAGCCCAGTCTAATGCCCATGCCCTGAGTTGTCTAGTGCCTGTGCTGCACCTGACCATTGACCAACACATGGGGTCGCCTCTGCCCAATAGCATGAATTATTCCTGCCCTCGAGGCCACCATCCCTAGTGGGGAAGCACCCTTCTTGAGACACCACATTATCAAGTTCCTCTCAGGCATCAGGCTACTGAAGACTAGGAGGTTTGAACAGTACAGTATAGTTTCATTGTAGAATTTTTTTTTAATTAGTAGTATTTTTATGATTATTCCTATTATGGCTACTATTATTCCTACTTTTCTTTTCTTTTTCTTTTATTATTATTTTTCTGTTATCTATCTATTTCCTGGGAGACTCTTTCTTCCTTTTCTCCTGCTAACAACCAGGTTCTTCAATTCTGCTTTCACTATTCCTACAGCATAGTACCTCTATAGACTCATATCTTATTTCATCAACGTTATATCCTACACCCCTCCCCATAGTCTTTTTCCACCATTAGAAATTGTGGTGGTTCTTATTGAAAACCTGTTGTTTATGCTATAGATAACAATCATATTCATCATCTCTGTTTATTATTATAATATGGTTATACCTTAATAGAAACTGTTTGGGTCAAGGATGCATATTGTTTGTACAATGTGCTGCTAATATTGATTTCTCACTTCAAGATCAGGTATTGGAGAACCTGCAGGGACATTATAAGTCTAAAGGGGGGAAACTGCAATACCTTGGGTTTACACTGGTAGAGGAGAAGATACATGAACAGCATGAAAAAACAAGGGAAGAAATTGTCCCAAACAAACTAGACACTATATCAATAGAATCCAATGACAGTATGGCAGGAGAAATGTCAGAAAGGGAGTTCAGAATGTACATAATTAAAATGGTCTGAGAAGCAAATGATGAGATAAGAGAGCAAATTCAGGCCATGAATGATCACATAAGTAAACAGTTAAAAGAGCAAATGCAGGAAGCAAAAGATCATTTCAATAAAGACATAGAGATTTTGGAAAAAAAAAAAAAAAAGACAGAATCCCGTGAAATGAAGGAAACAATAAACTGAATTAAAAACTCAACAGAAAGTATAACCAACAGCCTAAATTACTTGGAAGACAGAACCTCAGACACTGAAGAAAAATATTTAATCTTGAAAACAAAGTTGACCAAAGAGAGAAGATGGTAAGAAATCACAAACAGAACATTCAAGAATTGTAGGATATCATGAAAAGACCAAATTTAAGAATTAATGGAATGAAGGAAGTCACAGAGATACAAACCAAAGGAATGAATAATCTTTTCAATGAGATAATATCACAAAATTTCCCAAATCTAAAGAATGAAATGAATAATCAAATACAAGATGCTTACAGAACACCAAATGTACAAAATTACAGTAGATCTACACCAGACACATTATAATGAAAATACCTACCATACAAAGAAGTATACAATTTTGAAGGATACAAGAGAAAAGCATCAGATTACATATAGGGGGAAACCAATATTGATATCAGCAGATTTCTCTGCCCATACCCTAAAGCTAGAAGGGCCTGCAATGACATATTTCAAACTCTGAAAGAAAAGGAATACCAATCAAAAATCTTATACCCAGCAAAACCTACCTTCAGATTTGATGATGAAATAAAATCTTTCCATGATAAAAAAAAAGCTAAAAGAATTTACATATAGAAAGCATGCACTGCAGAACATTCTCAGAAAAGTATTCCATGAGGAAGAAATAAAAAATGACAATTTAAGTCAGCAAAGGGAGGAACTACCCTAAAGGAATAGCCAACTAAAGGAGAAACCAAGTCAAGTGAAAAACCAAAAATAAGCCAAAATGACTGGGAATACAAATCATATCTCAATAATAATCCTGAATGTGAATGGCCTAAACTCATCAATCAAAAAACATATACTGGTAGATTGGATTAAAAAGAAAAATCCTACAATATGTTGCCTTCAAGAGACTCATCTCATAGAAAAAGACATCCACAGACTAAAAGTGAAAGGATGGAATAAGTAAAAAAGCACAGGTTCCATCCTCATATCACATAAAGTGGACTTCAAGCCAAAGTTAGTCAGAAGGGCTAAGGAAGGACATTTCATACTGCTTAAGGGAATCATAAATCAGCAAGACATAACAATCATAAATATTTATGCCCCAAACAATGGTGCATCTATGTATGTTAAACAAATTCTTCTCAATTCCAGGAACCAAATAGACAACAACACAATAATACTAGGTGACTTTAACACAACTTCTCTCACCATTGGACAGATCATCCAAACAAAAATTGAACAAAGAAACAATAGAACTCAATAACATAATCAATAATTTAGACTTAACAGACACATATAGAATATTCCATCCATCAAGAAGCAAATACACTTTCTTCTCAGCAACACATGAATCCTTCTCTAAAATAGACCATATGTTATCCCACAAAGCTAATCTTAGCAAATACAAAAAAATAGAGATACTACTATGTATTCTATCGGATAATAATGGAATGAAATTAGAAATCAATGATAAATAATAAACAGAAACTACTCCAACACCCAGAGAAAAAATAATATGCTATTGAATGATGCATGGGTAAAAGAAGACATCAGGGGGGAGATTAAAAAAAATACTTAGGGGTAAACAAGAACAATGACACAACATATAAAAATCCCTGGGATGCTATGAAAGCAGTACTAAGAGGAAAATTCATTGCATGGAGTGTAATCAATAAAAAAAGAAAAAGTCATCAAACAAAAAACCTAACATTATAACTCAAAGCCCTAGAAAAGGAAGTACAAACCAACACCAAAGGTAGTAGAAGACAGGAGAAAATTAAAATCAGAGCTGAAATCAATGAAATTGAAACAAAGAAAAAAACTCAAAAAATTGATAAAACAAAATGTTGGTTCTTTGAAAGGATAAATAAAATTGATAAACCCCTAGTCACACTAACGAAGAGGAGAGAGAAAATTCAAATTACTAAAACTCATGATGAAAAAGTAAATATCATGACAGACACTATAGAAAACAAAACATAATTAGAAGCTATTTTGAAAATATATACCCCAACAAAATAGAAAATATTGAAGACATCAACAGGTTTCTAGAGACTTATGGTCCACCCAAACTGAAACTAGAGGACGTACACAATTTAAATAGATCAATTTCAAGGGATGAAATAGAAGAAGTCATTGAAAGCCTACCAACAAAGAAAAACCCGGGACCAGATGAATTCTCAATCAAGTTCTACAGGACCTTCAAAGAAGAACTCATTCCAATATTCCTCATAGTATTCCATGAAATAAATAGGAACGAACCTTTCCAAACTCGTTTTATGAAGCTAATATCACCCTGATACCAAAAACACAAGACACATTGAGGAAAGAAAACTTTAGATCAATATCCCTAATGAACATAGATACAAAAATTCTTAACAAAATTTTAGCAAATCACATACAAAAACATATTAAAAAGATAGTGCAATTGGGTTTCATCCCAGAGTTTCAAGGTTTTCAACATCCTGGAATCAATAAATAAAATTAACCACATCAACAGACTTAAAGTAAAGAATCATATGATTATTTCAATAAATAGGAAAAGCATTTGATAAAATGCAGCATTGCTTCATGCTTAAAACACTAGAAAAAATAGGGATAGTAGGAACATACTTCAACATTGTAAAAGCTATCTATGCTAAACCCACAGTCAACATCATTCTTAATGGAGAAAAACTGAATGAAAGCATTCCCCCTAAAAATTGAAACAAGATAAGGATGCCCTTTTTCACCACTTCTATTCAACATCATCCTTGAAACTCTAGCCCAAGCAATTAGTTAGAACAAAGAAATTAAGGGGATACGAATAGGAAAAGAACTCAAACTGTCACTATTTGCTGATGACATGATTCTACATTTAGAGGATCCAATAAATTCCACCAGAAAACTTCTAGAACTCATAAATGAATTCAGTAAAGTAGCAAGATATAAAATCTACATACACAAATATAAAGCATTTTTATTCATAATTGATGAATCCTCTAAAAGAGAAACCCCATTCATAATAGCCTCAAAAAAAAATACTTGGGGATCAGTCTAACAAAAGAGGTGAAAGACCTCTACGATGAGAACTACAGAACACTAAAGAAAGAAATTAAAGAAAACCTTAGAAGATGGAAAGATCTCCCATGTTCTTCAATAGACAGAATCAATATTGTTAAAATGACCATATTACCAAAAGTGCTACACAAATTCAATGCAATTCCAATTAAAATTCCAATGATGTACCTTGTAGAAATAGAGAAAGCAATCATGAAATTCATTTGGAAAAATAAGAGACCCAGAATAGCTAAAGCAATCCTTATCAGGAAGAGGGAAGCAGGGGGTATCACAATACCAGAACTCCAACTATACTACAGAGAAATAGTAACAAAAACAGCGTAGTAGGCAGGTAGATCAATGGTACAGAATAGAGGACACAGAGACAAACCCACATACACATAGTTACCTTATATTAAACAAAGGTGCCAAAAACATACAATGGAGAAAAGACAGCCTCTTCAACAAATGGTGCTGGGAAAACTGGAAATCATATGCAGCAAATGAAGCTAAACCCCTATCTGTCACCCCACATGAAACTCAACTCAAAATGGATCAAGGACCTTGGAATCAGACCAGAGGCCCTGCATGTAATAGAAGAAAAAGTATGTCCAGATTTTCATGATGTCAGCTTAGGACCAGACTTCCTTACCATGACTCCCAAAAGCACAAGAAATGAAAGCAGGAATCAATAATTCAGATAGATTCAATCTAAAAAGCTTTTTCTCAGCAAAGGAAACAATCAACAATGTGAAGAAAGAGCCTAGAGAGTGGGAAAAAATCTTTGCTCCACACACTTCAGATAGGGTACTAATCTCCAGAATCTATAAAGCGCTCAAAAACTTCACACCAACACTACAAATAACCCAGTCAACAAATGGGCTAAGGAAATGAGCAGACACTTCACAGAAGAAGATCTACAAGCAATCAACAGATATATGAAAAAATGTTCAACATCTCTAGTAATAAGAGAAATGCAAATCAAAACTAACCTAAGATTTCACCTCACCCCAATTAGAATAGCAATTATCAAGAATACAGGCAGCAATAGGTATTGGAGAGGATGTGGGGAAAAAGGTACACTCATACATTGCTGATGGGGTTGCAACTTAGTGCAGCCACTCTGGAAAGCAGTGTGGAGACTCCTTAGAAAACTTGGAAGGCAACCACCATTTGACCCAGCTATCCCACTCCTTGGCCTATACCCAAAGGACTTAAAATCAGCATACTACAGTGATGTAGCCAAATCAATGTTCATAGCAGCTCAATTTACAATAGCCAGATTGTGGAACCAACCTAGATGCCCCTCAATTGATGAATGGATAAAGAAACTGTGGTATATATATATGATGCAGTTGGAGAATATCATGCTAAGTGAGATAAGCCAATCTCAAAAAACGAAAGGACAAATGATCTCACTGATAAGCGGATGATGACACATATAGGGGGTGGGAAGGGGGCAAGAATGGAGGAAGGAGGGGCTCTATAGAGGGATAAGAGGGTTTGGAGGGGTGGGGGGGAAATAGCAGAATGAATCAAAAACTATTACCCTAGGTAAATGTATGATTACACAAATGGTATGCCTCTACTTCATGTACAAACAGAGAAACAAGATGTATCCCATTGTTTACAATAAAAATGAATTAAAAAAAAGAAACCATGATCTACTTATACAATGGAATATTAGTCATAAAGAAGAATAAAATTATGGCATTTGCAGGTAAATGGATGGAATTGGAGAATATCATGCTAAATAAAATAAGCCAATACCAAAAACCCAAAGGCCAAATTATTTCTCTAATAAATGTTTGATGACATATAATGGGGGTGGTGGGGAGGCAAGAATGTAGGAAGGATGGATAGTATATAGGAAAATGAGTGGTGGGGTGGGGAGTGGGTGGGGGGGAAGGAAAAAATAATAGAATTATGTAAACATCATTACCCTATGTACATGTATGATTACACAAAGGGTGTGACTCTACTTTGTGTACAACCAGAGAAAAGAAATTATGCCCCATTTGTGTACAATGAATCAAAATTTTAAAAAATTAATTAAACAAATAACACACTGAAAATCTATACTGGACAATTTTCATGTCAATATCTCAAGAGTACTTGTAGTCATCCATAAAATGTTAAAGGAAAATATTTTAACCTAATTTGATGGAATTTTTCAGCTTCAACTTTCCTGTGGATAGACAGTGCATTTGTGAATGAGGGAAATGATCCTGTCAGTAGTCTTTGCCTGGTATTGTGATATGTAGGATTTTCATTCTTTCTTTGCTTCATTTTCTCTTCTTTATAAATTGATTCCCTGAATATGGATTCAAATTCCTTTTAGTACCAGAAATTGCCTTGTGCAAAACTAAAGAGGTTATGTTTCAATGTTGGGCTTTTACAAGATATATGCAAATTCATCAAGGTACCTCTCACTTTAAATAGTTTCAGTTTCCATTTCATGAAAAATATAGTAGTCTTAGTGACCTGTAAGTTGAAATGGAAGCACTGAGAATTCTAAAATAGTTTTATCCCCTGAAGAAAATTAGCTATTAATACAATAATTATTATTATTATATATTATATTATATTATAATATATTATGTACTTTATATTATTTATAATATATTAGTTGAACTTCATAAAGCTTGTATTCATAATCAATACCTATAGTTTATATTAATATTTTTCTGAAAAGTGAAAATATATAAATTGTCAGGGTCATTAGTAGCATGTAAGACACATAATTATGGAACCATTAATATCTTAAAAGTGTTTGTTTTTTGGTTCATTTATCATACTGGTAATTGAACACAGAGGGGTGCCTCACCACTGAGGTACATCACCAGTCCTTTTTGTTTTATTTTACTTTTGAGACAGGATCTTGCAAAAGCTCACCTCAAATTTGTGATCCTCCTGCCTCAGCCTCCTGCATTGCTAGGATTACAGGTGGGACCTTATAATTTGTTTCTCTGGATTGCTGAGTCTGTATTTTCCTGAAGTTGCTAAAAACTGTCAGACCACAAGTAAAATAACAGTTGATTAGTGACATTGCTTTATAACCCCCACAGGCTGTGGGGCTCCTACTCAGTTTTTAATTAGAATTATGAGTAAATTATTCATTGTCTGTAGGAGACAAATAGTTGAACATTTCACAAAGTAAGATAGAGATTTGCCAATTAAAACACTGAAAGTATTGGAAATAATATGGTGAGAGTTTTAATTGTCTGGGGAATCTCATTGTGTCTTAAAGTTCTTTGTTACCTTTATTCTTTATTCAAAGATTTTCATATGACTTTGAAGATAAGGGATAAGAGATTTTTTTAAAATAATGTTTGTCCTTAATTTAGCATATTAAATATTTTGTAAATTTCTGTTGCCCTTCACTTTAGTAGTAACTCCATTTCCCAACCAGAGAGTTTGCTTCATTCATGTCTTAAAGTTTCACTGTATTTCCTTAGGTTTCCATTAATTTCACAGGTTTTAAATAAGGAGAATTTTAATACTTAAGTTTTAATAGCATTAAACTGTTTAAAAGTTTAATAGTATTAAAAATATTTTTTTGGTTTAAATATTTTAGTATTTCTGTAATAATAAATTTGGTGGTTCTCTTTTTACTTTTTGAATTGACAGACCCCTGTTTATTATACTGATCTAGCAATAGGACTTGCAATAAAATTTCAGAGATCTAAATTGCCATCTAGCATTGTAGGATGTTAGTATTTCTAGAATATTTGTCAATCTTTCTTTTTAATTCCCACCTTAATAATAAGTCCCCTTTGGTTCAAGAAAAAATTTATATAACATATTCTCCTTGAAAATGTCAATTTATTTTGACAACAGCCTCCCCCAATTCTGTATATGTTTAAATGCTTTATGAACCTTTCATTTCAGGGGTATTATTTTTTTTTCTATGGTAGAACTGAATCTGTGTCTAATTTTGCATGTGTGTGATTGTGTAGTCTAAAATCTATAAAAATCTAAACTTTCACAGTGAGGTTCTTTGATAATTGACTCATTTAACTGTTCTCTAAATTGAGTCACTCATAATAGCAAAATGTCCCTATAATTATTTTATAATAGCGTCATTACCTTATTACAAAAATAGTTCTTTCAGGTGAAAGGAAGTTTTCCATTTTTAGAAGATTACACTGAAATGATGTTTGCTTTTTCTTTTCTATTTTATTACATTACAATTCAAGACAGAGCACATTATCTGGACTTTTTTATCCAGAATTAGGACATAGCATGTTCTATTTAATCTCTTCTCATTATGGAAAGTACCAAAGCAAGGTTTTTATACTATTAGATGTATTCATTCAGTGAAGGAGTCTTAAAATTTTAACAAGAATAAGAAACAGAAAAGCAAATGTACTCAAAATTTGCAAAGATTTATAGTGCAAAATAGTTTATCTGGCTTAATCTTGAATACAATAGTTAAATGGGGGTCACTATATATGGAATTGCTTTTGTTTCAAGGTCAATTTTTACCTTTAAAAAAGTCAACACATTACCATGTTTCATTTTTTAATAATTCAAAAATTTTTTTAATATCTGTTTAAGGAAGCCATAACTGGAAGTCAGGTCTTATACTGATTTGGTTACATGACTTTCTCAGGAAAATAAAATAATAAACAAAACAAAATTTATACTGTATTTTCTATTTATTTCTGATATTTTTTGTTGAAATCTAAATGTATGAAAGTGGACTGTGATAAATACATACACTTATATTTTTAAACATTTTAGGGATAAAAGCTAATCATTTGAAATATTTATCAGTTCTACTAATTAAGCAATCATATTGATTGATTTGTCATGTGCAATTGCTTATATGAAATAATAATGTTTTATGTAGACATTGCATATTATCCAATATACTAAATAGTATACTTGCTTGATGACTATAATCTGACTTTATCATAGTATAATGGATTAGTTAAATTAGAATATATTTCTTCTCTGTATGTCAACAGATTAATCATAGAAAATAATTGTAAATTTATAAACAAATTTCCCCCAAATCTTTCTTCCTTTTACTTGTTCACACAAATACTTTAATGTATAAAATATGTGTTCAATAATGTTAGTTTAGGAACATTTGTGAAGACAAAGATGGTCTGAAATACCAATCAGAAAGGATGTAGTTGAATAAACTATGAGAATGCACAGCATAAAATAACAGACATATATTTTTAAAAAGAGTTTGTATCAGTATCTACCTTCTCAGAGGTATAATTTGATATGCAAAAATCAAACTACAGCATAACATGTTCCTATATTTGCAAATTAATATTGCAGTAATTTCATTTCCTTCACAGGAGGAAAGCTGTGTTTTTAACACGAGGTGTTACTTTTAGATTTCTCCTTCTTAGAACAACTTGAAAAACTAAACAACTTCCTTCATATGTTTTAAAACACAGGAAAGATAAAATAGCAGTAATTCTCACAAAAATCGTAGTATTAAGAAATAGATAACATCCACTTTAGATGTTTACTGATCTTTGAAATATTGCCTCTAAGATTGAATTGTAATAGCTTCAAAGTCTGGGTGAAGTCGGTGAGTAGAATTTGCACTCTAGAATGAGATAAAGTAGGCTGCCTACTAAAATCCCTTCTCCACACTGGGGATCCTCAGAGGGACTAAATGTAAGAGGAGAAATGACTAGGACACATGCATGCAATTACATGGTGTTATGGTCTGAATGTTGTATCCCCTCCAAATTCATATGATGAAATCCTAGCTTCCAGGGTAATGGTAGTTGGTGTGTGTGTGGGTGGGGGAGGGACTTTGGGAAGATATTAGGCCATGAAAATGGAGACCTCATGAATCTGAAAAATGCTCTTATAAAATAAGCTCCAGAGATAGTCAATTTTCTCCCATGTAAGTTTACAAGTGAAAAACAGCCATCTGGGATGCAGGCTTTCACCAGACAATGAAATTACTGGTACCTTGATCATGGTCTTCAGGACTGAAGAAATAAATTTCTACTGTTTAAATCCATCGAATCTATGTATTCTGTTACAGAAGCTCATACACACAAAGGTAAATTGACTAAGGTCATGATAAACCATTTCCATTCTGGAAATTAGAACTAAAAATCATGATACTTGAGAGAAGACAACTTCATCCCAGGCCTTACATTCCCTAACCAACTATTTAAAAAACACAATATCAGTAACACATTCAAACATAAATATAGGTAGGAGGAGAAGAGATGATTTAAATGAAATCTAGTTGATAAAATAAAGGGTAGCAACTGATCCAGGGGGCTCTAGAAGTTTTTGATAGGCTTTTAAAGAACTGTGCTCTCTCTGTCCAAAGCTACAATGACAAGATTTTGAGATGCTGCAAGAAAATAGATTGAGTAATATTTCATTGTGTACGTATACCACAATTTCTTTATCCATTCAGCTTTTGAGGTGCACCTAGGTTGGTTTCACAGTTTAGCTACTGTGAATTGAGCTGCTATAAACATTGATGTGGCTGCATCACTATAGTATGCTGATTTTAAGTCCTTTGGTTATAAACCAAGGAGTGAGATAACTTAATCAAATGGTGGTTCCATTCCAAGTTTTCCATACTGCTTTCAAGAGTGGGTGCACCGATTTGCAGTCCCATCAGCAGTGTATGAGTGTACCTTTATTCCCACATCCTCATCAACATTTCTTGATACTGCCATTCTGATTGGAATGAGATGGAATCTCAGTGTGGTTTTGATTTGTTATTTTTCTAATTGCTAGGGATGATGAACATTTTGTCATGTATTTGTTGATCGATTGTATTTCTTCTTCCGTGAAGTGCCTGTTCAGTCCTTTGCCAATTTTTTTAAATCTAGTTCTTTGGGTTTTTTGGTGTTAAGTTTTTTGAGTTCTTTATATATCCTGGAAATTAATACTGTATCTGAGGTGCATATAGTAAAGATTTTCTCCCGTTACGTAGACTTTCTTTACATTGTTGTTTCCTTTCCTGAGAAGAAGCTTTTTAGATTGATTCTATCCCATATATTGATTCTTGATTTTACTTATTGTACTGTAGAAATCTTGTTAAGGAAGTCAGTTCCTAAGCCTACATGGTGGAGATTTGTGCCTACTTTTTCTTCTATTAGGCACAGGGTATCTGTACTAGTGCCTAAGTCCTTGATCACCTTGAGTTAAATTTTGTGCAGGGTGAGAGATAGGGAATTAATTTCACTTTGCCACATATGGATTTCCAGTTTTCCCAGTATCATTTGTTGAAGAGGCTATAGTTTGTCATGTGTATGTTTTTGATGCCTTTGTCTAGTATAAGATAACTGTATTTGTGTGATTTTGTCTCTATGTCTTCTATTATGTACTATTGGTCTACGTTCTATTTTGGTGCCAATACCATGCCATTTTTGTTATTACTTGGCTTTGAAGAAGAAATAAATTATGGCATTTGCCAGGAAATGGATGGAACTGATGAATATCTTATTAATCCAAATAGGCTTAACATTCAGCCAAACAAAGGCATCAGATATGCAGATGCTAATTCACAATAAGAGAGGTGGGATAGGGAAGAATAGAGTTACTTTGGATTAGAAAGAGGAGAGTGAAGGGAGGGGAGGGGACATGAGGGTAGGAATGATAGAATGAAATCAGACATTATTACCCTATGTGCATATGTGATTACATGACCAATGTTACACTACATCATGTACAACCAGAAGAATGAGAAGTTATACTCATTTAGGCATTATGTGTCAAAATGCCTTCTACTGTCTTATATAACTACTTAGAACAATTTTTTTAAAAGTGACTAAAATAGCTTAAAGAAATAAAATTAATAAAGTGATATGATCACTTAGAAATAAGATTAGAATGAGAATTCTAATATTTAAAATAACCAAATCATAAGTGAAAAGATAAGTATGATGATTGATAAATAGTACAGAATGAAACTTGAATATTTCAATAGTTGGGAAATATATAGTATAACCTGAGATATATAGAAAATTAAAGGAAAATATAAAATAAAAACATTTAGAATCCAAAAACTAAGGTAATAAAGTGGTATTTGGAGAGATGAAAAATTTACCCCAACAACCTATGTCAATTTCAAAAATTCCTATAAATTGGGAAAAAGATACAGATAATATATTGTTATTTATATTCTTCTAGTTTAATCCATTTATGTATCTTTGTATTCATCTAGTCCTCTAAAAATTTCACAGAGATATAGTCAATATATAAAGAAAAAGTGAAATATTTTATAAATGTTTTTCTTCAGACATAAATTTACATACCACAAAATTCACTCAAAATGTACAGTACAGTAGTCTACAGAAAATTTGTTTAAAGGATTGGAAAATGTTCATTCCTTGCCACTATTGAATTCCAGTAAAATTTCATAAATATTGTGCTCTCTTTCTCCTAATTCCTGGAAGCCATTAATCTATTTTACTCTGGAATTTTCTATTCTTACTATTTCATATAAACAAAAGTCATACACTATTTGGCATTTTTTGTCTGTTTTTCTTTTTTTCACTCAGAAAAAAATACCCAAGTCTGTAGGGAGCCATCCTTATCTAGCAGAATCAGAGGAGGTTGAGCCTCATGACACAGAGGCCTGACTTCTTGGAACTAGCAGACATGGAGGTCTGTCCCAGATTCCCTGGGGTGTGTGGCACTGTGGTTGTGGTTCCCTCTCTGGTTCTGTGATAGGTTCCCTGAGCAAATTGGCTCCCCTGATTCCACCCCATCCTGTTAATCATAGAAGAAGCACCTCCTATTCTGACACTCTTTACCTGTGTGACTAAATAAAAGAGAGTTGGGCTACTCCATGTTGTTAGAGGCCAGAACTGGTATGGCTAGACCCTTCACACCCCTTCTCATTTAAAAAGAGTATTAACTCTTGTGTTTTTATTGTTTAGATAAGTTTATGGGTAATTGATTTATCTATAGCCAATACCATCCTCTGGCTGTTAACCTTTTTCTCATTCACGAGGGACATGGCTGAAAGACCCCCACACAAGTCCAGTCACCCTGGACTTATCTACAACTTATTTATTTCTTATCTTGAGTAATATTCTACTATATGCATCTATTACATCTGCTTACCCATTCATCAATTGATTAACATTTGAGCTATGGACATATGTACTTATTATGGGGTGGACAAATTTTCATTTTTCTTGGAAATATGTATTGGATTAATGTTGATATGCTTTATGATAACTCTGTATTTAACAGTTTGAGGACTTGCCAAGACTTTTCTAACATGGCTTTACTATTTCTCCACATTTCACCAGCACTTGTTATCTATCTTTATAGTCATTTCAGTGGGTTTGAAGTAGTATTCCAGTACTGTTTTGATTTGCATTTTGCTAATGAGTGATGCTACTAAGAATGTTTTATATACAACAGTCATTTTTATCTTTTTGAAAAAAAGGTCACATAATCCTTTGCCAATCTTTTAATTGAACCAATTAACTTTCTGTTAATGTTTTGAGTTCATTAGACATTCTGAATAATGGTCTCTCATAAATATGTTTGAAAATATTTTCTGACAATCGCTATGTTATCTTTACATTTTCCTGATGGTGTACTTTAAAGTATAAATATATTAATTTTCAGTACAATTTTATGTACCTTTTATTACTATGATGTTTTTAGATAAGAATTATATGCCCAATTCAATATCATGAAGATATGCTTATAGATTTTCTTCTAAATTTTTATACTTTTCTGCTTTTATAAATAGGTATTTGATCCATTTTATTGTAATTTTGTATGTGGTGTGAGGTAAGAATTCAACTTAATTTCTTTGAATGTGGAAATACAGCTATTATATTTTTATAAGATTTTGTGAATGTGATTTAATTATATTTACAAATTTTTATTTTATGTATACAGAAATGTTTATTTTTGGTGGACAGATCATGTATGAATCTGTAAGTGTGTGTATATTCCCTTGAATATTTTGTCATTTGTAAACAGTGATAGTTTCAATTTCTATTTCTAAGCAGAATGCTTTGCTTTTCCTTTTCTTGTCTAATTTGTCTAGCAAAAACATCTAGTATAATATTGTATAGTTTGGTTAAAAGCATGTGTTGTGTCCTTGTTCATGATATTTATGGGAAAACTTTCCTTCCATTATTATGAAGTATACTAGCTGATATTTAAGTTTTTGTAAACATTGCTTTCACAGGCATCCAAAAGGTTAAGAAAAGGATAAAATATTTGATGTGCAAAATAAGAAATGCAGCTAACTTTTCATAAAAAACAATGGAAACTATAAAAAAGCATATCTTCAAATTATCTCAATACAATCACTTCAAGTTGGAATTCTATTCTAGTTCCACATACATTCCCTATTTCATAGAAAATATCCTTCAAAAATAAACATGAATTAAATATGTTCTCTGGATTCATAACAAGCAGATATGCTGTAAGGAAAACTTACAACATGTTCTTTTTACAAAGTAGAGATAATCTTGGATAAATGTGTGAGAATGTGCTAAGAAGTAAACAAATAGAAAATTATAAATATTGGTAAAGCTAAGTGAAGGAATATAATAATAATTATTTGTAAGATATAAATATACATAAAATTAATATTTACCAAAATAAATCATCATTAAATCAGGTGTTAGGTAAATGGGCTTAAGGTTTAATTTTCCTTTCTTTAGCTATGGTAAGGGAGAAAAAGTTCCAATTAATGTTAGAATTTATATGTCAAGTATTTATGTTGTATGGTATAGTTATATAACTAGGATAGTTGTCATTATGGATTAAGCTGTGTCCCCAAAAAATGATATGTTCAAATCCAAAACCATTGTACCTTAGACTTTGGCTTTATTTGGAAATAGAATTTTAATAAAATTAATCAAGTTAAAATTAGGTCATTATTGATGGGTCCTAATACAAATGCCTTTTGTCATAAAAGGAAGAAATTCAGATTCACACACAAATACACACACAGAGACAAGGAGAATATTATGTGAGGATTGAGACAAGTTTTGGTGATGCATCTACAAGCCAAGGAATGGCAAAGATTGCCAGGAAACCACCAAAAACTGTGAGTCATGAAATGGATCCTCTCTCATAGCACTCAGAAGTTTCCAACCTTGCTTGCATTCTTACATCAAACTGCTAGCTTCCAGAACCATCTGTAGTAAAGATACACAATTTATGTTGCTACATTATAGCAATTTAATACCAATTTAGTAAAATAAATGTACCTTAAAAACAATAAATATTTACTAAAAGAATTTTTAAATTTTATATTTATATTATATAATTTTAGTAAAATTTTTAAAATCTTTCCATGGGGAGACAGAGAGAATATGAAAGCAATACTTCATAAAATAGTAAGAAGTCAAGAGAGTAGGAAAAAGACAAGAAAAAATGGAAGGCAGCAAATAAAAATTGAATACTAGTAAAAAGAGAAGTTGGCAAAAGAAAAAGTATAATTGTAGAATTCATCATTCTTCTCTCAGTAATCAATAGACCAAGCACAGAATCAGCAAGAATATAGCAGGCCTATACAAAATAATCAACATGCTTTGACCTAATTTAATGTATGTGACTTGTATATTCTTTTCAAGTGCGTGTGAAATAGTCACCAAAGGGCACCACATGCTGCATCATAGAATAAACAGCATATTTTAGTGATTGAAATCCTGCAAAATATAGTACTTATAAATATAGATTGTGTACTCTTTCCTTAGAATCTTTTTTTAAACAAGTCACAGTTTAAAGATTTCAGCTAATACTGTAATACTTCTACTTTCCTTGGTGATTTGTTCCTACAGGATTAAGCTAGAATCAGGAGTGTCTTAGTCAAACAAAATACCTGACACAAACAACTCAGAAAGAGAAAGGTTTATTTTGGTTCACAATTTCAGAGATCTCAGTTCCTAGTCAGTTAGCTCCATTACTCTAGGCCTGTGATGAGGCAGAAGATCATGGTGGAAGGTCAGAGTGGAAGAACATTGTTCAGCTCATGGCTCCTTTCAGAAGTTGAGAAAGAGAAAGAGAGAGATGAAAGGACTAGGAACAAAATAGAGTCCCCAGTAAGCTAGTTCCTCCAACCATGCCTTACCTACCTAGAGTTTTCACCAGCTCCCAATAGATGATTCAAGTTATTAATCCATCAAATGGATTAACCCACTTTTGAAATTGGCAATTTCCTGATCCATTCATATCCTAGAAGCCCCAGCTCTGGACATTGCACAGTGGAGACCAACCTTTCAACTTGTGAGTTTTTGGAAAACATTCCAGTTCCAAACCATAATAAGAAAGGACTTCTGTCTGCAACCTGAGGAATGTAGACTGGCTTCATTTAGGCTTGGGAATGCTTGCAATAAGGGTCCAGTGAAATTTTCTGCCCAATGCCAGACAATAGCCACTTGAATCTTTGAGGGCCATGCTGGGTCTGCCACAGCTACTCAACCTTCCCTTTATAGTGCAAAAGTAGCCATAGACAATACATAAACTAATGAACATGGCTGGGTTCAAAAATGATTTATCAAACCTGACGTTTGAATTTTTATTCCTCTCATATGTCAGAAATGTTTTCTACTTTTTTTCTTCAAACATTTAGAAATGTAAAAGTTATTCTTAGCTCACGGACAGTATAATAACTGGGATCAGGTGAACTTTGGCCCATGTGCTAGTTTTTGCCTATCTGTACTTTAAATACCTGATGGAGAATATTCTGTCAATACCTCTTAGAACAAACTGCCTTTTACCTGTCCTCCTTAAAAGTTAACAAAGAGGCCTGGCACGATAGTGCATGCCTGTAATCCCAGTGGCTCCAGAGGCTGACTTAGGAGGATGGTGAGTTCAAAGCCAACCTCAGCAACAGGGAGATGCTAAGCAACTCAGCGAGATCCTGTCTCTAAATAAAATATGAAATAGCACTGGAGATGTGACTCAGTGGTTGAGTGCCCCTGAGTTCAATCCCTGATGCCCAAAAAGAAAACAAACAAAAATGTTAACAAAGATAGTTCCAATTTTAGAATGATAAAATAGTAAAATTGAATTTGAGCATTTTTTTTTACATTAAAAACATGGTTAATTTTAATTCAGTGTTCGGTTCCATTCTGGAATTTAATATTGTGGAAAGAACGGTAACTCAACTTTAGCGTCATTTTACAGAAACACATATATAATATGAACATTTTCTTAAAGTCTACAAATGATTTACCTTGATTCAAAATAATAGAAATTCTGATCTGTTATGAAATAAACTTTAAAATTCATAGGAGAGAATAAAAACAGAAAGATGTGGTAAAAACAAGCTAAATATAAACACTTGAAATAGCACTCAAATAATGGAAGACCCAAGAGGTACAAAAGGCGATCTAGAAAATCAGATTTGAGATATGGCAATGAGAACTTGGGAACCAGTAATAATTTTTACAGTGACATATACTCCTGACCCCTAAATTTTAACAATTTATTACTAAAGGGATTAGACTGCTCACAACATAAATATGTTTTGGAAAAACTAGAGAGCATAAGGAATGAAATAAAATATTTGTTTGGTTGGAAACACACACATACAACACACACACACACACACACACACGCACACACACGTACACACAAAGACCACATTGCAATAAAGAGAGAAGGGATATAAGAGTTTCAGTGCATAAGGCAAGAATGACAGATTGTCTTTAAAATAAAACATTTCCAGGTGCTTGCTTGCCATCAGGATGAGATACCTTATTTGAATTTTAGTCTCAGAGAACAGAGCACCTAAGTACAGATGTGAAAACTCCAATAAAAATGATCCCTTACCACTTCTTGACAGTAGAACTAAGGAATGAAAATATAAAGTATTCATGTGGTCCTCATGAAGTAATCATAAAGCGGTAGTCTGAATTAGTTAACTGAAGAAGGAATCTTGAACCACTAGATCCTCATCTTTTGGGTAATATATTATGCAACTCCAACATTGAAATATTGGAAGAGATCTACAATCACAGGCTGAAACTGATGACTGAATCCAATTGACAATTGTGTTTTCAATGGAAAACTAAATACATGAACTGTTTATTACAAGGGATTTTCCTCTACATCATTTACATCCCCAATTTTTCTTGTATTTTAATCTCAAGAAAATAACATGATTATAATTTATCTGCATTGAGATTTGTTGCTTTCAAAAACTGTCCCATGGTTTAGCTAATTTGCCCCATTTATTCTAAGAATTAGAAAGCACTGGTATTATCTTCTTTATTTATAGATGAAAATATTGAAATGCTAAAGATTTAAAGATTACATGTTGTGGTCAAACACAGTAACTGACCAAGCTTTTTGGAGTCTCAAGTTCATGTTCTTTCCATTATAAAACATTGTTTCCTTCTTTGGTTTTGTGTTCCTTGCAATGGTTTGCTTGTATGAGATGTTTAACAGTTGACCATGAATGATGTCTAATATTTGTAGAGTACTTTGCTGTTTAACAAAGCTTTTGCATGTGTTAGATCACTCAAGCATAACACAGATCATTATAGTAGGCCAGGTTACTTCAATTTATACATAGGTCATCTGGATTTTAGAATGTAACTTAATATTTTGGCAAGCACATTCCAACATAAATGGAATGTGTTTCTATTTTAAACTTTCCATCAGTCCATATTTCTCAGAAGATGCTTTCATTAATTTGTTTGTGAATGTGTGAGCTCTGTGTTTTTTTTTCTTTTTTTCTTTTTCTTTTTTTATTTATTTTTTTAAATTTATTTTTATTGTAAACAAATGGGATACATTTTGTTTCTGTTTGTACATGGAGTAACAGCATACCATTTGCGTAATCCTACATTTACATAGGTTAATGATGGTTTGATTCATTCTGTTATTTTTTCCTTCCCCCCCAAAACTCCCACCCCTCTTTTCTCTATATACAGTCCCTCCTTCCTCCATTCTTGCCCCCCCTCCTACCCCTGACTATGTGTCATCATCTGCTTATCAGCAAGATCATTCGTCCTTTGGTTTTTTGAGATTGGCTTATCTCACTTAGCATGATATTCTCCAATTTCATCCATTTGCCCGCAAATGTCATAATTTTATTATTCTTTATAGCTGAGTAATATTCCATTGTATATATATATATATACCACAGTTTCTTTATCCATTCATCAATTAAAGGACACCTAGGTTGGTTCCACAATCTAGCTATTGTGAATTGAGCATCTATAAACATTGATGTGGCTGTATCTCTGTAGTATGCTGATTTTAAGTCCTTTGGGTATAGGCCAAGGAGTGGGATAGCTGGGTCAAATGGTGGTTCCCTTCCAAGTTTTCTATGGAATCTCCACACTGCTTTCCAGAGTGGCTGCACTAATTTGCAACCCCACCAGCAATGTATGAGTGTACCTTTTTTCCCACATCCTCTCCAACACCTGTTGTTGCTTGTATTCTTGATAATTGCCATTCTAATTGGGGTGAGATGGAATCTTAGTGTAGTTTTGATTTGCATTTCTCTTATTACTAGAGATGGTGAACATTTTTCATGTTTATTGATTGCTTATAGATCTTTTGCTGTGAAGCATCTGTTCACATCCTTAGCCCATTTGTTGATTCAGTTATTTGTATTCTTCCTGTAGAGTTTTTTGAGTTCTTTATATATTCTGGAAATTAGTGTTCTATCTGAAGTATGTTTGGCAAAGATTTTCTCCCACTCTGTAGGCTCTCTCTTCCCATTGCTGATAGTTTCCTTTGCTGAGAGAAAGCTATTTAGTTTGAATCTATCCCAGTTATTGATTTTTGCTTTTATTTCTTGTGCTGTGGGAGTCCTGTTAAGGAAGTCTGATCCTAAGCCAACAAGTTGAAGATTTGAGCCTACGTTTTCTTCTATAAGATGCAGACTCTCTGGTCTGATTTCAAGGTCCTTGATCCATTTTGAGTTGATTTTTGTGCAGAGTGAGAGATAGGGGTTTAATTTCATTCTGTTGCATTATGGATTTCCAGTTTTCCCAGCACCATTTGTTGAAGAGGCTATCTTTTCTCCATTGCATATTTTTGGCACCTTTGTCTAATTTTAGAAAATTGTATTTATTTGGGTTTGTGTCTGTGTTCTCTATTCTGTACCATTGATCTACCTGTCTATTTTGGTGCCAATACCATGCTGTTTTTGTTACTATTGATTTGTAGTATAGTTGAAGTTCTGGTATTCCGATACCCCCTGTTTCATTCTTCCTGCTAAGGATTGCTTTAGCTATTCTGGGTTTCTTATTCTTCCAGATGAATTTCATAATTGCTTGCTCTATTTCTGTAAGGTACATCATTGGGATTTTAATTGGAATTGCATTGAATCTGTATAGCACTTTTGGTAGTATGGCCATTTTGACAATATTAATTCTGCCTATCCAAGAACAAGGGAGAGCTTTCCACCTTCTAAGGTCTTCCTCAATTTCTTTCTTCAATGTTTTATAGTTTTCATTGTAGAGATCTTTTACCTCTTTGGTTAGATTGATTCCCAAGTATTGCAATGAGTTCTTTGAAGGTCTTGTAGAACTCGGCTGAGAATCCATCTGGTCCTGGGCTTTTCTTGGATGGTAGGTTTTTAATGGATTTTCTATTTCATTGCTTGATATTGATCTGTTTAAATTGTGTGTGTCCTCCTGGTTCAGTTTGGGAGGAGCATATGTCTCTAGAAATTTGTCAATGTCTTCGGTAGTTTCTATTTTGTTGGAACACAGATTTTCAAAGTAGCTTCTCATTATGTTGTGTATCTCAGTGGTGTCTGTCGTGATATTTCCTTTTTCATCACGGATTTTAGTAATTTGAGTTTTCTCTCTTCTTCTCTTTGTTAGTGTGGCTAAGGGATTGTCTATATTGTTTACTTTTTCAAAGAACCAACTTTCTGCTTTGTCAATTTTTCCAATTGTTTCTTTTGTTTCAATTTCATTGATTTCAGCTCTGCTTTTAATTATTTCCTGTCTTCTACTACTTCTACTGTTATTCTGTTCTTCTTTTTCTAGGACTTTGAGCTGGCTGTAACGTAAGGTCAATTTAATTCTTTTCTGGAATGCACTCCATTCAATGAATTTTCCTCTTAGTACCGCTTTCATAGTGTCCCAGAGATTTTGATACGTTGTATGGTTGTTCTCATTGACCTCTAAGAATTTTTTTTACCTCCTCCCTGATGTTTTCTGTTATCCATGTTTCATTCAATAGCATATTATTTAGTCTCCAGGTGCTGGAGTAATTTCTGTTTTTTATTTTGTCATTGATTTCTAATCTCAGTCCATTATGATCTGATAGAACACAAGGCAGTATCTCTATTTTTTTGCATTTCCTAAGGGCTGCTTTGTGGCATAATATATGGTCTATTTTCAAGAAAGTTCCATGTGCTGCTGAGAAGAAAGTGAATCCGCTAATTGATGGATGGAATATTCTATATATGTCTATTAAGAGTAGGTTATTGATTGTGTTATTGAGTTCTATAGTTTCTTTGGTTGGTTTTTTTTGGAAGATCTATCTAGTGGTGACAGTGGTGCATTAAAGTCACCCAGAATTATTGTGTTGTGGTCTATTTGATTCCTGAAATTGAGAAGGATTTGTTTGATGTACAAGGATGCACCATTGTTTGGGGCATAAATATTTACTATCATTATGTCTTCCTGATTTATGGTTCCCTTAAGCAGTATGAAATGTCCTTTTTTATCCCTTCTGATTAACTTTGGCTTGAAGTCCACTTTATCTGATATAATGATGGAAACCCCCACTTTTTTACTGAGTCCATGTGTGTGGTAGATTTTTTCTTATCCTTTCACCTTTAGTCTGTGGATGTCTTTTTCTATGAGATGAATCTCTTGCAGGCAGCATATTGTTGGGTCTTTCTTTTTAATCCATTCTGCCAGTCTATGTCTTTTGATTGATGAGTTTAGGCCATTAACGTTCAAGGTTATTTTTGAGATATGATTTGTATTCCCAGTCATTTGGGCTTATTTTTGGTTTTTAAGTTGGCTCAGTTTCTTCTTTGAGTGGTTTTTCTCTAAGGTAGTTCCTTCTTTTGCTGACCTACATTGTTGTTTTTCATTTCCTCCTTATGGAATATTTTGTTGAGAACATTCTGTAGTGCAGGCTTTCTATTTGTAAATTCTTTTAACTTTTGTTTATTGTGGAAGGATTTTATTCCACATTCAAATCTGAAGGTTAGTTTTGCTGGGTATAGGTCTCTTGTTTGGCAACCATGTTCTTTCAGAACTTGAAATATGTTGGTTCAGGCCCTTGTAGCTTTTAGAGTCTGGATTGAGAAGTCTGCTGCTATCCATGTTGGTTTCCCCCTATATGTAATCTGATGCTTTTCTCTCACGGCCTTCAAAATCCTATCTTTATTTTGAATGTTAGGCATTTTCATTATAATGTGCCTTGGTGTGGATCTGTTGTGATTTTGTGCATTTGGTGTTCTGTAAGCCTCTTGTATTTGATTTTCCATTTCATTCTTCAGGTTTGGGAAATTTTCTGATATTATTTTGTTGAATAGGTTGTTCATTCCTTTGGTTTGTACCTCTGTGCCTTCCTCAATCCCAATAATTCTTAAATTTGGTCTTTTCATGATGCCCCATAGTTCTTGGAGTTTCTGTTCATGATTTCTTACCATCTTCTCTGTTTGGGCAACTTTATTTTCAAGATTCAATATTTTGTCTTCATTGTCTGAGGTTCTGTCTTCCAAGTGGTCTAGTCTTTTGGTGATGCTTTCCATTGAGTTTTTTAGTTGGTTTATTGTCTCCTTCATTTAAAGGATTTCTGTTTTTTTTTTTTTTTTTTTTTTTTTTTTTTTTTGAGAATCTCTATCTCTTTGTTGAAATGATCTTTTGCTTCCTGCAGGTGCTCTTTCAGCTTATTGGTATTATCATTCATTGCCTGCATTTGCTCTCTTATCTCACCCTTTCCTTTGCAAATCATCTTAATCATGTGTAATCTGAAGTCCTTTTCTGACATTTATTCTACTATACTGTCATTGGATTCTATTATTATAGAATCTAGATTTGTTTGGATCATTTTCTTCCCTTGTTTTTTCATGTTGTTCATGTATCTTCCCCTCTAGCAGTGCAGATTTGGGGTATTGCAGATTTGCTCCTATAGGCTTATAGTGACCCTATAGGTTTCCAAAACCTTTTCTGACAATGAGCTTCAAGTCTCCAGCAGGCATCTCAGGGTTGGATTTGCCCCACCTAAAGATCAGAGGTACGGCTTTCAGGATTATCCAAGATGGCCACTCTGGCTTCCAAATGTGTTGGCAAATGGGGAGCTGTAGTTCAGGGTGTGGACATGGTCAGCTGGAGGTCCCAGAGGCGGGGTACAGTTGGTCAGGCAGGGGTCCTGGAGGTTGGGTCTGTTTGGTGTGGTTGCGGGATTCTGGAGGCCAGGTACAATGAGTCCATCTGGGGTCCTAGTAATAGGGCGCAGTCAGTTGGTCTGGATGTCCTGGTGGCAGGGAGCAGTCAGTCGATGTGAGAGCCCCAGAGGCAGGGAGTGATTGGTCGTGCTTAGGGATCCTGGAGATGGGGCTCAGTCAGTCTGGCCAGGGATCCTATGGGGCCTGGCTGTTGTCTCAAAATGGCAGCAGCCACGTGTAATCAAACCTGCAGTTACTGTAACAGTGAACTTCCAGGCAACAGCAGGCAGCTGGTGCTCCACTGGCGGTCGGCGATCAGTTTGCTGACTGTTGTCGAGATCGGGAGGTGAACCTCATGTGTTGGGTGATGGATAGGTGTAAGGCAGGCGATGGACAGGAGAGAGGCAGGCAAATGGTGGATGATAGGTGCCTGACAGTGCGCAATCTGCACTCAGAAAAAGGTGTCGATATGCTGGCAGATTGCAGGTGATCACAGCAGACAAATGGGGTAAGCAGGAGGATATCAATAAGCAGCAAAAACTGCCTCACCAAGAAATAGATATCCTCTGCTTGAAACCGGAGTTACGAAGTGACGTGGAACACAGCCTCCCTCTAGTCCACCATCTTGGATAGCTCTGTGTTTTTGAAAATGATTTCATATGCATTATATCAGCATCATAGCATCCTCAGAGATAAAGTAGCATCTTGAAGAGAAAACCTTTTAGTATTGGTAATAGAGAACCCCTTAATTCAAATTTTGCATCTTTCCCTTTTCCTTTTTTCTTTCCTTTAGGAATTTCTTATTGAATATTGGCAATATATCAAAAATAATTCTGTGAATGCAAAAGTGTAAATACAACATTGACAATTTTGTAAATACAATTGAAATAAATGGACAGGGTTAAAAATATACGTAATTTTTCAAAACAGTGAGTGTCATACTCCAAGACAGGACAATGCACTTGCTATAAGAGTCCCATAGAAGTCATACAAAAGAGGTGGTGGACTTCAGGGAAATCTTTCTTACGTGAATGATATTTGAGTTGAATATAAAAGATGAATAATAATAATACCATAGAGAAAGAAACATAACAACAAAATAAAAGTGAAGGATATATTTAGAAAATAAAATATTTTCAATCTTATATCAACAAGTGGTTTGGGGAATAATGAGAGATGTTCAAAAGCTTAAGCAGTAGTTAACTGCTTATTCCTTACTGAAACTAAAGGAAAATAGTCCCTCAGAATTGGATCCATTTTGAGTTGAGTCTTATGCAAGGTGAGATATAAGGATGTAGTCTCATTTTTCTACATATAAATAACCAGTTTGTTCAGCACCATTACTTACAAGGCTATCTTCTCCAATATTTCTTGGTACCTTGATTGAGGATTAGATGACTATACCTATGAGGGTTTTTCTCTGTTTTTTCTGTTCAGCACCATTAGTCTCTCTGATTTTTGCCAGTACCATGCAGTTTTTTAAATTATACTTCTACAGTATAATTTGAAGTCAGGTATTCTGATACCTCCAGCATTGCTTTTTTGGCTTAGAGTTGCTTTGGGATCATCTACTTCCTTAAATATGTGGAAGCTAAAGATAAAAACGAAAAAGAAACATGGGGGAGAGGATCTCATGAAAGCAAACTGAAGATTAGTGGAGGGAAGAGTCTGAGCAGGGGAAGGGAGCAGTGAACAAAAAGGGGAATTACTGGGGAATTATATTGGCCTATTATAATGAATCTCATAATTATGTGTAATTATAATGCACTAACTAAAAGTATGGTAATAAAAATATACTATTAAAATTTTAGATAATAAAGATTATGAAATGTGCACTGAAATGTATGCCAAATCATAAAGAGATCTTAAAGATAAGATACATATAATTTTTTTTTTAAATTGCCCAGTAAAGAAGTTACATTAGGGAAGATTGGGGCAGGGAGATAAGATAGAGTAACTGAGATGAGAAATTATGAGTCTTCAAATGATGGCAATTAGGAAATGACCTACAAAACAGCTTAACTTGGGGGAAAATATGAGAAATAAAGAGAAATTTGTCTTCAAATTTATATTTCTACTCCTGAAGATATAGTATATAAATATATAAATCTTAATCTTAAGCATATCAGATAGTTTTGGGGATATAACTTTAATTTAATACATATGAGTTTATGAGTTGAAATCAAGGAGAATAAAGAATATATCCACATGTTTATTTAATATGGGCAGTAGAGGACTGAGTAAAGAGCCTGAAAAGTATTGACAGATAGGGTGTCACAGACATCTACAAAGGATATTGAGAAGAAATGACCAAGAACTAGTGTCACTGAATCTAATGTGGTGGTGGTTGATGACACCAAACTGCTAAAAGTGAAAAATGCAGTGGTGGCACAAATACAGAAAGTAGTGGAAGATATTCTAGACTCATCACTGTCACTCTGTCACTCATTTCCCATCTCCGATCAATCAAATGCAAATCAACATTTTTGGCACTGCTTCTTCTCGTTTCCAACTGTTTGTTTCAAGATTGTGAAGTAAAGACATTCATATCCTTCCCTTCTCTGTCCCCAACTCTCATTTCTAATTGTTTCAAATTTTAAGACAGTGAGAAAAGACATTTATATCCCTTCTCCAAAAGTATAAGGATGAGGAAGACACTGTCTTTGGCAAAGCTAGAACATCTGCAATACCATAGTGTAACACCGAGCAAAGTGATCAGTGAGCAGATGGAGGGGTAATTAAGTGAATTATCAGAGCTAAGAGAGGTCAAAATCAAGGGCCTACAGAAGCAAATACCAAGGAAAAGTATATTTTCCTGGAAAAACTCTAGGAAGATTTCATAGTCAGTAGGGTTTACAAGAGAATGCAAACAAGAGTTAGTTTTAAAGGATATTCAAAAATTACTATCCATGGACCACCTGACTTCCTTCAGTCAAAAGAATGTCCCTTTCTCACTCATAAAAGACAAGAGGTACAGGAATTAATCCAAAATGCCACTGGCCTATTAAATGCAAACACAAAGAGAGGAAACATTAGGTTGTATGACATAGTGAGAGCTGTTTCCCTGTTTCCATGTCTAGAATGTCCTCAGCCAGCTCATTTGATGATGTCATCTAGAGACACTGGAAAATTTCACAAAAAGGCCTAAAGATTTGGACTGTAGACAAAAAGGAATAAACAAATTTAAAAAAAAAAAAAACTCTAGATTTATTTCTCAAAATGATTTTATATTTTGAATTGCATGTTAATGCACAATGTTTCATGCATTTATTCTAATACAGACTGGCTTAGGAAATAAATGCAAGTTTTCATTTAGATAAAGTATCACTTCTAATAATTTATTATGCTGTCAATACTGATACCTTCTCCTGTTTCTAAAACGTAGTGAAACTTTGTTTATAACAAATATATTTTTACATGGATTTCTGTGACTGTACGTAATAATTTATCATAATGTCATATAACTAGGCGAAGGTCTTGAGATAATAATAGTGACAATCATAGGTACAGAAATGCATAATCTTAGAGATAATAAAATGTTATGAACTTGGTTTCAGATGATAAATAAAATTAAAATATTCAATAATTAATTAACATTTATTATAATATTTAAGTAAAGGTACAGTAAGTTTCTGGTTATTAGATTATTCCAATACTGGGCATAGACTACAAACTTCCAGGGACCTATTGGTTAAGCTATCTCTTACCAAGGTTTTTATAACTCATTATAGAAAATATTTCAAAAATATTTGAATAAGGGCTGATAGAGAAATATTAAGAAATTGATGTTCTATAGGAGTAAATGAAGTCAAAGCATTTTAAATGAAGAGTAGCTGAATGACAATGTCAGGATGAGAAGAATGATTTAGTCAAATAACTTCATGTAGGAATTTGTTTTAGAGGTAGAGTAATTGTAAATAAAAAAAAAATCATGCATTTCAGAAAATGCTTCTAAAATCCATTTAATCTCCAAACTTCTTTTTGGAAAGAAATAAGTCAGGAAAAAATTCTACAGATCCATTTGGCATGCTCAGTAATGGCAATTGCTTCAGTGTTTTATTTGGTGAAACCTCCTGTTCGATGTCAAATTTGAAAGATTGAAAAGGAAATAATGGTACATGTTGGGTGGTGAAACTGTTGGTGTGGGCATGACAGCCCTGCCTTTGTCTTCTTTTCGTCTAATTCCATTAGAATCAGTCACCAACATGTCAGGGTAGTTGCTTTGATGAAAGAGTTATGTTAAGGCTTAATCTAGATAAAGTGTAGGCAATTCTGAACTGTCAGTGGAAGCACTGATAGAAAGTGACCTAAAATAAAGACACCTCTTCTCTACAAAACATGCTATTTTCCTGTAATTCTCAAGATGCAAAATGATTTTAAATTCTTCAGTCCATGTTCATATGGATAACAACTTACATACTTAGAAAATCTAGTGCACCTGTGCTCTACTCTCTACATTTCATACAATACAAGCGCATTTTGATTTATAAACCCACTTGTCAAATAACTCATGGCTCCTTCACTTTCCTTGTCTTAAAATAATATTAAAACTAACATTGTGCCTTTTGTTACTGTAACCTTTTTAATTCCTTACAACTATGAATTTGGGTTGGGCAGCTTGTCTCATTTAAATGTGAAAAGAAATCACCTAGAAAATTACTATTTTACTGACCAGTAGAATTATATATCATGACTACAGATCTGAAACTGTGAAGTCCATTTTTAATATTTCAATTGGATAAAATAATCTGCTCTAGTTATCTGGCACTGGGTATGCTAATGAATATAATTAAATAGCACTTAGTCAAGGGACTACTCAAAGATTATTAAAACTACTCCTCCTCTTCTCATTCCTACTTTCCATGTGGCTATTAGAGTTTAAAAGAGATATTTTAATAATCTTCCAATAACAGAAACAATAGAGGGAATCTTTAAAATTATTAAACACATCATTAAAAATACTCTTTATTTAATTTATCATTATAGTTTCAATGTAGAAATTTCTTCACAGATGATTTGGTTTTAGCAGTAATAGCCAATCATTTAATTGTAGAAGATAAAACTATTAGGATATATTTTCTTAGCTTTTCTATTTCACTATATCATTCCTTCTTTCCTCTCACTTTCATTTTTTCTTTTTACCTTTACTTATTTCTCTCTTTTAAAATATTTGGCAGTAGTTATTCTTTACTTAAGGCATTTTTTTCTATCACCTTTGCTTACATGATTTTTTTAAATGTGTTTGTAAAAATAAAGTGCTTGTAGATTAATGACAATAATAAATTATTCATATACTCATAAAAGTAATATGTTTATTCAGATGTATGTTTACAGGAGTTTGCACTGTCAGGTTTGAAAAAATATATGAAATAAATGCTGTTTCCCATGAGTTCATAATATTGTAAAGAAATTAGGACATACAAATGAATAGGTACATCCAAAGGTGCTATGTAGACACTAGCTGAGTGGACAGAGTGCAGTTAACATCAACAAAGGATATTTCTTTATGCAATCATTTATGATAAACTAGCTGCAAAATAAATGGATGTACTTATAAAGGACTCAGATGATAATAATTGTTTTAAAATAATATAGGGGTCATTTGTGTGGTAAAGGAAAGTCCACAATAATCCCATCATTTTAACAGTCATAATTAAAAAATCGGAGCACAACAGGTCACATTGCTGACACTTTTGACAATTTTATGTGAATGTTCTGTGCTCTAAACATCCAGAAAGATGCTTTTCCATAAGTGTATCAAATTTTATACAAAAATTAAATGATGATTATCCTTGCTGTTCTGCAGTATACATATAACAAGTGCTTAAATAAGTCCAAAATTAGAAATCAAAATAACACTATTGATTTTTAAAAAGCATGATAGTATTGAGCATAGCTTTTACAAAGAAAATAACTTTTCTTTAGAATGGAGAGAAAAAATTAACTATCTTTCAGTAGTCATTGTAGTTACAGTTAAAGATAGTTAAAAAGAAAACAAACTTATATGGTATTTGAAGCATTACATTTATAACTTATTGCTGGATAACAACATTATCTCATGTTTAAAAACAACGCAACTATATTGTCTCACATTTGTATGGGTAGTGAGTCCAGGCACAGCTCAATAGAGTTTTCTACTTATTTCTTACTGGGATCAAATTTTGACGGGAATTCTTGGGACATTTGAGGTAAAAGTTTTCTTACCTTGCTGGCAGCATTCAGTTTCTTGCAGGCTGACACACTGAGGACGTCAGTTGTTTGCTGGTTGTTGCCTGAATGTCCCCTTAGCTCCTTGCAGCATGGCTGTCTCCATACAGTCAGATATGGCAGCTCTTATCTTCAAAGCATGCAGAGAAGAGTCATTTAGCAAGATGAGTGTTACAATCCTAGGTAACTTAATTATATCCACATAATAGTGTGTATCTTTTTATCTTTGCTACATTCTGTTTGTTAAAAATCATTAGATGGTCCTCTGCACATTCAAGATGAGAGATTTCAGAAGAGAGGGAACACCAAGAAGCAGGGATCATGGAGACCATATTTGAGTTTGCTCAACACCAATTAATATTAATTAGTTATGACAAAAATAAAGGCAAAAATGACATAAATTTCCTATGAATACTACATCTATAAATCATATTAATTTCAGAAATAGCAAGTGCTACCACATTAGTTCTGCTAATTGATGGATTTACCATTAGTATACTATAGAATTGCTCAAGAATGATCATTAAGTATCTCTAGCATGAGAAAATATATATGTTGTAGTAGTAACATTTACTGGGAGACTTACAGTGTCTAGAACTAAGTTACATAATCTACAGTTTAGTAACTATGACATGTAATTGATTAAATAGTACAAGAGGTGGTTTAAAATAGTTTATAAAAATATTCCACTTCTAAATTGATAGTTATCAATCTTAAAGGATTTTACAGTGAAGTAAAGTTACTAATTATTAATAGTCTCATTTTCTCCTATAATATCCTTGTCAATAAATGACAAATATAGGAAAAAATGAAGAGGAGGAACATCAGAGAAAGAAGATGAGGAGAAGGATCATTCAAAGTAGCAACATAGTTTTTCTTTCATTCACTTTGCTTTGGCTTATTTTACTTTTTGCTTTTTAATTTTTCTTATTTGTTCTGATTATTTATACATGAGAGTAGAATGCATTTTGACTCATCATATGTAAATGGTTTCTAACTTATCATTCATCTGGTTGTACATAACATAGAGTTACACAGGTCAAGTAATCGTATATGCACATAGGGTAATAATGCTTGATTCATTATACTATCCTTCCTATCCCATTCATCCTAACTTCCCTTTACTCCCCACTATCTAGTCTAAAATACCTCTATTCTTCTACTCCCACTTATTGTGAATTAGCATCCACATATCACAGAAAATATTCAGCTTTTAGTTCTTTGGGATTGACCTATTCTGCTTAGCTAATAGTCTCCAGTTCCATTCATTTTCTGACAAATGCCATAATTTCATTCTTCTTTAAGGCTGAGTAATATTCCATTGTGTATATATACCACAATTTCTTTATCCATTTATTAAGATGTACCTAGGTTGGTTCCATACTTTAGATACTGCGAATTGAGCTGCTGTAAATATTGATATGACTAAGTGACTGTATTATGCTGAGTTTAAGTCCTTTGGGTATTTGCAGAGAAATGTGATAACTGGGTTAAATGGTGGTTCCATTCCAAGTGTTCTGAGGAATCTCCATACTGCTATCCATAGTGGTTGCACCAATTTGCAATCTCACTAGTAAAGTATGAGTGTACCTTTTCCCCCGCATCCTCACTCAGCATTTATTGTTGTTTGTATTCTTGACTGCCATTCTGACTGGAGTAGGATGGAATCTCAGTGTGGTTTTGATTTGCATTTCTGTAACTACTAGATATATTTTTTGGTAGATCGTATTTCTTCTTCTTCTGTAAAATGTCTGTTCAGTTCCTTTGACAATTTATTTATTTACTTATCTGTTCTTCGGTGTAAGTTTTTGAGTCCTTTATATATCCTTGAGTTTAATGCTCTATCTGAGGTTTGTGTGGAAAATATTTTTTCCCATTACGTAGGCACTCTCATCATATTCTTGATTGTTTCTTTTGCTGTGAAAAAGTTTTTTAGCTTGATAAAATCCCATTTATTGATTTGTGATTTTACTTCTTAAGCTTTAGGTATCTTATTGAGGAATTTGTTTTCTAAACTAACATGATGGAGATTTGGGACTACTTTTTCTTCAAGTAGGTACAGGTTCTCTGTTCTAATGCTTAGGTTCTTGATCCACTTTGAGTTGGGTTTTGTGCCATGTGAGAGATAGGAATTTCATTTCATTTTATTTTGTATGGATTTCCAGTTTTCCCAGCACCATTTTTTGGAGAGGCTATCTTTTCCCCAGTATATTTTTTGGCACCTTTGTCTAGTATGAGATAACTGTATTCATGTGGTTTTGTCTCTGTGTCTTCTATTCTATACCATTGGTCTATGTATCTGCTTTGGTGCCAATACCATGCCATTTTTTGTTACTATAACTCTGGTATAAATCAAGGTTTGGTATTGTGATGCTTCTTGCTTCACTTTTCTTTCTAAGGATTGTTTTGACTATTTTGGGACTCATTTTTCTAAACGAATTTCATGAATGCTTTTTCTATTTCTATGAAGAATGTCATGGAGACCTTAATAGGAATTGCATTCAATCTGTATAGCACTTTTGGTAGTATGACCATTTTGACAATATTAATTCTGCCTACCCAAGAACATGGAAGATCTTTCCATCTTCTAAGGTCTTCTTACATTATTTCCTTTAGTATTCTATAGTTTTCATTGTAGAGCTTGTTCAACTCTTTTGTTAGATTGATTCCCAAATATTTTATTTTCTTTGAGGTTATTGAAAAAGGGATAGTCTTTGTAATTTCTCATTCAGTTGATTCATCATTGATGTATAAGAATGCAATTGATTTATGGGTGTTAATTTTATATTCTGCTACTTTGTTGAATATGTCTATGAGTTCAAGATGTTTTCTGGGGGAGTTTTATGGGTCTTCCAAATATAGAATCATGTCAGTGGCAAATAGGGATACTTTGAGTTCTTCTTTTCCAATTTGTATCCCTTTAATTTCTCTCTTTTGTTTAATTGCTCTGGCTAGAATATCCAGGACTCTGCTGAATAGAAGGGGTGAAAGAGGGTATCCCTGTCTTGTTTCAGTTTTTAGAGGGAATGCTTTCAACTTTTCTCCATTTAAAATGATGTTGGTCTTGGGTTCACTATATATATTGCTTTTACAATGTTCAGGTATATTCTTATTGTCCCTAGTTTTTCTACTTTTTTGAACATGAATGGACACTGTATTTTTTCAAATGCTTTTTCTGCATCCATTGAGATAATCATGTGATCCTTGTCTTTAAGTCTATTGATGTGATGAATTACATTTATTGATTTCTGTATGTTGAACCAATATTGCATCCCTGGAATGAACCCCAATTGATTTTGGTGAGCTATCTTTTTAATATGATTTGTATGTGACTTACCAATATTTTATTTAGTATTTTTGCATCTATGTTCATAAGAGATATTTTCCCGAAGTTTTCTTTCCTTGATATGTCATTGTCCAGTTTTGATATCAGGATCTAGCTTCATAGAATGAGTTTGGAAGGGTTCCCTCCTTCTCAAGGAATAATTTGAAGATAATTGGTATTAGTTCTTTGAAGGTCTTGTAGAACTCAGCTAAGAATCCTTCTGGTACTGAACTTTTCTTTCTTGGTAGGCTTTTGATAGCATCTTCTATTTCATTGCTTGAGATATATCTGTTTAAATTTTCTATGTCCTCCTGATTCAATTTGGATAGATCATATATCTCAAAATTTGTCAATGTCCTCAAGATTTTTTATTTTATTAGAGTATAAATTTTAAAAATAGGTTCTGATTATCATTTGTATTTCAGTAGTGTCCATTGCGATACTTACTTTTTCATCATGAATTTTAGTAATTTGAGTTTTTTCTCTCTATTAGGTTGGCTGAGGGTTTATTAATTTCATTGATGTTTTCGAATTACCAACTTTGTCAATTTTTGTATTGTTTCTTTTGTTTGAATTTCATTGATTTCAGCTCTGATTTTAATTACTTCTTTCTTCTACTGCCGTTGGTGTTGAGTTGTTCTTTATTGTGGACTTTGTGATATAACGTTAGGTTGTTTATTGGTTGGCTTTCTATTCTTTTAGTGGATGAGCTTAGTGCAATGAACTTTCCTATTAGCTCTGCATTCATAGTATCTGAGAGATTTTGATATATTGTATTGTTATTCTCAATTGCCTCTAAGTAATTTTTTTATTTTCGTCCTTGATTTTATCTGCTATCCATTCATCATTCAGTAGCATGTCATTTGTCTCCAGGAGTTAGAATAGCTTCTCTTTTTTATTTAGTCATTGATTTCTAATTTTATTCCATTATGATCTGATAGGATCAGGTGTTTTCTCTTTTTCTTTGTATTTGCTAAGAGTTGCATTGCAGTCTAAGATATGATCTATTTCAGAGGAGGACCTAAGTGCTGCTAAGAAGAAAGCATATTCAGGCATTGATGGATGAAATATTCTATATATGTCTGTTAAGTTTAAATTATTAATAGTATTCTTGAGTTCTATAGCTTCTTTATTTAGTTGTTTTTTTTTTTGTTTGTTTTGTTTTGGTTTTGGTTTTTTTTTTTTTTTTTTTTTTTTTTTTTTTTTTGGATGATCTATACAGTGGTGAGAGATGTTGGTTAAAATCACCTGTATTATTGTGTCGTGGTCTATTTGCTTCCTGAAATTGAGAAGGGTTTGTTTGATGTACACAGATGTTCTATTGTTTTGGGCATAAATATTTATGATTGTAGTATCTTATTGATGTATAATTCCCTTAAGTCCTTCTTTGTCCCTTCTGATTAACTTTGGCTAGAAGTCCACTTTATCTGATATGAGGACAGAAACCCCTGCATGTTTATACTATCCATGTGAGTGATATTTTTTTCTCATTCTTTTATCTTCAGTCTGTAGATATTTTGCCTCTGAGGTGAGTTTCTTGGAGACAATATATTGTCAGGTGTAGTTTTTTAATCCAATCTGCCAGTCTATGTCTTTTGATTGATAAAAGCCTTTAACATTCAATATTATTATTGAGATATGATTTCTATTCCCTGTCATTTTGATTTATTTCTGGTTTTAATTTGATTTAGTTTCTCCATTGAGTTGCTGTTCTTTTTGTGTAATTCCTCCCTTTGCTTGTTTTCACTTTTATTTTTCATTTCTTCTTCATGAAATATTTTAGTGTGTTTTGTAGTGCAAGCTTTCTATTGTGAGTTCTTTTAACTTTCATTTATCATGGAAGGATTTCATTTCATCGTGAATTCTGAAGCTTCATTTTGCTGGGTATAATATTCTTGACTGGCATCCATTTTCTTTCAGAGCTTGATATGTATTATTCTAAGACCTCCTAGCTTTGAGGGTCTGGGTTGAAAGATTAGCTAAGATCTGGATAGGTTTCCCTCTAAATGTTACCTTTTTCACAGGCAGTCTTTAAAATTCTATATCTTTATTCTGTATGTTAAGCATTTTCATAATAATGTGCCTTGGTTTGGGTCTGCTGTAATTTTATATATTTGGGGTCTTGTGAGTCTCCTGCATTTCATTTTGCATTTCAGTTTGCAGGTTTGGGAAATAAATTTTCTGATGTTATTTCATTGAAAAGATTGTGCATTCCTTTTGTTTGTATCTCCAAGACTATCTATCTCAATAAATCTTTATTTTGGTCATTTCTAGTTTTCCCATATTTCTTGGAAGTTCTATTAATGTTCTCTTAACATCATTCTCCAAGGTCAACTTTGTTTTCAAGATTATATATTTTGTCTTCATGCCTGAAACTATATCTTCCAAGCAATCTGTTGTTGATACTTTGAATTGAAGTTCTAATATGGTTTATTGATTCCTTCATTTCAAGAATTTTTGCTTGGTTGTTTTTCAGAATCTTTAATTCTTTAATGAAGTGATCATTCACTTTTTGTGTTTTTATTTGATTTCACTCCTTATGTCTTGCTTTATTTTACAGAACAGTTAAGCTATGTGCATTTTAAACTCTTTCTCTGAGTTTTAGTCCACTGTGGTGTTAATGGATCCTGTTACTAGAGTGCCTTAGTTTGTTTCAAATGACTGTTCCCTTGCCTTCTTGTTTGTGTGTCTACCCATCTTACAGAATAGATCTGAGGCAGTAGAGTTTCTACTCTGTGGATTTATAGTATCCCTGAAAGTTTCCAATACTTCACTGTTTAGGGGAAACAATAATGACAACCAATGCAAATAATTTACAGCATTAAGCCAAGTAGTTCCTACTATTATGTCTACAATGTCATCACAATAAACATAAATGATATGATCTGGTATTGTCTACAAGAAAAACATCATGCTTGCAAAAAGGTTTATAATTTCAAATGGTGGACAGGGAGAGAACAGAAGTGATATAGGATGTGCTGATTATGAGGGAGGAGGAGAAAAGATATAATAAGATATTAAGGAAGAGCGAAAGATAGAACAATAGAGATTGGCTGTTAGCATAAGAAAAGAGAAAGAATAAAGGGAAACGGAAGAGAAAAAAATACATTAAGAAGTAAAAATTTTTAAAAATTAAAAATAAAATTAAAAGAATACAAAACAAAATGAAAATATACTAATCAAACATCCTAATCCACAAAACATTAATCCATGAAAAATGGCAGGCTAGAAATGAGGGGAAAAAGACAAATATTGAAATGTTTAAATGTCCATGTACCATTAAGGTCACAATTGAACAGAGAAAATGAGGGGGGTAAAAAGGAAAAAATGAAAAAAGGAGAAAAAAAATTTCAATGAAAAGTTAAAGAATTCTTTATGTTGGGGTTTAAAAGATTCTTAGCTTTTCTTTTCAACAGTTTTAGGTGGGGTCATCTGGAGCATGATGCTTCACACTCCAGAATAATGGAGTGAGAGTGGTAATGCATAGGCAGAATTCCTTGAGGCAGGATTTAGGTTTAGATGGGCACCAGGCTGTTTGCTGAATGCCAACTTCTCTGGAGATCTTAAATTAAGGCAACTACAGAACCCAGTAATTGCCAGTCCATACTGTAAGACTGTACCCCAGGGATCTCCCCTGGGTTCCACTCTTGTGTTAGAAAAGTAAATTCTTAGTCCCCTGCATCACCTATGAAACCTATATTTCCTTGGTTTCAGTCTCCAAACTTGATCTCTCCCACCATTGTCCCTTCAAATTCTGGGCCAGATGCGCCTCTCCTAGCTGGTCTTGGAAGCAGCCAGATTCAAGGGGGAGTGGTAGACCTAGGTGAGTATTCACAATCAACTGTCCCCTGTGTAAACCTCTCTCCAGGTTTGATTTTCTCCTGGTCAATTAAGCACACTCTGTGCCATGCAGCATGTGTCTACTGGGCCTGTAATTCAGGTCAAACTTGGGTTTGCCAGGAACTGGCTCCTTCATCTGATGGCACCTGTGCCATGCCTGCAAAGTTTTTCCTTCCTTTGTCCTCCACTTGCTGCCTGGAGAGATAGTGACTTCTTTGATGCCCAAAGATATTGTGAAGTAAGCCTTTCAGTTTATATGGGAGATGACCTTGATCACTAAATGCTTCATACTCAGACACGCCTCAGGCCTCCTAAAAATGCAGGTTCCTTTAACTTCCTTAACCCCCCACTTTACTTGTGGAGAGAACAGTCAGGCTTGTACTTCTGGCCCAGTTACAGCAGCAACTGTGCCACTGGGGATTTCTTCCTTATTTTATTGTATCCAAACTCCTGAATCCCTCATGTGCTTTGAATGTCCAGTTTTAAATTCCAGTGAAGTCCTCCTTTTCTTTCTTTCTTTCTTTATTTATTTTGTTATATTGTTTACCCACCTTGCCGAGAATCTGCTTGTCTGCTTTCTTGGTTTCACCCCACAGGGCAGCCAGGAAAATGACCTCCTCTATTCTGCTATCTTGAATCCCCCTCCAAAATAAACCCCCAGAACTTTTCAACTTAGTTCTTTCTTTTATGTTTTCATCACATACCCCAGCTTGCTTCCTCAGAAAAGAGATCTCACACAATCTTACTTTATAACTCAAGAAGCTAGAGATATAAGAACGAAGGCTAAAATTTGCAAAAAAAAAAAAAAAAAAAAGAAAAAGAAATAACAAATATTTGCCCATAAATGCATAGAGAAAAGAAAGTAATATGTAAAAATCAAAGAATATAAGAGTTCTCTTTTTGAAAAGGTAAGCAAGCCTAATGAACCATTAGACTAAGGAAAAGTGAGAGAACACTCTATGAAATAAAATCAGAAATGAAAAAGGAAGCATTGAAACATTTATCACAGAAATAAAAAGATAGAAACTACTATGAATATATACAGCAACAAATTGAGTAAAAGTTACATGATAATCAATGGATACAGAAAGACATTTAAGAGGACACAACTAAAAATTCATGACAAAAATTCTAAAAAACTAGGTGTGGAAGGAATGTTTCTCAACACAATAAATGTTAGATGGAAAGCAAACACTAACCTTTACTTTTTAAAATTTTTATACTCAATGGTAAAAACAACCAAGAGCTTTCCCTCATAGGTCAAACTAGTCCAACCACTTCTTTTCAACATGGTATTGGATATCTTACCTGAACAAGTAGGCAAGATAAAGAAATATGGCACTCAAATCAGAAGGGAAGAAGTAAATTTATCTTTTTGCACAAGACATGATCTTATACATTACAAATCCTAAAGACTCATAGAACTGTGTGAACCAATGAAAAACAAATCAAAAACATAAAGGTTTAGGATGTAAAGTGAAAAAATGAAAATCAGCTATGTCAATATATTGATAACAAACTGTTTGTACAGGCATTAAGAAAACTCCATTTAAATTAGAATCAAAAGAATGAAATATTCAGTGATAAACTATACCATGGAAGTGAAAGACTTACACACTGAAAAGTATAAATCTTTGATTTAAAGAAATAACAAATGAATGAAAAGACATCTCATGTTCATGGATTTGAACAGTTAAATGATTACTATGTTTTTAGAGTAATAAAAAGAAGGATAAACTTTCTCATTAAAGTCATAACCATGGAGTATTTCCTTCTCCAGGAATTGTCAGATAAAGTAATATCATTAATTAATTGTCAAAAGCAAGAGGATATATGCTATAAGAAATCTAAAGTCTTGACTTTAAGTCTGTTGATATGGTGAATTACATTTATTGATTTCCTGATGTTGAACCAACCTTGCATCCCTGGGATGAAACCCACTTGATCATGGTGCACTATCTTTTTAATATGTTTTTGTGTGCAATTTGCTAAAATTTTGTTAAGAATTTTTGCGTCGATGTTCATTAAGGATATTGGTCTAAAATTTTCTTTCCTCGATGTGTCTCTGTCTAGTTTAGGTATCAGGGTGATATTGGCTTCATAGAATGAGTTTGGGAGAGTTCCCTCCTCTTCTATTTCATGGAATACTTTGAAAAGTATTGGAATGAGCTCTTCTTTAAAGGTTTTGTATAACTCAGCTGAGAACCCATCAGGTCCTGGACTTTTCTTTGTTGGTAGGCTTTTGATGACTTCTTCTGTTTCATTACTTGAAATTGGTCTATTTAAATTGTGTATGTCCTCCTCGTTTAGTTTAGGCAATTCATATGTCTCTAGAAACTTGTTGATATCTTTGAAATTTTCTATTTCATTGGAGTATAGATTTTCAAAATAGCTTCTAATTATGTTTTGTATTTCAGTCATGTCTGTTGTGATATTTCCTTGTTCATTCCAAACTTTGGTGATTTGGGTTTTCTCTCATCTTCTCTTTGTTAGTGTGGCTAAAGTTTTATCAATTTTGTTTATTTTTTCGAAGAACCAACTATTTATTTTTTCAATTTTTTGTATTGTTTCTTTTGTTTCAATTTCGTTGATTTCAGCTCTGAGTTTATTTCCTGTCTTCTACTACTTTTGGTGTTGGTCTGTTCTTCTTTTTCTAGGGCTTTGAGCAAACATATTTATTAATATTTTAATAAAAACCCTACAATTAACAAAAATATCATTTATTTTTAATTTTACTTCTTAATTACTACTAAAATATTTTTGTGTCTTATTCTATCATTGAATTATTAATGCCGAAGTTGTGTTCAAGAATCTTAAGTATAATGTTCATTTTACTAGATGTTTGAGTTTGCAAGGAATGCCATAGTAAATGCCAAAAATTGCATGGTTTAAACATCAGGGATTTATTTTCTCACAATTAGGAAAGTTGCAAGTCCAAGATTCAAGTGTCAGCGTGTTTGTCTTTTTCTGAGGTCTTTCTTTTTGGCTTGCAGATTGCTACCTTGCTGCTGTCTCTTTAAAAGTCTGTCCCTCTTTGCAGATGCAAAGGTCTATATTTGTGAAAATTTCTTCTTATAAGAACAGAAGTTGAATTGGATTAGACTTCCTAAAGATTTATTTTAATTTAATTGATATTTAAATCACTTGTCTTCAGATACATTCACATTTTAAGACACTGAGTGTTTGGGCCTCAACACCAGATTAGGGGAGAAACATGATTCTTTTTATAAGCTAGCTGTGAAAATTATGGAAAAGTGACCATGGTTTCTGAAGAACTTGGGTAGGTATATTTATGCAACAAAAGAAAGCAAACTCAATTTCAGCTCTTAGCACATTAATTTTCTTTCTCCTAGACATTTTGGGAGATGTTCGACAATATTGGTCATAAGTATTTTTTTCTTGTCAAAGATTAAGATCAAAAACAATTGTAGAACATAAATAAAATGATGACAGAAAAAATACTACATGATATAACTAATGATATAAGCAACTACAATTTAACATTAGAAATGTTTTGTGGAAAAAATTAAACTTCCTAAAATAGATTAACAGCTAGGAGACTATGTTCAGTGTTTTCAATGAGAAAAAATAAATGCATGTTTACTCAAAACACCTAGCTAGCTGGGTGCAACAGCTCAGGAGGTTGAGAATTGTGAGTTCAAAGTCAGTCTCAGCAAAAGCGAGGCACTAAGCAACTCAGTGAGATCCTGTCTCTAAATAAAATACAAAATAAGGCTGGGGATGTGGCTAAGTGGTTGAATTCCCCTGAGTGCAATCCCTGGTACCCAAATAAACAAAAAACAAAAAACAAAAAACCCCACCTAACTAATGTGAAATAAAACTAAATCTAAAATAGAATTAAATACGAATTTATGGAACAAAATAGTATGTTAGAATGAAACATACTTAAAACTTTACTGTCTAATCAACAAATTATTGCAGTTTGTATGGGCCAAAAACTTATTCTTCTAGCTACTAGAAGAGGTGAGGATAGACAACCCTCTGTAACTAGTTCTCTTCAGGAATCAGCTTGTGTCAATAATCTCACATTCCTTCCTTGAGGCATCCTGAATCCAGTTGTAGGTCACACCTACTTCACTAGACCTGGACTACTCTAAAGGATCATTTCCTTTTCAAAACTCCCTATAGGATGAACTGAATTGTTTCCTGGGTTGGTACCAGAGTTGAAATTGGCCCTCTTCCAAATCACCTGTCCTTTCATTCCCTTCTACGGATGGTAATCTTAAAAGTATTGTCTAATAATTCTGCAAGCTAATATCTGACTCAGTTTTCAATACAGTTACAAAGTTATTATTTTTGTGGATGTTTAAAACATTTTTTAAAAAAATCCTACATGTGATTCTAGTGTTTTACTAACTTCTATACAACCATTTTTGCGAGTGTCATATTGTTATCAGGTCATAAAAATATATTATCTTATAAAATCACTAACAAAAATTGTATTGAGGGACACATATATTCTATAGTTTTTGAGTATTAATAGAAACAAGTTCTACAAAGAGTTTCTCTTTCATTTCTTTCTTTTTTTTTTTTTTTGGTGGTGCTGTTTATAGAATCAAAAGTCTCGTGCATATCTTCACCCTCTATGCTCCACTCTCTACCCTATACCAAGAGTTAGTAACTGAATAGATCTGATCATTGCCAAAGCTAAACTTAAAAGAAAATTCAAATATTTGAATATATCATTTATTAAACAAGAAATAATGAAAATACATGAATTTAGCAATTTAATCAAAAAAGGAACAGCAGAATACTTGAGAAAGTAAAAGGATAGAATTTATGACAAATTTATAATTATTATAAGGATGAATAAAAATACTATAAATCATAATAGTAAGGTTAAGAAAGTAAATCTATATATGTAAATGTTTTTCCTGAAATATGTGAGGTAAAAGTAAGGTAAAATAATTCATTGGAGAACTATTATAAAACAGATTAAAAAAAGAAAAGAAAACTATAGAAAAGGATATAAAAACAATAAAAAAGAAAAAGACTACAAATGAATAGGGGACAGACAGACACCCACAGATCATGTTCCCAACATTCGTAAGTGAATAACTCTATAAAATGAGCCTACTGTGCTGACCCAAAATGCTTTCTTTTTCAAAGAAGCAATTTACCCTGTTCCCTGCCTGCCTTCAGTGGATAGGATATGTCACATTCTTCAGCAAACTACTTGTAATCGGCAGGAGAAATGCAGGCCTGAAATAATGTTGATAAGAGGAACTCAAGTTACTCCGAATGGAGAGAGATATTTGTGACCCTTTTTCACAGACCAGATCTTGGAATTTGGAGAGGAATGAGTAATTTCCTCTAACCATAAACTTGAGTTTATGGTTAAGAATCCAAGTTAGAACCAGTCATCCTATGTCAAAGTAACCTACAGCCATCATGGCAGTAGGGACTTGAAAGTCTGATGTCATCCTGCTGTCAGTCAAAAGTCAAGAGGTGGACCTGTACAGGACTCTATGGAAAATTCTCTGGATCCCTCAATAAAACTGGAGTGCAGGAGAGGCACATGGTTGCTCTGCTCTCTAAGAAGACCCACTCTCTCCCTTGAGAATTTCCCCTTTCGCCATCCCTTCTATAAACTGATGCCTGTGTGAGAAATAGGTTCTTCTACAATGACAGATGGCCTGGGAGTGAGTGATATAAGTGAGATATAAGAATTTCTGAATAAAGAAAGATATAAATAAAAGAGTTTTAGATATTCTGGACTTAACAAAACCACATATTCTGTATGGACAAGGGTGACTTATTTTAAAAATATTCATTCCACTAATGTAGAGGTAATTCAGCAAAGATACCTTGTTGGAAAATAAGTAGCTTCTACATAAAGGACCAAAATATATGGTTTTACATTGGACGGAAAAGACTTTTAAAACTCTTGAAATAACAAAGGAAAAGGTGACTAAGTTGGGTTTCATAAATCTTGCAAAAATATAGAAAAAGAAAAAGGAAGAATGACAAACTAAATAGTGAATGTAAAATGGTGTAAAAAGGAGTAAAACCATATATAATTGTGCACAAAAATGTGCTTGTTTTATTTTTCCATAAAATGACAGATAATATGTATGTAGTCATCTCTTTGCTGATTAAAAGAAATACATTTGTTAAAATGAAATTTTTAAAAGTTGAAAATAATGTACTACGAATGAGCGACAACATTAATATTGAGATAAGGTTGTACTTAAAATTTAAGACCATAAATAGATAAAATGGGACATTATGTACTGATAAGAAAAAAACTAGGAAGAATATATAATAATGATAAATCTGTATGTTCCAAAAATCAATCTGAAATAACTATTTGTTTATAAATGCAATAAATTGATTTTTAAAAGTTCATTAAAAATTTAAATATCTTATAAACTAAATATTCTGATAAATAAAAAGAATATTTGTTTTGTTAGTTAATATATTTATTTTAGCATTTATATAAACACTATGTATATATATAAACATACACTTACAGTGTATGTTTATTCATGTACTCTTCAAATGGAGAATGCATATTTTTACATTCAGATAGTATGTAATTGCAATTTGAAAAGTAATAAACCGACTGCTGAGTAATCCTTAGAGCAAAGCAAACATTTATAAGAAAAATTCAAAGACACAAGAAACGACAAAAGGTAGAATACTCTAAAGCTCATGGGACACACTGAAAGTGGTCAGTATAAAGCTTTACACCATTTTAGAACACAGAGAAAATAAATTTCTATACTTATTTGAAAATGTGAAAAAAGAATAGAGTAACATCTACATGAGAGAATTAATAAAGTAAATTTGAATTGATAAATAGAGCTCTATAGAGGGTAGAAAGGATACAATAATCATTTTCTTTTAAATGATATGCAATTTAGACAAACTTCCAGAAAATCAGATTAAGAAAAAAGAAAAGAAATGTAAAATTTGTCAAAGTGTAATAATATGTAATTAGACTGATGGATAGAAACATAAGCACATAAGAACACTGCAGGAAACTTGATTGCCTAAACAACAGATAATTTCTTAGCAAAATACCAGAATTTATTCACAAAGAAAAAATTAAAATAATGATTAACAGTTTTCATTGTTTAAAAGTATAATTGCAAGAATTAATTTAAGAGAATGCACAAAAGAATGTCTGGGACTTAGAAAACAATTAGTATAGATTTTATGTTGGAGAGGAATGTGAAAAAATGATGAGTGCATTTCCATTATTTCTTCATATCCTGCTCTCACTTATTTCTTATTTTCCTTTTTATAATGCTCTAGACATCATATTATTCCTGAATGCAAAATAATTAATATTAATTGTACCATTATCATTTTTATTTTATGGGTTTTTTGTCAGTAATTTTTAATCTCATAAGAGGATCTTGCAGTTTTGCCTTGAAAATGTGTTCTCCCTATTGATAATGCAAACATTGCTTATAGAGAGCTTCATCTTTCAAACAAATTTCAGAAAATACTTCTTTTGCAAGTTTTAATTTCTATTGTATGCTTAATTCAGCAAGTATACAACTTAGTTGTATGCTTGAGTAGTTATATCTACCTACAAATAGTTCTATAAGAATATCAGCCCATAGTAGTCAAAAATTTCTTCCTAATGACATTTGAGATATATTAACTTAGGAACAGTAATAAAAGATGAACTTGAATTTTAAATTATTATAATTATAAGATATAAAGGTAGAATTATGGAAAACATTAAAATCAAATTATATTTCTTAGGTGAGTATAACCCAAAATAAAAACATTTGCTAAAATAAGTAATATGTGAATTCAGTTATGCATTTTTTGTGCAATATATGTATTCCAGTTGTTTTGTTTATAAATTACTAATTTTTTCCTGATATTGGTTAAGAAATCAGAGGTACTTTCCTGTAAATAATAATTCCCACCAGGTAAATTTAGACAATGTCAATAGCAAGCAATTATGAAAATCAGGATCAAGGTGTGTATTGTTGACACCAATGACACACAACATCTTGGTAGCGGTAACTCACTTGTTTAATTTTAGTTTCTAGCAGCTTGAATACATTGACATGGAATTTCAATTATGAAATCATGAAATAATCTTTTAAGCATTGTTCAATCCCCAGTTGTCACATATTACTTAGGCATTTCCTTACTTCACATTCTTTTGTTCTTCTTACAGACCTGGATTAAAACAATACAGTGTAATATGCACTGTAACCTACTCTCAGTTAATGTCTTTCAGACACAAGTATCTAAAGGTGCAGGTTTTTAATAAATACTTCATCCAATGAATCTACCAAGATTCAATATATAATTCCATGAGTCAGTTTACAGAAAAGTAGAAAGAACTTAGATATAATTTCTCACACAATAGTGGCATAAAGATAAAAATAAGTCATTAAGTATATTGAAAAATACAAACAATATACCCCCTTCAAATTTTTGTTTCAGTTTTAGAAATTATTAGTGTCTAAAACTATCAATTTAGGATTAGCAATATAAACACTAGATATTCAGTGAGTAATATGTGTGGAAATTTGTTTTATAGGATGTTATTTTTGTTACCCATATGATCAAAAAAGAGATAGTTCAAACTACTAAGGTAAAGAAGAGTGTGCCTGCACACCTGTGTGTGTGTGTGTGTGTGTGTGTGTGTGTTTCAAAAGTTGAGTAAACTAAGGTTTAAAGGAACTTTGTTCTTTTGTGATCATAAGTATACATATTTCAATTAATTACTTTCATTTTTGGACTAATTTAAAGCACAAACTGTTCAATCTTAAATGAATTATGAACATGGCGACAGAAAAAAGTAAGAGTGATACAAAAGACTTTGCTTTATATTTCTATATTGTTATAAGAAAGAATCATTTAAATGCTTTAGATTACTTGGATTAAGAACCAAGATAAAAATATTTAAAATTTATTATTAATTTAACCATCTCTAATAAGTTATACGTGTCTCTGCTCAAATATTTCCTACCCTGGTGTAATGTAACTGTTTTTCAAAGTTTCTAATTTTGTGAATAAAGAAATAATGCTCAAGCAAGTTGCTTAATTCACAATGAACATTTTCTAAGATGGTTACTATCTCACTCCTGTTTAATTCAGATCAAGTTTTTTCAGAGCAAATATCACAAACTTGTGTCTCTCAGAACAGAATCCAGATTTGAGTTTAAATATATCTGACTCAGACATTTAGCCTTCACATATAACTGGAGGTAACATTAGAAAGAAGCTGATATTGCTCTTTCCTTGAAAGTCTGAAGCTCTGAAATGCTTGGTTCATATTACTACATGATGAAAATGGAGCAGTATTGAGGGGCATATGTCTTCCTTCAGATAGGACTCAAACTTTTTAACATACTCAAAAACCACTTGACTTAGTGTGTTTTACTCATTTATATGAGGTGGGCAATGTGGGCATTTCAAGTTATGAGCCCTAGTTTAACCCAATACAGAGTAACTCACCATTAAACAATATTAGAAAAAAAAATTGGTGAATTTTTCTTCCTAATTATTGGTGGTTGTGAATTGCTTTGATGATCCTTTATCAAATGCTAGTTTTAGACAAATTCTGTGCCAGACATTAGCAATAGGGCTAAAGATTAATGCAGCACATACCCTGACCTGGAGGTGTGTGCTGTGTAGGAATAGAGACAGAATAAAAGAAAATGATGGCATTAGATGAATCCACATGATGCAGTTGAAGCGTAGAGAATTCTCTAGTGAAGTTGACAGGGGATACAAGACACTGTCTTGTAGGATAGTGAATCCAACTTGAGAAAATGACATGAAGAATCTTTACATCTCGGTAAATTTTTTAACTTTGTTCACCAATGTTTTCTGAATGATGCACAATTTATGGCATATACCCATTATGAATCTGAATTTTTCAGTATTTTATTTTAATTCCCTGGTGCTAAAAATGTTTGTATGCAAATTGCAATAGTGTGTTTTAATTCTGTACAGTTAATTTTTTTTATTTGAATAAAATAATTTTGACTAGTTTCTTATTAAGTGGAATATTATGGAATCATGATAAATTCATATCGCTATGGAACATATTCATATCGCTAAAACCTGTAAGTATATAGTACATTACAGGTATCCCAGAAAGTTCTGTTTGGTATCTCTTTATCTGAATTCCCTACACACACTCAATGATAACCACTGCTTTGAAGTTCTTTTCATAATATATAACATTTGTTTGTTCTAGAATGTCAGATTAATTCAATAGTATGCTGTACTTCATTATGTAAAAAATCTTATAGTCAGTAAGATCTGAGGAACATCAAAGTTGCAACATTTCTTAATAAGTTATGTATTTTTTCTGCTGCATAGTATTCCATTGTATGAATACATCACAGTATTCAATCTATTATCTTATTAATGGACTCTTAAACATTTTTGGTATATTATTCAAAAGTAACCATGAATATTTGTTTTGGCAAACATGTTTTTCCCTTTTTGGTAACTATGTAAGAATAGAATTTCTGTATTGATGTATGTTTAGTTTTATAAGAAGGTCACATGATTTTCCAAAGTGATGACTGAAATTGGCTTAATTTGTTTTAGTCACAAATGGTACTTTAGCTAGATTCAAAATTCAAAATCAATATATTTTGTTTTTAATATGTTTTGACACTTAAAATGATTTACTCTCTTCTAGCCCCACAATTTTGAAAAGGAAGTCAGGAAACGCGCCCTAAATCTTGACAACATTTTGAAATACTCAATATATCATAGGCTTGGCCTAAAATTGAAGTACAGTCAGCCAAGCCTGAGCTCTGTCAATAGTACCCTTTATTAAATTTTTAAATTTGGAATAATTATAGGATAATGCAAAGACAGAAAATATCACATAGTGATTCTATTAACACATCACTCAATTTTCCCAGTGGTTACATCCATGTATAGTAATTCAACAAATCAGGAAATTCGTATTAGAATAATGTATATATATAAAACCTTATTTTATTTATCATGTGTAGATTACTGTAACCACTCCCAGAATCAAGTACAAAACTCTTCTGTCTCCACAAAGATCTACTGAAATATTGTTCTTCTTTGAATGAAGTACAGAAATTTCAACTCCTTTAAAGTTACTCTGTGTCCCCTAATTATAATATCACAGATATTTCTTCCATGAACATTGAGATTAGCTGGCATCAGGTCATATATAAAGGACAACAGAAAAAGAGAACGAATTGCTGAATATAGAATTTAGGTTTAATAGTTATTTGTGTAACCACTTGTACCACTTCATTTTGGAGTTCAAAAACTTGTGATTATAAAGTGGCTGTCAATTAAATTGTTTAACCCATAAAGGTAAGATGTTTTCAGTTCATTATTTTCTTTCAGATTTCTAAGACTTGATTGTGATGTATTTTGGCATAGATTTATTTGGAATTATCAAACTAGGGTACATATACTCAGCCTCTTTAATTTGTAGGTTCGATTCTTTTGCAAATGTTGAAAATTCTGTCATTTTTTTCTTCAAATATTTTTCTAATTTCGCCCACATTTTTCTTTCCTCTGGGCCTCTGATGGCAAAAGAGCTATAGTCCCATAGGTTCCAGATGTTATAGTAGTAATAATCCCATAAGTCCCTAAGGTTCAATTCATAATTTACTTCAGTATATTTTTCTCTACTGTTTAGTTTGGGCAATTTCTGTTATTCTATTTCTAACTTCACTGATTCTTTACTTTATAATTTCCATTTTCTTAAGTCCATCCATTTTGTTTTAAATATTTATTATATTTAAACTTCTGAAATTAAGGTTTTTCATATCTTCTTTTTTTCTGAGACTTTCATTTGTTTCTAACAACATGTTCCTAGTGGCCTATTGAATCATTTTATGATGACACTTTTAAAATTGCTTTCTGTTCATTCCAACATCTGTGACATCTTGATTTTGGTATTTAGTCATTATATTTATCAAGATTTCCAATTATATCCTAGAGATTCAGGATATAGGGTTATGAAACTCCAGATATTAAAAAATTTTCTCTTATATCTGTCATGCTCTGGAATTTTGTTACTGAGGGAAAGTGACTTGGGCCTCACCACTCAAAGACGAAGGTGAAGGTTTAGGGTACTCATAAAGCATCCTTCGACATTTTCTGCTACTATGTAGAAGTAAGCCTCTGATGATACTTGTAGGGCTGAGAGTGAAGACCACCGTCTAATTTCCACCTGGCATAAGTATAAATCTAGGTTTCTACTCAACTTTTAATGACCAGGAAGGGGGCAATTCGGCATCTTTTTTCCACGGGTTTAGCTATAGTATTTTCTGTTTTCTGTCTTAATGGGTTACTGCTTTCCTGGTGTTTTACTAGAGATTGAATGCTTTTTTTATGCTGTTTTGCCTGCTGTTGTTGGCATTTCAAGTTGGATGACTTCTATAGCAACTGGACCTAGGGTATATAAAAGGCAGAAAAAAAGTCCAAGTAACTCACCAATAAATTGTTCCTTAGTTTCCAAGGTTCTTAACAGATCTTACTTCTCTCCACCTTTTAGTTTACTTGCTTTTCTTTCTTCTTTTTTTTTTTTTTTTATAAATAATGTCCAGGGTTTTAAAATATACTTAGCAAGTGTATGTGGGAGGGAGGGATATATTTATTCTTTCAGTTATATTCTTTTAAAATATTTTAATACTTTGTATTTAGTAATTATGTATTACTAAATACAAAAGGATATAGGGTTATGAAACTCCAGATATTAAAAAATTTTCTCTTATATCTGTCATGCTCTGGAATTTTGTTACTGAGGGAAAGTGACTTGGGCCTCACCACTCAAAGACGAAGGTGAAGGTTTAGGGTACTCATAAAGCATCCTTCGACATTTCCTGCTACTATGTAGAAGTAAGCCTCTGATGATACTTGTAGGGCTGAGAGTGAAGACCAATTATGTATCAATCATGAGCTTTTTTAATGAACATCTAATTTTATCTTCAGGATTACATTTTTAAGAAATGCTAGTCTTCCAAAAAAAGTTAGAAATAGATAAATGGAAATTGTGATATTTAATAATGATGACGTTAAACACATCATTCAGCTAATTTGACATTTTGTTAACTAGCATTTTAATTAGCATTTCTATGACTATTAGTTAAAACAAATACTTTTCCTAATTTAAGGGAGTTTTTTTTCCTCATTCTACCAACATTTCTTCCCATTCTTTCCAACTTCTTATAATGTTACAGGGCGCAACTTAAGAACAGACCGATCACCACTGAGAAGTCCAAATTTGAGAGACTTTTTTTAATTTATTATTATTATTATTATTATTATTGTATACAAATGGGATACATATTGTTTCTCTATTTGTACATGGAGTCAAGGCATACCATTGTGTAATCATACGTTTACATAGGGCAATGATGTTTGATTCATTATTTTTTTTTCCCTTCCCCCCCACCCCTCCCATCCCTCTTTTCCCTCTATACAGTCCTTCTTTCCTTCATTCTTACCACAATCCTTATCCCTAACCCTAAACCTAACCCAAAACCTAATGCTAACCCCTCCCACCCCCCATTATATGTCCTCATACGCTTATCAGCGAGATCATTTGTCCTTTAGTTTTTTGAGATTGGCTTATCTCACTTAGCATGATATTCTCCAATTTCATCCATTTGCCTGCAAATGCCATAATTTTATCATTCTTCATTGTGGAGTAATATTCCATTGTATATATATGCCACAGTTTCTTTATCCATTCATCAACTGAAGGGCATCTAGGTTGGTTCCACAATCTGGCTATGGTGAATTGAGCAGCAATGAACATTGATGTGGCTGTATCTCTGTAGTATGCTGATTTAAGTCCTTTGGGTATAGGCCAAGGAGTGGGATAGCTGGGTCAAATGGTGTTTCCATTCCAAGCTTTCTGAGGAATCTCCATACTGCTTTCCAGAGTGGCTGCACTAATTTGCAACCCCACCAGCAATGTATGAGTGTTCCTTTTTCACCACATCCTCGCCAACACTTATTGTTGCTTGTGTTCTTGATAATCGCCCCTCTAATTGGGGTGAGATGAAATCTTAGGGTAGTTTTGATTTGCATTTCCCTTATTACTAGGGATGTTGAACATTTTTTCATATATCTGTTGAATGCTTGTACATCTTCTTCTGTGAAGTGTCTGTTCATTTCCTTAGACCATTTGTTGATTGGATTATTTGTATTCTTCGTGTAGAGTTTTTTGAGTTATTTATAGATTCTGGAAATTAGCACTCTATCTGAAGTATGGTTGGCAAAGATATTCTCCCACTCTGTAGGCTATCTCTTCACATTGCTGATAGTTTCCTTTGCTGAGAGAAAGCTTTTAAGTTTGAATCTATCCCAGTTGTTGATTCTTGCTTTTATTTCTTGTGCTATGGGAGTCCTGTTAAGGAAGTCTGATCCTAAGCCAACAAGTTGAAGATTTGGACCTACTTTTTCTTCTATAAGATGCAGGGTCTCTGGTCTGATTCCGAGGTCCTTGATCCATTTTGAGTTGAGTTTTGTGGAGGGTGAGAGATAGGGGTTTAATTTCATTCTGTTGCATATGGTTTTCCAGTTTTCCCAGCACCATTTGTTGAAGAGGCTATCTTTTCTCCATTGCATATTTTTGGAACCTTTGTCTAGTATGAGAAAATTGTATTTATTTGGGTTTGTGTCCCTGTCCTCTATTCTGTACCATTGATCTACCTGTCTATTTTGGTACCAATACCATGCCGTTTTTGTTACTATTGCTTTGTAGTAGAGTTGAAGATCTGGTATTGCAATACCCCCTGCTTCGCTCTTGCTACTGAGGATTGCTTATTAAGCTGGCCAGCTGACTGTCTCACACAATGCCCCAAAAAATGGCTATTGGGAGAACAGCCCTGACCACAGGGTTGTAGGGATTCTTATATCAAAAATCACATTAATCATAAGTGTCTGTTGCTATGATTCAAAATTACACATTAACATCATGAGATCATTGACAGAGGGGGAAGTGGGTCAAAATGACCCTTACCTAGGTACAAACTAAAGAATGGTTACTAACATCCACGCAATCACTGTTCACATGGTACACTGTTTAGGAGCAATAGGAATCAAAAGAGAGCAATTCTTCACTACATAGGAGTTGCCATTGTATATTATTAAACATGTCACACTAAGTAACTGATGATGGGCACAGAGGCAAGGTGTTCCCATGGTAGAAACTTATTTCCTATATAACATGGAGTCCCAGAGCAAAATAGAGTCTGTTTAGTCATTTCCCTTAGAGTCTGGCCTATAACATTCTCATAGAGCCAGATCTGTCAGCCTATCACATTCCCCACTGGTTTTTTGTACCTAATTAAATCATTGATTAATAGGAGAAAAAACATGATTAGACAGTGGTTGGGGTCTCTGAGGGCTGTCCATTTTTCTGTTGTCTTAACTTAGATGTGATGAGTCCATGTTGTGAGTAAGTTTCCTTCCATTTTAGCTGGGTGTTAGTCCTTTCTGTAACAATTTGATGTAGACATAGTCTTCTGACTGAAATGGGTTTTGGAAATCAGTGGTCTCTTGGGGCTGGTTCTCTCATAAGTTGAACCTGTTAGAGAGACTTAACAACAGGTTAGAAGAGCAGCAAGTTCTTGGTAAGGGCGGAGGAAGGGCTCTGAAAGCATTAACATTTTAATCTCTCAGAGAGGTCATTTGCTTCCAACTTTCTGGACTCAAACTGGCCCTTATTTTTGTGATATAACCCAATTTACCTATCTATATTGACTGTCTTTTAAAATTTTTATTATTACCCCTCTAATTTTAGGGACTTTTTATTGCTGTAAGGAAAAAGGGCGATGACCGATCTTGCTGCTTCGAGCTGAGAGGGGGCGATGTGGGGTGGGGCAAGCAGTAAAAAGTTCCTTTTTAGAAACTGGATCTTTCTAGGGGTAAAAGTCTTGTTCTATGAAAGAAATAAAAAAACATGAGTACGAAATAAATAGCATCTGGAACATGTCAATGAATATCATGAAGCTGATAGAAATTAGTAATCTCTTACCAGGAGGTGGAAGAGCTGAGACATTGTTTACATAAAAAGGCCTAACAAATTCTAACAAGGCTGGAGAGGATAAGGCCTTAATTGTAAATCTTGACACTTTCAGAGATATCAGGAATGTAAACACAACATTTAGTTAAGTTACTTACTGTCATCTGATTTTTGTAAAATATCTTTTTATTGGAATGATCTCTTTGTTTAGTAGAGATCCCTTTATTTTTGTTCTTAGGGTTAGAGAATCATACTAGTGAACATGATTAAGTCTACCTATATCAGAGGTTAAGATGATCTGCAGGCCTTAAACTGACTAAAAACTTATAAGTCTGGCAGTTTCTCTTGATAGTTATCAGATATTTTTGTCTAAGAATTTTTTTGTTACCTCCAGGTTTATTTATTTTGTGGGCTAACACAAGTGTACATCTTAAGTTACATGAAAATAACTATTGTTTTGTTTTTAAAATGTCCAGGAATGACTCTGTTTTGGTTTTAACTGTTTTGCTAGGTGTTTAAGACCAAGTTTGTCAAATTGACCTTGTTCCTATCTGCTGTTAAGAGTCAGCTGAGTTCCCACAGGGGTCACTCTTGGGGAACTTGAGAGCAGCTTCTTAGCTCCATTAGTGTCATTCATTAGGTAGGGTCTCCTTGATGAGGTGGCTTCCTTTGGAAGCATTAAGTATGTCTCCCTTTTCCAAGGATCCTCCTCTGCAGCAGGTGCACTGATTGGCTTCTCATCCTCTAATGGTCTCATTAATCTCCCTGATCGGAAGGTTGTGTGGCCCAGAGTTGTAAAGCTCCTTAGAGATGTTCTCTTGTTCCCTGGGTTTAGGAACCCAGGGTTTACTGGGTTTAGGCTGACTCTGAGGGTAAGAGCCAAATATTGAGTTTCTTGATCCCTTTATTTTAATCCAAATCTTTAGGTTTTGATCTTAAACATCCAGCAAGTCAGTTTTACCAGTCATACAGTAAGAGTTCTGGGTTTTAACTTTAATGTCTATGACTTTATAGTTATTTACTAACTTTTATTAAACTGGGGTCTATATTATCTGTCCTATAGATAATGACTTATTATCTCAAATTAATTCAGATTGTTCTTGAAGCAGTACCTCTGTAAAACATTAATCAGTCAACAGTCACACAGTTACAAGGAAAAACGAAATGGAATTAACAACAGTAAAAACATATTTAGTTGTGTAATAGCTGTCTTGAATTTTGGCTGAGCTATATATTATGTCCCCTGTTTGAGATCACAGTAATTTTATAACAAAAAAATCAATCTTTTGAATATAACTTTAAATGAGCTGAAGTCTGACTTATTTTGGAGCCATTGTAACATGTAGTAAGGTAGGAAGCAGAGCCTTATCTCAGGTAAGGCAGGGCTCTTCATAAATCTTAGGTAAAGCAGTCCTAGTTCTGAAGCTGACATTTATCTTTTTAAATATCACTTTATAAAGTTTACATATATTTTTTCCAAGTCTATTTGAATGTTAGTTAACACAATATGATATTACATCTAAAACATGAATCAAAAGCTGAGAGAGCTTTTAATTTTCCTTTTGTGTAGTAAAGTGGCAAAATGTTTTTCCTATTTTATGATATTAACTTTTAAACATATCAGGCTCTCATTATCTTTTAGAAATACATTTACATTTTTATCCCAGTGTAGAAGGTAACATAAGGTTCAGGCCCAGTTACAGAACACTAAATGATATAAATAAATCTCCAATAAAATTTCTTATTCTGATAAGTTTAAAATTACCATTACAATTTTAGGTTGGAGAACACCAGCTTGATAAAATGTTCTTTTAAACCTTTAAAGACTTGTATACCTGGAATATATGAACACATTTAATAAATAAAAAAGAGTAACAGAATCATAATTGCATTGATGTTTTTATATTAACCATGTTTAACTTTTAAAGAAAATTTAGACTTTGTAATGTAGTACAATACTCTAACAGTTGCTGTCTAATCAGAGTTGTACAAACCTCCAATTTTTAAGAATAGTTGCTCCAGAGAATAAAACTTAACAGACACAATGTTAAGAGTAAATTAATATTTTAAGAATTATTGGTCATTTCAGTATATAGACTGAACTTTGGTTTATATCAGTACATTAATATTTGACCTTAGGAAAAACCTTGAATAGATTTTAACTGTTGTGTTACTTACATATACATGTAAACCTTTTAAAATTTACTCTTACTTAACATTTTTAATCACTTAATTAGACACTTGTTGTTTACTTAGATGTATTACAGCCTTATTTTATCACATAAAGACTTTTTTATCTGGAAACATTTTTATTAAATATATTTTTATATCTAAAACCTCGTAATATTTTAATCTGTTGATCCCCTTTTTAAAATTTATATTTTGAAACAACCCTTATAAATTTCTGAATTCAGATATACTACTCCATTTTAATCAGATGAAATACTTTGTTACTTATAGAACTCTATTTAAATATAATTGAGACTTTTGAACCCTTTATATAGAATAATACCTGTTAGGACTTTTAGTAACCATGTTTTCAGTGATAACACAAAGTAAATTTAAATCCTTTTTTTATTTACCAATTTATGAAAACACCAAAAATGTTTTAAGTATGTTACCCTGTGGAATTTAATGAGTTAAGAGTATTTATTATATTTAAAAATTAGTATTTTAACTCTCTAAACCAATTAGATGTCTCTAACAAACACATCCATGATCAATCCCATATGTGTTAAATCTAATTTAGTTATTTTTTAAAAAATCAAGGTATTAGAGAATTCTATTGAGCTATATCAGTCATTTCTTTCCTGTTGAAGAAAAACCTAGAAACAATGGATATTAGACATTTTATTAAATTAACATTTTATTTATTTTTTGATCACCTGGAAACAAAACTGTGTTAGTAACTTGAAAGCCATATTTTTGTTTACCTAATTTAAAAACCTTTTAAATCATGTGAATCAAAATATTTGCATCCATTTTTTTTAAATTTTAATTTATGAGCTCACATGTCAATTTTGGTACCAAATATATGTAGACATGACAATACACCAATGTACATATACATAAAATAAACAGATGGACAAAGACCTTATAGCTTATTTTTTAAAACCCATTAGATTGAAAGTTAACTCTTGTAAACTGGCCTCTGAATGAAACAGCATTAAGAAAACTTTATAGTTTGATAAAATAGGTCTGATCAAAAATTAACCTAGGCACACCAGATCGAAATTATGAACTCAAAAAAATAGAATTTTAAAATCGTTTTAGCCTCCATGCTGATGTGGTCCCTCTCATCAGAGATGAAAAGGAATTAAGAGAATATAGACAAATGTTATGCCTTATCCCTCCCTGAAGGAGTTTCCCAAAGAGACAGCAAGGGAGCTGCTTCCATTGGTCTCCTTGGGAGAGCCCCCTTAGGTTGGGGTCTTATTCTAAACCTGTTTTCCTGGTCTCTTGGATAGCAGCCATCAAAATTTTAGCCTGGCATTTTGGTGAACCAACTCCCATAGTTGGAAGTTCCTATTGGCAGCAGTTTACATTTTAATGTAAGATTCAGCGAACATGGCTAAAAACATTTTTAACCATTTTTTTTTTTTTTACCCAAATTTGACTATGAAACATTTGATCAGGATGTTCAGGTTGCCCAAAGACATTTTGGTGGTCCCCTGAGGGGGCCATCTGACCTCGAAAGTTGGTCATTTTCTCTCACAGAATTTAGAGAGAGAAAAGACATCGCAGCGGGTTCCGTAGTCACTGGCTCTCTTCTGGAATTCCTGGAAATTAGTTAACATGCAATGGAGGGGAGTACATGACTGACGCGAGGGAGACTGACCCATGCTTACACTTAAAGGCAACAAATAACAGAAAAGGACAAACAAATATAGAACAGATAAAACACCAAAGACACAGACAAGTGGCCACTCCAGATTCCAGACCAGAGGAACTGAGCAACGTCTTGCTAGTCCTGGACTCGGGAAGTAATGCTGCGTCCAGCCTTCCTCAGAGTCCCCAGATGCAGATCCGCCAGAAACAGACTCACCAGTCCCCCAGGGGTCAGAAACAGGTGACTCTCTTGAAGAATTTACTTCAGTCCTGGGGCGGGGCTCCACAGACCGTGCAGCCTGGGGCTGAGGAATGTCTCTCAGAGGCTTTCCCCCAGGAGCAAGGTTGTGGCCTCTTCCCTCCGTAGGAGTTTCCAGGTCAGTGGTGAGTGGTAGTTACCCACCAGGCAGCGAGGATCTCGCTGGGGCCTCCAAATGTTATGTAGGAAATAAGTTCCTCTCATGGGAACACTCCGCCTCTGTGCCCATCATCAGTTACTTAGTGTGACATGTTTAATAATATACAATGGCAACTCCTATGTAGTGAAGAATTGCTCTCTTTTGATTCCTATTGCTCCTAAACAATGTACCATGTGAACAGTGATTGTGTGGATGTTAGTAACCATTCTTTAGTTTGTGCCTAGGTAAGGGTCATTTTGACCCAGTTTCCCCTCTGTCAAAGATCTCATGATGTTAATGTGTAATTTTGAATCATAGCAACAGACACTTATGATTAATGTGATTTTTGGTATAAGAACCCCTACAGCCCTGTGGTCAGGGCTGTTCTCCCAATAGCCATTTTTTGGGGCATTGTGTGAGACAGTCAGCCGGCTGGTTTAATAAAGACTCTCAAATTTGGACTTCTCAGTGGTGATCAGTCTGTTCTTAAGTTGCGCCCCATAACAATATCAAGCTACCATTATCACTCACCTGAGCTAATTTAGTAGCTTCCTACTTCCCCTATTGCTTTTCCTGTCCTCAATTGTTGGTTTGTTTTGTTTTGATTTGTTTTTACTGACTGAAGACAGAGTTTTCTGAAACACAAATCTGGTGTTTTCATGGATTCTCCACTCTAACCCTGGCTTTCTATTGCTTTAAAATTAACTGGTCAATCTTTAACACATTCTCCAGTATGAACATGGTCTGATCTTTTCATTTCACCTCAGACAACCTCTGGCTCTATCTCTCTTATTCCATCATGTCATGTCCATGAGAGCTTTTTAACTTTTTCCTCTTTCTGATTGAATTGGTTTTCCCTACTTTTTCTCTGACTCTGTTCCTTATTGATTTACTATAATGCATTCTAACTAAATCTTTACTTTCTTAGAGAAATTAATTGGAATAAATTTCTGTATTATACTATTTCATGGAACCAGATATATGTTCTTTATTTAACCACATTTTTTCTACTTATATATTTAAGTGATCATTTACTTAATATTTATCTTCTCACTTGAACTGTTAATTCTATAAGCCAAGACATCAAAACACTTTTTTGACCTTTTCATGAATGTTTTCTGAATGATGCACAATTTATGGCAAAAACCCATTACTTTAAAAAGTTTGTTGAATTAATTAAGAATGAAATTATAATTTTGTAAGTTTTGTCTAGTTACACACTGAAGTTTGCGTAGTTTTGATAATACATGTATGTTTATCTAGAATGCTTACTATTCATCATGTATATTAGAAAATTATTTTCCTATTTGCTTTTAATTATGATTACCATGCTTTTTTAGTTATGTATACCATATTTTCTTTATAATAAAATGATCCACCTCCTGAGATCTTGTGTATGTATCATAAATATTATTAAATGTTTAAGTATTGCATTTCTGATGTATCTGAAGAATAGAATTTACTAGATTTTTCAAAGTAGTTCAAGTATTCCTATTACAATTGTTATAAATAAGTAATTACAATATAGAGTAAAATGCTTCACAGTAAAGCAGCATATTTACAATGCTCATTTTTTTTAAATGGAGAAAAATTGTAAGTTTTACTGGTCTGCACCATGATAAGGATTTACTTCAGATTTAAGTGGTAACTACGCTTACTTAATCCTGCTAGAAAACTTCTAAATCGGGGGAAGTTGATTCTGACTTAATTATATTTATAAAAAAGTATATATTGCTTAATATTTTATATATGTCTAATTTATGCACATTTACCTATGGTTTACATATCTTATTCATAAAGAATATTTTAACGGTCAAAAACTTCTAGTAACAAAGGTACATAATCTTCATTGTATAACACATATTTGAGTTATGAATTAAGGTGAAGGTCATAGGGACAGGGTAATTTGATGACATTTATTTTTTTCTGATTTTGGTAATTCATGCTTCACTTAGAATACGTATACATAAATATGTATTTCTGTCATGAAAGTGAATTTTTCTATTAAATTTACATATAATGATTCAAAATGCAGTGCTAAGGACCAGGTATTATTGAATTTTACGAAAAAGGTTTTGAATATTGTGTTTCTGGTTCACAATTTCCAACTAGTTAAAGCCAATATGGAATAAGTGAGAAATATCAAAAAATTTTCATTTATGAATCTGATTTCCAGCAAGCATCCCAGAGAGCTCTGTATAATCAAATAAAGTCACAATTAATGTTTAGTACTAAAATTCCAGATCAAACATATCAAGCAAAATCACAAATAGCAGTTTTATGCCAATATGCCAAATTAAACAGATGGACTCTGATTCTAGATTAAGAAGAAAAAAAAAAAAAAGAACAGGATTTGTCACATTAATGTTAACTGAAATGTCATTTGATGGTCTTGGAATTGTTTTGCAGAAAACTTTCATGCTAAACAATTCATAAGAGAATATTTTTTAAAAAACCTGTATGTGTATTTAAACCTGATTTAGTGAACAATTCTACACTCACCATGCCTCTAGGATGATGCAGTATTTAAGCCACAATGCTCCTATATCAATTTCAAATACATCTTAGACAAACAAGATGGATATATGGATAAATTAATAAGAGGAGAATGGGAAAAAAATCTTATAAAATGTATTTGTCTTTTGAAAATTTAGCTTTTTAGTTGAGAATAATTTAGGGAAATATCAGATTAAATGTTCTAAGATTAAAAAATAATGCCACCTGAATTATTTAGCTTTTTTAACCCTTCCAAATACTAAAAATTCTCATGCATTTTACTTACAGTTGAAATGATAGATTTTCTGTATTATTTTCTATTATTTTATATTATAATTTCCTATTATTTCTCTGTTATTTACAAACCCATCTTCCAAAATATGAGATATACATAAATTCAAATTACTCTATGATCACACTTACCTTTCAACTTCTGTAGGACAGCAAAATTTCCGATCTAAAGCATGTCTGACCTGAAAAACAAAGATACCACTTTCTAGACTCACAAATCTCCTATCACTCATTTGGTAATAGATGTCTTCAAAAATTTTTCATTTTTCTCAATTCTGCTATTGTCATGATGTCTGAAGATCTGGTCTTTTATTTTTTATAACCTCAGTCCCAAAATATTTGTCTAAATTTAGTTTAAATTGCCCTTCCCAATACATATCTCAATCATAATATTAAATTGATTCTTTCCAATTAGTGCAGCCACTCTGGAAAGCAGTATGGAGATTCCTCAGAAAGCTTGGAATGGAAACACCATTTGACCCAGCTATCCCACTCCTTGACCTATTCCCAAAGGACTTAAAATCAGCATACTACAGAGACACAGCCACATCAATGTTCATTGCTGCTCAATTCACCATAGCCAGATTGTGGAACCAACCTAGATGTCCATCAGTTGATGAATGGATAAAGAAACTGTGGCATATTTATACAATGGAATATTACTCCGCAATGAAGAATGATAAAATTATGGCATTTGCAGGCAAATGGATGAAATTGGAGAATATCATGCTAAGTGAGATAAGCCAATCTCAAAAAACTAAAGGACAAATGATCTCGCTGATAAGTGGATGAGGACATATATTGGGGGGTGGGAAGGGTTAGCATTAGGTTTAGGGTTAGGTTTAGGGTTAGGGATAAGGAGTATGGTAAGAATGAACGAAAGAAGGACTATATAGAGGGAAAAGAGGGGTGGGAGAGGTGGGGGGGAAGGGAAAAAAATAATGAATCAAACATCATTGCCCTATGTAAACGTATGATTACACAAATGGTATGCCTTGACTCCATGTACAAATAGAGAAACAACATGTATCCCATTTGTATACAATAATAATAAATAAATAAATAAATTGATTCTTTCCCTTCCTTTCTTACTTTGAATTTTTATTACTTATCACACAGTACTTCTTCAGTCCCAAATAAAATTATTTCCCTTAACTCCCCACAACTTACTATGTGAGAAGATGGATATGCTAATAAGTATGATTGTATTATCATTTCATTTTACATATGCATATCAAAACATCTTGTTGTAAAACTGACATGTGTATAATTTAAATTAAAATAAAAGATAATTTTTATTTCCCTTTTAAATCCTGAAGGAAGAACTTACTGCTCTTAATGTGTTTTATTCTTTTTAGCTACATTTACCTTAAGTTTAATCCATTTTTTACCAGGTATAAAAAACCATTTTTATAGCACATTTTAAAACTCAGTTATTTTTATATAACCTTAAGTTTTGAAGTGAGTAAATTGTTTTTTAACTTCAAAAACATTGTTGACCTCTTGTTTAAAACTATTTTCAAAATGTGTTGGAAGGACATTAAAATTTTTATTCATATTTTCCCAAATGTAACTTACTAACACTTTTTTTTAAATCTGTCTCTTCTTCTTACCTATTTGTATTTATTTTAGATTTTTCTTTGAACATGATATCATATATTATCTTTTATACCTCTTAATTGGGTAGGATAAATAGTAAACTTCTATAATAAACTTCTATAAAACTCAATTCCCTAAATGTAATGATTCAGAGTAGATAATTGTGTATCTCTTAGTAATTTGGTGAGGGAGAGTTCTGACTGGAAGATCAGATCTACTTCCAAAGAGACATTCAGAAAATGTTCAACATCTCTAGAAATTAGAGAAATGCAAACTACACTGAGATTTCACTGAGTCATAATGGCAATTATCAAAAATACAAGCAACAAAAAAGGTTGGGAAGGATGTGGAGGAAAAGGAACACTCATACATTGCTGGTGGGACAGCAAATCAGTAACCACTCTGGAAAGCAGTATGGAGATTCCTCAGAAAACTTGGAATGGAACCACCATTTGAACCAGCTATCTCACTCCATTGCCTATACACAAAGGACTTAAAATCAGCATACTACAATGATGCAGCCACTTCAGTGCTTATAGCAGCTTAATTCACATTAGCTAAACTATGGAACTAACCTAGGTGTACCTCAACAGATGAATGGATTAAGAAATTGTGGTATATATACATAATGCAATATTTCTCAGCCTTAAAGAAGAATGAAATTATGCATTTGCTGATAAATGGATGGAGTTGGAAAATATGCTAAGCAAAATAAGCAATTCCAAAAATCCAAAGTCCAAATGTTTTCTCTGATCCCCAGTAGATGCTAAATCACTATAAGCAGGGATGCTAGTGAAGAATTAGAGGTACTTTGGATTAGGCAGAGGGGAGTGAAGGGAAGGGAGGGAGCATGGGGATAGAAATGATAGTAGATGAATCAAGCATTATTACCCTATGTGCATATATGACTACACTACAGGTGTGAGTCTACATTATGTACAACCAGAAGAATAAGAAGTTATAATCCATTTATATATAATGTGTCAAAATGCTTTCTACTGCCCTGTATTACTAATTAGAACAAATGATAAAAACATTCAGGAAGGCAATTTCTTCCATTTTGGGATCCGACATCACTTAAGTTATTGCTATTATTTCTATGGCTAAAACTCAATGTCTTCCATGTCTGTAATTTTGCTTTATGGGAAGTAGAAAGTGAGCAATTTATTTTTAAACTGAGAGAGCAATTTATTTTTAAACTAGTAAGAAGAAAGTTGGCACACATATTTTTCTGCACATACTTAACATCTGAGAAATTACCCTAAGGACTGGGAAAATGTCGACTGCTGGAGAGATCATATGGTTGGGAACAAAGGAAATAAACTGAGGGGACCACTATCATTCTATTGTATACTTCATGAAAACTATAATAAATAGATGTCCAATGCATTATGTAAAACCTTTCATTTTCTGTTTTACACTTGGTAGAATTTAGCTTTACTCTTAGAGGTTTAGCTTTCTTATTTCAGGTCAAAAAACACAGCTGTCGTATATATTCCTTGCCATTAATATCTTCTTCTTCTTTTTCTTCTTTCCCTTTCTTTTTGTGTGGAGGGAAAAAATCATGTTAAGTTGCTCAGGCTGTCTTTCAATTTGCAACTCTGCATCAGACTCTGGAGCAATCAGAATTACAAGCATGTGCCACCCTTCCATACTTACTATTATTTCCTTAGCAGAATTTTCCTCAAGGTGAAATTACTAATGTCTGCAAACATTATTGGGTTTCCCATACGTGTTTTCTCCTTCCATTCTAAGAAAGTCATGTTTGTTATACTGTATACATATCAATATTTATATTGAAATTTCACTTTTGTTACTAAGTGAAACATATACTTTCAGTATATTGTTGTATGATAATTTTTAACAAATTATTGGGTTACTGAATGTCTTGAGACAGAAACATTAAAAAATTATTTTCTGGACTTTCCTTTTGAAGGATGTTTATTTAGTGAATAGTTTTGGAAATGCAAACACAATAACTGATGGATAAAGGGTAGGTTTGCCTACAGTCTTAAAATACAGGGATAATGCCTCCTTCCAGAGCAAAAGGCAGACCTACTTATGACCCAGCATTGGGCCATATGAAACATGTAGTAGAATTTTTTATATCTATATGTGAAACATGTAGAATTCCAAATAGAGAATATATTCTCACTGATTTGCTAAGGTCCTTATTTCCTTGGACTAGGCAACCTATTTATTTATGACTCTATGGGCCTCACTGAGTAGAAGTAAAGCAAACTTTATGTGTTGATTAAAGATTTACCTCACTAATAATTAGTGGTTTAAAAATGCAATGCCTAATTTATAAATAATTATACAAGACATGCCATTAATCATGCTATTAAGTAATTAGTCCCAACAGTGCATATTTTCAGATGGAAAATGCTAAAATCATTTAGTGTCTTCAATTCATAATTATAGATAGATTGAAAATATTGTGAATGTTTATTCTATTGACTATCTGCTCTCTTCTGTAGTTTACAAATTGTATTTTTTTTTTTTTTTGCTGTGTTGAAATGTTAATAGTTGCTTTAGGGATTAATTTCCTTTTTCTATACTACCTAAAGTGCTATACAGATTCAATGCAATTCCAATTAAAATCCCAATGATGTACCTTGCAGAAATAGAGCAAGCAATTATGAAATTCATCTGGAAGAATAAAAAACCTAGAATAGCTAAAGCAATCCTCAGTAGCAAGAGCGAAGCAGGGGGTATTGCAATACCAGATCTTCAACTCTACTACAAAGCAATAGTAACAAAAACGGCATGGTATTGGTACCAAAATAGACAGGTAGATCAATGGTACAGAATAGAGGACATGGACACAAACCCAAATAAATACAATTTTCTCATACTAGACAAAGGTTCCAAAAATATGCAATGGAGAAAAGATAGCCTCTTCAACAAATGGTGCTGGGAAAACTGGAAAACCATATGCAATAGAATGAAATTAAACCCCTATCTCTCACCCTACACAAAACTCAACTCAAAATGGATCAAGGACCTCGGAATCAGACCAGAGACCCTGCATCTTATAGAAGAAAAAGTAGGTCCAAATCTTCAACTTGTTGGCTTAGGATCAGACTTCCTTAACAGGACTCCCATAGCACAAGAAATAAAAGCAAGAATCAACAACTGGGATAGATTCAAACTAAAAAGCTTTCTCTCAGCAAAGGAAACTATCAGAAATGTGAAGAGAGAGCCTACAGAGTGGGAGAATATATTTGCCAACCATACCTCAGATAGAGCGCTAATTTCCAGAATCTATAAAGAACTCAAAAAACTCTACACGAAGAATACAAATAATCCAATCAACAAATGGGCTAAGGAAATGAACAGACACTTCACAGAAGAAGATGTACAAGCAATCAACAGATATATGAAAAAATGTTCAACATCCCTAGTAATAAGGGAAATGCAAATCAAAACTACCCTAAGATTTCATCTCACCCCAATTAGAGTGGCGATTATCAAGAACACAAGCAACAATAGGTGTTGGCGAGGATATGGTGAAAAAGGAACACTCATACATTGCTGGTGGGGTTGCAAATTAGTGCAGCCACTCTGGAAAGCAGTGTGGAGATTCCTCAGAAACCTTGGAATGGAAACACCATTTGACCCAGCTATCCCACTCCTTGGCCTATACCCAAAGGACTTAAAATCAGCATACTACAGAGATACAGCCACATCAATGTTCATTGCTGCTCAATTCACCATAGCCAGATTGTGGAACCAACCTAGATGCCCTTCAGTTGATGAATGGATAAAGAAACTGTGGCATATATATACAATGGAATATTACTCCGCAATGAAGAATGATAAAATTATGGCATTTGTAGGCAAATGGTCGAAATTGGAGAATATCATGCTAAGTGAGATAAGCCAATCTCAAAAAACTAAAGGACGAATGATCTCGCTGATAAGCAGATGAGGACATATAATGGGGGGTGAGAGGGGCTAGCATTAGGTTTAGGGTTAGGTTTAGAGTTAGGCTAAGGAGAGCGGTAAGAATGAAGGAAAGAAGGACTGTGTAGAGGGAAAAGAGGGGTGGGAGGGGTGGGGGGGAGGGGAAAAATAAAATAAACATCATTACCCTATGTAAACGTAAAAAAAATAAATAAATAAAATAAATGATATAATATCAGGCAAAGTGTCCAGTAGAGAACCCAAACGCACAGTAGGTATTCAAGAAATGATGAATAAAACATTTTTCTTAAAAGTAAAAAAAAAAAAAAAAAATGCATAAAAGAAAAATACTTTTATGTTGATTACAGATGTGTTTTGTGACATATTAATTGCTATTGTGTGATAATTATTTTTTTAGTATCATCATATATCTATATACATATGAATATACTATTTATGGGAACTCACATATTTCTATACTCATTGTACTAAGTACTTGTATAGCCCCCCAGACTCTTTTGTAAAAATTTATTACATTACTAATAATATCACCCCAAGGTAAATTATTCAAGTAGAACTATGTTGCATATATTTCTCACTTTTTCATATACAATAGAATCTATCTATATTTGAATGATTCTGGAATTAGGAATACTAATATGAAATAGAGTTCAAGGACAATTTCTAATATGTCAAACTTCCCCTGGGACAGTGTTACCTTTTCTATCAATTTCCTGGGCCAGGTGATCACTAATAGCATCACATCTGGGTCCTCCAGAGTGATGGATCACAATTCACACTGTTACTATAACTCAAAAAGTCTCAGGACAACAGCTTTTAGCAGGTGCCCCTATTAGCTTGAAAGGTATTTGTTGAGAGAACCCATCCCGCTTTCAGCACAAGATTACTGAGCACCACTCCCCCCAAGCTGGTTGGAATCGTAGTAGACTTGCAGGGCTACCCCAGTAGGAAAGATAACTTGGCACTGGATATAGCAGTTTTCTGCTCTAACCTATTCTGAGGGTCAGAAATACATCTTTTACTAGTATTTCTTTGTTTGGTTGACTTGAAGGAGTGCTTCTAAAAATATAATCATTTATGGGCCCTCCACCAGATTTAACTGTTGAGTAAGCTAAAAAATCTGTACTTTAATATTACCTCTTCCCCACGTGATGCTGATGTGGTCAACCAGGTTCCTGTCCATTAACTGGCACTTAGAAACTGCATACACAGAAGAGTTAGATGTGATGGAAAATTCAAGCAACCTATTGGGATCCACGTCTAACTCTGACTAAAACCAGAAATTTGTCAAAATCTATTAAACATTGACATTAGAGACCATGATGACATTTTTGTTTATTATTGTTATTAATATCTACCAAGTTTTACTTCATTACTTTTAAGATAGAAATAAATGGAGCACAACCTGTGCCAAAGTCTTGTTGCCAATAAAGACAAAATGTTTTCAACCACTAAGTGACAGGATATTTCATAAGGCAAAGCAGACCTTTAGATGAAAGAGTAAATGCATTACCCAAAGGAACAAAGTGAAGTTTTGTTTTGCAAAATCTGGTGTAAGTAGCAAAGCTTGCAAAAATGTTTTACTTCTTGGTGTCTCATTACACTGTTTCAGTTCACAAATTTGAGACAGGTCTAGAAATCAACACTTTATAATCTCACTAGCCACTTCTTATGCAAACTTAAATTATAAATTTATTAGAGACTTAACTGCAGATGCAAGGTGAAATTCCATGCAGATTTGGTTCAGCTGAAGAGACAGATGAACCCATGCACACCAAGAGGGTATAAAAAGGTTTATTGCTTATAAAATGGCCTTTTCTGGGAAGAGACCTCTTCAGCTGATCCAAAAGCAGAGACTGACTTGTGCTTTTTATATTAAGGAGTTGGGCCAGAATGAGGATTCCTGTATATGGGAAGGTAGGTTGTATGGTTTGAAGTTCACACCTTTGTGAAAATAAAGAAGACCTAGAATTTATTATTAGCTATGAAAAATCTGGGCAGTAGGGGAGCAGGGAGGAGTGAGGCTTTAAAAAATTAGCAGTCACATAAAACTATTGTCAGAATCTTTGTTACAGAAACATTATTCTATAATATTAAACATTTCAAAGTGCAAAGAATGTATGTACATATATTCTAAAAAATGCATTGGTAACATTGATATGAAACTGTAATTAATGTTTCTATCATTCTATGTCGTTAATAACTATACCTATTATTGTTCTATACAATGGAAATGAAATTCTAAACAACTACAAACTGGTGGGGCTGAGGAGTGATAAAGAAGTGGCAGCATGAAGTCACTTGAAGTTGGCACATCAGCAAATGTTTTCACTGAGACTACATAGATGCATTTGATACACTGAAAACTCTAATGCTATTGGCTTTGCTTCCTGTTTGCAAACACAATATATTATTCTATATCTAATACATGAAAGAGAAAAGTAAGGTTGAATTAAGTCCCAAGCAAAGTGTGTTTAAACAGTGAACCTTTTGGAACATTCTCCATTATTTTAAAGTCAAGATTAATGTATTTCTAGAAATACTATGGTCTTCCTAACCCTTAGGTTTTTGCCACAACTTTGATAAATGATCCTCCATAATTGTTCAAAGTGTAAAAGCTTTTCTGCTACTAGTGATGAAGGAGGATGGATTCCCTGAGATTTTAACAGATTGACAATATCTTATCTCACTGGTGCACACATGCTTCATGAAGGCAGAGAAGGCAATTTACCCTCCACTGTGACTATTTATTTGCTTTTTAATTGGCTTGGACTAGTTTTGTACAAGAAAACATTAAATCATAGTTGAATGCAAAGGAGGTGTGTGATGGGTGAGAGCATCTGTGTGGGTAATTTCTAAGTAAATAAATTACACCTATTCGAACACTTCACAGAGCATTTACAGGAACAATTAAGTTCTCGGTCAGTGCTGTTTTCAGGAGATGTACAAATTTGTTTGATTCTAATGAAAAAACATTGTTCCTTTTGGCAAAATAACTTTTGCATTTAGCTGTCTTAATACAAAATGAAAAAGTCAAGGGAAATGATATCTGTACTATTCATTTGACATATAGATGCCTAAGTCCAAATAAAAGTATAAAATTAATTTTTCTTTTTGTTCCAATTGGACAGATACATTAAATATATAAATTATAATTTATGAATTATAAACCAATGTGTACAATTATAATTTTTTACAAATGTACAAACATGATTAAGTCCAAATCACATTCTTTTTTTAGTGTCCCATAGACTTTTAATGCATCAAATTCACCCATGTTGAAATAAAGATTTACAACTTACTATAACATAAAAGAAATATCTCTCTATCTAGCTCAATCACAAAATTATTTGTCTCCATATGTAGATGAACTTTGTGTTCACCTTTAACTTCAAATGTTAAATTTAACATTATTAAGGTACTTCTGATAAAACAAATATTTTTACCAGCTAGAATTTAGGATAGTCCTTGACCAAAATTCGTGAGAAACTTCTTTTCCCTCACCATATTCAACTATGTATATTGTGTCTGTCTAAAATAAGCTAATGATAGTTAAGATACTCATCTATTTGAACTTTTTATACAACGTTGAGGTAATAAATATGTCCTCAATTCTGATTTGTCAGTCTGCTCTTGTGTTGTTCCTCAGCCTTGATTATTCCACAGGGTTGAGCAGTAATCATATCACAGCTTATCTTAAAAGGTCAAGCTCATTTGAAGGACATTTAATTCCATGCTTTCTTGGTTGGAAAGTGAAATGCCCTAATATAACTATATGCCCAAATTAATTCAATTAATTGTATGTAATAACAACTTTTCTCATTTATGCCATTGTGAAGTTACTTTCTCTATTATAGGTTATGTTAAAATTAGCAAAACCCACATTTAACAAAACAAAATACAGCAGAATTATTTTATAGAACAAAATTACAGAATAAATGCCTTAATTATTTTTGTAACTTGTTTAAAAGATCTCTTTAGGAAAATAATAGCTCAATATTTCCTATAAGATATAGCTTTTAGATGTGCAATCTTTATTACTGTTTGTGTATTTATTTTCCTTCCAGTGAAATTAAAGGTTTTTACCCAGCATTTAGCCAAGAAGTCTCTGAATTTCAAAGCACAATTGCTTGAGTTTTCTTTGATTTATGCAACCATTTTATTTAACTAAAATGGACATGATATTGTTGCAAGTACTCATAAAATAACCATTTGTATATGCATTCAAATTTTTAGGAATGTCAGTGAATTAAACAATTGTGTCTTTATTCTACTATGGGCCCATAATGTCTACAACACAGTACTTATTCAAATTGAGTTGAATGATTGAACGGATGGGTGAATATGTATGCCAGGTACTAAACTCAAAACTTTATTGCATTATTGCTCACTTAAGGCAAGCAAAATGTTATTATTCAATTTTTATTATTTCTAAACTTATTGCTTAGATTTCAGATGAATTAGTCAAGATTAAAGAACAAAATCATGGAAAATAATTTTAGTTGTGAAAGCCTGACTCAAATTTAATTTTATTTATATCCTTTCTTCTTGGTTATAAGTCCTGCAAATGCATATATAATCAGTCCACATTTTATAATTTCAAATTATGGATTCAAAATATATCTTGGTTTTAACCAAAAACTAAATATGACATAATCATTAAATGATATGAGCACCAAATCTATATTTCTTTCCCAACAATAAACAGTAATGATTGCAAGCAAATATTAGATATTTGCTTCAGTGACATAAGACTGTAAATCACAGAGTATAGGTCACTTATTAAGTCGAATTCACTAGATTTTCTCATGAATACTTCCTTTAAAACGCTCACCTTATTATGTCTACCAATTCAAAGCAAATAATTCATAAATGAAGGGGCAATTGAAAGAATTTTGAAGGAAGTCTCTCATACAAAACAAAAATATTATATGTATTAATATTCCAGGCACTGAAACAGGGATTTGGGATACTACTGTGAATAAGCAAAATGAGATCTCTTTTATCATGTGGGGGGAAAAATTAGGGAGGGCAGATTGGAGGGAATATGGTAGATTATTTCATTTAAAAGGCAAAAATAGATAAAATAATGAAATAAAAAGGAACACAAAACACGAACCCAACAATTACAAACAATAATATTTACAAATGGAACTGATAGTGTGAAGAAGAATGGGGAAAGATTGTGGTTGGTTATGACACAGACTAACATTGAGAGAGACTTTTCAACTGGGAGAAACTTTAACAGATTTGAATGGTTTGAAGGATTTTGTGCTTTAAAGTTCTGTTCTCTATGGTGAGGTCTGAGTGACTGCATTAGAGGCAAAGGGAATTTTCCAGAGCAAATGAAGTGTTTGGAAGCTAAAAAGAATTGTGTGACATGACATGGGAGATGTGAACTGGGCCCTTTTATGACCAGTGATGGTAGTCACATGCTAAGAACTTCCTGAGGTATCATTTAGAAAATTCATACACATTATGAACTGTCTACTGATCCAAATCAATTTAAACTATTTATTTTCTTTTGTAAGTTCAAATTGTATGTTGTTAACAAGTACCTTTGGATAGGTCTTGTTAATGAGATAAGGAACATTTGTGTTTCAGCAGCCCTGTCCTGCTCCACACACACAGGGATTATTAATGTGGCTGTGTCCCCCGAACAGAATCTGAGTCCTTTCAGTGTCCTGCGTGTTTCCAGCGCCACAGGCTGACTTTAGCTCTGTGTATGTACTTAGGATCACTGACAGTTGTGTCATCTGGATGCTCAGTAACTAGTCATGTACTGGTTAGGCTAAATTTGATAGTTTGTATTTTACACTGACAGTTTTAAAGCCACAAGAGAGTTTTAAGATGGGGAATCTACATTTTAATAGCACAAATGAATCTATATTTTAATGGGATTACTCTGGCTGCTTTGGGATAAATGGATTAATAGAAGGCACAAACTGTAATGGGGTGACCGACTGGAAGTCTGTTGTGAAGATTACAAATAATTAAGTTTCCCAGGTGTTTTAAGGACTAAAGAAATAACTGATAATTCTATGCTCTACTCAGTTGTTACTGAGATAAAGTTAGTAGACTATATTCTAAGATATAAATATGTTTAAGTTTAATGAATGACTTAAAGTCTTAAATAAATATTCTAGTGTAAAAATAAAGTTTTATTTTAAAATGCAACCAGGAAAAATGGGGATGAAATGAGGGAAGAAACTATTCCAAATAAATCAAGCAAAATATCAATAGCCTATTTTTTCTCTTTTCAATTATTACTTGTAGAAAAACCAACATTTATTATTATTTTTTTAATATTGAGGAATTATGCTTTATTTTGTTGGATGTGAAAAGGCATTGTGATTATATAAGAAATGCCCTTATTTCTTTTAGAGATGCATATTGAAGTATTTTGGAGTGTTATGATATTGTATCTGGGATTTGTTCTAACATGCTTTAGTTAAAAGAGAGAAAGCAAGGGTTGGGGAGAGACGGATAAAACAAATATGATATTGATACTTGTCAAAGTTGGTGATGGGATTTCTTGTACTTTCTTTGTGTACATTTGGGAGCTTTTCATAATAAATAGTGAAAAGTGGAAGAGATGAAGAGGGACAGAAAGTGTCCACACTGTTTCCAGAAGAGTAGAAGCAGATTTTAAGTCTCTGAGTGAGCTGTTTTGATTAACTTTGCAGTCTCCTTCAAACACAGTCTTCTTGAGTTGTTTCGTGGATGGTAGGAATAGCTCTGTGGAACCATCTGCACCAAGTGTCCTGTCTGTTCTCTCTTGGGATCAGCAGCTTGTGTGAACATTTGTACAATAGGAGTAACAGAGGATCCAACTCATGACCTGGTCTCATTAGACTCCTTCCCCGCTTCATTGCATTAAATCCTATCCCTCCTCTGGACCTGGCTCAGGTGCTGCCTTTTTAGATGAATAATTGTTTCTCCAAGACTTGATAAGCAGTAACTGGTGGACTCTTATCATTCTACTAAAAGCTCAGGAAGTAGTAGTATGCTTGCAAATACTATTATCTGTGCTAAACACTATGAGTTATTTCCAAAGAGAGCCATCATCTTGCACCAAAACACAAGGAGCCACCAACTCTAAACTTTAACACAATGGGTGATAACAATAGAACTGGAACTTGCACTATTCCATAAACCAATAGAATCAGTCCCATATCACTTAAAGTCTAGACTTTAAGTCTAGTCTGAGCCATTGCCAGAAGCCTAAGCCTTGGTGTTCATCATTCACTCAGATATCCATCCCACACACCTGTCATTCTTTCCCACTCAACCTACCATGCCCAAACACTTGCAGGGTGCTCCATTGAATCTGCTTCACTCTGATAAATATTCCATTTTCTCAGTTTCTTAGCCTTTTATATTTATCTTTTTACCTTTAATCTGTTTTTGTCAACCCAGATTTGTATATTAAAAACTAACAGACAAAAATCAAACTCTCCTGGATATTAAAAACAAACAGACAAAAATCAAACTCTGCCCCATATTCAGGCCAGTTTAAATCAGAAACCATAACATTGGGCCCCAAATATTAGCATTTTTAAAGGTCTCCTGGTATATGAATATGCTTCCAGAAAAATACAGCTTTGTAGAAAAGATCTCAGGAAACCACAGATGGCCTTCCTGTCACTGTGATGTTTGCATTTTCTAAAAAATAAATTCATACTTCTTTGACTGGCTTCTATCACTTAGCATAATCAGTTTTAGATTCATTCATATTGTTATGTAGATCTATTTTATTTATCCTACTCATAAATATTTGGATGGTTTCCAGTATGGAGCTATTAATAATAAAGGTGCTGTAAAAATTGATGTAAAAAAAAAACTGTATATATTTACATATAAATCCTTTCAATTGACCCTTTGTTTCTGAATTGGCTTTCTCTATTTATTTCAATTGCCTTTCTTTCTATATCTCTTTAAATAGACTCTCAATCCAGTTATTTGCTAGACACATGAGAATATATTATTATGCTCTTACTTTTGAGCTCTCTTATACATTAATTGTATAGTAATTTGGTGTTCAAATAACCTGACTAGATTCCCCTTAATGCCTTTTATTTCCTCCTGTGATTCATGTGCAGAAGGTCTTATCCATGGAAATTCGTGTTCATATGACTGATCAGAGGGACAGATATTTTGGGTAATGTAAAACAGTCTGTAAATTGCTCTCTTTACATAATTGGAGAGTGAAAAGCCATAGCACTCAGCATTTGCTGATCATATTGCCCTGCAATACCTCGCTTTTCTCCTCTGCCCTTAATATTAAGGACAGCAAATGTGACCTCTACACACTTTTGCCCTATACCTGTTTTAATTATGGAAATGATAGTGCACAAATAGCTTTAGAAAGCACTTTGTCTAATTTGTGATGGTGTGGGAAAGAGCTCCAGCTATAAAGAGCAGCTTTTACAAAAGTGTTTTGGCCTGTGGATCATTTGGATTAGGCTAAGTAATGGTATAGGAACAACCTACAATCTCAGGGGCTTATTGCAGTCATTGAGCTGAAGAAGTGAACATCAGAGAGAGTCAATCTGGCAGTTAAATGTTTCTTTCTGAAAATGATTCATATCTCTCAACCCACATGTAACAGGCTAAAGCAAGTCTAATGGCCACATCTAACTTCAGGGGCGCATATCCTGAAAGACGAGGAAATCTGGATTTGGTGAGGGGATGAAATGCCAATGTAAGTTCCTAAATCACTGAAAGAGGGTAAAAAAGAGGCAGGGTGGCAAGAAATAGTCTGTGTTATAGACATGAATTTCAAAATCAAACATAGAGTGCAAAAGTGTAAATTTACCTTTTTTTTTTTTTAACTACTTCAGTCAAAACCCTCTTCTGCCTAATATAGATGTATAAATATACTCTTAGAGGTAAATTTGGACATCTATCTCTTGTTTTCTTTTCATATAATTGGTATTTAAAGCTAAATTTATTTGCATTTCTGATTATTTCCAAAGATTTCTATTCTATCACCCCAATGACTTAGGTGCAGAATCACCCTTGGTGGGGAACAAACAGGATGGCCAGTTCCTCCTGGGCTGTCACATGCCTGCATCTAGATTCAGATGCCAGTCACTGTCCTTGTACTAGTATGTGCCCTGCTCCATAAAGGGTATCCACTGGAAGCTTTCTTGGATTTTCAGTCCCTTCTCTTATTTTTGTAGCCACAAAACAGCTCGAAGGAATAAAAATACTCACCTTCCATGAATCATGCATCCGTGACTCACTTCACACCATGCTTTGTGGGGTGGAAGATCTATTTAGAAGTCAAGAATGTTGACTTTTTGTATTTGCTGTAATTGGGCAGATGATGAAAGTTTAGTAATAGAATTATACTGATTTTATTAATGTTTGGTACTTCATGAACTAGTATTCTTGTCTACTATATTTTAAAGAATGTATTAACTTTATGTATATTTTCTTTAAATACAGAGCAAGAATAGACCACTCTGGGTATGAGTCCAAAAGGTAACTATTTACTGTGATTTGTTATTTATTTTTGTATCAATCAAGCCAATATTCAAACATTTATCAGGAAATATAAAAGCAGAGTTAGGCAGGCATAGCTATTCCATGAATAGAGAGTGTAATACAATGTTAGGAAGTAAATCTTGGAAGTCGGAAACACTTGGGTTCAAGTGCTGGAGGTATGCCATTTTGTCATGTGATGTGCTACACCCTATATCTTAATTTTACTTTTTAAGGAAACATTATGGATGAATATATATCTTTTATAAACAATCATACCAAAGATAGCTTTCTATGGATATCAGTGGAGTGTACATCAGTCTACTTTTAGATTAAAATAAGTAAATAAGTAAATAAGTAAAGATCATGTGCCTGTTACAGTTTTGGTGAGCTATAGTGCTCTGAGTGGTTATAATGATAATATACTATATACTTCAATAAACTAGAATTATGAAATTTCACCATAAATAGTAGATGGTTGAGGAGACAGATAGGTTTAACCTGATATAATCATTCCACAATGCATACATGTGTTAAAACATCAAGTGGCAATACATCAAAATGCATAATCTTTTTGTTTTTATATAGTTGTTAAACAAATAATTTAAATTTAAAAATTAAAAAATAAAATTAAGGAGTGTTAAATAAGGTATTTCTAATTATCATTAGTTTTAGGGCATGACTTCAGTGTGAATATAATTTAAGGAAAAGATAAGAAGTGGTACATAGATTTTAATATTTCTCTAGTCTTTTCACAAGTATTTTTATTGGAAGTATATGATAAAACTCTTAGCAAATCTAATTTGAACCATATTAGACAAGAGTACATGAATAAATAAATGAGGTGAAGCAGAGATAAGAGATACTTTCAGGAAGTGGGGACATTAATAAAGGCACAGAAAAAGATTGCTATTGCTAAAATAAAACTGCAAAACAGGTGAACATGGACAGGTAGCTATGGCCTGCTTCTTTGAAATCTTAATTTCCTTAGAAAGGTATGTGACAGTTTTTGCGTAAAATTTTGTTTTTTTAATATGATATAAATTAATTTTAGACATTTAGGAATAAGAATTACATAGTCAAATGTCTTGATATTTTAGTAATCTGATGGCTTGCAGCATATAAATCCATGAAAGAGCACAGGTAATGGTGCTGAAAAGTAGGCATTCAAATAAAGTACTTCAGGTAATAGGGAAGGGAGGCTCAAACTGGAGTAGTAGACAAAAATAATGTGTTAGCAAATAGTGGGAAGATGATTTAATACAGTCTAAAGTATACCGGAGCAGGAGGGCTGGTGCTTCGTTTCAGGGAGACATCAACTTGCAGTTGGTTGTGAACCTATTACGGTGGATGGAATCACTTGAAGAGGGAGTGCACAGTGCAGAGCTATGTGACCAAATAGTCAGGGAAGCTTTACAACGGAGAATTAGCCCTCCACAGAGAAGAGAGAGAGAGCATCATCCAAAACTGACAGTCTCATCTACTTCATTAATATTAACATCTTGGAGGAAATAGCGTATACTAATCCCACGTCCAGTGAAGTTTCCTATGTGACAGACAAGACTCATATAATCCTTTCAACCACCCAGAAACATCACTTTAGGGACAGGAAAACAAACAAACAAATAAACAAGCAAACAAACGAATATGGAAAGATTTCCAAAGATTCCAGAAGGAGAATGCCTGGATTTCATTTTGAGTCAAATAAATGTAGTTCATTTTGTTTCCTTTCAAAAGGGTCACTTACATTTAGTGATTCCTTGCATTTTTCGTTCATGCATTTAGAGTATTTTTTTAACTTTCTAGGAAAATGGGCAAAAATGGAATATACTGAGTATCTTTTTGGACAATAGTATAACTACTATTTTCAATTTTTATAGGTTGCTTATGTTTTACATACATTATATACATACATTTGGATCTGAATATCCGGTCATATATGTTTTAGTATTCTCATTTTGTGACTGGAAATACTGCAAGTGAAGATGATTTGATGAAGCAGAGCAAGAATTCTCACACCAATTCTTTAGAGTCTTTCTTTCATCTGAAAACCAGAAACATTGCCCAGCTTCCACTGACAGAGCCTCTTCAATCACACCTGCACAGGGGAGTCTGACTTTCAGAAGAGATTAATTTTAGTATTTCTTCTGTATTAACAATCATGTAACCTGGATGCTGCTAGCCTCCAGACATTTCCAGGAATAAACTTGTCATAGGAGGAAATGAAACATAAGTGGTAAATTACCTTGTCTCACCCATAATTCCCAGTAGGGCAAACAGCTCAAACACATCTTTCTTTTTTTACTTTCTTTCATTCAATAATGCAAAGCTTTGAGGAAGAGTTAAAAAAGGACATGACATTAAAAAGAAGTTTAAGAAAATTCCAAATAAACAACTGCTTGCCCCCAAATTTTAAAAATTCTATTTTCAAAGTAGCTAGGAATGGTAGTAATCTCAATTTAAAACTCCACAGCTTATTTGTTTTTAGATACTTGAAGGATCCTTAGTATCTCATTCCAAATTATGTTTAATAGAGCAACCAGAACATGCTATGTGAAGGACTAGTAAATATACACTGTGGGGAAATGATTACAGGTTTTCTCTCTGAAAAGCTCCATAAATTACAAAAAATGAATTTAAACCTTGCTGTTGGGCAAAAGCATCACCATTAGACTACAATCCATCAGTAATTTTTCCAGTAATATGTAAAATTTTCTCTTTGTTTAAAAATTCATTGCTCTATGTAAAAATGAAAGTGAACTGTATAACTGTACACACCAAGATAGATTTTCAGTTTCTCTTTTTGTTATTCACAGAAAGAATCTTGTATATCTTCTGAATTTCCAAAGCGGTAGAGCAAAAGATTTAGATGTAACTAAGATTGTATTTGCAGTACTGAAAATATTGTTTGACCAAGCAGTATTACCATTCTGATTCTTAAAGAAAGGGGTCATTTTCCAAATATAGAATACTTCATATCTCATATTTCTGCTTATGTGTGCACCTAATAGGAGATTTGCAAAAGAAAAATTGAGGTTTTTTAAATCTCTAATACTATCATTATATTATCTGAACAATTTTCCTAGCATTTTCATATTAATATTCTATGCTATCAAAATTCATTTTCACCAATCTGAAAGGTATATAAACATACTGAACCCTTCAGTAAAATGGTATAATGATTATATTTGCATACCATAGATGAAGCAAATACTAAAAATATACAGCACCAATGCTTTGTAAAGGACAACATTAATGTAATACAAATGACTACTTACTATAAAACATTTTGTTATCTGCAAATGGTAGAAGTGGCTGCTTCATTGAGCATGCTTTTGTGTCTTATTGCAAAATTCATAAAGTGATATCCACTGATGCTATTAGAGGTTAAAGTAAATGATCATAAATACTGTCATATATTTTTGCCTAGAAATTGCACTGCTACATTATGAAGAAAACCTCTCTTTAAATTATATTAATTTAATTGAATTACTGGACATTAACTTTATGAAAGCATATTGGAATTCACAATATAATTTTTGGTATTCATTGAGTCATATTAATAACATTACTTAGATTTACTGGGCCATTCAGCATTTTTGAAAGAAGATCTCATTTTTTATTCTTTTTAGTTTTAGATTGGTTTTGTTTTTAATAACTCAATTCAGTTATTGGACAGAATCACAGAACTGCCTTACATAGACCTGTTTACTATTCAGGATCATAAAAAAAGCAAAATATAAATTTTTATGCTTTCATTTTTTAAAATCCTCAGATTCTTTAAATATTTCCTGATGATTAATATGAATTTGAGTCATACACAAATTGAAAGTTTCAAGATGAAAGTTTCATGTATTGAACTTTTTCTTTGGGTATGAGATGTGAGAAGTTACTAAGGTAAGTCATCATTACCATCAGTTAGATGATATTTCTCCTTTCTAGATAGCTTTGAACATCTACCATAAAATAGTCTCAAAGATTATATTTTATTTACTCTATTTCAAAGAATGAATATAGCAAAATAGTTCATGTGATTAGGTTATCAATTGCATACTCAGTAAGGTTCATGATCATTATGTGGCAGCAAAGAAAAAACTAAAATGTCAAATATAATCAAATATTTGATCTTAGAGAAAGCATGTTACAATAGAAAGCAAGCTAATGTAGTTTTCCAAAAACCTGTTGTTTTGGCCTGCCTTTGACTAGTTGCTAAAATGCTGAGGCTGAGTAATTTCATGTATGAAGTGGAAATAAAAAGACCCCACCTTGATACTGTGATGAATAGGCTTCAGTTTGGAAGTGAATAATGCTTTCCGGATTATGAAAATATAGTAGACATAGGGACAATGGAGTAGTTTAAGTCACCATGGTAGATGAGGAAACCATTTAAGCACACAGCTCAAAAGTAAGATGTGTAATATATGCAAATTATATAGAAGTTTTGAGAAAATAATTTTGAACCAAGGAAAAAGATAGCAAGAGTTAATAAAGACACATTTACTACAGGTTTCAAGGTGGTTTTCTCAATGCTTTTTGGGGAAAAACAAAGAAAAACTAACAAGGATTGAGATACTCCTAAAGAATTAAGTCAAGGTATAAAGAGGAAAAGTGAAATTACCAAAAATAAAAAGATATCTAGTTATTATTCTGTTGCCTACTTAGTTTTCCTAATTGATAAAAAGATATAATTTATACTACATACATCAAGCTCAACAATTTTTTTTCCATCTAAAGTAATTACACAATAATAAAAGTTCTGGAGTCTTATTTGGTTAATATTCCCTATGTGTACATCATTTCACTGACACAGTCCAGTCAATGACAAATGCTATACTTTCCCAATACATTCTGAAGTTTCAATATTCACTGTCATTGATGTGGTTCAGGTCCCTATAACCACTCTTCTTAAGCAATAGATGGTCATTGTGAACAATTATCCCTTCGTAGGTTCATTCTTTTTTCTGTAGCTCTAAATCTACTCTATGGACCTCATATGCTGAACATATTAGAAGACATCTATTTTATGGAAAAGATAAACATTTTTCAAAACATGAACAGTAAGATGCTAAATACTTTTATTTTTTACTTAAAAAAAATAGAAAAGAACAGCAAAGACAAATAAGGATAAAACAACAGGAAATGATCATTTTAATGTATTGCCATTTTTGTTTAGACAGTACTTTACCACAACCATGATTGGTACATATCAGTACCTATATAGTATATTTAATAATATTGCATAGTAATATAGTAATACCTAGCAATCATTGAAAACCCAATTAAAATGACATTATCTTCTATAAAACTGCCTCTCACCTGAAAGCACAGGTAATCATTTTCACTTTCATGACAGCAATTTTAAAACTGTTTTTTATTTTATTTGCCTACATAACTGTTTACCAAGTTAAATTCAAATAACACAATTCAGAGCTTAAATCTTTGTTCATGTCTTGCTCCCCCGAATTTGGCAGATACTAGAACTTCATTAGCAATTATTAAATGATGGTAACTGAGTTAACAACAGCAATGAATGAAAAGAGAATAGTACTTTTCATGTGTCATCAAGAGGCAAATGAGAGTAGAAGGATTTGGTTTTGAAGGAAAATTTTCTACTGGGTACCGTCCTCACAAAAGAGGACTCAAACTGCTTTGGGAAGTTTTGCGCAAAATGGATGTTATGAATTTACTATAGATTAAACATCAAACACAAAATTTACAAGTTTTTATCTTTCAAAATGAACTGTTTAAGAGCTTCAGGTAAGAAGAAAGCCTGAGTTTATTTGGGATATTGCATCAAGCTGAAAGGGAGTAAATGTTTCACTTACAGTAACAATGGAATAAACAAACCTTCTTAAAAATAACATTAAAATATAGACATAATACAGAAAACAAATATCTGAAGGTATGGAAGGTGGACAGATGTAGGCAGACTGTTGTAGAGAACTTTCTGAGAGAAGGGGAAGTGAAATCTTAAATCAGCAAATTATTGTCTTTGGGTTTTGGATTCATTCATAGCACAGTAAAATCCATGTGCATGGTTGTGACAGGGCACATGCAAGACATGCACATTCTGTTTGACATAGAAGTCAGAAAGTGAAGTCAGGAATTAAGGATTTGTGAAGAGAATGGGAGAGATATTAAAAGAGAAAGAGCCAAAGAGGAGATCTCAAAAGCCAATTTACCCGCATATTTTGAACCATATAACATGCAGAAGGGACTCAACGCAATTCAATGACAAAAGTATGAGTTGATGAAGGAGCTGCCATCCAAACATAAGGGACTTGAATTGAACACCCCAAAAAGACTTAGTTTGAAAACAACACTTAGATAAAAAATAACAAAATTTAGAATTTCCTTAATTTTACATTTATAATGAATATAATATAATTCAAAATTGCCTAACAATGTAGCATATATTCAAGTGAGAAGAAAATCAGCAGAGTTGTGCACCTAAACTAAACCACTAGTTAGAAGTAACAGATTTTGAAAGTGACTATTATAACTATCCTCAAAAATTTTTTTAAGTATATTTATGATATAAACTATACATTTAATGCATAAAATTCTTAGCAGAGTTAGGAAATTTCAGCAGAAAAAGGAGAAATAATAAGTCATAAAACTACAAACACAAATTTGGAAATTAGAAAAAAAATTGGTTGAACTTAACAACTGAATGTACATGGAAAAGTGCAGAGAAAATTAATATGAAGACATATTGATAGAATTTATCCAAGGGGGAGAACAGAGAGAATAAAAATGAAACATAATAATGAACATAGTCAAATCTTTGAAGTTATCTCACATTCAATATGTGTCTAATTTTAATGATGGAAGGAAAGATGAAGTATGAGACATATATATATATATATATATATATTCACACATATATATATATATACACACACATACATGTAAATAATATTTGCATAATTATATATAAATGAATATATAAACATGTATAAATAATATATATGAATAAATAATTATTTGTCCTAGCAGGCATAAGTCCCTGAATTCAATTTCCAGCACTGAAAAATTATTTTTTAAATTTTTTATCTGTTCTCTCTAGTATACATTATACATTATACATTATAGTACATTATAGTAGAATGTATTTTGACATATCATATATACACGAGTATAACTTGCCATTTTTGTGGTTTTACATGATGTGGAGTTACACTGGTTGTGTATTCATATATGAACATTGGAAAGTTATGTCTGATTTATTCTATTGTCTTTCCCATTTCCATACCCTCTTCATTCCCCCTACCTACTCCCCCTCATCCATTTCAGTGAACTTCCTCACTGCCCACTGGTCTATTGTAAGTCAGCATCCACATGTCAGAGAAAACATTTGACCTTTGTTTTTTTGGGGTTGGTTTATTTCATATAGCATGATAGTCTCCAGTTCCATTCATTTACAGGCAAATGCTATAATGTTATTGTTTTTTAAGGCTGAGTAATATTCCATTGTGTATATGTACCATATTTTATCCATTCATCTGTTGAAGGGCACCTAGGTTTGTCCCATAGCTTAACTATTGTGAATTGATCTGCTGTAAACATTGACATGGTCATGTCACTATAGTATGCTGATTTTAAGTCCTTTGGGTATATGCCAATGACTGGAAAAACTGGGTCAAATGATGGTTCCCTTTCAAGATTTCTAAGGAATCTCTATTCTGCTTTCCAGAGTGGTTGCACTAATTTGCAGTCCCACCAGCAATGCAGAGTGCACCTTTTTCCCCACATTCTCACCAACATTTTATTGTTACTTGTATTGTTGATAATTGCCATTTTGATTGAAGTGAGGTAGAATCTGAGTTTGAATTTACATTTCTCTAATCGCTAGTGATGTTGAACATTTTTTTCTCATATTTGTTGACCATTTGCATTTCTTCTTCTGTGACATGTCTGTTCAGTTCCTTTGCCCATTCATTGATAGGGTTTTTTTTTTTTTTTTTTTTGGTGGTGTTTTTTTGAGTTCTTTGTATATCCTGGAGATTAATACTTTATCTGAAGTGCAGGTGGCTAAGATTTTTTTTTTTCCCATTATATAGGCTCTGTTGATTGTTCTTGATTGTTTCCCTTACTGTGAAGAAGCTATGTTGTTTGATACTATTTCATTTATTGATTTTTTATTTTACTTTTTTACGCTTTAGGATTCTTGTTAAGGAATTCAGTTCCTAAGCCGACATGATGGAGATTTGGGTCTACTTTTTCTTCAAGTTGCCGCAGGGTCTCTGTTCTAATGCCTAGGTGCCTAGGACTTTGATTCACTTTGAGTTTAGTTTTGTGCAGGGTGAGAGATAAGGGTTTAATTTCATATTGTTATATATGGATTTCCAGTTTTCCTAGCACCATTTGTTAGAGACTATCTTTTCTCCAACTTATGTTTATGACAACTTTGTCTAGTATGAGATAACTGTTTTTATGAGGTTTTGTCTCTGTGTCTTCTATTGTATCATTAGTCTTGATGTCTGTTTTCGTTCCAATATCATGTTATTTTTGTTCCTGTAGCTGTACAGTATAATATAAGGTCTGGTATTGTGATGTCTCCTAATTTACTTTTTTCTCTGAGGATTTCTTTAACTATTCTTGGGCTCTTATTTTTCCAAATGAATTTCAGGATCAGCACTGATATTTCCCAAATTTAATGACACAAGGAAACTTTCAGATACATTCTTATCAAATAGTAAGTAGATGAACACGAGGAATCCATGCTGAGGAATAATACAAACTGTTTCAAGTCAGTCTCTTACTGGCAGCAAGAGGCAACTGCAATATTAAATAAATGGAAACAAAAATCAAGTTAATGACTGACTTTTCACAATAAACTATAGAAACCAAATAGGAATGAGATACATCTTTAAAGTATATACCACTAGAAAACAATATGTCAACCTTGAGTTCTGTACAAAATAAATATATTTAAAGAAAAAGAAATGAGTTATTTTTTAGTTAAGCTACCAGCATTGTCTCTAGCAGACCTTCTTTATAAGAACTAAAAAATCTTTAAGCAAAAGTGTAATACCCCAGATCAATACTTGATAAGCAGTAAAGAAACACTGGCATTATAAATGTTCAATTTCTATTAAAAGCAAGATATTACCCCCTTTTTTCTTATTTTTCTCAATTTCTTAAAAAATAAAAATTCTAACATTATCTTGCACAGCTTATAATAAAATACAGATGTTTGCAAGATGCCTATATTTTCCTAAATATTTTCATGAAATATAAACTGTAATTGAACCATGAACAATTAAGGATATAAATTATAATATGCACAATAACCAAGTAGTATGTAAAAACTAAATGATGACCTAAACCAGCCACATGAATAGTTACATTAAATATTAATATTATGAAATAATGTTATTAAAAGGCATAAATTGCCATAATTAATTTTTTAAAATCCACAGGAAAATAAATATTTTCTGAATTACTACATCATTCTTTAAGGCTACATATTCTGGAAATGTTATATATTATAAAGTTATGTAGTATTTGCTGTCACTGTCCCTAGAAACATTTTGTCAGACTGTAATGTTTAGATCAGTATCTATTTTTTCCCCAATGAAAGCCAGTTGCCTATACTTAAAAAGCTAATTCACTTATTCTTTTGCCTTCAAGAGCCAATCAATTTTATCCTAGGATGGGTACATAGACTGAAATCCAAGCTGAGTAAGTCAGCTTGAGGTTTCTAGAAGACTGGAGAGTTATATATCTAAGTGTTGACATTTTAAAAAATTATATCTCAGTGAGACATTTTTATGTTTTAATTGTTGCTGATGCTAGCTTTTAAGATGGCTAAAAGTAAATGGAAATAAACAGGCATAACATGCAACACATAGTGAACATAAAATGTCTGAAGTACCAAATATAAAGAATGACACTTTGTAATTATATCAGCATATCTTCAACAGCAGGACAAAAATAACAGAATATTGGTTTCAAGTGTTATCTTTACTATTCACTTAGATATGTCTTTTGCAAGCTGATGTCCTACCTTGAACATCAGTTGTCTATTGTGTAAAATAGTTATTATAAAACTGAACAAAGGTATCTTGAGAAGCAAATATGGATATATATATTTAAAGCACCTATTATTTTTCTGTAATAAACATCACATGAAAAAGGAAATAAAAAAAACTGAATGGTAATGTTCCATTACATGAAATTAGAATAGTTTGTACAAGCTACAAATAAAGATAAATCTAATAAGAAAGAGGTGCAGGAAGAAATAGGAAAAATATGTACTATATATGTTAAAAGGAAGTTGTATTAGAAGAAAGAAATTCACCAGTCTTATAGGTTTGCAGATCATATTATCTTTAGGTCTAATATTTTTCAGCATCCTTCAATACTTCCATCACACACACACATACTGAATGAGGACATATTTTTTGGTTAATTTTCCTCTGATCAAAAGTTCATTCCAGAATTTGCTAAGTAGACAGTCACTTTCCTGTGATTGCTCCAGATCAGATGTTCTGACCGTATTGCCATGTCATCTTTAATAACTAACCTTTGATGCTATTATCAATTTCACTTTCCTTTTCCATGGTCACCTGGGAATCAACAGTTGTATCTTTTTGTTTTGTTTTGTTTTCTTAGCTAATAAAGAAAATTGCTTTTCTTTCAGGTATGAGCAAATAGTTTTGCTCTTTAATTAATCTGTCCAAAATATGATAGTTTTCCTGATCTAGTACTAACCTGCTAATTAATCGACAGTTTTTGATTCATGGTGACTTCTCAAAGAGGAATCACACACCCATGATCATATTATCTTTAGGTCTAATATTTTTCAGCATCTTTCAATACTTCCATCACACATACACATACTGAATAAGGACATTTTTTTGGTTAATTTTCTCTTGAGTCTCCCCAAATCTGGAGACCCAGGAAAGAGCACAGACCGCAGAGATAGTCAAAGCAAGGAGGCAAATCACATTCTGCCTTTTTTAGTCCTTTACATAGAGTTTTGTACTTATTCTTCACCCACTCAGGTTCATTTTCAAACCAAGATTGCTATATAAAATGTGATTACCTCTTCCAAACAAAATAATAAGAAATAGAGACTATCTAAATCTCTGTATATGAAATGTTATATTTATGGTAGTCTTAAATTTCCTAAATATATGGTCACAGAAATAATTATGTAAAATATAAGTGAAAGAAAATCAGAAATAATTTTTAAAAAAGGAAACATAAGTAGGTTTTCAGAATGACAAAAATAATTTATGTGTATGCCCCATATAATGATATTATAACCACCACAATTATAGACTGTTTTATATAGTAAGAATTTAAACAATATAGTTATTATCCAACAATATTTTTGGAGAGTCTCTAAATAACTTAATTGCCCCATTATAAAAATGTGATGAATAAAGAGAAATAAAAGCAGAAAAAGTTGATGGCCCTTCTTTTGAATGTTGCATATAATCAATTCATGATTTATTGGAGTAATACATTTATTTTTAAAATGTATTCTCATGTGTCCTTCAATTTTTGAGAATCTACATTCTTCTTTGCTGTATTCAATTCAATTTATGATAACATCTGCAATTGTGTAGTTTAAAAAATTAATTTATAAAACTAAATCATATTTAAAAAATCATATCTTAATATAACAACTTAGATATATTTAACTAGTAGAATTTTAAAAGCAAATATATTTTAGTAATATAATTAGTAGCATTTTTAAAGCAAAATATATTTTAGTAACCTGGATATATACTTTAGTCATCATAATCTTATTAAAGTACAAGAGATGCTTTATTTGAAAGTTGTCAATTTGAGACCAATGATAATTTTTAAATTCAGCATACTAGATTTTTCAGTCATCTGTGTGAAATTAATCAAGCATGAACTGTTAAAATTTCTTTAAAATTCATTTTCAAAATTTCAAAATTATTTGTCATTGTAGTTTGTACACAAATTGGGACCTTGGAGGGAATTTAAATAAAGAAAATGAAACACCCATCCTAATACTTGAGTATTTCATAGCTACATTAAAAAGTGAAAAAGGCAATGTCATCCTTAAACATCTTTGTTGAAGAGAAGTGAAAGGGAATACTTGTCTTGACTAACATATTCTCTCTATATTTAAATTGCTAATATATTTTAGAGTATGGACTATTATTGTAAATCAGTATGGAATAGATATGATGATATGATGATAATGTATAATGCTGTGTTGAGAATGAATAGTATGTCTCAAGAGATACAAATTAATATTAATATGTCACTTCACTTTTAAAATTGTTCAAATACAAGCTATATATTTACTTAAAGTCATTAAAGATATATAAAAGAAATGAAATATCTCCAAAAATCGTCCAGTGAAATTTACATAATTCCAATTTTAAAGGGAGTTTTTTTCTGTGCTTCATAATGTCATTTACATTTGTAAGCACTATGAAATACAGCTTATTTTTCTTTTCCTTTTTTAAAGAAAACATTTTATTTCAATGAGGAAATTAATATGTGTTCAAATAATTATTTGCAGTATAATTTTAAATAAAAATATTACTTCTTTAGTCAGTTGCTTCAAGTTTACTAGAATACCACAACACAATTGGGAGACTTGGAGAATTTATGTCAGACTATGGTTAAAGAACACTGATGCTAATAAGTAACCTAGAGTAATGTCTGGGGAAATGTCAGCACCAGGCTATAATCGGAAAGCTGACCAGGAATGCCAAGTGGGTAACCAGGAATTGCTACATAGTGACAAACAAGGCCATTGCCCAACGAGATGTTCTTGTAGACAGCAAGGTCAAGATGAGCTGTGACTTCAAACCAGAAGTCTGACAAGGTACTCTGCAGTTTGATGGAGACAGTGTACTTAAGATCGCAGTCATCAACTCACAAACCAAGACATCAGAAAGCACAGGAAGGTCAAGCAGAATACCTTAAACAAATGCTGTTATATATCTGTGATCATTTATTGTTTCAGATTTAGATCTTCCTACATTTCTCACCATTGTATGTATATTAAATTTTTAGGTGAAATAATGAAAATGAAAGCAAATGATAAATAAATTGACCTATTGGAAAATTCACAACGGAGAATTGAGTGATGTAAAGACACCACTCTTTTCCTTGATCTTTTCTGTAGAAGTCACATTTCCTCTGTCATTCCTTTTCTTAACTGGTATTTCCTAGGTATAGAACATATTATCTGACACATAATGGTTTCTAATTTGTAATAGTTCTTTATCACATTTAAAATTTTTAAAAAAGTCTTTTAAAAACTTTTTTTTGGTACTGAGAATTGAACCCAGAGGTACTTAACCACTAACCCCACATTCTCAGCTCATATATATATTTTTTGTTTGTTTGTTTGTTTGTTTGAGACAGGGTCTTGCTAGTTGCTTGTGTCCTTGCTAATTTGCTGAGACTGGCTTCCAACTTAAGATCCTCCTGTCTCAACCCAAGCTTCTGGGATTACCGGTGTGCACCACCATGCTCAGCTAACAACAGTGTTTTTTTCCCATTATATTGTCTCAAACTTCAAGTCTCACACAAAGACTTATTCAGTCAGTTCCCCAAATTACAGAGAACACAGTTGTTAAGGTGAAGGGTCAGTTGATATTTGTCACTTTTTGAAATTTTATCCTTTTAGGCATGTTTTTAATTATTGATTTTTTAAAATATTTTATTAATTTTTAGTTTAATTGAGTATGGGATAAAATGTAATAATCTGATATACATACATAATTTCTACTGATCGAATAGTTTGGTTAGCTTCTACATCTTTTTAAATGTATTTGTAAGTGATTCATTAGCACATAGTAATTATACATACACTTGAGATGTACTGATATTTTGATATGTATACAGTGTTTACTGGGCAAATCAAGGTAATTAACATTTCCATCTCCTTATCATTACTTTGTTTTTGAACTTTTACAGGTTCTCTCTTCTAGTTAATCATAAAATACATAGTAAATCCTGAAAAAGTCACCACATTGTGCTGCAGAAAACTAGTGCTTATTACCTCTAAGATTTGTAAGAATAAAATTTCATTTAGTCTAACTATCCCAATGTTCCTTGAATCCCAACTCTAACACTCTTAATGTTTATCGCTCTTATGCTGAATGATTCCAGTGAGGAATAATTCAAATACTTTCTGAAGATATCTCATTCCATGCTTTATCATTTAAAAAATCTACTCATATTTGGAATAATATCTGTGTCCTCCTAATTTCCTAATTTTATCCCACTTCTCATATTATGTTCCTGGAGTGATTAAAAACAAGATCAACTAGCACCTCCTCCTTTTCATCCTTCAGATGTTTTAAGACTCCTTTGATTTCATAGAATAGATAAAGACCACAATGGACTTCCAGCTCTACCCCTGAACAAGGATGGGACCCTGAGCAAATCATTTGGCAAATTTTCTTATACCTTAAAGCAAACACCAAGTAAAACAAACAACCTTTTGAGCATTGTAGTAAAGGATATTTTCTTTTTTATTTTGACCTCAACATAATTTTGTGACTTTCCTGTCACTTTTTGCAGTTTTTACAAACCTTTTTGTATTGGAAGCATTAACTATGCAAATATTTGAATATTATTTGGGGCAAAACTCAAGTGAATCAATATGTGACACAGATTCCTTAATTTTCTCTTTTATTTTTAGAACATGTCATTTGTAAATTTGTATTTATCATAGAATGCCTTATGAATAATGTTTTTCTTCTTCATTAGAATAATTTCTAATTAATAGAATTTTTTCAGACAAAATGCATCATTATTCTTTAATTCACTTAATAAAGATGCAACAAGAACAAATTATTGACATAGAGCTTTATCCAATCTGCAAATGTATACAATACTAATAATTTTATCTCTTTTTAATATTTGTTTTAATATTATTTGAGTCATTTCCGGTTTCATTAAATTGCTTTTATTAAACATGAGGTGATAGAGTTACTTTTTTCTTAGAATTTCTGCATATCTGGTCATTGTAAACATAATGCAGTTACAATTAAATCTAATGTATTTCTTCTATATGGAATGGGAGGTGGAATATAAAGAATTATTAAACCCAGTTGTCTATGTGAATAAGAATTACAGCAGATAATAGGATAATCATCACTGCATCTTTCTTTGCCAATCTTTGTCTTTTTGTTCTTGAAACATTGCTCAATTTTTTACAGTTTTGTTTTGAATATATCTTATTTCTTCTCTTCTCAATAATAAAATATTGTATTGAGAAATATCAAACCTTTTGATTGATAGCAACTCAGATATTTTGATATACAAAAATTTCCATCTTCCAAAATAAAGATCCATTTCCTTTGAAAAGGTATTTATCCATTCAATCCACTTAATAGAAGACCTACTGTATTCTATGTCCATCCAACATGTTTAAGACACTTAAAAATACATATAATGTCATAGTTAATATGAGTATTTCTAATTTCCCTCGTATTCCTTCTTAATTATGTCAGTCCAATCACTGTCTTCAGGTAAAATTCTTTATTTTGCAGTATAACACCTGTCCTTTAAACCCATGACTACATCATTTATGTATTTTATATTTCCTATTGATAATGTTTATAATTTAATTTTAACATGTTATGATTTTATTATTAACATTATTCTCTATATTTGAAACAACTATAGAAATCATTCCTATATATTAATTACATAGTGAGATTTCCTAGTTCATGCTATTTGTCTAAGCATGAAATTGATTTTCACATAGTTTTTTTCTTCCTAGTTCTGGGAATGAAACCTAGGACCTTGCACATCTAAGTATATGTAGGGAACATTCCTCAAGTTTATCTGACAGCAGTCACTGACGCCATGGTCTAAGTAACCCAAACAGTCTGAACAGAGAAACTGAGGTAATGGTAAAGACTCGCCACGGAATGAAGGTCTTTGCAGTTGCTGAGGCTGAGTTTGAGCTGAGCGGAGCCCTCGTTCTGTCATGCATCACAGAAAGCTGTGATGTAAGCTGGCCTGCACTGCCTTGCTTCATGCTGTGTGCAGGAGCTTACTATCCCCCAGTTCTTTGTCTCAGACCTGTTGCTGGGCAGAATTGCTTAGGCATGCTTGATTTGTTTGCACTATCTGGACCCTCGACATATAGTTCACCTATACGCTGACTCTGTTACAGTTTAACAAGCCCGCTTACCTGATTGGATAATGTGCCTATATATGTCCTGTGCAACCCTAAATAAAATTAGATTCGTGCCTTCAGAGCTCGATCTCCGATTCCTGAGTAAGCGCGCTAGGTAGGGTAGGCATCGTCGTCCTCACCCTCAGCAAACCCGTCTCTGAACATCTACAAGAATACATTGTAAAACCAAACTACATCCCTAGCCTTAATATATAATCTCAGTGACAATTTCTATATCTTATCTGGAAATTCAAAAGGCAAAAGACCTATAGAGAGTAGAATGCCTTTTAAGGCATTTAAATTATATTCTTTATTATACAGACAGTCCCTGACTTGTAATGGTTAAACTTATGATAATGGTGTAAAAGCGATACACATTCATTAGAAATCATACTTTGCTTTTTGAATTTTCATCTTTTCCAAGCTATCAATATGTAGTTCAGTATGTGCTTCTCTCTTAGTGTGGGACAATGCAGCAAGCCAGAACTTCCAGAGAGGACAACTTAGTACCTTGTGTTGCTAAACCATGATGTTTGTAGGTTAGATTTATTAACTGCATATTTAACTTATGAATTTTCAACCTATTATAACCCTGTTGTAAGTCAAGGAGTATCTTACTTATGGATATTTCTTCAATTCAAAACATTTTATTTTCTGTTCATAACATACCTTATCACAATTTATAATTGCAAATTATATAAAAGTGTTTGAATATGATGAATGCACATTTTTGTCTCATGTCTATTTTTCAGTAAATATGTTCTTAAATGGTATTTTATTTGAACTAATAATTTTGGTTTCCTGTTAAAGAAAATAATTCAAAGGTGAGTCTAAGCCAGTTTTAATTGGTTTAGCTGAATGTTGTTTCCACAAACACCAAGAAATAAATGTAACTTTTTCTATTAATTGTATATGTGAATAAAACAGCATGACTTTTTAAACCTTTATTATAGATTTTAATTTTGTCTTTTTGTATATGAATTTTTCCCTTTAGCTCCTCTTTCAGTTAAAAAGTAAGAAAGGATAACTCAATAGAAGTATAAATAATATTCCATTATTCTTGCCCTAAAGGGGTAAAATAAATTTTGATGAGATCCAAAGAAACTTTGTACCATTGTAAACACCATATAATATCTGTTCTCCCCCAGTCTAATTACTACATTACACAAAATTTTTGAACCCTAAAGATGCACATGATTCTTTGCAAGTTGCATTTATTTCCTGACACTTAGGTTTCTTTTATCTTATCCCTCCTGTTGAAAGAATAAGCCAATTTACTGCTGGTCCATGTTGTCACTTATTCTCCATAACCAGAAAACATTTAGGCAGTAAGAATTTTGCTAGGCCTGATGGGAGTTTAGTTTCAGCTTGACTGGCTCAAAGCTTACTCAAGTACTTTAAATCTTCATTTATAAGTCATTCTTTCTCACATTAAGTGAGACAGAATCTCAGCTGACTTCATTTCAAAGCACAGAAATTCCTTTTAAAACCCTGAGGCTATAGCAGTGACATCTCTAAAGTTACAAATATCTGTGTGATAACCCTTTTACTCAAAGAAAATACATTTACTGGCTCCAATATATTCCTTTATTTCTCTAAACAGAGGCAATTCTACCCATTTATATATTCCTGACTACTGTATTGGAAAAGGAAAACATACTTATATAGTGAATCTTGTTCCAAATCTTTTCTCATATCCTTTAATTTGCATTTTACAAAAAAGTGCAGCCTCTCAGTCAATATGTAGAACATTTTGAGAAATGATAGAACACTGGCTGGGATTTGTGAGGATGCTTTTTAAATGTTGAGACTTAAATCAAAAGCAGAAATACTTGCTTGTGTTAACATCACACAGAAACAATACGGTATTTTACAGGAAAAACTTTATTTGGAAAATCATGCCTTGTTTGATATAGTAGTTTATTTTAAATCATTAAAAGCAAGTTTGTTTCTGAGTAAAGAAATATTTCACAAAATTCTTGTAAAACACAAGCAAAGTAACAGGTTAACCATAAATTTATAATCTTTAGAAAGTAGCCACCATGACTGTCTTATCCTTAACATCTAAACAGCTGAGTAAATGATTGCCTGACTGTAGTCAGCATAGGTTGTTAAACATCTCTCTGCGGAATGAATGAATGAATGAATGAATGAATGAATGAATGAATGAATTGCTGTTGTATTTTATGCATAGTAAAGATAAAATAAATGACTTAGAAAAGCAAAAAGGATCACAACTTCAAAATTGAATTCTTCTGACCTATCCAGTGTAACATGAACATATGGAATCAATTACTTCATGTATAGGCCCTTATTAAATACTGTCTTCAGAGAAACAAATTCTAGAACTTGCTTTATAGTTAAACTGTTAGGATGAAAAAAGTAAGAAATATTTGGATATGATACTTGTTTCCATTTTTATAATACAGTTGAATTCTAAAACATTTTTGGAACTATCAGCTTCACCAATCTGTTGACCATGTTTTGTTGCTCAGGTTATGGTTCATTCATAGATATTTTAAATTGACATAGTTTTAAATTGCATAAATTTAAATATGTTATTTTGTCAATAGATGTCATAGGTATTTGTGGCAGATTGAGCATATAGATATTTTATAAATAGGAAATTTTTGTGAGAATATATCCCCACAAACTGGTGCTATAAAATTTATATTAAATAAGATATTTAAAAAGTAAGAAAATATTAGCCTTGTGAATATGGACAAAGAAATTATCTTCAAAAGTGCTGGATTGTCATCTACTTAACAGAATGTGGGTCTGGTTCTATTGCCTATTTTATAAAATTTTTGTGAAAATAATTTATTAATGATGGGTTTAGTTTTAAGCACATAGTGTGCCTTAATTATCAGTTTTCAATAATAGCAACCACAAAAGAAATATCATTTCTAATAGCACTATTTTAACACACTGAGTATTATATAGAGAGTCTATTCTTACACTCCTATAAGCTGGAAATAATTATCAGTGTCTCCATTTTTTTACATGAGGCAACTAATACTCAAGACTTCCAAAGTCGGTGGTCTAGAATTGAACTCAGGTATTTCTGAGACTCTTAAGCATTATGATATAATCGTCTCATAAGTTTAACATCAGTCATCAAAGGTATAATTATAAAGTGGTGCATTGGATTATGATTCTCAAATGGACAGTAAAAGAGAAGAAAAGAATTAGAGGAACACAAAGGGTTAATGCACTTAGAAGTCTTGCAAGGCCTCACTAGAGAGTTTGAGATGATATTGGACAGATGATTAGAAACTTTCTAAGAAGGAAACATAAGTGGAAAATAGGTGGTACAGGGGAAGATATCAAAGTAGAAAGAATATTCTTCAACAGAGGGAATAACATTCACATAGGACAAAATAATAAAGTCAAAAAATGGTTTGATAAGATTAGGAAACCATAAGCAGCACGGTGAACATAAACATGTAGTGAAATTTAAGATGTAGGTTGGACTAAATTGTGAAATGCTGTGTATGACAAAGTGAATGGTGATCTTTCACAAGCATGAATCAGAGAAATAAATTAATAAATTAACTTTGCAAAGAAGAGAGATTATCAGTCTTTTCAATGCTGCCTCTTTGTTTATTTTCTTTTACCCATTATTTATTAGTTGAAAACTAAAGCACTAAACATAAGATCTACATTTTCAGTAGTTTTGTGTGTGTGTGTGTGTGTGCGTGTGTGTGTGTTTGTGTTGTTAATTTAGAAACTGGCAAGGGTTGATGGGGGATTGAGAAAAGAGAAACAGACACACTGAGAGAGAAATAGCTGGCACCAGGTGGAACATCATGGAAAATGAGCAACTCAGAGCTAGTACAGGACTATTTATCATATAGATTTCATTAAAAGGTTAATTGTGAGAAAGTTTCAGCATAACAGGCAGTCTAAAGGACGCAAGACTGGTGAGACATTAGGGTTATCTTATTATACTCAGAATACTCTATAACCTAGAATTGGTGCCTGAACTCAATTTCTGACTGATGCAGCTCTGCACCTTTGCATGGAGCCTCCTCAAATGGTGTCACCATGGCAACTGGGTCATCTTGACCTGCATCTTCGCAAAGGAAGTTCCCAATGCAAGGATAGCCATGAGGCAATCAGGAACCATGATCAAAATCACTGCTCTCCACACCTCTCTGAGTTGCTGAATTTGTCCTTGAACTTGTGATCCTCCTGCCTCAGCACACCAAGCCACCGGAATTACAGGCATGCACCATGGCACCTGGCTTCTTCAACCTTTTGATCAAGTTTTTCCCTGTGTTGTCATTGTAAACAGAGTGTATGTGCAGGTATGTGTGGGTGTTTACACACTGGTGAATTAACCTAGGCCCATGGAAAACATGTCCTAGCATTGACACCCCAGGCTTGGAATGGTGTCTGCTCTTCTTCCTTTCTTCTTTCCCTCCCTTCTTTATTCCGTCCCTCCCTCCCTCTCTTCCTTCCTTTCTTATACTTGAGAAACTATTGTTTCTTTAACTTCATTTTTGGATAGTATTTTGTTGATGCATAAAAACACGTTTAATTTTTTTTAAATAGACAACTTTTAGTTGTTAAGTAAGATAAACAAATTATTTTTAAAACAATTTTGTATGTTGATCTCGTATCCTGTAAATTTACTCAATTAGCTCACCATTTCTACTAGTTTCTTTTCCTAGAGATTTTAGGGTTTTCTACATAGAAGACCCTTTCCTCTTCAAACAGACACAAGTTCACTTATTTCTTTCTGATTTGGGTGCCTTTTATTTCATTTGCTCACCTAATAATTCTGCCTGAAATCCCAGTGCTCCTGAATAGAAATAGTGAGACTGGCATCTTGCCATGTTCCTAATCTCAGAGGAAATTTTTTCAGGGTATTGTTTTTTCCTTCCTTCCTTCCTTCTTTCCTTCCTTTCATTCTGTTTTTTACAGTACTAAATATGATATTAGCTGTGAACTTTTTATATCACAGCAGGAAATGAGGATCAGGACATGGAGATCTGGAAGTAAAACTTTATTGACTCCATAACCCAGAGGGATAATTCCCAAAGTCTGAGCCCTGAACCCAGCAGGATTTTTACCTTTACACATAAGCAAGTTTGAGGTACATCAAAACAAAGGAGTTGGTACAATTCTATTGCAGAGTGCATTCAGTATTCCTTATATGGGTACAAGCTTGTGACAACTTTAGAACGCTTAATTCATACAGCTTAGGGACTTTTATTACACTAAGATCTTGCTAATTTTATCTTTTGAAAAAACAACCTCTTTAGTTTTTCTCTTTTGCTATAGTTTGCACTATTCTCACTATTCTCTGCTTTATTCTTAGGGGATTGTTCTGTCCCTGCTACAAAGGAGACTGTGGCAGTAAGGGGGAGACAGTCACTAAACTTATAACAGTCAAAAGCAAAGAACTAAATTCATTATCAGCTTAGGTACCTAGGGATTCCGAGAATGCATATGAATATACATAAATATATCTTAAGACACTTTTAAGCCTCACTGCAAAAATTTCCTATATATTACAGAAGAAAATAGCAAAATCAGAATAAAAAAATTGGAAACATTAAACCAACAAGCTAATAAAGAGTGGTATATTTAAAAATAAAGTCCTAACCTCATTCAAGAGAGTTTCATTTATCCCTGCTACAGAGATAATCAGTCAGAAAAGTGCTTGACACCTATCTACACATTTCATATAAAAAATAAAAATTAAATAAAAGGATTCTGATTCAGGCAATGATTTAAGAGCCCAAGGAAAAAGAAATGAAGGAATTTCAAGATTAAAAAATAGCAGGGGTGGGTAGGAATTCAGTTTTCTGAGATGAAGAAATACAAAATTTGTAGCTATAGTGAGTAAGGATAAATGTAAATTATAGGGAGGGAAAATTTCTAGGTTTTTCTCCCCTGCACATAATTTTGTAACATCAGCACCCTTAGGTGAGGAAGAGAGCAGCACCTCTCTCTGGTGTCTGTACCTGGCTTCCTTTTTCAAGTTTGAGGGTCTTCCAATGGTTACCATCAAAAAGGAGCTGATTATCAGGAAGGAAGTTGAACAGAAGGGTTAATACATTCACAATAACACATTTATTGCATTTAGCTATTTTCGTTTTTTAAGGAACCTCTGTACTCTTTTTCAAGATGGAGAATGACAACTTACATTTCAATCAACAGCATATAATGATTCCTTTTCTCTACATTCTAGATCAAATGATTGGTTGGTAGATAATAGCCATTCTAACTGGGGTGAGATGATATCTCACTGTAGTTTTGATTTGCATTTCCCTGATGATCAATATCATTCAGAATTTTTTCACATGCTTATTGGCCATTTTTATTACTTCTTCAGAGAAATATCTATTCAAATCAGTTCTTTTGTTATGTTTTTGAGTACTTTATATATTCTGGATATATATTCTATCACCTTCTCTTATTTGGTGGGTTCTCTCTTCAATCTGAAGACTCTTTCCTTTGCTGTGCACAAACTTTTCAGTTTTATTTATTACTGTAACACGGAGCATGGTGTCAAATGGGTTCTTTGCCTCATGAATTCAAAGAATGAGATCCATGGGCAAGGAGAATATAAAGTAGCAAGATTCACCTGAAGCATGAAAAGGTTCCCAAACCACAGGAGGGGCTCTGGGGAAGGGTACCACTGATGTTCTTTGTCTGGGGTTTTTCAATACATTTCTGATGGCCCAGTGCAGTTGATTGTGGAGTCTATGTAAATGAGGGATGTCAGCATGAACCAAACTCTTCAAGTACTGAGTTTAACAGACCAATTAGAAGTACACAAGTTTAATCCCTTCTTTAAATTATTAAGGGAACAGGCCCAACTATGATATTTGGCATGTGTGTTGGTGAGAGGAAATGCTTGGGGTAGGGGTAGATTCTGTGGTTTTTCATTGCTAAGGGTAGATAAGGAAAAGCCATTTTGAATGAAACTGTCAGGTACAACAACAAGATGCTTCTCTCCTTTGAGACCCATATCCTACCCGCCTATAGGTGGTCTACCTTTCTATCTTAATGTCAGGCTGCATATCAGACAATAGACCACACTACTTTGAAGGAAATGCTTTGGCAAATACTTTTGGGAAATGATCTTGTTTATTTTTAAAAGGAGCAACAATAAATTTCACTCCTTGTTCTTTCCAAGACCAATGTGTACTCTTTGCGGAGCCAGTCCATATTCCCCTAGTGATCTGAGTGAAAGTTATTTCACATCCTAAAGAAAATTGGATGGAATCTAAATATAACCTACCTTTAATAATTGCAATTGATTTCTCCCTAGTATTTGTGCAAAACTCAATGCTACTAGCATTTTTATCATTTTATGTATATTCATACTAAACTAATGGCAATTTAATAACCAACAGAATTGCTTTACAGTAAGAATTCATTTTCAGTAGTTAATTTTAACTCAGCAAGCTATGTTAGAGAATGCTTTGATACTGAGGATAAGATTACCAGAAAATTGTGGAACCATTTATCTTGGTACCATTGATAATTCGAAGGTCATTTGCATCAACCAAGAGATATTAAAACTGATCTTTACCAAATGTTGGGACTAATGACATGTTAACTAACTCAGGCTGACTCCTTACTCCCTGGGAGGTGAGCAAGATCAAGACCTCAAAGGCAGTTTCAAAGGTTAATGACGATAAATTGGACCACTGTCAGGGATTGGTTAATGACAGTTCTGTGAATGTGATCAGCTCGTGCTTGCCATATAGTCCTATGGGACTCTCACCTGTGTGAACCCCCCCATGTCTTACAGACCTTTAAGCTGATTGGTTCCCGCCTAGCCCCCACCCTACATAAAAGCTGTGTGACTTCCTCAATAAATGAGTTTCTGCTGTGACTGGTCTCCCTGACACATCTGATTGTCCTCCACCCAGAGGGTTCCATGCGGGTCAAGCAGTCAGTTGGCCCTACCTATCCTGGTCTGGCCTTGTTGGGGAGTGTCCCCTTCCCTTGTCACTGGTGGAGAAGAGCAAGGGGGCTTAAGACCCCGACAACCAAAGATGAAGATAGATTCAGAAATAAAAATATTCCTCTTATGAGCATCAATTTTTGACAAAAATGATATTTCTAATAGTACATACCCTTTTGTAGAAAATTTCTAGTATATGTTAACCATTTACATTTGAGGGATATAATATTGATCATCCTATAGCTTGAGGTAATACATAAAGTCAATAAATTTATTATGAAATTATAAATTCTGATTAATGCTATGAGTGTTGAATATACTAGCATATATTATATAAGCATAAAAAACTATTATTTTATGAAAGAGGTTTTATATAAAATTCCTAAAAGAAAGTATTAGAAATAAGATTAAACAAAAGGAGTAGTTTTTTTGTTCAGTATGTATATCTAAAGAATTTTCCATGACCAGAAAGAAAAGAAATGAATAAGATTAAATAAAGTGCTCTTAACTGGAGAAAATAAAATAAATCAATGACTAACAATTAAAGGATGAATAAGTAATATTTCTAGTCTCAGACATTTATTGTACTTAAAATCTGCTATTGTTAAAGCAAGTGAATAGAAGGCAAGTTAATTTATCTAGGACACAAAATAAGAATTTTTCATTATGTTGAAACCAATGATCCTAAATGTACCACAGCTTCTACACAGTTACATGCAGAGTCATGGTATTGAATATAACCTACAGAGTTTCATACTATCAAGTTAACTTTGGCAGAGGTAAATTTTAAATTATATAGCCCAGATAGAATAAGTCAATTGAAATAGAAATAAATACTTGTTTTTTATTTTTTTTAATTTATACTGATAAATTTATTGATTTTGGAAATCATAGAATATTGATGTTTTTGCTTCTAATAAATATCAAGAAAAGTTTCCTCATCCACAAAAAGTTCTGTGAGTCTAAAAATGTGTAAATTGAATGTATGAAATGCAATTGTATTCTCTGCTAAATGGAGCTGTCAGAATGGCATCAACAACTTAGTTTCTGCCCAGAAGGAAAACTACTCTCAACAATGTTTTTATTAAGACAGATGGCAGATAAAAATTGACAGAAGAAACATTCTTCACACACAGGCTTGAAAGTTAGTTTAGTATTTTTTCCCTATCAATATGTTGTTTCTGAAATTTCATCAGCATTTGTTTTTTTAATCAGTTTACCTGTCTTCTATGAATCTTCTAAAACAAATAAACAATGCTCTTACATGCATTTTCTTAAACTGATAAATATTTGTGGAATTAGTTATATAATGTGTTACCTCTGAAAATCTTATGAATTCACATATTTATAGTGGAGAAAAATCAAGTATTTTTCAGTTATATTATGATAAAAATGCTACATCAAGAATAAGTTCATAACCAGGCATGTGGTGTGAATTTGTAGTCCCAATTACTCAAGAGGCTGAGGTAAGATTACTTAAATCCAGTACTTCAAGACCAGTCTGTACAACATAGTAAGAGTCAGTATCCAAAAAAAAACAGCAGCAACAAAAAACAGATAAATAAAAATATAAGTACATAATAATATAATGATGAGAGACAACAGCTGCAAGACCTGAGAAACTTTATTAGAAATATGCTTCATTATTAAAATAAACTTCTAAGCACAAATATACAAAAAGCAATTTCAAAGCAAGATTATGCTCATTTCCTAATGTAATACCTTTTTAAAAGCGTTTTAATGCATAAGTCTGTATTTGGAAGTATTCACAAATCTGTACTTATGGTATGAATTGTTATGCTTTTGGTTAAAATGACAGTCTGAGTTATCTGTAACTAAAGTACTATGTTAATATATTTTCTTTCTTTATATTTATTTCATTGTCATGAAATAATTTGAACCATTTGGTTCTGTGCATACTGCAAGGAAATAATAAGCATTATTTTATATATATTTATGATTTCTTATCTTTAATATAAAAAGGGACGTGACTCTTATAAATTGGTTTATTTATGGAGATCATATCCATAACCTCCACCATTAGAAAGGTTGAGATGTAAGGCTAAAATGGGTATGACAATCAGGTGAATGGTAATCTCAGAAAGAGTGATTTTATTATTAACTATGCTTGACTAGGTTAGATCATTTATGTTAGGAAAATAAATCTTGACATTTATATGGATAATTTTGTGGCTTACTTGTCAACTTTCCTGTGAGACATGGGTCTGATTAAACTCTGATTGAGAATGAGAACTGTAATACATTATTAATGAACTCAGGGTAATTGTCAAGTTTTATGACTTAGGGATCAGTGGAAATTGGTTCCATGGTCAGTTTGAGAAATTATGAGAATACACCTTGCACCGACAGAGCTGATAGCTTAGCATTAGTCATGGTGTTCCCACAGCCTGGCCTGTGACAGCACTAATGATAGTCATTTTGTGCCGTGACCACGCATTAGAATACATTTAGAAGAGCATAAAATGTCAAATATTGGAGTAAAGATTTTTCAGCAGCTCTTGGCAGGAGAAACCTTATATTCCCAGAAGTTCAGTTTTCTTGAAATTGCTACCCAGTAATCTTAAAAAGAATAGGGAAATATAGATTAAAATTAAACCAAGCTTATTTTTAAAACAAAGCTAAATAATCTGGGTACTAAAATCATATTGTTAATCTGAGATAGAGAAATAATATAAAAATATATTCTTTAAAAAATTCCCTTTAAGTGACAGTTACATGAATGAATTAGTTTTTCTCACAGTTTTATTATTGAACATAGGGTAGGATAAAAGCAAATATTTATTTAAATAAAAGTCTAGGTAATAGTAAGAAGTTTATAATTTTATGAGAAATGAAAATATTTATTATACACGTACTATAAAAATATCAGTAATCTCTATTTCAACAATCATAATAATATAACACATAAGGGTGTGAGTTTAGAAACAGAGACTTGGAGTTTCCAGTCTCCAAATGTCCCAGTTTCGTTGTCTCAGTTTAGTTCTTTATACTAAGCTTGTTTTTGTCACCTTCAAAGTAAAAATTACAGTCATTCTGCTAAAAGACCTATTATAAGGGGTCACTGAGATCCTGTAAATATTCATCCTGTATCAGACACACATTGAGCATGTAAATTATTTACATTATCCTTTCAGCTCAATGAATTTACATAATAAAATATACATTTACAATTGTCTTGTTGAAGCAAACATTGAAAGTACAATATTATACTTTGCTGCAAATAGGAAGGATTTGAGATCCTAACAGTGAGACCTGCTTTGAGAAATGGTTCCTTTGAGAACCTTGCTACTTGCTGAGACTTTAAAGGCAGGATGTTTCTCTTTGTCCTTTAGGCTCCACTGATTAGATGGACTTTAAAACTCGGGTGAAGAAGTAAGCTTGTTTGTAAAATTCAAATAAAGTTAAAAAAACCAAGATATCAGTGAACATAAAAAGTGCAAAATTTAGTGTTCTTGAAATACAGTCCATTGAATTTTTAGTGAAATTATTAAACAGCAAGGGACTTAGATAATAGCTTTTCTTTTCTTATTTATTTAAATTAGTAAGAATTTGTCCATTTAGGTAAACAATATTTCTTGTGATTTTATCAGACATACTGACCTAAACAAATTCTTTACTACTTCAAAAAATTGCATTTCATGCAACTCCATAGTTTATTTGAGCTATCCATAATGAGCTCCAATATTTTGAGGCAATCCAAATGATTACATGTAATATTAAAAAGTAAGTCCCAGAAGCTAGTTTTGAGCTATGAAAGGGAAGTTGTAAAAGTTGGGCACTTTCAGCAAACTTTTATAGAGTTATCATTATCTGATAAGAATAGAATTGAATGAGAAATCATCATTGATGAAATAAATATTGTATTAAAAAAATCAAATTAAGGGCAATGTGGTGAAAGTCTTACAAAGACAAGAGACCAAGTGTGAGAAAAATGCAGCTCAGTTCGGGTTCCAAGGCAGCTCAGACCCTTGAATCAAGGGGAACAAGTACTCTAGGGTGCCGGGTCTGAGTTACGACCCCAATGAATGCACCCAGCAAACCACTCTGACGCAGGAACTCACACAAGAGATTTTATTAGGCAGACAGCCAGAGGGTCCACTCTCAGGGCTGGGAGAGAGAGAGAGAAAATGGCAGGGGAGCTTCTCTTAAGTAGAGGAATTTCGTGGACTAACAATGATTGGGCCAATTGCTGACGAGGAAGTTCGTGGGTTACTATCAGACCAAAGGCTGCCAAGAATGTTTGCAGGTTGACAATCTGAGTTGTAAAATGGTGTACACAGGTGGGGGAGAAGAATAATGGCAGCAGCAAAATGATAGATCTAATGCCAATATTCTTCCGTTTTTGTTTTTATAGATAGCAGGGGTGGGATGATGATCTTTTTCTGTAGCTTCTTCCTGCTGGTTAGAGGTGAAAAGTCTCATTCCTGTAAAAAAGGGGATTAGGGAGGGCTTTAGGTGGGAGCAGAGTTTTTGGAACCAGAGGTTTCAATAGTGAATCGCAGGTCTCAGCTTTGTGTGTCAGGGGTTGATAGTCTTGAAGGAGAAGCAGTTGATTGACTGATTCATTGGTGAACTTGTGTATCTGATCTTGTAGAAACCTCTGTAGGCAATTTAGCAGGCATGGTCCTGTTTAAGAAGATCTACAGGCCTTAAAACGGCCAAAAATTTCTGACTGGCAGTTTCTCTTGATGGTTATCAGGCACTCCTGCCTAAGAATCTCTTTTGTAGCCTCCAGTCTTACTTATTCTTGGGAATAATCATAAGTTATGTTTAACTACTGTTTCTTCTTTTAAATGCCCAGGAATGGCTATGTTTGGGTTTAACTGTTTTGCTAGGTATTCAAGATCAAGCTGGTCAAATTGACTTGTTCTTATCTGCTGTTAAGGGTCAGCTGATTTCCCACAGGGGTCACTCGAGAAGAACTTGAGTGTAGCTTCTTAGCTCCTTTAGTGCCATTCACTATGTAGGGTCTCCTTGATGAGGTGGCTTCCTTTGGAAGCATCAGGGATGTCTCCCTATTTCAATGACCCTCCTCTTTGCAGCAGGTGCACTCATTGGCTTTTCATCCTCTAGTAGTCTCATTAATCTCCCTGATTAGGAGGTCATGTGTCTCAGAGTTACAAAGCTCCTTAGAGAAATTCTTCTGTTCCCCGGGTTCAGGCTGATTCAGAGGGTAAGAGCCAAATATTTGTTTTCTTGGCCCCTTTAGTTTAATCTCAATCTCTAAATTTGATCTTAAACATCCAACAAGCCAGTCTCACCAGTCATAAAGTAAGAGTACAGGGCTTTAACTTCAGTGTTTAATAACTTTACAGTCATTTACCCTCATTTATTTAATTAGAGTCTATATTATCTGTCCTATAGGTGATGATTTTTATCTCAAATTAATTTAGTTTCTTTGTACTTGAAGCAGTACTTCTGCAAAACACTAATCAGTCAACAGTTATAAAATTTACAAGGAAAATACAAAATGGAATTAACAGTAAAAACATTTAGTTTGTGTAATAGCTATCTTGAATTTTGGCTGAGCTATAAATTATATTCCCTGTTTGAGATCACAGTCATTCTGCAACAAAAACCTTTCTTTTGAATGTAACTTTAAATGACCTGAAGTCTGGCTTATTTTGGAGCCACTGTAACATATGGTAAGGTGGGAGGCAGAACTTTATCTCAAATAAGATGGGGCTCTGCACAAATCTTAGGTGAAGTGTTCTAGTTCTGAAGCTGATCATTGCTTCCTTTTTAAATATCATTTTACAAAGTTTATAAATATTATTTTCTGAATCTATATAAATGTTAATTCAACATGATATGACAATACATCTAAAAACATGAATCAAGGAGAGACTGAGAGAGCTTTCAACTTTCCCTTTTGTGTGGCAAAATGTTTTTATGTTTTCCTGTTTCATTATATTAACCTTTAAATAAATGAGGCTCTCACTAACTTTTATAAATATATTTACATTTTAAATTTTTATCTTAGTATAAATAGTAACATGAATTTTACATATACCCTATTGATAACATTTCCTATAATAGAGCATTCAATGATATAAATAAGTCCCCAATAAAATTTACCATTCTTATAAATTTAAAGTTACCATTACAGACAAGTTTAGTTTGGAGAACAGCAGCTTGATAAATTTTCTGCTTTACAGATTTTTATACCTGGAAGATATGAACACATTTAATATACAAAAAAGTGTGACCATTCCACAATTACCTTGATATTTTTATATTAACTAAGTTTAGTTTTTAAAGATAAATTTAGACTCTGTAACACAGTACAATACTTTGTTGTTGTTTAACCATAATTGAGCCCTAATTTTTAAGACTAATTTTTCTAATGAATAAAACTTAAAAGAAACAATGTTAAGAGTAAATTAGTGTTTTTAAGTAATCCTTGTCATTTTAACATATAGATTAAACTTTGGTTTATAAAAGCCCATTAATATTTGACCTTAAGGAAAAACCTTAAATAACTTTAACTGATCATCTTACATACATGTAACCAACTTAGTTACACACAAACTTGTTGAAATTTGCCCTTTTCTTACACACAGACTTTCTTAGCACTTACTTGGACCCTCATGTATTTCATCACACAAGCACTTTCTTACACAGAAACATTTTCTTTCTCCTTCTACTGAATATATTTCCATACCTAGAAACTTTCATTTTTTCTTTTCTATCTGGTGACCCCTTTTGTTCACATTCTGAAACAACTCTTATGAAATTTCTGAATTTAGATAAATTACTCCATTTTAATAATGTGAAATACTTTATTTCATGTGCAGTACTCCAATTGAAACACAGTTGAAAATTTTGGAACTCTTTTTATATAGAATTGTACCTGTTAGGATTTAAATCTTAGTAACCTTGTGTTTAGTGATGACACAAAGCAATTTTAAACCCTTTTTATTTACCAATCTATGAACATACCAATAATGTTTAAGAATGTTACCCCATGTAATTTAAGGAGTTAAGAGTACTCAATGTTATTTCACTGTTAGCATTTTAACTTTGTAAATTAATCAACTGTCTCTAACAAATACATTTGAGTAATCCCATACATGCAAATCTAATTTACTCATGTTATTGTAAAAAAGCAAGATATCAGATAAGTGTATTGAATAGTATCTACTCTCTTTTTCCCGCTGAAGAAAGTCCTAGAAACAATATCAGACATTTTATAGACATCAACATTTTTATTAGTTTGACTACCTAGAGAGACTTGTATGTTAAGTAATTTTAAAGACATTTTACCTTCATTTGTTTACCCAATTTAAATTGAACCTTTTTAAATCATGTGAATTAAAGGTATCTGGATCAATTTTTTTAAATTTTAATTTTATGAGTGCTCATTATTTGTGTCAATTTTGATTATCATGTACATATTTGGATCCACATACTTAGACAACACAATATGCACAGAACACAAAAACAAAGACTTTGTAGTTCTTGTAGGTGAATCTCCATTGCAATGTTATAGATGTTTTAATAAAAACAAATTTTAGAGTCAAATAAAAATAGAACTGATCAGAAAAACATTAACCTAGTTATGTAGGATCAAAATTGTGAGCCTGAAAAATATAACATTTAAGAAAAACAAAAACAAGAGTCCTAGAAGAAAAAATTATAATGGTCATTAATTATAGCATGAAAAAGTGAGAAAGAGAGGTAATGAGGGGGTTAGTGGGAGACAGAGAGAAAGAGAGAGAGAGAGAGAGAGAGAGAGAGAGAGAGAGAGAGAGAGAGAGAGAGAGATATCTGTGTTGAAGTCCAGGGGAAGTTAAAACAGGTACTTTTATTTCTTCAGTCTCAGGTTGGTCCCTTGCTGAGTCTGCTGGCTTACATTCCAATGCAGGCTTCAGTAAGTTGAGACAGGGGAAATTGCCTTGGGCTTTTTAACCCGTTTTCCTGGTTGGTAATCAGGTCAGGTTTAGATGCAGAAAAATATGAAACATTGCCTTCCGCTACTTTTGAGGAATGGAGTTGTTAAGTCATACTCCTTACTGACTATTGAGCTAGTTAAGGTTACTCCTGCCACACTGGCCACTTCCCATACAGAGGTTAGAATATGTGCATGGGACCACGTGGCGGGAGCACTAGGTGGGCTGAGTGGGGGAGCAGAAGCAGAAACAGTGGGGCAAAGGAGATGGAGGAACAGAGGTTCAGGGGCCTCTGATGCAGGAACTGGTATGGGGTTGGTTTGTCAACTGGGTCAAAATTGGAGGAGGACGAGGGATTAGGAGGGGGAGAAGCCAAAAGGAGGTGTTTGGGTTTGCAGGAAGAGCAAAGATCAGGTATAGTGTACAAGAAAAAGAAAACTTGAAGAAGATAAGGAATCCCTTTCCATTCGCCTGCTTGCTCACAGAAGTTGTATTAATCCCAAGAAATATTGAGGTCCCGGGTACCATTTATTGGCCATTTGGATTGATTATCTAAAGGGTACTGTGGCCAGATATCATTATAAATATGAATAAGTTTTGATGGTTTTAGGCTGGGGGTCAGGCAAAGCGTTCTAAAGTTGTCTAATAGACACCCCAGGGGTGAATCTGCCAGAATGGAGGACACAGATCCCATGGTGGAGACTGATAAACAGTCAAGTCAGTGTCCAAGGTGTCCTGAGGTCACAGACTAGTTGCCTGGAGACGATGTAGCACAATGAAGAGAATTGTCACCCCTGTCAGTGTTTGCAGACAAAAGCTGAGGGGTTGAGGACCTGGTACCAGGAATTTTGAGAGGAAAATCGAAAAAGGAGCCTCAACCCACCATAAAGATCAGGGACCGACAGACTAAGGGATCCAGCCATAACTATAAAAGCTGTGGCTGAGGGTATTCCCACTTCTCAACTGCCTTAAGGGCCCCAGACACTCAAAAGTTGTTTCTTGGGTCAGCAGAGGAGTGTTTAAGTTGGCCTAGGAGAAGTCGTCTGGGGAAACTCACCAATCCGAAGGCTGGTGTTAGATGCGGAAGAATATGTCTTGGCAAATGAAAGGTGAGGTCAGCATCCGGGGGTATGGAGTGTCAAATGGGGTTCCACTCACCTAAGTATCAGTGGAAGAGCCCACCCCAGTCACAGCACTAATGTAAGAAAAATGCGGCTCATTTGGGGTCCCAAGTCAGCTCAGTCCCTTGAATCCATGGGAGCAAGCACTCTGGGGTGGCCAGGTCTGAGTTGTGGCCCCAGAGAATGCATCCAGAAAGCCACTCTGGATGTGTGAATTCAAACAAGAGATTTTATTAGGTGGACTACCAGAGTGTCCAGTCTTATGGCTGGGAAAGAGAGAAAATGGCAGGAGAGCTTCTCTTAAGTAGTGAATTTCACGGGCTAACAACAATCTGACCAAAGGCTGGCTAGGATGTCACAGGCTGACAAGTGGACCAATGGGTGGCTAGGATGTTCGTAGACTGATGATCTGGTGTGTGGGGTTGGGCAGAATAATGGCGGCAGCAAAATGGTAGATCTGATGCCAATACCAAGTATATTATTGTTTTTAGCTTTTCTTTGATATTTCTAGATCATCCAGACTGTGCTTATTGTTGGCCAGATTTTCTCAAGAGTGGTAGTACTATTCTGATGACAATTTGTATCTCCAGGGACTTGTCTTATAAATCTGTTTGTGGAGGGCTCCTTCCCTCCTCCTGCTCTGTATAATTAGTGGGTTGATATGCTCTCTCCACTTTCTTGAGAGGCAATGTGGATTTACAGCCATCACTGAAGAACAATTTATGGACAGATGAGCCCCTACCCCAGTGTTCTCACATTCCCACTCTTCTTTGAATCACTACTAGGTCCATATGTGAAAACTGTTCACTCTGTGATTTCTAGTTAGTTCATGATAGGATTAAAAATATACCCTTATATCTTGACAAAGTCAAAGGCATTCACTTTCCCATCTCCTTCTGGTTTTGCACCCACATCAAAACAATGCTCTAGAAAACACTATGTTATGGAATAGAGTGTTGCTTGATTCTCAGTGAAAACTGAAAAGAACCTCAACTGAGATCTTTGAAGAAATATAAGTGTGTGTTAAGGAAGAAAGGAAGCAGGGGTGAGTTGGGTGGAGATAAGTCCGGAGAGAAGAAGAAAACCATAAATAAATTAAAGTCCTAAAATATAGTCCTAATTCATATTCAATCATCTGTAGATTTTTTTTTTCCTTTTTTTTTTGGGGGGGGGTGGGATTTGGGGGTACCAGATACTAAACCCAGGTGCTTAAACAGTGAGTCACTTCCCCAGTCCCTCCTTTTTATTATATTATTATTTTTTATTTTGAGTCAGGGTCTTGCTAAGTTGCTTAGAGCTGCACTAAGCAGCTGAGGCTGGTCTCAAATTTGGGATACTCCTGTCTCACACTCCTGAGTTGCTAGAATTACAGGCATGTGCCATCATGCCTGACTTCATCCGTAGATTTCTATTCTTTCTCAATACTAACCAATATAAATATAATGTGAGCCATATATACAATTTAATTTTTTAGCAACTGCATTAAAAATAATTTATTGAAATTGATATTAACAACATATTTAATTTAATACATGAGCATTATTATATGTAATCAATATTAAATATTACTCAAATAATATATACTTTTCTAATCTAGTCTTTAAAATCTGTTATATAATTTATTATATTTATAGGGCATCTTAATTTCAATGTTAATTTTTCATTGAATTTATTCAGTCTATATTTATATTCCATAAGATTTTAACTTGAAAATATAGATTTATATACACTAATTGTCTAAACATATTTTAAAGTTTTCAAATAACTAAAATAAATAAGCTTTAAATTTACATTTAAATTAATGTAAATTAAATAAAATTAAATATTCAGTTGGTCTTGCAGTATCTACCTTTCAAGTATTTGAAAACCACATGTGTGTTGAACATCACATCTCTGAATGTTGCTATTAAATAAACTGCATTTCTCAGAAGAAACTAAACTTCTTAGTATCAGATAAATTGAATATATGGCATTCTACCCAATTAAGTTGTTGAATTCACTATCTTTGTAATTAGTTTTTACTTACATGGCCCAAAAGTACCTAAATTTGCCTCCTAAATTATTTGTGACCTATACCAATTACCCTGCTTTATATACATTATAAAACCTACATGATCACTGCTTTGGAATTTTTATCCACTGAACATTGGAACTTCATTTGTATATGTATAATGACCTTCAGCAGCCTAGATAGATTAAAATATTGTACTTGACCTCTGATTTGTTTCAAAGAATAATTTAAAAAGCATTTTTATTCTTGACAATCTTGTTTTGTTTCTGCCTTTTCTATTTTGTCTTTGTGGTTTATAACTTTCTTAGCACTTGAGCTTCATGGGGAATAGACTAAGAAAAATGACTTAACAAATAAATGTTTAACAAATTCAATTCTACTGTAGTGCTTCTGATCAGATCTAATATTTCACTTTTGGAAATGGTTTACCATAAATGATGAATTAACATTTGAGATGAAATTTCAAATCTGACTGTAAATATTAAGTACTTGCTGGCAAATAAGTATGTGGGGTTGCTGGAATACAATAGTTTGTTTACAAAGTCCACAAATTAAATTAAGGAACCATATTACAGTAACATACCATAAAAGACAACCACTGGAATGGATAAAATAGAAAAGAGAAAATCATTTATGATTCAATAATGCCACTTTCCTGATCAATTGGAAATTATCAAAAGTGCATTTTTTATGAGAAGTTTGATGGCACAATTTTTAGTTTTTTTTATCTGTGAATAAGCATGCCTATTTAATTATAACAGCAGATACAATAATCAGAATCATTTGAAAGAGAAACATTCATTTTTATAGGAACATTAAAATGATCTAAACTCATTTTTATTTTATAGATTTAAGTTGTTCTCTTATAAATGTTTATTGACTTTTTTTGTAAACTTGCATAGATACCTTAAATTTAAGATGGAATAAAAGAAGTGGAATTGCCATGATTGTTGTGATTTTTGGTAAACTATGGTTATAAGATACTCTATTATCTATCTGACATTAATCTAGGAAATAATACAGTCTCATTGAGAAGGGTTTGTATATGTTCAACATGCCTCTTCAATAATAGAATTTTGATAAGAATTTTTATTTTAATGAGTTTGAGAACAATTTAGAAAATAAAGAAGTTGTAATTTTGCGTTTTTAAAAATTTCCTTTATGTATCTAACTTAACAATATATTCGTGTGTTTATTTTAGCTGTTATTACACGTTTTTTCTTTACACCATGCAATTTCATTTTAAACCAAGAATAGTTACTTTTGTGCCTGATTAGTTTAGCTTGTGGAGTCAAAATATTAATGCAAAAAATGGCATGGACTTGAGTATTTTATTGTTCTTGTCTCTTTGTTTAATGCTGACAGACTAAGACCATAATTCAAACAACTATCTTGCAAATGTATACCTTGACTAAAGACGTGTATGTGATAGTCAACATTTTCTTTGTTGTGGACAAAAAACTTGACAAGAACAATGTAGAGAAAAAAAAGTTTAATGGGGCTTTCCTTTTCAGAGGACTCATTTCACAGACCACTGACTCCATTGATATGGGCTCAAAGTGAGGCAGAACATCATGGTAGAAGGGAATAGAGAAAGAAAGCAGAACATAGCAATCAAAGAGTGGGAGAGAGAGGCAGGGGGAGCTCTCTGCTTATCAGGGACAAAATGTAAACCCCAAAGCCATGCCTCAGTGACCTACCTCCTCCAGCCACTCCCTACCTGCTTACAGTTCGAAGTCAATTAATCCACACAAGTGGATTAATGGACTGATTAGGTTAAGGCTCTCATCACCCAATCATTTCACCTCTGAAGATTCTTTCATTGTCTAACACATGAGCTATTGAGGGACACCTCAATCTAAAACATAACAGCATACCTTTGTACCTTATGTGAGAATGTCTTTGTAAAGAGAGCAAAACTGCACAAATGACAGTGGTAATTATTGGTTACCCATAGATTTGTTCATGCATAGACTTGACTGATAGATACTAGTGTAGAAGGAGTTTGTGGGGAGCCCCAGAGGATTCGTATATGAAACTATACTGCTCCCATGATTGGCATTGTTATGTTTAAGGGTGAATCAGTAAACCACATCCTCACTGGGTTCTCACCTCTGAGTCTACCTCAGTTGAATGTGGACTCCATTACTTCTTTCTGCGGTTCCAGATTCTCAGTCTGGGTTGGAGATAAGCTCCAAATAGTTCTCTGAATATCTGAGAGTTGTTACTTGGATGGGGAAACCCATTTCTGGTAGTTAATTTCAAGGAATAGCTCCTCATTTAGATGTGGTCAACAGCCCTGATTTTCTCTCTACATGTTTCTTACTGCTTCCCAGGTCCCTAATAAAGAGGTGCTTAACATGCCTTTTACCCAGAACAATGTGACAGGAAGAGAGAGAACACAGATAGATTAGCAATTCACTCTAACCATGTAAAGGATAATTTCTACTTTGGACTCAGACTAAACAAAATTTGAATAAAAATTTTTATTGTATTCTAGGTAGATAGCCATGAATAGGTATGTTTAACTGTCTAACTCCAAGGCATTCCATCTCTAAAATTGCGATACTATCTGTTCATCAATCCGCTTGAGGACTGGGAGTGTGGCTCAGTGGTAGAGCACTTCCGCAACACACACGAGGCCCCGGGTTCAATTCCCACTACTGCAAAATAAATAAGTAAATCTGTTTCAAAGGTAGATAGAATATATATTAAAGCAATTTGAGTGATATTTCAACATTAAAATTTTCAATATAATTCTTTGCCAATTTAATGCTAAAACTATTATTACCAAGTATAAAAAGAAAATTATTTTCTATGACATAAAATTGATTGGGTCTTTATCATCCTGAATATCTACACATCTTTATATAAGAAGTTTGAAATAATTTGCATGTAATTGAACACTGCATTTTAGTTATTTTGCATATTTTATTTATTGTGAATGAGAAAACACAAAAATATTTTAATGTGGGAATTGATAATGGAAAAGTTACTAAAATTTTACCATATTATATCAAAGGTATAATATAGCATCCACACCCATTATGTTTCAGGAATTTTATGTGGGGCTGGGGAGATAGCTCAGTCAGTAGAGTGCTTGCCTTGTAAGCACAAGGCCCTGGGTTCGATCCCCAGCACCCAAAAAAAAAAAAAAAAAAAGGAATTTTATGTGAGTCATGGCATATTACAATAATTATAAAAATAAACTAATTCTATGTGTAATTTTATCTTCATATTGTCTATATTACCTCTTATTCAATCTGTATGAGACAACTTATAATTTGGTATTTTTAAATATAACAGAAACATCATACAAACATTTGATTTCAATCATTTTTTTTTAACTAATGTTAAATACCAATAAAAATGGAGCTTTTAAAATGCCACAATAAAAAAGTGATGAAATATATCCCTGAATTTATTTCAAATTTTATAGACATTTTTTCTTTGGAGAATTTAATTTGTATAAATTACAGTTATGACCTATCCTCCTCACCTTTAAAACTGTCCAGCAAAAATAAAATGTGATGTTATAATCTTCTTACTGTTAAATTATGTAGTTGTCATCTGGACTGTAAAGTATGTTCTGTTTCCTCAAATCCTACTTGATTTATTGTTTTAGTGTTTTATTTTCTTTTCTATCAGATAAAAACTGCTGCAGACATTGATGAGTGTACTTCCAAGGGCTGTAAAAATTGAGGTGTGGGATTTTACTATAGTTGTCTACCAGGTAAATAATCAGACATTTATATATTTGAGGCCTATCAAATGAATTTTTTTCAGTTCTCTAGAGGTTAGCTCTAATGTGTTAACAACTCTCCAAGAATTACTAGAATTCTCCTTAGAAATATTAGACTGTGAAAAAGACACAGTTACTTTTTCATGTACTTTTAGAAATATACCAAAAATTAAGCAAGGAGGGCTCTACACACATGGTATCACAGGAGCCTTTTGAGCTAACACAAAGATTAACACAATATTTAGGAAATTCAGTATAAGCTCTTAATAGTAGAATTTCTTCAGAGACTAATATTTATTTCTATTTTTTCTATTAAAATTTTTTAGTAAACACATGCCTATATAAACATAAACTTTCTTTTCTTTTCCTTTTTTTTGGTACTGGGGATTGAACTCAGGAGCACTCAACCACTGAACCACATCCCCAGCCCTACTTTGTATTTTGTATTTTATTTAGAGACAGGATCTCACGGAGTTGCTAAGTGCCTCGCTGTTCCTGAGGATGACTTTGAACTCACAATCCTCCTGCCTCAGCCTCCCGCATCTCTGGGCTTACAGGCATGCACCACTGCACCTGGCATAAACAGATACACTTTCTAATTTAAAACCTTCTCCAAAATATTCTGTTTCACAAAGCAGCTCCTTTTTTTTGCACTATTCGTTTCTATGATCTGTATTTGCCATTGATGCTATTGCTGTGCTTCCTTTTTGTGCCCACTGCCTCCCTGTTACAAAAGGAATGTTGTTAGAAACTCTGCTCCTACGTGGAAAGTGGAAGTCTAGACAGAGCTGTGTAAAAAGTAGTTAACTGACACAAGTAAAATAACCATAGATATTTATTTAGGATTTTTATGCTTTAAACAATACTTTATACATCCAAGGTGAAAAAGTTTGGTAATAAGTTGTTGGTGATACTAAAACCATTTAATAAATGTAAATCCATGTGGACAGTATTTTGCTAAATCCTAGAATCATTGCACTGTACAAGTGAGTAGAAAAAAATTAAGTATTTGATTTTTAATTCATGTACTCAAACTCCTGGTAGGATATATACATAGTCTGAAAGATTCTGAAATGTTCAAAACAGTGACTAAGAACTCATGTTCTCAACTTTTAAGTCCTCCTACAAATATGCTTAATATAACAAGAAGATAGGGTGAGAAACATAACATGAAATGAAAATTATATACATTTTATTAAGCAGTGATTTCTAGTATAATTATACACAGTGACTTCTTGCATTATAGCATGTGATTTTAATATCTCTTCAAAGTCTTCATCTGGGAAATTACTAAAACTCTTAGTTAATATGCTTTAGTTATTGTTGTAATGTTGTCTGAACATTTATTCTGCTTTTCCTGCATGTACCTGTCACATGCCAGTATACCTGGTGATATCTCTCTTAAAATAGAGCCCTAAATTTACCTGGCCCAGTATTCAATTATATTCCTTCAAACTTTCTAATTTAAAACCTTCTCCAAAGAATTCCTCTGTTCCACAAAGCAGCGTCTTTCTTTGTACTGTTCATTTCTATGATCTCTTTGTTGTTGATGCCATTGCTGAGCTTCCATTTTGTGCCCACTGCCTCACCATTACAAAGAGAATGTTGTTTATAAACTCTGTTCCTAGGTGGAAAGTGGAAGTCTCCAGTTGCAATGTAACCTCAGAAGAGGTTTAACAATACATCTTCCATAAAATTATCAAGTTTTTTTTTTTTTTAAAAGCAACAACCAGAGAAGTTTTTATTTAATAACATTTTACCTGTGGTTTCTCCATGTTCTCACAAGAACCTTGAGTAGAAGCAGATATGATCATACAGCATTGAGGAAAAGGTGGAATGAAATTCACTCAGAAAAATCATTTAGGAGGTGCAATGCAAGTAAAAACACAATTTTGTGTTATACCTGTGATGACCCTGAGATTTCCACATTAGTCTAATCATAGATGCTGAAGAATGAATGAGTACAGAGATAAGGAACAATACTTGCCACGAGGTCAGAATATTCAAGTCTCAAAGGGAATTGTATGTCTGCAATTTTTAGTATTGTATTTCCAATTTTTGATTGATAAAATACATAAACTCACACAAAATAAACGTATGTCTCAACAAGATCTTATTAGATGAACAAAGTAACATGCCTTTATAATAACCACCCAGGTGAACAAAAGAACTTGACCAGATACAGTTGAAAAGCTTTACGTGCCCAGTGGCAATGCAAACCCCTCCTATTGAGACCAGAGAGGATACCAGTGTTGAAAATCAGATCTAAGTCCCTGTTTCCCTGGTATTGAAGACTGAATGCCTGAGAAACACTGAGGCAAAAGCAAAAAGTTTTATTTAAAGAATCCGGTAAGAAAGAGAGAGAGAGAGAGAGAATCCTTTGAGAGGAGGAGTTCCAAAGTTGTGTCCCACGGAATAGGGGTGTCCTGCTCCTTTTATACATCTTAGGTTTCCTTTCTTCTCATGCCCCCTCCTCCTCTTATCTTGCCTAAGGTGACAAAAAAATGGAGTAACCAAGGGTAGGAAGGGAGCTACGTAGGTGGCATTCATTAACAACTCCTTGCTGAAAGGAACTATTCCCTGGAGGCAAACTTGGCCACAAGTTGTAAGAGGAGGGAAGTGCTCTGGAGGGATTAGCATTTTATTTTGTTTTGAATCAGCCCCCATCTATCTTCCTGACCCAATCATTCATCATCTATGTTGACTGTCCTTTGCCCCATCCCCCACCTAACTTTACCCAAAATTAACTCAAATGAATTATATAGAAAAAATTTTGTTGCTTTTTCTATATTTTTATTGAAATTCTTATTTCTAGACACCAATGTTTAGTTGTGCATCTATTAAAAAATGTGTTTTTAAGTATATGAAAAAATTAATTTTTTTTTCTGGAACTGCCTACACAAATCCAGAATTTCTGGCAGTCTCTGATTTGCAGTGGTCTGACTTTTGATATTTTGACAATGAAATAATACACATTGTTTGAATCATAAACATATCTTCCTTAATCATCATTCATTTTCTCATGTTGAAAACATTCAAAATCCTTTGTTCTAACTTTTCAAGGTATAGAGTACATAAATATTATCCATAGCCACCCCATTATGCAATAGCATACTAGAACTTCTTGCTACTTACTGTAATTTAGTACCCATTAATAAACCTTCTCCAATCCCTCCTCCTACCGAACAATCCTTATCATTCTCTTCTCAACCTGTATGAGATCAATTTTTTAGATTCCATATGGGTGAGATCAGCCAGTACTAGTCTTTCTCTGTACAACTTATTTCACTTAACATAATGATCTCTAGTTCCATCCTTGCTGTCACATATTACAGGATTTAATTTCATTTTTATGACTAATTATCCATTGTGCATATCTACCACATTTTCTTGATTGTTCATCAATTGATGGGAACTTTGGTCGTTTCCATTTCTTGGTCATTGTGAATAGTGATACAAAAATGTGGGAGTGCAGATGGTTCTTCAGCAGAGTGATTGTATCTCCTTTGGCTATATACCTAGCAGTGAGGTTGCTGAATCACATGGGTAGCTCCTTTTTAAGTTTTAGAGGAATCCCATGCTGTTTTGCACAATGGCTGCACCAATTTACATTCTCATCAAAAATGTGCAAGACTTCACTTATCTTCACACATTTACCAGCACTTGTTATTTTCGTTCTTTTTGATAGTAACCATTTCAACTGGCCTGAGGTGATAGCTCCCTATGGTTTGATTTGCACTTTCTTGATAATTAGTGATAGTGAACATTTTTTTCATGTACCTGTTTGAAACTTTTATGTCTTCTTATAAGAAATGTCATGTCTATTTTCCATTTTTAAAATGGGGTTTTTTTTGTTGTTTTTTTGTTTTGTCAACTATTGAGTTTTGGGGGAGTGTCAAAGGTATATTAATCCCTTATCAAATGTGTACTTTTCAAATACTTTCTTCAATTCTATAGGTTCCCTCTTCATTGTGATGGTTATTTAATTAATTTATTTATTTATTTTGTGATGCAGAAAACTAAATAAATAAATAAATATATTTTTTATTTTAATGTAATTCCATTTACTGTATTTTGGTTTTATTTTGTGTACTTTTATTTTGTGTACTTTATACAGAAAGAATTCTTGTCATTCTAATATCTTAAAGCATTTCCCCATGTTTTCTCCCAGTACTTTCAGAATTCCAGGACTTACATTTAAGTCTTTAATCCAGTTTGAGCTGATTTTTGTAACTGGTGAAAAGTATATATCTAGTTTCATTCTTCTGCATGTGGATGCCCAATTTTCCCAATACTACTTGTCGTAAAGACTGTCCTCTTCGCCAATATGTGTTTTTAGCACCTTTATTGAAAATCTGTTCTTCTCTTATACTCACACATTATAGTAGTACACAAAGTCCTTTCAAGTTTTACTGTCCTTCTCAAATTGCCTTTCTATGCTTACCAGAATTCCTGAAAGCTATTCAAGGGTTCTCTTTTCCTTGTTCAAATTACTAATATGGTTTCTATCCACTCTCTAGACCCTGACTGATATACTCATTGATTTCTGGCTGCAGTACAATTTCATTCATTCTAAAACACATTTTTTTCTTCATATTCTATCATTTATAAAACCAGACAGCCAACAGTTGATAGTAGATTAATCTAGTTTGTGGTACATTTAGCATATATTTCATTAAATATGGTAGGTTTTTCTGCTTTAATCTCTGTCCTAAAATTCAATTTTCAGGACCCAAAGGTATATAATTATTTTATTGTGTCCAGATATTCAGAAGAAATATCCTGCCCTTGGGTCTAGACATGTATTTTAATACTGATTTTATAAATTATGTGCTGGAAGACTTTAGATCAATCTAGAAATTGAAATTTTCAACTGATTTTTCCACACAAGTCTCTTTACCTCTTTTTGAGTGTGTTTAGCTTTCTCTTTCTCTGACTATTTTTCTTCCCCTTTCACTCTGATGCAACAGATACAGATCATTAGAATTTGTGTAATAAGAGTAGATACCCTAATTTTTGAAAGTATATTGCCATTTTCCTCCTTAAAAGGCCATTTTCATAAACTGTTTCAAAGTAGGATTAGGAAATAGACCATGAACATTCTCTTCTCTGTCCTTTTAGGAATACAAATTCTCCACACTAAACATGACTTATCACAATTGAACGACCAGTCCCATTTGATATTCTTCCACAGTTAAGCAGGTATTTCATAGCTCATCTCTCAATTGTTGTATGCACAGTATCTCATTAGTACCTTCAAAGTGCATGTGTAACTATTTGTGAATGAATAAATACTTTCACTGCAGTAAGATTAGTGTATGATTAGCAAGTGTCTCCTAAGAAAGGAACAGATTTGAAAGCATAAAATCTAACCAATTTAGATAGCTTCCCTGATGAATTCAAGCTTGAATCAATTTGTGCTCAGTCTTTTGAATGTGTTATAATTTTGACTAAAAACTGAAACGAGATTATTTCTGTAAATCTAATATCTCCTTTCTGAAGTATCCTCTGATATAAAGTCTACTGTACCATGAAATAGGTCTGTTGTACTTTTCCTTTCAAGTCTGATGGCATGCCTAATAAACTGCTGCTTCATTATACAGTAAAAGTATTCATTTCTGAGACTAAACATTATAGGAAAATGGGTTTCCATATTGTTATTCCACCTGATAGACTATTAGAAAATCTGCAAGTGTATAATTACCAGGAGTAATCTTGTTATTACCAATTGTTCATGACCTGGAAATAGGCTCAAAATTGCTAGCAGTACAATCAGAGATAATTTCTAACATTTAAGTAGCTCATAGCTTTAAGAAACTTACATAATTTCACTAACTTCATCTTATCAATTCTAATAATAATGTTCATATTTGGACAATGACAGAAGTACATTTAATTAGAACACTTAGATTATCTTATTAACCATCCATTAATATGAGGGTCCTGGGTAGGACAAGAATAAAATGACTCAATATGAACCCAAGTTTATATGCTTTGGAAATGCCCTAGCATAGACAAACAAAAGGTCCTTAGCCCTATTTTTCTCATTGCAATTGAGTTAATTGAACTAAAATTTTGAAAAAAAAAATAGTTATTCTGGTTATTTTGTAGTAAAAATGCCATTAAATTATTTGGATCTTTAAATATTCCCAAAGAGCTAGCATAATTGACATTTATTGGTTTGGTCCTTATAGTAATGACCATAGAAAAAGATAGATGGAAAAGAAGACATTGAAAGCTAAAACATGTGACATATTATCTTGTATGTTATAAAATAAATAGGAGTTTACAAGGCCTATCACCAATTCTAAAAGTTTGATAAACACGTATGATGATACTGTAAAGAAGAATTGCTATGAATCTGACTTTGTGTATTATCATTTAAAAGTTGCTGCTTTCCAAAACATGAATTTTCATAAGTAGATCCTATGATTTATTTTTTAAGACTAAAAAAAAATTCCTTCATCATTAACCAATCAAGAGCTTATCCACTTTGAAGGAAATATTTTTAGTCAACAAAATGTATCACAATTGTGAGAAACTTTTTAATTCATAAGAAAGTCCCTCTGATTTAATTGTGTATTTGTTTCCATCTGCTCTTTTAAATTATTCTCCCCTGATCAGATAATGTGCAGTCTCAGCACACCTAGACTCTTGACCAAGGAGAAACAGGTTCAGTGGCTCCCTGAGAGCTCATTTGTCCCTGGAATCAAGTCAGCAGTTAGCTGCTTCCAGGCCTAGCATCTGGTCTTTGTGGTAGAGTCTACATGTAGACATTAAGATTAAATAGCAAACATACTCAAGAGGTAGGGCCATCCTTCCTGCCTATTCAACCCCTTTCTCTAAGGTATGAGGTATTATTCAACTTTTCAACTTCCAAGACATAAGTACACAGTTTTTAAAATTCACTTCCATAGAATCAGTAACTCTTCTAAACTTTACCCATTAGATTTTAAAATATAGACAATGTTAAATGTTAAGGCCTGTTGGATCTGTGAGTGTTTGATCCAAGAAAACACGTTTCTCTGCCTATTTATGAATCAGAATATAAATAATATCAAACAAGAGAATAAAATATTAAGTTGATTAAGGATAATATATAGGAAGATAATAGCTTATATACCAGATCCAAATAAGTTTATCCAGTCTGCAAAACAGAGAAGTTGGTTTGTTTTCTCCTACAAGTACCAATGGGAAGGTAAGAGACAAAGACAAATTCTCCTTTGAATTGTATTTTTCAGAGAACAAGTTCCAATATAATTTAAGAATTTTGAACCAATGGTTTTTTCCCTATCATGCATTTAACACATTGTGCAATTTGTGAGAGCAAATAATAAGGGCAAAAACCCAAGAATTTTAAGGCAAAATTTCTTATAAATGAAAACTAAGTATGAAAAAGAATAGATATTTCCCTTAATCTTAGATTTATACCCCTTTTTAGTACATCACTGATGAATGAATTGACTTCCCAGACTGCTTTGATCATGCCTCTGGTGCACTAATTTGGATATGTGCTATCAGTATAAGAGCTACCATTCTACCGTGATTTGAAATTAAGGACCCTTTTCTCCTAGTTCTTTGTCCAGAACATACCTTCTACTCTCCCCACAGAAACAGACTGTGTCCTAAATTTTTCCCTTCTGCCAAACAAGAACTCTCTCACAACATGCTGTGTAGAGATATCTTTATTCATAATGCATGCAGTTCAGATTTTTTAAAAAATTGCTGACCATTCACAAATTCAAATATACATAAAAATATCTGATACCAATCAACATAAATTCAGTATAATAAATAGCAATTTTAGTATTTGGATTAATAATTTATAACAAGGTAATAATTGCCATTAATAACTTTTACCAAGTTTTAGTATTTCCATTTTTCATATATTCTACAGATTTTTTCTCTATAATTTTTATGTACTAATAATGGACTCCATCTTTTAAAAACTCATTAATTCACTTAAAGTATTTAAAGTGATCCAAGTTTTTACCAGACCAATTTTTTGGGATACAGAAATATTTAATGACAGGAAAGACGAGATTCCTGTTCTCACATAGCTAATTTTGGTGGGAGGAATATTATATAAATAACAATAAGAAACATGTTTGTCTATGTGTGTGTGTATATGTGTGTGTGTATGTATGTGTGTGTGTGTGTGTGTGTGTGTGCAATGATAAGTTCTATAAAGCAAAATAAAATATGGGATTACAAGAGAAAAGAGTGGATGGTAAAAAGAATAGAAGAGTCTTAGTAAGACCGTTATGTAAATATGAGTTTAGGGTACCAGGAATGTAAAGAAGTCTAATGTGCCTGGAAACTAAGTGAGCAAGAAAGAAGTGTTCTACATTGAGTTCTACATTCAGATACAGTCATGGGTCATAGCATCTCAGGTAAAGAAGTTGGGTAGTATTTGAAACACTGTAGAAGGCACTGTACTGGATTTATATATTCTAAATTTATAAATAATTTTGGATATGATGTGGATTATAGGAGAATAAGGATTAAAGCAGGAAAATCATTTAGAGTGACTAATGTCCTACTTTGAGAGGGGAATAACTATGATATGCTAGGATATTAATAATGATGGTAGAGGTATTCCTTTAGTATATTTTTAGAGATACAGTTGCTAGGACTTATTGGTAAGTTCATTGAGGGTAAGGAAGGATAAGAAATAACTCAGGTTTTGAAATTCACTAATAAGGAAAAATCAAGACAAACTGCTTAGAGTTTTGTATTCCCCTATTGAATCTGAGATGCCTAATAGATGTGCAAGTGTTGTTGTTAGTTAATATTTAGCTCATTGTTCAAATCTGAATTTCCAGTCAATATTTTAGATTGTGATTTGGGAGCCATTATCATGTATAAGTCAGGGTATGGTTGATCTTTTAATAAATGAATTAACAACTTAAATTATGTGAGTAAGCAATAATAGAGAAACAGATGATCAAATGAAAGAATGAATAAATCAAAAATAGAAGTAACAATGCATGGATAGGAGAAAAATAGGAAAGACTGTCAGGATTCAGGACAAATTAAAAAAGAATATGGGGTATGAAGTATTTTAAAACAGAACAAAGAAATTATAAAACACGATTACTATGTGTGAAGCAGAAATATTATTATCTGGATTGCTTTTTGGTAAGTGGATAATCCTAAAGTATGACTACTCTAGAAGAAATGCTTCACAGTTTGATTTAGCTTATGATACAAGCAATTGAAGACATATGACTGAAGTCAATATCATCAAGAAGCTAATATTAAATGTGAGAAAGGAAACCTTATATAAAAGTTTTCCTTTTATATAAGGAAAAAAGTTTGTGCATTTTTAGCAGAATGGACTACAGAGTAGAAAAATACTATGAGGAGAATTAGAGATCATTTGAAAAGAATACATTAAATATTTTAAACTAAGATATGTGGTGTGTCAGTTGGCGGTGGTGACACATGCCTGTAATCCCAGCTAGTCAGGAGGCACAGAAGTAGGAAAATCTCAAGTTCAAGATGAACCTTGGCAACTTAGTAAGACTCTGTTTAATTTTTTTTTTTAAATAAATGGGACTGGGAATATAGTGCAGTAGTGGAACACCTCTGGATTCAATCTGCAGTATAGTAAATACAGAAAAACAAGTTTTATGTATTAATATAGATATATCAATTAGAACAAATGCAATGCTTAGGTGAGGGTGTTGATTATGGTACTATGTGTGTGTGAGGGCAAGGGACCGAGGATACATGGGAAATCTCTGTTCTTTCTGTTTATCATGGCTGTAACCTAAAACTTTTTAAACAATATATGTAAAATGCTTCATTATTTTGTTTATCCGGAAACTCAAAAACTAATAGAATGCATGAATGTCATATTATTGGATGTATTCAAATGAGATATGCTTAATAATTTGTTTGTCAAACAAATGGAGACTTTACAGCTCACTGAGTCAAATAAATTTCATGTGAATTCCATCTACATTTTGGAATGAAAGCTTTAAAATCATATATATGTACAACTTCAATGCAATTTACTGTGGTCAAGTCATGTGGAACACAGACTGAAAATTTTAAAAATCAATCACAAATTCTGTTTCTGGCAATCTTCATGATGTTCATTATATCACTTGGAATTTTAGTACTTTGTTAATTATTTATCTTAAACTGGACTGAAAATAATTTCCTGTCTTTTGCAGACACAATGCTATTGTCATTTGCATGCATTTAATCACTGTTAATTTTTCATCAATTTAACAAATAATTTTGAGGATCAATATGTGACAGTGGGAAGGATACTATAATGGGTTTTATTTTTATAATCCTACATTTTTCCATGGAAAAATACACACACACACACACACACACACACACATACACAACCAACTTCTGTGAAAAGTATAAATATCATGGAATTTAGAAATGACTACCTTTGCTGGAAAGAATAGGGCAGAAACTACCTTTGATCAAGGATTTAAAAGTTAGGTGGATACTGTTTTTGTAGATGATTCTGGAAGCTTTGTTTTTTCTTTTTCTTTTTCAAGCATAATTAGAATACCGATGTTTCAAACATTTATTATTTCCTTGTGGTATAACATTCAAAATCCTCTATTCTGGTTACTGTGAAATTTAATACATGACTCCCATAGACAGGAAAGAGCGAAAGGGTGTGGGCAGGAGAAAAGACTTGTCAATGGGTATAGAGTTGGCAGGAGTAAGTTCAGGTATTCTCTTGCACAGTAAGGTGACCAAGACATAAGTATGCTGTGACCTTGCACATTTCCCTGGAAGTGTTCCAGCTACAGCACTGTTTCCAGTCTTAGAGGGTGAACGTAGGCTTTGAGAAAGTCTCAAGAGTGATCAAGGTGTTGCCCTGGCCTGCCGAGTTTATTCTCTAAAAATTTATGTGTGTTGTAGTGTAAGAGAGAATATGTATTAACACAGATACAATATGATTTGAAAGCCAAGATTTGCATGAAATTTAAAATTAAAGAGGCAAATTTGAAAAAGCAAAAACACATAAATGCCTTACTTGTAAATATCTTGTCAGACCCTTTTAATGTCAGAGACCATAAATTCCTATTCTTATTAGTTAGGACTGCTTCAAAAGAAGATGTGGGAAATATGCATGAGGGGTAGAAAGCAAGTGAAGCCTAAAATGATTAAGATTTAGTAATATTTATTTATTTATTATATTTAGAAATATGAGTTGATAAGACTGTAGAATTCAGGTTGATTTAGGAAAACTGGCATCAGATAACTCAGAGATTCATTTAAGACTATGAGAAGTGGGTGTGGGAATTGGGATGGATTTTACGAAGTCACCCCCATGTTTCCTGGACTTCAATAGAAAACCAGAGGGGTGTCTTCAAGAATATAAATAAATACCCTTTTATTTCCTTCTGCGAGTTGGAAACTGAAGGACTGCATGAATCTTCCTAATGTCTTATCTGTCACAAGACAATCTTAAAGTTTCCTACCGTTTCACTAAACTTCAGGCATGTTTCCTCCTGCCTTTGGTCTCTGAACTTCTCAGACCGTCCCTTTGAAGAATCTAAATAGCCTAAACACTGAGGTGCCTCCCCTCCTTATTTGAGAGCACTTACTTCAGAATCTATAATTTTAAAAACTTTTCTCTGCCTTCAAAAGGCATAAATCTTCTTAAAATCCTCTTATCAGTTTTATACACCAAAACTATCTTCCTGAGGGACCTGGGACCTATCTCTTTGAAATCAGTAAGAAAAATAGCACCTTTTCAGTAAGAGATTAACACTAGTAAAGCATCTGGATCCAAGGTGTAAAGCTGATTCCCATCTTGAAGACTGAGGAAAGTTATCTTTCTTTGGGGTAAGCCAAATAGCAAACACATATGGCCTATGAGTTCCCCCACCCCAGTTTTTTAAAACTGTCTCAGATGAAGGTCTGTTCTCTCTCTTTCATTGGGAGGGTCTTGAATAACATCTGTCTTGCCTGTTTAACTTTGTAGGGAAGGAGTTTTTGAGTTGGCAATACATTTCTCAGAATATGTGACATTAAAATTTCCTCAAAATTATGTGACCTTATTTAAGTTGTTTGCTAACGTATGTGTGGTGATAGTTGCTCCTCTTCATTACAAAGGCCAAGCACCATCTCCCACAGTATGTATTAGTGAGTATAATCTAAAACTTTTTAATTTTTTTTTTTTATTTTTACAGGCTGCATTTTGATTCATTGTACACAAAGGGGGTACATCATTTCATTTCTATGGTTGTACACGATGTAGAGTCCCACCATCGGTGTAATCATGCATGTATATAGGGTAATGATGTCAGTCTCCTTCCACCATTTTTCATACTCTAAAACATTTATATATTCAATATTTATCAGAAGTTAAACTGAGGGGTGGGAACACACCTTATAGGGAAGGTTTGAATTCTCCTATTCCTCAGATAGCTCATGGTATATTCCTAAGCATAGTTAAATAGAAAAATGTGTCAAATTCCTATAGAATTATTTTTCCTGGTTTGAATTTTGATGTGTATGAAAACAGATTATATTGAAGGAATCTTTAATAAACACTTATAATAAATCTCTTCTTTTAACATATTCATAAATACCTTAGAAAATTTACTCTTGTCCTTTATAAGAGGCCCCTCTAGCTCTATTTGTTTCTGGCCTTACTGTCAAGCACATTTGTTCTTTCCCGTTAGTCAATAATGTTTTTTATGTAACACACATTGGATATGATATATAATTGGCACACTTTTCCTCTGGAAAGCATGCTAGAAATATTAGAACCACAATAGTGGCCCAATGAAAGTGATATGTCTTTAAGATAGCACTTTTTTACATCTTCTTGAGCTTACTTTATAAAACCCATCTCTAGCTCCATCTTGGGTCTAAGATTTCTGCTTCATTCCATCTGATTTCAAATTTTCTCCAAGCAAGTCCAGGACATTATACATAACTGGGCAGGTAGAAGACTGCCTGAATTGCTGATTTGTTGTGATTATAGGAAGTCTTCAGGAATGGCTGGGTTTGGAATTCCTATGGCGGCTACTTCAAGTGAAGCTTGATAAGTGTCCATCATTAACATTTTATGGATGAGTCCTTATAACAGGTAGCATGTTCACAGGAAGATGAAGCCAGAAGAAATGAAGAAAAAAAATGTATGACATTTGGCAACCAAAGGAATCACTCTATGGACACATGAATTACAGAAATATATAGGGTGATTCCAAGGAGTGTGCTATCCCATTAAAGTTAAAGCTTTAAGAAATGAGAACTCCTACAGTGAAATGCTTAAATTTGAGCTATATTTCTGTGCTTACAATATGAGAGACATAACAGTTGAATACAAACTTTATCCATTTAAATTCCACTTTTAAAATGTAGTCAGGGACTGGGATTGTGGCTCAGTGATAGAGTGCTTGCCTAGCATATGTGAGGGACTGAGTTCGATCCTCAGCATCACATAAAAATAAATGAATAAAATAAAATGCAGTCAGGAATATTACCTGTGTCATAAAGTTTTCATGGAATTACAGAAGTAAGTAGATGTAAATATAACAAACATTGTGTAATTGTGGTCCATCTTGTTTGACCTAGATATATACAAATCACACTCAGAAATTTCAGAGAACTTTATGTTTCTCACAGGCAATCCCTTGTATCTAAAACAACAGCACAAGATGTACAAAAACACAATAGCATTTTTTTGTGGTTAAAGAGAGCAATCAGATAAGATGAATATCATACTCTGACTTTCATGGCATTTACCTATTGTACTCATAAATGAATTGAATAAAAATGTCACCTGCAGGCTCTCCAGCAGATAGGTAACAAACATATACATAAATATTTAATTCTTATAAATATATACATTTATTATATATGATATACATTAAATTTGTTAGAGATTGATAAGGATATTTCATAATTTTTTGGTTTTTAATATTTCCCCAAAGAAGTTAATTTCCCTTCATTTATTTATTTCTCTCTTGTTAAATCCATTATTTTGGATGGTATACTATTCATTATTTTACAGTAAACCATTATTTCAGAAAAATGTCTCACTCAAGTAGAGATATTAGCTATAAAATAATCCTAAAACATAGTGAAATGAGTTTGTTGTAATTATATAACTGCTTTCTTTTGTATAATTGAATAGTTTTCATTAAATGTTATAAAAATGGTTGAATATTACAGAAAGACATAGTGGTCATTTTTATGAATTTCATACTACCCTTGTTCATACTATCTATTTAAAGTTATTTCATGGCAGATATAACATTTTCATAAATGTTACTAAAACAGTTTCAATATACTAAAAGTTAAAGAATGCTTTGAATCTCACTTATATGTACTTATAACATGCTAATTAAAATAATAAAATTAAAATAATAAATAATGGAAGGGAAATAGAGTACAGCAAGTGTTTTGGGAAGGTAAAAGGGAGGGAAAGGAAAGGTTCTGATGAGTGAGATTGATCAAATTACATTCATATGTGAATATCACATAATGAACCCACTATTATGTATATAATGCACCAATAAAAAAGTTTGGAGAAAAAGTACCTGGGAGGACTACAGGTACTTTTAAATATATATAGTGTATATATTAAACTAATATATACACTAAGAAATTAAAATTATATCAAAAGAGCTTCTAAGGAAAAACCACAGATTCCCAGACCAGATCTTACCTTCATGTCTGATAGAAGAAATATTTTTTATTTGTTCTTTTATAGATATGTATGAATATGAGGTGTCCCCCAAAAGCTCACACGTGAGACAAAGCAAAAAGGTTCAGAGGAGAAATGATTGTGTTTTAAGAGTCTTAAACCAATCAATGATTTAATCTCCTGATAGGAATTAACTGAATAGTAACTGAAGTGCTAGGATGTGGATAGAGATTGAAATTGGGTGTGACTTTGGCATATATATTTTGTATCTGGAGAGTGAATTCTCTCTCTCTGCTTTCTGATCATGATGTGAACTGCTTCCTTCTGCCACACTCTCCCATCATGATGTTCAGCCTCACCTCAAGCCCCAAGGAAAGGAGCTGGCCTTCTATAGATTGAGACATCTGAAACTGTGAGCCCTCTAATAAACCTCTTCTCCTCTACAATTGTTCTGGTCAGGTCCTTTAGTCACAACAGTGAAAAAACTGACTAAAACAATGTACATGACAGTAGAATGTATTTATGCATATTATACATACGTGAAGTATAACTTATTTTAATTTCGATCCTATTCTTGTGATTGTACATCATGCAGAGTTACCCTGCTTGTATATTCAAATACAAGGATAGGTAAATTATGTATGATTAATTCTACTGTCCTTCCTATTCCTAAGTCCCCTCCCTTCCCTTCATTCCCCTTTATCTAATCCAGTGGATTTCTATTCTTCCCTTCCTCACTCTCCCTTGTTGTGGGTTAGCACCACATATCAAAGAGAAGATTTAACCTTTGGTATTTTGGAAAGGCTTATTTCAGTTAGCATGATAGTTTTCAGTTGCATCCATTTACCTACCTGCAAATGCCATAATCTCTTTCTTCTTTATGGTTGAGTAATAGTCCCTTATGTATATATACCACATTTTCTTTATCAATTCTTCTGCTGAAGGACACCTAGGTTTGTTCCATACCTTGACTATTATGAATTCAACTGCTATAAACATTGATGTGACTGTCTCACTGTAATATGGTGATTTTAAGTCCTTTGCTTATAGATAGAGGAGTGGAATAACTGGATCAAATGGTGGTTCTATTCCAAGTTATCTAAGGAATCTCCATACTGCTTTCCAGAGGGGTTGTGCCAATTTGCAGTCCCCACATCCTCGTCAACATTTATTGTTAGTTGTATTCTTGATAATTGCCATTCTGACTGGAGTGAGATAAAATTTTAGATTAGTTTTTATTTGCATTTCTCTAATTGTTAGAGAAGTTGAATAATTTTTCACATATTTCTTGACCATTAGTATTTATTCTTTGAAGTGTCTGTTCAGTTCCTTTGCCCATTTATTGAGTTATTTTTTATTTTTGGTATTAAGTTTTTTGAGTTCTTTGTATATCCTAGAGATTAATGCTCTATCTTACCTACGGGTGGTATGGATTTTCTCCCATTCTTTAAACTCTCTGTTCATGTTCTAGATTGTTTCCTCTGCACTAAAGATTTTTAGTTTGATACCATCCCATGTATTCATTCTTGATTTTACTTTTTAAGAAGAAATATTTTTAAATAGTTCCTTTTTTATTTCTTCTTTTTCTTCTTTAATTTGCTTATATATCTATCTTGAAATTTGTGATGCATTTACATATGTTATTTATTGGTTGTTCATTGTGAAAGATGAATCTTTGCTCACTTATTACACAAATCACCTTTCCTCCTCCACTCCCTAAACTCACTAAATTATATATTATTAATTTAATTCTTCTGCTGATCACAGTTACTTAGTATATTAAGATTACATTTTTTAATAAGATACATATAATTTATCTTGGATTTTATTAAAATTTAAGAATACAAGTGACTTTTTTATTTTATCTACCTCTCTACAAATTAATCCTTTCTACCTATCAGATTCTATTACCAATAGTTTGCATTTTCATTTTCATTATTTGACTTTATTAAATTCAATTGTATTCATGTGAGTGTATTTAAGTGTCCTCTGCTTTATCTAAAAGTTGGGTTTAAAAATTGAAAATTAGTCATCAACCATTACCTTATTTTAAATATGTAAATATTATTAACAGCAGAATTAAAATTGAATTATATTTCTTTTCCAAAGTTTCCTACTTTGCAACCCACATCCATTTGAAGACCAATATTTTATGTCTCCAGGTAGAAAAGAAAATGCATTTGATTAAGAAATAAAAGTTTAATATATTAAGTTAATATGGTCAACAGAGGAATTCTCCAGGAGAATATTTGAATATTTAATTTCTATAATTTCTTTATTCTCTAGGAGAATGTTTGAATATGTAATTTATGATGGAGTTGTTTTACTACATATTTACATAGTCACAAAAATAGATATATTCAATTTTCAATGCATATTTTTACTTTTGTAAATTAACAGGGTTTGTAACTGTAGCTTCTTTTCTCAAAAGGTTGATCCATATAAATGACCAAGTAAATACATTCAAGGCTCAGTAAGTCTTTGTTCACTTACATATAATTTTTAAAATATTTTTACTTATTTCCCTCAGCTTAACTTAATGTTCTACAGTTGGATTTTCATTTGCCATTTCTTTTTGTTGGTGATAAAAGTAACATTTCCTGTGTAGCTTAGTATGATCATTTCTATTTAGTTGAATATTGTGTGTTTTTTCTCCGGATCAAATTATTGTCACTATTTTGGATAACTTTTAATAATAGAGATAACATATCTATTCATACAATTTGTGAATAATTTGCATTATATGTCAATGTCAATTTTTCTTCTCTTGCTGCAAATTAATAAGAAAACTGCCTGTCATTATTCATAAGAATCAATTCAGTGTCAGTTTAGGTTATGCTTTTTAACTCAGGAAATTAACAATCTAAGTGATGTCATATGGAAGGTCAGCTTTATGAAAACAAGTTCATGGTGCAATAATAATGGAAAACCTGAAACAGAGAACTGTGCCAAAGAAAATATTAATACAATATAGTTAATGGATATTTCCATGTTTTTTCCACATAAGCTTAGTTTGTGAAATATACAGAAAGACATGCGATTCATCTTCCTGAGTCTATAACCTCTATAAAGTTCATGGGTAGATCCAAATGTCCCTGTACCCCTGGATTCATTACTAAATAGCATTTAATAGCTGTGGCTTATAAATAATATTTTGTCCTTGGTGACATACATAAGAATGCTATTGATTCACCAATATTTCTATCTTGCTAATTTTTATTTTCCAAATCCTAACATTTGATTTGCTTCTCAATAAGCTGAAACATCTACTCCGTTTCTACACTCCCAAGAATAAGACAAATTAATTAACATTCAAGCCGACTTTGAATGCCTAAAAACTCCAAGATGTGTCTGCATATTAGTTCTAGTAAGAATTAGTTTCAAATAAGGTGAAATAAATGAGTTCTAACAATAATATGTGACATACTTTTCTAATGAATCTAGTCTGTTATTTCCCTAAATGGATTAATGCTTGGGAAAATTTAAGAATTATAACCTAGCACCTGCTTGCCTTATTAAAACTTCACATAATTTTCATTATTTTTCAAGTTACAAGATGTGAAACAGATACTAATGAGTATGTGTCACAGCCCTTCAAGAAAGCAGCCACCTGCATTGACCAACCAGGTAATTACTTCTGCCAATATGTAGCTCCATTTAAAGGTAATGAACACCAAGGGAGAAGAAAAAGCAAACATAATTAACTTTAAAATGCATTTCTGTCTGTATTCTGAACTCATTTCAGCCTTCCAACTACATTATTAGTCTTTCATTTTCTTAAAGATAGTTTCTAAAATGATTTGACCAATTATCCTTTAGGAAGAAACTAGAGTGAAATGAGCTTTGCTTATACATCCATAAAAACAGTTGAGTTTCTTACTTTTTCTTTTAGAAAGACCACCAAAGAAACCAAATAATACAATGAAAAGTGAAGTCTCTTATAGTCTATCCTGTTTTATTTGAAATGTTTCCCCCATTAGAAAATGGAAATGGAGAGGTTTTTTTTTCTTTCTAAGCTAATCATTTTAAATCTTTGAATGTAGCCATAGTTTGATGCACTTTGTTATTCAGCTTTTTGTTATTATTATAACTATTACCTGAGATAATCAACTTACAAAGACAAAAGGTTGGAGGCTTCCAGTTTTGTGGCTTTCAGTCCATAGTCAATTGGCCTTACTGCTTTTGGGCCTGTAGCAAGACAGCACATCATGAGGGCAAGTGTGGCAGAGCAAAGCTTGTTCACCTCATGGCTAAGACTTGAAGAGGAACTGGAAGAGAATGTGGCTGGGGTATAATTATCTCCTTCAAGGGCATGCTTAAAATCCACAAGAAGACCTCCTACAAGGTTTCACCTCTTGAAGTTTTACTATCTTCCCATTACCCCAAACGAGGGTCCAAGCCTTTAATACATGAGCCTTTGGGAGATAATTATCCAAACCATTTCATGTGCTAAGTCATTCATAGATACGTGTTATTTAATCTTGGATTTGATGATAACTCTTTACCTTCAGTAAAAGTATTTCATTTTACTTCAAAAATCTTTAAAAAATTTTATTTTGCTTTATAAAAACCTATTTATAAAATATTCCACAAGCTAGTATACAGAAAGTAATTCACTGGATATTACCTTGAATGCTAGTATCTTTACCCTAGGCCATGAAATTTGAAAACTTCTCAACTAAATATAATTGATTTAGACACTTATAAATGTTGAATCAATGTTTTTAGAAAGTATTTTAGTAAAACTACGTATCAAAAATTGAAGATCGTACAACCCTCTTCAGATATTTTGCAACCGGTTAAACTGTTATAGTGTTCTTAGATGTTGAATTGAAATGAAAATATATTTACTTCATTGAATTAAGATTATAGATTAATGAGGCATTGTAAAAATACCATGTTGTCTGCCAACACTAATAGTTATTTTTTAATTGGAGTTCTTTAAAAAAATCAAGCATATGTATATGATATTCACATAATAGGAAATATTTTATTATGTTTAGTATGTAGGATATAAATGTATGTTTATTGATTACAAATCCTAAAAGATATAGAGGGTATGGTCTAAGAAATCCCAGCAAATAAAAATCAGATTTCATTTTAAAACTAAAATTTTCCCAGCACTGAGGTCTTTAATTCTCATATCATTTACCATTCCTTAGAAATTTAGCTGGTTCCAGATGTAGGCATGAGATTTGGAGATGATCATTGAATCAGGGACATTACTGTAATGCTAGAAGATAAGGAGGTGTGAAAAATAGAGAGAGAGAGAGAATACATCAAAGACAAAGAAACTAACTGAATGCTACAGACTAAAGTTATAATAATTTGAGCAACAAAATTTAAAAAAAGAACTTATTACCCAAAATGCAAAAATTAATATCTATTAGTTCATAGTGATTAAAAACAAATGATTGAATAGGTAAATGGGGGAGGATAATATAGAGAATATCCAAAATAATCTATGCAGACATTTTACATTGAAGGAGGTGTGGAACCTAACTCTCAATCCTTTAAACTCAGGCAGAATGTTAGGGACTGTCATCCAAAGGAGTAGGATGTGGAAAGAGGGGCTTGTAAAGGGAAGAATAATTTTATATTGAGAAATCTGAAATCACTACTCAATTGAGTCATTAAATTTAACATCAACAATGATAGGTCATTTTAATAACATACAATTTTGATATGAAGTATGGAAAAATGACACTTCATATTTGTAATCTTCTCCCCAAAATATATTATCCTATTCTACTCATCAGAAAAAGCAGTAAGCAAACTCAACAGCAAAACATTCTAAAAATTACTTCATCAGTATTCATCAAATCTGTCAAGCTTATCAAAAACCAGCAAAATCTAGGCAATTTTCCAAAAAGCAAAAGTAGAGTAAGGAAATATGACTACTATAACTAGTATGGTATCTGGGAGCAAAAAAAGACACCATATCTTTGAACAGAAATATTTTTTCTTATTGAAGAATATATTTCTTCTTTAAGAAAAACCTTAAAACCAATAAAATGCAAATAAAGTATGAATTTTGGTTAATAATAATCTGGCAATATTTGTCCTTTAATTGTGACAATATTTTATAATAAATAGCAAAATTCAAGCAAGTTTCAAGACATATAGAACTTCCATGTATTACCTTTACAACTATTTGAAAAATTTAATATTATTCTAAAATATAAAATTTAATTAAAAATAAATGATTCCAAATAAGAATTTCTAATGCAAAATAACTTAAATTTAAAGAAAACTGTGTAACAGAAATAATAAGTATAAATAATCATAAATATTTTAACTTGCACATGCTGAATATTTTAATCTATAAATTATAATGAAAAGAAGAAATTTTCATTTATTACCAATGCCTTACTTTTATAGAACATGTTAAATTGTTTAAAGGAATATCACACAAACAAGATAGAACAGAAAGCAAATACATCTAAGCTATGATAAAATTTATACCTCTAACAGTATGTTCTATTTTTCCTGGTAACTATTTCATATAATAAAATTTACACTATAGACACACTAGGTAGTGTTATATAAAAACACATCCCTAATTCAATTTATACTTTTATAGATTTTTTTCAGCTGGAAAACTTCCCTTTTATTAATGAATCTGGCTACTTCTTCTTTATACTCCACTCCTAAACATAAACTTAATTATATTGCATGTAGATGAGATCATGTGAATGAGTTTAGACCAAAAGAAAATGAAGGGAAACTTTAATCTAGCTTTAGTCTGATCCACAAAAATATCCTGTTCAATATTTTCTTCCTCTTTTCTCCTCCATTCTTTTTAGAAGGGAGATAACCTAAAAAACAAGACAATGACCAATATATGGGATAACACAGGTCCCTAAAGAAAGATGTCTCTGCACCAAGAGCACCTCCATTGTGTTGAGTGAGGAAAACACAAATAAATGAACAACAGCGAATCTTTTGTTGTGCTAAACCACTATAATTAAAGAAGTTTGTTACTTACAGCAACTAACATTATTTAACTGAGGAAATTGTCCTTTGAATGCTAATAGGAAAGACTTCCTTGAAGGTTTCATTGGAATTGATTTTTAAACCAAATGAATAAATACACTTTCAGTATACAAATATCCAGTTATTAGTCAATTTTCTTTGCGAAGCACAAAAATAATTTTCTTTTTTTATTTTATTAATTTCCTATTTTCTGATTAATTTTATTCTGAACCTGTTAGCAATTTAGCAATCTATTTCCAAAAGAAATAAAAAGAATGTGCATAAAAACGTAATTCTAGCACTTTAAAATCATAAAATTAAATTTAGTAAATATTTAGTTGATTCAGTAATTTTAAATGTATAGTTTTTAGCCAGGCACAGTGGCACAACCTGTAATCCTAGGGACTCAGGAGGTTGAGACAGGAGGATCTTGAATTCAAAGCCAGGCTCAGCAACAGTGAGGCACTAAGCAACTCAGTGAATCTCTGTCTCTAAATAAAATACAAAATAGAACTGGAGATGTGTCTGGGTAGTTGAGTACCCCTGCGTTCCATTCTGGTACCAAAAAAAGTTTAGTTTTTGGAATTAAGGAAATATGATTTAGCAAATTATGTTTCATGGGAGACAATCCAGACCTTTCCCTATTGCGTACCTCAAATACCTCCACATTCATTCATTCCTATTTGTGTCTGGCTGCTGCTTTGGCAGTCATGGGGCATATGTCCCCCTTGTTTGTAAATCCTAAAGTATTTATTATCTGACCCTGTTAAGAAAGCATCTGCCAACCGCTGGTGTCCAAAATTCTCAAATCGTCTGCATCTTTATACTAGTCCTGTGGGTTTGTTTTTATAGTTAACATTTTATTTGTGGGATCTTTATTTGCACTAGAAACATACATTGCGTTAAAGACACATGCATCATCTTTCTTATTCCAAGAAATAGATGACTCTATAGTGTACACAATTAAATTAGTATTTGTCCATTTTAAGTAAAATTCGCATGAAAAATACATTCATTTTTGAATTTCTACATTTATGAATTCATTTTTTGAAAATTTGAAGATAAAAAGAAAGTTTAAAGAAGATGTATATTCTGTTTTTTAAATGTGTGAATCTATAGTAAATGGGGATGCAAAAGTTAGGAATGTAACCTAGTGAAAGCATTTTCCCATTTGTAAGGGTTATATTTCATTGCAACTTGTAACATTAAAGTATACACTGCATAAAGGAATCTGTCCAAAGAGTAGACTTGATTATGTAGTACATTTATGGAGGCAATAGAAAATAATTAGAAAAATTTTGGTATAATTACTTCTGCAGAGCTGAATAATGTGGTATTTTATACTTGTTAGTTTCTAGTATTATAATTACAGATCCTCTACAAATAGCATCATTTTCACACATAATGTTTTTAATGCTATATTTCTCATTTGAAATCTTTAGAATATTTATTTCTTTTTAAAAATAGAATTAATACATATGGAAAATAAATCCCTTAATACAATTATGTTTACATGTAGTGTTCATCCACTGGATTTAGAAGACAGTAAGCTTTGATTTAATCTGGGCTCCCTTCCAAATTTTAGTCCTAGGGACTGAAGCTAGCAAATAAACTTAAAAATATGTGTTTCTTTTAAAAGAAAAGGGTACTATTATTTTGTTTTCTATTTATTATAAACTAAATTTTACTTCAGAAATGAACAGAAAACTTTAATAGGTACAAATGAATTTTTCTTTACCAGATTTAGGTAATTATTACTATTAATCTGTAGAAATTCTCAAAATATGGATCACATATACCTTCTCTGTTTTAGATGCTATGACTTTCTATTTTAATTATAACGAGAATATATAAAGTAGTCACTCCAATTGATACTGCTGTCATTGTCCTACATATGCATTGACAAGATGAATCATTGCTTACCCAGGCCCTACTGTATTAAAGACTTCCTATACTCAACACTTTACAAAATAAATTCTGATAGGAATTTACCTTGTTAAGGAGAACATACTAAGTAGCAGTTTTTATGTTTCCATGTGTGGAATACATGATAATAAATAATGGCTCAAAGCACAAGTTTTCTTTCTACATACCAACTGAAATGAAAATTATTAAGAACAAACATACATGTACACACACACACCTGATATTAACCTCACTTACTCATTTTCTCCCAAACCATAAAGAGAATTGTATATTTGGTCATGTTTTATAAATACTAGTTATTTCTCTTTGCTTAAAAAATACCATTAACGATAAATAGTAATGCAGCCCTTATCCAATCAGCAATTTTAAACCCTAAAATCGAAGTATAATCGTAGTCAAGAAAGAATGAAGACTACCTATAATGAAATATTTGCTCCTGTCTGAATTTAGACATGGTTGTCCTTACAAGAGAAGCACTCAAAGTGGCAAGTCTATTTCACAAGTTGGAGTTTTCTCAGTAGGTGGAGAAGATCACATCTCTCAAGCTATATAGTATATCAATGATAATCAGATCTACATAAAGATAACACTGTAACCTGCAAAAAAGTGTGATTCAGCTGTATGATTCTATGAATTTACCTTGAGTAGATTCCACATATAAATAACATCATGCAGTATTTGTATTTTTGTGTGTCATTTATTTCATTCAATATAATGTCCTCCAGGTTTATCCAAGGGTGAAGTTTGATCAAAGGAGACAAATTTTAGCTATATAGTATAAATAAAATCAAGATCCATCACGCAGTATAGTGACCATAATAAACAAAGTATTATATGCTTGAATTTGCTGAGTAGATTTTATATTTTTCACCACAAAAATTTTAAGTATGTGAGAGAATGCATCTGTTAATTAGCTTGATTCCAAAATGTGTACATATATTGAAGCACCGTGTTGTGTACTGTATGTTAATTTTATTTGTCAATTAAAATTTGACTCATAAATTAAATAATTTAAGTGTATATGTTCTAGTAACTAAAATGTTGAGGACTTTATAATTCATAATATCAACTTTTCCAACTGAATTTCATAAACTCAAAGAGACTCGGGAGAAAATAATATTGCATATATCATTGATAAAGTTATATTCTTTGAACTTCTATTATGTTTTGGTGCTGAAATGTAAAATTTTTCAATATCTAAGCCAAAAAGACAAGGCTTTGATGCAAATTATTGTGCAGTTCTCAAGAAAGTTGGTGCTGGAATTAAAAAGATTGTCATTTTAATAAAGCTATTTACGAGCAAGTAAAATGTAAATATTGTTTGAATGAATGTCTTATCTGCTAAAGCTTTAATGACACATGTCTCTAAATGTGTAGCAATTAAGATAAAAAAGCTGAAATGGTAATTAGCCATTAAACATGTTTGCAACAGAAAGTAAACAGAGGAGAAAGAAAATTCAGCAAAATAAAAATGCTTAAGTATGTCGAAAGCCAAAATAATAATGCTGTTTTCTGGATAGGACACTCTGTTAAGGGAACTTGTAATTAGAAAGCAGATTTAAGTACATATTTTAAGTGTTTGTGAAGTGAAAAGAACTAGAGTACAGATAATGGAGCAATTATTTTTTCCTCCTTCAAAGGCCATACTTTGGTCATTCTGTTGAGCTACAATGGGGTTTTATAGAAGCTGTAACTAAATGCTCCAGTCTAGTCAGTTTACAGTTATACTATATATTTTCAGAGGACAAAATACTTTGGTTGGACTATACAACAATTATCTGTATGTTTTGCAAATGTCTGAGAGTTCACTAGAGATCAATGGAGAATATTAACAAAAAGTCATTTAGAATTAATTGTTTTAATGAAAGTGTCCACATGAGTATTATTTTGGAAGAGTGATCAACTAAATGAATGAAAAGTAAAATGCTAAGCTCATAATAAGTTATTGATCCAATACAAAAATTTATTTAGTATTTGATGTTGATTTTGTTTCCCATTTATTCTATGTAAACAGAATTAAACCATTACCTTTTTTGACTTTAAGTATTTAATCGCTAAGGCCATTTAGATGTCTTTTCTGCAAAAATAGCACAATAAGAGAAAAAAAATATTGTCACTGACCATTATGTGAACATACTATATTAAACATATGACAGAGTTTAGTTGACAAGTCATTTTACAGACAGTCCTATCTGGGTAACCCAGTATGAGCAAATGATAGGATGATAGGTCTGGCAGATCCAAAGAAATACTTAACAATAGCATACATTTTATGCTAATCACTTTTGATTTGCATTATCAGCAGGAAATAATATTCTTGACACTCTAACAATGAAGGGAAATTTTAATTAAGTTGAACATTACAGAGGACTGGTCTGCAATGAATTCATAGTAATCTGAACAATTGCAAAATTGGAAAGTGATGGCACTGCTATTATTTTCTAATTCTTATCTTTCTTAATTTCCAGAATACTACTCACCTTTAAATTTTAGTATTATTCAGCAATTCTTCTCCACATTTTTACCTTTTAACTATAAATGCTTTCCAGGTTGATCAAATCTATTCAAATGTGTCAACTACCTATTTTCCAGCAAAAGAAAAGGGGCTTTTCCTCTTCAAATTGAGCTAAGTGTATGTCAATGATTCTGAAACTCATGTCATGGATGTCGTAGGACCATTAATGTTCCAGGAATAAATTCAAAATAAATAAAGTAGAAAGCAGAGGTGAAAAAAAAAAAAAGAAAGGAAGAAAAAGCATAGAAATAGACCAAAAATATTCAGTGTATCCAGATATTACCCTTAGTGCATGAAACTGATGTGCTCAGTAGAGTCAAAACCAAGCATGCCAACTTTGGAGACTATCATGCTAAGTGAAATAATCCAGTCCCTAAAAGCCAAAGGTCAAATGTTTTCTCTGATATGTGGAAGTTGATACACAGTAATGGGGTGGGGGTGTGTGGAGAAGAATAGAAGTTCAGTAGATTAGACAAAAGGAATGGAAGGAAGCGGGGTAGAAAAAGGAGATAGTGGAATGAATCTGACAATTTTCCTATGAATGTGTATGAAAACATCACAGTGAATCCCACCATCTTGTACATCCACAAGAATAGAAATAAGACATATTCCATGTTTGTATAATTATATCAAAATGGATTCTGCTGTCATGTATAACTAAAAAGAATCAATAAATACATTAAAAAGAAAGCTAAGAATAATAGAAGTCATTAATCTGGCAAAGCATAATCAAATGTACATTCTGAAAAATCCCTCTATATAAAGTGAAATCTATCTTTCTTCCTTTCTTTCTTTCTTCTTTCTTTCTCATTTTTTTTTTCTTTTAGAGAAGATTGTAACCAAGGCTTGCAATAATCAAGCTATGTTATAGATTAGAGATATGAAAAGGCACAAGGAAATTGGATGATTTAGAGAGGCATTTAAGTAACACACCAAATAGGCTAGACCTTTGTGATATTCAGATGTGTAAAGTAAGGGGAAAAATCACATTCAGATTCTTGGATGAGTAAGTGGATTATTGTTTCGGGGCCACATGGGCAGAAGGAACAGTTTTAATGTAGAGGGAAAGCAGCAGAGCTTCTGGCATCCTGAGTTTGTTAGATTATTGTAATTTATTAAAGTCAGTGCTTCCCTTCAGTGTTCTAATGTGAATCTGAACCATAGGAGAGAGTTCTGGAAGGACTATAATTGTATAAGGCATCATTTAGGAAAAAAAACATACAGAATGACCAAGCTCTTTCCTTAGAATAGGCACTGAGTAACAATAAAATATATGGAATTGCTAAAGAAAGGAATGTACAGTAAGAAGCTCAAGGTAAGATCAAAAGAAGAGAGAGTTGCAATTAGTAAGAAATGATAAGAAAATGTCAAATAGTATTGGGAATTGTTTTGCTTTAGACATGAGGTATCCCACTAAACTCCTTTGAGACAATGCAAAAATGTTCGGAGATTAAACTATTAGATTATAAGAGCTTTAGCCAAAGTGTTGGAATAATTGACTGATATGGATTAACTGGCAAGTAAGTTGTGCCTGGAGGAAGCTGGTCACTGGGGGTGTACCTTTGAGGTTTACCTTTTGCTTCTGGTGAGCAGAACTCCCTGTACGCTTCCTGGTTGTCATTTCCTAAGCAACTTTCCTCTGCCATGCTTTTCCACCATAATGCTCCCCATAACCTTGAACCCAGAGCTGTGGAGTCAGCCAACTATAGACTGAACCTCTGAAACCATGAGCCAAAATAAATTTATCCTTCTTTAAGTAGTTCTTGCCAGATTTTTTGGTCACAGCAGTGCAACGATGCATAAAACAGGAATCTGTTGTGATTTGTTTTGAAAATATTCCAGAAAGATTATGAAAGAGGCCTTGGTGCCCTTCCCAAGAAGGGTTTAGAAGAGTTTGCTTTTTGATGGTGAAAGAGTATAATAGAAGAAATGGAAGACAGAAACAGCAAGAGAAGATTACCATCCTGAAAATATTTGGCAAGGAAGGAGAAAGGAGATATTGGCTAAATGGGATGAATGTAAGACAAAAGAATTTTTTTTTCTTTGAAATGTTAATAGTTGAAAGGAAGGATAGCTAGCATGCGTTTGCCCTTTCAAATCCATTTTATGTATGGGAAGCTAAAATACAAGATCTGTATTTCTCATGCTTTCTGTTGATTTTGGCAAATGAGAGTTGTGGTAAAAATAAAAGAAAATGAGAATGAGAGAAAAACGCAAATTATCTCACTTCCCTGTGTGGATTACCATGATATCCCCTCCATGAGCTCTAATCCTTCATCTATGGAGGTCAACTGTACTTTCAGCAACCCCATGATTTGTTGCTTCACCCATATATTACTCATAGCAACAGCACTGATTCTTCAGGCTTTCTTTTTCATTTCTCCAAAAGAGTCTTCGATTTTCAAAATTTAAGCAGTGTTGAATATAGCTGGAAGTAGAAATAATAAATTTCTTGACATTGATCTTCTAATTTGTGAGATTATTCTCTGTCAGCCTTAGTATCCTAACAGAAGATATACAGAAAGAATTGAAGCAGTTCAGTATTGAAACACTAAAAATAAAATAATAGGATCATTGTGTAACTACTAATAAAGGGATCGCAGTCCCATATTTTGACAATGGAGTTCTGATTGTACAGAAAATATTGCTCCTTAGCGAGCTGAAATTAATGATGCAATATCAATAGATTGAGTTTTAATGAAGCCAAAATTTAGAAGGTTTATTAAATAAATAATATAGGTAAAGTTGTTAATAGTAGAAGGGATACACCTTAGTATGGTCTGCTATAACAAAAACACTACCTGTTAGGTCACCTAAGTACAACAGAAATTTATTCTCCATAGATCTGGAGGCTGGGAATTCCCAGCTCAAAATTCCATTAGATTTAATATCTGATAATGCTGGTTTCCTCATAGAAGTCTATTTACTCACTGGAAGCTCACATAAGGAACAAGGGATATTTCTGGAGACCATTTTGTATAGGTATTAATAATATTAATGGTGTTCCTGTCTCCTAATTTAATCACAACCCAAAGACCCCACTTCCAAGATTGAGGATTATGTTTCAACATATGAATTGGGGCCAGGGGACACACTCACTCGTTGCAAGATGCAATGGCAAGCTTTGGGGAAACAAGCCAGAGGGAGGTTGGTTCATGAGATTTTTGGCACAAATAAGTATTTTCAAAGATCTGAGATATACTGTGGTGAACTTAAAAGAGCACATATTTAAAACAAGACAAAATTTAAATACTGGTGGCTGCTAGTGATAAAGTAACATATAGACATATCATTCCTCATATGATGATTGAAAGCTCTCAGAAACTTAAAAAACAACTTTTTGAAGGTGACCAGAAGCAGACAGACTTTGAAGAGGAATCAATGTTTTAAAGATTTAGCATTAATGGATAAAATTTGTCTTTGGCCTTTCTCGTTAAGTGTACCATCAGTTTTCACTGATTGGCGAGTGAAAATAATAGAAGAAAACTGCAGTCTTATCCATCAAGAAACAGAAGAGAGTTTGAGGCTTCTACAAGGGCAGAAAAGTGAATTCCAGTAGAGGAATCCAAGCAAAGAGGAAACCTCATATGGAAGGTCATGGACAAATCATGCAAACTATACAAATCTTTATTTAATGCCTGAAGAGCACACAACTGAGAATTACCCAGTTCTCAAGGAAAATAACGACTGAAAAATAGTAAAACAGTTTGGTATTTGAGTTCAGCCATGTTAATGGCTGTCTGTAATAAATAATGATTATTTAAAGGGAGAAAACAGAACATAGAGATTATACAACATATCAGGCACAATGTCAAGAATGCAGTTAATTATCATGACAGAAATTTTTTTCCTCAGAATACTTTCATTAATACTAATACTACGAGAAGAAAACACAGGGGAAAACCTCTATAAAATTGTTCATGGCAAGAATGTTTTTGAAATGACTCAGAAAACACAGGCAATGAAGGCAAAATTAAAGCAATAGGATAGTAACAAACTAAAAGCTTCTTCAGAGCAAAGGAAACAATCAACAGTGAAGAGAGAATTCACAGAAGATAATAAGATATTTACAAACCTGGTAAGAGGTTAATATCTGAAATATTTATGGAACAACTTAATTACAGGAAAATAAATAACTTGATTTTAAAAATTGACCATTAAACCTGAGCTCAGTGGTGCATACCTGTAATACCAGGGACTAGTGAGGCTGAGAGAGGATTGCAAATTTGGTAACTTAGCGAGACCTTGTCCTGTAAAAAGGTTTGGTGATGCAGCTCAGTGATATCCAGGAGTAATTCATGATTTATTCATTTATGCATATGCCCCCAATAAAACCCACTAATTCATATAATTAATGTGAACCAGGAAAAAATTTAAAATAGGCAAATGATTTAAACAGCTATTTCTTTAAAAATACCATATGATCACTAAAGAGTGATATCTTCACTCTTATGTTCATTACAGGACTATTCTTTTTTTCAACTTTTATTTGTTCTAATTTGTTGTAAATGACAGCAGAATGCACTTTGATGCGTCATGCGTAAATGGAGTATATCTTCTCATTCTTCTGGTTGTACATGATGTAGAATCACACCAGTCATATAGTCATATAGCATATGGGGTAATAATATCTGATTCATTCTTCTCTCCTTCTCACCCCATAGGCCCTCCCCTCCCTTCACTCCCCTCTGCCTAATAGTCAAGAAGTTGTTGGGGGGGGAGGTACAAAACCTATGTGTCCATTGAGTGATGAATGGATGAAGAAAATATGGTACACATACAGACCAAGCTGGTCAAAACTGAACTTGTTCCTATTTTCTCTTAATAGTCAGCTGAGATTCCTCAGAAATCTTGATGTGTGGGGAAGCCTCTTGGCTCCTTTAGCTTTATTCTGTTAGTGGTGCCATCTGACAGGATGGTTAGGGTCTTGCTGACCATACATGGCTTCTCTTGAAGCATCAGGGACATTTCCATCTCCAATGACCCTCCTCTTTGCAGAATATGCACTGATTGTCTTTCTAATCCTAATTGGTAGAAAATATGGTATGTATACAGAGTGGAATACTCTTTAGTCACAAAAATAAATAAATAAAATCCTGCCATTTTTAACATCTTGGATGGAAGAGGAGATTATTACGCTCACTTAAATAAGTAGGAACAGAAAGAAAAGTACTGTATGTTCTTGTTCATATGAAGAATCTAAATTAGTTGATTTTATTGACTTTGAGAATAGAATTCTCATTACTAGAGACTGAGGAGAGTAGGTGATTGAGGGTTAAGTGATGGGGAATAGGTACAAAGTTGTAGCTAGATAGGACCTAGGAGTTCTGGTGTGCTATTGCACAGTAGAGTGGTAGTAGATTGCAATAATGCATTGTACACTTCAAAAAAGCTAAAGGGAAGGATTTCATAAATTATTACCATAAATCATAAATATTTGCAGAGGCATGTATGTTTACCTTAATTTTAAGAATTAAACAATATACACATTTGTTAAAACAGTGATTGGTATCACATTAATAGTATAATTTTCATATTTATATGTCAATTTTAAAAATAAAATTCAAAGAAGGACATCCTGTCATTTGTGACAACACATTTTAACCTGGCAGACATTATATTGAATGAAAAAAGTCAGGTACAAAAAGACAAAGCCCGAAAGATCTGTGTGGAATTAAAAAAATTGAAATTATAGGAGTCAAGAATAGAATGACAGTTATCACAGAATGGTGAGATGGGAGAAAAGGGATGAAGAATTATTGATCAAAGGTTACAAAGCTTTAGATAGGCAGGAGTTTAAGCTTTGAGATGCATTTCACATATGAATAATGTACTGTATGTTTCTAAATAACCAGGACAGTGTATTTCAAATGTCTCATTATAAACATTTATAGGTAAATGACATGATGTTTATGTTATATAGATCAACTTAACCATTCCCCATTTTAGACATCTGTCAAAACATATGTATGTCATTCATGTGTATAATTATGATTTGTTGATGAAAATGACATTAATTAAAATTGAATAATAAAAAGAAATTCTGACACTCAGGCCAACAAAATTCTAATAGAATCAAAATCTGCTGGTAAAATTTAGTGCACACAAAAGTTCAGGAAGTCATAGTCAAGGACAAAGTTTCTCAGGAGAAATGTAATGTGAACAAAACTTATAATTTTAAAGTTTTTTGAAAACATTTAAATTTTTTTTTATAAAAGTTATACTTTTTAAAAATATATTTTAAAGGAAGTTCTTCAGCCTGAAGAAAAATAATATTGAATGGAAACTTACATCTATAAGAAGTCATAAGTGTCTTGCAAATGGAAAATATATAGTCAAATTTACTACTATATATAAAACTTCCTTTTCTTTAATTCTTTAAAACAAGTTCAAATGTTTAATACAAATTTTATAGCAGTAATTCGTGGGATACAGAAATAACATAAGTAAACATAAAGTATATGACAACCATAATACAATGAATGGTGTAAATGGAAATATTCTCGCATAATATTCTTATATCTTATGTGAAATAGTACAAATTGCCCTAAGCAGACTATGCAAATAAAAATACAAAATGTAGTAAGTAAAAAAATAATGTAAGGAAGTATGTCTATGATAAAATCCAGTAGAATAATAAACATATTTAACTAATCAAATGAAAAGGGTAATCTAGGTCCAAGAAACAAACAATAGGAAAAATTAAAAACAAAACCAAATAATGGATATAAATCCAATCATATAAATAATTACATTAAATGTCCTTGGACTGGAAAAAATACAAGTGAGATAGATTGTCCATCTAGATAAAAAGGCAAGGTTCAACTTTATTCAGCCTATGAGAAATGCACATAAATATGAGGGCACAGATAAAATGGGGATAAAGATAAAGATACACTATTCAAAAAAAAAAAGCAAAAGCATGTGATGAATCTTTGCTCATATCAGAACAACCAGATCCCAACCTCAAGTAAAATGTGATTATCATAACAATAAAATGTGCAGTAATTCATCATTGATGCCATACCACAAGATCTGGAGCAGCAAAGCCACCTGGTCAACTCACTGAGAGGTGTAGCAGTGAGTTGTCATGGTAGGTCTCTGTGTGAGTTGGTCATTTATTACACAGATAAAGATCTTTGTAATAGAAATTTGTACCAAGAATTAAGGCATCATCATGACTAAACCTTGATACAAGTGACAATGGAACTAACTTGGAAAGAGGCTGCAAGTTTCGTTTGAAAATGTTACTGATGTCTTGAAAAACAGTGAGGACACATTTACAGGAGGCTTACAAATAGGAAATCAAGTAACATTTTGACCAAATACTGGTAAAACAACCCTCTGTGTCAATGTCAAAGATTAAAAACATATGTTATAGCATTGCTGACTGGGTTAAGACAATGTCAGGGAAAATGTTGAAATTATGAAAAGATTGATTTACTCTTATTGAAATTACCGAATAGATTCATTTACTGGACTATTTTATTTTATCACATAAAATAAGAAAGAAAAGAGATGAGCTTGTGAGATAGTGTTCAGTCAGAATTAAGAAAAAAAAATATATTTTTAACCCAGGATTACACTGTTGGAAAAAAATATAATTCTTATTTTTAGACTTCCAGCTGGAAAAAGTTTTTCAAAATAGACTCAGAGCAATGATCAAATCTAGGATATTACCAGTAAAATGGACTTCAGGGCAAGATAAAAGTATATGGTTTTTAAACCCTTTGTTAAAACTATGGAATGATTTATGGAAGAGGTATGTAGTTCCCCTTAGGTAGAACAAATAATGTTTCTATAAACCTTAAGGACATGTCCTAACTCTCATTCTGAAGTAAATAGGACATAATTCAAAGAGATTTGTAGGTCTGTTGGAAGAAGACTGGAAAAATTTCTTGACTGCCCCATGAGCCATTGCTTACCACTTACAGAGTAGGGTTTACAGAAGTACCATGGATGGGTCAGTCTCTGCTAAGTACCTCTCTCCTCTATTCCTCCTTTTCGAAGCTGTGTTCATTGCAGTGTTCCCTTCTCCGCCTAGCTTTGTGTATTGAAAATATCAATAAGTAGATATGACTTTTAAGCTTGTATGTCTTTGAGTATAAATTTGTACACTGGAAAACTAGAACAGAGAAACTATAATCAAGTGACCTCATCTGTTTTGGACTTAACTGTAGATATTAAACTAATTCTAACAATAACAAGACACCTGTGGTGAAAAGAGTATAATTTCAGCATATGAGTTATGGTGGTCAGTGGTGGGACTGTGACACATCACACCTATAGTAACCACTGAATATCCCTCTTGAGGAGTTGGACCTGTCTGAACATCCTTCTGTCCACTCTGTATGGCATATGACTAACTCGGGATTCCTTACAACATGTCAATCTATGGATAATCTAATTTTGTAAAGTATGGTTCTAACTAGAGATGAATTTGGCTCTCCAGGGTACATTCATCAACATCTAGAAACACTTTCAGCTGTCATGGCTAGAGGAATTAAGGGGGTCTCTAGTAGATAAGCTATGTGTTGAATTGTGCCCTAGTTATGTTGAAGTCCTCAGCCCTACTTAGATCACCAGATAATGTGACCTTATTTGGAAATAAATAATTACCCAAGGTGAAGTTATTTTTGAATATGATGAACCTACGTGACTAATGATCAAAAGGGAAAATGGACACACACATTGAGAAACACTGTCATGACTGATGAAGGTAGAGTTCAGGATGATAAATCCACCAACCATGAAATGCCAAAGATTACCAGCCAAACACTGACAGTAAGGGAGAGGTGCTGGAGAGGCTCTCTCAAATCCTCAGAAGGAATCAACACTATTGTTTTAGTCACCCACTTTATGGTGGAGCCTTGGCAACTAATACAGTGTAGAAGTCAGGGATGTTATAAACAATGAGAAGACAGCTGTACACAATAAAAATATATCTGGTAAAAATGTCATCAGTGCTGAGGTTAAGAATTTACCTTAGAGCAGACTTTTCTAGAGCTAGGGGTTAGAAAGATTCTTACTCCAAAATTGGCAAAATGACTATGTGACAAGATTCTATCATGCAAATATTTCATAACATTAATCCAGGTTTCAAAAGGTAATCATACTTATATTATTTTGTTTTATTTATTTTTTGCTGCATCCTTTCATGAAGTTGTGATTATTTATAGTCCACATTCATGCAAACTACAGACTCACTTCTTATTTTTTTCTTAATAAGAAAGTTTACTTTGGCTAACATTTTTTGGGGTTTCAGTCCATGGTTTATTGACCCCATTGTTTATGATTTAGAAATAAGGCGTCTCCTCGAAACTCACGTGAGACAATATAAGAAAATTTAGAGGTGAAATGGTTGGGTAAAGAGAGCCTCAATATAAGCAAGCAGTGCATTAATACACTTGAAAGGATTAACTGGATGGTAGGTTGTGTGTAGCTGGAGGAAGTAGATCACTAGGGGCATGCCTTTGAGACTTATATTTTGGCCCTAGTGAGTGGAGCATTCCCTTTTTTGTTGTCATGTTCTAAGCTGCTTTCCACCTGCAAACCCTTCCATCATGATGCACTGCCTCACCTCAGGCTATGAGGTACAGAGTTGGCCATCTATGAATTGAGACCTCTGAAACCATGAGCCCCAAATGAACATTTTCTCTTTTAATTTTTAATTCTTGAAATTATTTTGGTCACAGGGATGAGAAGGTTGACTAAAATGTACATACAATGAACAATTAGTACTAAGAAAGATCAAATGACCAATACTCAAGTAACTCTCAAATGCTATACTGAACAAGATCAATGAGGCAAAAGGAGATGCTATTGTATGATTTCAATATATTATTTCTCAAATAGAAAAAAAAAGTCAGAAAACTGGTGAACATTAGAAGCAACATTGATTGGGAATGGAAATGAAGAAAATTTTTCAGATTATGGAAATTTTCTTTTTTTTTTTTTTTTTTTTTTACATTTACATAGGGTAATGATGTTTATTTTATTTTTCCCCTCCCCCCACCCCTCTCACCCCTCTTTTCCCTCTACACAGTCCTTCTTTCCTTCATTCTTGCCGCTCTCCTTAGCCTAACTCTAAACCTAACCCTAAACCTAATGCTAGCCCCTCCCACCCCCCATTATATGTCCTCATCCGCTTATCAGCGAGATCATTCGTCCTTTAGTTTTTTGAGATTGGCTTATCTCACTTAGCATGATATTCTCCAATTTCGACCATTTGCCTACAAATGCCATAATTTTATCATTCTTCATTGCGGAGTAATATTCCATTGTATAAATATGCCACAGTTTCTTTATCCATTCATCAACTGAAGGGCATCTAGGTTGGTTCCACAATCTGGCTATGGTGAATTGAGCAGCAATGAACATTGATGTGGCTGTATCTCTGTAGTATGCTGATTTTAAGTCCTTTGGGTATAGACCAAGGAGTGGGATAGCTGGGTCAAATGGTGTTTCCATTCCAAGCTTTCTGAGGAATCTCCACACTGCTTTCCAGAGTGGCTTCACTAATTTGCAACCCCACTAGCAATGTATGAGTGTTCCTTTTTCACCACATCCTCACAAACACCTATTGTTGCTTGTATTCTTGATAATCGCCATTCTAATTGGGGTGAGATGAAATCTTAGGGTAGTTTTGATTTGCATTTCCCTTATTACTAGGGATGTTGAACATTTTTTCATATATCTGTTCATTACTTGTACATCTTCTTCTGTGAAGTGTCTGTTCATTTCCTTAGCCCATTTGTTGATTGGATTATTTGTATTCTTCGTGTAGAGTTTTTTGAGTTCTTTATAGATTCTGGAAATTAGCGCTCTATCTGAGGTATGGTTGGCAAAGATATTCTCCCACTCTGTAGGCTCTCTCTTCACATTTCTGATAGTTTCCTTTGCTGAGAGAAAGCTTTTTAGTTTGAATCTATCCCAGTTGTTGATTCTTGCTTTTATTTCTTGTGCTATGGGAGTCCTGTTAAGGAAATCTGATCCTAAGCCAACAAGTTGAAGATTTGGACCTACTTTTTCTTCTATAAGATGCAGGGTCTCTGGTCTGATTCCGAGGTCCTTGATCCATTTTGAGTTGAGTTTTGTGTAGGGTCAGAGATAGGGGTTTAATTTCATTCTATTGCATATAGTTTTCCAGTTTTCCCAGCACCATTTGTTGAAGAGGATATCTTTTCTCCATTGCATATTGTTGGAACCTTTGTCTAGTATGAGAAAATTGCATTTATTTGGGTTTGTGTCCATGTCCTCTATTCTGTACCATTGATCTACCTGTCTATTTTGGTACCAATACCATGCCGTTTTTGTTACTATTGTTTTGTAGTAGAGTTGAAGATCTGGTATTGCAATACCCCCTGCTTCGCTCTTGCTACTGAGGATTGCTTTAGCTATTCTAGGTTTTTTATTCTTCCAGATGAATTTCATAATTGCTTGCTCTATTTCTGCAAGGTACATCATTGGGATTTTAATTGGAATTGCATTGAATCTGTATAGCACTTTAGGTAGTATAGCCATTTTGACGATATTAATTCTGCCTATCCAGGAACATGGGAGATCTTTCCATCTTCTAAGGTTTTCTTGAATTTCTTTCTTTCGTTTTCTGTAGTTCTCATTGTAGAGGTCTTTCACCTCTTTTGTGAGATTGATTCCCAAGTATTTTATTTTTTTTGATGCTATTGTGAATGGGGTAGTTTTCCTAATTTCTCTTTCTGAAGATTCATCACTTATGTATAAAAATGCATTGGATTTATGAGCATTGATCTTGTAACCTGCTACTTTACTGAATTCACTTATGAGTTCTAAAAGTTTTCTGGTGGAATTTCCAGGTTCCTCTAAATATATAATCATGTCATCAGCGAACAGGGATAGTTTGAGTTCTTCTTTTCCTATTCGTATCCCTTTAATTTCTTCGGTTTGTCTGATTGCTCTGGCTAGAGTCTCAAGGACGATGTTGAATAGAAGCGGTGAAAGAGGGCATCCCTGCCTTGTTCCAGTTTTTAGGGGGAACGCTTTCAGTTTTTCACCATTTAGAATGATATTAGCCATGGGCTTAGCGTAGATTGCCTTTATAATGTTTAGGAATGTTCCCACTACCCCAATTTTTTCTAGTGTTTTGAGCATGAAGGGATGCTGTATTTTATCGAATGCTTTTTCTGCATCTATTGAAATAATCATGTGATTCTTAACTTTAAGTCTGTTGATATGGTGAATGACATTTATTGATCTCCGAATGTTGAACCAACCTTGCATCCCTGGGATAAAACCCACTTGGTCGTGGTGCACTATCTTTTTAATATATATTTGTATGCGATTTGCTAAAATTTTGTTGAGAATTTTTGCATCGATGTTCATTAAGGATATTGGTCTGAAATTTTCTTTCCTCGATGTGTCTCTGTCTGGTTTAGGTATCAGGGTGATATTGGCTTCATAGAACGAGTTTGGTAGGGTTCCCTCCTCTTCTATTTCATGGAATAGTTTGAGGAGTATTGGAATGAGCTCTTCTTTAAAGTTTTGTAGAACTCGGCTGAGAACCCATCTGGTCCTGGACTTTTCTTTGTTGGTAGGCTTTTGATGACCTCTTCTATTTCATTGCTTGAAATTAGTTTATTTAAGTTGTGTATGTCCTCCTCGTTCAGTTTAGGTAGTTCATATGTCTCTAGAAATTTGTTGATGTCTTCAAGGTTTTCTGTTTTGTTGGAGTATAGATTTTCGAAATAGCTTCTAATTATGCTTTTTATTTCACTCGTGTCTGTTGTGATGTTTCTTGTTCATTCCGAATTTTAGTAATTTGAGTTTTCTCCCTCTTTCTCTTTGTTAGTGTGGCTAAGGGTTTATCAATTTTATTTATTTTTTCAAAGAACCAACTATTTATTTTGTTAATTTTTCCAATTGTTTCTTTTGTTTCGATTTCGTTGATTTCGGCTCTGATTTTAACTATTTCCTGTCTTCTACTACTTTTGGTATTGGTCTGCTCTTCTTTTTCTAGTGCTTTGAGCTGTAGTGTTAAGTTGTTTATTTGTTGATTTCTACTTCTTTTTTTGAATGCACCCCATGAAATAAATCTTCCTCGAAGTACTGCTTTCATAGTGTCCCAGAGATTTTGATATGATGTGTCTTTGTTCTCGTTTACTTCTAAGAATTTTTTTTATTTCCCTCCTGATGTCTTCTGTTATCCATTCATCATATAATAGTGTATTATTTAGTCTCCAGGTATTGGAGAAGTTTCTGTTTTTTATTCTGTCATTTATTTCTAATTTCAATCCATTATGATATGATAGAGTACAAGGTAGTATCTCTATCTTCTTGTATTTGCTAACAGTAGCTTTGTGGCATAAAATATGGTCTATTTTAGAGAAGGATCCATGTGCTGCTGAGAAGAAAGTGTATTCGTTCTTTGTTGGATGGTATATTCTATATATGTCCGTTAAGTCTAAATTGCTGATTGTGTTGTCGAGATCTATAGTTTCTTTATTCAATTTTTGTTTGGACGATCTATCCAGTGGTGAGAGAGGTGTGTTAAAATCGCCTAGTATGATTGTGTTGTGGTCTATTTGATTTCTGGAATTGAGAAGGATTTGTTTGACGTACGTGGATGAGCCAATGTTCGGGGCATAGATATTTATGATTGTTATGTCTTGCTGATTTATGCTTCCCTTAAGCAGCATGTAATGTCCTTCTTTATCCCTTCTGACTAGTTTTGGTTTGAAGTCCACATTATCTGAGATGAGGATGGATACTCCAGCTCTTTTGCTGTGTCCGTGTGCATGGTATGTTTTTCCCCATCCTTTCACTTTAGTCTATGGGTGTCTCTTTCTATGAGGTGAGTCTCTTGCAGGCAGCATATTGTTGGATTTTTCTTTTTAATCCAATCTGCCAGTCTGTGTCTTTTGATTGATGAATTCAGGCCATTAACATTCAGGGTTATTATTGTGATATGATTTGTATTCCCAGTCAATTGACTCATATTTGTTTTTGACATGATTTGGTTTCTCCTTTATTTGGCTATTCCTTTAGGCTAGTGCCTCCTGTTGCTGATTTGCATCATTGTTTTTCATCTCTTCCTCATGGAATATTTTGCTGAGAATGTTCTGTAATGCTGGCTTTCTTTTTGTAAATTCCTTTAGCTTTTGTTTATCATGGAAGGATCTTATTTCATCGTCAAATTTGAAGGTAAGTTTTGCTGGGTATAAGATTCTTGGTTGGCATCCGTTTTCTTTCAGGGCTTGGTATATGTTGTTCCAGGCCCTTCTAGCTTTTAGGGTCTGGATTGAAAAATCTGCTGATATTCTTATTGGTTTCCCTCTGAATGTAATTTGATTCTTTTCTCTCGCGGCCTTTAAAATTCTGTCTTTATTTTGTATGTTAGGTATTTTCATAATAATGTGCCTTGGTGTGGGTCTGTTGTAATTTTGTATGTTTGGAGTTCTATAAGCCTCTTGTACTTGGTTTTCCATTTCATTCTTCAGATTTGGGAAATTTTCTCTTATTATTTCATTGAATAGATTGTTCATTCCTTTGGTTTGTTTCTCTAAGCCTTCCTCAATCCCAATAATTCTTAAATTTGGCCTTTTCATGATATCCCATAATTCTTGTAGATTCTGTTCATGATTTCTTACCATCTTTTCTGTTTGGCCAACTTTGCTTTCAAGATTAAATAATTTGTCTTCAATGTCTGAGGTTCTGTCTTCCAGGTGTTCTATCCTATTGGTTATGCTTTCTATGGAGTTTTTAACTTGGTTTATTGTTTCCTTCATTTCAAGGATTTCAGTTTGCTTTTTTTTCAGTATCTCTAACTCTTTATTGAAATGATCTCTTGCTTCCCGTATTTGGTCTTTTAACTGTTGATTGGTGCGATCATTTAATGCCTGCATTTGCTCTTTTATCTCCTCCTTCAATGCCTGCATTTGCTCTTTCATCTCCTCATTAGCTTCCCTGATCGTTTTAATTACATACATTCTGAACTCCCTTTCTGACATTTCTTCTGCTGTGCTGTCATTGGGTTTTATTGATGTAGTATCTAGGTTTGTTTGGGACATTTTCTTCCCTTGTTTTCTCATATTGGTCAGTTGTCAGTGGGACCCTGAGATATTGCAGTTTTCCGCTACTGGCTTATAGTGTCCCGGTAGATTTCCAGTGTATCACCTCCCAGCCTTCAGTAGCCTGATGTCTTGGAGGAATCTGATAAAACAGCTCATCCGAAGAAAACTGCCCCTAGCCCCCTACTGGTTCCACGGTTTGCAACTGGCTCTGTGCGGAAATGCTCTCACTGTGGGCCTGCGCCGTGCAGCTGGCCGTGTGGGAGGAGCCCACTGCCGGAGTGTGGAAGGCTACCTTGGGAAGACTCTAGCTGCCCTGCCCGGCTCCAATAAGCCACCTCTATCTGGGCCTGCCACCCGGGCCGAGCTTTACCCAGTGGGCAGACTCACCTCAGAAAGAGGTGAGAAAGGCTCTCACTAGTGGGCCAGTTCCGTTCCGAGAACCTGGAGAAGCTGGCTGTGTGGGCGGGGCCCATGCCGGAGTGCGCAGGGCTGCCTGTGAATGACTCTAGCTGCCCTGCCCGGCTCCGATAAGCCACCTCTATCTGGGCCTGCCACCCGGGCCGAGCTTTACCCAGTGGGCAGACTCACCCGTGGCTCTATTTCAGTCCGAGTCTCTCAATGCCTCCCCTTCTTAACTCCAGGGTTCTGGAGCGACTGGGGGTGCAGTCTCCCTCTAGGCCGCCATCTTTGATCCGGAAATGTTCTATAATTAAATTGAGTGTGGGTTATAAAGAGTACACATACCTTCTGAGGTACATTCAATATTTATGCATGTATTATATGTAAATTTTAGCTAAAAATAGAATTTAAAATTGATTTTTTATTAGTGTAGTTTTTTTCAGTGGTTTTGTTAGTATTTCTAAAATTTTTCCTGTGTGTTCCATTCTTGAAAAAATCAGTAACTACACCGTGAATGCTGAGAGATTTGTCACTGTTGAAGAAGGTAATTGTAAATATTAGAAGGAGAATCAAAAGGTACCCTGAGATACTGTCTATAAATTAGTTATGAGTATTTACTCATCATTTTTAATAGATTATCATAAAAAATAAAATAGATGTACACATACATTTGATATGTCTGTGTTTATTGTACTCAACCAGAATGTGCTTAGTGCTATTGAATCATCAGGTGAAATTGTATGTATCAGGATTAAATTTATATGTTTATCATATAAATTATGTCTGCATATGTATCTAGTATGTCTCTCAATATAAAAATATATGTGTGTGCATATTCTTTGTGCTTATACATTCAATATCTACACATTTTCTGGTTTTGTCTCTTGAAAATTAAGTGCACCACATCACTAAGATCTTGATTTCTAAATACCACTCTCTACTTAAATGAACCGTGGCTTTTTAGAGGGAAGATTAATTCTAAGTCTGGAGGGGAAAAGGCAGAAATATGCAAAGAAAAATGAGAATTTATCAAAAGGACATGGGGGATATCTTGAAAGGGCTTCCATTGGTTAAATAAAAGAGCATTTTAAGTACTAAAATAATGAATTTTATGAATTATAATCTACCGAACAATGTAATTATGTATGCGTCAATTCCTTTTTGTTGTTTTGGTTTTAGAGGGTTGTTTATTTTTATTTTTTTGCTTGTTTTGTTGGAGCTGGGCTGGGCTTGAACCCAGAACCTTGCTTAGATAAGCAGCTCCTCTGCCATTGAACTAGACCACCAGCTGACTAGCTGATTTCCGTATGAATATGTAATGAACATAAAAACAGGCACACACTCAGGGACACATAAGAGAAAAGTCCTTTTTATAGCAGAAGATCAACAAATGCATGAAAGTAGTGGTGGAGTTAGAAAATCATCAGTGGTTGCTAGCACTAGTAGCAGAAAATTTATGAGAAAATAGATGTTTGCATAGTTTCAAAATAACACCAAGGTTGTTTATTAAATTCGAAGAGACAAATTATAAGTTTTTATATGAATAATAGACCCAATATTAGAAAAAACTAACTTAAGGTGTCCATCATGCACTGAGGATTACATATCACTTCTGTTGTATTCCTTCCATAGGTATAATAAAACCTGAATTTAAAATAAATCAGATAAACCAAAATTTAAGGACATTTTACAAAATTACCATGCTGTTAAGCAAAATATCAAGATTTAGATACTTAAAATCTACTCTGCAATTTTTAAGAATACAATACATTGTTATGAACTACAATCAATGGTGCTGATTTTGGCAATTGTGCTGTGACGATAGAAGAAATAGCATTGTAGAATAGACAATATGCACAGAAGTGCTTATGGGCAAAGGAACATATTTCAAACTGTCCCTTAATTGTCTCAAAAAAAAAAAGAAATTAAAATATATAAATAATAAAATATTTAACAAAATAGAAATTCATCCAATATAACTATTAAGACAATATAACTAAATATAGCAGAGTTATGATGAAATATAATACTAGAATAAAGTTTATGTACTATTTATAAATTTTTCTGTGAACTCTAATATTAAATTTAAAAAATTAACAATAATTGAACATAATACTTCATCATTATCAGAACACACCTCTGAGAATGGCTAAAATTTTCAAGCAAAAACCAAATAATAATACTCAGTTACTATGAGAAGCAGAACAACCCAACCTGTAACCATTGCAAAATATCAAAGCAACTTATGAAAACAACTTGGCATTTTATTACTAATTAGCATATACTTACCATAGAAACTGTTTCTCAAGTATTTACTCAATTGATTTAAAGACTTCATTCACAGGAAAACTATATGGACATTTTCATATTGTACATTTATACATTTATTGCCACTTACCAAAAAATGGGAACAACCAGCATGCTTTTTACAGGTGAACAAATAAAAAAAATCATAGTACTAACATACAGTGATTTACAATTCAGCAATTTAAAAAAAAATTATTAAAATTGTACTGATAAACTTTTGTTATGTTAAAGAAGCCATCCCCTAAAGGACATGTGACATGATTCCATTTACATGGCATGTTAGTCAGCTTTTTATTGCTGTGTCCAAAATACCTGACAGGAAGAATTTAGAGGAGTCAGAGTTCATTGTGGCTCACTGTTTCAGTTATTTTTCCCATGGTCTGCTGATTCCATTGCTCTGTGACCAAGGACATGGTGAGGGGGAAGCTGGTCACTCATGGAAGCCAGGAAGCAGAGAGAGAAATGGGAAGGTGCTGCAGGTCACTCCCACTACTGACACACCTTCTCCAGTCCTGCCCTCATGGGCCTATACTTACCAGTTAGTCCATTCAAACTAGGATGGACTAATTAGGTTACAGCTGTCACAATCCAATCTTTTCAACTCTGAACATTTCAGAAGCTTTAAGGAGGCACCTTATATCGAAACCTGAGCACTTGGTATTCAGTAAAAGATAGAACTAAACTTCAGGAGAGGATAGATCAGTGGTTGCCAGATAATTGAGAATTTGATCATTTTTAATGGGACATTCAACAGAATTTTTAGGATGCTATAATGTTTTTGATATAGTACTGTGTCTGTAGATAGTGTTTTTCAAAATCAATAGAGGTCTGCAGAGTGAGATTTGCTGTATACAAACTAAACACAAAATGAACCATGGTTTTGGATGAAACAATCACAAATGCAGACTGTCATGAATAAATGCAACTTCACTAGAAAAGCATGACATAACTTCACTTCGTTAGGTGGGAAGAAATGAAAATGAACTAAATAACATTGGAAAACAGAGTTTTGATTGGTAACAGTAAGATAAATACTAAAAAAAAAAAAATTATACATAAATGCTATCTTCTTGAGGGAAAGTGTTTTTTCACATTCAGATTAGGGTTAATAACTCTGAAACTACATATAGAGAAGGATTGAACAAGTAAATAAATAGATTATAGACACTGGGACACCAGTTGCTCACTGTCAGGGAAAAGAATACCATAAAAAGGCCAGGAGGAAAGACTGGAACAAAACCATGTGTTGATGGTTAGTCAGGGATATTGAATGAATCCTTGCTTCCTGACAGTGTTTCCCAAAATGCTAGGTAGACTTCAGTATTGTGCTCAGCTAAGAGAACTTCAGACACAGGGAGAGAAAGAATCCACATTAAAAAAAAAAAAAATCCTCTGCTTTGTTTGTGGCCCATCCCTTTGTGCACACATGCCCTGCTATATCTTGATTTTGTCATGCCCCTGTGTCTTTGCTCCTGAGCCCTCTCTGCCTTAAAGGCATTTCTTCCCTGTCACTTTTATACCTTGTGCCAACTCTGAAACTTCTTTATTAATTTTTGTTCCTTAAGAATGCCTATAGTGAAGTTCCATCCAGCCTAGGGTATTTGAGTACCTGAATTAAATAACATTTGCCTAATAATGTCCTTGTTTCACTTATTAAACCAACAATGGTTAGAGTTGAGATATACATCAAGTCATATTACAGTCTATGGTAAGACTTCATGAATGAAACAAGTGAAAAATCTTTTGTAAAAACCTCTTTAGGAAGAGATTGAAGTATTACAGAATGTTCAGAGAGAAGTTATGACTATTAATAATTAAAGACAGTGACAGAAGATTGAATAACAAAACTACATATGGCAATTTAACCTACTTTTAGTACAATTTAACTGTCCTGAATTTTGTGTTGACAATTTTCAAAGTAAATCTTGTGTGCCTCAGTGGAATAATCTTCAGAGACTTGTACTGAAGGGTCACTTTCCTAGGTAGTCTTTTATAATGACCTTTTCTTTGTTCCCTAGTATTTCCTTTATAAATTTTCCTAAAAATACACACTGAAATATACGCTCTGCCATCTAAAACTCAAGATGCATGAAGCCAGGAATTGTTTTATTTTCCTTATCTGTTTTTTTTTTTTTTTATTTTACCAGAATACTGGTCTTATATTGTGAGCAATAACTGTATTTTCTGGATGATTTTCAAATATTTTTACTTGAATAACTTATATTAATAAAGTGCTTAAAGATAAATAGACAAGGAAACCAAGCCACCATCTTGCATATCTTATTATGGAAATGATCTGATCTTACTGATTCATTAACAGCCATTTGTTTAAAACCAATATACTTTCTTTGTTTCAAATTTCAAAACTTATGATATTATGCTTTTTCCACACTTTAAGTAGGTGACATGTAGTTGCTCCATTTTTGACATTTGATGCTTTAAATATTTAATGTAATAGATTTGAAAGAACTTAAAATTCTTAACATTTGCTTTGACTAAATATGGTTTGCAAGTGTACATTTTGTGGGCATAAAATACTGATTTTCAGTTTTATAATGAGTACAAAAATGCTCAAAATTCTATTGAATAGTATATAAATATTCAAAAAAGCATTTTTCTTGGAAATTTAAATACATATTAATATTTCTCAAAATGTAGTAATTTTTATACATAAAAAGAATTTCATGCCATAAAAATAAGGAATTTATCAGCTTCTATTTCACTCAATTTAGGCTTTAACCTAAGTTCACTTCTTTAATAACTCTAGTTGAGGATTAATGACATGAACTTCCAAAAATTAGTCATTTGACTGATAATACCCAAAGTCTGTAGGTATATAGCTAACCCTTTTTATTATCTTTTAACAAATCAGTTTGGACCACTATGAAACAACATCTTAATATTAAAATTTTTCAAAATATTTTTTTTCAAAACTCATGTGAAGATGCTATTTGCATAGATTCTTGCTAATTAAAATAACACTTCATCAAAACCTATTTTCAAAATTTGGGGATTTCAATGATGAAATACAAAGCAAAAATGAATGTTTATATTAAGTTAACTTCTGAAAAAATACCTGCAATGCCTTAGAGTAAAAAGACACCTAGTTTTGAAACACTGAAGAGCCTGGGAAGAAGAACTGCCCTGGCATTGATTAATGTGCCCTGGTGTCTACCTAGATGGAACATGGCTCCTTTACTGACATCACTCTGCCTTACTTCCTCACCTAAAAAGTAGATAATAGTACCCCTTCCTACTTGATTTGTGAGGACAAAACAAGTTGGCTATAGCAATCATTTAAAACAGTACTTGGGGCATTTTAAGGACTAAGTAATACTTACTGTTGTGAGTATGACCTAAATCTGTTCCAGGAAGTGACGTGCATTATTGACTTGATGTAACTCCTTAGTGAATCCAAACTCCCTAAACCAGTGAACACCGAAAAATATTTTCATTATATAGGTATCTTTAATTATCTTTTGTTTATCCTGATAAAAGATTATAGAAGCTACAGATTACATGCATGACTGTTCTCAAAGTTTGACAATAATTTTGTCAAATGTGATGACAAAGCAAGTCAATTAGGGGGTGGCGCTGAGGTATGTTTCTGTTTATAGAAGAGGGCCTAGTGGGGTAGCAAAAGGAGACCTCTTCATTCTAGACATGATTCATGCCATGCTTCAGACTTTTAACCTCACCGACCTATTTTACTTGAGATCATTTAATTTATTAGACTACAATATAACATGTTCAAATTGAAATGCCTTCTTTTTGTAGGAGCATCTTGAAAACTTTAACCCTGTCAGTGTCATTAAGAGATGGCCTTGGGAAAACGACTAGGCAGACAGTGAGGCTCAACTCCTAGAATGTGTTCCCTGATAAGTACATACTGTTCCACTCATGAACAGAATACTTTATCGTGTTTTTAACTGAGTTACATTTCACCGCCAATATTGTGCAAGGTACCCTAGCAGTGGTGATGTTTCCCCATCTTCTAATACAATTCTTCATTGTCCTTGATCTGTTTATTCTCTTTGTCCCTGATAGTATCCTCTACTGTGAGCAAATATTGGTGAAAATGGTGGTCTATTCTCATCTTTAAGATGAGAATAACTGTAACATGATTTTCTCACTATATCAATCTCACCTCACCCCCTACCTCTACACTGTCTCTACCTTAGCTTTCCATGATGCTAAATCTATCTTACAAATCTCCTGGGTCATCAGGATTATGGCTTTAATTCTTCCTATCTCTGCTAGAGAATCCTTTTACCCATATGGGAAAAACATTTCCTGGAAAACTTTTGGACCAACTCCAAAAATTTAGAAATGATGTTATCTTTCTGCCAGTGAGAAACTGAGTAGACCACAATGGTACATTATCTTCTCTGAGTTTTGAATGCCTGATTGCCATTACTACTTTATTGGTTCATTGTGCTATGGGTGTATAATGGTGAATTTGAATTATCAACTCAATTGGATTAAGAGTTGTTAATGATTAAGAGGCTTCTGGTGTGTCAATGACAGCCTGTCTAGGAATGCTTGGAATATAGGATAATGAACTGAAGTGGAGACCCTCCCTAAGGGTGGACAGGACAACCCAATAAGATGGTACCTTGGATGGAATAAAAGTTGGAAGAACAAGGAAACAGATGCGGATGGAAGCTCAACTTGAATGGGGTCTCGATTGCTGCTTCGATTTTCTAAGGATATATAGGACTTGGCTTCTTCCAAAGCAGACTCTGCCCGTGATTCCCCAGTTAGTTTCCAGAAGCCTTGGTCTCAGACTAGGGTAGCACTGTTGATCCCTCTTGTTATGGGGCTTCTGCCTCTTGGACTGTGCAGCTACTGGTTCTTCCAGTTCTCCAGCCAATCTAATAAATCCCCTTTTTACAATCATATATCTTGTTGATTCTGTTCCTTTAGAGAACACTGACTAATACAGGGTGCATACACACATTGTAATGCTTTTCTTATAATTCCAGACTGCCAACAAACTTGGGTCTACTCTGTCCTTGGAAGTTTATCTGGGGAATTCCCACGTCTACCCATGATACCTCAACTGGCTTTAAAACTGGAAACTGGCCCTGGAAAATCCAGGCTGATTCTTTGTTATCAAATTCTCTTACTTCCTAAAAATTATGAAGACTATGATCTTTTTTTCTCTTCTTTCTCTTCTTTTCTTTTTTGGATAAAAATCTACTTTAGTGGCAGACCATCTGCTACCATCATTGCACTAACAACCACAAGACTAAAGTACCCACTACAACAAAAAGAGTTTAATTTCTTCTCAGAAGTCTTGCTTTTCACATTCAAAATATCTTTATTTTTCGACTATTATACAATCTCCAATGGAAAAGAAAAAAAAAATTCAGAAATTCAACTGAATTCTTTGTTTATGTGATATGTAATCTTACCCTGAGTCAAGTAGTGAATATAGCAAGACCAACCAAGACTAAACAGAATATTAGCTAATATTATTAAAATACTTTCTATAATATTTTAATAGCTTTATTAATTATAACTCATATGCTATAAAATTCCCTTGTTCAAATTAAACTATGCAGTGTATTTTGGCACACAATCACTATAATCTAAGAACCATCATCACAAAAGAAAGCTCATAATCATTAGAAGTGACTCTCTTCCTCCTTCCTCCTAACTCTAGTCAGTCACTAATCCACTTCATTCCTCTATACATTTGCCAAATATTTACTATAAATGGAACCACATGATATGAGGTCTTTTATGACTGCCTCCTTTCACTTAGCATAATTACTGATAATGCAGAATTAATTCCTGTCATTTTGGTACTATTTTCCTCTATGTCTTAATTTTTTTTATTACATCATCCTTCCTATAAGTGGATTAACACACTGATTTAGGTTAAGGCTTTCACAATCTAATCATTTCACCTCTAAACTTACTTGCATTGTCTCACACAGGAGTTTTCTGGAACATCACATATCCAAACCATAACACGTCTCCTTAAATAGTGAGGGTGGTTTGAGATATGATGATTAATTTGGCACTTAATTTGAAAGAAGTAAGGAATACAAACAAGAGAGTTACAGAATTTAGTCTGTGCATCTGTGTTGTACCTAGGTTCATAAACATGAGAGTATGAAGTATTAAATTTTTTCCTATTAGTCTCACATCATTGTCAGTGGGTTTATCTGAATCTAAAATTCTGGTATTTCAAAATAAAATTTAATACAGAAATAATTAGGTTGAACAAAAAAAGCTATCTAGTCTTTGGACTCATGTTATTTTACCTATATGCCACTTTATTTTATTTACTGATTTTGGATGCTGCAAGCTAATCTCAGAAGGTTTATTTTTATTTTCAACTCAAAAGAATACAACACAGAAAGTTCAGTTTCATTTTTGTATCTATGATTTTGAACAAAATAAGTTCATATTGCAAAAAGCTCAGTTTTATTTACCTTTTTGGAAAAAATAAAACTCAGAACTACCAAATGAATAGCCAGCAAATGCACAAAGGTGAAACAAAATGTTCTGTAAGAACAAGTGTGACAAAAAACATCTTGTATGGAGAAAGCAGAAAGGCATGTTGAAAGATTAGCTTAGGGGAAACAAATTCTCAATGGCACAGTTTCAGTAGAGAATTATCAAAGTGTGGCCTTAAAAGTCCATATAAATAGAAAAAGTCCCGTGCTTCAATCATCAAAACACACTGTCAATGGTTGAATTGTGTCTTCCAAAACTACATGTTGATATTAACCCACCAATATTTTACAATGTGAATTTATTTAGATATAGGATCATTTAAGATGTAATTAGTTAAACTAAAATTTACTTGTACTGGAGCAGGAGGGCCCCTAACCCAGTATGATTGGTGTCTTTATCAAATGGAAAAATCTGGACACAAAAATGAATTGAGGGAAACCTCCATGTGAGGATGGAGGTGGGGATTGTGATGATGCTTCTGCAAACCAAGGTGTAATGGTTAATCTGGACAGTCAATTTGATTGAATTGAGAGATGACTCAGAAACAACTAGAATTGTGAGCCTCTGGGTGTGTTCATGAGGGTGTTTCTAGAGACATTCAGCATGTGGGATAGCAAACTATGGGGGAGACTTTCCATGAATGTGGGCTGCACTGTTTAATAGATTTGGGGTCCAAACAGAATAAAAGGCAGAAGAAGGGAGCTTCATGTTTTTTGAGTGGACATGATTTTTGCTGCTGACATCACCTGTGTACTTTGACTTCAGCTCCTTCACTCTGTCAATGTGGATGGTCACCATCAATTCTCCAGGAGTTTCTGGGCCTTTAGTCTTGGACAGAGGCTGCATTGTTTGTTGCTCTTGTTCTGAGGCTCCAGCTTCATGCACTGAGCAGCTACTTGTTCCTCCAAATCTCTTTCTCTCTCTCTCTCTCCCTCTCTCTCTCTCTCTCTCTCTCTCTCTCTCTCTCTCTCTCTTCATCTAGAGAACTATGGTTAATGCACATGAAATGCGAAAGATTGCTGTCAAGATATTGATGCCAAGGTAGAGACATGAACAGATTCACCCTCTCGGACTTCAAAAAGAACCAAACTTGTCAAGACTTTTTCTCAGAATTTATAGTCTACAGAACTGTGAAAAAAATAAATGCTTGTTGGTTAAGCCAGCCAGCTTGTAATCATAGATGCCCTAGCAAACTAATACATAAGTATATTACACATTTCTGGGAGAATAGTAAACTTTTCTGATCTTGGAAAGGTGAATACAAGTGATCTCTGATTTGTAATTTAAAGAAGTATCTTATACTGATGTCACTCAGCTAAAAACCAGAAGAAACACATCTGTAGTTGAAAAACTTTGAGTTTATTGGTTCCATGCAATGAGGAAATGACATACCAAGGAGAACTTGGAGGGTGTTTTGGTGAGGTTTTTCGATGCAGGCTTGATGGATTCAGGTTTGTGTTTAGTGACTTTGGGAAATGGTTCCAAGATATTTGGCCTTTTATTCTGCATTATTATCTAGAAGATGGAAGAAACAGATCAGCCTACATCTGTAATTGGTAGAGTAGCAGCAGAAAAGGTAGAAAGGAGCTAAAGCCATTTTGTAGCTTACACATTCTTGATTTTCATCTGTGTTCAGGCATGGATTTTGAGTGACATTTATATCATGCTCTTTCATGGACATGAAAAGGCATGGTTTGATATGAACTTTGAAGTTCCATAAAATTATTTAAGTTCAGCAGGAGAACCCAAGGATCAGATTAGAAAACTAGTCCAGCTCATCAGACAACCTGGACGAACGCCTTCATTGTCTTCCTTGAGCTATTTACAACATATTGTATTTGTAATAGTGATAATAAATTGTGGGTGTTATATATTTAATCAGGTACAGGAAGAACATATCATGTATATTAATATTTTATTTTTTCCCACTTGAAGGTATATACTTTCTGAAGAAAATTAAAATCCTCGGAAGAAAAAATTATAAAATGAAATGAAAATAGTTGACTTTGTATGCTAGAATTCACCATGGAAAGGCAATTGGTTTCATCAAAGTCAAATAAATAAAAAATAAATCTTATAGATATAAATTTATGACCAAAATTTATAAAATGCATCTATAAGCTTTCCAATTAATAAATCATTTTCTAAATATTACAAATGGAAATATGATTATTTGCATTCTTTCTGTCTACTGAACATTGCTAACTTTGAGAAGAAATCAAATCCTTACATAAATGTCAATCTAGAAGGAGAAGCAGATGGAAAAGTAGCACCACTTGGTAAAAATCATTATTCAAACAGACATGATTACCCTGTGTACATATGTATGATTACATGAATGGTGTGACTCTGCACCATGTTCAGTCAGAGGAATGAGAAGTTATGCTCCCTATGTATACAATACATCAAAATGCATTCTACTGTCATGTATAACTAATTAGAACAAATTAACTTAAAAACCCAATAAAAAAAAAACAACAAAAAGCAAAACAAAACAAAATCACTGCTCAGGATTTATTGGTCTATGTCAAATTTCTGCATAATACATGGTAACAGCCATATGTGGTCTTTTACAAAGCACAAAATGTCCACTAATATCCATTACCACTTAATGTCCATTAAAGATAAGCAGAATCAGCTGATTCCTCCTTTTAGTAAAACACCACCAACAATAAAGTGTAATAGATTCATGATGGATTTTATGAGGATATAAAGAGATTTAGAACACATCTTTAATATTTTGAGGTATGCTTCATAAAGAATGATTCTGCTAGCCTGGTGTAGATCCCCGGATCACACTGCAGAGGCAGATGCTGTGTAGTCCAATCCTTCATTTTTTGTTGATATTGTTGATGCAGATTATAGAAGCTGTGCATTGCATCTTCCACATCCCTTATCTTTGTGGTGGATGCCATCATGCTTTTATTCCTGTCATATACAACTTTTATAGAACTTCCTCCATGCAGAAATGTAACCTCAAGTCTATTATTGACTTGCTTTTAAAATTATCCTGTTTTTAAAATATCTGAATTCTGCTGTGGCTTAAAGTTTCTAACAGCATTTTTTTCTCTAGGTTTACATAAATAATCATGCAGAAAAAGTTCAAAATACTAGGTTAATATGCTCTTATGTTTAGCTTTTTCAATTTTTATAAGCATCCACATCCACTTTGAGTTTTTGAAGTCTTTTCTTTAAGAATTTTAACATTATCAAGGAACTGAATACTAAAATGATTCATAAACTTGAAAATAATATGCTAATTTGATAGATGGGAATTTCAATTAGAGGAAAAATAGTTCCGTTAAATGAATACTTCTAGTATCAGTACAATTTCAGTTGGAATCTTATCATTGTGTTTTGCTGAATTGATGACTTTGTTGTAAAAAGAAACTAATGAAAACAGGCTTTTAATGTTTCCTACCACATATATATGCAAATAAAATGTATATTATCTTACTTTCTCAATTTTAAGAGAATATAGTTTTTAGCAAAATAAAACCTCAGGGAAGGAAAGAAACATTATGTATTTTTTAAATACAACTTGGAAATGCAATGGGATTCTCAGTATAAGGAGGACAACTGAACTTAATACTATTTTTAGAAAGCTTTCAACAGTGTTTCAAAGTGCACAGATCCTGTGGATCACAAAGTCTATTATGGTCTTGCCCAACCTTCACAGAAATCATTTCAAATTAGGAAATTTAATTTAACACATCCTCTTTTTTATCTCATGTAAGCATAATGACAAACATATCATATGTTAATATTGACATCTTTTAAATCAGTATGCATTTTCACAAAATGATGCATTTATCATTTTGTCAGAATTTATCTTGTGGCTTCTGTTTATTGCATTACTTTTCTATGACTGCTGTGACTAATTCACAGAAGGTAAACTACACAGATTTATTACTTTATAGCCTTGGAGGCCAGAAGTCTAAACTAAGTTGCTGCAATACTGCATTCCTTCCTAAGATATCTATTGTCTTGCCTCTTCCAGCTCCTAGAGACTGCCCGTATTCCTGGGCTCATGACCCTTTCCTTCTGTCTATCCAGAGCATTGCTTTCATAATATTATCTCCTTCTTCTTTTTAACTTCTTGTCTTCCTTTTATTAAGGAACCTTGAAATGCCCTTATGATTACATTTCAGTCCCACCCAAATAAACCAGGATAATATCACCATATGAAGATTCTTACCTTAATCACATCTATGAATTTTTATATTCCAAACAAAGTAATATTCATTAGTCTCCAAGCATTAGGACCTAGATACTTTCCACTTGGAGAGAGACAAGGTAATTTGGAAAGGTATTCAGTCTACCACATTGCCCATACTTGTACAGGAAATAAAGCTCCCTTAAAACCAGTGGCATGTTGGAGTCAGTGAAATGTAGTAAAGTGCTTCCTCCTTCCTAAGTCCTGGGTTCCATTCATATTGTTTTGTTCTTTATTTTCTGAACTTTCTCTGTACAAAGATCCCTCTGTTTCCCTTAGGTATCTTTCATGCTTAACCTTGACAATGTATGCTAATTATTTAGGCTTCATTTTAAATGTCATCTAATTCAGGAAGCTTTTCAAGTGCTACTTAAGATGCTTTAGTCATCCTTATATTTGACTGTATTCATTTTCTCTGCTATATAGAAAGTTGTCATGAGCTTGGAGACTTGAAACAACTCATATTCTTTTGTTTCATAATTTCTGAAAGTCAGAAGTTTATACATGACTTACCTGTGCTGTCTGTTCATGGTCTCACAAACCAAGATGTCAGTCACGCCTGTGAGCTAAGGCCAGAGTTCCTCTTCCTGGTTTTTGGTAGAATTAGTTCTATGTACTTTTAAGACTCTGGTCTTGCTTTCAAAATGGGGGTCTCCTGGAGTCTTTTCAGCAACTATGATACTCTATGCAGCTTCATTTTGCTTTTTCAAGAACAGCAAGAGAATACATGTGACTTAATGTTTCACCTGATTTGGTAAAACGATCCCAGGTTATTCTTTCATTTGAATATCTCTATTTTGATTGGGGACTTTAATTATATCCCCAAATCTATTCTTCAATACCATGGAACATAATCATGGCATAATACTCTATGGTATTCACACATCTCACCCACATTTAAGTAAGGGGAGTTTCACAGGGCAGACACACTGGTGGTGGGGATTTTGCTGGCCATATTGTAATTCTTCCCACCACAGTAACTACTTAGCATGAGAAATTAACCACATTTACCCCCTTCTACACTTCAATGATTTGAATTCCTAACTATTTATGACCCTACCATCTACCACAGTACTTGACACAAAATGGGACTCTCAACATATTTGTATAGTGAATACACAAATCATCAGGGTATGGAGGTAGATGGAGTTAATGCATGTTCTGCAAAATAAAATATCTCATGAATGTGTTATAAAATATGAGTATAAATTATTATTCAGCTTTATGTTATATTATGTCATAAAAACATTTATGAAGTGACAGTTAAATTAACTTCCCACTAGCAAAAAAAAATAATAATAATAACTAGCCTCAAAAATAAATACTAAGCATAGGTGATTATAAAAAAAGGATATGAATGACAAATTTTTGTTAAGAACAATTTATTTCTTTATGCATATTGGCTGATGTTTGTACAATGCAATTTCCCTAATTTTACAAAAAAAACCATAATTTCATTATGATGACATAGTATTCAAATAACTATAATATGCCATGTATTTCAATCTCAGAATTTAATTACAAGGAAGAGGTCTTGTGCACATTTGAATTCTTAATACTTACTTAAAATAGTTGCTACAAAAGTAGCACTTATTAATCTATTTATTGAAGAAAACCTTTATTTGTAAAAATTAATACTTAAAAGTATACTTGCGTTTTTTCTTGTTTTTTCTTCTTGCCATAGTTGGAAATTAAAAATCTGAGGGTCTGTTAAATTTGGCACAGATTTTCTTTCTTATTTTATGAATATTATATTCTGTTGATTCATGATTCCTTTACACATTGCTGACATTTTAAACAGCTTCTAGGTGGAGATTTTTACCTTTTTCTCTTGTCATCATAGTTGGAAGAATTATAAGGATCCTGAAGTTTTTTAATTTCTCAAACTATCATTGTTCTTATGACGTTTGAAAACTTCATCTCTTACCCTGATACTGTACATTATCCCCTCATCCCTGTAGTTGGGAAATTACTTAGGAAATCTGAGCAGCTTAAAGATTTAATTATAAGTGGACATTGCTTCCTCAAATGTAGACAGTTGCTTTAAACCTCTGTTTATACATATTTGGTTAATATTTTAATGAATGAATGCTATTATTGGCATACTTCCCCAATGGCTTATCTTCTAAATCTTTTTTTTTACTATGTCTTGAAAATAGACACCTTAATAACATTTTGCTTGATAGACTAGTTGGTTCTGGTTATGCTTTATATCTGTTTGATATGGATCCTCTTGGGTCAGTCATCCTGTTTCTTATCTCTAAATATTCGTGTGTATTTCATACAATGGCAATCTCTTTATCTAGTTACTTTTATGATAAAACATAAATCTTAATTTCAGGAGTGAGGTGTTTCTGTTAAGCTCAAAAGCTTATTTCAGTACTCTTATTTGGTGTTTATTTGTTTGGGGAACAGCAACAAATCCATTAAGCAAAACTTGTAGTGATAGCAATCCCTGGGGCACCAGGAAGAAAACATGGGAGCATGAAATCATTAATAATGTACTTTCATAATTGCAGTGTCTTCGGAGAACATTGTTGAACAAGACGTGGGGAATATTAAAAAAGTAGTATTTTTAAAACTGGTATTTTTAAAGTGCTGTCACTTAACATTGCTTTCTGCTGGTACTTTGTTAGATGAAGCATAGAAATCATAAATAACATTACTTAAATTGTAATGGGGAGAGAGAGACAGAGAGAGAGAGAGAAAGAATGTGGAGGAGAATTATAAGTCACTGCACAGTGAGTAAATTGAATACATTTATGCAGAAATCTGCCAGGCAGATGACAGCATTTGCAGGAATTGGTTCATCAGATAAGCACTGACACTTGGACGCATTCCTTTCCAGGTTTGCACTGTGAATCTGGGCCTTGTGAGGCTAGCAACCCTTGTGAGAATGGAGCTGCATTTAGTGAGAAAATGGATCTGGGAACATTTCCCCTTGGGTTCCAGTGCCAGTGTGGGAAAAGCTTTGCAGGTCCACCCTGCGAGATCATTGTCAGTGAGTGCAGTTCCAGTCCTGGCCTACACAGATATTGCTGTGACGGTGAGTTCCCTCAGTCAGTCACTGTTGTAATATTTGTAAAGCAATCTAATTTAGAACATGACATAGCAATAGGAAGGTCCACATATATAAAACTAGTTAGCTTCCCTTGAACATCAAATACAATGTGAATTGTTTCCGCTAAGTGCTGCTCTTCTGACAAATTTGTTTATATTTTTGTTCATTGCAATTGTAGAAAATGAGGAAATTTAATGAGATGCAGCTCTTATTTCTGGTTGTCAGAATTAACTATTTTTACAATCGATTTTAAATTGTAGAATATTAAAAGTAGTTATTTATAGGCATGAGAAAGTGTTGTTTTAAATGATATTTCAAATTATTATTTTAGCTCATATCTCTCTCTCTCTCACACACACACACACACACACACATACACACACACACACACACACACACACACACTTCTTCATGATGAAATAATATAAATTTATACAGGGAAAAGAATAAGGAAGAAAAGAAAAACATGTAAGTATGAAAAGGAAAAAAAGAGGAAAAACAAGAGACATAGAGTATTTAAACTCAGATTTTTATGTGGAAGTAATTATTTCTTTTTCTGAGACTCAGGAAAAACATGAAATGGCATTGCAACAGGATATAACTAAAAGGTATGATGAGGAAAACGTGAGCTGGAAGAGTCCACCTTCTTTTGCCTTATCTTACCTCCTTTAAAATATATTATTGCATAGGCCTTTAGTCAATGACTAAATAGTGAAAATAATATTATAAAAACTCATTTCAATAGAAAGTCATCTACATAATATTTATAAACAAAACTAATATAAATGCAGTGACTGGATTTTCTAGTATAAATCAAGAACCATTAGTGCAGGATAATATGCTTAGCATATATCTCAATAAAATGGTTATTAATTATCACTCAGCCACTTAATTAGCAACTTAAAGGTAGGAAAAAAATTCCCATTTTTTTGTTTCTTTGCTTTATGTGCTTAAACAATTATTTTTTGTGATGTCCATTTTTCCTGAATATCCAATTTAATTACCCAGGTTTTCTTATGGCACATAGATCATTTGCTATTTTTTTTTAGCCAAAATGATCAACATATTTATCTACAATAAAACACAGTTTATTTTAAGAACAATTTCTGTCTTTCAGATTCTTTGATAATTCAGTTATCCCTTTTTTGTTATTTGCTTTAAAAATAAGTAATCACTCATCTACTTATTATATAATAAGTAATTATATAATTATATAACAGCTATGATGAAAGTTAATGTGAGTCTAGTTGTTTGTTACTTGCCAATATGCATTAGTGTCCACACCTGAATTCTAATTATAAACATATTTTAATTATCATTATGGTTGATGGGACTCCACAATGTCTTAATGACATATTGTATGGCACACAGTTTTAATTTAATTTCTTAATATATATAATTCCATGTATAACATACAAAAAAGTATTAATTGACTCATCACAATAATTTGTTTAAAACTCTACTTATATATTTCTTAATTGTCTGCATTAAAAATAGATGCTATTTGAAAATATATAAGTAAAATGTTTTTAAAGACTACCAATTCTTGTGTGTCTTCCTTTCTCTTGCTATTGACTCTGGGCTGCCTTGTTTTTCTTAGAAGCCAGTTATACATGCTTACTTATGAGCAGCTACCTAAGTTCTACACATTGCATTGAAAATGTTGTTGCCACCTAGGACCTAAGTATTCACCGAGAGTAATACAGGTACATACACAGAGGCAGAGTGGGAGTGTAGATTACATGGTAAATCCTGGAGATAATGAAGACTCCAAGGACTGTCTACAAAGTAGCTATAAATCCATTCTTGCTCCAATGACAATTTATGCTGTCACCATTCCCCTGAAACATTTCAGATACCATTCTCCTCCCATAATTAATAATAATTTGATTATTTAAAAATATTTTACATATATGTGAAAACTTTTTAAATTAAAGTTCAAGTAGATGAATATCAGCTTTCAGATCACTATTTGAAATTTATTTTGCAATTTATTTTTTTAAACACAGAACTTTAAAAACCAGTTAACTTGTATATCGAACCTAAAACAAACTGACAAAGTTAATTGATGCACAAATTAGCTACTAAGTATAGGTTTTGTGTGCTGCCTCTGTCTTCAGAGAGAGTGAGAACAAAGGAAATTGCATATTTTTTATATTTTTGCAAACTGTTATCAAATGCCCATTGTAATTTTTCTTATTTCAAATAATTCTTCTTACTTCAAATAGAACTGAATAAGAGCAATGTAATAGACACTGCAGAAGACAGTGTAATAGAGTATTAAATATTGGAATGTGTGATCGAGTATTAAATATAGGAATTCACACTTTAAGGGTTTAAAAGTGCAATGCATAGATGATTACAGCATTTTAAGAGTAATTGGAATTACTATACCTGTACTATGATTAAAAGATTATAAAAGAGTTTTCTCTTCTTCGTTGGTTTCAGTGGTTGGTGGCCTTTCCTGCCTATGCAACCCAGGTTACGCTGGGCAGCGCCATGAGTGGGACACTGATGACTGTATCCTGAATGTCTGTGAGCACAATTCATCCTGCAAAGATCTGCATCTTGTTAGTATCCACTGATCTTATTAATATAGCTTACTGAAGAATAGCATAATTCAGCTCCTATAAACTCAGTGAAATTTTGTCTATATGTTATGTCCACATTCAAGTACACATATACATATTTCTTAAGGTTAGGAAACAAAAAGTTGAGCAATATTATTTTCTAATTTCACTGTGTTAAAAATATTCTATTTGCCACTCTTTACCAGTTGGTTTACATACTATATGACAAATAGGTTTATAGTTATCAGTGATTACTGAATTTCTATAAATTTTCAGAAATGCTTCTAAAAGTACTGTCTCACAGTTATTTGTTTTTACCTAACTCGAGATATTAAATTCTCGTACATAAATTCACTGTCATTCACTATCTTAACTTTTGCTGTGATTTCCATCGCGTGTTGAATACTCCATCATTTCCTTCATTCATCTGAGTTGGTGCTGTCCCTTCTGTACACATCCATTTGTCATAGCCTTTGTCACAAGCATGTGCCATTCTGCCTTAAATGAACTGTGACACAGTTGGCAAATCAATGGGATCCCCTCAGGCTCCTCATTTCTCAGAAAGCCTGACATAAAACACATCTAGTCAAGGTGGACTCACTCACTCACTGGCTTCAGAAAATAAATGACATACAACAAAAGTTAATGCTACAACACTGGTATAGGCTTATACTTTATTCTTTACAACAGAACTGATTTTTACAAAAAGACTACACTAGTTGAAGTTAGAAAGCAAGGCTTTCAAAAACAAGTGTTTTCATCAAAATATTTTGACTTTCGTTGGTGCTCTGACACTGTTTGTTTTTACAATGAAAGGATAATTTGCAGCAAATTGTTTCCCAGGAGGAAGGCAGATACCTAAAGGAATAATTATAACTAACATTTGAATATCCATGACCAGCACCAGGGATGATCCATAGGTTATTGAGCCTCTGTTCAGGAATGTGTAATTGTCTTGTTGCTTCATCTCCATTCATAACAAATGCATTATTTTAATCATGTTAATCTAATCCCAGACTCAGGGAACACATTATGAATGGGCAGGTGACACTACACTGGTCTCTGAGACAAAAGAACAGTTCTTTCTGAGGAACGATTACCTCACCTACACATAGGATGTAAGAGGTAGGTGTGTCCCTTTCTAGAACTTCTAACTTCTAGATTTTATACATATAGTTGCTGTTTTCAGGCCTCAGGTAGGTGCTTTGCAGTCTAATCTTGAGTGACTCTGAAGGTATCAGAGCTGCAAGATTGAGGAAACCAGCCCTTGGGTCCATTGTTGAACCCCTAAGTGAATTTTCCAGGGCCATCTCAAGAACTGAAACTATAAAATCATTATGACCTCTTGTTTAAAAAGACTGAGTTTCAGGTAAATTATCGAATGTGGCACATCTATGTATAATTGAGCTTTCTTTTTTATCCTGTGTCTTCAGCTGTAACTTCAAGTATAATAGTTTATTGTTAATAGAAAGAACTTTATACCCTAAAACATAGCATTCCACTTCTAGAGCTGACCACAACTTTTGTGTGTGACACTAAGCTAGATCATTTGACAAGTCAGGGGTTGCAACTTTAGAGGATGAATCATACCAAATAATAGAACATGCAAATATATTACTTTCTCCATTATCCATTTTCTAAATTTTCAGTAAGAAGCTAGTGAGATTAACTTTAGTATCAGCTGGAATTTTTGATGACTTTCTAGAAATCGTTAAAATAAGAATAACTGAGAAAGCAGAAAAGTTAAAAAATAAATCAAGTTCCCTACTAAATTTCAACTAGATTATCTATGCTACTAACTGATTAAAAGATGTTTATACATGAGGGGACTATTGAAAGTATCTAACATATATACGTACATATTTAAATATATATTTTTATCATATATCAATTTCAAGGAAAGAATTGTCATTGGATTTGTGATATCGTTTCCAACAGAAGTATTGTGAACACAAAGGTTTGTTTTAAAAAGTTAAACAATGTTCTAAGTATTTTGTAGCTTGTTGATATTGTGTCTGGGGCCCCAAGACCACCCTCGCATTTGATAATTCTCAAGAAAGACTACGAAAAATTGTTTTAGTCTTTCATAGTGTTTATTAAAATGAAAATTTATAGGTTAAAAAGAGAAAAAGGAAATGACCCAGGACCAAGTCTAAGAGAAACCTGGGACATGCTTCACAAGTGTTCAACTCTTGAAGTGACGTCAATAGTCTTTAAAAATCAGAAACAATGTGGGGCAACAGGTATGGGTGTTGCCAACCAGGGAAGCTCATTTACACGATGGTGTTCAGGGTTTTTATTGAGTATCACTCCCAAAAGCATGGAGGTCCTACATCACTGAGCTTCCCTGACTGGTCTCCCACTCCTGCAGTGGTCAACATGACACTGCTTTGACACATAGCCCCAGACCTGCAAAAATACATATGTAAAGGAAACTATACAGAGGGCAGATTTCTCAAAGGCAACCCCTAATCTACTTCAATGCAAGATGCATCCTCATCACCCTCAATAGGGCAGTAAGTTTGGATGTTGTATTGTGGTTTTTTTGTTGTTGTTTTATTTTGTTCCAAAATTAAAGTATGCAAAATAAAAAGATGCAGTTTTATACATATATATATAAAGGAAAGAAAGACTTCCAGCCTTAGTTACATCATTAGCATGATCTAGTTGGCATAATTGAAGGCATCAGGTTTCAAAGCAGCATTATCAGTCACAATATTCAAGGCCTCATAGGTTATGTCCCAGGAGCCAGTAAAGGTCCAGTCCTTTGTTCAGGATATTCAAGGTTTGAGTGCCCAAGCTTGCTCAGATAATTTTGTTACTCAGATATTTTGGTAAATATTGAATTTTGGTATTAGGACAAATGGTACATAATTAGAAAAACAACATATTTCATAATAATACATAAAACAAAAAATTATCCCCAAGACATTATATTAAATAGAATGGGCTAAAATAAAACTCATACTTTTGCAATAAAGCTTGAACTAGACATTATAGATGAAATACAGCAAGTTTCAACTTGAGGTTTATATTTTTTTGTTTTTACCAACTCACTGGTAAAAGATAAACCATGAAATGCTGAATGCTTTGTGTTGGAAGATGAAATTAGGAAGAGTACCAGTTTTCTAAAGAATATTTAATCCTGATACATAGAAAGCTGACTTTATTTCCTCTACAAGGCATTCACATTTGGCAAGAGTGAGCAGCCTGCCTGTTGCTGGACAGGACTCTGGACAAGCCCAGGCACTCCCACTCACAGGAGGCTTGTTGCTTCTCTAAGCTTGGTATATGTGTAGCTGTAAGTTAACCTTTTCACATATGCCACATTATCTTCTGATTATATGGCAGCATCATGATGTTGAATTTAGAATGTAAAGCAGAAAATTAGGAGACTTTGAAAGCACAATGAGAGGTTTTCCATAACAATGGGGCAATTTTCTTCTCTCCCTATTTTATGGCTCAGTAAACTTAAACAAACAAGGGGACTGGAAAAAATTGTTGAATGTTTATCAAATAATAAGATACAAATGTTAAAAAACAGGAATAGTGAGACTTAGTCCCTACTGTAACTGTCTTAGGTATATTTGAAAGTAACTATTTCTTCGTGGTTATTTAAATATGTATGATCAAATTAGTCTAGTATTTTCCCTCTCATTTTACTTTCATTTTCCTCTGTATCATACATGAATAATGAATGCTTAATTTTAATAACAGCAGGAGAAACAAAAATAGTACAATAGAACTAATATGTGGAAAGAACAAAGTTTTTATTCATAAACAACTGTATGAAAACTCATACAAATAATACTGATACACAGCAGATTTACATTTTCTCCTGAACACACCGTAGTCAAAACAAACAGGATGTATAAGTGTTCTAGTACTAAATAAATAAATAAATATTTTTTGCAACTGCATGGTTAGAAAATTCATGTCAGTCCTTTGAGATCTGTCTGTTTCCTCCGGTTCAGATTATAAATGCTAGGGTTGACTCAAATCAAAATTATTAGGACATAGTTCCTACAGTGTAGTTCATCTTGGCTACCACTAAAGTGCCTGTTGTGCCACCCCTTTGTCCCTTTTAAAGATAGGTTAATCTCTGCTAAATGATTCTAATCTGTGCATGCCAAATTTGACTCCCAGGACCTTTTCTGCTCCTCTACCCTCAAGTGCACAATGCTTAGCTAATTAGCGGTCAAGTCCCTATGGTTGGACAGTATATGCAATTGCAATCTGAAACCTCCAAGTTCTGCTCTGTCTCTAGGATTAAAAATTCCCTCTCAGCACACAATCCATCCAACTGCTCACTGTCATATTCTTCAACCTTCATTTCTTTCATGCCCTCCCTTTCCCTAAAGATTTGCTTAATCTCATTTGATGGAAATTAACACAGAAGTTCTGAGTCAGTGTCAGAGCTTGGGAAGGCCAGAATTTAAAACTCAAAGAACTGTTCCAACAATTTTCTGATGGAGAAAAGGAAAGAAATAATTTCTACAACCATGACAAAAAAAGGCAATGGTAAATTATATTCTTCACAATTTCCCTGTTACATAAAAAGGGGGCAATTTTTTTTCAGGCTCAAATGTCTTAGATGGTAAATATAACCTTTGTTATGACTATGTTACGTCTTAATAATGCATTTAAGTCATGGGTTTTATGGAATTTTGCCTGAAATAGCAAACCTGATAAAATGAGTTTTCCATACTCATTATTTAATATGTTTGAGTTAACTTCTTTTAAATTTAGAGTAACTTAAAAGGGTACAGAAATAATTTGGAAATTGTCTGAGTTTGACATGAATTTGCTGTGTTTTATAGCTATTCACTTAACTTATTTGAGTCATAAAATTAAAAAAAAGTTGTTATATTCACTCAAGTTCACTACATATTGTTTTATTTCATTGGACTACATAGCTTTGCATTTTACTTTCATACCATTATATATGTATACACATACACATATGAGCAATTGCCAATTATTGGCATTCCAATTGTATCAGTTTCTTCAATAAAATTTAAGAATTGAAATAATTTTTTTTAAACTACGGCATTGCCTTTGAAAATACACATGCTTAAAGAAAGCTGGGCATGAAACTCAGTAGCTAGGGTTCATGCTTAGGCTATGTTAACATATGCAAGACCTAGGTTCAATTCCCAGCATCAAAAGAACCAAAGGAAAGAAAATGAAACAGAAAAGTTATAAAGAAATTCATACAAAGGGAAAATTGCAACATTAAAACATGCACATATTTTGCATTCTTATTTTGTGTGTGGTCCAAGGACCTGATAACTTATGTCTTGTGATTTTGATGTGTAATTCTGAGAATCACTGGACAATGTATCTAGATGGCATTTCCTAGCTTTAAAATTTGATAATATTAAAGGTGGAACGTGGGGGTTTCTATTTCATGTGTACTGATAATTGAACATGATCTTATAAAGTACCTAAAATAGGGGAAAAAAAAAAGAATTATCTGAAAAGTCAAGAGTTTTAGCTTCTTCTTTTTAGCTTTTTATTTCATAGCATCTTCCTTTTTAAAATTCTATTCCCTTTTGAATTCATCCATATCAGAGATTTTTTTAAGACAAATGGAATGAATTCTAAACTTTGCATTCCACTCCTATTGTGAAGTAGATATTAATATATTGTTTTCTCCTCACTGTTGTAATAACTTAGTGAAGTGACATTCTCCCTATATATTGACATTTGCTACTCAGAAAATCAGTGCATGAAATTATAGCTTCTCTTAGAGACTTGGTATAATGTTTGAAATCATTTTGAGAATATTAAAAATATTCAATGATTGATTGATTTTAATTTTATCCCAAATGTTCAGTTGTCTGTTGATTAAATTGAGTACTTGCAACATCTTTAGCAGTGAATATATAGCCAAAACTTTAATCTAAATTTTGATGTGTTAACTGAGAACCAGTCTCACAGTTAAAAGAGGCACTGCAGTGACTGGGTAATGCAAAACAAGGTCCTTTGGTCCTGGTCATTCTAAACACCATACTTTGCTTACACAAAATTAAAATCTGACTACAATTTAGTGCTCAGATAGCTACGTCTATTACATAGGTCCTAATTTTAAGAATACATTGAGAAAATTTAGGGTTGCATTTATTCTTATGGTTCATGACAATAGGTGTCACTTTTCTACCCTTTCTACAGTTCAATAGAGAATATTTTTGTCTATGAAGACCAGACTAACACAGAATTTTAGTTCTTTCATCTCATGATCTATACGATCTTTTCAACAAGTTCCTGTCAATTGTCAGTTTAAATCATGGTTATTATGCCTATCTGAAGCAACCCCATTTCTTTCCCTCAGATCTGCTTTTTGGAATCTATGTTTGCTCTGAAATGGATAATCAAATTTTGAGGGATTATGTACAATGTAGAGGTAAACAGAATCTGAGAAAAGACTTGTTGATCCAACTGAATAAACAAATAAATGAGCATTAATGCTTTAGACTTCTGAAATCTATTTTGGAAGCTCAGACATATTTTTCTTTCTTTCCTATTCCAAGATTCATTACAGAAAAGAGAGGTTTACAGATGGTTGAATTTCGAGGCTTAAGAAATACATGGAGCAGTATTGAATTTAATAAATATTGTGTGAGAACATAACAGATCAGTGGGAGGAATTTTCCATTTTCAGATTCTCTAATAAAAATGGACAGTTCCTAGAAATTGTCTAGTTTAAAAAATTATTTAAAAGGAATTGAATACCATTTTTATTGCCAATATTAGTGGAAAAGCATAAATGAGTGAATTTGCTCATTTTCAAAGAATTATGGGGCTAATTAAGCTTAAGTTCATTTCAAAATAAACATTTTACTTTTGTATTATTTGACTAACTATAATTGTGACTCTTTTCTGGACGATTTATTTCAGAGAAACCAGTGGGAGGTTACAGTCCCCAGTAGCTGTTTTTTCCTAGAAAACATTTTTTCTGCTATTTAGATGTATGACATTTTTAAGTCTTTATAAATTGTTGCCCAGACTGCTATTCAGTGGGCATTGTGTTCACATATTATTATAAGAAAATCAGAAAAATATAAAACAAAAAACATATTTTCCTTCAGGATAACAGGTTTTCTTCAACAATTATAAACCGACAACCACACCTTTCAGAGAGTAGTAGATCCTTTATCTCCTTCAGTAAAAAAACTTGATTACTCATTTCCAATTCATTCCAACTTTCCCTTTTTCTGTAAAGGTTTTATCCAAAGTGAAAAGTCCAAGAAATTTAGGCTAGAAAGTGGATAGATATGTGTAGAAATAAACTTATGTGCAAGAGTACATGTATCCATGTATACATATACACAGAAAAAAGAATACAAGTGTTCTATAGTCATCCAAGATCCATTCTAAGTCAAAAAGAAATTTAGTGTTTTGTAAAACAAGTTCTGGAACTGAAATCAGTTGCTTCATACTATGAAGTTGTCTTGTTTAATTAATAGACTGTGTGTATATATGTATTATATATATACATATATACACATATATATGATATATATTTATTTTGCATTAATTAGAGCTAGGAAATAAATAGCCTATATCTTTAGATTGATGAAGAGCCTTGGTTGGGAATAATAGTCAGTGGTATTGTGTTTATAATGGAATGGTTAAACTTGTAGTATGCACTTTAATATCAAAAGGATGAGTTTTGAAGAGAGTTGGGTTTGAGATAGACAGCTTTTGCCCTCATTAACTGTGTTACCTCAAAAAAGATACTTAACCTTCTGTGCCTTATCAGTTCGATTTAATAAAGAATATGTTAACGGTACATAATTTTTAGAATTAAGAAGATTAAATACAAAATGATTCATGTCTTTTACTTCATGTTAAATCTGTAACATAGTGCTTTCCACATAAAAAAAACAACTAGTAAGGTCAGTGTGGTGGCACGTGCCTGTAATCCCAGGAACTTAGGAGGCTGAGGCAGGAGATCTAATTTTCAATACCAGGCTCTGCAACTTAGTGAGGCCCTAAGTAACTTAGTGAGAATTTGTCTCAAAATAAAAAATAAAAAGGGCTGAGAATGTAGCTTAGTGGTAGAGTGCTTCTGGAATCAATCCCCAGTACACAAAACAAACAAACAAAAACAACAACAGCGAAAATAAAACAAAACAAAAACAGCCACAAATAAAATATATCTCATGCTGAGTGATGACAATAATCATAACCTTGCTGATGATTTTAACTCCAATAAAAACAAACGTTTTCACTGAGTAGAGCTGAAACTCAAACTGAGTTTCAAAGCCGGATACTTCACTCAAACAAGTAGAACTGAGTTACAATAAACTGTGATTCATTAGTTTTTTGTTCAAAATAATTTATTTACTGACCATTTAATTTCATTATTGATACATTCATACATTCCTTTTATGCAAAATTTACATGTAATATGAATGCTAAATCACCACTACTGTTTCTAAGAACATAAGAGCATTATGGATTTGCCTCGGGGATTTTGATTTAGTAAAGAGGAGGTGAGGTCGAGCCACTGTATTTTTAAAATCTTCACCAGAGGATCCAGGTGCAGAGCCATATGTATATATGAATGCTAATTTCTACATATATACATGTATATGTATGTACATATACTTATCTACATGTATACATATACATATATGTTTATATATATATATATAAATGCTAATTTATATATGTGATGGCTAACATTGCATTATTTTATCATAGTTTTTATCATGAAGCACTGGTTCCTGTTCCTGTGGGTGAGTATAATGCTTACTTTAATTTCTTTTTTTCTTTTTTTACTTTTAAACTTATATCATCAAGGCTGAGTTAGACAGTGGCTGCAGCATAATAGTTTGCCAATAAGGAGGGAGAATAGAGAGAGAGGGAAGGAGAATACAGAGTCAGATTTTACTTACATTTCTTTAACTGTTTTAAAATTTCTCTCATGGAATGAAAAGCCCACAGTCTAGACTCATGCCTGCATTCCAGACATTTAGCAGATGCTGATAACTTCTCTTTGACATGATCTCAGCCTGTTGGGAATCTTAGGTCATCTTTTAAGGCTTGCGGTAAGATTGCTACATTTCTACTGAAATGTTCTGAATCTGATAGACAAAAAGCAGAACACCATGGCCTGATCCTTCTCCCTTCAGGTATCCAGCCTTTAATCTGGTTAACTCCACCTAAATCTTATCAGTGCTACAGTCTTCCAGGTCAGATCCCCTGATTTAAGTTGCTGGCCTTTTCTGCCCTCTCAGAACAAGAAAATCTCTGTTGGTCTAACTGTTGTGCTTAAAAGACTAAGAACAAAATTCTGCCTTCCATACTTAAGAAAGTTTGAAATGAGAACTCGGAAGACACAAATATGATTGGTATGAATATAAATGTGGATAAGTATGTGAACATAATTAAGTAGAGATATAGAAACAAGTATAGAGGTTGTTACTAATTCTGATTCTATAAAATACACAATTATAAACTAGTTGCACATCAAGAAGTACAGATATAACAGTTCTGTAGTATGCTTTTTCAGGACACCATTTATAGTTCACTGATGTATCAAGAAGATATTTTGCAGAGAAAAATGTGAGGTGGATGGAGACGTAGCAGTTTTCTCAGGGTGGCACAATAAACTCAGCAGAGTTAGAACAGGTTACTGATCACAAACTTCCCTCAAGATTCCCTTTGTGTCCTAGGCCATGCTATACTAGTGAAAGGATCAGAGCTTGAATTCACTGCCCTTCGGTATTCACAAAATTGGGGTTGGGGCAAGGATTCCTAGACAAACCAGTATTTCAGAGGCTCCACAACACAGCTGAATCACCACTGCTGTTTCTACGAATATAAGAGTATTATGGATTTGCCCTGGGGATTCTGATTTAGTAAACAGAAGGTAAGGTTGAGACACCGTGTTTTTAAAATCTTCACCAGAGAATCCAGGTGCAGAGCCAAATCACAGAAATATTAGACTATACACATTCTCTAGATTGTATAAAGAACAGTGATTTATGTTCATAAACATGTTTATGAAGCTCTTGGCACCCAGCTGATGCTAATCTGTGGGTAGTTTGCACTGAGAAGTGTAGGAAAGAGTCTACCATCAGGTGACAGGACCCACTCACAGACACTGAAATATATACGTAAGTTTCTCAGTTTCTTAATGACTAAAACTTAAGAGAATTCAGAGCAAGAATTTTAAAATCTAAATTTTGAATTTAAAATCTAGGACTACAATAAAGAGGATGCAAAGTATCCCTTTCTCGCATATGGGAATATTTTAAGGAAAAAATATTTCCCTCATCCAAGTTTTGGTGACCAATTCCAGGCAAGAAGTGGCTTTTAGAGGAAACTGATGTGGAAAGAACAGGTAGACCATCTAATAGATTTTGTTAACACTGGCTTAAAAGGCTAAAGGAAAAATGTAGTTTTATGGAATGATATTCCAGAATGTACAATGTTTATGATTTGAGGACTGGGGATGTGTTTCAGTGGTAAAGTACTTGTCTAACATGGGTCTGATCCCTAGCACTTTGGCAAAAAAACAAAAAAGTGTGTGTGTGTGTGTGTGTGTGTGTGCATGCGCGCATATATCATGGGATATAAAGAATTTGAGAACATGATGCCAATATTTTGCTATTCAGCTAAGATTTTCCTTTGTAATTTTCAACAGAATCTGTAGGTATAAATTATCTGCAAAATAAACTGAATCCTTAATGCTACTATTCAAGGAATCTTACCGAAGCTTGGAAGTAAACCAGAACTATAAGGTCATATAAATTAGTAATAAATAGGCATTTTAGTCACAGAAATGCAGCAAGAAACTTGAAGTTTCTGGGTGAAGCTGCACTGGACCTAAGAGAGACTATGGGGCAAGAATGTTGATCCTTAGGCTTTTAGACTAGTTACTAAAGTAAAATTTACTACCGAATTAAAAATATACTACTGGAAAATAATTTGTACTCTTATTAACTTGACAGCTTTTCTCTTTGATAGGAGATTCAGCTCATTAAATTAGAAGCTACTGACTAAAGTAACTGGAATAGGTTATAGCCAAAGAATTGAGCACTCAAAAGTGTTTAAAGCTTGGATCAGTTTATCCCACTGCCTACTACTAGGGAGTAGGAAAGGAGTTTGAATTATCCTCTGTTATTGCAGTTGAATACATTTCAGAACTTATGCATGGTGTGATTTTTATGCTTGATTGGTGAGAGAATCAGAAATAGCCAGGATACAGAGCATGAGAAGCACTCATGGAATGGGGTGGAAAATTGAGGAAAATCCAGCAATAGGCACTAAAAGGACATTTAGAGTTGGTGATGGTGTCATGGCATAGGAGAAGTTTAATACGAAATACACAGTAGTACAGATGGTAACTGCAACACCATGTCTTCACAGCAGGTATTTTTATTCCCTGGCCACAGATTTCATACTTCAGAGGGTTGGGAGTATGTCAAGTGAATGGCCTCAACCTCGTAACTTACCCATGAGGTGAGGGTAAAAAGCATTATTTATACAAAGTACAGCTCAATTGCGAAAACTACTTACTTAGGAAAAGCATTTTCAATAAATAATATAAATGAACAAAATTCCTCAAAATTTGACATCTAAGATGTTTCACTAAATGTACTATACACAAGAATGAATCATTTTTATAACAGGTAAATATTCTAAACTATCATACTTTAATTCAAATTAGTCAGAAATATGTTTTTAATGGTAAACTAGAAATTTACCAAAACTTTTAATTTTAATTTAAAAAATTTAACTTAGCAGGAAAATGTCACAAGAAAAAAATAACTGCCCCCAGCTTCTTTTGTATTGAGAACTATTATAATATGCTGATAGTCAAACATCAAAATATTCCAAAGATTTGAAATTTTTTTTAAGGATATGGTATCAATGCTACATTTTAGCCATTAGGAAATTTACTTCTGCTGTGTTCTAGAAGACAAAGAAAGAAAACAAATCTTTTGAGATTTTGCCAATCCAATTGGCAGATGTCACCAAATTTCTGTCATTGATCATCATTTTTTCTCTTGTCTTGAGTCTGACCAATGAGAACAAATGTATCAGTGATTACAATAAAATTTTGGTCTGATTTTAAAAAATATATTTTAACATCCTGGGGCAAATTGCAAACATACTTTTAAAAAAATCAAATTTTCACTAAAATACAAAACAAAATATAAAATTTATGTGACAAAAATGAAAAGGAATACAATATGCAAACCACTTTCAATTTATTATTTATTGTCCAATTATATTTGGCCTTTCTAATTATTTTAAAAGAGGACACTTGGAATTAATACAGTCCTTAACTCATAGAAATAAAAATTTAAAGCTATACTATAATAATATCATTATAATTTCTGCATAGATATCTGTGAAACATTATAGGAATAAGCCAATGAAGTATTAGTAAATTTTAAAAATTATATAGGATAACCTTTGGAATACACATTATATAGGATCTTCCAATAACTGAAGACAGCTATTATTTTAAAATTAAGTAAATTTATTTTGTATTACATTCCCATTCTCCTTTCTGTGAAAAAGAGTGCATGCTACATAATAAATTGGTGTAATACAGAAAACTGTACTGCTATATGCATATATATGTATAGAATTTCTTTGCCATTTGATATTTGAGATTATAGAAAAAAGACAAAGAAGCAAAGCATTTAGAATAGTTTTCTATTGATTAATGAACCTAGAATCTACTTATAAAGCTTTTTCTTGTTTCTCTGTATTCTCTTTTCTTGTTTTTAAATTATGCTTCTACTTTTTTCTTTAGTTGTTGATTGGTCTTTATTTTATTTATTTATATACAGTGCTGAGAATTGAACCCAGTGCCTCACACATGGTAGGCAAGTGCTCTGCCACTGAGTTACATCCCCAGTCCCCAAAAAGAACTCTTGATGCTATGCCCTGTATTTTCTTTTAATCAAATTATTCTTTATCATAATGGAAATTGACCTCTGCCTTAATATCGTTGTTGGTGAAATCTAAACTGGCAAAAGTCTTTATTTGCCTCAACCTTGGGAAGTAAAACAAACAGAATAGGGAAAATTACATGAAAGAGTCACCCTTGTGATAATGATAAACAAACATTTGTCTTAGTAAAAATGGATGTGACATGCATGTAGAAAGCTGAGATGTAGAGCCTAACTGAATTCTGGAAAAATGTGATAAGCAAGAAAAGCTTAAGAGAGCAGATTGTTGGACAATTGGGACAGAACAGTAATATATTCAACAAATTAGGGAAGGCTCCGACAGTAATTTTTTAATGTAAATTATTTGAATCCACTTTTAAAATCGTATTTTAAGTAATAAAAAATAATTATATATATTTATAGGGTACAAGATGATGTTTGATATTTTTATAGTTATGAATTATTAAATAAGATTAGTTAACAAACCCATTGCCTCACCTCACATACTAATAATATTTTTATGGTGATAACATTTAAAAATCTTCTGTTTAGGCTATTTTAAAATTTACAATCCATTATTTTTATCATAGTCACCATTCTGTGCAAAAAATCACTAAGGCATATTTGATCTAGTTAAAATTTTGAACCCTTCGATTGACATCTGTCTTTTCCCCATCCACCTTCCCTCCCCCAACCAGCCTTTGTTAACCCTCATTCTACTTATTTTTTCCTATGAGTACAACTTTTTAGATTCCACATATAAGTGATGTCATGTAGTATTTGCCTTTCTGTGCTTGGCTTATTTCATTTAACATAATGTTCTCCAGGTTGAACTCAGTATTAAAAATAATTCACTCTACATTTGATCTAGAACATAAATTCAATCAAAGATTGCCAGATTTAGCCACCAAAAATACAGATGCTCAAAGAGTCCATGAGACATACTTATTCTAAAAAATCAATTTTATCTGAAATTCAAATTAACTGAATGTCCAATAGTTTATCTAACAACCCTCATTCAATCAACCCATATTTTAGAGAAATTTATATATGAATCATCATATATACCTCGTGGGCTTTAATTAGTCAGATAACAAAATAATTTGCCACGTCTTGTTGTTCATTCAGTTGACATTTTGGAAAGGATAAATTCTAGCCCCAAGCAAAGTCATAACATATCTATAGGTGAAGACCTTTCACAAGCTCCTGGCAATGTTTTTACAAAGATTATCTTTAGTGGCTGGCTGTGTCTGTTCTCAGTGGTGACCTATAATTACATAGGTTCAATTGCCACCAACGTCTGTCCTGCATCTGCATATTCATTAGTCAAGAGACATTTCTTCTCACATGTATGCAAAAGAACTTACCAGAAAATAAATATATGTGGTGTTAAAGGAAGCCACAATGTGTACTTATTTTCTGATCTTGAAGAATAGATTTTTACCCTCTGAATGTTTAAAATAAATGCTATTTATTATTTGCTCATTAAAGGGAGAATATTAAAGATTCTTAAAAATCTGAAATGTTCATAAGTCAGGAAAGAAGAAATTTTGATATCTGCTACCAGAAACTTGTTTGGCTACAATGGGAGTGATGGAAGGATGAATGAAAATAAAACCTGAATGACATCACAGGGAGGAGCTCACCAGAAAAATAGACCCTGCGCTGCAATGTAGCAGAGAAAAGGTTCACATTTCTGACATCTTACAAGTCGTAATAAACCGGTTTGCAAGAAAGCATATTCATTTCCAATTTAAAACCTTGTCTCTTTTTGCAATAATATATGGCTAGCTAATAATTTTTTTATGTTTTGGAGTAGTTTCATTGTCTTGTTTTTCTTGTATACCAAAATTGATTATTCTACAGAGAACTGAGCTTCCTGTTATAATTTTGTCAATAACTCTTTAATAACGTTTTAAAGTCTGGTTGTAAAATTAATACATGTTCTTTTGTAGGCAGTTAAGACAGACAGGGAAAAAGCAATTAAAAAGACAGAACCAAAACTAATCTACTAGCTAAACAGTCATAATCAGTAGATAGTGCTTCAAAAAACTGCTGGGAAAAATCTTACAAATACCTTTTAGTTTTGAATTGACATTTTGATAACCTATCTATTCCTTTAGAAAATAAGTTGTCCAGTGGTATCATCAGTCCACAACAGGGTCATCCCTTCTACATGACTGAAAGAGTAAGAACAAGGGTAGTTTATCTGGAAGTATAGCACCGAATCTGACCTCAGAAGTCTAATTTGGATACCATTAAGTGGTTTATAATTGTTAAAGTTTGGATTATTTTTCAAAATTTAATAATAAGTCAATTTCATGTAAGAATCAAGATTTTTCAAGATTTTTGACTTCTTTAAAATAATCAAATAGGATGAATCCAGGTCAGGTTCTAATACAGACAGAACTCCTGGAGTTGAGCAGTCTCTACCTGCTTAGCACTCTATACTTCTTCTATGACTAGATCAGGAGATCTGATGCCACCTGTCTAAAACCTGGAACTATATGCCTCAAAGAAAAGGAGACTTTTGACCAATACTGTCACTTTATCTCATGGTTTTATGAGCTGTTTCTTTAAAGAGTGGGCTACAGTATTTCTCTAATCAAGGCTCAGATAGTGAGAAATCACCACCAATTAGAATAAAAAGCATGGTACAAAAGGAGTAAAAGAAAAGAAAATGTTTTGTACCTGATGGAACAGCAGCATGTTCACTTTTCATCAATCTCATTAACACTAGTACTGGGAAAAGAAAAAGTAGGAGGGATCCTTGAATAGGCTTCATAACATCAGTCTATCTTTTAATTAATGATTTAAAATTTTATGAACAGTAGTTTATATTTTTTCATCTTTTTTATGTTCAAATGAACATCTTTTATGAGTGGAAACATTTAAGTACAGTTTTGTGTGGCAATAATGGTGTTGGTGAAGATTCAAATGAGTGAGTCTGTATCTATTTATTATCTATTTATCATGACATAAATAGCTCATATACTTCCACATTTCTTATATTCACACTGAAATATGAGTAGATTAATTGACATAATGCAGTTATCTATCTTTTTTATGTTTTCACTAGATAAAAAGTGCACTCCACTGAGACAGTTTCAGTTAATTAAGTCACTCTTACTTCATATTGTACATTATTCTATTTAGGCAGGATAACAATCCTATTGACATTTTGCCCACGGATGACCTCTTTCAAGCTAATTCCTATTCAGTTGTTCTCTGAAGTAAATCAAAAGATGAAGTGTAATATGAACAATTTATCTTTTCAAGGATTGAGAATATCAATGTGCAGGAAAAATAAAACTGATATGAAGTTCATAATGTTATAAAACAAGAACCATTTAATCCAAGATATCTATTTATTTAATAGATTTACGTTTGCCATTCATTTCTCTGGCACTGGCAAGCTTCACAAGGATTTCTAAAAAGCAATTTCATATATTATATATATATATATATATATAAAATTTATATTATTTCTGGAAAACTAAAGAATAAAGATTCTGTACAAAATAAAATGATTATAATTTTTAGTAAATATATCTTTGGGTCTTATTAGACAATTAATAATTTACAAGTATATCGGCAACTCAAGAAAGTAATTAGAATTTTTTGTATAAGTTATAAGAATATCTAATATTTTCTAAAATATCTATCAACTCTAAAAATAATAAACCCACTTTAAATTATTAAGAGTTAATAAAATTAAGTGTGCAAAAATTCTTCCAAATCATTTTTAAAGACACAGATATCCAGGCAGGCTGAATCTGTCAGCTATGTAATCAGTATAGGGAGCCCATTATAATCTATTCCATGTCCCTAACAAGTCAAACTTTTTTTTTTCTTTATTTTGATATAATGGGGAATGAACTCAGGAGTACTCTACCACTGAACTGTATCCCCAGACCTTTCTGTTTTTGATTTTGAGACAGTTTTGTTAAGTTACCCAGATTGACCTGGAGCTTGTAGACCTCTTACCTCAGCCTACTGAGTAGCTAAAGTTACAGGCATACTCCACACTGTCCAGCAATGAGTTGAACTTTTGCTAGTAGATCCCAATTTCCAAATTTCTTTGTTTTCTATCTCCTCTCAATAAAGTGTTATGTTCATGTATTTCCAAAACATGAATTATTTATAAATTACACTTATGACATTTGGCTAATAGAAATTATTAAAATATACACAGAAAAATATAAACTTTATAATGCATTAAATGAAGAAAAATTATTTATTATTAATGTAAAATTTTGGTGTACTTCAAAGTTATTTAATTGATTCACGAATATAGTATATTTAAATGAAGTTTGTCTTCCCTTTTGTATTCTTGAATTAATTCTGCATAGTAATTTAAAATTTTGGTTCTTATTTCAATGTATTTAAATACTTGATTCAAAGAACTGATCAATATGAAAAGGGTACTATGAAGAAACATATAGCTAAAAATGGAAACTGGATAACAATATACATGTTTACTAAATTGTTATATTTACCTTTAGCTTCCCCTTTAATTATGAGAATTCTGTAAATAGAAAGGAGGATACTGCTGCTGGTCTGGTCTTATTCTCTATTTCACTTTCTTTTGCTACAAGTACTGTTGTGGCCTGATGTTTAAAAAGGTTACTCTTCCTACAGGGAAGTGCCTTATTTATTTATTTATTTGTTTTTGTATTTCTTTATTTATATTGAATTCTTTGGTGATACAGTGAAAGCATCTGATTATAGCTCTAGCCTGGTGTATTGGTTCATTTTGTGTTGCTATAACAAAATACCTGAGATGAATGCTTTATTTAGAAAGTATGTTGATTTTGATCATAGTTCTGGAGTTCTAAGAGCAGGGAACTGGCATCCTGGTGAGTTCCTTTCTGGCTATGTCACACCTTAGCAGAGAAACAGAAAGGGAAATAGCCACATGAAGAAGTCAAGTTCATGGAATGTCCTTGCTTTCTTTCAGTCCACTCTCATGAAAACTAGCTCCTATAGATCAGTATTAAGTCTTTCACAGGGGAAGTGCCCTACGGTCCATTTCCTTATATCAGGTCCCACTTCTTAAAGGTCTGTTACCTCTTAATCCCACCACATTGAGGACCACACCTCTAGCACATTGAAGTTTTAAGGGATCATCCACATCCGAGTTATAGAACATGGTCTCAAACTCTCTGCTCCATCTGGACATAGGTCCTACTCCTTATCTTATATATCCTCTTCTAATCCAAAGAGGAAACTCTGGAGAAATTCCTTTGAAAGCTGCTCCAAATTTTGTCTTCAATTTTCTGGATTCTACTAATAAGATAGAAATTTTTAAAAAGTAGTTAAGGTATTGTGTATGGAGCTGTGGTCCAACCTTCCACAGGCTCTACAACTGTGGTGAAATTAGATCGTGTATTTCTACATACAATATCTGACAAATATTGTGAATTTCATGGGCATAGTAATAGACAGAAAGGCTATTTTTTGTGAGGCTCTCAGGAAAACTTAAAAATTATATTTATATAAATATTTTAAAAGTACATAAGGTTTTATGTGATTAAGGTGAAGGATATGTGACAACAGTAGTGTGTCCAATTCTAGAAGAGTCTGCTTAGCCTAGGAAGAAACATTATATGGAGGTAGGTGTGGCTGGGTGGGCAAATAAAATAGAGTGGATTTGCTCAGAAAGAAGGTGTGGAGACAGCTATGGCAGACTTCAAGGTAAAGACAGTTCATGACTTTGAAAAGGAAGAAAGTTAATGTAGAACTTTGAATAAAGGGACAAACTATGACTCATGTCATATCTTTTCCTGAGTTCATTTCCTCCTTCACTCTCCAGTTCTGTAGGTTCAGATGTCCCTTTTCCCCAGGTAAGCTCCTGGAGGGCTAAGATCACTTACCATTTTTGAATCTGTAGAGCCTACTGCATTGACTAAAGTAGATGCTTGATGATTATGTGCTGAAGAAATAATTTGGCAAGTGGAGAAAGGTTTAATTCTGAAACAGGAGTGTGATAGGAAGAGCTCTGCTCTGAATCTCAGTAGATCTGGGGTTTCTCTTTCAGGAATATTGGCTTTGTGACCTTAGGCCATTTCTGTAATTATTTAGTCATCCATCAAACTGTTTTCAAGTGAATTTCATGATCGAATTGTGGCGTTTCTTAACTTCTCTGGGCCTTATTTTGTTTCTGTGTTTGTTTTGTTTTACAGTAGAACTGTGCCTGCCTGGAAAGTCTATTCAAAGTACCCTGTTCTAAATTAAGGACACAGTGAGCCTCCAGGACTCCTGGTCCTAACTCGATCGAATAGACCATTTCACAAGTATTTTTAAATAAAATTGAAGAATACAAACTGCATCCAACTATTAAAGCCTTAGGCCTGTTGAGAAATCATTAGTTTTATAAAACTTTAAAATGACTTTTCCCATTCTGTTTGATACTACTAATGATCTTGAATCTATTTTTCCCCTTATAGTCTTATATTGTCTGATTCATAAAACTTAACAAGGCATATACAACATATAAACTTACATCACTCTTCAAAATGAAGGAGACAGGGACACATTAAAATATATTTATCAATGCGGCTTCATTAAAGCAACTTTATTTGTTACCACCAGATAGGCTTTGATATGAATTCAGCCACTAATTATTGAAATATGCATTTAATAATCCATGTTTCATTAATAATGTACCATAAAAATAAAGCATATAAAGGAATGTATGATATATTTATTGTGGCATTCTACAGAATTATCTTGAGGCTACAGACTAATTTAAAATATGATTATTCTTATCACATATTCTGAGCTATTTCATGAATACAGCCATATATTCTATTCATGACCTAGCTTTAACTTGACTTCTGAAATTTTCCTGCACTATTTTAATGCCTGAAGGGAGTATGGTGAGATTTAGACTAAGATCATTTCTGCATAATCATTGCATATTATTGTGGCATGTTGAAATAATAATAAAATTTATCATTACCATCTTTTACATGAAGGGAAAGAAAATCTCACAGTATATTTTTTACTGTTGTTTATTACAAGAAGAAAAATATTTTTTGTTAATTTTTCTTTTCTTTTTTTATAATTCAAGCAATGAAAGACTAAACGAAAGATATAATTTATTCTACTTGCAGGATTTTCTACTTTACACAATGACCTATATTTGGCAGTGTCTCCAAAGATTGTGTGGCTCTTTACCATAGTATATCTCAGAGTAATGTTTTGTTCTGTTTTTTTTTTAATTTTAATTTTTGCAGTTCTGTAAAACTGTAAAATTGAACCCAGGGACACTCTATCACTGAGTTAAATCCCAGGCATTTTTTTTATTTTTTATTTTGAGAAAGGGCCTCACTAAGTTACTAAGGCAGACCTTGGAACTTGTGATCCTCCTGCTTCAGCCTCCCTCTCAGGTCACTGGGATTGCATGCATGCCCAACTCAGAGTAATGTTGTCACTGTTGTTATTTCATCATATTTAAAAAATAATTTGCTATGGCACAAGATATAACAGATTAGTGGGCATTTTAAAAATTGTGATGTATGTTCATTGATTATTCTGTGCAATACTATATTGTAAATAGCCATTGTTATCCAAGTGACTATGTTGCTTAAACATATTTGTTTGGTGTAACAAGAGTACTTCAGTTTGATTATATATGAGTAACTGTTTTTCTTCATTTTTTAAATTTTCCTCCCATGGGTGACTTATTTTTCTTATAATCACCTTAATATAATCTACTCCGTTGCAGGTGTGAGTCAAGTCTCCAAGAGCTACCTGTCAGCAGCTGTCCTTTGCTTTGTCTCCTCATTCTTCAGCCCTGTCAGATGCTTTCAGGGTATAGGTTCTGTAGTAGTTAAGCTTGCAAAAGTCTAAGGACTCTTAACTATAGCCATTATCAATCTTAAAGTTTCTTCTAAATAGGTTCCTTCTAAATAGAAACTTTAAGACATCTTTATCTATTTATTTTCTCATATGTATCTATTTATTTTTCCTGTTCCTCCAACAATTGGAAGAATTTATTTTGTAGGACGTCTTCCTGAACAGTGCAAGATGCATCTTTTTTTTTTTTTTTGGGGGGGGGGGATGTATTACCAGGGATTGAACTCAGGGGCATTCACCACTGAACCACAACCCCAGCCCTGTTTTGTATTTTACTTAGAGACAGGGTCTCACTGAGTTGGTTAGTGCTTTAGCTGTGGCTGGCTTTGAATTTGCACTCTTCCTTCCTCAGTCTCCTGAGCCGCTGGGATTATAGGTGTGTGCCACTGCGCCTGGCTAAGATGCATCACTTTTCCTTTATTTTATTCTCTTTTTAAATGATCATAAAATTCCAGAGGCAAAATATGATCCTGGAACAAACTGTGTCAATATCAGTTGGGAACTTTCTAGAAACACAAAATCTTGGGCCTCACCCCATACCTATTAAATCAGAAAGAATGGGTTATCCCCCAAATTTTAAAAGACCCCACACATGATTCTTTGAGAAAAACATCCATAAGTCTTGCATTATGTAGGATTTGGAATTTCTTCTTCCAACTACTTTGGGCTTGACTTTGATTCCCCTTTACAGCCCTCATGTGATTGCATTTCCCAATTTTGGTTCATGTTCTCACTCTGATGTGTCAGTGGTAGTGAGCTTGGATTCTAGGCTTCCTACTTTTATGAGCAGTGAACTCCCTTCTTTGAACAGGAAACAGGCAACTAGCTCTGCCTAAATCAGTCCTACCAAGTTTGCCATAATCTAGAGAGACATGCAAATAACACACTATTATGGCTTTATTTCCATGTGGGGAAATACAATTTTCATCTCATGTTGTGTTTGCATTGGCTATTTCATGTAATTATTGAAATGCACTAGTGGCAGAAACAGTTGTACATTGTCTCTGGTTGAATGGAGATGGATTCCACAATACACAACAAATGCTAATTAATAAAGATAGCTGTTAGAGTCTGAATGTTTATGTACTTCCGAAATTGATATTGAACTCTTAATCCCCACAGTGAGGGTGTTAGAGGTTGGAGATTTGGGAAGCCTGTAAGTCAAGGGGTGGAACACTCATGGATAAATTTAGTACCTTTATAATGGAAGTTAGAGAAAGACCTCCTTCTGCCATGTGAAGTTGCAGTGAGAATTTAGCCATTTATGAATCAGGACGTAGGTTCTCATTAGATAGAGCTTGTTGGCACTTTTATCTTGGTCTCTACAGCCTCCAGAACTGTGAGAAATAAATTCCTGTTGCATATAAGTCACCCAGTTTATTATTTTATTATAGAAGCCCAAATAGAATAAAATATCCTGGAAAATGGAGCTTCTTATTGTAAAATGGGCCAGTGCTATAAAATTATAAGCCATAGCATTTGATGAGTATAAAATGAAGCGATTAGTGAACCTCTGCTAATAAATGTTCCCCCCAAAGTGGGTGTTTAATATACCTAAACATATCAAACTTGACAGGTTTTTTCATTATCACTTTTTTCAGTAATAATTGCTTGTAGTCTTAGTCCATTTCTTTTTTAAAATATTTCTTTTTTAAATTTATTTCTTTATTTTCATAGACTGCATTTTGATTCATTATCCACAAATGGGGTACAACTTTTTGTATCTATGGTTGTACATGATGTAGATTCACACCATTTGCATAATCATATGCGTACATAGGGTAATGATGTCTGTCTCATTCCATCGTCTTTCATGTCCTTGCTCCTCTCCACTCTCATTTCCCTCTACATAATCCAAAGTTCCTCCATTCTTCTCTTACCACCCCAACCCCATTATGTATCATCATCTACTTATCAGAGAAAACATTCGTCCTTTGGTTTTTTGAGATTGGCTTATTTCACTTAGCATGATATTCTCCAATTCCACCCATTTTCCTCCAAAGTTCATAATTTTATTCTTCTTTATGACTTAATAATATTCCATTGTTTATATATACCACCATTTCTTATCCATTCATCAATTGAAGGGCATCTAAGTTGGTTCCATAATCTACCTATTGTGAATGGAGCTGCTATAAATATTGATGTGGCTGCATTCATGTAGTATGCTGATTGTAAGTCCTTTGGGTATGAACTGAGGAGTGGGATAACTGTGTCAAAAGGTAGGTCCATTCCAAGTTTTCTGAGGAATCTGCACACTGCTTTCCAGAGTGGCTGCACCAATTTGCAACTCCACCACCAATGTAAAGTGTGTGTTTTTCCTCACATCCATGCCAACACCTATTATTGCTTGTGTTCATGATAATAGCCATTCTAATGGGAGTAAGATGAAATCTTAGGGTGGTTTTAATTTGCATTTCTGTAATTACTAGAGATGTTGAACACTTTTTCACATATTTGTTAATCACCTGTATGTCTTCTGTAAAGTATCTGCCCAGTTCCTTAGCCCATTTATTGATTGAGTTCTTTGTTTTCTTGGTGTAAAGTTTTTTAACTTCTTTATAAATTTTGGAGATTAGAGCTCTGTCTGAAGTGCAAGTGGAAAAGATTTTCTTCCACTCTGTAGGCTCTTTTCACATTATTGATTGTATCCTTTGCTGAGAAAAAGCTTTTTAGTTTGAATCCATCTCATTTATTGATCCTTGCTTTCATTTCTTGTGCTTTAAGAGTCTTTTTAAGGAAGTCTTGCTCTAAGCCAAAATGATGAAGATTCAGGCCTACTTTGTCCTCTAATTCCTAGGTCCTTGATCCATTGTGAGTTGAGTTTTGTGCAGTGTAAAAGGTAGAGGTTTCATATCATTTTACTACATATGAATTTCCAGTTTTCCTATCACCATTTGTTGAACAGGCTATCTTTTGTCCATTGCATGTTTTTGACTCCTTTGTCTAGTATGAGGTGACTGTATTTATGTGGATTTGTCTTTGTGTCTTCTATTCTGTATCATTGGTCTGCCTATCTATTTTGGTGCCAATACCATGCTGTTTTTGTTACTGTTGCTCTGTAGTATAGTTTACAGTCTGGTATTGTGATACCTCCTGCTTCACTCTTCCTGCTCAGGATTGTTTTGGCTATTTGAGGTCTCTTATTCTCCAGATGAATTTCATGATTGCTTTCTCTATTTCTATGAGGAATGTCATTGAGATTTGCATTGGAATTGCATTGACTCTGTATACTGCCTTTGGTAGGATGGTCATTTTGACAATATTAATTCTGCCTATCCAAGAAAATGGGAAATCTTTCCATCTTCTAAAGTTTTCATTAATTTCTTTCTCTAGTGTTCTGTAGTTTTCATTGTAGAGATCTTTCACCTCTTTTGTTAGATTAATACCCAAGAATTTTTTTTTTTTTAGGTATTTTGAATGGAGTGGTTTTCCTAATTTCTCTTTCAGAGGATTCATCACTTGTGAATAGAAATGCATTCTTTTACATTTAAAAATGTATATACATCATGATTATGAATTTGTTTAACAAATACAAAGATTGGCTAATATTGTTTCCCTTTAGTTTATTTTTAATTGTTACTTGAAATTAGTCCAGCTATTTAGCTATAGATATTCCTTAGAGTTTAAACTGTTTTATCAAATCAGTTTTTAAAGAAAGTTAATCATGTAAAAATATACCCACATTTTAGTGCAATATTTAGTTGTAATTAAGAGACATTTACTTAATAGATAATGTATTTTCAATATAAATACTACTAAATTATAATGTTTTACTTAGAAAATTTAAATAAAATTTATGAATTAGGAAAATCACAAAGCACACATTTTAGGATATTTGTCTCATCCAACAAAAGTTACTTTCTATTTGCTTGAGGCATCTATGAGTCCAGTAGACCTTCATATGTGTATGAGGTCATTTACCTAGGCCATGTTTGCATTAAATGACCACTTGTTAATTATCAGTCTTCAGGATTTTATTTAAAATTTATGGGAAGACAGCTGTTCACATGAATAGGATATGTGTGGGAGAGGTAGTAATTGCAACTGAAAAAAAAGTTAAGGGAAATATATCCTAACAGATGTCTCTGTCTAACATGTTATGGATACACATAGTATTCAAATAACCAGAGGATTTCTTCCTGGGGAACATTTCTTAAATTATAGAAGAGAGAGGAGAAATTTTAGCTTTGACTCCTGAGTTACATGATTTTTTTAAAGAAAGTTAATTTCTGCAAATCAAACTAATGCAGGCGGGTATTGTCAGAAACAAAATTACTATAGTTACATTTATATGATATGTGGTACATTTTTTATCATCCTTAGACATTTTCAGATAGATATCAGAAAGAACAGCTAAATCATTAAAATGTGTGCAGATCCTTACCTAATCAATCTCAAATACAATTCAGAGAAATAAAGATTTACAGACGTAGAATGTATTATTAAAATATATGAGAAACAAAAATCATTAATTGTGACTTATTCTCTGGGAAATTGTGCTTCCGAGTAAGTTTAAATATGAGCTCATTGTATTCTTTTCTTTTATGTAAAATGAACCAAATAATAACCTTCAGAATTAATTTTAAGAATTTTAAAGTCACATCTGTACACACACCCCCACACACCTGAAAATCAATTCAACACAGTATTTTCCCCATAATCCATCACATGTGTATTCTAAGTCAATGCCATTTAAGTCAACTCAAAATTGTTTAAGAATTTATACATTAAAATTCCTGCTTTGACTATGGGATATATGCAGACTAACAAGATAATATTGCTACTATCCATAAGTTTACAACTTAAATAAAAATAAAGAGGGAGATGTAAACCCAAACAATACCAGTGAAAGCATGATGTCATAAGAAGAACAAAGAATGCAAATATTGCTATGACTATGCAGGTTGGGGGAAAGCACAGTTTACCAGGGATTATTCATTTTTGTTGAAAAGTGCAGACTTTGGAAATTTAGGATCAGAGTTATTCTAATGATGACTATTTAAGGACTCAAATACTCTTTATGAAAGTGTTAAATGCAGATTCCTAAAAGCCACCACTAGATATTCTGCTTGAATATTTCTTCAGTGCATGTCAAGAATCTTTCATTTTGAATAAGCAACTCAGATGTTTCAGGTCAAACAGTGAAAGATCACCTTTTGAATCATAGGAGTTGAATTATATTTTTCCTTATGAGACTTGCATTTCATTTTATGTAACTTAAAGTCCTCAAATACATTCTATCCCCTGTAACATGTTTATTTCTTTTGGTTGACTTAACCAAAATCTGTTTCTATTCCTATGCTTTAGGCTATAGGCAATCATGAAATCAATGTCTTTGCTATTCTTTCAGGTCATTTTAAAAAATCTAAATAAATTCTTTTAAGAATTTGCATATTTAGCTAATGCACATATACTTTGTGAATTCCTAAAAGTCTACATATGTAATTTCATAATGAAATTAAGTGCAAAATACTTGTCCATTCTACAGTTCATATCACTTTCTTCAGTGTATATTTGTTCCCTAATTATTTTAGTTATTTAAAATTTGCTTTGGTATTAGTAACAAAAGAGGAATTATTTTTCTATGTATTTTCTATCCCATACTTTACATATCTAGGCTTAGACAAAACAAAAATGTATTTCACCATTTTGACTTGTATGTAAGAGAAAAATCTCATATTGAAGATGAAAAATTATAGAGGCACGTATTTATGAAAAATCCAGGTAATATTTCAAAATAAGAATTGTTCATCATGTTTTCTACTGTTATGCCACAATATACAGCTTGAAACTTTGAGGACTGGAACAGAACTTACTACTGTTTTTAGTCAATAAATGTCAAGAAAACATTGATGTTATGTGCTCTCATTTTAGTTGTAGAGATTATGTACTCATTGGAAAAAAAAGGTTCAAAATGTGTGCTTGCCAATGAACAAAGGATGATGAGCAATACAAAATCCCTTCCCTCAGGACTCTTATAGACAAAGAGAAATAATCTGTCATTACCAGAAAGTGATAAAACACATCACGTGACCCACAAGCTAAATTGTTCCTTCTTGTTAGATACGTGTGATAGCATTCTGAACACCAGCTGTTCCTTTTTTTCATAGCACAGACTGTGATAATTTTATACACACAGACACACACAATGTATGTATATTTATCCCTCTTCTCTACCTTTCTAACAGACTTTAAGCCTCAGGGCATTGTGACCTCAAGTAGTGATGTGGCCCAACTTATTGATCATTGTATGCCCAGCTTTAGTGCCTAGTCAATATTTATCTGTTAAGTGTAAAATGTCTTTTGAATAGATTTGTTTTCTGAAAGGGTAAGCTTCTCATAGCTGTGCTATTTTGTCAAAGAAAATGAACTTTGTACTTAATATATCTTGCCTTCTATGAAAATAACCATATGTACCACTATGCATGTAAATGTGCATACAAAGAGTGTGAAATAGTAATAAAATTAGAGATAATTGTGATCCATATTTATTACAAATTATCACATTTTTTAAAATGGCACTTGATATATTGAAAGATATTTAAAAATTGAAAAGCCTACAGATTTTTTTACCAGTATTTCTTTTGGGTCTCTCATTCATTTAATTCTAGTGCATATAAATCAGAGGCTAATTGGAAAAGTAGGCTTTTAACTACAATGGAATTACATACAAGAACACCTGTATTATGTCATGTTAATATTTGTAGTTAGCAGGTACTGCATTCTGATACAAATAGCTACCTTACTACAGCCACAGATAAATTTTATGTGACATAATTATTGTACAATCTATAGTAATTTTACATATTAGGAGACTTGGAGGTTTAAGGTAACATACAGGGACACAAGCAGCAATGCCATTGCAAGATTCTATCAGGCTTTTGGAAGAGTTGTTTTAAATCTTTTACAGCCTCTGTTAATACCAAGACAGTTCAGTGACCTCTGTGTGAAGGAAGCTGGGGGCTTGAAGTCGTCATAATCTTGAAGCCTCCTCTACCTAGGTAGGGCTAAATTCTAGAACAGGGAACTTGCATACAATCTTTCAAGTCAGAGAGTTCTGTGTCATCTTCAAACAAAGGGATGGTTAACTTCTACACCACTAAAAGGGTTTAAGAACATTGTGATTCTGTTTACAGGTAAATCCTGGGCCTGCTCCTCGGTTTTAAGAGTTCTGCAGATATGAAAATATACCTTTAGATGTTTTCAAACTTTCACTCTTTAAAATGGTGATTATTCACCTTTAGTCTTCGTCTTTTTCATTGCCTCAATGGCATTCAGGAAGAACTATCTGATTCTGTTATTATAATTTCTACTTTTAACATACCTCCCATATTACATTTTTCCAGGCCACTCTCCATCTTTGGTATATAGTGGTGTAATAGTCCCAGGTGGTAGTATGTTTAATAATTACCCTACTGCCTCATTCTCTGGACTATGCATATCCTACCTACAACTACTAAGAGAGTTTCTTACACAGATAACTAGGAGAAAATTTAGTTTCCAAACACCATTTTACTATCTACTTCTGAGGACACTCCTAGTGATAATTCTTTTATGATAATTCCCCAAGAAACTTTATAATGAGTGAGGTTTTTTTTCAAGCAGAGTTTATTGCAAAGTACTCTAAGAACCATGTCTGTGAAAGAGTAAAGGAAAAAGAAACGTGCAGAGAGATGATTTAAACTGGTGCATGCTTTTTAAGAAACTTTAGGCAATTTCACAGATGGTGCTTGGGCTGGGGTACCTCATAAAACATATCTTGAATGGAGGCAAAAAAAAGCTTGGTTTTTGTATCTCTGCATTAAGCAATAATTGGATGTGCACCAGAGGTTGGAGGATGAGGCATAACACTGGGTAAGGAAGCTCCCTTTGGGTAAAGACAAATCCTAGAGAAGGACTCAGCTATGATTTACTTGTTGGTTGCCTACTCTCCCCACAGCTGGGGCTAAGATAGCCTGAGAGGAGTGGTAATGGGGGTTCAAACAGCATACCACTGCAGCACTGCAACAGTAAAGGAAGGAACATTGACTAAACAATCCAACTTTGGCTAGAAGAATTTGTGAAGCCAAATTGAGTAGCTCTGGTAATGTGATTTTTATTTTCTAGAAATTAATACTGTTTTGAGCATCTATAAAGAGCAATCAGACCCTCTCTCTGTTTGATAATACTAATTCAAAAAGAGATTTATTTGAGAAGGATATCTTTGAATGAGGACTCCAAGATTTTAAAATCAGACAAATTTGCAAACATGTTGTTTTCTTTTTCCTTAATAGTCCAATGCTAGTACTCAGGTAAATATATGTTGAAAGAATAATTATTTTTGTCAGTGTAATTATTTTGAAATAATAATTTTTTCATCCTTTGGTTTCTTTATCTCTATTATAATATACAATTTAAATTTTCAAGACCCAAGATACTTGGCAAGGCAGCAGAAAATTTATATACAACTGTTTCATTGAGTAGTTTTACAATTCCATTAAAATAAACTTTGGATCAAGCTTATGTTTCAGCAGATGTTATACATCTACGTGTGTATATGTGTGTGTGTGTGTGCGCGCGTGTGTGTGCATGTGTGTGTATGTGTTTGTTTTACTGTCTCTGTAGGGAATAAAGGGTAAAACTCAGTATTTGTTTAAGAAGAAACATAAATAGAAGTTAATTTCATGTTAAAAGATTATTTTGAAGAGCAAGCTAGTGTGAAATATGGTAGAAATCTCTGGGAGGAAGAAGAGATCCTAAGCTGGGATTTCTAAGTGAGGCATTAGATGGCCTCACTTGCTTCTGGAGGCCTCATTCATCTAACTGCAGTAATCCCATTTGTGATGTGTCTTCTTCCCAGGTCGTAAGCTCTGGGGGTTCAAAGGTGAGCTCAAAGCAGGACTTCCCACATGTCCAAATTATACTGAGGAGATAGAGTGATAATTTTTAAGTTAAGGCCACACAACAAACATTGGCAAAGAGATATGAACAAAGGATGCCACCATTTCTTCTTTATTGCATAAAAACAAAAATTATCATGAGAACTTCTCCGCATCAATGAAGGATAAATAGGGACTTTCCAAACAAAAAACTGGAGTTAATTCTCCAGTACAAGGTACAAAACAGTGGTAATTTTTAGTTTAGATGGAGCACATGGTTTATTAGATGCTACGATACTGGGTGGTAAAAAAGAAAATAGGGATGAGATTTCAGGCTAGACTAGAATGGACAGTGTATTAGAAAAAAAGAGAGTTTAGAATTAGTTCTATGTATGATCAAAGTAAGAAGAGTCTTATAGAAGCTGAACAGCATAGCTATATTTGATTTTTAGAAAAGCATCTCTGACTGCCATGAAGTAAGAATGAGTATGGTCAGAGGCACATGCTAATCATATAGACACCAAAATTAATGCTAAATATAGCAGCACAGTAGTGAGGTAGTGGTAGTTAATTTAGAAAGAAATATTTAGGAAAAGGAAAAGGAATTTAATATAATTATTAAAATGAAATTTGAGACTGCAATGGGATTAAATTTGAAAACCATGGCTTATTTGATGTGCTAACTAGAGGACTGTTTTTGTGTATAGAATGCCAGAGAGTAGCCAGATGGGCAAAGCATATTGAATAATGGTCCCTAAAAATATCCAGGTCTGAAGCCATAAACCTTTCCTTTATGTGGGAACAGGGACTTTGAACATGTGATTAAATTAAGTCTCTGAGCAGATTATCCTGCTGTGCCCTAACTATAATCACAAGTGTTCTTATGAGAGGGTGGTAGAGAGAGACCTGACAGACAAAGGCAGCAAAGTGAGACTAAGGTGACCACAATACACTGTTAACTCTACAGATGGAGACTAAGGAAGGTAATGGACAAGTACTGCAAGGAATCAGTTTTGGGAGCAGAAAAAGGAAACAAATTCCCTCCTAAAACCACTTTAAGGAGGTCACGTTGTGTTAGGTATTTGTTTTAACAGAGCAACCAAGTCATCTCTTTGGATTGGAATATCAAACATTTTTTAGAAAAGTCCCTAGTTTTTTAAAAATGTTTTTATACTGCATTACAGTTATGCATGATTGCAGGGTTCATTTTGACATAATCACACATGCATGGAATACAATTTGCTCCATTCCAGTCCCTAGTATTTCTCATCCTCCCTTCCACCCCTTTCCCCTTACTCTACTCTTCTGGTCTTACATTTATTTACTTATTTTTTAAAAATGGTGCTTTATACCTAAAAATAAAAGTGGAATGCATTATGGTATATTCATATGTGTACATGCGTAATTTGGTTGATTTCATTCAGCAGTTCTTGCCTGTTCCTGTGTCTCCTCCCTCCCCCTTTATTTCCACCCTCTACTCTACTGGTCTCCCTTCTATTTTCACGGAATCTGTATCCTGTCCCCCTACCCTCCAACCCTTGCTCCATTCTAGCTTTTGCATAAGAGAGAAAACACTGGACCCTGACTTTCTAAGTCTGGATTATGTCATTTTATGATGTTCTCCAATTCCATCCCTTTACCAGCAAATACTATTTTTAAACTGTAAAGAACTTGCAGCAATAATCCAGACATTTATAATATGTAATGTATGTTTTCTTTTCAGTAATGATTCTATTTTTGGTAGCTATATCCTAAAACATATTTACAATAGTTTTGCTAAAAAGTGAAAAACAAACAAACAAACAAACAAAAACTCAACAATCAAGGAGCACATACAAGCTGAATTACTTGACAGTATACATTTTAAGAGGACTGGTAATCCAATAAATGTGAAAAACAGTTATGGTAACTTTAATTTAAAAATATCAAATACATGTGGTTACTCATGAGTAATTTGGACTTACTTAGAAAATTTGCCTTTTGGGGTTTTTGTTTGTTTCATAAGTTTGCTTTCTTCATTTAATATCAAGAAGCCAAATTTGAATTTTTATTTGTATGATTCTTCAACTTGTGTGGAAGAATCAGTCAATTACAAATATGCCAATGTCTTTCCTTAAATGAGTTGTATCATGTATAACAATATTACATTAAAAGCCTTATATGAATAACAAGAATTTTTATTTATTCCTATGGTTAGTACTATCATCTTTCTATGTGAAAATTATACTAATTTTCAGGCAAATGTTCAAACAGAACTATTTTGTCTGTTTCTTCACTAAAGTATCTTAAACACACAGAATATGGATCATATATATTCAGCAAATATATGTGCATTTTTAAAACAGACTATGAATTTCTTATTACTATAGAGTTTTATTCATTGATGCTGTATGATTTGATGCAATTTATTTGTAACGTGATCATGAGGATAAATGGTTTTATGCAGAATCCATTTCTGTGAGTTCAACTATTATTCCTATCATTAATATAATATTTCCATGCTTCTGTTTCTTAGGGAAAAAACAAATTTTATATTTATTTGCATCCATTCAAGAACAAAGAATAAAGCTTATGTTTTCGTGAATTATTTGCGATAGCCAGACACTTTGGTAGAAAATTTTGCAACATTTACCTTAATGAATAAAAAAAAAAATCAATGAATGTTGAATAAAATAATATGTATAAATAATCTCAGTAGACGGAAAATAAAAGTAAATATATTCATTTTTACCAAAGAACACTTTAAACTAACAATTGTATTACTAAAACATAGCTTTAAAATGTCTACAAATTGAATGAAAGTAATTTAAATTTTTTTCTTTAGAAGAATAAATATCAAATCAAGAATACTCAATAACTATATAATCATGAAAATAAATATTAAGATATTTTAGGGAAGAAAAAAGGATACCTTACAAATATTTTTTTCCAAATAGTGGAAATAAAAATTCTTTTTTAATTTACATGAATGCATATTGTTTTTGAGGGTCTCTTATTTTGAAAAATCACTAAAGAATTTTTTTCAAGTTTAAACCTCAAATGAGATAGATGTTAATTCAAATTGCTTGAAAAGTCTGCATTTATTAATCTATAATAGTACTGATGATAAAATACTATTTATTTAAAGTATGCTAAATGTAATGATTTGTAAAATATAATTAATAAACATTACTTCCTCAACCTTTTCTAAAAAATATTTTTAGTTGTAGATGGACATAGTACATTTATTTTATTATATTTATTTATTTGTGGTGCTGGGGATCAAACCCAGTGCCTCACATGTGCTAGGCAATCACTCTACCACTGTTACAACCCCAGACCACTTCCTCAACATTCAACAGAAATTATTGATCCCTTTTTTTCTAAAGGTAGACAGTGTGTTCCTTCATATCTAATAAAAAGGGGCATATTTTAACATATGTTATAATTCTATATAATCTTTTTAAAGAGCATATTTTTGTTTTCTAAGGTAATATTTTGTTCCAAGTGATATTTTATCTATTTACTATGAATCATGTATATTCATTGCATAGTACAATAAAAGAAAAGGAGTTTTGCAATCATTTGACAAAATTAACAGAAACAGAACTTAAAGATATTCACTTTTCACTTAAAGTGAAACTGAAATCTGAACACAGAAATCATTCTTTGTGAATTGTTAGGTCTCCATTGCTATAAATAGAAATAGATGTGAATCACCTTCTTCCCCAGAATACTTCACTTTCTGGGTATGACAAAAACAAGTTACAGGCCATCAATGCTATTATGCAGACACATGGTAAGTCAATTTTGTTGCTGTTCTTTCTTTGGCAGTCTTACAATGACTTGCTTGAAAGTTTCATATGAGACATTGCTGACCAAATTCCAGCCACAAATTCAGCTTAACAGCTTTCAGAATAACAAAGAATGGGAACTTTCTGAACAAAGGGAGCAGTGCTTAAGTACCAACGCTTTGGCCAAAGGCTCACTCCATTGGGGTCACAAATAATCAAAGGATTGCTCTGAAATATTTAGCCATTTCCTTTATCTTGAGTGATCATTTCACTAATCAATTTAATTTTTTACTTAACATTGTGTGAATTAAAAATGTATTTGGTAATTAGACATAAATGTAACTAGATTATATGTAACATTCATCTTTGAAATGTATTCATTATTATTTGAATATTAGCTTTCTAAGCCTAGAGAAAAATAATTTGCCATAAAACACCATAATCTGTAGAGTTGGACTTAGAATCTCTCTCTCTCTCTCTTTCTCTCTCTCTCTCTCTCTCTCTCACACACACATACACACACACACACACACACACACATACATTGATATTCATCTCTTTCATCACAAAATTGTGAATATTTTGAACTACATAAGAAACATTATTCAAACAGCTTTGGTATAATAACAGAGAGCCAAGAAGTAATGAGAAGAGGGCCAAGTTTACACAATATTTTAACTTCTCCCAATTAATTAAGATTAGAGAAATTTGTGTTCCTGATACAAATCTTTATACCACATAAATCAACCAAATTTTTACTAAAAATAAATTTGTTCTTAATTTATTTACTCAAAATGCATTTATCTATTTTTCTAATAAAATTTAGGTTAATGATGAGGAAATAAATTTTAAAATAAAGTTATCTGGTATTGCTCCAATTCCCATATGTGCCTAGGTATAAGCATTCAATTTAGGCAATCATTGTTTAGATGGCGGTTAAGCTGGGAAGAGAAGAAAAAGAACTAAGGATTGATGATTAAGGAAACAAATTAAGAAGTATTAATAGAGTGGGTTGAGTAGATGTGAAAAGTAAGGGGAAAGGAGGCTAGAGGAAATAACACCAAAAGACAGAGTATCATCATTTGTAGCTTTATATGAAAACTTCTTTGGAGAAATGAAAGCTAAGTTATGTTTATGCTTTTGATGACTTTACTAACAACTAGAAACTACAGGTTGATGAATTTTACAACCCTCATGCAACAGTAAAATAATATCAATAATGTATGAACTACAATGAATTATTAATATACCAGTACAAAGGAAGCCCCTTCAAAAATGTCTCTTTACAATATACCTGTTCTTACCCTAGTTATATATATAAAAGATAAATTGTCCATTAGCTTATGAGCAGAAATCAAAAGGTGGATAGCAATTCAAACTCACAATAAATGTATGTCTGTAGAATTGGGAGAGAGTTAATAATGTAACAAATGATGTGACAAATACTGTAATGAAATGAATAGAATACATGAAAATGTCTTATGAATTCCTTTTGTACTTATACCCCTGTACTGAGAAGGCATTCATTTTTTACAATACCACTTCTAGCTTGCCGATATGTCTGAAGGGTGAACAAAATAGCTGTTGAGAATTTTAAAGAGGAATACAGATACAGATATGTAATTTATACACAAACACACGAAGTCATGCATCACTCAATGATGGGAATATATTCCGAGAACACATTAGGCAATTTTAATATTGTACATGCATCATAAAACATATTTACACAAACTAGATGGCACTGGTTACTATATATGTAGGTCATATGGTATATGCTATTGGTCCTTACAAACATGAAGAGCATATTACTGTACTGGATACTTGAAGCAATAGTAACAAAATGGTAAATATTTTTATATCCAAACATAAAAAAGCTACAGTAAAAATGCAGTATACAAAGCCAGTCTCAGCAACAGCAAGGCTATTTGAATTTCTTTTTACCTTTTAATTTTTATTTATTTTTTGTTAGAAACTAAAACACAAGAATGCACATTAACCTGGTCTACAACCAGAACAATATCATTAGTTTCTGTGTCTTTTGTCTGTTCAGTTTTAGGGCAATGACATGTGGATATGTCATCTCCCATGAGACAACTCTTCAGGAATACCTCTTAAAGGACATATGGCTAATTTGAAGTTAATTTTTTTTTTTTTTTTTTGTAAATCAATGGATTACATTCTAAAGTACCCGTAGAAAATATACTGTAGAAAATACATAAACTAGTGGAGTTGGGGTTGTGGCTTAGCGGTAGAGCGCTTGCCTAACATGTGTGAGGCACTGGGTTCGAGTCTCAACAGCATATATAAATAAATGAATAAAATAAAGGTCCATGAACATCAAAAAAAAAAAAAAAAAAACAGAAAGAAAGAAAGAAAATACATAAACCAGCAACACAGTTGCTTTTTACAAATAACTGCATATACATAATTTTACATGGCATGAAGTATGGTGGGTTTGTTTATACCAGGATCACTACAAATACACGAGAAATGTCGTGCACTATGACATTAAGATGGTTGGGAATTTTACATGTCATACATGTATTCCATTGATGACTGGAATGTCATCAGTGATGCATGACTGCGTATATAAATTGGGAGTGTTGAAGAGATACTTGCTCAAGTACTATTCCTGTTTAATAAAATCACATCATAACAAGATTTTATTTACTTATGCCAAAATTTCTTAAAATAATTGATCATTTTTAAAAACAAATTCATGCAACATCATTGGCCAACACCACAATGTTCCTTTGGGACACTTGCGTTTAAAGGACTATATCCAAAATCAATAGTTGAAAACTGCCAAATGGGAGAAGGTTTTGGGACAGGCTCAGATTTTCAGATTGAAACTGAGAATCAAAACTGTCTCTCTTGAAATTAGGGGAAAAAATCAAATAAGCCAGACCCAGAAAGTCAAAGGTAGAATGTTTTCTCTGATACATGGAATATAGTCCACAGTGAGAAAAAAAAACAGACAGAAATAAAGAAAAAAGAAAAGAAAGGAGGCAAAGCAAAGGGGTAGGCAGGGGAAATTTCATCAAAATAGAAAAGCATCAGTGGGGTAGAGGAAGGGAATTAAGAAAAAGAGGCAGGATGGGATAAGGGATAAGTTAGTGGAACCTAACTTTCCTATGTACATACCCGAACATACCTCAGTGAATCTCACCTGTATATACATCCACAAGGCACTATTTAAAAACACACGTATATATATATACACAAACAACAGTTCAGTAACAGGAGGAAACAGGGAGAGAGATGGAGAGGGAAAAGGGAAGTTCTGAGGACTGAATTAGAGCAAATTATATTACAAACTTTCATAATTATGTCACAATGAATCCTACTGTCATTCATAGCTAAAAATAACCTATAAAAAGATCAAAAGGCAAACATTTAAAGGTATTGGAATATGTATCATGGAAGAAAATGTATATGAAAATCTATATTAGGTTACATGAATCTACATCAGTAAAACAGACTTTGATGGAAATTTCAGAAGGTACTGTGAAAAATCCTTCCAAAACCATTCTTGTCCTGAAATTTTTAGATAATTGATAAAACTTATAACTTGATTTACAAGGAAAATTATTATATGATATATGATTGTTAAGTAACTACATGTAGCACATAATCGTAGACTACTCTTACTTCATTTATTTAGAAATCCCCTCCAATTATGAACATTTAGATTAATATGATGAAGAGAAAATGTCTATAAAACTATTTGTAAACTTCAAAATGAAATCAAATTTAACCATTAGAGGCTCTGCTTCCTACCAATGACAATGACAATTACCAATGATTTTATTTAATTAAAGGATGCTGACTAATATCTATTATGGAATAAATATTAATCATTATGACAAATAATTTCTCCCATGTTTTTAAAGACACATTTGCCTCATAATTTGTTTTAAGGGAATGGAAACAAAGCCCAAATTTTGCAGTGACTCTCCTAAGAAAAACCATGAGTTTTAAAGCACTTGTTATTTTCCCATCTGTAATTTCAGACATAATTGTGTTAATCAGGAATTAACAAATCACTGGGAATACTTTAGACAGCTGGTGGGAATACTTAGCACAATAGACAGATTGTCCTTGTTAACACCTGGCTCTTGTAGGAATCATAAAATAAACCAATAAAATATGTTAATTTCAGAATTGAGCAGATTAGAAAAATACCAATTACAAATTTATGGATTTAAAATTAAGATCAGGTAGGACCAGTTAGATGAGATGCTCAGTAGCTTCCACATATTAGCATTCTGGACCTGATTCAAATGCACTGACACCCACTCTAGGTTTTCACTCATGTCTCTGTTCACATTAAGTCAATAATATAAGTGTTATAGCATGTGTAGCAAATATTTACAAGGGAGGGAATGACAGCAAGAGATTCATTCCTTAAAACATAAATAATTAAAAATAAAGAAGATACAGAAGGAAGAATTATCCATGTCCCTGTTGTCTGAGTATCCTAAGGAAAGAAAAGAGCAGTGATGAAGTCAATAAACATTAAATTTTAAGATAACAAATAACTTTGTAGGTCAAGTTGTAATGAATTACTGAACTTAGAGAATAATAAATTTTCTTTGGAGGATCATGGCATCTCAACATGATGATGATGAAAAGGATATTTACAATGGTAGCTCACTCTTTTCTAAACACTTTTTTGCAGTTCTACTCCCTGCCTACCTGCTACTTCCTAGGTTACACCCTAGCTGGGTTCTTATATCACCCTTCTCATTCATTGCTAATTGCTGCTATAAAGGTAGCTTTATCAACCTCACTGAAATTATGATGTTGACCATAAAACAAGAATCCTCATGTCAAAGAAGTATAACCAACAACTATGCGAAGGATTCAATAATTATTAAGCTTGTGGACAATAAAGTCAAGTTATATTACTTCCTCATTTTATTTAAAAAATAGTTTTGGCAGTGCTAAGACTGTAAAACCAGGGCCTCCTGCATGCTAGGCACACATTCTAACACATTCTACACCTACAGCTCTAGATTACCTTCTCTCCAGTGAATGCTCTTCCAACTATATTGTGCTCCAAATTCCTCTTCATAATTGCTAGTAAATAATTATGTTTTAAAAAGGAAAAAATATGCAGAAGCACTGCAATATTAATTCCATGTGGTATTTGCTGAAGATTACTCTTTTACTCTCTGTCATAATAAACTTTAGATTCAGATGGAATTACATTTGGTATGTTATATATACAGTACATAAATATATAATGCATACTATATACCTATATCTATAAATGCTAAATATGGCTCTAATAATATGTAACAAATTGTATAATTATGTGTTATATATAATTATATTATTTGTGCACACAAATATATAATTGCACATAAATGTTCTCTGTTGAAGCTTAAAGAAAACTTTTACCTAATCTTATAGAACTTAAAAATCCTAATAAATATAAATTATTATCAGGAGCCAAAAGTAGCACAATGTATAAAGTAGTTAAAACAGATTAAACTATAGTTGAAATTATCTTTATATTATATTCATTATTTTATTTTACTTTATTAACTGATGAAATATGCTATTATGAAAGTATGTAAAAACAAGAAATCAGGCCTGGTGGGGTGATACACACCTGTAATCCCAGTGGCTCAAGTGGATGAAGCAAGAATATGGAGAGTTCAAAGTCAGCCTCAGCAATGGTGAGGCACTAAGCAACTCAGTGAGACCCTGTCTCTAAATAAAATATAAAAATGGGCAGGGGATATGGATCAGTGATTGAGTGTCCCTGGGTTCAATCCCCAGTAACTAACCCTCCAAAAAAAACTTGAAGTCAGGTTTATAATTATATTAGTTTGATACTTGCTTCCATTATTCCTGTGAAAAAGCACACTTATTTTTCTCCTTTCATAGATGCTCATTTTTCCTGAGGCCACTATTCAAGAAATGAGTTTTGTAAAAACTTACAGACACATTAATGTATGTATACACTGGATCTGCAAATATTTCTACATTTGTCCATCAAAGCAGTGATTCTGGTTGCTCTATCTCTATCAATGTCAGTAAAGATGTCGTCAATATTCTATCCTGAAAATATTTGTTGCCAGTGTATTTCTGCTTATTCCTCAAATCTCATTTAAAACTGAATGCTTATATAAATTCAGCTTAGTATTAGGACTTCCTTCATGCCATCTCTACTATGAGAGTGAGGATGATGACTACTGGTGAGTGCTCTTGTTGTGACATCAAATCCTTGTTAACTCTATCATTTAGCAACTTTGTGATATACTGAGATACATGAATATGGGATTCATATATTGAAAGGCTTACCAAACATGTAGTTGGCCCTCCAAATCCATGAGTTCTGTGGGCTGAACATATTTGAAAATAAAAAATTCCGGAAGGTTTCAAAGGTAAAACTTAAATTGGCCATCTGCAAGTACTACCCTGGATCCACATAAATGAAGTCGAGTGTGGAAATATCCTGTAGTTACCTCCCATAATTTCTAATGACCAAGGTGCATCCATACTGGATATGTGAAACTTTTTATCTTATCATTATCCATTTCCCAAAAAATAGTATCACAACTATTTCCATAGCATTTACAGTGTAATAGCCAATCTAGAAATGATCTGAAAAAGTGGGAGAAGGTGCATAGATTATATGCAAATACTATGCTGTTTTATATAAGTGACTGGTGCACTACAAGTTAGTGTACAGTAGAGGTCTGGAAATCAGTTCCTCACACATACCAAGGGACAACTAACTAAATCTTTGGAAGAGCGTGTTAACAAAATTTTCATATTTTCTTCATGATATATTTCAGAAAATACATACCAGATATTTAAAATCCATTTTAAAACTGCAGATTACTGGAGAGAGAATCTAGAGACTTGAGTTCTAATTCTATTTTTGCCATCAACTAGTTGTAGTAGTTTGAACAACTAACCTCCAAGTCTTCAGTATGAAATAAAATAGGTTAGATGGATCAGTGGTTCTCCATCTGTGTTTTGGGTCATATGGGGAAGCAGATAAAGGTGTCCTCAGGGGCTGGTAGGTGGGGCAGTAGCTAAGCTGACCAGGTCAGGTTCTAAGCTCCCTTCCCCATTTCAGTCAGAGCATCTCTGCATTATGTTGTTTTACTTATTTGCAGCTATGCATTACACTACTTTATTTATTTTTGTACCCTAGGAAAAGGTGTTTGTGTTAAGATTTTTTTTTCTTAAAATTAACAAACAAAGCCAATCTCAAAAAAACAAAGTCCAAATGTTTTCCCTGATAAGTGGATGATGATACATAACAGGAATGAGGGGATGAGGGATGAGAGAAGAATAGAGGAACTTTAGATTATGTAGAGAGAAATGAGAGGGAGAGGTGAAAGATGGTGGAATGAGAGAGAAATCATTACCCTATGTACATATATGATTACACAAAAGGTATGAATCTACATCAATCATGTGCAACTATAGAAACAAAATGATGTACCCCATTTGTGTACAATGAATCAAAATGCAGTCTGAAAAAATGAAAAATAAATAAATAAAAATTAACAAACAAAATTTAAACCACCAGACCAAATGATAAAATGTTTAAGACACCTTTGAACAATAAAGGATATAAAATTATAAAATGAAGGATATAAATCTACTAATGTGTTAATTAACAGAACATGAGAAAATAACCTATGGGTTAGCTTTCTGTGAATTGAAGTATTTTGGAAATGCCTGTTGGGGAAAAAATATGGCTTTTATTCCATGGTGTGCTTGCATTATCATTGTCACTTGGCTTTCAGACTAAAACAGTAATGGTCCCAAGCATCAAGCATTTAGACCATCTATGGCAAATTGAACTCACATTTTGCCATCTTTATGCTTTGACGATCTCTCAGAAGATCATATTTTCTCTATTCTTAAGTATTTTATGTGTCCTGGGCATAAAGCTTAGGGCAATAGACTTAATCAATTGTCAAATTCAGTTAATATGAAAAATAGTATTCGAGATATATAAAAATGTTTGGATAGCACACATCAATGGCAGATGCATTATTTTCAGTTTTATCTGAGATTCTTAGTATAAGACCCTTTATTCTAGATTTGAAATCTTTCCTTTTTTAAAACCACTGTCAAAGGCAAAGAACCCCTTTAAAAAGAATTGTAAGAAAAGGTTACTAATCAAAACTACACGTCTAAAATAGCAAGGAGACAGATGGAGTTTTTGAAAAATAAAGTATGAATTTTATTAGTAGATAAACTAGAACATAGTAAATAAAACTAGTGAAATTTGCACTTCATGCTAGTTTCCTCATTGAGAATATTAGGCACTAAATATTTTGGTCTTTTATTACTAATGAAAATATAATCACATGAAAACAATGACTGTTTCTTACTGATTTGTATTTACTTTAAAAGTATCTTGATTTATACTACAAAATATCCACATAAACTATTTTGATCTTTGTACTTTTCATGTTTATATTACATTTTAAAAGTTAAAGAAATTGTATTTTTCTACAACAGTTTTGCCTCCTAAGTATTACTCTCTGTAACATGCATTTTCACTGCTTTATTCAAAATATGCTCAATCAAACTCAGCATTTACAGCTTTATACAGAAATTATTTTTGAATATTCCATTAACTTTCTGTCAGCATAATACTTATTATTTCACTTTAGATTTAAAGCACCAAGATAAATCATTTTTTTCGGTTGAGTGAAATCATCTTAACATAGTTTTTTTATTTGCCTTTACAAAAGATTACTATATTTATATTTAACTCTGTGTAGCATTATTCAGCATTGGAAATCTTTGTGTCTGTGACCAAGTCAATTAAGTCTTTATAGATTAAAATAAATACTTACAAAAACTTTTAAAGAAAACAGACAATAAGTCAATAGAGCCTTTTATTCTTACAGGATTGAATTCACTATGTATTTTAATCCAAATTTTTCTTTTATTAAAGAAAAAGTAAATCTCCATCCTGCCTAGAATAATACAAATGATGAATCATAAAAATCACAATTAGAAAATTTATTCATTTTTTAAGAACTTATCTAGGAATGTGGCTGTGGCTCAGTAGCAAAGTGCTTGCCTAGCATGTGTGAGGCACTGGGTTCTATCCTTAGCACCACATTAAAAAACAAGCAAATAAAATGAAGGCATATTGTCTATATACAACTACAAAAAACATTTAAAACAATAGAACTTACCTAAATTTTTAAGAATATAATAGTAAGCTTAAAAACATGCATTTTAGTAAACTGACTCTTCTCCGCAGAGGAAACAATCAATAACATGAAGAGAGAGCCTACAGAATAGGAAAAACTGTTTACCACATGCACTTCACATAGAGCACTCATCTCCAGAATATATAAAGAACTCAAAAACTTTAACACCAAAAAAACAAATAACCCAATCAAAATGTGGGCTAAGGAACTGAACAAACACTTCACAGAAGAAGATATACAATTGATCAACAAACATATGAAAAATGTTCATCATTTCTAGCAATTAGAGAAATGCAAATCAAAACTACTCCAAGATTTTATCTCACTCCAGTCAGAATGGCAATTATCAAGAATACAAGTAACAATAAGTGTTGACAAAGATGTGGGGGAAAAGGTACACTCAAACATTGCTGGTGGGACTGCAAATTGGTACAACCACTCCGGAAAACTTTATGGAGATTCCTTGGAATAGAACCCACATTTGACCCAGTTTTCCCACTCCCCAGTTTATACCCAAAGGACTTAAAATCATCATACTATAATGATACACAGTAACACAGCCACATCACTGTTTAGCTCAATTCACAATAGCTAAACTACGGAACCAGTCTAGATGCCCTGCAACAATTGAATGGATAAACTGTGATACATACACATACACAGGAGAATATTACTCAGCCTTAAAGAAGAATAAGATCATGGCATTTGCAGGTAAATGATGGAACTGGAGAATATCATGCTAATGCCAATCCCCAAAAACCAAAGTCCAAATGTTTTCTCTGTGGATGCTGATCCATAATGGAAGCAGGGATTAGGGAAGAAAGGAGGAATTTTGGATTGGGTAGAGGTGAGTGAGCAGAGGGGAGGAGATGGGAGTTGGGAAGGTTGGTGGTATGAGGTGGACATTATTACCCTATGTACATGTATGATTGCATGAATGGTGTGACTTTGCATCATGTACAGCCAGAGGAATGAGAGGTTATGCTAATTTGAGTACAGTGAGTTGCAATGCATTCTGCTGTCATGTAAATAAAAAATTAATAAAAAAGACTAATCAAATATCATGAACCTAATACAATAATTTTGAAATGATACATCTAATTTTTAATTAATTGAGATTTTAAATCTTCATTTACAGAACTGGTTTGTTTGTATGGAAAACTTTTTAAAGAAATTTAAAAAATATTTTTAGTAGTGTAATGAGATTACTAAATATTTAGAAATAATAACCAAAATATTCTCAATGATTATATTATTACTAATTAATATCATTATAAATATTTCAAGCAACAGCATTCATTCTTTTAGACTGATACTGATAGTGAACCAAAAAGAAAATGAATATTAAAATTGATACCTCATGAATCAGAAGAGAGACATAAACAATAAACTAAGTAAGATGATTTTTAAAGAATAAAAAGTTCTAAGCAGAGAACAGGTTAATGTGCACATAAATAAAAATTATAAAAGATAAAACAGTAATTACAGGAATGTACACCTGAGGAAAAGATCAAGGTTTTGTTTTGACCTTTATGGATAGATAAAACTGGGGAGTCCTGGAAGGAGTTGGTGGCAATATGCTAAGAGAGACCAGGTGGAAGAAAGTCAGGGAAGCAAAAATCACAGAGACTGAGACATAGTAATTTGGAATACTGAGGTTAAAAATGGACTATCTTTCTAGAAGTCAGATGGCACTCTAAGCTCTGTACTTAGTGCTCTAATCCTCACACTTTGATTAGACATGTACATTTAGTCTGCAGTTCTTGAGACTTACTACATGCTTTGTATTATATAATTAATAATTCATGGAACCTGAATTTAAGTCTAGACTGTCACCAAGTTCCAGCAATGTTACACAGTACTAATATCTTAGGTTTTGCTTTTCTAAAAATCTGTTTATACTTCATCCGTAATTAAAGAATATTATGGGGAGAGACTTCTAGGATTTCAGTTATTTTCTATCACTACTTTTAACACTTGTAACCTGAGTTCTCACTTGCACCATTCAAAAATTATTTGTAAGTTTTCATGTCCCTTTGAAGATGTCTTTCTTTCTTGGTTGCATTGTGATTTTTTTTTCCCCATCATTTCAGTAGTTTTAAGCAAATTAAGTTCTCTTTGTATACATCTAACATTGGATTGGAGAACTTTCTAATCTGTGGTTACCCTCTTTTAGTCACCTTTGAAATATTCTTAGGCAATGATTTTCCTTTTTCTTGACTGTTCTTCATGAAATTTAAAAAATATATTGGTTCATAATAATTATACAGAAAAGTGTGTATCACTGAGGCATATGTGTACATGCACAAAACATAATTTGATTGTTTTATCAAGTTTCTATTCTTTTTTTAATACTTCAAATGAACTTATGTTAACTCTTAATTGTCTTTTTATTTTAATTTCTTTTCTAACTTATTTTTCCTTTTTATTTATACACATCAACCTGGATATTTATTTTTAAACATCTAACTAATTCTATCCTAATGTTTCTGTTCTTAAAATCATAGATTACCTAGTGCGGTGGCACAGGCCTATAATCCCAGTCACTATGGTGGCTGACACAGGAAGAATGCAAGTTTGAGCCCCTCAGCAACTTAATGAGACCCTACCTCAAAATAAAAAATTAAATTAAAAAGACTGAGGATGTAGCTGAGTGGTAAAGCACCTCTAGGTTCAATCCCTAATACCAAAAATAATAACAGCAACAACAACAATAATAATAATAAAGTCATACAATTTCAAGTTGTTATAATTTCCAAATTCCAAATTTTTCTTTGACCCTTATAGTTTCCATGTTTCCAGTGAAATTTTTTTGTCTTCTATATTTTTGTGCTTACTAACTATATTTATTTAAAAGTCTGTGTCTAATAACCTCAAAATGTGGGTAGACTGTTTCTACTGTCTCTTTATCTCTTGATTGTTGAGCACTAGTATTCCTTTTTATTTTTTAACACCAGACATTTTGTTTCAAATGCCGAAAAACTTATCTTCTGTTAGCACCCTCCAAAGAAGATTTATTTTCCTGGCAAGCACATAGATTATGAATAGATAAACACATTTTTAGTTAAGTGAGGTTTGGCATAATCTGATCTGAGATTTTTATTTGTTTGTCTTTACTTCTAATCTGTGACTGTGCCAGTCTCAGCCAACAGCCAATGTGTTTAACAGGACAATTCCATGTTTGTTGTAAGCCCTAAACACAGATGTCTGTCACCACCGGATTTCGAAGTTTTGCTTTTGTGGAGTTTCACACTATAAATGCAAGGTTAGGAGGGAACTAGTGTCTTTTAATGATAAATAAATATTGCTTGTTAACCTTTGTGCTCACTTCCCTACTCTTCTTGTCATGCATCTATATTTCTGATCAAGTTGAATGCTAGTATTTTCTTCTCATTCAAAGAAATTACTGTAAACTACTTCTTTCTGTGTAGATTCCATGGTCAGGATTCCAGTTGGCAAATATCCTGGTATCAGTAGAAGAGTTTAGTGTACTCTCACCTTAATTTGTAACCCTTCTTTCTAAAATTTAGAAGATATGGTCTGCCTTTGTCATTTTAAGAATTTAATAATTTCAAGAAGGAGGAAAGTGGCAGACTATAGACATCCACAGAATACCTATGGCTTCTGGTGTTTTAATACCACGGATAGACTTCCACAGCATAATAATGTTTGGGGGGCCTTGAGAAAGGTCAGCAGGTCTGCAAAGCAGAAGAATGAAGAATACACATCATTTCAAAATTGACATTCTAAGCATTTTGAGGAGGAACAAGAAAGGCTGGGACTGGGTATGAAAGTGAAAAAAGCATGCTGACCCACACATCACACCCAACCCAGACCCTGTAGGCTAGCCACCTCCTCAGTACTCAGAGGTGTTTAGAGGATTCACCCCTGTGACTTGGACACTAGCTACACATATTCCCCAATAGAGAGACTGAAGCTCTCCTCTGAAGATGAGGCTCAACTAAGCCTGGATCAGGCTGCAGGCTCCATGGGTGAGATGCATGACTGGTGTCTCATAAAGTAACCATGCCACTTCCTCTAGGTACACAGAAACAAATACTGAAGGTCAATTTAACTCTGCAGCAGATAATGTTCCCTCAGCAATCCATGGTGGGCAAGGGAGGCATAACCCAGCATACAGTCACCTAACATGATTGGCCTGTTTGAGTTGGAAATGAGAAGAGAAGGGACAAACTGAAATTTAATTGTGTCCCAGAAACTTCCCAAAGCAGGTGGATTCTAAAATTGAAGTCCTGGAAGGAAGTCTCTGCTTTAATTATATCAACAAGGAAAATATTAATCTTTTGCTTATTTGTTTGGTATTCCTTTCTTTCCATACATTTTTTTTGTTGTTCTCTTGACTCTCATTAGTTGTTTTTACATATTTTAATAAAATTTTATGTATTTTTCAATTAATTGGATTTTTCTTGCTATCTTTTTTCTTTCCTCATTTGTATTTTATTCCCTTCCCTTCTCTCTTTTTCTCCCTCATTTCTTCTGTCTCTCTTCCCTACTCCAAATTTTTCCTTTCTTTGTATTTTAGTACAAGTATACCAATAGTAATGCCTAGTTTTTCAGTCAACTCTGTATTACTCCCTCTTTTTTCTCTTTGGTTAGAAGACATATAAAGATCATATTTAATACATCTTATGTATGATACATGATTTTCTCTTAAATTACTACTGGAAATTGTGATTATACTTTCCTTTCAAAACAGAAATCATGGTTGAATTGAGAACTAGATCATATTGAATGGGTACTTTGATGAAGTATACTCCCAGACCAGGGAAAATCAAAAGAGAGAACTGCTCATTACAAGACCCTCACAATAAAATGGAAGAAAAATCCATCCAAACAGATCCACAAATCCAATATAAAATCACAGGAAACATGAGAAAAAAAGGGAACATGTCTCCAAAGTTCATAACACCCTCATAATTGACCACATAGGTACTGAAATGAATGAAATTCTAAAGAATGAATATTAAAATATCCAATGAATTATAAGAACGTAGAAATAAACAACTGAATGAATTAAGGAAGATAACACAGGATATGAATGGGAAATTTGGTAAATAGATTTTCTGGAAAAGAACCAATCTGAAATCTTATAAATGAAAAATTCATAAGTCAAGCAAAAAAATTGAGTTAAAAATATTACCAATAGACTAGATCAAGTAGAAGACAGAATTTCAGGACTTAAATACAAGCTAGATGAACTAGATTTTTCAGTGAGCAACAAAGAAAAGGAAAAAAAAGTAACTATGGACAGAATATATAAGAACCCTGGGACAACATGAAGAGGTTTTGTTTAAGATTCATAGAACTTGAGAAAGTAGTAGATATATAAACTAATGATATTGTTAATCTATTTAATTCAATAATTGCAGAAAATTTCCCCAGACCTTGGAGGGATTATAACTGTCAATAAACAAGAAGATAAAGTATCTCTCCATGACATGTTATAATTAAAATGCTAAAAATTGGGAACAATAAAGAATTTTAAGAGCTGCAGAGGGAAATGAAAGACACAACAAAAGGCGAACCCATCAAAATAGCAACAGGTTTCATAGTTAAAACTCTGAAGGCCAGGAAGGCTTGGAAAATGTACTTCCAGCCCTGAAAAAAAAGAAAAAAAATTCTACCTATCTTAGTATATTCAGTACAGCTATTCATCAGAATCAAAGGAGTAATAAATATCAAGGTAAAAAAGGCATTTACTTTGGAAGGTATTATTACCTAAACAAGCATTTCAGAAGATATTGAAAAGTAATTGTATGCACAGAAAAAGAAGATAAGAAACCAAGAGTGCATGGGAAAGAAAAAATCTTATTAGAAGATTAAATAAGTAAATGTAAATTAGTAAAGAATCAAACACTAGAAATGAAACAAAATGACAGGAATATGTGCCAGTCTATAATAACAGTGACTACACATTACTTAATTCTTTAATTAAAAGACATACATTGGATTTAAAAACAAGACACAGTTGTGTGTTGTTTTTAAATCCAATTTAAAACAAAGAGTAGCTACGTTTACAGCCAACAAAGCAGACTTCAAGCCAAAATTAGGTAAAAGAGAGAAAGATAGCTACTTATTGCTAAAGGGAACAATTCATCAAAATGTTATAATAATTATTTTTGTCATGAATTTTAGTGCACCCCATAAACACTACTTGAAAGAGGGGACAGATAGACCCCCAATACAATACTAATAGGTGACTTTGATACACTGTTCTATCAGGTTAGTCAGTGAAAAAAAAAAATCAACAAACATAATAGAGTTAGACTATACTTTATATGAAATGTACTCAACAGACATCTGCAGCATAATTCATCCAACAGCAGTTAATCACACTTTCTTTTCAGTTACTCATGGAACTTGCTCCAAAATAAATTATATATGAGACCACAAAGCAAGCCTTAGCAAATGCAAAAAAAAAAAAAGGAAATAAAGAGAAAAATAAATAATTTATTGAATCTTATTAGATCATAATGAAATAAAACAAGAAAGAGTAATGAAACCAACAAATTTTACGAACAAGTGGAAATTAAACAATATACTTTTGAATGATGAATGGGTTATCAGAGAAATAGGAGAGAATTTTTTAAAAATTCTTGGGATCAAACACAACATTATCTCAATCTATGGGTTATGGTGAAGGTAGGTCTAAAAGATAAGTTTATACTTATGAGTACCTATACACAAAATATTATGAGGATATTAAATAAATAACCTAATTATGCATCTCAGGGTATTAGAAAAATAAGAAAAAAATCGCAAAACCTATAGGAGAGAAGTCAAAGCTGAAATTAATGATTTAGAGAAGATAAAATATAAAAAATGATAAATGAAACAAAGAATTTGTTCTGTGAAAAGATAAACAAGAATGCTATATTCTTAGTGAAACCTACCAAAAGCGAGAGAAGATGCATATTAATAAAATTAGAAACAATAAAATAGAGTGGATTACAACAAACATCACTGAAATCCAAAGGAATCATTAGGGATTATTTGGAAAACTGATATTTCAATAAGTTGGAAATGGAAGAAATTGATATATTTCTAGAGACAAATGGCCTTACATAAATAAACTAAGAGGATACAGAAAACCTGCAGACTAATCTCTGAAGTTGATGCAGCAATGAAATATTTCCCAGCAAAGCAAAGTCAAGGACTACAAGAATTTGTGGTTCAATTTTACAAGACTTTTAAAGAAGGAAAGATAACCATTGTCTTCAAATCATTTCATGAAATATGAAGTAATGAAGTGCTTCCAAAATCAATCTACGAAGCCAGCATCACCCTGATTTTAAAACAAATACTAGAACACATACTGGAAAAAAAAAAAAAAAAAAACCATCAGATAATACTCTTGATGACTATACCTACAAAAAAAAATTTAAGTAGTTGATAATCAAATTTGATGATATATTAAAAGAGTATATAACATAATAAGGTTGGTTTTACTAAAAGGATGAATGATTCAACATAAGAAAATCAATTTACATAATAAGCCACGTAGAAGAATCAAAAACAAAACTCACATAATTTCCTTGATAGATGAAGAAAAAGTCCTAAATGAAATACAATACCTCTTCATGATAAAAACTCTAAGGAAAGTAGGGATAGAAGAAATTTACCTCAACATAGTAAGACTACTATGTGACAAACCCAAAGTCAAAAATCATACTGAATTGAAAAAACTAAAAGAATTTCCTTTGAAATCAGGATCAAGACAAGGATGACCACTATAATCACTCCAATTCAATATAGTTCTTGAAATTTTAGCAATTAGGCAAGAGAAAGAAATAAAAGGGATACAAATGGGAAAGGAAGAAGTCAAATTTCCATTTATAGATGATATGATTCTACATAGTGGAGATCCTAAATATTCTACCAAGAGATATCTAGAGCTAAAACAAATTCAGCAAGGTAGCAGGATAGAAGGTCAACAAATAAAATTGAATCATTTTTCTATACTATACATCAATAATGAATCCACTGAGAAAGAAATCAGAAAATTAATTCCATTCACAACATCTTTAAAAATATCTAGGACCTATACAAGAAAAATTAAAGAACGTTGTTGACAGAAAGAAATAGAAGGAGACACCAGTAGATGGACCTCCCATATCCATGGATAGTCAAAATGAATACTGTCTGAATGACTGTGTTATCAAAAGTGATTGATATTCAATGTAATTCCCATTGAAGTATCAAAGGTATTCTTCACAGAACTGGAATAAAATACTAAAATTGTAACTATTCTAAAATTCATATGGAAGAACAAAAGATCTAGAATAGCCAAAGCAATCCTGTCAAATCCTGACCAACGCTGGAGGCATCAAAATACCCAATTTCAAATTATGCCATGGAGATATTGTAACAGAGAACTGAGTGGTATTGATATAAAAACATAGTCTTGGACAAATGGGATAGAATAGAAAACATACTGACAAACACACACAACTACATAATCAAACATTTGACAAAAGTGCCAAAAGCACACAATAAATAGAAGACTGCCTCTTTGGTAAATTGTGAAGAAAACCAGGATAATTGTGTATGGAATAATGAAATTAAATCCGTATTTTGCACCCTGTACAATGATTCAATCAAAGTGGATCAAAAACCTATATGTAAGACCAGAAACTTTGAAACTGCTATAAGAAAACATAAAGGAACTAATTCAACATATAGGCTCAAACAATGGCTTCCTGTATAGCACTCAGATAGCCTAGGAAATACTAGTAAGAATTGATAAATGGCATGGCATCAAATTTAAAAGCTTCTGCACAAAAAAGGAAACAGTTAAGAGTGTGAAAACAGAGCCTACAGATTGGGGAAAAATGACAACTACTCTTCTGATGGAGAATTAATGGTCAGAACGTATAAATAACTCAGAAAACATAAAAAAAATTAATTCAATAAATTGACTAATCGTCTAAATGTATTTTTCAAAAAAAATAAGTAGCCAATAATTACACACACAAAAAAAATCTTCAAAATCTTAAGCTCTTGGGAAAATGAAAATCAATCTTACATTGAGATTCCATCTCTTTAGTCAGAATGGCAACCTTGGAGAACACAAGCAACAACAAATGCTGGTGAAGATGTGGAAATAAAGAAACTCTTATATGCTACTTTTGGGAATGTAAATTGGTACAGTCACCATGGATATAATTATAAAAGTTTCTTAAAAAACTAAAAATAGAACTACCATATGATTCAGCTGTACCACTGCTCAGTATTTATGGAAAAGAATTAAAGTCAGCACACTTCACAGAGACACACATATCCATATTTATAATAGACCAATTCACAATAGATGAGTTATGGAAGCAATCTAGGTATTCATCAACAGTTGAATGAGCAAAGAATAGGTTACACACACACACACACACACACACACACACACACACAATGAAGTTTTATTCAGCCATAGAAATTATGAATAATAAAATTAAAAAGTTATTTCATTTGCATGAAAATGAAAAGAACTGGAAAACATCGCGTTAAATGAAATAAGCCAGATGCAAAAAGACAAGCAGAATACATTTCCTCTTGTATGTAGAATGTAGAATAATTGTTATGAAAGTAGGAGAGGGGAACCATCACAATAGAGAAAAGGGACTAGAGGGCATCGGTAGTGAAGGTTAAGGAGAGATTTTGAGGAGTGAAATCAATCAAATTATGTTATATGCATGTACATCTATGCCATTATTCTATATAATTAATATGTATCAATGATTTTTTTAAATAAAATAATACAAAACTATTTGGTTGTTTTTGGTAAACTGATATCTGGTTCAGTTTTCCTACATGATCATTTGGCAGATAATGTTTATTAATATATAGATATTCTCATTAAATTCTCATGTGCTAAGAGAGTTTTCATAAATGTGTATTGAATGTTATGAAATTTTTTCTGCATTTGCAATAAACAAATTATTCTTTTCTTCATACTTTTTTGTGTTGATACATACTTATATTTCTACAAAATTCCTACCAATTCATTAAATATTCTAAGTTTCTTGGATATAATCAAATGAATATGTATTTTTTAAAAAATTTTGCTTTCTTAATCATGAGTGAAATTGGTTGTCTGCATTTCTTTTTATATGCTTGACAGATTTTACAGTTCCCTTGTTTTTCTGTTTTTTGCACTTGTATGGCATAAGATTTGAAAATACTTTTCTTTGAGTTTGGTGAGTCAACCACCAATCTTCCTATTTTGGTGTATTATGAAATATTGCATGGTTTAGCATGTTTTTGTATTTCTTCTTGAATTAATTTTACCAATTGATTTTTTCTCATATTTGTGTATTTTATCTCTCTTTTTTATTTTTCTTAAAGAATTTAAAGTTAATAGATGTGGTGGGCAAAATTATAAGGTGATCCCCAGGACTCAGGCCTCCTTACTCATGCCCTGTAAAATATCCCTTGAGTGTGGGTGAAACCTGTGAATATGATATTACTCCTATGAATATGTTAAACTATATGGAAAAGGTATTTTGTAAGTGTAATTAAGTCCTCCAATCAGTTGCCCTTGATTTAGTCAAACAGGAGAATATCCTATGTTGTGCTGACCTACTTTGATGGAACTTTGAAGGGGCAAACAGCAGCAGAGGCTTTCCTGCTGACCCTGAAGGAGCACTATCATGCTATGAAGGGAGGAGCCAAAGGCCTGAGCACAGCTTCTGAATGCTGAGAGACATCCTTGTTTGATACCCACCAAGAAAAATAGACACTTATGTCCTGCAGGAAGAATGAAACAAATGCTGCTGCTACTACTTGAACTTGAACAACTCCAAATCCTAAATGAGATCACAACCCCAGTCATTACCTTGATTTCAGCCTGCTAGAACCTAAACAGAAGATGCACACTGAAACAAGGAAATTGTAAAATGATACATTGACATTATTTCATGCCACTAAATATCAGCCTATTAAGTAGATGCTATTAGCACTTTGTATATCAAGTTTTCCTAGGATTAGAGAATTGTTACTTTTTTATACAGCAATAGAAAACTAATAACAATAGGTAATAAGCAGCAAAAAGATGTTTTTCACACTTGAACACCTTCCAACTTCAAAATTAATATTTATAATTGTGCTACCCTTCTTACTTTGTGTTATTTGTTCCTGATAACAGATAGTTACCATATTTTTTTGTTGATCTGAAAAACTAAATTGCAATAGAGTTCATTGAATTGCTACCATTAAGTTGAGGGCTTGTCTCTTTTGTCTTACTAAGCTATTGAATTCACTATATTACACCCAGGTCATCTTTTATTGTCTTTGTCTTTTTTGTCTCCTTCTTACCTGAATATTTTCAAGTTGGAAAAAGTGCTTTGTCTGCATTTTTTAGTAAGCATAATGTCTGCTCTGTAACAGGAGATAAAAATGATGAAGATCCAATTTTCCAAATTGTGCAAAACTTATACTTTTTGATAAATATGTTTTAAATACATTTCCCTCCTCTGCCAAACGTGGCTCAAAACTATTATCAATATTTTGTAATTTCACAATTTGGTTAAAAATAGTATTTTACCTTTATTCATTACTCGATATTACTGGAATTAACTTTTTAAAGTTGCATGAAAACTACTTTTAGAAATAATGTCAAAATTTAAAATACACTTCTAAAACAAGTAGTGTACTCATAAATAGACACACTTGAACTCTGGTTATTTCTATTTTATACTCTCCTTATCACATATTTAATGTTTAAAATTTCTAAAACTATATTTTCTTTATTCCTTCATGTTACCATTTTGTACAGATTCCATCATATTTTCAGATCACTACTATAATACCTAATACTTTATTGGTAGGTATACCCTCAAATTGTGATAATTTTCTATTAATTATTAAATATGAAATACCAAAATTATTAGCTTTTAAGAAATAAACATATTTAATAAGAAAGAAATACAATTGGCTTTTTTGATTCTCTATATGAATATGTTGTGCTTATATCATCAAAGAAATAATTCATATCTCTTAAAAAGTAAAATTTCAGAATATAACTAAAGAGACACAGCTTACCCCACAGATTTTATGTCAGTTCTGTGCAGTCTACTCTGCTTTGGTCTCCACTGCTGAATGGGGAAGTTTCCCCATTAACAGTCAACTTTGTACATCATGTTGTAGAAGAGTTTCCATTGCAAATAGCATGTTCATAAAATATAATTAGTGCTTTCAATATTTTTATATATGCTCATTTAGCATTTACCAACAAACAAAAAAATAAAAGGAAAAAATAAGCCAAATTCAATTCATGAAATCTGTGGTACCTTACTCAGAGAACAAGATAACAATGTACTGAGAACAATACATGAGAAATGGACTCAAAATCCCAGCAAATTTGGAGAACTATTAAGGAACACTCTAAAAGGATAATTAATAAACATTGCAGGAATGAAGCCCAATGTTGATAGTAGTGTATATCTCATTTCCCAGCTTTTCAGCTGCTTATAGAGCACTGAAAACCATTTTGCCCCATTAAGCCCAACCAGGGTGCTAACCAAAACTTATATATATGAATTTTCATAATTTAGATGCACCATACATAAAGCATGCATTTTTTTGTTCTTCAGATTAATATGATGCTTCACTATGTTTAAAACAAATATGGTGTCTATAATGATTAAAAACTTTAGAATCTATTTGAAATCTGTTTGGTACTAACTTAGACGTTACTTGTTTTATTTTTTTGTTGTTGTTGTTGTTTATTCAACCAACATAAATTAAGTTGTATGGAGTTCTGGAACTTTCCAATGACACTGGGGTGTATTAAACTAAACCTCATTCTCTAATCTCATGGAACTCACGCTCCTCATATTCTTGCTTATAACTTTATAGACTTTATTCACAAATGGAGAGACAGGGTTGATATCATCTAGCACTGCTCCATGCAACAGAAATCCAATTGTGTGATTCAGTTTTTCTATATGCCACATTAAAATAAAATAAGGAAGCAGTGAAATTAACTTAATAATATTTTTAGTTCAAATTGTTATATTCAAACAATTGTTATTTTTACAAGTAAGTAATAAAGGTTGTAAATGACATACTTGCCATTAGTTTTTTAATTATTTATTTATTTTTTAATTTTTTCAGACTGCATTTTTATTCATTGTACACAAATGGGGTACATCATTCCATTTCTATGGTTGTACATGATGTAGATTCATACCATTCATGTAATCATACATGTACATAGGGTAATGATGTCTGTCTCATTCCATCATTTTTCATACCCACCCTCATTTCCTTCTACATAATCTAAAGTTCCTCCATTCTTCTCTCACTCACCACACCCACATCCCCATTGTATATCATTCTCCACTTACCAGGGAAAACATTCGGCCTTTGGTTTTTTGGGGATTGGCTTATTTCACTTAGCATGATATTCTCTAATTCCATCTATTTATTTGCAAATGCCATAATATTACCATTGTGTATATATACCAGTTTCTTTACTCATTCATCTGTTGAAGGACATCTAGGTTGTTTCCATGATCTAGTTATTGTAAATTTATTCATAGTGAATTTTCAAAATCCAATGTACCTATTTTATTTAGAACATATCTCAGTACTAGTCATTTTCAATGCTCTCTAACCACTTAAAGTTAATGGCTACTTCAACTGAAAACTGCAGATGTAAATAACTATTAACATTGATTTTGACATTTTTCATAATGCTTTCTTTTGAATCTCTAATATAAATGCCTCAATTCTAATTTTTCACAAAGACCTGTTCTTCAAAGTATTTTTTAATGTACAAACTATTTTTCCTCTGTAATTTGAGGTGTTTTGTTTGTTTACCTAACACAAGAAAAACAAAACTTTTGAAACATGATTAAAATTGTTTTACATGATTTCTATCTTTGTGTAAAATGTTATGCAAAATTTTATAATTTCAATTGACTATCATCACTGAAATTTCTATTGTCAGTAATATTATAATATATTCAGAAGGCTTACTCTTTGTAGTTTTCTTTTAACTTGTAAGCTAGTTGCTGAGCTGCCTAAATAGTTCTTTAGTTTTATTCATATTACCAACAATCACCTTATTAATATACTACTTCCTTTTGAAATATTTAACAAGATGACAATTATATATTGTGGTCATGATGCACAAAATATTAATGTTGCATAGATTGTGTTGACATACTGCAATATTTTATTGAATTAGATATAAAGAACACTGTTCACATACATTTTAGGTGGAGTAAAAATCATTTGGAGAGAGAATAGACATTTTATTAAAATTGAAAATGACATAGTTGCCAGAGATATCACCAAAATAGTCAAGAGTGATGAATGGATCGTAAGTATAATAGCAAGAAATAACCTAACAGGTTTCATAATTTTCTTATTCTTTTAGAGCTACCAGTGTGTATGTCTGTCTGGTTGGGAAGGAACTTTTGGTGAACAAGAAACCAATGAGTGCAAAAAGAATCCTTGCAAGAACAATTCCACCTGTACTGACCTTTACAAAAGCTATCGGTGAGTAATATATTTTTCGTTTTCTTCATGAAATTACTTGGACTGCTCAATGTTCTTGGGATGCATTCAGGTATTATTTTCACTTTTCCATTTAATTAAAATAACCATCCAAAGATGAAGAGTCATTGCTTGACAAGATAGTGTCACATTCGTTTGAAATTTGCAAATACCAAAGTCCAGATGTCAAATCAGCGAAGGAATAAACAAATTTAGCTTGGAAAGGCAATTTGCAGATGTGGGCATGTACGAGATGCATTTATTTCTTCAAAGTGAGTTTTTTCATCTCAGTGCTGTTGTGGATCATTCACAAAATGAAAGGTGCTACAATATTTCAGAGAAAGAATGGGACAATTGAATTAAAATATTTAATCTGTTACCCAGATATTATTAGGAGTCTGGATTATTTAGTGAAATTAGTGCCAAATTTTACAACATAAATGATCATTGTGTTCTATATCTGAATCTTATTCAATACCATCTATTGACAGCCAAATAGATTGTATTGTTATTTAACTTGTACTTGTGATATTTACTTTCATTCGGTAATTATCACATCTCTCAAGAGGACACAATATCACAAGTATTATAATCAGAATGCTTTACTTCTAGTCACAGAGGCAGAAGAAAATAGATATAATATAAAATAATAATTGAATATAAATATATCAGATGATTATTTTCCAGGGATACATCAAAATAATCACAACATGCCCTGGAAAATAGCTCATATACTTCCTTTTGTCCTATGATTACAGTTTGGAATTCTTGATTATACTAATTATTTGAAGATTTTCAGAATTTGTCTCTCACTTTTGGTGACTAAAGTGGAATATAAGACTCAGAGTGTCAATAGTAGACAATTTACTTAATTAGAAGATGATTCTGACATAACTTATAATAGTTGGATTGAAATTTTGATAACAGTAAATAAATGAATAATTTAGGTAACAGAAACCCACAATGCTGATAGTTGATATTAATTTAAACTATACAGAAATATAAAATCCAGAGCTGTCTTTGTGATATTATCAATTACTAAAAATGATATATCACCACAAATTGATAATAGCCTGTGTCTATTTGTATTGGGAAAAATAACCAGTTTTTCATGGACTCCAAAAAATGTCATATTTATCTATTTTTGTTTTTCTTAAATAATTTTATGAATTATAATTTCTAATATAGTCTCTAAATATTTCAATATACCCTTCATTGAGATGCTTATATATACTTTTTAGCCTTTAGTTCTTTAATTCCTAAAGATGGTGTATGTGTGCATTGGTGATGTAGACAGTCACCAAACACCTGCAGGAACAGATCTGTGTATGGGGAAGTTGGGTATGTAACTCACTGCAATGGGGGAAAAGGGACACCCTCTAGATCCATGGCAATCTTAGCCAAAGGTGCTAGAAAGGATTGTTAAGTTTGAGCCTATTGTATACTTTGAGGGAAGGGTTCAAGAACATGCAGCTTCATTTTCCATAAGAGTTTGTTAAAAATTGGGCAAAATTCTGTAACTGAGTTCATAAATCTTACCTGGAAGGATGGAAGACAAGAGAGGGTTGAAAGCCCAGTTTTCTTACAGAGGGACGACTTGCTCATACTGGCCATAACAAAGGAATGTCCACTTGTATTTTTACATGTGACTCATGCTTATAGTGTAATCACTATGCAGATATGATTAAGATCTAGTCTACTTTCTGTTCTGATTCTTTGGGGTCATAGAGTGGTCTTGGTGATATTTTGTGATACTGTCTGATGAAATGTTCAACAGGAGAAAACCAAGATACAGTTGTGAACCTAGTTTAAATTAGCTGAGCAGCTCCTTGATATCCTGGGTATCAGGAGGTGTTTTCACTCCCCAAAATAATACAGTCTCAAAATATATGTGAGATTATCTATTTATTTATATCTATCTATCTATCTATCTATCTATCTATCTATCTATCTATCATTTGAACCACACAGAGAATAGGGCTGCCAATCTTTGCATAATTGAAAATTAGCCTGTAACATTTTGAGTCCCGCAAAACTTAACTAAGAGACTTCTGTAGAATAGAAGTCCCATCAGTAAAAAGAGATAACACAGATATTGTATGTCATATGTATCATACTGCAAAAAAATACCCAAAAATGGTGAAAGATCACTTTTTAACTGTGATATTCAATTTACTGGAGAAACAAACTACTCGTACTAAGACGATTAATATCACACAGTGTTTTAAGTGGAAATTTCCAACACTGGAGCTCACAAACTAGCAACAAGAAGTAAGGAAGAAATTATTACAGTAGTAAAATATTCACAAGTTAATTTTATGCACTACAATTTAATGTTGCATCCTTTTGTTTTTATTTCTCTACTGTGAATGGTACCATGAAGTGCTGTATGTGCTTAAAATTTGATAAACTTTAACTTTTTATGATAAATTTGTGTATGTGGATGGGAGTATATTATAAAATAGACTCTTATATACACATCTTTTCCAGTCTATATGGTTTATCTGCAAGGTTTTTCAAATTGTGCAATTCTCATAAAAAGTATGCACATATAAGTGGACCCCACACAATTCAAACTAGAGTAATATGTGAGTGTGTGTATGTATGGAAAATCCAACACTTGTCTTTGTCCACCGATTTGTTCAAAACATATTTTTCTAATAACATGTATCAAACAAACTGAGAAAACTCAAATATTCATTTATTATCTAATGTGGCAGTGATTTTATTTAAATAAAAATATTGCATTTGATACAGGGTCTTAGGAATTGTAAAGAAAACAAGCAACAAAATAGGGCTTAATTAAAATATGCTTTATTTTAATATTCATGAGGCATAATTAGTCTTTCTAGATTACTCTGACACCACTAATTGTGAGCTCCTAATGACTTAAATTTATAAATGTGTCAGAAGACTTTGTCACTTAAATTAGCACAAAGTGTCTTAGATGTTTTATCATTCTTGAGATTTTTGATAGATTGCTGGTTTATTTCTGAGATATTAACTGTTGCATTTGATGGCATAAAAAAGAAGTCTACACTGAAGTAGTATTTCTGATTGTGCTTATACTTTATGATTTCAAAGATCATGTATTAGTATTAATGTTATACTCACAATAGTTTTATTAGGTTCCAGGGTGAGAACAGCAGTCACTAAATATGCTATCAATTTATATATTATATATGTTATATATGACATCTCACTATTTATGAATTCCCTTACCAAGTTATATTTTCATAACTTTGAGAACTAATTTGCATATAATACAATTTACCCTTTAAAGGTATACAGTTCAATAGATTTTAGCATACTCATACAGCATTTCAACTATTATCCCTAATTTTAGAATATTTTCACTCCAAAAGAAACCCAGGCCCCTTTGCAGTAGCTCTCCATGCTCCCAGGGACTTGTAACCTCTGATATACTTTCTGCCTCTGTGGATTTGACTATAACTGACATTTCATATTAATGGAATCATAAAATATATCATTGTAGTGACTGGTATATTTTATTTAGCATAATACCTTCAATTTTTATGTTGTACCAAGGGTTTATAATTCATTCTTTATTAATGGCCAAATATTTCATTGTATGGCAAATGCACATTATTTATTCTTCAGGTTATAGACATGTAGATTGTTCCTTGTTTTGACTTTAATGAATGTGCTATTCATTAGAGAGAACATTCATGCGCACATCTGTGTATGGACATGTGTCTTCAGTTCTTCTAAGTATACATCCAGGAGTGGAATTTGCTGGACCGCCTGACAGTGCTATGTTTAACTTTTACTGAAACATCCAAACTTTCTTCTGAAGTAAATATACTGCTTTACAGTTTTCCAGAAATACATGAGAGTTCCAAATCCTCCACATTTTGCCATTCCTTAGATGCTTTTTATTTTAATAGTTCCAGTGTCTGTGAAGGTGTAGTTTCGGGTGCATTTGCTTTGCATTTTCCTAAAAACTAATGAGGGTGATCTGTGGGGGCTTCTGCCATGTCCCATGTGGATGAGAAAAGGGTTAACTGCCAGTGGACAGTGTTTGCAATAAATCAAACAATCACCCATAAACTTATCTAATCAATAAACACACAAGAGCCAATATTCTTTTTAAATGAGAGGGAACATGATGGATTGGGCCATACCAGATCTGGCCTCTAACAACATAGAGTAGCCCAACTCTTTTATTTATAGTCACACAAGTAAAGGGGCCCAGAATGGGAGGGACTTCTTCTATGATGAACAGGATGACGCAGAGTTATGGGAGCCCATTTGCTCAGGGAAACTATCATATAACCAGGCAGGGAACCACTCCCACAGTGCCACATACTCCCCAGCAATCTGGGGCAGACCTCTGTGTCTGCCAGGTCTGACAAGTCACAGAGGTTGTGTCCTGAGGCTCAACCTTGTCTGATTCTGCTAGATAAGGATGGCTTCCCACAGTGATCATCTTAAAATGTGCTTTCTTACTATGTGAATATCTTCTTTGTAGAATTTATTTTCAGATCCTTAACTTGGAAATTAAGTTATGTATCTTTTTATTTTGAGTTGTAAGAACTTTCATATATTTACAACTACATTATCACATATTATTTGTAAATATTTTCTTTAATTCTATGAGTTGTCTTTTTCTTAATATTGTCCTTTAAGGAACAAACAGTATTAATTTTGATAAAGACAAATTGATGTTTTCTTAAGTCACTTTTCAGTGTCATAGTTACAATTGCTCCCTAATCTATGGTTATAATGATTGCTATTATTCTATTTTCTTCAAGAAATTTTATACTTTCAGCTCTTATATTTAGGAATAATCCATTTTTAATTAGTCAGTCTGTGTGAAATGTGAGGTAAGGGTTTAACATCATTGTTTTTCTGCATTCTGACATTCAGACTCTTTCTTGAGCATTTCAGCATGCAGAAAAATAATAAGATTTTTGTTGCCATGACCAAAATTCCTGACAAGAACAACTTAGAGGAAGAAAAATTTTTTAGGATTCATAATCTCAAAAGTTTAACCCATGATCAGTGACTCCATTACTCTGGGCCTTTGCTGAGGCAGAACATCAAGGTGGAAGGACATGGCAGAGCAAAGCTTCTTAGTTTGTGGGAACTATGAAGCAGAGAAAAAGGGCAAGGAGCTAGGGATAAAACATAACCTCCAGTGCTATCCCCAGTGACCAACTTCCGAAAGTCACATCCTACATTCCTACAGTTAGTACCCACTAGAATAGTCCTTTCAAATTAGTAATCCAGCAAATGGACTAATCCACTGAGTAGGTTAGAACATTTGTAATCTAGTCATTTCAACTCCAAACATTCCTGCATTGTCTCATACATGAGCTTTCAGGGTTACCTCATATCTAAACCATAGCAGAAGACTATTCCTTTCATATGCATTTGTCTCATTACCCTTACCTCAAAATCAATCAAACAAAAATTGAGGGTTTATATCTGGAATCTCCAATCTTTTCTACTGTGCTATGTTTTTTTTTTTTTTTTTTTTTTTATCCCAGCACCGTACTTTCTTATCATAGCTTTCAGTAAGTTCAAAATCAGAAGTATGTATTAAATATAATTTTTATATTTCAAAAATCTTTTATTGTGCTGGAAATTTTGATTTTTCACATGAATTTTATTATCAGCTTGTCAGTTTCTGAAAATATGATAGCTGGGATTTTGATAGAGCTTGCATTGAATATGGAGATCATTTTGGAAAGTAGTGCCATGTTTATAATAATGTCTTCAATATATATTCACAGAATGTCTTTCAATTTAGTTATGACTCATTAATATATATCATTCATATTTTATAGTTTTTAGTGTATAATAATTCATAATTTGTAGGTTTTAATATAAATTAGATGATTTTTAAATTTATCAAGAATTTGATTTTTTTTGTGATATTATGAATGGAATTATTCTTTTAGCATCCTTTTCAGAATATTCCTTGTTTATGTTGTAGAAATAGAGCTAATTTTTGTATACAGATTTGGTAACCTCAGGGAAGTGATTTATAATTTCCAACAATTTCTGGTGGATTTGCTAGGATTTTCCATATATTATAGTAGAGACTATTTTACTTCACCTTCCCAATACTGACGAATTATGTTTCATGCTTAATTATCCTAACAACTTTCCTTAAAATATTGAATAGAATAACAAGTATAAATATCCTTGTCTTGTTCCTGAGAGTAGGAAAAATATTATGCAGTCTTTCACCATTATAAGATTAGCTTACCCAGTATAAGCCAGACTCTAAAGTCAATCCAGAGGATCACCAAAAGTGGGTGGGGAGAATTTATCATGAATGCACTCTACCAGATTCTGGAAGTTCCTTCCTATTTCTTGATTGTTGATTTTTTTTTTTTTTTTTATAAAAACAACTCAAATGTTGTTAAATGTTTTTACTGCTCCTATGCATATGCACACTTTGTCCTCTGTTAACGTAGTGTATTGAATTTGGTGACTTCCCAGTTTTGAATCAACCCTTCATTTTCTGTATACGTCCTAATTAGTTATGGTGTACTATTCTTTTTACATGTTGCTAAATTCCATTAACTTAGGTTGTGAAATATCAGGAATATATTTGTAAGGAATGGAAGTCTATAGTTTTCTTTCTTTCTCTCCTTTTTCTTTGTGTGTATGTGTGAAGTCTTTAGTTTTAGTATCACAGTAATATTAGCCAGAGAAAATGTGGTTATCATTGTTTCTTCCTCTTTTAGGAGTCATAAGAGTTGCAGACGATTGGTATTGTTTTTTAAACAATTGGTAAAATTTATGGGTAAAGCCATCTAGGTTTTGGCCATATTTTGTGGGAAATTTTTCTTCTTTTGATTACTAATTCATTTGATTTGCATGTTATAAATGTATTATTTTCTAAATCAGACTCTGTAGTGCCTTTTCATTTTCACCTAAAGTACTTCCTTTAGTATTTCTTATAAGGCAGGCATGCTAGTGGAAAATTCTCATTCTTTTCAATCTGGGCATATCTTATTTTCTACTTTTGTTTAAATATTATCATTGTGGGATATAGAATTTTTGCTTGCCTTTCTCTTTTAGCACTTCAAATATGTCATCCTACTGCCTTAATAAGTTAATGGAATCCTTGTATGTGCTGCAAGGGGAAAAAAAAAAAAAAACTGAAACAGTTAAATTTAACAATTTTTTGAGCAAAAATAGGATTCTAGAACTTGACAGCATCCAAGACCACAAATGGTTCTGAATCACCTCTCCCCTTCAATGGGATGAGCTACTTTTATAACCAAAAAGACCAAAAATGACATTCAGAGATTGCCTGATTCCTAATCTGGTATTTAAATTATAGAGACATAATCTGACAGTTTGGAGCACGAGATTGGCTGAGGTATAATCTGCTGTGATCAGCTAAAACTCAGTTGCTTAGCTACAAGAGTATACACAGGCATATCTGGTACATCAAGCTAGGTTGTAGGTCACTACATAAGGAGGCCTCTTTTGCCCTACTCATCATTCAAGAGACTGTTGTAGGAAATGTATTTTAGAGGCTGATGTAGAAAAGTTTATTTCAGTTCAACATATATAATGAATCACTTTTCTCTTGTTTCCAAAAGTGTCTCTGTTTTGATCTTTTCATAGTTTGACTACCATATCATTAACATTAGATCTCATTATATTTATTCTACTTGAACTTTATGACCATCATAGATGTATAGATGAATGCTTTTCTTGAAATTTGTAAGATTTTTTTTGCCATTATTTCTTTAAATGATTTATATCTCATCTCCATTATAACTCTCATCTGTCTATGTTAATGTATATGTTGTGATGGCATCTCACAGATCTTTAAAGTTCGGCTTATTCTTTATTTTTTAAAATTTTTCTTTTCTTTCTGATCCTCAGGAACAATAACAGACTTATCTTCAGGTTGACATTTTCCTCTACCAAATTAAATCTATTATGTCCATCTACAAGGGCTTTTTATTTCGGTTTTTGTACTTTTTGACTCTGATTTCTATTTTTTATAACTGCTACCATTATTGATGTTAACTATTGGTCAAAATATCAACTCCATTCTTTCATTAATTTTTTTACATACAATTCTATTTTTGACATATTTGTTATATTAATATATTTGTCACAATAATCAAATATCCAGGTTTCCTTGTGGACAATTTGTATTGACTTTTTATTTCTATATATACTTTTCTTGTATGTCACCTAATTTTTAATAAAAACTTAAAATTATAAATTAAAAACATAATGTGGAAAATCAATAATCAGATTCTGCTCCTTCCCAATTGTTATTGCTTTTGTATCTTATTTCTACTTTTTTTCCTTCATTTTTAGTTTATTTCTGTAATATTTGATAGTCATGTGCAGATATTGAAGTCTCTGCTTGGCAAATTTAGTGGTAAGCTAAGATATATGATTTGGAAGATTTCCTTAAATTCTTTGAAGACTTTAGGGACTTGCATGTGGGTGTGTCTGTGTGTGTGTGAGTGTGTGTATATGTGTGTGTGTGTGCTGATGCAGGCCTTCAACACTGTCAGGCAGTTTAAAACTACATTTCTTGCTTACACAGAATCTCAAGTTTGGTTAGAGATTGAAGACTAGGGCTTTTTCATATCTTTCCTAGACTTGTGCACTGTCTTTCGTGCTGTGATGCCTGATAATTTCCAAGGATGTTCAGTTTCAAGGAACTGTAAATACATCTCTTTCTCTGGTTTTCATCAATAAGTATATTAGTTGGCCTCTGGTTGCCTTCAATTGAAATCATCATTGCAAGGATCTGCAGTACTAAACAAGTGCCACTGATTATTTTAACACATTTCTGAAAGATGCAGCTTTTTGAATACAATGAGTTTTGTATTAGGTCCTTTTAAATCAATTCCAGGAAATGGAGGTCTTTAGAGATCAACAAAATAGTGACATACCCTGGGAAGTGTTGGGTGAGTGCAATACCTATACTCTCTTTTCCAGTATCTATTAAGATACTGTTTTCACGGTTGCCATAATTACATTGTTGTTGACTTTCAAATTTTATTACAGAAATGAAGAGGAAAATGGACTAATATAAGGGAAAACACCCAAAAGATGATTTTACTTATGTGATTCAGTCACTTTTCTTAAATAAACACTAAGATTGTTGTAAACTTTAGTTTCATGTCCACAATATGGAAAAAGCATAGTTCAGCTATGTTTGCCAATGTTCTGAATTCTTCTATGGAAAGATATATCTTTCAGAAGTTCGTCCACTGTTACAGAAGTGATTCTACAGTTATATTTTATATTCCTCATATTGGGATGGAAAAAAGAAAGATAGGAGAAAGATTAGACAGAAAGACATTTGCAAACTTCCTCTTTTCTTCTCCAGAAAAAGTAATTAATAATAGCAATGTAGAGTTATGGAAATAAATTAGATAATTAAATTATGTGTCCACAAAGTATTTAGCTCAATTTTTCATCTCTAGTATACTCTAAACATCACACATTTTCTTATTTCTAACCTTTATCTTGTTTTCATGTATGCATATATATATGTATATATATTATATAATATATTTGAATATATATATTTGAACATAATATGCATGTATATGAATGGATACATCTAGAATGGCACCTTATAAATGATGAATCCTTTTACTCATATGAATATTAACTCATTCCATCTTACATATGTGTATGTACAGCAAATGAAGAACATTAAAAAGAGATTAACTACTTCTTTCTAATTAAGGAAGAGTTTACTTAGTTAATTTTAGAGCTCTCTGCAGTTTTTCCCCAAATTTCCACTGAGCAAAAATGTCAGGAGTGTCAGTAAAGAACAGAGTGAATATGAAAAAGTACTCTAAAAAAGACTATTATAAATTGCAAAGAAGATCCTTAAATTTCATCCCAGTTGAAGAAAATCAAATGCTGCACCCATAAAAATGCTTAAGTTGGCATATTTTAATGTATCAAATGAGAATTGCATTTCATTGATCTTATGTTTGTATTCTTTAATAAGAAAATTTCAGGAAAATAATCATTAGCTAGGATATTGAATCTCTTTAGGTGATCTATGTGTCCTAAGTTACTAAACTACTTACATGTGATCAACTCTCTAAGCAACTGGAGTTAACATAGTTTAGTGTTTACACAGTTTCAAGACATTAAAAAGCAAATTGGGCTAGGGATGTAATTTGAATGCTGAGTGCAACCTGCCTTCTGCTATTCCTGGCACGGTTTAGAATTTAACTGCCTTCTTTATTTCTGATTTTTCTTCCCCCAAAGCAGAGTCAACAGCTTTAGCTACAGATGGGACTCTGTATGGCAGTTATTGGACCCAGATGCCACACTCTGGAGCATGTTTTGCCAACAGCATCTGGCTCCTTTGCTGCCTGTGTAATTGACATTCATGTTGCTGCTTGGCCTGCTTTTTCTTATGGACATGACAAAGTAGACTTCAGATAGGGTTAATGTTTTCTGCCAGTTGACTCTAAGATGTTATTTTTTCTTTTTCTCAGTTTTTATAAAAATTTTACTAAATGCCTTATATTATGAATCACTAGGCATTTAAACTTTTCATGTTTCTTTTAAGATATATTTAAGCATTTTATGATTTTTTAATAATTATAATAACTGAAAAGGTAAAAAAATTCATAAGTAAAAACCTATACTTATTTGTAACACTATGAAAATTCTAGCATGTTAGTAGTTTTCTTTTTGCTATTTATTTTTTCTGAATTTGTACATAAAGCCCCTATGTGCCAGTATAAAACTAACATCACAATAAACTTAATTCAGGCAACAGCAATCCATGGTACAATATCTATCTTTAAAAATGAAAGATATTTTTTCTTTACAAAAAGCAGAGTTTTTGAAAATATATGTGTGGGTGTTTTTATTTATCTCCTTTAAGATAACTGCACCATATATTAAATTACATACATAAAATTATGGACATAAGGAAATTTTAAACATTTTGCAACTATAATCCTTTATTTTAGGATTTGATTTTAAATGCCTCTCTACATATGTGTGTTTAATGGTAGAATACAATCCTAGAAGTGCAATTGCCTGTTCCAAATATATCTGCATGCAAGATTTGGACAACTTTTATCAAATTATCTTTTGGACAGGTTTAATATTACATTCATGTGAGCAATGAATGAGACTGTATATCAGAAATGTGGTTTATGTAATTTTTTGGTAGAACAAATCTCTTAGGTTTTATTTATGCCCACTTAGTACATGAGTGAACCAAGGCTTAGATATTTTCAGAATTTTAGGCAAAAATCACAGAAATAGAAAGTAGCAAATATAACCATCAGAACAAGGTTTCCATGACTCCAAATCTGCAATTTTACATCAACATGAAGCAAGATCTGCTACTGCTTAAAACAGAAAATAAAAATATATGTTTTCAAAAACCAGAAGAGGTAAGAATTCTACCCTATTCTAGGAAGACAGTGTTACTCTGATACCAAAGTCAGAAAAAAAACATGACACTAAAAAAGAACTACATTTCACCATCCTTTGAACACAGATGCAAACATTTTCAATAAAATACTAGCAAATTGAATCTGATAGCACATTAAAAATAATATTCACCACTTAAGATAACAAGTACTGGCTAGGTTGGAGAGAAAAGGGAACACTTGTACACTGTTTGTAAAAATATAAATGAGTTCACTATGAAAGTTCCTCAAAAAATTAGAATTAGATCTGCTATAAAATACAGCAAGGGGAGGATCCAAGATGGCAGACTAGAAGGACGCTGCATTACTTGTCACTCCATGATTCGGAATTTATGCAGTGGAAATATTGTTTCTCTGTGAGGCAGTCATCACTGCCTACCAGTTCCCTGATCCTTATCCCCCATTTGTCCACTGTGATCACCTGCAGTCTGCAAGCCTATCGCCCACCTTTTGAGCACAGATCACTTGCTAACTGCCAACTATCATCCACCATTTGACCATGTGCCCACCTTTTATTTACCCATTGCCCAATGTTAGCCAGCAGACCAGCCACAGACCACCAGTGGATCACCCACTGCCCACTGCTGCCTGAAGTCCATTGTCACAGTACCCGTAGGTTTGGTTACACGGGGCCACTGACATCTTGGGACACTGGCCAGGGTCTGCAGGTTTGCCACCCTAAGTGTCACCATCTCAGGGAGCAGCTGCCTCAGTCTGGGGACACTGGTCAGGGCTGGAGGTATACTGGAGTACCTGCATGTGCATGTCTGCTTCCACTTGAGGTCTTTCGGCTGGGTGTGCTAGTGGCCACCATCTGGCTGCCTCTTTTTAGGGTGACTCCCTTGTATGAGCACATCCCTGGTGGTCTCTCTGCAAGTTGAAAGGTCTTGAGATCTTGGGACTGCAGCAAGGCCGAACTTGGGGAAGCTGAAGCCCAGGCCCATCAAATGACATCTGTGTTTGCATTGACCAGACTGGGTCTGGAAAACCTGTGGAAAGCTGGAGACTAGGGGCAGTTCCCCAGGGGAAGCACAGGTTGGAGAAAGCGGAGAAAACTGGACTCTCTCCAGCTCAGTGAATCCTGAAGTGCACAGAAATGGAAGGAACCAGCTACAATGGGCGGGAAGACTGGAAAAGCATGTGAGGGCATTTTGCTATCAGCTTGTCTACCCAACATCAAACTTCAGAAACCCCACCTACCAGTGGAGAAGGGAAGCCAAGAAAATGTTTGAAAGTCAATGGAAACAATCATTTAATTTTCAACTGAGAATCCCCCGCTTTTTTTTATCCTCTCTCTTATACCTGCACCATCTTTGATTCCAAATATTTTTCATTCATCAATTTTTTGAGGAATGGAATGTCAAATAGTATATTAAAGTTTTGTTGTATATTGTTTTATTTTTACACAAATATGTATATAGATTTTGTAAGCACTAAAGGATGGCAAGCAGACCTCCACAGATTCAGAGAAGTCTTTATTCCTTCGAGGACTTGGGTGCCATTGGGGTCTATTTTCCAGATGGGGAAAATGGCCGTCAGTAACAGAGGGGATTCTGGTTTTATAGAGTGCAATGAGGATTTACTCTCTTTTGGCATCTGTTATCCGTGTTGTAAAAGAGGTCATATTTTGAGGTCCTGAGGACCTTCTGGAAGGACACTATTTAACTTACAGCAACCATGATATATTATAAGTGTAGATATTAAAAATATTTCTAGTGACTGTGGCAGCCCACAATTTTATTATTTAGCATAGCTAAATTTTATTTAAATAAAATTTAAATTTTATTCTCAAAACTGTGTAGAATCATGTTTAAACATTACTTTGTGATTTATAAAAAGAGTTAGAAAAGAATCACTGTTAGATTTCATTTTTTCATATTGAATCATAGCACCATGTTCAGAATAAAAGATAGACCCAACAACTTCAATATATTGGCAGAAGAACTGACTTCCTAAATAAGACTCCTAAAGCACCAGCAATAAAATAAAAATCAGTAAATGGGATGGCATCAAACAAAAAATGCTTCTTCACAACAAAAGAACCAATCAAGAGTATGAAGAGATAACCTATTGAATGGGAAAAAAATCTTTGCACCTGCACCTCAGATAGGCCATTAATTTCCAATATCTACACAGAACTCAAAAAGCTTAATACACACACACACACAGACACACACACACACAAATACCAATCAATACATGGACAAAGAACCTGAACAGACCCTTCTCAAAAGAAGAAATACTAATGATTAACAAATGTATGAAAAAAATGTTCAACATCTCTAGCAATTAGAGAAATGCAAAATAAAGCTACACTGAGATATCATTTCATTTCAGTCAGACTGACAGTTATCAAGAATACAAATAACAACAAATGTTGGTGAGGATGTGGGGACAAAGGTTCACTCATATATTGCTGGGTAGGATTGCAAATTGGTGCAACCCCTCTGGAAAGCAGTATGACAATTCCTCAAAAATCTAGAAATGGAAACACTATTTGACCCAGTTATCCCACTCCTTGGCATATATCCAAAAGATTTAAAATCAGCATACTACAGTGGCACAGCCACATCAATGTTTATAGCAGCACAATTTACAATAGCTATGCTATGGAACTAACCTAGATGCCCATCAATAGATGAATGGATAGAGAAATTGTGGCATATATACAAAATGGAATATTACTGCTTCAAAAAGAAGAATGACTGTATGAATTTGCCAGTGAATGAATGAATCTGGAGAATATCATGCTAAGTGAGATAAGCTAATCCCAACAAACCAAACATGGAGTGTTTTTGCTGATATGTGGAAGCTAAGCCAAAATAAAGGTAGGGGAGTGGGGAAGGAAGAAGAGAAGTTCAGTAGACTAAACAAAAGGGAATGAAAAGGAGGGATAAAAATGGGAAAGAGAGTAGAATAAATGTAACCTAATTTTCCTATGTACACATATGAAATTACTTAAATGAACCCCACCATTGTGCCCACGTACAAGAATGTGATCCTAATTAGACTAAGATATACCTATTCTTGTAAAATTTTGTCAAAATGGATTCTACTATCATGCATAACTAAGAAGAAACAATAAAATAAAAATTTAAAAGTTGTTATTGTCCATTATTTATTAATTGAAAATAGTTACATAAATATAAAATTTAGAAAGTATTAGTCTCAGAAGAATGAATTTTATTTGCTTGCTTCTCCTTTAACATTTCCCTTAAATGATGATGACTTGTTTTAATGCAGAGTCCTAGAACTGGTAAAATTTAAGAAAATATATCCTGACAAAATGAAACAAAAGTGATCCAGACACATTCAGAAATGTTTCATTAGAAATAAATTGTGAAGCTTAGATCATTGTTTGCTACATATTGCATATGAGGTCAATGCCTCTTACTTTGACAAGCACAAAATACAAAATTTAGGACTATCGTATTTGCCAGAAATAATATTTTTATTGAAGAGTTGAAAAAAGCTTATAACCACTTTTAAATAAAGGGAGAGTATGTAACCAATAATGTTCTGCACTGCAAAATCTGTATTTTCTTTTTTCTGAAAGATGATAGAATCTAAGGTTATATTCAAAAAAAAAAAAAGATAAAATCAGGTACATGGGATTCCACTTTTCTTTTTTTTTAATTTTCTAAATTTTTTTCTTTTTTTTTTTTTTTTCCTCTATTTCCTGGGGAGGGCAATGGTTTAAGAGAAAGAGCCCTTCATAAGTCACTCAATTGTCTTAAAGATGTTTGAAATTATGGTTACATACAATAAAATAGAAATCTTACACACATAATTAGAAAGATTTTACTGTAATACCACCCAAATCACATATATGTATATATATGGTCCATCAATTCCCAAATTTTCTTTTGCTCCATCATAGCTCATTCTACTTTTCTTGCTCTGGCTATTTGAATGTATTTTTCAGATTTTTGCTTTTTTAATTATTTCCAAGTAAATAGTTTACAAAACACCAATGCATTCCTTTTTCAACAAGAAAAATATTTGCATTAATATAAGTGATTTATATATTATGCTCCTATTAACAAAGTGTTTTCAAAAACAAGCTTTTTAACATGACTATTATCATAATTGTGGCCAGATGCTGTACTGATACAATTTCTATTAAGTGAATACCATAAAATTATACAGATTAGTTGTTTTTCCAAGTGAGATGTTATTAGCAGAAGTGATGATAGAGTTCAGGACGTATTTCTCTGTTTCTCTGGAATTTTCTCCTTTTTCTTTTTTTCCCCCATGCTGGGATAATACCCAGAGGCCTAGTTTTGCTACCCAATTGCTCTTCCCTTGAGCTCTCTCCAAAATTTTTAAGACTTACCTAAATTATTTCAATTATTTTAATTGTTTCCTTCCATTCTTTACCAATTCAGAGATGAAATAGTTGTTCAGTGCTATGCTTTTTCTTATATTTGGGTGTCTTGACATAAATATAATAACTTTTACATCTACCTTTATTATTCTAAGATGTTTCAGTCTAAAGAAGTGATCAAGTAAATAAATTAATAACATTTTCTATTGTCTCTCTGAGTAATTAAATATTTTATTATTACTTTTAGAGTTATTTCTTATCAGAGGACTTTTTCCCCCCTTAGAACAATGTAATTGTTCAAGTGACTTTCACTACATGAAATTTTCAACTCTCCAAATCAGTATTATTTGCCATTTAAAATATACATAAACACAGTGAATCTCAACATCATGCACATCCACAAGACTGGGATCCTAAGTAGAATAAGATATATTTCATATTTGTATAAATATATCAAAGTTGGTTCTACTGTCACGTACAATTTAAAAAGAAATAAAAAGAAGAAAATGTATAAATAAAGTTTTGTTAATCATATGTACATTTTCTGAATATACATTGTAATGTTACATACACATGTTCTAGTCTGAAAAATAAGGTCTTTAAAAAGACTACCTGTAGTCTAAAAAGAAAACATATCCTTACATTCTTGATGCCTAGGACAACATTAAAATACTCAACATACATTAGAAATAGTAGCATATCTAGTTAATTTCTTTTCACACATTTTTTACTAAATAATTTATGTGTTTTTCAAATGCACACTCAGATTCATGAGTTTCCAAAATGATAAGACAGATAAAATACAGAAAAAGTTTACACAAAAATTGAATGGAGCTAGGGATATAGCTCAGTGGTACTATACCTGCTCAGCATGTGTGATACCGTGGTTCAATCCAGGACTAAATAATAGTGATACTAATGATAATAATAACATAAAGGAAAGGAAAGAAATCCATTCATACTTCTTTACTCCTGGATCTGTGCCTCAAGCCTATTATTTGAGCTAATACATTTTTTCTAGAAAGTTACCATGTTACATTATGGTTTCAATTTCCATGCAGAATCAACTTAGGAGATGGCTGTTACAACATTTCTATATCTGTTGCAAAGTCATATTGGAAGACATGCTCCATTATGTTCCCCAATGTCCTACATTAAAAGATCCAAGAATAAAATTCTTCCTTGACTTCAGAATCCAGAAATATCCCTTTGCATAAGAAAACGCATTTTCATTTGTTTGGAAATTTTAATATGTATACATGTAAAACTAGTTACTCATTGTATCTGGTCTTCATCATCAAATTTAATCAAAATTAACACGGACCATATTACAGAAATTCTTTACAGGTACTTACTATTTATTGTTCACTATCCTCTTTCATCAAAGCTTTTAATCTTTGTCCTTTAATTTTCTATGCACAAGGCTATATTTATAGTTTTAAGTCACTTGTGGTATTTTCAGAAGTTAGGAAATCAATTGGGGGGGGACTACTATACATAAAACATACTGGGGTGCTAATATTTCCTATATTACTTTACTATTCACCATAGATCAGGACTTTTGTGGTATTATATCAGAGGTTTAGACTTTGCATCATGTAATGCTATTGTTTTAGCAAGTACAGAAACTTACATGATAACAAATATATATGTCTTCAATTATTTTTAATAGAAATTAAGAATAGGGAAATATACAACTGATTTTTGAATATTATCTATAATAATTACATAATTTCTATTACCAAATTTTGTACTGAAATTCTTTATGTATCTCACACACACAAAAGGCTCCCCAACACTTCTTTCTTTCCCTCCCTTTTTCCTTCTTTCTTTCCTTTTGTTCTTTCTCTCTTTGTTTTCTCTTTCTCTTTCTCTGTTTTCATTATTCCTTCAGCCTATAATACCACATTCTTCCTAACGCTCACCCCTACCCTCTAGGCCAATAAACATTGAGAATCTGTTTAAAATAGACCATAGAAAACCTCTTTAACCCCTGAGCTGAGTATTCTCTTCTTATGCTATCAAAATTATGTAAGTGATGTTTTATTTTATCTACTTTTAAATTTAAGTTTTATTTTAACTGGTAACTGCTAATTCATGGAGTGCAATGTCATGTTTTGATATATATTTACATTATTGAATGGGTTAACACACCCATTACCCCCCAAACTTACTTTTTGTGGCTAGAACATTTAAAATCTAATCTTTAATCTTTATTGAAATATATATTATTATTTTTATGGTCACCATTCCATTCAATAAATCAGTAAAACTCATTTCATCCATCTAAATGAAACTTCAAACCCTTCAAATAATACACTTCCCTTTTTCTATCCACTCTCCTTCACCTGTTTCTGGTGATGACTCATCTGCTCTCTGCTTCAATAAGTTCAACTTTTTAGATTACACATTTAGTAAGATCATGTGGTATATTTCTTTCTGTATCTTTTTATTTCATTTAGCATAATATATTTCAGGTTCATTTATGTGGCTGAAAGTGACAGATTTCCTTTATTTTTAAGGCTGACTAGTATTTCATTGTGTGTGTATTTATGTATAAATGTTTATAATGAATGGACAAAGAAAATGTGGAATATAAATATATATGTGTGCATATATATATTCATATATTCGTGCACTTGTAGACACTTAAATTACTTCCATAAGTAGTTCTGTACTTCATGCCCATTTCCCTCATTACTTGATGCAAATGTGCTCTATGCCGTTGCAGCATGACTGTACACAAGGCATCTGCATACTTTAAGACACCTGGTGAGGACTTAAGAAAAAGTAAATAAATGAATATTCATCAAGTTAATATTATTATGAAGAAAAGTGCACATTCCTATCCATTCCCAATTGGGACAGCTACTAAACTTGTCCTGATTGCCACACACTTGCTTGTTATACAATGCTGCTTGGCCTTTTGATTTTTTTTTTTTTTCAATAAATAGAATTTTTATCATCAAATTTTAGGGATGGAAATTTGATGCTAGTAGCTTCATTTAAAGTTGAATTTATTGCCGTTTGTTCCTTTAGAGAAATAGACCCCTTGAAAAGGACAATATTTCTCTGAGTAGCCTATCTCAACTATGAAAATTAATTTTTTTACTGTCTCTCATTTTTTCTTTTATGAAATGTCATTTAGTTGGAACCATATATCATGTAGATTTTTTCCATACTGTCTTCCTTCATATAGTGCAATGCACTGTTTTGTGTAGCTTGATAGTTTTATTTTACCACTGAACAATATTCTATTGAATGGATATAGCAATTTAAAAAATACTTTTATCTACTGAAGGACATCTTGATTTAACCAATTTCCACAATAAACGTCTACATATATATTTTATGTGGATGTGTTTTCAGTTCATTTTGGTAACTATATGAAAGCTAGATTTCTGGATTGTATGTTATGTCTACATTTAGGTTTCTAAGGAATTATTACATTGTTTTACAAAGTGAATGCACCATTTTACATTCCTACAACCAATGAATTAAAACTTCTATTTCTACCAATCCTCATCAGTATTGGTTAAGTTTGGTGTTCTGAATTTTAGCCATTCTATGTGTATAGTGGTAACTTGTTTTATTTTTCAATTCCCAATGGCATGTGAATTTGAGCATCTTTTCACATGCATAGAAGCATCTGTGTATTTCCTTTGGTGAAATGTGTTTTGCTAATTTGTCCTTTTTTATATTGAGTTCTTTCCCTATTGTTGAATGTTATGAGTTATTTAGAGACTCAGGAAGCTAAGGCAGAAAGATTGCAAGTTTACATCCAACCTGAGCAACTTAGCAAGACCCTGTTTCAAAATAAAAATAAAAAGAGCTTTAGGTATAGCTAAGTGTGGTAGAGCACCCCTGGGCTTAATGTCCAGTACCACAAACAAACAAACAAATAAACAAAGCCTCTTTGGAATATTATTTTACATTCAAGTTATTTCCCAGAAATAACAAGTTTACATTTAAATATAAAGGTATGAAACCCTACCCTATTTGAGATTGTTTTCTTGAACAAGTTGAGGTTATCATTAAAGATCTGTCTCTTAAACTAAAATGAGTGGTTGTTTCTCCAATTTTGTTTTGAAATAGTATAAATATAGTCCTAAATAAAGTATTTTGTACAAAGAAATGATTTACAAATATTAATTTCTTTGCTCAACATTCCTATCCCTAATTTTATCCCCTAGCATTTCTAAAAACTATTAATTAAAAATAAAAAAAACCACTTCTTTTTAGAAGATTTCAGTTAAATTCAGGTGGATATAGAACCCTCTAATAATGGAAACTTCAGTACTCCTCATCAGCAGGTCAATGCGTCTTCAGACATTGTCACACATGCTGGGACTGAAGTTAAATCTCGCTTGCTAATGCCAGCATGCCAGTACACCAGCACATTATGATGTCAAAATTCATTAAGTTTCACTTTGGAAGACCTCAGAAATGAATGATTTTCTTAAATACACTGAAGAAGAAATTTCTGTGATTTTTATATGTCAGAGATTTTATTAAAAAGTAAAGGCTTATGGTGACACATACTTATCATTCCAGTGGCTCAGGAGGCTGAGGCAGGAGGTCACAAGCTCAAAGCCAGCCTTAACAACTTGGTGAGGGTCTAAGCAACTTAGAATACTCTGTCTCTAAATAAAATATTTTACTACTTTTGGTATTGGTCTGCTCTTCTTTTTCTAGTGCTTTGAGCTGTAGTGTTAACTCGTTTATTTGTTGATTTCTACTTCTTTTTTTGAATGCACCCCATGAAATAAATCTTCCTCTAAGTACTGCTTTCATAGTGTCCCAGAGATTTTGATATGATGTGTCTTTGTTCTCGTTTACTTCTAAGAATTTTTTTATTTCCCTCCTGATGTCTTCTGTTATCCATTCATCATATAATAGTGTATTATTTAGTCTCCAGGTATTGGAGAAGTTTCTGTTTTTTATTCTGTCATTTATTTCTAATTTCAATCCATTATGATCTGAGAGAGTACAAGGTAGTATCTCTATCTTCTTGTATTTACTAACAGTAGCTTTGTGGCATAAAATATGGTCTATTTTAGAGAAGGATCCATGTGCTGCTGAGAAGAAAGTGTATTCATTCTTTGTTGGATGGTATATTCTATATATGTCCGTTAAGTCTAAATTGCTGATTGTGTTGTTGAGATCTATAGTTTCTTTATTCAATTTTTGTTTGGACGATCTATCCAGTGGTGAGAGAGGTGTGTTAAAATCGCCTAGTATTATTGTGTTGTGGTCTATTTGATTTCTGGAATTGAGAAGGATTTGTTTGACGTACGTGGATGAGCCAATGTTCGGGGCATAGATATTTATGATTGTTATGTCTTGCTGATTTATGCTTCCCTTAAGCAGCATGTAATGTCCTTCTTTATCCCTTCTGACTAGTTTTGGTTTGAAGTCCACATTATGTGAGATGAGGATGGATACTCCAGCTTTTTTGCTGTGTCCGTGTGCATGGTATGTTTGTCCCCATCCTTTCACCTTTAGTCTATGGGTGTCTCTTTCTATGAGATGAGTCTCTTGCAGGCAGCATATTGTTGGATTTTTCTTTTAATCCAATCTGCCAGTCTGTGTCTTTTGATTGATGAATTCAGGCCATTAACATTCAGGGTTATTATTGTGATATGATTTGTATTCCCAGTCAATTGACTCATATTTGTTTTTGACATGATTTGGTTTCTCCTTTATTTGGCTATTCCTTTAGGCTAGTGCCTCCTGTTGCTGATTTGCATCGTCGTTTTTCATCTCTTCCTCATGGAATATTTTGCTGAGAATGTTCTGTAATGCTGGCTTTCTTTTTGTAAATTCCTTTAGCTTTTGTTTATCATGGAAGGATCTTATTTCATCGTCAAATTTGAAGGTAAGTTTTGCTGGGTATAAGATTCTTGGTTGGCATCCATTTTCTTTCAGGGCTTGGTATATGTTGTTCCAGGCCCTTCTAGCTTTTAGGGTCTGGATTGAAAAATCTGCTGATATTCTTATTGGTTTCCCCCTGAATGTAATTTGATTCTTTTCTCTCGCGGCCTTTAAAATTCTGTCTTTATTTTGTATGTTAGGTATTTTCATAATAATGTGCCTTGGTGTGGGTCTGTTGTAATTTTGTATGTTTGGAGTTCTATAAGCCTCTTGTACTTGGTTTTCCATTTCATTCTTCAGATTTGGGAAATTTTCTGTTATTATTTCATTGAATAGTTTGTTCATTCCTTTGGTTTGTTTCTCTAAGCCTTCCTCAATCCCAATAATTCTCAAATTTGGCCTTTTCATGATATCCCATAGTTCTTGGAGATTCTGTTCATGATTTCTTACCATCTTCTCTGTTTGTTCAACTTTGTTTTCAAGGTTAAATATTTTGTCTTCAATGTCTGAGGTTCTGTCTTCCAGGTGTTCTATCCTATTGGTTATGCTTTCTATGGAGTTTTTAACTTGGTTTATTGTTTCCTTCATTTCAAGTATTTCAGTTTGTTTTTTTTTCAGTATCTCTAACTCTTTATTGAAATGATCTCTTGCTTCCCGTATTTGGTCTTTTAACTGTTGATTGGTGCGATCATTTAATGCCTGCATTTGCTCTTTCATCTCCTCCTTCAATGCCTGCATTTGCTCTTTCATCTCCTCATTAGCTTCCCTGATCGTTTTAATTACGTACATTCTGAACTCCCTTTCTGACATTTCTTCTGCTGTGCTGTCATTGGGTTTTATTGATGTAGTATCTAGGTTTGTTTGGGACATTTTCTTCCCTTGTTTTCTCATATTGGTCAGTTGTCAGTGGGACCCTAATAAATACAATTTTCTCATACTAGACAAAGGTTCCAACAATATGCAATGGAGAAAAGATAGCCTCTTCAACAAATGGTGCTGGGAAAACTGGAAAACTATATGCAATAGAATGAAACTAACCCCTATCTCTCACCCTACACAAAACTCAACTCAAAATGGATCAAGGACCTCGGAATCAGACCAGTGACCCTGCATCTTATAGAAGAAAAAGTAGGTCCAAATCTTCAACTTGTTGGCTTAGGATCAGATTTCCTTAACAGGACTCCCATAGCACAAGAAATAAAAGCAAGAATAAACAACTGGGATAGATTCAAACTAAAAAGCTTTCTCTCAGCAAAGGAAACTATCAGAAATGTGAAGAGAGAGCCTACAGAGTGGGAGAATATCTTTGCCAACCATACCTCAGGTAGAGCGCTAATTTCCAGAATCTATAAAGAACTCAAAAAACTCTACGCGAAGAATACAAATAATCCAATCAACAAATGGGCTAAGGAAATGAACAGACACTTCACAGAAGAAGATGTACAAGTAATCACCAGATATATGAAAAAATGTTCAACATCCCTAGTAATAAGGGAAATGCAAATCAAAACTACCCTAAGATTTCATCTCACCCCAATTAGAATGGCGATTATCAAGAATACAAGCAACAATAGGTGTTGGCGAGGATGTGGTGAAAAAGGAACACTCATACATTGCTGGTGGGGTTGCAAATTAGTGCAACCACTCTGGAAAGCAGTGTGGAGATTCCTCAGAAAGCTTGGAATGGAAACACCATTTGACCCAGCTATCCCACTCCTTGGCCTATACCCAAAGGACTTAAAATCAGCATACTACAGAGATACAGCCACATCAATGTTCATTGCTGCTCAATTCACCATAGCCAGATTGTGGAACCAACCTAGATGCCCTTCAGTTGATGAATGGATAAAGAAACTGTGGCATATTTATACAATGGAATATTACTCCGCAATGAAGAATGATAAAATTATGGCATTTGTAGGCAAATGGTCGAAATTGGAGAATATCATGCTAAGTGAGATAAGCCAATCTCAAAAAACTAAAGGACGAATGATCTCGCTGATAAGCGGATGAGGACATATAATGGGGGGTGGGAGGGGCTAGCATTAGGTTTAGGGTTAGGTTTAGAGTTAGGCTAAGGAGACCAGTAAGAATGAAGGAAAGAAGGACTGTGTAGAGGGAAAAGAGGGGTGGGAGGGGTGGGAGGGGTGGGAGGGGTGGGGGGGAGGGGAAAAATATAATAAACATCATTACCCTATGTAAACGTAAAAAAAAAAATAAATAAAAAAAAAATCTGGAACAAAACAAAAAAAAAATAATAAAATAAAATAAAATATTTTAAAAAGGGTTAGGAATGTGGTTTAATGGTTAAGAGCCCTTAGATCCATCCCCAGTACTGTCCCCCCACCAAAAAAAGTAAAGGCTTATGATGAATATAAAAATTTTTAAAACCACACAAATCCATGCATAATTGGTATATTATTTAAAGAGGAATGGTAAACCTTTAAGTGTAGTGACTCTGTTGGAAGGCACAGGAAAAACATGATTTGGCAAGAATTAATAAAGAGATTCAAATACTCTGGGAACACATTGCTTTTTAATAGTGATGAGATAAACCAAGTAATGAAATGATCAAATGTCAAAAAACAATTAGATTCAACCAGTGCTACTGTTTGTAATACCTACAATGACCAAGATTATTAAGCAAAATTTAGAATTGTAGATTTGTATTTATATTTTGACAGTAAGATGTTAAAGAAGTGGATATAAATACACCAAATTATGGATTTTTATATAGAAAGACTGTTGATTTCATTCTTATAGTCTTCCTTTCAATCTGCCAAACAAACTACCAGGTGCATGTTGTTTTTTTTTCTTTTTCTTTTTCTTTTTCTTTTATACCAGGGATAGAGCCCAGCACTACTCTCCCACTGAACAATATCCCAAGTCCTTTGATTTTTTTTAATTTTGAGACAGAATCACAGTAAGTTGCTGAGGCTGACTTTGAACTTGGGATCCTCCCATTTAGCCTCTTGAGTAGCTATGATTACAGGTATGTATTATTGACCCCCTTCATGTGTGTGTGCGTGTGCACATAGGTATATATGCATAGATATATATGTAAATTTATGTTTATATAATGTATGTATATATGTATATATTATACAATGTATTTATATATTTTATAAATTTACATATATATAATTTGTCAGTGAGATTTAAAGTGAGTTTCAACTATAATTATGCGAAAGTATGATTTAAACTGTTTTGACTAATATCAAAAACAGCGATTCATTTTTCTGGAAGTTCAGAAATAAAGTGAACAGCAGAGTAGGACATAAGCCCGTTTCTCTGAGGTACCCTTAGCTCTACCATGTTTTCTGCACTGAACGTGTCGCAACACTCATTGTGGCAAAGTGAAATCAGCCATTCAGCCTTCACACTCATGTGACTCACCACACAGTCTAATGAAAGAGAGCATCACTTCTGGAGGCTGCCTCATTAGGTTGAGAAAGAGCATTTCTCCCAAGATCCCAGTAAGTGTCATAACTCTGACTTGAAATATCAAAAGTTCATGCCAAGTCAATACTATTTAGGCCTGTGTTCCTTAACCAGACCCAGCAGGGAGATGAGTAAACAGGACTGCACCCTGAAACCACTTAAAAAATGCTAAGGCCAGGGGCTCCACCCTGAGAAACTCATATTCAATCTGTCTTAGATGCAGTCTGAACTTCAGAAATTTTATAAAGTAGTGAAAAATTCAGATGTGCTGGCAAACTTGATATTCACTGTCTTTGAACAATCAGATCCACCCCTGGAATGGGGTATTTGCAAAAGATCAACTTCTACTTGACAAATGCAGTGCAGAGGAAGGGGAAGCTACCTAAATGAAATCAGTCACATAAGGAAATGGGAAAAAGGGAATGGGTACTATATTTGTGACTAATAACAACCATATTGCCTATCTGGGTTGTACCTTAAAATACCTATAATCTGAAGGTAAAAAGACAGTCAAGGAAAAAATCAAGTTATTTATTGAGAGTTTAAGAGGACATATAAATATAATAAATGATATTAAATCAAGTTCTAAAATGTCATATTGATTCATGTATAAAAGTAGGGAAAACAAGGAAGCATACAAAAATTTCTGTAAAAGGTTCCTATATTTGTTCTCTCTAGTAATAAAAATTTTATAGATACAATAAAACTGGAAAAAGAGTAAGCTACAATTGTCATAAAAGTTAAAGAATTTGTTTATTTCAATTAAAATTAGCATAATAACTGGTGTTGGAACACACATTATCTTCAACAAAATTAATATATTATCTGGACTTAATGGCAAATATGCAACGTGGAGACATTAAAGGATTTTATTAAAATGAGAATGAGTGGGAAAGGAATAAACATTTTATTTTACTTGTTATTAAAAATAGCATATTAATTAGACACTAAAAATTTTTCTAAGAAAGTAGTATATAAACAGATAAGATTTGATGAGAAGAAAATAACAGGAAAGCTAAAAAGTAGGGGAGCATAATCTGAGTGGTCAACTGGACAATTATGTAAGTTCTTTGGACAACTGAAGAATGAATATACAAGTTAGCCAGTAAAGCTCTGCACCCCAGAATTTTGCATACCTAACAATTTGATCCTCTAAGAGCAATAAAATTTTTAAAATTACTAAATATTCTGAAGTTTCATACCAGATAGAACATAGACATAAATACAGTAGTCGTTTCTGTATTGAACCTTCTTGAATTTCAGACATTTCCTTTAGAAAACCTGAAGGAAAAAAAAATAAATGCAACCATGTGTTATTCCAACTTGGAGTTTCTTTTTATTTCTTGAGCACTATGAAACAGTGTATATTGACTGCTAACTTATGCTTGACTGGCACTCAAAACACAAAAAGATCATTTGTTTTTATTTGCTCACAATCATGCTCTGGAAAGCAAAATGACATTTCGGCAACCTGATATCATCAGTTTTCCAGGTTTCAATACCACATTTGTCAAAATGTGGCCTATTGCTTCCAACATTCAACTTCTCTACTCTGACTAGTCAACTTGAATTCAGTTCTGTTAGCTGTTGAATAAATCTCAAAACAAAATGAAATCATCGATTCATTCCACACAAACTGTTTAGAACAGAATTTTTTACTTATTTTATAGGAAGTCAAATATTTGACTTTTGAGCATATGTAAAGAAATAATAATGCTTTCTCCAACAAATATCTTATATTCTTCATAGGACCAAAAATGATTTCAACAAAACCACTAATGACATAGTAGTACCAACATTTTAGGATTTCAAATACACTGTAACCATCTCAATTGATCATTCCTATGTTCTTTTAAAGTCAGCAACAACAAAAAATTTAAAAGACTGCATTAATCCTAGCCAAAGGAGTAAATTCATCTACTTGATAGAAATATTGGGAATGTAAGTAAGATATAACGTAGTAAGACTGGATTGAAAAACAAACAAAATTGAGAGCCACTTCCTAAAAATCTTTTCAGTCTAATGATGAAGAATATGGAGAAGTGTCAGGGTGAGAGGCAAGAATTCCTTGTACTATTGTAGACCAACTGTATTCAGAAGTTGCTAAACTAGGAAGCTTCAGGATTTGTACAAAGACTATTTCAGCAGAAACTTGGCAAGAAGACGGAACTTCTCTCTGATGGAGTAGTGCTTTTCTTGCCAAAGACAAAACAAGTACCAGAAAGGAAGGTAGGCACTTCCACACCATCAACTTGGCAATGGTGCTAAGTTAAGCAGGAAGTCAATTGTTGGATGATGACTTCTGGTGCTGTTGCCCAATCCAAGAGATGTACTGCAAAGAAAAGTGAAGTATATATTCATCACGTTTCCAATGAATCATGTTAGAGGATTAAAAGCCACCAGGTGGACAGTGAGCAGATCCAAAAGGGACACAATGCAACATTTTTGTGGGAAAATACTATGTCTAGCCAGATCTTTATAAATAAGAGATGAAACCAAGCAAATGAAGGAAAAAACAAGAAGTATGGGATGCTGACCATAATTGGAATGGAATGATACAGAATAAAAGAAGCCTTCAGAATTAAGATGAAAACAAGCCATTTTTAAAAAGAAAAATTGAATTACTCTAAGAATATTGTTTAATCTTAAATGACAGTTATTTCAGAATTATATTAAGAAAAATAAAATCTTCTATCTCCTATCCATCTACTTCTCAAGAAAGCCATACTTAATCATAATAATACTCTTAATCAAAATGCCTGTTATTTTCCAGGTACTTTACTAAGTGCTTTACAGGTATTGGTTACCCCAGAAAGTATTTTATTGGTCTCATTTATAGTGAACTAAGACTCAGAGAAATAACCTTCTTGGTTTTACCAAGATATTGTAAGATACTTAAAATTTGAATTTGGAACATCTGATCTTCTGAATATGTTTTTACACCATACTCCTCCTTACCTCTTATATGTTTCCAGAGATCACACATATAAAAATAAATATATATACATACATACATGTATATATACATTTGATTTAATTGTAATCATGAAACTATAACTTGTATACATATTTTTATATTATATGGTAATACTGCAAATTATTATATATCTAACTCATGTACAAACAGATACCATTTCTTTAATTACTACAAATGCTATGATCAGTGCCCTTTTAATGTTCCATATGTTCTCTTAATATTTAGATACAGCAGACAGTGAAACAGAATTCTGAGCATATGACTTTGTGCCCTTGCACATGTGTATTTCTAGAAGTAGAATAAAAGCACCTGACATTCACTCATGTTGAATGCATTACAGGTTGAATTCCCGTGATGGAGTTTGGCATGCAGAAAGGTGGAAATTTCTTGATATATAAAGTGTTTTTAGAAATCATTTACATATCAAAAATCCTTCAAATAAAAAAAAAAAACATCTATGGAAGACTGCAGAATTGGGCAAAAGTAGGGTATGACTTGTGGAACAAAGACAGGGCAGTTTGCCATCCCCCTGGGAACTCTAGAGCAGGGATGACCTGGTAGAACTTCCAAACACTAAAGTGAGAGGTTCAGCCTTTGTGGCCCTGTTTGTACCAATAACTAAATATGAGGACATGCTTCAGGACATGAGGAATGACCCTGAGTAGAGACTCTTCCTTGCTGAGGGCAGTTCTTATATCCATCAGTCATGAGAAATGAGGGCTTCATTCTCAGGCTGAACAGCTTCCACCAGAAACCATACCTTGCAACTACATATTTGCTTGCTTCTATCAGTTCTAAAGGATGCTAGCTACTTCAGGAATTTGGCAAGCCACGCTTCTTGGGACAAATTATATGTGAAAGATTAGTAGGAAGAGGTATAGAAACTATTTTTATAATTCTTCAAGTGGCCAGAAATGAAACTGTCCATCTCCTTCCTTTACTTTCCATTTTACATTTTATCATCAACAAACATTTCTCTGTATATGCTCTAACCTAGAAAGTCCATTATTCTTATATTTGGAATGTTTATAACTTCATAAGATTTTTTTCCATTGTTGATACTACTGTTACTCTTTATATTACTGAGTCTGTTGATTATCATGGTTCAAAAGGCAAGTGTACTTATGATCAACCTGAACCCAATACTAAGCCTTTCCCTGCTGAGACTACTTGGAAACTGAAAATCATATATAGGCCTAAGTGAATGGGATCAGAATAATATTTCTGCCATCAGAACCCAAGAGATATTCTAAGTGTTGAGCTATACCCTTTTAGTGGTTTGAGATGTAAGATGTAATAATTTGTCTTTAATTTCAGTGGGATGTCCCAGTCTACTCCAGAACATTGATTGTATCACAAACAACTTCATTTATGTGACAGATCCCTGAATCCTTATAGTTTTTATCACCCAGCATCTGGAGAATAGTTATCTTCCCATGGCATTTATTGTGTTTGAAATCATTGTTCATCCAGTCTGATTAACAAAACATTGCCAATATCAAGAACTGATGTGATAGTCTGAGGAATTTCCAGACTGTCTATACTATGACAAAAGGTGAAAGATGTAGTGTAGTTTTGAGACAAGATCTCAAATGTATGTTTTCTGTCCCAAATGAATTTCAGCATTTTTGTCCCTCCTTCCTACTAAGAATGAAAAAGAAAAGCTTTCTGCATATTTGGTTGCCTACCATGTATCTGAGCAATGTTACCATGCTGGATCAGACATCCATACGTCAGACACAACTGCAGCGATTGAACTGCTACCTGATTGAGTTTGAGATGTTTACTGTTTAAAGTGGCAACTGGTAAATTAAGTGGAGAAATGACAGTGGATCATCCTCAAGGATGAAATTATTTCTACTCTTCCTTTAGGGTATTTTTAATTTATGTTACTAGTAGGAGGGTGAGAGTATACTAAGGAGACAGGTTCAAAATGTACCAAATGATATATTCTGTGATTTAAATCTGTTAAAAAAATCATACCAAAAAGGCATGTCTATTTCAAGCATATGTTCAGGGACTAAGGAAATGACAGTTACTCTAAATTTTACCCTGCCTCCATATATTCCCACTCACGCACAAGGACAACAAACTTCAGAAACTTAGATGCCAATATCACATTGAACTCAGGTAACATTCTCGGTGTTTGACATTCCTTCTACTAAATGTAGAAGACTGTAGAAAAAAATCAGCAAATGGCTATAAATGTTTTTGTGGGGGAATCATTGCTGTGTTACTGTGTTTTCTCCTGTGATCTGACTTTTCCGTCACTAAGTGGACTTGGAGTCGGAAAACTGGGCAAGGAATCGTGATTTTTGTTTGACTGTTTGTCCTAGCTTCCTAATCATTTCAATTAATTTGTTTTGATCCTGTAGATTGAAGAATACTGTTGTCCAATCTACCTTGTCTTTACAGAAAAATATTCTATTGAGTCTCCATGGTTATCTTTGGGTCAGACCTTCCCTGAACTTCCTCTGTATCCTTGGTACTCATTGTAATTATGCTCAGTTTGGCCTGAGGGTTATGTTTCCTCACTTGTCCCTGTTTTATTTCTGGAATCCTATAATCTCAATTATATATAGGGAGCATATTTCCATAGGGGAAGACCAACACTTAGCTTCAATGAAATGGTGCCTCTGCTGAAAAATATAAACCTCATCATTTTAGCACAAAGAAGGGTTTCTAGGCCCTCTTGCAGAACACGGCCAGTTTTAGCACTTACTATAAAATGCAAAATTTGACATACTCTTTTTCTCTAAACTTTGATTGCTTTTTCTACTATTTTCCAAAAAAAAAATCTGGTATTTCTTTTTCAGGTAGTTTGGGTTATCAATGTCCCAAGCTCCCAAAAGCAAATGCTAGAAAGGAGCTAGTAGTAATAATAGCACCATCATCAGATTTCTTCTGTTCCTTTATTATAATCTTTTGGATATCACAGTTATGCCAGTTATATATTCCCCAATTATATTAGTATCCTAATCATGCATGTTTTCATGTATGTAAAACCACTGTAAGAGGCAATGGTATCTTAACACATAACAAACTTGCATGCTTCAATTATATGAAATAGGAAAGAAACAAAAAATAAAACAAAAACAAATTGCAAAAACATGGAAAAAGTAAAAAGTTTATGCAACTTAATCTGATTACTATTTTGTCCCCTTTTATTACCTTATGTTTGTTTTTTTTGTTAAAAACTTTGCAAATTGCTCTTTTAGCAATTTGTTTTAGTATTATTATTCCTATTTATGTTAATCTTAGATTAATATTTAAATAAATGAAATGCTCATTGCTATATTTTCTTAACTATATATCTTAATTCATAGCATATTTGACCACAGAAAATCTTCTACCAATGGTACCCAGAAATAAGCATATATCAGAAAATCACCATGTACTCTAGGAATATATAACATATACAATTATTATTTGTTAATTAAAATAAAATTACAAAATTGTTTTGTTTTTATGTGGGGTGTCCCACAAAACCTCATGTGGGAGACAATGCAAGGTTTAGAGGAGAAATGATTGGGTTGTGAGGGTGTTAACCCAAACAGTCAATTAATCACCTGATGGTATTAATTGAGTGGTAATTGAGGGCAGGTAGGGTGTGGCTGGAGGAGGTGGATCATCAGTGGTGTGGTTTTGGTGTATATTTATACTTGGCAAATAGAGATCTCTTTCTCTACTTCTTAATCATGATGTGAACTGCTTCCCTCTACCACACTCTTCCACCATGATGCTCTGCCTCACCTCAAGCCTTGAGGAATGAAGCTGGCTATTGATGGACTAAGAATTCTGAACTTGTGAGCCCCCAAATAAACTTTTCCTCCTCTACAGTTGTGTTGGTTGAGCCTTTTAGTCATAGCAGCAAAAAATGCTAAAACAAAAATAAAAATTTTTAAAAATGTGATGTATAATTTCTGAGTCTTTGCATACTAAAACTATTTGCTTATATCAGTTACAGTTCTCCTTTTATAGATATGAAATTCTTAAGTGCCACTTTCTTTTAAAGAATTTGTGGCCACTATTTTATGGTCTTCTTGCCTTGAATGTTGTTAGAGTGAGACTGGCTGATCTTTTGCACTTGATGGGTAGATTTAACTTTGTTTTCTATGAACACAGTTTTAATTTTTTTTCCTTTTGTTTTTGAAGTGTAATAATTTTACCCCATGAACTTTCATTGTTGATTAACATTTAGCGATATTATTCTTTGTATTTTGGGTAGCAAAACCTTCTCTGCCATTCCAGTCTCTATATTTGTCTTTATTTTGGGGAAAGCTGTCTTGGATGATAATTTCCTACTTTTTGCCTCTTTACAAATCTAATAGTTTGTTTCCATTATTTTAAAAGAAACTTTACTTTTGTTACTATTAGATGGGTTATTGTCAAGCTTATATTTTATAAACCTGCATTTTCAATTTCATTTACTATTATTATTAAACTTTCCATGAAACCTATGTTTTTATAATAAATTTAGTTTTAACCTCAATTTTTTTTTCTGGAATTCTGCCATTATATTTCCTCTCATTTTATTTAGATTTTTCCCTGAGTCCTCTAAGTCTGCTTAAAGATTTTTCTGTAAAAAGGTAATATTGACCCAGCTGTTTAAGAGACTAAGGAGGATCAAAAGTTATAGGCCAGCCTGAGTAACGTTGCAAGATCAGTTCTCAAGATAAAATAAAAGGAACTGGGCATGTAGTTCAATGGTAGAGCACTTACCTGGCATGTGCAAGGCCCTGTGTTCCATCCCCATCACCACATACGCACGCGTGCGCACACACACACACAAACAGTAAAAGAAGGGGATAGTGTTTATATTTATATAAGCTTTTCATGTTTCTTAAAGTTCTATAGTTTGTAATATTAATCTCTTTGTTAATGCTTGTATGTGATGTTTCTCTTTTTATATTCATTTAATTGTTCCATATACATATAAACCCCAATAAAAATATAAGTCTATTTTGCGCAGATTACTTTTGAGATTTACTTAACATTGAGTAAAGTGAATTTTTAATCTCCTGAATATAATGGGAACATGTGTGAGTTAAGACAATGTCCTTGTTGAAGATCAACAAGCAGAAGTTTCCATAGCTATGAGTAAACTGATACATAATATTGCTTTATATTTTCTTTTTAAATTTTTTTCAGTATAAATTTTTATTTACTTACTTACTTATCTATTTATTTTCCCACTCCCTTTCCTGCATTCCCCTTGTCAAATCCACTGAATTTCTATTCTTCCTTCCCATACTTTGCTATGTGTTAGCATCTGCATATCAAAGAAAACATTCAACCTTTGTTTTTTAGGATTGACTTATTTTGCTTATCATGATAGTCACCAGATCCATCCATTTACTGGCAAAAGTCATAAAAGTCCTTCTTTTTTATGACTGAGTAATATTCCATTGGGTATATATACCACATTTTCTTTAAAAGGTATTGGTTTTTAAATCATATGTATGTGTTTGTCTTAGAGAGAAAAAATGGGGAAGAGGAAGAGACTGAGAAACAGAGGAATGTTTCCCCTTTTTCACCTCACCATTACAAAGTAGTATCTCCAGGACTGTTTACTTTACTTCATTAGTCCTGAAGGTCACACATCTCTGAATTTCCTGATTTCCTAATTTCTTCTCTCTGACCCTCATTCTCTGTGATGGAAAATTTGCCCCTATATGTATTTTAAATGAGGGATTTTCATAATCCCCCACTGGGAACTGTACTCTGTTCCACTTCTGGATTTCTCTTGCTGGTCATATTTACTTGGATCTTATTCCCTTTTACTATGTAACATGTCATTTTTGTGTTCTGGGTTTGGAGTATTGGTAGCTGTTTCAAGGAAAATGAGGTTTCATTGTCTGTTTCTAATCCTCCTTGTCACATTGGACACATTCAGAGAGAGTGGCACTGTTGACTTTGCTCCATATTTTACAAGAAATCTCTGTTTTGAATATATCATTCACTCCCATGAATTAAAAATTATTGCTTAGAGATTATTTTAAGACTGTTTGAATATCATAAGGGCCCTGGATCAACTTGCAAAATTTCCTGAAAGCCTTGTCAGGAAACATGATCATCAGTATAAAAACTCTTCATACAAACCTTGTGGGGCAGGTAACCCAAGTGACAATTTTTTTTTTTTTTTTTTTTTTTTTTTTTTTTTTGTACCAGAGATTGAACTGGGTGAGTTTAAGCCACATAGCTAATATCTCCAGCCCTTTTTTATATTTTATTAGAGACAGAGTGTCCCTTGCTAAGTTGCTGAGGCTGGATTCGAACTCCCAATCCTCCTGCTTCAGCCTCCCGAGTCGCTGGGATTACAGGCATGCACCACCACACTTGGCAATGAGTGACAGTATTGCAAGAGATTTTCTACTTCTCCTACTTTTCATCTTTTCATTCTTCCTCATCTTGATTATCCTTATGTATTTCTATGGTTTCATACCTCCATTTTAAATAGGTGAAATTTGATGTGGATGGTATGCAAACTTTTTTAAAACAGAAATGTTTCACAATCTTGCATTCTAATAAAATGATGGGTCCATAATAACTTCTATATGTGTAATAACAATATGTTGCCCCGCTAGTGAGAGCCTGTCTGAACAGAGCACGCTCCGAGTCCCGGAGCCCCTGCAGTGCAGTGTACTCCTGCAAAGAACCAGCGGAGAGCCTCGATCTGCAGTCAGCCTCAGGGATAAGGGCAGGGCAGCAGGAGACCTCTTCAGGCGGCACTGCCCACTCCGGCTGCGGGCTCTCTTCACGGGGCGATCCAAGATGGCGGCCTAGAGGGAGACTGCACCCCCGGTCGCTCCAGAACCCAGGAGTTAAGAAGGGGAGGCATTGAGAGACTCGGACTGAAGTGGAGCCACGGGTGAGTCTGCCCACTGGGTAAAGCTCGGCCCGGGTGGCAGGCCCAGATAGAGGTGGCTTATCGGAGCCGGGCAGGGCAGCTAGAGTCATCCACAGGCAGTCCTGCGCACTCCGGCGGTGGGCCCCGCCCACACAGCCAGCTTCTCCAGGTTCTCGGAACGGAACTGGCCCGCTAGTGAGAGCCTGTCTGAACAGAGCACGCTCCGAGTCCCGGAGCTGCTGCAGTGCAGTGTACTCCTGCAAAGAACCAGCGGAGAGCCTCGATCTGCAATCAGCCTCAGGGATAAGGGCAGGGCAGCCGGAGACCTCTTCAGGCGGCTCTGCCCACTCCGGCTGCGGGCTCTCTTCACGGGGCGATCCAAGATGGCGGCCTTGAGGGAGACTGCACCCCCGGTCGCTCCACAACCCAGGAGTTAAGAAGGGGAGGCATTGAGAGACTCGGACTGAAGTGGAGCCACGGGTGAGTCTGCCCACTGGGTAAAGCTCAGCCCGGGTGGCAGGCCCAGATAGAGGTGGCTTAGCAGAGCCGGGCAGGGCAGCTTGAGTCTTCCCAAGGTAGTCTTCCACACTCCGGCAGTGGGCTCTTCCCACACGGCCAGCTGCACGGTGCAGGCCCACAGTGAGAGCATTTCCGCACAGAGCCAGTTCCAAAACGTGGAACCAGTAGGGGGCTAGGGGCAGTATTCTTCGAATGAGCTGCTTTATCAGATTCCTCCAAGACATCAGGCTACTGAAGGCTGGGAGGTGATACACTGGAAATCTACTGGGACACTATAAGCCAATAGTGGAAAACTGCAATATCTCAGGGTCCCACTGACAACTGACCATTATGAGAAAACAAGGGAAGAAAATGTCCCAAACAAACCTAGATACTACATCAATAAAACCCAATGACAGCACAGCAGAAGAAATGTCAGAAAGGGAGTTCAGAATGTACGTAATTAAAACGATCAGGGAAGCTAATGAGGAGATGAAAGAGCAAATGCAGGCATTGAAGGAGGAGATGAAAGAGCAAATGCAGGCATTAAATGATCGCACCAATCAACAGGTAAAAGACCAAATACGGGAAGCAAGAGATCATTTCAATAAAGAGTTAGAGATACTGAAAAAAAACCAAACTGAAATCCTTGAAATGAAGGAAACAATAAACCAAGTTAAAAACTCCATAGAAAGCATAACCAATAGGATAGAACACCTGGAAGACAGAACCTCAGACATTGAAGACAAAATATTTAACCTTGAAAACAAAGTGGAACAAACAGAGAAGATGGTAAGAAATCATGAACAGAATCTCCAAGAACTATGGGATATCATGAAAAGGCCAAATTTGAGAATTATTGGGATTGAGGAAGGCTTAGAGAAACAAACCAAAGGAATGAACAATCTATTCAATGAAATAATAACAGAAAATTCCCCAAATCTGAAGAATGAAATGGAAAACCAAGTACAAGAGGCTTATAGAACTCCAAACATACAAAATTACAACAGACCCACACCAAGGCACATTATTATGAAAATACCTAACATACAAAATAAAGACAGAATTTTAAAGGCCACGAGAGAAAAGAATCAAATTACATTCAGAGGGAAACCAATAAGAATATCAGCAGATTTTTCAATCCAGACCCTAAAAGCTAGAAGAGCCTGGAACAACATATACCAAGCCCTGAAAGAAAATGGATGCCAACCAAGAATCTTATACCCAGCAAAACTTACCTTCAAATTTGACGATGAAATAAGATCCTTCCATGATAAACAAAAGCTAAAGGAATTTACAAAAAGAAAGCCAGCATTACAGAACATTCTCAGCAAAATATTCCATGAGGAAGAGATGAAAAACAACGATGCAAATCAGCAATAGGAGGCGCTAGCCTAAAGGAATAGACAAATAAAGGAGAAACCAAATCATGTCAAAAACAAATATGAGTCAATTGACTGGGAATACAAATCATATCACAATAATAACCCTGAATGTTAATGGCCTGAATTCATCAATCAAAAGACACAGACTGGCAGATTGGATTAAAAAGAAAAATCCAACAATATGCTGCCTGCAAGAGACTCATCTCATAGAAAGAGACACCCATAGACTAAAGGTGAAAGGATGGGGACAAACATACCATGCACACGGACACAGCAAAAAAGCTGGAGTATCCATCCTCATCTCACATAATGTGGACTTCAAACCAAAACTAGTCAGAAGGGATAAAGAAGGACATTACATGCTGCTTAAGGGAAGCATAAATCAGCAAGACATAACAATCATAAATATCTATGCCCCGAACATTGGCTCATCCACGTACGTCAAACAAATCCTTCTCAATTCCAGAAATCAAATAGACCACAACACAATAATACTAGGCGATTTTAACACACCTCTCTCACCACTGGATAGATCGTCCAAACAAAAATTGAATAAAGAAACTATAGATCTCAACAACACAATCAGCAATTTAGACTTAACGGACATATATAGAATATACCATCCAACAAAGAATGAATACACTTTCTTCTCAGCAGCACATGGATCCTTCTCTAAAATAGACCATATTTTATGCCACAAAGCTACTGTTAGTAAATACAAGAAGATAGAGATACTACCTTGTACTCTATCAGATCATAATGGATTGAAATTAGAAATAAATGACAGAATAAAAAACAGAAACTTCTCCAATACCTGGAGACTAAATAATACACTATTATATGATGAATGGATAACAGAAGACATCAGGAGGGAAATAAAAAAATTCTTAGAAGTAAACGAGAACAAAGACACATCATATCAAAATCTCTGGGACACTATGAAAGCAGTACTTAGAGGAAGATTTATTTCATGGGGTGCATTCAAAAAAAGAAGTAGAAATCAACAAATAAACGAGTTAACACTACAGCTCAAAGCACTAGAAAAAGAAGAGCAGACCAATACCAAAAGTAGTAGAAGACAGGAAATAGTTAAAATCAGAGCCGAAATCAACGAAATCGAAACAAAAGAAACAATCGGAAAAATTAATAAAATAAATAGTTGGTTCTTTGAAAAAATAAATAAAATTGATAAACCCTTAGCCACACTAACAAAGAGAAAGAGGGAGAAAACTCAAATTACTAAAATTCGGAATGAACAAGGAAACATCACAACAGACACGAGTGAAATACAAAACATAATTAGAAGCTATTTCGAAAATCTATACTCCAACAAAACAGAAAACCTTGAAGACATCAACAAATTTCTAGAGACATATGAACTACCTAAACTGAACGAGGAGGACATACACAACTTAAATAAACCAATTTCAAGCAATGAAATAGAAGAGGTCATCAAAAGCCTACCAACAAAGAAAAGTCCAGGACCAGATGGGTTCTCAGCCGAGTTCTATAAAACCTTTAAAGAAGAGCTCATTCCAATACTCCTCAAACTATTCCATGAAATAGAAGAGGAGGGAACCCTCCTAAACTCGTTCTATGAAGCCAATATCACCCTGATACCTAAACCAGACAGAGACACATCAAGGAAAGAAAATTTCAGACCAATATCCTTAATGAACATCGATGCAAAAATTCTCAACAAAATTTTAGCAAATCGCATACAAATATATATTAAAAAGATAGTGCACCACGATCAAGTGGGTTTTATCCCAGGGATGCAAGGTTGGTTCAACATTCGGAAATCAATAAATGTCATTCACCATATCAACAGACTTAAAGTTAAGAATCACATGATTATTTCAATAGATGCAGAAAAAGCATTTGATAAAATACAGCATCCCTTCATGCTCAAAACACTAGAAAAAATTGGGGTAATGGGAACATTCCTAAACATTATAAAGGCCATCTACGCTAAGCCCATGGCTAATATCATTCTAAATGGTGAAAAACTGAAAGCGTTCCCCCTAAAAACTGGAACAAGGCAGGGATGCCCTCTTTCACCGCTTCTATTCAACATCGTCCTTGAGACTCTAGCCAGAGCAATCAGACAAACCAAAGAAATTAAAGGGATACGAATAGGAAAAGAAGAACTCAAACTATCCCTGTTCGCTGATGACATGATTATATATTTAGAGGAACCTGGAAATTCCACCAGAAAACTTTTAGAACTCATAAGTGAATTCAGTAAAGTAGCAGGTTACAAGATCAATGCTCATAAATCCAATGCATTTTTATACATAAGTGATGAATCTTCAGAAAGAGAAATTAGGAAAACTACCCCATTCACAATAGCATCGAAGAAAATAAAATACTTGGGAATCAATCTCACAAAAGAGGTGAAAGACCTCTACAATGAGAACTACAGAACACTAAAGAAAGAAATTCAAGAAAACCTTAGAAGATGGAAAGATCTCCCATGTTCCTGGATAGGCAGAATTAATATCGTCAAAATGGCTATACTACCTAAAGTTCTATACAGATTCAATGCAATTCCAATTAAAATCCCAATGATGTACCACGCAGAAATAGAGCAAGCAATTATGAAATTCATCTGGAAGAATAAAAAACCTAGAATAGCTAAAGCAATCCTCAGTAGCAAGAGCGAAGCAGGGGGTATTGCAATACCAGATCTTCAACTCTACTACAAAGCAATAGTAACAAAAACGGCATGGTATTGGTACCAAAATAGACAGGTAGATCAATGGTACAGAATAGAGGACATGGACACAAACCCAAATAAATACAATTTTCTCATACTACACAAAGGTTCCAACAATATGCAATGGAGAAAAGATAGCCTCTTCAACAAATGGTGCTGGGAAAACTGGAAAACTATATGCAATAGAATGAAACTAAACCCCTATCTCTCACCCTACACAAAACTCAACTCAAAATGGATCAAGGACCTCGGAATCAGACCAGAGACCCTGCATCTTATAGAAGAAAAAGTAGGTCCAAATCTTCAACTTGTTGGCTCAGGATCAGATTTCCTTAACAGGACTCCCATAGCACAAGAAATAAAAGCAAGAATAAACAACTGGGATAGATTCAAACTAAAAAGCTTTCTGTCAGCAAAGGAAACTATCAGAAATGTGAAGAGAGAGCCTACAGAGTGGGAGAATATCTTTGCCAACCATACCTCAGATAGAGCGCTAATTTCCAGAATCTATAAAGAACTCAAAAAACTCTACACGAAGAATACAAATAATCCAATCAACAAATGGGCTAAGGAAATGAACAGACACTTCACAGAAGAAGATGTGCAAGTAATCACCAGATATATGAAAAAATGTTCAACATCCCTAGTAATAAGGGAAATGCAAATCAAAACCACCCTAAGATTTCATCTCACCCCAATTAGAATGGCGATTATCAAGAATACAAGCAACAATAGGTGTTGGCGAGGATGTGGTGAAAAAGGAACACTCATACATTGCTGGTGGGGTTGCAAATTAGTGCAACCACTCTGGAAAGCAGTGTGGAGATTCCTCAGAAAGCTTGGAATGGAAACACCATTTGACCCAGCTATCCCACTCCTTGGCCTATACCCAAAGGACTTAAAATCAGCATACTACAGAGATACAGCCACATCAATGTTCATTGCTGCTCAATTCACCATAGCCAGATTGTGGAACCAACCTAGATGCCCTTCAGTTGATGAATGGATAAAGAAACTGTGGCATATTTATACAATGGAATATTACTCCGCAATGAAGAATGATAAAATTATGGCATTTGTAGGCAAATGGTCGAAATTGGAGAATATCATGCTAAGTGAGATAAGCCAATCTCAAAAAACTAAAGGACAAATGATCTCACTGATAAGCGGATGAGGACATATAATGGGGGGTGGGAGGGGCTAGCATTAGGTTTAGGGTTAGGTTTAGAGTTAGGCTAAGGAGAGCAGTAAGAATGAAGGAAAGAAGGACTGTGTAGAGGGAAAAGAGGGGTGGGAGGGGTGGGAGGGGTGGGGGGAGGGGAAAAATATAATAAACATCATTACCCTATGTAAACGTAAAAAAAATAAATAAATAAAAAAAAATAACAATATGTTAACTTTCTTCATAAGCATTTTCATATAATTTAATATTGGATAGCCAAATTTGTGTAAAATTTTTATAATTGTTTATATTTTATGCACATAGCTTAGAACTAAGGGCATATGATTAGTAATTGAGTATGTATTTCTAATATATATTACCGCTAATAGATTTTATTATAATGACAGGTCCAACAAAAAAAACACAAAGATTTATTGTATTTCTTGCTTTTAATACACCTCTAAATGTCTAAAAATTCTTTAACTTTTGCTAGCTCAGTTGATATTCTTTGTGACTTAAACTGTGATGTTTATTAAACTTGGAGATATTATATTTCTGCTTATAAAAACTTGGACACGCCATAGATTTACAACTTATTTGACATAATGTTCATAAATTTGCTTAAGTTCTACATTTTAGTACTTTCATTCCACTAAGCAACATTCTGTATCTTGTATATATTCTAAGAGTGCCTCCTACTTAAACTATACTTGAAACAAAATATTATGGAGAACACACACACACGCACACACACTCACACATATATATGAATACACATATATACTGTATTTGAAAGACTGTCATTTTCAAGTACATTCTGAATACAGCATGGGTATACCATATGAATATACATGTTTATACACATGCATACATGTAATTAACTAAAATTTAAGTAGTAAAATAAATGCAATTAAGAATTCACCTAAATATGTAAGATATTATATTTAGTTAAAACCAACTTATATTGACTAGCCCAAAGAATCCCTCCCTTGATGAAAAACCAAGTGAGATAAATAACACTGGATCAGGAAACATGACACATCATCATATTTCTGTGTTTATACTTAAAGCCACACACACATATATAAAAAAAAAAGAATGGAATTTGAGATGGAAGATGTTACAGATGATAAATTAAATATTTTGTTTTTTTCCTGATTTATAAAGTAATTTTTCACTGATACCTGTACAGCTTCTATGAGATAATTTTTATTGTATGTATATGTGATTGTACAGAAAATGCTTTTCCGTGCCTTTTTTCACTTAACGTAATGATCTCCCATTCTATACATGTTGCCACAAATTATGGGATTTCATTCTTTATTTATGGCCAAATAGTATTCCATTATGAATATATTACATGTTCTTTATTCATTCATCACTTGATGGACACTTAGGTTGTTTCCATTTCTTGGCTGTTGTGAGTAGTTCTCCAATGAACATGAAAGAGAAGTTCTTTCTCCAACACACGCCTTCATCTCCTTTGAATGTACGCCCAGTCATGGAATTGCTGAGTCATATGGTAATTCTGTTTCTAATTTTAAGAGCTTTCATACTATTTTCCATGATGATTTTGCTAATTTACATTCTCACATCTTCATCAGCAGTTCAATCATTAGGCCTTTGGAAATAAGCATTCTTCCTGGAACAAGGTAATATATAATTGAGATTTTGGTTTGCATTTTTGTTGATTAATAATGCTGAGCATTTTTCATGTAACTGGTAGCCATTTGTTTGTTGCCTTTTAATAAGTTTTTAGGTCTAAAACCCATTTTTTTATAAGGTTGTTTTCTTGAGTTGATTTTTCTTGAGAAAAAAGAGGTTAGTTTTCATTCTCCTGTATATAGATATTGAATCTTATCATTACCATTTATCAGAAAGACTGTCCTTTCTCCAGGGCATGTTTTTAGCACCTTTGTCAATGAAAGCAGACTGTGGATGTTTGGGTTCACTTGCAGACACTCTATTCTTTTCGATTGGTCTCCGTATCTGTGCTTATGCTAATAACATGCTGCTTTGATTACTATGCCTTTATAGTATATTTTAAAGTCAGATAGTGTACCACCTCCTGTTTTGTTCTTTTTTGCACAAGACCCCTCTGGCTATTAAGTGTTTTTGTGGTTCCACACAAATTTTAGGATTTTTTCCAGTTTTACAGAGAATACTATTTGTATTTTGATAGGGATTGCATAGAATCTGTAGATTATTTGGGTACAATACATTTAAAACCATTGATTCTTGTTCCAATCCATGAATAAGGGAGGTGTCTCAATTGCTTTATGTTCCCTTTAATTTCTTTCTTTTATCAATGTTTTATAATTTTCATTATCTAGCTCATTTACATATTTTATTAAATTTATTCCTGATTATTTTTGGAGACATTTTTAGCAGGATTGCTTTCTTAGTTTTTATTTCATGTGATTGGTTATTGGTGCATCCAATGTTAGTTATTATTGTATGTGAATTTTTTATTGCAACTTTAAAAAAATTATTAGGTCTAATAGGGTTTTTGTTTATTCTTTTTAGTTGTACATGGCAGTAGAATCTATTTTGATATATTTATACAAACATGGAATATATCTGTAGTCTTTTGATAGAGGCTTTGAGTTTTTCTACATATAGGATCATGTCATCTACAGTGACAGTTTGACCTCTATTTTTCCAATTTAGATGCACTTTGTTTCTTTCCCTTGAATGATTGTTCTGGCTAGGACTTCCAGTACTTGTTGAATAAAAGCAACGAAAGTGGGCATCTTTTTTCCTATTGCAAACCTTGGACAGAAAGCGTTTTGCATTTCCCCACTAAGTATTAATGTTAGCTATAGCCTTATTATATATGACCTTTATAATGTTAAGATACTATGTCAGGGGCTGGGGAGATAGCTCAGCTGGTAGAGTGCTTGCCTTGCAAGCACAAGGCCCTGAGTTCGATCCCCAGTACCACAAAAAAAAAAAAAAAAAAAAAAGATACCATGTCAGTCAACTTTCTATTGCTATAATAAATATCTTTAAAAGTCAACTTAAAAGAGAGATGACTCATTTAGTCTCATTTAGTCTCATTGTTTCAGGTTATAGACCATCATAACTTTGCCCCCGTACTTTGGGAATGGGTTGAGACCAAACATCAATGGATAAAGGCATGGAGGAGGAATGCTGCTCACCTCAGGGTGGTCAAGAAGCAAAGAAACATGGAGAGTAAGAGAGAGAGAGAGAGAGAGACAGAGGCAGAGAGAGGAACAGGCAGAGACAGAGAGGGGAAGGAGACAGAGAAACAATATACCCTTCAAGGCCATTGCCCCCATAACTTACTTTCTCCAACTAGGCACCACTTCCTAATGTTTCCACCACCACTAATCCACAATAGCACTACTAGTTGGGTACCAAGTTTTCATACACAAGCATTTGAAGGACATTTCAGATACAAACTATAACAGAAACATTCCTTCTGTGCTTAAATTGTTTAGCATTTTGACAATGAAGGGATGTTGAATTTCATCAAATACCTTTTCTGCATAATTTGAGATGATCATGTGGTTATGTTAGACAGACTATTTATATGTGTATCATGTTTACTGATTTACATATGTTTAGCATTCTTGCGTTGGTTAGATGAATCCCATCTGATTATGGAGAATGATCTTTGTATTGGATACTGTTTGCTAATATCTTATTGAGGATTTTTCCAACTGTATTCATCACATGTATTAAAATATATTTATTTTTTGTTTACTTATTTCTTTGTGTCCTTGACTAGTTTGGTATCAAGCTAATGTTGACCTTGAAGAATGGGTTTGGAAGAATTCCCTCCTCTTTAATTTTTGGAATAATTTAAGAAGAATTGATAATATTTCTTCTGGAAAGTAACTCAGCAGTGATGCTGTCTGGTTCCGGAATTTCTTTGATGAGAGATTCTTTATTACTGATTCAGTCTCATAAATTGTTATTGTTGTGTTCAGGCTTTCTACCTTTTTATGATTCATACTTGGAAAGGTCTATGTGTCCAGAAATTTATTAATTTCTTCTTGGTTATCCAAATTTTGGTGTACAGTTGTTTATAATTACCTCCAATGGTCCTTTTAATCTGTGGTGTCAGTTGTATTTCTCCCTTCTCTGTTTTTATTTAGAATGTTCTTTTCCTTTTAAGTTTTTAGTCTAGCTAAGCATTTGTAAATTTTGTTCTCACAGGATCAATTCTTCATCTTTTGTGTGTTTTATTTTTGTGCTTATTTATTTTTGTTTTTATCTTTATTTTTTTTTTCTTCTACTAATTTTTGGTTGGATTTTATTCTGGGTTTTTTTTTTTTTTTTTTTCCCATTCCTTGAGATTCAGTGACAGGTTGTTTATTTGTGATCTCTTTTGTTATTGATGTAGTTTTTTTTTAATTTTTTAAATTTATTCTAATTGGTTATATATGACAGTAGAATACATTTTGATACATTATACAGAAATGGAGCATAACTCCTCATTTGATGTAGTTGTTGATTGGTATAAACTTCACTCTTATTACTGCTTTGACTGTTTCTCACATGTTTTGGTCTATTGTTTTGAAAAAATTAAAAATTTTCTTCATGACCATACATTGCTGAATTTCTTATACTTTAAAAACTAAGAGTTTTTCTTATACAGATTTCTAGTTTTAATGAATTATGATCAGAAAAAATATTCAATATGATTTCAATTTTTAATAAATTTATTGAGACATTTTATAACTTATCATATGATCTATCCTGAAAATGTTTCAAGTGCTTATGAGAAGAATATGCATTCTGCAGCTATTGGATTGACATTCCATAGATGTCTTTAAGGTCTCTTTGTTCTAGGGTATAATGTGGCTGCTATTTCTTTTAACAATATTCTGTCTGGATGATCTTTCTCTTGCTGGGGATGATGTGGTAAGTGGTCTCCCATTATAACACTGGAGTCTACATCTCCCTTTGGGGTTATTAATTTTTGGTTTGAACATTTGGGTGCTCAGATTTAGGGTATATATATATATATATATACATATATATATATTCAGAATTATTACTTTATCTTGCTGATTTGGTCCTATTATCATATATGATGATCTTCCTTGTTTCTTTTTATGACTTTTAATTTAAACTCTACCTCCCTAGAAAAATTAGGAATAGTAGGAACATACCTCAACATTGTAAAAACAATCTACACTAAGCCCAAGGCCAACATCATTCTAAATGGAGAAAAATTGAAAGGATTCCCTCCAAGAACTGGAACAAGACAGGGATGCCCTCTTTCAACCCTTCTGTTCAACATAGTCTTAGAAACTATAGCCAGAGAAATTAGAGAGATGAAAGAAATTAAAGGGATACAAATAGGAAAAGAAGAACCCAAAATATCACTATTTGCCAACAACATGATTCTATATTTAGAAGATCCAAAAAATTCCACCAGAATACTCCTAGAGCTAATAAATGAATTCAGCAAAGTAGCAGAACATCAAATCAACACCCATAAATCAAATGCATTTATATACATCAGTGATGAATTCTCTGAAAGAAAAAGTAGGAAAACTACCCTATTCACAATAGCCTCAAAAAAAAAAAAAATTAGGAATCAACCTGATAAAAGAGGTGAAATACCTCTACACTGAAAACTATGGAACACAAAAGAAAGAAACTGAAGAAGACCTTAGATGATGGAAAGATCTCCCATGCTCTTGGATAGGCTGAATTAATATTGTCAAAAAGGCCATACTACTAAAAATGTTATACAGAGTTAAAGCAATTCATATTAAAATCTCAATGATATTCTTGATAGAACTAGAAAAAGCAGTCATGAAATTCATTTGGAAAAATAGGAGACCCAGAATAGCCAAAGCAATTCTTAGGAAAAAGAGTGAAGCAGGAGGAATAAAGCATCAGATCTTAAACTATACTACAGAGTAATAGTAATAAAAACAGCATAATACTGGCACCAAAATTGACAGGTAGACCAATGGTACAGAACAGAAGACACAGAGACAAGCCCACGTAAATATAATTATCTCATACTAGACAAAGGCACCAAAAGCATACATTGGAGAAACAAGAACCTCTTCAACAAACGGTGCTGGGAAAACTGGAAATCCATGTAGCAAAATGAAATTAAACCTCTATGTCTCACCCTGCACAAAAATCAACTCAAAGTGAATCAAGGACTTAGGCACTAGAACAGAGACACTGTGCTTAGTGGAGGAAAAACTAGAACCAATTGTCCACCACATCAGCTTAGGAACTGACCTCTTGAACCAGTCTCATACAGCACGAGAAGTAATATCAAGAATCAATAAATGGGATGTATTCAAACTAAAAAACTTCTTTTCTGAAAAGGAAACAATCAATAACATGAAGAGAGAGCCTAGAGAATGGGAGAAAATCTTTAACACATGCACATCATATAGAACACTAATCTCCAGGATATATAAAGAACTCAAAAAACTTAATACCAAAAAACCAAATAACTCAATCAATAAGTGTGCCAAGGAACTGAGCAGACACTTCACAGAAGATGAAATACAACTGATCAACAAACATATGAAAAAATGTCCATTGTCTCTAGTATTAGACAAATGTAAATCAAAACTACTCTAAGATTTCATCTCCCTCCAGTCAAAATGGCACTTATCAAGAATACAAGCAACAATAAGTGTTGGCAAGGATGTAGGGAAAAGGGTACAGGGGCTCCTGCCTAGTGTTGGTTCTCACTTAAGCAGATTTGGCACTAAGATCCAAGACAAAGATGTGCCAGCTTCAGTGCCCTATTTCCCATTGGGTTGAGTTGTGCTCCCTTCTCTGCTACCTGAGGTTGGAGTGGGTTATCGGAGGCACTCAACTATCTGGCTAACAGATTTCCTCTGGTTCAATCCATGAATGTTGGCCAAAAAGAAAGGACTGAGAGGCTCTGCCTGGCACATGGTTTCACTGTAATGGACCTGGTGCTGAAATTCAAGTCTAAGACTTGGATTATATTCCTTCTTCGTACACCCAAACTGGAGGCATTGCTTTAGACTGCCTAGATTTGGGAGAGATGTGCTGTTGAACCACTTTCCTTCCTGTCTTGCCAATGTGTCTTTTCATTTCTTTTTCTTTTCTCTTCCTTTTCCTCTCTCTTTTACAACATAAGGCACTATGGCTTTCACCTAACTTCGCTTGCTTTTATGAAGGTGGTTTGTTGTGTGAATAGCTGTTCAAATGATGTCTGTGGGGAAACGATTACTGGATAATCTTACTCAGCTGCCTCTTTCTCTGCTTCCAACTTATACATTTTTAATATACACAGTGCTTGTGTCCAATGTTGAACATAAAATCGTTCATGTCTCTCATCTTTACAGCAGCAGCCATATGCCTAGATCAACAGCTAACTCACAGGATGGTAGCTTTATGTTGTCTTACAGTCAGCCTTTTATGCAAGCGTTTCATTTCAGCCTTATTTAGGATATTGTTGAAAGAGTCATTTAAAGATTAATTTCTTAAGCTTGTTGTAACTTTAGGAAAAAAAATTGTACTGTACTCTAATCATCTGTCTCAGTAACAAAATGCCTCATTTTCGTGACTTTCACAATGGCAAAAAATGTACAGCTGCTCTCCCTGACCAGCATACAGTGGCTTCGTTGTACTCACAGGCTTACATGTATAAAGTTTGTATTTTTTCCTAAATACAGCATGAGCTCCATTGATTTACTTCCTAGTTTTAATATGCATATAGTGGAGACCTGACCTGATGCATTTTTCCCCTCTGCTTGGCTGATGACTTAGCTTTCTGCTATAAAATGAGGAATACTCTGAATCTTGAAAAACCATGGAATGATTTCTCAGAGGTGCTGACTCAGAGAGCAGCTTGAGATCAACAACAATGAAAAAGACTATTGATCAATTGTCTTCTTACATGGCAAAGGAGATTAAATAATGTAGAATATTAGAAATATGTACATAATTTAAAGAGAATTATATCAAGGAATTTTCCACATAGTTTATATCAAATTGCACATTGCTTAAAAAATGTAAAAAATAATTATGCTGGGACTGGAGTTGTGGCTCAGTGGTAGAGCACTTGACTAGCATGCATGAGGCACTGAGTTCGATTCTCAACACCACATATAAATAAATAAAATAAAGGTCCATTGACAACTCAAAAAAAAGAAAAGAATTATGCCAGTATAAATATGGTGCATAAGTTTCATATGTACATAAATAATAGTATTTCCCTCCAAATTAAAGGTTTTTTTGGAAAAAAAATGTATAAAATGAAGCTTGATAGGCCAGAGAATATACTATTTATATTAATATATTAATATATTAATTAATATTCATATCAATATAATAGACTATTAATATTAAAACAGATATTCCAAAATTAAATTAAAATGCTCAATAATCTCTTTACCTTAAAGCTATTAAAAGAAGTTTACTTTCTATCAGATGTAAGGTTTATACTAAATTCATCCTGTAGAATTCCTTTTTACTCAAAGATTATTACAATTTTATAAAATACAAAAGAATGCCCTTATCGAATGTTACCACTTTATGCTTCATAAATATACTTAATATTTTATAAAGAAGACCAATGATAAAGTCATTTCAGGTTGAATCATTTCAGGTAATTTGAGTTAGATTAGCCCTTCAACTTTGATTGCATGTCTTGATTTCTTTACCAAGTTCTATATTTAATTTTCTTATTATATAGAGGAGAGCATCTGAAATCATGCAATTAAGTTAATTTAAGTTATTCTATTAAGCATCATCAGTGTTATGTCCTTCCTGACATTGCCATTACTTTCTTACTTTGTGGCATCATTATCTTTCCAATATTGAAGGTAAAATCTGCTGTGTCCTTGTGATTTCTTCATCTGCATCATCTGCTTATGCTAAACATTTCCCAAATATTCTCAAGCCCAAATAAATTCATCTCAAATCTGATGCACCTCAATTCTGGCTTTGTTTGGCTTTTCACAGTCTCTTATTTTATTATCAATGAAGTAATGGTTTCCTAAATCATCTTCATGCTACCAAGGCCTCTCTATTTTAATCCATCTTCTATTCTGTAACAGTTTGATTCCCATGCTTAAAAACAGCAACTACAAAACCATAAACATCTTCAAGTGTAGAATTCACTCTTTCTGTTGTTGCTATTGTTTCTATGATTCTTGACATTGCCCTACAATCAGTTTAGACTGTTCCATCCTTTCATTCCACATGTGTGCATGTGCTTGGATGGTTTTGCATCTTAACATTTTCATGATGTACTTCAGAGTACAACATGAAACCATTTTCTTCTTTCTATATCTACCAATGTAATAAATATATTTTTAAAAAATGTTACCATTCTAAATGAGCTAAATAGTTTCCCACATTTCTTTCCAAGACTGCAGGGGATAAACCTGTAATAGTGATCATCTAGTAATTCATCATTACTATTGCATTATTAATGCACCAATGATATGACCAACAGGCAGAACAGGTAGATAAAACAATGTGGTAAGGAATGAATTATTTTGTAACATAGCCCTTATTTTTTATTCATTTTTCTGGTTTTTTGAATGTTAGAATTCTGGAATGATAAGAATTCTACTTTAGGTTGGAATTGTGGCTCAGTGAGAGAGCACTTGCCTGGCACATGTGAGGCACTGGGTTCAATACTCAGCACCACATAAAAATAAATAAGATAAAAATATTTTTTAAATAATTCTATTTTATTATTCACAATCTTATTATTTCTTTTGATACTACATGGTTGTTTCAATTTGTTTTTATATGAGTAACAGCTGTGAGAAGCACTAAGTGAACTAATTATCTTTAAATTCAAAAAAGTATGCATATTTATGGCATACATTATTATTTTTTGATATATGGATACATTGGGAATGATTAAATTGGACTAATTAACCTATTCACTATCTCATATATTTAGCATTTTTTTCTGGTGAGAACACTAAATATTTACCCTTTAGCACTTTTCAAATATATGATGTATTTGTTATTAACTACAGTAAGTGTGATGCAAAATGATCTCCTGACTTAGTGGTTTTAACAGAAAGTTTGTATCCTTTGACTAACATCTCCCCAACACCCCACCTCCCAACATCTGGTAAACAACATTCTCCTGATCGCTTTTGGGAGTAATGAAATATTTGTTAGAAAATACTATTTAAATTCAATATTCTTTTAAATTTCTATTTGTAAATTTATAGCCAAGAAAGCTTCTATGTTTTTACATATAAAATATGTTCAAATATTCCTGAAAGATACTTAGTTACAAGACATCAATAATTATAGGAAGGCAAACATAGAATGGTTTATGTTCAAAATAGGTATCTATAAAGATTATTGAAGCTAATGAATTTTTTAATGAATATTCATCTTGCTCACTTTAAAACAATAATATTTTATTTTCCAGTATCAATTTTTAGTCTTTAAAATTTTGAGGTTTGAAAAGTTCTTCCTATTTAAAAGGAGTTCAAAGTATTTGACACAAATAGATTTGGATTTCTTCAGTAGGGAAACCTTTAAGTACTTTAAGCATATACTAAATCTATTTTCGAGTGTTTACTACTAGAAATCATATGCTTGAGAAGTTATGCCAAATGTGTTTTCTTACTTTTTTTTTTTTTTTAATCCATGAAGTCACTATTTCTAGCTGTAAGTTTGAAAAATTCTATCAGATCACCCTGAATCTTCAAATTATTTCATGGTAAAGCCTTAAAACCAGATTGGAACTCTCACATAAAATATGTTTTTCAATCTATCAAGGACTAGTTTCTCTGACCTGTAAAAAAGCAAATTCAAATATATGAACCTTTAGGTGTGATTGTTGGTTACTAGTAGTGACTTTGTTCCTTGAAACTTTATTTTCTGCAAAATATCCATTCATCTCCACAGATTCAGCCTTGGCATCATCAGTCCTATTGACAAACTGCCAGATGCTTTCCTGGGGTTGATCCTTGTAACACCACCACATGAAGTTTTTGGCCACCTGTTATTTGAAAGGATGGAACAACTGCTCAGCACATATAATAATATTCAAGCCTTATTGGCTATTCATACAAAGCGATTTTAAAGTAGCCAGGTTGAAATTATGTACTTATAAGAAATACAATAAAGAATAATACCTATTTTTGCAACCTCCCTTAGGACTAGTTCTCATGATGTGATAATGATTACAATTTAAGAAAGTATTAATTCTATGGCTTTTATCCACTACTAAAATTGCCCTAATATGCTTATTGATCCCCATGATCCGACTAAATTGTTATATTTATAGTGATGATATTTAAAATAAAATAAATGCACTAATACTATTTTGTTGAAGCTTTTAATTAATTTTGGTTGATAGGGCAACAAAGAATTTTTTTAATTCTATGACAGCACCTAATAACCAAAGTAGGCAGTTAGGCAATGTACACATCTCACATACATACACAGTGTAGTTACACAGAGATAAAGGATATAGATATATACATAAATACAAATACACACTTTTCATTTACAATCTAATTTAATCTTTACAACATCAAATGATAAGCAAGACAGTGCTTACCATATAGTAGCTTCATTTTAATTTTTTAAAAAATATGCCATTTCAGTAATGGTGTATAGGAGATAAGCAATGATGCAAAGAATAGCACCTTAGAAATTGTAATAGTAAAAAGTAGCCCTATAAATAATTACACTGGAACAGCAGGTTAAACCAGGACTTCCCAGGCAAATTAGAATGGATATGCACCATAATAATTAGTCCATTTATTTTTTTCAGAAGAAAAATAAAAGTATCAAGGCTTTTTACTCATTCTTAAAGAAAATAATGTATCCATAGGAATATTTTTGCATGCATTTTTTTATAGCACAAAAGTATGAATTGTTTCAGTTGTAAGATTTACCTTATGAAAACATATTTTTCAAAGAAATTTTAAGTGCCCAGCAATTACTAGGCACTGTGGCACATGCCTGTAAACCAAGCTACTGGGGTGGTTAAGACAGGAGGATTGTTTGAAACTAGGAGTTGGAGACCAGCCTGGACAAGAGAGTAAGACGTCATCTCAAAAAAAAAAAAAAAAGAAGAAGAAGAAGGAGGAGGAGGAGAAAGAAGAAGAAGAAGAGAAGAAGAAGGAGGAGGAGGAGGAGGAGGAGGAGGAGGAAAAGAACAAAAATTACATAGTGTCAGTCACTTTCAGCACACTACCAATTAAAAAAATTAGACAGCTGTAAAATCCAGTGGACTTAATGAACTAGTAAGCACTTTACTAGTCAGTTATGCTTAAAAACATCTTACCTCTTACCTTTTTAGTTTAATTCAATGGCTATTGTATCTACTTAAGAGTTCAATTTCAGATGCTGGATATGAATCATTTATTCAACTATTTCCTCTCACTGTTTTGATATTATCAACATTGATTAATGCAAAAGGACCATGATATTTCTAGGGCTTTGAAACTATAAAATTTGGTGATTCTTTTTCCTTTCTTCCTTCCTTTCTTCCTTTCTTCCTCTCACCTTTTAAGAAAGATAGTGCTTATCAATGAAGCCAGAGTTAGTTTCAATTTTATGATTTTCCTTTTAAGTTATTTAACAATATAAATTTGTCAATACTTAAATTTTTTTTCAGAAAAAGGTCTTTAGATATTTCCTCTGCCTTTTTTATGATTTGTTACTTCCCTAAATTGTACAGTTACTCAAGAAGTTTGGTTCTACATTTCTGACAAATTGATTCAAGTTCTCTCTCTGAATGCAAGTACAATTTGTGGTTGACTTCCTCTTAACTAGTTGGACAATCTAAATATTTATCCTCCATCTGTGGGTTTCATTACAGCATATTCATTTACCTTATGTGAATGATACTTCATGTAGAAAACCTTTTCCTGACCTGTCTGTTAGAATTTTCCTGCTCTTAGGAGCAGAACTAGGCTAGTTTGATGAAAGGTGATTGGCATTTGAAGACTATGGTACATATTGGGTGGTTGAGGGGTAGACTGAGTCAGGGAGATGCAGAGTAGATTCAAATGATTTAATATTTACTTATTTTCTTTATGTTCAGTTTTTCACATTATTCCAGTACTAGTTGGGAAAATATTTTAAAATATGTCAACTATTTCAACTAGTAAGCCAACAAAAACTGAAACCAAACAGATGGTTAAAGGAGAACCTTATTAAATGTTCTGGTGATTACAAGAATCATATATTGCTAAGGACACTGGATTAACATTCATTACAGGCTTCTAAGAAGTGATCACATCTGTAAAATAATATTTTTCATTAACGAAATAGTAGGGAAATTGTGCTCAATTGGTAATTCAGCTCAGTAATTATAATCTGATATGTCTCAGATGCCTATGTTAGAAATTTAACTCAATGCTTTTTAAATCTTATTTTAGTCAATACAGTTTTATAGTAATATACATTAAAAGGTTCCAGGAAAATTAGGCAAACAATATTTCTCAACTATGTATAATTTATTAATCCTGTTATAAGTTTAAATATACCACATATTTTGGTTCAAGGCAATAAATGCCTTGAAAAACTTGAAAAAATACTGTTGACCTTTCCTAAAATTTTTATTTCAGCTGCGAATGTGCATCTGGATGGACTGGACAAAACTGTAGTGAAGAAATAAATGAATGTGATTCTGACCCATGCATGAATGGAGCTCTTTGTCATGAATCTACCATCCCTGGGCAATTTGTATGTCTCTGCCCACCCTTTTATACTGGACAATTTTGCCATCAACACTCTAACCCCTGTGATCTACTCAATGAGTCTTGCAGAAACAATGCAACATGCTTGACTTCAGCAGATGGAAATCATCATTGCATTTGTAGAGAAGGTAAGACTTTTATATGTCTTAATGTTTATTTACTCACTTATTGTTCCTATGGAATGATGACTGGATAAGAATGTGGGAGAACAACCCTATAAGATATTTACTGTTCACTTATATAGGGTAATCTGGAGTTTTGGGCCCAAAGAACAAATAATTAATAACTTTATCTTTAAGGGACCCCTCTAAAGAGTTCCTTGGGGAATGGGGTCAGTATATGACTCAAAATTAGGACTAAAATTCAGGCATAAAAACATTGTAAAAAATACACCTAAAGATTTAACCTATAAAATCTTGGGAAAAGAGAGTAATGCTTTTTAACTCTTATTTTCCTTCCTCCCTTCTTCTCTCCCTCCCTTCTTTTCTTCCGCCCTTCATTTCTTCCTTCCTTCCTTCCTTCCTTCCTTCCTTCCTTCCTTCCTTCCTTCCTTCCTTCCTTCCTTTCATCCATCCTTCCTTTCTTCACTTTCTCTCCTTCAGGAATTATCTGAAGGAGAGATTGCTACCAGCCTGTCTTTCCTGAAGAGTCTTATAATAGTCTTGACAATAGCAATTGGTTAAAGATAAGAGCAGATATTCTATAAGATAGAATAACCAAATGATTCCATGTAACATTTGTTCCTAAGTTATCTAAAACTATCAAGTCTTCCTGCTTTGATGGCTTAGGTGCTATCCTGTGATTCTGGAGATCATTTTGTCCCAAAAGAGGGATCCCATGTAAGGAAGCATGGGTAGATTGAGGGGTTTTATTCGAGTTCCTGAATCAAGCCATACAGAAGACTGGTACTCCTGAGTTATTACCATCTTCACCAGGAACCCTTTTGCCATAAAACTAACACATGGAAGATTTTCAGAGTAACTGGAGCATGTCATTAACTAACGCAAAAAACATTCTGGTGGGGCACAGTGTCGCATGCCTGTAATCCCAGTGGCTCACAAGATTGAGGCAGGAAGATGGAGAATTCAAAGCCAGCCTCAGCAAAAGCAAGGAGTTAAGCAACTCAGAGAGACTCTGTTTCTAAATAAGATACAAAATAGGGCTGGGAATGGGGCTCAGTAGCCCAGTGCCCCTGAGTTCAATCCCTGGTACCACTCCTCCACCAAAAAAAAAAAAAAAAAAACCCATATTCTGTTTAGCAGTTTATGATATATTTTCTATTGTTCACCTATGAGTTCATATCTCTTTCCCTATCACTGACCCTTAATGGGGTCCTTAAAGATAAAGGCAGCAATTATTTATTATTCTGTTTTAAAAAGTCAGATTAGACTATAACAATGAATGAAATAGTTTATTTAACACTTTTTCCATTTGTTTTGAAAAACTCTTGAGAACTTCCTTAAGATATACATAATTGATTTTAAGGATATCAGAGGAAGACCTTGGAACTTTGTACATGACAGAAGCTTTTGGGCCCTATGAGGAACTGGATTTAGAAACTGAAAAGCTATAAATAATTTTTTTTTGGTTGATTTGTTTGTTTGGTTGGTTGGTTGGCTTTATTTTTAATGACAGAGGCTTTCAGGTGTGAGACAAAAACAACAAGATAGAGAAGAAAAAATACAAGGGGAACATTTAATGCTCAGAAAACCTCAATAATTAAGAAACTCATAATTAAAATAAAGAAATAAATTTCCATTTAAAGACTAAAAGTGAAAAATTTTGAGAAATTATTCAGTATCAAGGAAGAAGTCAATTTATTGGGGAGGATTTTTATATGGTACTTTATCCATCTTATTTTCTCAGAATACAAATATTAGATGAATGTTTACTAAGGAAAGGTATTATAATCACTCACTTTATTTTTCCCGAATCCTAATAGTTGTTCAATAATTAGAAATTTATAAATGCAGCTAATTATTTACATAATCATGTGAGATTTATTTAGTGCTCTTGGGTGAGGGGAAAATAAGTTCTGAGATATCATGAAAACTCATATCAAATTAGTAATAATACCTCCCATTCACCTGAGAAGACACAAAGATGTCTTGAGGAATTTAGATTTAATGATTTTAAGAAGTAAAATCCGTTTCATCCTCTCTTTGGGATTTCATCCTAAGACTTCCAGAGAAATATGCCTAAATTAGTCAACGTTTTGGACTGAGTGAGTTTCTCTAAATCACTCTAGAGCAGTCCTAACTACTCTAACAATGCCTATTTAATATTGACATTAGTGAATAAGAATAGATAATGGTCAGACAATGGGTCCCAATTAAGGTCTTATTCAAAGGGGGAGATAAACAGTAGAAATATTAATGGGGACCTCAAGGTGATTTTCAAATGTGAATGACCTTGAGACTCACCTGTAGAAACACTCCAGCCAATGCCTTTGTTCCCTGAGAGGCTGGAAAATGAAAGATGAGAGTTAACCCAAATTGAAGTTATTGGAAGGATTTAAACTCAGGCAAAATGACACAGCCAATACTTTTTCAATGCCTGTTTATCATAGATTTTGCTCCACACTCTACCCAGAACCATATAAGCTCCTAAGATAGCACATCAAAATGGGTTTTTCTGGTGTCCTGGCCCCCTCCCATATCTCAGGGTTCTGTCTCTTCTCACCTAAATAAATTCTATTCATTTACTCTTCCCTTATGTTTTTGTCCATGGATTTTATTCTTCAAATTTGCAAGACAAGAACCCAGAAGGGAACTGGTAAAGTAGGGAATCTAGTCTCATCTAAAACTGCAGTTTCATTAGTAATTCAAACTCTGGAATGAACAAAATTAAATACTAACATTGTTTAAAAAAAAAAAAAACCTTAGAAAACTAAAAATAAAAGTTATTCTATGAATTGCTTTTATAGGTTTTATTTAAGATCGGATGGGTCTACCTGAAAGCTCTCATTAATAATATAGGTTTTCTTAAAGAAAGGCTCAGATTCCATTTTAATAGGTATCAAAGTTAAAAGTATAAAGAAACATAAGGCCATAACTTCTACAGATATTGGATATGGAAGCCCTGTTGGATATTTTGCAAATTGTTGGTGTGTCAACTGACAAGAAAATGACAGGACATGGGGTCAGGGAAACACCTGAAACTTAAGGGTTCCTGAATTTCTACTCACAATTTTTCATCCGTCTACAGGTATAGATTTTATCACCATTTAACATAAGCATACATAAAATTCCAGTTTAGAGTAGTTATATGACTACATGTAGAAAACTCAATTATAACTGGCATTCAAATCTACCCTGAAGGACCAGCAAGTAGAATTCCTTTGAATTTATGTCAAACTTACTCCTCAGGAGGTAAACTATTTTGGTTGGTTTGACAAAAAAGTTATAGTGAAAATAATCTAATTCTTTTTCATGCAAAGTGAGCTTCTTAAAAAATTAGAGAGATAATAAAAATACCAGAAATGTTGTGAACATGTTTTGCTAGAGAAAGTCAAGGCAATGCTTCTGTCTTTTGATTAGAACTAAGGTGAGTTAATCTGATCTCTAAGCATAGTGAGTATTTTGTAGTGGAAAATAGGTAGGCAAAGAATGCAGCAGTAATAACTTAATACAGGTTTGTTTTATATATTATGGTATTTGAAGAAATTTCTGTGATTGAAAAGAATCAGTTTTTTTATTAAATAAAATATAGTAGATATAAAAGCAAATACAATTATGTAAGATTCCTAGAAACAAATGGGGTTTATTTTTGACATAGTAATAGTGTAAGTTTAGGTTATTTAGTGTGCAATTAGTTTATGCACGTAAAAATTTATTTTATAGTATACAGAATTTCTTTTCCTTCTAAAAATTTTTCTCTGAATATAACATGCATCTGTGTTGCAACAACCTGTGGGTAGCATACTGAAAATATAAAAATATTATTATTTATTAACTGACTCAACAAACCTTGGTCTCTTATAATGTGTCAGTTCTTGATAAAGGTTCTAGAGAAATAAAGTGTGGAAAAGACATATCCTCAAGAAATGTAAAGTTTAAGAAAGAGATATACAAGTTAACTAATCTAAAGTACAAACCAATAAGAGGTTCCACAATTATGGCAGAACAATACACAAGGAGAATTTGAAGATAAGTGCATAGCTATTATCCTGTTCACTGTGACAAACTCTGAGTTATGCACTTTCTATGATTTAAATGTGCTCCCAAAATTATGTGTTGGAAACTGAGTCCCCAGTGCAATAGTATTGAGACATGGTTGGGTTCCAAAGACTCCACCTTTATGAATGGATTAATGCTACTCTCACAGGAGTGGATGAGCTATTGCAGGAGTGGGTTTCTGAGGATTTGATCTCCTTCTCTCTATTTCTCTGTCTCTCTCTCTCTGTCTCTCTGTCTGTCTGTCTCTCTCTCTCTCTTTCTCTCTCTTGCTTGTGCATACACAGTGCCCTTCAGTTGTTCTGCTTCTGCCATAGGTTAATGCAGCAAGAAGGACCTAGCCATATGCAAACCTTTCCAACCTCCAGAACTGTAAGAAATACATCTATTCTTTATAAATAACCCAGTTTCAGGTATTCTGTTACAGCACCACAAAAAGGCCTAAGTATTTCTAGATGATTTCTAAATTGCTTTCCACAAAGTGAAACCTCAATAATGACGTGTTACCACATCAATGACATACTCATTAAGCCCTCCTCATTCTGTGTTTTATTCCTCACTCCCTTTTAACTACCTTATTGGAATACATACCATGATATGCTCTTGTTTTTCCCCTTTTATTTTCATTTTGAATTATTCCATCTAGTACTTCTTCTAAAGTGAGAAGGAAGTGTAGTCCAGGATGATAAAATGCTTCTTTAACATCTTTTCTATGAAAATCTTCCTTGTTAATGCACTTCCTTCCATATCATCTCTTCTACATAATCAAATGCAAAATCCTGAAATTTTTAGAAAGACTATATTAAGTGATTTGTTAAATGATATGTGTAATCTAAATTGATGAAGATCTTATATTTTAGTAGCAACCTTGTTAAGTAATTTGAAATGTTTTGGAGGAGTTGGAAAGTATAAAAATGTTGTTTTATTATTTTGGTACTTGGCTACATTTCTAACCCTTTTAATGTTTAATTTTGAGACTGGGTCTCATTAAGTTGCTGAGACTGGACTTGAACTTGGGATCCTCCTGCCTGAGCCTCCTGAGTCACTGGGTTTATTACGTATTAACCATTCCTTTGCATTTGCTGTAGCAAAACACAGGCAAGATGTTTAAAAAACAAGATGAAGATAATATTTATTTGTTCACTGGAGAATGCCTTGTTTTTTGTACACATCAAGAACCTTATTGCAGTTTAACTGAGTCAGCCAAATAGTTCTGGATAAGGAGAAATAACAGGAACAGCAAGGAAATAATTCACTGTACTTTCTATTTGGAGAATCTTTTAGCTCTAGTTGCGTATATTCAAAACAAGTACTCTTTTCACAAACAAATATCAAGTTTTAATACTATGGATTATTAAATGTGTAGTTTGAGACTAAGTATGTACAAATCTCATACTTTTAAACTCCCTAAAAATTGAGCTTTCTTAGTAAAGCTTTGGCTCATTTTGAATGCAGTCCATATTTACTTACGTTTTCTCCAAATGTCTACTGTATTTCAGCAATCTCACTTTCTCTAGTCCACTGACATGTTATCAGTTGGTAAAAAAGCTCCATCTAGGAAATGTTGAGCTTAACGAATAAAGCAAAAACATGGAAAACAGGTTATCCTGTGAGCTATCCATGACCCAAGTACTGAGTGTTCTGATTCATCAGTCTTATTGAGATCTGAAGGATTACTGGCACTTCTTAGCCAGTCAGTGCCCCTGAGCTCTAGTGCCTAAAAATAATAATAATAATAATAATAATAATAATAATAATAATAATTCTAAGAAACACTCTAAGTGTCAGAATGCCCTGCCTCCCAGAGTAAACTAAACTTGCTGAAAGGAGGGATGCTGAAGTGAATCCGACTTTCTAAATCTTACAACATGTAAAAAAAATTCTAACTATAATAAAATACTTAAAGAGTTGAACATCCTCAGAAAATAGAAGGACTTTATATCTACTATGACATTTACAACTTAGATATAAAAAACAGGTGATTGCAGAATGGTGAAGTTGTTGCAATAATAACTTACTCACCTAAAAGAGGAGAACTATTTTAAGCAGGAAAAATTCATTTTAATTTTGTTTTGGTGCTAAAGATACAATATCTAGCACATTAATGAATTACAAGCATATAACTTCAAAGGTTTAATATAAAGGCTTTGAAAGTTAAGAAACATTGTCCTGAAGGCTACCTAATGCCATAAGTACTCCTTCTTTTCTACAATTGGTGTTTCTTGAAGTATCTTCATTCTAACCTTCTGCTTTTAACCCTCATCATCTTTACAATTGAAGTAAATTTCTTTTAGATATCAGAGTTGTTTCTTGTATTTTATTTAATCTCTTTTTGCCTTTTTATTGATATGTTTAAAATTATATTTAATGTGATTATTATTATGTGTAGCTTTAAGTTAGCCATCTTGACATTGGATTTCTCTTTGGCTGTAACTGTATTAAGTTTCTTTTCCCCTTTTGTGTTGTTTTGATTAAGTAATTTTTAATTTTCCATATTATCTGCTCTGTAAAGAGGCAGTCAGAATTTACAAGATATCATACCGTCCTCCCTGATCAATTCTAATGGGAGGCAGGTTTGGAGTTTTATCAGCTGACAGACACCACAAAGCTTCAAAGAGAGTGGCGATGACTTGTGGTATGTTATTATTTGAAAATACAAAATAGGTCTATTCCATGTTCCATCAAGAGAATCTGAGAAAGTTCTGAGGGACATTTTCAGCAGTAGGTGCTAATTCTGTCATGTCAGGATATAGAGGTAGAGATGAAGGAAGTTGTGCTGTATCTTTCACATGCCAACATTACTGATAATCTGAAGCTTTGAATATGGAGTGGTAGTTGTGATAGAAACAGAAGCTATAAGAAAAGAAACAAGAATGGGTGTTATGAGAGGAAAGCAGTCACTCATGCTTAGCTAGACTATGTTCTCCTTCAGAAACTGTATCTCCATTTCAACTCTAGTCTACGTATATGAGAGCAATAGTTTCCTTAAGTAACTTGAGGGAGCCTCTCTTTCTCAAACTAAATGAGTCTCATTGAATATTGACATTTATGTTACCACAATTATTCAGTCCTAATTTTATCATTGGAAAAGCAAGAGAAAGGAAAATCATCTTGTTTCTTATATTTTTAAAGTCAGTATAGAAAAAAAATATTTAAAAAATTAGAATAATTATGCATTTTGTTATACTTGGCTACCATCAGCCATGTAAATAATTGTTTAAATGGTCATTGTGAATAATAAAATACTTAATTATAGTTTAAAAAGGGATAGGCTATGGACTTTTTTCTGATATAGATGTATTCCAATCATTATAATTGCCTCTCTTATTAGTCTACATAACTTTCCATAACTTTCATTTTTAATATAACTGGCAAGTGTTTAAATGGATGACTGATTATGTAGCTATGAATCACAATAATTTGTTTTCTTTGAATCACTTGGAAGTGAAAGGCAATTAAATAATTTGCCACATCTGCTAACTGTCTTGAATAAATTTGATCATTGAAGCTCAATTTTACTTGAAGATTGGTCATCAAATTAACTCATTTGCTTTCCAGATCATTTCAGTTCTTCTTGTTCAAACATTTAAATACCTTATAAAACAATAGCGACATCTGCCATGACTACACTTCCAGGAGATTAAGGAGAGCATCTTCTTTTGATTCTTCTGTTTGATCTCATTAATCTAGACTGTGGTATAATTTTATTCATATATTATCTTGAGAGGTGTTTAAGAAGTCTGAGGTAAGGTAGTTTCTTCTACTTCTTTTAAATCTTCATTATGAACATGTTGCCTGGATTCCTGTCCCCTGATTCTGAGCTTCACTATCTATTGCAACGATTGCTCATCCATACCCAACTCATCTCTCCTTTAGGATTTGAAGGTGAACACTGTGAAATTGACAAGAATGAGTGTCTCTCCCTTCCCTGCCAGAATTATGGTGACTGTGAAGATGAGGTCAATAATTTCAGGTAGAGAAAAACAAAAAAATCTAGATGTCTGTTTAGGTATCTGAATACATCTGAATAAATGTTCAGAATTTCAACTAACAAATTAAGCACCATATGTGACTATTAAAAATTAGCTATGCTACAATTAATTGAAGTTTCAATTCTTCCTACTTATAGTAATAATGTTATTAAAGTTTTTGTTGTTTTAAAGATGTGTTTGCAGGCCTGGGTTTTCTGGACCTCTATGCGAAACAGAAATTAATGAATGCTCCTCTAAACCTTGCAAAAATAATGGAATATGTGTGGATCTTGAAAACAGGTTAGAGACTACTTTTGTATTAAATCAACGATTTCATGTATGCAATTTAACATATAATGAAATGAGTGTACATATACCCATTATGTAACTTAGCAAGTTGAACTTTACTGAGTCCTTTGTGTTTATCACTAAGTACAACCTCCTCCATCTTACCCAATTAAGTATTAAATAACCCGATATTAAATAACCTGAATTTGTGTTTATCCCTTTTCCTTCAATTTACTGTGTTAATTATTTGTCTGTAATCCTTTAAATTTGGGGTTTAATGTTATGTGTTTAATATTATGTGTTATTCTAAGTTGTATCAATTGAAACATTGTTGAATCTTAGGTTGGCATTTCTACCTTTGGAAATTATGTTTATTTTTTCTATATGATTTTGAAAATGAAATATTAACACTCTCAACAACATTGAATAATGTACTCAGTAGCATCGTGTAAGAGTTCTAGTTGGTCCAAGTACTGTAAGTAAAATTATATCTCATTTTGGTTTCTTCCTGCATTCCCATAGCAAAGTTATATATATTACATTTTGATTCATTGTACACAAATGGGGTACAACTTTTCATTTCTCTGGATGTATACCATATAGTCACACCATTCATGTAATCTTACATGTACATAGGGTACATTTTGGAGATATTTTATTTTATTTTCTAGAAATGACTAAGTATATCATTTTTCCATAAGTGTTCTCTTTTGGTAAACTGATATGCATCTTTATACATATAAGTACTAATAATTTTGTCAGTGTTATGTATTGAATATATTATCTACAGACTGAAATAGATGTTTTACCTTCTTTATAAGTCTAGTGCTAAAACATAATTTTAATGTATTTAAATCACTTGTTTTCTCTGTGTATGAGTTGTATTCTTTATCTTGTTAAATGTTTTCTCTAAGACAAGAAGATGTTGTCTTATATTCCATCGAAGATATTTATAGTTCTGCCCTTTATATGCAAATCTCAATCTATCAGGAATACTGTGTGTGTGTGTGAAAATGTATTGTATGAGGTAGGAACTTAAGTTCATTTTCCATATGAATAAACAATTATGTCTGCCACATGAAGGATAAGTCCATCTTTTACTGACCAATATGCAACACCTTCTTGGTAGCTATTCACGTTTCCACATATAAATGTCTATTTCTCTATCTCAATCTGATTGCTTTAGTTTAACTCTTCATCCATGTGCAAGTGCCATAATTCTTGGTTACTTAACTTTGATATATCTCAGTACTAGTAGAGCAGAATATCTCATCTACTGAATCTTCTTCAGGAAGGTTTATTACCTTTAACAATTTTTTCTGTTATACTCAATTATCTTCTGCAATAATATATATCCAAACAAGCAAACTAAGACTGGGAAAATTTTTATTGGAATTTACTTGACTTTGGAAATCAATTTGAGCACAATTGATACATCTTTATTTAGTTAGTTTTTTATGGTATTTTAATAAAAGCACTCAGATTCAAATAGAGATTCACTGAATATGATACAAACAAAATCATTTTCCAGATTACAGTTGGACTTAATAGCAGGGTTTCTGTCCTGGATGCTCTTCAGAAAACTAAAAGTAAAGCTACAAATGATCCAGGTTCTCACTACATATTCAAAGCAATGCAAATCAGTGTGGTGATGAAATACCTACACCCCTATATTTATTGCAACACTATTCACAATAGCTAAAAAATGACATCGATCTAAGTTTCTACTAGTGTGAATGAAAGAAAAATAAAAATGCATATATACACACTTGAACACTATTCGACCATAACATGAATGAAATTCTATTTGCAAAAACATCAGTGGAACTGTAGAATATCATGTAAAGTGAGATAAGCCAAACACAGAAAAGACAAATATCAGGGGCCTTACTCATTACTGGAGCTAAAGAGTATATTTTTAAATAACTCAGCTTTCCAGAAATATAAGAATAATTCCTTTACTTACTAATTCTTCCCTCATATGGAATAAGATAAAAATAATATACAAGAAAAATATATTTTATGTACATATAATCATGTAATATAATGTATGTAATATAATCGTGCTTTAGGGCTTAAAAATTATATGATTATCTTACATTTTAATATCATCTTTCATTGTGGCAATATTACTTCAGATAATTTTTTTCTTTTTTCCATATTTTTATTAGTGCATTACAGTTGTGCATAATGGTGGGATTTGTTGTTACGTATTCATTCAAGCACACAATATAACAATATAGTTTGACCAATATCACTTCCCAGTATTTCTCCTTACCCTCCCCTCCTCCATCCCCTTGGTCCCTTTCCTTTACACTACTGATCTCCCTTTGATTTTCATGAAATCTCCCCAATTTCTTTTCCTTTTTTCTCTTTAGCTTTCACATATGAGAGAAAATATACATCCCTTGACCTAAGTTTGATTTATTTCACTTAACATGATATTCTCAAGTTCCGTCCATTTTCCTGCAAATGATATTTCATTTTTGTTTATGACCAACTAAAACAATCATATATTTTTTTCTTTTTTTATGCATTTGATATATCCACTCATGGACACCAAGACTGATTCCATAGCTTGGTTATTGTGAATTATGCTGCTATAAACATGGCAATTCTTTAGGATAAATACCAAGGAATGGTATAGCAGGGTCATGTGTGGTTTCATTTCTAGTCTTTTGAGGAAGCGCCATACTGATTTCCACAGTGTTGTAACTAATTTCCAATCCCACCAATGGTGTAAAAGTGTTTCTTTTTCTCCACATCCACTCCAGAATTTGCCACCAGGATGGGCTAATGTGTGAATTAAAAAAAAATTATTTCATTAAGAAATTTGTTTTGGTACCAGGGATTGAACGCAGAGGCACTTAACCACTGTGCCACATCCCAGCCCTTTTTATTTTTAGTTTTGAGACAGGGTCTCGCTAAGTTGCTTAGAGCCTTGCTAAGTTGCAGAGGCTGGCTTCAACCTTGACTCAGCCTCTCAAGACATTTGGATAACAGGCATATGCCATTGTGCCTGGTCAATAATTTAAAAAGGCAAAATAATTGTTTTAAAATTTAGTTAATTATACATCCATTCATTTCTATTTACCCATGTCTTCCTTGATAGTGGAAATGTTTATCATTATTTTTTAAATATATTTTTTAGTTGTAAATGTACACTTTTATTTTTTACTTATTTTTTATTTGGTACAGAGGATTGAACCCAGTGCCTTATGCTTGCTAGGCAAATGCTCTACCACTGGCTACAACTCCATCCTGTGTTTCTCATTATTGCTTTATGGATCTACTGTGTTCCTAAAAAGCTCAGATTATATTTTAAAACTCAATCATCAAACACCAAAACCCCACAAATAACCCAATTATTAAATAGACAAATTATCTTCTCAAAAAAAATGCAAATGGTCAACAAATATATGAAAAAATGTTCAATATCATTAGCAATTAGGGAAATGAAAATCAAAACTACACTGAGATTTCATCTCACACCAGTCAGAATTGCAGTCATCAAGAATACAAATAATAATACATACTTCAGATAAATTATATTTACTCTTCCTTATCTCTATTTTAATGCATTGAATTTTCTTCAGAACTCATTTGTTAAAATGCATTTCAGTAATGGAAAAGTATCTTGAAAATGCATCTGAAAGCATACAAAAGTATGTTTGAAAAAACATATTTATCCAATTAAAAGTAAAACAAAGATTTTTAATGCTTTGACACAAGATTTAAGTTTAATTCTACCAGAAGTTTTCAAGTAAAAGTCATGCATTTAAATTTGAATTTTAATTTCATCAAAAATAAATATTTTGTGGGTTTTCAAGATGGCGGACTAGAGGGCGGCTGCATTTCACATTGCTCCAGGACGCAAGTTTCAAAAGAGGAGATAGTGAGAGACTTGGGACCAACTCAAAGCCGCCGGGTGAGTCTCTCCCATTGGGGAGGCGTCCCGGATGGGGCGGTAGCCCCAGAACACAGGGAACTTTGTGAAGTAGAATTGCGCGGTGAGACACCCCTCCCCCCGCTGGAGCGGTAAACACGGACAACTGGGATCATCGTAGAGGAGGCGGATCAGCACAGCGCTTGGACTCGGACCAACCACTGGGGCTCCAGGCGGCTGCCTGAGGAGGAGCTGCGTGGCGAGCTGTTTGAACTCAGAACAACTGCTCCTGAACACCAGTGGCCTGCCTGGAGGAGGAGCGCGGTGGGTTGCTTGGTCTAGGAGTGACTACATCAGAGCTACAGGCGACTGCCAGAGGAGGAGCTGTGTGGCAAGCTGTTTGAACTCAGAACGACCGCTCCTGAACACCGGGGCGTTGCCCGGAGGAAGAGGAGAAGTGCGGCGGGTTGCTTGGTCTAGGAGTGACTGAATCAGAGCCACAGGCGGTTGCCAGAGGAGGAGGCGAGTGGTGAGTTGATTGGACTAAAAGCGACCGCTCCTGAACACCGGTGGCCTGCCTGGAGGAGGAGCACGGTGGGTCACTTAGTCTCGGAGCCACCGCTCCTGAACACCCGGGGGGCTACCCCGAGGAGGAGGAGGGAGAACAGGGTGGGTCACTTGGACTTGGAGTGTCTGCCTAGGGCTACAGGAGGTTGGCGGGAAGAGGAGATGCAAAGTGAGTTGCTTGGACTCCTAGTGACTGCGTCGGAAACCGGGCGGCTGTCCGGAGGAGGAGGTGTGTGGCGGGTCTCTGGGTCTTGGAGCTATTGTATAGGGCTCCAGGTGGTGACTCAGAGGAGGGGCCGAATAGCCAGGCGATTAGGTGCAGAGCAGGGTCCCAGGATCTAGGCGGCTTCTTGCTGGAAGAGTCACACAGAGACACGCCTAGGGGCAGAGCGAAGTTTCCAGGACTGCAGGCAGATTCACTGGGAGAGGCAGCCTAAGGAGACTCGCCTGTGAAGGGTGAGGCTCCCAGGCCCAGGAGGTAGGGCCGGGCCTCTGGGAACGTTGCAGAGGAAGACAGCCCAGCCCAGGCGGTAGTTGTAGATTGAGGGGAATCTCTAGGAGGGGAACTGACCAGCAAGACGTCCCCACCAGGTGAGTCTTCCCTGCTGGGTGAGGTTTTCCCATAGGGACGGTAAAACCAGAGACACAGGCACAAACAGGCCTTGCCTCAGTCCACAGCCTGGTTCCCAGTTGGATGACCATTGGTCAACAAGTGGAGGCACCTCTGCCCACTAGCAGGGAATATACCCCACCTGAGGGTCACCACCCCTAGAGAGGCAGCTTCTTCATGGAGCTCCGCATTATCAACTTCCTCCAAGACTTCAGGCTACTGAAGGATAAGAGGGGATATACTAGCAATCTTCAGGGACATTATAAGTCGATAGAGGAAATCTGCAATATCTTAATGACCCACTGGTTCCTGAACAATATGAGAAAACAAGGGAAGAAAATGCCCCAAACAAATCTAGATGTTACATCAATAGAATCCAATGACAGCATGGCAGAAGAAATGACAGAAAGGGAGTTCAGAATGTACATAATTAAAATGATTAGGGAAGCAAACGATGAGATGAAAGAGCAAATGCAGGCATTGAATGATCTCACCAATCGACAGTTAACAGAGCAAATTCAGGAAGCAAAAGATCATTTCAATAAAGAGTTAGAGATACTGAAAAAAAACCAAACAGAAATCCTTGAAATGAAGGACACAATAAACCAAATTAAGAACTCCATAGAAAACATAACCAATAGGATAGAACAGCTGGAAGACAGAACTTCAGATATTGAAGACAAAATATTTAACCTCGAAAACAAAGTTGAACAAACAGAGAAGATGGTGAGAAATCATGAACAGAATCTGCAAGAACTATGGGATATCATGAAAAGGCCAAATTTGAGAATTATTGGGATTGAGGAAGGCTTAGAGAAACAAACCAAAGGAATGAACAATCTATTCAATGCAATAATATCAGAAAATTTCCCAAATCTGAAGAATGAAATGGAAAATCAAGTTCAAGAGGCTTATAGGACTCCAAATACACAAAATTACAACAGACCCACACCAAGGCACATTATAATGAAAATACCGAACATACAAAATAAAGACAGAATTTTAAAGGCTGTGAGAGAAAAGAACCAAATTACATTCAGGGGGAAACCAATACAGATATCAGCAGATTTTTCAATCCAGACCCTAAAAGCTAGAAGGGCCTGGAACAACATTTTTCAAGCTCTGAAAGAAAATGGATGCCAACCAAGAATCTTATACCCAGCAAAACTTACCTTCCAATTTGACGATGAAATAAAATCTTTCCACAATAAACAAAAGCTAAAAGAATTTACAAAAAGAAAGCCAGCATTACAGAACATTCTCGGCAAAATATTTCATGAGGAAGAAATAAAAAACAAAGAAGCAAATCAGCAAAGGGAGGAATTACCCTAAAGGAACTGTCAAATAAAGGAGGAACCAAGATGTGTTAAAAAATAAATAAATAAATAAATAAAATTTTAAATATGAACCAAATGACCGGGAATACAAATCATATCTCAATAATAACCCTGAATGTTAATGGCCTGAATTCATCAATCAAAAGACATAGACTGGCAGATTGGATTAAAAAGAAAGATCCAACAATATGTTGCCTGCAAGAGACTCACCTCATAGAAAGAGATACCCATAGACTAAAGGTGAAAGGATGGGGAAAAACATACCATGCACATGGACTCAGCAAAAAAGCTGGAGTATCCATTCTCATTTCAGATAATGTGGACTTCAAGCCAATGTTAGTCAGAAGGGATAAAGAAGGACATTTCATACTGCTTAAGGGAACCATAAATCAGCAAGACATAACAATCATAAATATCTATGCCCCAAACAGTGGCTCACCCATGTATGTCAAACAAATCCTTCTCAATTTTAGAAACCAAATAGACCGTAACACAATAATACTAGGTGATTTTAACACGCCTCTCTCACCACTGGACAGATCTTCCAAACAAAAATTGAACAAAGAAACCATAGATCTCAATAACACAATCAATAATTTAGACTTAACAGACATTTATAGAATATACCATCCAACCAAGAGCGAATACACTTTCTTCTCAGCAGCACATGGATCCTTCTCTAAAATAGACCATATATTATGCCACAAAGCTAATGTCAGCAAATACAAGAAGATAGAGACACTACCTTGTATTCTATCAGATCATAATGGATTGAAGTTAGAAATAAATGAAAGAGTAAAAAACAGAAACTACTCCAACACCTGGAGATTAAACAATATGCTACTATATGATGAATGGATAACAGAAGATATTAGGAAGGAAATTAAAAAATTCTTAGAGGTAAATGAGAACAAAGAAACATCATATCAAAATCTCTGGGACACTATGAAAGCATACTTAGAGGAAAATTTATTTCATGGAGCGCATTTCATAAAAGAAGTAAAACTCAACAAATAAACGACCTAACACTACAGCTCAAAGCCCTAGAAAAAGAAGAACAGACCAACACCAAAAGTAGTAGAAGACAGGAAATAGTTAAACTGAGAGCTGAAATCAATGAAATTGAAACAAAAGAAACAATACAAAAAATTGACAAAATAAATAGTTGGTTCTTCGAAAAAATAAACAAAATTGATAAAACTTTAGCCACACTAACAAAGAGAAGACGAGAGAAAACCCAAATCACTAAAATTCGGAATGAACAAGGAAATATCACAACAGACACGACTGAAATACAAAACATAATTAGAAGCTATTTTGAAAATCTATACTCCAACAAAATAGAAAATTTCGAAGACATCAACAGGTTTCTAGAGACATATGAATTGCCTAAACTGAACAAGGAAGACAAACACAATTTAAATAGACCAATTTCAAGTAATGAAATAGAAGAAGTCATCAAAAGCCTACCAACAAAGAAAAGTCCAGGACCAGATGGGTTCTCAGCTGAGTTCTACAAAACCTTTAAAGAAGAGCTCATTCCAATACTTCTCAAAGTATTCCATAAAATAGAAGAGCAGGGAACCCTCCCAAACTCATTCTATGAAGCCAATATTACCATGATACCTAAACCAGACAGAGACACATCGAGGAAAGAAAATTTCAGACCAATATCCTTAATGAACATCAACGCAAAAATTCTCAACAAAATTTTAGCAAATCGCATACAAAAACATATTAAAAAGATAGTGCACCATGATCAAGTGGGTTTCATCCCCGGGATGCAAAGTTGGTTCAACATCAGGAAATCAATAAATGTAATTCACCATATCAATAGACTTAAAGTCAAGAATCACATGATTATTTCAATAGATGCAGAGAAAGCATTTGATAAAATACAGCACCCCTTCATGCTCAAAACACTAGAAAAAATAGGGATAGTGGGAACATTCCTTAACATTGTAAAGGCCATCTATGCTAAGCCCACGGCTAATATCATTCTAAATGGTGAAAAACTGAAAGCATTCCCCCTAAAAACTGGAACAAGGCAGGGATGCCCTCTTTCACCATTTCTTTTCAATATTGTCCTTGAAACTCTAGCCAGAGCAATTAGACAGACCAAAGAAATTAAAGGGATACGTATAGGAAAAGAAGAACTCAAACTATCCCTATTTGCTGATGATATGATGGTATACTTAGAGGAACCAGGAAATTCCACCAGAAAACTCTTATATCTCATAAGTGAATTCAGTAAAGTAGTGGGATATAAGATCAATGCACATAAATCTAAGGCATTTTTATACATAAGCGATGAATCTTCAGAAAGAGAAATTAGGAAAACTACCCCATTCACAATAGCATCGAAAAAAATAAAATACTTGGGAATCAATCTCACAAAAGAGGTGAAAGACCTCTACAATGAGAACTACAGAACACTAAAGAAAGAAATTAAAGAAAACCTTAGAAGATGGAAAGATCTCCCATGTTCTTGGATAGGAAGAATTAATATTGTCAAAATGGCCATACTACCAAAAGTTCTATACAGATTCAATGCAATTCCAATTAAAATCCCAATGATGTACCTTACAGAAATAGAGCAAGAAATTATGAAATTCAACTGGAAGAATAAAAAACCCAGAATAGCTAAAGCAATCCTTGGCAGAAAGAGTGAAGCAGGGTGTATCGCAATACCAGATCTTCAACTCTACTACAAAGCAATAGTAACAAAAACGGCATGGTATTGGTATCAAAATAGAAAGGTGGATCAATGGTACAGAATAGAGGACATGGACACAAACCCAAATAAATACAATTTTCTCATACTAGACAAAGTGGTCAAAAATATGCAATGGAGAAAAGATAGCCTCTTCAACAAATGGTGCTGGGAGAATTGGAAATCCATATGCAACAGAATGAAACTAAACCCATATCTCTCACCATGCACGAAACTAAACTCAAAATGGATTAAGGATCTCGGAATCAGACCAGAGACCTTGCATCTTATAGAAGAAAAAGTAGGTCCAGAGCTTCAACATGTCAGCTTAGGACCAGACTTCCTCAACAGGACTCCCATAGCACAAGAAATAAAAGCAAGAATCAATAACTGGGATAGATTCAAACTAAAAAGCTTTCTCTCAGCAAAGGAAACTATCAGCAATGCGAAGAAAGAGCCTACAGAGTGGGAGAAAATCTTTGCCAATCATACTTCAGATAGAGCACTAATATCCAGAATCTATAAAGAACTCAAAAAACTCTACACCAAGAATGCAAATAATTCATTCGACAAATGGGCTAAGGAAATGAAAAGACACTTCACAGAAGAAGATCTACAAGCAATCAACAAACATATGGAAAAATGTTCAACATCTCTAGTAATAAGAGAAATGCAAATCAAAACCACCCTAAGATTCCATCTCACCCCAATTAGAATGGCGATTATCAAGAATACAAGCAACAACAGGTGTTGGCGAGGATGTGGGGAGAAAGGTACACTCATACATTGCTGGTGGGGCTGCAAATTAGTGCAGCCACTCTGGAAAACAGTGTGGAGACTTCTTAGAAAACTTGGAATGGAACCACCATTTGACCCAGCTATCCCACTCCTTGGCCTATACCCAAAGGACTTAAAATCAGCATACTACAGAGATACAGCCACATCAATGTTCATAGCTGCTCAGTTCACAATAGCCAGATTGTGGAACCAACCTAGATGTTCATCAATTGACGAATGGATAAAGAAAAAGTGGTATATATATATATATATATATAATGGAATATTACTCAGCCATAAAGAATGATAAAATTATGGCATTTGCAGGCAAATGGATGAAACTGGAGAATATCATGCTAAGTGAGATAAGCCAATCTCAAAAAACCAGAGGACTAATGATATCACTAATAAGTGGATGATGACACATAATGGGGGGTGGGAGGGCTTAGTGTTAGGGTTAGAGTTAGGGTTAGGGAGGGGGGCAAGAATGAAGGAAGGAAGGACTGTATAGCGGGAAAAGAGGGGTGGGAGGGGTGGGAGGGGTGGGGGGAAGGGAAAAAAATAACAGAATGAATCAAACAACATTACCCTATGTAAATTTGAGTACACAAATGGTATGCCTTAACGCCATGTACAAACAGAGAAACAACATGTATCCCATTTGTTTACAATAATAAAATAAAATAAAATAAAATAAAATAAAATAAATATTTCATCATCTTTTTTTTTTTTTGGGGGGGGGGGGTACTGGGGATTGAACCCAGGGCATTGTGTTTGCGAGGCAAACACTCTATCAACTGAACTATATCCCCAGCCCTTCATCATCTTAATTGAAATGTAGGATATTTTTATATGTGCATTTAAATGTTGTTAAAACTGTTTCTAAAAAGAAAAAAAAAAAACATGTTTTAGGAGCCTTTAATGTAAAATGCAATAATTATTACAAATTTGACTGAATCACTTAAGAGATTAACACAATCAAGATTCACTTTCATTTTTACTTTAGCCTCAATTGATATGTTAAGCATAAAGGGAACCTCACCAGGTGTTAATGAAAGCAAAACTATGCCAAAGTAGGCAGATTGTCCATGTTAACCAAAAGGGTAGATTTGATGAGAAGCCACCAGACATATTCTATGCACTTGTATTCATTATTATTTTGAAGGATCAGGTTAAAAGATATGGTGAAATACTGCAAATGTTCAGTCTTGTGCTTGCCTTTCTCATTAGAAAAGAGTAGAAAGAGAGCAGAGCAGAAAAGGAGGGAGAGATGTAGGAAACATGTATTTTACTTCTTCTTTTACGTTTTTCTAGAACCCAGAAATTCAAGGTAAATGCTGTTTTGCACTAAATATTTTCTTCTCAAAATATATGCCCTCATATTGTATATCACAGTGGAAAATGAGAAAAAAATCACTTAAATATTTCCTATAAACTGCTGGGATAGCTGCCAATAATGGGTCTTTTTTTTTTTTTTTAACTTTGTGAAATTTTTTATGATATTCAGAAGTCTTCAAAATTGACCCTAGAATCCCAGGAGTTTCTGGAACCACTAATAAGAGAACAGGCATACTACACACTGCAGTTGAACAGTCATCTGTGGATTATTAATCTTTAATTATGCTTGGAACTTACTTTTTTGAAAAATGAAGTGTATTTAAGCAGTGGTGAAGGATTCAGATTGTAAAAGTGGTTTAGAAAATGAGAGAGATTAGTAACAATCTTGACCAAAACTGAAAAGAGGAGAGAAGCTACTGAAGTAGAAGTGATGCATTGTTGGGAAAAAAGATTTATTATGATTCACGATCAAACAAAAATCCTTTGCATAGTTATCTGTGTACTGACAACTTTAGAAAAGCTGACTAACATTACTGTGTGTGTGTGTGTGTGCGCGCGCGTGTGTGCCTGTGCGCATGTGCATTTGCATGCATATGTGTGTGTATATATACTCTAGGAGCACCTTTAAAAACAGAAGGCAAGCTGGGCTGGGTGTCACATGCCTGTAATCTCAGCAGCTTGGGAGCCTGAAGAAGAAGGATCATGAACTCCCAGTCAGTCTCAGCAATTTAGTGAGGCCCTAAGCAACTTAGTGAGACCCTATCTCAAAATTAAATATAAAAAGGGTTGGGGATGTGACTCAGAGGTTAAACAACCCTGGGTTCAATTTGCTGTACAAAAAAACAGAAACAAAAACAAAAAGAAGGTAAAGTCTGAATTTGAGATTCTAAAAATAAGTTGCATAACTTTTTTCACTGAATAGAACAAAGGATAAAAGCAGAATTTTCAGAAGGGCTCATTTTTACATTAATTTAAATATATTAGAGGAAAGGGTATATAGACAAATTATAACATTTAGTAAAAACTATAAACATAACAAAAAAACTAACAATATGAAGGTGATTAAAATTGAAAAGTAGATGAAAGAGAATTCTGGGTAGTTGAGAAAATATAAATCTCTTCATACATACTTTAAATAACTACTCAGATAAAAACATAAACTAAACTATTCCACATTTTAGCATATGTAGTTATATGTATACATACATATGGCATTGCACATGCCAAATATGTGTTTCTAAATAACATTCTTCACCTAAATAAATCAGGGATTCCTTAACAAATGGCTATTCTAGAATTAGGACCAGGAATGAATTAAAATAAACTTGCAATATCTTGTGTTAGGTAGAATGAGTGCTCAGAGAATGATGGAGATGTGTCCAAAGGAAACAGAAGCCACTGGAAGAGGATACCAGTATCCATATCTCAAATAAATTCAGCAATAAATAAATTATAATAGTTATGCATTGAGAGAATAGAAATTTATGAGTCTCTATTGATATGACTATATTGATTGAATGAGTGAATGCAAGAAAAGGAAATGCTCTTTGTTTTCTGTGGATTCAGAAATGTTCCCCAGGGGTTTCATGAATACCATAAAATCTGCAGCTATGAATCAACTTAAAAACAGGAGCAGTTCTCCTTTCATCTTTCTTAACTGAGTCAATGACCTCTATGCTTTTGCCAAATGATGGTTTTCTAGCTCATCATTTGTTCTTATATTTTTTTACTTGACATTTTCCACACAAAACAAAATAGGGTAGAAAAAGTCAAGGGATTTTATTATTTTCTTATTTTTCAAAATAAGGGGGGATTTTTTAAGTGAATAAAATGCTTTTCAGAATATGTTGAGAAACCAAGTCATCATCATCATAACTCCTTCATCAAGAAGACATATATCCCGATATTATTTCCTAATATTCAATATTCCAGAGTAAAGATTTCAGATCTTCTGGAGATATAAAATTATCATAAGTTTATAAAAAAGATGTAGAACTTGAGATAAAAAACATTATCTTCTTTGTTTTATAGTAATGTGACATTTTGAATTTATCAATATGAAAAACAAATCATTTTCTGAGATGCCTTTCACTTGCTGCTGTTGAGAATTCTGTGCATAATTTTTACCCATTCTGTGATTTGCTAGAATCATACTTAGTTCACTGAGAACACACACTAGCAATCAAATACTAACAAGCATATTTTCAGTTTAGTAAGCCATTTAGTAGATTTATTAAGTCACCTCACACTAGGCAGTGATGTATTATCAAGATGGAGAAGACTTTTCACTGTTTGAACATATATTCAAGGATTCATAGTAATTGGCTTAGTGCTACCATAAGTGATTACATCATTTCCTTAACTGCATAGAGATCTTGAGAAACACAGTTCTCTTTTACATCCACATGACACTGCATACACAATTTTGCCTGTCTACCTATTCAAAGAATTCGCTCTCTTTATGACTCATCTCTTTTGACACCTTCAGGAAGAGTTAGCTGTGCTTTCTTCACACTTCGAACCCATCTCCACTGACATTTGCTTACTGCAATGTGTACATGTGCATAGTCCTAATCTGCCTATAAAACTTTCAAAAGCAAGCAAAAGTCTGCAAGGTGGCATGCATCTGTAGGCCTAATAGTTTGGAAGGTTAAGACGGAGGAGTAATTGAGCCCAGAAGTTCAAGACCAGCCTGGGCAACATAGTTAGACCCTATTAAAAAAAAATCCATTCAAAAGCAACCAAAGCTTTACTTAACTCTTGAATCTGGGTACATGACTGATGTCTGAAACTCAATCAATTAATGTGAATTGAATGAGTAAAAGAGGAGCATGGGTTTAGTAGATTGTTGGTGGTTATAAAATGATGCTAGTTTCCTCAGAAAATCAGAATAAAATCTGGCTCAATTCATTACAAGGAAACTTGGTAAATTTCTTTATCTAGACTTCTAAAAGAGAAGCAAACTGGGTGTTTTAGTCATATTTTTCACCAGTGTGATCAAAAAACCTGATAAGAATTCGAGGAGGAAAATTTGAGACTCATGGTTTCAGGGGTCTCAGTCCAAAGATGGCAACTCCATTGCTCTGGGCCTAAGTTGAGGCAGAACATCATGGTGGAAATGTGTAGAGGAGGAAAGAAACACAGGATATGGCAATCAGGAAGCAGAGAGAGCTCTGTTCAACAGGGACAAAATATAAACCCCAAAAGCACACCTCCAGTGACCCTCCTCTTCCAGCCACAATCTACCTGCCTACAGTTACCACCTAGTCAATGCACATCAGCGATTAGGTTAATCCTATTAAAACCCAATTATTACATTTCTAAACTTTCTTTCATTGTCTAATACATGACCTTTTAGGTGACATCACATATTCAAAACATAACACTAGGTAAATCTATTTTTGATAAGTGTACTTTTCCTATAAATTAAATTTAATCTAAGTAACTTATTTTGATACTTTATATGTTTCAATTAAGGTAGAGTTTAACACAGGTTAAATTATCTCTTTTTTTGTTCTTAGTCCTAGTTAATTTTGATAAAAATTAGAATTTTTGTTTGTAAATAAATGACAGCCTCATTTTCATAGACCACAACTAGCAACTAGTTAGATGCAAAAAGAGCAAGAAGGTCAAGATAAAAAGGGAAAAATTGGAGACTGAAGAAGGGATCCTGTGAAGTGTCTAGGAATACTTCTCCATAGTGATGCTATTTAAGAGGCATTACATTTTGATACCCTTTTGGTACTCCACCAAGTGTAGAATATGATATTTGAAGCTGATATTTAACCATTGAATTACATCTGATTTCTCCAACAGCTGTCAACATGGTCAAGCATTAATGAAGTTGTTGGTAAAGGGATAATAAATGTTAAATGGAAGGCTTTGATATCAGAAAACTACCATTTATTTTATAGGGAGAGTAATCTTATACTTTCAGAATAGAATGTAACTGAAGTCTTTATATTGATATTATAGAAAACACAGTTACAGAATTAAGGTCAGTAGTATTTATCAACCTTAAGTAATTATTTATTCAACCCATTTCTTTAAAAATATGTCTTACAACAAACATTTTTGCAGGAAAATATTTTGGAAGGGGAATTTCTTTATTAAAAATGAATATGTTATTGTTTATTTAAATTAAGTCAAAAGTTTTAATTTAGTATTTGCATACAAACTCTATATATGATAAATTAGTTATTATTTATCATTTCCTTACATTTCTCTAGATTTTTATGTAATTGTCAATCTGGATACCATGGATCTTTGTGTGAATTGAATGTAAATGAATGTAAAACCCAACCTTGTCTAGATGGAGAAAAATGTTCCACCAACACTGGTAGACACACCTGCCTCTGTGCTCCTGGTTATACAGGTAAACTTATAACTGACTCTTCCATCTGTGTCAATATACTGCTGTTTGTAAATAAATGACAACCTCATTTTTTAGACCACAACTGGCAACTTGTTAGGTGCAAAAAGGGCAAGAAGGTCAAGATATCTTGGTAGAAGTTTAAAGGAATTAATGAGAATTATAATTATGTGCTTTATCAACAATTTGGTAAACACTAAGATTATAGTTTAATGTAATATATATATGTATGCTCTTTTCAGTGAAATTTATCTGAAATATTTTTGTATGACTATAATACAGGGTAAGGTATATCTATGTGAATAATAGAAGTAACTTCACTATGTCCATTACAGAAAGTTTAATTTTTAAATATAATGTTTAGCTATTTCTATGCACTTACATATGTTTGAATCAGAAAATCAGTGAAACCAGTGAAAGTGCTTGCTTTAAAGTTCAAGCAGAAAACATAGTTTGGAGTAAGCTTATCTTAATAATAATTACTCTACAACATAAATACTACCCAAATATAAAGACAAAATTTATCAAGGAACTTACAGAAGGTAGAGCTATATTAGACCACTAAACATCTGATGAGAAATTAGCTTATGAAACACAAAAAGCTGTATTGTTTAGCACACTAGTATTAATGATGTGTGTCTAACAAAAATGTATTCAAACCTCAAATCTCAATTTATTATCTGAATTTTGTAGTGCTCGATTCATATGGGTCCCTATTCTGAGGGAAACGAGGTAAGAATTCTAATACTGAGTTCTTTACTGGTGGGAGTAAAAATCACTAGACAAATGAAAGTAAGATTGGCAAACAAAATGATAAGGAAGTGAAAGCATTTCCAGAGAACAAGGGATCGAAAGGTAAGAGAAAGTTAAGTGACCTGAAAAAGAATATTAAACTGTCTTTCTTTAAGGATATTTATGATCTCAGGGAAGGTACTTTGGTAACAATTATCACATGTTCAAAAGTCTCAGTTTAAATTATTTTTAAAATTATCATTATTTATGTAATAAAATAAAAATTAATAAAATAATTATATAATAATTATAAAATAAATAAAATAATTATATAATAATAAATAATTATATATAATAATATATAAATAATAAATATATATAATAAATAATTATACAATAATAAAATAATTATATAATAAAATAAATAAAATTATCATTTTATTACATAAATAAGGAGCATTAAATTTTGCTGTAAAATGCTGTACCTCCTAAGTTTCTTACTGCTCATCCTCTTTCTGGGTGACTAAGATTTCTATTTGGGACTACAGATATCCCACCAGCAAAGCCATACACCATGGTGTTAACATCACTATTGTCAATGCAGTTGACAGCGTTAAAATAAGACATGACACTTCAAGCTCGACATGAGAGGGAATCATATACTATGAAGCTGCTGCTGCTGTGCTCTGTGTGTGTGTGTGTGTGTGTATGTGTTTTGAAGGTAACACACCTAGCACCTCTCCTCTTGCATGCTAGGCAAACACTTTACCAACAAAGTACGTTCCTTGTCTCTGTGAAGTTTTTACTACAGCACTTGCTTTGATATTTTACATGTACCCTAAAGCTTCAGGGTTTTCTTTTTTTCTTTTCATAACCTCTCTCTTTACATTACAAAATATAGTGTTTAGCATTGTTTTAAAATAATATTGGCTAATATGCGAACAGTGGCAAATTAATGATTTTGTGATGTGTGTTTCTTTGACAAGTTAAAAAAAATCAAATTGACTTTAATAAATAGGGTTTAATTTTTCTCACAAAATAACTCTACATAGACAGCAACTGAGGTTGTTACTGGCCTGACAGTAACAGACTGGGTTATGATTTCTTGGTATTTAATTCATATTTATAGTTTCAGGACTCAGAATTGCCGCTGTACTTCTTCTAGTCATTATGTCTATACTCAGTCAGGAAAAGGAAGAAGAGTGGTGTCAACTGCATTGACCCCTTCTTTCAGAAAAACCTTCCCAGAATACCAATAAAAGACTTCTGTTAATATTGTATTGACCAGAACTGGCTCACATGGGCATTTTTAGTTATAGAGGAAGGTGAGAAATTAAAAACTTGTATGTTGCAAACTTTACTACTGAAGATAGTAAGGAAAAAATTAATTACAAAGGATGCATTACTTTTAGTTTTACATTAAGTATGACTTATGCTTGTATGTTCAGAAGGAGGTTATTCCCCTCAAGAGAGTCCCATGTATTTGTTTTCCTCTACATTCTATTTTGACATCAGATATGATCTTCTTTGTCATTCAAGGATACAGAAAGCTTTTTTTTGTTATTCTCAGACACTTGTAGCATTTATTTTGTCTTAAGCTCTGCTGGAAGTCCTCCTTCCTTTAGGCCCAGAAAGCTCTAGGGTTTTGTGAAAAGATATTTAAGTCTATTCATTTCTCTTCTATTCTGTTTCCAGGAAGCCATGACAATGTAAGATTTTACTTAGAGAATCTTAAATTTTAACAACTTTTGCATATCTTTTTTATATTTGTCAAGATCACACATCAAATAATGACAGAACCAGATCCAAAATATACATTCCTTTCTTTTCCAGTTTTGTTTATCCTAATTTCACTTCACCTGAAAAATTGAGTTACAGTGAAGAAAGAGGAATGAACATTAAATACAATATTGAATGTGTTGATAATTGGTAATCAAAAGTTATTCAGCCTTCCACTATTATAATACAATATCTGAGATAAAAAAATGACAAAAAGGAAAGTTTTATTTTATCTCAGAGTTTTGAAGATGTAAGATGATGGTTGTTTGACCCCACTGTTTTGGAACCTGTGTTGAGGTAGCTAAAGTATGTGGCAGAGCAAATTCATTCACCTCATGGTGGTTAGGAGGAAAAGAGAGGAAGAGGAAGAGATCATGGTCCATGACATTTTTCAAGAACATACCTCCAGTGACCTAAAATTTCCCATATACTCCATCTCTTAAAGATTTCCCCAACTTTCAGTACCATCAGGTTTAAAACCAAACCTTTAAACTATAGCAGCAAATATCAGGAAAAGTAAGCTTCATCTACACCTATTAATTCATTTAATCTAATTCTTAAGGATGGTTTTCCTAGCTCTGTGCCCAGGAAGGACTTCATGATCCTTCCTATTCTAAATCAATGAATTGTCATGAAGATCACATTAAATAATAAGTGAGGACATATTATTAGGAATGCATTAATGCTTCACTTTATGCCTTGTTTTAATTAGCTGTCAATGCTTTGTGATAATCAAGACTGACATGATTCCAGGTATCATGATGATTTCTAGTACCTGGAACTAGAGTTAGACAATAAACCAACATGTACAAAGTTGATTATTTAAAGCCCTTCTATGATTCATTTATCCATATTTTTATTAATGAAAGATATCATAGAGTCCAAATTTCACTCATAGTTTGTTGAATGAATTTAGAGGTCATGAGAAACACGGTGGTGGCATATAATGAAACGCCTAAGTTCTGTCATGCAAAAGAGAAAAATTAATCATTGGATTCTAAGTATGACCCACATTTGCTTTAAAAAAATTTCCTCATTTATTTAAATCTTAATTTAATTATTTAGTTATTTAACTTTAACAAAGATAAAAATATAAAAAAAATTTATATATTCCCTTCTAAAATAGATTGAACTCAGAGGCAGTTTAGCAAACAGTTTTTCTCAGACATGATTCTACTTGTATGTTATTAAAATATAAATAAGTTTATGAATTGTGTTTCTGGACTTAGAACACTTGTGGTCATATCTATACACCTATATTTGTATTAATGCTTCTATAACTACTAGAAACTATAACACGAAAATGTGTAAATCCTTATCTAAAAAATAGTAACACTGATAATAGTTCCATCTAGAAAATTCAGAAGTGCAAATGTATACTTTGAAATAATGAAATATAATTATGTTTTATTCTAAAAGGTAGGTGTTTTTCTCAGATGTATTTCATATACACAAACACATAAGACTGTCAGCAGTTATAATATTTACTAAATTTGGGATAACTAAACTGTCTTTTGATTATTTTCATTGAGACAAATATCCAAACTCTATGAGAAATAATCTTTTTTGATCATATGCACCAGAGAGCACTGTTTAGTAAAATATGGGCAGTTGATCAATTGACCTTTGTCTTTATTGTTGTAATGAAAAATTTATCATATTATTTCTATTGCCTAACATATACCACCTCTCTTCTACTAATTAGTATTTACCCTCATCCTTAACTCAGACACTACTTTTTTTTTGGTACTGGGGATTGAACTCAGGGGAACTCAACCAGTGAGCCACATCCCCAGCCCTATTTTGTATTTTATTTAGAGACACTGAGTTGAGTAGTGCCTTGTTTTTGCTGAGACTGGCTTTTTGAACTCGTGATCCTCCTGCCTCAGCCTCCTAAACCAGTGGGATTACAGGCCTGCAATGCCATGCCTGGCTCAAATGCCACTTTCTATAGGAAGTCTTTCTTTGACTCTTAGGTTTCTTCTCTTATTTTCTTCCATAGAAATATTTTCTCTGAGTGCTCATAATTATTTTATGAAATTCAGTATAATTTTCTCCCTATCCGAGGATACTCTCCATCACTATTAAGTTCACTATTTTATCTCTAAAGTCTATTAAACTTTTTTCTACTCTACAACTTTGTAGCTGAATGCCTATTTTAATACAATATGTTAAAATAGAATGAATTTCTATTTTAATATTATGTATTAAAATATAATATAAAATATTAATTAAGTGAAAAATAAAAGTAAGTGCTAGATAAACTCAGTCTCAAAATTAGACATTTTGCACCTGTTGGAATTTAAATACAAAGCCATGCTTATTTTTTGTTTGATTAATAAGTCTATTCTGATAAATCTTCAACATTCTGGTAAATATCTGGCCATTGATTATATTTAGTTTTAGGTCAATGGCAACAATGTCTTTTTATCAAGAATAACAGCATTTTTAGCATAACAGTTACCATTTTTTTCTTTCTATTGATATAAGCAGGAGAAACCTCAGAAAAAGGCAGCTTAATTGTACTCAACCACTTTTCCCTTCAATGACAGGCTTCAAAATTTATTTTGATAACTGAGATGTGCAAAAATATGTTATTTTCTAATAACAAGCTCAATGGCATGTATGGGTTCTATTTTATGTGATAGAAGGAAATGTCATGTGCAAAGTTCTTGTGAGTTTCTCAAGATAAAATTCAGTTACTTCCAATTTGGAATCAATTATCTTGCTGATTCAGAGACCTGTCAGTTTATTTATTTTTATTTTTTAAAACACAAATATAGAATATCTTCCCTAGTATCTTGGTGTCATAAACTGGTATTGGCTCCTGATCCCCAAGATATCCTCCATGTTTTTGCTGAGTTTATGAGTCTCCTTCTCATCTCAGATTCAGTTCCTTTTTATAATTATTGCCTTTTGTTCCTAGTAACCCACTATTCTCTTATCAAAGGCTGGAACTTACAAATTGCTATGATGTGAATTTGGAGTGTTCCCCAAAGTCTTATGTGTCAAAGCCTTGGTCACTAACGCAACAGTGTCCAGAGGTGGAACTGATTGGATTTTGACAACTCTAACCATATCTGTGGATTAATCTATTTGCTGAATTAATAATACAAATTGACTACTAGGAGGAGGCAGAAACTTTAGGTCCATGGAATATGTTTGGAGGAAGTAGATCAAGGAGGTATGCTCTTGGGTACTACAACTTATCTTTAGCCCCTTCCTTTCTTTCTCTTGCTGCTTCCCAGCAAGTTGAGTGTCTTTCCTCTGCAATGACTTTCTATGGTTATGCTCTGCCTTACCTCAGGTCTAGAGTCACAGAGTTGGCTGACCATGGACTGAAACCATTGAAACCACAAACCAAAATAAAGTTCAGTGGTATACTTTATATTTTATTGATAAATATATTACTAAATCTCCATCCTTAAGAATACTTATTGAACATATATGATGTGTTAAGAATAAGCATTCCTTACCAGCTCTACTGGGAAATTCCAATCTAATTCACTAAAATCTGTCAGCTAGACTACTTCCAAAGCCTCCTATGTGTCGCTCCGATTCTATTATCAATTCTTCAGTCCATTTTCTCCACGAAGTATTCAGTCATGCATTAATAAAATAGAAAAAAAGTACAAAGTTAAAATTTAAAAAACATTTACTTTTTATTTTACTCACTCCTAAAACTACTACCCCATTTCAAGATCACTTCCTAAATAAAAATCTTTCTTTAATAAATCCTGTTTTCTTACTCGCGACAATTTAATTTTCTCACATACTCCTTTAAATTCACTTCAAACATTTGCACCCTCCACTCCAACAAGACTGCTGCCTTTAAAATGTCTATCTGCATTGCCAAACTCTAATAGTTAAAATTTAGTCTTAATTTCTTTGATTGAATAATAGCATTTGGGACTATTAATCACTCTGTCTACTTAAAATAATTTCCTTGATTTTCTTACTTGATCTGTTCTTTCTCAGTCTGGATGCTGTGGATTACCATGATAATCTACTCTTACTTATGAGAGATTTTAAAAATGCATGCATGAGCGCGTGCGCATGCGCGCGGGGGTAGTGTTCTTACCTGAATTTCTAGATCACAGACCTCAAGGCAGACACTGATACTCCTTGACAACCTCACAATTTTACTTATCTGTAATCATGTTGGTTTACCACTATCTAAATAATATCTAAAAACTGTCTATTAGTTTTAACTTTCTTTTTCTCTTTGTAAACCTTGATCAATCTTCTATGTAACCAATATTTTTTTCTTATATCCCTGAAATAGTAAAAGTTATTAGAAAGGAACTTCTTCATCTTTATACTGTCAACTACCAATCTAATAGTATGTCTGTTTTTAAGTGTTCTTGTCAATGGCCAACCCTTCTACTTAAGTGAATTCTGTCCTTTATCACCTATTATTAAAGACCACTCATCCTGTAATTGTTTTCTTTTGTACAAATTTTTCCCTCCATGCTTTGTCACTGCTATCAACATATATTAATATTTACCTCTTTCTCATCTGAGTTTTCAGTTTTACCCTTTTTACACATATCTGTTCATCAATAGAATTATCAAACTTGTTATCTACATTGATGTTAATTTTTTTCATATCCTATTCTCTGGCCAATCCACTATCTATCATGCTTTTAATCCCAAGACTAAAAGGATACTCTTCTTTTTGGAAATCACTGACTGTCCCCACTTCCCTGAATTTGAAGTTAAATATTATTTCCTTCTCTTAACTACATTATGCTTACCATCTCACACACTCCTGAAAAATAAAATACTTTCTAAACTTGACCTCCATGTTTCCACAATCCTTGATTTCATTATTGCTGACTTCCACCTTTAACAGATCCTGTAACTGTTTAGAATTTTCTTCTTTGTCTTCCTTCTGTATATATGTATTGATTAAGGAATTGCATCCAGATTTTATTTAAATAGCATATGCATTCTGATAATTCCAAAACTTGTTACGTGAGTCTTGTCTTCTCTCCTTCACTCTCAATTTATATTATTAAATAACTGCCCAACATATCCATTCATATGTCCATATTATATAGCAAACTAATTCCATGCTGACAATTTATCACAACCATGTTCAACCACCAGTATTGTCCATCTCAGTAAATTGTATCATTATTTATTCAGTTTCTCAAGCCAAAACTATGAAGTCATCCTTGATTCTTTGCTCACAACCTCCATTACAATCACCCTAGTGCAATCAACCAACATCTCTTGCCTGAAATATAACATTTAAATTTGCCTCTGTCTGAAATTCTAGTCAAATTAAAAGATACTATCCATCCAGCAACCAAAGTGGTCATTGTAAAATAAATAGCAGATCACTTTACTCCCAAGTTCAGAATCTTTCACTTCTTTCCGTAATGCTCAAATGAAACATGTACTCCTTATATTCCTTTCTTTGATCTAGTGAATCTTGTATAATCTTGTCCCTGGTTGCCTCTCTGATTTCATTTCATGCCAAATTCTTACTCACTCTCGCTGTTGGCTTCCACTGGTTCATCTGAGTGTGAATCACTATCCCCAGATATGGTCATGGTTTTCTAACATGTTCTATGGGTTTCTCTGAGAGGCCTATCCATATTATATAAAAATTAAGACTGGATCACTCTATATACCCATTTTCTTTTCTTCATAGCAATGACACTCTCTAATCATAATATTACTTACTTATTTCCTTGTGCTGAACTTTCTGTGTTTTTTCACTGTTGTATCTCAGTCCCTACAAAAGTGCCTAGGAAAGTACAGGCACACAAATCTTTTAAATGAAAGAATATTTTACACCTCAAGTAATTTGACTTCTTACCTTCTGTATATTAGTATAGATAACTCTTCTCCATGACTATAGATTTGTACTACAAGATTTTTCTTTTGATTTTCTTCCTATAATGCCATAAAATAAATATGTTGATATTATTAAAAAAAAACATAAGCAAATAATAAAATTCTCATTTTTAAAATGTTAATTTTTTGATTCTATGACATACCATAGAAGTCTTTACAACCCTGCAAATCAGGTTCTTTCTAAATCAAAACCATTATCTATTTGAATATATAATATCAATTCTAAATTCAAAGGTGCTACAATTTAATTTAATATAACAAAGTGAAATTATTTTATGCAACAAATCTAAAATTGAAGTAAAATGCAAAATTTAAACCTTTTATATTACTCATTAACCTGAAATAAATCTTCCTAAAATGAAACCCATAGCAAATTAAGCCAAGTGACCTTATCATTACTGATTCTTTATATAATATATTCCAATCTTGAAGCCATTAATTTTTATATCTACAAAATAAGATGCTAAAAATAATGACTTGAGATTAAGTACTGTCTATAAAACACATCAATTAAGAGGTTATATCCAATTATATTTAGTTTTCTAGAGTGATAGCATTTATATGTCATAAAATGACTATCTGATATTTTAGAGCAATTGGGCCTTTGGAAATTCTATATACCAGTAAAATATGATTCCTATCTGAAAATTGACAAATACATTACTGTGTAAAAATATATTAATCAAAATAACCCTCAAAACCAATGAGTATTAAAACCATATTATAGGACAATTCATATGTGTTAGGCACTGATACCTAGTCATTCTATCTTTTTATTCCCAGGAGTAAGCAAAATATGAAGTAAGGGCTCTCTGAGAAAGTTAGTATGAAGAGTAAACCTGTGACCAAGATTCCACCAGAATATTTTCTTACCTCCAATCATACCATTGTAAACAGATTTTAGTTTAAGTTGGGAGGAGAGTTGTGTGTTCAAAGCAGACTCCATATAAAATTCACAAAGTTGGTTTATTGGCAGATTAGGGTCAGCTGTGTAGACTATGTGAAGGTTAACCCATCTACAGATGTATTTCTGGAATGCAGGCTTTGACATCTCCTGCAATAGACACAGTAATCTATCTGGTGCCCCAGGCCACATGTCCTTGGACAGCCCCAGATTCAGATGCTTTGGGAATGAACAGTTCTGACTGATATAGCTCACCTCAACTGCTTACTGAGTCTGCTCCCCTAACATTTTTTTTGATACTGTTGAAGCCATCTTAACTCAAGCTCAGACTACAAGGATTTAATATTCCTAAGTCACCCTTCAAATTCTGAAAATTGGAATGCAATTTATAAATCTTCCAACCATCTGCTTCACCTGTAGATAATCCTGATTATATTATCCACTCCTTAAATGTAACCATGTTCTCATCGCCCACAATGTAGCCATCATAAAGTATTTTTCTATTGACTTTTCATTATTTTCTCATTTCATCTCTCCACTCCTTTGTTTCTACTTCTTAGGGTCTCTTATTAAGTATGTTATTTCACACAAGTCTTCTTCTCAGATTTGGATTTCAGCAGAATCCAAATGAAGATAGTGGGTTTACAACATGGGAATAGGATATCCAGAACCTAGATGTGGAGATTATTTCCTACTTTTGGAAGTATAAAAATCTTTGCCATGAGTATGTGAGACATTGGTATTACAAGGACAGATAATTTTTAACTGACAAGGAACTGAAGCAAAGAGAACTTGATGTGCTTACTAAAATTTTACTTCTTTTGACTTAGTGAATCTGACATCATTCCACCTATGGAAACTAGAGAATGATATTGTAAATACATATACTTCTAAAGTGCAGTACAAAACTGAGAGGAGAGACATTTCTTTATGCTTGAGACTGAAGAATTCTCTTAGTCTGTAAATGACTGTTAATGACATCTCCAGAAAGTGAATTATTTTTATCTACAGTATAGCACCTGCCCACACTGCCAACATTTAATGTTCTATACAACCATGCCAGATTGAAATAAATCTTAAAGACATTTTAAAATCAAAGTATTGAAGCACTATAGGTAAGTCGATCGTGGCTTTTAATTATAAAAATAAATGGAAATACAATCCAAACATCTTTGAAGTCATTCAAGAGTCCTTTCTACCCCATGACCAAAATAAAATTTTGTTTCCTTTGAGTAAATGTGGGAAGAGCTAAAGGACAAAAAATCTTATCTGTGTTATTTCTCAAAATATGCATTAGAATATCTATGTGATCATGTTGAGAATAAGGCACCTCCCAGAAAATTTTCTAATTCAAATAAATGCTCAATATATTGCTTTGAGCTATGAAACTTGTTCAACTCACCTTACCCAGCATGCCGGAGTGCAGATCTGAGTCTGGGTTTATTCTAGCTTGAAGATCTGAGCAGCTGCCACAGTTAATGACTAAAAGCAGCTGTTAACTTCCTTGACCAACAAATCAACAACCAATAAAAATGAGTTTCTGGGATAAATTTAGTGTCATATTTGTTGCTTTAAATAATTTAGAGTGTATGGAATTTTAGTTTCTGTTATTTTCAGCCTAGAGTTTTTTCTAACAACTGATTTTAGAAGACAGAACCCTGGAATATTTAAAAGTAATTTCATATTCATCCACTTCCTCATTGTTCTGGTTTTGTATTTGAAAAGAATTCAGGACAAAGACATGAGGGTCTAGTTTTTCATTGTTCTGTTGCATTATATTTCTATAAATAAGTAAATTATACTATTATGCATTTTTATTTGTAATTATAATACACATTATACAAATATATTTATTTATGAAGTAAATAAGTGTATTTTCAAATCTACACTATCAAGGTATAGAATATTCCCATTACACTGGTGAGATTCACAATTCCCATTTCCAGTCACACCGTACCCAAAGTGAACTATTCTGATGTCTATCATTATAGCCTAGATATACTTTATCTTTTTAGAATCATATATATGTAATAATGCATTATATATTCTTTCCTTTTCACTTATTTTTTTCATACTATTGTGTGGATCACTAATTCATTACTATTATTGCTAGGATATAAGTGTTATATAAAGATGAAGTAAGATATGTTATATATTCCATTGTATGAATACGCTATAAATTATATGTTCATTCTCCCAATAATGCTCCTTTTTTTCTGTTCACAGCTGATATGACAAAAACTGTCATGAATATTTGTATGTAAGTCAACTTTACAGGAAAAGGTTTTGAGTTCTATGTAAATATCTATTATAAGAATTGGATGATAAATTTGATGTATGTTCAACTTTAAAAAACTATCCTACATTTTCCAAAGAAGTTGTGACATTTTACATTTTCATGGACATAATATGAGAATTTTGGGGGCTCTGCATATGCTCTAACACTTGAAAGTAGTTGTTTTTAATTTAATCCATTCTATCCTGGTATAAAATTACATATTCGATGATTGTAATTTGTATGGTTCTGTGTTTATTTATTTATTTTTATTTTTTATTTTTACAGACTGCATTTTGATTCATTATACACAAATGGGGTACAATTTTTTGCTTCTATGGTTGTACATGATGTAGATTAACACCATTTGTGTAATCATACATGTACATAGGGAATGACGTCTGTCTCATTCTGCCATCTTTCATATCCTCCCCCGCTCCTCTCTCTCATTTCCCTCTATGTAATCTGAAGTTCCTCCATTCTTCTCTTATCCCTCAACCCTCCACCTCCATTATGTATCATCATCCACCTATCAGGGAAAACACTTGGCCTTTGGTTTTTTTGGAACTGGCTTATTTCACTTAGCTTGATATTCTCCAGTTCCACCCATTTTCCTCCAAAGGCCATAATTTTATTCTTCTTCATAGCTGAATAATATTCAATTGTGAATATATACTACAGTTTCTTTATCCAATCATCTACTGAAGGACATTGAGATTGATTACACAGTCTATCTATTGTGAATTGAGCTGCTATAAACATTGATGTGGCTGTGTTACTATGGTATGCTGATTTTAAGTCGTTTGGGTATAAATTGAGGAGTGAAAAAATAGGGTCAAAAGGTAGATCCATTCCAAGTTTTCTGAAGAATCTCCACACTGCTTTCCAGAGTGGCTATACCAATTTGTAACTCCACCACCAATGTACAAGTGTACCTTTTTTTCCCCACATCCACACCAACATCTATTATTGTTTGTGTTCTTGATAATAGTTACTCTAATTGGAGTTAGATGAACTCTTAGGGTGGTTTTAATTTGCGTTTCTCTGATTACTAGAGACGTTGAACACTTTTTAATCTATTTCTTAATCTCCTGTGTATCTTCTTCTATAAAGTCTCTGCCCAGTTCCTTAGCACATTTATTGATTGAATTTTTTGTATTTTTGATGCAAAGTTTTGTAACTAAAGTCTTGTAAGTTCTTTATAATTTTGGAGATTAGTGATCTATCTGAAGTGTAAGTGGAAAAGATTTTCTCCCACTCTGTAGGCTCCCTTTTCACATTATTGATTGTATCTTTTGCTGAGAAAAAACATTTTAGTTTGAATCCATCCCAATTATAGATCTTCGCTTTCATTTCTTTTGCTTTAGAAGTCTCATTAAAGAAGTCTGGTCCTAAGTCAACATGAAGATTCAGGCCTACTCTGTCTTCTATTTGGTGCAGAGTCTCTGGTCTAAATCCTAGATCCATTTTGAGTTGAGATTTATATAGGGTGAGAGATAGAGATTTAATCTCATTTAACTATTTATGGATTTCCAGTTTTCCCATCACCATTTGTTGAACAGGCTATCCATTATGTTTTTGGATCCTTTGTCTAGTATGAGGGAAGTATATTTATGTAGCTTTGTCTCTGTGTCTTCTATTCCGTACCATTGGTCTGCCTGTCTGTTTTGGTGCCAATACCATGCTGATTTTGTCTCTATTGCTCTGTAGTATAGTTTAAGGTCTAGTATTGTGCGACCTCCTGCTTTACTCTTCCTGCTAAGGATTACTTTGGCTATTCAAGGTCTCTTATTCTTCCAGATGAATTTCAAGATTGTTTTCTCTATTTCTATTTGGAATGTCATTGGGATTTTTTTGGAATTGCAATGAATCTGTATAGCACCTTTTGACAATATTAATTCTGCCTATCCAAGAACATGGGAGATCTTTACATCCTCTAAAGTTTTCTTTAATTTCTTTCTGTAGTGTTCTATAGTTTTCATTGTAGAAGTCTTTCACCTCTTTTATTAGATTATCTCCCAAGTATTTTATTTTTTTGAGGCTACTTTGAATGGAGTAGTTTTCCTAATTTCTCTTTACAGGGGATTCATCACTTATGAATAGAAATGCATTAGATTTATGTGTATTGATTTTATATCCTGCTACTTTGGTGAATTCATTTATTAGTTTTAGAAGTTTTTTGGTAGAGTTTTTTGAATCCTCTAAATATAGATCATGGCATTGGCAAATAGTGACAGCTTGAGTTCTTCTTTTCCTATTTGTATCCCTTTAATTTCTTTGGTCTGTCTGATTGTTCTGGTGAGTGTTTCAAGGAAGATGTTGAAGAGAAGTGGTGAAAGAGGGCATCCCTGCCTTGTTGCAGGTTTTAGAGGGATTACTTTCAGTTTTTCTCCATTTAAAATGATGTTGACCATGAGCTTAGCACAAATAGCCTTTACAATGTTGAAGTATATTCCTACTATCCCTATTTTTTCTAGTGTTTTGAGTTTTAAGGGGTGCTGTATTTTCATCTCATAAAACTGAAACTCTGTATACATTTAAAAATAACCCTCTACTCCCACCAACCCTAAGCAATCACTACTCTATTTTCTGTCTGTATGATTTTGACCTCCTCTAAGTACCTCACATAATTAGAACCATGCTGTGTCTTTTTTTCTTTTTGCCTGTCTTATTTCACTTTGCATAATGCCCTCATGGTTCAATAATGTTGTGGAATATGTCAAAATTTTCTTCTGTTTAAAACTGAATAATATTCTATTACATGTACAAAATACCATATGATGTGTATGCATACACCATTGTATATTCATTTATCTGCAAAAAACATTTGAGTTGCTTTCCACATTTTATCTCTTATGAATGATGATACTTTTAAATAAGTATTCAGCCCTCTTTCTGGAGCTCTACTCTCATTCTTTTGGGTGTATACCCAGAAATGGAATTATAGAATCAATGGGTAATTCTATTTTTAATTATTAGAGGAACAGCTATACTATTTTCCATAGCATCTATATGTATTCCTGTACAATTCCCCCAAGAGTGCACAACAGGTTCACATTTTCCACATTATTTATTTTTGTTTTTATTTTATTTTAATTTTTGTTGTTGTTGTTTTGTTTCATTTTTCTGAGATGTCCCAATTGGTCTCAAACTTTTGGGCTCAAGGAATTCTCCTGCCTCAACCTCCCAGTAGCTGGCAATAAAGCCACTGCCAGTACACCTATATGTTTCTTATACTATTTACTATGTGACCCAACATTTGGTCTATCCTGGAAAAATATCCATGTGCACTTGAAAAGAATGTGCATGCTTGTGTTTGGGAGTGAAGTGTCCTATATATGCCTGTTAGATCTGGTTGCTTTACTGTGCTCATTGCGTTCTAATTATCCTCTCTCTGGTTGTTCTATTGATTATTGAGAGTGGTATACTGAAGTCTCCACTCACTATTGCAAAAGGGCTATATTCTTTTTTCAATCAGTTTGTGCTTCATATATTTTGATGGGTTCTCATTAGATGCAGTAATCTTTATAATTTATACTCTATCACTCTATTAAACATTTATTAATATATAAAGTCTTTATTTATCATTTGAATTTTTATTTTATTTATTTATTTATTTATTTTTACAGACTGCATTTTGAATCCTTTATTTAAAGTACATTTATTTCAAGTACATTTTGTTTGATATTAGTATAGTCAGCCTTGCTCACTTTGGCTAAATTGGTATGAATTCTCTTTTTCCATCTTTTCACTTTCAACTTTTTTTGTGGGGATCTATCTCAAATTTGTCTCTTATAGATAGCACATAGTGGGATCATCCATTTGATTCTACCAAGTTCTGACTTTTGATAGGAGAGTTGAACCTATTTACATATTAAGTAAATTATTGATATGGAGATCATTTTTCCATTTTTGTCCTATGTGTCTTATAGCTTTTCTGTCCCTCATTTCCTGAGTTTACAGTGAGTCCTATATTTCCATGGATTTCATTCCATGAAGAACATGAAGAGAAGATATTTAGAAAGATAATGTTTATGTGCAAACTTTTTTTTTCTTATCATTATTCCTTAAACAGTAGAGTATGGCAACTATTTACATAGCATTTACATTGTATTAAATACTGTCAGTAATCTAGACACAATTTAAAGAATGAAGGAGGATACATGTGAGTTACATGCAAACACTATGCCATTTAATATAAGGCTGTTATGGTTCCAGTTTTTTGTGTTGGAAACTTGGTCCTCAGTGCAGTTGTGTTGAAAAATGGTAACCTTAGGAGGTAACTGGGCCATGAGGGTTCATCTTCATAAAAGTATTCATGGATGAATGAGTTATCATTCTGATGTGACTTCGGCATGACAGTGAACTCTGTCTGGCTTCTTTGCTCCATAATACAGAAACTTCTGTTGCTACAAATGGATTTGTAAGAAGCTAATTCAGTTCACTATTTTTTTCTCTTCTTCCTTTAGTAAATATTATATTTTTACAATTAGAGCTATCAAAATATGTATACTTAATTGCATAAGTATGATACATTTCTTTCTTTGACATGTAGTTTCTTAAATAGATAAGATACTAGAGTTATTCTCAGATCTCAATTTTGATTTTTCAGCTATGATTTTTGTCATTACTTAAAGCAAACTTCATCTTATACTTAATGTAAACAGGTTTTTCTTTTCTACCTGTTACTCAGATTTAGCAAAGGACCTGCCCTGTGACTTTTGAGTTTAACTGAAAAAAAAAAGTCTTGTCAAATGGATTTGAACATTTGTTTATAATATATTAATCCAAGCTCAGTTGTTTTTATTTGTTGTGACGTTACTAAAAAAATGAGTTAATCTCATCCCACACTTTCTTTAAGTTTTATCTTATTTGAACTGCAACATAATAACTTACTTACTTTTGGGTACAGTATCATAATTTGGATACACATATAAACTATGGAATGATAAAAGCAAGGTATTTAACATACCCATCACCTCAACTTTCATCCTTTTTCTGTTGCAGTAACATTCAAAATCCACTCCTCTAGCAATCATGCTTTAATAATTTTTTTTCTACATTGAAATAGAGGACACAGACAAAATCTCTGCCCTCATAGAACTTTGTGTTCATGGGAAGATACTAATAATCAAAACAATAAATTAGATAATTACAAATTAAGGGAATGCTGAAAATAAAATTAAATGATATTATAGTAAGATAACTCTGGGATATTTCATTGTAATACATATAGTTTTCTTTAATATTCTATCATTAACTTGTGTTTTTAAATGGAATATGATGAAGTTACATGAGATTACATTCTCTCTGGAATCATTGGTTTTCTATTTGAATGTAGTAAGGAAGTAACAAACATGAAGTTTACCTTTAGGGTAGTTTTATTTAGTTGTCTCAATAAATATTTTGTGACAGTCATTGGTTGTAAACAAGGTAAAAAAATTATCACAATTAAGATAAGAAAATATATCTAATTTACATGAGTACAAAGATTTTTAAGTTTTTTCATGAATGTATTTCCAAAACTCTGAACACTTCTTGGTACATTAGAAGAGCTTGATGAGTATTTCAAAAACAAATAAATACTAACATAAAAAGATTGAGACTAGATTTTTTTTAAAATGAAAAATATATTTAAAATAGGATTATATGTTGACATATTAATAAAGGTAGTCTTCAAAAGATTTTTATATATTCCGTATTTTTTTTATTATGTGAGTATTGAAACAATCTGTGGTGTTAGAGCTTTTTCATAAAATATACATGAATATTTTAATTACCCACAGGGATTTTATTAAAGTAATAAAATCAAAATTAATGATTCTTTCAGTGAAGCTTATCTAATGATGTCAGTTGTTTCATGAAAGTTCATTGTATAACAAATGTTAATTGGAGATAAAGGAGCAGGAAATGTACACAAACAATTACAATTCACTTAGTCTGAGAGCTTTTTAAAAACTAGAATCTGATATTGTATGATTTCATAGTATGGACTGGGAATTTTCAGAGAGTCAAGCAAAGGAAATTTATGTCATTTGCTGAAAATTCAGAGATCAAAATCTCTTAATAATGAAGTACATATTATAATAATACTTAATAACATCTAAGAAAAAGCTGCCATCAAAAACATGAAAGACATGTTGAAAAAATCAAACATTACAGAGAACTCAGGTTTCATGGATAACTGATCATTCATGTTGGGGTTTGAAGACTTGGACAGATTGCTGGTCTCCGTGTCATAAGACACCTGACTAGTAAATTGGTCAAGAAAGGTAGAAGGAGAGGAATGGGAAGTTTGTGATCATTTAGCAAGGACAACACTTGAAAGAAGTTGTCATATGATCTCATAACCCTGAGTCAGGTATTATTTCCAGCTTACAATTGAGGAAACAGGACAAATTTAAATAAGTTTGAAGTCAAAAGTATGGTAAAGGATTCAAGATTAAAGTTTATTTTCTGCAGCACATCACTCCATCTTCAGAAATCTTACATAGAAACTAACAAATGAAAAATACATACTCTTTTAAGTTGAATTATAAATTATTAGCAAATCAGTTATATGAAGGTAGAAATAAGATGCTTGTTCCATTTGCTATTTCTATGACTTTAATTAAATATCTGGATATGATTGACATTTAGTAAATGATAGTTCTAAATTAATTTATTCATAGTAAAGTCTACTGCTTTACAAAATGTGCCCATTTTTTAAAAGTTATTCTGTATTTTATGAGGAAAGTAAACTTACTTTTCATTTTTTAGGCATATGTATATATTTTTGGAAAATGAAGCTGACAGATCACCTATAAAACTATTAATGATGAACTGTTTCTTTTTTATTTTAAAATAATTTATCTTTCCTGTTTCTTTGCTTTCAATGTTAACAAGCTGCTCTTTTCTTTTAAAATAGTAACATTAATATTTTCAATACAGTACAGTCACTTTAAAAATGTATTAGGTAACAACTTTGAAAGAATAACAAATTTAATCTTCAAAGATCTATTCAAATATAGATATAGTACATTATTATAAAGTACATATAAGCAAGCATGATCTAATAAAAAATTTACTAGTGAAATCTAACATTGGAAAAATATAAGTAAAAATGAAAGAAAAAAGCATCATAAGAATTATACTTCAAATCTTTTGAGCATGTCTAAATCCCATCAATAGAATAAGGAAAATTCTATTGCTCTTAAATATTTCAAAGGTTGTTGAATAAATAATAAGTCACAGGGAAACATGGCCTATACTTGTATGCTAAAAGAAAAAAAATGAGGACCTATTCATTTTAATATCTTTACTTTATAAAATGACAATCAAATAATTTTTGTTGGTGAAAGAAATCCGAGGGTCTAAACAGAGGAGACATGCAAAATTTTTGATGCCCATAGAATGTAATTAATCAGTTAGAGAAAGACTGTAACTAGTAGGAATCTAAAAAAAAAAAAAAAAAAAAAATGAGGTTCCTGAAAGTGTCTACCTGATAAGTAAAATTCTAAATATTCATGAGAGACCTGATTAAATATATAATCTTACCAGTGTCATGGCATGAATTGTCATAAGCATTCAAAGTGAATCACAAGATTTTGGCAGTTTGCTAAATGTGACATTGTAATAAAAATAAGATTAAAATGATATAAAAAATGAACAAAAACCAAATTATTTTTAGTGACAAATCATAATACATTTATAACTTCATTTGACTGCCTAATGATAATCTCAAAATTAAACTAGACATTACAGATTTTTAAAATACTTGACTTATTTTTATCTCATATCAGAAGTCTCCATCATCTACCTAACATAAACCTATGAGCCATATGTGATTCCAGTATCTCTCTCATTCCTATATAAATTGGTTACTAAGATGCATTTGTTTACAGGTCAAAACTTCAATCATTCTCCTTTTTTCATTTCACTACTTTTATAGATTTGTGTAGTCAGGGTCATCATTATATTTCAGCAAATCTTCAAATCTACATTCCTAACAGATATCTTTGCTTCTACATCCTCATGCTACCTTTTCTTTATCAGAACCAAAATGAACACAGATGGATTAAGAGGCAGATAAAGAAATACCATACTAACACCAATACAAAGTTTGGATTTTGGTAAAATTTGCATTCAGTCAAAAGATTGCATTGGAGAATATGAGTATTTTCAATTAATGACTATGGGGAATCTTTTCACCTATTTGTGATTCTTTCAACTTCTTTTATCAGTGTTTTATAGTTTTCAGTATAGTTATTTCATATCATTGATTTAACATTACACCTAAGTATATTTTGTTGTTGCTGCTATCATAATTGGGATTGGTTTTTCAAATTCCAATTTTGGATGGTGTCTCATTAGTGTACAGAAATGCTACTGATTTGTGTATGTCAATTTTATATCCTGCAACTGCACCAAATGTATTTGTCTATTATATCTGGTATATTCTGTAGGGTTTTCTGTTGGAAGGTCATGTGGTAAGTGAATAGAGACAATTTTGTTTCTATCCTACAAGGAAGCCTGTTATTTCTTTTTCTGCATAATTTCTCAAATCTGGGCTTCTAGTACTGTGCTGAAAGAAGTAGCAAGAGTGAGCAACCTTGTATTGTTGCTGATTTTAGAAGAAAATTTTTGAACTTTTTACCATTGAGAATAATGTTAGCTATGGTCTTGTCATAAATGTTCTTTATTGTGTTTCATATGTTCCTCTATACCTAAACTGTTGAAAGTTTTTTAATTATACGGAAATGTTGAATTTTGTCAAGTGCTTTTTTTCTGTATCTATTTAGATAATCATGAGATATTATTTCTTCATTTTGTTAATGGGTGCATCAAATTTACTGATTTTTATATATTGTTTCATCCTTGCCTTTCAGAGATTAATCCCACTTCAGAATGCTGTTTGTTCAGAAATTGAATAGCAATCCTTAAATTTGTATAGAAACTGAAAAGGCCTTAACTAGCTAAAACAATATTAAGCAAAAGGAGCAAAGTTAGCAGCATCATACTACCTTATTGAAAAGCATACTTTAAAGTGATTATAATCAAAACAGAATAGTGAGAAACAGTGGGTATGAAAAATGAGAAAGATATCATTACCCTATGTACATGTATGATTACATGAATGACATATGAATCTACATCATGTACAACCGTAGAAATGAAACAATGCACCCCATTTGTGTACAATGAATCAAAATGCAGTCTGTAAAAAATTTTAAAAATAATTAAAAAACAAAGGATAGTATGGGTATAAAAACAGACATATCATCCAATGGAACTGGATAGAAAGTCTAAAAATAGTTCCACATTTATGGACAAATGATTTTCTAAACAGGTGCAAAGAATACTTTACAGGGAAAAGACCGTTTCTTCCATAAATGCTTTTGGAAAAACTGGCTATTCACTTGTAGAAGAATAAAAATGAACTCTTATCTCACACAATGTACAAAAATCAATTTTAAGTAAATGAAATACTTAAATATAAAACCTAAAACTATAAACTACTGTAAGAAAACAAAAGGGAAGACCTCCACAAATTGATCTTGACAATGTTTTCTGGATATAATTGCAAAAGCACAAGCAACCTAAATAAATAAATAAATAAAATGAACCAGTGGGATGGCATCAAACAAAAAACCATCTGCTCATCAAAGGAAACAAAACAAAAACTGAAGAAACAGTTTACAGAATAGAAGAAAACATTTGCAAGCCACACAACTGACAAGGGGTTCTTTGTAACCAAAATATTTAAGAAACTTGAGCAATATGACAGTTTAAAAATACATATATATAGTATATATTATATATGTGTGTGTGTGTGTATGTGTACATAAAAATACACATAAATTATGCATACATATGTGTGATATATATATATATAATACATACATAAAATAAGATCAAATAAGCAAATTAAAATGGGAAATGAACTGAAACAGTATTTCTAAAAGGAAGATATACCCATAGCTAACATGTACATGAAAAAATGCTCAATATCACTAATCATTATGGAAATGCAAGTTAAAACCATAAGCAAATATCACCTAACACCTGTCAGAATGAGTTTTTTTGGCGGGTAGTGTGTACCAGGGATTGAACTCAGGGGAACTCAACCATTGAGCCACATCCCCAGCCCTATTTTGTATTTTATTTAGAAATAGGGTTTCACTGAGTTGCTTTAGCACCTTGTTTTTATTGAAGCTGGCTTTGAACTGGTAATCCTCCTGCCTCAGCCTCCCAAGAGGCTGCCATTACAGGTCTGTACCACTACGCTGGTCCAGAATGGCTTTTATAAAGAAGAACAAAAACAATAAGTATTGCCCAAGGATATGAAGAAAATTCTTTAAAAAAAAAAATAATTTGTGGTTAAAGAGACAGAACCCAGAGCCTCACACATGCTAAACAAGTATTCCACCACTAAAGTACATCCTCAGCTTCAAAAAGAGAATTCTTATACATTGATGATTAGAAAATAAATAAGTGCATCAATTATGGAGAATGTTCTGGAAAAGGATGCAAAGTACCTTATGATTCAACAATACTCCTTCTGAACACATGTTGAAATGAATTGAAATGAGTATGTTGAAAGAATATCTGATACTAACAGTTCATTGCAGCATTATTCATGAAAAGTCAATCTATGGAATCAACCTAAATATTCATTAAAAGAAAAATGGAAAAATGAAATGTAGTATATATACACAATGGGATATCATTCTTAAATATAAAAATAAATAAATCCTGTCATTTACCATAATGTGGATTAAATGGAGGGACTTAATGAAAAGTGAAATGTCATGAAGAGAAAAACAAATACACATGATTCCACTTTTTTATGGATTGTAATAAATTAAATTGGGAATACAGAGCAAAACAATGGTTACCAGAGATAATGGGTATAGAAAGGAAAGGAAAGCAGGTACCTGTAATCCCAGGGAGTTTGAGGCAGGAGGATCATGAGTTCAAAACCAGCCTCAGTAAAAGCAAGGTGCTAAACAACTGAATGAGACCCTGTCTCTAAATAAAACATAAAATAGGGCTGGGGATGTGGCTTGGTGACTGAGTGCTCCTGAGTTCAATCCCTGCACCAATAAAAAGGAAGGAAAGGGGAGATGTTTGTCAATGAATACAAAAATGGATATTTAAAATCTGTCTTGGTGGCCAGATTTTAGGAGACACTGTTGAACTCACTACATTTTACCTGTTAGCTGGTCAAATTTCTTGTGTTTCCACATGCAATATAAATGTACTCTAGCCCCAAAATCCCCAAATTTTAATCCATTCCATCAGAAACTAAATTCACAACTTCATCCAAATATTTTTAACTCAAAAGCTCCCAGATATCATCTATATCATGTATGAGTGAAACTCTGGGTGTGATTCATCCTGGACAAAATTTCCTCTCCATTTGTGAATCTTTAAAAGTAGAACCCAAGTTACCTTTTTCCAATATATTATGGTATGGTAGGCATAAGAAGATGTCCCCATTCTGAATGGGAAGCATTTTATTTTATAAAGGAATCACTGACCTCTGGTAAGTATGAAGCATAACTGGGAAAGGTCCATTGTTTTCAGGCATCTCAGGCTTGGTTATCACTCTTCTCTCTCTCCCATTGAAGGCCCCATTTTCTGTTGTGTCTTTATTCTTGATTGATCACTTTGTATTATTTCCTGTGCTTCAGGGGTTCTATTGAGGTAGTTGTTGTTGCCTGCAACTATATGTTGAGGTGTTTGTGCATGTTTTCTTCTAGGAGTGGAATATTGTCTGACCTTCGATTCATATTGATTTGTCTTTTGTACCGGGGAGAGATAAGGTGCTACTCTCATCTTTCTACATTTGAATAACCAGTTATCTCAGCACCATTTGCTAAAAAGATGGTGTTTTCTCCAATGTATGTTTTTTACTCTTTTGTCAAGGATCAGATGACTGTATCTGTGTAGTTTTATCTTTATGTCTTCTATTCTGTATCACTCATCTATGTATCTAGTTTTATGCCAGTATCATGTGATTTATGTTACTATAGCTCTGTAGTAAAATTTGAAGTCAGGTAGTATGATGATTGGAGAATTGCTGTTTTGATTTAGAATTGATTTGACTACTCTGGGTTTTTATTCTTCCAAATAAATTGTAGGACTGTTTTTTTCTAGTTCTGTGAAGAATGTCATTAGCATTTTGATGGGGTTGATTTATTGCTTTAGGTAGTATAGCCATTTTAACAATATTAATTCTGCCTATTGATGAACATGGGAGATCTTTCCACCTTCTTGTACCTTCTTCAATTTATTTCTTTAATGATCTATAATTTTCATTGAAGATATCCTTCAACTCCTTGGTTAGATTTATTACTAGGAGTTTTTTTGTTGTTGTTATTGTTTTTTCTTTTGTTTTTGAGTCTATTGAAAATAGTATTTTTTTAACTGATTTCTTTCTCAGAAGACTCATCATTTATAGAAAGGAAAGCTATTGATTTTGGCATGTTGTTTCTGTAACCTAATACTTTGTCGAATTTGTCTTTTAGCTCTTGAAGTTATGTGGTGGAACTTTTTGGATTGTCTAACTATAGAATCATATCATCCACAAACAGGTGCAATTTGATTTATTTTCTATGTTTATCCCTTTTATTTCTTTTCCTTGTCTAATTGCTCTGGCTAGAATTTCTAATACTATATTGAATAGAAGCAATGAAAGAGGACATCCTTGTCTCATTCCAGAATTTAAAGGAATTTCTTTCAATATTTCCCCATTCACTATGATGCTGGCTTGGTGTTTGTCAAGACACATTCCTTCTATCCCTAGCTTCTTCAGTATTTTTACCATGATAGAGTGCTGAATTTTGCCAAAGGCTTTATCTGCATCTACTGAGATGATGAAGTAATTTTTCTTAATTCTACTTAGGTGGTGAATTACATATATTGATTTGAGTATATTAAAACATCCTTGTATACCTGGAATAAAACCAAACTGTTCATGATGGGCAATTTTATTAACACATTGTATAACTCAATTTGCTAATATTTTTAAAGGAATTTTACATCTAGATTCACCAGGGATATTGGTCTGTAGTTTTCTTTCCTTAAAGTGTCCTTATTTGATTTTGGTATGAGTGATGCTGGTTCCATAGAACAAATGTGTAAATGTTTCATACCTTTCTATTTCATAGAATTATTTGAAAAGCATTGACTGTAGAATTCAGCTGAGAATCAATCTGGTGCTGAATTTTTCTTTGTTGGAAGGTTTTTTATCACTGCTTTTTTCTTATTGGTACTCATTGATCTGTTTATATTTTCTATGTCTTCTTTATTCAATTTTTTGATGGTCATATGTGTATCCATTTTTTCTAGGTTTTCCAAATTTTTACAGTTTAAGTTTTCAAAATTCTCCTTATTTTTCTCTATTTCTGTGATGTCTGTAGTAAATATTTCCTTTTCATTTTAATTTTATTAATTTGGGTCTTCTTTCTTTTTCTTTTGGTTAGTTTGGCTAAGGACTTATCAATCTTATTTATCTTTTCAAAGAACCAATTCTTTATTTTATTAACCCTTTGTATTTATGTTTTTAATTCTTAGTTTCATTGACTTTAGCTTAATTATTCCCATTTTTCTACTGGCTTGGGGATGGAATTCTTTGGTGTGTTTCAAAAGAATGGAGATGTATCATTAGGTTATTTGTAATCTTTCTGGTTTTTCTATGTAGGCACTCCTAGTTATAAATTTTTCTCTCAGAACTGCCTTCACAGGGTCCCAGAGGTTTTGGTATGCTGCATCAAAGTTTTCATTTGATTCTAAGAATTTTTTTAAATTTTACCCTTGATTCTTCTATCACCCATTTATCATTCCAAAATGTATTGTTTAATCTCCATGGTTTTATACAATTTTTGTAGGGATTTTTGGTGTTGAATTCTAATTTCATTCCATTCTATTTCGGATAGAATGCAAGGAATTATATCAGGTTTCTTTTTTTTCTTTTCTTATTTTGACTATAAGTTGCTTTGTGGCCTAAAATGGTCTATTTTGGGAAAAAAGTTCCATGAGTTTTTGAAAGAAAAGTTTACTAAGCTATTGTTGGATTAAATATTCTATAGCTCTCTCTTGAGTTCCTTAATTTAAAATGATTTTTAGGTCTAAAGAGTCATTACTGAGTTAGTATCTGGGTGACTTATCTGTGAGAGATATTTGTTGAAATCACCCAGTATTACTGTCCTGAAGTCTATCTGAGACTAATTTGAACAGTGTATGTTTTACATAATAAGAAGCAACATTGTTTGGGGCATAAATATTTACTCTCATTATTTCTTAATAAATCAGAAATAATTCTGACTGACTTGTTTCTCAATGTGAACTGATTAAATTTTTGAGGCTTTTAAAATTTTACCCTGTACTACATTAAACATTTTAATTATAATATATTGCAGAGAACTTCTTTTCAGAGATTGTCTACTTGATATTCTGAATACCTTCTGAATCTGGATGTCCATCTCATTCTCAAGATTTGGAAAGTGTTCTGTCTTTGGAAAGTATTATTTCCCTGAAGAGGATATTCATGACATTAGCCTGCATGTCATAACAGTCTTTAATTCCTATGATTCTTAAAGTTGGTCTCTTAATTTTTTCCCAGATGGCTTATATATTCTAGTCACAGGTGCTTGATTTCTCCTCTTTAATACTATTTCAATATTCAAGGCTGACCACTTTGTTTTCTAGCTGTGAGATTCTGTCTAGAGCATGTTCTACTCTATTAGAAAGACTTTCTACTTAACACATTCTTTGATTTATTCAGTATTTTATTTCCAAGATTTCCATTTGGTTCTTTTTTAATATCTTTATTTCTTTATTGAATTTGTAATTCATGTTCTGCACTGACTTCCTTATTTCATTCAGTTAGTTTCCTGTGCTCCCTTGGAATTCATTGATCATTTTAATAATTGTTCTTTTTTATTCTTTACCTGCAATTGCATGCACTTCAGTCTCTTTAGAGTCAGTTTCTATGAATTAGAAACTTCAGGAGGTATCATGTTATCATTCTTATATATTACGTTTATTTCTATATTGGATTTTTTGCATCAGTTGTATGGATTTCTCTTCAGTCTTGCATGGGGGCCTTTTTAGGGTACAGCCTTCTCTTGTAAATGTGTCCTAATAGGTATGGAATTCACAGACTTTGTGTTAATTTTCTCTTTGTTGTAGGGGTCAGTATCTGTGAGTGGAATCTGAACCCTCCCCCCAGCCATTCCTATATGGAGCTTGATCATTAGTTTGGGGGTTTTGTTTCTTCTATTCTTTGTATTAAAGTATCATTGAAATTTGAGTGTGGTTAATTTGTATGTGGAGTAAGTTGCATTGTCTCTTAGCTGGATTTAGTTCAGGAGCAGAATCTCTTCCTCTGAAATTGTGGTGTCCCTATTAATTCCTATAGCTTCACAGAAAAGTGGAAAGTAATAGCAACAACTAAAGTGAACAACATAGAGCATTAAAATAAATATCCAGTGCCTATCATAACATCTACAATACTAAAATTAGCACAAACCCAAGAATGGTGGGTTCAGCAATTGCTACCACAATAAGTAGCCATGAACTAGATTTGGCATTAAACAGCAGGTGTCATGTGGAGAAAACAAATATGTATGTATACTCATGAACCAATCAGAACAGCTAGCATATCAAAAAAGAAAAAAAAATTCTTAATAAAAATTAGAAGATGCATCATCACTTTCTTTGCCCAATTACCTTTATTTCCATTTCTTCTTGGATTATGTACCAAGACAGAGAGAAGAAGCAATGGCTGGAGGTTGTTAACTCCTTTCTCTTCTTTGGTTGCTCACCAAGCAGCCAGTTGTAGTAGCCTAAAACTGAAGCTGGTTAAAAAAGCCCTCAGATTCACTTGTCTCAAGTATAAGGTAGGATGGAATGAAAGTTTTGTCCAGACAGTCCAAATCAATACACACTCAGTGTGTGGCTACTGCAGAATTCTAAGTGGGGAATTCCAGTGGCTAGAGCTTAACTCTAATCAGACCTTAAGGACTATGTTGGGTGGTATCCGCTCTGGAGACACTATATCCACGTAACCCCAGGGCCAAGCAGATGCTGATTTCTGCTGAAACTATGAATCTCAGGAACCTCCCAAAAATTCTACCCGTGGGGCAGGAGAGTTAACCCTCCATAGGTCTCAAACACTGTGCTGCTCATGAATAAGGCCTTCCCAGACTTATTCCCTAAGTGTATTCAAACCCATCTGTACACTTTCCCCAACCCTTTTCAGCTGGTCATGTGAGCCTTCAGACTCAAAGTGAGGTCCACCACCCTCCATATTAGTGAATTGATTCCCCCTGGGTTCAGAACTGTGTTTCACTAGTGTTATGCGAAGTACATCCTAGGTCACACATTAGGTGTTGGCTGAGACAGCATGGCAATGTTTTCTCCCACACAGGAAGCTGAAGTATGGCCTCTACAAGATGGATCTAGCCTCATCTCTCTGCTTGCATGTTGAGAGACTCAGAGTACCTTTCAGATACCAAGTCACTGTGTGGCCTCTAGATCAGCTAAGTTCAGTCTCCTTTTCCCATACCGAATTTGTTCCTGCATTTCTCTCTTTTTGTATTATCCCTTCTCCTCTAGTGTGAACAAGTGTCACTGTCACTGCCACAGTTGGCTTTGTTCCAATGTATTATTTCTTATTCTTTGTTCAATGCATCTAAATTTCTGAGTCTTTAAGAGACTCAGTCTGGTTATTGAACTTCACTGAATTCCTCTTTCATCCACCTCGTTTACAATCAGTACTCCCACTACTCGAATCCTGAGTCATGGAGCAACAGGAAATGTAGCCTTCCTCTAATCCACCATATTCAATCCCTCAGTATCAGTTTTTCTTTCTTCTTAAATCACCAGCACTGAATAGAGTTCTTAGAAAAAGATGAACTTACTAAAAGAATAGATCAATGCTTTAGACTAAATTGATATAGTTGGGAGATTCTGCCTAATATGTTTGTCTACAATGTGGAGGTCAATTATAAGAAAATGGATTTTAAGTCAACATCAGAAAAAATTGTTTTAACTTATGCTTGTATTTATAAATGAGATCTGCTTCCTTGGGAATAAAATGTTTACCAGAACACTTAGTGATTTAATTACTTATGATGTGACAAGTGATTTAAAACATAACCTCTCTACTACTCACAACTGTACAATGAAGACAGTTTGAATTTTTCACATAAAAAAATAGGTTCAATGATAGGAAAATGCTGGAAATGAACTCACATGAACATTATTTTAGTATAACCTCTTCCTGTTTAAATGTGAATGAAACCTATTAATATAATGTTACCATTTCCATAATTATGTTAATTTATGTGGAAAAAAAAAAAGATTATCTGTAAGAGTCTAACAATCACATGAAACCTTTCTTTAGCTGGAGAGCAAAAGTGGAGTCTTTTTTGATGGTATTGAAAATGAAGAATTTTATATAAGAAAGCATTCAGGTTACTTCTAGAAACAAAAAGTATCCTGTGTCAGACCACAAGCAAGGCAACTGGAAATCCCAACCTTCAAACTGGATTCTATCAAAAAATTGAATGAGCTCAGAAATAAATCCAGATAAGAACTCAATCTGGTCAATACCTGATTTCAGACTTGTGAGACCAGACTTGTGAGACACAGTGGGGTCTGCTTAGACTCCGAAGCTATAGCACTGTGAGCTAATAAATGGATGTTGTTTAAGCTGCTAAATGTGTGGTAGTTTGCTATACATAAGTAACAAACTAACATGCCCACTGAAAGATAATGTGACAAAAGAAAGGTAAAAGACTATGATATTTTTTGACTTCAGATTTCTAACTGCTTTTCCATTAGGGGCACAAAGGGCAATACTTTTTGATATCTCAAGAGTGTCTAACATAAAGCTGATTATTAATGTATATTTCGTCAATAGTAGAATTTTTACAGTGACCCTCCCATCTCTTCCTTAGGAGATCTGAAGCAATGAGCAGAACTTCTGAGTTGTAAAAGTGATCTATTTCCATTTTGCATCACTAAACTTTGAAGTGGACTTTTTTCCAGAAATCCCATTGTGAAAAAATTTAGTTATTTTGAATAAAGTCCATTTTATACCCTATGTTATACCCATAGTTAGTTACTGAAGTAATTGGGAACATTATTTGGAGGCAAGTGAATTGTGGAAATTATACTTGAAAATGCATATCTTAGTTAATAGCTCAGAGCTACCAACTGTATAATAAGTAATATTATGGTGGAAAGCAATATTTAATGGAAGGGCTATTTGTTTTAATTCTAGAGCTTCTAACATGGCTATCATTTCTCATTGGTTCATCTTCCTGGTAGTTAGGCTTCTCACATTGCTTCCACCTCATTCCCTTCCTATGTTCCCAAGAGCAGAGTCTGAAGGAATAGCAGAATAATATTTGGTAAATATATTCTATTTTTCTTCCTTGTTTATAAGCCTAATAAAACCTGCTTTCAGATTTATTTTAATAGATAGTCTGATATATATGTATATATAAAATATACAATATAATATACATAAAATATACAATATATTATATGGGTATAATATATTCATATATATAATTTATATGGATTTATGGAAGAACCTCTAAAATTTAAAAAGGAATACCAATTTTAAAACTTATAAATAGAGAAAGGAAGAGTAAATTTAAACTTCCAAAAGGCATACTAGTATTATATTGACTGTACAAATGCAACTATATATTCTAGTTAACATGTTTTTAAATTTATTGTGTACTAAGTTTGTTGTCAAAATGACTTTCAACTTCTGTATAAGTTCCATGTGATGTGAATAACCATCACATTTTAATGGTAAATGAAAATCATTAAAGCAAACAGTGTGGAGGGATTATTTTAAAAGCTTCACTACCTTCATTCCATCAATACAATTTGCAGTTCTGCAGCAAAACATATTATAAGGGTATTCAAACTGCTTGATTCAAGGTGTTCAATGATTGCATGTGGGACTGATATAGAAATTTCTCACCTGATAAATAGCATTGGATAAATTGCCTAGGCACAGCCCGTGAGCTTTCATCTTCCTTTGGAACATTAAGTATTGGTTATTGCCAGAGGAAGAATTTTACACTAGATAGATTCATATTCTGATCCATGGAGGCAATCTCTGAATTTATCATTATCTCCTTCACTTGCTGTGTGCACTGTTACTCAGGTCATGCTATTTATACCAGCTGTACTCTCTTGTTCAGTGCAGCTAAGACATTTATTCTCCAGATCATACACCTGATCTCCTATAACTGCCCCTCCTGTTCCCATTGGAAACAAAGTATTTGTCATAATTTTGTCTCCTGAGTGTGTTGATTGTTTGAAAACATCAAGCCCCATCACTATAAATCTCTTTCCTCAATCTCCTAGTAATGCAGTAAACCAGAAAGACTTCCCCAGAAGTGCCTCTTGTTTTCACCAGCTTTACTAGAGAAGCAATTTTAACTCATCTGCATTTTACAAACCTCTGGGCCATTGCTGTTTACCTACTCTGCAATTCAAGAGCAAACACTAAAATGTATATGAACACTTGGTTTTTGAATAAACAAAGTATAATCTCAGTCATTAAAATTATTTTAAAAACCATAATATCATCTTAAATGAAATGATGAAAGAAAAAACAAACTTTGAGAAAAGTTATCCAAAACAATCACTTAATTATGTAATAAAAGTTATAAAAATCAAGAACATTTTCATGTACATCAAAGAGAAAGAGACAAGGATTTGGTTCAAATATAAGGTCTATAGGCATTGAGTTTTAATGAGTTCAGAGTCTTATAAATAAATAATGAGCCTTAATGTGGTAACTGCACAGATAAATATAAATACAAAGGAAGAAATTATAAATCCTGATGTATCAGAAATTTACATAGAGATAACACACCATATGAACTCAGAATCAAAGAAAAATGTATTTTTCTTCTTGGAGAAGATAGGAAAAATGCACCCAAAATATTTAAGGAAGGCATTTTAATGAGTGTTTAGGACTCCAGTTAGAGTTCCATTCTACAGATGGTTCACAGTGATAACTAAGACGGTAGCAGTGATTTAAACAAGTTTTACTATGGCAAAAATTTCCCCCTAGCTAGACAGAGTGGTACATGCCTGTAATCCCAGTTATTCAGGAGACTGAGGCAGGAAGACAGCAAGTTCAAGGCCACTCTTGACAACTTAGGAAAGCACTGCCACAATTTAAAAAAAACTAAAAGGGCTGGGGATGTAGTGTAGTGCCCTTGGCTTCAATCCCCAGCATGAGAAGAAAAAAAAAAAAAAAATCCTCTAAGGGGAAAAAAAAAAATTATTGAAATTTATCTGACACCAAAAAAAATGCATAATTTGCTTTTGAAAATAAATGGATGTGGCAGAGCTTAGTATAAGTACAAAAAATATATTTTTGAAACACAGTTGAGACATGGTGCTACTCTGCAATTCAAGAGCAAATACTAAAATGTATATAAACACTGTTGCTGGAGGTAGTTGCCAGGGAAATGGAGATTTTTTTTTTAAATTAGATAGGTGATGGAAAGATGAATTTTCTATACCTGAAAACTGAAGATGAGTACCTGAGTTACAGGAGAATCAATATTAACTACTTGACACAAATATTTACTTACCATTAGTCATTTAAATATAATCATCATATTCACTAGAATTTATGTAAATTAATTTGATTGGCATTAATATGTATCTTATATTTGTCAGTGTTGTCCAGAGAAACAGAACAGTGTGTTTGTGTGTATACATACACACATATGCACATATACATACGTGTATATAAATGTGTATAAACACATATGTATATAGATAGATAGATTGAGAGAGACAATTCCTTTTCATTGTAAGAAATTTTATTGTGCAATTATGAAGGATGGAAAACCTAGACTCAAGAGAGCTAATGATGTAAGTAGCAATTCAAGTCAAAGTCTGAAGGCAGGAGAAAACCAATGTCTCAATTCAAAGACAGTGAGATAGAAAAGGGAATTCATTCTTACTGTCTTTTTGTTCTATTCAAGGCTTCAGTGGATTGGGCAATGTCTACCCAAATTGAGGAGAGCCATCTTCTCAGTCAACAAATTCAAATTCTACTCTCTTCCTGAAATACTCTCACAGACACTCTTAGAAATATTTAATCAAATATCTGCACACTCCAAGGTCTTGTGAAAGCGATACATAAAATTGTCCATTATATGATCTTATTTCATTTATTGTGTAAAAAATAGAAAACCATAATCTATTTTCACAAAAGTTGAATGCAAATAAGGAAATACTTCCTGAGATGGACTATGTTAGAAATTCCTAAGTTATTATAATTATATTACTATTGAAATCAATGGAGATACCTCAATTTAGATTAAGAAAATTATTTTCACTGAAATATTAGCTAACAATTGCTTTGAGAATATATATCAGAGAGCAGGAAGTAAAACTAAGGGATAGCTTTCCATTTCTTTTGAAGATGGTATCATATTGTATTCTTTTGTCTTTGTCTTTTACATAGCCACTATGACTTTTATCTGTGAAAATTCCTATAAGATATATAGGAATTTTCAAGAATGAAAATTCCTATAAGATATATAGGAATTTTCAAGAATGCTTCTTCACTCTTAGGAGACTCAAATTATCTAGCCAACAAATACTAAACTGTAATCCCAGTCTGGCTACCTCTGCATACTGTCCAGTGTCTCACAGTCTTTCCTTCCCTTGCTGGTAAGAATGTGCAATCAATATATTTTTTTTTTTTTGGATTTTTTCCTTTTGCTCATCTTTAATCTCCATGCAGAACGTATCTTCATGTTGATCTTTCACATTGCAATGTTTTAATGAAAAGCCTGAGATAATTTTGTTTCCTTTCTTTCCTTCCACAAAACCTATTATTAGTGGGACAAGTTTTGGCATAATCCTTTAACACTAGTCAGAAATAAGATATGTAGATTTTATTGTGTTCTCAGTGGTAGAGAGCTATTGAAAGTCTTGGAGCAAGATAATGTTCTTACAGGAAATGACTCTGTAAGATGACTGATGTGAAGATTCTGGGAAGCATAGGTTAAATGGAAGAGAATATAAGACTATCTTAGGTGATTTTCAGTACAAATGGGAAGCTTCCCGGGCCTGTGGTAGTGGAAAAAGAAAGGAAGGGGCAGCTACCTGATGCAGCAAATTTACAGAAGGGTTAGAATTGAATTCACTTCTACTTTTTGAGGTAAGGAAGGGTGTAATTATGGTGGGAAGAGTGATGGCATAAGCTTTGTTTTAAATTTGGATGCAAGAAAGTCATATGGAAATTTCAAGTAAGGCATCAAAAATGAGGGTCTGAGACTAGAAAGTAGAAATGACTGTAGATGAACATTTTCACATTACCCATATAGAAGTCATGTGAGATCGAGAGATTGCTGAACAGGTTGGGAAAGAAGAGAAAGAAGGAGGGAGGGGAAAAAGCCTGGAGTTGGGCAAAAGTAAAAGAGGAGGAGAAAAAGATTGGACTGTTCAAAGAAACTTGAATAAAATACACTGTATTTTGACAAATAAGACTTGTCATCAAATGTGTGACACAACTATTTTATGCTCCATGGAGGGAGAAGAAATAGTTTAAGATAAATATCTCTATCTTAGGATCAAGAGCATATTATGTTCAGGATAGAAAAAGAGAAAAGACATGAGGAAAGAATAGATTATAATTTTACGAAGTATTTAGGCTCTTTATAGAGAACAATTTGTGGTGCTAATTCACATGGGTTTTGTGTCTGTGTAAAATAACGGATGAGTAGATGGCTATAATAGCAGCCATTTAAAAATTATTTGAGGTGAAAGAAGCTGAAACTTGAATGACAGCCACCCCAAATGATGGGTGCTGTAAGAACTGTGAGAGGAAGCTGGAAGATGGCCGTGCTCCCGCATGCATTACTTTCCACAGAAAAGAAAGACTAAATAATTGTGTTGCTGAAATCTGGGTCCTTGCCCCCAATGCCAGTCCCATATGAGGACATGGGATTTGGAAAAAAAAAAAAAAAAGGAAAAAGAAGGTTTATTGTTTTGCTAACAAAGGAGAAACACAGGGGGCTTTTATAGAGGTGACACAAAGACCACATTCCACAAGTTCTCTGTTACAGTTGTAATTCACTTGTTAATTTTGGGAGCTAGTCATTTCTGAGATTTTTTTGGTACCATCCCCAAAGTCTGGATTACTTCCTTCCTATGGTGGGTTGTGTACTCAGGCACAGATTATTCTTCATAGGATGGGAAAGAATGGTAATCCTGTTTACCCTGAGATTTGGAAGAGGGAGAGAGTAGGGAGGAACAGGGAGAATGGAAGAAAAAAAAATGTTCATTTTAAAAATAAGTTGCAGTGGCAGAGCAGCAAGGGTTACATTCAAAGCAAAAAGTGGACCTTTTACAACTGTGCTATCATAAAAATCAAAAAAGTGAGACAAGTATTCTGCTAGTCACTTTTACTGTTTGAGTTTATCTGAATGTAAAAAATAATCAGTTTTCCTTAGAGTTTCAAGAAATCAATGTCATGAAGATAAAGCCCAGAAAGCTTATGAGAATCATCACTTGGGTCACTTGGATTCTTCTTATAGTGAAAAAGGACACCACAAAATTTAGACATTGAGAAAATATGTTTCAAATTGATGAGAGACAGATTTTCATGCTTAGAGAAAGCTTAAAACTTAGTATTATATCACCACAAAATTTTTCTGGAAATCATCTGTCATGATTAATATGATTTGGAAAATATTTTAAAGAAACGATTTATTATTGAGTATCAAACACTGAATTTCTTCCATTTGAAGGGGGGGGAAAGCAAAATCAACAGTGTGAACACCCTAGGTTATATTTTTATTCTTATTCATTTCTCATAGGTGCTGGTTTGCAAAGATCCTATTTTAAGAAAGAAAGAAATTTAAAGAACAGTTATTATAATGCACACAAAAATCTAATCTAAGATGTTCACAATGTAACTAGACACCAAGGGACACTCGTGTAATCAGTGATGATCATGTTGGAAAATCAGTTTAGAGGAAAAGGAAAAATAATGGCATTCCAGTTGAACTTCTTGTGTCCATATTCTCTGTCGCTCTGCAGTCTTACACTAGGACAATTTGTCACAGCATTTAAGTAAATACTATGCTGCTCGCAAATTTGTTTATGCTCATGAAGGTTAACTCGGTGTTAACTGTAAAGCAAACACTATTAGGATTGATGCACTGTATGTTAGTTCTACTGATAGATGGCAATATATGCAGACACCAGTGGTGCTTGGTGCTGAACATTGTTAAAGACTGACTTACTGAGAGTTGCCTCATTCTTTTCTGTGGTTTAGGGAGAAATTCAGTTTATTCCCATTTATCCAGTTTCTTCTAGAATTGGGATAATTGATTCTGAAAAGTTAACCTTATTCTCTTTAAAGAAAGTGTTTGACAATGATGTGTTGGCAAATGATTAACAGTCATCTCTTGGAGAAAAAAATCAAATCCCTGATTTATAGATTTTTCTGACTTCCATGGTATACATACTCTCACCACCACTACTTTCAAGTTATCAATGCAACATCAACAGGTTCATAATGCTTTTGAGAATTTCAGTTGGCTCTTGTGAGCAGCAGTTAGCTGCAGTAAGCATATCATTCCATTTTGATCTATCAAGCAATGTTATTTAGTAAAAAAAGTCCTGGAGTTTTCTTTGGGACAGCCTTATATTTACCTGATATTAGTCTTTTAAAATGTGTTGAGGAAAAATATTTCATTTCTTTGTTCTTTCCAGTATTTATTTCACTACCTACCATCTGGCAACCAACCATTAATTCAAATGTAGAGAAGAACTTCTCAAATCCCATCTTCTATTACTAATTTTGATAACATCCTTATTTAGAATTGAAAATAGTAATGTTGCCTAAAGCTCAGTCTTTTGTCCCCAATGCCAACCCAATAATGAGGACAGGGTTTTGAGAAAAAGGAAAAAGAAGATTGATTTCTTTGCTAGCAAAGAAGAAACACATGGGACTCCTGTCCCAAAGGCTGTGATCTGTCCATCAGCAGGAGCAAGGGGCTTTTAAAAAGGTGACTCAAAGACTATATTCCATGTGTTCTCTGTTGCAGTTGTAATTTACTTGTTGATTTGGGAGATAGTCATTTCTGAGTTCTTCTGGTACCAACCCCAAAGTCCGGATTACTTCCTTCCTATAATGGGTATGTATTCAGGGACAGGTAACTCTGTCTAGGATAGGGAATAAAGGTAATCCTGTTTCCCCTGAGATTAGGGAGGAGCAGGGAGAGAGGAAAAGAAAGCTGCCCAAGGGATACGAATAGGAAAAGAAGAACTCAAGCTGTCACTATTTGCTGATAACATGACTCTATATGTAGAGGATCCAAAAAATGCCAGCAGAAATCTTCTAGACCTCATAAATGAATTCATCAAGATAGCAGGATATAAAATCAACACACATAAATCTAAAGCATTTTATTCATAAACGATGAAACATCTGAAAGGGAAATGAGAAAAACAACTCATTCACAATAACCTCAAAAAAAAACCAAAAAACAAAAAACTTGGGAATCAATCTAACCAAAGAGGTGAAAGATCTCTACAATGAAAACTACAGAACAATAAAGAAAGAAACTGAAGACCTTAGAAGATGGAATTGCAGGCTGTGAAATAAAAGCTAAAAGTTAAGAAGTATATATATCATAAATAAAGACAAAAAGGCAAGAATATTTTTGAAGCAGGGGCGTGACTGATTGAGCTGTCCAGAAGGGTCTGACTTGAACAAAGAAGCATCCCTTGCTTGCTTTATTTACAACAGAATGAAGGGTGGAGGTAAGCAGGTCATTTGGATCTAGCAGGTCACTCCTGTCTCCACTGCCTGGTTGAACCTGAGCGATGAGCTAACAGGATATTACATGACTTGGGCATTGTCAAACAATGGATATTCAAATGTGAGTTCTTGAGGTCAGGCATTCCCAGTTAATGGCCCAAACTTTGCCCAGTTCTTATACCAGTCATGGATGGCTCCCTGCAATTCATAACCTCAGATATGTACACGACCCATCCGTTCAATAAAACCAAAGAACTCCAATTAGACCTTGATATATGTGCCTATATCTGTGTATATTATAGTTTGAATGTGTGCCAATGCACATATGTTAAAACGTAATCCCCATGTTTGTAATATTAAAAGAGAAGAATTTTTAGAAAACAACTAAGTTAGGAGGGCTGTACCCTTATAAATGTATTAGTGCCTTACAAAAGGACTGGAGAGAACAAGCTTAGGCTCTTTCCTTTGCCCTTCTCTTCCACCCTATGTGAGGACACAGCACTCATCACCTGTGAGGGACCAAAGATAGCATATGTGAGGGGGAAAAGATCAACTCCACTAAAAGTCTATACTTTAAAAAGTAATGAATATAATTCTCTATGTTAAAACTCTTGACAAAGTACCATATTACCAATACTTTTTAAAGACCATTTTCACTATAAATATACTATAAATTAATATTGCTACATATACATATTATGTATTATAATTATAGTAAACTTTGCTAGGAGAGCATCAAAGGTATTGGCAATTTTGCAGTACTAAATTTAAAAAATTGTGGAACTGGTTAGTTCTACAAAAAGTATATATGGCATTGGTAATTATCTAGTGACTAGTGAAATTTATGCATCTGATCTAATGTTTCAAAATGTAATAATGGGTTTTCTTGTATTTATAGTGAACTGCTCAAGCAAAAATTAATTCAATATGATTGCACTGGATCAATGCAGCCGAAATAAAGACAGCTAGAAAGCAAAGCAAAGTGTTTTTAATTACAAGATGTTAATTATCAAGAATAATGACAAAATTTTTGTTATGAATGGAATATATAATCAGAAGACTTGAGAAGGAGGGAAAATTAAACCTGGTACCTTAAATTCTTCTTATGCCCTAGCTTCCTAAATTGCTTCTTAATATTGAAGTTCTCAATACAGATTAGATTACCATGGAACTGTAGCTCCTCCTAGTTGCTTAGGGTTTACATTTAAATGCAAAAATTAAACAAACAAAAAGTATTACAAGTAGAGAGTTTGGATTAACCAATTTGAGTAATTAAGCAAAAATATCATAAGTAGATCATATAGAAACAAAATTAGTGAATTACAGTTTTTATCTCTTGTGTCTTCATTGGAAACACAATTCTACCAATTCCAATAATATTTGCTTAATGGGAAAAAGTCACATAAGCGTTCAGTAACTGGATATATACTACCAAGTAACAACTTTGTGTATGTGTGTCTATGTATATGTATGTGTGCAAGGTGTGGAAAGATTCACTAGATGGTAACCCACATTGTAATGTATCCTTTATTCTTTTAAAATATATACATTCATTTTCCAAAAACAAATACTGTCTAATTAAGGAAACTGCAACTCCATCTGCCACTATGCAGATACTATGTGTAGAGTACCGGCTGCAACTCCATTTAACCAGCACCCACACCAGCACTCACAAGCAAAGTATTGTAAAGATAACCAACCACCACTTGAAGATTTGCCCTTATAAATAGTATGGTCTTAAGTCTTCAAGTGCAAGGAATTAATGTAAAAGGCTTTTAACATCACCATTATATTTGGCAGAAATGTATTCTGTTTTCTTGTTCTGAAAAATCAATTCTCAGTCTTTGTGTCAATCAAATCAAGATTTATTTTAATGAAAGAATAAATGCCATACTGGGACCTATTCTTTTATCATTATCTTGCTCAGGATTCTTTTTGACTGGAACCATCATGTCTTTACATACCATAGTCTTCTTTTTCAACAATAGATATGACAGTGATTTTGGAGTAAATTTAGTGCAAGTTATATTTAAATAGTGATGTCTTAAAAATTAGATCCAGACCACAATTTCCTAAAAAGACCAGAAGCTCAATGTAGTCACAGATTTATGCTCATGAAACACATGTTAGCTAAGTGTCTTTCTTTCCTGCAAAATAAAAGTTGTCAATACATGAAAACAAATTGAAAACCAATCCCCAGTAAAACAGAATAGAGAATGCATGAATTTAATGTTGGTAAACAAAATTACTAGGTTAAGTCTAGTGTGGCTATTGATAAAAATCAAATATATCACTAAACAAAATTCAATAGGACTATTGTTGAGAAATTCAATTGTTTCTCAATTTTTAGATAGTAGAATAAAATGTAAGTTTTAGAAAAAGGCATAGAGTTATGGATTAAAATTCAAATGACATTTTAGTAGAGAAAATGAAACCTTGGTGCTCAGTGAAAAACTCTTCGATTTATATATTTCATAAATTATGTTTTAAATTATACTAATTTTCAATTGGTTTCATATGGGTATGAGTAAATGTCTATTTTGTGATAGAATAGACAGTTTATTATTTGAATTCTAAGCTTTCATTTATTCAGAAATCACAAGGTATCCTGCATTTGTGCTTGGAACAAGATGAAAGTTGAAATAATTGCCTTCAAAAGAGAATCCATTCATGAAATCATTGGACAGCAGAAAAGAAGGAAGAGGATAGAAAGAGCAAGAATGATAAGAAAAGATACAGGGGCACAGAAGAAAGGACATTTTTAAAAATTAAAGGAAGGCTGTCAGACTCATAGTCAAGCAAATCTCAAAAAAGCATAAATGCCTTTCAATTGCCCACTTCAAAGACACAGTCTACAGAAGTAGAATCAAAGCAAAGTCAAAAATTATGCTATATTTATGAAACATATATAAAACCAAATGGCAAAAGAACACTAGAAGAAAGACTAAGCAATTTAAAAATCAGTAAATTCAAATTAAAAGAAAGAGAAATGGTAATTGTGTGATTCTTTGAAAACACATTGGTTGGATATAAAGGACACAAATATATTAAAGGACACAAATATATTAATTCCATTTTCTTCAAGATGTTACCCCCATTAAAATATAATTCCTTTCATTGAAATGTAATATGTGGTAAGATTGAAGTACAGAAATTAAAGAAAATTTCAAAAGTAAAGATCACAAAATACCTATCAGAAGTAATAGAAACAGTTGTTTAGATGACATAATAAATCCCATTTTATAATTATTTTTCTACAATACATAGGATTTGGTCAAATAAATTCTTTTTTTTTTAATGATATCAGTGATTTTTTTAATTTTTATTATTATTGTATACAAATGGGATACATGTTGTTTCTCTATTTGTACATGGAGTCAAGGCATACCATTTGTGTAATCATACGTTTACATAGGGCAATGATGTTTGATTCATTATTTTTTTCCCTTCCCCCCCACCACTCCCATCCCTCTTTTCCCTCTATACAGTCCTTCTTTCCTTCATTCTTACCACACTCCTTATCCCTAACCCTAAACCTAACCCTAAACCTAATGCTAACCCCTCCAACCCCCCATTATATGTCCTCATGCACTTATCAGCGAGATCATTTGTCCTTTAGTTTTTTGAGATTGGCTTATCTCACTTAGCATGATATTCTCCAATTTCATCCATTTGCCTGCAAATGCCATAATTTTATCATTCTTCATTGCGGAGTAATATTCCATTGTATATATATATATGCCACAGTTTCTTTATCCATTCATCAACTGAAGGGCATCTAGGTTGGTTCCACAATCTGGCTATGGTGAATTGAGCAGCAATGAACATTGATGTGGCTGTATCTCTGTAGTATGCTGATTTTAAGTCCTTTGGGTATAGGTCAAGGAGTGGGATAGCTGGGTCAAATGGTGTTTCCATTCCAAGCTTTCTGAGGAATCTCCATACTGCTTTCCAGAGTGGCTGCACTAATTTGCAACCCCACCAGCAATGTATGAGTGTTCCTTTTTCACCACATCCTCGCCAACACCTATTGTTGCTTGTGTTCTTGATGATCGCCATTCTAATTGGGGTGAGATGAAATCTTAGAGTAGTTTTGATTTGCATTTCCCTTATTACTAGGGATGTTGAACATTTTTTCATTTATCTGTTGATTGCTTGTACATCTTCTTCTGTGAAGTGTCTGTTCATTTCCTTAGCCCATTTGTTGATTGGATTATTTGTATTCTTGGTGTAGAGTTTTTTGAGTTCTTTATAGATTCTGGAAATTAGTGCTCTATCTGAAGTATGGTTGGCAAAGATTTTCTCCCACTCTGTAGGCTCTCTCTTCACATTGCTGATAGTTTCCTTTGCTGAGAGAAAGCTTTTTAGTTTGAATCTATCCCAGTTGTTGATTCTTGCTTTTATTTCTTGTGCTATGGGAGTTCTGTTAAGGAAGTCTGATCCTAAGCCAACAAGTTGAAGATTTGGACCTACTTTTTCTTCTATAAGATGCAGGGTCTCTGGTCTGATTCCGAGGTCCTTGATCATTTTGAGTTGAGTTTTGTGTAGGGTGAGAGATAGGGGTTTAATTTCATTCTGTTGCATATGGTTTTCCAGTTTTCCCAGCACCATTTGTTGAAGAGGCTATCTTTTCTCCATTGCATATTTTTGGATCCTTTGTCTAGTATGAGAAAATTGTATTTATTTGGGTTTGTGTCCCTGTCCTCTATTCTGTACCATTGATCTACCTGTCTATTTTGGTACAAATAAATTCTTGTGGAGCAAAAATATATTCTGAATCCACCCCAAATCATTCATTGATTTTCCGCTGGATTATTTTAAATCTCTGCCAAAAATTTCATCATTAGGTTAGAGTGAATCTTAGACTTACAAATCTATATATTTTCCAATGTGCCACTTTCATCACAACACTGAATCATCTTTATTGGTGCATTTTGAAACTTATGTGGTAATTCTTTGGGCCAATTTTTAAAGTAGAATTCATGGAAAATGCATAGAGGTATGTTTGTCTTTCACTATATTTTGAGAAATTGTTCATAGCATTTGGCTAAATTGTTTACAAAATTACGTGATTTTCTATATTTAGGAAAACATTTTCAATTTTCCAATGAGTATTGCAATTCTGATGACAGAATTTCAATAATAATTGTAATTTGGAGGTCATTTATATACATCTCCACTAATACTGGATACTGCTATTGTTTCTAATCATTTGTCTGATGAAAAAAATATGCCTCACTTTTAGTATGCATGTCATTGCCAGCTGGAGAAGCAAACATTAGTGAGGTTAAACCTTCATTTGTTTAACATGGTAATTCCCTCTAGAGAACATATTTCTGTATAAATTACTAAAAGTAGCAATAGTTCAAGAAGAATAGGTGCGTCTGTGTGTATGCATTAAGACCTTTATTTGTTATTTACATTATTAAAATGTTGAAACAAATAATAGTTACTATGAAAATTATTAAATAGATTTTAATATATCTTTCATGAAATAATATAGTTATGGCATATTCATTGTTTCTGTGTGTATTCACACACACATGTGAAATGTTGTATTTGTGGAATATTCTTCATGGAAAAATGTATTATTTTGCAATGAATTACAGAAAATGATGTTAATAAGTGGAAGGAAATCATATTATAACTGTATATATATTTTCTTACAATGTGAAAATGCCAGTGCTTTTATAGATGGATGCATATAGATAAAATTAAATATATAAAAGATAGTATACAAACTTGGTGTGGTGGCTATAACTGAAATACTGGTTCCTTGAGATGTTGAGGATGGAATGTATGAGACTAGCCTCAGCAACTCAGTAAAACCTTGTCCTAAAAAAGGGGGAGTTGGTTATATAGCTCAGAGCACCCTCAGAATTCAATACTAAGAACTGCCCCAAAAATAAGGTAATTTACAAAAGTACATAAGATTATGAAATTAAATTATTTTTCTTTATTCTTATTTTCCAAACTTAAAAAAATACTAGTAGAGTTTTACAGTAGGAGAAATAATTTGATTATGAGTCCAAATGAAGTGAAGTTGTATTTTACATGTTACTTAACTTTTTATTGCCACTATCTTCACCCTCATATAAACCTTATTTATTTACAACTAAAATGATAATTTTTCTACCTATGGCACTTATTTTTTCTAGACTGTCACATAGTTTTTAATGTTATTATTTTACTTTTTTACAAAATTAGAATTCAAACTTCTCAGAGTATGTTATATACACAATTACTTAATGTTTAAGGTGGATACTCACATATTCGATTTTTGGGGTTGAATTCCAGTTCTATCAGTTAATTACAGTTTGTTCTTCAAGGGACAACTTATTATCCATGTGGTTAAATTTTGTTATTGGCAAAATGAGGATACAAATGGTAGCTAAGCTTGGTGCCAGGCTATTAACACTGAGTGCCTGGTATATAACTTTCAATGAGAGTTAATGATAAAATGATTTTTATGATCATCTTGGTACTCATCATTGTGGTACTAAACTCCTTCCCAAGTTACCTTAAAATTCTCAGCTCCATTATTTGGGTCATTGGCTCTATTATTCCATAATATTTTAAGGAACTGTCTTTACTACACACACACACACACACACACACACACACACACAATTCCTTTTATCTTTGCACACTCCAACACCCATAATTTACCACCTGGACCTTACTTCCCATTCCTGTTTTGTGCATGTTTCCAATTATCTGATAGACTGCTCAATCTCCATATAATAGTCAGGAAAGTTTCTCTCCAGTGATAGGATGGGGCCAGCTTGTATAACTCACAACAGCTGAATACTAAATTTTTATGAACTTTGTGAGCTAGTTGACATAATTTTGGTTCATGGAAAATAAAAAAAAGATGGGAGACTTTTAGCAGTGGGATTATAAAATACTGTGAATATGCCCATGCTCATTCATTTTTTTTTTCTTGAGAACCAATTTTTACCAGTATACCATTTTATCTATACACTCTCTCATCCCCAAATAACACCTATTGGGCCACTCATTTTTTTGGAGAGAAGATATCAGTGTGAATCTTGCCTTCGTTATTATTTGAAGAGTCATTGAACAGTATAAGCCTCAGTTTGCCTAATTTATCTCCTGGTATAGTCTCATATTGATGGTTAGTTAATGTAGAAGTCAAATTAACACATTGAAATTTTCTTGTCGATCAAAAATTGCAATAGCGAAACAATGTTCATCCTGTTGTTTTTTTTTTTTTTAATTTGTTATTGGTTCTTTTATGATACTAGAATTCTTTTTGACATAATTTTAAAGCATTTACTATGATATCTTGTAATTCAGTCCCTTGTACTTCCTCTTTGTCTCCACTCTATTGGGCTTTCTGCTAATTTTTCTTTTCTGTTTTTGTTGTTATTTTTATTTTTATTTCATAATAGGGTCTTGATAAGTTGCTTATAGCCTGCTAAGTTGCTAAGGCTGACCTTGAACTTGCAATCCTCCTGCTTCAGTGTTCTTAACCTCCAGGATTATAGGCGTGTGTCAGCATGCCTGATTAGTTTTTTTTTTCTTAATTAGTGTCTTATGGCTATACATGATGATGAGATTCACTGTGCTATATTCATATTAGTATGTAGGAAATTTAGGTCGAATTCATTCCACAGACTTTCCCTATCCCATTCTTCTTCCCTTCCTTTTATTCCCCTTTGTCTACTCCACTAATTTTTCTTCTGTTTTTAAATACTTGCCTCCTTCCCCATCCCCGCTTATTTTGCAACTTTTTCCCACATATCAGAGAAAGCATTTGATCTTTAACATTTTGGGCCCATATTTTAGTCAGTTTGTTGTCTTTTTTTGTTTGGTTGTTTGTTTTGTTTTGTTTTGTTTTGTTTTGCTACTGTGACTAAAGGACCCGACAAGAACAACTGTAAAGGAGGAAAAGTTTATTTGGGGGCTCACAATTTCAAATCCATAGATAGCAGACTCCATTAATTGGGGTTCAAGGTGAAGTTGAACATCATGGCAAAAGAGTGTGGCAGAGGGAAGCAGCTCACATGATAATCAGGAAACAGAGAGAGACTTCACTGGCCAGATACAAATAAATAACCCAAAGCCATGCCCCCAATGCCACATCTCCTCCAATCATACCCTATTTGCCTTTTATTACCACTCAGCTAATCCCATGAGGGGATTAATTCACTGATTGGGTTAAGGATCTCACAACCCAATCATTTCCCCTCTGAACTGTCTTGCAATGTCTCATGCGTGAGATTTGGGGAACACCTCATATGCAAACCATAACAGACTGGCTTACTTCACTTAGCATGAGACTCTCCACTTCCATCTATCTACCAAAAAATCCACAAAGTCATTCTTCTTTATGACTAATGGTCCATTGTATATATACATACTATATTTTCTTTATCCATTCATGTGTTGAAAGACACCTAGGGTGGCTTTTGTGAATTGTGCTGCTATAAACATTGATGTGGCTGTGTCACCATAGTATATGGACTTTAAATCATTTAGATATATACCAGGGAGTGGGATGACCTAGTCAAATAGTGGTTCCATTCCTGGTATTTTGAGGAAACTCCATACTCCTTTCCAGAATGTTTGTATTAATTTGTAGTCCACCAGCAATGTAGGAGTGTAGTGTACCTTTTTCCCCCAACATCCTTGCCAACATTTATTGTTACTTGTATTATTGATTATTGCCATCTTGAATGAGATGAAATCTAAATGTACCTTTAATTTGTATTTCTCTAATTGCTAGAAATGTTGAACATCTTTTCAAATATTTTTTGACCATTTGTATTTCTTCTTTTGTGGTGTCTGTTTAGTTCCTTTGCCCATTGGTTGATTGGGTTATTTGGTTTCTTGTGTGTTTGAGTGTTTAGAGTTCTTTTCATATCCTGGATATTAATACCCTGAGGAGCTGGTGGCAAAGATTTTCTTCCCATTCTTTTAACTTTCTTCATGTTCTTAATTGTTTCCTTTGCAGTGAAGAAGACTTTTAATTCAATGCTATCTCACTTATTATTTTATGTTTTACTTCATGTGCTTTAGGAGTTTTGTTAATGAAGTTAGATCCTGAGCCAACATGTTGGCTTGTTGGGTCTTCATTTTCTTCTAGTTGTTGTTGTTCTGATTTAATGTCTTGGTCTTTGATCCACTTTGAATTGAGTTTGGTAGATGGTAAGAGATAGAGGTTAAAATTCATTTTACTACATGTTGACTTCTAATTTTCCCAGAACCATTTATTTAAAAGGTTAGCATTTTTCCAACATATGTTTTTGATACGTTTTTCTAGTGTCAGATAACTATTTATGTGGGTTTATCTCTGAATCTTCTATTCTATTTAATTGATCTTCATGCCTGTTTTGGTGCCAGTCATATGCTGTTTTTGTTACGAGAGCTTTATAGTATAATTTGAAGTCTGATATTGTGATGCTTCCTGCTTTGCTTGTTTCACTAAGGATTTCTTTGGCTATTCCAGGTCTCTTATTTTCCCAAATAAATTTCATAATGGCTTTCTCTATTTCTGTGAAGAAGGCCTTTGGGATTTTGATATGAATTACATTGAACCTGTATAGCACTTTTGGTAGTAAGGCCACTTTGACAATATTAATTCTGTCTTTTCAAGAACATGGTAAGTCTTTCCATTTCCTAAGGTCATCAGTAATTCATTTGTTTAGTGTTCTATAGTTTTTATTGTAACATTTATTGTGACCACTTTTGTTAGATAGATTCATACATATTTTTGAGGTTATTGTGAATGGAATAATTTTCCTAATTTCTTTTTCCAGAGATTCATTACTGGAGTATAGGAATGCTACTAATTTATGGGTCTTGATCTTGTATGCTGCTACTTTGCTGAACTCATCTGTGATCTCTAGAAATTTTCTGATAGAGTTTTTGGGGTCTTCTAAATATAGGATTATGTCACCAGCAAAGAGATAATTTGAGCCCTTCTTTTTATATTCATGTCTGTTTAATTTCCTTCTCTTGCCTAATTGCTCTGTCTTAAGTTTCAAAGACAATTTTGAATAGGAGTGATGAAAGTGGGCATCCTTGTCTTTTCTGTTTTTAGATAAAATAATTTCAGTTTTTCTCCATTCTGAGAATTGTTGGCCTTGGGTTTTTATATATAGCCTTTACAATATTGAGGTAATTTTCTTCTATCCCTATGTTTTAAACATGAATGGGTGCTGTGCTTTTTCAAATGCTTTTTCCGCATGTACTGGAATAATCCTGTGATTCTTGTACTTGTCTATTTATGTAGTAAATTACATTTATTGGTTTTGGTATGTTGAAAAAAACTTTGCTTCCTGGGATGAAACTCCCTTGATCATGGTATACTATTTTTTAATGTGCTTTTGTTTGTGGTTTGTCCATATTTTATTAAGAATTTTTGCATTAATGTTCGTCAAGAATATTGATCTGAATATTCTTTCCTTGATGTGTCGTTGTCTGGTTTGGGTATCAGGGTGATACTTGCTTTTTAGAATTAGTTTGGCAGTGTTCCTTCCTCTTCTATTTCATGGAATAACTTGAAAATGTTTGTTATTAGTTCTTCTTTAAAGGTCTGGTAGAACTCAAGTGAGAAACTATCTGCTTTTCAGCTTTTTTTCTGTTGGAAGACTTTTCATAGCTGCTTCAATTTCATTTCTTGAAATTGTCTGTTGAAATTTTCTATATTCTCCTGGTTCAATTTGGGTAGCTCATATGTCTCTAGGAATTTGTTTATATCTTCATGATTTTCTAGTTTATTGGAATATAAATTTTCAAAGTAGTTTTTAATGATCCTCTGAATTTCAGTAATGTCTGTGTTGATACGTACTTTTTCAAATCAAATTTTGATAATTTGAGTTTTTCCTTTCTTTTAATTAGTCTGGTTGAGGGTTTATCAATTTTCCATATCCTTTCAGAAAGTCAACTCTTTATTTGGATTTTTTAAAATCTCAACATAATTGATTTCATCTCTCATTTTAATCATTTCTAGTGTTCCAAAAATTTTGGTATTGGTTTGTTCATCTTTTTTCTGGGACTTTGAGATGTAATGTTAGATTATTTATTTGGTATCTTTCTATTGTGTTAATTTATGAGCTCAATCTTATGAACTTTCCTCTTAGAACTGCCTTCATACTGCACAGAGGTTGTGATATGTTGTATTATTCTCATTTACTTCTAATTTTTTTCTCACTCATTCATTATTCAAAAGTGTATTATTTAATCTACAGTTTTAAAGTGATTTCTTTTTTAAAATCTTATTTTTGACTACTAATTTAATTCCATTATTACCTAATAGAATGCAAGGCATTATTTCTATTTTTCATATTTACTAAGATTTGCTTTCTGAACTATAATATGGTCTATTTTAGAAAATGTTCCATATACTGCTGAGAAGAAATTGAATTCTGTCATTGATGGATAAAATATTATATATATATATATATATGTATATATATGTATCTGTTAGGTTCATTTTATCAATTGTAGTTTTTAGTTCTATAAATTCTTTACTCGGTTTTTCTTTGAATGATCTATCTAGTGGTGGGAAGGGCATGCTAAATTTGCCTAGGATTATTTTATTGTGTTTATTGTGGTCTGTTTTCTTCCTAATATTGAGAAAGCTTTGTTGTACATAGATTCTTCATTGACTGGGGCATTAATATTTATAATCATTATATCTTATTGATGTATAATTCCATTAAGCAGAATGACCTGACCTTCTTTGTTTCTTCCGATAAATCTTGGCTTAAAGTTCACTTTATCTGATATATGAATAGCAACCCTCACTTGTTTATAGGTCTCATGTGATGTTATATACTTTCCCAATATTTCACCTTCAGCTTGTGAACATCTTTGTGCCTGTGAGATGAATCTCTTGCAGATAGAATATTATTGGGTCATTATTAAAATTGAATCTGCCAATCTATGTTTTTTGATTGAAAGATTAATCAATTTACATCTAATGGTATTATCAAGATTTTTTTTTCCTGCTATTTTGATTTATTTCTAATATTTAAATTGAGTTTGATTCTCTTTTAATTGACTAGTCTTCTAGTCAATTAAACTCCGGCTGCTGGTTTTCATTTTTACTTTTCTTTTCATCTTCATGAAATATTTTGTTGAATATGTTTTGTAGTATAGGCTTTCTAGTTTTGAATTCTTTTATCTTTTGTTTATCATGGAAGGTTTTATTTTTTATTTTTTTAAATTTATTTTTATTGTAAACAAATGGAATACATATTGTTTCTGTTTGTACTTGAAGTAAAGGCATACCACTTGTGTAATCATAAATTTACATATGGTAATGTTGTTTGATTCGTTCTGTTATTTTTCCCTTCCCCCCACTCCTCCCACCCCTCTTTTCCCTCTATTCAGTCCCTCCTTCCTCAATTCTTGCCCCCTCTCCCCCATTATGTATCATCATCCACTTATCAGTGAGATCATTCTTCCTTTGGATTTTTAAGATTGGCTTATCTCACTTAGCATGATATTCTCCAATTTCAACCACTTCCCTGCAAATGCCTAAATTTTATTATTCTTTATGACTGAGTAATATTCCATTGTATTGAAACCACAGTTTCTTTATCCACTCATCAATTGAGGTCATCTAGGTTGGTTCCACAATCTGGCTATTGTGAATTGAGCAGCTATGAATATTGATGTGACTGCATCTTTGTAGTTTGCTGATTTTAAGTCCTTTGGGAATAGGCCTAGGAGTGGGATAGCTGGGTCAAATGGTGGTTCCATCCCAAGTTTTCTAAGGAATCTCCATACTGCTTTCCAGACTGTCTGCACTAATTTGCAACCCCACCAGCAATGTATGAGTGTACCTTTTCCCCCACATCCTCTCCAACACCTGTTGTTGCTGTATTCTTGATAATCGCCATTCTAATTGGGGTGAGATGGAATCTTAGGGTGGTTTTGATTTGCATTTCTCTTATTACAAGAGAAGATGAACATTTTTCATATGTCTGTTGACTGCTTAAGATCTTCTTCTTTGAAACGTCTGTTCATTTCCTTACCTTTTTGTTGATTGGGTTATTTGTATTCTTGGTGTAGAGTTTTTTGAGTTCTTTATAGATTCCAGAGATTAGTACTCTATCTGAAGTGTGAGTGGCAAAGATTTTCTCCCACTCTGTAGGCTCTCTCTTCACATTGCTGATAGTTTCCTTTGCTGAGAGAAAGCTTTTTTGTTTGAATTTATCCATTATTGATTCTTGTTTTTATTTCTTGTGCTATGGGAGTCCTGTTAAGGAAGTCTGATCCTGGACCGACATGTTGAAGATTTGGACCTAATTTTTCTTCTATGAGATGAAGGAGCTCTGGACTGTGGCCGAGGTCCTTGATCCATTTTGAGTTGAGTTTTGTGTAGGGTGAGAGATAGGGATTTAGTTTCATTCTACTGCATATGGATTTCCAGTTTTCCCAGCACCATTTGTTGAAGAGGCTATCTTTTCTCCATTGCATATTTTTGGCACCTTTGTCTAGTATGAGAAAATTGTCTTTATTTGGGTTTGTGTCCATGTCCTCTATTCTGTACCATTGATCTACCAGTCTATTTTGTTATCAATACCATGCCATTTTTGTTACTATTGCTTTGTAGTATAGTTGAAGATCTGGTATTACAATAACCCCTGCTTCATTCTTCCTGCTAAGAATTGCTTTAGCTATTCTGGGTTTCTTATTCTTCCAGATAAATTTCATGATTGCTTGCTCTATTTCAGTAAGGTACATCCTTGGGATTTTAAATGGAATTGCATTGAATCTGTATAGCACTTTTGGTGGTATGGCCATTTTGACAATATTGATTCTTCCTATCCAAGAACATGGGAGATCTTTCCATCTTCTAAGGTTTTCTTTAATTTCTTTCTTTAGTGTTCTGTAGTTCTCATTGTAGAGATCTTTCGCCTCTTTTGTGAGATTGCTTTCCAAGTATTTTATTTTTTTCAAGGCTATTGTGAATGGGGTAGTTTTCCTAACTTCTCTTTCTGAAGATTCATCACTTATGTATAAAAATGCATTGGATTTATGAGCATTGATCTTCTATCCTGTGACTTTACTGAATTCACTTATGAGTTCTAATAGTTTTCTGGTGGAATTTCCAGGTTCCTGTGAATATATAATCTTGTCATCATAGGGATAGTTTGAGTTCTTCTTTTCCTATTCATATCCCTTTAATTTCTTTGGTCTGTCAAATTGCTCTGGCTAAAGTTTCAAGGACAATGTTGAATAGAAGTGGTAAAAGCGGGCATCCCTGCCTCGTTCCAGTTTTTAGGGGGAATGCTTTCAGTTTTTCACCATGTAGAATGATATTGGCCATGGGCTTAGCATAGATGGCCTTTACAATGTTAAGGAATGTTGCCACTATTCCTATTTTTTCTAGTGTTTTGAGCATGAAGGGATGCTGTATTTTATCAAATGCTTTTTCTGCATCTATCAAAATAATCATGTGATTCTTGACTTTAAGTCTGTTGATATGATGAATTACGTTTATTGATTTCCAAATGTTGAATGAACTTTGCATCCCTGATCAAAGGGATGCACTTGATTGTGGTGCACTATCTTTTTAATATGTTTTTGTATGCGGATTGCTAAGACTTTGTTGAGAATTTTTGCATCAATGTTCATTAAGGATATTGGTCTGAAATTTTCTTTCCTCGATGTGTCTCTGTCTGGTTTAGGTATCAGGGTGATATTGGCTTCATAGAATGAGTTTGAGAGGGTTCCCGCCTCTTCTATTTTATGGAATACTTTCAGAAGTATTGGAATAAGCTCTTCTTTAAAGGTTTTGTAGAACTCGGCTGAGAACCCATCTGGTCCCGGACTTTTCTTTGTTGGTAGGTTTTTGATGACTTCTTCTATTTCATTACTTGAAATTGATCTATTTAAATTGTGTATGTCCTCATGGTTCAGTTTAGGTAATCCATATGTCTTTAGAAATCTGTTGATGTCTTCGAGATTTTCTGATTTGTCGGAGTATAGATTTTCAAAGAAGCTTCTAATTATATTTTGTATTTCACTCATATCTGTAGTGATATTTCCTTGTTCATTTTGAATTTTAGTAATTCAAATATTCTCTCTTTCTCTTTGTTAGTGTGGCAAAGAGTTTATCAATTTTGTTTATTTTTTTCAAATAACCGACTCTTAATTTTGTTAATTTTTCGATTGTTTCTTTTGTTGCAATTTTGTTGATTTCAGCTTTGATTTTAACTATTTCCTGTATTCTACTACTTTTGGTGTTGGTCTGTTCTTCTTTTTCTAGGGCTTTAAGCTGTAGTGTTAAATCATTTATCCATTGATTTTTTTCTTCTTTTATTGAATATGCTCCATGAAATAAATTGTGCTCTAAGTACTGCTTTCATAGTGTCCCAGAGATTTCGATATGATGTGTCCTTGTGCTCCTTTACTTCTAAGAAATTTTTTATTTCCCTCCTGATGTCTTCTGTTATCCATTCATCATATAATAGTGTATTATTTAATCTCCAGGTGTTGGAGAAGTTTCTGTCTTTTATTCTGTCATTTATTTCTAATTTCAATCCATTATGATCTGATAGAATACAAGGTAGTATCTCTATCTTCTTGTATTTGTTAACATTAGCTTTATGGCATAACATATGGTCTATCTTAGATAAGGATCCATGCGCTGCTGAGAAGAAGGTGTATTCGCTCTTTGTTGGATGGTATATTCTATATATGTCCGTTAAGTCTAACTTATTGATTGTGTTATTGAGATCTATGGTTTCTTTATTCAATTTTGTTTGGAAGATCTGTCCAGTGGTGAGAGAGGTGTGTTAAAATCGCCTAGTATTATTGTGTTGTGGTCTATTTGATTTCTGGAATTGAGAAGGATTTGTTTTACATACATGGGTCAGCCAATGTTGGGGCATAGATATTTACGATTGTTATGTCTTGCTGATCTATGCATCCCTTAAGCAGTATGAAATGTCCTTCTTTATCCCTTCTAACTTTAGCTTGAAATCCACATTATCTGAAACAAGGATGGATTCTCCAGCTTTATTGCTGTGTCCATGTGCATGGTATGTTTTCTCCCATCCTTTCACCTTTAGTCTGTGGGTATCCCTTTCTATGAGATGAGTCTCTTGCAGGCAGCATATTGTTGAATTTTTCTTTTTAATCCAATCTGCCAGTCTATGTCTTTTGATTGATGAGTTCAAGCCATAAACATTCAGGGTTATTATTGTGATATGATTTGTATTCCTGGTCATTTGGCTCAATTTTGTTTTTTGACATGACTCGGTTTCTCCTATATTTGGCTATTCTTTATCCTAGTTCCTCCTGTTGCTGATTTGCATTGTTGTTCTTCATATCTTCCTCATGGAATATTTTGCTGAGAATGTTCTGTAATGCCAGCTTTCTTTTTGTAAATTCTTTTAGTTTTTGTTTATCATGGAAGGATTTTATTTCATCATCAAATCTGAAGGTAAGTTTTGCTGGGTATAAGATTCTTGGTTGGCATTCGTTTTCTTTCAGGACTTGGTAAATGTTCTTCCAGGCCCTTCTAGCTTTTAGGTTCTGGGTTGAAAAATCTGCTGATATCCATATTGGTTTCCCCCTGAATGTAATTTGATTCTTTTCTCTCTCAGCCTTTAAAATTCTGTCTTTATTTTGTATGTTAGGTGTTTTCATAATAATGTGCCTTGGTGTGGGTCTGTTGTAATTTTGTGTATTTGGAGTTCTATAAGCCTCTTGTACTTGATTTTCCATTTCATTCTTCAGATTTGGGAAATTTTCTGATATTATTTCATTGAATAGATTGTTCCTTCCTTTGGTTTGTTTCTCTAAGCCTTCCTCAATCCCAATAATTCTCACATTTGGCCTTTTCATGATATCCCATAATTCTTGTAGATTCTGTTCATGATTTCTTACCATCTTCTCTGTTTGGTCAACTTTGTTTTCAAGATTAAATATTTTGTCCTCAATGTCTGAGGTTCTGTCTTCCAGGTGTTCTATCCTATTGGTTATGCTTTCTATGGAGTTTTTAAATTTGATTAATTGTTTTCTTCATTTCAAGAATTCTGTTTTTTTTTTTTTTCCAGTATCTCTAACTCTTTATTGAAATGATCTTTTGCTTCCTGTATTTGCTCTTTTAACTGTTTATTGGTGCGATCATTTAATGCCTGCATTTGCTCTTTCATCTCTTCCTTCAATGACTATATTTGATCTTTCATCTCCTTGTTTACTTCTCTGATTGTTTTAATTATGTACATTCTGAACTCCCTTTCTGACATTTCTTCTGCTGTGCTGTCATTTGGTTTTATTGATATACCATCTAGGTTTGTTTGGAACATTTTCTTCCCTTGTTTTCTCATATTGGTCAGATATCAGTGGAACTCTGAGATATTACAGATTTCCTCAGTTGGCTTATAATGTCCCTGTAGATTTCCAGTATATCACCTCCTAGCCTTCAGTAACTTGAAGTCTTGGAGGAACTTGGTAATGCAGTGCTTCCAAAGAAAGTTGCCTCTGGCCCACCGCTGGGTGCGGGACTGGGAGCTGGGTGTGCTCAGAACTCTTCTTACTAGGCAGGCCTGCTCTGAGATGCTGGCTGTGGACTGGGCCTGCCGCTGGATGGAGCCGGGCTGCTTGGGAAAGCCTCTTGTCATCCTGCCCTGGTTCGAGAAGCTGTCTGAGGACTGGGGTCCGCCTCTGGGTGCAGAGTTGGGGATTGGGTGTGCTTGGAAAGCCTCTCACTGGGTGGGCCTGCTCCAAGAAGCTGGCTGTGGACCAGGCCTGCTGCCAGATGGAGCCGGGCTGCTCGGGAAAGCGTCTCGCTGCCCTGCCCTGCTTTGAGAAGGTGCCCACTGTCTTGGCCTGATGCCTGGGCCGAGCTTCACCCAGTGGGAGCAACTCACCCAGCATCTCTGAGTTGGTTTGAGTCTCTCTATACCTGCCCTTCTTGAATCCTGAATTCTGGAGTGACAGGAGATGCAGTCACCCTCTAGTCTGCCATCTTGAAAATTCCCAGAATGTTTTATTTAATACTCAATTTTGATACCTAATTTTGCTGGGTGTAGTATTCACAGTCAAGCCCTATTCTAGTCAACCTTATAAGAAACAAAAACTTTTTGGAATTGTTCTCTTTGTTTTCTCAAATTCAGGTTGACATCTATTTTCGTTCAAAGATACATATATATGTATTTCAAGCCCTTCTGGATTTTAGGGTCTGGGTTGAGTTGTAATCCAGATTAGTTTTCCTCTAAATGTGACTACTCAGTTTTCTCTTGAAGCTTTTCAAATTCTGTATGTTAGGCACTTTCATAATGATATATCTTTGAGTGGATCTATTGTTATTTTTGTATATTTGTAGTCCTATGTGCCTCTTGTATATTTTTTTTATCTCATTGTTAAGATTTGAAAAATTATCTAATAATATTTTATTGAAAAAATTATGCATTTCTTTAGTGTGTACTTCAGAGATTTCTTCTATCCTAATAAATCTTAAATTTGACCTTTTAATGTTATTCCATACTTGTTGAACCTTCTGTTCTTGCTCTTAACATCTTTTCTTTATGGTCAAGTTTATTGCCAAGATTATATTCTTTTATTTTTGAGTTCTGAAAGTCTGTCTTCAAAGTGGTGTAATCTAGTCATGATAATTTCTATTTAATTTTTAGTTTGGTTTATCAATGTTTTCATTTCGAAGATTTCCATTTGGTTCTTTTTTTTTTTAATTGTAAACAAATGGGATACATGTTGTTTCTCTGTTTGTACATGGCGTAAAGGCATACCATTTGTGTAATCATAAATTTACATAGGGTAATGTTGGTTGATTCATTCTGTTATGTTTTCCATTCCCCCAAACACTTCCACCCCTCTTTTCCCTTTATACAGTCCTTTCTTCCTCCATTCTTGCCTCCCTCCCTAACCCTAACTCCAACCCTAACACTAACCCCTCCCACCCCCCATTATGTGTCATCATCCACTTATTAGCGTTATCATTTGTCCATTGGTTTTTTGAGATTGGCTTATCTCACTTAGCATGATATTCTCCAATTTCATCCAATTGCCTGCAAATGTCATAATTTTATCATTCTTTATGACTGAGTAATATTCCATTGTATATATATATATATATATATATATATATATATATATATATATATACCACAGTTTTTTCACCCATTCATCAATTGAAGGGCATCTAGGTTGGTTCCACAGTCTGGCTATTGTGAATTGAGCAACTATGAACATTGATGTGGCTGTATCTCTGTAGTATGCTGATTGTAAATCCTTTGGGTATAGGCCAAGGAGTGGGATAGCTGGGTCAAATGGTGGTTCCATTCCAAGTTTTCTAAGGAATCTCCATACTGCTTTCCAGAGTGGTTGCACTAATTTGCAGCCCCACCAGCAATGTATGAGTGTACCTTTTCCCCCACATCCTCTCCAACACCTGTTGTTGCTTGTATTCTTGATAATTGCCATTCTAATAGGGGTGAGATGGAATCTTAAGGTGGTTTTGATTTGCATTTCTCTTATTACTAGAGATGTTGAACATTTTTCCATATGTTTGTTGGTTGCTTGTAGGTCTTCTTCTGTGAAGTGTCTTTTCATTTCCTTAGCCCATTTGTCGATTGGGTTATTTGTATTCTTGGTGTTGAGTTTTTTGAGTTCTTTATAGATTCTGGAGATTAGTGCTCTATCTGAAGTATGATTGGCAAAGATTTTCTCCCACTCTGTAGGCTCTTTCTTCGCATTGCTGATAGTTTCCTTTGCTGAGAGAAAGCTTTTTAGTTTGAATCTATCCCAGTTATTGATTCTTGCTTTTATTTCTTGTGCTATGGGAGTCCTGTTGAGGAAGTCTGGTCCTAAGCCGACATGTTGAAGATCTGGACCTACTCTTTCTTCTATAAGATGCAGGGTCTCTGCTCTGATTCCGAGGTCCTTAATTCATTTTGAGTTTAGTTTCGTGCATGGTGAGAGATATGTATGGGTTTAGTTTCATTCTACTGCATATGGATTTCCAATTTTCCCAGCACCATTTATTGAAGAGGCTATCTTTTCTCCATTGCATATTTTTGGCACCTTTGTCTAGTATGAGAAAATTGTATTTATTTGGGTTTTTGTCTGTGTCCTCTATTTTGTACCATTGATCTACCTGTCTGTTTTGGTACCAATACCATGCCGTTTTTGTTACTATTGCTTTGTAGTATAGTTGAAGTTCTGGTATTGCAATACCCCCAGCTTCATTTTTCCTGTGAAAGATTGCTTTAGCTATTCTGGGTTTCTTCCAAAAAAAGAAACCCATTTGGTTCTTTTTAAGAATTTCTATCTTTTATTGAAGTGATCATGCACTTCAATGTGTATGTTCAATGTGTGTGTTTTCTCCCTGATTGACTCCTCACATCATAGCTTATAGAACAATTGATAAATTTTCTAAATTCCTTCTCTGATGCTCCTTCACTGTAGTGTCAATCAAGTCTTTTGTTGATGCATTCTGGTGTGTTTGGGTTGGTTTATCCCCTGCTTTTTCACATTGTTTGTATATCTACTTATCTATCAGTGTAATTCTGACTTCCTTTAAGCAAAGGACTATGTTGTGAGCATCTTTCTCTTAAAAACCCTGGGTTGGGTGAATATGTAGACAATGAGGTTTTAAATCAATGGGTTACCTCTGTTAATGTGAATATCAGCACCATTTTAAGAGATGACCCTGGGACTTAATTACTATAATCATTTCACAGTCAAGCCCCATTCTATTCAACCTTATAAGAAACAAAAACTTTTTGGAATTGTTCTCTATGGTTTCTCAAATTCAGGTGTAAAAGCATATTAAAGTTCTGGTATATGTCAAAAATTAGTTGTTAAATTTGGTAAACTTGCTATAGCCTGAAATGAAGGCTAAAATGGGAGGAGGAAGAAAGATTGTACAAAAAGGAGAGGGGAAAAAGAGAGAAAGAAAGAGAGAAAGAGAAAAGATATAAAAGGATAATTTATACCAAGGTAGGAAGGAGAAATAGATGAATGATTGGTATTCAAGGTGGTAGCAGATAATACAAGAAGATGAGTAAGGGATAAGAGGAGAAGTATAAACTACAGACTACAGCTAGGAAAACTAAGAAAGGAAGTTGATTCCAGTTAATTCTTTTTTTTTTTTTTATTGTATACAAATGGGATACATGTTGTTTCTCTATTTGTACATAGAGTCAAGGCATACCATTTGTGTAATCATATGTTTACATAGGGCAATGATGTTTTTTTTTTTTCCTTCCCCCGCACCCCTCCCACACCTCTTTTGCCTCTATACAGTCCTTCTTTCCTTCATTCTTACCGCTCTCCTTATCCCTAAACCTAAATCTAACCCTAAACCTAATGCTAACCCCTCTCACGCCCCATTGTATGTCCTCATCTGTTTATCAGCGAGATCATTCGTCCTTTAGTTTTTTGAGATTGGCTTATCTCACTTAGCATGATATTCTCCAATTACGTCCATTTGCCTACAAATGCCATAATTTTATCATTCTTCATATCGGAGTAATATTCCATTGTATATATATGCCACAGTTTCTTTATCCATTCATCAACTGAAGGGCATCTAGGTTGGTTCCACAATCTGGCTATGGTGAATTGAGCAGCAATGAACATTGATGTGGCTATATCTCTGTAGTATGCTGATTTTAAGTCCTTTGGGTATAGGCCAAGGAGTGGGATAGCTGGGTCAAATGGTGGTTCCATTCCAAGCTTTCTGAGGAATCTCCATACTGCTTTCCAGAGTGGCTGCACTAATTTGCAACCCCACCAGCAATGTATGAGTGTTCCTTTTTCACCACATCCTCGCCAACACCGATTGTTGCTTGTATTCTTGATAATCGCCATTCTAATTGGGGTGAGATGGAATCTTAGGGTAGTTTTGATTTGCATTTCTCTTATTACTAAAGATGTTGAACATTTTTTCATATGTCTGTTGATTCCTTGTAGCTCTTTTTCTGTGAAGTGTCTGTTCATTTCCTTAGCCCATTTGTTGATTGGATTATTTGTATTCTTGGTGTAGAGTTTTTTGAGTTCTTTATAGATTCTGGAAATTAGCACTCTATCTGAGGTATGGTTGGCAAAGATATTCTTCCACTCTGTAGGCTCTCTCTTCACATTGCTGATAGTTTCCTTTGCTGAGAGAAAGCTTTTTAGTTTGAATCTATCCCAGTTGTTGATTCTTGCTTTTATTTCTTGTGCTATGGGAGTCCTGTTAAGGAAGTCTGATCCTAAGCCAACAAGTTGAAGATTTGGAACTACTTTTTCTTCTATAAGATGCAGGGTCTCTGGTCTGATTCCAAGGTCCTTGATCCATTTTGAGTTGAGTTTTGTGTAGGGTGAGAGATAGGGGTTTAATTTCATTCTATTGCATATGGTTTTCCAGTTTTCCCAGCACCATTTGTTGAAGAGGCTATTTTTTCTCCATTGCATATTTTTGGAACCTTTGTCTAGTATGAGAAAATTGTATTTATTTGGGTTTGTGTCCATGTCCTCTATTCTGTACCATCGATCTACCTGTCTATTTTGGTACCAATACCATGCCGTTTTTGTTACTATTGCTTTGTAGTAGAGTTGAAGATCTGGTATTGCAATACCCCCTGCTTCGCTCTTGCTACTGAGGATTGCTTTAGCTATTCTAGTTTTTTTATTCTTCCAGATGAATTTCATAATTGCTTGCTCTATTTCTGCAAGGTACATCATTGGGATTTTAATTGGAATTGCATTGAATCTGTATAGCACTTTAGGTAGTATAGCCATTTTGACGATATTAATTCTGCCTATCCAGGAACATGGGAGATCTTTCCATCTTCTAAGGTTTTCTTCAATTTCTTTCTTTAGTGTTCTGTAGTTCTCATTGTAGAGGTCTTTCACCTCTTTTGCGAGATTGATTCCCAAGTATTTTATTTTTTTCGATGCTATTGTGAATGGGGTAGTTTTCCTAATTTCTCTTTCTGAAGATTCATCACTTATGTATAAAAATGCATTGGATTTATGAGCATTGATCTTGTAACCTGCTACTTTACTGAATTCACTTATGAGTTCTAAAAGTTTTCTGGTGGAATTTCCAGGTTCCTCTAAATATATAATCATGTCATCAGCGAACAGGGATAGTTTGAGTTCTTCTTTTCCTATTCGTATCCCTTTAATTTCTTTGGTTTGTCTGATTGCTCTGGCTAGAGTCTCAAGGACGATGTTGAATAGAAGTGGTGAAAGAGGGCATCCCTGCCTTGTTCCAGTTTTTAGGGGGAACGCTTTCAGTTTTTCACCATTTAGAATGATATTAGCCATGGGCTTAGCGTAGATTGCCTTTATAAGGTTAAGGAATGTTCCCACTACCCCAATTTTTTCTTGTGTTTTGAGCATGAAGGGATGCTGTATTTTATCAAATGCTTTTTCTGCATCTATTGAAATAATCATGTGATTCTTAACTTTAAGTCTGTTGATATGGTGAATGACATTTATTGATTTCCGAATGTTGAACCAACCTTGCATCCCTGGGATAAAACCCACTTGGTCGTTGTGCACTATCTTTTTAATATATATTTGTATGTGATTTGCTAAAATGTTGCTGAGAATTTTTGCGTCGATGTTCATTAAGGATATTGGTCTGAAATTTTCTTTTCTCGATGTGTCTCTGTCTGGTTTACGTATCAGGGTGATATTGGCTTCATAGAACGAGTTTAGGAGGGTTCCCTCCTCTTCTATTTCATGGAATAGTTTGAGGAGTATTGGAATGAGCTCTTCTTTAAAGGTTTTGTAGAACTCGACTGAGAACCCATCTGGTCCTGGACTTTTCTTTGTTGGTAGGCTTTTGATGACCTCTTCTATTTCATTGCTTGAAATTGATCTATTTAAATTGTGTATGTCCTCATGGTTCAGTTTAGGTAATTCATATGTCTCTAGAAATTTGTTGATGTCTTCGAGGCTTTCTGGTTTGTTGGAGTATAGATTTTCGAAATAGCTTCTAATTATGTTTTGTATTTCACTCGTGTCTGTTGTGATGTTTCCTTGTTCATTCCGAATTTTAGTAATTTGAGTTTTCTCCCTCTTTCTCTTTGTTAGTGTGGCTAAGGGTTTATCAATTTTATTTATTTTTTCAAAGAACCATTTACTTTGTTAATTTTTCCAATTGTTTCTTTTGTTTCAATTTCGTTGATTTCGGCTCTGATTTTAACTATTTCCCGTCTTCTACTACTTTTGGTATTGGTCTGCTCTTCTTTTTCTAGTGCTTTGAGCTGTAGTGTTAAGTCGTTTATTTGTTGATTTCTACTTCTTTTTTTGAATGCACCCCATGAAATAAATCTTCCTCTAAGTACTGCTTTCATAGTGTTCCAGAGATTTTGATCAATGTGTCTTTGTTCTCGTTTACTTCTAAGAATTTTTTTATTTCCCTCCTGATGTCTTCTGTTATCCATTCATCATATAATAGTGTATTATTTAGTCTCCAGGTATTGGAGAATTTTCTGTTTTTTATTCTGTCATTTATTTCTAATTTCAATCCATTATGATCTGATAGAGTACAAGGTAGTATCTCTATCTTCTTGTATTTGCTAACAGTAGCTTTGCGGCATAAAATACGGTCTATTTTAGAGAAGGATCCATGTGCTGCTGAGAAGAAAGTGTATTCGTTCTTTGTTGGATGGTATATTCTATATATGTTGGTTAAATCTAAATTGTTGATTGTGTTGTTGAGATCTATAGTTTCTTTATTCAATTTTTGTTTGGACGATCTATCCAGTGGTGAGAGAGGTGTGTTAAAATCGCCTAGTATTATTGTGTTGTGGTCTATTTGATTTCTGGAATTGAGAAGGATTTGTTTGACGTACGTGGATGAGCCAATGTTCGGGGCATAGATATTTATGATTGTTATGTCTTGCTGATTTATGCTTCCCTTAAGCAGCATGTAATGTTCTTCTTTATCCCTTCTGACTAGTTTTGGTTTGAAGTCCACATTATCTGAAATGAGGATGGATACTCCAGCTTTTTTGCTGAGTCCGTGTGCATGGTATGTTTTTCCCCATCCTTTCACCTTTAGTCTATGGGTGTCTCTTTCTATGAGGTGAGTCTCTTGCAGGCAGCATATTGTTGGATTTTTCTTTTTAATCCAATCTGCCAGTCTGTGTCTTTTGATTGATGAATTCAGGCCATTAACATTCAGGGTTATTATTGTGATATGATTTGTATTCCCAGTCAATTGACTCATATTTGTTTTTGACATGATTTGGTTTCTCCTTTATTTGGCTATTCCTTTAGGCTAGCGCCTCCTGTTGCTGATTTGCATCGTCGTTTTTCATCTCTTCCTCATGGAGTATTTTGCTGAGAATGTTCTGTAATGCTGGCTTTCTTTTTGTAAATTCCTTTAGCTTTTGTTTATCATTGAAGGATCTTATTTCATCATCAAATTTGAAGGTAAGTTTTGCTGGGTATAAGATTCTTGGTTGGCATCCGTTTTCTTTCAGGGTTTGGTATATGTTGTTCCAGGCCCTTCTAGCTTTTAGGGTCTGGATTGAAAAATCTGCTGATATTCTTATTGGTTTCCCCCTGAATGTAATTTGATTCTTTTCTCTCTCAGCCTCTAAAATTCTGTATTTATTTTGTATGTTAGGTGTTTTCATAATAATGTGCCTTGGTGTGGGTCTGTTGTAATTTTGTATGTTTGGAGTTCTATAAGCCTCTTGTACTTGATTTTCCATTTCATTCTTCAGATTTGGGAAATTTTCTGATATTATTTCATTGACTAGATTGTTCATTCCTTTGGTTTGTTTCTCTAAGCCTTCCTCAATGCCAATCATTCTTAAATTTGGCCTTTTCATGATATCCCATAATTCTTGTAGATTCTGTTCATGATTTCTTACCATCTTTTCTGTTTGACCAACTTTGCTTTCAAGATTAAATAATTTGTCTTCAATGTCTGAGGTTCTGTCTTCCAGGTGTTCTATCCTATTGGTTATGCTTTCTATGGAGTTTTTAACTTGGTTTATTGTTTCCTTCATTTCAAGTATTTCAGTTTGTTTTTTTTTTTTCAGTATCTCTAACTCTTTATTGAAATGATCTCTTGTTTCCCGTATTTGCTCTTTTAACTGTTGATTGGTGCGATCATTTAATGCCTGCATTTGCTCTTTCATCTCCTCCTTCAATGCCTGCATTTGCTCTTTCATCTCCTCATTAGCTTCCCTGATCGTTTTAATTACGTACATTCTGAACTCCCTTTCTGACATTTCTTCTGCTGTGCTGTCATTGGGTTTTATTGATGTAGTATCTAGGTTTGTTTGAGACATTTTCTTCCCTTGTTTTCTCATAATGGTCAGTTGTCAGTGGGACCCTGAGATATTGCAGTTTTCCGCTATTGGCTTATAGTGTACCGGTAGATTTCCAGTGTATCACCTCCCAGCCTTCAGTAGCCTGATGTCTTGGAGGAATCTGATAAAGCAGCGCATCCGAAGAAAACTGCCCCTAGCCCCCTACTGGTTCCACGGTTTGGAACTGGCTCTGTGCGGAAAGGTTCTCACTGTGGGCCTGCACCGTGCAGCTGGCCGTGTGGGAGGAGCCCACTGCCGGAGTGTGGAAGGCTACCTTTGGAAGACTCTAGCTGCCCTGCCCAGCTCCAATAAGCCACCTCTATCTGGGCCTGCCACCCGGGCCGAGCTTTACCCAGTGGGCAGACTCACCCGTGGCTCTATTTCAGTCCGAGTCTCTCAATGCCTCCCCTTCTTAACTCCTGGGTTCTGGAGCGACTGGGGGTGCAGTCTCCCTCTAGGCCGCCATCTTGGATTGCCCCGTGAAGAGATCCTGCAGCTGGAGTGGGCAGAGCCGCCTGAAGAGGTCTCTGGCTGCCCTGCCCTGATCCCAGAGGCTGCTTGCAGATCGAAGCTCTCCATTGGTTCGGGGGCTTGTGGCTGGTTCTATGTAGAAAGCCTCTCACTGGGCCGTCTGCTCCGAGAAGCTAGCCTTTAAAGGCACCTCCCAACGCACGGGTCCAGGCTACTTGGGGAGGTCTCTGGCTGCCCTATCCTGGTCCCTGAAGCTGCTTGCATGCCGGAGTACGCTGCACTGCACTGGCTCCAGGACTCGGAGCTTGTTCTGGTCAGAAAGGCTCTCACTAGTGGGCCAGTTCCGTTCCGAGAATCTGGAGAAGCTGGCTTGTGGGCGGGGCCCCCCACCGGAGTGTGCAGGGCTGCCTTTGGATGACTCTAGCTGCCCTGCCCAGCTCCGATAAGCCACCTCTATCTGGGCCTGCCACCCGGGCCGAGCTTTTCCCAGTGGGCAGACTCACCTGTGGCTCTATTTCAGTCCGAGTCTCTCAATGCCTCCCCTTCTTAACTCCTGGGTTCTGGAGGACTGGGGGTGTAGTCACCCTCTAGGCCACCATCTTGGATCACAGATTCCAGTTAATTCTTTAAACCATTAGATGAAATACATTTGAATAGGTTGAAGTTACAATGTTGACTATTGGAGTAACAATTATTATTCAAGTTAAAAAGTTGTTTATATTATCAAAGTTGATGTTATATTTTTTATAGTAAACTGTCTCACGGAGAAGATTATCTTGTTGAATCTTAATTTGACTTTCATTTTTGTGGGTTGGCCATTTCTGTTGTTTGAAGTAGTTCAGGATTCAGGTTCTGAATTGTCCCTGTGATTGCTATAAGTTACCACATACCTGCTTCTCTGTACAGTATTTTTTTCACAGTAATGAAGATCCTTGTAGCTGTCTCTGAGCACAGAATTTCTGGTTATGTTTTTTTTCCAGATGTTCTCTGGTACGGAAATATTTCCCTAACTGATGCCACTCTCTGAGGAACTCTCTGTAGTGAAGGGTTTCAGATGGTTCACCTGGACTCTAGTCCCACTGCCCCAGGTTGTGAATGGCAGGTGTTGATTTCCTGTGTTTATTAAGTCTGATGCAAGATCCCACAAGTATCCAAACAATATCTTGTCTCTTGCCTATTGTGATCATGGGTCAGGCTGTGTACTAGTTAAGACTGGAATTAGCCCCTTTCTGCTGCACAGACTCTGGTAATGTTCCACTGTGTCTCTAATGTCACTGGATATTCAGGAAGCTTCCTTTAGGTACTCATGATTCTGAGAATCTTCTCTAGGCTTCCCACAGTGCTTCCCATGATGCCTTTATCCAAAGTCTGTGGTAGGGACCTGGTGAATCCACTTTCCTCTGTCAGGGCCAAAGCTGAATTGTTGCTGTCTCTGAGTTAATTGAATGGACACAGTGCAGAACTTTCACCCTTGCCTGCCTGGGTCACAGAAGCTGAGATGTGTTAGGCACAATTTCTAACAGTTTCCCACCAGCCAATTCTGTTCCTCTTGTTCATGGTGATGTGGAGAGAGAAGAGGCTTCAGCAATATCCCACAAGTAGCATACTTCTAGAAGTTATTTTTGGCTGATTCTTAAGAAATCCCACTGCAGGTGAGTTACCTCTGTTTTAATTTGCACTTATCTTGGCATGTGAAGACACTGTGTTGATATAAGGGGATGACTAGTCAACTGAGGGCTGCACAAGATGATTGAGAACCCCCAGCTCTGTGGTTTGAAGCTGTTTGCTCTGCCTTAAGTTTTCATTGTCTATCCAAATATTTTTAAGTGGTAAGCCTAAGAGATTTTCTGCTCCTCTCCATTTCTCTGTGTTGCCCCTACCCCCTTCTCATCCCCAGGGTTTTGGTTCAGGGTTTGGGAACTAACAGTATGTTTTCTACTCTGGTAACCTATCTTTCAGGCTCTTCAGGTATCAGATTTTATAATATTAACAAGTCTTAGAGTATTTATTCCGTCACCACTTCTCAATTCTTCTTTTCCTTCACTACCTCTTTTCTGTGTTGTGAAGAGATAGGACTTGATGCCTATCTCATTGCTGCCATCTTCCTTTCTCTTAACTGGTTTTAAAATTAAACATTAAAATTAAAGCTATTTTTAAAGTGCCATGGCTGAACAATATCATACCTTACCAAATAATGGATAATGTGCAGCTCATAAGTCATTATCTATATGTTTTGCATAAATAAAATGTTATGTAAGACTGGGAATGTGACTCAGTTGGTGGAGTGCTTGCCTCAATGTGCACAAGGCCCTGGGTACAATCCCCAGCACCACAAAAAATAAAAATAGAAAAGTTATGTTATTGATTTAAAGATTAAAATATGCACTTCAAATATGATGTCTTCTCAATGCTAGAATATTAAATCTGAATGCACTGAGGTCACTGGGTGCTTTTAATCATGGAGTTTTCATTCTATGATAAAACTTAACATTTAAAGTGTTTCTTATTTGGGATAATTGCAAAATTAGGCAAATGAAAAGTAATGGGAATTTGTTAATTAGAAAATTTTTCAATTTTTCTATGATGTACTATGCTTTAGGTGAGTTTAGTATGAATTTAATGAATTTAAGCTTCAGTCCCATTATGTGAGGTGTCCCCCAAAAGCTTATATGTGAGACAATGCAACATTTATAGGAGAAATGATTGGATTGTGAGAGCCTTAACACAATCAGTGAATTAATCCCCTGATGGGATTAACTGAGTTGTAATTGAAGGTGGGTAGTGTATGGCTAGAAGAAGTAGGTCATTGGAGAAAAGCCTTTAGGGTACCTATTTTGTATCTGGCAAGTGCAGTCTCTCTTTCTGCTTCCTGATTGTCATGTGAGTTTCCTTCCTCTGCCACACTTTTCTGCCTCAATGTTCTGCCTCACCTCAAGTCCTTACGAATGGAGCCTGCTCTCTATAAACTGAAACCTCCAAAACTGTGAGCTCCCAAAGATACTTTTCCTGCTTTAATCATTCTGGTCAGGTCTTTTAGTCACAGCAGTGAAAAAGCTGACTAAAACAAGTTCCATCACTTTATAAGAGTTCTTCTAATGTCTTTTGTCTAATTTTTAATTTGTAATTCTGTGGGGTTTTTAATTTAAGAAGGTCTCCACAATTGTTTAACTTCCAGGTCCTTTTTTCTTTATTTTTCTGGGAAAAAAAAAAAACAAAAAAAAAACAAAACACTTGTTATCTACTTTGTGTGTTGGTTTGCAGTATGGACTGAGTGATGGGCAGGTCTGCCTTGTTTTCCCAAAGGAAAACAATTGACTCACAGAAACTAAACCAGTCCTGATAACAGTGTCTGTGTGTAACCCAAGAAGTAAGAGTAAATAATATTTTAATTTCCATCACCACCCTGTTTTGGGGTCTTTTCAAATGAAAAATAATTACTTTAAACTTTTTATTGAGCTCAAATTTCTTGTTGTAATTGCCAAAAAAGAGAAATATGCATTTCAAATATTTTCAAATGAAACAACACAAAAGACAAAAATTAGTTACAAATGTATACATTTATTTCTAAGATTTCTATTTTGTTTTATTGATTTACATGTGTTTTTATGAGTGCTTTATGAAATTTTGGTTACTACTGTTTTGTAGTATATTTTGAAGCCAGGTAATATGACACTTCCTGTTTTATTCTTTGTGCTTAGATTACTTTCACTATTAAGCATCTTTTATGATTTCACATGAATTTTAGGATTTTTTTCTATTTCTCTGAAGAATATTGATATTTTCACATGGATTACATTGACCCTATAGATTACTTTGTGTTGGTAGTATGATTATGATTTTAACAGTATTAATTCTTCTAATCCATTGACACAGCTATTTTTACATTTATCTGTGTACTCAATTTCTTTTCATTAGTGTTTTATAGTTTTCACTATAGAGATCTTTCACCTCCTTGGTTAGATTTATTCCTAGGTATAATTTTACTTGTAGCTATTATAAATAGAACATTATGTTAGTCCACTTTTACTATGACCAAAATATCTGAGAAGTACACCTTGGAGGAGGAAAAGTTTATTTTGTTTCACAGTTCTAGAGGTCTCAGTTGATGGTTGGTCATTTCTATTTGCTCTGGGTCTGAGATGAGACAGAACATTATGGCAGAAGAGCATAGAAAATGATATATTCTGAAATTATGGAAGTCATAAAGCAGAGAGAAAGAGGGAGACCAGGGATAGATGTATTTTAAGACCATACCTTCAGTGATCCACCTTCCCCAGTCATGCTTTACCTGCCTACAGTTACCAACCAAGGGTCCATTCAGCTGTCTGTGGATTAATTCACTGATGAGGTGAGAACCATAATTGTTTCCAAAAAGTTCCACTTCTAAACCTTGCTGTATTGGAGATCATGTTTTCAACATATAAGCTTTTCAGGGAATACTCCAGATCTAAATCATAACAAGATGATTTTCTTATTTCTATCTCAGATAGTTGACTATGTCATTTACTTTTGTACAATGATTATATATTGTGAAACTTCAATAAATTCATTCATTAGTTCTAATGTTTTTGGGTGTTCTAATGTTTTTTCTCTAGTTTTCTCCATCATGTCTGCAAACAAAGGAAGCTTCTACTTTTCCAATTTAGATACTCTTTATTTCTTTCTCTTCCCTAGAACTTCCAGTGCTTTGTTAAATAAAATTCATGGGATTGGGCATCCTTGTCTTATTCTAGATTTTAGAGAAAAAGTTTTCAATTTTTCCCCATTTAATATAATGTTGGTTGTGGACTCATCATACATGATGTACATTCCTTCTATATCTAATTTACCTTAAAGTAATATTATATCGCGTTCCCTGCCCGCAGAGAAACACGACACCTGGTTGAAGTTTCAACGCTTTATTGCGCTCTGTTCTTCTGCTTCTATTGTTTCTTTTTCTTATCTTATTTCCCCTCCCCCAGCAGGGAAGTTACAGACCTTATATAGGTAAAACCACCAATCAAAGGAGAGCACACAAGGGAAAAGCGTGGACAGATACAGAGAGCCAAGCAGGGCATACCGAGATCATGCGTTGTGCATGAGACCAGAGAACCAGTCATAAAGACTTCCTTAAAATGATGTCAGATGTTTGTGCAAAAGTTAACTGCTCTGGCTCACTGCCAGGCGCCATCTTAGCCACACCTAGGGCCAGGGGTCCCGGGTACCCCGACAGTTCCCCCTTTTTTCTTTTACAAGAAAAAGGCTTGGGACCGTGCCTGTCTTAGGCAGAGTGGTCAACCACCGTCCTTACCTGTCATCGGATAACTGCAGAGCATGCTACAGCTCCTGTCTTAGGTTGGTACGGGGTCACCTCCTTCCTTACCCGTATGACTACCGGTCCAGCATCGTGAGCCATACTTGTGGGGAACTGCCGGCCTCTAGGGCAGTCATGGCCTGATGAAAAATAATCCGATCCCTGTTTTGGCTGGCTCGTAGACGCACAAACAGACGAGTGAGGAAAAGGATACCAATGAGGAGAAGCAGTCCCAAAGTGCCCAGACCTGCCCACTGTTTTACAAAATCGAAAGCAGAAGAAAACCATTTAGCCATCTCAGATACAGAAGCAATATGTACCCCAGTAGAATTAACTTTGACAATTTCGGCTCTAAGTTGTGAGGTAAGATTATCAAATTGAGATGACCAAGTAGAAGTAAGGTAAAGTGACAAATTACTAGATAACTTAGCTGCAGTGCTGAAATTATCATATACAATAGGGGTAACACAAACAGCTCTTAAAGAGTAAACACATCCCAGTCCCAAAAGTTCTTGTAATATGTCCATTTGTTCTTGTAATAGGTCCACTCTTTGATTCACCAGGAGTAAGCCTGCCCTTAAATGTTGGTTTAAAGTCTCTTGAGTTTGTAAGGCAGTAGCTGTGTTTTCAGCTAAACGGTTGACTGCAGTCACTGTTTGTATAGTAGTTGTCAATTCACAGCTGCCGCGATGCCAAATTGTCTTTTATTTCTTGATAGTAGCACTGGTAATTCTGCATCTGTAACAGAGACTGGGATAGGTAGGAAGGTAGGGATGCTCATTAAGACCGCACAGGAGAAATTGGTAGCATTTCAACATTGAGAAAGGTAGCAACTAGATTGAGAGCAATCAAGAGTTGTGTTATTGGAAATATTGGTTAGTAGAAACATAAAAGGAGGGAACACACAGGCTGGAGTGGATGAGAATGTAATGTTTTTAGTACAGTTAGTATTAGTTTTAGCTCCAACATTTTTTCCGCTCCACGTCGAAGAGTTCCATTCGCATTGTCTAAAAGATCCTCCTTTAAGAGCAAAAAGAGGTTGTAAGTTAGTATATCCTGAAGTCGAGGTGAATAGCAACCAGCTATCAAAAGGATTAACGCGCTCTATGCCCATGGCATCATGATCAGCAAAATTATCAGTGGTATGCTGGGAAGTAAAATTTGGTGTGAAGAAAAATCCATGTTGAACTGGGGTCGCTGGCTTTGTATTTTGACAACCTGTCCAAATGGGAGGTGTGGAAAATTTTGGATTACATGGAGGAAAAATTCTGGGAGTTTTAAATCCATTAGTGGGAAGAGGTAATTTGTGAGGTACAAATCCTGTGATCAAAGTAGCTTCCCCTTCCCAGTATGTCCTTGATATGGTTATTAAATTATTATTGGCAAACTGAACACCAAGCGAACCATAACCATGGAGCGGAGCATAAGGGGATTCCATACTCTTATAAAAGAGACCCTGTACCTGCTTTTGGAGAACAATACAAGGGCTAGAGTTATTATTACTAATAGCATTATCCTCAGGTATATCAAAGCATAAGGCTCCAGGGAGGGAGAAAGCGGAAGAATTATATGGTTGAGTCTCTGGATCATAAAGTGTAGTGGGTAATCCTGTAGTCGCATTGGTGGTGAACAACGGAGGGAGTAGAGAGGAAGTATTAGTTAACGGCAAAGGATATGGCCAAGCTTTAACTATTGCCCACAGGTTCCAGGTCTGGCTGTCCGCTTGTGTCTTTGCAGTTATGGGAAGGCTCACTATCGTGAGGAGGAGTAGTATCACTTCCATGTTGTATAGGTCTGGTCAGTCTTTCAGGAACCCAGATCGGAGTTTGTTGATCCTGTGGAAAAATACAAACAGACCCTCGGACCCAACGTAATACTGGATCTGGTCCTTTCCAGCAACCTGTCAATATGTCTTTCCACTTGGCCCATGTTTGAGGGACAGGGGAAGGGTTGCTATGGTGATCAGCCGCAGAGTGTCCATAATTGTCTATAGTCAAAAAATTTAAAATAAAAAGAACAAGATTAATTTTGTCCTTGGGAGATTTAAAAGAGGCTCCTATTCCCCCTTTTTGTTTATTAAGACAATTTTTTAAGGTGAGATGTGTCCTCTCGACTATACCTTGTCCTTGTGGATTATAGGGAATACCAGTAATCAATTGAATATTAAATGTTTGTAGAAATAGCCGGAAGCTTTTGGAGGTATAAGCAGGACCATTATCTGTTTTTATAACTTTAGGTATGCCCCAGCAAGCAAACGCTTGTAGGCAGTGTTGAATGACATCTTTTACCTTTTCTCCAGAGTGAGCAGAAGCCATGATGACCCCTGAAGCAGTGTCTACTGACACATGTACATACTTTACAGTACCGAATTCAGGAATATGAGTTACATCCATTTGCCAAACATGATTAGGTAACAATCCCCTGGGATTGACTCCAAAAGATTGTACTGGGATCAAAGGAGCACAGTGTTGACAATTTTTTACTATTTGTCGAGCCACACATTTAGAGATAGGAAATTTTCTACTCAAGGTAGTGGAATTTACATGGAATTTCTCATGAAAGAGTTTTGCTTGTTCCTCTATGGAAAAAACAAAACGGATTTGGTAGCCATATCCACCAAATCATTTGCTCTAGCCAAAGGTCCCGGTAAATTAGAATGAGCCCTAATATGTCCTATATAGAATGGATGTTTACGCTGCAGAATAAGGTTTTGCAGTGTAGTGAAATAGGAAGCCACGGTGGATAAAGAAGAAATACATGGCACAGTTTCAAGAACACTTAAAGCATTAACAACATATGAACTATCAGATAGGAGATTAAACGGCTGATTATCTGCTACTTTAAAAGCCAACACCACAGCTGCAAGCTCAGTAACTTGTGCCGAGTTGGATTGAGCTATTATAGTATGAAGTTGATCATGAACAAGTGCAGCGCCTACTCCATTTTTAGATCCATCAGTAAATATAGTTATACAATTTTTAATAGGTTGGGCACTAGTCACTTTTGGAAAAATTATGGGAGTAACTTTACAAAACTGAATCCAAGGATGTTGGGGATAATGGTTATCAAACTGAGCTGAGGTGGAACAGTATAGTACTGACCAATCATCAACATTATTGCTTAGCCATTTAATTTGCTGAGTGGAATAAGGGGTTATAATGATAGAAGGATGGATTCCAAAGACAGTAATGCAAGATTCTATTCCCTTAAATATTACTTGAGCAACAGCTTTGGGATATGATTGTAATATTTTAGCTGGAGAACTAGGAAGATTTATACTCTGTAGAGGTCCCCCCTGCCAAATTATGCCAAAAGGACTATGTTTTTCTGGGATGATGATTAAACTCAATGGTTGAGTGGGATCACAGCGATCAACATAGCATTGTTGAAATCTGTTTTCAACTAGCTGTAAAGACATTCGTGCTTCGGGAGTAAGCTTTCTAGGTGAATTTAAGTCAGGATCACCTTTTAGTATATCAAATAAAGGTTTTAATTCTCCTGTGGATAATTTTAAATAGGATCTAATCCAGTTAATATCACCTAGGAGTTTTTGAAAATCATTTAAGGTATTTAGCTGATCTGTCCTGATGGTCAACTTTAATGGCCTGACTGTAGTAGCAGTAAGTTTAGTACCCAAATATTCTTGGATCTCTCCTAACTGTAACTTTTCAGGGGCTATTGTTAACCCCCTTTCCTTTAAAGCTTGGGTCACGAATTGTAATGCTCCTAACAACACTTCTTTCTCTGGATGGCAAATAAGTATATCATCCATATAATGATAAATCAACAATCTCTTGAATTTTTGTTTAGTGGTTGTTAATGCCCTATCCACATACATTTGACACATAGTAGGACTGTTGGCCATGCCTTGAGGCAATACGGTCCATTCATATCTCTGATCAGGTTGAGCGTGGTTAAGAGAGGGCAAAGTAAAAGCAAATCTCCAACAATCCTTTTTGTGTAAAGGTACAGAGAAGAAGCAATCTTTTAAATCCAGTATAATTGTAGGCCAATTTTTTGGCAATGCAGAAACAAGAGGTAACCCGCATTTGATAGGCCCCATAGGAAACATTTGATCATTTATAGCTCTCAAATCATGTAATAATCTCCATTTTCCTGATTTTTTCTTTATTAAAAATATTGGAGTATTCCAAGGAGAAGTAGAAGGTTGTAAGTGACCTGATTGTATTTGTTCTTATACTAATTTATGAGCTGCCTCTAATTTTACTTTTGTTAGGGGCCACTGTGGGATCCAGCGAGGCCTATCATCTTTCCAAACTATAGGAATTGATGTCATTACAGTGGCCCCTATGAAAAACCCAGACCCCTGAAATCATTTTTTGGTGGAGGCAAGGGAAGTGGTTGTAACGGTCCTTGATAAGATTTTCCCAATCCTTCACTGTCCTTATACTCCATTTTTTGTAACATATGTTTGACTGGGGTCCCTTTATAAATATGGTCAGTGGTGAGTTTTATGTCCATTTGTTGTAAAACATCTCTTCCCCACAAAGAAACTGGCACATTACACACATATGGTTGGAACACCCCAGAATGACCCTCTGCATCCCTCCAAGACAATGAGGAAGCACTTTGATTAGGGCTCTCTGCCACCCCTAGACCTCTCAAACTTTGAGCAGCTGTAACTAGTGGCCAATGTTTTGGCCAGACTGATGCACTAATAATACTTTTGTCTGCTCCTGTATCTAATAGACCTGTAAATTCCATATTTCCTACCTTTAAGTTTAAGAGAGGTCTCTGTCCCATATCCATAGTAAGATTTATTAAAGTAGTTTCTGTTGATCCAAAACCTCCTTGTCCTCTATTTGTATTCTTACTGGGCCATAGAGAATGTCGACTAGGCAATATAAGCATTTGTGCAATGCGGTCTCCTGGAAAGATAACTGTAATGCCTTTTGGTGAAGAAACTAAAGCTTTAACTTGACCTGTAGAGTCAGGATCGATGACCCCTGGATGAACTACAAGCCCTTTTAATGTTGAGGAACTTTTGCCTAATAATAGCCCTACACTATCTTGTGGAATTTTTTCATGCCAATCTGTGTCTACCATTTGCACCCCCATATCTGGAGTTAATATGAGTCTGGAGGTGGCACAGATGTCCAATCCGGCACTTCCTGAGGTGGCTCTATGCTCCCCTTCTCCGTTGGAGGATACCACTGTCGAGAAACTTGTTGGATGACCCCGTATATTTGTTGTGGGCCCCGGGGAGGGCCCTGCCTCCCGTTTTTTTGCAGCCTAGGATTAGGCCCTAGGAAGTTACCTTCCTTATCTCTTATTGACTGGCAACCACTACTCCAGTGATTTCCTTTTTTACATCTTGGACACAATCCTGGTCCAGGTCCTGAGCTACTCCCTGCATTGACATTGCCACCTTGGGTCAAAGGTGACCTTTTATTTGGACAAGCGGCCTTGAGATGTCCCATTTGACTACATGCAAAGCATGATCCTGAGAGTCCTTTGTTTGTCCTCTGATTAGAATTTCCTTGAGCCTGAGCAAGTGCAGCAGACAACATAGTAGTCTGTCTATCTATAGCTGCTACAAATGCACTGCTCTGTGCAGAGGTATCATTTATATCTTTACACACTCTTAGATAAGTAGATAGATCCTTGTTTTTCCATGGCCTAATGGCGTCCTTACACCATTTGTTAGCTTGCTCATAGGCCAATTGTTTTACTAGAGGCATAGCTTGGTCTGCATCCCCAAAAATGCGTGATGCAGTTTGAATCAACCTATCCACAAAGTCTGCATAGGGTTCATTGCTCCCTTGAGTTACCTTGGATAGCTGGCCCTGTAGATCTCCTGTACCCTGCAACGTTTTCCAGGCTCTAGTTGCTGCAGTGGCAATCTGGGCATACACAGCAGGATGGTATTGAAGCTGTGCTTGGAGAGTCTCATATGGCCCTGTACCCATAAGCATTTCTATGTTAAGTTGAGGGTCGCCTGCAGCTGCATTATGCCTGGCAGTGTCTGCAGAAATTTCTTGCCAAGAAGTCTTCCACATAAGATATTGTCCTCCAGACAGAGTGGCCCTAGCAAGGTTAACCCAGTCTTGAGGTACTAGGTTTAAGGAAGACATAGTTTCTACCAGAGCAAGAGTGAACGCTGCTTGTGGACCATATGTACTTACTGCCTCCTTTAGTTGTTTAACTATTTTAAAATCTAAAGGTCGATGATATCTTTGATTTTGAGCATCCTCAAAAACTGGATATGCGGCAGAGCCAAGATGACTCCACGCAGTGCGTGCCTCACAGGGTAGTGTTTTAGGAGGAGCTGGAGGCGCCAAGGGAGCTACAGGCACTAGGGGGAGCTCTTTACTTATGTTTAATTTTTGTACTTGTTTTTCTAGTTCCTCTCTAGAAAGTTCCCCTTCCGAGTCAGTTCCTGTTTCTGAAATCTGAGAGCGACACGATTGTTCCTCTTTTATTTCTTCCAAAACCTGACTACCCTCAGTCAGAGGCTTCACAAAAGAGTGTTTTTTAGTTTCCAAACAACTTTTAACAAGGGACCAGATGGCCATGGTACCCACAGGCAGAGGCTTTTGTTTATCAGCTATGCAGAGGTCCTCCCCTAAATGTTCCCACTGTGGAATATTTAACAGCCCCTCATTTAAAAACCAGGGAGAAACTTTTTCTATAGTATCAAGAAACGTCCTGGCTGTCTTTGCCTTTAACGGAGTCCCATTTTTCTTTAACAATTCTCTCAGTGGCTGTTGCATCTTAACTTTGGACATTTCAGACCCCATAATTAATTTGCTGTGATCACTTTTTGTATACCAGTTTCAGTTCACTGGACCGCGTTCCGCTTGGTCCGGGTTGATTGATGGTGGCCTTTCACGCACCACTTTCACTTTAATATCTCTAATGTGAACCGCTTTTTGCTTAGTCCAGGGTGTAGCCACCTTTCACGTGCTACTTTCACTTTAATACTTTTAAGGTGGACTGCCTTTCGCTAGTCCACTCTGAGCCGCGTTTCGCTTAGCTTTGTCTCCGGACTGCCTTTCGCTAGTCCTTACTTTCACTTTAATCGGACCGCATTCCGCGTGTCCTGACTTTAATTGGACCGCATTCCGCGTGTCCTGATAGTCGCTTTACCGCGAACGTCAAGGCTGCCTTTATCACTCCTTTTTTTATTATTTATAACATTAATCTTTAAAACTTACCTAGGTAGTTGCTGCTGGTTTGTTGTTTCCCGGGTCGGGTTTCGGCACCACTTATCGCGTTCCCTGCCTGCAGAGAAACATGACACCTGGTTGAAGTTTCAATGCTTTATTGTGCGCTGTTCTTCTGCTTCTATTGTTTCTTTTTCTTATCTTATTTCCCCTCCCCCAGCAGGGAAGTTACAGACCTTATATAGGTAAAACCACCAATCAAAGGAGAGCACACGAGGGAAAAGCGTGGACAGATACAGAGAGCCAAGCAGGGCATACCGAGATCATGCGTTGTGCATGAGACCAGAGAACCAGTCATAAAGACTTCCTTAAAATGGTGTCAGATGTTTGTGCAAAAGTTAACTGCTCTGGCTCACTGCCAGGCGCCATCTTAGCCACACCTAGGGCCAGGGGTCCCGGGTACCCCGACAATATTAAATCATATCTAATTTTTTCTACATCTATTGAGATTATCATATGGTTTGTCCTTTATTCGTTTGATGTGTTGTATCAGATGTTAATTTGGCTATGTTGAATCATGTTTACATTGTGGTATGTAACCCTTAATCATAGTGAATAATGTTTTCACTTGTGTTCTTGGATTCTTTTTGTTAGTATTTTTCAGAGAACTTTTGCATCTATGTTCAAAGGGATATTGGCCTATAGATTATTTCTATTGTGTATATCATCTTTTGTATCTGATTTGAGAAACATGATTGTAATATTCACTTACATAAGTTGGGGGCTGGGGATGAGGATCAATGGTAAAACACTTGCCTAGCATGTGTGAGGCCCTGAGTTCAACCCCAAGTACTGCCATAAAAAATAAAATTATAAATTGAATAAGCTATATTGGAAAAAAAATTGGCCTGCATTTGTCTTTATATACAATAAGCCATAAAATTAATCCTAATTATCTAAATTCTCATACTGATGAGCTAGATGATTGAAATACTAAAATGAATAATCTGCACATAAGAATATTCTATACTGTTCTCAGACAAGTCTAAAACAATCATGTCCTTTGTGGAAATTAGAATTCAGTAACTTTGTACAGGTATTTCTAACCCTCACAATAGTCTTAGAAGATAGAAAATTCTATTTTATATCTGCTAATACAAGTTTGGTTTTAGCTTTATGAGATATAACTGATATAAAAAAATCACATCCATTCAATACATAATATGTGAAGAGTTTTGACCTATGCATTACCAATAATACCATCTCAATAGTCAACAAAATTAACCATACATTACTTTAAGTTTTTCTATGTGTATAGTTTATTAATTTTGGGGTTAAGAATCTTAAACATGAGACCTATTCATGTTACATATTTTGAAGAGCACCATCTCCATAATTTGATCATAAGTACCACATTGTACAGCTGACTAAAAGTTATTATCATGCATAAAAATGTTTATTCTCACTGGGCAGCAAAGACCCATTCCCAACTCCCCCAAGCTGGTAGCTACCATTCTAGTCTTCATTTCTATGTTTTAAATATCTCACACCAGTCAAATTATGCAGTATTTGTTTTGACCTTAGCAAAACTTATTAACCAAGCAGTACTTTAAACAATGAGTTATTTTCTGCACTATATTAGCCAGGGATCAAGAAATTTGCCTGAAATAAAACCTCCTGATTTTGTTAGTGTTAAAGTGTTTCAGGAAATTATAAGATACATGCATGTGTCTGTATGTGTGAAGTCCATAAGTTCTAATGATATTTTAACATATTAATTATAGACAAAACATAGCCTTCTAAGATAATAACTGATTATTCATTACAAAGGTAACCTGACTCAAATATAAGCATTGCTATAAAAATCAAAACTTTCTATTGTCTGATATCTTCAATTTCTAACCTGCCCTCATTTGCCAGTTTGTACTTACACATGTACTGTATATCTTTACCTTGAATCATTTATCACTTTCCAAAGCTCTGCACATAGTTGCCTTATTATACACATGCCTCATTTCACATGCCTTTCTTGACTCATTCATTTAGTACAATCTAATAAGAATAAGCAATATATATGACTCAGAATATTGTTTCTGCATTTGTTAGCAATTTTATGAAAGGTATTTTTATTATCTTACTCAAAAGATTCTTCTAATGACACAGTAATTGTTTTAATGACTTTTATAATGCACTACCAAGTCTTCTAATGTCAGCCCACATCCCTGTGATAATGAAGTCTGAGAGAAGTTCTCATTTAAATGTAGCCTGATACTGAGGAGTTGCCTCCACACTGTTCATAAAAGAGGTATGAAAAGAGGAGGAGAGACAAGATTTAAATGAACATCATTATCATCATCATCATTTTTATCATCAAATATTTATTGATACTAGTCCTTGGCCCAAAGTTATAAGATTACTGTATGAATTTTAAAAAACTTCTGTCCAATTCTGAGGTATCTACAAGACAGAAAAAATTAAAGCATTTAAAAGTTCTTTGGAGAAATTCTGTCCACATAAAATCTTTCCAAAATTTATGATAACAGCAAAATGATTGTTAATTAAATGATTAACCCATGCTTGTTCAATCCAATATCTACAATATCTAGTACTTATGTACTCCCTATCATTTTGTTAATGATGTTTTGCTAATAACTTTAATTTTCTTCCAACTCTTTATTATTGTTTTTGACCAAAAGTTACACAGTATTCCTAAAAGTATATTTATTTCCAGGAACATTTTTCATAGGTTAGACTTTCCAGAACTCTGAGATTTACATGTAGGCAATTCATTGGGGAAAGTTCTCAACAATGCCTGTAAAGCAGAAAAGGATATGGGTTGGGAACGAAAGGTGTTGAGCTAAGATGTAGCTGTAAATGAATCTACACTTGATCCCTCAGGGGACTCTGAAGTAATAGGAGCCCTTCAGAGAGATCCAAATTGAGCCACCTCCAAACATCCCACAGCAATCAGTGAAGAAAGACCTAAACTTGGATAAACATCTGACTCTAACCAAGGGCAACAATTCAATTCAGCACTGAACTGTTGGTAGGCAAGTACTCTGACACTGGGGGAAATTAGTATTTCTTCTCTAAATGGGGAACTGGGATGATGACAACTTTACCTATAGCTCAGCAACCCCATTTGCTGCTCAGATATACCTGTTTTCTAAGGTAAATATACCTCATCAGGAAACTGCTCTCTAAAATTCAGAGTTGTCACTTCTTAGGTAAATGTACAAGAGGAAAATTACTGGAAAGAACTACAATTTCTATCACTGAATCTGGTCTTGGTACTGCAGCAGATAATCATTTTCTCCTTTCCCTTGCAATTCATATAACCTTCATTCTCAGCTAGCAATTATGCTTGTCAAGAGGGTTACCTGTTAAGATAACCTTGAACCTTCTGTCTAAAAGTTCTGATCTCTTAGTAAGGCCATGGTTTTCCTATTTGTCCATTTCTGACAACATTAAGCAAAGGACTGCCAACACATTTTCCAGTAGAACACATTAATACCAATGTTCTCATCTAAGACCAGCATTATACTTCCTACTAATCATCAGCAGCAGTTACTTCTGTATCATTGTCAACTGGCACTGTTATAACCAAGTGTCATAAACTGATGATTTATACTTAATAAAAATTTATTTCTTACAGTTTAAGACACTGAAAAGTCTAAGATAAAGTTGGCAGTGTCTCATCAGGACCACTTTCTAATTCACAAATGATACCTTCTAACTATGTCCTCACAGAGTGGAAAGAACTCTTTTATAAGGACATAAATTCCACAAGGGAATAGCCTTCATGACCTAATTATTCCCCAAGAGGCTCTTTCTCCTAATGTCATCACCTTGAGGGTTAGGATTTCAACATGTAATTTGGAAAAGGAACACAAACTTACAGTTTATACAATCTGTAAGGAACCTTTGCCTTCACCTGATTATTTCTTGGCATACAAAGTCAGAGAAGCCATAAATTTTAAAAAGAAGTCTTATGTCTTCCTTAGTGCAAGAATTCCTCCTCTGGTAATCCGTCATCCTAGTTTATGGAGTCTACATTTTCAGGAAAGCAAAGCACAAATTCCCCAATTTACACAAAGAATATGGGGCACATGGACTCACTCATACTTACCCCTTGGTTCACAATTCCATTCTGATGACTGGTCATCATTTAGTAACCACTGATTCACAGTATATACTGGGTCTCATAATGTGGTATCCTATTTCTACAATATCTCCTATCCAAACTGGTACTTCAGTTGCACCCACCAATTTTTGCATAGTGTAAGATATTATAAAAACAGTGAATACCATGAATATTTTATCATTACTATATAAAGTAAGTTCCTTGATTGAATGACATATTATGAGAAACTTTTATATTGGTGGATCAAGAGTATATGGCCCTTGGATAATGATTCTGATCAAACTCCTATTGTCAGAAGGACAAAAAAGACATGCTGTAACTGGTGTGGGGGTCAATTCTAGTTAAAATGAGCTATTATTCCTCCCATCCAATGTAATCCACTGAACAAGAGCAGGTAGTTTTGGTTTATATTCCTAAACGGTAGAATAGTTGGTGGAAATAGAAGTTATACCAGTGTTGGAACACAGAAGCCCATATACCAGGCCCATGAATATGCTCTATATCTGCCACTCTCTTCATACTTATTATCCTACCACAGTGACAGACTATGGGTCATGTTAACTGGCTTAGTTTTGCCTATGTGGTTATTTAATATCTCTGCTATACTAGATATGGATATTACCATACATTATAAAAACCTTCAATTTTAATTCTCACTTCCATTAGTTTGAATTTCCCTCATTCATATTGTCTCATATCTTTCCTTCAGGCCAGTCAGATCATTTGCTACTACCTATGCATATTCTTATCTTGACCACTTCTATCTCTTCCTATAGAGAAATACCAAGTCCTCTGAAAATTTGCCCACTGAAAGGGTTTCCTTTTCATTTTCCTTTCCTGGACAACCTCTGAATGAGGGTCCAGGGAAAAAGTAGTCCATTTTCATTTCATGTTCACATAGCAAGTCAACCCACTAGTGAACCACACTCAAGCTTTCTCTTTCTTCTTCATATTGTCATACTGAGAGCCCCTTAGCCATAGTAGGGCTATAGGAAATGAATAACAATGAGTAGGGAATCTAGTTGTGATCTTCAGTCTAATCACACCTGATATCTGATGAACTATTGACAATAGATTGCTGCTAGTCCTGTCCAATGTACTGAAAAATTGGTTCACATTGATAATTAACAATCTACTGTTAGGTGTTTTTCCTTTACAAGGACCCAGAATTATATCAGAACCTTTTTTTTTTTTTTTTTTTTGGGTAAATTCTCAGCTGCATGACTTGGCCTTGGTCCAGAGCCCTAGAGTCTCTGATTCAATTTCTGGCACTTGCTATAAACTCCACATAGCAATTTTATCCACTGCAGATACTTCTAATGCCTCTGAGGCTTTTGAGATATATGGCCCAAAAGACAAAACAGCGTGTACAGCTGCCTGGAACTGCTACTGAGTTCCGTAAATTTAGTAAAATTCTTATCAGTTATCTCTCTAAATAAAACCTCTGTCATGTTCGCTTTCCCTTTTTACTGTAGGGATTCCAATTGCAAGAAAGTTAGAAGTTTGGAATAATTTCACATCCTTTAGAATGCTCTATTTTGTTTTCTTAATTTTTTTCCTTTGGCGGTTTCAGTATGAATAATTTATGCTGACATTTTCAAGTTCACTGGTTTTTTATTATGCCCAATCCTCTGATAATCTCATTAAATCAATTCTTTATCTATAAGTTTAACCTTTTTTGCATTCTCACTTGAATTTCTATAGTTTTTATCTCTCTTTTGATATTCCTCATTGGTTTATTCGTCTATAATTCCTTAGTGTTATTTTTTACTTTTCAGATTTTAAATAATGTTATTTTAAATTTGAACTCTGAAAATTTTAACAACTACTTTATCTTTAGTTTTTATTCCATCAATTTCCTGTTTTGCTTTTGTTTGCCTTTTCTCTGGTTTTTCTTGTATACCTTATAATTTTTTACTGACCTATTTTAAACAATAAGACTATATGTATTCCTAGAATATTCTTTAAAGAATGACTTTTGCTGGAGTGCCTAACTGAAAATATTTTATATGATTATTGGAATATTTTTAATTGAACTATTGCATTAATAAAATATCTTGTTACAAAACTCTCATTTTGGTTTAATGAAGCTCTTATTATTTAGCTATATTTCATAATTCAAAATGGCCTGACATGACTTTTAATTTTCAAAGTCATTGATTCTGAACTATGTGATTATTGTATGCCTATATTAACTTGATTAGATCATTTATAAGACTCATCCTACTGTGTAAATTGTAATAGTTTTCAAAACATTACCACAAGTTGTATATATTAAAAAGTAGATGATCAAACTATTTTAATCATTAAGCATTAAAAGTTTTGTATTTGACATTTTGTAAGAGTTAAAAATAATAGGTATGATCTCTGTGCTTAAATATTAATTGAGAATAAAAGATAAAACAATGATTCAAAAACTCGTGCTGGCGATACAGCCTATCTCATAGAGTGCTTGCCTTGCATACTCAAGGCCCAGGTTTGAATCCCCAGCACTGTGGGATAGGGGAAAAACAAACAATGATTCAAAAACTCTAAGGAAAATCCCATAAATGTTATAAGCTAATTTTTATTAGGCAATATCGAAGGGCATTTTAAAAATTTGTTGGAATTTTAGTAAGAACTTGAATAAAAATGGACTTTAAATAGAGATGTGGAGATGACATCCATACTGAGATATCAGGAGCAAACAAAGATTTAAAAAATTAAGAATGTTTAATTCTAATTTTGTTTAAGGAAATCTGTGGTCCGCTTACCTATTTTTAGAATTATCTATAGGGGTTTTTGTGTTTTACTTTTGAATACTTTACCAGGCTTCTCCAGGCAGAATCATTTTTGGGATTCTAGATTTTTAAAATCTCTATAGGTAGAAAGAACAACAAAAGTTACAGTGATCCTATTATCCAATAGGGTATATTTAACCAAGGAATTAGATAATAATAAAACACTAGAAAGGAAGACATGATTGACCCAGAAGATTTGGTTTTAGGCTAGGAAAATTACTTTTAACTCAAGATATAGTAAAGAGTTCATATATATTTAATATTGTCACATAAAATTCAGTCATTTAAAAAAACATGAAATCCTATCACATGCAATAACATGAATAAACCTGGAGAATATTATAATGCATTTTGTTAGGGTATCGCATGTAAAATAAAAGTATTAAGAATTAGGATAGTGACAGTGAAAATTTTGTCTAAAACATAAGGTTAATCAGTGGGAAAATAGGAGTGAAGAAAAATTGGAAAGAAAGTAAAACAAAGAAAAAAGAAAGTAAAAAAAGAACAAAAACTGAGTAAAAAATATATTATAGGTAGAGAGAGATAAATGAAAATACGGGTAGATATGTATTTATAAACTGGATCTAATTATTTTACTGATTATACCTCTCAGTTTATGATTTTTAATGTTTTGGAGTATTTTTTGTTGTTGTTATTGTTGTTTTGTTTTGTTTTTTGTTTCTGTAGTGCTGGGGATTAAACCCAGGATTTTGCACTTACTAGGCAAGCACTGTACCACTGAGTAATATCCCCACCCTCTAACATCTTGTTTTTAAGAGTGATTCTTTTAGTTCTAAGTAAAAATATATTATATATTTGGATTGTTCAGAGGGGAGTGAGGGGAGGGTTGGGGCAGGGGTGATGGGAAGGACAGTAGATTGAGACAAACATGATTACCCTATATACATGTATGAAAAAAAAATTTAAAAGGTATTTATCACTGTCAAAGAAGAAGTTAATTAAAAATAGTTAAAAAAGAAAAACAAAAGTGTATATATATATATGTATATATATACATATATATATACTCATACATATATATATATACATATATATATACTCATACATATTATATAAGTAAATATTGAGGAAGACCAGTAAAGAGGGTTTTGACATATCAGGGTAACTATGAACTCTGCTTTAAAAGCAATTGATTATATACAGCATCAACACAGTCCCCATCAAAATACCAAAGACATTCTTCACAGAACTGGAAAAAGCAGTCTTAAAATTAATTCGGAAGAACAAATGACCCAGAATAACCAAAACAATTCTAAGGACAGAACACATGCTGGAGGTATCACAGTATCAGAGTTCTAATTATACTACAGAGTTACAGTAAAAAAAACCACATGATACTGGAATAAGAACAGACATAGACAAATAGAATAAAATATAAGACTCAGACAAACTCAGATACAATCATTTTATCCTTGACCAAGTTGCCAAAAACATACATTGGAGAAGATAGCCTTTTTTACAAATGGTGCTGGGAAAATTGTTTATCCATTTGCAGAGGAATGAGACTAGTTTTTTATCTTTCACTTTGTACAAACTTTAACTTAAAATGAATCAAGGACCTAGGAATTAGACCAGAAACTTTGTGCCTCCTAGAAGAATACGTAGGGCCAACACTCCCAAAGTATAGGCACAGGCAATGACCCAAGAGAACTCCTAAAGCTCAGGAAATTATTAATAGGTCAATAATTAATAGGTCAGATGGAATCAAATTAAAAAGCTTTTGCCCAAAAAGGAAACAAGAATGTGAAGAGAGAATCTACAGAACAGGAGAAAAATCTTTGCTATCTACTTTTCTGATAGAGAATTAACATCCCAGAATCAAGAACTCAAAAAACTTAACATCAAAAAAAAAAATTAGAAAAGAAAAGAAAGAAAGAAAAAAAAAAAGAGAGAGAGAGAGAGAGAGAAAGAACCCAATTAATAAATGGTCAAATAAAATAAACAGATACTTCCAAAAGGAAGAATTAGTAGAAATACCATTGAAGACTCTCCTTGGCAACACTGGCAAGCACACCTTTCAGTCTTGAGCTTCACTGGAAGCACTGTCCCTCTTTCCAGATTGGGGTTCTCACAGTTGGAGAACAGTAGTTTTTCCCCACTCTCAAGAACTGCTTTATTCTCAGTTGGGAAGAGTTAGGCCTTCTAAAAAAAAAGGAATATAGAAGTAATGTGTAAAACAAATATAAACACACAGGCTTTCAGCAGTGATTTGTTTTTTTAACAGATATTAAACAGAGTGGATGCATTACTGAATTAGACCAAACCCATGGCTTCATAGAACTAAGCATGTAATGGGGAAGACAACTAAAAACATTTTTTTAAAAAAAAGCTCATTTTGTAGAAACTATAAGTAGATCACTAAGAAAAAGCATAAAACAGAATAATGGTGACTGTATGTGAGTAAGGAGATGAAATTTTAAAGTGTGGTTGAATAAACCTCATTGAGAAAATAGCCATCAGGGCTTGTGTCACATGGGAAGAGAAGATTGTTGGTAGGGGAATAAAAGTACTGAGAAGCTGTGGGAAGAATACACATAAAGTTTTTGAAGGACCATAAGGAGGTGGATGAAACTGCAACAACTGAGTAGTCAAGGGTGAGAAGATGAAGTTAAACAGGTAAAAGGGAAGCTGCCATGCATCGTGCTGAAGGACTGTGATGTTAAAGATCAGAAAATAATGGTTTGCAGGTAACAGAATGTTCAAGTCAGTGAATTTTTACATTTTTATGCTCTCTGGAGTCCACTGAGGATGTCAAATTATAACTAGAACTTTACTTAATAAAGGTTTAGGAAGAGGAAATAGCCTCCAATGTAATCTTGAAACTATTTTCTGTTGTTAAATTGAGACTCTGCCTTCTGTGGAGAAGACATTTGAACAAGAGAGAGTAGTATCTTTTGTCAAGACTCCTTGTCTCCAAACAGTGGATGCCTCCCCTTCCCTTTTAACATGTGCCTTCAACCTGTGCACTTTTTTTTTTTCATACATTGATCATCTCTTTGTAACTAAAATTTTTAACACTGACTCTACCAGGATTGCACTTGGTTATACAAGTAGACATTTCACTCAGCTTCTTAATTGGAATAAGGAGTGCCTCTGGAAATACCTTAATGAAATTAAATATAGTTTAAGTGAGGAATTTTTTACCAGGAGAATGACTACAACTGAATGTTAAGTATATCCCTGTTCTCAGAAAAGTTGTTTTCAATATGTTTTAACTATATTGTCCCAATGGACTCATGATCACTAATAAATAATTTTCATTTAGAAATGAGAAGTTTGATTGGTTAGTGTGCCTGTCCTAATTATTATTGTCACAAATATACGCCTGTCCATTTCTGTGGAAGAAACATTCATTTGTTTTCATCCCATTTAGGTTGGACTTAGTCATATGATTTTGTTGGACCAGTGGAATGTAGGTAGAAGATTTAGGAGTCATCCATGTTGTATTAGCTAAACCAAGTCACACAAATAAGCCCAACAAAAATAGGATAGAAAATGTCCTTTTACTTCTTGAACAATTGTGTCAATATCCCAGATAGAGAATATTCCATTAACCTTGGTCCCAGAGTGAAGACATAGGAAAGTATCATTTGTAGCTCACTCTAGTCATGAAGACTGGTGGAAAATAAATTTGTGAGTCATAAACATATGAAATTTGTGTAACTGGCATATAGCAAATTGCCCATGTATCAGTTACTGTTTTGTTCTTTATCTTAATAAGCTTGTCTTTATTCCCAACTAGACATATTCCTCGCTGCAAAAACCATCTTTCTTTCATTTGTTTATTTTGTTTTGTTTCAGCTGGGGTTGGGGATCAAAACCTGGGCAGGCATTCTAGGCAAGCACTGTACCATGAAGCTATACCACAAGCCAGGTGCCATGGCTTTTGATTAGTACATACTGTATTGCTCAGAATGGCGATGTATGCACATACCACAATAGTAACAGGGTACATAATTCAAAGTACTGATTAGAAGCCCAGGTCAGGAAAAAAAAAAAAAAAAAAACATGATTTGAAATCAGATCTTTCCATAAGTCATCTGGAAGCTTTACTTAAACCAGTGAGTTAAGAGTTAATGAGATCTGACTGCAGGTTTCATGAGCTTTAAGATAATATGCCTTCAGCACAAAGCCTAGTACATCAGCAATTAATGTCAGATTTTTACAAATTTAAACAATGGACTAAGGAATTATTCTTACCATATTGTGATGATTTTCCATTTTTTCTAATATTCCAAACGTGTGAACCAACACACAATCTTGCTTTCCATTTTGGTTTTCTGGTGTTGTCCTGTAGGTATTTCCTATCCCTGATTATTTTCTCCTTAACAGCATATATATGAATTAATAGGGACATGAGTGTTTGTGTGTGTGTGTGTGTGTGTGTGTGTGTGTGTTACCCTTAGCTGACCACAGAGGGTAGCACTTGCAGTTAATTAATAAATATTCACAACTTGGTTTTTGAAAACCCCAGGTGTTTAGTCAAATCCAGATTTTATTTAGAAATCTCAGAAAACCCACTAATAGGCTTAACCAAGGCAAAATTTAGAGCACTTCAAACTCTTTCTTAATTCCTGCAGGTAAGAAATGTTTTGCTATCAAGCGTTATTTCAAAACATTGTATCCATTAGCATTCCCAGTGACAGTTGGATATAATTCATTACTTCACTAATAATCTCAACAACTAACTTCTTACAATAAAAACGAACATCCTAAGGCAGATTAAACTTGTGCTTTATTTTTTCTTATTCATATTAAATTAGTAGTCTGAGATTTCATAAATCCATACATGCTTAACCTTGAAAAATATTTTTCTTTGCCACAGGATGTCAAATTGTCCCCATGGGGAGAGGTTCTTGATTTTTTGGGTGATATTTACTACAGTGAACAAACTTTGGAGTTTTGCATTTAAGTGGTCTCATCTTTGTCTTGTCTGTTTTAATGTAGGCATTGATTGTGAGGTAAATATAGATGAATGCCAATCAGAGCCCTGTCTCCATGAAGGAGTTTGTATTGATGGCATCAATCATTACATCTGTGCCTGCAAGAGTGGGTTTTTTGGAATGCACTGTGAAAGAAATGCAAATGATTGCCTCTCAAATCCTTGTCTACATGGAAGGTAGCTATATTTATTTTTTCTATTATTAACTGTATGAAAGTATATTTAACTCACAATATTTAAGACTTACTGTCAAGGGAAAGTTGATAAAGATAATTTTAATTACGCTCTTTCATAAAACAAGAGCTTAGTACAGTTAAGATGACAGATGCTGCCTGTTTTAGCTAATGCAATGTACTGATACATTATCTCTGCCCTTCTTTTATTTCTGTTCATTAGCATAAAGTAATTTTCAATAAATGTGGATTAATTAGATTTTAATACGCTTTAAGGTAACTGCTCGCAGTAATAGAAATAGCAGGTACGATGATGAGACATTCTATTATTTGCTCTGTGGACAGATAATACCACGTACACAGTGCTTAAATGTTCCTAAGTAGGCTGCTTCTTTCATCCCTATGTGCGTGAAAGGTATTTTGTGACTCTGTCAAACTGTGTGATAACTCACCTGTCCATAGATAGAATATTAGCATGTACAAATCTAGAGTAGGGATATTTGTAGGAAAAGCATGTGGCAAAGGAAGACAGTATCTCAGAGGCACCATGCTGTCAGCTGCCTCATTATTTTGTTTTTCTAGTCCTGCCACTGGCTTTGTAAGCAGAAAAGGGAGGATTAAGGTGAGTAGCTTATTGCAATGCAGTTTGGCCATAGCTGACTTCAGTTTCCTACATAAAGCCCCAGCCACATTTTGTATCTTTCAGAACTGTTCCTTCTTCCATTGCCATGGGGAAGATGACAAAAATGAAAATTGATCAGTTCTTTCAGTCCAGTCACCTTCAAGGATAAAAAACCAGGAATAGACTCTGCTTTCTACTCCACATGGAATAGATAGAAATAGAGGGTGTTTATTTTTTCCACTTAAACTAGAAAAGAAAAAAAAAATGCAAATGGTGAAGCTTTCTTGAACTTATGTTTTAATGTCTACTGATTTAAAAATTTAATTTTAATTCTGTATTTCAGGTGCATAGATCTCCTTAATGAATATCAATGTTCATGTGATACTGAGTGGACTGGAACAAGATGTGAGGTCAAGATTAATGTAAGTTTATACTTTTATTAAATTTATATGATAAAAATAAAAGTCAAACTACTAACTGAAAAGTTCTTCTACAATTACTAATAATTTAAGTGTTCTCTCCCCCTTCCTTTATGGAATTCCTCAGTTTTTTTTTTTTTTTTTTTTTTTAAAGAAAACTCCAAACTTCAAATAATAGATTCTTTTTAATGTTTTTCAAATTCATGTCATGTTGTCGTAAACTTTTGCAATCGGGAGCCCTCCTTAAGCTATATCCTGGAAGTGACCATTATCTTCAGGATCTCAGAGAGCTTATGTGTCCTTCTCCCTAGTCTTAGGACACAGAGCTCTCTAGGGATCTATGAAGCAGGATCAAGTTCATCCAGACACCACAAGGAGGAAATAAAACTGAATGTATGAGCTAAGATGTGGGCAAACACCTGTAATAATCTCAGAATCTGTCTTCCAAATTTCAGGAGTCAGGTGGTATTATTGACACATAGTATTTTTTGTAGAAAACATTTTTCTGTTGAGAAATCTTGGTTGCCAGAAATGATGACCATAGGATCTTGGCAGATGACAATCTTGTGAACCTTCCTGGAATAATGGGCAGGTCTTTCAAAGCTGTCTTCGCTGAGAGTGCAAAGGAAGCAAATAGGGACAAAACACAGCCTTTGGCTTTATGAGACGATGGGTATTTTATTTAAGTCATTTGTGTCTCTCTCCCTCATCATAGTTATAATGATTCCTGAAATAAAGGATCATTGTGGAGAGATACACATTAGAGATGGGAGATACTCAGAAAATGGCCCTTTCCCATGGAATAAGGAGATGATTAGAGAAATTCAAGGAGAAGTGGAACTGAATCTCTATGTACTTAGTTACCTGCTGTGTTTTCTTAGAAAAATTAGTTCTATTTTGAAATCATATTTTAGCTATTCAGTGAGATAATAGTTACCCTATTTTTTGTTCTTGAGTAGTTTAAATAAGATAATGCAAGTCACATTTTTGGACATGCATTGATTCTAAAATGCTTAATTATCTATTGATATTATGTTATTTGGTTCTAGACAGTGAAAGCTGATCCTGATGCAGAAAAGGAAATGTAATTGATAAATTCCCCATATATCTTGTTTGCATTACTGCAAATATTGCCTGTGTTATTCTCAAAAACCCTATTTCTTAGGAATATAAATATCGCATTCTTCTTTGTGATTATAAATATCATTTAGTAAATATTTTCTTTAATATATTAATGTCTACATGCATATGAACATAGATACATACAACAATTTTTTTTTTTTTTTGGTGGGAAGGTATCAGGGATTGAACTCAGGGACACTTGACCACTGAGCCATATCCCCAGTTCTGTTTTATTTAGAGACAGGGTCTCGCCATTGCTGAGGCTGGCTTTGAACTCTCCATCTCAGCCTCCAGAGCCTCTGGGAATACAGAAGTGCACCACCTCACCCCAGTCACACCCAAAATTTTAAGAACAATTGTTCATATTCTTACTATGTGCATCTAGATATTTTGTCTTTATATTTTTATTTTAATGTAAAGCTATACTTATTATCTTCATTAACTCAGTGACTTACTGTATCTTAAGAACCACTCTATTAAAATGCACAGGGCCCTAACTCATTTTTTTTATAGTTACAATGCGTTCTAAATAAATGTTAACAACTACATTCATTTAATGAGCATATGAGCGAGCCAGCTTCCGTAAGTCCTATTATATGAGGTCAGCTTTTTAAAAAAGTGTTGATTAATTTGATGAAGAAAACAGAGCATGTCATTATGTTAAGTTCCATTTTCCTAGGTTCCTACCAAGATTAATCACCTTTCCATATCATTATTTACTATTTGCATTTACTTGTGTCTTATTTATTTGGAGCTATTGACTGGTAGTATTTATATTTTGGCTTGCTTGCCCTTTTCTTTTTGGTTTGTATTTATCATATCAAATTATGGATAAAATCCACTAGGATCTAAAAAATTGCAAATGTTTTCTAGAATTTAAAAATTATTGCTTTATACAACTTGTAAATTGTGAAATGTCCATATTTGTCTTTACCTTTCTCTTTATGACTGGGTTTTACATCTCATTCTTTCATATAAAAATATTTTAAATATTTTCTTATATTTTCATCCACTAAATTTTCATTTCTTAACCTGTAGAGAATATGTCATTATGATTGATAAAATGTAGAAACCTAACTGTATAATTTAATGTTTTTTTTTCCAAATGCAAAATGCTCACATGCACATAAACACATAGAAAAAAAAGAGAATAGATATTTTCTTTTCAATATCATGGAACAGAGGAGGAGACATGAATATAAGATGGTGATTTTTTTAAATATCCAGTTGCAAATATATTAAAATATGCTAACTTGAAAGAAAAGAAACTACAACTTAAGAATAAAAGAAGAAATCAATACATTCTCAAATGAAGGAAAACAGAATTTGTCATGAGGACTTAATATAAAAGGACTAAAGAATTTCTATAAATAGGAAATGGTTAGAGAACTTTGTATGCCTTTGTGTGTGGGTAGGTGTGTGTTTGCATATTTTCAAGTGTGAGCTATAATTTATGAAGGGTTTTTTGTATAATTGTATGTAATCATCTACATTTGTTTATCATATATACACATATATTATGTTCATTTTTTTTTCTTTCTTATAGTGTATATTGGACTCTGATAGTCAAAAGGTTTTTAGCTTTTTGAATCTAAATTTACAAAAATCACAAAACTGTAAAGCTAATGTGATCTGTAATAATTTTAAAAGAAACTTACTCAATAATTCTAGTACTTTTCCCATTTTTTGATATTAAGTGATCGGTTTATTAGACTATTTTTCAGCATAAGATTTGAACAGGAATCTATCATCACAGCGGAATAATCAGTTATTTTCTACATATCACTATAGAGATATCTATCTTCTTGATTAAAGATACATCTTCAAAATAAACAAGATCTCACAAATGAGAATGTTTATTACACTCACAGACTTCATGCTTTTTCACTTAATCTATCTCTGCAGATTATTCTACATTAGCATGTGTAGTTCTATTTTATTTTTATTACTATTTCATTGTGTGGAGGTACCACATTTAATAAGTAACAATCTCTTAAATAGCTAAGATATTTTAAGTATATTGCTCTTAAAAACTCTTTGTGCATCTGAGGTACAGAAGCTTGAGCAGATCACGCTCTATTTCACAGAAGGAATAATCAATAACTTTTCTTTTGACCTCATAGCCTGTTCCTTCCTTACCACACTTGTGTTTATTAAAAGCGTTTCCTTACATATGTGCTGGCACAATATGGATATTACTGCTTAGTATACTTATTATCTGTTTACGTAATTACTGTTATGTTCTCCTAGGCTTTCGTTAACTGTGCCACCATATTCTCCAGTCTACAAATCTTGGGTCTCTTAGATATGGGCAGATTTCTACCATTACTCAAGCAAAAGTAACCTCAACTTTAAAAAACTAGGCAAAACAGATGAGGACAAAAGGAGCTACTTCTCATTGTCCAGCCTCCCTTGCCACCAATACCAGCCCAATGTCCCTTACAATGCTACAGATTCCTTAATATCAATGCAGTCAGTGTCTCCAACCTTTTAAATTATATGTCCATGCCTGACCCTTCCTCTCACAATGTCATTGTGTTAGAGCACAATATACTCTTGAGATTTGGAATGTATACTTGAGACTTTTTTTTATTAGAGTTCTTTACAGAATCACAACCAGTAGTATAATTCAGTCTGATTCCAAAAACCTGAGAACCAGGAAATTAGATGGTGTCAACTCTGGCCTGTGGGCCAGAGAGGAAGTGTGGAGTTCAAACTGAAGCAATGAGCAGGGAAAAAAGGAGACAACTCCTCTTCCTCTTTCGTTTGTTCTTTTCAAACCCTGAAGAGTTGGATGGAGTCACACACTTAAAGGCCACCTTTTTTATTGACTCCTCTGATTCAAGTGCTAATTTTATCCAGAATGCTCTCACATACACATCCTAAAATGGTGTTAAATCTGGACACCCCAGGCCAATCAGGTCGATATGTTAAAATAAACATCTGGATTTCTTCTGCAACACTTTTTGTTTGCTTGAGGGAAGACTATGTCCAAAGTGTCGGTTAACTTATTTTTTTTTAATGTATTTAAAACTCTACATTTCCTTTCAAAAAATTCTGGTTTATTTTGTGAAATTAACAATCTAGATTCAGCCCTGATGAACTTACCCTTCTTATTTTTTCTTTGTCCATTCTGGGACAATGATTTTCTTTCCTAGAAGTCCTACCATATGCACTTTCAATGAAGAAATTTTAAAAATTAAAATTTCCTGCAAGAATCTGATTTTGATATTTCATGATCATTTTATCTGTTGAAATAACAAAGTCATGATTAAATTGGAAATCGAATAAAATCTGCCTTTTAGCTACTTCAGTTCCATGAACTTGTACATTTTGAGAAGAGTGAAACTGCTAACAAAAATTACATCAGAAATAAACTTCAGGTATATTTACCTTTACTATAAACATTATTACATGTACAATTTTGTAGACAAAACTTTTTTTTAAAGGGAAGTTATGATTTGGCAGTACATAGCCCTAGGATGGAATTCAGGGCATTTAGTGTCTATGTGGCTTTGTTCTGTCACAGTCTTGCTGTAAGACTCTGGCAAAGTCACTCTAATCCCCTTCAGTTCATCCTCATGCTTGCAAGTAAAATAAAACTATTGGGCTACACTTCTTACTACTCAATATCTGATCCAAGTGTTGATAACATTTGTATCACCAGGGAGTTTGTTAGAAATGGAAAAATCCAGGCCCATGACTTACTGAGTTTTCATCTGCAATGTAACAAGTTACCCAGGGCATTCATGTGTGATTTAAGTATAGCATACACTGATCTACATTAGTAGTTTTGATTCAAAGCTAGACAAAGTTCTACAATTCTTTGAAACTTAATAGGCCTCTGATGTGGGGAAGGTAAGGGCCTAATAGATATTATATGCTGTTTCTAGGCTTCCAGTAAAACAGTTCCCTGTGTTGTCTCTTTAACATTTCCTTTCTTTCCAAAATTTTGTCTGAAGACAGAATGTCCACTTCTTAAACATACCAGTGCCAAAAATAAAGCCTATGAAGTAATGAGAAAAGTATTATGATAAAGATGTTCTCAGATGATAACTTTATTCTTCTGAGAAGTGCAGAGGTCATAGAACAAACTTCAGGATCACTTAAAACTACATCTCTCAGAGAGAACACAGTTCTTAAGTCAGTGAGATACTGTCCCCTTTCATAGACCAGCTGGCGGATTCCTTTGACTACGCATTCCACCATGAAGGATTAATGTCATTACTCTGGTATTCTCAAACTCCTCTACATTTCCTGGCATAACGTTTTGAGCACAAGTTAAAGCAGCTCAATTGTCTGGATCACCCTGGTTGGTGATGTCCCTCCTAGTTTCCATCCCTTTCTTTCAACACCCCCAGGCTTTTATTTCTTTTATTTTCTGAAATTACATTAGTGAATTCGTCTTGGAAAGCACTTTATTATATTAAATAGAGTGTAACAAAGTAATATAAATGATGATGAACAAAGGAAAAGCATCTTCCTTAATTTTTGAACCAGGAAAGATCAAGAACTTTAAATGACAATTTGATTTTCTCCAAAAAGAAATTGCTTTTGTATTTCCCATTAAGCCTTCTAATTAATTTAGTACAAGATTCTTGTAAACCCTGGAGACAGAACTCTTGGCAGTCTAAAAACTATCCTTGTCTTCCCATGGGAGGTATAATTCAATTAGTTTATGTAATGCTTTCTAATAAATCATTCTATATATATCCAACCATAGAACAGAGAGGGAAACATTGTTTTCATGCCACTCCCTGTGGAATTCTGCATTTACATTCTGTAAAAATTACTGCAGGACCTTCAGGAAGTCTGCTAAGTGTCCTTGGTTATCCATAGATAGTTCACATTTTCAGCAAAGGTAAAATAAATATCAGAATGGCATTTATGACAATATATATTTAGTTCTATCATTCAGTTGCGTGGGAAAGATCACCAGGCATGACTTGAGTTTTATACTCAAGAGCACAATCCATTTCTTATTGAAAATAGCACTAATTAAACTTTCAGGCAATTTTCACAAATGCTTAATTTTCCATTGGGTGCATGATATGAATGTAATGACTTCCTTGTTGATCTTTATTGTTAACACCTATTAAAAATTTAATTAAATATTTATAAACATAGGTATCAACTAATGACAGATTTATAAAATTATAACTTTTTAAGGTAAAATGTTAAAGAAGTATTTCATGTGTGTATATGTGTGTGTATGTGTGTGTGTGTGTGTGTGTGTGTGTGTGAGTATAATTATCCCTGAGAAAGTAGCAACTTGAGACCCTAGTGTACAAACGATTCAGACTTGTGCATGTTCACTAAGAAATTATTTCATCAATGGAACATCAATAATACATTTTAAACAGTTTTACTAATGATGTCATGACTGTCCAAAAAGCTTTTCTCAGAAATATAAATGCAAACCTTTTCAGTTGATATTATGTTGGAAAATGATGTCAGATCATGTTTATGATATGTGCTTTCTACAATGTTAGTACATATAAAAACCTAAAATATAAAGAAGCATATGGTATGGTATGATAGAAAATAAGTACACAGAGAAGCACATTTTCTCCCTGAGGCAAAGGCAAAATGAATGCAATAGGGACTGACAAGCTTGGCGCCCAGATTGGAAAAGAAAGAAGGGAAGGAGGGCAAGTACTGAACAGCTACTGTGTCCTAGTCACTGTATCAGTTTGCTTTATATTCATTATTTAACTCTCATAGCGACCTGTGTGAGGTTGGTGACTTCGCTGTCATCTGACAAATAATGTACTTATAATAAACAGGAAGTCTTTAGTTGAATAAATAAGACAACTTTAAAAATATTTTGAAGCCTAAATGTAACAAAAACTATGACCCAGAGTTCTCTGACACCACAAAATTTCTGTGCTTTTAAGATTTTAGGTATTAGAAATGCTTGACCTAAGTTTGGAAAAATGCATGGGAAAACTAAAAGATTATGATTGGATTCAAAATTCATATATTATAAATGATTTAGATTTATTAAACATAAGACAATTGTGAGGTATCTGTTTTAATGATATCATAAAACCTGTATTACTCCTTCGAGAGTGTTGTGGGCTCCGGTTATCGATGCATAGTGAGACCACAAGAAACTAAGGTAGGAAAACAGTTTATTTTGGGAAAAAAGAAAAAAGAAAAAAGAAAAAGAAAACAGACTGACATGTCACGACCACTACTCCAAGTGGGGCAGTAGTCGTAGGGAGTGACTTCAGCAAGCTCGTTTTTAAAGTGAAAACCATAAAAAAATCCTGGCAGGCTTACAATAGGGGCTTTTTTCCTTTTATTTTTCCAAGGAGTTCAAGTAGCCAGCTCCAGCTTATCTATTTCAGGCTGCACCTGGCAGATTAGCAGGGCAAGCTAGGCCTGGGGAACCAGACCACCCATATCTGAAACCTGCAGCTTTTGGAGCCTCTGAAGGGATGGGTTGCTTCACAGAAATGACCACAATGCCCTTAACTCATGATCACATTATTTTATCTTGGGTACTGTCCTTGTATTTACTGCAGTCAGCACAACTCAATGATTTTATTTGTACCCATTTTGGTTTGGTCGATCTTAATGAGATATATTTGTTTTATATCAGAGGGTCTCTACCTTTTTCTTTTTATAAGGGGGGGTCTCTACTCTTTCACAGAGAGTTAATGGATATCCTATTAAACCATCTTCCTGGAGAGTAGAGTTAAATTGGGGTCATTTGTGGCAAACTGGGACATACCATGAATACTAAGGGTCAGTGATCCCTGGTATTATCTATAGAGAAAATTTGCTTTATCATTTTCATTAGGAGGAGGAACAGTTCTCTGACAGGGTACATATTTTAATAAGGCCTGACAGTTTCTTTTTTTTTTTAAAGTCAACAATGGAACATTTGACAGAAAATTTCTGGTAATCAAAGGTAAAAATTCTTTATCACTATATACATATTTTTTTCTTAGAAGAAAGACATCATATAAGCTTGCAAATTGGTTCCTTAAAATATTTTTAAATAAGCATAATTTTAATGAAACAGTTTTACCATTAATAATCACATTTTATTCTCTGTTTCCTAATTTAGGACTGCACATCAATCCCTTGTATGAATGGGGGCTTCTGTCAGAAGTTGGTAAATGGATTTACTTGCATTTGCCCACATGGATACACTGGTACATACTGTGAAAAAATCATCAATAGTTGTCCTGAGCCTGACCTGAGTTTGGTCCTCTGTCTAAATGGAGGAATTTGTGTTGATGAACCTGGACACACTTTTAACTGCAGGTCAGTATTTGTCTTTTTTTCAGAATTAACTGAATATGTATATGTTTAAGAGTATACTTGAAATGTAGGTATTGATTTTACAAGTGAGAAAGGCATTCATATATTTTCCAAATTCCATTTATTCATATCAATCCCAGGTTTTTATTTCCCAGTTTAATCTCATTTTAATCATAATTGTTTCATATCTCTTCTCTTTCTCAAAAGTGGATTATTAATTTGTAAATGTTTCACATTTATACCGTAATGTTTAGCCAGAGAATCATTTCTGTTACTGCAACACCTATCTTCTAAGACCCTAAGAAGTTATTTAAATTTTTGTTAAAAGAGCAAATTAATCTATCATCGTATTTTTGAATCAATTATCAAGATACAGTTCTTAACTTTGTAGAAAATGAATTTTAATTTCCTTAATTTTATGATCATTTATGTATGTGATTGGTCATTTGAGAATTTAGCTATCAGTTCAATTTATAATATGTGAATTGAACCCAGGTACTAGAAAAAAATACATACATACTTAACCTCTTTTTTTTCCTACCTCAATCTGATTTGTGATAGGCTGATGTTAAGTTAAAACCTGTGAACAACTGTGTTTCTATCATAGTCTATTAAATTGGGACAGTTTTACCATGTGTATCATAGTAGTAATAGTTTACTAGTAAGGTGTATGCTATTTTTATATTGCATCAGTTAATTCTCCTTAAGATAATGTATTCTGCCTTATATTAAATAGTGCCACTGCCATATTTTCTTTGTTCAATTCTAGGGCATATTTTCCCCATTTATTTATTTTGATCCCTGCTGTATTATTATTATTTTTTTTTGGTTATTTATCTCTTAAGTAAAGCACACAGGTGCAAATTTTGCATAAACTTGGGCCTGCTAACATTTCATTTAGCATATGCAGACCATGTTTATCATTAAAATTCATTTATTATTAAATATGTATTACCTAACATGCCACCTTCATTCAGTATACACCCACACATATGTACACACACACATGTAGATGCACACCTGTGTGTATGTGTGTGTGTGCATGATATTTACAATCCTACTGTCTCTCATGAATGTTGTCATTTTTAACATACATTTTGTTTATTGTACTCTGGTGGTCTGAGAAAATGTAGAATACATTTTTAATACAAATAGAAATTGTATGAAACAGATTTATAAAAATGACCACTGCAGATGTCTTCAGGATTATAACCTAGAAAGTATCTGGATTAAGTCAGCAAAAATAAAACAAATATTCATCCCAATAGATGCAATGCTATAAATGAGGTTCCATCCATGAAAACCTTATGTGTTCAAACACAAATACACTCCTAGAATAAGTGAACATAAAACAAAAATATATATTTATACAACCTGTTAATATTTGTTGAAACAATCTTTATAAATATTCCTTTTAGGGGAATATTATCCATGGACTAGCTAGGCTGACCTTTCTTGAAGCATGAAGCCAGTGGAATTCAGACTGCTTCTTTTCCTGGCATATCTCCCAGGGACAAACGTAGGCATTCATTACACTACAAGGTTATTCAAACTGCATTTAAATAAGAGTCATTTGTCTCCAAAATTTTCACTGCTGATTCAATGTGTTTGAAGGCCCCTGAAAGACTGTGAATGGCATTGCCCTGGGAGGTGCAGTTTCTACAGGGACTTCCCTACTGCCCCATGCAGTCAACAGGATGCAGGGAAGCACAGTCCTTACTTTATTCCAGAGAAAACTCATAGATTCTGAGAAGGAGTGCTTTAATCACTAGATTTTTAGATGTGTTAAAGGTTATCCAGATATATTTATTTAAAGTCAAAATAGGATAATCAGTTTTTCATTACATAAAAAAGGAAATCGCACTTTTTGTTTGGAGTCCTATTTTGCAAATTTCCACAAATTTAATCAAAAGAAAAATCCCATTCCCCCAAATAGGGTAAAACATTTTGTTACTGTCTTTTCATCCTAATTTTGCTTCAGAATTTGCACAAATCATAATTAAATGTGACATTCCTGTTCTTAATGTTGATTTATTATTTAGTCAACTTGCTAAGGTTTGGTTACCTTCAGATGGATAAATAACTATCCAAACATAACTTTGAACCTTAAGATATTTATTCTGGTACTTATTTTGATGAAAACTACTATATTAAAATATTTCACCTCTCAATGATATGCATAATATTCTATAGGATTGATTTCTTAATGATTTTAGGAGGACCCATTTTCTTCCAGTATAAATCTTATGCTGAATCACATTTAAAAAAAAAAAAAAAAAGATTAGGACTACACCATCTCTTACAATTACCTGGCAAATTGGAAACTGCCAACCTAAAATATTGTGGTTGTTGCTGACTTTTCATATTAATTACAATGTGGTCAGGTACATATTTCTTAGATCTTATCTTTCAGGGTTATATAGTAGCTATGGTTATTTTGTTTTAATCTCCATTGTTGCAAAAAATATAGCAGGGTCTATTTTTATGAATGTTACATATTTTGAATTTAGTTGATTCACTTTCTTCATGGAAACTGACATGACTTTTGATTTCTCTATTAAAAAAAATTAAGAAATACTTACTCTAATGACTGCCAAATAGAGAACCTAAAATTTACATCCCCTCTGTTGTTTCAGTTTTGAAATTTAAAGTGTCTGATCAAAATACGTGAAAATTATATATTTATTTATTTATTTCTTCAAGTCTGGAAAGTTGTGAAAACCATTCTTTCACTTTGTTGTGTTAAAGAAGTGATTCACTTATTCTGCATTCTACTTTGAGGACAACCATTACTTCTATGTTGCATATCACATACTCAAAACTGCCCTTCAGGCACTTCATTTTCTTTCCATTTTTTGATGTTTTTCATTTCTTCTAAAGTCTTTACTTCTCAAACTTTTATTCAAAATCCTAAACTTCTATCCTAGATAATATTATTTATTCTCTTTTAATTTTCAATCCATGTAAGTTTTTAAATAATGGCCTTCTAGAGTAAATGGAATGCCACTTTACAAACCATGTTGTTATCTTCCATTTACAAAGCAGTGTTTTTCAGAGTTCAGTTTTTTAAAATAGTTCTTGTCAGTGGGTTTATCTTTTGTTACAAAATTTAGTTGACACTGAGTCTCAGTTACTACCATGTTTTATGCCTGCTCTTTTAATCTTCATTACTGTTACCCTGATCTCATAAAACCCCTATTGTGTTCTGACTCCATTGGTTAGACTCTTCATTGAGTTATTTCTGTGTCTACAAGATAGATTTAAATAATAAGCCTGACCTACTAAGTGATGGCACAGATACATGCATTAGTGCAGTAACACATATGAGAAAGCCTCATTTTATTCCACCTGTTTTGGCTACTGAAATCTAGGTTGAAATCGCTGAGCAGTACAGGTCCACCGGAACACCTTCCTTCTACAATGAAAATTGGAACTTCTAGGTTATAGGCACATCAGATTTATAGTTTGCTAATTTATGGTTTTCTTATGAAAATGTTTCATTATTTTTGATTACTGTTTGACTATAATAATGGTACATAATGAGAAGATGAGAAGAGATAGTGTTAAGTTTTCTTTCTTTTCTTTCTTTCTTTCTTTCTTTCTTTCTTTCTTTCTTTCTTTCTTTCTTTCTTTCTTTCTTTCTAAATCTTCCTGAAGCAATAGCTAAATTCTGAAAGACATGGTGGGTTTCATAAGTGAAAAATAAGGAAAGGGAAGGGAGTTACCTGGCTAAGCCTGAACATATGGAATGTAATATTGATGACAGTAAAATTAATGAAGCACTGACATATAGCTAGTTTCCCTATCAGAGTAAAAAATGTAAATACTGAAATAAAATATAAACATTAACTGTTTCAAGCAAAGCAAGTTACAGTTACCTTTAAATGAATAACAGTTACTGAAATGTTAAATGTGCATTACCACATAACGTTCAAATAATTTTATAGCTATACTTCAGATGATTTCTGGAGAAACTAAAGGGCATTTTAAAACTAAGACTTAATTCTAGTAATGCTTTAGGCAACCCAAACTTATGTGGTTTCATGGCCTAGTGAAGAAATATCAATTTAACAATATGTATGTTTTAAATATGGACAATAAGCTTGATTGATGATTGGGGAGATTTTTTAATTTTTTGCTATTCATAGATTTTATTTATTTAAAATAATTGAGGGACGGAGGGGTATGGATCCATGGTAAACATTTGCCTAGCATGCAGGAAGCCATGGGTTCTACCTCAGTGCCGCAAAAAACTTTAAAAATAAAAAATAAAATGAAATAATGCATAATACATTTTATCTTTTCAAAAGTCATATTATCTTATAATAGTGATTACTAGAGGCTGGGAAGGTTAGCGATGACAGTGCATACTGGGTGGTTAGATAATGGTAACCAAACTCGGTACATGGAAGTAACAAGTTCTAGTACTCTACAGAACAGTAGAGGTGGGGAAGTTAGAATTCATAATAACCTATCACATATTTTATAAATAAAATAGGGAACTGGGATTTCTAAACACAAAGTAATGATGAAGAGATGAAAATGTTAATTACCCAATTTGATGAGCACATACAGTGTGTGTGTGTTTCTGAAATATGTAACAAATACAATAAAAGTAAAAATACAATTAGTAATTGTTAACAAAAATTTTAGAAAGTTAAATAACATAATATCTGATAATTTCATTCCTAGTTGTAACCCAAATGTATGTTCTTTTTGACATACTAACTTTTATAGCTGAAAGAAATAGAGATTACCTCTAGCAACCTAGATACTGTGTAGATGAGAAACCAAGCGCCTAAGGGGGCTGTACTGTCAATCACCTAAACAGAAGCCAGGATAACTGAGAAAGTCAGTATTAGAATTCAATGTCTTGCTTATTTATTTTCCTCATAGTGCTTCTGATTTAAAATAAAAAGAAATATATATGTGGTTGGAAAAGAGAAGCATGAATAGACATCAGGACTATTCTCTTCTAGATGCAGTTAAACATCTATTCTTCTACTTTATATCCCAGTGCAAAGTTTAAAGGCATTAATGACTTTGTTCAGTTTAATAATAGCTGCTTTCAGAAGTCCATAAGTATTATTAACCATGTGTAACACTTTAATAGCATTTTAATGCATGCAAGTTTTATTAAACCATAAAAACTATGTTGAAATTACACTAAAATCCAAATTAGACTCACTTAGCAGAGGACTATAGAAATGAGTAAAAATATTATACTCTTTTCTGTGGCACCATGTAGATTATAAAGTATATAGCAGTTTATAAAACAAAGCACTGAGAAACAAAGCAAGTTGTTTCGTGTTTAATGTGTGAAATCCTGTTTCAGGCAATATCCCCCCTGTGGTGCTCTCTGTCTTTGTCTTTGCACGATTCCATTCTGTCCCCACAACTTTCTCACCCTCCAACTGCAAATTTCTCTTCACAGTATTTATTTTCATATGTAATTCTCCTTGGTCATTGTCTCCATGTTCTCAGAATATTTCATCTTGTTGCCCTTCTCATTCACCTAGATTTCATTACCATTTCTGTACTACACTGAGGATAATTAACTCAGACTATCAATGCATGATGTAAAAGAACTTGTAAATTATACATTTGATTTCTGCCATTGTCATGTATTATTTTTAAAAGATTACAAGGAGATCAGTAAAAATGAATGATTTTTTTTAATTTGAGTATCTCAGCATCCATAAGATATTGTTAAATGAAACATTTGTCATAAGAAAGCCTAAGTGAACCTCCCAGTAACATACTTGAAGAAGGGTAGATGAATTGACCATCTACCCTGTTGTTGTAGTTCAACAAGAGAGCACTTGACCAGCATGTGCAAGGCATTGGGAAGGGTCCCCAGCACAACAAATAGATGTTCTTTCCTTATATGCTTTGATTGAAAAATCAGGAAAGAAGACTCAGGGAAGTTAAATAACTGATGATTGTTATAAAGTAAGGATGCTGATTCTGCAATACCCCATTTTCAACAATCATTACCTTAGCCACAAGTTAATTTTCTACTTGGAATAAGATACTGGTATTTTTATAGTCACAGGCGACTTTCCAATATGTAGATCTTGTGTTTTCAGAGTGTGAGGTGAAACATCTAGAGTACAAAATTTACAACATTTCGGTTTTGCTTCCTCACTCCAAGAAAAACTAAATTGTGTTCTTTGACTTTGTAAAGTAAAATATTACAAGAGACAGGTTAATAAGCAATACCTAATTCTCTTAATAGGACTAGTAATACAGATATCATCTTTGGTATTTTAGTACATTATTTTGGAACAGGAGGAGATTAAAATTTAAAACATGACACTATTTTGATTTCTGTATGTAAAGTATTATGAGTAATAGTTATGATGTAATTTTCAAATGTATATTTTAATCATCAATCAATAGACCTTTTGAAATAGACAAATATAGGATTATACTTCCTTATTATTTATTTTCAATTTCAATTTATAAAAATGAAGATACCTTATGACCTTCTTAACTATCATAACCCTTATAATTAATCTCTCAACTTTTTAAAATAATCCTTTAAAGACACTTGCTAGAATTTCCAATTTCCTTTGAGAGCTTTTTCAACTGTGTATCCCCATTCTTTAGTTGCAAAATCATGTGAAGCAGTATGTTTTCCACATTTTACTAAAAATATCCTGGGTATTTTTAATAAATTAAATCCTGTGAAAATATTATTTTCTTTATAAACATCATAATAAAACATTTAGCTACAATTAAATTAAAATTTGCATATTTCCAGCTTTTGCATAGCTTTTGGAACTTACTTTGAAAATGACTCCTTACACTCTCTCTGTTAGTGCTATTGTGATTTCTACTTTTCTTTGTCATTGCATAGTCAAAAGAATACAAATATATTACCTATATTGAGAATTTGCACTGCAAATTGCTTTTTGAAGTATGCATGAAAAGAATTAATCTCATTGAGTTCCACTCTCCAGTCTGTTATAGGTATTTAAAAAATAATAAGCATAAAAATACTGCATCATGTCTATCCTTTTCAATCTTTGATATGATTCTGATACATCTATATATCTTTCCATTTTAAACAAAAAAAACCTCTAATATATAGACAAGGAATTTACTATAAGGAGACATTTCCTAGAGCTTTAAAATTGCAAAAATTATAATAGTTTTTTTTTAAATGTGGTAAATATTCTATTATTTTAGAAATATAGTTGATGCAGATGGTAAGGGGAAATGGTGGTTTTGAACACTGTTCAAACACTGTCCAAGATCTATATGTGTATCTATAATCCTAGATTAATCTGATATTTGCAGATGTAAAAATTAAATAAAGTTCAGATGCTTTTCTTTATTGTTTCCAAAATTACAACCCATGCTTTCAGCTTCATTTCATATTTAGTCACATTTTGTGATAAATTATGTTCATACTGAAAAGAAAAAAAGTCCCATTTACACTATTGCTTATTCTTATTTATTTTTATTAAGTGAAAAAGATAAATTTAATGTAAGAATTACACAGTATCACACTTTTCTATTATATAAGTTTCAAACTTATAGGTTTATCTAAATGCATAATGATTGTTAGTGCAAATAGTTCAGGAATCTGAAGGATTGAGTAAGGGGGAAAGTTTGAATTTATAATTTAAAAAGCTTACTATGAAAAAAAACTTGGAAGATTAAACTGTCCAAATATACTATATTTAAAATGTAGGTTCATAGATGTTTGAATGCATGAAGAAAAACTAAAACTGTTAATGTTTTCTTTTGGCACTTATAAAACTTTTAGTTTGCTTCAGTGATTTAAGAGTTTTCAGAAAGTTCAAACTATTCCACAATAAAAACCAGTGTCAGAATATGATCTCTGTCTATCTTACTGGATAGAATTAAACTTTAATGCCACATTCTGCAGTCTAGGTTGGTAGTACTTTTTCATCAGAGACCGTGGGCAGTAAGGTAAGAAAAAAAATTGCTCATGCTTCTTATTGTCAGTGGGATTACTGTATCTCCTCAGGTCAGGGTATCAGTACATTCACAGCATACTTTAGTTCTTTAGCCATACATTTTTGTAGAGCAATTTATATAGCTGAAAACTCTTCTTCCTTTCAATTTTTAATTTTTTTTTTATTTTTACAGACTGCATTTTGATTCATTGTACACAAATGGGGTACAACTTTTCGTTTCTAGGTTGTGCACAATGTAGATTTATACTATTTGTGTAATCATACATGTACATAGGGTAATGATGTCTGTCTCCTTCCACCATCTTTCATATGTCTTTTGATTTTAAAAGCATAGCTTTGATTGTTTCTTATCATAAAATGTTCTCAGATTTTCCCAAATATTTTAAGTCTGGCAGAACTATAAACCTGATAAAGAGATTTTTGAAGGTAAATATTTATTTAATAAGTAGTTTAAACTTAAATGTCAGTATGAGTATTTGTGTTATACCTTGTGCATGTATCTAAGATGGGGGAAAAGACAAAGTCAGATAAAGAAAACTTATAAATATATCCCACTTCTTTAGAAATGTAAAGGAATTTAATTTGTTTACAGACAGACAAAGTTGGCCTTCCTTATCCATGGATTACATACACATGGATTCATAAAACTTCAGAAAAAATATTTTCAGAAATAAATGCATCTACTGGACATATACAGATGGTTTTCTTGTCCTTATTCTCAAAGCAATACAGTATAACAACTATTTACATTGCATTTACATTGTATTAGTTATAATTAAAAATATAGAGAAAATTTAAAGCATGCAGGAGCATGTGTGTAACTTTATGTAAATATTATGGTATTTTAAGGAAGGGACTTGAGTATCTGCCGATTGTGATTTAACAGGAGGGTCATAAAATCAAACCCCTGTAGTACCAAGGGAAGATTTTGCATGTAATATGTGTGTATGTGTGATTGTACAGCATGCTCACATACACATAGCATACATAGATCTCATATTCAAAATAGCAAAATTTATATTGCATCATATATAACCTATTCGTTCTACATAAATACCTTTTTAAAAATTTACTTGGCATTTTATTCAACGAACGTTTACCAAGTGTTTTCAATCCAGCTTATATGGAAGGCAGAAATAAGTTAGAAAAATTCCTGAATGAATAAGTTTATACTCTCTTAAGAACCTGTAAACAAGTGTAACTGTGTGTACAGAAAGCACACTGGAAATGCATAAAACTTCAGCAAAAAATAAAGTAGAAACTAACCTACTCTATTTTGTGGGACTTTTTAAGGCTTCAGTGAGAAGTGTCCTTTAACCTCTGTCTCAAAGCATGAGAGCATTACACTGGTACATTTGATATCAAAACCAAAGGAAAAAACAATGAAACAAGGAAATCCTTGGTGATGAGAAGGATGTCATTGTAGTGTAAATATAAATGTAATACATTGTAACAAAATAGGTTTGTTGAGGTATGAAGAAGTCAGAACCCTAAAAAGATTTGTAAAAGATTCTTTTTGGACTCATAGACTTAATCCTGTAAATAGTGAAAGAAGCTCCTTTAGAAAGTCTAAAATTAAGGAAATTCAGTGATCAAATGTGTATTTTGTAAAAATGACCTTTGGAAGAAATTTATCTGGGTAAAGAGACAAAGTACCAAACAATGCAACATCAGGATGAGGGTGATGTAAATTAAGCAGAGATAATAAAAAGGGAGAAGACTGAGGAGGACAGAGAGTGATATGGGAGACAAAATAATTTTGCTATTGATTGAATGTTGAAGTAAAATGAAGAGTCAAGAATGAGGACTTGTTTTAAAAGCTGGAATGATTAAATGGATCAAAATGCAGAAGTACCCTGAGAATTTATTCAATAATCACTGTCTCAAGTGCAGGTGAGATCCTCCATCTCCAGCCTTAAATAACTCCATGACTCAGTCAGAATGAGTTGTTAGTTCAAATCCTCTTAACCCAAATGAAACAAAAGATCCAGCCAGAATGAGTCTTCAAACCAGTTGCACTGAAATGTAAAACTATGTGGGAAACACAGGTCCCCCACATCTGATTCCTTTGTCTTCTTATTTTCATTTAGATTAAGCTACTACATTTTACAAAATAAGGTTAAAGTCCATGTAACTTCACACTTATGGACAGGACTCTGCAAACTCACAAACAGTTCACTTTTTTTTTTTGTTTTTGATGTATCATAAATGTCTCACATGCCTGTGGATTTAAACTATTCATCATGCAATTCATTATGTTTTACCATTTCTACGAAGAAGAAGCTGATGTCTCTTGAAAATCCTTAATGAAGTCCAAACACATACTATCAAAATTAACAAATTAAAGGAGTGATTGATGGGTTAAAGACTTTGTAAAACTCTGGGTTAAATACTTATTCCATATCACTAGGTAGCCACATGTTGGTGTGAAAGGATTTGTCTTTGATTCTCTTTTTTTTTTTTTTTTTTTTTTTTTTGCGGTGCTGGGGATCGAACCCAGGGCCTTGTGCTTACAACGCAAGCACTCTACCGACTGAGCTATCTCCCCAGCCCGTCTTTGATTCTCTTAAAGAAATGAACCTAATAAATGATGTGCTTCTTAATTTGGGGATCTATAATATTTATTACATGTTATTTAATATTAGTATATTATAAATAATATAGTGAATGAAAGGCTAATTTCGCCAACTATGCATATGTGCCCTTGGTTTATTCATAAAATTATGTAATGTATGTGATGTTAAATAGCTCCCTAACTTCCTCCCTGTTTTGAATATGTAATAATTGGGGCAAGCAGGTATTATATGGATATTGAAAATGCTCTCCTTTTTTAAAAAGTTGGAATGCCATCTGGCTTGTTGGCAACATGAATAGACAGTTTGCACTTGTGGATTTAGAGATCTCATGAGTCTCTTGCTTATTTAAGGTTTATATGATGGATCAGGAGATTCATGCACTTTCTTATAGGCATTGTATTAAACCTGTTTAAAAAGTCTTTTCAGAATTCTGCATAGAAAGTAAAATCACATTTTTATATTGATCTTTAATATTATAAATACAACCTTAAACTTGAGAAAAAGAAAGTAGATAAGCTTTATCTCCTACAATTGATCAACCAGGTGAGATGCTCTTGCAAGATATTAAATATACCACTTCTATTATTTATTTTTTAGGCACGATATCAATATGCTTTGGAAAAACAGCAATACTCAGAACAGTGAGGACTTCTAAAAATTAATCCAATAATTTTCACTCATAGGTCATGAAAAAGTATTTAAATAAATAGTTTGTGAGGTTATTGTTGTTGGTGTTGCTGTTGTTTTACAATTCTGTAATTTTGATGTCCCATCATTTAAAATAATTAATCCTGCTGCCTTGGACTCTTGAAGATTAAGGCTGTTCTTCCTTTGCTCACATATGATCTCAGTACTTCTCTTTTTTGTGATCAGTTCCTGCATAAAATATATCACAATATTTGGTATTTGGGAGGTAGGACTGACTGATATTGAGTGACCTGATTAGGATTTACCAGGTAGCAATGCAACTCCATTAGTTATTTCTCCTTGTTTGCAATATCAGGATGTGTTGGAGAAGTGAATGCCTTTGTGCCTATCCTGGAGAGTATTATCCACAGTGAAAGTGTAACTGGTATGAATTTCCCTTGCCATACTCACCCCCTCAAGTGAAAGTGATAACACTTTAATTTCTTTAAATACACATGAAGTTGCAAGTCACAAATGTGGCATCTGAGTGAACTTCAGTAGTTTGCTTTGGTATCTCTCATGCACTCTTGATTCACACAAAAATATCCATCCAAACTAGGTATGCCTAGTTCATGGAGGAGACTGTTTATTTTAGTTCAAATGTTCATTTTCAAATCCATACCATTAATTTGAGAAAGGCATTTCTGCTCTTTCTGGCTCCCTTAACTGTGCAGCATTTAACCAAGATTAAGTCTGGACACTTTGGAATACAGCCTCTGTGCATATCAGGCTACTCACCTCTGTGCATCAATTTCTCCAGGAAAACTGAAAAAATGTGCAAGTGGTCAACTATTATTTTTAGAACCTGAACTGAATTGTATAATGAATAATTTGAGGATATTTCTAAATGTCTCTTTGTCTCTCCTGTCTATCTCTCTCTCTCTCTCTCTCTCTCTTTCTCTCTCTCTCTCTCTTAAATGGGACTTCTCATTATGTCACCCAGGCTGGCCTCAAGTCATCCTCCTGTCTATGCCTCTGAAGCAGCAAGGATTACAGCACACTTCACCACGACCACCTCTTCCTCTTTTTAAGTAGTCGGGCGCCCTATCAAATCTCTAACATTTTTCTCCTAATTTTGCGAGAATGTCTCACTTTATTCTCCTTAATGGGCTTTAAGAAACACATTGGTAATATCTTCTGGAAGTAGGAGGAGGCAACCAGCCAGAGGTTTCTTTCATCACTTTCTCTTCTACAACCCCTTTCTTCAGTAAGCCTACTACGAGACCTCATATAAATTTGGGACATTAAATGGATCATTAAGATAATTGTTTAAGAAGCTGAAACTTCCAGGCAAAGTAACAATAACTGAGTATATAAGTTGGGCATAGGATAGGTTTTCAGAAACATTTTTGTGTCCTTTATTTCAGTACTGCTCTGTTCCTTCTAGCTGTATGTTTGTGCCCTTCTTATTTTGTTTATTGCATTAGCATTTTTAATCAGTGCAGTGTCAGCAGACATTAGTGGTATTCTCCAAATCAGAAGCCATTTCTAAGAGTCCAGATTCATTCCCGTATGTCAGCACTGCAGCTGGGTCAGATGCCTTGTTCAATCATCTTCCTTTGTTTCTGCAGACTACCACTTTCTGAAGTCTCTTAGCAATTGAAGATGATGAGGTCCTCACATATAGCAGATCTCTGTGCATATGTGCTTGTAAAGAGTATCATATGATTTTTCTTTGAATCAAATTGGATCTGATCTAAAATACCACTACAGTAAGCTAGTGGGGTACTTAATTTTGTACATTATTGGATTTACTTGTCAATTAAAGTTAATATAAAGTGTCAAAGATTGTATGCAATCAAAAGCAATCAGGAGAATTGGAGATATAACTCAGAGGTAGAGTGCTTGTTTAGCATGCACAAGGCCTTTGGTTAGATCTCCAGCACCACAAAAAAAGAAAATAAAAATCAAAAACATGTTTCTGACCCTTCCAAGTATTTCACTGATGTTTACATGATCCCTAAAGTGTGGGGTATCCAAGGGTTTGATGCTAATTCTGAAAGCAGATATTTTTCATCAACTTCAAGATTTTCAATTCTCACATTTCAAATCCTTGAAATATACAATAGTGAGCCTACTGGGTATCTATTTCTTCTCTTTTCAACACCCTACTTTATCTTGTTCATCCACCATGAAATTTACATGATTTATACCCCTTTAAGAATCCCAAATATCATACTCTGCATACTCAAAATTTAAAAAAGACAATTTCTACTTCCGTCTTTGTAGTAGAACTGCCAAGGTGTAGAAGAAAATAAATATGTGAATAGATACATAAACAAACACACACATGCACACACACACACACAAAGTCATAAAGCAATTAATGACATGGATGCACTCTGTGAAATATAATCCTCAGTGTTTTCCTTGTTCTGCAAACTTCATAAATTGTGATTACACAAACCTAGGTGGTGTAAGCCAATCACTCAGTGCGGCCTCTTGATGAGACTGAGTGATGCAGTAAACATGAGATATATAAGGCTTCTAACAGTATAACATCTATAGTGTTTTATAGTACTTTTTTTTTTTTTACAAATAGAAGGAATACATTTTAGTGATAAAATGTGTAGTATAATTAATACATAAGTCAATAATGTAATTTATTATTGTTAGCAAGTCTTATGAACTGTGCATAATTGTATATGCTTCACTTTTATATGACCTGCAATGTAGTTGGTTTGTGTACACCTGAATCCCCATAAATACATGCAATGGTTTGAAAAAGTACCTCCCAAAATCTCACATTAAATGCTGGGTCCCCAGACCACACATTCTGGAAGGTATTGGAACCTTTAAGTGGTGGGACCTCAAAATAGACTAAAGACCTAACTGTTAGTACTGACACTATGAAACTACTAGAAGAAAAGAGGAAAAATTCTTCAGAACAATGCAATGGGCAAGGACAGTTTTTCAAAACCTCAAACTCATGGGAAACAAAAACAAATACAGACAAAGGGGATTTCATCAAATTAAAAAGCTTTCTAATAGTAAAGGAAATAATCAAGTGTACAGAGATGACATATAAAATGAAAGAGAATAGTTATAAACTATATAACTGACAAGGGATTGACATCCAGAATATGTAAGGAATTCAAATAAATCAATAGCAAAATAACAATTACCAAATTTAAAAAAATGGGCAGTAAATGTAAACAGACATCTCTCAAAAGAAGACATAAAATGGTCAATAGATATATGAAAACATGTTCAACATCACTAATCATTAGGGAAATGTAAATCAAAACACCTCAATCTGGTAAGAAAGACTATTATAAAAGGACTAAAGGTAGCAAGTCCTGGAAAAGATGTGATAAAAAGGATACCCTTGCATATTGTTGGTGAAAATGTAAATTAGTACAGTCACATGGAAAACGGTATAGAACTTTCTAAAAAAATTAAAAATGGATCTACCATATGATCCAGCAATCCACTTCTGGATATATATCCAAAGGAATGGAAATCAGTATGTTGAAGAGATACCACCTGCACACCGGTTCAAAACAGCACTGTTCCTAATTGCCAAGAAGCAGAAACAACTTAAGAGTCCATTAACTGATGAATGAATAAAGAAAATGTGGTACGAGTACAGAATAGATACTATCCCTCCATCCATTCATTTTCAGCAACACAGATGGAACTGGAGATCATTATGTTAAGTGAAATGAATCAGGCACAGAAAAAAACGTTATCTGATCTCATTCATATGTGGAACCTAAAAGTGTTGATCTCATAGAATTAAAAAACAGAATGGTAGTTAGTGAAAGACAGGAATTATGGATCAAGGGGAAAGAGTGAAGGTTAATCACTTGGTACTAACTTATATTTAAATAAAGCAAAATCGGGGTGTGCTGTTTCATAATAGTATGACTATAGATAATAATGCTTCACTGTCCTTTTCATAAACTAAGTAGACTGGAGATGTGTCTCAGTGGTAGTTGTTTGCTTGGCATGGATGGGGCCCAGGGTTTAATCCCCAGCAAAAAGTAAAGTAGATGAAAAGGTGTTGAAAGTTCTCACCTTAAAGAAATGATAAATGTTTGAGATAAATATGTTTAACTGTGTAAACTGATTTAAACATTACACAGCATAAATACACATATCAAAAGATTGCATAGTAACACATTAACGTGTAATTCTTATGTTTTATGTATTACTTGAAAATAGATTTTAAAAAGAGGTGGGGCCCCAGTCACATGACTTGTGTGCTTGAAGGGAATATTGAAACCCTTACCCCTCTTTTCATTTTTGTCTTTCTAGGAAGTAAGCAACTTACTCTACCACTTGCTTCTTAGCATGATTTACTGCCTCACTACTAGCCATGGAATGAATTATCTTAAACCATGAGACAAAATAAACCATTTCTTTTTATCTCAGGTAATTTGTCATCTTGGTAGAGAGTTGACTGTGCAAACACATGCATAATATAATGCTCTATGATGTTGTGTAGCTTATGGCATCACTTGGCAAAAGCATGTTTCCAGCTCCTTTATAAACAAATACATTGTATTTCAGTGGCCAGAATATCCATTATGTGGCAGAAGACTATGTAGGTGTAGCATAAAATAATAGAAATCTGTATCTCAGTTATTTGTCTTGAGTTTTTTAGGACATCATAATGAGGAGAACTAGTTGTTAGAGTCATCCCATTGCAAGGCAAGAAATAAAAAAGAATTGCCACATCTGGTACAAATTCTTCCTTTTAAAAAGTTCAATAATATTCCATTATATTTTTATGCCATATTTTCTTTATCAAGTTATCCATCAATGGACCTTTATTTTTGTTTTACTTTGTTTTATTTTGACATTTTGGCTATTTTAAATAAGGTTGCAATCAACATAGGGTACAAATTTGTCTTCGAGATTCATCTTTTAATTCTTTTGGATAAAAGAAGGGTACTTACTGTGATGTTTGTGACAACCTGGATGAAATTTGAGAACATTATGCTAAAAGAGGTAAGTAAATCACTAAAGTACAAATATTACTTAATTAAATTTTTATGTGGTATCTAAATTAAAAGAAACAGAGTAGGGTGGTTGCCAAGGTCTGGTTTAGGAGGAAAATTGGGAATTTGCTCTTTGGTGTAGACTTAGAGTTATACATGGTAAGTTCTAAGATGGAGAGAATAAGTTCTAGAGACCTGCTGTGCTATATACTTATAAATTTAAGATAACATATCATGTATTAAATATTTAAGTAACAAAAAAAGAAAAAGAAAGATGGAAAAATAGTTTTCTTGACATTTTCAAATTGCAAATTAGGTGAGGTAGGGGATTTTTAATAGTTGAACACCAGTTAGTAACAATAACATTCACTGCGATATTTACTCCAGAAACTCAAGTCATTGAATTTGAGAACATAAGTAAAATGAATGATAGCTATTGAATTTAATGTATTTTTGATCAGGTCTGTTACAGAATGTAGTTACATCTGCAACAGCTAATTTACAACCCTCTATTAAAATCACATTTGGTAAAAAATTGTCAACTCCACAGTTAAACATTTTTTTAGCTATTAAAGATACTCAAGGTCTTTAGATTACTTACTCTATACCATAAGATGCTTCTCACTGTAGCATTGCCAAAGTCTATATAGCATTCCTTCTCCAGATCACAGCTGAAATATTATGAGAACATATCAATCAACTTCTTGAATGTTTAATCTGCAAACATTTTAATGGTGTATAATTTACCCAAAATAACTATTAAAATATAGCTAAAAATACTAAGGAATTAGAATTAACTCTTTGGTACTGGTAAATACAAGGCTTAAGTTTTTTATATAGATTTTTTTCAGTGAGAAATCATTTTCACCTTGGATTCCTTTCATTTATTCTCATAACTCGTACCAGGAAATCATTTTGTTCTAAACACACATGATCATAAATAGTAATGTAAATATAGAAAGATCAGTTTCACTTATTTTTAGCAAAGATTTTTCACATATTAGTCTTGAAATGTACACAAACTTCAGTGTGATTATAGATCTAAATATTCTGGATATTTGGAGATACTTTCCTACACATTAGTGGCAAAGGTTTAGGCCATAATTGCTAAATATCTTCTCTTAATGTTATAAAGAAGCTCCTTGACTTACAATGGGGTTACATTCTGATAAACACAACATAAGTTCAAAATAACTTAAGCCAAAAATGCATTTCGGATACCAGAAGTAGTAGACATACAGATAGGCAAGGCACTTTGTAGACATGATGGGATGTGAAAACAGAAACTGTAATAACCAAAATCTTAGCAATATGGTATGCTGTTGAATAACTGTTGTGTTCCCTCATGACCAACTCTTTCACTAAAACCAGGGTGGCCCATTGCCACTGCCAACATAGAAAGAGAGTTTCATATCACATACTGCCAGCCAAGGAACAGATCAAAATGCAAAATTTGAAGAATGGTATTTACTGACTCATCACTTTCGCACCTTTGTAAAGAGGAAAATATATCATAAGTGAAGTCATCCCAGTTCCTAGACCATCTGCATGTAATACACAGACACACATAGATAAATGCTTTGGAAACATTTCTTTTACTTACCTTCTACACATCAGAGCTGATGGTGCCCCAAAAGTAAATAAATTGTTTGTACAAGGGTACATGCTTCTTTCAAGGAATTGAAAACATATTTACCTCTACAAAATATTTTAATTTCCCCGTGTTTTTGTGCTCCTGGTAATAATTGTAAATTACCTTTTGTTAATTTTTCAAAGGCATTTTCTCTCGCCCTATAACTAGAAATTAATGTTAAGCCTAAACACTAACTCATCACATTTTGGCACTGTTTAAATTCTGATAAACATTAATTTTCATAGGCTTTCTTTCAAGCTATGGCCTGTAAACATATAACGATATATTAAAATTCTCCACAATATCCATCTTAATTTCATGTTAACACTTATCAATATGTAAAGCAAGCTCATTGTTTCCTGATTACTTAGATTGTGAGTATGCAATCAAGTACTGACACAGAATATTACATTTTGTGCAAGGTGTGTGTGTGTGTGTGTGTGTGTGTGTGTGTGTGTTAACATCAATTCGAAGCCTAATGGTAGTGGCAGTACTTTCACCATCAGAAGTTAATAGACAATAATTTGAACCAGACACAGTGGTAATCCCAGCTACAGCCTGAGCAATTTACTGAAAACTGTTTCTCAAAATACAGTTTTAAAAATGGGCTATAGACGTAGTTCAGTGTTAGAGCATCCCTGGATTCAATCCACAGTATTACAACAACAACAACAACAAAAAGAGTGATAAGAGAAGAAAAGAATTTGAACAGGGTTAATATACATATTTGGAATTAGAGTCAAATTATGTTCATCTGATATCAAAAACAAAATAATGAATGAATATTTCACAGTAATTTGATATTTTTTGAGACATTGGTCTCATTTTGCTCAGACTGGTCTTGAACTCATAAACTCAGATGATCTTCCCTTCTCAGACTACGAGTAGCTTGGACTGTAGGTACATGCTGTCATGCCTGGCTAACAGTAACTCAAATACCCAAACCTGTAAGACAATTGAGTCATCGTAAGTCAAAAGGTAATACTGATAGAATGAGTTCAACAAAATCTGCATTATTATGTTGTTAAGTGTCATAGTTGTGTTGTGAGTAGTGGTTTCAATTCAACTATAACATAGGCCACATAAAATTACTGTTAATTTAAACTTTATTATTCTTGAGTTTTATGAATACTATATTAAAACTTGCTCTGGTTGTGTATAGTTTTCTCAAAGCTATAGTACATGTAATTGTTGCCATATTTTATGTTTACAGTATTCCCCCCTTATCAACACTTGTGCTATCTGTGGTTGCACGGAAAATCCCAGAAATAAAGAACTCAAAAGCTTCAAATTGCAACTATTCTGAGTAGCATGATGAGATCACATGCTATCTAGTTTTGTAATGCCTGAGATATAAATCACCCTTTTGTCCAATGTATCCGTGCTGTGTATTTTACCCACCCCTCAGTTGTCGCTTAGTGACCATCTCAATTATCAGATTATCACATTATTGTATTACTTGTGTTGCAGTAAGTCTTATTTTCCTTAGTAATTATTCCAAAGTTCGAGAGTAGTGATTCTGGTCATTTGGATATGACAAAGAGAAACCACAGAATGCTTCTTTTAGGTAAAAGGTACAAGTCCTTGACTTAATAAGGAAAGGGAAAAAAAGTGGCATGCTAAAGTTACTAAGACCTTTTGCGGGGAGGGAACAAAACTTCTATCAGTAACATTGTTAAAAAGAAAAAAAGAAATTCCTGTGAGTTTTGTTGTCCCACCTTATACTGTGAAAGTTATAGCTACAGGACATGGTAATTGCTGAATTAAGAAGGTAAAGGAATATAATCATAGGGTTTGACACTATCCATGTTTTCAGGAATCCTTTAAAACCTATGCCCCAGGAATAAGAGGGAACTAATGTATTCTTACTTAAATGATACAATAAAAAAAAAAAACCATCAACACAATATGGCAGGACTTGCTAGTATCATTTTTACTAAAACATATTTAGTTCTTAGTTTACATTTTTCTATAGGTTTAAGATTATTCCAAAGACAAAATATGATAGAATATAGTTGTGGTTGTTAGAAAGAATTAATCCATTACTAATTGAGAGTTGCAGATTGTCTTTTTCTAAGTTTCCTCTTTGATTACACCTTTCTGTCCAAATATCTGCTTAAAATGTAAGTACAATTCCAGATAACTCATGGAAATGTTCTTTTGTTTTATAGATTTCTATACTGTCATAAAATTTCTTAGATTTGAGTTTACTTTTTACAATTAGAGCAAAGTTAAAATTCTTAATGGCACATATATGGCTTGATAACCTTTCTATAAAACACAACAGTGCAAAATCAAGAAATTTTATATCCTAATAAATGTTCACCTCGTATGTATGTGTGTGTGTGTGTGTGTGTGTGTGCACATGCATATGTTTTGATTTCAACATTTATTAGCCAACTTAAAATCCAATTGATAGAATATATTCTTCCTTGCTGAGGGACACTTGAAGGGTTTGACAGGGTTGTCAAGTCTATATACTTTTCCTGGAGTTCAACTGTCAAGAGACTGGATATATTAGTCTTCCTGGTTCAGTTTGGGAGGAGCATATGTCTCTACAAATTTGTCGATGTGTTCAGTATTTTCTACTTTGTTGGAATATAGATTTTCAAAGTAGTTTCTCATTATGTTATGTATTTCAGTGGTATCTGTCATGATATTTCCTTTTTCATCACCAAGTTTAGTAATTTGAGTTTTCTCTTTCCTTCTCTTTGTTAGGGCGACTAAGTGTTTGTCTATTTTGTTTACTTTTTCAAAGAACCAACTTTTTGTTTTGTCATTTTTTTGAATTGGTTCTTTTGTTTCAATTTCATTGATTTCAGCTCTGATTTTAATTATTTCCTGTCTTCCACTACTTTCTGTGATGTTCTGTTCTTCTTTTTCTAGGGTTTTGACCTAATATTAGGTCATTTAGTTGTTGACTTTTTGTTCTTTCCTTGAGTGCACTCCATGCAATGAATTTTCCTCTTAGTACTGCTTTCATAGTGTCCCAGAGATGTTGATATGTTGTATCGTCATTCTCATTTACCTCTAAGAATTTTGTTATCTCCTCCCTGATGTTTTCTATTATCCATGCTTCATTCAATAGCATATTATTTAGTCTCCAGGTGTTGGAATAATTTCTGTTTTTTATTTTGTCATTAATTTCTAATTTTATTCCATTATGATCTGATAGAACACAAGGCACTACCTCTATTTTTTTGCATTTATTAAGGATTACTTTGTGGCATAACATATGGTCTATTTTTGAGAAGGTTCCATATGCTGCTGAGGAAAAAGTGAATTTGCTTGTTGATGGATGGAATATTCTATATATGTCTGTTAAGTCTAATTTATTGATTGTGTTATTGAGTTCTATGATTTCTTTGTTTGATAGATCTATCCAGTGTGACAGCGGTGTGTTAAAGTCACCCAGAATTGTTGTGCTATGGTCTATTTGATTCCTGGAATTGAGAAGGATTTGTTTGATGTACATGAATGTCCTGTTGTTTGGGTCATAAATATTTATGATTGTTATGTCTTCCTGATTTATGGTTCCCTTAAGCAGTATGATGACATGATTCTCTATTTAGAGGATCAAAAAGTCTCCTCCAGAAAACTTCTAGACCTCATCAATGAATTCAGCAAAATAGCAGAATATAAAATCAACACACATAAACCTAAAGCTTTTTTATACATAAGTGATGAAACACCTGAAAGGGAAATGAGGAAAACAACTCCATTTGCAATAGTCTCAAAAAAAATAAAATACTTGGGAATCAATCTAACCAAAGAGGTGAAAGATCTCTACAATGAAAACTACAAAACATTGAATAAAGAAATTGAGGAAGACCTTAGAAGATGGAAAGATCTCCCATGTTCTTGAATAGGCAGAATTAGTATTATCAAAATGGCCATACTTCCAAAGGCGCTATACAGATTTAATGCAATTCCAATTAAAATCCCTATGACATTTCTCATAGAAACAGAAAAAACAATCAAGAAATTCATCTGGAAGAACAAAAGATCCAGAATAGCAAAAGCAATCCTAGATAGGAAGAGTGATGCAGGAGGTATCACTATACCAGGCCTTAAACTCTACTATAGTGCAATAGTAACAAAAACGGCATGGTACTGGCACCAAAATAGACAGGTAGATAAATGGTACAGGATAGAAGACATGGGGACATACCCACATAAGTACAGTAACCTCATACTAGACAAAGGTGCCAAAAACTTACAAAGAGAAAAGATAGCCTGTTCAACAAATGGTGCTGGGAAAACTGGAAATCCATATGCAGTAAAATGAAATTAAATACCTATCTCTCACCCTCTACAAAACTCAATGCAAAATGAATCGAGGATCTAGGTATTAGACCAGAGACCCTTCACCAAGTAGAAATAAAAGCAGACCCGAATCTCTATCACATTGACTTAGGACCAGACTTCTTTAACAAACCCCCATAGCGCAAGAAATAAAAGCAAGAATCAATAAATGGGATAGATTCAAACTAAAATTTTTTTCTCAGCACAGGAAACAATTAATAATGTGAAAAGAGAGCCTACAGAGTGGGAGAAAATCTTTTCCACACACACTTCAGACAAAGCAGTTATCTCCAAAGTTTATAAAGAACTTAAAAAACTTTAGACCCAAAATACAAAGAACCCAATCAATAAATGGGCTAAGGAACTGGGCAGACACTTCACAGAAGAAGATATACAAGTGATCAACAAATATATGAAAAAGTGCTCATCATCCCTAGTAATTAGAGAAATGCAAATTAAAACCACCCTAAGATTTCATCTAACTCTAATTAGAATGACTATTATCAAGAACACAAACAATATTCGATGTTGGTGTGGATGTGGGGAAAAAGGCACACTCATACATTGCTGGTGGAGTTGCAAATTTGTGCAGCCACTCTGGAAAGCAGTATGAAGATTCCTCAGAAAACTTGGAATGGACCCACCATTTGACCCAGCTATCCCACTCCTCGGTTTATACCCAAAGGACCTAAAATCAGCATACTTTAGTGATACAGCCATATCAATGTTCATGGCAGCTCAATTCACAATAGCTAGACTGTGGAACCAACTTAGATGCCTTTCAATTGATGAATGGATAAAGAAACTGTGGTATATATACACAATGGAATATTATTCAGTCATAAAGAAGAATAAAATTATGACATTTGCTGGTAAATGGATGAAGTTGAAAAATATCATGCTAAGTGAAATAGACCAAGCCCAAAACTTCAACGGTTGAATGTTTTCTCTGATAAGTGCATGACAATATATAATGAGGGGGTTCATGGGGGAAAGAGAAGAATGAAGGAACTTCGCTGTAGAGGAAAAAGGGGTGAGAGGGGATGGGGATGGAAAAACAGTAGAATGAAACAGACAGTATTACCCTATGTATATGTATGATTACATGAATGGTGTGAATCTACATTGTGTACAACCATAGAAATGAGAAGTTCTACCCCATTTGTGTACAATGAATCAAAATGTGTCTGTAAAAACAAAAAAATATTTTAATTAAAAAAATTACTAGTTGAAAATGATGTACCTATGATTTTCTTCTTTATATATTATGATTAAACTGTTTGAATTTACAATTGACATTTAATTTGAGCCATCATTTCAATGCTAAGTAGCTATTATGGTTTAATAGTCTCAAAATTGAAAACAGATGTAACGACCTCATTCTACTCTTTCAGCCATATTTTTGCAGTTCTCATGAATACTCTTTTTATTTGTTTTTACTTTTTACTTGTAAAACTTTTAAAACAAGGTGAAAAGCTCTCTTAAGTCTCCTCCAAGATATAAACTTTTTCTTAACAAAAAATCTAGTGAGGAAATCGATGCAATGATAAATGATTTCTTGGCTGGTTCTCTTTTTGTTTTTTCTTTTGTTGGTATGGATTTGTTAGTTGTAGTTTCCTCATAAAAAAATAGGGAGTAAATCATATAATATTACTTCCCATCACAAGCTAGGTTGAAACAGAGATTATTCATATTCAACTAGCTTTTTAATATAAGAATTTATTACAGAATTGTAGAATTCTTTTTTATTAGTTATCATTCAGTGATTGTTTATCATGTCTTTAGTGAAATTCTGCTATGTGCCAACTTGTTGCCATGAGTGAAAATTGAATGTGGCAAAGGCACAAACATCCCTTATGAGCTGCGAGTTCCAGGGTTAGTGCATAGGAAGTGCACACGGAGAGGATGAAAGAGAGAATTCCAAACAATATGGTGAATGATCATTTGACCAAAGTGAGAGTACCATGAGAGTATATCCCATAAACAGAATATGGAAAAATGTCCTGATATAAATAATAACTAAGTTGTGTTATAAAAAATATGAAGAAAGAGATGATAGAGGATTTAGAGGGTACAGTATGAAAGAAAATCTTCCACATTCATAGAATGGAAAATACCTTAATATTGATGTAACATGTGAGCCTGTGAGTTCATGTGTGCGTGTGTGTGTGTGTGTGTGTGTGTGTGTGTGTGTGTGTGTGTATGAGAGAGACAGAAAGTAGCCAGGAACAAAATGTAGTCCAAGGCCATGCCCCCACCTCCCATGCCCTTGACCTATGATCTTCCTTCTTCATCCACACCCCATGTTGTCTATAGTTATCACCCAGTAGTCGATTCAGATTATTATTCCATCAAATGAATTTATTCCCTAAAGAGTTTACAACTCTCAAAATTTAATAATTGCACCTCTGAACATTCCTGCATTGCCTAACAAATGAGCTTGGAGGATGCATTAAGGCTCCAAACCATAAACTGGGTCAAACAGAAACATTAAAGAACAACTGAGAGAAATCATAGGAAATGTAGAAAGTAAAGAACAAGATTCAAAAATATAGCAAATATTCTTAGACAAGCAACATATTCATCTATTTAAAACAACACCACAAAAGAGCAAGATATAAAAAAGAAACTCAAGCAGCAGAAAAACTGTTTCTGGAAACTACCAAAATATAGATAAATTAAAAATTAAAGACAAAATTTGAAAGATAAAATTGTGATAGTTTCCCATAAGCACACCTCCACAACCCAAAGATAAACCATAAAAATGTAAAATAAAATGATGAGACAATTAAGATTCACAGTCCAGATCTGATTTTTAATATCCTCAGAAAGAGAGCAGGGTGGAGCAAACTTAAAAAGGAATAGTACAATACCACTTCCTGTAATCAAAGTTCATGCCTTTGTATATTGGAAAGGGTTCCATAAGGACCTGGAGAAATTCAGGAAAATATAAACCGTTTTTGATTTTTCCAGAAAATTTGAAAAATAATACAGAATGTTATAAGGTAGAGAAAACAAAAATATCCCCCAAAAGATTTTTGAATTAACACACAAAATTTATGTAAACATTCTCAAGTAAAATAATAAAAGTCTTAATTCAGAAGAACAATGATTTCAAAATTTTAGGAAAAACAATTTTAAAGTTTTGTACCACCCACACTGTCACTCATATGTGAGAATAAAATAAAGGACCCAATCTGTGATGGTTGGTGTCAGGAGGTTCCTAAGAATGGAGGTGATAAAAATGGGTCTTGGCCTTGATCATTCACTGAGCAACTGGAGAGGAGGACCACAACACACAGGCCACATGGTCCACAGAGAGTATTAGAGGAAGGGGTATTCCAATCAGTTAACTTTCACTATTGGTGAACTGAGATGGTATATCAGGAAATAAGGAAATCTGCTATCTAGTTCAATATTAGAAAGCATGAAAGGAATAGGCTTCAAGAGCAATGGGAATTTATGGTATTGCCAAACACTATTGACCCCCAAATAGAGGAAAAAAGATCAAGAGTTATGACAATAAATTGAAAGTCAAGAATCAGTCAGCACACCATCTTGACAACATATAAAAAAGTCTCATCTCCTCAGGATTAGGGCAGAGGAGACAGGTTATCAGATTCAGGATTTATCAGTACTATGTCCCAGATCAAAAGGCTAAAGGTGTAAACCAGGCCCAGCCTGCTATGCCAAGGACAGGGTCTTAGGGAAGGCACAGTTCAAAAAATGTCACATTGGAAAAGCATTTACAGTTTTGAAGAAGAATGCCAGACTTACAAATAAAAATGTTCAGATGTTTTGAGAGTTAAGACTAGAATAAGTGAAAATCAATTACAGCTGCAATAACTGGAAATCATGTAAGATCAGGGGCCACACTATTGTGTCCAAGAGAAGAGTATGACATGATACAAAGTAGAACGAATAGTTACAGCTGAATAATATTGCATTGTGCATGTAAACACATTTTCTTTATCCATTCTATTGACAGACACTAAGGTTGAATCTATTTAGGGTTATTATGAATAACCCTTTAATAAGCATGGGAGTGCAGATATCTTCTTGACATACTTATTCTATGTCCTTATATATAAACCTCATAAAGGGTTAGGTGGATCATATGATACCTGTATTTTTAATTTTTTGATGAACCTCCAAATGGTTTTCAACAAAGGCTACTAATTTACATTATCATCAACAGTGTATAAGAATTTTCCTTTCTCCACATACATGCCAAAATTGTTGTTTTGATATTTTGATAATAGCCATCCTAATTGGGATAAGGTGATATCTCTTTGTGGTGTGGCTTGCATTTCTCTGATAAAAAAAGTGATGCTAAGCATTTTTTCTCATACCTTTTGGCTATTTCCATGTCTCCTTTTGAAAAATGTCTAATTTAAATCTATTTCATGGTTTCAATGAGGATATCTGTTGTTACTGCTGTTGGGTTTTGTTTGTTTGCTTGTTTTTGCTATGAAGATACCTCTATTCCTTATATACTGGCCCCTTGTCAGATGTATAGTTTGCAAATATTTTATCCCATTCTTTAGTTTGTTTCTTTCTCTGCTGATTGTTTCCTTTTTAGAAGAATTTTAGTTTGATGTCATCCCATGTTCCTATTTTTACTTTTAGTGCTTGTGCTTTTGAATTTTGCCCAAACAAATGTCACAGAATATTTCCCCTATTGTGAGGGTTTCTTGCCACATCCCACATGGATGAGAAAAGGGTTAACTGCCAGAGGATGATGTTGGTTATAAATCAATTGATTACCCAGAAACTTACCTAATCAATAAACTCACAAAAGCCAATAATCTTTTTAAATGCGAGGGGGTGTGCTGGGTCTGGCCATACCAGTTCTGGCCTCTAACAACATGGAGTAGCCCAACACTCTTTTATTTATAGTCACATGGAGACCCAGGCCAGGAGGGGCTTCTGTAAAACACAGAACCACATACTTCCTAGCAATCTGGGACAGACCTCCATGGTTGCTAGTTCCTGGAAGCCAGGCCTCTGTGTCCCATGGCTCAATCTCGTCTGATTCTGCTAAATAAGAGGGCTCCCCCAAATTCCCCTTTTTAATATTTTTTAAAATGTAAATGATGGGCAGTTATTTTGAGGTTCTGGCTTTTGTTTCTGAGAGTTGCTTCAAGGTCCAAGATTTTGGGTCTGAGGGTATGACAACCTATTATCTTGATACAAACAGAAGTAGTAGAAAACTTCATTTCAATAATATACCATTCAATTTGGGGAGTATTTGATCAACCAGAAATGCAGAGAGTCCATGAGATCAATTTTACTTTTTGAATATCCTTGATGTGGTGTAATTTTATAAGATCCAGGCTCTTATTATTGCTATGTCAAAGGTCCATTTGATGATTCTTAATTATCTCTTAGTCCCATTGGGAAGTATGATATTTAGTTGTAGCAACAGATACGCTTATGTTCATTATGACATTTAAGCTTTTGTTTAAGTTGTAGAGCAATAAGCTTATTACTTATTTGTAATAGTAGTTGTTAAAACATTTAATTTGATCTCATTCTATTAATACTTAACTTTCAGGGGCCATAGCATCTTAACAGAAGAAATCATGCCCCTAGATATAATGAATGTGAGAACAGATAGAAACCTAAAATAATACATTAAAATATATAGGAACCAAATTATCATCAAATAAGAAATAACTGTTAGAACATAAATGTGAATTATTCATCTTTCTAGTGTAATATCAATCTGTTTGTTGGATTCTAATTTGGTCTTTATGACATGGTTACCAGCAGAACAAAGTAATATCCAAACAATAGGGAATAGCCCAAATTATATGGAATTTCAAAAATCTGAATGATTGTGTATCTAATCTTATTTTGTATTTTGAAAATAGTTTTAAATAACTCATTATTTGCCTAGTTTCTTAGATCTTCCATAGTATTAAAGATTTAAACATGATTGTTTGTAAATTCTTTTCACAAAGAAGTAAAAATGAAACATATTTAATGGCAATGTTACCACTTTAGGCTTTTCTGGCTTTGAATCTCCTATAGGAAGATATTTTGATATAACTGTCTTTCATCAATTTTTGAAGATCAATCCAAAAACATATCCACCACTTTTAGAGTTATTATGTAGTATTGGAAAGACATTCGTATATTTTATCCATTTAGGAAAGGTGCCAGATTCTATTGCAGAACAATTAAGGCAGTAAGATAGTGGTGGATATTTTATAGAAATAACTGGCTACTGTTTGAACATACAATCCTAAGTTTCAAGGGACAGTGTAATTGGCTGGCCTCGGTATTCCTTATGCTGTCTTTTTCTTAAAGGTTACATGTAGACAGCCATAGAGTCTATCATGGGACCAGCATGTAGATAAGTTTCCATTGCAGTCAGTATAGTTAAATCCAGTCACATGAATGGGTGTAATGTGAGTATCTATAAAACCTCCCATGATGTGAATATCATCAGTAAATATTAGAAGTGATTCTTCAGTCCACATTGTTGGCTTTATTAAAGTTGGATATACAATGACCTAGCATTGTGCAAGTATTTAAACCATAAGAAGTGACTTGATAAATATTTCTAGTTGGCCAGGAAGATTAATAAAAGTTACCTATTTTTAAAGTCAATGTTGTTAAGTTGAAAAGGGTATTATAATAAAAGAAGGCCCTGTTTCCACCAAATATATGATTTGATTTTGTCTCTAGTAGTGGACTGAGTTACAAAGCTATAAAATGGAGTCAGTACAGACATTGAAAATTAGTCTCATGACCTGTTTGTTCTATAGATAATGGCCTTATTATTCTGAATTAACATAAGCTTTTATATTAAAATCGGTAGTATGGTTGGCAAAGATATTCTCCCACTCTGTAGGCTCTCTCTTCACATTTCTGATAGTTTCCTTTGCTGAGAGAAAGCTTTTTAGTTTGAATCTATCCCAGTTGTTGATTCTTGCTTTTATTTCTTGTGCTATGGGAGTCCTGTTAAGAAAGTCTGATCCTAAGCCAACAAGTTGAAGATTTGGACCTACTTTTTCTTCTATAAGATGCCTCAGATAGAGCGCTAATTTCCAGAATCTATAAAGAACTCAAAAAACTCTACACGAAGAATACAAATAATCCAATCAACAAATGGGCTAAGGAAATGAAAAGACACTTCACAGAAGAAGATGTACAAGTAATCACCAGATATATGAAAAAATGTTCAACATCCCTAGTAATAAGGGAAATGCAAATCAAAACTACCCTAAGATTTCATCTCACCCCAATTAGAATGGCGATTATCAAGAATACAAGCAACAATAGGTGTTGGCGAGGATGTGGAGAAAAAGGTACACTCGTACATTGCTGGTGGGGTTGCAAATTAGTGCAGCCACTATGGAAAGCAGTGTGGAGATTCCTCAGAAAGCTTGGAATGGAAACACCATTTGACCCAGCTATCCCACTCCTTGGTCTATACCCAAAGGACTTAAAATCAGCATACTACAGAGATACAGCCACATCAATGTTCATTGCTGCTCAATTCACCATAGCCAGATTGTGGAACCAACCTAGATGCCCTTCAGTTGATGAATGGATAAGAAACTGTGGCATATTTATACAATGGAATATTACTCCGCAATGAAGAATGATAAAATTATGGCATTTGTAGGCAAATGGTCGAAATTGGAGAATATCATGCTAAGTGAGATAAGCCAATCTCAAAAAACTAAAGGACGAATGATCTCGCTGATAAGCGGATGAGGACATATAATGGGGGGTGGGAGGGGCTAGCATTAGGTTTAGGGTTAGGTTTAGAGTTAGGCTAAGGAGAGCGGTAAGAATGAAGGAAAGAAGGACTGTGTAGAGGGAAAAGAGGGGTGGGAGGGGTGGGGGGAGGGGAAAAATAAAATAAACATCATTACCCTATGTAAACGTAAAAAAAATAAAAAAAATAAAAATAAAAAAAAAAGATTAACCGTGAAAAAAAAAAAAAAAAAATCGGTAGTATCTGTCAGGATAGTGACATAATAAATTATTTTAAAAAGTCTTAGAATTTATGTCATTGATCTAGGAATTATATTTTAAGGGATTTATGTAAAGATAATCTTTATGTATAAAGATATATTTGTATGGATATCTTTAATAATCTAGTTTTTAAAGGAGTAAAACTAATCCAAATGTCCAACATAGGGTTTTGGATAAATGAACTACATGACAAAAAAATCTGGCATTAAAAGTAATGTTATAAAATAATTCTAATTATGTACAGTCTAAAACAATGTTATAAGCTTTAAAATTAACAATATAATTTTGTATGTAGAAAATATGTGTATCTGTGAGCTTATGTATGGAAAGCAGATTAGAAGATTATTGAGTAAATGTTAATAATAGTTGTTTATGGATGGTAGAACATCAAAAATAATTTTATGTGTACTTAATTTTTCCTGTGTCTCTTGATAAAATCTAGGAAAGGTACCTTAATCTTGAAACTATGTTTAGCCTCTTTATCTGAATATTATATTACAAAATTTCCATATATAATTCTTTGGATTAATATAAATTAAGTAGCATAATCTAATATCACATCTGAAACATGAAACAGATAAGCCAAGAGTTTTTATCCCCTCTTGGTGGAAGGAAGGGGTCAAAATACTTTCATATCCCATATTGTTAGCCTTTAAGTAAGTCAGCATCTCCTGAATGTCCTCTAGAAATGAAGCTGTTTACTTCTTAGTGTAGAGAGTAACATAAAAAGTGTATAACTGATATTTATTTAATTTTTAAAAATTAAATAATATGATTAATTTTTAATTAATTTGTTATTATTATATGTTTGTAAGTGATCATTATTAAAAAATTTAGTTTGGAGGGCCATTGTCTTAGTTAAATGTCCCTTCAAATCTTATGGTTTAAAGACTTCTTTAACTAGAAAACAAAGATATAATTAACATAATAAGTCAGTACTAATTACCATGGTTAATTAAAATATAGTCATTGATGTTTTTATATTAATCAAATTTGACTTTTAAAGAGAAATTTGGAATGCAAGGTGGTATTTTAAATTAACAATTACTATTTAACCAAATTATATAAAACATAATGTCTTTGAAATTAACTTTTTTTAAATAATAGAAATTCAAGAGGCATAAGGAATTATTTTATTAGAATGAGAAATTAATATTTTAAGCTTTTCCTTTTTGTTCTGTCCTTTAGTTAGACGGTCCAATTAATAGGGGTTTATGAAAATATCTTATCTATATTTATAGATAGGCTTTATGATAGAAACAGTAGAATTAAAAGAATAAAAAGTCTTAAATAATCTTAGTTGTGTTAATTATACACAGCCAACTTAATTATATATAGCCAATTTAATTACATGTAAATTTTTGAAAATTATTTTGTACAAATTTTGTTTTAATTTACTCAACAATGTCATAGTCTTCTATTTTATCAAGTGAAAAAAAATTTTTTTAGACACTTATATATCACACCTGATAGTTCAAGTGCTAACATCTTATTTCTCAATGAGAACATAGAGAATAAAGGAATTTCAGTCCTTCTTTATATTAACCAAATTTCAAATATGTCTAATTTTTAAATATATTTTACTTAAGAGTATCTGATATTTTCATTTTTAGTAGAGATGTTCCAACTGATGATCTTTTAGCATCACATCCTTGTAAATTAATTATCTTCTGTAATAAAAGCTTAGATAATTAATTTCATTTTCCTCAAGTTAGGTTAATTTATTTTCAACTATAAAGGTTAAGACATGAAACCAATGTCAACTGTAAAGGTTAAGACCTGAAACCAATGCAGATAAAAACATTAATTGTTTCTTTTCTGTTGAAGAAAATCATTAGAAACAAGGGATATAGATCTTAAATATTATAAAATTTAGCAATTTTATTACTTATTTGACCACCTGGAAAAATTTGAATTAATAATTATTAAGAAGAGTTTTTTTTTATTTTTGTTGTTTACCCAATATAAATTAAACTTTATTAATTCATGTGAATTAAAGTTATATGGATTCATTTTTATTTTAATTTTAAAATGTGAGCATACTCATTGAGTTGTAAGTAAATTTTGAAATCATGTAAATATAGTTATTGTGTGAAAATGTTTATAGAACTGTCAAAAAAAAGAAAATTTTTATAATTTATTGAGTGAGGCTCCACAGCAATGAACAAACATGCATTAGACATTGATTTAATTTGTCTAAGAATTTAAGATATATTAAAAAAAACTTAAAAATATTTTGTGTTGTCAGCTTTTATCCTGATTATTAGATTGTTATTCACCTTTAAAATCATCCCTATAGAGCAAAAGATTAATCCATTGAAAAGCACAATAAGAACATCTTTTATTAACCTCAGAAGTTTTTTTTTTCCTTTGTGTCTGAGTGGTCTCCTACAGATCCTGTAGGCTTCTTTCATTTACATTTTAAGGTAAGCCTTCACTGAGATCTGGAAGGAGCTGAGGGAAATTTAGTGGTTTAAGCAGAAATTCCAGGGAGTACAGAAGTAGAAGATTGTAGCAAAGATTTTAAATTTCCTTTTCTTCTGCTGCTGTAGAAGAGTTAGTTTTTAAATATAGGGGAGAGAAGAGAGGGGCTAGAAATGAGCCCACAAAACCATACTTCTGCCCTGTTGTCTCCAAATTCTTTACAGACAGGGCAAGGTGAGTCATTGGAGAAGTGGTCAAATGCAAATTACAGAGGTCCTGTGCTAACTCATCCTCATTTGACTTTGAATGTTCTCCAGTTTTCTGTATAGAGATTTTGCTCTCACCCTTCAGTATCTCTTTGTCCAAGTGCTTAACTACTAAAAACTTTTTTAATATGTTCCTAGAAAACAAAGAGGTCCTGGAGGATAAATATTTCTGACTCTTAGATTTAAAGCTCTTAATATCATTTCTAAGTCCCGTGACTAAATCTCCCAAAGTCCATAAATCAACATCTTGGTCCAAATAAAAGCAAGTTTTTATTACATTCCATACTCTCTCTACGTTTTCATTTGTGCTCCTAGACATGCTTTTTTATATCAAATTTCTATAGCCCATGCTGTGGTGCTTCCAATCCCCATGCTATTTCTCTTCTCATCTTGGTGGCCTGACCCTGAGGGGCTCTACCTAGTCAGGGAACAGCCATGTTCTCTAAGGAGCATGTTTTCCTTTCTGCTGTTTTCCATCCTCCCAATCTGGGAGCAGAAATCTTGCTGTTTCTGGAGAGCTGGAAGCTGTGATGGAAACACACCTATTTAAACTGGGAAACTTGCTAAGTAATTTCTGCTTCTTAAGTTAGGGATTTTCCTGAATTCCAGATTAGGATCTCTTCTTCCCAGGATTCTAAACTTTTGCACCTATCTCAGCAAAGTTAGGTCTCAGTCTCATAATCACAGAGATTCGCACAGACCTGCCTGATGGAGTCTGCAGTATTTAAAGCAACCAGGTCTCTATTTACATTTCAAGAGCTGTAGGAGTTGCATTCTTTCCACTCAGTTTTTACTCTGACTATGTATTGAATATAGCTCGATGAATTTATTTTTACTTCTCTCTCCATAGAGAGCGAATTAATTCCCCAGGCATAATGTCACACAATTAATTTCCTTTCCCTTCTTACTAATAAGCTTATTCACAGGCACATACTTCCCACGGGAAAAGATTCAACACTTTACCTTTATTTTTTCTTCTAAAATTCTCTTGAACAGTCACTGTTCAGGTACCAAATGTGGGGGTTTCTTTCCAGTTCCCATGTAAATGAGAAAAGAGTTAACTGCCAGAGGATGTTGTTGGCTATAAATCAATTACCCAGAGACTTACCTAATCAATAAACACACATGAGCCAATACTCTTTTTAAATGAGAGAGGGTGTGATGGGTCTGACCATACCAGTTCTGGCTCTAACAACATGGAGTAGCCCAACTCTCTTTTATTTATAATCACACAGGTAAAGGGACTCAGGCCAGAACGGGGTTCTTCTGTGGTAAACAAAATGGGGTGGAGTTAGGGGAGCCATTTTCTCAGGGAAACTAGACAGGGAACCACTCCCACACAATGCCATATATTTCTTGGCAATCTGGGACAGACTTCTGATACCGCCGTTTAACGGTGATGAGTTCTGCTCCTTCTAATGTTGAAGATTGAACACTAGATGCACACCAAGGCAAGCATATTAAGCAGGTTTTATTTAAAGGTAATAATACAGACTTCTCCCAGCAGGAAGAAGGGGGCCATGGCTGATGTTCTAAAGTCCCCAGAAGTGAGCACACTCTACATCTTTTATAGGTTAAAGTCTCTTTTGTTCTCCAGTTCTTTCTCCCCTTATCTCTCCTTCCTGCCTACATGACTAGGCCTGGTTTTGCATTAAGTGAGAAACCATGGGCAGGGGGAGGGCCAAGGTGATTCAGGCAGAAAAGGGTCCAGGGGACATTAATTAGCATCTCCTTGCTTGCAGTCCTTGATAAAGGCAGGTAAATTTGGTAATCAATGGGCTCTGGAGATCCTTGACATTCCATTCTTCCAGGAACAATCTCCAACTTCCAGAGGCAGATGGCTTCATGGCTTCATTTCCTTGATTTGACCCGATCCCCTATTTCTACACTAACTACCTGTCCTTAATTCTGGCTTCACTTCCATGACTGCTAGTTCCTGGAAGCCAGGCCTCCATGTCCCATGGCTCAACCTCATCTGATTCTACTAAATAAGATGGCTCCCCACACCCTCTGTTTATATTCCTCTGGAATTTTATCATTTTAGATGTTACATTTAGGTTTTTGATTTGTTTTGACTTGATATTTTGTTTGGTGAGAGAAAACTATCTTCCAGTCTTCTGCAGGTGGACACCCAGTTTTCCCAGCACCATTTGTTGAAGAAATTATGGTTTCTTCCTTTTGTGTTTTTGGTAGTTCTTTCAAAAATCAATAGACTGTAAGTTTGTGGTGTACTTGGATCCTAAATAAAAAAATTCTAGTGGGAAATAATGAACCACTTATGCATTCCTAAATGGTTAACAAAAACACATTCAATCAAGGCCTGAACTTGACATTCCCAGAACTTGACAGGTTTTTTTTAAAACATATTTATTTCATCTTGAGAATTATTATATTTGGGTTCATTTGATAAAGTGGATATATAAACTATGAAATAGGTCAATAACTTTGAAATTAAGGAAAGAATTGCTCAGCACTATCTTGGCTAAAAATTTAAAAAGAAAACAAGAAAAAAATTTAATGTATGAAATGTACTTGTCACATTTCAATAATTAGAGAATTGCCTATTTTTCTATTAGTCTATTAAATATTATTTAGTAAAAGCCTCACATTATTACCTAAAAATAGTCTCAGTCTATATAAGATGTGCAGTATTTGAGAGATGTTTCTGTGTCCATTTGCAAGATAAATTTTAATTAAAATTCATGAGCATTTTGTTGTTACTGTTTGTTGACCCTAAATAGTCTTGATTATTTCTGCTGGTAGACTGAAAGAAGACACATTCATTTCCTCAAAAAAAAAAAAAAAAAACTGATTCAATATTCTGAAAAGTTTTGTCTTGTTAATTGTAAATTGCAAATTTATAGTCTACATTCAACTGTATTTAAGATTTTTTCAAATGACACAAATATGGAATATGAATGTTTATAATATGGAATATAAATGTTTATAATAATCAATTTATCTGCACAACATTCTTTTTTTTTAATTTTGTTTGTTCTAATTAGTTATACATGACAGCAGAATGCATTGCAACTCATTGTACACAAATGGTGCACATCAATTCTCTGGCTGTACATAATGCAGAGTAACACTGTTCAGGCAATCATACATGTACACAGAGTAATAATGTTTGTCTCATTCCACCATCCTTCCCACCCCCACATCCCCTTCCCGCCCCCTCTGCCCAATCCAAAAGTCCTCAATTCTTCCCTAGCTCCCCGCAACATTATGGGTCAGCATCCACATATCAGAGAAAACATTTGGCTTTCAGTTTTTTGGGATTGACTTATTTCACTTAGCATGATATTCTCCAACTCCATCCATTTACCTGCAAATGCTGTAGCTTCATTCTTCTTTAAAGTTGAGTAATATTTCATCACAAATATTTTCTTTATCCATTCATCTGTTGAAGGGCATCTAGGTTAGGCTCATAGTTTAGCTATTTTGAATTGAGCTGCTATAAACACTGATATGACTGCATCATTGTAGTATGATGAGGAGTGGGATATCTAGGTCAAATAGTGGTTCCATTCCAGGTTTTCTGAAGAATCTCCATACTGCTTTCCAGAGTGGTTGCACCAATTTGCAGGCCCACCCTGACTTTCATAACAATCAATTAATGGGATGGATTCAAACTAAAAACTTCTTCTCAGCAAAAGAAATAATCAGTAATGTGAAGAGAGAGCCTACAGAGTGGGAGAAAATCTTTACCACATGCAGCTGAGATACAGCACTAATCTTCAGGATATATAAAGAACTCAAAAAACTTAACACCACAAAAACAAATAACTCAATCATAAATGGGCTAAGGAACTGAGCAGACACTTCACAGAAGAAGATATACAATTGTCCAAAACAAATATACGAAAAAAAGTTCAACATCTCTAGCAATCAGAGAAATGCAAATCAAAACTACTCCAAGATTTCATCTCCCTTCAGTCAGAATGGCAATTATCAAGGATATAAGCAATGATAAGTACTGGGGAGGATGTGGGGGGAAAGGTACACTCAAATATTGCTGGTGGGTCTGCACAATATTCTTCAGTACACACACACAAACACACACAGAGAGTCAGCAAGCATTGAACATCAAATAACTTATGAGTATCAATCTTAGTTTTTCCAAGAGACATTGTAAACAAGACCTTAATGATCTGTAAAACTTGATGGGCAACATTGTTCTTGCAGTCACATATGTAAATGAGGTAACAATGTCTGTTTCACTCTCTATATATGACTGCCTGACTCATGTGATCCTACAATATGTACAATTAGAAAAATGAGAAATTATACTCCATTTATGTATGATTTATTAAAATGCATAAATGCATTCTACTGTCATGTATAACTAATTAGAACAAATAAACAATTTTAAAAGCTAGATGGGCAACAAATTAAACTATCCATTTTACTAGTAAAGAAATTGAATTCTACCTATGCCAAATTAAATGACTTAATCAGAAAGCAGATGACTAGATTTTGTGGCATGATCATTGTCCCATCCACTGTACCATCTGCAACATCTTCAACTATTTCACATGTTATTATTAGATGAAGCATAATACTCCTTACATTTGAAATGCAAAGATTCATATCAGGTATTATTTTTACTTTTGCACACATTCCTTGATGATGTTGAAGATGAGAACATGATAGGGATAGCAGGGTTTATAGTTTGTTCACCAATGAAGGAAAAAGGAAACTGAATGGAAACCAGGGTAAGGTTAAAACTTGATGGTATTTCTCAACCAACAGAGATTATCGTGACTAAGGGAGTACACAAGGACAGAGGTTTATCCATATCTAGATTGGTGGGTGGTCATGACCTCATAAAAGTAATTTTGTGTATCTTATGGGAGCTTTGGTTAATAACCAATCATTAAGCACAGTGATTCTCCACCTTGGTTGCCCATTACAATTACTGATGAACTTGTAAAACAAAATAGATGCATTAGTCCCACTTCCAGAAATTTTTATTCAATAAGTCTGGGGTGGGATTAACATATTGATATCAAAAAAACCACATGTAGTATTTGGGAAATTCTTATATGAAAAAATACTCCTTAATTACCTGAGACTGACATTTTACTGGGCATCCTCTACTTTTACTTGCAGGTCCTGCAGTTAGAGGCCCTGGGTTCAATCCCTAGCAGTGTAAAAAGAACAAAAACAACAAAATAACAACAAAACACAAATAAAATAGATGTTAACCAAATATCTCATTTAGAACTATTCAGAGGCTCACAATCTTCTATAAAACACATCTGAATTCTATTCAGGTCTGTTTCACCTTAGCTATTCACTACCTGATAAACTGAAATTTCAGTCAGACCACATTGATCCCCATTTCTGGAAAACCTTTCAGACTTCAACTTTGTACTTTCTGTTTTCTTACTTGTGTAACTAAGGCCATAGCTTAAGTAGTTGTGTTCATTAGGTGTGTGCATGCTTTTGATTAATACACAAAGAGCCAGGATTATCTTGTTGTTTTTAGGTGGAGCATCATTTAAACCAAAGTTCTTAACTGCTAATAATCTATCTTTTATATCTTGTCTTGAAATTTAGATTCTTTTCCATGAAAAATTCATCCAAATTCATAATCATGCAAATATACAGATTTAGTGTTATCCCTTTAAATATTTGCAAAAGTCTGAAACTATTTTGGTACTGACATCTATTATAATGGATAGATAATTAAATAATTAAATCCTATAAATAATACTACGTTTATTGCTCCTCTAAATTCCCATACCACATACCTATTCTTTCTATGACAAACTCAGAGTTTGTTTTCACTCTTAACTTAGTTTTTTAACCCTACTAAAATATATATATTGAGGATGGAGAATATTTCTTATTTACAGACTAACAAAAATTTTCACAAACGAGGTTATCAATAAAAATTGAGTAAGTAATTGAATATTAATTTTTAAAAAGATATCCTTACCCTTAAACTTGCATTGGCATAATTTAAATTTCTTTGATTCAAAAGTCATTTGAGACTGCCATGATGCCACACTCATTAAAGTAAGCTTTAATAAATATTATTATGCATCTTTCTAGCACACAAAATATGAACATTTATAAGAGATGAATTATCTAATGATTTAGAAATCAGCATAATGCAATGCTTTCTTTTCTTACTCCCCCCTTATTCTCTGAGCAGTCTTAAATATCCAACATGTTTATGAAATAATGAAATAATTTCCAAAGTGGAATCAATTATCATATCTCAAAATGAAAACATGGATTGAAATGGTTTATTTATGAAAGGCACGCTATATTATCAAGATAATCAATGTGAAAAATTTTACTTGGGATAGACACTTTTTTCTAATTTCTTTCTATATGGGATAATACATTTTGCAGTATCCCATAACATAATGGTTCTCAGCTGGTTACAGTTGTATCCCCCAGAGCACATTGGGTTATTTCTGAAGACATTTTTGGATGTTACAATTAGGGGATGTGGTTGCTACTAGTTTCTGATAAATAGAGGACAGTGTTGCTGCTAGTCATGCTACAACTAAAAATTAACTGGCCTCAAAAGTCAATAGTACCAAAGAAAGAAATTAGAGAAAAGTGCCTATCCCAAGTAAGATTTTTTCATGTTGATTATCTTGATAATTTAGCTTTACAGAAAATTTTAAGCTTTCTATGATCAAATTGCAAGCCATAAGGAAGAATTCTTGATTTTCTCCAAACTATATATATTCTAAACCTAAAATCATTATGTACAATGTATTTTCCATTACAGGGACACTGTAAAGCAAAGATACATCTTTTCTAACACATGAAAATCCATAGAAAAAAATCCCAAAGGATAACTTGATGGAAGTCTTACTTATTGACTTAGAAATTCTCTCTATATAAACTAAATAACAAAATTATAAACAATTGTCCAATCTTTGGGGATTTAACATTCTTCTGAAAGTTTCTGAAATGCAACACTTACCTGAAAACTTGCTGAATCATGTGCATTATCTGGAAAAATTCTAATGATAAATTAATTATACATAAATTGCTTGTTTCTCTTCAATAATGTTATTTATGTTTTTAATTAAAAACACATATATGCTTGTTCCTTAAAGGTATATTTTTTAACACTAGCATAAAAATTAAGCTGGCTTTCTTTAAGCTCTATTGATTCTGACAAAAATCTGTTTTAAAAATGTAATAGGAGATTTCAAGATTTCTTTTTATCATGTATGTGGTTTAATAGTTTATTTTAATCCATATTTAGAACCACATTGACTAATCAAAAGTCCATTTCCTTTATAACAATTATATAGTTCTTGAAAATTTAAGTAATATCTAAGATTTTTATATATAAATATTTGATAAAAATGATATTCACATGGATTTTAACATGTATTTGGAAAGCGATGTCATTTGATCATGGCATTCCAGAAAATATCTGAAAAATGTAACTCCATACTGATATTTGCTATAGAACGACCCTATAATTGAAAAGTCATTGAAGTGATAAGTATAATATAAACACAAATTTATTATACAAGGTATGCACTTCTATTTTGATCCAAAAAAATGTAACATATATTCCCATGGAAGGACTTGTTTATTTATTATATAAAACGGCATTGTATAATTAGGGTTGGGTAACTTAAAATACAATCATACTTTTGTTCTAATGGTCTTTTCTGATTTTCTTCTTAAAAGGTAATAATTTTTTCATTAAAATTCAACTTCTAACCTACTATAGAAAGAGAGTTAATATTTAAGGAAGAGAATGTGTTATGTAGCTATCAGGAGAACTGTGTGTGTGTGTGTGTGTGTGTGTATTTGTACATGATATACCAAGTAATTATTGTTAGTTCGAGTAGGAAGATGTAGAGAGCACACTATGTGTTGTGTTTATACTTGTAAAAATAAAATTTACATTAAAATTGCTCATAAATTATGTGCAAAATGAGCTCCATATTTGTCCTAGTTTACAGTCCTAAATCAAACTACTAAAGACTGGTTCGAATGAGTGTGGTTCCTTAAACTAAATTTATCTTAATTTGAACCAAATTAATTTTGGTGAAGCACTTGATTAATCAGTGTCCCCTCTCATCTCTACCCTCCTGCAATTCTTTACATAGGAATGCAGTTTCAATGTGTATATGTAGATAACATTAAAATCAGATTTAATTTTGTTATTTGAGAATAAACTGAAAATTATTTGACAGTCAGGTCTTGATACTCTTTCTGCCAAATGTCTGAAAAATGTGACTTTGTAGAGATACTATTTCTAGCTTATGTTGGTGAGATGGCATGAATGCTAAATATCTTTACAGTGGCTGCTAAGAAGCACTTAAATTAGTGTAAATCCCCTACTAGGCATTGCATTGCAAGGAAAGGACAGCTTAAAGCAACCCGTTTTGTAAAAGAGGAGATAGTAGGGCACAGTAATGGAAAAGGACAGGAAGATAATAAGATGCACTGAAAAGGTCAAATGTGTAATCTACATTAATTTGTTGATATTTTATAATTTAGAGTACTAGTTGGGAAATTATAAAATATTCAGGGATGCATGGTACAACGTTGTTTTGTTTCTTTTTAAAAATTAAAAGGAGAAAGTTAATTAAAAGTTAAAATAATCACTCTCTCTCTCTCTTTCTCTCTCCTCTCTCTCTCTCTCTCTCTCTCTCTCTCTCTCTCTCTCTCTCTCTCTCTCTCTTGCTCTTGCTCTCTCTTTGTCTCTGATCAAAGAATATATTAACTGAACTGTGGGAGAGAATGAAAAAGGTCTTTAGGAAGGTCTAAAACTTCTTCTCCAAGTGCTGTAATTTTATTTTGCTCAAACAATTATTTAATGTTAAAATACAACTTTCTTCATGTTTTTTCTTCTGATTTTCTGGAAAGCACAGCCTAGCAAGTTAATTGATTTTAAGACTGTGAACCTAAGAAACTAATGTTTATTATTAAAAAGGTCAATAGATTTTTGAATCCTCAAGGTAATTTGAGAAACAAAAATTTATTTTATAAACCACAAATAATAATTATTTATAAGAATATGTTTAAATCTTGATATCTATAGTAGACAAAATTTACTTTTCTGCAAATTATTAGTTCATTCCATATTTAGACATAGTTGCTGATTTTATTCTTGTTGTATAGTGTTATGTATTAATGTACAATTATGCTATCATTATGTTTTATAATAATGTAAAATTATACAATTTTGACAAAGACCTTTAAAGAAAGGCTTTCTAAATGAAAATCTGTTGCTCCCTGTTGGGCAACAAGGTCCGATGTACCTCCTCAGGGCCCGCCTGAGGAGAATACGGGAGGAGCAGGATGATGAGTTTCGTTGACAAAGGAAACACCGGAGAGCTGGGAGGTCTGTCAGCGCACGTGGCACAGCAGGAATCTCAACTTTATTGTATGGGTCGGGCGTATATAAGGCTTTAGGGAGTGGAGATAAGCAGGCCAATCAGGGAGTTACACATAACTGGTTGCTGGGTAAGAACACATTTTTCAGTTTCTAGGGGAGAGCAGCAGTACAAGGAAGTCCGGGTAAACTGTTGGCGGGTCAGGCAGTGCCACGTATGAGGAAGAGGTTGCCATGAGGATGCAGCCGCCATTATAGGGTGCGTCCCCTATAAAACATATCAAACTACCATTTAAGTAGCTTGCACAAATTCCAAAAATGACAATAGAACATATAATACACAAAATTTCTTCATCCTATTTCATGGTGGAAGTCATGTTGATGAGCATGTCTGTACTTTCATTACAGAAGTAGAGCACAACATAGATCCAATCAGTGTTTTTCAGATTGAAATTCTGCTTCATTAATTCTTTCTACAGCCATAATCATGATACTAAAAATTCCATCCACAATATTCTTTGTTTTAACTATTGTATTTTTCATATGCCCATAATCAACATTTTTTTTGTTTTGTTTGTTTTTTGTTACTAGGGATTGAACCAGGGGTGCTTAACCAATGGGCCATATCCCCAGCCCTTTTTTGTATTTTATTTAGAAATAGAGTCTTTCTGAGTTGCAAAGTGCATCGCTAACTTGCTGAGGCTGCCTTTGAACTGGTGATCCTCCTGCCTCAGCCTCCTGAGTCACAGGGATTATAGGCATGAGACACTGTGGCCCGTTATAATCCACTTTTAAATGAGATTTTAGTTCTGCCTCTCATTGCTATTATATATCTTCCTTTATATATTTTAGGCCAAATAAAATGCTTACTTTTAATTTTTCTATTTTAAAAGTTGGTTTCATTTAGTACGTGTCACTTTTCTTTAACAGTGGTCACATCCCCCAGGTATCTATTTATTTACTTCATATTTCCTTCACCTTGAGATATCACCCTTGAATTTGAGAATAGATGAGGGTGTGGCTATTGCTTGTCTTTGTGTGGGTTATGTACTGCATAATTCTTGAAAATAAATTTATATAAATGATCATACATTTTGGGTCTTGGAGAGAGGTAATGCCCAGGGTGAAATCACTAGTAAAACATAACCAGTTGTAGTCATCTTCTTTTAAAATTTATTTTCCCAATAGCACTTTGATTTTTTTTAAATTATAGACCTTATTTTGAGCAATTTTCATTTGTAGAAAAATTTAGTGGTAAATACAAAGAGTTCTCTTATGAACTCATTTTATCCATCCCCACTGTGCCTTTAATTAATATCTTTCATTGGGTACCTTTGAAAAAGGTATCAACACATTTGGGAAAGACAATTTTGATACAAAATTAGTGACTTAAATCCCTGGTCTACATTAGTGTTCAGTCTGTGTTGCATATCCTTCATTTACATAATGACATATCTCCACCATTTTGGTATTATACAGAATAAACTACCCTAAAAATACTATACTCCTTCAATTTTTCTCTAACCTCAAGACCAACCTATGCAAGCTAATGATCTTTTCACTGTTTTGTAGTTTTTCCTTCTCCAGAACATCATATAGTTGGAATCATATGGTATGTAGCCTTTTCAGATTGGTTTCTTTCACTTAACAACATTCCCTTCACTTACCTTCTGGTGTTTTTGTTGCTGGGCAATCCATTTTCTTCCATCTCTCCCTTTCCATTGAATGAATGCACCACACTGCAATTATCCATTCACCTACTAAAGAGATCTTGGTTCCTTCCTTCCAATTTGGGCAATTGTATGAATGAATGAGTCTGTTATTTGCATGCATGTTTGTGTGAACCTAAATTTTAGATATATCTGAGTAAATTCCAAGGAGTGTAATTGCTGTATCATGTGGTAAAAATGGGCTTAGTTTTGCAAAAACTCAAATCATCTCCCAATTAAGCCTATTTAGCATGTCTACCAGTCATGAATGAGAATTCCTATTACTCTATATTCTTGCCAGCTTTTAACTGTTGTGTATTGTGTTTTACTGATTCTAATGAGTGCATATCATTCAGAGTTGCAATTTGCAATTCCTTACTGACAGATGATGAGGATCTTCACATATACTTTTTTTGCCATCTGTGTATCTTCTTCAATGAGATATTTCTGTGGAAACCTATACCCTCTTTGTATTTTGTCTGGATTTTCTATTTTTAGGTTAAAGAGTGTTTTGTACTTATTGAATGCCACTTGTGAATAAGATAATGCATTTAGAAATATTTTTATCATTGACTTATCTTTCATTCTTTTGACCAAGCCACATTTTTTTTGGTGAGGGACTCATGTTCAAATTCTTGCAGAGAAACAACCAAGAGTAGGAAGCTATGTTAGTTGTTATTCATCATATCTGGGTAGATTTGAGTGGTAAAAGTGATAAGAATGCCCAGAGGAGGATGGTCTTTCCCTTTTGTGTATATAAGACTTCTAGTTATTTTGGTCTGCTTCCCTTTAATCCCAACAAAACTTGGGGCCCAAGATTTTACAAAATTCTTTGGACATGAAACAAGAAATATTGTACCTTATTTGAGATTCAACTCAAATGTTACTCCTTTCCTTCCTCCACTGTTCCCAAGCATTAGTATTCTCAACCTCAAGACAAAAAATAAGACCACTGTTAGAATATCTAAACAATTACTAATTATGGTAAAATAAATTGTTCACTAGCCACAGAGGCATTAGCAATCATCCATGTTTTGCATCTGAGAGGTACGTAAAAACATTCTGGATTCTCAGCAGCAATAAACTCTGGAGTTATTCATTACTATGGGATTATTTTAACAATCCTTTTCTAAAAGCAACAGATTAAGTCAACTAGTTAATTTAAGAAGAAACCACATCATCCGTTATTTAATTAGGTTGGAATGTCTTTGAAACTTAAAATGTTATCCTTAAATATTCATATGCATAATTAATTATCTTTATGACAGTTTGATATTATACACTGGCATTGAATAAATACAAGATTCATTTTGTAATTAATTCTTTCAAGATCTTTAGACTATTTTCAACTCATGGTCATTTCCTCAGATTAAGACAGTCGGTGCTTATTGCTATCAGGCTGATGGAGAAAGGATGAAGTGAATTGGATCACTAAGGTTGTTTCTTTCCCCAGAATATATACAGTCAGAGGAAGAATATTCTTGGTTTAGAAAAGAAGAAGTAATTGCAAGTATTTATTACTTGCAACCTTTGCAGCAAAACTTTTATTTAGAAGTAACAACTTTGATGTGATCTCATTCATTAGGAAGCTAATCAATATATTAGCAAAAAAGCAAGCACAAAAATAACAACAACAAAAAATAACACACACACACACACACACACACACACACACACATACATATTTAAGGAAAGCCCAGAACCTGTTTATTACTTCTTGATCTGCAGTGTGATATTTAAAGCACTATAAGCATAGCAAAATTAGAAGTGCAGTCTTAAATACCTTATGATTCTTTGTCCTTTTAGATGCCATTTATTTCTTTTGGTTATTTAACTCTACTGGATTTATCATTCCAACAACATGTTAACCACTAAATTAGGGCCATTGGTTGTTGTCAAGTGCTTTAAGAGTCTAAGGTAGAAAGAATAACAACTGAAATCATGTTATTATCTGGAAACCAGAGTTCCACTTAATACGGCAGTCTGCCTTGCCTATTTTATATCACAATCTGATATATAATTAGATAACATCTGAAATCTAGCAGGTATCCTAATGATAGGAATGTTTCTGTCTGACTTCTTAGTCTAGCTAATGAAGCAGAGAAAGAAATTTTCAGCAAGCGTCAACCATTTTAACTTGTAATACCAATTTGACAGTCTGGCAAATTGTATTCATTTGCTAAGCACCAAAAGCAAATATTATTACTAATATATTTATATTTTTATTTGGAAAACATGTAAAAGGCAAATATGTGGTGATACCTAAGAACAAATAGTTCCACTTTAAATGTACCACATAGACAACCTTAATATTTCTGATAATTTCATATAATTACAGTCAGCAATGATCAGCAAATAAACAAAAAGAATAGAATTTCTCCAATAAAGAAAGAATATCCTTTCAGATATCTAGAAAATATATTTAAATATAATATAAAGGGCTATATTTTCTCATGTATATTTTAAAATGGTTCCTTGTATAACCTGCATCTCCCTGAAAACAATCTTTCTGTAGTGTTACAGATTGGCATAAACTTCTGGTTCCACCAGTATATCTTTTATGATGTAAATAGGATACCCTATAGCTATTTCCAGAGTAATTTAAAACTCATCCTATGAAACTTCATAAACCACAGAAATAGGAAAAGCATATCTGGCCAGAAAAACAGGTTTGCTAGATTTGCTCAAGCAGTGAATTTTTAAAAGCTTTGCTTAAAACAACAGAGTATGTCAATTGGCAATACCAGTCCACATATGAGGTTTCAAACACCCTCTTTCTAAGCCCAGGCAGCTGGGTGATTTGTACAATATTTGATTTTTAGTTTGTCTGCAACCCATTTTGACAGTAGTTTTTGTATTTTTATAGACAACACCAATCTTGTAGTAAGCTCTGTTTTGCTAATTTTGCAAGTTGATAATAGTAAAGGGTGTGGAGAGCTTATATATGATATAGATGTGTTGTTTTAAAAAATATATTACTGATAGAGAATTCATACAGGAAAGAAAACACAAAATAGCAATTGTATTTCATAATTTTGATTTTTTAAGTTGAAATATACTATTTACTACTTTTTTTGCTTACGTGTGATGTTTTGAATTTTCAACAAGAATGCATGAAGAAATATCCATATAAAATGTCTATTTATAATAGATAATAAACATTCTGGTCCTGAATTCTTTTTTTTTTTTTTTTTTTTTTTTTTTGCTGTGCTGGGGATCAAACCCAGGGCCTTATGCTTGCAAGGCAAGCACTCTACCAACTGAGCTATCTCCCCAGCCCCTGGTCCTAAATTCTAAATTCTAAGAACATGATTACTCCTAAGATTTTATGGCCTAGAAAAAAATAAAAGCATATGTGGGAGAAAGGCGAGGATTAACATTTTCTTTTGTCCTGGAATACCCCTCTTAGATCATCTTACTCTTCCCAAACAAGAATTTGCTATAAAAAATGAGGTGCAGAGAAGTTGGTAACTGGGTGGGTGACTCAGCTCATCAGTTGAAGACCTTGAGTTTAAACCAAGGTCTAGCTTATATACTGTTGCCTTATCATAAGTTCAGGGAGTACAAATATGAACAACAAATCCTATTGTTAGGTATAACTATAATGCATCAATAAAAAACTTGCCAAAAAAAGAAAACCCCATTAAAAATAAGTTTGTAGAAATAAAAAAATGTAAAAAAAGAATCATGTGAGCAGTTTTCATGGAAGGAAAATGAAAAAATTACATGACTGGACTTGGCCTTGTGGGAAGCACAAGCATATGGGGTCTAAAAGTTTCCTGGCCCATTCTAGGCACTACAGCAGAACATCACAAACTGGGTGACTTGGAAACAATGGAAATTGACTTCTCACAACTCTGAAGCTTGGGAAGTCCAAGACCAAGCTATAAGTGTCTGATGAGGGTCTGCTTCTTGGTTCACAGATGTCTTCTCACCATGTCCTCACATAGTGGAAGGGAAGAAGGAGTTCACTATTTTTTGAGTGCCAATCCTATTCACAAGCACTCGGCCCAATGACCAAAACACTTCATAAAGACCCCACATCCTCATACCATTGTTTTAGGAGTCAGAATTTCAACATAAGAGTTTGGGGGGTGGTGAAGCATTCAGTGAGTCCATAGCAAGGAAACTGTCTTAGAAGTAAATCTCTTGCCAGTGTCTCCAACTGATAGCTGGAGGTGGCAACGCAGACCACACTTGTTTGTGTGTTCGTTAATTTGGTGTTGACAACATTTGAATGTCTTTAGAGTATTATAAGATTTTCAGCACTTACCCCAGGGGAGTGCCATTGTCCATATTAGGACATCTTTAGGCATTTGAGCTTGTACTTCCTGGATCTCAGGCTACTTACTTATCTGATGGCTATGAGAAATACCTTCCCCAAATGACAAAAGTCAACAAATACTAAATACATGTAAATGTAAAATTTTTTGCATAACACTAATTTATTGACAGATGGAAGGAATAAAGGTAACAGGGTTTCCTGTCAGACAAAACCCAGGAATCTGATAGGACATGATTATTTCAGCAAAACAGATAATTACAAGCATAGATGGGACAACAATTTAGTCTGAGTACATTTTATGATAGAACATCTCAAATCGAAGTGATAACTTTGGAGTTGTCCTATCTGATAGGACAGGTTAGGGGATTTGAGGGGCAGGCCTATGTTATCAAGAGATTCAATGTTAGGAACTTATACATGATGGTCTGAAGTTCAAAGAAAGAAAAGGAAGTCCTTATAGTAGTTACTGCAGCCCCTAAAGAACTGGATAGAGCTCCAATTTTATTGGGCAACAGGGGTAGGGAGGTAAATGATCAATTAATACTTAAGTTAGCTCCTCAATGCTAAGCAGATACTAAAATAATATTTGATTCCTTTATGCTTTTCTTATGTATGTCAAGGTATAATTACAGATTGAGTAGAGATAAATCTAGAAGTTAAAGTGAAATAGCCCCCAACATAAGTCTTGACTCATGGGCTATTAATCACTTCCTCTGACTTTTCCTTCCCTTTTTCAAAAAAAATAGATCTCTACAATGAAAACTGACCAGAGAACCATGTGCACAAATAGGTATTAATAAGAAAAACCAAAAGGAGAAAACTTGACAAATAATCTTCAGTTTCTCAAATCTCTCTCTCATAATCAACCCTGGAGAAATTTAAGAAGCATAAGCAGTATTCTATGGGTAGAATTCTAGATGTTTTGTTTATTTTGTTTTCTTGTCTTCAGCATTTTTATAAGACAAAGTGTGTAAATACATGTAATAATATGTGATAATTTGGGAGAGATTTGATGGGAATGAGATGAACTCATAAACTGGACATAATAGAAAAGGTTAAGCATTTACATCCTTATTCAAATCAAATTACTCAATTTTCAAAAACCTAGTTTTTTCTTTTAAGAATTAAGTGTTTACAGTGCTAGAAAACAAGAAAGAAGGGTATTGGTGGTCAAGATGTTTTGACAGATTTCTGGAAGATAAATTTATAATTGTCAAAGAAGCAAGAATGAAATAAAGCATAGCAGAACAAAACAAAAACACAGAGGTGAAAACTAGTGCAGAAGAAAAGCAATTGAAATTCCAGTAATAATCACACTGCAGTACACACATGAGGGAGCAAGAGGAGGGCCCAGGCCTGGGGGAATCTGGGCAATTAAAAGACAGCAGTGTGAAACTTCAGACCAGTGTGGCCCACCTTGCTCTTTGACAGTGAGTGTCAGACAGCAGGGGATCTGGACTGAGGCAAAACCCAGTACTGCTCTGAACAAATGGAGTGATCAGCATGGGAAGCCTGTTCTTATGGATGATGGGGCCTGAAAGTTAAGTAATGTTCAGAAAACTCTGTGGCTCTAAAGTAGATATGGAAAGAACATGAAAGAAAAGACCAGGAAAGACAGTGCCTCAGTCTTGCAGGACAGTCCTCAAATTTTTTAAAACTGATAAAGGCTATGTTACCCTGCCTCTTCCTGTGTCCTCACAATCTGTTCAGTTCTGCCACATTCATACAGAAGGAATCTGAGGACAAACATCTTCCCTGTCAGGTCCCTGAGAGGAAGAACATGCCAACTGAGCAGACTGACACAGCTGCTAATACTGGCCAACGGATCTCTACAATGAAAACTGACCAGAGAACCATGTGCACGAACTTTTTGAAGAACAGTCAATATAGAAGAGAAAAACTCTGATAGACAGCTGATGTAGGGGAGGATATATAAAAATCCATATCAAAATCAATTCCATGAAATAAAATAAATATTTTATAATAAAAACAGGTTAAGTTGTAACCTAACCTGTAAGTAGAGGGAAGCCTGTGCAGTATAATTAAATAAAAACATATATAATTATCAATATTTGTATACGTACAAAATTTTGTGATACACAAAATTTGTATACATTTAATTGTTGGTCCAAGAAACAATAGGAAATGCTAACAAGAAGAAAAGCACAATTCATGTAAAAAACTCTTAAATGAAACAGGATGTTTTTATTTTGTACTAACATTTTGAGAAGCAATAAAGTAATATCTATTTAAATAAAAAATTTTAAATATAATAGAATTTTTTTCAAAATATAAAATTTGAATTAGTGAAAAGAAAAGACACAGAGAATTTGCAAAATGCAAGGAGATAACTTCTTATGAGAAAGTAACATCTCCCAGCCCCATGAAACAAAGGACCCTTATAATTAATGGAGTAAAATTTTTCAGGGGTGAAATGGAAGAGCCAACCTGGCTCTTGGTCTTACAGGGTTAAACAACAAGTTAGAAAATGAGGAGTTAAACCATGGAGCCCTCTTCAAGGCCATAAAAATTGAGAAAGTACTCCAGAGGATGGGAGTTTGAGAAGTCAACTCGGCCTTCTGAGACTATGTGGTCAGCAGAAATACCAAAAAATCAGAGCCAGACAAGACAGGATCACTAAAATCAACCCACTAAAACAGGCCCATAGTCTTCTCTGTTCTGAAAACAATATTAGGGACTGTCTGGAAGACAGGGAGCAACTGCATATGGCTAGGGGCAAACACATTAGTAGAGTATTCACTCACTAAAGTCAACAGTTAGCTTACTTAGTTAGTTACTTAGTTAGGTTCAGAGGAGAAAGGATTGGGTTGTAAGAGCCTTAAACCAATCAGTGAATTAATCCCTGATGGGATTAACTGAAGTGGTAGGGTGTGACTGGAGGAGATTGGAATTGGGCCTGGCTTTGGGGTATATATTTCGTATCTGGAGAGTGGAGACTCACTCTCTCTGCTTTCTGATCACCGTGTGAGCTGCGTCCCTCTGCAACACTCTTCTGCCATGATGTTCTGCCTAACCTTGAGTCCTGAGGAATAGCGAAGGCCTTCTATGGACTATGACCTCTGAAACTGTGAGCCCTCAAATAAACCTTCCCTCCTCTATAATTGTGCTGGTCAGATGATTTAGTCACAGCAGCAAAAAAGCTGACTAAAACAGAAAGTAAGTTAAAGAGTAAAAAGAACAATAAAACAGCCCCAAAGTAAGTAGAGGGAAGCCTGTGCAGTATAAAAATCAGCATCTATATGATAAAATGAAGTAGTAGCAACAAATAAAATAACAAAAAAAAGTATGTATTTCACCCAGGACAAGATGACATAGCTCTTTAAAAAGTATCATACAACATCAAACATTTAGCAATTTAGATAGAGGGGAATCATAAACAAATATTAGGAATGAAAATGCGAACCTAACTAAAAATATAGAAGAAATTTTAAAAAAATTCTATTGATGTAGGACAGAAGAGGCTGGACACCCAAGGAATTTTCAAGAAGCAGGTTTATTTGTTGTAGCCCACCAATCCAGAGTATGGTTCTTGCCTGAAATTCTCTGGACCTCAAGCCTAGTAATTCTTTGGACTTTATACCCAGTTGGGGCGGGGGGAACTTGGAGGTTTACATTTTTGCAGAAGTCTACATAAAAGGTTTTTTTTTTCCTTTAAATTCTCAGAAAGTGCTTTTCATCCCATTCTTAGAACAGTCAGGGATTTTACAGGTTATACCACAAAAGCAGAGTAATATCCCTCAAGTCCACGGTTAGATTTAGTTTTTGCAAGATAGAGCTCAGCAACAGGAAATAGGAAGTCTAACCACATTGAGCCCTTTTGCAGAGGTCTTTGCTGATGTTTTGTTAACAAGAACAATTGTGGTGAGGGTCCCTGGAGAAACTTAATTAAGATGCATTGGTGGGGAAGGTTGCCACTGCACTACAGATAAATACATATCAAAATTTGACCGATGTTATATACATATTATAGGAAAAATATGAAGAACTTGTTAAATGAAATCATGGAACGAGAGATATCCTTGAGTGAAAGGAATACACAGTTACAGAACAGGAGAAGGGGTGTTTGACAGTGTTAAATATCAGAGAAAATTCAAATAAGCAAGGGCACAGTTACAACAATTGGATTTGGCACTTTGGTGTAATTTGAATTGCAATATATTATACTCCTCCTGTGTAGAGAAGTGCAGTTGTCAATAATTAGAGGTTTCTAAAATATCCAAACTCAAGTCTAAGTAAACTAATGTTGTATCTTAGAAAGAACTACCTGAAGGTAGTCTTAGTGTTATTGACATTTCTGAGCTCTAATGCCACTGACAAAGTTGTTAAATGCTTATACAAACAAAAAGTTCTGTTTATAAATGCAAAAGCTCATTTGAATATTCCATTAGGAATACTACCAGTAATAATTAATTTAGATATATTATGTTTTAAATAATATTTTACTCTGTTTGTGGTGCTGCATCCTGTAAATATTGCCACACTCACCTATTCTAAAGACTCATCCAAGTTTGAAGATGAAGTTTAAAAGAGATTTACTGAAATAATGGACCTTTGAAAAACTGAACACTGTTATGGGTCAATACACTTACAATTTCTATTCAACTGCACTGGTGAATTAATCTATTTTTCCATGGGATGAGTCTTTTGGGATTTTTTTTCCCCCTGTAGAGGCTACAATGTTATATAAAAAAAAGTAGTAAAAATCCAAAAAGTATGAGACTAGTTTATCTGTTTTCAGACTTCAGCTGCCTGAAACAAAAATATAAATCTATCTATGTGGTTTTCAACCTGTGTTCTTTTTATCAGTGAAAGAATATATAGATTTTTATAATCTCCATTAAATAATAGTTTTAATTTCTTCATGGATGCTATAAAGACTATTCCTGTGTATGCACATCCCTTTTACACATAAAATGGGTTTGTATAATTATTTTAAGAGGTACATGAAAGAATATATATACATAGGTCCCAGTTCATAATAGTCTCTCAAACTCTAATTTTATGCTTTACTCATCCTTGCTGTTGAGAAATTTATATAATCTTTTAAGCATACCATAAAGATTAAATTACAGGTAGTTTCTATTGTTAACTAAAGTCATTGTCATATTTATGTGAAGGAACATAAAGACAAAAGTAAAGAAAATTATTTCCTCCTCGAGTGTATATGTAGAGAGAGCCTTAAATTTTCCAAGTTTCTATAGTTGCAATAAAGTTAATTCAGTTCTCCTTTGATATTCTTAGTTCCTTAAATTCACTTTCCTCTCTTGCTCTCTTTCCGTGGCTTGACATGTTTTATTCCCATCTTTAGCTGAATACTTACATGCATCCTTCTTATCTCACCTTCCTATCTCCTTTAGGAAGTTTTTCCTGTTCTATAAGATAGGACTGGGTATATTTTCTAGGTGATCCAATTGCATATTTCTATTTTTCATCATATCACTTAAAAACTATGTTTAAATCATCTGGTTAACCAGGTACTGGGTGTGTTTACTTTCACTCAATTGCTTACTGCATAAATAGGCAAATTTTGTAGGCTAAATCCAGCAAAACACCTGTTTTTGTACTGGCCCATCAGTTATGATGGGTTGTTATATAACTTTAAAAACAAATTAAAATCTCAATTTCATGCTGTGAAAATTATACAAAATTTCAATTTTGATGGCTTATAAATTAAAAGTTTTCTTGAACTCAACTGTACCATATTCATTTCTATCCTCTCTATGACTACTTGTGAGTTAACATAAGCAGAGTGAGCAGTTGCAACAGATATAATATAGCCTGCAGAACCAAAATCGTTTGTTTATCTGATCCATTATAGAAAGTCTTTGAGAACACCTTACCTAATATCAACCAATAATGATGTCTACAAATAGAAAATATCTAAGCCCTCAACTACCATTTTTGTTCAGTACCCTCAGGGTATAGAGGAATGTCATTTTTAGGCTCACTATTGTTGTAGTTCAAATTCATTGCTGCTGCATCTGATGCTAGATTCTTCAGAAACTGATGGTCCTCTAAATGAATACTGCTATGGTCAATATCATGATGACTACTGATGATGGAATGGGGACAATATCATATATTTTCTGTAGTCCTGACTAGCTGTCAAGAAGATCCTGACAAGTCTTTTAGTCTCCATGAACCCTGGTGCCTCTCATGCTACCAAAAGGTGAAAATCTTTTGGTTCATCCTTCTGAAGGTCTGTCTCTCAATACAAGTACTGCAATAAATCATATATCCTGTTTCCAGAGTCACTGCTGTGGCTCCAGTGATTTTTCTAAACTGTAACATTCCCTCAAGCTGTAAAAGAGGATATGTTCTTTATTTAATTTTCAGGGTTGGAGGTGCAGCTCAGTGGTAAATCATGTGTTTGGCACTTCTAACATTATGTTGGGTCTAGGTTAAGTGTAAACAACATGTTTGTATGCTATTTTCCTCATTTTTTGTGATTTTTCTACTAAGCAAGCTTTCTACTGTAAGGTACCATCATCAATTTCTGACACAATGCCTTGTTCTCTCATACAAAATTTTTTAATTGTGAATCTCAGAGGTAAAATTAAAGTCCCATTATTTTCCTTGCAGGGGGCTTCATTACCCCATACTCTCCTGGACACTACATGTGTGTGTGTGTGATGGCCATTGTGCCCACCACTCAAAATCACAATGTCCAAGCACCATTGCTTGGACAACCAGCAATACTGTTTAAGCACCAGACCCTTGCCAAGTTAAAAATTGAGATTTTTTTCCACTTCAAGAAAACAAAAAATAAATGGCAACCACAAGAAGCCACTCTTGTTTGTACTTCCCATAAGTTCTCCAAGGATACCAATGTGTCTGTTTCACAATGATTCTAACTTCTAGCAGATGTGCTAGCCCAGAAGAGGTTCTAGACTAAGTATTTGCTCTCTGAGTGAATGAATGATTAAAAAATCAAATAAAAACCTAGATCATTCTACTTAAAGAAAAATTGATTCCATGATGCCACTTTACTTTATTCTTAAATACAGTGAAACTTGGAGCATAGTTTGGCTGTTAAAGCAAGGATAATAATCATTTGGTATTTACTAAACAACAGATACCAGCACAATGACATTCTGTGCATTGTGGGAGCAGTGAGAACAGTCAAAAAAAATTGAGTGACAATATATTATTCTTTATATTTAAGATCTTAGCAAAAACACATGAAGGTAGTGCATGTTTGTTAAATGACTTATTTATTTGCATCTATGTCCCCCTTTCTATGAAGTTCCATAAAAGTAATACATAAGACTTCATGCACTAATTTGTATTTATAAAGCCATTGACAATATTTTACCATTTTAATTATCATTTTGGTGAAGAATTTTTTTTACCGTTTAACAGAAGCAATCTCAATCTATTTTAAATATAATCCCATATAGAGCTGCATAACAAAATTGTGTTTTGAATTATAATCAGAACCACCTTACTCCATAGTTATTCCACATTGATGCAATAATGCAATACATGGTGGCCGCATAGAACAAAATTTCTTGGATTTACAATATACTAGAGTAGGGATAGGAGAGCTGATAGGAGAGAAGAGAAGTTATGAACCGTTGGTATTTAAAGACAGAATGGTTTGTTGCTCTCTGTCACCCTCTATTGATTCAGAGAAAGAAATACAGAACTGTTGCTCAAATAACTTGAGGAAACTGTGCTCTAAAGGAGAGATGGTACCAGATGAGGATTTCTCTGTGCTGGAAGAAAAACAGAGGGGAAAACATTACCTGGAGATTAATAACTTGTGGTAACTAATTCGTTGCCAGTTGTCCCCATGCAATGTGGTAAATTTTATGTTTTCTACTTCTCAGTTTTCAATTCTAGCAATTCATCTAGCCACAATACCCTTTGAAGTTGATCTAAAAGAAGATTCATTTATTGAAGTGTGAAGGATTGGGGACACAGTTCAGAGGCAGATATCTTGTCCAGCATGCCTGAAGTCCTGGGTTCAGTCCCTAGTGGACAGGTCACTTAAGGTCTGGTCTTTCATTTCTGTTTTTTCTTCTGTACATGTAAGCCAGGTGTATCCTTGCAAATTTCATATAATTCCTATTAGGAATAAAGATGACATTTGGAAGCTGGGAAAAAAAAAGAAAAATTAGAACATGCTCTTCTCTTTCTTTTTTCTTTATCACTCTATTAAGTAGACTTTTTTTAGACTATTTTTTTCATATTTTTTCCCATGAAATATATTCTAAGGACTATTTAGACAAGTAGGGTTATGCTGTAGAGTGACATTGCCTTTGTAATACCTAAGAATCTTTCAGTTCCCAAGAATCAATTTTCATTCCTGGGAAGTGAAACAGCCTGCCATTCAGAATGCATACTTTCAAATAATGCCAATTAAGCAATATCCCACAAAACTCCCAATTCATCTTATAGAGGCAAAACCTTTGCAAACTTAAAAATTATTCTACTCAGTCATAATGAAGCATTTCTTCATATATTTCACATATTACATTGTTTAATAACTCTCCAATTATATAGTTTTCACATTGAGTTTTATGAGAAAGAAATGTAAGTTCTCTTTTTCCTCTTGAAAAATTTTGTCATAACATCCAAGTAGCCACCTGGCAGTGGCTTGGGGTATAGTAAACACACCACTGGGTGACTCAGGAAAGTCACTGGATAAACTCAGTTTAGTGTGTAGAAATTGACAGTACTCTTTTCTTGCCACCATCATCAATGTAAAATGTGTAGGCTTCCTTACCATTGCCCTATACAAATCTCTCACTAGTCCTGATGCCTTCTGTGTTGTTTTAATCAGACTTTAAAATATGAATAATGACTGGGAGAAAATGTGATTATGAACAACAAGCCTTTGGGTGACAAGGGAAGATCTAGCAATAAGACTCCAACCACTGAAGTAGCTCAAGACAAGCTGATTTTCTTCAAACTCCAAATCACCTTACCAAGAAAGTTGTACTTCTGAGGCTTTATTACTAAATGCCTTATATTATAGTTACAAATTCATTTAAAGATATTCTTATCAATTTATCACAGCTACCCTAAGGTTATAATAAAACTTTCTCATATGACCAAGGACACATTTAAGGGAAATAGTTCACATCAGTGACACCTATAGAAAGATTTCCTTTCCAACAATTTTCTACAAAGACCAAAAAGGTAATTGACCTTTCAAAAAAAACAAAGCATACCATCAGACTAATTTTCAACCATCATAACTAACTTATGAAGTAGAATTCAGCTTCCTCACCCTTCCCCACCCTGCTCATCTTATGTGAGTATACCTTTTGCTAAATATATACATGAAAGTGTTATTAAAAATTATTATCATTATCATTTTTGTTTCCTATTTCAAAAGTATGAAATTTTGTATTTTATTTTTTAACAAAATTTTGCAGAATTTGTGAATAGGCAGCAACATATTTTTAAATAGTATTTTTACTTTCTGATAATTTCTAATATATCCATACTGAAAATACATGAATCAAGCATAATAGTTTAATTTATTATCACTCTGATATTTTTCCTCCTCCTATGCTAGTTTAAACTTTATTTCATTTTAATAATGGAGATATTAAAAATCCTTTAGCTAACACTCACCTGCTTGTGAATACAATTTTACCTTATTTAATTTTGAAGTAAAAGCTACTTGTTGCTCATATGACGTGAAGTTTCCCTTTGATTATTACCTCAATGATGTCTTCACATACATAACTTCAGACTATATTCTTTCACTTATATTCAAAACTTTGAATGATCTGTAGATACATAAAGTTTTTAATTTCTTGTTATCATTCCTTTCCTGTAACTGAATATCTAATTTTTCTCTATCAATTCTTCCATGGCTTTAGCCATTTTTGAAAATAAGTAATTCTTATTAAATACTGTTACAAAATAATAAAATACCCAAAACCAGTTCAAAGGATGAAGTTGCAACAAATTATGGATATAAAAATAATGCATACATTTAATTTCATCATCTTTGAAATTAAAATTAAGGAGGGGATCAAGTAGTTAAGTGGCAATAGGGCAAGAATAATAGACAACTTCTTGGGTATTTTTTCCTGAAAAATAAAAGAAAATGTGGAAGGAAGGAATCTTTAGATGCTAGGATGGAGAGGAGGTGATGGGGTTTTACTACATGCCTTTCACTCTTCCAGAATGCTTGATTTTGTGCTAGAGTACATTTGTATTCTAAAAAGAAATGATGTAACTAATACTTCTTACAAGTTAGAATTTTAAATTTTTCTTCCATAGCTTAGCTACATTATTTTCTGACTATAATTATTTAAAAATAGGTGAGAATACCTCAATGAAGTATAGCTGACAGTATGGTGTTAATCTTTCCATAACTTATTAAATCTGAAATATACCAATAAATATATTTTTCAGAACTTATTAAATTTGAAATATACCAATAAGGATATTTATTTAAAGACTAACTTCATTGCTTTCAAATTTATTCCTGTGACAATTTGTAACATTAGATCAAATGTATTTTTCTTGAAAGTAAAAGAAGCCCTGAAGATTTGTTAAAGAATAACCATGGCAAGTAATCCAATGCCTGTTTCATACTGTGTTCATAATCCTCATTTGGAGACCTGGGTTTTATAGCAATTTATTTTCAATAACTTCATTCATATGCTTCTACAGGGAGTTTATTTCTTTCTAATGTGGTAGTTACAGATATTTTTATGAAACAAATTCCATTTCAAGACTAGAGCAATCAAACCTAAAGTAGACTAGAGATGTATGTGCTAAAATCAATACATTAAAAATGCATGTTTTCTTTCAAGACAATAAAGCAATAGCGTATAAAACGGTATAATCACACTCACCAAAAAAAGGGGAAAAAAGAAAAAAAGACTCAAGGTAGCAAATAGATACTTTTTTATCTACAGAAAGGGTGTGTATGTGTGTGTCTTCATATACGTATGTGTGCTTGTGTGTACATTCTCAAACACAAAAATACATGCATATTTACCTTTGCTACTGTTTGCATATATCTACTGCTCTCTATGTTGAGGAGGCAAGAAATATAACAAAAAGAGAGGATGAATATTTTGGAAAATTAATCATGTTTAACTCTCAACAAGAGATAGTGGAATAAGCCCAATTTCCTACTTATGACATGACTCTCATGTTGCCCTTTAGAGGAACATTACAAGCAATGAATGTCTATTTCAAACTCCTGGGTTTTCAAGAAGCCCATTTTCAGCTCCTCCTTGAGCAGATGACTATATAGGTAATCAGTGAGCATAGTCCCTAATGTGTGTGCAGTTCAGACACAAGTTAACCTTTGCCTTCTGGAACTTGCTGAATGAGGGTTATTATTGATTTCTTTTCCTTTAATTTTTAGCATAGTCATAAGTCCTCAAGACAAATTATTTTTTTTTATTTCAACTTGACAATACTTTATGGGGTCTAATATGATGTTTTGCCACAGAACACATTGTAGAATAAATAAAAATGGTTAACATGTCCATCACTTCACATACTTATCATTTTTTGGGGGCGAGAATTAGCAATTTTGAAATATAAAATGATTTATTACTAAGTATAGTCATTTTGCTGTGCAATAGATCAACTGAACTTATTCTCACTGTAACTGAAATTTTGTATTCTGTGAACAAAAATTTCCTCTTTGAAAGTCTTGTTTGAAACAAAGATTGAGTCAGTAAGGACTCAATGAGGGCTTTCTTGATAGTTACCTGTCTCATTATAATTAAAAGCTGATTTTCTGCTATCCTTGGTAAATGTAAGAGTGTCATTTTTCCCCCTCTCTTCAAATGGATTACCTTTTGTCCCCAAACGGAATCCTTATTTAATAAAACAACAACATGAAGAAAAAATTTTAACTCCATCTCTCATTTTTCTCCTAGCTGGATGTGGAGGAAAGAAAAGAAATCAGTTATCAAGAAAGATGTGGTCTGTCCTGGTTTCTCCTCACTCTAATAAGGGCACAGTAGACATTGTATTGCAGAAAATGTAGAAGCCTGGTTTCTTTCCTTAAATCAGAGGAAAAAAAGTCATTCCATTTGTAGTTGGATGAAACTACAAATGTAGTTTCATTCCATTTATAGTTTGGCTGGAAATTCTGTTTCCCCAGGTTGCCTCCGAGAGAGGAGTGCCATGGATTCTTTCCTATGTTGAGATGAATTATGGCTTTAAATTGTGTCATAAAACAAATCCAAAATCCAAAAGGATTTGGAACAACTAGTGGTTGGTTGTAAGATAATAACTGGAGCGACATTCTAAGCTAATATGACAAACATTAGATGTTTAATAACTAAATAATTTGGGGGCTCAAGATGAATGTGTTGAGTGATAAAATAGATTTCCATATCTCTTTTGGCTACAAAATAACTTTTGCATGATAATTTTTGAAGAAGTATTTTAAATAGACTAGTCTTAGCATAAATGATTATTTTAATACAGATTTGAATCTATCTTTAAATATTTCTATTAACTTATAAATTAAAAACATTATGTATATGTAAATTTAAGTAAACCAGAAGTTTTTCATGTATGATTTCTTTCAAATTATTTGCAATCAGATCTATCCAACTTTATTTAGATACAACTTTATTTGTTTAGATCTATCCAACTTTTAAATGTAATACCCTAGCTCTTATCTTGTATATTCTTTCTAACATAGTTTTCTTTGAGTGACACATATTATGGAAAAAAATTACTATTTAGCAATTCTGTAATATTTCAGAAAGAGGAAGCATAAATCCTTTCATTTTCTTCATTGTTTTAAGTAAAATTCATACTTTCATTAGTGATCTAAACTAAGCCTTTCTTGTATTCTTATTCATTCTTTTTTTTTTTTTTTTTTTTCTCTCTCCTTAGTCTCAGTGGTTCTAGTGGTTCTATTACTTCTTGGGCTACAATTACTAGAAGAATGTAGAAATCTACTACTTGATACCCAAGAAATAAGCAAGCCGTCCTATCTATTTTAGTGCATTTTTGCTCCATATTGAATTATATATTTAGCTATTAGCAAAATGTTTCTATAACACAACTTTGAAGTTAGCTAGGTAATAAAGTATGAGGTCATGTTTATGCCTTTTGGAATAAATATTATGTTCATACCAAGTGAACTTATCCAAGGTAAACCAAAGACCAATTATTTCTTTTTTGTATTCAACTTTATCCCAAGTAGCATAATAAACTATAAATATATAACAAAATAAAATGTTAATGATATATTAGAAATTATAGTATTTCTAAAATATTAAAAGTATGAATGATTTAAATTACTCTAAGGCATTTTAATATTAAAATGGGTGCTATACTATTTTATTATTATTATTTATTTATTTATTTATTTTGATTCATCATACACAAATGGGGTATAATTGTTGTTTCTCTGGTTGTACATGAAGTAGAGTTGCACCATTTGTGTAATCATGCATGTACATAGGATAATGGTATTTGTCTCATTCTGTTATATTTTCCTACCCTCATCCCTCCCCACACTTCTTTTTCCTATATACGATCCATCCTTCCTCCATTCTTGCCTCCCTCCCACTCCCCCATTATGTATCATCATTCATTTATTAGAGAGATCATTTGGCATTTGGTTTTTTGAAATTGGCTTGTCTCAGCATGATTATCTCCAACTCTATCCATTTATGTGCAAATGCCATAATTTTATTCTTCCTTATGGCTGAGTACTATTCCGTTGTGTATATGTACACCACAGTTTCTTTATCCATTCACCAATTGAAGGGCATCTAAGTTGGTTCCACCATCTAGTTATTGTGAATTCAGCTACTATAAACATTGATGTAGTTGTGTCACAGTAGTGTGCTGATTTTAAGTCCTTTGGGTATAGACCAAGGAGTGGGATAGCTGGGTCAAATGGTGGTTCCATTCCAAGTTTTCTAAGGAATCTCCATACTGCTTTCCAGAGTGATTGCACTAATTTGCAACCCCACCAGCAATATATAAGTGTACCTTTTTCCCCACATCCTTGCCAACACCTATTGGTTGTATTTTTGATAATAGCCATTCTAATTGGGGTGAGATGGAATCTTAGGGTAGTTTTGATTTGCATTTCTCTTATTACTAGGGATGTTGAACATTTTTTCATATATCTGTCAATTGCTTGTAGGTCTTCTTTGAAGTATTTGTTCATTTCCTTAGCCCATCTATTGACTGGGTTATTTGTATTCTTGGTGTAAAGTTTCTTGAGTTCTTTATAGATTCTGGAGATTAGTGCTCTTTCTGAAGTATGTGTGGCAAAGATTTCTCCCACTCTGTAGTCTCTCTCTCCACATTGTTGATTGTTTCCTTTGCTGAGAAAAACCTTTTTAGTTTGAATCTATCCCAATTATTGATTCCTTCTTTTATTTCTTGTGCTTTGGGAGTCATGTTAAGGAAGTCTGGTCCTAAGCTGACATGAAGAAGATTTGGACTTACTTTTTCTTCTATTACATGCAGGGTCTCTGGTCTGATTCCAAGGTCCTTGCTCTATTTTGAGTTGAATTTTGTGCAGGGTGAGAGGTAGGGGTTTAGTTTCATATTGCTGCATATGGATTTCCAGTTTTCCCAGCACCATTTGTTGAAGAGGCTATCTTTTCTCCATTGTATGTTTTTGGTACCTTTGTCTAGTATGAGAAAACTGTATTTATGTGGGTTTGTCTCTGTGTCCTCTATTCTGTATCACTGATCTATCTGTCTATTTTGGTGCCAAAACCCTGCCATTTTTGCTACTATTGCTCTGAAGTATAGCTGAAGTTCTGATATTGTGATATCCCCTGTTTCACTCTTCCTGCTAAGGATTACTTTAGCTGTTCTGGGTCTCTTATTCTTCCAAGTGAATTTCATGATTGCTTTCTCTATTTCTATGAGGTACATCATTGGGATTTTAATTGGAATTGCATTGAATTTGTGTAGTAGGGTCATTTTGACCATATTGATTATGCCTATCTAAGAACATGGGAGATCTTTCCATCTTCTAAGGTTTTCTTTAATTTCTTTCTTTACTCTTCTGTAGTACTCATTGTAGAGGCCTTTCACCTCTTTTGTTAGATTGATTACCAAGCATTTTTTTAAAGACTATTATAAATGGGGTAGTTTTCCTAATTTCTCTTTCAGAGAATTTATCACTTATGAATAGAAATGCATTAGATTTATTAGTGTAGATTTTATAACCTGGTATATTCATTTATTAGTTCTAGAAGTTTTCTTGTGGAATTTTTGGCTCCTCTAAATATAGAATCATGTCATTGGCAAATAGGGATATTTTGAGTTCTTCTTTTCCTATTTGTATTCCTTTATTTTCTTTGATCTGTGTAATTGCTCTGTCTAGAGTTTCAAGGATGATGTTGAATAGAAGTGGTGAAAGAAGGCATCCCTGCCTCGTTCTGGTTTTCAGAGGGAATGCTTTTAGTTTTTCTCCATTTAGAATGATGTTGGCTGTGGGCTTACCATAGATAGCCTTTACAATGTTGAGGAATGTAATCCTATTTTTTTCTAGTGATTTGAACATGAAGGAGTGCTGAATTTTATCAAATGTTTTTTTCTGCATCTATTGAAATAATCATATGATTCTTAACTTTAAGTCTGTTGAAGTGGTGAATTACATTCTTTGACTTCTGGACGTTGAACCAACCTTGCATCCCTGGGATGAAACCCACTTGATTATGGTGCACTATCTTTTTAATATGTTTTTGTATGCAATTTGCTAAAATTTTGTTAAGAATTTTTGCATCTACGTTCATTAAGGATATTGGTCTGAAGTTTTCTTTCTTCGATATATCTTTGTCTGTTTTTGGTAACAGGGTGATATTAGCTTTGAGGATGAGTTTGGAAGGGTCCCCTCCTCTTTTATTTCCTGGAATACTTTGAGGAGTATTGGAATGAGGTCTTCTTTGAAGGTCTTGTAGAACTTGGCTGAAAATCCATCTGATCTCAAAATTTTTTTTGTTGGTAGACTTTTTGATAACTTCTTCTATTTCATTGCTTGTAATTGATCTATTTAAATTGTGTATGTCCTCCTGATTCGGTTTGGGTGGATCACATGTCTTTAGAAACCTGTTGATGTCTTCAAGATTTTCTATTTTGTTGGAGTATAGATTTTCAAAATAGCATCTAATTATGTTTTGTATTTCAATAGTGTCTATTATGATATTTACTTTTTCCTCTATATTTTAATAATTTGAATTTTCTCTCTCCTTCTCTTTGTTAGTGTGGCTAAGTGTTTATCAATTTTGTTTATTTTTTCAAAGAACCAACTATTTATTTTGTCAATTTTTTGATTGTTTCTTTTGTTTCATTTTCATTGATTTCAGCTCTGATTTTAACTGTTTCCTATCTTCTACTACTTTTGGTGTTGATATGTTTTTCTTTTTCTAAGACTTTGAGCTGTAGTGTTAGATCATTTATTCGTTGACTTTTCCTTCTTCTATTGAATGTGCTCCATGCAATGAATTTTCCTTTTAGTACTGCTTTCATACTGTCCTAGATATTTCTTGTATCTTTGTTCTTGTTTACCTCTACCAAATTTTTATTTCCCTCTAATGTCTTCTGTTATCCATGCATCATTCAATAGCATATTATTTAATCTGTAGGTGTTGGAGTAGCTTCTGTTTTTTATTTTGTCATTTATTTCTAATTTCATTCCCTTATGATCTGATAGAATACAAGGTAGTATCTCTATCTTTTTTGTATTTGCTAAGAGTAGCTTTGTGGCATAAAATATGGTCTATTTTAGAGAAGGATCATGTGCTGCTGAGAAGAAAGTGTATTCACTCATTGATGGATGGAATATTCTATATATGTCTGTTAAGTCTAAATTATCAATTGTGTTATTGAGATCTATGTTTCTTTGTTCAATTTTTGTTGGGAAGATCTATCCAGTGGTGAGAAAGGTGTGTTAAAGTCACCTAGCATTATTGTGTTGTGGTCTGTTTGGTTCCTGGAATTGAGAATGATTTGTTTGATGTACATGGATGAGCCATTGTTTGGGGCATGATTTATGCTTCCCTTAATCAGTATGAAATGTCCTTCTTTATCTCTTCTACCTAATTTTGACCTGAAGTTTGTTTTATCTGATGTGAGGATGGATAGTCCCACTTTTTTACTGTGTCTGTGTGTGTGGTATATTTATTCCCATCCTTTCACCTTTAGTCTGTGGGTATCTTTTTCTATGAGTTGAGTCTCTTGAAGGCAGTATATCATTGGGTCTTTCTTTTAATTCAATCTTCCAGTCTATATCTTTTGATTGATGAATTCAGGCCATTAACATGCAGGGTTATTATTGAGATATGATTTGTATTCCTGGTCATTTTGGCTTATTTTTGGTTTTTTACTTGACCTGGTTTGTCCTTTATTTGGCTATTTCTTTAGGGTAGTTCCTCCCTATTCTGACTTACATTTTTGTTTTTCATTTCTTTCTCATGGACTATTTTGCTGAGAATGTTCTATAGTGCCTGCTTTCTATTTGTAAATTCTTCTAGTTTTTGCTTATCATGGAAGGATTTTATTTCATCATGAAATCTGAAGATAAGTTTTACTGCGTATAAGATTCTTGGTTGGCATCCATTTTCTTTCAGAGCTTGAAATATGTTGTGCCAGGCCCTTCTAGCTTGTAGGGTCTGGGTTGAGAAATCTGCTGATATCCATATTGGTTTCCCCCTGAATATAATCTGATTTTTTTCTCTCACAGTCTTTAAAATTCTATCTTCATTTTGTATGTTAGGTATTTTTATTATAATGTGCCTTGATGCTTGATGTGAATTTGTAGTAATTTTTGTACATTTGGGGTCCTATAAGCCTCTTGTATTTGATTTTCCATTTCATTCTTCAGATTTGGGAAATTTTCTGATATTTCATTGACTAGATTGTTCATTTCTGTGGGTTTGTATCTCTGTTCCTTCCTCAATCCCAATAATTCTTAAATATGGTCTTTTCATGATATTCCATAATTCTTGGAGGTTCTATTCATGATTTCTTACCATCTTCTCTGTTTGGTCAACTTTGTTTTCAAGATTAAATATTTTATCTTCAATGTCTGAAGTTCTGTCTTTCAAGTGATCTAGCCTATTGGTTATGCTTTCTACTGAGTTTTTAATTTGGTTTATTTTTTTATTCATTTCAAGGATTTGTTTTTGTTTTTTTTTTCAGAATCTTTATCTCTTTATTGAAATGAACTTTTGCTTCCTGCATTTACTCTTTTAACTGTTGATTGGTGTGATCATTCAATGCCTGCATTTGCTCACTTATCTCATTTTTTGATTCTCTGATCATTTTAATTATGTGCATTCTGATATTTCTTCTGTCATGCTGTCACTGAAATTTATTTATGTAGCATCTAGGTTTGTTTGGGACACTTTGTTCCCTTGTTTTCTCATATGTTCACGTATCTTCCCCTCTAGGAGTGCAAATCTAGGAGTGCAGTTCCCCTCCTGTAGACTTATTGTGTCTCTGAAGGTTTCCAATACCTCATCTTAAAGTGAGAGATCAATATTAACAGCATACCATACAAACCATATGCATCCTTAACTCAAATAGTCCCTTTTAAGATATTAACCATATTGTGTTAATAAACAGAGATTATGAGTTCAATTATTATCTACAGCTTAGTCAATAGGTTTGGAATAAGGGTTACGATTTCTAATGGTGGATAAAGCAGATGAGGAGTGGTGTAGGATATAACATTAATGAGATAAGAAGTGTGTCTCTAGAGGTACTATGTCATGTGAGTAGTGAAAGTGGAATTAAAAGAAATTGGTTATTAGCATGTGGAAAGGGAGAAAGAGTCTCCAAGGAGACAGATAGATAAGAGGAAAATAGATAGGATGAGAAAAATATTAAATAAAAAGTAGGAATAATACTAGGTATAATAGGAACAATTATAATATTACTACTAATAAAAAAATCTACAATAAAACTATACAGTACTGTTCAAATCTCCTAGTCTTCAGTAGACTTATGTCTGGGAGGAACTTGATAATGCAGTGAATCAAGAAGGGTTCTGCCCATCTAGGGATGGTGGGCCTCCAGGTGGGGTATAATCCCTGCTAGTGGGCATAGGGCCACCACGTGTTGACAGATGGTTAACTGCAGAATGGGCACTACACTGAGAGCTGGGTCCAGGGTGGTATGGGCGTGGGTCTCTGGGCCTGCCTCCCCGGGGTGAAATTCTTGCCTGGTGGTGGTGGGCTGGGCCTGGGTCTTACTATTTTTAGTGTCAACCGTTTTTCTTCCAAAACTCTATCATTTATTCAAATATTAAAATCCAAAGTACGTATGCAAAAAGGAAATCCTGCACATTGGCACAGTGGCTATGATCACAGACTCCAGATAATACCAGTTATTGTTTACCACCTGGTCTGCATTGGAGTCCACAACCAGGTGATACCACTCAGTCATGTGACCAAGAGTACCATAATTTAACTTCTAACCTCAGTTACCCCATTTACAAGTCCCATGTGTTTCAATGTTATTCTTTGAAGAAAATAAAAGTTTCATGTAGTGTTAGCAAAAAGGGAATTCTCGTACAGGGTATTAAGTTAGAGACTTCCCAACAGACTGCAGAAACAAGCTTGCCGTGTTGGAACAAGGAAGGAGACAGCCTTTGGAAGGTTGATTAGGCCTTAACCATTCCTGTAGAATCTGCCACAGCAGTCACCTACGGCAATCGCTAGGGTGCCAGGACCTGCATGGAACCACTTCAGGCACCAGAGCTCCAGAAACACAAAGTGCTTCAGCCACAAGACACAGAATTCCTGTGGCTTTTGTCCTGAAGTGTTCCCATCTGCTTTTCAGTGTGTGATGTTGCACCTGCTTGACAGAATCTGCCTACTGGCTTCTGGTGTTTTTCACTCTTTCTGTTTTCTTATTGAGAGAGAATTACTAAAATGTTTTTAGACTAATTCTTCAATTATCCAATCTGTAGTAGAAGCAGAACAACTCAATGTAATTTTCTGAATTTTAAGAGCCCAAGAATGTGACCTATACTTTGCACAGTGTTTCACATGAGATAAATATTCAAAGGTTAGCAATTATTAAGTTTTTTACTTAGCTTTGCTTAAACTCTTAGGCTGTAATCAAACCCTTAAAAAAAGAAAAGAAACAAGTATTTCTAAACTTTGCTATTTTATTGTAGAAAGTAACAGGCTGCTAATAAAGTTTAATTGTCATTATAAGATCTTAAATAAAGAAATAAGATATTATTAAAGGCTTATAACCAGAAGACCAAAAGGTGTGCAAAACACATATTCTGCATCAGTAATCTCTGTAATTTTCCATTTAATTGTCATTTTGATTAGAAAATTAAAATAACCAACTAAGGTTTAAGATATATTCATGTAGAATCTCTGGAGTAGAAGATTTTTAAGAATTATAGAATCATAATTTTCTACATTTTTTCAAACCCAAATCATTTGAGTAGTGTTAAACTGTGACATTGTTCATGCTATTATTCTTTTGAGACATGGAGAAAGGACAGATAGTGTAGATAACAAATGATTGGGTCAGAAAGATGGGTGCTAGTTCACAGAAAAGGAAATAAAATGTTAACACCTCCACAGCACTTCCCCCACCCCTCTCAACTGGTTATCAAGGTTACCAACACCTCCAGGGAATCATTCCTCCCAACACAAGGAGATGCTAATGAATACCCTCTGGATGACTCTTTTCCAGCCTTTTGGTCATGTAGACAAGATAGGAAGAGCAGAGAGCTTGAGAAAAAAGGAAACCTGAAATCTATTAAGGGGCAAAACACCCCCTCCCACAGATACCAGCGTGGGGTCCCCTTCTACTCTCCAGAGAAGTCTATTTCTGTTCTATTCCTTAAATAAAACTTGTTTTCTACCCTTGACTCAGTGTTTCTCGGGTGTTTAGTCGTCAGCACTGAGGGAACAAGAACCCAATACTAACTTTCAAGACTGGTACCACTTTCACTATTCTAGACTTTGGCATCATCTTCTCATGTACACTTCAGTAATTACGATATATGAAAGTTTCAGATTCTACTAAATACAATTATAAACACATATCAACCTGTTCCAGAGATGTTGATATTCCAGTTACTCCACCTGAGAAATCCCATCTTCTGTTCTACAGGATCCCCTTCCCACTTCCTTCTGAAGATGACTATGATAATAAATTGTTCGGAAAAGCTTATCCAGCTTTTTAGGTGAGATATTTGGAATGTAAATGATACGAAACTAAAAGATCTATTTTGAAGACTGTGACAATGCAAAGAGATGACAGGGGATTGGAAAGGATTTTATTAAGGGAGAAATGGCAGAACAATGTGAATTATCAGATGTAGATGTTCATAGTCAAGGGCTGGTAACCAAGATTCTCTATAGCTTAAAAAAAAAGATGGTGTCCTAGTGTTCTAACAACAAAGGCAACATTAACAGCAAACAAGAAAAAAGGGAGAATTAAAATAAATATAGTATCAAGCAATGAATAGAAATTTTATTTTATTTTAAGAAAAAAATAATAACCACCTTAGGTTTCTAGATGAAAAGTACCACTGTTTACAAAGGAAGGAATGACAAGAAAAAATAAATCATTGGCATACATCGGAGAAACCAAGAACACAAGTAGTTTTTAAAGAGTTGGATTTGAATTCAAGCTTATATGGCACCTTCAACCTATGATAGTGAATTCTTAGAGAAATGACAAAAAAGGGAAGACTTCAAGTCTCTATAGGTGGCAAACTGGGAAAAGGCAAACAATTGGCAAAATAAGGCCACTTAATAAAGCTTATAATATAAATTTTCTGGTGTCATTTCCAGACTGATTAGATTATAAAATTGTCCTTAATGGTTAACTTGGTTCTCTCTGGTAATGAAGGGGAAAGAATTCCTTTGTCTCCATAAACCTGTCTCTTACATTTAGAGAAATGAATGGGCAAAACCATTTTGTGTATCTGCTTCTTCCCAAATGTGTTCAGTGCAGCAATTCTTCATTTTGGAACATGTATCTGGTTTCCCACTGTTTTAGTCAACTTTTTCACTGGAGTGACTAAAAAATCTGACTAGAACAATTTTAAGGGAGGAAAGCTTACTTAGGGGTTCAAGGTTTCAGAAGTCTCAATCCATAGACAGCAGGCTCCATTCCTTGGGGCTCTAGGTGAGTCCAGACACCATGGTGGAAGAGTGTGGCAGAGGGAAGCAGCTCACATGGTGATCAGAAAGCAGAGACAGAGAAATTCCATTTTTCAGATACAAATATATACCCAAAGTCACGCCCAATGCCCACCACCTCCAGCCACACCCTACGACTTCAGTTACCACTCAGAAAATCCCTATCAGGGAGTTAATTCTCTGATTGGGTTAAGATTCTTGCAACCCAATCATTTCTTCTATGACCCTTCTTGCATTGTCTCACACATGAGCTTTTGGGGAACACAACATTAAACCATAGCACCTACTGTATTCACCATAATTTCCTATACCTGCCCTCCCATCCCACACAAAAAAAGCAATATTATATTCAAGATAATATAGTTGCCATGATTTAAATACTTCTGGGTACTCTGATATTTTTCAGGTGGAGTAGCTGGAATATCAACATCTCTGGAACAGGTTGATATGTGTTTATAATTATGTTTATCATATTTCTTAATGAATCATGAATCTTTAAATAGGTAACCCAAGAGCAAAAGTCGCCTAAAAAAATGTTACTTTGTTTTGAGGGTAAGACACAATTCAATTTAATTACTAATCCAGTAAAATTATATATATATATATATATATATATATATATATATATGTTAAGCGCTTTTATCAGTTCTGTATTCTTAATGATATATATTCAGAACTGCTTCAGTTGATACAAATGGTAGATATGTGAAAATAGATATTATGTGAAAAACATCAAAGAGAAAACACCAACAACATACAAAATGCATGTTCATCACCAGGCATATCTAATTACCCACTCCTAGGTCCTTATTCTATTTTGGATAAAAGTCAGAGAAGATAATTCTGGTTCCTTTCACAAATCCTAAATCAGAAGGGAGCAAACCAGGCCTCTCTCGGTACAGTGATTCCCAATGTGAATCCTTGAATGTGCTATGTCTTTCCACCACACACAATAATGGCTCAAACAGATCACTAAGAGGGATGAAGGAGACATTAAGTGACTCCGAGAATAGAGGACTGCAAGGTCAAAATGAGACCAATCTACAGAAAATTCATAGAAGAAAAAATATTTAAGAGAAATAACTAGGGAAAGTACTGCAGTTTCTCCCAACAAAGTACTATCTGGAAAGTCAGAGTAGTTATATACAGCCTAAGCAATGTCTTACTGAAGGATCAAGAAAAATTTCCATAGACCTAGAATATCTGACCCTTTGAGTACAAGAAGATCTCATTGATCCTCATAAACGATTGCAAAGTGGTTTTGCTTACACTCATAAAAACTAAGCTAAGTATATGTTCCTTTTACTGTTGTTTCCTTGAGGATGGTTATAGATTTGTGGCCTACATAATAGTTGTAGAGATAGGAAAAAGTACATTCCCTAACTGATGCTTTGAGGAAGATAGCTCCTGGCAAGGAAATCTGCTAATCTGAAACATTCCTGTTTTCAATACCAGATCTAAACCATAGAAGAATTAGTCAGTCTCAGAAAATTGGAATTATCCAGCCTATCACAGTAAGTAAAAGTGCAGGTGGGTTATACTATCATGCCAAAGGGCATTAGACAGGACAATTTAGGGAATGGAGGTGACTGATGATAGGTGGACTGACACATGACTTTAGCCATATAGGAAGCACATTAGCTTGTATATTGTCTGTACCGGGGACTGTTAATAGTAAATTTTTGGGTAGAGCTTACTCAAAATGTGTATTAAGTATCCATGGAAACAGCATGATGGATACCGAAAATCTAGAGGTCCCCAAATTCTTTAATCAAGTTCTCCTAAAAGTCATTCATTTAAAAATCACAGATGTATTACTATACATACTATCATAAAAGTTTAAAACACATTCTTCAAATAGAAATTTAAAAGATGAAAAATAAAAGTTCTAATGTTCTCTACTCATACCCTAGTGTCTCATATTCTCTAGCCCAATAGCGTACTTCACCCTTGGGATCGCACTGCTCAAGGACTTCCCAAGGATATGTGTAACCCTGACAGGGAAGTGGAACAAGTTCATTAAATGCATATAACTTTGTTTGAGAAGAATTAGGCAAGCACTTAAAATTGCTTTCAAATTTTAATGAATATAAAGAAAAGAATTTATATAATAAATGGAAAATGATGTGATGAGAATTCACTAAGGGAGAGTTCTCATATTTCAGAAAACATAAAGTTTCCTTTTCCTGACTATTTTTCATATTGGTGCCATTTTCTATATTCCAGTGCTTGATCAGAACATCTATATTTAAGTGTTTGCCAGTGCGTTATATTGAAATAAGGAGAATGTTTTGGAACTTGACAGAGGTGATGATTGTGCAACATTGAAAATGAACTATCACTGAACTCTATACTTCAAAATGGCCAATTTTATGTAAGATGAATTCTATGTCAATAAAAAAAAATGTTAAAACACTATTGATTAACAAAGCAAAAAAATTTAGTTTTTATTTTGCACACTTTACATCTCTATCCTCCATTAAACTCATTAAATAATTACTCTTCTGAATATTGACATATATTTGCCACCTTTTAAAATCCTAATTTTCCTATCATGCTTTACAGTTTTGTTGTTTCTAAAACTCATTGAATGGTAAATATCTATTTTATTTTTCTAAATGTTAGAAAGTAAGATTATTCTGTCTTTCAGAGTAGTCTTTGTGAGGCTTCATTAGTGAAATTAACTAAATAATTAAGTTAAATTTTTGAAAGCTAAATTTGACTATTTTTAGAAATGCTTCAAAAGAAGGAATTAAATAATTTTCTTTTTTTAAACTGCATGAATCCGATATTAAGTATGACAGATTCATTCTGTCCTCTCAGAAGAACACAGAAGGGCTGTAGGGTGTGTGGTACTATTTTCCCTTACATTGCATGCAAGATCTTGGAGAAATAAGAAAACATAGACAGAAATGTTTTCATCTTTATTCTAGTGTTTAATAACAAATATATCTGTTTCCAATAATAAGACAACTCTGAAAGTCTTATTAGAGTAACTGGAAACACTGTTAAAGAATCACTAGCATGGAACTTATGAAATATGATATTTTAGAAGTTCAGGTGATTGAGGTAATTGTCTTTCATTCTTTCATTCTTACTCTCTTTTAAAATGTATTGTAAATATTTTTCTGAGATGAAGTTTTCTTATTTATATTTTGTTTCCGCCTCAAAGCAGAAATGTGTTTTTTGTAAATGTAAGGCTATTCTAAAACTCATGTTGCTTTTAATCTCTCTATATAATGTGTATGAATTTTCATACACACATTCATTTAGCTTTTTTATTTTCAAATATTTCATTGTATTTGACTGGTAACCCAGTTAGCTTTTAATCCATTTTTATAAATGTTGATAATGGTCACATAGAAACAGTGAAACTGTTCTCTGGGTCCTATTTTGGCTGTGAACAGATGAGAGCTATCCTAGAAAATGCTCAGAATAACCTGCATTGGGCCAGCGTAGAGATGCCTTGATTCTGTCACTTGAATGCAGTCTCTGGAGATCTGGCTTCTGTTACGAAGCACAAAACAAGCAGCATCTGTTTATCCAAGTCTTAACTAATTTGGGATTTAAATCTCTTTTAACTGGAAAATTCAATTTATAGATTAGTGGTGTGTGGCTCTAGTGGTTTTCAGCTCATTTCCTCATTTCTCTGCCAACTGGAAATTATTCAGTGATGCTACTTGACGGTATGCTTTACAGTTTTGTTGTTTCTAAAACTCATTGAATGGTAAATATCTATTTTATTTTTCTAAATGTTAGAAAGTAAGATTATTCACAGTAGTTCCATTTGTTCAAAGATTCCCAAGAACGCAACACTTTACCAGGGATTTAATATCAGTAAAGACATGAATGTATGTCAAAACTAAAAAAAAAGTCACCTATGCATTATAAAATTGTCTTAGGATAGAAATAGAAAGTAGCCTGGGAGTATTTTATATTTTTAGAGTTTTGTAACAATCATTGAAATATGATGGGACGTGTATGTCAACTACAGAAGAGTCGTGCTTTGATATCATTGTCCCTTTTTTGTATTATGCTTCATTTCTTTTGCTCTCATGGTAAGAATGATCACTTATTTTCTGATTCTTCTTTGTAATGATTTCAATCACTTTGATTCCTATAATGTAGATTGTATTACCAAGTCAAATGCTATAAACAAAAATCAAATCAATTCTCTAGAATGCATTAGACATATGTATCAAAGTATTTGTAATAACCGTACTTTTTACATATATCCTAAGCTGTATGCATACCATTAAGTCTCATGAGGTGAAGATTCTCTTTTATTGGAAAATTACTATAATTCCTTTGGAAAAACATTTGGAACAATAAGAATAAAACATTTGGTGAAGAAAATTTTATAAAATATCAGTAGTTAAGAAGGATATAGACCATCAGAAACATATTTGAAAATTGATAGTAAATCTTGACTTGCTACTTCTATCACTAAGATTAATTACTTGGAATTTTGCTAAATAAAGACTTCCATTTACATATTTGTAGCAGTTACATGATTTGAACAGAGGCATGGAAGTAGAAGCAGTTTTGTTTGAGCCTAATGCCCTTCATGTTTTGTCATGAACAAGTCATATTTATAAAATTATGCTATGGCTTTTTAGTTCCTATCAAGGAGGTTCAAATAAATTATAGATTTATTTGTGTAAAAAATTACATCTTGAAATAAACTTTCATAGTGGGTATTCGACTTATTCCATAAACTGCATTTCATAATTTGAATCTTGCCTCACCTTCCATCTCATTTGACTGGAGAGAAATTCAATTTGAGGTCACCTTTAAATTCTCTCTCCTCACAACAGGAAAACAAATCTTAGAAGACATCCCAGTGTTGAAAGATAGGGAGAAAATCATCTAATCTTCAGGCTTCCTTTTCACTGATGAATCATTATTGTCCATCCCATCTAATTCCCTATCACTGGCATTTTGTGGCTTTCTTTCATACCTGACTTTGGGTGTGTGTGAAGCTTTAACAAGCCTGGAAAACTTAATGTACCTCATTAGCCTCCCTCGGTACATTAGGCTGTCATCTACTCTGAGTTTCTATAACAGGAAAGTATTCCTTTTTTATTTTTTAAACCACTTTATTGAAATATGATCAACATGAAAAAAAGGCTGTGCATATTTAATGCATACAGTTCATCAAGTTGGGGATAAGGATATCCTTGTGAATCTATCACCACTATCAAGGTCATAGACATATCTATCACCTAAAAAGTTTCCTCCTCCTTTTTTATTTGGTATATATGTATATTAAAAGCACATAATGTAAGATCTACTCTCCTACTCAATTTTAATTATACAATATGGTATTGTTAGCTGTACGCACTGTGCAATATAGTAGAACTAAAGAACTTATTTATCTTGTATAACCAAAATGTCGTTCCCTTTGACCATCATCTACCCTCATTTCCCTCTCTCTCAATTTATTGGCAACTGCCATCCTACTCTCTGCTTTTATGAGTATAACTAATTTAAATTGTATAAAAATATATATGTGAAATCATGCACTATTTGTCTATGTGTAGATTATTTCACTGAGCATAATGTCATCCAAGTTCATCCGTGTTGTTCCAAAAGGTAAAATGTCCTTTATAATAATATTCATCCTTGAATGAAACTGAATCATATTCCACTGAATATATAATCCACATTTCTTTGCCCACTCATCTGTTGACAGATATGTGGGTTGTTTCCATATCTTAGTTATTGTGAATAATGTTACAATGAATGTGCAGTATTCAACTCCTTTGGATAAATACCCAGCAGCAGAATTGTTGGAGCATACTGGACTTCTATTTTGAATTTCCATACTGTTTTCATAATGGCTGTACCAATTTTCATTCCTATCAATAGTATACCAAGTCTTCCTTTTTCCCACATTTTACCAACACTTGTCTTAGGTATATGTATATTTAATGAGTCATCTTTCAGGTATGTGTATAGAGGTTTTGATTTTAATTTCCTTGATGATTAGTGATACTGTACACATTTTCATAAACATATTGATTATTTATACTTTTTCTATTAAAATAGAATTTAAAAGAATAAAATGACTACAAATATCTCTTTACTAAAAATTAAAATATATGAAAGAATTTGAAGAAGACACAAATGAAGATAATGCTATCCCATGTTCTTGGATTGGAAGAATTCATACTGTTAAAATATCAATATTTACTTAAGGGATTTAGATTCAATCTCAATGCCATGACTATTAAAACTGTAATGGCATTTACATATATATATAATATGTAAATTATATATATGCCATTGTAATTTTGTGATATGTAAATTATATCACAAATATAATATGTAACATTTACAATATGTAAAATATTTATAATTATATATAGTAACATATATACAAATACATATATACACACATTATTTTTTTAAATTTAAAACTCATTGTTATCAGAAGGCTCTAATAGTGCCCCTGGAAAAGAGTTTAGACTACTACACTGGCAGCTCAAGAAATATCCTGTCAAATTTGTAGGAAAGTAGATTTTATTCAAAGCCACCTTTGAAGGAAGGTAGAAGGAAGATAATTGTTTCAAAAGCTTCATCAAGTCCATGAAGTTGAGTAGAACTTTTTAAGGAGAAGAGGCAGAGGAGAAGAGACATCTACATCCCGTCAAGTGAGAGGAAAGGCAGGAAACATACATACGGAGTTGTAGTTAGCCTGTGTCAGACAGAACTTAGACAGGGAGCACTCTGGCTCCCAGATTGTTTGGCACATCTCAGGGTAAGGGTTGCAGCTCCCTTTTCAGGGAGAGGTAACTAGATTGTACTTGTTTATAGAACTCACTTATGTTTTCCCCCAGTTTTGGAGACTTCCTCTCTCTTTCATAGAAAGAACATTTTTTTTTCTCTTCTTCATCAAGACCCTAATAGAATCCATTCAAATAAATTTGGACATTAACAAAATAGAGGAAGGAATAATTGTATGAAGCAGATACCATGTAGTCCCTGAAACTGTGGATTGTACAACTTCCCTAACTTTGTCAGGTGTACTGGATGGTACTGAATAAAATGTAGGACTTTCTCTATTTGCATACCCTACATACATAGTGCCATAAAATAGAATCCCATTCATTGGTGTGCCATTCTTAAGTGGAAAAACCCCATAGAACTCATCAATTTTTTTTCACCAGAATTGATACTAGAATTATTTCCTTCCCAAATGTGACTTGCAAGTTAGTAATGAAAGAGAGGTGCTATATGAGAAGTGCCAGTCTCAGTGGAGCTATTAACATGCGTTGGAATAGGCTTTCTATAATCTCTGTGCTGTGTGATTATCACAGAATATAGGCTTGGTTAGGTAAATAAAACTAAAATAAATGTTAGCTTTAAAAGCAATAGACACAAAAACCATTTTACTCTTCTTCCATCGATCATGGGTTCTCCAAGGTAAGCAGAATATATAAACTTTCAATTAATGGTAGAGATAACAGGCACACTAATATCCCTTTAACCATTTTTTGCATTTCATACCCCAAAACTGTGCTATATAACTAAAATAATGCATTTTCTTGTATTTTTACTTGTTTTCTTTAAGGCTAATTATGTAATGTACACATTGCAAAGACAACACAACAAAGCATTCGGAAATCTAGAATTACAATTTAATCAGAAAATAAAATGCCCAACCATATCTTTCTGCATAATTCTGATCTTAACCTATTTTGATAATAGTATAGTAGAAAATCTTTTTGTATGTGCTCACAATACCTTTATAGAGATAACTATATTGTATCTGATAAAAGTGATAACTTTTTTCCTTGTTTGACTAGCTAACACAAAAAGACAATTGCCCTTAAATTTTACTTTCATCTCTTTAAAGTTACGGCATTGCAAGTTCCTACAAGAAATGATATTGCAAAATGGATTTAATTTCCTAATATAAATAAATAGTTTTGCTTTTCTAAAACCAAATATTGATTATAAATTTATTGATATGGTACTAAAATTGTTGCATGATTGACCCATCAACTGGAAGAATAAAAAAGACTATTTGACCACATGAGGCTATTGAGAGTTGATTAAATAGTGTTCAAGATTCAAGTGGAAAATGAAAACTAGTTTTTGTTTCCTGATAAAATTTTTAACATACACTCTTTTTCTTTTCTTCAATGATCTCTTCCTGTTTTTGTCATGATGTGCTAATTTGCTATTACTGTTCTGAATAAAGAAAAGTTAAAATTTTAAAATATTACCATGGAATTTGCCATTCATTTAATATTGTGCAATGATAGTTATAAATGCAAGAATATAAGAACACTCAACTTGAAAACAGAATCACCACCAGAGTTACATGATTCAGATTTCATTCTTACCAAAATGACAGAAATACTACACAAACTCATTTTTTTTCTTTCTTTCTTTCTTTCTTTCTTTTTTCTTTCTTTCTTTCTTTCTTTCTTTCTTTCTTTCTTTCTTTCTTTCTTTCTTTCTTTTTCTTTCTTTCTTTTTGTGGGGGTCAGGGGTACTCAATCACTGAGCCACATTCTCAGCCCTGTATTGTATTTTATTTAGAGATAGTGTCTCACTGAGTTGCTTAGTGCCTCAATTTTTCTGAGTCTGGCTTTGTACTCATGATCCTCCTTCCTCAGTCTCCTGAGCTGCTGGGATTATAGTCATATAATACACACCCAGCTGTGTTTATTTCTTGATAGCACACATCTAACAACCTCTTGACTTTTGGCATAGCAATGAGTTAAGGAAGAAATAGACAGGAATAGAGTATGACTTTGAGCATAGACAGTTGACCAATACAGAAAAGTAACAAAAATAAGAAAGGATATGGTGATTTATTCTAGACAAACATTCTGTTCATTTTGCAGTTGTGGAAAGTACTGGTGCAAATGAAAAGAGTGGCTTCTGGAGGATATTAATGCCCTCCCGCCTGTCACAGACTCCAGGGTGTGGTGAATCCACAAGAATTCTGTGCTTATGGGGAACTGGGCATGATATCTGCACAAGGACATGTTTGCTTACAGGTACACCTCATTTGTCCTGTTGAATCTCATACAAAACACAAGTTCTAGAATAAAATTATAAGGATTTTAAGATGTCAAAGCAGTGGATTCAACCAAATGTTGGGCTTATAAATTTGTCCTTGTAATTGAATCAGTTTCAGGAAAGATAGATGATGTTCTCAAATTTTGCTTTAGAGGATTTTCTATAAAAATAATGAAAACAAATTATTACTCTAAAAATAATGAAAACAAATATTGAATTAGGGAAAGAAAGGTCAGAAAAAGGGTGTCTGATCAGTCTACTTTGGTAAAGAGTTGAATTTTATTTTTACTCTGTTTCTGAAGTTGTATCTCCAGAGATACAGTATATAACTGTGGGTTATTATAAGATTTCTATGACAATGATCTCAATATGTGTGCATGATTATAAGCTATCAGTTTTGTGTTCAAAGTGCCTACATTTAAGTTAAGTAATTTAAAATGGTATCTTGTGTGATGGCATTTGATTTATAAGTCAACATATATTTATTTAAAATGAAAAGAACCAGGAAATGAAACATCTTAAGATAATATTAAATGTCAAATTTTAACTTTATTCCAAACAGGACAAGTCCCTCAGTTTATCATAAAATTTTCTTTCACAGGTTTTATCACAAATTTAATTTTACATTTATTTGTGTGATGACTTCATTCTCTCTCCTCTCTCATAATTAATAAGCTCTCCCTCAATGATTTTGCTCACTATTGTATTCTCCATCCTTAAGTCAGGTTTTGGCAAGAACCAGTATGTATACTTAACAAGTACTACTGATGAGCAAATACAGAAACACCTAATTATGGACTCATTTCCCAAAAGAGATGTAATTGTTAGCAGAAAGGAAAAGTGACTTATCAGTAAAGACTTTACAGAAAAGATGAAATACTGACAATTATAATAATGGACCAAAGAAGGAAAGAGTTTAGAGACAGATTTAGTAATCAATACTCCTTAATGTTTCTAAGAAACTACTTTAAATTCATTTTATTGCTACTGAGTCAGAAAGTTAGTGCAATAACATTAAAAGTATGAAGATGGCTTTGGGAAATTAACATTTCTGTTGCTTCTCAACAACTCTTTAGCAAATTTTATTTTAAATTTATCTAAACTTCTGAGAAGTCATTAGTTTCTTCATTTTTATTCAATTTTTAAAAATTAGAATTTCATTTTAAATTACAAACCCTTATTTATATGTCACATATCTGAGTGTATGATTTTCATAAAAGATAATATTTATCCAAGTTTCTTCAAATAGAAAACAAAAAAGAAATATAAATAATAAATTCAAATCTGTATTAGGATAATCCAAAATTATCAAGATTTGAACTAGTACAATTTCAGTGACATTCATTGTGAATTTTTGTTAATCAGTAGTATAAGCTAGCAGAAGAAAAGCTAATCATATGAGAAAGGCTTGAGAAATTCAGCAGCTAATTTTTGAATATGCAGTCAGTTATAAATACTAAATTTAATTCTTTTGAGAACTTCAAGGACTAAGCTAGCATTTTGATTATAATTGCAATATAAATGCTGAAAAAGCTTTGTTTAAATTAATCTAATTACAATATGTTTCTGTAGTAAGATTTCTGAATATGGATCACGATTCTTCTGTATTTTTTGTTTATTTCTATCTTGACATTGATAGGCATCTGTATTTCTCTCATGGTTATCAATGTGTGTTGTTTAATACACATTACTAAACTTCTGTCTAACAACCTAATGAAACCCAAAATAATCTTCTGTCAAAAATAAAAATAATTTTTTTCAAACACCATCCATATGTTTTAACAATTTTATTTCTATGTTTATGCTTTCTTAATATTACAATTTCAGTAATATGTGAAATAATTAAAATGTGTTCAATCATATTTCTTTCAGTTTATGAAAATGAAACCTAACTTACACAAGTTAATTGTTATATGATGGAAATATTTCTGTAAGAACATATAATCCATGAGACTTATTCCTAATATTTTATTATTAAGTAATTTGTCTTTTCCTTCTTATATGAATAGAAAAATTTGCAAGAAGTGTTTTCATGCAATTTTATCACTATACAAATCTGAACCTAAATAGGAGACATAAAATGTCAGAAAGTGTATATTAACCATAAATCAAATAATGTGAATGCTCTAATTTAAAATATCATATAGTCTATATTATGGCAATCACATCACAGAAGTAAGATTCCTACAAGATTACTTTTATGCAATTTCAATCATAAATTTGAGAAAAATTATAGGAATAATACATAATTCTTATACATTTTTCCTTAGGTCATAATTAATGAGACTGTATGAATACTCAAATATATTAAATTTTTTCATGATTTTTATTAATGCTACATATTAAATTAAGTAAAATATAGTATTGATTTTGCTCTTCATGTCTAGGAGATTACTAATTATTCCTTGTCTCCCACCTCTACTCTCCCTCACATACACCACACTTTCAAATGTAGTTAGTTTTATGTAAAAAATAAGGTTTTTATTTTCTCGAGAGAGGACTAAAAAAAATGAAGTAGGAAGGCCTTAATTTCTACAAAAATTTTAAATGGCTAATTTCAATACTTAAAATAAGAAAAGGGCAAGAAGAGTGTCCAACATATTGTTTATGGAAACCTTTGAATTTTAGATAAGTAGATTAAACTAACTTCTTATATCTATGCTTTTACACTTGTTCTACAAAACAAATTGCATCAAGATGTACATAAACTAAAAATTATGCCTTCTCTATATACCAGACATCTGTTCTTTCTTTCTAAACATAAATTGCTAAGGAGTACTTCAAATGAAGCATGAAAGGAAAATAAATGTCAAAAAACATTTTTATTTTTCTGTAAATAACTCCCATGGGTAAAATGGGTGCTCTTGTAAGTGCAGGGCACAAAATATTTTGTTATTTCAGTACTCAGAAAGGTCTCTCTTAATTCTATTACTGTTTTGAACATAGAATCTCTTTGTATGGATAAGGACAAATTTACCGTTTTTTTTCGTTGTTGTTGTTGTTTGTTTGCTTTTCCTAAAATGTCTGCAATGTGGGGAAGTTGAAGGGTTAGTAAACACCAAAAATATTATTTTAAGATTTTTTTTTAGTTTATATTGTTGTGTGGAAGGCAACTATCCTGGAATATCATAACTCTGTTATTTTAAAGTATTCATTTCCTTAAAGTCAAATTAGTGTAACTACATGACTTGTATTCTTATCTCTATGCCTTATTTTTCAGAACAAAATACTTTTCTGTTCTTGTGAGAGATATTATTTGAGTAAATCTTTGATTTTCTTCTTTCCAAAGTCAAATTATAGTTACTCTACACTGAAAATAAGAAACAGAAATAAATGGACATGGCGTATTGATTTGCCTGTGCCAAAGGAATCTTTAGTTCAAGTTAAGGTCAGGTTTTAGAATAAATATTACCAAGAAGAGATAGCGATATTAATAATGCAAATAATGTCAGATTTTTGAAAGGTCAGTTCTTATTATTAGTTTCTTTGTTTCCGAGACAAATGTTTGTTGATATTAACAAAAATACTGCACAAACTTGTAAGCACAGGGCATAAATGAAGTGATCAATGCATTCCCATACTCCTTCCCCAAGAGCTTGCATCTAACTTGAGGAGAGAAGAAAGTTAGATGCCAGATTCATGGAGAAGAAACAATAAAACTGCTATACCAAGTAAATGATGAAAGACCATGAGAGCTGAAGAATTCTGCACAGTGAGAAATCAACAGGAGATAAAGTTCTTGTAGACGATTAGAATTGAGATCATTTAAGACAATGAAAGCATAGGGAATCATCATATGTGGAACATTATTTTAGAAGCTTAGAGGAAAAATAGACTGGTTATATACCAGGACAGGGAATTATAGTTCTCTGAGGGACATGAGGAGACAGTGGTGGATGAATTGTAACCTAATAACTTCTACTGAAGGGAAGGAACGTTGCCACTTGACTACTGGTGTGCCATTAATGGATTAATTCAGAAGAGTGAGGAAGTATGCTAGTAACATGTAAGGAAGAAGGGAGACGAGGAAGCCATGTGTGAAAGAACTTTCTTTTTTTTTTTTTTTGCTTCTTTTTTTTTTTTATTGTATACAAATGGGATACATGTTGTTTCTCTATTTGTACATAGAGTCAAGGCATACCATTTGTGTAATCATACGTTTACATAGGGCAATGATGTTTATTTTTTTTTCCCTTCCCCCCCACCCCTCCCACACCTCTTTTCCCTCTATACAGTCCTTCTTTCCTTCATTCTTACCACATTCCTTATCCCTAACTCTAAACCTAACCCAAAACCTAATGCTAACCCCAAACCTAATGCTAACCCCTCCCACCCCCCATTATATGTCCTCATCCGCTTATCAACGAGATCATTCGTCCTTTAGATTTTGAGATTGGCTTATCTCACTTAGCATGATATTCTCCAATTTCGACCATTTGCCTACAAATGCCATAATTTTATCATTCTTCATTGCGGAGTAATATTCCATTGTATAAATATGCCACAGTTTCTTTATCCATTCATCAACTGAAGGGCATCTAGGTTGGTTCCACAATCTGGCTATGGTGAATTGAGCAGCAATGAACATTGATGTGGCTGTATCTCTGTAGTATGCTGATTTTAAGTCCTTTGGGTATAGGCCAAGGAGTGGGATAGCTGGGTCAAATGGTGTTTCCATTCCAAGCTTTCTGAGAAATCTCCACACTGCTTTCCAGAGTGGCTGCACTAATTTGCAACCCCACCAGCAATGTATGAGTGTTCCTTTTTCACCACATCCTCGCCAACACCTATTGTTGCTTGTGTTCTTGATGATCGCCATTCTAATTGGGGTGAGATGAAATCTTAGAGTAGTTTTGATTTGCATTTCCCTTATTACTAGGGATGTTGAACATTTTTTCATATATCTGTTGATTACTTGTACATCTTCTTCTGTGAAGTGTCTGTTCATTTCCTTAGCCCATTTGTTGATTGGATTATTTGTATTCTTCGTGTAGAGTTTTTTGAGTTCTTTATAGATTCTGGAAATTAGCGCTCTATCTGAGGTATGGTTGGCAAATATATTCTCCCACTCTGTAGACTCTCTTCACATTTATGATAGTTTCCTTTGCTGAGAGAAAGCTTTTTAGTTTGAATCTATCCCAGTTGTTGATTCTTGCTTTTATTTCTTGTGCTATGGGAGTCCTGTTAAGGAAGTCTGAACCTAAGCCAACAAGTTGAAGATTTGTACCTACTTTTTCTTCTATAAGATGCAGGGTCTCTGGTCTGATTCCGAGGTCCTTGATCCATTTTGAGTTGAGTTTTGTGTAGGGTGAGAGGTAGGGGTTTAATTTCATTCTATTGCATATGGTTTTCCAGTTTTCCCAGCACCATTTGTTGAAGAGGCTATCTTTTCTCCATTGCATATTTTTGGAACCTTTGTCTAGTATGAGAAAATTGTATTTATTTGGGTTTGTGTCCATGTCCTCTATTCTGTACCATTGATCTACCTGTCTATTTTGGTACCAATAGCATGCCGTTTTTGTTACTATTGCTTTGTAGTAGAGTTGAAGATCTGGTATTGCAATACCCCCTACTTCGCTCTTGCTACTGAGGATTGCTTTAGCTATTCTAGGTTTTTTATTCTTCCAGATGAATTTCATAATTGCTTGCTCTATTTCTGCAAGGTACATCATTGGGATTTTAATTGGAATTGCATTGAATCTGTATAGCACTTTAGGTAGTATAGCCATTTTGACAATATTAATTCTGCCTATCCAGGAACATGGGAGATCTTTCCATCTTCTAAGGTTTTCTTTAATTTCTTTCTTTAGTGTTCTGTAGTTCTCATTGTAGAGGTCTTTCACCTCTTTTGTGAGATTGATTCCCAAGTATTTTATTTTTTTCGATGCTATTGTGAATGGGGTAGTTTTCCTAATTTCTCTTTCTGAAGATTCATCACTTATGTATAAAAATGCATTGGATTTATGAGCATTGATCTTGTAACCTGCTACTTTACTGAATTCACTTATGAGTTCTAAAAGTTTTCTGGTGGAATTTCCAGGTTCCTCTAAATATATAATCATGTCATCAGCGAACAGGGATAGTTTGAGTTCTTCTTTTCCTATTCGTATCCCTTTAATTTCTTTGGTTTGTCTGATTGCTCTGGCTAGAGTCTCAAGGACGATGTTGAATAGAAGCGGTGAAAGAGGGCATCCCTGCCTTGTTCCAGTTTTTAGAGGGAATGCTTTCAGTTTTTCACCATTTAGAATGATATTAGCCATGGGCTTAGCGTAGATGGCCTTTCTAATGTTAAGGAATGTTCCCACTACCCCAATTTTTTCTAGTGTTTTGAGCATGAAGGGATGCTGTATTTTATCGAATGCTTTTTCTGCATGTATTGAAATAATCGTGTGATTCTTAACTTTAAGTCTGTTGATATGGTGAATGACATTTATTGATTTCCGAATGTTGAACCAACCTTGCATCCCTGGGATAAAACCCATTTGATCGTGGTGCACTATCTTTTTAATATATATTTGTATGCGATTTGCTAAAATTTTTTTGAGAATTTTTGCATCAATGTTCATCAAGGATATTGGTCTGAAATTTTCTTTCCTCGATGTGTCTCTGTCTGGTTTAGGTATTAGGGTGATATTGGCTTCATAGAACGAGTTTGGGAGGGTTCCCTCCTCTTCTATTTCATGGAATAGTTTGAGGAGTATTGGAATGAGCTCTTCTTTAAAGGTTTGTAGAACTCGGCTGAGAACCCATCTGGTCCTGGACTTTTCTTTGTTGGTAGGCTTTTGATGACCTCTTCTATTTCATTGCTTGAAATTGGTTTATTTAAGTTGTGTATGTCCTCCTCGTTCAGTTTAGGTAATTCATATGTCTCTAGAAATTTGTTGATGTCTTCGAGGTTTTCTGTTTTGTTGGAGTATAGATTTTCAAAATAGCTTCTAATTATGTTTTGTATTTCACTCGTGTCTGTTGTGATGTTTCCTTGTTCATTTCGAATTTTAGTAATTTGAGTTTTCTCCCTCTTTCTCTTTGTTAGTGTGGCTAAGGGTTTATCAATTTTATTTATTTTTTCAAAGAACCAACTATTTATTTTGTTAATTTTTCCAGTTGTTTCTTTTGTTTCGATTTCATTGATTTCGGCTCTGATTTTAACTATTTCCCGTCTTCTACTACTTTTGGTATTGGTCTGCTCTTCTTTTTCTAGCGCTTTGAGCTGTAGTGTTAAGTCGTTTATTTGTTGATTTCTACTTCTTTTTTTGAATGCGCCCCATGAAATAAATCTTCCTCTAAGTACTGCTTTCATAGTGTCCCAGAGATTTTGATATGATGTGTCTTTGTTCTCGTTTACTTCTAAGAATTTTTTAATTTCCCTCCTGATGTCTTCTGTTATCCATTCATCATATAATAGTGTATTATTTAGTCTCCAGGTATTGGAGAAGTTTCTGTTTTTTATTCTGTCATTTATTTCTAATTTCAATCCATTATGATCTGATAGAGTACAAGGTAGTATCTCTATCTTCTTGTATTTGCTAACAGTAGCTTTGTGGCATAAAATATGGTCTATTTTAAGAAGGATCCATGTGCTGCTGAGAAGAAAGTGTATTCGTTCTTTGTTGGATGGTATATTCTATATATGTCCGTTAAGTCTAAATTGTTGATTGTGTTGTTAAGATCTATAGTTTCTTTATTCAATTTTTGTTTGGACGATCTATCCAGTGGTGAGAGAGGTGTGTTAAAATCGCCTAGTATTATTGTGTTGTGGTCTATTTGAATTCTGTAATTGAGAAGGATTTGTTTGACGTACGTGGATGAGCCAATGTTCGGGGCATAGATATTTATGATTGTTATGTCTTGCTGATTTATGCTTCCCTTAAGCAGCATGTAATGTCCTTCTTTATCCCTTCTGACTAGTTTTGGTTTGAAGTCCACATTATCTGAGATGAGGATGGATACTCCAGCTTTTTTGTTGTGTCCGTGTGCATGGTATGTTTTTCCCCATCCTTTCACCTTTAGTCTATGGGTGTCTCTTTCTATGAGATGAGTCTCTTGCAGGCAGCAAATTGATGGATTTTTCTTTTTAATCCAATCTGCCAGTCTGTGTCTTTTGATTGATGAATTCAGGCCATTAACATTTAGGGTTATTATTGTGATATGATTTGTATTCCCAGTCAATTGACTCATATTTGTTTTTGACATGATTTGGTTTCTCCTTTATTTGGCTATTCCTTTAGGCTAGCGCCTCCTGTTGCTGATTTGCATCATTGTTTTTCATCTCCTCCTCATGGAGTATTTTGCTGAGAATGTTCTGTAATGCTGGCTTTCTTTTTGTAAATTCCTTTAGCTTTTGTTTATCATGGAAGGATCTTATTTCATCGTCAAATTTGAAGGTAAGTTTTGCTGGGTATAAGATTCTTGGTTGGCATCCGTTTTCTTTCAGGGCTTGGTATATGTTGTTCCAGGCCCTTCTAGCTTTTAGGGTCTGGATTGAAAAATCTGCTGATATTCTTATTGGTTTCCCTCTGAATGTAATTTGATTCTTTTCTCTCGCGGCCTTTAAAATTCTGTCTTTATTTTGTATGTTAGGTATTTTCATAATAATGTGCCTTGGTGTGGGTCTGTTGTAATTTTGTATGTTTGGAGTTCTATAAGCCTCTTGTACTTGGTTTTCCTTTTCATTCTTCAGATTTGGGAAATTTTCTGTTATTATTTCATTGAATAGATTGTTCATTCCTTTGGTTTGTTTCTCTAAGCCTTCCTCAATCCCAATAATTCTTAAATTTGGCCTTTTCATGATATCCCATAATTCTTGTAGATTCTGTTCATGATTTCTTACCATCTTTTCTGTTTGGCCAACTTTGCTTTCAAGATTAAATAATTTGTCTTCAATGTCTGAGGTTCTGTCTTCCAGGTGTTCTATCCTATTGGTTATGCTTTCTATGGAGTTTTTAACTTGGTTTATTGTTTCCTTCATTTCAAGGATTTCAGTTTGCTTTTTTTTCAGTATCTCTAACTCTTTATTGAAATGATCTCTTGCTTCCCGTATTTGGTCTTTTAACTGTTGATTGGTGCGATCATTTAATGCCTGCATTTGCTCTTTCATCTCCTCCTTCAATGCCTGCATTTGCTCTTTCATCTCCTCATTAGCTTCCCTGATCGTTTTAATTACGTACATTCTGAACTCCCTTTCTGACATTTCTTCTGCTGTGCTGTCATTGGGTTTTATTGATGTAGTATCTAGGTTTGTTTGGGACATTTTCTTCCCTTGTTTTCTCATATTGGTCAGCTGTCAGTGGGACCCTGAGATATTGCAGTTTTCCGCTATTGGCTTATAGTGTCCCGGTAGATTTCCAGTGTATCACCTCCCAGCCTTCAGTAGCCTGATGTCTTGGAGGAATCTGATAAAGCAGCGCATCCGAAGAAAACTGCCCCTAGCCCCCTACTGGTTCCATGGTTTGGAACTAGCTCTGTGCGGAAAGGCTCTCACTGTGGGCCTGCGCTGTGCAGCTGGCCGTGTGGGAGGAGCCCACTGCCAGAGTGTGGAAGGCTACCTTGGGAAGACTCTAGCTGCCCTGCCCAGCTCCAATAAGCCACCTCTATCTGGGCCTGCCACCCGGGCTGAGCTTCACCCAGTGGGCAGACTCACCTGCGGCTCTATTTCAGTCCAAGTCTCTCAATGCCTCCCCTTCTTTACTCCTGGGTTCTGGAGCGACTGGGGGTGCAGTCTCCCTCTAGGTCGCCCTCTTGGATCGCCCCGTGAAGAGAACCTGCAGCCGGAGTGGGCAGAGCTGCCTGAAGAGGTCTCTGGCTGCCCTGCCCTGATCCCAGAGGCTGTTTGCGGATCGTAGCTCTCCATTGGTTCGGGGGCTTGTGGCTGGTTCTATGTAGAAAACTTCTCACTGGGCGGTCTGGTCTGAGAAGCTAGCCTTGAAAGGCACCTCCCACCGCAGGGGTCCAGGCTACTTGGGGAGGTCTCTGGCTGCCCTATCCTGGTCCCTGAAGCTGCTTGTGTGCCTGAGTACGCTGTGCTGCGCTGGCTCCAGGACTTGGAGCTTGTTGTGGTCAGAAAGACTCTCACTAGCGGCCCCGCTCTGGGAACCTGGAGAAGCTGGCTGTGTGGGCGGGGCCCACCTCCGGAGTGCGCAGGGCTGCCTGTGGAAGACTCTAGCTGCCCTGCCCGGCTCCGCTAAGCCACCTCTATCTGGGCCTGCCACCAGGGCCGAGCTTTACCCAGTGGGCAGACTCACCCGTGGCTCTATTTCAGTCCGAGTCTCTCAATGCCTCCCCTTCTTAACTCCTGGGTTCTGGAGCGACTGGGGGTGCAGTCTCCCTGTAGGCCGCCATCTTGGATCGCCGCCGAGAAGCATTCGTGAAAGAACTTTCGACAAAATAACTGCCCACACTCACTGTATTCTTTCCTAATCTTCAAAGCATTACTTAGAATTATTGCCAGTGTAAGTCATTTAGCATGAGCACCACCAGTGTCCATCCTCTCATTTCAGCAAATCTATGTGGTCACACCTTCCTCCTGTCTCTAGAATTTATCTGCAGCATCACTATTTTTCTCTCTTCTGTCTCACAGGAAGAATTTGTTTCCTATCTTTTAAAGTGTGCTGAATGTTATTCATTGCCCAACTGAGCTAAAGCTTTATTTAAATTCAGTCAATAATTCTCTGCCTTGCATTCTAATTCTGCTTCCTTGGTATTTTTCTTTTAATTGTAAATATATTTAGATCCTTTCTACTTTTAAAGGGAAAAGAAGGAAGAAAACCAAAAAATCTTCTTTATCCCTTTAGCATCCCTTCTATTATCAGGCTTGTTCTCTTTTTCACAAATAAAATTCCTAAGATTTGTCTAGATTTGCTTCTTTCTTCTTTCTTTTCACTCAGCATGCTACCTTTCAAAATCTTCAGTTATTAATTTTTTAAAGGCAAAACAAAATAAACATTTTTCAACTTTTTCACCCACTTAATACTCTCATACTCTATATAGACTTTCAAAATTTTCATTCTCTTTGTATTTAGATGAATTGATTTTCTTGGTGTGTTAGTAAACTGTATCCATAATTGTACTGGATTAAAAAACAAAAACACTTGGTGACATATACAAATAAACCTCTATTTCTTACTCAGCTATGGATTGGCAGGAATTCAGCTAATTTAGATTTGCCCCATTGGGCTTGTTTCCTAGCAATAACTAAATTTGCCTATTTCTCATCATCTTGGAATCTGAAGGTAACTTGAGTATGTTCTTATGTTGAAGAAAAGCACAACAAGCCAAGTGAAATCATATAGCACATTTCAAGTTCTGCTCATAAATTTCCACTATCATCCCATTAGACTAGTGGATCTTAAAATTATGCCCAGTATCAATTGGCCAGGGAAATATATTCCTTCCATGGAAAGTGAGAATGAATATTTGCCAAGAAGTGCTATAACTTACCTCACTTGGGTTTGATAATACTATATTGCCTTGGTAATGATCTCAATGCTGTCTTCAAACAGAACTGGAAAAGGTGACATAAATAACAATCACACAGTGTTCAGGTATGTTGTTCAGGATGAATGTACTTACCTGGCACTTTGAGAATAGCTTACTTATTTCTTTGAGTTATTTTAGGATCTCTGTTATTACTTTATATTTAAAAGACCAGAATGAAGTTTACACTATGCTCCTGGATTTAGGTCATTGTCTAAGCATCATGTGATGAGATTATGCACCAAGATGATGGGGTAAAAGTAAATCAGAGAATCTTGGTAAACATAAAAACAAGTCTCAACTTCACTTTTGATTATATTGTTAGAACTTATGTTTTTAACTTCATTAGCAAAACCACTGATTTTTTTTCTACTTTAGTTTCAGAAATAACTATGTAGTTGACACATTTAGAAAGAGAGAAAGAAAACAGTATCAATAACCCAAGTTCCCATATGACCTAGGAGGTGATGACACCTCAGTGTAGGGACATCAAAAATCACGAGGTCACTTGTAATATCTGGGAGACTATTGGCTAATGTGTATGGAAATAAAGAGAGCAAATTAAAAGACTACTAAATTCTTTAAGTTCCAGAATTTCAAGCGTGGAAGAAAGTGACAGATATGAAGGAAATGGAATTACTACAAAACATATAATTATGCAAAGGAGAAATGAGTGTCCCTCTAAGAGGAAAATTGAGTTTTAATGTTAATTCCTTCATCTCATAAGTGACCTAATCTTCTAAACTATGTATCGATATGTTAATGAAAACAAGTTTCAAATTATTCACATAAATTTATTGCCAGTTAAAAATTACACATAGAAAATATCACAATAATTCTCTTACCTCTATGTTCCTCTGAAGAAAATTTCAGTAACATCAGCATGCATTCCACCACTTTGCCTTTGCTTGCCATTTGGTGACAGGATTCATTGCTTTTACTAGAAAATAAGATTACTGTAGTGCAAATTATGCATACTCAGTTGCAATTTTCCTCTGTGTGAGGTTCTTTAAGTGTACGTTATTCATTGTTTATGAAATGTTTCATTTATAAATCTGTTTTGAAAGCCTAAAATGGAACATTATGCTTCTATGGAACTCTCTCTTATAGATTTTGTTTTCATTTTAGAAGAATTATATTTTAAATATTATATCTGCTTTCTGCTGTGTTATCTTCTGCACCCTCCTTTAAATCTCAATACATCACTATCACTCATGTGAAACAACCATTAACTTCATTGAATAGGGTTAGAGGATTAAATTCCATAAAGAGACTTGGCTGTGGTTGAATTAGTCAGGGATGTATTCTTATATTTATCAAACAAGGAAAGTATTCCTTACAGTACCATTTAAAACCTGGATCTTTTTTCTGCTTGAACATTTTGGTAGAAATGTAACATGACAGAACTTAAAAAATATAGTTATATAATATCTATCTATAATTAACTACTAAGTTTAAGCATGTTTATTTCAATGAGATATATAGACTTCATTTGCATATTTAAAAGATTAGAGAAGTTTACTTGATTCAATAAATATTTATGAATGCCAGTGCTAGGCAATGTGTGAAATACTGGGAATTGAAGATGAATTAGAAATTGTCTGCCCTGCAGAAATTCATTTACAAGCAAGCATGTAAATTGTTAATAGACCTTCATCACATATCATAATAGCCAAATAATTTGAACATCTAGAAAAGGAAGTGCATAAAACTAGGCTTCCAAAAAAGAGGTGAGTTTGAACATAGGCCCTGAAGGATCAGTTGTATATTGTCTGCCAGAGAAGATGAAAGGTGATCTATGAAGAAGGAAGAGAAGAAGGGAAGGGAAGTTTTGAAAACTGTCAAATCATTGCATATGTGGGAAATGTGACAAACTAATATATAGAAGGGAAGGAATAGTTAGTATTAAAAGAAAATAGAAATTCAAATAAGAACTTCTGGTTAGGACCTAGAAAGGGCATGTAGTAGTCCTCTAAAAAATAGTTTTTTAAAACCTAGGAATGTAACCTAATAAGAACAATATAATACCAAAAATCAAAATGGAAGTTTTGCAAATAATAAATCTTACTTTAAATCATTGTGCTGAGTTATATGACAAATTCCTTAAAGAATATTACTACAATTGTTTTCAAATTGAGAAAAAGAGATAAAAAGTCATGACTGTGTTGCTTTTAGAAATGTATTTGTGTGAATGGATAATTCAGATTTAATATTATATTCATAATAGCACTAGTGCATGAGAATATTTGGATTTTCATTTTAGATAAACTTGTCTAAGAATATAAACCCATTGAGTTGATAATGATTTAAATCATTGCTTCGGTGAGTCTAAGGAGAAAAATACAATTATAAACAAAACTTTGGGGGCTTGACCCTGTTCCGAGGAATAGGAGTGGGTTGAACTGGGAGAACACTTTAGGAAAATGATACAATGTCTGAAACCTTCTTCTTAATGAGTGGACTGAATGCACCTCATTTGATCACCCATTTTGCTCATGATGACTTTCACTCAAACGTAAGCAACTGCAGATGAGGATGTACTGTCAATAAAATTGTGGTCCACGGGGATTGGTCATATCTCATCTATTATAAGCCACAGTCATCATGAAGAGAAACTTAAATATAAGGTTTCCCCATCCTGTCTCCAAGAATTTGAAATTACAGAGAAGAGGCCTTAGGTGCAGTTTTATTCTTTCACATTTTGAACTCATGACATCCGATGAACATACACTTTTGTGCTTTTGTATCTTAGTTTTCTGCTTCTTTTGTTTTTGTTTGTTTTTCATTTCTGTTAAGTGTGTGGTATTTAGATTCTTAATGTAGTAAGTTTATCTGAGTATACTTGAGAGAATTTTGTGACTGCTATTTTTTCAATAATTTCTCTATGGCAAACTTGAAACCACTCTTGCAAATTATTTTAATTACAAGGGGCATGTTATGTGCAATATTAGCATGTTATTTGTTTTTATTTTGAAACCTTTACTAATCTTTACTGATTCACAAATGATATTTATTTAACATTAATAAAATCACTGTTATGTCTTGGACGTGATGTGTCTTGCAAAAAGTTATTTGTGAGACAATGCAAGGGTCAGAGGAGAAAAGATTGGATTGTGAGAGTCTTAACACAATCAGTAAATTAATATCCTACTAGGGATTACTGAGTGGAAAATGAAGGCAAATAGGGTGTGACTGGACGAGGTGGGTCATTGTGGGTATGACTTTGGGGTACATATTTTGTATCTGATGAGTGGGTCTCTCTCTGTTTCCTGATCATCCTTCTTCCACACTCTTTGGCTATGATGTCCTACCTCACGTGGAGCTCCAAGAAATGGAGCTAGCTCCCTTTGGACAGAAACCTCTGAAACTGTGAGAACCTAAGTAAACTTCCCTCCTTTACAATTGTTCTGGTAGGGTCTTTTAGTCACAGTGGCAAAATAAAGAAAAAAAAAAAGCTAATTAAAAAAATAATTTCATATTTTAAGTGTAAGTTAAATGATATACATAACAACATAAAGGTATATTTGTAGTGAAGTAGTGAAATTATTCTTACATAATGCTAAAGACTCAATAGTCACCCCATTCATCATTAATGCTTTGTGTTAGCCCATGAAATTTCAAAATAAGTCAAATTTTAAGATAAAATTGTGCTTTAATTAAAAGATGGGGTTATAGGTTTTATGATTTTTGATCAGTCTATGGCCTCTCATGATTTAAAGTGACATCATGTCAGTTGGGCATGATGATACACACTCAATCCCAACTACTTGAAAAACAGGACAGTTGGAAACCAGCCTGAGCAACTTTAGGGGCCTTGTCTCAAAACAAAAAGTAAAAAGGATGTATGTCAGTAGAAAAGCATTTGTCGAACATATGCAAGGCTCTGGTTTCAATCCCCAGTGCTGTAAAAAATAAAATAAAGTAATATAACATGAAATATACATTAGATTGAGAACCTGTAAAATATAAAGGAGACCTACTTTCATTGGCAACCATGGACTCTTGTTTGAAATTAAAAATCTGCAATGGTGAATGAAAGTTGAAAGTTATCCAAATTCCTTTTTACTCAGCAATACACTGTCACCTGGTAAGTAAGGCAACAGATACTGTCAAAACTGCACATATTTGCCAGGCAAAGCAAATATAACACAAACTGCAGGTAGGCTTTCCTGCAAGAGCTCCAAACTGGATGTTTTAAAGAACTAGTGAATGCCTGACTTTACCCTCTTAGACCAATCACTGTCAAATCATCCTTAAGTTGTTCTCATTGCAGCACAATCCTTTGTATTAAGCATTTAAAAAACAACAAAAACACTATAAGACATTAAGAGCCCCAAATAAATTCTTCATGATTAATGTGTTAGCAGATGGAACCTGGTAGAAGTAAAACTACCGTGGGGTTATGGGGAAGGAGAAGGGCAAGCGGCAGGACAGTGCTATAGTTGATGATGAGCACAGACACAAGGCCTTTGGACACAGTGCAGTGATTGGGATACAACTGCTGAGTTGGCTCTCCAGAGTCAGAGGGATAACAGGGTGAGTATGGGGCAAAACCTGTGAAAGGTCCCCAACAATCATCTGCAAATTTCCTCAGAGTAACAAGTGGGTAGCAAGCTGTGCCACACATCCAAACTTTTAGCAATGCTCAGACAAGCACAGAACAACTAATTCTGCAGAGCCATCTTCAAGGAAAAAGGGTAATGATTTACAGAAAGTGATATTAGACATAAAAGATAATGATACATAGATCACAGATGCTGCATCAACATATGGAAGAGTTCTTGCATCAGCAAATAAAAGGGGTCAATAATGTGAAGAGAGTGAGTGTAAGATTTATTAGGAGGCTTTATTGCTCTGTGATTTATGAATTGCCACAGATGGCAATGATGTAGTATAATATTCACAAATATGATGCAATAAAGATTATTAAAGCATCTAGTAGCAGTGTTTTTAGTTTGAGCTCTAAGCAGAAAATGTCTGTGAACACTGTTCTTTACACAGAAGATGTACAATCATGCTTGATTTTTTAAAGAAACCACAATAGTACTGTTTTTCTACTCTTGGATTTATTCCAAAAGAGTTTTGACATTAGTTTCATGTTTTTTTCTTTTGTAAATGCATATATGATTGACCAGGGTAACTGGTAGGGGAAGGTCTCATTTGTATTGCTCATGAGTCCGTATGGCAAAGTGGTTAAGAATATGGGCTATGTATTTCCAGTGTCTACCCTGATATCTTCATTCTGCCCATGACTTTAAACTAGATGTTGGGTTCTTAGGGACTTCCTTTCCTTCCTTCCTTCCTTTCCTTTCCTGACATCTTCAACTATGAAGCCATTTTATCCTTTCCATATTTTAATATAAGGAGTTTTTGACCTATACATATTCAGAATTTGAAAGACGTATATTTTCAACTTAAAATTGAGATATTGTCCCTGTGATAATAATATAGAAACCCTACATAAGAGCACATAGATAATATTGTCACTTATTCTAGGGAAAATGAGTAATCCTTTATTTGATTTATTCATTTTCTAAATATATTTGTCACTTTTCAAATTTTCTTACTTGGAGTTTTATCTTAAAATAATAGTAGTTACAATTGATGTAACTGGCCTGAGAAAGAATAATTCAATAAACCTGTGTCAAAAAGAGCAGATAATCTTATTTGAAGAGACCTTACTTCCTAGGAATATTTTAGGCAATACTGTTAACAAAATGTATTTCCTTCCTGACAGTAAGAAGATTCAGTTTTACTTTAAGAGATTCAATAATTTTAAGTAAAGCATAATAGTATTTAAATCTAGTCCTGTATTGCTCAAAACAATAGGTTTGCATTTCCAATTGTTAGTTTCATTTTGTTTTTCCAAGTAAGTTACTGCAAATAATATTTTACAGACATGGAATGTCACCTTTTTTCCCTCTTTTTAATTCATGCTCTCCTTCCTCTGCCTCTTTCTTTTATCAACCTGCAAACACTCCTGTCCATCTCCCACACCCTGTTGCCTTGGGCTGTGAAAAATTAACTATGCATCAGCTTAGCACACATTCAATTATACCTTCCCATTTGTGCAGCCCGAGATTCTGATTTGTGAACTGTCAGATCCATCCTATTTCTTGTCAAAGTATCTTTGACTTTATTACATACAGCATAACCATCTGTCACATTGACAATCCTAATATATGCTATTTCTTTTAGACCATCTTCATTGTTAAAATTGAATACAATGCATTTTTTTTTCTCTCCTGCCTAAATCAGATCTTTTTTCCCTTGATCACAGACTGAAATCTTCAACTGTGGAGCCATTTCTATTCCACTATACTGTATATTATGTTGAAACATTTACAGCGCAGTTGACAACACTTTAGCTTCTCCCTAAATCCATGATTTATTTTATTTGTGTGACATACGTTACTCTGGAAACTGTGTAATGTTTGAATAAACTGACTGCATTTACAGGATTTTAAACTCTAGGAAATAATATTCATAAAATCAGCTTTGTTCTAAATGTCATCTGGTTTCAGCTAAGGAGCCTGACAAATATAAGGCCTAGATGCCATGGAACCTGAACTCAGACTAACAATAAGCAAAACAAAACCAGCATTTCCACATGATTCCTTCACCAGCCAAACATTTTCCTATGAAAATAATTTCTAGTACTTTCTGCTTTTTGTCTAACTAAACTGTAATGAAATCTTTTGTGGTTAACATGCTATTTTTGTTTCATATATAAGAAAATTTATTTTCCCTCATTTTCAGAAAGATGACAGGTGGAAATGAAGAGAGTAATGTGAAAGAAAGTCAAGTTCCTACTCAGAATGGAAGTTTCCTCAAGAAAGGGAGCTGTTTTCTCTTTGGTGTATTCTTCCTGTGCCTAAAAGTGCCTGACCCATGCAAGGCAGTCAGTAAATATTGGCTGATAGGTGAATGCTCTTAAAGAGTTAAGTCTCGCTTACCGCTCTGGGACATTGTTTTCAGTTTCTCTCCATTAATAACAATGTCTTGAGACATTTTTAAGACTTACTCCTCCACCCCATTTAAAATTGTATTTTCTTCTGGAACCATCTGCCCCCTTATCCCACTACCTACCTTTCCTCACACTCCTGTAATACTATTCAGTATCTGCCACATTTTAGTTGATCAACTAACTCTTTTTCCATCTATTTTCTACTTGAGTTCCATAAGGATGGATGTTTGTGTCTGGTTCAATTTTCTTCCCATTGTTATTGTCTGTGTTCCTACTGACTCAACAAGGCTCAGAATAGAGTCTAGAAATTTGTAGACACTAGATAATTCCTTGCAAAATGAAAGTATAGATTGGACTATTTGATTTAGACTATTTATTTTTAGACAGCAACATTTATTTCAGTTTATAGAGTGTTCACTGATTTTAGATTTATAAAATGTGCTTAATAATGGGAAATAATCTTATCCTACATATTATAAAGCTAACCTAAAATGCAAATCTTCGCACATTTAGACACTTAAATAGGACACAAAGGGATATACCAAAAATCATTTAAAAAAATCAAATATTTAAGTGCATAGGTAGACAGGAATGGATAGATTGATTGACAAAGATAAATATAAAGGTACATGTATGAGTATATTTTTACATATAGCAAGATATTCACAAGTACCATAGATTAGTGTGTGGACGTCTTTTAGGGAACTATTCTTCTGCTTACCACAATACCTAACATATATTATATACAAATGGTGACCAACTTATGACAGCTCAACTTAAGATTTGTTTTATCTTTATGATTGTTTGAAAGAGATACAAATTCAATAGACATTTTTAAATTTTGGACTTTTCTGAGCTACCAAAATGCAGTATGATACTTTCTTGAGATGCCAGGTGGCAGCATGGAGTCATAGTTTCCAATTAGCCATGTCATCAACAAGGTAAAGAGCCTGTGCTTTACCATGTAATGTGTTGCACGTTACAGTGGCCTGTAGGTTAAGGGTATTAAATATAATACAGCATTTTGTGATCAACATCTCTAGCAATTAGAAAAATACAAATTAAAACTACACTGAGATTCCATCTCACTTCAGTTAAAATGACAATTATCAAGAATACAAGTAACAATAAATGTTGATGAGGATGTTGGGAAAAAGGTACACTCATACATTGCTGGTGGGACTGCAAGTTGGTGCAACCACTCTGGAAAGCAGTATGGAGATTCCTCAGAAAACATGGACTGGAACCACCATTTGACCCAGTTATCCCATTCCTTGGTATATACCCAAGGACTTAAAATCAGCATTCTACAGTGACACAGTCACGTTAATGTTTATAGCAGCTCAGTTCATAATAGATAAATTATGGAACCAAACTAGGTGCCCTTCAATAGATGAATGGATAAAGAAATTGTTATGTATATACACAATGGAATATACTCAGCCATAAAGAAGAATGAAATTACGGTAAATGGATGGAACTGGAGAATATCATGATAAATGAAATAAGCCAGACTTCAGAAAACAAAGGCCAAATGTTCTCTCTGATATGTGGATGCTAACACACAGGTGGGTGGGGGAGGGAAGAAGAGAAGTTCATTGGATTAGTCAAAGGGGGATGAAGGAAAGGGAGGGGACATGGGGATAGGAAAGACAGTAGAATCAATTGGACAAAACTTTCCTATGTTCACATATGAATACACGACTAGTGAAACTCCACATCATGTACAACCACAAGAATGGAATTCAAATTAGAATAAATTTTACTCCATGTATGTATAATATGTCAAAATATACTCTACTTAAAAGAAAAAAGAAAAAATACAGCATTTTCAATTTACATGGGGTTTATAAGATGTAATCCCATCATACAATAAGAAGCATTTCTACCATGATATTACATAGTGTATGCTAAATGTTCCATCAATGTTATTCCTTTAATTTATCAACATCTCTGTGAAATTGGTACTACTATTTTATGTCCTTTACAAAAGAGGTAAAAGAGTTCTGGGAACTTGAGTTTATGAATAGAGTCAGTTCTATTATATGGCATATACATTCATAAAACATATTACAGTATGTAAAATTATACAATTTAAAAAATCTAAAAGAAAAATGTGGTTAAGGGTACAATATGCAACAATATATCATACATATATGTATATATATTTAAAACTAAGATCAGCAGTACATTATATATATACACACTAAAATTAACAGATATATAAAATTATATAAACTATACACTTTACCTTCAAAAATATCTGGTTTACTTTAGAGAATGGGCATTAGAAGATTTCAGCTTCTGAGTTATAATGAAGTGGTAGAAGAAAAACCGTTTAAAATGAGATGGAAAGCTGTAACTGGCTGGGTATGGGTGTGCTGCATATGGTATGGGGATCTGAGGGAGTCAGTGCAGATTTGGTGTGTTTGAACTGCCCTAGTCCCAAGGTGACTCAGTTCAGCTGAGTCCAGTCTTGTGTGTGCATTCACCTTGTGTGTCTCATTGAAGAATTAGTGCAACACAGATACAAAATTCATATTATGCTCATGTTATACACTAATATATCAATTATAATGGAATAAACATGTTTTCAAAACAACTGTTAGAACTGACTCAAGAAATGGCAGAAAAACGTCTCAGAGCATTATCATTCTATGATGCCTGAGCACTTAAACTCCATCTATCCTTCTCTCTTCTTACATTGAAGAAAATAAGACACACATAAAAAAGAATTTCAAGATATTTCCACATTGGAATGAAGTTTAATATGTATTAAAATCATTTCTCAGGAGCTTTGTAGGTACCAACTCTTATAGTATGGTCAGATAAGTAAACATTCTGCTGCAATTTCTTACCTCCATTAACTTTGATCCTAACTGTAAAACACTCGTATATCTGTATATCACATAATGGAATTTTTGAGAAAAGCCTCATAGCATAAATTCAAAGGGCATGCACTTTGGTTTGATATATTCCTTTTGAAGTTAACAGGCAGAACTTTGTATTCTCCAAACTGCAGTTTGCTTTGGTCAACTATACCTTTAAATGGCTATCAAAAGGAGATGGGGGAGTCTGGATTCAGTGAATATTTTCAATAACTTATTATGATCTAACTACTTTAAAAATACATTATTTAATTTTATTCTCCCAGAAAGCAGGTGGGATGAGGGCATTTCATTAACATACTCATTTTATAGATCACGAAATATCTCTGATAAGTCAAACAACTTTCCCAGTATCATACTTGAGTCAACAGGTGACGAGAATTTTTGAAATATGTGTCTGTCATAGTGAAGTTCATTACATCACATTCATAACCATGAGTGAAAAATGAAAGTATTTATCCTCACTATTCCTTATCTGTTTGTAGTCTAAATTTGACAACTATAAAAAACCATAATAAAACCAAACTAGCTTTCTCCTCTTTACCTTCATTATTATTTATTAATATGATTACCTTAAGCCCCAAACCTTGAAGTTATCTTTGTCTTCCACCCACCCTCCACATGCAATAATGCACTAGCTCTTGTTGTTTATAAAAGCGTATTTCAAATCTAAGTCTTTCCATTTATTTAACTACCTTTCTAATGCAGATCTTATCACCTCAGAACTCCATTAATGAAATAATTTAATTCCTCTCTTAGGCAAGGAAATCCAAGCTCAACTCTTTCAAATTCATCTCTCAAAACACCAACAGATTTAGCCTGCTAGTACAAAACCTACAATAAATTAACACAATTCAGTCTCTGGAAATACATGGCTTTATGAATACTTGAAAATTTTTTTTAAAATGAGAACCTTATATATTGGAACATAATGCCTAAAGTAGTGCATTTTAATGCACATTTCCCAAGGTTATTAGTTTCATGGAACTTTGCCAAAGTGGTGGATTCTCTTCCAGGAATTCAATGAACTGAGGAGTACAGTACATTCTTAATACATGAAGAAGTTTCACAGAAAACATTAAGCGTATATATTGAATAGCTAGTACATAAGTCCCTTTGAATCCCTGAGAAATCCCAAAAGCCTTCACTTCCTGAAGCTTGTTGAACTCTCTTGCAAATATGAACAAATCTTGCTCTTCTGCAAATATATGCACGAGATGTGTAGGTTTGTAGTTGTTTACATCTACTAGACCCATGGATACCTGCTGCAAGCTACTGGAGTGATTGCCTTCAAGAATCTGTAGTAGTAGAATAATTAATTTGACACCTGGAGTTTTACAGACCAACCAAAGAAATCTTTCTTTTTCAATAAACAGAGAGAAATATTGATTCTTTTATTCAAAACAATGTCATTTAAAGATAAAGATTAGGACACAATTGTGTTTTCATGGTGACAGTGTCATGAAAGGAATTTAAATGCATCCTGTACAGAGAATACAGGTGACCATTGTTCCAATTCAGACTAGCTTACATTGAACTTAAAGAGACGGGTTAAAAATGTGTCTTTTTTTCCTGCAGTAGTTTTGGAAAGCATATTCTGGAACCCATACTGTTGAAAGTTTCAGTATGTTTGAAGAAATATTTACTGCTTTGATTTTATATTTATTACCCATAATACTGGCATTTTAGGACATAAAGTTACTTTACAAAGTCATATTAGGTGTACTCATTTAAAGGATGCATTTCCCTTGGCTGTTCTGCACTTCAAAAGATGGATAGGGACATGTGGATGCTTGAACCTTGTTTAGTTTAGTTTATGAATAATTTGAGTGTGTCGGTGTTGTTGGGATGCTTTCAGAATGCCTTGTTCTAACAGTTGTTTTGATGTGTGGCTTTATGAATTTGATCCTTTGAAACAAACTGTGCCACACTCCACTGCTTTAGAGAATTTGGCTCTGTTGTTACATGGTTGCCTTCTGTTTCACCTTCTTTCTCAGGGTACTGGTCCCGAAATACATAAGACCTTCCATAATTTAAAACAAATTGCAAGACAAATGAACCAAATTTTCAGAAAATTACTACAATGGCATTATGTGGCAGTAGTTACGGAGCAGGTCTGTTGTAGTTTGCAACTTTTGGTGTGGGAACTTTGCTTAGTTGGTGCTATTTTCTGACAAAGATACATAAACTTCAGATATTGCACAGTTCATTCACTATCTCCAAAGCATAAATTCTTGAATCTTTGTGCTTTTGTTCCTGTTTCACTACTGTGCTAACTTTAGTCTTTATTGGGCCTTCTTTGTGCAGGGTCATAATTTGTTGCTCAACATAAATTCTTGTAAGACTCCAACCCCTACCAGCCGCCTCCTTCCATCATTGCCATGGTCACCACCCTACAATCCTTTTTTTATGGTCACTGTTGCTATCTTTCTGAAATAGATTAATCATCTTATAACCCATCTCTTTCTCTCCCTAATCAATGTATTGTATGACGTGGTCCACCTGCCTCTCATGCCTCCTGTGCTTCTACTCCTGTATACTCTACAGTGTAGCCAAAGGACGTTTCTTGAACACATATATTCATACATGACTTATTTCATGCTATAGAACAGCATGCTCAGAGTAATATTTAGCTTAATTTTTACCTACCTAGCTAATCTGAATTTATTCTCTAAATTGCATTATACATATTCATCAATTTATTATTTAATCATAGTACTTATTACATCCTTATCATGACCCAGGCACTATGCTCCAAACTCAGTTAACAAGAAATGAATAAAACACAATACATTTACCATTACTTAAGTCTTTCATAGTAATCTATCTTGCTCTGCCCTATCATATCAGACACAAAAGGGAAAATTCAGAGAAGTCCAGTCTCTGCTCCTAGTTCACTCTTTTATTTTCATACTATTTTATGTATTGAACCACACATGTGTCTAAATATATTCCTTATTAAATTTTATACCTTTGGATGAATAGTTTGTATTAAAGTTTTTCCCACAGAATTAAAATGAGCACATGGACATTTTAATGTGTTTTATTAATTATATTTTCCAGTGATGCCAGAACTTCTACCAAATCAATTTCTTGGTTAATGGTGATGGTCAGAGTAGAATCAATTGATCAAATTTAATAGATTTGCATCTTAATATGTATATAATGTATAAATTCATAAATCGTAATTATCTTGTTTTTTTTTTTCTATTAAAGAAATTCAGTAACAAAATTCAACCCTGAAGTATACACTGTCTTCTTAATTATTTTTATTAGGATATCTAATTACAGAAGTAACATCTAATTCATGTCTTGCCAAGAGGAGATGACTTTGTCAGAACATGTATTTTTGCAGAAATCTCTGTGGCCACATCTTATAGTACAGTGTTTTTCAAGGCAATACTTTTTCTCTGTCCTTGCACATCACAAAATTCCTGTGTAACTTTCAGGTTTATTAGAGGTGGCAGCAACTATATGATTTCATAAGGCAAAATCCAGGTTTTTGCTTTCGAACTCTAAAATAAGTTGTATAACCATAACTCAAGCTATACACCAAACCCTTAGTGAGAACCTGCATTTTCTACAGAAAAATGGGCAACATGAAGTGCATGGTGATGTGTCCTATCTGTGTCATATAAAAAACTATGTGAGCAAATTAAAATTTCATTTCATGATATAACAATGTCCTTCCATGTAAGTATCAATTTTCCAATATTTATGATGTAAGACTAACCCTGGGTGACAGATTATTAATTTTAAATTTAATACCATCTTACATCATATCTATTTTTTACTGCTAATATTCCAAACAAAAATTAGCATTGTATTGATATTTTGAATGTTATTTGTTTCTTCAAATTTCATTTTTTATTGTTTCTAAATAAAATTGAGCTTTTGTAACCTATCACAGCATGTCTTTTTTTTTTTTTTTTAATGGATACCGGGGATTGAACTCAGGGACACTAAACCACTGAGCCACATCCCCAGCCCTATTTTGTATTTTATTTAGAGACAGGGTTTCACTGAGTTGCTTAGTGCCTCTTCTTTGTTAAGGCTGGCTTTGAACCCGTGATCCTACTGTCTCAGCCTCCTGAGCTGATGGGATTGTAGGCATTTGCCACCATGCCAGGCACAGTATATCTTAAATGCTAAAGAAATACAAATATAATTCACAAGCAATGCTAAGAACCATAGAGATCATTATTCTTGTCCTTCTGAAAGGAATGGAACAGGGGGAATCACACCATAAAATTCCATTTTAGTAATATGTGTTTTTTTCAAAGTCTGACTTTGCATGACACTTGTCCAATTTCCTCTTTGTCTTTCTGCTAAAACTTCTCAAAACTTCTGTTTTTATTTCTCACAGAACTTAGGACCTTTCCTACCCTTCAAGCCTTTACTATTTAAATCAATCTTCTCTTTTATAACTTCCTTGCATTAAGCACCTGAACCTTTTACTGCCATCAACCTAGTAAAATATGCTAAATCTAACTTAGGTAACCTTGATTAAAGGGTATGGACAGAAAGTGAGAAGGCATGAGTACTTAAACTTATCAAATTTTATCTAATTTTGTTAAATTTTGTCTAAAGCTTAGCATACTCCATGTAATAACAGTATTCTCCAGGTAGTGATTACAAAGGAAAACAGTCAGGTGGTCATGAACTGAAGTGTAAAATATTTTTCAGGAAAGTTTTGAATGTGGAAAAAAATAAAAATAAAAGAGATAAAGCATGTATGTATTATGTGTATGTCTATTTAGTTTAGTTGACTACAAAGGGATAGTACTTGGAACTGATTACCATGTAACCTGATGTTTGTGAGCATGTGGCATAGGCCCAAAACTCCTGTGTTGCAGTTCTTCCCTGAATTCAGGATCGGTTTGACTTGGGGAAAATTTTTAGCCATTTCTGACTAATTTTTTCCTTTAAACGAAGAGTCAATAATGATATATATTACATAGGTTTATGCTCAGAATTTGACAGAAGATAATCCTTGTGAAGTCTATGGAACACAGCAGGCTAATTATTAAGTTCTAAATGCAAGCTGGTAATATCAGTGGTCTAATTCTGTTCAGAAAAATGAGAAAAAAAAAAAAACTTGAACATCCTGATGACTCATTCTCTCACATGAAAATTGTACCATATTTGTAAGAGTCCACTTTTGATTATGCATAATTAAAGTCCTGTTCAAATTTTATTGCCCAAATTGCCCATACATATTAATTATGTAGGTAATTTTTTAATTGAATTAGTGGGTAATGTAGGCAATCTCTTAAAGGGGAAAAATCTGTGTTTCAAAAATTATTGACCCATTATACCTTGGGAATTTCTTGAAAAATTTATTTCCCAAGCAATTTAATTTCTGAGTGGAAAAAATAAGAAGAAAGTTAAATTTAGGCCATGTATGAATATACTATTAATATTATTTTATTTTGCCTATGTTGAGAATCTGCAATCTGTGCTCTGAAAATGTTCATAAAACTTTTATTATGGCTCAACATCATGAAACAAGTTTTGGTACCATAGAGTAATTAAATTGATCTTTGTCTAAGTTTTGAAGTAGGTAAGTGTGTTTCCCCTACAGAAAAATGGCATCCTGTTGATTTAGAAAAACTTTCACATAGAGATGGACTGCCATTTCTGCAGATATTTATCCTGGTCAGGATCTTCAACAATATAAGATTGGCAATCCATCCTTGTCTTAGCACATAGAATCAATCATTGGCAATCATTTGCACCAGCGTATAGAGCTACTTAGTGATCCTGGAAGATCTTGCATTTTGTTTATAGATAACACAGTGAACAAAATAAGAGACTAGTTAGATTCATTGTTTGCACTCATGCCCATCAACTCTAACAAAATGCTGCCAGTGGAAAACAGTTTTGTACATTATCCTCGGTTTTCATTCAAAAGTAGAATAACAGAGTTCAAGATGGCGGACTAGAGGGCGGCTGCATTTCATGTTGCTCCAGGACTCAAGATTCAAAAGAGGAGATAGTAACTTGGGACCAACTCAAAGCCGCCGGGTGAGTTTCTCCCATAGGGGAGGCGTCCGGATGGGGCAGTAGCCCCGGAACGCAGAGAACTTTGTGAAGTAGAGTAACTCGGCGAGACGCCCCTCCCCCGCCGGAGCGGTAAAAATGGACAGCCAAGTGGAGCGAAAAATGGCAGATTGAAGTTTCCAGGACTGCGGGCAGCTTCTCTAACCTAAGGAGACTCGTCTGCGAAGGGTGAGGCTCCCAAGCCCAGGAGGGAGGTCCGGGCCCCTGGGAACGTTGCCTGAGAAGGCTGCCCTGCCCTGCCCAGGCGGCAAGACACACCTCCCCCCGCAGTGAACTCGGAAAGCGGGGAACGTTGCAAAGGAGGTTGCGCGACACACCGCTTGGTTTTGGAGCGATCTGCCAGAGCTCCAGCAGCTGCCAAAGAAAGAGTGGGACATCGAGTTGTTTGGATCCAGCAACCGCCTGAGCAATGGGGAGGGGGCTGTCCAGAGGAGGTGGAGGTACGCAGTGAGTGGCTTGGTCTCCAAGCGCCCACACAGAGCACCGGGTGGCTGCCTGGAGGAAGAGACGAGCGACGGGTCACTGGGGCTTGGAGCATATGTACGAGGCTCCAAGTGACTGGTCAGAGGGTGGGTCGCATAGCCAGGCAATTAGGTGCATAGCACAGGTCCTGGTCCAGGGACCTAGGCACCTTTTCTTGAATGAACTACACAGAGACAAGCTGAGGGGCGAAGTGAAGGTTCCAGGACTGCGGGCAACTTCTCTAAGAAGGGACAACCTAAGGAGACTCGTCTACAAAGGGTGAGGCTCCCAGGCCCAGGAGGTAGGTCTGGGCCCCTGGGAAGGCTGCCCTGCCCAGGCAGCAAGACACACCTCCCCCGGCTGGAACAGTGAACTCGGAAAGTGGGGAACCTTGCAGAGGAGGCCGAGCAGCACACTGCTTGGTTTTTTGGTTTTTTGGAGCAATCTGCCAGGGCTCCGGGGGCTGCCAGAGAAAGAGTTGGGCGGCGAGCTATTTGGATTCAGCAACCGCCTGAACAACAGGGAGGGGCTGTCCTGAGGAGGTGGAGGTGCGCAGTGAGTGGCTTGGTCTCCAAGCGCCCACACAGAACACCGGGTGGCTGCCTGGAGGAAGAGACGAGTGACAGGTCACTGGGGCTTGGAGCATATGTACGAGGCTCCAAGTGACTGCTCAGAGGAGGGGTCGCATAGCCAGGCTGATCAGGTGCAAAGCACGGTCCGAGCCGGGGATCTAAGCACCTTTTCTTGAAAGAGCTACACAGAGACCAGCTGAGGGGTGGAGCGAAGGTTCCAGGACTGCGGGCAGCTTCTCTGAGGAGGGGCCACCTAAGGAGACTCATCTGCGAAGGGCAGGGCTCCCAAGCCCAGGAGGTAGGTCCAGGCCCCTGGAAACATTGCCTGGGAAGGCTAGCCCTGCCCAGGTGGTAGTTGTGGACTGAGGGGAACCTCTAGGAGAGGAACGGACTAGCGAGACCTCCCCACCGGGTGGGTCTACCCCACCGAGTGAGGTTTTCCCACAAAGACGGTAAAACCAGAGACACAGGCCCAAACAGGCATTGCCTCAGCCCGCAGTCTAGTTCCCCTTTGGATGACCATTGGTCAACAAGTAGAGGCACCTCTGCCCTCTAGCAGGGAATATACCCCACCTGAAGACCACCACCCCTAGAGAGGCAGCTACCTAGGGGAACACCGAAGTAACAACATCCTCTAAGACTTCAGGCTACTGAAGGATAAGAGGGGATACACTAGCAATCTTCAGGGACATTATAAGTCAATAGAGGAAATCTGCAACATCTCTGCAGTCCACTGACACCTGAACGACATGAGAAAACAAGGGAAGAAAATGCCTCAAACAAATCTGGATGTTATATCAATAAAATCCAATGACAGCATGGCAGAAGAAATGTCAGAAAGGGAGTTCAGAATGTACATAATCAACATGATAAGGGAAGCAAACGATGAAATGAAAGAGCAAATGCAGGCATTGAATGAACGCACCAATAGACAGTTAAAAGAGCAAATACAGGAAGCAAAAGACCATTTCAATAAAGAGTTAGAGATATTGAAAAAAAACCAAACAGAAATCCTTGAAATGAAGGAAACAATAAACCAAATTAAGAACTCCATAGAAAGCACAACCAATAGGATAGAACACCTGGAAGACAGAACCTCAGATATTGAAGACAAAATATTTAACCTCAAAAACAAAGTCGAACAAACAGAGAAGATGGTAAGAAATCATGAACAGAATCTCCAAGAACTATGGGATATCATGAAAAGGCCAAATTTGAGAATTATTGGGATTGAGGAAGGCTTAGAGAAACAAACCAAAGGAATGAACAACGTATTCAATGAGATAATTTCAGAAAATTTCCCAAATCTGAAGAACGAAATGGAAAATCAAGTTCAAGAGGCTTATAGAACTCCAAATACAAAATTACAACAGACCCACACCAAGGCACATTATAATGAAATACCTAACATACAAAATAAAGACAGAATCTTAAAGGCTGTGAGAGAAAAGAACCAAATTACATTCAGGGGGAAACCAATACAGATATCAGCAGATTTTTCAATCCAGACCTTAAAAGCTAGAAGGGCCTGGAATAACATTTTTCAAGCCCTAAAAGAAAATGGATGCCAACCAAGAATCTTATACCCAGCAAAACTTACCTTCAGATTTGACGACGAAATAAAATCCTTCCATGATAAACAAAAGCTAAAAGAATATACAAAAAGAAAGCCAGCATTACAGAACATTCTCAGCAAAATATTCCATGAAGAAGATATGAAAAACAAAGAAGCAAATCAGCAAAGGGAGGAGATATCCTAAAGGAACTCTCAAATAAAGAGGAACCAAGTTGTGTCAAAAATAAGCAAATAAATGAATAAAATGAGTCAAATGACCGGGAATACAAATCATATCTCAATAATAACCCTGAATATTAACGGCCTGAATTCATCAATCAAAAGACATAGACTGGCAGATTGGATAAAAAAGAAAGATCCAACAATATGTTGCCTGCAAGAGACTCATCTCTTAGAAAGAGATACCCAAAGACTAAAGGTGAAAGGATGGGAAAAAACTTACCATGCATATGGACCCAGCAAAAAAGCTGGAGTATCCATCCTCATTTCAGATAAAGTGGACTTCAAGCCAAAGTTAATCAGAAGGGATAAAAAAGGACATTTCATAATGCTTAAGGGAACCATAAATCAGCAAGACATAACAATCATAAATATCTATGCCCCAAACAGTGGCTCACCCATGTATGTCAAACAAATCCTTCTCAATCTCAGAAACCAAATAGACCACAATACAATAATACTAGGTGATTTTAACACGCCTCTCTCACCACTGGACAGATCTTCCAAACAAAAATTGAACAAAGAAACCATAGATCTCAATAACACAATCAATAATTTAGACTTAACAGACATTTATAGAATATACCATCCAACGAAGAGTGAATACACTTTCTTCTCAGCAGCACATGGATCCTTCTCTAAAACAGACCATATATTATGCCACAAAGCTAATGTTAGCAAATACAAGAGATAGAGAGACTTCCTTGTATTTTATCAGACCATAATAGATTGAAACTAGAAATAAATGAAAGAGCAAAAAACAGAAATTACTCCAACACCTGGAGATTAAACAATATGCTATTATATGAGGAATGGATAACAGAAGATATTAGGAAGGAAATTAAAAAATTCCTAGAGGTAAACGAGAACAAAGAAACATCGTATCAAAATCTCTGGGACACTAGGAAAGCGGTACTTAGAGGAAGATTTATTTCATGGAGCGCATTTAATAAAAGAAGTAAAACTCAAAAAATAAACGACCTAACACTACAGCTCAAAGCCCTAGAAAAAGAAGAACAGACCAACACCAAAAGTAGTAGAAGACAGGAAATAGTTAAACTCAGAGCTGAAATCAACGAAATTGAAGCGAAAGAAACAATACAAAAAATTGACAAAATAAATAGTTGGTTCTTCGAAAAAATAAACAAAATTGATAAACCTTTAGCCACACTAACAATGAGAAGACGAGAGAAAACCCAAATTACCAAAATTTGGAATGAACAAGGAAATATCACAACAGACACGACTGAAATACAAAACATAATTAGAAGCTATTTTGAAAATCTATATTCCAACAAAATAGAAAATTTCGAAGATATCAACAAGTTTCTAGAGACCTATGAATTGCCTAAACTAAACGAGGAGGACATACACAATTTAAATAGACCAATTTTAAGTAATGAAATAGAAGAAGTCATCAAAAGCCTACCAACAAAGAAAAGTCCAGGACCTGATGGTTTCTCATCCGAGTTCTACAAAACCTTTAAAGAAGAGCTCATTCCAATACTTTTCAAAGTATTCCATGAAATAGAAGAGGAGGGAACCCTCCCAAACTCATTCTACGAAGCCAATATCACCCTGATACCAAAACCAGACAGAGACATATCGAGGAAAGAAAATTTCAGACCAATATCCTTAATGAACATCGACGCAAAAATTCTCAACAAAATTTTAGCAAATCGCATACAATAATGTATTAAAAAGATAGTGCATCCATGATCAAGTGGGTTTCATCCCAGGGATGCAAGGTTGGTTCAACATCAGGAAATCAATAATGTAATTCACCACATCAACAGACTTAAAGTCAAGAATCACATGATTATTTCAATAGATGCAGAAAAAGCATTTGATAAAATACAGCACCCCTTCATGCTCAAAACACTAGAAAAAATAGGGATAGTGGGAACGTTCCTTAACATTGTAAAGGCCATCTATGCTAAGCCCATGGCTAATATTATTCTTAATGGTGAAAAACTGAAAGCATTCCCCCTAAAATCTGGAACAAGGCAGGGATGCCCTCTCTCACCACTCCTATTCAATATCGTCCTTGAAACTCTAGCCAGAGCAATTAGACAGACCAAAGAAATTAAAGGGATACGAATTGGAAAAGAAGAACTCAAACTATCCCTATTTGCTGATGATATGATTATATACTTAGAGGAACCAGGAAATTCCACCAGAAAACTCTTAGCACTGATAAGTGAATTCAGTAAAGTAGCAGGATACAAGATCAATGCTCATAAATCCAATGCATTTTTATACATAAGTGATGAATCTTCAGAAAGAGAAATTAGGAAAACTACCCCATTCACAATAGCATCGAAAAAAATAAAATACTTGGGAATCAATCTCACAAAAGAGGTGAAAGACCTCTACAATGAGAACTACAGAACACTAAAGAAAGAAATTAAAGAACACCTTAGAAGATGGTAAGATCTCCCATGTTCCTGGATAGGCAGAATTAATATTGTCAAAATGGCCATACTACCTAAAGTGCTATACAGATTCAATGCAATTCCAATTAAAATCCCAATGATGTACCTTACAGAAGTAGAACAAGCAATCATGAAATTCATCTGGAAGAATAAGAAACCCAGAATTGCTAAAGCAATCCTTCGCAGGAAATTGAAGCAGGGGGTATTGCAATACCTGAACTTCAACTGTACTACAAAGAAATAGTAACAAAAACGGCATGGTATTGGTACCAAAATAGACAGGTAGATCAATGGTACAGAATAGAGGACACAGACACAAACCCAAATAAATATAATTTCCTCATACTAGACAAAGGGGCCAAAAATATGCAATGGAGAAAAGATAGCCTCTTCAATAAATGGTGCTGGGAAAATTGGAAATCCATATGCAACAAAATGAAAATAAACCCATATCTCTCACCGTGCACAAAACTAAACTCAAAATGGATTAAGGACCTCGGAATCAGACCAGAGACCCTGCATCTTATAGAAGAAAAAGTAGGTCCAGATCTTCAACATGTCGGCTTAGGACCAGAATTTCTCAATAGGACTCCCATAGCACAAGAAATAAAAGCAAGAATCAACAACTGGGATAGATTCAAACTAAAAAGCTTTCTCTCAGCAAAGGAAATTATCATCAATGTGAAGAAAGAGCCTACAGAGTGGGAGAAAATCTTTGCCAATCATACTTCAGATAGAGCACTAATCTCCAGAATCTATAAAGAACTCAAAAAACTGAACACCAAGACTACAAATAACCCAATCGACAAATGGTCTAAGGAAATGAACAGACACTTCACAGAAGAAGACCTACAAACAATCAACAAACATATGGAAAAATGTTCAACATCTCTAGTAATAAAAGAAATGCAAATCAAAACCACCCTAAGATTCCATCTCACCCCAATCAGAATGGCGATTATCAAGAACACAAGCAACAACAGGTGTTGGCGAGGATGTGGGGAAAAAGGTACACTCATACATTGCTGGTGGGGTTGCAAATTAGTGCAACCACTCTGGAAGGCAGTATGGAGATTCCTTAGAAAACTTGGAATGGAACTACCATTTGACCCAGCTATCCCACTCCTTGGCCTATACCCAAAGGACTTAAAATCAGCATACTACAGAGATACAGCCACATCAATGTTCATTGCTGCTCAATTCACCATAGCCAGATTGTGGAACCAACCTAGATGCCCTTCAGTTGATGAATGGATAAAGAAACTGTGGCATATATATACAATGGAATATTACTCAGCCATAAAGAATGATAAAATTATGGCATTTGCAAGCAAATGGACGAAATTGGAGAATATCATGCTAAGTGAGATAAGCCAATCTCAAAAAACCAAAGGAAGAATGATCTCGCTGATAAGTGAATGATGATACATAATGGGGTGTGGGAGGGGTTAGTTTTAGGGTTAGAGTGAGGGTTAGGGAGGTGGGCAAGAATGGGGGAAGGAAGGACTGTATAGAAGTAAAAGAGGGATGGGAGGGGTGGGGGGAAGGGAAAAAATAACAGAATGAATCAACCAACATCACCCTATGTAAACGTATGATTACACAAATGGTATGCCTTTACTCTATGTACAAACAGAGAAAGAACATGTATCCCATTTGTTCACAATAAAAAAAAAAAAAGAAAAAAAAAAGTAGAATAACAAAGTTTAATGTCGAGTCAACACTGGATATGGGACTATACTGAGCAACAACATCCATATCAAATATATATATGTGCAATCATGCAAGTATACATATACGTGTTTACAAAGAGTAGAAATAAACAAGAAAAATTTATTTTCTAAATTGCTTTCATTTAGTTTGCCATCATTAAATTTCTCATGTTACATGTTAATCAAATTGTAGTCCAGCATTATGTATTGAACACATAATAATGATGTGAAATTTCTGTGTTAAATGTTCCTTTGTGTATATGGTTAAGTACATATGTACAAACTAAAAATACTTGCGTATTGAACAAGGAATTTACATTTGGACACAAGTTATTACAAAATGACAACATCTGTTCTCAAATGCCATGTACAAAAAAAAACAATTACATAATGAGAAGATATGGATTTGATTTTGCTTCCATTAATTCTTAGCTACACTACCTTGGGCGAATTAGTAACTTTTCAATATCTAAGAGTTCTCATTTGTACAATGAGAATTTAATGATTAGACATTCAAGTTCTTTTTGTAAAGATATGTTATTAGCATACTTCTGGCACCCACCTTTTCCCAAAAAGAAGTTTTTACTTTCGAAAGTATATATTGCAAATATTCATATTTTAATATTGATTCCTTATATTTTTGAAAAGCAACTGGAGGGATTAATTCTGTATGTATCAAGGTTGAAACACAATTTTGTCATAAACCACAAAGCAAATTCCTAAATTGTTAGCTAAAGGGCACAAAAAAATTAGGTTACAAACAATTTGGAATTATGCCTAAAGAAAGTGCCACCAGAAAAATTACCAGTTTGTAATAGCTCATGATTTATTAATTTTCATGCTGTAAACTTAAATAAATGGTCCATCACATTAATGAATAGCTCACACTTTAATAAGAACAATGTGTTATAAGATACCACCCCTCTAGGACAAATTTTCATATTTGACATCTAACTGCTCTATACAATCTGTCTTCTCATCTTGGATTTTAATGAACTACAAAATTTGCATCCTATGCTGGCATTATATCTTCATTTCTTTAGGAACTCCTAGAAGTGATTTATGATGAATGAAATTCTAATTTCTCTAGCATAGGTGCATACATTACATGAGCAAAGATATTGTTAAAAATAATTAAGTAATTGAATGTAGACTTTATATAACACTTAAAATTTGAATAAATTTATAGATTTACAAAGTGGAAAACAGATAACAAGAAAATATTTATATTAAGAAGAGGGTAATATCATCTAATTGGACTTTTAAAAATATCCCCAAGAATGAATTCCATTAAATGTGAGATTTTTAACCTTGAGATAATAATTAGCACAGGAAACCCTTTGCAAAGGTTTGATTTCTGAAAACACTATGATCACTAGCATCACTTTCACTTTCATGATACATCACAATCATACATATTTCAAATACTAAAATGAGAATATATACATTACAAAATAATGCAGGCTCACTAGAAAAGAAATAAAATAGGCAAAGGAAGCTAAAAAAGGAAAATCCTAAAACCTATAGAAAATCAGTGTGCCATTTAGTTATGACTTCCTTTGCTTGGAGAAGGTATCTGGGATTGACTTCAAGGTCACTCAACCACTGAGTCACATCCCCAGCCCTATTTCATATTTTATTTAGAGAAGAGTCTCACTGGCTTGCTTAGTGCCTCACTTTTGCTGAGGCTAGCTTTGAACTTGAGTTCCTTCTGCCTCAGTCTCCAGAGCTGCTGGGATTACAGGCATGTACCACCAACCCTGGCTTCCTTATCATTCTTTAGACATATTTTAATATTATCATATCTCTATATCTATACATTTCTTCAATTGTACATGTAATTCTTTGGTGCATTGCTTACTGGTATGTGTGGGGAGCATTGTGTAGGCAATAATATTTACCTTTTACATTAATTAATGAATAAGATATTCAAAATAAACACAAAGTGTCCAGATCTGTAAAAGGTCTAAGATTTCAACTTTGCAAGCTTATGAGATGGACCACTAATAAATTCGAGAATACAGGAGACACCTAAGCCAAAGTAAAAGGACTTGATTTCTCATGGCACAGCAGGCCTCATGAACTTCGTGTTTTGATTCCCCTTGTTTCCCAGGGCAATGCAGACTGTCCAGGCAAATGCTGTACATGTCGTGGGTTTGCATCACAGCTGGAAAAATCCAAGTGGAGGTAAGCCTAATCTTTCATAAGAGAGCGGCTAGCAAACCAGCCCTGTCTTTGCCCTGAAGGGAGACATTATCTTTATCCTGAACAGCAAACAAATCTGTACTTTACCCTGGAGGAAGACAAAATCCTTGTGAAGATAGTCCAGAATATTGCCTGATACACATGACATACACAAAGATAAGATACCCATGGAGAATGTCTCCCAACAAAAATAATGCAATTTTAAAAGATCTAAGCAGATCCAACTCTCCTGCCCAGAAATCTGGAATTCAGAATAAGAGGATTAAAATGGGAGTTAAAAGTAATAAGATTTTTATCTGATCTATTTAATAAAAGATACACAAAATTTGGAGATCTAATTTGAAAGGAAAAGAGAGAGAGAGAGAGAGAGAGAGAGAGAGAGAGAGAGAGAGAGAGAGAGAACAAACGAGGAGCCAGGGACAAGATATAATCTCCAAAGATGTGTTTCTACTGACCTACTTTCTCCAGTCATGACTCACGTGCTTAGAGCTGCCACCCAGCAATCCATGGAAAGTAATAATTGATCAAATGGATTAATTCACTAATGAGGTTACAGCTCTCGTACTCTAATAATTTCACCTCTGAACATTGCTACATTGGATATCAGATTTCCAACACCTGGGTTTCTCAGGGGACACTTCAACTTCATATCCCAACCATAATTTTTTTGTATATACACATATGTATATATATATGTGTGTGTGTGTGTGTGTGTGTGTGTGTGTGTCTGTGCATGTGTATGTGTATACACATATAACAGGTACTACATTTTTATTATTTTCTATATAAGAGATTTAATTATTTTTTATAGAATTAGAGAGATCTAAACTTATTTATAATTTACTCCTTCAGTGTTAATAACAAATAAAATGGTTCTGTATGTGTTAATGTGGATTATTATCTATTAGTTGTACTAGTGTTCATAATTAGAGACAACATTTTTGTTTACAAAAGTTTACTTATATAATTTTCTTGGATGTGTTTTCTTATCTATTTCTTTTCTTGGACAAAATAATGTTAGTCAGAGGGATGGATATGAATCAATTAAGTGTTCTTTTTTTCCTTTTTTATAACATAATTTATGGGAAGGAAGTTCAAACAACAAAAAAAAAAGTGTCTGAGATAGATACCATAGATTTTTTTTTCCCCTAAATGATTGGGGGGTTTTTTAAATTTTTTAAATCCTTGTAATATGAAGGGCTTCTTCGAAGTGGGAATAAAGTAGCCCCATTGAGTGGATGTTCTCGAAGTTTTGTTTCATTGCCCTATGTTGAAGTTAAACTTGTCCTGCTCTTTAAACAAGAATTACCTGCAATATGTATAATCAGAAAAATGAGAGATTACACTCCATTTATGCGTGATCTATCAAAGTGTATAAATACATTCTCCTGTCATGTACAACTAATTAACAAATAAAATAAAAAATTTTAAAAAAGAAGTACCTTATTTTAGTCTGAAGCTCAGCATATTTTTTTCATAAATATTGTTCATCTATAAGTGAAAAGTAGACTTCTAGAATCTTGTTCATGTAAGTAGGAATGCTGAGATGAAGGGGATGGTTTAACATTTGTCCACCTAACTGCAACTGTTTTTCTCAGACAGGCATGCATATGGTTTGTTGTTTTTTCCTTATCCTTGCCACTCCAATAAAAAAGTACAGAGAGAGATTTTTCTACCATTTAGAATATACCCCACTTGGTTATAATAGCATTGTATTGCACTTCTAGTATTCTCTCCTACAGTATTCTATCAAAATAGTTCAAACTAAATTTTAAATGGCAAAGTACTTATCAGAGGCTGTATTGTGTAAATTTTTAGCATATGTAAACTTTTCAGCTTCTTAATTTCTAATATTTTTTTTTATTTTGGTAGATTTTAATAATAAATATATACTCATTTTGACATCTTTCTGAAAGCTGGCAGATGAAACAAATTCAAAGATTTTTAGCATTAGGAAGAGGCTTTAAGAGTTTATCTAGATGACAGTAGTATATGTAAACACAACAAAATGTAATTTTATTAATAGCAATATTGAACTTAAATATAATACCAGAAGTTTTTCTCTGAAATGTTAATTTTTCATATGTTGGAGGATCATTGAAATGTTTTATTTCCAATGTGCAAACTTTATTTTGCATGTAAAAAAATGAAAAATGTAAGTGATGATACAGAATTGAGTTTTTGCTTAAATTAAAATTTTGATAGCCACAAATTAGAATCAAAATTGCTTTAAAAGATAAACCTTCAAAAATTTCATGTCTGTTAGCTTTATTCTAAAATGTGTGTTGGAAGACATTTATTCATGTTTCCCTCTGATGTTTGCACATCTAGCAGATGCAGGTACTGGCTATCTCTATGTTTCCTGGGATTTTTGTATAACTGATGACTTTGGAAAGGAGCTACAATGTCACTTTCAGAAACAAAGAACAGGACTGTTTACTGTTAAAAAAATAAGGATAATGTCTTCCTTGGGGAAAGGGTCAGAAAAATTATTAGCCCATAATACAAGTCTTGGGTTTCCAAAACTGGGGTTCCTTTGTTGTGTTGCACACCCATTCCATGAGCTCCATCTTTCTGGGTCACTCCCTGTTGTACCCTGGGATCTAGGGAGCATAGAGGACAAATGTAATCATGAAACTCGTGTTATCTGCTGTTCCATGAGAAATCAGGACCTTTCTCTGAACTTGTCTCCTTTTTTTTCTGTAAACCTCCATAAAACTGGCATGTTGACATCTTAGTTCACAAGTAGAGAAAAATTTCCTAACTTCCTTAGCTCTTGAAGATATCAGAAAACAGTATAATTACAGCCTAATTTAATCATGTATTTCTTATTACCATATAATGCTGTTCTTTCCTTCCTTATTTTACCTAGAACTACAACATTTCTTTCAATACTTGCCCAAAGTATTATTCTTAGCTGGTAGGACTTTCCTACACCTCAAACTCTTACTCCTCCATATAACTGGTTACATATTCAATATATCCCTGTACTAGAATACCTGAATTCATGTTTTAAAAATATTTATGTCTGCATACAGTGCACAGAACAGAATATAGCATGTAGTATCTCAGTTAGAGTTGGCTAAATAAATAAATGAAGAATGGACGCCATTTCTAATCTGTGTTCTTCACATGGCCCTTAATAGCATGGCTTCCAATGAACTCAGTAGCAGTACGAAGAAATAGTTGTTGATCAGGAGCTCCTTGAGGTGGTTCATTTCTCTAGGTCTATTTCAATATCTCACTTACATATCTGAATCTGAACTTCACAATATTTTTAAATGATTACATAATAAATTGACAATTTAAGTAACAGATATATACAATTATTAACTTCCATTTCTTTAAGGCTACATCTTTAGTTTTTAAATTTATTTTACATGGCATTATTATTTGTTCACGTTTGCAAGTTCTCATTGTCTTGGTCCCACACTGAGCATATTGACTAAATGCACTAATGTCTTCTAACTTAGAAAAAGATGCTGTAAACGAGTTGGAATTGGTAGGCACCATCCTGGGCTTTTAATAGAAAGGGTTTATGAAACTTACTTCTTATTCTCTACTTATAAAAATATCCATCATAGAGAGCGGTTCTTCCTTTCTGAGACTGCTTTTTCTTTTAAAATGTGTAAAAATTGTCCATCTATGTTTGAAGCCCAATTACCTTAGAAGATAATGGGTACCTTATTCATATTTCAGTGAAGGTGAATCACATAAAGTATTTTGGATTGACAATTGAAGAGGAAAAAATTTATGACCAATAGCACAAGGGTAAAAGCTTTACTGCATTTTATTTGAATAGTTAACTCATCATGTGCACTCAATTCTCAAAGTAACTGTTAAAATTCCAAATCAAATACAAAAGAACTCCACATCATATTTTTGAAAATAAAGATACTACATAGTTCTATATTTTTTAACAGAACAAGAAATTTTTGAAAAGAACAGGATAATTTCATAATTTGCTTCTTATTGGTTGAAATAATATGGAATTTTTTTAATAGTCATGAATTATGTGTATAGGTACTACATCCTAAAAAATGACTGTTTACTTATTAGTTCTCATAATTGTTCTGTAAATTTCATGGTTTTTCTATAATTTTGTTCTCTGTGAAGAGTGACATTTTAATTTCATTTCTATTCAAATGTTGTGATTTAAAGTGGGTAAAACTTCAGTAAAATATTATGCCAAAAATTTAGAGTTGTCACCAATGTCTTGCTCCTGATATGCTGCTCCTGATCTCCTGATCTGCCTAATTGCCAAATCTGGTTCTGCTCATTCTTAGTATAGATTTTATATGGTAAAATTTCATGTCAGCATTTACCATACAGTACTTCTGCTGATGAAGAATTATTTCAATTATCTTTTATCTGAAAAACCTGTTTTTAATAAGCCTTTTTTTAAAAAAATATTTTTATGAAAATTTATTTTAGAGTTGATAGATTTGATTTTGCTGTTGTCAATGATAATTTATTCACTTTAAAGAAGTAATTTTGTTGTTTTCAAGTGTAATTTTTTTTCTTTTCTGACCAGAAGTCAGGCACTATTCACACAGTTGTTCTCTTGCATTAAATGAGTCAGTTTTATTCCAACTGATTTCAAGATAATTTTCTTTATTTTTGCTTTTTGCTGGTTTTGCCTAAGTTATGTGTAGATTTTAGTGACTTTGTATTAAGGTTTTCGAGTGTATGATTTGTATTTCTCATCAGGTTTGGAAGGATGTACCCATTAATCTTTCAGATAATTTTCTGCCCCATTTTTAATTCCTCTCTTTCTAAGACAACATCAGAACTCTTCATTTTCAATTTTTTTGTCTCCTACAATCTTAACATTTTATGCATTTCTGTTTTTATTACTTAATGTTATGGTTTGTATGTGAGGTATCCCCCAAAAAGCTCACATGGGAGACAATATGAGGGTTTAGAGGGGAAATGATTAGGCTGTAAAAGTCTTAAACCAATCAATGAATTATTCCCTGATAGAATTAACTGAGGGGTAACTGGAGATAGGTAGGGTGTGGCTGGAGGAGGTGGGTCATTGGAGGTGTGGCTCTGAGGTATATATTTGTATCTGGCAAGGGGAGTCTCTCTTTCTGCTTCCTGATCCTCATGTGAGCTCCTTCTCTAGCACTTTCTTCCACCATGTTTTGCCTCACTTCAAACCCCAAGGAATGGAGCCAGCCTTCTATGGAATAAGACCTCTGAAACTGTGAGCCCCCAAATTAACTTTTCTCCCCCTAAAATTGTTCTGCTTTGGTCTTTTAGTCATAGCAGTAAAAAAGCTGATGGAAACACCTCAATTTCACCTATGGTCTCTTTTGGCATCTCTAACCTTTAGAAGTATATCCAATGAATTTTTCATTTGAGATTGCTTTTTACTTTTAAAATTTCCATTTGGTATTTTGGTTCTGTTTCAGTTTCTCTGCTGATACTCTCCATCTGTTAATTCATGTGACCATAGTTTCCTCTAAATAATTGAATATGTTTATACTGACCATTTAAAATTGTCTACTTAACTGGACTGGCAAAATCATTTGTGTATGCCAGTGCAAAATTAACATGTGGGTCACATTTTATTGTTTCTTTGCATGTCTTGAAAACCTTGGCTATTTACTGAACATTGAGGATGATATGTGGTAGGGCCTCTGTATTCTATGGTATTTTGCTAAAGAAATGTGAGCCTTTAACAGATAAGTGGGCTAGATGAAAGCTCAAAGTTCTGCCTTCACTAATGGTGTATCCACTGAGGTCACTGCTGAGACCCCTCAGACTTACATGTAGCTCATGCCTTCCTTTTGGAACTTTGGATTTTTCTGTCCAGGAACTGCTTCTGGGTTCATCAAGGATATAGATGAAGAATTCATGAAGATGTATTATCTCTCATTTCATGGCTGCTTCCTTCTGAACCTTTGCCCATCAACTTCTAATTATTCTTCTGGTTACTGTCACACTCTATCCTATGATTCATCTAGCAAATAAAATTGAAACTTTACTTTTTATCTCCAGTCCCCCATATACAGGAGAGCATGGATGACTGGAGACAATCATCTAGCAGAACCAAGGACCATGTTCTGCTGCAGCTGGGATAGATCTTCTGCCCTATCAATAGGGCTATGCAGCAGAATGGAAGTCCTAATTTCTTAGTCATATTAACCAGGTACCTTTGCCACTCAGATGGGATAAGAAGCACTGGTGGCCTTCCCATACTCAATGAAAAGTCCTATTTCTTAATTGTGAACTGGGCAGGCAAAGAGCTTCATCCTCTTCATCACCCTCACTCTGAAGTAGTGATTTCAACACACCAAGCTGGAAACTGCAGTGCATCATAGCTCTGGTGCCACAGACTCTCAGCAATCTTACAAAACTTTGTAAATTTTCTTGAACAAATACTGTCTTATTTGTTATGTGCCTGCCTAAAGAGCATTAAATGATACTGTAAATTTTGCCAGATGTTATTTCACTAGGGAACAACACCAATAGGCAGCTCATGCTGGCATTCTGAAAGCACACTTCCCTCTGCTTCATAGTTTCATAGCCTTTTCCTTTTTCCATCAGTTCTTTGACTCTGGTACATAAGGAGTTTTCCTTAACTCACTCTATTTTATATTTTAAGTGACTATGTGTTTTACTTACTGAATGGGTTTCCTGTTCCATCATCTTGGTTAAAAATATGTATTTCCCTCACTTTGATTCAAAAATAAATTATTTTATTTGATATATATGAAATCTAATTTATTTTTTTTTCTATAGAATAATTTGGCCTGGAAAGTAGGATGCCATTTGTAGACTCTTCAAAATTTAAGAGTAAATTTTGAAATCATACACAAGAAGAAAATAAGTTGAGATAAAGAACTAATCTCCATAATAGAGTTCTCACTTGATGAGAGAAAAGGATTATTTTCTGTTAGGAAAAATTTGTTAAAATATGTGCAATACATTGTTCAGAAAAAGAAAGGCAAGTAGCCTCTAACATATGAAAAAAATGTTTATATCATTCATAATAAAGCGAATGTAATTGAAATGCCAGTGAAATCTTTTTAAAATTATAGCTTTAGCAAATAACCAAAAAGATAACAGCAAACTCTGCTCTCAAAGACATGAAAGGCTCTATCACATATTGCAGTAGTGAGTGCAAAATGATTCACCATATTGAGAGGAATCTGGCAACATTTAACATGACTGCATTATATGAGCGTTTACCCACTAACTCACTATCCTACTCCTAGGACTGCTAGTGGAGAATTGTTCTTCAATTAGAAACAGTGTATGCATTAGACTATTTCCAGTAGTGTTATATATGAAAATAAGAGATTGAAACCAATCCAGAAGTCGACGAATAATGGGTCTGTTGGAAAATAATACATATACATAAAGGTACAATAAACAAATACAAAAAACTTTGGAAAATTATGGTTTATTTAGAGTAATTCTTAGGCTGTGCATGATCCAAAAAGAAAAAGTGCCGAAGAAAAGGCATGCAACCAATTATATAAGGAAGGAGGACAATACACGCAAAGCACCCAAACATACCCAACAAAGAACACATGTATATTCAAACACACCTTCATTCCTAAGGGAATCATTGGAAAGGTAAAGTGGAAACTAATCAAGACAGAAATATCTAGAGGAGATTTTCTAGGGGAAGAGGTTCTGAAGAAGGAGATAGAAATTCAGCTCTAACTTTTAAAATTATACCCTTTATGAATTGTGAACACATTAAATGAATCATGTGTAGGTATGAATATGAATTACATAATGAATGTATATTGTATGAATATGATTACATATCACAGACATGAAATAAATCAGAGATATGTTTATATTTTTCCTGTTTTAAATTGATTCATTATAATTACTTATAAAAGGCATTAATTGTGATGTATTTGTACATGCACAGAAACTAATTGGGCTGATTTCATTCTCCATCACTATCTCTTTTCCCTAACACCCTCCCACATCTGTTAACCTTTCTCTACTCTATTGATCTCCCTTCTATTTTCATGAGTTCCCAAAGATCCCTTTTTTACCTCTTTTTTCTAACTTCCACATATGAGAGGAAACATATGTCCCTTGACTTTCCGATTCTGGCTTATTTCACTCAGTGTGTTGTTTTCCAGTTCCATCCACTTACCAGCAAATTACTTAATTTCATACTTATTTATGACTGAGTAAAAGCCCATTTTGTATATATATCACATTTTTTTCTTTATTGATTCATCTATTGTCAGACAGCTTAGGCTCATTCCCTAACTTGGCTACAGTGAACTGGGCTACAATTTACATTGGTACACATGTATTGCTATACTATGCTAACTTCTTTCTTTTGAATAAATACTGAGGAGTGGTAGAAGGTGGTTTCATGCCTAGTCTTTTGAGAAAACTTCATACTTATTTCCATAATGTTTGTACTCATTTACAGTCCGATCAACAATGTATATGTTCCTTGTTCCCCAATATCCTCATTAACATTTATTATTTATTTTCTTGATGATTGCCATTCTAACTGAGGTGAGATAAAATCTCATTGTAGCTGTAGTTTACATTCCCGTTTCCTAAATATGTTGAAAATATTTTTCATATATTTGTTATCCATTTGCATTTCTTCTGTTGGGAAATATCTGTTTATTTCATTTGTCCCCTCATTGATTGATAAATTTTAGCTGTGAAATTTTTTGAGTTCTTTATATATTCTGGAGATTAATCCTCTGTCAGAAGAGAAGCTGGCAAAGGATTTCTCTCATTATGTATACTGGGTCTTTAAACTTTTATTTCCTTTGCTGTCCAGAAACATCTTAACTAGATGCCATCCTACTTAGTGATTTTTGGTTTTATTTCCTGAGTTTTAGGAGTCTTATTGAGGAAATCAAAGCCTGTGACTATATGTTAGTGTGTTGATTCTACATTTTCTTCCAGAAGTTGCAGATTTTCTGGTCTAATTCCAAGGTCTTTGATTCACTTTGAATTGTCTTTGTGCAGGGTGAGATAAGGCTCTGGTTTCCTTCTGCATGTGAATATTCAGTTTTCCCAGAAGTATTTGTTATAGAGACTGTCTTATCTCCAACATATGTTTGTGTCATTTTGTCAAGGTGATTTTTATCTGTGTGAATTTATCTCTGTGTCTTCTGTTATATTCCATTGATCCACATGTCTGCTTTTATGCCAGTACAATACTGTTTTTGTTATTATGACTCTGTACTATAATTTGAAATTGAGAACTGTGGTGTCTGCAGCATTGCTCTTCTTGCTCAGGATTGCTTGAGCTATTTTGGGGCTCTTCTTTTTCCAAATGAATTTAATGATTTTTTATAGTTATTCAAAGAATGTTATTGGTATTTTGATGGGGATTGCATTATATATGAATACATTGCTTTTGGTAGTATAGCCATTATGATAGTATCAATTCAACCCATCTGAAAACATGGAACATGGGAGGTCTTTCCATTGTCTAGTTTTGTTCAATTTCTCTTTTTCAGTCTTCCATAATTTTCATTGTAAAAATCTTTTGCCTCCTTGATTACGTTAATTTCAAGATTTTTTTTTTTTTTTTTTAAGGATATTGTGAATGGTATGGTGTTTCTGATATCTTCCTCAGCAGACTCAGGCTAACATGACATAATTTGGCCTTTAGATGTAATTTGAAATTTAGTAGAAATATAAAGTTCATAAAAACTAATGGTATTAAAATACATACTGTCAGATATTTAATGAAACAATGTGGTATATTTTAAAAAGTCAGTTAAATATTTTCAGATAAAAAGAGAGAATATTTTTAATAACCAGATATAATGCATAAAACTTAATTACATCTTATAAAAGTATAAAATTAAATCAAGACTAAAACAATTATGAAATACAGTAGAGTTGAGATTTGAATAAGACGAAGTTATGAGCTTCTATTAATGATTTATAATTGGTGTTGTTAAATATGATAATGGTCTACATGGTATGTGTAATATCCTGATTTTTAGAGAGATATGTTAGAGTAGCTAAGGATAACTCTATAATATGTCTACATGTTTCAAATCTACATATATCTGCAGTAAGTTGATGTCTCCAACTTACTGTGGAAAGTTCTAAACATCAGGTATTCACATACAGATATAAGCAATGGACTGAATGTTTGTGTCCTTCCCCCATTTATATTTTGATATCCTAACCTTAAAGTAATAGTACTGGGAGGGGAAGCATTTGTTAGATGATTGGATCATGAGGTGTCCTCAGGAATGTGATTAGTACCCTTGTATAAAAGACTACAGAGACGTCTTTTGCCCCTTCTGCCATGTGAGATAACAGTGAGAAGATAGCTGTTTAAGAACCAAGAAGTAGATTCTGACCAGTCACCTAATTTTCTGATGCCTCAATCTTGTCAACAGAACTGTGAGAATTTAATTTCTGTTGTTTATAAGCAAATCACAAGCAAAAGACATAAAGCAAAATGTTAATTACTGAATCTTGGTGGTGAGTTTAATAGTATGTATAGTAGTATGTATTGTATTGTTTATTTAAATTTTTTTTTTTCTAAATGTTAAAAATTATACAAACTTCTTAAAGTTCAAAATTCAAGTCACTTTAAAAGTGAGGTCAGAATTGTGGATAGTAACTTTTACTTTTCTCCCTTATATAAAATGGTCTTGTATTTACATATGATGTACACATATGTACTGTATACTTCAAATCATCTCTAGATTACTTATAATACTTAATAAAACAATATTATTATGCAAACAGTTATTATACTATATCATTTAGGGAAAATACAGAGGACTGGCTATATGTATGTTTGTGTGTGCATGTTTGTATGTGTGTCTATTTTTTATCTTCTTAACATATCTTTATTATTACTCCTATTTTTCAAATAAGGGAACTGAGGCATAAAGTAGTTAGATAATTTTCAAATTAAAAAGACCACACATGATTATACAAATGTTGAGAAAGTTGCAATTATTGCCACAGCAATGATCCTACAAAGGTATTCAATTATAGGAATATGAAAATAATCTAAATTTAGGAGGATTTATTTTGCATTGCATTTAGTAAGAATTTAAGTGAGGGATGATGGTAAAGAAAACACTTACATAGTATTCTAATGTGCATGTCTATATAATCTGTAATAAAAGGTGCCCAGAATGGGAGTGTAAAGAGAGAGACATTTTGTATGTAGATGATACATTACATGGAACCTGACAATATTTAGAATTGAAGAAAAATGAGTCAAGAAAAGTTTAAAACTTTACTCTTTATTACTATAAAATGGCGTTGTTACTCATTAAAAGTGGAAATTTTTCTTTGAAAGAAAGTAAAATGCTTTTTGGACATGTTTATTTTGGCATGAATATAGCCATTGGTTTACTGAGAATTTGAGTGTGACGCCAGGTATGACTGCAATGTCATCCACATAGAAAACATTTGGGAATCTAAAGTAGACGAAATTCCCTTTTTTCTTGTGGACTAATGGAGTTTTGGGAAAGTTTCAAGGGACTACAGCAGCACAAAGACGCAGACTGGAGATGTGTACAGATGAATGCCAGAAATGGCAGAAAGAGCAGATGAAAGGGAGGAAGAATTTCAAGGAGAGTTCCCTGAAGACAGAAAAAGCAAACTCCACAAGGGAATTTCTATTGCTTTGGTAATGTTTTAGTCAGGTTTTTTTTTGTTGTTGTTGTTGTTGCTGTGACTAAAAGATGTGACCAGAACAACTGTAGAAGAGAAAAAGTTTATTTGCGGGCTCACAGTTTCAAAAGTCTTAGTCCATAGAAGACTGGCTCCATTCCTAGGGCTCAAGGTGAGGCTGATCATCATGAAGAAAGAGTGTGGAGAGGGAAGTAGCTCACATGATGATCAGAAGCAAAGAGAGAGAGACTCCGTTTGCCAGATACAAATATGTACCCCAATGCCTTGCCCCCAATGCCCATCTTCTCCAGCCACATCCTATCAGCCTTCATCAACTGAGTTACCACTCAGTTAATCCCTATTAGGGGATTAATTCACTGATTGGGTCAAGGCTCTCACAACCCAATCATTTCTCCTTTGAACTTTCTTGCATTGTCTCACATGAGATTTTGGGGGACACCTCAAATCCAAACCTTAACAGGTGATTAAGAATACTTTGTCTACTAAAGATAATAGCAAATACCTAGGCAGGAATTTGAGATGAAGAGTGTGCATTCCCTCAAGGTTTGATCCCTTCTTTGTCAGGTAACTCCATGAACTGACTGGTGGGGTTGCGAAATGAGTGTAGAGGATTTTCATTTTAATTGTCTTTTTGGTATACAAGCAGAGAACCTGAAGTTACTAAATAAAGTTATTCAATTCCTTCCATCACATGAAGAAAAAAAAAGGCTCAATTTGCCAATTGAAATCTTAGTGAATAAAGTCTCAAAGACATAGGGACATTTTTGTCTTCTCAGAGCATCTATTGAACAACTTTCTACATGATCTATCAGCTGCCCTCTTCTAAAAAGGTCAAGTTTCCCAAGAATATTTGTACTGTTGCTCCCCTCTACTGATAAAAGAGATGGATAAATTCATGATACCATAGAGAATAACTTTTAAATATTTATTGAAGTTCATAGGCCTTTATGCAACTTTTATAGGACATTCCTCTGTATCACTAGTCAAAAAATGTTATCTGCATGTATAATTTGTGATTGTTAAGTTTTTGGTCCTTGCAGCATATGAGCTTTTTAACTTTTTTCTATTACTTACATCTGAACACATTTGTTTAAATTCTTAAATTGTAGCAAGATTTGAAACATAATCATTACTTAATTGACATAATTGCATTAAAAATGAATTAATTTTTCTCTTAGGATAAAGTATAGGTCTCCGTTTATTTAGCTCTTACTTTTTTCCTAAAGCTTATTATTGTTTTGCAGCATTGTATAATCGTGCTTTTAGGCACTAGTATAAAGACACATTATAACACCCATCAGAAAACTAGCATTGAGATTAATGAGATAAGAATTATTACCTCTGATTATTTCTGAATTTTTCAGAGACTATCATACTAAGAAAATGCCCATTTATTTTTGAAGATTCTAGACTCAGTGATTTTTTTATCAATAGCATGAATAAGATTAACTGATTCCAATTATGGTGTCTTTTTAAAATTTCTGTGGTGGCTGGCTGCAGTCCATCAAAGTTTCAAGTCATTTTGAAATTGTCAGACTAGGGTATTTTATTAAGGGCAGAGAATGAGATAATGTATTCAAATAGTAATTGAACATGTTACTTCTTAGCATCTGCTCACATGAGGGAGTATTATCATAACTCAATTACACTGTGTTGTACCTATGGTCAGCATAAATAACGCACATCTTCCATTTCATACATGTCTAATCAAAATAACTATTGAAGTGACTTCTCTGTCCTGGATTTCTGGGCAATATTTACCTGTGTGGTAGATGGAAAGGACTGGGAGTCTGTCAAGACAGTCTTGTATATAGTAATACTTTGACTCTTCTATCCTACCATGGCTTTTTGTTTTGCAGAATGATTGAAATACATATTCTGCAGTTTTGAATTATAAAAAGAACAAAATTGATTCTAAAATTAAAATACTTCTTCCAATTTAGCTTTAAGTGGAGCAAGACTAAATATAGAGAAAAACAGAAGCCAAGCAGAAACTGAAAAGGAATATTTATAAATTTTAAAGTCATATATCCATAATTTTTCTTAAATATAAAAGCTCTTCTTTCAACTAAGTTTTAGGATACTGTCAATATTTCACTTCCCTGTGAGGGTTATAGGGCAGGAGTAGTAAAGTGAATAGTTTCAGTCACTTATCTATTTTTCAGGCCTTAGTTCAAGTTCAACCAGAGAAGTTAAATTAATGTTTTTTTTCTTGTTGTCAGGAAGAGTCACAAAGAGAAATTTATTACTTATAGCTTCTATCTAGTGTGCAGTTACTGAATTCAAAAGACCAAGACACATCAGCTTTGGAAAGCTATTTAGTTCAGTTGTGTAAGGTTTCAGAAATCCAAATTGATTGTGGAAAGGGAACAATGAGAGAATAAAAGGGTGGAAATTATATATTTTAGAGGAATTTACATTAGTATGTATGCAATACAATATCCCCATCATACAGAGTAATAAAAAGTGAATGTCTCTCTGCTATTTCTTTTATGCCTCCCTTGAATATTTTAAAAGGCTTGAGGGAGGTTCAAATCCCATTATACCTAAATTAGAATCCTAGTCTAGGAAAAGAGGCAGAAAGTTTAGTTTTCAAAGTCATGAAGACATACAGAGTTCATGGCAAAAATCCCCACAGAACTCAGACTGTGTGTTCCTAAACCTAGACAAAGGTGGGTGCTGTCCCCACATGTGATAGGTCAATGCACTCGAGTCTTGGCAGACTGCCATTCTGCAGATGCTGTTCATTACAGCCCAGTAAGATGATTTGTAAAAGGGCCTGGGCCATGGAATTGGCAAAGGGAGACAAGAACCTCAGTTAAAAGGAAGGCATTTCTTTAAAGCAAAATCTAACAAGATAAACTTCAAAAAAGTCTCTGGAAGATAAGCTACAAAATGGCTTTCTCTCAAATACATTTAGATATAATCTAAAAACATAATAATTTAATAATTAAAAAATTGTTTACTTCCTTCTAAATAGTCAATAAAATAATTATCCTTTAAGAATATATAAGTTCCCTATGGTGAGTACCCATATATTAATTCGTGTGTGCAATTACGGTAAGGTGAGATAAATTATGTAAGTATAGTCAACATCCTTCATAATAATATTGTTTTCATAAGCAAAGCAAATCTTGTTTGTGACATTGAACATGCTTACGTTCCAAACAACGGATGTAATGATATGAGTAAGCATATTCTAATGTGACAAATAGATTTCTCTTCTAAAATTTCTTTTTAAATAAAATTTCCATTTATATTTATAGTATACAACTGAGAAGCCTTAAGCCAATGTCTGCCACTTAAATATCAAATGTGTATTTTCTGTTGTTTTCATTACTAAAATATATAATCTGTTTACAAGTGAATTTTAAACAAAGATTTATCAGATTGAGCTTTTCCTTCACCCCTATCAAGAGAGGCCAACACATTGTTTCAAAAGAATGGTGTTGTAACTGCTTAGACTGCCATAACAAAAATACTACCCACTGGGTAGCTTGTAAACAAGAGAAATTTATTGCTTGCAGTTCTGCAGACTGGAAAATTCAAGCTCAAATTTCCAGCAGATTCAGTGCCTCCTGAGTGCTCACTCTGGATCTCAAATGGTTCCTTCTCCCTGTCCTCACATGGTGAAAGGGGTTAGCCAGCTCCCTGGGGACTCCTGAGGATTCGTTTTCAATGTGAATTTTCTGGGACTACAAACATTCAGACTATGACAGGTGATCTGACCCTTTATTTTCCTTCACCTTCTTTCAATAAATAAATACATTTCTTCAGAGTTTTAGAACTTAAAAGAATAAGTTCAAGGAGGTATTACTAGCCCTAAGAAAATGGAGACAGAGGAAAGTATTTTATTAAGGGAAAAGAAGGAGTGGTGGGCCTGAAAATTAAGTAGGGTCCTTCTCAGTACAAGGAGAAGAATTTGGGTTCAAGCAGCAGAGTCTAGAGATCTCCACTTATCATCTGGGATTAGGAGAAGGGAGGTTGCTGGTGAGTAAGAAATGCTATTATTGGGGGTAAGCTTTAATATACCTGTGGTAGCAACTCCTGAAAAAATGTAGTACAGTCCTGAGCTTTTCAGCAATGTAGAGTCTAACCAAGTATTGCATTCCCCATGAAACATTTAGCTATGTCTTTGGCTAGTTTTCTGGCATCGCCATACCCTACACTTGGGTGAGTCTGTGGAAGCAGATGAAGGGTAATCTCTAGAAAAGCTATATTGAAATTTCCTCCTGGTGGGTCAGCTGGAGGCTCAGAAGGTATGCAATGTGGAATAGCAAAACAGAGGAACTAAACAGTCTCCTAACCCTCATTTTGGAGGGTCAACAACTAAATCTGTGTGAATACAATCATAGCCCAAAAATCAAACTTTACACAGTTCTGTCTAATATTCTGGCACTATTATTAGCCCTTTCCCCGTTTTTTCCCCTCTCTCTCTTTCTCAATTTTGTTTCATCGAAGAAAAATTGCACTGGACAAAGTTAAACCAAAAGGAAAACTATTTAAAGTTTTGTAGTAGGCAAGAGACTAGAACTCAATTTGTGCTGAACAAAACAAGAGGTGGAGGGATATTTAAGAGCTTGGATGGAGAGGATCCTAGGTCACCAACAGGCCTTACCCAAAGGAAAAGTATAGTTCATGACAAAAAGAACTTTTATAACTTGGGCTTAGATGCCCACCAAAGTTAGATTGCTACCTTCCCTCATGGGTCAGGTGATAGAGGCACCTATCTTCCATGATGAATTTTCAAAGGAAATGCTTCCAGGTCCCTAAGAAAGACAGTCCTGGGCTCTGAAACTGGCAAGAGACTAGAAGATTTGCATCTCAAAGGAGAAGAAAAATAATTTACCATTGTAAGTTTTCTAAAACAAATGCTCTAAGGAAGATCAGGAGCCTTAGAAATCTGTTTAAAGACTCAGTCAAGCTGAGGGGTCGATTAAGGACATCAGGGTCTGTATGCAAAATTAGGTACCACAAGCTCAGTATGATAATCAGTTTTTCCTACTAATATGAAGAAATCCTGATTTTAAGGTGCCTCTCATTCCCACTCAACATTCTGAAAGGGGCTAAAATAAAAAAGAAATGACATTATAAAAGCAAATAAAATATACATAACCTTCATAAATTCTAAGGCCTGAGTGACCAAGGTTCTGCAGAGATTTGCATTTATTAAAGCATGGGCCAGTGCTCACAAGTAATTAAAAAGGAATTGCAACACTTAATTGTGTCTCTTAAAGAACATTAGAGGAGAATCATTTCATTACACACAAAATTACTTCTCAAAATGTCTTTTCTTTTTCTCTCCAGTTTACCCATTCACAGTACTGGTCCAGGGCAATTTCAGTCCTAAAGTCCACAAAACTCTGAGACATACCAACATTCTTTAGATTGTTTTTCTCTCTTTCCTCATCTTTTCCCCATTCTGAAAAAATTTTTTTTTTTTTAAATGGAAAGGGTGAATGTCAGTATTTTTCAGCTAGAGATCCTATTCTGCACAGATCAAACACAATTTATCTTCTTAATTCTTTTTGCAAGTCTCAGCATCTTAGACTAATCTATCAAATAAGATCTGATTGCCATGTAGGCAACACCAAAATTTCTATTTCAGCACTTTTTAATCCTGGTTGGTGAAGATCATTTACATATGTTTCAAACCAAAATAAGCCAATTCATTTCACTTAGTTTTCTAAGAAATGAAATGAAATAAGTAAATCTATGAAGTCACTTTTTTACCAGTAATACATGAAGAGTAATAGGGCCATATTAACAGTAACACAGAAGATGTTAAGTCATCTAACTTGAGGGCAGCATCAAGTTATTATTTTTGTATCCCAGTGTATAGCATAACATATACACATAGGAAAGACAGCGTGTAATAGAACTAAAGGTTTTACTATAGTATAATAACATTTCATTAATTCATCTATTCATTTATCAATTCATTTGATAACTTTTAAAAGAAGATCATATATGAAATAAGTGACCAGGTTCCACTAAGAATATGGGGTGAATACAAACCAATTCTTAACTGTAGAGAGGTTATGTGTCAGTTTACAAGAAACAGTATATGGAACAACACAGGCAGGGACTATAGGAAGGAAATCGGCATATAGATAACCAATGACAATAGATAAAATAAGTGATTTCTGAGCCATGGCCAGAGTGTTGGTCAAACTAACACCACAATAATTACAATCCTAAGGTTTGGGTGAGAGTTGATGTCATCAATACAGATAAAAAACACTGATAAAAAGAGGAAATTATGCCAGGCACAGTGGTGCATGCCTATAATCCCAGGGGCTCAGGAGGCCAAGGCAGGAGGATCACAAGTTCAAAGACAGCCTCAGCAAAAGAGAGGTGCTAAGCAACTCAGTGAGACTCTGTTGCTAAGTAAAATACAAAATAGGGCTAGAGATGTGGCTCGGTGGTTGAGTGTCCCTGGGTTCAATTTCTAGTATCAAAAATAAATAAATAAATACATAAATTATAGCACCTAAAAGTAGTTCAAAGTAACAGATATGATAATCATTTAGTTAGTATTTATTTTGTTTTTTTTTCTACATCAATACCATAAGGGACATTTTTATGAAGTGCATTTTGCAAGTTATCAGAACTTTTCTGTACTTTTTAAGCAAAACAAAACATTCTTATTATGACGGATTTGTTTTCAAGTATTATTCCCATATGAATTGTTTTATTTTGACCATTACACACTTATGGTTCTCTTAGTCTTCTTGGCATGCAAGCATTAAAATAACTAATATTGTAATGTGGACATATTATTGATACTGTCTGAATTTACATTTGCTGATTCTAAGTTGAGCTTTTAAAAATATTTCTAGAAATTCCCTAGAAAATGATCATTCCTAGAGAAACAGCAGATTTACTTGAAATTTACTACAAATGCAAAACACTTTGTTCAACCTTACACATACTGAAAGAAAAATTCTGGGATGGTTAACAGCAAGCCATATCTTAATAAGCCTTTGAGATGTGATGATACATAATAAAGATACATTGACTTAAAATATTTATTTGGTAAATAAGAAGTTGAATCTATTTATCTGGATTCATGGACTCCTTTGGCTCCTTCCCCCTTGGAGAGTATTTCTCATCACTGTATCCTTTATATGAATTTATTCATTTATATGACCAAAATGACCTTAAGGCTTACTTAGGAATATTAAAATTCTTAAAATAATATTTAAATTACCCTTTAAAAATTTCTTTATCTGTTCTTTTTAGTTACAAATAAGAGTAGAATTCATTTTTACACATATATATATAAACTTGGAATATATCTTTATTCTAATTAGTATCCCAGTCTTGTGGATGCACACAATAGTGAGGTTCACCTTTTATTTTTCCACAAAATATAATAATATTTCAAGGGTGCTAAATCTGTGCTTAATATATTTGCAGTACATGAAACTATACTATGCCCAATAAATAAAAGAAAAAAAACTAATACTCCTCAGAGAAAATTAAAATATCAATAATACATTATAAAGTACGGTAAATATTTTATGAAGTAGTCATAAGTTCCCAAATGAAATTTAAAATAACTGCTTGACAGAGTGGCCTCCATAGCCATTCATGGAATGGATAATATTAACTTCTGTACGTTGACTCCATACTGGAAGGAAACACCAGTGGCCCCTGCTCTCTCCACCCATGTTGTGACTCAATGAGATTCTGTCATGAGTACATTGTAGGAAGCTTCCATGTGCCTGCTGTCTTTAAGAAATTAGCCATTATAATAAAAATGCATTTTAATTGATGTTGTGATTTGGAACTGGAAGACTCCAATGTTGAAGGCTTGGTTCTCAATGCAGCAATGTTCAGATGTGGGTCTTTTGGGAAGGGATTGGATCATTAGAGCTCTAACTTAATCAGCTGAATAATCCTTTGATGGAATTGTAGCTGAATGGACTGTTGTGAGGTAATGGGAATTGTAGGAGTTGGAACCTTATAGAAGGAAATGGGAAAATGCCCTTGGGGACTGTATCTTGCCTCTGATCTGTCTCTCTTTCTCTCAGTTTCCTGAGTACCACTAAGTGAGTATCTTTCCTTCGCCATGAACATCATGTTCCACCATGATATTCTGACTTGACTCAAGTCCAAAGCAATTGAACCAGCTGATCATAGGCTAAAACCAGTAGCCAAATAATCTTTTCTCTTTTAACTTTTTTTTTTTCCAAGAATTTTGTCACAATGATGAAAAGCCATAGCTATTTTATAGCCCTTTTTATGTTTTATTTTGAGACAGAGTCTCAAGTTTGGGTCTCATTAAGGTTCTGAGGCTGGTTTTGAACTTCTGATCCTCCCACCTCAACCTCCTGAGTAGCTGGGATTATAGGTGTACACCACTAGGCTGGGCAGCTGTTATGGTTTGGATATGAGGGAACCTCCCAGAACTCTTATGTGAGACAACACAAGAATGTTCAGAGGTGAAATGATTAGGTTCTGAGAGTTATGACCTAATTATATTCACTGATATGGATTAACTGGTTGGTAATTATAGGCAGATAAGGTATGACTGGAGGAAGTAGGTCACCGGGTATGCCTTTTGGGTTTATATTTTGTCCTTGGTGAGCAGAACTGTCTCTCTGCTTCCTGGTTGCCAAGTCCCATGCTGCTTTCTTCCATCATGCCCTTCTGCCATGATGTTCTGTCTCATCACAAGCCCAGAAAAATGGAGTCAGACATCTGTGGACTACAACCTCTTAACCCATGTGCCCGGAATAAACTTTTTCCTCTTCTAAATTGTTCTTGTTGAATATGTTGGTCAAAAAAACCACAAAACTGACCAAAATAATCACATATTTAATAAAGGGAATCTGGCTAGGAAAGGAGTGGAGCAAACATTTTGGTTTTTAATGGGTTCATTTTGAGGTGTCTATAGAATATCCATGTGGGAATATCTCAATAGCAACTAAAAATACAGTTGTAGTTCAATGAGAACAATTAGGACTGCAAGCACAATTTTGGACTTGTTATGTGACCTTTTTTTGTATGTGTGGATTACTTAGCAAGAATCTGTATAAAAGAAAAAGAAGACAATAGAACAACCAGTTGAGAAAGGGATAGTTGAATTGATACAATTACAAAAACAAAATACAAGTAGGAAAAGATTGGGATGAGATACCATGGAAGTTAGAGGAGAAATAATATTGAGATCAATCAGTTACATGAAATCTCAAAAAAAGTCATAATTTAGAAGCAGCCTTGAATTTTGTGATCATTAAGTTGGATGATTTTTTAAGAGCAATTTAAACATTAGAAGTAAAAATTTTTGACATGAATTGAGGAAACTAAATGGGGAAACTAAAAATGATAGCAATGGGTTCTGACTATAATGGTGAAGGGAAACAAAATAGGGTAACCGGAGTAAGAGCATTCTCTTTAGAATCAAGAAACTTGAATATATAAGAAATTAGCAAATATGGAAAAACTGGGTATAGTTTTAAAAAAGCTTCTTGCAAAGAGCAGGAACTGAGATCAGGATGGGCAAAAAGAAAGGGGCTCTTGGAGGTGAAAAAGGGTAGCTATTGGGTAAATTAAAGCATGAAGATGTCAAGGGTACTTCTTATTTTAGAATCATAATGACTTCATGTTTTGTTTTAAATGCCTATGCACAATTAATTTATAAACTCTTTAATAAGACTTTTAAATATATTATAGGTATGCTTTTAGAAAAATGATAATTTTGAAACATACAAAAACTTGAGAATGACAATATTTGTAGTGACAAGAGCTATTTCCTTGATTCTAAATTTTATACAGAACCCAGAAACTAAAATACAATATGAAGGGGAAAAATATATTTGAGCCAAGCAAAGCCAAATCTGATTTAGACTATAATAGTTTGAAATCCAATTTTGGATAAATCCCTTATGCAAAGCACTTACTATGATTTAATTAAGTTTGCTTTTACTATCTCCCCCTCACTCTTATTTTTTTTTCATTGCTTATTCCTCTTTTGTCTATGAATGATTATTTCACTATTTTAATAAAAACATATATGAACTTGCTGATTAATAAACCGCACATGTAATACTTTATAAATGCTAGAGCATTATTACCATGGAAAGTTTCACATTGAAAGTCTATATTATTTTCATTACAGAAGTATGTATTTATTATACATTCTTGGTTATTCATATATGCAAAGATAAAGGTTTTGTATGCATTTGTATACACATTCAGAAATAGAAAATAGAAAGAGAAAGGGAAATAGGTCCAGATTTTATACACACACATGCACAAATGTAGTTATAGACAATCATTTTATGTAGTGATACTTTGTTCATTCAGGCTGCTATAACAAAAAAGCTTAAATTAAGTGGGTTTTGAACAATCTAAATGTATTTATCATAGTTCCTAAGGCCAGGAAGCCTAAGTTCAAGGCACCAACAGATTTTATGTCTGATGAGGGTCCCTTTCCTGGTTTATAGATGGCCAGTGGTCTTTTACCTGTGTCCTTATAGTGGAATATCAAATGAGTTTCCTTTTTTTTTTTTTTTTTTTTTTTTTTTATAAGAGCAGGAATCTCTCATATTCTAATCAACTGCCAAAGGCCCACCCCTTGAAAACCTTAGTTTCCTCAACCCATCAGGTGGGATAAGTGTGAAGTGTATTTTTGTTATTGTTGACCAGTATATGCCGGAGGAATAACCTCTAAACACCTGCTTATGACTAACTACATAATACAAACTTTATTTTCTGCATTCACTTCCATCTACCAACTTACTCAGCTTCAATTATTTTCTATGTCTTCCAGAATCTACTTCCACTAGAATTCTTTGTTCAGGTTCTGCTTCTACAGAATTCCATCTAAGACATCCAAATCCTGGATGATTCTTAGAACATACCTTATTCACCCAGTCAAGTCTGCAGGGTAATAACAAAATACCCTGGGGTGCCTCAATTGAGACAATTGATCCAAGATAACTGTTAATATTTTTCCAGCTCGTTCTCAAAATAACAGGAATAGGGAAGTTTTCATTCCTTACCTACATCCCACCAACAACTGGTCTTATTTCCCAGTAAACAGTTTCAAAAAAGAGGAAGTATTTATTCTTTAGTGTGATACTCACTTTTATCTATCTGATCGTGATCTCTAGAACAATCATGTTTATTTATCATCATTGTATGAAAGCTAATAAAGTTGTTCATATATAAAGGGTAATTGACAAATATTACTTAAAATTGCCGAAAATAAAAGAGAGGAAATAGTAGTAAATATAAAAGTGGTACTTCCAAATTCTCAAAGAGCCTGAAAAAAAAAGCATAGGCAACTTCTCATTACTTACACTTCTTAGAAAAATTAAAAATGGACATATTATAAATGTATATATTTTAAATATAAATTCTTACAGAACAATTAAGAAACAATGCTATGATTAGCCTTATTCTTTACCATCTACTTTATTTTCTTGTATAACTTAATTGTAGTTTTTACAACAGATTTTATCTTCTCTATTTTTAAATACTATAGGAACCATGTGATAGAGATCTGTAAGAAGCAAATTTATTTGATAAGCATTTCTAAAAAGTTTAAGCACTTAAAAACAAACATCTTTTCATAAGACACTACAGAATAGGGAACCTAAATTCTGAGGAATTCTGTGTAATTATGTCTTCTTTATTTCACTTCCATAAACTATGCATTTTGTGGGTATGCTGTCCCTAACTACTCCTCTTTATTATATATTTAATGTTGACAGACTGTAGTTATCTGTTGCTTTCTTAAATGAAAATACACAGGAGGCAAAGTTAAGTTTGTCTCTGAATATATCTCAGTCTGGATATGTTGGAAATAAAGGCATAAGGCAATTATTTTTGATAGTTACTTATCCATAATTTGCTGTCATATATAAATAGTAAAATCATGAAATAATCAGACATAAATGCTTTCCCAAACAGGTTTTGTGATGCATTTTATTCACTTGAGCAATGTTTGATATAATTTAGTTACTGATCACTTTTTAAAATAAATTTTATTGTTTATTTTTACCATATATAGTATGATGTTATAAGATATGTATGTAGGAAAATAAAAATTTCTCTTATTGGTATATGCACTTACATTTTTTCCTGACTTATATTACTTTAAAGAATCTTATTTTAATGGGTTTTTATTACTGCTCCACAAAGAAGGACAAAAGTAGCCATTATGTTTGGAAGGGTGTTGTCCCCCAAGAGCTCACATGTGAGACAGTGCAAGAAGGTTCAGAGGAGAAATGATTGGGTTGGGTTGTGACAGTCTTAACCTAATCAGTGAATCAGTTACTGGTGGGATTAACTGATTAACTGAGTGATAACTGGAGGCATGTGTGGTGTGACTGGAGGAAATGCTTACATGCGGGTGTGGAGATGGGGTATATATTTTGTATCTGGAGAGAGGTGTCTCTCTCTCTGCTTCTTAATCACCATGATGTGAGTTACTTCCCTCCTCCACACTCTCCCACCATGATGCTCAGTCTCACTTCCAGCCCTGAGAAATGGAGCCGGCTTTATATGGACTAAGACCTCTGAAACCATGAGCCCTCAAATAATCCTTTTCTCCTCAACAATTGTGCTGGAGTCCTTTTACCCATAACAGTGAAAAAGCTGACTAAAACAGTAGCAGATCCTAATAATATTCAAATTCATAATATACATTGCAGACTTTAAATGAAATATTGTTAATAAATTTAGACATTTTTTGGGAATATGAGATTGATGTCCTGATAATATTTTTAGATTTTGAGCAGAAAAAGATCCAAATGCAGATTTAAAAGCATGAAACCTACTTATCTTATCAAAATAAAAAACATCACAGTAAAATCAATTACCTATCTTAATGTGGTTCAGCAAGGGCATTTCTCCTAGGTATTAATGTAACAGAAAAGCATCTATCTCAAAAATTTCTGGCTACAGTAAAGGTGCTTGAGTTTTATAGCTGTCCTTGCTACTCTTCTTGGAGGGGGTGGGGGAGGAAGAGGGCTGCAGGTGAGCATTGATTAAATGAATGATAAGGTCTTTGATGGATCGATTTTTTTTTTCACATTTTTAATTTAGAAGGTAAAACTTTCCATCATAGTTTAAGCTAAAAATTATGGCTGAGATAATAGAGGTCTGATTCCAGTGCAAGTTAAAGAGGAAAAAGTTGCTGCTCAAATGTCAAGACATCTTGTGGTCCAAGATGATTAAAACTAAACTGTTTGCTATATGAATCCCAAGGTGCAGCTATATCTCAGCTTTAGTGACATTTAGCCAGTGACTTTTCATAGCTTGTTAATAATGTATAGCTGTTCCTATATAAATTTGCAGTGACAGAAGTGGCCATTTGGAGTGGAGCAGTTAATGAGATTTATTCTTGACAGAAAATGCAGATTCAAAAAGTATTTCTAAAATATCAAGATTGAAGACAAAAGAAGTCATGTATTTAACAGACAATAGCATCATTAACAATTTTTCAGGTGTTTTAACTGAAATCACTGAACTTTGCCAGGCAATATGTGTTCTATTTTTAATCAACATTCTATATGATCTAATCCCCAGCCCCTGCTGCAGCTAGTTCCTACTTATCCTCCATAAATCAGAAAATTTCAGGGCATCCTCTGACCTTTGTATTGGTTAGGTCTATAGAAATCATGAGAGTTTCATTATAAGATGAACCATGTGTTTTTGTAATTACTTGTTTGAAGCCCTCCTTATGCACTAGACAGCATGAACATATTTTTAGCAAAGTTTTGACTTTCTCTGAATCCTTAAATGATTATTGAACGATTGAATCAACATTAACATGTTAAGCATGCATATTGTGTGCAAAAGTGAAAACTGTTTTATCAATGAATTGAGGTTCTATAAAAATGTTCAGCACATATTCTGATATTCAATATTAATATCCCATTATTTTGTCCTAGTAGAAAGAGAAAACTGCTGCTTTTAATCATGTCTCTTTGTAATATTTCAACTTAAAACCTGACAGATACACAATGCATACACTATGAAATGTCACAGAATAGGTATGAAGGCACTGAATTCAGTAAATAGAATATAAGAAATTAAATGACTTTAGAGCTTAGTTATTCATCTTTAATTAACATGTATAAGAATATAGATAAATCCTAATTTCAACTGATTTGAAGAGGGTTATATAATTGTTGAGATTACTATTGAATTTCTTTGTCTATGGAAATAATGTGTATTTATTATGAAAAGTTTGAAATTTAAGAATAATGCAAATATAAAATACATTAAAAACTGAAAGAAGAAATCACCATATTTATGAATCAAAATGTGGTTGGGGGTCAAATACTAACAATTGCATTTGAACACACCTACATAAATTCCCAACAAACATCTGAGATTGTTGCCATTGGATTTTGTTACAATTCATCAAGATGAGTGTATAAAGACCTGTACTCATTTCCTGGCTGCCATGACAAAACCTCACAAACTGGGTGGCTTCAGCAACAGACATGTATTGTCTCAAAGTTTGGCACTAGTCTGAAATTAAGGTGTTTTCAGAATTGGTTCACACTGAGAACTGTAAGGAAATTCCCTCCCTGTCTCAATTTCTGGTAGCCTCAAGTATTATGTGGCTTGTAGTCTGGGGTGGAAGTGTGAAGTGGGGTCTCCCTGTGACTTCATGGTCTTCTTTCTGAGACTATTTTTCCATTTTTCTGAGGACCCGAGTCATATCAGATTAGATACCACCCAAACAACCTCACATTAACTACATCTACAAAGATCCTAGGTCCAAGCAACATTACATTCTGGCATACTGGTGGGAGGGAAAGGAAAATGAGGAGGGGAGAGAAGACTGGAGGGAAAGGGAAGGATCATGAACTAAAATTGAATTCCTTGTATGGGTAAGTTTGTTGGGATGAATCTAACTACCGTGTACAACTATAAAACTCTACATAAATTGTGTGTGTGTGTGTGTGTGTGTGTGTGCCATGCAATGAAGTCAATAAAATTATCAACATTAATTAAAAATAAAAAATAAAGGTGTAGTTCAATGCATAACAATATGCAAACTAAAAATAGATGAATGTAAATAATACACATATGTGTACACATGAGATTTTCTAATTGTCTTTCTTTTTCTTGATTTGATTTTCAAATTATTCTTTATTTAGGTAATTGATTTCCATTTGACCCAAGATTGATTTTAATACTTTTGTTTTTAAAATTCTGGGGATTAGATGTGTCTATTGATTTTTGAATTGGTTGCTTATTTCTACCTTTTTGTGGGGAGTACTAAGAATTGAATCCAGGGGTATCTAACACTGAGCTGCATCCTCAGTCCTTTCTAGTTTTCGTTTTGAGACAGGGTTTTTCCAATTTGCTTTGAGGGTCTGATTTGGTGAGGTTGGCCTCAGACTTACAATTCTCTTCCTCAGCCTTTTGAGTGGCTGGCATCATATCATATGCCATGATGCCTGGCACTTACCCATTGGACTTTATACATAGTTTTCACATAGACTATCAATAGGCTTTGCAAACAGAGTTAGTTGATGTGGGTAATGCTGTATTTAATTATTTGTTTTTATTGCTAGACCTGTAGGTAGTTTTTAATTACTTGTTATCATAAATGATGATTCCATGATTTATTTGGCTTTACTCTTTATATATATAACAAATTACCACTAATTTAGGAATTTAGAACAAAATTTTATAGTTCACAGTTTTTGTATATTGGAAATTTAGGTGTGGTATAGTTGATTCTGTTTAGTCTCATTGGGCTAAAATCTGTCAGCTGGACTTAATTTTTGCTTCTCTCTGGAGAATGAGTTCTCTTTGATGCTTATTAGTTGGAGGCAGAATTCTTTTTCCTGTGCTTACAAAACTAAGGGTTCCATTTTTCTGTGAGTGAGTGAAACCTTTCAGCACCTAAATGCCTCCTTTAGATGCTTGCCAGGTATTCCCCACACTACAGCATGAATGGACCATTGCTTTCTTCCAGGAGAGCCAGTAGGGATCTGTCTTTTCTGTGACCACACAAAGAAAACTCTTCTTTCTTTTAAAGAACTCACTTGATTAGTTTGAGCCCACCCCAGATAATCTATCATCATGCTGTTTACATAATTACTAAGTGATATTTCATCTTATTCACAGGATTCATCTACACGTAAGGGAAGGAGGTTGTAGAAGAATGTGGGACATCTCAGAATTCTGGCAACTAAATATTCTCATTAGTTCATCTTTGTCTGTTTGAGGATAACATTTATAGAATAACTTTTTGGAAGGAAAATCATTCTTTCAACATAAATGCAAATTTTTATTAACTTTTTTAACACAGTACTGGGGATTAGGCCCAGACCTTTGAGCATGCCAGGCAAGCACTCCACCACGAGCTACACCCCAAGTTCCCTTTTCCTTTTATGACCTTTTCTTTTGAGTAAATGTAAGCAATTCGCTTTGTAGAATATCCTGAATTTTTAATTTGATAATTCCACCTGGTGTGATTTTTCACCTTTAGAAGAAACACTTTGTCAATCCATTTTCAATCAATATTTAAGTACCTTAATCCAGTGTGCTTTATAATGCAGATTGTGGTTGTTTTATAATGTGTCCCCACATGGTCTGATAACCCTCCTACCAAAAGGTAAAGTCTTTCTCCTTTTCCTTAAACTCAGACAGACTTTTATGAGTGCCTGAACCAATAAATCAAGCCAAAGCCAAAGCGATGCTAGTCAGAAAGCACCTGTGGCTTCTCCCAGTATTTCTGAATACTCTTTCTCTGGGAATCTATGACTTCCACACCAGAAATGCAACGAGGATGAGACACCATCATGAGGTGGAAAAAACAGATACCAGGAATAGGCAGGAACCCAACTGTTTCATCTATTGATCGTTCCAGTCTTGCCTGCCATGGTGTGAGAAATTGAGATGACATCAATGCCAGCCCTTATCTGACTGTAACCATAGGCCATTTAGCTGGACCTGGTGATCACATTAATGCACAAAATAAATGACTTTTTGATCAAATATCTAGCCTTAACTAATCACAGAATGCTTATAAATGCCCCCTAATTTGTTGGACAATTGGTATGATCATAACAATTAGTAGGCAAATATTAGGAAAATAGATATTTTCATAGAAGCATTTTTTTCTTAAAATCATTGATTTGTTCATGCATTCATTAATTCCAGAAACACTTATGAACACCAAATAATTTACCAAGTAAGAGAATCAGTGGACCCATTTTGCCTATAAAAACGGCAAATGTCATTTGATATAAATCTTAACAGTAATAGTTGGCAGTTTTCTTTATTAACTGAGTTTTAATATAACTCATCATGCAATGTTATGATTATGAGAGCAATAAATGTCAGAATGTACACACACATACACACACAATTGTATTCAAACTATCTTTAATGCGAGAATTATATTATTTGGGAATATTAATTTTGACCCTTCTCAGTATTTCTGTTGTCTACACTCATTTATGATTTATCATTTAGTATATCCTGATTTTACCAGAATATCTCTTATTAAAATTTAGTAAATAAAACTAGGCATGATATCATGAAGAATTTTCAAGTGATACACTAACACATTTTATATTATTTTTAGATAAACAATAATTTTATTCCTGATTATGTAAATATTACATTTTGAAGTAGCATGTTTTTCACAGTTATATAGTAAATGGTGAACACTTCAAGAATTAGAAAAAAAGGGCGATCCAAGATGGCGGCCTAGAGGGAGACGGCACCCCCAGTCGCTCCAGAACCCAGGAGTTAAGAAGGGGAGGCATTGAGAGACTCGGACTGAAATAGAGCCACAGGTGAGTCTGCCCACTGGGTAAAGCTTGGCCCGGGTGGCAGGCCCGGATAGAGGTGGCTTATCGGAGCCGGGCAGGGCAGCTAGAGTCATCCACAGGCAGCACTGCACACTCCGGCGGTGGGGCCCGCCCACACAGTCAGCTTCTCCAGGTTCTCGGAACGGAACTGGCCCGCTAGTGACAGCCTTTCTGACCAGAACAAGCTCCGAGTCCCGGAGCCACTGCAGCGCAACGTACTCTGGCACACAAGCAGCTTCAGGGACCAGGATAGGGCAGCCAGAGACTTCCCCAAGTAGCCTGGACCCCTGTGGTGGGAGGTGCCTTTCAAGGCTAGCTTCTCAGACCAGACCGCCCAGTGAGAGGTTTTCTACATAGAACCAGCCACAAGTCCCCGAACCAACGGAGAGCTTCGATCTGCAAGCAGCCTCTGGGATCAGGGCACGGCAGCCAGAGACCTCTTCAGGCGGCTCTGCCCACTCCGGCTGCAGGCTCTCTTCACGGGGCAATCCAAGATGGCGGCCTAGAGAGTGACTGCACCCCCAGTCGCTCCAGAACCCAGGAGTTAAGAAGGGGAGGCATTGAGAGACTCGCACTGAAATAGAGCCACGGGTGAGTCTGCCCACTGGGTAAAGCTCGGCCCGGGTGGCAGGCCCAGATAGAGGTGGCTTATCGGAGCCAGGCAGGGCAGCTAAAGTCTTCCCAAGGTAGCCTTCCACACTCCGGCAGTGGGCTCCTCCCACACGGCCAGCTGCATGGTGCAGGCCCACAGTGAGACCATTTCCGCACAGAACCAGTTCCAAACCGTGGAACCAGTAGGGGGCTAGGGGCAGTTTTCTTCTGATGAGCTGCTTTATCAGATTCCTCCAAGACATCAGGCTACTGAAGGCTGGGAGGTGATACACTGGAAATCTACCGGGACACTATAAGTCAATAGCGGAAAACTGCAATATCTCAGGGTCCCACTGACAGCTGACCAATATGAGAAAACAAGGGAAGAAAATGTCCCAAACAAACCTAGATACTACATCAATAAAACCCAATGACAGCACAGCAGAAGAAATGTCAGAAAGGGAGTTCAGAATGTACGTAATTAAAACGATCAGGGAAGCTAATGAGGAGATGAAAGAGCAAATGCAGGCATTGAAGGAGGAGATGAAAGAGCAAATGCAGGCATTAAATGATCGCACCTATCAACAGTTAAAAGACCAAATACGGGAAGCAAGAGATCATTTCAATAAAGAGTTAGAGATACTGAAAAAAAACCAAACTGAAATCCTTGAAATGAAGGAAACAATAAACCAAGTTAAAAACTCCATAGAAAGCATAACCAATAGGATAGAACACCTGGAAGACAGAACCTCAGACATTGAAGAAAAATTATTTAATCTTGAAAGCAAAGTTGGCCAAACAGAAAAGATGGTAAGAAATCATGAACAGAATCTACAAGAATTATGGGATATCATGAAAAGGCCAAATTTAAGAATTATTGGGATTGAGGAAGGCTTAGAGAAACAAACCAAAGGAATGAACAATCTATTCAATGAAATAATAAGAGAAAATTTCCCAAATCTGAAGAATGAAATGGAAAACCAAGTACAAGAGGCTTATAGAACTCCAAACATACAAAATTACAACAGACCCACACCAAGGCACATTATTATGAAAATACCTAACATACAAAATAAAGACAGAATTTTAAAGGCCGCGAGAGAAAAGAATCAAATTACATTCAGAGGGAAACCAATAAGAATATCAGCAGATTTTTCAATCCAGACCCTAAAAGCTAGAAGGGCCTGGAACAACATATACCAAGCCCTGAAAGAAAACGGATGCCAACCAAGAATCTTATACCCAGCAAAACTTACCTTCAAATTTGACGATGAAATAAGATCCTTCCATGATAAACAAAAGCTAAAGGAATTTACAAAAAGAAAGCCAGCATTACAGAACATTCTCAGCAAAATATTCTATGAGGAAGAGATGAAAAACAACGATGCAAATCAGCAACAGGAGGCGCTAGCCTAAAGGAATAGCCAAATAAAGGAGAAACCAAATCATGTCAAAAACAAATATGAGTCAATTGACTGGGAATACAAATCATATCACAATAATGACCCTGAATGTCAATGGCCTGAATTCATCAATCAAAAGACACAGACTGGCAGATTGGATTAAAAAGAAAAATCCAACAATATGCTGCCTGCAAGAGACTCATCTCATAGAAAGAGACACCCATAGACTAAAGGTGAAAGGATGGGGAAAAACATACCATGCACACGGACACAGCAAAAAAGCTGGAGTATCCACCCTCATTTCAGATAATGTGGACTTCAAACCAAAACTAGTCAGAAGGGATAAAGAAGAACATTACATGCAGCTTAAGGGAAGCATAAATCCCTCTACATTCCCTCTACATTAGGTTTAGGGTTAGGTTTAGAGTTAGGCTAAGGAGAGCGGCAAGAATGAAGGAAAGAAGGACTGTGTAGAGGGAAAAGAGGGGTGGGAGGGGTGGGGGGAGGGGAAAAATAAAATAAACATCATTACCCTATATAAACGTAAAAAAAAAAAACAGAAAATCTCAAAAGTTTTTGATTTTTTTCTTATTCTTTTTCTTTTTCCTTTTGTAAGAATTTTTTATTTTTATTTTTTTTTTGTGGATGCATTTCTTTTTTTTATATTTATTTATTTTTTTAATTGTATACAAATGGGATACATGTTGTTTCTCTATTTGTACATAGAGTCAAGGCATACCATTTGTGTAATCATACGATTACATAGGGCAATGATGTTTATTTTTTTTCCCTTCCCCCCAACCCCTCCCACCCCTCCCACCCGTCTTTTCCCTCTATACAGTCCTTCTTTCCTTCATTCTTACCGCTCTCCTTATCCCTAACCCTAAACCTAACCCTAAACCTAATGCTAACCCCTCCCACCCCCATTATATGTCCTTATCCACTTATCAGCGAGATCATTTCGTCCTTTAGTTTTCTGAGATTGGCTTATCTCACTTAGCATGATATTCTCCAATTTCGACCATTTGCCTACAAATGCCATAATTTTATCATTCTTCATTGCGGAGGAATATTCCATTGTATAAATATGCCACAGTTTCTTTATCCATTTATCAACTGAAGGGCATCTAGGTTGGTTCCACAATCTGGCTATGGTGAATTGAGCAGCAATGAACATTGATGTGGCTGTATCTCTGTAGTATGCTGATTTTAAGTCCTTTGGGTATAGGCCAAGGAGTGGGATAGCTGGGTCAAATGGTGTTTCCATTCCAAGCTTTCTGAGGAATCTCCACACTGCTTTCCAGAGTGGCTGCACTAATTTGCAACCCCACCAGCAATGTATGAGTGTTCCTTTTTCACCACATCCTCGCCAACACCTGTTGTTGCTTGTGTTCTTGATAATCACCATTCTAATTGGGGTGAGATGAAATCTTAGGGTAGTTTTGATTTGCATTTCCCTTATTACTAGGGATGTTGAACATTTTTTCATATATCTGTTGATTACTTGTACATCTTCTTCTGTGAAGTGTCTGTTCATTTCCTTAGACCATTTGTTGATTGGATTATTTGTATTCTTCGTGTAGAGTTTTTTGAGTTCTTTATAGATTCTGGAAATTAGCGCTCTATCTGAGGTATGGTTGGCAAAGATATTCTCCCACTCCGTAGGCTCTCTCTTCACATTTCTGATAGTTTCCTTTGCTGAGAGAAAGCTTTTTAGTTTGAATCTATCCCAGTTGTTGATTCTTGCTTTTATTTCTTGTGCTATGGGAGTCCTGTTAAGGAAGTCTGATCCTAAGCCAACAAGTTGAAGATTTGGACCTACTTTTTCTTCTATAAGATGCAGGGTCTCTGGTCTGATTCCGAGGTCCTTGATCATTTTGAGTTGAGTTTTGTGTAGGGTGAGAGATAGGGGTTTAATTTCATTCTATTGCATATGGTTTTCCAGTTTTCCCAGCACCATTTGTTGAAGAGGCTATCTTTCCCCCATTGCATATTTTTGGAACCTTTGTCTAGTATGAGAAAATTGTATTTATTTGGGTTTGTGTCCATGTCCTCTATTCTGTACCATTGATCTACCTGTCTATTTTGGTACCAATAGCATGCCGTTTTTGTTACTATTGCTTTGTAGTAGAGTTGAAGATCTGGTATTGCAATACCCCCTGCTTCGCTCTTGCTACTGAGGATTGCTTTAGCTATTCTAGGTTTTTTATTCTTCCAGATGAATTTCATAATTGCTTGCGCTATTTCTGCAAGGTACATCATTGGGATTTTAATTGGAATTGCATTGAATCTGTATAGCACTTTACGTAGTATAGCCATTTTGACAATATTAATTCTGCCTATCCAGGAACATAAGAGATCTTTCCATCTTCTAAGGTTTTCTTGAATTTCTTTCTTTAGTGTTCTGTAGTTCTCATTGTAGAGGTCTTTCACCTCTTTTGTGAGATTGATTCCCAAGTATTTTATTTTTTTTGAGGCTATTGTGAATGGGGTAGTTTTCCTAATTTCTCTTTCTGAAGATTCATCACTTATGTATAAAAATGCATTGGATTTATGAGCATTGATCTTGTAACCTGCTACTTTACTGAATTCACTTATGAGTTCTAAAAGTTTTCTGGTGGAATTTCCAGGTTCCTCTAAATATATAATCATGTCATCAGCGAACAGGGATAGTTTGAGTTCTTCTTTTCCTATTCGTATCCCTTTAATTTCTTTAGTTTGTCTGATTGCTCTGGCTAGAGTCTCAAGGTCGATGTTGAATAGAAGCGGTGAAAGAGGGCATCCCTGCCTTGTTCCAGTTTTTAGGGGGAACGCTTTCAGTTTTTCACCATTTAGAATGATATTAGCCATGGGCTTAGCGTAGATTGCCTTTATAATGTTTAGGAATGTTCCCACTACCCCAATTTTTTCTAGTGTTTTGAGCATGAAGGGGTGCTGTATTTTATCAAATGCTTTTTCTGCATCTATTGAAATAATCATGTGATTCTTAGCTTTAAGTCTGTTGATATGGTGAATGACATTTATTGATTTCCGAATGTTGAACCAACCTTGCATCCCAGGGATAAAACCCACTTGATCGTGGTGCACTATCTTTTTAATATATATTTGTATGCAATTTGCTAAAATTTTGTTGAGAATTTTTGCATCGATGTTCATTAAGGATATTGGTCTGAAATTTTCTTTTCTCGATGTGTCTCTGTCTGGTTTAGGTATCAGGGTGATATTGGCTTCAAAGAACGAGTTTGGGACGGTTCCCTCCTCTTCTATTTCATGGAATCGTTTGAGAAGTATTGGAATGAGCTCTTCTTTAAAGGTTTTGTAGAACTCGGCTGAGAACCCATCTGGTCCTGGACTTTTCTTTGATGGTAGGCTTTTGATGACCTCTTCTATTTCATTGCTTGAAATTGGTTTATTTAAGTTGTGTATGTCCTCCTCGTTCAGTTTAGGTAATTCATATGTCTCTAGAAGTTTGTTGATGTCTTCGAGGTTTTCTGTTTTGTTGGAGTATAGATTTTTGAAATAGCTTCTGATTATGTTTTGTATTTCACTCGTGTCTGTTGTGATGTTTCCTTGTTCATTCCGAATTTTAGTAATTTGAGTTTTCTCCCTCTTTCTCTTTGTTAGTGTGGCTAAGGGTTTATCAATTTTATTTATTTTTTCAAAGAACCAACTATTTATTTTGTTAATTTTTCCAGTTGTTTCTTTTGTTTCGATTTCGTTGATTTCGGCTCTGATTTTAACTATTTCCTGTCTTCTACTACTTTTGGTATTGGTCTGCTCTTCTTTTTCTAGCGCTTTGAGCTGTAGTGTTAAGTCGTTTATTTGTTGATTTCTACTTCTTTTTTTGAATGCACCCCATGAAATAAATCTTCCTCTAAGTACTGCTTTCATAGTGTCCCAGAGATTTTGATATGATGTGTCTTTGTTCTCGTTTACTTCTAAGAATTTTTTTATTTCCCTCCTGATGTCTTCTGTTATCCATTCATCGTATAATAGTGTATTATTTAATCTCCAGGTATTGGAGAAGTTTCTGTTTTTTATTCTGTCATTTATTTCTAATTTCAATCCATTATGATCTGATAGAGTGCAAGGTAGTATCTCTATCTTCTTGTATTTGCTAACAGTAGCTTTGTGGCATAAAATATGGTCTATTTTAGAGAAGGATCCATGTGCTGCTGAGAAGAAAGTGTATTCGTTCTTTGTTGGATGGTATATTCTATATATGTCCGTTAAGTCTAAATTGCTGATTGTGTTGTTGAGATCTATAGTTTCTTTATTCAATTTTTGTTTGGACGATCTATCCAGTGGTGAGAGAGGTGTGTTAAAATCGCCTAGTATGATTGTGTTGTGGTCTATTTGAATTCTGTAATTGAGAAGGATTTGTTTGACGTACGTGGATGAGCCCATGTTGGGGCATAGATATTTATGATTGTTAAGTCCTGCTGATTTATGCTTCCCTTAAGCAGCATGTAATGTTCTTCTTTATCCCTTCTGACTAGTTTTGGTTTGAAGTCCACATTATCTGAAATGAGGATGGATATTCCAGCTTTTTTGCTGTGTCCGTGTGCATGGTATGTTTTTCCCCATCCTTTCACCTTTAGTCTATGGGTGACTCTTTCTATGAGATGAGTCTCTTGCAGGCAGCATATTGTTGAATTTTTCTTTTTAATCCAATCTACCAGTCTGTGTCTTTTGATTGATGAATTCAGGCCATTGACATTCAGGGTCATTATTGTGATATGATTTGTATTCCCAGTCAATTGACTCATATTTGTTTTTGACATGATTTGGTTTCTCCTTTATTTGGCTATTCCTTTAGGCTAGCGCCTCCTGTTGCTGATTTGCATCGTTGTTTTTCATCTCTTCCTCATGGAATATTTTGCTGAGAATGTTCTGTAATGCTGGCTTTCTTTTTGTAAATTCCTTTAGCCTTTGTTTATCATGGAAGGATCTTATTTCATCGTCAAATTTGAAGGTAAGTTTTGCTGGGTATAAGATTCTTGGTTGGCATCCATTTTATTTCAGGGCTTGGTATATGTTGTTCCAGGCCCTTCTAGCTCTTAGGGTCTGGATTGAAAAATCTGCTGATATTCTTATTGGTTTCCCTCTGAATGTAATTTGATTCTTTTCTCTCGCGGCCTTTAAAATTCTGTCTTTATTTTGTATGTTAGGTATTTTCATAATAATGTGCCTTGGTGTGGGTCTGTTGTAATTTTGTATGTTTGGAGTTCTATAAGCCTCTTGTACTTGGTTTTCCATTTCATTCTTCAGATTTGGGAAATTTTCTGTTATTATTTCATTGAATAGATTGTTCATTCCTTTGGTTTGTTTCTCTAAGCCTTCCTCAATCCCAATAATTCTTAAATTTGGCCTTTTCATGATATCCCATAATTCTTGTAGATTCTGTTCATGATTTCTTACCATCTTTTCTGTTTGGCCAACTTTGCTTTCAAGATTAAATAATTTGTCTTCAATGTCTGAGGTTCTGTCTTCCAGGTGTTCTATCCTATTGATTATGCTTTCTATGGAGTTTTTAACTTGGTTTATTGTTTCCTTCATTTCAAGTATTTCAGTTTGCTTTTTTTTCAGTATCTCTAACTCTTTATTGAAATGATCTCTTGCTTCCCGTATTTGGTCTTTTAACTGTTGATTGGTGCGATCATTTAATGCCTGCATTTGCTCTTTCATCTCCTCCTTCAATGCCTGCATTTGCTCTTTCATCTCCTCATTAGCTTCCCTGATCGTTTTAATTACGTACATTTGAACTCCCTTTCTGACATTTCTTCTGCTGTGCTGTCATTGGGTTTTATTGATGTAGTATCTAGGTTTGTTTGGGACATTTTCTTCCCTTGTTTTCTCATATTGGTCAGCTGTCAGTGGGACCCTGAGATATTGCAGTTTTCCGCTATTGACTTATAGTGTCCCGGTAGATTTCCAGTGTATCACCTCCCAACCTTCAGTAGCCTGATGTCTTGGAGGAATCTGATAAAGCAGCTCATCAGAAGAAAACTGCCCCTAGCCCCCTACTGGTTCCATGGTTTGGAACTGGCTCTGTGCGGAAATGCTCTCACTGTGGGCCTGCACTGTGCAGCTGGCCGTGTGGGAGGAGCCCACTGCCGGAGTGTGGAAGGCTACCTTGGGTAGACTCTAGCTGACCTGCCTGGCTCCAATAAGCCACCTCTATCTGGGCCTGCCACCCGGGCCGAGCTTTACCCAGTGGGCAGACTCACCCGTGGCTCTATTTCAGTCCAAGTCTCTCAATGCCTCCCCTTCTTAACTCCTGGGTTCTGGAGCGACTAGCGGTGCAGTCTCCCTCTAGGCCGCCATCTTGGATCGCCCCGTGAAGAGAGCTTGCAGTCGGAGTGGGCAGAGCCGCCTGAAGAGGTCTCTGGCTGCCCTGCCCTGATCCTAGAGGCTGCTTACCGATCGAGGCTCTCCGCTGGTTCGTTGCTGGAGTACGCTGCGCTGCAGTGGCTCCGGGACTCGGAGCTTGTTCTGGTCAGAAAAGCTTTCACTAGCGGTCCAGTTCCTTTCTGAGAACCTGGAGAAGCTGGCTGTGTGGGCGGGGCCCACCGCCGGAGTGCGCAGGGCTGCCTGTGGATGACTCTAGCTGCCCTGCCCGGCTCCAATAAGCCACCTCTATCTGGGCCTGCCACCCGGGCTGAGCTTTACCCAGTGGGCAGACTCACCCGTGGCTCTATTTCAGTCCGAGTCTCTCAATGCCTCCCCTTCTTAACTCCTGGCTTCTGGAGCGACTGGGGGTGCAGTCTCCCTCTAGGCCGCCATCTTGGATCGCCCTTACATTTTCATTAGCATCTCATTTTGATGTTCCTTTCAATAGACTTTCTTCAGGAAAAAATCTGTTAAAAAATCTGTTATGAAAAATGCAGTAGTCCAACAGTTCTTCATGTGTTATTAGCATTATTTGGCTTATTTATGAGGATTAATGCAACGGCAGTTGTAAAGAATTTTCTCATAAATATCTTAATAATAATATTTAATCTTTTTAACTAACTCAAATACTATAAAACAGTACATTTTAGCAGAAATAGTAATATTTAAAATACATTTTTGTAATGTTTAACAATAACAAACTTTGTTTCTTTTAAAGGATTTAAACACATGAAAGCAAATTTTTACATTATTCATCTCAACATTATTACTTTTACATATGATCATATAAATAATAATCACAACAGTAATACTTGCATGTGTGTGTGTGTGTGTGTGTGTGTGTGTGTGTGTGTGATATTGGGGATAGAAACTAGGACCTTGCATATGCCAGGCGATTGCTGTACCACTGAGCTACATTCCTAACCCACAATAATAGTACTTTAGAACTAAAAAGAGAAGGTGGGCATGGTGGTGCGAGCCTATAATCCCAGCAGCTCAGATGGCTGAGGCAGGAGAATTGCAATTTAAGAGCCAGCCTCAGCAATTTAGCAAGGCCCTGTCTAAAAATAAAATATTTTTAAAAGGACTAGGAGGGTACTAGGGATGTGGCTCAGTGATTAAGTGCCCCTGGGTTCAATCCCTGGTACCAAAAAAAGAAAAGAAAAGAAAAGAAAAGAAAAAAATTTTAAAAGATCACTGACTAAATAACTGACTCTGAATAACTACCCCCACTATTTATTTATTTATTTATTTATTTATTTATTTATTTAGAGATGGGTCTCACTATGTTGCCCAGGCTATTCTTGAACTCCTGGACTCAGGTAATTCTCCTGAGTGCTAGAACTCCACATCCAACTACAATAACCTTATTTTTTGAAAGCTTTCTAATAACTTTTGCATTTTTGCACGTATATTCTCATTTATTATTGCATTTGTTTTATGAATTCATCCTAAAATCAAATCTATGACTTTGGTTCTAATATAATCCTGAAATTATAGGTGGTAAAGTTTATAGATATTTATATATAGAAAGCATGTGTCATTTATCATGGTTACACAACTAGTAATTGTCAGAGATCTTATTAATCTCTATGTTATCTTTATGTCAAGAACTTTAAAACCCTAAATGCAAGATAACACACCCTTCATATCACAAACAACAATCTCTGTTCTTTTTCAATTAAAATATGGTCTTTGCGAAAACTCTTTATGAAGTCAATTTTAGTCCTATTATTACATACAGAGCTGAATCCAGAAAGGATTCAATATTGAAATTTGTCTAAAATAGTTCTAGTTTAAGTTGTTTAAGTACATTATTGCAATCTTAATGCCTCTGTTTTATTTGTTGATTCAAAGATGCAACTACTCTAGTGTTGGTTTGTGATGTTTCATTGCTCAGATAATGATGTGTTCATTAAAAATCTCCTAATTACTTAGTATTCAGCCTGGGATTAAGTGGTAAAATAGGCATAAAACTTCCTATTACTTGGGTTGGGAAAGAATTGTGGCAAACAGTATTTATTCCCCCAAAGAGATACAGCTACTTTGTGAAGGCTAGTTAATGTAAAATAATAATACTCTGATGAATGGAGTCCTAAGTGATTATTCTATCTGTTTACTCACTAGGTGTGATTAGAGATTTAAAAAAGCAATAATAAAGCTTTACATAGTGAAGAATTTCTAATAGGAGTTTACACAGGTGATATTTTACAGACTGATACATTGATTTCTCCTGTTCAGTAAATATGCACTTTTTCTACTCTGATCTGTTTGGCAGAGGTAAGTGATTACCATAAATGTGAGAATATGATATGAAGCATGTCTAGTAATGATAAAGGAGAATCCAGACTACCATGTTAACTACATTATCATACATATCATATCAATTAAGATCAGCTGAAGTCAGAAATTGGCTTGCAAAATATATTTCTCCACACATATAGTTTCCCTGGTCCTCATATTTTCATACCATTTTATATTCTATTACTCTCAATATTTAAAATGGTTAAAGATAAGTATAAATCTACAGGATATATTAGCTCTATAATAATTCTTATGAATGTAATTTCTGAGTCCAGATAGTATACATCCCTAACAGACATATTAAACATGAAAATAGCATACATTCTCACATACTTATCATGATCCTGACTTGTAGAATTAAGGATTTTTCTGTCTTAATTTCTCTTATTCTCTTGGTTCTCACCCTCTCCTCTCCATCCCAGTTCTTTTACATCATAAAATGGCAAAACACTGTTTTAAGATTCAGTCAGCTCCAAGTTAGAAACAATATAACTCAATCCAATTAGAACATATATAGAACTTTTATAGCTCATAAAAGTGGGATGTTTCATTATGATACTAATTTCAAACATAGCTGGATATGAGGAATACTCTGTCCAGAAATTATTTTCCTATCTTTTTTATCATTTTCCTCTTTGTAACCCTTTATATATTGGCTTTTTTGAAAGGTAGAGTATACATATGGTGGGAAAAATTGCTGTTGATAACTTCGATTATCATCTCAGACTACAACCCAAAAGAAAAGTTAAATCAGTTAGAACCTCTAAAGCAATATGTGTGTATCTAATGAAGGGAATAAATATATATACGTGTGTGTGTGTGTGTGTGTGTGTGTGTGTGTGTGTGTGTACACATGTGAAATAGGGGTTTCTGGAAGTAACCAGTTTGTATCAATCATTTCCACCCCTGGAAAATAAGCAGTAGGATATCCCTGTTGACATTCCACACTTCCTCACTCCCAGTTCTACCCCCAACCCTCCACACTCTGTCCAGGAGTATATATGGTTTGATTTCCTCAGAGGAAAAGATGTTAAGCATCCAGATAGCTTTATCCTTTATGGGTAGGCTAAGCACACACACCAGTTTGTTTGAAATGATTCTAGTCTATGTCTGAGATTGAACTGGATTAATTAATAGTAGAGTCTCCTCTAAACCTCCAAAATATATAGTTTCAAGTATAAATTGTGAGTTTAAAAATAAGAGCATACATCTTCTCTCTGAATAAAAAATCAGTGCATTTGGATCAACTAAGATGAGATGAAATTTTTCTTTAATTATATCTCTTAGTGAAAGTTGCACATTTCTTCTTTCAATGTAAAGGGAATTTTAGATTGAAAATAATCAACAAGTAGGTTTTAGTGGTATATTAGGTGGACAAATGTTAACTCTCAGTCAAAGCAGGAATCCTGAGTACTTACAAAGTGAATGAGAGTTTTCCTCACAGGCAACATTTCATTTATTATTTCTCCAAAGAAGAAGAAAACTCCACTTGACTAGATCATGTTGACAAACAATATAAACACTAGGGTACAGCACAGAATGGGTGACAAAAATTTCATGCCCCATCACCACTCACGATTGAATATCCCAGGGGAATTAAAGAAAATATCAACTATAAACATAAAGAAGTGTAAAACTATGGAGAAATATAGAATTTATTATATAATGGCATTCAACCTCAGCTATCATATTTTAAATGATATCATATTTCTGTTTAGAAATACCTATAAACATAAAATTCTAACAAAATTAAAGTTAAATACAAAAATAATGAGTGATTTTCAAACAAAAATATCATTATTTAAGTTGCTTTTGACTTTAACAACAACAGTAAACTGAGGCACATTCAAACAATAGGGATTTATTTTTTTCCAAAATAAGAAATTCAAAAATTCAGCAGCTTGGTGATACCATTGAGAAGCTAGGGTCTGTCCATCTTGGTATCTTACTCATGTCTGCATTTTTGTTTCATGAGCACATAGTTGTTGGAACAGGTGCAAGTCTCAGATCTTCATACAATATTTTTTAAAAATATGAAAAGGAGAATGATAATGAAATCAACTGTTCTTCTCTCAAAGTGGACTCCACCCCTCAACACTATGCCTGTGTGTGTGTGTGTGTGTGTGTGTGTGTGTGTGTGTGTGTAAAGCACCTCCAATGCTACACTGGTGTATGAACCCAATTCATTTGTCTTTCTCTTAGGACCATACAATTCGTTCATATCAAGTAGCAAAACCATACAGATTTTAAACTTCTTTCTTGTGAAGATGTAACTTTGGAGTAATCTCTACCTGTTGAAGCAGAATTTAACTCCAATTTAGCATTTAATGTAGAAATCTCATATTGTTAACTAGAGAGAGGAGCTCAAAGTCCTAAGCTTCTGGAATAGGCCCAGTCACCTTTCTGAACTGAGTGACCCATAGACATTTATCTAAGATGAACCACCAAATTTGCTTAGGGATTACAAAGAGCAGGAAGAAAAAATAAGAATATGTTTTGTTTTCATTTTGAAGTTTAATAATAACCATTATTCATCCACTATATTTTTGCATGGATTATAATCTTCATGTTAAGAACCTCTGCTATGGTTTAGATCTTAAATGTCCTTCCAAAGGTCATTTGTTGAAGGCATGATCCCAAGATGGTGGTGCTGTTGGGAGATGGTGGAACCCTTAGAAATGGGGTCTCCTGGAAGTAAGTTAGGTCACTGGGACTTATCCTTAAGGTAATATTTAGACCCAGGCCTCTTCCTCTTTCTCTTGCTTGTCAGCCATGAGCTGTTCTGTCAAGATGTTCTGATGTGCCACAACTCGAAAGTAACAGGATCAAGTAAGTGTCCATAGACTGAAATGTCTGAAACTGTGAGCCAAGAAAAATTTCTCCCTTTATTGTGATTATCTCAGTTATTTTATCACATCAATGGGAAGCTGACTAGCACAGCCTCCCAAAAAATGCCTTTCCATTAAAAAAATGGTGAAAGGTTTTTAATTAATGGTATGTTCATTTTATAACTAAGCTTCTATTCTACTTTTCAGATCTGTGTAGTGACACATAGGGGAAGTATTTATATAATGCTAATAATTAAGCATAATGAAAAGTCATCAAACTGAATAAGAGATCTATATTTACATATAATTCTAGTACTTGACACTGGAAATGCCTATTAAGGCTCTAAAATGGTAATTTACATAATTTTCTAGGAACTTTTAAAAAGTTTTTTGACTTGTTTTTAAAAACCTGCCTTTATTTAAAAACTCACCATATCTTTGCTTTTCCTGCATATGACTGTATCCTAGAATTCTTCTTCTGGAGACAATAAAGTAAAATGAGGGTGTGGGGTGGCATAATCTAATACAACTGGTATCCTTATAAGAAGAGAATGTTAGGATAGACACACAGAAGGAAGAGCATGTGAAGACACAGGGAGAAAGGAGCCACCTGCAAGCCAAGAAGAGCGGCCTCAGATAAACTAACCTGCCAATGCCTTGACCCTGTGTATCCATCTTCTGGCATTTTCAGAAAATAACCAGTCTGTGGCTCTTCATTTTGGGAAGCACTAGAAAACTGATAGGAAAAGAGGAAAACCAAAAAAGTGATGACTGTAGCAACCAAGGAAAATATGACATTATTAAAGACAAAATAAGTGGCTTGCAAATGATGGTAATGTGACATTATGAAAGAATTTTGTAAGGTACTAGGAAACCCTGCACCAGGTTCCTTAGAAGTCCTACAGGAAAAGATGTACACTCAGGGATAATTCCTTGAAATTTGGTACACTTTATTATTTTAGATTGTTTCTAAACCTCCCATTTTAAAATGTGATTGATGGTGTCAGGAAGGATTATTTGGGCCTAGAGTAACAACAGTTTTAAAACACTATACTCCAAAACAACCTAGATAACCTGTTCTTTCTATAGTCTGCCAAAGAATGAATATAGGCAAATGTTAAAAATTAAAGGAACATGAAAATTGGAGATAATGTACCTTAGTTAAGTAGGAGCTGTTATGCTGTTATTTGTGTGTGTGTGTGTGTGTCCAGGTTCATGGTATTTTATGTATCTTAATAATTAAAATTTTGACATTGCTCATTTATTGATTTTAGTAAATACTTAATTTACTGATTTGTGTGTTAAATGTTAAGCACAGATGATATTATCATTATTTTAGAGATAATATTTAGAGACTGCAGTCTTAACTTTTTCAGGGAAATCACATGTAGCTATCTATATAATGAAAAATTATTACAAGAAGCAGCAAATTCTGTTAAGTGTTTATTCCTGCTCCTGGCTCAGAAAGACCTGTGAGTTTTCCAAGTAGGTATATATACAAAGTCCATAACATTTTGTCTATTCTTGACAACATTGTTTCAGAAATTAAAGAATTGATTTTTAAAACATTAAGCAGCATAATGCCTGCAGTGCCATTCTTGTTTTTGCAATTGACAGAATCTTGTGCTTCTTATGGTTAAGTGGCAGTCATTGCTGCCTTGAGGACTGTGATATTGACCTCTCAGGCTACATACCTGTGCATGGATTCTAACCAGCACATCCCAGCCTCACCTTGGCCCTCCTCAGCTGCTCCACATGTTTACTTTTTTTTTTTTTTTTTTTTTTTTGCGGTACTGGGGATCGAACTCAGGGCCTTGTGCTTGTGAGGCAAGCACTCTACCAGCTGAGCTATCTCCCCAGCCCCACATGTTTACTTTGAGGTGGTCACATTTCTTGCTAAGGCCCAGTGACCACTAAGGTGTTACAAGCTGTCTTTGCTGCTTCTGGTCAGAGTTCAGGCCCCTCTAAGCAGTAAGCTTGAACAATCAGTGTGTACATGAGGTGATTAGGATGGTGTGACCACCGCACACATGCCAGGAACTGTCTATTATTGTCTCTACTTAAGTCAAACTCAAATTCTTTCATCTGGATTCAACAGGGCCTATTCTTAAGTGTTTTGTTGATGATAATAAATTCAGTACTGAAGGTACTTCTCCAAAATCATACTTTTAGAAATTTAAAATTAAATAATTAAAATTATGAGTAGATGAAACTATTTTGTAGGAAATTTCTTCTAAAATCATTTTAATATAAAAGCAAATATATTCTTCCCTTACGTTTTGTAATATTGCATGGATTCTGTTAAAAGTTATTCAGTAAAAAGAGAGAAAATACTTTATAGTGTAGTTATTTCATAGCTATAATTACAGAGTTTGTGACCTGTTTCTAACTATCCTTTATAAGGAAAATATGACTTTACTCTGTAAATCAGCATTTATAACTGAGATTGAATATTTTTTCCTCTGCACATTATCTCCTAATAACAAACTATGTGATAAGAAAATTACAATCGGGAAACATTCAATTTTGTAAGAAAAGGTAGCCAGTTTCGTATGAAAAGCAACTCAGTATTTGAATACTGTAATTGAAGCTATAGATAATCTTGAGAGATTTAAATTATCTTTATATAAACAATTCAAAAGGGATATCTTTGAGTCCACTTTATGCATCAATTCATTAACTATGATCTGATTAAGACATATGAGTGGCCAGTCAGTTCTTTCATTCACTTCCATTATTTCAGGAAGAATTATAGAAGTCATACTTCTTTTATACTGGAGAGTTCCTCACCATTTTGGGTATATTAGAGACATGCTTAGTAAAAACTGAAAGACTTTCTGATTTGTTTTATTCTATGCTGAATATATATATATATATGTTATATATATGTACATACGATTTGAAATTTAGCTTAAAACTAAACTCCAAAAAATAGTAAAGAAGTATCTAGAAATGTGCACCTTATTTCTCTATTTCTTCTAACAAGATGAAATAAGCAATGTATTGATTCAGGGTTCCATTTTGTAGTCATATATCTAAAAATAGATACTAGAGAAGTATAACAATTTTCAAAATACCTATTATTAAGTATAAGAGATCTCTATTTCCCTGACTAACCACTATTTCATGGCAATTTTTCAAGTCCTGCTGTTACTATTGTGTAAAAATTAAAAATTATTGCTTTTAATATTAATCTCAGTGTAAACATGAATTGTAATCAAATACTTCACACTTGTTGAGGAACTGGGAATAAGTCCTTTCTAATATAAAATGCAATGTAAATTCAGAGGAAATAAAGGTAAGAGTAAAATAAAAGTTGCTTTCAAGTGTTTGTAAAATGAATTAAAATACTCATGGTTCATTTCTTTGATTGCCACCAAATGCATGGGAGATTTCACAAAAGATACTTAAGAAGGTTATAGTAACAAGATGACATAATGTTTGACACTTCGTAAATGTTAAAAAATGTTTGTGGTTTAATTTAATTAATTTCTGATAGTAGAGTGGTTGAAAATTAGAATAAGTGTTTCTCTATAAAGTTGTGTTCTTTGATATAGGAAGAGTAAGAGTAAAAAATCCAAATAACTCCATGGTGGATATCTTTAAGTAATTCAAAGACTAGAAAATGTGGACATTCTATGTGAACAAAACTTTTAAAGGCTTTCATCAGAAACATCTTCCATCAAAGAACCTAAATGGGGGAGGATTTGAACTGGCTCTTTTCATGAGGAACACTATTGTTTTTGACAAAATCTTATAAAGTTGTGCCTACAGTAAGAATTCTTTTTTGTTGTTGTTGCTGTAAATTTATATTCAGATCAGATAAAGAGCTCCAATTACCAGATAACTAGAATGTTATTGATCTTTCATTGTGTTTTGATGGTTTTCAAAAGAGTATAAATTACCTTGAAGAGCATGCAGCACATAGCTAGAAAAATTGAGCTACCATTTACTTTCTAATATTTGTGTGCTGACTAGAATGGAGTAATATAATGTAGACTTATAAACCTTTTTAGTAATTGAGACTTTTGCCTTGAGAAGATGGTTGTGATCATAGAAGACTAATATACAAAATGTAATAGAAGTTATAATAGATTGAGATAAATTGCATGGTCTAGTTGAGTCCTATTTGTATCTGATCTTATCAAAATAGCCCATAGAATACCAGTCTATTTTCTTATATATGAAATATTTTAATCTTAAAAGTGGAATTTAGAGAAATAAATCCCTCTAGAAAAAGATCTTACTATAATTTGGATTTACTAAATTCCATCCTTCAATTTTTCATATGTTATTCAATGTACAAATTACATTGGTCGTCATATGTGGCCCATGGAACAGACGCTCCTGATGTGTTCTCCCCATCTCAGTTTGTGTTGGACAGTTCCCAAATGCACTGACACTGTCCTACCTCAGAAGCCTGTATTTTCATGTCTCAGAGCTTTTGTGGAAACTAAGGAGTCTTGCTGAGTACACTTATAGACTTACAGACAGCCACTTACAGTTTAACTCAGAATCTGGGGAAGTTAATGCCCTGGAGAGATACCCCTTAAATAATAGGGAACAAGAGTCAAGGGACAATTGCTTTATTTCTCAATCATTCTGAGTAAAACTGCTAGTTTGCCTTCTCCACAGTTCTGCAGTAGGCCCTCAATTTGGATAAGTTATCAACTGCTGGGTAACAAATGATCCCCAAAATTCAGTGGCTTAATACAAGAAGATTTTATTCTTACTATTTTTATGGGTCAGGAATTTATAAGTGGCTTTTCTGGGTGGTTCTTTTTATGAGGTCAAAATTACCATGCCAACTGAATTACAGTCATATGGAACCTTGTAGTGGGAACGGAAGATCCTTTTCATAGCTAGCTTATGCAGCTGTTGACCAGAGGTTGCAGTTCTTTTCCAAACAGGTCTTCCCATGGTGTTACATGAGTGTCTTCATAATATGGCACTCATCTTGCTTAAGAGATCAGACAGAAAGAGGAAGCCAGATATCTCCCATATTGTTCATTAGAAATGAATCTTCAAGGGGCTGGGAAGATAGCTCAGTTGGTAGAGTGCTTGCGCTGCAAGCACAAGTCCCTGAGTTCGATCCCCAGCACCACAAAAAAAAAAAAAAAAAAAAAAAAAAAAAAAGAAACAAAAAAAGAAAAGAAATGAATCATCAAGCCTGGCAAGGTGGCACACACCTGTAATCCCAGCAGCCCAGGAGACTGAGGCATGAGGATCAAAAGTTCAAAGCCAGCCTCAGCAACTTAGTAAGGCCCTAAGCAATTAAAAAGAAAAAAATTAAGAAAAGGCTTGGAATGCTGCTCAGTGGTTAAGTGCTTTGTACCAATAAAAAAAGGAAAAAAAAAATCACCAAGTGCAGCCTACCTCAGTGAGAGAAGAAGTAGTCTTCACATTTAAAAAAAATATTTATTTTTAATTTGTTACAGACTGCATTTTGATTCATTGTACACAAATAGGGTACATCATTATTTCTATGGTTATACATGATGTAGATTCATAACCATTTGTGTAATCATACATGTACATAGGGTAATGATGTCTGTCTCATTCCACCATTTTTCATACCCCCCCTCATTTCCTTCTACATGATCTGAAGTTCCTCCATTCTTCTCTCACTCTCCACACCCCCACTCCCATTATATATCATTTTCCACTAAATCAGAGAAAACATTCGGTCTTTGGTTTTTTGGGATTGGCATATTTCACGTAGCATAATATTCTCTAATTCCATCCATTTATTTGCAAATGCCATAATATTATTCTTCTTTATGGCTGAATAACATTCCATTGTATATATATACCACAGTTTCTTCATCCATTCTTCTGTTGAAGGGCATCACCCATAATCTAGCTATTGTGAACTAAGCTGCTACAAACATTGCTGTGGCTGTGTTACTGTAGTATGCTGATTTTAAATCCTTTGGGTATAGGTCAAGGAGTGGCATAGCTGGGTCAAAAGGTGGGTCCATTCCAAGTTTTCTGAGGATTCTCCACACTGTTTTCCACAGTGGCTGTACCAATTTGCAACTCCACCAACAATGTAAGAGTATGCCTTTTCCTCCACATCCATGCCAACATCTATTATTGTTTGTGTTCTTGATAATAACCATTCTAATTGGAGTAAGATGAAATCTTAGAGTTGTTTTAATTTGCATTTCTCTAATTACTAGCAATGTTGAACACTTTTTCATATATTTATTAATTGCCTGTATGTCTTCTTCTGTAAAGTTCTGTCCAGTTTTTGGCCCATTTATTGATTGGGTTCTTTGTATTTTTGTTGTAAAGTTTTGTAAGTTCTTTATAAATTTTGAAGATAAGTGCTCTATCTGAAGTGCATGTGGAAAAGATTTTCTCCCATTCTGTAAGCTCTCTTTTCACATTATTGATTGTATCCTTTGCTGAGAAAAAACTTTTTAGTTTGAATCCATCCCATTTATTGATTCTTGCTTTGATTTCTTGTGCTATGGTAGTCTTGTTGAGGAAGTCTGATCCTGAGCCAACATGATGAAGAATCAGGCCTACATTGTCTTCTATTAGGTGCAGGGTCTCTGGTCTAATTCCTAAGTCCTTGATCCATTTTGAGTTGAGTTTTGTGCAGATGAGAGATAGAGGTTTAATTTCATTTTACTGCATATGGATTTCCTGTTTTCCCAGCGCCATTTGTTGAACAAGCTATCTTTTCTCCATTGCATGTTTTTGACTCATTTGTCTAGTATGAGATGACCATATTTATGTGGGTTTGTCTCTATGTCTTCTTTTCTGTACCATTGGTCTGCCTGTCTATTTTGGTGCCAAAACTATGCTATTTTTGTTACTATTGCTCTGTAGTATAGTTTAATGTCTGGTATTGTGATACCTCCTGCTTCACTTTTTCTACTCAGGATTATTTTGGCTATCCAAAAAACTCCACTAGAAAACTTCTAGAACTAATAAATGAATTCAGCAAAGTAGCAGGTATAAAACCAATACACGTAAATCTAATGCATTTCTATTCATAAGTGATGAATCCTCTGAAAGAGAAATTAGGAAAACCATTCACAATAGCCTCAAAAAAATATACTTGGAAATTAATCTAACAAAAGAGGTGAAAGACCTCTACAATGAACTACAGAACATTAAAGAAAGAAATTGAAGAAAACCTTAGAAGATGGAAAGATCTCCCATATTCTTGAATAGGCAGAATTAACATTGTCAAAATGGCCATTCTGCTAAAGGCGCTATACAGATTCAATGCAATTCCAATTAAAATCCCAATGACATTTCTCATAGAAATAGAGAAAGCAATCATGAATTTCATTTGGAAGAACAAGAGACCTCAAATAGCCAAAACAATTCACATTTTTTAAACGTACAAAAGATGCAAGAACTATACAGTTATCCTGAGTCCCAGTTCCTAAGGTGGCATATGGCTAAATAATGTACCCTTAATTGATTTTCCTTTCTTCCCTGTTTCATTCTTTTCACCTCTTCACTTCTGCTTATTTGGATTACCTCTCTAAATAAATAAATAAATAGAAATTTAAAAGTAAACTAAAATTTTTAAAAACCTGCATGAAGCATTCCAAACCAAAACAATGCACCACTGTGGAATTTAAATTCTTTCAGGATCAAAAGTTAAAGCAACATTAAAAAAAAAAAACTAGAATGAAATATCATCTTTAATAAGAATTTTGAGTTTTATTCATTTGTCACTACTGAGACAGTTGCAATGTCATTTCCTTTTTATCTGAATTATTTTACTTGTTCATATGTAGCTTTAACAGGTGTTAAAACAGTGTATTAGACAATACTCTGATTTGTAGTCCTAGGAAACTTAGATTTATACTATAATAATTGTCTTATGAGAATATTATTCTTCTAATCTGAATGCATAATTAATAGTAATGATAATGGAATTACTCAGGATTAAAGTAAAAATGTTAAAGTAGAAATAGTAGTCTTTAAGAAACATAATTGTGGGATTACTAATGAAAGTATTTATTTTACATATCAATTAGAATTATACCATATGCATTTTACTATAGGCTATAATAAAAATGAATTATATATTTGAAAAGACATAATATTTGGGTCCTATTCTATCATAATTTTTGTAACAAATCAATTAAATGGCTTTAAAATGTATTTTTATTAAAATTTGGAAGATATAATAAGCTCAATTGAATGGTGCATAAAATACTGAGATCTGTAATAATGGCCTTGATTATTTGTTCAGCATTTTATTGAACAACAATCAAGGCATCTTAGTTAGGTCAATAACTCTGTCTGTTTGCTGGCATATCTCCAATTTATCAACCTGGTGTTTGTTGTTTTCCCAAGAGAACTGGTATCTATAGAATCAATAAGAAAAACTAAAAGTGAATGTAATAAATCCATGACCATTCACGTGAAGTCTAAGTAAAAACCTATGGACTCCCTTGACCTCAATAAGTTCATTGTTTCAGTTTCAGTTAGATTCTGCAATGTATCATCAAGCACAAGAAGAGGTCAGGGCGTGGTAATAAGAGGCCTACAAAATGTTTTATTTTGCCTATGGATATTCTCCAGAATTGTAGATGTTTACATAAACAAAAAGCCAAAAATCTCAAAAAGTGTACATTTTTTTTACTAAGACACAGATAATATTTAAACAGAAGTTATATTTAGGTTATGTAGGTTCCTAGTAGGAAGCTATTCATTAAAGATTAATTATTCTTAGTTACCTATAAAGGAAGTATCTAATATTCAGATGGGTATATATCTTATTTTGTAATATTCTAATAAAATGAGTTATGCACATTATAATAATTATTTACCTGGAAAGGAGTTAAGTTGCAGAGAGTATCTCTGAGGATTTAAATATTGTATGACATGATGTATGTTATGTGTGTGTGTGTGTGTGTGTGAGTGTAACAGTGGTTAATCATACTAATTTGAGAATTATTGGCTTCAACAAAATTCCTAATAATGAGCAAATATCTAGTTTCTAAGCATTTATAGTTAATAATTTTAAAGCTGAAGTTTATAATGTGGTTTCCTCCTTAAAAATATTAAACTGTATTCTATTGAATTATATTATCAAAGCCAAGCAAATGACATTAGATATTACAAATGTACTGTTTAATCTAAGGTAAATATTTCAAAGGCAAAAAGAATTAGTGAGTGTAGGGACGTTAAGTACCATTTAAGTAAAGATGTTACTCAACTAAAATAAACAAAAAAAGTGTTCTGAATAGAATTGCTTATGTGACATAGAATTTCAATTTCTGAATGCTTATTATTCTTTCTCACCCAATTGTATAATGTCAGACACTATTTCTTTCATTTAGAATATTGCCTGAAAATTGTCTTTGTTACGTGCCTCATAATTTAACTTGATAAATGAGCCAAGTGGAAGTTTTGGTGTGGTGTAATCCTTGGAGCTCTCCAGAGAGAGCAGGGTGAATAGGAGTTATGAAGTTATGATTTACTTTTAAGGAAGAGGGTCGTATGAAGAAGGTAAGGGAAGAGAAACACCACAATTCTGGTTTAAATAAATGTGAAATTAAAGAGAATACCAAAAGAACAATGTCACCAGCAATAATAGCAAATAAGCAGGAAAAACTCAGGGAAGAGGTGGTGACTGAAATAGTCTTAAGAGAATGAATCCACGATGGTAAGTTATTAAAATAGTTACATACCCTACTAAACACTTAGTTTTGCAATGTATTCAGGACAAGTAGCAAAGCAGTATTTTCTAATTCAAAGAATCACTTTACAGTGGGTGCTGCCTCCTGTAGTAACATTTTAAATTAATTTTTTGGCATCAAAAACTTAAAAGGAAATATCATATTAGGTCCCTCAGAAACTTAATAAATGATTCTCATTGAAATAAATTGTTTTCAACGTTTCATTGTTAAAATTGTTATGCTTCAGAATAAATTTGAGTTTTCATCCCTTTTCCCCGTATTACAGAGTGATTCTTGTGTTAAAAACCCAGTGTAAATGGTATGGAGGTTTCCTAGAAAACTAAATAGAAAACTACCATATAATACAGTAATCCAACTACTGGGTATATATTGGAAAGAAATGAAATTGGTTTGTCAAGGAAATATCTGTCCTCCCACATTTCTTGCAGCACTATTTACAAGAGCCCCAGATATGTAATCAACTGAAGTGCCCACTGACAGATGAATGGATAAACAAAATACATACATACATACACAATGAAATATTATCCAGTCATAAAAATGAAAAGTTATTTGTGGCAACATGGATGAGCCTAAAGGATATTATATTAATTAAAATAAACCAGCAAAGAAAGATGAGTTTGTTCATGACCTCATTCATATATGGAATCTAAAAACATTGATCTCACAGAAGCTGAGAGTTGAATAGAGCTTACCAGAGACTGGGGATATTATTCTAATCTGTCAAATGTTCTATTAAAATTCTTATGAAGTCAATAACTATCCATGGGACTAATCTTCCAATAATATTCATGTAAATAGCTAAATTTTTCCATATGTTAAGTTATGATATAAATATTTTTGTGGATATAGGATTACAAACTGATACGCACTTCTGTTTGTATAAGGATTTTCAAAATATTTTCTCCATTCAAGCTAAGAATATAAACATCATACAAATTTACATGGACAAAGAGTAAAATTTAACATTAAAATATTAAAAAGTAAATCATAGACTCTGCAAATAAGAAGATGACTGTGTTTATGCCTGGATTGAGTAAGGGGAGTCCACACCAGGAAATCAAGACTGGTTTAATGCTCATAAAGTATTTAGTGTAATGTGTTATACTAGCTGATTATTAAGATAAAAATATTATTTTATCAATCATTAGCATATCATTTATCATTTAGTCAATATGACCATATCAGATCAATAGATGAATAAGAAAAATCATATAAGTGTGTTAATGAATGCAAAAAAGTGATTTGACAAATTCAATACCAACTAATGTTAAAAACTGTCAAAAAACCCTGAAATAAAAAGGAACCATCTTAATCCATTAAAGTTACATATAAAAATACAACTGGTAATGCTTCATTATTAAAACTCTTTCTCCATAAGATTAGAACAAGACAAGGATCTTCTCTCTCACCAACCTATTAAACATCTTAATAGAAGACCCACTTAATAAGATAAGAAAAAGAAATAAAAGGTACAGAGATTGAGCTATCATTATTCACACACATAAGAATTGTCTTTGAGAGTACCTCAGAAAATCTATTTGTTAAACCACTCCTGGAACTAATAAACTCATGTAGCAAACGTTTATGATTTGAAATCAATACATAAAAGTGAATAGCTTTCCAGCAAAGAACATTGGAATACTGACATGAAAAAAACCAAAGAAATAATTCCTTTTAAAATAGCAATCATCCAAAAGTTAAGCACTTAGGTATAAATATAACAAAATATGTGTAATAACTGCTTTTGGAAAATTACAAAACACTATTGGGAATGGATAAAAATAAATAAAAGATCATTAAAACCAGTTATGGTGACAAGTCTATAATCCCAGTCATTTGGGTGACTGAGGAAGCAGGATCTCAAGTTGGAAGACAGCCTCAGAAATTTAGATTCTGTCCTCAAAAAAAAAAAAACTGGGGATACAGCGATGCAACTCTCTGGTTAAGTACCTCTGAGTTCAATTCTCAGTACAGAAGAGAAAAGGATATTATATAAAAACTAAGAAAATCAAAATAATATATTGACCTCAGTAATAACATGTCAATATTAATATGTTATTATGTGATATTAATTTTTTAAATATGATACATAACATCATTTGATTAGTTGTGACAAATATATAATATTAATGTAAGATGATAGCAATAAGAGAAACTAAATATGGGATATATGGGAACTCTCATATTACCCTTGAAACTTTTCTGTAAATCTAAAATTATTCCAAAATAAAAAGTCCATTCAACAATTTTTAACAGTACTCACTCATAAACATCACTATAAATTATGTAGTCTTTTCCTTAGCAGTGGAAATTAAAAGCAGTAAGAACATTGATGATAGGTAAGAATATGGACCAATGGGCATTTAATATAATGCTGGCAAGTATCTAAATTGACGATACATTTAGAACAAATTATGACAATAAAAGTTAAGCAAAGAAATCCCACAAATTGTTAACAAAGTGAGTCCTGAATTTGCCTCAGAAAGGCAAATCTCATTAGTTCAATTTTACTTCAAAGAAGAGGAGGTTCATGCTTGCAGTGGCAATCCAGTGTTTAAGATTTCATCTCTGTGTCTACAATGTGTTCATAAATTCATACAGAATTAAAATTAGTCTTATGATTTATTGTCAGGAATGAGTCTTTTAAGTTCAAGGTGGGTCTAAGACAGTGGGTTCACTAATTGTTTGATTGTTAAATAGTTACCTAGCTTTGACTGGATAGGACCAGTTGCACTGGAACACAGTACTGAATTTTATATCACCCAAGCAAGTATCTCTGTGAGTATCCACCAAAGTAAAAAAAAATTGCTCAATATGATACCTGATGACTACAGTAAATGGAAAAAAAAATTTATACTTCCTGGTTTTAAAGTTTGCATTTGTAATTTGGTAGTCTTGTGTAATCTTATGACTTTCATAAAGTTATTTGTTGTGAATAAAATTTCAGTAAATTTTAGCTATAGTAAAAACTATGATCCAATAATATATAATAATCAAACCCCTATTTATTAATTTATCCTTTTCCACCAGCACTACTAAGACTGGTCTTATACTATATTTCAGCCATTCTATCCTATTTGCAGTTTCTGGGATGATTCACACTGTTCATATTCTAACTTTTCCATATTCTCTTTGCTGTGCTGGAATACCTCTCTCTAAATACAGATTATAGCATGTATCATATCACTGCAATTGCTATTTGTCCATTTTTCTAGCTAGCCTGGGTGTGCTTCTTGAAAGCATACCCAAAGCTTTACTTTTCTCTGTATCCCAAGCATTCATAACAGATCTGTCATGGTAAAGATACTCTGTAAAATGTGTGGCTATTGCTCATGAACACTGTATTTTAGTCAATGTTTGTGGATCCTCCATCAGGTCTTGAACTATGATTTGACAACTGGTATTTATGTGATTTATGTGAAATCATGCCTTAAAGATAGCATTAATGTTATTTTCTATGTTGATTTCTTAGGAAATCACCACAAACTTGGTAGCTTAAAACAGTAGAAACATATAGGCTCTATGAATGCTATTCCGACTGTGGAGAGACAACATCTCAATGAAGTTTTGATTTGCAGTCCCCGGTGGCTGAAGATGTAGAACTGAATGGAGACCACCCCCACTTATCAGGGGATTACAGGGACACTTAAGAAAGATAAAAAAATTAATATATTGAGAATTACCATATTGAGGTAACAGCTGTAGGCTTCAGGGAAAAACTTGAAGACTCTCAATCAATGGGTCAGGGAAAATTGCCAGTTAGCTTGATCCCAGATACACACTGCTTCAAGCCTGGGGATTCAGTCTGGGACAAAGAATGAAATATTCAACTCTTGAAATCTCTTTGGAAGGATCCTTTCTCTGTTATTTTATCTACCCCAATTGCAGTAAAACTTACAAAGATAGGTCCCTAGATTCATTACACCAGGCTCAAGTCCGCAGCCATGGACTAGGAATGCACTTCAGACTCCATTGCACCCCTCAAGCTGACCATCCAGAGGAAGGAAACACCAGAGGAGCTTGAGGATCAGAAGGACAACAGCCCTGCTATAGTCAATCTAGAAGATTAATAGCCTGCTCACGGACTACGCTTGAGGAAACTACAGCCTTGTTTCAGCCACTTGGGGGCTGGTTGATCAATGCACAGGGGAAGGTAACTTACGACCAGGACAAAAGGACTCTTTCATCCTCTAGGATAGTTCTTAAACTGTAAATACTGTACACATTGCCATCCATACTTCTAGCCATATGTGTGTGTGTGTGTGTGTGTGTATATATATATATTTATATATATATATATATGAATATATGTATATATGTATATATATTTCTCTGCTTGGGTTTTTGCTGCAGGTTTGATAACAGTAACTCCCACTGACTGGACTCTTGATTACAAAATTTCATTTATACTTTTTTACCTTGTTTGTATAGGTTTTCTAGGATTTGTTTGGTGTTATTAGTTTGATGTTGTTAACTTACACTATTTAACCTATATGTTGGTCCATTACTTAGTTTGGTTTCCTTTTTGGTCTTAAGGGGGCTTTACCCTACTCCTGTCCAAAGGGTAGAAAGCATGTGAACTATGTGTCAAGCCAATCTATTATAATTAAGGGGTGATTGTGTGTGTGTGTGTGTGTGTGTGTGTGTATATATATATATATATATATATATATATATATTTAGGACCTGCCCCACAGAGAGCTTTAAGCCAAGAGGATGAAAATAATCTTTGATTTAAATAACGATTATCAAAGTGGGGAATGAAGCAGACTAGGTACCCCCACCCTAAAGACCCTTGCCATAATTAAGCTTCTCCTCTTGTCAAATCAGCAGGATGTCTGCAGAAAGCATTGTGATTTGAAGCTTCCTCTTTCTTGTAAATGCCAGGTTTGCACACAAAAGGTGGATAGAGTAAAGTCTGCAAGCTTGTTGTAAAAATAAATTATCTCTGTTTTCTTGGTTAAAAAAAAAAAAAAAAAAAAAAAAACTTGTGAAACCTGTGTCTGGTCTAGAGAATGGAATGGAGAGTACTAGTCATGTGAACCTTCAAGTCTGCCCACTCTCCCGGAATAAAGTTCAAAGAATTTCCAAAATCTCTGTCCAGAGAATGATTCAGGCATGAGTCACACTCTGGACCGGCCAGCTGCAGTGAATAAACCTGATTCCTAAAAATTCCTTGTGTGTCCAGCTCTTCTGTCCTACTTCAGACATTTGTACCATTTTTTGTGTTTGTTTCTGGTACTGGGGATTCAACCTAGGATTGCTCTACCAATGAACTATATCCCTAACTTTATTTTTATTTTATTTTACTTTGGAGACAGGGTCTTGTTAAGTTGCTGAGGCTGACCTTGAACCTGCGTCCTTCTTCTCTCAGCTTCCTAAATAGTTGGGATCATAGGGCACCACCATGCCTGGCTGTACTTCTTTAGAGAAGTGTCTGCTCAGTTCATTTGCCTATTGATTTTTTTTCTTTTACTTTAAGTTTTGTTTTGTGTTCTTAGTTTTTTAAAAATATATTCTAGATATTGATGATCTTTCAGAAGAGTAGCTGGAAAAGATAACCCTTTCTATGAGCTTTCTCCTTACTCCCTTAGTTCCTTAGTTGTGCAATCTTCTTTTCATTGTTTTCCTTCTAGTATTTTCAAAGTTTTGGGTCTTATACTTTAGCACAATGAGAGAAAGCATGTTATCTTTGTCTTTCTGAGTCTGGCTTATTTATCTTAACATTATAATCTCCAGTTCCATTCATTTTCCTGCAAATGAATAATTTTTATTCTTCTTTATGACTGAATAATACTTCATTGCCTGTATTACCACACTTTTTCTATCCATTCGTCTGTTGATTGGTGCCTAAATTAATTCCATAACTTGGCTGTTGTGAACTATGCCATGATTAACATGGGTATTCAGGTATCTCTATACTATAATAATTTTAATTCCTTTGGATATATACCAGTTATGGTATTGCTAGATCAAATGTGGTATACTATTTTGAGTTTTTTGGGAAATCTCCATAATGACTTCCATAGTATAATTTACATCCCCCCAAATAATGTATAAGTTTTCCTCTTCACCTGAATCTTAGCCAGCATTCATTATAAAAATGACAAAACAAGGAAGAAAGGAATGAAGATACTGGAAGATGGAAAGACCTCTCATGCCCACAGATCAACAGAATTGATATTGTTAAAATGGTCATATTACTGAAAGCTTAGTAGAAAAAAACGAAGTTGGTTTGTTCACCATTGTGAAATCTAGAAGAACAGATTCAAAGTATAGGCAAGGCCATACTTCCTCTGAAGGTTCTAGGGGAGAATTCTTCCAGGGTCTATGTGGAGAATTCTCCCAGGTTCTATGTGTTCCTTGACTTGAGGCTGCACATAACCACTCTGCCTCCATCTGCACATGGCCTCCACCCGTGTTTCTCTGTGTCTCTTCTTCTAAGGACTCATAAGTGGATTTAAAGCCCATGGTGTTAATACAGAATGACCTCATCTCAAGATGCTTAATTACCTCTGCAAAGATACTTCTTCCAAATAAAGTCATTCTCAAAGTTACTGGGGTCATAGTACTAGGACCTGTTCTTTGTGGGGGGTGGTCACAATTCTATGCATTATATTATTCCAACACAGACCACCAGCTACATTTTGTTGGATCACTAAAACCATATTTGAATGAGGGAATTGCAGGAGATATTGCTCATATGCATAATGCTTCTATATATATGTTTCTCACTTCCTTAGATGCCTTCCTGGATTTTCTGGTCAATTTTGTGAAGTTAATATAAATGAATGTACTTCATCACCATGTCTGCATGAAGCAATCTGTGAAGATCATATCAATGGGTACATTTGCAAATGTCAACGAGGTAATTATTAAAAATACTAAACATGAAATAAATGAATATTTAATATATATATTAATATATAGTTGTATATATATGCAGAGTACATTTAACAATAGACTCCATCAATAGTTTTACTGACAACCAATCAGGTTCTAAGCAATTCCTGTGCTTAAAAAATGTGAAATAAATGTTCTGACACTAGAAAGCAATCACTTAGGCTGTCAGAAGGAATGGATTTTTCTAAATTTATATAAGCTTCAGGTTCCTGATCTTTATATCAAATATTTCCTGCACAGAGCAAGTCATTTATAAATGTTAGTGCTTATTGATATTGACAACATTATTTCCTTTAACAATTTTCATCACAGAAATGGACAAACTGAATAAACTGATTTTATGCAAGGAATAATTGCTGCTATGATCTGAATATATGCATTCCCCTAAAGATCATATGCTGAAACATAATCACTAATATGACACAATTCAGAGGTTGTGTTTGGGCAAGGTGATTACGTCACAAAAGTAGAGCCCTCAGGAATGGAATTAGTGATCTCATAAAAGAGATCTCAGAGAGCTAGCAGTCCCTCCCTGCTATGCCAGGACACAGGCAGAAGGCACAGCCTAAAAATCATGCAGCAGGCCTTCCCCAGCCATAGAATCAGCCAGCAACTTGATCTTGGGAACTGCCCAGTCCCTAAAACAGAGAAATCATTGTCTTTTGTTTATAAGTTATCTATAGTCTGTGGCATTTTGTTAAAGTATACCTGAATCAAAGAAATTGTTATATATAATTATTTTGTTGCCCATTTCTACTTTGATCATGTTCTCTTCAACAATATAATGACATAAAAATTTTTCATTTTTTCCCTTTTTCCTTTTGTTCTCTAAATGTTCATGTTTGTTGCTCTTTTCCTATTTCTTCTATCATTCATCTTCAACATTTGGGTACATCATCCCAAAAGGAATGTTGAATGCCTGAATTTCCCTTAGCAACAAGTATTATATGTGGTGTATATTCTTCGCATTTAAAAAATTACTATTTTCATATTCTGTAGAAAACTCAGACAACTTACAGATACCCCAGGAGTCTGGGTTTGTTGATATTGGGTCTACAGAGAGAAAAACATGCAGGTAGTCATGTGGGTATTAGTGCTTGTATGATTTATGAAGCTGTAGGAAATAGTAAATATGTGTCAATAAGTATCAACTGTATGAAGTTTCCAAGTTCAGCAATCACTGAGAGCCCAGCTCTGTTTTTTTCTTCCCACACTTATTACTAACTTATTATGGGTACTAGATTTTATCTGATTACATAGACAACTGGACATCACTGCACCTGCATTTTGAAGTTGCGCCCTACACATAAAACTGTAACTTTTGAAATAAAAAAAAGTAAAGATTGTGGTGGGGTGCAATTTTAAGAACAGACCAGTGAGAGGTCCAAATCTGAGAGTCTTTTATTAGCTGGCCAACTGACTGTCTTCACACAACTCCCAAAATGACTATTGGGAGAACAACCCAACCATAGGGTGGCAGGGGTTTTTATACCATAAGACAGTACATCAATCATAAGTATCTGTTGCTATGATTCAAAACTACAAACTAACATCATGAGATCTAAAATCATAAGCAAAAGGGGAAGTGGTTCAAAATGACCTTATTTAGGTAAAAGTTAAAGAATGGTTACTAACATGTAGACAATCAATGTTGACATGGTACATTGGTTAAGAAAAATAGGAAAACAGAAACTACTCCAACACCTGGAGATTAAACAATATGCTGTTATATGATGAATGGATAACAGAAGATATTAGGAAGGAAATTAAAAAATTCTTAGAGGTAAATAAGAACAAAGAAACATCATATCAAAATCTCTGGGACACTATGAAAGCAGTACTTAGAGGAAAATTTATTTCATAGAGCGCAATCAATAAAAGAAGTAAAACTTAACAAATAAACGACCTAACACGACAGCTCAAAGCCCTAGAAAAAGAAGAACAGACCAACACCAAAAGTAGTAGAAGACAGGATATAGTTAAACTCAGAGCTGAAATCAACAAAATTGAAACAAAAGAAACAATACAAAAAATTGACAAAATAAATAGTTGGTTCTTCGAAAAAATACACAAAACTGAAAAACCTTTAGCCACACTAACAAAGAGAAGACGAGAGAAAACCCAAAACACTAAAATTCAGAATGAACAAGAAAATATCACAACAGACACAATTGAAATACAAAACATAATTAGAAACTATTTTGAAAATCTATCCTCCAACAAAATAGAAAATTTCAAAGACATCAACAGGTTTCTAGAGACATATGAATTGCCTAAACTGAACGAGGAGGTCATACACAATTTAAATAGACCAATTTCAAGTAATGAAATAGAAGTCATCAAAAGCCTACCAACAAAGAAAAGTCCAGGATCAGATGGGTTCTCAGCCGAGTTCTACAAAACCTTTAAAGAAGAGCTCATTCCAATACTTCTCAAAGTACTCCATGAAATAGAAGAGGAGGGAACCGTCCCAAACTCATTCTACGAAGCCAATATTACCCTGATACCTAAACCAGACAGAGACACATCGAGGAAAGAAAATTTCAGACCAATATCCTTAATGAACATCGACACAAAAATTCTCAACAAAATTTTAGCAAATCGCATACAAAAACATTAAAAAGATAGTGCACCATGATCAAGTGGGTTTCATCCCAGGGATGCAAGGTTGGTTCAACATCAGGAAATCAATAAATGTCATTCACCATATCAATAGACTTAAAGTCAAGAATCACATGATTATTTCAATAGATGCAGAAAAAGCATTTGATAGAATACAGCACCCCTTCATGCTCAAAACACTAGCAAAAAATAGGGATAGTCGAAATATTCCTTAACATTGTAAAGGCCATCTACGCTAAGCCCATGGCTAATATCATTCTAAATGTTGAAAAACTGAAAGCATTCCCCCTAAAAACTGGAACAAGGCAGGGATGCCCTCTTTCACCACTTCTATTCAATATCGTCCTTGAAACTCTAGACAGAGCAATTAGAGAGACTAAAGAAATTAAAGGAATACGAATAGGAAAAGAAGAACTCAAACTATCCCTATTTGCTGATGATATGATTATATACTTAGAGGAACCAGGAAATTCCACCAGAAAACTTTTAGAACTCATAAGTGAATTCAGTAAGGTAGCAGGTTACAAGATCAATACTCATAAATCCAATGCATTTTTATACATAAGTGATGAATCTTCAGAAAGAGAAGTTAGGAAAACTACCCCATTCACAATAGCATCGAAAAAAATAAAATACTTGGGAATCAATCTCACAAAAGAGGTGAAAGACCTCTACAATGAGAACTACAACACTAAAGAAAGAAATTACAGAAAACCTTAGAAGATGGAAAGATCTCCCATGTTCTTGGATAGGAAGAACTAATATTGTCAAAATGGCCATACTACCAAAAGTGCTATCCAGATTCAATGCAATTCCAATTAAAATCCCAAGGATGTACCTTACAGAAATAGAGCAAGCAATTATGAAATTCATCTGGAAGAATAAGAAACCCAGAATAGCTAAAGCGATCCTTAGCAGAAAGAGTGAAGCAGGGGGTGTTGCAATACCAGATCTTCAACTCCACTACAAAGCAATAGTAACAAAAACGGCATGATATTAGTACCAAAATAGACAGGTAGATCAATGGTACAGAATAGAGGACATGGACACCAACCCAAATAAATACAATTTTCTCATACTAGAAAAAGGTTCCAAAAATATGCAATGGAGAAAAGATAGCCTTCAACAAATGGTGCTGGGAGAATTGGAAATCCATATGCAACAGAGTGAAACTAAACCCATATCTCTCACCGTGCACGAAACTAAACTCAAAATGAATTAAGAACCTTGGAATCAGACCAGAGACCCTGCAGATTACAAAAGAAAAAGTAGGTCCAGATCTTCAACATGTCGGTTTAGGACCAGACTTCCTCAACAGACTCCCATAGCACAAGAAATAAAAGCAAGAATCAATAACTGGGATAGATTCAAACTAAAAAGCTTTCTCTCAGCAAAAGAAACTATCAGCAATGCGAAGAAAGAGCCTACAGAGTGGGAGAAAATCTTTGCCACTCATACTTCAGATAGAGCACTAATTTCCAGAATCTATAAAGAACTCAAAAAACTCTACACCAAGAATGCAAATAACCCAATCGACAAATGGGCTAAGGAAATGAACAGACACTTCACAGAAGAAGATCTATAAGCAATCAACAAACATATGGAAAAATGTTCAACATCTCTAGTAATAAGAGAAATGCAAATCAAAATCACCCTAAGATTCCATCTCACCCCAATTAGAATGGCGATTATCAAGAATACAAGCAACAACAGGTGTTGGCGAGGATGTGAGGAGAAAGGTACACTCAAACATTGCTGGTGGGGCTGAAAATTACTTCAGTCACTCTGGAAAGTAGTGTGGAGATTCCTCAGAAAACTTGGAATGGACCATCATTTGATTCAGCTGTCCCACTCCTTGGTCTAGACCCAAAGGACTTAAAATCAGCATACTACAGAGATACAGCCACATCAATGTTCACAGCTGCTCAATTCACAAAAGCCAGACTGTGGAACCAACCTAGATGCCCTTCAGATGATGAATGGATAAAAAAACTGTGGTATATATATACAAGGGAATATTACTCAGCCATAAAGAATGATAAAATTATGGCATTTGCAGGCAAATGGATGAAATTGGAGAATATCATGCTAAGTGAGATAAACCAATCTCAAAAAACCAAAGGACGAATGATCTTGCTGATAAGTGGATGATGACACATAATGGGGGGTGGGAGGGGTTAGTGTTAGGGTTAGAGTTAGTGTTGGGGGGGCAAGAATGGAGGAAGGGCTGTATAGAGGGAAAAGAAGGGTGGGAGGGGTGGGCAGAAGGGAAAAAATAACAGAATGAATCAAACAACATTACTCTATGTAAATTTATGATTACACAAATGGTATGCCTTTACTCCATGTACAAACAGAGAAACAACATGTATCCCATTTGTTTACAATAAAAAAAGAAAGAAAAATAGGAATCAAAAAGAAAATAATATTGCATTATATAAGAATTGTCATTTTGCGTTGCCAGACATGTTATGCTAAGCAGCTGTTGATGGGTACAGAGGCACTTGGAGTGTTCCCATAGGAGAAGCATTTCCTACATAATATGGAGTCTCAGGGGAAAACGGAGTCTGTTTAGTCATGGCCCAGATAGCCTGGTCTATAAAACTCCATAGAGTCAAGTACGTCAACCCATCACAAGTTTAAATTTTCTGACTAAAAGAATAAATGTCATTTCCATAGTTAGGTCCCTTTTTTTATTATTTTTATTTAGCTTTTAAGATTTTACAGAGGCTCTCTACACGGGGCAATCCAAGATGGCGGTCTAGAGGGAGACTGCACCCCCAGTCGCTCCAGAACCCAGGAGTTAAGAAGGGGAGGCATTGAGAGACTCCGACTGAAATAGAGCCACAGGTGAGTCTGCCCACTGGGTAAAGCTCGGCCCGGGTGGCAGGCCCAGATAGAGGTGGTTTATCGAAGCCGGGCAGGGCAGCTAGAGTCTTCCCAAGGTAGCCTTCCACACTCCGGCAGTGGGCTCCTCCCACACGGCCAGCTGCACGGTGCAGGCCCACAGTGAGAGCATTTCCGCACAGAGCCAGTTCCAAACCGTGGAACCAGTAGGGGGCTAGGGGCAGTTTTCTTCTGATGAGCTGCTTTATCAGATTCCTCCAAGACATCAGGCTACTGAAGGCTGGGAGGTGATACACTGGAAATCTACCGGGACACTATAAGCCAGTAGCGGAAAACTGCAATATCTCAGGGTCCCACTGACAACTGACCAATATGAGAAAACAAGGGAAGAAAATGTCCCAAACAAACCTAGATACTACATCAATAAAACCCAATGACAGCACAGCAGAAGAAATGTCAGAAAGGGAGTTCAGAATGTACGTAATTAAAACGATCAGGGAAGCTAATGAGGAGATGAAAGAGCAAATGCAGGCATTGAAGGAGGAGATGAAAGAGCAAATGCAGGCATTAAATGATCGCACCAATCAACAGGTAAAAGACCAAATACGGGAAGCAAGAGATCATTTCAATAAAGAGTTAGAGATACTGAAAAAAAAAGCAAACTGAAATCCTTGAAATGAAGGAAACAATAAACCAAGTTAAAAACTCCATAGAAAGCATAACCAATAGGATAGAACACCTGGAAGACAGAACCTCAGACATTGAAGACAAATTATTTAATCTTGAAAGCAAAGTTGGCCAAACAGAAAAGATGGTAAGAAATCATGAACAGAATCTACAAGAATTATGGGATATCATGAAAAGGCCAAATTTAAGAATTATTGGGATTGAGGAAGGCTTAGAGAAACAAACCAAAGGAATGAACAATCTATTCAATGAAATAATAAGAGAAAATTTCCCAAATCTGAAGAATGAAATGGAAAACCAAGTACAAGAGGCTTATAGAACTCCAAACATACAAAATTACAACAGACCCACACCAAGGCACATTATTATGAAAATACCTAACATACAAAATAAAGACAGAATTTTAAAGGCCGCGAGAGAAAAGAATCAAATTACATTCAGAGGGAAAACAATAAGAATATCAGCAGATTTTTCAATCCAGACCCTAAAAGCTAGAAGGGCCTGGAACAACATATACCAAGCCCTGAAAGAAAATGGATGCCAACCAAGAATCTTATACCCAGCAAAACTTACCTTCAAATTTGACGATGAAATAAGATCCTTCCATGATAAACAAAAGCTAAAGGAATTTACAAAAAGAAGCCAGCATTACAGAACATTCTCAGCAAAATATTCCATGAGGAAGAGATGAAAAACAGCGATGCAAATCAGCAACAGGAGGCACTAGCCTAAAGGAATAGCCAAATAAAGGAGAAACCAAATCATGCCAAAAACAAATATGAGTCAATTGACTGGGAATACAAATCATATCACAATAATAACCCTGAATGTTAATGGCCTGAATTCATCAATCAAAAGACACAGACTGGCAGATGGATTAAAAAGAAAAATCCAACAATATGCTGCCTGCAAGAGACTCATCTCATAGAAAGAGACACCCATAGACTAAAGGTGAAAGGATGGGGAAAAACATACCATGCACACGGACACAGCAAAAAAGCTGGAGTATCCATCCTCATCTCAGATAATGTGGACTTCAAACCAAAACTAGTCAGAAGGGATAAAGAAGGACATTACATGCTGCTTAAGGGAAGCATAAATCAGCAAGACATAACAATCATAAATATCTATGCCCCGAACATTGGCTCATCCACGTACGTCAAACAAATCCTTCTCAATTCCAGAAATCAAATAGACCACAACACAATAATACTAGGCGATTTTAACACACCTCTCTCACCACTGGATAGATCATCCAAACAAAAATTGAATAAAGAAACTATTGATCTCAACAACACAATCAACAATTTAGACTTAACGGGCATATATAGAATATACCATCCAACAAAGAATGAATACACTTTCTTCTCAGCAGCACATGGATCCTTCTCTAAAATAGACCGTATTTTATGCCGCAAAGCTACTGTTAGCAAATACAAGAAGATAGAGATACTACCTTGTACTCTATCAGATCATAATGGATTGAAATTAGAAATAAATGACAGAATAAAAAACAGAAACTTCTCCAATACCTGGTGACTAAATAATACACTATTATATGATGAATGGATAACAGAAGACATCAGGAGGGAAATAAAAAAATTCTTAGAAGTAAACGAGAACAAAGACACATCATATCAAAATCTCTGGGACACTATGAAAGCAGTACTTAGAGGAAGATTTATTTCATGGGGTGTATTCAAAAAAAGAAGTAGAAATCAACAAATAAACGACTTAACACTACAGCTCAAAGCGCTAGAAAAAGAAGAGCAGACCAATACCAAAAGTAGTAGAAGACAGGAAATAGTTAAAATCAGAGCCGAAATCAATGAAATCGAAACAAAAGAAACAATTGGAAAAATTAACAAAATAAATAGTTGGTTCTTTGAAAAAATAAATAAAATTGATAAACCCTTAGCCACACTAACAAAGAGAAAGAGGGAGAAAACTCAAATTACTAAAATTCGGAATGAACAAGGAAACATCACAACAGACACGAGTGAAATACAAAACATAATTAGAAGCTATTTCGAAAATCTATACTCCAACAAAACAGAAAACCTCGAAGACATCAACAAATTTCTAGAGACATATGAATTACCTAAACTGAACGAGGAGGACATACACAACTTAAATAAACCAATTTCAAGCAATGAAATAGAAGAGGTCATCAAAAGCCTACCAACAAAGAAAAGTCCAGGACCAGATGGGTTCTCAGCCGAGTTCTACAAACCTTTAAAGAAGAGCTCATTCCAATACTCCTCAAACTATTCGATGAAATAGAAGAGGAGGGAACCCTCCCAAACTCGTTCTATGAAGCCAATATCACCCTTATACCTAAACCAGACAGAGACACATCGAGGAAAGAAAATTTCAGACCAATATCTTTAATGAACATCGACACAAAAATTCTCAACAAAATTTTAGCAAATCGCATACAAATATATATTAAAAAGATAGTGCACCATGATCAAGTGGGTTTTATCCCAGGGATGCAAGGTTGGTTCAACATTCGGAAATCAATAAATGTCATTCACCATATCAACAGACTTAAAGTTAAGAATCACATGATTATTTCAATAGATGCAGAAAAAGCATTTGATAAAATACAGCATCTGTTCATGCTCAAAACACTAGAAAAAATTGGGGTAGTGGGAACATTCCTAAACATTATAAAGGCAATCTACGCTAAGCCCATGGCTAATATCATTCTAAATGGTGAAAAACTGACAGCGTTCCCCCTAAAAACTGGAAAAAGGCAGGGATGCCCTCTTTCACCACTTCTATTCAACATCGTCCTTGAGACTCTAGCCAGAGCAATCAGACAAACCAAAGAAATTAAAGGGATACGAATAGGAAAAGAAGAACTCAAACTATCCCTGTTCGCTGATGACATGATTATATATTTAGAGGAACCTGGAAATTCCACCAGAAAACTTTTAGAACTCATAAGTGAATTCAGTAAAGTAGCAGGTTACAAGATCAATGCTCATAAATCCAATGCATTTTTATACATAAGTGATGAATCTTCAGAAAGAGAAGTTAGGAAAACTACCCCATTCACAATAGCATCGAAAAAAATAAAATACTTGGGAATCAATCTCACAAAAGAGGTGAAAGACCTCCTGAATGAGATCTACAGAACACTAAAGAAAGAAATTAAAGAAAACCTTAGAAGATGGAAAGTTCTCCCATGTTCTTGGATAGGCAGAATTAATATTGTCAAAATGGCTGTACTACCTAAAGTGCTATACAGATTCAATGCAATTCCAATTAAAATCCCAATGATGTACCTTACAGAAATAGAGCAAGCAATTATGAAATTCATCTGGAAGAATACAAAACCTAGAATAGCTAAAGCTATCCTCAGTAGCAAGAGCGAAGCAGGGGGTATTGCAATACCAGATCTTCAACTCTACTACAAAGCAATAGTAACAAAAACGGCATGGTATTGGTACCAAAATAGACAGGTAGATCAATGGTACAGAATAGAGGACATGGACACTAACCCAAATAAATACAATTTTCTCATACTAGACAAAGGTTCCAACAATATGCAATGGAGAAAAGATAGCCTCTTCAACAAATGGTGCTGGGAAAACTGGAAAACCATATGCAATAGAATGAAATTAAACCCCTATCTCTCACCCTACACAAAACTCAACTCAAAATGGATCAAGGACCTCGGAATCAGACCAGAGACCCTGCATCTTATAGAAGAAAAAGTAGGTCCAAATCTTCAACTTGTTGGCTTAGGATCAGACTTCCTTAACAGGACTCCCATAGCACAAGAAATAAAAGCAAGAATCAACAACTGGGATAGATTCAAACTAAAAAGCTTTCTCTCAGCAAAGGAAACTATCAGAAATGTGAAGAGAGAGCCTACGGAGTGGGAGAATATCTTTGCCAACCATACCTCAGATAGAGCACTAATTTCCAGAATCTATAAAGAACTCAAAAAACTCTACACGAAGAATACAAATAATCCAATCAACAAATGGGCTAATGAAATGAACAGACACTTCACAGAAGAAGATGTACAAGTAATCAACAGATATCTGAAAAAATGTTCAACATCCCTAGTGAGGGAAATGCAAATCAAAACTACCCTAAGATTTCATCTCACCCCAATTAGAATGGCGATTATCAAGAATACAAGCAACAATAGGTGTTGGCGAGGATGTGGTGAAAAAGGAACCCTCATACATTGCTGGTGGGGTTGCAAATTAGTGCAACCACTCTGGAAGGCAGTTTGGAGATTCCTTAGAAAACTTGGAATGGAACTACCATTTGACCCAGCTATCCCACTCCTTGGCCTCTACCCAAAGTACTTAAAATCAGCATACTACAGAGATTCAGCCACATCAATGTTCATTGCTGCTCAATTCACCATAGCCAGATTGTGGAACCAACCTAGATGCCCTTCAGTTGATGAATGGATAAAGAAACTGTGGCATATTTATACAATGGAATACTCTGCAATGAAGAATGATAAAATTATGGCATTTGTAGGCAAATGGACGAAATTGGAGAATATCATGCTAAGTGAGATAAGCCAATCTCAAAAAACTAAAGGACGGGGAGGTTCAAGATGGCGGACTAGAGGGCGGCTGCATTTCATGTTGCTCCAGGACTCAAGATTCAAAAGAGGAGATAGTGACTTGGGCCCCGATGGGGCAGTAGCCCCGGAGCGCAGAGAACTTTGTGAACTAGAGTGACTCGGCGGGTCGCCCCTCCCCCGCCAGAGCGGTAAACACGGACAGCGTAGCGGAGCGAAAAATGGCAGATTGAAGTTTCCAGGACCGCGGGCAGATTCTCTAACCTAAGGAGACTCGTCTGTGAAGGGTGAGGCTCCCAAGCCCAGGAGGGAGGTCCGGGCCCCTGGGAACGTTGCCTGCGAAGGCTGCCCTGCCCAGGCGGCAAGACACACCTCACCCGCCAGAGCAGTGAACTCGGAAAGCGAGGAACTTTGCAAAGGAGGTTGTGCGACACACCGCTTGGTTTTGAAGCGATCTGCCAGGGCTCCAGCAGCTGCCAGAGAAAGAGTGGCTGCCAGAGAAAGAGAACGTTGCCTGCGAAGGCTGCCCTGCCCAGGCGGCGAGTTGTTTGGATCCAGCAACAGCCTGAGCAACGAGGAGGGGACTGCCCAGAGGAGGTGGAGGTACGCAGTGAGTGGCTTGGTCTCCAAGCGCCCACACAGAGCACCAGGTGGCTGTCTGGAGGAAGAGACGAGCGACGGGTCACTGGGGCTTGGAACATATGTACGAGGCTCCAAGTGACTGGTCAGAGGGCGGGTCGCATAGCCAGGCGATTAGGTGCATAACAAGGTCCGGTCCAGGGACCTAGGCACCTTTTCTTGAATGAACTACACAGAGACAAGCTGAGGGGCGAAGTGAAGGTTCCAGGACTTCGGGCAGCTTCTCTAAGAAGGGACAACCTAAGGAGACTCGTCTACGAAGGGTGAGGCTCCCAGGCCCAGGAGAGCTACACAGAGACCAGCTGAGGGGTGGAGCGAAGGTTCCAGGACTTCGGGCAGCTTCTCTGAGGAGGAGCCACCTAAGGAGACTCATCTGCAAAGGGCAGGGCTCCCAAGCCCAGGAGGTAGGTCCAGGCCCCTGGAAACGTTGCTTGGGAAGGCTACCCTGCCCAGGCGGTAGTTGTGGACTGAGGGGAACCTCTAGGAGGGGAACGGACTAGCGAGACCTCCCCACCGGGTGGGTCTTCCCCGAGGAGTGAGGTTTTCCCACAAAGACGGTAAAACCAGAGACACAGGCCCAAACAGGCACTGCCTCAGCCCGCAGTCTAGTTCCCCTTTGGATGACCATTGGTCAACAAGTAGAGGCACCTCTGCCCTCTAGCAGGGAATATACCCCACCTGAAGACCACCACCCCTAGAGAGGCAGCTACCTAGGGGAACACCGAAGTATCAACTTCCTCTAAGACTTCAGGCTACTGCAGGATAAGAGGGGATACACTAGCAATCTTCAGGGACATTATAAGTCAATAGAGGAAATCTGCAACATCTCTGTAGTCCACTGATACCTGAACAATATGAGAAAACAAGGGAAGAAAATGCCTCAAACAAATCTGGATGTTATATCAATAAAATCCAATGACAGCATGGCAGAAGAAATGTCAGAAAGGGAGTTCAGAATGTACATAATCAACATGATAAGGGAAGCAAACGATGAAATGAAAGAGCAAATGCAGGCATTGAATGAACGCACCAATAGACAGTTAAAAGAGCAAATACAGGAAGCAAAAGACCATTTCAATAAAGAGTTAGAGATATTGAAAAAAAACCAAACAGAAATCCTTGAAATGCAGGAAACAATAAACCAAATTAAGAACTCCATAGAAAGCACAACCAATAGGATACAACACCTGGAAGACAGAACCTCAGATATTGAAGACAAAATATTTAACCTCGAAAACAAAGTCGAACAAACAGAGAAGATGGTAAGAAATCATGAACAGAATCTCCAAGAACTATGGGATACCATGAAAAGGCCAAATTTGAGAATTATTGGGATTGAGGAAGGCTTAGAGAAACAAACCAAAGGAATACACAACCTATTCAATGAGATAATTTCAGAAAATTTCCCAAATCTGAAGAACGAAATGGAAAATCAAGTTCAAGAGGCTTACAGGACTCCAAATACACAAAATTACAACAGACCCACACCAAGGCACATTATAATGAAAATACCTAACATACAAAATAAAGACAGAATCTTAAAGGCTGTGAGAGAAAAGAACCAAATTACATTCAGGGGGAAGCCAATACGGATATCAGCAGATTTTTCAATCCAGACCCTAAAAGCTAGAACGGCCTGGAATAACATTTTTCAAGCCCTAAAAGAAAATGGATGCCAACCAAGAATCTTATACCCAGCAAAACTTACCTTCAGATTTGACGACGAAATAAAATCCTTCCATGATAAACAAAAGCTAAAAGAATATACAAAAAGAAAGCCAGCATTACAGAACATTCTCAGCAAAATATTCCATGAAAAAGATATGAAAAACAAAGAAGCAAATCAGCAAAGGGAGGAGATATCCTAAAGGAACTCTCAAATAAAGAGGAACCAAGTTGTGTCAAAAATAAGCAAATAAATGAATAAAATGAGTCAAATGACCGGGAATACAAATCATATCTCAATAATAACCCTGAATATTAACGGCCTGAATTCATCAATCAAAAGACATAGACTGGCAGATTGGATAAAAAAGAAAGATCCAACAATATGTTGCCTGCAAGAGACTCACCTCATAGAAAGAGATACCCATAGACTATAGGTGAAAGGATGGGAAAAAACTTACCATGCACATGGACCCAGCAAAAAAGCTGGGGTATCCATCCTCATTTCAGATAAAGTGGACTTCAAGCCAAAGTTAATCAGAAGGGATAAAGAAGGACATTTCATAATGCTTAAGGGAACCATAAATCAGCAAGACATAACAATCATAAATATCTATGCCCCAAACAGTGGCTCACCCATGTATGTCAAACAAATCCTTCTCAATCTCAGAAACCAAATAGACCACAATACAATAATACTAGGTGATTTTAACACACCTCTCTCACCACTGGACAGATCTTCCAAACAAAAATTGAACAAAGAAACCATAGATCTCAATAACACAATCAATAATTTAGACTTAACAGACATTTATAGAATATACCATCCAACGAAGAGTGAATACACTTTCTTCTCAGCAGCACATGGATCCTTCTCTAAAATAGACCATATATTATGCCACAAAGCTAATGTTAGCAAATACAAGAAGATAGAGACACTTCCTTGTATTTTATCAGACCATAATGGATTGAAACTAGAAATAAATGAAAGAGTAAAAAACAGAAATTACTCCAACACCTGGAGATTAAACAATATGCTATTATATGAGGAATGGATAACAGAAGATATTAGGAAGGAAATTAAAAAATTCCTAAAGGTAAACGAGAACAAAGAAACATCGTATCAAAATCTCTGGGACACTAGGAAAGCGGTACTTAGAGGAAGATTTATTTCATGGAGCGCATTTAATAAAAGAAGTAAAACTCAAAAAATAAATGACCTAACACTACAGCTCAAAACTCTAGAAAAAGAAGAACAGACCAACACCAAAAGTAGTAGAAGACAGGAAATAGTTAAACTCAGAGCTGAAATCAACGAAATTGAAACGAAAGAAACAATACAAAAAATTGACAAAATAAATAGTTGGTTCTTCGAAAAAATAAACAAAATTGATAAACCGTTAGCCACACTAACCAAGAGAAGACGAGAGAAAACCCAAATCACCAAAATTCGGAATGAACAAGGAAATATCACAACAGACACGACTGAAATACAAAACATAATTAGAAGCTATTTTGAAAATCTATATTCCAACAAAATAGAAAATTTCGAAGATATCAACAAGTTTCTAGAGACCTATGAATTGCCTAAACTAAACGAGGAGGACATACACAATTTAAATAGACCAATTTTAAGTAATGAAATAGAAGAAGTCATCAAAAGCCTACCAACAAAGAAAAGTCCAGGACCTGATGGTTTCTCATCCGAGTTCTACAAAACCTTTAAAGAAGAGCTCATTCCAATACTTTTCAAAGTATTCCATGAAATAGAAGAGGAGGGAACCCTCCCAAACTCATTCTACGAAACCAATATCACCCTGATACCTAAACCAGACAGAGACACATCGAGGAAAGAAAATTTCAGACCAATATCCTTAATGAACATCGACGCAAAAATTCTCAACAAAATTTTAGCAAATCGCATACAAAAATGTATTAAAAAGATAGTGCACCATGATCAAGTGGGTTTCATCCCAGGGATGCAAGGTTGGTTCAACATCAGGAAATCAATAAATGTAATTCACCACATCAACAGACTTAAAGTCAAGAATCACATGATTATTTCAATAGATGCAGAAAAAGCATTTGATAAAATACAGCACCCCTTCATGCTCAAAACACTAGAAAAAATAGGGATAGTGGGAACGTTCCTTAACATTGTAAAGGCCATCTATGCTAAGCCCATGGCTAATATTATTCTTAATGGTGAAAAACTGAAAGCATTCCCCCTAAAATCTGGAACAAGGCAGGGATGCCCTCTCTCACCACACCTATTCAATATCGTCCTTGAAACTCTAGACAGAGCAATTAGACAGACCAAAGAAATTAAAGGAATACGAATAGGAAAAGAAGAACTCAAACTATCCCTATTTGCTGATGATATGATTATATACTTAGAGGAACCAGGAAATTCCACCAGAAAACTCTTAGAACTCATAAGTGAATTCAGTAAAGTAGCAGGATACAAGATCAATGCTCATAAATCCAATGCATTTTTATACATAAGTGATGAATCTTCAGAAAGAGAAGTTAGGAAAACTACTCCATTCACAATAGCCTCGAAAAAAATAAAATACTTGGGAATCAATCTCACAAAAGAGGTGAAAGACCTCTACAATGAGAACTACAGAACACTAAAGAAAGAAATTAAGGAACACCTTAGAAGATGGAAAGATCTCCCATGTACCTGGATAGGCAGAATTAATATCGTCAAAATGGCCATACTACCAAAAGTGCTATACAGATTCAATGCAATTCCAATTAAAATCCCAACAATGTACCTTACAGAAGTAGAACAAGCAATCATGAAATTCATCTGGAAGAATAAGAAACCCAGAATTGCTAAAGCAATCCTTCGCAGGAAAAATGAAGCAGGGGGTATTTCAATACCTGAACTTCAACTGTACTACAAAGCAATAGTAACAAAAACGGCATGGTATTGGTACCAAAATAGACAGGTAGATCAATGGTACAGAATAGAGGACACGGACACAAACCCAAACAAATATAATTTCCTCATACTAGACAAAGGTGCCAAAAATATGCAATGGAGAAAAGATAGCCTCTTCAATAAATGGTGCTGGGAAAACTGGAAATCCATATGCAACAAAATGAAAATAAACCCATATCTCTCACCATGCACAAAACTAAACTCAAAATGGATTAAGGACCTCGGAATCAGACCAGAGACCCTGCATCTTATAGAAGAAAAAGTAGGTCCAGATCTTCAACATGTCAGCTTAGGACCAGACTTTCTCAACAGGACTCCTATAGCACAAGAAATAAAAGCAAGAATCAACAACTGGGATAGATTCAAACTAAAAAGCTTTCTCTCAGCAAAGGAAACTATCAGCAATGTGAAGAAAGAGCCTACAGAGTGGGAGAAAATCTTTGCCAATCACACTTCAGATAGAGCACTAATCTCCAGAATCTATAAAGAACTCAAAAAACTCAACACCAAGACTACAAATAATCCAATCGACAAATGGTCTAAGGAAATGAACAGACACTTCACAGAAGAAGACCTACAAACAATCAACAAACATATGGAAAAATGTTCAACATCTCTGGTAATAAAAGAAATGCAAATCAAAACCACCCTAAGATTCCATCTCACCCCAATCAGAATGGCGATTATCAAGAACACAAGCAACAACAGGTGTTGGCGAGGATGTGGGGAAAAAGGTACACTCATACATTGCTGGTGGGGTTGCAAATTAGTGCAACCACTCTGGAAGGCAGTATGGAGATTCCTTAAAAAACTTGGAATGGAACTACCATTTGACCCAGCTATCCCACTCCTTGGCCTATACCCAAAGGACTTAAAATCAGCATACTACAGAGATACAGCCACATCAATGTTCATTGCTGCTCAATTCACCATAGCCAGATTGTGGAACCAACCTAGATGCCCTTCAGTTGATGAATGGATAAAGAAACTGTGGCATATATATACAATGGAATATTACTCAGCCATAAAGAATGATAAAATTATGGCATTTGCAAGCAAATGGACGAAATTGGAGAATATCATGCTAAGTGAGATAAGCCAATCTCAAAAAACCAAAGGAAGAATGATCTTGCTGATAAGTGGATGATGATACATAATGGGGCGTGGGAGGGGTTAGTTTTAGGGTTAGAGTGAGGGTTAGGGAGGGGGGCAAGAATGGGGGAAGGAAGGACTGTATAGAAGGAAAAGAGGGATGGGAGGGGTGGGGTGAAGGGGAAAAAAATAACAGAATGAATCAACCAACATCACCCTATGTAAACGTATGATTACACAAATGGTATGCCTTTACTCTATGTACAAACAGAGAAAGAACATGTATCCCATTTGTTCACAATAAATAAAAAAAAAGTAATAATTCATGTGCCAGACAATAGACATGCACAAAAATAAATAAATAAATAAATAAAATACACATAAAAAAACAAAAAACTAAAGGACGAATGATCTCGCTGATAAGCGGATGAGGACATATAATGGGGGTGGGAGGGGTTAGTATTAGGTTTAGGGTTAGGTTTAGGGTTAGGGATAAGGAGAGCGGTAAGAATGAAGGAAAGAAGGACTGTAGAGAGGGAAAAGAGGGGTGGGAGGGGTGGGGGGGAAGGGAAAAAAAATAAACATCATTGCCCTATATAAAAAAAAAAAAAAGATTTTACAGACTGCATTTTGATTCGTTGTACACAAATGGCGTACATAATTTCGTTTCTGTGTTGCACACAATGTAGATTCATACCATTCGTGTAATCATACATGTACATAGGGTAATGATGTCTGCCTCATTCCACCATTTTTCATACCCCCTCCTTCTCCTTTTCTTCTACATATTCTGAAGTTGGCCTCTTTTAAGCAGAACTATATTTATCATGGTCTGAACATTGAAAACCCCATGACAGCTAACATAAGCAATGGAAATAATTCTCCAAAAGAACTTAAGTGAAGCATCTACATAAATTATATTTTTAACCCATCAATACATATCTTATAATTGATACTTTCATTTTTTTCATGTTCTTGAATTATCACAATTGCTAGATTAGTTTTGATTTCATAAGTTAAAATTCTACTTCTTCTGGTTTTACCAAGAAGCATTTAGTCATTTTGAAATTGCTGCAGCATTCAAATGAAACCTCACACTGAACAGTCCTCCTAGTTCCATAGTAGAAAGTAGAAGACCTGAAATGAAGCCCACCATTGTTATTAGGTGTAAAAAGTTGCTAATACTTCTGTTGTAAGACAGACTCTTCACCACATATTACAGGAGCAAAAAATCAATTAAACAGCATATGAAACAAATTCTAGGAAAACATTGTGCACTCTCTTGCAGACCACTGTCTCTGCTCCAAATAAACCTCTGTAGGCTTGACTCTTAACTATGCCAACTCATCCTCTCTCCCAGGTTATTTGAGGAATGATCTTGATCCTACAGATTACTTCCATCTCATCTATCTTTATTTTCTTTGTCACAGTTGACTGTATTATCAGGATACTTTTATTCCTAACACAATTACTCTCTGGTTACATTTATATAGTTTTGAAAGATTCATAAAGTTGTGTGAAAACAACCAGTCAGCCACCACCATTCTCCCCAAGTACACTCTTGTTCTCCTTTGTAGTCAAACCTTTCCTAACCCCCAACAGAAAATGCTTTTGACAGAATTATAACTTTTTTTTAAAGATCTTTTAATTATAATATTTTTTTCTTCTTACAAATTCTGTTATTGAGCACTTATTTCTCTTGCATTTGGAATTTTATATTTTGGGAGCCAAATTTGGAAAGACTTTGATACATAAGTGCTTATAAAATAATAATAATTATTGTAACGTACTGTTTTAGCACACTGACAATATGCTATTCTATATGCTCTAACTCCTCTGCTTTTCATAACACCCTTGAGAAGAATGTATCTCATTTCACCAGTCTCTTTTTATCAATGAACAAGCAGTCCCAAAGCCACTCAGTAATCTCCCAGAAGTTAGTGGCAAAGCTATATTCATACCCAGGAAGTCTGGCCTGACATTGGTCATCTCCCAAAAACTGTTATATTGCTGAATAACAAGTCATCAAAAAGTCTGAGTTATGCAAGATGAATAAATTCTGGAGATCTGCTGTGCAGCACTCATGCCTATAGGTAATAGCAACATATTACACATTTAAAAATTTTCTAAAAGAATCAAGGTCATGTTTAGTGTTATTCCTACAATTAAAAATTCTAATTGACGACCATTAACAAAAACAGTCTTCCCAATAAGAGCCAATGGTGTACTATGGCTTAATCTTGATTCTAATAAATGAGAATTCTTCAGAAAGCCCTCACACCCAGATCTGTCAGATTTTCTCTTTAAAAGCTCTCATAATCAAAATCTTTCCACTGCTCTGTATGGGAATTTGTATCCTCCCAGATGTCAAAGAAAGACACAAAGCCTGATTCATTTGGTGAATGCATATCTGTTTTTCCTTGTCAGCCATGGAAAACACTAGCCTTAAATAATATTCATAATTTTTCTTAGATTTTTATCTTACTCATGTTATTTTGCCTATCTTACTTACATAGTGAGGGTAGAAACCTGCTTTGACTGGGCATTCTTTAAGCACTATAAATCATTGCTAGTTTCTATTTCTGTCAGTTGTGGAAATCTTCCTTAACTGTACATCATGTTGCCAATTACCAAAATTTGTTTGTATCCATCTAATATCTCTCTCCTTTCATGATTGTAACCCTGGACAGTTCCTTTCTTGTGCCATAAGATTTGTAATTTCACCTTCTCCCTACTCTCTTCTTTATAATCCAAACAGCTGTATGACTCCTGCAGTCCTGCAACATTCTAAATATACCACAATTTTAAAAACTAAATACTTGTTTTCTTAACAGGTGTGTCTGTAAAACACACTGAAATTTAAACTGTATCTAAGTAGGCTAAAAGGCACAAAAATGTTATTTAACTTTGTACTAATACACCTTAGTACAGGAGTTGTGCAATAATGGGTCCTCTGGGAGTATTCAGCATAGACTGAAAAAAAATACAATTTATTTATGATGCTGGCCGGTGTTGCATAGTCACTGACAGGGCCATGTTTACACAAGGTTTGACTCTCTGGGTAGGCAAATTATGTTTATGTCCCTTCCTCCAAACCAACAAATACAATGTCTGACAAGTGGAACACAGATTGGATCTCAGACCTCATTCTTCCTCTTTACATGATATTTTCATGCAAGGACAACCTGAATTGCATTTAAGACAGTCCTGATTATAGAGTTCATTTTGTACCTATATAGTAAACTGAATGGCTTGGTAAACTCATTTCCATTGAAGTATCAATACAGGGATTCAAGTTGCATTGACAGAAGTTGGGTTTTAGACTAATGGTCCCATTGATATTATTACATAATGATGCTTAAAACACCCATAAGTGCAGCCAGAGCCATCGCACTATGAAAGTGATAAGAAGCAGACTCTGTGCTGCAAGTGTAAATGCTGCACCCAGAGTTGTTCTCAATCCCAAGAGGGATCACTGGGCCCAGATACAATTTAAAACACAGGAGGGTGAAATAGTTCTATAGTGATGATAGAGACTAGAGATATACAGTGTGCCCTTAAAGCAGCATTATTCTTTTTGCAGCAGAAGTACCGCTGTGTCCTAATGGCAAGGAAACAGAAACATAGATCACGTCTGCTACCAGTGCTCACAATTACAAAGTCAGGAATGGGAATTCTGTGTTTACAACAGAAGAGACACAGAACAATCTATCTTTTTAATCAAGGCCCATAAAAAGTAAAATCATCTTTGACATAAAGAAGGGTTTATAAGATTGTATTTTCATGATGATTTAAATATAAAAATCAATTCTTCATATTCTAAAATTAGACTAAGAAAAGTAAGTAATTTTAATTTAGGCTATCCAATTATTAGATAATATAATAGCTAGTAAGAATTATTATAGGTTTAGGTTTAATTTTGTTTCATTTTACCAAGAATAGATGTAAATCACTTGGCACTGAGAAGGAAGATGGAATTAAAGAAATCTACATAATTCTTTGAAATAGTGACTTTTAATTTCATTAACAAACTCAAGGTAATATAAATGCTTCTCAATAATATAGAAAAAGGGTATGTTTCCAACTGTATAGATGGATGTATTTAAAGATTTTTTTCAATTCATAAACTTAAATATCACTATCATTTTTATTATAACGTACAATAACCTAAAGTAATCTTTATTCTTTACTTGAATTATTTGGTATTGTTATACTGGGACTTGTTTATTTTCTAATTTGTGTCAGATATTAGATTAATACTGTTAGTTTATCATGATTTGACCACTTCTTCTTGATTGCTAATGAAATATTTTATTTCTCAATTTTAATTACCGAAATATTTTTTAATACTTGTTTGCCCTATTACAGTACCTCAAATCTACATGGCATTCAATGGACAATGTGTTTCTTCAGCTCTGCTTCACAGGACAATTTTAAATCTCGTCCAATGGATGTCTGTTTTTCTGATTTATATTCCCTTAGTCTGTTCTCATTTCTCACTATCATGTCACCTCATGGCAGTATAAGTACCTATCTTTTTTACTTATTTCTTTATTTTTGATGAGTATGATTGGATTTCAGCATCCCTCCTATTGTGGTTTCCTATACTGCAGAGACAAACAAGTTAAAATTTACAATTTTCAAATGCTCATGAAGCTAAGGTTGTGAATATAATTGAGTCTCACCAATAATAAGGTGAAGGCTCCTGTGGTTTCTGATGGTAAAGAAGGTCATGTAGTTATGTGGTTTTCTGCAGAAGATCTCACTGTCGGTCACTGACTTCATGTATATTTAAATGTAGCACAGGCAGAAGTGGCAGCCATACCAGGCAGTTGGTGTTCTGTCAAGAACTTCAGGACAGGAAGGGCAGCTGGGGTACTGTCGTGGCAGCTTCCGAGCAACACAGCTCACCTGGATGATACAGTGTGTTCTCCAACTTAACATTACTATTTCTTACCCCATCAGCCTAGCTGAAGGGCGACTCCCAGAAAGTTCTATCTGTCCTTGGAGTTACTCCCTGGTCCTTTCTCCTGATTATTTTGTAAGCATTTAATCCAATTATAAGGTTCCCTTTGTTTAAATACCTAAAGTGGCTTGTACTTCTTGTGTTGCACTCTGACTTATTTATCTTCTATTCTAATCTTGTCCCAGGAAGGGTAGGAGTCTAACTTTAGTCAGAGACAATCTGCAAACACAAGTGCCCTAATCATTATTAGGCCCCCTCACCCCAGTCCTCCAGTTACTCTCCCTCTAACTCACCCCAGCAATGAAAAATCCTCCTGCCCTCATTTGTTTTAGGAGAGTTGAGTTCAAGTTTTCTCCATTGATACAGTCTCTTTCTTGTATTGAAATACTATTAATTAAAGTCTTTATTGTCTATTTAATTGGTCCAGTACATTTCTTTTTACTGTTCTCATGATTTAAAACTTTGCCACATCTGTCCTGGTATCAAAAACAAGAGAAAATTTATAGTATTCTAATTGCTTAAAATATATTGTGAAACATTTTAATCAATAAGAGTATATAAGGCATGTCCTTACATAAGCTATAATAAGCATATCATATTTACATCAAGAAATAAGATATTTCCAATAATTTTAGTCTCCTCTATATGCCCCTTAGAGCATATCACTGCGTCTTCAACCTGCAGTAAATATTCTGAATTTTATATTCAACATTCCATTCATATTTCTTAAATATCTCTAAGCAACATTACTAAGTTTTTATGTATTGTATGTATTGTCTTGTATTTGTATGTATTTGACTTTTATAAGAAACATTTTCAGGATGCAAGTATTTTTAAGGAATATGCTTAATGCTTAACTATGTTTGTGAGATTCATCCATATGAATTTGAATGACTGGTCAGAACAACTTTTTACAGCCTGAAAATGTTTTCTTTTCTTTTTTTCTGTATTGTCTTTTGTAGCTTCCAGAATGGAGATCCCTATGGAATCATCTCAGAACATGAAAGAGCATTGTAAAGTGGAAAGAGTCTTAGACAAAAATTTGATACACTTAGTCTTCTAGCAGATACATCTAAGATTGATCTGGACATTACCAACTACTTAAACTTGGTTCTGTTTTTTTCTTTTTATAAAGCAGCATTACATTAAATATTTTTTTTTAATTTTCCTAGAAAACTATATTTAATTTTTCTTCTAGATTTTTTCAGGAATAGTAATAGGGATATATTCTTAAGTAGAAACAAGAATAATACTTCACATATCTCAGTAGCTGCTTTTCAAGTTAAATTCTGTTGGGTAATACATAGAAAAACAAAGAAAGGTTAAAAAGTTGCAGTTATGGATGGCATAGTAAGTCAGTCAGCAGCCAGCAGTCAGCATTGGGAACTGGCTTGGAAGACCTGTTTTCCCATATAGAATGAGATATTTAAGTTAATATGATGTTGTAGCAGATATGTTAAATTTACTAAGATATTTACAAATAATTTCCTGACATGAAAAAATCAATGGTTCAAAAAATGCACCTAGTATGTACTCAGGAGACCACAGCTGATATGTTATGTTGTAGAGGGCTTAGCAATGTTAATTCTAGCTCAATGATAAAAATGATGCAATACTAGGAAGAAAACAAATAAAATGCACACACTTAAACAGTGTTTTGATATGGAAAATCAGATTGCCCTGTTTAAAGAGAATTTTTACACGGTGTGCTCAGCTGAGCTCAGACAAAATATTTACATACCATAGAATGATATCTTGAAAACAATATCAAGAAAACATTGCATAACTATATATCTATAGCGTTGTTTTCCTTCAGTTTAAAATTCATATTAAATAGAATTATGGACTGTGTTTATTCCATTGCCTTCTACTGATTTTATCCAAGGTAAAAAAAAAAAAATGAAGACATCTGAAGATATATTGTTGAATGACATCATGAATAAAGTCTAAAACTTTATTTTGACATGCATTTGCTTCCACTATTACATAATATGTGATTTTAGAGAAAAAATTTAAATTTTCTGAGTTCAATCTCCTCATGTACTAGAGATACTAATAATAACTACCTGATAAAATTATCATGAAGATGAACTGACATAAATTGTATGAAACAACTAGGCCAGTTATCACAAATAGTAAATACCAATAAAAATAAGCTGTTGCCATTATTATTATTGGAAATCAAATGTGTGTTTGGGGTTTTGTTTAACAGGATGGTCTGGACATCACTGTGAGAAGGGACTTGACATTCCCCACTCATGTACTCCCAGGTTATGCATGGAAGATGAATCTGGCTCCACTTGTTTATGCATACCCGGATCTGTGGTAAAGATTATTTATCAGAGATTATTGTTGTGATAATTGCTCTTTTCATTGTATTTTAAAGTCAGGAAATAATAGAATAACATATGATGAAAATGGGCTTGGTAAAAATCTCCAGTGCTTCTCTCCTTCTCTGAACACACTATACTTTGTTCATCTTTCCCCTTACCCTTTTTGTTATCCATCACTTGCACCCTCAGCCCTCACTTTTAGGAGAAAAGCATTCTAATAAATTGATCCATACCAAGGTACAAGTCACTTAATGCATTGTCCTTTAATGTTTAATGCATTTGGAAGGCGGATGCCAGTAGAGGAATTGCTTAATACTGTCAGAGTCTTGGCAGAATTTCTGTCTTGTCCAAGGACACAGTGCTACTTCCAGGGTGGGCTCAGAGTATTGTACGTTCAAGGAGGATGAATCTGCTTCTTCAGCAAATTTGAACTAGATTGAACTCCATTAATACTAAAATGGACTTCCCTTGCTAAAAATGTCTCTATTAAAATACAGCTTTAGACCACAATACTTTATTAAAACTGACCACAGCACATGAATATAGTTAGAGAACAGCATTTGACAAAACTGCTATCAGGAATTTTAATGTTTATTTAGATATTAAATGTATCAATATAATTGATAGATGGACCAGTCTTAACTAAGACTAAAGCAAAATAATTAGAGAAATTTGTATTCAGGGAACCTACTCCAAGATTAGAGAAAAGGCTTGGTTGGTGTCTAAAGAAGATGCACAAGAACAACTGGAGCTAGAGATATCTTTCCAGAGCTGGAAGATCAGAAAAATAGATCAACAAAAATCTTTGGAGATGATTAAGTCTCAGTAACTATCACCAAAAGAATTTGAGAAAGCCATTGTAGAAAATCAAAATTTATAAATCATCTTGTATATTTACTCTTATACACAGTCAATACAGTATAACATAACATCTGTGTAAATGGCATTAAGTTTTTCAAATTATGAGGAATACTCAAGTATTACATTTGTAGTTTTATAAGAAACACCAAGAAAATACAAAGCATTGTATCTTTTGTCTGAACAAACCTTAGTAATTCTCATGTTAAGTCCATTTATGTTAACCTGAACTTGCCTCCAAAATTCTCTTTTGCTACACCTTTAGAGAAATGTCACTTTTCATATTTCTTTTATTTATTTACACTATTTTAAAAGCTGTCACTAATTATACTGTTATATAAAATGTTAATTCAGCAACATGTTTGTAGGATTAGAGAAGATTAATATGTCTACAATTTTTTTTTTTTTTATGAAAAATAACTTGGGGACTGAACAGCCCCTGCTGGATAGGAGATTTGAAAGCTCTATTTTACTTTATTTCAAAGAATTAATTTTTGGTAGATAACATTAAACACATGAACTCCCTGGTTTATCTTCGTTTAAAGTTATGACAATTGCTGACAAGCTGATAATTAGTGTGGATTATTCATTTTAACAGATCCAATTGCAAAAATGTATCAAAACAAGGTGAAAGTACTTACATTATTCTGAAATTCAAAGGCTATGTATAAAAATCTGTGACAGAATACAATTTATTGGATGCCCTTGACTTGCTAAAAAATTCAAGACAAATGATCTTCTTCTTTTTAATTTGATCAGAACTGCTCATTTTCTCCATAAATGAATTTCCAGCAAAGGAGATTTATCCATACATTAACCCACGGCTGTCAATGGATCAGGCTTACTGCATTTTGCAAATGACAGCAGTCAATAAAAGTTGATTACATTCTATAAACTAGAACAGAGATATTTATGTACTGTGGAAGTTGTATTTATATTAAACACAATGAGGAAAAAAGAAGAAACTATTTTTCTGAATGAGAAGAAATAGCTCCAAGTTCTCCAGCAATATAGTATATTTGTGGTACCTGACTTTAAATGTCATCCTCAAAATACAGACCCAAAAAGCAGGGCAGAGGGAAGCAAGACTGTCTGATATTTGACTGTGGTTTGGGTGTTTATTTCTTCATGACATTGTTCACAAGTGTTTGCTAAGTATTTACTGTGTTCAAGATGCCATGACTCATAGTATTTACAGTTTATTTTCCTCATAGAGTAAATAAGCAATGATACAATTCTTAGACAAACACCTAATTCATTTTTTTCATTACTTATCTTAAATATTTATTAAGAATCCATTCCGTAAATTGGTACTATGTTAGATACCAGTTCATTTGCTCTCTCTCTTTGGTATTAAATGGTTGGCAGATCAAACCCAGGAAGTAGGTCATGTGATGCTGTGGGCAGGAGCATATAATGACCAGGACAGTCATAAGCGGGACAAGGATCTCAACCAGAGTCCCCAGGGCAGAAGCCAGGTGAAGAACAAGGAGTTGGGGGCATGTGCAAGTGTGATCTCCAAAAGAGAGTAACAAGAATATGTATGTGAGACTGAGCAAAGAGAGCGAGTCAGGCAGGGATGGTTCCAAATTCATTTTTTAAGAAAAGAGGTGTTTTATTGCTTTTGACATTTATATACAGTAGGAAACAAATTTTTGGTATGTTAGATCATTCAAAGCTCATTCTTTGGACACTCACCATAGCAAAATAGTTGAAAATCTTATAGAGAAATACAGGAACACACACCATTCTTACATTCAAATTAGGCAAAAAGGATAGACTCACACCTTTTGAATGTGTTAATAAACCAACAACAATTCTTCTCTTCAGGGGAGATTTGATACTTTGTCTCAATATATATTGAGCATTATCTTGTGTAGATCCCCAAAACAATATAAAAAATTAATTGATTTTAATCTCTTACTCAACGTGGCCATTGACATACATGGGGCAGATGAGCATGCAGGGGATAATAATGAAGTCAGCTATGGGTTCAAATTGCAGGAAGCTGCATGATGAGGGAAATGAAGGAAATAATGAGGACACTATTTGTGGTAATAATATTGAAAAAATTATAAGGCAATTGGCAAACAATGTGCAAATCATTAGGAGAGCTTTCTCAAGGGACAAAATAGTAGGACTTTCTCCTGAGGTTTAGATAAACACTTCTGAAAGTGCTGGCATTTAATCTGAACCTCATATAGGAAGACAACCCTGAGGGATTGCTCGAAACTGTTAATGAGGCTAAATATCAGTAGACATCAGAAAAAATAGCTCAATCGACCCCTCAAAACATTTCCACATGTGTGTTCCAAAAACAGTGAGTTAATATTTTATAACTCAAGGATTATGATGATTTTTGAGGAGGAAAAAGTGCAAACTGGAATGAAGATATATTTTTACTGTGCAAAGAGAAAGTAATTTGCAGTCAATACAAATATTTTATAATGGAAAATGTAGTTTTATATTTTCAGAAGTAGATTATTGTAAATAACAAACTGTCCTATATCTTCTATAAATAGACATGGTCCAACTATTACCCATAATCTAGGTAACATAGAACACTTTTCTTATTGGTAGATTGAACATAGTAGAATTAGGGCTATCCAACAGACCTAATTATGTATTAAGGGTGATGATCACCCATCTCTCATCTTTTCGTATCTGTTTTATTTTCCTTAAACAAGGCTGAAAAAATAATATTATATTTGATATAAACCTGGAGTGTATTTGGCAACATCCATCATCTTAAAGGTGGATAGAATTATTATACTAGACCTCAATTAAATGTAAACATCTCTAAGGCTTAGTTTTCTAATGTACAGGAAGAGGATATGAATGAGATGAAAGTTCAGCCACAACTGAAATATCATTATTAGTCCTTTGGAGAGCTGGGTTTAGAATTTTAAGTGCCCAAACATATAAGTCAGTGTTATTTTTCCATACCATTTCTCACCCGTTTATTATTGTGATTTCTACATGTAATATTGGTAGAAGTAATAATAGAAGATACTATTAATTCTTCAAAATTAAGGCATAATGGATTATTTATTTACTTGATATTACTTTTTCTTCCTGTGATAGTGATCTAATTGAGGGCCTCACACATGCTAGGCAAATGCTCTCCCAATGAGCTATATCCTCAGTCCTTTTATTGAGTTTTTTGATCCATTTAAATATGGAAAAATAATATGAATTAACATATCTCAAAATAATAAAGTTGAAACTGCTAACAAATTTATAACAAAATTTCACTATCTTTAGCTGTTGGGTAAATGCATATCAAAACCACAATGAGATGTCATCTCTCCACAATTAGAATGACCACTATCAAAAATAAATGCTAGAAAGAAGCTGGAGGAATGGAATCTCTTATATATTGTTGGTGGTATACTAAATTAGTACAGCCATTATGAAGAGCATTATTTAAGTTCCTCCCAAACTAAAAATAGATCTCATGAGATCCAGTTATTCTGGGTAAGTACCAAAGGAAATGATATCAGCATATCAAAGCAATATTTACCCAAACATATTTATTGCTATACTTTTCCTAGTAGCTAAGATATGGATCCAGCCTCACTGTCCTTTAACGGATGAACTAATAATGGAATGTATACACATACAAACCCCATACATAATTGCATATTATTGATCCATAAAAAGAATGGTGTTCTATCATGAATAGCAAATTTGGATGGAACTGGAACAGGAGGGCATTATTTTAAGTCCAATAAGTCAGACATAAAAAGACTGATACACATTGTCTCTTTCATATGTGGATGCTAAGAAAAGTTGATTTATTTGCATATTGTTGATTACTAGGGGTTGGGAAGGATGATGGGAGAAGGTATAGAAAGAGGTTGGATAACAAATGCTAGAATGCATTTAGATGATGTTAAAAGTAATAAATTCAAGTTTTCTAATCACAGTAGAGGAATTACACTTCACAATAACCTAATATATATACTTATATAATGTAAATATATTTATGTGTATATAAATATATTGTATATGTATATAAGAATACATATATATATTTAATTATGTAGGATTGGAAACTATACCCAGGGCCTCATGCATACTAGGCAAGTGTTCTACCATTAAGCAATACTCCCTAGTCCTAAATAATACATATTTTATGAATAACAGGAAGAGGTGAGGTCTAAGCCTCAAAACATGAAATAATAATAATGAGCTTTTTTTCATCAGGGTTGTTTACCCTGATTTGATCAGTACATACTGAATTCGTGTTTTGAATTACTATGACGTACTCCACAAATATGTGCAATCAAAGTAATAATAATTTATAAAAAATAAATAGAAGCATAAACTGATTTTCAAACTCCTTTCCAAAATCTTGCAATGTTGCCTTGGTCCATAAGACTTTGCGCGATCAGGCCCCTTCCTGATGGCTTTTCTAGCCTTACCTCCTGATGATCTCCTCCTAGTTCTGTATGTTGCAGGCTTCAGTTTAGTCTTCAGTTGTTCAAATATACACTTCTAAGTCCCAGGTGTTTGTTTTGTACTTGAGTGGTTCACCTGGGATAATCCCCAGACCCATTCTGTTCACTCTCCTAGTTCTACTAATCTTTCTAATTTTGACTTATATCTCCTTTTCAGGGAAACTTTTCAACAGCCCACAGCATATGCTTAGAAAATATTTTTCAATAGACTCTATTTTATAGAGTGGTTTTAGGTTCACTACTAAAGTAAACAGAAAGTACAAAGAGTTCCTGTATACCCATAGCACAATACATCCATAACCTCCCTCACTCTGACCCTCCTGCATCAGATTGTGCCATCTCTTATAGTCAATGATCCAAAGTGGCACATCACTGTAACTCAAAGTCCATAATTTATATTCGAGATCACACTTGGTTTCATACATTCTGTGGGTTTGGACAAATGTTTAACTACATGTAACCACCATGATAGTATCATACAAAATAATTACACCAGTCTAAACATCCTCAATGTTTCACCTATTAATCTCTAACTCCCAACCTCTGGTAACCATTGATCTTTCTACTAACTCTATAATTTGCCTTTTATCACAGTATTGTCTAGTTGAAATCATACAGTATGTAGAATTTTCAAGCTAGTTTCTTTTCCTATGTGATATGAATTTGAAGTACTTCAATATCTTTTTATTGTTTGAAAGTTCACTTTTTAAGACTAAATAATATTCATTGTTTAGATATACTGAAATTTATTAATTTATTTACCTACTGAAATACATCTTAGTTGTTTCCAAGTTTTAGTGGTTATGAGTGAAGTGGCTATAAACATCCACGTATAAGTGTTTTGTTTTGTTTTGGAACAGGGGATTGAGCTCAGGGGCATTTAACCACTGAACCACATCCCTAACCTTTTGCATATTTTATTTAGAGACAGGGTCTCACTGAGTTGCTTAGGGCCTCACTAAATTGCTGATGCTCTCTTTGAACTGGCGATCCTCTTGCCTCAGCTTCCCAAGCTGCTGGGATTACAGGTGTGCACCACCAAGGTCAGTCCATGTACAGGTTTTTGTGTGAACTTAATTTTCAGTTCATTTGGGTATATACTATGCAGCATAATTTCTGAGTTGTATAATAAAAGTATTTAACATGTCCATAAGAAATTTAGTAGTATATTATAATTTATATGCAATGTCATATACCATTAAAATATAATACATTCATTTCTACAATAATAGAGTGATTTAAAGTATCATTTGAATCATAAGCTACCACTAAAATTATTTATCCTTTATAAAGCACTAACTATTTTCCTGGCTGTTTTGAATGCATTACCTCACATAATGCATAAAATAGGTGAAGAATCTAATCTCAACAATAAAAACCATAAAACATTCATAAAATAAATTGAATAGCACAAAAAGATGGAAAGACATCCTGTGTTCATTGATTGGAAGAATCAATATTGTTAAAATATCTGTGCTACCCAAAGTGACCACACATTCAATTCAATTCTTATAAAAATAGCAAAGATGCTCTCTACAGAACTGGAAAAATATCTGAAAATTTGCAGGGAAGTGCAAAAATTTCCACATAGCAACAGCAATATTAAGCAAAAAGACAAGATATGTGGCTTTATACTACCTAATTTCAAAATATAATACAAAGATATAGTAATTAAAACAATGCGACAGCTTACACATAGACATAGCTTACACATAGAGTTTAGAAGTTAACTCATCCATTTGCTTCCACCTGCATGTGTTAAGAATACACATCGGAAAAGAAAGAGTCTGGGAAAATTGAGCATCCTCATGTGGAAGAATAAAACTAGAGCCCTATCTCTCACCAGATACAAAAATCAATGTAAAGTGAATTAATGACTTAAATACAAGATATGAAATGATGAAAACGTGAGAAGAGATATAGGGGAAATGTTTCAGGGCATAGAGATGGACAAGTATTGTTTGGACAAACCCCAAAGCACAGGAAACCAAAATGAACAGAGTCCAAATGGGATGACATCAAACTAAAACACTCCTTTACAGCAAAGGAAGAGAAAGCCTAGAGAATGAAAGAAAATATTTGCAAATCCATACTTCAGAAAATTGGTTAATAGTGAGAATTTTTTTAAAAACTCTAAAACTCAACTGCAAAAAGTAAATAACTTCATTAAAAATTGAACCATAAATCTAAATAGACATTTCTCAAAAGAAAACATACTAATGGACAATAAGTGCATGAAAAAATGTTCCACATCATTAATCAACAGAGAAATGCAAATCAAAAATTCATTGAGATGTCACCTCATGCTATTAAGAATGGCTATTAAAAGATTAAAGATAGACCCCAGCTCCATCCATTTACCAAAGAAAGTCATAAAAAAAAAATGCTGGTCAGAATGTGTAGAAAAAGAAGCCTTGCACATTGAATAAAAATTGATACAGTGTTTTAGTCAGCTATTTTGTTGCTGTGACTAAATGATCTGACCAGAAAAACCATAAAGGAAGAAAGATTCATTTGAAGGCTCATGGTTTCAGAGGTCTTAGTCCATAGATGTCTGGCTCCATTCTTTGGGGCCACAGGTAAGGTAGAACATCATGGAGGAAGAGCATGGCAGAGGGAAGCAGCTCGCATCATCAGGAAGCAGAGAGAGACTCCACTCTCCACATACAAAATACATACCTGAAAGCCACACCCCAATTGCAATCTCCTCCAGTCACACCCTAACACTTCAATTAATCCTATGAGAAATTAATTCACTGATTGGGTTAACACTCTTAAAACCCAATCATTTCTCCTTTGAACCTTCCTGCATTGTCTCACATGTAAGCTTTTGGGGGACAGCTCACATCCCACCATAACATACAGCTATTATGGAAAACAGTATGGAGGTTCTTCAAAAAATTAAAATCGGGATGATCATGTAACCTTGCAATCCCACTACTAGATATGTATCCAAAGGAACTCAAATCAGAATGTCAAAGAGACATCTGCATACACATGTTCATCACAGTACTATTCGTAGTAGACAAGAAGTAGAAAAAAAATCTGAGTGTCTGGTGTCCATCATCTGATGAAGAAAGCATAAAATATAGTACATATACACATTAGAAATATTATTCAGCCATAAAAATATAATGGAATTATGCCACTTGCAACAAAATGAATGGAACTGGAGAAAATTGTGTTAAGTGAAATAAACCAGGTACAGAATGACCAGTATCACACGATTTCACTCACATGTGGAGTATAAGTTTCTAATCATAGAAACAGAGTAGAATAGTATTTATCAGAGGCACTTGGGAAGTAGAGGGAAGGGGTGCATGGGGAAAGGTTGATCAGTGGATACTATGTTTCAGTGAGATAGTAGTGAGGAGTTCTAGTGTGCCACCTTACTTATAGGATGACAATAGAGAGTGCATACAGTCTATCTCAATAAGTTAGAGGAAAAAGATTTTGAATACTATCATCAAAGAAGTGAAAATGATATAAATTTGTCTAATATGATCATAAAATATGTGTATATGTCAGAATCACATGGTACCCAATTAACATGCATACTTTTGTGTTCTTATATATAAATTGAAATAAATTTGATTTTTAAAGAAGTTTTAACTCATAGAGTCTGCTCATTTGAATGGCTGTATCTCCTTGCCCAAATTCATGTGTGGAAGCCCTAACCCTCAAGGTGATAGTATAAGAGGTTGGGCCTTTGGGGAGTTGACTATATAGATCTCTGGGTTAACATGAGACAATGTGAGAACACAGCTAGCTCAAAAGCACCATTTATGAGAAATCAGGCTCTCACCAGACACCGAATCTGTCAGCACCTTCATTTTGGACTACCCAGTATCCAGAACTGTGCAAATTAAATTTCTGTTGTATATGAACCACTCAATTTATTTCATTTTGTTTCAGCAGGCTGAATAGACTAAACTACAGTTCTTAAAAAACCTCTGATATTTTTATAACAAAATGTCTTATTCTACATGGTCTTACACTATAATGAATAAAAGTGTGCATTTCACACCTGCCAGTTTATACTATAAATAATTAAATGTTAGCTAGGAAGTCAGAGAAAATGTGATAACTTGAATCTACAGCATTTCTTTGAAGATATACACCAATGTCTGCTTCTCTGTTCTTTCTGGCGTTGCCATGAAAAACAGGAAGATTTTAGTGCTTCCCTTGGGGCCTTTGTGTCCTTTTTCATTCATATTCAATGCACCTGCTTTAAGCTCCCCACCTTTAATTAAAAATAAATGAAACACAGAAAAGAGTCAATGGTTAAGGAGGAAAAAACCTGTTGATTATTGCTTTCCATGTGGCTCATGGGTGCATATCTGCAGCTTAGCATATTTTGCTTGCTGTATTTGGTTTATTTTGAGTAACAGATGATATCCTTGTGCCATTGTTCTTTATTTGTTTTTGCCTTAATTTGTGTAACTGTTTTCATGTCATTTGCTCTTGGATTTCCCTTAAGAGGGGAGGTTGGGAGCTTGAAGTTCAGCTTCAAAAACAACTTAACTGTAAACCTAGCCCATTTCAATCTGAAGGAAGAAAGATAAATGTATTGTGACAATATGTTATGGAATTTGAAATAGGTTTAATCGTGTTCAGAAGACATTCTGCTTAATATTTTAAGATATGAATGTAAATCATGTCTTAAATGATATACTAGCTAAAGGAAAGTGTAAAATATTGGTGTATTAATGAATCATTGGTATGTGTCTGTCACGTAACTGTAGTAGAATATACCAGCTCATGAGAGAAATTGATAAATAAATGATAGAATATATTAACTACCATGTTTTATAAGGATATATACATATATATAAGTCACAATGGTTGTCAAAATAAAGGCAGGGAGTCCAATTTGATTTGCTTAAATTGGCTCAAGATGGAGTGCCAATAGGTGAGCAAGCCTGAAGGACAAGTGTGGCTGATATATTTGGATATATGCAGTCATTGCCCCTGGGAGAACAGGTAGGGAAGATGGCAAGTCGTTTCCAAGAAATGTGAATAAAAGAAGTGAGGTTGTTATTTAAAAAAGAACACCTTTTATTACCATATATTTTTAGCATTTAATATGTGCATATTTCTGGTTTAGATTAACATGTCTACTTAAGATAATGATTTAAAAACTAATAAACTCATAAATATCAAATAAAATATCATAAATATCAAACTCATAAATATCAAATAAGACATGGATTGAAAAAACTAAAATGCAGAATAGAAAAAGATGTCATAAAACGAAAAAATAAGAATTACGGGGATTCAGAGAATGAAGACATTATTTCCATTACAGGAAATGGAAAACGATTCATAAAATAAATGAAATAAATGTCTTTTCCCATGAGTTCTCAGATGAATACTATGTAAGGAGAGGAGATGGGATAGATAGTTGATAGTAAGAATAAAAGAAAATTTAAATTTCTACTTGCCTGTTACTAAACAATAGTTGGGTAATCCTGAGTGTTAACATCATGAGCCATAAACTTGCTATGTGTCCATTAGTTTCATCTATCCTTCTTGAAACAGTAGGGTTAAGAACATTTGACTTCTGAGTGACTCTTGTACACATTCAGAGCTCTGTGTCAGGTACCAGCTTCTAGGACTGATGATTCATAGACCGTGGTCTCAGGAAAATTGTAATTTGTTTTCAGTGAGATAGGAATTTGGAAATCACAATTTAGAGGATTCTATTGATATTTGAACCTTATAAACACACTTCTATTAGTGACGCTGATATTTTGCTCCTGCAGTTATTGTAACAGTTATAAATTCTTTAAAATGATGACTGACACTGAGTAGATTGTCAATGTAATATTATGTTGAGTTAAAGTGAAATAGAAGTATTTTAATTTAAATTCAAAACAGTGATATTTCCAACATGAACTGTGCCACAGTCAAGCATGTAACTCTAAAATTCAAAATATTTATGCTTTTAAAGCCCACTGTCAGTTATGAAAAGTGCAAAAGAAGATCATAAGAAGAGCAATAATTTTTGGTCTTTGATTAAGATTGCAGAGACCAACAATAATTTGTATGTGCTTGAATTTAATCATTGTAGAAAGTTTAAATGATAAATGGATACAATCTTATCTACTTAAAATTTAGAGGTAAATTATTAATATGCATGTTCCATCAAAGAAATATCTATTGACAAACAGATTATTCTGATTTCTATTAAGTTGTTTTATTTTGACCAGGACTTTAGTTCTCTAGTTTTATGCTCAAAAAGCAGAAAGGTATGCAGAGCAAATTTATTATGAAGGGAATATTAATCTAATCCACTATCCAAGAGATAAGTCCAAAAATAAAAAATGTAACTTGGTTTTTGTGTGTGTGTTCTTATTCATTTACTAGGAGAAAAAGGGGAAAATAAATTTATTTATTAGAAATGTACTAAAATATATTTTCTATGTACACCTGTTCCTAAATATTTTGTATATATAACTCATTTTCATATGCATAGTTATTATATGATTGAACCTTTTTGTAGTAGTTTGTTTGATTCTTGATTTATGGACCCACTGAGCTCAATAAGCTTGTTCTGTAGGTCTCCTGTAAATTTCAGTGGAAACCAAAACAGTAGGATCTTGTCTGAAGACTCCAGCTCAGCATTTCTCACACACTGAGCTAGACACTGAAGGACTGGTTTTGTTTTTAAAAAGCTATAGACTACCGGGAGTGGGAAATGTATAAAGCAACAATCACAATATGCTAGATAATGACAGCGGTTAAGATCTTCACAGTATTCCATGAAACCACAGTGGTGATACATTAAAAACTAGAGACCATCAAAGGTTTCCAAGGATTTGTTGAACTGAATCAAAAGCTGAGTACCAAGATTACCGAGGTTCTGGGAGGGAATAGAGGACAGTAATGGAATTTCAGGAAGAGAAAAAATGTATTTTAAGTGGGAATTAACATAGCATGTGTGAAAACCTGGTAAAAAATAAGTAATGAAAAATAGTCAGTGACTTTGTATATTAGATTTATTTGTTTTTCTTTTCCTTAAGATGTATGGTAAACCACTGATGATTTTTTTAAACTGGGAAATGACCTGGTCAGTCTGAAAGATTACTCTGGCACATACTACACACTTAGCACATATGCTTTTGAGGCTTACTTCTAAAACAATGTTTCAACCTCTTGCTTCAACAACTTTCTGCAATAATATCTGTTGTCTGAGCATCTGTCTCTAGCATTAACCTTGACTTCTCCCCTGAGCTGTGCTTTCTATCTCCTTTCTTATTGCAACTTCCTCTGACCAGACTTGGAAAAAATAGTCTAATTCAGTACAATCCCTAAGATATTTATCTCTGCATTCATTAGTTTTCTAGAACTTGTTCTTGCAAATTAAAACTGTTTAGCAAAGCAATGATTTTCTGCTTTCAGAAGCATCCCAACAGAAGTAAATACCTTGGAGATGTAGTAGCCAAATCCAATGAGAAAAACAAAATTATACTCCAAGACAAAAGTGGCCTCAAAAATTATATCTTTCTGGAGTAATTTTCATTTTCTCAAGGTTAAAGTTTTATTTTTCTTACTAATAGAAAATTTACCCTTATCTGGTTGTCAATTACTGCTATTATTTGTGTTGTTCTTTTTGTTATTTTATTTTCATGCCTTATTTGAGTGATTCTGTGAAAATATTAAGCCAATAAAATTTTGGACAAACTTTTTTTTTGCTGTCAGAGATTGAACCCAGGGATGCTCAAACACTGAGCCACATACCCAGCTCTTTTTTTGTATTTTATTTAGAGACAGAGTCTCCCTGAGTTGCTTAGGGACTTTCTAAGTTGCTGAGGTTGGCTTTGAACTCATTATCCTCCTTTTGGTTTTTAAAAAAATAAATAAAGTACAGGCCTCACTATCACCTATCAAACAATATGAACAATGGACTGTCTCACATTTATAATGACTTTACCCATAAAACTTAAAATTAGTCGCACTGGCACATACCTGTAATCTCAGTAACTTGAGTGTCTGAGGAAGAAGGATTGCAAGTTCAAGGCCAATCTTAGAAATTTAGAGAGATCTTCAGCAACTTAGCAAGACCCTTCCTCAAAATTTAAAAATTTAAAAAGGACTGGGGATGTAACTCAGTAGTAAAACACCCCTGGGTTCAATCTTTGTACCCCTCCCCCGAAAAAATAGGACTAATTTACCCCCACTTTGAGCAAAATTCCACAAATTTATAAAGTTCTTACAACTTTTTATAAATTCATGGAATTATGGACCTATAAGGTTGCTTTTTTTTTTTTTTTTTTTTTACGTTTACATAGGGTAATGATGTTTCTTTTTTTTCCCCTGCCCCCCAACCCTCCCACCCTTTTCCCTTTATACAGTCCTTCTTTCCTTCATTCTTACTGCTCTCCTTAGCCTAACTCTAAACCTAACCCTAAACCTAATGCTAACCCCTCCCACCCCCATTATATGTCCTCATCCGCTTATCAGCGAGATCATTCGTCCTTTAGTTTTTTGAGATTGGCTTATCTCACTTAGCATGATATTCTCCAATTTCGTCCATTTGCCTACAAATGCCATAATTTTATCATTCTTCATTGGGGAGTAATATTCCATTGTATAAATATGCCACAGTTTCTTTATCCATTCATCAATTGAAGGACATCTAGGTTGGTTCCACAATCTGGCTATGGTGAATTGAGCAGCAATGAACATTGATGTGGCTGTATCTCTGTAGTATGCTGATTTTAAGTCCTTTGGGTATAGACCAAGGAGTGGGATAGCTGGGTCAAATGGTGTTTCCATTCCAAGCTTTCTGAGGAATCTCCACAGTGCTTTCCAGAGTGGCTGCACTAATTTGCAACCCCACCAGCAATGTATGAGTGTTCCTTTTTCACCACATCCTCGCCAACACCTATTGTTGCTTGTGTTCTTGATAATCGCCATTCTAATTGGGGTGAGATGAAATCTTAGGGTAGTTTTGATTTGCATTTCTCTTATTACTAGGGATGTTGAACATTTTTTCATATATCTGTTGATTACTTGTACATCTTCTTCTGTGAAGTGTCTGTTCATTTCCTTAGCCCATTTGTTGATTGGATTATTTGTATTCTTCGTGTAGAGTTTTTTGAGTTCTTTATAGATTCTGGAAATTAGCGCTCTATCTGAGGTATGGTTGGCAAAGATATTCTCCCACTCCGTAGGCTCTCTCTTCACATTTCTGATAGTTTCCTTTGCTGAGAGAAAGCTTTTTAGTTTGAATCTATCCCAGTTGTTGATTCTTGCTTTTATTTCTTGTGCTATGGGAGTCCTGTTAAGGAAGTCTGATCCTAAGCCAACAAGTTGAAGATTTGGACCTACTTTTTCTTCTATAAGATGCAGGGTCTCTGGTCTGATTCCGAGGTCCTTGATCCATTTTGAGTTGAGTTTTGTGTAGGGTGAGAGATAGGGGTTTAATTTCATTCTATTGCATATGGTTTTCCAGTTTTCCCAGCACCATTTGTTGAAGAGGCTATCTTTTCTCCATTGCATATTGTTGGAACCTTTGTCTAGTATGAGAAAATTGTATTTATTTGGGTTTGTGTCCATGTCCTCTATTCTGTACCATTGATCTACCTGTCTATTTTGGTACCAATACCATGCCGTTTTTGTTACTATTGCTTTGTAATAGAGTTGAAGATCTGGTATTGCAATACCCCCTGCTTCGCTCTTGCTACTGAGGATTGCTTTAGCTATTCTAGGTTTTTTATTCTTCCAGATGAATTTCATAATTGCTTGCTCTATTTCTGCAAGGTACATCATTGGGATTTTAATTGGAATTGCATTGAATCTGTATAGCACTTTAGGTAGTATAGCCATTTTGACAATATTACTTCTGCCTATCCAGGAACATAAGAGATCTTTCCATCTTCTAAGGTTTTCTTGAATTTCTTTCTTTAGTGTTCTGTAGTTCTCACTGAGGAGGTCTTTCACCTCTTTTGTGAGATTGATTCCCAAGTATTTTATTTTTTTCGATGCTATTGTGGAATGGGGTAGTTTTCCTAACTTCTCTTTCTGAAGATTCATCACTTATGTATACAAATGCATTGGATTTATGAGCATTGATCTTGTAACCTGCTACTTTACTGAATTCACTTATGAGTTCTAAAAGTTTTCTTTAGGTTCCTCTAAATATATAATCATGTCATCAGCGAACAGGGATAGTTTGAGTTCTTCTTTTCCTATTCGTATCCCTTTAATTTCTTTGGTTTGTCTGATTGCTCTGGCTAGAGTCTCAAGGACGATGTTGAATAGAAGTGGTGAAAGAGGGCATCCCTGCCTTGTTCCAGTTTTTAGGGGGAACGCTTTCAGTTTTTCACCATTTAGAATGATATTAGCCATGGGCTTAGCGTAGATTGCCTTTATAATGTTTAGGAATGTTCCCACTACCCCAATTTTTTCTAGTGTTTTGAGCATGAAGGGATGCTGTATTTTATCGAATACTTTTTCTGCATCTATTGAAATAATCATGTGATTCTTAACTTTAAGTCTGTTGATATGGTGAATGACATTTATTGATTTCCGAATGTTGAACCAACCTTGCATCCCTGGGATAAAACCCACTTGATCGTGGTGCACTATCTTTTTAATATATATTTGTATGCGATTTGCTAAAATTTTGTTGAGAATTTTTGCATCGATGTTCATTAAGGATATTGGTCTGAAATTTTCCTTCCTCGATGTGTCTCTGTCTGGTTTAGGTATCAGGGTGATATTGGCTTCATAGAACGAGTTTGGGAGGGTTCCCTCCTCTTCTATTTCATGGAATAGTTTGAGGAGTATTGGAATGAGCTCTTCTTTAAAGGTTTTGTAGAACTCGGCTGAGAACCCATCTGGTCCTGGACTTTTCTTTGTTGGTAGGCTTTTGATGACCTCTTCTATTTCATTGCTTGAAATTGGTTTATTTAGGTTGTGTATGTCCTCCTCGTTCAGTTTAGGTAATTCATATGTCTCTAGAAATTTGTTGATGTCTTCGAGGTTTTCTGTTTTGTTGGAGTATAGATTTTCGAAATAGCTTCTAATTATGTTTTGTATTTCACTCGTGTCTGTTGTGATGTTTCCTTGTTCATTCCGAATTTTAGTAATTTGAGTTTTCTCCCTCTTTCTCTTGTTAGTGTGGCTAAGGGTTTATCAATTTTATTTATTTTTTCAAAGAACCAACTATTTATTTTGTTAATTTTTCCGATTGTTTCTTTTGTTTCGATTTCGTTGATTTCGGCTCTGATTTTAACTATTTCCTGTCTTCTACTACTTTTGGTATTGGTCTGCTCTTCTTTTTCTAGCGCTTTGAGCTGTAGTGTTAAGTCGTTTATTTGTTGATTTCTACTTCTTTTTTTGAATGCACCCCATGAAATAAATCTTCCTCTAAGTACTGCTTTCATAGTGTCCCAGAGATTTTGATATGTGTCTTTGTTCTCGTTTACTTCTAAGAATTTTTTTATTTCCCTCCTCATGTCTTCTGTTATCCATTCATCGTATAATAGTGTATTATTTAGTCTCCAAGTATTGGAGAAGTTTCTGTTTTTTATTCTGTCATTTATTTCTAATTTCAATCCATTATGATCTGATAGAGTACAAGGTAGTATCTCTATCTTCTTGTATTTGCTAACAGTAGCTTTGTGGCATTAAATATGGTCTATTTTAGAGAAGGATCCATGCGCTGTTGAGAAGAAAGTGTATTCGTTCTTTGTTGGATGGTATATTCTATATATATCCGTTAAGTCTAAATTGCTGATTGTGTTGTTGAGATCTATAGTTTCTTTATTCAATTTTTGTTTGGACGATCTATCCAGTGGTGAGAGAGGTGTGTTAAAATCGCCTAGTATGATTGTGTTGTGGTCTATTTGATTTCTGGAATTGAGAAGGATTTGTTTGACGTACGTGGATGAGCCAATGTTCGGGGCATAGATATTTATGATTGTTATGTCTTGCTGATTTATGCTTCCCTTAAGCAGCATGTAATGTCCTTCTTTATCCCTTCTGATTAGTTTTGGTTTGAAGTCCACATTATCTGAGATGAGGATGGATACTCCAGCTTTTTTGCTGTGTCCGTGTGCATGGTATGTTTTTCCCCATCCTTTCACCTTTAGTCTATGGGTGTCTCTTTCTATGAGATGAGTCTCTTGCAGGCAGCATATTTTTGGATTTTTCTTTTTAATCCATCTGCCAGTCTGTGTCTTTTGATTGATGAGTTCAGGCCATTAACATTCAGGGTTATTATTGTGATATGATTTGTATTCCCAGTCAATTGACTCATATTTGTTTTTGACATGATTTGGTTTCTCCTTTATTTGGCTATTCCTTTAGGCTAGCGCCTCCTGTTGCTGATTTGCATCGTTGTTTTTCATCTCTTCCTCATGGAATATTTTGCTAAGAATGTTCTGTAATGCTGGCTTTCTTTTTGTAAATTCCTTTAGCTTTTGTTTATCATGGAAGGATCTTATTTCATCGTCAAATTTGAAGGTAAGTTTTGCTGGGTATAAAATTCTTGGTTGGCATCCGTTTTCTTTCAGGGCTTGGTAAATGTAAGTTCTTACAACTTTTTATAAATTCATGGAATTATGGACCCATAAGGTTGCTTTTTTTTTTTTTTTTTTTTTTTTTTGTGGTGCTGGGAATTGAACCCAGGGCCTTATGCTTGCAAGGTAAGCACTCTACCAACTGAGCTAACTCCCCAGCCCAGACCTATAAGTTTTGTTCATTGCTAAGATTTTATTGCTCAGCTTGAACTTTATTTGAGAAAGAAAAACTACAGATTTGAGTCCATGATTGACCTACATACTTACAAATATTTTGTAGCCTTTTGTTCATATGCTGTCATGTTCTTAGACAAAAATTGAATCACCATCCTCCCTCAGGAAGGGCTAGTTAACACATTCACGACAGAATACTGTGGACAATGTAGGATTTAAATAAAACAGTATGCTACTGTTACAGATGCAACCCTTAAGGAGCTGTTTCAAACGTTCCATAGGAATGAGGTAAAGATAGAGAGATAGAGATAGAGATAGAGATAGAGATAGAGATAGAAATAGAGATAGATAGAAATAGAGATGATAGAGACAGAGAGAGAGAGAGAGAAGGAGAAAAGAAAGAGGAAAGGAGGACCAGGCAGAGGAGGAGCAGCAGCAGCAGTAGCAGAAGCATCATGTTCCAGGAAATTGTTAGTCATCAACCATATCTTCTTCCAGAAGAGGGAAGAAGAGAAAATGCTGATTGGGGAAGTCCGAATTTCAGTTTTAAGGATGCTTGAGTTTTCCCTTCCTTGTATCCTCACTGTGGCACTAGTGCCTCCCACTGGTAGAAGCTGCCTTCATGGATGAGGTCTTCTCCAACATGATACAAGGCAGAACAGGGTGATAGTGAAACACGGTCTGAGGGTACGAAGGCCCGTGGCTTACTTCAACAAAAATTAAAGAGGTCACCACATCTTGTTGATAAGATTCCTAACCACTGCTTTGCTTGATTAGTATTGTCTCTGGAACTGTAAAGGACTCAGTTACTTGCTGTTTACTATGGTGAGGTTGAGGAGACAATGCATATCTTTTTATGCATAATAAATTTCTACAAATTCAGCATCTTGAAACAACATACATTTATTAGATCATAATTCTAGATCATAAGTCAGATACTGCATGGCTGGCTTCTATGATCAGGGTATCCCAAGACAGAAGTCAGTGTGTCAATGAAACTTGACTCTCATTTGGAAATTCTGTGTGCGTGTGTGTGCGCTCACATGCATGTGCGGTGTCCTCCCCCACCTTCCCCTCCAGTTCCATTTCTGTTTTCTTCAAAATTCAGGGTTCTTTTTTTTTTTTGTTGTTGTTGTTGTTTTGTTTTGTAGTGGAGACTGAACTCAGGGGTGCTTTATCATTAAGTTACATATCCAGTTCTTTTTTAAATTTTTTAGTTTGTTGCATGGTCTTGCTAAGTTGCTGAGGATTTCTCTAAGTTACTGAGGCTAGCCTTGAACTTGCAATTCTCCTGACTCAGTCTCCAGAGTTGCTGGCATTACAGAAATGTACCACCTCACCCAGACAGAATTCAGTTCTTTGAGGTGGATTCTAGGTCTGAGTTCCACTGTTGCCTTGCTGGCTGTCTGGTGGAGACTGCTGTCCACTCCGAGAGGCTATCAAAATCCCTTGCATTTGTGCCCCCTCTCTTTAAACTAAAAGCTAATAAATTCTTCTTGTACTTCAGCTCTATGGGTTTTTTCTTCTATGACTAGCAAGAAAAACCTGTTTTTAAATAGATTAGTCCCATGCTGATAATCACCCATTTTAAAGCCAACTGTACTAGACAGCATATCGTAACTTAGTCATGGAAGAAAAATCCATCATATTTTTGATATTACGTGTTATGCAGAACTTGTACCTGGGAATGGGCAGGAAATCTTAAAAATTCTTAAAGTTATACCTATCCCAGACAGGATGGGAATAAAATTTAAAGTTATAATTTTTCCATCTTTTCCTAAGAACACGTTTTGGGATAACTAAGTTAACTGGATGGAAATTGTTGGTGTTGGTATTATAACTGGATAGTGATTTGTAACTTGTGGCTTGAGAATTTTATGCAGTAAATTTATGCACTATTCATAGAATTAAAAATGAGGTAAACGATGTAAAATTTGCCAAAAATCAGAAATTATTTAAAAGAACTTCCCTAAATCTTTCCTAAAATATATGATAATTCCAATAAGCATAAATTGAAAATTTCACTGTGGTGCACACCTATGAAGAGTTTGTTACTGTCTGGAACTGTAATTGATGGAGAAATTAAGCCTATACTTAGAAACCGATTTGTTGAGTTACTTTATATTGCTCCCTGTGCTTGAATTTTTCTTTATAATTCGGCAGTGAAAACCATTCCATGAACTTAGCATACTGATATTGGAAATGTTTCTTCTAATTTTCAAATGGATTTTTATTTTAAGAAGAAAAATACCCATCCTGAAAAATATTTCAAAGAGCAAAGTGGTAGATTAGTGTTATATAACACAAAGTAGTATTAATAAGCAGACTGGCATCATAGGTGTGTGACCTAAGTTGCACAGAACCTTCCCCTTAAGATCTACCTGTTCCCTGTGCATGCATGGGCACACACATGCACACACAGTCACACGAATAGCCTCTTAACTTGCTGTTCTGTTGTCATTGAACTGAAATACTTAATCGTTTTTCAATAAGGGGCTCCCTGTTTTCATTCTGCACTGGCCCACACAAATTAGGTAGGCACTTCTATGTATAAACAATACTGCATATTTTGATAGTGTTATAAATTTCAAGCTGCCAATTAGTTTAATAAACTCTACAAATATATCCTTCCAGTTCTGAGAAGCATAGGTTAAATTACCATAGTATAGATTTTAAATTAATTACAAACATTTTCTATATTACATATTCATATTTTCACTAGAAAATAAGAATGAGGCATATGATTATATCTTTAAATGTTATTTCAATAGAATGCAAAATAATACTCCCCTAGAATGTGAACCCATTGAGGTAATAAACACTATTTACTTGGTTGGTGATGATTAAATCTAATTGTTAGTTGTTTGTTAAACTGTTAGAGTAGAAGCTTATTTCATTTTTGTTCTCTAAAATAAGCAAGTGTAGAATAGAACTGTTCAAAGAAAATCTTGGAGATGATCCAGGAGACCAAAAGGAAGTTTAGTGGTTGTGAGCATGGGTCATGAATTCTCACTGGTTGGTTGGAATCTTGGCTCTGCCATTTTCTCTCTATATGATCAGAGAATTAGCAAAAAGTTCTATAAGTTAATGCAGGTTTTCTTTAAATCATACTTCTTACTTCATCGAAATGATTTAAGGATTATTCTGCCTCAGGAGAGACTCATATTTTTAACTTGTTACTGGAAGCTAATATGCTTCTCAAATTTAATGTATTTATTAAGAAATCCTGATATACCCTCAATCTATAACTGGCCTTTACTGATCTTTAAATTAGTAAATGGCTTCATTAGTCATCCCATCCATTGAAATAAAAACTTAGGAATCATTCATTAGTTTTATTCTCACCTCATGGTTCTAGTCCTTCAACATGTATTATGGTCTCTGCCTTCCAAATACCTCTTGAATGAAACCTTTCTGCACACTATCTATCCACTATGTCCACTCCCAGATGGTTTTTATTCACCTATTTCCTAGATCACTGTAAGCTTCCAATCAATATACCAGCTTTCATTCTTCCAACCACACCAATCTCCTTTAAGAACACGTTTCTGTAATGATTTTTTATTATGTAAATTATACCACATCACTTTCTTGCTCTATATATTCTAATGGCGTCCCATGTCTTAGAATTAATTCCAATTTAAACAACTGACAAATAAACAGCAGCCTGCATTATCTGGTTCTTGGCCATGTCTAAGATGTCACTTCCACCTTTTCCTCTTTAGTTGCCCATTTTGTTGTTGTTCCAACAAACTAATTTAAAATTTTGATTCCTTTTCTAAAGTTAAGCTATAAAATGTGAAAAATTTTATCTATCCAGTTGACCAGTTCCCTCTGGAAATTGATAGTCACTTATGACCATCACTGCCACTTGTATATTCATCACTAAATACTAAGTGAAGACATGCAGGGCTACCCAAGTCCATGAGAAAGCAGGTGATCAGATTCTCATAAAACTCTGATTCAAAAGACATTTCTGCATGCTTTTCCTCAAATATAGATTCAGAAAGATAATTTTTAAGTTGTGACATTTTGTAGAAATATCTATAATCATCCTGAAACCTATTAAGTTCTCAATAAATATCAGCACCTCATTATGCTATTTCAATCAGGCACTAAATACCTGTTTGCAAGGTGCATTTATGAAGGAATGAGAGTTACATCGAAAAAGTTAGTAAACTATAGTAACCATGAAGTTAAGAAATAGAAGTATCAAATTAAAGGTTTATGAGTTAAAACAAAGCTAAATACTTAGAACTCTTAAATGCTTCATGTGCAATCAAGTGATTACACAAGAAGAAATGTGCTATCATTTTGAGGTGTTTTGGCTCAACTTATTTTCATTTTAGGTAACGGAGAATGTGATCAGAAAGGGCAGATGAGGTAAAAGTTGGTCTATTAGGGCAATGACAGCTGTGATCACAATAACTTTCAAAACTTCAGTAGTTGAATACAATAGAAATTTATTCTTTATTCATATGAACTCCAAATGAAGGTCTCTGATTCCAGTTTCTTTCAGTGAGATATTTTAGGCACCAAGGCTACTTCCTATTGCTTTGCCATGTTTAATACAGGACTTTGTGTGTCACTATATATGAGAAGAGTCTGGAGGATCACACACCACAGAATTTTATGAATCTATCAGAAAGTGGCATACTTCATGACCATTGGTTAGGACTCACACAGTTATACATACACACAAAACAACTGATGCTTGCAGTCCAAAGGAAGGAAATAGGTTTAGTGTAGGGGCTGGGGATATGACTCAGTCGGTAGAGTTCTTGTTCTACACGCACAAGGTCCTGGGTTCAATTCCCTGCAACACCAAAATAATAATAATAATAATAATAATAATAATAATAATAATAGATTGAGTGAATGTGTAGTAAGCTTTCCTACACAGTTTGAGATTTAATAAAGAAGAATAGAGGAATTTCTTTAGGGTAAATTGCTTTGCAGGCGTTAGGATGTATGTATCATACATAAATGTATTAACATAAAATATGTATCCCATATTCATAATGATATCCAATTAATATATTAAAACACATAATATGTATTTATATATGCATATATGTATATATGTACATACACACATATATAGATATGTACATATAAACATACATGGAGAGAGAGAAAAGAGGTCAAATTATTAAAATCTGCGTGGAGGATCATAAGGTTAAAAATAAATGTATTTGATGATTTGCTTGTTACTAATACTGGGAGAATAGAGAATAGAATAAAATATTTGGTATCAAGCTTAAAATTGGGAAAACAAAATGAATTTTGAGAGCAAATCCTACGAACAGCACTTGAGACTAAGTACACAAATTTGTGTATATACTGGAAGGAGGAAGTATGACTTCCTGACTGCTAGACTCAAATGTCCTTCCACTGAGCATTTGAATCACCTAATTCTACATGTTCTGGTCTAATGTATGTTAAGGATACATGTGATCGTTGAGTAGCTTGTTGATCATGGGACCTTTATTGATTCCCTAACTCTGTGGTGGTGAGTCCTCATGGTGGTTAATAATGGTTTCTGATTAGGATTTGAGAAAAAAGAGATGGCCAGGACCATACAAGCATTTATGAGCCATGTAATAATCACATTTTTACTATAAACTAGTACAGAGTCATTCTGACGCTCTGGTCTCTACCCTGATTTCATGTGTATTTTCATTAATCTATGAAATATTTCCATGACTTACAGCTTAGCCTTGAGGAAAGGATAAATCTTTTGGTCATTAAAGTATGGAATAATATTCCTTTTTTCTCTTTTCTTATTGTTTCTTGTATTGCTTTCAGATTCCCTCTTGACTATTTTTTTAACATGTTAGATTTTTTCTAAAGCAATTATCTAACATCATAAATCCTTAAACCTTTATAGAAACTTTCAGGTATAAGTTGAAAGTGAATGCAGAATACAAACTCTGAAGCAAAAAAGAAAAAAAAAAATATATATATATATATAAAACAAGACCTAAGTTTTGTGAAAAGTAAATACAATCTTGGACAAAGGCTAAAGCAGTAAATTGGGGAAATCTTTTAGTTATAGCTTTATTATTGGGAACTAGACATGTAGTTGTATTTTTAAATAACTTCGGAATTGTATTTAAAGATCAAAATGTTTTAAATCGTATAACTATGTTTTAATTCCCACACACCTGTAATCCCAGAGGCTTGGGAGGCTGAGGCAAGAGGAATAAGAGTTCAAAGCCAGCCTCAGCAACAGTGAGGGGCTAAGCAACTCAGTGAGACCCTGTCTCTAAATAAAATACAAAATAGGGTTGGGGATGTGGCTCAGTGGTTGAGTGTCCCTGAGTTCAATCCCCAGTACTCATTCTCCCCAAAACCTCTACTTTTTAGAGAGAATTTCCTTGATCCATTTGCGTTTATTTATGTATGCATGAAATTACTCTTTGCAATGTGCTAAAATCAATTGCTTTCTATGGAAATTATTTTATAAGAAAATGACAGAAATAGACTACTCATGTCAAACTAAAACATACAAGCCAATTTCTTCTCTAAGCCAGTATGAAATAGGTTGAACACCACAAACATTTTTCCAATTATCTTTTATAATTATGGCATTCTTATTGGCTTTCATCTAAATACAACCTCTAAAGCAAAAGGTTTACAATTTATTATGTAGCTCCTATATCCATATTGATTGCTAAAAGTACAAATTTCTCAGGGGAAAACATATTCCCAAAGAAAATATTAGGAAGTGTTTTGGCTTGAAATTAAAGGAACTAAGAACAAATTTAGACATTCAATTGAGTATATCTTGAATTCGAAAGATTTAACTAATTTTGAAATAGGGATAAAATTTACTTAGGAGATTTAATTTTAAGTAAAAAAAGGTGATGATTTACACTATCTAATGTAATTACAAGAATGCAAAATGGACCTGAAAATAAACTTCAAAAAATCTCTCTTAGGAACAAAGAAACTTTGAGTTTAATTTAATTATGGTGATTATCCTTTCCAGAGCTGCTCCACTGTGCTTCTTTGTGATGATGAAATAAGCAGCATCACCAGTTCACCTCTCACCTCTCCAAGCCCAGATGTCATTTTTAAACAAATATATACAGTGCCTGCTTCTGAGATCTTGGTCAGTACCTTCCCATCTGCAAAGGCTACAAAAATATGGACCGTAATGAATACTTACCTGGGCAATGAAGGTAAGTAGAAGTAAATGAAATATGAAGTTTGAGTTTTAAAAAGTTGCATATTGAAAACCTACTTTCAGAGTTATTTCATTTTTTTTATTTTTCCAAGATACATTTTTTTTTTTTTTTTTTAGGGGTGCCAAGTAGAGAATTCTTCTTAATTACATGACCTGTTTTAGGTTTTAAGCATATTGATGTCCTTTGCTAATAAGTACACTTTTCTGGATAAGTGAAAAAGATGTTAACAATCTTTATTCTGATGTGTAAATTTTGGTAAATAATTGGACTCCAATTCCAGCACATTTTGTTTTAACTATCAGTAAATCTTTTTGAAAAAGACCTTGTACTACTTGCCTCATTATGTCTTCATTTAATGTCCTCTGAATTGTTATATGTAGATTTATTCTCACTAATTTCCTTGAAAAACTCTCAGAAACAAATAACTGTTTATTTTCCTATTTTGAAGTACGTTAACAACTGGAGTCTCTACTGATATGTGCTATGATTTTAGAGTAAATCAAATGATGTCATATTTGAAGTAGATTGCATGTTAAATTCCAAATTCACTCTCCATATAGAAAGTGTCACTCAGAATAATCCGTTAGAATTGCAGTCCTTAAGAAGATATTTCTTGTTGATGAAAAAGTGTTTTTGAATATTGTATATTCTAAACAGAAAGGTATCTTTTCCTCTTTTTTGTTTATATGATATATGTTCTCTTAAAGAATAAGTCAAAATAGAATGTTATCAAATGTAAAAAATATATTTTATTGTTGAAAAAGTAAAACAATATTTTGAATATTTCTGACCAAATAGTTCAAATATTCATCAGTTCTATCTGTGACAAAGAATTTTAGTTTTTAGTTTTGTAATTCAAAGGAGTCATTTGATTGAGAATGTCAATTTTGTGTAACATCATTGTTTTATTTAGACATTTCCATGAAACGTGAATAATAGGATACTTTGCAGTTATGCAGTTTGCGAAGTCACTAAACTTCTTCTCACACTTTTATAAGAAATGTGATTTACAGAGCCAAATCTGTCTGCATATAATAGGTGTGAGGTAGCAGTGCAATTTGCTAAAGATTGAGCCTGGGGCTAAAGTTATTCATTTTTAATTAACTTTTCTGATTTCTTTTTTGCCTTTTCCTTTCTGAAGCTCCAATGCAGACTGATATTTTCAAGCATGATGTTGTTGCAACCACTGGTTTGGCAGCATTAAGTATTGGCATAGTTTTGAAAGCTATTTACTCAAAGAACTGATTTCCACTAGAGAGCTTTCAGTAAAACAGAGTCTTCTTTCTTCCACAGATGTTTCCTCCTCTCAATTTCTGAAATTTGGTGTTCATGATCCAGCACAAATTGTCTGGGGCAAAACATCTGCATCACATATGCCTATCCAAACTTCAGCGACTACACCAGCATTTTTTTTTCCTCATCAGGGAGCAAGGACCCCATTTATCATCTCTTCCTTAATGACAGATTTTATTTTTCCCACACCATATTCATTATTTGAGGACTATCAGACTGTTGCCTTTTCTGCTGCCACAATGAATTCAATAATTAGTAGCATTCCAGGAGCTGATATTAAGTTAAACAGGCACTCATTACTCTCCCATGGATTCCTGCTCACAACTGCTTCCACAAGTGTACCTCCAATTGTCTCTAGGAGGGCTCAAGAGGATATTGAAGAATATTCAGCTGTTTCCTTAATTTCAAGAAGAAAGCACTGGAGATTGCTGAACCCCTCAATGTCTCCCATTTTTCCTGCTAAGATAATTACATCCAAACAGGTAGCCATCTTAAACTCATCAACTCTGCACCAATTCAGTACACAAGCCCCCATTCCCAGTGAATATTGGGTTATTACTGAAGCATCTAGCAACCAGAGACTCACAAACATCAAATCACAGGCTGCTGATTCTTTAAGTGAATTAAGCCAAACTTGTGCAACATGTTCTATGACTGAAATAAAATCCTCTCATGAATTCTCAGATCAGGTTTTGCATAGCAAACAGTCCCACTTTTATGAGACATTCTGGATGAACTCAGCGATATTAGCCAGCTGGTATGCACTAATGGGAACTCAAACTATCACTTCTGGGCATTCTTTTTCTCCTCACACTGAAATAATACCATCAGTAGCATTCACAGAACTGTCATCTTTGTTTCCGTCTAAAAAGAGTGCAAAAAGAACCATTTTATTTTCATCCTTGGAAGAATCCAGTACCCTATCAAGTAATTTAGATGTTAATTTATGTCCGAATGAAACTTGTTTATCCATCATATCTTCCCAAACTATGTCTGCAGACTTGATGTATTCTGATTTGACTTCAAAACTGACTACTGATGATTTGTCCGTATCAGAAAACATTTTTAAACTATTGAGATTAGGAAAATATAGTGTAACTATGGGTCCCACTGAGGCACTAAATCAAGACAGTTTATTGGACATGGAAGAGGGTAAAGTATCTCATCAATTATTCAAACTTCACACAAGCGATAGCTCTCTAGATTTTGAACTAAATTTACAACAGTATTCTGATGTAACTTTAAAAGTATATTCAGAAATCATATATTCAAATGACCTCAAAAGCAATCGACTGCTATATACAGACTCAGTACCTGACTTTGCAGAAGTAACTCCTAGTGTTGGATTTTATACAGTGACAGCAACTGAACCAGTTCCAGTACAGACCTCTTTACCCATGTCTCTAATTAGACCAGATTGGTCATATTATTTGGACTATCTGACCTCAACACCTGATTTAAAGGAAGAGATCAGGACTTCTTCAGAATGGTCTAAATGGGAACTTCATCCTAGTGTGCGTGTTCAGGAATCTCCTGCTGCAGGCCAGAGTCTTTCTGTCACTGGATCTCTTACTTCACCATCACTGGAATCCATCCTTGCAACTCAACAACTGATGATTTCTGGTGAGTTTCTCGGTTTCTGTTCAGTAAACTTAAAAATTAGTTTCTTTTCTATAGAAAAGAAAGCATGTCACAGTCACCAGGTGCTCTAAACAGCCTCATTGTGATCAGGGCAGCAACCAGTTCAATGGGGATGGCACCTGCTGCTATACCCGACACAGATGGTTATTCTTTATGCACTGCCACAAAGGCTACCAGATCAATACAGGAGTTTGTGGGAGATGGCTAGACTGCTGGCAAGCAATTGGAAAGTGAACTAGTTCAATTCATTTCAACACGGCCTTCAAAGTTTAGGAATAACTTTTATTATTCTCATTTCTTGAAATAGCTTCTTTGTAGGTCGAACACAATATAATGTATTCTTCCTAACATTATCTTTGGGACGGGTCGTTTTTAATGAGAAAAATAAAGAAATAAAGGGAAATTCATTGGGTGATCTTATTAAAATTTAAATCTGTGAGTCTTCCATTGTATATAATTCAATACACATTAAATTTGTGTCCTTTATGAACCAATAACATTATACAAAAAAATTTAGGGAGATAATAACTCACGTGAATTTGAATTCAGAATCTTGAATAATTAGCAAGTCAATTTTCTTAAATTTCTCACTTTCAAGAACTTTTGAAATTACTAATGTCCTCTCCCCTTGTAATTACTATCAAATTCATGGGGTTATAAAAAGAAAAAGACAAAGTTTTAAAAAAACTGTAATTAGTAGAAAAAGGGAATTCATAATTTAAAGACATTTTATCTTTGGGAATTTTAAGTGTTAAATTGTGGCAGCAAAGTTAAAGAAATAAGAAATACTAATAATAAAAAATAAGAAATTTATACTTTTTGGTATATACATGTGTGGTAGTGCATTTCTGCTTTAGAAGAAACACATGATACTTAAAACACTTTAAGTGTATAATTTATGGCTTGCAACTTAGTAAAGTGAAAGACCAAATCATTGATATGTTTAATATCAGGAGATTTTTATAAGGTTTCTAAAAATAATCCAGTAAATTTAATTATAAATTTACATGTGGTGTTCTCCCTAAAATTTCTCCTCTCAAACAATTCACCCAATAGTTACCCCTGGAAAATAATCAGGACACAAATACACTAGCAAGAAATAAAACCCTAGGTTTTCCATATGGACATAACCTTACCACTTTACATAACCTCCGTCTAATTGCAAAGACTGATTTTTCACCTCATTCAAATCTCCTGGTCTCTCCAGTTTTACTCCTCCCTAATCAATTTAGACACAATTGGCCTTTAATCAATTTAGATCAATTTGGCCTTTTCCAAATATATTCATCTACTCCTTTGTCAGGGTTACATTAGGGAATTGATAAAACATTCCAATTAGATCTTTGAGGAAATATTAACAGAAAGATTATTTACAAATATATAGGTAGGGTTTAAGGAAAATGGGGAGGAATAGTATAGACCTGAAGGATTAACAATGGCAAATCACCATTATCAATACTGGGCCTGAAGGGACAGAGAAAAGAGCCTGAAGAAAACTTGCAGCTTCCTAAAGCTAATGACTTTAGGACTAGGACACAGGCAGTCAAAGGCAAATTGAACAATGGAGATACAGAGATATATAGGCAACCTCATTCTCCTGTTGCCATTTAATCTATTCATGGTGTTTCCTATTGGTCAAATCCATTCAGTAGCTGGAGAACAAGGTCAGTCATCTAAGTTGGTCTCCATTGTTTTCAGAATAAAATGGACAAGGGCAGAAAGGTGATCTGGAGGAGCAAATGTTAATATCCTGGACTCATATTTGTCAATTCTCAGACTGTATTTTCAGCACTCATAATAATGGATTATTCTAGTAAGTTTCATATTTTTTTCCCTCAATTGAGCTCTTAATTCTTCCAGGAAATCCTTAATTAATTTTGAGCTGGCTTCATAAAATGTTCCTCATGGTGATTATTTCAATTTTTTTGGAATTTATACTAGCATAAACTCCACAACTATCTTACTTGTTTAGCAAATAAATTATTCCTAGCTTCTTAGCTGACAAATATCATGCAGTCTTTTTTCTAGACTCAATCATAAATTTTACTAGCAGCAAAGGAAAGGGAAATAGGAAGACATGGTTATACAATAGTATCAGAGCCATGGGCTTAGAAGCCTATCTATCACTTGTCCATAGATTCACACTAACACTTGGATACAAATCATTTGATGATACATATGTGGATCACATATGGATAGTTTCTAGAGTATTTATTATTTTCTATTAATCTATATGTCTTTTCTTGACCCAGTACCAAACTATCTTATTATTTTATTCTTTAAAAGTTATTTTTAAAAACTTAGGTGTAGATATTCTTGTAGTAGTAATCTTTATCATAGTTGAACTTTTTGTATAGATTTCTCATCAGTGATACAGATATCAAGCATAACTGGACATTGTCACTACTACTCCTGGTGGGATAGCTATATCTCCTCCAAAATCTTGGAATATCTCTAAATCTGGGTTGGCAAACTAAAGCTCTTGGGACCACAAGTTGCCAAATACCAGTTTCTGTTAGTAGAGATGAATCAAACATAACCATGCCCATTTACTTATGTATTATGGAAAGTTACTTTTCTTATTTTGGTAGGGGTAACTGGGGATTGAACTCAGGGGCACTTGACCACAGAGCCACATCCCAGCCCTATTTTGTATTTTATTTAGAGACAGGGTCTCACTGAGTTGCTTAGTGCCTTGCCATTGCTGAGGCTGGCTTTGAACTCATGATGCTCCTGCCTCAACCTGGAATTACAGGTGTACACCACCTTGCCCAGTTTACTTTTCTACTTAATGACTGAAGTGAATAGGAATGAAGGAGACCATGTGGCTTGAGAAACCTAAAATATTTATTATCTGGCAATTTACAGAAAGTATTTGCCAAACTCTATCATAAACATTTCCATAGGATTAATATTTGATCAAGTAATTGCCAGGAAAGAAAATCTACCTAAGTATCTGTGTTTTCCTTTGTATATATTTCTGAATTATCCTTTGACATTTTTTTCCAACCAAATAAGTGTATGAGGATAATGTTATAGCATTGCTTTTAAAAAATCTTTTTGTAATTTACTTTATGCATAAATAAAATGAGAAATATTTGTAATATAATATGGTATTGATGCTGAGGCAGTCCAGGTACTCAAAAGAACCCCCACCATAATTAAGCTTTTCCTCTTGTTAGAAAGATTTTACAAAGAGTGTCAGCAGTGTTTCACAGGAGTTCTTCAGAGAGCTCAATGTGGTTTGACACTTCCTCTTTCTTCTAAATGCCAGGTTTGCAGACAAAACATGTGAAACCTCTGTCTAGCCTAAGAATATGGGACAAAGAGTAACTGTCATGTTCCCACCCACTTCCACTATCAAGTAACCACCCTATTGAGTATAGATCTAAAAGAATTTCCAGACTCGGAGTCCAGAGATTTTTAAACATTAGTTACCCACTCTGGACTGATGCAGCTTAAATAAACCTTCCTGAAAATTCCTTGGGTATCCAGTCTCATCTGTCCTACATCAGTACTGTACTTTTGTCTTTATCACATATAATTATCTAGAAATATTTTATTTTAATGTTAATTTCATAGGAAATCCTTAGTGTGGAAATGCATCTATATGACAAAAAAAATTTTGAGACCAGGTAGAGAGGCACACGCCTATTATCCCAGTGACTTGGAAGGCTGAGGTAGGAGAATCACAAGTTTGAGGTCAGTCTCCACAACTTAGCAAATTCCTAAGTATCTTAGTGAGGGCCTGCCTCAAAATAAAAGAAAATAAAGAGAACTGGGAATGTAGCTCAGTGGCAAAGCTTCCCTGGGTTCAATCCTCAGTACCAAAAATAAAAAAAATAAAAAAAATTGAGTATTTAACACTATAATTTAACACTATAGATATCTCTTGATATTTGATGGGGATTGGTTCCAAACCTCAGAAAATACCAAAATCAGTCAATGCTCAAGTTCCTTAAATAGATGGCGTAGACTACACACATTCTCTTGTATACTTTAAATCATCTCTGTGTTACATATCACACCTAACAGAAAAATAAATGTCATGCAAACAGTTAATATATTGTATTATTTAGGGAAAAAATGCAAGAAAAATTGTGCACATTTTTATCATCCATAGACCTGACTTAATAGTACACAATCTTAGACTGGGTAAATCTGTAAATGCAGAACTAGCCAGTATGGAAGGTCAAGTACATAATTGCCTTTCAGAAGGTTGTAATAAAATTGAAGACAACAAATTTAAAACTAAACAGATGTGCAAATTTGAAATATTTTATAAAACTGAAGCAATGAGCTTATACATTATTTTTTGTAAATATGAACAACGCAGAAAGATACTGTACATATATAAGCAATGTATTTATTCTGTATCACATATTCATTAAGAAAAGACACCATGTTTTGTCTAACTGGGAAACTTCTCAAGAATACACAATGCTTAGTCACATGATAAATTATAATTCAAAAAATTCCCTAAAAATGTATATAATCCCTAAATGTATATAATTCCCTAAAAATGTATAAAAAGTGTAATAATGTATACACTGAGATGTATATTATATCAGTTTCTCCCAAAGATATTTCTATTATATTTTCTTATATGATTTCTATAAAAGGGAAAAGATCAATTACTCTTAGTCATATTAGTAAGAAAATGTTCTCTTATTATTTCCACTATGATCACTTAAAAAATGTTCAGTAGATTTGAAAACATGTATCAATCAGAATCCCTGCAAGTCATTGATTTTAAGATGAAGCTAAAATTTGAAAAGTGTAGGTTCCAATTGAAATAGGCATTCCTAGTTAACTTTAAAAATATTCTCAATTTAATTATTGCCAATTTTTGTAAATTGCATGTGATATAGGCCTAGGAAGCATAAAATTAAAGCCAGCACTAAGTTGAAAAACTAGCCTTATGTGAAAAATATTTCTGAATTGTTTGTTCTTATATTCCTAACATCTTCCTCAAATTGGCATTAAGATATATACTTACTTATAGTACAGTTGCATGAAAAGACTAATAGTGATGAAGTCATTAAAACATATAGCTGAGAAAGATTTTTTAAAAATCTGATCTAAAGTTTCCTATGGAGAAAGATGTAGTAGGACATAGTAGAATGGGCCGTAATGCTAAAATCTTGTATAGTTACCACGACACCACCAAAATATAAAATGTGTGCAATTGATGAAGGGAGATTTGTGTATGTTTTTAAAGTGAGAGATGAGTGCTGCAATTTCCTTGCTACATGCTATCTTCATTTGGAAAAATGTTCAAAGTAGCAATCCCATCATTCTGGGCTCCCTTGTTATGGTAGAATCCCCACTTTATATTGGGTCTTTGAAAGACGGGAAAAAATGACACACCAAGCAACCTCCTGTGCTTAGCAAAGGGAGGCATGTGGAGGCACTTCTGTCAACATGTTTCTTTGAGTTTATGTACCCGTTGAAATGCACGATTGCTGGCTCTGTAACGTAGTGACAGCTCTATTAAATTGATTCTAAGTTGTCTTTCCCAACTGTCTTCTAATCAGGACCAGTCAGTATGAGTTAGTTTAATGCATGTGACAAATGAACTTTAAAAGAAAAAGGGAAAATGTTTTATCAGTTCAATATTAGTTTCCTGTAGCAATATGATTCTAGTTTTTCCTATCAGAAATTTGGGAGAGAAATAGAGCAGAGTAACCAGAGAGTCCTCATCCAAATATTACCCAATAGCAATGGGAACAAATATGGTACGAAAACAAATATTTTCTATGAGTTTCATTTATCAAAATTTATTAACAAAATTTTAGTTGTAAGATTTTAAGTTTAAAAAGTCTAATTTTTAATAAAAGTCTGATAAAGAACAAAGTGTGTTTTTTCCAAAAATAAGACAAAATAATATTTTTTATAGATACAAAATATATTTTATTATATCCAATGACAAACAATTGGAATGCTGATAAATCATCTCTTTTTTTATTTTAAATTTTTTTTATTTCTGCATTTTGATTCATTGTACACACATGAGGAACATTTTTTTAATTCTATGGTTGTGCATGATGTAGGTTCATACCATTCATTTAATCATACATGTACATAGAGTAATGATGTCTCAACCCCAACCCCCCACCCCCCACATATATATCATCATCCACTTATCAGGGAAACCATTCAGCCTTTGGGTTTTGGGGATTAGCTTATTTCAGTTAGCATGATATTCTCCAACTCCATCCATTTACCTGCAAATGCCATATTATTCTTCTTTAAGGCTGAATAACATTCCATTGTGTATATATACCACAGTTTCTTTATCAATTCATCTGTTGAAGGACATCTAGGTTGGTTCCACAATCTAGCTATTGTGAATTGAACTGCTGTAAACATTGACGTGACTGCGATACTGTAGTATGCTAATTTTTAGTCCTTTGAGTAAAAACCTAGGAGTAGGGTAACTGGATCAAAAGGTGGGTCCATTCCACATTTTCTGAGGAAACTCCATACTGCTTTCCAGAGTGGCTATACCAATTTGCAACTCCACCAGCAATGTAAAAGTGTGCCTTTTACCCCACATCCACGCCAACATTATTGTTTGTGTTCTTGATAATAGTCATTCTAATTGGAGTAAGATGAAATCTTAGAGTTGTTTTAATTTGCATCTCTCTAATTACTAGAGATGTTGAACACTTTTTCATGTATTTGTTAATCACCTGTATATCTTCTTCTGTAAAGTGTCTGTCAGTTTTTGGCCCATTTATTGGTTGGGCTTTTTGTATTTTTGGTGTAAAGTTTTGTAAGTTCTTTATGAATTTTGGAGATCAGTGCTCTATCTGAAGTGCATTTGGAAAAGATTTTCTCCCACTCTGTAGGCTCTCTCTTCACATTTTTGATTGTATCCTTTGCTGAGAAAAAAACTTTTTAGTTTTAATCCATCCCATTTACTGATTCTTGCTTTGATTTCTTGTGCTTTGCGAGTCTTGTTAAGGAAGTCTGGTCCTAAGCCAACATGATGAAGATTTGGGCCTACTTTGTCTTCTATTTGGTGCAGGGTCTCTGGTCTCATTCCATTTTGAGTTGAGTTTTGTGCAGGGTGAGAGATAGAGGTTTCATTTCATTTTACTGCATATGGATTTCCAGTTTTGCCAGCACCATTTGTTGAACAGGCTATCTTTTCTCTATTGTATGTTCTTGGCTCCTTTGTCTAATATGAAGTAATTTGTATTTATGTGGGTTTGTCTCTGTGTCTTCTATTCTGTACCATTGGTCTGCCTGTTTATTTTGGTGTCAATACCATGCCATTTTTGTTCTATTGCTCTGTAGTATAGTTTAATGTCTGGTATTGTGATACCTCCTGCTTCACTTTTTATGTTCAGGATTGTTTTGGCTATTTGAGGTCTCTTATTCTTCCAGATGAAGTTCATGAATGCTTTCTTTATTTCTATGAGGAATATCATTGGGATTTTAAAGGAATTGCATTGAATTGGTATAGCACCTTTGGTAGAATGACCATTTTGACAACATTAATTCTACCTATCCAAGAACATGGGAGATCTTTCCATCTTCTAAGGTTTTATTCAATTTCTTTCTTTAGTGTTCTGTAGTTTTCATTGTAAGAGATCTTTCACTTCTTTTGTCAGATTCATTCCCAATATTTCATTTTAAAATAAGATTTTTAATACTGTAAGTTATCACATAACTTGATACAAACTTTGACAGTCAATTTATAATTTACTGAGTGTTTTTCCATTTTTTTCTGAAGGGATTTGTATTAGTTCCAAATCTCTTGGGCATTTATTAATATTCCCCCAGCATGTCAAAATATAAATAGCCAACAACAACCAATGTTATTCTTTAAATTCTTTTTTAACTGTTATCTAAAAATTGTATATGTTAATGGGGAACCATATGATGTTTCAGCACACATTTACATTGTATAGTGTTCAAATTAGAGTAAACATTTTACTCATTACCTCAAAATTCTTTCTCTAGATTTAAACAATGTAGTTCACTATCATTATAGTGACCCTATTGTATGATACCATGCCAGAACTCCTAACTAGTATCCATCAATCAACACTCTTATCCCCATGGCCTCTTAAAATCACCAATCTCGTCCTCAACTTCTATGAGACCAATTTTTTCAGTTCCACATATAAGCAAGACCATATGATATTTATCTTTCTATGCCTTGCTTTTTCCCTGAAAATAATGAGCAGCAGTTTCATCCATATCGTTACAAATGACAGGAAGTCACCTTTTTCATGATAGAAATGATTCTATCCTATTCTGTTCCATTCTGTATTCGTGTCACATCTTTTTTATCCATTCATTAACTGATAGAAACTTATGTTGTTTTCATTTCTGGCTATTATGTATAGTGTGGCACTGAACATTGGAATGCAGATGCCCCTTTGACATTCTGATTTCATTTTCCTTGAATTTATACATAATGGGATTCCTGGATAATATACTAGTTCTATTTCTTTTATTTTCTGAGGAAATTTCTAACTGCTTTCCACAATGGTTCTATTATACACATTTCCACCATTATTCTGCAAGGGTTCCCCTGGCAAAGTCATTCTAAATTCTGAAAAAAGTAATTTCACTAAACACATCAGCAAATCAAAATGCTTTATCTCTACATATTTCTTACATTACATGTGTATCTCTTCATAAGGGGAAATACATTAAGTATCTTAGTTTATTTTTACTGTCTATCACATAGCAGGTAATTTATAAAGAACAGAAATTTGTCAATTCTGGAGTCCATAAAGTCTAAGATCAAACTACTTAAAGTTGTGTGTCTGGCAAAGACCCAGCCAGTCCATGTAGATGGCACATAAGGTATACTCATGTTCAGAAAGAGTAAGAAGGACAAAACTCACATAATCAAGCTTATTCTATTCATGACAGTGTGGCCCTTATGATCTAATACCCTCCTGAAAGTCCTACCTCTTAATACTCTTGTAGTGGAAATTAAGTTCCAAAATGAAGTTTTCAGGGGACACAAATATTCAAACCGTGGCATCTAGTAACTCGAAATTCCAACTATGTCTTCTTAGAACCATAATAGAGCAGAAATTTTAAAAAGGTACCATACTCTGAAGATTACAAAAACACGTTAATGAAGATGTCATATCTTGTTTTGAGGCCCCCTACTATTTAAATAATGTGAACACATTTCAAACAAGTTCAAATAGGACAATACTTAGAACTATCTATCTATCTATCTATCTATCTATCTATCTATTTCTCTTTTATTTATTTATATATTGGTGCTAGAGATCAAACCCACAGCCTTTTGTGTTCTATGCAAGTGCCTTACCACCACAGCCAAATCCACACCACAGCCCAATCAATTCAATTTAAGGTTTAGGAATATAAACAAGGATATTTTGAATAGGAAAAGCAATAAGAGAAATTATGTGTTTATATAATATATTAAGTGTAATTAAACCATTATATTGTTGCATAAATCCAGATAAAAGGAAATAGATTAGAGAGTCCAGACATGTGTATTATATATGAAATTATCAAAAAGAGGGAGATTTTGAATCCATAGAAGATTTTGATATTAACTAAATTATGTTGATGCACTAAATATTGAAAGTGCTTCCTCTGCATATTATACCAGAATAAATTAACCAGAAAAATTTGTAAAACAAAACATTCAAAAATCTTCAAAATCATCATCCACTTATCAGGGAAAACATTCGACTTTGGTTTTGGGGGATTGGCTTAAAATAAATAATAAATAAATAAATAAATAAATATCTTCAAGAAATAAAAATTAAATTTTTGATCTCTAAACAAAATGTGTAAGCCTAAAAGCAACAGCAAAACATCAGAAATGAAATGTTGATGGCAAGTACATTGTGTGGCAAAATAATTAAAATAATTATCCTTTTAAGTTAGAGAATGATTATAAATGTATAGAATTAAAACAAATATATATTGATGTTTTGCTTCCAAAGATATGAATATGGTTACTAATTACTCTTTCAATTCAAAGAAAAAAGTGACCTCTTGAATAACAAAACAATTTGCAAATGAATTATAAGCAGTAAAATACATTAACAATCATAAAAATCAATTCCAAATATCACATTTAAGATTATATAGATTTTAACTAATCACTTGCAATTATTATGTTTTTCTAATTCTAATACTCTTGAGTTAGTAAAGGTAAGGGAATGCACTCCACTTTATTTGTGGAAAATTAAATGGGTACATATTTCTGAAGTGTGCAATAACAGAGATTTCAAGTTTTAAAATATCATGATTTTAATTCTAGAAAGTTATTATTGATATTCCCCAAAATGTATAATTAGAATGTTGTTAAAATAATAATTATTTAGGAAAAACTATGTTCTAAATGACAACTGTATTAAATAAATATTGATGTAGAAAATTGTTTCCCTTATAACTAGTTAATAAAAATGGTAAATCATGTATGCAACATATTTGTAGGTTTATGCATACTACATATATCTTTATCTAGAATTCTTTAAAACATTAACATTATTTTTAATATTTATTTTCTAAGTTATATTGTTTACATATATTTTATAATCTGAAGACATTGTTTCTTGGATGTTTTTAATGACCAAGAAAATTTTGAAGTGTTTGCCTATTTTTTTTACATTAGATCAAAATAATGATGCTTTTACAAGAATATTGAGAAATATAGTTATGTAGAAATCATTCCAAATCATTGCATCATGATATTTACAGGAAATCAAATTTTAAAATAATATTATATATATCTTACATGGATTAAATGGAGATATATCTATGTTCAAATATGGGATCCACAGTTTTTAGAAAATGAACCATTAGGTTTATGCTGAAATCACTAGTGAATTTCTACAGCTTTCTTTAATTTTAATAAAAATAAGAGAAAACAAAATGGAATTAATCATATTGTTTTGCTCAGTAAGGAGATGCTTATTGACTGGCTACTTTCTGGCAGACACCAGACATCTCTGTAATTGTTTCTGCATTTACATGCAGGATTGTTTGTTTTGACCCAAAACTGTTCAGAGATGAACTATATCTTCTTAAAGTAATTACACTTTTTTCTCACCTCTATTTTGTATCATATGTTTATATCCTAGGGTTTTCAACTTTCTCATTATAATACTTACATTTTATAAAGCAGTACACATTGGAGACAGTATTTCTTCCTGTGAAAATTATTGCACATCAAAGGAGATGCCCAACCTAAAAAAAAAAAAATGTAGACACTTCCTACCATAAGTACCCAGGTTGCTTTTCTACAGAAACAGCAACTCAACTCAGGACCATTTCCCTGTAGACAAGGAAGTATTTGCATAGATGACAGAAACTTTTGTGACAGTATTTAATAGTCACTTTCATTCTAATATTCCAGGGATATATATCATTAATTCCATTTAGAACTGACAAAGCAATAAATGCTCTTGGTGTTCCTATGGATGAAATCGTACCTGCTGAAACTTAGCACATATGAGAAATGAAATCAGATGCAAAATCCAGACATTTTCTTTCCTGTATATCTCCCAGCAACTTTCTCAAAAATGAATGTCCCGTGCTTTTTCTGTTGTGCTAGTTAGCAGTATTCAAGAGCTCTCATTACTTGCATTTCATTCCCACTGGTCACTGAAAAGAATAGTATTGTTGACACTATATACAAGATACAGCAAAGTGAATATGATAGTTTACTAATACAAATCATAATATAAAACTTTTCATACAAATTACAGTTCTTCCAATATACTTTAAAATATATTCAAAATACTTTCATCTTCATTTCCAAATGCCCATCTCAGCAGTATGTAACCTTGGAAAAATTAATAACATAGACCAAGATTGTCAAATTATAGCCTCCAGGCCATATCTAGTGCAACACCTGTTTTTGTAAAGACAGTTTTACTGAAATACAGCTATGCCTATTCATTTACATTCTGCCTATGGCTGATTTCATACAACAACAAACTTGAATCATTGCAACAGAGGTCATATGGTTTACAAAGCCCAGAAACACTTACTGTCTTGTTCTTTATAGAACTTGCCAACATCTGGCTTATCTATGCATGTGAGTTTTTATAATCCTCAGTTTGATTCCTATATCAGCTATCGATGGACTCAGAGAAGTTCAGTTTTCAGATCTGCATAGTCCTATTGTGCTGTCTCAGGTCACACTGTCCTTGTCTTCTGTACCACGCTGGTGGAGACCTGGCATATACACATAAACAGTAATAGATGCTCATTATCTGCTCTTTGTGAAGTCCTCAGATCCACGTCCAGGGCTGACGCCAGGGGTATGTGACCTGTGTAGTCACACAGGACCTCATGCTTAGAAGGACCCCACACTTGCTGCAGTCATGGCGTGTGGGAGTTCAGTGTGACTCAAAAGCAAGTGCAAGTTCAGGTGTTATAAAAGCCACTGGATTCCATAAAGCATTATTAGACTGTACACATGTCAAGTAGTGAAATAAAAGCTGTTGAGCTAGTTTTTGTTAATGCTTCTGCTATTTGTGTTAAGAACTAAGTTCATGTACAAACTATGAAATATGATTTATGTAATATTAGTGTTTCCTTCTAAGCATTAAATTCCCTTACATTTTCCTTGGAAGCTAGCATTAATAATAAAAAGATGAATGTTTACATTTATGCTAATAATTGAAATTTTTAATTTTTCCTTTTTAGAATAACATTAAACTGCAAATAAAAAGACTGTGAAAAGTTGAGAGAAAGGCTATGAAAAAAGAAAAAAAAAAGCTTTATATCATAGTGCTTTTAACAACACATCTTTCCTGCTCTTTGAGCAAGTGTTCCTGCATTTTCATTTTGCACTTGGTTTGACAAATTATGTATGTGACCCTGTCTATGGCTCTGTTGCTCTATAGTTCTCTCACCACCTCTGCTAACAGACACTCCTCCTGAACTGCAGATCCCTAAATTGTTAGAATCCTCTGGGATTTGTTTTTGGACTTTTTCATCTTCTCATTTTTCTTACCACATACCCTCCACTCTTTTTTTCTCAGTTCTCATTCTTTAACTCCACAACTTATCTTTGGTTCCTCTCACTCATGGCATTTTGTCCACTGGTAGTTGGCTAAATTAGTGATATGTATTCTTTACAGAGTGGCCTCAGTTATGCCCCAATTGCCACTGAGAGAGGGGTTCATATGTTAGGTTGCAGAAGCAATGACATCATTATCACTAGTTTGCTCATATGACCAGCATCCCAAGGAGTAACTGTTCAGGTGTACATGCAAGAAAGCAGATTTCTACAGATAACACTGACTTGCCCTGGTTCCTAGTGTGCATAAGAGAGAAAGCCGGTGTCCTTCAAGATCATATGTATCTAGACATTCCAACCCAGGCTTGCTCTTGTTCCCTAAATAAACATGGTGAGGTTCTGGGGAACAGAAAATGGGGGATTTCAGAAATACAGTTTTCCTGTCCCCTTTTTCTTTAAGGATGATACAGTAGTTCATCAGAATTCCTATTCTGAACCCAATTCAGGTGTCACTTCTTATATGAAAACTTTTGCAAACAAAACTTTATTTTTCCCTATGTATTTACATCTGTAGAACACTGTGCATAACACAATGTTGGTATGACTTGCTTTTCTCTTAGCTTCCTCAGCAGTATTTGCTCTCATTAAGGACACAAGCTGAATGTTAGGAGACATAACAATAAGCCTTATCTAAAGGCTTGTTGTAATGATGGAGTTCTAGAAAAGACTATAAAACACCAATCTGAAAAATGATGACAATAACTCATCAACTAAATACAGCTAGGGGACCTTAGCATGGAAACTACTCTGAGCACAATAGCTAAAGTGTGGATGTGTGAAGGTAGCAGGTGGGCAAATACAGAACAACTAGAACTGAGAAAATGAGCAAGGTCAAAGTATTTAACCAGTAAGGAAGAAACTGGATAGCTCAATAAATAGCGACCTCAAGAAATAATCAGCTTAATCATGACTACAGTGTCTGGGTGGGTAAATGGCTTGATACCAGGAAACTCTAGGCAGCTAATAAGACATGTAAAGGCAAAGGACATGGTGTATTTCTGGGTAATCATTGTGGAAGGGCTTGATCCCAACTGTCCAGAAAGCAAAGTTTATTTAGGAAATAGTTGTTCTTGAGCAAGAATTCAGCATAGCAGAATTTCAGGACTGATTATTGGATCTGTATGAGTATGAGTATGAGGATGGGTATTTCATTTCCTGTGTTACCTGCAGTATCTCTGCCAAGGCCCAGTCCTGTGACATGGTCAGGAATGTAATAGGGCTCATGGAGGACAAGGATTTATACCAATAGCAACTGTGGTTTATTGTATATCAATTTCTTAACCAACTTAGGCTTTGAGATCTGGTCTCTGCACAAATTTATGGATGAGAAACTTATCTTGGTTGAGGTCACTCCACAGTAACTGCTTGAGTCATTACTGGAGTTTGAGTTGGAAATTTCCAGATATTGATTTTTCTTCAGACATAGGGTTCAATTATGGAAGTGAAGTTCTGATTCTCATGGCCTTGGATTTCAGCAGTTCTCATGTTGGGGCACATATTTCCCAGGGCTTCCAGTGGATGGCACCTATCATTCTAGTCTCAGGGAATGCAAGGAAGAAGAGGTCAAATCTGGAGTAAAGATTTGAGACTCTGCCTTGCCAATGGGCGGAGCCAACACAGCTAATTCCGCTGGTAAGAAGTACTTGCCTCTCCACATAGTTTTTCTCAATTGTACTTATTCTTCTCAGTCACTTGTATGTAATAAATTAGTGAAAAAGTATTTCTGTTGACTTTCACACTTTTTTTATTTAAGGTTTTTAAAGTATTTTATCAGTGCATTATAAATTATATATAATAGTGGGTTTCATTGTGATATACTCATACATGAACATAATATAATTTGGTTAATTTCATTCCCCAGCACCTGCCCTTTCTTTCCTCTACCCCTTCCCCAACGCTCTCACTCTACTTTATTGACCTCCTTCTGTTTTCATGAGATACCCTATTTTTCCCTCTTTTCTCTCTACTGTTCATATATGAGAGAAACCCTGTATACTTTGACTTTCTGAATCTGGCTTATTTCATTTAACACAATGTTCTCCAGTTCCTTCCATTTAACAGCAAATGACATAAAACTCCATTGTGTATATATACTACATTTTATTTATCTATTCACCTGTTGACACACCTCTAAGTTGGTACATAAGTTGGCTGTCGTGAAGTGTGCTGCTTTAAACATGGGTCTGCATGCATTGCCCTAGTAAACATGGGTAGATTTGAGTCACTAGAGTATTCTGCCTTTAGTTATTTTGCATAGTTACTGAGAAGTGATATAGCTGGATCATATGGTGGTTTCATTCCTAATGATTTTGAGGAAACTGCATACTGATTTTCATAGTAGTTGTACTAATCTGCATTCCACCAAGAGCATGTAAGTGTTCCTTTTCCCCCTGTTTATACTTGAAGGATATGGTTCACTATGACAAGTTATCACTTTAATAAAAATCAATCAGCAATGTTTTGAGTTGTTATTTAATGTCAATAATATATTATTCAAATCCTTGACTGTATCATCTAATTGTAATAGTGGTTAACATAACCTTTTCTTCTTTAACATCCATGTTTTCCTTTGCATCATAATTTATTGAGGATACATGCCATGGATTCTATTTATGGCACAAGTAATACAATACTAAGTAAGATAGCCCCTGCCATCCTGAGTAGCTACTAAACATAATGTCTGTATTTCCACACAATTTAATTTATATTAATGTGTAATGCCTATATATAATAGAGAGAGATATATTTGTATATAAGTATATATGAGAAAGGGATACAGATTGTGATAATCTATATGGACAAGTCACCTCAAACTAGACAAAGGAGCCAAAAACATACAATGGAGAAAAGATAGCCTGTTAAACAAATGGTGCTGGCAAAACTGGAAATCTATATGCAGTAAAATGAAATGAAACCTCTATCTCTCACCCTGCACAAAACTCAACTCAAAATAGATCAAAGACATATGAATTAGACCAGAGACCCTGCACCAAATAGAAGACAAAGTAGGCCTGAATCTTCATCATGTTGGCTTAGGACCAGACTTCCTCAATAACACTTCCAAAGCACAAGAAATCAAAGCAAGAATCAATAAATGGGATGGACTCAAACTAAAAAGCTTTTTCTCAGCAAAGGATACAATCAAGAATGTGAAGAGAGACCCTACAGAGTGGGAGAAAATCTTTTCCACACATACATCAGATAGAGCACTAATCTCCAAAATTTATAAAGAACTTACAAAACTTTACACCAAAAATACAAAGAACCCAATCAATCAATGGGCCAAGGAACTGAACAGACACTTTACAGAAGAAGACACACAGGCAAGTAATAAATATATGAAAAAGTTTCAACATCTCTAGTAATTAGAGAAATGAAAAGTAAAACAACTCTAAGATTTCATCTTACTCCAATTAGAATGGCTTTTATCAAGAACACAAACAATAATAGATGTTGACGTGGATGTGGGGAAAAAGGCACACTTTTACATTGCTGGTGGAGTTGCAAATTGGAAAGCACTATAGAGAATCCTAAGAAAACTTGGAATGAACCCACCTTTTGACCCAGTTATCCCACTCCTCGGTTTATACTCAAAGGACCTAAAATCAGCAAACTACAGTAACACAGCCACATCAATGTTTATAGCAGCTCAGTTCACAACAGCTAGATTGTGGAACCAACCCAGAAGAATGGATAAAGAAACTCTGGTATATATACTCAATGGATTACTATTCTCAGCCTTAAAGAAGAATAGTATAATGGAATTTGCAGATAAATGGATGGAATTGGAGAATATCATGCTAAGTGAAATAAGCCAATCCCAAAAAACCAAAGGCCAAATATTTTCCCTGATAAGTGGAGAATGATATATAATGCGGGTGGGGTGGGGAATGAGAGAATAATGGGGGAACTTTAGAATATGTAGAAGGAAATGAGAGGGAGGGGGGTATGAAAAATGGTGGAATGAGACAGACATCATTACCCTATGTACATGTATGATTACATGAATGTTATGAATCTACATCGTGTACAACCATAGAAACGAAATTATGTACCCCATTTTTGTACAATGAATCAAAATGCAGTCTGTAAAAAATTAAAAGCTAAATTAAAAAAAACAATAAAAAAAGAATAAGTGGAGGCAGAGTGAGTTGAGGTTGGCATAATTTCTGAGATTATCAGTGAGAGACAACACGTGCTCTTAGAGGAAACCAACTAAAAGGGGATGAGACCTCATTCTATAACTATAGAGAGAAAGAATATGCCACAAAGAGCCCTGTCTGTGCTGTGTTAAGGGAGGCTTGTGTTCGACATTTTCTGAGAAATCAAGGCAGGCAGTGTGCAAGACCTGTAAGTGGGGGTGGGGCACTTGCAAAAGATGAAGGTAGATAATGGTGGAAGGAGAGCAAAATCAGACTCTAAGAAGTCAGGCCAGTTTAGGGCTTGTCTTTTATTCTGAGTGAAACGATTTTTATAGAGATCAAGCAGTGAGGTGAAATAATCTGTGTGACGCCTCTGCTGCATGGCTAATGGTAAATCAGTGGGTGCGGATGGCACAGGCCCAGCAAGGATGCCAGCTGGGATGCTAATATCCTATCCAGCTGAGACATGACCATGGCCCAGTCCAGTCTGTCCACAGTGAAGACTTGAGGAATGATCTGTTTCTGGATAGTCTTTGAAGTTCAGGTCAAGAGGATTTGCTGATATATTGGATTATTTCTATTTCGTTTGGTAATCAGTTTTGAACAGAGAAATGTCTTATCACCTGAAGACAAAAAAGTAAATTATGCAAAACAATTTTTCCAGACATGCTTCAAGAAGGCTTATGAGAAATTTTATCAGCTATAAAACTGTACCTAACAACAGCTCTGATACAGTATAAAATGCTGACAATTTTATAATGACATTCTTGATTATGACCCCAAGGCACAGAAAGACCCTCTGATTTCTGCATCTGCTAGGAATGAATGAGTCATGTTCAGGCTGAAATATTTATCTAGTGATAGGTTTTATGGTCATTTTTGGAAAGTTATTTATGTCTTCATGTTGAATTGAGAATTTGTCTCTTAAATGAAAATATTTAATAACCTTAGCAGTCAGTGCCCTGATCTTATGATTTGGGCTAGAATAGTAAATGGGTGTGTGTGCGTGAATGTGTGTCTCTCTGTGTGTAGACTTGTTTGTGTGTTTGCACACAACTGGAAGTTGATATAAACTGGAGAAACTTAATGATACAGTATGAACCATTGCAAGAGAGCTGATGATATATGAGAAAATGCAGAATTAGAAAGTGATGAAAAAAAAAAGAGGGCAGATGCTCAAGACATGAGATTTGATTATATTGACTGAAACTTGATAATCATGACACAAATGCTGGAATTATGAACATATTTGATGAATAACTTAATTTCCTAGAACTGCCATAACAAAGTAACATAAACTGGTTTGCTTTAAATCACAAAGATTTATTGTGTCACAGTTTGAGAGTCTAGAAGTCTGGATACAAAGTCAGCTCCCTCTGACACCTGAAGAGGAGAACCCTCCCGCCTCCCCTAGATTCTGGGGGTGGCTCCCTTCCTTGGCATTCCTTGGTTTGCGACTACATCACTGCAGTTTCTTCATCTGTTATTTCCTGCATTCTCCCTATGTGTCTTTATGTCATCTTCTTGTATGGACACAGTTATACTTGATTAAGGCCCTGCTGTGCTCTGTATGATCTCATCATAGCTTATTACATCTGTAATTAGTGACATCTCTTTTCTAAGTAACATCACATTCTGATATATCGGGAGCTAGGATTTCAACACAGATTTTTATAAGGGTACACAATCCAATCCAAACACACACACACACACATACACACACACACACATAAAAACACAAACACATACCACACGTTACATTACTAAGAATGTTTTTACAGATTAATCCATAGCTTTCTTCTAAAGACAGATTTTAAAGTATGAGTTTCATTTATCACAAAAACAACTGCTTGTAGTATGTAATTTTCTTATTCAAAATTAGTTTGGAAATTTAAAAGATCAATATGATTTCACATAAACTTCATGAAAAATACATAAAGTACCACGGTGTTTTGATATTATTGAATGTTATAAACACATTTCCCCAAAATTATCAAAGTGGAATCAAGTAAATGCTGAAATATTCTCAACATGTTCTCTGATTATTACTTTTGTTTTGTCAAAATTTTAAGAGAGTTAACCTGTCTTGATCTCAATTTCATCATCTGAAAATATGTTCTTCTATGTCATTTCTTTCTCTAACATTCTGCATACCTGTGGTTGTTCGTATATTTATTATCAATGAGCCTTTTACTACAGAATGATGGATTGTGCAATGCATTTCAAAAGAACACTTAAGAAGTGTGTTATCACCAAGACTCAGTCCTACTACAGGAGATCATGACAGAACTCTGTTCTCAGATAACCTCTTTCAGGCCTTTCAGTGGCTAAGCAGTGGTGATATAAATATACTAAGCATAAGTTGATACGGAGTCCTTGCCCAGTTCACAGGCTATTTATCTAGATTTCTTAAAGTCCCAAGTTGTTCAATTTCATTGTCTGGGAAGATAGCAGAAACTGAAAAGTGGAATGAATTCACAACTTATTAGCTTTTGGGATTTAGAAGTTATGTGATTTAGCATCAGTTTGCTCACCTGTAAAGTAGGACCACCACTAATTTTGTAATTTTAAGAGATTATATGAATGAATGTATATAAATTGCTTATGACACTGCTGCTTCAATGTTGTCCTGCCCCCAGTTTCATTTTCAAGTTCACATACTCCTTTTAGTTTCTAAACTAGTGCCATAACCCCATTTAATACCTGGGTTGCTCTAAATTTTGACAACCTGAGACCTGAACTTGAGGTTTATCCTGAATTTGGCTAATCTGTACCCTGCCTTTGATTTGTTCACTTGTTTCTGACTAATGTAACCTACTCTGTCATCTAGTCATATAGTCACACTCTTACCTCTTTTGTGGTTTTACATATCTTACTATATTTTGACCAGGAGCTTCCAATAATTGTTTGGATCCCATTCATTGCTGTTTGTAGCTTTTCATACATATTACCAGTCACAGAAGATTGAGTAACCAATGCTCTGAGGCAACTTATGTCAACTCCCCTCGGCTCCCTGCTTTTCATAGGAGGTTGCCCCTTCCTTCCTGAGATCCCTCTGCATTCGCAATGAATGCAAGACATACCAAACTCCTCCTCTCTCCATTTTGAATTATAAAATCCTTCTAGTATAGAAAACATGTTAATTCCTAACTGCCAGTCTTCTCTCCTTGGTTTCTTTCTTCCCATTTCCTCTGATATATTTTACCTTCTAAAGAATGATTTAATCCTGAAGAAATGAGACATGAAGATTCATCCTCATCTGCAAATGGATAAAATTCCATAGATAACAGAATCTTCAGATGATAAGCATAACACTTTGAAGATAACTCTGTACCATACTTCTGTATTTGAGTTTCATCTGTGCTTTTATTTTATGCTCTTATCTAAGTAGCTTGCCATTTTGTTCAGACTATGAATTCATTTTTATCTTCTCTATTGTTTTCTTATGTTTTTTGAATCCAGTGCCTCTGTTCACTCTATAATAGTCTCATGAGCTTCATATAATGGAAGGAAACAAGATAAAGTTGCTTTTTTATCATTTTGACTGCTGAATTTAGTCCATCAAAATTTAATAAAAATTTAATATTTATTAAATATTAATATTTCATGTTAAATATACTTAAATACTGGAGGCATTTAAGTATCATGGTATGCACTTGAAAAAAGACTTCTTTTGTTAAACTGGTAGCACCAGTATATCAAATTATATATTTTCATGAACTGAATGACTACTTATTTTTATTAACCTTTAGGAATTAACCACCAAATTTATTTCTGTTTTTTTTTAAAAGGACAAAAATGTATATGTCAGTTTTGATCCACAGACACATAGTGGAAGCCCAAACATGAATGTACCAAAGTTGTACATTTTTACTAATGGCAACTTATAATTTCTTATGGTGTCCTTATCATGGGGTCAGGGATTATAAATTAGGTTCTGCAGTGGATTTATCCCTTTCCAAAGCCACTTAGTAAGGGTATGATCTGAGTTAATTTAACTAATGCCTGCCTCATCTTAACCTTTTTAATATGGGAACAATAATTATAAGCACCACATACAGCTATCTTGAGGATTAAACTAGCCAGTGTATGCACTGTTCCTATCTGAATGTCTGGTTAGAAAGTCTATATAAATTACAGTTATTCTTAACATTATAATTAATAAGATGATAAAATAAACTCCAAAAATACTTATTAAGAGGAAACATGCATGGTGAAGGAACTGTACACACAGCATGAATAAAAGAGAATTCAGATTTCTCTCCTGAGATGCCTTGAGGTCACTGTGCTTCTAGACCTTGCTGATGAAATGTGGCTATACCAATTTGGACTTGAATGTCTAATGCAAACACATAATCATGCAGGTGGACAAACTGAATCCATCCTATATGAGGATGGGAATATTTCTTTCTGAGTTGATAATATCTCAAAGTGATGTAAAAGTTGATAATAGAGACTGTAGTAGACATTGCTGATGACTAAAAAAAAAAATCTTAATTGTCTCAAGAAAATACATGACTCAGATGAAATACATAATTCTTCACAAAAATAATGATATGTAAATCTTATGAGTGTCTGAAAGTACCATTTGAAAAAAGATTTATGAAAAATTAGTTTCTAGTATAATTTAGAAAAGGCATTATTATAAGTGCCAATTACATAAATAAGCAATTATCACCTTTGAAATGACACTTAACTTAATCAGCTAGTCAGATCTTCTCCCTGTATGAGAAAACCAAAGCAGAAGAATAAATTATTTCTAAATCATCTCCACTTCAAGTCTGTCACCAAAATATTTATTGCAGGTATATATAGAGTTGTTAGATATATAGATATTTCTGTACAAGATAAAATATAATCTATAGAATGTGAAATTATTTTATTTTTATTTTATTTATTGACTCTAATTGTCTTCATTTTCTGATGATAGAAATTGATGCTAAGTCGTTTTCTATTAAGTTCATTTCAGAGAAATCTTTCATTGAGTTTTTTATTAATTGCCTAACTCAGAAGCAAGAAATGGAAATAATATTATTACTATTTGATTAATTACATTATATATAAAATTTTAATTCCAAATTTTAAACAATATTTCTGTACCTAGATTTTGAAAAGATTTGAAAATAATCAACAAACATAAAGACAAAATACATAGGGTTACATACACACATACTCACATGTGTGATATGTGTATGTATACATATATATGTGAAATATATATATATATTAAACATGTCTGAAAAAATAAAAGTAGTCCAAGTTATTTGAGAATAGTTTTTTAAATTATACATGACTAAGGACATGGATAAGAGTAAGCTACTCAATGTGCTATGTATGTCCAAATTTTAACTAATATGGTTTGCTTGTAATATCTTTGTTAATAAAAACACACTTATTGCCTACTAAAATTGTTTGTAAGATTATTCTTTGTGTTCTCTATTTGAATCTTTCCCATGAACTAAGTCATTTGAATCCTCTATCTTTATTCATTTATAAATTTAATTTCTCTTTGAAACTTTCTGTTACTGACATAAGTTTTCTTTCAAATAATGCTTAGTTGCTACATAAGCTAAGCTACCATCCACAATTAAATGATGTTTTTAAATATTTTGTTTTCTTGAACGTATTTATTACCTTTCAAAGCTAACTTTCAGTCATTACTTGGAGGAATTTATTTCTTGGCAATTACAGGTATGTCAGAAAGTTATATCTAGACTTAAATGGTCAACTTACATCTTTGGTATCCTGACTTTGAAATAGGCCCTTATCCTGCATAATTAATTTTAACTTAACTGAAAGCCCATCTTCTCAAAGGCATTTTGATGTTGGTTTCTTTAACTTTCATGGTTGAAATTGATTTTTGATTCTTAGAATTTTTAACATGTCACTTTTTTGTTATGAAAAGTATTTAAGTAAGAAAAGAAAAATCATGATATTCTTAGGAAAAGAAACAATAGCTTTCCATTTAAGAAGTAAGTATTCTGATTTATCTATTCTTCCTTTAGAAATGTCAAATCCCTCTCACTTTTGAATCTCTTTATTTCTTCTCGTGCCACAGATAGAAGAAAACACTGTACATGATGGTGGGATTCACTATGGTGTATTCATATAAGTCCATAGGAAATTTATTTCAAATTCATTCCACTATCTTTCCTTTTCCTATCACCACCCTTCCCTTTGTCTAATCTAATGAATATCTGTTCTTCCCCTCTCCCTCCTTATTGTGGGTTAGCGTCCACATGTTAGTGAAAACATTTGACCTTCTGTTTTTTATTTCACTTATCATAATAGTTTCCAGGTTCACCCATTTACTTGCAAATATCATTAAGTTATTCTCCTTTATGGCTAAGTAATACTTCATTGTGTATATATACAACAAATTTTTTAACCATTCATCTGTTGAAGGACATCTAGGTTGGTTCCATAGCTTATTATTTTATTGAGCTGCTATAAATATTGATGTGGTTGCATCACTATAGTATGCTGATTTTAAAGCTTTTGAATATAAACTGAGCAGTGGGATAGTTAGGTCAAAAAGTGGTTCCATTTCAAGTTTCTTGAGTAATCGCCATACATCTTTCCAGAGTGGTTACACCAATTTGTAGTTCCACCAACAATATGACTGTCACTTTTTCCCCACTTCCTCTCCAACAGTTATTGTTACTTGTATTCTTGATAATTGCCATTCTAACTGGAGATTCTCAGGGTAGTTTTAACTGTATTTCTCTAATTGCTAAAGATGTTGAACATTTTTTTCCCATATATTTGTTGACCATTTGTTTTCAAGTAAACTTTGTAGTAGAAGAAACTGATTTATGTTTGGGAACTTGAATTCTAATATACCTTCCCCTAAACTTCTCTGAGATAGTGTGCAAAACAATCTCAACTTCTTCATGTGACAGAAAGAATAATTGAATAAGATTTTCTTTTATTATACACTCCTTCAAATTGTGCCTACATTATAAAATTATTATATTTTAACTGGCTTTCAATATAAGTTTTTGTTTTTTTTTTTTTTTTACGTTTACATAGGGTAATGATGTTTATTTTATTTTTCCCCTCCCCCCACCCCTCCCATCCCTCTTTTCCCTCTACAGAGTCCTTCTTTCCTTCATTCTTACCGCTCTCCTTAGCCTAACTCTAAACCTAACCCTAAACCTAATGCTAGCCCCTCCCACCCCCCATTATATGTCCTCATCCACTTATCAGCGAGATCATTCGTCCTTTAGTTTTTTGAGATTGGCTTATCTCACTTAGCATGATATTCTCCAATTTCGACCATTTGCCTACAAATGCCATAATTTTATCATTCTTCATTGCGGAGTAATATTCCATTGTATAAATATGCCACAGTTTCTTTATCCATTCATCAACTGAAGGGCATCTAGGTTGGTTCCACAATCTGGCTATGGTGAATTGAGCAGCAATGAACATTGATGTGGCTGTATCTCTGTAGTATGCTGATTTTAAGTCCTTTGGGTATAGGCCAAGGAGTGGGATCGCTGGGTCAAATGGTGTTTCCCTTCCAAGCTTTCTGAGGAATCTCCACACTGCTTTCCAGAGTGGCTACACTAATTTGCAACCCCACCAGCAATGTATGAGTGTTCCTTTTTCACCACATCCTCGCCAACACCTATTGATGCTGGTATTCTTGATAATCGCCATTCTAATTGGGGTGAGATGAAATCTTAGGGTGATTTTGATTTGCATTTCTCTTATTACTAGAGATGTTGAACATTTCTTCATATATCTGTTGATTACTTGTACATCTTCTTCTGTGAAGTGTCTGTTCATTTCCTTAGCCCATTTGTTTTTTTTGTTGTTTTTTTTTTTTTTTTTTTTTTTGGGTGCTGGGGATCGAACCCAGGGACTTGTGCTTATAAGGCAAGCACTCTACCAACTGAGCTATCTCCCCAGCCCCTCTTAGCCCATTTGTTGATTGGATTATTTGTATTCTTCGTGTAGAGTTTTTTGAGTTCTTTATAGATTCTGGAAATTAGCGCTCTATCTGAGGTATGGTTGGCAAAGATATTCTCCCACTCCGTAGGCTCTCTCTTCACATTTCTGATAGTTTCCTTTGCTGAGAGAAAGCTTTTTAGTTTGAATCTATCCCAGTTGTTGATTCTTGCTTTTATTTCTTGTGCTATGGGAGTCCTGTTAAGGAAGTCTGATCCTAAGCCAACAAGTTGAAGATTTGGACCTACTTTTTCTTCTATAAGATGCAGGGTCTCTGGTCTGATTCCGAGGTCCTTGATCCATTTTGAGTTGAGTTTTGTGTAGGGTGAGAGATAGGGGTTTAATTTCATTCTATTGCATATGGTTTTCCAGTTTTCCCAGCACCATTTGTTGAAGAGGCTATCTTTTCTCCATTGCATATTGTTGGAACCTTTGTCTAGTATGAGAAAATTGTATTTATTTGGGTTGGTGTCCATGTCCTCTATTCTGTACCATTGATCTACCTGTCTATTTTGGTACCAATACCATGCCGTTTTTGTTACTATTGCTTTGTAGTAGAGTTGAAGATCTGGTATTGCAATACCCCCTGCTTCGCTCTTGCTACTGAGGATTGCTTTAGCTATTCTAGGTTTTTTATTCTTCCAGATGAATTTCATAATTGCTTGCTCTATTTCTGCAAGGTACATCATTGGGATTTTAATTGGAATTGCATTGAATCTGGATAGCACTTTAGGTAGTATAGCCATTTTGACAACATTAATTCTGCCTATCCAGGAACATGGGAGATCTTTCCATCTTCTAAGGTTTTCTTGAATTTCTTTCTTTAGTGTTCTGTAGTTCTCATTGTAGAGGTCTTTCACCTCTTTTGTGAGATTGATTCCCAAGTATTTTATTTTTTTCAATGCTATTGTGAATGGGGTAGTTTTCCTAATTTCTCTTTCTGAAGATTCATCACTTATGTATACAAATGCATTGGATTTATGAGCATTGATCTTGTAACCTGCTACTTTACTGAATTCACTTATGAGTTCTAAAAGTTTTCTGGTGGAATTTCCAGGTTCCTCCAAATATATAATCATGTCATCAGCGAACAGGGATAGTTTGAGTTCTTCTTTTCCTATTCGTATCCCTTTAATTTCTTTAGCTTGTCTGATTGCTCTGGCTAGAGTCTCAAGGATGATGTTGAATAGAAGCGGTGAAAGAGGGCATCCCTGCCTTGTTCCAGTTTTTAGGGGGAACGCTTTCAGTTTTTCACCATTTAGAATGATATTAGCCATGGGCTTAGCGTAGATTGCCTTTATAATGTTTAGGAATGTTCCCACTACCCCAATTTTTTCTAGTGTTTTGAGCATGAAGGGATGCTGTATTTTATCAAATGCTTTTTCTGCATCTATTGAAATAATGATGTGATTCTTAACTTTAAGTCTGTTGATATGGTGAATGACATTTATTGATTTCCGAATGTTGAACCAACCTTGCATCCCTGGGATAAAACCCACTTGATCGTGGTGCACTATCTTTTTAATATATATTTGTATGCGATTTGCTAAAATTTTGTTGAGAATTTTTGCATCGATGTTCATTAAGGATATTGGTCTGAAATTTTCTTTCCTCGATGTGTCTCTGTCTGGTTTAGGTATCAGGGTGATATTGGCTTCATAGAATGAGTTTGGGAGGGTTCCCTCCTCTTCTATTTCATGGAATAGTTTGAGGAGTATTGGAATGAGCTCTTCTTTAAAGTTTTGTAGAACTCGGCTGAGAACCCATCTGGTCCTGGACTTTTCTTTGTTGGTAGGCTTTTGATGAACTCTTCTATTTCATTGCTTGAAATTGGTTTATTTAAGTTGTGTATGTCCTCCTCGTTCAGTTTAGGCAGTTCATATGTCTCTAGAAATTTGTTGATGTCTTCGAGGTTTTCTGTTTTGTTGGAGTATAGATTTTCAAAATAGCTTCTAATTATGTTTTGTATTTCACTCGTGTCTGTTGTGATGTTTCCTTGTTCATTCCGAATTTTAGTAATTTGAGTTTTCTCCCTCTTTCTCTTTGTTAGTGTGGCTAAGGGTTTATCAATTTTATTTATTTTTTCAAAGAACCAACTATTTATTTTGTTAATTTTTCCGATTGTTTCTTTTGTTTCGATTTCGTTGATTTCGGCTCTGATTTTAACTATTTCCTGTCTTCTACTACTTTTGGTATTGGTCTGCTCTTCTTTTTCTAGCGCTTTGAGCTGTAGTGTTAAGTCGTTTATTTGTTGATTTCTACTTCTTTTTTGAATGCACCCCATGAAATAAATCTTCCTCTAAGTACTGCTTTCATAGTGTCCCAGAGATTTTGATATGATGTCTTTGTTCTCATTTACTTCTAAGAATTTTTTTATTTCCCTCCTGATGTCTTCTGTTATCCATTCATCATATAATAGTGTATTATTTAGTCTCCAGGTATTGGAGAAGTTTCTGTTTTTTATTCTGTCATTTATTTCTAATTTCAATCCATTATGATCTGATAGAGTACAAGGTAGTATCTCTATCTTCTTGTATTTGCTAACAGTAGCTTTGTGGCATTAAATATGGTCTATTTTAGAGAAGGATCCATGTGCTGCTGAGAAGAAAGTGTATTCGTTCTTTGTTGGATGGTATATTCTATATATGTCCGTTAAGTCTAAATTGTTGATTGTGTGTTGAGATCTATAGTTTCCTTATTCAATTTTTGTTTGGACGATCTATCCAGTGGCGAGAGAGGTGTGTTAAAATCGCCTCGTATTATTGTGTTGTGGTCTATTTGATTTCTGGAATTGAGAAGGATTTGTTTGACGTACGTGTATGAGCCAATGTTCGGGGCATAGATATTTATGATTGTTATGTCTTGCTGATTTATGCTTCCCTTAAGCAGCATGTAATGTCCTTCTTTATCCCTTCTGACTAGTTTTGGTTTGAAGTCCACATTATCTGAGATGAGGATGGATACTCCAGCTTTTTTGCTGTGTCCGTGTGCATGGTATGTTTTTCCCCATCCTTTCACCTTTAGTCTATGGATGTCTCTTTCTATGAGATGAGTCTCTTGCAGGCAGCATATTGTTGGATTTTTCTTTTTAATCCAATCTGCCAGTCTGTGTCTTTTGATTGATGAATTCAGGCCATTAACATTCAGGGTTATTATTGTGATATGATTTGTATTCCCAGTCAATTGACTCATATTTGTTTTTGACATGATTTGGTTTCTCCTTTATTTGGCTATTCCTTTAGGCTAGCGCCTCCTGTTGCTGATTTGCATCGTTGTTTTTCATCTCTTCCTCATGGAATATTTTGCTGAGAATGTTCTGTAATGCTGGCTTTCTTTTTGTAAATTCCTTTAGCTTTTGTTTATCATGGAAGGATCTTATTTCATCGTCAAATTTGAAGGTAAGTTTTGCTGGGTATAAGATTCTTGGTTGGCATCTGTTTTCTTTCAGGGCTTGGTAAATGTTGTTCCAGGCCCTTCTGGCTTTTAGGGTCTGGATTGAAAAATCTGCTGATATTCTTATTGGTTTCCCTCTGAATGTAATTTGATTCTTTTCTCTCGCGGCCTTTAAAATTCTGTATTTTGTATGTTAGGTATTTTCATAATAATGTGCCTTGGTGTGGGTCTGTTGTAATTTTGTATGTTTGGAGTTCTATAAGCCTCTTGTACTTGGTTTTCCATTTCATTCTTCAGATTTGGGAAATTTTCTGTTATTATTTCATTGAATAGATTGTTCATTCCTTTGGTTTGTTTCTCTAAGCCTTCCTCAATCCCAATAATTCTTAAATTTGGCCTTTTCATGATATCCCATAATTCTTGTAGATTCTGTTCATGATTTCTTACCATCTTTTCTGTTTGGCCAACTTTGCTTTCAAGTTTAATAATTTGTCTTCAATGTCTGAGGTTCTGTCTTCCAGGTGTTCTATCCTATTGGTTATGCTTTCTATGGAGTTTTTCACTTGGTTTATTGTTTCCTTCATTTCAAGGATTTCAGTTTTTTTTTTTTCAGTATCTCTAACTCTTTATTGAAATGATCTCTTGCTTCCCGTATTTGGTCTTTTAACTTTTGATTGGTGCGATCATTTAATGCCTGTATTTGCTCTTTCATCTCCTCCTTCAATGCCTGCATTTGCTCTTTCATCTCCTTATTAACTTCCCTGATCATTTTAATTACGTACATTCTGAACTCCCTTTCTGATATTTCTTCTGCTGTGCTGTCATTGGGTTTTATTGATGTAGTATCTAGGTTTGTTTGGGACATTTTCTTCCCTTGTTTTCTCATATTGGTCAGTTGTCAGTGGGACCCTGAGATATTGCAGTTTTCCGCTATTGGCTTATAGTGTCCCGGTAGATTTCCAGTGTATCACCTCCCAGCCTTCAGTAGCCTGATGTCTTGGAGGAATCTGATAAAGCAGCTCATCCGAAGAAAACTGCCCCTAGCCCCCTGCTGGTTCCACGGTTTGGACCTGGCTCTGTGCGGAAATGCTCTCACTGTGGGCCTGTGCCTGCAGCTGGCCGTGTGGGAGGAGCCCACTGCCGGAGTGTGGAAGGCTACCTTGGGAAGACTCTAGCTGCCCTGCCCGGCTCCAATAAGCCACCTCTATCTGGGCCTGCCACCCAGGCTGAGCTTTACCCAGTGGGCAGACTCACCTATGCCTCTATTTCAGTCCGAGTCTCTCAATGCCTCCCCTTCTTAACTCCTGGGTTCTGGAGCGACTGGGGGTGCAGTCACTCTCTAAGCCGCCATCTTGGATCGCCCCGTGAAGAGAGCCTGCAGCCGGAGTGGGCAGAGCCGCCTGAAGAGGTCTCTGGCTGCCCTGCCCTGATCCCAGAGGCTGCTTGCGGATCGAGGCTCTCCGTTGGTTCGTTGCCAGAGTACGCTGCGCTGCAGTGGCTCCGGGACTCGGAGCTTGTTCTGGTCAGAAAGGCTCTCACTAGCGGGGATATAAGTTTTTAATTTAAATTTTGAGCATATATCTGCTAATATGATTAGCTATACATGTAATACTTTTAATTAGATAATAAGAGATTTATTAAAAATTAAATTAATCTGCAAATGTTTACCAGCATGAAGCAGATAGTTTTTATTCTTTGGCTTGTTTATTTTTAAGTGTAATTGATGAGCACCTGTATTCAATATAGGCATTACTATCTGTTTACTACTCATTTCTTTCAGTATATAGCCAATGACAGAAATACCCAGACTCCTGTTTCCTTAGAAATTGTTTCTATAGCAACGAAGTATATTGAGCTGCAGATCCATGAAATGTCACAGAAGAATGTAAGCATTTATACTGAAAAAATTCTTTAAGTAATCTTTTATTTTTCAGTTTAAAATTATTATAAGAAGTTATTTTGTAAGAAGTAGCTTATAAAATAGAAAACAATGAATAAAACTTTAATTCACTTATTTAATGAAAACTAAATAATTTAAAGCTAATCAGGTTATTTTTAATCCATGATTGTATCCATAGGTCTTAGTATCAATTTCAAGTATGGCTCTAAATTATTTCCTGAAAGTTATTTCTTCCTTTATGACTAGTCGTTTTGGCTACATATGTAATTCCTGCATACAAAGTTTATCTTATTAATGTTCATAATGCATTCTAGACAAATTACCTTATAAACAAGAAGAAAAATTTACCAGATAGATTATAGCATATGCTTATTTAAATGATCTTTCTGGGAAAGATCAATGTATGGAATTTGAAATTATTTTTTCTTAGGATACATAATATACACAATTAAGCAAATTTTTTCAGAGATATACTGTAATTTAAAAAAAATATCTAAGTACTTTAATTTATAGTTACTCTGTGATTTTTATTATTTTTGTCATCTTCTAACTTTTTTTATCTATTGCTATTTTAAATTCATCTAATATATTATTTTCTATACATTTTCCAAGAACTTTCACCTTCTCTGAAAAGAAAAATCAAACACTAGTTGTCTGTTTATGCCCAGAAGAAAAGATTTTCCTCTCATGCCAGTGTTATTTTCCTAAAAATCTCACTTCATGCCTTTACCAAGCTGTTCTATGAATTTAAAGTGATTTTCATCTCCAACCCAGCTGATATCTTGTTTTTGTTTCAAGACCTGTGGTCAAAGCTTCTTTCTTCTAAGGAACCTCCCTTATTGTCCCCCATTCTCTGACTTTCAGTGGAATTAATGCCCGTATTTTTAGAATGATTTTTCTAAGTCTTCTATAAGAATCATTTGCATGTGTGATTGTTTCCCCTTAAAACTTTCTTATCTCTGAATTTCTTCCACAGCTTCCCCCAGGGTGAACTAAACTCACTGAATTATCTCCCACTAAATTTCATATGCTGAATCCCTACAGCCAATTTGTAGGAAATGTTTAAGGTTAAATGAGGGCACCAGGGTGGAGTCCTGAGATAACGAGATTGGGGTCCTTATGAGTAGGAAGAGACACCAGAGATCTCACACACAGAGGACACAGTGAGACTATTGTTGTCTGCAACTCAGAGAGAAGGCTGTAACTGGCAACTAGCCATGTTCATGCTCTGACTTAGCCTTCCAACCTCCAGAAATGTCAGAAAACACATTTCTATTATTTCAGACTCCCAACCCATGGTATTTTGATATGGCAGTTTGGACAAACTAATCCAACAGGAGATTTCTGAATTAAATTGGCTATCCTGAGGAAATCAAATTGCTGTTTCTACATCAATCTCAGATATGTTTTATGCTGATCTGGGGACAACTTCTTATGGGTTATTTTTACTCTGTTGAAATGCTGTAGAAAGTTTGGACATTAGAAGTCATGTTTAAAACTATTGGATGTAACAAGGGAAAGATTTTGGTATTTTCAAATGCTCACCAATTTTTCTTCTCTCTTTAGATGCCTTGTCTCAGTCCCTTGCATGTCCATCTCCCTTCAATAACTTTCTATTTTCTAAGCTTTCATCTTAATCATGGAAGAAACAAGGTCTTGTTTTCCTTTGCACATATTTCCAGAGCAAGATTATTTCCATCTTGATCAGTTCCCTGTTGGAACTGTACTCTTCAGGTGATTATTTTTAAACCTCATAGTTCCCTCACATATTTACAATCAGTGTTTGGTTGAAGATTTGGAGCCAACACTATAGATTTCTGGAGCTCTCTGTGCAGCTCTATTCTCTCTGGCAGTGTGCTCAGCAAGTTCTAGCCATCCTGGCCTTCCTGAATTTTCAGCTCTCTCAAATTGCAGCAAACACCACTGTCTGCATTCCCACAGCCTGTGCTGTGGCCCCGAAGTTCTTGCAGGGAGCGTGGCAGATAACCAGAGTAACTGTTTGTCCATTGTGTGCAAACCCTTGTGCCCTTGCACTGACCAGTTTTCTAGTTGTTTACAACAAAAGCTTAGATCTGGTTTCTGTTTCTCCATCATGGCTCGGAAGGTGACTCTTCATGATATTCCTTTTTGTGCAGTCCTAAGATAGATTCCAATTTTTACACAATCCCTGACCAAATTCTAGTTGTTAGAAGTAATTTATTACCTAAATCAACTGAGATTTCTCTCACTTGTCACCCTGCAACAGACTGTAGCTCTAGCTCTCACTGCTCTGAAGAATCTTTATGTAGTCCCTCATTCTTTGCAATGTTGTTCTTACTGTGATGCATGGTATTTCCATATTTTGCTCTCCTTTCACTTGATGATGAATTCCTTGAAAAAAAGATGGTGAGTCTTATTCATATTTGTGTCTAACTCACTTAATAGATTGCTTGACACCTAGAAGATCTTCAAAAGCTATTGGTTTAATACATATTAAATTATCAAAATGGGCAATTAATGGCAGAATGTAACCAATTCTTTTCAGTATGTTTAAATTTACACAGAGAATGTCAAATTAACAGATTGTTATGAACTCATAAGATGTTGATTTTTTAAATAAAATAACTATAAAGATACACAATAACTCTGTAATGAAAGATGTTGAGAAAAGACTTTCCAAAATTTTCTATGGAATTATCTTGTAGGGATTTTTGAAGTCATAGCCTCAAAAATGAGGGTTATACTGACACGAAATGGTTTTTATTCTTTTAATAGCTTCAAAAATTACAGTCAAATTTCTTCATCCTTAGTCATGAACTAAGTCAAATGTTTTGTAATTTCTCTGTTTTCTTTGACATACCTTATTTTAATCTTTGCATTATATACCATGTTTACACTTCAAGCCTTAAATGAACTGATGTAAATCCTAAACATACATAAAAATCAAATTTAGATCATACATTGAATTGTTAAATATTAGCTAAAATGTGTACTGCCTGGGACACATCCATCTGCATGACTGTTAGAAAGAAAGGCGAGATAATTTCGTAACCATTCTTATCAATTCTGCATTTTCATACAGATTTTATTGAAGTATACATTGATGACATTCAAATGTTGGTGTTGATGATGTTAATAGTAATCAACACTTATTTCAAGATTGCTATTAATGGAGACAGTTGGTGAACTTTCTCAGAATCACACACCTAATTACTGTCAGATCCAGGATTCCAACTTATGTCTGTTACTTTAGGGTTAAATTTTCTTCCCTCTAAGGGAAAGAGAACTTGGGGAGATAACTTATGTTATTAAATTGGCCTGTTTGTATTATGTTTATTAGTGAAATAAGGTAAATTAAAGCACTATCTCATTATAGATTGTGCATAAGTTTCATTTCATCATGTAGAATATTACAAAAAGAGAAACCTAAAATTTGAGAAGATGCAAGAATTTTAAAGAATATTTTGAAAATAAGAATTTGAAATATCAGACAGTAGTTATTTATTCATATTGAAAGTCATATAGTGATAATGTGTAATATTTATATATACATTAAAGATTTCCTTTTGATTTCTAAAGTTGGTGTTCGGAAACATAAGCACATGCATATATAAGTATGTGTGTGTTTGTTTGTGTGTTGTATAACATTGATTTGTACTTTTAATGACGATGGAATCTTTTCCAGATTTGCGTGACTATCTTTTCTTTTTTCCCAACTTTATTGAGATATAATCAACAGAAATACCATATATAATTAAGGAACAAAGTGCTGTTTGGTATACATGTATATTGTGAAATGATTATTACACTGAAAGTAATTAACATGTCTATGATCTCACCTCAGCTGTGGGAGTGGTGGTGGCAATATTTTAAGATCTACTCTCAGCAAATTGCAAGGATATGATACAGTATTATTAACTATATTTACAATGCTGTGTATTAGACCTCCAGAACTTATTCACCTTAACACAATATACTCTTTGACCAACATCTCCCCTTTCTTCCCACATCCAGGCCCTGGAAAACACCGTTATACCCTTTGCTTCTTAGAGTTCATCATCTTAAGACTCTGAGATCATGCAATACTTCCCTTTTCTGTACCTGTCTTATTTTGCTTAGTATAATGTTCTGCAGGTTAATCCATGTTGTGACAAATTGCAAAATTTCCTTCTTTTTTTTTTTTTGTTTCTTTGTTGTTTTTATACCAGGGATTGAACCAGAGCCACATTGAACTCAGATTGAACTGAACCACATCCTCATCCTACTTATTTATTTATTTATATATTTATTTATTTATGTATTTTGAGACAGGATCTCGCTAAGTTGCTTAGGGCTTCACTAAGTTGCTAAGGCTGGATTTGAACTTGCAATCCTCCTGCCTCAGTCTCCCAGTTGGGATTACAGGTGTGTGCCATTACTCTGGGAAATTTCCTTGTTTCTAAGATATTCCTTTGTAAATCACTCCTTTTTTCTTTTTCCTTTCATGCATTGATGAACATTTATTCACACCATATATAAAAATTAATTCAAAATGGATTGAAGACTTATACTTAGGACCTGAAATTCTAACACTATCAGAAGTAACCACAGGGGGAAAACTTCTCAATATTGGTCAGGGAAATTATTATTTTTAATATGATACCAAAAGCATAGGCAACAAAAGCAAAAATAAACAAGGATATTGAGTCAAACTGAGGAGCTTATCCTCAGGATGAAAACAGCAATAGAATGAATGATGTGTTATGTAGGTACTGGGGTGAAATATTTGCGAACTATACATCTGACAAGGGATTAACATCCAAAAGACATCAGGAAAGCACAAAGTCTAGAGTAAGAAAACAACCCAAACCAAAAAATGGGTGAGAGATTTGAGAAGACATTTCTTAAAAGGGGACATATCTGTCACCAGCTGGTATATGAAGAAATGTTCAGCGTCACTAATCATCAGGAAAGTACAAGTCAAAATTACAATGAAATATCACTTGACTCCTGTTAGTATGGTTATTACAAAAAAGACAAAGATACATGTTGGTAAAATGTGGAGGAAAGGGATCTCTTCCATAGTGTTGGAGATACAGGAGACAAAGAGAGAGTTAAGAGTAAGAGAGAGAGAAAGAGAGAGAGAGAGAGAGAAGAGAGAGAGAGGGAGAGAGAGAGAGAACAGACAGAGACAGACATAGGAAGGGGTTGCAGAGAAGATAAAACCTTCCAGAGCAAGCCTGCCTTATGACCTACTTCTAACTAGGTCCCACCTCCCTCTAGTCCATTTAGCCATCAACAGATTGATCCACTGATGAGGTCAGAACCCTTGTGATTCAATCACTTCCCAAAAACCCTACCTCTGAACACATGAGACTTAAGGGGAACTTCCAGATACAAATCATAGCAATTATTCAAAATATCAACTGGGGACATTTGGTTTTGAAACCAGGAAATATCAAATATTAAATCCATACTAAGTTAGTAAATGTCATATCACTTTTGATATTTTTAAAATTTTCATATGGAAAATTATAAATTTAAAAATTAAAATGAATAGATATTTTAAGAACATGCAAATCAAGATTCTGAGAACTTTCTATTGGTTTTACATTTTCATTGTGATATAACATCTTGTTCTTTCAAGTCATAAGTTACCTTCATTAATTTTTTATAATATTTGAAATTGCTTATTCTATGACTCTTTCACTAAACTGTCAAGTCCTTGAGAAAAAGAACTATGCTTTTTAACCCGTCAGTATAATAATCTCTGTCCTTAGCAAAAATGTATGGTGCATAGTAGCTATTTTAAATTGTTCGAATTAGTGAGTTAATAACGGTGATGATTTATATAACTGCAACTCAATCTGAAAACATTTCTTAGACATAAGAATCTGGTTTAGATTTAGTAGACAGAATGAGTACACTACTGCACCAACTATAAGAAGGTTGTCAGAATCCCTTTAAATTTTTAAGTCAAATTTGGTCTCAGAATTTTGAATACATGAGATTTCTTATACAGCTTAATTATTAATGATTATGTAAGTGTTTGTTTGAAAAGGCTGTCTGATGTTCTTTAAAGACCAAGAATTCTTTTTCATCTGCTTCAAAAAAGAAAAAGTAAAAAAAATGCTGTACTCTAGATCAGAGAATAAATATTGAATATCAGAACTTTATATTATGCATCTTTAATGAGCTCTGAGTCCAGAGAAAATATGCTCCAGCAATAAACCAGAAAATGTGAAAATTATTTGGTCATTTACCTTTTCTAGTCAACCAAATTAAACATTTTCCTTATATAAATTATTAACTTCATATGTAAACCTAAGTCAACTACTTCAGCATCTGATTCCAATGTTACTATTGTTTTACAATTAATAAACATAAAGTTAAAATGTTTGCATTATGATGAAGCTCTAAAAAAGTGATTCATCTCTAATGAATTTACATATTATAATATGGACTGGTAGTAGGAAAACTGGGATATTTTTCCTTTGACAGTTGTGCAATAATTGGAGAGTCATCTGTAAAACTTGTGAAAATCAAGCTAATAGTGCTACAAAAAGTATTTCTCAAGGGCACAGTGGCATAATCCTATGATTCTAGCTACACAAAAAGCTGAGGCAGGAGGATAACAGTTCCAGGTACTGTTTCAAAATAAATATAAATTAAAAAGTCTGGGTATATATCTCAGTGAGAATACCCTTTGGTTCGACAATAAAAACAAAAAAATTATCTGGCAGAGGTAAAGCTATTAAATATTGTTTTGAATGAAAGAATATATATTAAATGCTGGAAATCATGTTACCAATGTTGTCTATCAATTTTAAAATTGGAAGAATAAATGCATACCCACAGAATGTTACATATACATTTGAAGATTATACAGGATGATTGTTCCTTTTTATTCCATATGAAAAATCTAAAATTCTCCCAGTCAAATAATTTATTAGACTCTGTAATAAATTGGGAGCAGAGAGAAAATTAGAGTCAAAATTTAAAACTTGGTTCTCTCACTCTAAGTCAGACGCAGGATATGTCCACTCAATTATCATTAAATGGGAATATCCTTCAAAGATTGTAGTGATCTCAGTATTTTTGATAATTTAAAGATTAATTATCTTTAATAAGATATTAGATATCTTTTAATAAGGTTAATAAGATTTTTTAATAAGATAAATTTATGTGATAAATTGAATTCTACTAACAAAAGCAGACTTGAGCAATTTCTGACACTTCAGAGCCATTTACTTAATGCCTTGGATGAAAGAACATTTCCACATATTCAATTTTGGAATAACTTCAATTTAAAAAAACATATATTGCACAAATTTGCTAGTGATAATACCAGTAAACAAAAACCAAAAGAAGGGCTTCTTTTCATTACTTCCTAACAGTGAAGCTAAGGTGCACTTGACAATTAATATGTAAAAGAAAAATAAGGACTGTTTTCCAGGAATATTAAATTAGAACATGAGGCACCATTTAAAAGTTATAAGGGAGAAAAATCAGTAATTCCAATTCTCATGGTCATTATTTTAGATTTATAAACTTCAAATTCAAAATTAACAATAGCTATTGAGATAGCAGAATATTATTGAAGAATATTATTGTGGCTTAAGAGAATTTTTTTTTAAAGTCCAGAGATGTGTGTTCAATTTTAAAAATAAAATAATCTATAGAATAGTCAAACATGATGGAAAGAAACTAACCCAAAGCACTATATGAAAATTTGGGAAAATTTTGTAAAAAAATAAAAGGGAAAATTCTTTTGTGAGATTAAAACTTTCACTGTTTTATTCCACTAAGTTTATTATTTACATGATTGTGTTTTTTACCTCAGGAATTTCTTATTGTTCTCAGAATACTTTTGTCTTTATATCCTGTTCTTGTTTCATTAGTAAGAATATGCTAATTATTACTTTTTAGATGAATTTTAGAGGATTTTAAAAATACAGTATTCTTAGTCACTCCTTATACTCAACTTATCTTTATATATGAAATAAAACTTTATTTACCCTTTTGAAGGGAGAATTTTAATGTGATATTGATTAAGTGAATCAGGGTTTTTCTGAAATATAAACTACTGTTTACCTATAGATACTGGAGTGATTAACTTCAGATGTGTTTTGAATTTTTTGCATTTTACTAACTTTATTATTTTCAAGAATAATTGGTAGAACAAACAATTCATATATATATTTTGGAAAATAATTTTGGATCCATGAATAACATTTCTTTAAAGATAGTATTTTCTTTAAGTAAAATCCCCAGCTGACAGTTCTTACAAAAATTTGGATTAACTATAAAAGATGCAAAATCAAATAAGATCAATGTATATAATTTAAGTTGTAGAGAAAAAATTCTGTTCATGCCCCCAAAATTATAAAGTAAAAGATTTATGTGACTATGTAAAAATTAAACTTCTACATATCAAAATGATTTTTGATTAAATTAAATATCAAAAAACACAGGAATAAAAAAATAGTGAATGGGCAAATGACATGAGCAGGTTATTCAAAATATAAAAATATGGATTTCCAAAACCACTAAAAAAGTGGTCAATTATAAAGAGTAATCAATATTTTAAATTAAAAAGAAACCCTTTAAAATTCATTGTTTGGCAAAGAACTAAGCATATCGACACCTCGTGTTTACAAGGACACAAACAGTAGAGACAACTTAGACTTCTTTTGGGAGTATGAAAAGAAAATCTCCTAAGGAATGTTGTGAAGACATATCAGAAGAAAAATATTTGCATATATTTTCATCTGATAATTCTAATTGTATGTATTTATTTTATTATTAACTAGGCAGGTATAAGCAAACTTCTCAGAGTGTTTTACATAATTGCAAGAAATAATCTGAAATAAATTTGGTCTGAGTCATGAAAATACTTTAAAATATCTTAACGCATGACACCAACAGACTAAGATAAAACAAAATAAAAACAATAACTAATAAATTTTATGTTTCTTTTCATAACTTTCCATAAGGTGAAAAGATAGATTATAAGGGTATATATAAGTATATATATAATATATTACTGATTATTGCAGAAACCTTGTTTAAATATCAGTGAATTCTTTAAATTAAAAACTATCGGTCAATAGTCAGAAAATTAGAATTCTTTTTCAAACAGGACACTACATATGAAAATATTTTTTAAATATATATGTTCATTTGATCAAAAGATATATATTCCTATCAAAAAACAAAAAAGAACTTGGAATTAATATCTTGTGTCTTATGTAAAATTTTACTATCTAGTTGATGTATAAAAAAATAATTAAGTGGATGCTGATCCATAATGGGGAGGGTAGGAAAGAATGAAGGAACTTTGGATTGGGCAGAGGGAAATGAGGGAAGGGGAGGAGGTGTGGGAATGGGAAGGATGAGATGAACCCTAATGTGTATATGTTGATTATATGACCAATGTGACTCTGTACCATGTATAGCCAGAGGAATGAGATGCTCCGTTTGTGTACAATGTATCAAAATGCATTCTCCTGTCATGTATAACTAATTAGAATAAATTTCTAAAAAATAAAAAAGAAAGAAAAAAAGAAGAAAAGAAAATCCATACAGGTTACAATAAAAACACAAAAAAATGTGTATAGATTAGAAGAATTGAATAAACTATTACTTTTGAAAAAATAATTGATATGGCAACAATAAGTATTTTCAATGATATTAAAAAGGCAAAATTAAGAAGTATTTGGTTAAGTCTGCAGGGAAATTGAAGGAGAGTTAATTACAAATATTGTCAGATAGCCAATAGATGATTCTTGGAAAAACATTACATTTCTTTTTTACACAAAAGAAATTTATAAGTTAAGGATACTGCAATCTCAACAGCTCGGGGGGCTACAGCAGGAGAATCTCAAGTTCAAAACCAGGATCAACAACAAAAACAAAAGGCACTAAGCAATTCAGTGAGACTCTGTAAATAAAATACAAAATTTGTGGTAAGAATGTGGCTCAGTGGTTGAGTGCCCTGAGTTCAATCCCTAGTACAAACACACACACACGCACACACAAAAGTTGAGGAGAATATACCAGGTAATGATTCTAACATTTGCAAATTTTTTTGTGTGTGCTGGAAATTATAAAACCACAATCAAAAAATGTTTAAAACTACATGTAATTATTAGTTAAAAAGGCAAATTGTGTGACATTTTTATCTTTATTTCTTAAGACACAGTACATGATATATATAAGACACTTTGAAAATGCTTTGTCATTTGTGCATATGAGGATTCCAAATAAGATGGAAGAGAAACAAGACTATATCGTAAAGGATTCTGGAAAAAGCGACAGCCCTAACATTGTATACTCGATCTTGTCACTTGTTCATTCTTTGGTCTGCAAGTTCTTCACCCAAATAACTGCAGGACTCATTTCTTGATCAAACTCATCTTTCTTCTGATTTCAGTTTCAGAACAGCATTTCCTAACAAATCTCTAAAATAATATTTTAACCAAAATCCTGATTAAATTTGTTCATAGTATTATTAGTATGCAACTGATTACATGTACATACCCATACAGTACACAACACCACACACACACACAAACACACACACACACACACACACAATTTGTCTCTGTCTGTAGCATCTACATTCATAGCAAGTGCTAGAGCTGCATATGGTTTTTTCCAGCTTGTAATAGCTTGTAGAAGGCAGAGGCAATGAAAGTAGGAACTTTTAGATTATTCAGATATACTCAGCAATTAGAAAAATGTCTGGATCACGTCAAGTGCTCAGTTAAATATTTGTCTAATAAATGAATAAAAGAATGAATGAATCTTGTAAAGAACATGTAGTATATATACACAACGGAGTTTTACTTGTCCATAAAGATGAATTAAATGAAGACTTTTGCTGGTAAATGGATGGAAATGGTGAACATCATGCTAAGTGAAATAAGTGAGACTCAAAAACTCAAGGGTCAAATATTTTATCAGAAGTTAAAGCACAATAAAGGAAAGGGGGAGGGCATGAAAATAGAAGAGAGTTCATCAGAGCAGAGGAAGGGGACAGAGGGAGAGATAGGAAGGACAGGAAAAGGGAGGAACAGTGGAATGAAATTGACCAAATTATGCTATGTACATTATGACTCTACCACAGTGAATTTCACCTTTATGTGTATCTCTAAAGCACCAATTAAGAAAATAATAAATAAATAGAAGGATGGTCAGTAGAATAGAGGAAGGGGAACAGGGGTGGGAAGGTGAGGGAAAGAGAAAAGTACTGGGAACTGAAATAGAGCAAGTTACAATCCATACATTTATGATTATTTCATAATGATCCCTGATATGTGCACTAATTAAAACATTTAAAAATGAAAATAATCCTGTATCACATCCAGGAGCCATTTTTGATCACATATTTATGTAAGTCCTCATCAAAAAAAAAAAAAAGAAAGAAACTGCTGGTTTTACATAACATGCTTTGGTAGTTCAATATTTGTTTTGTGTTTTTACATATGTTACTAAATATAAGCAATTCTTTTAGAGGAGTGCAGTAATCAATGAAGCTGGAAGTTTTCCTTATATAAATAAGATTAAATTTGTGCATCCTTTTCTATTGGTCTATGAACTAATCACATGAAATTGGTATGAATACTCAGCAATTTTCAGGGCATATTTAAGATATACCAATTTAAAATACAGCTGTATGATATGACAACTATAAATATATAGTCATCCTCTGTACTAGTTGGTCTTGAGAGAGAAAGCACTTGGGTCAGTAGCCATACAGAGAGATGATATGCACAGAAAAAACACAATGAGATTCAAATAAGAACATTAAATTGCAAAACAAGGACGGCACTCTGAACAGCTAACCTTATTTTGTTAAGGCTACATCTTGTGGTTGTTTCGTACAAGTTCCAGAAGGAGTAGAGGCACAGATTTATTTAAGAGTTAACAAGTCTCTCAAGTCGAATTGTGGAAGATAGAGAGCCTAAAATAATTTGGCTAGTCAATGTTTCATGAAATAAGATTCACAATTGCTTGATATTGTGGTCAAGATGCTTGTTGCATATAAAAAAAGTTGTCTGGAATGTAATGCCATTAAATGATTCTTATGATCTTCTGAGTTGGTGCCAGAATATACTCACAAAGAAACTAAGCAAATAAGAATGTTTTAATCATATTTATATTTAATGATGAAGTTTAAAATGACTAATTCAATGTTTTCAAAGTTTCAAAAGATTCATTCATCTAGAGTTTTTTAAAATCTTGTGAATTTTTTCTAATTATTTTTGAAAAGTATAACCTCAAAATAGTTCTAACTTCTTTAAATTCCTTCATGATACCTCTTCTACAAGACCTGGGCTGTTTAGAGTTGCAGTTACCTAATTATTATAATTATTTACACAGAACATAATTTAATTGTGATTTTATCATATTTATTACAGAATTTCAAAAAAATTTACCATTAGACCTTTTCAGAGTTAGCAAAATTGCATGTATAATTAATTATACTCTGAACTATTTCCCAAACTTATTAGTTGGTGATACTAAAGTTAATCAATAACAGGTAAAATTTGCATAAAATTAGATCTAGACCAGAGTCTCTCAAACTTTAAAATGTATGTAAGCCAATAGGGAACGTTAAAAGTGGGTTATGCCTCAAGTGTTGAGTGGGCTGAGAGCAGCTACACTGGCAAGAAGCTCTCAGGTGCTGCCAGGTACTTTGTGTTGACTGAGCAAGAATACCTCATTGTGTTTTTTCTGTAGAATTCTTTTTACTGAATTTCTCAGTAAAAATCAATGATGTGTTAAGTATAGAATTTCTTTAAAAAATAGGCTAATTTATCATTGTTACACAACTACTTTATTTGAAAGCTACATATAGGTATGGCAAGACTTTGGACCTCATTGTTTTGTTTCTCAATCTTAGGAGAAAACACACCTTTTCCTTTTTTCTTCAAATTGAAGGAGAAACAAATATGCACAGTAATCAGCATTTTCCTTTTTATATATTTCAGTATTTAGAGCTATTTTTATGGTATAACAGGAAATGCACACAGCATTGTAATTCAAATTCATAAATAAGGTGGTGTTTTATTTGACTGAGATAAAAATAAGAAGTGTCCAGGGAGTATAGCTATTTGAAAGTTGATTTTCACAAGGCCTGATGCATAAAGAACTAAACACCTTTCAATATATGCTAATTGAATTGAACTACAAAAATGTTTTAGGAAGAAAAAAATCCAGTTTATGATTCCCTTTGGATACATTTCAGAATCTTATCACATAAGATATTCTAAAAAAATGTGAATTAATTTTCATAATAAATCTGTATAATTGCAGTAAAGCAATGAAAACAAGCGGCACAAGCACCGCCTTAAGGTATTTATTCTACAGTGAGCACATACATAGAAAAAAATATTAGGAATGATACTGGTTTTCCAATCAGTACTTGACAGCTAGAAAATATATTTTCTTTGTGTATTTATATTTTTTTCTGAAATTTTAAAAGAATAATTATGCATCACTCCTTTCTTAAAAGAACCTCCCATTAATGAATTAGAGCCCAATCCATGCTTTGTGACATAGAGTTAACTGAGGATGCTTGAGATGATTTCAACAAAGGCACCTTTTGCTATTTAAAAGCAATTACTCTGTTGTTGCTATAGTGATTTAGTGATTGCTAGAGGAGTATGCACATTTGCCCGTTAACTGCCTATGGGTCAAAAAAAATGTCACAGATGTTCTTGATTTTCATTTCTAAAATGGTTAAAGCAATCTTTTCACTCACAAGTCTAGGATATAAACAATGTGTTAGAAGCCTGTGGAGCATAAAGGATGACCCCCTATACTTGAAGTGGTAGTAGACATTATATTGCATATTTTAAGGTAGAAATTTTTAAATAAGAGGTATATTTTTATCAGTGTAAAAATAATTTTTGTAATTTATCAATTACAAATTTTTTGTAATTTATCAATAGCAAGTAATGAAAGGAAAGCTAAAATAAACTATTATGCTAATAAAATCAAATATGCAGCTGGCCAGTCTTTAGTTAATGTTTTTGATTTTCATATTATTTTTTCTGTATACATTTGATACCCATCAAGCACCAGATACCAAAACCCCTCAAATTAAAGCCTCCCCCTATTCCTCACTTCTGCAATCAGCTGTTGAATTCCTCTAACATTTCATAAAAGCACTCTCCAACTCTTTCTTTTGTAGTCACCTAATATTTAGATGAAACCAAGAAAAAATGTCAGACTATGTATTTATAAATTATGTGCTATTTCTCCATGCAAAATATGTTTGTAATTGCTTGCAATTAGGAGGAAAAATTATGACTCTACCTGAAAAGGCTTTTGTTTTTGCTAAGCATTTGAGGAATTTCTAAGTGTCTGGCTAGTGTTGTCAATTTTTAGTAGAAATAAGGATAATATTAAAATAAAGATTTATCAGGCTATAAGAATGCATGAGGAGTGTACATTAGATGTTTCCTATTTGTAAATTTAAACACACATGGAGTGAATTACAGTTTACGTCTTATTTTCCATGACCTTAGCTATAATACCAGAGGGGAAGGAAATTAATAATTATGAGTAGGCAGGAGAAATTCTTTCCAGATTACAAAAAGTAAAGAATTGATGCAGAGGGAATCTATAACATTATTCATTAGCCTTTCCCTAACCACATCACACTAAACCTATACATACCGTGCAGAGAGAAACAGAAGGGTTGCTTAGTATCAAAATTATAATAGGAAATAAAATATGTGAAAATCAACTAATAAACTGATAAACAAAACATAGTTTCATTCTATAAAATTGGTTACTTTGTTTTATAAATAATTACAGTAGTGCCACTGGCATCCACCATGAAGATGTCAGATTAAGTCCCTTCACTTGAGATCCTCTATTTTTGATATGAGGAAACAGAGTAAAGGTCAGGCTTTCTGGTTTGAGTGCATGAATGTCTGTGAATGAGAGTCTTCTGTAAGGGAGTATTTATCACAGGTATTCTCAATAATGAAAATTCAAATGTTATTTCTGCCTGTGTAAGCTAGATTTTGTAGCTGTTGAGTGATCCATAGTTTGTTAGAAGCAAGACCTTATATAATGTTTCAAGGGGTTTGGAGGACTTAGCCTGTGTGGAAATGTGAGTACAAAGTTTGAATCCTAAACCACCAACTCCTTTGTGATACCATAGATCTCAGCCTCTCTAGATATAGGTTCTCATGTGACTATAACAGGGATAATTCTAAATTCCTGTGATATGCCTGTTATTATTCCTATTTTACAGAATAGGAAACTGATAAATTATTTTATTCTCTGGACCCAACAACTAGTATTTAGAAAAGCTGAATTTTAAATATTCCAAGTTCTTTCTTTTACAAATATTTATAAATAGAGCCTTCTAAAGTTACTTAGTGTCCTCTGTTAACTACATTTTATTAACCTAATTTGATTGATTTAAATTGCCAAGACTTTGTCATGGAGCCTTCTCATGCCATTTTCAGAGGTAGCAGAATTTCAAATACATAAAATTCAAATTCATGATACCAAGAATGTCATTTGAATTTTGATAACATTTGACTATCCAAATAAATTTTTTCCAAGAAGGTATTTTTTTCTATGAAGTGAAATCATTATAAATCTAGTAGAAAGCAGTCTCTTTATGTAACAAGTCCTTTTAAAAGAAATAAGTAATGAACATGATTAGCTTGCATTTCAATAGTAAGAACTAAGAGGTCTGCTTTTTCATAATTAAAAATATCATTTTACTGAATTTCTTCTCATCTTTAGTGATTTAAATGATCCTGAAAAGTCCAAGGAGGTTAAAATGTAAAAGTTCTGGATATAAGCTCAAAGCTATAAATTAGTGGCAATAAAACACAATAAATTACCTATTCTTTGTGGCAATGTGTCAGGTGGTGGACTTTAAAGGACAAAGACTGGTGAAAGCCAAACTCTACTCATCCATGGAAATTATATGACTCAATTAAATAGCTATCACAGCATTCTCTTTTGAACTAAGACCTCAATTTTTTAGGACAAAGGTACTTACATCTAAAGCTGTTATTTACTGTGGTATATAATTGTAAACACATGAGATTTTTTTGGTAAGAAGATGAAAATAAGAAATGAAACAAATCTTGCCACAGAGTCTTTTCTAAAATGTGACAGTGAAATCTCTCTCAAGGAAATTGCTTTGCAGCCACTATTACTGTGTACCTCTTTAGAAGTATAGGCAATCTCTATTCTTTAATGAAGGATGTTCTCCCAGGCCATTCATGATGTCTGATGTTCTTGAAAAGAGCTCAGTTAATTTTCTATCCTCTTATGCATATTCGGTCATAATCATACTTCCTTTATTCATGAAATTGGGCATCGCTTTAATCTCCATTTTGAAATGACAAAGGGAACAAGCTCAGAAAGCTACTCTTACAATAATGGCAGCCCAAATAAAGTTAATAGGAGCATTCAGTAGTAAATCTGAGGTGCCCCATATCCTCATTAAAGTATATGTCTTCTCTATCCAAATGTTTTATATTCAGGTAAATGCTAGAGTTTATGTCTTAGCTAATAACACAATATAATTGAGAGGTTTTTTCTCCCTCAGGGAAGAAGCATCAAATAAACATTTGTAAGACTAGGATTTCTAAATAGGTAGAAAAATAAATTGGTAAGCATGGGACACAGTTCTTGGGTACATTTTGGTAGATGATGTTTACGTAGATTAAGACTAAGACATAAAGGTCACTGTGACCGCAATATTAATTTGATCATAAAACGAAAATAAGTATTTGCATGAGAGCTATTTTTCTCTCTTGATACAGAACTGAGGATGTTGATTTGCTCATCAAAATTCAGAGGTGAAATATTTCATTATTTCTGACAACTAATATTCAAAGCTTTCTGTTTTCTATTTATTTTTGCATTTTAACAAACTATAGTACAGGTTCAAAAAGAATATATTGCATACAGGTAAAAAGTGATGACACTCTTAAAATAGTGTGTGACTAAATAAATATAAATGAAGAACTACATTTGGAAATGCAAAGATCTTTCTCTCTGAGAGCAGTTCACCATTTAGTAACTTGTTTCTGACTATATAAAAGTAGGACGGTTATCTAGGTAATATGTAAACCTCATGTAAAACTGCAATTACAAAGTACCTCCATATGTATTAGAATGTCCATGCTTACAAATTTATATAAAGTAGAAATTTCAGGTATTTTTAATCTCTATTATAAATGTAGAGATTATCATTCAGTAGAGTGGAGTAAACCCCATGGTAATAAAATAGTAGAAATGAAAAAGAACCTGACTCTTCTAAATCACAGTGGGTTGAAAAGAAGAGTAAAACATTTGAAAGAACAGAAAAAGCACAAGGAATGGGAAAAGATGAGGTATATTTGAGAGGAAGAATAGAAAACATGATATATGTGAGATCTCTGAAGGAATGCAATAGAGAGGAAGAAATTTCAAATGAAAAATAAGGGACAGGTAAGAGGACAGTAGTGTGTGGGTAGGACATGGTTGTGGGGGTGTGGGGCACTGCTGTTTGGAGAGTGAATGACCACTCAGCTGTAAGCAAACAAGTAGGGAAGAAAAGTTAAATTTGAAATTTCTCAAGAATTATCATTTTGATTGGCTAAACATACATTTTTGAAAATACTGTTGAGTACTTATCATAGGAACAAGGAAATAGGTATTTCTTCTTGAAATATGTTACTTCTAACTACAAAATAAAGCTTCCTTTTAGTACTATTATTAAAGTATTGTGGTACACTAGAGGTATGCTTAATAAGAGGCCTTGAGTGACCCCTCAATGGTTGGTTTAGGATTAGCATTGATAGAGTGGAGATTCTAGCCTTAGTCAAGACCAGAATTTCTCAGGTTCATTCAGACTTGATCAAAAGGCAAGGCTAATTATGCATCAGGCATTTTATGCTTGTAGAAATCAGGATGAACTCAGAATTATTTCAGTTAATGGGGATATACTAAAAAGACTCACAGGCAAGTAAGAAAGAACAAAAACAAAAAACTCATCAGCCATGAAGCAATACTTCAGTTTCAGGGTCAATGCAGCTCTGGGAATTATTTTATTAGCAGCAGGCATTATTGATTCTTTGCCTCCCTATTAATTCTCTTTCTTTCACATTTTTTTCCCAAATCTGAGGATTTGCCATGTAGAATAGAATTGTCATGTCAGGCCACTTAAATTAAGTATTAGAAAAACTGGTAACTGGACATTAGCATCAATTTCTATTGGTTTTATCAAACAGAGCAGTTAGGGTTCAAAGCATAACAGAATATGTATAAATAATGACCTTATATTGCTTCCTTGATCAAGTATATGTTAGTGTGTTTCCTCAAGGGGAAAAAAAAATGATACTGGCAGTGAAGGTGAGACATTTAGGTCCTGCTTAGTTTTCATGAGCTACTGGAGCTAAGTCAAGCAAAAGAAGCAGGGAAGGCAGAAGAACCTGGAATCTGGGACTCAGATTGCCTTAGGACTTCCCCCATGGGATTTAAAGTTGCTCCCTCAGATGCAGGCAGCTGACAGCAGCTTTTTATCTGGAAAAGATTTTGCCTGATGTTTTCTCAAACTCTGGAAAATCATTCAACTTGTCAGCAAAGCTGAAAAGACAGGCTCTTTGATATGTAGCAACAGCTTGGAAATCGTTCCTCACTTCTTCGCTGTCAGGGTGGGAGGAAACTCTTCAACAAGTATCATCACAAAAGATATTTCAGGGCACGATTATCTCAAAAGCTTAAGACAAAAATGCTTCCAAGGCCAAAGACATTATTAGAATCTGAAATCTCTAGGGAACTGAAAGACATCAGAAGAAGCATTGGACACTCATCTAGTGTCAATGATGATATATACACATCAGTTGAAAAGGCAGCTTACTAAAGACTTTCAATAGGTTTGCATGACAATTCATATCAAATGGCAGTGACTTCTTAGAGGTCTCTACAGCCTTGTTATGGCAAGGGGAACTTAAGGACCAGCAAAATCCATATCCCCTGAGGTTATCCACCTCAGAATAATTAAGTAAGAGTGTGTGTTTTAAACTGTAGTAAAATTGACATAACATAAAAGTTAGCACAGGTCAGTGTATTTATTGGAAGTCATGTTTCCTCTATAAAATTATTGCAGCGTGTCTCAAGAGCACAAACAACTGGATGTTTCTTCACTGTGGGAACTCCAAAGGGAGAGAGTGGGGGCTCTACAAAAGATACATAATCAAATGTTTGCATATTATAAATGAAGACATTTTTGTTCCAGGAAATTTCTTGCTTAATGTTTTCCAAATTTTGGTTTGAATGTTTTTTTATTAAAGGTATTTTATGTGGATTTTTACTTTGAAAGGTATTTTGGTTTATGTATTTAATGTTAAAAGTGCAGCAAAAATAAGTATTTTTCTCTATACTTGAAGATTCCTTTCAGAAGAAACCCAGGTTTTTCTTAATTTTAGTATTTAATTCTTCATTTTAACATAAATGATCTTTCTAATAACTATGTTGTGTTTTGTTTTGGAGTTGGGGAGTACTGAGGATTGAACTCAGGAGCACTCGGCCACTGAGCCACATTCCCTGCCCTATTTTGTATTTTATTTATAGACAGGGTCTCACTGAGTTTTTTAGCTCCTCACTTTTGCTGAAGCAGGCTTTGAACTTGAGATCCTTCTGCCTCAGTCTCTCGGAGCTGCTGGGATTATAGGTATGCACCACTGTGCCCAGCCAACGTGTTCTTTTTTGAGTACTATATAGGGGTCAAGCTGATGTTAAAACAGTTTGAAAAAAAAAATCCTCTTTTAAACATTTCAAGTGCATTGTACATTCTTTAAAAAGAAGTTTGAGAGATTCAAGAGAATTGTGTTTTCCTTAAGTTTTGTACATTATTGTTATACCACGGAAATTCCCTTTTTCATACAAAGAAAGAAAGATTAGATTAGTTTATTTACATTCACTTGTAGCAATCACATGAGAATTTAAATTTTGTTTCCTGTGGGTTTGTTCATTCCTGAGTGTAAATGGTGGTACAGTTAGATGAGATTTTTGTTGTTGTGTTATAGTAAACTCACTATTTGGTCCCCTTTAATCTTTGAGGGTTTCAACAAATATTGTACACTCAAAAAAAAATCAAGTTAACCATCTTAACCATTTTTAAGTAAAATGTACAGTATCACTGCCCTCCGCCGGCGGAGGCAATGATAACATGTACACTTCCTTTTCACATGAACAAAAAAGCCCAAAAGACAAAGACCAACGAACGACGAACAATGAACGACGAACAATGCCCAAAAAACAATGCCCTTTATTCGAGGAAGTGTCTGGGTTATATAGCAAGCATAAGCCAATCAGAGTCAGCCTGAGATCAGTCTCTAGGCAGTTACAAGAATCACCTCATATACAGCAGCCAATCAGAGTTACTGAGCATGTGGGGAGAGCATGATAACAATGTAATACAATAAGGGCAACAAGAGGGTACGCAGCGAGCATGAGTCAGCAGTGTTAGTTGTTTTTTGCAAACCAGGGGCCCCAGACTGAGGTCCTCGATGTTGCAAACTGGGCCACCCCGGCTCAGTGCCAGACTAGGGTGGGGTCCGCGGTACCCCGACAGCTCCCCCTTTCCTTTATTAAAAGAAAAGGCTTGAGACCGTGCCTGTCTTAGGTTGAGGGGTCAGCTCATGTCCTTACCCGTCATCAAAGACTGTAGAGCATGCTACAGCTTCTGTCTTAGGTTGGTACATGGCCACCTCCTTCATTACCCGTCATTGACTACCGGTCCAGCATAGAAAGCCAAACTTGAGGGGAACTGCCAGTCTCTAGGGCGGTCATGGCCTGATGAAAAATAATCCGGTCTTTTTGTTGGGTGGCTCGTAGTTGTACAACTACCAAGGAGGAGTAAAAACCCCAAAGTATCAAGGCTTGCCCACTGTTGTACAAAATTGAAAGCAGAAGAAAACCACTTAGCCAGCTCAGACATAGAAGCCATTTGTACCCTAGTAGAATTAATTTTGACAATTTCAGCCCTAAGCTGTGAGGTATCAAATTGAGACGACCAAGTAGGCTGGCAATTTTCTAGATAACCCAGCTATGGTGCTGGAATTATCATATACAATGGAAGTAACACAGACAGCTCTTAAAGAGTAAACACATCCCAGTCCCAAAAGTTCTTGTAATATGTCCACTTGTTCTTGTAATAGGTCCACTCTCTGATCTACAAGGAGTATGCCTGCTGTTAGATGTTGGTTTAGGGTCTCTTTAGTCTATAAGGCTGCAGCTGTATTTTCGGCCAAGTGATTGTTGTTGCTGTCTGTATGGTCTGTATGGTTGCGTCAATGCTGCTGGTGCGGTGACTGCTACCGTGGTGATCACGGCCGTTATGATGCCAAAATCTCTCCTGTTTCTTGATAATAGTACTCTGTACCTGTAACAAAGACTGGGACTGGTAGGAAGGTAGGAACACACATTAAGACTGCCTGTGAGAACCTAGAAGCATTCCAACATTGAGAGAGATTGAGAGAAACATCTTTTTTGTTTGTTAGCTGAAACATAAAAGGGGAGAAAACACAAACTGGCGTAGGTGGAAACATAATATTTCTGGTCCTCCTAAGAGAGCAAAGAAAGGTTGTAAGTTATGGCCAAGCTCTAACTATAGCCCATAAGTTCCGAGTCTGGCTGTCCAGTTGTAGCCTTATTGTTGTCACTCTCATGTTGTATTGTTCTGGTCAGTCTCTCGGGAATCCAGACCGGAGTTTGTTGATCCTGTGGAAAGACACAAACAGATCCTCGGACCCAACGTAAGACGGGATCCGGACCTTTCCATGCTCCAGTTAACACGTCCTTCCATCGCACCCAATGCTGTGGAGCGGGGTTGGGCGAGGTGTGACGGTCGGCAGCTGAGCGCCCATCATTGTCAAGAGTTAAAAAATTTAGAATAAAAAGAGCTAGATTTAATTTATCTCTGGGGGATCTAAAGGAGACCCCTATTCCCCCTTTTTGTTTTATTAAACAATTTTTTAGGGTAAGGTGGGTTCTTTCTACAATACCTTGACCTTGTGGATTATAAGGAATTCCGGTAATTAATTGTATATTTAATGTGTTTGCAAACTGTTTGAAACTTTTAGATGTATAGGCAGGTCCATTGTCTGTTTTAATGATTTTTGGAATGCCCCAACAGGCAAAGGCTTGTAAACAATGTTGAATGACATTGGAAACCTTTTCTCCAGATAATGCAGAAGCCATAATAACTCCTGAATTGGTATCAGTAGACACATGTACATATCTGAGATTACCAAATTCTAATATGTGAGTTACATCCATTTGCCATATATGATTTGGCAAAAGACCTCGGGGATTAACTCCAATTAAAAGTACTTGATGTTATTTAACAATTAGCATTTTAACTTTGTAAATTAATCAGATGTCTCTACAAAAACATTTGAGTAATACCATACAATACCATACATTAACTCTAATTCACTTATTCTGCAAAAACCAAGATATCAGACAAGTGTCCTGAACAGTATTCGTTGTCTCTTTCTTGTTGAAGAAAAGCCCTAGAAACAATTGATATTAGACATTTTATTAACATCAATTTTTTATTAGCTTGACCACCTAGAGACTTGCAAGTTATTTTCAAAGACATTTTACTTTTCTTAGTTTACCCAATTTGAATTAAACCTTTAAATCACGTGAATTAAAAGTATCTGGATCCATTTTTAAATTTTAATTTTAGGAGCGCTCAGTTTTGATACAGACAAAACATGACATCAGACAGCACAACATACATATAACACAAAATCAAAAACTCTAAGTTGAATCAAAAAAAAATCATGAGCTCAAAAAAACATAATTAAAAAAGAACAAAAGTCCTGGAAAAATGATACGGCCGTTCCTGGTTAGTAATCAATTCAGGTTTGGACGCAGAAAATCATGAAACAACTATCTCCCAATATTTGTGGGGACTGGGGCTACTATATTATACTCCTTACTAGGACATGCCACTGATGGTTGGGCTGGTTCTAAGAGCTGAGAGTGCAGGGTCACCATGTGTGGTGTGTGTTTGCCCCATCTCTTCTTTAGTCTACACAGTAAATCCTCCTCTTCATCTGAACTATCCTCACATCCAGTTTCATTTTCCTTGTCTGTCTCTGATCTTATTGACGCCCCTTCTAATGCTTTTATTTCCTCCAAAACCTGACTTCCCTCTGTAAGGGGCTCAACAAATTTGTCCTTATTTGTGTCTAGACACCCTCTCACTAAAGACCATATAGCCATAGTTCCATCAGGCAGTGGATCTTGTCGATCTGCCCTATGAAGATCCTCTCCAAGATGTTCCCACTGTGGAATATTTAATAATCCTTCATCTAAAAACCAAGGAGCTACCTTCTCTATTGTATCTAAGCTAACAGTTTTGATTTTTAAAGGTGTACCATTGGCCTTAAGCAGTTCCCATAAGGGTTGTTGCATACGAACTTTTGATATTTCAGACCCCATCTTGTACAATGTAAGCCGTGTTCCACGTGCTTATCTAGTCCTTGAACCGCCTTTCCAGGGTGTAGCCGCCTTTCGCGTGCTACTTTCACTTTAATGTGGACCGCCTTTCGCTTAGTCCGGATAGTCGCGTACCGCGAACGTCAAGGCTGCCTTTCACCTGTTTATTTTTTGACCTTTTTATAACCGGTTTAACTTGTTAAAAAATTTTAAAATATCTTACCTTGTTTTCTTTATAAAGTTTTCAGTTTCCCGGGTTTCGGCACCACTTATCACTGCCCTCCGCCAGCGGAGGCAATGATAACGCGTACGCTTCCTTTTCACACGAACAAAAAAGCCCAAAAGACAAAGACCAACGAACGACGAACAATGAACGACGAACAATGCCCGACAAACAATGCCCTTTATTCGAGGAAGTGTCTGGGTTATATAGCAAGCATAAGCCAATCAGAGTCAGCCTGAGATCAGTCTCTAGGCAGTTACAAGAATCACCTCATATACAGCAGCCAATCAGAGTTACTGAGCATGTGGGGAGAGCATGATAACAATGTAATACAATAAGGGCAACAAGAGGGCACGCAGCGAGCATGAGTCAGCAGTGTTAGTTGTTTGTTGCAAACCAGGGGCCCCAGACTGAGGTCCTCGATGTTGCAAACTGGGCCACCCCGGCTCAGTGCCAGACTAGGGTGGGGTCCGCGGTACCCCGACAGTACAGTATTGTTAAACATATTCACAATGTCATACAACCTGTCTCCAGAACTTTTTCATCATACAAAACTGAAACTCTATACCCTTTAAACAACAAATGTGATATTCATGAAATGTGAAGCCATCACTCTAAGTGAAATAAGTCAGCCACAAAAAGAAAATTACTGTATGTTTTCACTTATGTGACAACCTGTATTTTAACAAAATCCTCAGGTGAATATTAAAGGACTTTCTTAGACCACATCTGAACTCAGCAGGCATGAGCATCATAGAAAGTTAGGAAAGGAATTATTAGATACTCTATCCCTGGTGGAATAGAAAGAACATGGATTTTGAGTTCGATTGGATCTGTTTTGTAATCCTAGCGTTTCTGTTGCTTACTAGTTATATAATAATGAGCATTTCTTTAAACTTTCTAAGCCTCATTTTCAAAACTATATAATATGGTCCTAATAAAAATCCATTATGAATTTTTTCATGAAGATTAAAGAAGATTCATACTGTGCTTTTATCGTAGTTCCTTCACACAGTAAGTGCATTTAGTAAATAATTTATAATTACTGTTGTCTATGTCAAAAACACTTCCACCATTGGCCTTTCAAAATGTATTCTGTACTATAATATGAAACCTTAAAATTTTCAGAATCTTGACTAAATAGATTAATCTCAAGCATACAGAACATGACTTAAGGGCAGGTACATTATGGAAAATCCAAAAATGTACAATATCAATTACCTTGAAAACCATCTTTATAAAAGACTGAAAACATAGCATTTCACTAGTAGGATTTTCTTTTCTGGCTCCAGAAATACAATAACAATTAATTCAGGTATCTATTACAATTATTCATTTATTCAACCTCAATTATCAAATAATTTAGGTAATATATATTTCTCCAAATGAAATGTGAACTAATTTATCTCAATAATTTAATTATGGAAACAAAAAATCAGTGGTCGTTAGTTATGACATGAACATAATTCAAATTAAATAACAATTCAGTTCCTTTAGACCATATTACTCTGAGCACCAACCAAAATTTCACCCTTTATCAGAGTCTTAAAAATAATATGGTAGATAATGTTTTGCAATAAGTTTTCTGAATTGATTTTTATATATTCCTGCTTCACATTTAGTAGCTTGTCTAATAATTATATCTCTTATGTAGATCTAACACTTACCAAGTCTGTTATCCTGTGTAACTAGAATAATATTTTAGTATCCAAAATTGTTGCTCTGATCCATTTATCAATGGAAGAAACTATTCTTAAAACATACATAACATGTTCTTCTTTATGAGCAGTTCAATTTTTATTTGATTGATAAATATTCCTTTTTTTAAAATGTATCTTAGAGGTGGTAACAATGGCGATTCAATGAACACATTTATGTTGAGTTTCTCACAGATGGAGATTTTCATTCTGGAGCATTAGGAATCAGAAGAGAAATAGAAATTAAAATAGCAAAATGGTTAAAAAACGTCTCAGGAATGCTACACAAGTTCTCATCATGGGATCTCTAAAACACTACTTTGGTTTACTCTAGGAAAAGGATTGCACACTAAGCACAAATCTGATTAACTTATAGCAGCACAAATTGCAAAGTTAAAAATTATGCTGACAAATTTTGAGAAAAAAAATGAGAATGCAAATGTATTATTTACTGTCAAAGAAATAGAAACTTATAAAATGAAAGTAAAACTTCCTGTTTTTTATAAAGTCAAGTGTATTGATTTAGCCATATGTTAAAGCAAAATAAATTTTCTTAAAAGATACACAAACTCAACCCTATTGCCCAAAGAATTGTAATGTCAATTTAGGAAAAAGACTCTTAGACAAATAAAGTATGTTCAATTAAAAGTCATGCAATCTGCTCAGCTAAAGAGCTATACATATGGATTTATATATAAAATACAATAAATATATGTATGTACAAAGAAAAAAGTTGTATATATGTGTATGTGTTTATGTGTATAATGTACTAAATCAGTATAGCACTTTAGCTAAGTGCATTGTGTAATATTTATCATATGAACCAAATGGTAAATGCTGTTTCTTTTATTAAATTTTCTCTTATAATTTTAGAAAACTTAATAACCATGTGAATGGTTCCATTCATTTTTCAGGTAAGTGAGATGTAACTATATGCATCACCAAACTTCAGAGGAGAAAAATATAGAAATTAATTAGGGAAAATGGTAAATTTTTAAGTGAAAACCCAGTGTATGTATTGTTCACATTAAGACCTTTTAAAATGTCACAATCATTCATTTTGCTACTCAAATACTCTGAAGTCTTAAAATGAGGTTCGATGTTGAACCATATAATTAAAAATTCATAGGATTTTCATCTTTAGTTTAGAAGTTGCATCACTAATCAAATTATTTGTTCAGGAATTTCTGTTGGCAGTTATGATAAGTGATCTCTGTTTCTTAGAGTTACAACTTCTGTTACATAGATCATTAGGAAGGTCTGTTTTTCCCTGATCTTTTCATTTGTTTTCCTTTTCCTTTTTGAATCTTCATACTTGATTTCTTGATAAGGTAAGAGGACTGCATATAAGAAAAGTTTATTTACATAGAATGATACATTATTGGTTTTTAAATGATGTGAACAGTTTATGTCCTCAATATTGATAGATAAAAACACATATATTTAGTTATAATGTGCTAGTTAAAATAACAAAAAGGAGAAAGGAGTTCAGTAGAGTACACCAAGCATATCATGGGGAAGGAAGAGGGAAAGGAAATGGATGGTACTGGGGAATGAGATTGATCAGTTTGTCATGTGCCTGTATGAATATGCACAATATATATATATCACTATTATGTCAAATTTTAATGCAACCAATTTATAAATGATTAAAACACATATTTATCCTAACAGAAAGCTTATATTCACAAATAAACTTTGTGCTTGAAGACATAATTTCAATTAATTAACACAATGGGAATTTATTTAATGCAACCATTTATCAATGATGTCAACTGTGGGTGTTTCTGCCACATCCCACATTGATGAGAAACTGCCGGAGGATGATGTTGGCTATAAATCAATCAATTACCCATAAACTTATCTAATCCATAAATACACAAGAAACAATACTCTTTTAAAATGAGAGGGGACGTGATGAATCGGGCCATACCAGACCTGGCCCCTAAAGCCTGGAGTAGCGCACCACTCTTTAATTTATAGTTACATAGGTAAAGGGGACCAAGACCAGGAGGAGTTGCTTCTGTGATGAACAGGATGGGGTGGAGTTAGGGGAGCCATTTTCTCAGGGAAACTATTATAGTTCCCATACAGGGAACCACTCCCACACAGGGCCACATACTCCCTGGCAATCTGGGACAGTCCTCCATGGCTGCCAGTTCCTAGAAGTCAGGCCTCTTTGTCCCATGGCTGAACTTCATCTGATTCTGCTACATAATGATGGCTCACCACAATTCCCCTTTTTTATATTTTTTAAAATGTAAATGATTGGCAGTTATTTTGAGGTTCCAGATCTTGGTTTTGAGAGCTACTTTGATGTCTCAAATCTTGGTTCTGAGGATATGGCAACCTATTATAATGATGCAAAAAAGAATTAGTAGCAAACATATCATTCCAATAATATACCATTCAATTTGGGAAGTATTTGATCAACCAGAAATGCAGAGTCCATGAGATCAATTTTGTTTTTTGAATATCCTGAATGTGGGGATGCAATTTTATAAGATCCAGGCTATTATTAGTGTTGTGTCAAATGTCCATTACATGATTCTTAATTATCTCTTAGTCCCACTGAGAAGTATGATATTTAGTTGTAGCAACACAGACATGCTTATAGTCATCATGGCATTTAAGCCTTTGTTTAAATTGGAGAGCAAAATAACCATCACTGATATTTGTAATAGTAGCTGTTGAAGCATTTAATTTGATCTCAATCATTTTATTAAAACTTAACATTCAGGGGCTATAGTATCTTACCAGAAGGAATTTATTCCCCTGGATATAATGAATGTGGGAACAGATAGAAACCTAAAAGAAACATTAAAATATAGAGGAACCAAATTATCATAAAATAAGGAACAACTGTTAGAATATAAATGTGCATTATTCATCTTTCTAGTGTAATATCAATCAATTTGTTGGATTCTAATTTGGTCTTTATTACATGGTTACCAGCAGTGCAAAGTAATATCCAAACAATAGAGAATAGCAAAAATCCCATGGAGTTTCAAAAATCTGAATGATTGTATATCTGACCTTACTTTGTATTCTGAAAATAGTTTTAAACAACTCAATTATTTGCCTAGTTTCTTAGATCTTTCATTATACTAAAGATTTAAACATGGTTGTTTGTAAATTCTTTTTAAGAAGTACAAGCAAAACATATTTAGTGGCAATGTTGCCACATTAGGTCTTTCTGGCTTTGAATCTTCTAAAGGGAAATACTTTGATATAACTGTCTTTCATCAATTTTTGAAGATCAATCCAAAAACATATCCACCACCTTTAGAGTTATTATGTAGTATTGGCAAGACATTTGTATATTTTACCCATTTAGGAAAGGTGCCAGATTCTACTGCAGAACAATTAAGGCAGTAAAATAGTGGTGGATATTTTATAGAAATGATTGACTTTTTATGAGAATGTTCCATTCTAATAACTGTTTGAACATACAATCCTAAGTTCCAAGGGCCAGTGTAATTGACTGGCCTAGGTATTCTTTATGCTGTCTTTTCCTCAAAGATTACCTTTAGACAGCCAGAGTGTCTATCATGGGATCAGCACATAGATAAGTTTCCATTGCTGCCAGTATAGTTAAATCCAGTCACATGGATGGGTGTAATGTGAGTATCTGTAAAAACCTCCCACCATACGAGTATCATCAGTAAATACTGGGATTGATTTTCCAGTCCACATCATTGAGTGTATCAAAGGTGGATCTGGGAAATGGGTCCAACAGATTTCCCATATATTTCACTGTGAGCTCAATAGAGCTACCATATAACCCTTGTGGTTGGAGATTTAAGATATCCTTATTATAAAATCTAGTGCATTCTATTGTTCCATAAGTCACTCAGCAGTGGTGAGACTCCTAATATAATTTAAAAAAAAATTTTTTTTTTTTTTTGCAGTGCTGGGGATTGAACCCAGGGCCTTGTGCTTGCAAGGCAAGTACTCTACCAACTGAGCTATATCCCTAGCCCTAAAAATATTTTTTACATAGGAAAAAACAGATTTACATAGGAATCTGTTTCCCCCTTTTAACTTTTTTTTCAAGTATATTCTTTTTTTATTTATTTGTTTTTTTATTTTTACAGACTGCATTTTAATTCATTGAACAAAAATAGGGTATAATTTTTCATTTCTATGGTTGGGCACAATGTAGATTCATACCATTCATGGAATCATACATGTACATAGGGTAATGATGTCTGACTCACTCCACCATTTTTCATACACTCTCCTCATTTCCTACTGCATAATCTAAAGTTCCTCCATTTTTCTCTCACTCCCCACACCCCCACCCCCATTATATATCATTCTCTACTTATCAGGGAAAACATTCGGCCTTTGTTTTGTGGGGATTGGCTTATTTCACTTAGAATGATATTCTCCAATTCCATCCATTTACCTGCAAATGCCATAATATTATTCTTCTTTGTGGTTGAATAATATTCTATTGTATATATACACCAGTTTCTTTATCCATTCATCTGTTGAAGTGCATCCAGGCTGGTTTCACAATCTAGCTATTGTGAATTGAGCTGCTATAAACATTGATGTGGCTGCATTACTGTAGTATGCTAATTTTAAGTCCTTTGGGTATAAACCGTGGAATGGGATGGCTGGGTCAAATGGTGGGTTCATTTCAGGTTTTCTGAGGAATGTCCATGCTATTTTCCAGAGTGGCTGCACCAATCTGCAACTCCGCCAGCAATGTAAAAGTGTGCCTTTTTCCCCAAATCCATGCCCACATCCATTATTGCCTGCGTTCTTGATAATAGCCATTCTAATTGGAGTAAGATGAGATTGATATAAACTGGAGCATTATTATCCTTAAATTGTAGACAATGGCCTAGCATTGTATAAGCATTTAAACCATAAGAAATGACTTAATAAATATTTCTATTTGGCCAGGAAGATTAATAAATTTACCTATTGTTAAAGTCAATGTTGTTGAGTTGGAAAGAGCATTACAATATAAGAAGTTTTTACCAAATACATGATTTGATTTTTTCTGTAGTAATGGGCTGTTACAAAGTTTTAAAATGGGAGTCAGTACAGACATTGAAAATTAGTCTCATGACCTGTTTGTTGTATAGGTAATGTCCTTATTAATTTACATTGACTTAAGCTATTATATAAGAATTGGTAGTATCTTTTAGGATAGTGATTTAATAAACTATTTTAAAAGTCTTAGAATTTTTGTCATTAATCTAGCAATTATATTTTAAGGGATATATGTAAAGATAATCTTTATGTATATATGAATATCTTTAATAACCTTGTTTTTAAAGTAGTAAAAATAATCCAAATGTCCAACATAGGATTTCGGATAAATGAACTATATGACAAAGAATATGGCATTAAAAATAATGTTGTAAAAAAATACTAATTATGTGCAATCTAAATCAATGTTATAAACTTTAAATTAACAATATAATTGTATATGTATAAAATATATATATCTCTGAGCTTATGTATGATGGCAGTTTAGAAGATTATTTAGTAAATGCTAATAATAGTTGTTTATGGATGGTAGAACCTCAAAAAATTTTTTTCATGTGTACTTAATTTTCTAAACCTCGTCTGATTATGCTAGATAAGGATAACTCCCCACAGTCAACAATAAAAATATCAACAGTTTTATTACAAAACCAGGATTATATTTGTAGAACATACATTAATAATTTATACAATTAATATTACATAAGAAAAGGAATTGACTATAAAGTTCTCATGACTTGTGGTGGTTCTCAAATTTCATGGCACAGATTATCAAAAAAAGTATAAAAATAATTTTTGCATATTTTCGATGGTAAAATATTGAAAAAGGATATTACACATAATTATTTTAAAATTCCCTATCTGGTCTTTCCAGATACCGAGTTCAAAAAGAGTTGCTTCAACAGATCATTTCCTGTTTGAACCATGGATCACATAGTATTACATCTTCATGTGACTCATAATTTTTTATCATATGTTGAACATTGTATGTACAAAAAAACAGCAAATATTATAGTAAATAATAATTTCTCCTCAGAAAACATCATATCCTCTGTCATATTCCTGATTTGGCAGTGTGGGGAAGAGTAAAATCAATCTAATCTACATATAGACTGGTTCTGAGCTGTTGCAACTTATCACTCCCTTCAGATATTCTGAGAGTGAGATCATGACTTTGTTTTCTATAAGACATGGGTATATCAGTAAGATGAAATTCCCAAGGACTCTATATTTTACAGATAGCTGTCAGCTTTCCAAACTTGAGGACATCTTTCTCTCTATTTGGGTCACTAGAGATGTCTTACTGCTTTCCAGTGACACTGGGCTTCCTGAACCTCTGAACATTTCCCACTGTGTCTAGATTTTGGAGGGCTGCTGCAGAGAATTCAATGAAAACCCAGCTTTGGTAGTGGAAATTAGCTCATCTCCCCTACCATACGTCTGCTTATTTGAGGAAGCAGCAGTGGATGTGGTGAGGGGTCAGAGTGTTTTGAAATTTTTCTCTCAACTAATTGACATGATTCCAGTGACTATGGGGTGCTTGGTATGACTTGCATACTCTCAGAGTGCTCAGCAAAGGCCTCTGGGAAAGAGCTGTGAGTGGGTGTGGGCTCACTCCATTTCCAAGGTCCCTCAATGTTCTAACCCACCACGATCCCGGCATGGACATTTCACACTTCTTAATATTTTAGTTGGTTTGTCCTTATCCAGTTCCACTACGAATTTATCTCCCTCTTGTTTCTCTGCCAGGAATAAAAACAGTCATTAGTTAATTTATTTCCATGACCTGATTACTTTTATAGTTTATTCTTATTCTTAGAAGTAACGATCTGTTAAATCTTTCCATATTGTAACCATAAGTCTAAGTGTTTTTTTTAATTTGACTTAAAATAGTGATAGAGCATATTACAAAATATGAAAGCTATTAAGTTATCAAAATAGTTTCTAATTTCTTTTGTTCCTAGCCTATTTAAAATAAGTTCATCAGCTGTAATAGGAGAAACAACACAATTTAGTCTTGAAATTTCCCTTCATAACAAAAAAAATTGGCAATCTCTTTCATTTTACAAGTAAATCAAATGTTACAAGATGGGTGCAGAGTTATGCACCTGTACTCCCAGCTACTCTGGAGATTGAGGCAAGAGGATGGTGAGTTTGATGCCTGCCTGGGAAACATAGTGAGACACATCTCAAAGAAAAAAAAAGTGAAAGGCGGAGGGTCAAAAGAATCAGAAAGTGGCAGAAATAGTTTAGAAAATGATTATGACTAGAAGAAATTTCTTGTGACAAATGTGACTTAATTTGTTATGGAGAGGATGCACTTTAAGTCCATATGCTATGATTCTACTTGACTTGAGAAAATAACTAGACCCTAGAGTCAGAGACAAAACACTGACATTATTTTAATGAAATTTGTTAAATGTGGTTAGACTCTTTCCTCTTTAGGCTCATTTTTCAAGACTATTAGAAGCTTAAGGGTTGTTAGATAGAACCTTTATAGCTTGTAGCTAAAGTGGTAACAAATAAGCAAAAAACTAGGATCATTAGTCAATATTTTTATATTAAATGATACTTTTTTCACTTTAAAAGCCTTATAATAAAGTAATGTTATAAATCTCCAAGTTATTAAATCAATAATATATTGGTGATAGGTTGTTAAAAATACTGCATTTTTATTTTCTTGCTTTTCTTTTTTCCTAAAAATATTTATTGCCAACCAAAGGAAATTCAATACATTTTATCTCTAGGAGCACATGGACTTCAATATAAACATATAAGTGTATCTGTCTGAAAAGAGTAATAGAGAAGTTATTTTCTTTAACCAAGTTATATGAACACAATTTAACTCTTTTCTCTGGGTTATAGAATGTTCCAAATTTTCTGTTCATTAAATTCCAAATGAAAATTCTAGATCTTTTAGTACTTTAAAATTATTGTTATTATTTAAGATTCCAAAATAATGATTTTGATTATGTTTTTAAAATTAACAGTTTATTTCATCTATTTCCCAGTGTCAGATATTTGTACTGAAGCAGTTGTACTGAAAATTATTATACTAAAAAGATGGTCTACCTATGACTTTAGCAATTAAATTTGCCATGAAATATGGGCTGCATATGGGGCTTAACATTGGGTTGCTTCTCTCCCCTCTGAGTAGAAATACTTGTGCACATTTTTACAGTGACCAGCCACTCTTGAAGCTGGATTTCTACTCAGAATCTTTTTCTTTCCCCCACCAGCAGTAGTACAAATCCATGGTTCTGCAAACTTGATGCACCTGATAATATATCAAGCAATGTTCTAAGTGCTTTTTATGTTTATTCATTTAATCTCCTAAATAATGTTATTCAGTAGGAACTATAACTATCGTCATAATAAAACACCATTCATCTTTTAATTCTTATAGTACCTAGCATATAAGAAAGGTCCATTAAATGTTGAATTAGACTTCAATAATTTATTTAATGACTAAACATTTATGTTATGTCAGCCTTGTTGGAACTCCATGTAATTGTGTGAATTATAAAGGTGATTAACCCAGTTTCCAACTCTGCAATTCTGTTCTGAGAATGAATCAAATGGAATAATGACCACTTTTCTTTTAGATGGTGGGCATAATATCAAGATGTGATCAAGAATAAATCAGTACTTAACAATATGTAGGCATTTAGTAGACTGAAGAGGATTCAAAGCATTATAAGCAAAGGATAAAAAGAATTGTGACATACTTGGAGAACTACAAAGTTTGGTGTGGTCAGATCATAGAATGAAGTACATATATAGGGTGAAAGTTGGAGGCATGGATAACTTCACTAACTTCCTTTTTTGTCATACAAAGAGGTCAGCCTTAACCCGATCTAATTTTTCCAATGTGTCACAGAATGTACTGGTTCTATGTGTTGTTTCATGGAATAATAAATAAATTTTGAACAAAAAAGAAAACAGATTTTTAGGATTAATTTCAAACAAAATTTCACTTAAGGCTTATTAAAAATTCTTAGAAGGATTATACTACAAAAATTATTCAATACTTTTCCATGCATATTTGATGACATAATATTGCTAGAATAACTTTAGCTAACACCACCTCTAGAACAAATTTAAGAAGACAGTGTTGAAAGATTTTCACCAGATTTTAACACATTTGGACTAGAATTCTCGAGGCATCTGCAGAATGGCAGTTTACAAGTGGATTGAAACAGACAGGTGAAAAGAAGATGTTAGGAGTTATTTCCTCATTGTCACCTAGGAGTGACTATCTAGAAAGAGATCTCTCTAAGGTGACTGAGATAAGTGGGAATGTTAGGTAGGAAAAGGGCATGGGGAAGGCATTGAAGGCAGAAGAGAGGTTACCAACCTCTGAGGCTCTCAGCCCCACTTAACAATGAGCCTGAAACCCCCTCCTATGATGGGAATATGAGCCATTTTGCTGTTAAAGGGAAGAAGCTAGAAGACCACAAGAGGAATTCAAGACCCTAAAGGCAAATACGTCTATCTTAGGCTCATTCAATAACCTAAGGGACTGACATCAAGTTAACCTGTTACTAGTGCTTTTATCATTAACATTGTGTTTTGCTCCCTCTCTGTGCATTAGAGGTTTGGGGGTAGGGAGAAACTCATATTTGTGCAATACAAAAAAATATGTCAAATTCAGCTGTCAATCAAGTTGCCAATCAACCCCATATCCACCCAGGGGAGAAGGGAATTAGCAGAGCCCAAAAAGTGTGAGTTCCAGTGTACACACAGTACTTTGAATACTTCTCTCCCACTGGACCCACTCTGATTTATGGAGTTTACTTTGACTTTCAATGAATCTATGCATTAGCTGCTTTCCTGGTTGTCTTGCTCAATTCTTTGTTCAAGATGTCAAGGTTCTGGACCTGAGAACACCTAGGGACCTAGTGTCCTGCACTGGTAATAGGAGGAGACATTTTTAGACACAGTGTTTAAAATAAATGCACTTAGTACCACACAAGTAAAAGGAAAGAGGAAATCAAGTAATCAAAAAATTTTTACATGAATGACTAAGTGGATTTTGTCATAAACTTCAAAAATTCAGGATGAAACATACCCAAGAAAAGGGTAGTGATTAAATATAGATACGTGAGTTTAAGACCAAGAAAAATACCTAGATAGAGTAATCCAGAAGGCAACTAGCTCTAAAGGAGTGAATGAGTTCATGAGGGAGAAAAAGAATAGAAGAACCCTGGGGTTAAGTGTCATAACAGAAACTTCATAGTAATAGTTTGTAATATAAAAGGAGGCACAGATGCCTGTGGGGATGCAGAAGTCAAGGAAGGAGATAGTCAGTTAACTCTAGAGAACTCAGAAGCCCCCAGCAAGAAGATGAAGTTGGCAAAGAGTTCCTGGGAGGAAAGAGATGGGCACTTTGACCAGTGAATAAATGCTAGCAGTGAAAGAAAAACATGGAGGGACATGAAATGAAAACCCAGAAATCAGTTTTCATGCTTGTGAAAAACTATTCAAGATTATTTTCTTGAGTCAGTCAAATTGCTGTGTTTGAAGTTATATTTTACCACATAAACTATTTTTTTTTGCAAATTCTAGAAGAGTAGTGAATTTATGCATGCTTGTATCCACATGCATTATTATATGTAATCTCTCCAGTTTAAACATTTCTCAATTTTTACTCAAGCAATATTTTCCTCTAAATAATGATTTTTCAGTAAGTCGTTAGTATCTTTGTGACCTTTCCAGTAATGTTTGAAGATATAGGTAAAACATTGCACAACAACAACAACAAAAAGTGTGCTTTGCTTTTCTTTTAAAGAGTTCTGTTTGTTTATTTTGTTTTTGGTTCCTTATTAAATATCATACATAAAGTAAGTTGTGTTTCTTTTATGTGTTGTTTTTTGGAAATATTAAACATAAATTTCATGTTCAATTACCCTAACCATTTATTTCATAGTCATATTTTATTGAGTTTTACCCATAGTTCAAAACAGATTTGTTTTAGCAAAAGCAAGAAACACAAAACAACAAAGTCTGTTAACTTAAGATATGAAGATATCAATGATATGAACAATAATGTGTTTCAAAACACATATGTCAGGAAAATAAGAATTCCGTTAGGGCTTTTAAAAACCTGCATTGTTTATTTGCAAAATTGGCTTGCAGGCATCATCTATTTTATTTAAAGCATTACATAAAAAAGGAACAGAAGAAGGCCTCTGGGCCTGGCATTATCAATTTCATTTTGTCTTCCCCATCTCCATCTTTCTATTCCCCTTTTGGTTGTTATTTAAAACAGACAATAGAAATCTGCTATATGTTGAATCCAGGAGATCTCATCTAAATGTGTTGTTTTTTTCAAATGTAAGATCATTTGTTGACTGTTGAAATATTCAGTAAGTCACTATATTTTATGTAGTTCCTGGTCTTGTAGTTATTTCCTTTTAATCTAGGTATTTCTACTTATGTCTTGCAAAAGCATCTAAAAATTCACCAGTAAAAAACTTATGGAAGTTTTCTTGCTGCTTTACTCAAATCATTTTAAGCACCTTCAAACTCTGTTCCCCACCATGGAACCCACTCTCTTTCATATCATTTGGTATAGATGGAAGTCTAAAAATGTAATCTGTTTGACCATTAAGAGTAAATAAACCAATATAAGTATGTAGCTTAGTATCTGTCTTAGTTAGGAAGAAATCCTTCTAATGGATAGTGAGAAAGAAATGTGAATGTTGAGAAACATGCCTCATGGTTGCAGATCATTAAATACTCAATAATATGTCATTTAATTCCTTCAATTTAGAGCTCTAATTGGAAGAATATAAATACCAAAGATATGTATTGCTGATACTGGTCTTAGAGATTAGGAACAGGTTCTTGTTGCCCTGGTATTCAAGATTAAACACCCAAAAAATGCTGAGGCAAGTGTAAAAAGCAAGTTTTACTTAAGGATGGGAAAGAGATAGCAGACTTCTCCAAAGAGCTTGCTCTTTTATAGATGGCAGAATCCCCCTTTTAATCATTGCCTTCTCTTTCTTCTCCTTGTACGTGCCTAAGGGCAGGAATGAGCAGGAGCACTAGGGTTATTCTTTAACAACCCATTGTGCTGGCAGTGTAATCCAGGAGGTTAACTGTTATTGCCTTTTCTTTGATAACCAGACCTCATTCTCTGGATCCCCATCTTTCATCATCATTCATTATCTATACTGACTGACTGGCCTTCATCCCCTGCCTCAGTTTGCTGAGGAATGCGACACATCGTGTCTACTCAGGTCAGGTGGGGCTGCAGGCAGATTGCTTTTTGGCAAAGAAAGCATGTGGGGGTTCAGCACAGTGGGCTCATTTTACAAAATCATTCCCTTAACCTCATGTTCCCACCATTCTCAACTATCTTCCCCTTATACCTTCACTTCTTACTTTTGGTCTCTTCCCTTTATCCCATTTTTCCAACTCTAACCTCCATATTTTGGATTTCCCAAGGATGATCAGGTGATAGGGTGATATTCTGAAAAACAAAGAAAACCTTATAAAAATTAACCTTACACACATTTTATACATACAAAATAATGTAACAAATGATACAGTTAAATTATCAATATGTAATAATTTGACTCGATTATTTTTTAAGTCTCTGGAAAAATAAATATGATTTTTAGTTTTTTAGAGTTTAATATGTAGAAAATACTAGTAAAAATAATTAAGTAAATAAATGAGTGAAAGAAAGATTAGTAAAGTAGAGAAAGGAGAGTACAGAGAGAGGAGAAGAGGGTAAGGGGAGCTAATGGAGAATGAGTTGGAATAAATCAAATTCCATGCATATATGATTTTGTCGAAATGAAATGAACCCAACTGCTATGTATAACTATAATACTCTGATAATAAAAACAAATACATTATACTTTAGTTACAAAGGCCACTATTCCAAAGGTATTAACCCCAAGAACATATTTGTGTGTGTGTGTGTGTGTGTGTGTGTGTGTGTGTAGACAAAGCATGTATTTATTTTCCGTGAATTCAAAGAGGCAATTTTATTAGCTTTTGTTGTGGTTACATTTCAGGAAATGAAGCTTTTATAAGTGTTCTTTTTAGTTTCACATCTCTTTCACTCTTTCCTGGAAGAAAAAGAAAAGGTATAAAATGTAAAACTTAAAATTCAGATTGAAAAAAAGAGGCAAAAATCAAAAGAAGTTAAAAGAACTATTTGACCATGGAAATATCCTCTTTTAACTAGATAAAACTCTAACCTCCATATTTTGGATTTTTAAACAAATGGTTTTCAGCGTTTGAAACAAATGGTTTCCCAAAGATTTCAGGAGGGAAAAATGAGGAAGGGTTTTGATTAAACCATAATAAAACCATTAAGCACAACAATCTTACCACCATTTTAATCCTGAACTTTGAATACTCACCATTCAGAGAATTTTTAGCTTCCCTAACCTAGACTCAATAACTCTTCACTATCTTGGGTCCATTCCCTCTTTATTTCCTTTGGTCTTTCCCATTCTTTCTGAAGAAGCAAATTATTTTCTCCTCAACTTGCACAGAAAACCCTTTATCCTCCTTTCTAAAGTCTTGAACAGAACATTTTCTTGGATTTGGGCTCATATATTCTATAACAAGTGTTGAGGAATTTTTCTAAATATACTATACTCTGCCTAAGGAAAGATGCAGGGATTCTCTGGTTTGCTAGGAATTTTGGAAAAGAATAGTAATGAATGAGTGAAAATTCTACAATCACTTCAATTTAGACATAGTTTTATGATCCTAAACATACATTTCAGAAACTCCAATCTGATTGAAAAAGAGAGAGAAAGTGAAAATGTCAAGTCGAAAGGAAGACAGAATGGATTGAACTGACAAAGCCTGGACAGTCAAAAGTTAGAGACTCTTATTGGTATTCTTTCTTCTTTTAGCTCACTCAACATACCTGTTTTAATGAATCAGTTTCTAGGCAGGCAAAAGACACTATTAGTGAAACAAGAGCATTCTTCAAGTCAAGAGTATTTAATTGTAAACTCAAATAGCCCTGTATAAATGCTAAAATTGTTAACCATTTCACCTCTGGGAGGGGAAAAAAAAGCTTACAAACCTTAACTAAAACTACATGTCATGCCCTGACATTTTGTTCCTTTAAAAAGACATTGCATAGGAAATGTCTGGTAGCTTTAAATATATAAATGATCACCCAGATATTCTTTCGATCACCCAAAAAGCAGAGCCATTTTCTTTTCATCTTTAAATGTTCACATTGCTATCATTTGAAGAACTTATTATTCAGAAACACTTAATGATATTTTGTGCTTTCCCTTGGTGTTTATTTTATTGATAAATTGTGCTTTACATTTTTGACCTTCCAAGACCAAGTGTATTTGAAAAGGAAATAACCTGAATATGTGAAAAATACAATTATTCAGTTCTGAGTCAGAGCATTTGTGTATGAGAGCAGTTGAAGCAGGCTGGACAATTCCTGCTTAGCCTCCAACTCCCAAGTCCCCAATCACTACCTACCCAGTTGAGAAATTTAAGCAGCTATGGTGATGTTGAAAAAATGCTCATTAGGCTAGTTTTACAAAACAAACAAACAAAAAATACTATACAAATATTCAATTTATCTTTAAGCACCGCCAGGGCTGCCTTCCTTCTAGCATCCCAACTTACATCACAGTATGCTGGACTTTGGGGATTTCTTCCCAGTTCAAACTGTTGACCCTTCAAGTCTCAGTTTATGTTCTTATTATACTCGAGGTAGAAAGTTAGAAGGATGTGGGGCTTATTCAATTCATGGTACCCTCAGGAATAAGCATGTTTCACAATATGCTTCAACATGTGACATATAGTGTAATCTTCCCTACCAAAAACAAAACATAAAATGAACCTATTTTTTTCTTTAAAATCCATATAATTAGCATCACAATTGAAATTAAAAACTCCATTTTTTTGTAGGGCAATACACAAGTGCAAAACATTCATCTGTGAATCTGTATTCCAAATTATTCAGTTTGTGCTTTTAGGATACAAAGCACAGGACCTCGGTCTCAAACATCTTGAAGATATTCTTTTGCTACAATATTCTGTTGTCCCAAGGAGAAAGAGTTGCTTATTCACCCCATACAAAAAATGAGCTTTTGTTTATTTGCTTATGGATTTATTCATTCATGTTCTTTCTCATTCAATAAACACTTGAGTGTTCACTATATTCACATAAGAGTAGAATGTAAGAATATGTTTCTAATGACAAGCATCTCTTCCCTTCATATACTCAGAGCGTAACTGAAAGATCAAAATGTGGTCAACGCTTCCATATGTGTTACATGAATAAATAATTGAATCACCATAGCTTCTGACTTCAGGAACAACATATATACAAATGCAAATGATATTAACATTAACACTGTTAGCAATAAAATATGTCACTGTAGAAAAATCATGGGAAAAAAGAAATGATTTAGTGCCAAGCTAATTGTGGTGCATTTTCGTTGGGAACCCTGGGAACACTTTCAATATAGCAAATTTTTGGATTTGTCTGCCCTTAGCAGTTCTGTGGCACATAGAGGCTACCAGTGAGAGACACGTGTGCATAGTTTGAAAAGTAGAATAGAAGGAGTAGTCATGACCCTTGCTGCTGCAGATGCATCTATGAGCAAGTTCCTTGAATCATTCACTTTAGCATTATAAGAGAATGAGGCAGCAGGATGATGATTCTTAATATTTACTTCTGTTGCTGCTGCTGCCTGAAATAATTATGGTAGCACCAGTGTCATATAATTCATAGTGACTTCTAGGGGGCTCTTAAAATCTCCTGGGCCGTTAAGATCCCTGACCTTCACTCCTCATCACCCTCCTGGTTGTCTAAGACTCTAACTCCTAGAACTGAAATCTTCCTTCCCTGGAATGTGCATAGAGTGACTTCTCTTTTCCTAACCAATTTTTGACAGATATATCACTGTTCCAAGAGTTTTAAATTCTCACAGGTGACATCAAAGTAAATAATTCTGTATGTGCTGTGAAGAAGTTCACAGTACCTGCAGCAAAGTTAAGTGGTTCATTGAACAAGCAAAGATCTCAGGGTAAAGTTTTAAGGCTATACTACTAATTCTTGTCTTCTGGCTGAATCTGCACCTTCATTTCCCCAACCACTTCTATGAAATAAAAAGAGTTTTCACTGTCAAGTAATAAAAATATCCTGTGGTAAGTTGATCCTCCACAGTTTCTTATTTTATTAAAATTTTTATCCAACTTAGTATTATAATTGAAATTCAAACTCTAGTCAAAGTCATGTTCTCCCTTTCCATATCTCAGGCCCCCAAGGAGTAGTCTAGGATGGGAAAGAGATACTTTTTTTATTTTTGGTTGCGTGATGTTAGCTGAATTCTGATCCTTCTAGAAATGGTAAACATGGAAGAACAATTAATATGAGAGAAATAATTGACAGGCATCAATCTAAAATGTACTTTCTATGTGTGTCACAGTGGACTCAGGGCAATTTTATGGTTTCTTCTGGATTATTCTTCCTCCATTACTGAGTCTCTCACTACCAGTTCTCAAAATGGGTTAGGAACTCCCTAGTAAGCTGGCAATCTGCACAGAGGACTGCAGGTACTCTCTGTTGGTGTCCCATCAATCCTTCAAGTGTACCTCTTGGCCATGATTGAGAACAGCCCAACATATTTTCTCCTCCTTCTGTCCATTTCTAGAGCTCTGTATTTGGTTCAAAGGAAACACAATGTTGAACACTGAGTCATCCTTGAATAGGGAATACAGTTTCTTTCTAAGTTCATCTTCTTTCCATTTTGCCATGTGATGGTAATTTCAGTCACTGTCATTCACCCCATAGATTTCTGGGTATCAGTCCAACCCCCATCCTCACTTTCAGAAAAATTCCAACAGACACATCAGAAACTCTAAATGATTTCTTTGATAGCCTGCCCTCTCTAGTTTGTTCTGCATTAAAGATGAAACACCATCCCTCTTGCATACTCAGAAGGACTCAAAGTAAACTGACAATACCATTTCAAGATACCTTCCAATCCTCAATCTCTTATGGCATTTATGATGTTAAGTCTTTTGCATTTTCCAATAGGCAAGAAGTCAAGGGGCACAAAACATGGTTATAACAATCTCTTTATAAAACCAACAAAATGAGACCGTGCCTAGTTCTGGATTACAAAGGTAATTGACAGTGATTTGGGGAAATCTTAGCTAAAACTGAAACAAAGTTACAGTTTAATATTCAGTTACTCCTAAATGAATTTAAAAGGCCATGAACATTTCTTTTCTTTTTACTGAGGGGAATGTATTTTCTCTTTTACTTTCAGCATTTATGCTTCTGAATAATTTGTGTAAATCTTGAAACTTGTTACTTTTACAGATATCAAAGCTATGCTAATATTCAGAAACATTTTTGAAAAGAAAATAACTTTACCATAATAATGGATATTCATAATCACATATACTTACATAATGTACCTTTGTATAAAGTTCCAAATACTCTTCAGTATTTAGTCCTATATATTTTAATTGAATTAAATGTAAAACTATATTACTTTGAAGCTAGGTTTCATTCAAAGTGAAACATAAAATTTAATATATGTGGTAGAAAAAATTTGATTATATGAAACATCTGTGAAACCTTCATAATTTTCCATTTAACCAATTATAAATGCTAGCATTTTTATTTCTCTCAGTTCTCTACTGTAGCAGAATGTATCTGAGGCCATAATTATGCAGAGACAGGGTCCAGGACTGGGGAGATTTTGTGTTTGAATCTGACTAAACTCAGGATTAAATGTATAATTTTTAAAGAGATCCAACTTTGTTTACTCATTATACTGTTCTGTTTACAAGTAGATATAGCTCGTTAAATTTTGTAAACTTTTAAATAAACTCTCAAAATGTTTTAAGTGTCTTTGATTTTCAATATTTGATTTACTATTTCGAGTTTCATTTAATTGTATGGAGGCATAAATTCAAAATGTACGATGCAATTATTACAAATTAATTACATCTTAGGTGACTTTTAAAAGCTGGAATTTAATGCACGTATATAAAAGGGAAAACCTAGTTAATATACAATAAAATTATATGAGAATTATTTAAACTTAGGCCATAAATGTAAATTACATTCTTATTAGCATATTAAACTTTCAGTATTACTATTCTCAAGATATTTAGGCATAGCCATAAAGCATAGTTATAGCTAGAAGTTGTTTTTCTAAATAAAAACAGGATTATTTTTATTATTTATTTTAGTGGTTCTAAAAATGTATTTAATTAACCTCTTAAAAACAATTATATTAAGTGGAAATAAAGAAATGGACATTATCAGCATTGCCTAAAGATTTTGACATATACAAATATATAGCAATGTGTATATATGAAAATATACAGATAGACCTATATGTTTCTCATGTAACATGTAGACATAAATAAGAGTTAATTAACATACTAATATCAATCTTTAAACTCTGACAGTTGGAGAATATGTAAATCATATATAAATAGGATGTATTTCTATAAGAAATACCACATGACTAAAAAGGAATAATTGAGATCTTAAAATTTAAATGGTGTTGACATTTAATAGCAGGTTTCCATAACACATTTCTAGCAAAAATTGGGAAATGAAAAATAATTTACTTAAAATTAAATAGATATTTGCAAGTTATATGCATATTTGCTACTGCATTTAAACAGATTCCAGTTTACTTTTACAAATTACAGTTTTAGTCAACATATTTTCTTATTCATATCAGAGTTGCCATTAAGTTTTACTAATATACTAAACAGCAAAAATTTACCCCAAAACTAGGAAAACTTTTTTTAATTACTATTTCTATGCCTGGGAGAAAATGTTTGTTCAAAATATGTTGCTATTCCTAACTATGAGATTGCACAATAATTTTGCTTCAATTTTTATAATAACCACTACCTCAACTAATGAAAAACAAGTTCAACTTCTATTTTGAGCTATAGATACTATAGATGTTTGGTAAAGTCTAGCAAGTATGTAACAATGGAGAAAAACTATGTAAATATAATTCAAAGGCAAAAAAGTCTAGCACCTATTTATAATGTGCAAGTCACTCAGATACTTGTGATATTCCTTGACTTTTGTGGATATACATTTCTACACATATGCTTTTCATCCGAACCTTTGTTTCCTTTTCTTAATTCCCTTGTCCTCCTTCCTCTTTAATGTATATTAAACATTTAATGTATATTAAACATTTCTTGATTTTGCTTCCCATATTCACCTCTGTCCTATGACAGTCTTCCTGCTGTACTGGTCTGGGTTAAACCAAATCTGATTTGGTAAATAGTTATCCACAGAGTCCGCTAACAGCACTATTCCCATAGAATCAGCCTTCCTCGAGGGAGACCAAATGTAGGCAAATCTTGACAAGAGAATAGTAACCTGGAATGTCACTACTTTCCCTGTCATAACTGAACATTGATAGATGCTGCAGTCACAGTGAATAACATCTTAAATCTTCTGCCTCTGCTGCATTCCCTTGATGTTGAGCCCTGCACAGGGGCATTCAGTTGAACATACTCCACTCACAAGGCTATGCTCCAGCTGTCTGGGATGGATTTTTTTAAAGGAAGGTCTTTGTTCTTTCAAGATAGTTGAAGTATGTAATGTCCTAATACTCTGATATTGTTGCCTCCAAGACTTCTTAATTATTTTTGAAATTCATCATCTTACACTCATAACTAATATCTCCAGTGTTTTTATTTTCTTTGGACATCTTGATATTTGCTCATATTTGAATTTAGATATTTAATTAACATTTACCTGAAGTAAGTACAAGGAGCATAACTGAGAATAATAAACTCTTCAGTCAGATCACTCTCTATGGGAACACTCAAATAATGAGCTTCACTCTCATGTGTTCAATGCTACTGTAGTCCTAGAAATAGAGTGATGGCAATTCATATGGGAAAAATAACTCAGTGAAGATATTTTAAAGGCACCACAACTCTTTCTACTCTCTTGTCCCCGCCCTCCACCATGATCTTGCTGCCTCTAGTCCATTCATCCTACACTTCCCTGTAGAAACATTCTTTCTATTGGAGAGCAAACCAATACTGCTTTCTGTTCTAAGAACTTAATTGTTCCTCTTTTACAAGCATAGAATACAACCTATAGTCTCTTACACTGCATTTTATATTTGCATAACATCTAGCCACCATGAATTATCATAATTTTACTTTATGTTAATCAAAATTCTTAATATTCAAGCACAATAAATTTACACTAATTGTAACATGCACTGAATTAATACCTTTACCCATATTTTAATCTCCACCTATAAAATTTCTCTCAATTATTCTGTAAAAATCCCATAGCTATCAATACTTCAGAAATCCCTGACAATTTAAAACTTTCCTTGAATGCCTTGACCTGAGGAATTCTCTTTTGTCTTTTCCTTTAGCTAAACATTATTTGTTATCCATTTTGCACTTAATCAATTTGTTACAGGGATGTAGACAATAATTTCTTATTTTCTACTCAGTGTCTCAGATATATTGTAGATGCCACAAGTTCATAGGCTTCAAAATTCAAGAGTAAAATAATATTTTTCTCTCTACTTAACATACTAGTTTGCCATTTCAAATATTTTCAAAGAATAGCAGTTTAAAATATGAAAGAAAACATCTATTATGACCTCAATGAACAGCAACAAAATATTTTAATGAAGAAAAGAGAAACAGTATGTTAAATGATGACAGTTTTACCAGTTTGAATTTTTGTGGATAGAGAACAGAGCAACTCACATATAACTAATTCATTTTTAGTTCAATTATATACTCTTTCATGAATTTTATATTACCTATCATAAAAAGTCTACCTGTCTATTTTATAATTAAAACTAAATTAAATTGCCTAATAGGTTTAAGACTTATAAGCACTTTCTAGTAAAACCATATCAAAGTATTTCTTAGATGTGTGAATAAAATAAAATGTGCTCGGTAAGGGTATTTGGATCATTTTTACTTAGGTTTTCTTTCTTCTGTTAAGTAGAATCAATGCAAAATAGTAATTGTAATAGTAAGCATTACATATCAGCTGCTTTTTAAAACTCTTTATTTTCCAGAAGCAAATAAAAAAAAAATTTAAAGCTTATACAAGTAGAATTATTAAGAGTACATAAAAAGAGTATTTTCATTTTTTGTGGTAATTTCACAAATCATTTTGAATATGTTGAACACTAAAACGCTTTGTGTTCTAAAAGTGCTGTATGTCTAATCTTTCAGGACTTTCTCACTTTTGAGCTTATTACTTTTTCCTCATGATATTGCCACAACCTGTGCTGTCACTGTTAATATTTTTAATGTTTTAGTCTCTCTCATATATGAATTCTACCTGTCATGATTTATCATGTTTTTATATCTTCCTTTGCCCTTTTGCCTTGTCCCACTGACTACTAATATTACTAACTATTTATATCCTAATAGTTTATTCTGCCTCTTTCTGAAGATACTGATTTTCTCATTTCTTGTTCTTCACTTGGTCTTCCTTTCTCACCTCCATCCAGGACAACCCAATTGTCCACCTCCTCCTTTCCCCAACATCAGCAGACAGAACTTGCTCTGACAACTGAAGTAGATCTAAACCTGTAGTCTTTCCTTATCCACATTCTGTTTAATCCTCCTGCAGTATTCATTGCCTATTTGTGGAATTTATTATATCTTTGGTTACATTCTTTCCATATCTTCCTCCCATTTATTTGAACATTATGTGCCAGTGATATTTTTCATGGATTCCCCTCCTATAAAGTGCATTCTAGCTCTTAAAATTTTATTGTAAATACAGGTCTTGTTTATAGCCATAGAACACAATACTGGGGTGATGTAGCAAGCACATATTACATTCACACACACACACACACACACACACACACATATATAATATATATATTATATATATATACATCTATACATGAATAAAAATTTATGTGTATGTGTGTGTGTACACACATATCTATAATGAAAGGGGCATTTATCAGAAGGATGTCAAGAAGAAAAGCTAAAAAAGTTTTAACAAAAGATAACATACAGGAAGGATAAGAACAATTAACATGAACTATACAATGGTCTCTTCAAATACTATTATTCCCATGAATCTGTTACAGATAATTTCTGGCTTGCATTGTCTTTACCTAAAAATGCAAATTTTAGAAAGCTATCATCTGATTTCCACAGCTAGAATCAGGAGAAGCGACACATTATTAGATCCCTCAAAATTTAGTATCCAAGGGCTAATTCACGAAAGCACAATGGAAGTGTTTTATTGTTGTTGTTGTCATCTTGAGAATAAAGAAAAATAGATATTGGCCAGACAGAAAGAGCATTCAACTACTCTGTGTGCCTATATTGTCCTCTCAAAATATGTCCCGGCTCTGAGAGTATTAAATGCAGATGACACACAAAGAGGTGGAAGTCAGGCCGAGTGGAGCAGCTTACTCCAGCAGTGTTTATGTTCTGGATTGTCTGGGACCCAGTGTCCTTTACACCGCTCCAATTCTAACTAGTAGCATGTCACAGATATGACTAAAAAGAGAAAAACACAGTGAGAGTTTCATATGAATACTCAATTACTAGGTACCATGCTGTAAGTGTTACACTAAAGAATGAATATTGTTTCCAGATCATTTGGTGGTATACTACTCTTTGTCCTAAATCATCATGAGTTTCTTCATAAGAGGCACATAAATAGACAAATAGGAAATAATCAAACAACTGGCATGTTGACCCATATGCCTGTAATTCCAGTGATTCGGTAGGCAAAAACAGAAAGATCACAAGTTCAAGGTCACCCAGGGAAACTTAGCAAAATCCTGTCTCAAAATAAAGAATTAAATTAAAATGAACTGGGGATGTAGCTCAATGGTAGAGCTCCCATGGGTTAAATCCTTAGTACCTCACAAGAAGAATAATAAGTAGAGAAATAAATACCGTTGTTATTTTTATGAAGAACTCATTTACTTAAATCATATCCTCAGTTAATTGAATATGCATGTGCACACATATTTGTAGTGGTTTCTCTTCTCTTTTATGGAAACTCAATTGTCCACTACGTTATGACTTTAATTGGAAAGACAAAATTTTATACAAGCAATTATTACTGGTTTGTAGAAATTATTTTTTTTTATACAGAAATCTTTTTGTCTGTAACTCAGATTTATAAAAACAACCACAAATTTCCTCTAACTGCTACTCAGAACTAGAAAAAGGCACAGGAACAGAGAAGAAGGACAGAACAGAGGAACCTGAACCACCACCCAAGGAAAGATGGGGTTGAATGTCTTTCATGGGTTCCTGGGTGGGAAGTCAAGTGACTAACGGACAGAGATTGATATCAACATGTGGAACTGATCTCAGGCATTTATAGGCGAGAGATTATTGGTGCTATTTCTAACATATTCTTGAAACTTAGTTTGAAGAAACTTTCTCACAATACATTCTTTTGATGTTTATACCTATATAATAAATATGTTGAGCTATTTTGTGTCACTACCCCCCTACCGTGAAGTAGTCAAAACTGAGAACAGCTTTTTCTCTGTTTGTTTGTCTGTTTGTCTTTTCTTCATCCCCTTGCCACCCTGTCCAGGAACCTGAATTAAGGGCCATGCAGGTGAGGGAAGAATATTACTGAACCATAAAGAAGAATGAAATTATGGCATTTGGTGGTAATTGGATGGAACTGGAGACTATCATGCTAAGTGAAATAAGCCAATCCCCAAAAAAAACAAAGGCCAGGCTGAAAGATTTCTCTGATCTGCAAATGTTTATACACATTTAGCAGGTAGGGAAGAATAGAATTCACATTTTAAAAATCATAGGTTAGACGGGGCGATCCAAGATAGCGGCCTAGAGGGAGACTGCACCCCCAGTCGCTCCAGAACCCTGGAGTTAAGAAGGGGAGGCATTGAGAGACTCGGACTGAAATAGAGCCACGGGTGAGTCTGCCCACTGGGTAAAGCTCGGCCCGGGTGGCAGGCCCAGATAGAGGTGGCTTATCGGAGCCGGGCAGGGCAGCTAGAGTCATCCACAGGCAGCCCTGTGCACTCCGCGGTGGGCCCCGCCCACACAGCCAGCTTCTCCAGGTTCTTGGAACGGAACTGGCCCGCTAGTGAGAGCCTTTCTGACCAGAACAAGCTCCGAGTCCCGGAGCCCCTGCAGCGCAGCGTACTCTGGCAATGAACTAGCGGAGAGCCGCGATCAGCAAGCAGCCTCTGGGATTAGGGCAGGACAGCCAGAGACCTCTTCAGGCGGCTCTGCCCACTCCGGCTGCAGGCTCTCTTCACGGGGCAATCCAAGATGGCGGCCTAGAAGGAGACTGCACCCCTAGTCGCTCCAGAACCCAGGAGTTAAGAAGGGGAGGCATTGAGAGACTCAGACTGAAATAGAGCCACAGGTGAGTCTGCCCACTGGGTAAAGCTCGGCCCGGGTGGCAGGCCCAGATAGAGGTGGCTTATCGGAGCCGGGCAGGGCAGCTAGAGTCTTCCCAAGGTAGCCTTCCACACTCCGGCAGTGGGCTCCTCCCACACGGCCAGCTGCACGACGCAGGCCCACAGTGAGAGCATTTCTGCACAGAGCCAGTTCCAAACCGTGGAACCAGTAGGGGGCTAGAGGCAGTTTTCTTCAGATGAGCTGCTTTATCAGATTCCTCCAAGACATCAGGCTACTGAAGGCTGGGAGGTGATACACTGGAAATCTACCGGGACACTATAAGCCAGTAGCGGAAAACTGCAATATCTCAGGGTCCCACTGACAACTGACCAATATGAGAAAACAAGGGAAGAAAATGTCCCAAACAAACCTAGATACTACATCAATAAAACCCAATGACAGCACAACAGAAGAAATGTCAGAAAGGGAATTCAGAATGTACGTAATTAAAACGATCAGGGAAGCTAATGAGGAGATGAAAGAGCAAATGCAGGCATTGAAGGAGGAGATGAAAGAGCAAATGCAGGCATTAAATGATCGCACCAATCAACAGTTAAAAGACCAAATACGGGAAGCAAGAGATCATTTCAATAAAGAGTTAGAGATACTGAAAAAAAAGCAAACTGAAATCCTTGAAATGAAGGAAACAATAAACCAAGTTAAAAACTCCATAGAAAGCATAACCAATAGGATAGAACACCTGGAAGACAGAACCTCAGACATTGAAGACAAATTATTTAATCTTGAAAGCAAAGTTGGCCAAACAGAAAAGATGGTAAGAAATCATGAACAGAATCTACAAGAATTATGGGATATCATGAAAAGGCCAAACTTAAGAATTATTGGGATTGAGGAAGGCTTAGAGAAACAAACCAAAGGAATGAACAATCTATTCAATGAAATAATAACAGAAAATTTCCCAAATCTGAAGAATGAAATGGAAAACCAAGTACAAGAGGCTTATAGAACTCCAAACATACAAAATTACAACAGACCCACACCAAGGCACATTATTATGAAAATACCTAACATACAAAATAAAGACAGAATTTTAAAGGCCACGAGAGAAAAGAATCAAATTACATTCAGAGGGAAACCAATAAAAATATCAGCAGATTTTTCAATCCAGACCCTAAAAGCTAGAAGGGCCTGGAACAACATATACCAAGCCCTGAAAGAAAACGGATGCCAACCAAGAATCTTATACCCAGCAAAACTTACCTTCAAATTTGACGATGAAATAAGATCCTTCCATGATAAACAAAAGCTAAAGGAATTTACAAAAAGAAAGCCAGCATTACACAACATTCTCAGCAAAATATTCCATGAGGAAGAGATGAAAAACAACGATGCAAATCAGCAACAGGAGGCGCTAGCCTAAAGGAATAGCCAAATAAAGGAGAAAACAAATCATGTCAAAAACAAATATGAGTCAATTGACTGGGAATACAAATCATATCACAATAATGACCCTGAATGTTAATGGCCTGAATTCATCAATCAAAAGACACAGACTGGCAGATTGGATTAAAAAGAAAAATCCAACAATATGCTGCCTGCAAGAGACTCACCTCATAGAAAGAGACACCCATAGACTAAAGGTGAAAGGATGGGGAAAAACATACCATGCACACGGACACAGCAAAAAAGCTGGAGTATCCATCCTCATCTCAGATAATGTGGACTTCAAACCAAAACTAGTCAGAAGGGATAAAGAAGGACATTACATGCTGCTTAAGGGAAGCATAAATCAGCAAGACATAACAATCATAAATATCTATGCCCCGAACATTGGCTCATCCACGTACGTCAAACAAATCCTTCTCAATTACAGAATTCAAATAGACCACAACACAATAATACTAGGCGATTTTAACACACCTCTCTCACCACTGGATAGATCGTCCAAACAAAAATTGAATAAAGAAACTATAGATCTCAACAACACAATCAGCAATTTAGACTTAACGGACATATATAGAATATACCATCCAACAAAGAACGAATACACTTTCTTCTCAGCAGCACATGGATCCTTCTCTAAAATAGACCATATTTTATGCCACAAAGCTACTGTTAGCAAATACAAGAAGATAGAGATACTACCTTGTACTCTATCAGATCATAATGGATTGAAATTAGAAATAAATGACAGAATAAAAAACAGAAACTTCTCCAATACCTGGAGACTAAATAATACACTATTATATGATGAATGGATAACAGAAGACATCAGGAGGGAAATAAAAAAATTCTTAGAAGTAAACGAGAACAAAGACACATCATATCAAAATCTCTGGGACACTATGAAAGCAGTACTTAGAGGAAGATTTATTTCATGGGGTGCATTCAAAAAAAGAAGTAGAAATCAACAACTAAACGACTTAACACTACAGCTCAAAGCACTAGAAAAAGAAGAGCAGACCAATACCAAAAGTAGTAGAAGACAGGAAATAGTTAAAATCAGAGCCGAAATCAACGAAATCGAAACAAAAGAAACAATTGGAAAAATTAACAAAATAAATAGTTGGTTCTTTGAAAAAATAAATAAAATTGATAAACCCTTAGCCACACTAACAAAGAGAAAGAGGGAGAAAACTCAAATTACTAAAATTCGGAACGAACAAGGAAACATCACAACAGACACGAGTGAAATACAAAACATAATTAGAAGCTATTTCGAAAATCTATACTCCAACAAAACAGAAAACCTCGAAGACATCAACAAATTTCTAGAGACATATGAACTACCTAAACTGAACGAGGAGGACATAAACAACTTAAATAACCAATTTCAAGCAATGAAATAGAAGAGGTCATCAAAAGCCTACCAACAAAGAAAAGTCCAGGACCAGATGGGTTCTCAGCCGAGTTCTACAAAACCTTTAAAGAAGAGCTCATTCCAATACTCCTCAAACTATTCCATGAAATAGAAGAGGAGGGAACCCTACCAAACTCGTTCTATGAAGCGAATATCACCCTGATACCTAAACCAGACAGAGACACATCGAAAAAGAAAATTTCAGACCAATATCCTTAATGAATATCGATGCAAAAATTCTCAACAAAATTTTAGCAAATCGCATACAAATATATATTAAAAAGATAGTGCACCACGATCAAGTGGGTTTTATCCCAGGGATGCAAGGTTGGTTCAACATTCGGATATCAATAAATGTCATTCACCATATCAACAGACTTAAAGTTAAGAATCACATGATTATTTCAATAGATGCAGAAAAAGCATTTGATAAAATACAGCATCCCTTCATGCTCAAAACACTAGAAAAATTGGGGTAGTGGGAACATTCCTAAACATTATAAAGGCAATCTACGCTAAGCCCATGGCTAATATCATTCTAAATGGTGAAAAACTGAAAGCGTTCCCCCTAAAAACTGGAACAAGGCATGGATGCCCTCTTTCACCGCTTCTATTCAACATCGTCCTTGAGACTCTAGCCAGAGCAATCAGACAAACCAAAGAAATTAAAGGGATACAAATAGGAAAAGAAGAACTCAAACTATCCCTGTTCGCTGATGACATGATTATATATTTAGAGGAACCTGGAAATTCCACCAGAAAACTTTTAGAACTCATAAGTGAATTCAGTAAAGTAGCAGGTTACAAGATCAATGCTCATAAATCCAATGCATTTTTATACATAAGTGATGAATCTTCAGAAAGAGAAATTAGGAAAACTACCCCATTCACAATAGCATCGAAAAAAATAATATACTCGGGAATCAATCTCCCAAAAGAGGTGAAAGACCTCTACAATGAGAACTACAGAACACTAAAGAAAGGAATTAAAGAAAACCTTAGAAGATGGAAAGATCTCCCATGTTCCTGGATAGGCAGAATTAATATTGTCAAAATGGCTATACTACCTAAAGTGCTATACAGATTCAATGCAATTCCAATTAAAATCCCAATGATGTACCTTGCAGAAATAGAGCAAGCAATTATGAAATTCATCTGGAAGAATAAAAAACCTAGAATAGCTAAAGCAATCCTCAGTAGCAAGAGCGAAGCAGGGGGTATTGCAATACCAGACCTTCAACTCTACTACAAAGCAATAGTAACAAAAACGGCATGGTATTGGTACCAAAATAGACAGGTAGATCAATGGTACAGAATAGAGGACATGGACACAAACCCAAATAAATACAATTTTCTCATACTAGACAACGGTTCCAAAAATATGCAATGGAGAAAAGATAGCCTCTTCAACAAATGGTGCTGGGAAAACTGGAAAACCATATGCAATAGAATGAAATTAAACCCCTATCTCTCACCCTACACAAAACTCAACTCAAAATGGATCAAGGACCTTGGAATCAGACCAGAGACCCTGCATCTTATAGAAGAAAAAGTAGGTCCAAATCTTCAACTTGTTGGCTCAGGATCAGATTTCCTTAACAGGACTCCCATAGCACAAGAAATAAAAGCAAGAATCAACAAGTGGGATAGATTCAAACTTAAAAGCTTTCTCTCAGCAAAGGAAACTATCAGAAATGTGAAGAGAAAGCCTACAGAGTGGGAGAATATCTTTGCCAACCATACCTCAGATAGAGCGCTAATTTCCAGAATCTATAAAGAACTCAAAAAACTCTACACGAAGAATACAAATAATCCAATAACAAATGGGCTAAGGAAATGAACAGACACTTTACAGAAGAAGATGTACAAGTAATCAACAGATATATGAAAAAATGTTCAACATCCCTAGTAATAAGGGAAATGCAAATCAAAACTACCCTAAGATTTCATCTCACCCCAATTAGAATGGCGATTATCAAGAATACAAGCAACAATAGGTGTTGGTGAGGATGTGGGGAAAAAGGTACACTCATACATTGCTGGTGGGGTTGCAAATTAGTGCAGCCACTCTGGAAAGCAGTGTGGAGATTCCTCAGAAAGCTTGGAATGGAAACACCATTTGACCCAGCTATCCCACTGCTTGGCCTATACCCAAAGGACTTCAAATCAGCATACTACAGAGATACAGCCACATCAATGTTCATTGCTGCTCAATTCACCATAGCCAGATTGTGGAACCAACCTAGATGCCCTTCAGTTGATGAATGGATAAAGAAACTGTGGCATATTTATACAATGGAATATTACTCCGCAATGAAGAATGATAAAATTATGGCATTTGTAGGCAAATGGTCGAAATTGGAGAATATCATGCTAAGTGAGATAAGCCAATCTCCAAAAACTAAAGGACGAATGATCTCGCTGATAAGCGGATGAGGACATATAATGGGGGTTGGGAGGGGCTAGCATTAGGTTTAGGGTTAGGTTTAGAGTTAGGCTAAGGAGAGTGGCAAGAATGAAGGAAAGAAGGACTGTGTAGAGGGAAAAGAGGGGTAGGAGGGGTGGGGGGAGGGGAAAATAAAATAAACATCATTACCCTATGTAAATGTAAAAAAAAAAAATCATAGGTTATATTTAAATATATATATTTGTATAATGCCAAAATACTAGTCAAATTTGATTAGATTAATATATTGAAAATGTGACAAATTTTTCCCCTAATGTGAATTTTGGTCATTTAGTTAGAGGTTCTGTGTGTTTCTAATATGTGTTAATGAAAAGACAGACTTAAACTAAGAACCAAGATCATGAATATGAGCAGCCCAATTATGATAATCACCTTGCACCCATAATTTTCTACTCCTGAGATGCTGGGATCTGAATCTTAAGGTTAGGAACTGAATAGCTCCATGGCTGGCACAGAATCTCATGTTGAATAGGGCATCACCATAGCAACTGGGCAGTTTCAAATCAACTCCTGCACCAAGAGTTCCCGAGAGAGGCATCACCTCTGTCACAGAAGAGTTCAAGACCCATAATTCAGTCATCACTCCCAACAATATTCCATTATGAATACCTACCATAATTTCTTTATTCATTCATCTCTTGGTTCCATGGCTTGCTTAGCTATTGTGAGTTGAGCTGCTATAAACATTGATGTGGCCATGTTACTATAGCATACTGATTTTACGTCTTTTGGGTTCATACCTAGAAGTGGGATAACTGGATTAAATGGTGGTTCCATTCCAAGTTTTCTGAGGACTCTCCATATTCCTTTCCATAGTGGTTGCATCAATTTTCAGTCCAACCAGCAATGAATGATTTTTTTCCCCACATCCTCGCTAACATTTTTTTAACTCATATTTTTTATAATTGCCAATCTGACTGGAGTGAAATGAAATCTTAGTGTAGTTTTGATTTGCATTTCTCTAGTTGCTAGTGATGTTGAACTTTTTTTGATATATTTGTTCATCAATTGTATATTTTCTTCTGTGAAGTGTCTGTTCAGTTCCTTTGTCCATTTATTGATTGGGTTATTTGTTTTTTGGGTGTTTTTTGAGTTTTTCATATATCCTGAATATTAATGCTCTGAGGTGCATGAGACAAAGATTTTCTCCCATTCTGTGGGCTCTCTCTTCATGTTCTTGGTTGTTTCCTTTGCTGTGAAGAAACCTTTTATATTGATACCATCCCATTTATTGATTCTTGATTTTACTTCTTGTACTTTAGGAGTCTTGTTGAGGAATTTGATTTCTAAGCCAATGTGATAAGCAAAGGGGAATAAAGGAAATGGAGTGGGGGAAGATGGGAATAGGAAAGGCAGTAGAAATAATCAGACATAACTTTCCTATGTTTGTACATGACTACATGACCAGTATAACTCCACATCATGTTCAACTACAAGAATGGGCAGTTATACTCCATGTATGTATAATAGGTCAAAATGCATTCTACTGTCACATATAACTAAAAAGAACAAATAAAAACATTTTAAAATATAAACTCTAGAACAGTTCATTCTTTATGTTAACTGATTATCATCCTTATCAAATTTTGTAAAAAGTTATTCTGAACCATTTAAACTATTGGATTTCTAATAAAGGCTGGATTTTTAAGTATTGTATAATCTATTGATATACCTTTATGTTCTTATATTAGAAATAAATAAAAGATTCATAAGTGAAATTTTATAATTTTAAGTTATGTATATATGTATATATATGTATATGTATGCATATATATGTATATATATGAATATATATACCATATCAGAAATAAAATTTTGAGAATAGCATTATCTTAAAAATGCAGACTAATGTTAAAGGTTTTCAGAAAGAAAGGAATTCATAAAAACTCAACATTTCACTTCAATAATTTCACTTTTATGCTATGAATATAATTTCAATATAAATACTCATGACAAAGTCCATTTTCATTAATATTCCTAAAAGTAACACAATGTTTAAAAATTAGCCAGACTCATTGGTGATGCCTGTAATCCCTGTGGTTCAGGAGGCTGGGGCATGAGAATCATGAGTTCAAAGCCAGCCTCAGCAAAAGTGAGGTGCTAAACAACTCAGTGAGACCCTGTCTCTAAATAAAACACAAAATAGGGCTAGGGATGTGTCTCAGTGGTCAAGTGCCCTTAAATTCAATCCCCACTACCCCTCCCCCCAAAAAATTTAGCCATGAACACTTTCATCAAAAATATCCTGTCCATGGAATTTTATTAGAAATTATGTGATTTTATGATATTCTACCTACTGTGTTTTTTCAGTTCCAAATGATTTTAATTTATTTGACTTTTTATGTTTTCACTTTTTCTCAAAGCAATCTTCAAATTATTACTACCAGTAAGTAATAATTTATTATTGGACTAAATTTCTTATTATGTAGGTTTGGCTATGCATTATAACTATGGGAAGAACAAAATGATAAAATAAATTTTAGAAAATAATTGGTTCCCAGTATTAATTGTAAAAATAATGACCTCATCCAAATTTATGTAGGAGAAGTCAGTTACATGTACCTATCTTCATGAATTGGCTTAGCTCTCGTCTATGCTGTTCTAAAAGTAGCACTAAGGAAAGTTAGCAATTATATTTTTTCTTTCCATTTTTATTCTATACATTATTACAAATATCACATACATAATTGTTGCAATTCTAAAACAGAACAATAGCCATATGTTCATGATTATTTTCTATGATAAAGTGTCGCCCTGGTGAAATAGTCAACCCCTTGATATATGTAATTGGGAAATACTCTCACTGCAGGGAAATTATTATACACCATACCATATTCATTGGTGTGTGCCCTGTAGAATTGGAATTGATTATTATTTTAATGTAGCCATGAGAGTAGCCTGTCTTTTCTTAACCACATCAATTCCATTGGATAGAACTGAAGTTTGTTCCCATAACAACCATTAGTGAAAAGAAGAACTACAGTTAAAGAGGCTGCCACACTTTAAAGAACACATAATTTCAAGTAGGAAACCATGGTGGATGTGGGTTGAGGATTCTTATTCAGTAGCCACAGAAAGAGGTCTAGGGATCTGCAGCCTCAGATTACACACTAAGAAGCAAAAGACTACGTTGTCAGGCAGACAAGTCAAGTAGAAACAATTACTGCCAGGGCAAAATAAGACCAGAAAACACGAGGTCTTTGAACTTTACAGAAGACTAAAAAACATTTTTAAATCTGAAATTTGAGGATGAAACAATAATCATAATAATTTTAAAAGTATCAAACTAGGCACTTGACACAGCTCTGTTTGTAAAATTGTGAATTTTATAACTTGAATTAAAAACCAATATTTTTATTATTTTCAAATTGACTAAGTATAATCTCCCAACCTTTTTCAGCAGGAGGGAATAGAGATGACTTACATAGAGGAGATAGAAGAAATGACATTCTGTTGCTCTTTTTTGAGAAGATAACCTGTCTAGAGAATAGCCCAGAAAAATGTATAAACTCTGGATAAAAGCATGAAAATAACACCTGAGCCTTTTAGTTTATTTTACTTCATTGATTAACATGTATTAATGGAGTACAGTGTGATTTTTCAGCATGCACTGATCAAATCAGGTAATTAGAATTTTTGTCTATCATTTTTCCTAATGCTTGAGGTTCTTATAAGGAAATTCACTCCTTTTCTCTGAATATCAGTTTGAATCATATAAAAACTGATGAGACGAGAGACTTGGAGGTGAGTGACACTTCACTTTACTAATCATTTAATGCACTGTACTGTAATCCACACAAACAAAAGCTATTTGTGGTCCTCAATTATTTTGAAGAATATAAGAGATGTCTGACATCAATAAAATTTAAAACCACTAGTCTAAGTTCACACATCTCTAAAATTTCAATAGTCATTTGAGCCCAAGCCTAAAGAAAAATACTTACAAAACAGAGTTCATGCCAGTCATGGTTATCATTCTTCCTCAGATATATCATAGCACAGCTTGAAGAAAAATGAGGGTGCATCCTTATTTAAGGATGGAGAAACTGAGACCCAGAATATAAACAATTGCCTAGTATTTAACATAGGTCAGAGTACTCATGATTCTTAAGGCAATGTTCTTTTAGTTTTTCTGCATTGCTTTATTTCAAATTTATGTTTATATTTATTTACATTTCAATGGACATTATTACAATATTTTAATAAATACAAGGGTAACTAAAATCCGAATGACCAATTCACTTGTTTCTTGAGAGACTTCATTAGTATGTATGTATAGTTTTATTCACAAATGTGCTTCATTCTTCATTTAGAAAAATGTTTTAGGCTGAATGGTGATGTACATTTGTAAGCTACTTTGGAGACAGAGTGTCGCTTGAACCCAGGAATTCAGACAAGTCTGGGCACAAATAGCAAAATCTGTCTCAAAAAAAAAAAAAGTTTTAGAAGCAAAAATAGAATGCTTGATTTTTTTGTTTGTTAATTAAATTACTAGTTGTACCTCTGCTTGACATAAAAGCATTTGGACATTCACAGTGTCAGATGTTTAGACCACTGGAGTAGTAGAAAGCATAATCAGCTAACTTTAGTGAGGCTAGAAAAACACCTCTCACTCTATTCGGAAATGTTCTCTAGTGTCAAAGCTGTTCACGTTACTTTATCACTTTACTTGGGGATGCAAGTACTTTCTTTGCACATTCCTTCTGACCTCTTTATTCGTGGTATGGACTCTTCATTTTTTGTAACAGGCAAGACAAGACAGTATGAAAAGAATGTATTGTCATGAAAGCCAAATCCTAATGGAATCCTGTAGAGAATTAACCAGGGAATATTTCCTTAATATTTGTGGACAAAGAAAAGTGTGTGAATGTCTTCCCCCTTCACAGTTTACAATTGTTCATATTGACCTCAAATGACAGAGCCTTGGTGTTATGGTTAGATGTGAGGTGTTCCCTGAAAGTTCATGTGAGACAATTTGGGAATATTCAGAGGTGAAATGTTTAGATTATGAGAGCTGTAACCTGATCGATACATTCATCTTTTGAATGGATTAGTGGGTGGTAGCTGCAGGCCAGTAGGGCATGTCTGGAGGAAGTAGCTCAATGGGGTTATTATATTTGGAGATTATCTCTGGCTTCTTGCACTCAAACTCTCTGCTTCCTGACTGTTTTGTCCTAAGAAACTTAAGCTCTGCTGAGCCCTTCTGCTATGATGTTCTGCCTCATCTGGGCCCAAAACAATGGAGCTGGACAACCATTGACTGAACATTTGAAAAAATGAGCCAAAATAAACCTTGTCCTCATCTAAAGTATTCTTCTCAGATATATGGGTTATAGGAATGCAAAACTTACTACCACACTTGGATTTTAGAATTATTAAGGCTAAACTTGATCCAGTTGATTTTTACTGTATAACTAGGAACCAAGATATTTTCCATTTGAGAAAGAAAAATTTGCAATATTTTAGCATAGTTAACAATTAAAATTCACTCTCAACCCTCTTCAGTTTTCTTGGAAAGTTGCCTTTTATGATGAGTGATCCATTCCATATTATGTTGTAAGTTTTGGGGGAATTATATGATTTGAATAACTACTCAGAGTTTTTTAGAAATATATTTGAGATGATGTGCTTCCAGTCTCTAAGAAAATCCTTCTGAATGAGCCATATTCCTAGACAAGCTGCAGCAGGGGTGGATGGATTATGAGATTAGGCTACGTTTTCCAGCTTCTCTATTTTCAATTTGAAGATAAGTGGAATTCAGTGAATTGAGTCAGGTTATCATAAATTAAAGGTGAAAGGTTAGAGACAAAATTTTGATCTCAAATAGTGGTGCCCAGTTTTATCAGCAATTTATAATAGAACCAATACTTGGATTCTTTTTATCTTTTGAGGTGCTAACTAGCATTTAAACAACAGTAAAATCCTGTGTGTTTGGATTCCCAACATTAGGCAGCAATCAAATAAAGGCGGACAGAAGAAAAAATACCAAGCGGTTTTTCCATTGCATATAATAATTTCTAAAAATCAGTTAAATTTTAAGTTACAATGAACTGGTCCATGTTGTTCAAATCAAGGTGCTTATTATATTTTGAAGCCTACCATAATTAGGAATTATTTTAATTTTACAAGTCTGAGAGTAAAATTTTCTCTATAATAAAAAGAAAATAAGCAAGAGAGCAAATACTTCCAACCTACATCCAGAGTTTTTTCTAGTGAACAGTTTGATGTATTAAATAACATTGTACAATCATTGATTCTTAGGCTATCAACTTTTATGGAGAAAAAATATAATTTTTCTTTCTAACGTGGTTGTTATTGAGGCTCCTTTAGTTAACTGATGATGTGTATTATAAACCTAATCATTATAAGATTTTTAAAAGCAGTCAATACTTTTGTTTTCTTTTGTGATATGAGCTCTATTAAATAGGTTTCTAGTAATCTGTTATTATCAGACACAGAAAATATTGTAGATTAAATGTTCCATTGCTTCTGTATCACCAATCTGAAAAATGAACACTAACTACTTCGTATAAGAGTAAGGTAGATGAATGGAAAACAACACAGAGAAAAACAATTTAAAAATCATGAACTCATTCCTCTCAGAGATCCCCGGTTCAAATCAATTGTGAGGTGATATGCAGCACAGACTCAGGTCACTACTGCTGAGTCGCATGGCTAACAGCTAATGTTTCATGCCATGTCTTTAAATATATGTACGACACTATCACCAAAGCCATATCCCCATATTCAATTTCAGCTTCATAAAAACAGTTTGGAAATAAAGAGAAATAATAGATAAGAGATTACATATTTCCATTTAGATTGTCAAAAATGAAACAATTCAGAAATGAAATAATATTACTAACATAATTATCAATTTCTTTATTTTAAAAAGTTACATTAAGAAAATGGAATGGTTAATTGGAAATTTTACTCAAAACTTAAAATAATTTACAACAGAAAACATTTTTTTCTATTTTAGCAGTTTAAAAAAATTTTTTTTATTGTAAACAAATGGGATACATGTAGTTTCTCTGTACATGGAGTAAAGGCATAGCATTTGTTTAATCATAAATTTACATAGGTAATGTTGTTTGATTCATTCTGTTATTTTTTCCCTTCCCCCCACCCCTCCCACCCTTCTTTTCCCTCTATACAGTCCCTCCTTCATCCATTCTTGCTACCCTCCCTAACCCTAACCCTAAACCTAACCCTAACCCTAACACTAATCCCTCCCACCCCCCATTATGTGTCATATTCTGCTTATCAGTGAGATCATTCTTCCTTTGTTTTTTTGAGATTGGCTTATCTCACTTAGCATGATATTCTCCAATTTCATCCATTTGCCTCAAATGCCATAATTATATCATTCTTCATGGTGGAGTAATATTCCATTGTATATATATACCACAGTTTCTTTATCCATTCATCAATTGAAGGACATCTAGGTTGGTTCCACAATCTGGCTATTGTGAATTGAGCAGGAATGAACAATGATATGGCTGTATCTCTGTAGTATGCTGATTTTAAGTCCTTTGGGTATAGGCCAAGGAGTGGGATAGCTGGGTCAAATGGTGGTTCCATTCCAAGCTTTCTGAGGAATCTCCACACTGCTTTCCAGAGTGGCTGCACTAATTTGCAACCCCACCAGCAATGTATGAGTGTACCTTTTTCCCCACATCCTCACCAACACCTATTGTTGCTTGTGTTCTTGATAATCGCCATTCTAATTGGGGTGAGATGGAATCTTAGGGTAGTTTTGATTTGCATTTCTCTTATTACTAGAGATGGTGAACATTTTTTCATATGTTTGTTGATTGCTTGTAGATCTTCTTCTGTGAAGTGTCTGTTCATTTCCTCAGCCCATTTGTTGATTGAATTATTCGTATTCTTGGTGTAGAGTTTTTTGAGTTCTTTATATATTCTGGAAATTAGTGCTCTATCTGAAGTATGATTGGCAAAGATTTTCTCCCACTCTGTAGGCTCTCTCTTCACATTACTGATAGTTTCCTTTGCTGAGAGAAAGCTTTTTAGTTTGAATCTATCCCAATTGTTGATTCTTGCTTTTATTTCTTGTACTATGGGAGTCCTGTTAAGGAAGTTTGATCCTAAGCCGACATTTGAAGCTCTGGACCTACTTTTTCTTCTATAAGATGCAGGGTCTCTGGTCTGATTCCGAGGTCCTTGATCCATTGTGAGTTGAGTTTTGTGCTGGGTGAGAGATAGGGGTTTAATTTCATTCTGCTGCATATGGATTTCCAGTTTTCCCAGAACCATTTGTTGAAGAGGCTATCTTTTCTCCATTGCATATTTTTGGCCCCTTTGTCTAATATGAGAAAATTGTATTTATTTGGGTTTGTGTCCATGTTCTCTATTCTGTACCATTGATCTACCTGTCTATTTTGGTACCAATACCATGCCGTTTTTGTTCCTTGAAACTCTAGCCAGAGCAATTAGACAAACCAAAGAAATTAAAGGGATACAAATAGGAAAAGAAGAACTCAAACTATCCCTGTTCACTGATGACATGATTATATATTTAGAGGAACCCGGAAATTCCACCAGAAAACTTTTAGAACTCATAAGTGAATTCAGTAAAGTAGTGGGATATAAGATCAATACTCATAAATCCAATGCTTTTTTATACATAAGTGATGAATCTTCAGAAAGAGAAGTTAGGAAAACTACCACATTCACAATAGCCTCGAAAAAAATAAAATACTTGGGAATCAATCTCACAAAAGAGGTGGAAGACCTCTAGAATGAGAACTACAGAACACTAAAGAAAGAAATGAAAGAAACTCTTAGAAGATGGAAAGTTCTCCCATGTTCTTGATAGGAAGAATTAATATTGTCAAAATGACCATACTACCAAAAGTGCTATACAGATTCAATGCAATTCCAATTAGAATCCCAAAGACGTACCTCACAGAAATAGAGCAAGCAATTATGAAATTTATCTGCAAGAATAAGAAACCCAGAATAGCTAAAGCAATCCTCAGCAGAAACAGCGAAGCAGGGGGTATTGCAATACCAGATCTTCATCTCTACAACAGAAAACATTTGATAGTTCTAATCTATTGTGTGTGTGTGATATTTTCACTCAACAAAACTTGAGGAGTACCCCAGTAATTATTAAGTGAAACAGTTGGCTGTTTTAAATCAGGAAAACACAGGAAATTAGGTTACTTTGAACGAATTCATAGGCATAACATTCGTTCCTCAGTAGAATGCTACTTATACATTATTAAATTTTATTGTGTTAGCAATGCCATGATCTTTCAAGGTGAATAACAAAAATTTGTCTCCTCCAAAGCATAATAGCTCTACATGTTCCTCCGTTTTGTGTAAGACTAGCATTATTAGACTAGTATTATTAAACTCTCGCATTTAGGAAATAGTTGATTTTCAAACAAAATACAAAAGAAATATTTTTTTATTTTGGCAACTGAGTTCATTTTAAGAGATGGATAATAGGTATAGAGTAGTAAAATACATGTCTCATAAAGAAAATGGCAATTTTATAATAAATTCATTGACATTTGCATTAAATTAATGTCCAATTACCAAAATTTCTCTAATTTACTTGCATAAATGTTAAAATACACTTTGTTTAAATGCACTTTATTGGATGTTTATATACATATACATCATTTCAATTTTCAAAATAATTCTGTGAGAAAAGAATTTCTGTCTTAAAGATGAGGAAATAGGGTTTTGGTCATACCATGAAGGAGTCGTGGAGTTGGTGTGGAGAGGAATCCATTGCCTGATTGAAAGTAATCACTTAATTCAACTTGCTGTTGGCAAGTGATGATCTACATCCTACATCTGAGGGGTCCTCCACAGGGCCAAAGATGTTTTAGGTTATTATCCGTCAGGCTTTGTTTTTGTTTTGTTTTGTTTTGTATTAGCAAAAAAGTTTAAATTGCAATATTGATGATTGTTTTTATGTGGTTATAGTTCATGAAATAGACTGAATAGTTCATGGGTGCCTTTAACACTTAAATACTTTAAAAAGTTGGCAGGGAATCCCCAAAAGCTAAAGAGCTAAATTAATAGATACATCTATTTAAAAAAGACTTGGTAATTATCTTTATGCATTACTCACATTGATGCTTATATATTTCTGACATTGTGAAAATTAAAAAGACAATTGAGAATCATAAGGTGGTTGAGGATTTTGCCATTAGTTTCCTCTGAACCTAAGAAAGACTTGTGGACCTGCCTACGTGGACTGCAGACCCCTACCAGAATGCACATGATGTGGCTTTGTGACCATAGGGTCATTTTACTATCTTTTCTGTGACAATGTATGATTTTAGGTCAACAGTGTTGTCCTAAAATATTTCAAATAAATAGAATAATTTATATCTAACACATTCACAAAACCTATTTGAAGTGACTGATGATAAAAGTCACATAAGAATTAATAAAATTGGAACAGAAAATAAAAGTCCTAAAAAAGAAGACTCTTATTTGCCGACTATGCAGACCAGATACCATTATTGTGTGAATCCCCAAATTTTCAGAAAAAGAAGGAAAATGTTATGGGAATGTCAGTATCCAAAAGAGGAATCAATGGCAGAAAATATCCCAAATCCTACAATATCCTGCATTTCTTCCCAAAGAGTCTCATGGAACTGAGCATCCAATTCAACAGATAATAATTGAGTACATGCTATTTGTGTGAATCTGTGTTAAGACCTGGAGATATAAAAATTTTCAAAGCACAAAAACAGTCTATTTCACCAAGGAATTCAGAAAGCAATCATCACAAAAATCTGACCTTGCCCATCCTGTTTTAAATCCATTATGGATTCTTCTTAGACTGCATATTAAAACAGAAACTCTAACTTAGCATCCCAGAATCCTTTACAACCTGCACTGAGAATGCCTTTTTAACCTGAGCTCCTGCCAGTCTTTCTTACCAACTATGTGGAAATTCTAGTCTTTCTTACCAACTATGTGGAAATTCTTCCTCGAAATCTCATGTGTCTTTTCTTACTGTTTACCTTTCACATTTGTGCTTTTGTGGAAGTCATAATATCTGTCCCCGAGGCCCTTTCCTGTTCTGCCACCTACACAGATTTACTCCTGACTGAAAACCATGGCCCATGTCCCCTTTCCCTATAGACTTCTTCCTCAGTGTCCCTGGAAGTTACTGCCAGTCTTCCCAACTCTGGTAGTTTTCCCTGTCTCTCTGACTACAGTGAGTTTTCTGAGAGCATTACTGAGTCTAGCATCCACAAAAAGACCCTTGACTATCCTGGTAGTCAACCAATATTTCTTTGATAAATAAACAAACAAAAAATAAATAGCCTTAATTTTTTTTCAAGAAAAAAAAAATGTATTTCCATGATAAATTGTCAAGGGGGAAAAAATGTTAGACCAGTCCTTTAGGGCCATTCAGCATCATAATAGAAGTATCCTTGATGAGTTTTCCAAAAATATAAAGGTATTATCAACTATCTTAATTTTATTGAATTTTTTTTAAATTTGAGGGAATTATTATTATAAAAGCAAGATTGATGACCATTCTTATTACTGAGATGCTGAAAATCAAGAATAGAGATTTTCAGAGATTTAGTCAGCTATGCAGATTGAAGTATCTGTAGGAGGAGATGAATGTCAAGACCCTCGTTTCTCTCTCAATTATTATTGGGCTTAAACATTTCAGAACCAATGTGATTCTCTAGATTGGAGAACTCTATGTCTTTCGTGCCTCATGTTGCTGCAGATAGACTCTGTATTACCAGAGTTAGAAAGTCAAATTTGTGGTCATATTCCCAAGTACCTGACTATAGAAGTTAATTTGTAAACCTAGTCAACACTTTCTGAGAAATTCTTACTACTAATCATGAGAACACTTTGAATCTACAGATATAGTTATGAAAAGTATAAAAACAACATTTTTCTTAAGAAACATCATCAGATTCACCCCCAAATGAGTAATTCTTAATTCAGAATTCCCCATGGTTTTATAACTTAAAGCTTTGAAAAAGTGATTTAACCTGGATTTTTATTCCTTCAAATCAAGCCAGCTTCCCCAGCCTTAAAGAATACATCCCAAGGACTCTCTGTCTTTGAGCTGCCTGGTGTGCTTGCCAGGAGAATTTTAACTGCCAAATGTTTCCACAGGTACCTGATGAAATTGGCTTACTTTGTAAAATTATTTCATATTGAATATTGAATTAAGCAAAATACCTATCAAAGGAAAATTTGAATTTTGAAAGAACATGTTTTATCCTGGTGAGTGAAATAATGGAATTTTTTAGCTCTTGATAAAATAATATCAACCTTCCAAAGTTGATAGTTATGTACCAACCTATTATGGCAGGAAGGACATGAAGCTCATCTAAAAACAGCAGCAGATCATTAAGAACTTGCATTACAGATAAGGGACCCAAACAGCTCAGATTTATGCTATGAGAAATTATTCTTCAGTATGCAATAAAATACTTCTACCTGCCTTTGTTCTTGCAATAATTTTTAAAATTTCTATGGTACAGAAATATCAGAGATCTCTTTTAGATTGATTTAGTTTTAACCAAAGTAGATTTTTTCATAATTTCAAAGATTGTTGATAGATCAATTGTTACAATTTTCCTGCAAGAATCCAGCGTAGGATAAAACAAAACTGTCAGTAGCAGAGGAAAAATTGCCTGAAATCAATTTACTATACTAATATAAAACTCAAACCTGCATTTTCTTTAGTATGTGAATATGAAAGGACTATTTGAAAATTAGTGAATTATTAATATAGAAGGAATTACAGGTTAACCTTTAAGAAATACCAGGCTCCGTTGGGTTCTTCCATTTCTTTTAAACCTTTAGTTCTGCCTCCCATTCTTATATACCCAACCCCACCATATGGGTGCCATTAACATTAATATAAGATTCAGGAGTCATAATAATTATAGCTAGAAGTTGTATAGCACTATTGTAAGCACTTAACATAGGTATTTATGACAACCCTATTGTTCCGGTGCTATACAGTCAGTCTTCTGCAGGTGAGGAGACTGAGGCACAGAAGTTAAGTAACTTGCCCAAGTCCAGAGTTAGCCATGCTAACTGGCATAGAGTTGACTATGCTACTTCGCATAGAGACTAGCACCAGGCTCTTCATAGACACAGATGCCAAAGTATAACAAAGAGGGTTGAAGCCCCTTTTGGATTTTTGCCTTCTTATCCTTTTATGCCAAGGAAGTTCACCTACCCATTAAGGGTCATGTTAAGTCATTCACATGTTTCTTGGATACTTAGGCCTTTGTATTTCCCTTTGCAATCTTCCTATCAGTGACTTATTTAGTTTTAATTCATTAAGGCTTACTAAAACTACTTCCTTTCTGAATGTAGTTGTGTAAGAGTATAAGAGTAGCACCTTAAAACCAGAAGACCTTGATCAAGGACCTCCTTATTTCCACAAAAGCCATAGTCTGTTAATAGAAATTCACTTGTCACTGCTTAATATTTTATTCTTTTCCATGAGGATGTTGCCAGAACTTTGTTAACACACACACACACGCACACACACACACACACACACACACATGCACACACAAATACATAATACCTATATACATGACTATAGAATATGGGACTGCATTGTAAAAGGAAAGAAAAATATGAGATATTTTTGTTTGTTTGTTTCTCTTTTACACATAAAATTCACCCTAATAATTTATGGCTACATTTTAGTATTTTTAGATATTATAACATTTCAGAATTTAACAACCCAGGACACTGCAAAGTAAATGGCATAGATATTTGTTCTCTTGTTTATCTTATGTTGAAGATCCTTTCGACAAAGAGGCAACAAGTTGTTATGCCACTCATTTGTATCTCATAAATAATAATTAATGATAGGGCATTAACGATTGGAGTTTTCTGAATTTTCAAACAATGAAATGAATAAATAGTTAAAATAATTCAGAAGCTAATTTAGAATTTAAGATGGAGGAGTTAAGTATTAGGGTTTTGTTTTCAATTTTCCAAAAATAATGAGAAATGGGGTCTACCTAAACAACACATATAAAAAGAGAAATTGTGCCAATGTCAATTTGTTATTTTAGCAAATTTAATAAGCAAATTGGAGCTCTGCAGAATTAACATAATCAATGCTATGCAATCAATAAGGAAAACAGCCAAAAACACTGACTAAACCTTGCCTTGGCCAATTTAGTCCCATCATCTTGACACAATCACATTGGTTTCTAGAACAGTTTTCTTCCTGATGGATGTTCTGAGAACATAAAATAATCCATTTAAGGCTGTGCAGTAACAATTCACCTCACTCTGCCTCTGAATTTAAAATGTCTATGCATCTTCCATTAACTCACTGCTAAGACTTACTTCCTGAAACATAATAAACTGGGATTAATCAATATGATAAACTTAACATCTCAGCCCTCTTTTGATAAACACAGTGAATATATTTTAAAAACCATCAACATTCAATAACTATCCCACACCTACACAATTTCTTTTTTAAGAAATTAACATTATTTGATGTACAATTATACCTTTTAAATTCAGAGCATTTGATCAGTGAGGGAATACGAATCATTTCAATACAAATTCTAAGCCTACTCATACAGCTACAAAAAGTTACAAGTGTATGAAAGTTAGCTTCAGTGAGACTTACTTAATATTTTTATTATGGAGATTTTGTTGTACTTAGAGCAAAAGTAAATTCATTGTTTATAGGAACTTGTCAAAAAGTAAACAGATACTTGCCATGAAACAGGAAAGTTGTGATCCTGCAAAAATCACCAAAATTCTTTAATGTTCTAAGAGAGATCTAAATAAGTTATTTTAATATTTTATCCAAATATAAACCACTCGGAATTTTTAATTCAAAATTTTTGAACACTAGAATTATATAATATGGACAACAAATATACCATTTAAAATTAGAAATTGGAGAAATATTAAAATATATGTAATTTTTTATTGATAATATTTCTTGAAAATATAATGGTTGCCATTATATATAATTTTGAAAGAATTACTGTGGTGTCCATCCTATGCTTCCTAAATTCCCCTTTAGGAATGAAAATTGAACTCTCAAAGCTGTTGCAAAAAGCCCTGGCTGTCAGCTAACTATGGAGATCGTAGCACTGCAGGAGCCAAGGTCAAGTCACAGGCCTGGGCCACCCTCATCTGAGTACTGAATTGAATTTTGATAGCCATTTTGTATTTTGACTAATCTATCTTCTCATACAGACCTCAAAGGAAACTGTTGAATGTGGTTTGTTCAGATTGATCTTCATTTATCATAAACATTTTTCATAAAATTAAAAATAGGAAAAAATTGAATTGACCCATCGATTAACAATGCAGCTAAATAAATTTGCCTAAGTTTTGTACGATGATTTACTTTAATTTATAATTAGACAAAAATTTGGAAAACTCATACACTAAACATCTGTATATATTATATTCTGAGGAGAGAAAAACTGAAGAAATTTAGTTAACTCAATTTACTTATTTTTGTTATTTGCAATAATTTATTTTCATCATCAAAATTATTTGATGTCATGTTATCTTTCTCCTTTACCTAATGGTTTAAGTTGTCTTTTTACAGAAGAAGAGTGTTGCTTACTGACTTACACCAATATCCACATCAAATGCTACCCTGCAGTAGAACAAGATGGCTATTCCTGCTGAACTCATGACTTCTCTTTTGAATGAGCTCTGCATTATAGATGATTTAAGCAGATGATTAAACTACAAGAAGTAGTTCATTATATATTTTATACAGAAGCTGTTATTTATATGTATATATTAGCATGTTACCACTTATTGTTGCAAAGCAAAAGTACAGTTCTGACAGTTGAACACACAGACATTTTGATATGAAAGAAAAGACTAGAATACTGCAAAGCTCTCTGAGGAGAGGAATTTTGCAAATGACAGCAACAGCTCGTGAAAGAGTCAGACATCTAAGCACAAAGCAGAAGCCACAATGAAGACAAATGAGAGCTAGAAGATAGGAGCATATTATTCTGGATTGATTTAAAATAAAATAAAATAAAGCCTGGATACTAAAGGAGTGTGTAAGTCTCTATCCTGAGTTGGTGTGATACATTTAGTCACACAAGCAGGGCATGGCACAAGGAATCCAAGTGTAGGATAAAAAACAAAAAGAAAGTCAAACCCAAACAGTATTGATTTAAACTCAACATTCCTTACAAGCACGAAATTGGATTTGTAGTTTTCTAGTCAGCCATGGAAATGTTTCTGTCCAATTGAATTGATGTAGGTAAAACCCAAGAGATGTGAAAGAATATGGTACAATTAAAGCTGGCAGTGTGTCTTTGCTTGGGATGCAGATTTGTTGGAAAGAATTTTGGGAAATCAAGTTGGGTATACTTATAGCCATCAGATTTTAAATGATCTTCCATGTTTATTTTGACTTTGCATTAAAGTTACTGTATGCTATTGAAAGTTGTTGACATCATATGGGCCATGATCAGTTTCTCAATACAGAGGACTCTGAACCATGAACAGTTTAGAGTATAGGAGATCAGGCGTGAGCATTTTGTAGTAGGATGACTGAAAGATGAGAGGATCTGAATGACCAAACTATCATTCTCAGGAAGAAAGTAGATCATAAGAACTAAAAGATCAATTTACATTAAACCTTAGTAGGAGCAACTTACACTGAACCATTTGAGATAAGGGAGGCAGTATCCATCAGTACATAAGAATTGAAGTTGTTTGGGTTCCAAAATTGTCTTCAGGACTTAACAATTTTGTGACCTCTTTTAAGCTGTTTGATTCTCTGTACTTCAGTTTCTTCATCTGTAATATTTTACAATAACTCTACCTTATAGGATGTACTGAGTATCAAATAAGTTAATGTATATAAAATCACTTAGAACAGTATTTAACTTGATGAATGTTAGCCATAACTATTTTTATGAAGGATATAAATGACTTCCTACTTGGAAGACAGACAATGTAGAAAAACTACCACCAATCAAAATGGGGAATGCAAGTTTCTAAATAAAGTGAATGTTTGATTCACTTTACCATTCCCTCCAGCTAGATCCAAGTAGGAAGTTTGGTATGCTTTATCATTCAAACTATACCAAGATTCTAAATGAGCTCACTGTTCAGGCCCTTGTTTGTATGTGTAGCATTACCACTTTGCTCTTTACCCAGGTTTGAAAATGTGCAATTGTTTCAATTCATTCTTTTCTATCTTTATTCAGGGGAGTTACCAAAATTAATTATTTCTGAAAAGAAACAACATATCTCAGTAATTTCTCTTTGACATTCACACTTTCACATCTCAGTCCAAGTTGTCATGAAAACATGTTTTGGTTTGTAGAGTAGCTTCCAGACTTATTTGCCTGTGTATCACACTTGTTCATTATGATATCTTACATACACGTTCCGTTATTATGTCCTCTCTCAACCTAAACTTTTCAAGACAGTCTATTCCTACTGTAACACTTCTACCTCTATGTGTTCTTCTCTTTTGCCTTTAATTTCTTTCCCCCACTATTTCACCCATCCCATTCTTGTCAGTTGTTTCCTTGTTACTTGAAATCACACTGCATTGTATACCATGTGATTATATTCAGAAGTCTATATTGACTTTAGAAAGCCTCAGCCTTCTTCAATTTTGGAAAACAATCATAGACAAAATTTTATGCTTTCTTGCCAGATTCAAGTGGAATAACTTCTTATAGTGATTGCCTCCTAAATAAATAATAAGACTCTCCAGGACAGAAATTCTCTTATACTTTCATTGTGTCAATTACTGCATCCAGAATGGTTTCTCATAGTTGTAGTTCTTCAATACAGATTTGATGGAACTAGGATTTGAGACAGCAATTAGAATAGAGTCCAAGCAAAAATAAATTATAATGTTATAATTATCAAGCTTAATAAAAATAACTTGCTTCCATAATTCATCATTCCTATAACATGTTTTAAATCCTTTAGAATATGCAATAAACAGAAGATCACTAGTTATGTGGACAACATTATCATTTAAAATAGAAAATCTAATTCAAGACAAAAATGCTGATTTGTTGCTTTGGGGACAGAACAAGTATTTGAAACTTATAATCATGTGACATCATTTTAAAAGAAAATGATTAGCAACCATAATTCCTAAAATTGTGTTTGAATTTGTGAAAACCTACAATTATAACATGGTATGTTATAAGTCCTCTGAAAATGGCAAAAAGGAAACAATAGATACCTAGAATGGTTTTAGAATGATTTTTCAAAGAAAAATTACCGAAGAAAACATATAGTAAATCATGAAATAGAAAGTAGAAACAAGATTGAACTTTACTCATTTAAGTAAAAAGATCCTAAAATGAACATCAACTTTCATAATAAAATGAAGTAATGACAAAAAAGGTATAAAGTGATATCAACACAGAGACATTCTTCATGTCATCAAAAGAATGAGGAAAAAGAAATCAAGTCAGAGTCTTCGTGCCTTAAAAATTAACTACTATTCATTTGCAGATACAAAAGGCAAGAAAGTTATGAAAGATTATTCATTTTTTATAATACTTTAATAAGAAGCTAGCACAGAAATAAAACCTAAGAAATTTCATGAGGTCCTTTCTTGCCTACAGCTCCCAAAACCATGGACTATTACGTTCCCACATGCATATCTCATCACAAGTGGCCTCCTCCAGGCCACACCAAGAATAGAATCCTTGAGCAATCTTCTGCTCACTACCTTAGCATTAAAATGATATAAACGTTTTGTTTACTTTATCAAGAGAAGTAGACTCATGACAATAACATGCTACATAAAATCACATCAGGTTTAACCAGTTTTGAAATAGAAGCAGAAAATTAACACTGTGTCTTAAAGATCAAGGTATTTACCTGTTAAGAGAAAAGGTATTTACTTATTAAGAGAAAGCTTCTGTGTACATTGTATTTTATGCTTTCAACCCTTCTGTTAAGAAAATATTTGTTTTGTAGGTCGGTAAGTAGATCCAGAGAAGCCAAAGAATATAACATTCATGATGTTGAGCATAAACCCAGGAATTGAGGCAATATATTCCAATTTTCAGAGTATTGTTCTTTCTAATGCACTGTTACACCAAGGCAAGCTAGGAAAGGACTAAATGCCACCTGCAGATCCTAGCCCTAGCCAGAAACAGGTTTATTCATTCACTTACTCATTGAAGTAACAACAATGTATTTGAGTTCCAAGTGCCAAGTGTGAGAGAAGGGAATGGATTAAAGGAATTTATAGCAGAGAAGAGAGCAGAAAGGGAAACAAACTGGATGCAACACAGTATAGAGAGATGAATACAGTCCCAGAATCAATAATATTACTTCAGAAATCAGGAAATATGTGCCAGACAGAACAGGAGGTAAAAGTCTGGGAGTGTATCTTACAGTATTTGCACTTTATTCTGTAGGTAATAATGAGCTCAGAAGGCTTTTAATTGGGTTGAATGCCATAATCAGATTGCATTACAGAGGTAACAAATTTCAGTACTCTGTGCAGAATGATTGGAGGAAAGATGATGGGCAAGGAAATCAGCCCCAAGAAACAAGATGAGAAGCACTTTCCTTTCCTGGGACAATGAGAATAGAATAGACATAATTACATTAAATTCAGAAATCAAATTTTGCACATAGAATTAAGGAAGTTATGTGTTACATGTGGGTTTTTCTAGCATTGTGTGAGTAGGAAGATTATTCAACTAACTTCCTTATATTCTAAGTGAAGATACTTTTGGCCATCTGCCTCACTAAATATCACAAAATAAGTTGATGCCAGACATTCTTTTAGAGCCTGTTGACATCTATGGTGACCATGGTCTCCACGAATATCCATCCCAGTTTTAACTGTGGGCCCTATGTATTGTGCAGAAGATGACTGTGGAAAGAACAATATTCTTCCTTTAAGCTAGTGCCTCTTGGCAGATATTAATTGAGAAGCAATATGAAACTTAGGTGTAAGGAGAAGAAGAATTATGTTCAGTCACCTCTGTTGTAACCTTGATTCTAGTCTGAATGTTGACACCTAATTCAGTGAAGATAGAATGCAATGGGATAATGGACCTGGCCTCATAAATAATTTTACAAAGGGAGCAGAATGTTTGGGGTCACTGAAGGGGACTTATTGGTATGAAAAGGCTGTAAGAGGTTAGAAAGATTCTGAAAGATGATGATCTATGTATAAAACACTAACATTTCCTTTAACGAAGTATTATTCCATTTAGCCAAATATTCTACATTCTATCAGAACGTGACTCTTTCTCTTTAATTTTGACCTTTTATTTTCTTGCAATTTAGTCAATAGTTTGGCTTTGGCTTGTTCTTATTTATATCCCTGCCTTCCTTTCTAGCTGTGAGCAGATTTTCCCTTTTTATGGGCTTCTGTAAAATCCCTCTAGACTATTCCTTACATTTAATTATTTTGATTTGCAGCTCTCCTGTTTGTTTTTTATATACCTTCTTGTTCAGAGTCATACCTGCTATAGTTTGCCACTTTATTAGCTCTTTATTATTAAGTAATAAGAGCATCTGAATCAGAAATAAAAATTTAAAAAAATGTAAAAAGGCCTCTCTCTTTTTTCTCAATGCTTCAGTCATCCTCTTGGTATAGATGAATTAACATGGCATTGATTCCTATTAATCAAAACTACAATTTAAGAGTGCTCCATGTGTTTTACTCTGACATTAATATTTGCTAAGTATCCTTCCAATGCTTCTGAATTTGCTTGTATTATGCCATTAACAGACAGGAGAAGACATTCTCTTTATTTCACCTGTGTATCCTCAGCCCTTAGAATTGTGCTGAAAGCAGAAGAGAAACTGCAAAATTCAACTTGACCCATTTATTTCTCTCCTTTGCTTTACCTCTGCAATATGCCAATTGTACTGATTTATTTGCCTTTCTTTATATCACTTCTCATCTCTGTTTTAGTCAGCTCTTTTTTTACTGTGACTAAAAGACCTGACAAGAACAATTAAAGGAGGAAAAGATTATTTCAGGGTTCAAGGTTTCAGAGGTCTCGGTTCATAGATGGGCAACTCTGTATCTCTGGGCAGAAGGGGAAGCAGAACATCATGGCTTCAGGGCATGGTGGAGGAATAGAACTGGGAGCGTGGCACCAGAAAGCAGGGAGAATTCTGCTCAACAAGGACAACATATATACCCCAAAGACACATGCCCAGGGACCTACCTCCTCCAGCCACATCCTACCAGCCGACAGTTATCACTAAATTAATCCCTATCAGGGGATTAGGGCACTGATTGGATTAAACTCAAATAACCCAATCATTTCCGCTCTTGTCTCACATATGAGGTTTTGAGAGACACCTAATATCCAAACTATAGCAATCTCTATTGTTCCTCTAACCACCTGATGGAACCCATGTCATTTCCAAAATGTAGGTCTTCAAAAATAACTTCCTGGGTAGATTTAAATGCTCTTCCCACATACCCAGAAATTTGCATGTTCTTCTAGATAATATTTAAGAAATTTAAGAGTAATTCCTTATATGTCATAATTCAATTCTAGGCTCTTTAATCAGAATTGCATAAAATTTGTCACCTGAACCTGGACAGTCTTTTTAAAACAAATGCTAAAGAGAAAGGAACACTAGGACAGGCACAAATCAGGACTTAGGGGACTGGTGTGTATGCAAGGGACATATGTTCTTTTTTTGTTGCACATTAATAGTAGAATTTCAAGCATAAAGCAGGTTTTTAAAAATAACTTTGAAACAACCATGTGTTTTAAACAATAATGTATGAATAATATAAAAATTCAACAGAAATAATTAGGATTTGTATTATAAATACACATACTTCAGGCATTGGTGCTACTATTTAAAATATTTTTGAACATTTGACAATTGAGATTTCATATTCTCCATTTGATCATTTCTGATGTTCAGATAACACTTCCATTAAATAACTAAAAAATTGATGTGTAGTAAGGAAAGATTATATTCACAGTAAAACAAGTAATATACAAATTTTATAGTCCTCAAATGAAAATGTTGGCACTTTCCTGGGTGTTGCTTCTTATCTCTTGACTACAGAGGTCTTCCTATAAAATCAGGGTCTTGAACATTCTAGACCTAAAGCTCTGTGATTGTAACCACTCAGCATTAAATGGGTTAATATATGTGAAGAATTTATCATATTTTTGAATGACAAGACTTGAAATCAGTCCTCAAGCATGCGAGGCAAGAACTCTACCTTTGAACTATATCCTCAACCCCAAAATTTAGAGCAAAGATTAACACGTATTATTTGTGTGTTTAAAGATTAAAAATTAATATTTAAGCCAGGTTCAGTGGAGCACACCTGACTGAGGCAGGAGAATAGTGAATTCAAAGCCAGTCTTAGCAACTTATAGAGACTCTAAGCAATTTAGTAAGACCTCGTCTCAAAACAAAAGAACAGAAAGAGGGCTGGGGATATGACACAGTGGTTAAGCACCCCTGGGTTCAATCCCCAGTAACCACCCCCCTGCAGAAAAAAGAAATCAGTATTTAACTTTTTATTTACTTCTATAAGAAATCTATAGTATAGAACCACCTTTATATTATGGCTTATTAAAGTTTAAAAGCATCAGTTCTGGTTTTAGTTACATTTTCAAAAAGACAGATGTGTTATCTTAGGCAACATATTTAAGTTGTCTCTGTATCTGTTTCCTTATCCCTAAAGAGAGTGTAATAGCACTTACTTGGTGGAATACTTTCTGACTGTTTGTCATTAAATGTGAAGTCTGAAAAAAAGTATAGACAAGTACTGGTACCCAGAAATCTCAATAAATATTTGCTATTATCTCTTATCTACATAAAGTTTAAATAAAATATAAAACTTTCATTATTTTACAGGATAAATTATATTGTCCTGAAATTTTTAAAATATTTATTAGTGTTAAAGTTTGTCTTATAGTCAAGGAAATAATAATGGCACCAAATCTAATTTCTATAAATAAATATATATTTCAGATAGTTTAATGATTTTTCCAGGAAAATATTTTGTTGGAAATATTTAGTAGTAATTACTTTAAGTGTTATTTTATTCTGTTATTATCATTTTAGGAAAACAAAAATTCATGTGCATACATTAACTTTCTAAAATTAGGTTAAATATTTAATTATTTTTCATTTATGGATATAATTGTTTCTAAACCATGATATAGGAAAAAATAAACATTATGTTCACACTTGAGGAGATTCAATTAGCAGTGATATCCATTGTACTCTTTCTCCCAAAAAGACTAGATAAGTTTGGTTATTGTAGCCTAACAAATGATTCAGTGGAAGAAGAAATTACTGGATTACTGTAAACCTCAAAAATGAGAAATTTAAGATTATCTGTTGGGGGCTGGGGTTGTGGCTCAGTGGTAGAGCACTTGCCTGGTGTATGAGGCCCTGTGTTCGATCTTCAGCACCACATATGAATAAGTAAACAAATAAATAAATGTTCATTGACAACTGAAAACTATGAAAAAAAAAGATTATCTGTAGATCTTGGTATTTGTTTTGTTTATATAATTCAAAATGTTCTTTTAAAATAGTTTTGCCACATATTTTGCATTGTTAAAACAATCATAGTGGAGTTTGGTACATAATAAAAGATACGCTCTATGTTGTAGTTGTTAGATACATTTGTATTCTTCCAAGCACTGTCCATTAGACTGTGATTCTAATATTAATGTTAATCTCAGTTCCCAACATTTTAGTCATTAATAATTTTTTAAAAATATCTAAGGAGTACTACTGCTTTTTCAATATTTATAAATCTTTCATCTATCTAGTGACTTCATTTCTGGTAATACTCCACACTTTATTGCACTATGTTGAATTTTTAAAAGGTCTTGTATTAATATTCCTTGTAATCTTATGACTTAAAGCATTCACATCTTGATTTGAATTCTGGAAATATACACATACCAGCAGAAGTTTCTGTCATCATTAATCACAAAGCAGATAAAAGTACAAATACTTGGATTCTCAGTTGTAGGAATCTGCCTTTGTTATCCATGAGAAAAATCGCTATCAATGTGTGTTGTAAAATATTGATTTGTGTGATAAAATTAGGCAGTTAGATATTACCTTCCATCTTTCAATCACCATGATATTTTTCACAGCCATTTTTCATTTCACTGAAAAAAAGAAATGTTCAACTTGGAGGAAACTTACAAAGCACATAGTGTTGTCCATTACACATGGTAGGTGCTTAATACATGCATTAGCTTTTGATTATTAATTTTCTTTTTTTTTGTCTTTTTCTTATTTTTTTTAGGCAATCCATCATTCATTTTCAGTTTCTGTATATTATATTGTTGTTTAGAAGAGAAGTCACCTCTTCCTTTTTCTCTGCTCTCTCCTCATCCAAGTCTTTTTTTCTTCCTCTGTTTCTACTTCTAATAAGCAATTCCCTTGGAGGAAAAAAAAAAAAAAAAAAAAAAACCTAAATAGGGTCCCTGTGCACAACTGATGCTGGAACTGTTTTGCTGCACTCAGCATTGATAGACAAAGGTAGGAATTAAAGAAATCTCTCTAAGTTTGCCTTTTAATGTCCAGCATGGAGTATCTTCAGATTCCTTTTCTAATCTGTTCTTTAGCTAATTAATATAACTTTTGAATTATAATACATCCTTCCCTTGTTTTCGGTGATACAGTTTACACCACTTATCCGGCTCAGGTTTCCTATGCAGCGATTCAGTCTGCACCCTGGATTACTACCTTTCATGGGAAGGAAAGATAATTATTGTTCAGTTCTTAACTCATAATTTCTGTTCAGACTATAGAGGAACAGAAATTCATTTAAATGAATAAACATTCTAATAATTAATAAAATTCTCTGAGAGCTAAATTAGTTTTGACATTAATTGGTTTGCTGGAAGTCTGCCTTCTTAGACTGTGCCAAAGTGTGCTACAGTTGCTATCATTATGTTATTCATTAGTGAGGACTCTTCACAAAGCATGTGTCCTCCAAAGATTAATCACGAAACCAGAAGAGAAACAACCATTTTAAGGAGCTACATAATGTGTAACCAGGAGTATGTAAAAATCTTAAATGTTAGAAGTCAAATCCTGAAAAATCCTGATGAGGAAACAAATAGCTCATATTTTGCCTTATTACTTAGTAAAAATGTTTAAAAAGACAGTAGAGTATTAATTAAGTAGTAGTAGTCTATCAATCTAAGATGATGGAAGAAATATTGCGTTGAAAGTGTTTAAAACAACAGTAAGAGGTGACTAAATTTTATATTAGAACTTTTCCAGTACATTTCTGTATTTTCAATGTTAGAGAATATTTTCCTACTTTGAACAAATTTATAGTGGACAAATTTACATCTATAAAATATTATATATACTATAGTCAACATGCACATGAATATGCACACATGGAAATGCAAATGTATATACACAAAAAAAGTTTCATTATCTGATCACTAGAGAGACATCACAACTTTGTAAATTTGAATTTGAAAAACTTTAATTGCAGTTGAAATATATTTAGAATTAAGTATTATGAATCAATTTTCATATTTTCATAGTCCATATATGAAAATTTAAATTTTATGAAACCAAATCTCTAATCTTTTTCTATAGCTATCTTTATAAGTAAATAGTATTTTACTCTGAAAATTCAAGAACAAAAGATTGAGCTCCTCTTAGTTTTTAGGCTTTTTATGAAACAGCAACTCTAATTTTTACCATAATTATTAATTTTGTTATAGTTGTTATGATTTTTATTATTAGTAATGGCAAAAGTAGTACTAGTATTTACAGTGCTGGGGATCAAAACTGTGACCTCACCACTGAGCCTCAGATCAAAAATTAATTTTTCTTTTTTTCATTTTCTATCTCCAACCACAACAGTCAAAGAAATACCATAACAGTGTGATCTATTTCACTAAGAAACAAATTAAAATATTATATCATACAGAAATAGATTTAATAGTAGTAAAAAATTTCCAAAGGTTTACTATGTACTGGATACTGTACAAATCACTTTTTGAGTATTAGACTGTCACTTCTCCACCACACTCTGGATTTTATCCTCCAGTTACAAATAAACACAGAATAGGTAGATAACGGAATCAGGATTCCAAAACCTGTCTAATTCTACATGGGCACAACATGAAAGACTAGCTTTAGCATTCTATTTACACATCCTATTTTATTTACTTTTCATGAAAGAATATAAGCAGATGGCTTGGTTTATCTTTAAGATTATTTCTAATTGCAAAAACAAAGGAATTATAATCAATGAAACCAAAGAATTCTTATATACTTCTGGTTTAATAGAACAAGGAACATACTAAATTTATTCATTTCAATTCCAACAAACGAGCATGTGTGTTCTCTGACTTAATATATTCATAGCAAATGAAAATACGGTTAAGAGTCAATCTCCCTTAGGTAATAGAAGAGTAATTTCTAGAATCAACTTATATTTACTCTATTTGATTATTTTACCTATTATCTGTCTGCTTTGTTCTAAAGTTATTTATATACAAAAATCTTCACAAACTTGTTTCTGGGATCATTCAATTGTAGATAGGTCAGTACTTATAAGTCATAGTGAATAATTGTTTGATTAATTTAATTATAAAAACAGTCAATTACAAGAAAGTGGTCTACATGTCCCTTGGTGCCAAACCAAATAGAACTTTTCTGTAAACCTTTACAATTATTTCTGACTTTATGGGCTCTCACACATGAAAGGATAGACTCTATGATTCCCAATTCCACATTTGACAAAGTTGAGCAATGACATTTGCTATTTCCTTGACTTCATACCTTTTCCTTTGGACTTGGTCAAAATGCAGAATTGGAAGGTATTTTTGTTGAATATATTAGTACTTTTGAATTATCAAGAGATTATTTGAAAAATAACATTGTTACTTAAAAACCTCTCATTTCATAATATTTTTTTTCAAAAATAGATCAAAATGATTATAGTTTCAGTTGTTTAAAACCAAAATTCAATGAACAGCTACAAAATTCTGATCATTATAAAATAACTTTACATATAAATAATGAGGTTGAACCTAGAAATAGGATGGGTAGTTAAATGTAGAAAATTTCATGTTATTATCTGGTAGTCAGATATATTTTGGTCAGTTGAGATCTGAGTACATGTATAACAATGGATTTATATTCTGGAAAATTTATTCTAGAAAAACTGAGTTATGCTCAGTGTGGTGGTGCTTTCGTGTAATCTTAGCAACTTGGAAGACTGAGGCAGGAGAATCTCAAGTTCTAGGCCAGCCTCAGTAATGTACAAAGACCCTAACCAATTTATCCAGACCCTGTCTCAAAATACAAAATAAAGAAAGGGCTGGAGATGTTGCTCAGTGATTATGTGACGAAAGAAGGAAGGAGGGAAGGAAGGAAGGAAGGAAGGAAGGAAGGAAGGAAGGAAGGAAGGAAGGAACGAAGGAAGGAAGGAAGGAAGGAAGGAAGGAAAAGGAAAGGAAAAAGAAAAAGCAGAAGAAAAAGAAAACTAAGGTCTGATATATAACTGAATGACCAGCTCCCTTGAGGTCTAAAACTATTTTTATGCTTCTTTGGGTTTTGATTTCTTACATTTAAACATGGTAAATATGCACAATTTACATCTTGATTCATATTAAAAATTATGCTGTTACCACTTTACACTCTAGCACAAAGAAAAATAAAATAGTATTTTATAATATATACATACTTGTACTCGCTGTAAAATGAAAATGAAAATTATAAAACTAAAATTATTTGTAGTAGTCCACATTCAAAACATCCTTATATTTTTAAAATAAGAAATTAAAAATATAAGGACTAATAGTAGTGTGATCTCTTCCTTTAGTCCTAATACATTTATTTTATTGACTGATAATTTAACAAGAAATTTTATTTTTTCATTAAATAGACATTAATTCTAAAAATTATGCTCATGATCCAATTGCTGCAGTATGAAGGAAATCATTTAATTAGAATACAAATGGTTACAGTTTTCTACAGCATTATATTTTCCAAAGATGGGGAGATATATATATATATACATATATATATATATATATAATTTATTTTTGTATATATATATATACAAAATTATACATATATATTTTTGTATATATATTTTTGTATGTATATTTTTATTTTTATTTCTTTTTGTTTTTCCTATTTCTGTATGATTTGTGGCTAAGGATGAGTAGTTCATATGGTAACAAAAATTCTGACATCAATAAGCAGTTACATAAAATAGCCAGGTATGATGTCATTTACTATAATCTTAGTGACTTGGGAGGCTGAGGCAGGAGAATCAAAGCAAATTAACAAGTCTCTGTCTCTAAAAAAAACAAACAAATAAACAAACAAAAAACCAGAAAGGGCTAAAGACATAGTTCAGCAGTAAAGCATCCCTGGGTTCAGTACTATAAATAAATAAATAAACTGTTACACTGAGTAGTGGTAACAAAAAGTAGTGTTACCCCTAATACAACTCTTGCTCAAGTTTTTCTTCTTCAAAAATTTTTATTGTTGTTGTGTTAAACCACCAAATCTGTGATCATTTATTATAGCAGCCAAAGGAAACAAATACAACTAGTTAAAAAGATTATGCACATTTAACATGGAAAAGAGCTTCCAAGTAAACCTTGTTGTTTAATAGTCATGATATCTATAGATCAGTTCATTCATAAATACTAAATGAATTTTTTAATTATCCCAAGTCTAGAAATCTTATCTTTGTACTACTTTTTGTTGGAATATAAAGAAGAAGTGTTGGATCAAGTTTTCTAAAATTCCTAACTATGATGATTACTCCAGCCTTGTAATATATTATAGTGACCTGTATTCTCTAGTGTATTAGCTAAAAAAAGATAAATTACTGTAAATTGCAGCAGAATAGTTGCAGGTTTGATGTAAGAAAAGATTCCACCTCCTGGGACCCATGGTCATCTTGCTTAGATATCTCTCTCATGAGCTTCCCAACGTTCATTAAGCCTGGATGATTTATGTGAAGGCAGCCAAGGATTGAATTAGGCGACCCCTTAGGGTTCCTTGGAGACTCGTGATTCTATATTACTCTAAGATGACCTTCGGTTCAATTCAGAATTGATCATTTGGGGACACAGGGATAGTTTTCTTTAGAAACAGATCCAGGGGCAGCTTTAGGTTAGAGTTCATATTTTTTTAACATCCACACCACATGCCTGTTACTCTGCAAGCAATTAATCAAATGAATAATTATGCCCAGATGCCCCTATTTAGCAGTAAGTATGTTTAATCAATAATTTTGACAATTAGTATTTAAAGACATGAAGACTTTAACAAAATGCTTCTTACATAAGAGTAACATTCATAATCTCTTAAAAAATTTTGGAATTGTATTAGTGAGCTGTTAACCTCTATTATTTGAAAAATACTGTCAAGCTACTTGTGAGACAATCCTTGACAATGTCATATATTTTTTTCTTTTACAGTTGATACTTTGAAATCCAATACATTATGGAATTGATTGTGATATGGCAGCTTTCACAAAGTCATAAAAATAATTGCATTCTCTCTTTACCTTGATCCAACTGAATCTTTTCATATCACAAAAACAGTCTAAGTTCCAGGAATTAAGAATCTAATATTTTTATTTCTAAAATTCCAAAACATGATCATTACATAATTTTATATCCTCTGCCACTATGCCTCACCATGTTTGATTGCAATAAAAGTTTACATAGTAGAAAGACAATGAAAAAACAGCTGCCCCTCTTTTAAAACCAGTATATAATTTCCTTTTGTCTACTTTTCTCAAGATTTTCTTGAATTTGTTATTATCTTTTAATGTAAGTCATTAGTACTTATAGAATTCCAATACATCATTATAAATATGGGTTGACTAATTATGAACACAAGTAGTCTGTCTCAATAATTTAGAGTCAATCAGTTGATATGTTTTTGCTTTTAAATTCATTGTATAAAGTTCAATCTATCTGAAGTTCTTTCCTTTGAAGAATTTACTAATACTCCTTGATTTAGTATACAATGTTTCATTTGGCAGTTGGCAAGTTGAGGGAACAGAACTAATTTTTCTTAATCAATGGAAGAATTGTGTAAGTTAAATGATTATAGAATGTATGAAATAGTCCCTGCAGTTGTGTTGTTCTTCACCTGCAGACACTGAATAGGTGATAATGTTGGAAAGCAGAGGTTCCCAATAAAGGGTTCTCTCTTTACCACCTCTGTGGATAGTTATGCAGGCTCTCCTGGTTGTTTACTGTGTGTAAGTGTAAATAAAGACATAATTGGTTCAATGCCCCAGTGACTGATGTCAATGACCATTGTTATGGAAATACATTTCATGAAAATTTACCCCAACATCCCTACCATTCTTTCAATTGGAAAATAGACTGCTCAAAGTAGGCTTGCACTGAAGCTGCTGTTGTCTCACGTTTGTGTCCCATGGTGGCATAGGGGACACATCTTCTATCAGATGCTACTGGATGCATGTTCTTTCCTTCCCATTTTCCAATGCTCCCCCTCCTCATTAGAGGCCCTTTCAACCAAGTGCTCAGCAATTTAACCTGCTTCTTCAGTTGGTCAGTTCCCAGCTTTCACATAGTAAAGACAATAATTTATTTTCCACATCCCAACCCTTGCATTCCCTTTATGTTCTTACCCAAATGCTTGTTTTTCTTTCTCATTCCTAAATCAGTAAGTTCTGAGTCTTCCAAAAGCATCCACTGTTCAAATAAATATTCCCAGCTTTTCAATTTCAGTTTGAAAACTGTACTTAGTAAATATTTTCCTATCACAATAGCATTTAAATCAGGCTAGTACATGATCTATTCTTGTCCTACCTGGCTCTCTGTTCCCTTCTTGGAAGTCCTAATTTCATAAATATCTTTAAAGATGTGCCATATTTCTTGCCTTCAATATTTTTGCAACTCATTTACTCTTTTGAGAGTTTTATGGCTCTTAATCCTGAAGACAAGTCTCATGAATTTTCCTTGGCCCTAAGTGTCTAGTGTAATTTGATAGCACTTGATCCAATACTGCCTATTTGATTCAAGCAAAGATCACTTAAAACTCAGTCCTAACTTGAGTATTACCAGAAATAATTCACCTTTTAGTTTAAAATAAGAGATGTTCTATTGTTCACAAGCACTTAAAGATCACCATCGACTCCTTTCTTCCCCTGTAATCATATTGTGGTCTTGGACATGATTTTGTGGGCAAAATTTAAAGTTTAAGATCAGGCCATAGTAACTTCCACCTAAGGTCAAACAAACCATTTATTTACCTTAAAATTGATCCCCCTCAAAGGTACAAGGCCATGATTTTACTGCCTGGCAGGCATGAGCTACATACTTCTTAAGGTTTGTAATATTTACTTTTTGTCTCTTGTATTCCTTTGATGAGGTGTAATCCTTGCAAAAGCCCATATTTTTCTCTGAACAATTATAATCTGACTTTGCTTAGTAGACCTGTGCATTGCCAACATTTGACAGAGGCATTCATGAAGAACAAGTGAAACTTGATCCCTACCTCTCACCATATGCAAAATAAACCCAAACCAGATCAGCTAGTTAAATGTAAGAACTGAAAGTATTAAACTATTATAGGAAAACAAAGAAAACACTTCATCGGACATTGGTGTAGGCTACAAAGTTTTGGATAAGATCCCAAAGATCATGTAATGAAATTTTAAAAAGTCTATGGGGTTATATCAAACCAAGAAGCAAACTAACAATCAAAAAAGTTAAAAGATAACCTACAGAATGGTGGAAAGCATTTGAAATCATTCATCTGACAAAAGATTACTACTCAGAATATATATGGAACTCAAAAACTTCATACCAAAAAACAAAAAAGTAACGGGCTAAAGATTTGTCTTTTTTTTTTTTTTATTTGCAAGATATCTATTCATAAACACTGGTATCCAGACTACATGAAGAATTTTCACAATTACATAACAACAAACAACTCAATCAAAAGAATGGATAAAAGATTGGAGTAGACATTTCACACACACACATACACACACACACACACACAAATCACACACAAATGCATGTAAGAACATGAAAATGTTCTCAACATCATTAGCCACTAGAGTAACACGAATTTAAAGCAGAAATGAGATTGACTCCCTCTTATTAGAAAGACTAAAATCAGAGAAACTGACAAGGCCAGGTCAAAGATTCAGAGAGACTGAAACTCTCATACATTTCAGCTGAACATACAAACAGTATAGCCACTCTGGAAAACAGTTTGACAATTTCTTGTACGATTTATCATAACAATAACATATTACCCAGTCAGTGCTTGGGTTTACCCAAAATAAATGACATCATCTGTCCACACATAGTAGAGCATTTATGAATGTTTATAGCAGCTTCATTTATAATCACTGAAACCTGCAAACAATCCAAATAGGTAAATAAACTCTGGTAACTTCACAAAATTGAATACCATTCAGCAATGATAAAGAGCAAACTACATACATGCAAAAATATGAATGAAAATCAGAAGAATCGTGTTGATTCAAGGACTCTACATTCTATATACCATTCATACATTATTTTGAAAAGGACAAAACATTAGGGACAGAATTTATATGAGCCATGGGATGGGGAGGAAGCAGAGTGTTATGGAGGGGCACAGGACAATATTCGACAGCCTAACAAATATTCTTCACCTCGGTGATAGTGGTGGTTCTAAGAAATAATCATTAGTTAAAATCATGTAGCTGAAAGAGTGAATATTTTGCATATCAATTATGCTTTAATAAATCTGAAGACAAACTAATTGCCTACAATTATATGAAAAAAGGCTCATTATCACTAATCTTTGGAGAAACTGAAATAAATATCACAACAAAATATCATCTCACCTCAGAATAACTATGATCAAACAGACAAAATTAAGTGTTGACAAGGATGCAGAGAAAGGTGAACTTTTATTCTGTTGATGGGAATGTAACTTAGTACAATCATTATGGAAAAGCAGTATGGAGATTTCTTCAAAAACTAAAACTAGATCAACATATATTCTAGCCATCCCACTATTCATTCAAAGGATATGAAATCCTCATACCAAAGAGATAACTATAGTCCAATGTTTATTGTAACACTATTCACAATAGACAAGATCTGGAATCAAACAGGGGTCCATCAATGGATGAATGGATAAAGAAACATTTGGCATATATATGCAGTGAAATATTACATAGTCATAAAAATAATAAATATTTGTCATTTGCTGCAACATGAAAATATTGGAGGTCATTATTTTTAAGTGAAATAGGCTAAGCCAGAAATACAAATATTATCACTCATTTGTGGAAACAAAAATGGTTTTCTTATAGAACTCCATAGAAGAATGGAGAGGACACGGAGATGAATAGGGGAGTGGGAGATGGAAAGAAGTGAAATATGCAACATTATAAGGAACCAAATTATTAACTAATTTTTTTCAAAACTCTATGAGATTAAAACTGTTAGGACCACTAACCTTATGAGTAAACCGAAGCTCATAGACATTAAACAATTTATCCCAAAACATAAAGAGGAAAACAGCAGAGCCATCTTTGAAAAAATGATAAGCTCTCTTCTTAAAAAAAATAAATCCTTGGCTAACTCATGCACATACTGTTGAAGTATTTTAAAGGATGTCTTATATGGTAACCAAAACTAATTAATTGAAATCTCTAACTTATGTATTGTTAATCTCCCCTTAGCTGGAGTTCTACTTTCTGCAGGTCCACTTACCTTTGGTGAACTGTAGTTCAGAAGTATTGAATAGAAAATTCCCAAAAACACAATCCAAAAGTTTTAAATAACTTTTGTTACAGTATATAATTATAGTTGTTCTATTTTATTATTAGCTACTGTTAATCTCTTTTTATACCTAATTTAGAAATTAAATTTTATCAAAGGTAATTTCCTATATGAAAATCACAGTTCAGATTCAGTACTATACATGTTTTCAAGCATTTACTGGAGGTCTTGAAATGTATTCTCTGAGGATGAGGGAGGACTACTGGAATAGACATTTGAGTCCCTGATATCCACCTCTCATTTTTCTACTTAAGCCAAAATATTGACTCTATCTTCCTTTTACTTTTTTATTTTCTTTTATTTTTTGGTACTGGGTACTTTTCCACTGAGCTACATCTTCAAGCCCTTTCTAAATTTTGTTATTTTGAGACAGGATCTCATTAAGTTACTAAGGGCCTTGCTACATTGCTGAGACTATCCTGGAACTTGTGATCCTCCTGCCTCAGCTTCCTGAGCTGCTGGAATTACAGGTGTGAGCCATCATATCTGGCCCTGTTCCCCTTATTTTAAGTGACCTGTTTCAACTTTGATCATCGAAGAAGTAAAAGTGAAGAAGCAACTAGCTAGAGTCCTCTAGAAACAATGCATTTTGTTTCCTACAATATAGAAAGTATAGCTCCTATCAGCTCTGGAGGTCAGTGGAAAGAGGTAACCTTAAGATATATACCATGCTGTGGGAAAAGAAACGTATTTTGCACAAGAGTGGGTATCAATCAGCCAAACCTGAGCTCACCTTAACTCCCTGGTGCTCAGCTTCTTTGCTACTGTGATCAAACAGTTTCAGAGGAGAAAAAGTTTATTTGGTGCTCAAGGTTTCAGAGATCTCAATCCATAGATAGCCAACTCTGTTGCTCTGTGCCTAAGATGGGGCAGAAGATCATGGCAGAAGGGTCTGAAGGAGGAAAGCAGCACAGGACATGGCCATCAGGAAGCAGAGAGAGAGAGTTAGACTCACCAGGGCAAAACATAAACCCCAAAGACATACCCCCAGTGACCAACTTCTTCCATCCACACCCTATTTCCCTACTATTATAACCAGTCAATCCATAGTCAATGAATTAGTGATGAACTGATTAGATTAAGACTCTCATAACCTACTCATTTCACCTCTGAAATTTCTTCCATTATCTCACACATAAGATTTTGGGGGCCACATTATATCAGAACCATAACACTGCCCCATCTCTCCTGTAAGGGAACATATTCATTAATTTGTTTTTAAAATTCAGTCCTGGTTAGGTTTTTCTCTTTTTGGGGGGGCAGAAATAGCTGAAAGTTTCATGCCTGATAAAAAATTATATCAGACTAAAATTCCTTAAATGTAGAGAACAGATATGAAGCACTTTGACTAAGTTATTTTACTTTGCAGAAAGTAAATGTTTCATGGTGGTTTGGAATGTTGAACTAATGTTCTTGAGATACAGTAGAATGAAAGCTGCATGAGTAGATCAGGGTTTTTATTTTGACTTTGTGTATAACAGTGTGAGAGACTCTCTGGGTCAATTAATTCAGATCTCTTAACCTGTTTTTCCTTTTTAAGATGAGAGACTTAAATATATTCTCTCAGTCTCTTTCAGTCTGACATTCACCTATTCTTATGATAATAAATTGAGCTTTCACTAATTTCACACTGATATCTAGAAGAGATTTCATTTTTTTTAAATCTCAAGCCAGTGCACATGCATGAATTTTTGCTTATCATAAAAATAATGCATAAAATTAATACTGACACAAAATTTTTGTTGTTTGCATTACTAATGTAAAGTTTCATGAGTTTTCAGTGGCTTAGTATAATGATGAAAAATTTAAAAACAGCATTAAATACTTTCTGAAATTTAAAAATCCATATTTAAGAATAATTGTTCACCTAAAGTATTGAACTTTTTCAAAAATTATAATTATGAAAACAGTAAAGTATAATTAGACATCAAGATTATTTGTAGAAATGTGGCACATTCTGATTTTAATGCAAAACTTGAATAATAATCTTTGGAAAATCTGATGACAATAATCAGTGTAACTACAACAGAACTTGAAGGAATACATGATTTTTGCTTAACCTGATGGCCAGCAAATTAAAATGTATGCTGTAGCTTATAGTTGAGAATTTATGCAACAGCAGTAGAATAAGTGCCAGCAGAATTAGCAAGTTGATTGTGTAAGCAACAAACCTCATTTTAGCTAAACTGGATTTGACAAATTGCATGACATTCTGCCTGGTAAACTTGAAATTTATAATGTTTACTGCTATCAACAGTAATGAAACAGCAGAGAACTTCAATAACTGACATTTTAATCTGTGTATTTCACTTTTCTTTTTGTTAATCAATGCTTAATTCGGAAATACATTTTATGTTTTGTTATCTTGTTAGCTGTAAAGTTTGATGTCTACTTATCAACATTAACTGAAATATAAATATAACATTACATAAAGATTAACTTTATTGTTTCCATTTTTAAGGAAGAAAATTATTCTGAGGGAAATAGTGTTTTAAGTCCACAAGCAAGTCCACAATTAAACTATTTGCAAGTTGAAGTAAAATTTGTCAATGCACCTTGTAAGTCAGAACAGCTATCTATTGGCATGGTTGTTATGTGATGAGAGATTTGTTGAAAGGTATTTAAAGATAAAGAATATTTTAAAATATTTGTTCTAGTTCTTAGTGGTACTGTTATGAATGGTTAACATCCATAGGAAATAATATCCTCAGCTTTCATCTAAGAAATACCAGAAAATTTTTAATTCAAATGAATATTACATGAGCTATTAGTGATATTTGTTAGACATTGGAGAGTATAAATAAAATAACATTTTTTGTATAGAGTTAGTACAATTACTGCTTCCTTGGCAAAGCTTGTTCATGACTCCTGCAATATGAGTTTGTGAGGCATAAAAATACTCAAGATACTGATTTTCACACCAATCTGAAGGCTCACTTCAAAAGCTACATTTCGAATTCCCTCTATGGTGACAAAGACACTTACTCTCACTTAACTGTTGTTCTCAGATATTTCAGAACCCTCCATAGCTCTCATTATTCAATTCATTTTCTTTCTACAAAGTAAGAAAATGAAGAAAATAAACTGCCATTGTATTATGCAGTTGAAATTTGGATGTTGTTTATTACTCTAATATAACCCAGGCAATCCTGTTAGTTTCAACATCTGCAGGAAGAATTAGACATATAAGACAATGTCAATATAATTGTGTAAATATTGAAAACTAGTTTAATTTACATGGCTCAAAATGCTTTAAACTTCCTCTAAAATTAACGTTACTTCTACAGACTGAGACAAAGTTAAACTTTAAGAACAAAACAAGTGGCCTCAAAGTAAGAGAAAGTCAGGACTTGAAGGCAGGAGCCAAGCATTTGTAATTCAGGAAATGATGCTCTGCCTAATGCAACAGAAGGAGAGTCAACTGTGCAATGCAGCTGGCGTTTACACTTAAAAAAATAAGCCGGGGGTAGGTTATAACGGACAGTAATGGGAAGTATATGGTAAAACAAGAACCTGACATTCTTTGAAAGGTTTTAAATGTTCTGTAAGTAGTTTGAATGTTATGGGTAATCATGGAATAGGAACGTTACATAATCAGACTATGTAAGGAACATAACGGGGACAGTGATGATAATAATAGAGAAGAGATGGTTCGATGCAAATCTTTTTTGTTGTTATTTCAATTCACTTCTACCAAAGCACATAACCCAAAGAATCACGTTCAGTACATATTTTTTCCAGTTGATTTATTATGCTGATCATGTTGATGGTATAAGGAAAATATTAAGCACTGTGATTTCTGTAAGCAATACATTACATTGAGTTAACTTCTGGGAATACCTTATTCTAACCATTATATTACTCTAACAATGTTGCCTCAATGAGGCAAAGATAATAAACTGCCTAGTCCTTTATTGCTCTGAACTCCTGAAAAATGTAATAGACAAATTTTATGAAATTACTTTGATATCTTTGTGGTCAAAAAAAATTGTAAGAATATTATTTTTAATTAAGAAAATATCAGTTACTGTCTTTACCTGAGAATAAAATAGACCATTTCCATGAAATTATCCTTATAATAGTCCAAACTTATAAAGTCATAAGAAAGTAATTTTCAAATTAAGATAAAATAAATTACTATCATTATACTATATATTTCTTTTAATTTCATAAAATAGAGCTTAGAGATGGTATATGTTTCAATGACACAGTTCTCTCATCTTCAATTATAATTGCAATGGTGTCTTCACTTATTACTTGACATGGAGTAAGCACCATGAAGTTGAATTATATTCATATCATTACTATGTTAACTAGTCATCTAATAGAAGCAATTAACAAAAAGTGTTTTTGTCACTATTTTTGCAAATACTGGATATAATGTATTTTCTTTTGTAGAGATGTTAAGTATAAAAAGAATTTTAAAATATAAAATTATTGAAAAATTTAAAATTTCTCACTTTCACCTATTCAATTTTATGAAGCCCGATTAAGTACATTAATCTGGGTTCCCCAGGATCCAAAAGTATACTTCTAATCCTTAATATTTTACATTCAGATAGGGAGACACTTTAAAAAATAAATATCATTCAAAAGATAATATATTAATGAAGTGCATGCAAAAGTTTATAAGAATATAACAAATCAGACCACTAAATGCCTTTTTGTCTTCATAGAAGGGTTTTATAGGGAAGTTTGGTATCTGTGTTGAGTCTCAATGGAAAAAGCAATATCAGTTTACTACAAACACAATTGAGAGAAAATATTCTATGGAAGGAGAGAAAAGAATACAGGCATATAAGAACACACACATACACACTATATACAGTGCTTTTGTTGAAAATGAGAAGAATGTAATGACAGGGACAGAAATTAGAATCTATTTTGTACATAAGAAACTAAGATAGAAAAAGCATGGCTTGTCTTGACCCAGTCAGCCAATAAAACTGTGTACTGATTTGAACACAAGTATTTCCTAAGACATTTCTGATATTCTACATTGCTCTAATTTTCAAAGTTTTTTTTTTAAACCTTATATTATCAAATGGAACACATGTTCCCTTTTGAAAAACTATCCAATTTCTCAGCTGGCCCAGTGATCCCATTTTATCTTTGAATATTTCTGAAATACTTACGTGTAATACCATGGTTCATCATTGTTTCCAGTGGAAAGCACTTATAATTTGTAAGTAGAAACTCTAGAGATGAAGTTCCTCTGACACAACAGAAAATTATTAATGAATAAGAAAATCAATAGAGCAAAAAAAAACTGAAGGGAAAGAAAAGGAAAAGATAATCCCAGTTTCATTTACAGATCAAACATGTGGCAGGGACTTTGAGTGACTGCAAGCACAAAACATGAATTTGAAGTGACTAAATATTCCTTCCAATTATACAGTTTTATGATGTTAAGAATCTAAAAATAAAGGACAATATGAGATAATATGGAGGGCATTTTATATAGCATTTGAGTTGCAACCCTGTGCTCTAGTGTCTTACTGACAGGTTCAAAGTTTGGTATGTTGCAGCATAAAAAAAATAAGGGTGTTGTGAAGTATTAAATACTTATGAGGCAAGAGAAGAGAGCCTCATAATTGGAAAATCAAAATTAGCTTTTTGAACAGGTACTGTATATAATACCCTTTAAGGAAAGTACAATTTATCCTGGAAAACTAATGGGAGCTTGTGTAATGGACCTGAGATTGTCTCAAAGGGCAGGCAGTATGTAGCATCATAAGGGCCTTCTTTACTCTGTATTTGAGAATCATATTCCTGCATTCCACTAAATGAATTCTGTTCCCTTTAAAAATGACTGAATCCTATCTGAGTAGAAGATTTAATGTGAACATTTCCTAGAAGTATAACTTCCCTAATTCATTTCGAGTCAATGAGAAATTGAATAATGTCATTTGTTCAGTCTTACCTATGATGTATATAAAAACCTATACAAGTATTGGGAAGTACATGTATGTGTGCATCCTTATGATCCATTTATATACTTATGAGGTAAAAAAAAGTATTTTAAATTGATATTGGTTTGTATCTCTTTGGCAGAACTAATGAATATAGAGTCAAATGACTAACATAATTGGCCCTTTTGAGATATAAGAACAGTGGGGAACTAGAGAAAATAAAAATGAACTTTTTTTTCAATTACCAAAGACTTCTTTTAAAAAGAAAAAAATGCATTCTGTGCTTTTTTCACTCTGCAAGAGTTAACTATATCACTTGTATACACTCAGAAATCTACTGGGGAGAGATTGTACCATTTTCTCTCTCTGAATTAGTTGTTACTTTCTAAATTCAGAAACAGGAAGAAGCATGCTTTTAAAACAATAGAATCAGAGCTGAAGAAATAGCTCTTGTTGGAGAACACTCGGCTAGCATGTGCAAGGACCCAGGTTTGAATCCCTGACCCCTCAGAGGGGAGAAAAAAAAAGAAAGATCCTCTAAAACAATAGAATCTATTCACCACATTTCTTCTTGCTGTTCATCAACACAGATCTTCAAAGGACTTTTGCAATATAACTCATGTTACAGAATCTTGTCTAGCAAAAAAGGGAGATATGCAAATAATTAGCTACAAGGTAGTAGCACAGTAGTGTAGCATGCTTAGAGGACTATGAAAAGGAATTCACTACTAGTATCCAGGGCTGCTCATTGAAAGCTTCTGGGCTTAATGACTTATCAATTTTCAATTTTGAAAAATCAGAGAGTGATGTATTTGATATAACAATCTTGCAAATTCAGTAAGGAATATCATTATAAAGAAGAGGAAATTAATTCTTTAAGGGTCAAAGTGACTTGTTTAATATAGAAAGGTGAGAGAAGCAAAGGGAGATGGCAGCTGAGCAAGATTTCCAGCAATCGTCTCTCCATAGACACAGCAATTTCAATAACTATGAATGCAACGAACTACTTTCAAAGGGCTAAGGAAGCCAGGTTAGAGAATGATGCCTGGTTTTAGTATAATAATAAGGGAAGATGCATTGAAGAAGGTAGGAAGCAAAGAGTTTTTCATTTCGCCCCTCCCACAACTCAAAGCAGTGCAGTATGAAGAAAGGCACCTTAAACTTAGGGAAAGGAGAAGAAATTAAGTCCAGGCCTAAGACATGATACCCACTAACAGACTCACCAAGGTAAAATCTAGTGCAGAGTAGAGCCCCAAATCCCCTAACACCAGGGTAGTCCATGGACTGAGCTACTAAAACTGAGTTTATACAGGTTACCAAGGGTCTATTGCCACCACCTTTCCTCCAACCTTTGGCAGCAGATCAGGGGATAAAACTCCACCCCTAGGGAGAAGGACATGAAAGTTACTCCTAAAGGAACTTTGTCTGTGAGTTTGGTCAAAGGCCACTGCAATAGAACACAGCATGAGGCTTTGTCTACACATAGTACAGAGTTTGCAAACAGAACCTATAAACCTTCCCTGGCATCAGGCAGAGACCAGCAAAATTGTAAGATCAGAGTTTACCTGAGGTAAACACCCCCTGAGACAATGCAGATCCCTGAGGCTGTGTGATTTAGGTATGATCTAGCTTAGTGTCAGACTTGGCAGCCAAAGGATTCTCTCCACAACCTTACCCAATCTCAAACAGCACAGCCATCCCCAGGTTAGTGCTCACAGATGAAGCCTCCAGACCTGCCCTGGCATTAGGCAGAGACATGCACTAAAGTGGAAAAGACTCACAGTTCAGCCTGTTGAATGGGCCTGGGTGCACCCTTGAGACTGTGAAGGTCATTGTGGCTATGGGACTAGGCATGACCCAACTTAGTATCCACCTTCAAGGTCTAGACACTGATGTTCAGCTTGGTCACACTGGAGTCTCACAGCATGTAACCTGCACTATCTCAGGTGCCTGGGTAGTGGGGAGGTATGTGTGATTTAGGCCTATGTCTGACAATGATGTAGGTGATATGCAGAATCTAAAAAAATTTTATCTCATACTTGAAAGTAGAATGGTGGTTACAAGAGGCTGGGGAGTGAAGGGAGGAGGGAGAAATGGGGAAATGCTGATTAATGTGTACTAAGTTACTGTGCAAGGTGAGTCAAATGTTTTGGTCTGCTATTATGCACAGTAGAGTGACTATATATATGAAAATAATATATAAAATATATAAAAATAGTATATATTTCAAAACACATGAATAAAAACTTTGAATATCTTCCTCACAAACAAATGATGAATTAGGAGATAGAAATGTTTGATCTAATTTAAACTGCAAAATGTGTACCTGCATTGAAACATCACCTTTTACCCTATTTATATGTATAAATTTTATGCTTTTCATATGTTACGATAAATTTAATTAACAAATAAGAAAAAGACTAACAAATAGTAGAACTGAGACTACAAACCAATCATGATGATAAGAGTTAATGGTTACTGAATTTTTACTATGTGCCAGGTACTGTGCTCATATTCACTTTTTTTCTCTGTAATAGTCACAGAAATCTGTGAAGTAGATCCTATTTGTGGCATATAACAAGCAGAAGAAAAAAGTGCATAGCAGAATTGCAATATATTAGACTCAGATAATAGATATCATAGGAAAAGAGTAGAAAAATTTGAGATTTGTTAGGATTTATACACACAAGAATTTCTTAAGTAATTCAAGCCTAGTACTATTCTGCTGACTTATTCACAATGTAAAAGAAAATAGGATGATACTTTAAACCCATGTTTTGTCATCTGTTTTTCCTGTTGGCCATTGCCTTATGGCACCAGGCCCAGGTGGATCACTCAGCTTGAAAGCAGCTGTGGCTGTCCCTGGTCCTGAATATTTCATTCCCTGCCCATTACTGTAACCAAAGAGGAGACGTACAACTGGGCGATATAAATGCCATCTTATTTTGTAGTTGTAGTTGCTCCTCTTGAATATTTATCACACTGTCTTGACAAAGTCTTTCTGCTTCTAATGAAAGTTTGTGAAACACTCTATATGTGAAAATTTACCACATTGAATTAACTTGATGAAATTGTTAATTAACCATGACCATCAGTATTAATAGCAGGAAGAAAAAACAGTTAAGTTCTATGGTCCTGTCATCTGGAGTGTGCAAATTTATAATTAACTTAATAAGCTTCTAGAATGTCAATAGGACTCAAAAATTGTTTTCAACATCTTATATAATATTTATTCTATGATTCTAAGTAAGAATTTGCATTATCAAAAGTAAATGAATAGAGGTTCAGTGAGTCAGAGTAGGAAAATGCATGCTATTTCCAGTTATCTGTTTTCTAGAATAGTAAAGTAATGCCTCCTCCTTGGTATCAAATATGTATAACTTTATTATATTATAAAAATAAAATGTTATTTATTAAGTATGATATTCTTGATTAAACCATGAATTCTTACATTGAATTCACCAAAACATCAGCAGTCTGCTAACAGCAGAATAAATACGTTCATTATCATTCACTGCAGTAGGGAAATACATCAGACTGGCAAAATATAAGCAATCCCTCAGAAGAGGAGAGTTGGAAGTGAGAGATTTACGTGGAAATGGATAGGGAGTTCACCTGATTAAAAGATAAGGTCTTTCAAGGTGGGAAACTTGAAAATGAATAAAAGTAGAGATATAAGAATTTTTAGCTAATAGACAATGTTAGGTGTTGAAGCAACTTTTGGTAAGTAAACATGATTGATAAGTGAACTATTTTGACCAGATAAGTAGATCATTTTTTGTATGAAAATATCCTAAAGCAGAAAATGAAGCTATTTATTGGCTTATAGACCATGTATGTTCTCAGCACTGAATTATCCTGATACCAACAACTAAGTCATGTTACCACAGGTGATCTACCATCATAGATTAAGCATGTTGACATAAATGACCCTACCCTATGTAAGACTCATTCCTGATGGTGCTCAATTCACCAGCCCAGAGTGGAAGCCCCAGGGATTCTTTTATTCTACCAGAGTTCATTTGTATCATGTGTTACACCATAAATAACTTGCTAAGATTCTGACATTTGCAAAAGTAATTCAAATAAAATTTTTAATGTGAAAATACATACTTGGTCCTTTATTAAAATGTAACTCATAATTATATTTGTGATTTCCTAGTATTTACTTGTACACGACATTAAGATTCCCATGTTGTTGCTGTAATCATGAATTCTAAAAAGGTCATGTTAGCAAAATTTTTATTTGTTAGTGTTTGTGTGTCAGTTGAGAAACAGTTACTAACAACAAACTAATGTATGTATACCAATCATGATTACCTCTATTTATTCATTTTAAAGTATTTACCTATAATATTTTTGTGCTAGGTCATTGGATAAATATTTTGTGTAGATAGTCTATAAATGCCAGGAATTATTGTTATTAATAAAAATTGGACTTTTACATTGCAGCTTATAATTCTCCATATATATATTTATATATATATATATGTACACACACACACATACACATATGCACATATGTGCATATTTTTACAGGAAGATAAATAGCCCTAGAGTTTAGTTAAATTACAAATATCATCTTCCTTTTTATTATTTCCTTCTAAATCTTCCTTAGTTACTTAATTGCTATAATTTCACTAATAAAATAAATACTTGAGAGTAACTACCAACATGGTTTTGTGTCATCAAAATAGTAAGACAAATCAAGCCTCAAAATAAGTCATTTCTTGTTGCAATATTGTGCACTATTTTAATTTTACTTCAAATGAATTAATAAAAATATACTCTTTCATCTTGTATGAGATATCAAATTATTTTTAGTTGAATACCTTCACAAAGGTGTACTTTACAACTTACCGATAGTATATGAGTGATTATTCTAGGATGTTATTAGTGACATGATGAGCTTGGATGAACCAACAATGACAAAGAAGCTGCCCTAAAATCACGATTTTTGACTAGTTCTCTATTTAACATTTTTTTATATTATATCTAACTTAAACTTATTTAAATACCATGTTTATAAACTTGTGCCAGGGTACAAATTGGAACTTGACAAGCATTCTGACTCTAGTTTTGATATGTCTTAAAATATTTAAATATCTCCTAATTCAGCTAATGTATCATTTTTCTTAATTTTGTAGCTGAAATATCTACATGGTTTGCAAATTACTAAACATCAACAAACTGACATATTTATATTTGTATTTCTTAAAAATAATGACATCTGAGTTTGATGTTAAGACAATGAACAAAAATGCATTTTTCAAGTCAAGATAAAGGTGTAAAAGTTAAAGGTTGGTTTTGTAAATTCTCTAAATCTTTTGAATCAAATCATATTCTGTGGGTTCTTCTGCTGACTTCCTTTGTCATCACTGTACATGCCTCTTCCAAAATAAACTATTCTATAACAGACCAAATCCAGAGAAATCGCAGATAACTGAAGAGCTGAATTTTGGAGGCTTTCTCACCTCTATCAATCAGAATTATACTAATGGTGCTGACGGCAGTAGGACCATCGTTACATGCAACACGTGAGCAACATCTCCAGACCTGAGGCTTGTGGCTACCTTCAATTCTTTTAGAAGTACATCTGACTTATATTTTCATTCAATCTGCTTCTTTCTATATTACATTCTTATATTAAAATCTAATATAATTCCAGAAGGTATTCTAAAGTATCCTGAAAATCCAAGAAAACAAATTACACTATTGAAGATTTTAACAAAGATGAGAACAATTTTCCTTCCAAATGAGCAAAATTAATCTCTGAAGAAGAATATAAAAATGATAAATGGGTGAAATAATTTTTGACTCATAGTGGGTACTCAATCTGTGACAGCTAAATGATTGAATAAAAAAAAAGGTATGGAATGAATTCATTTTATCTGGTAAAATGTGCTAAAAATATCTTTTCCTGGCAACAAGTGGAAATGACTCTAGTTCTGCTGATACTGCTCCATTTGGAGACAAAGGTAAGAACAGCTGTTGACCACCTTGTTTATTTCTCAAGGCAGGAAAAGAGGAGATAGCTCTCAATGAAGGCAGAGAAGTAGAGCCCTTGCCTATGGGTAACAGTAAAGCTAACAGGGGTTTCATGTTCCTCACATGATTCCCTCTATTCACTGCAGCTAAAAAAAATAAATAAAAATGGCCAACAAATAGATGAAAAATGCTCAGTCAGGGAAATGCAAATTAAAACTATCATCTCACTCCAACCTGAATGACATTTATAAAAAAAGTTAGGCAGTAAAATGTGCAGAAAAAAGAACTCCCATCCACTGTTGATGTGAATGTAAATTAGTACAAAAGTAATGGAGAACAGTATGTAGGTTCCTCAAAAAAAGAAAACTAGAAATAGATGGATCATATCATCCAGTTATCCCACTTCTGAGTATATATCCACATGAAATTAGTGAGTTTTCAGGGGAGTGGTTGAAAATTCTTACAATTGATACACACACTTTAATAGGATGTCATATAAATTCTGGTTTTAAAATTTTGTAGTAGATCCCTATTTATAGGAAAACTGCAAAAATATTACAGAGAAAAAAATGGCAGTTGAATAAAATGGAGCAGAGATATGCTATTGAGAAATAACCAAGAAAACTAAAAACCTGAGGGATTCCATGTGAAGGCCAAGATGTGAGCAAAAACTTGAGCAGTACAGACCTAAGGAACTAATGTAATATTTCTGTCTGCCTCAAAATAACACTTGTCCATTCCAAGGACAAAGCTCTGCTTCCCAGAGTAGATACTGAAGTATTCAGAACATAAATAAGCACAATATCTGACATAGCTAAAACAGACTTGTCACTTGGAAGTGCTATTTAAAATTGGGACAGATTTAATTAGGGTGGAATTTCAGGGAGAAATCCAGAGTCACTGAGGTAAAATGTTGGAAACTAGTCTAGCCATTATTCCATTCCTGATTGTTGTGTTATTTTCTTTTTAAATGATATTTTATTGCATAGTGAATAAGTACAACAAAACATATACCTTACATGAATTAAGATGAACAACCTTACAATCCATGTAATCTAAAATAAGGTTACCAGCAACTTTGAAATGTTAATATTTCATTGCTTTCTTTTTGGTTATCATTCTCTAATTTTTCTTTATAGTAATATACATATTTAGGCAAATATGTATATTTCACACATATACAACATAATATATATATATATATATTTACTGTCATATAATACATTGTCTTATTGGATGTTTTGAAATCTATATAAATTTACATACATTTTAAAATACTGAATGCATTGTCTTTTGCTCACATTTTTTGTTCTATACATTAGAATTTAAGTGTTGGTGCATGTTGCATGCTTCTTGTATATATAAGCAAGAGTTTCTTGGACTATAACAATAGAAGTTGACTTTCTGGTTCATAGAGGGTAAAACCATCCAACCATTCTTGACATTGTCAAATAATTTTCCAAAATGCATTCGTCTACTCCTAGCCTCAATCACATTTTATCAGAGTCTAGTTATAACTTCAGTCTAGTTATAACACCTGGTATTTTCAGACTGCATTTTTATTTTTTGCTAAGCAGGTGGTTATAAAAGACATCTTACTGGAGTAACTGCATCCCCTGAATACTAATAAATATCAAGGTCTTTCCTCTGTTATTGGTAGTTCATGTTTTATCTTCTGAGAAGAGTCTATGACTTTTACTTTGGGATTGAGTTAATTGCCATATTATTATTAGGCTACAGAAGTTTTATTCTATCAGTATTTAACTTTTTGATACTGGTCATTTTCAGTTATATATTATGAGGAAAATGTCTTTTTGATATTTGTGGTTTGTCTTTTACTTTCCTTAGTGTCTTCATATTAGCAGATGTTCTATTTTGAAAAAAATTAAACTAAGCCTATTTTAGCACACAAGTAAAAATACGCTTATTTGTTATGTAAAAAGCATGGTGTTTTGAAATATGTGCATATTGTGTAATGGCTAAATCAATCTAATCAACATATGCATTGCCTCACATGCTCAACATTTATTGTGGTTTGAACACAACAATTTACTCTCTGAGCAATTTTTTCATAGAATATATTAATATATAGTTGAGTCACAATGTTGTATAATATATCTTAGGAATTATTATTCCTAACTGAATTTTAGATCTTTTTTTCAACATTTCTGTAAATGCCACCCCTACCCACAATCTCTGGTAACCACCATTCTATTCTCTTCAAATGAGATCAACTTTTTTATATACCTTATATAAATGAGATCATGTGGGACTTGTTTTTCTGTGCCTGGCTTATTTCACTTAGCATAACTTCACTTAACATAAACTCAAGTTTTATCCCTGTTGTCACAAATGACAAGACCTCATTCATCTTAATGGCTGAGTATTTCATTGTGTATATGTACAACATTTTCTCTATCCATTCATCAGTTAGTAGGTACTTAGGTTGTTTTCATTTCCTGACTGTTGTGAATAGCTCTGCAAAGAAAATGGTGCAGAAACCTCTTCTACATACTGATCCCATTTCCTTTGGATAGATGCCCAGTAGATGGAAAACTTGATTATGTTAAGGTTTTATTTATTTTTTAGATTTTGAGGAATCTTCACTACTATTTTCAATAATGACTGTACTAATTTCCATTCCCACCAACAACATGCAAAGGTTTCTACTTTTCTCCATATTCTCACTAAAAATATTTTATCTTTTTGGTAATAGTCATTCTAATAGGTATGAGGTGATATCTCATAGTGGTTTTAATTTGCATTTCTCTGATGGTTAGCATTTTTCATATGTCTTTTGGTCATCCATATATCTTCTTTTAAGAAATATCTATTCAAGTCATTTGCTGATTTTATTTTTTTATACCATATTTTGAACCCAGGGGCACTTAACCACTGAGTCACATTCTCAGCTCTTTTGATTTTTTATTTTGAGACAGGGTCTCCCTCAGTTTCGTAAGGAGGCTTTGAACTTGTGATCCTCTGGCATCAGCCTCCAGAGTTGCTGGGATTAAAGGCATGTGTCACAATGCCCAGCTCATATGCCGGTTTTAAAGTTAGATTATTTGGTTATTTCTTTTCTTGTTATTGAGTTTTTTGTTTCTAATATATTTCTGATTTTAGGTCCTTATCAAATGTATGGTTTGCTAATGTTTTCTACCATTGTGTGAGTTTGTCTCTCACTTTTTTGGTTTGTTTTGTTGGCTGTGCAGAAGGCCTTTTAGTTTGACGATATTTCATTTGTGTACTTTTCCCATTTTTTTGTGGAGTTCATATCCAAAAATTAATTTCCCAGACTGATGGCAGCAAGTTTGTTCCCTCTGATTTCTTTTAGTAATGTGAAAGGTTTTTGAACTCTTCCATTTAAGACTTTTCCATTTTAAATTTTTCAATGTACATTGTGTGAGATAGGGTCTAATTCCATTCTTCCATTCTACTTCATGTGCATATAGACTATTCTCTGTTTGTTGAAGACACTGCCTTTTCCTTTTGTTTATTCTGGAAACTTTATTGAAAATCAAATGACCTTGAGTATGTGGATTTATTTCTAGGTACTCTTTTTTGTTCCTTTATCTATCTTTCCACTTTGTATTATTATGATATTATTTTGATTACTATATTTCTGTAGTGGATTTTGAAGTTAGATATCTCCACTTGTTTTTTTTTAAATAGATGGACATAATATCTTTATTATATTTATTATATTTGGTGCTGAGGATTGAACCCAGTGCTTCCCTCATGCAAGGCAAGTGCTCTACCACTGAGCCACAACCCCAGCCCTTGTTGATTTATTCATTTATTTTTAATTTCAAGATTGTTTTGGCTACTCATAGTTTTTTGTAGTTCTATACAAATTTTATAAATTTTTTCTCTTCTATGAAAAATGTTATTGAAATATTGATAGGGATTACACTGAATGTGTAGATCACTTTGCATACTCACTTTTATATTAATTCTTCCAATCTATGAACACATGATATCTTCCTATCTTTAAATTCTTTCATCAATTCTTACAGTTTTCAATGTTGAGGTCTTTTCTTCTTGGTTAAATTTATTCTTAAGTAATTCATTATTTTTGGTAGTTATTATAAAAGGGACTTTTCTCTTGATTTCCTTTTCAGAAAATTTCATTCAGTATATGGAATTACTGCTGTTTATACATGTTGATTTTTGTTCTCTGATATCTACTGAAATCATCTCTTTTTGCTAAGTTAATTTTGTGTTGTCCGTAGGATGTTCTATATATAAAATCATGTTGTTGGTAGACTATTCAAGTTAGCTATTTACTGTCCAATCTGGATTTCTTCTCTTTCCTTCTCCTAATTGCACTAGAATGGACTTTCAGTACTATATTGAACAAAAGTAGAAAAAGTGGGTGTCTTTGTCCTGGTCATGATTTTAGGCAAAAGCTTTCAACTTCACTATCAAAGGTGCCCCATTTGACCATGAAAACAGATATCTAACTTTTTTTGCCAAATTATGCATCTAGTTATATAACTCACACCTCCCCATAACTTTCAAAAAATTGAAAAACTCAAAAGATCAGGAATGTCAAAGAAATCCACTTTGCAACATTAAGTGAATATTAGGATAACTTTAATGACAGTAGAAAAAACACTTATAAAATTTTAGGAGCTGAAAAACAAGTGAACAAGCTTAGAAAACCTGAGAATTTGGGAACTACAACTGACAGTAGGAAAAGCAGAGAAGTGTGATTTATAGCACAGCATCCAAGAAGCCTCAGGAAGTGACAACACCAGATAACTGGAAGTGTAAGTGAAAGTGGAGTAAAACTCCTACTAGTTAAATGTCTTAGAGTTGACACATTTTTCACCGAAACATCTATGTGCTGACATATCCAGCAGTCCTTGAATGAAATCAGACTAATTTTTAACCTTAATACGTCAGGTTATCCTGCTGAGCACACTGAGCCCACTGAGATGTACAAGGACATCCAGATGACAAGAAGTTTCAAATCTTTGCAAGATATTTTCCCAATTAAATGCATATTTCTTATTTCTCATTTTCATTGCAACTGTTCTCTGAGCTTGATGTCATTCAGAGTAATCAAATCAATACATTTTATCTTAATCCTTTTTTTGAATTAAAATGTACTTAATTTATAGAATGAAATTATCTCTCAATAAAATTTTAATGTGCATATTTTTAACCAAGAAAATCAAAATGTCAAGTGTTTATTGCAGTTTTCAAACATTTTTCACCAAAATGTGAAAGCTGAAAAGGTTTATTATACAAAAGTGTTTTTTTTAAATGTTTGATTATGTGTCCACTTATTCAGAAGAAGAAAATAGATAAATCATGGGAATAAATGAAAATTTATTTCTATAACGAAAAGAAAGACAAGTAGCTCTTATGCACAGTAGTGTGAGTTTGAAATAATTGCTTCAGGTCAAAATAAAATCAACATTCTAAATATGTGCCCTGAAACTTAAATTTGCCTAAGATTGTCATATTGGCAATATGACATATGAAAATTGTCATATAGATATGTTGTCACATTGGTTTCAAGATTTACACAACTGTGAAGTATTGAGTTTCCATTTAAAACTAGATCCTCTGAGTCTAGATCCAATATTCTTAATGTTAGAATTATTATTTTGACTAGATTATCTTCCAATTATATAAATGTGTATTTCTGTCACTTCACTGGAATTTTAAGTGACCAAAATAAAAGTAATATAATAATATTTCCAAAATGTGTCTAAAATACAAAGTCTATATTTAATGTTTCAGTGTCTCATCTTCTACTAATGCCATCCAAGCATTGTTACCCTTTTATGAACCCCGACTGCTTCTATTTTCTAACCCTGATCTCTCTGGCTTCCCATCTCCATTCTGGGATTGTCAGTTGGGGCTTATAAAACCACCTCCTACAACTATCACAATGAAAGCTATGTTCTCTTTTCTTTCTTTTCACCACAATTCTTTTAAAACTTACTGAAAGTGGCTTGAAATAGTGCCACACTACACAAGTAAGTGAAGAAACATGACATATGTATTTGATTTATGCCTTAACTTATTTCAATGATGGTTTTCAGGTCAATAAAAGATACTACATTTAGTTGGCCACTGCTTCCAGTTCCCTACAATGAGCTCATCTCAAAATAAATCCTCTAACTTTTCACAACCAAAGGAAAATGGTTAAATACCAGTAATATGCTAATGAGTGGAATTCATAGTGAAGATTGTTCTGTGTGTATGCATTTACCTATATGTGTGTATATATGTTTGCACATGTATAATATTGCATTATGTATTTTTCATTTGTATACTCTCCCTTTTACCTATATCCAAAATTCTACAAAATATGAGTCTGTTTCTCCTTTGTACTTTGCTGGTGGCCAACTGCTGGTTAATAGCAGAAATCAGTCTTGAAATTCTAACAATGTTGAAAGATCAGGTGAAGAGTTGAAAATAACATTTAATTAAAAGTTGATTGCTAGGAGTAAGGTGAGATATGGAAAATCGCTATTAACACCTTTACTTTTCTTCTTATCTATCAGAAAATCTAAGCATTGAAAAGAATTCAAGCCAGTAATTGCAGAGACAGCTTGAGGAAGACAATTAAATTGTAGGCATTATTTTAAAAAGATTATTAATTGTAAATTAATTTACCTTTAAAGGAATATTAGGTAGGTAAAAATAAAGAATATAAGATTCTATCTAATCACATGAGTGGACAATTACTTAACTATTTAATTTTCCAAGCATATGGAAAATATTTAACTCATGATACTTTGCTCTAAATATGCAGCAACATATCTGGAAAATTAAGAAGATTATTCAGTTTTATTAATTAAAATAGTATGAGTTAGTGAGACAGATTATTTGGTTATGTTGCTTTAGGAATAGTACTGTAGTAGCATTGGTATTTTATTTTACTATAAATTGAATGGATAACACACATCAGCAATTAGATTTTAGATCTTGTTAAATAGCTGCTTTATTCCCAGATATATTATCAGCAATGATTATAATCCATATCTGATAATTTTCAAAGAATATAAAATATTATATGACTGTAATTTTCATTCATGCTTTTTTTCCACAGAATCTATCATGATGATATACATTGGCAAATAAAGTTATTCACTTCACAAATTTTTTACATATTTTGCTATAGCCAATCTTCTAAATAGAAAATGTGATCTCTCAGAACCATAAGAAAAAAATAAACACAATAACTTCTCAGTATTGTAAGGATTGGTTCATCCTGAATTTGAGTCAGAGTTATTTAGGAGACTGCCGGAGTCCTAGAACAGCAGAATTTGAATTTTGTTTTCACTGTAAACTAGTTATCCAAGGAGATGAAAGGTTTAAGGAGGTTAATAAGATTTCTCCAGTATTGCTGCTTTCTCCTCTCATTGATTACATGTATTTTCCTGGTCAAATAATGTTTTAAGTAGTGAGTAGATTTCCGGCCTACCAATTAAATCCCATGCAGACTACAACATTCCTTATACATAAAACAGCAGAAGAAGGTGAAGGAAGATCACAAAAGTCTATTCAAAGACTATATATAATTTAATTTCAAAGTACCTTCATTGAGTAATTATTGTAAATATTCAGAGTTTAATTATTATTTACAAATTATTTTAATAAAAATACTCAAAAGCACTTTATATATCTTTTTGGAACCCATTGGTAAAGGGGGGCATTATTTTTATACTCACTAATATTAATCACTACATCATTCTCTTAAGATAGAATTCAATATGGGACTCCTCCCTGGAAGAAGAAATGAGTTCTTGAGCATCACACATGCTAGATATGCTCTCTACCAATGATTATATTCCCAGCTTCATATTAGTATTTTTTTAAAGAATTTCGAGTACTATGTTTTCATCATTTTCCATTGTTTTGTTGTTCCAAAACAATGGAAAAGAACAACATAGAAGAAGACAAGTTTATTTTGGCTCATGGTTTCAAAAATTTAGTCCATAGTTGGATTACTCCAGAGCTCTGGGACTAAGATGAGGCAGAACATCACGGCAGAACGGCTTGGCAGAGGATAGTAGCTGAGGATACAATAAGAAAGCAGAGAGTGCTCTGCTCACCAGGGACAAAATAAAAACCCAAAGGCATATCCCCAGTGACTTTCTTCCTCCAGCTACACCCTACCTGTCTATAGTTACCACTCAGTTAATCCAACTTGTTTATCCCTCTCATAATCTAATCATTTTCACCTCTGAAAATTCTTGTATTGTCTCACACATGTGCTTTTGTGGGGAACACCTCATATCTAAACCATAGCACTGTGTTTAACATAAATGATAAGTTTCTTGTTCACACAAGATAAAACTGGTGTTAAAGAACACGTATTTTCTGGTGCAGTGGTACAGGGTTGTAAGGCTAGCAGCTTGGGAGACTGAGGGAGAAGGATCAAAAGTTGGCAGCGTCAGCGGGTTAGTGAGATCCTGTCTCAAACTAAAAAATGAAAAGGATTGGAAATATAGCCCTGTGGTAGAGAATCCCTCAGTTCAATCAATTTCTCTCTCTCTCTTTGTCTCTTTCTCTTCTCTTTTTCACACACACACACACACACACACACTCGCTTTAAAGAAAGAAAATTTTGAATAAATTACTTTCCCTAGGCCTCAGTTTCATACTATAATAATATAGGAATCATTAGAACATGACCCTTATACTTTCCAGACTGATGTGAGAAAATTAGATGATGCATGCAGAAGTTTTATGTAAAGAGTAAAGGACAATGTAATTTGTGTTATCAGTATTAATAAAACAGCTTTAACAGTAAAAGAATTGAAAACATGAGCTGATCTTAGAAAAATGGAAAACAAGGGGGCCTTTTACACACCACCATGGAAGCCTCCGGGCTCTACTCAGGTATGCTTAAAGTGGCAAAGTCATGTACTTCAGCCTTTCAAAACGCAAGCTCCAGAAAAATTCAGAATATTTGCTTATAACAATTATTTTTAAAATAATTGCAAATCTGTTTCACTATAAGAGAAGATTTTCTTCCCCCAAATAATAGAAGCAAAATATAATACTTCCAAGCTTATCATAGAAATTAAATTAGGTCTGTTGCAATTATAAATTAATCATAACTGTCACCTAATTTTGGGGGGGAAAGTGGGAACTGGAAAAGTGAAATGACTTCTCTAAGCTCACACATACTAAGTGACTAATTTAATATTAAACTTAGCCTCCTTGCATGTTGGAGTCCTTTATAATACAACATTCTTCTTCCTAACCAGTACCTTAAATCACAATCTTTAGTCATTATTTTAGAATGTTATAGAATAACAATTTTATAGTTTGACATAGAATTTGAGTGATGAGTTAAGAAAACCTCCTCCAGAGTTAAAGAAGAAAAGTTTAAAAAAATAAATAAACAAAGTGGAGGAATTCATGAAAATAGAAGAGCCCAGTAGAGTGCAGAAAGGGGACCAGGGGAGTGAGGAGGAGCGGGTTAGGGGATGTATTATGCAATAAAACTAACCAATTTATACTGTCATATTGTAAGCAGGTATAACTATGCAACAAGGAACCCCAGTATAATGCACAAATAAAAAATTAATTATAATGCACCAATAAAAAATTCTTAAAAATTAATTGTACGTTTGAACACAAAAAAAGAAAACTTCCAGAGAATGGAAAAGGAAATGCAACTTCCCAAGTTTATTTGATGAAACTAAGTAAAATGTTAGTTTTAAAGTTAGAAATGATATGATGAAAGTTCAAAGGTGATTTCAATCTTTAGCATAGTTGCAAATATCCTAAATGTGAATTTTCACAAATGAAATCCACATGTGTATATACATCATGAGCAAATTGGGTTTATTCCAGGAATAAAATAATGGTTTGATATTAAATATCAAATTTTTTCATATTATGATCACATCAACAAGTGAAGAAATCAGCAAACTAGAATTAAAAGTTTATTATTGAGCTGAAAGGTACTTTATTTAATAACATGCAAAACAAAACATGCTCAAAGGTAACAGCATAAAAATCTTCCCTGAAAAATCAAATCAAGAAAAGGAATCTCATTATTATTGTTTCAGTTCAATGTTTTTCTTCCTGATGATGTTAGGCAAGGTAATAAGCTAATAAGGAAAGAATAGAAAGAAAAGTCTTCTTACTCACACATTATATAGTATTATTGGAAATAGAAGAGTTCAACATGGTTGCTCGGTATACAATAAGTCAATTGCATTTCATATACTAACATAATGATTTAAGTAGTATTACTCCCCCCAAAAAACTACTTAAGTAGCAACAAATTTTTAAGGTTTCTAGAATATAACCTAAGGAAGTAAGTGTGTGACCTTTATAAATAATTTTAAACAATATTAAAAATGTAGAAATTTTAAAGAAATGGAGACATACCATGTCTATGTATAGGAGCTAAAGTATCACAGATATCAATTTCTTACTTTTTTCTATAAACAATGGAATTTGAATCAATTTATATATAATAAGAATTTTTATACAGTTTATTATGATGCTTCATATGTAAATTATCATAATCTGCATACTATAAAAGGGTACAGGGCCCAAGATGAGCAATTCAAACCTGTGGAAGGAAAACAATATGCAGATCTTTCCCCAACCACTTTCAGGACAAGTCATAAAGCTCAGTAACTCAGTGTTTGGTTGGCTTGGGTTGATAATCTGTTCAAAGGAATAGAATAAGTTCAGAAACAGATGACTATGTATGAAGGGTTGAAGTATAACAGAACTAACAATGCAGATTAATAAAGGAAAGATAACTGTTCTGTGTGCTATCCTGGAGTTATTGGTATTCTACATTGCAAGACAAAAGCAAAAAGAAAATTCAAAAAAATTCTACACCAAGCAACTGGCAATAATGGTTGCTAAGCAAAGAAGTGGCATGCTTTGATTTTTATTTTAGAAAGAGATACTTCTCCTTCTTACAGGTTGAAATAAAGAAATTTTCCTGATAATCTATCACCATTTTCCAGTGAAAGAAAAAAATATTATGATCATAGATGTTATGCTTACTTTTGAAAAGATTGCTGATTGCTTTCAGAGAAAACGTATTCAACTACATAATTAGTTCTCCCTGAGTTTTCCTTACAATCATTTATTTTCTTAAAATGTGCCTCTATAATTTTTTATTTATTATATGTTTCTTTGGTTACATTGCATATTCTAGTTCTAAGTTTCAGTATTCTTGGTTGTGTATAAATCTTTTCGCTTTATAAAAGCGAAAACTTGTTCTATAAATTATGTCATTACTTACATTCCATGCACTAATCAATCTGTGAAAATCTATGAAAGAAAAAATTTTTAACAATAATTTATCTTGAAATATGCTTAGTTCCTACAATAAAAACAAGAACATTTTCATACAGCATAACTCTTTAAATTGCCTGGGGGGGGAAATTAACATTTCAAGAAGCATGTGTAAAGAACCTAACAAAACCTTTCTCTTAACAGTGAAGATCCTACCGAATGGGAGAGAAATCTTTGCCAGCTGCGCTTCTAACAGACCATTAATATCTAGAACATTTAATGAACTCAAAAAATTCAACACCAAAAAACCAGAGCACATTCAATAAGTGAGCAAATGAGCTAAACAGGCATACTCAAGACCAGCAACTATATATAAAAAAAAAATACTTAACATACTTCAATCGAATATTTTATCCAATAAGATCTGAATTCACTTTCTTTTTTTTTAATTTATTTTTATTGTACACAAATGGGATACATACTGTTTCTCTGTTTGTACATGAAGTAAAGGCATACCATTTGTGTAGTCATACTTTTACATAGGATAATAGTGTTTGATTCATTCTGTTATTTTTTTTTCCTTCCCTCCACCCCTCCCACCCCTCTTTTCCCTCTATACAGTTCCTCCTTCCTCCATTCTTACCTCCCTCCCCCTGCCACTATGTGTCATCATCCACTGATCAGGGAGATCATTAAGTACATTTGAATTATAATTTTTTTAGGTCTAAAGAGTCTTTGCTGAGTTTATGTTGGGGTACCCTATCCATTGGTGAGAGACATGTTTAAATCATTCAATATTATTGTACTGAAGTCTATCTGAGTCTTTAATCATGTAGTTTATTTTATGTGATTATGTTAACCAGTGTTTGGGAAATAAATCTTTACTAATTGTTAAAAAAAAAAAATACAACCTCTTTGGCCAGCAGCAAACTGAAATCAAAAGTACATTGAGATTCCATCTCATTCCAGTCAAAATGGCAATCATCAAGAATACAACTAACAATAAATACTGGCAAGGATAATAATGGGCAGAGGGAACTCATATCTCTGTTGGTGGGAATCTAAATAAGTATAGCCACTATGAAATGCAATTTGAGGATTCCCCAGAAAACTAAAAATAAAACTACCATTTGATCCAACTATACCACACCTTGATATTTATCCAAAAGAATTAAGGTCAGCATATTTCAGAGATAACATACATAACCATGCCTATCACAATAATCTGCTAGGTACAAAGGCTAGAATTACCTTCTAAAAGCTGAAGAACGGAGTTTAAGATTAAAGTTTAGCACTCTAGCTAGGATACATAAGGAAGAACCTACAGTTTTAATATCTGACAACCAGATACTAAGTCAGGAAATAAGGCTTGAATCTGGTAAAATGATAGAATAAGTTTTTAAGGTCTCCTCCCCAACAAAATACTAATTTTGTCCACTATAAACCTATTTGCATAGGTCTCAGTGGAAGCTGAACTTATCCTTATCCACATCGGATGGCTGACCCAATTATAGCCAGTTAACTTTTAGGAAAGGTTCACTCACCATTTGGGAAAGCATTTTCCTTCTCTTACAACAGAAACATGGGAAACCAAGTTAACTGGGTAAGAATGAGGCAGTATGTCACTTAAACTGCCTCTGGCTGCCATATTAGAATAATGAGAAAAGAAAAATTTGAGATTAAAACACATACTATAAACATATAATATAGAGAAGGAGGTAATCTATGTAATTTATGAGGAGCTAGTTGAGCATTTGCATAAACATATATTCATCTGAAAGCCCACCCAATTACCCAACCATTTTTTTCTTTCAGTACTGGGAACTGAACATAGGGAGAATCTACCATTTTACATTCCCAGGACTTTTTAGTGTTTGTTTTTTTATTTGAAGCAAAAATATAGAAACTGCATAACCTTGGGCAAATTCATATTCATATATCATATGATGACCACACAATTCAGATAACAAACATTCCATTTAAGAAAATGATTATTGAAAGGCAGAAACTTTATATTTAATTCTAGAAAATGAAAAAAGATTACAAATTATTATTTTACTCTGTCCCATCATTGCTGGAAATTGTCTCTATATTTATCTTTTCCTTACTCTTTTGTACTTGTTATCATTATCCTTATACAATCAAAATTTTTGCTGAGATGTGTAAAAATTTGTGTTCATGAATTTGAATAGGAAACAAATTCAGTATACTTTGTGAAATATTTCCTCAACTTTATTAATCCAAAACAAATGGAACATAATTTTTCAAGCACATTTAAATAAAAATAATTAATTTTCCTGTAGAGACAGTAAGTTCTTTCAATGTCTTAAAAATTAAATACTGTGTTTAGTATTTGGGATAAAATGATATACCCCAAATTGAGCAAGTGTGGAATTTTATATAAAGCACTAGTCACATGATGACACAACACTTACTTTTTAAAAAAGTAACATATCAACAAAATTAAATAGATTTTGAGTTAGCTAGTGTCAACTGGACAATATATTTATTTCTAAAGTTTGAAATGTTAGGGGGTTTTGTATTATTTTGTTTTTCACCAATATTGCATATATTCATGTTTCTTTTTAATTTTATTATATTTTATTTTTTTTTAATTGTATACAAATGGGATACATGTTGTTTCTCTATTTGTACATAGAGTCAAGGCATACCATTTGTGTAATCATAGGTTTACATAGGGCAATGATGTTTATTTTTTTTTCCCTTTCCCCCCCACCCCTCCCACCCCTCTTTTCCCTCTATACAGTCCTTCTTTCCTTCATTCTTACCGCTCTCCTTATCCTTAACCCTAAACCTAACCCTAAACCTAATGCTAACCCCTCCCAACCCCCATTATATGTCCTCATCCGCTTATCAGCGAGATCATCCGTCCTTTAGTTTTTTGAGATTGGCTTATCTCACTTAGCATGATATTCTCCAATTTCGTCCATTTGCCTACAAATGCCATAATTTTATCCTTCTTCATTGCGGAGTAATATTCCATTGTATAAATATGCCACAGTTTCTTTATCCATTCATCAACTGAAGGGCATCTAGGTTGGTTCCACAATCTGGCTATGGTGAATTGAGCAGCAATGAACATTGATGTGGCTGTATCTCTGTAGTATGCTGATTTGAAGTCCTTTGGGTATAGGCCAAGGAGTGGGATAGCTGGGTCAAATGGTGTTTCCATTCCAAGCTTTCTGAGGAATCTCCACACTGCTTTCCAGAGTGGCTGCACTAATTTGCAACCCCACCAGCAATGTATGAGTGTTCCTTTTTCACCACATCCTCACCAACACCTATTGTTGCTTGTATTCTTGATAATTGCCATTCTAATTGGGGTGAGATGGAATCTTAGGGTAGTTTTGATTTGCATTTCCCTTATTACTAGGGATGTTGAACATTTTTTCATATATCTGTTGATTACTTGTACATCTTCTTCTGTGAAGTGTCTGTTCATTTCCTTAGCCCATTTGTTGATTGGATTATTTGTATTCTTCGTGTAGAGTTTTTTGAGTTCTTTATAGATTCTGGAAATTAGCGCTCTATCTGAGGTATGGTTGGCAAAGATATTCTCCCACTCTGTAGGCTTTCTCTTCACATTTCTGATAGTTTCCTTTGCTGAGAGAAAGCGTTTTAGTTTGAATCTATCCCAGTTGTTGATTCTTGCTTTTATTTCTTGTGCTATGGGAGTCCTGTTAAGGAAGTCTGATCCTAAGCCTACAAGTTGAAGATTTGGACCTACTTTTTCTTCTATAAGATGCAGGGTCTCTGGTCTGATTCCGAGGTCCTTGATCCATTTTGAGTTGAGTTTTGTGTAGGGTGAGAGATAGGGGTTTAATTTCATTCTATTGCATATGGTTTTCCAGTTTTCCCAGCACCATTTGTTGAAGAGGCTATCTTTTCTCCATTGCATATTTTTGGCCCCTTTGTCTAGTATGAGAAAATTGTATTTATTTGGGTTTGTGTCCATGTCCTCTATTCTGTACCTGTCTATTTTGGTACCAATACCATGCCGTTTTTGTTACTATTGCTTTGTAGTAGAGTTGAAGATCTGGTATTGCAATACCCCCTGCTTCGCTCTTGCTACTGAGGATTGCTTTAGCTATTCTAGGTTTTTTATTCTTCCAGATGAATTTCATAATTGCTTGCTCTATTTCTGCAAGGTACATCATTGGGATTTTAATTGGAATTGCATTGAATCTGTATAGCACTTTAGGTAGTATAGCCATTTTGACAATATTAATTCTGCCTATCCAGGAACATGGGAGATCTTTCCATCTTCTAAGGTTTTCTTTAATTTCTTTCTTTAGTGTTCTGTAGTTCTCATTGAGGAGGTCTTTCACCTCTTTTGTGAGATTGATTCCCAAGTATTTTATTTTTTTCGATGCTATTGTGAATGGGGTAGTTTTCCTAACTTCTCTTTCTGAAGATTCATCACTTATGTATAAAAATGCATTGGATTTATGAGCATTGATCTTGTAACCTGCTACTTTACTGAATTCACTTATGAGTTCTAAAAGTTTTCTGGTGGAATTTCCAGGTTCCTCTAAATATATAATCATGTCATCAGTGAACAGGGATAGTTTGAGTTCTTCTTTTCCTATTCGTATCCCTTTAATTTCTTTGGTTTGTCTGATTGCTCTGGATAGAGTCTCAAGGACTATGTTGAATAGAAGCGGTGAAAGAGGGCATCCCTGCCTTGTTCCAGTTTTTAGGGGGAATGCTTTCAGTTTTTCACCATTTAGAATGATATTAGCCATGGGCTTAGCATAGATTGCCTTTATAATGTTTAGGAATGTTCCCACTACCCCAATTTTTTCTAGTGTTTTGAGCATGAAGGGATGCTGTATTTTATCGAATGCTTTTTCTGCATCTATTGAAATAATCATGTGATTCTTAACTTTAAGTCTGTTGATATGGTGAATGACATTTATTGATTTCCGAATGTTGAACCAACCTTGCATCCCTGGGATAAAACCCACTTGATCGTGGTGCACTATCTTTTTAATATATATTTGTATGCGATTTGCTAAAATTTTGTTGAGAATTTTTGCGTCGATGTTCATTAAGGATATTGGTCTGAAATTTTCTTTTTCGATGTGTCTCTGTCTGGTTTAGGTATCAGGGTGATATTGGCTTCATAGAACGAGTTTGGGAGGGTTCCCTCCTCTTCTATTTCATGGAATAGTTTGAGGAGTATTGGAATGAGCTCTTCTTTAAAGGTTTTGTAGAACTCGGCTGAGAACCCATCTGGTCCTGGACTTTTCTTTGTTGGTAGGCTTTGATGACCTCTTCTATTTCATTGCTTGAAATTGGTTTATTTAAGTTGTGTATGTCCTCCTCGTTCAGTTTAGGTAATTCATATGTCTCTAGAAATTCGTTGATGTCTTCGAGGTTTTCTTTTTTGTTGGAGTATAGATTTTCGAAATAGCTTCTAATTATGTTTTGTATTTCACTCGTGTCTGTTGTGATGTTTCCTTGTTCATTCCGAATTTTAGTAATTTGAGTTTTCTCCCTCTTTCTCTTTGTTAGTGTGGCTAAGGGTTTATCGATTTTATTTATTTTTTCAAAGAACCAACTATTTATTTTGTTAATTTTTCCAATTGTTTCTTTTGTTTCGATTTCGTTGATTTCGGCTCTGATTTTAACTATTTCCTGTCTTCTACTACTTTTGGTGTTGGTCTGCTCTTCTTTTTCTAGAGCTTTGAGCTGTAGTGTTAAGTCGTTTATTTGTTGATTTCTACTTCTTTTTTTGAATGCACCCCATGAAATAAATCTTCCTCTAAGTACTGCTTTCATAGTGTCCCAGAGATTTTGATATGATGTGTCTTTGTTCTCGTTTACTTCTAAGAATTTTTTATTTCCCTCCTGATGTCTTCTGTTATCCATTCATCATATAATAGTGTATTATTTAGTCTCCAGGTATTGGAGAAGTTTCTGTTTTTTATTCTGTCATTTATTTCTAATTTCAATCCATTATGATCTGATAGAGTACAAAGTAGTATCTCTATCTTCTTGTATTTGCTAACAGTAGCTTTGTGGCATAAAATATGGTCTATTTTAGAGAAGGATCCATGTGCTGCTGAGAAGAAAGTGTAATTCGTTCTTTGTTGGATGGTATATTCTATATATGTCTGTTAAGTCTAAATTGTTGACTGTGTTGTTGAGATCTATAGTTTCTTTATTCAATTTTTGTTTGGACGATCTATCCAGTGGCGAGAGAGGTGTGTTAAAATCGCCTAGTATTATTGTGTTGTGGTCTATTTGATTTCTGGAATTGAGAAGGATTTGTTTGACGTACGTGTATGAGCCAATGTTCGGGGCATAGATATTTATGATTGTTATGTCTTGCTGATTTATGCTTCCCTTAAGCAGCATGTAATGTCCTTCTTTATCCCTTCTGACTAGTTTTGGTTTGAAGTCCACATTATCTGAGATGAGGATGGATACTCCAGCTTTTTTGCTGTGTCCGTGTGCATGGTATGTTTTTCCCCATCCTTTCACCTTTAGTCTATGGGTGTCTCTTTCTATGAGATGAGTCTCTTGCAGGCAGCATATTGTTGGATTTTTCTTTTTAATCCAATCTGCCAGTCTGTGTCTTTTGATTGATGAATTCAGGCCATTAACATTCAGGGTTATTATTGTGATATGATTTGTATTCCCAGTCAATTGACTCATATTTGTTTTTGACATGATTTGGTTTCTCCTTTATTTGGCTATTCCTTTAGGCTAGCGCCTCCTGTTGCTGATTTGCATCGTTGTTTTTCATCTCTTCCTCATGGAATATTTTGCTGAAAATGTTCTGTAATGCTGGCTTTCTTTTTGTAAATTCCTTTAGCTTTTGTTTATCATGGAAGGATCTTATTTCATTGTCAAATTTGAAGGTAAGTTTTGCTGGGTATAAGATTCTTGGTTGGCATCCATTTTCTCTCAGGGCTTGGTATATGTTGTTCCAGGCCCTTCTGGCTTTTAGGGTCTGGATTGAAAAATCTGCTGATATTCTTATTGGTTTCCCTCTGAATGTAATTTGATTCTTTTCTCTCGCGGCCTTTAAAATTCTGTCTTTATTTTGTATGTTAGGTATTTTCATAATAATGTGCCTTGGTGTGGGTCTGTTGTAATTTTGTATGTTTGGAGTTCTATAAGCCTCTTGTACTTGGTTTTCCATTTCATTCTTCAGATTTGGGAAATTTTCTGTTATTATTTCATTGAATAGATTGTTCATTCCTTTGGTTTGTTTCTCTAAGCCTTCCTCAATCCCAATAATTCTTAAATTTGGCCTTTTCATGATGTCCCATAATTCTTGTAGATTCTGTTCATGATTTCTTACCATCTTTTCTGTTTGGCCAACTTTGCTTTCAAGATTAAATAATTTGTCTTCAATGTCTGAGGTTCTGTCTTCCAGGTGTTCTATCCTATTGGTTATGCTTTCTATGGAGTTTTTCACTTGGTTCATTGTTTCCTTCATTTCAAGTATTTCAGTTTGTTTTTTTTTCAGTATCTCTAACTCTTTATTGAAATGATCTCTTGCTTCCCGTATTTGGTCTTTTAACTGTTGATTGGTGCGATCATGTAATGCCTGCATTTGCTCTTTCATCTCCTCCTTCAATGCCTGCATTTGCTCTTTCATCTCCTCCTTATCTTCCCTGATCGTTTTAATTACGTACATTCTGAACTCCCTTTCTGACATTTCTTCTGCTGTGCTGTCATTGGGTTTTATTGATGTAGTATCTAGGTTTGTTTGGGACATTTTCTTCCCTTGTTTTCTCATATTGGTCAGTTGTCAGTGGGACCCTGATATATTGCAGTTTTCCACTATTGGCTTATAGTGTCCCGGTAGATTTCCAGTGTATCACCTCCCAGCCTTCAGTAGCCTGATGTCTTGGAGGAATCTGATAAAGCAGTGCATCCGAAGAAAACTGCCCCTAGCCCCCTACTGGTTCCACGATTTGGAACTGGCTCTGTGCGGAAATGCTCTCACTGTGGGCCTGCACCATGCAGCTGGCCGTGTGGGAGGAGCCCACTGCCGGAGTGTGGAAGGCTACCTTGGGAAGACTCTAGCTGCCCTGCCCGGCTCCAATAAGCCACCTCTATCTGGGCCTGCCACCCGGGCCGAGCTTTACCCAGTGGGCAGACTCACCTGTGGCTCTATTTCAGTCCGAGTCTCTCAATGCCTCCCCTCTTAACTCCTGGGTTTTGGAGCGACTGGGGGTGCAGTCTCCCTCTAGGCCGCCATCTTGGATCGCCCCGTGAAGAGAGTCTGCAGCCGGAGTGGGCAGAGCCGCCTGAAGAGGTCTCTGGCTGCCCTGCCTTGATCCCAGTGGCTGCTTGCGGATCGAAGCTCTCTGTTGGTTTGGGGGCTTGTGGCTGGTTCTATGTAGAAAGACTCTCACTGGGCGGTCTGCTCCGAGAAACTAGCCTTGAATGGCACCTCCCACCGCAGGGGTCCAGACTACTTGGGGAAGTCTCCGGCTGCCCTATCCTGGTCCCTGAATCTGCTTGCGTGCCGGAGTACGCTGCACTGCACTGGCTCCGGGCCTCGGAGCTTGTTCTGTTCAGAAAGGCTCTCACCGTCGCGCTAGTACCGTTCGAAGAACCTGGAGAAGCTGGCTGTGTGGGCGGGGCCCACCGCCGGAGTGCGCAGGACTGCCTGTGGATGACTCTAGCTGCCCTGCCCGGCTCCAATAAGCCACCTCTATCTGGGCCTGCCACCCGGGCCGAGCTTTACCCAGTGGGCAGACTCACCTGTGGTTCTATTTCAGTCCGAGTCTCTCAATGCCTCCCCTTCTTAACTCCTGGGTTCTGGAGCGACAGGGGGTGCAGTCTCCCTCTAGGCTGCCATCTTGGATTGCTTCCCCTCAACATCATCTATATTCATGTTTTATTGTTGGTCTTTGAAAATACTTTCCACTCTTTAATAATCTGAACTTTAAATCAAATGAAGATTTGTGTTCATTTTTAACTCATTCACACAAATGTCTGAAATATTTGAAACTAGTAATATATGAAATTCTAATATATTATTTTTTCTGCATTACCATTGAAACTCTATAAAGAAAAATATCTGTCCATATCTTATAACAACAAAAAGATGAGAATGTCAAAACTGAAAGCATATTGTTCTGTTTTCAATCCTTTTCGTTAGTGAGCCATGCTTCACTAATGAATTCCTTGATTAAAATACAAAGTCCAAATGTTTTCTGTCAGTATTTCAAGCTTTCTTATTGCTGATCAAAAGGAGAAACATATTTGAGGCTTAAATGACTTTTAAAAAAGTTTTTAGCAGGTTTGAAAATTCAGCATGAACATTGTTTCTAAAGCTTCATTGAAAATTTTCATCTGAGTACTACTCCACATAGGATATAAATTCTGTTGAAGTTTAAAAATACAGATTCAAAACAAAGTGTTTTTCTATGGTAGATAGCACACTCAAATTCATAAGTCTTCATGAATTATCTCTTCTATCAATTAGAAATAATATTTTAGAAGTTTTAAAGGAGACATAGTTGTTGAGGGTGGATCACAAAAGAGCAATACAAATGAGGAAATGATAGAAGATCAATCCTTTATTTCAAGAATGTCATCCACCAACGACATCAACTAAGTATCAAGCAAAAAGTGACTTTCAGTAATAATGTGTATATGCATGTAAAATAGTACAGTAAAACCAATTAATTTGTACAATGTGTTAATAATTATAATAATTAAAATAATAATATATATATATATTATAGGTTAAGAACACCTTGAAATAATAATATAAAGAACATAGCAACTAATTCCAAGAAAGTAACTATATGGGTGTCATTAATCTTATATTTATAAATTTGAGAAATTAAACTATCAAAATATTTTGCTCAAAATGTCTTCAAATTTCATTTTGAAATATTATGCTTAATGAAAATACCATTCAGAAGGCAAGGAAGGAGGCTTATAAGGAAGTTTAAATAATATAGAATGTTGATACAAAAGGGTGAGATTTTCTCTGCTTTCAGATATTATCTATTGTTCCCTCATATGCCACCTCCACCAAAGTAGCAAAAATAACAAGAATCATAATTTTGTACCAACATTTTATAAAAGCAATAAATACAAGGACATCTTTAGAAAATGTTCCTATTTCTGTTGACTTGTAAAGTCATAAGTAAAACAGTTGAGGATTAATTGCCTAGACTTCCCTGCCTTCCAATGATATTTTACAGTGAAACTCTCAAACTCAAGGAAATTAAGACCTAACCACTTACATAGTTATTTCCTTTGTGACTACGCCAAAGGAAATAAGTGCTCAAATATGAAATATGCAGGAAAGAGTCACATATGAGCCACCTCAGAAAACATTATGCTCATGTTGATAATGTGAAACCCATGTATTAAATATTTACTTCCAAATAACAGAATGAATCAAACAACATTACCCTATGTAAATTTATGATTACACAAATGGTATGCCTTGACTCCATGTACAAATAGAGAAACAACATGTATCCCATTTGTTTACAATAAAAAAATTATAATAATAAAATAAATATTTACTTCCAACTTAAATTGTATTTTCCTTCTGACTCCACAGATTTCAGTTGTGTTTGCTATTATGGAGATTCCTATCTAGAATTTCAGAATGTGTTTTTAAATTCACAAAATAACATCACCCTAGAATTTCAGACCTTCAGTCCCTATGGACTCCTGCTGCATGTCAAGCAAGACTCAAATTCACTAGATGGATTTTTTATTCAATTGTTTATTGAAAATGGTACTTTAAAGGTAAGTCATTCAGTTTCTTTAAAGAAAATCTGAAAATGTTGGTCGATTGCCTGAATTAGTAGTTATTATTGTTGAAATAAAATTTAAACTTTATTATATCTTTTATACCTCTCACCAGGCTGTCTCTGTTATATTTTTATATTTTTTCTGTTTAATAGTTATATATATCAAAACAGTATATGATTTGAATTATCATGTTTTCTTTACGTTTTTATTTTGACCACTTTTATGTTTTCCAGTTTCCCAATTTCCCAATTGTAATCATTTTTTACATTTTTTTTATAGTCTCAGTGACTGGTGTGGTCTGGGGACCCTTATATAAGTACTCCAAGATCCTTTCATAGGTCTGAAGAAAAAGACTATTTTCATGAAAATATTAACACATCATTTGCCTTTTGCACTCTCACTGTCATTAGAATACAGTGGAATTTTTCAGAGGACACATGACATAAAACGATATCTTTGCTGTGATTGCTAATATATTGTGTGCTTATGATTTTTTTTACTTTCACAATAACTATTTCAATTTTTAATTTTGTATATACTGGCAGGCATAACCCAATACAAAAAAAGAACTCTTTGAGTGTCTCAATAATTTGAAGAGTACAAAATAATTCTGAGGTTAAAAAAATTTGAGTTTGCTAATTAAACATTTTACCAAGTGTTCAACCAAGATTTTACAACTTTCTTATTTTAGGTGTTTTTGATTGACATATAATAACTGTATACATTTATGGGGTACTTGTGTTGTTTTGATACATGCATATATTACATAATGATCAAATCAGTGTAGAAAACAAAGAACATATATTTCAAGATAATTAGAAGAGAGGGTTTTTGATGTTTTTACCATTTTTCAAAGGAGTAGTAAATGTTTGAAGTAAAGGTTCACATTTTTCAAAAGTCCAGAATTACACAGATAATAAAATTTAAAAGCCAATTTTGATTTTAAATGTGTTCTAACTCCAGCAGTATTGTGCCTTAACAAATTACTCATATTAGTATTCTAAAATCTAGTTTAGTGATGTCATTCCAATCATCTTTGCAATATAGTAACTAGCTCAGCATTCCTAGATAAGCAACAACAATTGTAATTTTCCTACCATTCCTTTCATGATCTGATTTAACACCATGAATTTCCATGAATGGTCAAGGTATACTTTATAATTTAAGTAAGCCAGTCTCTAGTAGTTTGATTTTATTTTAATTGTCATTTTTCTTAAGTAATAAAATACATTCTGAGAATTTAGCACAATGCCTGATTTAAATGCCAACTCAACATAGCAGCATAGTAGAAGTAGAAGTATTTTGATTCATTCATTTATCTGTTTATTCATTCATTGAACTACATAACTACCACTTGTCATTATACCAGGTTCTCAAGATTCTGGGGTAAACAAAACACACTTTGTGTGCCTTATGTTGTTTTCAACAGATAACACATATACCAAGAACAGGTGAAAACCAGAAAAAAAGAAATGGAATTATATAATGAATGAAATACTATAACTAATCACCCTGCATCAATCTGACCCTCTGAGAAAAAATGTAGCTTATCCCTGCTCTACAGCATTCTTCTCAATTAAAACAAGAAATCTCTATTCTCCTTTGAGAGGAAGCAAAAATAGAGCAAATGTAAGAGATGGTAGCTCACATATAATATTAAGAATTGATCATGTCAGAATGTTTCCTCTCAGCATGATTTTTTTTTCTGCTAATACAACTACCATGACCAAATTCTAACTCAGTTAGTTTCTTTCACCAACTGTGAACATCTCTAATCAAAAGCATCATGAATAAGTACCAGAACCTGCAGGAGTTGTGAGCAAAAATATTTTATAAAACAATGGATTGTGGAAGACGTGTCACTATTTACACTTTCAAATGGAAAAAATAAACTCTCCATATGCTAAACCAGCACATTTAGGAATTATAAAACTAATGGCTGAAGAAACTTGCAGAATTTCTTTTCCTTTGATTTTACAACAAAGAAATAATTGCTACTCTTTTATTTGAATTGCACTTGTTTTATTTTAAGAAAATGTGTATTTCATAATCTTGGACTCAAGCTGAGCTCTCAGGGTTTGATTCCCAACTCTGCTCTCAGGAGCTTGGAACTTTGTATACATTTTGTGCTTAAGTTTACTCACTTGTAAAATGTGTGAAAGAGTAGATGTTGTGATGTTTAAATTAAAAAATGAACACATATTGTGAAACGAATGGCAAAAGAGTAAAATCTTTTAAGACACATAGAATGATGTCTAGTTCATAATAATTGTATGTGAGAGTAGTTAGCTGTTTTCTTCTTGCATCTTAAAAATAACTTGTATACAAACAAACTCTCAGAGAGTGTGACTGTATTACACATGCTCTTCAGTTTTAAAGATAGTACATCAGGAATTTCACTGTTTTATAAAATTTTAAAAATCCATGTTCTTTCCACTACACATTACTCTTGTTTCAAATGATTTAGAGGAAATTTCAGTGCTATTCAACCATGATTTTTAGATTTTCCTGTTCTACTATGATTTGTGAGACTGTGCTCCAATTTCTACACCAATTTTTAAGTATAATCATAGGGGAATTTCATTTACATTACAATTTTCACAAAGATATATTTATGGCTGAACTTTTAGAGTGATGATAATTTAAGGTCTATTCAAATTCTAGAAATGCAGAGTTGTTTATTTAAAAAAATTAAAGGAAATTTAAGTTTTTAGGAAAGTTTAATATGTTGAACATATTTTTTAAAAAATATTTCATTGGCTTTTACTTATACCAGAACTCTAAGTAGGTATACTCACTGTCAACATTCAGTCTTATTTTTTTTTTTTGGGGTGCTGGGGATTGAACCCAGGGCCTTGTGGTTACAAGGCAAGCACTCTACCAACTGAGCTATCTCCCCAGCCCCTCACTGTCAACATTCAAATACCAGTAGTTGCACTCATTAGTTATGCAGTAAATCACTGTATATCCTTGACTGAAGGATATATATCATCTCAGGTTCCACCTCTGTATATTGGAGATAATAGATATCTCTTTCAGAAATTTTTGTTGGTTTTTAATTTGGATTCATGAGAAAGCAGTCAGTTGACTCTTGCATGCTCCTTTTATAAATCAATAAGCAATAATTTTATAAATGGTAGTTATTATTTATATATAATATCAGATATATTTTAATAAAAGAATAAAATCAAGAAATGTAAATGGAATTATATGTAAAATATTTTATAAATGTTTAACTTTGACATTCCAAAATATAATGGAAAAGTAATGACAGTAATGTTTGACTAATAATTTTCTAGCATATTTGAACAAATTAAAACCATCCCACGAATGTGCACTTTAGTGAATACATTATCACTTTAGCTCAAATAACTATCTTAACTGAGCATATAGATTTCAGAATATTAAACATAAGAAGCATATAAATTATTACTCATTTTATCAAAAGTACTAAATGTACTCTCTGGTAAACTTGGTTGTATTTTGGACACAGTAAGAATTTGATAAATAACATTTACTTAGTTATAATTGATTTGAGAGGAATGTATAGCAAAATGTTATGAAATTTATTTTTCTTCAAAATGCATATATTTATTTTGAAGATTTTAATGCTGCTTAACATACTTAAATTCAATTTGCAGTTGATAAATTGATAAAGGAAAGGAAGTCTTTGCAGTGGCTAGATATTTAAATAATCAAAATACAAGGCATTATATTTATATTTGGACTGCTTGTGTGAAGATTTATATATACCACCTGAAATACAGCTCAATGCATAGGAGTTAAGAAACACTATGCAGCTGTTTCTTAACACATGCTTAAGTCATAGATCCCTTGTAGACAATGATAAAAAATATTTAAGGTGTTTCAGGGAAAACTGCCACAAATAATCAATATTCACACAGGCACATACTTGCTAAGAAAATTAAGTCTCTGTCCCCCACACATTAGCAAGGGTGCATTCTCAGTCATACCCTGTACAGACATGGTTTCCCTCTCTAGACCATGACTTAGTTGGTCTATTAGCAGTCATTCTATTGATGGTCCTAGATACCCTCAAGTATAAGAAAGCTTGGGATGTGTAGTTCACTTCATTACCTTTAAATTCCCCTTCCTGTAACATTAGCATTGCCCTCTAGATTTTATTAACTGATCTTTGCATTGTTCAACTGCTAGTATATACTTACTAATAACATTTGTTTCTGCTAGCAAAACAGGGAACTTTTTCAACAATGTTCCCTGGAACACTAGTAAAGACACTAGAATATTAGTACAAGACTGGCAAGTGTTTGTGTGTATATGCATACATATGTGTGTATGTATGTTATGTATATATATATATGTATATAGAAAATGCTCAACATATTTACGTATTTCAAATGTAGCACTTTTACTTGCATATTTGAGCTGTTATTTCTCTTAAATTTCAAATTTATTGTTTTCTAAAGTAACATTAAAAGTATTGGCAAATTGCAAAGTTCAGGTCAAATATAAAATATTAGTTTCTTAGTAAAAATCTGCTTAACAAAAACATTATTTTCTTATAGTACCACTTTTACTGTGCTGGTGAAACAAAATTGAAAAGCATTCACACTACTATTAGAGTGGATGATGGACAAAGGTATAGACTGTTTATCAGGTAAGATATACTTCTTTTCTACTTAATCTCAGAAGTAGCAGATCATTCTTTTGGTTATTGTCCTTGTCACTTTAAAATGTTGATTATCCCGATTAGTATTCACAAGTGCTTGTATGTGAATTAATGTTTACCAATCTCTTCTATATATCCTAAAAAAGTGTACTAGGTAAAGAATATTATAGGGATTATATTATCAAGAAACTTAAATAAGTAGATTACAAAGAAGCTCTGAAAGCTTCATATTATTTTCCACTTGGATAAATTGTAAAAATCAAATAAGGTGTCATTTTCTTTTGATAAATAAAATATATTCAGTGTAGAAATTTGAAACATTCAGAAACATGAGAAATTTACAAGGACCCATTATATCACAAACCAGATAGTTAATATACATTTCTGATATTTCCAAAAGTTGTACTAGAAGGCAACCCCATCTCCAAATGCTTATCAACATCAACTGTAAATCAGGTTACCTATCTGAGAAATGTAACGTTATATTTCATTCATTCCTAATTTTATTTTATTTTGCTACATGTGGTTTTTGTTTTCACATTTTTTATTGGTACACTATAGTTGTACGTAATCATGGAATTTGTTGTTGCATATTCTTACATGCACACAATATAACAATATAATTTGGTTATATCATTCCCCAATATCTTCCCTCTCCCACTCTGGCTCCCACCCCTTGGTCACTTTCCTTTACTGATTTCCCTTTGATTTTTACGAGACTCCCCCCAATCTTCCTTTCCTTTTTACTCTTTGCTTCTGCATGTGAGAGAAAACGAATAACTCTTGACCTCCTAAGTTTGACTTATTTCACTTAAACTAATGGTCTCTAGTTCCATCCATTTTCATGCAAATGACATAATTTCATTTTCCGTTATAGCTGAATAAAACTCCACTGCATATATATATACCACATTTTCTTTATCCATTCATCTGTTGATGGACAACTAAGCTGGTTCCATAATTTGGCTATCATGAATTGTGTTGTTACAAACCTGGATTTTTCAAGTATTACTATAGTATGATGATTTTAAATTCTTTAGATAAATACCAAGGAGTGATATAGCTGGATTATATGTGGTTCCATACCTGGTCTTTTGAGGAAACTCCATACAGATAGTAGTTGTACTAATTTACAGTCCCACCAATAGTGTAAACATGTTCCTTTTTCTCCATATTCTCTCTAGGATTTATTATTATTTGTATTCCTGATGACTAACATTCTGACTGTTGTGAGGTGGAATCTCAGAGTAGCTTTGATTTGTATTTCCTTACTTGCTAATGATGTTGAATTTTTTAATACACTTTTTGGCCACTTTTGGGAAGTGTCTGCTTAATTCATTTGCCCATTTATTAATTGGGTTATTTCATTTTTTGGTGTAAAGTTTTTTGAGTACTTTATTTATTCTAGATATTCATTCTCTGTCAGAAGAGTAACTAGCAAGGATTTTCTCCCATTCTATAGTTTCTCTCTTCACAATCCTTATTGTTTCCTTTGCCATGCAGAGCTTTGTAATTCATTGCCATTCCATTTATTAACTCTTGACATTATTTCCTGAACTTTTGGGGTCCTATTGAGAAAGTCATTGCCAGTGTCTTTTATGAAGGAGTGTTGACCCTACGTTTTCTTCTAGAAGTTGCATAGTTACTGGTCTAATTCTAGGGTCTCTGATCCATCCTCTGTTGATTCTTGTGCAGGTTGAGAAATAAGGGTCTATAGTCTCATTCTTCTACATATGTATAACCAATTTTCCCAGCACCATTGCAACATGATATTTTTACTTAACTTTCCTTTGTGATTTTTGGCAAAGTATTTCTAATATAGATTTAATATTTTTTCATAATGTGTTTTACCACTCCCCAGCCCTTTTTACTTTGTATTTTCAGACAGTGTTTCTCTAAGTTGCTGAGGCTGACCTTGAGCTTGATATTCTCCTACCACAGTCTCCTGAATGGCTAGAATTTCAGGCAGGAGCCACCACACCTGTTTCAATGTATGAATATTAGTGGGAAATAATTCAGTCCAAAATAGTCTTGTGGCAGTTTGAAAGTTGAGGCTCATAGAAGATAGGCAAATTTCCCAAGATCACATTGCTGATCAGTGAGCAGCAAAATTAGAACCCAGATCTCCTGCCTCCTGTCCTGAGGTTTTCACTATGAAATTTTCAGTCAGTATTTTTAAAGTGACAAAATACCATTTGAAGTCTTCTTTTAAAGGAAACATTAGTGAAGTGCATAATGTTTAAAAATCCTTAGAATATCTTATTTTTCACAGTTCTCATTACAATGCCAGTTTAAGAATACTTAACACACACCCACACAAAATTAATCACTTTCCCTCCCTTTTTTTGGTGCCCAACACAATGGTGCTTTACCACTTAGCTATAGCCCCAGTCCTTTTGTTTACATATCTTGAGACAGGGTCTTGCTAAGTTACTGGAACGGGCCTCAAACTTGCAGTTATTCTGCCTCAGTCTCCCAAATCACTGGGATTACACACTGTGCCACTATGCCCAGCAAGATCACCTTCATTTATATGTTTACACCACTATGATTTTTTCCATTTACATGCATTACTGTGTTTAATTTTGATCAAAAACAGTTGATATCCTTTTGATATTTGATCTAAATCATCTAAATTAAGAAATATTTGTTCTCTGGTCTTTGGTTTGTTTGAAACACTGTAACAGAAAAACTTAGAGAAATATACTCTTCTCACTGATTACCCTCCATAAACAGCAAGAGTGGAATTCTATTAATTTTATTTTCTATGTCTATAAAAATATTACTTGGAGAAAAGGGAAAATATTTAAGTTAAACATAACCAAGAATTATGTGGCCACAATTATTTGACCATTAACAGAACCTTATGTAAATAGTGCACACACATTTCATTCTGACTCTGTACACTTTCATCTGGTTTCTGCTGAAGAATAACATTCCCCTGGAATCTGAACAAAGAAGGGACCTTCCTCTCAATCTCTTATAACTTTGGGGGAAAAAAAGGACAGCAAGGTCCTATCATGTACAGTTCTCACAGAAATCACGAAACAAACATGCCCTTGAAAAAGTGGTGAGCTCATTATTTTTTAGAACTAGGAAAAAGACAAGCTATTCTACAGAGTTACAAGGTTCTTATAAAAAAGAAAAGTATGATTCTAAAATAGAAAACTTAAGGAGGAAAATCTGAAGTACTTAAAATCAGGTGAAATACACACTAGTGTAATAGAGATATTAAAAATACGCAGACTCAATCCTTTTTAGTGAGAAATTAGTTATATTTTAATGAAAGGGAAAATGATAATGGGACAAAGCAGTGCTGTTAGGCTACTGAACAACAGTTTATGGTGCAGTTCAGAAGTAAAGCAGAGTCCAGCAAAATGTGCATGCCTCTAATCCCAGCTAGTGGGGAGGCCGAGGAATGAGGATTACAAGGTCTATATCAGCCTCAGCAACTTATAGAGACCCTCAACAATTGAGATTGACCCTGTCTCAAAATAAAAAGTACAATGAACTGGGGATGTAGCTCAGTGGTTGAATGCTTGCCTAGCACATGTAGGCTCTGGGTACAATCCCCAGTGCTGGAAAACAATTAAATAAAAAGAAGTAAAACAGAAATGGGTGTGCATCTGTCACTTTGCTTTCGAACACCACATATATATTTAAGCCCAAGTTGCTAAGAGAGTTTGAGATGTACATACATTTTCCATCAAGCACAAATATGAAAATGAAATGTTGCACTTCATCCATGTCTGTTGGTATATTCATAAAAATTTTTAATACATTTATAATAGTTATACTACTAATATATGCCACTTATTATATACATTATGGTATTCATTATAGTATAACATACAATTATTCATTTATATGTAATTATGCTATAAAGATTGATCATGTGTTTATAATAGACATGTTGGAAAATTTTCCCATTTTAAAGCCACAAAATCCATCCACCTTGTCCTTGAAGAACGGTGAGATCTGAGACTCAAATATAGAATTAAATTTATTTTTTCTGACCTTTTCTGCTATGGGACTGTGAGACTTTTTTTTTTTTTTTTTTAAGTACTGTCATTTAAAACAGTACCTTGAATTTAAAAAAATCCAATCTGGGGGCGATCCAAGATGGTGGCCTAGAGGGAGATTGCACCCCCTGTCGCTCCAGAACCCAGGAGTTAAGAAGGGGAGGCATTGAGAGACTCGGACTGAAATAGAGCCACAGGTGAGTCTGCCCACTGGGTAAAGCTCGGCCCGGGTGGCAGGCCCAGATAGAGGTGGCTTATCGGAGCCGGGCAGGGCAGCTAGAGTCATCCACAGGCAGCCCTGCGCACTCCGGCGGTGGGCCCCGCCCACACAGCCAGCTTCTCCAGGTTCTCTGAACGGAACTGGCCCGCTAGTGAGAGCCTTTCTGACCAGAACAAGCTCCGAGGCCCGGAGCCAGTGCAGTGCAGCGTACTCCGGCACGCAAGCAGATTCAGGGACCAGAAGGGCAGCCAGAGACTTCCCCAAGTAGTCTGGACCCCTGCGGTGGGAGGTGCCATTCAAGGCTAGTTTCTCGGAGCTGACCGCCCAGTGAGAGACTTTCTACATAGAACCAGCCAGAAGCCCCCGAACCAACGGAGTGCCTCGATCCACAAGCAGCCTCTGGGATCAGGGCAGGGCAGCCAGAGACCTCTTCAGGTGGCTCTGCCCACTCCAGCTGCAGGCTCTCTTCACGGGGCGATCCAAGATGGCGGCCTAGAGGGAGACTGCACCCCCAGTCACTCCAGAACCCAGGAGTTAAGAGGGGAGGCATTGAGAGACTCGGACTGAAATAGAGCCACAGGGGAGTCTGCCCACTGGGTAAAGCTCGGCCCGGGTGGCAGGCCCAGATAGAGGTGGCTTATTGGAGCCGGGCAGGGCAGCTAGAGTCTTCCCAAGGTAGCCTTCCACACTCCGGCAGTGGGCTCCTCCCACACGGCCAGCTGCATGGTGCAGGCCCACAGTGAGAGCATTTCCGCACAGAGCCAGTTCCAAATCGTGGAACCAGTAGGGGGCTAGGGGCAGTTTTCTTCGGATGCGCTGCTTTATCAGATTCCTCCAAGACATCAGGCTACTGAAGGCTGGGAGGTGATACACTGGAAATCTACCGGGACACTATAAGCCAAAAGCGGAAAACTGCAATATCTCAGGGTCCCACTGACAACTGACCAATATGAGAAAACAAGAGAAGAAAATGTCCCAAACAAACCTAGATACTACATCAATAAAACCCAATGACAGCACAGCAGAAGAAATGTCAGAAAGGGAGTTCAGAATGTACGTAATTAAAACGATCAGGGAAGCTAAGGAGGAGATGAAAGAGCAAATGCAGGCATTGAAGGAGGAGATGAAAGAGCAAATGCAGGCATTACATGATCGCACCAATCAACAGTTAAAAGACCAAATACGGGAAGCAAGAGATCATTTCAATAAAGAGTTACAGATACTGAAAAAAAAAAACAAACTGAAATACTTGAAATGAAGGAAACAATAAACCAAGTTAAAAACTCCATAGAAAGCATAACCAATAGGATAGAACACCTGGAAGACAGAACCTCAGACATTGAAGACAAATTATTTAATCTTGAAAGCAAAGTTGGCCAAACAGAAAAGATGGTAAGAAATCATGAACAGAATCTACAAGAATTATGGGATATCATGAAAAGGCCAAATTTAAGAATTATTGGGATTGAGGAAGGCTTAGAGAAACAAACCAAAGGAATGAACAATCTATTCAATGAAATAATAACAGAAAATTTCCCAAATCTGAAGAATGAAATGGAAAACCAAGTACAAGAGGCTTATAGAACTCCAAACATACAAAATTACAACAGACCCACACCAAGGCACATTATTATGAAAATACCTAACATACAAATAAAGACAGAATTTTAAAGGCCGCGAGAGAAAAGAATCAAATTACATTCAGAGGGAAACCAATAAGAATATCAGCAGATTTTTCAATCCAGACCCTAAAAGCCAGAAGGGCCTGGAACAACATATATCAAGCCCTGAAAGAAAATGGATGCCAACCAAGAATCTTATACCCAGCAAAACTTACCTTCAAATTTGACGATGAAATAAGATCCTTCCATGATAAACAAAAGCTAAAGGAATTTACAAAAAGAAAGCCAGCATTACACAACATTCTCTGCAAAATATTCCATGAGGAAGACATGAAAAACAACGATGCAAATCAGCAACAGGAGGCGCTAGCCTAAAGGAATAGCCAAATAAAGGAGAAACCAAATCATGTCAAAAACAATTATGAGTCAATTGACTGGGAATACAAATCGTATCACAATAATAACCCTGAATGTTAATGGCCTGAATTCATCAATCAAAAGACACAGACTGGCAGATTGGATTAAAAAGAAAAATCCAACAATATGCTGCCTGCAAGAGACTCATCTCATAGAAAGAGACACCCATAGACTAAAGGTGAAAGGATGGGGAAAAACATACCATGCACACGGACACAGCAAAAAAGCTGGAGTATCCATCCTCATCTCAGATAATGTGGACTTCAAACCAAAACTAGTCAGAAGGGATAAAGAAGGACATTACATGCTGCTTAAGGGAAGCATAAATCAGCAAGACATAACAATCATAAATATCTATGCCCCGAACATTGGCTCATACACGTACGTCAAACAAATCCTTCTCAATTCCAGAAATCAAATATACCACAACACAATAATACTAGGCGATTTTAACACACCTCTCTCACCACTGGATAGATCGTCCAAACAAAAATTGAATAAAGAAACTTAGATCTCAACAACACAATCAGCAATTTAGACTTAACGGACATATATAGAATATACCATCCAACAAAGAACGAATACACTTTCTTCTCAGCAGCACATGGATCCTTCTCTAAAATAGACCATATTTTATGCCACAAAGCTACTGTTAGCAAATACAAGAAATTAGAGATACTACCTTGTACTCTATCAGATCATAATGGATTGAAATTAGAAATAAATGACAGAATAAAAAACAGAAACTTCTCCAATACCTGGAGACTAAATAATACACTATTATATGATGAATGGATAACAGAAGACATCAGGAGGGAAATAAAAAAATTCTTAGAAGTAAACGAGAACAAAGACACATCATATCAAAATCTCTGGGACACTATGAAAGCAGTACTTAGAGGAAGATTTATTTCATGGGGTGCATTCAAAAAAAGAAGTAGAAATCAACAAATAAACGACTTAACACTACAGCTCAAAGCTCTAGAAAAAGAAGAGCAGACCAACAACAAAAGTAGTAGAAGACAGGAAATAGTTAAAATCAGAGCCGAAATCAACGAAATCGAAACAAAAGAAACAATTGGAAAAATTAACAAAATAAATAGTTGGTTCTTTGAAAAAATAAATAAAATTGATAAACCCTTAGGCACACTAACAAAGAGAAAGAGGGAGAAAACTCAAATTACTAAAATTCGGAATGAACAAGGAAACATCACAACAGACACGAGTGAAATACAAAACATAATTAGAAGCTATTTCGAAAATCTATACTCCAAATAAAAGAAAACCTCGAAGACATCAACAAATTTCTAGAGACATATGAATTACCTAAACTGAACGAGGAGGACATACACAACTTAAATAAACCAATTTCAAGCAATGAAATAGAAGAGGTCATCAAAAGCCTACCAACAAAGAAAAGTCCAGGACCAGATGGGTTCTCAGCCGAGTTCTACAAAACCTTTAAAGAAGAGCTCATTCCAATACTCCTCAAACTATTCCATGAAATAGAAGAGGAGGGAACCCTCCCAAACTCATTCTATGAAGCCAATATCACCCTGATACCTAAACCAGACAGAGACACATCGAGGAAAGAAAATTTCAGACCAATATCCTTAATGAACATCGACGCAAAAATTCTCAACAAAATTTTAGCAAATCGCATACAAATATATATTAAAAAGATAGTGCACCACGATCAAGTGGGTTTTATCCCAGGGATGCAAGGTTGGTTCAACATTCGGAAATCAATAAATGTCATTCACCATATCAACAGACTTAAAGTTAAGAATCACATGATTATTTCAATAGATGCAGAAAAAGCATTCGATAAAATACAGCATCCCTTCATGCTCAAAACACTAGAAAAAATTGGGGTAGTGGGACATTCCTAAACATTATAAAGGCAATCTACGCTAAGCCCATGGCTAATATCATTCTAAATGGTGAAAAACTGAAAGCATTCCCCCTAAAAACTGGAACAAGGCAGGGATGCCCTCTTTCACCGCTTCTATTCAACATCGTCCTTGAGACTCTAGCCAGAGCAATCAGACAAACCAAAGAAATTAAAGGGATACGAATAGGAAAAGAAGAACTCAAACTATCCCTGTTCACTGATGACATGATTATATATTTAGAGGAACCTGGAAATTCCACCAGAAAACTTTTAGAACTCATAAGTGAATTCAGTAAAGTAGCAGGTTACAAGATCAATGCTCATAAATCCAATGCATTTGTATACATAAGTGATGAATCTTCAGAAAGAGAAATTAGGAAAACTACCCCATTCACAATAGCATCGAAAAAAATAAAATACTTGGGAATCAATCTCACAAAAGAGGTGAAAGACCTCCTCAATGAGAACTACAGAACACTAAAGAAAGAAATTAAAGAAAACCTTAGAAGATGGAAAGATCTCCCATGTTCCTGGATAGGCAGAATTAATATTGTCAAAATGGCCATACTACCTAAAGTGCTATACAGATTCAATGCAATTCCAATTAAAATCCCAATGATGTACCTTGCAGAAATAGAGCAAGCAATTATGAAATTCATCTGGAAGAATAAAAACCTAGAATAGCTAAAGCAATCCTCAGTAGCAAGAGCGAAGCAGGGGGTATTGCAATACCAGATCTTCAACTCTACTACAAAGCAATAGTAACAAAAACGGCATGGTATTGGTACCAAAATAGACAGGTAGATCAATGGTACAGAATAGAGGACATGGACACAAACCCAAATAAATACAATTTTCTCATACTAGACAAAGGTTCCAAAAATATGCAATGGAGAAAAGATAGCCTCTTCAACAAATGGTGCTGGGAAAACTGGAAAACCATATGCAATAGAATGAAATTAAACCCCTATCTCTCACCCTACACAAAACTCAACTCAAAATGGATCAAGGACCTCGGAATCAGACCAGAGACCCTGCATCTTATAGAAGAAAAAGTAGGTCCAAATCTTCAACTTGTTGGCTTAGGATCAGACTTCCTTAACAGGACTCCCATAGCACAAGAAATAAAAGCAAGAATCAACAACTGGGATAGATTCAAACTTAAAAGCTTTCTCTCAGCAAAGGAAACCATCAGAAATGTGAAGAGAGAGCCTACAGAGTGGGAGAATATTTTTGCCAACCATACCTCAGATAGAGCGCTAATTTCCAGAATCTATAAAGAACTCAAAAAACTCTACACGAAGAATACAAATAATCCAATCAACAAATGGGCTAAGGAAATGAACAGACACTTCACAGAAGAAGATGTACAAGTAATCAACAGATATATGAAAAAATGTTCAACATCCCTAGTAATAAGGGAAATGCAAATCAAAACTACCCTAAGATTTCATCTCACCCCAATTAGAATGGCGATTATCAAGAATACAAGCAACAATAGGTGTTGGTGAGGATGTGGTGAAAAAGGAACACTCATACATTGCTGGTGGGGTTGCAAATTAGTGCAGCCACTCTGGAAAGCAGTATGGAGATTCCTCAGAAAGCTTGGAATGGAACCACCATTTGACCCAGCTATCCCACTCCTTGGCCTATACCCAAAGGACTTCAAATCAGCATACTACAGATATACAGCCACATCAATGTTCATTGCTGCTCAATTCACCATAGCCAGATTGTGGAACCAACCTAGATGCCCTTCAGTTGATGAATGGATAAAGAAACTGTGGCATATTTATACAATGGAATATTACTCCGCAATGAAGAAGGATAAAATTATGGCATTTGTAGGCAAATGGACGAAATTGGAGAATATCATGCTAAGTGAGATAAGCCAATCTCAAAAAACTAAAGGACGAATGATCTCGCTGATAAGCGGATGAGGACATATAAAAAATGGGGGTTGGGAGGGGTTAGCATTAGGTTTAGGGTTAGGTTTAGAGTTAGGCTAAGGAGAGCGGTAAGAATAAAGGAAAGAAGGACTGTATAGAGGGAAAAGAGGGGTGGGAGGGGTGGGGGGGAAGGGAAAAAAATAAAAATCATTACCCTATGTAAACGTTAAAAATAAATAAATAAACAAAATTTAAAAAAAAAATTAAAAAAAAATCCATTCTTCATTTGTGCCTTAGTCTTAAACTTACAGTCAACAACCTGGTATGTAAGTAAATTAAAGGAATTCTACCAGTTCTTGTCAAACTATCTCATGGAGAATTTGTTAGTTTTGCTCTGTGAATGGGTTAGGTAGGCAGCTCCTAACTTATGAGCTGTACAGAATCAAACAGGACTCAGTAAGGACATTCTCAGTTATCTGTGAGAGAATCATTTATAAGCTATTGTTTATACACAGTCTTGTGAAAATGCAATAAATTATGCACAATTTTGAAAACAAAAGAGCATAGTGGTTTTTGTGAATAGTGAATAATCTGTAGGAAGTCTGACATGAAATCCCCACATCAAGTAATATTTTCTCCAATTATATAGAACTGAATACAAAGCCTGAATCCCTTACATTATGTCTATTAGATGATGGTAGAGGGACATTTTCTATGCCTATAAAATACCATTTTAAGTCTTCTTTTAAAGGAAACATTAGTGAAGTGCAAAACATTTAAAAATGTAATGGTATCAAAAAGGAGAGGAAGAAATTATTTTGAAATCATTTATGTAGGAAAGAGAAACAATAAAGTGTAAAAATCCAGTGATACTCAGGTAGGTCATCAAATTCCACAGTGAGAACTGGGAACAGCATCACATGCAAATAGACACCTGTTGGGTCTCTCCAGATCCACTGGTCAGTCTCTTCTTGGCTCTGGTTTTTCAAAACTGACTCATGTTGATTAAATCAGTGGGCTTTATCTGGGGGTGAATTGCAATCCCACAAAATTAATATTTGAAGTCATAACCCCCTAGTATTTCAAAATGTGACCTTGTTTGGAGTTAGGATCATTAGAGAGATAATAGAGTTAGACTGAGGTCACCTGAATGCCTTCAATATAATTGATTAGGGTCTTTATGAAAAGGGGAATTGGCATACTCAGAAAAAAAAATTCAGAGAAGGAAGTCAATGTGAGGTGAAAGACAGAGGCCTGGAACATATTCTTCTCCCCCAGTCTTCAGCAGAATTCAAACTTGCCAATACCTTAATCTTGAACTTCTAGCCAACAGAACTGTGAGACAATAAATTGAATTTGCTTAAGCCACTCAATTTTCAGTACTTTGTAAGACAGCACTAGCAAACTAGTATGATGTCCCTGGACCTTGGGTTTCCTGCAGGCTCTCTCAGTGGGAAGCAGTGTGACAGAAAATGAGAGGAGGAGGACAGTGAGGGCAGGACTTCTATTCACTTGAGCTTGCATGGTGTCTAGCAGGCTGGCTGGCTTCCTTTCCTGGCAGGTGGCCCTCTCCTCTAAGTTCTGATCACTCCTTACTTTCTTCTAGTGTTTGTTTAGATGTAAAGGAGGTATCAAAGTAACACTATTGACATCCATCAAATATGGGCTCCCCAATCTCTAACCTCATCTTTGCCAAAACCTCATTTATCCAAACATATTTAAATTATGTTAGTTGAAAAGTGCAGTGTGTTTCTACTAACTCAAGTCTCCTTCAATCAGCATGGTGGAGATTAGGTGGATAGTTGAATGCAAGGGGACTAGAAATAACATATCCCACTTTCTTTTGCATCCCGTTGTCTAGAATTTATTCATGTGAACACACCAAAAAACAAGAGCAATTAGTAAAGTTTATCTAGTTTTGCACTGAAGAAGAAAAAACATCAGTTAAAACAGCATAGGATAAATATGATAAGAAATATTTCTAAAGCAGAAATAAATAACTGTACTTTTAGGATAAACAAAGAATAATAAGTAAACAAAGTTTATAACACTAATTTAATTTGGATCAGTGTTCATGTTTCTTTTATTCTTAACTCCAAGTGGTGTACTGTACTACATATAAAACAAGTTAATATGCATGCTATTTATTTATTAAATAATTATAACTTGGTTAAAAATGTACACAGTATCAAATTATATATTATAAATAATTGCATTCTTTTCTTATATTGCTGTTATTTAAACTACTCCAATACTTCCATAAATGTTGGTACACTCTGCCTAAGAACGATAAATTATTTCATCTTTACACTATAAACCTTAAACTTTTACTGTGTGTGATAATGTTATTTAAAATGGAACAAATTATGCATTCAATAAACAGAGCAATCTGAAAGAAATCACTTATTACAGTGACAAATGAAACTAAGACAAAAAGAACTGCCATTGTAAGTATCAAAGTTGTGCAACTTCTTTTCCAAAAGAAGTTCAACTTCCAAGGTATTTACAATAATAGTAAGAGCTCAACATGTGATAACCAAAGCAGGAGCACTTTGGCTCTGGGTGCAGGAAAATCAGTGAAGTGAAAACAAAAAGTAATAAGCCATTTAACCACTTTCCAAAAGTAAAGATTTTTTTCTCTAATGAAATGTACATTATTTCATTAATCTTTTCATTAAACACTGTCATAGTGTCAAGAAAAACATGCCAATGAAATAACGATTTTACTTCAGCTTGACCAAAATAAAGAAAAAACAATTGATTTTGATTCTAAACGATATTTATTCACCCAGCAAAATTTCCCTCTAACAAAAACCTACTTTCGTTTTCTTTTTCCCATGGTATACATTTGTTCAACACAAAATGTGGTTGAAGGACTGAAATTTTGTCATTTAACTTGGGAAAAGAGAATTTTAAAATGTAATCATCATAGGATCACTTACCCAATGGAAAATTAAGTTTTAATATAATTTCATCTATTCAAATGCCCTAATAAATTGATCACTACTTTTGGAACATATTTTAAAACACATGTTAAAATATTCAGACCTTAAAAAGTGAGACACTTGCCATCATTTCACTTGAAAGTTTGAAAACATTGTATTCATCACAAAATGACTAAAAATAAATCTCAGAAAAAGTTACTGCTATCATTCATACTGTAGAGGGACTCAGAGTACTATTGGTTGTACTAACATCAGAGATTTTGTTTTTCTATGAAACAAGGGATTAATTATCATTCCATGGAAATTAAAGCTGAAGCTATGCAGCTGATACTTAGCCTACAGTTTACCAAGAGATTCAGGAATCATTTTTGTCACAAATTCAGTAGAAGGGGCAGATGTGTTGCCCACCAGAAGTTGCAGGTAGTGTCTATGAGCATTTACTGGGGGAGCTGTCAGTAATACAGTTACTGTCAGTAGTCAATAACCAGGTATTTTACCACATATTCAGGATATAAGAACTCAAAGAGGATAAAAGTCAGAGGTCCTATTCTATCAGAAAAGATAATTTCAAAATATATTTAAGCACTTTTTTAAACAGGATGATATATAGGTCAGAAGTAAACAACATCATAAACTAGTTATATTCTTTCTTCCAAAGGCATGCTTTTAGTAAGACAGAAGTGACAGATGAATCATGATAATAGCTGAGCCATCCAAATAGGTGTCTTGGAAGGTTGGACAACACAAAGAAACAAAGGCTAGCACATTATAAATATAGATTTCAACAGGTAATCCTTGGTTACCCACATTCTTTAATTTGGCCTGAAATGTGTCTTGTTTTAGATGCTGTCTGTGCTCTCACCTGAAAAAAGAGAGACTCATATGCATGACTTAGAGCTAAAAGTCCTGACTGCTTGAACTTTTGACTGCTTATTATGCAGATGGCTTATGCTGTCTTTGCTAGCTTGCCTCATTTTCCTCTTATCATTGCCAAGAGGTGAACTCTATCTCCTATGCTGATATAATCATTGAAAACAAACTGCAAATGGATAGTTCATAATTTCAATATTCCTTTTATAAGAAAGCAGACTAAACAGAATCTTGACAAAATGAGAAAATAAGTTTATACTAGTCGCATTTTTGGAAAACCTTTCTATTGGTTTTTTGAGCATAAATATAAAAATAAATAAATATTAGGATTATTTCATTAAAATAACTTTGGAATATTGAAAGTAATTATTGAGTAATAGGTTTTAATTTTCCTGAACTTGAAGGGTTGTGATCTAATTGAGTGCATTTTGAAATATTAGATATCTTGAATTTAAATTTTTTTAAGGTATTACTTATTTATGTAGACCACCACAGTATAATTAACTTACTGAATTAGTAAGTGCCAGTCAAGTAAATAAATTGAATGTTGGAGTCAATCGTGTGGTTGCAGGTGAACTCACTTTTGAGAAGGATTTTAAGCAACACTCATTACTTCAGAAAATTAGCACAATTCAACTCATTCCATAAATATTGTCAGATTCACTTCATAAGTTGAAAAGGACCTATCCATTTCATTAAGACTTATTTCTAAATAATTCATTTCTAAAGTTGCCTTCAGAAATGGAGAGAGAATTTTTGGAAAGGAATTCTAAAGCTTAACAATTGCTTTGCTGGGACTTATTATTGTATGTTCTCTGGAATGACTTCAGAATTAGAAGTCAAGTCCATATCTATATTGGTGCAAATCTACATTCTTTAGTTGTACATTATCATTATAAAATTTTAAGGACCACATTACTGTTTACATGAAACCTCAAAAAAGTCAAATATCGTTTTCTAGAATGGCCTTTTTTTTTTTTCTAGTGAGAGGATAATACAGGTGTTAAGCTTCAAGTTCAGTTACAAAGCATTCTAATTGGGAAGTATGACACACCTCCCAAAGGGTCTCTGTGTTTCATTTACCAAAGCTCACACAGAAAAGCATGTGTATATATCATTAAAGTCATACACAAATCTCTCCTCTAGCTGACATTATCTATAATTGTTGGCTCTCTGTTGCTTTGCCTTACTCTCTCCTACAACCTTTCAGGTTGCTTTAATTGTTAAAGCCTCATTGATCACCACAAGTCATTAGAAATGAATACATTAAGGCTACATCCACACATTCACTGGCAAAAAATTCTAGGAGCCAATGAAATGTGCATGCCTAGATAACCCTGTCACTCGTATCTGTTTTTAAGGGAAAAAATCATTAATGACTCTCATGCTACTCTGAAAACACACGATGCTAATAAATTTAAACTAAAAGATGATTGAATATTTTTCCAAGAAGCTTAAACATTTTCAGGAGTTTCAAAAATAGTGCTTGAAATAATGTGATCATATTATGAAAAAGTGATCATCTTATATAATTGAATAAATTATAACAAATTAGCCATAGTAGTTTTTAAATTGTCAAAAACAAAATAACGAATCCTAAGAAAGCCCTAATTGTTAAGGATAGCTGGAGACCTCCATTTGAGAAATGTGTATTGGCATGACATGATAAATTACTTATTGGGGAAGTAGGGCAAGTTTAGGATAGAATGCCCTAAGTGTGGAGGACAGGGTTCAAGGGAAGCAGTTTACCTCTTTTACTGCTTGGTAGACTTACTTTGGTCCAAGACCTACCCCTCCACTTGTAATCCTGGACTCCACCACTTTTCACATTCTCAAGGACACCTCTCCTTCAATAGCACTTTTTTGCTTACATTATCCAATTTTTTTCTCACTGCTTCACCATTCCCTAAAGAGTAAAAGCAGACCTTAAAATTCCCCAACTGCAAAACATCACTCTAGCTCTTATAGTACTTTTATTCTATTCCTATTCAGAGCCAGTTATCTTAAAAATGTGTTACACATAGGATTTTGATTTTGTTACCTGCTAGTTACTCTTCAAACTAATCTAATCTGCCTCCCATGTTCCCCCAAACAACACAGATTTTGTTACTGTCACTCATAAATAGGGAGTTTTATCCTTCAAACTGATAGCTATTTTTGTTTTGGCTTTGTTTTGTTTTTTAAAAAAAGGGCTGTTGTCAGTTTTTACTCTGACAACACAAACAAGTATTGTTCTGTGCAAAGCAAGACAATGCAGGACTTTCATGTTGACTAAGCCAGGGGATGCTTTTCTGACTTAATTGTACTAAGCATTTTAGTAAGAACAATCCTCCATCCCCCACCACTACTACTGTTTCTCCTCCTCCTTCTCCTCTTCTTCTTTAGGGAGGAATGCTGAGAGAGAGCTCATAATCTGCTTGAAATCAATTTCTTTGCTTCAAAAAGAGTAAATTTTTAAGGGGAGGAAGGAAGGAAGTGCTATTAGCCAACTTATATTGTGTGCCTGTACAAATATGCAACAACAAATCCTATCATTTTGTGCAGTAATGCACCAATAAAAACATGAAAGGAAAAAAATCAAATTTTGAGTCTTATTTCTGTCTCAGTTACTGTTTTTTCTTTCTCTTCTTAGATCCATTTAAGCTTACTTTTCTTATGAATTCCAGATACATATATACAAAGAACAACCTAATATCTTCTATCCCTCATTTATATCTTCAACTAAACATATCCAAAGTGAAATTCCCGGCATTCAGCTCCTAACAGCCCCATCACTTCTCCATTCCACACACACATCCCTATATCCATATTCCTAGGATTTTTCTTATCTTAGTAAATAACACTACTACTTATGAACTAAAAGTCATTTTTGACTCTTTTGTCTTCTTTCTCATTATTAAACTTTCAGATTAAAAGTCCTTCCCACACGTAGACCCTCCTACACTGTTCTGGGCAGAACCTTTCCTCTCAGATGATTTCTCACATGGCTCCCACTTTGCATCGTATTTCCTGGCTTTCCTCATTGATTTTCTATGCTACTAAGAAGACATTAAACTCATGAGTCAGGGACTTGTCTGTTTTGTCCTATGTTAAACACTTCACCAGCACCTAGCATGCAACTGGAATATAAGTAGTTGATTGATAAATAAATATTAAATAATGAATTAGAAGTAGGGATGAAATTTGGTTCCAGATCTCAAAGGTAGCTGGATGTTGAAAGACAGAAAAAAAAAAATTAAAAAGGCATGAAAGAAATCAAAATGAGCCATGTCTATGGTTGTAGGAATAAGCAGGGTTTAGAGGAAAATAAAGCAGAAGCTCTTTGAAGCTGCCATAGATTTCTATGGCCCATTTTAGTACAGTCTTTTGGCTTTTCAACCAACTAGATTCAGTCTCAAATAATTTTTTCCAGATTTATATGATATTGTTTTTATATTCACACTAATATGGATAATAATCTGATATATTATAAATCTGATACGTTTATTGGTACTAGATAAAATATCAATAATAATAAGGTCAATAGTTTACAGGAGTCCTCTTTTTTTTCCAAAATATCCTTGAATATTTCCTTTTTAAATTTCTTAACAGATGCCTATGAATTTTACTGGATGTTCCCGTATCATATGCATATTTGATTTAGGTTACAAACTGCCAAAAATATGGAAGCATAGTTGATTCAGCTGAGTTATCACTATTGTGGAGTTATTTCAAACAGATGAAATATTTCAATTGAGTCAAACTTTATCATAATATTTTACAGTTGATGCATATATGAATTATTGAGCTTCCTCACTAAAATGAAAACTTAATTTTATTCAAAGGCTGAAAAATTTTAGAACATAATATAAAAGGAATTGACAATGGAAGTACAAGTATGAAAGTAAATAGTTTCTTCCATAAAATTAGTACATTTAAAATAATCACAAGTGACTATGTTAATATACAAGCATATATTTGAAATTAAATTAAGTAATATGCTCTATTCAAACCTGTACAAATGTAGTCATTGGTGATTGAACTGGCAGATCAGAGAACTTGGCTTATTAGTGTATCTATTAAAGAGAATCCATTCATCTATTGGAATTACCACACCACCTCAAGAAGTATAAAAACTCAGTAATGTTAGGAAATATTTTCTACAACATTTCTGTCAGTACATGAGACTGATTAGAAATGTTGTATACATTTAATAATAAACTTATGGATAAAATGTTTAGATGTCTGAATTTGGAACAGGCATTGAATTTATAACTGGAGAATGAAATTGCTTAATGTTTTGGATCTGACAGTTTAAAATTGTTATTTATGTGACATCTGACTTAAAATGAAAGTGATTACACATTGTAATTAACTTCCTTCTAATTAGTCTTTATATCAATCCAAAAGTGAAAATATACTAAAATTAAAAGCTGAGTATTTTGAAAGCAAAATCTTTGCTTGTTATATTTTGTATTCTCATAACCTAACATATTGCTTTGCAAAACAATGAATAAATGTTTACTGAATGATCGATTAATTGAAAGAGTACGTAAATCAATACAACTTTTACAAATAGGCATTCAATATTCCAAAACAAAATTATCTTTAAAAAATAGAAAAGAAAGCACTTGTATTTTTATTGTTCTAGTTGCCACATATTGCATTTTAAAAGACAATTGTAAAATGATAGATATTCATCCAAAATATATTCTAATAAAATTAAATGTATATTATGCCCATTACTTTTCTAATCTACACCATGAATGAAAGTAATTGGTACTCTCAGATATGCCTGTGAGATGACAGGAATATTAAAACAATGGTAACACAAGGTGAATGTAGACTTTATGTTCAGAGTAATTAACCTCTTGCTCCATCATTGTTAGAACAATTAAGAACAAATTTATTAATATGGATCCACTGTATAAATATGATGATAATAATCATGTGAAGATTACTTCTGAGACTCTGATTTTTTAAAATAAAATAAATCAAAGATAACTCAAAGAAAATATTTTTTCTTCTCAGTCATTCAATTGAAACTTCACAACAGGAAGTCCAGTATTTCACCTCTGGGGAGTCCCAACCCTGCCAATTAACCAAGTACAATAAAACCATGCAGTCCAGATATCCTTAGCAGACAGAGAACAGCAATATGATCCATTCACCATTGCCATTATTTCTTTCTTCAACAGAGAATAGGTGTTTATCCACACCCTCAGAAGGATGAGTTCTTGGCTTGTCTAAAGCTCTGTTAGCATTGCACAAATGTACCACATTTATTTATCAAAACAAATGTAGATATTTGTACTCAAAACAATAGATACTTTCCTTATTTCAGGTAATATGTTTCAGATAACATGCAGTCGATCCATGACACCCTGTTTGTCTCCATCTTTTGACATTATATTAAAATATATATAATTTTTTTTTTCTTTTTTTAATGTACTGGGGATTGAACCCAGAGGCACATTACCACTGAGCTATTTCCCCAGTCCTTTTTCATTTTGAGATGGAGTCTTGGTAAGTTGCTGAAGGTCTAAGTTGCTGAGTTGTCCTGAAACTTGAGACCCTCCTGGGCTTCCATCTCCCAAGATGGTTAATTCTTTGTTGTAAGGTACTCTCCCATGTATTGTAGAATATTGAGTGACATCCTTAGCTTCTACTTCTCCCCTCACTTGTAAGAACCAAAAATTGTTCTTTTGTTGAATACTATCAAACTTTTGAGGATTCATGAGAGTAAAAGTACATATCCTTCACTGAGAACCACTAATATACACGTGTGTGCCCCCGCTTGCCTCCGACCAGCAGGGACAAACGACTCCTACTCTTCAGAAGTTCATGAAGCAGCTTCCGCTTTATTCGGATAACACCCTCAATATATAAGCAATCTCATGCATAAGCAATTGTAACCAGATATGTCCATCCAATCCTATTAAAGGTCAAGCGATCACGAGCTCAAGCATACATGTAAGATATATCTGTCCACGAGCTAGGCAGCTGAACTAATTATCATACAGCCAATGATAAACGCTTCCTGTTTTTCTCAAGGCGCATTCAGCAGCCTTTGGCTCTCTGCCAGTCGCCATCTTGGATGCATGTGGCGTAACTCTGGGCCCCGGGTCTCGCCGGCCACACCCACACATATACACACACTCTATGAACTATTTCAAAATTAATCAACAGTTTCCAAATTATTCCAAAGAATGGTAATTATTTTTATTTTTTATTTTGATTTTGGAAAAGAGAAAAGGAGCAAACTGTTTATCTATTTTGAATTTCTGAAGGAGGAAATAACATTCATTATGTTTTGGATTTAGAAAGTGGATTATCTTTAAATGCTTCCTGGATCAAGGATAAAATTTTACTTGTCAGCATGACCTAACCAGGAGAATGTTCTTAATTTAAAAAAAAAAAAAAAGTCCCCTGAATAAGATAAGTACCGCCTACATATTTCTATTTGGGTCTTAAAAGAAATATACTAATGAGAGATAATAACTTCACTACCTACCCACCCCCTTAACCATAGCCACTTATGATATAATAAATAGTCTAAAGAGAGAAGTACTTGTGCAGAGCTAATGGGATGAGATTTTTAACAATTGGGATGGACACAGTAGGAAAGTTTTAAATTGTAGTCACAAACTTGACTGTTCTGTTTCTCTTGAATTTTTAATATTCAGTTGACACCCTGGTATCCCTAGACCACTCTAACCATCACTAAAGCAAAGAAACTGGTGGTCATTAGCCAAAGTACACAAAGCATCCTAAACACCATAGTATAGCTCACCTCCTGAAGGAAAGCATGACCAAACCACAAAATAAACATAATGTGGTACAGAAGTGGGAGAATAAGATGGAGGAACATGAGTCTGATAAGACTTAATTCTTCTGCATCATACAGAAATTTCTTCAAACTTAAGCTTCTTTTCCAATCCTAGCATGTAGCTATCTGCCAGGAACTCAGGTATGCAAGATATATAATTTCATTTTCTACAGATTTATTTAGTTTTTATTTTATTCTCATTCTGATGATATAGCAAAAAAAGCAATTCCAGTCAGTGTGGGTTTCTCCCTCTGTCCTTGTAATTCCATCAGAGTGCCAAGGCACAGGTGGTACAAGTAGTCATGTAGATAATGATGTCATCCAGTCACACTGGGTTCTGGTGAGAGGCCTGTTTTGCTTGTATCACACAGAGGGCAGAATACTGGATGTCTTTAGATTCAATGTCAGGAAGAAACCTAGTGCTTTCTGCCCTGTATGAAAGAGATAGCATCAAGGTAGATATTAATTTTTTTTTATTTCCAAAAATTTATTCTGAAGCTTCTTAAAGCACATAATTTAATATGTGCTCACTGTGCACTCAGTTTTGAGGAACTGAATAGAACAGTCTATGATTTTGTAGAGAATTTTTACAACTAGGAGCTTAGGTAGATAACTACAGTATAAAGTAATCAAAGGATATGTTCTGATAGAGACCTGTTTAACACACAGTGGGAAGGGTTGTGCTTGGAGCTACTGTAACTACTCTGTGACTCTTCTCTGCCCCAAAAGCATTTTTAAGTCACCACTCTGCAATCCAAATAACCATAGGAAAAGATTTTTAAAATACTTTAATTTGAATGGTATCAATAGCAAACTAGTTAAAAGAAAGAATATGCATATTTTGTGAGACTTGAAAAGCTAGAATTATTTTTCATCTTTTTTCACAAATAATAATTAATTAAGAGGCAACTAAATCCTTGAAAAGATGATTCTTAGTGACCTTCACAGGATTTAATTGTGTGAAAACTTGTCATTATTTGATGTAACTTAGTTCAACAAAATCTATCTTAATGGACTATTTTGATAAAACATGGATATTTTCACTTTACTGGTACTACAGAAGCATAGTATGCCAATTAAAACAGATTTCTGGAAACCTGGAGTGAATCCTAACACTGTCACTGACTGTGAGATACTGTGCTTGTTACTGACCTAAACCCACTCATTTTTTAAATGCACAGTGTAACTATACCATTTCAGAAGGTCATTACGCATATCATACAAGCATGTGCCTTGCTTATAGAAAGTACTCAACAAATCTTTGCAAATATGTGTGTGATTCAATTTCAAAGTCATAAATATACATGTGCTGCATTCACATTATTGGGTCAGGCTTCTAATTGTGATCCCACCATGTCTAGGAACATGAGGTAACAAGACAACAGTAAGTCATGACTGTTATTGCAACCCCACAGAACATGGTCTTAAAAGGCATGAGTTCTTTAGTTGGACTGAGAGTTCTGCACAATTTGGTCAAGTCATCTTGTCACTCTTACTGGGTATATTGAAGGTTAGGAAAGCTAAAATAAGTAAAACCATTTAGTAATCACTTACAAATGTTAGCTAATATTATGTTATTATCAACATTAACAACTTCTGGTTTTGTTTTATTTTTCATTTTAACTACCATTATCTTTTTTTACAATAGCTACCATTTTGTTCGAGGTAAGATTTGGAAATTTTATCCACGTATCTTGGTAAGGTTTAAACAACTTTTCCAAGATATACCACTAATGCCTCAAAAGAATTGAAATTCTAGAAATTAAATAAACCTCGAATTCCTTAGCACAAATCTATGGTAAGTGATGAAAATTAAGTATTTATAAAACTTATCTGAATGAATGAATGATGCAATGTGGATAAATGGATTACTCAATCATATAGGAGACAGAAAGAAACCTGAAAACATGGTGAGAAAATATAACAAATTAGAAGGCATTTATGCTAAAATTCATTCACATGTGCTAAAATATGAAATAATTTTAACAAGCTCAGAAGTTGAGCATTTTATTGCTGTTTTCAATTATTTTGCATGGTTTCTGCTGCCATAGATCAGAGTCCAGAAGATGTACATTTGATAACACTAAGGTGAGAATTACTTTAAGCATCAAAATTTTATATCCAAGTTTAGAGTCTTATTCCTTTTGATTATAAATGTAGAAAAAGGGATTTGACTTTGAAAGTACTTACTAAGGAATGATCATACAAGCAAAAACACAAATTCTAGGAACAGAGCCAGGCCCTGATTTTCTCTGTCCTTGGAGTGTTTTATTTAAGGAAACCATTGATTTCTGCCACTACTCTGAAGAAACTCATGTGCAAAGGTGGCCAAAAAAATCTGCCTCCAATTCAGTTTTCTAGGATTCTTTCCAAGGGGAGATCAACTCCTTTTGGATTAGCATATGAGCAGCTTTGTTGAAAGTAGCCTTTTATACTTTAAGCTCAATTTTAGTCTAACTTGTTGAAAAGGAAAGAAAAAATATCTGTGATCATTTCTATGAAGCTTAGAAACTTCAGCTTACTTCATTTTAATATTTAGGAGAAGGAAAAATACTAATACAATCAAATGAAGTTTTTCCAAAGGAACAGTCAACAGCCTACCATTTGCCTGAGGCTTACTTGAGGGCATTTCCTTATAAGACATTAAAGTACAATTAAAAACATCCAGCTTTATGCCTTATGATCTGAAGAAAGCTGCAAAATCACTAGCAATTTTTACTAATGAGTAAACATGCTTTCAAAATGGGCCAATAAAAAGTAGCACATTTTGCAACTCAAAATAATGGAACCTATGAACTCTTCCCAATAAACTGGAGCATTTTCCTATAATGCATTTAGACATGACATTGCATTCTCAGAACTGGCCTCAGACTCAAACATAAAACATCAGAGAGCAATGTGACATGTGCAGAGAATGTTTAATGATCTTGCCAAAAGTAATCCTGTGTCTGGCAAGAGAGAAAATAAACTGTGATGATGTTTAATCTTAATAAAAATGGCCAATGATGCCATAACTGAAAACATATATACATGCATTTTTAATATGTTGCTTATTGTCTTAGCGTCATCCAGGAAAACAAAATTGAAAATATAGGGGAGCAATGAGACCTCTAGGAACTTATACTTTTGTAGCAGGAGACTTAAGACCCATGTCTTCTTTGGAACAATTTTGCCTGTGATTTTATTTACAAACTTCTGTGGCTCCCAGTGTGCTCCCATGACCAGGGTTTCCACCAGACAGCAAAGATGCCGAGATTCTTTGAGTGAATATTGCTCATGAACCTCAGGATCCTTTCTTCACCAATGTGGTTCTTCTGGTCATGTATAGGATGTATTTGTGTTTTTTTCTATTATTGTTTTTATTGGGTTTTTACACTGGAATTTTTTTATACATGATTTCATTTGAAATTTACATAAGAAAGTAAAGACTCCTCTCCAAGTCCTACTTTATATCAAAGGTAAATATTTTTAACTCTTCAGAAGTTTCATCTATATTTCCACCTTCATACTTCTAAATGGTAAATGCCTATAACTATATATTCATTGCCAAAATTATCATTGACTACCTGTTATAATAGATGAAGATTTACCTGTCTTACATTCATCTGTCTGTCCAACCTGATCCTTCCAAAACATGCCAGTCTTTTGAAAACCAATAAACAAATTATAAAAATATAAATTATGCATACTTATTTTTGTGCAACCCAATATTACTGTAAAGTTACCTTTCTTTTTTTCTTTTTACTCTCACCACTCCACTCCCATAAATCATTTCCTAGGTTGCTATTTGCATAGTTTAATACAGTTTTCTTCTTCTAACCCTTCATCAGCTCTACCATATGACTCTTAGTGATGAGACTTCACTTTGATATTCTCTTATGTTTGACCAAGTGATTTCTGTATGTTATCATGTCCATGGATAGGATATTATATACTATCTTTTTAAAACAATGCATGGGAAGTGACATTTTTGTCACATATGTATGTATATTTAGTGTACCCTCAGACTTAATTTTACACTTCAAAATTTTAATGCAATGTATGAACCATTTTCCCTCAGAATTTTGGTTTTCAACATTCCTTATTGCTGTTGGAAAATCTAATACCTTTCATATATGTATTTATTTATTTACTTAAATGTGATATATTTTAATTTCTCTTAATTTTTCAGGAAACTTTTAGGATCTTCTCTCTGCCTTAATATTTTGAAATTTCACATTTATATAGTTTTTGTCAACTTTGGTGGTTATAACAATTAACAATACATGAACAATTTGTAAACAATAGAAATTTATTTCTCATTGTTCTGGAGAATGGAAAATCCAAGGTCAAGATATTGGCTGATTTGGTGGCTGATGAGGGCCAGTTTCCTGGTTCATCAATACCTTTGCAAAGGGTGAAGAGTCTCTCAGACCTCTTTTATAAAGGCACTTATCCCATTCCTAAGGGTTTTACCCTCCTGACCTAATAATCTCTCAAAGGTCCCACTTATTAATACCAGATTTTTTGCTGCTGTGACCAAAGGACCTGACGAGAAGAATTTGGAGGAGGAAAAGTTTATTTTAGGGCTCATGGTTTCAGAGGTCTCAGTCCATAGATGATTGACTCCATTCCTCAGTGCCCAAGCTGAGGCAGAACATCATAGTGGAAAAGTATGGTGGAGGAAAGTGGATCTGGACCTGGCCACCAAGAAGTGGAGAGAGAGCTCCACTCGACAAGGACAAAATATATGCCCCAGAGGCACACTCCTTGGGATCCACCTCATCCCACCCTACCTGCCTATGGTTACCAGCCAGTTAATCATTATCAGCATATTAATGCTCTAATTAGGTTAAAGTTCTCATAACCCAGTCATTTCATCTCTACACTCATTTATTGTCTCACACATGAGCTTTCTGGGGGACACCTAATATTTAAACCATAATAATCACCTTTGGGATTTGAATACCAACATTGGAATTTTGAACATATAAGCATTCAGATCACAGAGGGTACTTAGTGTTTTTCTTTTATCATTCACTCTGTTGGACACTCCATGGAATTTTTGTGGCACGATACTTCAGGACTACTATCTTAGTCTCTTATAGAAGCCTAAGTGATTTTCCATTTCTTTATCTTTGTCCTAATATTTGAAATTCTCATACTCTAAATATTTCTTTAGTTTTTATGTTAATGCTTCAATACTTATTTTTTAGTTTTTATCTAAGTGCTCTGATTGTTTTCTCCTAGTATGATTTTGTTTTAGGAGATTAACCTTCCATTTTCTCCCCGAGGATGATAATTGATTATAGTTTTTTGAAGATGTTGCTTGTTCTCTTATGTATCAGTCAGGGTCCCAGCAGGAGACAAATGTGTTTAAACTCAAAGGATTTAATCAAAAAGAGTTTAATGGAAATATTATTTATAGATGTTTGAGCATTTGTAAAGGAAGCAACAAAAGAAAAATCATGGCTAAAAAGCCATCAGTCCCTACAGGCCTCAGAAGGAGAGAGCTTAGAGCTGTGTTAACAGAGGCATCTGATGGTTTGGAGTTTGGAGATTCAAAGTCATGCCTAAACTATGGTGGAGTACAGGGGGATAAACCTCTGATCTCCTTTAAGGGAGAATATTCAGTTACACAAAGTGGACAGGAAATGAGCAATCAGTTGCCCTCACATAAATTTCAAATAGTACCCAGGGTGTTAATCCTGCTCCTCACTTCCCTGTATCCTATGCCTGTTTGGAGTTATATGTAATAAACTGGTTGGCTTCCTCCAGTATCCTCCTCCACAGACACTTTCAGTTGAAGAATCATAAACTCTACTAAATTAGACAGCAATTTTCCATCTGCTTTGTCTCCAAAATATTTTTTTAGCCTTTTCATTCACTGACATATACTCTCCATTTTCTAAATCTTTATGAGTTTAAATTTTGCCTCATTTAAAAAAGGAGAAAATAAAGTCTCACTAAAGAGAGGTTATAGAAGATAATGATACATGGCTGATCCTTCATCTTCATTCAAAATTAGTAATAAAATTTACCTTTGCAATATTATCCAGTTGTAATACATATGTCAATTTATAGTAAGAAAATATAATACATGCATAGAAGCTAACACACATGAAATTCTTCAAAATAAGAGGAAAAAATGAAGTTCTTACTAGACATCAACTGATACAATTTTCGAACATTAAATTCATCATCATCTGTGCTGAGGGTATAGCTAATAAGTGTTAGAGTGCTTACTTAGCATGCATGAGACTATACAAGGATTTGATTATCAGCATAGAAAAAAAGTAATACACCATCATGAATTTCATTGGCTTCTCAAATAGCTTCTCTTTTTTTCCTCCACTTATCCACACTGCCATACATCTCCACCACTCTTATATTCATGAAACACAGACAGACACAGTATTGAATGAATACTGACAAATACATTTCAATATTTCCTTAGTCTAAATCTCCTGAGTCCTTGTTCTCCATTATTTCTTGGGGACAATGCTTTAAATAAGTTATTTAACTTTTTTAAAAAAATATTTTATTTATATTGACTTATTATATTATCAAAGAGCTGTGATTATTGTGTGCTTTTAAGAAACTTTATTAAAATATTTTTCATCGAAAAGTATAAAATCTAAGACAGGCACATTTGTACAACTTTATAATCCAAACTGCTTGAACAGCTAAACCAGGAGAATCAGAACTTAGAGGTCAGCCAGAGCAACATAGCAAGAGCCTGTCTCAAAACAAAATTAAAATGGATTTGGATGTATCTCAGTGGTAGAAAGCTTGCCGAGTATTCATGAGGCCTAGGTTCAATTCCCAGTACTGCAATAAATAAACAAATAAAACAATACAAAATATACTGTGGACATAAGAAAATTAGCTATTTTCTGTTCACAGGCAATTTTTTTTTTATACCAGGGATTGAATTCACAGGTGCTTAACCACTTAGCAATATCCCAGTTCTTCTTATTTATTTATTTAATTTTTAATTTTTTTATTTTTCAGTTTGAGACAGAGTCTCACTAAGTTGCTTAGGTTCTCGTGAAATTGCTGAGGCTGGCTTTGAACTTGTGAATCTCCTGCCCTAGCCTTCCAAGAGACTGGGATTACAGATGTGTACCACCATACCCAGCACTACAGGCAAATTTTTGAAACATGCTTTTTAATTGCATTTTATTCATTGCATTTTTCAAATGTTCTATAATTCTTTGATATCTCATGGTATAATAATGGTGTATTCATTACGTATTGATAATTTCTCCAAATTTAGAATAGTTGAGCGACTTTAGCCTTACTTCAGTAATTTGTGTGCTTCATATTATCTTAATTTTATGTTTTATGGATTTTCAATATTTTTCCTTCTCTATGGAGCTTTATTAACATTTATTATAATCATTTTCTCACTGATGTTGACAAGTTCTTTTTAATTTCTGTATAATCACATTATAATTTTTATAAAAATTTAAATCTGTCATTAAATAGTCATCATACCCCAAAACAGAATTATGGCTTGTCAACTTCTCTTTGGTGACAATTGGTGCTTAGATGCATGTCTCTTCACTAGCTTTTCCATTATTTGCTAAATATTGCGTTGGGGATTATTTATTGGTTTTACAACATAAATATTTCTTTATAATCTGTTCCATTTTTAACCACAATTAATAAAATCATTTAATATTCTGTTATATTTTGCTCATTTGAAACTTCATCACCATCCTTTGAAGATGTAATTTTCTTACTTTGAATTTCTGTCTGCTGAATCATATTGTACTCTTCATGTGAAAGTTTTTTTTTTTTTTTTTGGTAAAGAATACTTTGGTGCCTGTATGTATGTTTCTATGTGAATATTTTTTTTTAAATTTTATTAACCTAATGTGTCATCTTCCTTCAAATTCTCCATATATCTAATTACTTTCTTTCATTGACTTCTTGATCAAGTTTATAAACAGAATATTTTACAAGACCTGTTGAGTTTAATTTTATAGCAGTTTTCTCTTATTTTGAAAAAATCTGTTCAAGAGTTAGTATCTCTGCATCTTTAGACACTAATTACTCCCAATTTATATTCCCAATTTAAATGAGAACTCTAACCTCTCCTTAAACATCATAAACATTTTGTGTTTGTTTTTGTTGTTCTCTCCTTTCAGCAGATGGAGATTTATGTTTACCCAACTTTGATTTTTCATCAGAAAAGTTGTACTATATGTACTTCAGCAGAGGGGAGGAAAGGGAATTGTGTGGAAGCAGCTGTGGGCTTGTCCTTACTTTGACTTGGAATTTCTTTCATGGGGGTATTTTGATAGGAAGATCTAAACCATAACCAATGAAAAATTAAAGGGGTGGGAAACATGCAGAAGTACTGAAGAATGAAATCTGCCAAATTATGCTATGTTCATGTGCAATTATGCCACAATGAATCCATTTTTTTATATAATTACAGTGCACTAATTAATATAAGAAGAAGAAGAATATTAGAAGGAAGATTAGTAGAATAGGGCAGGTAGATCAGGGGAAGGAGAAGGGGAGGGAAAACTGAGGAATGTAATTGATCAAATTATGTGATGTACAAATAAGGCATAATGAATCACTCTATTATGTATAATTTTTGCACCAATAAAACATTAACAAGCACAAATATCATAAATAGCAGTCCTGCAAAACATAGTGAAAACTTCTATCACTAGTACTATAATAAAAACTTTATTTTCTATGCTAGAAACCTGAATTAATTAGAAATGAAAGTGTTTCCACTGGGGAAGTTTACGTGGTAGAATCATTTGCTAGCACCAAGAACATCTCTTGGCATCATATAAAGACAATTCTTCTCAGTTTGCTGGGCATGTTTTAAGACACAAAGCTCATTTCTGTTCCTACAAAAGCTAAAGCTGGGAAATGCTCAAGAAGGTCCTAAAGTGTTGGTTCTCATCGGTAAATGAGAATTTCAACTACATAGTTCTGGTTTCAAAAGCTATCTAAAGGTCAAGAAAATGAAAGGAATAAGAAAAGGAGAAATACTTGATATTAAGTGAGAAAAACAACTTAAAGATTTCTTTTGGCTCATGGTTTTAGAGGTTTTAGTCTGCTGGTTCCATTGTTTCTGAGCCTGTGTTAGGCCCTGCGTAGTGAGGGAAGGGCACAACAGAACAATGTGCACACTTCGTGGAAGCTAGGAGACAGAAAGAGAAAGCAAGAGACTTGGGACCAGATATAATCTCCAAGGGCACACCCGCAAAGGCTCACTCATTTCAGCTAGGTCCCACCTCCTACAGTTCCTAACACCTCCCAATAATGCCACTGGATTATAAATCATACAATAGATTAGTTCACTGATGAGGTTAGAGCCCTTGTGAACAAATCACTTTCTAAGAGCCTCACTTCTGAACATTGCTGCATTGGGTATAACACCTTCAACACATGAGCCTTTGGGGAGCATTCTGGATGCAAACCATAACATTATGATACTGTCCTTGTTAACCACCTTTAACAAAGACCATGCATATCCTACATTTACTTTTCACTTTCTCCTTCCTAAAAGAAGAAAATACAGCCCAAAATAACAACAAGAATGTTTTTCAAATTCCAGTGGCCAAAACAAGTTATTGGTGAGCTTTATTCATCTGAAGGTGCATGATCAGTGACACGTTCTATTTGTAACCTCCTCTTTCTAAGATCTTAATGTTTACCTAAATTCTCACAACCTGCTACCTTGTAGAATTGGTTGTGCTTCGCTAGATTAAACTTCCAGATGTTTGCTCCAAGAAAAAAGGAAAAATTAAACTCTATGTGATGCTTTCAAGAATCACATCAAAGTATAATTTTAGAGTTTCCCAATTTGTTATACCCACAGATATCTCAGAAATACGCTTCTTTTGTTTTCTGTCAGTGGGGGACAAATATATTCTGCATTCTATTTCTCATCAGAGTGTGGTGCTTACTTGCTGTACAGAGCCTTGTCAAAGCGAGAAACTCAGTTTTAGAATAACTCATAACATCTGGATTTACATGGAACTTCTACCCAAGTTGGAGCTTGGGTCTTGCAGTTTTTTATACCCAAGACCCATTCAGGAACAACTCTCCTTTATGCATTCAGATTATAAAACTTATAGAAATATATTCACCTATCTATCAAAAAGTATTTAGCCACGGAGAGTCAAGTTGTTCTTGGGCATTCTCTCTCAATTCCCAGGTTTGAGTTGATATGTAAGGAAGATTAAGCCACCTAGATGTAACTTTTGCTTTTCCTTTCTATGCAAGTGCAGTCACAATGACATTTATGATATATACCTAATGTCCTGAAGCATTATTTTTCAAACACATAGTAATGAGAAAAAAATCTCAGTTACTGATTTATACTTCATATGTTCTTCCATATAAACTTTCCTTCTCCACAGGACTGAAAACAGAGAAGCAATACTCCAAATATAGTTTATGGTAGAACTCTTTTATATATTACCTTCTTTAAAAAGCATGTGTGTGTGTGTGTATGAATGTTTATATACATTTATGCAAATATAAGCTAAAACCATGTACTTGGAATTATATTTTTCTATCTTAAAATAGTGTTCAAAAATAACTCTTAAACAATTTACTTTTGTGTAGCATGGAATCTGTTTAGTATCTCAGATGAGGAATTAGAATTCCCACTCCTCTCGTTAGAATATCAGGATGTTCCAGCGCTTCCCTTTTGCTGTTTTAAGTGGTGTTATCTTCCATGACAACTGATGAACCCTTTCTCTAAGAGTCAATTTCAGTTTAGAGAATGAAGCAGAGTTTGTGAGTCTGGCTGTATGCAACCAATAAAACAGAAAGCTAAAATTTTATAGTTGGAACTATCAATTTTCATTTCAATTTTATTGTTCATCCTTGGGTTATCTGAAAGAATGGTCATAAGTGTTATTTCTGAGTCTGAAGCTGCCACAATTCGGTACCCTATAAGTATAGATATTGTAATGATGATAGATTTAATGCTACATGATGTTTCCCTAAACAAGTCTTCCCAGAGCAGCTTCTGACTGACACCAAATGATGGATGACAAAACTCAATTGCTCATGAAACCTTATCACCCTGCATGTGCTTGTATGTGTATGAGTGCTTTCTGATAGAATAGATATACAGCAGCAGCTCTCAAATGTTATCCTTTGATTTCCGTAGATCTCCTATAACTTTCCCTAAGTAGAGTCTCTTGAGCACATGCACATAAGGCAAACGTTCATTGTCATATTCAGCATCCATTATGATGGCTTTCCTCTATATTTCACTCTTTGACCTATCAGAATATGTCAAGGAAAGCAACAGGATTTAGGACTCAAAGAATAAGATATCATAGCCCTGGAGTTATTAGTAGTGATTTTGAACACGTTGTTTGTCCTGATTAATTTTCTGGATGCTTATTTCTCAGCTATAAAATGAAAATAATAATAACTGTGCTCAAACAAAATAATGCAATGTAGAGCACTTAGTAATGATATCTTAATCCATTCAGGCTGCTTTAACAACAATACCATAAGATGGGTAGCTTATAAGCAACAAACATTTATTTCTCATAGTTTTGGAGAGAGGGGAAGCAATCCAATATCAATTCACTGCAGGTTTGATTTTTGGTAAGGGCTTAGTTCCCGCTCCATAGGAGAATCTCTGTGTCTTCACATGGTGGAAGAGGCCAACAAACACCGAGCTTCTTTTAAAGGATGCAATTGCCATTCATGGGGACTCTGCCTGAATAATCTAATTACCTAACCAAAGGCCTACCTCTTAATTCTATCACCTTGGCCATTTGAAGTTCAACATATGAATTTTGGAGTAATCATTCAGATTTTGGAAATATCTAATATCAGTAATTCAGGCAAAGTTTAATCAGTTTTGCCCAGAATATATGATATTAAATATTTGAATTATTTTATGGAGCTGTATACCTGGGTTTCAAATACATTATATTTGTTCCTTGAACATTATTTTTCTCAGATTGTCATTCAGGTTTTGCTTTGCCTCAATGTTTTTCTGCTTGCTGATAATAATATCATATCTATTATCATCTCTAGTCCATTGTTTTAACATTCTATTTTCATGTCAGTGTTTGCATTTAGTGGATGAAATCTGTCTTTGATTAATAGATTTAGTTTTATAATTAATCTAATTTTATCCTATAGAAGCATAAATTATTTTCTATTTATAATACAACAGTATGGATTATCTATTTTATGACTTATAGTTGAACAATAAATTCAGATCAACAAAATTTCTGACATTCAGCAGCCAGGTAGAGATATTATATACATAGAATAAAATGTATAAGTGTATTGGATGAAATGCTCTGCAAATGCCTGTTGGGTATGTTTAGTCTACAATACAGTTAAATTTTTAATATTCTTAGTTGGATTTTTGTCTGGATGATCTTTTCATTGCTGAAAGTAGGATGTCAAAGTCTCCCACTATTTTGTATAGAAACTTATTTCTCCCTTTAAATCTAGTGGTATTTGTTTGATAGAAATGGGTGCACCAGAATTAGGTGCATGCACATTTATAAGGATATGTCTTCTTGTTGAATTGATTCCTTCATCATTATATACTGGACTTCTTTGTCTCCTTTTACAGATTGTCTTAGACTCTCTGATACAAACATAGCTACTTCTGCTCAGTTTTTGGTTTCTTTTTGCTTAAAATGTCTTTTTCCACACTTCTACCTTCAGGTTGTGTGTGTTTTTACTAGTAAAATCAGTTTCTACCAGGCAGCAAAAAAAAAAAAAACATGGAATAAGTTCTATATCACAACAGGTGACTAGAGTTCACAATAACCTATTATATATTTTGTGACGATTTAGAAGAGAGGAACTTCAAGTCTCCAAATATCAAGAAATGACAGTGAGAACAAAATGTTAATTATCTTGATTGATCAGGGCATTTTATATCCCTATGTCAAAATATCACACAGTACCCTATTAACATGCACAATGAATATGTGTTAATCAAAAATTTATGTGGATGATAACACACAATAAAAGATGAGAGAAGAATAAAAGTTCATTGGTTTAGGCAAAGAGAGATGAAGGATGGGATGGGAATAAGAAAGACAGTAGAATGACTCATATATAACTTTCCTATGTTCATATACGAATATATAACCAGTGAAATTCCACATCATGTACAACCACAAGAATAGGATCCTATGTTGAGTTCCATGTTATGTATGTTAAAATATACTCAACTATCATGCATATCTATAAAGAAGAAATTAAAAATTTAAATTGTTTTTAAATAATAAAATTGTTAAATGTATATAGGGAAGAGGCATGAAGGAAAAGAGTAATATTGAGAAAAACCTTAAGATGGAGTTCTAAATGATTTTCTGGCCTAGAGTGGAAAGGCAGACTATAACTTACCCACATTTTGAAACATCAACTGTTATGAACTGAATTTTATTCTTCCCCTGAAAAATTCACATGCTGAGGTCTTAACTCACAGAAACTTAGAATTTTCATCTGGAAAGAGGGCCTTTAAAGATGTAATTGAGGTTAAACGAGTTCATATTGCTGTGCCAATATGACTGGTGTCCTTAGGAAAAGTGAAGACAGCAGGGCTGTGTGCACAGAGTGGAGGCACACAGGAGACAAGGCGAGAAGGCAGCCATTGGCAAGGCAGGGAAGGAGACCTCAGAAGAAATTAATTTGTCCACACCTTGATGTTAGACTTTCAGCCTCCAGAACCTTGGGCAAACAATGTTTGTGTCTTAAGTCACCCAATCTGTGGTGTTTTGTTATGGCAGCCTTAGCAGACTAAGACACTAAATAAAACCAAAGAGGACGATCACATTTATAGTCTGTGTTCTAATGGCTTAAGCCTCCCAACAGGCAATCAACCACCACTAATGTATGTATTTCATGTTATGAATATGAAAACTGGATGCCTTATACAAGTATTCTTGATGGTTTTTCTAATCCCATTCACCATCACCATTCCTACGCTCATGACAGGATTGTACTCCAGTTCCCCAGGTTTTCTTTCAACGCACCTCACTCACTTGCTTACCCCAGGGAACTTTTGCACATGCTGTTGTCTCTGTCTAGTTCATTTATACCTAATTCTGCTGGTCTACTGCTTTTTATTTTTCAGACTTCATCTCAAATATCACGTCCTGGGAATGTGCTTCCTGACATGTGAGATTAAATCAGTTCCTAACCCCATTAAGTATCCTGATGTTTGGCACATGTCTTCCTGTCCCTTGAGATTTGAATTACAAAAGAAGGGCACTAATGCTGTTTGGTCAATCTCATATCAACTTGGATGGTCTTGTCTGACATATTTAGAAATATTTACTTGACAAATAAAGAGTAAATGTCCACTAGGTAATAAATTTGGAAGTTGCAAGTCAAAGGGAAATCTTTCTGACTCCAAAGTCCAGGTTTTCCCTCTTCTCTCTAAAGGATATTTATGATATTTATTTACATATACTTTTCATGTTTTTTGTGATAGTCTCATTAAAACACTTATTCTATATTTTTTAATTTGTTCTAATTAGTTACACATGACAGTAGGATGCATTTTGACATATTATACATAAATGGAGTATAGCTTTTCATTCTTCAGGTTGTACATGATGTAGAATTATCCCATAGTGTATTCATATATGCACATAGAGTAATAATATCTGACTCATTCCACTGTCCTTCCCATATTTACATATTTACATATACTTATATATACTTTCAATATACCTTATATTGATGTATACACATGTATACATATACATTCATATATATAATGCACACGTATATATGAACACACTTTAATGTAATATATGTATATATTAAACAATTTGGAAAACAGGGAAAAGAAATAATTTAGGTATTTCTGAAATGAAATTCAGGTGAAAAAAACAGGATATATGGTGTTCAGTGTCTATGCCTCATCATCTCATATCACCTCTTAAAAAAATAAAATAAATCCCCAAAATATGTAGTATACTAGTATAATCTGGAATTCCCAATGACATAGTCCAAAGCTAGCAGGTTTTAGGAATAACTGTGGAAACAAGACTATATTGAACTGAGCATACCCAAGAATATTTGAGTTTTGTCAAACTAAATCTATGACTAATCTAAGTGAGCCCTAATTCCCACATTTTCCTAACGAATTACATCACTGTTTGAAAGTGAAATGTGATGACCACTGCCAGCAGATGAGGTAAGTCATACTGGGGAAGTCCCACAGGAAGGCCCTACATCTTAGTAATATAGAGGGCAAGATGTTTAGATCCAGGATCAGTTTCTCAGAGGATAATTTCATCACCCACATAATTTTGAATTTGATTTTTGATCGATCCTTTCTCTATTTCTATGAATAAACAGCCTGCTCTATCATCTCCACTAATGGTGTTTTCTTGAATTATTTCTTGATTTCTTTGCAAGGAATCATGATAGGATCATTTGAGAAAAAAATTGAAGACATTTTGTATTAAAATTCCAAATATTTTCAACTTTTTTTGTTCTTATGATTTTTGCAAAAAAATAAAATATAAATGAGCTAAATTAAACTAATATATGGAGTTTTCTTGGTGTTCTTTTTCCAAAATAGAATTTGTCTAAATAAAATATTGCTAAATGTGGTTTAAATGCTCATAATGATAAAGATAATAATTGGATATATTGTTCTTGATTAAATGTAATCAGTAATATTAGTATTTAACAATCTAACTCCGATTATTATAATTTTTATCATTTTATAATTTCTGAAGAATATAATCATTTTAATTAATGTGTAGCATTAACCATATCTCTGATATTTAATCTCAATCACAGATGCAAAAATTTATTTTAAAAATTCACTTATTCAATGGAAATATTTGAAGGTCTAGATGGGAACAGTCTTTCATAAGATTCATGACGTAAAGTAGAAAAAGTTTTCTTCTTCCTCTGGAGACAAAGGAAACAATAATGTGCCTATTCACAGTTTTTGAGAATGCATTCTAAAAGAAATGATTAGAATAGTGCTTACTTTAGAATTAACCAAAGAACAACTCAATTGCATGATATTTTCAATGTTATATTCAAAGCTTTTAGCTGCTCTTTGCTCAGCTGCCCATGATTGTTAGAAAATCTGATTAAGGCTCAATGATTGCAAATAGTTAGTCTGCCAGTACAAAGCCCCATGAACAGAGGGATGAAAATATCCTAGCACAGAGACCAGAACCAATATGTGGTCCCAGAGGAGGTGGCATCTAAACAACCTGGCAACTGGTAGGTTTCCTGTCTACCAAAGGATCATCATCTTAGAATCATATACATAGGATAGAAGGAATAGTTGGTGTATTTTTAGGAATATAGTCATTGATATAACTAAATGTAGAAATTAATTTTTCTAAGTTCAACCGGCCAATGCCTAAGTTTTATGAAAAAAATCAAAGATAGACAAATCATAACTTTCTGAACTGAAGGACTGTTTGTTCATTAGGAGATAAAAGAGATTAGGCAAGCACATAAAAAGAGAAGGCAGTGTATAGTTGAAAACACAAACAGCATGCTTCAATGGTACTAGATGTTAAAGAAATCATTACTGCAAATATTAGAAATATTTAAAGCACTAAGTACAACTTAAGTGGTGTCTTAATTATGAGTATTACTTAAGTAGATAAAATAAAATCCAGCAGATAGGGAAAGAAGATTCGTTAAAGGACCTGAAGGATTCAAAGCTAAGTTGAGGTCTTAGGACAAAGAGGAGACTGACCTAAGTGTAGCAAGAGATTCTTTTTTTCCAGTTGTCGTAGACATAGACAATTAAATAGGTAAAGTCTAAACTGGAAATACAGGGGCTGAAATTCCAAATGGACAGGTCTAAACAAGTCTGACAATGGTCTAACTTTTAATTCAGGAAGTTTCATTTATTTTATTTTTTTTCAAAGAATGGTGAGAAGGGAGAGACTTGAGCAATTCCATGTTACCTGTAGAAACTACCTGAATAAATATTGTGTAAATTTAGTAAGTTTACTTAACAGAAATATCCTCTAAACTTATTCAATTCCCTTAAAAAATAATTTTGTAGTTGGAATTTAATGTATTCTAATCTACATAAGTATAAAATATCCCTAGATTGGGAAGGGGGAAAGTTGATCAAATGAAAATGATATATCTACATTCAATATCTAAATTGATGCCTACATCTTTTGTTTTCTGTGTGAATAGGCAATTCATGGACCCGTATTGTCCCTGAAAGAGTAGAATTATTTTTATTTTTATTAACTTTGTACTTTTATGTCTGACTAAATCAATTATTCTTTTTCAAAGTAAATATGATAATCAATCAATAAAGTATGCTTATATTTTCAGGATCTATGTGAAGTTTCATTACTGTCAACTAAAATCAGTTTTGTTAAACATAAGGTGGAGTCAGGGTAATTTCCAAACTGTAAACTTTCTGATAGTCAAGAATAATCAAATGAGAGAAATGATTTCCAACATGATGGAATGTTGCCATTGCTGCCTTTTTTATTACTAATTTGTAAACTTGGCCTATTTCACCTGTCTCCTTCATTCTCTGCTAAGGTATATATGGAAGCAAAGAACTTGCTGTGTATTGATATTGTACCTTGCAAATAATACCACAGTAGGTCATTCACATCTCTATGGGGTTCAGCAGTTACTTGACCTTTCCTGGCATCCACCCTGAATAGCTAAACATAATGGATAGAATTTATGATGTACTACACTTTTCTTTCAGGTTCTAATTAATGGAGAGAAGTTAATGATTGCTATTGTGTAGTACAAATGACAAATATGAATAACTACTGAAAGTTTGGGAGAAGAACAATTAAAGGTAGTTCAAACACCAGCACTCCTCAAGAGAGCTCTCTATGTATTTGCAATTATACAAAAAAAAAAAAAACACAAAAAAACCTCTTCTACTCGTTTGACCTTTAAAGTGCACCTGGTCTGCTGGTTTAATAGAAAGCATTAAAAAGCCTTGATGGAAAAACTTTACACTGCATGGTGTGATAGGTAAACTGTATCATCAGCAAATGCTAAACAATAATGTTGTAAGAAAGACTGTTTTTCTACATTCGGTCAATTCCTGTTAGATTCAATTGAGCACAATCAGAACAGCATTGCTTTCACTGTAATGAGCCTAAGGGGAAGGATATGACTGCTGTTAAAAAGTGTGTCTCTTGAATAAAATAACAACCCTGCTAAATGAAATATTAGAACTGCATTTTCAGCAAATAAGACCTGATTACATTGCTATAATGAAGGTTTACCTACCCTTTGTGTTCTTTCAACATAACAACCAGTTCTCTGGAATCTGGTATGAGGAAAGACAAAATTCCGGCCCTATATTCATTTACTGTGGTTAATACATTTCAGAATAATAATATCTTTGAAAACAAGAATAATCAATGTAGAATTTAAAATATGAAAGAAAATACCCACATTTATCCAAAGGTGAAAGCCAGAATAATTAATACATAGATAATAGTATTTTGGTGAATCAAAATAGAAATTGAACTAAAAATGATAAAATATTATAATAAGTTTCAAAGAAAATGCTAAATGCAATATTTCTAAAAATAATTTCCTCTATGATATATCAACCTTTTCTCAATGTTCTCTGTTCTTAGAGAAAACAACAGTTCTTCTGTTTATTTACCCACATGAAAGACCACAAGTATCTAGCTTACAGTTGGTAGTCAAAGGTCAATCACCAAATCCATTACCATTTATGCAGAAAAGTCTCTCTAAGGAACTAAATTCTGCATGGTTAGCACTAATTGAGAGAGAGACAGGTTTTGAGATGTTAAAAGGAGCTATTATCAGGTCCACCTCTATTAAAACTTCAAATTCCATAGTCCGTAAACATTAATACTGCTCCAGATTATAAAATAATATGAAAAAATTGTACATTTGGTGAAATAATCATCTTGGTACTCTCAGTACTCTAGGTACCAAAATCTATATCAGTCAGGGTTTTGACAGAAAAATATAACCAGCAAAAGATATATATTACAATAACTATTACCAACAATGGGCTTCTGCATCTCTGGGGTCTGTCTGCATAAGCTGGCAGGCTGGAAATGGGAGCAGGAGTTAAGCTGCATGTGAAGAGGGAAAGTCCTCTTCCTCAGGAAAGCTTCAGCTTGCTCCTAAGGCTTTTCCAAACCTGTTAGATGAGGTCTTAACTACAGAGAATAATATCTTCCACCTAACGTTCACCAGTCGTAGATTTCAACCACCTCTATAAAATGTCTTTACTTAGCGGTTACTGGTGTTTGGCTAACTATCTTGGGCTATGGCCTAATCAGTTGACACGTAAAACTAACCACTACAGCTAGTAAACTGAGAAAATTTTCTGAAGAAAATTTAGGTTTACAATACAATATATGTAGTGATAAAGTTTATATATATCAAGTTAATTTCTAGAAATTTTCCTAAAAAAATAACTTATATTAGGAGTTAGTGAGTATGTATATACTGTAGTTTTATAGAAAATGATACCTGGGGGAAATAATACCCAAATATCTAATGATTTGATATTCTTAAAATAAAGAGTTGCAAATATCTGAAAAGTTATTAATGTCCATTAACATTAATAGCCTACAACAGTATTTATTATCATACATTAATGTTTATATCATATTGCAAAATTAACAAAAAAGTCTATGATAGAGTTTGGACACTACATTATCAACGTTGAGGAAAATTATAAAGTTTTAAATTGTTGTAAAATAATAATTATTCATTCTGAGATAAATTCAGGTTCTGTTGCACTTTTCAGTATTATATAAACTATTCTCTCATAAATAATTATAATTTAAAGAATATTCTATGTTCAAAATAAAAATACTGTAATTTATTAAACACCTAATATGTTGTAGACGTTGTTCTGTATATGACTCTCACACATTGTACTGTAGTGTTGCCACAAACAAGGCTCTGTTTTAGGTACAAGGATGCACTTGCAACATAAAAATGACCTCCCCTCATGACACGTTATGGTAGATGAACTACTAATTTAATAATAGAGTACAACATGCCCCACATGCTCAAAGTGGAGAAAGAAACCCAGTGAGTTGTTACTAAACCCAACTCCCCTTCTCAATTTTAGACAAAGGCTTTAAAATATTACTTCATTCATTTCTCTTATAATTTTCACCCTTAATCACAATCTCACATCTGCATTATCCATTAATCTTTCCTCTTTCTACTGTAATCATCTTCATGATGCAAGGATCATTTGGATTTTTCTCAGTGAAGTCTGGAGTATTTCCAACTTTAATTAATTTATGTTATATTGCAGAGTTTACTACACAACTTAGTACAATTGCATATTAAATTAAGATGTAGTATATGACCATTATCTCATTGTAATTCTCTAAGAGTTCCACAAGGTTAAAGACCATAGTTAAGTGTGGAACACACATAGATAGCTAAATAGAAAAAATGCAAATATTTTAACTTCTATTGAAATAAAATATTTTAATTTGTAACATAAAGTGTATAAACATATTTACATTTATATTAAATAAATATGAACAGGTGTGTTTATGTACACACATATGTAGGTTCATATGTTTAAATATATGTGTCTGTATGTTTTTCCCTTTCAATTTCAGAATATAAAACAACTTTAATTCTAATAATTTAATCTTGATAAAAATGTCATTGAAATACAGAAAAAAAATAGATTTTAAATTATAAGCATATTAAAATGCAAATAAAATCCTTGAAGAAATCTTATATGAAAGAATACTGGCATATCAAATATTAAAGTAAAATGTGCAACTACAATAATTAAAGCAGTATAATCAATCTCAAATATCACACTGAAAGAGTATAAAATACAAATAAAAGAAGTTAATATACACAAAATCTGATTATGAAGTGATGGAGGACCTTTAAAAATATCTATAAAAATAAAATATAAGTACTTATTTCTTAGATAGGAAAGGATTTTTGTGTAGAAAATATTGAAGATACTAATAGAACTCATCATATAAACATAAATATTAAAAGAAAGACCATGAATACTTCTAATATAGCCAATTAGCACAGTTTCTGGTATGTAATTTAGCAATTTGGTGATAGACCCTTAAAACCACTAAAAGTTTGATTCAAAAAGCCTAAAACTATTTCATAAAGAAATAAATAAGAGTGAAATGACTTTCTAGGTGTTACTTATCACATAATTATTTATCATTTTAAGACCTTGAAACACAATATACAAAATACACAAAAATTGTAATACAGTCATGTAAGGTAAAATGATAAAGCACAAACAATGCTGATGGATTTATCTGTGTATGTGATGGACTTACACATAAGTGTGTACATATACATATTGACCTATATTTGTTGATATCATTTTGAAACCAACTTGCAAAAGATTCAGGTTGGTTCATGCATTGATCAGATATTAAATTTAGTTTTTCTAATTTTTAAATAATTATATATCTTCTGTGGTCAAGAAGAACAAACAAAAGAGTCTATATACATTATTTTTAAATTACCCTGGAATTTTTTATAACCAAAGACCAAATAAATGTGCTTGATATCTTAATGTATTTCATTTGATTCATAAAATAGAAGAAATGAGTTCATTAGCAAAGTGTTAGGGAATAATTATTGCTATTTTAATATCACAAAACAGTACAAACTATTTTCTAAACATTAAAATTCAGGGAATGATTGGAGCAGAAGTAGCAGTTTTTTTTTTTTTATTTTTATCATTTAATGAATGGTTTTCTGGAAGCTATATCCTCCCTAAGATATTTTTAACAGTTTAATTGTAAGAGTAATTAACCCAGAAAGCTTGCAGTTTGCTTCTAAATACAGATCCAAGAATATCAAGTAGGTTCTAAAAATGTTCAAAACTTTTTCCTTCCATTTTCTTAATATAGGAAATGTCATTAAACTTTTTACATTTTTTTCAAAACTTTATCAAAACCCCAATATTTGCTGCATGGCCGTAGTTGGCCTTAGCTCTTAAGTTTATATCATAATGTAAATAGAAAAGGATGTAAAGAATCTCTGTAAACATTGTTTTTAAGGAAAGAAATCCCATGCATCATACACATGATTTAACTATTTTATTGTACCCTTTTAAACTCACTATAAAAATGAATATATGTATGTGAGAGGGGCATATTCACATATACAGAATATTACACTCAACCACAGAAATCATAGGGTCTGAAAATATTACTGAAATTTACTATATACTTTCCTATGTAGCCTGAGTCAATACATTTCAAAGAATTAAAAGAGTAAGCAGAAAATTTCTCTGAGCAACCTTGATTTAAGCTATATTAGAATATTAAAAAACAGAAAATCCCTGTATATTTTTAAGTTCAGTAACACAATTCTGAATGATTATTGAACAACCAAAATCACAAAGAAAATTTTAAAATATTTTGAACAGATGATAATAAAAAATAGAATTTGTTGAATATATTTCAAGCTGAACAGGAAATTTTCAATCTTGAGAGCACATTAGATTTAAAAACTTAGAGAAAAATAAATTAAGCTCAGAACAAATTAAATGAAGGAAATCATGAAGATAAAAGAGCAAAAGAAATCTCAAGGAAAATTTCAGGTCCAGTTTTCTGTGTACTAAATTCTACCATATACAAAAAATAGATATACCATCAAGGTAAAAGGAATTTCTGAAAGTAGACAAGGACATAACCTTGAAACCAAAGAGCAGTAGAAGAAGAGAAAGAGAAGAGAGAAGAAGAAGAGAAATTTGAAAGTCAAACTCTTGTTAACATATATAAAAAATTTTCTGAAAATATAGAAAGTGAACCCAGTCTTATATAAAAATGTCATGCATCTTAAGCAAGTTAAAAATGTTCTAGGAATACATTCAAATATTCTAAAACTGGTCAGTTTAATTCACCACAAATTAAGAAGGAAGAAAGAAGAAAAAGATATTCAATCATCTCAATCAAAAAGCTAGACAACTAAAAACATAAAACATCAATATTTCTGACACTGTGATATTAGTACAAAGTAAAAATATAGACCCACAAAAGAGAAGGAAAGCTCAGGAACACACACACAAATGTACACATACACACACCCCTGAGGTCTAAACAATGTTGAGAAAAAAAAAAATGAAGCAGGAGGACTTACTCTACCAAGTATTAAATACTTTATTTTAGAGTAAGTGTCAAGACAGTGATGTATTAGCGCAAGATAGAAAAACTGACCAGTGGAACAGAAAAGCCTAAAAACCGACCAGATATAAATGGATTTGATTTATGACAGAATGAGATGGCAGAATACTGGATAATGGATAATTTTTCTTTCTTTTGCTCATGTTACCTGGTCAGTTGAATATCCATAAGAAAAAAATAAAAATTAATATATATCTCAGATTATAAAAATAAATTTCAGAGGGAGTGTAGATTTAAATGTCAAAACTAAACTACATTTTCAAATGTAGAGTAGATCAGAAAAAAGAACAGCAACAAAATAATAATAATTAAGTAAATGGTTGCTGAATTGGTACAAATTTTAATTTAAAATTTAAAGGATACCATTATGAAAGTAATGGTAATTTTGGTATTATTAATAGCAAATGAAAAATAACCCATTTGTAACATTTTAACCAACAGAGCATATGTCCCAAACAGAGAAAATTCGATCTGTTTATTAAAATTTCAATAGAAATTCACATATCTTTGCCTTAAATAATATATGCAAGCATATTCATGGCAGCATAATGCATAATAACCCCCAAATTGGAACAACTCAAATGCATCAACACTACAATAAGCAGTTTAGGAAATATCCTGTGATGTACCATGAAAATGAATAAACTACTATTAACTTCAATCACAAAATGAGCATCTAAAATAAAATGAATGAAAATGGATGTTTGTGTTTCTGAATTGGAGTGGGTAATAATTTTCTGTCTTTTTATCAAGCTAATGGTTTCTTGGACATGTTCATAATACATTTCATATAGCTTTCCCATTTACCCTCTTTTTTATACATGTTATAATTCAATAAAAGCTTGTATAAATATATGAAAGACAGAACATCATATGCTCATGGTATAGCAGAACACTGGTAAGTGGATGCTGTTTCTTGCAGAACATGTGTGGAAAGCATTATAGTAAGGCTGTCTACCTGGGAAACAGATTCATTAAATAGATGATGAATCTACCAAGTTTTTCTGTAAGAGGTAGGATGCACTTTTGGTCCTTTGGGCCTTAGCATCTTTGCTGGAGTTATTCAACTCTAACATGAAAGCTCCCATAGATTACAAATGAAGAGACATGTGGCTGTGTTCCAATTAAACTTTATTAAGAGTGGCAGGCAAGATTCATCCCACAGGTCATTGTTTGCCAATTTCTGGATTAAATAATTAAAATATCAATAGAGTAAATGATACATTCATATCTATATATTAGAGTATTGTATTTTTTCTCATCTTTCTAAAATTATATTTAATTTTATTATTTTTAAAATTTTCACATTTCGCTTCTTGGTATAAATTATATTTCTACAACTAATTACTCTTCTGCAATATTTCTGTTTTTCCTAAAGATATATTTTACCCTGTGTAACCACATTTAAATCTGATTATTTTCATTCATACAGAATTGTTTTCATTCATACAGAAAATTCAAGAATGTAATAAGTAAACAACAAGACTATTATATTCTAACATTCTTTCAGTTACTACTGAGAAGGATGCTTATTATCAGGACCTACTCATTTCATTAAGTCATGACTAAAATTTGTGTTTGGTCAAAATTTAATGTTGTATTTAGGTACTTTAAGTATTAAGGGTTTCTAATTTAGAACAGATTAATCTACTTCTGGCTTTGTTGATTTTTATGGTGAGATAATCTATTTACTTAAATCTTTCTTCTTTGGTAATAGCTTAATTAATTGGTCAGACAAATGTTTATACAACACATTCTAAAACCATAAATTTCTTTCTTAAATCGTTGCAGGCAAGAATTGGACCCATGTAGAGCTGAACTGACTATTCTAGGAAGAATTATAGAAAACAGCATATCTGTCAATGACATACCAGGACAACCACTGCCCAATTCAGGATCTGTCTTTATTGGTGGATTACCAGATCTTCATGCAAAAAAACAGGTAGTTTCGTGGATGTTATAAAAATATTAAGTATGTCATCTTATTGAAGAGAAAAAAAGGAAAACTTTAAAAATGTTTCCTGATTAGTGGAGTCATCTATATGATTTCAAAAAGAAATTTTGAGCAATTCTACTAATATATGTATATATATATATATAAATATATATATTTACTTATCATGCCAGGTATACTTAAAATGTATTGTTCTTCATGAATAGAATTGTTTCAATATTGGACTATTTTTCCATTATATGTCTGTAATCTGTGTATAGTGTGCAATATTAAGTGTGTGGGTTTTTGTGCACTCCTAAGTCAATAATTTTCATTGGATATGTTAATGTGCCTGCTTAATAATAAGCCAAAAATACCACTTGAGAAATGAACTTGGTAATGTTTAAGGACTTTCTCTATAGCACTTTGTATCCATGCCAGCTCACTCTCTAAATTTCCATTTGAATAATTAGCTTATTTTCTTTATTATTAAGCTATATTCTAGGATAAAAGTCTGCATGTTGACTTAAATGCTACTGATTATTTGGCTCCATGTTATGTTACTGCAGAAAATTGCCCTAAAAATTTGAGATTGCTAAATGCACCGATAGCTTATTACCAATAGCTTATTATATTTATGAATTTTTTTCTCTTACTATATTTATCATTACATTTTACATACTTGAACGTACTATCTTTATGTTGGAAATTTAAAATATTCTTATTTCAAAGTACCACAAGTAGCACAAATTGATATAAATCTACTTAACTATTATTATGGTTTCTGGTATACACAAGGTAAGCATTTTAAAAACAAACACACATGAAAAACAAAATTTTCTTGCATATTTGATTTGACACATGCATTTAATGAAATTAGTACATTCTGTATCAGTAAGAATGAAGAAACTATTTTAGATTCATATTTACTCCATTAGCAGTGCATTTATTGATCATTAGACAGACTTTGTGACTTTTTCTATAATATTAATGTGCTTTATTGATTTTTTTCTGGAAAAACAGGTCTATAAGTCTCGTAAGAGTAGAAAATGTCTATTTTGCTTACACCAAGGCAAGAATAGCTTGTCACATAGTTTTAGTTTCATTTATATATTAAGTGAAATATCCATTAAAGAATGGATTAAGAGATTCTAAAATATACATAAATTAATCTTTAGTTATTTACATTTGGTTTGATTTCTTATTTTGAAATTATGTATACATTTTCCCAAGGAAAAAATAGGTTTTCATGTTGACTTTTATTATTGTAACATACATTAATTAAGTGTGAGTTCTAAGGATTCAAGAGGGCTAATATCCTCCTGGGAAGATACACAACTATTACTACTAGGTATTTATTCTTTTATAAATATGAATAATATAAAAAAGTAACATAGGAAAATATGTAAGGAAATCTACTGGCTTCCCTGGGGAAGTCAGGGAGTTTGTAATTAGACAGAAAATTTGAGGGAAGATCAATCCTTCCCAGTAAATAATGTGCAGGCTTGTTCTTCCAGATAGAGGCAAAATCGCAACTGGACCTTAAGTAAGGGAGAGGCTTGTGGGTAGAGAAGGGGAAGAAGAAATAAGAAAAGAGCAGAAGGAGGACTTGTCTTTAGACAGGTGAACAGGAGTTAGAGCACAGCAGATTCTATACAAAGTGCAAAATAGTATAGATTTACATGCTGGTACCTAGGGAAACATTTAAGAAGTTTGAATAGGAAGTGACATGCTATTTTCACATCTGAAGAGAGGAACTGTAGTGATTTAAACTACTGGGTAAGAACTGGTAAAGTTAAATTACAGAAATAATAAAACAAGAAATAATGTTATGGCAATAAAGGTGGGGAAATGACTGAAATCATGATAGAAAAAAACTGGAATTTGAACAACCAGTTCGGTTTTTGTAACTAAATAATTTGTGGTGCCATTTTTAAAGTGGGGAAAACAAGATTATAGGAAAAATGGCAGGTTTATTTTTGAAGTTAATTTTGGGAGGGGATAGTATTCAGGTATTTAATTGGTTTGGCAACGCCACTGATCTATTTCTATTAGTCCACTGTATCAGTATATTCCTGCTGAATACCATTCCTGTCACTGGAAGCTTGTGATGTAGAGTAAGTCATTTAAAATATGGTCTTGAATCCACAAGAGACCCTGGACCTATTGCCGTGTGTCTTTGTAGAGCAGAAGGTAGAAGTCATAATCATCGATTGGATTAATTTTGTAGTTTAAGAGAAAACAGGGTAGAGAATTGGAGATCAGCAGTCAAGAATGGCCTAGGAAAAGGTGTGCATTAAACCAGTTAAGGAATACAGATTGTCGCAATAAAGAAGGAGAAGGTCACACAAACAAACAAACAAACAAACAAAAAGACCCAAAACATTTCCCAAAGAAGCATAATATAAAAGAAAAAGTACCATTTTCAGGAGAAGAATAAGAACAGAAATCAAGTTGGAATATCAGAAGGGACAGTAAGTGAAATAGAAGAAGCAAGAGAATATATTTTTTTTTTCCTGGAAACTTGTGAATAATAAGAGAGGGAAGGTGTTATGTACAGAATGTAGTATTAGAGTTTCAGAGATATGTGATAATGATTGACTAGATTCCTAAACATTTTCTCCAAAGACTTGTCTGAAAGGATTAGAATTTACTAAAGGATTATCTTACTAAATATCTGATATTCTTCCTGTGATGTAAGGCATCTGTACATTTATTGCAATCAAATTTAGAGGAATATTTACTGGTGAATAGGTCAGTAAAGTTACCTTGAAATTAAGAAACAGTCAACAAAGCAATTTTCCCTTCTGGTTAAACATACTGTATTTGAAAGATTTTATATCAGATCCTTAATGAGTTTTTATTCTTTTTTTACACTATGACTGTGTCACAGTAACTGTATAAATTGTGTGTGTGTGTGAGAGAGAGAGAGAGAGAAAGAGAGACAGAGAGAGAGACAGAGAGAGAGAGAGAGATATACTTGTATTGCACTAAATGATTAATTCAGACAAATTATAAAATGTATCTGGACAATAATACTTAAAAAGAAATTATATGATGAATCAGAAAAAGAAAAAGGAAATCCAACTTTGTAGACCTGTCTGTGTAATGCAACTCCACCGAATATCTAAATATCATGCAGGTTCTAACTATCTAATTATTGTGTTCTGATTAAGAGCTGCTGTTTAAGCACAGTGGGAAGTCAGTGTTCAGAAAATTAAAAACAACAGGTTTTCAGCATAAAACACTAAGGAAAGGAACTATGGTTGATTCCTTCAACCAATAAACGCTGTTACACTTATCCTCTAATATCTGAGTTTCCAATAATGTCTTTCTGTACTTACCAGAGCCCTCCCACATGAGAAGAGTCTGTGATCCAATGTGTATGTACTGACAGGTTGTTTAATGCTTCCTTTAACAAAATCACACAGAGCTCAGTATGTGAGAAGAAAATGAAACAGTTAGACGCTCTCAATTTTGTGCCTGGAGTACGAAAAACTCTGTGTCCCCTGATGACCTTAAATGATGATAACTTCCAAGGTCCGAGAGTAAATGCCTCCTCTCTGGTGGTAGGAAAACATTTTCCTTGGTAGTACGTTAATTGCTAACACTTTCAAGTGCATGGACTCCTGCCTTCAGTTCCAAGTTACTTAAGGACACCAAACCTTAATTTCTAGCAGATGAAGATCAAGCCACAATTCTATCAGCTCTTTGCTATATACAAGAGGAAATAAAATAACTATGGAAATAAATATCATTGTTAATTCATTAGTGTTTTTTACTTCCTTTCAACAGAAATTGATAAATTAGAATGAGTTCTGGAATGAATAATTTTTCACATGGAAAGTTGATCATTAAGATTTGTACATGGAATAGATGATGCCATGTGCTGCTTTATTGGACTGGAATTTTTGAAGAATTAGTGGCTGCTCCAATAATCTAAACATCTACATTAATTTTTAATTTCACCATAGTAAAGGAGTTTAATAGTTTAAAATTTTTTTCAGTGAATTCCTTTAGAATTAAGAACACTTTGATAAAACAAGTATATTCAAATCATCAGTTTAGAAATTCAATAATTAATTTGACACGATTCATTCACTATTATTAAAATGTCAATAAATCATTATTCATAAAAACCTTACTCCAAAAAATTACCTTTACTAATTATTAGTCTGAAACATAATGATAGAATTATCTTTAAGAATTTGTGATAGATTACAAAGAATAAATTTGAAACTCACCTCGGCTATCTGTTTCACTATCTGTAGAATATTTTCGTAGCTTATGTACTAATCACAACTCATCATCAATTCAGAGAGGTAATCTGTATCTAGTAGATATATTTACCACTCAGTGGTAAATTTTCAACCTCTTTGAGTTCTTAAAAAAACACTTATGTGGACAAAACATAATAAAAAATAAATTGAGAGACAACTGGAACAAAATCAAGAAAGGTGACAACATTTAATCCTTTTGAACTCAATAAGCAATGAAAGGTTAATTCTTCCTACCCTGCACTCATATTCTGTTCATCTAATCAGTTAAAAGAGGATCATCCACAATAGGAAGTCAAACTAAATAGGCATTTACATAAACCTACCCACTGATGATATAAACAAAAGCAAATAGATACACTGAGATTGCATTGCAACATTTCAAAATGAATTGTTTCCTGCAGAGGTAATATGGTAAGGCATTCATTTACTCTTTCTGCAGGACTATCATTTCGACCTCTGGTTGTCTGTTCTGCTATCAATGACACTTAACTACAATTCAACAAATTGTCAGATTCAGACCAGTCAGTTCAACGAGAATCATTTCTCATTCCTTACAAATGTAAGCAGCATTCTTAGTCGACCAGCAGCCCACCGCAGACTTACTCCACTCCCTAGTGCAAAAAGGACTGCCAACCAACAAAGAGCAAACTCTATTCCCACTACTCCATGTTTTCCCACCAACTGCTCTTACAGTTTTTGTTCTGATCCATCTCTTTTTCAAATCTGTATTTGTTTCTTTGTGAAACTCTGAGTGCCAAGAATCTGAAAAGGATTGTGATTGTCTCCACTTAATCTGTGTTTTTCCAATATGTTTTCAATCTCTCCTTAATCCCTCTGTTTATTTTTAGTTTGAAAAGGTCTCTTTGCATTTAATCAAAGACCTCTCTGGCTTGCATTCACTACTGTATCTACCTCTCCCTAATTATTTAATCCTATTAGAAAATGTAGAAAAAAATTTGGCACATCTCTGAACTTCTAAAACTATGAAGAGGTCAGAAGGATGTGTTGAGCAAGAAAAGACAGCTGGTTTAAAATATTAAATGGAGAACTCATTACTAGGGGGAAGACTGAGGAAAAATTTGTGGGGGAGAATGACACCATAATTAGCTTGGACACTTGAGTTATCTGAAAAGTTTGCAGAAGGAGTGACTCAATATAAGTGACATTTATATTCATGACTTAGGGTGTTCTCAGCCCATAATATTTTTATAATTACTAACACACTGTAAGTACAAATTAATGGACTTTACTCTGGCATTTCTATACATGCATATATCAAGCTTTGATCATGTCCCACCTCCCTTCTCTTACCCTGTCCTTCCCCTTCTCCCCACCACAGTCCTCAAATCCCTTTCCTGAGCCCTAAAATTTCCTCTTCTACTATCAGATCATCTTTGGGTGTTTTTATTTTGGTTTGCTTTGGTTTCAGATATTTTTTCCTTTGTTTTCACATATTGGAGAAAACATACAATATTTGTCTTTCTGTATATGGCTTATTTTGCTTAACTTGATGTCTTCCAGTTGCACTCATACTTGTGCAAATGGAAAGATTTTTGATCCTCTCTATGACTGAAAAATGTTCAATTGTATATAAATGCCATGTTTACTTCAGTCATTCATTTGGCAATGAGACATCTAGACTGATTCCATAACTTGACTTTTGTGAATAGCAATACATATGGGTATACAGGTATCTCCTTTGTATGCTGAATTCCTTTGGACATAAAAACCCAGGAGTGGTATGGCTGGGTCACATGGTAGTTCTAGTTTAAGTTTCTTGAGGACTCTTCATACTCTTTTCCATAGTGATTGAACTAATTTACCTTCCCACCAATAGTAAACAAGTGTTCCTTTTTCCACATCTTCCTCAGCATGTAATTTATTGATTTTTCAATAACAGCTATTCTAACTGGGATGAGATGGAATCTCAATGTAGTTTTGATTTGCCTTTTCCTGAAGGCTAAAGATATTGAACATATTTTCATATATTTATTGGCCTTAAGTACTTACTGTTTGGTGAAGTTTCTGTTCAAATAATTTGCCCATTTATTGAATGGATTGTTTGTCTTTCATTGATAAGTATTTTGAGTTTTTTATATATCCTGGATATTAATCCTGTCAGATGAACACAAAATACCCTGAAATGCCAAAGCATTTCTGAGCAGAAAATAAAATGCTAATGGTATCATAATACCTGACTTGAAAACACACTACCAAGCCTGGTAAAAGCACAAATACGGACAGATGCATAGACAAATGGAACAGAATAAAGGACCCAAAAATAAATTCACACATTTATACCCATCTGATTCTCAACAAAAGTGCCAAATATATACACTCTAGAGAAAGGACAGACTCTCCCACAAATGTGCTGGAAAAACTGGTTATTCAAATATAGAAGATTGAAACTGGAACCCCCACCTCTCAACCTGTACAAAAATCAACTCAAAATGAATCAAAGACTTTAATATAACACCTGAATCTTTGAAACTACCAGCAGACAACATAGGCAAACACTTCAAGATATTGACACAAACAAATATTTCCTGAATATGACTCAATAGCCCAAGAAACAAAAGCAAGTGCTGATAAATGGAATTAGATCAAATTTAAGAGCTTCTGTACAGCGAAGGATACTATCAACAGAATGATGAGAAAACTACAGAATGGGAGAAAATCTTTGCCAGTCACATAACAGCCTGTAAGATTTACACATGTAAGAACAGATTATTATGACAATGTCAAGAGAGAGTGATGAAAAAAAGAGTAGGCAAGTACAGGGTCTGAGAATATCTGACATTTAATGAGAAGCTAATTCAATAAGCAGAGGGGCAAAAGAACAGCCAAGAAAATGAACCATCACAGAAGCTAGAAGGAGAGAAAGTTTTTAGAGAGATGCTTCTCAATCTTGCTATAGTCAAGACCAGTAAGAACAAGAACAGAACACCATTCCCTGAATTCCCTGACATGGATATTATTGGTAAATTAACCAAAGAAATGGCCCCTTCTATTTAAGCTCAAGATGATGAGTAAAAGAAATACATTCTGTTTAGTGCTCATGTTTTCCACTGGAAAAAAGGGGCACATGTTAGATAAATTCATTTCACATTATAATCATCACGTAAATCATAGCTGCAGGGAAAAAGTTTAATATTTCTTGTATATGTACTGAAAATCCATTTGCTATCACGTATAAAGTAAAAGATGTATACATCCCAAATAGCAAATGTTCCTTTTTAGGTGAAATTCTTACATACACAAGCAAGATGTGTACTGAAATGTTCATAGAAAAAGTATTTGAAACAAATGAGGAAAAGCAAAATGTCCACTAGTCTCATTATGTATATGCTATATGTACTGCACACATATACAGTAGAGAAAATCAGTGACTTTCAGCTGCATTCACCAACGTGATCCATAGAGTGAATGAAACAACATAGGGGAAAAAAGAAGTCTTGAACAAATATCCCCATTTCAAAACTTCCCCAAATAGGAAAACCTAAACAATGTATATTTGTACACCTAAACATATGTATAGATGCATGCATTCATATATATGTGCATATATACATACATACTTTCTTTTTTAATTTAAATTTTGAAAAAGATGTCCTAATAAAATCAGAAATAAGCACAGGGATTAGCAGGGAAAGATAGGGAAGAGACACAAGCACTGGAAGCAATTCTCAATGTGTGGAGAGTAAATGTATGTCAATTTATTGCTAGTCTTTAAAATATTCATATCATTTTATATATGTACACTATATATATATACATATATATATACCTTTATTTACTATATACACTCTTTATACTTACATTCAACAAAATGTTGTAAATTAGGAAATAATGCTAAATGGGGGAAATATATTTTCTACATTTATATTTTCTTCCCAGAAATAATTTAGAGTGGTATAAAAATACCAGATATGAAATGAACACTCCTGATTTTTAATCATATTTCTATCAAAAATAACATTTTTTGGCTTTACTAACCATTTCTTGAAATATTTGTGCCTCAAGCTACTCTTCTATAACTGATGAAGTTGGATTATATTTTTAAGTGTATTCCATCTCAAGATGGTTCTAAATGCAACACACAACCCAACATATATATTTGTAATGTACTATTTACTCAGACTATAAATTATGCAGACATTGTTTTTATTAAGATACAATCCCAATCACAAACTCTATTACATTCTGCTCACCTAGGATCACCTCACTTTCAAGAAATATCCCCAAGGATGCCTATTGAAAGACTCCCATCTGGTATTCCTTCTGTTCCTCCCTAAATTTCCATTTAAGTGTAAAAGGTCTCAAAGAGTTTTCATTTTAAAACTAACAAGCAAACCAACAAAACCAAATAATGACACAATTTGAAGGCAATAGCTTAAACACTGAAAAAAAAAGAATAAAATCAAACAAATTAATATTAACTTTCTTTTCCATCTTAATAGATTTATTAAAATCAAAGTTCTTCAATATTCCCTTGCAGATGGTTAAGGGAATATGGGTAAAGTAAAGTAAAAAGTAATCTAGTTTATATTAGTTAGGGAATTCTAGTAATATAGATCATAATTTTAAAACCCTATTTAATTTTGCAGTATAATCTATAACTCAATAACAAGTAAAATAAAATCAATTTTTGGCTTAAGTGCTTTGGGGCTATTAATTTGGGAGATGGTTTTCGAGTGAAATTTAAGGACTTAAGGCCAATTTAGCCAAAGGCCAGAGAACAGAATCCCCAGGTGAATTATCTCACATATGAAAATCATAATTTAAATTTTAAGGAGTCTGAGAATTGGGAAAATAAGTGAAGCATGAATTCAGAGAACTTGTAGCATAATCCATGAAGATGAAAATGAAGTACTTCATAAAGTCTCTTGTAAAATGTTACATAACCCAATGTTATTAAAATTGCCTTTATCAGCAACTACACTGGCTCCTTCACAGGCAAAAACAGCAGTGTCTAGTTACACAGCATAAGATAACAAAACTAGTTTCTGATAATTGAGAAACAACTCTCCAAGTGCTTCATCATGTTACCGTTTGTGAGATATGCTACATTTTCTCCATCACATATGACAGTTTTTTCTTAAGAATTCAGTAATCTGACTACAAGTTTTAACTGAGAAGGGGCTATAGAGATTCAAGATATAGAATTGGAGGTCTGAAATTAATATCCTGACTCCCTCAATTCAAAGTCACAGTGTCTTGGGCAAGCCATTTATCCTTCTTGGGTCTACAAAAGGACTCAGAGTTGAAATGAAAATGACTGAGTTGTTGCAGAACTTAGATTGAACAGCTATTGTCCTTGAACATTGTTTTGTTTAATGGTTCTTTCCAACATTAACATTTTATTCTACCTTGTGCTAAATAAACATAGAAAAACTCTTTTTCAAGTTATTACTATTCCACTGTATTCTACCATGGAAATACATGTTTTGAAATTAATTGTGATGCACAAATGTATACTTAAGCTATGAAACATTTGATCCTAGTTCATGCACCACATAATTTTTGAATACTTAGTGTTAAAAGAATTATTATTTTAGTTTACTAAAATAATGTCATATACTTTACTTTTATATGACTTACTTATAAAGCATATTAATGAATATGTAGCCTCCTGGTATTTGAGGCAGTGTAAATTGGCCATTTTTTTAGAATAAGAAAATAAAAGTTTTTTTCTGAAATACCAAGAAATCATGTTCTTTGTTGTCACTACTGTTTGCTGACTCTACCTTGGGACTTCGACCAAAGCCTTGTCCATCAGTCTTTATCATGAATGTGAGGAATAACATCATCTATACAAAGGGACATTGATTAGAACTCTCATTTGGGTGGGGGTATTTGGGGATTGAACTCAGGGGCATTCAACCACTGAACCACATCCCCAGCCCTATTTTGTATTTCATTTAGAGATAGGGTCTCACTGAATTGTTAGTGCCTCACTTTTTGCTAAGGTCAGCTTTGAACTTGTGATCCTCCTGTCTCAGCCTCCTGAGCCACTGGGATCACATGCATCCGTGCAGCAGTGTACCTGGTGGAGCTCTCATTTTTTAATAAGTATTCTAGAAACGTGTTGATTTTTAAATAGGGGTGGTGCTAGGAACTGCTCCGACTTCATTACAAATATTGACCTTTCCTATCAAAGAAGTTAATAGGTGCTTACTCATATTTCACAACCAAGGAAATTGAAGCACAGTGAGAACAGATGACTTGTTCAAGGTCACACAACTGTATGGTGGAATCCGTATTTGAACAGAGTCAGCACAGCTCCAACATCTGCTGTACTGTATAGCCTCACTCTTCGTAGTGTTGGACTACAAAGTAAAAACCTGGTCTCATATTCAAGGATGTATGGAAATAAGATCATTTTGGAAAATCTTTTTTTAAAATGTTACAAATTTTATAAAGTTCATAAATACAATGGTACTTATAATAACAGCAGTTATTAATCATATTCTCTTTGGATAACACTGTTCTAAGTTCTTTATTTCAGTAGCACTTTGAAAAAGATAATAGTACTATCTCCATTTCACAAATGTAGGAATTGGGGGACATTCAAGCTAAATGATCTGACTTTACATAGTTACTGAGTGGTAAGGCCAAAACTCCAACTGTATTGCTTTACTACAAGAAACTAGATCAGATAATTTTTACCAAACCACATCTTTCTTGGCTTATTTTAATGACTTTTAACACAATGTCCGTTTCAAACAAAATTAAAAAAAAAAATTAAAATCTAACTAAAAAGAAAATTCCTAGCATAATGTTTCTTTGTATTTTACTATCTTACTTCTGCTTAGAAATCAATTTATATTCTTAAAAAAATTCTTAGTTCATTTGCATATAGTTTTAAAATGTGATAAGAACAGACAAAAACAGAGCAAAAATTCATTTACTTATTTATGCAACAAATCTATCTATTCGTCTACAGAGTACTATGTAGCAGGAATTGTTCTGTGTTGGGGATTGATTGATGAGTAATAAGATAGGGCTTCATCTTCCTCTACTAATGAAAATGTTCTTTGCCTTCTTGAAGTCAGTGCTTTCCTTTATTTATTATTATTATTTTTTGGAGGTTCCCTTGTGTTCTAAGGCTGGTCTAAAACCCTGGGCTCAGGTGATCCTCCTCTCTCAGCCTTCTGAGTAGCTGGGACTAGAGGTGCATACCACCAAGTCCAGAAGGAGTTTTCTTAAAGTTGATGTACTGGGTAGAGTCAAGGATAACAGCCAGGTTTTTATTCTGGAGTGATTAAGCAGCTGAGAAAAATCTACCCTGAGATGGAAAATACAGGAAAGGACAAGTCAATGGGAAAAGATAATAAATTTACTTTTCTAAAATAGATTAATTTTACTGTATATATTTGAGATTTTAAACATAGTAAATTCACTTTTGTACCTAACTGAAGAGCCTAATTAAATTACCTGTGGGAATATTAGGTTGAGATTTTCTGTGAGACAGAGGGTGAAGCCCAGAGGTCTGAAGGTAACTTGGAAGGAATGAGAGAGGATGTGATTACCCAGGGAGTACATAGAATTTTAAAACCACCTTTGGTGAGGGGGGAGAAAGAAATAAACCAAAACAGAAACAACAGTTCAGGATTGCCCCCACTTCCTCCTAGAAATTGTTGGCATTCTCAGTATGTCTTTACAGGGTTGTCAGATGAGTTTCTAAGATATCACTGACTTATTTCAAATATTTCAGTCTCCTTTCTTGCTGGTTTGCTGTCGCGTTCCCTTCTGCCCGCAGAGAGAGACACGACACACTGGTTGTTCGTTAGAGCTCTTTATTGTTCCTCTTCTTCCTTTCTCCTTTCTCCTCCCCCCCTTACAAGGAAGTCATGGCCATTATATATGAATCATGAGCCAATCAGGTTACAGAGCATGTGGGGAGAGCATGATAACAATGTAATACAATAAGGGCAACAAGAGGGCACCCAGCGAGCATGAGTCACCTTGTCAAATCAGAGCAGTCCATTCTGGCACTGGTTTAGTGCGGGGCCAACTTCCTTAAGCAATGTTAGCTGTTTGTTGCAAACCAGGGGCCCCGGCTCAGTGCCAGACTAGGGTGGGGTCCTCGATGTTGCAAACTGGGCCGCCCGGGCTCAGTGCCAGACTAGGGTGGGGTCCGCGGTACCCCAACAGTTTGCAAATACTAACTTCCAGCCCTCCACTTGCCTGGGATTCAAATTCATCCGCGGGGTTGTTGCCAGCCCTCTTTTACACTATGTCCTTGGTTGTGGCCCTGCCTCTGCCAGAAGAGGACTCCTAACCATCTGCGCTCTGCAGGCACCTGTTTTCCTGTGCTCAGATTCCTTAGGGAAGCTTTCCCTGAAGACTTAGTCAACTTGCCTCAACAGAGTGCCATAGCAACCTGCATTTATATCGGTTCTGGCACATATCTTGTTTTTACTGCATTTGTCACCTTGTCTTCTTTTACCGTGGCACATACTTTTTGAAGTAATGAACTTTTTTTGTTTATTTTGTATTTTATTCTTAATTTCTAGGCTCCGAAAGTATCACTGTTCTGAGAGTCCAAAAATATCACTTCCATTTGCTTTCACAGTGCTGTTTCTGGGTTAGCCAATATTAAAGGGGAAAAGAAATTGCAGACCATATACTAATTGTTCTGCCCTTTGTATGGCACCTCCTGAGTACAAGGATATCAAAATTGCAGGTTTTAACTTTCCACAGGCAGTTCTTACACATTGTCTGACCCCTGAAAGGCAGGCTGACCTGCCTGTGCTAGAGAAGCTTGCCTCAACCAGTGAGAGACTGGGACATGGCTTGCCCACGGTGATTGCAATGGATGGATGCTTCATCTTTCTCCTTCCTAAGGACTCTTTTCTCTGCTATCACTACTTCAGATTCCAAAGAGGTGGGCCACCCACATTTTGCGGTTTCTAATTACTTCTGCAATATGTATGGCCTAGCACTGACATCCCTCCCCTTGGTCTCCCCCCATGTTCCTTCTCTAATTTGCTTGCTACAAACTCTTCTTATCTTTGATAGTAGTGTTCCTTATTATTGTATAGGTTATTATAAATTATTATAACTAATCTCAATTGAATTTGTCTTCTATACTCTTATTTTTTTTTTCTGTTTCCTTAAGTTTCGGTTGCTTCCTGACTTCACCATTGTTTATTTTTACTTTTAAATGGTTAAATTTGTGACTGAAATCAAGTAAATCAGTAATCAAATACTAAAAATAGCAAAAGCTTATAAAGATCATAAAAATACTTTTTAAAACTAAGCATCTTTTATTTATTGTATAATTTTCTGAAGTTTAAAGACAGAAAAACTTTCCTCAGTACAAATTCTAAGAGTTGCTTAATTTGAACTAATTAGGTTAAATTTTCTAGTAATCAGATATACTTTGAAGGTAAAGAAATGTTAAAATATATAATTTCAACCTGAGAACAGATGTATTAGCTAACGAGGGAAGAGAAAAGGAAGCAAATTAATTTTATTTTACTTGTCTAGAGTACCAAATTTTATCATCCTCTTATGTTTCAATGAAAATTGTTTTGGCAAAAATGATCAAATATATATATATATATATATATATATATATATTCAAGTATACTGTAATTATAGCATTTTAAATTTTATATTTATATAATGAGAAACTCTTACAAAATTTTGATAGATTAAGAAAACTGATGTATTAGAATAGCTGTATAATGATACCCAACTCATGGCTCTGTTCATGTAAGAATCAGAGTAAGAAGATGTTATTTCATGTAACATACAGTTTATTGGAAAGGATTATGTACCCTTCCACTTACCCACTTACCCAGTACCTCTAAATCTTATAGAAACTATCAGTTTCCAAACTTTGTTTTCCAAACAAAAGCTTGTTCTCTTTTCATTTTTTTATTGTTAAAGCAAGTAAAATTTCCTCAATACAAATTCCAAGAGCTACTTATTATTGATTAGACTGATTTTTCTAATAATCAGTTATATTTTGAAGGCAAGAAACATGTCACTTCAACCTGAGAATACATTTTTTTGCCATTGAGGGAAGGGAATGGGAACTAAATTAAGTTTTTAATTGTTTAGCATATCATATTAACTATGAAATGTTATTAAAAGTTTATTTGTTATACTCCTCAGTAAATATTCTAAGAGCTACTTAATTTGGACTAATTATATTGATTTTTCTAATAATCATATATACTTGGAAGGTAAAGAATCTTAAAACATCTTACTTGAACCTGAGAATATTCATGTTGGATTACTCTGGTATGTTATCACATAATATTAAACATCAGAAATTTAGTTTCATATTTGCAAATAGTATCACAAAGAAATACTTTAGCTTATTGCTATGAAATTTAATGGAGTATATAGATGTACTGCCTTAATTGGTCTCATCATCATACCAATTATTTTCAGATAATTAGTGATATACTTCCCAAAGTGGAGAACTCCTCAATATCAATAGGAAAAATTATTTAAGTTATTTTTTATAGTCAAATAGCAGTCATGACTATGGAAGATGTACTTCATATTAAAATTATTACAGGATTTGATCTAGAATTATTGTTCCTATATTCACATTTAGTGATATTTTTGGTACAAATTTCGTTAGCAATGTGAATTGCTTTTCTACATCTTATTTGTTCTTATTCCTGCTTATTGTCTGAAGTCTATCAGTTGATGTTGAAGATGTTGAAGCTGAAATCTTCATGAGGAAATAAAAGGAAGTCCCCACTCCAGCAAATAAATTCCTGATGACTTATTTAACCTTATTAGGTATCATCACTTTTTTTGGAGTTTTTTTTTTAATAATCACTTTAGGTCAAATATTCAAACAATCTCACATTTCTGAAATAAAAATGACTCTGAATAATTTTATTTTAAGACACATTATGAAATTAAACTTATTCCAGGTTCAGTAAAGATGCTTCTGAGAAAATGTTTGGAATAACATATTAAAAGCATTGACTGTTCCTAAATGCCATTCCCTGGTGGGAGTTCATTTTACATTTAAGAAAAGAGTTGCCCTTGACTTAAGAACATGAGGGAAAATTTTTTTTAAATCTTTGACATTCAAAATAATGATTAGTTGAGTTATATTAATATAATGTACCCAAAGTTATAAGCAACTTTTAAGAAAAAGAAAAAGAAATGCAATTGTTAAAACAATACTGTTGTGATCACATTTTCCTCCAACTCAAGAAAAGTTTTATTTATGATAGATTTGTGAGAATTTGTTTTCAGGGGTTGTTGCTTTTATTATAATAGAATGACTATAACTCATCAAAAATGAGTCTGAGTATAGACTAAAATTTTAATGCTACTTTTAAAATTATATACATATATATGTACATACATATGTATATATAATGGATAACATATATCTCAATTGTTCAGATTTTGCTACATTATCAGTCCTTCCCTGACACCCCAGGGAAATTCCATCTTTCCCTTATCTGTATTCTGATAACATCATTAACACATACCTGTCAGTACTATTCACTACTTTGAACTGACTAATGCTTTATAGTTTGTTCTCTTCATGCCTGTGGTCTCTGCTGGATGGGAAGGTCCTTCGGAACACTCACAGAATTTTATTTGCATTTTTGTCCCCAGGGTTTTGGACAGGGCCTGACACATATTACATATTCAGATTAAATCAAAAAGAAAGATTTTTTTCAGATCATTTTCTTCTATTTCTTAATATGATGGTGCAATAGAATATATAGTATCACATTCACTTGTTGGATGCATTTTTGTGTCCAAAAACCTTACATTGTATTTATTTTCGCCTGAGATTGATTTTTCCTGAGTTATTCCTACATTTTTCAAGAAAGAACACTTCTGAGTCCCTTTGCTGCAAAGGACTGTATCAACTAAGCCTTCTTCTGTCTGTGTTGTACATCTGAGAGCCCACAAAGCATAGGAGCAGGATAGCATATGCATTGAAAACTAAGTCCCTTAAAATCTGCCCTTCAAGAAATTGTTACTGTCATTCACTAATATAGCTAGTACATTTTTTGCAGTAATAGAGATAGTTTGTCTATTTGACATTCAGAAAGCCCTTTATGTTGTATATATTTTGTAATAAAACAAGTTAAAAAGAGAGAAAAAAACAGATTTTCCATCCAAAGTTTCATCTTTAGTTTTTCAAAACTGGAACTGTTATTTTATAGCAGTAATATTTGCAAAAATTCTAAGCAGTCAAAAAAAATGTATTCACAGATAAAGAAGATAAAAGTAATACCTCTTCTCATATGTTACTTTCCGGTTAGGAAGAGCACTAAATTACAGTGCACCAGGAAGATCTGGCACAAGATGAAGATTAACACAAAGGGCATCACACATCACACAAGATGTCCTAGAATTTCAGCTAACGTAGGGAGACTCCGTACTGGCTGGTACCTCCATCTGTGGTTTAGGAGTTGTTTTCCCTTTCAAACATCCCAATGTGAGGTTAGAGTGTAGGAAAAAATATAAAATGATACAATATTTACAGAATGGTCATTATTATAAAACCAGGTGGTTGTGAAAGACAAAATTATGATCAATTTTCTATAATGGGTAGTTTCCTCATTGATAGCTTTAATATGATACCTAGAATTAGAATTATGAGAATTAAAGTTCCACCTAAGACAAAGTAAATGTGCTCACATTATTAATGTCCTGAGTAATCCTTTTTAAAGTGACAAAAGCCTTTTGTTCCATATTCAGAGAATGGTCTAAAGTTGGAAGAGAAGTGAAACCATTCTTGGAAAATTAGTGGATCTATAAAGAATTATTGAAAAAATTTTGGCAAATTGGATTGGTATAAGCAAAAGAGATGTGACTTGTTTTATATGGTAGTATTAGGTAGAATGTGAAATATATGGACAGAATGCGTCCCCCATGATTTTATTTGTTGAAGCTCTACCTCCAATGGGACTGTATTTGGAGACAAGTCCTAAGAGCAGGTAATAAAGATCAGGTGAAGGAGTAAAGTGGGTGGGGGATTCACCTTGTGTGGCTCTTATTATAAGAGAGTCATGCAACTGATAGCATCCGTTATTGGTGACGAGTTCTGCTTCCTCAAATGTTGAAGTTTGAACATTAAAGAAGCACGCTAAGGCAAGCATTTAGAGCAAGTTTTATTTAAAGGTAGTAACATAGACTTCTCCCAGGAGGGAGAAGGGGCCATGGCTGGTATTCTGGTATCCCAAGAAGTGAGAGCCCCCTACATCTTTTATAGACTAAAGTGTCCTCTGTTCTCCTGCTCTCTCCCCGCTATTCCCTCTCCTTCCCACCTAAGTGACTAGGCCCAGGAGATGCTGGTGGGATGGCCAAAAGGTGGGAAACAGATGGGCAGGGGGAAGGGCCAAATGGAGTGACACAGGCAGGAAGCAGCCCAGGAGGCAATAATTAACAACTCCCTGTCTGCAGCCTTTTGAGAGGGGTAATCTTGAGGCAGGTAATCTTGGTGATCAAAAGGCTCTGGAGACATTGACATTCCAGTCTCCCAGGGTGGTCTGTAACTTCCAGGATCCAAACTGGTCTCCATTTCTGGATTCGACCAGATCACCTATAGTAACTGCCTGTCTTCCATTCTGGCTTCACAACCTCCCCTCCCCTCTACCATGTGAGGACATAATGAGGAAGAGGTAGTTTAAAAGTCAGAGAGAGAGCTCTCAACAGGAACTGACCTGACCAGTATCTTGATCATGAAATTCCTGGCTCCCAGAACTATAAGAAAAATTATTATTTTTTTTTTTCTGTTTAAGCCACTTAGTCTATAGTATTGTGTTAATGCTGTCTGAGATAACTAAGGCAAGGACTAATGGTATAGTCATAGGAGGACAGATTTATGTGCAAACTAGAAATGCTTTCTAGAGTCTAGGAATAAATAAAATACTTCAAGCAGTATCAAAATTTCCATAACTGGAAAATTCAAGCATAGACCTGCAAATAATTTTTTCTGGAGGTTAGTCCAAATATCAGAAGACTGTATTGTTGATATATCCTAAACATTGGTTAAGAGACAATTCCAATTTTCATCATTCCTGAATAAAATAACAATTTTCCTTTCAAATTTTGAAATTTATTTAAAAATTAAATATTTTCTTAAAGTTATATTATCTTTTGACAATTAAATATTCTTTATTTGAAATAATGATGCATGTATATAGAAGTTAATACTCTGAGAAGAAATAATGAGTTGACAACAGAAGTATTCTTAAAGTTTTTCAAATTTTAATTGTCAATCATATCTGGAAGTCTAAAAAAATGCTGTGGGGTGGGGGGATGGTAGAGATTTAGATCAGTGGTCAAGTGCTTGCCTGGCATGCACATGACCCTGGGTTCAATCCTCAGCACCACAAAATGAAAAAACAAAACAAACAAAATACAAACAAAAAAGAAGAAACTGAAAAAGCTACAGTATTATTATTTTATCTTAACAACCACTCCCAACTTTTTGAATTCCCATTCCTATATTCACCCATATTGGAAAGATAGGCTATTATATAAAAAGAAAAAGTGTACCTGAATTATTCTTTGATGGCAAAATTTTGGATGTGCTATGGTGACACGGCCACGGATTTCAATAACCATCCAGTTAGTTCAGAGTTTATTCCTCTTTTGATTTGACATATGCTGTTGTGATCTCTATTGCTGCTTTGCCTACACTGAGCTATGGATTTCTTTAAATTCTTGGCTTAGTTTGATACTATCTCAAATCAACATGACCCCAGATTACATCTCTCTGCATGTGTATATTCTATATGTCATATACTCCCTCTTTTTTTTAATTTTTTTTTTAAGAACTGCGAATTGAACCCAGGAGCATTTAACCATTGAGTTATATCCCCAGCCCTTTTCCTAGCCCTTTTAAATTTTTCGCTTGTTTGTTTTGAAACAGGGTCTCACTAAGTTAGTTAGAACCTTGCTAAATTGCTGAGTCTGGTTTTGAACTTGTGATGTTCCTGCTTAAGCCTCCTAAGTTATGTGGTTTTTGGAAGAGAACCTGGAAAGTGATACAGCCGAGTTCTAATTTAACACACTGCAATCCTCACACATGGGGAGTGTGGAAGTGGTGTGAAAATTCTTCGTCCTGAGATCTGAGGAGGGTTATTTTGAGAGTGGAGATTGAATAACTCTCTCCTAAAAGACCTGACTTGAAGTTACTCAGGCCACATTCCTTGACAAAGAATTTGCATCCATAACACTTGTAGGGGTCAGAGTACTTCTTCAATGATTTATTATAATTTCTATTTTATTTTTATGTAATTGAACGCTATGTTGTTGACTATAGTTTACCAAACTTCCAAGCAGGTTCAATCAGTCATGGGGAGTTCTTGAAGCATCACAACTGTCTGGCAACCTCTGGTGAAAGAAACATTGAAATATTATTTTGAAAATCTCTATTCAAACACAAATATGAATATACAAATGCCCATTTCAGAAATAGATTGACATAGGGACATGGAACAGAAACCACCCGGGGAAATCGAACATGTTTAGGTTTTGTAAATGGTACAGAAATAATTCAATTTAGACAGTACAGTCATTAAGGAGATCAACATCATTATCCAGAAACAGAGGAGACCAATCCATTATGGTCACTAAAAGCCCTTTTGGTCCCATCACTGATTCTTCAGTGATACCTTTATATACATGAAATTGAGACTGCAGAACACATCACTGCTTGAATAACTGATGGAAATACTCCCTCTTATATTTGTATTATATCCCCTTGTTTGTGTACTGGCTAGGATTGCTTTCATCTTACAGGGGCAAAGCTGACTAATTGAAATAGGGACTAAGTGGCCCTCAAGGCCTAAAATATTTACTCTCTGTACTTTTATGGAAAAAGTTTGCTGTCCTTACTATTTTGTAACTAACATCAGAATAGTTAGGTCTGAACCACTTTACTTCTATCTCCAACAATCTTCCAAAATTTGGTTCAAATACTTCCCTTTTTGGAGTGCTAGACAAAGGGTAAGTTAGTGAGATGTGGCTGACATTTTAGGAACATCCTACACATTTCTGCCAGAGGCTTGAAGAAGTATTTCAAAAAAGTAGCAAAGAAGGATAGACTATTTTTTGTGTGTGCCCCTTTCGAATAAGAACTAAAAATGTCGCTTATTCTGTATCCCCTTAATTTATTTGGCAATTGAAATTTAAATGTGATCTATTTAAACTGGAAACAAAAGCTCACCCATATGCAGTTTTAGTTTTGTTTTGTTTTCCTTTGCTTTATTCAGTATATATAGTGTTTCTTGAAAGGGAAAGAAAAAAAAAAAAAAACAGTCATTGACAATTGTGTACAAAATTCTTTCATAAAAAACACATGTCCAGAGTCTGAATTCTAATTATTTTCAGTCCCTCTTTAAATGTTTTTTTTTTCAGTACATATTTCAATTATTTTGTTTTGATTCAAGGGATTTAATGTCACCCAAATATTAATTGGCCAAAGAGAATCATTGAATAAATGTAAATTGATTCTGCCCCCAGAAATAGATGTTGACTAATTCAAGTTTAATGAGCCTCAAAATAGCATTTTAAGTACATTTTTATTTTTTATAGACTTTAATCATATCTGTCTTTAGGGCTTGGATTTGGAAACACTAAAGTACTTTTCTAGGCTAATTAAGCTTGCTCACCTGACAGGTTTTCCACAGCTCAACTGACTCTGCTCAGGGCAGCAGTAGCATATTTACAATAGGAAAGGAAAAAAAGAGATTATGTTGAAACAGATTTTGACAATATGGAGACAATTCCATCCTCAAAAATCACTCTTCCTAACAACTTCTCACTTTGCTTCAAAATTGTGTGTATTTGGCAAACACTGGATAATTGTATCATCTCTGCATTGGAACCTGAAGCCCGTGCAGAAATATTTCTTTTCTAATCAAGTCAACCTTTGTCACGTTTGAAGATGTATAGAGGCTGACATTAAAACAACCAAGAACATGTCAAATCGGAGGTGTGCTATTAATCTCAAATTCAGAATATTCATTTTGATTATTTGAATTCTGATTTAAATATTCAGAAATATAATTATCCCACACTTAATTAAACACATTCTCCTACTGTATAAGCTCCTTCAGGGGGAAAAGACTAAGTAATTTTGGAAGCTGTGCCAATTCTTATGGGACAGCCATGTGACATTTAATTTTCTAAAGAAGTAAATTGCTAGAGTAAATAGCATCCAAATGGCAAGCCAGCAAGTGGGATAGAACATAGCAAAAACAGTAATTCCTAGCCCTCACATAGAGCTTTTTCTATTTTTTACAGAAGATTATTTAAATAAAATGTTGCAATGTTGGACTTGGGTTAGACTTCACTTTACTGTTCTAGGAAAGCTACCTTTCACTTCTGTTGCAGCTTTTGCAGAAAACTGGGAGTTTACAGGTATGGGGAGGATAAGACAACAGACATAAAATGATTTTCAGAGTGCCAGGCACCTTTTCCTAAGCCAGAAACCTTCCAGAACTTTTCTCAGAACTCCTGTAAACTCATCTCCAGGGTTCCTTTTGGTGACTCTTGCCACTTCCTAATTACATGAATGTTATTTGTTCTCTCCTAGGGAGTGCTCTCCTGATTCATCTTTGTATCCCCTTAATATCTTCTGTCCTGTGCAGACTAGCCACTCAGTAAATATTTGAATTAAAGTTTGAGTTGATTAATGTATGCCCGAAACAATGTTAGATTCTCCCAGGAAATAAACTACTCAGGAAAGTGATTTCAGACTTATTTAGAAGCTTTAGAAACTCTGTTGGGGACTTATATTGGATCAAATAATCTGGGCTCCAGTGAAAATCAGAGTAATGCTTACAGAGAGCAACTGATGAACACAAGGAACCATGTGATGACTTTTTCATATATCTGACAGTAATGTTAGCATGAAAGCATGTATGTGTATGAACTGTGTGAAAATATTCTGATTTTTTTAGGCATGTTATCTCAATTTCTACAAGAACTCCATATGGTAGATAATTTGTTACCCCCATTTTACTATACTAAAGAGAAAACTGAGGAATCTGAAAGTCACACAATGAAGAAGTAGGGTTAGAATGTAAGTGGGGGCATGCTCTTATTTTATTTATGCAAACTGCCTCTGTGTTTCCCCATGTGTAATATACCTAGGATCAGGAGATTATGAAATTCATAAATATCCTATGAACTGGTTAATTTTTTCTTTGTTTAAATTTGTGTATTTATTTCAGGGTGGATTAATACAGTTTACAAGTGAAACTTGTGACTTCATGAGTATTTTTGTTTAAGACAAGACTGGATAGTGGTGTCAGTCCTGAGTTGTTTTGAAAACCATAAAGCACATAAGACATATGAGGTATTGAGCTATAGCAACTATCATTAGGAACTTGTGAATAACTGAAGATTTAGAAATCACATTAAGGAATATCCTGGACAAGTGCTTCCTATATTTCAATTCACAAGTAAGATATTTGTTCCTTCCCTGATACATTAACTACTCAACCAAATGATTTGATAATTACAAATACTTATGAGTATCACATTATATAGTATTATTCATTTAATTACACTATATGTGTTCATATATGTGAATATTTTACTGGAATTTAATGATAAAATGGAAGAATATTTGAAGACACATTACACAAAATTTCCTAAAGAAAGTTCCAAACTATCCTACAGAATACATACAGATAATGTATCTCCTGGGAATCTTGAGAATATCCACTTTCTATTATATCCCAAATTGAGAAAAAAAATAGAATTTACATGAGAAAATTGTGGCTATTTTTCAGATGCTTACATCATTCATCTGAGACTGTGAACGCGGAAAGAAAACACCTACTTTGAAGCTCCCTTTTTAATGACAGAAAGATAAAATGTGAAGTTAAGCTCTGTCTCTTTTCACTTGTCCACCTACAGAATCAATATATACCATTTAAGATTAGAACATATATGCCCTGTACAAATGTTAAAAGTTCAAATTCAAAAAGAAATGACAAATAGTGATGATGGTGCCTCTGGTTGTGATTTTTCTTTAGCTTTGCTGAACTAGTCACAATACGACTTATTTTAAAAGAAGGGTCTTGGTTTACATAAAATTTGTATTTAATTTATATTTTCCAGGAAAGAGTATGCAATTATTTATATTTAACATGCACTAAAACTATTTGTTTTATCCCTAGCAGAGTTTGCTTAAATAAATCAGGGGATTTTTTAGCCATATAATTAGTACTCACTTTTGCTTCTAAAAAGAGTAAACAAGCTGTATAAGTTGAAATTTATTATTTTGATTGAGTCTAGTGGTGTTTTAGTTAATATATGATATTTGTGCATATTTATGGGATCGGGCCCGGTATAATGATTTGATACATTTTACAGTGCATTATCAAGTCAGCACAAGAAGCATTTCCATCTCCTCCAACATTTGTCATTTTTTTAGATATCCATACACTTTCTTTTCTTTTGAAATATGTTATAAGTTGTATACTATCGCTACCCCTTTCTAATGTGCAACACTAATCCTGCCATCTTGTAAGATAGCACATTGACTACACTGATGTCTTGAAGCATTTACCCTATGTTTTCATCTATTAGTTGTGTAGGTTCCAGTCTTACATTTAGGTCATTGATTCATTTGAGTTGACCTTTGTATGTGATGAGAGGAAAAGTGCTTTAGTACCTATTCTCTAACCTCTCTCTACTTCATATTCCCTTTTCTTCTACTTTCTAGTGACCACTAGTCTACTGTCTTCTATAAGATAAACTTTTAGAGCATCCACAAATGACAATATGCAATAAATACCTGTGTATGGTTTATTTCACTTAACAGTGCTATCCATGTTACTGCAAATGATGGGATTTCATTCTTTTATAACTGAATAGCATTCTGTTGTGAATGCATACCTTTTCTTAATCAATCCATTGATCGGCAGACATCTTCATTGATTCCCTACCATGTTTATCGTAAACCGTGCCACAATAAAAATGGTGGGGCAAGTTTCTCTTTGACATAATTTAATTTCCTTTGGATACATGCCCAATAGTAAAACAACAAAAGATTCCAGATAGCCAAAGCAATCCTGTGCAGAAAGAACAAAGCTTGAAGTATCACACTGCTGGACTTCAAACATACTACAAAGCTATAGTAACCAAAACAGCATGGTAATGGCATAAAAATCAGCACATAGACCAATGGAATGGAATAGAGAACATAGAAGTTAATCCATGTACTTATAGCCAACAGTTTTTTGACAAAGATTCTAAGAACATACATTGGAGAAAGGACAGTTTCTTCAATAAATGGTGGTGGGAATTCTGAAATATTCATACTCAAAAGAATGAAACAAGATCCCTATCTCTCACAATATACAAAAGTCATCTCAAATGGGTCAGACCTCAATTAAAATTTAAAATTATTAAACTATTGAAAGAAAACAGGGGAAACATTTCAAGACATTAGTACAGGTAAACAACTTTCAGATAACTGTGCATATTTTTTAAAGTTATTTGGAATGATTTTTTACTGTCACCAATAGTAGCAGTATTCAGGCAAGACTTTGCTGTCTTACAGCTATTGTTAGTCTCTGGTGCCTCACAGTGCCAGTTGTTTTTCTCTGTATTTACAAATTCACTTCTAATAAATTACATTTTCCACACCTGAGGGACTTGGACAGCCGCAGCACAGATGTTCCCACATCCCATCAGGCTCCAAAAGCTAGACTAGGCAATGAGGAACCACTGGGAGGGGTCAACGTTTTGGCTGCCAGTCCTGGGTACCCTCAATCTTCTGCCGGCCTTTAATCTCAGTGGCGTGTCCTTCAAGTTCAATATGCCTGCCTTTCCACTAGCATCTTGCTTTCAATTCATGATCTTAGGAAAGCACTGGATCAAAGTAATTATAGCATGTTGTTAAATGTTTGATAATTTAATATGCTTCCTCTCCTGGGATATTTAGACTTTAATGAGCTAAGAGCCTTTATCCAGAAGGATAAATTCCAGAGGGTGAGGTTTCTGGCATCAAGAAATCAAGAGGGGGAAGTGTTTATTTGCTTTTGAGATTTTCTTAATGCCCTTGAATTTACACCAGGTCTGTTTAAACCAAATGATGGGAAGATCCCTTAATTGCTCTGAATTGCCACTTGTGCACAGAATTTCCTAAAGCCTAATCTAGAAGATGCACAAGTAATGATAGAGAAAGAAAATTTTAAGAGTTAAAACATTTTAAATGGCAAGAAGCTCACAAGATTGTCAAAGGACTTAAATGAAGTATGATGTTCAAATTCTAGTGCTTTCAGACTCTAAGTCGTAAGGTTTTCTAATTCCAATTTAGTTTCTCAGTCTACTGCTCAGACAGACTTGTATATATCACTAATACAATATTAACTATGTTGATTGTAAGATGTATGGCAAGGAAAAAGCAGGGAGCAAAACAGATTGAATCCCTAACGTCATGAAGCACCTAGTCAAGTTACATTACATTTGTTTGCATATTTATTTTATATGCTGGAAACCACTTCAGGGCAGGTTTCATCTTGCTCAACCAACTATGTATAGCACAGAGTACAGTTTCCAGAGAGTCTAGGACTTGACAAAGAGTTTCTGAATGAATAATAAAGAAGTATTGCAAAAGAACCTGGATAAAAACCTTCAGAATGAGCTATATAATTAGTAAATCAACAATTTTGTTTGAGAAAGTTGTATACGGAAATAAGAAGAAAGAGAATTAATAAAATTAATGGTAAAATTACACTTCCCTGAAGGAAAACAACTATTGTTGTTAAAATAATTGTTATAGTTGTTATTGTGATCCTTTTTCTTCCATACGAATGTAAGAAAAAGAACTTAAAAGTGGGTAAGCAGATACGTTGGTGTTAATTTTGTTTTTCTATCCCTTTTTAAGTTGCGAAATCTCCTTTTCAGTCAGCAACACCTCATGACTTAAGGACTTAGTATGTGCAAACACTGGGTAAGATGAAAAGTCAGTCATCCTTTTGAGTTAACTTTGGTGACTTCCACAAGGGTGAAATGCTCTGTGGAAAGAGAAACACTATTGGAAAACAACAAAGACAGTGAAGAGAGTAGCTTCCTGAGTGAATGAATGGCAATAATACTAGTAAACATGTATTGAGCTTCCTAGCTTATTATAACCCCACAATCAGTGGGGGCTAGTACTCTCCTATCCTAACTTTACAGATAAGGAAACAAAGGTACTGGTAGGCTTAACAACCTTGTCTACTATTAGGTAGAATGCAGAGGTGCCATAATTAACACCCTGCTGTAAATGATCGTGATAGTTGCTCAAAAAACAAGCAAGATGGAAAAACATTACTAAAAGATGGACAATATTAAGGCATTTTACAAGAAAATAGGGATGAAATTCCAGTAGATGAAATGTGTTATCCTCTTGAAAATATTTGTTGCCATTTTCAGAAAGAAATAATTATGATATTTTCCCTTCAGAAATCCTTCATCATCTGATGAATTGTTGATGGACTTGCTATTCCTGTTTCAAATGACTATAGGCCATGAAACAGGTATTAATTTTAATATTTGTTTATTTAGATACTTTGAATTTAATAGAAATTACTCTTCCCTCAGGCCTCTTTATAAAAGTTGATGATGGTGATCATTGATAAATAGAAGCTATTAGCAGTTATAGTTTTAACCATAGTTACAGTATATCTATGAAGATACAAATATGATGCAGGTTATTTAGGTATAGATAAATTAGTAGAAAATGTGTGATATAAATGTGAATACTATTTAGTTCAACTTACCTCTGTCAGAATCATTCTTTGCATTTTTCCCACACTTAAATACACAAAATAATTGAGACTAAAACTTGCATAGACCAAAATAAAGCTTAAAAAAAATCACAAAATATCAGCTCAGTTTTGTTCTCTTAGTTATCTTAGAATTGTTGTAGCATTACACCATTTGACAAACTTTTACTTAATTTGTTACTGTATAGGAAACTTCTGGTTTACTGGATTTCAACAAATTTTCTTAACCAGCCTACAGACAAATAGAGCACTTGAGGATGTAAGTCTTTTCCCAGAATAATCTGAGAGCTTTACACTGAATCCTCTGAATTTAAAAAACATTCATCCTTTCCACTGTTTCCTATCACCTCTGAGACCAATAAGAGACACTGGAGGGAGGTAGTGTATAAAGGCTTGTGATACATCAGAGCAGAGTGTGTCTGAGATTAGCCTGCCTTGACCAAATCCTTGAACGTGACTTTCTCTTCATGCTGCCAAACCTATGAAAATCATTTACAACAGCTGGACAGTGGATACAAAGGAATTACTGCTCATTTTGGAATATTGAGGAATGTTAGTGAATGATTTCATGATTTTTTTTTTCTTTTGGTATCAGGAATTGAACCCAGGAATTGAACTCACTTTATACTGAGTCACATTCCCAGCCATATTTTGCTTTTGCTTTTTTCTTTCTTCTGGAGACCTCATCAAGATGCCTTTACTTTCCTGATTTCTCTGATTTCTTTTTTTTTTTTTTTTTCTTTTGATTTTTACAGACTGCATTTTGATTCATTATACACTAGTGGGGCGCAACTTTTCGTTTCTATGGTTGTACATGATATAGATTCACACTATTCGTGTAATCATTGTGTGCTTTGGATTTTAAGAAAGGATTTGGCTAAGTGGCTTATGGCCTTGCTAAATTGCTGAGGCTGGCATCCAGCTTATGATCTTCCTGCCTCAACCTCCCCAGTTGCTAGGATTACAGGCATGTACCACCATGCCCAGCTGATTTCATGAACTTTAAAGTTTAAAACTTGATAAAACAATTTATTCTTAAGCAAAGGCTTGCTCTAATGTTAGTGTAGTTCTAACAGCTTTTATAGTTTTTCAAATTCTAAAATCTTCCATACAAAAATTTCTTTTTCTGAAATGGTTTAACCTGCATTCCAACATTACAGATAGGAATCAAGTAATGCCATTACATAAAAAAATACTATGTATAATCATGAAGTAGTAGTAGTAGTAGTAACAATCATAATAATAAAGTTATCTATATTGAATTCTGTATTAAGTCAATTTTACAAAATTGCAAAATGACTTCTTTTCTGACGAAGTTGATTCTGAATGTAAAGCCCCAGAGATCTTGAATCATGAGTCTGTGACTGGTGTCAATCAGTAAAATGTCCTTTATTTCCAAATATGGTTTACATTTAGGAAATTGCAACTAGTAAATATCTGAGATGCTGGAACGTTTGACCTAAACTTGCATTTTTATAGATGACTTCTTCAAGTAACTATTTTATTTTTTTTATGTGGTACTGAGAGTTGAACCCAGGGCCTCACACTGCTAGGTGAGCACTCTACCACTGAGCCACAACACCAAGTAATCATTTTAAATGGAAGAAAACTTTATATTTCAGTCTTGTGTTCAAGTGAAAGATAAGACCAGCCTTTTCCTATGTTATGCTGTAATGTGTAGTACTCGAGTGTTTTATTTCAGGAATAAACTATCAAATAGAGTATTAACAAGTTACAAACTCAGTTTATGGTTTTTGTTTTTGTTTTTGCTTTTTGGAAAAGTTTCTTCACTTTTTTATTTTAAAATTTAAAAAAATTTCTAATAATATCTTCCTATTTTTCACTGAAAAATATCATGAGACTCTTGAACTTAAATAAAAATAGAATTTATATTTGATACAAGATTTTGTTTATTTTACCAAATCATGAAATTGTACCTAATACGTAACAATATCATAGTCTAAAATTTCTTTTCATTTTGCATTTTCCTAATTATTCAGGCTGAGAACAAGTGATAACTTATTCCTTGCATCTTAATTTACACTTATTTTTCAGAAGGCATAACTTTCAATAAATATAATGTTCATGGTAGAATCCTATGGGAATTTATGTAATTAGTACCTAGTTAAAGTTCAACCCTTAAAATAATACCAAATTTGGGATCCTATCAAAGTACATCATAAACCACAAAATTTCTAAGCTTTTCTCAAAATGGTTGGAAATTTGTTGTGTCTGTTTTTAACTTCATCCTTTGTACAGTACAATTTCATGGATAGTTTTCTTTCCCTTGATATGGAATTAGACATTCCTTCAAGAAATGAGGTATGAAATAGTATTTAAAGATCCTGAAGGGAAACTATATCTTTGCTACTGCCTTGTTATTTTTCTGCAATCTTTTCAATAGTCAACACTAGGAAAAAATTATTGTGGATGCTATAATAAAATATATCCTGAACTTATAGTGATACTTGTGACCCACAATGAGAATAATAGAATTTTTAGTTATCTTTCCCAATATGAGAAAAACTTTGTTCTCAGTGGCACTATCGTAATTACACATCTGATGTTCCAATATATAACACTATATCACTATGACTAAGAACTGTTGAACATTTGGTTGTTCATTGGTTGGTTGATGTCTTTCTTTCTTAGACATTTGGATGGGTCTTGCTATACTGCCTAGGCTGACCTTGAACTTGAAATGCTCCTTCCTTGTCCTCCCAAGTATCTGATATTATAGGCAGGCACCACTGCACCTGACTTTAAGTGATTTCTTCCACACTTAAGATTCTGCTCGGGATGTATCTTTAAATTACTGTGTTTTAGAAATATTTAGACTGTTTTATGTATTTTCATCCCACCAACTAACTAAAAAACATCATTTATTTATTTGGTTTCTGACTATTAAGAATTGTTCTTAAAATTTTTACTTTATTCTTTAGTTGTGTAATATACTTACATGATTTCAAAAGCAAATATACATCTAAATATATTTTAAGAAATATGGTTTTATTGTGACTGCTATTCTATTTCCTCAACTTCTTTAACTAATTGTATTTTATGATTTACTCACTTGTTAAATATAAGCACATAACACAACTTATATATCCATAGCACTCCATTTTTAAATAATTACACACTCTGTATACTTTACTTTTTTGGTTTACTTAGCAGTGCACCCTGGTGATCACTCTATTATAGATTACATGTTCTTGAAAGATGACACTGAGATGGAGATTAACACGTGATTGGAGAGTCATTGGAAACACCATCTATGAGAGGAAGGGGAAAGAAGAGAGAACTTTGGATGAGATGCAATCTCAGTAAAAGCTCTAGTCATAGTCATACCCATGTAAAGTTTCTTCCTGGACTGACTACTCAGTTGTCAAGTGAGGGTGAGTGATCTGGGCTTTTATAGTCCTTTGTTGATCAGTCACTGGACAAAGGGGGGTAAACTTGTATGATGCTGCATTCCTGGGCTAAGGAGGTAAAGTCTATCTGCCAGAAGCTCCCCCAATGGAGGAAGTAAGTGGTAAATCCTTCACTCCTAAAGAGACATCCCAGTAGACTCTAGAGCATCCACTGCACAGTCCAGGGTAGTATATGTAGGTAGACCCACTCCCTTTTCTCAGGCATGGTGGCACCACAGCTTACTTTAGAAGTATCCGCTAGATGGATTTAGATGGTTTCCAATTTAAGAGTTTTGATACATTCATTTTCAGCAGCACAATTTAACTCCTGGATATTATTAACTCCTGGATACTAGCTTCCTCTCCAAGACTTACACTAAAGTAGCTATATTAGAAAGCATTGACTTAAGTAAATCACAAGAACACATATATGAAATTCATGGGATTACTCATACAATCAAGAGAGACCTACACACACAAAAAAAATTTGTACATAAGTATTCTTACCAGGATTTTTAAAATAATAACCAGGACAAAAGGAAACAACCCAAAGATTCATCAAGTGAATGGTAAACAAAATATCATATATCCACACAATGGAATACTGTTCAGCAACAAAAAATTAAGTATTAACACATGCTATCCAATGAAGTAGTATTTAAAATACTATGGTACAAAAAGCCATAATAGGCAACTTTATAGAGATAGTTAAATTTATTGGTCACCTAGCATTGCAGCGCATGCTTGCAAATGGGTGAGATATTCTTTTGGAGTGATAATTCATTCTAAAATTGGTTATGCTAATGGTTGAGCACCTCTGGGAATATACCAAACCCTAAATTGTACTTTTTTTAAATTGGTAAATTTTGTGATATGTGAGCTATACCTCAATAAAATTATAAAGTTAAAAAAATGAAATCATGGAAAATTCCTCAGAAAACACCATGATGTAATATTTTGTGTAGCCATGATGAAAGTATTATGTGTGCGATAGGTTCTGTAGAAATGTTAGTGTACAACAGAGTGTATCTGACCTTGCAGAAAAAGAATCAATGGAGAAATACAAATAAAGTGGTGCTCATCATTTTCTCTCATGATTGTACCGTCACATTCTTTGTCAGTTTCTGCAGTGAGGAAAGTTACCAGCACCACTGATGGAAATGTTCCTGGCTCAAATTCTAAGCAGCTCTGAAACCTCATTGATTTGAAGAACTTATAAAAATAGTCTCACGTATTCAATCCTCTAATTTTCTTGTTCCATTTCCCCAGGAAGGATGATTATTTGCTTTTAAATTTCAATATTTTGCCCTCAGCCCCACAAGACTTGCAGAATTCCCTGCTTGGTTTCTTTAATTCTCATCTGCCACTTGTACATTCAAAATTCTCCAAGAGGAAATGTCAGGAGCAACATTTTCTGTTCCTCTTCCCTCTGGTGTGTTGGTCCCTCAAATTCTTGTTTCCTTAGCAGTTCTCCATTGCCTGGAAATAGATTTTTGTCTAAATCCTACTCTGTATAGTTATTTTCATAAGAGGTTTAGTCTCCAACAAGTTACTGTCATTATTAGAAAAAATACTATCACTCTCTTCTCTCCCTTCCCCCTTTTCTTTATACTGAACTGTATCTGGTTTTTATTGACATTACATTGCAACAATGCCTAGCCCCACAGATGCCATATTGGGACTGTGGGAATTAGAAAGTGTAAACACCCTAGGTTGATAGATTTTTTTAAATAGGCAATTTTTTGGTAGACAGTTTGGAGAAAAAAAAAAATGAATTAAATTTCAGGCTCTACTCCACTTCATCTGTGAGGTTTCCTGTTAGTACACAATGTGTAGATGGGGTGACCCTGTGCTTGTTACATGGCATAAATGACAAATAAATATTTGTTGAATCAGTGTATAAACTTTAATCTCACCTGTGGACTTAGACTGAATGCACTTTCTATTTTAATTCTTTTTTGTTTCTTTTTTTTTTGGTACCAGTGATTGAACTCAGGGGCACTCAACCACTGAGCCACATCCCCAGCCCTATTCTGTATTTTATTTTGAGACAGGGTCTCACTGAATTACTTAGCACCTTGTTTTTGCTGAGGCTGGCTTTGAATTCTCCTTCCTCCTGCCTCAGTCTCCCAAGCCACTGGCATTACAGGCCTGCGTCACTGCACCCAGCTCTATTTTCATTCTTAATATAGACTATGTTCATACGAATCCCATGAATATTACAAAGTGAACACAATTTAATGAATATATCAAAATAAAATAAAATTGAAGTATCATCACATTTTATAGACCAATACATGGTTATTTTATATTGTAATGTTACCAATAAATTGCTAAAACCCCTCATTTAGGATATTTATAGAATAACATGTGACTTGGCATCATACACAGTATGATACATCTAATTTGTTCATGTCCTACATAACAGTTAAACATCTGAAAGATTATATTTTAATATCTAAGTTCATCCTATGTACTCAGTATCAGTACTCCCTACCAATTTCTTTTTCTTGACCTATTATTTTTCAAGGTCTCCAGAATTGGAATGATTTATGAGAAACTAATGAATACTTAATAGGCATTTAATAAATATTCATAGCATTGAATTTTCTACTTCATTTTTTCCCTCCTTTCTCCTTTAGAACCCACAGGTAATTCATCAAAGTCATTAATTCCTTCACCACAATATCACTTACATTCTTTCTACTTTTCTAGTCACTAGAAAACATAGAAAAATTACAACAGCATTATATTGTCTTATCAACCTTCCGTTGCTTCAGTCAATTTAAAACTAGTACCAATGAAATTTGGTCATAACATCAATAGATATACTAAAAAGGAATAAATAAAGTTTGAAGAATAATAAGTACACTGGTAAAGAAAAACTTTAAGTCTGAGAAATATACAGAATTCAGGTAAAGTGAATCCATCATAGAAGATCAATAAAGTGAATTATGAGGATAATAATGGAGATATTGTGAAAATTAAATTAAAAGAGAAAAAGTTAATAAATATTCATAGTATTTTAATTATTGAAGGGTTTATCTTCTGCTACATTTGGGGGATAATTACAGCATAAAAACTAAGTCAATAAAATAAGTGAAATTGAATAACTAATATACAAAAGGATGAACATGCTACTTATAAAATTATTCTGATGCCAGAATAATTTGATTTCAGCGTGAGATCATCTGAATAGGTGGTCAGAAGTAATAGTAAGATGTTGTACTGGGAATTGTTTTTACTGTGTTCTAAGCCATGCAGAATTTTTATTTTAACAAAAGCATAGGGGTTTTCTTGCTATGAATGAGTAATTGGTATTACACTATCATTGCTACCATTAGCAATTAGAATATGGAAAGAAATATTTGGGAAAACAAAAAAATAATAATATCATGTCCCATGTTAAATAAAAATGAACACTAAGCTGAGGTCTATAATCAGAATAAAAACAAATCAAATAAAAAACTCAAGGAAAATAGACATTAATTCCAATACTATTAATTTGCCTAAGGACTGAAAGAAAACACAATTTAAAAAGCAGTGTGGAGAATCCTCAGAAAACTTGGACTGGACCCACCTTTTGACCCAGTTATCCCACTCCTTGATTATACCCAAAGGACTTAAATCAGCATACTACAGTAGCTCAGCCACATCAATGTTTATAGCAGTTCAGTTCAAAATAACTAGATCGTGGAACCAACCTAGATGCCCTTCAACAGATGAATGGGTAAAGAAACTGTAGCATATACACAATGGAATATTATTCAGCCATAAAGAAGAATAATATTAAGGTATTTGTAAATAAATGGATGGAATTGGAGAATATCATGCTAAGTAAAATAAGCCAATTCCAAAAACCAAAGGCTGAATGTGTTCCCTGATAAATGGAGAATGATATATAATGGGAGTAGGGTGTGTGGGAAGTGAGAGAAGAATGGAGGAACTTTAGATTTTGTAGAAGGAAATGAGGGGGGGTATGAAAAATGGTGGAATGAAACAGACATCATTACCCTACATACATGTGTGATTACATGAATGGTATGAATCTACATCATGTACAACCATAGAAATGAAATGATGTACCCTATTTGTGTACAATGAATCAAAATGTAGTCTGTAAAAAACTTAAAAATAAAAAAGAATGGAAAAAATTAAACAATAATACAAAAATCAAGTGTAAAACCTTAGAAGATAGAAAGATCTCCCATATTTCTGGATAGGCAGAATTAATACTGTTGAAATGACCATACTACCAAAAGTACTATACAAGTTCAATACAAATCCAATTAAAATTCCAAGGACGGACCTCATAGAAATAGAGTGAGAAATCAAAAAGTTCTTATTCATTTGGAAGAATAAGAGACCCAGAATAGCTAAAGTAATCCTTAGCAGGAAGAGCAAAGCAAGGGGTATCACAATACGAGACCATCAACTATAACACAGAGCAATAGTAACAAAAAAGACATGGTATTGGCACCAAAATAAACAGGTAGACCAAAGGTAAAAAATAGTGGACACAGAGAAAAACCCACATAAATACAGTTTTCTCATATTAGAAAAAGGTGCCAAAAACATAAAATGGTGACCTTGCAAGCACAAGGCCCTGGGTTCAAATCCCCAGCATCGCAAAAAATAAATAAATAAATAAATAAGTAAATACATAAATAAATAAATAAAATGGTGAAAAGATAGCCTGTTCAATGGGTGGGAAAACTGGAAATTCAGATGCAGCAAAATGAAACTAAACCTCTATCTCTCACCTTGCACAAAACTCAACTCAAAATGGATCAAGGACCTTGGAATCAGACCAGAGACCCTGCACCTAATAGAAGAAAAAGTAGGCCCAAATCTTCATCATATCGGCTTAGGAACAGACTTCCTTAACATAACTCCCAAAGCACAAGAAATGAAAGAAGGAATCAATGATTGGGATAGATTCAAACTAAAAAGTTTCTTCTCAGCAAAGGAAACAATCAACAATGTGAAGAGAGAGCCTACAGAGTGGGAGAAAATCCTTGCCCCACACACTCCAGATAGAGCACTAATCTCCAGAACCTATAGAGAACTCATAAAGCTTTACACCAAGAATACAAATAACCCAGTCAATAAATGGGCTAAGGAAATGAACAGACACTTCACAGAAGATCTAAAAGCAATCAACAGATACATGGGAACATGTTCAACATCTTTAGAAATAAGAGAAATGCAAATTAAAACTACACTAAGATTCCATCTCACCCCAATTAGAGTGTCTATTATCAAGAATACAAGCAATAATAGGTGTTGGCAAGGATGTGAGGAAAAAGGTACACTCACATTGCTGGTGGGATTGCAAATTGGTGCAGCCACTCTGGAAAGCAGTATGGAGATTCCTTTAGAAAACTTGGAATGGAACCACCATTTGACCCAGCTATCCCACTCCTTGGCCTATACTCAAGGACTTAAAATCACCACACTACAGTGACTCAGCTACATCAATGTTTGTAGTAGCTGAATTCACAATAGCTAGATTGTGGAACCAGCCTAGATGTCCTGCAATAGATAAATGGATGAAGAAATAGTGGTATATATGCACAATGAAATATTATTCAGCCACAGAGAAGAATAAAATTTTAATATTTGTAGGTAAATGGATGGAATTGGGGAATAACACGCTAAGTGAAATAAGCCAGTCCCAAAACCCAACAGCCAAATGATTTCTCTGATAAGTGGATGATGATACACAATGGCGGAGTGGGAGAGAGGCAAGAAGGGAGGAAGGATGGATTGTATAGAGGAAAATGAGGGGTGGGGAGAGGGTGGGGGAAGGAAAAATAATAGAATGAGACAAACATCATTTTCCTATATACATGCATAATTATGCAAATGGTGTGACTGTACATCGTGTATAACCAGAGAAATGATGTACAATGAATCCAAATTTAAAAAAAATTTTTAAATGGACAAAATTCAACTATTTAAAAGGAAGAACTTCTAAACAATACGTGGACTCTAAAATATAAAACATAATAGTAATCCCTGAAGTATATTGTTTTAACAACAACACACTGCAACAGATCAATGAACTTGAATGCACAGTAATAGAATATATCCACAATGAGAGAAAAAAATGAAAACAGACTCAGTTACCTCCAAGGCAATAATAGGGGTCAGAATATGAACTGGAGTTCCAAAGATGTGGAGAAATGGAGGGTCAGATAAAAATATTTGAAGAAATAATGAACAAAAATACATGGATTTGATGAAAAATATTTTCATATACCAAATAATCTCAATGAAACAGAATAGAATATCACTGACTTCTCATCTGAAACAATGCAGAAGACAATGAAATAACATCTTTCCAGGGTCAAATTAAATTATTTTAAATGCAAGTGCAAAATCTTTGTATACCAAACTGAATTCAACAAAATATCCTAAAAGTAATACAAATTAATGACATTTGCTCTCAAAATAAATATACTCAATCTGAAGCAATATGCTTCCAGAGACATGCATTACAAGAATTGCTCAAGATAGCCCCTTGGGTTGCAGGAAATTGGTACTACACAGAAACTAAGAATTGCAAAAGAGAACAGAGAGTATCAAGATTTAGTTGAGACAGAACAATGAGGAAAACTTAGAGAAGTAAACATCACAGTTTACCCAGCAGCTGCTGGATTGGGGAGACTAAAGCAGTATAACTGGAATGTTCTAAGAGATATATGTGTCTACTGGAGATTGCAGTACACATTCCCTCACACTTGCAAACTTCAAAGGCTGTCCTTTTATGTTGTGTTTAGTTTAATCCATGATTCAAGTAATTTTTTGACAATAGCACCTTTGTTCAAAGAAGATCTGAGGCAGAAAGTGAATGTACACATAGAAGTATGTTACATGCATGGTTTAAAAATGTTAAAAGGAATCTCCTTATTCTGTACAATCAGTATGTACTAATTACTACAATAAAAATTGCCTGTTAATATTTAATTCTAAATTTGAAATATTTTAAATATACACACAATATAACCTATAGCCAGGAAGTCCTTCTGTCTAAATTTTGTGCAATAGCAATGAATGTTATAGATCCTTGTTAATATAGTATGGATAATCTTCTGACATCAAATTTCTGTTAAAGAGTGAAAGAAAAAGCTATCAAGTACCAGAGATAGAGTTAAATGTTCTTCTATTAATAGGGAAGTAGGAAAAAATGAGAATATACTGAATTTGTATTTAGAAATTTGAGATATTACAAGTTGGAAATGAAAATAGCAAAAATTATGTTAGTAATATTGCTCAGTACCTTGAATTATTTTCTTCTTTCTGTAATATGGCACACTACATTGCCGTTTTACGTTGTTTAGAAAATAACTGAATTTTTTTTATTATTTGTGCTGAATAAAAATAAGGACTGTACTTGAGTAACCATAGAGGTTATCTGAATACTTTTTTCTGTTGGATTAATGATAACATGCAGCATCTTTCTATGATCCAGTGAAAGTGATTTTCCATTGTTTCTTGTGCTTAGAAGTCATACATTGTAATTTATCGTATCAATTATGTATGTTTTGCTTCCATTCATTTACTTTTAAGAAACTCCTAGAAATCTGACTAAACAGATTACTATAAGCTAATTAAACTCAAGGAAAAAGTTTTTCTACCACTAAAAATTATCTAAGAAGCACAGACTTTGAATTCTCCAAGGTTATAGTATTCAGGCTCAGTGTTTCTGGGTTTGTGGTTCACTTACTACTTACAAAATGGAATTTAAATATTCCAAGTAAGAAAGACTTACCTTGGGAAATTCTTTGGAGGCCAAGTAATACATCCTGAACAAAATTGCCAGAAGTTAATATGTGAGAGAATTGAAGAATTGTCAGCCTATTAAAACATGAGATATAAGAATTTTGAATTCATTCAAATTTAAAGGCTAAAGGCTATGGAAATTTTTCTTGCCACTTTTCAAAAGCTAAGTTGAATAAATTAATATTTATTTTTTAATCCATATGTAAATGAAATTGAATAACAGAATTCTAAGCACTTCAATAGAGTAATCATGGACTTGTTTGCATTTTAGGGCACTTTTTTTGTGTCTCTTTGATAGCTTTGTATTTATTTAGAACACTGAAACTTTCTCCTTTCTCCTGAGACTCACAAATAACAAGGATCTTAATGAATAGTGAAAAAATCTATTTAAATATGCACATAGTTGTAGGTTATTGCTGATCTATGTCAAAAGAAAATTCTAACATTCATAATAATACTACAATTAAAAACATTTTTGATGATTAAACTAGATTTTTTAAACAGTAAACTGTAATAATTCACATTTGTGATGTTTTAGGAGAGGAAAACACAAACTTAATTTTAAAGTTTAAATACTAGGTTTATGTATATTTGTGGTTAAGGGAAATGTTAAATTTTAAAATAAAAAAAATTTATAAACCCCACAAAAACTTTAAGCTAAAAATTGCAAATCAGTACTTTCACTTTCCCATCTGTAGCACATAATAAACAAATGTTTCTGTTCTGCTTGAAATCAACTTGATTTCTGTAAACAACTTACTGCATGAAACATTGTTTTATTTTCTGGCTCAGTCATTTTGATTTTTTTTTTATGAACAAATAAGACTTTTATTCTTTTAGGAAAAAATGTATGTCATCAGAAAATAAAATGTCTTCATTTTCTTTTTTTTAAATTTTGATTCAAAAATTAACTGTACAAATCAACTGTACAAAAATGGAGTACAACAATCATTTCTCTGGTTGTACATGAGGTACAGTCATACCATTTGTGTATTCATACATGTACGTAGGGTAATGATGTTTGTCTCATTCTATAATCTTTCCTTCCCCTGCCCCCTCCCTAACCCTCATGTCCGTCTACACAAGCCATATTTCTTGCATTCTTCCCTTACCTCCCCCAGCCCCTGTTATGTATCATCATCCACTTATCAGAGAAATCATTCAGCTATGGTTTTTAGGGATTGGCTTAGTTCACTTAGCATTATATTCCCCAACTCCATCCATTTACCTGAAAATGTCATACTTTAATTCTTCTTTATGACTGAATAATATTCCATTGTGCATATATACTACTGTTTCTTTATCCATTCATCTATTGCAGGACATCTAGGCTGGTTCCACAATCTAGTTATTGTGAATTCAGCTACTACAAACATTGATGTAGCTGAGTCACTGTAGTGTGGTGATTTAAGTCCTTGGGTATAGGCCAAGGAGTGGGATAGCTGGGTCAAATGGTGGTTCCATTCCAAGTTTTCTAAAGGAATCTCCATACTGCTTTCCAGAGTGGCTGCACCAATTTGCAATCCCACCAGCAATGTATGAGTGTACCTTTTTCCTCACATCCTTGCCAACACCTATTATTGCTTGTATTCTTGATAATAGACACTCTAATTGGGGTGAGATGGAATCTTAGTGTAGTTTTAATTTGCATTTCTCTTATTTCTAAAGATGTTGAACATGTTCCCATGTATCTGTTGATTGCTTGTAGATCTTCTTCTGTGAAGTGTCTGCTCATTTCCTTAGCCCATTTATTGACTGAGTTATTTGTATTCTTGGTGTAAAGCTTTCTGAGTTCTCTATAGGTTCTGGAGATTAGTGCTCCAGAACTGCAGTGTGTGTGGCAAAGATATCTCCCACTTCGTAAGCTCTCTCTTCAGATATCCCAATTATTGATTCCTTCTTTCATTTCTTGTGTTATGGGAGTCATGTTAAGGAAGTCTGTTCCTAAGCCGATATGATGCAGATTTGGGCCTACTTTTTCTTCTATTAGGTGCAGAGTCTCTGGTCTAATTCCTAGGTCCTTGATTCATTTTGAGTTAAGTTTTGGGAATGAATCTAACGAAAGAGTTGAAAGACCTCTACAATGAGAACTACAGAACACTAAATAAATAAATTACCTTAGAAGATGAAAAGATCTCCCTTGTTTTTGGATAGTCAGAATTACTATTGTCCATATGGGCATACTACCAAAAGCACTATACAAACTCAATAGAATTCCAATTAAAATCCCAATGATGTTCCTCATAGAAATAGAGAAAGAAATCATGAAATTAATCTGGAAGAATAGGAGACTCAGAATAGCCAAAGCAATCCTGAGCAGGAAGAGTGAAGCAGGTGGTATCACAATACCAGACCTTCAGGTATATTACAGAGCAATAGTAACAAAAGTGGCATGGTATTGGCACCAAAATAGACAGGGAGAACAATGGTACAGAATAGAGGACGTGGAGACAAACCCACATAAATACAGTTAACTCATACTAGACAAAGGTGCCAAAATCATACAATGAAGAAAAGGTAGCCACAACAAATGGTGCTGGGGAAACTGGAAATCCATATGCAGCAAAATGAAACTAAACCCGTATCTCTCACCCTGCACAAAACTCATTTTGACATTCAACAAAGCATTACTAGTTGAGAGTGTTTGCAGATATTTGAAACTAATAACTTGAGTTAAAAGATGAAATAAAATATGTTCATCCCAACTTTTCTAAACAAGACAAAGGTTCCATTCTATTATTTATTTATATATAATATTATAGTTAAGGAGAAATTGTATTGATAATGACTTCAGAGAATTTTTACTTTTAATTCAAAAATCAAGCTAAACAATTTATTTTCATATACATAAGTTTAGCATTTGCCCTTGTCATAATTTGGTTCGCCTTAACCTGAAATTTTTAATAATATGAAGAGCACATCAGAGAACAGAAACTAAAATAAATGTCCATTGCAACTCAATTCTAAGTCAAGCCGCTTTTTATTTGTCTTTTTCACATAAATGCTCATTTAGACATATATTTTTTTGTATAGTGTTGTATGTTCACAATGAATACAATGGAAAACTCTGTTTATCTTTACAAGGTTATTTTTGTCAACTGAAATAAATGCTTTCCCGTATCCTTATTTTCTTTGTGTTTCTGGCTTTTGAAAATCCTCTGATTCTAGTGTTTGCCAAGATTATTCCTAAAGGGTAGAGGCCACACAAGGGAAGAGGACATCACAAATATTTTTTTTGGTTTCCTCTGTTTTTCTATTGGCTCCTGAAAGAGCGATTCTTCCTGTTTGGGTGACTGAAAATAGGAAAAGGTCATTGATATCTGAAAGAATAATGGAAAAAGGAAGAGTGAAAATGATGGGAGACTGTGATACTTTGATGGGAAGAATGAGCGTATCAGTTTTTCTCCTATTTTTCGTTGATAAGTCACTGTGATCATGAAGTTTTTGTTTATCCCATTATTACTAACTTCATGCTGTCATACAATTCTAAAATGTGCAAGCTCTACTATTGGCTAACAGTGTGGTATTATCCCATAATAATTTTGAAGCATACTTTATTTAGAATATTTGACATATAAATGATGTTAGAACACAACGTGAATGTAAATTGTTAACTTAGCGAGGCAACTGAACATCCATTATCACTAAGTTATGCTTGCTTTTTTGTGTGTAAGTGCAGCTAAAATCTGTTCCTTTAGCAAGTCCTGAATACAGTATGATATTATTAACTGCAGCCCTCCTATTGTTTATTAGATTAGTAGCAGACTTCATTCTGCTGCTTTTTGTCCTTTATCCTACATCTACCCATTTCCTTTTCATCCTCCCTCAAGTATTCCTCTTGTAACCAAAGATTTATTCTATGAATTTGACATAAAAAAAAATTCCACATGTAAGTGAGATCATACAATATTTTTCTTTTTGTGGCTTATTTCACTTAGCATTATATCCCACAAATTTATCCATGTTTTAGCAGATAGTAGGAACTTATTCTTTTTAAGGCTCAGTAATATCCTTTTTGTGAGTGTATGTAAGTGTGTAATTCTTTTTTCATTCACCCATGTTCATTGCAGCATTACAATAACCAAGATATGGAAAAAATTCTACTGATTTTTTGTTGACTTTTTTACTTTCTTTTTTGATGTACTGGGGGGCTTAACCCAAGGGCACTCCATTATCGAGTTATATCCCAGGCCCTTTAATTAATCATTAATCATTTTATTTATTTATTATATTGAGACAGAGTCCTCTTAAATTGTTGAGGCTAATCTCGAATTCTATCTCATTCTTCTGATTGCTGCGATTATAGCATGTTGTGTCCAATTTGGGTTGATATTTATAGAGTTGAATTATTGTACTACTAATATGTTGAATAAATCGTTTCAGCCCAGAAATGCATTTTCACATTCTGACCAGTCTGCCATAAAAATAATACGTTAAAGAATATTATGTTAATTCTTTCTCTTGTTCTCTCCCTGTCTCTTTCAGATTTCTGGACCAGTTGAGAATTTCATTGGCTGTATACAAGTTATAGAAATCAATAACCAGGGAACTTTCGTCCCATCCAAGGCAGTGAAAAAAAATCATGTTGAAAACTGCAGGTAAACTATCACTGGTGATTTTTCAAATGACTTGTTTTATATTAACCCCACTAAAAGGTACAATTTCCAATTGAAATTTTCTGATCAGGACTGGAATGTATTTCCTTCCTTTTATTTTTTCTTTACCCTTCTACCTTCTAGTCTCTTACAGACTATAGAATTTTTAAACTCTTTTTCAATGAAGATGGAGCACTTGTTTACAACAGGTGTGCACTTTGTACAGAATATGATGCATCATATTGACCAACAAATGATTTGTGTGTTGTGGTTAGAAAATCTCTGTCAGAGCTAGTTTTAAAAATGGTCATATCTACAGTATGTTGTTTACAGTGATAAAATGTTACTTTTCTCTAAAATATTCCTCTCAAAAGTTGCCTTTGTGTTCAATTTCCATTATTGGTGTCATATTTCCTCCAGACAATCTGCTTCTGGTTACAGAAATCTCCACAGGTGGTTGGAAGGTGGAGTAAACTAAAGAGCACATTTGAGAAAGAATCAGGCACTAATGCATTGGTATGAAGTAGATGGAATATAATTTTTCCCTGATAGTTAAGCACAAAAGGGTCATTTCCGGAACTTTGTGTTTGTTGGAAAATGTTTACATAGGGCAGGTAATTATAAGGCTATGATAAATATGCCTATGTAAGTGTATTCAAATGAGCTTCCTCTATGTTAGGAGAGAATTATATTTTTTCAAAAATAAAGGAAATTTTTTAAAAAATGAAAGGATAATTCATTCCCCATTATTGAATGACAATTCATCTTTAAGCTAATATACTTAAAATTTATATGTGACCCCAATGATATAATGGTATACTGTTTAGTTTTTATCTGTTTTTTTTTTTCTGTGAGTTTTTTTTTTTAATTTAAGTCATGTTATTAGTACATTATAGTTATACACAATAGTGACATTCATTTTGACATAATCATACATTCATGGAATTTTATTTATTACATTTCAGTTCCTGGTGATCCCTTTCTCTACCCTCTTCCCTACCCTATTCTCATTTCTCTACTCTACTGGTCTTCATTCTATTTATTTATTGCTTTTTAAAATTGGTGCTTCATAGATATATATAAAGGTGAAATTCACTGTAGTATATTCATATATGTACATAGCATAATTTGGTCAAATTCATTCCACAGTTCTTCCTTTTACCAGTCTCTTCTCCCTCCCCCTCTATTCCCTTCCTCTCCTCACTGACCCACTGATCTACCTTCTGTTTTCGTGGGAACTCCATTATTTTGCTCTAACTTCTGCATATGAAAGAAAACATTTTCTTTTAATACATATGTTCAGATTTTCTATATCTTCTTGAAGCAGCTTTGGTAGTTTTTGGGTTTCTAAGCATGTGCCCATTTATTCTAGCTATAAAAAATTGTTGACATGTAGTTTCCATATAATTTTATAATAATTTTTATTTCTATAGTGTTTTTAATAATTGACTGTATTCATTTGATAGTGTTGCCAGATCAAACTACTGCAGACTGGATGGTTTAAACAACTAATTGCTTCCTCATAGATTTTGAGGATAGAAGTTCAAGATCGAGGTGTTGCCAGAGTTGCCTAGAGGGTTCTTGTCCCCTGCATTATCATTCTTCAGTTTGTGAATGGCCGTCTTCTTCCTTTGCCTTTGCATGGTCTTTCTTCTGTACATGTGCATCCGTGTCCTAAACTCCACTTCTTGTAAAAAACAAGATGTGCTGAATCAGGGCAGACTCATTTAACCTAATAACATCTTTAAAAGCCTTGTCTCCAAATACAGTCACATTCGATGAAAACATAATAGTTTATACTATACATTGAATGGATCCTGGCAATTTTAATATAATGAGATACACATAAGTTCTTATGTTTTACCATTTGGTTTCCATTTTTTTTATTATTATTATTTAGCTTTTAATTTTTTACAGACTGCATTTTGATTCATTGTACACAAATGGAGTACATCATTTCATTTCTATGGTTGTACACAATGCAGATTCATACCATTCATGTAATCATACAAGTACATAAGGCAATAATGTCTGTCTCATTACACCATTTTTCATACCCCCCTCCCTCTCATTTTCTTCTACATATTCTAAAGTCCCCCCATTATTCTCTCCCACCCCCAGTCCCATTATATATCATCCTCCACTTATCAGGGAAAGCATTCTGCCTTTGGTTTTTTGGGATTGGCTTATTTCACTTAGCATGATATTCTCCAATTCCATCCTTTTATTTGCAAATGCCATAATATTATTCTTCTTGATGACTGAATAGTATTCCATTGTGTATATATACCAGAGTTTCTTTATCCATTCATCTGTTGAAGGGCATCTAGGTTGGTTCCACAATCTAGCTATTGTGAACTGAGCTGCTATAAACATTGATGTGGCTGTGTTACTGTAGTTTGCTGATTTTAGGTCCTTTGGGTATAAACCGAGGAATGGGATAACTGGGTCCAAAAGTGGGTCCATTCCAAGTTTTCTTAGGATTCTCCATACTGCTTTCCAGAGTGGCTGCACCAATTTGCAACTCCATCAGCAATGTAAAAGTGTGCCTTTTTCCCCACATCCACACCAACATCTATTATTGTTTGTGTTCTTGATAAAAGCCATTCTAATTGGAGTAAGATGAAATCTTAGAATTGTTTTAATTTGCATTTCTCTAATTTTTAGAGATGTTGAACACCCTTTCATATATTTATTATTGCCCGTGTGTCTTCTGTAAAGTGTCTGTCCAGTTCCTTGGCCCATTTATTGATTGGGTTCTTTGTAGTTTTGGTGTAAAGTTTTGTAAGTTCCTTATAAATTTTGGAGATAAGTGCTCTATCTGAAGTGTGTGTGGAAAAGATTTTCTTCCACTCTGTAGGCTCTCTCTTCACATTCTTGATTGTATCCTTTGCTGAGAAAAAGCTTTTTAGTTTGAGTCCATCCCATTTATTGATTTTTGCTTTGGGAGTCTTATTGAGGAAGTCTGATCGTAAGCCCACATGATGAAGGCCTATTTTGTCTTCTATTAGGTACAGGGTGTCTGGTCTAATTCCTATGTCTTTGATCCATTTTGAATTGAGTTTTGTGTAGGGTGAGAGTTAGAGGTTTAATTTCATTTTACTGCATATGGATTTCCAGTTTTGTCAGTACCATTTGTTTAACAGGCTATCATTTCTCCATTGTATGTTTTTGGCTCCTTTGTCTAGTATGAGGAGACTGTATTTATGTGGTTTTGAACATTACACCTCAAAGCCTTAAAAAAAGAAGAACAGATCAACACCAAAAATAGTAGAAGACAGGAAATAATTAAAATCAGAGCTGAAATCAATGATATTGAAACAAGAGAAACAATTTAAAAAATTGACAAAACAAAAAGTTGGTTCTTTGAAAAAGTAAACAAAATTGATAACCCCCTAGCCACACCAACAAAGAGAAGGAGAGAAAAAACTCAAATTACTAGAATTCATGATGAAAAAGGAAAGATCATTGAAATACATAATAGGAAGCTACTTTGAAAATCTATACTCCAACAAAATAGAAATTATCAAAGACATCAACAAATTTTTAGAGACATATGATCCTCCCAAACTGAATCAGGAATACATACACAATATAAACAGATCAATTTCAAGCACAGAAATAAAAGAAGCCATTAAAAGCCTACCAACCAAGAAAAGCCCAGGACCAGATGGATTCTCAGCTGAATTCTACAAGACCTTTAAAGAAGTACTGATACCAATACTCCTCAAAGTATTTCAGGAAATAGAAAAGGAGGGAATCCTTCCAAATTCATTCTGTGAGGCTACTATCACTCTTATACCAAAACCAGACAAAGACACATCAAGGAGAGAAAACTCTTGAGACCAATATCCCTGATGAACACAAATGCAAAAATCTTTAACAAAATCCTGGAAAATCACATACAAAAAAATTATTAAAAAGATAGTGCACCATGATCAAGTGGGGTTTATCCCAGGGATGCAAGTTTGGTTCAACATCTGGAAATCAATAAATGTAATTCACCACATCAATAGACTTAAAGTTAAGAATGACATGATTATTTCAATTGATGCTGAGAAAGTATTTGATAAAATACAGCACCCCTTCATGCTTAAATCACTAGAAAAAATAGGAATAGTAGGACCATACCTCAACATTGTAAAGGTTATCTATGCTAAGCCCACAGCTGACATCATTCTTAATGGAGAAAAACTGAAAGCATTTCCTCTAAAAACTGGAACAAGACAGGGAAGCCCTCTTTCACCACTTCTATTCAACATCATCCTTGAAACACTTGATAGAGCAATTAGACAGACCAAAGAAATTAAAGGGATACAAATAGGAAAAGAAGAACTCAAGTTGTCACTATTTGCTGATGACATGATCCTATATCTAGAAGATCCAAAAAATTCCACTAGAAAACTTTTAGAACTAATAAATGAATTCAGCAAAGTTGCAGGATATAAAATCAATACACATAAGTCTAATGCATTTCTATTCATAAGTGATGAATCCTCTGAAAGAGAAATTAGGAAAACCACTTCATTCACAGTAGCATCAAAAAAATAAAATAAAATAAACTACTTGGTAGTTAATCTAACAAAAGAGGTGACAGACCTATACAATGAAAACTACAGAAACTGAAGAAAACCTTAGAAGATGGAAAGATCTCCCATGTTCTTGGATAGGCAGAATTATTATTGTCAAAATGGCCATTCTATCAAAGGCACTACACAGATTCAATGCAATTCCAAGTAAAATCCCAATGAAATTCCTCATAGAAATAGAGAAAGCAATCATGAACTTCATCTGGAAGAACAAGAGACCTTGAATAGCTAAAACAATCCTGAATAGAAAAAGTGAAACAGGAAGTATCACAATACCAGACATTAAACTATACTACAGAGCAATTGTAACAAAAACAGCATGGTATTGGCACCAAAATAAACAGGCACACTAATGGTATAGAATAGAAGACACCGAGACAAAACCACATAAATACAGTCATCTCATACTAGACAAAAGAGTCAAAAACATACAATGGAGAAAAGATAGCCTGTTCAACAAATGATTTCCCATTTTTTATAGAAAGCATGTTTATCTCTTTAAATCTATTTGCTATTACTATTCTCTAACATTTACTTAAGTCTGTTTCTTTGTTCCCTACTGTCTCTGTCAAATGCTATGATATATATTCATCTTGCATGACTGAAATTTTGCACCCATTGAACAGCAACACTTTACTTCTTCTTCCCTCTGGCCCCTGTCAACACCTCTCTACTGTTTCTGTGAGCATGGTTATTTTTAGATTCTTGATATAAGTGGGGATATCACAGCATTTATTTTCTTGTTTCTGTCTCATTTCACATGGCACAGTATCATCCAGATTCATCCAGGCTTTAGTATATGTCGGAATTCCCTTCTTTTAAAAGCTTAATAGTATTGCACTGTGTGTATAGACCACATTGTCTTCATTCATTTGTCTGTGCACACTTGGGTTGTTTCCACATTTTAATTATTGTGAATAATGTTGTTTTTGAACATAGGTGTTCAAATATCTCTTCATGATCTTGCTTTATACTTTTGGGGTATACAATGTTGGAATTGCTCTATCTTATGGTAATTCTATTTTTAATTATTTGAGCAATAGCTACATTGCTTTCCACAGTAGCTTTGCCATTTTATATTCCCACCAGCAATGTACAAGTGTTCCGATCCTTTGTCCTTGTCAACTTGTAGTTAGCATTTCCCTACGAATTTGTAATATTAATCATCTTTTCACATATATGTTAGCTATCCATAAATCTTCTTTTGAGAAAGGTCTAGTCAAGTTCTAAGTGTATTTTTCAATAAGGCTGTATTTTGTTAAGTTTAAAGCTTTCAGACTGGATAGTAATACCTTGTCACATATATGATTAAATATTTTCTTCTATTTCACATGGTGTCTTTTTACTCTATTGATAATAAATTTTGCTGTGCATTTTTTAAAATTTCTACAAAGTACAGTTTGTTGACTTCATTCTTGTCATTGTTACCTCTAATGACTGGTGTCATATCCAAGAAATCACCGCCAAGTTCAATGTTGTGAAGTTTTTGCTCCATGTTTTCATCTAAAAGCTTTATGGTTTTAGGTCTTACACTTAGGTCTTTGATCTACATTGAGTTAAGAGATCCACTTCATTTTTTTGAAGTTTTCCCAACACCATTTATTTAAAGGACTGCTACTTCCCATTTAATAATCTTGGCACTCTTGTCAAAATCATACATGCATACATTTATTTCTGAGCTCTCTATTCTCTTCTATTGAACTACCTTGGCTTTATGCCATTATCAAAATATTTTAATTAGTAAAGCACTGTAGTATGTTTTGAAATCAGAAAGTATGAGACAAGCATCTTTATTTTTATTTTTCAAATTTGTTTTGACTATTTGGTCTCTAGTGATTCCACATGGATTTGAGGATTCATTTTCTATTTCTAGAAAAAAATCATTTTGTTTTGCTAGAAATTGTACTGAATCTGTAGATCACTTTGAGTAGGATTAATAACTTTAAAATATTAGATCTTCTAATCCATAAATGTGAGATGTGTTTCCACTTATTTACATCTTCTTCAATTTCTCATCAATATTCTGTAATTTTATTGTATAAAACTGTCATTTCTTTGGTTAATTTTTTCAGTATCTTATTTGTCTTGGTGCTATTGTACATGGAATATTTTTTACATTGCATTTACATACTATTTATTTGTGATGTACAGAAATGCAACTGATTCCAGTATTTTGTATTCTGCTACTTGCTTAATACTTCTAGCTTGTGTATGTATGTGTGTGTGTGTGTGAGAGAGAGAGATCCTTGAGATTTCCTATACTTAAAATTACATTAAGTGAAAGAAATTATTTCACTTCTTCCTTTTTGATCTGTATGCCCTTTATTTCTTTGTCTTGACTAATTATTCTGACTAAAACTTCTAGTACTATGTTGAAGAAAAGTGGTGAAAGCATGTATTTTGCCTTAACAGAAAAGTTTTTACACTTTTACCACTGAGTATATGGTTTACCATATGTAGATTATATTATACTGTGACAATTTCCTTCCATTCCTCATTCGTTGAGAGTTCTCATTATGAAAGAATGATGAATTTTACCAAATGCTAGATTGTGTGGAATTTTCTTCATTTCATCAATACAGTGGATTACTTTGATCAACTTTTGTATATTGAAACATCCTCTCATTTGAGGAATAAATTGCATTTGATCATCCTCTATGATCTCTCAATATGCTGCTCAATTAGTTTGCTAGAATTTTGTTGAGAATTTTTACATAAATTTTCATAAGGGATATTGGGGTTTATTTTCCTTACAGAATCTTTGTTCTGTTTTAGTTATCAAGATAATTCTAGTCTCATGAAATATGTTTGGATGCTTCAATTTTTTGGAAATCTGTCAGAATTATTGGAAGTAGTTTTTGATTCTTGTTAAAAATAACTAATGAAACTATCAAGTCCAAGGCTCTTTTATAAATGTGTGTGTGTGTGTGTGTGTGTGTATTAGTTGTCAATGAACCTTTATTTTATTTATCTATATGTTGTGCTGAGAATTGAACCCAGTGCCTTACATATGCTAGGCAAGCATTCTACCACTGAGCCACAACCCCAGCCCCCAGGGCTATTTTCACTGGTATTTTGGGGAGGTATTTGATTACTGACACGATACCTTACTAGTTATATATCATTTTATTCAGAGTTTCTACTTCTTCATGATTTAGTCTAGGTAGGTTTTATGTTTGAGAATTTTTCCTATGTCTCCTAGGTTATCCAATTTGTTGGTATAACAATTTTTCATATACTATTTAATAACTCTTTTTATTTCTATAATATGTTGTATGTGAACCACATGTCCAGCCTTTTTTTTTTCCTTTTAATTTTGGAGACATGGTCTTGCTAAGTTGCTGGGGTTGGTTTGGACTTGTGATCCTCCTGTCTCAGCCTTCTGATCCACTGGGACTGCAGGTTTGTTCCACGCAGCCATGCTGTTGTATATTCCTTATATTATTGTTAAGTCTAGTTGGTTCATTGTTTTAAGTCCTCTATTTCCCTTCTTATTTTCTCTCTTTGTTGTTCTGCCCACTTTGGAGGGTGGAATGTTGTAGTCTCCAACCATTAGTGCAGAATTGTCTGTTTCTCCCTTGAATTCTGTTTTTACTTCATATGCTTTGATGATCTATCATTAGATCAGTTTGTAACTGTTTTATCTTCCTGATACATTGAAACTTTTATTAATATATAATGTCCTTATTTGTTTTTTATTCTCTTTGATTTGAAGTATATTCTGTCTTACTTTAAAATAGCAACTCCTGCTCCCTTTGGTTACTATTTGTATAGAGTCACTTCTTCCATCTTTCATTTTAAATCTACTGGTGTATTTGGACCTAAAATGAATATTGCAGGGAGTATATAGATGAAGCCAATGATTTTATCCTTTTTGCAAATCTCTTACTTTTTTTTTATTCATTTTTATTGTAAACAAATGGGATAGATCTCGTTTCTCTGTACATGAAGTAGAGGCATACCATTTTTGTAATCATACATTTACCTAGGGTAATAGCTTTTGATTCATTCTGTTATTTTTTTCTTCCCCCCACCACTCCCACCCCTCTTATCCCTCTATACAGTCCCTCTTTCCTCCATTCTTGCGCTCCCTCCCACCCCCCATTATGTGTCAGCATCTGCTTATCAGTGAGATCATTCGTCCTTTAGTTTTTTTGAGATTGGCTTATCTCACTTAGCATGAGCGAATCCCTTACTTTTGACTGCAGATTAGTTTTAGTAATTTTAAGTTACTTATAAAGAGAAACTTGCTTCTGTTGTTTTTCTGTTTTTTATGTCTAATGGGGGTTTTTCCCCTGCTTTCCTGCATTACTGAGGTCTTCCGTGTTCAGTTGATTCTTAGTGAAATATTTAAATTCCTTTCTGGTTTCCATTCCTTTATATTTCTTATATATTCTATAGTTGTTTTCTTTGATGTCACCAAAGAATTACATTGAACAATGTAAAGTTATGATAATCTAACTTGAAATGATGCCATCTTAACATCAGTGTGAATTACATTTAGAAAAAAAAAAATCTTTGCTCCTATTCTAGCTCTGTCCCCATACTTTTCAATAGTTTGATGTCACAAAATCACATATTGTGACAAAATCACATATACATATACATGTATATATATATATATATATACATATATATATATGTGTGTGTGTGTGTTTGTGTGTGTGTGTGTATTATATGCCCTAACATAAGCCAGTAATAAACTAGTAAATTTTGAAATGTGTCAGCCTTTAAATTATGTAGAGAAAAAAAATGTGTCATTATGAACCAAAACTTTGTTTAATGTATTATTCTCCTAAATCACATTAAAAGACGAAAGTGCAGTTACCAATCATTGCTAAAATAGTAGGTGTTTTAATCATTTCCCACGTATTTACACTTACTGAGAACTTTATTTCCTCCTATGGCATCCAGTTAATATTTTGTATCCTTTCATTTCAGTCTGCAGGATTTTCTTGTGCATTTCTTGCAGAGTGGATCTAATAGAAATAAACTCCCTTGGATTTTGTTTGTCTAGGAATTTCTTAATTTCTTTGCAATTCTTGAAGGAATATTTTGTTGGATACAGAGTTCTTGGTTAACAGCTACATTTTTTCTTCTTTCAGCTCTTTGAATATATTGACCTATTTCTTTTTAGCCTCCAAACTTTCTGATGAGAAATTGACTCAGATTAATCAAAATAAGATTCAATTTAATACCCAAACCTTCAACAGGAAACTTCAAATTCTCCAGAGGCTCCTGTGTTCCAAATGTACATCAGACAGTCTGCCAGTGTAATTGCTGTCTAGGTGGGAAATCAGATTCCTAGTGCTTCCTAGTCTACACATCCCTGTCTTTATTACATCATATAGGATAAAATAAACCCATTATATGTTAACATAAATAACATGCAGTAGTATATTCTTTGAAAAACAACTTTACTGGAACTAAGAGATAAAAATGATAATTAGAATTGTTTTCTGTTTTTGCAACAATCTTTACTGACTGGTTTAATGAAGACAGCTAGAATGTGTGCTTCTGCATTCAGTCATTCCAATAATTGTTTTGTTGAAGTAGTTGAAGAAATTCTGGCCTCACAACAGATATATCTTTAAAAAAGGAACATTTTAATAGCTGTTTTAGATCATTGGAAGTACTCTTTTTAGATATTACACTAAAATTTGATAAGTAGAAGATTATTAAAGATTTGTTGCAATGTAGAATATAAAACCTAATCAATGAGAGCTTCATATCTGATAAACTAAAATCTACTGTTCTATATTGAATTTTGAATTGATTTTTACCAATACACAATTTTGTGCTACCAATATATTGGTTCCCTTGACTTACTCAGCTATAATAAATGTCAACCTATGTCAATACAAAATATCAAATAATGGTATTTTTTGATATTCCCCAAAATCTCATTAGAAAAGTATTTAAGTATTATAAAGCTTCCAAGTTCCCAATGGTAGATAAAAGTTTTACAAAATTCTAATATTGCTTGGAAATTCAACCTATTATTGGCAACAAAGACTGTTAGTTGTTTTACTTGAAGAGACAGACTTATTTTGTTTTTCAGAAAATGTCTGTCTAATACCTAAAATTGCATAAAGATATTTTGAATAGTAGTTGTTCTCACAGTTTAAATTGTGTTCCATGAAAGAAACAGTAGGTTAATCTCACAACAAGTAATCACTCAAGTGCTTCTCCATGAGGCAATGATCATACTTCTTTATGCAGGAGAAATATTTTATGCATTTTTCCCTTTTCATCACAGGCACTATTAAAAGGCATATGATTCATAAGTTATGATTGAACAAAATGAATCATTTTACCCATTTTTCAAGCACATTCTATTTTTTCCCTCATTGCCACATTCTTAAGGGGAAGTAGTATTTTTAACTAAATGAGAATAGTATATTTACTAGTACAATTAAGTACTGTTAATTTTATTCAAACCAAATCATTCATAGTTTTATTCACCATTCCCCTTCTACCATCAGTACAAGTGCAAACGTAGTGAAAAAGTAAAAAAAACTCTTAAAATTATTATTAGAAATATTTTATCCTCACAAACCATATGAAAGGTTGTAGTGGTCCCCAGACTATATTATGAGAATTGCTGTTCTCTACTAGTTTGTCTGATGACTATTTACCTGATTATTATAGAAAAGCACATTGGCACAGACGGTGTCTTCATACTGATAGACTAAGTGCAAAGCAGAATTTTATCACAGAGAATGTAGTCTACCATTTGATATTAATTATAGAATTAAGATTTTTCTAAAGACAAAACTGTTAATACTAGATCTAATCATATACACATAAAGAAAAGTAAATATCCCCCAAATTTGTAGATTTCTGACTTGATGCTCATTGATGCATTTTTAAAAAATTTACTGGGAAACTTACATTTTTAGTTAGTATTTTCTAGTTTTTTGCCTCCTTTTCCCCCCCGCCAAGAGCCTTAGACTGGTGATATAAGAAATTCCAGAAACAACTTTCAGCACTGCATTGGCAAAGAAAATGATCCATCTATTGTAGCATTTTTGTTAATAAATAATAATTTTATTGTTCTGCATAACAAATCTGTTTACCTTGGATTAATTTTTTTATCCTATCTCTATTTTAATACCCATATAATTTTACCTCATCTGTGTTTTTAATTACATGATGGAATATAACTCATGCACAGGAACTTTATCATGATGTACTGGCTTATTTCTGGTGCCCAAAATGTGAAAAATTGATTTTTTCCTCCATGCAAAATAGTTATTGCTGAAGTCTCACATCAAAAACAGTTAAATCAGTTTTTCCACCTTTAGACTTTAGTCCTCAGATGAGAGTTAATGACTCTTTGAATACTTTGTTAGAAAGAGTAGAACATTGGAACATAAGATGGCAGAGATATGAAATTATAGTTTAATAATTATTTTAAGGAGTGATAAAGTTTGTGGAATACTTACAAGTCAATGAAAAGAATGAGATGCATCTCTATGTATCCATACAGATAGATCTTAAAACATACCGTTCAGTAAAAGAAAAAAAAAGATTGCTATAAACAGCATTCTATTATGTACATTTTAAAACCAGTTTACATCCAATCATCTTACTCATTATTACACACCCTCAAATTTCTCCATATATTAGTAAATACTCTGTATTACTTGTTACTTTACCCTGTCATTCTCTTTTGATTGTCAAAATTCTTTAAGGAGTGTATTGTAATAGTGGAAAGAAGTATTCAAATAGGAGGAAATGATTCAGAAACAAAAGGAAGAAAGAAACCCAGATCTCTTTCTACTTTTAACCTTTTCCTTTTCACAAATTATTTCAACAGGTCATTTCATCCTTAAACTGGAAATTATTTGCTTTTCAGAAGGGATTAAGCTATAAAGTATACAATGTGTTGTTTTAAATTTCTGTCAAAAGTAGATGCCCTACTTTTAAGTCAGTATTTTTTCTAAATGTTTTATTAATAAAATACTAATAAGTGAGGTTTTAACTCCCTAGTTAATACATCAACAAAATTTTCTTCTTAAAATATTATCTACTATTATTTTCTTGTAGATAATATAGTCTTTTGAAAATAATTTAAGCATGACTTGATTATTTGGAAATAGTAATCTCCCATTGATCATTTTATATATTTAGATAATTATAATAAAATAAAATCTAAAATGAACTTATTGTGGAACATTAGGCAAATTAGAATTTTTCTAAGTATTTTAGCCATTCAGATACTTCTATATATGTGCTATAACACTGATATATTTTGGTGATTATTTATTAAGAGTTTAAGATCAGATGATAGAAAAGATCTGAAATTGCAGTTTAATAATTATTTGATATTTGTACATTTGTAACTCATGAGGACAGGACTTTTAACCTGAATTTATCCCATATGTAGGAACTATCTTTATAATGTCTGCCTTAACATGCATACCTTTGGTAACTGGCAATTTATTGGGTTTTTTCTTTTCTTTTCTTTTCTTTTCTTTCCTTTGTTCCTTTGAGATATATAAGACATAGTGTATTTTGACATATTATACATCCATGAAGTATAATTATTCTAATCAGAATCCCATTCTTGTGGTGGTACATAATGTGGAGTTTCACTGGCTGTGTATCCACATATGAACACAGGAAAGTTATGTCTGATTCACTCTACCCGATAGTTATTGTGATGCTTTTCAGTGAGCTAAATTGTGCCATGACTTGTTGATTTCCATGATGAGGACAGTAGTATGGGTGATCTGCCTCTAGAAAATGTTGTTAATATTTACAAGGAAGTCCAATAACAAACCATTCATTGCAGTAACAGCCCAAGCAATGTAAATGAATGAAGTAATAAATAATTCCGTTTTAGAAATCTTCATATTTAAGACCTATATTTTAGCAAAAGTGGGTTGGAAATTAAGTGGATTAATATATATGTGCATGATATCTGTTATTCCTTCATTTCTCTCATTGTATTTGCTCCCTTTTACTCCTGTTATATTTTCTATAAGTTAATTCTTACAACTTACATTGTATGTGTTTTAATTTGCTCCAAAGCTTTTAAGAAATATTCTATCATCTTTGTAATATTCTTAAATCCTACCACCTAATTTATACCTTTGATATTTATTTTAGATATGCAGATTTACATTGAAGACACATTAAATTTGAAAAAGATAATGAGATCAGTCATATCAAGGATTTTCCACATTATGATTTTAAATTTAGACTATAGTAGAATTTTTACTTCATAAAGTTGTACTGTGAAAAATGTGTTAGCTGTATTTTAATCAAAATCTACGATCTTATAAGAGGGAGAAATGTAGAGATGATATAATACATAGTAGGAAAATATATTCAACTTCTCAAATAGCTAGGCTCACTCTCATATATCAAAGACACTTTTGGTATTGTTTGCTTTTATTTTTAAGTATATACTTGTCTTAAAACTTTGAGATAAAGGCATTTTTATCTTAACTCACCAGATCCAAACCATATATTTTTGGCATTCTTATTAAGAATGTAATAAATCAAATTTGAAAAAAATGTGCAATGGTTAGACCTAATTATAACTCTAAAATTTTTATTATCTTTTATATTTTGTTATTTTGATATCTTAAGCATACTTCACAGAATTCTAAGATGATTCTCTTCTTTAGCATTCTGTAATGGACTTAATCATGTATTACAAAACACTTATAATTTGAGTATGGCAAGAGAGCACTAATCTATGATTTATGTATGGTTGCTCATGTGTCTATTCTTTTGGTTTGGCTGCTCATAAAAGCACATTAGAAGTACTGAACACATTTTAACTCTTTAATAAACTATGCTTTATAATCAAAATAAATTACATATTTGTGTACATGTATGTGTTATTTGTCTATTCCTCAAACATCAAATGTGGAATGGTCAGTTCCTTTTGTGGTTTTGAAAATTACTTAAGTCCTCACCTCCTATGGAAATCCTGTCTTCCTTACAATGACCAGGGATTTAAGATTAAGCACATAGTTTTTGTCTAAGTGTTTTACTAATGTTCTATAAGGAAAGTGACACTTGTTTTACTAATGTTCTATAAGGAAAGTTGACATTGATTCTAAAGAACCAATTAAATAGAAAGATAAGAGGAGTAACTCTGGAAACACATATCAAATAGTGAGTGTGTTACTTATATTTATGTGATTTAGTGGTTTCTTTCATGTGTACTGTGGTAATATGGAGAAACTAATATGACATTTGGTGGATCAGGAAAAAGGCATTTTGTATTTCATAATACAATGATGTAAAACCTGGGAGATTATCCATCTTTGGTGTCAGAATTCCCGTGACTATCCCCCTCAGGTATTTCTTAAAGGTCTGCTCTTGGCCTCAGACCCAACCTTAGTCCAAGTTCTGTTCCCCCTTCAATCTGTCCTCATCTCATGATTCTCTTGTTCTCTAGAAATGCCATTTACTTTTTCTCTCCTATTAGAGCAACTAACTTTAATTTTACCATACCATTGTACCATTTTAAAACTTTTGGACTGTATCCTGCAGCCTATATTTTTTCAATCAAATGCCTATCATAATATTTCAAAACTAAAAGCAATTGTCTCTCCAAAATTTAAAATATGCTTTTCCTTTTTGAATAGATTTGATCATGACCATGTATGGTTAATAGGCTGCAACCCCAGGAAAATTGCCTCTGTCATTTTACCCAGATGGGGACTTAACTGCTGATTTTTTGGAAGCAGATTTGAGTTAAACTGGTGTATTTCTATGGGAGGGGAGTTAACAGTCAGATACACTAAATTTCAAAGTTCAGGTGTGTTTCTTACTGTTGAAAACCTTGGAAAGTTACTTAACCTTTCTGTATTTCAGTTTCCTTATTTGTAAAATCAGGATGATTCTATGGGTATTATATGGTTGACATGAAGATTGAATGAAATTGTACATAAGCAGTGCTCTTAGTACAATGCTCAAACACAGAAATTGTTCCCATTTTGGTAACTATTATAATCAGCTATCTTCACATATGTTTATTTGATTATATTCTCCATAATGAGATGAATCTCTATGGAAGAATAATGCTTTTCATAAGAAGTTCAAAAGTGCTATTTTCATGTAAAAAAATAGTTTCTATTTTTATATAGTAAAACATGAATGAGAATAACAATACACTAATACAAATAAAAAGAAATAGATACAAAGAAAATTAAGAACAGAATACAAATGCAAAATTCATAAGTTTTGTTAAACTATAAACTAGGTTTATTTCTATTGCAATTTGATTCATTTGTTTTGTGTAAGATTTTTCAACTAAAATACATTTTCACTTCCCTGCTTCCCTGCACTGTAAAAAATCTCCAATGTTCTATTCTTGTCTCATTTAAATCTTGGTGCATTGTATGCTTTCCATGACAATTGAAAGACATCAATATTTATATTTTAAAGTCTATTTTAATACTTGAGAAATGAAACATTCAGGGAAAGGAAACTATTTTTAGTTTTCCAGAGAAATGAATATAGTTAGGTTTTACTTATATGAATATAATCATATAACAAAATTAGAAATTAATCTTCCTGTAATGTTGCTATTTGAGGTTCTGATAATATAGAACATGTTTTATTATTATTAAAAGTGGAAGTATCATTCATTTTGGAGCAATAGCATTCATGAGTGTGTTTGTGATTAATGATGAGAGCTGCTGCAACTGTCTCATATATTCGAAACTGTGGTGAGGCTCTAAGGATCATATCCTTCAGTGCCCTCAGGCTTCCATATACTGCACTATCCTTAAGACATATTTTATTTTCAATTTCTGCTTTTTGAATTAATGGATGATAGTCTTCCAAATGCTTACCACAGCTTTCAGAATAAAAGTTAAATTCTCTCCTAGCTGTGCAACAGAAAAGTTTATGTAGTTCTCTATAATATAATATTGCTCAATAGAAGTAGCTGCCAGTCAAGGATGAATTTGCTCCGTCCCCCCACCCACCTTGTGTCTACATTAGAGGATAGGGCTAGTCCATATGAATCAATGCCAGCTAAAGTATGTGACCTCTGGCCTATGAATTTAGGCCAGAATTTGCTGTTATTGAGGATGAAGAGGACTTTAAGAAACTAGGGCATGATTAAAGTTTCTAAATTTTAGGAAAACTGTCTTGAAACCCTTCCAAAAATTAAGATATATGTACCAGAAATAGTTCAAAGGATGCTGCATGCCTGGAAGTGTGTTGTTCAGATCACTTCAGGTAGCTGTCATTAAGTTGAGAGATAAAGGTATAAGAGGAAAAGAAAAACTAGTAAATAAAAAGGCAGCTTGAAATTATGCAAAGAGAAAACATTGTATATTGTTACTAGCACAGATCAGACAAGATGCAAATAAATCAGTGCTTCCTAATTTTTTTCTTATTGCTTAGAAAACCACAATGTTGGATAGAATGAGCCTATAAATATAAAATGCCTCTTGGGCTCTAAAATTTATACCAGCATGAGCAGCATGTGAAAGCTCTGTCTTCCCCAAGGAGCACTATTGCTCAAAGCCCTCTTCAGATATGCTCAGAGGCCAGGTGCAATGGACAAGGAAGATGTACCCCAAAAGAATTGGTCTAATCTGAGACTTTCTAGTACTAAGGAAGAGGTGTCACAATTGATGACTTCATCATTGCTTTCTCCTCCTGCCCTTCTTTATGGGCCTTTGTGCAGTTACCCTATTCCTGTTCTTTCTGATAATGTTGAGGAAGAAGAAGGTTGTCTTTTAATTTGTCACTCTCAGGGCCTTAAGAAGACACAGGAAGATTTGATGAAGAACACTGGATATTACCCAGAAGTCACTGGCTTTGAGCTAGATACATTGAGTGGATGAGATTCAGGTGTTTGTCTCTTGGGAACCGGGGAGGTACATTCAGTATAGAGAAAAGAAGCATACATGAATATTTAGTGACCATGAAACAGCCTAAGGGAGTCACAACTAGCATCCACCTAAGCAATGTGGAATTGCTACCAAAAGCAGCAGCTCAGACAGGGTCAAACTTTCCAGTCATCTTGCATCCAGGTCAAAGGTCAGCAAATGCATCCACATCCTAAATTCAACCTATTACCTATTTTTGTAAGGTTTGAGAATGAAATTATTTTCACATTTTTAAATGGTGAGAGGGAGATCAAAATAAGAGTAACATTTTGTGACATTTCCAAGTTTTATGAAATTCAAATTTCAGAGTCCATAATAAAGTTTTACTGGAACACAGCCATACCCAATCATTTACATATTACTTATTGCTGCTTTCAGGCTATAAATACAAAGTTGAATATTTGTAACAGAAAATATATTATCCACAAAAACTAATAAATTTACTATTTGAATCTTTCCAGAAAAAGTTTTTCAATTTCTTATCTAAGTGGTACCACAGATCTAATTCTCATTGAAACATGACTTTAAATGATTTATGTCACGTACAAACCCAAACATGAAAGAGGTACATGATTCTTTTGCCTTTTCTCTTCTACTTTTAATTCCTCTACTTTCTGGAGGAAAACCCTAAGGCCCTGTACACGGATGGAGTCATAGTATGGAAAGATCCTAAGATCCTAGACCACTGCATGGAAAACCCTGTCTCTCAATCCCACTAAATAGGAACACCAGCATTAAACTGACAAATGAGCTAAAATGAACAAAAATGTTAATAAAGTGAAATTTGGTAGTTCATTGGATACATCAGGGAGGATCATATAAACTAATAAAGGCTGCTAAATGTTTCACCTAAGATGCCAATATGTTTATTTAACCTTGAATACTCTTACTTACTTGGTTCCATTGCATTCCTCCCACTTCAGTCTCATCACTTCTCCTACTTGCCTATTTATCCCTTAATTTGATGATATTTTAACGGTGGCTATGCTGTGGATATTGAGATGAATGAAAATGAGTATATTCCAGGTATGACTTAGCAGTACAAAGTCCCCTGTGCTGAGCTCAGTCCCAGTCAGACAGACAATATCCTTGGACCTTTATTCCCCAAATAGGCACTCAGCTACAACAGATATTGCTTGGTTAAGTAAAGAACCCATCAGATCCATAAAGATAATACTTCATTGCTGTTATCACACCTTTATCAAGTTCTCTACAGATTAACAAGTTGATTGCCTACTCACCAGATAGATGTGACTGGTGACAACCTCAAAGAATTCTCTGTACTCACTGAGAAAGTTATACAAATCAAAAGTCAAACTTTTGAGTACTGCTTGACCCCAACTGGAAATGATGTCAGATTTTCCGAGACTTTCCCCTGCAATATTAATTTATTCATTCAGTAATTATGTATTGACTTCTTGCTACCAACAGGCTTTCTTTAAGTATTAAGATGTAAAGACACACAAACTGACTCTGCCCTTCATGAAGAACACTTCCATGTAGCCATTTCCAGGAACTGGGCATGGGAGAGAGAAAGTACCCATACCCAGCACAAAGCAGATCTATCAGAATCAGAAACCATTCCTGTCTCCCTCTTTCAAAGTCCAAAACATTCCCCAAGCGCTAAGGAGTAGTAGAGACTTCCCAATCTATGAGAATTCTTGTCATCATGAGAAACTGATAGAAGAATATCATATCCCATGAGTGTGCAGGGATAGAATAAAACAGTGTAAAACAAAAGCTGCAGTCACTTTTCTAATGGATTTGTAAATATAAAAGAGATTTTAAATTGCACAGAAGAAAGTCAGAGAGCCACCTATCTCAGCCTGGAAAAGGGTGGACATGGCTTATAAATGAAAAAAAAAATGCTGAACTTGATTCCAAACTAAGATGATTTACCAGAAGAATTAGAAAAGAAAGAATTATAAACAAGAAGGTATTTTTAAAATGTCATATCTACTGTGACTGAAACCTAAAACATAAGGCAGAGAGTCATGAGAGATAGGCCTACAAATGTAAGCTCAGAGCAGATATTAGAGGTTTGTTGGGTTAAAGGGCCTGGATTTGCTGAGAATCAGGACAATTCTAAAATATGCACTTTGAAGGGACCACCTGAATGACTACGTAAATGTGGAGTCTAAAAATGAAGAAAAGAGACTGGAATTAGGAAGACCAGTTAGGAGATTTTCTGAATAATCAGGAAGAAGTGAGTGCCTGGATCAAGACAGTGTTGGCAGAAATCGACAAGAATGGTGCATCTGCTATTTAGAAAGGAAGATGGCTAGATTTAGTTACTGAGTTCCCAGCAGATTAAAGAAGGAAAGAAGTCAAGAGTAGTACCAAATATTTTGGTTGCAGTTTCAGGTTAAAGTGGATTATATCACCAGATGTCACCAAAAATGGAGCAAATTTTGATAATGTCAGCTTGGGTTCTTGTGCTACTGCTTCCTAAAGAATGTTGTCACATGCAGCACAAAAGAGAGAAAAGTAGAATGAATTGGAGCAGATGGAGAGTATATATGAAGATGTGTCATCCACCTAGGTACTGCCTGGTATCCACAGGACTGGTGTAAGTTGTACTGATGGTTCAGACTCACTGGACTGTTGTTAGAGCCCACATAGATAACTTCCTTCTGTGATAGTCATTCATAGGGAAGGAGGAAGGGAGAAAATTTTGCTTAGGAGCATCTACAGTGTGAAGGAGTGACCCAAGTCTCTACAAGCGGATGAGGCTAGAACAATGAGTCTTAAATGGTACATATGACTGATGTTGATGGCAATAAAATTTTCCATCTTGGACATACAGAATTAGAATTATTGTGGGAATAATCAGATGTGAGTAGATATGTTCAGCAGGCAGATTTATATTAGGGAGTCTGTAACTTGGGGTAATGATACATATTAACCATATAAGTGTGGGAATATTAAATATAAAAGTAGCAGATAAAATCATGAACATGCATAAAGACACCTAAGGAAAGTATGCACAGTGAGAAAGCATTAGACCCAGTGCAAACACCTAAACACCATTTGATCCATTTTACAGTTGTCAGCCCATGAAGCAAGTGATGACTTTGTTAAAGGTCACATACTGCCTGTACATAAATCTTTATGCAACAGTCTCATCTTTCAATGACAAAAACCCTCCTCACAGTTATTTTATTTTTCTTTAGTGTTTTGTAACTCCTGTCTTATTTAGGAATACTTAAATTCATTCATTCATCTGATTATTTGGAAATTTATATTAGGACTTTGCTAAGTACTTAGCACTCAATGTAGAGTCTCTCAGACTTAGCTGTGGACTCCATGGAATTTTCAGTGGGTTTACTTCATACCAGCAATGGAGACTTGTATGAAATAAACCTACTGTAAGTTTAAGCCAAGCTGTAATAATGTGATAATCTTTCAAGTTTATTGTTTTTTTAATTAATTATTTAATTAGAAGTTTTTATTTAACAGACTGCAGTTTGATTCACTGTACACAAATAGGGTACATCTTTTCATTTCTCTGGTTGTGCACAGTGTAGATTCATACTATTCGTGGAATAATACATGTACATAGGGTAATGATGTCTGTCTCATTCCACCATTTTTTCATAACCCCCATCCTCCCTCTCATTTCCTTCTACATAATCTAAGTTCCTCCATTCTTCTCTCACCCTCACCCTCCACCCCCATTATATATCATCCTCCACTTATCAGGGAAAACATTCTGCCTTTAGTTTTTTTGGAATTGACTTATTTCACTTAGCATGATATTCTCCAATTCCATCCATTTACTTGCAAATGCCATAACATTATTCTTCTTTATGGATGAATAATATTCCATTGTGTATATATACCACAAGTTTCTTTATCCATTTTTCTGTTGAAGGGCATATAGGTTGGTTCCACAATCTATTTATTGTGAATTGAGCTGCTAGAAATATTGATGTGGCTGTGTTACTATAGAATACTAATTTTAAGTCCTTTGGGTATAAACTGAAGATCAAGTCTATTGTTAACTGTGAGATATATGTTGAAATATGGAGGAAAGTCAAGATAATCTTTTAAATAAAATAATGTCAAAATATTCGTTGCAATGATAGAGGTTGGAATTTTGAATATATATGCTCACTCTGATGGTCATATCCTGACATATGAGAAGGACCAATCCCTCCATAAAGCTCTACTGCTGAGGTTTGCCAAGATTAGAACTTTCTAAGGTAGTCCATTTGTTCAATACTCACTTGCTATCTATTGTGATGTATCTACTAAGATGTGAATTGCCTCATCTATTTCATTGGTTAAAAATACACAGCATTCTGTAAAACTTATTTTTACATTCCATTAATCATTGCTGATAGTTTTTGATAATAAGATTTCTACAACTAAATACAGCATAGGTTTAATATTTAGTAAATATATGTGTGAAATAAAGATTCATAAAAATCAAAGAATATGGGTTGTTATTTTCTGACTGATACATGAATTATTTATGACTTATATTGGAGAATAATTGCATGGTACCTTTATGATTGTCATTGGAAGAATGGCAAAAGGCAGTGACTACAGTGAAAACTTGGCTCTTCATTTTTCCGTTTCATGCATACAGTTTTAATTTCTAATAAACCATTGAGCTTGTTATTTCAGTTATGTAAAAATTGAAACAGAGAGGCTGGGTTTGTGGCTTAGTGGTAGAGCACTTGACTCATGTGTGAAGCACTGGGTTCGATCCTCAGATGAAAACTAAATAGATACATAAATAAATGTTTTGGAAAATGAGCATGACTTTAAAAAGAAATCAAAACAGAGATTGGGGTCTTTTTTCATATATAAATTATTTGCATATCACCAGGCTCTCAACATTTCTAGATTTGGTACTGGATAGTATCCCATCTGACTTATGGTCAGATGATAGTACTATAAAATAAAAGCACAGAAAAGTCAATGAAAATGCATATTGTAAGCATGTCAAAAAGTATTCATTCACTGTAACCAAATCAATGGAAAGATTTAATCAAAATCAGGTTTATATAAATATGAAAGAACTAAAAATTAAAAGTAAGTGCATATGTTATCTCTTAAAAGAATAAAGTTGATAACATTTAAAAATAATAAACTTTTGTTTTGCATTTATTTATTTTGAGTCAGAGAGCATATTAAAGAAAACCCACCCTGATGGCATGATGATTTAAGTACCTATTTTCCAATTCAAATTTCTCTTATTCATACATCTTTTCCTACTTTGAAGATTTCTACAATATCTGTTCAAAGCAGTGTAGCTAAAAAGAGATTTCATTTGACCAAAGTCATTACCTTTGTCACATTTAAACACTGCTACATAAACATCTCCTTTGGTAGATCTTGTCTGATGAAACTATATCTTAATTTGCCAGATATTTGAATGACTCTGTAAGAAACATTTCCAGAGCAGATAAGTAATAAGAAAAGAAAAATCAATGTATTAATTGTATCATAACACACATTTGTTGGGAGAATGAGTTAAAAAATCTCTCAGCATTCGTGTTTAAACCCCTTCAAATCCATATCAGCTTCAGGATAAAATTAATATTTATTTTATTGAGGCCCCTGAGGTTCTTCTTGTCATCCTCTACTCCTCCAGGGCTCAAGCTAGCACCGTTGAAGAGGTAAGACATCTGAGATGTACTTTACCGCATTCAAGGGCTTTAGAACCCTTGAATCTCGCTTTGGGATAGGAAACCCAGATTTGCTCAAAGTCCACTATCTTGTCCTTACTGTTCTAAATACTTTATTTCCCATTAAAATAATGTACTTGGAACATCCTTCTGTTTGTTCATTACACAGATAAGAAAACAGAGGCAAAAGACACTCAGAAGCATGTCCAGAAACACACAGAACTTGGGAGCTTCTGATAGACTAGAGATGTCAAACGTGCCCCTCCCCTATCAGGCAGTTCATCATTCAGCATTCTGTAAAACTCACCTATTTTCTTATTCTGTAAATACTTTAGAGCACTCATTCTGTGTGAGGTTGTATTCTAGACTCTGTGAACTAACTGCAACCTCTGCCTTCACAGAGCTAATTTTTCAGTTGAGAAGTTGGGAAATAAATTAATAAATGACTGTTTTGTCTAACTGTTGGAGATAAGCGATACATAAAAGGAGAATAAGAAATCAGAATATTGATTTTCACCTGCCTAACTCTCTGAAGAGATGGTACTTAAGAAGACCCATGAATCATACAAGGAATTTGACCAGGAAATATTTGGGGAATGACATTTCAGGCAAAGAAAGCAGCTGAAATAAAAGCACTTAAATGAGAATGAAGTTAGAATATCTAGTAAGCGTCACTGAAACTGAAGTGGACAAGGAAAATGTAGTCAAATACTAGATAGGACTCTTTCCTGGGGAATTTATAGTCCATGTTAAAGACTTTGAATTTCCACTTAAATGTGATTAGAAAATGTTAAGAGTTTTGAGTAATGATGAGACATGATGTAATATATATGTTAAATATATGTGATGCTAACTATTCTGTTGTACATAAAATATAAAGGACTGGAGTAGAATTAGGAAAACAGTTCTGGTAACCACAAAGATGATGAAAACTACTCTTTTCATGATATAGTTAGAATGTATAAGCAGTAGATTTCCAGAAGGGTTGAACATTGGTGAAGTGAGTTGATTAAACGTTTTCCCTCAATAGTTCAGGCATGTGATAGCGGTATCTCCACCTATAGCAATATCCCAGTTGCTATGGCTCAGTAAAAAATTATCCCACAGTGTACTCAAGTGAAATAATCATTTATTGTGCTTATGATTCTGTGGGTCCAAAATTCCGAGGGAACACAACAGACATGACTGGTTCCCCTGCACAATATTGAGAAAGGACCTCAGCAGGGCTTCAAGGTTAGTACTTGGAGTCATCCTAGATTCATATTCACTCACATATCCAGAGAGTAATTCTAAATTGAACATAAATTATTTTTGTAGATTAGAATACCTATTCTGAGTATCAAATGATTTTTATTATCTCTCACTAGTAGTAGAGCTTTTATTTATTTATTTTTTGATTCATTGTACACAAATGGGGTACAACTTTTTCATTTCTCTGGTTGTACACAAAGTAGAGCCACACTGTGTAACCATACATGTACATAGGGTAATGATGTTTGTCTCATTCCATTATCTTTCCTACCCTCCGCCCCCTCCCCACCCCTCATTTCCCTCTACACAATCCATCCCTCCTCCATTCTTCCCTTCCCCCCTTCCCCCACCGTTATGTATCATCATCCACTTGTCAGAGAAAACATTTGGCCTTTGGTTTTTTTGGGATTGGCTTATCTCACTTGGCATAATATTCTCCAACTACATCCTTTTATCTGCAAATGCCATAATTTTATTCTTTTTTTATGGCTGAATAATAGTAGTAGAGCTTTGACTTCACTTTTCTTCATGTGATAGATTTTTGTGAAAATACATAAGCTCTTGGTTCTGATTTGGAAGCATCAGATATAGAAGAGAATTCACATCAATTGCTGCATATCAGTGTTAAACCCTGTTCCAAAATCTTTACCTCTTTGAATGTCTCTTAGTTTCTTGTACTCAGAATCAAAGTATGGAGGGAAACAATTCCAATCTCAGGTTTTCCACCCAAAGGCTAATTGAAATAAATTGACAGACTGATGGGTTCATTAATTTCACATTACTTACGAGTGAATTTCCTAAGTTCATGATTGCATGCCAACATGGATATCAAGATAAAAGAACGCCTCCACCATCACATACAATCACAGTCAATCCATTTTCTCATCACCTTGCCCTTCATGCATCTGTAAGTCCTATCAATTTTATCTTCTAAATTTCCCCTCTATTCCATATTCAAGGACAGTGCCCTAATTCAAGAAAATTGTAAAAAATAAAAAAAATTAAAAAAAAAAAACCTTCCAATCTTCTGGACTTCTACATTTGTCCTCCTGCATCCCTCTTTCTTCTATATTACTATTAGAGTAAGTCAGCTAAATCAATAACCATTCCATGTATGCATAATGATCAATATGAAAAATCTAAATACTCATACAGTGGTGTTTAGACCTTTTATGATCTATCCATGGACTAGAAAATGACAAGATGTTATCCTAATCTGAACAGAATTCCTATCTTAGCTTAAAAAAAAATGCCATTGGAAATCACCTCTGTTTGGCTTGAAAGTGTTAACTTTTCTTAATGTTTTAACAATGAGTTAATAGCTAAACTTAAACTTGCACATAGTCTAAAAAATTCTGTAGGTATTCAATATAATATGTGCATATCCAGATTTCAGATTTAATTTAATTTACAGATTTTGTTAAGTAGTTCATAACCCATATATAATAGTTTAAATGACACAATTCATTTCTCAAGGTAGTTTTTGAATATGCTTTTAAAATCTATGGAGACTGCATATCTTGACTTCGGTACTGGACACTCACCTTGACAGTTTTCATTTCTCGGTTTAATAAGATACTTGTGGTTACTTACCTTTGGGATTATTTTGAACTGCTGCTGTTCTTAAGGCTCTTTATTTTTTTAAAGATGTCTTAAGTCAAAGAGTTTACAAAATTATACAGATGACTTCTGATTAGAGATTAACTGAATACAGAAATGGCAAAACCAATTAAAAGACTGCAGTGTCCAGGAACTAAGTGTGCCATTTTTGTTTATTTTTTGAATTTTAGGCAGAATGCTTTTAGTAGTAATTCCATAGCAGAAATGTATATTGTCCTTCATGAGACCTTGACTAAAAGTTAATAAAAACACTCCTTCTTACTTCCATAGTTCGTTGCTGCAGAAAGTCAGATACTTTTACCAACAAAAGAAACATTCATTTCCAAAAACTGCATATAAATATTTTACACAGTTACCTAATTTCTCAAAGTTTAAATTGATTATAAATAGTTTATGTGCCTTTTCAGTATCTGAAACCTGCAGAACTCTTTAATGAATCTTGCTTAAGCCTTAGTCAATAAGCCAAGCTTGATACACAGTACAGCAGTGCCCCCTAGAGCTAAATGGCTTTGCAAATTGACATTTTCTAGCTGTTTTATTGGTTAGAGCACTGATAAATGCTTGAAGGCTCCGTTTTCCTGCAACCCAGAGAACAATGCAATAATAACCTAGGGAAGCATAAGGTTTTATTTTATATGTCTTTCTATATTTTATGTACCCAGTTGATTACAAATAGAACTATCCCTATGAATTTACAGTACAGATTTCCTTTAAATACATTGTTTCAATTTTTTTCTTATTCACAGTTTTGAATGAAGTCCCACATGTCCAAGGATGATGTAAATGGTTTTAAGTATATTTTTTATATGTGTGTATTCTAGGAGATGTAAGAATAATAGAAAATTTTAATCTAAGAAGACCGATTAGAGGAATTTCCTCATCAGGGGTAGGTTAAGTCATCACCTGCAGTCATACAATCTGGTTCACAAAGAATCAAGCAGTAAGTTTGTGCACAGGAATGATCATTAACTAAGAATGTAAATGTCAATCTTGCACTCAATAATGCATTTACTTATATCTGTAATGATATACACAGTCCAATTCATTTATTATATCCTTTTTACTGTGTAAAACCCTGTAACATTTCTACAAGTAGGTATATCACTTTAAAAAAACTAAAATTTAAACATGAGGGAGTAACACTAAACTTGGGTAACTTTTAGTCTAATAAAAAGAATGTCATAATTAATTGGAAAAAACTGAAAATCTCTTCTTTCCCTGCATGATACTCTATCCAGTGGATGGTGCCCTAATTTCTAGAATCCCGAAGAAATTTTAAAAATCAAAGCAAGGAAGTGATTAAATCTAGGTCTCAACAGCTTTAATACTTAAATGCTATTGCTACAGAAACAGTAACTGTATTCAGAAATATGTAACTGTTCATACCTTGAGGCAGGAACACAAACTATTTAGTAGAGAGTACAAATAGAAGACGAAAATGTCGAGGTAAAAAGGACACAAGATGAAAGGGGACCAACATATTCCTCAATTTGAATCTACCGAACAGCAAAATACTTCTTCAGCATTCTTACTCCCAAGACTAATTGCTTTCTTGGAAAATAAGTACCTGACTATTGTCTATCCTTCCAGGCAGTTCCTGTTCACACTGCAATATATACCAGGAAGTCAGATACCTATGAGATTATAGAAGATAGAGCTAAAGCCATGCCCCAGCTATCTTTCCTAAGCAACCAGCCATCATTTGCCCCCTGCCCTTACAGACTGAGAAAGAGGTCTCTGGAGAAGTATAGAAAATAGCTATAGTAAATAGAAATTTGGTAATGGCCTTTTCCCTCAACTCTGACTATGAATTTTCTGTTTAAGATGAAAAAAAAAAAAAAAGATCTGTTTGTTTTGGCTTCAGGCTGATGTAGCTTCATCCTTATGTTCCAGTGCTATCATTTTCCTCTGGGAATCCATAGTGGTATATCACCATATTCTTGCAGAGCAAACTAGCCACTTTTTCCTAAAATAATTGCACATGATTGAGGAATGTTTTATTTATGTTTATTTAAAGTGAAAGTAACATATATATGAAGTCATATAATGTACTATTTTTTGTTAAATTTTGATTTTACCAAGAACCTAAACAAATATGAAGTTTTAAGTATAAGTTCATAGAATTAAAGGCAAATATAAGGGGTGAAGATGGCAGTGAATTGTGCAAGACTGTTATTATATAACAACAATTGTTAGTCAAGATTTTGGCTGACCAGAATATAGTAAAAATACTGACAATGTAGAAAACTGGACACTATTTATTTATTTATTTGAATTTTCATAGGACTGGTGATGAATCTCAGGGCCTGTGTAACTCTATTACTGAGTTACAACCCAGTCCTTGCTTGGATGTTCTTAGAAAACATAAAAAAAAAAGCAACAAAAAAGAAAAATAGCACACAACACAAAACAAACAGTAATCACAATTATCAAGAAAATGTTGAATGGTTAGGTAGTGAAATACTTGAATGGTGTATCTGTTGATAGGAGGCAGAGGTAATTCAAATTACAGGGAAAAGAATTTCATCCTTTCCCTTGGTTTGGACCTATGAGGTTTCTTGTTAAAATAAATAAATTCCCAAAACGTAAAACTCCAAAGATTGTTATCACATAAAATAAAAAGTCCAAGTGTTAATTGTCATATATATCTTATAAAGCACATTTTTCCTAATATGAATGATAATTTCAATTGGCAAAAGGTTCTTTAAAACATTTGGATTAGAAAATATTACCAATACATGATCTTCATATTTTATTTCAATAATGAAATACAGTATATTGCAAATGGTATTTATGAATTAGAGGACTATTTAGCAGTTATATAGTTAAACTTTCCACCTAATTCAGAAATGTTCTGTAAAGGATCTTTGACAGGTGGTCATTTGGGCATGGCTTAAAACCTTAATGTAGAGTTTACTACCTCATAAGGCAGCCAATTACGTTTTTCAACTGCTGTAAGAACTATAATACTTCCATGTTGAAATCTCCAAATACAGCAGCTCTGGCTTAGTGTAATTGTTTTTTACAGGTCAATCTTTCAATTTCTTAAAGACAATTAGGCCAATACTAAACATTTTCAAATCAAATATCAAGTTTCCTTTCTCAAATGGCATGTTCTCTGGATGTTTCATCCTTTTTCCTCCTCAAAATTGTTCATCATTTATTATTGAATTTGACTGTAGAACCAAACATTTTCAGATATGATCTGAAAAGTATGGATTAGAACAAATGCTATTTGCTCAGAATTCAACCTGAGATTGCATTAGAATTTTTGAGTCTATCCAAATACTCTTTCTCATTCTCCTCAATTTTTTCAAGTTGCTTTCATAAATCAAGCTACACTTTACTTGCAGTTTTTTGGGATAAAATTTACATATTGTAAATTATTCTTAAAAGAAGAAAGTTGTATAGTTATATTTCCTTCTGGAATCTATTAATGATCTCACTTGCCCAACTACTAGGGATTGTTTTAAACTGAGATATTAATTCTGAAACATTTTCTAAAGGATCTTTGGCAATTTTGAGATCCCTCCCCTATATATTCATACACAGGATGCTGAGAGTTTATTGGGGATGATGTGTTAAATGTTCCTGTGGCAATGGCAACAGTGGGTTTCTCAAAACTATTTCTGAAAGTTCTATGATTTTTATTTGGGGGCAAGCATTAAGAAAGAATTTATGTTCTCTTCAGTACATCAATGAATTCAACAATTCTCCAAGGCTCTATGTGTGGTTTAAGATGAATTTTGGAGAATTTCTATGTGGGTATTAATAAGCATCAGTCACAGTCATAGATATAACTTGAAAATGATACCATGAATACATTACTTTGGTTTACATATATACATAGAAAAATAACATCAATAAATTAGTTTTCATCTATTTCACATGTACCAATTTTTAAAAATTGATTTTTAGAATTTTTTGGCATTTTTCAGGATGTACCTCAAGTAATTCCGTTTTGAGAATAGCTGATGTTAACCCATTCTTGTGACAATAATAGAAAGAAATCTATACTATTAGGATCAAGGCTAGGTTGTCTAACTATTTGTTTGAGATAGGGTCTTATTATGTTGTTCAGGGCTGGTTCTGAACTAATAATCTCCCTAGCCTCATCTTTCCAGGCAGTGGGATTACCAGCACGATGCCACTGCACCTGGATTAGCCTAAGTTTTGACAATAAAATTACATTATTATCACAGAGGAGATATTTGACTTGCTATATCAATGGCAGTAAGTATATTCTTCAGGAACCCATTTTGTGTCAGCATTTCATGTCCTTGAATCATGCATATAATCACACATAAACTCTAGCCATCACTGACCTTTTGAAATATGCTTTATTACAGGTCTAGCAATCCCTTCGTTCCTTTTATTGATGTTGGGTTGATAATATGGCTTGTTCAGCCTCTTAAAATAGTCTAATAATTTCCCTTCATTATTATTCCCTTCATTATTCATGACTTATTCATCTTCATGGATTCCAACTTAAATTCAGGTTAGCAATCTACCTCATTGTTTCTATACCTATTTAATAATAGTAATAATAATTACATAATTGGGGTTGAATTAAGGTAGTTTTAAATAGTTTAAAAATGAACTGTGATGGAATCTATCTTATGCTAAAATTGAAATTAATTGACAGATCAGGAAAATGGTAATAATAGATTTTCCAATTTAACCCATTTGTGCAGGGAAATAATAAAGAGTAAAAATGCCTTTTGAGGAATACAGTTGACCTATATCTAATTACAGGGAGTCTTTCAAAGGTACAAAACTATATTGGTTGAATTCTTAGTCAAGTGTTTGTTATCAGCCTTTAGCCAATGATAAATCTCAGACTGGTAATCAAACTATCAACCAGAAAGTCAACACAAAACAAATTCAAGGAGAATCTACGAATCATAGATAAATTTAAAATATTTAGAAGGCAATAAAATACACTTTATCATTATTAGCCCAAGGATAAGAAATGCATTTTCAAAGGCAATGTTTGTTAGATAAAAAGCTATAGCTCATTAAAATTAATAGTAATGCAATTGAAAGTTTTCTATCAAGGTAATAAATTTTAAATAAAGAAGATAAATGGGCATTTGTAATTAACTGATCCTATCAAATTGTAGGCAATCCAGAAAAAAAATGGAAATTTCTCATAATTGCATTAAAATGGATATGCTTAGAAATCTTTAAGTACAGATTTACACCACACCCAACCACTCCAATATTTAAGGTTAAACAGAAATAAACAGCATGTTAAAGAGATAACCCTATAATAATTTAAAATATAGATTAGCACCAATCATAAACTGCTTATTCTAAAGAATATATGCAGGTGTATTTGAACTAAAAAGGATGCTTCCAGTTTACATGTGGAATTAAAGGAATAAATATAGAAAATTATGAAAAATTCCACTATAAGCCACTGGTTTGGAGGGGCTGTTACAGGCATTGGCAAGATGCCAGAGATATGGTGAATGGAATGTTTTTGGTGATCAGTAAAAGTTTGGGGATGAAGAACTGAATGAAAATATGTTTATGAATTTTAATGTCACATTTTAATTGTCCCAGTTTCTAATTACCCAGAGGCTTCTACCATACCTGAATTTACCTAATCATGTCTTCATTTACTCTATCAAGAAATAAAGAGTGAATCCCTATAATGGTCAGGCACTTTGCTAAGTCCCATGGATACAGAAATGAGTGTGATCGAGCTGTCCTTCTCAAGGCCCTACTACTTTCTATGTAGACAGCTAAAGTATAGCTTAATGGATACAATGTACTAATGTCCATAAAATAACAAGAGATGACAGCATTTTAACTTACATAGAAAAAGCAAAGTTTTCCCTTAAAATGAAATGAGCTAAAAACAACTAAAGAAAGGAATGTATATTCCTATCCTAGATTAAAATAAAATCTGTGCAAAGCGTTAATGTGATCCTATGTAGCAAATTTGAATGTTGGCAACACCTGTGTAGCTAGAATGTAGTAAATGAAGGAGGTATAAACCAGATTTAGTACATAGGATCATATCATGTAGGCCCTGAAAGTGAATATCTGTGGGAAGTCATTGAAAGCAGGAGGAAAACAAAAAAAACAAACAAAACAAAACAAACAAAATATATATTATATATATATAAAAATATCAAATATCAAATATATACATATAAATATATATATTATATATTTTTTATATTTATATATATATATAAAATATATCAAATATTTATATCAATATCAAATATTTATATTATAATCAATCTATATATATATCAAAACCTATGTGTTTTGGTGAGCTTCTTGGCTGCTGTGACTAAAAGGCCCGACAAGAACAATATTAGACAATATTAGAAGAGGAAAGGTTTATCTGGGGGCTCGCTATTTCAGAGGTCTCAGTTCATAGACAACCACCTTCACTCCTAGGGGCTCCAGGTGAGGCAGAACATCATGGCAAAAGAGTGTGACAGAGGGAAGCAGCTGACACGATGATCAAAAAAAGAGAGAAAGACTCCACTGGATAGATACAAAGTATATACCCCAAAGGCACACCCCCCTATGACCTAACTCATACCCTACCACCTTCAATCAATCCCATCAGGGGTTAATTCACTGATTGGGTTAAAGCTTTCATAACTCAATCATGTCTTCTCTAAACTTCCTCCATTGTCTCACACATCAGCTTAGGTGAACAGCTCACATCCAAACCATAATACCAATGAGATACAGCAAAGCAGTACTATGATTAAAGTCATAGTCAGGATTGCCTACATTTAAAAAAAATGAAAATATTTCAAATAATTAGAAATTCCACTCAGAGCTAGAAAATGAGGAACAAACCAAATCTAAAGTTAGCAGAAGGAAACAAAGACCAAGGCAGAAATACTCGAAATGGAGATTTATAATCAATTTTAGAAATCAGTGAAACGAAGAGTTGGTTTTTAGAAAAGATCAACAAAATTGACAGATCTTACCTAAACTAACAAGAGAGAAAAGATCCAATTGAAGGAAATCAGAGATGAAAAGGAGACATTAAAGTGATACAACAATAAATACAAAGGATTGTTAGGGAGCATTATGAATATGCCAATGATTTGGAAAGCTGAAAGAAATGAATATATCTCTGGACTCAAATGTCTTCTAAAGTGAACCACAAAGACAGAAACCTGAGCAGATAGATAACATGAGGAACGAGTCAGTAATTATAATTTCAAAAATCTCCAACAAAGAAAAGCCCAGGACCAGATATCTGGCTTCACTGATGAATTTCAACAAACCTCAAAAGAAGAACTAGTATCAATTCTTCTCAAATTATTCCAAAGTATGGAAAGACAGGGAATCATTCCAAGTTTACTTTGTGAGGTCAACATTTTGATACTAAAAACCAGAAAAGGACACAACAAGACAAGAAAACTACAGGCAAATATCTTTCACATGCAAAATTCTCAACAAAATATTAGCAAATTGAATCTGAAAGCACATTAAAAATATTACACACCATGATCAAGTAGGAGTCATCCCAGGTTGCCAGCATGTTTCAACATTGCAAATAAATAATCATAATCAATAGAATGAAGTATATAAAAGGAACTCAACAACTCAACAAACAAAATATGACAATCTATTTAAAAATGGGCAAATTACCTAAATAGATAATTCTCCAAACAGGATACAGAATGGCAAAAGACATACGCAAAAATACCAATATAACTCATCAAAAAAGCATACTGAAACCACAGTGAGATAATCTTCTCAAGTAGAGTAGGTGTTAACAAAAAGACAAAAATCACAAATATTGATGAAAATATGGGAAAAAAGGAACCATTTGCACATTGTTGCGAGTTTTATAAATTAACACAAGCCCTCATAGAAAGGAGGCCATTATTGCGTATGGAGGTTTCTCCAAAATCTATGAACTATGATCCAGTAATCCTACAACTGAGTGTGCAGCCAAAGAATCGAAATCAGTATGTCAGAGAGAGAACTACCACTAGTATGTTTAATGCAGCATTATTCACATAGCCAAATTATGGAATCAACTTTAGGTGTCCATTGACAGATGAATGGACAAGAAAAGTGTGATACATACTCACAATATAATGCTATTCAGTCATTAAAAAAGAATGAGATCGCCATTGGCTGCAACATGGATGGAACAGAGGGACATGAGATTAAGTGAAATAAATTGGGCATGGGGCCACAGAAGGGGACAAGTAGAGGATAAAATAGTGGTTACCAGAGGCTGGGCAGGACACAATGAAGGAGGAATAAAGAGAGGATAGCTAACATGTACAGGGGTGTGAGTGGGTAAGAGGAATGCACTCAAATATTCTGTAGCAGAATCAGATAACTATGGTTGTCAACAATTATTTTAAAAGAGCTAGTAAGGAATTTAATTATATTCTCAATATAAATAAATAATAATGATCTAAGTTGGTAGACACGCCAGTTAACCTTATCTGATCATTACACATTATGTATATGTATTAAAAAAACACATTGCAACCCCAAAATATGTAAAATTACTGTGTCAATTTAAAAAATGAAATTACATCTTAAAGTGAAATAAAAATAAGAGTTTTAAGCAGGAAAACATTTCTGTATACTTTTTAAATTTTTGGATGTGAGTGGAAACTGTGATGGAAAGGGGCAAGATCAGAAGCAGGAGGAAGTTGTTAGAAAACAGAGGAGTCTGTTGTAACTAGAACCTGAAATCCAATCAGGTATCTTCCTAAATAAAAATATATTTGACCCCACCAGAATCATGAAGGTTTGATGATTTGACATATACAATGGGGTTATAGTCAGACAGGAAAAAAATAAATTGAATTCTGATGTTCATTTTATAATAAGAAAAAAATGAGCTTTTCAAAATATCCATTATTTTTTAACAAAAATAGATATATATAAATAGAATTTTCCAGCTTCAAACAACCAAGAATGCAGTTCAGTCTACTCAGGTAGATTAAGATTGCTGAATAATGTTCCCAAGTATTTAGCACCTATGAAAGTTTCAGTATTTGAGGAAAGCATTTAACAATGCCCATGAAAGAGAAAGGAGTTTATAAGAAAAATTGCTCAACCTAACTTCAGGACAGTATCCCTCAGAAGAGTAAGAAAATCATATGATGAATAAATTAAAAAATTCAATTTATACAAGCCCATAAAAACATTCTACACAGGGAAAGAAATAAAGAGAAAAAAGTTAAGAAAAACTTAAAAAAGAACAGCACAATTCATAATAGCTTATTAAGGAATCAACCTAGGTTCCTAATAGATAAATGAATTAAAAAAGTGATATGTATGTGTGTGTATTATTCAGCCTTAAGTAATTATGAAATCCTGTCATTTGCAGCAAATTGGATGGAACTAGAGCACATTATATTAAACAAAATAAGCCAGACAAGAGAGAAAAATACTGCATGGTTTTTTTTCTCAAGTATGGAAACAATATATATATATATATATATATATATATAGAGAGAGAGAGAGAGAGAGAGAGAGAGAGAGACCTGAAAGTAGAATAGTAATTGGTACAGATTAGGAAGGGTGTAGAAGAGAATGGTTTGAAAAGATGGTGTTTTGATTTGAACAATGCACCCTGTACGTGCATGTGGAAATGTCCCACTGAACACATTCATATGTATAATTAGTACATGTGAATAAAAAAGTAAAGGAAAAAGTGTGGGAAAAACATATTGAGAACAGATTATCTTAAGAAAGCAAGATTTCAGATAAACACTTAGAACTAGCACAATAATTTAAAGGAAATATAAACCTTTCTGGAAAATGAAATATTAGATAAGAAACAGGAACTTAAAATTAATTAAAACAATATGCTTGACCATCACATTTGGTAATACAGCACTCACTAAAAATTCAATCTAATCATCAAACAAAAATTAGCAAATTAAGAATAGAAAGAATTCAATGAGCAAAATGTAGAATAAACGGACACATAGGAGGCAATTAAGAATATTAAATGGCAACTAGGAAATATTATTTTCACAACTTTTATTCATCATATTAGCAGAGTTTCTTGCCTTAAAAAACCTTGTATAAAATTGCAGTTATATAGATTTCCTAAAAGAAATGAGACTCATAGATAACCATAAGAGAAAAAAAGAGAATATAAAATAATGATTAGAATTTTTAACATAGTTTTTAGTTTGCTGAAGATAATTAGCTAAAACCAAATTGTATTTCTGTATTTTAGAACCAAGAGCTTTATAAAATGAAACTTTAAAGTATCATTTGTAAACATATAAATGTCTATAAATAAGAATGAATATACAACATAAGTATGATGACATTTTCAATGATATAAGACATAATAGAGGGGAATATGTTGTGAATAGGTAGTAAATAGTATATATGTAGGTACTAAAATACATGTAATTATGTATGCTTTTAATATTATTTTCAGTCAAACTTCAGTGGGTTTCTATTTCATTTGGAAAAGCAACTAGTAGAGTGAATTACCTTTCTAGATAATAAGACTTGTTACAAAACTTATAGTAATGATTAATGTATAGTATTAGTAAAGAAATAGATACATGGAACATGAAACATAGACATAATTCCTAACTGAGGTGGGAAAATTGGTTATTCTAATAAAAATAGATATGTATATCTGATCCCATCAATTCTAGTTCAATTAAATATCAACTAAGAAAGATGGAAAATTAAAGGTATTGAATAGCTCTTTCCTAATTCCCAGAATAAGATGACAAAACACTTAGAGATTCTGGCAAATATAGGAAATTATCTCTATATAGAATAAAGGAAACCCAAATCCTTAATAGAAATCTTAAAATGAATACATCTGATTATGCTATAATTGAGAATCTCTACTCACAAAATAACTTATACAGAAAAATGAAAACATGAGTCACAATAGGAGACATATAAAAACAACAAATGACTATTTCCCAGATGACATGAGACCTGAACAAAAAAAAAAAGACAACTATAGAAAAACTGAGAAAACAATATATAAATTCAGATGCAAGTAGAAACCACAATAAGGCTGTTAAACAAGCAGTATATATGCAAAAAAGCTTTTACACTTAACAGTAACAAGTACTGTAGCTCATATACTACTACGAGAAATATACAGCCTCTTTATTTTATTTTATAAAGTTGTCTACATGCACAATTCTAGATCCAGAATTTAACTCTTTGGTCTTGTATATAACCACCAAAAATGATGTGTAAGAATGGTTAATGTCATTGTTCATAATGACATAAAACTGAAGCAACAGAAACATACATTATAAGCAGAAGAGAAAATGAATATATGTTGGCAAAATATTGTGGGGTAGTGAAACTGAGTGAACCAGTAAACACATCAGGATGGGTAATCCTAGAAATGATGCTGATGGAAAATGAGGAAGTCATAAGTAAATAATAAACTATGAACCTGTTTATTATAAAATATAAAACAATTAAAGCTAATCACTATTTTATTCCACTTGGGGTCAAAATGTAAGTTCAAAAATATAAAAGGAGGTGAATTGAAATTCAGAATACAGAATAGTTTATGAGGGAAGGTGAGTCGGGATGAGGAATAGGGAGAGGAAACCTCAACGCCACAGGTATTTTGTTTATAAGTCATTAGTAGCCTCAATGTCTTTATTATTGTGCTTAAAAGTTAAATATAAATTCCATATGGATTATTTAACTATGTTCTCTGTTGGTTATTGCATGTCAAAAACACCTCACATACTACTCTGACACTTGGTTTTTCAATTAATATGTTAGTTTTCTTTATCTGTAGAAATAAATGCTCTTTTTAGTTTGAATCTATCCCAGTTATTAGTTCTTGCTTTTATTTCTTGTGCTATGGGAGTCCTGTTGAGAATCTGGTCCTAAGCCGACATGTTGAAGCTCTGGACCTACTTTTTCTTCTATAAGATGCAAGGTCTCTGGTCTGATTCCATGTACAAACAGAGAAACAACATGTATCCCATTTGTTTACAATAAAAAAAAAAAATACACATTTTACTTATTAAAAAAAAAAGAAATAAATGCTCTTTACTATCATTAAATGTTAGTAGTCAATTATATGGATTTGTTAATCATTTACCCACACTTTTAATTTTTAATATTAATTAGTTGAGCTGGATGAATATTTGTTCCCTTACCTTGCCACACCCCAATATCTATAACTATAAAGTTTGCAAGAGCAAACGTTAACCCCATCTTTACCATTATCTCTTAATATAGTGATTGGTACTGTATGTTAGCAAAAGTAGAATATATGATTATATAAACAATGTATTATCTGTGCAAGTCACTCTCTTGAATGGTATTTACAATATCACTAAATGCAAAGTAAATACTTTAATGAACCAAATACATAAGAAACTGCATAAATAGCACTGTTGTTCATTTTTGAACAATAAAGAGTGATTTTCTTTTAAAGTGTAAAGTTTATTTAAGCCAAGAATTATGGTAAATATTAAGGCTATGTTTGATGCTATATCATGTTATCCAATTATCTAATCAATTCTATTAATAAGAATATTAATTTTATATTAATTACTTAAGAATAAGTTATTCAAAGCAGATTGATATCATTTAATGAAATAACTTTTAAACTTCAGCAAAGGATTGTGACTAGATTTTTTAAAAATCAAAGAGTATCTTTTTTCACTAAAAAGTCATGGTTGTAGTATTTTCTAAATATTAAATACTGTAGTATTTCCTAAAGATTTTGTTTTAACATATAAACTTATGTATATGAATAACTTTTGAATAGAAACATTAATGTTAACTATAATATTTAACAAAAAACAATATGTAGTTTCAGAATTTAAAATAAAAGAGTAAAGTCAATAGTTTTTTTTTTTTAAATGAACTTGGGCCCTAAAAAAATATTTTGTCTGACAACAGTGTTCATCAGTTTGACATATTTTATATATAATATATATATATATATATATATATATACTTGCCAACTTTATATTTCTATTTAGATGTTTAATAACAAGAACAAAATGAAAATTAAGGCAGTCCCTTTTCCATTTTGTGTTTCATTGGTTAGTTAGTTGATTGGTTTTAGATAACTTGTAAATACAGAACTGACTAGCTTTTTTTTTTCTAAACCCCTCAAATTGATTAATTCCCTTTAAAGTAGTTGTAGATGGCTTGCCCTGGTTTCTCAATCTCTTTTGATATTTCTTTATATTTAAATTGTCTCTTACAATGTGGAACTATTCTATCAGAGGTGAGAAAAGTACAGTGGGGTTTCTGTAGCCAAGCTCTATAACAAGCTGGTACCTGCTTCACAGAGAATCCTAAACTACAACTCCACGGAAGTGTTTAATCAAAATTATCAGTCCTTTCTTTGCCTTTGTTTTCTAGTTTAGAGACTAATTTTAAGGCTTTCCTAATTGTCTACTTTTTTGTAAATGTCTAACTAGACTACCTGCTCCATCCGCTTTCTTGTATCTGTTCACTGAGGTCATTCACTCCCCTTGAATTCACTTTGCTGTAAGGACACATCTAGTGGGGATGGTAGGAGGAAATGAGTGAGGCTTCTTTGTCAGTCATTGGAAAGGTCACTATCAAGACTAATGGGAGAGAAACTGGCTGTGACCTGCAGAACACATGGACAGGAAGAGGGCTAGAGAAGGGTGGCAGAGTTAGTATGAAGGGAAAGAGATAACAGAACAAGAATAAGGGGACAGAGCTCATGTCAGGATCAGTTTTGGGTGTAGGAGGAAGACTTCTTTAACCACTTTCCTTATGTGACACTTGCTCAACTGAATAGCAGTCCCATTATGATAGAGCGTCTCAGATCTTATGGAGTGTTGTATTGTGGTGTTAATTTCACGCGACATTTCCCCTAAAAAAATAAAAGGTGGGACAAATAAATTTCATGGGAGCATACAAGAAACCTTCATTAGCTAAATATCTTTAGTCTTCAAAAATTAAATTACATACATAAAAGAGTACCTTGATTTTTTCAGCAGCCCCAAGAGTATTCTAAATAATTATTTTGAAAATTGAATAGTTAAGTCATGCAGTATGTGAATATTTTCATCTTTTTCTTGCTTTCTTAAACAGAATACACAGTCCATTAGCAATGTTTCTTACAAACATCAAGTACTGCAATGACAGCCTTAGTGGGTGTTTCTGCTGTAGTTTTAATCATTGTAGCACTTTTAACTTCTTTTGCTGCTTTCAGTCTATAGTATTGCAACTAATTTGGTGAACCCTTAATTGAACACTAACACCTGTTTAAGAACTTTGGGTTTGTTCATGTCCCCTAGAGAGTGATGTGGGTGGCAGATGCCAATGCACATAGACCAGTGTCACCCAGGCACCTCACAGCTGTGCTCTGGATGAGTCAGGGTGCCACGAATCTGACTTCCATATGAGCCAAGTGCCACTGTGACATTTCATCAGATTTTGTCCTTAACTGGCCTTTTTAAAAAGCAAAAATTGTTATGTAAGACCTTAAATCAGCATCAGTTCAATAACCTGCATTCAAAAGTGCTTTATAATAAAGGAATAGTAAATTCACTGACTTGAAGATAGCTCCACTCTGAGGAATTTAATTTTTGTTATAATTTTGCTGACTGCTAAAATATAAGGTTTTTTTGGTTGTTTTGTTTGTTTTCTTAAACTAAGACTCTTTATTGTTTTGCTTCTCAACAGAACTAATTCACTAACCTCTCACCCAAACTTGCATCACTCTTGTTTAGCTGTTACTTATGTATTAATACTAAGCTAGAGCTCAATCATCTCTTAATTTAAATACCCAATCACTAATGAATTACTTGGCTATTTAGTATCTGGGTGTTATGTACTGACAATTTTGAGAGATAAAATTAGAAACTGAAACAGATACTGCAAGCTGATTATTCTAGCATTCTATTAACTGTTACCTCTTAATTCTCTTACCTATAAGCACTTGGAAATTGACATATTTTTCATATTTGGGAAAAATGTACACTTTTATATTATTATTTTATTTTGGGAAAACATCTATGAATGCATGAATCTAAAAACTATTTCACTCATAACTTTGGAGGACTTAAATGAATCACAGAGAACATAGATGGAAAACAGGAGGAAGGTAATAGTTGTAATTTTTAATTGATTGTGCTGACTCCAGGGAAGCTCAATCAAGGCAACACTTAGAATAATAGGAGTTATTTCTTGGTAAATACCTACTATGATTCAGGCATGTTATCAAATACTTTATGTACTAATCCCATTAATTTTAAGAATAGTATTTTCAAATGGACAATCCACTTGTAGACAAGTTAACTAATTTGCCAAAAGTCACACTGGTAATGGGAAAAACAAATATGACTAACTTCAGAGTACTTGCTTTTTCTGTTTTAGTATTCTGAAATACATCTCTGTAAAAATTGTGCTTGATTTTTTTTTTACATTTAATTTCTGATCACCACCTGGTCAAAATAATTTTGCCAAAGGATGATAAGACCAAACATATTCTAGAAATTCTTCTCTAGATTCTAGGTATCTTGAAAATTTAAAAATTTGGGTTCAGCAGGAGCTTAAGGGACACAATTTCAAGTCAAGATAATTCAGCATCAGGTCAAGACATTTTAGAGGGCTCTAAGGAATCAAGGCCTATTGCAATCAAGTCATAGAGACTCAAGGTGAACCACTATATTATCAATATATTCAAAATTTTATTCCAAGCTGTCAATTTGTTGCAAGAATATGGAACTTCTATAGCAATGTCCATGCTTAGAAATAACTAAGTACTCAATAACATCCAAATTGGCATTTTTATAATTATAAATGACATGTGGCTACCAGTCTCTGACATAAATCATCCTATTAAATTGTCTGAACCAATAAAGAATTTAAAAATCAAGATAACACTAAATAATCTACATAATTTTGGGGGAAAAAAGTAACTAAGAATGACAAAACCAAACTGAGAAAACTAATAATTTACTTTACCAAACTAAAATGTTAGAAATATTTCTTAGCATTGCCATTTTGATAAATTGGTTGCAAAATGTCCCTCAATTCATGGTCTCTATGTGCAGACCTATAGCAATATAACATAGCAGCCTTTCCATCAAGAAGTAATTCTGTTTTCTCATTCTTTGACTCTGGGTAAACCTTGTGACTTGCTTTTACCATTATTATCCAGCAGAATTTACATAGTGCCAGTTTCGATCCCAAGTCTCAAGAAGAATTACCACCTTCCATTGCTGGAATCCACAATGACCATCATATAAACAAGCACTGGTCAGCCTGCTGAACAATGTGAGAACACATGGAATAGAAATGAGTTGTCCTGAAGAGGTTATGGTAGATTATTTAGAATCCAGCAGAAGCTGCAGATGTCTGAAGAAACCTGAGTAATCCTGGGCAAAATATAGAGCTGGTCCTCTGAGCCTAGTCCAGATTACCATTATGTAATATGTTAAGATAAAGTTTGTCGGTTTGGATTGGTGTGTCACATAGCATTAGCTAATTAATAAATCAACTATTAGCTTGTTCAGGATCCTAAGGTTCCATTTGAACCTATAAAGTAGTCAAACTTCCCATTACCATGTAGGCATCAATTTTTTTTTTTTTAAATCTCACTAGAATACTGGATCTTCCTTCTAATATATCAATACCCATTGAGAAGCTTTAGTTTTAATTATGCAACATGCAAATATGCTGATGTTAAATGTGTGACTAAAATCTGTCCCGGTGAATATAGTTCTACAATTAACGCACTTATTTAGGGCAAAGACAGATATTTAATAATGGTGCATTTTTCAGGTTGTAGTTTTTACCTCACTCTCTTTTTGTTCAGAAAAGATTACATCTAATTCTTCATGGATCTACAAAAGCAGATCAGTTTGTAAATCCTAATGTGGGGACAGGTTCCTTTTAGGTGTCCCACCTTCAGGATCTATATTTAATAAAGAACTGTTTTAGAAGTCAACATATCAATGGACAATGTTCCGAGACAAAAGATTATCACACTTCCTGACTAGCAAGTACTTGGTATAGCCATGGCTTTCCTTTAGATTAAGGGAAAAGGTGCCATATTAAATCGAATTCAAAATGTTATTAAATAGAGCAATAAGGTTATAAGGAAAGAACAGACTGACTCAAAAAATGGTATAAAAACCAATAAACTGAGATGAAAAGGATCTAAGTGAGATCAGAAAAGATTGTAATAAAACTTAAATTGCAGAAGTGTGAGTAAAGCACACATCGAATTTACTGAAGAAAGTTAGTGACTTGAGAAAATCAAATCAGTAGAAAAAATTTCCAGGAGATCCCCAGAAACAAGAGGAAAAAAGGGAGAAATGGAAATAACATGATTACAATAATTAACATTTGTGAAAGCATTGCCCTGACCCTGGGCCAGGTTTCTTAAATAGTTGAGATTGCTTCACAACAAGCCATGATGTCTGCACTGTCTCACCTTACAGAGACTGAGGTACAGGATTTAGGGAAGCTTCCTGGGTCCCAGAACTTGTAAGGAGTCAAGTTATAATTTAAATAAAATGGTCTGACTTCAAAACTCATGCTTTTAGCACTGATGTAATAATGTCGCTCCATTTTTTCTGAAAAATCAATATATTAAAGAGAAACTCTCAGAGTGCTTAAGAAAGAGAGTTTGTGTAAGCAGATCAAAGGACTTGCCAGACTCTTGCAAAGTAAATGAAGAGAACCACAGTAGATAAGTCTTGGCAAAGTTGCTGTACTGAAAATATAAGTTTTAGATTACCATGAGAATTCAGGCAAGACAACAACAAAAAGAGGTCACCTTCAATATAACAAAAATAGTATATGCCTTAGATATTTTTTTTTCCAAAAGAAAAGTCAGCAAAACAAAGGGGAGAAAAAGATAAAGGGAGAAAAATGTGTCAAAATATCTGGCAAATTTTTATTCATGTGTTAATGAAACACATATATAGTTTTAGGAAGCACACTACATATATAAACTAGATGACTTATGCCATTGACTGTCAACAAGGAACTTGTGACTTCAAAGGCATGATGCTAATGTTGAACAATTCAAACATAAGGTGTACTATAAGTGTTAATTTAAAAGTGAATGCAAATGACAAATTGAATATCTGAATTTGAATATAAAGCATATAAAAATAATTGAATAATATTCAAGATTCCCGAGTTAGATCATTTACTAAAAGGTGAAATGAACCCTGTGTGTATTTATGTGCTCATGTCCTAGGTTGGGATAGTGGAAAGTAGTAAAATTACTTCTATTAAAAGTGAGAAATAGTACATTACAAAATCTCTTTTGAAATAAATGCAGACATCTCAGGCAAAATTGTTAGAAAGCTTTACTCAGAATCACATTGAAAATTTTGTCTCACTTAAAGGAGATGTATACAGTAATCGAAAATATACTAATACTAAGTATATATACCAAAAGAAGATCCAGTAAGAAAAATATAACAAGTGGGACCATCTAAATAGATGCCAAAACCATAGTTTATATTACTAATGCGCTTTTGATTAAGTGTCTACAAAGCAGAAATGGAAGATGCTTAATGAATTAAGATCATGTTTAAGTGAACAGAAAATATCATAATCAGTATTAATAAAAGAGAAATTTGTTTCCTCCATTATCATTGACCATTGTCAAGAAGTTAATTCTAGTCAAAAAATAATACAAAGCCATAAATAAGGCATATTGATAGAAAATACAAATTAAAGTTGTTATTTAGAGTGTGTGTCTTATATTAAATATATAACCTGAAATCTCCCAGAATTAACATAAAGTTAATTCAATGGTGATATACCAATAAAGTAAATAATTTTATGTATGGTTACTAATTAAAGGATAGTATAGGAAAATGATCTAATTGACTATAGAACAAAAATGCATAAAAATTACTAGAAAATAATATCACAAATAAAATGTAAAATATGTCTCAAGAAACTGATGTATTACTATATTATTATTAAAATTCCATTGTAGTTATCAAAAAAGAATAAGAGTTACACCATAATAAGGCTAGAAAACTAGAAATGGTACCAATGCTAGTTAGGATTAAACTGATTTGTGGATGAGATAAAACAAACAAGACTTTATGGCTAAAGCAAAAATGTTTCATATGTAATATAAGCTGGACTCTTTGCTGGTATGGCAGCATTATGGTCATCAAGGGTCCAGGCTCCTAATATGATGTTCCACCATCTTCCCTGTGTTTTTGATAGCTAGTTGAACTCCAACAACCCGGCTGTGTCCAGATGAGAAGAGAATTTCCCCTTAATTAAAGAAAACCTTCCAGAATTTTATGTATTATTTCTTCTATTGCATTATCCAGAACTTAGTCATTTTGCAGTACTTAATATTAAGAGGGGCTGAGAATGACATATGTACTACAGAAAACTAAACTTGCTAGTAAACATAAGGGTTCCTATTACTTAGTGGGAAAAAATCAGAGAAAACTGCCATGGAAAAAGTCAGTTCTCTTCAATAGGCAACTTAAATGGATAAAATAAATACTTCAGGAATTTTTAAAGCAGATGAGTTGTTCTATTTGTTTGTGGAACACAATAGGGATATGAATATAACTGTATGTGCAAAGGAGGAAATTGTCAAAGAAAAATTTCATCAGAGATAAACTGCAAAGGAGACTTCATTCAAGGCTGTGCATTAGGATGGAGAAATTGAACTCAACTCCATTGAGATAAAACACACGCATACACACACACACACACACACACACACACACAGCTTTCAAGCTCCTGAATATGCCGTGGAAAAGTCTCGAAGGATTTTTAATGGACGGAGTTGGTCAATGTGATTAGTACATCTGCCTTTACCTGTTGGCATTTATCAGAGTTAACCCCTATCCTCTCTGAGACACTGGATAGGGCAGTGGCTCCTTTCTGATCACATGTCAAAGGGACAGCCTCCAGGTCCTTAAGAAAGGTAATCCTGGGCTAAGAAAAAAGCTAGAGGTAAGGAGAAGATTTACATCTTAGAGGGACCAAGAAATAATTTACAATTGAAAGTTTTCCAAAGTGAATGCTCTAAAAAAGGAGGTCAGAGAACTATAGGTCTGGAATAAGCCTGTCTAAAGTTTAAACAAGCTGCAGGAAACATTAAGACCCTCTGGGCCATCACCTTATTCCAGAGGAAACTGAGCTGGGAGCAAGAGCAGGTGGCAACATAATCAGTTGGGCAATTTATTATAGAATGGTAAAATTGCTACCCTAGACTCTCATATTTATAACTTCTGGTTACAAAATTTCCTCCCAGGATATACCTGACAGAGCAGCTCTTTAAATAAAGAGGAATTTTCAGTGGATGACTCTCCTGAAAGCAACGTTAAGCCCCAGATAACTCAAAGTTAGCTTGAAAAAATATGGGCCCTCTGTACCGAAAGAGCAAGTACACAGAAGGATCACTTATTACGTAATAAGTAGACAAAAATCTAGGTTCAAAAAACTCAGAGTATTGACCACATTAAATTCCATCTCCATATTTAGCTGACCAAAGTACTGATTTGGTACATCAATGTGGTCCTGTGTTGGATTTTGAGTTAGGGGCCTATAAGAGTGTCACGTGGGAGAGATTATATAGGCAAATGTCTGGAGGCTCGCATTCATAAATAAGTAATGATAGCAAACTTTATATTTAAAATATTCTAAAATGTGAGCTTCTTAGACCTAGTGAGACATTTCATTACTTCTTTATAAGATGATCTCTATAGAAATTAATGCAGTGATTTAATATCTTAAGGTAAATGCTATCATTTTACCTTTAGAACACATTTCACTTTTAAACTATATAACTTTAGCTTGAAGGACCACACTTTTTCCTCATTTGTTTGCATTTATCCACCTTTTTCTCTGAGCTAACATAATAAAGCATGAGGTCCTTTTTCAATTATATAAATAATATATAAAGTTAGGTGGCACAGTTTCTGCCCAATTAACAATCAATTGATTTTTGCGTGGTTCCTATTAGTTCAGCCTGGAGGTTCACTCTCCAGCTGCTTCAGTGTTCTGCAGTTTACTACTTCAGGAGAGTGGCACTCTCCTGAGTGGTTCAGGAGTACCCTTTACAACAAATTAACTTGTAACTCTTGGAACGTATGGATTTGAAGTAGACAGCTCATTCCATACTATACCATCAAGTTAAATTTTAATCCAATTTCTACTGTGTAAGAAAAAATAAAACAGAGTGATTGGACAAAAAAGAATAAAACAAAGCTTCTTAAACTCACATGCCTACGAATAGCAATAGGTTTCCTATGCAGTTTAAACAGGGTAAGATGATAATATGAAAAATACGAATTTCCAAATTTCTCCCATGGTGTCTACACAGAGAATCAAGATCTTTCCAGTTACCAATAATAAAGTCTTAAGAATATGTATGTAGTTTTTCTATGATCACAGTACACAATTGGAACAGTGATCACTGTTGCCATCATTATTTCCACCGCTACCATTATCATCATCCTCATCATCATCCATACCATCTCTTATGATTAGAGAAGACATATTTCCCAAAAGTTTATGAGTAATAAACTCATAATAATTTCTTGTAATTATAGAGGTGAAATGATTGCGTTATGAGAGCCTTAACCTAATTGGTATATTAACCCAGGGACATGAATTAACTGGGTGGTGACTGTGGGCAGGTAGGGTGTGACTGGAGGAAACAGGTCACTAGGGGCATGCCTTTGGGGTTTATATTTTGTCCCTGACAAGAGGAGCACTCTCCATTTCCTAATTGTCATGTCTTGTTCAGCCTCCCCTCTCCACATTTTTCCACCATGATGTTCTGCCTCACCTCAGGCCCAGAACAATGGCATTGACCCTCTAGGGACTGAAACTTTTAAAACCATGAGCCAAAATAAATTTTTCATTCTTTAAAATTCTTGTCAGGTGTTTTTGGTCACAGCAATAAAAAGGCTGACCAAAACATTATCTATTGTGAACTGAATAGTGGTTATACCAGATAGCAGAACTACAGATCACTTCTTAAGAGTTGGGTAAATTATATAGCATACATAATTCTATCTAATGAAATAAAATGAATTGGGTACCTTTGCTTGATACTGTGTATTATGCAAATACAAAGATTTGAAGACAGTGAAGATACAAAGATACCTAAGTCATGACCCCTATAGTTTGGAAACAGCAATAAAAACAAAAAGATAATCCCAATATATTTGGATATGCACCATGAGACACGAATGAGGGAATTCAGATCAGCATGCAAATTGAGGCCAAGATGACATTTGAAGAATGAGTAAGGATAGATTAAAGGCAACTCTACTACTAAATAGAGAAAGAGAGGACTTCTGTAGGTAGTGATATTTTAAAAGCCTCAGAGAAGAAATGATGTTGAACTCTATTGATGGACATGTTGAAAATTATAGGGAGAAGTCTTAGAAAAATGGAAGTCCTAGATCAAAGCACTGAGGAGTAAAAGCATATTTGTGAATGATAGACAGGTGTTGGTTAAACAGAGAAAAGAATACAGAAATCTATTCAATATTAATGATTTGCTGGGTACTTTTATATTTTGTGTTATTAAATATAATAACTTAGAACATGTGTGGTATTATCCACATATTAGAGATAAAAAATTTTCAGGCTAATGTAAAGCCAATACAATCTGTGAGAACAAAGTCTCACATTGAATTTTGAGTTTTTAAAAGTAATGACAGGCTGTTTGAACTCTGACACTTAGTTCCCTAGGAAATTAAGAATACTTACTAGATGTTTGAATAAAGAGAAGTTCCTGGCCTGTTATAAAAATTAAGTTTGCTAAGCTTTCTTGTATCAATTGGAAGGAAAAGTAAAGATTGTGAGAAGAGTTAGGGAATTATTTTGATCATCTCAATGCAGAGGGATAGGAAGAAATGATGAATAAGAAAGAAAAGGCAAATATATCTCAATGTTTTTGCTGTTCAAATGAATGAGAACCAAGACATAACTTTGAAAGTGGGGGTTGGGGGGAGTGTTTTATTGAAAGGTAATAGATTTTGAGGTACTGACTAGATATGAGAGGAAATGACTTGCAATAGACAAGTATTGAAGATCTGGAGAGCCAATGAAGGAGATATGGAATTGAATATCCAGCTGAGGGAAGCATACTCATTCTTTATTCCCATACCTGATGTGACAATTTGTATAGCTCTTGTTATCCTGATCTTTCTGCCCCTAGTGGGCACCTGCATCAAAGGCACCATTCATTGTTCATGGTAGGTTACATTCCTTACCTGCTTTTCATTGTTTCATGGTAGTTCATAGTGACAAATCTAATTGCTACTATTACTATTGTTGGTCACATGTTCTCCTCCATAGATAGGCATCATACAGCCTCTTTAATAACTTTGCCACAGGACAGATGAACCTCAGCAAGTTCTCAGTATGGTTAAGTACAGCTTCCCTTTCTTCTGCTTGTCTTTTTTCCTCTGTAGCAGAGTAATAAAAGAAACTGGTGAAGCTGAAAGGAAATTGGAGCCAAATCCACAGGAGCCTCTTAAATGAAATATCAAACACTCGTTCCTCAGTATAAGTGATTTCCACACAGCCATTCAGTGTGAGCCCCTACTAAGCTAAAGCAAAGTGTCAAAGAATTAGATCTACTTAGCCCTACATCTGAAATCAGTCATATGAGAAAGGTGCTGAAAGCAAACACATTTAAGTATGAGTAGAATTTTACTCTCCCAATGTTTGTGTTTGACTATCATGAAAGTTTTAAATCACATGTGTGATTTAAATATATATATATATCTTAAATTTATGAAGGAAATAAGGTAAATAGTAGAAAATCATATAATTGAATCTATTTGCAAAACCTGAATAGACAATATGTCAATAAAAACTATTTCAAGTTCTAAAAGTATATATATCTTTATTAATAGTAGAGTTGATTGTATTTGTAATACTTAGGGAAATGTTTTGGTCTATGTCATTTATTGGTAAACAATACTCAGTTATAGTATGAAATTATAAGAATACTTATTATTGAATTGGTAACTTTATAGTTACAAATGAAAAAAATATATATATATACATATATGTGTATATATGTATATAAACAAACTAGGGAATTACATGGTACTATTCTAGATGCTTATAGAAGAAAGAAACAGTGAGAATGCATAAAAATTTTCAGGATAAATATGGATGACGGACACACATACTACCAAAGTAACTTACTCACTATATTCTGTAAATTAAGAAATTATGTACATACAAACACACATAAAAAAAACTGTTTCAATGGTAACATTGAATTAACTCTTAGATTAGATATACTTTTAAGTGAAACAGCTGAATTGAGATTGCAATAATTCCTTTTGACTATATAAATGGTGATTCGATTATTAGTCCGATAAGAAACAAATCAAACTACCATGACTATTTTTCAAAGGCACAGATAATCAGAATTTCACACATAAGATTTACAATTAGTTTTACTCTTTATAGTAGAAATGTTGATAAGAATAAATTAGAGATAGAAAACTAGACCAAGAGAGAAAAGAAAGATGATGCCAGTAGACAAACTAGATGAGCATTATTTCAGTTGAGGAAGTTTTTTTTTTTTTTTTTTTTTTTTTTCTTACTATCATTCAATTTTATTTTATTTTATTTTTTTTGTTCAGATTTATTTTTTATTTTTTATTTTTTTTTTACGTTTACATAGGGTAATGATGTTTATTTTATTTTCCCCTCCCCCCACCCCTCCCACCCCTCTTTTCCCTCTACACAGTCCTTCTTTCCTTCATTCTTACCGCTCTCCTTAGCCTAACTCCAAACCTAACCCTAAACCTAATGCTAGCCCCTCCCACCCCCCATTATATGTCCTCATCCGCTTATCAGCGAGATCATTCGTCCTTTAGTTTTTTGAGATTGGCTTATCTCACTTAGCATGATATTCTCCAATTTCGACAATTTGATTACAAATGCCATAATTTTATCATTCTTCATTGCGGAGTAATATTCCATTGTATAAATATGCCACAGTTTCTTTATCCATTCATCAACTGAAGGGCGTCTAGGTTGGTTCCACAATCTGGCTATGGTGAATTGAGCAGCAATGAACATTGATGTGGCTGTATCTCTGTAGTATGCTGATTTTAAGTCCTTTGGGTATAGGCCAAGGAGTGGGATAGCTGGGTCAAATGGTGTTTCCATTCCAAGCTTTCTGAGGAATCTCCACACTGCTTTCCAGAGTGGCTGCACTAATTTGCAACCCCACCAGCAATGTATGAGTGTTCCTTTTTCCCCACATCCTCGCCAACACCTATTGTTGCTTGTGTTCTTGATAATCGCCATTCTAATTGGGGTGAGATGAAATCTTAGGGTAGTTTTGATTTGCATTTCCCTTATTACTAGGGATGTTGAACATTTTTTCATATATCTGTTGATTACTTGTACATCTTCTTCTGTGAAGTGTCTGTTCATTTCCTTAGCCCATTTGTTGATTGGATTATTTGTATTCTTCGTGTAGAGTTTTTTGTGTTCTTTATAGATTCTGGAAATTAGCGCTCTATCTGAGGTATGGTTGGCAAAGATATTCTCCCACTCTGTAGGCTCTCTCTTCACATTTCTGATAGTTTCCTTTGCTGAGAGAAAGCTTTTTAGTTTGAATCTATCCCAGTTGTTGATTCTTGCTTTTATTTCTTGTGCTATGGGAGTCCTGTTAAGGAAGTCTGATCCTAAGCCAACAAGTTGAAGATTTGGACCTACTTTTTCTTCTATAAGATGCAGGGTCTCTGGTCTGATTCCGAGGTCCTTGATCCATTTTGAGTTGAGTTTTGTGTAGGGTGAGAGATAGGGGTTTAATTTCATTCTATTGCATATGGTTTTCCAGTTTTCCCAGCACCATTTGTTGAAGAGGCTATCTTTTCTCCATTGCATATTGTTGGAAACTTTGTCTAGTATGAGAAAATTGTATTTATTTGGGTTTGTGTCCATGTCCTCTATTCTGTACCATTGATCTACCTGTCTATTTTGGTATCAATACCATGCCGTTTTTGTTACTATTGCTTTGTAGTAGAGTTGAAGATCTGGTATTGCATACCCCCTGCTTCGCTCTTGCTACTGAGGATTGCTTTAGCTATTCTAGGTTTTTTAATCTTCCAGATGAATTTCATAATTGCTTGCTCTATTTCTGCAAGGTACATCATTGGGATTCCAGATGAATTTCATAATTGCTTGCTCTATTTCTGCAAGGTACATCATTGGGATTTTAATTGGAATTGCATTGAATCTGTATAGCACTTTAGGTAGTATAGCCATTTTGACAACATTAATTCTGCCTATCCAGGAACATGGGAGATCTTTCCATCTTCTAAGGTTTCTTTAATTTCTTTCTTTAGTGTTCTGTAGTTCTCATTGTAGAGGTCTTTCACCTTTTTTTGTGAGATTGATTCCCAAGTATTTTATTTTTTTCGATGCTATTGTGAATGGGGTAGTTTTCCTAATTTCTCTTTCTGAAGATTCATCACTTATGTATAAAAATGCATTGGATTTATGAGCATTGATCTTGTAACCTGCTACTTTACTGAATTCACTTATGAGTTCTAAAAGTTTTCTGGTGGAATTTCCAGGTTCCTCTAAATATATATTCATGTCATCAGTGAACAGGGATAGTTTGAGTTCTTCTTTTCCTATTCGTATCCCTTTAATTTCTTTGGTTTGTCTGATTGCTCTGGCTAGAGTCTCAAGGACGATGTTGAATAGAAGCGGTGAAAGAGGGCATCCCTGCCTTGTTCCAGTTTTTAGGGGGAACGCTTTCAGTTTTTCACCATTTAGAATGATATTAGCCATGGGCTTAGCGTAGATGGCCTTTACAATGTTAAGGAATGTTCCCACTATTCCTATTTTTTCTAGCGTTTTGAGCATGAAGAGGTGCTGTATTTTATCGAACGCTTTTTCTGCATCTATTGAAATAATTATGTGATTCTTAACTTTAAGTCTGTTGATATGGTGAATGACATTTATTGATTTCCGAATGTTGAACCAACCTTGCATCCCTGGGACGAAACCCACTTGATCACTATCTTCTTAATATATTTTTGTATGTTATTTGTTAAAATTTTGTTTAGAATTTTTGCGTCGATGTTCATTAAGGATATTGGTTTGAAATTTTCTTTTCTCGATGTGTCTCTGTCTGGTTTAGGTATCAGGGTAATATTGACTTCATAGAATGAGTTTGGGAGGGTTCCCTCCTCTTCTATTTCATGGAATAGTTTGAGGAGTATTGGAATGAGCTCTTCTTTAAAGGTTTTGTAGAACTCGGCTGAGAACCCATCTGATCCTGGACTTTTCTTGGTTGGTAGGCTTTTGATGACCTCTTCTATTTCATTGCTTGAAATTGGTTTATTTAAGTTGTGTATGTCCTCCTCGTTCAGTTTAGGTAGTTCATATGTCTCTAGAAATTTGTTGATGTCTTCGAGGTTTTCTGTTTTGTTGGAGTATAGATTTTCGAAATAGCTTCTAATTATGTTTTGTATTTCACTCGTGTCTGTTGTGATGTTTCCTTGTTCATTCCGAATTTTAGTAATTTGAGTTTTTCTCCCTCTTTCTTTTTGTTAGTGTGGCTAAGAGTTTATCAATTTTATTTATTTTTTCAAAGAACCAACTATTTATTTTGTTAATTTTTCCGATTGTTTCTTTTGTTTCGATTTCGTTGATTTCGGCTCTGATTTTAACTATTTCCTGTCTTCTACTACTTTTGGTATTGGTCTGCTCTTCTTTTTCTAGTGCTTTGAGCTGTAGTGTTAAGTCGTTTATTTGTTGATTTCTACTTCTTTTTTTGAATGCACCCCATGAAATAAATCTTCCTCTAAGTACTGCTTTCATAGTGTCCCAGAGATTTTGATATGATGTTTCTTTGTTCTCGTTTACTTCTAAGAATTTTTTTATTTCCCTCCTGATGTCTTCTGTTATCCATTCATCATATAATAGTGTATTATTTAGTCTCCAGGTATTGGAGAAGTTTCCGTTTTTTATTCTGTCATTTATTTCTAATTTCAATCCATTATGATCTGATAGAGTACAAGGTAGTATCTCTATCTTCTTGTATTTGCTAACAGTAGCTTTGTGGCATAAAATATGGTCTATTTTAGAGAAGGATCCATGTGCTGCTGAGAAGAAAGTGTATTCGTTCTTTGTTGGATGGTATATTCTATATATGTCCGTTAAGTCTAAATTGCTGATTGTGTTGTTGAGATCTATAGTTTCTTTATTCAATTTTTGTTTGGACGATCTATCCAGTGGTGAGAGAGGTGTGTTAAAATCGCCTAGTATGATTGTGTTGTGGTCTATTTGATTTCTGGAATTGAGAAGGATTTGTTTGACGTACGTGGATGAGCCAATGTTCGGGGCATAGATATTTATGATTGTTATATCTTGCTGATTTATGCTTCCCTTAAGCAGCATGTAATGTCCTTCTTTATCCCTTCTGACTAGTTTTGGTTTGAAGTCCACATTATCTGAGATGAGGATGGATACTCCAGCTTTTTTGCTGTGTCCGTGTGCATGGTATGTTTTTCCCCATCCTTTCACCTTTAGTCTATGGGTGTCTCTTTCTATGAGATGAGTCTCTTGCAGGCAGCATATTGTTGGATTTTTCTTTTTAATCCAATCTGCCAGTCTGTGTCTTTTGATTGATGAATTCAGGCCATTAACATTCAGGGTTATTATTGTGATATGATTTGTATTCCCAGTCAATTGACTCATATTTGTTTTTGACATGATTTGGTTTCTCCTTTATTTGGCTATTCCTTTAGGCTAGCGCCTCCTGTTGCTGATTTGCATCGTTGTTTTTCATCTCTTCCTCATGGAATATTTTGCTGAGAATGTTCTGTAGTGCTGGCTTTCTTTTTGTAAATTCCTTTAGCTTTTGTTTATCATGGAAGGATCTTATTTCATCGTCAAATTTGAAGGTAAGTTTTGCTGGGTATAAGATTCTTGGTTGGCATCCATTTTCTTTCAGGGCTTGGTATATGTTGTTCCAGGCCCTTCTAGCTTTTAGGGTCTGGATTGAAAAATCTGCTGATATTCTTATTGGTTTCCCTCTGAATGTAATTTGATTCTTTTCTCTCGCGGCCTTTAAAATTCTGTCTTTATTTGTATGTTAGGTATTTTCATAATAATGTGCCTTGGTGTGGGTCTGTTGTAATTTTGTATGTTTGGAGTTCTATAAGCCTCTTGTAATTGGTTTTCCATTTCATTCTTCAGATTTGGGAAATTTTCTGTTATTATTTCATTGAATAGATGTTCATTCCTTTGGTTTGTTTCTCTAAGCCTTCCTCAATCCCAATAATTCTTAAATTTGGCCTTTTCATGATATCCCATAATTCTTGTAGATTCTGTTCATGATTTCTTACCATCTTTTCTGTTTGGCCAACTTTGCTTTCAAGATTAAATAATTTGTCTTCAATGTCTGAGGTTCTGTCTTCCAGGTGTTCTATCCTATTGGTTATGCTTTCTATGGAGTTTTTAACTTGGTTTATTGTTTCCTTTATTTCAAGGATTTCTGTCTGGTTTTTTTTTCAGTATCTCTAACTCTTTATTGAAATGATCTCTTGCTTCCCGTATTTGGTCTTTTAACTGTTGATTGGTGCGATCATTTAATGCCTGCATTTGCTCCTTCATCTCCTCCTTCAATGCCTGCATTTGCTCTTTCATCTCCTCATTAGCTTCCCTGATCGTTTTAATTACGTACATTCTGAACTCCCTTTCTGACATTTTTTCTGCTGTGCTGTCATTGGGTTTTATTGATGTAGTATCTAGGTTTGTTTGGGACATTTTCTTCCCTTGTTTTCTCATATTGGTCAGCTGTCAGTGGGACCCTGAGATATTGCAGTTTTCCGCTATTGGCTTATAGTGTCCCGGTAGATTTCCAGTGTATCACCTCCCAGCCTTCAGTAGCCTGATGTCTTGGAGGAATCTGATAAAGCAGCGCATCTGAAGAAAACTGCCCCTAGCCCCCTACTGGTTCCACGGTTTGGAACTGGCTCTGTGCGGAAATGCTCTCACTGTGGGCCTGCACTGTGCAGCTGGCCGTGTGGGAGGAGCCCACTGCCGGAGTGTGGAAGGCTACCTTGGGAAGACTCTAGCTGCCCTGCCCGGCTCCAATAAGCCACCTCTATCTGGGCCTGCCACCCGGGCCAAGCTTTACCCAGTGGGCAGACTCACCCGTGGCTCTATTTCAGTCCGAGTCTCTCAATGCCTCCCCTTCTTAACTCCTGGGTTCTGGAGCGACTGGGGCTGCAGTCTCCCTCTAGGTCGCCATCTTGGATCGCCTCTTGAAGAGAGCCTGCAGCCGGAGTGGGCAGAGCCGCCTGAAGAGGTCTCTGGCTGCCCTGCCCTGATCCCAGAGGCTGCTTGCGGATCGAGGCTCTCCGCTGGCTCGTTGCCGGAGTCCGCTGCACTGCAGTGGCTCCGGGACTCGGAGCTTGTTCTGGTCAGAAAGGCTCTCACTAGCGGGCTAGTTCCGTTCCGAGAACCTCGAGAAGCTGGCTGTGTGGGCGGGGCCCACCGCCAGAGTGCGCAGGGCTGCCTGTGGATGACTCTAGCTGCCCTGCCCGGCTCCAATAAGCCACCTCTATCTGGACCTGCCACCCGGGCCGAGCTTTACCCAGTGGGCAGACTCACCCGTGGCTCTATTTCAGTCCGAGTCTCTCAATGCCTCCCCTTCTTAACTCCTGGGTTCTGGAGCGACTGGGGGTGCAGTCCCCCTCTAGGCCGCCATCTTGGATCCCAGTTGAGGAAGTTTCTAATGTGGATCTGAGAATCCTAATCATGTCAGGACTCTTTTCCTTCTTCCAGGTGCTCAGGTTTTGGACAAGAGTAGGTCTCACACCTCCTGCTCACAAAACAGTTCATGACTAGCTCGTTTTTGCCTCCATCTCTGCTGAAATTGCAATTATCATGGTCAACAATGATGACTTTGATGCTAAAAAAAGTGAACATGCTTCATACTTCAGTCCCTTTCCTCTTGCTATGGCAACATTTACATTCCCTTATCTTCAGAACACTTGCTTGATTTTTCACATAATCGTCTGAGTTTTATTCTTGCCATTACACAATTTGGTTTCTGTCCTAGTCAGGTCATCTTTAACACCAGATTTCCCTTAAATTTGTCTTAATTTCACCCTTGCAAATTTGCACTTAACTTAATATATCTAATTTCACACATTCCTATATCTTCAATCACTTCGCAAGTTCACTTGCTCAAGGGCAAGTATGGTGATAGGTGTATCAGTCATAGTCTGAATAGTCAAATGCACAACATGTTACAACAATGTGATCAAGATTTATGTACTGGATGGCAATTATACAAGAGTAGATGGAATATAGAAAAACCACAAGGTATAATATAAAAAGGCTAGGAAACCAGCTGACAAGCTCTTATCACTCCTTAACTCCAAAGGACAAAGGAAGGGAATGGATATGTAGGAATAGTCATTTCTATTAAGAGATACTGCCAGCTTGACATGACCTCACAGAGAGGGATTCATAGGAATAAATATTACTCTAACCTCCAACTCCTCCTCCTCCATCCCAACCCCTGCTAGGACTTCCCATTGGTCCAGACAATCTGAAATCTGAAGCATAGGAGTCAGGAGCTGCATTGACATAGTTAGATAGATCAACTTCCTGGACAAAGTCCATAGTGGAATGAGATAAAAAAATAACTCTGGAGAAATCATTTGAAATACTTGATACAATGGCATAGATTGAAAATGGTATGTACCCTTTAATTATATCACTACTTTTAAACTATACCAAACACACATACTCAGGCCATTTTCCAAACTAATATATTCTTTTATGAAATGTTATAAATTTTCATCTTCCTGGAACAGAAATGTGGTCAGTCACCAATGTCCAAAATCTGGCTTTCTTGCAATAGATTCCCTAGGAACAGAATCTGAATTAGAATTTATATGGAGTGCTGTCCCTAGAACAAAGGGAAAGTGAAAGTGAAGAAGGAAAAGGAGGAGGAAGAAGATTAGGAGGGGGAGGAGGAGGAAGAGGAGGGAGATAAATAGGAAGGATGCATTACTAAGGAAACCACATCTTAATGACAGACAGGACTGACTGATCAGCCACACAGGACATCTTACAATCTACATCACATCAGAACAGTGGTGGAGATAAAGGAGACTCTCCTCTGACTCACTCCCAGTCCTACTCCTACCTAAGTCAATTCCTTCCCTTGGTAATTAGCTTCCAGAATTTTCAGGATACCTCAGTGACCAGTTTAGTCTGACTCAAGAATCCAGAGCTCTGCCAGGTCAAGGCACAGGTGCAGCAGTCCCCCTCCAGTAGATGAGGACTCATTTGGTGCAGAACAAATATTTCTTTAGAGAAGGGGGAGCTGGAAAGACACTTGTGCTTGCTGTGATCATCAGATCCCGAAGAAATGTAAGTACAGAAGTAATTTGTAACTGACCAGAGACCATCACTATAGTGGTATAAACAGTGCAAGCACTTAATGTTCTCACACACACCAAAAAACCCTGATATGTACAATAGAATGCATATTTATTTTCACAACAAAAAAATGGACTTCCATTTTTTCAGTTTTGTGTAAAACCCACCAACACCTCCAACAATGTTTCTTAAGTGTTTCTACTACAAGCATTTTAAAGTCTGAAAAGAGTAAATGAATTCTCACAGATATCTGGTGCCTTACTTCAGTTGCACAGCACAAAGAATAATTCATTAAAACAGCATCATCTTAAGCACTGCAAATATTAAGTATTAATTTAACTATACTATTTAAATGATATGTTAATTAACTTTGAGGAATATTGATGGTCCCAGAAGCTACCCCATGTTTATCCTATGGATCTCATATTTCCTGACATATAATTAAAAGCACTGACATGTAGGATAAAATCTAAGCTCCAAACATGATTTGTAATGACCTTTCTGATCAATATTCTAACACATTTATTCATTTATTTAACTACTTTACAACTATTGGATGGTATCACTGTACCATGGACTGTGTTGGGCACACAGAAAGCAATGAAGAGGGAAAAATAGATAAAATACCTAAATTTACAGTTTAGATTCAAGAAGGATTATAAATAAGCTATTGCAGTACGAGGTGATGAGATTTCTCTTAGAAGGAAAGGGGTCAAATATATAGGATGTAGGATGTGTGTTAAAACTAAGCTTGAGGAATGTCAGACAGCTTGCGAAAGAACTATTTTTTCAGTTAAGAATTGAAGCGCAAATATGCATCAATCAGGGAAGGTAGAGCAAAGTAAAGGAGAAGAAATTGTATGAAGACTGAGAGATTAGAGATGAAACTCCTCAGGAGCCTGAACCATCTTGTGTGTGGCTTTGAAAACCATCATAAGGAGATTAAACTTGATACTACAAGCAATAGGGAGTCTCTGAATGTTCTAAGGAGGGAGTTACATGAACAAGTTCACATTTTAACATGATCACGCTGGCTGACTAAGGTGATTGACAGGATTAAGACTGGAGACAAGGAAACAAATTGAACTATTTTACAATCACCTGGGCAAGTAAAGGTGATGATAAAAAATGGACTGAGTCAGATGTATATGAATGGATTGAGAAAGTCTGGGTGCTGAAGTGGATGTGTGGCCTAAGGGAAATGGAGGGAAAATATGTTCAGGTTTCAAATTCGAGCTTTTACCATTTGGGAGAGCTGTCGGGAAAGAGGATAAGATTTTAGGGAAAGAGAGCAAGCGAGCTCAAGTGCTTGTGGCGGGTCAAAAGGGAGTTGAAGAGCTGCATGAATGGATCTGATTTGAAGCAGTAAAGAGAAATTGGGACGTTTCAACATCTATAAGATAAAATATTCAAAAGCTGGCATTTAAGAACACTCTAACTATAATATTATCACAATTTTTATACTAATTTGCCAATTCATTCTCTAAAAAGAATAAAATTTTTCAACTACCAATCCTGGAAATATTTCCCTTTTTTACATACTGTTTCTTCAGCCTAGGATAACCTTTGCCACCTAGAAATTTCTCTGTTCTTTGGGATTTTGATCCACTGACCTCTTTGTGAAGATTTCTTAAATTCCTGAAACAGACTTAATTTTTTCCTTCTGTGTGTTGTCTCAGAACCTCTTCCCATTATAAACTTATCCTCACTTAACCTGTCCATGGGTCTCATTAACCTCACCAACTGCTCCTCAATAGTATAGACCTGATAATCTTTTCATACTCGCCACCTGGCACACAGTGAACACACAAAGAATATTTATAGTATAAATGAATAGGTGAATACACTTAACTGTTTCTTCCAAGCATAATCATAATAGTGGTTATACAGTAAAACAGAGGAAATGAAAAAGAAACAGAGTTTTGCTTTGGGAGAATTACATATTTGTTTGATTTCTTAAGTAGAAGAGAAGAAAAAAACTAAAAGAAATTTCTCTTACATTGTGCCTCAATGTTGGTATCACCTAGTTGCCCTTAAGTCAACCCCTTTTGGCATTCTTAAAGATGTTTAATACATTCTGTAAAACAAGATAGCCTATGTAGACATCAACAGCAACACTAATTATTGAATATTGCTATGCAATTGTTTTAGTCAGCTTACACTGATGTGACCAAAAGACCTGAGAAGAAAAACTTGAAGTGGAAACATTTATTTTGGCTCATGATTCCAGAGGTCTCAGTGCATAAACTGCTGACTCCATTTCTCTGGGCCTAAGGTGAGAGAGAACATCATGACAGAAGGGTGTGTAGGAGAAAAACAGCTCAGGACATGGCACAAGGAAGCAGAAAAGAGAATTCCACTTACCAGGGGAAAAATATAAACCCCAAAGTGGCACCCCTACTGGCCTACCTACTTACCCCAGCCATACCCTCCCTGCCTACTGTTACCACCCATTTAATCCACATCAGTGAATAGGTTACAGATCTCATAATCTAATCATTTTACTTCTGGACAGTCTTGTGTTGCCTTACACATGAGCTTTTCTGGGACACCTCATATCTAAAACCACAAGAGTAATAATTCTCAGAGGTCCATTTACTTTTACTTGGATAGTCCCAGGAGTTCTTTGGAACATGTTTGAATTCATACAGATTATGAGATTGAGTCATTGAAAGGTTATCAAACAAATCAACATTTTTCCACATAAAAGGAAAAATTATAAACATTATTCCAAGGCATCACATTTGACTGCAGAAGAAATGGTGGTATATGAACTATCTTCATTGTTACTCAGTATACTGCTGACTAAAGTCTATTGCCCAGCTTCTCACAGACATGTCTTCAATAAATATTTTTTTTATCAGTCAAGGCTAAATCCTTTACTGCAGTAGTATAATATCATGTGTTTAAATACAAGTTTTGCACTCAGATTTTTCTAAGATTTCAACACAAATCTATTAGATTCTTTGCAGTAATCAAAAAGCAATGCAAATAATATGTTGTGAATATCAAACTACTGTGTCCAATATGTTTTCTCTAACTTTGCAAATTTTGAAATAAACATTCCAGCATTGTGTTAGCTACTTGTGACTACATTCTACTAAGATTAATATGTTTAAAAAAATCTTTTAAATCATGAAAGAGGCACTAGTAATAACTGCATGGTTTTCTCTTTAGAGAAATGATGATTTCTTCTGACCATGGTTGCCTGCAATTCTGCTAGCTGCCCTCAAGTGAATGATGATATCGAGAGTTGTCATTTCATGACCCAACTGAGCAGGAATGTTATTAAATGGATCACTGTTTATTTGTAAAAGTTATATTTTGCTGGCATCTCATGCAAAATACTGGTGTAAGTAAACATGCTCAAGTTTCCACTCTCACAACTTGGCAAGGAAATATTTTTAAAAGGTCAAAAAATAAATAATAAAAAATGATGGATATTATTAAGGGATTTCAATAAGATATCATCCAGATAGTACCAAAAGGAGAGAATTTTTCTCAGCATGAAATTTTTATCTGACTCATCAGTGAATGGCATTGTCCAACCAGTCACCTAAACAGAAAGCCCAAGATTCACTTGTGTTTTTCTCTTCTTTTCCCTGGGAGGTATAGTCTCTTTACTTCCAGATCCACTCTCCATCTTTATTCACATTGCTTGATACCCCAAGAGGCTAACTTCTATGGGTTATAACCCCTCAGCTATTCCTGTCTTCTGACTTCCAGTTGTGCTCGACCAAGGGGATAAAATGATACTGAAGGGCAGAAACAGAAAGAGGTATTAATTCTCACTTTAATTCAGTTGTGTACAAGTTTGCAGTAGTTTGATCCCTTTTTCTTCAAGACCACAGCTCTTATCCTGTACCTACATCTTTATCCACAATGCACAAATGACCCGTTCGGGTTCACTGATAGTAACAAACTCTGTTCCTGGGCGTTTCCCTAATTCTTGTTGTTCTTCTTAAGCTTTTCTGAGTCTGTTTATTAACCTCACTTTAATTTTCCTTTCAGAATAAACCATCTGTTTCCTGACAGCTCTTGACTGATAAGACACCTTTTCATGAAACTGATCACAAATTCCTTTTTGTAAACAAGCCAAACTTCACTGGAATTTTTTTGTTCCTCTACCTCCCCAATAATATTCTCTTAGTTCAAGTTTCAAGTCTATTCTTCTCCTAGATTGTTTCAACTGCCTCCAGCTATTTTTTCATTTCCAAACCATTCTCCACATTAAAACCAGAGAGGTAATTCAAAAACATACATGGATTATTAATTCCCTTTTAAAAGCCACTAATGATTTGGTTTTGCTTTAAAATATGACCAACAAGCTTTGCCAAAATCCAGGCCCTGCCTGTCTCCCAAGTCTCCCCCTTTGGTTCTCTCTGTCTCTCTCTCTGTCTCTCTCTCTGTCTCTCTCTCTGTCTCTCTCTCTCTCTCTCTCTCTCTCTCTCTCTCTCTCTCTCTCTCTCTCTCTCTCCCCCTCTCTCTTCCACATGCACATGAGCATACATGCTTCCTCCCTGACAAACCACTTAGTTCTTCATGTATTCCATCCTTTTGCTGAAGGACTTTAATCCTCTTCTGATGGGGTTCTGAATACTCATCTTAATGCTACAGTCTCTTTTGCCCATACTTCTGGTGATCTTCTTGGTGATCCTCTGTTCCTTAGGACTTAGCTATAAACCTCTGAAGAAATCTCTCCCTGTAGTGTTTTTTTTTTTTTCTTTCTTTCTTTACAAGTGCTAGCTATCTTCTCACCTCCAACCCTGTCACAGTACCCTTTGTTGCTTGCCAGGAGTGTAAACTTTTGGAGTTTCAGTTCAAGGATTAAACCACATGGATTCAAATCCCTTTCAATTACACATTTGCCTTATGACCATGAGCAAGTTTATTAAGAGTATACCTCTGTTTTCTCATCTCTAAATTTAGGTTAACAAAAAGTGTTTTGTTTTTGCATACCTGTAAGAATTAAATTAGTTTAGTATGTATGAAGAGTATTAAGCAGTGCTAGGTATATAGTCCACACTCAATACATTAAGCAATTGCAATTGCCTATTTCCTCAACCCCACAAGAAAGAAAGCTCCTAAAAAAGATGGTCTAGTTTCTACTAATCACCTTATCATTTTGATTAGTGAGTTTCTGATGTATATAGCAAGCTTCATAGGTCATCTTTGTTTGAATAAATGAATGGATGATGTGCAATGAGTTTGAAATTTATTTCATTTTTTTGTCTCTCTTGGCCACTAAAGTTTTTCAAATCAAAGTTAGTAATGTCCAAATCTAGGTTCCTTAAAGAAATCCTTTCTGAGAAATAAATACTCTTTGGAGTTCCTATGAATATGAAAAACTTGCTCTTTCCTTCTCAGATTCAAAAGACAAATTTGCATTTCTCTCTGCCAACACACATACTTTTATGGTTGGTGTTAAGTATGTGATTTTAATCATATCACTTTGATTATTAATTTGTCTTTCACTAATTTGGATGCAGTTTCCAGGTAAAGAGTAATCACACATTTTTAATTTTGGCTGATATTTTAGAATATTCTTTCCTTTAAGTTCCATGTTAATTTGAAAGTATTCCAGAGTATCATCTCTCCATGATGAAATGTGCAAGTTAAATTCAATTAATAATATAAATGCTTCTATTTCACATGCATGAAACACTAATTAAAAATGATGCATTATTTCTGTATTTCAAACTATCCATAGTGGTAGGTAGGCATTCACATTTCCATGACTTCTAAGTCTAAATAAAGTTATTAAGTGAAACATGCTCTTGGTATTTACCAAAGGACTTAAAATCAGCATACTACACAACCACATCAATGTTTGTAGCAGCTCAAATCACAATAGCTAAGATATGGAATAAACTTAAGTGCCCTTCAACAAATGAATGGATAAAGAAGATGTGGTATATATACCCAATGAAATAGTACTCAGTCATGAAGAAGAATGAAAATATGGCATTTGCCAATAAATGGATGGAACTGGAGAGCGTCATACTAAATGAAATAAACCAATTCCAAAAAATGAAAGGAAAAATGTTCTCTCTGATATGTGTATACTAATACACAATAACGGGGGGGGAGGGGAGAATAGAAGTTTATTGGATTAGACAAAGAGAAATGAAGGAAAGGGAGGGGGTGTGGGTATAGGAAGGACAGTAGAATGAATAGGACATAACTTTCCTATGTTCATATATGAATACATTACCAATAAAACTCTAAGTATGTATAATATGTCAAAATATACTCTACTGTCATGTATATCTAAAAAGAACAAATAAAAAAATTTTAAATGGACTGGGGATAATGTGCCCCTGGTAAAAATCCCATTTATAAAAAATAAAACAAAACTGAAAGAAAAAATAATTTATACTATTTTCAGGTTGAAATTTTCCTCATGAGATGAACAAAGAAACATAAATACTATTTAAAGAAATGTCACACACTAGTCCTTGAATTTTTTCCACAGATAAAATTCCAAAGAATTTGAGTCTACAGTGAAAAATGACAAAATAATCTAGAAATAAAAAAGAACCATGAGTAGAGTCAGCAGAAAGGAGGAGGAGGTGATTTAGATATGCAAAGACCAGATACTATTTTTATCAGAGAGAGAATAAAAAAATTTTGCATGATAACTTAAAGAACTATAAAAGAGGAAATGAAATATATGTAAGGGAAAATATGCACAAAAACTGAGTAGAGATTTAAAATATGAACAAATAGATGTTCAAAAAGTAAAAACATGTCATTTATATCTTTAAAGAGACAAGTTAAACAATTAGACAAAGCTGCAGAGAAAATTAATGAACAAGATAGTTTATGTGAAAGTACTATGAACTGACAGAAGGAGAAAGAAACCAGTGAGATTGCAAAGACGTTCGTAAAAAGGATAAAATTAGGAAATTTAATTTCATGTAATTTAATTTCAGGAAAATATAGAGTGAATATGGCAGAACTATCATTTTTCCAGAATGAATTAAAAACATAAATATTCCAAACAAAAAGCCCTTTTAAATAAATCTAACCTAAACGAATAAAAATAATTTTATATCAACACAGCAAAGTCAGAATCCATTGGTCAACAAAGATAAAGGGAACTTCTTAAAAAATATCCAGACAAGAAAGATAAATTTCCTAGAAAGGAAGAATAATTGGAGTCAACAAATAGATTCTCAACAGAAACAATGGAAAAAGGAAACATCAAAGACATTACAAATTTCACAGAAAGAGCAAAAAATCTCCCTTGAAATGATAAAATAATGTGTCAGTATCTACCATATATAAGTGTCTCTTCTAAATTGAAAAGCAAAAGCAGACAACCCAATTGAAAATGTGAGAAAAGTACATATTTCTGCAATCCAAAATAAGTAAAATGACAAAATGAATGACAAATAATATATCAAAAATTACAATAGAAGTTGAAGCAACAGTGAGGTTATCAATTCTTGTCATACACATTCATCAGATATGTAACTATTTAAACCAAGATGACATTTAGCTTTTGTAAAAGACTGGGGAAATTCATTCTCAAAAATGTGTAGAGTTTCATGTTATACAGACTTTTATGGGATATTTATTAACATACAAATCGGACATTTATATAATCTAAGGAATTTCACCTCTATTTATTCCATAAATTTAGTATATTCACAAAGCATTTGTACAATGATATTCACTGTAGTATTTATAATTTGATAAATGTGAAACAAACTAAATGTTTATCAATAAATGATTTAAAATATTGTGATTCATCTACACTAAGAAATCTTTCATTAAAATTTGTAAGTTTTACATATGTATGAAATAATAGAGCCCCAACATATTTTGTAACTAAAAGTCAAAAACATGCAAGCAGTTTGCTTATTCATTTGTTTTAGTTTTATTTACTAGCAATATTTTTAGTGTGATTTTCATAGCAAGAGTTGACTGTATAGGCCAATTCCTTTGTTCACCTTCCTGGGACACAGCTACGGTACTTTCCCTAGTTCCCAGTGGGAAGTGAACTTGACCACATGTCTAAGTTTTCATCGATGGAATGAGATAGAATTAGTTTTTCCACAATCCCTTCTTCCCCCAACATCCTCATCATGTGTAGTATTTAGATATTTGGGTGTGACACTGAAGGATACCTCAGAAACCATGTGCTTGGAATGACAACTGCTATATCGCCTGAGTCCCTTGAATGCCACTAAATGACAAGGGAGCAGAGCTCTATCCTATGACCTATACCGACTGAACTTGATGTGGAGAAGAAATAAACATCTACATTGTTGAGACCCTGAGGTTTAGGGGATTGCATTATTCTTAACTGACACAATTTGATGTAACAAACTGGTAAAGAATAAAAAGCAAATTACATGCTTTTATATCAAGATATTATTTGTACAAATGGAAGACTGAGTTCTTACCTCTTGAGATATTTAGTTTGGAGGAAAATATCAAGAAGGATACTACCTCTAGGTACTTCTATAACGTTTGAGGGATTCTTTGTATTATTTCTTTAAGTTGGCATATGTATAATGTTGACACAATTGCTTATGTCTAGGGAAAGCCCCAAAGAAATTTAGAGACAGTAACTATGGAACTGTGTTGAGAAAAAAAAAAAAGAAAGAAAGAAAGAAAGAAAGAAAGAAAGAAAGAAAGAAAGAAAAAGGCAGGGGCAGGGGAGGGATTTCAAGGTTAAAGTGCTTCCAGGGAATGCTAGCATGTGAAAGTCACAAAGCATGAAATTTTAAAAATATTACATGAATACGTGGTTAGAACATATACTAGATATATGTTAAGGCACTGGAGGCTTATAAAAGTGAAGAGTAAGATGGAACCAAATCAGAGAGTAGTGTATGCTTTGCATTGGAATAACTTTGGACATGCAAATAATATAATAAGAATGTATGTAATGAGAAGGGTGGTTTAGAGGAGAGGGGAACTGATGTTGCAGATGAAGAAAAGGAAATATGAATATAGAAATGAGGAATGGTTGGGGCTGTTTTACTAGTTTGTGAAAAAAGGGAGATAGGTACAGAATTTGAGATATGGAAGGAAAAAAGAGGGGGGAAAATCTTCTTCTTCCTTATTTGGTGTATAAGCATGAAGTATTAATCTCATTCTCTCTGGAATCAAAATTCAGAGAGGTTGCATGTTCTCTCTGATCAAGAACAAGGAGAGTAGATCGGAATCTATCAAGCGGTGTTACATTTTTCAAAGATAGCCACTTATATTCTGAGTGACAGTGGCCTGGGATGCACTGGGGCATGGAATGCACTGGGGTCTGTCCTGCCTAGCACACAGGGGTGTTATGAACATCAACTATGTGAGAATGCAGTGGTCTAAGGAATTCTGTATATAAATATAAATACATAAATATAAACATGTAATAGCTAAAGAATAGAAGATCATGAGAATGCAAAATACATTCTAGTGGAAAAATTAGGAAAATGTGAAAAGATCTATTAAAATCATACTATCTTGTTTGAGCGAATTTATTGAAATGTTAAATACTCCTGAATTAGTTATTAGGCTATAATTCTTATTCTATTTATAACACTAAAGAAAAGGGCTAGGGTGCAACTCAGTGATACAGTGTGTGTTTAGCATGAGTAAGACTCCTAGGTTCAATCCCCAGCACTAAACAAATAAGTCAAAATAAGAGGAGTGATACTTGCATTTATGTTTGTTTATGTTGATTTTCCCATGTAAGATTTTTTTATATATTTTAAATAGTGAACATTTTCTTTTATTTTGTTCCCAGATAACATTCATTATGATTAATGATTTTCAAAGTTATTTGATCAAACTAAAAACAACATAAAATGTTAGAGCTGAGAATGATGATAATTTAAAGTTTTGAAGCTATTTTCAATATGTCTAACTCTCTTTGGAATATTATGATGTTTTTAGAATTTTGAAAGTTAAACAGAAATTGAATTTTTCTCTGGATTTATTACTGTTAGCCACCACCACGAGGACATTAGTGGGTGTTGTAAGAAATCATGTGTGAAAATTGAGGGCCTAATCACTGAGAAATAGTACAATAAAGGAGATGAAAAAAGTTATGCATATAGGTGGGTTAAACATAAGTGTATATATTCATAGGTATGAAAATTAATCATATGTAAGTAGAGAAATAGATGCTTAGGAAGACCAATAAGTGGCCACATCCTTTGGTATATAGCACTCTTCAAGGGAGTCCTGCATAGCAGCTCCACCCCTATCACTCCAGGAAAATGGAAAAGACTCTAGTTTGACTAATTCAGAAAATCACTTTTAATTGGGTGGGGGGCATTATACTTCCTACCACATGTATAAATGAATAAATATGATTTGAAATAAGAGCAGGTAACTAGGTTTTTGTAACTGTTAAACATTTAAATTTAATAATATAATTATTAGCATAAATGTGGTAAAATGTCTCACTACATGAATAATAGCAAGTATTCTGAGGAAAATTTGGTAAATTCTATAAAAGCATAAATGCACATACCACTTCTGAGAATTTATGATGTCACGGCTGGAAGATAGAAGAAATGCAGAGATTTTGATCAAAGATACCCTTCTGTTGCAAATAATAATAATAATAATAAAGATCTATCAAGGATGTGGAAAGGGTGTGGAGAAGCCCAAGTTCATATTTTGCTGTTAAAAATGTAAAATGTTAAGCCTTTTTGGAAAATCACTTTGCTATTGCTGAAAAATTTAAACATAAAATAGGTGATCCAATAATTATATTTCTAAGTATATCCCAAATAAAAACATACTCCCAGACAAAAATTTGAACATGAATGTATGTAATCACATTGCTTACAATCACTAAAATGTAGAAATGGTCCAAATGTTTATCAACTCATCAATATATAGATAAAATGTATCTACCATCAATAACAATGAATAAAGTTCCAATATATATCACATTATGAAAACAGTCTAAGTCAGCATGAAAATTACATATTACATGATTACATTGATATGAAATGTCAAATATAGGCAAAGTTATAGGATAGAAATTCAATTTAAGATGCCTAGGACTGGACTGAAGATATATGGTAAGGAGTGAATGCTGAAGGAAATGAAGTTTCTTTTGTTTTAAAAAATATATCTATATATGTTACTTTGCATGAGGTACAAGTCTTTTATTGTATGTATTTTATCACTTTTTCAAACCTAACACAATTGTTCAGATGTCTCTTATTCTTACCTATTAAAAGTCCTAAGCTCAAGAAGCTTCTAGTTGAGTTTCTTCATGTCTATTTAATACCTCATCATCATTCCAAAAATTTTCCTACATTTCTGTTGTGAAACTGAGTTCCCAGAATTCACCCATCTGAATGAGCTCACTGTTCTTTTTAACTGTCATGCACAATAAATTGGGGGGAAAAAAACTAAAAATTAATTAAAAACAAAGAATTAGAGGGCAATTATTTACCTAAAAGTGACAAAGATAGCTGCCAATGAGCAGAATTCCTCAGGCTGAAGCAAAACAACTTTTTAGTTCCATGGTTTCCTGTAGCCTGCAACCCAGGTTTGTGTAGAATCCCCTGGAAGAAGGATGGACCTGGGATTAAGACAATGAGTATGTGTCCTTTTTTCTGGTTCCAACTAGGTCTCTCCAACATGATTGGAAATCTGTCCTATTAATAGGCCTTTTTCTAATGATCAGGCTTGGTTTTGAATAAAATCAGCATGTTATTCAGAAACGAATTCATTAGAAAAAGTTCTTGAGAGCTTACCTCTTGTTAAAAAATGGTTGGTACATCTCTACATCCTTTTTCAGAGTTATTCAGAAGCAATCAGAGTTTTCATACTTATTATTTTGGGCAGACAGTAAATCAAAAACTTATATAAGAAAGGAAAAGAATTTTAATTTTAAAAATGGTATGACTTTGAAAAATAATTTTGAAGGTTTCAAACCTTGATCTCTTTCAAAGTTCTCAAACATTCATGATTTCTAGAATATAAAGGATTTGTAACTCTAAAATTAATGATGTTATTATGGCCAAACCTCAATATTAACTTGATATTTTTAAACTGCTTACCTTTATGTAAAAATGTTAAAATTTGGCCGTAAGAATAAATCTTTCTTTTTAAACATAACAAATGGAATTAATTTTATTTTAATTTTAAATTCTAATGTAGGTAAACTCCTGACATAATTTATAACTCATAAAAACTGCTGAAAATCAAGAACTAGCCATAATGATATAGCAGATATACAATCTAATCTTTATAACATAGAATGTATCTGATTAATGCTGCTTTCAAAATTTGATTTATGATGCTGAAGTTTTAATTGATGGATCAATTGGTAGTAATTATTTTGTGTAATCAGTTAACAACTAAAATGTGCAACATATTGATTCTTTTCAGGTGAGACATAGGCTCCCTGAGCAGCCACAGTATGAGAGGGAAGTAGTGACATTTAATTCAGTCTAATTTATTCCTCAGAAAGAGGTGATTGACTATAGTTCATGAAGTCCATGGCAAGTGTTAGACTAAATGGTGAGAGCACTCAGAAACACTAAAACTAGAAATTAAATTAGAACACGAAATACTCAGTAATAAATCTCAGGTAATTCAGATTAGCATTGCCATTACACTTGAGGAAAGTTACCTTAGAGGGACATACCTATATTGTGAGTATAAATGGGAGAAATTATGCTAAGCCTCCAAGAGAACAAAACCAGAGAAAGTTAAATGTGAAAAGTTTATATTATTTATAAAACTAAAAAGTCATATCTTAGAGTAATGAAATTAACCCTAGGGTTGTAAAATTATTTTTACTAGCTATCTTTTTAATTAGTAGTGTGGTACATTGCATATTTACACACACACACACACACACACACACACACACACAAAGATTCAAATTCATGTATAAATATTTAACAGAAAATCTGCTAGAGAGTCAAACGTTGTTTAAGGATAAAATGAAGGAAAGAGTAGAGGTGCTTAATCCATCCAGCCTTCATTGAGATTGCAGTATAGAGGAAAAAGAAGATAATCAGGCTGAAACAGTCATAAAAATAAACATATTGTTAAAAATCTGTGATGAAAACCATAAGGAACAATTTCAGACTCCAAAAGGATTATAAAAATAAATAATTAATCTGTATATTAATATTACATCATCAAAAACTTTTCATAGATTTTTATCTATTTCATTTTCATCTCTTTTATGCTAATAAGTTAACATTTAGTGCACTTGGTAGATACAAAAATAGGTATTTTAAGTCTCTGATATCAGTTCATGCATGTTAAAATTAATCTTTTTGCTAAATTTTTATCTTTAAGACAATGTACAAATAAATATTTACTCAGATAATTTATCAAATATTTTTATTGCAGTAAGATTTGTATGTTAAAAAGATAATTCTGTCATGGTTATGTTAAAGTGAAAATTCCAAAAGCATTATTCCCAAAGAGTACATAACATGCTAAAGACGATATTTCAACAAACGTTTATAAAGTATTTACTATGACCACATACAGCCTAATAGGAGAGTCTGATAAAAAATAAGTACATTAGCACATGGCAAATATTCTAGCAGTGGTCTAGCAAATGACTTTACAAATGGGAGAATCATCCATTTCATCTTGGCTGGCTAAGGCAACTGAGAAGACTAGAGGAAACAATTCAGGTGTGAACTTAGGACTTAGGTAAAATCTCAGATGAAAGGAACAATAATGCACATAGAGTGGTTTGAACCAATTTCCCTAAGTGAAAAAAATTTAGAATCCTTAGAAAATAGAATCACATTTTGTTTGAGAGAACTTTAAAGCTCTTATTAGGAACCATAATACAGAGGACTGGAAGGGCAAAGAGGAATTAGATTGCCAAGAGACTTTGAATGTAAAAGTAAGGAATTTCAACGTAATTCAGAGGAAATTTTTCGTTGTTTGTTATTTATTTAGGAAGAAACAAATAAACTGGTAATGATATTCATGAAAAAATGGGGGAATTTTTCTGGGCATTTCTAAGGTACCAGTTGGATAACTTCTAGAAATGAATACAAGTCCTGTTGAGGAATGCAGGCAACCTAGAAATAACTCAAGTTCAAACAAATTTAATATCAAAGTGCAAAATGGCCTCACTTTTTTATCTTAGACTCATAATATATGAAACAGTTGAAGAGGCACTCTGTTAGGCAAAACGTTTAATTATTTTCTGTAGCAGAACTGACTTGTAGGGTTACAAAGGCCAATTTCACCAGGATTCTTATTGCTTTAGAGAAATTTATTTATATTCTCAGAACCAGTAGCTCATCAACAGTTTCAATAAATTACCCAAGGTTACATTCTGTGGCTCAGATATTTTCAATACATAAAATGATCACCCTATTTGCTCTCAGTAAAGGCCAGCTCGACATTTGTGTGTGTGTGTGTGTGTGTGTGTGTGTGTGTGTGTGCGCGCGCGCGCGCGCGCGCGCATTCCCTCTTATTTTAAACCAAATTTCCTGTTTTCTCTATGTAGGATCCAAGAGCTTTTGCCTAATTTTTTTTTTTTTTTTTTTTTAATCTGTCTATAAATCACAGATCTCAAGATCTGTTTCCAGAGGCCTCCGTTTTTCCTTCCGGTATGATGAAAGGGACTGATTCCTGGTGCACTTCCTTCAGTTCTTCTCCTGCTGCACCATCTGTCTGTCAGAACAACGAGTGCCACAATGGAGGCACTTGCCGCCCCCTCTTCCTGTCAAGCACTGTCATTTCCTTCCAGTGCGACTGTCCACTACATTTCACAGGCCGTTTCTGCGAAAAAGGTAAATCAATTACGCTTTTGTATTCCTTTTAAAAATAGGAGTCTTCAGCGAGTGAGAGTGAGTTGAAACATTGAAAGTTTGATGGATACTAGCCCAAGCAAGCAACATCTATAATTTTATTTAAAAATGAATTCTCACAGAATACTTCCAGTTCAGTATTTCAGAAGCAAACCTAAGTTTTTGTTTTGTTTTGGTTTTACATTAGTAATGCCATTCGATACATATTTTCAAATGCCACGTAAAATAGGAGTTTAAATTCCTATGTTAATTATGTAGTTACTTCTAAAATAATGGTGAATCCTTCCTTTGTTGCCATAGACATAATCAAGTTCTAACACCATTTGCATTGTTTAATTGCTAATTAAATCAGAGTTTTTATTTTATTTTTAAAAATTTTTACAGACTGCATTTTGATTCATTGTACACAAATGGGGTCCATTTCGTTTCTGTGGTTGTACACAATGTAGATTCATATCATTTGTGTAATCATACATGTATATAAGGTAATGATGTCTGTCTCATTCCAACATTTTTCATACCCCACCTCCTCCCTCTCATTTCCCTCTTCGTAACCTAAAGTTCCTCCATTCTTCTCTCACCCCCATTTCCTCACCCCCATTATATATCATCATTCACTTATCAGGGAAAACATTTGGCCTTTGGTTTTTTGGGATTAACTTATTTCACTTAGCATGATATTCTCCAATTCCATTCATTTATCTGCAAATGTAATAATATTATTCTTCTTTATGGCTGAATAATATTCCATTGTGTAATATACCACAGTTTCTTTATCTATTCATCTGATGAAGGGCATCTAGGTTGGTTCCAAAATCTAGTTATTGTGAATTGAGCTGCTATAAACATTGATGTGGCTGAGTTACTGTAGTATGCTAATTTTAAGTCCTTTGGGTAAAAACCGAGGAGTGGGATAACTGGATCAAAAGATGGATCCATTCCAAGTTTTCTGAGGATTCTCCACACTGCTTTCCAGAGTGGCTGCACCAATTTGCAATTCTACCAGAAATGTAAAAGTGTGCCTTTTTCTCCACATCCATGCCAATATCTATTATTGTTGGTGTTCTTGATAATAGCCATTCTGATGGGAGTAAGATGAAATCATATTTCATAGACAGATCCCCATCTTTAAATTATTTTGGTGTTAAAAATGAACACATTATGTTTTGGTGCCTAGGATTATGGTCTCAGCATTAATGGAGCTATTTTTGAATTTTTAAAAAATTCCTTATTGTCAACATCTAATAGACTCTAAAATGTTTTCAGCTAATTAAATCAGTTTTGGGCAAGTGCCTTGGGCACAGTACAAATTAGGTCATGGTATAGCTACTCGTTCCTACACTCATATCTGAAAAGTTTCATTGTTGTCTATGTGAAATTAATCAGTAGTTCTAAATTAGGGAGGTGGGAATGAGGATTATTACTAGATTATGATTTATATCACAGAGAATTTCATTACTTATCCAAAATTATATTGAATAACTCCTTTTTAAATGCTAAAATATGGGATGCCCTGAAGCTAATTCAAAGGTACCTATTTATGTGATCCAACTCCTCTTCCCAAGGGACTTTTGTCATTTGAGGGAATGTTTTAATACTTATGGAAGTAAGCAAATACAATGAAAAGCATAGAAATATAAAGTCTATTTTTGTATTCATTTTAAAATATCATGTAAATATTCTTAAAGTCTCTTTCTTTAAGTGTAAAATGCTTTTGAAGACACATCACACTGTCACTTGACATTTGGGTGAACATTTCATGTTCTGAAAAATATCACAAGTTTTGCTATTTTCTATAATTGAGACCATCTATGTTATATTCTATGAGTAGAGGCATAGGGAAAGAGTATGAGTTGTAAAACTCTTTTAGTTCCACAATTAACCATTTAAAATACTGAGAGGACATTTTCTTTCTTTAATTTTGTGCTATGTAGAATCTTAGAAAAATGCCCTTCTAACCTTCCTTAAAATATGCTTTGTTATTTTAATGTCTGAATGTGAGTTTACCTCTTATGGTAAGTATTAGACTCAGAACAACCCTCTAAGTCATCATTTCTCTCTATTTTAATATCTGTGATTCTTCATCCTTTTACCCTCCTCCTAGTAGTTTTTTTTTTTTTTTTTTTTTTTTTTTGTGGTGCTGGGGATTGAACCCAGGACCTTGCACTCTACCAACTGAGCCATATCCCCAGCCCCTCCTAATAGTTTTGACTCTTCTGAAAATAACCCACACTTTCCTCAAGAACGGAAACTCAGGATTATTTAGAGTTAAACCTAAGACTTGACTGAAGTTTATTGTATTCCATACTTTGGGTAGCAGAATGTTGGGAATTGACCTCAGGAAAAGAGTTGGAATTTTGCCCTATATTCATTGTTGGAAAAATTTTCTTTATTATTAATCACTTTTTACGTTGTATATTTTAAATGGTTTTCCTGTTGAATTATATAGTATTTTAAGAACTAATATTGGACAATAATGTTTTGCTAAACACCAAGTAATCCACATAATAATCAGAAACTATAGCCAATATTTTATTAATAATTATTGAGAGTTTAAAATTGCATTCCTAAAATAGACTTGAATTCAGTAATTCACAAGGCATTTAACACCCAAAACAAAATTATGCATCAATACTATTTTTAGCCTATGAGTTATCATAGCTTATTGTTTGTAATTTTGTAATCTTTGCCTCCTTTTCTGGGGACCTGCTTCCATCTAACACAGTGTAACAGTATGGTATGATGTGCATTTTCAAAATTAGAAATTATTTTTTTGCAAAAATAAAAAAATGATAGATATTTATTTTAATCATTTACTACTTAAATTTGAAGAAGGTACCTGTCTTCTTTCAGTCATAAAAAATACCAAGAGTAGTTTTGTGATTTTAACCTATAGCCTAAAATAAAATTTATAATGGTATGCTTCCTTAGAATCCACTCACATATTAATGATTGAGAAAGGCCCATGATTCAGGAATCTCGTAACATGAACAACTTTTTATAGAATGATTCATCTTGCCCAGATGCCACAGATTTTAAGTGCAGATTTCAACAAACAATATTGTATGCCAGATTCAAAGTGTTTCAACTGCCTGGTGAAAACTGCTTTAGATAAAGTCGTCAAATCTTCCTTATTCATCTTTATTAACTTACATTTATTCTATTTGTAGATGCAAATTTTCTTAGAAATTTTCTCACTATTTAAAGATCATAATCTACAAATTAATTGGAATTTATGGATAGATTGCCATGAAAATAAATTCTTAAATAAAATTTTTATTGAATATAATAAACATCTGAAATAGATCCATGGTTTCACTTTCTATTTTCTAAGTTATGTGTGGTCAAACTGTGGTCAGAAAATATGATGTAAAAATTTCTATAAATAACCAATGCTTAAATTTTAGATTGAAATCTCGTGTTCATCTGCTCTGTTCTTCCTAGAATGAATAAGTCTTCCCTTTGTCTATATCCACTCTTTATACTTCACCCATCCAGTAGTCACCTAGCAATCATCTAGGTTATCCAATCAGCTGCTGTTTGTATCACAGTGCTTGTGTTCATGTAACCCTTATTTTATTTAATAATGACACCAAATTTTGATGTTGGTTATTTGAACATGCCATAGAGAGCTTCCTTCAAGTGAAAAAGTAGAAGTGGAATAACATATGTTGAGAGGAAAGAGGGGTCAATTCAAATAACTTTTATTATAATACATTGTTTTAATTGTCTTATTCTTTCAATTATTGTTAATCTCTTACTATGCCTTATTTATAAATAAAAATTATATCTAATTATAAATTAAAGTTAAATTACATCATCATAAAGTAGATTTAACAGTACTTGAATTTCAAGGGCTGGGATGTAGCTCAGTGGTAGAGGTTATCACAGGTATGTATGTATAGAAAAAACATAATAACTATAAAGGTCAGTACCATCTGAGGTTTCAGGCATCCACTGGGTGTCTTGGAATGTATGTATCCTTGAGGATGATGGAGGAAGGAGGCTGCTGATATGAACTTCTGTTTCAGGAGCAAAATTTGCAAATCATTGTGAAGAGTTCTGACTTACTGAACACTGCACTCAGTGCTTTATACATTTCACTTAACGCTCAGAGAAACCTGACTGAAGCAGGCTCTCTAAAATACCCCATTTACAAATGAGAATTCAAAAGCCTGGAGTTGTTACATTACTCATTCGAGGTCACAAGCCTTGTACATAATAGAAATAGGATTAAAAATAATCTTGGCTGACTGCAGAGTTCATGTTCAACAACCATATTGCTGCACTAGTTAGAAAATCAACTCTGATATGAAGGCATAATATAGAAATTTTAAATTGTCCCACTCTTTCATCTGGTATAAAAGTGTGTGTGTGTGTGTGTGTTTAATTTCAGGAAGGAAAAAGTTTTATTTAAAACATAAAATTTCTAAAATCAGAAAACAGAAATTAGTGTTGATCTAATACATCATTAATAAAGAAAGTAATAATATCCATTTAAAATTAAACTGAAAACACATTAGGTGACTCCAAAAAGAAGAGTGTTTGAGGGGTAGTATCTTTCCTTAATGATTTTAGTTAGAGGGAAATATAAAAAGTAGATTTAAGGGTTTGAATTTCAAGTACTTGAATTTAAAGGGCTGAGGCTTCAGCTCAGTGGCAAGGTACTTGCCTAGCATGTGAAAGGCCCTGAGTCCAATCCCCAAACTGCACCAAAAAAAGAAAGAAAAGAAAAAAGAAAGAAGAAAAAGCACTCAAATTTCAGAAAATCTAGACACAACTGATGAAAGAACATGACTTTCTGGGGAAAAAAAATGTAATTGCACAGATATCTAGATGTAAAAATGTGTTGGAAATTGATTTTTTTCTTCACAAGGCTTGTTCCTTTTTTGCTTCCTGTTAATATTCTTAGCCTGTGAGAGAATGTTAAAGTATTTTATTTTAACAACTTTGATGTTTCACAGCAAAATGGAGGTGTAAATTAAAGTATAGGACTTAACTAAAATGGCACCAGATACAGTAATGCAAAGAGGAGTTGCATGGCGGGGGGGGGTTTACAAGACTCAGTAATGGGTCAACCAGACACATATTTCCTATTTACTGAGCACTACATCATATGCTTTGCTTTATCAAATCCTCCATTATCCAATCACCTAATAACACTGACTTATAGAATTAATTTGACTGAATATATTCCTTTTTTCCCTCAACATATGCTGTCTTAATTCATATTAGCTAAAGCTTGTTGCCTACTTTATCATAATGATCCTGCATCACACCAGGGGAAACATAAGAGCATATATGCTTCCTTTGTTTTATATGGCTGCATGCAGGCAGATGGCTGTCTCCTACTGTAAAGTTCAGAGTGACAGATTTAGAATATCAGTGCCTTGTGCTGGGGGAAAGCGTATGCCTCTGACTATTAATTATAGGATTAACATTTTTTAAACAGCCCCTTACTTTTTAGTGTTCTATAAAACAGTTTTATAAATAGTGCAATAAAGGAGTATTTAAATGCCATACATTAAAAGCAAGAAATCTTTCATTTTATTTGATATCCTGTCTGTGTATATTCCATGTATGTTTAAAGGTTAACTGTACTGAGTAAATTGCAAACCTAGAAATAAAAATGAGAGGTTTAACTAGGTGTTTTGTCTTGTTAAAATAAAAGATACTGCCTTGATGTCTTTGTTTTTAACCATAACTGGAATATATTTAAGAGGCATAATAGAGTAGACTGAATTTATTTATTAACTCTCCATCAGGTGGCTGAATGTCAGGTATTCCAGAGCCAACAAAGGGGAGAAACAGAACATTAGTGAGGCTCCTATAACAGCAATTTATCTTCTCTCCTGAGAACTGATGGTCTACATCATCAGAAAAGGACCAAGGAATAAGTGTCTGCCTTTTCAAACATAATACTCATGTTTGAAATTCCGTCTCTGAAATCAGAAAGTAATGCTGCATATGCATTAATAAGTGACAACTGCTGAAATATTAAGATGATTAACTGAAAATGAACTGTGAATGAAATCAAGGACAGGGGATGAAGGGAGACACTAATTACTTATTATCAAAGACAGGATTTCATTGCTAAAGGAAGGGGCAAGCTGGGGCTTCCATTCTGCCCTGTTCTTCACAAACAAAAAATGCACTGTCTGGCAGGAAGCACTGTTATAGATGGTAAAAAAAATAACAATAATAGTAAAATAAAATAAAGATAGCCCCTGCCCCCATCTTCCTGGTGCCTGTAACAATCACCCAAGTCTCAGTGGGTTGAAATCTAAATTTTGGTTCAGCAGGACTGTGTTCCACCCTCCATGTTCTGGAGAAGAATCCATTCCTTTTCTTATCCAGTATCAAAGGGCTGTCCATATTCCTTAGCTTGTGGCCCCTTTATCCATATTCAGTGAAAGCAATGACTGGTCTAATCTTTCTTCTATTGTGTCATTCAGACCTACTTTTCCACCTCCCTTTTCCATATTTGAACACTCTTGAGATAAAACAGAGTCCATTGAGATAACTCAGAATAGTCTCTATCTTAAATTCAGCTAATCCACAATCTTAATTCATCTACCACCTCAACTTCCCTTTGCCATGTAAAGTAACATATGCACAGATTCTAAGAATTAGGGTATGATAACTTTGGGAAAGGATTTTGCTACTTATCAAAGGACCTCTGATTATCTCCCAGGGGATTTATACGATCATACAAAAAAAGAAATTTATAGATGTATATCAGGTGTTCGTAGAATTGATGGCAATAATTGAAATCAACTTAGGAAATGATAAAACAAAATTCTTTTCTTACATTCAATTTAGACATTAGGAAAAATATTCCATTCAAAAACTAGTGTGTAAATGGTACTGAAAAGGATGAGTTTAAGAAATTAGAGTAAATAAATACATGAAGAAGAAAATTGTAGTTTTCCTTGAGAGCAGGGTACATGTGAGATCAGCTGAGAAATAAAACTGGAAATTCAGGTGTGACTCATACTGCAGAGAACCCTAAATGACACATTTTAAGTTTTTTAGCAATGACTTCCAATCAGGGAAAAGACAATGACTCAAGATTAGAACTTCAAAAGCATGAACCTGACAGAATACAGGCAGGACTGCAGTGGGAAAAGAATGGGATGAGGAGAAAAACTGGGAGATAATTACAGAAGCCTAGGAAATGGACTAGAAACTTTTTAACTCTAATGTTTCCTAATAGATTGAGAGTACTTAGATTTTTGTGTCCTTCATGAACAATATAGTATAGGGGTTTTTTTTTATTAATCAAAAAAGTTACTAGCCTCAATCAGGTGCTCTCTTTTAATATATTATTTTGCAACAAATATAAAGTGTGATATCAATTTTGATTAAAAATGATAATTCACATTGAAGGACTGCTTTTTTCCCCTTTCTTGCACTGTGCTTTCTCACCTACCCACAGAAAATTTGAATCACATGCAGTAAAATAAACAGTACTTATATTAAATCAAATGATGTGGAGTTATCATACAGACTTACATCTGAAGCAAGAACTATTATACTTATATGTGCAAGCACATTGGAAAGTATGGTTTATCTTGTATTTCTACTTTAGTGCTAAATTCCTCCAGAACCATGACTTAATTGATTTCATGTACATTTGTTTCTAACGTATGAATTACTTACAGGACACTCATACACACACACAAAGATCATCAAATTTCAAAAAAATCCCACCTATCAGCGGAGAAGCTGAGAAAAATTTTCAAAAGCCAATGAAAGCAAACATTCAATTTTCCATTGAGACTTTCCTGTTTGTTTTTTTGTTTTTTGCCCTTTCTCTCACATCTCTAAAATCTTTGAATCCAAATATTTTTCATGTTTACAATTAATTGAGGAATGGGATGTCTGAATTGTATATTACAATTTTGTTGTGTAATCTTATATTTTTACATTTTTTAAAAATCTGTGTTTTTTCTCTCACTTAACTGTCTCCCTGGATTCTCTTTCTCTCTTCTCTCATGCTAACAGCCAGAATTTATTATCTTCCTTTGCTCTTACTAGAAATTTTTACCTCTATCTTTGCTCCTTCTCCCCATAATCATCACATCCTACACTACTTCTGTTTCTTCTTTGTCCATCATTTGAAGGGGTAAACTCTTTTAGCAAACTGACTATATTATAGACAATAATTAAAAACATCATTTCTGTTTATTATTACAAAGCTGTAGACACCTTAACAGGAGTTATTTGGTTTAAGGTTGTATACTGTTTGCATTTGGTGCTGTTAATGTTGGTCACCCCTTAAAGGTGAAGTACTGTAAGCCTTCAAGGACACTATAAGACTATGTGCAAGAAACTGTACTGCCTTGGATCCATACTGCTAGATATGAAGACATACAAACAAAATGAAAAAAACAAGGGAACAAAGTGCCTCAAACAAACCAAGATGTTCCAACAATAGAATCAACAGACAACACAGTAGAAGAAATGTCAGAGAAGGGGTTTAGAAGGTACACAGACTGATCTTAGAAATGAAGAATGGTAGCAGAGAGAAAATATAGGAACTGAAAGATCACTTCAATAAAGAGGCAGCGATTAGAAAAAGGAACCAAGGAGAAAATCCTCAAAATGAAGGTAAAAATAAACCAAATTAAAAATTCAATGGAAAGAGGCACCAGCAGACTAGCCCACTTGGAAGACAACCTCAGGCAATGAAGACAAAATATATACTCTTGAAAATAAAATGGACCATACAGAGAAGATGGTAAGAAACCATGAAAAGAACTTCCAAGAAATATGGGATAGCATAAAAAAAACAAATTTAGAATTTATCAGAATAGACAAAAGCATGGTGATAAAAACCAAAGGAATGCACAATCGCTTCAATGACATCATATCAGAAAATTTCTCAAATCTAAAGGATGAAATGAAAAATAAACTACAAGAGGCTTACGGGACCCCAAATGTGCAAACTTATAGCAGACCCACACCACAGCATATTGTAATGAGAATGACTAACATACAGAATAAGGATAGAATTTTAAAGGCTGTGAGAGAAAAACATCAAATTACATATGGGGCAAACCAATTTGGATCTCAGCTGATTTCTCAGCTCAGACCCTCAATGCCAGGAGGTCCTGCAATAACATATATCAAGCACTGAAAGAAAATGGATGCCAACTGAGAATTTTATATCCCCCAAAACTAAGCCTCAGATCTGAAGATGAAATAAAAACCTTCCATGATAAACGAAAGCTAAAAGAGTTCACAACTAGAAAGCCTGCACTATAGAACATTTTCAGCAAAATATTCCATGAGGAGGAAATGTAAAAAACAATGAAAACCAGCAAAGCAGGAACTACTCTAAAGGAAAAGGAGAAACTAAGACAAGTTAAAAACCAAAAATAAACCAAAATTATGTCTCAATAATAACCCTGAATATTAATGGCCTAAATACATCCACTAGAAGACATATCTGGCAGATTGGGTTTAAAAAATGATCCAACAATATGCTATCTTTGAGAGACTCACCTCCTAGGAAAATACATCCATAGACTGAAGGGGAAAAGTTAGGAAAAAACATGTCACTCACATAGACTGGATAAATAAGCAGGGGTTTCCATCCTCATATTAGTTAACGTGGATGTCAAGCCAAAGTTAGAAGGGACAAAGAAGGACATTTCATACTACTTAAGGGGCTCATACATCAACAAGATATAACAATCATAAATATATATGTCCCAAACAATGGAGCATCTACATACATCAAACAAACCCTTCTCAACTTCAAGAATCAAATAGACCACAACACAATAATGCTGGTTGACTTTAACAGACCTGTCTCAATACTGGATTGATCTTCCAAACAAAAGCTAAACAAAGATACTCTAGAACTAAATAATACAATTAATAATTTAGACTTAATGGACATATATAGAGTATTTCAACCATCATGGAGTGAATGCACTTTCTTCTCAGCAGCACATGGATCCTTCTCTAGAATAAACCATATTTTATGCCACAAAGCTACTGTTAGCAAACACAAGAAGATAGAGATACTACCTTGTACTCTATCAGATCATAATGGATTGAAATTAGAAATAAATGACAGAATAAAAAACAGAAACTTCTCCAATACCTGGAGATTAAATAATACACTATTATATGAAGGCAGTGTTAAAAGGAAATTTCATTGCCCTGAACTCATTTATTAAAAGAATAAAGAGTCAACAAATAAATGACCTAATATTATATCTCAAAACCCTAGAAAAAGAAGAACAAATCAACATCAAAAGCAGTAGAAGACAGGAAATAATTAAAATGAGAGCTGAAATCATTGAAATTGAAACAAAAGAAACAAAAATTGACAAAACAAAAAGTTGGTTCTTTGAAAAAATAAATAAAATCGATAAACCATTAGCTACAGTACTTAGGGAAGAGAGAGAATACTAAAATTCATGATGAAAAAGTACACGTCACAAAAGACACTACTGAAATACAAAAGATAAATAGAAGCTATTTTGAAAATTTATACTCATATACAAGAGAGAATATCCCAGACATTGAAAGATTTCTAGAGATATATATTACCCAAACTGAATCAGGACAACATACACAATTTAAACAGATCAGTTTCAAGCAATAAAATAGAAGACTCCATTAAAAACCTACGAACTAAGAGAAGCCCAGGACCAGACAGATGCTCAGCTAGGTTCTACAAACTTCAAAGAAGAATCAACACCAATATGGCTCAAATTTTTCCATAAAGTAGAAAAGGAGGGAACCCTTTCAAACTTTTTCAATGAAGCTAGTATCACCCTGACACCAAAACCAGACAAAGACACATCAAAGAAAGAAAACTTTAGACCAATATCCCTGGTGAACATAGATGCAAAAATTCTCAAATTCTGACAAATCACATACAAAAATATATTAAAAAGATAGTGCACCACAATCAAGTGGTGTTCATCCCAGGGATACAAGGTGGGCTCAACATACAGAAATCAATAAAAATAATTCATCACATCAATAGACTTAAAAACCAAGAATCATATGATCATCTCAATATATGCAGAGAAAGCATTTGACAAAACACAGCACCCCTTCATGTTCAAAACACTAGAAAAATGAGGGATAGTAGGAACATACCTCAACACCATAAAAGCTATCTATGCTAAATCCAAGGCCAAGAATATTCTAAATGGAGAAAATTGAAAGCATTCCCTCTAAGAACTGGAACAAGACAGGGATGTCCTCTTTTACCACTTCTATTCAACATCATCCTTGAAACTCTAACCAAAGCAATTAGACAGGAGAAAGAAATTAAAGGGATATGAATAGGAAAAGAAGAACTCAAACTATCACTATTTGCCAATGACATGATTCTGTATTTAGAAGATAAAAAAATTCCACAAGGAAACTTCTAAAACTCATAAATTAATTCAGCAAAGTAGCAAGTTATAAAATCTACACCCATAAATCAAACACATTCTCTTACATCAATGATGAATCTACTGAAAAGAAATTAGGAAAATTACCCCATTCATAATGACCAAAAAAAAAAAAAGGAAAAAACTTTGGAATCAGTCTAATAAAAGAGGTGAAAGACATCTACAATGAAAACTACAGAAGACTAAAGAAAGAAGTTGAAGAAGACCTTAGAAGATGGAAAGACCTCCCACGCTCCTAGATAGGTAGAATTAATATTGTCAAAATGCCCATACCACCAAAAGCATTATATAGATTTAAGGCAATTCCTATTAAAATCCCAATGACATTTTTCACAGAAACAGAAAAAGCAAACATGAAATTCATTTGGAAAAATAAGAGACCCAGAATAGTAAAACCAATCCTTCGCCAGAAGAGTGAAGCTGGAGGCATCATAATACCAGACCTTAAATTATACTACAGAGCAATAGTAACAAAAATGGCATGATATTGGCACCAAAATAGACATTAGACCAATGGTACAAAATAGAAGGCACAGAGACACACCCACATAAATACCGATATCTCATACTAGACAAAGGTGACAAAAACATATATTGGAGAAAAGATAGCCTATTCAACAAATGGTGGTGGGAAAATTGGAAATCCATATGTAACAAAATGAAATTAAATCCTTCTCTTTCGCCATGCACAAAACTTGATTCAAAGTGGATCAAGAGGTTAGGCTCTACAACACATACCCTGTGCCTAATAGAAGAAAAGGTAGGCCCAAATTTCCACCATACTGGTCTAGGATCTGACTTCCTTAAGACTCCTAAAGTGCATAAAGTAAAATCAAGAATCAGTAAATGGGATAGATTCAAACTACAAAACTTCTTCTCAGCAAAGAAAACAACCAAGAATTTGAATGGAGAGCCTACAGAATGGGAGAAAATCTTTATCACATGCACCTCAGATAGAGCACTAATCTCCAGGATATATAAAGAACTCAACAAACTTAACATCAAAAACCAAATAACCCAGTCAATAAATGGGTTAAGGAAGTGAACAGACACTTCACAGAAGAAGAAATATAATCCATCAACAAATTTAGAAAAAAATGTTCAACATCTCTAGCAATTAGAGAAATGCAAATCAAAACTACTCTAAGATTTCATCTCACTCCAACCAGAATGGCAATTATCAAGAACACAAGCAATAATAAGTGTTGGCAAGGATGTGGGGGGAAAGGTACACTCATATATTACTGGCGGGACTTCAAATTGGTGCAACCACTCTGGACAGCAGTGTGGAGATTCCTCAGAAAACTTGAAATGGAACCACCATTTGACCTAGCTCTCCCACTCCTTGGTTTATATGCAAAGGACTTAAAATCAGCATACTACAGTGACACAGCCACATCAATATTGATGACAGCTCAATTCACAATAGGTAAACTATGGAATCAACCTAGATGACCTTGAACCAATGAAACAATAAAGAAAATGTGATGTATATATATATATATATATATATATATATACACAATGGATTATTACTCAGCCTTAATTATGGCATTTGCAGGTATATGGGTGGAGGTAGAGAATATCATGTTAAGCAAAATAAGTCAAACCCTAAAAACCAAAGGCCGAATGTTTTGTCTGAAAAGTGTATGCTGATCCATAATGGGAGATGGGGAGGAAAGAATGAAGGACCTTTGGATTGGGCAGAGGGGAGTGAGGGGAGGGGAGGATTGTGGGGATGGGAAGGACAGAGGAATGAGACAGACATTATTACCCTATATATATGTATGATTACACTACTGGTGTGACTCTGCACCATGTACTACCAGAAAAATGAGAGGTTGTGCTCCATTAGTGTACAATGTAGCAAAATGCATTCTATTGTCATGTATAACTAACTAGAACATTGTTTTAAAAAAAGAGTCAATCTAGAACTAGAACTCAATGTCCATACCTCAAATTCAATATTTTATTTTCTATAGTATGAGTCCTTCAAAGTTTGCCAACAGTAGATTTCAAATTGATTTGTAACCAAAATATATTCAATTGTATATATACTTGAGATAAATTAATTTATTGCATAAAATAAGAGAGTAGTGAACGGAACTGTAACAAATTATTAATGGATAGGTAAATATAGATATATTTGACAGTAAACATACAAACGTGAAATTTTATGATGTGACCAATGATCTTTTTAATTGACAGGCACTTTTTCCTTTTTTAAATTTTTTAATTGATGCATTTTAATTATAGATAATAGTGGGATTCATTGTTACATCTTTATACATGCATACCACATAACAATTTGGTCAACTTTATTTTTTAAAGTGCTTAATTCTGAAATTTATAAAGTAAATTTGCTGTAAAAATAGAAGTTATCAGAATTCCTTGTATTACTACCTGTAAAATCAAAATAATTATGTTTAAGCAGATATAATAATTAGAAAAAAATGTTATTCAATGATCATACAGTACTTAACATTTAATGGTCCTATGGAAACACTGACCAACAAAATTATAACAAAAGACATATACACAATTTTAAATATTTGTTGTTGCCATTTCAAAAAACTTAAAAAGAACAGAAGAATTGCACTTTAATAAAATGTTTTATTTAACCTAGTATATGCAAAATATGAATAAAATAAAATGTTCTGAAATATTAATGAAATAATTCATATTATTTTTTGCAGTAAATCTTTGAAATCTAGTGTGTACTTTGTAATTGCATCATATCTGACTTCAAACTAGCCACATTTCAGGTGCTCAGTATCCAGTGTGTGTGATTGACTGAGTTCATTTTACATACCAACACCCCAAATGAGTATTTTATAATGAACAGAAATTTACAGGTTCACAGTTTGGGAAGCTGGAAAGTCCAACATCAAAGTGCTGACCTTTGTAGACTGGGGCTTGCTTCCTGAGTCAGTACATGGTAGATTGGGAGAGGGGGACAAACTTCACTACATAATATGCATAATGACACCAATCCCATCTGTAATGGTGTATCCCTCATGGCCTCATCACCTCTTAAAGGTCTCACTACTTAATAATCTTATAATGGCAATTACATTTCAGCATAAAGTTTGGGGAGCATGAGCATTCAAACTATAGCACCAGTAGGTACCATAGCAGACTGCAAAGTTCCATAGGACTAAAGGAAAACCTGTTACTTCTATAAAAAATATTGGCTCAGAGAGGTGGTGATGAAACTTTTATACTTAAAGGTTTGTTAAGAGTAGCATGTGAAAAGATGGAAGCAGCTGAAGTTATATGAAGTCAATCAAGACACTAAATTATACTATTCACTAAAACAGCAAGCATTAAAAATTTATATGATATACTCTGGAACATCCATTTTGACATAGACTTGCATAACCTATTAGATAAGCTGGTCCACTTGGATTCCTGGATTCCTGCAGCCTTAAATGACATCTATATGCTGATGTTTGCCAGATTTATTTATTCAAGTTCTGGATTTCTGCTTCATGCCAGATGTGCATTTACCTTTGTACATTAAAGAAGGCCTTTAACACAAAATTGAGCCATGTATCTTCTGCAAGAATTCTTCTTCATTATTTCATTAATTAACTTATTTATTTATAAATCAAGTTGGATGTAGTCATTTGTCATCTCTACCAAGATTTCTATGCACATCTGCTTTGTACTGAGCATTGCATTTAACACTTGATCATACATCAGTAAACAAGATGGGCATGCTCTCTATTGTTGTTCATTGACAGAGTCTAAACTAATAAGGAAGTAAACATTTGCATATACATTCCAGCTGATATACAGGCTCTAAAACAGAGTACCAATAAAGATCAGAATTGGGTGTGTAGGGAGAAGAAAAAGATCTACTTAGATATCCACTATAAGGAAATGACATTTAAGCCAAATCTGAAAACTATAAAGCTACCAGTCTTTTGAAAAGTGAAGCAAAGACTATTTGAAATGAATAAAATGGTTTCCTGTCATAAATATGAATATGTAGAATAAATTTTTAAAGGAAACAATATATACCAATAATTTTCTTATACTGAATATCAGGTTAAAATAAATTAATGAAAAGAAAAATGATTTCTCAAATTCAATTTGTTTACTTATTTCATATTTGCAATGAGCCTGATGTCCCTGGTTTCTGGAAACTCAGTAAAGTTTTATGCCCATATGCTAAATATAAAGACTGTTTTTCTCAGTTTCTACAGTCTCTACCTTTTCAAAGAAAACACTAAGTTTATCCATTTGAGAACACATCATCTGATAATTAAATTAAAGGGATGTAGTTGAATTGTCATTTGTCATTTGTCATTTAAAATTTTTAAATCATTATAGCATAACTAAAGCAATATTTTTGCATTATATTACTTACAACTAAATAGTAAAGATTTGAAACAAAATAACTATTCTCCAGTTAACTAGAAGAAATCAGTAAACGATATAAATTTGGATGATATGGGAATAGATCAACAGTAAAAATGAAGGCTAATGTTAACCTGATGAAAATGTTATTACACAAGGGCAAAACAAAAGTACTATAATGGTCAAAGCTAATTAAGAATGTGTGACCTCTGAAAAATTGATTTTCACACACGTATTTTCTTTAACATGTGATATGCCTTTGACAGGAAAAATTAATAGAACTTCTATTTAGAAGGCAATGTCAGGTCCTTACTTGTAAATATTATTTTATTAATGAAATTGAGAGCCACCTGAGCAGAGGAATTTATTCTTTAAATTGTCTGTCCTTGAAATATTAAATTGATTTCAGTTGCTTAAATCTATTTTATTCAGGTGTCTCAGATGGAAACCTCTTTATTCTATAACTAGAATTACAGCAATAGATATAAATAAATATGAAATGATATAAAAACTGAAAATAATTCTTGGAAACATGTGTCACACTTTGCCTGAAGTTCCTTTGGCCACATGCTGATTAAAAGTGGAGAATGGATACTTGGTGTAATCTCAGGGTTTCCATAAATAAATGTCAGATTGTCCTAGTCCATTCTATGCTGCTATAACAGAATAACAGAGACTAGGTAATTTATATTGAAGAAAAAGTTATTGGCTCACAATTCCAGAGGCAAGAGAAATTCAAGATTGAGGGCTGGATCTGAGGAGGACCTTCTTTTTGTGTCATCCCATGGCAAAAGGACAAAGAGAAGATGAGAGAGAAAGAGAGAGGGGTGTGGGAGGAACTGAATCCCTCCTTTTATAGTCAGTCCATTCCTGTGGTAGTGGCATTAATCCATTCACCCCACTCTCATGACCTAATCATCTGTCATTAGATCCCCACCTCTCAACATTTTTGCTCAGGAGATTATTTACAACTCATGCTTTTTTTTGGGGGGGGGGCACATTTCAAACCATGGTATGGGTATAATAACTAAGAAATAAAGCAACAGGTAAAAACATAATGTTTGCCAATTCCCAGTTGGTATACATCAAGCCAAACCAATTTCATGTACTTTCTTTTCAATCTGCACAACAATGTTATAAATCAATTAATATTAGTCAACATTCTTTCGTCTCCAAGCTACAGAAAACAACTCAGTGAAATAAAATAGCTAACATGTATTGGATGTGTAGTATTTGTTAGGCATAATTTTAACCAGTAAGTGATTCATTTACTCCTAATGAGTATTATTTTGGAGTAAATATTATTATATCCTCATAAGTCAGAAGAGAAGATGAGGACAGAGTTTAGGTGACTTGTCCCTGGTTACTTTGTCAATAAATTCTGGAATTGGGATTTGAATACAAGCCCTTTCAACAATTCCAACCATTTGATACAAGTCAGTGTAAGCAAAGATAGGAAAAAAAATTATGAAAATATAGCATCCAGCTCCATGTATGTATAATATGTCAAAACACACTACTGTCATGTATATCAAAAAAGAATAAACTTAAAACAATTTAAAATATATGTATATGTGTATATATATATATATATATATATATATATATATATATATATTATGATATGCCTGGCCAGGTATGGTAGTGTGCACCTATAGTTCCAGCTATGCAGGAGGTTAAAGTGGGAAGATCACTTAAGCCCATGAGTTTGAACACGTTTAGGGAACATAACAAGACCTCATCTCCAAAATAAAAAGGTATTTAGGTGACATCTCATTGCACCCCAGAATGAAAATAAAAAGGTGTCCCTGAAAAGGAGCTAGAGCTAGTGACAAAAGCACTCTCAGTACTATCTCTGTTTCATTCTTCCTCTCATTTTCCATCTGACAATGGCTTTTAATCACCACTATAGAATCTTCTCCCAAGGGCTGAATCATGCTTGTGTCCACCCTGGGGAAGAGATGCAGACTTACCAGTTTGGCTAAGGGGAATCACCCTTTGCCCAATCACTCTGGCCAGAAATATATCATGCTGGCCTGAATACTGAGAGTCAACTTACTTACTTGCCCTGAAGATCAGAAGGCAGCATCCAAAAGGAAGAATTATGGTGGGCTCCAAATACACCACAAAATGTGCGAGCTACAGCCATTAACGTTCTCATCCTATTGAAGAAACTGAGCAGAGAGAAAATTATCACAGTGGTCAGAATTCAAACCAAGGTATAGTAAATGCCAACAGCTGTGCTTTTAAATACTATACATTTCTTTTTTTTTTTTTTTTCCTTTGTTTCTTCGATGTGAGTGATACAGGGCATTGAACCCGGGAGTATTATACTACTGAGAAACATATATATTCCTTTATATATTTTATTTTGAGACAAGATATCACTAAGTTGCTGAGGGTCTCACTAAATTGCTGAGCCTGTTCTTGAACTTGCAATCCTCCTGTCCCAGCCTCCAGAGTCTCTGGAATTACAGTCATATGCCACTTTGTAAGACATACCTACTTTACATTTCTATTAAAAATTTCGCTTAGAAAATAAACAACAAAAACCAAAATTGAAACAATACCATCTCCATTGACATAGTCATGCGTGTAGTTATTAATTGAATTGGTGGTGTGCACTCAAAAATAACTTCTCCTAGCACTGACCTTAAGATATAGTTCATCAGATTTCTTTTCCACCTTCTTTTGTGACATTTGGGTATATTTCATACTTTTCAGGTCACTTGCAGATATTAGAAAGTCTAATCTAGTTTAATCACTCTGGCACCAACTTTGAAATTGTCCATCCCCTCAATTACCTACCTTTCTTTGATATCATTACCCACCCTTCACAGCCAGAGTCTCCAAGTCTGATCAGGATATAGTAATCAGGAAGAAAAACAAAAGTATTCCTTAGCAGATTGTAATTCAGTGTGGGCAGCAGACACATTCTGTTATTGCAGGAGCATTAGTGTTTTGTTGAATATTCCCTGCAACATCTTTCCCTGTTGTAAGTTGTGTCCTCTTAGCTAATATCCTGGAAATTCCCTTTAGCACCTGTTGGGGAAGTACATTTCTGCCCTTTATGACCGGTGCACCTGACAAAGTAGACACATTTTTGGTCAAAATCATTTCTAGATGACTTGAGTCCTCCTAGCTTCCTTATCATCAATTGGATCTCAGAAAATCTTAGACATCACTGTCTTGCCAACTAGAAGGGCCATTGCCCCTGTGCATGAGTCCTTCTCCTCACTAACTTTGCAGGCTGCTCCAGTCCTCGGACAACTTTCAAGATTCTTACAGTCAGGGGCAGACCCCAGTTTCCATCCCCTGCCTCCCAACTTTAGGAGGTCAAAGATAAACATAGCCAGACAGAAAAGCAGGACATAAAGAAATGAAAACAAATTATTCAGTAACTACTGGCAGCAGAGGAAAGAGTTGAGCTCCATTCTGATTTGTGCCAGGGAATGTTATTGTGATTGGACTTTTTTTTTTTTTTTTTTTGAGTGAGATTCATTATTTTTTTTTCTTTTTTCCTTCCTTCCTTCCTTCCTTCCTTCCTTCCTTCCTTCCTTCCTTCCTTCCTTCCTTCCTTCCTTCCTTCCTTCCTTCCTTCCTTCCTTTCTCTCTTTTGACATTTTAAAGGAGAATAAGGGAGAGGAATGAGTGAGGCTTGGGTAGAGTTGGAAAAGTGAAAAGTGTCCAAAGACTGGTCAGGGTAAACACTAGCCCAACGGTGTCTGCTAGCTCACAATTGTGCAAGTCAGGGGTCTACTCTACCCCCATAGACTGAAAGGCAGAAGTCCTGTGTTTCAAATTGATTATATTTTAAAGGAAGGGCTCTCAGATTTCTTAAAAATACATTGTTAGTTGTAGGAGATAGACACTTATCTCACAAGGACAAAAGGAGGATTCATGGTTGTAAGGCTTTTTTTTTTTTTTTTTTTTTTTTTTTTTTTTTTTCAGTAAATGCACTAAGGAAGAGAGGTCAGAAGCCTGTCTTTGGGTGTTAGCTAAAAGTAAATTTGCCTGGCAGCCTTGAGTTTCTCTTGCAGGCATTTTAATGGGAGTGGAGTGGGGCGGCTGGTGGTGGAACTGGAGCCACCTTCAGGGACACAGCCTTATCTGATAGAGGCAATGCTATAGTTTGGTTCTCTTTTAGTACAGAGGTTTGGAGTCTTTTATGTGCTGAGAGTTTTATAGTTCTCAAGACACACATGGCAGGTTCTCCCAAGATTTCTCTCTAAACAGAGCAACATAGTTCTACAAATTGTGTCAACTGTTCTAGCTCGTGTTCTGCTAGTCACAGTTGCTGAGCAATAACTCTGGAGGCTTCCTCACTTGGTGTGTGTGGGGGCAGGATGTGCCACCATACATTTCACTCTTCTAAAGAATTCCCCTTATGATAAATCTCTGGTTTTCTCTCATGCAGATTTTAGGGAGACAATAGATATACCAATTAAGTTCTAGATACGTGTAGTTCCCTTCTTTAGAAAAGGAGGCAATTATCACCCATTGTTTCATAAGAATTTTGAGAAAAAAGGAAATTCTTATCAAATGTATCTTATACATGATACTGTATTAACAGAGTTACAATGTTTTTAAATGAAGGTGGAAAGAATCCCCCTCTAATAATAATGGTATTTCTTCCTGTGGTTATTTTCAGACATTCACAGTGACTTATCCTACTGGCTGAGATTAAATCATTGATTGGGTTAATACCAATCATTTCTCCTCTGAAACTTCTTTTTTTTTTTTTTTTTTGGTACTGGGGATTGAACTCAGAGGTACTAAAGCACTGAGCCACATCCTTTTTTGCATTTTATTTAGCAACACTGTCTCACTGAGTTGCTTAGTCCCTTGCTAAATTGCTTGGGCTGGCTTTAAACTGGCCATCCTCCTGCCTCAGCCTCCTGAGTTGCTGGGTACTGCCATGACCAGCTGAACCTTCTTGCATTGTTTCACATGTGAGCTTTTGCGGGACACCTCACATCCAAACCATAACACAATTTGGAGCCATTTTTAGCTCTAAAATTTATTGACCACATATTGGGTGTATAACATGAAGCCTCCTGTGTTCTATTCATTGTTTTTGGCTCTGACCTAAGGGGCAGCCTATAAAACTGTCCATCACCAGCTAAGTTGTTTATCTTCACCTTGACAAAAAAAAAAAAAAAAAAAAAAACTTGATTATTTAGGCTCTTTTCTTATGTTGTGACCCAATGTTTTGCAGAATGAGTTCCTGAAAAAGCAGAATCTGAGACAGATATTATAATGTGGGAAATTTATTAAGGGAGCAATCTCAAGATCAGCACGTGTGGGGAAAGGAAAGTAGCAATCGGCAGTGAGTGCTTCAGTTACCTGTCACACCAATATATATATCCCTTACATCCTCTTAGATTCAAGAAGGAGGTATCCTAATCTTTTATAGCCAGAAATTCTAACATGAACTTCTCTAAGAACTTTTTCTGACATTTCTCACCATTAGAACAACCTGTGAAAAGCAAAGAACTTTGAAAGAAAAGATGCCATTTGGAGTTAGAGGTCCTTATCTTGAGGTCCATATCCTCACTTTGTGTTTTTTTCCCCTAATTTTACAAAGTTTAAGAATGTGATTTCTTTCTGCATGATTACCTAAAGTTTTCTACTGGATTCCCAGAAGTTTCATTCATCTGGATTCATTAGTGGCTTTTTCCTAAAGAATCTTCTTCTTCCAAGTGCATTTTTCTTTCCTGACACATTGTCCTCTATGAGCTGAGGCCGGCTTACCTGTCTAGCTTTGCTTTCCTTCAGCCTTCAGCCATCCAAATCTGTAATCCAATTGTGCTAATTCAAAACTTGCCAACATTTCATGTCCTCCCAGGTCTTATTCTCTTGTTCTCCCATATCCCATCTACATGGACCACCTTCTTCACCTGGTCAGCTATTTTTCTTCCTTGAAGACTTGGGTCAGTTATTTTTTTCTCTAGGAAACCCTCTTTTGTCGTTCACATCCCAAACTGCTTTCAGTTTTCCACTGTACTTTCCCACAGATCCTGCACCTTTTCTGTTGTTGGCTTGACTTCCCTTATTAGAGTGGTAAAATATTGAGGGAAATGACTGCTTTTCTTTTATCTCTTTCTCTTTCTAGCATCAAGCATAGCTACGGAGTAATAGAAGGAAATCAAATATTTTTGTTAAATTCAAAAATATTTTCTTAAGTAGCCATATAATCATTAAGCTATTTAGGCATAGTTGGTAAATATGATGGCATTTAGGAAGAAAGAAAAAGACATAAAAATTGTGTCCCTCTATTGAAAATTAGAAAAATAATCCCTGATATATTCTGAGCCAAATTAATTCTGAATTTGAACTTTTTAAAAATTTTATATTAATTTTAATCTGTGACCTGAGTATTCAGGCAACCTTTCTGACTTTGGTTTCTTGGATAACTCTTCATAACACTTAAATTTATTTTTTTTGTAGTTCAAGTATAAATATTTGGATTATAGCATTTATAAATCTGCTGTTATAAAACATCAAATTTTCTAGGTTGCTTTTTTTTGACTATTACAACCTTTAAAACATGAAAAACACATAAGTTAGACACAATACTTTTGGTGTGTTCTTGAAACTTTGCTACAATTCCTTGTTCTGAATAAATTGGAAATATTCCTTAATTATCATGCATAGTTGACAAATATTTATTACTGTCAAAAATTGAAACAACTCAACAAAATTTTGATGTCATTGCTATATTACAAACATTAAGATTGTCCTTTATAACTTTCCATAATAGAATTCAAACTAGAGAAAATGAACTGATTATGCAATCTTTTGAACCAGAACAGAAATTTGAAACCAATGGTGTAAGTTTTCTAAAACGTACTTAAGAAATTTCACCCATTATTTTGATTTGATTGGCACAATAACACATATACATTACACACATATAGAGTAACACAACCCTCCAGGGGAAAAGACTTCTTCCTTATATTCTTGCCAATGTTCTTCAACTAGTTAAACAATGAATTCCTTGACCAGTATGTGAACCCCATTGATAAGCTTTAACCAAATGTACTTCATTCTGCAATGCTGACTGCAATTATGTTTAGAAGTGTTCTGTTTTAGTCAGTTTTTGTAGTGCTGTGACCAACAGACAGTACAAGAACAACATAGAGGAGGAAAAGTTTAACTTACTGTTTCAGAGGTTCAGTCTATGGTCAGTTGACTCCATAGCTCTGGGCCCAAGATGAGGCAAAACATCATGGCAGAAGGATAAAGCAGAAGAGTGTGGTGGAGAAAAGCAGCTCAGGACATGACAACTGGGAAGCAGAGAAAGAGCTCCACTCACCAGGGACAAAATATAAACCCTAAAGTGATGCCCCACTCCTCCAGCCACACCCTGTCTGCCTATAGTTACCACCCAGTTAATCTATGTCAGTGGATTAACCCACCAATTAGATTAGGTTACACTTCATGTAATCTAATCATTTCACCTCTGAAAATTTTTGCATTGTCTCACATATGAGCTCTTCTAAGACACCTCATTTCTAAACTGTAACAGACTCTATTATATTATTGAATCACATCTTTTTCTATTTCTATGATAAGATTTTCTATGATAATTTAGCACATTTTCTGCACCACATCATTGACCTGTAGGTATCTAGTAAAATACTCTGAGCTATGTGTAAGTATAGCCTATGAATGTGCATTTTCATGAACAGTGTGCAGTTATTTCTTTCTATTCCTGTACAAGAAGGATGCAAAGTGGTGACTAACAAGGAGCACTTTAAGGAATCCACAGAACTGCTAAAATTTTCTATGGTTTAAAGCTTTTCAATAACAATATTTTTTGCTTTTTCACAAATACAACACCTGATTTAAGTAAGAATCTAAAAGCCCTGTCTGTTGTGGATTCCTATGTGCAGCACATCTGATATGTCTTGGCATAAAATGCAAAAGAGCCATTTAAGATTAGTTCCTTTATTCAAATTACCATGTGCGGTGCCAAAATTCTGTTCTGGAAAGAACCTGTTAACATTTTGGGAAATGCAAAGATTAAAACAAAGAGGGAAAAAGGCAAAAAGCCAAAGTGAGTTTTCTTTTTTACATAATGAGTTTACATTGTATTTCGATTCCCTTTCTAGGTTGAAACTTTAGAACTGTACACATATTCTCATAAAGTTGATTCATAATTCCCTTTTTGTTGAGGTGATAAAAAGGCATTATGTATGAATGTCCAAAAAGATTACTGTGTAATCACTTGAAAATAGCCAGCATTGAGAATTGCTAAAAATGATGAATGTGTGACTCTGGACACAATTAGAGTTTGTGAAATCAAGCATACCATTGTTCAGATGTTTGAACATATGTTTGAAAGCCCAGAGCATCTCTGTATGGAATTGTTCCCTATTGTAAAGCAATGTTCCCTTCCTTTTAAGACCATTTGTGTTATATTTTAAAAATGTAAACCACATATATCAGTTTAATTTACATTTAGATCATTTGAAAAGCTGAATTATAAAATGGCCTCTAATGTTTCACTATTTATATATTTTAAGGCACTACCATCCCACATTAATGTTTCATAAATCTCTGGATTAGAGTATTACATTTCTACCTTTAAACTTGAAGCTAGAAACTTTAGTAATATTTCTGACCCTAGTGCAAATCATTTTCACTGTATACAGATGGGGTTTTCATCAACTGAATACACATAAAAATCATTTATATTAATTTATAAAAATAATGCTAATCCAGTCTCATACACACCATGGCAATCCATTTTGTGTTTCCATCTATACTGTTGCATATCAAACTATTCACTTTTTTTGAAATAATATGTATTTTCAAGGACTTCAGAAAATCTTTACTACTGAACACATTTCCATCTATCTTCAAAGCAGAAATATTCTTGGTCAAGCTCATGATTAACTGAGTTAGATCTGTTTTATTTACTATTCCAAAATCATGCAATTTTTTTCTAACTTCAGAAGGGACCTCTCCCTAATGCCAGCACAGTTTACCAAACACATTCCACAAAAAGAATTCTTTTCTATGTAGTCATGTGGGTAAATAATGTGTCATCCTCACTTTAGGGAAGAAAATAATGATCTCTTCATCCTGATACACCTCATTAATTGTTAAATCCTTCTCTTATGATCATTTCCTGTCTTTTACTACCAATTGTTACACAGATTGGACCACCTGAAGTTTAAAATGATTCTGTCATTGTCTCTTCAGAGACTTATGCCCCCTCTCATTTGGCTTACAGAAGCATAAGTTAGCATTAATGTAAACAAAGAGTAAACAGGTCCAAAGACAAAGGCCTGTGATCTTCCAATAAAGTCTCCTGCGAGAGCTACATTTAGGGGATTTTTCTATCAGGACATTTTGTGCAAATAGCTCAACTTGCTATACATACAAAATAACTACCAGAGCATTCACATATATCTATAATTATAGAGTTATCAGATGAAATTCAAGATTTTCAGTAAGATTTTGATTTTGGATAAACAATGAATTACATTTTTTGTAAACATTTTGCAAATATTGCATGTGGCATACTGCTCAAAAATATCTGAAATTGAAATTTAGGATAGTGTCATGTACATTGTTTGATAGATCTGGCAATCCTGTAATTATATTAAGGATAAACTTAGCTTACCTGAGCTGGAAATGATTTTAAAAATGAGTTCGGAGAAGAGTCATCAATTCTTGTTCTTCCTTTTTTTTTTTCTGTTTTGTCTTGTGTTTCTTTTTCTTTTTAGCAGTGCTGCAGATTGAACCCACGGCCTTGTCCATGCTGGGCAAAGCACTCTACCTCTGAGCTCTATCCCCAACCCTAAAATTTTTCAATGAAGGACCAGATAATAAATATTTTAGGCATGTTGGACCACATATGATCTCTATTATGTATTTTTCTTAAAATAAAAAGCCTTCAATATAAATAACAATAAGTGCAGTCAAAGATGTGTAGCAAAAGGAACTCTTACACATTGTTGGTGGAAATCAGTACAGAAGTTACTCTAAAAGCTAAAAATAGAGCTACAATATGACTCAGTTGTGCCACTCTTTAGTATTTATCCAAAAGAACTAAAGTCAACATACTTTCCAGATAACACACATGCCCATGATTATCCTATCACAATTCAGATTAGATAGGTAAGTTATGGAATCAAACTTGGTGCTGTCACCAAATGAATGGATAAACAAAATCTGATTTATATATACAATGGAGTTTTATTTTGTCATAAAGAAGAAAAAATTTTGTCATTTTCAGGAAAATGGATAGAACGGGAGATTATAAATTTTTGAGTGAAATAAATCACACTCAGAAAAGTATCAAATGCTTTCCGTCACATATAGAATAAAAACAAAACAACCACCAAAAATAGTTGGAGGAAAGAGGCCTATAGAAGTGGAAGGTTGACCTGTAGACTAGTAAGAGGGAATCAGAGGGAAGGAGCAGAATGGGGTTGAAGAGGTAGTGGGGAGTGAAATTGATCAAATTGTTTTACGTATGTACAAATATGCCCCATGAAACATACCACTTTGTAGAACTAATAGGCACCTATAAGAAGAAAAAAAGTTCGTGAAAAAAATATCTTTTCAAAGATGTAAAACATCACTCATAACCCACAGTAGTAAACCCAATTGTACAAAAACAGGTCTGGGTTGGATTTGGCTCTAAAGTCATGGGTTACCAACCCCTGGTTTAGGTCATCAACTCTGATTTTATATATGAACCTGAAATGCTTTGTTAAAATCATGAATGAGCATGTGTCTGATTCTTTCCTTGATTTACCTTAAAACTTTCATCAGCATGAGTTATGGATAAGGAAAGTGCTAACTGTAGGCTCCTATATTCTCACAAATCATCTAGCTGAAAATGGTTTCTGCTGTTTAACCAAATGAGAAACTCAATCTTATCCTTATATCCTTTCTGAAGTTCATACATTCTCTCTTTTGGTGCAGCTTGCCCATCTTTAGTCTTCTATTGCCCCTTACTTCCTCTGTAGAAAAAGAGTGAAAATTAAGTGATTCTGAATAGAGCTTCAAAAATCTCTTAATTTAAGGTGATTAAAAAAGAACTGGATTCTAACTCTGATGGGTAACTTTGGATAAATCATTAACTTTCCCAAACATCATTCATTATTCATTTTTGTTGAAATGTTCATTGAGTGTTCTCTGTCAAGATATAAATTTATCAACATAAAAATAAAAGATAAAATATACTGGTCCTGGTGTGCTATAGGGTGCATATGAGGGTGACTGTAGATAACAATAACAAGCTAGACTTCCACTGCCATTGCCAGGAGATCTTTTTCCCCAGCTTGACTGATGCCTGTGCCACTACTGTGGCCTGGAGATCTTTATTCCTGGTGCTGCCGCCGCCTGCACTGCTGTCAACCGGTTCTCCGGGTGCCTCTGCTGCCACCATGGATCCACTGCTCACTGCTGCTGACCCGCTGCTGCTGCCACTGACCAGCTGCTGCTCCTCCTGCTGCCACCACCCAGAGGTCCTATACCAGGGTGCCTGCAGATTGGTTGGTTGCACATGGCCAACTCCATCTTGGGACACTGGTCAGTGCCTGGGGGTCCAGGGTGCCAGTTGGTTTTACCACCACTGCCATCTTGTGGCACAGCCACCTCTGTCTGGGGAAACCAGTTGGGACATGGAGGGCCAGTGTTGGAGTGCCTGTGGGTTTGGCTGCACCTGGGATCTTCCTGTTGGTAGTGCTTGTGACTGCCATCTTGCAGCTTCTCCTCTGTGTGAAAGCTTCTGATCTGCAAAGTAAAGGATAGTATAAGGAGTGAAGTCAAAGAGAAAATACAGGAAGTGAAACATCACTTCAAAAAAGAGAGAAAAAACAAGCAGCAATCCTCAAACTGAAGGAATCAATAAACCAGATTATAAATTCAATAGAGAACATCACAAACAGACTAGACCCCTTGGAAGACACAACCTCAGGCAATGAAGACAACATATATAATCTTGAAAATAAAGCTGAACATGCAGAGAAGATGATAAGAAACCATGGACAGAACTTCTAAGAATTATGGGATAACATGATACGACCAACTTTAAGAGTTATCTGGATAGATGAAGGCATGGAGATACAAATCCAGAAATGCACAATATTTTTAAATGACAATGTTTGCAAATTTCCCAAACCTAAAGAATGAAATGAAAAATAAAATACGTGAGACTTACAGGACCCCAAATGTACAAAATTACAGCAGACACATTATAATGAGAATGACCAACACATAGAATAAGCATAAATCTTGAAGACCATGAGAGGAAAAAAATCAAACTATATATAAGGGGAAACCAATTCATATCTCAACTGACTTCTCAACCCAGACCCCAAAACTAAGAGGTCCTGGAATAATATATTTAAAGCTCTGAAAGAAAATGGATGTCAACCAAGAATTTTTATATCCAACAAAATTGTTTCAGATTCGAAAAAGAAATAAAAACTGTCCATGATAAATAAAAGTTAAAAGAATTCACAACTAAAGAAATAAGCTAATATCAAAAAACAAAAGACTGAATGTTTTCTCTGATAAATGGATGCTGATACATAATGGAGAGGGGTGAGGAGCTATCAGAAGAATAGAGGAATGTTGAATTGTGTAGTGGGAAAGGAGGGGAGAGAAGGGGAGGGAAAGGAAAGATGTTGGAATGAGATAAACATAATTACCCTATGTACATGTATGATTACACTAATGGTGTGACTCTACACCATGCACAACCAGAGAAATGAAAAGTTGTACTCCATTTGTGTAAAATAAATCAAAATGCATTCTGTTGTCATGTATAACTAAATAGAACAAACAATAAAAAAAGAATTCATAACTAGAAAGTCTTCATTACAAAACATTCTCAACAAAATATTCCATGAGGATGAAGTGAAAAAAAGTGAAAACCAGCAAAGAGAGGAAGTACACTAAAGGAATAGTCAATCAAAGGAGAAACTAAATCAAAATTAAAAATCAGAAATAAACCAAAATGACTGGGAATACAAGTCATATCTCAATAATAACTTTGAATGTTAATGGCCTAAACTCATCCATCAAAAGACATAGACTGATAGACTGGATTAAAAAACAAGACCCAACAATATGATGACTCCAAGACACTCACCTCACAGGCAAAGACATCCACAGACTGAAGGTGAAGGATGGGAAAAAAAATATTATTCACATGGATCCTGTGAACAAGCAGAGGTTTCTATCCTCATATCAGAGAAAGTAGATTTCAAGCCAAAGTTAGTCAGAAGTGACAAGCAAAGCCATTTCATACTGCTTTAGGAATTATACATCAACGAAACAAAACAATCATAAATATGTATGCCCCAAACAATGAAGTATCTACATACATCAAACAAACCCTTCTCAACTTCAAGAATCAAATAGATTACAACACAATAATACTGGGTGACTCAACACACCTTTCTCAATACTGGATACATCTTCCAAACAAAAACTAAACAAAGAAAAATTGAACTAAATAATACAATCAATAATTTAGACTTAACAGACACATATAGAATATTTTATCCATCAATGAGTGAATACACTTTCTTCACAGCAGCACATTGGTCATCCTCTAAAATAGACCGTAATTTATGCAAAGAAGCAACTCTTAGCAAATACAAAAAAAAAAAAAGAAGTAATACCATGTATCCTATGAGAACATAATAAAATGATATTAGAAATCAATGATAGAATAAAAAATAGAAGCTATTCTAACACCTGGAGACTAAATAATGTGTGATTGAATGATAAATGGATAACAGAAGAATGGAGGAAATAAAAAAATACAGGTAAATGAGAATAGCGATACACCATATCAAAATCTCTGGAACATTATGAAGGCAGTGCTAAGAGGAAAGTTCCTTGCCTTGAGCTCATTCAGTAAAATAAAAAGTCAACAAATAAATGACCTAATATCACATCTCAAAGCCCTAGAAAAAGAACAAATCAACACCTAAAGCAGGTGACAGGAGGGCTGGGGAGATAGCTCAGCTGGTAGAGTGCTTGCCTTGCAAGCACAAGGCCCAGAGTTCGATCCCCAGTACCGCAAAAAAAAAAAAAAAAAAAAAAAAAAGCAGACGACGGGAAATAATTAAAATAAAACTGAAATCAATGAAATTGACACAAAAGAAACAATTCAAAATATTGACAAATAGTTGATTCTTTCATAAAAATAAATGAAATTGATAAACCACGTTCATGAAGTAAAAGAGAGAAAACTCAAATTACTAACATATGTGATGAAAAAGGAAATATCACAATGGACAAGACTGAAATACAGAGGATAACTAGAAACTATTTTGAAAATTTACACTCCAATAAAATAGAAAATCGTGAAGACATCAACAAATTTCTACAAACATATGACCTACACAAACTGAATCAGGAGGACATACATGATTTAAGCAGATCAATTACAAGTAATGAAATAGAAAAGGCCATCAAAGGCCTACAATCAAGAAAAGCTCAGGACCAGATAGATTCTCAGCCAACTTCTACAAGACCTTCAAAGAAAAATTAACACCAATGCTCCTCAAAGTATTCCATGAAATAGAAAAGGAGAGAACCCTTCCAAACTCATTTTATGAGACTAATATCGCCCTAATAACAAAACCACACAAAGACATATAAGAGAAGGAAATTTCAGACCAGAATCTCTGATGAAAATAGACACAAAGATTCTCAAAAAAATTATGTTAAATTACATATAAAAACATATCAAAAAGATAGTGCACCACTATCAAGTGGGGTTCATCCCAGGGATACAAGGTGGGTTCAACATATAGAAATCAATAAAAATAATTCATCACATCAATAGAATTAAAGAAAAGAATCATATAATTATCTCAGTAGATGCAGAGAAAGCATTTGACAAAACACAGCACCCCTTCATGTTCAAAACACTGGAAAAACTAGGACAGTAGGAACATACCTCAACATCACAAAAACTATCTATGCTAAATCCAAGGCCAAGAATATTCTAAATGGAGAAAAATTGAAAGCATTCCCTCTAAGAACTGGAACAAGGATGCCCTCTTTCACCACTTCTATTGAACATCATCCTTGAAACTCTAGTCAGAGCAATTAAATGGGAGAAAGAAATTAAAGGGATAGGAATAGGAAAAGAAGAACTCAAACTACCACTAGTTGCTAATGACATGATTCTATATTTAGAAGGTCAAAAAATTCCACCAGAAAATTTCTAGAACTGATAAATTAATTCAGCAAAGTAGCAGGTTATAAAATCAACACCCATAAATCAAGTATGTTCCCATACATCAGTGATGAATTTACAGAAAATTAGGAAAACTATCCTATTCACGATAGCCTCAAAAAAAAAAAAAGAAAAGAAAAAAACTTTAGAATCAATCTAGCAAAAGAGGTGAAAGACATATACAATGAAAACTCCAGAACACTAAAGAAAGAAGTTGAAGAAGACCTTAGAAGATGGAAAGACCTCCCATGCTCCTGGATAGGCAGAATTAATATTGTCAAAATGCCCATACTACCAAAAGTGTTATGTACATTTAATGCAATTCCTATTAAAATTCCAATGACACTCTTCATAGAAATAAAAAAGCAATTATGAAATTCATTTGTAAAAATAAGAGACTCAGAAAAGCAAAACCAAACCTTAGCAAGAAGAGCGAAGTAAGAGGCATCATAATACCAGACCTTAAATTATACTACAGAACAATAGTATCAAAAATGGCATGATATTGGCACCAAAATAGACATGTAGATCAATGGTACAAAGTAGAAGACACAGAGACAAATCCACACAAATCCAATTATCTCATACTAGACAAAGGTGCCAATAATATTCACTGAAGGGAACATAGCCTATTCAACAAATGGTGCTGGAAAAATTGGAAATTTATATGTAACAAAATGAAATTAAACTCCTATCTCTCACCCTGCACAAACTCAATTGAAAGTGGATCAAAAACTTGGGCACTAGAACAGAGACCCTGAGCCTAAGAAAAGAAAAAGCAGGCCCAAATCTCCACTACATTGGCCTAGGATCTGGCTTCCTTAACAAGACTCCTAAAGCACAAGGAGTAAACTCAAGAATCAATAAATGGCATGGATTCAAACTAAAAATATTCTTCTCAGCAAAGGAAACAATCATGAATGTGAACAGAAAGTCTACAGAATGGGAGAAAAATCTTTACCACAGGCACCTCAGATAGAGCATTAATCTTCAGGATATATAAGGACTCAACAAATTTAGCACCAAAAACAAATAACCCAGTCAATAAATGGGCTAAGGAAGTGAACAGATACTTCACAGAAGAAAACATACAATCGATCAACAAATTTATGAACCAATGTTCAACATCTCTAGCAATTGGAGAAATGCAAATCAAAACTACTCTAAGATTTCATCAAGAATACAAATAACAATGTTGACAAGAATATGGGGGGAAAGGTACACTTATACATTGCTGGTGGCAATGCAAATTGGTACAAACACTGTGGAAAGCAATATGGAGGTTCCTCAGAAAACTTGTAATGGAAACATTTACCCAGCTGTTCCACTCTTCAGTGTATACCCAAATTACTCAAAGTCAGCCTATTACAGTACACAGTCACATCAACATTTATAGAAGCTCAACTCATAATAGCTAAACTATGGAACCAACCTAGATGCCCTTCAACTGATGAAAGGATAAAAAGTATGATATTTCTCAGTATTAAAGAAGAATGAAATTATGGCATTTACTGGTAAACGAATAGAGCTGGAGAATATCATGCTAAGTGAAATAACCCAGTCCTCAAAAAACAAAACCAAATGCTTTCTCTGATATGAAGATGCTAATTCAAATGGGGTGGGCTAGGGAAGAATAGAATTACTTTAGATTAGAAAGAGGAGAGTGAAGAGAGGGAAGAGGATATGGGGTTAGGAAGGATAGTAGAATGAATCAGACATTATTATTCTATGCACATATATAACCATACGACATTGTGTCATATAGACACAGACAAATGAGAAATTATATTCCATCTATATATGATGTATCAAAGTGCATTTCATTGTCATGTATAACTAATTAGAACACACTTTTAAAAATGAAAAAATAAAATGAAATAAAGCATATTGTGAGACTACTCAGGATCTCTTTCTACCATCCTTATTTGATCTTTACTCATTTGTCCTTACCCTGATCTCTTATGCCCTGGATTCTGAGACCCATATTCCAACTCAAATACCTGCCGCAGACTGATTTCACTACCTTCCTACCATCCTTCAAACACTTTCAGTAGCAGTTAGCCTGTATAGTTTTGGTTTACTTACACATTCCTCTACCAGCAAATCGTTTTCCTTCTTTTTAACTTCTTCCCATAATATGTGATCTGGGCAGAGGAAAGCTATATAAGAACACAAAGTTCAGTGACTGTGTTTGATAAATGAATGCAGTCATTAACAGAAGTTTGATACATTTCATACGATTTATTACTATTGTTACTGTTGGTGTTGCTTTTATCCTAAACCTGAAAATATAAACTCCTCTAAACCAGTGAGTTCCTCTTATTATGCTGTCAATCAAATTGAAGTTCAATTTTCTACTTACGGTGTTTTTTCTATTCTCTCGAGTTTTTTTTCCTTGAAGAATAAATTGGAATCAAAATAAGCATCGTGTCTCCCTAGTGATTTCATACTGCTGCATTAAGCAATAATCTATCCAATATTATAGAGAGATTTAATTATGGATGTGTGTATATACAGCTATACATGCATATTTTAGCATATATACAAACATTTAAATTATTTCCGCTTTAAAATTTGCATTTTGTCATTCATTTTGGATTTCTGCCTTATGGAAATCATTTCTCTGTGTTTATACTTTTTTATATTCATCATGATTATGTATCTTGTCATCCATCTTTCATCTATAACTTTTTGAAAATCTCAGCTAACCAGTAAGTTATTTGGGTATCTCACTTGTGTAATTATATACTTACAGACTTTCTTTCTAGATAAGATTATTTGAAAGTATATAGTGGTAATTGAACCCAATAATATTTTATTTCTCTAAGGCAATGTACTTTTTGGAAAGATTATACAACAATATCATATCTACCTTATATATGTGTGTAATATTTATATAAAGTAAATTTCAAGGGTCTAAATATATAAAGAGATTTATATATAAAAAAAAATTAGACTAATTAAATTTAGAAAGTCTTCAAATAAGAAGAGGGAATGGGCATTGTCCATACAGGAATTAAAAGGGACTCCATGAGACTGAGTAATTAAGACATCAAAATCTGAGAGTAAAAATTTAATCTTTCTCATTGGTGATCGGAGATGATTTTAGGCATTAGTTAAACTGACACTACACAACATTTTAGTACAAAGGTAGAAAGTTTTTCTCTTTAGATTGTCTTTTGATCCTTCAGATTACTCAAACGTCTCAACTTTATTCTATTATACCTTTAACATGTCTACATGGGACTTTTTTTTTTCCCAAAAAATTACATTCTCAGTTTTAGAATTTCTGGAGAAGATAAAAGTTATCTAATTTTATTGTTATGATTATTTTTATATTTACTGATGAACTGAATTTTGTGTTCCCAATGTGCACATATAAAAGCTCTAACCCCACTATTTCAGAATGTAAACATATATGATGATAAAGCCTTTAAAGAAGTGGTTAAGTTAAAATAATGCCATTTTGGTGGGCCTTAACCGAATTTGAACTAGATCCAATTAAATTGGGAAATTTACACATACATGGAGACACATTTCAGGAATGCATTTGAGAATATAATAAGACGCCAAGGAGAGAGACTTCAGAAGAAACCAAATCTGCTAATATCTGTATCTTGGGCTTCTGGCTCCATAACTGTGAGAAAATAAATATTCATGTGTTAAACCACTCAATGTGAATAATATTATGTTATGGCATCCCTAGAAAAATAATGTAGTTATCATCCATTTTTGGAAAATGCTAATATATCCATCTGTCATAGTAATAAAATATACCTTTTAAAAATAAATTAGCATTGGTAAAAGAGAAAAAATAAATAAATAAATTATGGTAGTGCTAAGTAAATCTTAGAAGCCAGGATACATATGAAATAAGCTATAATCTTTCATTGGTGACACCAAAACTTGGGGTTAGATTAGAAAAAGTATAATCAGAGACACAAAAAGTTAGACATTATCAAACAGGCAAAAAGCAATCTAGAACAAAACAAAATCAACCATGTCAAAGAGGAGATTCAAGACTCATGATACTTCAACTGTATAAATTACAAAGCATTTAGAAAAATAAAGGTTTATTAGGACACTGAATTTTCCATTCCACAACAGAGCCACAACCAAGACTTCAGGAGTTGGTTTGAAAAGAAGCTGAGACAGTCTGTAGCTAAGTAGTAAGGAGAGAGCTAGGGCCATGGCCAAAGGCGGAAAGGTAATCCAGCAAAGATGTTTCAAGTTTAAAAATACAGTCTGCGAGGATATGGGGGAAAAGGTACACTCATACATTGCTGGTGGGGCTGCAAATTAGTGCAGCCACTCTGGAAAGCAGTATGGAGATTCCTTAGAAAACTTGGAATGAAATCACCATTTGACCCAGCTATTCCACTCCTTGGCCTATACCCAAAGGACTTAAAATCAGCATATTACAGAGATACAGCCACATCAATGTTCATAGCTGCTCAATTCACAATAGCCAGATTGTGGAACCAACCTAGATGCCCTTCAATTGATGAATGGATAAAGAAACTGTGGTGTATATATACCATGAAATATTACTCAGCCATAAAGAATAATAAAATTATGACATTTGTAGGCAAATGGATGAAATTGGAGAATATCATGCTAAGTGAGATAAGCCAATCTCAGAAAACCAAAGGACGAATGATCTTGCTGATAAACGGATGATGACACATAATGGGGGGTTGGAGGGGGGCTAGAATGGAGGAAGGAGGAAGGAGGGACTGTATAGAGGGAAAAGAGGGGTGGGAGGGGTGGGGGTAAGGAAAAAGTTAACAGAATGAATCAAAAACTATTACCCTAGGTAAATGTATGATTACACAAATGGTATGCTTCTACTTCATGTACAATCAGAGAAACAGAGAAAAAAGATGTATCCCATTTGTTTACAATACAAATAAATTTTTAAAAAATACAGTCTGCATCTCTTAAAAGCAGAAAGGAAGGGACTCATAAGAAGAAATATTTTATGAAGACAAAATGTGGCACTGAAGAAGTGAAGTCTTAAAGAAATCCTGAAGAGAGTAGAATTGAGAATACAGGAGAAGGTAGACAGAAAATAAGATGGAGAGAAGAATATATGATATTTAAGACTGGATGGTCATTGATCAAAAACATGGATATTTATTATCTGAAAACTGAAAATTGCATATAGAGTTATGATATGATGGATTGAGTTCACTGTTAGATGCAACTATGACTTAAACTTCAGCATTTCTCAAGATCTATAAGGAGAAAAGGGGATTAATAAGAACGTAAAAAAGGAAAGATAATTTCAAGATATTACTAGTATTATATTACATTTATTATGCTCTATCTGAAATATAAAACTTGTTATTTTTATATTATATATAGTACTGGAAAAAACATGTTTGTAGAATGATGAAATTACTCTTATTAAATGGCTCTGTCAATCTCATTTTTAATTTGAAATTTTTAAGAAATAGAAGATGGCATTTAAATTGTAAATTGATATGTCAGTTATTATGCAGAATTTGAGTTGCTTGATATTTTCAGGGTTTGCTAGTTGATCATGTTTTAATAAGTAGAAATATTCTCTCAATGCTAAAATGTCCATGAAAAATTCAACTCAATGAAGGGGCAATAAAATAATAGAAAAAAATGAAGATTCTAAAGAGGACTAGCCATGTCCTTGCAAATGTACATCCATATCTACTGATCAATGCAGTCATGTTCTTACTATTAAAAAATATTTATTGAATATTTAATACGAGAAATTACAATGGAGTATACACGTAAAAAGATGTGATTTTTACATTTATTCCTATTTTCCTCTCTTTTTTCTCAGAAGTATTCAGAAATATGATATTTCAATTAAATTAACAATACACTTGCACTCAAGAGTTCATTAAGCCTCAAAAGATCACTAAATCACATTAAGAGAAATTAAGAATAAATATACTTGTAACCCAAAGTATTTTTATATACTGTTATCATTGATGTTAGATTTCTTTTCATACTTATATTTTATGCTATTTCTGTAATTGTGTTTTTAAAATTTACCCCAAGTTATCTGGGTTCTAATCTTTATCTGACTAGCCATGGAATGTCATTGTAATATGCCATCTTTTTGTGTGCCTTTTTTTATAGCTGTCTCCCAGTAGGTAGCAAGGGAAAGTGAGCTATTTTAATGAATAAGAGAAGAGATTCTAGAGACAGTTTGGCTTTACATACTAATATTTACTGCCTCTAAAGTATAATGTGCTCTTTTAGCTGTATAATAAAATATATATTTAATATTCTGCAAAAGACTTTAAGATAATCCAAATTACATAAATGGTTTTAAAAGTCTGCATAATGCTATAACCAATAGCGGAAGAAACCAGACAGAAAAGTTGCCTACCATAAATACCAACTACCCAATCCCTACACACAAGAGTGGCGCAGGATCTTCGCAGGGGGATGCTATGTACAGCACACGAACATTATGATGAGATAGAATTGGCACCCTTCAGATCACAAAATACAACTAGTTGACAAGAAATAATTTTAATAATGGTTCTTTGCCCCACAATGTCCACTGGTTGTATGTTATTTTGTATCAGAAGATTCACAGAAAAATTTCAAGATTGCCCCATGTTTTCATCAGCTATATAAGCAATGTCTGAAAACTGACATTAACCTGATAGATGAAGAAAATCTTGATAAGTTCAATCTACTTCCTAGAAATAGATCCTTTTCTCTTTACCTTCTTATATCATCTATTCCCCAAACTCCTTTCAGTCTCTTTTGGAAAATCAGTATTGATTAAGGGGCTAGTATATATACTATCCCTGTTCTAACCAGCAAATATCAGGGACATTAATTATAGTTAATAGCAATACACATGAACAAACACCTCTTTGTGTAAATCATTGTTAAATATTCTGCAATCTGAGTTCCCAAAATCAATACAAATAAAGACAAGTTTGTAGTCGCTAATCAACATGGTTGCCCATACTTTCATCCTTGCTTAGCACCTGACTCCATGGCCAACATAGACCCCTCTTTGGAGATTGTGATCTTTCTCTCTAATTTTCAAATGTAAAAATAATGACAAGCAAATGAGTTCTGAAGTGAAGTTGCAAATATGATAGAAGTCACAGAATCCCATAAAAGTTAGTTATTACAGTAAAAACCATTGTCCAATGATAACCCAGTCAACTTAAGTCACTTGACAATTGAAATTGAAGAATCAAAAATAGGTTTCATGACCAGACAAGTGCTTCAAATTAATCAAATAACTACATATTAATAGAGGACCTTGGGGAAATTAATGAAGTCCCCAAATATTTTTTCACCAAAATGCCTCTAGAACACAATAAGGAAATTCAAATGTGATGTGAATACTGTTATACTGTGCTATTAGATTTTAAGAAGTATTATGTCAATAATCAGTCTCTGATTATTATTTATAAAATCTATGTATTAAATATGAAATTTAATAAGCTTTTTGTAATTTCAGTTTCAAGAAGATAAATTCTTAATTAAATTAAAAAAATTTTTCCTCTTAAAAAGTGGATGTCATTAAGTGGATTTTTGAGGGGTGTATATACAAAATATTCTTTCAAAATAAGACCTGAGGTACATGCAGAATAATCTCTCAACAAGTACCAAGATCTTGAAATGCTATGAATAGTCCTAAATTGAAGAGACATTTAGAAAGACCACCTGCAGGTCCTTATTGACTAACAGTGAATAAAACAAAGATCTCTAAGTCAATTCCCTTTGAAAATCTCTCTAAGCTACCACAAAATATTGATGATAACATGAGATTGTGACATGTTGATCAATGTTTCAACATCACACAGTGTCTGCAAATCATCTTGAGGAACGTCAGGATATCCATGCGTCTGGATGATTTAGGAATTGAGTCAACCCTGCAATTAGTTCAGAAAATTAACAGACAAGCAAACAATTAAATTAATGACAAGACTGAACAGTGTATTTCTGCACACAATGACAACCATAATAAACAGGTGAATTAATCTTTAAATCTAGGTCATTGTAAATTCTGCTTAGTGAAATGACAGAGGTAGAACTTTGAATACCTGGAAATTTACATTTCACCCTGGTTCCACATAAGTTGCCCTCAGTGAACTTGAGAAGTTCTCAAATTAAGATCCATGAGGTCATCATCACCTGGCTAATGAATCAACTATTTATACCAAAGAATTTTGTAATCTAGTATGTAAGTATAAAACTAATTATGATTATTAACATCAAAATGCATTACCCTATTATAATTTAAAAACAAAAACACAAAGGAATATTAAAAATATGTCCAATTTTAATAAACAGACAAGTAGATTGAATAAAAGTTTGCAATGAAATAGAATTATGCAAATCTTTTTGGTTTCTATGGAAATAAAATATCTTAAAAATGATTTCAAAGCAATCCCACCTGCTGTGAATGTTAATTAGAAAATGGAAGCATAGATATGAAAAGTGCTTTTCATTTTTCCCTACATTTTATTATGACGATTGCAAACTATAGATGAGCTGAAATGATTTTAATACCTGCATTACCCACAATCTAGATTCTATTATTAACATTTCACCATATGTATTTTATTTGTATCTGTCCATCCTTCCATCAATTCATCACTTCAATTCTTTATGTTTCAGTGTTGCAGATTATAGTTCCCTACACTCCAAAATGTGATATCACACATATTATTAGAATTAGATATTTGCAAGTTCAGTAGTTTCAAGATTTAATTCAAATCTTTTGTCTTTGAAAAATTCACAAAGAAGGAAGTAGTTAACTCTTGGTTGCAGCATTATTTGAATTTTGACAAAAGCATGCATCTCTTTTAAATAATCCACTATCAAACATTCAAAACTGTTATTTTGCTTATTCATAATAAATTTCCTCATTCAGATCCTACAGAATAAACACTATTTGATTTTTTTTCCACCATAGGTTAGTTTTACTTGTTCTTAAAATTCACATAGGTGGAACCATACAGAGTGTACATTCTAGTTATTGAGATTTTCCTTGCTGCATGATGTGCTGCTATGCCTTAAGCCCAGAGCCATGGAGTCAGACATCTAAGGATTGAGACCTCTAAACCCATGAGACCCAGACAAATTTTTCCTTCTCTAAGTTGTTCTTGTCAGGTATTTTGGACACAGCAACACAAAAGCTAATTAAAACATAGTACAAACCCTGATTATATAAATTTGATGTTTATTTCCAACAGCTCCTCTCATTCAAGGCTTCTCAACTTTGGCACTGTGGACATTGTAGAATGTTTAACAGTCTGTGCTCACTGAATGTTAATAGCACTGCTCAACCTATTATGACAATCAAAATTGTCTGCAGACATTGCTAAATGTCCCGAGGGAACATAATCACTCCCAGTTGAGAACCACAGATCTAGGTGATCACTATTCATTTTTGCTACCAAAATTATATCCTTAAAAAGATGTACCACTTTAAAGTTGTTGAGCAGCCATCTTCTGAGACTCAAATGGCTTTAAACTGAAAACACTTAAACATTTTGGATTCTCTACAATTGAGCATTTTGTTGTTGTTGTTTAATTAATTGTATATTTTAGAAAAGGACAGCATCCATTTCACCCTTTTTGAGAACTGACAGGTTTTTGTTTTTGTTTTTTTTCAACTTAACAGGGTTGTTTGGGCCTCTTACTCTTCAGGTCATTAATTTTAATGGTTAAGACACACACAGTTATATGGCACTCTCAAGAGGAGAAGGTGCATACTGATAATTCTAGTCCTGTGCAGGGAAATATTATTTCCTAGGTAAACACAAACCTTTCCTTTGAATTTAGAAACATTTCATTTCTAAGGCTCTGTTACCATTTTATTTAAAGCCCCATTAGCCCCAACATATTGAATAATAGCTCACCATTTTGCCACATACATGATTCATTTAGAGAAGCAGAAAATCTCATAAAAACATCTAACTGTTATTTATAGGCCTTCTGTCTCTCTGTGTTACTATAGGAAGTGCTTCTAATTAAACTGGAATAAAAAGGAAGCAAGCAAACAAGAGATGATACAAATGACTGCCTGTCCTTTATTTTAGAGAATATCCCATCCTTAACTGTATAGTACTGAAAGTTGCTATCAGTGTACCAACTCTCCTTCATGTGACAAAACTATACTAAAATATTTTGAATTATTATTCCAGAGGCTCACAATCTGATTAAAATCTGAATTCCATTAGCTTCCGTCTTCCTGTGAAGATAGATCAAGGTGGACAGTGTCAGTCCAGTAGGACATTTAAAAGTATGATTCATGGACCAAGAAAAATGCCTGTGTGATTCATAGACCAAGCATTCACTGGATCTCCCATTTGATATCACTTTCTTTTATATATCCTCTCCATGTTTTGTGGGAACTAATGCTTATTTAATGTTGAGGGAGAGGACCGCTTTAGAAAAATAATAAAAATTATCAGTACTAACTTAGGTGCATAATTATAAAATTCATCCTTTCAAATGTGGAGCCCTGAAGCTTAACCTTCCAAGCCACCAGATCTTTCTGGTGGTGCTTCAGTTTGGAATATGAGGAGGCGGAAAAAAAAAAGTGTAGATTATGATAATTGTGGTAAGATCTGGTGACTGCAAATCTCTTCCTGGTTTGCCAACACCTGCCTTCTCACTGTATTCTCACTCAGATCCCTCTCTCTTCTTATTCTTTCTTTTTTTTTAATATATTTTTTTTATTGTAAACAAATGGGATACATGTTGTTTCTCTGTTTGTACATGGTGTAAAGGCATACCATTTGTGTAATCCTAAATTTACATAGGGTAATGCTATTTGATTCATTCTGTTATGTTTCCCTCCCCGCTACCCCTCCCACCCCTCTTTTCCCTCTATTCAGTCCTTCCTTCCTCCATTCTTGCCCCCTCCCTAACCCTAACTCTAACCCTAACACTAACCCCTCCCACCCCCCATTATGTGTCATCATCCACTTATTAGTGATATCATTCATCCTTTGGTTTTTTGAGATTGGCTTATCTCACTTAGCATGATATTCTCCAATTTCATCCATTTGCCTGCAAATGCCATAATTTTATCATTCTTTATGGCTGAGTAATATTCCATTGTATATATATACCACATTTTCTTTAGCCATTCGTCAATTGAATGACATCTAGGTTGGTTCCACAATCTGCCTATTGTGAACTGAGCAGCTATGAACATTGATGTGGCTATATCTCTGTAGTATGCTGATTTTAAGTCCTTTGGGTATAGGCCAAGGAGTGGGATAGCTGGGTCAAATGGTGGTTCCATTCCAAGTTTTCTAAGGAGTCTCCACACTGCTTTCCAGAGTGGCTGCACTAATTTGCAGCCCCACCAGCAATGTATGAGTGTACCTTTCTCCCCACATCCTCGCCAACACCTGTTGTTGCTTGTATTCTTGATAATGGCCATTCTAATTGGGGTGAGATGGAATCTTAGGGTGGTTTTGATTTGCATTTCTCTTATTACTAGAGATGTTGAACATTTTTCCATATGTTTGTTGATTGCTTGTACATCTTCTTCTGTGAAGTGTCTATTCATTTCCTTAGCCCATTTGTCGATTGGATTATTTGCATTCTTGGTGTAGAGTTTTTTGAATTCTTTATAGATTATGGAGCTTAGTGCTCTATCTGAAATATGATTGGCAAAGATTTTCTCCCACTCTGTAGGCTCCTTCTTCGCATTGCTGATAGTATCCTTTGCTGAGAGAAAGTTTTTTAGTTTGAATCTATCCCAGTTATTGATTCTTGCTTTTATTTCTTGTGCTATGGGAGTCCTGTTGAGGAAGTCTGGTCCTAAGCCGACATGTTGAAGCTCTGGACCTACTTTTTCTTCTATAAGATGCAAGGTCTCTGGTCTGATTCCGAGGTCCTTAATCCATTTTGAGTTTAGTTTCATGTACGGTGAGAGATATGGGTTTAGTTTCATTCTGTTGCATATGGATTTCCAATTCTCCCAGCACCGTTTGTTGAAGAGGCTATCTTTTCTCCATTGCATATTTTTGGCCCCTTTGTCTAGTATGAGAAAATTGTATTTATTTGGGTTTGTGTCCATGTCCTCTATTCTGTACCATTGATCCACCTTTCTATTTTGGTACCAATACCATGCCGTTTTTGTTACTATTGCTTTGTAGTAGAGTTGAAGATCTGGTATTGCGATACCCCCTGCTTCACTCTTTCTGCCAAGGATTGCTTTAGCTATTTTAGGTTTTTTATTCTTCCAGATGAATTTCATAATTGCTTGCTCTATTTCTGCAAGGTACATCATTGGGATTTTAATTGGAATTGCATTGAATCTGTATAGAACTTTTGGTAGTATGGCCATTTTGACAATATTAATTCTTCCTATCCAAGAACATGGGAGATCTTTCCATCTTCTAAGGTTTTCTTTAATTTCTTTCTTTAGTGTTCTGTAGTTCTCATTTTAGAGGTCTTTCACCTCTTTTGTGAGATTGATTCCCAAGTATTTTATTTTTTTAAGGCTATTGTGAATGGGGTAGTTTTCCTAATTTCTCTTTCTGAAGATTCATCACTTATGTATAAAAATGCCTTAGATTTATGTGCATTGATCTTATATCCCGCTACTTTACTGAATTCACTTATGAGATTTAAAGTTTTCTGGTGGAATTTCCTGGTTCCTCTAAGTATACAATCATATCATCAGCAAATAGGGATAGTTTGAGTTCTTCTTTTCCTATTCGTATCCCTTTAATTTCTTTGGTTTGTCTAATTGCTCTGGCTAGAGTTTCAAGGATGATATTGAAAAGAAGTGGTGAAAGAGGGCATCCCTACCTTGTTCCAGTTTTTAGGGGGAATGCTTTCAGTTTTTCACCATTTAGAATGATATTAGCCATGGGCTTAGCATAGATGGCCTTTACAATGTTAAGGAATGTTCCCACTATTCCTATTTTTTCTAGCATTTTGAGCATGAAGAGGTGCTGTATTTTATCGAATGCTTTTTCTGCATCTATTGAAATAATGATGTGATTCTTAACTTTAAGTCTGTTGATATGGTGAATGACATTTATTGATTTCCGAATGTTGAACCAACCTTGCATCCCTGGGATGAAACCCACTTGATCACTATCTTTTTAATATATTTTTGTATGTTATTTGCTAAAATTTTGTTTAGAATTTTTGCGTCGATGTTCATTAAGGATATTGGTTTGAAATTTTCTTTCCTCGATGTGTCTCTGTCTGGTTTAGGTATCAGGGTAATATTGACTTCATAGAATGAGTTTGGGAGGGTTCCCTCCTCTTCTATTTTATGGAATACTTTGAGAAGTAGTGGAATGAGCTCCTCTTTAAAGGCTTTTTAGAACTTGGCTGAGAACCCATCTGGTCCTGGACTTTTCTTTGTTGGTAGGCTTTTGATGACTTCTTCTATTTCATTACTTGAAATTGGTCTATTTATATTGTGTATGTCCTCCTCGTTCAGTTTAGGCAATTCATATGTCTCTAGAAATCTGTTGATGTCTTCAAGATTTTCTAGTTTTTGGAATATAGATTTTCAAAATAGCTTCTAATTATGTTTTGTATTTCAGTCATGTCTGTTGTGATATTTCCTTGTTCATTCCAAATTTTAGTGATTTGAGTTTTCTCTCATCTTCTCTTTGTTAGTGTGGCTAAAGGTTTATCAATTTTGTTTATTTTTTCAAAGAACCAACTATTTATTTTGTCAATTTTTGGTATTGTTTCTTTTGTGTCAATTTCGTTGATTTCAGCTCTGAGTTTAACTATTTCCTGTCTTCTACTACTTTTGGTGTTGCTCTGTTCTTCTTTTTCTAGGACTTTGAGCTGTAGTGTTAGGTCATTTATTTGTTGAGTTTTACTTCTTTTATTGAATGGGCTCCATGAAATAAATTTTCCTCTAAGTACTGCTTTCATAGTGTCCCAGAGATTTTGATATGATGTTTCTTTGTTCTCATTTACCTCTAAGAATTTTTTAATTTCCTTCCTAATATCTTCTGTTATCCATTCATCATATAATAGCATATTGTTTAATCTCCAGGTGTTGGAGTAGTTTCTGTTTTTTACTCTTTCATTAATTTGTAACTTCAATCCATTATGATCTGATAGAATACAAGGTAGTGTCTCTATCTTCTTGTATTTGCTAACATTAGCTTTGTGGCATAATATATGGTCTATTTTAGAGAAGGATGCATTTGCTGCTGAGAAGAAAGTGTATTCGCTCTTGGTTGGATGGTATATTCTATAAATGTCTGTTAAGTCTAAATTATTGATTGTGTTATTGAGATCTATGGTTTCTTTGTTCAATTTTTGTTTGGAAGATCTGTCCAGTGGTGAGAGAGGCGTGTTAAAATCACCTAGTATTATTGTGTTATGGTCTATTTGGTTTCTAAAATTGAGAAGGATTCGTTTGACATACATGGATGAGCCACTGTTTGGGGCATAGATGTTTATGATTGTTATATCTTGCTGATTTATGCTTCCCTTAAGCAGTATGAAATGTCCTTCTTTATCTCTTCTGACTAACTTTGGCTTGAAGTCCACCTTATCTGAAATGAGGATGGATACTCCAGCTTTTTTGCTGAGTCCATGTGCATAGTATGTTTTTCCCCATCCTTTCACCTTTAGTCTATGGGTATCTCTTTCTATGAAGTGAGTCTCTTGCAGGCAACATATTGTTGGATCTTTCTTTTTAATCCAATCTGCCAGTCTATGTCTTTTGATTGATGAATTCAGGCCATTAACATTAAGGGTTATTATTGAGATATGATTTGTATTCCCGGTCATTTGGTTCATATTTAAAATTTTATTTATTTATTTATTTATTTTTTTGACACAACTTGGTTCCTCCTTTATTTGACATTTCCTTTAGGATAATTCCTCCCTTTGCTGATTTGCTTCTTTGTTTTTTATCTCTTCCTCATGGAATATTTTGCTGAGAATGTTCTGTAATGCTGGCTTTCTTTTTGTAAATTCTTTTAGCTTTTGTTTATCATTGAATGATTTTATTTCATCGTCAAATTTGAAGGTAAGTTTTGCTGGGTATGAGATTCTTGGTTGGCATCCATTTTCCTTCAGAGCTTGAAAAATGTTCCAGGCCCTCCTAGCTTTTAGGGTCTGGATTGAAAAATCTGCTGATATCCGTATTGGTTTCCCCCTGAATATAATTTTCTCTCACAGCCTTTAAAATTCTGTCTTTATTTTGTATGTTAGGTATTTTCATTATAATGTGCCTTGGTGTGGGTCTGTTGTAATTTTGTGTATTTGGAGTCCTATAAGCCTCTTGAACTTGATTTTCCATTTCATTCTTCAGATTTGGGAAATTTTCTGATATTATTTCATTGAATAGATTGTTCATTCCTTTGGTTTGTTTCTCTAAGCCTTCCTCAATCCCAATAATTCTCAAATTTAGCCTTTTCATAATATCCCATAGTTCTTGCAGATTCTGTTCATGATTTCTTACCATCTTCTCTGTTTGTTCAACTTTGTTTTCAAGGTTAAATATTTTGTCTTCTATATCTGAGGTTCTGTCTTCCAGGTGTTCTATCCTATTGGCTATGCTTTCTATGGAGTTCTTAATTTGGTTTATTGTTTCCTTCATTTCAAGGATTTCTGTTTGGTTTTTTTTTCAATATGTCTAACTCTTTATTGAAATGATCTTTTGCTTCCTGTATTTGCTCTTTTAACTGTTGATTGGTGCGATCATTCAATGCTTGCATTTGCTCTTTCATCTCATCATTCAATGCCTGCATTTGCTCTTTCATCTCATCGTTTGCTTCCCTAATCATTTTAATTATGTACATTCTGAACTCCCTTTCTGTCATTTCTTCTGCCATGCTGTCGTTGAATTTTATTGATGTTACATCTAGATTTGTTTGGGGCATTTTCTTCCCTTGTTTTCTCATATTGTTCAGGAATCAGTGGGTCATTAAGATATTGCAGATTTCCTCTATCAACTTATAATGTCCCTGAAGATTGCTAGTATATCCCCTCTTATCCTTCAGTAGCCTGAAGTCTTGGAGGAAGTTGATAATGCGGAGCTCCATGAAGAAGCTGCCTCTCTAGGGGTGGTGACCCTCAGGTGGGGTATATTCCCTGCTAGTGGGCAGAGGTGCCTCCACTTGTTGACCAATGGTCATCCAAAGGGGAACTAGGCTGCGGGCTGAGGCAAGGCCTGTTTGTGCCTGTGTCTCTGATTTTACCGTCCTTGTGGGAAAACCTCACCCAGCAGGGAAGACTCACCCGGTGGGGAGGTCTCGCTGGTCAGTTCATCTCCTAGAGGTTCCCCTCAATCTACAACTACCGCCTGGGCTGGGCTGTCTTCCTCTGCAACGTTCCCAGGGGCCCGGACCTACCTCCTGGGCCTGGGAGCCTCACCCTTCGCAGACGAGTCTCCTTAGGCTGCCTCTCCTCAGAGAATCTGCCCGCAGTCCTGGAACCTTCACTCCGCCCCTAAGCATGTCTGTGCAGCTCTTCCACTGAAAAGCCGCCTAGGTCCTGGGACCCTGCTCTGCACCTAATCGCCTGGCTCTGCGGCCCCTCCTCTGAGCCGCCACCTGGAGCCTCGTACAATAGCTCTGAGTCCCAGAGACCCGCCACACACCTCTTCCTCCGGACAGCCGCCTCGTGTTCTGATGCAGTCGCTAGGAGTCTAAGCAACTCACTTCGCGTCTCCTCCTCCCGCCAATCGCCCGTAGCCCTAGGCAGTCACTCCAAGTCCAAGTGACCCGCCCTGTTCCTCCTCCTCTGGGTAGCCCCCCAGGTGTTCAGGAGCGGTCGCTCGGAGACCAAGTGACCCACCACTCTCCTCCTCCAGGCAGGACACCGGTGTTCAGGAGCGGTCGCTTTGAGTCCAAACAACTCACCACTCGCCTCCTCCTCTGGCAACCGCCTGTGGCTCTGATGCAGTCACTCCTAGACCAAGCGACCCGCCGCGTTTCTCTTCTTCCTCCGGGCAACCCCCCTGTGTTCAGAAGCGCTTGCTCTGAGTCCAAACAGCTCGCCATGCAGCTCCTCCTCAGGCAGCCACCCGGAGCCCCAGTGGTTGCTCCAAGTCCAAGCGCTGTGCTGGCTATGCTGAGCCACCTCCTCTACGATGTTCCCAGTGGTCCCTGTTTACCGCTCCAGCGGGGGGTGGGGGGCGTCTCACTGGGCAACTCTACCTCACAAAGTTCCCTGCATTCAGGGTCTACTGCCCCATCCGGGACACCTCCCCAATGGGAGAGACTCACTCGGCGGCTTTGAGTTGGTCCCAAGTCTCTCCTCTCTTCTTATTCTTATAAGACCACAGTCCTACTGGATAAAAGCCTCACTTTTAGGACCTTATTTAACTTTAATTGCCTCTTTAAAGTCTCTATCTCCAAAGGTGGTCACATGGGATGCTAAGGCTTCAATATATGTATTTGGGGGCTGGTAATTGGGGATGAATTTTGCTGCAAGTTCCAGACTAGTATATTGAAGTTCAGTTGTAAAAATTCAGCACAACTAAACTTCAGAAGAAAAATCATCCTATCAAAGCACTATCTTTCACTTTTTTTCACCATATTTGATTTCTTACTGATTCACTTCCAACTAATTAGATCTATGCTTTCTTTTTTTTTTTAAGTTGGAAAAATGATTATCATGATATTAGCATAGTTTTCTGGTTTTTTTTTTTTTTTTTTTTTTTTTTGTCATTGTTGTTGTTTAAGTATATCTCTGTCCATAGAATTCACAGAAAAGATTTATAGGAACATAGTAGCCTGAAGATTTACTACCTATCCACCTTTAAATCTGCCTTTCCTATAACATCTAGATAGTGGACCACAAACGATAATTTGAGCACCATGAAGTTCCCAACAGTGAGGAGCAGAATGAGAGAGTCAGGGCATAAGTACTAAAATCCAGTAGTAAAAATTTGAAACCAAGGAAAGATTTAGGCCCCAAGAAACTGTGTGTTACTATAAAGAGACAACTAATCATTGGAGACAGATAGGTACTTGGGCCTCCCTGGACTCATTCCCAAATACACTGAGTCTGCAAGCAGCTCTTGAACTTGAGAAGACATAGAAATCCCTGGGAGAGAGGGCAGGTTAGTCTTCAGACCGTATAATCTGCCTTCTGGTGTCTGTTCAGTCCATGGAATTAGATTAGAGAATTAAAACGTCAAGAAGTTTCAATAAAATACAGGAGTGGGAGAAAAGGAGGTCACGCCGTGAAAGGGTCTGAAGAAGTCTCATTGACTTGGAATATGCAGAAGTTTGAAATAAGTGTATTTATGGGAGAGGATGAATTCCTTGTTAAGAATAGAGTTTTCAGATAGTAATATAGAAAAAAGTGTCTGATTAAAATTGCAAAAAAAATGAAAAAAAAATTAGATGGAAAATGAAAATAGAATTTCCCAACTAACAAGGGAAGATTTTGAAAGCATAGCAATTTTATAAAATCCACAAATAAAGAAAGAAAAACATTGAAAGAAATAATGTAAAAAATGATGAAAGCTGATCATGGTGGTGTATACCTGTAGTTCCAACTACTCAGAAGGCTAAGAATAGAGGATCACTTGAGCTGATGCGTTCAAGACCCACCTGTATCACCTAGCAAGATCTCAGGTCAAAATAACAAAAAGGGGATGTGAGAGCAATCTGGCTGCGACATCTGTCACCCCATTGATCGCCAGGGTTGATTCGGCTGATCTGACTGGCTAGGTGGGTGTCCCCTTCCTCCCACGTGCGTCCCTCCCGAAGCTGCGCGCTGGGTCAAAGAGGACGACCTTTCACGATAGAGGAGGACTGTTCTTCGGTCAAGGGTATACGAGTAGCTGCGCTCCCCTGCTAGAACCTCCAAACAAGCTCTCAAGGTCCATTTGTAGGAGAACGTAGGGTAGTCAAGCTTCCAAGACTCCAGACACATCCAAATGAGGCGCTGCACGTGGCAGTCTGCCTTTCTTTAAAAAAAAAAAAAGAAAAGAAAAGAAACAACTACTTTTTAAGTTATTAAAATAAATATGCATGAACTGAATGTTTCCATTCTCATTCAAAGCCCAACTATAATACTCTTGATATTTATAAGAAGTAAAATAGAAAGGAAATGAGGATGCAGCTCAGTGGAGCACTTGCCTAGCATGTGCATTTCCTCGGTTCAATCCTTAGCACTGGGGAATAAAAAGAAATAAATGCTAAAAAGAAAAGTAAAGTCAAATAAATAACTGATAGATGGGCAAAACCAAATGATAGCTGAAAGAGCAAAAACAATACTAAATGAGATGGAATCTAAATTGAAACCATTAAATTGGTTACAAAATGATACTATATATTGAGAAGGGGTGCACTGTATTTTTAAATGTGATCATCAAAAACCACTAAGCTCTAAAAATATATATAACTGCAGTTAGCAATAGTCAGATAAACTTTTGGAAATTCAAGTAAAAATCCATTTCTGACCATATGAAAACCTAGATTCTTAAAACTTTCTCCCTGAAAACTACTAATGATAGGGGTAAAAAGGTTTTTTTTTGTTTGTTTTATTTTGGTTTAGTTTTTTGTTTTTTTGCTTTTGTTTTTGTTTTTGTTTTTGGCACCAGGGATTAAACTCAGGGGTACTTAAGCAGTGAACCACATCCCCAGAACTTTTCTTTAAAATTTTAAGTTGCGAAGCTGGGATTACAGGCACAAGTCATGGCGCCCAGCAAGTTCTTTATTTTGTGATGAACTAGAAAGAAAAAAATATGCAGAAGAAAAAAACTAAGTGAACATGAGGATCAAAAGAGACAAACACACACAAAACTGCCGTCACCTTGATAGGATTTGCTCAATCAGTGAACTTGAGCTTCTGAGATGGGTGGGAAGCATGCATAAGGACAGGAAACCATGCTGGGACACACTTCGTGGGGATCTTAAATTGGGAGAGGCCACCCACGGCCAAAACTGGAATCCCAAGGCCACAAGTGTCAGTGAGCTCCAGATCCACAGCATGCAGGTGCACACACACACACACACACAGAATAGAAAGGAAAATTACTTCTTCAGACTTAGCATAGGGTGGATGGGAAAACAGAGTATATCTTAAAAATTTATAATCCTCTGTCTCAATCTTTATGGGTTTTCAGTCTAAATTAACTATAACTAGATGGTATAAAAATAATTTCAAGCCAAAAATTGTTATTAAATCTTTGCATTTTGGTAATGCACTGAAACTCTGGTAATCTATACATATATTATCTTTGGATGTGACTTCCAGAAGTAAAAACAAAATAAAAGAATAACAACAACTACAGCAGTAAACCATTAAAACTAGCAAAGAAACAAGATACCAGTAATGAAGACAAAAGCAGAAACCGCAGAAGATACAATAATATTCTGAAACATTTCAGATATTGGAATTATCAAACACATGAGTAAAATGTTTGGGTTATTATATTTCCATTTTTTTAAATGAAATGAAAAAATTAATAACAAACAAGAGACTATTTAAACTGACCAATTGAATTTGAAAACATATTGGCATAACAATTTATTTATATATACATATTCACACATACACTAATAGTTATGTACCCATGGTAGTAATAGGTATATGCATTATAGTCTGATCACAGAATATCAAAGGCAAATAATCAATCTTAAATGCAACGAAAAGAATAAATAGCAACACCTTCAAATGAAGGAAAATCACAAGACAGTTTAATTTTCAAAAGGAACAATGGAAGTTAGTAAATTTTATTTAATCACAAAAAATAATTTACCAACAACAGATCATTTTGTTTTAATTCTTTTATTTACATTTATTTTAACTAATACATTAAACCATAAAAATTTTACATATTAATGGGGATACCACAGAGTGTTTTAATACATGTACGCATTGTGTAATGTTTAAATCAGTTAAAACATATTTATCCTCCCAAATATTTATCATGCCTTTTAGTGAAAACAAAAATCTCTTCTTCTAACTACTTGGAATGTATAATACATTTTGTTAAGCTTCCTGTATAGTAGCACCCCAAACTTCTTGCCTCCATCTCATGGTGACTTAATACCCATTGATCAACTTCCCCCATTCTTTTCCACTTTCTACTCCCCTCATGACCTCTGATACTCATTATTCTGCTCTCAACTTCTATGACATCAAATTTTTAGATTCTATGTATTAGTGAGATCGTGTGTACCTGTCTTTCTGTGCTTAGTTTATTTACTTGACATAAGGATCTCCAGTTCCATCCAAGTTGTTGCAAATGACAGGATTTCAGTCCTTTTTATGGCTGAGTAGTATTCCATTGTGAATAAGTAGCACTTTTCTTTATCCATTCATCTGTTGATGGATACAGAGGTTATTTCTAATCCTTGACTATCATGAATAGTGTTGCTGTGGACTTGGGAAGGCAGAAATCTCTTTAACATTCTCACTTCATTTTCTTTGGATCAATACCCAGTTGTTGGATAATGTGCTAATTCTATTTTTAATTATTTTGAGGCATCTCCTATTTTCATTATAACCATATTAATTCACATTCCTGCCAATAATATGCAAATGTTTCCTCTTCTTCACATCTTCACAGGCACATGTTATCTTTAGTCATTTTTATAACTAAAAAATTATAACTAGAGTGAAGTGATATATCACTGTGGCTTTGATTTTAGTTTCTCTGATTGGTGGTGTTGAACATTTTTTCTTATACTGGATGAGCATTTGTATGTATTCTTTTGAGAAATCTCTATTTAGGTCTATTGCTTGTGTTTTAATTGACTGATTTGTTTTTTCATTACTCAGTTTTTGGAATTTTTGGAGTTACTTAAATATTCTGGATATCAATCACTTGTCAGAATGTAAATTGCAAATATTTTCTCCCTTTGCATAGTTTCTCTCTTTACTTTCTTTACTGTTTCCTCTGCTATGCAGAAACTTTTAAATTTTCTCTAATACCGTTTGCCTGTATTTGTTTTTGTTTCCTGTGTTTTGGAGTTCTGTCCAAAACATTCTTGCCTGTTTTAATGACCCTGAAGGGTTTCCCTTATATTTTATTCTATTAGGTTCAAGTTTTAGGTCTTAGATTTAATTCTTTAATGCCATCTGAGTTTATTTTCATAAATAGTGAGAAATAGGGATTCTCTTTCTTCTGCCTGTGGATATCCAATTTTCCCAGAACCATTTATTGAAAAGACTGTCCTTTCTCCAACACTTATTCTTACTATCTTGCTGGAAAATCTGTTAGCTATAGATAGGTGAATTTATTTCTGGATTCTCTTTTTTTCCCCCACTAGTCTATCTACCTGTGTTTATGCCAATACCAATACCATTCTGTTTTGATTATTGCAACTTTGTAGTATGTTTTGAAGTCAGATAGTGCACTGTTTTTTATTCTTTTTGCCCAAAATGACTTTGGTTATTTAGTGCTTTTCATTCTAACAGTTCTTTATTTTAAAAATTTGAATGATGTAATTTAGACAGAAAATAAGTGATTCCTGAGAGATAACCTAATATTAATAAAAATAATCTAATAAGAAATAATAGCTTTTAAAGAAAATAGCATGTGAGTAAATCTAAACAAATAGTGGCTATTTAAACTTAAAAAAATACTTGTATGGGGTTGAAAAAGGAAAAGGAAAAATTAAAATACATGAAATAAATAGACTCTTATTCAAGAAAGACAATGAGAGCTACAAAGGTCTAAAGTCTCTGCATTGTTATAAATGGATTTGGTGTGCAAATTGAAAACCAAAAATAGAAAAGTAGTGTAGTGTGTAACATCCAATCTCTGTCAGAGACTTCAGCTGTTATTAGATATATACACTATTACTCTAAATTTTAGCTTTCTTAGCATTTTATAGAACAAATAGACAAATAATCATGACATAGAATATTAGAATAACAAAACTAAGAGTCAAGATATAATACATATATATGCAAACTGACCTGAACCACTGTAGAAAACACATTATCTCATATCACAAGGAATATTCATGAAAATTGATTTTATGTTGGCCCAAAAGCAAACTTAGTATTATATAGGTCATAAGCTCTGCCAAAGATGCAGTTGTATTAAAAATCAATAACCAGAAGGTTACTATAATAAAAAAGTGTTGGAGCAATTGAGAAATATCCTTCCAATGAGACATTAGTCAAGAGCAAGAATAAGCCACAATGGAAGCTATAAAGTATTTAGAATTCAATAAAATTTCTACATATAAAAATTTATTAGATACAAATAAAGCAGTAACTACAGGAAAACTGATAGCCTTAAAGGTTTATTTGATTGAAGATAAAGGCCTTAAAGTTAATTAGCTGAGCATTTCTTTTTAAAAAGTAGAAAAAGCAGGGTGAACTCAGAGAAATTAAATGGCACTAATAAATACAAGAATAGTTTAGATGGCCAGGTGTGGTGGTGCAAGCCGATAATCCCAGTGGCTTGGGAGGCTGAGGCAGGATGATAGCAAGTTCAAAGCCAGCCTCAATAACTTAGCAAAGCCCTCAGCCACTTAGCAAGTTTCTGTCCCAAAATAAAGAATAAAAATGGATGGGGATGTGGCTCAGTGATTAAGCATTCCTGGGTTCCATCCCCAGTTTAAAAAAAAAGTAGTTTAGATGTCTTGAGTATAAAGAGCAAGATATATGTATTGGGTGAGGGAACTTCTGCCAGGTACTAATCTTTGATATGAAATTGTGATAATTAACTCTGTGAAAGGCATTTATTAAGCAGAGAAAGGTCCATGTTCATAAATTTTAACACTATGTTGTAAAAATGCCAGTTTTGGCTCAATTAAATTTCAATAAAATTTTTTCATTTTATTTTGTTAAAATTAAGATGTCTCTAAAATATATATGGAACAAAACTAGTCCACACAAAAAAAAAATTAAAGCACAGTGAGGCAACCACATTCCCAAAATGAAGAATTGTAAATCTATAGTAATTAAAGCAATATAACTTTGACATATTGATTGAAGGAAAAAGAAAAAAAAAAAAAAAAAGAATAAGAAGACCTGGGAACAAGCCACACAGATTATAACAGACTATAACAGACTATAAGCAGACCACACACAGAGAAACATGATTTATTGCAGACTTAGCACGGAAGATCAATGGGAAAAGGAGGAACTGTTCAACAAATCGTGCAAGAACAGTAAGTTCTACATGTGAGAAAAGTAGATTTGTACCTCTCCATCATTCAATATCCAAAAATCAATTCCAGGTATTTTTAAGACTTAAATATGAACAGTAAAAACAATTTTAGCAGAACATGTAAGAAAATTTCTCTATGCTCTGGGGGTAGGGAAAGATTTCTTAAATAAGACCTAATAAAATGTTGAAAATACAGTGAGGAAGGACTGGAGACATAGTTCAGAGATATAGCACTTGACTGGTATGCACTGGGCCTTAGATTCAATCACCAGAACCCCAGAAAATTAATTAAATGAAAGGTAAATAAATATGACAAAAATAAATTTAAAACTTCCATTCATCAAAAGACACTAGGAAGAAAATGAAAGTACAAGCCAAAAATTAAGAATATATATAAAAAGGATATGTGCCAAAGATGAACACAAATGATTAATATTTTTAATTTCCATAAATTAACAAGAAAAATGTATTGATATTTCTCAGGTGTAGTATAAATGACCAGCAAATAATAGGAGTGTTAGTAATAATAATATATGTAGTAATAAATGTATGCAAGTATTTATTATTAATTAGGGAAATGCAAAATAGTGAGAGAGCATTTTTCACCCACTTCCTTCAAATACCAGGGCAACTGACTAGTTCTAGTTAGCAGCATCATAAGTGGCTACATAGAACTTTAAATTTCTAATTCATGTGTTGTTGTTCTCCACCCTAATTTTGACTTCATTCTTTTCTCTGGTAATCCCACCCTAACATATCCTTGGCGTTCCTCCACAGACAGGAGGAGATTGCAGTGGGAGCTAGGAGACCAGGGTTCCAGTTTATCTCTGCCACAAAGAGGTGAAGGGGTTTCAGGCAAGTCACTGAAGATCTTTGGCTTCTAAACTTCATTTATGGAGTGAGAAGTAGGATTCACCTGAAAGGTTTCAAATTGGCTGTCCTTGAAGATAAGTTTGACTTGAACCATTTCTTAAAATTGTTTAATTTAAATTGAAAAATGTGAAGATTACGTGGCCTGAGACTTCCCAGTCTCCACCATTCCATATTGTCTACATCCTACTTAGATCATTTGATACCTACTTTTAGTGAAGGTAATGAGTTTGGGACCTTTGCATGATATCTACATTTCCTTTCTAAAGTTTAAAAAATGTGTATAGCACACAGTATCAAAAAACCACTTACTTAAAATAAGGCAAGGTGATGTGTTCAGTGCATGTATGGATGCTGCACTCTGATGGTGCCAGTTTTATACAACTTGATCATGCCGGGTTGTCTGTACCGGATGCCTCCCCAGCGTGCTCACTTATCACAGTTGCTTGCCACTGTCAAAGCAACACTACTTTAATGACGTAACCATCACAGATATAAAGGACTCACAGACAATGTATAAATAAATGGATTCAGTTGTGCTCCAATAAAATGTTATTCAATTTTACATACTTTTCATATGTACACTTCTAGTTTTTACATTCTCTAATGTTTAAAAAGAATAAAAAGAAGAACAATTTTTTGTTAACTTTAACAGAAAACAAATTTGAATTATTTGTGTGTGTGTGTGTGTGTGTGTGTGTGTGTGTTACTAAGGATTGAACCCAGGGGTGCTTTACCACTGAGCCATACTCCAGTCCCTTTTTAGTTTTTATTTTGAGACAGGGTTTCACTAAATTGCTGAGACTGGCCTTAAATTTACGATTCTCCTACCTCAGCCTCCCGAGTCTCTGGATTACAGGTATGCACCAACTTTAACTGGCTCAAATTTGAACTATCTTAATAATTGTAATTTCATCTTACAAGAGAATGTTCACTTTTGCATGATCCTCTTTGTACTTACTTAATATTTCAACTCACTACCTGTGCATTACAGGAATGTTCAACAGGAAATTAATTTTCCTTGAATAAGATTCGGCAAGTAATTTTTAAGATGCTCATTCCAGTTTTCATCAGCATAAGAAAGTCCAAATTTTGTTATTTCATCTGTGAAGAAATCTTACATTGAACACAGAAAACATTTGAAATTTAAACAGAATCTGTGTAGTTAAAAATGAATTATTTCACACATGCAATCCTTAATTAAACAACAATATCTGTCGCTTCCTGGTTTCTCTTTTCTAGACTAAAAGGATAGTTACAGCTGATAACGGAGATCTGTTACATGTGTTATGTGATTATTTTTTTATTTCACTCTGTCATGTAGATAAAAAAAGATTGCCTGTTCCCCCAAAATATATAGCCATACACTAATGTAACAGTAATAATTGATATTAAATGTTTTTTTCTCAACCTTTTAGCCATTTACTAAATAGTTAAATGTAAACTATTTAAATTTGTATTTGGAATATTTCCCGCACAGATAAAGACATGGAATCTACCAGGACTTCTCTAAAATAGATACTATTTCATTTTAACACACTAGCTTAAGTAAAGTTGTTATTTTATATTTTTGAGACATCTTTAGAAGATTCAAAGCAATGAGATGTAAGAAAGATGATTCTTCACTGTGAGATTAAGAGATATCACAGATGAGTCAGTAGGCACAAAGTACGAATAAAAATTTTTATGATAAAGGTAATAAAAGCACTAAGTGCAAAAGCACATTTGATCTAATAATGTAAAACTTAGGGAAGGAAAAACTCAAAAGGAGTGAGGAAAATACCTCCATATCTGTACAGAGTTTAGTCAATTGGTTCGTGTCCAGATCTTTTTTTTTTTTTTCTTTAAGTGATCACAGAAAAGACTGTTGCAGAATTTTAGAGGGGAAAAAAAGGAACAGACATTCTGAAACCTCATTTGATAGCTCGTTCTGCAGAGTCCTAGCAGGAAGAGTGGGAGCAGGGAACACAATTGTACCATTAAGAGCTCTCTGTGGAGAGCAGGAGAGCAGTCCCTTATAATCTATATTTATGAGTGGGTTTACCCAGTGTTACTATTTACAGTTTCATAACACACCTTATGGTATTTTAAAAATAGACAAAGTTGGGCCAGGAATCCTTGCCACTTTCAGTTTTCTCCCTGTGAGAAAACAAAATCTAATAAGTGATAAAGGGAAGGGTGTTCTACATCTGCTTGGACACTTTGCTTCTCCTCAGTTGCTGTCACTCTCGGAGACAAGGATGTCAGATATGTCCTTGTTTACAGGGCACTTCCAGTCATTTTCTATTACAGCACATTGTCCTTCCAATGAAGTTCTTTTAATGGCTTTAAGAAATATAAAACAAAGAAGAGGAAAGATACATGGATACTATTATTCAAAAATACCAGTTGGGTGATGCAGACCAAATCATACTATTACTTTGCACAAAAATTGATACATCTGTTCTAGTTACTAATTCATTTAAATTTATTCAAGTTATTTGAAATGCTTTAATCTCATCAGTATAATACAGGGGTTGCATCTACTTCCCCTAAATATTGTATATTGTATTTGGACCCTAAATTATTTAAACAAACGTGAATTTTATTGCCTTCAAAAATCAGAAGAACACAGGAGTGCATTTATACACATGTACAGGTGTATGCATATATGTTCGCAACACACAACATACGTATGTGTGCATTGTTTTAGTCAGCTTTTACGCTGCTGTGACCAAAAGACCTGACAAGAACAATTTGAAGAGGAAAAGTTTATTCAGGAACTCGTGGTTTCAGAGATCTCAGTCCATAGAAGGTTGACTCCATTCCTTGGAGCTTGAAATGAGGCAGAACATCATAGCAGAAGGGTGAGGTGAAGGGGAACAACTCAGGACATCACACCAGGAAGGAGGAAGAAGGAGAGAAGAGAGAAGAGAGAAGAAAGAAGAGAGACACTCCACTTGCCAGGGATAAAATATATACCCCAAAGGATGCCCCTGATGACCCACCTCCTCCACTCACACCCTACCTGCCTACAGTTATCACCCAGTTAATCCCTATCAGGGGATTAACACACTGATTGAGTTAAGGTTTTCATAACCCAAACATTTCACCTCTAAACCTCTCACATTGTCTCACACATGAGCTTTTGGGGGACACAATATCTAAACCATAAGAGGTATATATACATTGCTAACCTGATGGTATTACCTGGATTCACATGGTGCTTTTTAGTGTGATGTTGTGGGAAGAGTTTTACATGAGTCTGGGACTGGCTCTACTAAGTTTTAAACTTGTCATATGAAATGAGGATGCTGTGACTACCAACTTGCTAACAATAGTAAGGATTAGGTGAAATGTGTATTAAGTGAATAATGGATCATCATACAGTAACTCTCTGATTTTAATTCTATAAAATAAATTTGAGTCTTCACATTGTTTTAAAATAGCTTCTTAGAGGACAGTGCCTTTTCAATGCGTATAATTAAAACTCAGCAAAAATAAAGTATAATTAATTTGTCATTATTTTGTAAAAATAAAAAGGATGATAGATTAAGAATCTACTGTGAAATTCTGAGACTATCAGGACCATCATTTATAACTTGGAAATTATATATTTAAAACAGGGTAGAAAATAAGTGGTAAAACTTTCTTTAGAGTGAACAGTAATAAAGATAATAAATATGCAGCTGATTTTGTGGGTTAGATATTAAATCATTTTCAATTAAATTATTAAATAATATCTTAATGTGTTGGTGAGCAATGATTTAAGTTATATGCTTATCTCAATCAGTTCAGGCTATAACAATACCATAAACTTGGTAGCTTAGAAACAAGAGAAATTTATTTCTCACAGTTCTGGAAACTGGGAAATCCAAGATTAAGACACTGGAAGATTTAGTATCTGATAAAGTCCTGCTTTCTGATTCACAGATGCTGTCTTCTCACTGTGTTCACAAGTGGAAAGGATTACAGAGCTCTAAGGACTCTCTTTTATTAGGGCATTAACTCCATCCATAGGATTTTTCCCTGATGATTTAATATCTCTGAAAGACTCTCATTTCCTAATACCATCACAAAGGTGATTACATTCTCAAATGCATTTGGGGAAACACAAACATTCAGAGGATAGTAGTGCTAATTTTAGACATTTACAAATAGACTTGAACATGAATGAAGGCTTCTTAATGGATGGAAATCTTACAAATGTTTAAAAAAAAAAACTACTCTCATTCTCTTCAATCAGATTGGTGAAGCCAATTAGGATTTGAAAAATCTGAAGCACAAAAGGCAAATTTTCTCTTTTCTACATACCTTCAGTATCTTTTGATAATCTAAAACTTCTCTTCAGCTAGTTTTAATTGCAAGTCCCCCAAAGAGAAAGAGAGTAGGATACCAATAGTTCAAAGGCACTTTTTTTTTTAATAATGGTGACTTTCTATTAAAATGGAGTTCAAAGAAGCCAGAGTACTAATTGAGATTATGTTGGGATTCAAACCTTTCCTACTTGCAGAAGTGAAGAGGAAACCAAAACATTATCTTTCTGCTAACCACAGTAGGAGGTACACCTGCTTTACTCTCTATGTATTTTATCCTATCCTATTTTTCCTCAAATCACAGGGAAATAAATTCTTACAGATGAAACTTATGATTAAAAAATGCATCCTCCAGAGAGGACACCTTCCAGAATGAAGAGTTTTAGGAAGTCAGATACTTGTTTTGAAGTCTGTGGTATTTTGTTATTAGTATTAATGACCTGCCTCTATTTCAATTAACCCACATGAAATAATTTTGTAAAATTAGATGAAAAGGGAACATTGAACTTCTCTTTAGTTAAGAATGAAGTTTTTTTAGCAGCTTTTTACATTTATACAAAAAGAATGTTATAAAATATGCTAGCCAGTGTAATCTATCTGTGATTCATGCCTCACAGCCAAATTGTTACCCAAAGCTCGGTCCTTGGCCCCCATGCCAACTCAATAGAGAGAACATACTTTTGAGGAAAAAGAAAAAGAAGTACTATTGCTTTGCTAGCAAAAAGAGAAACACAGGGGACTCCTGTCCCAGAGGCTGTGATTCTGTCCATCAGGAGAAACAGGGGTTTTTAAAAAGGTGATTCCAGGTGTTCTCTGTAATTCACTTGTTAATTTGGGAGAGAGTTATTTCTGAGATCCTCTGGTCCCAATCTCAATTACTTTATTCCTGTGGTGGGTATGTCTCCTCAAGGACAGATGATTCTGTCTGGGATGGGGAAGAAAGGCAATCCTGTTCCCTTCCCCGACCCCCATCGGGTCTCCAGAGATTAGGTTGGGGTAAGGAGAGAGAAAGAGAAAGAAATATGTCTGTTTTAAAAATAAGTCAAATATTATGTAGAACTATAGAGTTGTAATAAAAAATTTGAAAAAAAAAAAACAATTTGTAGTGACAGAGAAGCAAGGTCTATATTCAAAGATTCAAAGGATAAAGTGGACCACTGTTACAAAATTCACATATTTTTATTGAAACTCAGTTTCTTTAGATGGTAGTCTGCAAACATTTATCAAGCAGTATTGAGTCTCCTCAATTCTTCTTTTTTCCATGTATTCATTCAAATACAAGCATTTCTTGACTCTTTGTCAGATGCTGTGCCAAGTTAGGTGCCAGAAATACGGTAGTAACTGAGATGAAGTCCTCAGCTTTCAGAATGCTTGATCTACTTGGGACAGGTGATGATGAGATGCACGCACATGAGCAAAGCACTATTTGCCCAGAGATTGGATCCCCACAAAAGTGGTTTTTAAGACAATATCCAAGGGTTGTGTGAGGGGAAGCCAGGAGAGCAGAGAATAAAAGTGAATTCAGAAGGGCAAGAACTTTGAGTGGAAGAGCTGAGATTTACTATGTTAGCAGCAGTCCAGAAGTGGAGTGTGCCTTTTGTTCTGAGTTAAGAAGTTTCTGGTGCAGTAAGAGAAAAAAGTATGATCACTGATGGTGTTGCATGGAGGTAGCAGAGGCAAGGGTAGAGGTTTTTTTTTTTTTTTTTTGTAGTTTATTTTCTGGTGAGGAAAATAACAGCACCTTTGAATGATGATGGGTAAAGTGATGACCTTGAGAGTATTGGGGCAGTGACCCTACCACCCCTCCCAGATGAGTTATGAGCCTCCATTATAGATAGTGGGAGTAATAGATTAGGGGAACATAGTGTGATTTCAGAACTTATTCAGTATGATGATTTCATATAGAGATAAAAATTTTAAAAGTCATTTCAATAAAAACAGGAAATGTCTGTGTACCTAAAGCATAACAAGACACAATCGGAAACATTTTGAAGACAAAAATATTGATACTTTTATGCTGTATTTCTGCATGGCTTTCCATATAAATATTCAGTTATTGTGCCAGTGAGGATATTTAACAAATTAGGAAATGGTAAGAATTCCTCCATCAGTTAAAGGAAAACTGACTTCATGTCACGTGTAAAACAACTGTAAATAGAAATGGGAAGTCAAAAATTAATTTCTGACAGTTTGGAGTTAAAGTCATAGAAGTCCTCTGGCTTTTTCAACTAATTGAGAATATTGGTAACAAAAATGGATTGTTTGCAAGAGCTGTGACCTATTTAGCAACTGATTTTCTAACCCTTTGAAAAATCTGTCATTTAAAGTAAGTTGACTATTACAACCTTTGCAGTAGAAGTGACAAGTAATTGCTTTTTTTTTTAACCCATCTGTGGCATTTTAGAGATAAAAACACATCCTTTCTAGTAGGACTGAAATACTACCATTTATTCTGTTGGTGGTAATTTTCTGATAATTAGGTAATCTAGTGAAATGTTATGTGTCTCCTCAGGCTCTGTGGAAATGCAATGTGGATCCTGTTTTCAAAGCTGATTCATTTGCATTACTCCACCAGAAATATAATAAAGTAAGTGAAGTTAATAAGTATTCATTCTGTGTTTACACATAATAATTGAGGTTGCAGTAGTTTTCGAAAACAAAAATAAAAAGAATGAATTTGGGCCTTTATCCTGTTATAGGAAATTTTTATTGGCATTAGTGAATATATTCAGGAAAAAACCTTTTGAAAAATGAATCATCACCTAGTACATCATTTATTTTTATTATCTATTAATAATATAATGAGAGAACCTTTAACTGAAGAAATTTTTATTGCAACCTAATGATTTAATAATAAAATTTATACAACCAGACCATTGCTTTTATCTAAAATCTTTAATGTCCAATGAAGGATATTGTCTGTACCATCGAGCACAGTTTTTGATTATAGTCAATTTAGCATTTTATAATGCATTACTCTCTATTTTGGCAGTGTTTTCTTTTTTTCCTCTCTACTTGTTTTATGTGCTATACCCTGTCTCCTTCAAAAGAGTACATGGTCCATCAATGCAATAAATATCTTGGAGTCTTTTCTGATTCCTATAATACCCATCTCAATGTTAAACTTGTAGTAAAAACTTTTTGAGTTCAATTGTTATTAAATTAGGCTTAAATCTAATTTCATTGACTCCTTGTTGGTAATGCAATCCTTGGTATTAGAACTATAACAATTTGAGTATAAAATAATTTTCTTTTTAGATCATTTCAATACCTTGTGGGATTACCCAGGTAAGAAATATGAATATTCGTGACAAGTTTCCGCAAAGTATAAAATTCTTTACTTTAAATTCTGAAGCATATTGCCCTACAAGATGGAAGAAAATATCTCAGTGTGCAAATTAAAATTTTTGACATTAAAAAAATTAATCCAGTTATTTTTCAAATTGATGGCATATTGGGTGTTTCAATAAAGGGAAAGTGTTACAATAGAAAAACCTTGAATGTTTTTCCCCCCTTTGGCTTTCAATGAATTTTTTATTAACTCATATTAATTGTAACATTAATGAATTTCAGTGTGGTATTTCACACATGCATATAGCTGCACTGATCTGCTTTAGATCCATCCAAACCTATTTCAGTTTTCCTCAGTACTTTGTCATCTCTATAGATCAATATTTTTCCTCAAATATTTTGCTTTATCTCAAACCCCAGATTTTGAAATGACTTCCTAATGCAAAGAGTTACCTGTACACAATTTTGAAAATTATTTCCTTCTGCCCACTTCTTGCTTCATTCCAGTATTTATCATCTCCATGTTGAGTTTACTTTCTGAACATGCACACTGCACTGTCTGCAGTAGGCAAATTAAAAAAAAAAAAAAAAAAACTATTTCTTCATAGAACCTTTTATTCCTCCTAATCTGTCACCAGTATTTTAAGAATCGGGGCTGAAACTCCAGAACCAACTTCTGCTTAAGATACAGGCCAAAATGTAGATAAAGAGTATGGGAAAGAGAAACAGGCCACTAGTAATGATTAACATCCTAGAAGCCCAAGATTCAAAGAGTTATGATAATTCACTTGACAGCAAAAAGACTTTAGGGACCCTGAAACTCACCTTTCTTTTCTTTCATTTAATTATTAATTCACATTTTGTACTACTTAATGACAGTGCTTGACATGTTGTATTGGAGTCATGTGGGTATCAATCTGGGATTTCATGGGAAATGCCAAGTTTGCAGTTTTATATCCTAAGTTTCATCACACAGTTGATATTTTGCTTATTTCAAAAACTTTAAAAGTTTGGTGGTTTACACTGTGATTTAAAATTGGCATTTTAAGCCTTTTTAAAAATGTAATTTCTGGGGTTTCATGCTCTGGCAGTTTTAGTGTGGAATTAGCCCAAGGTAGTTTTATAGCAATAAGGGATATCTTATTGAAAAAGCCTGCTAGTGCTTTACTTCTTATTCTTTTATTTCCTACTCCAAAACAATTGAAAAGGTAGAAAAGAAACTGTACCCAAGGGAACTAGCTCCTAAGTATGATCTGAAACTATTGGGACATACATTCTTTGGTTTTTAAATAAATAATATTCCTTCCACTCTTGAACTAGAGAAATCATTGAGTTGGTTTTAAAATGAATCGATATATACCTAAGGCTGTGGATTGCTTTTTAATGTGAGGGAGGTGTCCAGTAATTCTAAAAGCTGACTATCACAAGTTTATTGCCACGCTATGAGCACAATTCCAAGTTACAAGGCAAGCAGAAAAGTAAGAATAAAAAGCCAACATTCTTGCCTAGGAAGGCAATTGTGAACTTGCTCTGAGGCCAAACTTGTTTTATAAATTTAAGTCCCCTGGTAATAATGATTTAATATTATTGTAAGAGCATGAGCAAAGAACTATCTCTGTCAGGAGTAAGGAATTATATATTATTTATACGACTTTTTTATTATTCTACTTTTCTTCCACTAGGTGTAAAGTGCTTTTTAAATATCCTTCTGGCAATGCTGGAAACTCCTTTGTTTGCCATGTCAATTCTTTCTTTCAGATAGAGAAAGTGAATTAATAGTTCATTATTTGCCAAACATCATATTTCTCTGCTTCCTACTATATTTTTCATCTGCAGAATTAAACATGTAAGCTCTAGTTTTGACATTTGTGGACTTTTTGATATGATTTACTATGTAATAATTGATTGTCATGTATTTAAGCAATCTAAACTAATTCCAATCAGAAAATTATAGATTCAGGATTAATTTAGATAAGACAAAGACTCTGTTGTCTCATGTAACTAAACCAAATAAAAGGCCTGGTACAATTGAACTCCAAGATGATTAGCTCCAGGTCTGAAACTAACATCAAAGTGCTTTTTATTGAATGTCTTTAGGTCTATCTGCTCGTCACCTCCCTTTACCTGAGTAGACAACAGTGCAAAGAGCAAACTAAAAGATTAGCCTCCTACAAATTAATGACATTCATATTCACACCAAAAATAACTAACTCAGAAAAATTTAACAGCTGGAAAATGATAATCTGTAGTTCTTTTTTCACAGCACTGGTTTTTATTCCAAGAAAGGAAAAAGAAAACATAGGGAAGAATGCTGATTGGTTCATTTTGGGTCACATGCTCACCACCATTGGCCAATGATTCTGCTACTGAAATTAACCAGCTAAACAACCATATGTATCTAAGGGAGGGGGAATATCCCAGAGGGGGAAATGAAATGAGCAATTCCCTAAAATTATAGGACTGCATATCCCAAAAAACATGGAAGAGTTTCAGGATAAAAAATATATGAATGACCACTAAAGACCCTTTTATTGTATATCTAAAGTGTCAGAGAAATCAAGTTATGCCCAAGAGAGATTACAAAGTGTGGAAAATTAAATAGACTTTGCAAGTGTGAATCATAGTACATGAAGCCACAGAAGGCTCTTACAGCACTGTCATAGTAGTATTTCATAAACATAAGCCTCAATAAACATTATTTGATCAGGATAACCAAAAATTATCTAGGTGATTAGCAGTGCAATCAGCATACTAAATTAGATGGACTTCCTAGAAAAATATGTCATGCATATTCATACAAAAATAATTAATTCAAGGGATTAATGACATTTCAAAAAGGGGAAACTAATTAGAAGAATAATTTAAAATATAATCTCATTAATGTTGATTAGTTTTACAATAGTTTATAGAATAAGACTAGAGAAGGGAAATGAGAAGTAGTGATATGGAGTATATCAGCTAACAAAGAAGAAAAAAATATGAGAATTTGTCTCATTTTTAAAAATGTTAGCTTTCTTCTGAAAGTAAAAGGGAAAATTAAAACCAGAAAAGAGAACAAGGAGAATAAAAATTTGATGTTTTGGGAAGTCAGTAATTTCTATTAACTGTTAATAAATGACTTCAATAACTATAAGCAAATTATAAATTATTGCTTTCCTTTCAAAGAGGTAAAATTCATCCAAATAATGTAAATTATTAGTTAATTCACCTTTTATAATTATGTATTTTCAGTTATGATACCATTAATGTTTTATACAGCAACAATAAATAAGGGAGGGAGAATTTTCAAGCATATACCATCCTTTATTTGTATGAAATTTCATTTTTAACTCATCTTTGTTATTGATCTACATGAAAAATACACTAAAAACCTAAGTTCTCATCTTGAATCTCTTTCAATAGTGATCCTTGAAAATAAAATTCTAAGTGAACAAAATAAAATTTCAAACTTATTCACAGAGCTTTAGAAACTGAACAATAAATTAGTTATCAGAAACAAATTATCTTATTGAGAGGTGTTTTCTTAAGAAAAATTAGCATCATATTTGTGATACCCCATATCCTCATTTGGAGAATTTAGAAATGCATTATCCATAGAAAAATTCATATCGATTAAAGATTCTTCTTGTTTACACACACACATACACACACACACACACACACACACATATAATCTTGTGACTGATGTGTTAAGTTTTATTCCTCTACTTTATGAATAGCATTTGAATATCAGAAAGTTTATCCAGCATCTTGGGAGGCTGAGGCAGGAGGATAGAGAATTCAAAGCCAACCTCAGCAACAATGAGGCACTAAGCAACTCAGTGAGACCCTGTCTCTAAATAAAATACAAAATAGGTTTGGGGATATGGCTCAGTGGTTGAGTGCCCCTTATTTCAAGCCCTGGTACCCCCTCCAAAAAAAAAAGTTTATCATCACAATTTGTCATCTTATGAAATGATGCAACTATGTAAAATGTATTTATTTTTATTTTTACGTGGTGCTGAGGATCGAACCCAGGGCCTTATATGTGCTAAGCAAGCACTCTACCACTGAGTTACAACCCCAGCTCTGTAAAATTAGTTGTAATATTTCAATTGCCTTTTTCTAGTCTCCCCGATTCCAAAATTTACTTCTTATCTATCCTTACCAGAGAATTCAAAACTTAATGTGTGCAATTCATGAAATGCTTTTTGGCACAATGCCCTTCTAGGGTTCTCCTTTTAATTTAGAATAAAAGTCAAAGTCTTTGCACAGTACTCTAAGTCTTTGACTTATCTGACATCACCCTTCTGACCCAATCACTCCTGCTCCACTGGATCACGGTATTCCAGCCACACTAGCTTCCTTAAGATTTCTCCAATATTGAGGGACAGTATAATGGTTGCCTTTACTCAAATGTCACCTTTTCTGTGAGATCAACCTTTAACATCAAATTTAAAATTGAATTCCACTACCTCAAAATTCCTTTCCACTTATGTTCTTACCTTTTCTCGTGGCTCTTATGATCTAATATAGAATATAGGTTTTTTATCATGTTTTTCCCTATTGTCTTTCTCCTCTGGGTCAGAATGTAAATTCCAGGAAGGCAAGCATTTCTATGTGTTTTGTTCCCTGCTGTACTCCTCTTTTTAGGTCTTCTTAGTTTCAGATCTAGTGTGGTTTGATCTCAGGAATGAGGTCTTTGTTCTAGACACTGAGATGGCCAGGTTTGCATGGCACACCTTACAGGACATTAATCTGACAACTGCTTCATGCCTTCTCTGTGCTTCTCATCTCTACCATTTCCCAGGCTCCCCAGCTGAAACTGAGCAATGAGATGCCTGAGAGCTTCTCAATCCTTTGTATATGTAATCCAGAAATGTAGGGAAATTAATCTCACCACAAAGAGACAGAAGCCAGTGAATAAATTATTTTCCCATATCAGACTGTCTGAAGAAGTGATCATTTTATGTCCTCTCAGAAGGCAGATGTGCACAATAATTTATCCTTGATACTGAGTGGTAGCAAGATTGGTTTTACATTCCTGAAATTTATTTTCTCTCCTTTCCTTCCTCACTTTCTTGTCTTATTTCTACTCTGGGGAATATACTCCCTAAGTGGGTAAAAATTGCAGCACACAAGTTTTTATCTGAGGCTTTATTTTCTGGAGACCTGGATTAAGGCAGTAGTTACTAAACAAATACTGACTGAACTATTGAGCAATTAAATAAAGAAAGAAAATTTATAATCTCAAATAAGAATATAGAAATATGGAGTGAGTTACATTTATGTTACTATATCCAAGAAATCAGATACCATGTCAAGCCTAAAGAATAAGAAAATAATTACCCTTTAAACAAGACAACTGACATAAATGACATAAATGCAATATATGTTCTCAATTTGGTTATTGTACATAATAGAAAGAAAAGAAACATTAAAGATTCTGTGTAAGACATCTGAAATCCTCAATACATTATAAGCAATATTTTTTTTTTTATTCTGGACTTCTAGAAGTCCTACAAAGGCAACTCTTTGGCCTACTAATTTTAGAAAACAACTCCTGAAACAAAACCTGAGCTCTTGTTGATTAAAGATTATATTATTTTTATATTATTACTATTTGTTAGATAGTTAGCTGTTTTTTTTCAGGTGGTGACTTCATCATACATTTAAAAAGAATAAATATGTCAAAACAGGCATTGAAATTTTAGAATTAATCATTACTCACATTATAACGAGATCATCTTTGTGTTTAGAAAAAATGTCTTTCACACTATATAAGTGGTTGAAATTCGTTAAACATACGTCCTACCAGACAAATAAATCTCATTCCTCTACACAATATTTTGTACTCTCTACACTCCCGTAAATGGTTGTGCACAGTGTATACCTCCATCATGATGATGGTTGTGATATTTTAATTTAATGTAAGGATATATGGATGAAGTGATTTTTCTACCAATGTAATTTTTAAAGTTTAATTGTAGAGGGTTTGGGTGAATGATGTTTACTTAAAATTTTTATCACACACATTACACAATATATACATTATCGAAACAGCACTATTACCCCACAAAAATGAAGAATTGTTATGTATTAATTTAAAAACTTAAAATTTCAGAGAATAAAGGATCTTTAGTGATGATAAAATGATTACATTTTGTGAACTCAAAATTACCATCACAAAGAAGAGTCCCCAAAACAAAGCAACTTTGGTGTTTAAGAAAAATAGTCATTCAATAAGCGAATAGGTAATACAGAAGAATTAAATTGCTCTAAATTACATTTTACTTCTAACTTAAGTTTTAAAAATACCAAAAAAAGAAAGGAAATATTCATCTTCATCTTTAAGAAATTAAAAATTCTCATTAGAAGGAAAGAACTTTTATATTTTCAGTTGGAGAAATGAAACTCCTGCTCTCACTGGGCCAGACTTTATTTAAAGACATATTAGCTTATTAATTAAGGTCAAAAAAATTGATGAGTTTGATTATTTTAGATATTCCACATAAGTGTCTTGTGATTGGTTTATCTCTCTTAGCACATATTCTCCAGACTCATCCCTTTTGTCACATATGCTAAGATTGTCTTTTTTTATGAAGTCTGTATAATATCCTATTGTATGTATCAACCACATTTTCTTTATCTATTTACATATAGGTGGAGACTTATGTTGTTTCCATTTATTAACTGTTGAGAATAATGCTACAATGAATATGGCAGTGGATATCTTTTTTGAGATTTTTTATTTTAATTCTTTTGGATCTATACACAGAAATAGATATTGCTGGATCATAAAGTAGGTTGTTTTTAGTTTTTTGAGTAATATCCCTATTGTTATCCACAGTGTCCACACTAATTTAATTCCCACTATTAGTGTTAATTCCATTCTATGAGAAATATCTAAAATAGTGAAATGTATACAAACAGAAAGGAGAATGGTGGTTCCCCTGAGCTGAGGACAGGGAGAAACTGGGGATTTCTAGTCAATGTATACAAAGTTTCAGTTATGTATCATGCATAAGTTTTAGATATGTGAAGTACAACATATGGCTATACTTCACAGTACTATATTGTGTGCTTAAAAATTCAGTAGGGTATAACTGTCAATTTAAGTCTTCTGACCAGAATTTGAGGGGAAAAAAATTCAGAAGGAAAACAGGGTAGAGTAGTATGACTGTATATACATTTTTCTGGGGAGATATCCATGTTATAAAACTGACAAGAAGTACTGTTGAAAATAATGATTGGCATGTGTTGTAGACATCTACTGATTACTCTGTCATTCTTTTTCTTAAGATTTAGTCTAATTTTTTTGTACAGGTGTTCACCCTTCACCAATGATTCAACAGGGGATCCTGGTTTACCTAAAGCAACCTGAACATTTCATTTCCTCTACAAAAGGAAATGACTCGGTGGGCAGGTAATCTCTCTGCCTCCAACTACTGTGATCCTAAGACCTCTAGATAAGAACACTGGAAAGGTGACAACCTAGGTTCCTAGACCTAGACATGAAATGTTGGACCAGAAGTGCTCAGTAGCATTTTTGCTTCATTGAGGGAAGTTGGCCCTAGTAAAAGATCAACTCACGGAGAAGGAGAATGCTGAAAATTGGCCAAGAAATAAATCCAAGACCTTGGTCAAATCTGAAGTCTTTTCTATTTACAGAAATATTTTTGTTGTTGCTACCTAAGACAATAAGTTCCTGATATAGCTTAAGCCAGTTTGAGATGGAAATTTTGTCACTTGAAATAAGGTATTCTGACATATCAACAATCAGTAATCAACATTTTATTTTCAATGAATTTGTCTTTCCTTTCAAAATCATGCTATACCTAGGTATTTGTCAGTGGTACTTTAAAAGTAAGTAGCTTTAAATCATTAAAGTTTAAAAATTTGATCATTTAGCAATTAACATAGATAGGACTATAATTTGAAATATATTTACATACTCAATTTTTTTATTCATTGTACACAAATGGGGTACATCATTTTGTTTCTATGGTTATACACAAGGTAGATTCATACCATTTGTATAATCATACATGTAGGTAGGGTAATGATGTCTGTCTCATTACACCATTTTTCATACCCCCCTCTCATTTCCTTCTACATAATCCAAAGTTCCTCCATTCTTCTCTCACTCCCCATACCCCCCCACCCCCATTATATATCATTCTCCACTTATCAGGGAAAACATTCAGCCTTTGGTTTTTTGGAATTGGCTTATTTCACTTAGTGTGATATTCTCCAGTTCCATCCATTTACTTGCAAATGCCATAATATTATTCTTCTTTATGGATGAATAATATTCCATTGTGTATATATACCACAGTTTCTTTATCCATTCATCTGTTGAAGGGCACCTATGTTGGTTCCACAATCTAGCTATTGTGAATTGAGCTGCTATAAACATTGATGTGGGTGCATTACTATAGTATGCTAATTTTAAGTCTTTGGGTATAAACCGAGGAGTGGGATAACTGGACCAAAGGTGGGTCCATTCCAAGTTTTCTGAGTAATCTCCATACTGTTTCCAGAGTGGCTGAACCAGTTTGCAACTCCACTGGCAATGTAAAAATGTACCCCCGCCTCATGCAGTGAGCATCCTAAGGGACTGGAGCATTTGGTCACAAATTGGCATTGTATGTTGATATGATATTATGTGTTGACTACTCCAAGCATGGTTCTGAACCAAAAATGTTCTAAGAGGCCACAGATCCCTACAATCTTTACAATGTTTACTTCCTTTTTAATTAATTCACTCACTTTTTATATAGAAATATGTAAATTCAGAAAAAAAGTCAAGGGCATAAGTTTGATATTGTTGAAATTATTACAACCTGAAAGGTTTTAAGTCAATAACTCAATGAAAAGTGTCATAAAATGTTTAATTTTAACTTTATAATTAAAAATAATTTTTCTTTGTATCATAAAGCAGTTACTAAATTATCTTCTCTTTTAAAATCTGTCAAGGAAAAGATTTAGTCACACATTATTAAGCAGAAGAGAGAAGTTCAGGTTCAAAGACATGAAGAACTCAAATCACAACCAAAGCTACAAGAAGGAACTGTAATGTCTTTAAGCTCATCTGTCTTCAGCATACCATACCTCCCTCCCTAGCTTTTGATAGAGCCATTTTTTTCTTATTTGATGAGAAAATATGGAATAAAAAGGGACAAAATGAAAGTACTGTGTGAAATACTTCATAAGATTGAGGTCATCATTATCATACATTATTATTATCGCTAATTCTTGCATGTTGAAAAAAGATGCATTGAAATACTAATCCCTGATGTCTGTAAATGTGACTTTATTTAGAAATTGGATCTTTGTAGATATGCCCAAGTAAAGATGAGATCATACTACATCAGGGTAGACTGGATTCAGAAACAGGACTATAGACCAAAAGGAAGCAAGGAAGGATCCTTTCCCAGAACCTTAAGAGACAACAAAACTGATTCTAAGGTCTTGATTTCTGACGTCTAGCCTCTAGAACTGAGACTATAAATTTCTGTTATTTTAAAACTCCTCATTTGTAGTAATTTTTTATAGCAGCCCTAAGAAACAAATATATTAATCTAAAAAGAAGCAAGTTGCTCAGGATTGCAATTTCATTAATCTGAAGAGGAGTGAGTTTGCTGTTCATGAAGTACATCATGTCTTGAGCCTTGACTTTTAGTACCCAAAGCTTCCTGAATCAAGAGCTTTCCTTTTCTCTGGGTGGTTACATAATCCAACAACAGAAAACAGTAGTAAGTGGTTTTGTTTTTTTGAGTGGCACAGTGTAGAGATGCAACCTAGTGAAGATCTGTGCAACAAGGTGAATACCTGCTCCTTTTTGCCTGCTGCCTTATACAGAGAAAGGTCTGTTTCTGCTCAGGTTTCAGAGGTTCCAGTTCATGATTGGTTGGCCCTTTTGATTTTAGGCTGTGCTGAAGTAGCATACCATGGTGCGCACATGATTCATGGAAAAGCTACTCACCTCCTGGCAAGGAAACAAAAGAAAAAGAGCAGGAAGAAAGAGCTGGGCTCCCATAATCCCCTCTGAGGGCGTACCTCAATGACCTGAAGACCTCCTCTTAAGACCCACCTCTTAAATAAATCGTCCACTACTTAAAAATCCCCAATAACATCATGATGGGGACCAAACCTTTAACACATGAACCTTGCAGGGACATTCCAGTTCAAAATTGTAGTCTCTCAGCTGCTTACATCGCAGCCCACTAATTGCATACCTGCAATCTCAGTCCTGTGTACTTTAAGGACAGCCCAGTTATAAGGAGGGTAGTATTGAAAGATCATCAGTCTGGTGTCCCTACTTATTGTTCAAGCTAGGCATTTAGATGCCCAGTGTGAATCCTTATCTTCTGCTTTACAATTCAATCCCTCTTCCTCCCAGTCAGACCCAGACTTTTGTGAGCCAAGGCTCACTCCTTTCCATTTACACCTAAATATCCACTGTGCCTTTCTCTCCCATGTGTCTGTAGAAGGCTGTGCTATATGGTTTCTTCAACAGACAACTGAGACCCCAGACTTTTGTTTGGGTTGAACAACTAATAGTCCCAGTAGGACATCAGAGGGAGGGAAGAGCATGAAATTGGAAGGTTTCTTTTTTATTGACTTTACCATGCAGTCACTGCTGGCTAAGACCTTGTTTAAAGGACACCGTTCAAGTGACCTTCTCTATTCAACTCTCTCACCTGGGGATCCAAACCTTTTACCTTTTTTTTTTTTAATATATCTTAAGACATGGTGGGAGCTCCTCTCATTTATTAGCCCAAGCTTACTGCTGTATTCCTATGCTTTTCTCATATCTTAAGTCTTTTTTTTTTTTTTAAATAATCCTTTTGTAAGAAAAAAAATTCATTCTCAACGTTTTCAGATTAAGTGTGCCATCTTCTTTCTGTTGCAGCTGATGACTAGCCTTATTCCCAGGCTTTATTCTCCCTTTCCTCTTTTGTCTCTGTTTATGGAACAGGTCTTCTGGTGCTTCCTGTTTTACTTTTGACAGTATCCACATGCCTCACAGAAAACCCGAACTAAGTCAGTAGGGAACCTCTTCTACAGACCACCTATATGTAGACCATGTCATTTGTCCATTTATCAATATTTATTGTGCAACATTTCTGAACCAGAAAATGTCCTGAATGAGAATAATAAACTGATAAGAAAGTCAAGACATCTATTCCCATGAAACACATAAATCTAAGGAAAGTCAAAATTGATACACCAAAAGAAATTTTATACAAGTTGTAGTGGATTCAAAGTCTTTTAAATATTTCTTTTAGGAATTCTATAAATGTCAAATTTTCTCATATTTCTGAATTATGTTCTATCTTGCTAACTCTGCCTTAAAATTGCAGGGCAAATTTGTATCTAAAAGTACAGTTTACTTTTCAAAATATCATTGAAGATATGTGTGGTGGCACAAGTCTATAATCCCAGCAACTCAGGAGACAGGCAGGAGGATTGCAAATTCAAGGTCATCCTCAGCAATTTAACAAGATCCTGTCTCAAAATAAAAAATAAAAAGAACTGGGGATGTAGTTCAGTGGCTTCAATCCCCAGTACCTCACCAAATTAATTAACTAATTAATTAATTTTTATAAAGCATTTATGGTATAATTGGCATACCTTAAATTTCATTCATATTAATAAATTTATAGTTATGCAACCTTCATCACAATCTTTCAGAACATCAAGGAGATAGAAACCACTCCCAAATGTTCTTTTCTGAAAATTTGCATTCACTCTCCGTTCTCATCCCCAGTCTCAACAACCATTAATTTGTTTCTTCATCTACAAATTTTGCTTCTGTGGACATTTCATAAAATAGAATCATACACTGTGTGGTTATTTTAATGCAGTTTTTTAAAATTAGCATAATGCCTTTTCAGCAATTAGTATCAGAAGTGTATTACTTTTTATTGCTGAGTAATTTTCTATTGTATACAACATGTTTTAATTCAATTACAAGTTGATGGACATGTGGATTGTTTCAAGTTTTTAGCTATTATGAATAATGCTATTATGAATATTTGCATACAATTCTTCACGTGGACATGTTTTCATTTCGTTTGAGTAGATACATAGAAGTAGAAGCTTGGGCTTATATTGTAAGCTTCTGTTTAACTTTTAAGATTCTGCTAATTATTTTCAAAGTGATTGCAGCATCTGGCATTCCTACCAGCAAAGTATGAGGGCCCCATATCTGTATGTTCTCAGTCACTTGTTATGTCATGCCAAATACATCCACACCAAGGAACGTAAGGAGATATCATATGATTTAAATTTGTATTTCTCTAAGGAAAATGATATTGAGTATCTTTTCATGAATCTAATGTCCCCTTCTTTATCCAACTTGTAATATCTGGACAAATCTTATCTTGATTTTTTTGTTTGAATTATGAATTTGCTATTATTATAATTGTTTTTATATATTTTGGATGAAGTATTTCATTACTATTGTTTATAAATATTTTCTCTGAACTTTCACTTGTTTTTCATTTTCTTATTGTCATTTCATTTTTATATCATAATATATATGCATTAATAGAGGTGCATATATATATATATGTACACATATAATTATATGCACATGTGTGCTTATATGCCTGTATGTATCTCTATATACACATATGGCCATGACCTCTGGACCTTGTGAATTACCTTTAAGTCAAAGTCCAAATATTTATCTTTTCTTCCTACTTAACCTGAATTTGCATGAAGTTGTAAGGACTAATCTTAGAACTTTGAGACATTAGGCGACTTAGAATGTACACCTGCTTTCCATAAATAAGCTCAAGCACCAAATATACAAGAAAAAAGCCGAGGGATACCACTATTTTGAGATTTGGCATTGTTGTATTTGTGTTGTGCAGAGTTCATCTTCATGTCACATTATTGTCATGAACCTAAATATCAATAATCCATCATTATCATCACAAGCTTATCGTCTGACATTAAGATGTCTCTAGATGCAAAATGTCCATCATATCCCACATTACTGTTTAATTTAATTTTATATCATAGGCACCAATTTTTATACCAGAGGCAACTAAATAGATATATGATAATCATTCCTAATTGTATGACTTTCTTATTTAGAATCAAGATACTACAAAACTTGCATAACCATTAGCTGAATCTACAGGAATATTTAGACAATCTAAATGAAATCTTTCTCACTTCTATCACCAGCAGGACATCTACTGCTCATATAATTTTAGAAAATTATGAGATAACATTTTCGTGAGCACATGGTGAATAGAAATGAATCTCTCTGCTATTTTATAAACTGTGATTCTATAACTTTAGCAAAGTTTTTATAACATTGTGAATTTTTTAAAAAGCACAATGATATGTCCAGGAAATATGTCAATGTATTAAGATAAAATATTATACTACTATGAGATTTTAAGACATTATCATTAGAACTCTAAACAGGTAAACTGGATCAGTTACTAACTATAAGTACTATGATCTGTTCCCCAGTGGTTTTTTTGTAATTCATCCCAAATTTGAATGACAAAGCAGATATGTTTTCCTTGCTTTTGTGCTATTGATCATGTCTTCCTATAATACTACATTAGCACAAGAAATGTCCTGACCCTGCACATAGGTACTCTGAAGAAAGCCCTCTTTGTTAAAATCAGTCAGCCAATTCCTTCACATGATAAAGTGAAGAATCTAGACTTGGACAGGCCCCAGCTATATCCTTCTTGTATTTCTCCTGCTTCTCTCATGATAATTTTTCTACGAACTATAAAACACCCTATTGATTGAAGTCTGAAGGTTGTAAATGTGATTTATGTGCTATATTAGATTAAATGTGTGATTGCCGCAAGGGACATAGACATTTCTTCCTGTTAGGGAAACCCTGTGCAAATCATTTAAACCAAACCCTGCAGGCCTGGAGCACCTCTTTAAAGTTGAGTCAAGCAAGCTGTGGGAATACTAGTTAAGTCAACATAAGTAGCTGTCACTATCAAAAATGCTTTAGTCAGGCAATTATTATTTTAATATTTTTGTATATTAACTATTGATCTATATTTATCACCTAATCAGATCTGTGCCATTTAGCATTTTAACATAAATATTCCAAGGGCAAAGATTTCTGATGAAAGAAAAAATTGGAATATATGATCACGACAGTTGCTCTCCAGTTCTTATATTCTATGAATGATATCACCCACAATACTAAAAACTAATGCACTCCAATAAGGCAGATGTTTTAGTGTCAAATAAGGCTGACTAAACCTGCAAGAATGGAAGAGGAAACATCCTATTTAATAGAAAGAAGTCCAATACTCTAAAGTAGTTTAATATATTATCCTACTTTCAGAATTTCTGAATAGTTAAATGCTGTTATAGCATTTTTACTATTTAAACATATTTTCAATAACCAATGCTTCCATTTAGTAATTATGTAATTATCAAATCCCAAAGTAGACATTTTCTAAATTCTGAACGTTTAGTAAATGTATCAAAGAAAATAAGAAAACTCATAAATTTCAAATATACATTTATTTTGTTATAGAAAAGAATACCTTAATATTTTATTTAAAATCATTGCTATTTAGTATATTAGCTCAAATAAAATCTTATGGTACGTGATAGATTTTATCATTGCTCTTACTGTCATCATTTTCATTAGCCTTGACAATTTGAAGCATTGTTTCTACTTTGTTTTCATGGACAGTAACATACAAGTTGTTTTTGAAATAGGTATTTTACATTTTTTTAGCTTAAAATAGATTTATCGAGGTATAACCAACATACAAAAAAATACATATATTTAATGTATACAGTTTGATCACCCATTAACATAATTGCCTAAAACACTCACTAAACACATTCATCAGTTTGGCTTAAGAATGTGTACATGTTTTCTCCTGGTTTTATCATACTTTTGGGAATTTTGTTTCAGAAATCAGAGATGAAGTGATGTAAAAATGTGTTCCACATGGTCAGGGAGGGTAATCAAAGATCAAAATTAATACATTCAGTACTTCAGAGTATTTCAGTATGGAAAAAAATACTTTATATCTCAGTAGTGATTTGAATCCATACTACTTTAAACAATATATTTCTATTCAGTAGAATCATTTTGTCTGCTTAACTATAGCCAATTAAATCAAGAGGATTAAGACCAACAATTTGCCTTTTCATTCACTCAGCAAATGTTCACTTATTCAACAAATTAAAATATAATGGGTTTCAATTATTTTTCTGAACTGAGGTCCTGTCAAAGCCAAAAAAGAAATTCATGTTTATTGACCTAAGTGGACCCTACCTGTGGAAAATCATCTTTAAATCTTTAAAAACCTATATATTTGGCAAGGTTCTAATGTCTTCTTGTTACATGTAAAACCCCTATCACCCACTTAAAACAAGGTGCCAAGACTACACTGGTGAACAATACCTACGTGATGTCTATCCTTACAAGCTTTTAGACCAGTGCAAATGAGATCTTGTTAAGCAAATAATAACAGGTGAATTCAAAATTACCATTATAATTTAAGCATATAAAGTCAGGTGTACATTAGCATTTTCTTTTCAAAAAATAATATTATAGTATCTTGAGGAATACCAGGGATCAAATTCCAAAACCGACACCTTGTGTGATTTTTTTTCCCTAGAAACTATTCATGATCTGAGTTGTAGAAAAGCTAGAAAAGTACGTATTTTATTATTATAGTCCCATCAATAAACCAAATAAAAGAAGCAACATTGTACTAGGAGAAATTAGAGTTAGATGTTGCCATTTAGAAGTTACTGGGTAAAGAGGAGGCCCTTGTGATTTTCTAAGGCAATGGGGCAACTTAATTCCAATCAACACTCCTGAGACTTTGCCTGAAGAAACATTAAATTCACCATTTAGGTGTTGCTTTATATATTTTCTAATGCTTGGTAAGAGTATCTGAGAAACAACATCTGGGAAGAACATATTTTTAAAAACTGAAAAACAAAATAAAACCCACAGTTTACAAGCCTCCTTCAGTGTCTTTAGCAACAACCATTTGTCTTCTTCATGATGTGATGACAACTTATAGATCAGCTCAGGAATCCTTCCTGACATAGGTCTTTCCTGTTTGCTTCTCTCTGCTGGCTTCACAGTTTCTGAGAGCTGTTTGACTTTCCCCTGAAAGTTAAATAAGTTAAAGATAAAAACTTATATGTCAATTGAGATTTTCCAATTCTTTCTGTGTATTCCTTTTCTAAAGTGCTAAACTAAAGGGATTTTTTTTTGACCTTACAGAAAGGTTGGCCTTAGATCACTCATGAAAAAAAAAATTTTTGTTGCACAGTTATCAAATAATCTTAATCCCCACACATATATAACATTTTTTACACAATTGTTGAACAGTTATTTTCCCCTTAGAAATCTCTTAGTAAAATTCAAAGCAGTGAATTGCACTATAGAGTAAAAGTATGAAGCTAGGTATTTATGTATTATGTTAAAATAGAGAGATATGTAAGTGACATCATGTAGAGTTACTCTGTGTCTTTTGAGTGTGAGAAAATATCAGAATATTGGATAGAATACTCATTTTTTTATGTTAGCTCAAATTTTCTTTCTGGATACTTATAGTTAAAGAAAATGAAAAAAAGAACTTTCTAAAAGTTAAGGAGGAAATATATTCTATTTGGACATCTTTTATGCCCTGAAAATTTGGAGGTTAATTCAAACTGGCATATTTTAAAATGTTCAAGAAAAGAAATATCTACTTTTAATACCAACGTTTTAAATTTCCTGAAGATTTTTGTAGGAATTATAGTATATACTATAAGCATTGACAAAACTGAGAATTTCTTTCTATAGAATATAAAATGCTCAGTATCTAAATCCAAGTTGGGTGTGGTATATCAGTATTAACTTTGGATGTTTCATGTTTTATACTTGTGTTATAATTTTCAAAATGCAAATGTAACATTTAATATTTGTCAGGCTTTCAAAGTAAATCCTAAATTATTAAGTGTTGTCCATATGTACTCATACTTTTGAAACTACTTATTGTATATTAGAAATTCCCTTAAATCCCCCCCAAAAAAGTTAAGGACAAATATAACCTGAAAGAAATGATTGAAATAGAGCTAATAATCCTTGTAACATTGAAGGAAGATCAGAAGAGAAAATAATGGTTTAATGGAAGATTTTATAATATTGTCCAGATTTTTATTTATTTTTATGTTTATAAGATTAGTTTGTTTTTCTTCCTTCCAAAAAAAAATTCTATAGGCTAATAGATGTTTTCTTCTCCCTTGTCCATCTAATCCTTTTTTTTTTTTTTTTGCTAACTTCTGTATATCTGCATATTCCTCCCAGAGCTCAGATTCACAAACACCAGTGGTATAATAAGTTTCCCTTAACTATAAGCTCCTGAAGACAGATACTGTACATCTTTTCCCCTTTGTAATAATTTTCAGGAGCATTCACAGTGGACACAAAACAACACTCACTAAAATTTTTTTTGAATGAATGAACAAATACATGGATTCATATTGTCTGTATGCAATAAACTATGAAGACCAACATACTGTAAGATCAAAGTTACAAAAAATAATACAAACCATTTATATTAATTTTTAAAAATGTAACCTTTAGTATGATCTATGCTAATCAATAACAAATGATAAATACTTACATAAATAATTAGTAACATGCTACTATTACTCTGGCACAGCTTTGCCACAACTTTGGATCAATGGGGAGACAGGAAGAGATAAGAGGAAATAAAAAGTAAAGATCTGATTTTGAAGCCTCTGATGCTTGGAGCCTATAAATTATGTCAAGAGGAATTAATTTTTTTATTTGCAATGCCAAATCAGTGTATGTTCATTAATAGAGGAATTAGCTTCCTTTATACAATTTCACAAGAGAAACAATGCTAGCAATTGCCTCAGCATACAGCTGCCTAAGGAGTAAGAGACACCATTCTTAAGAACCCCTAGGACTCCTAGGACATCTCTGACAGAGAAGCAGGGAAGGATGGAGACTGTTGGGAATCTCCTGAATTATAAAATATGTTGTCCCTCCCTGGATGATCTAAAGATAACATGGAAATATAGTGATTAAGAAAAGCCATGACTTTTGTGTTTATAGAGCCCACAATCTAGTGGAGAAGGCAAATATTGACCTAATAAACATAGAAATAACTTTAGAAATGCAATATTGGTTAAATTTTGCAAACGAGAGGTTTCTGTGCCCTAATTTAAAGGGAATTAAAGTCCATGAATCTTCAGAGGAAGTCTCAGAGGAATGTTCTTTCCTAACTAGTTAGTTCCTCATACATTCCTTTATGTGAGGGAAAGGCACAACGGTTGACAAAAGCATACTACCTTTTCTTTTCTCTATAGTGCTGGAATCTACATATAAGTAAAAAAGAAGGAGCTAAGAGGTAAGGGAAGTTCTTCCCATAAACTTGTTCTTTCAATATTTTGTAGAAATTCTTATAAGCCTAAATATGTTAGGTTTAACAAAAAACAAAAGTCAAAAAGAAAATAAATGAAAGAGAAATGTAATATTTCTACAAATATAGACTATATACCGTCTTGCTGAGAATGAATCTAGATCATTCTCAAATGAAATTCGAGAAATTCTCGAATGTCAGACTCTTAAAACTACCAGCTCCCTATGTGTGTGTGAAGATCATCTGAATCGCTTCTTATAAGTTATAAAGAACAGGTCCCACATAGGCCTTTATATAAATAGCACTTTAAGATCATGTTATAAGACAAAATTTTCAAATGACTATTTTACCACATTAAACATATCTTGGAAAACTTTGTCTTTCAGTGAGTCACAATATTCCCAGTGTTTTTGGGGGATTCAAAATTGCAGGTTTCCTTTATCTTCTTTCAAAATGAACATAAACTACATTTTACTTCACCAAAAAAAAATTTAATTTCTCAAGAGAAATAATCATATGTTGAAATGACCTTGCTTCACGGCAGTTACTCCTGCACCATCACCTATATACACCACTTCTACATTGTTGTGGGAGACCTTATTTATTTGATTGCCTCCATGACAGTAGCAGCACACTGATGGAAGATGAATGTTTCCTTCACTTTGGATTTGGCATGCCCTCAAGGCTTGTTTTCTATTATCAACAGTTTCTTGATTAGATGTGGCCAACCAAATCCTTATATTGCTATTATATATGTATCTTCACAGATGGTCAGTCATGTTCCCACCAAGTGCAAAATTACTCCCTATAGCTATAAGTTGCTTCTTCATATCTTCACATGAGAGCATTTTTAATGCTTGCACTGCATTTTCAACAATTCTTCTGAAGAGAATCTGGGAGGGTTGATCTAAAATTGATATTTTGAGTCATATATTTTGTGTCAGATCTTTAAGGTAACTATACATTTAGATTCTTTTAAATGAAATGAATGAAATTATTCATCATGAATATTCTCTGAGGACTGCATAACCTTATTTAGTCCCCAGGGCAACCAGGCTGTAAATTAGCAAGTGCCTATCGAGGGAATGGAAAAGTAGGCCTGGCCTCATTCACTCAAGCATGTGGATATAATTTTCAAAGAAATCTACTACTAAAAACTGGGGAGTGGACCCTTGGAGAAAATGCTTTACTGAGAATTCTTTCATTGACCAGTGTATAGGCTGGCTGCTTGGCAGGTGCACACATCTTCTTGTCAAAAGCGTGTTAAATCAAATAGCTGCATTGATCCTGCTCTTCATTTTTAAACATCCTGTGGCCAAAAGACAAAGACACATTAAAACACAAAATGTGTGCATTGAAAAGATAAAACTTAAGTTTAGATTTAAACCACTCCAATGAATTCATCAGAGGGCCCCCATATTCAGGCAGATAGTATACTTCTTTTAAAATGTTCTTAGTTATATGTTGTAGAATAAATAATTATATTGCTACAGAGGAAGCTGGATTTATACACAAACCAAATAGCAAATATGTTAAGCTTTCATGTCCCTAGGAGCACTTTAACTTGTTAAATATTAAAATCAATTTGGTGTTCAATTGTGAATCAATACAATTTCTTTAGAAAAATGATGCATCCAGGAGATGAGAATGAATAAGCTAACTTGGACATGTCATACAATCAAATGCAGTGGTTCAATTTTTCATGAAAATAATACCATATGTTCTATAGTAATCTAATAAATGTAGTTACAAATTTCCTAGATGCTGCCCAATTTGAAATGATTGTTTCAACTCCCACAAAAGGCATTTGAAAATGAGATTTAAAAAAAAGCATTTCTAATGGCTTTCTTTACAAGAGCATGTAATTGTTAATGGACAAGAACTAGAAAAATTCCTCAGGTTATTTTTCACCTGCTCAAAATTGGACACGAGGTATGTAGACCACTGGTTGAAATCTCATTCTGCCGTTTAGTAGTTCTGAAGTCATTAGCAAGTGAGCTGCCTCAGTTTGTATCATTTGGAAAATGGAATAATAATAGTGACTGGTTCATATATATTTTTGTCAGGATTAGATACCAAATACTATTATTCTGGTCAAAAGGAAACCAATGGCAATCATTTGGCATTAAGGTTGGCTTACAGAATTCAGGCCTCTAAGCAGGCACACCTCTGAAAGGCTCTCATTTTCTGTTACATCTGCTTTTCCCAGGGACAAGGATATCTTGAAACCCTGAAGAATAGCCACAAAGTAAAAAAAGAAAAAAAGAAAAGAAAGAAATTGCTCAGAAGGGAAAGAATATAAAAGAAAGTTGAAAAACTGATTGATAATATATGTTTGTTAATCAACTTTTCATTACCACAACCAAAATACCAAAATACCTGACAAGAACTACTTAGACAAGGAAAAGTTTACTTTGGTTCAGAGGTTTAGTCATGTTTGGCTAACCTTAGACCAGAGATGAGGCTGAATATCATGGCAGAAGGGTGTGGTGGAGGAAAGCTGTTCAGCTTATAGAAGCTAAAAAAGAGAACAGAGAGGACAAAATATAGTCAAAGAGCATACCACCAGTGACCTTGGCTAGTTCTTTCAGCTCTGCCCTACCTGCCTTTAGTTACCACCCAGTAATTCATTCCAATTATTAATCCATCAAATGAATTAATCCATCAGCTGAATTAATCCACTGGAAAGGCTATATCCCCCATGATCTAATCATTGTCTACAAGCCCGAATTCTAAATATCACTATATGGGACCATGCTTTCAAAATATGAGCTTTTAGAGAGACATTAAATGTCCAAACCATGACATACAATATATACTACCCCATTTTCATCATAGCCATATTTTGTATTAATCTTCATAAGGATATGAAGAAGGTTGATTTTTACTCATTGATTTGCCCACAATGACCAACACTACACTTGCCACGATAGACTTCACTAAATATTTGGTGAATAAATGGGAAGGAGGATTAAATTTACTCTGTAATTGCATGGCTCCTTTTTCAAGTGCTATAGTCCAAAGAATGCCAGAAGTCAGATTTGTTGTCTAGAGTCACCAAGGGGTTATTAGGTCCTAAAAGGATACTGATTGCAGTTTGGTAGATAAACTCAATAACTGATTGTGTAAAAAGACATTCATGAAAATAATACCCTATGTACTATAGGGATGAGTAAATCAGTAGACAAAAATTATTGGAGGGATGAGTAAATCAGGAGACAAAGATTCTTAGTTGAAGACCCAGCTGTTGTTCAGTTGTAAGTTAATGAAGGGTGACTGAGTTAGTGAAAGAAAGGTGTACAATAAGAGAGGCTTTCATACATGACAATTTAATTCAAAGAGAAATGGGGAGATTAGCTATTAGTTTAATGCATATAGCTGAGAATCTTCCTTGTCACCCTGCAAATATTTAATTACCTATCTGAGTAAATAAGTTTTAGAATAACTTTTTTTTCTTTTTAGTGTTTCTTCTCAGTATCCTGTATCACTTTTCTTAACTAACTGAAATTTAAGTTATATTCTTAGATGTTACCCAATTGCAAATGGACAAATCTATAAATTAAATTATGTTCTATCATCTATCTATTCATTAATTCAGTGAAAATTTGCTAAATGCTTATGTCTATAATGGTAATGGATTTTGAAATATTTCAGTGAACAAAACAGACAAAACTACTTGTATAATGGAGTGTACATACTAGCAGGAAGGAAGAATGAAAAAGTGTAGATAAAAGACCCAAAAATGTGTGAACCAGAAAACTTCTAGAACTAATAAATGAATTCAGCAAAGTAGGATGACATAAAATTAATACCCATAAATCAAATGCATGCTTATACATCAGTGATGAATCCACTGAAAGAGAAATTAGGAAAACTACCCCATTCACAATAGCCTCAAAAAATAAAAAAATAAAAAACCTTGGGAATCAATGTAACAAGAGTGGAAAGACCTCTAAAATGAAAACTACAGAACACTAAAGAAAAAATTTGAAGAAGCCTTAGCAAAGGTGGAAAGATCTCCCATGCTCTTGGATAGGCAGAATTAACATTGTCAAAATGACCATACTACCTAAAGCATTATACAAATTTAATGCAATTCTCATTAAAATCCCAATGACATTCTTCATAGAACTAGAAAAAGTAATCATGAAATTAATTTGGAAAACTGAAAGACCCAGAACAGCAAAAAAATCTTAGCAAGAAAAGTGAAGCAGAAGGCATCACAATACCAGACTTTAAATTATACTACAGAGCAGTGGTAACAAAAGCGGCATCATGTTGGCACCAAAACAGATACATAGACCAATGGTACAGAAAAGAAGACACAGATCTCTCACCCTGCACAAGAATTAATTCAAAGTGGATCAAGGATTTAAGCACTAGATCAGAGACCCTCACCTAATAGAAGGAAAAGTAGGCCCAAATCTCCACCATGTCAGCTTAGGAACTGACTTCTTTAATAAGACTCCTAAAGCACATGAAATAAAATCAAGAATCAATAAATAGGATGGATTTGAACTAAAAAGCTTCTTCACCGCAAAGGAAACAATCAATAACATGAAGAGAGAACCTACAAAATGGGAGAAAATCTTTATCACATCACCTCAGATAGAGTATTAATGTCCAGAATACAAAAAGAACTCAACAAACTTAATACCAAAATAATAATAATAATAATAATAATAATAACCTAATCAATAAATGGGCTAAGGAATGAACAGACACTTCAGAGAAGAAATACAATTGATCAACAAATATATGAAAAAATGTTCAACATCTCTAGCAATTGGAGAAATGCAAATCAAAACTACTCTAAGATTTCATCTCACTCTAGTCAGAATGGCAATTATCAAGAATACAAGCAATAATAAATGTTGACGAGGGGTAAAGGGTACACTCATACGTTGCTGGTGGGACTCCAAATTATTGCAACCACTATGAAAAGCAGTATGGAGATTCCTCTGAAACCTTAGAATGGAGACACCATTTGAGTCAGTTATCCTATTCCTAGGTTTATACCCAAAGGACTTAAAATTAGCCAACTACAGTGATGCAACCACATCAGTATTTATAGCAGTTCAATTCATTATAACTACATTATGGAACCAACCTAGGTACTCTTCAACAAATTAATGGATAAAGAAATTGTGATATGTATATATAAATATATATATATATATGTAATGCAATATTACTCATCCTTAAAGGAGGATGAAATTATGGCATTCGCTGGTAATGGATGGAACTGGAGAATATTATGCTAAGTAAAATAAGCCAATTCCAAAGAACCGAAGGTCAAATGTTTTCTCTGGTATGAAGATGCTAATCGACAACAAGGGGCAAGGGATAATAGACATACTTTGAATTAGAAAGACGGGAGTGAAAGAAGAGGAGGGGATATTGTGGTAGGAAGGATAGTAGAATAAATCAGACATTATTACCCTATCTGCGTATATGATTACACAACCAGTGTAACGCTATACCATGTACAACCAGAAGAATGAGAAGTTATACTCCATTTATATATGATATATCAAAATGCATTCTATTGTCATATATAACTAATTAGAACAAATAAGAAAAGTGTGAATTCAGAAAAAGTAATATATTAAACAATTATATCACCTGAGACTTAGAAAAATAGAGTGGATGAATGTAAGAAACTACAAACACATGCACATACATTTTATGTATTATTATTTTTTTTTATGTTTAGCATATCTCATCATACCCTCCCCCCAGGCTGGTGAAGACTTTCTTCTGTGTTCTCACATTTCTTTTCCACTGTCACTTTGCTTTATACTGATAGAATTAGTGTGTGGCAGGTGAGGCATACTCATTACACAAAATTTAAGGAGTTGCCAAAATCTCATAACCAAGATTAATATTTTAATGTAATATAGTATTCTAAAAGTCAAAGTTTTAAGATCACAAAAAAAGTATCAAGAATATAAATGAATACAGAATCAGATTCTGTACTTATATAACCTCACTTCCCTCATTCTAATCTCAGGTCTGTCTGACATTCAGTCATTCCTTTTTCTACACAATAAGGAGATAGCTGATGAAGTTCATCACTAATACACATGAAAAAAAGAATCTCTAATTACCTCTTGTCAGGCCAACACTTTTGAGCTCAGCCTTTCTATTAACCCCTTAAATTACCCCATGTACATGACCTCCCAACTTTACTCGAAAGCAGAACTAGATTAATAAGCCTGGTGTTGAAAATCAGGGAGGTATTTTATGGATGCACCCAACGAGAGAGATAGAGAGGGAGGGAGACAAGGAAAGAGAGAGAAAGGAAGGTAGGTCTGTGCTGGTTGGAATGCCTAAATCCTTTTAGATACTGATGATAAATTATGTCTTGGTCAATGTTTCTAATAATAAGTTATTGCTTCAGATTGTATATTAGATACAGCATCACATTAAATCCTGTGAATTTATTCATCATCCTCTCCAGGGCTGGCCTTAGGCAAGATTTTAAAGCAGGTTAAGTTCATCCTTGACAGACTGCCACTCTCTCATAATGCATGCAGATGTCCATTTTCCTCATCCACTACCCAAACGCCCTACTGACCTGCCCATCAGCCTGTGTCAACCCTATAAGAAGTGCACTAATCTTTTACCCATTTCTAAATGAAAACTAGTTTTACAGTCCCACAAATCCTCAAATTATATGGATGCGATTGGAAAACAATCACTCAAAACAGTCACCCTGAGGTGGTATGATATCTAATAATATTTTAGTGCATTTTCATGACCAGAATATTAGCATTTTAACAGAGGCTGAAGGGGATAAAAAGCACATTTTGGCCTTTCCCTACAGGGAGCACAAAACTGTGGACATGGTGTACTTACTTTTGCAAATTAGTGCTAACCGTAATAAATACTGAATTTTAAAAGTAGTCTTTAAATAATGGGATAATGAGGCATAATTTTTCTGCATTTTGTATTTTCCATTTTCATAGAAAGAGCACATAACATGTTTATTGTAACATATTTTATTCACAAAAACAAAACATAGAAGATAATGAATATCAAATAGAGCACCCTCCAGCTTTATCAACTCTGCACATTTTGCCCTATTTACTTTAAAATGTATGCTAAATAAAATGCAAAAGACCAAGTTGAAATGCCTGGAAGGCCATTTTTGAATTACCTTTCCTTGAGGTATCCATTATTGTAAAGTTCGGTGTTTATTATTACTTTATAAATTATACTACTTAAATGTCCTCAGACAATAAAAAGCATTATTTTGAAAATTTTCAAACATCATATAAATCCTATCACACTGTATGTATATTTTAATTGACACATAATTGTACATATTTATGGGGTACAGTGTGATGTTTAATAGGATAATTGATAACCTATGTTTTTAGGTAAACTATCTTTTAATAGTTCCATTTTCAGGACTATAGCTCTTATACATTTATTTTAATTTACTTATATGTTCTCCTACCATAAAAATAAATAGTTTTGTAAATGTCTCCTTGTGCACATGTATAAAGACTTCTCTAATGATCTATACTGAAAGTAAAGTTATTGTCAAAGTCTATGAGTGTGGGTGACACCATACCATTCCAAATTGTTCCCCACTGTGGTTTGCATGCCCATTGTGTAGGATGGCAGTTCTTATGTCTCCACATCCTCAGCAGCACCTGATGTTGTCAGAATTTCTTTGACTTTGCCAACTTAAGGAATGTAAAACAGCTTCATTGCTGTTTGAACTTGTCTCTCTTAAAGATGTAGTTAAAAATATATTCATTTATGAATTATCCATTTTTATTTCCTTTCTGCTATATTTTTTGATCATACTCTACAATATGTAATGACAAAAGTAATCTAGTACAATGAAAACAATGAAGAATGACCCTTCAGGTAATATTAATGGGGAAGATCTTATGGGACTGGAGCTTCCCAGTATTTCTCAAATACATATGATACTGCTTTCTTTGCCTTTTCAAAGACTAATTCTGACTTTGAAATCATTGTTCATTGTGGTCTACAAAGAATAATTAAATGCATAAACACAGGCGCCAACATGTCTAGGTTCAAATTTTCATTTAGTCCTTCTTAATGTGTAACTTTGAACAAGAGGTTTAACATCTCATTGGCCCTGTATTCTGATCTTAAAATGAGATAATAATAACCTCAACCCCTAAACTCTAAATCTGATAGAATTGTTGAGAGTATATGATGACAACTGGTAATGAATGTGCAGTTTTTAAATTGGTCTGGAACACAGTGATTATTATTGCTATTGTTATTATTATTTTATTATTATTATTATTATGTGCTATACACCTATGATGTTTTGTGAATAGCACAGCATCCTAAGCACTTTGAGATATGAGATGAGACTTCACTAATCACATTGTGGTTTATGTAACTTGTTTCTTCCAAGACATTCATTTTTTTTTAAATATTACTTCTCCTCATTACATGGGATTTTATTATTTACCTTTCTCCTGTTAAGCTATTTTCATTCTCTATTTCTGAGAAATTTTCTCCCTATTAACATTTTTGAACTAGCAAACCTTAATGAATGCCATGAAAATGATTTGATACTTTTTGGTGAAAGATATTGTAGAAATCTCATTGGTTTTCTTTTTCAGATGATTCAAAAAGGTGACTCTTTAGCTGAAAATGATAGTCTTTTTGAAAAATCTTAGCAAGGAATGGAAATCTTAAAATATGGCTATAACTGGAAATGTCATTTGATTGCAATAGTACAAAATTATATCTTTGACCCCAGCACTAAAAGCTAGGTTAAAAGCTTCAAACCAGAGACATCCTCTGTAATTGACTATGAAGCTCCCTAACATGCTAGATTGAGGGATCAGGATAGGAAATTAAAGGAGCAGCAAAGAATAGTTGATACCTAATAGCACTAAAATCTGATCACAAAACTGAAAACAAGACAGATGCAACCACATTTTTAAAAGTCTCTAAGATTTCTTCTATATGACTTATATATGAGTCCATTTTTGTTATGTAGCAAGAGAAAATACCCGGAGGAATTAAGACAAGGAACTTTCACATCTGTCGTCATGATTTTTTCCTCATAAGCTAAACACTGTATCTGGAAATCATTGTTAGTTATAAGCTGCTCCACACTGATTCCAGTCCTCTTCCAGTTCTCTTAGTCCCAACATTTTCAGGTTGTATTTGAGTGGACTCTATTTTCATTTTTTATTCAAATTTTATTAGAGTTGAAATAAAGCATATTGTTTAAAGCACAAAACATGTTAAATTTGTGTTTCGCACAGTTAATATTAAAGAAGAAGAGAGTTAACCACCAGCTATAGGAGAGTGAGTCAGTGCTCAAAGGAAGAAAAAGAAACTCAGATATGTCAGAAAATAACAGATTTCTTAATAAAAATGATAAAGATTAAGAAAGAAAAGTGTCAGCCATTTTATAGCTATATTTTGCATTGTAAATTTTTTTACTATAAAAAATTCAAATAATACCACATGTGTTTAAAACTGACAGTTCCCCATCTCTCTCCAGAGACCTCTTCACACATTACCACTTCAAAAAGTTTTGCTTTTGCATTTTCAAGCTTGTTGTAGCATATAATAAATTATACATAACAATAATAATAATAGAAAGAAGATCAGTAGAGTAGAGCAAGCAGACCAGGACAGGGAAGGTACTGGGGAATGAGATTAACCAAATTATGTAATGTGCATGTAGGATTATGACATAATGAATCCCCACTGTTATGCTTAATTACAATGCACAAATTTAAAAAAAAAAAAATTACTTAAAACAAATTATGTAATTATAAATATTTTAAATGTTTATGTACATATATATGTGAATATGTATACATCCTCTGTAACTTATTTTTATTGAACCATATACTCTAGGTATATTTTAACATCAACATTCTTTATATGAACTACCTCATTCTTTTTAAATGCATGAGAGATTTCCACACAGAGTAGGTTCCTTGACTGTAGTTTTGCTTTCTATGGTTTTAGGTACCCACAATCAACCAGGATTCTGAAATACTAAGTGGAAATGTACAGAAATAAACCATTATTTATAAGTTTTAGATTGTATGCATCCTGAGTGATATGATGAAATCTCATTTGGTGTCTTTGTGTCCCACCCAGGATATAAATCATTCCTAGGTGCAGCATGTCCATGTTGCATATGATGCCCACTCATTAGTCATTTAGTAGCACGTCAGTTAGCAGATCGACTGTCTGGGTATTGCAGTGATTATGTTCAAGTGACTCTTATTTTACTTAATAATGGCCTCAAAGCACAACAGTAATGATGCTAGCAATTTTACAGTATATTGCTAAACTTGTTGTTGGTTATTGTTAATCTCTTATTGTACCTGATTTATAAATTAAATTAGATCATAGGTATATATACATTGGAAAAAGCATAGTGAATACAGTGTATAAAGGGTTCAATACTGTTGACAATTTCAGGAATCCACTGAGGGTCTTAGAACATAAACCTGTGAACAAATGGTTGAGAGGGACTGCTGTATCACTGAATCAAAATGTGTTTATCCATTCCCCTACTTATGGACACTTAAATTGTCTCTGTTTTCTTCTTATTGTCAGTTAGGACTATCACTAAACCAAAACATTTGTATATTTAAGAAAATATATAAATACATCATATAAGAACATTCACCTGAAGTGGAACTGCTTGGTTATGAGACACAATAATTTCAAGTATGCATAGATTCTAACAAGCAAACTTCCAAGTATATCATGCCAATTTGTCCTACTACTAACAGTATGAGAATGATCAGTTTGTCACAAAATTTTCTACTTTTAATGTCAATTCCATAATAATGCAATTCCATAATTCCTACAGTCACATTTCAAAAGTCCATTTCTGAAGTCGACCCTTTTTGTTAGGCTATTCACCTTCCTCCCACTTAACTCCCTTTATTGCTGTGTAAGAAGTGTTATTATCTTTATTCCTTGATTAGAATTCTTAAAGCTTTTTAATCTTCCTTATGTCTGTCCAAAGATGTCAAATCGGTTATCTATTCTTATTTATAACCTCCTTCTTTAGGGGGGTTTTGAAACTTGGATGTATGCAACTCATGTCAATTTCCCCACATTTGGCAGATCTCTCTAAATTGAATGTGATGCTGTTCTCTCCACAGAAAAAGAAAACTGACACAAATTTTTTTTTAAATGCAAACAAGCAAGCTAAAATTATAGAAAAAAGGAGGATCACTTGGAAATCGTGTTGCTAATATATATTTCTGATCCCATGGTCTATCAGCTTGCCAGGGCTGCAAATACAGCTGTAAGGGAGCTTACTAGCCAAGTTCACATTTGTAACTGTTGGTACAATTTTGGCTGCTCTGAAACAGCCTGGGCTGGGTGCATACACTCAGGTCTTACATCATGTACAGGCATCTCAGTGATCTGAAAAGTCTTGAAGGAGATTGATTCAGAACACATTAGGATCCTAATCTGCCACCTACATGAAGACCTACAACCTCTAAAACTTCTAAACAGATAAGTACTCTTGATCTAGCCTCTGTCTTCAAGGCTGCACTAGATAAGGACTTCTAAATTAATGGGCCCAGGAATCATCTGGAGATCTTATAAAAATGCAGGTTCTAATTCAATAGGTGTGGGGATGTGCTTCAGCATCTACATTTCTAACAGATTACTGTGAGATGCTAAAAATGTAACTCTGTAGACCATGCTTTGAGTCCCAGGCCCTAGAATCAAGAACAACTGCAGGATAGTTCCAATTATGAAAACAATTACTATTACCAGTAATAGTGGCTATAAAATAGTTCACATTTATATGGCATTTCAAGTTGACAGAGCACTTTGACATTTGTTAAGTCCTTCTGATATTCACAGTAACCCCCTGATGAAGGCAGGGCATTAATTATTCAGAGGAGAAATTGGAGGAATGTTAACTCTCTTGTTCAATGTCACACAACTAATAAGTGGCAAGGTGATCTGTGAGGTTAACTCACGTAAAAACAATATAACAAAATGACTAAGAAAACAGGCTTCAAAGTCAGAAAGATCTATCTTTATATTGTGTCTCCACATCTTAATTGTGTGACATTGCATAGGTTACCTAACCTGTCTTTTAGTTCCCTTTTTTATCAACTGAATATGTCTATTTCTTACACTTGTTAAGCTTAATAACCACTTATATGCCTGGAATAAATGCCTATCACATGTTAATCACTAAATAAATGAAAACTGCTGCTGTTGCTTCATTGTTCATCATTATTATCCCAGAAAGCACTGCTGAATTTCTACAGGGAGCACAAATCCTAGAAAAATCCCAGTGCCCACCTACAGGGAATGTGTAAGTTCCTGCAGCATTTGACCATAATGATCTCCACATGAAAAATATGACAGGATTAGACTCTTGGCTTTTTCAGTGTCTCTATTTAGCTGGATATGTGGGAGGACTTGGAGTGTAGCAGCCTACTGAGATGTTGTTATGTATATAACGAATTTCTGCCTGCCGAGTGTCTGCTATGGCTCCTTTTCACGAGCTCACAAATCCATGCATGTTTTCTGCAAGTGTAGAAGAGGAGTTATTTTTGATAGCGGGATGCTTATGAACCATTATACTTGGCTAACCTTCAGATAAGTTTACCGGTTATATTTTCTGCAAAAGTATCTGAGCAATGCCACGAGAAAAAGCTAAAAAATGACATCTATGTCAATGACAGATAAATGGGAAAAAGCAAAGCAAAACAAAAAAAAATGCTGTTCCATAGTGTGTGGGGTATGATTTATGAAATAGTCTCAATGATTATTAAATACATTTTCTGTCTTTTGTGATTTCCAATATCTAGGCTAAGGCAGCAGAGTCATTTTATATATCTTAACAAATAAAAATATTTATTTTCCCCTGGGTTAGTTTTTTCATCCAAGAGAATAAAGGTATAATCTTTTCCCTACTCAAAATTTATCACAAGTTTCTTTCTATAGCATTTCATAAATTTGGTATCTCAAAAATTCATGGTTCTGGGTATTTTGACTTCTAATCATTTCTTCATCTAAGTTGATCATATAAATTTAGTGTTGTGATATTTTTCAGAGATCTCAGGCATATGTAAAAGAAAAAGTATGGAAAAAAAGATAAATGTGTGGATAAACTTCAGGGTAAGAAGTACAAGATCATGATTTCATAAGACTATAAGGCAAACCACTGTTCAGCATGAACACTTGCCTGTGATTTTGCTTGAATATCTTACTGATTCATTGGGGGTAACTGAACTGTGAAACGGAAGTCAAAGAATATTTCTCATCATATGGGGCCTGGCTTCTGGATTAGGGAACAAATAAAATAGCAATTATTTTTGTGTGATAAAGAAAAATGAGGAATGTGTAGCAGGAAAAAAAGAGCTAACAGGAGAGAAAAAAAGCAAGGAATTATTTGCACACTTCAACCAACCAAATTGCATTAGAAAATAAATTTGCCAGGAATTTCTAATGACATTGAACAAGAATTATTGGTAGTATCTAATGCACAAATTAGGATACAAAATTTATTGCAATAATATGTCAATAATGCAAAAATATATATGTACACATATATAGTAAATGAGATGAAGTATAAACAAAAATTTGAATGGTATTGAGACTATGTGATGGTTTTCACTTCTTTCTGAGTATATTCTGTGTTTTCCAAAATGGTCATAGTTCATATACTCCATCAATTATTTTTTGTTTGTTTGGTGCTAGGGATGAAACCCAGGGCTTCCAGATGATTGGCAAGCACTCAAACTCTTAACTACACCCATGGTCCCATAAATTACATTTATAACCAAACACAATAAGACTTTAAAAATAATTTGGAACTTGACAAAATTTTATGAGCATATTTGGTTTATGAAGTCACATGAATCTAGGTTCAAAATGTGTCCTGCCATTCAGTTATTCAGTTTAGTTCATGAGCTACTATAGCAACAATCAACCCTCGAAGTCTCATTGGTTTGAGAAAACCAAAGTTTATTTCTCACACATACAAAGTTCACCATGCTTCCAAGAATGCTATACTCCAGCTGGTGACTAAGAGTTAACAAACTAATTTGCTCTATGGTCCTCTGCCACATACGTGTTTCCAACATCTACATGGCATAGGGAAAAAGGTCTGAAGAGTTGAGTACCAATGATCACATGCATTAGTTCAGAAGTGTCACTCATCATTCCAGCCCACATTTCATTGTCAGGACTACTCACATGACTAGTATAGTTATCCTTTTTCTGAAAGTAGATACAAAGTCTTGGTAATCCTGAGATGTTAGTCTCCTGGATATCTTTGGGCAATGGACTTCCCTTTGGTTTATTTAGTCATGTAGTAGCCTCAGTTGAATATTTAAAGGTTATGTAGATGTAATCACTAATAATAGAAATTGGAATGGAGTAAAGAGTTAATAAATGTCCATTTATTCTCCCTTTGCCTATAGCTGAAACCAAATATATAAACTTTGCAGAAAGTCATCAATTTTAGAGTGTTGCTGTTTCTTCTGCCTTTGAGCTCTGTCATAATATGGGTAACTACACTCTTTAAACTGAGTTTGCAACAGAATTTTTGATACAGCACTACACCTCTAATCCAGAGTATGCAATGGACCTACATGAATCAGTGATTCCCAAAGCAGAAACAACTTTTCTACAAGTTAAGAGCTTGGAACATTCATTTCCACATAGCAGGTACTAGAAATAGAATAGCACAATACTTAACCATCACATTACCTTTATCTGCTCCCACCAGCCCCAGTTAGAAATATCATCTTAAACAACAGCACCAAGTGTGCAAGACTCAGTGCCTATATGCCCTTCTCCCCACAGAGGCTTGTGATGTGATGGAAAATGACCTTTGGTGTCAGACAAGTGTACATTCAGGTCATAATTCTTATCACTCGATTTACCATACAATCTTGGGTAACTGACCTAACTTCAATGAACTTTAATTTCCTCTCATTAGAAAAATGAAGATAAGTGAGTCCACCTGTAATCCCAGCAACTCAGGAGAAGGCTGAGGCAGAAAGATTATAAATTTGAGACCAGCCTCTGTAATTTAGTAAGACTCTCAGCAACTTAGCAAGACCCTCTCTCCTAATAGAAAATAAAATATACTGTGTAAACCACCCCTAGATTAAATTCCCAGTACAAAAATAAATAAATAAATACAAGAAAACTGAGATGAAAAAAACTTACCTGTAATAGATGCTTTCGTTTTTCCATATTACATCTCAGGCCCACCTGTAATTGTAGCCTCAATTTTGATGAACAACTGCATACAGCTGCCAGCATACACCTCAATGGTGTATCTCTCTAGTGTTCTGTTTCCAGGCCATTTTCCTGAAGCTTGCTCAGCTCACCAGAACTTAACTGAGGTGGAGGGGAGATAGTACCTACAGAGAGAAATCCTCAGTAATGCCCTGGCTTCTGACCCTTCAGACTGATAACTGTGAGAGATATTCTCTACACTTCCCAAAGTTCTGGAGAATCAAGTCTGTGTTACCAAGAAGGAGAATATGGACTTTTCCTTCTTAATTCTCCCCCTATTGCTTCACTCCTGGATCATATCCCATATGCTATGCTGTGGGTGTAGTCTGAGTCCCAAAGGTCCATTATAGATGTGGTTCCCAGGGTGGTGTTATTGGAAAGTACTGTGGAACCTTTCAGAGGTGAGGTCTAATGGAAGGTCCTTAAGTCTTTGCCCTTAGAAGGATGTTTTCCTGGGACTCCTTGGTAGTTCTTGCCAGAGGACTCATAAAAACCTACTTTAGGCCCCACCTTCCTGTATCTGGTTGGGGATGTCTTTTCTTACTTGCTCCCCTCATTCACTTCTGCCATCGCCATACACCATTCACCATAAGTTAATGTGGCTAAGCGGGGACCTCACCAAGTCTGTGCTATGCTGTTTGGACTTGAAGCCTCCAAAATTGTAAGATAAATAAACCTCCCTTTACTTCATAAGTAGGCAGTAGTAATGTAAAGCAAAGGAATATACCATATAAACTATCTACATTCAAATTCTCGCTTCAGGTACTTTCTAGGATAGCACAAACTAAAACAATAGCAAAATTTGAAGACATCTGTGTTTCTTTTATATCTATCATGGTAAAATTCTAGGGCATTTCAACTTTCTCACGTGGTGATTAATCTGAAGTAAATCTACATCTTGGAACACAGATTTATTTTGATATGTTCATTGGATATATTCCTGAACTTCTTTCTTACACCAGGATGTCTAGAAATAAACCAATTATTCTCATTAGTGAATTTGAACCTTATAAACGTGACCCACAAAATACTAAGTAATGTATTCCCAATTCAGCTGTTCTTAAATAGTAACAAAATTTTGGCCTCTCCAAAATTGTTCCACCCAAGGAGAAGTGTGACAGAAAGGATTAAAGGAAGAAAAGAGATTGATGAGGCTTAATTTGAGCTTGTACTGTCTTCTTTTAGAACACTTCACAAAAATGTAAGGTCATGGGAACATATTCCCAGAGCTCAGGCTCTTGGAAGGGAACAGAGCAAATGAAGAGCCCTGATATCCCAACTTCATGGTAACTCGATCTCAGGTCCTGACCATTAATAAGTTACAAGTGGATAACATAGAAACTGGGAAAGAAAGAGCACCAAGGAAGAACAAATCTTCCTATGATGCTATTTTACATTCAACGTGGAAAATATAGGCTGGAGTCATATGATAAACCTTTTTTTATTTTTCCCTCAATTATTAAAATCTTTATTTAAAAATGCATGAAGAACTTTCTTCTAAGGATAAAGGAAAAGATAGGTTTTAAATTTTAAACATGTACTTATTCTGGGGAATGAATTGAAAATGTAACGAGAAAGAGTAAAAGTCAATTCATTTGGCACTTGTGATTTTTCATATATGGGTGTGAAATTAAGAAAGAATGTGACAAAGTATTTCAAGGGAATGGTAAAATAACTTAAAATGACAAAGTTTTTAAAAAGATTTTACATATAATTCACATGATAATTACTCTTTTTATGTTTTAACTCTAAATATCATGGCAGATCCATTGTAAGATGCTATTGTTTCCCCATTAAAGTATCCCTTAATACTCAAATACATGTTATTTCTTTTTAGTGAATTGTGTAGTGCGGACATTTCAGACTAGTCTAACTAGTGAAGTTTTGATGAATATTTATCTGTTTGTAAGTTAGATTGTGCATATTTAATACTGATGATATTTTGCTCAATGTATAATAATAAGACAAAAACATAAGAAAACACTGCAAGAAAATAAAAATGAAAAAAGTATTAGGTGTTCTTGTTCACTGGTAATAGAGAAGATTATCAATTCTGTAAAATAATAACACGTTTTGTTCAATTAGAAACTGTCAAATTTTCATTCTTCAAATTTATCATCCTTTTTGTGGTTATAAAATATTACTACTAATAATAATAAGTAGTAGTTTCCCAGTTAAAATTATAGAAAACTGGCATATGCAGTTATCAGAAGAAAAAGAAAAACAAAACTTTTAGCAGTGAGATTTTTCTTTGAGACAGCTAGTTAACTAGAGATACACAAACAGATACCTGGAGAAATACCTATTTAGAACCTGTAGCATCCTGTTCTCAATATTATAGAAAAATTGGGAGAAAAAAAATGGTTTTTCACCCCATTCTCCACAGATGACCAGTTCCTCTTGTTCTGAGCATGTTCTGCTCATATCATTGAACCTTAGGCACTATTGGTATTAAGTAGCCCCAAAGGTATATATTTATGTATGTCGCAACCCAAATATATACATATATGTATGTATATATTTATGTATGTATATATATTTATATTTTTAGTAGCCCAAAAGAGAAGTTGTGAGGCAACAAGAAGTTATCACTTCCTCCAGACTTTAGTGTGAGGACCTGGGATGTGGAAGAGGCAGAAGTTGGCACCTGGGGAGAAAGAAGAAGAGACAGAGTGACAGTGGGGTAGGAGAGGGAGTGGGGCTTCAACCAGTGGTAGAAACAAGTGCTGACTTCCATGCTTCAGAGGTACAGTGCAACACAGGGTGTAGAAGGATCTGGAAATAGAGTGCTGTGGTGTAAGGAGTTGCAGAAAAAGGCCCCAGAGTCCTATTGAGCCATGGCAGAAATGGGGTCTCCTGCCTCCTGGACCCTCTGGGCCTCACTTACTTCATAGAAAATTGAAGTGTAGCACATAAAGCAGGACCAGTGGCTACACAGAAAGATGTTTGAAGCTCTTTACCTTTTAGGAGAATTTTCTCTTTCTCTAATCTGGCTGAGTAAACATAAATAAATGCTTCTTGTTATGACTTTGTTATACTTAACCGATTATTGATCTAATTGATGCTTTATAGTAGTATGAGTTATGAACAAAGTGATTATAAAAAGTAACATTATTTGTCTCATAATATCTACTCTTGGTTTAGTATGGCAGAATTCTAGTCATTTGACACTTTTCAATAAAATGAAAAGACTTATCAGGCTGACAGATGCAAGACAAAGTTAGACCACGGAAAACCCCAGCATTAGGCATTCAGGTCACTTAACTAGTTGTCACACGTGCCTGTGAATTTCATTTTCTAAGCTAAAGAGATCCCTGAAATTCGTAATGAGTCTAGCACATTACTGAAAACCCTTTTCCCGTCTTGCTTTTGATGTTTGATTAGATAATGAGATCTTGCAGTATCCCAAGCAAAACATTTTCAGAAAGTTAATCTACTTCAAAAGAAGAAACCTAATGAGTTCCAACAGAAAAAGACAACATAGAAATACCCACCAGTTTGAATTTCCATGTTCTCTAAGGATAGCAGATAATTAAGAATAATTGATTGTGTACATACCAGAATCAAACTTCAGCTTAACTTATTAGCTAAGGTCAAAAACCTTTTGTGGCATGAAGCAACTGTGGTCTTTGACTTGTGTTCATCTGTCTGTGGTTGAAAGAATACTGAAGAAGTTCTGGCTGATAGATGAGGACACCCATCCCAGGGGTTAGGGATGGAATTTGGGAACAAAGAGAATTGGTTTTTGCTCTGAAATATAGCTGCCAAATGTCATACTTCAGGGCGTACCACCATCTGAATGACTCCAAGGCACTTGGTGGGATTACCTTGACATCCTCTTCTCCAACTGCATTGGCCTACCATGCTTTATACTTCAGTGGTATTCTGTTTATTGCTCACTAAACTGATCATGTTTTCTTTCTACTGTGTCGCTGAACATGATGCTTCGATTTCTAGGACTATTCCTATAGCACTTTGCTGCCTAAATCATTCCCTTCTTTGAGGACTCAGCTCAGAGCTCATTTCTGCTGGAAGTGCACATATTCTGTTTGCCTTAAGGACCTCTCCTATGGATTTCCATAGAATCCCAGACTATTCATCACACCACCCTACAATAATCTCTTTCTTAGCCTATGATTGCAGTTTCAAAGTCTCAAGACTATAAAGGGAGGAGGAGTGGTCACCAGTGGCAATGCAAGATTCATCACTCAGTACAAGGCCCCGGTCACTCATCATGTTATTACATCAGTCCACTTTGCTCCATTTTCTTCTAAGACAGATCAGTATTAGATGGTAGAAAACATTATACCCCAGCCCAAGTCTGAGTACGTCTTATTCAAACCCAGTTTGGTAACTTCATTTACATTGCATCTCTGCTTCTATCATGAGATGAGGAAGGGAAAATTTGGTTTGGGGATGGCAGTGACAGCTTGGGTGGAGGGCAGAGTGTGGTGGACTATCTAAATACACATACCAAAAAAAAAAAAAAACACAAACTAGCAAAATAGACTTCCACACATAAAACACTGCCACACATTCAGTACTGGTTTCAGACATCTAGATGTTTAACCTTATTTTAAAATGAAGAAGAATGACCATTTAAAAAAATAAGTTAACATTAGGTTATAAATAACTCTTAGTGATTAAAATCAATTAAGAATGAACTAGAAACAGAGTTCTTACATGACTTCAGCTTATAAATTTGGATACAATATTTTTTGAAGTTAATGTATTTCATCTGGAATAAAGATTTCTTTTAAAAAGGATTGTTTTCATTGCTTTTTGGACTTTCCCAGTGGTGAGTTAGTTGATTGCCAAAAGCAAAGCAAAATAGGCTGTTTCTAGCATTGACACTTTTGTTCTGATACATGACCTTTGTTTCTGGTCAATCACCTGAAGTGTTAAAAGTGATCAACCTGTTTTCCAACTTAGCTAAGAGTTTCTAAGAAGCATTTTCTCTCTTTTTACAGCAACACTTGTATCCAGTGTTCATTTATAACTCCATTATTGCCAAAACAAAAGTCTTCTGGCTTGTTAACAATTCAACATAACCAAGCCAGAAAACATCATTGCCTACAATATTTTAAAGAATGGGCAGATATATCAACAACTAATGAACTTCTCTAGAAATCTCTAGATATCTCAAAAGCCACAGAAAGAAGAAAATACTGTGTTACAATAATCTTCCTCAGTAGGAACTAATTAACAGATTTAGAAACATCTATATCTGGGGTTTTGCCTTCTACTAAGTAAGGCTTAAATAAAAACAGAAAACATAAATTAAAACTTGATAAAAAAAAGTCAGTCTTTATAAAGATAATGCTATAACATAAAACTAGGATATGAGAAAATACTGCAAGATCATAAAAACACATTTTGAAATAGGTTAATAATAATATTGTAAATGGTGTTTTTGATTCTGCCACAATTGGAATCCCAGTAGGAAAGATGGCACAGTCGAATTAGGGCAATTTTAAGGTGGTTTCATAAAGGAAAATTTATTTCTGTGTGGGCAAGGTATAGAGAAACCAAAGACAGAAACTCTGGACCTAGAGGAGATGTTGTCACCCTTAGGTCCTCAGAGGGTAACAGTCAACATTACCAAAACCTGGAATGAGACAGCCAGCTGAGTAAAGAGAACAACATTGAGAGTACCTGTAACCGTCAGCAGAGGAACCCAGCTTGGGAGACGAACAAAACTGGATTGATACACAACCCAAATGCACTCTGCTGCTCTAGCTGGTCTCTTACTAGAGTTCCTGTTGACCAAACTAAATTGACCACCAGAAGGCATATCAGCCCATTGAAGCCCTTGCATGTCAGCTTCTTTGGGCTATGAACTGGAGGGAGATAAGCAAAGAGCTCATCTGAAGAGGGAAATAAAAATAGCCAGCAGATCCACTAATATTAAATATGAATGTTCTGTGAATGAAACACACAGAGAATTTTAACTTAGTCTGTGAAGAAAGAAAGTCAATATTTTATAAAGCTCTAAGTTAAGAAATCATATAGGATTTTGTCTTGTTAGACATTGGCAGATATTAGCAAAATACAATTTCATTATTCACATTGATTAACCAATATAAGCATCCAAAGTAGACTCAGTGTCACCCTAAGAATGAAATATATTTTGACTCAACTGTTCCACAGTACACGTCAATCACCTTCTGTTTAGTTCTTATTGCTTTTATTACCCGACTTCTAAGATACACTTCCACTTACACTCTGCTTCTATACTTCCAGTTATCCATTCATTTGACTCTTATGCACTCTTATCTGCTAGTCCATTTGTCTATTCAGTTTTCAATATCTCATGAATTCTGTGTCATCTGTACTCTAACTCTTCAAATGCCTGTATTGATAGTCTTCCAAATACACAATACTACAGTGATCAAATCATAGCTGTTTTAAACATTTGAAACTTTTGAAACCCAGATCTCAAGATCTGAAATTACTCTTTCTGATCATAATTTACCACCCGTCTCCAGTCTTTCATATTCTGTTTAAACAAATACTTTAAATTCTCAGTGAGATTGCTTATCTAAACATGGCCATCAACCATCTAATGAAAGTCCTTGTTATCACTAGAATAGATGTCAGCTTGATTATTTTTACACTCTCCTTAAAGTCCTTAATTCAGGACATACTCCCTACAATTGCCTCTCAGTTGCCAAATTTTCCATGAGGAAGTCATGAAAATGCACATATTGAGTGAACATGAATTCAGGATTTCAGCTGGATTTTTTTATATGTTTTGAAATTTCTTCTAGTCATCTCTTTTTTTTATTTTACTCATAGCATTATACAAAAGTTATCAGCCTTCTCAAATCTTACCTATATTTTTTTTCCTCTCTGAGTTAGTATTAAAGACTCATGTCTGCTGCACCTGCATGGCCTATGACACTACCTAAATGTTAAAACATGACGCTTATGAAAGCTGAAGACTTATATTTTTATTTTGCTTGTTTGTTTTGTTTATATTTATTTTTTTTAATTTGTTCTAATTAGTTCTACAGGACAGTAGAATGCATTTTGAAACATCAAACATAAATGGAGTATAACTTCTCATTCCTCTGGTTGTACATGACGTAGAGTTACACAGGTCATGTTATAATATGTGAACATACAGTAATAATGTCTGATTCACTCTACTATCCTTCCTACCTCCATACTCTCTCTCTTCTGTTCATTCCCATTGATCTAATCTGAAGTACCTTTATTTTTCCCTAGCCCCCTCTTATTGTGAATTAGCATCCTCATATCAGAGAAAACATTTGGCCTTTTATTCTTTGGTATTGGCTTATTTCACATAGTATGATATTCTCCAGCTCCATCCATTTACCAGCAAATGCCATAATTTCATTCTTCTTTAAGGCTGAGTAATATTCCATCATATATATATTTATCTCTTACAATTTATTTATACATTCATCTGTTGAAGGGCACCTACGTTGATTCCATAGTTTAGATATTATGAGTTGAGATGCTATTAACATTGATGTGGCTATGCCACTGTAGTATGTTGATTTTAAATACTTTGGGAATAAACTGAGGAGTGGGATAATTGAGTCAAACAATAGTTCCATTTCAAGTTTTCTGAGGAATCTCCATACTGCAGTCCTACCAAGTTACAGTCCTACCAGCAGTGTATGAGTGTACCTTTTTCCCCACATCCTTGCCAACATTTATTGTTGCTTTTATTCTTGAAAATTACTATTCTGACTGGAGTGAGATGAAATCTTAGCGTAGTTTTGAATTGCATTTCTCTAATTGCTAGAGATGTTGAACATCATTTCATATATTTATGAACTGATCATATTTCTTCTTCTGTGAAGTGTCTGTTCAGTTCCTTAGCCCATGTATTAATTTGGTTATTTGTATTTTTGGTGTTGTTTGTTGAATTATTTATATATTCTGGAGATTAATGCTGGATCTGAGATGCATGTGGTAAAGGTTTTCTCCCATTCTGTAGGCTCTCTGTTCGTGTTCTTGATTGTTTCCTTTGTTGTGGGGAAGCTTTTTAGTTTGAATCCATCACATTTATTGATTCTTGATTTTACTTTATGCGCTTTAGGAGTCTTGTTAAGGAAGTCAGTTCCTAAACTGACATGATAAAGATTTGGGCCTACTTCTTCTTCCACTATGTGCAGGGTCTCTGTTCTAGTGTCTAAGTATTTGATCTGTTTTCAGTTGATTTTTTTGTGCAGGATGAGAGATAGAGGTTTAATTTCATTTTGCTACATGTGGATTTCCAGTTTTCCCAGCATCTTCAGTTGAAGAGGCTAGCCAATTAATGTTTGTGTAGTATGAGATAACTGTATTTATATAGGTTTGTTTCTGTGTCTTCTATTCCATACCATTTCTCTATGCCAATACCATGCCATTTTTGTTACTATAGCTCTGTGGTATAATTTATGTTCTGGTATTGTGAGACCTCCTGCTTCATTTTTCCTACTAAGTATTGCTTTGGCTATTTTGGGTCTCTTATTTTTCCAAATGAATTTCATGATTGCTTTTTCTATTTCTATGAACAATGTCATTAGGATGTTAATAAGAATTGCATTAAATCTATATAACAATTTTGGTAGTATGGCCATTTTGACAATATTAATTCTGTCTATCCAAGAGCATGGTAGATCTTTCCATCTTCTAAGGTCTTTTTCAATTTCTTTGTTTTTATGTTCTGTAGTTTTCATCATAGAGGTCTTTTACCCCTTTAGTTAGATTGAATTCCAAGTATTTTTATTTTGAGGCCATTGCGAATGGAGTAGTTTTCCTAGTTTCTCTTTCAGTGGATTTGTCACTGATGTATAGGAATGCATTTGGGTGTTAAATTTACATCCTGCTACTTTGCTGAATTAATTTATTAGTTCTAGAAGTTTTCTGGTGGAATATTTTGCATCTTCTAAATATAGAATCATGTCATCAGCAAGCAGTGATAGTTTGAGTTCTTCTTTTCCTCTTTGATTCTCTTTAATTTCTTTCTTCTGTCTAATTGCTCCGGCTAGAGTTTCAGGACAATGTTGAATAAAAGTTGTGAAAACAGGACATCCTTGTCTTTTTTCCAGTTCTTAGAGGAAATTCTTTCAATTTTTCTCCATTTAGAATAATATTGGCTTTGGATTTAGCATATGTACCTTTATGATGTTGAGGTACGTTCCTACTATCCCTAGTTTTCTATCATTTTGAACATGAAGGGGTGCTGTGTTTTGCCAAATGCTTTATCTGCACCAATTGAGATGATCACATGATTCTTGTCTTTAAGTCTATTAATGTGATGAATTACATTTATTGATCTCTATATGTTGAACCAACCTTGCATTCCTGGGATGAACCCCACTTGATTGTGGTGCACTGTCTTTTTAATTTGTTTTGTATGCAATTTGCCAGAATTTTTTTGAGAATTTCTGCATCTATGTCATCAGTGATATTGGTCTGAAGTTTTCTTTCCTTGATGTGTCTTTGTCTGGTTTTGGTATAAGTGTGATGCTAGCTTCATTAAATGAGTTTGGAAAAGTTCCCTCCTTTCCTACTTCATGAAAAAAAAAATTGAGGAGTATTGGTGTTGATTCTTCTTTGAAGGTCTTATAGAGTTGGCTGAGAATCTGTCTGGTCCTGGGCTTTTCTTCATTGGTAGGCTTTTGATGGAATCTTCTATTTCATTGCTCAAATGATGTTATTGAAATACAAGATCTATTTAACTTTAAACTGCCTATGTCCTCTTGATTCAGTTTGGATAGGTCATATGTCTATAGAAATTTGTCAGTGGAAGACTTAGACTTTGCTCTGTACTCTCACCTTCTTAACTTCTGGAAGTCCTCCCTACTGAGCATCTTTTGCTTTCCAATGTCTAATGTTCTTTTCTCTCCAGGAGCGTTACTTCCGTCACGAGTTCCCTCCTCTGCCCTTCTCTGTGTCTGCCATTAAGAAGTCAGCAAGTCACCACCTGCTTTGTGAAAGCTCCCTCAACTTCTTACATAAGTACACAGACAGACTCCACCTTTGTTACCTGCCCACATTATCTCAAATGATGTTATTGAAATACAAGATCTATTTAACTTTCTGCCTTTCTCACTAATTGTATACATATTTTTATTTTTATTTTTTTATGATTTTTTTTATTGTAAACAAATGGGATATATGTTGTTTCTAATTATATACATTTTGAGAACAGAAAATGAATCTTATCATTGCATCCATTACAATCACAGCGTATGTCTAGAAATTAGATGTCCTATTTTTTGTTAAATGAATAAGAGAAACTGCTTGACCCTTATCTGATGAAACTCTGTTTTCTGTTCTGAGCTTTCTTTCTTAAATTCTCTCTAGATCAGTAGGCAGAACTCCTCATTCTTATTCAGGCTGGTTCTCGCTCTTTCTTTTGATATCTATTTGGTACCACTTTCTCATATTTGCTACTTTTATCTATAGTCTCTTTCTACTGTTTCCTTCCACACCAATAGTCTTGACACCTACATTCCTATTCCTACTTAAGTATGGTTCCCCATCAATCATGATCTTCTTTCTTGCCTTCAAACTCACTGTTAAAACATTTTTTAAAACAATCAGTGCATGTGCGTTGCTTTCTTCACCATTTGCATATCCTTAATCTGGGTAGATTGCCACAAAGCATATTTTTGGAGCCCTCCTTCTGCATAAGTATTATAGCATGTGTTATTATTAAAATAATAATTATTTTCACTCAAATCTCTAACTTCTTGGTCCAGAGCATTGAGATACATCCATTCATTTTCTGTCTACTTCATCAGTTTCTTTTTCAGAAAAAGAGTGCAGATCATTGAGGAAGCCAGCCCTCATTATTTTTATATTATCATTAGACTTACTCATACCACATCTTGACCAGTGACTTCTTGTTGAAATAAAAATTAATTATAAAACTCTGATCATAGATTGTGAAACCCTAGATAACTTAGAACCTGCTATAGTAAATCTTGAATTGGTAGGGTACCACTCTAAGTTTCCCTATGACACTACAATTACCCTTCTCCCAACATATTCACACCCACAACATACTACTTGACCTTAGGAGTGTTCAATGTGACTGTTCACTATTCCTAGATCTTTGCATGACTCAAGCTTCAGCTCAAAGATCACCTTTTCAGAGAAACTGCTCTGACTCTGTTTATAAGGACCACGTCTCGTCCCACTCATCCTCTCTGGGGTCCTTCTAGGATAAACTTTAGGAAAAGGAGTAATCAACAAAAAAGAATGGTGTGGGATCCTAGAAAACAGGGTTAGCCATTTTTGAAGGCAATTCCCACCATAAAAGCTGTTCAGTTAGGCCCAGAGATCAACACAGCACACAAGAGCTGTATGATGGAAATCTTCTAGAAAACCAGCTCTAGTGGAAAGACAGACACACATGTAGGCAGTATGGATAAACTCATCCATGTGACGGAGTAGAGTAGAGTTAGGCAATGGTGAAAACATTGCAAGATATGGAGAAAGGAACATTTAAGATAACATTATATATCTTTGTATGACCATACATTTTACAAATCAGTCCCTGTCTGTATAATATGCACTACTGGCATAGTTAAAAGAATGCAAGTATATTTCTCGAAAATAGCTTAAATTGTGTGTGTGTGTGTGTGTGTGTGAGAGAGAGAGAGAGAGAGAGAGAGAGAGAGAGAGAGAGAGAGAGAGAGACTCACACACCTAGTTGTCCCTTGGTATCTGAGGGGAATGGGTTCTCTGATCCCCACTGACACAAAAATTCGTAGTCCCTTATGAAAAGTGTTTTTTAATCTGCATACAGCATACACACAATCTCCCAAAGACTTTAAATCATCTCTACATAGAATATAATATGAATACTACGTAAATTATTGCTATATTGTCTAGTGAATAAAAACAAGCAAAAATGCCTGTACATGTTCAGTTCATATGCAATCTTTTTTTCCAAATATTTTTCATTTGTAGTTGTTTGAAACCATGGATTTGGAAACTTGGGATGGAGAGAGTAGACCGTGTGTGTGTGTGTGTGTGTGTTGTGTGTGTGTTGTGTGTGTCCAGAGAGAGAGAGAGAGAGAGGGAGGGAGAAAATATAGATAGATGATGGATGGATGGATGGATGGATGGATGGATGGATGGATGGATAGATGGATGGATGCATAGATAGACAGATAAATAGACATGCTGAAAGACAGAGACAGAGGAGTTACGATGGGTGAGGTAATGCAAAAGAAAGTCAAATTCTCTTCTAACATAACAATTTAACAAACTAGGTCCAAACTTAGTATATCAAAAAAGAAAAAAAAAATCACTTTACATGCATTTTTAGAGATACAAAAAGAGCTACCAGATGAAAGAACTAAAAGTGTTATTTTAATTACCTCTGGGATTAAGCCTGAGATATGGGAATCATGAGAATCTGTACTATTCATTAAGCTACTTTTTGTTGTTTTTTGGGTTAGAGGGTTTATGGGCAGGAGTTTTTGTTCATTTTATTTTGTTTTGTTTTTTGTCTTACTAAGGATGAAATTCAGAGTCTTGCACATGTTAGGCAAGCATGCTACCACTAAGTTACATCATCAGTCCTTTTTAAATATATATTTTGATACTGGGTCTCACTAAATCACCTAGGCTGGCCTAGAAATTTTTTATCATTCTGCCTTAGGCTAGTTTTTATGCTAAGTATTCTAAAACCACTTCACTTTCAAAAAATTTTTACACCTATGAATTTTGTTGAATTTTAAAAATTAAAATAAAGAAATCTGAACAAGAATAAATAAGAATAATAAATAAATATGAGAATGTTCTGCCATGGGCTGCAGGTAATACTATAGCTAAGAAGATGCTTTATTTGCAATGTGCCTCTTTCATACTGCCAGGACCAAAGGAGCAAAGCAAAATTTCTTTGAGACATAGAAGGGTCAACATGGACCTTTTTGTTCAATTTTCCAAAGACTATGTAAGAATTTGTAAGCCATGAGAAAGGAATTTGCTACTCGACTCACTACAAAATTTTCCAGAAGCGAATGAAAATGCTGCCCACATTTCATAAAAGCACTGACTTCTTTTGAGACTTAAGATAAAATAGATTTACAGTCACTACAGTCTGATAGAAATCCTGCTTCAAATCAAACTTCATTCAACATTTTCAGTTTATTTTAGTAAATAAATTTATCGTTTACATGTATACACACATGTACAACTAGTCTATAACAGTTTATAATGCATTATTATAAAATGATTCAAACGTTTCTGGCCTATAAGTAAATAGAACTGTTTAAGAATCTTTAAGAGTGTTACAAGTTTGCAATGATTTCAAAGTTACTGAGATTAAAATGGTGTTTATTAATATATTGAAATAAAATATACATATTCACAGTAAAAACTGGTTCAAGCTATGAAATGAGGATACTAGAAATTAGAATTTAATTGTCTCATAAACAAATGAGAGAAAAATAAAATGATAGAATAAAAACAGTTTCTGTTTCTAAAAATTATTAACCTCTTCCCACAGAAGATCTTGCAATTCAGAAAATGTGCCCACAGAACCAAATATAATCATCTCTTCTCTGAAATGAAAAAAAAAAAGAACATTATCTCACCAGAATAAGGTTTTGGATAGTGGAACAATCTTCCAAAAAATTGTCCAAACTATATGTTTAGAAAGTTTTTAACATTAGATTACTTTGGTAGTATTAAATAGTAATATATCACAATTCCTGGAGTAAAGCTTTTCATTTTATATAAAAACACATATTTACAAATATTGAAAAACTGAACTCTAAACAAAACTGCACACACACACATGGTCTAATAGTATTAAGAAAAAAATTGCAAAGGATTTAGTTTGATGCTACTCTAAGTTATATTTCTAAACCCAGTACACTCATGATTTTCTTAATAGTAAAATAAATCTGAAGTCATTTATTTTACCTATATAAAACATTATTTATGGGAAGAAAATCCTCTTTCATTCATAATTTACCTTCAATTGATTACTCCATGACTATTTGGAAAGATTTGTGTTGTCTTCCTCCCTTCAAACACTTTTTAAAGTAGATTCAATACCCACAAGTGACTTTGGATTGACATAAATGGCAAAAGAAATCTTTGATGTATTTAAAATAGATAAAATATTTTTAAGGATTTAATAGTATTTCCAAATACTATGTGAACATTATTTTTACTTTTATTATAAAAATTCAATCTATAACTATAAATTTATGGGGTAAAAGTAATATTTTGATTTATAACTCAATATTATCTTTAAGGTAGAGCTTTAAATACACTCATTTGAAGAAATGACATTAGACTATTTTTTTCAATTCTTTGTTATAGAACTGATATTATTGAGGTTGCAAAATTATAAATGCATCTGTGTGTACAATTGTGTGTGCATGTGTTTGTGCCTGTTTGTGTTAATGTTTGTAAGTACACCTGTCTCTGGAGAAGTTTCTGAAGAAGTCCCAAGAGAAAAGGGAACCTCAATTCGGCCCTGGTGGGTTTGAGACTTATGCTGCAGAAAGGAATTTCAGGACACATCAAAATAGGCACAAAGTTTTATTTAGGAAAGCAAGGAAACTTATTTAGGAAAACAAGCAATTGAGCAGGATATACATTCAAAGGCAGAAGGAGCGTGGGTTCTTGAGAAAAGAGCTGATTTGAGTCTTGGGCCTTTCCTTTTAAAGAAAACTTTGTAAACAGTTAAGATGAGAAGTTCCTGGGAGTGACTTTGGCCTCCATTTGATTCTCTTAATCCTGGAGCACAGGTGGGTCATGGTGACTGCTTCTCTCTCAGGATCTCTAGAATAATATCATCTAGATATCAGGTACTATTAAGAAGATTCCGTATCTTAAATCTCAAACAATACTTTTCCCAAGGTATTATTTAGTCTAAAGAAAGTTCACCAAATAAGCCAGCAACAACATATGTCCATATTAGTTAACTGGACTCAAAATACTCTAAGATTCAAGGACTTTTAAGGAATTTATGACCAGAGGAAAGCAGGCTTGGAGAGCAAAGTTGAGGATGTACTTGGAGATTCTTAGATTTGAAGTTAACTGCTTCTAACTTCCCTATTAGTCTCCTTCCTACCTGTCTTTAGTTTTTCCATCCTACCTCACACCTAGATGAGAAAAATATGAACATTTTCATTCAAGATGCATTACTGTATTGTCATATTACTCTATTGGTAAAACTAAACATAACTAGAACTTAGGCACACAATTTCCAAAAGAATTGCTCATCTAAATGATTGCCTAAATTTTATCATCAATCATACTAACATGTAGCATTTACTTGAAAAGCAAAATTCAATTTTAATCATTTTATTCCTTTTCCAGTTATAAAAATACTAGATATTTCTTAGTCAAACCGACTTCAAAATAATACTCTAACTGCCCTTTGTTGTCTTAGGGAATACTTGTAGGATTTAGAGTTGTAACCTAAAATTAAAAGACAAAAGAAATAAACACATCCAAAGACTAACATCAACTAAATCACATTCAACTTCACTTGCATGTAAAGATAAAAACAGAATGCCACATTGTGCTGAAAATCTAAATTTATGTCATGTACTCTTCAACAAGGTTGTTATATGCAAAACATAATTGTTTATTATTTCTGCCTATTGTATTCTGGTATATTAATCTTTAAGCAACAAATATATTAACTTTTTTGTATTATATTTATTTTTGTTCATTTTATTGCAAAATGTAGAGCATTTTAAAATCTAGACAAATAGTATTAAATGTGCTGATCATTTTTAAATATTTCTATCATTTTAATAATCCTGTATATTTGAAGATGAGGGAAAGTGAAGGCTAGGACTAAGTTGCATGTTTTTTAATGCACATCACTCAAGTGTAATTGTCTTACATGAGATAATTATTTAAATTTATAATTTTGAATATTTTTATTAAGATATATCTCCTTTCCAAAATTAAAAGGCATTCATGAATTCTTAAAAAAAAGAAGAACTTTTTTAAATTTATGTTCTCTAGCCTAAATATTATTCAGCTACTTTTATAAACTTTGGGGACCTTATTGTTATTAAAGAGAGTTATTTCCTAAATAAGGTGATATCAGCTTACTTCACCAATAGCTAATAACTCATTATATTTAATTTGTATTTGTTTATTCTAGCTCAATATATTCTATAACATGGAACATATAGTTAAGGAAAACTATATCCTTACTTTTAGTATGAACAAAATAATTTTTGACCTATCTATACAAGCAAATCATCTAGCTCTGAAAACAGAAATTATAATTTTAAATAACAGTGTTTTCTTTGGCATATATTTCACTCAAAGAAAGACAACTATCCTTAATGAAACAAACAAAAAAAGAATACATTATATACTATAAAATTAATCTTCTAAAAATTTTCTTTCTTTTTTAAGATGATGAATAAAATTCACCATATAAAACATCATGTTCTGAACTACATATACATTGCAAAAATGCTAAATCTGGCTAATTAAGAAGTGTATCACTCACATAGTTATCATTTTTGTGTGAGGGCATTAAACATCACCTTCTTAACATTTTTCAAGAATACAGCATATTGTGATTAACTGAAGTCACATAAAGTTTTATCATTGTCCAACAGTGATTTTGTATCCTTTGACCAGCAACACTCCCCACCACCCCCACCCCCAATCACCTCAGCCCCTGTTAACCAATGTTCTGAAACTGCTTCTATGAAATCAACTCTTTCTTATACCACAGATGAGTGAGATTATGCAGAACATGTCTGTCTATGTCTGGCTCTTATTTCACTCATGTAATGTCCTCCAGACTCAGCCGTGTTGCCAGAAATAATGGGATTTCCTTCTTTTTGTAACTGAACAGTATTCCACTGTTTGTGGATATACCATGTGTATATGTGTGTGTGTGTGTATGTACACATACATATCTTTGTAAATTTATATATGTAAATATATAAAATATTTCCTTTACCCATTCACATGTCAATGGACACTTAGGTCATTCCACAATCTTGGCTGTTACAAAGAGTTTGGCAATAAGCATGAGAGTACAGATATCACTTCTACATATCGAGTTAATTTCTTTTGTATATATATATATGTCTTTTATTATTGTGTTAGATAACCAGATTATGACACCTGATTTTCTCTCACTGTATCTGCTTCTTATTCTGCCATGTTGCCACACATTCTCACCTCTTTTAAAATACAAATACACATGCACACACATGCACACGTGTCACACTATCCACTCTAGAAATCACAGGCAGAGCAAGACTATATAGCCTTGTGGTTGAGAACATAGAAACTGGAACAGGACTGTTTGGATTCTATGCCTGCCTCCACTATTTGTAGGTATACAACACTGAGAAAATGACAGCTTTTCATTGTAATCTAAAAATAGAATATGTCATTATGGCTAGCATTTTTTTTTTTTTGCAGGCTATTAAGAAAACAATAAATGAAAGATAAGAATAAAATAGTATTGGGCTGGGGTTGTGGTTCAGCAGTAGCGTACTTGCCTAGCATGCATGGGGCCCTGGATTCAATCCTTAGCACCACATAAAATTAAAGATATTGTGTACACCTACAACTAAAGTATTTCTTAGGAAAAAAAAAAACGAAATAGTCTTCCATCATACTTTGGTCATATTCATGTTACCCTTCTGGAAGAGCAGAATTATTGGGTCAAATTCAATTGTCCTCTCTGGTCTGTGGCATAATTTATGGTTTCCAAAAAATAATATGCTGTTACTTAAAGTGTCTGTTCAAAACAATAGATTCCAGGCTGAAAATCTAGGGTGCACTTTTCAATCCCACACCTGCTTCACTGATTTCTAGTGCTGAATGTGGGTGACTACTTCTTTCTTGATATCCTTCTCCATCCAAGTGACTTATTTTTCATGTTAATGTTCTACACCACTAAGGCCAATACCACTTACTACACCTTTACTGTTTTCATAATCTTCTAAGGTACTTTCTTTCCTGCTTCTGTAAACATACACATACACATGTACACACATGCACACACACATCACACTATCCACTTTAGAAATCACAGGTAGAGCAAGACTATATAACCTTGTGGTTGAGAACATAAAACTGGAACAGGACTGTTTGGATTCCATGCCTGCCTCTACCATTTATAGGTATACAACATTGAGAAAATGACAGCTTTTCTTTGTAAATCAAGTATAATAATTATACATACTTCATAGAATACAAAAATTAAATCAATGCATGATATGACTTAAAACTGTGCACATAATAATTACTCTATAAGGATTAATTGTAAAATTTCTGATCAACATAAATCTGATCGCATCACTCCTCTCTCAAAGACTTCCTGTAATGATAAGAGTTAAATACTCACACAGCTCACTATAGCCTCTGAAGCTCAACCTCACCTGACTCCCACCACCCTCTGCAACCTCACCTCTTGCTACCAGGCTCTCAGTTCTTTGAATGCACTATGTTTTCTTTTAGTCTACTTCAATGTCATTGACCCTATGATACCCTCTGCAGGAAAAGCCTCTTCTCTGTTCTTCGTATGGATGTCACCATCTATGAGGGGTCAGCAAACTTTTCTATAAAGGGACAGATGGAAAAGACTTTCAAGCTTATATACCTTACAATCTGTTGCAATTACTCAGCACTGCTGAGCAGTGCAAAACAGTCATAAACAAAATCTGGGTAATGGGTGTGTTCATGTTCTAACAAAACTATTTTCGAAAGCAGTCAGTGGACAGGATTAGGCCAGTGGACCCTGTATAGTAAGCCTGGTCACTATCTATCTAATCCTCACTGCCTACTTTAAATGCTACCTCTCAATGAAAGCTTTACAGACTCTACTGTTATTCTGCATCTCAGCCTTGTGATTGTTTTGAAAACACTTATCACAATGTATAACCATTTGATTTATGAGCTTGTTCTTTGTGAAATTTCTCTACACACATGAGCTCTAAGTGTTTGGCATAGTAACTTGCTTAGAAAACACTCAAATATTTTTTGAACGAATAAATAAATACCATTTTATCTGACTGAAAAGTCAGAAACAACAAATAAGGAGAACATTGCTGAAACAGCTATATAGATTATCAATCATGGAACTGTATCCTTTATAAAGAATCTGTGATATAAGCTTCATTATAAAGTAGAAAACCCCTCCCTTGCAGTACAGAGCTTGCAGGATCCTGGAATCTTGATAGCGCTCATGTTTCTACTGCCTAGAGATTGCCTAGGGATTAGAGATAAGCATGACCTCATTTTTGTTGAATATGCATGTTATGAGAATTAGAACTGAACAGGCCATCTGGGGAATAGAGTCTTCCTCTAGCATTGTTCATTTCATAGTATATACATGAGGGATATTCATTTCATGGAGAAAATTAAGAAGTCACAGCAATCAAAGCATGCTCTATTTTAAAATGTTCATGGTATGCTTTAGGGCTAAATATTCACAGCATGCATCTTAAAGATGCAATTAGGGGCAATGATGCACAAAATTGCATGTGCAAAAAAATATTATTTTTAGAAATGCAATTGAAACATCCAAAGAAACTAAAATAAAAGATTATACTGCTCAGGTAAGAACCTATAGCAATGTAATAAGTGCCTTACACTGCAGAAGTTACTACTACATTGGAGAATGTTGTCTTCAACAAAGCTCTTCAAATGACTCAAGTTCAATAAATAGTCTTTGAACTAGATGGATAGATATCATATCCAGATTTTGATGGACATTGTCAACCAGTTTGCTCTGCTGTCAAATAATATCTATATACAAATTTTCATAATTAAAAATAACTTAAATCTCTGATATTATATTTTATATCCCTTATTAAAATTAAATCAAAATGTCAAGATGATTTTGGGGGCACATTTCCTTAGTGAGTTTAAACTTTCTAATTGTGTTCACATATACCACACACACTATGGTGATCTCCAGGCCTTATAATAGCCAATGTGTTTTGAAACACTTGCAGCACTATCCAGTCCTGGTGATCTGCTGATCTCTCAATGTCTTTCATTTGGGTATGGTGCCTCAGATACATTTACTTTTCAGTTTGTTGATTTTTAAAGTATGTTTTTATATATCAAAACATAAATATACCCTACATTGTTTTCCAGAGCTTATGAATCATATTTTCAATGGAAACAATTATTTTACATGAAATATAAGGAAAAACAAATGTGAATTTTTTTACAAACTTTAGTCTCTCTAAATTAATAGAAATATTCAGAAATCACTTTAAGCACAATATAAAATAAATCTGTAAAGAAAAGAAGTCATCTAATTTGTATTAGTATCAGAAAAGAATAAAAGGGAGAAAATTTGACTGAACGAAAGTATTTTTTGTTAATCTTTTAGTGAAAAGCAATTTTCATAGCTTACCTTCCCATAATTTTTAGATGATTGAAAGTAATTGTAGTTATTTTGTAGCAGTTACTACCATTTGAAAAGTCACTTTGTGTAAAAATTACACATAGAAAATATTGTTCAATTAACCTGGATTTTTTTTTTTTTTTTTTTTTTTTGTTTTGGTCTTCATAACTGAACCTGTGAATCTTGCATTAAAACTTTTCACCTGGGTCCTACAGTTGAATCTGTGTTTAAGCCTTTAAAAATCTGGATACAAACAAGACAAATCATATATTTATTCAAGCTGTATAATGGAAAACTACATGACATTAAAATATAAATCTTCAAAAGTTTTATGTTCTTAGTTAAAGATAGATTTAATATTTTAAATAAATATTTCTCTTCCAAAATTAAAATTAATGTGATTAAGCATATCCCATTCAAGATCACTTCCTTAAAGATGGTCCATTATTACTTGGGTCAGCTATACATATCACAGTCATTTCTAGCTACAGAGGCTGTCTTATTCAGAATCTAAAACAGTACCTGGCTTCTACTCTGTATACATTTGAAATATATATACATGTGCGTATGCGTATATATATGTAATTATTACCATTATTTGTTTCTGGGATTTATAAATGCAATATACAGACATTGATGAGGATATACATGATTACAGGAAGGATTTACAGAGGAGGGGCCCTGATCTACTCTTTTGAAACAGGAAAAAAAGGTAGAATGAAGGAGCAATTGAGTGGGACAGTAAATAGGAGCTGGACATGGCAGAGAAAATAAGACTTAAAAGGCACAAAGTGTGAAACAATAGGATGTTTTCATGGCAGCACCTTGAAACAATGACAGATAGTCAGATGTCATGGAAGAACATGTAGAGGGGAACAAGTACATAGACTTTGAGGAGATTTAAAAGGTAAGCTTATGTAGATGAGATTAACAAAACATGCACACACTAGCTGGTTGGTGTAATTTATACTTAGAATCATAATACAGATTCTGACACATTTTTAAAAATCTTCTAACAAATTTTAAACCTTATTCTTCCCACTCCTTATGTGCCATAACTTTGCAAGCAAATAGGAAAGCCTAGGTATCCTCTTTCTTTTCTTTTCTTTTCTTTTTTTTTTTTTTTTTTTTTTTTTTTTTTTTTTTTTTTTGGAGCAAAGAAAAACTGAAATCCATAAGGTTGACCTATGCATGGGAAACTTCAGTCCAGCCCCACTCACTAACCTCCATAAAAACCTAGCCAGATTTTCCTTATCCATTCATCTGTTGAAGGGCTCCTAGGTTGATTCCACAGTTTATCTGTTGTGAATTGGGCTGCTATAAGTATTGATGTGGCTGTGTCAATGTAGAATGCTGATTTTAAGTCCTTTGGACATAAACCAAGGAGTGGGATAGTTGAGTCAAATGGTGGACCTATTCCAAATTTTCTGAGGAATCTCCATACTGCTTTCCAGAGTGGTTGCACCATGTTGCAGTCCTACCAGCAATGTATGAGTGTACTTTTATCCCCACATCCTCAACATTTATTGTTTCTTGTATTCTTGATAATAGACATTCTGACTGGAGTAAGAGGAAATTTTAGAGTAGTTTTGATTTGCATTTCTCTAATTGCTAGAGGTGATGAACATCTTTTCATACATTTCTTGATTGTATTTCTTCTTATGTGAAGTGTCTGTTCAGTACATTAGTCAATTTATTGTTTGGATTATTTGGCTTTTGGTGTTAAATTTGTTGAGTTCTTTATATATTCTGAAGATTAGTGCTCTATATGAGGTGAATGTGGTAAAGATTTTCTCCCATTCTGTAGGCTCTCTGAGAAGAAGCTTTTTAGTTTGAATCCATCCCATTTATTGACTCTTGATTTTACTTCTTGCACTTTAGCAGTCTTGTTAAAGAAGACAGTTTCTAAGCCGACATGGTGGAGATTTGGGTTTACTTTTTTCTTCTATTAGGCATAGGGTCTCTGTTCTAGTGCCTAAGTCTTTGAACCACTTTGAATTGAGTTCTGTGCAGGGTGAGAAATAGGGGTTTAATTTCATTTTGTTACATGTGGACTTCCAGTTTTCCCAGCACCGTTTGTTGAATAGACTATCTTTTCTCCAATGAATGTTTTTGGTGCCTTTGTCTAGTATGGAGGTAACCATATTTATGTGGGTTTATCTCTGTGTCTTCTATTCTGTACCATTTATTTACATATCTGTTTTGGTGCCAATATCATGCTATTTTTATGATTATGGCTCTACAGTATAATTTAAGTTCTGGTAACGTGATGCCTCCTGCTTCACTTTTCTTACTCAGGGTTGCTTTTGCTATTCTAGGTCTCTTATTTTTTTCCAAATAAAGTTCATGATTGCTTTTTCTAGTTCTGTGAAGAATGTCAGTGAAATTTTAATAGGAAGCACATTAAATCTGTATAACACTTTTGGTAGTATGACAATTTTGACAATATTAATTCTGTCTATCCAAGAGAATGGGAGATTATTCTACCTTCTAAGGTCTTCTTTAATTTCTTTCTTTGGTGTTCAGCCTTAAAGAAGAATGAAATTATGGCATTTGCTGGTAAATGGGTGGAACTGGAGAGTATCATGCTAAGCAAAATAAACCAATCCCAAAAACCAAAGGTCAAATATTTTCTCTGATACATGGAAGCTAATTCACACTAAGGAGTTGGCTAGGGAAGAATAGGGTTACTTTGGATTAGGCAGAGGAGAGTGAAGAGAAGGGAGTGGGCCTGGAGGTAAGAAGGACAGTAGAATAAATAAGACATTAATATCCTACATGCATTAATAACTACATAACCAGCATGATCCTACATCATGTACAACCAGAAGAATGAGACATTTTACTCCATTTATGTATGATGTATCAGAATTCATTCTACTGTCATGTATAACTAATTAGAACAAATTTTAAAAATAAAAATAAATAAATTGGTCAACAGAGAGCATTAAGGAATTTGACCTATAATTTTCCCATACTAGATTGTCAAAAATTTAATTTCAGCTTCTGGATCCACATTCTGAATATATACTGAGGGTTCTTCTTTTCAAAGAATAAAATAATTTAGTCACAACCAAGAACCTAATCTATAACAGAAAGAAACATGTCTTATTGATTCTTTCTTATTTTTTAGGAGTAGATGTGTGTGTGATGTTAAAAATATGTCATTTGTAATTAATTAACAGGCAACAAGTTTGATAAAGAAATTGCATCTTCTTGAGAACTTTGTCTTTTGCATGTCTTTCTCTTTGGTTGCATCTAAGATTGGCAATTTATAGTGTGCCATTTGGAGGTGTGGGGACAGGCAACAACCAAAACAAAATCCATTTCAAAATACTGCAAGCTACATATCCAGTCAGAGAGAGAGAGAGAGAGAGAGAGAGAGAGAGAGAGAGAGAGAGAGAGAAAGAAAGAAAGAAAGAAAAGAAAGAAAGAAAGAAAGAAAGAAAGAGAAAGAAAGAAAGAAAGAAAGAACAAAAAGTCTAGCCAGTCTCCTCAAGACATGTGGACATGCTTGGGAGACTGGTTATTTGCAAAAGATCTGGTAACATTGTAATAAATTGTCATCATCAGAACCATATTCCGGGGTGAGGTCCATCCTGCTTATGCAGGGCAGCCACAAAAATATATTGAAAATTATACTTGAATGTACATCAGAACTTTTGTCATTGTTTAACAAGATGATATCAATCAATTTATTGAAGAAAGGAATTTTTATAAAGGATTCCATCATCCTTCATTGACAAAGTTTTTTTTTTCCACTAGAGCATAAACCCAAATACTACTCAGGTCTGAGTTTAAATCACCTTCTTTTCACATCTATTTTCCCCCCCTCACTTTTGTGTCACCACTTCTTGGTAATGTCATGCTGACTTGAATTGCTGATTATATTTGATTATTTGAAGAATTGTGTTTGCATGATAAAATGAAGAGCATAGTGTTCTTTCTGTAACAAAACAGTAATCAAGAAACTTGCTGCCATCGATACATCTTCTAGAAACACCTTACATAAGAAAATAGCTGCCTACGCTCAGTTTAAATAATTCATAAATCATGGTTCAGGGGGTGCCCAGGATATTTTCGAAATTATATATGACATGAACATTTGTTTTCCACTGAACTGCAGTTACTCCAATATCAACTGTTGTGTTAAAATTCAGGCCTGTGGAAATCATCACTCAGTCTACAAATATTTAGTTCACACCCCACAGAGGTCAAATATATACATTATACTGGATGCTTGGAGCAATATATTTAACACTTGTCAAGGAGAACTTACTTTTCATTTGTTTCTAGCCAGCTTTCCAAAACTTTCCCCTGAAGAGAAGATAAAGTAGATGAGAATAGGAGGTCTCAATCAAGCATAAGGAACAGGCCAAAATGTGGGGTTGAGCAAGCAAGAAGAATCTCATGTTATCAATATGCTTCTTACGCTTATTTTGAGTAAAATAAAAAACAGTGAGAGATTTCTAACCTGCCAAAACAAAGTGAATCTTTGCTCATGGCTTCAGCTTTCAAATGAAAATAAGACACTCTGAGAATCCTTGCCTTAAACATCTTTTATAGCCATACACTTTCCCCTGACTTTTCTTTATATTGTTCCATAGGGCTTGCTATTTTATCCATCACTTTTATTTTCTTTAAGCCAGCAAAATCCCGGTTTAGATGCTTCGCCTTCCAGTGACCTAGCTGCCTTATCATTTTATCTAATAGTTGTAAAATTAGAAAGCTCTGACAAATCCCTTATGGCTGTACTGAGCCCAAGGAAAGAATTTTCAGTGGAGTCTGGAAATGGGAACTCTGCTAAGAAACTTTGCTATTGGTAACTTTTAAACCAAAGGCACAATCTTTGAATGGGGATCTTGAGACTAAAATCACTCTGTAACTTAATTGTATCAATTTTAATTTTGTATTTATATCTTGTTGTTTGTTCTGCTAGGCCCTAGAGGAGACACTTAAAACTGCCATCTCACTTTGTTTCTGAGCATATTTCCCAGAACAGAACTCCATAGAATTTATGACCCAATTTTTGCCTTTGATTTAATCTGAAAAATATCCAACTCATACCAAGCACAGAGCTGGCAGTTAGAAACAATAAAGCTGTCTCTCTCCTTACCCAAGGTTGCTAAAAGGTTCAGACCAAGGCCATGTCTCACTTCCTGTGCTAGTCTCTCTTTTATGTACAAATAGATCTCCTTTTATTTTACTGTTTAACAATACTTGTTGTTTAAAAAATTCAAACTACCATGATAAAATTCTTCAAAAATGTGTCTATTAAAAAAAAAAAGAAGAAATTAAAGATATTTGTTCTCAGATGAAAGTTTAACCTTGTATGGAAAAATGAAAAATAATAACATAAAATAATAAGAGGTAATTTAGTAATTTTAGTAAGATTTTGACAACAGTATGAGCACTCTGTTTTTTTCATTTAAAAAAATGTTTTGTTAACATTCCTCTCCTCTATCCCAGGCAGCTAATTATTAAGAAAAGGGTTTCTATGTTACTTTTTGCGTCATAAATGAAATATTATAAATAAATACTTTAAAGTGCTCTGGACTAGAACTCTATGTGCACAGTGTAGGAAGAATAAATTTTTATTTTGAAGTATTCTACTAATTTATTTCTATTTGTTCAATATTGATCGTAAAGCACAAGACAAGATCTCAAATTCTTTAAAATGTTAATTTGGTTTTTTTCTCATAACATATCTATGAAATATATTTTTATTCCTTTTTGTAAATTTTTTAAAATGTAGAACAAAGAGAAGTTAAGTGTCTTAGCAATTTTCATAAAACTAGTAAATGGGAACAACAGATGGAAACTTCAGCAGTCTGACGCTATGCTCTATAGTCTTTGTTTTTTAATTTTTTTTGGTTGTAGATGAACACAATGCCTTTATTTTATTTATTCATTTTTATGTGATCCTGAGAATCAAACCCAAAGCTTTACACCTGCTAGGTAAGTGCTCTACTTTTGAGCCACTTCCCAGCACGGCTCTGTAGTCTTAACCACTCCCTAATGTCCTTCCTCAAGACAATAAAATGTTTATTCATATCATGTATATTTATTCACCTGATCTAAACTTAAAAAACCCTTGAATATAAATTTTCTGAGAAATCTAGTGTTTAAAAAGCCTATCTAAGCAATAAAAGTAGGAACACAATGCTTAAGCTATGAAAGTGAGTAGTATTCAATTAATGATAATTTAACACTTAAAATACATTTTCTAACCTCAGATTATTGACAATATTTCTATAATTCATTTTTATTTACTAATATTTTCATCACTGGATTCTATTTCCACAAGTAAATTAAATGTACTTGAAATACTACTTCAGGCATGGTAAAAGCAGTACAAATTTATAGGGTTTGACCAATAGCTAATATATTTATTTTATTAAATTACTAAGAAACAGATACTTATTAAAAATAAGAGCAAATTGCACAGTGGCATTATTAAATGTAATGTCAGTGGGAAAGAAACAAAGCAGATGGATATCAGACATATTTCAAATTAAGATTTGAAAGTTTTGGTTACTGACTAGATTGGGGTACCAAACTAAAACAGGTATTGACTGAATCCTGTTCACAACTGAGCTCTGTGATGGGCACCAGGATATTAGTTCTCAATAGTCCACAGTACAGCAAAGTAGAAATATGTACAAAATGGTGATTCAGGCAAGAAAAATCATGATTTACCTAATAGTTCTCAATTAGTCCACAGTAGAGCAAAGTAGAAATATAGACAAAATGGCGATTCGGGCAAGAAAAATCATGATTTACCTAATCGAAATTTGGACTTTAGAAATATCTTAAAATTGGTTTTGAGTGAGTCAAATTTGAGGTGGATCATAAAACTACACAATTACAAGAGATGCTAAGGTATAAGGAACCGTCATTCAAACAAAGCATCAATATTAGAGTTAAAAATTTAAGCCTTGTATAGACATGTGAATAGAAACTAAGAAAGTAGATTCACTGTTAAGGTTAACAGTTAACTGTTAAGGTTAATTTGTACCATTTAGGCCTCAAGAGGATGTTAAACATCATGGTTTTGTGTCTTGTCTTTTAATTAGACAGTTGTTAACTGTGACACATATTAGTCTTATAAATTTAGGTAAATCAGTTGCTAAACCTTCCTAAATCCTAACTTCCTAATCTGTAAAATGAAAGTTTACATACCACTTTGGTAGGCAGAACTCTAAATGTCCCCATGATTCCTAAATCTGGTGGGTTCCCTATATAATTGCGTTCCCTTGAATATGCATGGTTCTCCAAATATAATAAGGTAGTCATCCCTTAATTAGGTAATGTTATATAGAAAAAGGTCATGGCATAGTTACCACCACGATATGTTCAGTTTCATTGGACTGAGTCAAAGCTGTCTAGACGGAGAAGTTGGAGAGAAGTTTTCCTGCTCTAGAGGAAAGCAAACAGGATTGTGACCTTTCTATGGGGTCCATACAGCAAGGAAATATGGGTAACCTCTAGGAACTAAGAGCCATCTCTATTAGATAGCCTTCAGGAAAACAAAGACTTCTCTTCCACAACTGAAAGGAAATGAATTTTCTAAAAACCAGTAAGCTTGAAAGAGGACCCTTAGACAACATCATAGCCCAAGCTAACAATCTATCCAGTGAAATCATGAACAGATAATGAGCCTAGATAATGGAAACTATTTTTTTTCTTTTTTTTTTATTGTAAACAAATGGGATACATGTTGTTTCTCTGTTTGTACATGGCGTAAAGGCATACCATTTCTGTAATCATAAATTTACATAGGGTAATGTTGTTTGATTCATTCTGTTATTTTTCCCTCCCCCCTACCCCTCCCACCCCTCTTTTCCCTCTATACAATCCTTCCTTCCTCCATTCTTGCCCCCCTCCCTAAACCTAACTCTAACCCTAACACTAACCCCTCCCACCCCCCATTATGTGTCATCATCCACTTATTAGCGATATCATTCGTCCTTTGGTTTTTTGAGATTGGCTTATCTCACTTAGCATGATATTCTCCAATTTCATCCATTTGCCTGCAAATGCCATAATTTTATCATTCTTTATGGCTGAGTAATATTCCATTGTATATATATATATATATATATATATATATATATACACACCACAGTTTCTTTATCCATTCATCAATTGAAGGACATCTAGGTTGGTTCCACAATCTGGCTATTGTGAACTGAGCAGCTATGAACATTGATGTGGCTGTATCTCTGTAATATGCTGATTTTAAGTCCTTTGGGTATAGGCCAAGGAGTGGGATAGCTGGATCAAATGGTGGTTCCATTCCAAGTTTTCTAAGGAATCTCCACACTGCTTTCCAGAGTGGCTGCACTAATTTGCAGCCCCACCAGCAATGTATGAGTGTACCTTTCTCCCCACATCCTCACCAACACCTGTTGTTGCTTGTATTCTTGATAATCACCATTCTAATTGGGGTGAGATGGAATCTTAGGGTGGTTTTGATTTGCATTTCTCTTATTACTAGAGAAGTTGAACATTTTTCAGTATGTTTGTTGATTGCTTGTAGATCTTCTTCTGTGAAGTGTCTGTTCATTTCCTTAGCCCATTTGTTGATTGGATTATTTGCATTCTTGGTGTAGAGTTTTTTGAGTTCTTTATAGATTCTGGAGATTAGTGCTCTATCTGAAGTATGAGTGGCAAAGATTTTCTCCCTCTCTGTATGCTCTCTCTTCGCATTTCTGATAGTTTCCTTTGCTGAGAGAAAGCTTTTTAGTTTGAATCTATCCCAGTTATTGATTCTTGCTTTTATTTCTTGTGCTATGGGAGTCCTGTTAAGGAAGTCTGATCCTAAGCCGACATGTTGAAGCTCTGGACCTACTTTTTCTTCTATAAGATGCAAGGTCTCTGGTCTGATTCCGAGGTCCTTAATCCATTTTGAGTTGATTTTTGTGCATGGTGAGAGATATGGGTTTAGTTTCATTCTGTTGCATATGGATTTCCAATTCTCCCAGCACCATTTGTTGAAGAGGCTATCTTTTCTCCATTGCATATTTTTGGCCCCTTTTTCTAGTATGAGAAAATTGTATTTATTTGGATTTGTGTCCATGTCCTCTATTCTGTACCATTGATCCACCTTTCTATTTTGGTACCAATACCATGCCGTTTTTGTTACTATTGCTTTGCAGTAGAGTTGAAGATCTGGTATTGTGATACCCCCTGCTGCTCTTTCTGCCAAGGATTGCTTTAGCTATTGGGTTTTTTATTCTTCCAGATGAATTTCATAATTGCTTGCTCTATTTCTGTAAGGTACATCATTGGGATTTTAATTGGAATTGCATTGAATCTGTATAGCACTTTTGGTAGTATGGCCATTTTGACAATATTAATTCTTCCTATCCAAGAACATGGGAGATCTTTCCTTCTTCTAAGGTTTTCTTTAATTTCTTTCTTTAGTGTTCTGTAGTTCTCATTGTAGAGGTCTTTCACCTCTTTTGTGAGATTGATTCCCAAGTATTTTATTTTTTTCAAGGCTATTGTGAATGGGGTAGTTTTCCTAATTTCTCTTTCTGAAGATTCATCACTTATGTATAAAAATGCCTTAGATTTATGTGCATTGATCTTATATCCTGCTACTTTACTGAATTCACTTATGAGATCTAAAAGTTTTCTGGTGGAATTTCCTGGTTCCTCTAAATATATAATCATATCATCAGCAAATAGGGATAGTTTGAGTTCTTCTTTTCCTATTCATATCCCTTTAATTTCTTTGGTCTGTCTAACTGCTCTGGCTAGAGTTTCAAGGACGATATTGAATGGAAACTATTAAATAATAAGTTTCTAAGTTTCTAAGTCTGTGGTAATTTGTCATAGAGCAACAGGAAACTATTTCATTCACAGACTTGGATAAGTACATGTAACAGTAATTAAAAATTGCCAATAATAGGATTTTTCAAATAGTAACATCCAATAATTGATATCTTGGTAGCATTGGTAGATAGTTTCCTGAATTTAATTTCACTTTCCATAATTGAAAATAAATACTATTTTACATTAGGAGATTTAAAGAAACCCATGAGGAAATAATTTTTAAATGATAATAATATAACAATTCTAAAGAAGTTTAACCTATGTACTGTTTTTCTTTCCCACATTTTTAATTTTATTTCATTAAAATTTATCTAGAGAGATATTTCAAAAAGTAGTCTGGATAAGCCATTATTACTAGGGTTTTTATTATCATTATTTTAGTTGTTTGCTTTATCTAAGACCTAAAAATTAAAAAAAAAAAAAATGACTGAAGAAGCACATTCATAATAGTAAATTTGTTTAGTTCTGATTATAATGTTAAAGCACTAATGAGGTTTTTGTTACTATTAACTGTTTTGTAAAGGGTTCATTTTGTAATTGTCCAAAAATAAAGCTTGTAAAACTGTTATGGAAATAAGATGCAAATAAAACTTTCTGGGATAGTCATTCTAAGCATTTTGATACACCTCTGCTATTTGCTATCCAATGCCAATGCCCTCTATTTGAAATGTCACTTAAGTTTCAGTAAGTTATAGCAAACCAAATGGTGAATTAGAAATTATCTCTGTGTTTTTATATCTTTGCTACATTATATGTTTTGCTATGTTCTTTCATTAGAGGAAAAGACATTTTTTAATTTTCCAATTCCTGGAAATAGCTATGAATTCAATAAATGTTTTTGGTTTTTTGTTGTTGTTGTTTGTTTGTTTGTTTGTTTTGCAGTGCTGGGGATTGAACTCAGGGATTTGTGCTTGCAACGCAAGCACTCTACTGACTGAGCTATCTCCCAAACCCAATAAATGTTTTTTAAAAAAAATTGAACCTATGAAATGTTACCCACAAATTTAACATGCTTAAATATTTGATTCATAAAATTAGGTCATGTGGTAGTTTATTGTATTATCTAAATTAATTGAAAGGACAGACCCAACATGTTGAATATTGTCCTGATAGCATTTTATAGAAACTTGTGGTGATTTATCTAGGTTGTATTATCTGTGCATTATCAAAATAGCAATTAAGAAAATTCAGAAAATTCCATTAATCAAGAAGTATAGACCATAAATCAAAAGTATTCTAATTTTGTTGACAAAGTTTTATGATTATTTTAAAATTTTTGTTATTGCATTGCAATTATGTATAATAGTAAAATTCATTTTTATATATTCATACATGCATACAATAAAACAACATAGTTTGGTCAACTAATTTTTTTAAATATTATATAAACATACTTGATAAAATATTTACTTTGTTGAAAACAGTGGGGGATTTTTATTTGTTTTGTTTTGAGGTGTTGGAGATTGAATGATTGATTCCAGGGATGTTCTACCACTGAGCTACATCCCCAGTCCTTTTTAGTTTTATTTTGAGACAAGATCTCACTTGGTTGTTCAGGTTTGCCTCAAACTTGCAATCCTTCAGCCTCAACCTCTGAAGTATCTGGGATTACAGGTATGCACTGCTGTGTACTTCAGAAAATACTCTTTAAAAGAGATTTTGGCATGATATCAAGGAAAAACTTAAGCCACTGGAGTTTTTGATATTTCTGCTAAATCTGAAAATACAAACTGAATGATGAAGGAAGACAATTCAGTAACATAAAAATAGTTAAATTAAGGGTTGGGGAGATAGCTCAGTTGGTAGAGTGCTTGCTTGGCAAACACAAGGCCCTGGGTTCAATCCCCAGCACCGCAAAAAAAAAAAAAAAAAAAAAAAAAAAAAAAAATAGTTAAATTAAAAAGAGTCATTTAAAAGTGAAATTCAATTTATATAATGAACTTGATATGATGATAATTTGTCACTTACACTAAGCATGTTATACAAATGAATTTTCCCATTGCCTGCTTTATAAGGTAGTTTATGATAATTCACAAAAGTAAAAGATTTTTATGATTATATGAAATATTGTATCTAAAGAGAAAAACAGTATTAAATATGAGGTAGTAGATAGGTAAATATGGATATAGATACATATATGTAATTGCAGCTTCATTAAAATATAAATAATGATTAAAATTATATACATTCAAAGTATATCACATGATTTTTATGTAAGTATACAGGATGAAATCATCACCAAAATATGGTAAATTAATATGTCACTTCACACAGTGATTTTTTTTGGAGTGGTGACAAAACTTAAAATCTTGTCCTAGCAAATTTCAATTGTAGAATAGATTAACTATAGTTACCATCTTACAACTAAGTTTGCACCCTTTGGCCAATATCTCCCCATTTTACCCAATCCCTAACCCCTAGTAACCTCTCTTACTACTGTGTTTCTGGTTTTCATTTTTTACATTCCACATGAAAATGCTGTCATATACTATTCTATTTTCTGTGTGGCTTATTCCGCTTAGTGTTATGTCTGCCAAGTTCATCTGTGCTTTTGAAATGGAAGGCTTTCCTTGATTTTAAATAAGTAAATAGATCTATTAGATAAATAGTTGATAGATAGATACATATATACATACATAATTAAATGATAGAAGAGAGGTTGGTGGATAGATATGGAGAAACAAATAGAGATCTTGCATTTTCTTTATTCATTATTTCCTTCATGGACATTTAAATTTTCTTAGTTGCTGTGAATAAAACTGCAATGTACATAGGAGTACAAATATCTCTTAGTTATACAAATTTTATTTCTTTTGGAAATATATCCAGAAAAGGGATTGTTGGATCATATGGTAGTTCCAATTTAAATTGTTGAGGAATTTGCACATTTACATTTCCATAAGAAAGGCTTAAGACTTTCCTTTCTCCCCATCCTCTTTAACACTTGACTTATTTTTGTAGCTATTCTAACATGTGTGAGGTGATATCTAATTGTGGTTCTCATTTGCATTTCCACGACAATTAGTGGCATTTGAATCCCTTTTACATGCCTATTGGTAATTTATATGTCTTCTTTGGAAAAATGTCTAATCAGGACCTTTGCCCATTTTTAAATCAGATTGATTTTGTTTTTCTATTGAATTGAATGAGTTCTTAATGTATTTTGGATATTAACTTCTTATTAGATATGTTACACAAATACTTTCTGCAATTGCATAGGTTGCCTTTTCATTTTACTTACTATTTATTTATCTAGTTGTTTATTTATTTTTCCTGTGGAAAAACTAGCCAAAAAAAAAGAAAAAAAAAAAAAAAAGGACTTACTATTGCCATATCATTAATGTTTTCTGACTTGGGTCAGTCCTTTGTTTCTTTCTCCCACTCTCAAAGTTGTCCTTTGTGATTTGATAATTTTTTGTAGTGTTATACATTGATTCCTCCCTATTTTTTGTGTTTTAAATATAGGTTTTTGCTTTGTGGTTACTATGAAGTTTACATAAAACAACTTATTATAGCGGTCTATTTGAAGCTGATGACAAGGTAACATTTATTGCATACATAAATTCCCCATATTTTATGCTTCTGATAAAACAAATTGCATCTTTTTATACTTTATATTCATTAATAGATTGTTGCAGCTAGAGTTGGTTTTTAATATTTTTGTCTTTCGATATTTACACTGCAGTGATCTATACACCATTTTATGCTCTTAGAATATTCTGAAATTGATTATAATTGTTTTACCAGTGACTTATGCACATTTATGCTTTCATGTTATTAATTAGTAGTCTTTCATTTCAGTTTGAAGAACAACTTCCTTTACTATTTCTTGCAAGGCAGTTCTAGAGATGATGAACTCCCTCAGCCTGGGCTAGGAAAATCTTGATCTCTTCTCCATTTCTGATGGACAACATTTCCAGTTAAAATAGTCTTGGTTGTCAGTTTTTTCCTTGAACTTGGAATATATCTTCCAGTTTCTCCAGGCCTGCAAACTTGCTAAGGAATTCACTGATACCATATGAGAGTTATAAATACTTTTTCTCTTCATGTTCTCATAATTCTTTTTCTTGGATTTGATTATTTGATTATATCTTTATTAAATCTTCTTTGAGTTAAATCTGAGGAGATCTTTATGTTTCATGTACCTAGATATGCATACTTCTCCCCAAATTTGCGATATTTCAATCATTATTTGTTTAAATAGCTTTCTCTCTCTCTCTCTCTCTCTCTCTCTCAAACCATCCACAATGCAAAACAAAAAATAAAAATGAACGTTCTTGACAACGCCCATGAATCCCATATACTTTCTTCATTCCTTTTCATTCTCCTTTCTTTTTTCTTCTCTGACTGGACATCTTCAAATGGACTGTTTTCCAGTTCACAGATTTTTTTTTTTTCTTCTGCTCAATCATGCCTGCTGTTGATGTTATTTCATTTATAATTTCATTCATTGCATTCTACAGCTCCTTGATTTCTACTTGGTTCTCTGTGTGTGTGTGTGTGTGTGTGTGTGTGTGTGTGTGAGAGAGAGAGAGAGAGAGAGAGAGAGAGAGAGAGAGAGAGAGAGAGAGAGAGAAAGAGAGAGAGAGAGAGATTTCTAGTTCTTTTTGAACTTCTTTTGTGCGTATTGTTTTTCTGGTTTTGTTGAGTTGGCTGTATTTTCTTGTAGTTCACCTAACCTCTTTAAAACAATAAGTTAGAATTCTTTGTCAGTCAATTTATGGATCTTTATTTCTTTGGAATCTACCACTAGACTATTGTATTCTTTTCGTGACGTCATGTTTCCTTGATTTTTCATATTTCTTGTTGCCTTAAGTTGATGTCTGTGCATTTAATAGAGCGCTCCTCTCCCAAACTCTGTGAACTGGTTTTAGTGGGTGAAGATCTTAACCTGTAGATGTGTGAGGGCACTGACTGGGAGGGATGAGGCGATTCTGGTTCTGATGAGGGTAGAGCAGTATATTCACTATGCCACTTCATCAGCTGAAATCAATGTTGGTGAAGATTACAGTGGTCTTCAGTGGCTAAGGCTAGGGTTATCCACAGTACCAGTGAGAACTATTGGAGTATTTAGTGGTGAAGGACAGTGGTGATCTCCTGATCTTTTTCCTCTCCTGATCAAGACCATGGGACTCACTCTTGGCACCAGGTCTGGCTTATGATTGTGCTCACAATGGAAGTGATTCCACTTCTGATACATGGCACCTGTGTAATGGCCACAGAGCTGGGTTCTGCAGTACATGTACTTATGTACCCATAGCAGCATTAATAATGATGTGTAGGGCCAAGTGGAGCAGGTGGGAAGCCAGAATCTGGGCATGGTCATGTATAAAGCAACCACAGTTAATGGTGCCACTGTCCATGGTGCAGGCACTTGAGGAGCAGTCATGAAGACAGGACCTGAAGCATGGAGCATGGAAATGCATGGAGCAACAGTGGATTGGGGGTTCAGTACATATACTACCTCACTGTGGTAGTGCATTCAGTATCCAAGACATAGGCAGGGCACTCATAGTACAGTCACAATTCCAGGGTCAGGGGTATGGACAGACTTGTGGGGGAGCAGGGATCCTGGTCCCAGAGAAGCACAATGGCAGCTTCTCCTTGGGCAAAGGGTATGCAGCAGAATCTCTCTACAGAGGGTTTGTAGTGGTGATGGTTGTTGATTATTTCAATGGCAAAAGTTGCCAGACTCCTCTGCAGTGCAAGGCCCCTAGGAGCCACGCTGGTGACCACTGCATGGCTGACACAAATATGCCCATCCTTCTTTATTCCTAATGTATTGAGTATGTCAATGCCCCCAGAAACCCTTTCTTTGGAGTTATTCTTTAGTTTTCTTCTCCACTGTTTAGTTGTAGGTTCTTCATTGGACTTTAGATCCTTACCAGGGTTATTTTTGCTCATGAAGGGCTGTCTGTTGACTTTTGTGCATATATGAAGGCTGCTACTTCCTATTCTGTCATCTAACCAACATCACTACCATAGGTGGTATATTTTTGAGTTTTAGAAAGGTGTTATGGAGAATGAAGTAATAAATGCAACAATGCACATCAGAAATGATTTTTAAAGAAAAAATATAATAAACAGCAAATAACAGAAGTTAAGGGAAATATGCTATGGAATGTTTTCATAATCATAAACTTTCTTTTAATAAAATCTAGAATTTTGCATGTTATATAAATAATTTTTTCAAATCTAGCACATGATTATGTTCTAGAGAAACTTTCAAAGCATTTAGTGTTTTTCTTCTCACAGTCTTACTGGCTTAAATCAAATAGAACAGGCATTGGTAAATATTTTCTGTAAAGGAACAGATAGTAAATATTTTATGTTTTATAGACCACATAGTATCTGCCACAACTGTACCTCTGCCATTGTATAGTTAAAGTAGCCATAGACAATATGTAAATGCATGGGCAAGACTTCAATAAAATTTTACTTACAAAAACAGCAAGTAGATGTATTTAATCTGTTTTGCAACCCCTGATGTAAACTAATATCAGCAATTTCTATAGTCGTGTTAAACAACACAATAAGAATCTATCTTCACAGTAACTAGTTGATATATAAAAGAATATAGTCTTTATAACTATTTAAAATACAGTATACATTATAGCAAAATTCTGATGCATCTATAGATGATTACCATAGTAAATTTTATATTGAAATTAACTCCATCCAGAAAGAGAACAGATTTCATGCAAAGGACTTTATTCCACCCTTTCTCATTCTGAGAATGCAAAAAATATGTCTCTTTTTAATTGAGTGAATACCATAAACTAGGGGTGGTTCATTACACTTTTAAAATATCACATAGTTATTTGCTTTTTTTGTTATAATTATTAGTACACTAATTGTGCAAAATAATGGGTTTCATTGTAACAATTCATATATGCATTAATATACTTTGATTGTATCTACCTTTCCTGTTGTTCTCTTTCCTACCATCTCCTGGTTTCCTTTCCCTTTCCTAAAGTTTCCCTTCTACTTTTATGTTTTTTTCTTTCTAGATTCCACATTAAAGAAAACATGGGATGCTTGTCTTCCTGAGTCTTATTTTGCTTAATATGATCTCTAGTTGCATCATTTTCCTGCAAATGGCATGATTTTGTTCTTTGGAACCAAATAATACTCTATCATCTATAAATACACCACATTTTCTTTATCCATTTATCCACGGACCAGCACTTTGACTGATTCTGTAACATGAGTTCTGTGAATACAGCAGTGATAAACATGTATCTGTATAGTAAGCTCATTTCGATTCCTTCAGATACATACCCAGAAGTGGTATAGGTGGATCACATGGGAGTTCTATTTTGAGTTTCTAGAGGAACTTCTATCCTGTTTTCCATAGGGGTTATACTAACTTACATTCCCACCAATAGAGTGTAAGGGTTCCTATTTCCATGCATCTTCACCAGCATTTGTTATTTTGTGTTTTCTTGAGAATAATCTTCTGACTGTGGTGAGATGGAATCCCAATGTAGTTTTATTTGCATTTCACTGATGTTGACCTTTTTTTCATATATTTATTGACCATTTGGATTTCTTTTGACAAGTGTCTTATTCAACTCTTTTGCCCATTTATTAATTGAACTATTTGGTTTTTGTTGCTAATTTTTTTTAGTGTTATATACATTCTGGATATTAATTCTCTGTCAGATGAATAGTTGGCACAGATTTTCTCCCATTCTATAGGCTGACGCTCCTACCTCTGTAGGAAGATACTGTCAGTTGTTTCCTTTGCTGAGCAGAAGTTTTTTATTTGATGTAATCACATTCGGCATTTCTTCTTATCCTTTTCTGAGTTACCAGAGTCCTATTCAGGAAGTTTGATGGTTTACTGAAATAATAATGTTTTACTCTTTTCTACTTCTCAATTGCCTGCCTACTATTCTGGTGTGATGTTTTCTTTCTCATGTTCTTATGACTGTTTATCTTGCTTCCTCATTTGTGTGTAGAATTCCTTTGAGTATCTTCTGCAATGCTGGTTTGTGGTTATGAACTCTGTTTATGCTTATCTTGGAAAATCTTTATTTCCTTTTTAATTCTGCAGGATAATTTCTCTGGATATAGTAATTTAGGTTGGCAGATATTTTCTTTCATGGGCTGTAATACATCAGTCCTTGCCCTCCTGGCCTTTTGAGTTCATGCTGAGAAATCTGTTGTTAGTCTGATAGATTTGCCTTTATGAACGTGCTTCTTTCTTGCAAGTTTTTTTCTCCTTTACTAGGGCACTTTACTACTGAGCTACATCATCATCCCTTTTTATCCTTTATTTTGAAACATAGTCTTGCTAAGTTTCTCAGCCTGGCCTCAAATTTGTGATCCTCCTACCTCAGCCTCCTATTACCTGGGATTACAACCTCGATGGCCAGCTCTCTTTTAATATTCTTTTTTAGTTCTGTAATTTTTGGAAGTTTAACTATGTTATGTTGCAACAGGTTCTTTTCTGATCACGACTGTTTGGGATCAAAATGCCCCTAGCACCTAGAGGTCCATGTCATTCCCAAGATTTGGGAAACCTTCTGCTATTATGCCACTGAACAGGTTTTCTTTACCTTTAGCCAATAGCTCTACTGCATCTAAATGGGTCTCAGAAATTTTCGTATGCTGTGTTCATAGGTTCTTTTCTTTGTATTTTTTCTTTATTATTCTCTGAGTATTTTATTTTACTCTCTGAGCTATTTTATCTATCTTATCTCAGGCTATGGTATTTTCTTCTGCCTGATCTATTTTATTGGAAGGGCTTTCAAGTGAGCATTTTATTTGATTTATTGACTTTTTCATTTCCAAGACTTCTATTTGATTCTTTTTCAGAAACTCTTTATCTTTATTAAATTGGTCTTTCATATCTTGCAATGACTTCCTTAATTCATTCAGTTGTTTATTTGTATCTTCTTTAAACTCATTTTCATTTAAACAATTTCTCAAATTCCTTACTGACATTTCATCCATGTTAATATCTACAGATTCAGGTGGTGGGATTCATGAACTTCTGAAGCAGTCACATTGCTTCTTTTTTTCATGTTTCTTGTCTTGCTATGTTGAGGTTTGCACATCTGTTACAATAGATATCTCTTCCACTATTTTTTTTATTATTTTTTAACTTAGCTTTTAATTTTTTACAGACTGCATTTTAATTCATTGTACACAAATGGGGTACATCATTTCGTTTCTATGGTTGTACACAATGTAGATTCATACCATTCATGTAATCAGGCACGTTAATAGGGAAATGATGTCTGTCTCATTCCACCATTTTTCATACTCTTCTCCCTCTCATTTCCTTCTACATAGTCTAAAGTTCCCCCATTATTCCCTCATCCTCCCCCACCCCCATTATATATGATTCTCCACTTATTCGGGAAAACATTCGGCCTTTGATTTTTTGGGCTTGGCTTATTTCACTTAGCATGATATTCTCCAATTCCATTCATTTATTTGCAAATGCTATAATATTATTATTCTTTATGGCTGAATAGTATTCCATTGTATATATATATATACCAGAGTTTCTTTACACATTCATCTGTTGAAAGGCACCTAAGTTGGTTCCACAATCTAGCTATTGTGAACTCAGCTGCTATTAACATTGATGTGGCTGTGTTACTGTAGTTTGCTGATTTTAGGTCCTTTGGGTATAAACCGAGAAGTGAGATAACTAGGTCAAAAGGTGGGTCCATTCCAAGTTTTCTTAGGATTCTCCATACTGCTTTCCAGAGTGGCTGCACCAATTTGCAACTCCACCAGCAATGGAAAAGTGTGCCTTTTTCCTCACATCCACACCATCTATTATTGTTTGTGATCTTAATAATAACCATTCTAATTGGAGTAAGATGAAATCTTGGAGTTGTTTTAATTTTCATTTCTCTAATTACTAGAGATGTTGAACACTTTTTCATATATTTATTATTTGCCTATGGTCTTCTCCTGTAAAGTGTCTGTCCAGTTCCTTGGCCCATTTATTGATTGGGTTCTTTGTATTTTTGGTGTAAAGTTCTGTAAGTTCCTTATAAATTTTGGAGATTAGTGCTCTATCTGAAGTATGTGTGGAAAAGATTTTCTTCCACACTGTAAGCTCTCTCTTCACACTCTTGATTGTATCCTTTGCTGAGAAAAAGCTATTTAGTTTGAGTCCATCCCATTTATTGATTTTTGCTTTGATTTCTTGTACTTTGGGAGTCTTGTTGAGGATGTCTAATCCTAAGCCAACATGATGACGATTCGGGCCTACTTTGTCTTCTATTAGGTGCAGGGTCTCCGGTCTAATTCCTGTCTTTGATCCATTTTGTGTTGAGTTTTGTGCAGGGTGAGGGACAGAGGTTTCATTTCATTTTACTGCATATGGATTTCTGGTTTTGCCAGCACCATTTGTTGAACAGTCTATCTTTTCTCCATTGTATGTTTTTGGCTCCTTTGTCTAGTATGAGGTGACTGTATTTATGTGGTTTTGTCTCTGTGTCTTCTATTCTGTACCATTGGTCTGCCTGTCTATTTTGGTGCCAGTACCAAGCTGTTTTTGTTACTATTGCTTTGTAGTATAGTTTAATGTCTGGTATTGTGATACCTCCTGTTTCACTTTTTCTATTTAGGATTGTTTTGGCTATTCAAGGTCTCTTGTCCTTCCAGATGAAGTTCATGATTGCTTTCTCTATTTCCTCGAAGAATGTCATTGGGATTTTAATTGGAATTGCATTGAATCTGTATAGTGCCTTTGGTAGAATGGTCATTTTGACAAGGTTAATTCTGCCTATCCAAGAACATGGGAGATCTTTCCATCTTCTAAGGTTTTCTTTAATTTCTTTCTTTAGTGTTCTGTAGTTCTCATGTAGAGGTCTTTCACCTCTTTTATCAGATTGATCCCCAGTATTTTATTTTTTCAAGGCTACTGTGAATGGAGTGGTTTTCCTATTTCTTTCAGATGATTCATCACTTATGAATAGAAATGCATTAGATTTACATGTATTGATTTTATATCCTGCTACGTTGCTGAATTCATTTATTAGTTCTAGAAGTTTTCTAGTGGAGTTTTTTGGATCTTCTAAATATAGGATCATGTCATCAGCAAATAGTGACAACTTGAGTTCTTCTTTTCCTACTTGTATCCCTTTAATTTCTTTGGTCTGTCTAATTGCTCTGGCAAGTGTTTCAAGGATGATGTTGAATAGAAGTGGTGAAAGAGGGCATCCCTGTCTTGTTCCAGTTTTTAGAGGGAATACTTTCAGTTTTTCTCCATTAAGAATGATGTTGGTCATGGGCTTAGCATAGATAACCTTTAATGTTGACGTATGTTCCTACTGTTCCTATTTTTCCTAGTGTTTTAAGCATGAAGGAGTGCTGTATTTTATCAAATGCTTTCTCAGCATCAATTGAAATAATCATGTGATTCTTAACTTTAAGTCTATTGATGTGGAGAATTACATTTATTGATTTCTGGATGTTGAAACAACCTTGCATCTCTGGGATAAACCCCACTTGATCATGGTGCACTATCTTTTTAATATATTTTTGTATGTGATTTGCCAGTATTTTGTTAAGGATTTTTCCATCTATGTTCATCAGGGATATTGGTCTAAAAACTTTTCTATCCTTGATGTGTCTTTGTCTGGTTTTGGTATCAGAGTGATACTAGTCTCATAGAATGAATTTGGAAGGGTTCCCTCCTTTTCTATTTCCTGAAATACTTTGAGGAGTATTGGTATCAGTACTTCTTTAAAGGTCTTGTAGAATTCAGCTGAGAATCCATCTGGTCCTGGGCTTTTCTTGGTTGGTAGGTTTTTAATGGCCTCTTCTATTTCTGTGCTTGAAATTGATCTGTTTAGATTGTGTACATCTTCCTGATTCAGTTTGGGAGGATCATATGTCTCTAAAAATTTGTTGATGTCTTCAATATTTTCTATTTTGCTGGAGTATAGATTTTCAAAGTAGCTTCTAATTATGTTATGTATTTCAATGGTGTCTGTCATGATATTTCCTTTTTCATCACAAATTCTAGTAATTTGAGTTTTCTCTATCCTTCTCTTTGTTAGTGTGGCTAGGGGTTTATCAATTTTGTTTACTTTTTCAAAGAACCAACTTTTTGTTTTGTCAATTTTTTAATTGTTTCTCTTGTTTCAATTTCATTGATTTCAGCTCTGATTTTAATTATTTCCTGTCTTCTACTATTTTTGGTGTTGATCTGTTTTTCTTTTTCTAGGGCTTTGAGGTGTAATGTTAGGTCATTTAGTTGTTGACTTTTTATTTTTTTAATGTGTGAGCTCAATGCAATGAACTTCCCTCTTAGTACTGCTTTCATAGTGTCCCAGGGATTTTGATATGTTGTGTCATTGTTCTCATTTACTTCTAAGAATTTTTTTTTTATTTCTTCCCTGATGTCTTCTGTTATAATTGCTTCATTCAATAGCATATTATTTAGTCTCCATGTGTGTGAGTAGTTTTCGTTTGTTATTTTATCATTCATTTCTAATTGCATTCCATTATGGTCTGATAGGATACAGGGTAGGATCTCTATTTTTTTGTATTTACTAATGGCTTTTTTGTGGCATAGCATATTGTCTATTTTGGAGAAGGATACATGAGCTGCTGAGAAGAAAGTATATTCACTCGATGATGGATGAAATGCTCTGTAAATATCCACTAAGTCTATGCCATTGATTGTATTATTTGGTCCTATAGTTTCTTCATTCAGTTTTTGTTTGGAGGATCTATCCAGTGGTGTGAGCGGTGTGTTAAAGTCCCCATGTTTTTTGGTCTATTTGATTCTTAAAATTGAGAAGGATTTGTATGATATACATAGATGATCCATTGTTTGGGACATAAATATTTAAAATTGTTATATCTTGCTGTTTAATGCTTCCCTTAAGCAGTATGAAATGTCCTTCTTTATCCCTTCTGACTAACTTAGGTTTGAGGTCCACTTTATCTGATATGAGGATAGAGACCCCTGCATTTTTAATGGGTTCATGTACATGGTATGTTTTTCCCCATCCTTTCACCTTTAGTCTGTGGATATCTTTTTCTATGAGATGAGTCTCTTGAAGGCAGCATATTGTTGGGTCTTTCTTTTTAATCCAATCTGCTAATCTATATCTTTTGATTATTAAACTTAAGCCATTGACATTCAAGGTTATTATTGAGATATGATTTGTATTCCTGCTCAGCTACAGTGTCCAACCTTGGTGTGTTGGGGAGGAGGGCTCAGCGATGTTGTCAGACCTCAGTGTTGTGGGGGAATTATTCCTGAGGGCGTGGCCATCATCACTGGAAAAGCGGCTCCCTTCCTGAGACACCTACAGGAGACTGGAGGCCCTTTGACACGTACCTCTATTTACTCACTTACATCCTACATCCTTCCCCATCCTCTTGTTCACAACTAGAAATATTGTAAATAGTAATTGAACTAATTCTGTTTATTTTAAAAATGTTAAAGTCATTATAAAGGCTATCTGTTTCAGGGCTACATTTTCTTTGTATTGTGTGCAACTGGTATTGAGCTCCCCTACAAAGGAGAGGTAGTGGAAAATTGCAGGGTCATAATAACCCTGCAGGGGGGGAACTTCAGTGTCTCTGATCTTCACTGCTAGAGGGGAATATACAGAAACAATATGAAAAAACAGGGGAAGAAATTGTCCCTAACAAACCAACATGCTATTGTGATAGACTCCAATGACAGCATGGCAGTAGAAATGACAGAAAAAGAGTTTAGAATCTGCATGATTAAAATGATCTGTGAAGCAAAATGTGAGATAAGAGAGCAAATGCAGGCAATGAATGACCATTCCAGTAGACAGTTAAAAGAGCAAATGCAAGAAGCAAAAGAACACTTCAATAAAGAGATAGAGATGCTGAAAAAAAAAAAAAATCAAAAAGAAATACTTGAAATGAAAGAAACAATAAACTAAATAAAAAAACTCAATAGAAAGCATCACCAACAGAATAGACCTCATGGAAGACAGAATCTCAGACAATGAAGACAAAATATTTAATCTTGAAAATAAAGTTAAACAAACTGAGAATATGTTAAGAAATCATGAATCATTATGGGATATCATGAAAAGACCAAATTTAAGAATTATTGGGATTGAGGAAGGCACAGAGATACAAACCAAAGGCATGAACAACCTGTTCAATGAAAATTAGAAAATTTCCCAAACCTGAAAAATGAAATGGAAAATCAAATTCAAGAGGCTTACAGAACACCAGGTGCAAAAACTACAACAGATCCACACCAAGACACATAATGAAAATACCTCACATTCAAAATAAAGAGAGGATTTTAAAGACAGAGAGAAAAGTGTTAGATTACATATAGGGGAAAACCAATATGGATATCAGCAGATTTCTCAGCCCAGACTCTAAAAGCAAGAAGGGCCTGGAACAATATATTTCAACCTCTGAAAGAATACAGGTGCCAAACAAGAATACACTACCCAGCAAAACTAACCTTCAGATTTGACAATGAAATAAAATCTTTCCATGATAAACAAAAGTTAAAAGAATTTAAAATGGAAAACCTGCCCTACAGAACATTCTCAACAAAATATTTCTTGAGGAGGAAGTAAAAATCAACAATTCAAGTCAGCAAAGGGAGAAACTACCCTAAAGGAAAAGCCAATCAATGGACAAGTGAAAAACAAGCAGTGGGGGGCAGGCAGGCAGGCTCAGCTAAGGTGTCTGACCTTGGTGTGTGTGTGGGGAGGGCTCAGCAATGCTGTCAGACCTCAGTGTTTTGGGGGGACAGGCTCAGCGAAGGCATCCTACTTGGGTGTGGCAGGGGCAGGCTCAGCGGTCTCTCTTCCACTATTTTATGAGGGTCTTCCTGGTGAGCAGACATCTCCTGATGATGTGCCATGGTATATTTATTGATTTGTTGCGTAGTGTGGATTTTAATTACAAATGGATTTCATATTGTAGCTGCCCTGTGGCTTCTTGACTCTGCCCTCCGCTAGTTCAGACAAGGATGACATAGAATGGGCCCCCCCTGCTAGTTCAGACAGAGGTAACATAGACAGCAGAGTATAGGAGATAAACTTCTTGTGGTTACCATACCAGATCTGTGAGTGCTGCAATCTGAGAAGGCATGAGACAACCAATGCTAGAACCCCTGTAAGTGGGTTGACCATAGCAGTTGGGTAATTTCTCTTTGTTATTGCTAAGGAAGTGGATGTCCAGTAGTGGGTTTTCAGAACACCACATCTGTGCCTACTTGAGTCTGGGCCATCAGCTGGAGACTTCTCTTTCCTCTATGCTTTAAGTTAAAATATTTGCCAAAGATTAAGCAGGAATTTGTCTTTAATAGAGTAAGGAACAATTTCTTTCTTCTAGGCTGGGGTATAACACAGCATCAAAGCACTTACCCAATATATTTAAAGTGCTGGGTTCAATCCCAGCACAACTTTGAAAGGGGAAAACAACCACTAGTAACAAAAACAGACTTAAAAGCAAATGAAACATAGACTTACAATAAAAATCTATTTAAAATAACATCTACAACACCACTAACCACAGATAAGAAAGGGGAAATAATAATTAAAAAAATAGGCTAAAAATTTAGACAGTAATGAAAATAAAACATAATAATTTTTTTAAAAGGAGGAAAGAAAGAAATGAAAAGAGAAAGGAAAAAAGAAAATGGAATAAAAATTGGAAGAAAAGAGAAAAATAAAAAATAAAAGTACATAAAATTAGATAAAAATATGAAAAAATGAGGGAAAACAAACCAAACTGACACAGTGTGGGAGAAAAATAAGAGTCCAAACAGAACAAAATGAAAAGTCAAAGTTTCCTCCTAGCCAAGGCATTTAAAATGGAGACACTTCTTACCAAAAACTTTAATTTTAGAATCCACCAGGCATGGTGGTAAAGGGGTTGTGGGTCAGGACTCCAGTCCGGTGTGTTCGTAGCTCCAGCCTGACAAGCTAAACCAGTCAGGGTAGTCTATAGGCTGAACTCTGCCTCTCCTTGCCCACCAGTGCAGTCTAAGGCAAAGTTGTTGAGGGCAGGACTGCCTTTGTACAAGGCATGGGGTCATAGAGACAAAAGGCACTGCCTGCCACTTAACCTCCCATCCTGTGGACAGGTTGAGTTTGGCCTCTTGGTCCAAGATCCTCCATCATTATGCTCAATCCAAGCTGTGGTAGTGAATCCACTGAATGTCTCTGAGGGTGGAGAAAGCAACCAAGTTGATGAGAGCTGCACTGGGATGGGGAGCTGCAGGAACCAACTGATGGACCAGCTGCAGCCATGGTATTTCGGGTCCCAGCCCCTTCTCAAATCCACATGCAGCTCCTCTCACACCTCCTCAGAGAGGTCAAACCTCTAATTTTAAAAGGAAGAACCTTCAGCTTCCCTCTGTGTCATAGACCTCACTTCCCATTGCCTAGCATGCTCATCCTACTTGTGGCACAGTTACTTTCCTGGACTCACACTGACTCTCAGGGTGGGCATCTGCTGAGCCAGTAAAGAGAAGAAACCCTTGGATCTTCAAGATACTCAAAAAATGCTGGGACTTCTGATCTCCCAAACAGTAAGCTCTGACCCTTTAAGACAGCTGCTCATGATGGCACCATATGAGTATCCTGGGAAGTACAGTCTACCGCTCTCCTCCCACGCCAGCTCCCTATGCAAATCCTAGTCTTCCACCTGCTCAGACTGCAGGTCTATGTGGTAGGAGACTCTGCACTCCTGGAAATCCCCAGGACTTTCTTTCTCTTTGAGCCTGCTTAAGGGTCATTTCCCTTCCCCTGCAGTGCCCCCAGTGCTTGGTTTTAGTGCACTTTACTTCTCTTACTATTCTAAAAGTCAATATTTCTGAGTTTCACCTGGTCGTTGACTCTATAGTTGCACTCCAGTGCTTTACTTCAATCCACCCAGCTGCACACTTGTTTTGATTCAGTTTAATGGGGCAGTAGCTTCCTGCTGAGGGCCTCGAGGGCCACTGTCTTCCAACTCCTCAGTTATTTTTCACAACCAAATGAGGCAGGTTGTGCACACCTACTTTACATGTGAATAAACTGAAGTTAAACAGACTGCTTAACCTTCTCAAACTACCACATTTATTATATGACACATCTGAGATTCAAACCCCAGGATGACTTTCAAAGCCTCTGTTATAGTACTTCCATGATTAAATGACAGAGAAAACATTCTTAAATTTAAATTCTAGTTTATGATCAACCAGAAGAAGTTTATTTTAATATATATTGCTTAATAGATTAATAACACTATTTATATTAAACTTAATGTATTTTCAAATGCATTTTACATATTACATTAGAATTTGAATGCTATCCATGAGTGAGTATTTATTTATTTTATCAACCAACAGCTTCAAATATAATATGCACTTTAAAATGAACATTAACCTTAAGGTACAATCAGAAAATGTACAATTACATAACTCTAATTTTTTTCATAATATTCATTTTCATTTTTATTATGTCAATGAAATATTAACCTCCTGGCTATAATCTTGGAGTGTAGATAATGTTAATGCAATATTTTCCCGGGGGACTTCATTCCTAATAAGATATGTATCAAAGACAAAAGCCTGCCAGCCTCAGTGGCACACACCTGTAATCCCAGCTACTCAGGAGGCTGAGACAGGAGGATGGTGAGTTCAAAACCAACCTCAGCAAAAGTGAGGTGCTAAACAACTCAGTGAGGCCCTTTCTCTAAATAAAAATACAAAGAGGGCTGGGGATGTGGCTCAGTGTCAAGTGCCCCTGAGTTCAATCCTTGGTACCAAAAAATTAAAAAATAAAAAGTGGAGAGTCAAACTTGCCTGGCAATATATGTAATCTTAATTTTTGTTCATTAGTTGTAAATAATAATTTACATAATATATTTTAAAAGTCTTTGAATTTAAGAGGAATTTGATTCATGTGAGAGAAATAAGTATTTCATTAAACATCACCAATCTCAAGAATGGTTGTGAAAGGATATACTGTTTCAATTAGACAGAAGAAATAATTTATAACTATTTGAGGACTAGATACAGTCATGTGCTTGATTGACTCATTCCACTCTACATATGTATCATGTCATTCCTTTGCACTTCATAAATATATATTATTATAACTCATTAATATCTATTAAAATAATTTTCTCAAAAAAGATAACTCAGTCTGATTTTGAACTTTTATAATCTGGATGACAACCTTGGGAAAATTACTTAACATCCTTAAATATGAACTCTCTTAGGTGTGAAAGATGTGAGGGGTCAGGTAAAATAGTCCTAAAATTTCATGATTCAGGGCTGGGTGTAGCTCAGGAGTAGAGCAAGGGCATGATTGGCATGCATGAGTCCCTGGGTTCAATCCCAATCCACACGAGTGCACATGTGCACATGTGCAAGCGTGCGTGTCTATGCACACCCCCCTCAACACACACACAGAAATTATGTGATTTTTATCACTGAGAAAAAGGATTACTAAAATCCACAAATCTCAGCATTTGGGTTAATCTTTTTTAACAACATATCCAGGGTCATAGCCTTATCCCTGCCCTGTTCAAATTTTCCATTACTATTTGGGATGAAAATAGTCTCTTTATCAAAACTTCAGGTGAAATAAAGCCTGCAGGAAAAATGATGATGTGGGATGACAGAACCAAAGCCAAGAAAAATAAATAAATAAATAAACAAAAAACTTGAAAGATCAAAATATAAATCCCAAACATCCCCCCAAACCCAGTCACACCCTACCTGCCTATAGTTGCCTCCCAGTTAATTCATATCAGTGGATTTACTGTAATCATTTCACCTCTGAAAATTCTTACATTGTCTCACACTAATTTTTGGAGAACACCTAAACCATAACACACCAATGTTTTTCTCCATAGTATAGATACATACCCAGGACTATCTAGTACAGTAAATCTAAGACTCATCAAAGGTCATTATGGAATAATTTGATGTTATGTCTAAATTATATAAATAATTATACATATAATTTATATATATTTTGTGTGTATGTATATATGTACATATATATGGAGTATATAATTCCACTTCATTCTTTATTATTATTGTTGTAAGAGGAAGTGTAAAGAAGGGAAGGAGTGAGAAGAGTGAGAAATTCTTTATGTTTCCTCTGTATTTACTTTTCTTAAAAGATTCTTCAGAATTCTTGTGCATAAAACACCATTAATCACCAGCTTCATACTGTGTAGCACTTTATAATGTATTTTTATCCTTAATCCAGCAGAAGTCTATATTCTGCCATAGAAAGAAGACAAAGTGAGCCTACCAGCTAAACAGTATGTTTGCAATCTCTAGCTGTGCTTTCAAAGAGGTTTCTTTGGAAACAGTTTTCTATCCCACTAGTTTTTAATAGGAAAGGGAAAATTGGTTTACAATATGAACTTTTAAACTTTCCCTTATTTTCATACCAATTGCTTGCCCCACACTTGAACCCAACAATTTCCCACATATTCAAGGGTTTTTGTACTCATGGTTCTTAGCCAGAATCAAAGCAGTTCAGCTGAATGAGACTGTGCTGTCATATGGGCCACAGATAAAAAGACCAGGCACATAAGTGGCAGCAATTCATAGACTTTCTAATGTATTTTTTTCCATTTTTGAGCTTATTGAACTAAACTACTGAATCTTTTTAGGTTTAGCTCTAGATTTTGACCTTCATTTGTCCAAGTTCTTCATGCATGTGAAGCATTTCAACTAGTGAAATACTATGTGGTTACAGTAAAAATCACCCACTCTTGGCAGTAGCTTATTCCTTAACTTTTTCAGAATCTGATTATGTTCAGTGCATGAGATAACTTCCTAAGATGTCATTGGTTAGAATTAATGGTCTCAAACTGACTATCACAAACAAAAAAATATGTTCATAATATATAGATGTTTAATTTTTAAAAATGCCTTGCAAACTATTTCAAGGAATAGGAATATGGAAAGAGCAAATGAGTGAAATAAAGGATGAAAAATGAAGAATACAGGAGGGTTAGAGAAAGAGAGAGACTTAGTTTAATGCTTAGTACAAGTAGTAACAGTTAGGAAAAAATAAAATGTTTAAAAATCTATCACATAAGCATAAAGCTGTGAAGAAAAAATGTAATAATTCTAGGCTAATGTTCACAAAGGTGGAAATGTTTACAGAGGTAGTTATTTCATATTCCAGCCTTGAAAGTACAAAAATACAGTTTATTACCCACACATATAAAAGGGCCAGGTAAAGGCTGAATGCAAATGGCAGTGATACAGAAAGGAGGACCTCTGGAGTTGCAGGGTCCAGGCTGGAAATCTTATTTAAGTCACTTAATCTTTCCAGGCTCCAATTCCTCATTTGTAAAAGGGGGAAACTCTAGAGTTATGGTTAACATAGATTATTATGCAAAAATAGTGTTCAGCACAATTCTCATGCCAAATGAGAGTTCAAAACATCTTAGACGTTATTATTGGAATGATATGGATCACTACAGGAACAAGGAGGCTCAGTGGGCATGCTCTTCAAGGCTACAGAGGGGAAAGCAGGTGGAAAATGGAAGCAGGCCGCCGGGATGAAACCTCTGTGTGGCAATCACTCTTCCACAACCTTCTGAGAGTCAGGCAGCATGTTTAAGAGCCTCAATTTTAGAATTAATAAGCAGCAAAGTCAGCCCTCAAAGGCAGATATTTCTAACTGTGTGACATTCAGAAAATTGCTTTCCTTGTAAAGAGGCTTAAAAGTCTCAGTTATCTTCTCTTTAAAAAAAAAAAAAAAAGACATGGACTTCCAGCTTCTAGTCCAGCTTGCAAGGAGCTTAGAAACTACCATTCTATCAGAACAATAAGGACAAAACTGAGAGAATCAATACCTTTTTATTAGCTCCATCAAAGAAGTGAGGTCACAGAGCAAACAACAGCACCCCAAATCAAAAAGATAGCCAGGAGAATACAGAGAATCACAACGTGCTGGAGTAGAAGTCTCTGCAAGAACCAGCGTTAGGGTAGAGTGGGGAGGGGTCTGTGAAGCCCTGGCAGGTTCCTAATCCAGGGCCACATGTCTCCAAAGGGTTGAGGCCCAATGGAAGGATAATAGAATGCTCTCCCACACATAATGTACCATGCTCCTGAAATCCTATTTAGGGCAGTTCCTTTTACCCAATAGATCATACCTACCTTTCAACAAAAATTACAAGGAATACTACAAGACAAAAAAAGTAAATACACAAATTAATAAATTTTGATGATTTGAAAAGAGTGAACAACATTAGAACCAGAGTTCCATATAGCAGGGATTTTAGAATTATCAGGTCAGGAAATTTTTTTAAAATTATGATTAATATACTAAGGACTCGAATGAAAAAAGTAGACAATGTACAAGCACAGATATTAATGTAAGAAGAAAGATGAAATTCTAGAAAGAAAAAGAAATGTTAACGATCAAAACTACTGCAGCAGAAATGAAAAACGCCTCTGTGGTTCATTAGTAGGCAGGATATTGCTGAAGAAAGAAGTCTCTGAGCCTGAGGATTGTCAGTAGAAACCTGATGGTAATAGCACACAACTTAAGCACATTTTGAAACACCACATTACCCCATTGTTGGGTATGATTTTACGCTCTTATGTATCAGTTAAAATATAAAAAAGTAATTTCAAAAACTGAAAAACAAGTGAGAGAGACTTTTTAAAAAGGAAATATAACATCAAAACACTGAGATAACCATGAAATGTGTGGCACACGTAATGAGAGTCAGAGGAGAGAAAAGAGGGAAGGGAATGGAAGAACGTTTGAAGTAGTAATGCCTCTGAATTTCCATGATTAATGTCAGACTTCAAGCCACAGATCCAGGAAGCACAGAGGCAACAGTAGAATATATACCAACCTCCAAAAGCATTCTACACTAAGGCACTCAAGTTCAAATCACAGAAAATCAAAGATAAAGCTTGAAAAATAGAGAATAATAACAAAAACCAAAACACTACCTATAGAAGAGCAGAATTACATCTTACTTTTTCTTAAAAATTATGCAAAAAACAGCCAGACATTGTAGTGCATATCAAGTTCAAGGCCAGCCTGAGAAACTTCATGAGACCCTGTTTCAAAATAAAAAAATAAAAAAGGCTGGGGATGTGACTTAGTGTTAAAACATACCTGGGTTCAGTCCTGATACTCCCAAAACTCATGCAAAAAGAGAAGAGAAAGGGGGCATGAAATTAAGTGCTAAGAAAAAGTGATCACCAACTTGGAATTCTATATCATACAAAATTATTCTTCAAAAGTGAAATATAGCTAGATATGGCGGCACACATATATAATCCAAACTACTTTGGAGGCTGAGGCAGGAGGACTGCAAGTTCAAGTTCATTCTGGATAATTTAGTAAAGCCCTATCTCAAATTTTTAAAAATTAAAATATAAAATGGCTGGGACTGTAGTGTAGCTCAGTAGTAAAGCACTCCTGGGTTCAATCCCCAGTACTGAAAAAAACATTTTTTTAAGTAAAAGATAAATAAAGACATTCTAGGCAGAAAAAAAAAAAAAAAAACCTAAAGGAATTTGATGTCAGAAAGTGGTTTGTAAGTATTTGAATTAGTTATAAATTAGTTGTATTGCAAACTCAAGGAGGAACCACTATAAAAAATTAAAAAAGAAAGAAAACATAGGGAATACTCCCCCAAAAGAGAGAGAGAGAGAGACAGAGAGAGAAAACAGAGTCATATAAAATGCTCAGTTAAAATCAGAAAAGGAAGAAAAAATGTAGAAGACAAAAATAGGAACAAAGAACAAGCAACAAATAGAAAACAATAACAAATATGACAGTTATTAATCCAACTCTATCTGTAATCACTTTAATTGTCAATAGTTCAGTGCACCCGTAGAAGACAGAGATGGTCAAAGTGGATCAAAAAGAGACCTAACCATATTTTGTTTAAAAGAAAAACACTTTGTGGCCTCTGAATTTCCATGATTAATGTCAGACTTCAAGCCACAGATTCAGGAAGCACAGAGGCAACAGTAGAATATATACCAACCTCCAAAAGCATTCTACACTAAGGCACTCAAGTTCAAATCACAGAAAATCAAAGATAAAGCTTGTGGGCTGGCAGGTAACTCAGTGGTGCAGCACTTGATTAGCACACATGAGGCCCTCAGTTCAATCACCAGAACTGAGAAAGAAAAAGAGAGAGAGAGAGAGAGAGAGAGAGAGAGAGAGAGAGAGAGAGAAGAGAAAAGTAAAAGGTTAAAGAGAGGCATTTTTTAAAAAATTTTTGTAGTTGTCAGTGATCCTTTATTTTTTATTTATTTATATGTGGTACTGAGAATTGAACCCAGTGCCTCATGCATGCTAGACAAGTGCTCTACCACTGAGCCACAACTCCAGCCCAAGATGCATTTTAAACATGAATACATATCAATCAAAAGGAAAGGAATAAGGACAAAAGTAAAGGAACAGAGAGAGAGGTACTATGTGAACACCAATTCTATGAAAATTGGAGTATCTACATTAATTTCAGATTTCTGGGGAAAGAAAATAAATCGTGATACATTCAATGTATGGACTATTTATTTTCATTGCTTAAAGAGAATGAGCTATCAAGTGCTGAAAAGACATGGGGGAATCTTGTAGGCATGTTGCTGAATGAAAGAATCTAATCTGATTCCAACTACATGATGTTGTGAAAAAGGTAAAACAAGAGGCATTAATTCAATTTGTGGTTTCCAGGAGAAGTGAGGAGGGAAGAATGAACAGACAGAGCACAGGCAGCGCAGTGAAAGTAGTCTGTATGGTACCACGTGGTGGATGTGTATTTTATATTTGCAAAAATCTATACAATGTATAACACCAAGAACCCTAATGTGAATTATAGATTTAGGCTGATATTGTGTCAATGTAGCTTCATAATTGTAAAAAATGTATCACTGTTATGTGGGAAGTTGTTAGGTTGTCCACATGTGGGAACACAGAGAATAACTCTCTATAATTTCTACTCAATTTTTCTGTGAACATGAAACGTAAGGCTTATTAATTTTAAAAATAACAGTGATAATAATAGAATCTTGAGAGGATTGCCTGGCAGATAGTAATGCTCAATAAAAGATAGCCAGTATTAAGATGATGCTTCAGATTCCTCATAATTTCACTTTTCTCTTTCTTTTCCCTTTTCCTCCTCTTCTCCCTCCCCCTCTTTCTCCTGTTTCTCTTCCTCAAGTACCTCCTCCTCTCCCTTCTTCTTCACTGTCTCCATCTCTCATTGTATGTCTCATAAACATAAAATTATCTGTACCTATTGAGCTGAATATGGATGTTGGTCATATTTTTTTCAATCTAATGCTGGTATAGTAAGCAATGTGTACAGCTTATACACAGAAGTGACTTAAGAGACTCTTCATGGTTATGGATAGCAAAATAAATTGTTATGACAGTGTTAAGCTTGAACAGGATTAGTGAAAATACTGCAGACTAGAAACAGTATGGGAACTACCACTTTAAAAAAAAAAAAGAAAACTAGTGGAAGAGAGGTGATGAGTTTGACCCAGAACATCTGCTATGAAAGCACTTTATCACTGAGCTATATCCCCACCCCATGTTACCATGTTTGAAAAAGTAAAATTTAGTGCTGGTTTCTAAACAGAGGCTTTGAAGTGTCTACTATAGCAAGAGACCCCAAAAGTTCCAAAAAAAGTCACTGGCAATGACTAAGTTCAATTCATCCCCATATACAAAGTACCTACAACTTTAGCTCTAGCTACTAGCAACTGACTAATACACTAAAGCAGTAATTGAGGAAAATCTATCATTTTCTTCTCTGTGTTTATTTGGCCCAATACTTGCTAATTAAACAATCTTTTGCTTGCTAGCTACTACACTTCTGTGTTTGTGCACAAGCATGTGTGCAAACACACACACGCGCACACACACACGCACACACATACACACACACAATTCCCCCTCTCTTCAGATTTTCCTTTGTGATAAACCTTCCTCCCTCAGATTCCACTGCAATACACTTTCTTTTGTTGTTGTTGTTTCCTGCCTTATCACTCCTTTTCCATCTCCTCTTTATCATCCCAAAGTCAAAATACATTTCTTTACTGTAACTTGAAAATTTCCTACAGGTTACCATTATTCTTTCTCGTTAATTCTTTAAATACTACCTCCAGCTTTCATTTTTTTTCATATTTGTAATCATCTGTTGATTATTTCTACACAAATATTCCATTGCCCCACAAACCAAAACATGCATGCCGATTTTATCACGCTCCTATTGTTAAACTGCTGTTCCTCTTGGGTTACCTGTTTGGTTTCTGTCTCCTCCATCATTCACGGTCACTCAGACTTGAACGTAATGCTGTTTCCACTTGAGATCTCACTACACCTTGATCCAAATATATTCATTGCCAAATGATGTCCTCCCTAGCTCAGAGGCTTTCTATTTTCTCCTTTTTTTTTTTTTCTTTTTTTGTTTTGTTGTTTTCCAGTTTGTTTTTTGGTTTTTAATTCTTGCCATTTCCTTCATCCTTAATTTGATCCTTACTTCTACCTGACTGAATTATTGCTATATCTTTTTAAATGACTTCTTATTTTTCCTAATTCAAGCTGTCTGTACAGTGCTGAGAGCTAAGTATTCCTGAAGGAGGATGCCAGTTTTGCTACTCCTCTGCTCATAATTGTTTAAGGTCCTTTGCTTCAGAATGAAGTTCAGAAAGCCAGCCATCTATGCTTCTCCTCCTCCTCCTCCTCCGTAACTCTGTCTCCTGTTATTTCCCTTCACACAGTCCATACTTCTGGCAACTGCACTTGAAATTTTCAGTGTCCTTCCCATGCAGTTCTACTGCTCCCCTTACTTACTCAGCTACCTCTCTCTCCTGGTGTATGAAACTCATCATTTGGTTTTTTTGTTTGTTTTGGGGGGGGTTGTTTGTTTGTTTTTTTAATTTATTTGTATTATAAACAAATGGGATACATCTTGTTTCTCTGTTTGTACTTGAAGTAGAGGCATAACATTTGTGTAATCACACATTTACCTAGGGTAATAGTTTTTGATTCATTCTGTTAACTTTTTTCCTTCTCCCCACCCCTCCCACCCCACTTTTCCCTCTATACAGTCCCTCCTTCCTCCATTCTTGCCCCCCTCCCACCCCCCATTGTGTGTCATCATCCGCTTATCAGCGAAATCATTTGTCCTTTGTTTTTTTGAGATTGGCTTATCTCACTTAGCATGATATTCTCCAATTTCATCTATTTGCCTGCAAATGCCATGATTTTATCATTCTTTATGGCTGAGTAATATTCCATTGTATATATATATATATATATACCACAGTTTCTTTATCCATTCATCAATTGAAGGACATCTAGGTTGGTTCCACAATCTGGCTATTGTGAACTGAGCAGCTATGAACATTGATGTGGCTGTATCTCTGTAATATGCTGATTTTAAGTCCTTTGGGTATAGGCCAAGGAGTGGGATAGCTGGATCAAATGGTGGTTCCATTCCAAGTTTTCTAAGGAATCTCCACACTGCTTTCCAGAGTGGCTGCACTAATTTGCAGCCCCACCAGCAATGTATGAGTGTACCTTTCTCCCCACATCCTCGCCAACACCTGTTGTTGCTTGTATTCTTGATAATGGCCATTCTAATTGGGGTGAGATGGAATCTTAGGGTGGTTTTGATTTGCATTTCTCTTATTACTAGAGAAGTTGAACATTTTTCAGTATGTTTGTTGATTGCTTGTAGATCTTCTTCTGTGAAGTGTCTGTTCATTTCCTTAGCCCATTTGTTGATTGGGTTATTTGTATTCTTAGTGTAGAGTTTTTTGTGTTCTTTATATATTCTGGAAATTAGTGCTCTATCTGAAGTATGAGTGGCAAAGATTTTCTCCCACTCTGTGGACTCTCTCTTCGCATTGCTGATAGTTTCCTTTGCTGAGAGAAATCTTTTTAGTTTGAATCTATCCCAGTTGTTGATTCTTGCTTTTATTTCTTGTGCTATGGGAGTCCTGTTAAGGAAGTCTAATCCTAAGCCAACATGTTGAAGATTTGGAACTACTTTTTCTTCTATAAGATGCAGGGTCTCTGGTCTGATTCCAAGGCCCTTCATCCATTTTGAGTTGATATTTGTGCAGGGTGAGAGATAGGGGTTTAGTTTCATTCTGTTGCATATGGATTTCCAGTTTTCCCAGCACCATTTGTTGAAGAGGCTATCTTTTCTCCATTGCATATTTTTGGCCCCTTTGTCTAGTATGAGAAAATTGTATTTATTTGGGTTTGTGTCCAAGTCCTCTATTCTGTACCATTGATCTACCTGTCTATTTTGGTGCCAGTACCATGCCATTTTTGTTACTATTGCTTTGTAGTGCAGTTGAAGTTCTGGTATTGCAATACCCCCTGCTTCACTCTTCCTGCTAAGGATTGCTTTAGCTATTCTGGGTTTCTTATTCTTCCAGATGAATTTCATAATTGCTTGCTCTATTTCTGTAAGGTACATCATTGGGATTTTAATTGGAATTGCATTGAATCTGTATAGCACTTTTGGTAGTATGGCCATTTTGACAATATTAATTCTGCCTATCCACCAACATGGAAGATCTTTCCATCTTCTAAGGTTTTCTTTAATTTCTTTCTTAGTGTTCTGTAATTCTCATTGAGAGGACTTTCACCTCTTTTGTTAGATTGATCCCCAAGTATTTTATTTTTTTTTCAAGGCTATTGTGAATGGGGTCATTTTCCTAACTTCTCTTTCTGAAGATTCATCACTTATATATAAAAATGCATTCAATTTATGAGCATTGATCTTATATCCTGCTACATTACTGAATTCACTTATGAGTTCTAAAAGGTTTTCTGGTGGAATTTCCTGGTTCCTCTAAATATATAATCATGTCATCAGCAAATAGGGATAGTTTGAGTTCTTCTTTTCCTATTCGTATCCCTTTAATTTCCTTGGTCTGTCTATTTGTTCTGATGAGAGTTTCAAGGACAATGTTGAATACAAGTGGTGAAAGAGGGCATCACTGCCTTGTTCCAGTTTTTAGGGGGAATACTTTCAGTTTTTCACCATTTAGAATGATATTGGCCATGGGCTTAGCATAGATGGCTTTTACAATGTTAAGGAATGTTCCCACTATCCCTATTTTTTCTAGTGTTTTGAGCATGAAGGGGTGCTGTATTTTATCAAACGCTTCTTCTGCATCTATCAGAATAATCATGTGATTCTTGACTTTAAGTCTGTTGATATGGTGAATGATATTTATTGATTTCCAGATGTTGAACCAACCTTGCATCCCTGGGATAAAACCCATTTGATCATGGTACACTATCTTTTAAATATATTTTTGTATTTGATTTGCTAAGATTTTGTTGAGAATTTTTGCATCAATGTTCATTAAGGATATTAGTCTGAAATTTTCTTTCCTTAATGTGTTTCTGTCTGGTTTAGGTATCAGGGTGATATTGGCTTCATAGAATGAGTTTGGGAGGGTTCCCTCCTCTTCTATTTCCTGAAATACTTTGAGGAGTATTGGAATGAGCTCTTCTTTAAAGGTTTTGTAGAACTCGGCTGAGAACCCATCTGGTCCCAAACTTTTCTTTGTTGGTAGGCTTTTGATGACTTCTATTTCATTACTTGAAATTGATCTATTTAAATTGTGTATGTCCTCTTGGTTCAGTTTAGGTAATTCATATGTCTCTAGAAACCTGTTGATGTCTTCAAGATTTTCTAGTTTTTGGAGTATAGATTTTCAAAATAGCTTCTAAATTATGTTTTGTATTTCAATCGTGTCTGTTGTGATATTTCCTTGTTCATTCCAAATTTTAGTAATTTGAGTTTTCTCTCTCCTTCTCTTTGTTTGTGTGACTAAGGGTTTATCAATTTTGTTTATTTTTCAAAGAACCAACTGTTTATTTTGTCAATTTTTTGATTGTTTCTTTTGTTTCAATTCTGTTGATTTCAGCTCTGATTTTAATTATTTCCTGTCTTCTACTACTTTTGGTGTTGCTCTGTTCTTCTTTTTCTAGGGCTTTGAGCTGTAGTGTTAGGTCGTTTATTTGTTGATTTTTTTCTTCTTTTAGTGAATGCACTCCATGAAATAAAATTTTCCTCTAAGTACTGCTTTCATAGTGTCCCAGAAATTTTGATATGATGTTTCTTTGTTCTCATTTACCTCTAAGAATTTTTTACTTTCCTTCCTGATGTCTTCTGTTATCCATTCATCATACAATAGCGTATTATTTAAACTCCAGGTTTTGGAGTAGTTTCTGATTTTTACTCTGTCATTTATTTCTAACTTCAATCCATTATGATCTGATAGAATACAAGGTAGTATCTCTATCTTCTTGTATTTGCTAACAGTAGCTTTGTGGCATAAAATATGTTCTATTTTAGAGAAGGATCCATGTGCTGCTTAGAAGAAAGTGTATTCACTCTTGGTTGGATGGTATATTCTATAAATATTTGTTAAGTCTAAATTATTGATTGTGTTATTGAGATCTATGACTTCTTTGTTCAATTTTTGTTTGGAGGATCTGTCCAGTGGTGAGAGAGGTGTGTTAAAATCACCTAGTATTATTGTGTCATGGTCTATTTGGTTTCTAAAATTGAGAAGGATTTGTTTGACGTATATGGATAAGCCACTGTTTGGGGCATAGATGTTTATGATTGTTATGTCTTGCTGATTTATGTTTCCCTTAAGCAGTATGAAATGTCCTTCTTTATCCCTTCTGACTAACTTTGGCTTGAAGTCCACATTATCTGATATGAGGATGGATACTCTGGCTTTTTTGCTGAGTCCATGTGCATGGTATGTTTTTTTCCCATCCTTTCACCTTTAGTCTGTGGGTATCTCTTTCTATGAGATGAGTCTCTTGCAGGCAGCAAATTGATGGATCTTTCTTTTTAATCCAATCTGCCAGTCTATGTCTTTTGATTGATGAGTTCAGGTCATTAACACGCAGGGTTATTATTGAGATATGATTTATATTCCCGGTCATTTGGCTCATTTTTTTTTTTTACGAGACTTGGTTTCTCCTTTATTTGGTTGTTCCTTTAGGGTAGTTCCTCTCTTTGCTGATTTACATTATTGTTTTTCATCTCTTTCTCATGGAATATTTTGCTGAGAATGTTCTGTAATGCCGGCTTTCTTTTTGTAAATTCTTTTAGCTTTTGTTTATCATGGAAGGATTTTATTTCATCATCAAATCTGAAGGTAAGTTTTGCTGCGTATAAGATTCTTGGTTGGTATCCGTTTTCTTTCAGGGCTTGAAAGATGTTGTTCCAGGACCTTCTAGCTTTTAGGGTCTGAGTTGAAAAATCTGCTGATATCCGTATTGGTTTCTCACTGAATATAATTTGATTTTTTTTTCTCTCGCAGCCTTTAAAATTCTGTCTTTATTTTGTATGTTAGGTATTTTCATTATAATGTGCCTTGGTGTGGGTATATTGTAATTTTGTATATTTGAAGTCCTATAAGCCTCTTGTATTTGATATTTCATTTCCTTCTTTGGACTTGAGAAATTTTCTGATATTATTTCATTGAATAGATTGTTCATTCCTTTGGTTTGTTTCTCTGTGCCTTCCTCTATCCTAATAATTCTTAAATATGGCCTTTGTGTGATATCCCATAATTCTTGTAGATTCCGTTCATGATTTCTTACCATCTTCTCTGTTTGGTCAGCTTTCTTTTCAAAGTTAAATATTTTGTCTTCAATGTCTGAAGTTCTGTCTTCCAGGTGTTCTATCCTATTGGTTATGCTCTCTATGGAGTTCTTAATTTAGATTATTATTTCCTTCATTTCAAGGATTTCTGTCCGATTTTTTTTCAGTATCTCTAACTCTTTATTGAAATGATCTTTTGCTTCCCGCATTTGCTCTTTTAACTGTTTAGCAGTGTGATCATTCAAAGCCTGCATTTGCTCTTTCATCTCATCGTTTGCTTCTCTGATCATTTGAATTCTGTACATTCTGAACTCCCTTTCTGACATTTCTTCTGCTATGCAGTCATTGGATTTTATTGCTATACCATCTAGTTTTGTTTGGGACATTTTCTTCCCTTGTTTTCTCATACTGCTCAGGTATCTACCCCTCTAGTAGTGAAACTCTGGGATATTGCAGATTTCCTCTATTGACTAATATTGTCTCTGTAGATTTCCAATAACTCACTTCTTAGCCTTCAGTAGCCTAAAGTCTTGGATGAACTTGATAATGCGGTGCTCCTCAAGGAAGGTGGTGGCCTTCAGGTGGGGTATATTCCCTGTCAGTGGGCACAGGCACCTCCACTTGTTGACTGAAGGTCAGCCAAAGGGGAACTAGACTGCAGACTGGGGCACATCTGATCTGGGCCTGTGTCTCTGGTTCTACTCTCCTGGTGGGAAAGCCTCACCCAGCAGGGAAGACTCACCTGGTGGGGAAGTTTTGCTGGGCAGCTCTCCTCCGAGAAGTTCCCTTTGGTTCAGAGCTTCCACCTGGACTGGGAAGCCCTCCTCTGTGACATTCCCAGGAGTCCGGACCTACCACCTGGGTTGGGAAGCCTGGCTCTGCGAGGGACTTCCTCGCTGAGTGGTCCTCCTCCGCTACATTTCCTGGGTACCAGACCTACCTCCTGGGCCTCGGACCCTCTCTCTGTGTCTATGCCTCTCACTGTGGCCCTCCTCTGCAATGCTTCCTGTTGACTGGGTTCTCGAATCCAGCAGGGGAGTCTCACTGGACCACTCTACTCCACAAAGTTCCCTGCATTTCGGGAGTACTGCCCCATCCGGTAAGCCTGACCAGTGGGAGAGACTCACCTGGTGGCTGTCCCGAGTCTCTTAATACCTCCTTTTCTTGACTCCTGGGTCTTGTCAAAGGTCCTCTAGCCTCCTGTAGGTGTCTCAGGAAGGGAGCTGCCCTTCCAATGATGATGGCCACGCCCTTAGGAATAATTCAAAATGCCTGCACCAACCTATAAAGAAGCCTCTGGCTAACTCCATGATGCATGCAGGCTGGCTAGGCTGCCAGCTTGCTCCACAATGGTGACAGACCTCGATGTGGTGGTTGGGCGGGGTCACTCAGTGATGGCGTCTGTCTTCCCTGGTGGTTGGGTGGGTTGGCTGCCTGCTGCCTAGTTATGCAAGGCAGGTGGGTTGGGTGCCTGCCCGCTACCTCCAAGATGCAGGTGGTCTGACTCACCTGTCAGCTCACTCTGTGACTGCGACTGACCAGTGATGGCCCATCATTTGTTTTAATAAATAATCAATTAGTAAACTAGTTTCCTTGTTGGAGTAGAAACTCATTGAATAAAACTGCACATCTGATTCATTTAAATTCTCTTCTTGCTTTTAGGAAACTCATTTGAAATATTCTTAAATACATGTTTAAGTTTTCTTTCTCAATAAGGGATTTTGAAATCATGTGACTACCTATTTTTTTTTTTTTTTTTTTTTTTTACTTTTTACAGACTGCATTTTGATTCATTATACACAAATGGGGCACATTATTTCATTTCTATGGTGGTGCATAATGTGGATTCATACCATTCATGTAATCATACATGTACATAGGGTAATGATGCCTGTCTCATTCTGCCATTTTTTATATCCCCTCCTTCTCATTTCCCTCTACGTAATCTAAAGTACCTATATTTTTAGCAATTATATTTATGTTAATTTATAACTTTTTGTTCTCCTTTGCTGGTAGATTATTCATCTAGTTTATAATTCTCTCATAGGCAAAATAGATTCTTTTTAAGATTTGCTGTATATTCTGCCTTTAGGAAGTTGATCCAAACCATCCTGTTAAAACAGTATGGTTTCAAACTATTCCTGGCACAAATTGGGTCACTGTCTTTTCTATCATATCATATCCTTTGAACCACATTTCAAATTGTGTCTGTTAGGCAAAACTAGTTTTTATTCTGTGTGAATGCCTTATCTCTACGAAATTAATAAGTTATAGGTTGACATCATTGGAAATTTAATATTAAATTTTAACAGTCACTATTTCAAAAATGTAAAACAGAATACTATGTTATACATTGATCTATAAATGGTATAAACCAACAGTCTCTTTCCTAATTCTTGGAGACATAGAGATATAACAAGCAAGTCATTTTTTTCTTATTGCCAAATTTGTATTTTCCTTTTCATTCTGACTTTCTATTTATTTGTTTGTTTCAGTTTGGTTTTATGTGCATGCATGAATATATATGACTAAGACACACTGGGGGAGAAAACATTATTTGTTCTGTAAATTAATATACTTTTTGATTTCTCTGTCCCCTAAGGAACCTCTTATGATTTTTTCTCTAGGCAAGTCCAGTGGGGAGAGATAGAACTATTCCATGGGCTGTGTTAAAGAAAGATTAGTGTAATTTATATATTCCATGCCATAGAACCATGTACTAAATTACACATATGCATATTTATACTGCATATAAATATTTAAGGTATTTATAATTATTAATAATTATATTTTATTAAGTGGTAAATTATCATAAATAATTATCATAATCAATACATATAGTGTTTAAGTTAGAGCATGAGATTTGGCACCGAATTATATAATATTAGAATACTACGATGATTATAATTTTGTATCTTTGAATATTATTGGTTAGATTTATTATGTTTTAATGATGAATGCTTCAGGAAAAAGGTAGATGAACTTATGTACTGCTTATATTCATTTAATCATAGAATCGAATACTATTAGAAACAAAACTGAAGCAACGTCAGATTCTTAAACTAAAACAAAATATTATTAATAAAAGTATTACATTAATCATCTCTTTTTTATGAACACTGTCAAGGAATTCATTTGCTTTCTGAATAAAGTAAGAAAAAAACAAACATTTCAATACTACTAATTTTTAACTTTCTTTTGAACAAAACAGATCTATCTGCATTATGAAGTGGAATAGCAAGCAATATTATGTTTCTTCTACTACTAAGATTCACAATAAACTTCTGTATGAATAATTTGTGAACAATTGCATTTGCAACTTGATTTGTATGTTAGTATGTCAGTTTCTGAGTTTAGATCATAGAAGCCCTTATACCAGGTTAAGGGGATTATAACTCATGCTATAGACAAAGGAGTCCATTTCTATTCAGAATGAATAACATTTATGTTGCTCAACTGCATTGTGCTCAGGGTAAAGGTATTAATCTCTCTTGTGTTTTCTTCATCATAAAGCACTCTGCAATGTTGTCCTGGATAAAACCTCAGCAAATCATTGTTATTAATTGACAATGGTTCTGATTCATACCACAGAAGCACATTAGGTGAAAAAATTAAATTCATCCATGTTTTCAACATAAATTACTTAAATTCACATCTGTGGTTTTATAGCTTCCTCTGAAATTTTACAGTCTTACGTTTATGATTTTGCAATTTAAAAGATCTTTCTTTTGGGTTAATTTATTGGATGTTCTCATGACTCCGAACTGATTTTATTTTGTTAACCATATAAAAGTTAACCGATCAATTTGATCACTCTATATGATCTTTTAAGACATTTAAACATTAGAGCATACTACATATGTCTATTTTGTAATCAGAAATTACTAATTAAATACTATATAACATATTTTGTAAAATGTTTAATACATGTTTCCATAAAAAGACTCTGTTGCTTTTTTTTCATTTATAATTGCAAGAGAAATAAATTTGGAGTGCATTCAAATAGTATTGCCTGAAGAGGCTTTGGAAGCAGCAGGAAAACACTCTGCCTAACCCCAATTAGTCTTGTTTTCCATATTCAGGGCAGTTCTGTTTTTCAACATATCCACTAAACATGATGATAATGAAAATTAATATGGTTAGAAAGCAATTCAATAGCAAATGTTTATTGTTCATAATTGTCGTTTCCTGTTATAATTTTCATAAAACCTGTCAACTCTGGAAAAAGGGTTCAAGAAGTGTGTGAATTGGAAAGTAGGCAGGTGCAACTCAATTCTACAATACCTGCTCTGTGGCAAAGTAGCATGGAGGCCACCTTCAGCAAATTGATTTATATTTGTACTGTGGTTGGTGAGTTCGCTACTTCTCAGAATAAGTAAAACCTAGAGGTGAATCAAATAATTTAATTAATCCATGAACCCATGTATAAAGGCTAGTTCTCTTCCAAAAGAAGGGAAAGGGAGGGGCAACAAAGCATAGGTGGATAATACAGACAGATAAGAGGAATAAGTGCTAGTGTTCTATTGCACAGTAGGGCAACTATAGTTAACAATAATCTATTGCACATTTCAAAATAGGTCTAAGAAAGAATTTGAACGTTCCAAGACAAAGAAACGATCAATGTCTGAGATGATACCATGCTAATTACCCTGATTTGATCATTATACATGATTTACATTTATTACAATATCACACTATACCCCACAAATATGTACAATTATTATGTGATGATTAAAAACACAAACTTATGTAAGGAACAAAAACACCAAAAACGATGATTTAACTATATTTGTATTTGTATAAGAATATACCTTGTAAAGTGAAAAATTGGGTTATACCATAGGGGGAGACAAAGATGATGAATGTATTATATTGGGGAGGATGGGATAGGTTTTGTGAACTCTCCCTTTTATCTAGTCCTACATTTCACATTGGTTCAATGTTCCTAATAACAGTTAAAAGTCATGGGAAATGGTCAAAAGAAATGGATGGAACACCTGCCCAGAACTCTAGAAAAAAATCTGCCCCACCAGAAGAAAAAATTCTAGCAAATCTTAACTTGGGGTTTCCTTCCATGAGACTAGAACCTAAGCTCCATGGAATTGAAGGGTTTATCTGTTTTGCTCATCATTGTATTCCTTGAGCAGTATCAGGAGCAGAATAGTTGTTCAATAAATATATTTTGAATAAATGAAAATGTTAGTGACTCTCAATATGATGGGTTTACAGAAAGAAGAAGAAACAGTGTCTAAAACCATATCTCTGGTAGAATCAACACATATGTAACATCCAAATAGTTGCCAAGTTATATGTTAAGGACCATATTTACTTAAAACTCAAGTTCACCTGTTTGTAATCTTGAACATTTTTCTCTGCCATAATGCTATCCAAATTCTTCATCCAAATTTCCTCCAATGTAGAGCTAGCTACGTTGCATTTTAAGTTGATTGACATATGGTTTTTCTACTTACAATTACATTAAAAAGTGGTGCATGTGGAGTCCAACTTATGCTGAATATTCTGTTCCATCTGGTGAAATTCCGATTGTGTCATGGACTTTCCTGGTCACACAAAAGCAAACTCGCCTCCTTGCCTCATATTTCCCAAATGTCTTCTTAGAACTCATCTATTTAGAACATGCTATTTGTACTAAAGTTAATTTACCTGCCTCTCCCAAAATAACTAGCTTACTCTATCATTGATTTGATTCAACATTTAAACCAACAATTGTAATGTAGGACTGAAAACAACTAATAGACTAGAAGAGTTGTGAATATAATACTAGGGGCAGTTCAAATCTGGGGGATTTATTCAAGTATCCAATTAAGAGAGAATATCTATACCTAGGATTTAGGAAAAGGACATTTCAGACAGAACAGTGTGAACACAAGGAGAATAAAAGAGGAAAATGTGGTTCAACCATATGGGTAGATGTATAATATGTAGAAGTACTGAAAATAAAACCATGGAAGACCAGGATTAATAGATAATTTATTCTGCACCACTGAAGGTTTTTGACCAAACGTCTTAGATGACTGAAACTGGATAAAATTGATGTGATTTCAATGACAGTTCATAGAAACTATAGGAAGAGAGACTGGGTGGGAAGAAGCTGGTATACTAGTTGAGTTGAAATGTAAAGAGTGCTCAAATAAGAATAGTGGTATGAGAAGGAAAGTTGCCAGATTTGATCTAAGGAAGAGAAGCAACTAGCTGGAGAAGAGATGGGTGGATAATGATGCTGGGTTTCTAAACTTGGAAGAGTAAGCACTGTGAGTAAGAAACTGAAGGAGGAAGTTTTTAGAAAAGACAGAGATTAGATGACCCAGGACACCACCTCAGAAAATATGTGTATTATGGCATGGTTGAAAAAAATGGTTTGCAAAAGAGCTATTGGGCATACAAGAAGACAATCAAAGTATAGCAAGTGTCATGAAAGGCAAGGAACAGAATGTTTTAATAAAAGGGAATGTTCAGTATTACAGAGACTCCTAAGCATATGAGCACTAATTAAAGATTTGCTAACAAGGCTTTAATAACCTTTGTGAAAAAACATATAATAAAATGCAGAACAAAGTAGGCAAATTTCAAGGTGTTCAAGACTGTGTAGAAGGCTAAGAAATAGTAAAATGTGTGATACTGTATACCTTAAAGTTTGTTTAAATAGAAGGATTGAATTATTTGTATCTGACTCTCAAAAGTAACTTCACAAGTAATTGACATAAACAGAGTGCTAAAAAAGTAAACTTTCTTTCACACAGCAGAAGATAATGCTGCAAATAAAATAAAGATGTCATATTTTAAAACAAAATCTAACTGGGATGTACTGTTGCTATCAAAAGGGTCAGTATTCAGGAAGGAGAAAGGACATTTAGAGACATAATTTTGTGGAAAAATGATTTTGTAGAAAGTTATCTTTCAAATATCTCTCCTCACCCTCTTCCACAGACCATGTCTGACAGTGGTGTCTGGTGTAGCTACAACTGTACCACTTGGAAAATGAGACCATGTGCTGATAGAGCATACATTTATACCTGAGAAGTTAAAGCAGTGTGTGTATGTGTGTGCGTGTGTGTATTTGAGAGAGAGAGAATGAGAGAATGTTTGAGAGTTAAATATGTGTCCACATACAGGAGGACTAGGAATGGCAGGAAATGTAGGAAATTTTACCAAAGGCTAGATACATCCCTCAGAAAATAGAGTTGGACTAGAGACATTTTATATTCTACGCAAATGAGTCTTCTAGTAATGCTCTTCTATTCAAGGGGCCAAGATGGCTTTAACTCCCCCCTAAGTTTGACCAAGTTTACACAGGCTTCTTCCTGACTCCAGATTCCTGACCATCCTTTCTCTTCCTAGAGGATGTACTTTAGAAAACTTTCAATTGTAAATGCTTTCTCTTCCCCCTTTGATATGTAAATCTTTTTAAGAAACCTCTTGCCAGTTTTCTAGTTCAGTAATATCTTTCTAAGGACCTGGGGGGCATCCCTTTGAAATGTAAGCATTAAAGAAGAAAGAGCCCTAACTTCCAACTTTTGGGGGCAGAGGGTGGTCCTGAGCCTAAGTTGGAGGGAGTCTATGCTCCAAGTTGTACTACAAGCCCACTAGCAAACATAGATGGCCTGTGTTCTCCCTCTGGCTCCAGTTCTTAAAAATTCTTTCACCCGTTATTTCAAAAGAGTTCAACTTAGACTTTTCTTTCCCCTTTTGAAATTGTCTTGGAAAAAACAGACATCCTACGTGATCAACTTTTTCACTAACACAGGCAAGTCCTTGTCAACAGCAATTGTGTACATAACCTAAAAAATCAGAGCAAGACCAAGGTAGAAATGCCCAACCAAAAGCAGAAACCTACAGTTATAAGTCCTAGGAACTGTACTTTCTAACAGGTTTCTGAAGATTACACACATGCTCTTGAATCATGAGACTGCCAGATTCAGTACAACCAAAAATACAAGGCAATTGGTAATTTAAATTAAAAAAAAAGAAAATAGTTTAAGTATATTCCATGCAATGTTCAGGGCAAATTTGTACCAAAAACTACTTACTGTTTATCTAAAATTAAAATTTAATTGAGCATCCTGTATATTATCTGGTGCCCCCTCCATTAGGAAAGCTATTAGTTTGAAACATCTGCCATTCATAGAGATCAAAGACCCAATTTACAACAGTATCAACTGCTAGCTCTAACAGCTGTCCTCTCCTGTGTACTTCCCACATTTCTTGCCCTGTATGCTGAACTGGAAGGGTTAGCAATGTCAGCTAGCCTGAAGGAGAGGGGTAAGAAGAAAAAAAAGAACAGAAACCAGCTTACTCCAGCCCTCAAGGCAGACAGCTGATGTCAGTTCACCTACACGCCTTGGCTGGTGGAGGAGGGTGGCAAAAGTCATATCTCTGAAGGAAAATTCAAGTGTTAATACATTTCTTAGTCTGGATTACTTTCTGATTCACTGTATGACTTAGAGAGAAGGTAGGACTCAGAAAGACTGCCAAATTTTTATCCAGTGTCAGTAAAATGATCCCCCATTACGAAAAAGACTAAAAATAAAATTGCATTTCCAAAATTCTATGTATTTGTTCAATGTACCAATTATATAGGTATGATTGTAGAAGTATAACAATAAGTGCTTTTCAAATTTTATGTGCTTCAAGATTTTGTGAAATTATTTACTTAAAATATTAATAATCTAAAGAAATACTTCTGAAGCAAACATTTCACCAATACCAATTATAAAACATCTAAGAATTATTGAAAAGCACTAAATATTAATGAATATTAACAAAACTTCTCTATATGTCAGTTTTATAATCTTTGTGTTCCTTTTTTCTGAGGTATAACCATATCAAATAAGATCATTGATTTTAATTGTATAGCTTAATGTTTTGACAAATAACCACAGAATATTTTAAGAATCAGATGAGAACTATGATTTCACATATGCAAATATATACATATTTTATAAAATTTCAGAGTTTTTGTTGACTTTAAAACCCACTCAGGAATATCAAATTCTTACACTAAATCTTCCTCTAGATTCGTAGTCAATTATTTGAGATAATAACTATATAGCTATACTACACCTATATCTAAATTTCTTAAAGTTGTACTTAATATTTAAATATATTAGTGTTACCTTTTTGAATGAATGCTTACTGTAATTACTAGGTTCTTACATACATAAATAGCAATAAAATACTATCAAAACATACTAATATGCTCCCCTTTTTCAGATACAGGTTTGTTTTTTCCATATTTCAATGGGAATTCCTATTTGGAACTGCCTTTCTTTACAACCCTGGATGAATCAAAGTTTTTCCTGGAGAAAGAACACAGTAGAATTGTCACCATCTACTTGACTATAAAAACAAATGCGTTAAATGGAACTATTCTCTACAGTGAGTATTAAATGTTTGACCTCCCTATGTTTCTTGCTTCTTTCTCAGATGTTAACCTATTAAATCAATGAATTATTTATTTAAATATTATAGAAAAACTATGCTACCTGAGTGCATGAAACATTACCGAAAAGAAATCTTAGTTCTTTGTAGTTTTTCACCAAGTGTCTTTAATTTATGAGTCATTCAATGGAACATGACTTAAAAACAGGCTCTGAACTGACAAGAAAGAATAGAGCAAGCATATGAATTTGACAGCATATGGCTATAGCAGTAAAACATAAATGCTGCAAATGTTTCCAAGCATATTTTTATGGTATAAATCACTAAATATGAATTGCGTTCAATACTTAGGAACTTGGAAATAGACATTCCAAAGCTGAGATTCATTTGACAATTGGGAAAATTTCTATTACTCTTTTAGCAGCATCTATTATCTTGGTTTAAGCTGACTTGAAAATAAATAATAATATTAACAGTATTGGTTTAAGGATATAGCTTCATATCCAGGATTCTGTGCATTATTATGCAATATGCTCACAAAGATTGCTAAAACAAGAATTTATGAGCTACTTTCTTCTCTGAGTGACCATCATAAGATGTATTAAACTGTAGTTTTCAAAATATGATGATTGTTTTATCTCTTTTGAAATGAATACAGGGAAGTTTAAACATTTCTTATAGAGAAGATATAATTTCTCCCATACTTTAATAGGTCAGCCACTGCAGGACAACTATTCTTTCCCACATAATTTGCTCCTCTACTTTGAACTCTTTTGGAAAATTGATTTATTAGTCTGCTTTCTTAACAAAATTTAGACCTTTTTAATTATTGAACTATGAGTTAAATGCCTAAAAGAAGGCTTTCAGAAAGATGGACACAGTTAGAAGTTTTGAACATTAAATTAAAATTGAGAATTTATATCGTATTTTAGAAAGAAACTGACTTGTCATAACTAGGCCAGCATTATTCATTCCCCAGAAGCAGAAGTGCCTGTTCTTAAATGATGACTTTAGAAAGCCTGATTTATTTATGTGAAAAGAGAGGGAGAAAAAAAGAAACAAGGAAAAGTTGTTTTTCTCTGTAAAATCTAAGTGCTGGTAGATGATCATGAAATTCGGAGGTAATAGTCCATTGCAAGAGCAACAAAACAAAACAAGGAACAAAAGACAAAAACACAATAATTTAAAGCCACAGCAAAGTGATTTCTTGCTTCTGCAGTTTTTAAAGTTGTATAGAATTGGGAGGTGTTTCCTTGGGAAAAGTATGTTTTGTTTTTACCAACTAAAACAGGTCATAGTCGAAGCAGCAGCCAGCCTCTGGGAATTCTGCTCTGGGCCCATGTCCCTGGCTCATGTCCTTGCTGCCACTCAATGGGCTCTTTGGGAAGGCCACAGAAACACATGCTAAGCTATATGCCCTCTGCTCAAGTTGGTACTTTAATTTAAATCCAATGAAGCTCAAGCTGATGTTGCTACCAGAGGATTATTTTTGCCTCTTATTCAATGACATAGCAAAACAATCTAACTAGAAATCATTCGTAATAACAGCGTCATTGCAATTATCATTCATTTTTGTCCTTGTCTTAAATAATTGTCTTCGTTACAGCAGGGAATACATCAAAGTTATTTACTCCAGGGAGTTTCCTAGCCTGCAAATGGAGAAAATATTTTTGTCTGTAATGCCTATTCTGTTCACTGGTGAGGTGGTAATTTATCCCTACACTGTTGGGAATGCCCTAGCAGAACGTTTCCTAGGGTTGCTGCTTTCTCTTCTCTTGGAATTTGTCAACCTCATAAAACAACAGATGAACACAGATTTTTGTGATTCATTTAGATACCTGTAGTTTAAAAGGTGTCTCATAACTTGACATAAGGGCCAATTTTCTTTCTTTTAAAATCAGTATATGATGTGCAGGAACAATTAAAAGTAGTGAGGAAATTAAAACAGATGTTTCACTTTAGATTTGGGGAGTTGATTTGGGTATGGTTGTTTTGTTTTGTCATTTTTTTTTTTGTTAGTTTTCCCTCCCCCACCCCGAGCATTTCAGTTCAACCCATTTTCATGTCACAAGCATTTATTGAACATTTGTATTTTATGTCATCAAATATTTAAGGAAAAAGAATTACCAGGCTGATAAGCCAATGTCAGCTTTGAATTGTATTCCTAGTTCAAAACTGAACATTTATCTTGTTTCAGTTTGCCTCACCAACTAATTGATGTTGAAAAGGAACAAAAGGAAGATAAAACTTGAATCCTTATAGAGTTACAGTAAAAATCCTTAGAAAGGATGGTTTGAAAAAGAACCCTCTGTGGGAGAGCGACAGCTCTGAGAGCAGCAGTCAAGATGAAAAGAAAGCTTTTTCAGTCTGCCACTGAACCAATTCAGAATTCTGGAACCCAGTCAAAGGAGCTACTAACAGGTCACGGGAGAAGGGATGAGACCACACAAAATTCTTTAGGTGCACTTTCAGAAAATGAGCTCTATTCCGCAAGCAGTATCAATCAGGAGGTTTCGTCATGGGATATGTTACTAAGCAGTTGGATCCATTCTATGCTGCTTCTTTGAAAAGACATAAGCATGCCCTGTGGAAGTATGTGATCTTTCAGAATTGGGAGCAGGCATCTGACCAAGTCCCAGGAGGCAAATTACATGAGCAACTCTAGTGTGAGGACAGGATTCAGACGCTATCTCTTTATCACCTAATGTGTATACTTAAAGTTTGATATTTATTCCAGGGAGAAATTGACAGACAAAAGTGGGATTGGAATGGCCTTCTTTTTTAGGGGGGACTAAAAAAGGTGGTTTCTGATACTACTGGAGAAAACAAAGTCATAACACCTGCCTTTCTCTATAAAGTGATTCGAAGAAGAATATACAATATCTTCATTGGATACATTGTACTATTTGTAATGATGTTATGGCAAGGCCCATGAAATCCTACTGCATTTTCTCACATCACAGTGCAAAGCATCTTCTTTTCTTATAGAAAAAAAGTTTATTCTGCTGTTTTAATCATTTTTACAGTGTGCACCACATAATTCTTTGACTGACTTTGTCCCTACCTCCTTAATAACTTCCAGTAGAGCTAACTTCTGATGCACATGGGCAGGAGTGGTTTTGAAAGCATGGATGGATGAATTCATGCATCATTGTTCACAAGGTGCTTAGAAACTGCTTTTAATTTTGTCATCTCTTTTTATGACAGAAAAGTCAAATTCAACAAGTTTTGAGTGCCTAAAAGTACGTAACATTCTGTTAGGCAATGTGAGAGATACAAAGTTGAATAAGAGATGGTCTACATTTCTAGTTTGTCAACATTTAGTGGAGAGATACCATACACATAATTCTGTAAGAAAGCTGATGGTAATAGGTTTTGTAACCTAAGTATAAATTAAGAACTGAGGCAGAATAAAAATATTCATTACTCTAGAGTCTGAATTTCATCTCCTCACTAAATAGGAAACACTTCCTCATTTGGAACTATGGAACTATGTTTTATAGCTCTCTCTCCTACCCCATCTCCTCAGCATTTCAACCAATACCTAGCAGAGAGTAGGGGCTTGATTGGAATAGTTCTTTAAGTTCCGTTTGTGATTTATTCAACCTTCATGGATGTGTTGAAAACTAAGCACATATTGAATCTTTAGGAAATTGTCCCACTGGAAATTGTAATACTTTCTTCCTCTGACAAATACAAACAATCAGTACAGATTTCAGTGGTTTAGTCAAAATGCAGCTTAAATCAGATAATTTTTTCCTGAATCTACTTAAGCAGGAACAGAATTAGGTTTGGTAAATTTTTCTGTAACAAGATGTAAATATTTTTGCAGTTGGGACAGTCCCCATCCCAAGTGTAGAACTTTGCCATTGTAGCATGAAAACAATCATACACAATATATACATGATTGAGTATAGTTGGATTAGCATCAAAATTTATTTATAAAACTAGACAGTGGCAGAGTTTGGTTCACAGGTCATGGTTTTTCAACCCTTAACCTAAAAGGATATGATTCATCAAATTTATCTTGAAATAGAATAATTCAATTCAACTTCTGATTGAAATTTATGAATAAATGCCAATGCTAGATACACCCCTGCCTCTGATATAACCACCAGGGAAGTGAACCAACCAGGAATAAGCTTGATTCTGATAGAAAGAGGTGGGAGACAAAAACAAATAACTATGCAACCATAACAGCAAAGAACAGATGATTCCAGTGAAGGACTGAAATTTCTGCTATGCCTATTTTGAGAATAGTATGATCTAGCAATTAAGAAAATTACTCTAGAATTGGACTACCTGGATCATTGATCAAGTTCCTTAATATCTCTATGCCTCAGTATCTTCAAAATGGAATAATAATACATACCTAAGACATAAAAAGTTATTGCAATGATTGAGAGAGTTAACACACTGAACCTGCTTAAAACAGTGCCTGGCACACAAAAAGCATGAAGTATATGGTAGATACCTTACTTTTTCAGATAATGCTTTAATATCTGGCCCCCTAAAAACTGATCTAAGGAATAAGCATAAGGAACTAGGGTCCTAGCATATAAAATTTTTGACTAAGAGTTACAAATATTATATATAATGGACAGCCATGTTCACCCTGGGAAAGAATAGACCATTAAAAACATCCTGGAATCAGGTATTATGGACAGTTGCAATTTGGGGTCTTCACTTTTATTCATTTCACCTAAATGAAGAGAATTAAATTCCATTAAAAGCCTTTTATTACTGATGATTTTCCTGGTTAACTGTAATTAGCAGCCTTGAAAAAAAAATAAAATAGGTTCTTGATAATTTTAAAAAACTGGTTCAGAAGTTAGTCTATAGTCTCGTGTAATAAACATGTTCAAAACTAATTCTGCATACCAGGCTGCTGCCATGATCCCTCAGTTCTCCCCAGATCTTCTCTGCCTGCCATATTTACCCTACTGATTAGCTCATTGTGACACTAGTTACTGCCTGGATCACCATTGTGGGTTAAAGATGCCTTTCAATCACGAGCTGCTGCTAAGGTTGTTACTGGGATTGCTGCTGCATACAAACCTTAACCTTTAAGTTGAGCCAAGAAAGGGCAGTTCCATTATCTGTACTCATGATTATTAATTCTTTGGAAATGATGTTAAATTTTACTTTAATTCAAACTAATGACTAATGAATCTCTTCAAAAGGTTTATTTATAAATGTTCTCAAATCCGATGTTTGGAAGTAATCACTATAATGGCTCAAATAAAGAAAAATGCTCATTTTTAATGGAATGGTACCACATAAACCATAAATATTGTATCTTTGATAGTTCAATGAAGTGAGGAAGCAATCAGGCTTAGGAAATTTCAGATACACAATTCAATGTAATATACAAGTAAATTGTAAAAACTTGACTAGGATATCATTATTTCTTTCTCTCCTTGATACAGATTTATTTATTATTCCTTTATTAGTCTTATTTATTATTCCTTTTTATGAGATTGATTTATATGTCTATTAATTTATTTATATACAAATTTTAGACTGAAACTTATTAGAATTATCTCTCTAAAAGGATACACAATCTAGCCACCAGAGTTCATCATTTTGAGAGAAATAATTACTATTTCTTGTTTTATGCAGCACTTTTGTGCTTAAATCAGAGACACAGTGATTGTATTTAAAAAAGTAAAATTTGAGAATTATTGATTTTTATAAAGTTCAAAATACTATCTGGACAAAAATTCAAAAAAATCAATACATAAATGATTTATTGCAAAAAAATACTACAGAATCTAAGCATGTAAAGAACTATTTCCAGAAAAGGATAGGTTCACACTTACTCTAATGGATCATCAAGCATCATTTAGTGAAACAGCAGAATGACTTGCTTTCAGGGGCTTCATAATGAGCTGTTCTAGAGCTTTCAAGTCCCATCCAAAGGTAGCACAAGTGGGAACGTCATGGAGAGAGATCTGCTCTTAACATTTGCCATATGCAGTCCTACACTGCCTAACAATGTTTCAGTCAATGCCAAACTGCATATACAACTCAGGTCCCATAAGATTATAATGGAATTGAAAAATAGTGACATTGTAGACATCACAACATCATGGTGCAATACATCATCCACATTTGTGGTGATGCTGGTATAAACAAAATTACTGGAGTGCCAGTTGTTTAAAGTACATACTGCTATGTACAATACAAACAGTATCACTTGATAATGATAATAAATGACTGTGTTAGTAGTTCATACATTTACTACACTATACTTTTTATTATTTTAAAATATACTCCTATTTATTTTGACAACTTTACTGTAAAACAGTATTTCCTGCTAGACCAGCAGCAGTCTCACATATTTCCTGTGAACCTCTCTGTCCCTCTGTCTTTGTTTCTCTCTGCATTCTGAGAAATGTGTTTGTTGTTAGGCAATTACATCATTGCATGAATATCTTAGAAAGTACTTATACAAATCTAGATAGTAAAGGCCTAGAATGGTTCTTGATGCAGTAAATAATTTTCATTAAAATTATGTTTGAAATTATGTCTTCAATACTATTTGTGAAAAAAAAGAAGAGTTTCTTCTCAATATTTATTCCTAGCTTTTCTCTAATTACAGAATCTAGGTTTATATAATGCAAAGTCAATTGACTTGAGGGTGAAAAATTTATCAAACAATATGTCCTATATTCCCTGAAGTGATTAATTTGATATTGAATCATGTAAATATATCAGTAGCCTCAAGTCCTCCCTTTTCCCCATCTTGCATCACATATTATCTGCAAAACACTCTGAATGCCTTTAAAAGTATTATTATATAAAGTAAGAAATTGCTTATTAATAGAATAAATCAATATGATGACTCAAAAAATGTTAATATATAGCAAGACTATTGAGAGAACTAAGTTTGCTTATTTCCATTTTCATTCCCATTACCTTTATTAAAGCAGTCTTATTTTCTACTGAGTGACAAGGTAAATATGGTTCATAATGGAATGTTGATATACTTGGATAAGACTATTCATCCTTGTCATTGATTTTAATGGCTGAGCATCCTTTAAAAATAACTCATTCTTGCGTGATACTACATACATCTTGCTGAATGTGTACAATCAATCTTTGAAATTCAATATTTAAAGTTTTGAAAAACAAACCTTGTGCATAGCAACAGCTTGACCTAAATGTTCAGCTCTGTTCTACCCTTCTCTACAGCATATTTTTAAGTCTTATCTCAAAAATAGGAGGCTGAAATGGCAATGTAAAGCAATTTATAAAAATATTGAGTCATAAAAAACTTGTGAATGAAAAGTGATGGAATAGAGCAGGATAACAGACTGGTGCACAACACCCTTCCTACTCTCAAACGGATGCAAGTGGAGACTAAGTCAACATTTCAGGGAAGAAAAACAACCTGATGTCATCCTATGATAAGACCTTTTATGGAGCCAAGGAGAGAAAACACAAGATTCTGGTATAGTTCCTGTTTCTTAATGTGCTTTGGTTGCCCCCACCCAATCCCAGTAAAAAGAAGAATCAAAATTAATGCTGAAAATTCTTAGCTGTATTCTCAAATTCAAAGAAATGCAGCCTAAGAAATTGAACAGGAATTCATGAGAAAAAAAAAATATGAAAAATGCTAGAGTAAAAACCAAAAAGAAAGTGCTAATGGATCTCAAGAGATGCAGGAAAGGTGAAGTTGCACGGGCTACTGTGGGCCTTTGGACATCTGGAGTCCTCAGAAGTATGATTAAAAACCTCTGTCAGTCAAGTGGGCTCTAAAATAGGACTTGTGGGAAAATCTCAAAAACAGTGATTTTTCAAACGTGTTCATTATGATGTGTGTTACTCCTAATTAGTATAAAAACTTTAATGCTAATATTTTATTCAATTTTTTCCTTACTTCTACCATATTGACATAATCAGTTTTGTATTATTGTGTTTTGCTTTGTGTGATTCTATTACTGAATTCATATTCTTGATTCTCTCCAGTTCTATTGCTAGAACACTCATGGGAAATATGTTTCTGTTTCTTGTATTTCTTAAGCCCCTACCCCTACCTAATTGTTCAACTATATTTTGGATCCTTCTTTATTTCCCATTTTGGTCATCCTCAGCCTATCATCTCTTTGAGTCCAAACCTTCTGTGTTGTCTGCCAGGGGAATCCATTCACATTAAATTAAATACAAATTTTCCATTTTGGATTTGTTTTTAGCTATTTGTTCTGATATAATGTAAATTATTTCCCTTAATAACCACCAAAACTTCAAAAACTAAATCAGCATATTGTGTTATTACCTCATGTGCATATACGACTGCTTGACCAATGTGATCCTACAATACATACAATCAGAAAAATGAGAAATTACACTCCATTTATGTATGATCTATCAAAATGTATAAATGTATTCTGTTGTGTACAACCAATTAGAATAAAAAAATTAATAAAAAAAATTGAAAAAACTTTAGTCCTTCAGAGGACTATTAATAAAGTGAAAAAACAATCCCCCCAAAAAAGAATAGTTGTCAAAGGAGTATATAAAATCAAATATCAAAGAATTTGTGTCTATTAATTAATGAGGGAACTGGTAAGACATCACAGCCTGTTCAAAACACAGTATAAAGAACAGAGACATATAAGAAAAAGGCATTTGGTGGTAAACTCACAGAGAAAATCAGGTTTATCCATAGGGTGACAATTAATACACAGTTAATTTGCATTTCTATAGTCAAAAACTGCAATTCTGGAATGGTGAAATAGTTAAGATGGAGAAAATTACAGAGAATCTGGCTGACTGTGCTAGAATTTTTTCCCATAATTTTTTCTGAGACCTTTTTGTAAATCATTTTTGAGACTTGAGCGTTGCTTTTAAATCCACTTATCTAGAATTTGAAGTATAGGGAAGAGATAACCCAACTTTCTTGACATTCATACTGAAATTTTAAAGAATTATTTATCTATAGTTTAGCAATAACTTTAATTTCACACTGGTTTTATTTTTCTCTTTTAAGTAGAGGTAAGCTTTAATATAAAGCTATTACAAGGGCATCAAGAGACCCCTGAGTGATCTCCAAGACCCCTTTCATGGGTCCAAAAGGTCAAAATCACTGTGTTGACAGTTCACTTCTGATGCAAAATTTATGGTGGATAAAAACACTTGATCCTTAATTTTGAGGCACCATATTTTACCTGGAGTGAATTATTTACCATGCACTAAAGCAAAAATGGGCACTTTAAAAATGTCCTTAGTGTTATACTAAAATATATTGTTTTATTTCTTAGCACTTGAGTATAAAGCATGCATAAAAACATGCATAAAATTGGAAGCCCAAATTAAGCAAGTTGACTACATACTAAATTGTAATAGTTGCCTCTAGGAAAACATTTTTTTGAGTTACTGGCTGAACTAGCCATTATGAAAACATAACTCAAAAAGAATGACTACAGACAACCTACAATTATTCACACTTGATTAATCAGCAGCTGTTTTCTCAAAAATTTACAAAAAAAAAAAAAAATAAGCCCATTACTTCAAGGAAAATAGCTAATAGTATTTGTGACCAATGGTACAATTTGAGCTATCAAAGAAAAATTAGAAGTTGGGAAAATCTACATTGAGAGTTTCCTAATAATTTCTAATGATTTCAGTGGTCAGACTAATAAATTTGATTTTCATGGGACATAATAAAGTGTTTCAACATTTAAATTATCTACTTAACTTGATAAACCAATACTTTTCAAATGATCATGATGCTACAAAATCATGCATGGTTAAATAGATATTCAAAGTGTAAGAAAGATCAGTGGAATTTTAATATAACAGAGTATGCAAAGATTAACACTGTTTCAGATTCCACACTGCTACCAAACTTAAAGGAATTAAAGTCCTTATGCTTTTCCAGGCTATTAAAACAGTCCACCTTTTCCAATTACATTTCCATGTGAGACTGAATTTCATTTACTTCAACCAATGCAATAATTCACAATAGATTAAATAGAGGGGAAGATATGAAAATCTAGCTCTCTTACTCTTTGACATTAAAGATATTGGAAAAATTATAAAATAATACTGCTCTTCTTACAATGTTTTTGGTTTGAAAGTAAAATTACTTTTCACAAACTATGTTGTATAGGGGAACAAATAATGGGATTTTTAAATGAACCAATAAATATTTGGGGGGAAATTCAATATTAAATTCTATTAAATTCTATTTTTTTTTTTTTTTTGGAACCAGGGATTGAATTCAGGGGCACTCAACCACTGAGCCACATCCCCAGTCCTATTTTGTATTTTTATTTAGAAACAGAGTTTCACTGAGTTGCTGCTTAGCACCTCACCATTGCTAAGGCTTTGAACTCACGATCCTCCTGTCTCAGTCTCAAGAATCACTGGGATTATAGGAATGTGCCACTGTGCCAGGCTCAGTCCTAACTTCTAATTCAGTTTATCAAAACATGCCAACCATGTTTTTCAAAAACTCTTTAGGTTTTCTCAATAGCTTTTAAGTATGTAAGGAGGTCCTTAGAACTGACTTTAAGAACTACCACTTAATATGATTTTCATTTTTAAAAAACATGTGTAATATGATCCTTAAATTTTTTTAAGTCTAGTTATATAGCCCAGTGGTAGAGCACTTGCTTAGGATGTGCAAAACTGTATGTTTAATCCCCAGCACCACAAAAAATAAACAAATGAATTCTTGCATCTCAAGATTTTCAATAAATAATAATTCTAGTCATTCCTGAGGGCTGTAATTTTGGAGAAATTTAAGATATGTTTATTGGTACTTTTTACATTACTTGATTATGAAAATGTCATTATCATAAACATATTTATCTATACTGACAAGAATAAAAGAAAATATAGGCAATAGTGACACTCAAAAACACTAAAAATACATATTCCAAAGACATCTGAGAATCCAGTAAATGTAGCATTAAAATTATTTACTTTGATGATTTTGAATAAATTAGAAAAACAAAATTGAAAAAAAAATTCAGTCTGTTTTGGTTTTCTGTATCTTCTTGGTTCAGTTCAGTAAGTCATATTTCTGGAAATTTATCCATTTCTTCCAAATTTTTCAATTCATTGGAGTATGAATTTTCAAAATTGTACCTAATAATACTCTGAATTTCAATTGTATCTGTTATAATATCTGCATTTTCATCTCTAATTGTATTAGTTTGAGTCTTCACTCTTTTGGTTAGTTTGACAATGAATTTATCAATCTTGTGTTTGTTTGTTTTTAACTCAAAATCTTAGCAATCAGGGAAATGTGAATCATAACTACACTAAAATTCCATCCAATTCCATCCATTCCAGTTAGAATGCAATCATCAAGAATATGAATAATAATAAAGGCTGGTAAGGATACTGAAAGAAAGGAATTCTCACACTGTTGGTGGGAATGTAAATTAATACAGTCATTGTGGAAATCAGTATGGAGTTTCCTCAAAAAGTTGAAACTAGAACTAACATATGATCCAGATATACCACTCCTTTGTATTTATCCAAAGGAATTAAACTCAGACTACTTTAGAGATATATACATACCCTGTTTACACCCAAGATGTGGAATCAGTCTAAGTGTCCATCAACAGATGAACAGATAAAGAAAATGTGGTCTATATACCATGGAGTTTTATTCAGTTATAAAAATGAATGAAATTATTTCATTTGCAGGAAAATAGATAGAACTGGTTACCATAATTGTGAATGAAATAAGAAAGGACAGAAGAAAGGGGATAATATTGGGAATTGAAATTGATAGAACTGTTTTTACATATATGCAAATATGTTATAATGAAATCCATCATAATTGAGATGCACCAATTTAAAAATAATTTGACCAGATAAACCAAAATTAATTAATTAAAAGTTGATCTAGCATTAGTTTCCTATTGCTATGCAGTAAATAACCAACAATTTAATGACTTAAAACAAATATTTACTCTAAGTTCTAGAGATCAGTGGTCCTAAATTCATCTCCCTGGACTAAACTCAAGTTGTCAGCACGACTTGTTCCCTCTGGAGGCTACAGGGAGAACCATTCTCTACCTCTCCCAGCTTTTGGTTGCTAGTACTCTGTGGTTTGTGTTGCATTATTTCAGGTTCTACTTCTGTAGTGACAACCTTGTCTCCCCTACCTTCAAATCTTCCTGTGCTTCACTTGTGTAAGGACATGTGCAACTACATTTAGGGCCTATTCACAGATAATCCAGTATGATCTTCCCATGTCATGCCTCTTAATTCAATCATATCTATAAAATTTCTTTTTCAGTGTAAAGTAACACTCATGCTCCAGAAATTAGGATATGGCTTTCTTGGGGGTCTTTACTCAGTCAACCACAACTGCATACTTCACATTCATAGAAAATCAATTCTAGATAGAGTGTAGATCTTAAGTAAAATCTGCAGAAAATAATGTAGAGAATAAATTTATAATCGGAGTAAGCAAAGATAATTTAAAGATGACATAAAAAGCACTACTCATAACCATGAAAGAAATAATTCACAAATTGACCTACACTAAAATTAAGAAAATGTACTTATCAAAACTTGCCCTTAAGAGATTGGCATGAAAATCTACAGAATTAGAGAAGATAGGAAGATAATTATAGTACATGTAGTTCACAAACAGCTTGTATCCAATAAAGGAAAAACAAATAACTAAATGGAAATATGAGAAATAAACACAGACTGACATATCACAAAAGAGGGTATCAAATGGGCAGTAGATATGAGAATATGTCAGACTTCACCAATAATATGGAAAATAAAAACAAAAGATATAATAAACAATATTAAAATCTATGGGTGATCATATCCAATAGTAATAATAAGGATATGGATCAGCTGGAACAATCATACTGAAAAAATGAGTTATAATAGTTACTAAAGTTCATCATACTTTCTGACAAAACAATTGAATTCTTAGATGAAACATGTGTCCTTCCACATAAGAGACATGGGATTTTCATAACAGCATTATTCAGAATAACCAAAAACTAGGAGGGAATGGCCATCTACAGTAAAAAGAACTGAATTGTCAATGTTAATTTAATAGAATATTTTAAAATATTGAAAAATAAATAAATAGCATAGTTACTATCTCTCAAATGTAATATTGAGCAAAACTAAATAGACACTAAAAATATATGCAGTATAATTCCACTAATAGTCAAGCAAAATGAACCATAGATATTCAACCTCAGAACAGAGGTTATTCTTGGTGAAAGAAAGAAATGAGTAGTGATTTGCAGACTTTTCACAATGCAGACAATGCTCTTTTTTTGACTGGGGTGATATTTGGTTGAGTAGGTTCACTTTGTGATAACTCACTGAGCTATGTACTAACAATTTGTGTGATTTTCTGCATGAGTTATGTTTCAATTAAGAAAGTACAAAAAAAGAAGTCTATGGACTTATAAAGACAGATGTCTAAAATTTATTTTAAGTGAAAAGAGAAATATGAATAAAGTTATTCATGAACTCATGAATAAAGCATAATCTCCATTTTAAAAATAAAGTTGGGGATATATAAATATTTATATGTGGATAGATAGATGATGGTAAAGAATACCTCAAAGCGGAATGGATCAAGAAATTGGGATAAAAGGAGTTTTTCTCCTTTTTTTCTTCATTTCAATTTTTATAAAAGATGTATATTATTTTGTAATCAAAACTAAATAATTTTATGATATGAGAAATAATACAAAATAAAGCTTAGACCTTAGATTCAGTACTTACTATTATAAATATATTCAGTATTTTCCAGGCACTTTCTATTTATCCTTTTATGTAATCATCACAATAGTTTCTAATGGTGGCTCTCATTCCTTTTTAATATATAAAGAAATTGAGGTTCCAAATATCTAAGTACATCTACAAGGAAAACACAGTCAGAAGTTAAACTAGTATCAAGTTAATACTGTTAATACCTTACTATCCTTAGCCTGTGAAAAATAATGTATGAGTCTAATATGGTATTTAATACAATAAATATTTATCTAATAGCACTATTAACATTCCATAAGTCATTACTCCTTGAAAAAAAGATTGTTTGTTGAATTATTTTGCTGAAATAAAAATACATATCTACATTGAGTTTCTAATGTGTTGTTTGTTCTTAAAGGTATCGAGAGTAATTTTGGAAAACAGTTCCTTCATTTATTTCTTCTGGAAGGAAGGCCCACAGTTAAATATGGATGTGGAGGCTCTCAAAATATCCTGACTCTTTCTGCTAATTATAGCATTAACAACAATGTGTTCATCCCTATCACAATACGGTAAGTATTCCACAATAGTTCTTTGAATTATAGGGCAGAGCATTGTTTTAAAAATGTTATTTGTATGTGTAATAGCTATCCAAATACAGAAAGAAAAAAAAGTACATCTGAAAATTGTTTTGTAAGTTATTCTTTTCAGTTGGCAATGTAAACTAAAAATTGAAGTAAGGTATAATTTTATAGCATCAAGTAACGATCAAGTTTTACACCAAGTAAATCAATTTGCAAATGTCATGGTATAAGCAAACATATTATAATAAAGTAGTTTAGTTGAAATTAAGTTATATTTTTGTTGTTCAATAAAGCATTTAGGATACTGGAAATTAATGGGGGAGCCACTGGCTGCACAGTAAAAGAAGGGGGAGGATTATCTGCAAAAGTCTCTAAGAAGTATATGCATTTTTAGAAAGCCTTCTTTAAATTAGCTCATGCTTCAGAATTAGGAAATATCAAAAAAGAAAAATGACTAATATGATGGTCACATCAAGGGTATTACAGAACAAAATTTACATATCGCAGCCAAGAATTGGAAGTTCTTTATCAGTTTAGCAATCTAGTGATAATGGTCTCTAAAGTTCCTCCATATCAGTGAAAAATATCACTTTTTTGACTGTGCTTGTATGTAAGAGGTCAATTGAATACATTAGTCTGATGAACAGGAATTTTGGCTAACCTGTGCAGGCTATATAAATCAAACTTTCTCAGGGTCCACATCAAGAAAATTGGCACCCATGTAAAAATGTAAACTTATAGGCAGTGATAGCATCTTACTCATTTTTAATACTCTTAGCAGGGCATCCAATAGGAGATACTCAGTAAATTTCTGAATGGATAAAGAAACAAGGGTATTTGTGCACAATTCAGTTGATTATAACAAGAAGGCAATGAAATTGCCCTAAAGTAATAAAATTATTATTTATAAATTAGGTACACTCTTTTAGAACTAAGTTCTGTGCAGATAAAACAAACTTTCAGAGTGATGGATTTAACTCATTGCAGCCATCTACTTTTAAGTGTTGCTTGTTGATTACAATAAAAAGTCAAATGAGAAAGTGAATAACTAATAAAACTATTTACATGGCTATTTAAATGAAAGCTATTTAAATGATGACTTCATCTATTGATAAAGTAATTTTATAGTGCCATAATTTTAGACAAAATAGTGCATTCTATATATGAAATTATTTCCACTTTGGGTCAAACTTTCTTAGAAAAATGATTTTCTTCTTTGTTTTTAGATAATAATGACTTAATTGGGCAGTCCTTAAATCATTTGACTTCTTAGGTAGCCTCAAATAGAAAGCATTCTGTAAAAATAAAGTAAAAAATTACTCTTCCAGTAAAACTGAAAATCAAGAAGTCTTTGAATTAACTTTATCCAAATAAATCCTTTTTACCCTGAGGTAATTAAGTTCTTATTTATACATTAGTTATACCCTTTGGAACACAAATCATTGTACAGAAAAAACAAAGGAGATATCTCCTAACAAAGAAAGAAGAGAGGTCTTTTGATAAAAGTTATCTCTATCCAAAAATGAAGATGTGCTTTGTCCTATAGGCAATATTCTCCAAGAGCTCAAGGTAACAGTAGGTGGTATGAGAGGCTGACCCCAAGACTACATTGTAGATTTTGTATTTTATATTATACGTCACTAATTCAAATATCTGAACACTTACCTGCTAAGCATTCTCTCAATAATTCTTAACTTTTTCTTTTAATTTCCCTTTGCATTTCTTCTATTTTTAAATCCTGTGTTTAATTTTGTTTCTTCATTTAATAAAATGGTGCCTATTATATTTGTAGCACAATATCTAGAATTTAATGGCAAGCCAAAAATAGATAAATTTTTTATTCTTATGTGTATCCATTTTAATGAGGTAGATTGACAGTCACACTAATGAAGGAATAGTTAAATTTTTGAGATGTTTTGGAAATGAGAGAGACATGATGCTAAAGCAAGTTATATTAGCCTGGCCCATGCTCACTGAAAAATGACTTGGTAATAGACTTGGTAAAAACAAACCAACAAAAGACAGGCAAAGCTGGAGGCATGTATTCCAGGCAGAGGGAAGAGTATGTGAGAAGACTGGTAGGAAGAACCATGGCATATCCAAAGATATCATAGACAATGTGAAATGAACAAAGAAGCAAAGAGAGTGGCCAAGTATTGGAAGCCTAAATTGGAAATGTCAACAGTTGGAAAATGCAATGGGCCATTGTAGTTATGTTAAGGAGTGACTACAGAAGCCCTTACAAATTCAGTAAGATGTAATAGTGACTTGGATGAAATACACTAGTGGCTCAGTGGCACACTTCGATAATCCCAATGACTTGGAGGGATGAGGCAGGAGCATCACAGGTTTGAGGCCAGCCTTAGCTAGCAAGGCCCTAGGCAGACTGTCTCAAAATAAAAAATAACAAAAGGGCTGGGGATGTGACTCAGTGGTAAAGTACCCCTGGCTTAAATCCTCAGAACTAAAAAAAGGAAGAAGAAAGAGGAGGAGGAGGAGGAGGAGGAGGAGAAAAACATAAAAGTAAGAACTAATTGTAACTGATTGAATACTATCAGTAAAAATTATATCAATAAATGAATATTCATTTTCCAATGTGCAACTGGACAAAAGAATTTATCTTCCAGTGAAATAGTAAACAATGCAAGAAGAGAAGTTTTGATAGAAAATATTGAGAACTCAGGCTCAAATGTACTGAGATGAAAGTGCCTTTGAAACATTAAAGTGCAGTTTTCAATTTAACATATAGATGTTGAGCTCAGAGGAGTGGACAGGACAGGAAATTAAATCTGTGAGTCATTAGTCTGCAAATGATAGTTGGAACCATGGCCATGGATTGGAGTATAGAGTGAGGAGAAAGAATTGCCTGAGACAGAACATTGGAACTAACATTTAATGACTTCATAGAAAAAGATGAAACTGTAAGAATCTGACATAATAACCAGAAGAGTAGTAGACAAATAATAAAAGTGAAGTTTGGGAAGTCAGTGGGAATGGTTATCAAAAATCCATTGGACAATCCACACAATTCCACCACCCCAAGATTTCTTTGTCAGGGACAGAGTAAAGCTAGCTGGGAGAAGATTAAGACAATAAGTTAAGATAACTCTTTGAAGAAGTTTGATTGTGAAGGTATAAAAACTGATACAGGAGCAATTCAGTGTTGGTGAGAAATCAGGAGGAAAAAAATGTAAGATGAAAGAGAACTGAACATGTTTAATTGTTGGTTGGGATTATTAGTTCAGTGGAAGCTGTTGTTACATAGAAAAATAAAGAGAAAGGATAACATGAAGTGTCTCAAAAGTTTGGAACAATAAGGTAAAATACAAATGAGAGAAAATTCCTTCTGGAGTCGAGGAAGTGAAGAAACACATCCTAGAGGCTTCTGGCCTTTTTGTGTCTACCTCTTGATCTATGGGTATCCTTGCTTTATCCCTATCTGTGCTATTTATGTCACCTTCTCTGACCCATGTACTCCACTTTTTTTTTTTCTTTTTTAAAAATTACATTTATTTCTAATTGGCAATAAAAACACAAAAATGGTATATATTAATGGGGTAAAATACAGCATTTGGATACATGAATACATTGTATAATGTTTAAGTCGGGTTAAATATAATATCTCCTCAAACATTTCTTACTTCCCTATCATTAACTGGGAAAAAAGTTAGAATTAAAAAGGTCTTTTTGTATAGCTCTTTCTGGTTATCTTGATTCTCACTGACAAGACTCTTGCTATGCAAATTCAGGTTAGGTTTCTGCCTGAAAAGCTGATGAATTAATGTTCCTCTTTAGTCATATGACTGTTGATGGGGTTTCTTCCATATTTACAAGGTTCTTGACAATAAAGTAATACAGCATGACTATAAGAACTTGTTTTCAAAAGTTAGTAGAACAAACTCTAAGGTAAACATATAAAAGATGACTTTATATTTTTATTTTGTTTTTAGCCACAATTTTGTATTTTATCAGCCAGTGTTTCCTCCTGTTAAATTCACATGTCTGTAAGATAGAAGGCAGAAGTAGAACAAACTTGAATAAGCCACTTGTACTGATTGAGGTCAATTCAGTATCAAGATAGAAGTTCTCCTTAAATGAAATGGAGCAGAGATCACAGTTTTACAGATACATTGTAATTCATACTCATGCACAGTTTGTCTTTCATTTCATCGAATTTTGAAAGGGATCACATAGAGAGAGCTATTGGTTTTCACAAGGGTTATTCTCTATTGGGGAAGTTCAGAAAAATTTTCTTAATATATATATATATATATATATATATATATTTTAAAGTTTCTGAAGTTTAAATTTTTCTAGCACCTTCAGTGTTGGCCTATACAAAAACTCACTCTTTATGCAGAAGGTTTTATTTAAAGAATTACTGTGTGCTTTCCTCAATGTAATTTATTGTATTTCCTGAACTTTTGAAGCCACCCAGCCTATTCCACCTTCTTTAAGTCCTACAGTCCAACAATACCTTACAAGGTTTCCTCAACAATTTGCCAAGAGGTGTAAAGTTAACCAGGTCTGTTGAAGGCATACTCCAATTTCTCATCGTTCATTTTGGTTAACCGTTCTCATGTAGCCAAAGTGAGATGATGGCCAAGAATTGCATAACTGCCAGAACCATACATCCTCATTACCCCTTAACAGAGTTTAAGACCTACAGGACAGAGGCTGAAAAAGCATCTAATAGTAGGGCAGCAAAAATCCTTGTTAACACTTGCGAAGATCTCAAAGTACATCAGGTAAAACCATTGCAAGCATTTTGTCACAGTAACTTTTAAAATATTTAGTCTTAAGTGAATCAAAATGCAGTCTGTAAAATAAAAAAATCACAATGAAAAAAAAATACTGTTGAGTTTTGTAAAGACCTGATTTTAATCTCTCATTGAACTTTTAATTTCATTGAGATAGAAACCTTATATGTGTATGTGTGTATACATATATATCAATGCTGATTACTTTTTATTCATTTTAATTAGCTCATTTCCTGCAGTTGTTTAAGAAAACAGACTAAACAATTTATAATAATGTACAACTGGCATGAACTTCAAAAGAATGGAAATTAAGAAAGATTCCAAAGATGGATTTAAGTTATATAAAATGAGGATATTCCTTAGTAAATAATTTATAAAAATATATGAAAGAAACAATAGTTTCTTCTAATGCTCATATTTGTCAAAGACCTCTCAGATAATTTAGCTTAATATCAGATTCCAGCACTTTGACATTTTCCACATATATTCTCTGCATTACCATTTGTCGCCCAGCTGTATTGACCTGTAAATCTTCATAAAGAATGATCAGAAGACCACCCAACTTCAAGCAAAAAGAAAAAATATCCATCATCTATTATCATAATTTCAGGAGTAACTTAAAATGTTACTTTTGTTTCCAGTGATCTAAAATATGTAAAAGTTTTTCACACATTCCTGATCATTAATATTTTATAAATTATGGATTGCATGCCTTTAGTTTTAGAGCCAAAAAACTATGTAATAGTGAGAGCCTTCACTTTTTGAAACAGATGGTGACTTTTGAACTGTGCTAAATCTATAAGATATTAGATTTATTCATAAAATGTTGCCATGTCAATATGGAAACTTTGGCAAGATTTTCATTTTAAAAAGGTCAATCTTCATCACTTCAATATTAATTTCTGTATCTTTTCTATCTACTCCTCCATCTGGTATTTCTTAGAGGAAATGTAGGAAAGCTAGAGCTCAATATGGACAATACTTTATTATTACTTTAACAAGCATATACATACATAAATCTAAACATTGCTCCTGCTATTTTGTCCATAGCCACACTATCCATACCTAACGTGTCCATTTATAATATAAACACTAGCTGTAGAGCAAGTTATAATGCAGTTTATTTGTACTAAATTATAAAAATCTAATGAAAACTCAAATTGCTTTTATTAAATAAGCTAAAAAATCTTTAAAGTATATCTATCAACATACAAGTTGGTGATTTTATCATTGTTCGGGATTATTGGGTAATGTCCTCTGCTGATATGTAGTGTTTCTATACTTTGCTTGTATCTTGGAAAACAAGAAAATTAAATATCATTTTGGTTCTTAGTGATGCAAAAAAGAACTTGAGCTTTCTAAAAAAATCATAATCCGTGAACATGAATCTACACAGTATATCTATTGAATAATATGTCAGTGGACTCAATCAGCTGGTTTGATATTTTAAAAACATACTTCACATGATTGTTTGATATGCAGTATGTTTATCCCTCTTTATTGTACAATGAAGTTCAAATCATCTAAATGGAATGGCTATTAGCAAAGTTACAAAAGTGAAAACTGAAGTCCATGACTCCTCATATTTGGAATATTGAGACCAGAAGACAGAACTGGTCAACCCTCAGATCCAGAGGTCAACTGCAAATACTCTACTGGGGGGAAAGGAGATAGCAATGGGCAAGTTCATATATAACATGGAGTGGGATTGAGATTTATTTTGTAGAAAGATTGGGAATTCAGGGGACAACAGATGAAAGAAGATCTGCAAAGTCATCAAGACGTGGATGACACTGTGCTTATTTAGGAAATTATGTGGAAATTAAATATAAGGACAACATAAAGATCAAAGGGAAGAGATGCTTAGCTCTTCAGAAAATCATCATCTGCTATTTCTAATCCAGAGAATCAAAATAAATTAAAAAAAAGAGAAGACATTTTTGAACAATATATTCTGAGGAAGGCTTAGATACTCTTTATTCTTATTATCAGTGATTGATTTCTGCAACCGTCAGAAATGACTGTTGAGAAAGTTTGAATTACTCATTGGTGGTAGCGGAGTACAAGGCAAAAAAGAACTTCCATACTTAAAAACTGCCTGTCTCTGTAAGTTAATCATGTTAAAACATGATTTTTGACAGTTATATAAAAAGGCAATAGGAAGCAAATAAATACTTTCAGGCAAATTGAATATATAGGAATTTGGGCAGAAAAGTAACAATTGATAGACTCAGAGAACACTTTGCCATACAGAACAGTTAAAATTAAGAGATTTAACATGTTGAAAGCTAAGATTCATGAGGAAGCACCAAGGGATTATTTGTTCATTAAATGGAGATGTGTTTTAACAATATAGATTTATATTGTGTGTATTTTCCAACCCACTTCTGAAGGCCCCATGTCTCTCCCTAATTAGGATCTATTATTACGGTTGAAGAATATTTGATTGCTGCCTTAAAACAGCTACCAGGGAAGATATTTTACTGTGAAATTGTTTAAAACCCATTCTTAGTGTTAGGCCTCAATCCTTGACAATATATATGTCTTAATTAAGTTCTTTAAAATAATTCTTACTAAGTGGACTCGATATATAGATCATCCTATTTATCAAAATAAAAAAAGTCAACCCCCTAACTTTCCTAATGAAACTAAAAGAAGCCATACCATCTTCCTCTGCAACAAATTGCCCCCAGACTCATCAATACACTGAACAAAAAGCACATAGAGATTGAGACAGATTGACTTACGATTTCACATTTGTGAACCCTTTTCACCTAACACAGAATATAGCTAAGAATAACTTAAGACTTTTAAAAAGATTTACTGATTTTTTAAAATTGAAACCTGGTCCCCTTTATAGGTACTGATAACAAACCAAAGTTTTTGAACTCAATAAATATGTAATAAAAATGTTTAATATTTCTTCAGACAATTTATTATAATGCTATCATGAGACACAGTAAATCCCCTATTTTATAGTGTTTGATACTTAACTGTGTCCTAGTCCCTGTTTTTAACTTTATGATAGCTGACCTAATTCTAATTGCCAATTATATCAGAAAAGTACAACTCTGCCCTTCACAGACAAAATGTTTCAAAGATTAAAACAAAAGAGACAGATTTCAGGATGAAACCTGATACGAATTACCATAAAACTGAAATTTACTAGGCATCAAAATGATATTATACCCACAGATATTCAATGCCATCTACTAATTTACATTGGAACTGGTAAAATTTCCACCATTTAGAGTATAACAATTTCCTGTCGTTAACTTCTCCATGCCTAAGGAATTCTGCCCCCTCTCCCAAAGAAATAAATAGCAAAGGACCATCCTCCTACTTACATGCTAACAGCAATGTCATTCATCCCTTCCACTAGGGTATTTCAGTGACAAACTCCAACTCCTCTGCCACAAAACATTAGAAAAACTGGTGGATACACAGTTCCAACTTGGCATACCCTCTATGCAAAATTTCTGAGACAGGAAAAGGCAAAGTCTTATTCCAGAAATTAACAACAAATCTGATACTTGGACAATTGTGCAAGCAATCCTGAGGATTCCTAACAAAATATTGGAGAAGGAGATGCTATAATGAATTATAAATCCTGAAATTAAGGGAGTAGACTCTCTGGTCTGAGACTTAATAACTGTAACATAGGTCAGATTCATTGGAAATAGACTCCATCATGGGGATTTGCATGCAGGAAGTTTGTTAGGGACTGTCCTAGGGAACAATACCTAGAAGGCAGTGAGGGAAGCTGGACTAAGAACAGGTAGAAGCTGAATTACAAAGCCACTGCAATGGAGGCTTCAGCTGCCCCTGAGGGGAGCTCTGGCGTTGGAATGTTCATGTCTTCCTGAGTTGAGACAGGAGGACCCAGCCTAATGTTTTCTCTGATATGTGGAAGCTCTACAATGAGAGGAGGGAATAGAAGTTCAGTAGATTAGGCAATGGGGACTAAAGGAAAGAGAGGGTAACAGGAAAAGGAAAGGCATTGGAATTAATCTGACATAATTTTCCTATGTACATATATGAAAACATTACAGTGGATACTACCACCTGTACATGCACAAAAATGGGGCCCTAGCTAGAAAAAGATATATTCCATGCTTGTACAATTATACTATAATGGATTCTGCTGTCATATATAACTAAAAAGAACCAATAAATTAAAACATAAATAAATAAAAATAAAAATGACTGGGGATGTCACTCAGTGGTTAAGTGCCCCAAGTTCAATCCCTGTTACCAAAAAAAAAAAAAAAAAAAAGATTCTATTGGGTCTGGGCGTGTAGCTCAGTGGGAGAATGTGTGCTTAACATGCTTAAGCCTCTGCATTCAATCTCCATCATCCAAAACAAAAAAACGACAACAAAAGATAAAATGGGATTCTATTTATTAAACAAAAAGAACCTAGGCTACTCAGGGCAGCACACTATCTTATTCACTTCAACTGGTAAGGCTCCTGGCTGCATCAGCACTATCTAATGAAGCCCTAGACACTTGGATTTGATTTATATCAAAACAAGCTATGTTTTAGATAACTGGATATATATTACCACACTCACTATCACTCTACCACAAGAAAAAGGGAGCTGAGTTCCCCAAGTATATGACGAGGTTTCATTGTCTCTTAATAGAAGTTATCTGTAAAATAGTGACTCAGGAAGCAGAGCTAACTAATAATCACAACAAAACCCAAACTTCTTATGGTATAGATGTGCATCAGGGTGGACATACATAACCACAATTAATACCATCCTATGATACCTCAGTAGAACATGGAGTACTGCCCCAGCACAACTTTATAGGTTCATTCTGATTCGGCATGAAGGCACAGGTCACCTGAAGGGCGAAAATAGGAAAGGGGAAAGTGGGGAAGGGGGGGGAGAAATTCTCTGTAAATCTGCAGATATTTATCTGTTTCCTTCTTTGACATATAAAGGTAATAGTACCCATTTTCTGCTATATAGGCTTCTGTGAATATCATCTATATGAAAGTGTTTTGAAAAGTATCCAGTATCTCTCAAGCATATACTGTTACTACAGTTTATTGTCTACCTAAGTCCATTTCTTCTACTGCTACTCTACAACTAGAGAAAAAAAAAAATTCACTACTTTTCATTGTAGAGCATCTCATTACAAACACTCTATAATTGAGTAGTTAGTGGGGTGTTTAATGCACTATCCTCTGGTGGAAATATGTTTGCAGTTCCTTGTTTGCTAGGCCTGCCTCTTTACAGTTCCATAGATGAAAAAGTGGTAAGCCTGGAGCTGAGGCCAGACTTTGGCACATGGTATGAAATGCAGATGAGCGGGTCACGGAGTGGGCACCACCTGCACTATCATAAGCAGACTTCTTTCCATGACAGCAGGGGAGAAAGCTGTTCCAATGATTATGAGGCCAAAATATAAGTGTCTGGTAAGTTTGGGGTCAATGAACAAAACAAAATTTTATTTACAATGATGTGCTAAAATTCCACCTGCATAACAGTAATCTCATTATAGTCATTTCAGCACATGTATTAATTGCTACATAATAGCAGTATTTATTTTAAACTTATGTAACAAATACTATGATCCATATTTTATCCACAATCTCACTCAAAATATCTTTAAGGGTTAGTTACTTTTCTGATACTCTTTTAAGAGATGAGGTAACTGGGGCATAAAGAGACTAAGGAATTATGTAAATCTATGCAACTTATAAGTAACTGAAACAGGTTGCTCCTTAGGACATGGTCCTCTAGATATCATGTGTTTAAATGTCATTAGTATTTTGATATTTTTCCTGAAATACTCCTTAAACAAGGTCACTTATATCAAAGAATCTATAAGTTTGCCCCATCATTTATCATTATGTAGCTTATAATCAGATTCTTTTAATAGCTCCTTATCTATATCTTTATCCTCCTTTATTACCCAACCAACATGGGCTGCCCATTCCATTAAAGCCACAGTCTTTACTGTCCTAAACACAGTACTACCTTTTCTCACCATATTCATTTTTGCTAATTCTAAAATTCTTAGAAATTTTTTTGTCTGTGCATTTCTACCAAATCGTATACTGTGTTCTCAACATGCTCACCTTCTTCTGGAAGCTGCCTGGACTGGTACCAACTCATCCTCATCTTCCTCACTTTCAACTCCTAGAATGCTTATTTATATCTTCTAATGGTCTCTCTTGGCCTTTTTGATAAATGGTAATCTGCTCTCCAAAATCAAACAATAAGGGCTGGGGATGTGGTTTAGTGGTAGAGTATTTACTTAGTATGTGCCAAACTTAGCATGTGCCAAACCATTCCCAGTACTAAAAAAGTAAAAACAAAACAAAATAAAACAAAAAATGAACAATAGTGGTGCAAAGATCCCCTCCCCTTCCTACACTTAAACTAATTTTAAAATGCTAGGAATAAAGTATTTTTCCAAGATCTCATGTGAAACTGAATTGACACAATATAAATAGGTTTATCAAGTAGAAGAAAAATGCTTATATAGACTTCATCATAGAAATATTATTAAAAGATCAGTTAAGTATGTTAAGATTATGAAGATTTAGCTTATCAGAGGGATTATTTAGGGAGTATATTTAGCATATGCAAGTGTGCAAATGATGTAATGTTTATACAAGAAATTGGGAAATTGATTTAAGCCTAACAGGAATTCCAAAACTTTTGTTGCAAAAATAATAGCATTAGTAGAGGGTCTTCAAGGTTAGATGGAGAAGTTATTAAATCTAATTCTTATATATATATATCTCAATTATGTAATAAAATTGCTATCACTAATTAAGCTCTTTTACTTTGTAAGCACACCTCTAAGTTCTTTACCTGTTCATATCTAGTCTTTATACTCATCCACTGAAGTAGCACGATACTCATTTTAAAGAGAGAGAGAGACCTTGAGGTCCAGAGCCCGAGGACACTGATAGATCACATAGAAGTTTTCATAATCAGGAAATCTGAATCGAGATTCCACCTCTTATCCAATATAACATGTACTGTAGCATGGGCAATGAATGAAGTTAAAGGCTCTATACTTTGCATATTACAAGAAAGCATTTAAGAAATATTCAAACTTCCCTAACTTTTTAATTATGTGTTTTATAAAATTTGTGTAACAATTTTGAAAATTATTATAAAATAAAAAGTTTACGAAACTAAATTTTCTTATTTCCTGTTTTCCATTTTGACTTGCCTAACTGCCATTTTCTTTATTAAGGGATTCACAAAATAAACTTTAGTAAAAATTATTTTCTAATTATGATAATGCTTAAAGAAAAATGAAATCAGTATGCCATTTATCAATTCAGGAATTAACAAAAGGGGTTATGTGTTTATTTTTGCTTAGCCCACAAAATGTGTAAGTACAATAAACTTTAAGATGTTTTAAAGATGTTTATAAATAGTTTATAGGCTGCTGTACTTAATGCAAATCAAAAAATGCAATGTATTGGCTACTATGAAAAAAAATGACACCCGCTAGTTAATATTCATTAACTGATAATTGTTAGGTACTATTCAGAAAGCTTTTAGAAGAGATTTTTTTCATCCTTGAAAATGACATGGGCCAAATATATTCTATCATAGACCATTTTTTAAAGTCCAGAAAGGCAGGAAATTTCAGCACATTTCCCTCCTAATAGAGAAGAGTTGTTAAGATTATTATGTTCTTTTAGATACAGATTGCCTCTGAAGTCACCAATTTTGAAAGAATGGATTTAAGTTATTCAACTCACAGAAGAACATATAGGATTATGAACTACAATAATAATTTGATTATTCTTTGAGAGAATAGTTGCTTTCAAATACCACATGTTGGTTGTTTAAAAACATTTCTAAGTGCTTGTTTAAAGAGTTTTCAATGTTGGACTTATTGCCAGATTTAGCAGAGGAGTGATATTTTTATTATATGTGATGATTCTACTGATATACTGAAGAAGGCAAATTGTATTTCTAAAATGTTGTTTTAATGGTCTAAAAATACTTAAATGTCCCACAAAATATACATTAACTTTTTTTCTAAAACATTTTGATGCAAGACCTCAAAGTCACATTAAAGATAAAGTAGTCCACCAGAGAAACAATAGTCATACCCCATTTGAGGAAATAAATAAAAATTTTTAAAAAGTGAAAAAAAGGTGGGGCCAAGATGGCAGACTAGAGGGCAGCTGCATTTCACGTTGCTCCAGGACGCAAGATTCAAAAGAGGAGATAGTGAGAGACTTGGGACCAACTCAAAGCTGCCGGGTGAGTCTCTCCCATTGGGGAGGCATCCCGGATGGGGCAGTAGCCCCAGAACGCAGGGAACTTTGTGAAGTAGAGTTGCTCAGTGAGACGCCCCTCTCCCCCACTGGAGCGGTAAACACGGACAACTGGGATCATCGTAGAGGAGGCGGCTCAGCACAGAGCTTGGACTCGGAGCAACCACTGGGGCTCCGGGCAGCTGCCTGAGGAGGAGCTGCGTGGCGAGCTGTGTGGACACAGAATGACCGCTTCTGAACACCGGGGGGTTGCCCGGAGGAAGAGGAGAAGCCTGGCGGGTCGCTTGGTCTAAGAGTGACTGCATCAGAGCCACAGGCAGTTACCAGAGGAGGAGCTGCGTGGTGAGCTGTTTGAACCCAGAGCGAGCGCTCCTGAACACTGGTGGCCTGCCTGGAGGAGGAGAGCGGTGGGACGCTTGGTCTAGGAGTGACAGCATCAGAGCCACAGGTGGTTGCCAGAGGAGGAGGCGAGTAGTGAGTTGATTGGACTAAAAGAGACCGCTCCTGAACACCGGTGGCCTGCCTGGAGGAGGAGCGTGGTGGGTCACTTGGTCTCGGAGCCACCACTCCTGAACACCCGGGGGGCTACCCCAAGGAGGAGGAGGAGGAACAGGGTGGGTCACTTGGACTTGGAGTGACTGCCTAGGGCTATGGGTGGTTGGCAGGAGGAGGAGACCTGAAGTGAGTTGTTTGGACGCCTAGTGACTGCGTTGGAAACTGGGCGGCTGTCCGGAGGAAGAGGTGTGTGGCAGGTCTCTGGGTCTCGGAGCTATTGTACGGGGCTCCAGGTGGTGGCTCAGAGGAGGGACCGCATAGCCAGGCAATTGGTGCAGAGCAGGGTCCCAGGAGCTAGGTGGCTTCTTGCTGGAAGAGCCGCACAGAGACACGCCTAGGGGTGGAGCAAAGTTTCCAGGGCTGCGGGCAGATTCTCTGGGAGAGGCAGCCTAAGGAGACTCGCCTGCGAAGGGTGAGGCTCCCAGGCCCAGGAGGTAGGTCCGGGCCCCTGGGAACGTTGCAGAGGAAGACAGCCCAGCCCAGGCAGTAGTTGTAGATTGAGGGGAACCTCTAGGAGGGCAACTGACCAGCGAGACGTCCCCACCGAGTGAGTCTTCCCAGCCGGGGGAGGTTTTCCCACAGGGACGGTAAAACCAGAGACACAGGCACAAACAGACCTTGCCTCAGCCCCCAGTTAGTTCCCCATTGCATGACCATTGGTCAACAAGTGAAGGCACCTCTGCCCACTAGCAGGGAATATACGCCACCTGAGGGTCACCACCCCTAGAGAGGCGGCTTCTTCATGGAGCTCTGCATTATCAACCTCCTCCAAGATTTCAGGCTACTGAAGGATAAGAGGGGATATACTAGCAATCTTCAGGGACATTATAAGTTGATAGAGGAAATCTGCAATATCTTAAGGACCCACTGATTCCTGAACAATATGAGAAAACAAGGGAAGAAAATGCCCCAAACAAATCTAGATGTTACATCAATAAAATCCAAGGACAGCATGGCAGAAGAAATGACAGAAAGGGAGTTCAGAATGTACAAAATTCAAATGATCAGAGAAGCAAATGATGAGATGAAAGAGCAAATGCAGGCATTGAATGATCGCACCAATCGACAGTTGACAGAGCAAATTCAGGAAGCAAAAGATCATTTCAATAAAGAGTTAGAGATATTGAAAAAAAACCAAACAGAAATCCTTGAAATGAAGGAAACAATAAACCAAATTAAGAACTCCATAGAAAGCATAACCAATAGGATAGAACACCTGGAAGACAGAACTTCAGATGTTGAAGACAAAATATTTAACTTCGAAAACAAAGTTGAACAAACAGAGAAGATGGTGAGAAATCATGAACAGAATCTCCAAGAACTATGGGATATCATGAAAAGGCCAAATTTGAGAATTATTGGGATTGAGGAAGGCTTAGAGAAACAAACCAAAGGAATGAACAATCTATTTGAAGAAATAATATCAGAAAATTTCCCAAATCTGAAGAATGAAATGGAAAATCAAGTCCAAGAGGCTTATAGGACTCCAAATACACAAAATTATAACAGACCCACACCAAGGCACATTATAATGAAAATACCTAACATACAAAATAAAGACAGAATTTTAAAGACTGTGAGAGAAAAGAACCAAATTACATTCAGGGGAAGCCAATACGGATATCAGCAGATTTTTCATTCCAGACCCTAAAAGCTAGAAGGGCCTGGAACAACATTTTTCAAGCTCTGAAGGAAAATGGATGCCAACCAAGAATCTTATACCCAGCAAAACTTACCTTCAAATTTGACGATGAAATAAAATCATTCAATGATAAACAAAAGCTAAAAGAATTTACAAAAAGAAAGCCAGCATTACAGAACATTCTCAGCAAAATATTTCATGAGGAAGAGATAAAAAACAAAGAAGCAAATCAGCAAAGGGAGGAATTATCCTAAAGGAACTGTCAAATAAAGGAGGAACCAAGATGTGTCAAAAATTTTAAATATGAACCAAATGACCGGGAATACAAATCATATCTCAACAATAACCCTGAATGTTAATGGCCTGAATTCATCAATCAAAAGACATAGACTGGCAGATTGGATTAAAAAGAAAGATCCAACAATATGTTGCCTGCAAGAGACTCACCTCATAGAAAGAGATACCCATAGACTAAAGGTGAAAGGATGGGGAAAAACATACCATGCACATGGACTCAGCAAAAAAGCTGGAGTATCCATCCTCATTTCAGATAATGTGGACTTCAAGCCAATGTTAGTCAGAAGGGATAAAGAAGGACATTTCATACTGCTTAAGGGAAGCATAAATCAGCAAGATATAACAATCATAAACATCTAAGTCCCAAACAGTGGCTCATCTATGTATGTTAAACAAATCCTTCTCAATTTTAGAAACCAAATAGACCATAACACAATAATACTAGGTGATTTTAACACGCCTCTTTCACCACTGGACAGATCTTCCAAACAAAAATTGAACAAAGAAACCATAGATCTCAATAACACAATCAATAATTTAGACTTAACAGACATTTATAGAATATACCATCCAACCAAGAGCGAATACACTTTCTTCTCAGCAGCACATGGATCCTTCTCTAAAATAGACCATATATTATGCCACAAAGCTAATGTCAGCAAATACAAGAAGATAGAGACACTACCTTGTATTCTATCAGATCATAATGGATTGAAGTTACAAATTAATGAAAGAGTAAAAAACAGAAACTACTCCAACACCTGGAGATTAAACAATATGCTACTATATGATGAATGGATAACAGAAGATATTAGGAAGGAAATTAAAAAATTCTTAGAGGTAAACGAGAACAAAGAAACAACATATCAAAATCTCTGGGACACTATGAAAACGGTACTTAGAGGAAGATTTATTTCATGGAGCGCATTTAATAAAAGAAGTAAAACTCAAAAAATAAATGACCTAACACTACAGCTCAAAGCCCTAGAAAAAGAAGAACAGACCAACACCAAAGTAGTGGAAGACAGGAAATAGTTAAACTGAGAGCTGAAATCAACGAAATTGAAACGAAAGAAACAATACAAAAAATTGACAAAATAAATAGTTGGTTCTTCGAAAAAATAAACAAAATTGATAAACCTTTAGCCACACTAACAAAGAGAAGACGAGAGAAAACCCAAATCACTAAAATTCGGAATGAACAAGGAAATATCACAACAGACACGACCGAAATACAAAACATAATTAGAAGCTATTTTGAAAATCTATACTCCAACAAAATAGAAAATTTCGAAGACATCAACAGGTTTCTAGAGACATATGAATTGCCTAAACTGAATGAGGAGGACATACACAATTTAAATAGACCAATTTCAAGTAATGAAATAGAAGAAGTCATCAAAAGCCTTCCAACAAAGAAAAGTCCAGGACCAGATGGGTTCTCAGCCGAGTTCTACAAAACTTTTAAAGAAGAACTCATTCCAATACTTCTCAAAGTATTCCAGAAAATAGAAGAGGAGGGAACTCTCCCAAACTCATTCTATGAAGCCAATATTACCCTGATTCCTAAACCAGACAGAGACACATCGAGGAAAGAAAATTTCAGACCAATATCCTTAATGAACATCGACGCAAAAATTCTCAACAAAATTTTAGCAAATCGCATACAAAAACATATAAAAAGATAGTGCACCATGATCAAGTGGGTTTCATCCCAGGGATGCAAGGTTGGTTCAACATCAGGAAATCAATAAATGTAATTCACCATATCAATAGACTTAAAGTCAAGAATCACATGATTATTTTGATAGATGCAGAAAAAGCATTTGATAAAATACAGCATCCCTTCATGCTCAAAACACTAGAAAAAATAGGGATAGTGGGAACGTTCCTTAACATTGTAAAGTCCATCTACGCTAAACCCATGGCTAATATCATTCTAAATGGTGAAAAACTGAAAGCATTCCCTCTAAAAACTGGAACAAGGCAGAGATGCCCTCTTTCACCACTTCTATTCAATATCGTCCTTGAAACTCTAGCCAGAGCAATTAGACAGAACAAAGAAATTAAAGGGATACGAATAGGAAAAGAAGAACTCAAACTATCCCTATTTGCTGATGATATGATTGTATACTTAGAGGAACCAGGAAATTCCACCAGAAAACTTTTAGATCTCATAAGTGAATTCAGTAAAGTAGCGGGATATAAGATCAATGCACATAAATCTAAGGCCTTTTATACATAAGCGATGAATCTTCAGAAAGAGAAATTAGGAAAACTACCCCATTCACAATAGCTTCGAAAAAAATAAAGTATTTGGGAATCAATCTCACAAAAGAGGTGAAAGACCTCTACAATGAGAACTACAGAACACTAAAGAAAGAAATTCAAGAAAACCTTAGAAGATGGAAAGATCTCCCATGTTCTTGGATAGGAAGAATTAATACTGTCAAAATGGTCATACTACCAAAAGTGCTATACAGATTCAATGCAATTCCAATTAAAATCCCAATGATGTACCTTACAGAAATAGAGCAAGCAATTATGAAATTCATCTGGAAGAATAAAAAACCCAGAATAGCTAAAGCAATCCTGGGCAGAAAGAGTGAAGCAGGGGGTATCGCAATACCAGATCTTCAACTCTACTACAAAGCAATAGTAACAAAAACGGCATGGTATTGGTACCAAAATAGAAAGGTGGATCAATGGTACAGAATAGAGGACACGGACACAAACCCAAATAAATACAATTTTCTCATACTAGACAAAGGGGCCAAAAATATGCAATGGAGAAAAGATAGCCTCTTCAACAAATGGTGCTGGGAGAATTGGAAATCCATATGCAACAGAATGAAATTAAACCCATATCTCTCACCATGCACAAAACTAAACTCCAAATGGATTAAGGACCTCGGAATCAGACGGGAGACCTTGCATCTTATAGAAGAAAAAGTAGGTCCAGAGCTTCAACATGTCGGCTTAGGACCAGTCTTCCTCAACAGGACTCCCATAGCACAAGAAATAAAAGCAAGAATTAATAACTGGGATAGATTCAAATTAAAAAGCTTTCTCTCAGCAAAAGAAACTATCAGCAATGTGAAGAAAGAGCCTACAGAGTGGGAGAAAACCTTTGCCAATCATACTTCAGATAGAGCGCTAATCTCCAGAATCTATAAAGAACTCAAAAAACTCTACACTAAGAATACAAATAACCCAATCAACAAATGGGCTAAGGAAATGAACAGACACTTCACAAAAGAAGATCTACAAGCAATCAACAAACATATGGAAAAATGTTCAACATCTCTAATAGTAAGAGAAATGCAAATCAAAACCACCCTAAGATTCCATCTCACCCTAATTAGAATGGCCATTATCAAGAATACAAGCAACAACAGGTGTTGGCGAGGATGTGGGGAGAAAGGTACACTCATACATTGCTGGTGGGGCTGCAAATTAGTGCAGCCTCTCTGGAAAGCAGTGTGGAGATTCCTTAGAAAACTTGGAATAGAACCACCATTTGACCCAGCTATCCCACTCCTTGGCCTATACCCAAAGGACTTAAAATCAGCATATTACAGAGATACAGCCACATCAATGTTCATAGCTGCTCAGTTCACAATAGCCAGATTGTGGAACCAACCTAGATGTCCTTCAATTGATGAATGGATAAAGAAAATGTGGTATATATATATATACAATGGAATATTACTCAGCCATAAAGAATGATAAAATTATGGCATTTGCAGGCAAATGGATGAAATTGGAGAATATCATGCTAAGTGAGATAAGCCAGTCTCAGAAAACCAAAGGAAGAATGATATTGCTAATAAGTGGACGATGACACATAATGGGGGGTGGGAGGGGTTAGTGTTGGGGTTGGAGTTGGGTTTAGGGAGGGGGGCAGGAATGGAGGAAGGAAGGACTGTATAGATGGAGGGGAGGGGTGGGAGGGGTGGGGGGGAAGGGAAAAAGTGGCAGAATGAATCGAACAACATTACCCTATGTAAATTTATGATTACACAAATGGTATGCCTTTACGCCATGTACAGACAGAGAAACAACATGTATCCCATTTGTTTACAATAAAAAAAAAACTTAAAAAAAAAAGTGAAAAAAAAAAAAAAAAGATAAACTAGTCCAAGTCCTCATTTTTCTGGGGAAGAAACTTCATGCTTGAGAGAAAATGGGACTTGCTTGGAGTCACATGACTCAAGGAAAGACGGGTTAAGAGTTAGACACACCTTTGTAAATCTTTCCAACACCTACCAATGTGTCTATTTTTATGGATGACATACTGATAGCTTTATTTTCCCCCTTTCTGTGATTTGTGCTTGAATTTCTGCTTCATATTGGGAAAAGAGGCATGGATTGTTTGTTTGCTGTGTCAGGCCCACAGAACTCTTGGTCCTTTCCTTTCTGAAAAGATCAAGATGTCCCCATCAAATGACTCATTTTCCAAACCTGAGCTGAAGCTGCTCTTTTCATGAGAACAATCATGCTCAGCTCTCTGGTCATCATAAGTGGAAATTAATGATCTTGATTAACGCAGAATCATAGAACATTACAAAAGTTGTGGGAAGATCTCTACTCTGATACCCAGTACAGAGAGGATTCTTGTCTATGACTACCTTGAAGCTTGATAGTATCAACTGAAATTTAGTAATAAGAACTTGTTACTTCACGAAGTATCCAATTGCAAAGTTACAGATTTGGTCGGCATTAGGAACTTGTTTATATCAGTAAATACATTTCTCCTTGCAATTTCACGTGTGTTATTCCTTGACTGGTCTTTTGAAGGGGGGCAATGGATAAGCTTAAATCTACAAATTTATTTTCTTCCTATTTCAACTTAACAGTTGTCAACTATTTACTTAATCATGGAATGTAAATTCTATGTAAACAGGACAATTTTTGTTTTTAATCATTTTATTTTCCCCCAGATATTTTTCAAATGAATGAAGCAAGCTTGCTTGCCTTCCTTGTTTTTTCTTTATATGAAATATTCTCAGCTCCTAACCCATTCCTCATTTACGTGACCCTAAATATTCACCATATTCTCTATTCAATGAATCAGTTATCATATAATCTATCACAGAAAATGGAACTCAATGCTCTCCTAATAATTTGAAAGTACGAAGCAAGAGTGAGATAAAAATATATTCAAAGAGGAATGAATTCACTCTTCTCAATTTTCAGGTCATTTAGATTGTGTTTTTAGTCAACTAAATCTCTAAGACTTTTTTAATAAAGTGCCTGAAATTATTTAAATTGCTTAGTCATACTGCCAGATTTCACCATTTTCATATGTAAACATCCTCAGGAGATCTAACACATTAAGGGAAGTTCTCAATCATTCACAGCTTGTGGTCAATTTCTTCCCTCAGATGTGATTTTTCTCCTAACCCCCAGCTGAGAACAGCATGCTGATGCAACGAGAGTTTTCACAGATGTGGTGGATGATTTTGTCACTTGTGGTCCTACCCAGAAAGTCAAGAATGAGTGCAGACCCCAGTCAGGGGGCCAGAGTAGATCAAAGTACTGGGAAATGGAGAAGAAAGAGGACCAGGGTAAGAGCTAATCATAGGAAGAGCATTTGGGATAACCCTGGAACAAGTTTTCTCTATATGTATCTTCAGTATGTATGTTTCAGTGAATTTTAATAAGAAGTCTACTCTGGTTTAGGTAACTGTGATACCCTCCAATTATTCAGGAGGGTGAAGCAAACTGTGGTCCTGCCATCATGAAGTTTTAGCCCATAAAAGTAGAAATGTAGGAAATAAGCAAACGAGTACACAATTTGTAGCTGTGAGAAGGGGTTTCTAGTGAGACAGAATGCAGAGAGAAGAGCATGAGGGAGGGCTTCTTCAAAGTAAAAAAAAAAAAAATCCACAGAGGGGGGCTCAGAAACACATAGATGAGAAAGAGCCTATCCTTTGGAGATTGAGAGGACATACATGAATCTGGATATCAATACAGATATAGAAGTGAATGTGGATATAGATATGGACATAAACAAATATTTATATGTCGGTTAAAGGAAGAATTCAACATGTTAAAAGGAGTTGCCTAATACAAGAAGCACAATGACTTTTTCACCCCGATAGTATGTCAGAAACTCTCCCACTGCATATTTCAGGAGGACAGCCTCTTCACAGATCCTGATACCTCAGCCCAAGTTGTATGTCTGGAAGGTATTCTGGCTCTCTACAGGAACAGAGTGACCTCCCAGCTGTGAACCACAGGCTGCAGAACATGAAGCCCTTTTTTTTTTTTTTTTTTTTTGTCTTCTATGGCTATTTTTACCCCTCATCTCTAATCTTCCAATAAACCAGGCTATTCCTTTCTTACTTCTACAATACCCATGTTAGTATTTTTGTAAATCAAGCAGTGGCCTGTTGAGTCTTTCAGCAATTACCTTTTCAAACTTTGCCTGAAAATTCTCCTAGAACATACCTGAGAGGTCATAATTTGGGCTAACATGACCTACCTGCAACTATGTCTCCTTTGCAACCCTATAAAACACATTCACCTCTATCTGCCTCTGAGGCTCCCAAAACCACTTATCTTGGGTTTCCATACCTTTAGTTTCTAATGCTTTTCTGAGTGGTGTCTAAATTCACCTCAATGTGAATAAATTGATCTTCTACAATATGGTCAATACTCTTCTGGGTGTTATGGATTATAGAAAAGTCAATCACAAAAATATTATTAAAAATATTGAACATAGTAGTAAGCATGCCAAAGTGCTGGGGGTGAAATGCACTGATTTCTGAAACTTATTTTTGTAATACATTACAAAAAAAAAATTAAGGAAAAATGATGGATGGTCAGAAGGGTATATATTTCACAGAGCTAATATGGCAAAATGTTAATTATAGGATCTAGGTGGGCCTATGACTGTTTATACTGTGAAACTCCTTTAACTTGTTCGTAAGTTTAAAACTTTCAATGATGAAATATTGATGAAATCTTACCATCAGGACAAAGTGTAAACACTACCATGTGAAATACTTCCAATACTGAGGTCCTGATTCTAAGTGCAGTGAGAATTCAGAGGGATATCAAGACAAATTGGCAGATAAGGAAGCAACACCCTTGAGTTGTAAAGACTGTGTGGGATTTTACAGGATGAGGTGCCAGAGAGAGCACATTCTATGTGGGAAAGAAGCACTGGCAGACATGTGGAGGGTGGGACAGAGCAGCAGGTGTTGGGGATGAGAATAACAGAACCTCTGTGGAAGAGTCAGAAATCACTAAAGATATCTCCCCAGAGAAGCTCACGATGGGCAGAAAAGACATGGTCCCTTCTCCTGAGAAGCCAATAGTACTTGGGTCAACAAGTACAAGTAGAGACCAGATTTACAAACAGAATGGTCATGTAGTCATATGGAAATGAAAAAAGTTCTTAGATGAACATAGGCACTCAAGAATATTGCAGTCCCCCAGGTAAGCATGCTGCAAAATAATTAGATGAAAAAATTGGGGGGGCACGTTTATCATCATAATTTTATCATAGTAGAAAAGTCAAGTGCTATATTTGTACTGGGTCTGGTTGAATCATCCCCTTCCCAGGACAAAATGTTCTACCACTTGAGTTTTCCTGGGCCAGTTCAGACCACAGTAGCAGTAGCCATGGCAGTTGCTTCCCTTCATGGCATGCAAGGCTCCCTTGCCCACACAGAAAGCCATGCAGAACCAAAATCACAGTAGAAACAACAGAATGTATTGGAAAGGTATGGAATAGCTCAAAGATTAAAATGGATTCTCAAGATCCAGGTGTATCCCTGGGTTTCCCTCATTCTCTGCAGGGATAAATGCCAACAGTTCTTGTTGCCATTTAAAATTCAAAATGCAGATACAGTGTATCTCAAGAGACCAGCTTGAGTTGTAATCCACCTTTCTACCAGGGGAGGATGGTCACTTCTGTGACAATCCCCACCAAGACTCAGTTTGGTAGGGAAGTACAATTTCTCCAAGCAAGGGAATAACAGGAGTCTACCCTGCAGGAGGATGCAAAGACCAACTAAGGTTAAAAATAATAAAAGGGCATTCAATTGGTACTTCCAGTGTGATACTGTTCTAAATATTTTGCAAACATTGTCAGTTAATCCTATAAAGAAATCTCTGACATTTATGTAATTAAGCTTTACAGCTCACATTTTAAAAATATAACACCAAATTGATGCAAAGCTCTTCTTTTTCTGTCAGGCATTTTCCTGCCTGAATTTTAAATACTCATCAAGTGCATCATTTGAAAAACATCCCCTTGAAAATTTGAGACTGCCTATCCACATCTCAATTTTGTAAAGATGCTTTCCCATGTACTCTGTTTTTCTACTGCATGTTGATGTGATCCATTTTTGTTTGCTTGTTTTCATGTCAATGATGCTCCCATTTGTTTCTCTCTCCTTGCCTGCAGCCATCCTAAGAATCTTTGGTCCCCTAAATGGAGCAACAGAGTCATTATCCCTGCTCCCAAAATATTTCATAATTACTTGACTGCAATTTTATCTTGTTTTGTTACCTAATGACACACTTTAAAATTAGAGATGGAAATTTAATATATGCTTACCTGAAGGAAGAGGTATCTAATTTTAATACTTGGTTAATTTAAAATATAGGATAATGAGAAGGAAAAAGCCATTAGGTGAAATACCCTTAGTGTCCTCTGTTATCATTAACACTCAGCACAGCTTACTGAGAGAAAAAAGGAAATTTGCACTGACTGGCAAGCTAAGTCTGACCTCTGTCCTGCAACCTTCAAAGAGAATAGAAAATGTAAAGAGTCATCAAAATCGTGACCTACTGGCAAACCATACCTCCTTTCTAGGTGAGGATTTGGAGGTTGTAAATGTGGAAACAACTTTTCAGGTAAAGAACTATTGTGATGGAAAAAAAAATACATATCATAATCAAATGCAAATGTCAGTTTGTGAAATGCTGACTTTCTTTTATAGGCAAGGTTTATAAGGAAGAAAGCTCTCAGGATTGACCAGTTCCCTTGTTTTTCAAGAAGATTAAGCAGCCTTTGGAAAACACTGCTCTCCTAAGAGGGGAGAGACTGTTTCTCCTTCCATAAAAAGAAAGGGAATAAAGTCTGTGTATTTCTGTTTGGGAAAAAAAAAGAGGTAAATAATACTTGAACCCTTTTGACTCAAATTCTTGTTTCAGAATTACATTCAGTTGTAGAGTGGGGTAGGCATAAGCTACAGTGTGTTTTCTCTCCTTGCCACAAGATAATCCATGAGGATGGTCCTTTTCACCCTTTGGTGCACCTAAATGCATGAATGGGTGGATGGACAGAGAAATACATGATAGATTAGATAGATAGATGATATATAGATAGATAGAATCATTGATCAATAGATAGGTAAATATGAATAGGAGATAAGACTGATAGATGATAGTAGAAAGTCACTCTTAAAGTTCTAGAATATTAAACCACAATATAAATGTTCTTTCCCTTAGATTTCTTTTATACTTCAACTCTGAAATTCTAGCCCTTCAAATTGTTATTGTTTGCTGTTGGGCTGACAAAGATTCGAAGTCTTATCTCCAACTTCAAAGAGTTTACCATTCTCAACTGTATTCAGAATCTTTAAAGTACATTACCTATATGCATATAACTATGTACATATACATTTTGTAAAGCATATATATGATAATTATATAGTTAGAGAAGTGTTAATAACTCATGTTACCCAAAGGCAAAAAAAAAAAAGAAAAAAAAAAAAAAGAGTTACTTTGAGGAAAAGACAAGAATAAAAGAAAAAAAATCTGTCAGCAATCCAAAATATTTACATACACCTTCTGAAAGTTCCCTGAAAAAAAACTTCATTGCTAAAAAGTAAAGATTTGGAAGGGTTTTTATTATACATTGGAGGTTGAAATACCATAACTTTGCTCTTGGCATATTTTAGTTCATTCAAAAATAGATTCAAGTACCTGTGGCCAGAGATGCTCACATAATCAGAGATGACTCACTCCACCCCCCAGGAACTGCTGGGCCAAAAATAATGATTGTTACGATGAATAACCTGTGTACTCACAGAGGGAGGTGACTGAGTAAGGGGACATGTCTTGCACATTTGTCTTGATTACAATGAAACACTATTTTTCTGCCAAAGAATATCTCGACATTCAGTATTCTACACACAGCTAATCCCCATGAGACTTAAGTCTAAATTTACTCTTAACTACCTTATTGCAGATTTTTGAGGACTTCTTTTTGTCATTTGGTTTATAATATCTCTTATCTAGTCTAAACTGTTCACTTCTGCCTTTTATTTTCTTGCTCATCTGGAAGCTAAATCAACAAAACAGCTTGGTACAGTAAATCATATCTTCTCACCATGAAGTTCTGGCATATTTTTTGAAGTAAAAAAGTCATATTCTGTTATCAACAGTAAAAGAGGAAAAAAAACTTTTCTCCCTAACAGAAAGAGAAAGAACGTTAAGCACTCTAGGAGATGTATGGTGAATGTCAAAGACAGAAAGACCCACACATTTCCATGGCTACATTAAGTAACAAATGGAGCTGCACAGAATTGTTCAGCTGGACTCAAGCTGAGCTGAACAACACTAGGTCCAGCTACTCACATAAGTGTTTTACCTTATAAGTGAACTTACATTGCACCTGGAGAATGCCTCAGCCCTCTCCCACTTTGACATTGACTTTCATCAGATTTCTAACCAGAAAAACTTTGTTTTGAATCAGCTTGAGGTACTACAGATGCACAGAGAGCCAGCAATGAGTGGTCCTTAGCACCTCCACAAGTGAACAAAATGCAGTTAAATCACAATCATTTAACTAATGATCAAAGCTCTCAATTAACAGAAAGCATGCTTCCCATTCAACATAAGAGCTTTCATGACAGCATTAAAGGAAGACAAGATTGAAATGTGCTTTTCAATCAAGTACTGCAAAAAGCCAGTAATTTTTTGGCTGATAAGACCCCTGAAAGTATTTGAAATCCCATTTCAGGAGGTACAGAAATATGACATATTCATATTCACCAGCTGATTCTGAGCCTTATAGCACGACTGAATAAATCACTTCCTGGGTCTGGGATCTACAGGGATCTTTCCAAAAACTTCTAGTGTCTCTGGAGTTTAAAATAACAATGACAAGAACTTTTCTTGATATTTTTCTTCTTTGTGATGTAAGGGGAAGAATGCTGGTGGGATATTAAAACAGTGTTTCTTTATTTCCTCTTAAAGTCTCTGTTAGTTACCTATCTTGAGAGTGGAGTCTTTTTGCCCAGAGAGGAAGAGGGTATATGTCACCCAAAACAAAGAACCTATCAGTTTGGACTCCAGCTGACTTCCTTGAATCTATAGCCAAACATCTCAGATTGAATGAGGATTAAGCCTGTGGAGTGATCGCCAGGTGCTTATCTTTTCATATCTCTGGTACTAACCTGAACCTTGAGGAGGGGGTAGTTCCATAGGAAGTGAGAAACTGGACATCAATGGAGAGATTAGTGTCAGAGCCAATAGATGCCAGGAAGACCCTATTTTGACTTCAGCGTCAGCTCTAATATGGTGCAAGTGTGTTGGCTAGAGGTAATAATGGGGAGGTGGCTCAAGAGGTAATCCTGAGGCACTTGTCCTGGTTCCTCCAGACCTCTGTGTGATCCACAATCTAGATGTCCCCATGCTCCTCAGGAAGGGACTCGATGAATATCCATGCTATAGCTGTGATCATTCCAGAATGATGTATTTCTACACATGAATAAAGAGCTGAATGGTAATGTATTTTACATTGGTCATGGAGGCTGGACCAATTTTACTTTCCTGCCAGCACTAGGTGTCTTTAATATTTTTACAAATGATAAATTATTAGACAAAAATGGTATTTTATTATTATTTTTAAATGTTTTTATTCAACACTATTCATGGGCTTTTATTAGGTCCACTTAAATAAAAACAGTAATCCTTATGTATTTACCATTTCCACAGCATTATTCCAAATAATTCACCTGCATTCACCCAAGTAATATTTTAATAATCTTATGAGAAAAGTGCTACCATCATTCTTTTTTTACTGAAGAGGAAACTGACCCCACAGATGTTAAATAATTTATCAAAGGTCAATCAGCTAAATAGGTCAAACCTAGGCAATCTGACTCCGGGTGCACTATCCTGTGCTGTTATGCAAGTGATACGAGAACAGTGTACAACATAAACAAAGTGGAATAGAGGTAAAAAGATGCTCGATGCTGATTATAGAACTGCACAGGGCAGGAAAAGAAAATAAGTCAGCTGAGAAAAGCTTGAAAGCAAAAGTCAGAGTAGCATAGTCGGTGTCTGGAGGAGAAAAAGAGGAAGGAAAGCCAGGAAAAACAGAAGCCATTAAATTGAACTCAAGTGGTAGAAGGACCATGGTTTCCATTCAGTTACTGGGAATGGATCTGGAGAGGTAAAGAGGGAACTATGAGACAGGACTATCTGGGTGGACACAGCAGATGAGGAGCGTCCCTCATGGGCACTGCCTGGGCTATACATAGAAGGCAATAGTTCACAGTCTTCTGAACACTGCAGAGAACAAGCATCCCATGTTTATAGGAGCATCTGATAGAGATTGTCCTGATTCTACCACAAAAGTGACCCTAAATTTAAATAATTTTGGAATAAAGCAGGGAGTCCCTATTCTCTATTTTCCAGTTACCAGCTGAACGTTTTCTTAAAGTGGCACATAAAATAGTTTAATCGTGTTAGTAAAGGAAAGTCAAGTCATTGCATGAACGTCAAGGTAAAGATCCACATGAAACTTTAATAGTTATGAAATAAATTATTTTCCCTGATACTCACCAGTATCTCAAATGAAGTCTACAAATGAACCCAAATGTAATTCTTTGGTAACCAGGAAAATGAACTGCTGCCTTATCATTCTTAGTTTTACAATTAGGAGGAAATTTCTGCTCTCACTCATCATTAATATGTTAAATTGGGTGTTCGATGAACTTTCTGAAGGACAGAGTTTTGTTTTGTTTTGTTTTTCTTTTTATAGCTTTTTACCTTTTCTCACTTACTGGCATTTTAGAAGCTAAAAGAGAATCATGCAATAGAGAGTTGGTGAGATTTTAATGCATGAAAAGAAATGGCAGGTAACACGTGAAGAGAGTGAAAAGAACCTAAAATGCTTTGAACATGAAAAAAAAGAAATGATTATGTTTACTTTGGATTCCAGCTGAGACATAGACCTATATTTTTTTCTTTCTGCTTTAGATATCATCTTATGACTAGATCTATTAAGCTTTCCAATTAACATGTGGACAGCAGAAATTTCAAAGTAAGGAAAATGAAAGAGAGGCAAAGACATTTTTATTCCTATTCAGTATTTTCTCTCACAGTCTCTCCAATTTCCATCCCACGTAGGGAAATTGGTATGTACCAAAGATTGTTATTGCCTTCTGAACATATAAGAGCTGTGACACAAAAGGAACTTTGGGGCTTTATGATTTATTGCTTTATCACTTTAAGTGCCATCTCTGTTCATCCTCAAATCCAGGGCAGGCTCCAGGACATAATAAAAGGGCAACATTTTCTGGATTCCCTTTTTAAAGGGCAAAGCACTTACCATTTTCTACATACAAAGCACTTATCTTTTAGCTCACTCTTTAATGAACAATGTTGAAACCTGATTTTTTAGACCTCTTTAATACTGGAAAACACATCTCCCTGTTCTCAGCCAACTTTTGAATTTTTGTGCATCACATTTCTTATTTTTCTGAAAACTGCAGCTATTTAGCCCATGTTCTCATTTTAAGAGAATTGTTTTCTCATACACGCACAGACACAAAGAGAGTGAGACAGAGAGACATCTGGGCTGGAACCATCTCCAGACTGTGCAGGTCTGTGTCATTCTTTCTGTCTGTATCATCAGAATGTATCACAAACTATCTGAAAAGTCAATGCCCAGCCACCACCTCCTCTACTCCAAAGGATCAGAAAGTTTAAGGGCGTGGTCATCTAGAATTACAAATATAGTACCCATGCACTTAGTCACATGAACCTGGATAAACTTAAAGTGCAGTCAAATGCAGACTAATGTCTCTGATGAAGATCTCTCAATAAAAATCTAGCAGACCAAACTCAGCTACACATTAAAAAGATCATTCACCATGATCACATGGAATTAGCAGAGATACAGGAATGGCTCAACATATTCCATGCTTACTCAAATTAGTAAGTATGAAAAAACACCTCAACAGAGTGAAGGACAAAACCTGTATGATCATTACAAAGATGCAGAAAAAGCTTTAGACAAAATTCACTATCCCTTCGTGATAAAAAAAAAAAAAATTCAGTGAATTAGCTGTGAAATGAATATATGACAACACACAGCTAAAATCAAACTGAACAGAGAAAAGTAGAAAGTTTGCCCCTTAATATCTGGAATAAGACATGAATTTCCACTTTCATCATTTCTATTCAACAAAGCACTGCAAGTCCTAGCCAGAGAAATGAGGACTGAGCAAGAAACTCAAAGACATCTAAATATCCAAATTAGAAGTGAAGAAGTTTAACTCTATGTTTGAAGATTACATGATCTTTTATAAAGAAAATTCTAGAATCCACCACAAAATTTTAGACATAATGAATAAATTCAGCAAAGTTACAGGATACAAAAATCAACAAGTGAAAATCAATAAAATTTCAAAATATCAATGTCAAACTATCTGCAAAAGAAAATAAAAAAACAGGACTGGGGATATAGCTCAGTTGGTAGAGTGCTTGCCTTGCAAGCACAAGGCCCTGAGTTCAATCCCCAGCACGGCAAAAAAAAAAAAAAAGAAAGAAATAAAAAACAATTCCTTTACAATATCTACAAAAAATACTTAGAAATAAATTTAAACAAAGACATGAAAGGTCTTTACAATGAAAACTACAAAATATTGATGAAAGAAATTGAGGAAAACACAAATACTTGGAAAATACTCCACTTTCATAGGAAGCAATAATGTTGCTAAAATTTTCATATTGCCCAAAGTGATGTACAGATTTAATGCAATTCCTATCAAAACACTAATGATACTGTTGACAGAAATTTTAAAAAAATCCTCAAATTTTTACAGAACCACAAAAGACTCCAAAGAGCAAAAGAAATTTTAAGTAAAAAGAATAAATCTGAAGGTACCTTGCTAACTGACTTCAAGATATACTACAAATCTATGGTAAACAAAGTAGCAAATTACTGGCATTAGAAACAAAACTCATAGCTGGGCTTAGTGGCACACACCTATAATCCTAGCAGCTCGGGAGACTGATCACAAGTTCAAAGCCAACCTCATAAAATTAGCAAGGCCCTAAGGAACTTATTGAGACGCTGTCCTAAACTAAAAAAGATTAAAAAGAACTAGGGATGTGGCTCAGTAGTTAATCATGCCTGGACTCAATATCCAGTACCCACACCTATAAAGATGACTCACCAACTAATGTAATAGGATAAAGATTCCAGAAACAAATTGATGAATTCATGCATTTTTACTTTCAACTGACTTTTAACAAAGTGGCCAGTGACAAACAATGGAGAAAGGACAATTTCTTCAGCAAATTTCATTGGGAAAACTGGGTATCCTTATACAAAAGAATGGAATTAGAACCTTATCTTTCACCATATACAAAAGTCAACACAAAGTAGATCAAAGACTTAAATACAAGACCCAAAACTATGAAATCACTAGAAGAACACAGGGGAAAAGTTCCATGACATTGGTTTGGATGACAACTTTTGGAATAAGATCTCAAAAGCACAGATAACAAAAGCAAAAACAGACAAATAAGATCATATCAAACTGAAAAGCTCTTGCACAGCAAAGGAAATTAAAAACAGAGTGAAGAGACAACATACAGAATGAGAGAAAATGTTTGCAAACCATACCTTTAATGAGAAGCTAACATCCAGAATATATAAAGAATTCATATAATATAATAGCAAGATCACAAACAATCTGATTTAATAAAAGTAGAAGACCTTAATGAACATTTCTTTAAAGAAGATATTAAAATGGTCAACTGAAATATGAAAAAACAAAGGCTCAATATCACTAATAATCAGGAAAATGTGAGTCAAAACCACAATGAGATATCATTTCGCTCTAGTTAGAAAGGCTATAAATAAAAATAAAAAAGATAGATAAGTATTGAAAGGAGGAGCAGAAAAGGAACCTTTACACACAATTTGTAAAAGGTAAATTAGTACAACCATTATGGAAAACATTGGAGGTTTCTCCAGAAATTAAAAACAGAACTACCATGTGATTCTGCAACCTTACTATTGGGTATATATCCAAAAGGAATTGACATCGGTGTTTTAAAAAGAGACATCTGCATTTCTGTGTTTATTGCAGAACTGTTCACAATAGGCAAAAATATAAATAACTAAGTATCCACCAGTGGGTCAATGAATAAAATGTGGTACACATACATAGTGCAATCCTATTTATCCATAAAAATAGAACCTAGAGGACATAATGCCAAGTGAAATAAGCTAGGCACAGAAAAACAGATACTGTATGATCTCACTCATGTAAAATCTTAAAAAGTTGACTTCACAGAAGTAGAGTAGAATGGTTGGTACCAGAGGCCTTGGCATTTAAAGAGGAAAATGGAGATGCTTTAGTCCAAGGATGCTTAATTATAGTCAGATAGGAGGAATAAATTCAAGAGATTTATTGTACAACAAAATGACTATAGTTAATGATGATATATTGTATTCTTGAAAAATGCTGAGAGAGTGGATTTTAAGTGCTCTGGCCACAAAAATAACTACATGAGGTAATGCATTAGTTAATTAGATAGATTTTACCATTCCAGAATGTGTGTGTTTTTGTCTGTTTATATATTTTTTTCAAAGCATACATAAAAGGTATGTCAATTTAAAGAAAATACAACATTATAAGTAGAATAAAATAAATTTTCAATACCAACTTAAAATGTCAGGAAATAAAATTTAAGTAACATTTGAAAAGCAAGACTCATCCCAACAATTGCAAATTGTGAAATTCAACTTAAACATTTCCTTAGAACAGCTTTTTAATTCCATTAATTTTTCATAACATTGTGTTCAGAAGCAATGGATCATCAAATACACACCTAACAATTAAATGCAAGTGTGTTTCAATTATAGTTCCATACACATATTACATTTTAGCAAGCAACAAAGAAAATTTTAGTGCAAATAACCATTTTTTTTTCAACATAGTTGATTTGAACTCCCAAAGCACGCGTTGTGGCAATAGTAGAGATAAAACACAACCATAGAAATGAAAAGATGTACCCCATTCATGCACAATGAATCAAAATACAGTCTGTAAAAATTAAAAAAAAAATTAAAAAGAAAAAATCAGTTATTTTAAAAGAATACCTCCCCAGAAAACTAGTTCATCAAAACATTTTCATATTCTAATTTGGAATATCTGATGCTAAGAAATTTGCTAATTATAATAACAAAATTAACTTTGCAAGTTTTATCTTCCATATGTCTACATTAGCTGTTTTGTTTTATTTAAAATTAAATTATTGATAACCAAAATCTATATATAGGAAACATTTACAGCCTAATTATAAAAAAACATTTTTGATAAACATGCTTTCCAGCCTCTCTTCTCTATTCAGAAGCAATGTTATCAAAACATCTTATCAAACATTTATCTTAAATAAAAATAAAACAAGGAAATGAAAACATTTTCCACATTTTTCCCTAAAACATTATACTGCTAGAAGGATTTCTCCTTCCCTTCTATTTTAGTCCCATTGCTATGAGATTTTATAATAATAAATTTAATTGAGACAAATCAGGGATATAGAAATACTACTTAAATACTAGTATTAAAGATCAATTCTGCACATCAAGATTCTTACAAATGTAGTCTCAGAATGATAAAACATGTATAATTTTGTCAATTAAAATAAATAAATAAGAAAAGAAACCTTAAAATTGTGCATAACCACAAAGTAATAAACCATGTAGTTTTTTAACATTTTACCTTGTGATCTAAACTCTTGACCTCCATGCCATTGCCACAAAATTTTTCATAATTAAACTTCATGGAAATGTTGCTTACCATTTAAATAATGGCACTTATATCCCCATTTAAATATACTTTAATACTTTAAAACATATTTTATCCCAGTTATTCCCCAATACATTTGTGCCCAAATTGCAGAATCACAAACCCAGAATTTTTTACCACAGATTATCTATTTAAATGCAGAATTTTTCATAGATGAAAATGTAAATTGGAAAGAGCTGCCTCTTTTATTTTTCATTCTAATATGTTTATTGAAATCAATTTTCCCCAATTTACTCTTACACTACCACTTCTTATATATTTAACATGTATGTCTTTGTTTTGTAAAGGAAGATTCCATGTGAAAAGATTAAGCCAATTCCCCAGCTGTCTCCATATGCTATCTGTTCTCATCATCTTAAGAACTGGTAGCTCTAAACCCCAAAGAATTTAACTTCGAGAGCAGAAGTTCTGAACTCCAAAGTAGAAATTTTTCTTCTTCATACAAGTGACTCTCTCTGGCCTCTACAATTTGTCATCTGAGGTTCAAGACTGGGTTGTATATAAAGGTGGCCAAGACACAAGGACGAGGGAATCTACATCTCAGTCATCATGGTCTCCATACATCACAGTTACCATTCTCCCTAAGCATTAAAAAGAGCAGGAAAATTCCTTTCTCTATGTTGTCAGTCAAGAAAAAAATAATCTTATTTCTGCCATGGCATCCCTGCATTAAGCATGATAAACAATCACTTATATTTCCTCCTAGCAAATATGAACTTTTATATCTAAAATAAAATCATTGTAGCAGGGTATGGTGGTGCACGCCAGTAATCCCAATGACTCTGGAGGCTGAGGCAGGAAGATCACAAGTTCAAGGCTACTTTCACAAATTAGAAAGGCCCTAAGCAACTTAGTGAGACCCTGTCTCTAAAGAAAATATAAAAAAGGGATGGGAATGTGGCTTGGTGGTAAAGCACCCTTGGATTCAATCCCTAGTAACCACCCCTACCAAAATAAATCAGTATTATATATGAATTTATTTTAGCTAAATATTTGAGTTTTCTTTTCTTTTCAAAATGAATTTCCAATTATTAAACTATTTAATAAACAATTGTTTCCCCCCCAAAAAAGAAAAAATGATCTTAATTAGTTATGATAGACAAGACATATATTCTTTCTGAACTTCAATTTTTTCATGTGTGAAAGGGGGATAATAATCTCTCATTAACAAAAGCAGATATTAAAGAATATATATTCAACATTTCTATTTCAACTCAGGGAACAATTAATAGTTTCTAATATTAAGGGGAACATATGCAATTGCATGTTCATATATTAAAAATGTTCAATATGTACAATCACATATGACCCAACCTAATATATTTCCAACTCCCAGTGACTGGAAGAATAACTACAATGTTATTTTATGTATTTTCATATTGAAAGGATTAAAAAATTATTATGAAAACCAGTACCCTTCATACAGTTCACTAACCCCAACTTGGTATAATTTGATATTGTCATAGAAGGAGGGTGTGAAGGAAAACAGAGTGACAGATTCCATCATGCTTCAGTATTTATTGTACAATTAGTTTGATGCCACTTTTTCAGGGGAAATTATGCACATGGCTACAAGTTTTGGATTTAGTCTCAAAAAGTAAATTTAAACAGTTGACAGTGTTTTCTAATGCAATAAGATTGTGAATTAATGAATTATCAAGCCAATTAAATTAGTCAAATGACTAATTTGTAGTAATATAAACAATATATTTTTTTGTTTTTATAGTTGAAAAAATACATAAAACAAAATTTATCATCTTAATTATTTTTAATTATACAATACAGCACTATTAGCAACATATACATTATTCATTGTTCTTTAAAAAAAAAAAAACTTGTTCAACCAGTGTTATAGCTTATCTATGTTCTTAGAGTTTCATGTAAATGCCAATAAATTAGTAGACCAAATTTCACACTTTTGATAAGTCTTCCAAAACTAAGACACAGGAAAGAGGAAGGAAATTTTCATCTTTAATATTAATGGACAATGGCAGTAGTACTGGACTATTGAGTCATGAATAATAAAAATTTTAAAAGAAACCAAAGAAATACCTTGAAAAGTTAACATATATATTTCCCAAATCTAAATCAGGTTACAGATTTCTCCTTGTGCAAGATATCCTAAAAGGCTCTACTAATGCCTATATTCAAATTGGGAGAATCAACAATTTAATAAATCCAACCAGTTGTTCCCTGATTGATCTTAAGAAATTTTACATTTTTTAATGTATTCTAATTTCCCCTCAAAACCAAACTTACAACCAATTGCGACTCTGCCCAGAAATATTTTAGTAAATTATGTGGTTGCTTATTCAATTAGCAAGGAATAGTTTGCCATTTCTGAAAACTTCAGAAATTATGGCACCAGAAACTTTGTCTATTTCTAAGCATTGAACTCAGTTTAGATTTCTATACAAAAGACTCCAGATATCTTCTTTAGAAACTATCTTAATAATACTTAAATAATACAGTAAGAATTCTTATGTGAGCTGAATAAATAATGATGTATTAAAATATTTTTGTGTCTATTATAGTATCTAACTGATTTATTGATTTCTTCATTTGTCAGTCAGGCATTTGGAATTTAGGTAGAATAATGTAAGTAAATCAAACCACTAAAAATGTTCTCCTTTGTGAAATCGACTCCATGAATAGGGAATAGTCTCATATCATTAAATAAAAATGGGCAGAAAAAAGAAATTATTCCTTATTAATCTAGCATGAGATTTTAAATAACCCCTAATCAGAAAAAAATTAATGCTACTTCGTTTTAGATGTTTATTCAATTTTATTCAGATGAACTGAAACTTTACTCTGTGCCTAAATTATAATTTAAGTATCTATATGATTAATGTTTCCACAGTTTTAGAAAATGAAATGCCACATTTCAACTCATCTGAACTAATGAAATATCATTCAATAAATTAAACCCTGATGTGTTTTGAAGCAGGCATACAATTCACAGTGACTATGTGCACCCTATTAATGATTTTAGAGTAAGGTAAAAATAAGAAATAATGACAGATGGGAAATTCTAGCAAATCCATAGCAACCTATAATCTCATCTGCGTGTGTGTGTTTTTTCATTGTTTCATAGTTTGCTAATGATTCATATTCATTGAATATGATCTTGTTAAGATGCTGCCAAAGGAAGTACTTTATTTAAAACCTCATCCCTACATTTAGAGATCTATCATATTTTCCATAATCTGGGCCTATCTTTTTTCCATGAATGTTTCACATTTTGCATTTTTTGAAGTGACTAAAGTAACCTATCTTGGGTGAAAATAGCAATTCAACAAAAGAATAAATTGTACATTTTGTGATACAAACTCAAATACATTACATTTGTCTGGTTTTCTATTAATATTCATGAAATTTTTTGCACTATTTGTTTTCAAGATTGTATTTAATTCAGTTCCCGCTTTTCTACTAAATGTGGTTGAATAAAAAGCCCAAATTGCTATTTTGTGAAGTGTATTGAAGTGTTAATGTGTAATGTGGTTAAAAATGACTAATGAAAAAGTTAATAGAACCTTTTTCCACAGTCTACTTCCCAATAAGCAATGTAACATGTTTGCATTATCACTGGTCTTTTCAGATTTGGGTATTAAGTATAAATACACTCTACAGTCATTACTGTAAAATCTAGTAAGCTAGAACATAACAGGGAACCAACATCAAGCCAAATTTTAAAAATTCCAATCATGTAGTTGTCAATTATGTCATCCATATCCACTTAAGTCTCTGCATTTAGACTGCTTTATCTTATCTAAAATCTCTAATATTCTCTTCTTCCTATATTACCCATCTTAGCTATTGAGAATAGAAAAATGTACTTTGGAGCAAGATGGTCCTGAATTCAAATTCTAACTTTGTCACTGTACTCTGTGTGATCTTGAACAAGTTGCTTAACCTAGATGTCTTCATCTGCAAAATGTAGTGAATAATTTTCACATCGTAAACTAATTGGGGTTATGTAGATAATGTATCAAGCAACATCTTCAAACATTAACTTAGGAGTCTTTAGTTTCCTTTTTTACTACAATCTTTACAAACAGACTTAAGTTTTGTTGTCCCTTCAATTGTCCAAATAACTTTTAAACTGCTCTTCCTCTTTACCACCACTGAGATACCATAGACTATGCCCTCATTGCTCACCTGCATGATTTCTGTGTCCTCCCCAATGGCCTCCCTGCCTAAATTTTAACCATCTTCCACAAGAGCCCCAGAGTAGTATCACCAAAACATCTGGAGTAATGTCACTTCATTACAAATCTGATTATTTTACTTTTCCAAATTAAGCTTTCGATGGCCTAAACCCCATCTCATTTGTATAACTGGGCCCTCTCTGACCTGAAATGTAGTGATTGCTTACATAGTCAGCATAGGAGTATGTCTCCTCAGGCCCCAACCTCCACCCAACTCCGTTTCACTTACAGTCCTATCATCTTTGAAACCTTTAGCATATGCTGTTTTCTAGTCTGGAATAGAAGAAAAGCAACAAACACCTGTCCAGATAGATTTAAGATGTCACTTTACATTACTCTGTTATACAACAGAATTTGCTATGTAAGATCTCTTAAAAGATTACCTGTTTAGTCATTACAGAGAGAACAAGTATAAATCAGAATTCTCACTGAAAATGTTTTCAGACATGTAGCACTGCTCTTTATTGCTAATACAAACTAATGCTTTCAACAAGATGAAAAGTAAAGCTTTCCAAGCCAAAACTTCAGAAGTAAGCCCAGAATCCAATTTTAATAGGACATGCTAGAGTGAAATTCTGAGAATGTATAATCAGATTTTCTAATAATCGCTTTCTTATGTAAGTTTAAATGTAATAGAATTTAAAGAGGTGAAAATTAAACATTTCTTTAAAAGCAGTGTAGTGAAGTTTTAAAAAGAAAAAAGCATTTAGGATGTCATGAAAATGCCAATTAGTACTCAGTTAGAAAAAAAATAAGCAGTATCAATTTGAAGATTATCCTCTTACTGAGATTAATATGAGTGATGTGTCAAATTTCATCTGTACATTTTCAGTGATCTAGTTGTGTCTTACATGTTCCTTTCCCCTGATTTCATAGAATGATGTATTAATTCTCCAGGGGCAGGTGAAAATGAACATATTGTAGACACCAAAGAACAAGCACCAGAATATTTGCAATGCCTGTCTGGTTTTCTCACTGAATGTTTTTGGACATGTTTGATGTCACAGTTCCTTATCTATATGCCTTTCCTTGTTCCCTTCTCTTCCTAGTGAATCAGAGATTTTTAAAATTGCCATTGCATTTACCCTCAGGGATAGAGATCCCATCAAATTCATCTTAGAGGGTTTTCTCCATGGGAGTGCAGTATTCAGGAACTTGGTGGTTATTTAAATTGTTCTAATACTGTCATAGAGATCAGCCAAACTGGATGAGTAGATATAAATTAATCACAATCCTAGATGGAGACAGATTAAATAAATACCATCTCTTACTGTCCCTATAGTTGAGAGAAAGTGCCCACTAGCAAATTTTCTCTAACCGGGCACCATTGACACTTTGGTACAGGTAAGACCTTGCTGTGAGGTCCTGTCCTGTATGCTGTAGGATGTTTAGCAGCATCACTGGCTGCTAGTACCAAATGTCCAGTAGTATCTGCCCAATCCCTCATTCCCCAGTTGTAAAAATCTCCAAACACTGACAAATATCTCTTGGAGAAGAACAGAATCATCCCTGCCTAAGAACCACTACATTTGAATGTGCTATTCGTAGCCCATGAGTGAGTTCAGCTACAGCTTGTTTTCATACAGTCCATGAACTAAGAATTGTATCCATATTTTTCAAGAGTTGCAAAGAGAAATAGGGGACTGTTACAGAAGAATAAGAAGACTATGTATTAGAGAGTGCATGAAGTCCACAAAGTCTAAAATGTTTACTTCTGATACTCTACAGAAAAAGTGTGTTGATCATCTAGATGAATAAAGTTCTAGGAAATTAAGAGGCCTATCCACTTCCACATATTTGTCGCCGCCCATGGCAATTTGTCACCGCCTGCAGCAACACTTTGCGCAGGTATAGAGGATAGAGGAACTGTGGTTTGCTTGCTTTAAGAGGAGAGAGAGAGAGGCTTTGCATAAGAGAGAAAGATTTTGCTTAAGAGAGAGACAGGCTTTGCGTAAGAGAGAAAGACTTTGCTTAAGAGAGAGAGAGACTACACTTTCAGAAATCCATGTCTTCTTAGTTTTGCTGCTGCTTCTTAAAGGTGCGTCCTGCATCCTGTGAACTAAGGGTCCGTCTACCTAAGGTGCTTTAGGGATGTGTCCCGCGTACTGCAATCTGTGATCTGCAACCCAAAGATGTATTCTCAGTTCTCCGCTCTCCGCTCTGCAATCTGCCTTCTGCCGCTGCCCCTACTCGCTGTTTCTATCTGCTTGCCGCTTCTTCTTCTTCCTTTCTGCTAATGGCTTCTCTGTTTCTTTCTACTAGCTGCTCCTCTTATTGTCGCTCCTTACTCCTTGTCACTTTTCTCTCCTTGCTGCTGCTCTTTTCTCTACTACCTACTGTCTGCTTATATTTCCTCCAAGAGGCAGAGGGCGGAGCCACGCCAGTTGAGATCAGGTGAGGAGCCAGCTGCCCAATCACGAGCAGGCGCAAGCAGGAGCCCTTGAGAACACCTGTGCACACGTACCTTCAATGTGATCAAAACAGCTTCTGGCTGACTGCCAGGTGCCATCTTCGGAGAGTTCGCATGGCATAGCCCCCAACACATATTCTGATGTTGAGTCTTGTTCTTGAATTATTCTTAGCTTCTTACACTTCTGTGCTATATATAATATGTGGCAATTAGGGATTAAAATTGGATTTCCTCATAAGGAACGGTGATTATTTTAACTTTTAAACTGGTGATACCTCATCAACCTTACCTACTGTTTGATCTGTACAGTATGAATCCATGAAACCTGTCTTGTATCTTCATTTATACAACCTATTTGGGGGGGGGGGGAAGCACATTAATATATTAATATGTCCTACATTCTAAAATATTAGCACTTGGATTTTTTCCTACTTACTTTTAGAAAAAAAAAATACAAATTTCGAACTGTAATTAGACATTGAAATCCAGAGAATAGTAGACAGCATTGATTGTCTAGCTGTTCCCCTGTTTCTGAACATAATACCACTTTTACTTCTAAATAGAAGGAAAATGCCATATTCATTAAAATGCTCACTACCTCATGTAAGAGTAGGATATTAATCCTAGAAATATGCATTTTCATCTTACTGCAGCTTAAACTCTTTTTTTTCTTTAATGGTAAGAGCATAACTATATGTTGCTTGTTACTGTTCATTGTATGTTGAAGATTGGTTGGTTTGTTGCAGCACTAGGGCCCACACCTTGTAGGGAAGCATTCTACTTCTGAACTATAACCCAATCATTATTATTCTTCTTAATGCCCTAGATGTATGTTTCCTGACTTGATAAGTGTTTCTTCACAATTTAAAGGTGGCATAGAATAGTACACACATTCACAAACTTGTCTGCACATTGAATCACAAGTTTCTGGTGCCTGTTCCCTAACCTTACCCCCATAGATTGGGAGTTAATCAGTCTGTAATATAGCCTGAGTGTTGTGAATATTTTTAAGGCCCTTTGCCCAGGAGGTTTCCAACATGGAGACAAGTTTGTAGGCTACAGGTGTGGGATTTCAGCATGCAAACCCAGGACTGGGCTACTTAGGGACACATTTGGGTTCTGCTCCTTAGGAGTTTATGCAAGTCTCTTGCCTTCCAGGACTTTGGTTCCCTCATCTATAAAATGGATACCATAAGATACATTGCCTACTTCTGGAGGTGGTTGCAAGTTAATATATGTAATATATATAAAAGCATTTGTTTTGTGGCATTTAGTAAGTCCTAGTAAGTTGCTATCTAGTAGTAGTGGTACTGGTAGTGTTGGTACTAGAATCATCACTTTTTATTACCCTCAATCATACTCTTCTTTCTTTTTTATTTCATTTTAATTTAGCACTTAATGGTCCCTAGATTTGGCCAACCATTTAATTTGAATGCACTGTTCTTGTAGACCATTACCTATTACATATACGGCCAATGATAAATTATTAGGAATCTGGATCCATTTTTACTTCCCTTTGCCTTATTGAATTTATGTTGGTTTAATCAGTATTCCTAACAAATTAGACTGCACTATAAAAATGTTTGAGATACTGCTGCTTTCAGATTTTTATTAAAATTTTGTTAATTTTTTAGATTATGTGTATATCTTAACAATGTAAGTCCACTCATTATTTAATATACATACTCCAATTTAATCTAAGTCCAAATAACATTATCACTATTGATTTTATGTATTTAAAATATTATAAATATGACTAAGGTTCTAGAAAATGTAATAATTTATAATTTTTCAAATGTTCTGCAATGTCCACAGCAGTATTGCTCACAGTAGTCACAGTCTAGGAATAACACAGCAGACAAATGGATAAGCAACATGGAATATACACACAACTGAATGTTTTCCAGCCTTAAGAAGGGATAAAATTCTGATAAATGTTACAACATGGATGACTCTTGGAAACTTTATACTAAGTGAAATAGTTTAGACACAGAAATACAATTACTATATGATTCCACTTTTATGAACTATCTAGAAGAGGCAAATTCACAGAGACAAAAATTAGATTGTAGATTACCAGGGTTTGGAGGAGGACAAATGGAAAATTATAGATTAATGTTTATGGACTTACCATTTAGGGTAATGAAAATTTTTAAAAATAGTGGTGATAGAAGCATAACATTGTAAAAATGTTTAATGCCACTGAATTTGTGCATTTCAAAGTAGTTAAAATAGTAAATTTTATGTTGAATATGTTTTACTACAATAAGAACAAGCTAGAAAAAAATATCACCCATGAATAGATCCTGGGATATCTGAGTGCTGAGACCTTGAAAGACATAAAATATCATATAGTGTGCCTATTTTTATTTATTTCCAGAAAGATTTTGAAGGATGTAAACAGATTTTGAAAACTAGGAAATCATCCAAACTCCTTTTATACATTTATTGCTGGTGGATGAAAACCAGTATGACTTCAATGGAATGTAATTTGGAAAACATTTGATAAAAATTCTCCTATTTGACAATAACACATAAATTCTCTTATTTGGCAGTTCTACTCGTAGATCTTTATTTTACAGATAAAATTTTTAATGGTGTAAGAGTTTGTAGCAAAAAACAAAAGCAAATAACCTAAACATCCATGGACAGAGAGTGGTTAAGTAAAAAGAGAAAACATCTATACAATATATAATGCAATACTCTGCCATATTAAAAAGAAATAATGAGGAGATTCTTCTGTCATGGTAGAAAACAATATCCATGATGAGCTAAATAGCAAAAGCACAATGGAGAGAATATGTACAGTATGTGTGTGTGTGCACATGCATACATATATAATTTCTTATAGATGCAGAGAGGGACTTCGGATAAGTAAATGAGAAATAAGTGACACTGCTTTCTCCAGGCAGTAGGCTTATACAGACTAGGGATAAGGTGGGAGGGAGATATTGGATAACACATGCTTATTATCTTGGATCATGTGAATGCGTGCCTACACATAACAAATGTTATAACGTAAAATCTTTTTAATTCATTCATTGTGGAAAAAAATTTCCATTTCCTCCTTTTTATAATAAGACCTACAATCTATTAACTGGTAAACATTCACTCTGCTTTTACTTTAAAACAGTTTCTCAAGATGTGCATTACTGATACCTAGGGCTGGAGACTTCATTGTTGTTGAGGGTTGCTTTGTATCATAGGATAACATCTTTGATCTGTATCTGTAACAAATGAGGAGCACCCTCATTTGTTCTATAACAAACAAACATGTTTTCAGACGTTGCCAACTGTTCCTGGAGCAAAAAACTTCAAATCTAGAACCACTCCATTGAGATAGCCCATGAAGGATGCTGAAGACAGTTCATGGTTTTAGAAAATGCTCAAAGAACAGTAACTATGAGAGAGAGAGAGAGAGAGAGAGAGAGAGAGAGAGAGAGAGAGAGAGAGAGAGAGAGAAAGGAAGGAAGGAAGGAAGGAAGGAAGGAAGGAAGGAAGGAAGGAAGGAAGGAAGGAAGGAGGAAGGAAGGAAGGAAGGAAGGAAGGAAGAAGGAAGGAAGGAAGGAAGGAAGGAAGAAGGAAGGAAGGAAGGAAGGAAGGAGGAAGGAAGGAAGGAAGGAAGGAAGAAGGAAGGAAGGAAGGAATTGCTTTGCACAAACAGCATCACTGTTCTTCAAATAATGAAGAAATGCCTTTGTCACAAATGAGCTCTCTTCCAGATGGAATATTAAAAGAGAAACTGAAAGTTATTCTTCACAAAGTCTTTAAAAATTATAGTCCTTCAGAGTAGGACAATGGACAATGTACCTCAAGTCTTTCACCTCACTCGGACTCCTCTGTTTAGCCTACTCTGTGTTGGCACTTATAGATATGTGACTGTTAACTGTTAAACATTCTTTTTTTGTGGGGGGGGCTTTGTGGGGTTTTTTTGTTTTGTTTTGTTTTGTTTTTCAAAATGTGTCAAATTTTCTTATCTTCTTTTTTTCTTTTTTTTAAATTTTTACACACTACATTTTGATTCATTGTACACAAATGGGGTACATCTTTTCATTTCTACGGTTGTGCATGATGTAGATTCATACCATTCATGTAATCATACATGTACACAGGGTGATGATGGCTGTCTCATTCCACCATTTTTCATACTCCCCCTATTCCCTGTATGTAATCTAAAGTTCCTCCATTCTTCTCTCACCCCCCCACCTCCCCACCTCCATTATATATTGTCATCCACTTATCAGGGAAAATGTTTGACCTTTGGTTTTTTGGGACTGGCTTATTTCACTTAGCATGATATTTTTCTCAGTTTATACACAAAGGACTTAAAATTAGCATACTACAGTAACACAGTCACATCAATGTTCATAGCAGCTCAATTTACAATAGCTAGATTGTGGAACCAACCTAGAAACTGTGATATAAAATTTATATATATATATATATAATATATATATATATATATTATATATACTGGAATATCATTCAACCATAAAGAAGAATAACATCATGGCATTTGTAGATAAAAATTCTTTCTGAATAACAATTACATTATTCTGTTGATTAAAAAAAAAAGTGAATGGAGCCTTGTTGTATTTTGACAATTTTCAAAAGACCATAAAGAGAGAAATGGGGGATTTTTTTTCTTAAGTACTAAAAGATTAGTAGATTCTAGTTGATCCTTAGAACACTCTAAGTATCCAGAATTAAATACCTATTCATTTGTGTGTTTTAATATTCCTGATACATCTAGTGGGTTTTTTAAAAAATATTACTCCCAAGTCACTCTAGTCTCTTGCTGATATGTAGACAAACAGGGAATCTTTTCTCAATTCAGAAAATGCTTCTAGGTAGAGAGAATACTTAGGAAGCTTATTGTAAGGATGATAAAGGCTCCTCATCTGTGGATGGTTCTTTGTTCTTCCATTCACATTTTTACAACGTAAGTTAGAGGACCTTCTGTAGTATCATAATTCTTGGATTACCAGAAAATATTTGAAGAAAAGAATAGGGATACTCCATCTTTCCATAATGTCACCATTGAGATCTTTCTTTGGCATAAAAAATTACGATTTTAACATTTGTGTTATTTTCCCCATGACACTAACACTATCAGATGATTGAAAGTTAAATACATCATGGACATTGTTTCAGTCGACTTTGCTTTTCTGTGACCAAAGATCCAACAAGAACAATTTAGAGAAGTAAAGGTTTATTTGGAGGCTCACGATCGACCTCAAAGGTCATCCTCTAACAAGGACTGATTCCATTGCTCTGGGCCTGAGGTAAAGTGGAACATCATGATGGAAGGTCGTGGAGGAGGAAAGCAGTTCAGAACATGGCGACCAGGAAGCTGAGAGAGCTATGCTCACTAGGGACAAAATAAAACCCCAGAGGTACACCCCAGTGAACCATATTCTCCAGTCATTTCCCACCTGCATACAGTTACCACCTGGTTAATCCATATTGGTGGATTAATGCACAGATTAGGTTCAAGCTCTCATAACTCAATCATTTCACTTTTTGACTTTCTTTGATTGTCTTACACTTGAGCTTTTGGGGAACATCTCATATTTAAACTATAACAGTCATGTTTGTTACATGGGCTGGGTATCAACAAAACATCTGTGATTGGTAGAAACCCTTGAATATCAATGTTTCTTCTTAATATAGAGAGTAAATATAATCCTTCACCCAAAAGGCAAACAAAAAAAAAAATTCAAAGGGAATGTTTTAGACTCCAAATTATCATAGAGTAATGGAATGAAAATAGTGGAATATTTTTTACCATTTCTTTTCCAGTTATTACTGTGAGTATATTCATCCCCAAGAAGCCCTTAATATCAGGAAATAATGAATATAATCCCCTTTTCACTTTACAGAGGTCTGTTAGAATGCTTTTATTGCTCTACCTGAATCGTAAGAAATGCAGATAGTAGCTCTGAAATGTTTGCAATGGATTTTCATTGATTGTATCAGTGTTTCCTGTCTGATTAGACTACCCAGTGAAAATGTTAAAGAGGGAGATACACTGCTGCTTTCTGATCTGCCTACTTCATGGCCTCTCCACAGCTGAGATATTTATTAAACCCAAAACATTTAGGTTATCTGTATATCTGTATATCTTAATAGGGTGTCCAGTTACAATTCAATATACACATGTTCTGAACTTTTCAAAGGAAAATGCCTTAATTTATGCATCCAAATGAGAATATCATACACGCACACACACATCTTCACATCTTTTTTCAGGCCTAAGTGGTAAAAAACTTGGCACCAAGGTTTATGCACATGACGTGATTTTAAATCAAATGGGAATAAGACAGCTGTAGCATGGTGCCCCAACATGTTATTTCTCATACAAAACGTGGGTGTCTGGAAGAGAATGCAAAGGTTTAGAAGGGGATTTGAAATGTACAAACTCCTTTGCATATCAGGAAACACACAGAACTTTGAGTAATGTGTCCATCAACTTGGCAGTTCAGAGTTGGGCCTATCATCAGGAGTACATCAACTGCTGTCTTCATTAATGAGCTGATGTACTGAAGGAGAGTAGCTAGAACTACCATTCAGCTGTGTATAGAGAAGGCAGCAGGTAAAGGAAAAGTGTTTCTCTAAGAAAATGTTTCTACAGGTATGTTGGGTCCCATTCAGCCAAGTGCTTTTCATGTGCATTATGCATCAGACACTGTGCTCACAGCTAAGGTTACCAAGGAGAATCAGATACAACCTCACTCTGAGCAACAGAAAATCAGAGAGAAAAAGTTATAAAACAAATAGCCACAGAACAATAGAACATGACCTGAGTTTTACCAGAGCTTATCAGACTATTGAATCAAATGAGATCCCATATTACAACAAAGGAAACTTCTGAACATTTTAATGTTCTCAAGTTCCCTGCCTACAAGACAAAGAGAGTCCCATAATGGTAGATCACAAATGCTCCCACATACATTCACTGCAACAGTTCTGCTAGGAGTTATGATTCTCTTCTAGGCACCTTCCTAGAAACCTGCCACCAGTGGAGTACCAACACTAGAAAGCGTGGTAGTACACCTCCCTCTTTTTCTGCTACTTACTGTCAACAGCCTCAAAGGAGTATTTGTGGGTCACAACATATTTTTCTTTCAATTTCCCTACTCTCCTTAACACTCATGCAAGTGTCTAGTCCTGGTGATAGATGCCATGCAGCCTGAGAAAGTCCAGGCAGAGTATAGGAATTAGGAAAGAAGAGACTGAGGGCATAAGAAACCTAGTAGATGAAAAGGTTATGATTAAGGAAGAGAGGGTGGAGGAAGTCCTCCATCTTAAGAGTTCAGGGAAGTACAGAGACAAAGTGCTTTCCAGAAGCAAAGGAAAACAAAAAGCCAAGGAATTCAATCTGCTGCTAAGGAAAGGTAAATCAACTGGATTGAGGTAATGGAAGGAAAATTTATAATATTTGCTCTAGGAATTAAGAGGAGTGAGTAACACAACAGCTAAGAGCATAGATTCCTGAGCCGTAACTTACAGGTTCAAAGCCCAGCTCTGTCACTCATAGAAAAAGTGACTATGGACATACTACCTAATCTCTTTGTGACTCAATTTTCTCATCTTTAAATGTAAAAAAGGTTTCCACTTCCCTCATAGGATATATATTATTGAATGTTTTTATGCACTTGGAATAAAGCCTGGTTCATAATAAATGCTACCTAAATGTTTATTAAATAAACAATTCCATTATATTTCATTAAAAGAAGCCATTCTAAGAGTTAAAACATAGACCCCCATGAGGGTCTCCATCACAATGAAATACTGTATTCCAGTCTGTCTGATTGGTCAAGTGTCACAAAGGAGGTGGCATAGAGCAACACAAAGCCATTCAGTAGGCAACTGGGTGGGGTTCACTAAAGATAATAAAGAAAAAAATATATCTAAAGACTGGAGAAAAGATATTTCCTATTTGTTTCCTAGAAGCAAAATGGGCGGGCACCCTTGAATAAATACCATGCTTTCATTTTTGCTTCATGGGCAGCAATCAAGAAGTCCTAGCTAACCAGGCACAGTGGTATAGGTTCCTAATCCCAGCCGCTCAGGAGACTGAAGCAAGTTCAAGGCCAGCATCAACAACTTAGCTAGACCCTGTCCCAAAATACAATAAAAAGGGCTGAGAATGTAGCTCAGTGGTAAAATGCCTTTTTACCATTCCCAGTACTACAGAAAAAAAAAAAAAAAGGAAAGAAGTCCTAGCTTGTATGAGTAAAATTATCCCAACTTTGATGTGTCTGTTTGAATGCAACTTTAAAGATGTTGCACAATGTCACCTCTCATAACACCAACCCACACTGCCAGTGCTAGTGCATTGGTCAGCATTCGCAGGTTTCTGTGAAAACTGACCTATACGAGGACAATGTCTTCCCGATTCACTCTGTGAGGACCTTCAGAAGGCAATACCTCTTTGCCTGCACTTCTCCATCAGCTACCACGTTGTCTCTTGTAAGCCTTCAATCATGTGTCCTTAGAATCAGAAGATCCATTTTCTTTTGTACTTAAAATCATGCCTGAAAGCTAATTTCTTCTGTGCTTCATTTTACTACAAAAACTTTCCTTTTTTTCTCCTATTTCTTTTTATTTTACCTCATACTAAAAACTAAGTTTTTTTAATATTAAGACTATATAAATAAATTAACACAGTCTATAGATTTTAGAGCTTATTAAATTTCATTGTGATCTAGGACCTATGAGCTTTGCAATAATTTTGTTATTTTTATCAAGTAGTACAAAACATTCAAATCATCTGTGTCAGTGATTTTTCTCTATATATGAGATTATGTGACTTTTGTTTCCACTTGGAATATTTCATGTATCATCTTCTGGAAAAATTCCAAAACATTTAGTGTAATTGTTTTTCTTATTGGGAACAACTCCAGCAACGTATTTTTCTCCATTGTAAGAGGCAAAACAAAGCATATTTTTGTTATCATCATGATCACTTATTCAATTAAATTCCCTTCAATCTTTAAATTGGAAATATGCTCACAGAAACATTAATAAAAAATGGAATCAAAATTACAGAAGGACTAGTAATTCTTCACTTAATCAATAAGGTTCAGTTGCAAATATTCATCAATTACATTTTTATGTCAGTTGAACGTTTAAAATTTTTTCTCATCTGAATTATCTCCAAATTGAAAGTTTGTTTGAGGTAAGAATTTATCTTGACTATTTTTCTTTTCCAACAGGAAAGTTTAAAGATAAGGAAGTCATGTTTGCCGAAGTGTGTAAGAAAGACAGAGGGGAAAAGATAAATACAAAACCTCAGAAATCATAAGCAAAAGGTATATCTCAGAATAAGAAATAGATGTTCTTAATCAAAAAAAGTGAAATAAGCTGAGAGGCAAGGAACATAGATGGTGAGCTAACTGGCAAAGAACTGTGAAACCAGAGCTATGGATCTGAGGCATGGCCCACTGAATCACACTTCAGTGTTTCTACACTAGAGGGATGAGAACTTTACAACTTTGGCCCAGAGAATGCTGCTGAAATTTAAATCTTTTCCATCCCTATTAATCTACTTTCATACTTTTTAAAGAAAAGCTAGAATTGTTACTGACCACACTCGACTAAACATGATACAACATGAATATTTTAATGTTAAAATATTTTCTGCTTTTTAAGTAAATCTAAATTAAAATGCACCACCAGGAAAATTACATGCTTCAAATAGTATTAATCATGCAGAAACTGTAGTATTTAGAAAACAAGGAAAATATACACTTACTGTTAACATTCGGTAATTTTATAGAAAATAATCTTCTCGTGTCACGTTTAAAAAGTGACAGGAACACAATGGCCTTTTCCTAAAGAAAACATGCCCTTAGCTTCACTTACCCCCTAATAAGAGTGAATTTGCATATGCCAACTTCATCAGAATTCTTTGTGCTCAAATCTGGTAATCCGTTTATTATCTAATTGAGTTTTTCCATATGATATTTCAACTTGGAAAATTTTACTTTCTCAAAATATGAAAGTGTCTGAGTTTAAGTGTTGGAGAGGAAGGATTAACAGTCAGTACTTTTAGTTTCTGTGATCTGATTAATTTCTCAGTGAATTGGATACCAATAGACCTCTAAACTATTAAAAAAACAAACACACTGAACAAATCAATTTGGTATGTGAATGGTAAAAATTAAACATTTTCTGATATTTGTAAGCTGATCATATGTTGGGGTAAAATTCCTAGAACCCAAATTAATCATCAGAGTGAATTAGTTCAATATAGAGCTGTGAACTAACTGATTAAAAATAAAGGGGATTTTTCTATTGAAATCCCAAATGAAATGCCAATAGTAAAGTTTAGTTTGGAGACTTAATGTTCTTGTTCTAAGTGAATGCTTAAATGTTACTAAGAAATGTTCAAGAAACTTAGTAAACTCTTAAAAACTCAGCTACTTTTTAAGAACCCATTATCAGAGGAAGAAGGGAAGAGGGTACTAATATGCACCATTAAACCAATTTCCCTGACCTAAATACTCCCACCTTGGTCAATTTCAAGATGTCAACATGGATTCACTGACCATGGAATTGGGAAAAGATGTGTACAACCTGCTGTTGAGCCACAGCTGGCCTGCTCCAGCACACTGAACCTGAAGCTCCTTCTCATCATGTTCAGACAGATTAAAGCTGGTTGTCAGGCTAACACAAAAAAGGAGGAATAAATTTAAAAATCAGAAAAACAGCACACTTTCTGCATGCCATATTTAAATATGTATAATTGTAGTGGTCATTGTGTGAATATTTTTAAAAGATAAGAAAAACAAAGGAATTTGAGCTGTCACATGTTTAGAGGTGCTACCAGGAGGTAGGGAAATCTGAAAAATATGCTGTGAGTCCCACTGCACATGAACTGCATAAGTGTAGTCAGAAGAAATATCACGGTTCCTGGGAAATTTCTAATGCTCATGATGACTGGGTGGATGTTCCCTTGACGACCGCTCTGGTTAATCAAGGGTCTGAGCGAAGCTCCTGCTTCAACAGTCCTCAGGAATCATCGCATACAGTGCTTCACAGGAAAATGACTTGGTTTTCTGTGTAATTTATTATTAAATATATTTATGGGGTTTTTTTCTTTGTTAGAGGGAAGACTAGTTAAAATCATCTAAAACCAATGACCCTCACACGACTATCATTCAGGGGTAGGGAGCTCTCATGACAACCACTTATTAAAGGTTATGGAATGCTCTATGTATGAGCTATTTGTATAGCCAGGCTGGCCAGTTCCTTGATGCTCTCAACAAAAGAGATGCTTCAAGATGCTTTTGGTTTGTTTATGTTGCTTTTGTTTGACAAAGTGCCTGACACTGTGGTTTTTGTGCCTGATTAAGTTTTTACTCTGCTGTAACATTTAGGTTGTGCTGAGTTGCCCTGACAACCTAAGGAAATATGGTTGTGTTGATAGGTATATATGAAAATCATCACATTCTTGAACAATAGTTTCTTAAATTTGCTCACACAGCAATGACAGTGGCATTAGATATGTGAACTGGAAAAGAAAGCTGCATGTCTCTGGACAGTTTCATTCATATTGCCTGATGTATAATCTTTGAAGTATATTTTCCTATGTTTTCTTGTTACAAACAGGGAGCTAAAATAATCACACTATCAATTAGATCCCAAGTTAGTCTTCCTAGGGACAAAATACCTTTCAATGCCTTCATGTCTGTCATGTATCTTTACTGCCATCTGCTGACATTGAGTGTCTGGGCTGTGAGCCTCCATCCCTGCTATTCTCGTGCAGAGCTGAGCATTTAGCTGAACGTGGAGAGCTGCTAACACATTAATTTATCCTCTCACAATTCTAAGCCTAACCTAGGAAGATTCTTTTAAATGAAAGTTCTGAACTGGCACTTAATGAGTTAGCTATCCATTTTTTTCAGAGCAATTGACATACATGTATTTGGTAAAGGTTAAAACCAGTTATCATTAGTTAGAATTTTAATAGTTATTAACTTGGAGATTCACTTAGCTGCTATGTATATTGCAAGTTAACTATATGGAGATCTAATTATTGCTTTCATTTTAAAAATCCAACCAGAAAAAGAAAAAAGGGAGAGAGAGAGAGAGAGAGAGAGAGAGAGAGAGAGAGAGAGAGAGAGAGAGAGAAAGAGAAAGGAAGAAAGGAAAGGAGGGAGAAGGGGGAAGGAGAGAGAAGTGGTGAGGGAAGGAGGGAGATGGGAGGGAAGGGAAGAAAAAGGATGAAACAACTTACTAGCAAATTTAATTCATGCCCAAAACAGCCAAAATCTAAAATAAATAAGCCAGCATCATAGCTGGGTAATAGCCAAACCTAGTGACAAGAAAAAAGAACATTTGTGTTTTGCACCTGTGAAAGCATTCAGTATTATCATCAATTTTACAATATTCCCTAGAAGCAATTGGTGCTGTTCAGTTTTGTTACTGTTATACCATGACTCCATGCTGCAATTATACATGAACTATGTTTTCTGTGCTTTCAGCACAGCACTGCAAAACACTCCTTTAAAGTGTTTAATTTCATTATGGTTTAATGCTAGTGACTCATATAACTCCAGATTTGACAAACCTAACATAGATGCCTTGGAAAGAAAAAAAATCCATACTTTCTACTTTTCTCTGGAAGGAAAACAAACCACTTTACTGATGGGTTTTTGAAATATACCACTGGAAAAATATGTGAGACAAATGCATCCAAATGCCTTTAGCACACAACAAACCTGAGATGGAAAAGCCAAAGAAATTAGTCCTTCCAAATTCAAACCTGCAAAATCAGAAAGGTACTTCCAAATGACTTGTTTAATTTTTCTTTGTTCTTCTCCTCCCAGATCAAAGATAACTTATGCTTACATGGCCTTTCAAGGCAAGAACTTAGTTTGATCATTTATTGTTGTCTTTTCTTATTATTATGATAAGTCGGATATCTAGTCAAGATGACTCTAACTTCACACTTTGACAGTCCTCCTCAATGTCTAACACATAGCTATGATAGAGAAAATTTCTGAAAATAGACAACTAAAAACATAAAAGCAGGTTCAAAACAGGATAAACATCTCCCTAGACAAGAAAAAGAGGAAAATGAAAAGTAATAAAGGAGCTAAACTGCTGGCTTGCCAAGATACAGATTTAGAAAGGGAAGCTCAGTGTGCATAGGGTAAAAGAAATTGCTTGCTCAAGAATGACTGTGAAATATTTTATATAGATGCAGAGATGATAGGCAGAAAAGGAGGGAAGGAGGAAGGAAGGAAGGAAGGAAGGAAGGAAGGAAGGAAGGAAGGAAGGAAGGAAGGAAGGAAGGAAGGAAGGGCAAGCAAGCAGGGGGATAAACATACAGAGAAAGACTGCCATCTGAAATTCTAACTTAGCTTCCAACCCAGAAAGACAACAGACTGCAACCAAGTAACAGGTCCTGAACTTCACCAAGAATCTTCTGTCAGCTATGTGAATGGATCTGTAGACATCTTTGATACCATCATAAGACAAAATTACCAATATCCATTATCCAACATTATAGTTTAGGTGTCAGAGTATCTGATAGGACTCTCATTATGCAGGCAGGGTTGAGCACAGCAGAAGAGCAAGGAGAAAGGAAATGAGGAAAAGAGAAAAAACAAAAACACCTGCCATTCAAAATGAGCCTGCACATCTCCATATCAGAACACACGATATTGAGAATGGAACAAAGCAAAAAAACTCATGTAACATGAATCACTCTGATTCTTATTAGTCTAATAAAAACTCTAAAATAAGTATTTGTAGGATGCTAGATGCACAAATGAAGACATAACTTTCAGCTAAAAAGAGAAATTATAAAAGCAAAATGGACAGAGATTAAATACAAAAATTATGAAAACAATTCAAAATTTTAGGAAAAAAATATTCATACAAATTTAAAGCTCAGTTGATAGAATGAACTCTATAGTCAGGAGACTGAGAAACAAATGATACCCAAGAATAATTCAGGACAGAGAAATTATGATGTTTTTAAAAGAATGAAAAAAAGATTAAGAAATTTAGAGGACACAATAGGCCTTCAAAAAATGAAACAGAAATGTCAGGGAATACCTAAAAGGAATATGTGAAGTTCAATTAAGAATTTTTACAAATTAAAGGAATATATAATTCTTGAGCTCAAAAGTGCATGTGAGTATTGAGAAGAATGTACAGTGATTAATCCACACCTACACTTATTATCCCAGGTACATACAGGATCTTAAAGCTGCCAGAGAGAAAAGTTAAAGTAACAAAAGAAGAGCATTTACATTGAACTGAGAATGGCTTCACATCAGCAATTGAGAGCAGAATATAATCAGATACTATATTTAAAGTTCTAAAAGAAAAAATTCAATTTAAAATTCTCAGCAGTTAAGCCATTATTCAGGGGTGAAATAAAGTGTGATATGACTATGGGTTTACTATCCACAGATACAAGAGGTATTAAAGATATTTAGCAAAAGGTAGGTAGAGAGGTGAACCTGGAGGAAAGGCACAGAACCCAAGAAACAACAGAAAAATGTTGCCAAATTCTTCAGTACTTGATTGCTTTAAAAAATCAATTTTCATAAAACTAGAAGAGAGACCAGTAAGACTAGAGGAAGGGGATCAGGGGGAAGAAGGGGAAGGAAAGAGAGGGTACAGGGGAATCAAACAAGTCAAATGATACATGAGCATGTGTAGATGTTCAGAGATGGGTTTGCTGAGGGTGAGGACAACGATGCCTACCCTACCTAGCCTTACCTAGCACGCTTACTCAGGCATCGGAGATTGAGCTCTGAAGGCACGGATCTAATTTTATTTAGGGTTGCACAGGACATATATAGGCACATTATCCAATCAGGTTAACACGCTTGTTTAAGTATAACAGAGTCAGCCTATAGGTGAACTATACGTCGAGGGTCCAGGTAGTGTAAACAAACCAAGCATACCTAAGCAATTCTGCCCAGCAACAGGTGTGAGACAAAGGACTGGGGGAATGGCAAACTCCTGCACACAGCATGAGGCAAGGTAGCACGGACTCGCATCACAGCTTTCTGTGACGCATGTCAGCACGAGGCCTCCCCTCAGTTCAAACTTAACTTCAACAGCTACAAAAACCTTCATTCCATGGCGAGTCTTTACCAACCTCAGTTTCTCTGTTCAGACTGTTTGGCTTATTTAGACCATGGTGTCAGTGACTGCTGTCAGATAAACTTGAGGAATGTTCCCTACAAGCATGTATGAATATATCACAATGAATCCCATTATTTTGTAAAATTACAATGCACCAATTTTAAAAATGCAAAAATATCACAAATAAATAAACTTTGAAATCAACTTAAAAATTGTATATATGTCTTAAGGGGTAAAATTAGAAAATATATGTTCTAAAAAAAAAAAAATATATATATATATATGTTCTATGTCCAACATTTATAAAATACAAATAAGCAAAGCACACAAATTAAGCATCATCCTTATTCTCAGCATATAGTGATAGCCACCGGAAATATTTGTGAAAGCAGTTCTGGTATCATCTCATTGCATATTTTTATAAAAATTATGTCATATAACTCAAATTGTCTTCATTTTTCTATTTCACACATATGTCCTTCCATGTTAATTATTATCCTGTAATTCCAGCATAGGAACTGACTAGCATTAAATTATATAAAGTACTTGATTTAACTCTGAACCTATCACATCCACTTTTCATTTTTTCACATTTTTACAACCGTTTCCTTAATTTTGGATACCCAGAATTTCCAAATTGTTTAGGGCTCTCTAAAATTCTACAGATAAATTGTCCTTTCCAAATCAAAATATTTCAGCCATATTGCTTACCATCACTAAAGATTATATAACATTATAGATCTAAAGAACAAAACTGTTAAGAACACTAAAAAAAATGTTCACTTCATCAAGTTTTACTTTTTAAAATAATTCAAATTGAGTATTTGATTTTGAATTCCATTACAAGCAATATTAGTAGAAGTAGATGAACACTTCAACTTGACTGTGTAATTTATTTTCATAAAAATCTCTTTAGAGATCCCTGTCTAGTCAGCAAATAATTGCTTTAACTCAGATTTTAATATTAGCACTGAATGATTTATGTACATTAAATAATGTGATTCTCACTAACCATTTATGAGCTAAGAATGATTATCTCCCTTCTGTGGATAATCACACTTCAGGGAAGAAAGGTTAAGTGGTTTGCCTAAGATCACTCAGGCAGTCAATGGATTATCTCAAAATATGATCCTCGAGTCTTTAAATCATTAGACTTAGCAGACCTTAGCAGTACTTGAAAGGCATAAGGGATATGTATTTAGATTTTTCCTCAAATGATTTATGTGGCAAAATAACTAGTTTGTTAATACAGCATTTATTTTTGCTTCTTTTTTTTTATTGTAAACAAATGGGATACATGTTGTTTCTCTGTTTGTACATGGTGTATAGGCATACCATTTGTGTAATCATAAATTTACATAGGGTAATGTTGTTTGATTCATTCTGTTATTTTTTCCCTTCCCCCCACCTCTCCCACCCCTCTTTTCACAATTTAGTCATAAACAAATACAATATATTATAAAAATGAATGTGATAAGAATCTCCCTGTGGGAAAAACTCTGGTGAAGTTAAAGTAGCAAAATAGTGTATAAACTAAGCAGACAATAGAATAAGCTATTTGTTGAAGGGTCAGAGGGAGAAAAGGAGGAATAACAGAAAGGAAATACAGCAAATTCCTTCTGTAGAACTACAGCTCAGGGTCAGATTCCAACAAATTCCAATGAAAGAAGAAAGAGAGACATCATATTGTTAGTAAAGACACGTGTGTTCCCCAAAGTTATTCCTTCCTTCTCCAGTATGAAGCACCCATGCATGTCACCCTGGCCATAATCAACAATGATGGCAAGTGACTTCATAGATCCCTACAGTACAATTCACACAAACTGGAAACTTAGAATTTAGGAATGTTCCAAAGTGATCTGATCAGAATTAGAAATGACCATGGTAAACTTGAGTGGAGACCAAAAAAGTAGTAGAATGATTTATTGGAAGAATCATCTAAGATTTGTATTTTTAGGTAAAAGGATAGAAGGAACCATTCAAGAGCTAAACATTTTGGAGGAAGATAGGGAAGGAGAGGGTTCTGCACTGATAGTCCAACATCCTAAAAACATCCCTCTGGATCAAGGAAAACTGGAAAATTGCTCAAATTTCAAAATAAAAATCTTTGATTATTGTCTAAAATTTGAAAAATACAAATAAACCAAAGTGAGAATTAATATCATTCACACTCTCAGTATGCACAAATAGCTATCATTAATATCAGTAAATATATTTCTAATATTATCTCTATAGAATAAATTTCATAACAGTCCAAGTCGATATTGTTATGTATGGCAAGCATCTAGGTAATATCATTTGAATTGTGTTTTAAAATTATAAATGAAGTGATTTAAAAGAATGCCTGTCCTTTGTCATATGTGCCTATTGGTCTGATTGCATCAATTTAGAAACTCCTGATAAATTTTCAATTGTGTGTTGACCATTTCTGCTATTTATTCTGCAAATTCCCTTAAGCTTACACTTTTCTTTATCTCTGAAACAGTACCAGCTGGTACATTAGCAGCATGCTTTCTGAGTTCTGATAACTGTATCACAGTGTAATCTCACTGCTCAGGGGTATGCAGCCTTTCATTTCTTATTCCATTTCTATTTCCCCTGTAGGCCAAGGAGGAGAATTTTCTACCTAGGGAGTTTAGCATCATTTAACATTGATGTTACTTGTCCAACAATCTCCTATGTGAATAAGACCATATGTCAACCACAGTTAGCACTTAGAGTTTATCAATACCTACTTATACACATAAAGCTCTTTTTGTTTTGTAAAAGATTTAACTTTCTGAATGCATTTCAAGACCTGATTGAAAGTCAGGAGGAGAGAAGGAAAATGAAATGCAACGTTAGAAAAGAAATATATCTTTTATCTATCTGAAAATGTTCACACTTGGTTGAAGCCATATTTCAGGATTATTTTGATCCATAAAGTACCTCTCTCATTGAAGTAGTACTTACCATCCGTGTGTGAAGTTACTCTTCTTGCCAATAACGCATACAATAATGGCCTCTTCTGTTTCACTTCTAGCTTCACGATGCCAGGTGACAGTCCTGGGTTTGCTTGTATGATTGAAATGGCTGCTTATGGAAAACCGCCATTACAGAAAAAAGATGCAGAGACTCCCAATACCTCTCAGGTAGGTCTGCAAATATTCAGTTTCAAACACTAAATGTTCCCTTAACATTTCAAATAAGTATTCACTTTATGTCATTAAGCACTAATCACATTTCTCAGTGGGACAGATTATTTGTAAAAACTCTCAACAAAGCACCAGAAACTTTATCTCATTCCGAGGATTGTAACTAAATATTTGACTTTATTACTAAAATGTTTTATTAAATTTGACAATAAATTGATTTTTCTGTCATACTTTGGATCTAATATATTGTGTTTGATTTCTTTAAAAAAAAGACAAAGAATAAGAAAGAGTAACAAGAAACAACTTACAAAACTTATAATACAAAACTTGTGTTTTCATAGGATATGATAGTACTCTTGCAATCCTGTTTACAAGCCTACTCTCAGCTTTCTAGACTTGCACTGGCTGGGAAATTTTTCTTAGAAACATCAAATCAAGCTAAATTGGAAGAACAGAGGATGTCTATCTCTCCAGAGACCAGGCAATCTGCTGAATTCTTTTCATTTTAATGATGTGGTTGGTTACATGCTTCTTGGTATGACTTTCTGGCAACAGACTTAAGATAAAAAATTCCTGGTTCATTTGTCAATGTAGAGAGTTAATCTGTATAATTAGAGCTCCAAAGTGCTAATTTTGATACACATTAAAACTTGCAATATGCATTGCACTAGCAAATTAAAAATTTCATTTCATTTCATTTCTATTTCTTTTGTACAGTTTCTTGTTGTATGTATATAGTCATCCAAAGAAAGCACACAAAAACAGCTAACATTTGCCTAAGCACATTATATTTTCCAAACTATGGCCATATGCATTATCTCATTTGATATTTATAATAATGTTGCAAAGTAAAAGTGATTATCTCTTTTCTGTGACTGAGGGAACTGAATATTAGACTTGAACAAAAGTTTATAGTAGTAAGGACAGAGACTTGACTCCAGTCATTCTGGTTCCTAACCCTTTTTGTTCAAGTGTTACACTCTACTACTCTTGACTTGCTACTGCAGAAAAGTTAAAACTGTTCGAGTGAGTTGTTAAGGTACAAAGTTGTTTCATGTTTTAAAAAGTCGTGCCAAGAGAGCTAAATATTTACATTCAAAACATGGAATATTCAAGTGGTCTAAGATATATGAAACACTCATAGCTTTTTGAAAAATTCAACATAAAGCATTTGGCATAGTTACAGCTATGTTAACTCTGTATAATTATCATTTTGATATTAAAAGCTCCATATTTTCTTATAAATAACATGTGCTATCCTAACTTAGAAACTGATGAATCACAAATTTAATAAATAGAATTCAAATGCTCAATAAATATATTTTTGTTTATAAATATTTTAAATTTGACTTATCATCTCATTGAAATAAGTCACTTGCCTTTGAGGCTAAGTAAAATATTGATCAGAATGCCCCAGGTACACATGCACACATGAGACCAGTACATGAGAATAGAATTTATGATTAAAGTAGAAAATCATTTGAATATTTGAGGAGGTAAATAGAGAATGCATTCAAGCTCTCTAAAGTCTCAGTTGCTTTTCACTACTGTTACTGTAGGAGCTGCCACAAGCTTTTACAACTCTTGGTCTCCTTGTGTTCAGTTTAACTCAAGTGCTCCAGAGACTAAATGAATCAGCTTCTGAATGCTGCCTCCTCACTTGTATTAACCACAAAGTTTTGTTCAGTCATTCTGTGGAGACTAAGTGTGCTGGGATTCTCTCAACCAGACCCCAACCCCAGGATTCTGGCATAGACAGACATTCCCAGACTTAATAATGGTTCTACTTACAATTTTTTGACTTTACAATGATGCAAAGGAACAAGCAATCAGTACACTTTGATTTGTAATTCCCAATCAGCCACATAATCATGAGGATGTATAACTAATACTCTCTAGTGTTCTGTGTTACTAAGATGTGATATGCAGTAGGCTAGATGTACTAAGTGCATTTTTACTGACAATATTTCCAACTGACAATTGGTTTGTGGAGACATAACCCCTTCTAAGTCAAGGGGCATCAGTATCATCCTCGGCATCCTCTTGGAACCAGCCTCCTTGACAATTGCCCTTTTCTTTCCAAGTTTTGACAGGATCTTGTCTGAGAAAGGACCTAGAGATGGCTTCCAGTTGTGAATTACACCTTTTGCTACTGCGGAATGTGGAGATGTGTAGAATAAAGACATAAGCACTGAGAAAATTGTGAGCCAAAGTCATTTAATTCTAAGAGTCATTGACTTTGGCACAGACCATCAAAAGAAGGTGCCTTTTGATACAGAATCCTTACAGTATTCTGTATTTCTCTATATATCTGTTTTATAATTTCATGGTTTTATGCTGCTTTTTAGAGTCCTTCTATTTCAACTTGAAGGACTCCCTTTAGCATATATAGTAAAGAAGGTCTAGTGATTAACTCCCTCCACTTTTGTTATCTGGGAAAGACTTTATGTCCTTTTCATTTTTGAAGGGCAGTTTTGCCCAGATATAGCATTCTTGGTTGGCAGATTTTTTTCAGCACTTCAAGTATATTGTCTTTCTGACCTGAAAGATTTTGAGACGTTTTTGTGGAGAAATCTGCTATTAGTCTCATGGGAGTTTCAATTTTTATGACAAGTCACTTTTCTCTTAAATCTTTCAAAATTCTCATTGACATTCAACAGTTTCATTACAATGTGACTCAGATTGGACTTCTTTAGGACTATTCCAATGGGAGTCCTTTGGGCTTCTTGAATCTGGGAGTCCATTTCCTTTCTAAATTTTCACTTTTCAGGTATTATTTTTTCAAATAACTTTTCCCTATTTCTCCTCCTTGCTTCCTCTTTTTCCCCTCTCCCTCCCCTCTATCTCTCCTCTACTCCCTCCTTCCCCTTCTCCTCCTCTTCTTCCTCCTCCTCCTACTTCTTCTTCTCTTTCTTCTTCCATAACGTATATATTGACTTACCTAATGCTGTACTTTAAGTCACTTAGACTTTCTTCAGTCTTCTTAAATTTTCTTCTTATTCCTCTAACTGGATAATTTCAAATGATCTGACTTATGGTTAACTGATTCTTCTGTATGATTAAATCTGCTCTTGAACTTCAGTGAATTTTTAAAATCTAGGTATTTTTAAAATTTCTGGTCGGCTCATTTTTATACATTTCTTTCTCTCTGATGATAGCCTCATTGTGTCCATGCACCATTTTCCTGAACTCACTGAATATTTTGAAGATTTTAGTTGCATTCTTTGTCAAGTAGTTTAAATGCCTCTGTTTATTTAGGGTTGGTTTGTAGAGATCTATTTTGTTCCTTTGGTGGGCTATCTTTTCCTATTTATTCCTGTGCTTTGTAACTTTTGCAGGATTCTCACATTTGAAAAAAATAAAGAAAGAAAAACAGCTACCTTTCCCAGTCTTTTTGGACTGACTTGATAAAGATGTTTACAAGACAACAAGGCTAGAGAGACTGAGAGCCTCTCAAACTTTTTCTGTGACTGTGCCTTCTCTGATCTTATATATGAAAACTCCCAATTAGAGTGATTTGCCAGTTCTTTTTTCAAAAGAGATCAAAACCACTTTTTCCCTTGAGTGTCTGTCTGTGGTGCTGCAGGTTCTCTAGAACACAGGCTACCCAACTCATTCTCAGCAATCTTCAGATTTCTAGAGTATGCTAGGTTCCATCAGCTTTCCAAGTTGGGCAACACAGAAATCAGCCCCTCAAGCATCCCCCTGGTAAGCCAGAACGTTGGATGCATTCTCCACTCTTCTCTCCCGTTCCCCTGAGAGAGAAGCTGGCAAGCTACATTGCCTTCTCTCTGCTGTTCCCTGGGTCTTCTAGAGCAGGGTCAAGTTGTCTGGTGCTCTTTTGTTATCAACATCCCCCAGGCATTTTAGTATGCTGGGTCCCACTGATTGCCTTAGACAGAAAGTAGTACCATGAGCAGTGTCCCCAAAATCTAAAACATTGGATCCCATTCTTTCTCCCTTGGAAGAAGCTAAGAATTGAGAATGTTTTTTCTGCTCATCCATACTGAGCCATCCAGGCTAGGATTGTGGTGAATGACTGTGTGCTAGTCCAAACTGTTACCTTTGTTATTGGTGATCCCCAGCATGGCACCATTTCCTGTCAATGCTTAGATTCAGACAAAATAGATTTTGATCCCTAGGGCAGCTCTCCAAAGATTCTACATGCTGGTCATGTTTCCGTCTCTTTTCCTTCCCAGAGAGAAACTGGGAACTGAGAACTTTCTCCTGACTGGACCATGCTGTGCTGAGGGAAGTGACCATATTGAAGGAATTTCATAACTTTTCCTTCCATATTCAGTATAGTTGATTTCATGCTTTCCTGACATGCAAAAGCCCCTTAACTATTTTCTATATTTCAGATAAAGGGAATTGAACCATACTCTTTTTAATCTGTTGCCTTGGGTGAAGAAGGGTCTGGGGCTTTGATCCTATGCTCTTGTTGACCATTAAATAATTTCTTTATGACTTATTTCCCCAGGTCACATTTAAGATCCTTATAGACAAGAATAAGTCCACTTTTCTTCTTTTACATTTACACTTCTCAAATCAATTTGTTCACGGGGTAGCAACTCAATTCATGGATTATTTCACTAAAGTTCAGTTATTCCTTTGACAGGTAAGAAGATATAATTTGGGGAACCTTCTCTAGAAAGCCTAGAAATCAGATATTTAATATGAGGTATGGAACCACAGAAGACCACTAATTTTGGTCAAATTTTAAACTATAACCACCTTATGCAGGCTACTTCATATCAATCACATATGTGATTCAATAACTTCCATATAAGCACTGCCCTGTTCTCTATGCCATGTATACTGAATATAGAGGAATATACAAGAAAAATAATATGACATTTCTTTTGTATGGTATTCATAGAGGACCTCATGTGCTGAATCTGGCAAAATAATAAGGATCTTATGCATCAAAAGTAGGAAAAGAGGCTTAAAAGATAAGTAGGAGAAAAAGAAAATGCGGGATTGAATTTCATGAAACAAGTCATTTGTAACAAACATGAAACCTTCTATTTTAAAGGCACTGCTACAGACTCGGAGAACTAAGACATGACCAAGGTGGAAGCCATGCCCCAAAAATGGTTTTAAATTAGTATAGAAGAGACTGTGTGCTCAACACATTGTCATAATATAAGGCAAAGCAAGAGAAAGAGTGATTTTTTTTTTTTTTAACTGCAAAGGGATAGGAATTTAGATAAATTCTGCTGCTCCTTTTTTTTGGGGGGGTGTGGCATTGTTTGTTTGCTTATTCAAAGGTGGTGGTGAGATATAAAAGGAAAGAATGCACAGGCCTGATGAGTTGGGGAAAGCAGCCCGGTAAACTTTAGGAGTTCTTCAGCCCTCTTTTTGAGTCCCTGTCTCCTAACCAAACACCCTCCCAGCACCTCAGTCTCTGCTTCTGCTTTTCTGATCCCTTTTCACTTATTATCTCCAAAGAGTTTTTAAGAATTTAAGTCTTAGTCACATGTGAAAGTTATTTAAGTAAATGCTTCTACTGAAATACTTTGCCCAAAATTTATTCCAAAACTTGATGCACCTTGTTTTACATTTGTTTGCATATAATTCAGCTAATACTTAAAACTTGATAGTGACTCTTATAAAATTCAATTTCCAATATAAGTTATCATATTCTTACATAAATGCAAGTATACTCTGATAATTAATTTTAACCAAAAGTGCATTTGCAGTTTCTGCCCATATTTTATTTTTAAAAAGTCATTTAATTTGGAAAACAGAATCAAGGATGTAAAACAAAACTTCAAATTAAGATAGCATTACATAAGTGTATGTGATACTACAATGTCTAAATTTAAAGAAAGTAAAAAAGAAATAGGACAACTTACTCAGCAAACACTCCCTCTCCAAGTTTATAGAAGTTTGCATATATTCTTGTTTTATTTTCTCTTATTATAAAAGAACAACTATTGTTCTTCTTTTAGAGAGACATTCAGAGAGGAAAAGGAGAGTTCACTTCACTCTTGAAGATGTGGAGTCTTTTTCTCTCAGTCACCATTTATCATTTTTAGTATCTTGATGATTCTTCCTTGATTGTTCATGTCTGTTCTCTATGCTTTTACCTTGTAAGATCATATCCTGATGTCAGACTCTATTCTCCATAGTCTGATTCACAAGAAGTTATTAGAAAAGACTTATTTTAAAGACCTGTCTCCTTAGGAATGATTATACATGCAAAAGGCAGCTCTTGGATAATTGAGAGTCTGGGGATAGAAGTCAACCATTTTAAGTTATCCATGTGCAGTCAACAGCAGCTGAGCTTGGGCCTCAGATCAAAAGAAATACAAAAAACATCTACTTTCATTGTTTAGGTGTTTGTAATAGTATAATAAATCATAGGCAGTTCTATAGATTTTCCCTCATATCTGCCTACTTGTGGCAGAAGAGAGTTTCTCCCATCCTCTATCAGTTTCATGCTAAAACAGCACACTTGTCAAAGCAAGTGTGAGAGTTTGCTTTTCCAGGTATGTGATCAATACAGAAAGATGTCAGAGATCCTCGGTGAGAGGAAGTCATGCCTTGGATGCAGAGAACTTGAATGTTCATGATATACCTCAAACTACATGAACAGTGGGTGACTTTGCTGATAAAACAGATCTCCTAATAGCTTGTTAGAGTACTTAACATAAACTGACTTAGCACATGAGAAAGAACGGATACTGTGTGAGGGCTCTATCAATACACATGGGAATTTTGGCAGGCCTCCCCCTCTACACCTGAAGATTGTCACCCTCTGGGAATAGATAGGAGGTAATCAGGGGAAAAAATTAATAAATTTCCTCAAGAAAGATTTTTTTTTTTAAGATTGAAAAAAAAAAAAAAAAAAAAGAGGTCCAAGAGTGACTTTCACCTGTTAGATGGGGTCATGGAGATGCTTTGATGTTCCTAGAATTTACCATTCTATCCTCTAAAAGCACAATTATGTCAGAACAGTATATATTAGTATAAATGTTCGATGATATTTCTAGGCACTTTTCATGCCCTCCTCCCCCTAGATTGCTATCATAGTTATTTGGTTCCAGTTTTTGAATTCTCACAATGAAGGTTTTACATTTTATTGGTATTTTTAATACCAACTTATACACTTTTTGGTACTTTTTGGGGGTGTGAGAATGTGTTTGGGAGACAGGAACATCGGAGACTATACACTTGCTGCTGCATTTACATGTCATATACCTAACAGCTCTGACAAGCAGGAACTCATCACCAGTTTATTAAAACTACAATTGTAGCTCATAAATTCCTGTTAAGGGGAGTTTCATTTTATGTACATCTAAATTATGAGAATTCAGTTATATATGTTAGTGAGGGTGGGAAAAGAGAGATCAAGAGAAGTTTAAATCATGTAAGTGATTGTACCATCTGGTCAATGATTGAAGCTCTGCAATGAGCACGGATGGGAGACAAATTTTCTGTGCTCTCAGTATCAGTACCATCATGGTGCAATTCACCACACAGAGGGGGTCCTAGAATTTTTATACAACATGGCCACTTAATGTCAGCTTCATCTGAAGCCACACTGACAAAACAGCAATCTATTCCAAAGCTGCAGGAAAATGTAGCTATGTCGGGTTTTTTCAGAGAAAGCATATTAGTCTCCAAAGTGATGCTTAAGGTATCTCCAAGGGCACTTTCAATTCTACAAAATGTTCATCTTACATGCAGACTTTAGAACTGACTCCAATGTAAGATGCAGCTCTGATTTGTTGTCCAAATGAAGGTAGATTAAGGGTCCAGTTTTACAGAATTCCTTTATTGTATCAATTGTCTACAGGTTGGTTGCCTTTGAGATGTAGTGGTTTCTTTTTTTGTTTCCTCAAAACAAGAGCCTATTCTTGACCTGATTGTTGGAATAATGAATGAATGAAAGGACTGAATATAAGCCAAGCAAAGTTCTACTTCTGGTGCATATTTATTTTATATTTTTGGAGGAAAAATGTAACATATCTAATTTTCAAATACCATATGCAAATGCCATACATTTTGCTCTTATTTTAGAATACTTGATATCTAATGTTATTAGTTGTCTGGGATCTCCATAATAAAAATAACACAAAATGGGTGGTTTAAAGAGCAGAAATGTCTTGTAGTTCTTACAGTTCTTGAAGTTTAGAGTCCAAAATTGAGATGATGTCAGGGTTGTTTCCTTGCAGTGACTTTGAGAAAGAATCTGCTCCAGGTCTCTCATCTAACTTCTCCTGGTTTGTTAGCAATCTTTGACATTCCCTGGCTTGTAGATGCATCACCCAACTCTCCACCTTCATGTTCATGTGGTGTTTTTCCTATGTGCAGGTCTGTCTGTGTCAAACTTTCCCCTTTTTATAAGGACATCAGTCATATTAAAGTAGAGGTCTACCTTACTCTAATATTGATGTCATCTTAACTAATTAGATTTGCAATGATTCAGTTTTCAAATAAAGTCACATAAATACTGTGGATTAGAACCTTCAGTATATGAATTTAGATGGAATACAATTCAACCACTGACAATGATTTATTAACATGACTGTATTTTTTTTATCAGTTGTCATTTGGTAATGTTCCCATTAAAATGTAAACACTTGAATAAAAAATACATTTCAAAGCAATCAATGAGTTTTGTTTAGCATCTATTTTTGCATAAATTTGATTAGTTATTATCAGAGATAAAAAAAAAAAAAACCCCTGTAAACCAAGAGTCCTTTTCTAAAGCAAATTATTTACCACCTAGTACAGGTGACAGAACTATACAACAATAGCAACCTGTTTTACAAAGAAAAACACTTTAAAACATGTTATACAACTGAACATTCTAGATCTTTCCCACATAATCTGACTCATCTTATGATAAGATTTTTTATTGTTACTTTTATTACAGGTATATTTTGAATCAATATTCCTTGGTCATGTCCCTGAAAATGTAAAGATCCATAAGCATGTGGGCCACATTCATGGGTTCAGGGGCTGCATTAGAGAACTTCAAGTAAACAACAAAGAATTCTTCATTATTGATGAAGCACTACGTGGGAGGAACGTCAAGAACTGCCAAGTGCCCTGGTGTTCCCGTCATCTATGCCATAACAACAGTACTTGCATCAGGTCAGTGCCGGTCTCTTCATCTCCCACCTCTATTACATGACTCCCAATTCTTAAAACAGCAAAAGTCAGAAGCATTGTCAATGGGGTGATGGAAAAGAAAGGTCTGGAACCCACAAATTCTTATAATGCACGCACCTGGTACATATATTTTGCTCAGATAAATTTGCATACTGTGAGTTCAGTGACAAGAAATTTCCAAACTCTGAAAATAATGAGGTAACTCTACCTGATTTGGGAACTACCAATGTATCCAAGTTTTAATGTAGGTGTTCCTGTTTTTTGCAATATGAATAAGAGATTGTTATCCATAGATGATTATTTTGATACATTAATTAATTTTTACTTTGTTTCTAATTTGTGTTCCAAAAAATTGCTTAGATCTCTACTATTAGAGTTAAAAAATTAACCCTATCTATTTTTATTTTTATTTGCAATGCTATATCCTTTTTCCTCCTCAAAGCAAAGATTTATCATGCCTTATAAGCTTAAGAAGATCTTAATTAAAATTACTCTTTGCTCCAGTAACGTGTCTTCAGTGAATCAACCCTGAGGGAGTCTCATTTGGACAGTGTAGAACATATTGCTAAATTTCTTCAATCCTCTGAGAAATCTTTATTTCTGTCCTACAAATAAGGGGAGAATAGAAATTAAAACATGTACCGATTATAATCGTTCAAGTCAAGAGAAAATTGACCAAATCTCACAGGAAATATCTTATTAATTCACCTTAGTGTTTCTAAGGGGCAAGTTATCAAGTAGTTAATAATGACTCCATAAAAATAAACATCTATGTACATAGTGTGGAAAAGAGAAAAAATCTATCAAAAAGGCAGGATAAGAAATGATAGACAGAGATGAGCTCTGAAAGTAATCACTAGAATAAAAATAAAAAGAGCAAGAGAGAGAGGAAGAACTAAATGGTAAAGACAAAGAACAGAAGACTGCACAGGCCTGATAACGTCAAGGTGACATATGTACCAGAAAATCACAGACTGACAGTAATAAATTTGAAGAAAAAAAATAAGCATGGTTTAGTAGAAAGGACCATGATCACCTCTTATATTGTCTAGAAATTTTCCTTCTGACTCACTACATCTAAGTGTGTGACTTAATTTATACATTTGTACCATTAAAACAACAATACAAGCTTATTTAATATAAGAAAGTACCACAGATAAAGTCTTAAAGAACTAAAGAAAAGAAATTACGTGCAAAAAATGAAGATACCTTCCTTGATCATGATAGTTTTCCTGAGGGAAACAAAATGAAAGCCTTACTCAATAAATTGTCTTCTTTTAACCAAACCATTAATAGCAATTTGTTTCGTGGTGGAACCTATGAGTTGATTTTAACCAACAGAACAACCAATAGAAGAGGGTGATAGGATGTCACTTCCATAATTATGTTACTTAGAATCGTGAGCTGCATCTCTCTTGTTAGCATGCAGCAACTTGGGGGAGGCCCACATGATAGAGGTACTTAGAGCAGCCTCCAACCAGTGAGGAGCTAAGGACCCCTCCAATGGCAGCTAGCCAATACTGAAGCCATCTTTTCTTACAACAAAAAGAAAATTAATTTTACCAAGAACCACATAAGCTTGGAAATGGGTCTTTCCTCCATCAAGCATTGAAGTGGGGCCCAAACCAGACCAAAACCTCTACTGCACTTTGTGAAATTATTATGCAGAGGACCCAGGAAGGCTGAGTTAATAAGTATAATTTGTTTTAAGCTAAGCTTGTGGTCATATTTCTATGCAAAAACAGAAAACCAATATATTCCAATATTATGCAAAAATATCAATATCTCCAACTCAGAGAAATAAGGGTTAGTTTTATTTTAAAACCTTAAGTCTCTGATATATTGCAAGCCAAGTACATACTAAATAAAATAAACTTTATATTTGCTTTAATTAAAGAACATCATATTACTTCTAATCTTAGTATTTAACAAGTATTTGGAAAAGATAATCATCCTATGTAAGATGCAAATAAACGGTCCAAGGTTCTTTTATACATTATGTGTTCATTTTCTTAGCTTTCTCTCAATAAACATTGCCTGAGATTTAGGTACAAGCCAAGGAGTATGTGGGGAGGGGGAGAGATGTATATTCAAAATCCCAGTCCTGCACACAAGGAGTTTTCAATCTAGGGTGGAATCTCTCAGTTCTTTAAGTCTCAGTGAATTTTTCCACATAAATGTACCTGTTAGTCTCCTATCATAAACATTATGTAGTCTGGCCTTCCATACCTATTTCTGACTCTTTCAACCTTTCAACTGCTACCTCAGAGAAATCCACTTGAATGTCAGCTGACTTTGGCACACACTGTTTAAGAAATTTTACATCATATATGTGTTTTAGTGCTAGATAAATGGAGACATGTCAGTTATGTACCAATGAGTAAAATATTATTTCACATCCTATGAACAAAATGATTTCTATCATGATTGTCAATCCTCAACTTCCAAAAACAAATCCTTGCATTATTGTACCCAGAACATGTTGGTCCACAGCAATGAAGATTTTCATTCCGGCTATCCCTGTGTATCACAATGCCATATCCCTGTGTATCAAGATGGTATTCTGGTCAGTTCCAGAACACCAATTAAAAAAAAATTCTCAGAAAAATTATAAGAGTCCTGGGGGCAAGTCAAAATTTAATGTAAGAATAACACAGATAACTATGGGACCATAGATAAGATCATTCTCAACAGATGCATTCCCACACTTGGAATATACTGAGTAGTATAAAGTTTTCCAACAACGAAACATAGAGAAACTCTGAAATACCCAACCAACTCCATTCTGACTTTTATAAAAGGCATCTTAAGTACCCTAATGCTTTTGGTAAATCATTTCCCATCCACATTGCTGACTAAAGTGAAAGTTTCCCTTCCTCTCTGTGTTAGTCAGCTTTTCATTACTCTAACAAATACCTGAGGTAATCAACTTATTAGGACAAAAGGTTCATTTGACTCATAGTTTGGAGGCTCTTGGGCCTGTGGTGAGGCTGCACATCATGATGGGAAACACATAGTGAAGCAAGCTAGTCACCTCATGGCAACTAGGAATCAAAAATGGAGAGAGAGACATGTCCATGGTCTCACAATCCCCGTCAAGGGCACATCCCCAATGACCTACAACTTCTCACTAGACCCCCATCACTTAAAGTTTCCACACCCTCCCAATAATGCCAAGCTGGGAACTAAACCTTTAAAATATAAATTTTGAGGAACATTCCAGATGAAGACTATAGCACTCTCTGTCCTACCACATTACAAAATAAATTTTTCCCCGATATCCCAAACTCTCTTCCAGCCTTCCCATCTTTGCTTCTGTCCTTTTTCTCAATCCATGCCATTTGACTTAATCTCACTGCTGAGTCTAGCCAGGAAGAGTTCTAAATGCCCTCTTTTCTTCTGTTTGCTTAAATAGTAGATCAACTTCAGTGAGATTCATTAATATTCAGCCATTCTGGATTTGAGGGAAATGGACAATATAACATGATGGAATTATTTTTAGGCCAGCAAATTTTGTTGAATTTTCAAGAGTCATTTTTACAAACAAAATAAGAAAGCCCTTTTATAGGTCTGTTGCCTTTCTCAAAATGCAGAGACGATAATGTTTTAATACTATAGTACATGCTTATAAGGACTTTATGTGAAAATGTAAGTAACAATTTTTCACCACCGTTTAATTCTTCTAATCCAATAATTTTCACCCCAAGTTTGGGTAATGCCTAATAATGAAGTATATAAGAATCTTAGAAAGGAAGACAAGTTTCAATCTATACACGTACTTGAACATTCTAATATGTTTCTCCTGGAAGTGCACAATTATTTTCCCCAACAAGAATAACAGCGAAAGAAGAAGAGATAACCGAGATAACCCTGAAAGAAGTGGGCTCTAAACAGAGGTAGGGTGCTGAGTGAACAAAGTTCAGAGCCATGGTATTAGATGTTAGGGATCACAAAATAAAATACAGTTACAGTGGCTATTTATAAACAAAATCATCATGAAATGTAGAAACTTGACTGATCTAATTCAGTGACAGAAAATGCTGTCCCTGCATTGTCTACAAAGGTAATCTGCTTACAAGAAGACAAATTTCATGTTGGAAAGAACTAAGGCAAGTGACGCTTCAGGAGCTTTACTAAGCAAATGTCATTCTGCTTTGAGTACCATCACATGTTTCTGGACAGTGTCCAATCTTTTTTTATTTCATTATAAATCTGTGTGAGAATTTTCAAACCCCTGTGGTTGCTCATTTCAGAGAAGCCCAAATTGCATGTAGTGAAATTCAGTTTAGAAAAGTGATACAGAGGGTTATTCTGAGTATCCAAATCTCCATGGACTTTGAACAAGCTGTTTCCAAAAGGGCATAGGAAGGTTAGCAAATTAAACAGATAATGTTTAAATCACTTTTCCCTTTCTGCACCAGGTGTTTTAAAATAGGCTAAACAATAATTAATAAGGAGCATCAGGTTTTAGAATATACCCTGTGCAACCACTGCCCTAAAAACTTATGTCACTGACATTAGGGTAAATAATTATTAAGACACTAGTTTTAGACTTATTCTTAATTTCAGCAGGAGCTAAGTGTATATGAATGTGCTTTATCATGAAATGAAAGTCAATAATTCCCATGTGTGAATGAATAAGTCTCCTGTGCTCCAACCATTCTCATGGTTTTTATTAATCACTAACCAGTGCTCTCCTCCATGTGCTATGGCAGTGGTCAGCAAACTTTTTCCATAAAGGTCTAATAGCACACATTTTAGACCTTGCATGGCAGTTACTCAAGCCTCCCATTATAACAGGAAAGCAGCCAATGAGAAAATATAAATGAATGAATATGACTGTGTTTCAATAAAAAATTGTATTCACAAAAGTAGATGCATGACAGGATTTGACCTGAGGGCCATAGTTTCAAACCACTGCACTAAAGAAACAGGTGGATCAATTGCTCTTTTTCAATTAATTGACCAAGGAAATCCATCTCAAATGAATAGTAGTTTTTCCTTATTAAGAAATCTTCCCCTAAAATATGTATTTCTTACGATTAGGGAATTATCATTATTCCCAATGTCGTATGTGAATAGAAGTCAAAGTTAGTTTCTTTCCTTTCTCATTATATAGACATATTTTTTGACACTGTCTGATAGAAAGAAGTCAGTTTTTCATGATTTCTGAGGTATTTAGTTTCCAAGACACTTAGCACTTCAAAATGATGTAGGAGTCATAGATTGAATTTGAAATTGCAGTAGTAACATTATTACACAGTATAAAGAATTAGGGCATTATGTCTCAGCCTGCCCATTTGTTCAGTAATGAGTTGTAACCCCCAACAAATTTCTTGCTTGCCTTCATTGTCATTTCAGTGTCATGGAGCTAGGCATCACCTGCTGAGATCTTTTAGTCATTACTCTTTATTCAGGTCAGATTACCCCTAATCTAGCTCAGCAGTCTAAGCTGTTCTTCTAAATACCAAAGGGAGAAATAGCCTACTTTGAATCGACTTCTTGCCATATATTTAAACTAATAATATTTTCAGTGTAAGGGGCAGTTGTGGCTTGCGGATAGCTCCCAGAAAAAACGCTCCGCAGACAGGAGATCTCACGTGAGAGACTTTATTTATGCGGATTAGCGAGTCTGCTCAGGGCGAAAAGAAGGGGCAAAAGAGGAAGATGGTGTGTGGCTTCTCCCAGATATTAGAATCTCCCGGGCTGGAAGAAACCAATAGCAGAGGAGAATTCTTGCAAACTGACTGATGAACCAATAGCATGTTAGGAGGTAAAGTGGGAAGCAAGCCGGAGCATAAGCCAGAAATTCCTCTAACGGAAGAGGTGGGCGGATTGCAGATTGACAAGTGGTGGGGAGGCCGGAAATTCCTGAACGGGAGAGGCCAGCGGTTTATACATTACATTCAGATACTTGCTCTTAACTTAGTTTCTTCATTTTCTACTGTATTTTCTATATCCTTGAAATTGTACATAGAACCTAAGTGACCCCTCTGATGGAGGATTAATTTATATTTGGTTAGATTACTCTCAGATGTGAAAGTTTACCAATAATCCATCAAACAGCTCAATTATAGGCAGTCCTTGTTGCTAGAAAAACAGGGCCGAAATGGAAAATGTCAAATCTTGTTTTAGGTGAATATTAAGAAGCACGTATGATTTCACAGTTTTCCCAATCTCTTACCTTGTGCTAATAAATTGAGCAATTAAGGCATTTATGTAATCTATTCACTAAAATCAGGCTAATCTTTATGGAATGTGAATACAAAAAGGCTTTCTTTTCTTCTGTCACCGATGTCAAATTTATCTGTAGACTATCTCTTTATTTTCCATAAATGGAATACTATGTTTGTTTTGGTACCTTTTTTTAATGCTCACATCTTGAAATATCAGGACAGTTTTGTGGTCAACAGCTGCCAGCCAGGTTGGGCAAGACTTCAAGGCCAAAAATTTAGAATGTGGAAGGATCGCGATATATTCTTCCTGATACTTTTCTATCCCTCTTCTACTTCTCCAGGTTTGCACCTACCCTGGGGCAGGAGAGATTTGACAGAGAAAGAGTCAAAGATTTTCTTATTAAGGGGTTGCCATTATGGTTCCTTATTGATGGATTTTGCTTTCCCTGCAACAAAATCTCAATGTTTAATCTCCTGACAAATAACACATGTGAGCCTTAGCTTGCCTGAAAGGCCACGCCATGATCCATTTGCCCAAAGGGTGGGAATATTCATTAGTTTACTTCTCCCAACTTAATACTCAACAGCTTCTTACTTGCTGACATCCCTTCTTTCAACAAAAGAGCTGTTTACCCCTAATCTATGACTCCTGAGATTCCCTCTCTCTTGCACATACCATTCCAAGACCTGGGGGTCTCTAAGGAATTGTGATGAGGCATTGTGGTTCTTTTTGTGAGAGAAAAGCAGATTTTAATCATGAAGCAGCTCCAAGTAATCATTTTCTTTGAAGAGACTAAATAGAGTTCAGAGAAAGAGACCTGGATCTTTAGGTTCCCATGTAACTCATTATAATCTCTTTTGTTGTTTCATAAATATTTACTTTATACATAATGCATATATGTTTGAGTTCTTTTTTTTTATATAAAGGGCCTTAAAATGATATAAGCTTCAAACCTCACAAAATGTTAATCTCCCCTACCCACCAAGCAATCTTATGAGACAGGATTCTGGCAAGATAACTCAATACCAGTGTCCAAGTTTTATTTTCAAAAAATTACAAATATGACTTTCATGAAGATATATAATGACTACATGCAAAAGATTTTTTAATTCATTAATGAGGAAATAATGGCAAAGCTTGAATCAAAGAGAATTCAAGAAACTAAGCATATCCCTAAAGGAATGCTGAATTAGGATTGCTAAATTACAGACAAAACTGATCAAAATCCTGTAATGCAATGTAAATTTTTAGAGAGGGGCAAAGTGAGATGGTAGAAAGGGACTCTTCCAGTAATCATTCCCTCGCAACAGAATCATCAATCTGAACAACTACCCACATGTAAAAATACCTTCTCTTAGGTAAAAGAAATGAGGCAAGAGATCACAGAACCTGGTAATGGTATATATGATAAGAAAAGACACATCAAAAAGGAAGGAAAGATAAGTTTTTTTATCTGCATCATCGTTCCCCAAACACCAGTCACCACAGCACATAGATATTACCCACTTGGGGAAAGAAGGAAATCGGAATAGAATTTTTCCATCAAACTTAATGTTGGACCCACAACAGTAAAGTACAGCACCAGACAGACCCCACAGTGCTGGACTCTGGACCAGTACTCATGGACTGAGTCTCTGGACCTGCATGGGTGCCAGAAAGGGAACCTACAGCCACAGTAAGATAAACACATGTTCTGGACCACATCACCTATGGCTGAAAAATTGGTCTTAGGCTCAGAATAACCCACAGCAACAGACAGTCCTCCTGAGCCCAAGGCTTGGATTCCAGCCAGCAAGGTGAAAGCCATCAGGGAATTGTGATACCACTGTACATAAATCAAGATTCCATGACTGACCTAAAGAGATGGAGATGTATGAACTTCCTGAGTAAAAATTCAAAACAACTCTCTCATAGAAGTTTAGCAAATTGCAAGAAAATACAGAGAAAGTTTTCCAAAATTTGCAAGAAAAAAAAAGCTTTATTGATTTATTTATTTTAGATTGTGGTTCAAGGAATTGATCCCAGGGATGCTTTATCACTGAGCTACATCCCCAGACACTTTTTTGTTTTGTTGCTTTTTGTTTTTTTAATTTTGGGAGAGGGTCTCACTAAATTGCTAAGACTGACCTCCTGCCTTAGCTTCCCTAGTCACTGGGATTATCAGAGTGCACCACTATGCCAGGTTAGCAGATAAATTTAACAAAGAGATTGAAGTAATAACAGAGAAAAAAGGAAATTCTGAAGCTGAAAAATATAATGAATTAAATGACAGATGCAACCGAGAGCATTAAAAGCTTAGTTGATCAAGCAGCATAACTATGATTAACAGCATAGTTGATCAAACAAATGAATTAAAAATCAGGTTATTTGAAAATATAGTCAGAGAAGAAAAATAATTAAATGAAGAAAGTTTATGGAATTCATGGGACATATCAGAGGAGTAAATGTCTGAGTAATTGAAATTCAATAGGTAGTAGAAAAATATAAAAGTGAAGAAAGCTTATTTAAATAACTAATGGCAGACATTTTTCCAAAGTTGGAGAAAGATGTAAAAAAGTAAAACATTCCCAATCAGATTTAATACAAAGAATATTACCACATAATATATTAAAAATCAAAGACAAAGAGATTGATCTGATTATAAAATAGAGCACAGACTTGAATAAGCACCTCTCGTGAGAAGAAATGGAAATGACCAACAGGCATATGAAAAAATGTTCAGCATCACTAATCATTAGGGAAATGAAAATCAGATCACATGAGGACTTTATAAGAGTTAGAATAACTGTTATGAAAAATAATAAATATAACAAATATTGCCAAGGATACAGAAAAAGGAGAAACTCTAATAATTATAGATGGCAACATAAATTAGTGTAGTTTCTTTAAATAACCAACTTGAAATAAGCCAAAGAAATGTATTTTCAGGTGGCATATTTTTGGGTCCCAACATACAGGTAGGGGAAAAATAATAACCATCATACATTTTTAACTGAAACAAATCCCCATGGGAGAAAAGGCTAACAAAAGAAGAACAGTTTAGTAACAAGTACATTTTATATGTACACAGAGATACCCAAAAAAATGAGTAGTACTCAAAAGAGATGACTTTGAATTCTAGTTTTTATAGCCTCTTCAACAAAGAATGGTAAATTTGAAAGAAATGTCAAGACAAAAGAGGACTTTGCAAGTAAACAATTGGTAGATAAAGGTTGTTGGTAAAGTTTGTTATGTACAGTTTTCTGGTATCTTCTCAATGCTTGATGAAGGTCTGAAGCAGTGGTTTCTTGTTCTAGTTGATGTAGAGGAGGACTGAATATCTTTATCTTTGTTCTACTCTTAGGCAAATGGAGAGCAGAAAGCTTTATCGCCCCCACTTCTTCTTAATGGTCCTCAGTACCACAACCTGCACAGCTGTTTATTAGGTTGCCGAACTGGCTAGCAAGGGGATTGAGAAAAGAATAACAGACACACAAATAGAGAAAAAGCTGAGACCCATTGGTTCAACCAACCCCTGATGGAGGAAGAGTGACCACGAGCAAGCTGGGCATGTTTATTATATAGGTTACATTAAATACATTACATACATTAAAAGGATTTATTGTGAGAAAGTTTCTTCAAAACAGGCAGAATCAAGGTCATGAGCAGCCCAATTATGATTATCAACTTGCGCCCATAACTGTCTACCCCGCAAACAACTGGTGTCTGAACCTTAAGGACAAGAACTGAATAACTCTATGGTTGGCACAGAACCTCTATTGAACAGGGTGTCACCATAGCAACTGGGCTATCTGAATCCATGCCTTTGAACTGAGAGTTCTCCAGAGGGGCATCACCTCTGTCACAGGACAGTTCAGAATCCATAATTCAGTCCCTGCTCCCAACACATCAGCTCAATGACTCTTTGTATTTAGCATTCATATTTAGAATTCAATTTTTTTGGTATTTTTTATTGAATTATTAGCTTCCCATGTGTCTCTGATAATGTGATATGTGAAATATCACTTTAAAAATTTTTTTTTTTATTTTTACAGACTGCATTTTGATTCATTGTACACAAATGGGGTACATCATTTTGTTTATAGCTGTGCACAATGTAGATTCATACCATTAGTATAATCATATATGTATATAGGATAATGATGTCATAGCACCCTCCTTCTCATTTCCCTCTACATAATCTAAAGGTTCACCATTCTTCTCTCACCCCCACCCCCCACTCCCATTATATATCATCATTCACTTATCAGGGAAAACATTCAGCCTTTGGTTTTTTGGGATTGGCTTATTTCACTTAGCATGATATTCTCCAATTCTATCCATTTACCTTCAAATACCATAATATTATTCTTCTTTATGGCTGAATAGTATTCCATTGTGTATGTATACCACAGTTTCTTTATCCATTCATCTGTGAAGAGCATCTAGGTTGGTTCCACAATCTATCTATTGCGAACTGAGCTGCTATAAACATTGATGTGACTGCATTACTGTAGTATGCTAATTTTAATTCCTTTGGGTATAAACCGAGGAGTGGGATATCAATTCTTCGTATTTGAAGATGGGTTCTGTTCTCCCACCCATGATGGAAAAAAGCAAACGTACCAATTCTATTAGTGAAGAAAAAAAGGAGAAAAACAGGCATGTTTTGGCTGTTTGTAATTTATGCACAGGTGATGTATCTCTGAAGAAGAATCCAAGGTATTCCCAGAGAGGGGAAACTCAATTTAGAAGTTTTCAGCATATTATAATAGAAAAGAATTTCAGCACGGGTCAGTCAGAGGCGATAGAGGTTGATTTTAGGAAAATAGATGCTCATTCTAGGGAAAATGTTTGCCATTAAAGGAGTAAGAGGTGTGTTTGGGGGACTCCTGGCCCTTCCATTATAGGAAAATTAGTAGGGGGTGAGAAGGAAAGTAGGAATGATATCAGTCTGGTGATCTCAACATGGTTTCTGGTGGTCTGTTCAAGTATAGGATCTTCAAGCTGATGTGGTCTTCATTATCCGATCAGTAGATAGCACTGAAAAGTTCCCTAAATCATAGATTTCACAAAATATGGTATCTGTCTTTACTTAATCTCTTTTTGGAGAGGTGGTTAACAGGGCTCAAGTAGTTTTACTGATTTTTCAGGAATTTGGGAGTATCAGACCTGGAGACTATCTTAAGGATTGACAGGCCTGGAAAAGTATGCAGAACTTTAGATATTTATTTCCTTGTCCTTCCTGTATGTCTCCTTTCTACCTATTTCTTATTTCTTTTATCCAGCTTCACTTGGACAAAATGTAATGCATCACAGGAAGATATTTTGGTAATATTTTTTGGATTTTGCTTCCTGCAATATCCATATCTAGAAATTATTTTATCTGTTTGATTAAAGCAGGATATATGTGCCTTCAAGACCATCCATCTGCCCCTTCTTTCCTACCACAAGCATTTGCAGGACACCTCTGTCATGTTAAGCAGTGTAAAGAACATTGGATTTACAAAGATAAATAAGATAGGTAACCTTTTTCTACATACTCTTTTGCTTAGGATGATCTTTGGTTTGTGAAACACTGAGGCATGCAGACCAAAATGTTCTTTTCCATTTATACATGTGAAGTGCAGTCTTAGGTTAAGAGCCTAGGGCTTCATAATCATTCTTGTTTATCTTTTTTATCTCATTTCTCTTCTCCATTCTACAAGTGCCAGGTATTGTGAAAATGGATGGAGAGTGTGACTGAAGCTACAAGGTTTTTAGTTGCTTATAAAAGTGGATCACATATTTGGAAAGCATAACTCTTACCAACATAAGTGTCGCAGGGCTCTAGGTAAAGTACAAATGCAGTTTAAATTGATTTTCTAACCACCTTTATTACTACCATCCTTGAGTGCAGCAACCAGGGTTGGGCATTTGTTTTTACACTGTGGAAAGCATTTAGGTCCTCTGCAAATCAGAGTTTCATTAAAGTTATGATTACATATATAATTACATTTCAATGAGAAAAAATAAGATAGAATATAGAATAAACTTTGTCCATTATATTAACTTGAAAAGCCTCAAAGAGTTAAAACTTTCAAGGCTTGACCAATGGAAAAGACTACTATCAAATTCCACACATTTTTTTTACATCATATTTATGCAGCAAGGTCAAAGAAGTAGGGGGAAGAATCTCATCTTCAATTTTCTCTACCCTTAGGTAATAATACATGGAAACTCATTTACCCTGATTGATCTTCTTGGGCATAAGAGACCTCTCTGACTTAAATCCCATCTGAAAACTATCTTTTCTCTGCTTTCTTATAGAATGCTAACAGGTTTCTCTCTCTCTCTCTCTCTCTCTCTCTCTCTCTCTCTCTCTCTCTCTCTCTTGACTCCTCCCTCCCTCTGTACTTCAAAGAACAAGCGAGCTAAATATGACCTGCTAATGTTTTCCTTGACTCTTATCCTTCCCTTCAAAATCTATTAATTTTTAAGTAGAAAGAGATATGTTAAAGCCTATTTTTTTTTGTTTGTTTGTTTGTTACCAGAAGCATTTATTCTTGTTTTAAATCTATATGACTTACCACTTACAGATTGCACTTGTGCACAAAAAAAAAAAAAAAAAAAAAAAAGGCTTGGCAAATTTTGCTAATAACTATCATTTTTTTTTTTCATTTAAGTAGACATGCCACTGTTTAAATTGTGTGAAATGCTTGACAAACAAAAACAGCAAACTTAGAGCTGGGAATATAATGTGACATAATCAGAAATCCTTGGTTTTGGTTTAAAACAAGTAATTTAAATTTAGGAAGGAAACAAGCCAATTTTTTTGATTCAGCAATAGACAAAGTTCTCAAGCCTTACATTTTGTTCCAGGCCCATTTGCTGGTATATCATGTACCTTAGGAAAATTGCTTAACCTTTTATTCTAGGAAAATGATATAAAAACTGTTCCTGCCTGCCTACCTAAATCTCAAGTGATTTGGAACCAAAGTTAAAACTTTCTGAGGACTCAAGAGTATACGGATTAGATGGAAAAACACTGGAAAATAAAATTTGGTGTTATTTTTTGATATTAAAATAAAGTACTGTCTTCAAACAAGCATTGTCCAGGAATCAACACTGCTGATTGCCACTGACCTAACAATTATCATGTACTTTCTGTGCTTTGGAAAATTGCATTGGAGATATTGTTCAGATATGACTTTATCTTAAAATAGCATTAATACTAAAAATACCTTTGAAACATAGGAATTTTTAAGTTAAAATTCATACTTTATTCAGATTATACTATTTTTGCATGAAGTTTTCTTTCCTTTTTTATTTTTTTATTTTTTAATTTTTTACAGACTGCATTTTGATTCATTGTACACATAGTTTTAAGCTTCTATTTTGAGAATGACAAAATTGGATACAAGTAAGTTAAGAGATTTGTTCAAGTCAACACTGATAATATGCACAGGATAAACTATAATTTTCTAGAATTTAACTTAATGCTCTCTGTCCTAAGCTCTGAAATATAAATCAACCATTAGTTCCATTGCAAATAAGAAAGGTTAGTTGTCTAAACTAAGTGATTTGGTAGCTATTTTCAGCAGTTCTCTGACTCGAGAATTACACTTAAGGATGAGACTATCTGTAAAAATATAGCCTCATTCTTGTGGAGCAGCCCAAGAGGCAGGAGGTTTGTCTTTTGTCCTTACTTCTTAGTATGCTACTAACTACTTCTGGATCTCAGTTCCATCATTTGTGTAAAGAAGAAAGTAAGATAGACCAAAATTTCCAAAACTCTCACAATATTCTAGTAAGTACTCCTCAGGGGGGGAAAAAATGCAGGAAGAGAAATATTCCTAAGGTGAATTTATAAGATACCACATGTTCTACTTCTCTCCTTTGGGTTTCACAATGTGCTTCAACACGTTAAAGTTCAACAAAACAGAACCAGTTTAATTCTTTTAATTCTGCTTAGAGGTTTCTAATTTTTTTCATCCCTCAAAAAAAAAAAAAAAAAGAAAAGAAAAGAAAAACTTTTTCCAAGATACCTAACTCTGTTTCTCAAACTCAGTGTTAGGAAACACTGCACCAGATAACACTAACAAGGTCCAACATGTAGGACATTTTTTTTTTCCTACTTTTAAAAGATTTCCATTCTAGAATATGCTGTGACAATTGGGAAAATACTTTTAGTTTAGTGTGCTTCAATACCAAGAATCCTTTCTTCACATTTGCTTTAACTTGCCATAGGCTTCAAGATACGCACTTTTTCTTTTTAGTCCTAGATTAATATGATTTCTGAAAAATACTGTTTAAATGCAATTAAATAGAAAATCATACCTACATATTGAAGTTTCATCTTGAGTAGGAAACTATTTGGAAATGGACCCTTGAGTTATGCTAATGTCCACAAGACTAATTTCTTTTCCCTCTTCTTTCTCACAAATGCTCCAGAGCTTTTTATTCCCTTCCCCTGTACCCATTCACACCAAAACACAAATAAAAACATTAAAAATATTCAAGGCTAAATATAAGCATAATCTATACACATGACTGTGGAAGGATATTTTCTTCTCACAAGGAGCGAAAACAGGGCTAGGGAAGGAATGTAGAGAGGAAAGGAATGAAAAGAAACAGAGTCACTTAAGTGGAAAGAAGGACCTTTGACTCATGATCAGGACAGAGTGAAGGAGACTCAGAGTGAAGGAGAGTCAGAGCCTTGAATGTGGAGCACCCAGTATAACTTCCAGGAGCCATGGATGCTTGATATTTCCCCTGAACAGAGTATGAACCACTTCAGAGGGATACAGACGTGTAAGAACTCTTGGTCCCTAAGTGAGGAGGGACTGCACAGAAGCACTGCAAACCCCGCCACATACACACGTGTGTGCACACGCACACACACACACACACACACACACACACACCCATGATCCAGAGTCATGGTTCAAGAATCATGTCTATAACTATGTGATTTGGATATTTATCCACCCTTGAAGTTCTTTTCTTATTTAACTGAAGATCATCAAGATCTTTCCAATCTTAAATATCTAAGAATCTAAATGTCTTTCCAATGTTATTATTTCCAGTGCAGAAAAATATCAACTAATTTATGTATTTGGGGAATGAGTGCTGATTTGAATGCATTGATAAACTTTTTAATTATAATAAACCTCAGTGTGTATTATACATCTACTTGTATGCAAAGAATCTTTGAACATATGGTCAAATAAAGTAAAAACCCAGAGAATAGTAGGATAGGGCATATCACATTGACAAATAAATCATTCTCAAGTAGAATAGAAAAAGAAATAACTTGACTGCTCTCATGTTGCAGTTCTCCAGTGCTGGGCTTAAGTATATTCTCTGGTCTATTTCATAACTTTGTGGGGACACAGGTTGACTTGCAGATTTTTGTCCAGCAAAGATGTATGGAAAAGTACAATAAATATTACAGTTTATGACCCTATTGGACATAAAAAAGTTTTATATATAATATAGCAACCTTGTCTTAATATTGCTTCTCAGATGCTTCTTGAATTCATTTTGATATACTACCAATACCTTCATTAATTATTGCATTTAATAAAATATTGACATTACTCACATGTATTTGACAGTCATGATTTTACCATCATGAAATTATACTTCATTGGAATTGTTTTATACATTAGACCCCCTTATCATTTTTATATCAAAGAAAGTAGATTGAAACAAAGACCAACTACATGTAGACATGAAGAATCAGTCACAATGAAGGAGAAAGATAATATCAACCTTCTTGCTTCAGGATTGGAAGAAGTGCACATCTGTCAAAAAGATGTGCTTGATCATCCCATAGATCTCTGTCTTGGGGATTGTCACCAGCTTTGAAAATGAAGTCAGTATAATTACTAAAGGCATCTCACTCAGAAGGTCCTACACTAGGAGCTTAATGTTCTGGAGCTGCCATCTTAAAATTCTTAATATAATATCTTTAAATTTGACTTTTGTAAGTAAGATAGAGCAATGTCAAGGCCTTAGAGCCCAGCTCAAATTCAGTCCCATTCTTACTGCCTCTCCATGTCTTCAGGAATAGTCTCCTGCTTCCCTTACCCTGTCCAACGATCACTGCCACCTCCACCAGCAGCAGGAGCCTGGGCATAGGCACAGGAGGAGTAAGGGTTGGGTACACATGCTCCATGTGCTAGACTCAGTGAGGGTCACATTCACCCTGAGAGCATCTCTATGCCTAAGGAAGTATGTTGCTAAATAGGAAAAAAACAAAAGAACAGGTTAAGAGAAGGAGACTGCAGCAGAGAGTAAAAAGCAACTGTTTTGCATTTTGAAACAGGGACTCCTCATTTTCATTTTGAATTGGGTTGAGTCACACAAATTGTGTAGCTGGTCCTGTTGTGGGGAAAACAAGTGGGGATTCTTCATGTCATGCTGGTTGGTGTTCAATCCCCAACAGGAAGTGGTCACTGCAAATATATTGTCAATTTATCATTAATCTTCACATTTTTATTTTATTGTCATCATCATAATGATAAATGTTTAGAGAATAAAATAATCCTGGGGCTGGGGAGATAGCTCAGCTGGTAGAGTGCTTGCCTCGCAAGCACAAGGCCCTGATGTTCGATCTCGAGTACCACAAAAAATAATAATAATAATAATAATAATCCTAACAATACTGTTATTTAAGGATCTTACAATAATTACAATGACTGTTCAGATTACCACTCTCTTTTGATCCACAGAAATCATTAGGAAATGCTCTTTGACTAGAATTTACACACTAAAAATAAAATAAACAGAAATTCTTCATGTGCTCTCTCCTTTAAATCCAAACTCATAAAAGCTAGGTTAGAAAGACCTTGAATTTGTTTTTCTGAGATTTTCACTGATGCTTACCATTGTATGGATTTCTCATTATGAAATTATTCTGAAACAAAGAAACTTCTACCTTAAACACACAAAAAGAGATTCTACTGTGCTAGTCATTTTGCAAGGCAAAAAAAAAATTGTAAATATAATGTCATGAACCTTATGCTTGAGAAATTTAAAGGAGATGAGGATACTATAATATTCAAGTGCTAGAACATTTTGATATTCTATTAAAAATATATCACTGTGAAACCCCATAGTATAAGACTACATAAACACACAAAGAGGTGAAACATATCACCTTCTATGCCTTTATAGCAAAAAAAAAAAAAAAAATTGATATATTTCACCATTAGGTAAATGTTACATATCACATATGTACAACCAAAAGTACATTTAATGTAATATAAACTTAGTTTCCACATATTCCTACCAAGTTCTTTCCTTGTCAGATTTGCATTACTGGCTAAAACATCTAAAACTGCCAAGTAAGGAAAAAATCCAATGAAATTTCCGAACTGCCTCACATGGCTGACTGGAGACTTAATAGTGGTGAACATCATCCTTTTTGAGCCTGTCTTGGGGAGCTTTTTACTGAGAGGAAGACTGAAGTTTATCAGGGGTCATCTGGCAGGAGAGATTTTTATTAGAGTTTTGAGAAACCTCTGAAATATTCTGCCTTCACTTTTCCAGCCTTGTAGAACAGAAGACTGCAGATCTCATAGCTAATATTCAAACTGAAATTGGACCACGAATATGAGAGAAATCAACTTGACAGGAAAGGTTATCCATCTTCCCACACTTGCTTCTCCTGCTGCCGTCTCAATTCCATAGGTGCTTTTGTTTTTTATTTCACTTTTTGGAATATGAAAAAAAGTTTCTATGCATCTTTGGCATTTCTGCCCATTACAGGCATCTACAAATCCAGTTACAATTCTAGGGTTTCTCTCAGATGTAGACAAATAAGTCCATAAGCAAAACTATAAAAAAAAAAAAAAAGAAATATTATAGCATAAGCTATCCTAGATATATTTATTTGTTTATTTATTTATTTAGTTCTGAGAATTGAACCCACTGAACCACATCCTCTACCCTTTTTATTTTGAGACAGGGTCTTCTGAGTTACTTAGGGTCTCACTGAGTTGCTGAGGCCAGCCACAATGTGATATATCCCTGTCTCCATCTCCCGAGTTGTTGGAATTACAGGCATGGCCCACCAAGTCCAGTCAAAGCTTCATTGTAAACTAAAGTTTTCTTTTAATCTTTGCATCCATAATATTTTTCTGAATGTTTGAGTCTATTTCAAAGAACATTTCTAGAAAAAGCAGAGAAATGTTAAACTAAAATAGCCCTCAATTGTAGATGTATATATGGAAGATAAATATAGGTAGTATGATATAATTAATGAAAACAGAAAAAAATGTTAATCATATTGTGGCAGTAATTCCAATGGCACTGGTGACATACAATCTTATATAACCTAAAACTAAAACTAAACTGCAAAATTCAACCTTATCAAACACTGTTAAGTAATGTTTTTTAACTTATTCAATGCTTAAAATTTCAGTTTTTTTATCTATGAGATGAAGGAGATGCCAGTACAACCAGACCTCTTCCCCAGAGCTGCAAGAGGCTGAAATAAAACTATATATGTAGAAACACTTTAAATTGCAAGATGCTATTCAAATGAGAGGATGTTTTATTATATGGATGTAGAATGTTGAAAAAGAGAGCATGTGAAGGCTCTTTTATTTGAACAAGCAGCTTCTACACTATGGGGATTAATTATAGACTTTCCACATTTCCAAAATATTCACAGATTTATTTAAATAGTGAGATTCAAAACTGAGCGAAACATAGTGAGTTGATCAAAAATCCAAAATAATCTCCCATTTCTCTTAATACTTACTGTGAAAGGCTCACATTCATGCTTTTGATGCAAACATGCAGAGTGAGATAAATTCTTGTGATCATGAAGTAATATTGCCAATATCATTAAATCCCTGTCTCTTTCCCTCCTCCAGAGGGAATACTAGACATGGCTATACTGGAATTTTTAAAACACTTTCTATGGTCATGTAGCACCACATGAGCTACCTCTAAATTCTTGCCAGATAGTCCCCTAACCAAGAGATGGTAATAATAAAAGAAAACTAACATCATTGATTGCTTACACGGTTCCATTTACTACATGCATTATCTCCATCCTTGTAATAACAACATAGTGTTCATGCTGTGGTTATCTCTATGGTACAATGGCAAAACTAAGGCAGGGAGAACCTAAAATATAGATCTGAGGTCACACCAGTGGTGAAGATGGGTTTAAACTTCAGGCAGTCTGATTAGCCTCTGTTCTACCACACCACCACCACCCCTTAATCCCATGCTATGGAATGTTGTGACATTTTCACTATTGCTATAGTTTTGAGCAGTTACCACTTTTTAAGTGATTTACCATGAGTCATAAGTGATGCTGAAAGTCTATCTCATTAAATGGGCATACATATTTAAAGCAGGTTTATAGCTCCTCTATTGTGAAATAAGAAAACTGAGGTGAACTTTAGCCTATCTATATCCTGTTATTTCAGCAATGTTATGGTCAAACTCCATAATCCCTTTCACAGGGTACTTGTGATATTTCCTATTACAGTCTGTCTTCTGGGTCTAACTTACTACTTCTTTCTACCTCCTGGGAATAAGAAGATTCCAGTCATTCTCCCTAGTTTTTATGAACACCAAGACAGGTCCAAACTACGATGCTCTTCATTTCTTTACTGAAGTCAGGCAAAAAAATTCAACTAACACAGACACCATTTCCTGCTCAATGCACACACAAAGGTGATTCATGCAAGAGTTAGAATTAAAATGGATGGAGGTCTTACTTGTGAATGAAGTTTTTACTAATGCTGTCTAGTCCTGTAATATAACCAGATGGTTCCCATGGTTGATACCTGAGTTCTTGTTAAAGGACCTTGCTCATGCTTATTTTGCATTTGTGAAATGTTCTGTTAAAATTGAAAACAAACACTTAATAAGAATTACAACAGTTCTTAAATGTTAGCGATTAGACTGGGAAAGTAGGAGCAGGAAGTCTGAGCTCATGATGTGTTAAAATTAGCATCATTCTGACTTTTCTTCTGTCAGCTGCTACAATGAGAACTGGAAAAGGACAGAATCCCTGTCATGGCTCCTGTGGAGAAACAAATGTTATGAGAGTAGACTGTGTCACAAATTAGCTAATCCTATTCCATACATCATAAATATGTGAAAATATGTGAGTAGGAAGGATTTTGTTGGCCAAAAGCATTCTACTAGCTCGGGAAAGGTGGCATTGTTAAGCATATATCCCAAAGCTATTTTTTTTAAATACTTTTTTTTTGTTTTGTTTTGGAAAGACACAATACCTATATATTATTTAATTAACTTTTTTTTTATGTGATGCTGAGAATCCATCTCAGGGCCTCACATGTGCTAAGCAAACACTCTATCACTGAGCCACAACCCCAGCCCCCAAAGCTATTTTTTAAAAATAACCACCTTAATCTCTATGGCCTAAGTTAAAATGTTTTAAAGGAATCAAGGAACAGATAGTAAAAGTAGACACTGGTCTACTTCAATAGAAGATCATATGAAAATAAGCTAAGCAAATTTATTCACCATAGTAGAAACATTGTTTATTTAAAAAAAAAAAAAAATACCTGTTGGCATAATATGACTGTAAGTACATCACCTTACTAGCTATGTTTTTCTTTTTCTATGGTTTTGTCTACTGTAGTCCAAAATTGTCACTTTACTTGGCTAACTGCTAAATCACAAGCAATAAAGGAGCTGATGGTTGTTTTAATTGTAGTAACAAGAGAAGAAGTATGAGGGGAAATTCATACTTCACTCTATTTGCCTTACATTTTTGGATTCAGTGTTCTGATTTATAGTGTGGCTTATGCTGCATCAAGACTCAGAGCTAAATTATAAAGTCAGTTTTCAGTTTCAACAATCCTCTCTGGGTCCTGCTGTGTTTCCCTTAATGGCAGGGACTGGTGGCTTCCATCTGTAAGGAAGCATGTTTTGCATATGAACTACCACAAGGCATAAGACAACAGCACAGAGAAGAACTGCAATTCCACAGTTCCTTTCCCTTTTGTGCATGTTGTTGTTTTTGTTTCCTCTAAACACTGAGGAATGAAAATCAAGGAGTGCTTTAGAAAAAAAAAATTATTTTTGTTTTAGTGTGGAAATGGAAGAATAATTATGTGATGTTTTGTATGCACACACTTAAAAAGCAAAATGCCATTTCTTAATATAAATATAGCAGCAGGCATTAAGATCTGAACTAATCTTGCTTTAGTATGTCACCCTAAGAGACAGAGGGTTTCTTAAATGTTGATTTATTCAGTACCCTTACCCTCTTTTTGTAGGTTTGTTTAGCCTGATGTGAACATAAGTTCAACCTAGCTAGGAGGAAAGTCCACTGAGAATACATAAGTATTTCAATTTTACCTCAAATTAAAATGGGGGAGGTAGGCAAACTCCCATGGTGGTGGGGTGAGCTGAGTTATTGTTCTTTACATTGGCCTAAAGGTAGAACAATATTCTCTTTATATTCTGTTTCTCTAAATTGAATTCTATCTTCTTTCTCCTGAGCAGAGTAACAAAAACAGTAATAACTTACTGCCACCTACAGATAGGAGATACATCTTTGAAAACATCTGCTCAAAGCAAGAAAGATGAACATGGAGCTCATACTGCAGGCCCACAGGTCAGAGAGCATAAATCTTATAGGAATTCCATGTGAGAAATACTTTCCTACCATCAGTAATCAGATTGTGCTTGTAGCTTTTGAAATTTAAATGAATTTGGGACTACTGAGCAAGCAGATTCTTCAATAGTATATTCAAGTAATTTTCTTCTCATGGAAGTCTCTTCCTAATGGTAGTGAGTTATCAGTTACTAGAGTCTAAGTTTTAAGGAGAGGATGAAAACTGATGGTAAAGACTCATGCCAGCCAACCTTTGCAATAATCTCACATTCAGAGTCAGTAAGGTCACGTCTTGACCTGTGAGCAGGCCACACCAGGAGCATAAAGAGCAATGCCATTTTTGTCTAATGATGTCTTTTGGGTAGGGGGGACCAAGGGGTACTTTACCACTAAGCCACATTCCCAGACCTTTTCTTTTTTTGTTTGGAGACAGAGTATCACTAAATTGTGTAGGGTCTCTCTAAGTTGCTGAGGCTCACCTTGAACTTGTGATCATACTGCCTCAGTCTCTAAAGCCCCTGGGATTATAGGCGTGCACCACTGTGCCCGCTGTTATAATTTCTTACAGTCGTATACTAGCAACTTTTCTTGGCTCATCTCTAAAGCATCTCAGATTCCTCTCCTGCATTATTCAGTGTGCAATTAACTGGACATTTCTTTTGTCCTGTATACAGTATCCTTGCATTTATATTTCAGTCCATTTAATCCCTTACTTTCTTTTATAGAGGAGTTCATATGACTTTGCTATACTCCTTAGTGTTCTTGCTTTTTCAGACAAGCATGCATTACATTTTTCTCAAACCTTAAATGTTCACTTGGAAAAATTTAACAGACTATATAGGGGAATATTTCTTAAATGTTGGTGTCCTCCCCAAAATTTATATGTTTGAACCAAATACTCAACATGAAAGTGATAAGATGTAGAACCCTTAGGAGGCCATTAGGCCTTGAGGTCTTTTCACCCTGTGAAGGTGTTTCTGTTCTGCTCAGGAAGTACAGCAGTGAACAAGTCAAGTTCCTGCTTCAGGTACCCTTCCCTCTTAAAAGATGCTTAAGGGAGCTTATCTGTCCCTTCCTCCATTTTTGAAACAGAGAGCAAACCCTCAGCACTCACCAGACAGACGTCTGCTGGCACCTTGCTCTTAGACTTAGCCTGCAGACTATGAGCAATAAATACCTGTTGTTTGTAAATTACACTGTCTAAACCATTTTGATAAAGCAGCAGGAATAAACTACAACAGAGATCATCTAAGAAGAAGTAAAAGATAATGGCTAAGAACAGAAATACATACAATAGCTGATTGAATTTGGACCAAGTTATTAAATTTCCTGGTCAGATTATTTTCTTTTGTAAAATGGAAATGATAACTGCAGAGACCTTGTATGGTTTCTACCTGGATTAAATGAATTGGTATATCTACATTGCCCAGCATAGTGTTGGACACATGGAAAGCACTCAATAAATGTATGCTATAGTTTTGTTACCATCTAATCCAAACTGACAAAACTGATGCTGAAAGAGAAGTTCCTTGCTCTGCCCTGTGCTCACAATATACATGTACATAAGCTTAATAAGAAGCATCTTATTATAACAAAAATTTGTGGTGATTGTTTTGGTGCTGGGTATTGAACAGGACCTTATATGTGGTAAGCACATTCTCTACCACTGAGCTATATCCCCAGCCCTTAGCAACAAAATTTTAATGTTAAATTTTTTAAATTTTGTCTCTTTCCTATACCCTTATAATATCATTTGTAGGTACCAACAATTTAAAATCACGGCAAAACACCCTGATAAATTGTGAAAGATTTATTTTCATTGTATTTACCTCTTACAACAAGCCTACAAGTAAATCCCTACAGTTTAAGAGATGAAGAAAGCTTGGAAAACTTGCCCATGTCCAGCAAGTTCTAGCCTTGAAATCCAAATACATGCTTGCATGACTCCAAAACAGATTCTTTAACTGGAGCACAATGTTTCTTAATGGTTCGTGTTAGAGAAGCCTGGATCCAAATTGTATACCCCAAGCAATTAGTTGAATTAGAAAAACATTTTTCCTGGCTTCACACTATGTTTTGCTTTATCTCTAAGGACTACGCAAGGTCCTTCTTTTCTAACACTGATGTTCCTCCAAACTCCTCTCATATGCCCTTCTTTCTCTCCACAAATCATCCCATCCATTCCTGTGACTTCGAATGCCATCTATCTGCTGTAGCTCATTTCTATTACTCTTATAGTATAAGCCAAATTCCAATTTCAGTTGTATATCTCGAAAGCAAATATGCAAAAAGAGGAAATATCCCTCTTTCATGGACAGTAGCACCATCTTTCTAGTTAACCAAGACAAAAGTTTAAGAGTAGTCCTAGATCACCTCTCTTTTTCTCACACCCACTGCAATCCAGCAGTAAGTCTATTTCATTCAACATTCATACTATATTCAAAATCCACACACTCTTCTTAACACCTTCTTCCAGGAACCAAGTCCACCTTCTCTTATCTCAACTACTACAAGAACTACTAACTGGTGTTCCTGACTCCCAGCTTGTCCCCTATGACACATTCTCCATATGGCTGCCTAAACAGCTTTTAAAACTACAATTCAGAAAGCAGTCTCTTTTCTTTTGAGCCCTCTGAAATGGCTTCTAAATATAATTAAGATCAACTACAAACTCCTATCCTGTCCTGTGAGGCCTTCTTGATCTTCCCATATCCAAATTCCAACAGCATGTTATATTTATCCCCCTCACTATTCCTGTTCGAACTTCTGTAACAAGGCAAGTTTGTGACCACCATCATACAGCCCATCCCCAGGAAGGGATTTCTTTATTAAATTTCATTTCAGAAATCATCTCAGTGAGTCTCTTAAAGAAACCTAATTTAATCCATTTCTGCTACTATAACAAAATATCTGAGTAATAATCTGGGTAATTTATAAACAATAGAAATTCATTTCTTATAGCTCTGGAGGCTAGAAAGTCCAAGATCAAATTGTAGGAATTCAGTGTCCAGAGAGGACCCTCTCATTGTGTCCATGGCAGAAGAGGTGAAAGGGCAAATGATTCTAGCTATTTCTCTCCAGTCTTTTGGTAGGGTAGTGATCACATCCACAAAAGCAGAATGCTTATGGCCTAATCACCACCTAACTCTTAATACTGCTGCATTGGGGATTAAGCTTCAACATGAGCTCTGGAAGAGCACAAAAATTTAAACTAGACGAAAACTCATCTAACACGCACCTCCCCCCACAACCATGGACCTGTATTTTCTTCCTTCACCAGACTTTCTTCTTCTATTGGTACCCTTTGTGGTGTACATTTATACTGTTATTCTCTTTACTTGCAGGCTGTATATCTCTTCTAGCAGACAGTTAGCTCTGTGGGAATGGAACTATACCGTTTCTTTGAATTTTATTCCCACTATTTTCAATAGGTTTGGAGTGCTATCAACAAATAATTGCCAGCATTCAAAAAATATCTGTTGACTAAGTGAATGAATGAATTATATTATTTGATTGTGACCATTAGCACACTAGCTAGAAAAAAAGCAAAAGGATAAGTGTGAGTCAATCCATAATCTCTTCTAGTTTAAAATCAACCTAAAGTCATTTCCCTCAGTGAGTTGCACTTAATCATTTCTCCATAGGTCATAACTGGTTTTTGCAGTAAATATAAGCTGTACACATGAGGGTTTTCAATCAACTAGAACTTTTGATGTAATGTTTCAATACTAACTCTAACTTCTATACATTTGCTTTATTAATAGCTCAGGAATTTTTGCATGAGAGAAGACAATATTCTAGAGTTTCTAGTTGCTTTTCTGCCAGACTGCCAGACATAATAACCAGTTACAGATACACCTGACATTACACGTGTAAAAATGCTTTAATATCACTTGGCATGGTGATTGGTTAGATTATACCATAGAAAAGGTACTTAAAAATATCACAAAGGGCTGGGGATGTAGCTCAGTGTTACAGCATTTGTCTGACATATGTGAGACTCTGGGTTCAATCCCTGGTGCTGAAAAAAAGGATATTATAAATAGGAGCATAATATACATAGTATTACATAAAATTTGTCTAATTTTTAGACATTTCCACATACAGTTTTGTTAAATTTATAGTTTCTAATAAAGAATTTTAATTCACTAAGCCTTAATAGGTTTGCACATAGAATGAAAAATGTGTCTCCAAGATGCAAGCTCCCAGCTGAGGCCAAACAAGGCGATGCTCTGTCTTCTTGTGTCTGCTCTCGACTATTAATGGGTGTCTTTTTTGAAGGTTTTGTAGTGGCATTTTTTTCTTTTGCATTTTTTGCTTCTTGTTAGTGCTTTCATTTTTTTAAATGGCCCAAAAGTGTACAGTTGAAGTACCGTCTAGTGTTCCTAAGTTCAAGAAGACAGTGATTTGCCTTACAGGGAAAATTCATGTGTAGGTAAGCTTCATTCAGGTATGAGTTATAGTGCTGTTGACCATAAGTTCAGTGTTAATGGATCAACAATCTGGTACATCTAGATAAAGGAAGGGTGAATTCATCAATCTATACATGAGGCCACTCTAGAAGATGCTAAAGTAACACCTAGAGTGAGTGATGAATCTATGGAAAAGATGGAAGAGTGGCTAAATTTGTGGATTCATGATCTAATGACCAATTTAAAATAAAGGTGAATTGAAGAGCATTGTTGTAAAGGTGGAAAGTCAAAAAAATTTACAGTCATATTATCCAGGGTCAAGAAAATGTTAAATCTCTTTTGGCTAGCATTGGACGGCTTGCACATTTCAAAAGGTGATGCACAGGGAAAATGTTAAACTTGCAGGCAAAAGAGTTTTGCAGATCAAGAGGCTGTGGAAGATACATATGTTACTTACCTTGATTTAATCAATCCACAATGCATACATACAATGAACATATAATTATATGTGGACTAAAAATAAAGCAGCTATAAAAAAGAATTTTTAAAATACCCACCAAGTGTTAAAAAGGAAAATGGTTATATGGAATAGTGGGTTTTCAATGATGGTTTATTTTATAGGGAGATTGACAAATAAACATAATGAAAATGACATTTTGATTGATGACAATGTTGTAACCAGAGGCTTGCAGGAACTCAACCCAGTGCTTCTTCTAACAACAGTAGTTCCATGTTTCCTCATTTAGTGTTTCCCAACTTCATAGAACAGAACTCCCAGGAATAATGAGAATAACCATATGTCTCTTACCTCAAGGAAGTCAGTTTGTTGGATGAATAGCCTATCAGTAGACAAGTATACAAGTGGTATTGATGATGCACGATATACGTTTGTTGAATGAATGAATAATTAGTGAATACAAAGGGCATTGTTAAAATATGTATGAAATATGAGCAATGTAGGAAACTCGACTAGCCTGAAGACCGGAATTGAGACTACCTTCCTAGGGGAAGAGACAAATTGAATATTTATGAATTTTTTTTAAAATTCATAAATATTCAGGCAATGAAAGGAGCTGCAAATATAAAAAGTAAAAAAGGAAAATAATTTATAAAGTTTGAGAAATTCCAAGGAAATTAGTATGCTAGAGCACAAGATATATGTAGGAGAGTAGTAAGAGTTGAGATGGGCAAGGAGAGAGGGACCAGATAAATGAGTCTAAATTTTATGCTAAAGGTAAGGGATAATAATGAACTATTATATTTATATAAGATATATAATTATATAGCATTAATGCATATAATTTATATAAATATGTGAAATTATGAAACATCACTTATACTTCTGGATGTAGAAAAATTGCCTCTTTAAGCCAGCAAAGAACCTAAACCTAATTACTTGAACATTATGAGCTATTGTCTCTGATTTGGAACTAAGTTAATAGAATGGTCTTGGTTAAAAATTTGATTCAAATTAGTCTTTTTTTTTTTTAAAGTGGTTCAAGAGAAGGGTAGGAGGAAAGGAGAAAAGAAGGAAGGAAGGAAGGAAGGAAGGAAGGAAGGAAGGAAGGAAGGAAGGAAGGAAGGAAGGAAGGAAGGAAGGAAAGGGGGAGAAAGAGACTAAGAGAGAGAGAGAAAGATGTTTGTCCCATAAAATGGAAAAACAGGACCCTTCTTTCTTCCAAGCTGTCTGATGAGCACCTTGCTGGGGAGCCACTTCTCTCACTAGCTTGCCACTGGAGGCAGATGTCAGTATGGCTGGCATTGTAAAGGGCAGCTACATGATAGAGGAAAAGGCACTTGTCTCATATTTCTAAGAGACAAAGAAATGGAGAAGCATGTTCTCCTCCAGTGCACAAAAGGCAAAGATAAGTGCACATGCTCCGAGAAAGCAATTGAGATTGAGAATTCATCTTTGGGGAGAAGAGGGAGGAAAAAGGCATATCCATCTTCACACAATGGCAGTTTCTACAAAGAAATGACAGAGCACAAGTGTTCTATGCAGCCAAGTATGATTAATAGGGAAAGGAAAAGCCTGGAAGCTCCAAACCAATATAAAAGCAAGACCTTTTCCATTTTCTTTTAGTGTGTGGGCTGTGCGTATGTGTTTAACATGTTTTAATCAAATGCTTGGTGCGTTTTTTGCATCATTTAGTTCAGTACATTTGTACTCATGAGTCATTAGTATTGAATTTAATGCTCCATCTTAATAAAGCCTCAACAGACTGTGATGTGAGCAAAGAAAGCACTTTCAAGTGAACCTTCTTAAGACTTTTCACTGTAAGCCTTACTATAATGGCGTAAATAATGAATAACCTATGTCACTGACCTTCAGAAGGAAACAGCTGTTTTTTCAACAATGATTTGATACAAAAACCATGTCACCAATTTCATGAAACAGAAAAACCCAACATAACACATGATCAAGGATAGCTTTTTGTTAGGGGGGCATTTTTTCCTGACTTATTTCTTGTTATGCTGTTATGCTACTATTCTTTCTTGCTGTAATAGCATTTAACATTTTTACCACTGATTTTGCTGATATTCAGGAAAGACATAATTACAAGACAAGAGCTTAGAGATATGACTTATAACAAACAAATCTCAGAAAGTGTTAGGGTAGTGTTCAAAGACCAATTGTACAAATATAACCCTAATAGTGGGTAAACTGTCAATTTTTCGCCTAGAAAAACTATTTATTCTATAAAGAGTATCACTTATCCCTAAAACTATTTAATAGAAATACAACAAAATGTAGATTAATAGCAGTAATTATTTGTCATTTTGAAGAAGTTATGTGAAACAATTTTCTATTTTTAATAAAGATAGTTCACATTTATTGAGTACTTCTGAGTGCTTTTAATACATTCATTTGTTTAATTGCTGCAATAATTCTTTAAGATAAAAACTATTATCTCATTTTTTAAAATGAGATAGCTAAGAAACAAAAAGATATAATACATTTGTCAAGATCACATAAGCTAGAAAATTTGGCAGCTGGGATGAAAATGCAGGTTAGCCACTAAAATACACTAATTTCATTATGATGTTTCATTCAGACATAATATATGCTCCTTAAAAATTGTGTTGCAAGCCGGGCCTGGTGGTGCACACCTATAATCCCAGTGGCTCAGGAGGCTGAGGCAGGAGGACCAAGAATTCAAAACCAGGCTCAGCAAAAGCGAGGTGCTAAACAACTCAGTGAGATGCTGTCTCCAAATAAAATACAAAATAGGGCTGGGGAGGTGGCTCAGTGGTCAAGTGCCCCTGAGTTTTATCCCTGGTACCCCTCCAAAAAAAATTGTGTTGCAGATCATCATCACCCCACTTTTCAAAATAAGCATTCCCAAATTCATAAATTTGTGTTTCATGATTTTAATAAAATATTACCTTTGAGTCACATTGGTATTCTGCCACAGACATTTTTACTTAGAATTTTACTTAGAATTCTGAAAGATCTAAGTAAAGTTGCTTTAAAGTTTCTAAAAAGATAATTTTCTTGGAAAACAAAAATTTCCTTCTAATCTCTTATGTAACCAAAAAGCATGCTAACACATAAAACTAGACTGTGTTCAAAATTTTACATAAAACTCTGTATTCAACTTATTTTACTGTGTTTACTATGCTATTGAGATGCTTTACTTCATCTTACTTGGTGTGTCAACTCAAAAACAGACAAGAAAATACACAAAATGTCACCCAAGATCTTCTGGATAATAAAGAGGACTTAATGAAAAGTGAATGAGATTATTAAGAAGAATTAGTATGATTTTATACTCAAAAAACTTAGAAGCATTGAGTTTACATCTATGAAATATTTTTGTTACTCAGAAACAAAATTCAACTGAAGACTATTGTTCTTCAGTAATAATAACTTTTTAATCTTTTAATATGACAATCCATTCAGATAATTTTGAACATCTGGTCCAGATTTATGATGTTATGTTGAGATATAAAATCATGCATAAAACCAAAGTAATATATTGAAAACTGCCAAACTATGTGCAAAGCAATCGAGCAGCTGCTTCCCATTAGAAGTGTTGGGCTGGGCCACTGAAGACCCATGTCCAGATCCAACTCTGCCACTAAATATGTTGGACTGGTATAGCACAGTTCCAAGTATTTGTTCATATGGCCCCTCCCAGCTAAGGGAGTCTGCATTTCTAGCATTTACCTGTAGTTAGTTTGAACTATAAAGAAAACACTGAATGGTGCACAGAGCAACAAACTCAAAGACCAAGATTTCAGGGTTTACTCCTAGGTAAGTTCTAAAGGGAAAACTGGGGCAAATACAGTGTTATTGGAGAGGGAATTGATAGGTATTCTGAGTTGCTGAGGTGGTGCTGAGAACACAAACCATTTTATTTGATGTGCACATTTTAAAAATTAGCTCACACAAATGTTTTGATGGAATTGAACTAATATTCAACTCAGTGAGAAGAGTCAGACTAATCAGGTGTGGAGACAGAGACTGAGATACAAGGATATCTTACTATTTCTACCCCATTACAACCAAATTTTTTCATACAATTTCATTTCCCTTGGCTAACGTGCTACAAATTTGCACTTAACCCAGTAATTATGTTTCTTTTAAATGCTCAGTAATTAAGTATATCCACATGAGGCTTTGTGTATGGGTGGTGAGGGGTGTGGGGTGGTTTAAGGTCAAATGAATTACTCTGGATCTTTTGCCATCGACTTTTCTAATCTTCTGATCTTTTCTTAAAACTAAATATCCACATGGCAAAATCAATTACGTCATTAAATATTCACCAGTCAGTAATTTGCTTCCATATAATCAAAGAATAAGAATCATTCACGATATAATTTTTTGTTAAGGTTATCATGCTGTTTATATGTAAACAGATCTTCTAAAATCCTTATTGTACTTTTGAAAAATGCTGAGAATGGATGTGAGGAAATGTATCTGTTAATTAACTAGATAAAGTCATTCCATGTGTACATATCCTTCAAAAAATCATGTTATGAAAAATATATACCATTTCATCTGTCAATTTAAATAAAATTTAGAAATTTTAAAACATAAATAAAATCCTTATAAATTACCTAGAAGACTTAAGTATGTGATGAACTAATTCAGTTAGTAAAATGTACTAAATGTTCAGGACACATTAAAGCAAGAATTCTTATTTTTCTCTCTCATGTATCTGAGGACACATAGAAAGTCCTTTTTTTTTTTTTTTTTTGCTGTATGTGGCTCAGGACTAGATGCATTGCCTTATAATTTGCTGTAAATTGTTTCCCTTTTAGCCTTTTCTATTGCTTATTTGTTGAATTAGCCAAGATTATTTTGGCTGTAAGGGACAGAAACCCACACAAACTAGCTTAAAACAAAAAAGGAATGATTGTCTCTTATTAGGAAGTCTAGGGCTTCAGGCAGGGTCATGCAATGTGCTCTGCATCCTTTTCAGGCTTTGTTCTGCTTTCTCTCTGGCTTCACTTGCTGCTTTTTATCCAAACAGCTAGAAAAGAAGCCTGTTGGCATTCAAACTAGATGGTCCTCACAGCATGGGTTGCAGGGCAAAGAAAAAGCCTCTTTCCTGCATCCACTTATCAAATTCAATAAGAAGTCTCTTCTTGACGAATAACATTAGGGCCAGGTGGATCTGACTGGCCAGGCTGGGTTGGTACACACAAAGAAAGGGAACTAGGTAGGCAAAAACAACACGTATAGTCCATCATGGGCAGAAGAGTGATTTGGTTGGATTACTAGAGAACACAAAATGCTGCAGAGAAGCAAGAGCAATGTAGCCTAAGAACAGCCAGGAAACCCCTTATCCACAAAGGGGACTGGGAGCTTGAACTGCTTCACATCCATTTTTCCAAAACACCAATTTGGTTTCAATTAAAATTGAACTTTGAAATTGAATTATTTAAAATCACTTCTAGTTTGTTTACATGTATCTTAACAAGGAAAAAAATAACTTGCTTTAACTTATATTTATAATGTTTAGATTCATAGATGCACATCAATATATATCTTAAGAAATAGCTTTCTGTTTCCATGCAAAATCAGGCTAGTCAAAATATTCTGTCTTTAATATAAATTGCCTCACTCCACATTTTGCACATGATGAAAATCAAACCAACCAACTGTGGTTAGAATAATTTTCTCAAATGTATAGATAAGGCCATTAGTAGCTACCTAATTAAATTATCTCTATGTTTGATATCATTTCTCCAGAAATATTTTTTTGGAGATAATTTTGTCTCTTTGTTGTTTTTGTTATATGGTTCAAATAATGTATGCATCCTTACTTTTGGTACTATTTTTACTCAATGACATTAATCACTGAAAACAAAACTCATAAAAATAATTCTCATGAAAATTCCTTAGAAATGCCAAACCCTAGGGAGGAAAGCACTTTTTCATGCTTTCTTTTGTCAAAATTGAACTTTTAAATATTTTCTCACTCCTACTGATATTGCCATCTTTCCAACAAGTTTTTTTTTTTTCTTTTTTGTCTAAAATACTAAAGAAATTAGTGGGAATAGTGAAGATTTTTGTGTATTTTTTATGCCTATGAAAATTTTACAAACTTGGTATCCCTCTTAATCCTACTTCTCCAGTACCCCTGAAAGTGTAACTTTGAAGGAGTAGTTTGAGAGATATTGAGCTTGAAAGGACTTTTGAAATATTTCATTTCTAAGCTGAGTCAAAAATAGGCATGTTTGCTATTAAAAAAAAAAAAAAAAAAAAAAACCTCACAAAGAAGCTTGTCTGGAAAAAGTATTCTTCAAAACTATAGACATTTCTTTCAGAAAGCTTCTGTTCCAATTCATGGAGCTTATTGTTCTGATCTCAGAGCTCAGTCCCCACAGCTTGAATTTCTTTTTAAAATTGTTTAATGACTTTTAAGAATGTGTTTCTTACTAAGTCCTGTGAGCTTCTGGTGGCAGTGTTTGCCTTTTGATTTCTGTTATTTAGTTCACTTTTGTGCTCCTGACCCTTGATAAAACAAGGGCCAGAGCTGTCCAGCTCTTGTACAATATGTGTTCAACCAACTCAGAACCCTCAAGTGCACATGTGTGACTTTAACATTGCACTTCTCCTTATAGAATCCACTTGCTAAGCTTGCCAAATGTGTGTACATATCCAACTCATTATGTTATCATTTTGGATAAAATAAATGTGTTAATTCACAACTGGTGCAGATTTAATCAACTAAATCAGATCTGACACTCTAAAGAAAAATAAAGAAAATCACTAATTATGGTGCAATCACATATAGATCACTTACTTTTTCTCTTTCGACCAAGAGAATTAAACATTTGATATTTCTATCATGTTTAAACTTTCTTATAAAATGGATTTAAGAAAATGATTCTTGATTTCCCCATGACCAACTGGACATCTTGGATGGTTGAACAGATGACTAATGTTATCTTCAAATGTTAAAACAATTTATTTCCATCTGGAATTTAGCAACAACTGCAGAGCCTTACTTCCCTAGAACCTGGTGCATATTCCTATTTTAGCATAATACTAACAATGGTAAAACCCTGTAAGGATCAGTTATTTTAACAGTATCTCATAGACAGCAGCAGACTCCACTTCAGACCTGTCAATTAGATTGTGATTGGATCAGTCTCTTCACTACTACACAAACAATTCCAAAAATACATTCATTCTGTAAGAAAGGGTAAGTTTGACTAGTTAGTTGAGTCTCCTATTTTCCCTTCTCCCCCAAAGTTTCTTCTTTAATTGTGTAGAGGTCAGAAATCTAATTTTATTGATAAATAAATTCAAATCTAAATTTGTATGAATGATTTATCAATCAGATTGCTACCTTGTTATTTTGTAGTGAGAAATATAATTACAATTAAATGGTAACAATATTATCAGCTAGGTAAGTGCATGCTTTCCAATAATGTTACAATGGAAATTTGCTACAATTCAGAAGTTGATGTCTTTGTCTGTTTGTGCTATAACAAAATACTGCAGACTGGGGAATTTATAAACAATAAAATTTATTTCTCACAGTTATGAAAATGTCTCTGGGTGTCCTCACTTGGCAGAAGGGCAGAACAAAAAGGGCCTAAGGTAGTTCCCTTGCACCCATTTAAAAGCAACTCATTTATTATAGGCATGAGGTGGAGTCTGATGACTTAATCACTTCCCAAAAGGTCTTACCTAATAATACCATTGTGGGAATTAAGCTTTAGCACATGGATTTGGGGGGCATACAGACCATAATAGGTGATGTCATGAAAATGAAAACTTTCCAAAAGGAAATTAAATAAAATTAAGGTTACTCCATCCAAGCTGACCTTCTTACATCCCCTGCTTCCATCTGGTTCTAAAAGCTGACACCATTTTCAGTCCCCTGTTTAAAGGCTTAAGTTACCCCATGTTCCTTTAGTCAAAACATTAATAGCTCTTGTTCAGTGGGAGCTGGATTTAAGTTGCAACCCCAGATATGTGGGACAGTGGCATTGTCAATGTCTAGCCTTTGAATAGTGGTAGAAAGTTTTCAGTTCCCAGACCCCTCCCAAATCTAGCAGCCAGGAATGAACCCTGGGCACCTGCATAGTACTTGAGCCAAAGGACTCTAAGTTTCTTATCTCCTTACATTTCTACCTCTCCGCGTTACCCTCACCATCAGGCTCATGATTCTGCCTCTGCCTTGCCTTTCCTTAGTGCTTTTGATTGGTTCTTGAATCATATGAAGGTTTCAAGAAGAATTACTCTCAAATTCAAATTGGGATGTTTTAAGAAAAGGCTAGTGAAGCGACTGTATAACAACAAAAGCACCAGGGTATAGGGGAACCAGGAGGAATAATAGAAAACCCAGGGCCAGTATGAAAGAGCTCCTGCCAGTCTAAGGCCAAAGGGAGGCAGGAAGGAAGCAATTCTTAGGACCCTGAAGGGAAGAGCTACTAAGTGAAAGAGGTAAGCTTCATTTAAGGAAAAGAGTCAGTTTATCATGTCCCAGCAATAAGGGGCCAGGGAGAAATGCCCAGACTTCAATTTCTTCTTCATTTTGATTTGTCCATGGAGCTCCCCACAAAGAAGGCAAAGAAGTCCAATCAACACAATTCACAGGTCAACCCTTCATGGCAGGGAAAAGTGTGGAGAAGGAGGGAATAAATCAGGAGAAGAAACTATGAAATATGCAGCCCAATTCCCCTATCACCCATCAAAATATATTGATCTCTATTTCTTCTTTTCTTATTCCTCACCCTAAGGCAGAATTCTCAAAACTGTACTAAGTATTTATTTTTATTAAGAAGAATGGTTAGGAAATTTGGATCTTAACAGTGTTTGACATCACTTCAGATGTTAGTCCTCTTGATATTACAATCACTAGCGCACTTCTACCCATTGTCTTATGAACCTGTTTTTCCCCATCTCTTAAAGACAGGGACTACATTAATTTCTCTTTATATTCCTACAATCATCAGTACTCAATACTCACTCCAGTCAGGCATGGTGGTGCATGCCTGTAATCCCAGGGCATTGGGAGGCTGAGGCAAGAGAATTCCATGTTCAAAGACATCCTTGGCAATTTAGCGAAGCCCTAAGCCACTTAGCTAGACCACCCTGTCTCAAAATAAAATATAAAAATGGCTGGGGATGTGGCTCAGTGGATAAGCATACTTGAGTTCAACCCGCCTGCCCCTGAATAAAGAATGTCTGCTAACCTATACTGATTATTCTACTCAGTTGCCACTCTTCACTAACACTCTGTTATTAAATAGAGTTTCTTACTAATGAGCAGTATCTGGAATAACACTAATCTGCCTTCTTCAACAGGATTCCTTTTCAGTATTCCCTCCTGGACCTTAGAATCTCCAGTTATCCCTTATCCTTATACCATCGCTCTCCTACAATGAGCACATCCTCATGGAAGGCTCCCGTTTAACACTTTGCAACTTATTTTCAATTGATTTCATTTTAGATTGCTTCCTGTGACATGTAGGAAGACACCTGAATTTCATCAATAACATGACTTCAAATTACATTTTGTGTAGTTTAGGGAAGATTTCTTGCAAACTGTTAATCATATAAAAAGCTTGTTTGTGTTATTATCAAATCAGAGTCTGTTCCTGAATCCGTATTATGGTACCATATAAAAAGTTCTTAGTTACATAGATAAATGAGACAAGAATAAATGAATAAGTGAATGCACACATGAATGAATGAGTGAAGTATTGGCAATCTAAGCATCATGCCTCACAGGTCATGCCTGGACAGTCCAGTTTGTTATTGTGTATAAGATAAACAGAAACATGGAAACAGACAAACTGCATAGGAAGCCTGGGGCTCTAGGAAACAGCTTCTAATTCTGGGGAAAAGTGATTATTAAGAGTAGAGCACATTTTGAAAATCTATACTCCAACAAAACAGAAAATTTCAAAGACATCAACAGGTTTCTAGAGACATATGAATTGCCTAAACTGAACGAGGAGGACATACACAATTTAAATAGACCAATTTCAAGTAATGAAATAGAAGAAGTCATCAAAAGCCTACCAACAAAGAAAAGTTCAGGACCAGATGGGTTCTCAGCCAAGTTCTACAAAACCTTTAAAAAAGAGCTCATTCCAATACTTCTCAAAGTACTCCATGAAATAGAAGAGGAGGGAACCCTCCCAAACTCATTCTATGAAGCCAATATTACCCTGATACCTAAATTAGACAGAGACACATCGAGGAAAGAAAATTTCAGACCAATATCCTTAATGAACATGGACACAAAAATTCTCAACAAAATTTTAGCAAATCGCATACAAAAACATATTAAAAAGATAGTGCACCATGAACAAGTGGGTTTCATCCCAGGGGTGCAATGTTGGTTCAACATCAGGAAATCAATAAATGTAATTCACCATATCAATAGACTTAAAGTCAAGAATCACAAGATTATTTCGATAGATGCAGAAAAAGCATTTGATAAAATACAGCATCCCTTCATGCTCAAAGCACTAGAAAAAATAGGGATAGTGGGAACATTCCTTTACACTGTAAAGGCCATCTATGCTAAACCCATGGCTAATATCATTCTAAATGGTAAAAATCTGAAAGCATTCTCCCTAAAAACTGGAACAAGGCAGGGATGCCCTCTTTCACCACTTCTATTCAATATCGTCCTTGAAACTCTAGCCAGAGCAGTTAGACAGACCAAAGAAATTAAAAGGATACGAATAGGAAAAGAAGAATTCAAACTATCCCTATTTGCTGATGATATGATTATATACTTAGAGGAACCTGAAAATTCCACCAGAAAACTTTTAGAACTCATAAGTGAATTCAGTAAAGTAGCAAGTTATAAGATCAATGCACATAAATCTAATGCATTTTTATACATAAGTGATGAATCTTTGGAAAGAATAATTAGGAAAACTACCCCATTCACAATAGCCTTGAAAAAAATAAAATACTTGGGAATCAATCTCACAAAAGAGGTGAAAGACCTCTACAATGAGAACTACAGAACACTAAAGAAAGAAATTAAAGAAAACCTTAGAAGATGGGAAGATCTCCCATGTTCTTGGATAGGAAGAATTAATATTGTCAAAATGGCCATACTACCAAAAGTGCTATACAGATTCAATGCAATTCCAATTAAAATCCCAAGGATATACCTTACAGAAATAGTACAAGCATGTATGAAGTTCATCTGGAAGAATAAGAAACCCAGAATAGCTAAAGCAATCAGCAGAAAGAGCGAAGCAGGGGGTATCGCAATACCAGATCTTCAACTCTACTACAAAGCAACAGTAACAAAAACGGCATGGTATTGGTATCAAAATAGAAAGGTGGATCAATGGTACAGAATAGAGGACATGGACACAAACCCAAATAAATACAATTTTCTCATACTAGACAAAGGGTCCAAAAATATGCAATGGAGAAAAGATAGCCTCTTCAACAAATGGTGCTGGGAAAATTGGAAATCCATTTGCAACAGAATGAAACTAAACCCATATCTCTCACCATGCACGAAACTAAACTCAAAGTGGATTAAGGACCTTGGAATCAGACCAGAGACCCTGCAGATTATAGAAGAAAAAGTAGGTCCGGATCTTCAACATGTCGGCTTAAGACCAGACTTCCTCAACAGGACTCCCATAGCACAAGAAATAAAAGCAAGAATCAATAACTGGCATATATTCAAACTAAAAAGCTTTCTCTCAGCAAAGGAAACTATCAGCAATGCAAAGAAAGAGCCTACAGAGAGGGAGAAAATCTTTGCCAATCATACTTCAGATAGAGCACTAATCTCCAGAATCTATAAAGAACTCCAAAAACTCTACAGCAAGAATGCAAATAACCCAATCAACAGATGGGCTAAGGAAATGAACAGACACTTCACAGAAGAAGATCTACAAGCAATCAATAAACATATGGAAAAATGTTCAACATCTCTAGTAATAAGAGAAATGCAAATCAAAACCACCCTAAGATTCCATCTCACCCCAATTAGAATGGTGATTATCAAGAATACAAGCAACAACAGGTGTTGGCGAGGATGTGGGGAGAAAGGTACACTCATACATTGCTGGTGGGGCTGCAAATTAGTGCAGCCACTCTGGAAAGCAGTGTGGAGATTCCTTAGAAAACTTGGAATGGAACCACCATTTGATCCAGCTATCCCACTCCTTGGCCTATACCCAAAGGTCTTAAAATCAGCATACTACAGAGATACAGCCACATCAATGTTCATAGCTGCTCAATTCACAATAGCCAGATTATGGAACCAAACTAGATGTCCTTCAATTGATGAATGGATAAAGAAAATGTGGTATATATATATATACAATGGATTATTACTCAGCCATAAAGAATGATAAAATCATGGCATTTGCAGGCAAGTGGATGAAATTGGAGAATATCATGCTAAGTGAGATAAGCCAATCTCAAAAACCCAAAGGACGAATGATCTTGCTGATAAGTGGATGATGACACATAATGGGGGGTGGGAGGGGTTAGTGTTAGGGTTAGAGTTAGGGTTAGGGAGGGGGGCAAGAATGGAGGAAGGAAGGACTGTATAGAGGAAAAAGAGGGGTGGGAGGGGTGGGGGGAAGGAAAAAAAATAACAGAATGAATCAAACAACATTACCCTATGTAAATTTATGATTACACAAATGGTATGCCTTTACGCCATGTACAGACAGAGAAACAACACGTATCCCATTTGTTTACAATAAAAAAAGAGTAGAGCACTATATATGACAGCAACAGGGAAATATAATCATGCAACCAATATGAGACCTGTAGGAATTCCTGTACACCTAAGAGGGAACGGCAACATGGAATTCTGGGATAAGTGAATTCTTCAATACATTTATTACCAAGAAGCCTTTTAGCCAATAGCCAGGCCCCCAGAATGTGAACAAATTCTCATCCCAGAAGGGGTCTAGATTGAATTTCAAAGGGCTGTGATGGATAATGTGAAACACCCTTCTAGAAAGCTAAGCAGGTTCTTGAGCAGGCACCTAGAAAAGTTTGAAGCTAAAATTAAGGCAGAGGAATTGTTATTAAAAAACAAGTTCAGGGCTGGGGATATAGCTCAGTTGGTAGAGTGCTTGCCTCACAAGCACAAGGCCCTGGGTTCAAATCCCCGGCACCACAAAAAAAAAAAAAAAAAAAAAAAAGCAAGTTCAGAGCCCAAATCCAAGAATTCAATGAAAGAAGACATTTCCTCTAGTTTGTTCAGAGTTTAAATGTTCAGAAGTGAGGGAAGGGCATTCCAGGCAGAGGGAACAGCATGAATCAAGCTGTCTACATTCCCAATTCTGGCTGTGTGAAAAAAAGGAAGTTAATTAATGCCTCTTTATCTGTAAAATGGTGGTCATAAAAATATATAGAATTCTTAATAGGGTTTATAGAATATCTGGCAAAATAAATACTCAGGCTGCCATAACAAAACGCCACAGATTAAGTGACTTAAACAACATAAACTTACTTTCTCACAGTTCTGGAGGCTGGAGATCCAACGACAAGGTGTGGACATGTTCAGTTTCCTCTCTGCTTTCTCTCTCTTAGTATGCAGATGGTCACCTCCTGTGTCTTCACCTGCCCTTTCCTCTGTGCATACATATTCATTTCTTTTTTATGTGTGTTCAAATTTTCTCTTCCTCCTGTTCCAAATTTCCTTATGGGACTCCAGTCAAATTGAATTGGGGCTCAATCTAACTAACTTTATTTTAACCTAATCACCTCTTTGAAAGTCCTATGTACAAATACAGTTTCATTCTGAGAAGCTAGGAGTTAGGACTTCAACATTGGAATTTGGGGAAACACAATTTAGCCTACATCAGTGAGCACTTAATAAATATGAATGCTGTCTAGGAGGGAGTAGAAATCAGAAAGCATAAAGTAAGGACCATTCTGCCCATTTATTTCCTCATTTGCTCAACAAATATCAAGGGCATACTGTGTGTGGGATCTGCTCTAAGCTCAGTAATGCAGCAGTGAACAAGACAAGTTCTTACTTCAGGTAGTGGCCATTTCAGGTGAGGACCTGGGAGAGGAAAGCCCATAAAACTACTGAAAAATCATTTCTGAAAACCTCATAAAGACATGGAATTTAAGGGTTAAGTAACAATGTAAACACTAGTCTCTGAGTTTATATTATATTAAGTGAACAATGAAGGAAATATGCACATTTTTAGAAAGGAAACAGCATGGGGTTGTGTTCTGGGAAATGTCCAAGGAAAAAGCAGGTGAATGGTTAATGAAAATGATAAAGAGAGATGTTCCACTTATTTAGATGAGGAGGAGGATGAGGGTGAATGTATTTTTCTCAATTCTTCTGTTTAAAAACAACCCAGTCCCAATGTATGAGAACTGATCTTAAACTGCTGCAAGACCAAAGAAAAATAGTCAAACAGATCCAAGATTATACAGAGTATAATTTATTGGGTGTTTACTGACAGAAGTGTGGTCCTGGGTGACAGCAACACCAGTTGGATCTCTGCCATGTGGGTTAGATGTAGAGGAATAAATAATGATCAAGACCAAATTTACTTCGTCTAAGCCAGAATGTACCTGGTTTGCCTTGAGCTCATTTCAAAGAATCAGACACGTTCCTGGCAGCGGGTCTGCTTGTGAAGCTCCACACAGCACTCTAATGGTTTTTCCTCCATATAGCATTCTGGGAAACCATGTAGGTAAAACTGATGAGGGTTATTCTGGGGCAGTCATGGAGGTGACAATTTAATATGGCTGCAGACAGGTCAAACTGAATCCATAAACCTTCCCATACAGAATTCTATGCCATAGTATTTTGAAACATCTAGTTGATCTTCATCCTGATTCCTGTCATACAACTTTATAAAACCAGTGGATCAGAGGGGTTTCTGTAACCAATGAGATAATTAGTGGATGGGGGTCCTTCATGATAGGGGCTGATCACTGGAAAGGTCACTTTGATATTTTGATCCAAATGGCTCGTATGATAATCAATCATGGCTACATACTGAACCCCCCTTAAAATTCAAAAGGTCCAGGTTCAGAGAGCTACTGGATAATGAAACATGTGGAGGCTCCTGGAGGGTAATGCACCTGGATAGGGCATGGAAACTGCATGTCCTTACCCACATGCCTTACCCTATGCATCTCCTCCATTGGCTGCTCATCTGTATCTTTCATAATATCCTTTATTAAAAAATGAGCAAATATTTTAAAAAGTTTCTCTGAGTTCTCTGTGCCCTTAAAAGAAATTAATCAAACCCAAAAAGAAGAACTCTAATTTACAGCCAGTGCAGGCCATAACCTCAGCTTTCAACTGGCATCTGAATGGAAGCAGTCTTGCAGGACTGGACCCTCAATCTGAGAATTTTACACCAACTCCAGGTAGACAGCATAAGAATTTAATTGAATCAGAGGACACCTAACTGGGACATGCTATAGAATTGATCAGTTGGTATGTGGAACAAAACACTCACACATCTGGTGTCAGAAGTGCTGTACTGAATGGTGTATAAGGTAGGAAAAAAATGTTTTGTTTTTTTTCTGTTTTATATCTTAACTAACCCTTTATAATAGAATTTTTCCTAGAATAAGAACCAAGAAAGCAAAGCAGCAGGGGGCATGGAGAAGAGAAAGAACATCAGATATGTGAAATAGAACAAAACTAAAATAATCACAAAAGGAGGAGAGCCCAGGAAAGGTGTCAGGGAAGGTGGGTTTTAGGTCTCCTGAGTGCTAAGATAAGTATAGAAAAAGGATATGTTCAGCTTGGACCATTGAGTCCTTAGGTGTCAAATGAATCTACTAATGAGGATACCCAGAAACAGTTGCAAATGTTACCAGTTATGAGGGCTAGAACTGTTTTGGGATCTACTACATGTAGAGTTAAGGATTGAGCCATGTAATTCCTAAAAGGAAGCCAAAAAAGGTAAAGAAAGAGCAAGCAATTATTTCATAGCAAAATTATATTGGCCAAGGTAGGAAAGAGCAGAACAAGTAGTTGAGCAAGAAAAAGAAAAGGAGAAGGCCATTCCAGGAAGCCCCGAGGGACACAGCGTCTGAAACACAGGGAGAGTAACTCAAGGAGGCTTACGGCAGAAGGAGGGATGCTGCTGACCAGTGAGAGAGGATGAGAAATGGAAACAGTGTTGTCTTAGAACCTAAGAGTTTGTTCTTGACTCTTAGTGAGTAAATTTGGTAAGGTGAAGACCACAGGCACCACATGCATGGGGTGGCCCAGAAGCAACTGGTGAAGCAAGCTGTCCTCTAGAGAAGGTGACAGGGGAGAGCACCAGCCTTAGCACAGCCATTCCTCTTTAAATGAAAAAGCTGATCTCAGGTGATCCTACAACCCAGTTTATGCCTGTTATCACCAGTGAGTGACTTTCCCTGGTCAATACAATCAGTTAGGAGGGTACCAGTGATGATGCTTGGCAAGACAAAGAAAGGGCAACGCTGTTTCTTCAAGATAGCAAGAAAGGGGACGAGATTATATGAAGATACAAGAAGTTGTCAATATGATTATCAAATCATATGGCAATTTGTGGCTTCAAATATTCTTGCTCTTTCCCATAAATTATGGAATAGGATAAAAGAGGTGGGTTGGGAGTTTTAGAAAGTGGCCTTTCTGAGATATGCCTGTGATAACCAACAACACTCCCTGCTCCCTTGAAGCAGGGTTGGAGGAACCAGTCTAATCCTTCAATCTGCTATTTCAATGGAGAAGAAGATTCAATCTAGAAATAACCCATGTTATGATTTTTACATACCTTTAAAGCATGGAATTTTTGAAAAATTTTAACTACTCTTTAGAATTACTTCTTTACATTTTTTACATTTTCTTTTACCTACAATAGCCATTACTTTGATAATCAAATTAAAAATCAACCTATTTGTTGTTTTAGGTCATGAATAACCCTTCAGCATGTTACTCTGAAGAGAGATTGTGAAGCTTGACCTCTCTTAGAAAGAATCCTAGCACACAACCATACTATGTAGGAGCAAATTTAAATAAGACTGCCACAATGAGTGCTTATTAGTTTTATTTAGATATTGTCTATTAATAAAACATATAAGACTAAACAAGGTAAACAACCTGGTTATGAAACAACGTAAATATGATCAACCTTGACAAATTTTATTTTTTGGTTTTTGATTGTATTTGTGTATGTGTTTGGGGTTTTATTTTTACTTTCAATTGACAAATCATGATTATGTATATCAATGGAGTATGGTGAGATGTTTTGATGCATGCATTTATTATGGGATGAATAAATAAGGCTAACTAATCACCTACATATCATTTCTTTGTGGTTAGAACATTTAAAATCCATTCTTGTAAGTACAGGTGAAACTAACAGAAGATAGTTGCTGGAAAAAAGGATGGAGGAAGGAAATAGGGCAGGGTGCTAATATTTTAATCTGATGGAGCAGGAAATCAAGACATACTAGCTTTATAAGACATTAAAAACATAGGCTTAAGTGTATGATACAATGGTACAGCAATAACTAGTAGGTTAAGTCAAATAAGAGCATAAATCTCGGCAGAGAGTAGTTTAACTAGTTTTTTCTTAGCAGAAAATTAATATATTATTTCAGAATTGTAATTGTATAATAGGGGTGGAGGAAGACCAGAAAAAATTAAAAACAGTAGAAAAAGCTGCTATTGCTGAAAAATGAATCCAAGAATGGGAAAGGATGAGGCAAGGAACTGCTATCTTTCATTACGAATCATTTTACTCTACTTGACTTTTTATCCTGTGCATATTACTTTGATAAAATATTAAATATAGAAAAAATTAATGGTAATAATAGATGACAGGACCCTCTGCCTTTCCAAACGGTTGAAAGAACATCATAATACTGCAGTCTGAGATTTTAAGACTCCAAGTTATGATAAAATGATCCTGAATTTATGTACAGAATCTTGGGTTTAGGGGCTGGGGTGTAGTTCAGTGATAAAGCTACTTGCTTATCATGCACAAGGCCCTCTGACTAATTCCCAACATGAAAAAAAAAAAAAGTTGAGATCAGGCATAGTGATATATGCCTTTAATCCCAGTTACTCAGGAAGCTGAGGAAGGAGGATCCCAAGTTCAAGGCCAACCTGGGACACTTAATAAAAAACTCAGTGATAGAGCACTTGCCTAGTACATACAAAGCCCTGACTTCAATCTCTAGCACCTTCCTCCCCCAGTCCCTCCCCAAAAAAAGGAAAGAAGAAAGAAAAAAGTGCATTTAGTTTTCTTAACCTTTAGAAGCAAATGATTCTAAGACATCAAAGTGAAACTGATATCGTTAGTGACAAGGCCAGCCTTGAGAGGTTATTCCTTCCAACCTAAGGAGAGAGAAAGTTCTATCAGTAGCTCTTCCTCCTACAGTCATTTCAGCTGAGTCTTGAGGTGTGTAAGAGTGCTAACAAAATTAGCAGTTGACACAGACCCTGCAGACTGCAGTTTTCCTACAGTCTACTGATCACTACTTATTTGTTTTTTGTTAGATTTCCTGGGCTTTAGTTTTGTAGAAAGGAACTTAACTTGATGCAGTGAAATCAGATTAGAAACAGTTCGATTCATCTGATGTCGTTTTCATTAAATTTCCTTAAATAACAGATCAGTAAACATAATTGATAACATACCCATGGAGCCCATTTGACCCATTCTACTTACCTAAATAAATCAAGGCAAGGTCTTCCCAGGACTCAGGAGAAACTGGACACTCAATGTTTCAACCAGTTTCAAATTATTACTAATGCTCTCTGGGGGCTGTATAAATCATAAATCTGTGCCTTGCTACTCTGACTGAATTTAGCTCCAACATAAGAAGCTCTTCATTTAAAGACTGATTGTGTTGTCAGCACTCTCTCTCTTGAATCCCATTAGTGATTCCTTGAATGTACGGGCCTCCTAGGTGGGTTTTGGTAATTGTGTATCTCTGTAAGACTTTCAGGAGCTTGGTAGGGTATCATTAAGCTGAGTGCACTAATGTGTTGATCCCAGAGCAACCAGAACTAGTGGGATTTGAATTGTGACTTGAATTGAAATGTCAGGAGTAAATGCGTCCCTAAAGTAGATGCTGCTCGACTCAAAATTGGAAATCGGGAGGTGAAATGTTTGCCTCCTAAGGTGAGAGAAAATGTTTGAAAGGAAATATACCTATTGCCAGGGCTCCTGAAGACCCCATGTAAATGCACATACTCAGTTGAAAGGTGCACAGCAATAGATGCCTGCACCTCACCACTTTAAATCATTGAGTAGTTTGAGATATTCACTAAGCACCTACTATGTGTCTGGCACTGTCAAAAACACTTTGGACACATCTAGTAAGCAAACAGAAATAACTGTCATTATGGAGTTTATTTTAATGTCTTCCTTGGCAATGAGGGAAGTGAGGTTAGAAGAGTATCCAGTCTTTTTTTTTTTTTTTTTTTCCCTAAGTAAGCAAAACTGAGCCTCAAGACAGATAACTGAGAACTGTGGGAGAGGTATGGAGCATGCTCAACCAAATAAGCCAATCGAAACCTCCCTCTTTCTGCTATTAAAAATGGTAATTTTATGAGCCAGCATTGTCTGGTATTTTAAATCTTCAAAGCAATCCTTACATCGTAATGCAATTGATCTTCTTGAACTCTATACCCTTATTATACCTATTCTGCAATTCAGAAAAAGACACAGAGAGGCAAAGTGGTGTGTTAAGGTTACACAGCTCATCAGAAACCTGTGATTTTTTTTTCATTATGCCGCCCTGTTTTCCTAAATAGTAGGAAATGCATGAAACCTCAATCCTGGGTAGAGTAAACAACCTGAGCATCAGTAGAATTAAAGTCCAGGAAGTTTATTATAACAGACACAATGTATAAATTTTCATTTAATTTCATAGACAGAGGTGACTTCAACAGTCATGACCAGAAAAGCTATACCTTCCCCATTACCTTCACACTGCCAGCAGCCTTCCTAAGCCCACTCAGTGGTTTACAAATCCCCTGCCCAATATCTCTTTTGAAGCCTCAATTTTGTGACCAGCTTTTTGAGCCAGAGATTCTGCAGCAACTGGTTTCCATCTTGACACAATGATAATATGTCAGAGTTAAATCTGAGGGGCTACTGGGCATTTCTGGCCACAGGAGGGATATAGAATGTTAAACTGAAGTGATAGCTGAAAAATACCATCTCAGAAAACTCAACTCAACCACACTCAGCCCACAGGGGAAGAAAAGTAAAGCGGAAAATTTGTCTCAATTCAAGTGACATTGTTTCCAGATCAGCAGAAACACTAATTGTTTTATGATCATGACTTTTTAAACTTCCATAAGGCAAAGTAATAACAAATCTTCAAAACCTGTCAGGTGTTTTGGCTGTGGCTCATGATATAATGACCATCAATCAGATTATTGCCTTTGGTCCATCTTAATGCAAAGCGCAACAGAACCAAAGTCAGGGCACTGGAGCTCTGATCTTATTTGTCTCTTATTAAGCACAGGATCAGTAACACTGGGTTAAAGGTATGCACAAATAATCTCTTCAGTTCCTAACAACAGCTCTTCATTTGATGGTAATATCCCCACTTTTCCATTGAGAAAACCGAAGATCAGAGTGCCCAAGTTACCTTCCCAGCAACATACAGTTAGTGAGAGCAGAGCAAGCTTAGAGCCCCAGTTTCTATGAACCCAAACACAACACCCATTTTATTAATCTTCATCTGTTTCACAGAATGTTTGGCATTATACTAACCCAGTCTTTCCATGGAGCTGTTATGAAATCACATGAGCTAATATTTATTTTAAAAGCTCTTTGAACAAATTAACATGTATTTATTGAAATCTTATTTCTATTTAGTACTATTAATAGTTGAATTATAAAGTAGAAAAGACAGCCTTTTCCCAAACGTAAGTCATATTTATCATTGCCAATTTGTACCTAATAATAATGACAGCAGTAAGTTCCTTACGGTTTAAGTTAATACTTCTGGAAGTATCATAAGCAGTACTCTTAAACACTGATCACTAGCCAGGACTTTATACAAAATTACTACTATCACAGGCATCAATACTGACCCAAAAGTTGTGATGTAACTTCAGGACCAGAAAAATGTGCCCCAAGTTCTCAGTCTGGTTCCTCTACTGATAATCACTCATAAGCCACTTTTCATCACCATCTTTTCTCCTTCTGTCTTTAACATAATGGAGAAAGAGTAGCCTGCCATTAGATGTGTTGTTGAGATACTGCAGTTCTCAGAGACTAAACTTGAGACATGCTGAGCCCATTAAATGCACTGTAAAAGCCCAAAGTGGTGTTAATGCTTAACTTTTACCTACACTATACTAAGAGATGAGCAACTACACAGAAAATAAAGATGTTAAGGGCCTTTCCTGCTAGGCCATTATAGTCCATGAAGAAAAGGCCAATTGTTCCCTTTATATGGTTTGTCATAGTCCGTGGTAAGGATTTCATTTTGTGACTTTTTTCTGGAGTGATTGAAAGTTAAGGATATGATTCACTAGATTAATTCCCAATTTCCACAAAATTTAACTAAACATCTTAAGAAAGGACAGCATGGGGAGTTTGGAAGGATTATGTATCTACCAACAAGCACATGCCAATAGGAAGATCTACATGATAAAGTACAATGCCAAAGATACAAGAAATACATGAAAACAATTGAATATCAAATGAAATGTGCCACAACTTCTATTTTACATAGTCCAATATTGTAAGTCTAATTAATTGAAGTTTCATGTAAGAACTTTTTAAAAACTATCAGAGGACTGGGGATATAGCTCAGTTGGTAGAGTGCTTGCCTCACAAGTACAAGGCCCTGGGTTCAATCCCCAGCACTGCACCAAAAAAAAAAAAAAAAAAAAAAAAAAAAATTATCTACTGCCTCAGATGGGCACAGTATACTCATTTTCTTCAGTGTGCTCCTTCTATTTCTTTTGTTACTATTGTTGATGAACAGGACTGGTGATATTTAGAGATAGAAAACAATAAGTTGTATCACTGCCATTTTGGCTGGAAACATGGTTTGTTAAGTGGTATTTGACAGCACTTGCCAGAAATTCTTCCCTTAACATACAAGGTGAACATTTGTGTCCTTTCTTTAATGCTCAGAACAACATTTTTTAGTTGTTAGTATATTCATTTTACAGATGTCAGATGTGAGGCTCAAGGAGATTAAATTCTCCAAAATATTCAACATATAAATTCTTATGCCTTAAGCATCTGATACTGTTATCAAAACCCACAGTTTATATATGGACTATCTTGGTTCAAGCCCTTAGACCCTCTGTCAACATGGCTGGGCAATGGTGAGTAACAGAAGGAAAACTCACTTCCAACTTCCCCAGGCAAAGGTAATATTAGCCAGAGTGGAGATGACCTCAAATCTTTTCACATACATCATTTATTTTCCCTTTTTACTTTTCTTTTAGGAACCAGAAAGGAAAATAAGTAAAGTTAACAATATAAATTCCAATACTATAGTTCAAGTTTGTTCCTTCTATCTTTGACTTGGTGGAATAAGTATTATATAATTCTAGAAAATAACCATTGAAACATAAAGATCCTCTGAACTTGCCTTCATAATTTATATATCAGAAGTCTAAGCCCCATAGAGATTAAATGATTGCCCCCACAGTTAAAAAGATTAAGAACTCCTTATACTGATGTCAAAAAAAAAAATAATTCTCTCAGTATCAGTCTCTTCCTCAGCTATATCATGACTGCTAAGTAATTGTTACTACACCTTGCATTTACTACCAGATAATTCCAAAACAGTGGTGCCATCTTGTACTCTAAATAATGGATTTTATCTAAAACATTGAGTAGAAATTACTGTTACACAGAACATATTGCCTGCGATTTACTGCCTACACAAACAACTTCAGAATGCTTTTCTAAAATAGTCTTTCCTTCTACACACATGCATCTCAAGAATAGCTCTAAGCAATTCACTTTGCATAAAGACTGTGGTAATAAACTGGGTTTTGACTTACTACAAGACTAAACATGAAAATCATCACATCATTTCACATTTTAGGACCTAAATTATAAGACCCAATTAATTTTGAAAGGAAAGAGTAGATATAACATTTTTCAAAGAAGTGGCAGGTAAAATTACATGCAATGAGGTAAAGTTTCCATCACTGAGCTTCAAATAGTATAAGCTTTTAGAGAATTCCTCTTTGAACTGATTATATGTTGCCCTTAGGAACTTTTTTAAAAGGAGATCTATGAATAGCACCATTTGACTAGTTACTTTATTATGCTTTTGACCAATCATATCCCAGAAATTATGATAGATGATTCAACATTCAATATCTAATGTTACCAGTCAGAGTCTTTAAGAAAGAGAGTAAAGATTCATCCTAACAGTGGTCCATCTTAGCATTATTTCAGTGGCTTAAGTGAGCAGTGTTATTTGATGTTTTCTTTTCTAATTAGCATTTTAAAAAAGAAATGTAGCCTATAATTTCAATGACCTTTACTATCCAGAAAAGTGGTTCATTTGCCAAATTGTGGTTCATTTGCCACAGGAAATATTTTCTAACCTTTTAACACATTAGCTTACTCTTTGCTTCCACCTAGTGTACAGTTGCCATTATAGCATGTTTTAAAATGCCTATTTGCATAAAATCTTCATGAAAAGAAATGCTTATATAGCTTACAGATTTTTTTATTTGTTCTTTTTAGATATACATGACCGTAGAGTGTATTTTGACATATTGTACATACGTGGAGTATAACATTCTAATTAGGATTCCATTCTTATGGTTGTACATGATATGGAGTTTCACTTGCTGTGTATTCATATATGAACATAGGAAAGTTAATATATAGCATATGGATTTGTTCCTTTTGTCTTGATACTTGAAAACCATGGTATTTTATTTTCTAGCTAGGGTAATAAAATAGTCACAAAAAATTAAGAGTATAGTAGATATATTTGCCTATCTTCAGAAGATTTATAAGCACTGTTAAAGCAGCATCTTATAGTCTAATAAAGTTCAACAAACTCACAATCCTTCAGTGTATACTTTTTACAAAGTGTGATAGCTTAAAGGGATTCCAGATATCATTCAGTTACTACTCCCTTATTTTACAGATGAGGACATTGAGACCTGAGGGACAAAATGACTTGTCCAAAGTCACAGAACCAGTAATTTGTCAAGGCATGAGTAGAAATGAGGTCAATCTGCTCCTGATACACAATGTCTTCTACTACCATATATCTTTCTTTTCTGATTAGACATCAGAGTTTATGCTATAAAATGATCCATATTCGATCAATAAAAAATTACCTTTAGTTTTATAGAATTACTCTTCCAAAATTATCCTAGTTCACATTATTTAACAGATCTTTCCACAATGAACATAATCAATGACACTTCTTATGAAAGGACAATTAAGAATGAGGTATGAGAAGTTACATTTTAATTTTTATTCAAATTCACCAAAACAAAGCTCTTTTTCTTTTAAACCATGCCTGTTATCTCTGTTCCTAGTCTTGAACAATTTTTAAAAGTTGCTAATAGTCTTCAATAATAACAATTAAAGCTAAGTCAAATGTATTAGTCAGTTTGAGTTGCCATAACAAAATATCATAGACTAGTACCTTAAACAAAGGAAAATTTTTTTTCTCTCAGTTTGGGGACCTTGAAGCCTGAGGTCAGTGTGTCCACAGGTTGGGTTCAGGGAGATTTCTTCCTGGCTTGCAAATGGCCACCTTCTTACTAGGTTCTCACCTAGCCTTTCCTTGGTGTTTTGGGTGAGAATCTCTCTCTCTTCTTCTTCTCACAATGGTTTATTAGATTAAGTCTCCACTGTTATGACCACATTTAACTTAATTACCTGCTGATTTAATCTTCAGAAACAGTCACTTTGAAAGGCCTTCACATATGAATTTTGGAGGAGGCACAATCCATTCTGTAGCATCAGTTATTCGATACTTGAAATGGGTAACTACAGTTCCAAACACTATGTCATACTTGATTTTAAGGAGAGAGGTTTACTCAAATTAGATAACTTAGAAATCTTAAGAACTATAAAACACTCACTTAACAGAAAATGATAATGATAATAATAATAGAAAAGTAATCATCTCTTAAATCTTTGATTTACAGTTAGTACTATTTTTCAGGTCTTTACCAGATCTACCTAGTCCATGCATTGGCAGTTTTAGACATATGTAAATGATCTATTTCCTAGTCTTTAGTAAAACCCTTTAAAATATGGGACAAATCTTTTTTCATTGGGTTTTTAGGCCCTGTATTAATTCTTAGTAACAAAGAATTTTGTACTTTGAGTAGCCCTCTGAATGCCATGTGGTTACATTCTAATATTTCATGTTTTATGGAACAGGAAACTAAAACCCACAGAGGTTCTTAATAATGATATTGTTTCTACTGATTGAAAAAATACTCTCATTTCTTCATATTTCTTCGTTATGTCTTACTTTTTCCCTTTGAGGGAGATGCAGTAGATGTTACTATTATGATTTTATTCATGAGGAAACAAAGCCCAGCAGCCATGCAGCTTCCAAGTCCCAAAGTCCCCACAGTCAAATCTTAAAAACATAAGTAGAAGCACAAACCAATGGAAATTCCCACCACAAAACTCCACTATCAGTGTAATGATATTTAAACTGATGAAAATCTAAACTTCAATTAATGACATCTGGAAACATAAAATTATAAAGAGCCGCTGGTAGAAGGAAGATAGAAAAGAACAAAGATCAGCGACCATAGACGTATACACGGCATGGCAGGGCTTAGCACTCCATCTTTCCCAGGGGCTTTCACACACAGTGTCTCACGTGCTGCCCACAATCACCCAGCCCTCTGCTGTGGGTGAGAAGGCAGCCCAGAGGACAGTGTGAGAGCCTGCCCCAGGCCCCAAGTAAGCTCCAAAAACAGCTTCCTTTCACAATGCTCATCACATACAGTCCCGGGGCCTGTCCTAGTGACATGTCAAATCAGAGATTCCTCATGTGTAAAGGCATGACAGATGATGATTGTTTTCAAAAACCTGAGAGAGTTTGTTTTTAGAAAATATCCTTCGTCTCATTTGGGGTCCTCACAGAAAGCCCAATTCAACTCAGATGGTTCAAGAGACATCCGTGAATTTGTTTTCAGAGGTACTAGAATATTAAGAGAACCAAGAAGTGAAACAGAGACACCAGGAGTGGGACCATCAGGAGGCAGAGGCTGTGGCCAGTCTTGGGGCCAAGGGAAAGGAAAAGGTGTACCTGAGCCAACCAAAAACTGAAACTGTGGAAGAGACAGGGTCTGACAGAAGCTATCACAGAGTGGGCAGCACCTTCCTGAAACTTCTCCTTCATCCTGCCCTCTAGTCTCTTGCAGCTACCCATAATTAAACCCAATCAGGAGCCACCAGTGGACAATTCCGGGGAAGGAGTAGGCAGAGTCCAGTATCCTCCTGGACAGATAGGCAGAAAAGGAATGGGCCTGGGAAACAGAAAGGGAAAGATAAACTGCACATTTCCTATTTTTACCAACTAAAATGCCTATTATGAAAAATCAGATGTTTTGGAATACTACTAGTCAAACTTTTTGTAATTCTCTATTTGATAAAACTAGAAATGATTCTATATAAATATACAATTTTGACAGATATACTTTCTTCAAATAATCGATAACAAAGAATAAAACAGGTACAAGCTTACCAGAGGATTAGGCAAACAAAAAATAACAGCAAACAGATTTACCCAATTTATATAGTGCCACACAGGCAGATATTGAGAAGCACGTGGATAACTGCACATTTCATGGAAAGGTGGCAGTCTGGCCACACAGCACAGTTGTGCTAAAGAAAAATGACACTGTTACTGCAGCACACAGAAAATTATGGGAAACATATTGCTAGATCCAAAAGCTCCTGGGGTAGGTGTAGAGCAAACAGAGTGGACATGGGCAGCGAGTGGAGGGAAATCTGCTTTGCCACATTCATTCCACCAAGAGAAATCATCCCAGGACACAGAGTCCTGAGCAGCCACAATGTGGGTTATCAAGCTGTCCACCTGTTCCCCCAGGAGAGCCAGCCTCAGAGATTAGATTAAGTATATGTCACAGTTTAATAAGATTTTATGCCTACTTTCTAAACCCTCTTGTCTGAATTCGACATCAAGGAAGATAGGAAATAAAATTACAATTTGAATTAGATACAAAGGGGACTAGGAATTATACTTTTGTCCAGTTTAAAGAAGGATGTGAGTGAGAGAAAGTGACACGCATGTGTGTGTGTTTGAATAAAATCTGAAAATATTTCAATCCTTTAGATTTGAACTGAAACAATCCCCCAGACAAATAAAAACCAAAACTCTACTCCCCTCTTCCTTCTTCCCCACCTCTGCCCCTTTCCTCACTTCTCTCCACCACTTCTGTCCCCAGTCCTGTGATCTCCCCATCCAGCCTCTCACCACCATGCCCCAACCTCACTGCCAGTTCCATTAGAGCCACAGTGACTGCCCTGTTCTGCTCACAACTGCCCTGATCCTTTCTCTCCCAAATTTACTTTTTTTCCTACCCCTTGCTTTCTTGGATTAGGAAAAATGATCCCAAAGCACAGGGTCAAAAAAAAGTAGCCACCTAAAATCAAATGTGGTTGTTGTCCTGGGTAAGCGATAGCCCTCAACTTAAATGCAAGGCTCAGTGAATTTCTGTAAAATTCCTGCAAAATGAAACCAACTGAAATGGCCACTGCCAAAATCTTCAACAAGATTTGGTAAAGAGAATATGAAATATGCACTTTAATTCTTTTGTCCAAGTCTTTCTTCACCAACAATCCCTTATCTGAATATTTGTACATTAAAGAGGCAGAGAAATGCAACATTGTTGAAATAAAAATGATATACAGCATAATAATGGTAATAATGACAGTAATAAATGAGTTCTCCTGGTCTACAAGGCTCTTGCTGCCACCTGACCTGGGGTGAGTGTTCCCCCAGGAGAGCTAGCCTCCTTGAAGCTTTTACTGATGTTTCATGCATCCCTCTCAGAGCTCCCAGGAAGATCTGCAAATGAACCTCATAGTTGCCTGCTCACTCACAGTCACTAAAATATCTCCAAAATATTGTTCATTTTGTATCTTTGCAAGAAACACAGTGTGTTTATTACATAGTAGACACGTAATTTTCATCTATTGAATTAATGGTCATAGAAGCAAGAAGAATAACTATTAAATAGACATGCCACACAATATCCAAAATTACAATCAGTACATACATGTTAATGAACCACCTTAAATTTTAAGCTACCATTTTCTTTTTATATAGGAACCAACTATTAAATATTTCAATGAGTCTATTTATTCAAATAAATCATAAAATTTCAAGGTATTATATAGCACCAGATTGCAAAGGATTGTATAATGTCCACTATAAATGTCATCTGGTAATTCTCATCATCAGTGTTATACAACAATATTTTATCTGCATTTGCACTTAGTGGCCAATATCATCTGCATTGCAGATTGTCTTGAGGAAATTCTTCAACCTGTGCAGGCTGGGATAAAGGCACTCTAGCACAGAGAATAACAGTTTATGTACTAACTGGATCTCCTGAACAATATGCACAAAGAAACCTGTGCAGAATTTTGAATACTTTCTTCATTGACTGTCTCTTATCTGAATAGTACCCCAAACTAATGTGTGGTGTGTGCTTTGTTAAGAGCTTTAGTGCTGGTAATAGGAAAGAAGAGCTGGAGAATCTATTTTCCCTTGTTTCCCACTGATAAGGCTCATTAAAGTAAATAGGAGTGAGGCGTGCACACCAATGGGAGAATGCATCCCTGGGGTTTGTCCACACTCAAAATTGGACTTGTCGTAAAGGCTGTATAACTCAGCCTTTGTGAAATCAGCTTCATTGATTTTACCTTTATTGCCTCTTTCATGTCTATTTTAATTTCAGTTTCAATTCCTACCAGTTGACATTTGGTACAAAAGATAACTTTAAGAACATTTTACCTACATTTTTTTTCACAGTGTTCATGATAAGTCATGCATTTACCTAAATAGGTTTTAAAATACAAAAGGGAAAGTAAGAAGTGAGCTTGGTCAAGTGCAAAAGCTGAAGTTGAGATTGTTGTTCCTTATCCTGTTGCTATTTTTCTTGGCACAGACAGGAGAAAACAGCAAAGACTTCAAAAGACTCTTGAAAAAAAGACTCTTGAACACAGTGTAATTTTCTGAATATAGAGAGGTGGTTTGTAGTTGACTGTGGTCTAATTATTAAAGACTTAACCACAGTGAAAGCTGATTATGTGACTGTGCCCTTTTATGACTTTATCTACCATTCTACCAACCAGCAACCTCTGTTAACTAGTTTGTCTATACTCACTCAGACCAATAACTGATCTTCAGAAAGTAACCCTGAGATGGGCTGCAAAGTCCTAAGTATATTCTCTAAACACACACACACACACACACACACACACACACACACACGACTTGAGACTGTATTGTAGGATTTCATCTCATTTAATATATTTTTAAAATTGCATTCAATACTGATAAATAACACTTCCTAACCTCCCAGTATCAAAATTGCCCCTTCTGAAACCTCTGTCTTCTCACCTCCCTGAAGCAAGATTAATTGTTCCTGAAGGTGAATATACAGTGTCTTAAACTCTGACTTCCTAGCTTTACTTTTACTGCTTGTTTATTTGCTTCTCTTCTCCCAGGAGCAAAGGTGATACCTGTTTTCTTTCATGCACAAAGGTGTTGAAAATACAATGCAGGGTGCAAAATCAAAAGGAGACATAACAAGAGGAAAAACCAAAATTTGCATTTCACCAAAATTTTAAAATTTCTTGCCTCAAAAGACACCAACAGAGATACAGCCACATCAATGTTCATAGCTGCTCAGTTCACAATAGCCAGATTGTGGAACCAACCTAGATGTCCTTCAATTGATGAATGGATAAAGAAAATGTGGTATATATATACAATGGAATATTATTCAGCCATAAAGAACGATAAAATTATGGCATTTGCAGGCAAATGGATGAAACTGGAGAATATCATGCTAAGTGAGATAAGCCAATCTCAAAAAACCAAAGGAAGAATGATATCGCTAATAAGTGGATGATGACACATAATTGGGGGTGGGAAGGGTTAGTGTTGGGGTTGGAGTTGGGTTTAGGGAGGGGGGCAGGAATGGAGGAAGGAAGGACTGTATAGATGGAGGGGAAGGGTGGGAGGGGAGGGGGGGAAGGGAAAAAATGGCAGAATGAATCAAACAACATTACCCTATGTAAATTTATGATTACACAAATGGTATGCCTTTACGCCATGTACAGACAGAGAAACAACATGTATCCCATTTGTTTACAATAAAAAAAAAAGAAAAAAAAAACAAACAAAAAAGAAGTAAGAAGACAATCCAGAGAATGGGAGAATGGGAGAGTATATATGTGCAAATCACATATCTGATAAGGGATTTGTATTCGGAATATACACATTTTAAAAACTCTTAGAACTCAACAACAAGAAGATAACCAAATTTAAAAAATAATCTGAATAGACATTTTTCCACAGAAGATACACATGAGACAAAAATGTTCAACATCATTGGTATTAGGAAAACAGAAAAAAAACCCATAATGAGATACCACTTCAAACCCACAAGCATGGCAATGACCAAAATGACAGACAATGAAGGGTGATGGCAAAGATGTAGAGAAAGTAGAATCCTCATCCACTGCTTGTGGGAATGAAGCAGCACAGCCACTTCAGGGAACAATTCCCACTTCTAGGTTTATACCCAAGAAAAATGAAGACATATGATCAAACCAAAACATTTATATAAGTATTGCTACCAGCATTATTCATAATAGTCAAAAAGTGAAAACAACTCAAAGGTTCATCATCGGATGAATGGATAAACAAAATATAGTATATTGAGTTAATGAGAAACTATTCAATCATAAAAAGAAGCAAACAAGGAATATATGCTATAACAGGGATGAGCCTTAAAAACCCACTACTAAGTGAAAGATGCCAGTCACACCTGGTCACATTGTGTGATTCCATTTATATGAAATGTCCTGATCAGGCAAATCTATAAGGGAAAAAGAGTACAGTTTCATGAGACTGGGGAACAGCAAAAGAATGGGTAGTGAAAGTTAAAGGTCATGGAGCTTCTATTTCGAATGATTGAAATATCCTAAAATTAGATTGTGGTGATATTTGCACAACTCTATGAATACACTAAAAATAATGGAAATCTACACCTCCAATGAGTATTTTATTGTATATAAATATCTCAGTAAACATGTGTGTGTGTGTGTGTGTGTTTGTGTGTGTGTGATGGTTCACATGTCAGTTTTCTTCCTTTCCTTACAGTTCAATCCCTCGAGCAATCTCATGAATTGGGGAAGAAAATATGAAAACTCCCCAGTGTTTGCAAGAATTTAAAGTTGAAACACTGAGCCATCTACAACTCCCAGAGAGGTGCTTTTAATTCCCTTTAGAGGGTATGAAAAAAAAATGACTTTTCCTAGTTCAACCTGAGAAAATTCTGTCTGACAAGTTCTCAAAATTCTTCTACACACATAGGAATAAGTAGATAAAAAGGTGCTCTAAAAAGCTAAAAGTCTAGAGCTGGACTCGCCTGCACAATAGCTACCGGACTCACACCTCTGCTGAGCATTTGAAATGTGACTACTTGGAATTGAGCTCTGCTATAAGTTTAAAATACACACTGGAGTTTTTAAAAAGGCAAAAAGTCTTATTAACAAGTTGAGATATTGATTATATGTTGAAATGATAATGTAGAATAAATAGAACATATTATTAAAATTTATTTTAACCATTTTTATAAAATGGTCTCTAGAATATCTAAAATTTCATATATGGCTCACATTGCCTTTATATTGGGTAGCTGTGGTTTAGAAACATGAGCAATAAATGAAACCATCAAACTAGCCAGTGAAAACACTGGAACTGTGGAGAGACATTGGATAAAAAGAATGTTTTCCTGTAAAGGTGCTGAACTACAGATATAAAATGGTAGGAAATAGGAAGCATGAGGTTGTTGCTCTTCTCTCCCTCCTTTCTCTCTCTCCCTTCCTCTCAACAACTTTGCAAATCCTTAAACAAACTCAAATCTAGTAGTAGTACTAGCAATAATAAATAAAAAAAATACACACCTACATATCTTGGACTTTCTAAATATCTTGTGATTGCACTTATAATTATTAGTTCACGTCTATCTTCTCTATTAAATTTTTAGCTCTTTAAAGATGGTGTGTATATTGTATGCATTTTTGCACACACCCACTACGTAGTAGATATTCAATAGATATTTGTTAAATTTGAAACACATGGGAAAGAATATAGTTGGTCAAACACTCATTATTTGTTTAATGATCTCTTCAGATTTCCATATCTGGAGTTGCAAAATCCCAAGGTATTTCCACTTAGTAAAATTATTAGTGGAAAATGTCAAAAGAAAATATTATTCATATTTAATCTGAAAACATTTGAATCTATGCTAGACTGTATCTTTAGACAAAGAAATTTAATCACAATATCCAGCAAGGAATAACCCAGGGTTGTACTGTCCAAAGTTTTGATAAGTTTTAGTCTAATTGCTCACGAGTTACAGATTATGATGTAAAAATACTAAGTAAACAAATGAGTGAATGGAAAATAATATAAATAAAACCTAAACCGAGTCTGATGTCAGTGGCAGTTCTGAACACAGAGTCTACTCTTGGAGGTAGCCTGTGTCAGGCTTTTCACTTATTAGTTTGCTTTTACTCAATTTCCTATTTTTAAAAGCAATTTTAATGAGCATAAGGGCAGATGTTTATCCTGGAGAACAAGCTATAGCAATGCTGGAAGCTGCTGACATGCATCCCTCCAGGACATTTGTAACACAGAATATATTATTTCTGATACTTAAGAAACTAAGCAGCAGGAACTCTGCCTCAGATTTTTAGTGGCGTCAACTGCTAATGGAGCTGATAAAGCTGATTTGTGAGAAAAGTGACTGCAATTGAAATGTGTGCAGATGCATTTACATTAGGGCTTTTTTAAAAACCAATGACTTCAACCTAGATTTCAGAATTTTTTGCTTTGCTAAGCAATATCATAATCTGTGAACAGTTGCATTCAAACCAAATGTATTTGCATTACTCTCTCACTGTCATTGCATATTATTTTGGGAAACCAGATTCAAATAACCTGCTATGAATAGAAGTCATACTGAGAGATATCTTTTCTTTCTTTCTTCACTGCCACAAATTAATGCAGAGTAACTAATAACTGTAATCTGAAATAATTTCCTGTAACTTCAAACAAGCAAATGTGGTATATAGTAGCAGAAAAAAATCTTTCAAAAGCCTAAACTTAAAAACATTTTATCTCATTTTCTTGTTTTAGGAAAAAGACATACTTGAAATAGTCTTATTCTTCCTGACCAAATTTTGAAATAATTAATCACTATTCAAAACCATCTAAAACATCAACATGCTTTTAGAGCTTATTCCCTGATATTAATTTAAAGTTTCTTCTGATAAGTACAGTTAAAAACATAATAACAATGGCAATAAAACAAACCATAAGACACAGAAACTTTAGAAACTAGTGTTAACTATATTGACAAAGAAAAATACTCAACTACTGGCTATTTAGGCAGAAGTCTTTATCTACACAGTTAGTATATACAATTCTTAAGAATTGTGAACAATTAATTATTCTTTTCCAATTATTTTCTCCAAGACCATCTTAAAGGTACATAGAATTCTATCATAAATTATACCAGAATCTCCTATCTGATTGGATAGTCTCTAAATCCTCCAGTAAGAAGACTGACACTAGTCCCAAATTCCCCCTCAGAGAGGGATGCTTTCAACATTACTGACAGATGGTCAACCAGCTTCCATATTTCCCTTAAAGTACCTGGTTTATTTGAGAAATTCCCAAAAGAAAATTCGTATGGGGAGCAATATTCCTGCCATCATACAATTTCATCTTATGAAACTAGAAACTTTAATTCTCTCATTTCTGTAATAATCTTTTCTCTTGTTTCTCTCATTTCTCAGCTTCCTTTTGAGGTCCTCCTTCACCTCCATCCCCGTGAAGCAATATTCCCCAGGGTTCCCTCTTTGGCTCACCATTCCTCTTTCTGACATGTTTTCTTTGTGAGGTGTCATTCACTTTCACTTTACAAAATATCACATTCACTCTATGACCCTTACTTCCAAATCAATATACAACATTGACATCTGACCTGTACCACAGGTAGTGTGGAGGTTCTCAGACTGTGCTTATTAGAATTACCTAGAGAAATCTTATTCCCAGAGGACATCACCCTCACAGAGTTTAACAGGAATTTCTGAGGTTGGCGCTAGAATATTTTACATCCCCCTAATTAATTCCAGTATTAACCAAAGTCTGAGAATGGCAGTGGCATATTAGTAAAGTCTTAACAATCAGTTCTCTGTATGGAGAGGGAGAGGCAGTGTCTGATTTTTAACATTTGCTGATTTCATTGGTTTAATACCCCAACCATGACCAATTTCAAGCTACCAACTTATTGTCAACCAGCTCTCAAAATTCCTAAAATTTAACAGTCGATTTTGCCAAGTTGATACAAACCAACTCCAGCACACCACTGGATCTGAAGTACTAGTATATTCAGTTTCTGGTGAATTTATTAGCCAGATGATCCATCAGAATAGATATTCAGTAGATTTTCTTTCCAAAGATATTCTTATTTAGAAGCTCAGTAAATTAAAAAGAAAAGGAGAGAGAGGGAGCACAGGATAGAGGACAGATAGACAAATAGCCAGAAAAAGAAGTCCTCTGATAAAATGGACCAAGGAATGAAGAATCTTGCCCACTTCATTACTTCGTCCCCTACCCCACTGGTGATACATAAAAGACTTTCATGGAAATGAGAAGGCCATGTTGAAGGAATTTTCAGAACCATTGACCTACAGAATAAAACCACACTTCTTATTTTCACATAGGCACCCTCTTCATGATCTGGCACTTGCAAACTTTTCAGCCTGCTCTCCTCCATATTACCTCATACTTTACATGGTAAGTGCACCACAAATCAGCTGTACTCATCTGATATTCTTCTTCTTCCAACAAAAAATAACTTTCATTGATTTCATGAAATCCTATAAAAGTCTCATGCTTAATACCAAATTATGTAAAATAGAAATTTCCTTGACTCCAGAGAATTCTTCTCTTGATGTCTTTTTTCTGCATTTAGTTGAGGAGTGAGGTCAGCCGTGATACCACAGTCATTTACACTGAAGATACATTTTTCAGTGAACTTACCTAGGTTACTTTAGGGGGAGATACTTTAAATACTTGGAGCACTGTAAGGGGAAACAGAGAAATGTCAGTATCCTTGGGTTCTCAGAGCCAATATTATCAAAATTAGACATTGCTTAGTGGATTTTGAGGGTGAGAAAGTGGAAAAGGAAACAGAAGTTGAGTTCTCAAAGCTTTAGGAATCTTTTTACTCCTGAAATCCAAAGTGGTTTGCATCCTGAGGATTACAAGCAACACCCCCACCCCTGCAGCCCTGTGTCTACATCTGTCTGCACTTGTCTTATCCATGGCCTTTGTAAAGGGGTACGTGCTCCTTATAGGCCAAGGGAGAGGTACAGGATTTACACAGACTATACAGAAAGGGGAAACTGAAGAAACTCTGAAAGGTACTAAGCTTGAGGACCAAATATCCAACAAGAAAGGTAACAAGGAAGATATTTCCTCTGTGCAAAAGCCCACTAAACCTTGTTCCAATGGAGTTTGCCACAGGAGGAGGAGCCACAGATATGGAAATAAAAATCAGGGTCTAGGGATGGATGTGCCAACTACAAGCTACGTGACCTTTGGCTTTCCTGTCAAACGAATATAAAGCTGTTACACTTTAAGGAGCTAGATCAATATTTGTCAGTCTATTGTTTTCATTATTACCCCATTTCAGGTAACTGTAATTGCCCCATCCATAAAATTTCAATACTGACATCATTACCCTATGCACATGCATGATTACATGAATGGTATGAATCTACATCATGTACAACCATAGAAACAAAATGATGTACCCCATTTGTGTACAATGAATCAAAATGCAGTCTGTAAAAAATTTTAAAAATTTTTAAATTAAAAATTTTAATACTATACATATACTGAATATCTGTTTATGTATAGTATGCATATCTATGAAATATACAAATACGAGTTAGTTTTTTTTCCACCCTGAAGAAATTATTTTCACCCTTTGGGAGTAACATCACCCTGACTAAGAATATGTAAGCTAGAGAAATGAAGGCTGATTTTGTTGCCATACCTCTGCTACTCAAGCAAGACAGGAGATTTTCAAATCTATGTAAATGAAAAGTTACGTGTAAGTAAAAAGTTATGAAATTTTAAATAATGTTATAGTATAACATTAGGAAAAAGAGTTTTTCAAAAGCATTCAGTCAGGTTCAACTTCAGAAGACTGAAGTTTCACATAGAAGAATGAGTTAGGATACCATTTATATACAAAGTGTAAAGGGTATGTATTCAGAGGCTTTGGTTTGAATAAACATAAAGATTATACTAACCTCTCACTGAGAATGGACATAGCTGTGGGAAAGATAAGAAGCAAAATGGGAAGAAAAGCCCATACTAATAGGCAGTTCTATTATAAATGCAGCAGACGTCTTTTGCAACAATTATTTGCATAGTAGGCACAGTAATTTGTGTATGGCACCTCAGATAAAGCATGAAAGGTCTTTCAACCTTTGCAGTGCAATAGACTAAAAATATTGAAAAAATGCTAAATAAATTACTGAAACTCTGGCATTTTATAACTTTATAAAGTAATTATGCTTCCTAACATGAAAAATTAGAAATAATGTTGTTTTTATAAAATCTTTCTTACTCAGACTGTTCCCAACTTTATAACAAATTAGAGATTGGCAGCTCACTGATAACTTTAGTGAACTTGATATTCTTTTTTGGAGGTAGCATGCATAACATTTTAAATATGAAAGTAGTCAAATGAAGTTCAGCAGTTCAGCAAAGCTCAGATTATTTTTGAATGTCCCCGCTAAAATCAGGAGAAAGAGTTATTTCCTCGAACATCAATGGTCAATCTGGATGCAGGCACAGATGAAAAAGGCAGTAATAAGTGTCAGGGGAAAGAGGAAAGAGTAGAACAGAATACTGGCACAAGAATTATTTCTGAGCAGAACGGATGAGTCCAGGTTTAGAATTTAGTCAAGATTACTTGATTAGAATCTGTGTAGACCAGAGAAGATGGACAAGATAGTGAAGGTAGATGAATTGTTGGTTAAGTTTGAATAAGAATTAATTATGATGAACATGAGAAAGAAATTATCAATTGGATAATTGGAAAAAATTCCAGTCAAGGAGCCATTTGGAAAAAACAAATAAGGTAGAAAGAAGCTCACAATGTTTCCATTCCAAGACAATGAAGTAAGGAAAACTGAGACACAGAGCCCAACCAGGCAGAGTGAAGAGTTGAACTCTGCAGGCCCACTTCTGATCATGACAATCACAAGTAAGACTCTTCATATTTTAAAGACACTGAATGAGAAAAGTCACAGTGGGAGGAAAAATAGCTAATCAGAATGAAGCAATATTAGTCTAGTTATCTTCACCTTGAAGAAAGCTTTTGACAGAGGGAAGCTATATGTTAAAGATAAATTTGGGGTTATAAATACAAATATTTATAATTTCAACTTTCTATCACATCTTAAGTTCTACTACAGTATTTTATATCTCCTTTTAACATAGCCAGTGAGTGAGACTAAATTAGAGGCATTGCCCATGTACATTGCCCAACTTGTCCCATCTGGTGGCCATTGCTGCACCAGAGGACACCTCATGCCTCCATCTGTCAATATCTATTGAGAATGACTAGGTCCAGGGTATATCTATGTGCTATGCAAAAAAGCAAAACATCCCTCCCTTTACAGAGGGTACAGTCTAGTGATAGAAAGAATAATAAATCAGTGAATTATGAGAATGCTAGAAGGCCATAGTGTAAGAAGGAACAAAGGAAGCAGGTAAAAGTGGGGAGGAATGCCTTCAAGGGCAGGGTGGTAAGGTGAGAGTTCAGGTTTATGTAGGGTCAGGCTAGACTTCACTGAGGAGATGGCTCATGTACAAAGACTTAAAGGACTTGGGCAAGAAACCATAAATATATTAGGAGGTATCAGTCTTCCCGGCATATGTGAGGAACGTTGAGGAGACCATCTGGCTGGAACTGAGAGAGCATGAAGGAGAGAGGTAGAAAATGACGTAAGTGCTCCGGATGATGCAGGGCCTTTGGATGGTGGTAAGATCTCTAGCTTACAGATACACTGGGAAAAGGTAGTGCTCACTCTCTCACCACAGTGGCTTCCATAATTGAGCTTGAGTTCTGATAATTACAACATACTGTTACTTTGTCTGCTTTCCCAACTTTACTACCACCAAAAGTCAGAGAATCAACAAAGATAGCATCTAAGTGTCATTTCAGTCTATATTCCCTAATGAATTTTATTCTCACAAATTTCCTGTTAAATGCCTATAACATCAGATAGGTTTAACTCCTTACTTTCTTTTACATGTTCTGTGTTTATTCCTACTTCATGGTCTGTCATGTTTCCCAGTTCCCTGGATGTCCAATCCACTTACCCTACTGTTCCTCACATGTAATTAGGTAAGAATTATTCTGTTCTTTCCCAGCCAACTTAGGTTCCATTCTTGATCTATACACTTACTCCCTTCATATAAATATCTGTATCTCCCTCCTCTCTACTGCACCCAAAGCTGTGCAGCTGAACTTGGCTGGAGAAAACATGACCGTGATAACAGATTGTACAGTAAATTCATGATCATTAACACCAGTGGACGCTTAGAGTGCCTCCCACTTCTTACCCCACTTCCCAGGTCTGTTCACTCTTCTCCCATATTTCATGCCTAGTCAATTACCCTCAGACACACACTCCAAAGAGAATTCCCACAGAGTTCTACCTCCCAGGAAACATGCATCTCTGCCCACAGACTTTCACCACTCCCCTCTCTTTCAGCATATAAATTGCTCTATTTCTCCCTTTTTGCCTTCTTTTATGGTGACTGAATATTTCTTAAAATATCATTTAAATTCCTTTGTTGACATTTTAACTATATTATTTTGTTTTATTGTCTTAGTGGTTTCTCTAGGAATTACAATATACATCTTATCACAGTTTCAGAAAAATACTAACATCATTTCAACAAGTTACATAAACTTTTGTATTGCATATTTTTTCTCCTTCCCTATTCTTTTGCAAGTATTGTTATACACAATGTATCTTTATATGTTGACTCTATAAAGTACAATTTTATAATTACTACTTTATACAATTATATCATCTCTCAAAGTAGTTAAAATAAGAAATGAGAAAAATACAAATCATTTCAGGTTTGCCCACACATTTATTATTTGCAGTATTTTTTAAAATTTTCCTGTGGAATTTAAATTGCTGTCTAATATATTTCACTCTGAAAAATAACTCCTTTAATATTTCTACCTCTAAGTTCTCTCAGTCTTTATTTATCTATAATATCTGTATTTTACTGTCATTTGTTTTTGTTTTTATTTTATTTTATTTTATCTTATTTAATAGTTTGTTAGTTATTTGATGCTGGGAATAAAACACAATGCTTCACAAGTGCTCAGCACATGCTCTACCACCGAGTTACACCCCCAACTCCTCACTTTAATTTTGAACATAGCATTGCTATGTGTAGAATTTAGGGTTCTTCTTCAGCAATGGAGATATCTTACTCTCCTACTTACTAGCTTCTATTGTCTATAATGAGAACTCCATTGTCAATCATATTGTTTGTCCCCTGTCCTTGATGAGCAGTTTTCTATTACTGTTTCCAGGTGTTCTCTCTGACTTCAGCATTCAACTATTCAACTATTATATGTGTAGATGTGGCTACTTTGGGATTGATTCTACTTTGTGTTCATTGAACTTTCTTGGAGTTGTAAATTAATATTTTTGATAAAACTTAGAAAGATTTTAGTCATTTTTCCTTCAAAACTTTTTATTCCATTTTCTTTATTTTCTCTCCATAACTCATTACAAATTTGTCTGTATGATTTACATTACCCCACAAATCTCTGAAACTCACCTTAATCTTTTTTTCATCCCATTCTTCAGTTTGGATAATTTCCATTTATCTGTGTTTGACTTCATTGATTCTTGTGGTATCCCATATTTTTGTCCCTCTAATAGATCTGTCATTTCAGTTTTTGTACTTTTCTACTAGAGTTGCATTTGATTTTGTTTTTTAAAAAATTAATTTCCACCTCTTTATTGAGATTTACAATTCACTGAATGATTGTCACCATACTTTCCTTTAATTCTTTAAGTATACTTTTCTTGAATTATCTGAATGTATTCATTGTAGCTTCTTTTTAACTCTTTGTATGCTAACTCTGACATCTGAGTACAGAAATAATTTATATAACCTAAATATATTCACAGTTTCTTGTTTCTTTGAATATCTCTTACATTCTTTGTTGCGTACTGACCTTTTTAGATAACATATGTAGCAACACTGGACTGAGTATTTTTCCACCTGAAGATAAACTTGTTTTGTTTTGTCTTGTAAACTTTCTAAATTATATTTATGAAATCTATCTCTGTTCAATTGTTATTTTCCTTGTTTTTATTTTTAAATCTACTTTCCTAGAGGTCATCTGTGTTTGCATGGTGTATCACTCAGCAAAAGATTGCAAAGAGGTTGTTCTTCAATAACTCAATTTCTGCTAATGGATTCATGCATAAATATGGGGCACATTAAAATTTTACATAATTTTTTTAGACTTCTGTTATCAGTCTTCCACCAGGTTCTCTCACATCTCCTCTGTAGCGGTGTGCAGGTTCTGTCAGCTAGGGATAAGTTTATGACTTGGGAACTGTTTGGTCTCTGCTGTACATGTGCATGACCTCACCTCCTGAGATCTGCTTGGGATCTGAGCATGTGGGAAAACTGTGTGCTCTATAGGAAATGGAATTTTCATGTTTGCTACGAAAGGAAATTAAATATAACTTTATTTCTTTCATATTCCCTCCCATTGCACTTATTTTCTGGTAGATAATAAGGCTTATTACAAATAAAGGGCATTTCACAGCAATACACCACCAAAAAATGTATAATTTTAATATACCAAACATGTACATCTACTAATGCATTTGTTATTACATTTTTATTGTCATTCTGTGCTGAGGGAAAATAAATAAATAAATAACCCCTGAAGGCTGTTCAATGTCATTAAAAACATTATTTTTTTTAATAGCCAAACTAGGCAAAAGTAGCAGGTTAAAAAAAATTTAAACAAGTTTTACTTCACAGGAAAGTGCAAAGCAACCTGTATAGCTATATCTGATATTTTCTCATTATTGCACTAAGGAAAAAGAAAGACCAACATCAACTGACAAAAAAGTAAACAAATAGATGATCTCTCAGAGAAGTGACAGTATTATAAATTTAGGCTTCAGCATCATTCCCAAGGATTTTGCCTCATTAGAAACCCCTACTGGATCCTGGAAAAGAGAGTGATATTTAGGGCCTTACCCTTACCCTGTGTTGTGGGGATCCACTTGTGGATGACTTCACAAGTCAACACACATTATGAAGATACTAGTCACTGACTTTGCTGATTCTTGGAAAACAGGGTAAGAGAAATACTTTAGCAGGCAGTATAAGTCTGAGAGGGTCTTTAAATTATCTTCCTGTTTAGAGGTTAAAGGTGCTTGTTTGAAATTTAATTATCAATTAATCATTCCAGAATTGTCTACTCTCTCAGAATCAGTGTCAGTCAATAAATGTAATAACCTGCACTTTCTTATTTTTTCACTTTAACTATTTTCAGGTTAACCTTTAGGTAGGTCACAACTCCTTTTACTTGACATTTATTAACCTTTTATAAAGTAATTGTTAGTAGGAATATGGAGCAGCATGGTAGTGATTCCATGTTTATTCATTTCATTTGAACAAAAATTGCTCTTATTCTTCAGAACCCTGCATCAAAAATGCATCACTTCTTAATCTCATTAAACAATTTGATTATGAGAAAAATAAATTATCAATATATAGTTATATATTATCAGTATATCAATATATAGTAATTGTAATTGACATATTTATATCAATATGTAATTAAAATGGCATTCATTTAATCATATTTTTCTCTGAGATTTAGCACTTAAAAAGACAGTGATGTCATTTCACATTAACTTGATTCATTATTCAAGTGATTTGAGACCATCTAAAATGAAATAATTATATTAGTAATCTTTCCTTGATACAAGTTGTGTATGATACAAACGTCTACATTAATTCATTCTATTGATTCATACTGTTAAAATAACCTATTGAGAATGTAGTAAAAGTCACATCTTTAAAAGATTGTTATCATACCTGTAATCCCAGCATCTCAAGGGTGTGTAACAGGATGATCACAAGCTCCAGGTTAACCTTGGCAAGTCTGAGGCCAGCCTAGGCAACTGAGTAAGATCCTGTCTCAAAATAAAAAATAAAAACGACTGAGATGCAATTCAGTGTAAAGAACTACTGGGTTCAACCCTTAGTACCACAATAAATAAATAAAATGAATATTATCTCTGATTTAAAAATTAAAAAGCAATATTCAAATCACTTTCTAAATAACTGCTGTGATTTACTTAGAGGAAGTCTAAACATTTGTACAGAAACCTTTATCAGGGATAAGGCGTTGAACCTAAAATGACAACATGGCTATAAAATGATGTAGTTACCTTTCAATTCCATTGCAAAAGTCTCTAAAATTCAAGGTTCTCCTTCATGGTACCACTGTCACTATCACAGTCCAGACTCTTACTAGGTTCCATGAGCAACACTTTTTTTACTGCCTCTGCTTCCAGTCTCTGCATCTACCTCAAAACACAGGTGATGCTGTCACTTCCCTGGTTTACCACCTCTGCTGGTTCTTTACTGGTCACAGGGAAACATGAAACTACTTAGGCACCTTCTTTTCACCAAGGCCAACCTATCACATAGACAGGGGCAAGGCCAGAATCCTCTTTGTCTCTTTATCTGCACCACATGACCCAGTATACAAACAGACTTTGTATTGGTTTCCTATGGCTGCTATAACAAATAACCACAAACTAGGTGACTTGAAAAGAGATATGTATTCTCTCACAATTCTGGAGGACAGGAGTCCACAATCATTTTTGACTGGGCTGAGACCAAGGATGACTGAGTCACACTGCCCCCGAAAACTCTAGCAGAAACCATTCCATGCCTGTCCTGTTTCTGGTAGCTCCCTTGACTAATGAATACATTACTCCAATCTCTACCTCTGCCATAACATTGCCTTCTTTTCTTCTATCTGAGTAATAACTCTCCAACTTTCTTCTATATGAATTCTTACAATGACAAAGTCAATCTAGATATGCCAAGATATAATCTTCCCATCTCATAATCTGATCTTAATCACAACTTCAGATACAAATAAGGTAACATTTAAAGGTTCTAAGGACTAGAAACTGATATCTTTGTGGACCATAAAGTATCACTCACATTTTGGATAAATTAACATCTTTGGTCTTACGCTGGTTCACTTATTCAGTCAACTTGGCATTCAAGTTGATTGACTGGATATGTACCAAACCATTATCAGAGATCATTGGTGGTGAGTAGAACACAATGAGAAGGAAGTTACAGGGCACAATATCAATATTCTGTAAAAGGCAAAACTATGGAAATAGTAAAAAGATCAGTGCTCGACAGAGGATATAGGCTTGGGATGGATGCATAGGCAGAGCACAGGGCATTTTAGGGGAAGAGAAAAGTGTTCTCTATGATACTACAATGGTGGATAAACATTGTTATATGTTTGTCAAAATTCAGAGAATGTATAACACCAGGAGTGAACTCTAATGTAAATGATGGATTTGGGGAGACATGTATCAATGTAGACTAATCAATTGTAATGAATGTACAAATCTGGTGGTGGGGGTTGATAGTGAGGGAGCCTAAATTCCCTCAGTGGAAACTCTGTACTTTCCACTCAATTTTTTTTATGAACCCAAAATTTCTCTAAAAACCAAATCTATTCGAAGTAACTAAGCAAACAGATACATACACTTAGCATATAACAGATGATATAACAGCTATATGGAATGATTTAAGAAGCGATGCTTGACACCGTAAGGGCACATAATGGACTTGACCTATAAACAAATGATTTATAGGCACCGCAGTATATCTACTGAGAACTACTTACAAGATAAAGAAGTAACAAACCTGTACTCAGGAAAATTTCTAGAAGGGATATATAGATGGAACTCAAAAGCAACTATGAGATGGTTGAAGTCAAAAAAATTCTGAGAATGACTTAAGAAAATCTTGAGAAATGATGTTCCAGTTCAAGTGTACTTGGTCTTCTAAGTAACTCACACCATAGTTGAACAGAGATGTACAACAACACAATAATATGAAAAACACTAACAGTAGAATAGCAGAGGGTTTGGGGGTAATAGAAATCTTTAGCTCAAGTTCATGGAAAGTCTGTCAATTTTATAAAAGACATCTGAGAAAAATGACAACCAAACTCATTCTTGAAGATCAAAGACATTCAAGTAAAGAAGAGGACAATTTGGGGGAAGGGTGTGCTAACAGCTCAGTAAAAAAAATTTTAATGAAAGACGTGCAGATGGGTACTAGGAACTACACATCACTGATAAAAGAATGAAGTGCTTGGTTTAGGTGAGTAGAAGATGGAATTTGAAAGTATGTAACAGCAGAGGGGGCACTTGTTTTACTCCACAAGTGATGAGTTGGATAGTAGAAGTATCCTATTAAAAGGTGCCATGTAGACTGAGAGCAAAATAAGATTAAGATCAGAAAAGATAAATAACAACATTAATCTTAAAGTATCTGCAAAGTATGTGGATTCATAGGATGACAGGACAGGCTAACTAGTTATGTCCTGACATTAATGCTTTTATTCATGGGGGACTCAGTTTCTGCTCCCAGACCTGCTGCCTCCATAGCTCTCAGTGTCTTTATCCCTAAATTAAATTAAATGATTATTAAGTCTTCTAAATCACAAAATACTGATTCAATGATTTGACCTCCATTTTCTCTTATGTCATTCAATAATTAATACTATAACACAATTCATATTGTTGTAGCTAAATATACTTTTGATTTATTTAACAACGGATGCAAAATGAAATCACTGACATTGTGGGGAAAGTGTTATTTAAATTTTAGATATAATATGTCATCCTATACTCATGATCAACACCCCTGTTCTTTTTTCAAAAGCAAACAAAGGCACCTTTTATTTCCCTTGTATTGAAGATCCTGTCAGTTTGGCTACTTACTGGTCTGCCTACATCTTATTGTACTGCATGTTTAACATGAAGAAGTGAAACTGTAGCATCTCCTTAGGAAAAGGCAGTGTATTTGCATATCTGAAGCTTATATTCATATCTCACTGGTGTTTATGCCTGCAGATGCTGTCTCACTGGTGGGTCCCTATTCCCTCAATTTGTTTCTAGGTCAACTGTTTGCATTTTATTGTAATAAATGAGCCAGACACTGTCTTGACCTACCTGCCCTGCCAATGTCTGATTTGAAGGAGAATAAGAACAATTAAGTACTTAATTACATTCCATTAGCAAAATGTAAGAAAACAACTTTTGTGACAAATATAAAAGTTGTTTCATCTTCCATACTCAGATTTAATTCTCCCAGGTACAATTTCCTTCCACAGTAATTTCAACAGTCTAAAACTCTTGCTATTGTACTTTTTGCACTTTTGAAAAATGTCAACACTCAATTTTATAGCATTTGATTTAACACTTTTAGGGACACTTTCAACCTTTCATAATTTATAGCCACCTCCCAAATATATGTGATAGGTACAGTTAAGGTAGCAGTCAGAATTAAAGGTCAGTAGATAGATTGAAGGGTTGTAAAGACATCAATAAAGGAAATGGACTAAGAAAAATTCAGTGCAGAAACCAAGTTCCTTAGCACCTCATAATCTCATTATCACCTTATTGCCAAATTCCCTAAAGAGTTTATCATTTTGAAAAAGTGCTGTATTGAAATTTTCCCAACATTTCTGCTTCCTGGAACCTTCCAAATAGTTAACCAAGTGATCTAAAAATAATAATATCCTTTTTTTTCTACAGTGCTACCATACTGATACATTTTCTTCTCCTTTTGCTTCACTTGTTGAAACCATGGTATTTACTATTATAATGTGATTTTATATTATCTAGCCTAGAAAACTAAGAGTTGATCTTGTTTTATAGATCTTGTTTACATATTAAAATATAAACCTAAGTATATCAATCTTAATTCTGTAAAATGTACTCAAAAGAAAATTTAATGCTCCCTGAATTTCAATGCTCCACTTTGAAATAAAATAGCTCCAAGATAATTCTTATATTAGCCAAGTCAGTAAATAAATGACAATTTCCCTTTACTCAATATGAAACTTACAGATTATTTGGACACTGTTAAATCAAAGCAAGACAAGAAGCACTGATCAACAGGTTTCCCTCAACTTTTAAGTTCTCTGAGGTCAGGCTATGCAAGATTTTAAACAAAGTTCATTGAGTTTGAATAATTGAAAAAATTGTGGATTGATAATTTATTGTTCAACAAGTAATTATTTGATATTAACTATCCACCATTCACATTAGAAGAATTTTATCCTCAGGGGTACAACTATAACCAAGGCTTTAAATCTAACAAAATTGGAGAAATTCATCTCAACATAAAGTTTTTCTTTTTAACCCCAAATTGGGTAAGGTTATTACAGTGGAAATATTATGGATGGGTAGAAAGGGGACTACCCAAGGTCTTTATCACAATTATCCAGGAACTCGGTAGGATTTATGCATACCCAGTCCCCATGCCCCCAACTTCTGCTTTCAGTGACCTCATGGTGAGGCTTATGAATCTGTACTTTTGACAATTTCCTAGCAATTCATCTGCAAAACTAATTAAGAACTACTAAATGAGACTAAAATATGATAAGGTATGGTCACACTTTATATCTTTCTATCCTAAAGATCAACATGTGCCTGATATAAATAAATATTTTTTGAATGCCTGAATGGATAAGCAAAAGGTAACAATATGTCAAAGAAAAGAGAAATTACTTCTGGTCACAGAGTCATTAAGAAGGCGACAGTGAAGGAGTCCTTAAAATATGAGAAGGACGTTTAATTTTCTGCCTAAAAATAGTCAAGCACAGAGGATAGATTCTCATGGAGCAGCTATGAGACAACGAACAGAAATTTTAGATTGGAGAACATTGTTTCTCCACCCACACCACAAAAGAAGCAGCCTACTTGTCCAGAAATTGAGGTCCACCCTAACACTCTTGAATTACTTAGTACCTTGTGGAATAAGAGCCACTGAACTACAAAAAAGGCTTAATTGCTATTTATGAAACATAATTCCTGATTAAGATAATGGAGGATATTAAAATTCCATTTATACACATAAACTGGAATTAATTTAGCTATGTAATTTGGCATGAGACCCAAAAGGAAAGAGAAGACAAATACAAATCCAATAAAAATGGAAGAGTTTCCCAATATAACATTCTTATAGGACCAATGCAAAAAAAACTTAAAGATATATCATTTCCATGATCATTAATAAAGTATTTCAATGTAATATGTAATATCCAATAGAAAATTCATAATAAAAAATAATATTTTCAAGGAAAAAAGATTTCTCTGTTCTAAGAATTTACATGGTATAGATTGATCTTTCATTATGTTAATAAAGAGTATTCCATATTAAATGTAAAAATATGTTCAAGGTATTCCTATTTGACCCACTTAAGATTTCAAAAATCAGGATTTGATTGACTGTTTGAAAAGTAAATTTAACATGAAAGAAGTCTTTATGTTCTTAAAACTTACAAAATTAGTTCATATTTTGCTCATCAAGAATCAAACTAGACCAAGATTTATTTAAATAAGATATTTAAGCATAGTGTAAATATTGTAAAGCACACAATCTCAAGCAGACCCCATGAATTTATACGTGTGTACACAATAGTGACCACAACCCAAATCAGGATGTACAACACTCCCTGCATCCTTCAAGTCTGCTTTAGGTCCCCTGACAGCCCATGCCCTCTGTGGCAAAGGTAATCACCATGTAATCAAGAGATTTTTAAAAGTAAAAATAAGTGGAATATAATTTTCATTTACAACTAACTCCATTTACAAATTTACAAATTTGGGTATCTTTGGCTATTTTTTATTTACTTATAGAAGCTGCACATATGTCTCCTCAGTAGTAAGAACACTAGGAAATTGTTTCCAGTATATGTTCTTAAAAGAAAAACATTATGCTCTGTATTTATTATTTCACCTTAAAAACACATACAGTTTCACTTGTTAATCCCTTTAACAGATATTCCTTGGGTAAGCATTGTGGGCTGGGAGAACATAGTTCCTCAGAGCACAGTAAAGATTCTGCTCTCCTGGAGCTTACGCTCAAGGAAGAAGATAGATGCGTCAATATGCAATCGAATAAAATAGCAAAAAAAGAAAGCATTTCAAGTGTGACTAGTTTTAATAAATATACTAAGAATTGTGGAATGAAGGACAAGCAGTCGGGAGTTACACCAGATGAAAGACCTCTCTCTGGGGGGATAATGTGTAGGCTGAGATTTAATGAGGAAAACCCATCAGCTGTGCAAATCGTACAAAGAGGAAAACACTCCCAGGCAAACCAGAGGGCCTAAATGGGAAGCAGACACAGAAGGTTCACAAAACAGAGAGATTAGGGCCCTAATTTTGGTTCCCTGACAAAAAGCAGAGATCGTAGCACAAGTTTAGACCCAAGCAACTTACTGACAGTGATCACAAGGAGCAAAGAGGGAGACACAACAGGAGGAAAGCCAATGGGAGAAGGGGTTATAGAGTCACTATTATTAGGATTACATTCTGCTGGGACCTTGTGAGAAGCTTATCATTGGCACATTCTGGCCTTCACACATGTAGTTCCCTGTTTGAAACACTCCCCAATGTCCACCCAGCCCAATTTCTCACTTCTTTTTTTTGTAATTGGTGCATGCTAATTATGCAGAATAGTGAGTATCATTGTGGCATATTCATACATGCATATAACATAATTTGTTCTGTTTTACTCCCCACCAATTCCTTGATTTTTAATTTAATTATTAATTCCACTGAAAATTCTCCCTGATCACCCATTTAAAATAGGCCCCCTTCTCTGTTCTTCTGCAGCACCATGTGATATTCTTTTTTTAGTACTTAACCTAATTTGTCATTTTACATTTAGTCACTTAATTCCTGTCTCCCCTTTCAGATTACAAATACAATGCAAAATCAGAATATACCTATTTTATTCACCATAGGGTTATAGTGCCTGGCAATAACATGGTCTAGGGAAGAAGTCTAGTAAATGTTTGTTGGTTGGATGAATGGATAAGAAAGATTGAAGATAAAATCAAACCACTCTGGTTGAGCATGGCAGAATGGGTACCTTTTCCCTGCGTAGGGAACTTTCCCTGCATAAGGAATTTCAGTGCAAAATCAAACACAAAGCAACAGTCCTGCCTTTAGAAAATGATGTATCCCTGAAAAATATGTGTATGAGGCCATTTACTAGAGACTCAGGTGACATCTTTTGAAATAAGATGTACTATTCCTTAAATAGTCAGTTTTATACATCATGATCCTCATACCCACAAGCTTCCCAAGAGAATGGAGACAGTTGCTAACAATACTTTCAGGAATAAATGACTCCTGAAGAACTCCCAGACTAGCTAGTTTGTTTGTTCTTTTTAGAAAGAGATAATTTGCTTTAGATATCAGAGGGTTGAAAGTGACTGCAGGTTCTTTTCTATTAAAATTTCCAGTGTGTATCTTTTTTCTAGTGCAAGAGACTAAATCAGGTTTGGGAAAATGCTGACAGAGTATTAAGATAAGTTGTCTCTTGTCTTTAAAAATCCTGTAGAATAGTAAACCTTCTAAGTCCCAAGGATGGCAATGATTTCTCACATGTGATTAAAGTAGTATACAGTTCTGTTCCTTGACCCAGGTTTCTTTTTTTCTTACTTTTATTAGATCTAAAAACAACTGAAACAAATCAATGTTTTCTTACTCATTTTGCTTTTTCATGTAGATAAACCTTATACCAAAACTTCAACTCTGCTATATGAGTAATGGAAATAACTTCTTCAGGCTGAAGACTAATATTTTGCATATATGTGCCACAGGGTGAGGAAGAAAAAGGATTAACTTTAAGTAACATGAGTTCATAAGGTTTAATAAAGTCTGAGAAAAATGTATTTAAATATGTATGTTCAAGTACAATTTTAAGTTGCTTAGAAGTTTTTTATTCAGTTTGAACTGGAAAGTTTGCAACAATTCATAAACCATCCATGTTACTTGCCAGAAAAATGTAACTTTTTAAACCAGAAAATAGTTCAAAACAATGCAACAAAACTTCAAATGAATCTTACTTTTAAAAAAATGAAAATAGAAGTTCCCTCTGGCATTCAGAGATCTGCTTGAGGTCATGACATGTCTCAGAAGAGGTTTTCTGAACCCAATAGGTAATCCCTTTCCAATCCAGTTCTATTTCTGTGCGATAGTGAGCCTAGCAGTTTTGGATTTGTTGAGTAAAGCAATTTAGGAATTGCTTCCTGCAGATGGAGATGCATTTTATAGTGAATCATTGGAGCTTTAAAAATAACAAACTGCTGTAAAAGAAGCTTAAAATGATCCCCCCAAATCGTGAAATCTTATCTGGCCCATCTGATGGAGCAATTGAGGAGAAAGAAACTAATTGAAACTATCGAAACAGCAGGGAAAGTTAACCATTCTTTTTTTCTTTTTATCCATTTAACATAAAAGAAAATTGTCACATCTAATAGAGTGTCAAAAAAAAAAGTGTTAACTAGGTATAAATGACTTTTTAAACTGTCCTTTTCCATCCATAAGGTCACAGAACTGGGAAGTTTGCCTCCAGCAGAAGTACCCTTTGATGAGGGCTGGCCATTGTATGTGGTTTTCAAAGAAATGGCACTGTCCATTATCAAGTCAACTGACTCTAAGAAGAAATTTAGTCCTTTTCAGTGCAAAGAAGTTTCAAACTAAAACTTTTAATTGAAAAAGCCTGAAGCCACTTTCAATCTCCTGTATTTAAAACTCAAATTACTCCTTTCAGGATTAAAAAAGAAGAAAAGTGTGCGGGGGAAGAAGCTCATTATTTCAAAAACAGAGAAGCAGGGATTTATTTTTCAGTAGTTCCTTTTTCAGGAATGCTGTTTCCAGTTCTCCAATCTTAGTATCCCAGTTTCATCAGCATAACACAAAATATTGTCCTGGCATTCTGTTCCTTCTAGCACTCATTTTCCAGAAGTTTCATCTCATAAAGACTCGTCATCATCATCATCATCATCATTTTAAACAAATGTATGAAAATGAGTTGGCCAGTTTCTGTTCAGCCAGCTGTCCTTCATGGACATAGCGTTCATCTTCATAACTGTGCCCAAGAAGCTAACCAAAATGTCCTCAGAAAGAACAGCTATTTCATAATTATGTAAACCATGGCAATTGCACTTATAAGAGTATGTATTCATTTAAGTGTAAAAAGAACTCTGCCATATCATGTCACCAAACACAGTATCTTTCCATTTAGTGATAACAAAAATACAATGTATAAATATTTTTAGTGCAAACTTTCTTGTTTCATTATAGGGCAAATAGGTGGTTCAGCGCTTTGAATTCTTAAGGCAATGAGTCAAAGTTTTCTCTCCTTCAGTTGTCTCTTCCTCTCCACCAACTACCATTATAATCTGTTGCTCCCTGTTGAGCAACAAGGTCCGATGTATCTCCTTAGGGTCAGCCCAAAGGAGAATACGGGGCTGAGCAGGATGATGAGTGTCGGCGGCTAAGCAACCACACCAGAGCCAGGAGGTCTGTCAGCACACATGTTGAAGCAGGAACTCGTTTATTGAGGAGGTTACACAGGTTTTATGTAGGATGGGGGCTAGGTGGGAGCTAATTAGCTTAAAAATTAACAAGACATGGGGGATTCATGCAGGGGAGAGTTCCATAGGACTATATGGCAAGCACGAGTTGATCACGTTCGCAGAACTGCTACTAACCAATCCCTGACAGTAGGAGGTGGAGATAAGCAGGCCAACCAGGGAGTTACACATAACTGGTTGCTGGGTAAGAACATACCTCCCAGGTTTCAGGGGAGTGCGGCAGTGCAAGGAGGTCTGAGTAACCTGTTAGTGAGTCAGGCAGTGCCACATATGAGGAGGGGGTCGCCATGAGGGTGTAGTCGCCATTATAGGGTGTGTCCCCTATAATAATCCATAAGTTCTCTTAATTTTAATCAAAATTGTTACATTTATAATATTTCTACATAGCCTATTCATTAGCAAGTTCACGGATGCTTCATATAATGTACATAAAAATGAACTCATTATATTCTACCCCTTCTTTCTAAATGTGTATTCTTCATTTCCAAGAATGGCACCAAAATCCTCACTTGCCTAAACCAGAAACCAGTCATCAAGTTAAATACATATTTTTCCTCCTGAACATCTCTCGAATCATTTCTATCTGTTTCCACTAAGTTTATCTATACGTGTGCTTGAATTTCTGCACTTAATTCAGGGTATAGTCAGGAGTCAGTTCAGTGGCACAGCACTTGCCCAGCATATGCAAGTGCTTGGGTTTTGTCCCCAGCACTGAAAAAAAAAAAAAGTGACCAATATCAGGTGATTAACTTCATAGAGGTAAGAAGTACATTAGAGATTTCAGGTGTAGTGGATGTAGGGAGACTTTCCTAATTGTGGGGCTGAGAAAGAGAACCCAAGGAAGGAACAAATTGGAAACACACACACACACACACACACACATACACACACACACACACACACACACACACACACACACTTACAAGCTGGTACTTAGCCATATCAGGGACAGTGTGGTCATTGGATGACAGTTCACTGAAGAGCCTAGGGCTAGAACTGAAAGGAGGAAGCTAGGCATTGGGATGCTGAAGAAACCTACTAAGAAGCCACTTTCTGGGCCACTGCTGAAACTCACTGGGAAGCCTCCCTCTAGGGTGCTAGGGAGCTCACTGACAAGTCACCCATCCTAGTGCCCCTGAACTTGGTAGAATTCTGCTCTCCAGAGCACTTGTAAAACTGTTTAAACCATCCACTAGTGTGCAGGAAAGCTCTCTGAAAAGACTGGAAGGCAAGGGAACTGCTAAAAATTGCTGGGAATCTGCTCAATAGAGCACCTGACATTCTAACAGGGATTACAGATGAGGCATGGGCCAACTCTCTTCCTGAGAAGTTCTGCAGAGACTCATTGGTGGGGAAGCACCACCGAGTTTCCTTCACGTGCCTCCAACAGAAGAAGAAAGGGAAGTGCATCAGACCCAGGGAAGGAAAATCCTTCTTTCAGTGTCCCCTACTAGCAAAGTTTAACATCCTTCCAGTTGGCAAAGGGTAGTTTTTGTATTACAAAAAAAGGGCAATACAAGGTGGATCTGGAGCTGAGACAAGCTGGTACACTCTGTTCCAGATTTACTGCTCTCTACTATATTGTCCATACTGTAGTCCTAAAATAATAATTCTAAAACACAATATCATTACTTCCCTAACCAAAACCCTATGATGCCTAATGCTCACTGATAATTGATGCTGAAGCTCTTAACAAGGTCAGAATCATCTTATATCTCAGCTCAGTCCTTATGCTCTGTGCTTCAATTACATCTTTCTGATTAAAGTTGGTGGCTATTCTAAACTTAGCAAAAGATACTTCTTCTTGAGAACTGAGGTAAGAGGAAACAGGGATAGAGAAATAAGTGCAGGAAGAGATCATTTGGGGAGTCAAACTTGGTGCTGGTGACTAAATTTTACCCCTAGAGTATAAAGTGAAGTCATCTCCCGTGAGAGTGGGCCATAGAATTTGAGATTGAGCAAGATTGGAACAAATGTTGTGTTAAAGGAGAAAAGGAATCAAAGCCAAAATTAACGAAAATATATCACCAAATGAATTTGCAATGTTATTTGGGACAACATAAATGTGTAGTATGTAGTACAGGGAGGAAGCCACATGATATGAAGATCTAAACTAGGGCTGACAATGAGGAAATGTTCTCTTGCACGGTGGTAAATATTGAGTGATGAGCTTGGTTTTGTTCCTTTATAATTATATTCCTAATCTTGTGTCTGGGATTTAGAATTATAATCTAAATAAACCATGTAGTTCAATAGGTGGCATTATACATCTTGCCCATCAGTAATCTCTGGTTTACATTGTTCAAGACACTGACTCTATATAGAGAAATTTGGGACAATTCCAAAGGTCACCTTCTTGTCCAAAGTGGCAGAAAACACATACACTAAAAGAGCAAGCCAGCTGAATCAATGTATTTGTATTTATAGGCAAGCTATCTAAATTTCTTGCTTTCTCTTTATTAGAGAATTATAGCTTTACATAGTAGTTGGGCTCATTTTGACAAAATCAGGGAATTTGATTTCAATCCCCCCCACCTTTCCCTCCCCTATTCTCCTTCCTGTACTCTTCTGATCATTCTTTTGCTCCTTTATTTATTTAGTTTTGATTGGTGCTTTCTATATATACATAAAGGTAAAATTCTCAATGGTGTATTCATATATGCATATAACATGGTTCCATTAAATTCATTTCATATTTCCTCCCCTTTCCTATCCCTCCACCCTCCCTTTGATCTTCCCTATATCTTCGTGATATCCAATCCCCACCCCTACTCCCTCCTTTCTTGCTTTTCCTTAACCCAAATTTTGGAGTATAAAAACTCAATGGAAGGAACAATGTGGAATAGTGATAAACTGCAGAAACTTAAACTTCTCATTGCAAATTCAATCTAGGAATGAAGCAATACCCACAAAGAATGTTCATAAATGTATAGCTTTCTAGAGAGTTGGTATTTACTATTCCTCGTGTTTCTAAGGAATATATTTTATATGCATAGTAATTTTGTAAATAGATCTTAATATCAAAAAAGAATAACTATAAAATCATATGCTGTGTTTTCACCTTCCTGATAATAGGAGAATCCACCACTGCAAGGGCTGATTAGAAATTGTATGTAGGTGAACATCACTGAAGTCAAGGGAATAGGTTGTTTGCTTAAATATTTTAAGAGAATTTTGTTTCTTTTTAAAATTTTTTTATTTGTTCTAATTAGTCATACATGGCAGTAGAATGCATTTAGGCATTTTGATAAATCATACATAAATGGAGTATAATTTCTCATTTTTCTGATCGTATATATTTTAATGTGAGTTAAAATAGCATATTAAAAAAGCTTATACCAACACTCTTACTCTTAAATAGCTTCCAGATAGGCACATAATCTTTACAGGATATTACTTGGGAGCTCCTGAGCTTCCTAAACACAGTATTTACTGATTCTCTTATATTAAATCCCACCCAAATTGCACTTACCATGCATAGGACTGGAGACTGGCTAATTCTGCAATGAGAACCAAGGTACAAATTCTATTATGAAATTGTTGTTTGAGCACAAAGTCTAATCTTAAGACTGAGATAAGTTTTATTTGGAAGAGGTATTTGTTTTCATTGCTGAGGATCAAACCCTGGGTCTCACACATGCTAGGCAAGTAGGTATTCAACCACTGAGTTACAAACCCAGCCCTTGGAGGAGGTTATTTTAGAAATTAAAATGGTGCATTCATTCTATGAAAAATTACTAATGAATTATTTGATCTTCTCACCTGTCATTATTCCACTCCTCATCCTTCTTTCCCAGCCCATTTCTGTTTGTACGGGATTTCCTCATACTGCTCTTACCTACCATTAGTTCATTCAGACTCAACCAGTTATATGTTTTATCAATGCCTGCCTCTTTTCCCTAGCATAAAATGGGCAACCACTAATGCCAAGTACTGTGCTGGGCACCTTCTCTTACAGATCTATTTAACTTATTTGATACAGGATCACTTTCACTATGTTAGCTCCCCCTTTAAGGTTTGGAAACTTCTGAGGCTTCTCCCTTGAAAGCAAAACTTATACTCCATGTCATAAGGACTAGAGAGTCTCAAAGCAAAAGAAAGGGAAAAGCTGTCTCTTTCTGGAAAGGAAAAACAGGGAGAGGGAATTTCATCAAAACAGAGGAAACATCAATGGATTAGACAAAGGAGATGAAGGGGGAGTAAGAGCAATGGGAAAAGGAAAGAATTTGACCGAAATTTCATACATACATACACGAATGTCCCACGGTAAATCCCAACATCAAGTATATCCACAAGACACTAATTTTTAAAAACTTATAAATAAATTGCAGAAAGATCAGAAGAGTGGAGGGAGGGGAAGGAGGGGAGGGAAGGGAGAGTACTGGGAACTCAATTAGAGCAAATTATATTCCACGATTTTGTGATGATGTCAAAATGTATCCTAATGTTATACATAACTAAAAAGAGTGAATTCAAAATTTAAAAAATAAAAAAAAACATTAAAAATGATATCTCTTCCTGGATAGAAGTTCCTGATGCTATTGCTGGGTTGGAAATCTGATCATCTTTTTTCACCAAAGAAAACTTCTCTGTGAAAGGAACCATGGTTGTAAGAGGAGGGGAGAGAAAATGAAGGGGAAAGAGAGATAGAGATTTTTAACATAACTTCAATTTTTCCTCATGAAATACCCACAAGATTGCATTGAACAGAACCTAGAACAGGAAGAAAAAAATACATATGTTTATGTTGTTTGTGAATTCTCCTTTTTTCTGTATTATTTCTTCATATATGATTCCAGCACATATATGATTCCATGATTTACAATTTTGTTTCTACCTTTAGTAAAAATCTATTCACATAAAAAAAAAAAAAAAAAAAAAAATCCTGTACCAGGACATTCCCTGAGCTCTCTTCATGGGTGTATTAAACAGACAGTGCTTCCCCAATCTCACTGTTTTAGGTCACCCTAAGACAATTTTGGTTTTCCATTTTTCTGTCATTTTCATGCTTGGTTACTTTTTTAAACAGTTAAAAAAAAAAAAAAGAAAGAAAGTAATCAAACGTAGTGATGCTCCTTCCTGCAGAAAGTAGTAAGCACTTAGGTAACTCCTCTGAGAAACAAAGGAAAGCTGTCCATGGTGCTGGAGCTCAGTCTCCATACACAGCTAGCAGTTTCTCCAACAAGAATTCTAAGGAAGATTCTTGTGGAGGAGAGGAGGAATTGCTCTGTAATTAGCAGACTCTCTGTGATGTTGTGAAATTCATGAAAACAGAATGAAAGCTCGCCTGGAACCACAGCTACTCGGGACCTCATTTGCATTCTCTCTTAAGCCTGGGCTGTGGTGCTATAAATAGAAAAGAGTATACATAGCAATGAGTTGTTTCCACCAATAGCAATTTTATTTTTTTAGAAATATCTAGAGATATTATTCATAAGGATCCATTTCCACACACTTTCCCGCTGAGAATATCCCTCTCTTGACACTGTGGGTGGCCAACTTTGAAATCTGCTAATGATCCGTTAGATACAAAGAGTGCAAGAAGAATTATTATTCTTTAAGCTAGTACGTGCAGGAATTCTTTTAGTTCTAGAAGATTTTCTGGCATTTGGTGGTGTTATATAAAAAGTGGGCACCTCTTTTAAGCCAGCATCTTTGATTTTTTTAATTAGCTGAATTTTTCTAAAGATAATTTTAATACCCATGGAAACTCAATGACAGTCACTTAGCATACTGTAGTCTTGAAATCTAATATTCCATAACAGTTAAAATGCCAAAATATACAGATGTTTGCATATGTTTAGATGCATGGTGTTTTTTTAAACTAAGCTTTAAGTCAACTGAGTGAAGGGTCTCCTCCTTCATGTTGTAAAGTGTAATTGTATATGCAGCAAACTACACATTGTGCTAGTAAAGTAAAAACCCTATAATCTTTGTACTGTGATATATAAATATCTTGTTTTCAGATATATATTTGTTAAAAGTCAAAACATAGCCCTGGCATTATGCTAAGGACTCAATAGTAACCAATGACCATCAAGCTTTTACTCTTAAAAAGAGAAGTAGCCTCAGGGGGCTGGTCTTAAGCTTAAAGTAAGTTATACCAGAGGACTACCTGAAGACTTTTAAAAAAATGCAAAACTTTGGCCTCACCCCAGAACTTACAGATTAGAATCTCAGGAGGAATATGCACTTTAAAAGCCACATAGAGAACGCTCTAGTATTGCCTGTGACTGGACCACAGATGAGCTTCAGAAACTGCTTTCATAGAAATTCATGTATTACAGAGCTAAGGCTTAAAATCCTTGCTGCTATCTACATTTCTTTGTTACATATGCTGTGTTACAGAGATTTATTCACGTACCTGTGTTGCCTTCCCCAAAGAGTATAGAAGTGAGTCTTATTGACTTTCTGGCACATGGCTCTATCTGTGACATATATGCACAGCAAATATTGGTTGAAAGCAACTGGTAAAAAATATGATATTCTGGTGCACCAACATCTGGATTCTTTCCCAGACCTACTTTTAATTTGTAAAAATGTCATGACTTCCTTAGAGAGGAATTTGTACAACAGTTTCTATATGGTTTGCTGTTCTTTTAAAGGATAAAATTTTTTAAATTTTCTCATATAAATATATATATATACATATAATATGTATATACATATGTGTATATATATGTATATATATATATATATATATATATTCCATGTGAGTACATTCTCCTATAACTAGTTACATTAAATAGTGCCAAATAAATTCTCAGCAATGTCTCAACAAGATAAACTGGGCAAAGGAGGATGACATTTCTCAATCACTGTTTCCAAGAGTCAACTGTTTTATACACAATCCATCAACCTCAGGGTATTCCTTTTTCTGGTCAATGTTACCTTCTGCTTCAGGATGTGGAGAAGCATAAAGTGGCTTAAGTGACAGAGACAAGGGCTGAGTTTGTAGCTTCTGAATAAGTTGGATTTAGTAATGGGGATCTTTGGCACGATATGGATAGAAGAAACCATTAGATTCACATGTAGTACAGTCAGTAGCAAAATTAGATTTTAAAAAACTATTGGTGAAATATCTGGCAGCCTAGTGAGTCTTTTGAAACTTGAAGGTGTAATTTGAAGTGAAGTGTACAGATGTGCCATCATCTGGAAGAATCTCCAATGGTTAAAGCTGACAGTCAGTCACTAATGAAATGCTGTCAAATGTCAACATGGGACAAAGGGGCTGTACACTCATCCTTGAGCCAGAGAAGGTTATTTTCTCTGACCTTGAGCTTATTTCTATAAAACATGTATTTCTCTCTCCATTCTATCTGCCTGCAGATGCACAAAGAAGCACAGTCATCACCACATGAATTTACACAACCAACTTCTCACAACACCTGATGAAAGCAAAAAGGAAAGGAAGTTTGATTTACCAATAAATAAATAAATATCAAGCTTCCTTGATTTTTAACATCAAAACATCCTTCTTGCATCTCAAATTTGTTTAGGTCTATATAGTTAGAGCACTTAATTAGTGTTTAGTTTGGTTTGATTTTCATATACATAGTGTTCTCCTTTGTCTTAATTTGTTACACTTCTAGAAATTATCCCAGAATAGAGATCACATTGTAATAGTGATCTTTAACCTTTTCCACCAACTTTGAAAACCTATGTGCTTTTACGTGTCTCCTATGTATAAAATTCTATGAAATTGCCCTGAAAGCCATAAAGAAATAAATTACTGAATGACTTTCAGGATCAGCCTGTGCATTGGCAAAATCCAAGGGTGTCCAACCCTTTCATGCCAATAAAGCTAGCTTTTCCTACTGATACATAAACTTTCCCTATAGCATTTTATCCCTTTAATACAAAGAGTTAATATAAAAATAAAGATATTTTAAAAAGTCCTTTCCCATTTCAGTACCTACACTAGTTAATATGGAAGAAATGATCCTTTCCTGTGAGCAAGTTTATTTTGGATTAAGAGAACCAAAAAGGAAGTAAAAGACCACACAGATGAGAACAACAAGGGATAAACACCATGGTACAGATAAGACTACAACTGAATTAGGAGGCTGAATAATAAGACAAACTATGCTAGTTTTCTAATTGTGGACGCTGATTCTGTCAACTATCCTTAAGAGCTAACAATCATATTGAAAGGCAAGATGTAAGCAGGGAAAAATTAAACTAAAGATTTACATATGGCAAAGAATGTGAACTAAGGTAATAAGAAGAGAGAAAAGGGAGATATTGAATGGAATTCATTTTACTGAAAGTGGCAGAAACTCAAACTGGCTTAAAAACATAAAAAGGGGGTAGACTATGTGGATTCACATAACTGCAGAATAACAGCTGAATCTGTTGCCCAAATAATATCAGTAACCTCTCTCTCCCAGTTGCTTCTGTTTCCTTGCTAGGTATTAGTTATTTATTCTTAGCCAGACTTTCCCTCTGGATGGGTAGATACCACTAACAGCTAATAGTTTAGCAATCCCAGAAGAAAAAGAACACTCTCCTCAGAGTTTTAGTAGAGGTCCTGCCCCCAATACCACGCAACCTGGTGTGCTCCATGTATCCATCTTGCACACTGAGAGTGGCAGCAAGAGTGGAGTCTGCCCCTTGTAGACAACATGGCTAAGAATGATGGACAGGTGGGTCCTGCAAGGAAACTGAGGCTACTGTTACTTTAAAGGGGGGAATGGATACAGGGAAGGCAGAAATAACACATTCTAAGTCATTCCCCCTCCTGAGAATGCTTCCCTGGCAGGTGAGAGGAGTATTTTTCCTGAGCTCTACTTTCATAGACACTCACAGCCTGGGGCCACCAAACCATATTTTAAGTAGGAGAGTCGTGTAGTCATTACAGCTCCCCACTGTGCCTTTTTTCAGAATTACACAAGTGCAGCTTTTGGAAGACTTTGCCCTCAATACAGGGAGCTTATCACAGCTTAAAATTCTCCTCTGAGCTTTGAGCCTGAGATGGCTTTTCCTAATAGACATTCGAAGCACTTTATTGAAGCAGCAGCACACATATTTAATGAATCCCTGAAAAGGCACCTAGTGTGAAATAAAAGATGAGATAAATCAAAAATAAAAATAGATGGCTTAAAATAGCATTCATTGCTTCTGACGATCTATAAAACTGTCCATCTGCTTTCAATATAAAACACACAGATAAAAATACTCAAACATTAAAACACAGGAAAAGGGAAAGAAAATGCCACTTATTATTGCCACAATTCACAATTATAGTTTTATTTATATACGTGTGAGTACATGTGCATATATGTGTATAAAATATCAATTTTTTTCTGATTTTTTAATCACTTTTCTTTTCTCAGCGACAGTGACAACTGGTTTTGTGAGTGTCCAAGGCTGTACTCTGGCAAGCTGTGCCAGTTTGCAAGTTGTGAAAACAGCCCATGTGGAAATGGTGCCACCTGTGTTCCCAAATCAGGAACAGACTTTGCCTGCCTCTGCCCGTATGGGAGATCTGGACTCCTCTGCACTGATGGTAAGAGCATTACACATGGGGCACAGGCAGAGGGAGGTGAAGAGGAAAGAAGTGACTTAGAGGAATAAAGGATAGCACCTGATGGATCAAATACATCAGAACCTTTTCTTGGTTCTTTTCAAGTTAGTTGAGACAAGACCCACAAGTGATACTGATCACTGGGCAGGTGTTTCTCATACCTATCCAATAATTGTAAAAGAGATAATGAGTTTTCCCTGAGGTTAGACTGCAGAGAACCTCTGCATGATAAAATCTCAAGGTCAATCTAGTAATAAAAGAGAAACAAGGAAAATCAAGAGCAATCCAGGGAATCAAAGTATCTTATATCATTTTGGCAAACTGAGGGCATGAGAATAATAAATTTATGTATCATAAGCCAATTGTTTCACATTTTAATATAACAAAACTTATGACTTGATTATTATATACAAAGAAATTGAATCAGGAACAGCTCTATGCCTCTCCTTAGAAAAATCCAGAAAGTGGAAAGCCTAAATTATACAAAGTAACAAGATGCTATAATATAAGATTACTTTAAGAAGCAAGTTCTCTAAGAATTTAGTGTTATCTTTGAATATCAGTATGAAGTCAATATGTATATACTTTCAGAAATAATAAAAAACAATTGATATTAATATTTATTCAACACAGAACCAGATCTGTTTCACATTTATTTTTACTATAAAGGTAATAAACAAGCTGGGAACAGTGGCACATGCCTGAAATCCCAGATACTTGAGAGGCTGAGACAGGAAGATTGTGAGTTCAAGGCCAACATGTGCAACTTAGCTAGAACCTATGGTGCTGGGAATCAAACTTGAGGGCTACTTCCCCATCCCCTGAGAATTCCATTCAGTGTGATGCAGTGTTATGTTAGATGTTAATCCATCATTTTATAAAAAAAAAAAAAAATCATAGACTATATGAAGTTGAAGTCTTGTCCTTTCCTATAAAAACTTCATGTTTCTCAGACACAATCATTCCATTTAGATAAAAGCTATTGAAATGGTGGGTCCATTCCTAGTCTTTTGAAGAATTTTAATACTGCTTTCCAAAGTGGTTGCACTAATTTGCAGTCCTACTAACAATTATGAGTGTTGTTATTGATTATTTCTCTCCAGATCCTAAAAAGCCTTTACTGTTATTTGTATTCTTGATGATTGCCATTCTAAATGGAGTGAGACGAAATCTCAGTGTAGATTTGATTTGCATTTCTTTAATCACTAAAGATATTGAACATTTTTTCATATATTTGTTGGTCATTTGCATTTCTTGTTTTGAGAAATATCTGTTTGGTTCATTTGCCCACTTATTGATTGGGTTATTTGGTTGGTTTTTCATGGGATTTGTTGTTGTTGTTGTTGTTGTTGTTGTTGTTGTTGTTGTTAAGTGTTTTCAGTTCAGATTCATATTCTGGATATGAATCTCCTGTCAGAAAAGTAGCAGGCAAAAATTTCCTCCTTTTCTGAAGCTCTTTCTTCATGGTCATAGCTATCCCACTCCTTTGTAATTCTCCAAAAGAACTAAAATCAGCATACTACAGTGATAAATGCATGCCATTGTTTGTATGGGGCAATTCACAATAGCTAAGATATGGAACCAGCCCAGATGACCCTCAACAAGCAAATGGATAAAGAAAATGTGGTATATGTATTTTACTTGGCCATAGAGAAGAATGAAATTATGTCATTTGCTGGTAAATGAATGGAACTAGAGAATACCATGCTAAGAGAAATACGCCAGACTCAGAATGTCAAGGGTTGAATGTTTTTCTCATAAATGGAAGCTAGACAGAAATAAGAAAAAAAAATTAAAGGGGGAGGTGAATCTCATGAAAATAGAAAGGAAAACATTGGAGTAGAAGAAGGGAATCAAGATCAAGTAAGGGGGGATGGGAAAGGGGAGGAATTTCAGAATGAAATTGACCAAATTATGCTATGTGCACATATGAATATATCACAATAAATTCCCTTTTTATGTATAACTATAATGCACCAATTTAAAAGTGAATTAATAGGAGTAAGACTAGTAAAATAGAGGTAGGGGATCAGGGTGAGTTAGAAGGGAAGAGGAGAGAGTAGTTCTGGGGATTTAAATGAAGCAAATTACATTATATGTAACTCATGAATATGTTAAAATTAAACCTCACAATCTGTAATCTATAAAATTAAATCCACCAATAAAAACATAAATTTTAAAAATTAACCAAAAAGCATTGACAATGTAATTGATTTCAATAAACTTGATTACTAAGAGATGAGTCATCAGTTTGCTTCCTACTTGAAACAAGATCGATTGTATAAAATAAGAAATGAAGATTTATAAGAATATCTTCACATATTCATACACCAAAAAAAATGATTGTTTATTCCCATGTCTTGGTCTCAGTTAGGGTTCTAAAGATGCAGAGATTTATCGATTATTGATTCAGGAAAATTAAAACAAAATTTATTAGAGTGTAAGTATAAGTAAGAACAAACTCCTGCATGCACCTATTCAGGGGAATTTCTCAAAATAATTAACCTATCCATTAATATGTGCCACAAAGGTACAGATCCAGGTAAGAGCATCAGAAATTTAAAGCTTGTCAAGAAATCCCTGCCCTCATAGAACTTGCCTGCTAATTGAGAAGATGAAAATAAAATGAAAACAGTTCAAGACACAATACCAAACTTCTGAGAAGAAATTATGAAAGAAATAAAGAATAAATAAGGGACAGTAACTATGGTAGAGGACATTATTGTAGACAGGTAGTCAGGAAAACAACTCTAAGGGGAGATATTTGTGTTAAGACCTAAAGAATAAGGAGCATGCCACACAAAATACAGGAAAAGAAACTGTCCAGATAGAAGTTTCAGAAAATGGAAGACAAGGAAAGATTGAATCTGGGTTTTTGGAAGAATGAAAGGGTGCTGAGAAAAGTACATAAGTGTCATAGTCCTTTTGGGCTGCTGTAACAGAATACTATAGACTGGGTTGCTTACAAAGAACACAAATTTATTTATTTTCCCATCACGAAGACTGAAAAGTCCAAGGTAAAGGTGCCAGTAGATCTGGTTCTGGCGAGGGCTGGTTTCCTGATTAGTCCTCTCACTATTCCCTCCATGGTACAAGAGACTAGCAGCTATTTATAAGGGTGTGGAGAGCAGTGACTGAGCTTGGGAGACTCTGATGACCTCAGGACTGTGGCATGCCTGGTGCCTGGGAATGTTTCTGTGCAAGGGCACAGGATGCCTAACTGCTATGGTAGTGCCCTGACTGAGGAGGCTCTGTGCAAGAGTCTTATCAGGTTGGACCTTGATCTCAGGCACATAGCTCCCAGGGATAGAGGAATTCTCATGCTAGACAATCACAATGTTTCGCCAGCTCTGTTGCTCCTGAGCCTGCCACTTGACAGTAACTTTAAACATTGGACCTCCTTGAGCACTACACAAAGCTCTTAGCATTGCACATTGCAACTGTAAAAAAGCTACATAGATGTTTCTAGTTCTGTAACTTTCCAGAATACAAGAATAATGCTTGCATAGTGTTATAACCTGATAATGAGACATATATAAACAAACATTGCTGGTGTAACCCTTTAGATCTGCTTCTCCATCAGAGAGCAGCCCTCCACCTGATCCCAGCTTTATCTTCATATCTTCATAAGAGTCTTTATTTTCTAGTCCTCCACTGCCCCTTTTCAGTACTGCAAGTATAGCAGTGCTTGTCGCAGCATAAGAACACTAAACTCATTCATGAAGACTCTGTCCCATGACCTCATCATACCCCCAAATACCACCCTTCTGAATTTCATCACATTGGGGATTATTTTTCAACATATGAATCACTGAGGACATAAACAGTCTATAGCAATGAGTGAGCAAGGAAGAAAATCACATATGATGTTAGCAGGACCTAGATCATATAAGGCCTTAGAAATATGGAAAGGTTTTAGATTTTTATTTCTAAATGTCTTAAGAAGCCATTGGAAGGTTTTAAAGAGCCATTGGAGGATCTTAAACAGACTTATATGTTTGGTTTAACCCATCCTGATTATAATAGTGAGAAGAGATTTTAGATGGCTATCATAGTAGTCATAATAAAAGATAATTAAGCATAGGCAGAATGATGGCAGTGGAGAAAGAAATAACTGGGTGCATTTGAAGTCTATTTTGAGATAAAATTGACAGAACTTGCTGCAAAGAGCGTTAGAAGGACAGAACCAAGAACAACATCTAGACTTCTTTGTTTTACTTGTGTGAACTGCAGAGCAGATGGTGCTTCCATGAGGAAAAATAGGCTCATAACAGAGTATTTTACAGGAGATTGGTAGAAAGGTAAACCAAAGTTTATTTTGTGAAGATGAAGAAAAGGATCTCTGCTAGACATCCAAATGGAGAGGATGTGTAGACAATTGGATATGTGATGTTAGTGCTCTGAGGAAGAATAAGGACTGAAGACGTAATTGGGGAGTCATCAAAACAGAAGTGTAGGTTAAAAATACAGGGCTTTAGATTGCCTAAAGATAAAGTATAGAAAAAGAAAAGACAGTGTAGATAAAGAAAATAATTTAAAGGGAAGTAGACAAATCCTAGAGAAGTCCTCCAAGATTCCAATCTTCAGGGTTCTAGGGGAGGAGATAAAGTCATATTAAATATGAATGCCACTCCTTGACAAATGCCCCCATCATCATTCAGCATCTAGGTTTTGCTCCTTACATGTTGTGGCATTGTGTTCACCTGGATTCCCCTCAAAAGCAGAACCTCAATAAAAATTTGCATTCAAGTTGTTTATTTTGGAAATATAATAAAACTCCTAGGAAACAGAAATGAAAGTCTAGAAAGAATAAAATGGGGAAAGAAAGAAAAGTCTGCAGAAAAGCATATGTGATGTTGAGCATGGCCATGGGCAATTATGCTTGGTTTCATTAGGATCTTGGGAGGAGCTGTATAATAGTTATGCCAGAACCATCTGTCCAAGAGCAATTTGATTGACAGTTATCCCACAGGACATTAATTTTCCCACATTTCTAGATTGCCATGCAATACTGGTGATATTCCTGACTCTCACAGGCATCTTAGGTGAGACCAAAATTAATGAGAAACTGGAGTTCAAGAAAGAAGAGCTTACTATATTAAGATTCCATAACAATCACAGAAATGCCCATTCTGGTGTTAGCTCCCTCTGGGAGCCATTTTTATATCAAACAGATATTGATGCTTCCTATATGCCACCATCTAGTGTGAGGTGGTACCCCAAATAATCTCAGACCACTCACTATTACTAGGATGACCTCTATGAGTGTCCAGAATATGCAACAAATACTTATTAGAGAAAAGCATAGAGCAAATCAATAAACCTACCTATAGCAAAATTACAACTACCCATTAGAACAAGTACAGAATAAGATCTTTAAAACTTTTGGTTAATACCAGTTAGTTTTATTTCATCAGTAGTTGTGTCTACTACATTGCACTTTTCTTTCAAATTATGTCCACACATACCATCCTAATATATTCTTTGGGGAATAATAGAAAATATAATTCTGACATTTCCTACCTTGCTGATATTTCCACTGGGGAATTCATTCTGGGGTGAGGGTGGCAGTGATGAATAGAGCTAGGACAAATAAACATTGCAAATGGAAAATTTGCAGCTATCTTCCCTTATAAAGAACTTTACACATCTGCATTCCTCATTTTCACTTCCCTTTGCCTATTGCAATAAATGGATAATTCTTCTTGTTTTCTTAGCCACATCATTTCAATACTGAAAATAGAATGCTTTATCTTGGCTTTTTGTCCTCCCGTTCCTTCTATAGGTATTTCCTAGGTAATTTACCTTATCCTCCCAACTCAGATCTCTTCATGGGACAACAGTCCTTCAGGAAAACACAGCATACACTACTCTGGAATAAATCTGCCTGGGTTAAAATTCCCATTCTCTACTGACTAGCCAGCAGAGTGGGCGTGGGCAGGTCATTTGGTCTCTCTGTACCACAATTTTAGTGAATCTAATAATAGAATTGGATTTGTAGATTTCATGAGACTCAAGTCAGATAATGCATGTAAAGTGCTTAACACATTACTGAACATATAGAAAATAGTATTGTTTTTCAAAAGCAGTCAAGATAGTACTATTACCCCCAGAGGGCACTGGTACCTCTTGTCATTGTAGAAAAGAAGACTGGATTGTCATCCCCTAAAAGAAATCTCTCCAGGATGTCAATGGAGATTAAAATTAATTTCCTTTTAAGAATGATTTCAAGTTGATGACACTCTTTGCAGTGATTAAAGACACGCTAGGGTATTACAAAATCAGGGAGGAAAGCAGCGCTGCAGGGACATGGATAATCACCAGGCTATTTAAGGACATGATACCTCTGTAAAGCAGCTTAATGTCAGGCTGGCATTTTGTAATGGCATATTTCAAGTACACGTAATTTTCTGTCATGTAAGCTCCTAACTCTTTTGATGGCATCCACTCTGATACGATCAGGCTTCCTCTCTCCAACTCAACAGCTGTTTGATTACCCTGCTGTTCAAAGCATCTCAGTATCCTTCATTTCCCACCATGTTTAAATCTGTATTTTCTAGCTCATGGTTACAAAGAAATGTTAAAAGATCAAGCCCAATCCCAAAGGGGAACCAGGTGACAAGGGCAATTGTGGCCACACATGAAAGGGTTCAGGAAAGTGATTCCTCTTGCTCTGGGTTGAAGGCAGCCTTTGAGTAGTTTGCATTTTTCTTCTTTAAGAACTGAGGAAAATTGCCTTTCCTTTTGCTCAGTGGGAAGATGAGCACCACCTGTCTTTCACTTTTCCCCTTATTTCAGCATCTGCAGAGAGAAAAAGTCAGGTTGACACGTATAAAAAAGCAGCACTTAAATACATATTTCAACGTACACTGAAAATGTTCTTGAAAAATAGCTTTGATGGACTCCTGCTATCCAATCCATTGACATATTGAATTAATACCTTTCTTTTATCCATGCAAGTGATAGTCCTAGCAGAACAATGAAGTTGTTTATCATTCCAATAATTATCATCAGTAGCACTTTTTGTTTTGAGTTTATAAATACAAATATTGGGAAATATTTCCTGATAAAAGTATTTCATTGGATTTATAAATTGTTCATGTGTCTGTGTTTAATGACAGAGTCTTTCTCTTTCATTAACTATAGATAAATATATCTTTATCTATAGATATAGTAAATATATATCAATATAAAACATACATCTGAATACATGCATGCACATGTATACATATAAACATACATAAAATAAGAAAATATGATATTTTTAAGGACCATTTTTTTAAGAATTTCAGCTTTCTTTTTAACTTTATTCAGTTTTTGTATGTGGTGCTGAGAATCAAATCCAGTGCCTCATGCATGCTAGGCAAGCACTCCACCACTGAGCCACAATCCCAGCCCCAAAAATATGATATTTTGACTTGGAGAGTTATACCAGTTCTGGCAGAGTCTGCTAGTTGTCTGGTCAATATAGTCTGTCCAACTTTTTCATTAATTCACCACTGATTTTATTTGGGACAGTAATGTACCCAGCTAAAATTTCCCTGCCTCCCTTAAAGCAGAGTGTGTTTGTGTGACTAAGTCCTGGACAATCAAACACATGCAGAAGTTCTGAACTATGGCATTGACCTGTGTGAAACCTCGTAGGAGCAGCATGCCCTGCCCCCCCAACCTTCCTCCTTCCTGAAAATATGACTTGAATGTCAGAAGCCTTTTGGAATCCTGAGGTCACTTTGAGAATGGAAGACATATGCTAAGATGATGAAGCAGAAAGGTGAACAAGCTTAAATCCCAGATAACCATAAAACTACCAAACCAGCCTGGGATTGCCCACCAACAGTCTTCCCTAATAGAAGAGAAATGATCTACTTTACTTAATTAAGCCTCTGTTACTTGTTAAGATGTTAAGTGTTAAATGCAGCTAAACCTAATCTTTACTGACATAGTCAGAGCCAAGATTTCCCAACTGTATATCCTGATGTGTTTTCTTCTGTGTTTCTGACTTTGTTCATAAAGCCTTAGATTCTTTCTCAGTGAGAAAGGACAGAATTTTTTGTATTATCTTATTTACTTTATGTCCATATAATAAATTTGATAAATTGTAATTTTGTAAAATACATTTTTGGAACCCAGTGGACATATGATAAGAGTATTATTTCAATACAAAGAAATACCATGAGAAGCAACAAACTGGAAAACTCTTTTTCCAAATTAGCAAAACAATAAAAAGGTAAATTTCAAATCTTTCTTATGAAACTTCATCTCTTAAGGCTACTGCCATGAGACAATTTCGAATAATCATGCCAAATGAAATAGCAAATTCACTTGTGGATTTTCACATCTTGATTCCTAGGGAACTACAAATCCGTTATTGTCTGCTTCTAAATGGAGAACAAAGACTATTCACTCTCAAGCTCTTACTGTTTGCCTCCATCAGGAGAACATCAGAAGAGCACTAAACCCTAAAGTCCAAATGCTCTTTTTGTTCATGCCAGCACTTTGTGATTGTTTAGCAACCTCCCAGAATTTCCCTTTCAATACGAGTATATATCTTGCTTTAAAAATGTCTATTAAATGGATAAACTGTACAGAATGGTCTCTCCTGAATATACTTATGGCAAATGGATTTCGTAGACAATGTGTAGAATGTAAACCTCTGCAGTTTATTCTGACACTCACCAGAGAATTTAACTTTGCATGTCTGTCAGATCAGGTTTTTCCACAGAGAATCATTTATTTTTAATAAAACGAATACTGTCAGATTCTACCACACCTTTCTGATTACGCTTGGTTGGTTTAAGAGTTATAGTAATGTGATGCACCTGCGAGTTGCCAAGAAATGGAGAGCAAAACACATTGACTGTTTGTAAAAAAAAAAAAAAAAAATCTTCACAGAAACTGAAAATTGATTAGAGTGTGAGAAAGTTTATGCCACATGAAAAACCATGAAGTCAATACATTATGAAGAAACCATGGAATTTATTAATTGTTAGGAATAATACAGTGTCTGTGTGTAAAGTAAATTGTCTACCATCTTTATACATGAGAGCAGCTATTCTGTTCAAGTTTTTCTTTGTATCCACTATACTTTAATAATGCACTTTTTCTAATATCTTGTCATTCCATCCCTGTAAGCTTGAAAATGGTCTCTTGTTTTCCTTCAGGTAAGATAGATACTAACTACTTAAAATGATGGACAAGCCTTGGCAGGACAGCTTATTTGATAACATTATTCACTCTCTATAAGAACACTATTCATATTATTTTGTATGCATCTTTTAAATGCTGTTCGTACATGGTACCAGTCCTTCCCTTATGGTAAATTTCAAAAGGTAGATACCATGTCTACCTTTGTCACCACTGTATCTGCAGAGCAACATATGGAACCTGACATGTAGTAGGTTTTCAGATTTTTCTGAGTTGAAAATAATTTGAAAGTTCTTCTGAATATTAATCTGAACTGTTGCCTTGAGCCTAGTACTATGAGTTTTAAGAGATTTCAATAAAAATTTACCAATTTTTAAAAAGTAACCTAATAAAATAAACAATGAATGAATAATCTAATATGGTATAGTTACAAAAGTGTGTTCCACAGAACCAAGGTGCAACAAGGTGGCCCACAACAGAGAGTGAAATGAAGAGAACTCACATCTGTGGGAGTACTTACTGTACACAAGGCCCTGGCTAAGTGTTTTACATTCATCTTTTTATACAATCTGTGCAATAATCCAATGAGGTATGTTGTTATTTCTATCACACAGATGGAGAAACTAGGGTTCAAAGAGTTTAAATAACCAGTTAAAGTATTATAGTTCACTATGATTTAGATATGAGATATCCCCTAAAATCTCACATGTGAGACAATGCAAGAATCTTCAGAGGCTTAACCTAATCAGTTGATTACATATGGATTAACTAGGCAGTAACCATAGGCAGGTATCATATGACTAGAGTAGATAGGTCACTGGGAGCATAACTTTGGGGTTTATATTTTGTCCCTGGTGAGGGAAGTTCAAGTTCTCTCTGCTTCATGTTGCCATTTCCTGAGCTGCCTTCCCTATCACGCTCTTCCACAGTGATATGCCGCTTCATCTTGGACCCAGAGCAATGAACTCAACCATCTATGGACTGAGACTTTTGAAACGATGAACCAAAATAAACTTTTCCTCCTCTAATTGTTCTTGCCAGGTCTTTTGGTCACAGCTCTGAAAAAGTTGACTAAAACATAGATCATGAGTGGTGGGTATACCTGGAATCTCTGACTTCAGTATTTCTTTAGAACACTATGTAGTACTCTTCCTGCCATTTCAGAAGTTCATAGCACACAGGAGCATAGCAAAAACTGAGAAGTCCTATAGTAAGAACACAGCATGCAACCAGGTCACTCTTCCTTCTCACACAAATCTCAGGGGTTCCCAAAGTGGGACATGTATACTCCATTGTGATGGTACAAGAAAAAAATTACTTCTCCTTTTTGACCACAATCTTTTAATTTCTATTATTTATGTTTCATGATATTCACACTATAAGTTAATATATGTTTGTAAATAAATAATATATATGAAGCATGATCAAAAAGTTCAGAAACTACTGACCTACAAAATTCCCTTTTTTGAATTTTGTTAAATTGATACACAGATAATGGATAATGCACTTATTCTTAGTTTAGGGCCAAATGGCCTTACTTATTTCTCAAGACTAGAGATTTTTTATTAGTTACATTGATTTCATAGGACTAATTTGAAGAAATTGATTTCAAATTATGCTTCAAATGCTTAGGATCTCTCCTCTCTCTCTCTCTCTCTCTCTCTCTCTCTCTCTCTCTCTCTCCTCTCTCTCTCTCTCTCTCTCTCTCTCTCACACACACACACACACACACACACACAATTTATTATACAACTCCAGTTAGTTGTAGAAAAAGTGATATGGCACGTTAAAAGCTTCCACTTTTGATGTTTAAGTCCTTTAAACCCACCACACACTCCAATACAGTTAAGTTTACTTAAGGTCTCTACATTCATGCTAACTGAAGTGTGGAAAAGATTTCAAGAAGACAATAGATGCAGGAAGAGAGTGACAACAGCCTCAAATAACTCTAACAGCAATCTCATTCCAGAAAGTCAAGGATTGAATGTGTTTGTCTCCTGACCATTTTATGAAAATGAGTCCATTTATAATGGGCATGCCCCAAAACAAAGAAACAAATAAGGTCACTTGGCCCTGAATTAAGAATAAATGCAAATGGGAGCTACTTCTATTCCTTTATCTGTGTTTCAATTTAACAAAGTTAAAAAAAAAATTCTTACAATTATATTATGCATCGAACACTTTTGTTTTGTTTTTTTTCCCAACTAAACCTGAAAAGATCAACACTTCAGAGGCATCATCATTGAAGAGGAAAATTACAAAATAGAGCACCACTGATTTTGTCAACTCAGAAAAATAAACAATTTCTTAATTAATTGCAAATAATTTAACTGGTAACTCTAATAAGCACAAGTCTTATTATTAATGACTTGACCATCAGGGCCTGGGATTCCTATTATTATGCATTTGTGAGACAAAGATTAAAGTGGGGAATAGTAAAAGAAAAAGAGAGATCGGAAAAGGAAAGAAAGAAAAGAGAAAGGAGAGAGGAAAGAAGAAGAAGGATAGGAAAGGGAGAGGAACTATTTCTGAAAATTATAGTTTGTGAGCAAATTCTGACTTCATATGTACTTACTTTGCGCTAAGATATTTCGATGTGTCCAGTGTACCCAAAATCTACTCGTTCTCCACAATGTTGAGTATTCCATACACTTTTCCTTGCCTTCCTGAGATACAAAGGGTAAGTCCAAAGGTAAGGTAGGCAGTCTAAGATGATCAAGTTGTGATCCCAGTTTTGTTATTGATGATACTGGAAACCCTAAATCTGACTATGAACCTCAAAAAGGAGTTCCGAATTCAAATATCAGAAATATGACTCATGTCTCAAAACATGAATTATTTGATGTGAACAATAATTTCTGAAGTGTTTTTCTAAGGAAAAAGCATAATAGGGATTACTAAGAACCATGTTTCCTATTCATTTCTGAAATTTAAAAAACTAAATTTAAAATTTATATTGTAAACAATTTGAAAAGTGAGCAAGAATATTAGCAAAACTTCACCCATTACTACATTTCAAATTATGTACCTTTTCTATTGACAAAGTGATAGACAAATACAGGCGTACTTTTTAAGTCCTTTACCCCAGTGAGATAGCACTTGGAGCCTACATGCTGATTGTGAGCTAACTCTCTCCTGCCTCTGCCATTCAGGCATTTTAGAGCATCACGGGTGTTAGCGACTTGTAAAGTTAACACAGTTCTTTCAAAGTCAGCATTTTACTGCCCATTTTGATTTGCATCCATGACTAAACACCTGGCAAGGAACACCTGATCTTTTCCAGAGGGCAAATCTAAATATTGCACGTAATGATTCAGTCTCAAAAATGACATTTTGTAATTCTCCTTGCCATTCTAAAGCGGCCAAGGGTATTTCTGAATCTCATCTTCTTCATTCCTGTGCATTAAATCAACCTGAAATTGTTAAAGTAGGACCCTTTCTGCCCCAAGTCTTTAAGCTCCAGAGAAGGAAGAGCTGTCATCAGGGTGAGTGACTGATAATTCTGCTTGTTGGAGTGTATCCCTGTCACTCTCCAGGTAGATGACTGAACACACACCTTGTTGACAGCAAACACCAAAGGGGACTTCCCTGAAGGAGCATCACGGTGGCTGCCCTGCTGAGTGAGCTCCCTAAGTATGTGTCAGTGTTGCTTTCTGTTTAACCACAGTGGAGCTGATTTTTCTACTGTATCCACTGCATTTTAAATTTGATTGTCTGTATATGCCTTAAAAATAGATTATTTAAGAAATACATATTTCAGAGCACTTTTTGTTTGTCAACTGTAAAACCCCTTTACAATGTTGCCTGTTTCTTTCCCCCACTAAATCTCTCCCTTTCATGACTTGCTATAATAAATAAACACTTTCGAGAAGAATGCATCTTTAGGATCCTGAATTCTGAACTTATGAATTTTATTTATATCAGTTGTAGCAAAAGCAGAATGGAAAATCTCAATAGCCATTTCTCCCACATGTTGCAATGGCAAAGGAATTACACAATTCCCATCTTGCAAGCTAAAGAACTTAAGGCATCTCTCTGGAAATATCTGAAAGCTCTTTTGGTTACTCAACACTTGTTCTATTGGAACAGGAGAATATCACAACACCTGTACAATACACAAAGGGATGCAAATTTATGGGTGTATTAAGCAAAGTCTAATTATAACCTGATTAAAGAAAAAAATCCCCTAGCCAAAAGTGTATTTCTAGAGAAGCAGTTTTTGGAAGAACAAAGTTAGAATTGATTACATCCCAAATGTCCTAGTTGGCAAAATTGAAAAAAAAATGTTGAAGTATTCTTAGGTGTAGAAAGCAAAAGAGCACCTCCTCTTCTTTTTTGGTCCTTCGTTCTCTAGAGTAGAGGGAAGTGGGATGCTAAAGCTTAGTCAACTCTTTATTCCTTTAATATCTGCATGCTGGTAATTAATGAACATCACCATTTAAGCAAACTCAAACAGATATGGTGTTATTAACTAACAAATCCTTGCATTACTCTACAGCCAATCAAATTGAAGTTGGCAGTATTAAACTGGTAGTGGTGTACTGTGGAAGGCCCTGCCCTGAAAACAGATGTGAAGCAAGGAATTGTGTGACCTTCAACAAGACACTCCAACTCCTTCTCACTTTCTTCTTCAGTTAAAGAAAGAGTTAGAACTGATGGTCCCCGCTGCTTCACCTTCTAATGTCAGTCAAGACCCTTAGATTGACAACCAGGAAAATAAATCACGAGTTACCACTCTGATTCAAAATGAAGTTTTGAGTCTACTTCCCTATGCATTATTACAATTTATTATGAAATGGTTAGTGAGAGCAGGTCGTGAGCATTCGCATTCCACAATTCTGAGTGCTTCCAGGGTATCACATTGAATCCTTCAAAGAGCACAAAAAAGTAGCTATTATTATTATTATCCCCACTTTATAAATGAGAGCACCAAAAATTAGAAAAGGGTACAGACTGAAACAAGGACTGGCTAATTAGTGGCAGAGTTATAATTAGAACCCCTTTTTATGGCCCTACCATGAAAAAGAAGAGAACCTTGTAATTTGCAGCAAAACGAATGAACCTGAAAGACAGTTTATTAAATGGAATGAACCAGACATAGAAAGACAAATACCTTCCTTCTCTCCCATTTGAGCTTAAGTAGCTTCCTTCAAAGAAAGAGTCAAGTAGTGATTACAAAGTGCTAGAGAGGGTAGGGGGTAGAGGGTTAGAGACAGACTAGCTAATGTGCAGCAAAATATAGTCAGATAGTCGCAATAAGCCCTAGAGTTCTACAGCAAGGTAGGGTGATGGCAGTCTATGGCTACCTATTATATATTTTATGAAGAATTGGAAGATAGGAGCTCAAGGGCTATTAACAGAAAGATAAGGAGATGGAAGTACTAGTTACCCTGATTCATTCATTTTATATATATATATGTAATACATACATACATATATATATATATATATGTATGTACTGAATTAGCACACTGCATCCCATAAATATAAGCAATTATTTTGTGCCAATTCAAAATCAAATTAAATTGCTTGTTTTAAAAGCCAGTAGACCTGTGCTATTAACTTTTATGTTACGCTGATTCCCATGAATATGTTTCAAATACACAGATTGTTACACTGCATTTAACCTAAAATGTAATCATAAGATGATTACTGTTATTTTAACAAAACTGAAATAGGTATCTTCTTAAAAATAATAACTCAAGTATAAGTTTATGAATCATTGATGAAGCCTTTGCTAAAATTTTATCTAAGCAAACTGAGGCACTAGGAAAGATGTGTTGATTATTAATTATAATTTGACATTAGCACAAAGATTTATTAAATTTTACTTCAATATGCTTTACTTTTAGTACTAGAAATTATCTGGCAAATTATCATTTAATTATGTCATTTTAATTGTAAGAAAACTCATTTATCATTTGTTCATTTAACAAATATTACTTAAGAACCTATTATATACCAGGCCTATCTTAAGTACTTGATACAACTTATTAATTAAAGCAGATATACCTTTGTCTTCAATGAAGTTTAGCATCTGCAAAGAATACAGACAAAAATAATGAATAAAAAACTCCCAATTGTGATTAGAGCTATAGAAGAAATAAACAGATAATACTATAGAACATTTTCACTATGTTCTACATATGTTCACAGGAATAGAAGAGTTATTCCCGTGAGTAAAGGGAGGGACTGAGAGACTATTCCAACAGCTGCCAAAGCTCCTTTTGCTTTGGGGAACTCCCTCCTTCTCTCCCTTGTGAGAGTTCCCCATTGTGGTTCACTTTGAGAAAAAGGAAACTGAACTCAGTAAAGTCATGACACCCTTGGCCATCTGGTAAGTTCCCTAGTATGCACCCTGAGATTCTTGATTTTACACATCTGATTCCTCTTCATGGGAACCTCTGGTCCCTCTTTGTGGGGACATCTGTGGTGCCACTGGCATAGGAATCATGATTAATGAAGATTCAAGAACCTAGGAATATTTTTTCCCTTCTGGTCTGTTCTAGGTTCCCATCTGTTTGTTGGTCTTGGGTTTGGGAATTCCCGCTGGTTTTCTATGTTTTTGTTTTGTTTATATCTGTTACTGTCCCTTTTAAGACATGGGAAATACTGGGTTGATCCTATAGTTAGTCTCTTGGTAAAGATCTTGACTGGCCTGTCTATCTTAAAGATTTCTATCTGTCAGCCATGGTTTTGGGAATCCTCTCTGGTTGTCTGTGTTTCTTTTTGTACAATTTTGCAATTGGAGTTAGTCTGTCAGAGGTAAAGTATGGTAAAGGAAAAGATAATGTTTCATTCTAACAATCTGGCCTTCAAATGGCTTTCTGGATTATTATACAATCTTGCAGTTGAAGTTGGTCTTTCAAAAGTAAAGTAAATGAAAGAAATTTGCATATGCAGGTCTGTCTGTCTCATAGGTTCCCATCTGTCAGCCATGGCTTCAGGGATCCTCTCTTGTCTGTCTCTGTGTTTCTTTTTGTGTATCTACTACTGACTCTTTAAGACATGGGCCATACTGCATTGATCTTACCAGTAGTCTCTTAAGAAGAGAGATCTTGGTTGAATGGGCCACCTACAGGTATAAGTCTATCTAAGACAAAGATGTTTTACTGCAAAACAATCTGCCCTTTGAATGGTTTTTCTGGATTATTATACAATCTTGCAGTGGAAGTTGGACTATCAGGGGTAAAGTATATAGAAGAGATTTTGTACATAAAGGCATTTATGCAGTTGCATGATAAGGGGTTTGAACAGTCAGGAACTAAGTTGAAGGTGCCAAAAGGCACTGCCTCTGGTGTGCAAGGATAGTAGGACACCAGAAGAAAAGGGTTAAAAAAGAGATTTCAATCTTTTAAACCCAGTGCTGGCACTCCCAGCACTGGTTCTCAGCCCGGCCCCAGCCCATAGCAAAATGGGTAAAAAGAACCTGGCTTCTGCGCTGCCTTCCAGCCCTTTGTGCCCGTGGTGGGTTGAAGCTTCTGGCCACAAAGGATGTGGCAGTAGGTTCCTGTGCGGTTAGTTTATGACCCGGGGGCAGGAATAGTCTCTGGTTTTAAGATCTGACAGGACACACCATTTGGTCAGGGGATATCTGTCACTGTGGCAAAGCAATTCTTGCTATAACATTATCCCATCAAACTATATGCCTGGGGAGACTGGCTGGATAACTACCCAGAATAGAAAAAAAGAACAGAAACTAAGGCCCACCTGTGTCTTGCGAAGTCAGCCTCTTCAAAGGGATCTTCAAGGAAGCCTAAAGAAAATATGGAAAGGGCTTCCTCCTTTGAATATCAATATGCCTATTGTAAAAAAAAAAAAAAAAAAAAAAAAAGGTGTGGGGGGGTTCCAAAAGGAGTCTCTGGGTATAACTGACAACAGGTAACTCACTCAAAGTTGATGACATTGTGATAATAATAAGACAAGTCAAGCTCAAAAATATCCTGTGCTCCTGTTGAATGCAACTTGGGAGAAAAAAAGATTAAGGTACAGTTTTTGTATAAACCAAATTGTCTGATCCCTCTCCTGGGATGAAATGTATAAATTAAATGTACAGATAATATTTATAAGGATTGTTTCAGAACATAAATTTAAGAAAGGGTCTGAAACTATAAAAGAGATAAGAAAGTTCTAAGTATGGAAATATATTTAGCACGCATATAATCCAAGCAGCTCAGGAGGCTGAGGCAGGAGGATCATGAGTTCAAAGCCAGCCTCATCAAAAGTGAGGTGCTAAGTAACTCAATCAGACTCTGTCTCTATATAAAATACAAAATAAGGCTGGGTATGGCTCAGTGGCCAAGTGCCCGTGAGTTCAACGCCCCATACCAAAATAAAGAAAGAAAAAAAAAGAAAGAAGAAATATATTTTAGTATGGAAAATTAGAAGGTAAAGGAAATATTTCTGAATGAGAAAGTACTTTGCATGGTAAGGTAATATTCTTGTGCTAAAGTTCAAGATGAAAAAGAGGACAAAACTAAGGATGTAAACAAGTTGTAGAAATGTCTAAGTAAGTCTCAGAGGTGTGTGGAAGGTAAATCTCAAAAAGCTTGTATACATCATTAAATTGGCTATAATTAACACAGTCACTCAAAGCTATTCAAATTTTAATGTGCTGATATGAAGCAAAATCTGAAACATTAATCTGCTCTTATCTCCCAAGATAATTTTCTTATATCTGTTAGGTTTTATTACTTGGGGAAACTAAGTCTTAAAGGAATTAGGGTTTGTATCTGTTTTAAAGTCTTTGAAATGATTACTTTGTAACTAGTTAAATAAACAACTGTTATTTTATGTCATAACAATATAGTAGACACCTTAAATATATGTGACTAGATATATGAATGCATCTGAGAACTATATCCATCTAAGCTTTGTCAAAGTGTTATGTAAAAGTTCATAAAATGAAAGTTCATGTAAGTTTACCAGCAAGATAACTAATAAATGCTCTCTTTATACATTGTATCTGACATAGAAGGGCCACACTGTCATTTGAAGACCTGTCTTATATCTGTTTGCTTTGACTAAGTCTAGTTCTAACCGTGAACACTGTTTGCTAAATGTATGAGAGATTTAAGGATATTCTTTGATTTCTGCTAGTATTGTGAACCAGTGAAGACCTGTGATTATTTTTACCACACACTATAGATTCTAAATTATACTTTAAAAGTTAAACTTGTTAAATGTAAAGCTTAGTGGAAAGCACTTTACCAAGTTGGTGCTCTCCAATCTAAAATTATCTGTGGCAATAGTCTCCTTCAAATTTATATAGAAATAACAAATAACAAATTTGGTCAGCATTTATGTCATTTGATGGATAAAGGTAATCTGTTGTCAATAAGTTGTATATAAAATTTTGTGCTACTCTTTACACTGGGATGGGAATTTAAATGTATTTTAGAAGGTAATAAGGAGAGCCTGATCTGTTTCAAGGTGTCATTGTAAAACACAGAAGCATTTTGCCACTTTTTCTACAAAAAGAGAGTTAAAAGCCCTTTTAGGAGACTACAGAATGAGAGAAAATCTTTGCCACCCACACCTCAGATAGAGCATTAATCTCCAGGATATATAAAGAACTCAAAAAACTTAGCACCAAAAAAACAAATAAGCCAATCAATAATGGGCTAAGGAACTGAACGGGCACTTCACAGAAGATATAAAATTGGTCAACAAATATATGAAAAAAATGTCCAACATCTCTAGTAATTAGAGAAATGCAAATCAAAACTATACTGAGATTCCATCTCACTCTAGTCAGAATGGCAATCATCAAGAATACAAGCAACAATAAATGTTGGCAAGGATGTGGGGGGAAAGGTATACTACATTGCTGGTGGTACTGCAAATTGGTGGAAGCACTCTGGAATGCAGTATGAAGATTTCTCAGAAAGCTTGGAATGGAACCACCTTTTGATCCAAAGGACTTAAAATCAGCATACTACAGTAATGCAGCCACATCAATGTTTATAGCAGCTCAATTCACAATAGCTAAGCTATGGATCCAACCTAGATGCCCTTCAACAGATGAATGGATAAAGAAACTTTGGTATGTATATACACAATGGAATATTACTCAACCTTAAAGAAGAATGAAATTATGGCATTTACTGGTAAGTGGATAGAGCTGGAGAATATCATGCTAAGTGGGATAAGCAAATCCCAAAGAACCAAAGGCCAAATATTTTCTTTGATATGAGGATACTTATTCACAATTAGGGGGAGAAAGGAAGAATAGAGATATTTTGGACTAGACAGAGGGGAGTGAAGGGAGAGGAGGGAGTAGAAATGATAGTAGAATGAATTGGACATTATTACCCTATGCACATATATGATTACATGACCTGTGTAACTCTACATCATGTACAACCAGACAAATGAGAAATTATACTCCATTTATGTATGATGTGTCAAAATGCATTCTACTTTCATGTGTAACTAATTAGAACAAATAAAAAAAACATAAAACTTTTTTTCAAAATCCCTGCTTTTCATTTTGTATTTTTAAGAGCTTTATTAGCTTTTTTCTTACTATAACATTCAGCTATTAAATTGCACAATTCAGTTCAACCACTTCTCCTAATTTCAGAACATTTTCATCACCGTAAGAAAAAATCTGTACCCTTTTCACTCCAATATGCCTTCACTCCAGCCATAGGTAACTACTAATCTGCTTCTTCAGATGTGCCTAATCTGGATATTTAATACAAATTGTACTGTATAACAATATATGACCATTTGACTGTCTTCTTTCACTGAGCATATGCTTTTGAAGTTTGCCATGTTTTAGCATACATCAGTACTTTATACATTGTTGGTGGGATTCTAAACTGGTAAAGGCAACGTAGAAAACAGTTTGGCAGTTCCTCAAAATGTTAAGTAGAATTACCATGTGACTTATCAATTCCACTTGAAGGCATATAAACAAGAGAAATGAAAATATATGTCTATACAGTAATGTTCATAGGAGCATTATTCATAATAGTAAAAAATGAAAGAACTTCAAATGTCCATCGACTAATGAATGCATAGCCCAAATGGATTATATCCATACAGTGGAATCCATTTGTCTTTGGACATTTTTCACTGAAAGAAGTTTTTAGATTTTAAGCAAATTTATCACTCTTTCTTGATGCTTCCTTTTATTACATAACAGTTAGAAAACTTACAAATAAATCGACCTATGGTTCTTATTTCTAAAACCATTATAATTTCACTTTTACAGTAAAAATTTTTCTTGCAACTGGAGTATATTTTGGGATATGAAGTAAATTAAGGTTTCTTCTATCAGTAACATTTATTAAATAATCCTTCTTTTCCCACTGATTTGAAAAGTCATTTATAATAAAAAAAAAAAAAACTCCCAGGTGTATTTGCATCTTATTCTGGACTTTTACTCCATATCTTTATGTATTTCAATTAAGATCACCTTAAATTCATAAAATAATTTGATGGAGTTGGCATATTTAGTGTTTTGAAACTTCCTACTCAATAACATGTACATTTCTACTCTAAAGCAAGAGACTTATTTTATGTTCCTCATGATATTAAATTTTTCTTTATTTAGAACTTACCTGTTGCATATTATACTTGTGTAAGTGTGAGGCACTGTGAGGAGATGTCTTCCTTTATTTCCAACTCCAGCTCACTGTCACTTGTGAGGTCTATATTCAGAGGCTGTGCAAGAATCAGGTCCTGAGTTCTAGGGATTAGAGTCTCGTTTGTGCTTTCTTTCCTCTACATCTGTCAAAAGCCTGAAGATCAACATCTGGGAATTCTGAAACAAAATTGAAACAAAATGGATCATTTCCTATGTTCACATATGAACATGGCACCAGTGAATCTCCACATCATGTACAACCACAACAAAGTGTTCCTAATTAGAATGCTATACTCCATATATAGATAATATGTGAAATACATTCTACAGTCTTGCATATCCAAAAAGAACAAATGAAAAATAAAAAAATAAATTTTAAAAATGGATCAAAAAGAAAAATAATGTAAGAATTTAGTGCTAATACAAAAGAAATCAGAAAAAAAAGGTAGAGACCTAGCTCAGTGGTAGCACCCACCTAACCTGTGTGAAACCCTGGGTTCAATCCAGCACTGAAAGAGAAAGTTAGGAAAAAAGAACAACGTGAGTTAAAATAACTTAATAAAAAGGAATTATTGAAGATAAAGCTGAAAGGAGTAAAATGGATATAAAGACAAAAGATAAAAATGTAAGAATTAAGTACTTATTCAAAATTATGAAATGTGGAAATTAAGCAAAGTAAATTGGGAAAAGGGAATTGTTGATGAAACTAAAACAAATAAAATAAGTATAAAAGACCTTGGTTATTACTAAAGCCAAAATAATTAAATTCCTCAAGAGTCTGATTAAAGTAAAAATGCTAAAAATCTGATTAAGAATAAGGAGGTGATATGGATAAGGGAGAAAAATATTAAATAGAGAATAAAATATGTATGTGTATTACAAACAAACATAACCTGAAGAAAATATATGCTTCTCCAGCAAACTATAATTATTCTAATTGACTCACAATTATTCTAATTGACTCACATTTAAATTTTTTAGATTATAACATTAGCACCTGGAAAGGTAATTAAATATCCACTAGTTTTAAAGTCTTCACAATGGAATATATTTATGGGTATTCTATCTTATCTTTTAAGAACAGATCATTTCTGTGTTATTTACATTATTACAGGGCATAGGAAAAAAATAGATATTTTTCTCATTTCATTTTATTAAGTAAACATAACATTAGCACAAGAAAAGAAAGCTGTAGATCAATCTTCACTAAATGATTTTAGAGGGGAATAAAAGCTAAATATCAGCAAATGTAATTGAACAAGGTATCAAATATTATTTATTATACAAGCGTGATTCAGTACCAAGAATATAATTCAAAATTTTTAAATAATCTAAAGGAAAATATTTCATGATTATATCAATTTATATTGAAATGTTATTTGATAGATGTAGGTAACATATCCAATAAAATTTGGCAAACATGCTTGTTTTATTGTTCATAAGGAAATTAGAAAACAAAAATGGAATTAGAATATTAAACTTTAATAAAATCTAACTTAAAATCAAAATTATATATTGTTCTTAATGATAAAACACAAAAATCTCTTCAATTAAAATAAGAATTGACAAGGATGCCTGCTGTGACAATTATTATTAACCCTTTCCTTGGGAAGTTCAAACAAATGCAAAGGGGAAAAAAATAAATAATTTACACCAACACTAGAAAAGAAGATACAAATCTATTTCTTATTGATGATATAATTCAATAAGAATGTTTGGTGTTATAGTTAGTTACAAGACAAAAAAAAACTTTTCTTCTTAGTGGCACTTCCATATATAAAGATAAAGTGTATCTTTCACTTTCCCTTCAAATTTGCTCAGGGTGTCAATTATTCCCTTTCCTCTCAAGTGAAAATTTAACACAGTCATTTCTGGGTCATAAAGCACAGGTTCCACTTAGTAAATAGACTTTATACTTTGATGATAGGCAAATCTTCTAACTCCATTAAACTTCATGCTTTCCCATCCTCATTTGGAGGCAAGTCAGATAGAAAATTTCAAGTCACGAATAGGGAGACAGAACTCCTTCCTGTCCTGTTTTGCTACATGCAGTTCCTGACCCTTCAGCCTAGAACTAAGGAAAAAAAAGTGTACAGGAAACTTCTCCCTTCACTGATATGCTTGGCTTGATTTAGCTTTGCTGCACTCTGGAACTGGCAGATGTCCAAAGCCAACCTTGTCTTGTGAAGCCCTTACCTGGGTTTTCTGGGGATCCTACTGCTGTTAGTCACTCACCTACAATTTTCTTTGCTCTGGCAAAAAGCATCTCTGGTTATATGCTCCTTCCTCAATCTCAGGACATCTCCTGACATTGGCAGCTTTCCCTTCTTGAGTGGTGTTCAGCTCTTAAGGTGGTTCTTTCAGTCAGAACTTAAGAAAATACTGCAATGTCTCTGTCCCATACAAGAACCACATAAGACCCAGGGCAAATATGCCCTGTCAGACCCTGGGGTGCTGACTAACCCCAGGAGGAAAAGCGGACTCTCATCTGTCCCTCCCTGGGTACGACACACTGCTCTTCCACTGTTGGACTTTCCGAGGAGAAGACCCTCCCCTCAGACTTCAGGAACTCATATTAAGCTCATCTAGTGGTGTCCTTCTCTTGCTTTGAGGTGAAAAGATGAGAGCTCTCAGCCTTTCAAACCCTCAATGAGTCCTTGTCTGATTTCCAGCCTCCTGCTTTATAAGTCATGGTCACCTTGCTTTGAAGTGCCATTTCTATTTTCTTTGTGCTTCAACTGGAACTTCTATTTTAACACCTTGTTACACTTCAAAACCCATCCAGAAATAGAAGTAAGAAATGTTTCCACACACAATTGTGATAAAAATAATCCCTATAAAAAACTTGGAATAAATTTCATGATAAAAGTTTAATATTTCTATGTAGAAAGTTATAAAACATGAATGAGGATAAAATTATAAATGAATGGATTAGAAAAAAATGCCATATTCTCAGATGAGAAAAAAAACACTGTAAAATATCAATTTTGTCAAATATAATACATAAATAATTGCATAAAATTTCAAAGGTCTTGAACCTGACATAGAATAATATGTATAATAGCAACCCATCAATATTTAGTTAAAATATTTTATAAAAAGAAGAAATGTAAAGGGGAACTTGCCTGGCCAGATGTCAAAACACACACTAGTCCATCTTTTTCTTTGTGGCACTGACACAGTAAGGCACAAACAGATCAGTAGGACAAGAGTAAATCTAGTAAGAGCTCCCAGTACGTATGAGAATGAATAGATGATAAGACTCCTGCTTTATTCAATTGTGAGAGAACATTTTAAGTTATAAGTAGAGCTGGCATCATTTATTCTCCAAAAGGTAAAAAATACAGCTGAACCTCTCTTAGAATATGTACTAAATAAAATCCAGAAAGACTAAAGACAAATAGAAAATATAAATCAATGGGCATTTCAAAAACAAAAGGAAACTACATACATGGTGTATAGATGAAGGAAATGTTCTTAACCAAAACAGACACTTCTGGAATTATAAAATATATCAACAATAGTTTATAAACTTTGAATTGCAAAGAATTCACGTCTAAACTCAATATAAAGCAACATATTTGGAATAACTATTTGTAATGTGACTGACCAGAGATTAATATAATATGCAAAGAGCTCTTGAGTATTGTCAAAATTAACTCAAAAGAAATATTTGAAAGGATATGAACAGACATTTCCCCGAAGAGCATGTAGATGGCCAACAAGAAGTTGCTCAAACTCACTAGTAATTAGGGAAATGAAAGCACTATCTTGATAAATTGCTCTCATCAGATTACCAAAAACTAAAAAGGAAAAATGACTTTTATTGTCAGTACAAATCCAAGAAAAAGATAGCACACCGGCGGGGGTTGTGGCTCAGTGGAGAGCACTTGCCTAGCATGAGTGAGGCACTGGGTTTGATTCCCCAGCACCACATAGAAAAACTAAATAACCAAAATAAAGGTATTGTGTCCATCTACTAAAAATATTTTTTAAAAAAGATTGCATACATTTTTTGATGAAAAAATATGAACCGTTAGAGGATTTTACAATGCTGGCTGGCAGCAGGCAGAGGTGGCTATGATGTGAGAACCTGAGGCCAGGAAGGCCACCACGTGACCTCTCCCCCAGCAAGAGTTGGCACGCTTGCATCCTAATTTCCCAGTAGCTACATCCCTAATGTGGTGCCAGACTTGAAGGGAACTATCCAGCCACCAGTGGCAGTGGTGATGGCACTAATGGATCCTTACCGTGCCAGCTACTCATACTGCATTTGGATCCACTTGTCCTACTGGTCATGCTTCCTCCACAATTTCCACTGATAGACGTAGCCAACACAGTATAAATTACTGTGGTGTCCTGCACAACAGTACTTCTAACCTACAGGCTCACTTCATAGTGAAAGAAAGAAGGTAAAGACAGATACAGGTGTTATGAAACCTACCACTCAAAAGTTGTTGACCTTACGACATAGTAAAATAATCCATTACAGACTCCATGACAGCATGACTGGGGCCACCTTTTAGGATCATGGTGCTGTCCTGCCAGACATCAGGTAATTTTTTAAACTATGCCTGGCATATTACACAGATTCAGAAACCAAAATCAGGTTTTCTTATGATAACCCCCACAGAGCCACTTACAATTTTTCCTCTCTCATGACTCTGAGCTCTACTAGATTAGAGGTTTTGGGCATCTAAAAGAAAAAAGCACTCAAGAGACCCAGCAACAGCCTCGCTGAATTGGAATCTACAGTAGACACTGTCCATGTAAAACTTCTCATGTAATCGCACACGCAGGAGCAAAGGGGTTGAGGCGTTGCCCAGAATGACTGATCACAAGCAGCACAGGAAAGAGGGCCATGCCTTCACTCAATAAATATGGATTGAGAGCCTGCAATATGCCAGGCACTGCTCCAAGTTCTTAGAATAGCAGAAAACAAAAATCCACCCTCATGGACCTTATTTTTCAATGTGCAAGAAGATATTCTACTGAATTTTTAAAAAGTAAACAGTGTTATGAGAAAACAAAAATAAATAAATGAAATGTTAAGAAGAAAAAAAGAGGAAAATGCAAGGAATTGAGTTTTTTTGTTTTTTGTTTTTTGTTTTTTTTTTTTTTTACGGAAGGATATAACATGCTCAAATGGATGCCAGGCAGAACTTTTTGTTACTTACAGCTTCAGATGTGAGAAAATTGCCACTCAGGGCTACACGAGGGTTTTGCTCAGGAATGGGATAACAGCAAACTGGAGCTATAGAGTCCTTATGTATGGAGAGTGGTATAGATTATATGGGTTTTGAAGACTCTCTGTGGGTTGGCTAATTTGACTAATTTTGAAGGCTCCCAGGTATACGGTCTATACCTAGTTGTCTATACCTGGCCCAGGACAATTAATACAGGTGTAGTGACCTGGAATATGAATATTCAATAAGACAAGTGTTAGGGGGAATGAATTTAATCAGATCTCAAGAAGGGAAACTGACTGGCCTCTTGAATCGGGGTCTCAAAACTGGTTAAGACAGCATTTTTAAAAAAAAAAATCAGTATCACATGGGGAAGGATACAAGTAAATAAGGTGCATAGGGTAGAACAAAATATGTCTCAATGAGAAGGTGAGGTGTGAGCAACACTGAAGGAAGGAGACCTAGCCAGCAGACAAAGAAATGTTCTAATAGAAAGCCTCTCTAGGTCAAAGACACTGTGAATGAGGATGAGGGGGGAAATTACATCTTTCTATAAACTTCAACAGATGTTTAATGTATTCTTAATTATGAATACCAGCAAAAAAAAAAAAGTATAGTAGTATTATCAGTACCTGTGACTTTGTCACCAAGAGAAATCTGATCTCTATATCACCTAAAATTGCTATATACTATTTTAAAATATATTGGTGCTGCTTACAATTTGAAACTGCTATTGTTATTAAACCTAGTACTAGATCTTATTTAAATGTCTTTCAAAAGAAGCATGCATTGTATCTGATGACAACACTTTTGTAATATTTTATTAAGTATATTTCAAAAAAGCAGTTTTGTTTTATGACTTTGTATATTTTGCTTCATGAATTTAAAAATAAAAAGTGTGTCCATTGACTTCACCAGACCACTAAAGAGGCCCATTGTGCAGATGTAGGCACACACAGAGCTGCAAGTTTGCCTTGGGATACTGCTTCACACATCCAGGGGCAACAGTTATTGAAGGCCTCATGAAGCCCGGCATGGCAGACCCACCCTGGCCAGTATTCTCAGGAATGTAGACTGACCTCCTCACATCAGGTATAGAATCCAATCAGATGAAGGGCTGCAGGGTTAGCTAAAAGCAAGGAGAACGTAAGGAAGAACTTAAACTTGTTTCTACTATGTGAAAAGATAAAGCATCAAGGAAGAAAGTTATAATAATAGAAGTGGCCTTATGGACACTTGGAAATAAGCATTGCAGCCCCAGGATTTCCTTCCTGTTGAGCATAGCCAGTAGTTTCCATGAGATTCATATCTCACCTTGGGCAAACTACATTTCCCTTGCCAAGGAAAGGCCTTTCCAGGAGATAGGCGAGTGAGTGGACAGAAGTTGGGGTATTTTTCCTACACTAGTATCAACTTTTGGTTCCAGCTCTCACTTGGAACCTCACCCATGGCCTGTCCTGATGAGCAGCCCCAGTTGTGAACCCAGCTCCGACCAGGAGGCCACGGCTCTTGTACTTTTATAATGGAGCATCTTTTTTGTCATTTTAGCCTTAGTTGTGGCAGCTGTTTTTGACTGTTTGGCTGTTGCTAGTACCTGCATGGCCTCACCATCCTATTTGCCTTTTCAGTTCCACCTTTAAAAATTTGCTCCCTAAATCAGTTTCCTTCCTACGGATGAACTCCTGTGGCTGCTGATGAAGAACAGACTGCAATCATGTTAGCAATACCTTTGATTTTCTCACCAAGAAAAACCGTGGCTACATCCACATCACATTAGAGTTGTCACATGCTCCCAGCTTCTGAAAAGTATTTGGTTCAGTAACTGACATTTAGTCCATCTCAGAACAGGATCATAACATAAGCTAGAGGATAAATGGTCATTATGCAGAGATCCTGCAAATGGAACAAAATACAACAAAATACCTTAAAAAGGTTCCTCGGGAATACGGAGAGTGACACTTTTTTAGTTATATGGGCAATTGTTGATTTATGTTAGAAGGAAGTATTTGAAAATGCAAGCATAAAAAGAATGCATACTAGCACTGGGTAACCAAAGGTTGGTAGACAACATGGATTACGTATTATGCTTCATTTTGGTTTTGGTTTTGGTTTTGGTTTTGGTTATATAGCACCTAAACTTCTTTCCTATTTGTGTGTACCCCACATGATCTAGGACAAACCAATAAGATACTCTCACCACAATTTAAACCATAGGAAAGTGAGACGAAGACAAAGAGATATTTAAAGTTATTAAAAACAGACAAGATGGCATAGCTGGCTTCAGTTGTAGGTAACAGTGACTGCATCCTGATAATGCTGTCCACACAGTGTGCACTGGGCTGTTAGAGTTTCCTGTGCTCCTGTGCTTTTGACTACTGTGCACACTGGCTCTCCAGACTTCCCATTGATTCTGTTAGGTAGTCTATCTCCTGCTCTTGAATTCCTTTCCTGCTTAAGAGACCCAGGGTTGATTTCTACTACCTGTAACCAAGAGACTTCATTGATAGTTTCTTTCCAGGTAGTCCATGCTATAGCCAATAGAATATTTCTTTTTTTTTTTTTTTTTTTTGCACTTTCTGATTGTTGCTTGCATACTGTGACTCAAAATCTCAAATATTCTAATCATTTTTTGTAGTTTTTTATATGCAGCTTACTATAGCAACACAGTCACCTCAATGTTTGTAGCAGCACAATTCATAATAGTCAGATTATGGAATCAGCTCAAATAGATAAATGGATTCAGAAAGTGTGGAATATATATATATATACACAAATATAAATATACATATATATACACACAATGGAATATTTATATGTACATATGTATACACACACACACACACACACACACACACACACAATGGTTTACTCAGTCATAAGTAAGAATGAAATTATGTCATTTGCTGCCAAACGAATAAAAATGGAGAACATCATGCTAAGTGAAATAAGCCAGGTTCAAAAAGTCAAGGGTCATATGTTTTCTCTCATATATGGAAGCTAGAGGGGAAAAGGGAATAAAAAAGGGATCTCACAAAAATAGAAAGGAGACCAGTACAGTAGAGGAAGGGGAGTGGGGTGAGGGAGAAAGGAAGAGTAAATGGATATACTAAGGAATTAAATCAATCAAATTATGTTCTTTGCACGTGAGTAGATCACAATGAATCTCATTTATGTGGATAGTTCTAATGTGCCAATAAAAATACAATGAGAATTTGGACTCCAATCTCACATATACCAAAAAAACTAACTCAAAGTTTACCATAGATTTAAATGTAAGAGCCAAAACTATAAAAAATAAAGATATAAATATGTATATAAGTATGTCTCACTGGTATTCCATGAGAAACAAAATAATTTAGATGGGCACCTAGCGACTGGAACACAGTAGTTGCCATAATTTCTATTTTCCTTTCTTTGGAGCACTAAGAAATGTATTTATATGCTTATGTCTTAAAAATGATAGTTTAAAAAGTCAAAATTTCTCTAAACTCTAATGATGACCCACTCCAACCTCAACATTTATTAATAACTAAAAATTCACTGGCATGAAGAAATTCTTCAGTTAGGAGTGATAAAAGTGTTCAAGACACATCAGTTCTACAATAGTCTATAGGAATTCTACTTCACCATAATAAACTATAAACTCACAACATTTAATCCAATGTAAAATTGCACAATTTATGTAATGTGAATTGTAGAAGTGTGTGCAAATTTTACCATTCTCAGAGTTTACACCATAAACTGTAATACAATGCAGACATTGCAATGTGAACCTGTATGTTTTTTGTTTTGTTTTGTTTTGTTTTGTTTTGTTTTGACATTCTGTGGTACTGCAAAATAGCCTATCAATATCTGGTTTAGAGTCAAGCAGTTACTTAGAAAAACCAGAAGATGGCACTAGTTTCTAAGAATTATACAGCTAGACAAGCATGCACCGCTTTGGATTCTGGTCATTTGTTGCCTCTTTTTGCTGGTGGGAGATGACACTCTGCATTGTCATCAGTCTTCTGTCCCAATGTAAAATTCTGTTTGCTCTTAAGTCTTCTCTAACAATTAGAGAAAATGGTAGGAATTAAATATCTATGTAGAATACCTGAACAATATAATATAAGCAAGAATTGGCAAAAACAGATAAGATTAATTTCATGTTTTTACTGTTGGGTAAATTGAATACTGTATATCCATTTGAATAGAGAGTTCAATTTATTCATGTATTGAGTGCCTTTATCTTGGTTCAGAAGGAAAAAATTGAGTATGTGTTTTCTGCACACACCTTCTTCACCCATAATTGTTAGCCAGATCTCAGGAGATAGTTATTTTGATTCCCTTTAAATGAAAATCACATTTGTAAGTTAACACTTTTTATTTCAAAATGATGATGCTGAACAGTTTGGAATCATACCCCACAAGGGTATGGTTTTAGTTCAACAGCTAAAATAGAAACAACGATGACAACGGACTCATGCATGGTTTTATAACTTAATTGCATTTGAGCAGGAAACTGAGCAAAACCTATTTCTAAGTTATTAAAAAGAAGCAAAGAACAAAGAGAGAATAAAGCTGTTTATATTCAAATCTACAAAGAAAAGCTGGAGAGGCCAGCAGTGATCTTGTGTTTTTACAAATTTATCCATCTGCCTAAGGGTAAATTAATTTTCCTGCAAAGTTAAATGTATATTTTGAGGTATGATATGCTGCTGAACACCATGCTTGGTAAACTGGCATTCTGGAGCCTTTCGAAATCAGCAGTTTCCAGGGGAAGAAAAATCTATCCACCATCTGCTTGTTTCATTAAAATACAAAATAGAGAAGGAAGAACTGAATTGGATTTTCACTATCTCAGCACTCCCTGGTGTCCACTCTACTGAGACTATCTACAGCATATAGAAAACAGAATTCAAGTAAAAACCAACCAGTTTTTTTTTTTTCTTCCCCTCTTGGTCTTTTGTATCTGTATAAAATTAGAGCAATGGACTTTATTTTTAAAAAATTACATTTAGACAAGATAGTCTACCCTGGAAAAGTTTTAATATTTTCTAGTATTCTTTTCTGATGAACTTAAGGAATGTTTTTCAGATCAAAATTGTAAATTTTTAAATAAGATTGTAAGGGTATTATAAACATATTTTGTCATGTAATAGTCATTTTTCTATCAAAAACTATTGATTGAACCAACCACAGTGGCACATGCCAGTAATTCCAGCTACTCAGGGTTGAAGCAGCAAGATGGCAAGCCTGGGCAAAATACCAAGACACTCTCTTAAAAATAAAAAATAAAAAGGGTGGGCTGGGGATATGGCCCAGTTGGTAGAGTGCTTGCCTTGCAAGCACAAGGTTCTGGATTTAATCCCCAGTACCGCAAAAAAAAGAAAGAAAGAAAGAAAGAGAGAAAAAGAGTGAGGATATAGCTCAGTGGTGAGAGCCCCTGGGCTCAATCCCCAATACCAAAAAAAAAAAAAAAAAAGGAAAAAGAAGAAAGCACCTATCAATTGCCCAAAATAAATTTAATATTTTTAGTTTACCAAGTTAAAAAGACACTACAGTTGCGTGTGGTGTTGTTGCACACCTGTAATCAGGAGGCTGAGACGGGAGGATCAAAAGTTCAAAGCAAGCCTCAGCAATTTAGTGAGACCTAAGCAACATAGCAAGATGCTGTATCAAAATTAAAAATATTTTTTAAAAAGTTTGGGGATGTGGCTCAGTGGTTAAGTGCCCCTCGGTCCAATCCCTGGCACTAAAAAAAAAAAAAAAAAAGAGTTTATAGCCCAATATTAAAAATAAACTAATATTCATAAAATAAAATTTGTAAAATATATATATATACAACTTGATTATGATAAACAATGAATTTGTCAAGGTGGAGTTTTCTTTGCTTTGGTTTTCAGAATCGATGTGTGACATATTATCTGACTTTGTGCCAAGACCAGAAAAAAAATAGAATTTTAATATTATGGCAAAGATCTAGACATAATCTTATTCTTTAGAGGCAAATGACTAGAAAAAGGAAAAAAAAGCATGAAAAAATAAGCACTGGTGATGGTAGAGAAATTTTATTTCTCAACTTCATCTAACATTAATTAATCATGTAAGAAAGAATATTCACATAAGTACAGAAAAGTTAAATCCGTAAGAGCAGAATAAAAGTAAGAACAGAAAAAGAACATATAATATATATCACTATGCCCTAAACACTATGTTAAACCCTTTGCGTGCATCCATCCTTTTGATAAATATGTATCCTAGGCTCAATTGAACCAAGCACTGTTGCCTGACCTAGAGTTCAGGAAGGACAGGCCAGCTCTTCATTCTAGTGGAAACTGAAATGTAAACGGGGAGAGAAACAATAAAAAGTTTTTTAAAAAGTGGCATATAATTGAATTGTAAGAAAGCAGGTTAAGGAACTAGAAAGCTATTGAGGTAAGAGGAGATGCAGAGTTTAATAGAGTCATCCAGGAAGACTCCTCTGAAAAGAGGATACTTAGCAGAGTCTTGAAGGAAGTTAAAAAAACAGCTATACCCCTTTTGAGGGGAATATGCTTCCAGTGTTGGAAAATGCAAGAGCAAAAGCCCTGATCCAGGAATATGCTAGGTTTGTTTGAGAAACAAAAAGAAATTGACATGGTTGGACCATATGAGCAAAATAAAATGAGTATAAAATAAACTTAGAGAATAGGAACTTTAGGCTACACTAAGGAGCTTTTATCTTAATTCAAACTTCAAGGGAAAACACTGGAGGATTTTTAAATATGAAATTTTTATTTTAAAAATTACTCTGACTACAAAATGGAAAGGAGACTATAGAGGGACAATAGGCCCTCTGTAGAGGGAGACTACAGAGGGAGACTGGATAAGAACCAAATACAGTAGTCCAGTCTAGAAAGAGTGTGTTGAACTTTGGTAGCAATAATGATAATGGGGAAAAGTAGTGGGATTCTGGGTATATTTTGAAGATGGTGATAATAGGATTTAACAGTTCACTGGTTGAGGTAGCAGAGAAAGACACAATTTAAAGATGATGCCTAGTTTGGGCTCTGAGCAGAGAAGGAAGACTAGAGAACAGATTTGATTTAGAGGGCAAAGAAGGTATTGTGTCTCTGAAGATTACAGATCTTCCATTATAGATAATAGATCAACCATGTCACTTACTTTGGAGATATTGAATAAGATAAAAGCAGAATTAATGTTGAATTTAGAAAGATGATGGTCCCCGGTGATCTTAACACAAGAAGTCTCAGAGAAAAATGAAGAAGATAACCTGATTTGAATGAAATCAAGAGTGAATGGCACATTTTCTTTATCAATTTATCTATTTATGGACACCTAGGCTGGTTCTATAGTTTGGCTATTGTGAATTGTGCTCTATAAACTTAGGTATGCTTGTACCACTGTAGTACAATGACTTTAATTCTTCAGGATAAATACTGAGGAGTGGTCTTGCTGGGTCACATGGTGGTTCCATGCCTAGTCTTTTGAGGAACCTCCATACAGATTTCCATAGTGGTTGTACTAATTTACAATTCCACCATCAGTGTTAAGTGTTCCCTTTTCTCCACATCCTCTCCAGAATTTATTATTATTTGTATTCTTGATGACTGCCATTCGGACTGGTGTGAGATGAAATCTCAGTGTAGTTTTGATTTGCATTTCCCTAATTGCTAATGATGTTAAATATTTTTAAAATATTTGTTGGCTGTTTTATTTCTTCTTTTGAGAATTATCTGTTTGTTTACCATTTATTAATTGGATTTTTTAGGTGTTGAGATTTTTTTTTAGCTCCTTATATATTCTGCATAGTAATTCTCTGTCTAAAGAGTAGCTAGCAAAGATTTTCTCCCTTTCTGTAGGTTTTCATGTTCCTGTTTCCTCTGCTGTTCAGAAGCTTTTTAATTTGATGCCGTCCCATTTATTAATTCTTGGCATTTTTTTCCTGAGCATATTGAAAAATCATTACCTGTTCCTCTATGCTGGAGTGTTGATTCTATATTTTCTTCTAGGAGTTTCATGGTTTCTGATCTAATTCCTAGGTCTTTGATCCATTTTGAGTTTATTTTTGTGCAGGGTGAGAAATAAGGGTCTAGTTTGATTCTTCTACATATGGATAACTAGTTTTCCCAGCATCATTTGTTAAAAAGGCTATCTTTTCTCCAATGTATATTTTTGGCAGCTTTGTCCAGGATCAAATGACTATATCTGTGTGGGTTTGTCTCTGTGTCTTCTGTTCTGTACCACTGGTCTATGTGTCTGATTTTACACCAGTACCATACCATTTTTGTTACAATAGCTCTGTGATATAATTTGAAGTCAGGTATTGTGATGCCTCCACTATTGTTTTTTTGGCTTAGAATTGTTTTGGCTCTTCTGAGTCTTTTACTCTTCCAAATGAATTTTTTAGGACATTTTTCTAGTAATGTGAAGAATGTCATTGGTATTTTGATGGGAATTGCATGCTTCTGGTAGTATAACCATTTTAACAATATTAATTCTGCCTATCCATGAACATGGGAGGTCTTTCCATCTTCTGAAGTCTTCTTCAATTTCTTTTTTCAATATTCTATAGTTTCATTCATAGAGGTTTTCACTTCCTTGGTTAGATTTATTCATAGGTTTTTTATTTTTTTGTTTTTTGAGGCTATTGTGAATGGAATTGGACTCCAGTGTGTGCCAGAACACTACATCCTTGAAGTGTCCTATGAGGAGTTGCAAGATACCTGTAACAACACAGTAGTTCTGTATAAGAATGGAATTGACTTTATCTATTCATCTATTGAAGGGCATCTAGGTTGGTTCCACAATCCAGCTATTGTGAATTGAACTGCTGTAAACACTGATGTGACTGCATTACTGTAGTATACATACACAATGGAATGTTATTCAGTCATAAAAAAGAATAAAATTAGGGCATTTGCAGGTAAATGAATAGAGTTGGAGAATATCATGCTAAGTGAAACAAACCAATCTCAAAAAAACCAGACTGAATGTTTTCTCTGATAAGTGGATACTGATACATAATGGGAGGGAGGGTAAGGAAAGAATGGAGGCATGTTGGATTATGTAGAGGGAAATGAGGGGAGGGAGGAGTCAGGGTAAGGAAAGATACTGGAATGAGACAAATAACATTACCCTTTATAGATGTATGAGTACACGAATGGTGTGAATCTACAGCATGTATAACCACAGAAATGAAAAGTTGTACCCTATTTGTGTAATAAATCAAAATGCATTCTGTAAAAATAGAGTACATAAAAACAAAACAAAAAACTGAAATTAAAAAATGTAAGAAAATCAAGCATTTAACAGATGAAGTTTATTGTAATTTAATAGGAGGGACCAGAATGCCAGAATGTAAACATAAATCTTTTCATGGAAAGGGTTATGCCCTTATGTCCTTATCACTTGTTTATGAAACACTCAAATCCAAGAATTTATTCCTGATAGTATAAATGACTTGGTGCCACCCATCTAGCAGAACCTCTCTTCCTTGACTATTCTAGTAGAGTGGGAGGATATGGCCCTGTTCTCACTGGTCCTTAACAATCCAAACTGAGAACAGGAACTGTTTCCATCCATTGTCATCATCCACCTCCCTCCCTGCCCCAACACCACTCAAAGGCAACGTGGGCCAGGTTCACGGACAGTCCTCTGACAGGTGGCTCCACAGAGGTCACATAATTCAGAATGTTTGAATGAGTCATGACCCTGGCAGCCTGCAGTGAGAAGATGTCAGCTCTAAGAGAAGAAGGGAATGTGCCTAAGTGCACTCCAAAGCCAAATTCATGTGATTCTTTAGCTTCACAGAAAGAATAAAGTGCTTCAGTCCAAAAAAACACAAAGAGGCTGACTGAGTGAAAGGCAGTAGACTTTTCAAAGAATCAATGTAGACACTCTTTAGAATCATCTTGCTATGACACTGAGCAACAAAACAAGTCATAGCTACTGAGGAATGTGGAGCTAAGGGAAGATTTTTATTTAAGAGGGAGATATTCTAGCACATTTTATGTAGAAGAGAATGTTCCAATAGAGTAGAATAACTTGGTGCCTCCTAAGAAATAGGCCAGAATTTCTGAAGTTGAGCAGATGAGGAGTAGATCCCATACCCAGGCAGACTCAGTCTTGGAATCAGAGGGAAGGTTCTAGAGAATGCAGACAGAAATGCAAGATTCAAGGGTGGTAGAATTTGCTGGTAAAAGGGTGTGGCAGTTCTGTTGATAGGGTATATTTTTCTCAGTGAAATAAGAAGTAGATCATTAATTGATAGGACAAGGAATATTAGTTGTTCAAGTGGGGAAAATGAAACTGTAGTCATGGAGTCTGGAAAAGTGACACCACTGGAAGCCTAAGGGGACAGCAGGATTGGTACAAGAGCTCCGCCCATTTGAGGCCTGTCATTAGTCAGATGTCTGTTTTCTTCTCCCTTGTACTTTTCTTGTGCTTCACAGAACGTTACTACCTGGTTGTACAGATAAAGAAACTAAAACAGAGACATGAAATACCTTGACCAAGTTTACAGGAAGTGAGGAAGTCCAAACTCCTCAGGGTGGCTCCCGCCACCCTGGCCCCCAGCACTGAGGTGTGGCAGTTCCGGTCTCCCTCCAGCCAGCTGGCTGGAGGAGCAGAGAAGAGCTCTGAAATCCGGGATGTTGTTTGTCTGCTTCCCACAGCTCAGTAGCTCATCCTGGTCACTTTGTATGTACTTTGTAATTGAGATGAAGACAAAGAACTAACTGCAGCATATTTTTTAAAAGGAAAAACCACTTATATTTAAAGTCATGATGCCTATTTCTCTGCCTTTATTGGGAGGAAAAAATCGTCTTAGTAAAGATCCAGAAACAGGATTTTATAACATCTTTGTGGCAAAATAATTCCTAAAATGTTTTCTGAAGACGTAACATAACATGTCTCAAAAAGATTATACACTGAGGCTCTAATATAGCACTGTAATATTACAGAAAATATTATGACATCCTCCCTTCACTAGAGATTCTTAGAATTTTTAATAGCTCTACATGGTGTTGAGACACTTTTGACTGTGCATGAAATGTTTCCAGGACATTGCTAATGATTTAGCTGCCTTCGTCCATATACCAAACAATTAATATTTAGTTTAAATTCCAGCAACTGTCTTTTTCCTTCTTGTTCCCAATTCATTGCTATAACTTGTAAAGAACTGGAAAATAATGCATGAGTTTACATCCTGGAGTCATGAAGTAATCAGAGATTACAAAGAAATAAATACACTTTTAATAACCCCCAAAAATCCCATTATTATCTGTTTAATCTTCTAAATTGATGATGACTGATACTTCCAGAAGTCTGAACTGAGTATTTGTGCAATAGATTAACCACATTAACCAAATGTCACCTGGTTGAAGTCCATAAAGGCTTACTTTAAAGAACTGGAAAGAATGATTTGTAAAATTGAAAGCCTTCTTTCTCCTAATCCAGGTTAGTCCATGTTTTCCTGCCCATTTGAGCAGGATCAAGACATGAAGACATAGAAGCCTTTAGGAGATAGTCTCCATTACCTTTGACAGCTTCTCCTGACCCACTTGTTCCCTAGAACAATCCTATCATTTTGTAGGTTCAGAGTTGCCAAAGAAAAAGTCTGTTGAAGTAAATCACAACTAAGAGTTTAGAGGAAGAATTTACCTACCAAGAAACACGTGGTTCTCTCTCCAGTGCCATTCCATGGAAGTAGAATGTGACATATCTGTATAACTTTGGTTTCTAGTAGCCACAATTTTTAAAGTAAAAAGAAACAGTTAAATTTATTTTAGTAATACAATTTATTCAACCAATGTTTCTTGCATATAAAAATATTTTTAAAATATTAAGCCCACCTCAGTCAAGATGAGCCATGATGGAGGCCCAGATTGAGAAATGCTGGACATGTGACAGAGCCAGTCTGGTAGACAGAGTTATTCTCAAAGTTTGAATGTACTTCTTTTTGATAGGCTGAAATTGTGTCTTATATTTAATTCTGATTAATACTATCACTGATGATACATTTCTATTAGTTAACTGTTTAAATAACATATCACTTCCTTTTTCAATGAGTTTCTCATAAATTGTCCTACCTTTGTGATTGTAAGCTTAACTCATTGTTATATTTCTTGACTTTATCAGTTTTCATTTTCATTCTCTCCACCTAATCTGAGCTTCACACTTCCCCACAGAGTGGTATTTTTCTCTTCCTTTCTTTTTGGAGACAGGGTCTCACTAAGTCGCAGAGGCTGGCCTCAATATTACAATCCTCCTGTCTCAGCCTCCCCAGCAGCTGGGATTACAGGCATTCAAAACCATACCCTGCCACAGAGTAGTATTTCTAAAACAGTAACTTCGATCATTGACCAACTACTCAAGGATTATAGAGAAAATATAAAACTCCTCATGATTTGACATCTGTCTACCTTATTTCATTTCCTTTCTGAGAACTTCCCTTTCCTTTCCACTTTTTACACTTCATTCTAAAATTTGCAGATTTCATGAGTTCCTGAGTATAACATGCAATTTTAGCATTCACACCTTAGAACATGTTGTTCCTTCTACCTGAAATCATCTTTCCCTTTCACCTACCAGGTGAATTACCGCTCAGCAGCTGAACCTTGACTTTCAGTTCAGTACAATTTAAATGAATTTATTGACCTGACACTAGCTCCTTGAGAGAGTGTACTTTCTTTTTTTTTTTTTTTTTTTTTTTTTTTGCGGTACTGGGGATCGAACTCAGGGCCTTGTGCTTGCAAGGCAAGCACTCCACCAGCTGGGCTATCTCCCCAGGCGAGAGAGTGTACTTTCTTATCCTTGTGTCACCATCTGTATATCCTGTGATACAAAGCACAGGATCTGACAATAAAATACATGAGATTTTTTTTTTTTGTCAATTTAACTTAAATATAGTAAGACCTTTAAGCAGACTTGTTAATTGTAACAGGAAGAAATGCTAAAATGAAACAATAAGCTTTCCATTTCTTTTTTGATATTAAAATGTTATAGAATTCTATTTCCACTGTTTTTAATGTCAAGATTGAAAGACTGTTAGTATTTTTATTTTATTTTAATTCCAATATGGCTCATGTCCCCTTAATCAGCCACTGAAAGTAAGTACTTGACGGGAATAGTTTGAAACACTAACAAAATTCTTTCATTAGCTAAAATGTAAATATGAAAACTAACATATCTCAAACATCCTATTTCACATTCTGGCAAGTTTTGATAAAATTAAACTTGCCCTATGCCATTTATCTCAAGGTACAAACTAAGATTCTAACAAAATACCAAAATGAAGAATCTAACTTATTCCACTCAAATAGTCCAGTTTAATAATCATTTGAAAGAGACAGAAATAAAAATTCTGATAAGAAATTCATTTTTTCTGAGATATCACCATTATTCGCTATATAAACAATTATAACCAGACATGGGTCTTTTTTTTTTTTAAGCATTAGGTACCAGAGTGAGGACGTTTCTTAAGGTTTGTAAAAATTCTAGTTTTACAGCTTTCCAGGAGATGCAACATCTCTTGAAAACAAAGAAACAACATAATGTAATCAAGAGAAGCTCTTCTTCCCTCTATCTAAATGCCCCAATCAATAAAAATGGATCCTAGGAAATTCCACTAACCCTGGAACACTGTCCATAAAACACAGGAGTGGAGCTGAACATCCCCCTTCCTGTTTCCTGTGGTCTCCTCAGGTTTGGGAAATAAAAACCAATTGAGACTATTATAGAAGAAAAAAAAAAAAAGAACAATGAAAGTAGGGAATTGGATGTAAGACTAGAGGCAGGAAGAAAAGAGAATGGATAGTTAATAATACCCCTCAATTAGACTCCATCTTGTACACACTGGTCTTTGAATTGCTTTGGCTCATGTAAAGCTTCAGGACTAGAAAAGCACAGTTTGTTCCAAGTCGTGAGTTTCTTTCTAAGTCATATCCAGTGTTTGGACGCCAGATCATGTTTACCAAGCACCTGAGCAAACACGTTGACTGCCAGTGATCTTTTCTATTTTCTAAAATTGAGTTTCTCAACACAGAGCTTTGCTTTTAAAGCAAATCTTCATTATGTAGAAAGGGTATGTGAGTGAAAGGGTTCTATGAAGGATCCAAAAACATTGCACTTCCTTTGTTCTGGTTTTGAAATTCCCCTTTGAGTCACTTAGTTGCTCAATGCTGAAGGGCACTTAAGTATAATTACTGTGATAGTAAACAGACTATCCTGCCAGATGCATCAGCAAAACATAACCCTCCTTTTATAAGTACATGTACAGGTTTATTTTAATTGTTTGGTTTGGGTTTTTCCACAGCTATTAATATTACTCAGCCCAGTTTCAGTGGCACGGATGCCTTTGGATACACTTCGTTCCTGGCTTATTCACGGGTTTCAGACATCAGCTTCAGTTATGAATTCCACTTGAAGTTTCAGCTGGCGAACAATCACTCAGCACTGCAAAACAATTTGATATTTTATACTGGACAGAAAGGCCATGGTAAGATTAAGTGACCCCTGTAGGACTTGCCTCTCTTCTTTAAGAATACTTTAGTGATTCTTCAGGGACACTCTTAATTGCCATGGATGAAGACATTTGCCTAGAGGTAGCCAACTCCTGTTTTCCAGCATGTTCCTTGTAATCCAAAGCATTCAGTGGTTCTCTGATCCTTTCTGAATTCCTGGTTCACACTAGAGCCAAACAAGAAGACAGAGGTGGTGACCAAATCACAGGAGAAGTGAGTTTACTAATTTGTTCTTTTCTCTGTTCTTTCTACTTCCATGTATGAGGAGAGAAGAAAGTTCTCAGAAAGAACATGGCTTCACAGCATGTTGTGAAAAGAGAATTGATTAAATGTCCTCAGAGAAAACCATTCCAAATGAAAGGGGAAAGAAATTAAGAAAGCCCTTGACCTATCACAAAGTAGTCCAGTGCTCTAGCATTGATGGGAAATCAACTTAGAAGTTAAATTTGTCTTTCTTAAGTAGAAAATAGTCATGCATGTGTTAGGTCAAAGAAAATCACATTCGTTTTATTTCCAAGTCTGCAACTAACAGTTAAGCAATTAATCACTTACCTTTTCCGATATCTCATCTGTGAAATCAACATATTACACAAAAAAAGAACTTTCTCTCAACCATTAGTGGTTCTATTTTGCTCGGGAAAATAATATACCCTGGTTTTATTTTGTTTTTAACTCACTATCTACTAATACCAAATGTGCTTTTCTGGATTAGCACATGTTTGAAAGAGCCAATAGCCCTCATCAGTGTAGGCTATCAGCTCCCACCACCTCTGAGGATGCAGAACACTTCCCCAGTGCTATGCCAACCTAATGAGCCCTCCTAACTGATTTCCTGGTGTGTTCTCCACATTGTAGTAGGAGTTACCTCCTAAAAGGTTTATGAGATCATGTTCAAATCTTGTTTAAAACACACTTGTAGCATTTCACAGTTGTGGGATATTCACTATGCTTAGAATAAAATCCAAGACTCCCTACTGCATTCTCAAAGGGTCCTTAGTACCAGACCCTGGTCTGTTCTCAGAACACAGCCAGGCCCCTGGCACCGTCTCCCTGTTCCCCACTACAGGTCCTCTTCCAGTGCCTTGGCCCTCTAGTGCCTTCCTGCCTCGAAGGCTTCTTGCCTGCTGTCTCCTCTGTCTTGACAGGAAATAGCCACCAGCATTTTGAAGAGAGTGGGATCCTGGCGATGTAAACCTGCACTCAGTCTCCACAACTTACAAATTATGTCAATTGATGTGATATCTCAGTGCCTCAGTTCCTGACCTGCTACATGGGTATAATAAAAGTATATTCCCTAATAGAATTGGGAAGATTAGCAGAGTTAATACATGGGAAGCACTTAAAATATCATTGGATGCAAAAGACACAGAAGCTTGACTTTTCTCAAGGTTTTCTCTAGCCCTCTTACAAAAATAGACCTTATCCCACCTGTCAAAGTTATTTCCTACCTCAGCTTCTTACTTGCTTCTTCATAGGCCTTATCTCAATTTATATTTTTTTGTAAATTTTTATACAGTCGTTTCTTGATTTTCTCTGCTACCAGAATGGGAGTTCCATACAAATAGAGACTAAGTCAGTCTTATACACCTTTATATCACCCACACTACCTGGAACATAATTCATATTGAATTAATGAATCAAAGAACCACAATAAGAACAAAAATAATTGTATGGTATATAAGTCACCAACACAGTTGCACAAAGGTTCAAGAGAAGTCATTCTTAGGGGCTTGCAGTTCAAATGTCATGTCCTCCATTAGGATTTTCTGAGTGGCTGCAGTCCTCTTATCCCTCTAGTGAAGCTCTACTACTTCTGAATATAGTTTGTCCTGCGTTTAGTGCTTGGACCCTTTGTTACAGGCTACAAAGTTCTAAATTTCTTTCTTCATTTATACAAAAGATATCCCAGCTATGACTATATCACCCACAAAAACTATTTGGGGTGGTGGTGTTTTACAAATATCTGCTTAATGGCTGCCAGGAGACAGAAAGTAAAGAAGGGAAAGAAAGAATTTCTACCCTTAACCCCTTTATGCCACTTGCCCTTCATTGTATATGTATCAACTGCGTCCTTCCCAGTAGCTAAAAACTTTCAAATAAAAAATTCAAATAAAAAATTCAAATAAGCTTGCAAACTCTGGGGATGCCATGTTCTAAAATAGATCTCCTAAACCCTTAAAGATACGCAGAGGGAGAAACCAAGCAAAGAATAAGTGCTTGGCCTATGAAAATACTGCCACCATATAAATCTTCTGGAATCTTCAGCTAAAGCCTCCTTCAAAATTCTCAAAGTAAGGCGAAATATCTGCACTTGCCTTTGTAGGCTTAGACTGTGGTTAAATAAAGGCTAGATAACAGGTGGACACAATGAACTTCCGTTTTCTAACCTGTGAAAATGAGAAATCTGAAACATACAGTTCCACATTGTACCACCTGAGGGCACAACAACACCAGCTACACAAAACGCAGGCTGCAAAGAGCATTGTAAGGCAACGTTCCTCTGAACACCTGTGTCATGATCGCAGGAGGGTGCTCGTTCAAAACACTAAGTCCAAGGTCCTCTTGAATTAAAAGACTTTGAGTTCCATCAGGGTTTTTGCAACTAATATTTGAGGGCAATCACTCGAAACTCCTTGGGACCAGCTAAATTAGACCACATATGAGGTGATTATTGCCCATCATATCTTATATAGAGATAATGCATCAATTTATGTAGTCTAAGGTTATTAATTGAAAAAAATCATATTCCTTTAAAACATCATGATTAATATTAGGCATATACTTTGCAAATGTCTGTTTAAGAAAGGATGATTTAAGTCAGTGTTTTTAACAGTGATAGTTTCATATTTAGGTGCTATTGTTCAGTAATAATAGATTGGTTGTTACTACTAAAATCACCATTCCATAGGCTTCCTTTCTTTCTGGGGTGAAGAGATGCACAAGGTCACCATTTATATAACAACATGAAATGTAAGGCAAAAAAAATTTTTTTTTCAGTGCTAGGGATTGAACTCAGAGTCTTGTGTGTTTGAGACAAGCTCTCTACAAACTGAGCTATATCCCCAGCCCATAAGGCAACTTTTAATTTCTTATAAAACCTATAAAAAAGGCAAGGGACCTTAATTTTCCAATACTGATAATACTCTTTCCTGAGACCCCCAAAGCTGAACACTGATTGTGTCAATTTGCATTCTCATGAACTCTCTGGACAAACTATGATTTCAAAAATGTTCGGCCTGAAAACATCTCTCCTAATTTCTTTCTTAATCCTCTTTCTATATTTCTGAAGTCTAATTTGGCATTTTCTTCATTATCTTCTCCTCTCTTCCTATCCCCTACTCCCTTGTAATATATGTCTTATAGTTTGACTCTTCTAGAAATGAACAATATGTCCCACGATGGTCCACAGATGAACACACTGCCTTCCCTTCCTGCCTCTCTTCTGTTTGTGATTGGCACCCAACCATTCTCCAGTGGGAAATGCAGGGTCCCCCAGGACTTTTCCCTCTTAGCCACCTATGTCAGATGAGGGTGCTTGTTAAAAATCTAAATCTCAGGCTCTCTTGAATCAAACAACATGTTCATTTTGACAAATACTTACTGGGTACCTAGACGTGAGGTCTTCTGTGTGCTGGAGGCACAAATATGAACAAGATGAAGTTCCTGTTTTCTCTCCATTTAATCCCCCATATTCTATCAAACACCAAGGTCCATCCATTTTATCATGTTATTTTTTGTATTTTCTCCTTGTATCTTTATTGCTCCTGGATTATCTGTCACAAATGGTTGCAACAGCAATCACTTCCTTTCCAGTTTCCCTGCTTAGACAGGCCACTCATCCCCTCTGTCATCCACTTTACTACCGGAGATGGTTCTAACAAGTCTGACCACTTTTTCCCAGTCAACTCGAATCATCCCCTAAGCTCTTTGGAAATAAAGATGTCTATCCAGCACCTGCCTATTTACAAAATCTATTCTTCCTTCATTCACCAGTATTGACACATGTGTACATCCTGGGCCCTGTCATTTTATCCTCCATGTCTGTGTTCTGTATAGGCAGTTCCATCCTCCCGAACCTACCACACATCTTTGTGTGTCTCCAAAACTCTTCTACCCTTTAAGTCTCAGCTTGAAGGATCATTCTTTTTCGAAGTCTTTCACACTTCCAGAATATTCTAAGAATTAATCCCATTATAATTTGCTAGTAACAATCATCATATCTTATTATACCTGTAAAATCATCATATCTTATTATACCTGTTTGTCTGGATCTAAGAACCAGAACCATTGCTTTTCTTCTTCATGTCAGTGGTGACTGTCGCATATAGACTAGTTTTGTTTTGTTTAGTTTTGTTTTTGCAGTGCTGGGGATCGAACCCAGGGCCTTATGCTTGCCAGACAAGCACTCTACCAACTGAGCTATGTCCCCAGCCCTAGACTAGTTTTTGAAAGAATAAAAACAAAAACTCATGGTCCTCGTAACAATAAAACTTATAATTGGTTTAGGGAGGGAAGATATGTGTTCTTAAAATGTAGTTAACAAGACATGTCAAAAACAATGTCATGCACACACAGCATCTAGCATAACATGTAATACATTTGGAACATAAAAATCACTGAATGAAAAGAAGGACATAAAAGAAGGAAAGGATGGAATTCATAAAGTAGAAACTTGGTGCAGCTAGAACAGTTAGGGAATATGTCCCCTGGATTGTATTTCTCAGTCTTTCCCTTCCATTCCAATCAGCACTTAACAGTTAGTGCTACAGCAAACCCAGTCATTCCCAGTTCAGTTCTCTCACATCCCAGGTCCTGCTGGATCCCAGTCCAACAGTGAGATCCTTCCATCTGAACTCTATCATCCCACCTTCACAACTTCCTCTTGCTGGGAAGGACTGCACTAAAGTTCTTCACCTCTCCCAATACAATCCATCCTCACGATATTCTCTGATGAATTTAGGCCCCCTTATATACTTGCACAGAGTCTGGGTAGCATTTGTAGTTTACACCCCATCATTTGAGATCTGATTACATACTGTTTTGTCATTCACAATCACTACTTTGAACCATATGAAGGTACCATTTTCATAAATCAAAATGTTAAAATAGCAGTGATTTCATAAACTCGTCCCTCAGCAAGATTAATCTTAAACTCCTGTAAGATGAACCACGCTTCAATTTCTTTTGTATCCCCAACAGCAACATTCACATGCTGGGTACTACATGAGAAATCAATAATTACATGTTTATTGATTCTTTCTCTCTGCAGACAGAGGCTATCCTGGTTAGCTAATAATACCGTGTAGGCATAGATTGATCTTGATGGTAGTGGAAGAGTGAGAACCTAAAGAAAGAAGGGAAGGGAGACATGTATCACTGTTTACCTCCTTGAAATGTAAGTTAAAATGTCACCTGAAACCTTTATTTAACAGGTTTTATACAGTGATAGAATTTTTCAGAAAAAGAAATATAACTTCCTAGAAATTTGACCTATGTGCCTATGTTTTATGTGCAGTTTTCCATCAGTCTCCAGCATGTAGGTCTTCTATGCTGTTGTAATTATGAAAGGTTGCCTCATATTTCATGCCAAATAATTTCTTGTTTGCTTCAAGCCCTTAGTTATTAACTGTAACAGAAATAAGAGTACATAAATATAACTTGATGTTTTTCTATGGAAGAAAATGAAATGAATGTCATCTATTGTACAGAAAAAGAAAAATGTAGTGGGGAGTGTCACAAAAAGCAATCAGCCCATGCTGTTCTTCAGAGAGCCCTGGTACTGATCAGGCAAAGGAAGATGCCTGATGAATGAGAGAGCAGGCTATAGCCAGTTCCTCAGCAGAGCACATCCCTCAATTCCACAGCGCTCAGGCACTCTGTAAACATAACTGACAGTGTGTGCCCAGAATTTGATTTTTTTTTTAACAACAGAAAAGTGTTCATTATTTTCTGCTGTCATCATAGGAGGAGGACTGAAAATTGTGACAGTTTTCTTCCTGACAACCTCAAACTCTCAAAATCTTAATTTTTATGGAATTCAACATCCTGGACTATAATATCAAAATTGCCTAAGTCATTAAGTAATTTGGGTTTTCTACGATAGTTTACAAAGAGGCTAAACTAATTTTCTTTACTCACTGAGAAACATACAAACATTGTCACATTAGAACAACGCTCAGAGTTAGAAATGACAAAAGATCTTTGCAAATTCACCCACCAACTTTTTTCAGATTTACAAGAGAAATGTGCGTGTAAGCATCTTTCAAAGTTACCTCAATATAGGGAAATAACCAGAGCATAAAGAAAGAGAAGCAGCCAAGGGCACATTGGTCAACTACAAACCCACACTTTCTGTGCTGGTTCTACCCTGCCAGCGTGTGGTTTCATCTTATGAAAATTCAAGTTCACCCACAAACTGATGCTTTCATTCCTTATTTTCACTGCCTCATCTTTGACAGCAAGAGAAATGTAGATTTGCCACTTCTTCTAGTCTAAGAGATGTTAAAAGAAATGCCACATATAGCATAGGTAATGTATTTTATCACATTCTTAGGTACTCTGAGCCCAGCATGGGATCTGTTATTACTAGCAATCTTGCCACACTGTTCGTCAGCAGAGCTGCAACTCAGACCATTTTGATTGACCACTACAGCAGCCAGTTTGTATTGCATGCCTTCTAAATAATTTAATTCCATAAGACTAACACTCTACAGTATCCACTGTATCCATTGTGCACGGTGGCAAATGATGAGACATCATGGTCATGGCTATGCATGATTTTCATGTTTTCAGAGACCTAGAATATCTGTAATTTAATTGTGATGTTAAAGAACAGGCAGTGAAGGGCCTGACACTATGATCAGAATCTGTATAGATCTTACAGATCTTAAGATAAACAAAGAAACCAAGACTGTATGTTCCTTAAGAGTTAATCTAGAATCTCAATATCAAGTCATTTGGTGGGGAGGGGGTACTAGGGATTGAACCCAGAGGCCCTTCACCACTGAGCCACACCCCCAGCCCTTTTTAATTTTTTATTTTGAGACAGGGTCTCACCAAGTTGCTTCCAGGCCTAAATCGCTAAGACTGACCTTGAATCTGTGATCCTCCTGCCTCGGCCTCCTGAGTGGCTGGTATTTTAGGTGTGCACCACCACACCTTGCTCTCAAGTCATCTTAATGTTGATTTAGCATCTTGTAGAGACTGACAGCATGGGAAAAGAAATGACTCGAGTGTCTCCTTTGTACCACTGAACACATCCTATTCTGCAAGTAAGACCTATAATCTTTTGGATCTTGTTTTTCACATATCACCTTAGATATATTTTTCCATTGTATCACCTTAGTTTTGACTCTAATTCCATAAACTTCTACCATTATTTTCCCCAAATCTTTCACACTTACATAACTTTTCATTTGTATTTCCTTTAGTTTTATTCCTAAAAACTCTCATAGCCAGTTGAACAGTCAACTGAAATTTGATTAAGTTTATTTTGGTATCTCTGTGTTAGTATCATTGTCCTGCAAAATTAAGAATATTTAATAAAAAATACTTTCCTTCTTTTAGAAATCCAAAGGCTTTTTTAGCCCTAGTACTATAATCAAATATGGCCACAAAAGGTCTACACACAAGGAATTATTCTCTCAGAAGGAAACTCCCATCAGCAATTAGCAGCCATTGACGGGGCAGCATGGGAGGCTCACAGCATCAGTCTCTGCGGCTCCTCTGACACTGTCACTTCCACCTGCCAATTCCACCTGAAGGGAGGAAAAAGCCATTTGTCACTTAAAGTTTATGAATCCATTTGGAAATGTCTTTTTAAAACACTTTGAGTTATTGTTAAAGAAAATCAGATGAGATGTTATCATTGTCACAGTATTCAAAAGAGAGAGAAAAGAAGGGAGCCATCACATTAGCAAAGAGGCAGGGATCACACACCCTTGTCCTTGACTGCTTAGGACTTTGCTCAACTCTGCAAAGTACATTATCATACTCAAGGGGGTAAATTAGTTTTGATACATGAAAATACTTTACCACATTAGAGAAATAGTTTGAACAAATAACAAATCACATCCGTGATGTTAAAAAAGATCCTAACATTAACCTTTGTATTAACTGAAGTGTGCTGAAATATGTGTGGATTTCACAGCACGGTTGATATAAATGTTTGAACTCCTCACAACTATCCAAGGAACTGCTCTCAAACCACTCTGAACCCTCATGCTGGACCCTGGAGAGTCAACTTCAACCTCTCCCCAAGTCAGTGGTTCTGATTTTGGAGGTAATGCGGTCTCAGTGAGAACACAAGCATGTATGATTTGTTATTTGTAATACACTGATTTGACCAGAATCTGTGATAGAAACAAAAGGGCAGCTGTCTTTAGAAAATCTCTCCAATACACAGGCTCTAGTTACTTCTTTTATGTAAGAACCCAGAAACCACTCCGGACACAGGAACTCACATAAGAGAGTTTATTAAGCAAACAGATAGAGTGTCTCCCTACAAGGTAAGAGAAAAAAATGAGAGGAAAAGAGAGAGAGAGAGCATGCACAAGAGAGAGAGTGAAAAGCCAGGAGGAGAGAGCATGAAAGCGAGAAGGAGAGAGAAAGCATGAAAAAAAATGGCGGTGGAGCTATCCTTAAGCAGTCGAATTCCGCAGGTTAACAGGGGATCAATAACGGAGAAGGATACTTGCAAGCTGACTGATGAACTAATAGCTAGCTAGGATGTTCACAGACTGACAAGAAGTTGGGAGGTGGGGAAATGACTGCAGTGTAAAGGGTGGGGGAGTAGCATTATATTATATTTTATACATGAGTCTTAGTCTTCCTTTTGAGAATTTCATAATGAAATTGTGGCTCAAACCACAAGCTACTCTTGTCAGGCCTTCCTTCAAGGTGGAGCTAATCAGATTTCTAATTACTGCCACTTCCATTGCATTCCACCCTCCCCCCGTGAGAATTCCATATGATTGCTACAAAGCAAACAGAGTTGCCGCACAGGTCTGCTCATTTTCTTCCTTTTTCCTCCAGATCAAGCCAGTCTGCACAATTTCTTTGAAACCTCTGGTCCTTTCCTCCTCCCTGTGTAAAACTTTCCCATCTTGCTCATACATGCCAATTAAAGCAGAGGCTGGACCTCCACATTCAGCCCGCTAGGAAAACTGCTGATATAAACAGCACAACCTTTAAGTTTAAAAACAAACCAAAAACAAGCAAAGAATCGTGTAACCACTTCCAAGTAATTTAGGGAATAAAATACCATAACAATTATAATCATATGCTTGTGATGCAAATATTTTTCTTACAATGCTTTGTAATATTTTGTCATGTAATATTTTGTCTTCCTAAGGTTTTATGCATTTAGGAGGGAGTACCATCACCACCACGAGCCCTCCTACAACACACACTTCTAAGACCCATCTGAGACACCTTGGAATGGCCTGACTGCTCTCATCTCAACCTCTTTTCTTTCAGAATGTCCACGGAGCATCCTTCATGCTTCTTTCGGTTGTCGTCTTTTCCGTGGCTAACAAAGTCACATCCCTTTCTTCACAGAGACAAGACCTTGCCTGCAATAGGGAATCACTGCCTTCTTCCCAACCTGAGGCCAGATGCTATTCTGACCACAGCATCTCCTCTTTTCCCCCATGAGATTTCCCCTAGGGAGTCTATTATGAATTGCTCTTACAATGCCAAGCATGGTTCACCACAACGCACCCACTTTGAAGCTCTCTGCTTAATAACATTTGTGTAATTGAGTTATGACTATTCTTTCTAGCCAGAGAGACCTAGTGTTTTATTCCTGTGCATTCTAAAATGATTTTAATTCACTTCCTGGATCTTGTTGCTCTTAACCACTGTTCATGTAGAGTCATCCCCTATTGTTTCCTTTGTCCCCTTCTTACCACTTGCACAGCTTAATCTCTCTAAATCCTTCCTTCTTAGCACCAGCTCTGAAGCAATATCCTACAAGGATCCCTTGCCTTGTCTGAAAAATCGTCTTAAGCCTGGTTTCATTAAGATTCACTGTGAGTTTGTGTTCTGCATCCCAAATGAGCTTAGTTCCAGTTCTTTTCATGAAAAAGAACTCTTATCATGTCAACCCTAAACATCTCTATATAATAATAAAAATGCGAAATACCACCTGTTTCTTTGTGAACTGACAAGTATAAAAACACAAATATCCCTGTATTTACCAAAGCTACTCATAGAATAATGTTCTATTAGAACACTGAATTTGAGAATGAAATTATTCTAAGATATCAGTGGCTGTTAGAATATGACATTGCTTATATTATTATGCACTGATAAGTCAAGAAATTTCTATTACAAGAAATTCCAGGAAAGGGACACAAAACATAAAATAAAATGCTAATAAACCATGCCTTCACATCACTTTATTTCACCACCATAGTTTAAGCTTCCCAAATCTTTTGGTTGGATCAGGGTAAAGCACTGATGCAATCAGGTCTGTAGCTTTAAGAAAAAAAGAAAAATTTGGCTGCTGTCCCTGACCCCAAAAGTTAACTAAGAGCAGTTGTGTCTAGTCTAAGGACCAGGAGTACCTGCTTCCTGAACTTTAATGAAGCATGGGCAGGGAGATAAGAGAGATGTGATACACAGAGTTAAGCCCAAGTCATAGTTGAGAAGAAAGAGAAAGACACATGTGTTTTTTGAGTAGCTACCATGCGCTAGGTCCACATTGTGATGATGATCACACATTAAATTTTACTTAATCCTTAGAAAAATCTTGAGATATTTCTCTCCTTATTTCTGGGATAGGAGTTTTGGGGAGTGCATGCTAAAGGTGGGGAAGGGGAACGCAACCCAGTTAGCTGCTTACTTCCCTTTCTCTCCTGCACACACTGGGTGACAGCACAGGCCCTGGGGTCAGGCTGCCTTCAGATGCAGACTCCACCACCTAGCAGCTGTTACTTTTAAAGGTCCATGTATACATTAGCTTCTCCCATACACCCTGAGGCAGATAGATCTCTTGACCCTACAGGTTTCATTGTCTCATCTAAGTCACTTACAAAGGCTCACAGCAACCTCAGTTGCTCACACCAGCCTAGTTCTTACTTTGCTCTTCTTTTCTGCTTTATTTTATGAGGGCATTAAAGGGTACCCCTCAGGTACAGTTATGTAGTATGTGGGGCTGTTGCAAATGAAAATGCCAACTTCTTTGCTCAAAATGCAAAAAAAAAAAAAAAAAAAAAAAAGTCATTGAAGGTACTAAAATATATTTTCCTTTCTCCAATGGTCTTTCAGCTTTTTATTGTCTTTTACTTATTATTTTTGTCATTTCAAGTTAAGAAAAATTAAAACATTAAATTAGCAGCATGAATTTTACCATTTATTTTTATATTGTTCAATATCCACTTGAAATGCAAACATAAGAGATTTAATCCATATAGAGGGTTGCCAAAATTATACATCAATATTCCATAGCTCATACATGCATATGCATACAGTGAAGACACTGCACAAAATTAAGGGAATTATCTTTTTTTCACCTCCTGTTGTGTGCAAATTCTGCCAACTCTACTTTGAGCTTACCGATGGCTAAGGAAAAACTGAGAAGAAACATTTTCCATTTTTCCCTTCCCTATTCCATCATAATTTCCAGTACAAATAATTAAATAATACAGGGAAGTAACAAGAGCAACTTTTGCTTTCTTTCTGTGTTTAAAGCAAGTTCCAGTTCAGATGGGAAGCAGGGCTCCCCCCATTCAGCCATTAGGCACAACGCATTCACACAGCATTCTGTTCTCATGGAAACATCACAAACCCCAACATGTGCGTGGGATAACAACAGGAAATTTTTTAATTATATATATGTACCCCTCCCACTCATGTTGATTGTCCTACATACTTCTCTCTCAAAATGAAGTTCAAAGAGAGAAGCATTAGGAAGCTCAAGTCAGTAACAATGGAGCATAAAGTCAAACACAGGGCCTCTCTCAACTTGGAGTCCCATGTGACAGCACAGTTTGCATGCCCTGGCCCTCTGCATTTCTAATATCAGTCATCAAAACATAACTGGGGAGTCCTCCCACCTCATACCCCGGGCTCCTCGTCTGTGAACATACCGCCCACCATCACTGAGTCACTCCCAGTTGCTGCCTCAGCAGTTGCCTCCATCTTGGGACTCCACAACTACCACCATAGCCATCTCAGATAGCAGCCTCCATCTTTGGACTCTGGCCAGAGCCTCAAAGTCCAACATCAAGGTCAATTCGTTGATGCTGCAGATCGCCTGCCGTTTGCTCTTTGCCTTTCACCTGCCCTTCACCTGCCTGTCATCTGGAAGCCCCATGGTCACCCACCAACAAACTGCTGTTTGCCCACAGATCACCTGCTACCTACTACTGCCTGGAAGTTCTTGTCAGAGTACCCACTGGTTTGATTACACATGGCTGCTGCCATCTTGGGACACTGGCCAGAGCCTGGGATTCCAGGGCCAAGGGGCCTACAAGTTTGCCACTGACACCACTGCCCATCTCAGGGCATGGCTTCCTCAGTCTGGGGACACTGACCAGGACCTGGACCTCGATTGTTGGGATATCTGCAGGTCTGGCTGCACCTAAGGTCTTTCTGCTGGGTGTGCTAGTGGTCACCATCTGATTGCCTCTTTATAGGGCCACTCCTTTGTATGAGAACATCCCTGGTGGTCTCTCTGCAAGTTGGAACAGCATGGAGATCTTGGGACTGCAGCAAGGCAGAGCCTGGGGAATCTGAAGCCCAGATCAGTCAGATTGCAGCTGGGTCTGCATAAGCCAGTCTAAGCCTGGGAGGCCTGTGGAAATCTGGAGACTGGGGACAATTCCCAGAGGGAGCACAGGTTGGAGAAACTGGAAAAAACTGGGCTCTCTCCAGCTCACTGAGTTCTGAAGTGTGTGGAGACAGAAGAGACTGGCTACAACAAGCAGGAAGACTAGAAGAGGTTGTGAGGGCATCTTGTTATTGGCTCACCCACCCAACCAGTCCAGCCCTGGACTGGAGCTACCATCACACTTCAGACAACCCCACCTACCAGAGGAAAAGGGAAGCTGAGAAAACTTTTGAAAGCCAATGGAAAAAAATCGTTCAATTTTCCATTGAGATTTTCTTTTTTTTTTTCCCTCTCTCTCACGTTGCTACCATCTTTGAATCCAAGTATTTTTCATGCTTCAATTTTGAATGGGAAGTCTGAATAGTATATTACAGTTTTGTTGTGCATTCTTATATTTTTATTTCACCACTTTTATTCAACATAGTACTTGAAACTCTAGCCAGAGTTATTAGATGAAAGAAATTAAAGGGATATGAATAGGAAAAGAAGAACTCAAACTATCAGTATTTGCCAACAGCATGATTATATATTTAGATGATCAAAAAAAATCCACCAGAAAACTTCTAGAATTCATAAGTGAATTCAGCAAAGTAGCAGAATATAAAATCAATAACCATAAATCAAATGCATCCCTATACATAAGCAATGAATCCACTGCAAGAGAAATTAGAAAAACTACCCCATTCATAATAACCTCAAAAAAATAAAATACTTGGGAATCAATCTAACAAAAGAGGTGAAAGACCTCTACAATGAGAACTACAGAACACTAAAGAAAGAAATTGAAGACCTTAGTAGATGGAAAGATCTCCCATGCTCTTAGATAGACAGAATTCATATTGTCAAAATGGCCTTGATGCTACTAAAACTGTTATACAGAGTTAATGCAATTCCTATTAAAATTCCAATGACATTTTTCATAGAACTAGAAAAAGCTATCAGGAAATTTGTGGAAATATCAGACCCAGAATAGTCAAAGCAATCCTTAGCAAGAAACATGAAGCAGGAGGCATCACACCAGACCTTAAACTATACCACAGAGCAATAATAACAAAAATGGCATGGCATTGGCACCAAAATAGACAGGTAGACCAATGATACAGAATAGAAGACACAGAGACAAACCCACATAAATAAGATCACCTCATATTAGACAAAGACACCAAAAATATGCATTGGAGAAAAGATAGCCTCTTCAACAAATGGTGCTGGGAAAATTGGAAATCCATATGTAGCAAAATGAAATTAAATCTGTATCTCTCACCTTGCACAAAAATCAACTCAAACTATATCAAAGACTTAGGCACCTAATAGAATAAAAAGTAGGCCCAAAACTTTATCGTGTCAGCTTAAGACCTGACTTCCTTAACAAGACTCCTAAAGCACAAGAAGTAAAATCAAGAGTCAATAAATGGGATGGATTCAAACTAAAAATCTTCTCAGCAAAAGAAACAATCAATAATGTGAAGAGAGAGCCTACAGAGTGGGAGAAAATCTTTACCACATGCACTTCAGATAGAGCACTAATCTCCAGAATTTATAAAGATCTCAGAAAACTTCACACCAAAAATACAAATAACCAATCAAAAAATGGGTTAAGGAACTGAGCAGACACTTCACAGAAGAAGATATACAATTGATCAACAAATACATGAAAAATGTTCAACACCTCTAGTATTTAGAGAAATGCAAATCAAAACAACTCTAAGATTTTATCTCACTCCAATTAGAATGGCTATTATCAAGAATACAAACAACAATAGGTGTCAGCGAGGATGAAATGAAAAAGGTACACTCATATGTCGCTGGTGGGATTGCAAATTGGTGCAGCCACTCTGGAAAGCAGTATGGAGATTCCTCATAAAACTTGGAATTCATCCACCATTTGACCCAGCTATCCCACTCCTCAGTTTACACCCAAAGGGCTTAAAATCAGCATGCTACAGTGATGTAGCCACATTAATGTTTATAGCAGCTCAATTCACAATAGCTAGATTGTGAAACCAACATAGATGCCCTTCAGTAGATAAACGGATAAAGAAACTGTGGTATATATACACAATGGAAAATTACTCAGACATAAAGAAGAATAAAATTATAGCATTTGCAGTTAAGTGGATGGAGTTGGAGAATATCATGCTAAGTCAATCCCAAAAAACCAAAGGCCGAATGTTTTCTCTGATAAGTGGATAATGATACATAACAGGGTGAGGGGGTAAGGGAAGAATGGAGGAATGTCAGACTATGTAGATGGAAATGAGTGGAGTGGAGGGGACGGGGGAAGGAAAGATGGTGGAATGAGACAAACATTATTACCCTATGTACATATATGATTACATGAATGGTGTGACTCTACATGATGTACAACCAGAGAAATGAAAAGTTGTACTCCATTTGTGTACAATAAATCAAAAAATGTATTCTGCTGACACATATAACTAAAAAGAACAAACAATAAAAAACCCCAATAAATGGGATTGATTCAAACTAAAAAGCTTCTCAGCAAAAGAAACAATCAATAATGTGAAGAGAGAGCCTACAGAATGGGAGAAAATCTTTACCAAACACACCTCAGATAGAGTATTAATCGCCAGGATATATGCAGAACTCAAAAAACTTAACAACAAAAAGGCAAATAACACAATAAATAAATGGTCTAAGGAACTAAACAGACACTTCACAGAAGAATAAATACAATCGATCAACAAACATATGAAAAATGTTCATCATCTCTAGCAATTAGAGAAATACAAATCAAAACTACTCTAAGATTTCATCTCACTCCAGTTGGAATGGTAATTATCAAGAATACAAGTAACAGTAAATGTTGGCAAGGATGTGGGGAAAAATACATTTTTAGTGAGACTGCAAATTGATGGAACCACTCTGGAAAGCAGTATGGAGATTCCTCAAAAAACTTGGAATGGACCCACCATTTGACCCAGCTTTCCCACTCCCAAAGGACTTAAAATCAGCATACTACATTGATGGGGCCATATCAACATTTATAGCAGCTCAATTCACAATAGCTAAACTATGGAACCAACCTAGATGCCCTTCAACAGATGAATGCATAAAGAAAATGTGGTACGGCTAGTGAGAGCCTTTCTGACCAGAACAAGCTCCGAGTCCCGGAGCCAGTGCAGCTCAGCGTACTCTGGCACGCAAGCAGATTCAGGGTCCAGATAGGGCAGCCAGAGACTTCCCCAAGTAGTCTGGACCCCTGCGGTGGGAGGTGCCGTTCAAGGCTAGCCTCTCGGAGCTGACCGCCCAGTGAGAGACTTTCTACATAGAACCAGCCACAAGCCCCCGAAGCAACAGAGAGCCTCGATCCGCAAACAGCCTCTGGGATCAGGGCAGGGCAGCCAGAGACCTCTTCAGGCGGCTCTGCCCACTCCGGCTGCAGGCTCTCTTCTCGGGGCGATCCAAGATGGCGGCCTAGAGGGAGACTGCACCCCCTGTCGCTCCAGAACCCAGGAGTTAAGAAGGGGAGGCATTGAGAGACTTGGACTGAAATAGAGCCACGGGTGAGTCTGCCCACTGGGTAAAGCTCGGCCCAGGGGGCAGGCCCAGATAGAGGTGGCTTATCGGAGCCGGGCAGGGCAGCTAGAGTCATCCACAGGCAGCCCTGCGCTCTCCGGCGGTGGGCCCCGCCCACACAGCCAGCTTCTCCAGGTTCTCGGAACGAATCTGGCCCGCTAGTGAGAGCCTTTCTGACCAGAACAAGCTCCGAGTCCCAGAGCCAGTGCAGCTCAGCGTACTCTGGCACGCAAGCAGATTCAGGGTCCAGATAGGGCAGCCAGAGACTTCCCCAAGTAGCCTGGACCCCTGCGGTGGGAGGTGTCGTTCAAGGCTAGCTTCTCGGAGCTGACCGCCCAGTGAGAGACTTTCTACATAGAACCAGCCACAAGCCCCCGAAGCAACGGAGAGCCTCGATCCGCAAACAGCCTTTGGGATCAGGGCAGGGCAGCCAGAGACCTCTTCAGGCGGCTCTGCCCACTCCGGCTGCAGGCTCTCTTCTCAGGGCGATCCAAGATGGCGGCCTAGAGGGAGACTGCACCCCCTGTCACTCCAGAACCCAGGAGTTAAGAAGGGGAGGCATTGAGAGACTCGGACTGAAATAGAGCCACGGGTGAGTCTGCCCACTGGGTAAAGCTCGGCCCGGGGGGCAGGCCCAGATAGAGGTGGCTTATTGGAGCCGGGCAGGGCAGCTAGAGTCTTCCCAAGGTAGCCTTCCACACTCCGGCAGTGAGCTCCTCCCACACGGCCAGCTGCACGGTGCAGGCCCACAGTGAGAGCATTTCAGCACAGAGCCAGTTCCAAACCGTGGAACCAGTAGGGGGCTAGGGGCAGTTTTCTTCGGATGCGCTGCTTTATCAGATTCCTCCAAGACATCAGGCTGCTGAAGGCTGGGAGGTGATACACTGGAAATCTACCGGGACACTATAAGCCAATAGCGGAAAACTGCAATATCTCAGGGTCCCACTGACAACTGACCAATATGAGAAAACAAGGGAAGAAAATGTCCCAAACAAACCTAGATACTACATCAATAAAACCCAATGACAGCACAGCAGAAGAAATGTCAGAAAGGGAGTTCAGAATGTACGTAATTAAAACGATTAGGGAAGCTAATGAGGAGATGAAAGAGCAAATGCAGGCATTGAAGGAGGAGATGAAAGAGCAAATGCAGGCATTAAATGATCGCACCAATCAACAGTTAAAAGAGCAAATACGGGAAGCAAGAGATCATTTCAATAAAGAGTTAGAGATACTGAAAAAGAAACAAACTGAAATCCTTGAAATGAAGGAAACAATAAACCAAGTTAAAAACTCCATAGAAAGCATAACAAGTAGAATGGAGCACCTGGAAGACAGAACCTCAGACATTGAAGACAAATTATTTAATCTTGAAAGCAAAGTTGGCCAAACAGAAAAGATGGTAAGAAATCATGAACAGAATCTACAAGAATTATGGGATATCATGAAAAGGCCAAATTTAAGAATTATTGGGATTGAGGAAGGCTTAGAGAAACAAACCAAAGGAATGAGCAATCTATTCAATGAAATAATATCAGAAAATTTCCCAAATCTGAAGAATGAAATGGAAAACCAAATACAAGAGGCTTATAGAACTCCAAACATACAAAATTACAACAGACCCACACCAAGGCACATTATTATGAAAATACCTAACATACAAAATAAAGACAGAATTTTAAAGGCCACGAGAGAAAAGAATCAAATTACATTCAGAGGGAAACCAATAAGAATATCAGCAGATTTTTCAATCCAGACCCTAAAAGCCAGAAGGGCCTGGAACAACATTTACCAAGCCCTGAAAGAAAACGGATGCCAACCAAGAATCTTATACCCAGCAAAACTTACCTTCAAATTTGACGATGAAATAAGATCCTTCCATGATAAACAAAAGCTAAAGGAATTTACAAAAAGAAAGCCAGCATTACAGAACATTCTCAGCAAAATATTCCATGAGGAAGAGATGAAAAACAACGATGCAAATCAGCAACAGGAGGCGCTAGCCTAAAGGAATAGCCAAATAAAGGACAAACCAAATCATGTCAAAAACAAATATGAGTCAATTGACTGGGAATACAAATCATATCACAATAATAACCCTGAATGTTAATGGCCTGAATTCATCAATCAAAAGACACAGACTGGCAGATTGGATTAAAAAGAAAAATCCAACAATATGCTGCCTGCAAGAGACTCATCTCATAGAAAGAGACACCCATAGACTAAAGGTGAAAGGATGGGGAAAAACATACCATGCACACAGACACAGCAAAAAAGCTGGAGTATCCATCCTCATCTCAGATAATGTGGACTTCAAACCAAAACTAGTCAGAAGGGATAAAGAAGGACATTACATGCTGCTTAAGGGAAGCATAAATCAGCAAGACTTAACAATCATAAATATCTATGCCCCAAACATTGGCTCATCCACGTACGTCAAACAAATCCTTCTCAATTCCAGAAATCAAATAGACCACAACACAATCATACTAGGCGATTTTAACACACCTCTCTCACCACTGGATAGATCGTCCAAACAAAAATTGAATAAAGAAGCTATAGATCTCAACAACACAATCAGCAATTTAGACTTAACGGACATATATAGAATATACCATCCAACAAAGAATGAATACACTTTCTTCTCAGCAGCACATGGATCCTTCTCTAAAATAGACCATATTTTATGCCACAAAGCTACTGTTAGCAAATACAAGAAGATAGAGATACTACCTTGTACTCTATCAGATCATAATGGATTGAAATTAGAAATAAATGACAGAATAAAAAACAGAAACTTCTCCAATACTTGGAGACTAAATAATACACTATTATATGATGAATGGATAACAGAAGACATCAGGAGGGAAATAAAAAAATTCTTAGAAGTAAACGAGAACAAAGACACATCATATCAAAATCTCTGGGACACTATGAAAGCAGTACTTAGAGGAAGATTTATTTCATGGGGTGCATTCAAAAAAAGAAGTAGAAATCAACAAATAAACGACTTAACACTACAGCTCAAAGCACTAGAAAAAGAAGAGCAGACCAATACCAAAAGTAGTAGAAGACAGGAAATAGTTAAAATCAGAGCCGAAATCAACGAAATCGAAACAAAAGAAACAATTGGAAAAATTAACAAAATAAATAGTTGGTTCTTTGAAAAAATAAATAAAATTGATAAACCCTTAGCCACACTAACAAAGAGAAAGAGGGAGAAAACTCAAATTACTAAAATTCGGAATGAACAAGGAAACATCACAACAGACACGAGTGAAATACAAAACATAATTAGAAGCTATTTCGAAAATCTATACTCCAACAAAACAGAAAACCTCGAAGACATCAACAAATTTCTAGAGACATATGAATTACCTAAACTGAACGAGGAGGACATACACAACTTAAATAAACCAATTTCAAGCAATGAAATAGAAGAGGTCATCAAAAGCCTACCAACAAAGAAAAGTCCAGGACCAGATGGGTTCTCAGCCGAGTTCTACAAAACCTTTAAAGAAGAGCTCATTCCAATACTCCTCAAACTATTCCATGAAATAGAAGAGGAGGGAACCCTCCCAAACTCGTTCTATGAAGCCAATATCACCCTGATACCTAAACCAGACAGAGACACATCAAGGAAAGAAAATTTCAGACCAATATCCTTAATGAACATCGACGCAAAAATTCTCAACAAAATTTTAGCAAATCGCATACAAATATATATTAAAAAGATAGTGCACCACGATCAAGTGGGTTTTATCCCAGGGATGCAAGGTTGGTTCAACATTCGGAAATCAATAAATGTCATTCACCATATCAACAGACTTAAAGTTAAGAATCACATGATTATTTCAATAGATGCAGAAAAAGCATTCGATAAAATACAGCATCCCTTCATGCTCAAAACACTAGAAAAAATTGGGGTAGTGGGAACATTCCTTAATATTATAAAGGCCATCTACGCTAAGCCCATGGCTAATATCATTCTAAATGGTGAAAAACTGAAAGCGTTCCCCCTAAAAACTGGAACAAGGCAGGGATGCCCTCTTTCACCGCTTCTATTCAACATCGTCCTTGAGACTCTAGCCAGAGCAATCAGACAAACCGAAGAAATTAAAGGGATACGAATAGGAAAAGAAGAACTCAAACTATCCCTGTTCGCTGATGACATGATTATATATTTAGAGGAACCTGGAAATTCCACCAGAAAACTTTTAGAACTCATAAGTGAATTCAGTAAAGTAGCAGGTTACAAGATCAATGCTCATAAATCCAATGCATTTTTATACATAAGTGATGAATCTTCAGAAAGAGAAATTAGGAAAACTACCCCATTCACAATAGCATCAAAAAAAATAAAATACTTGGGAATCAATCTCACAAAAGAGGTGAAAGACCTCTACAATGAGAACTACAGAACACTAAAGAAAGAAATTAAAGAGCACCTTAGAAGATGGAAAGATCTCCCATGTTCCTGGATAGGCAGAATTAATATTGTCAAAATGGCTATACTACCTAAAGTGCTATACAGATTCAATGCAATTCCAATTATAATCCCAATGATGTACCTTACAGAAATAGAGCAAGCAATTATGAAATTCATCTGGAAGAATAAAAAACCTAGAATAGCTAAAGCAATCCTCAGTAGCAAGAGCAAAGCAGGGGGTATTGCAATACCAGATCTTCAACTCTACTACAAAGCAATAGTAACAAAAACGGCATGGTATTGGTACCAAAATAGACAGGTAGATCAATGGTACAGAATAGAGGACATGGACACAAACCCAAATAAATACAATTTTCTCATACTAGACAAAGGTTCCAAAAATATGCAATGGAGAAAAGATAGCCTCTTCAACAAATGGTGCTGGGAAAACTGGAAAACCATATGCAATAGAATGAAATTAAACCCCTATCTCTCACCCTACACAAAACTCAACTCAAAATGGATCAAGGACCTTGGAATCAGACCAGAGACCCTGCATCTTATAGAAGAAAAAGTAGGTCCAAATCTTCAACTTGTTGGCTTAGGATCAGACTTCCTTAACAGGACTCCCATAGCACAAGAAATAAAAGCAAGAATCAACAACTGGGATAGATTCAAACTAAAAAGCTTTCTCTCAGCAAAGGAAACTATCAGAAATGTGAAGAGAGAGCCTACAGAGTGGGAGAATATTTTTGCCAACCATACCTCAGATAGAGCGCTAATTTCCAGAATCTATAAAGAACTCAAAAAACTCTACACGAAGAATACAAATAATCCAATCAACAAATGGGCTAAGGAAATGAACAGACACTTCACAGAAGAAGATGTACAAGTAATCAACAGATATATGAAAAAATGTTCAACATCCCTAGTAATAAGGGAAATGCAAATCAAAACTACCCTAAGATTTCATCTCACCCCAATTAGAATGGCGATTATTCAGAATACAAGCAACAATAGGTGTTGGCGAGGCTGTGGTGAAAAAGGAACACTCATACATTGCTGGTGGGGTTGCAAATTAGTGCAGCCACTCTGGAAAGCAGTGTGGAGATTCCTTAGAAAGCTTGGAATGGAAACACCATTTGACCCAGCTATCCCACTCCTTGGCCTATACCCAAAGGACTTAAAATCAGCATACTACAGAGATACAGCCACATCAATGTTCATTGCTGCTCAATTCACCATAGCCAGATTGTGGAACCAACCTAGATGCCCTTCAGTTGATGAATGGATAAAGAAACTGTGGCATATTTATACAATGGAATATTACTCCGCAATGAAGAATGATAAAATTATGGCATTTGTAGGCAAATGGACAAAATTGGAGAATATCATGCTAAGTGAGATAAGCCAATCTCAAAAAACTAAAGGACGAATGATCTCGCTGATAAGCGGATGAGGACATATAATGGGGGTAGGAGGGGTTAGCATTAGGTTTAGGGTTAGGTTTAGAGTTAGGCTAAGGAGAGCGGTAAGAATGAAGGAAAGAAGGACTGTATAAAGGGAAAAGGGTGGGAGGGGTGGGGGGGAAGGGAAAAAAAATAAACATCATTAAAAAAAAAAAAAAAGAAAATGTGGTACATATACACAATGGAATAATACTCAACCTTAAAGAAGAATGAAATTACAGCATTTGCAGGTAAATGGTTGGAGCTGGAGAATATCATGATAAGTGAAATAAGCCAAACCAAAAAACCAAAGGCTGAATGTTTTCTCTGATATGTAGATGCTGATCCGTAATGGGGGTGGGATGGGGAAGAATGTAGAAACTTTGAATTGAGCAGAGGAGAGTGAGGAGAGGGGAGGGAGTGTGGGGATGGAAAGGATGATGGAATGAGACAGACATATTACCCTAGGTACATGTATGACTACACTAGTGTGACTGGACCATGTACAGCCAGAGGAAGGAGAAGCTGCTCTCCATTTGTGTACGATGTGTCAAAATGCATCCTACTGCCATGTATAACTAATTAGAACAAACTTAAAAATAAGAGAAAAAACTTAGCTGGGAAAACTGTTAAAGCAGTATTTTCAGAACTATTTCTTCAGAATCATTGTCAATTTCTTCCTTTCTCACCTTTTCATCCCAAATGGTCTGTCCTTCAAATTTTTCATTATAAAGCACAAAACAAACATCATGCCTTTTTTCCGTCCCCTGTGCCATTGCCTTAATTTAGCTAGACCTTTATCGTTCCTCTTCTGAGTCGCTGGGTGACCTCCCAGTAAGGCTCCTCTGCCTCTATGTCCTACACCAACATTGCTATGAGATTCTTCAAAATCCAGATCTAATGTAGTTCTCTCATCCTAGATCCTTTCATGATTCCAAAGAGTCTCAAAACATTTAGATCATCCATTATGGCATATTATGCCCTTGAATCCAGCCCTTTCTGCCTATTCAGTTTCTTTTCCTGCCATAGACAATAAATACCAGCCGGGCCCAGGATTCAGCAATTCTTCCTGCCCCTTCTGGATTTTTTAATGCTGCTCCCTCAGTGCTCTTCAGCACCTCCCCCTTGCTCATCTATCAACTTATCATTTCCTAGATTAGCTTGAAAACCAATTCAAAAATCACCTCCTTTGAACTTCCTAATCCTCCTCCCTACTCATCTTAATGACCATCCCCACTTTGTTCCTTCCATGTTTCCCATGGCACTTTAGGGGAAAAAAACAAAAACAAAAAACTCCTGTCTCCCCCTAACCAGGCTGTTGAGCACCCTGAGGATGATCTTATGTTCCTAGCATGATATAGACTCTCAATACCAGAGGAAGGAGGAGTGGTGGCAATACAGAAAGGAAAGAATGGGACTCTAATGAAGCTACTCTCTCTCCATCTTGCAGTTCAGCTGGCAGAATATGGTCCCCCTTCCAACATCCCACACAATCTGAAAGACATTTCAAATGCCCAGTAGAATTTCACAAAAAGATCTGATTCACAAACTACAGGAAAATCTCACTGCTTTTCTTTCCCTGCCCTCTCTCAATTTCTTCTCTACCTCAGCAGCTGCCTGAAAAACTGTCTCCAATCTCTAGTATTAGGTTTTTTTTCTTTTTGCCTTTCTAATGGCTGTCCTGGATCTTTATTTTCCCCTAAGAGTTATTTTCATTTTAAATATATGACTTGATCAATCTGTCGAAGCAGTGTAGGTGAGGAGAGAGGGAAAGAGACAGACAGACAGAGACTTGCTATACATTCCCATTGGGATTGGCATGTCTCTTCACACAGATGCTCTCACAATGGGTGCATATTCCACTCACCTAGAGAGCTTTCAAAACTGCCCACTCAGGCCCCATGGCAGACCTTTTGAAAAAGCAGAAGTGGACTTCAGGTATATTCAAGTAATATTTCTGTTTTCCTTTTTCCAGTGTCTTAGGAAGCCCAGCTCCCTATCCTGTTTAGAAACCAATCCCTGAAGATACTTCTCTCCTTTACCCTGATCAAACTAACAGTAGAAGCCATGTCAGCAGACAAGGTATCACTTTACAGCCACAAAAGTGGGAGGCTCTGCATACTCATAACAAATTTGTTCATATCCTTGGACTCATTTCTTCTTTCCCACCTGTGCTTACCTTCTTACGTCTATAGGTTTTTATATTCTTCCCACAAGGAGTTGTTGCTTCACTTCCCTGCCTGCAAGCTTCAGTTTTGAGCTCCTCTTTTACCCCAATCACAATAAAAAAAAAAAAAAAAAACACTTTCAGAAATTCGGTGACATATTTGGTCCCTGATCTATCCTGCCTTACATTTGCCAATCATCCCACAGCACTCTAATCCCACCAAGCCTACTGCTAGGATCCTCCTCTAGCAACTGATGCTGGTTCTCACCCAACTACTTTCTTTGTCCTATGGGTCTTCAAGCTGAAACTTCCTGAAACTCACTATGTCACATAGTTGGCTCTGAATTAATGGAAGGAAAAGAAAGAGAGGAGGGAACAAAGAAACAATTACTCATAATAGGTCATATGGGCTATGGTCAAGAGCTTTTGTAATAGAACAATGATAACATGCTCTGAGCAATGCTAGGAATGAGTGGGTTTTTTCTGCTCTCAACAAGTCATAGAGAAAACTTGGAAGCTGATACTAGGTTATCTCGGCCTTTTGAATTTTGTTAACTACCAGTATTCTGCTTCATTGTAAAGTTCTCTTTATTATAAATCGCACACTGAATTTCATTCAGACAAAAAAGGAAATTCTAATATCATTCAACTCTTAGATACTGATCATTTCCTGGCTTGACCAGAACCCTCCTAGCTTCAAAGAAATAAACTATTAGTTCTCAAATAGTTTGGGGGTTGTGAATAATAATAGCCAGTTGCACACATGCCTGAAAACCAATAAGAAACTCAATGTCTGTTATAATCATGCTTGTCTATAATTTAGGCCTGGACAGTAAAATGAAGCTGACTGGATTCCTGAATTTCCTCCTGTGCATCTTTTCATTCCAGGGCTCAATGGCGATGACTTCCTGGCAGTGGGTCTGCTGAACGGCAGTGTGGTTTACAGTTATAACCTGGGATCTGGCATAGCAAGCGTCAGGAGCGAGCCCCTTGATCTGAGCCTTGGAATCCACACTGTCCATCTGGGGAGGTTCTTCCAAATGGGCTGGATGAAGGTAAAGAGCCTTCATTTCATCTGTCCCAAAAATTTACTGAGCATTCACATGCTGGTGTATTAGTGCTAAGGTGCAGAGGCAGACAGGACAGGATGCCCTCACCCACGGAGTTCAAGTGCACCAAACAGGAGAGGAGAGATAACCACAATTAGGTGCTGTAAGAGTCAATCTGAGGGATCACTAACATAGGTAAGGCTAAGAGACGGGGCTCAAGAAATGCCTCCCAGGAAAGGTGATGCTTGAGCATAACTTGGGATAAACAGAAGGCAGAAAAATGATCAGTAGCCAGTGTGAGCTTAAAGAATGCAAGCAGTTTTGTGTAGCTTTCAGGTGAGGGAGTGAGAGAGCAAGAGGTGGAATTTGAGGTAGACAAGGTCTGTATTATCTAGTACTTACATGTCAGTCTGGGAGTTTTATCCAGAGAGCTTTGGAGAGACACTTAAGATTGGGGGAAGGTTGGGTACCATGGTTCATTTCTACTTTTTGACAAATGAGTCTGTTGGATATATTGAAAATGAATGGGAGAGGGGCCAAGGTTAGACAAAGGGGTACCAGCAGGATGTCAGTTCCTAATCTTTGAAGAACTGTGATTTTGAATGAAATCCAAAACGATGACTGCTATATTAATATATCTTTGTTAACAGATACCAGCAGAGAAGCAGAGAATTGAGTAGTTTCATGTTCTTTATTTCTTCAAAATTCTAATCTTTATAAATTTCTCATGCCAAGTTAATGGGAAATAACAAAAGAATATCTTAACAGTTCACCCTGGGAAATTAATTCACCCTGGGGAATTAATGTCTTTTTTAATCAGTTTTGATTTTTTTCCTTTCAAAGGTAGATGACCATAAAAATAAGTCTGTCATATCCCCAGGAGAACTGGTCGGTCTCAATGTCTTCAGTCAGTTTTATGTAGGTGGTTACAGTGAATACACTCCAGATCTCTTACCAAATGGAGCCAATTTTAAAAATGGTTTTCAAGGTAAGGCATGAGTGGTTTTTATACTATAGCTATTTGTTTCAAGTATTAAGGGAAAGAAAATGTTTTTAAGGAATATTCTTGTAGTTCCCAAATCAACCTTGTGAATTCTTTTCTAATCAGAATTAATCAAAGTTTTATTGAAAACTTTGTTCATTATTTTTTTGATCACTTGCTACATGTTTACTAGATGTTTAGGATTTTTTAATGTTTTCAAAATAGAGATTCCTGCATTCATAAATTTATGTTCTATTTGGATAGAGGAGGGAACAAACAATATAAACTAAATATAATAGAGAAATAAATTACATAGTAAAATAATATGATAAATTCTATGGGGAAAAAAGCAAATGTAGAGTGTGATCTGGGGGGATCAGAAATATAAGTAATTCCTTACATAGGATACTTTTTAATATAGGCTGTTAGGGTTACTGTAAAATTTGAAACTCTGCCTAATTTTGGAGTGTACTCCATATAAAAGGTGAGAAACTGAAATCAGTCTGCTCATACCACCAAGATGTGACCCACAGAGGCAACACCAAGTCAAGAAGAACAAGAGGGAACATTGTGCTTTAGTAAACAATTGCCTTACCATACTCTGTCTCCTTCTGTTCGAAAAGAAACATTGAGGAAATGAGAGGGAGTGAGGGGTATGAAAAATGGTGGAATGAGACAGACATCCTTACCCTGTGTACATGTATGATTACATGAATGGTGTGAATCTACATGGTGTACAACCACAGAAACGAAATGATGTACCCCATTTGTGTACAATGAATGAAAATGCAATCTGTAAAATATTTTTAAAAAATAATAAAAAAAGAAACATTGGTTGAGATCTTCCTTATAAAGCTTATTCATAGTACAGTAATGAAATAAAAACCTGCTTTGAACTAGCATAATAATTCACTTGATGAATAGTCTTTGTGGTGGAGAGTATTTGGTCACAAGGCTACTCATGTACTGTCCTCAGCCAGTCACCCAGAAAGCCTACCCTCCATCAGAAGTCTGGGCATAAGGGCCAGGAGGTAAAGCGCATCCCTGGAGAAGGAGCTGCCCTCCAGCACAGCTCAGGCACTTCAGTTCTCCACCTGCTTTCAGCCATCTTTTCCCTGCCTTTACCGATACCCGCCCAAACACAAATGCAGGAGGCCCTGTACTTGAAACATATGAAATCAACATAGCTAATCCTGTATAACACAAGGTCAAGTTCTAATAAAGTTACTTCATTCTGCCAAGGCTATCAAAGAAAGTTTTTCTTTGAATATGTAATCAGTACTAATTCTCTGAAGAGTGTCTTAAAGATGAGTTTAAAGCATATTACAGCCCCATGCTAAAATGTAATAAAGAACTCAACAGTTCTTTCATAGCAGGAGATAATCTGAAAGGGATTGTATGAGAATAACAAATCAATGAGTTTTTAAAAACATTATATAAGAGATGGGTGAGCTTATAAATGTGAAGAAGTACATCTTCCACTCAGTGAAGCAGAGACTCTGTCAGGGGTGACCAAAACATGATGTGGTTTATTCATAGACACAGTTCACACGTAAGAGCTTCGGGTTAGATAATTCCTCTATGAGAGGCTGCAATTGCATAGGGATCAGAGTGTGAACTCCAGTACACCACTGCCAGGGTATGTGCCCCAGCACCACCTGGCTCGTCACCTAACCTCCTGTGCCTCAACTGTAAAATAGAATAATGACAGCACGTCTCTTGCTTTGTCATTCTGAGAGTGATTTACTGGAGACATAAATTCACGCCTGGTTTAGTGAGAATCCTCATTAGCAATGATGACGGTACTGGAGATGGCAGAGGCACAACTGCATCAAACGCTTGCCTTCTTCTCTGTCCACAGTGGTGGAGAGCTCGGGCTCTGCCATCAGACTGCCTTCAGAGGTAGGTCCTGCCACCCAGAAGCTGTGTGACTTTAGCCTGCTACCTAACTCTGAGCCTCCATCCTCTCCTCTGTTAAAAAAAAATTAAAAAAAAAAATCTATCTCGTAGGGTTTGTATGGGTTAATCAATTAAGAAAAATGATTGTGCTGTGTTTTGCCCAGAAACCAGTCCACAATAAACACCAATAAATATTATTAATACTCCATACTCTGTCATAGGATTTGATGTTTTCAAATGTATTGAAGGATAGTGCATCCTGGGTTTCTTTGTGCTGTTTTGTTTTTTTCCCATTCTATGGGGATCTTTTCTTCATATTTTAACAATGAGAATAAAGCGAGGATTTTGTCAAGATCTGTCACTTTCTCCTGAAGTGTGGCAGTGAGCCCAAGTCCAACACGTAAATAGCTGACCCTTTTGACAGAAACACTGGGACTATATACTCCTGGGAGCTTCGCATCTGCCGCAGTTCTGTTAGACTGAGCGTCTCATTGGTAATTGCCACTTAGTTCCCAGTCTTGTGGGAGATCTAAGACCTTGGAAGCCCCTCATTTTTATCATTTGTCTCTTCAATCTTCTCTCCATGTGTCTTCCTCCATTATATACCAGAATTGACTATTTGTTACATATCATGGACAATTATTACCATTTTACTATAACAACCAAATATTCCGGAAACCCATATTTCCCCAAATCTCTACCATCTCTTAAGAATCATAGACATTAACTTCTTAAAAATATAGACTTCTGCACCTTACCTCAAAACTACTTAATTGAAATTTTAATTGATGGGGTATAAAATTTTACATTTCTAACAATACTCCCCAGATTTGGAAATTACTACATTACTTAATAACAACAGAGAAAATAGAATTTTATGGAAGTATTTACTAATCAGGGTAAAATTGTGACATTTGCTATAAAATGGCAATGAAATCACACTGTAAAAGATTATCTGATTTAGGCTTTCATAGTTCTATAAACACTCTTGATAAATAACTCTACTCCAAAAATTTGCCATCTAAACTACAAATCCTTACTGCAAATAAAGTTCATTTGTTGTTGTTGTTGTTGTTCTGACAATGACTTGTAATAAACCATCTCTTTTCCTATGACCTTTCATGCTCGTGAAGACATTGAAGTTAACTAGGTTAAATAATTCACATATGCCAGGCAAACCGGGCCACAGTGCTTTACCTGACCTAATGAGAGCATCACCTTTGCTCTCCAAAGTTGCATCTATTACAAAGCCGATGAGATCTTAAGTGAGGTTCATAGTCTTTCTTAGACTCGACAAGAAAGGAAGGGAAAAAGGAAGGAGGGAATAAAGGAAGGGAAAGCAGGTGGGAGGGAAAGAAGAAACTAAAAAGGTTAGACCACAGTGAGAATAAGCTACTATTCTTTGTTACCTATAGAAAATCTTATTGCACAGTTAAATGTTCTAAAGCCTGCTATAGAAATAGAAGTAGGGTCAAACATCTCTTCTCACTAAAAGGCCTCTCTTATACACTCCTTTTTTTCTTTTACTGTCATTACCAGTCTTCCCAATACTCGTTCGAATCCTTTTTGCAATAGTTCTCAAATGGTTTTCCCTGCACCAGCAATATCAGCATCCCTGGAAAGTTTGTTGGAAATGAAATTCTTACGGAATCAGAAACTTGGGGCATAGGTTCCAGGAATATGAATTGTAATGATCCCTACATGTGATTCTGGTGCAGCTGAAGTTTAAGAACTGCTGCTTCCTGTCATCTTAAACTCTGCACTAGCCCTATTACTTGCCACATGGGAATGCTCTTAACACACTGTTGCATCATGTCATTTGACTGCTCAAAACCTCAGCAAGCACTCCATCAACTCTGAAGTGATGACTGAATGCTTCACTGGGCTTTCTAAAGCCCATATAACTCTCCCATACTTACCTTGCTTCCCAACATTCTTTATTCCATTAAAACCTATTTCCCTCAGTCTGGGATCGCCAGAGAAACAGAATCAATAGGGTGTTTATATTTATATAGAAAGAAAGAGAATTATAAGGAATTGGCTCATATGATTATGGAACCAAGAGCTGTAGTCAGCAAGCTGGAGACCCAGGAGTACTAATGTGTACCAGGGGGAAACCAGGGGAGCAAATGGGGTCAGCAGCAGTCTAAAAGCCATCAAGTTCAGGACTGAAAAACAGCTGCTGTTTCAGTGCAAACACACCAGCTTAAGTAGCCAGGCAGGAATTCCCTCCTGCTCAGCCTTTCTGTTCCATTCAGGGCTACAATTGATTGGATGAGGCCCATCTACATTAGGGAGGGTGATTCACTTAGTCTACCAATTTAAATGTTAATCTTTTCCAGAAACACACATACACACCTACTCCCTGTTTGGTCAATATATCGACTGCCTATGTCCCAGTCAAGTTGACACATAAAATTGTCACAATATCTAATCATTGATCTGTGTGTGTGTGTGTGTGTGTGTATGTGTGTGTGTGTTTTCCCTGCCTAAGCCTTTTCTCAAATCAATGCCCTCCACCACTTCAAATTCCATTTACCTTGAAGGCCAGCTCAAACCCCATCTCCCCAGTGAGGGCCTACTCTCTGAGCCCTCAACCTGAGATCCCTCTTTGAAGCCTCTGAAACTCCCTGTCCTTACCCACTTAGCATTTAACCATCTGGCAAAATAATATTTATATAAAGAATGCATGTCACAACTTCCTAAGAAATGTTTAGCTTGTGGAAAAACAGAAACTGTAGTTTTGAGTTATAATAGATCTCCATAGAACCTGGAATGGTTCATTCACATAATCCATGCTTGTGAGAAGCTGCAACTATTATACTATTTCCCTGATTCTTTACGTCTATGCATGACCAAGTGACCGAGTTCTGGCCAGTTGGATGTCAGCCAGAGTGATATTTGCTGCTTCTAGGCCTTGCCTTGAAAATCTTCTGTATAATCCTCTACTTTGCTAACCCACTCCAACTCCGTTGGTACTGAGTGCTCATTGGTACTGAGGCTAATTAAATATTTGTTATTAACTGAATATAATAAACATGAGATAGATGCAGATTCATTAACAGTAATGTAAATGATATTATTCTAATCTAAAAATATCTAACACTGTCACTACAGTTTCTTGCTAGTTCAATTTTTTTTTTTTTTTTTTTTTTTTGGGTGCTGGGGATCGAAACCAGGGCCTTGTGCTTACAAGGCAAGAACTCTACCGACTGAGTTATCTCCCCAGCCCCCTTTTTATTTTTTTAAAAATTATTCAAACAGGAATACATTTGAGTTTACCACAGTAACTTTTAAACCTTCTTTTTGTCTTCCTCACACTGAAAACCAAACCTATCACTTACTTGGTAACTAACCAGTGTTACCTTCCATTACATATGTGCTCATGACTCCAAAAGTCTTTATTAAAACTATATTATTACATGTAGTATATAAAGATTATGTATTGAATGCCTGTTTCATGGTGCTATACTAAGGAGATTCTTTTTTATTGACTTTATTAATAGGAGAAAATTATAAACCTTTCACAAATGCTACTGTAATCACTATAATTGTCTTTAAACTGCTTGCTATGTGGACTGATATGAAATATCTCTATGAACTAAATACATTTCATTATTTGTGTTGGTTAATTTTTTTTCTAAACATAACATTGCCAAATTTTTTCCAAAAACTTATTTCAGCATTGACTCATAACAAAAGCATTTCATTTATCCAAATAAAAGAGAAAAGGTTGAAATGAACATTTTCAGATATTAAAATATATTATGTTCATTTAACAAAGTACATTTTAGCATACAACTATAAAAATTGCAAAGACCTAATAATAGCATCAAGTAATTTTTTCTAAAAGAAATATTCAATTTTATAAAGGAAGTAGAAAATGTCTAAGACATTGTAATAAAGGGCGGGGTGTGGAATACAAACCTACTGATTTTCAGACACTTTACTAGGCAGCTTATGTATATTATCTTATTTATTCCTCTACCCACAGACTACTTAATTCTGTCCCACTTTAAAAGTATAAAGGCTGGGTGAGTCATTATGTGGCAGAGATTGTATTTGAACCTAGACCCACCTGACTCCATCCTCTATAATTTTGCAAAGTACATCTTACTCTGCCAGAGGCATGGGAAACCCTGCCTAGTGGGTTGAGCTACTTGGTTACTCAGAGAAAAAATAGCTGTCACTCACTCACTTTTTCAATCAGTAATATATTATAGTGGTGTGTGTGTGTGTGTATGTGTGTTTATATGTGTAATAATAGATGACAGAAAAACAGGACAAAGCTTAAAACTAAGGAAAAATAGTCACTGTTCTCTGGTAATCAGAAAATTTTGACCCATGTTGATCAGGGTGCTTGTCAGTAAAACTGAGAGAAAACTAAGTTGAAAGTAAAATCTTAACCTTCAAAAACTGGACTCATTTTTTAAATTCACCTTGAGAAATTATTTCACACTTTTAACTTTTTAGAATGTGTTTATCATATTTTATTAGTGCATTAAATCATACATAAAAGTGAGATTCATTGTGATATATTCAAACATGCACCTAGTATAATTTGATGAACTTCACTCCCTAGTACCTTCTTCTTTTTCTTCCCTCCTCCTTTTCCCCCAATCTGCTTCCTCTAGTCTACTGTTCTCCCTTCTATTTAACTTTTGAAAATGTTTTGGAAATAAAATTCAATTTAGTCTTTCCTTTATCATTTTATAGAACTTATTTATTATGGTTGATATTCATATTGATTTGAAAGAACTTTGCAAAACTCTAAGTGCAAAGGATATGAGTATAATTACAATACATTTCAGGATTCCAAAAACTTCCATTTTGAATTCTTCTTTGAATTGCCCTTTTTGTTTATATTTATCTAATCTTGGGAGGATGGATAATATCTCCCTAAGGATATGTGCAAAGGCAACAATTTATGAAAGGAAAAAAATGGGACAATATAAATATTATAAACTTCTCCATGTAAAAAAAACCACCATAAGCAAAATTAAATGGCAAATATTGAACTGGAGAAAGTATTTACAATGTATATTTACAAATAGCTAATAGGCCCATTTTATAAAGAGGGCTTTCAAATAAATATTTGAAAGAGTGGCTAGAAAAAAAAACAGTACATAATAAGCAACTGAAATGAGAGAATTACAAATGACTAAAAATATTTTTAAAGATTTTAACCCCACTTAAAAACAGCAAGGGACTGGGGAGATAGCTCAGTTGGTAGAGTGCTTGCCTTGTGTGCACAAGGCCCTGGGTTCAATCCCCAGCACCAAAAAAAAAAAAAAAAAAAAAAACCAGCAAAAAAGAATTTTATCAGTTATTTCCTATAAAAGTGAAATGAAATGGTCTCCTGCATGGAGTTGCCGGTAAAGCAGCTGTCCCAGTGTTCTGGGTTCAGTTGTGCAAAATATTAGACACACATACACACTTAATTAGACACACTTCAAAGCACCTATATCCTTTGCCCTAGTAGTTCTACTTCTAGAAATTTGTAAGGAAATAATTAGAAAATACACAAAGTTATATGTTCAAAATACTCATTATAGCTTAATTCTTTATCTCATTTAAAAATTTTAACATATATAAATATTGTACATATCGATGGGTTACTCTGGAATATTTTGATACAGATTTTATAATATTCAATTCAGGATAAACCTACCTATCTCCTCAAACATTTGTCATTTCTTTTTGGTGAAAACATTAAAAATCCTTTCTTTCTAGTTTTTCTTTATAATATATATATATAATATATATATATATATATGTATGTTATATAATATATAATGCATTATCTATAATCACCCTACTATGCTATAGTTTAGTTTCCAACACTGGAATATATGAGTCAATTGTCCAATAATTGAAGGTTGATTAAGTATATTATACAGAATATTTTGTATCATGTAAAAATATTTTAATACTTTAAGAGTAAGTAGTGGGCTGGGTTTGTGGCTCAGTGGTGGAGTGCTTGCCTAGCAGGTGTGAGGTACTGGGTTCAATCCTAAACACCACATAAAAAAAAAAAATAAAATAAAATAAAATTTTAAAAAAAGAGTAAGTAGTATTTACATTGTTCAATTTGGAGGCATAATATCACATATTATAAAGTTTAATTCAGGATTTCACTTTTACTTAAAAATACAACTAAACGTAGAAAAGAAGACCATAAATACATATGCATTAGTCAATGTTAATAGTTATCTTCTCTGAAATGATGATACTGTAGATGATTTTTTTATCTTTTTCTCTGTGCTTCTGTGTTTTTTACATTATTTTTTTTAAATGTACATGTATTACTTTATTTTGAAAACTCACTTTAATAATGACAGGTTTCACCCGTCTCTTCTATTTGTTAACACGAGTGTCTTGACCCTTCTTCTAGGTTGCATTTTCGATATTGAAGTTCGCACAGAGAAGGAAGGCCGTTTCAGAGGCCTTGGAGTTCCCGAGGGCCACCCGAATGCAGGGCGCAGCGTTGGCCAGTGTGAGGCTTCTCCTTGCAGTGTCATGAAATGTGGCAATGGGGGAACGTGCGTAGAGAGTGGATCTACTGTTTAGTAAGTATGAAATCTTCAGGAAGAAGAAATAGCAAGTTAATTTGATTTCTGACAGGTGCTCCGCTCCAACTGATCCTGTACTCGCATGACCTGGGAACACAGACCTAGTTCATATTTAAAATGTTTTTATGTAGATTTGTAGATGAGCAAAGAACAGTTAAAGGCAACTAGATATAGAATCAGCGTAGCATTTCTCCCACCTTCTCAATACTATTAAACAGTGAAAATGAATCACTATATCTCATTCCAAAACACCACAGAATATAGCTTGTGAATTCATAATGTTGAGAGTGGACAGAAATGTTAATCATTAAAAGCCAACATTCAGAATTTGCTTTCATATTTAGGTTTGAGCTTCTTTAGAAGGACCTCCTCTAAGTGGGCAATAGCAAAGCTACACAATTTGGCTTCTGGAGTACTTTAGTATGAAATTAAACATAAATCTAGCAAGTGAGAATAAAGGAGAAAGGAATGTGCCTTGCTAATAACTTTTTTCGTTAAGCATCTGCCATATGCTAAAGTAGTTAAGGGGGGGACTTTGGAAATATGCTAAAGAAATAAGTAAGCACACTTTCAATTTCTTACACTGTCGCTATCTATACATTTCTTATATCATACCTATATAAGAGAGTTAAAGAAGTGATTTGTCAAAATAAGCCAGACTTGGTGGGGCACACCTGTAATCCCAGTAGCTCAGGAGGCTGAGGCAGGAGGATTGAGAATTCAAAGTCAGCCTCAGCAACTTAGCAAGGCCATAAGCAACTTAGTAAAACTTTATCTCAAAATAAAAAATAAAAAAGAAGAAGAAAAAGGGCTAGGGATGTGGCTCAGTGGTTAAGCATTCCTGGGTTCAATCCCTGATACCAAAAAAAAAAACCGATTGTCAAAATGTTTCCCACAGGACACATCAAGAGGTCTGATCACTCCACTAGGAGAACTGGCTCACTACAGAGCAACTGAGGAAGGAAGGTAGTTCTGGAAAACAGAGGTGGGAGAGGGCATAGTTTTAAAAGCAATAAGTAGATCTCTTATTCTCCCTGAAAAATTTCCCTTCACTTTCTCACTAGAAAATGAACAGAGGATTGAACCCAGAGGTATTTTACCACTGAGTTACATCCCCAGCCCTTTTCATTGTTTATTTTGAGACATGGTCTCACTAAGCTACTGAGGCTCTCACTGAGTTTCTGAGGCTGGCCTCAAACTTGAGAAACTCCTGCCTCAGCCTCCAGAGTCGCTGGCATTAAAGGCATCCACCACTATGCCCAGCTCACAGTAATATGTCTTAAAGAAAAACATACATAGTTTGACAAGTTCATGAAAGTACTAGGGGATAAAACTCGAGGTTGGAGATACCATCCCCATAGAGCAATATCTTTTCGCATTAGCTTTACCATTACAATTATATCATTACTTCTCTACAATTTTTTTTTCCTCTACAATTTTTAATGAAACTTTTAGTTTGCTTTGTAACTTATGCCCTCTAATTTGCTTTACAAATTAGAAGCACAAATGTCCCTCATTTTATCTAACGAAATTTGGTTATTCTCCAGGTGATATCACTAGAAATTCTTGCTAATTTTAATGTGGTAATAAATAATAATAATTAATGTGATAATAAGCAGGAACCTGAAGAAATGTCAATAAGCACATGAAGTTCAAGATGTACAAAATTCATCCCAATTCCTCATTATTCCTTGTGGAACAAAGGGCTGGTTTGAACTTGAATGCCACAAGTGTTTATCTTGGACTATATAATGCCAAGTATAGGTAGGTACTTAGAACTATTTGCAAATTATTTTCCCTAACATTGAAATTTTCTTGAGTTGAAATAGTGAAAGTAACGCCATATAATTTCACGGCACTTTGAGGGTAACAAAGCAGTTTCTTACATACATTGCTCCTCATTCAATCTCTGTAAATGAGTCAGGCCAGTACCTATCTCAATTCCAATGTAATAGATGGAAGAATGAGTCCCAGAGATTGTGAGTAGGCAACAGGATGTATGGGCACCCTGCAGGCAGTGCAGAGGACTGAAACCTTCCAGCCCCTGGGTGGATACTCTCCAGGATCTAGATAGTACTAAATGAACTTAAAAACAGCTGGTGATTTAATTGAGATAATAAAAATGGTAAGCACTCTTTATCTTTGGATATAATTTATTTATTTGCTTTTAATTTTAAAAAACAGTGGTGAAGTTATCTTTAGTTGACATTTCATGCTGTCTCTACATTGGAAATTCCTTGCCTCATATACACACTACCTGGGGATGTCATAAATCACTCTGTGGGTGAAAAACTGTATGTCAGAGTCAAACACGAAAGCTTTAATTTGAATAACAAAAAGATGTGAACACTAATGTTGAATGGATATGATTCATCTAACAAGTTTCCTCACCATATCCTAGAAGATTTTCTTATCAAAATTGTGACCAGTCATGGGCTGGGCATGGTGGGGTACACCTGTAATCCCAGCTATTTGGAAGTTCGGGGCCAGTCTCAGCAACTTCGTGAGGCCCTGAGCAACTTAGAGAGATTCCATCTCAAAATTTAAAAAAATAAAATAAAAGGACTGGGGGTGTTACTCAGTGCTAAAGCAACCCTGAATTTAATCCCTAGTACTAAAAAAAAAAAAAGGAAAAAGAAAACATTGTGACCAGGTTTGGGATCCTCTTGTTGATTTAACCAAAAAAACATATCTACTCTAAGGTACTCTATTAATTACTATGTAGAACATTACTGTAGAGTCTAATTAGCTCTTGTGACTGTAGTATATAACACTGCAATTACAGATCCCTAAACTTAAAACAGGTGACTTTTATGTTAAGTAAATTATACCTCAATAAAGTTATTTAAAAATATTAAGACTGCCATTCATAGATATTCAACTCCAATAGCAGCAGCAGTTCAAAGAATATTATTCCTTCTAATAGTTTTTGTAATTCTTCTGTAATCTCAATAATAAGAATTCTTCCTTTCAAGGAAAAGAAAATGTGTGCTTTGTAATATACTTTTCAATAGTGCTTAAAAATTTTTTTTCTATCCTTGCCTATCAGGCTCTTAGTTTTCTATGTCTCTAGGGAAAATTATAGACAGCTCAAAGCTAAAATCCAATCTTTTCCTGAAAAATAACTGACACACATGAAGAAATATTTTTTAAATACTCAAGAGGTAAGTCCCAACCCAGAAGCATAAATACCATGGTATATAGAATCAATTTTACAGGCAAAATCTCAAAGCTGGTCAAAGTCTTAAGGCAAAATGTTCTTTCTAATTCTGTTGCTCACTGCTGGGACTGGGAGACACCGGGATGTATAGTGAGTATCCTGACCGTGACTGCATACAATATGCGTCCCCTTAAGAAAAACCAGTGTAGTAGGATTACAACTTTCAAAAACTAGTCAGTTGTTAAAATGAGTGGCATAGACAGTAAGTATAAGCAATAGGAGTTCAGAGAATGTGGATGTGAAAAAGTGAAATGCATTAGGGATTAATGTTAAGTTCAAAAATGAGGCTTATTTATAACACAAACCTCACTGATCCAGGATTTCCTGATTTTTTAATTTATTTTTCATTTATCATATTTTTTATTCTTCGTTCACAGATGTGTTGAGAATCAAGTAAAAACTAAAACCCATTTTTTCCCTGAAAAATGAACATACATAAGACCCAAGATTTGTATACAATTTTAAAGGTTTACAAATTCTCCAGAACCTAGTCATAGACTCTCTGTGATCCCAGTCTCTAAATAAAGAATCCCTTGCCCAATCTGCTGTTTTCTATATATTTTGTCTAACAATTCTTAATTCAGTCTTCTATTCCTCCTCGTACAGACTACACAATCATTTACCAATTAGTGTCCTGTTCCCTAAACTTCCTTTAATCCAGGTTGAACCTTCCTAAAAACCTCTTTGTTGCTATCACTTTCCTGCTCAAAGTGTTCTTGGTTTTTCATGGCCAATGCAGCAAAGTGTAAACCCTTTAGTCTGTCATTCAAGGCACATTACAACTACTGTCAACATATCTACTTGTGTTCTTTCCTCCCTACACAGTCCTCAAATTAGTTGCTTTACTCTATCCAGCATTTCAGGAAATCACTCCACTTACCAAGCACTAAGCTGTTTCCTGTGAGGCTCTAGTCTGCCTGGTAACTCCTTACCTTGCATCGGTTTTTCCTTCCTTCCTCCTCACTCACTCACTTTTGTTTCCTTGATAAGATATTCCTTATCTTTATGCCTTTAGACAATACAACTGGGAATTGTCCTGGGGCCTTATTTTTGATAGTTCTGTTCTCTGGCGTAAAGGCTGAGCATTACACTATATTAACGGTTGGACTCAGAATTTCCTTATCTTTATGCCATTAGACAATGTTTTTTACAGTTTCCAATTTAAGAATGATAATTTTTTCACATCCCTGAGTTTGACAAGAAGCCAAAAAAAATGACTGATCTGTTGGTAAAGTGGCAGAAAAGGAACCACTGTCATTAATTAGAGTAAACTATTTTCTCTATTTATTAAAGCAAAGGCTACAAACTACTCAAATGTTCATCACTAGGTATGTGGTTGGTAATGCTAAGGAGCATTCATGGAATGGAGCAATATGAAGAAGGACTTTTATGCATTGCCATGGAGTGATCATTAGGATCTTCTGAGTGAAAAAAAAATAGGGTAAAGACACATGTAAGAAAAAGAAATAATAGTTACAGTTACATATAAATACACGTTTAGATAAATACACTCATATATTTCTCATCATAGGGTGAGAAAGAAAAGAAGGGATAGGACAAAAAACATACTTGTCTAAATATAATTTGCTTTAGAGCTTTTATTTGGAACCAGGTAAAATATTTCACCTGGTCAATAAATAAAGAAAAAGTGTTAAACATTGAAATAAATTAGTAAGTGAATTCAAATGCATTGCAAGTTGGTGGCATAACTAACCAGTTTTAAAACATTTAATTCAACTGATATTAATAAATAGTATTTTGATTTTATAATGGGTTATAGCCTAAGAACAAAAGAGAACCATGAACATATCTCAAATTTCATCCCAGTCTTGACGTTGGTGGTAACACTGGTATTTGAAACTATAGATAAAAATGGCCCAATATCAATATAGATAAAAGATAACAAATGAATAATTATGTCAATATTTATCACTAGGAACTAAGATTTTTTAAATTAAAAAAGACATAGGCATACATAAAAATCAAAGAATTAAAATGCTTCTAGTCTTTAAATTAAAAATAACATACAAATTCATGACAATTTTCTTTTTCTAAACAACTTATTTCCTAGCTATCGCCACTAAATATATCTAGAAACAACAACAACAAAAAAATCTAGTATCCATGAACACCTCTAGTGCCAAAACTATTAGCTCAACATACCATTTTCTACTAAAAATGAACCAGAACTTGGAGAATTGGACATTCCACTCGAGTAGGAAATGTGTGATACAAGTCTTTTCATCTTTTTGTGCCTGACAGCAGGAATGTTAACAAAGACCATAGGGCTATTTTAAAGGATTATAGAAGCTAATTTGAAGAAACACAAACTGGCCAAAGATGGGACTATTTCAGAATCACAGAAAATAACATCTATAATGGATTTAAACACATCAATATAGAAAATACACATAGTTGTAATGATACCCTCCCCAATATGAAGGGAAAAAACCTTGCCACCAACGGAGACTGTTAAACCACTACTCATTAATCTGAGATTTGATAAAGGTCACAGTGGATTTGTTCATCCTTGCTTTCTGGCAAAGACTGTACTTTAAAGTATGGCATCCAGCTTCCAAGTGATCCCCAGTGATTCTTGCCTTCTAGTAGACACTTCTTTTCCTGGTCTTCTCCTGCATTGAATAGGCCTGATCTGTATAAACAGTAAGATATTCTGGAAATGACAATTCATCACTTCCAAAACTAAGTCAAAAATCATTGCAACTTCTGCCTTTCTTAAATTTTTACATTTAAGGATTAAATGATGTTTTGCACAGAATAATTTTAACAGTGGTCACATATATTTTATATATCCCTTCTGGCAGCTATACAGAGAATAAATTATAGGTGGCAAGCCAGAAAGCAAAGTAACCTATTACAAGGCCATAATAATATTAAATGTTTATTGTTGCTTTTAGACAGGAAGTTTGGGGGTAATTTATTATGTAGTGATAGATACTGACTAACAAGATAATTAATGCTAACCAACCAGATAATTAATTAATAGTTCTCCATTGCATCAACTAATAAGTGTAGGATAAATAATAGAAATGAGAAACGTCACTATTTTGTAACCCCCAACAAAATATTGGCTACTTGAACTATTATGTGTGTTATGGGTTAGATAAGAGATGTGCCCCAAAAGCTCACATGTGAGACAATGCAAGAAAGGTTAGAGGTGAAATGATTGTATTATGAGGCTCTTAACCTAATCGGTTCATTAATCCCTTGATAGGGATCAAATCGGTGGTAATAGTAGGCAGATTGGTTATGGTGACTGAAGGAGGTGAATCACTGAAGACATGGCTTTAGAATTTATTTTTTCGTCTGTGATGAGGAAAGTGTTTCTCTCTCTCTCTCTCTCTCTCTCTCTCTCTCTCTCTCTCTCTCTCTCCCTCTCCTTCCAGGTAAGATGTCCTGAGTCACATTCCTCACCACACTCTTTTGCAATGATGTTCTACCTCACCTTGAGCCCAGAGTAATGGAGCAGGCCATCAATGAACTGAGACTTTTGAAACCATGAGCCCCAAAATAAACTTTTCCTCCTTAGATTGTTCTCAGAAGGTCTTTTGGCCACAACAGTGGAAAAACTGACTAAAACAATGTGAAAGGTTGATAGAAAGCTATATAACAGTGATATCAAATTAACACCACTTTAAACAACTGGTCAATCATAACATCATTAAATGTGGAACAACCTGACATATTCTTGCTGGTGTGATTCAGTTCAAACTACACAGCACCATCTGTAAAGAATTATAAAACATGAATGAGAATCTAATCAAGTCTCACTATCTGTAAGGGAAATACTAACAACAGAGTAAAATAACTTAGGTGACATTATAAAGATACAAAGAATCAAATTCAGAATATGAGAAATTCTACTAGACCAATGACTCAAAAGCCAGCAATAGTGGAAAACAATACAGAGGAAGAATCTTATCTAGGTTACTAGGGTTAAGACATGCACCATACGGATGCATTGTGAAGCTTTTGAATCCTGATGAACTATCAGAAATAAATAAATAAATAACCTCTTTGAGACATTATAATTAACTAAACACAAATTAGATGATATTAAAGTTCGTTTTGTTGGGTTTTATAATGACACTGTGGTTAGTTTTTAAGTTTCTTATCTGTTAGTGATATAAACTGAGGTATTTACAGATAAATTGGAATTTGTTTCAAAAAAGTAATGAAGTAAGAAACAAATGAAACAAGAAAGACAACAGCTTCAAGAACGATCATTGGTACTATTTTTTCTAATTTTCTATCAGAATTTAAAAATTAGCACATTTAATATATATTATCTAATTTATAAATTTCATAAAGTATAAAATAAAAAGATTACACTCGGGATTCCACCAGTAATCTAAAACCATTTTCAGGATCTGGGAATATTTCATTTCAATTTTTCCCCATCTCAAGTTCTTGTCTGCCAAAACAGTGAATGTACATCATTTGATGCCACCTTTAGACAAAGTATTTGAATGATTTAGATTTGAAAATAAGTTCCCGCTTTCTGTTTCTTTATTATTTAAATAACTGTAAAGTAAGAGTCAGAGGTAAGAATTCAGTATAGATTTTCATCAAGCCTCCCTACTGCTGTGGCTAAAGGGGAACATCTTCTCCCTCCTGGTTAGTTTATAACTCAGATGTCAGTTACTTTCTGCAGACCCTTGTGATCTCCATAAACTATGAAAGTTTAAAGACTTTCCAAGACTAATAAATGCAGATTCCAATGAGAAGCTCCATTATCATGGCTGTCTTTAGTTCCTCGATCTTGTTTCCACCCCTACTAACTACTCCATATCAGGGATGCCTAAAAGTCACAATCAACTTTTTAAATTTCTTTCAAATGAACAAAGCCATTCACACTTTATGATTGATCTAACTACTTAGAGTACTGCCAGAAGTGGGGAGTGGTGGAGATGTTGACAGGAAAGGATCAAATCATGGCCACCTAAACAACTTCCTGCCTGTCTTTTGGTCACACACCACTGCAGTAACAACATGGTCATTCCATTCATCTCTTTGTTTTATGTCTATCACTTCACTTTGCTCCAACTGACTCTCTAGGCTAGAGTAAAGCATTTCCCTTTCAGTCTCAGGCAGAGTAATTTTCCACCTTTTGGTAGTCCAGGCTTATGTTTATCCTAATGCAACCAAGTTTCACCATACACTCCAAGCAGTTCATCTGAGCAGTGTCCGACAGACAAGTTTCCTCCGTAAGGGAAATTCTGAGTCCAACCGTTAATATAGTGTAATGCTCAGCCTGTGCGCCAGAGAACAGAACTATCAAAAATAAGGTCCCAGGACAATTCCCAGTTGTATTAGTATGTAAAGAGTTGCTTCATCTCCTCTTAATTACATTTTCTAAGGTAGCATAAAAGTGATCTCACCAGCAAAGAAAGGTCAAGAGGTAACCGTTAGCAGGTGGAGTGACTATAGTAGCTCTTCCTGGTAAGTCAACATGTTGAATTTTTACTCATCATCACATTCCAGTGTATGATGGGGTTAATTTGTTTTAATACTTGTGTGCATATTTCTTTAAAGACTCAAATTTTGAGTACGACATTTAACATTCAGCAAATTTTTGTAGGTAAAATGATATCTATTATATCACACCTTATTCTTCCAATCTTTTTCTCAAATGAAAATAACCTGTACAGGAAAACAATTTGATATGAATGAAGCCATTCAACACAACAGATGATCTAATGAGAAGGTAATTTAGCTATGCTTCCTTTTCTCTTTATTTTTTTTTTACTTTTTCAAATTTTCTTATTTTTTTATTATTGTATACAAATGGGATACATGTTTCTCTATTTGTATATGGAGTCAAGGTATACATTTGTGTAATCATAAATTTACATAGGGCAATGATGTTTGATTCATTATTTTTCCCTTCCCCCCACCCCTCCCACCCCTCTTTTCCCTCTATACAGTCCTTCTTTCCTCCATTCTTACCACCCTCCTTATCCCTAACCCTAAACCTAACCCTAACCCTAACGCTAACCCCTCCCACCCCCCATTATATGTCCTCATCCACTTATCAACGAGATCATTCGTCCTTTAATTTTTTGAGATTGGCTTATCTCACTTAGCATGATATTCTCCAATTTCATCCATTTGCCTGCAAATGCCATAATTTTATCATTCTTCATTGCAGAGTAATATTCCATTGTGTATATATGCCACAGTTTCTTTATCCATTCATCAACTGAAGGGCATCTAGGTTGGTTCCACAATCTGGTTATAGGTGAATTGAGCAGCAATGAACATTGATGTGGCTGTATCTCTGTAGTATGCTGATTTTAAGTCCTTTGGATATAGGCCAAGGAGTGGGATAGCTGGGTCAAATGGTGGTTCCATTCCAAGCTTTCTGAGGAATCTCCATACTGCTTTCCAGAGTGGCTGCACTAATTTGCAATCCCACCAGCAATGTATGAGTGTATCTTTTTCCCCACATCCTCGCCAACACCTATTGTTGCTTGTGTTCTTGATAATTGCCATTCTAATTGGGGTGAGATGAAATCTTAGGGTAGTTTTGATTTGCATTTATCTTATTACTAGAGATGTTGAACATTTTTTCATATATCTGTTGATTACTTGTACATCTTCTTCTGTGAAGTGTCTGTTCATTTCCTTAGTCCATTGGTTGATTAGATTATTTGTATTCTTGGTGTAGAGTTTTTTTGAGTTCTTTATAGATTCTGGAAATTAGCACTCTATCTGAAGTATGAGTGGCAAAGATATTCTCCCACTCTGTAGGCTCTCTCTTCACATTACTGAGAGTTTTCTTTGCTGAGAGAAAGCTTTTTAGTTTGAATCTATCCCAGTTGTTGATTCTTGCTTTTATTTCTTGTGCTATGGGAATCCTGTTAAGGAAGTCTGATCCTAAGCCAACAAGTTGAAGGTTTGGACCTACTTTTTCTTCTATAAGATGCAGGTCCTTTTCTCTTTAAATAGCATAGAAATCTTTTAGGTCATGTGATCACTTATACCTAAATTATATGCATTTTATTCCATTATTCATTTGCCTTTATCATCACACAACACATTTCATTTTAAACACTGTGTCTCTGCTTTTACTTAGGCACAGAAAACTCACAAATCTGTAACCATAACTTTTCTACAGATGCAGCTCATGGTAAATTTTCTCTAAAACCTTTTCTTCCTCTCAACCTCAATATATACAGAAGAGTCCTATTCAAAGCAATCAAAATCCACATTTGATAGTAAACTGGAAAATTGGGTTATATAGAGGTTCTTTTTCTAAGTCTCAGTTTTTCATCAACACCCTGAGTACTACCAACTATAATTATCTCAGATGTTGAAAATGGGGATTAAATGAGTTACTACATTATAGATATGTACCTAGGATGGTTACTAAAGAACAACTGCAAAGAGGAAAAAAAAGTATGTGCTTAAAATGATGCTGGGTGCTAAAATTTAGCCCTGATAAATGCTGAATGTTATATTTTACATATATTGTATATTTCATATAAGCACACTGTTCTAAATAAAGTATCAAGTCCTGGTGTGAGGGGGTAAGATATGTTTTCTATTGTGTATTTCCCTGATTCCAAAGTTCAGTGTTGCAGGTACTTCCTCTTTGGGGAACATTCAGTAAGAAAGTGAATGATACTTAAGTGATATTCAAAGAAAGAATATTAAGTCTCCTATCATCTCCTTTTCATTTCATTTTTATATGTTCATCCTAAATTCTAGTCGTTTTAAAATTGCCTAATTATAAGAAAATAAAATTCTTCATGTCAAGTTTCTATTATAATGAGAAAGACTTAACTCAAACCTGTTTCTGAGTTTTAAAATGTGACAGTAAGAACTGAACGATTTATCTGCAATTTAAGAATTTAAATCTTTCACATCAAATTCACATAGCTAAAATAGTTAACCATATAAGTATGTATAACTATATGACTACACTCTGATATTCCACTCTCTATTGCCCTCATTACTAGCTATACCATTCCTAATATATTTAATATTTTCTTCCATGGCATCATTTTTTCATGTTTGGAGATGGAGAAACCCACAAATTGTTCTTTGTATTTTAATAATTAAAAATAGATAACATTTTTCAATGGTCTTAAAATTTTAAAAAAAGTTGTCTGCATCATGTCAATAATTCCTTAGTATCTTTTGAATATTCTTAGCTATTATGTAGTGGATGCCACCTATTTCAGCCATTTTCATGCTATTCTACTTAGTTTATGAATCTGTCTTCTGCCCTTAACTCTCATCAAATGTAAAAGCCATGTTACTTCATTCTTATGCACAGGGATACCTTTTTTTTTTTACCTTCTCTCACCTCTAACTCAGTCTAGATTGACATAGATTGTTTCTATTTTCCCTTTAAATTATATTTCTATCTTTAAGTTCCTCCTCTGCAAAATGAAACCCATTATAGTACCTTCCTAATGAGGCTCTAGAAAAATTTGAAAGAGCTAATCCTCAACATGCTGAGAAGAAAGTCTGTATAAGTGAAGCCTCAAGAAATGTTTGCTGTTAAAATAATCTTTCTTCTTTCACACCAACACACTTACCAAAGCCTTGAAAAACGCTTCACATCTATTTCAGTCTTCCCAGTCCTACAGTCATTTCTTAATTCAGAACTTTTTGCATCTATCTACATCCTTATCCCAGCCATGGCTCATTCATTCACTTAGATTTATTTCCTGAAGAATTAAAGACAAACTATAATATGCCGAGAACTGGTTTTGTCCATGGGACTGCAATAGACAAACAGAACCCATCTCTGCTCCAGTGGATCTTAGTCCAGTATGGGGGTCTTGAAACTATGGCCTATGGACCAAATCTGGCCCAACACCTGCTAAGACAAATAAAATTTATTGATATACAGCCACACCCATTTGTTTGTCTGTTCTCTGTGGCCCCTTTCAACAATGGCACAGTTGAATGAGTAAGACAGTCCGTAGAGCTACAAGGCAAAATTGTTTACTGCCTAGCCCTTTACAGTAAAGTTTGCCAGCCCCATTTCTAGCAGAAAAAAAATCAGTTAAGTTCTCACTAAGGTTAAAATTACATCACTATAGAACATATTGTTACACCATGTGGTTACATACCAGATTACTCTTTTTAAAATGTGTCTCATCACTTATAGGACCCTAAACGTACAAAATTATAACAAAAACACACCAAGGCACCTTATAATAAAAATTCCTAACACAGAGAGAAAGTATAGAATTTTAATGGCTGTGAGAGAAAAATATCAGATTACACATAAGAGGAAACCAATTCAGATTTCAGCTGATTTCTCAAACCAGACCCACAAAGCTAGGAGGTCCTGGAGTAACTTAAATCTGACTCTGAAAAAAAAAAAAAAGAATGCTAACCAAGAATCCTATATCTAGCAAAATTAAACTTCAGATTTGAAGGTGAAATAAAAACATTCCATGATAAAAGTTAAAAGAATTTGCAACTAGAAAGGCCATACTACAGAACATTCTCAACAAAATATTCCATGAAGATAAAATGGAAAAAAAAAAAAACTGAAAACCAACCAAGGAAGGAACTGCACTAAAGGAATAGTCAACCAAAGGAGAAACTGATTCAAATTAAAAACTAGAAATAAACCCAAATAACCAGTAACACAAATCATATCTCAATAATAACCTTGAACATTAAGGGCCTAAACTCTTTAATCAAAAGACACAGACTGACAGATTGGATTACAAAACAAGACCCAACAATATGCTGTTTCCAAGAAACTCACCTCACAGGCAAAGACAGTCACCAAATGAAAGTGAAAGGATGGGAACAAAACATATCACTCACATGGATCATGTAAACAAGTAGGAGTTTCTATCCTCATATCAGATAAAGTGAACTTTAAGCCAAAGTTAATCAGAAGGAACAAAGAAGGTCATTTCATACTGCTTAAGGGAATTATACATCAATAAGACATAACAATCATAAATATTTATGCACCAAACAATGGAGCATCTATGTACATCAAACAAACCCTTCTTGAGCTCAAGAATCAAATAAACCACAACACAATAATACTGAGTAACTATAACATTCCTCAATCACCACTGGATACATCCCCCAAATAAAAACTAAATAAAGAAGTTATAGAAGTAAAAAAAATATAATTGATAATTTAGACTTAACAGACATATATGGAATATTTCATCCATCAATGACTGAATACACTTTCTTCTCTGCCGCACACAGATTCTTCTCTAATATAGACCATATTATGTAAGCTATTACATATATTGGCATGAAATTATAAATTACCTTAATGTATTTTTAGGTATTTTGATAGCATCCTTTCCATTGATATTAATTTTTGTGTTCTTGCTTTTTTCTTGATTAGATTTGTTTTATTTTTATCAAATTTTAGCATATTATTTCTTCTCTATCTCATATTTCTGCTCCTACTCTTATTTTTTCCTTCCTACTGCATAACCTGAAAATAATTTGTATTCTAGCTTCTTTTTGATACAAGTACTTTAAGTTACAAATGTTCATCTGGGTACTGTTTCACCTCAGAGATCCTTATATCTTTTTTTAAATATTTTTTAAATGTTGATGGACTTTTATTTTATTATTTACACTTGGTGCTGAGAATCGAACCCAGTGCCTCACACATGCCAGAGAAGTGCTGTATCACTGAGCCACACCCCAGCTCTGATCCTGATATTTTAAGTTTTTTTATCACTTAGTCCAAAGCACTTTTTATTTACTTTTCGTGTACTTTCTTCCTTGATCTCTGAGATATTTATAAGTGCATCTTTTAATTTTGAAATAGTTGACGTGGGCGTGGGGTTCTATATATCTTAAGGTGATTGATTTCTGATGTAATAAACCCTGCAGAAAACAGTTTTCATGATTTCAAATTTCAAAAAACTGATGAAAATGCTTTTTATATTGATTGTATTGGCTACATACATGTCAAAACTGCATACTTCATGCAAACATGTCAAATTGCATACTTCAAAAATATTCATTTTATTGTATTTCAATTTTACCTCAGTAAAGTTAATGGGGAAAAAATGTGCCTCATCATTGATGTCATTTCCCATATTCTGTCACTTAAAAGTTGAACCATCTCAGCCTGTTGTTCAAAGTCCATGGGCCCTGGTGTCCTTTTCCAGACTAATCCTCTACCGTGCCTACCCCTGGGTACAGGCAGTCATGTAGGCGACTCTACTAACATTTACTCCTTCCTATGGGTTCCCATAGTACCTACCATAGCACTGGTCCCACTGTATTAAAATCATCTGCCTATTAATCTACATGAAACTGAAGGACCCAGCAAATCCATAGGCAGAGTGGAGCCTTGCGTGTTGTAGAAACTCAGTGCTAAGCACCGGGTGAAAATACCTAGCATGTAAGAAATATCAACAACAACAACAAATATTCTTTTCTTTATATGTATTTTTATTTGTTGATGTACCTTTATTTTTAATTTATTTTTATTGTAAACAAATGAGATACATGTTGTTTCTATTTTTACATGGAGTAACAGCATACCATTTGCATATTCATACATTCACATAGAGTAATGATGTTTGATTCATTCCATTATTTTTTCCTTCCCCCCACCCCTCCCACCTCTCTTTTCCCTCTATACAGTCCCTCCTTCCTCCATTCTTGCCCCCCTCCAACCCCCCATTACGTGTCATCATCCACTTATCAGTGAGATCATTTGTCTTTTGGATTTTTGAGATTGGCTTATCTCACTTAACATGATATTCTCCAATTTCATCCATTTGCCTGCAAATGCCATAATTTTATTATTCTTTATAGCTGAGTAATATTCCATTGTATATATATACCACAGTTTCTTTATCCATTCATCAATTGAAGGGCATCTAGGTTGGTTCCACAGTCTGGCTATTCTGAATTGAGCAGCTATGAACATTGATGTGGCTGTATCTCTGTACTATGCTGATTTTAAGTCCTTTGGGTATAGTCCGAGGAGTGGGATAGCTGGGTCAAATGGTAGGTCCATTCCAAGTTTTCTAAGGAATCTCCACACTGCTTTCCAGAGTGGCTGCACTAATTTGCAGTCCCACCAGCAATGTATGAGTGTACCCTTTTCCCCACATCCTCTCCAGCACCTATTGTTGCTTGTGTTCTTGATAATCGCCATTCTAGTTGGGGTGAGATGGAATCTTAGTGTAGTTTTGATTTGCATTTCTCTTATTACTAAGATGGTGAACATTTTTTCATATGTTTGTTGATTGCTTGTAGATCTACTTCTGTGAAGTGTCTGTTCATATCCTTAGCCCATTTGTTGATTGGATTATTTGTATTCTTCGTGTAGAGTTTTTTGAGTTCTTTATAGATTCTGGAAATTAGTGCTCTATCTGAAATATGAATGGCAAAGATATTCTCCCACTCTGTTGGCTCTCTCTTCACATTGCTGATAGTTTTCTTTGCTGAGAGAAAGCTATTTAGTTTGAATCTATCCCAGTTGTTGATTCTTGCTTTTATTTCTTGTGCTATGGGAGTCCTGTTAAGGAAATCTGATCCTAAGCCAACAAGGTGAAGATTTGGACCTACTTTTTCTTCTATAAGATGCAGGGTCTCTGGTCTGATTTCAAGGTCCTTGATCCATTGTGAGTTGATTTTTGTGCAGGGTGAGAGATAGGGGTTTAGTTTCATTCTGTTGCATATGGATTTCCAGTTTTCCCAGCACCATTTGTTGAAGAGGCTATCTTTTCTTCATTGTATATTTTTGGCCCCTTTGTCTAGTATGAGAAAATTGTATTTATTTGGGTTTGTGTCCATGTCCTCTATTCTGTACCATTGATCTACCTGTCTATTTTGGTGCCAATACCATGCTGTTTTTGTTACTAGTGCTTTGTAGTATAGTTGAAGTTCTGGTATTGTGATACCCCTTGCTTCATTCTTCCTGCTAAGAATTGTTTTAGCTATTCTGGGTTTCTTATTTTTCAAGATTAATTTCATGATTGCTTGCTCTATTTCTGTAAGGTACGTCATTGGGATTTTAATTGGAATTGCATTGAATCTGTATAGCACTTTTGGTAGTATGGCATTTTGACAATATTAATTCTGCCTACCCAAGAACATGGGAGATCTTTCCATCTTCTAAGGTCTTCCTCAATTTCTTTCTTCAATGTTTTGTAGTTTTCATTGTAGAGATCTTTTACCTCTTTGGTTAGATTGATGCCCAAGTATTTTATTATTTTTGAGGCTATTGCAAATGGAGTTGTTTTCCTCATTTCCCTTTCAGCTGTTTCGTCACTTGTGTATAAAAATGCTTTAGATTTATGCGTGTTGATTTTATAGCCTGCTATTTTGCTGAATTCATTGATGAGGTCTAGAAGTTTTCTGGAGGAGGTTTTTGGATCCTCTAAATATAGAATCATGTCATCTGCAAATAGTGACAGCTTAAGTTCCTCTTTTCCTATTCATATCCATTTAATTTCTTTAGTCTGCCTAATTGCTCTGGCTAGAGTTTCGAGGACAATGTTGAATAGAAGTGGTGAAAGAGGACATCCCTGTCTTGTTCCTGTTTTTAAAGGGAATGGTTTCAGTTTTTCTCCATTAATAATGATGTTGGCCATGGGCTTAGCATAAATAGCCTTTATAATGTTCAGGTATGTTCCTACCATACCTATTTTTTCTAGCGTTTTGAGCATGAATGGGTGTTGTATTTTGTCAAACGCTTTTTCTGCATCAATTGAAATAACCATATGATTCTTATCCTTAAGTCTATTGACATGATGGATTATGTTTATTGATTTACGGATGTTGAACCATCTTTGCATTCCAGGAATGAACCCCACTTGATCGTGGTGCACAATTTTCTTAATATGCGTTTAGATACAGTTTGCCAATATTTTGTTAAGGATCTTTGCATCTATATTCATCAAGGATATTGGTCTAAAATTTTCTTTCCTTGATGTGTCTTTTCCTGGTTTGGGTATGAGGGTGATATTAGCTTCATAGAATGAGTTTGGTAGGGTACCCTCCTTTTCTATATCCTGGAATACTTTGAGAAATATTGGAATGAGTTCTTCTTTGAAGGTCTTGTAGAACTCGGCTGAGAATCCATCTGATCCTGGGCTTTTCTTGGATGGTAGATTTTTAATGGCTTCTTCTATTTCATTGCTTGATATTGATCTGTTTAAATTGTGTATGTCCTCCTGGTTCAGTTTGGGAGGAGCATATGTCTCTAGAAATTTGTCAATGTCTTCGGTAATTTCTATTTTGTTGGAATACAGATTTTCAAAGTAGCTTCTCATTATGTTCTGTATCTCAGTGGTGTCTGTCATGATATTTCCTTTTGCATCATGTATTTTAGTAATTTGAGTTTTCTCTCTCCTTCTGTTTGTTAGTGTGGCTAAGGGTTTGTCTATTTTGATAACTTTCTCAAAAAACCAACTTTTTGTTTTGTCAATTTTTTGAATAGTTTCTTTTGTTTCAAATTCACTGATTTCAGCTCTGATTTTAATTATTTCCTGTCTTCTACTACTTTTGCTGTTATTCTGTTCTTCTTTTTCTAGGGCTTTGAGCTGTAATGTTAGGTCATTTAGTTGTTGACTTTTCATTCTTTTCTGGAATGCGCTCCTTGCAATGAATTTTCCTCTTAGTACCGCTTTCATAGTGTCCCAGAGATTTTGATATGTTGTATCATCATTCTCATTGACCTCTAAGAATTTTTTTATCTCCTCCCTGATGTTTTTTGTTATCCATATTTCATTCAATAGCATATTATTTAGTCTCCAGGTGTTGGAGTAATTTCCTTTTTTTATTTTGTCATTGATTTCTACTCTCAGTCCATTATGATCTGATAGAACACAAGGCAGTATCTCTATTTTTTTGCATTTCCTAAGGGCTGTTTTCTGGCATAATATATGGTTTATTTTCGAGAAGGTTCCATGTGCTGCTGAGAAGAAAGTGAATCCGCTCATTGATGGATGGAATATTCTATATATGTCTATTAAGTCTAGGCTATTGATTGTGTTATTGAATTCTATGGTTTCTTTAGTTGGATTTTGTTTGGAAGATCGATCTAGTGGTGACAGCGGTGCATTAAAGTCGCCCAGAATTATTGTGTTGTGGTCTATGTGATTCCTGAAATTGAGAAGGATTTGTTTGATGTACAGGGATACACCATTGTTTGGGGCATAAATATTTACTATCGTTATGTCTTCCTGATTTATGGTTCCCTTAAGCAGTATGAAATGTCCTTCTTTATCCCTTCTGACTAACTTTGGCTTGAAGTCTACTTTATCTGATATAAGGGTGGAAACCCCCGCTTTTTTACTGAGTCCATGTGCGTGGTAGGTTTTTTCCCATCCTTTCACATTTAGTCTGTGGATGTCTTTTTCTATGAGATGAGTCTCTTGCAGGCAGCATATTGTTGGGTCTTTCTTTTTAATTCATTCTGCCAGTCTATGTCTTTTGATTGATGAGTTTAGGCCATTAATGTTCAGGGTTATTATTGAGATATGATTTGTATTCCCAGTCATTTGGCTTACTTTTGGTTTTTAAGTTGGCTTGGTTTCTCCTTTGAGTGGTTTTTCTCTAAGGTAGTTCCTCCCTTTGCTGACCTCCATTGTTGTTTTTCATTTCCTCCTCATGGAATATTTTGTTGAGAACATTCTGTAGTGCAGGCTTTCTATTTGTAAATTCTTTTAACTTTTGTTTATCATGGAAGGATTTTATTTCATCTTCAAATCTGAAGGTGAGTTTTGCTGGGTATAGGATTCTTGGTTGGCAACCATGTTCTTTCAGAGCTTGAAATATGTTGGTCCAGGCCCTTCTAGCTTTTAGAGTCTGGGTTGAGAAGTCGGCTGCTATCCATATTGGTCTCCCCCTATATGTAATCTGATGCTTTTCTCTTGCGGCCTTCAAAATCCTATCTTTATTTTGAATGTTAGGCATTTTCATTATAATGTGCCTTGGTGTGGATCGGTTGTGATTTTGTGCATTTGGTATTCTGTAAGCCTCTTGTATTTGATTTTCCATTTCATTCTTCAGGTTTGGGAAATTTTCTGATATTATTTCATTGAATAGGTTGTTCATTCCTTTGGTTTGTATCTCTGTGCCTTCCTCGATCCCAATAATTCTTAAATTTGGTCTTTTCATGATGTCCCATAGTTCTTAGAGATTCTGTTCATGATTTCTTACCATCTTCTCTGTTTGGCCAAATTTATTTTCAAGACTAAATATTTTGTCTTCATTGTCTGAGGTTCTGTCTTCCAAGTGGTCTAGTCTTTTGGTGGTGCTTTCCATTGAGTTTTTTATTTGGTTTATTGTTTCCTTCATTTCAAGGATTTCCATTTGTTTTTTGTTTGTTTGTTTGTTTGTTTGTTTGTTTTTGAGAATCTCTGTCTCTTTGTTGAAATGATCTTTTGCTTCCTGCAGGTGCTCTTTCAGCTTATTGGTATTATCATTCATTGCCTGCATTTGCTCTCTTATCTCGTCCTTTGCTTCACAAATCATCTTAATCATGTATAATCTGAAGTCCTTTTCTGACATTTCTTCTAACATACTGTCATTGGATTCTATTAATATAGAATCTAGATTTGTTTGGATCATTTTCTTCCCTTGTTTTTTCATGTTGTTCATGTATCTTCCCCTCTAGCAGGTCTGGGGATCTGGGATATTGCAGATTTCCCCCTATAAGCTTATAGTGGCACTATAGGTTTCCAAAACCCTTTCTTTAAAGGGAGATCAATATTAGCAGTGCCCAAATCAGACACTATGCAATCCTAGACCAAATAGCCCCTATGGGGACAATAACAAAATTGTCATAATAAACAGAATGAGTTGAAATATTATCTTCGGTAAAACAAACAGGTTTGCAATAAGGTCTGCCAACAAATATTCTTTAAATAAATGAAGGCATATCTTTTTTTTATTATTTACTTTTCCTGTTATATGACCACCCTACCTTACACACATATATTAAAACTTTCTCTTCCTCAGGAAAGAGTAGCAGATATATGGTAAAAGGAAGAATGTTAATGAATTAACTTCAAGGATTAGAAAAACATCAAGCAAATTAAAGAATAAGGAATGAAGTTTTGAAATTTTTTATTATCTATAGTTAGCAGAGTGCTAAAGAAGCCAGGGAACAAAAAGGAAACTGCCCCCCAAACATGTTCAAAATCATTGTAATGAAAATCTCTCTTAAAATACAAATGTAAGATTAAAACTCCATTGTGTATATATACCATTTTTTCTTTATCCATCCATTGGTGGGAAACCTACTCTGGTTCCATAGTTTGGCCATTGTGAATTGTGCTGCTATAAACATGGGTATGCATGAATCACTGAACTACCATGACATTCTTTAGGATAAATACAGAGGAGCCATAATGCTGGATTGTGGTAGTTCCATTCCTAGTATTTTTGAGAAACCTCCATACTGATTTCCATAGTGGTTGCACTAATTTACAATCCCACCAACAGTGTATAAGTGTTCCTTTTTTCTCACATCCTCTCTTTCATTTATTGTTACTTATACTCATGATAGCTGCCAACTAACTGGAGTGAGAAGAAATCTCAGTGTAGTTTTAATTTGCATTTTCTTTTTTTTTTTTTTTTCTGTACACTCTCCAACTCCCTTTTTTTAAATTTTTTAATTTTTTAATTGTAAACAAATGGGATACATGTTGTTTCTCTGTACATTTGCATTTTCTTGATTGCTAAAAATGTTAAAAATTTTTCATATATTTGTTGGCCATTTGTATTTCTTCTTTTGAGAGGTATCTGTTTAGTTCATTTGCCCATTCATTGACTGAGCTGTTTTTGTTTCATTTTGTTTTGTTTTGTTGTTTTGTGGTAAGTTTTTTGAGTTCTTTATATATTCTGGATATTAATCCTCTGTCAGAAGAGTAACTAGTAAATATTTTCTTCCATTCTGTAGGTTTACTTAATTGTTTCTTTGCTGTGCAGAAACTTTTTAATTTGATGTCATCTCAATTATTAATTCTTGGTATTATTTCTTGAACTTTTGGAGTCCTGTTGAGGAAGTCATTGTCTGTGTTTATGAGTTGGAGCATTGACCCTACATTTTCTTCTAGAAGTTGCAAATTGTCTGGTCTAATTCCAGAATTCTTCATTCATTTTGAGTTGACTTTTGTGTAGGGTGAGAAATAAGAGATCTAGTAGGACTCTTCTACATATGGATAGCCAGTTTTCCCAGCATCATTTTTTTTTAAAAGGCTGTCTTTTCTCCAAGGTATGTTTTGTCAAGGATCAGATGACTGTATCTAGGTATGCTTGTCTCTGTGTCTTCTACTCTGTACCATCATCAGTCTGTGTGTCTGTTTTTCTGACAGTACCATGCAATTTTTGTTACTATAACTCTGTGGTACAATTCGAAATCAGGTATTGTGATGCCTCCAGCATTACTTTTTTTGCTTACAATTACTTTGGCTATTATAGGTCTTTTTATTCTTCCATATGAATTTTAGGACTGTTTGCTAGTTCTGTAAAGAATGTCATTGATATTTTGATGGGTACTGCACTGAATCTATAGATCACTTTTAGTAATATGGCCATTTTAGTGCTATTAATTCTGCATATCTGTAAACATAGGAGATCTTTTCATCTTGTAGTGTCTTCTTCAATTTCTTTCTTCAGTGTTCTATAGATTTTATTGTAGAGGTCCTTGACCTCCTTGGTTAGATATTTTTTCCTAGGTATTTTTTCCCCCTGAGACTATTGTGAAGAATTCTTTTCCTGGTTTCTTTTTCAGCAAATTCATGGTTGGTATGTAGGAAAGATATTATTATATGTTGATTTTTGTATCTTGCTGTTTTGCTGTATTTATTAGATCTAAAAGTCTTTTGATGGAGCATTTTTGGATCTTTTAAGTAGAGGATCATATGATCTGTAAACAGTGACTTCCTATTCATATCCCTTTTATTTTCTTCTCTTACCTAATTAGTCTGGCTAAAGTTTTAAGTACTCTATTGAATAGGAGTGGTGAGAATAGACATCCTTGTCTTGTTTCTGATTTTAGAGGAAATGCTTTCAGTTTCACTATGATATTGGCTTTGGGTTTGCCACATATAGCCTTTATGATATTGAGGTAAGTTACTTCCATCCCTATTTTCTTCAGCGTTTTTATCATGAAGTTTGAATTTTGTCAAAGGATTTCTTTGCATCTCTTGAGATTTTCCTTAATTCACCTTATTACATTTATTGATTTGTATATGTTGAATCTTCCTTGCATCCCTAGAATGAAACCAACTTGGTCATAATGTGCATTCTTCTTAATGGGTTATTAGATATGATTCACTAATATTTTATTACATATTTTTGCACCTGTGTTCATCAGGGATATTGATCTGTAGTTTACTTTCCTTGATGTGTTCTTATCTGGTTTTGGTGTTAGAGCAATATATATTTTCTAGAATAAATTTGGAAGTTTTATCCACCTTCTATTTCATGGTATTTGAGGAGCATCTGAGGACCATTGGCATTTTATTCAGTCATAAAGAAGAAGGAAATTATGCCATTTGCAGGAAAATGAATGGGACTCGAGATCATTATTTTAAGAAAAATAAGTCAAACGCAGAAAGTCAAGGTTCGTGTGCTTTCTCTCATATGTGGAAGTTAGAGAGAGAAAAAAAGTGTGGGGAGGAGGTCTCTTGAAATATAGCAAAGAAACCAGTAAAGTAGAGGAAGGAGACCAGAGGAAAGGAGGAAGGGAGGAAAAGGAGAGGTATTAGGGAATGACACTGAGCAAATTATATTTTGTACATGTAGGAATATATAACAATGGATCCCACTATTACCCATCATAATGCACCACCAACAAAAAAAAAAAATGATGTAATAAAGTAACATGATTTTGAAAGTAAGTTTTTAAATCTTTGCACATATAATTTGTCATTTCAAATAAAAATTCTGAGAGGAATTATATGAAGTTCTAGTTTATTTAAATGTTATTTTAAATAGGCTTATAGCATCTATATTATATTATGCCTAACAATTTAAGCTATTTCTAATAATAGAATAAATATTTTATTTCCACAATATCATGTATTATACCTCAAATATTCAAAATAATTTTTAAATAAATAAATGTTTTACCATGGCAAGCTCTGTCTATAAAGAAGATAGTGAGACTTATTTTGTTCTTAGCTCTATCTTTAATCAAATGATGAAAATGAACCACTAGAGGGTGCAATCATCATTTAAAAAATGATTGTTTTATTTTTATTTTAAATTATTTAAGAATTTTAAGTAGAATTTTTACTAAAGTTTTATTTCTTTTGTGAAATTAGTAACTCATTCTATTCTTGTGTAAATTATCTTTACACATTTCTGCTCTTCATGATCTTCAAACAATAATCAAAATCATATGTAACTGTGGTACTAATTCTGCCTTTGGTCTTCACTTTAGAAAATCCTGTACAACTCTTCAAACTGTTTTTTATTCAAAACTATTAATGTAGATGCAACAAGTATGTTTTCTTTCATCATGACCCATCTAAACATCCCATTTAATGCAGTGGTAATATTCCCAAAGATGTTTGTCTTTTTATGTATGTGTCTCATGCTTTTAGCTATAAATTCCAAATAAATAAAATTTTTCACTTTAAATTCCTCCTGGAACCAAAGGCTAGCAGTGCATCGGTAAACATGTTACTGTCATGTTATTTGTGTTTCATCCACCGGCTTCTGAATTCCAGCAGCATCTCTCCATGCCAAGCACTGGACACCTCAGCAGCTGTGATTGGGTCAGGCTTTACCCCACGAGCCTCCCCTCTCCTAGAGCCAGTTTTCCTTACACGTCTTCTGCCCTAACCTAACCTAAGGCTGTGCATATAATAGACACCAAAAATACATATAGGGGGCTGGGTTTGTGGCTCAGTGGTGGAGCACTCACCTAGCACATGTAAGGCCCTGGGTTCTATCCTTAGTACCACACAGAAACAAATAAATAAAATAAAGGTATTGTGTCCGTCTACAACTAAAAATAAATAAATAAATAAAACATATCTATAGGGTAGAAATGAATCCTTGTGAGGCATAAATTTGATTTAGACCATAAATAGGAAAAGAAATCAAAATGAGTATATTCTTTGTAACTAACCCTTACTCATTTTTACTTCAATAAATCATTATTAGGGCAATACAGTACAAGAAGCCTGTGAAGGGCTGGCCATCCAGCTCAGCTGGTAGAGTGCTTCCCTATCATGCACAAGGCCCCGGGTTCTATCCCCAGCACCACCACCAAAAAAAAAATGACTATGAAAATGATACTAATCTATTATTTTAGGGACATTCTCATACACTGATAATAGGAATGTAAGTTGCTACAATTCTTATGGTGGGCAGACTGGGATATGCATCTAAAGCTGAGAAGTCATGTAAACATTTGAATTTTTCCTAGGTAAATGATTATAGTTATCCAAAGATTTAGCTACAAGAGTTTTATCACAGTGTTAATAGAAAATGGAAAATTAAAGACATAAAATATCTCACAAGCAACAATGAGAATAAATTTTATCAATTTAGTGTCATAATATTCAATTATTATATATGAGGTTGCGGGTGAGAAGTTAATAAACATGGAATGATATTTATAAATATTGTAAGTATTTTTTAGGTTTATTTGTAGAAAATTCTCTTTGCAGATTGTATGGAGAATCAGCCAGCACCCAGCATTTGCCTGACAACTTTACCTTTAGTGGGTCCATCAGCAACCCCCTTACTAAGGCCTCTCCCAGGATTACTTTGTAAACCCAGCAAGGTCTCTTTTCCAACTGGGTCTTCCCTGCTAGCCCTCACAGTCTGCATCAAGCACAAGCTGACTGCGTTTTACTGCTGAGGTCTGTTTTGCTAGCAGGACAGCTCTTGTGCACAATTCCTTTTTTATGCCCTCAGTCTGTTTCTAAGAGTGTTGCAGACTTCCCTGAGGTTCACTTAAGTGTGGCACACCCCTGGCAAGATTGTAGTTCCTCGGGAGCTATGCCTGTGTCTTCTCCTATGCAAGGGGATATATAAGAAACTCTCCAAGTGGTCCTGCTGAATCTCTTTTCTCCAGATTTGAGATTAGGAGATGGTAATTCCAGACTCAGACCCCCTACTCCCCCACACACACCCCCAACCATGGTGTGTGGAAAGGGAAAGGTAGTCACAGTGTGGTATTGTCAAAAGAAATGATTCTGACCAGGTGCATGTCTGTAGTCCCAGCAACTCCCAAGGCTGAGGCAGGAAAATTGCATGTTTGAGACCAACCTCAGCAACTTAGTAAGACTCTGTCTCAAAATAAAAAATAAAAAAGGGCTAGAATATAGTTCAGTGGTAGAGCACCCTAATCCCCAGTACCAAAAAATAAAAATAAATGATTTTCATAAAATTTTCTAGTTCCATGCTTTGAATCTTTTTGAATACTTGATTTGAGTCCAGTAGTCCTATAACCAGTTATTAATGCTTTCCTTTGACAATTTGGATCTTGAGTGCTTGAATCACAATTCACCTTGATATTGTGGGACCTAATTAACACTGCAAAGTTTACATCAAGGTGATAACAAGAGTATATCCAGCTGTACTCGAGTGCTCAAATTATGCTACTTTCTCTCTCAACCTACAGCTGTAACTGTTCTGCAGGGTGGAAAGGAGCATTCTGCACAGAGACAGTCACTTCCTGCGATCCTGAACATGACCCTCCTCACCGCTGCAGCAAAGGAGCAACATGTATTTCATTGCCTCATGGATACACCTGTTTCTGTCCTCTAGGAACCACTGGAATCTACTGTGAACAAGGTGAGGCTGAATTTCAAGTCATGTTTTTGTCGATAAACTTAACTAACTTTAGGAACTACGAAGTCAGTTTTCTTTACAGAAAATAAAAATAAGAAATATGTATAATAAAAAAAAGAAATACATATAATAAAAATAGAGTCTGCTTTATTCTGTCCCTACTATACTTGACATTATATTTTACAGACAGGAAATAATCAAGATTCAGTTAGTACAAAAATACAGTTTTATTTTTATGATTGCTTCAATTTATTAACTTTAAACTCCCAATCTGTGTAGTCTATGTGTTCTAGATCTTTTTGCTTAATGTAGTTAATCAAATGAGGTCTGATTCATAACTTACTTCTAGAACAATACTGTATCTTTGTGCTTTTCCAATCCATAAATTCTATCTGATTCGAAACTATCAACTGGGTGTGGAGGAAAAGCCTGTAATCCCAGTAACTCAGGAGACTGAGGCAGAAAGATCTCCAAGATCAAGGTCAGCCTAGGCAACTCAGATCCTGTCTCAAAATAAAATAAAAGGACAGGGATCTCTGAATTAAATTCCCAGTACAACAACAACAATAATAAAGGCTATTTTATCAGCTACAGAGAGAGAAGAGAGAAATTTAAAGGGTAAAATGTTCCCAAGTCCAGTGGGAGCAATAAAGAGCAATAATGTCCAACCAATTAGATGAACCATGACTCTTCCTCTGAGGAAGCTCAGCAATGTCCTGAGTGCTCCTCACCTGGGAAGTAACTAGTGCTAGGAGTACTTCAATATCTGAGCTATCTTCCCTTTAATCACAGCTGGGACTTCCAGAACAGCAGCAGGGAATCCAGGAAACTTAGCTCAAGACTTCACCAAGATGAGCCCTTCTAATACTGCAAAAGCAATAGCAATGAGCAACTGAAAGAAATAATATGGCAAGTAACATAAAGGCTAGTGAGTGTAAAAATAAGGCAATCTAGATTTTTGAACTTTAAGACTCAACTGATAAAACTTTGGGAGATTAAACCAAAGTTTACATGGAATGTGTATTTATATGCATATAAATCAATTATAATAGAGATATGAAAGGCAGATGAACAGATGGGTAGCGATAGGAATAGTGATAATAATGATATTATTCAAGAAAAAAATCCCAGAAAGTTTAAGAAAAGATGTCAGAAAATTTCATAGAATTCTGAACATAAAGTTAAGCAAAGATATACTCTGGTACACTATAGAATAGGACTTTGGTTAGAATATTTTGCAATCCAGAGAAGTCATAAAAATGTTATGGCAGAATTCTTACTCACAAACATTTTGCAAGATAGATAATATGTCCAGCTTCTTTTCTTACATGTGCAAATCTTGCTTATTTGCTCTTTTCTCCTTGTTAAAACCGTCTTTCCTGTGGTAGTTTATGATTAATAACTGTACATATGAACTTTCCTAAATCATGAAATCTCTTCTCTATAGTATTGGCAAATTGATTTTTACTTAGACTAGTTTTAATACTACTAAATTCTAGATATTGAATATTATTGACATTTAGTCAAGTTAATTCCATAATGCATGTGTTTTTAACTTTCAGTGTAGCAAATATTGAAAATGTTTTTCATTTTTCCTACATTTTTCCATCCGTACTGTAATTTTTCCTTTCATTCATTTCTATTCCTTCCGTGAAAGAACCCATGTACATGCTGGCATTTTGAATAAAACAGGCAAATATTCAAACTACTTAGACATTTTCCTAATGCTAAGAATATTTTACGATTCAAGCAGCCTCTTCAACTTCCATTGAAATTAATTCTTGCTAATGGAGAAGTTCAATAGTTCAAGTTCTCCCAACATGTGGGGTGTTTTCAGTCCAAGTTATTTGTTTTCCTAATAGTAGAGAAATAGTAAAAAACATAACAGATGACAGTTTCAGGAATCATTACTGTGTTTGCCTGTTTTCAGATTCTCATTTTCAGGTGCATTTGACCATGTGGGGATACAGCAGGTAATGCATACTTTCTCCATAGGGGGAAAAAATTAGTTTTAGTCTTTTATTCATTTCCCCACTTTCTAACCCATTGGGATAATTAATAAGGATGTGGTTACATATCCACTAGATTCTTTATAATTTTATAATAGTCGTAAATTGTAAAGACAAGTACGCACTTGCTAAGATTTCTGGGAATGCACATTTTACTGTTTTTTTCCCTGAGTTCTTTGATACCTGTTAAATGAAAAGTGAACTCCAGAGAGAGAGAGTAAATTACAAGTAATAATTCTGAACAGTTATGTGATTCTCAAGCTTTCTGAGGACCTAAAGGAATGCATATAGCAGCTGAATTTGAAAACAGAAAAACAGATAAAACTGTCATTTCCTAAACTTGAACAAGTTCCCTGACCATGAGGGTTCTTCTTGTATGGAAAGCATATATTTAAGAATCTCTTTTGGAGAATTTCTGGTCAACATCCAGGAAGACTCCAAGAATAAACCAATTAATATTTTTATAAGACAGTGAATAAAAATTTAAGAACTCTAAGAAACAAATCTATGAGTTTTTTCTTCAACAATTTTTTTAAATTTCTTCATTCAAGATAATATTAATAAGCAAAAAGTATTTACAATGGATTTTTAGCTCTTTATTTCTGAAGTTCCCTCCCTCAAAATATGTTCAGCCATAAATGCCTTGCCATCATTCTAGGAAAGTAGAACCCCCCCCAAAAAAGTTACTACTTTCCCTGAGAGTGGTGAGGGTATTAGGGTTCAAACCCAGAGGCACTTTACCACTGAGCTACATCCCCAGTCCTTTTTATTTTTTATTTAGAGACAAGATCTCACTAAGTTTCTTAGGGTCTCACTAAATTGCCCAGGCTAGCCTCAAATTTGCGATCCTCCTGCCTCAGCCTCCTGAGTCACTGGGATTATAGCATCCACCACCATGCCTGTACCTATCTTCTTTTAGTCTGGAATGATTGATAGTGATGAGATACAACCACAAACTTTACTTTCTAATTTGGGATGCTGAGAGGCAGGCTTTTTATAGTTTCTAATGAAAATATTACAAATTGGTAGCACATTACAAAGATATAACCAAAGTGAAAGATAAAAATATTATAAAATATCTCTATTTCATTTTCTTCTCTTGTTAAAATCTTCATAATTTATCTTAAGAAAAAAATAGGAAAAGCAGCACTACATTCTAGTGGACAAAGGAATATTATAAGGCTAATCATCAAGAAAGCTCTATGGTCTCAGAAGCAGAATTGTCTAGGAATCTCCTAGCACACCCCCTATAAAGGTTATAATGAGGAGTCAATGAAATAAAGAGGTCTCACAGTGCCTAGCACATAACTAGCACACCCTAAATATTAGCACTCTCCTAGAGAGGAAAGAAAAAAATATTGAGTTACACTTGAGTTAAAGGCAAGCCATGATCACATTGACATTTGATCTGTGTGTGTATGTGTAAGTGTGTGTGTGTGTGTGTGTGTGTGTGTGTGTGTTCATGCACTGCTAGGGATGAAACCCAGGGTCTTACTCGTGTTAGGCAAGTACTCTACCACTCTATCACTAAGCTGTGTCCCTAGACCTTTCTATTTTTATCTTAAGACAAGATCTCACTAAGTTTCCCAGGCTGGCCTCAAATTTTCAATCTTCCTGCCTCAACCTCACAAGTAGCTGGGATTGTAGGCATGCGCCACTATGTCCAGCTGATCATCTTTATTTTAAAACTATGGGTTAGTTTTAATAGATTCTTTTTTAATATTTGATAATTCAAATTTTCTCAAGTTTTATATATTTTTATTTGTACATTATATTTATAGATAATAGTGGAATTTGTTGTTACATATTCATGCATGCACACAATATAACAGTATAATTTGGTCAATTTAGTTTTGATTCTTAAGTCAAAATATTTTAAACTTTCTATTTTAAAGAGACAATATTGTTTTACTACAGAAACATTGTAAAGATTTTTTAAACTATTATATCAAGATAGTAGACACAAACTTTTCAAAGTAACCAAACGAAATATTTTTAATATTCATTCTCAATAGTCATATCAGATTAAATTAAATTCTCCATAAATTTTAAAAAGTATTTATGGAGAAACCTCTAAGGCAGTATGGAGATATTCAAAGCACTATAAAGTATTGTTTCTTTTTTCGAAGAGCTAAAAGTTTAGGTGGAGATCAGACAAATCTATGAAAATAAATAAACTTGAATAATCTGAATATAAGAAAAGAGCCAGAAATAGCCTGGGGTATTAAAGCTTTAAAATTAGTAATACAAGAAATTCATTTTTTCTGGCTAGTGGGACCTGAATAGGTATTCAAAAGCATTGGAATTAAGTTAGGATTCAAAGGATGGGTAAGATTTGAATAGGTTCATATAAGATGGGGCAGGGTGAGGTAATCTTTCCTAAGGGTGAGAACTGCCTCAGAAAAGCATAGGAAAGAATGGGAAAATGAAATGGTGTCCAACAGCACATTTTAAAGATCATTCATGGTGACCAAGTGGGATTCTTACCGGCCCTATAGCAATTGTTCCACAAACACAAAACAATAAATTTAATATACAAATCAACAGAATAAAGGACAAAACCATATAATCATCTCAATACATCCAAAAAAGGCATTTGATAAAATCAACATCTCTTCATGATAAAAAACTCTGACCAAATTAGGAATTATATCTCAAATAATAAAAGCCATATATAAGAAGCCCACAGCCAACATCATACTGAATGGGAAAAGGCTGAAAGCTTTCTCTAAAATCTGGAGCAAGACAAGGATACCACTTCCATCACTTTTGTTCAACATAGTACTGGAAGTCCTAACCAGAGCAACAGGCAAGAAGAGAAAGAAATAAGTGGCACCCAAAGAGGAAAGGAGGAAGTCAAATCGCCACTACTTACAAAAGATGTAATTTTATATATAGAAAATTCCAAAGAAACCACCAAAAACTATCAGAACTGTTAAATGAATTTAGCAAAGTTGCAGAATATTAAATTGACTTACAAAAATCAGTAGTGCTGTTATACATCAATAGCAAATTATATAAAAAAGAAATCAAACAATTAATCCCAGTTACAAATATTATAAAAATAATAAAACCCTAGTAATAAATGTAACCAATGAAGTATAAAATCTCTATAACAAAACAGAGAGAAATAGAAGAAAATGCAATAATATATGAACACTTGCTCAATATCACTAATCATCGAGGAAACGTAAATTAAAACCACAATGAGATAGAACTTACTCAAATAAGAATGTATATTATCAAAAGATAACAAGTGCTGGTAAGGATTGGAAGTAAAGGGAACTTTACACACTGTTCATGTGAATATAAATTATAAGAAACATAAGTAATTCATTGTGGAAAACATTATGGATGTTCTTCAAAATATTAAAAATGGAACTACTGTATGATCTAGCCATCTCATTACTGTGTATCTTTCCACTATTGGAAATATATCCAAAGGGAATGAAATCAGAATGTCCAGGAGATAACTGTACTTCCATGTTAATTGCAGCACTATTCACAATTGCCAAGAAACAGAAACAACCAAAGTATTCATCAGCTGATAAGTGGATAAAGAAACTGTGGTACACGCACACAATGAGATACTACCCAATCATTTAAAACTTAAAAAGAAATTCCATCATTTGTGACAACATGGATGGAACTGGAGGACACTATGTTAAGTGAAATAAGCAGGCACACAAGGGCAAATACCAAAGTTACTCATATATGGAATCTAAAAAGTTGGTATCACAGAAGTCAAGAGACTGGAGAGAATAGGGTGGAGGGAGGAATGAGGAAAGATTGGCCAACAGGTACTAAAATTACGGTAAGGAAGGAGAAATGAGTTCTAATGCTTTATTGCACAAAAGAGTGACTACAGATAATGATAATGTAATGCATATTTTTAAGTTAGACAAAAAGTTGAGTGGGTTAGGGATATAGCTCAGTTGGTAGAGTGCTTGCCTTGCAAGCACAAGGCCCTGGGTTCAATCCCCAGCACCACAAAAAAAAGAAAGAAAGAAAGAAAGAAAGAAAAAAATTGAACCCAAAACATCCAATTTAAAAAGGGGCTTTAATAGGGCTGGGGTTGTGGCTCAGAGGTAGAGTGTTTGTCTAGTATGTGAGGCACTGGGTTCGATTCTCAGCACTGCATATAAATAAATAAATAAAAATAAAGGTCTATGAACAAATAAAGAAATATTTTTTTTAAAAATAGGCTAATGAACTAAACTGACACTTCTCAGAGGAAGACTTAGCAATGACCAACAATTACATGAAAAAAAGCTCAATTTCACTAATCATCAGAAAAATGCAAATTAAAACCACAATGAGATATCATCTCACCCTAGTTAGAATGGATATCATCAAAAATACACACACAAAATAATAATAATAAATGTTGGCAAGGATATACAGAAAAGAGAATGTAAATTAGTACAACCATTATTTAAAATAGTGTGGAGATTCCTCAAATACCTAAAAAAAGTACTACAATATGATTCAGCAATTTCACTATCCAGCATATATCCAAATAAAATTAAATCAGTCCTCTAAAAAGATACCTGCACTCCCAAGTTCATTGCAGCACTATTCACAGTAACCAAAATATGGAATCACCCCAGATGCCCTTTAATGGATGAATGGATAAAGAAACGGTGTGTTTACACAATGGAATATTTTTCTGCTTTAAAAAAGAAAAAGAAATCCTGTCATTTGCAGTCACATGGAAGGAACTGGAGGTCATTATGTTAATTGAAACAAGCCAGTCAGAAAGACAAATACCACATGTCTCACTCATTAGATGAAACTAAGTTAATCTTGAGGACAAATGGAATAGAATAGTGGTCAACAGAGACTGGGAGAGGAAGGGAGTGAGAACTGAAAGAAGTTCAATAAAGGGTCATCAAAACAGAGTAGAGGAATTACTTCTGGTTCTTCTTTAGCACCGTAAGGCAATTACCCGTTAAAAGAATTTTTGGTACATTTCAAAAAGACTAGAAGACTACAAATTCCCAACACATAAAAGTGATTAATTGTTAAAGAGACAGAAATGTGTATTACCCTGATTTGATTATTACACATTTCACACTTATATGGAATTATCATAATGTACTCCATAAAGGTAAATGTTGTACCTCAAGAAAAGAGTGCAATTTATATTCTTTGCGAATGAAGGATTCTGAAACAAATGAGTATATTTGAAAATAGATGACAATTAAAATATTTTAATTTTTAAATTAAAAGAACTTATGTTTTTCAAAGAAATGTTATTGAATGTTTTCACCACAAAATGATTAATGCTTGAGGAAATAGAGATGTTTACCCAGATTTGAACATTACACAATGTAGACGTGTATCGACATATCACACGCTACTCTATAAATATGTATAATTTTGTGTCAATTTAAAACATTAAGAATAAACAAGAATGAAAGGGTTCACTTACATAGGTGGGTAAACCCCACCACATGAGAAGGAAATTTATGCCAGGAAAGGCCTGTACTAAAATGCTTGTGAGAAGAAAGGTATGAACAGCAGTAGGTTAAAAAGTCATCAGAAGCAGCATGCTGCCCAGGAAGGCACCTTGTACATAGAAAGTGCTCAGTGGACATTTGTAATCTGGACAATGATTGTCCACCCAGAAGGCACATACACAGAACAACAGCTCCCAGAAACTTCTGTAAATAGGCCCTTGAGACTCTCGAAATAGCCACAAATCTTCCTAAGGAAATGACCTGATCCAATGGCCACTTAAGGAGACAGTTCCAAATAGCCTAAGAGAGAGCTCACAGCAAAAATACATATTTTTAAAGCAGCCAAAATAGTGGTAGAAAAATTAAATATGCCCTCATACCAAAAAAGGAAAGGGAAGAGAAGGGAAAAATAAAGAAGAGACTGAAAGGGAAGGACAAACAAGAAAAAACAAGGTCTAAAACATGACATGCGATCGGGTTCAAAACAAGTTTAGGGTTTCTGGGAAGTCTAAGAAAAACATAAAATACACAGGTTGCCTAATTTAAAAAAATAATAAAAGCACATCGGTCATCACACCAAAAAGAGAACTATATGTCCTGATTTTGAACTCTAATAAAAATGTATTGAGCAAGCATCAATTAACAAAAGAAGAAGAAGGAAAAGGAGAAAGAGAAGAAATCTAACATAATATATATTACCATTGAGGAAATTTTTCTGAAAAATGAGGAGACATTATGTATCTGGCCATTTTTTACATTGATACACAATTAAAGGCTAAGGATGAAGTATTAAGTCACAGTTCTGTAAATATATTTTATAAGCTAAATTAAGTAGTTCTCTAATGTTCTTGCAGACTACTTGAACAATAATCAATTCTCAAATAGTCAATTCTCAGAGCAAATAATTATTTAATGTTTTTATGAGAATGTTATTTTTAGATATTATTCAGCCAAGTTTTTGATAGACCATGGCAAAAAATTAAAAATTTAAGTCCCTATAGAAGTCCAGGTTTTCCAGTTATTGATTGAAAGGATCATTATATGCTTTGTTTTCTAGATTTATAGGTGATAAGTTGATAATTTATTATGAAAATTTAAAAGTTTAACTTATCACCTGTTTAAATCTTCAAATTCTACTCTCTAAAACAGGGAGAACATCTCATTCTAAAAGATTTTGATAGTAGGAATTACCAGATGTCTCTGACTATCATAAAACAATCATGTAATTTTGTAGAATACTTAATTTTCAAGCAACATTCCATCTTGATAGGTCTCCAAAGATCACTTAGAACAAAATAGCCACCCAAATACCTAAATGAGTTAAAATCTTACATAGAGTTGCTCAGCATTATCCATCTGGGTGCTGGGGAAAGTCATCCTAAAGGGATGGTTTTATTTTTTCAATAATTGATACTTAACCATTCCTTCTGTTAGCAATTAGCTATCAGGTTCAATTGCTCACTTACACAACTCCCAGTAGACTCTGACAATAATACATGCCTCCAGCAAAGAGAGAAGATGCTTAGCTTTCATTTTTGCTACAATAACAAGGTATGTATCTAGTTTATCCAGAATTTGTCAAATTACTTATGTTGTAACAGAGAGGTAAAGTTCTAAGGTTTTCTATAGTTAAAAATAGAAAAGGCTCTTTTCTAACCACTAGATTCTTAATGCAATAAAGCTTTAAAGGAACATTTACAAGCCAAGAAGCTATAGTGAAATCATATACACTATCCACAGACCCTGGGGCAAAGAAAACATAAATAAATACCACAAAATCTTAAATTATTTTTACTCTTTTGCTCTAACAATGGAACAGAACATAGTTATGGCACAGCAGAATAATTGTGGCTAAAGTAAAAATGTACTTCATTAAATATAATGAAAATGAGAACATAGAATTAGAACTCTATAATTTCCTCAGAACAAAGCCAAGGTAACTCTGAGGATTGTCCTTTTAAACTAATAAACATGGTGTGTGGATATCAGAGCTATTTATTTATGGGATATGCCATGCTTTGAATTCATCTTAAGGAACAATGCTTTGGGAATTAAAGTCATCTATTTTAGAAATCTTGAGGTCCACCAATGAGAACAGGATGATTGGGTAGAAAGCAGTCTTCACTAGGATTTATTGACTTAAAATGATTAAATATATGTGCTGAAATTAAGTTACTGCATCTGAGGTGGGAAGTGATGACATTTACAAAGCATGAGGGGAACTTGCAGAGCTTAACATTTGGAAGAGAACTGTGCTTTAAAAAGCAGAGATGTGGGTCAGCAAAACGATGAACTAGGAAGCCACAGGCTCTCCTTGATTGACAAAGACATCAAGTCTACAACAATATTGAGGCCTGAATACCGCAGTGAGGACTCAGTCCAATTGAGAAGCCACAGCATCCAGGCCATCGTGAAACAATGGCAAGAATCCCACAAACAGTAAGAAAATTCATGGCATTTGGCACACTCACTTGTGACCCTCCCTGAGGTTGCTTAATGCAGAGCAACTGGGATAAATCGCCTGCTCTAGGTCTCCTACTTGGACAGAAACTGAAGAAAAGACCATGAGTCAATGTCTGGGCTGTCTGGGAACCTGACAAGGGATTTGTTTCTGTCTCATCTGACTCAAGAGTGCTGACAGGATTGGCATCAGAGTTCAAAAGTCATTGAAAACAAAGGTGAGCAGAATGTTGGAACTGCAGTTCCACTAAGGACACCAGGGGGAGAAAGAGACCAGAAAACATTTGAGAGGTTTCCCAGCTTGGCTGATAACAGGTCTCCCCTTGCACAAGGTCAATAAGCAAAGATAGGAACAGGGAGTTCTTGATTCAAATATCCAATCCCAGCAAAAAAAAAATTACAAAGAACACAAATAAACAGGGAACCATGGCTCAACTGAGAAAACAAAAATAAAACCCCAGAAACCAACCCTTTTAAAAAGCAGATCTATGAGCTGTTTGACAAGGACTTTAAAATAACTAGTATATACATTGTGTACAACCAGAGAAATGAAAAGTTGTACTCCATTTGTATATAATGAATCAAAATGCATTCTGCTGTCATGTATAACTAAATGAAACAAACAATAAAAAATTTAAAAAGAAAAATAAAATAACTAGTAGGAGGACCTTAATGGGTTAAAAGGGAACACAGACAACTAAATGAAATCAGAAAAATTATGCATAAGCAAAATGAAAGTATCAACAAAGACAATAACAACAAACTGAAAAAAAAAACCCAGAAATTCTGGACTGAAAATAAAATAACTGAACTGAACAACTCATTAAAGGTTTGCAACAGCAGACTTGATCTGGCAGAAGAATCAACAAAACTCAAGAAAAATTAGAAATTATCTAGTCAAAAAATAAAAAGGACAAAAAGCAAAGAAAATCTAATGGATTGCTCTAATGGATTAAAAATCTAAGCATAAGATCCAAAACTATTAAAGTCCTAGAGGAAAATATGATGTACATACACTCTGTGAGACTCTGTCTCTAAATAAAATGCAAAATAGGACTGAGGATATGACTCAGTTCTTTAGTGCCCCTGAGTTCAATACACAGCATACCCCCACAAAAAAAATTTTTTTCAGTTAAACAGGAGGAATAAATTCAAGAACTCTTTAGTATATTGCAGTGACTATAGTTAACAACAGTATATTGTATGCTTGCAAATAGCTAAATAACCTCACCACAAAAAAATGATAAATATGTGAGTTAATCACCTTTATTTAGCCATCCCACAATGTACATATATATTAAAAACATCTATGTTGTAAACCACAAATTATATGTTTATATATTTGTTTCTAGTAATGTAATGACCTTCAGTTTCATAATTGGTGTGTGGTTAATCATGTTATTAGTCCACCATACTGCTGGAAACTAAAGAAGCCCTTCTGGAATGTATTTGCATAACACATTAAAAATATGAAGAAAATTAAGAGTAGGATAGGGCAGCATAAATGGAACACAATCATTTTGTCCTGAGTTTTCATGAGCAGACATTGACAGAACCTGTTCAGTGATGTTGGGAGGAAAGGAAACTAGTAAAGGAAATGGTGTTCTTAGAGTAACCTCACTCCACCCCGCCAGCCTTGTTAAAGAAGTAAAACAAAAAGATCAAGAGCAAGAGCAAGAGAGAGGAGGAGGAAGAAATACTGATCCTTTTTCCCTTTTAAATCTGCACTTGATCTCAAAAAAAAAAAAAAAAAAAAAAAAGAGGTAGGTCAAATAACATGGTAACTACAGACAACTCAACTGATGAGTTAAAAATTAGAGTAGGCTTGAACCTAAATAAGATATAGATTATGCATAAGAGAATGAATTACAATAAGGAAAAATAAAAGAGAAGCTGCTAAATTATATTTGTAATCCAGGTTTTTTCATATTTCACTATTTTGTGTGTGCAGTTTGGAAGCATGTTACTACTTTCAAAATCTAAAGCAAGAAAATGATGATTTGTTCACAAAGGTTGCTTCCTTCTCATGCCTATGAGTCTTCTCATACCATTCCCCTCACTGCTGCTGCTTGGAATTGCAGCTAGGTGACATCCACTAAACCCAGAAAGCACTCCTGCTGGGTACCTCACACTTCACTGCTGGAGACATAGAGGAATAAGAGTTCAAGGGTGTTGTGAAGACTTCTCTTCCTTATTGATATTGTGCTTGGTTCAGGAGTACCCAGTCATATCTTTAAACCTGGAAGAAACTTCCAGACTCTGTAAGAATTACTCTTCTGGTGTCTTTAAATGCAGCCTCCTCCATTTTCCCATGCTGGATTTGCATATGTATAACTTGGGCATAAAATTAGCAGACCAATTCAACCTGCAAACATCATGCAGTCTACAAAATCTGCCCTGCCCTTTCATCTGCAAACTTGGAGCTTGGTTACTAGGAAAACCTGTCTGCCCAGCTCTTTCTTTGAGATGAGTAATCACCTAGGAAACCTAAGTCTCATATGCATAGATTTCTGGCTGGCACTCCACCATTCTACCAGACCTACCAAACCAATATGAATCAGGTCAGGACATATAGCTTAAGCTTAAGCTGATATTCCTGCCAAACTATGTTTAAATTCTAACACCTTCATTCCTCCCTGGAAAATCTTAGCTAATATTAAGTCAGAGATTTTCTGGATCAATGTGCAATGTGATACTAAATTTAACTTTTCTTATTGTCTAATAGTTTCATCAGAGGCCTCAAAACTGAGAATAACAGGTATCATGTAAACCCACAAGCCTAAAAAGAGTTTATGGGTGATGGGACATCACTATATACCTATTAGAACAGCTATAGTAACAAATGAAAGGGTGAATTACTGGTGATGATGTAGATAAACTATATCCATCACACACTGTTGGTGAGAATATAATATGCTATAGTCACTCTAGAAAATAATTTTGGCAGTTTTTTGTAAAACAAAATATATATTAACCATATTAACCATACAACCCAGTCATCACACTACTAGATATTTATACCAAAGAAATGAAAACTATGTTGACACAAAAGTTATCTGAATGGTCACAGCAGCTTTATTTCAATAGTTCAAAACTTGAAACAACAGGAATGTCATTCAGTGGATGATTGGTTGAACAAACTGATAGATCTATGTCATAGATACTATTCAAAAATGAAAAGAAGCAAGCTACAGTTGAATCATATAAGTAGATCAGCTAGATCTTAAGGACATTATATTGAGTAAAAGGAGGTGAGAAGCCAGGCACAGAGGCGCACACCTGTAATCCCAGCGGCTCAAGAGACTAAGACAGGAGGATCTCCAAGTTCAAAGCCACCCTCAGCTATGGTGAGGTTCTAAGCAAATCAGTGAGACCCTGTTTCTAAAAATACATGTAAAATAGGGCTGGGGATATGGCTCAGTGATTGAGTGCCTCTGAGTTCAATTCCAGGTACACCCTCCCCCCCCAAAAAAAGGAGGTGAGAGATAATCCATAGAAAATTAAGAGGTGGCACTGTTGTTCCATCATCCACTCTCAGCCTACATTAAAAAGAAATAGGGTGTTAGGGGACAGAGGGAAAGAAACTGAATGTTTTTGGAAGATTTTTTGCAAGAAAGGTTAGGATATCCACAAAAAATGATTGAGAAGAACTTTTAAAAGCAGTCACAGGAAATAGAAGGCCCTTGCCAGAGGGAGGATGAATGTTCCCTTCCCTGGTTGTCAGTTTCTGCTGAGCTGAAGTTGCCTGTGGAACATGGAAAAGAGATCTCAGAAAACCTGGATTTCTGTCCCCTGGAGCGAGAGAAGACAAGACCAGTGCCTGACCCACACTTGAAGCAATCTGAAGGGAAGAGACTGGCTGGAGCTTCCCCTAATGGCAGTCATCTAGGAAGCAGAGGTGCCCCTACACAGATGACAGGGCAAGAGCCCTGTGAGAATGACCAAGATAAGCAGGTATGAATCCTCTTGAAAGAACCTTCACAAAAAAGTAAGCTGTCTCAAGAAGAAAGATTGGTGGCATCTCACAAGAGAGGGCCTTGTCATGAACTTCAAGACAGAGGGCCCAGTGGGTAGCCAAAGGTCAAAGGCCAAAGGAGAATCCTCCATGATAAAGAAGAGCTGAGAGAGCTACAAACAGGCTGCAAACAAGAAAGACCCCTCTGTTTTCTTCTTATCACTAATCCCCAACATGGTCTTGAAAAATCCACAAGCAGCAGAGTGGAAGGTCAAGGAGGAAAGCAATGAACAGCACAAATACCAAAAAGGGCCATACTACTCACACCACTTCACAACCACAGCTTTACAAACTTGGGTCAGATGTGAGCTGTTGGTAGAAGATAAATGCTTAGAATTAGGTGAGAGATGAGGGTTTTGATTCAGACTGAATTGTGTTTCTTAACTCCTAAAAATGAAAATTTGTTACTGAGATATGAAAATAATCAAAGAGCTAAGGGATATGCCCAAGATCTCATCAGAAATGAGAATGACAGAGCCCACAGACATAAGGTCAGTCACAGGGGAAAATTGGGCTACTTCCTAAGTGCTTTCCACAAAGTTCTTTCAATAAACTGTGACAAGTCCTTGAATGTTTCCCCTTGATTCCTGCCGATCCTTTGCTTTTGCTAGAAATATCTTTCTCTGATGTTCCATATCACCTAATCAAGATGTTTCAGTCAGCTTTTTCAGTGACCAGAATAATCTTAAAGGAGGAAAAGTTTTTTTGAGGGCTCCGGGTTTCAGAGATCTTAGTCCATAGAAGACCAGCTCCATTCCTCTGGGCTTGAGGTGAGACAGAACATCATGGCAGAAGAGTGTGGCAGAGGGAACCAGTTCACATGATGATCAGGAAGCAGAGAAAGGTCTCCACTTGCCACATACAAATATATACCCCAAAACCACGCCCCCAATTCCCACCTCCTCCAGCCACACCATACCACTTCAGTTACCACTCAGTTAATCCCTATCAGGGGATTAAATCACTGATTGGGTTAAGACCCTCGCAACCAATCATTTCACCTCTGAACCTTCTTGCACTGTCTCACATGTGAGCTTTTGTGGGACATCTCACATTCAAACCATAATATAAGTGTTTTGAAGAGATATAATGTCTTTCCTTAAAGAATTGCTTGTTTTAGAGTTCTTGGAATTCTGTAAATCAGATGATGCATAATATCAATCCAACTGGTTTCTGCTTTTTTTTTTTTTTCACCAGATTGCCCTGGCCTAGTGCCAGTCAATATTGTGTTGATAATAATATTTATAATAAACAAGATTACAAAAGTGATGATTATGAGTGAAGTTTGTGTAATTTGGATGTGCCCTGAATTATTACTTATTATTCCTCTTAGAAAGCAACCTCTTACACTGACCATTCCTGTGGCTATTGGTCAGAAACTAGTAGATCAGTTATCTAAGAAGAGTGGTTTTGGTGTTTTCTTCTTAAATTAATCTATTTTGATTGGAAAATCTCCCAAAGATGACTCATTGAAAATTACTTTGTATGAGTCACTGGAAAAACTAAATCTTTCCAAATTCTACCTCCAAATGAATAGAGACGAAAGATCTGGCAGCTTATTTAGTGATGATAGATATTACTGAATCAGAATCCTTTGAAGTCCTATTTGTAGCTTCTACCTGCTTCTAATGGTAAACCCACTCACATCCAAAAAGCATCAGAACTTTCAATTCCTTATAGAAGCTATAAGATTTTAGTGCATAAAATAATCAATCATAATTCTTCATCAAAAGATATCATCTATGCATTGTCTCAGAAAGTGTAATCTATTTAAAAATAGAACCTTCACATGTCTTACCTATTAAAACAGATCTGCCCCTTATCAAAGAAAACAGAACATTGAAATTCTTGAATATAAACTTTTAGGAATTTCAAACCAGTTTAAAAATGAGAGGTTCCAGCCTCTGTGCAGCACTTCAAGCAAGGTATTCAGAAAACCAAAAATTCAGGGTCAGGTATTAACATCTCAAATATAACATTTTAATCTAATTATTTAATCCTTATTACAAAGTTACCTTCAGGGATTTTTTGTGATTCCAAAGGGCAGAAAACTTCCATGTGATATAAAATCCTACAAGAAAATTAACAAATTTACTTTCTAATTCTAAAATAATAGTGCTAACCAATACCAACGTTGAATCATCTTGAAGTAGAAGCTAAGGTGCATAACGTAGAGCCCTACAGTCCCTTTCAGAATGGTAGGACTTGCTTCTTAACTATTGGAAATGTTACCTTCCGAGAACCCAAAGCTAAGTCCCTTCCCAGACTTGCTCAAGCTTAGACCTTCTGCTCAGTGGCAGCCTGGGTCCTGTGACTATACGATGTGGTGGTGGAGGGAAGAGTTAGACACTTCAATTGAAATAACTCTGAAGGGTCATCCCTGCTGCAGGACTCCCTGTGAAATCAGCTACAACTTCTCCCTCAATTGAAATAACTGTTAAAACTCTCCCTCTCTCTAATGTCTCTCCAGTCACACTGCCCTCCTTCCTGCTCCTTGATCACGATAGGAACCCTACTACTCCAAGGGTAATTTCCTCTTTCCACTGGTTCAATCCTTTACCTCCTTGAGGTGTTTATTTAACATCACCTTCCTAATACGGCCTCTCCTGACTCTACTCCTTTCTCTTTTCCCTCTTTAACTTATTTTTCTAGGCATCAACATCTAATATATACATGTTGGGTTGATTATTTCCACAAGCAAAGATAAAGTACGAAGGATATTATTTGTTTTGAAGCTATATCCCTGTCAGATAGTCTAAATTCTTCAATTCTACTTTGGTAACCGTTGCCTGTGGTGTGCCAAAGGCTGTCAATGTTCCATAAGTATAGAAGATGGAGATCCTCCTGATAACCTAACTGGGAAGCATTAATTTATGGTTTCAAAATATCTATGCCCCTAGCTAAGCATAGTAACTCAGGCTTATCGTTCCAGCTACTCAGGAGGCTGAGGCAGGAGGATTGCTTGAGCCCAGGAGTTCGAGACCAGTCTGGACTACAGAAACCCCATTTCAAAACAAACAAATGAAGCAAAATACATATAGAATGTTTACGACATGAGTGATTATTTTCAGGAATTGGTGGGTGTATAAGAAATCATTGGGCATATCTCAATTATTAAGCTGCAGTCAATTCTTTTTGATTTTCATTTTTTTAATTCAAAAACAAAACATCTGAATCTCATAGAACTTAGTCACTTTTCCTGTTCAATTTTATCCTTAAAGCTGGAAAATAAGAATGTACTTCTTTTTGAAATAATATTTGTACTGAGCATTTCTTAAAACATACAATGTCAGAGCTACAAATGAAATCCATTTTTTTCTTTTTTCCCCACCATCTTTTTATTTTTAATTCAGAGCTCATTATATATTATTTCATAAGCATTACTTCTTAGGAGAAGTACTGCCTCAGTCAGTTGTTTTATGAGTTTTTGCATGTACAAAATTTCCTAGCTCTTGTTCTTACCCACTATCATCAATGGTTTCAGCAGAAACCTACTTCTGAGGCATAATCCCAGACCCTCCCTGCCTGGGAGCAGGGGACCTTTCATCATGCTGCTCTCAACTGGTCTATTCCATTCCAGAGACCATGCCCAGATATTTAATCCAGCCAAGATAAAGTAGTAAAGCCAAATAGATATCACCACAAAATGTAGTCTGTCTACATTCTTTATTCTGATCTGTATTTCCCACAAACTCTCAAAAGGAAGATAGCGAAAATGAGCCACTTATAAGATTTTAAAGATAGTTAACCAATTACAGACAAAAAAGACAAACTATTCATTATTATAAAATATTAGTGTTTTGTTTTGGATATGAGGTATTCCCTAAAAATCTGTTAATGCGAGAATATTCAGAGATGAAATGATTAATTATTATTATTATTATATTATTAATATTAGATTATTATCCAACCTAATTGATTGGATAGATTGTAACCCAATCTATCCTCATTTGAATGGACTGACTTCATGTTAACTGCAGGCAAGTGGTATGTAACTGGTGGAGGTGGTCACTGGGATGTACCCTTGAAGGGTGCATCTCTCCCAAGGCAACTTCCCCACCCTCTGCCTCCTAACCTCTCCATGAGCTGAGCAGCTCCACTGAGCCCATCACCCATGATGTGCTACCTCATCTTGGGCCCAGAGGAATGAAGTTGGCCATCCATGTACTGAGACCTCTGAAATGGTGAGTCCCAAATAAACTTGTCCTCCTCTAAGTTGTTCTTGTCAGCTGTTTTGGTCAAGGCAAAGAAAAATCTAACTAAATTAACTATCTGCTTATAAAATAAAGCTTGATCCCTATCTCAATTCATTAGTATCCACATAAGTTAAAGGCCTATGAGCCCAGCCTGTAATCCCAGCGGCTCAGGAGGTTGAGGCCAGAAAAGAAAAAGGACTTGGGGTAGCTCAGTGGTAGAGTGCTTACCTAGCATGTGCAAGGCCCAGGGTTCAATCAGAAAGGAAAGGGAGTAGAATTAAATGGTCATAACTCTCCTAGCCTTGCATTTGTATACACAACCAGGGTAACTCCACATTATGTACGACCACAAGAGTGGAAACTTAATAGAATAAGTTATACTTTATGTATGTATATCCTGCCAGAATACATTTTACCATCATGTATAACTAAAATTAAAGGGAAGGGCAAGGAAAGGAGCCAATCTAAAAATGCTACATACTGTATGTTTCCAAATATATAATATTCTGGAAAAGGTAAAACTATGGAGATAGTAAAAAGATCAGTGGTTTCCAGATGCTAGAGAGGAGAGAGTCAACTGGGTAGAACACAGAGAACTAAGGCAATGGAACTTTCCTGTGTGATTTCTTACCAGTGGACACATATCATTATACATTTGTCAAAAATCCACAGACTGTAGAACACCGAAAGTGAACACTGTGAATGATCGACTTTGGGTGACAGTGATGTGTCAATGTAGGTTCATAAGTTGTAACAAATATACCACTCTTTGAGGGAGGTTGATAGCAGAGGAGACTGCACATGTATGGAAGCAGGGCTATGTGGGAACTTTCCGAACTTTTCACTTAAGTGTTGCTGTGAACCTGAAATGGTTCTAAAACAATAATCTATTTAAAAATATTATGCAACTATTTAAAAGAAGCAAAATATGCTAACATCAGTTTCCTGTAATTATTGAATTTTAAAAGCATATTATGGATAGTTTATGTATAATATGGTCTTATTTATATAATATAAATCAGGTACAAAATATGCAAAAACACTAATTGTATGCGCACCAAAAAAGTCTGGCTACATATATTGATAATACCGGTTCCTGGTGGTAAGAGCAGAGTAAGAAAAATAAAATTTCACTTTTTTCTTTGCTTTATATAAATGTTCTGTATTGTTTGAATGTTTTATAATAAACATTTTACTGTAGTAATACAAAACAATCTCAAAAGGAAACCCACTTTTTAAACTATCCTTGCATTTTTAAAATCTATTTTCAATCAGTGTTTATGAAAATGAGGTCCAAGAAATGCTTATGTCAAAAACTCTGGGGTGTCTATTAAGACTATGTATACTCCCTCAATCCCATCCCAACTCTAATAAATCAGGACCTGTAGGAGTGACATATAAGGCTTTACATGCCTAGCAACACTGCCAGGTGATTCTTAAGAGCAGTTAAGTCAAAATGAATAACCACAGTTATCTAAAAATCAACAAATGCCAACAATCTTGTGGATAAACACCTACCAGTTGCCTGTCTGTCTAAAACTGAAAGACAGCAGTTAGCAAAAGCCTGGTCCAAAGAAGGGACTAACTAAATAACTAAAACAATGGCTGAAGTCATGTCATGAACCAAGACACACTCTTAAGAAACACTGTTCCAAGGAAAGAAGGAAGATCAAATTCTGTAGAGGTATGCCAAATGTGCCTAACTTCCTTTCTCCCTTGCATAATTCCCACCTGGTTATACACAGAAGCAACAAATCTGAGTAACTGTTTAATGATTCTAATATTGAAGTGAATTTTCTCATGCTTTAGCACTCATGAGGTACAACCTAAGAATTAGTACTTTCTGAAGAGACCAGAACTTAAATGATTATCCAGTAAACTGATTTGTATGCCCCATTCCTGTCACTTGAAAATGTATCTTGACTTGTATTGTACTCTACATTTGAGTCAGAAGTATAGAAGCTGAAGACTAATTCAGATAGTGATCCCTTCTATCTTTCACCATTTGAGACATCTTTCAGAAACATTTTCTAGAATTTGTTATGCATCTGATACCTCTCTATAATACAGTCTAGAGTAGATTTATACCACACTGTGCTCACCAAAGGGCAGTTACTAGAGCAATAGAAGACTTTTCAATAATTGTCCCCATTACAAAAGCCCAATTAGTGGAGCAGGGCAGACTCACAAAGTTACCAATGTATTCACCTACATCCCACTTTTATCTTAAATTATAAAATTTTCTAAAAGTTCTTTTTTTTTTCTTTCTTTTAGCTTTATCTATAAGTGATCCATCTTTCAGAAGTAATGAGTTATCCTGGATGTCTTTTGCTTCTTTTCCTATTCGAAAAAGAACACATATTAAATTGCAGTTTCAGCCTCTTGCTGCAGATGGCATCCTATTTTACGTTGCACAACACTTAAAAGTGCAATCAGGTAAGGTTGACAGCAAAAAATTAAAATCCTAGTGAATTTTGAATAGTTTATTAAATAATGTGATAATGTGTAATTTTTAAGTTAGTCTGTAAAATATGCAAACACTTGATGTTATGTTCAATTGTCACTGCCAGGGATATGCTTATAAATCTACCTTCCCCCAAAATATATATGCTAATAAAATAGCAAGGTTTTTGGAAATTAAAACTAGAAATATCCAAATACATAGTATATACTAAAATTTATAACAATCTCATAAAATAAAGGTTTAAGTCATGTGTTATGGTTTCAGTATTAGGTGTCTCCCAAAAGCTCATGTATAAGAAAATGCAAGAAAGTCAGAGGTGGAATGATTGGGTTATGAGAGCATTAGCCTAATCCATGTGTTAATCCTCTGATAAGGATTAACTAAGTGAGAACTGTAAGGTGTGCCTGGAGGAGGTGGGCATGCTTTTGGTGTATATATTTGTCAGGGAGAGTCACTCTGCTTCCTGGTGCCATGTCCTGAGCAACTTTCATTCACACCCTTCCACCTTGATGGTCTGTCTCATCTAGGGCCCAGAGCAATGAAGTCAGCAGTCTATGGAGTAAGACCTCTGAAACCTTGAGCACCAAATACACATTTCCTCCTGTAAAATTGTTCTTTTCAGGTCTTTTGATTGCAGCAGCAAAAAAGCTGACTAAAACACCAAGCTTGATAGTCTTATGTCAAAAGTGATAAAATATGCATACAAAGGAAAGGAAGATATGTATAAATTCCAGGAAGATTCTTCTACATTTACAGCTCTAAAAATTCTCTTTAAATTGTTCTTTCATCCAAATAATAAATCTAGGATCCATGTTCCAAAGTCAGTTTATGCTTTTGAATTATAGGAGATGCAAATTCATCACAAAATATGGAATGAATACCCACATAGTATTTTCCAGTCTTAAAATACGATTTTTAAGGTTCTATTAATTTGCTCTAGATTACCATTTTCACAATACCTAGCTCCAGAATTCTGACAAAGAATTTACATATACAGTTATACTTGTATGATGAAATATTTAAAATTTTTACATGTGGCTTTCATCTTCCCAGAAAACAAGTTTTTGGTATTGAGAAATAATTAAATCAGTTTATTTTGTGTCTCACAACAAAAATGGTATTCTGATTTTCACGATCTAATCTAAGTAATTCTTACAGTGGTGTCTTAAATGATGCTGTTAAATGATGAGTAAGTCAACCAGGGATGGTGGCACAAGCCTGTAACCCTGGCAGCTTGGGAGGCTGAGGCAGGAGGACTGAGACTTAGCAAGGCCCTAAGCAACTTAGTGAGACCTTAAGCAACTTAGTGTGATCCTGTCTCAAAATTTAAAAAAAAAAAATTTTTTTAAGGGCTGGGGATGTGGCTCAGTGGTTAAGCACCCCTGAATTCAATCCCTAGAAGAACAACAACAACAACAAAAATATGAAAATGTCAGAGAATTAGACCAAAGTATTTCCACCTCAATACACTGCCAAAATACCCCCAAAATCATTTCAAAGAGAAAAGATAACTTAAAAAGAGAAAAAACATGACTGAGTTATATGTCTTAGATTCTGTTCTTTTGAGATTTGATAGTTGGGTTTAAATTCATGATTAAGTTTCCCAACGAAAATGCCAAATTCAAGGATTATACAGAAAGAAAAATTTTCACTTTTAAAAGACATTAAAAGACAATCAGCTTCAGTTATTTTGCTCATTAACAAAGAATCCTCAAGGTTGATGTAAACAGGACCTTTGTATAAGGTCAGAGATTTAAGATATAGTTAGGATTGTGACTGGCCCAGGAATGCTGTACTGCAGTCTTATAGTGCATATTTGTTTATGTGTATGAAATATAAAGCCAATACATATCAATACCATAGAAGGGAAAGAGCACATTTTCTTGTTATTCAATGCATATAGTTCAGTTCATGACAGTCAAAATTTTCCTTTTCTCTGCCATTAGACACTATTTACAAAGAGATTCATTAGTTTCATATCATGATTGATGCTACATTTGACACTTTCATAGGGAAACCACGTGTAATTTAAAATACTAAAATCAGAACTTAAGCCGGAGAATGGTAGCACACACCTGCGATCTCAGCAGCTCAAGAGGCTGAGGCAGGGGGTTGCAAGTTTAAAGCCAGCCTCAGCAACTTAGCAAGGCCCTAAGCAACTCAGTAAGATCATTTCTAAATAAAATACAAAAAGTGCTTGGAGCTTGTGGCTCAGTGGTTAAGTACCCCTGAGTTCAGCCCCCAGGACCCACCCCCCAAAATCTAAATTTTACATTCTTAGATTAACCTAAAGATAATTAACAGATAAAAGACATAAGCTTATTTTTTTGCAATCAAGTGGCATATTTTAGCGATTTTTGTATAAAATAATTTTAGAACATTTTACTCCAGGTGCATAAAATCATCGTCCTATACTTTCTATCTTTACAGAAAGCTGTCTGTTGTAAACATTACCCAAGCCTCATAGTCAATCCTTTGCTAAGAATTAATAAAGAATGCCAAATAGTTAATAAACAATGTCAAAACTAACAAAGTTCAGCATCATTGATCAATGGGGTTTTCATAGGTAGAATGCCCGATTCCCAAGTTTCCTATATCTCTTCAGAAGTTAATAATTTGAGCAGTCTTGAATAGCATTAAAATTTTTTAAAAATTAGCCTATTTTTAATTAAATACTTTTTAACAGATCAATGATTTTGGAAGACATTTTAAAGAGACAGAAACAATGGTTTCTATTCATCTGTATCTGTTAAAAATTTAACACTCAAAATGATTTTTTGATATATAAAATTATCACTATCTTGTTAAGAACCAATTAATCATCTGAATTCATCTTGATGTAATTCTTCCAAATATGTATTTTTAAAAGTCTAGTCATCTACAATGTGAAGTTAAAAATATTTTTATTGTAAAAAAAAATAGCTTTTTACCATAGAATTTTTACTATGACAAGTAGAAAGAAGCTTATGTGAAAGAGAAACTGGTTTGTGTTCACTTGCAGGCCACAAAGTAAATTCAGGGTATTGTAACATTTTTCCCTTTAGTATCAACTGTTTCATTGTTAGAGTTTCCTGTGTTTTGAAAACATAAATGATCCAATCTGTAATTTTTTCTTATATAAGTTGTAAGTTTGTAATGTTGCTTTTCTTTTTCCTTATACTTATCATTCGAGTTAAAAATTAACATTGAAATAAACTTTTTGTTGGAAAATTTTAGAAAAACAATTTTCACATTATGGGAAAAACACGTTTTTCTTTTAAACTAAATTAGTATATGAGAAATATTCTCAATCATCTCACCCCACAACTCTACAAAGTTATTTCCTTATTCCAGTTACTTATCAGCACCTACTTATATGTCAGGCACTGTGTTAGGCATTGAAGGTTAAACTCTTGGTCCAAATTCAACACAGATCCTGTTCTTACGAAGCCTAGAAGCTAGTGAATGAAGCAACTATTAATCAAATCATCACATATGTAATGACACAGAAGATTGAAAACTCACTTAAAAACTGAGAAAAAATGATCAAAGAGAACCCTATGTAGTTTGATAAGTGTAAAACTGTAGAATTACCAAGTCTTTCAACCATTCTAGAATGGTCTGCAATTTCAGATGCTGTCATAGTTCACGTGACTATGTAATTATAAAATGAGGGAAGTGTTATGAAGGAGGGTAAAAGCACTGAGGGGAAAAAAAAACCTGACCAACTCCAAGAAATCGAGGTAGACTTCTCTGAGGAATTGGTATTTGATCTGAGAGCAAAGGGATGAGCCCGAGTTCCCTGACTGACATGGGATAGGATGGAGGTGTTCCAAGAAAACATGCACAAAGTTCCAGTGCAGAAGGATGGAACCTCAAGGTCGTCATTGGAGTGGAGTGTGGAGTAGAAGAGAATGCACTCTAGGTAATGATGGAGGGAAGGGAGGGAAGTCAGGAAACTGCAGCACATTTGTAGATTATGTTGAAGAGTTTAGGTATTTATCCCAATAGTGGATGCCATTAAAAGGTAGCTTAAGAATCACACCTTCATTTGAAAATATCTCTTTAGCTTTAATGTAGATAAGACAATTGGAAAAGAAAAAAGTGGAGAGGTTTTTTGATTAATCCTAAGTGTGGCTTGGCTTCAAGAATTAAATGAATGAGGGAGGAGTGACTCACCGAGTTTGGGAAGCTTGAAAGAGGCCAGATTTATGGGAGGAAATTCACAAATCAGTATAAGCTTTGGAGCTTGAGAAGAACACACAAGTGGAAATCTCAAGTTGGGATCCATGTACTTTTAGACAGAACTGGAAGCCAAGAGAAATTGGAGAGCATATAACATAGTTTTGAGAGCATCACTATACTGCTCTCATTCCCTTTCCCTGGCCTACCTGCCCAGTATCTTGTCAAAAACAGAACCAATGATTTGGAATAAACATTCAAGTTACTTATTTTTACATTCACCTTCAACTAAATCATTTTAAGAAAAAATTTCAATTTAGTACAATTCAACTACTCAGTGATTAAAATTCTCTATGCTCAAGATGGTCCGTTCCCCACCCCCACCAAAATCAAGGCTTAGTCTAACTGGCCACAAAAAGCAAGTTATTAATCAAAGAAGTGAAATTACTAAATCTTTTTCTTTACAGGTGACTTTTTTTGTCTCTCCATAGTAAATGGTTTTGTTCAGCTTCGCTATAACCTTGGTGACAGAACTCTCATTCTGGAAACTCTCCAAAAAGTAACTATCAATGGAAGCACTTGGCATGTGATTAAAGCAGGACGTATTGGTGCTGAAGGCTACTTGGATCTAGATGGGATAAATGTAACAGGAAAAGCCTCTGCTAAAATGAGTTTTCTGGATACGAATACAGACTTCTATATTGGAGGAGTATCATCTTTACATCTTGTAAATCCCATGGCCATAGCAAATGAACCTCTGGGTTTTCAAGGTTGCATTCGAGAAGTTATTATAAATAATCAAGAATTGCAGTTATCTGAATTAGGGGCAAAAGGTGGCTCTAATGTGGGTGACTGTGATGGGACAGCTTGTGGGTACAATGTATGCAGAAATGGGGGTAAATGCACAGTAAATGGTACAACCTTTTCTTGTAGATGTTCACCACATTGGGCTGGAAATACATGTAACCAGCCTGTGTACTGTTTGAATAATCTTTGTCGCCACCAATCTCTATGTATACCTACTCAATCACTTTCTTACAGTTGTCTGTGTACTTCAGGTTGGGTGGGAAGGTACTGTGAAAACAAAACTTCATTTTCAACTGCAAAGTTCATGGGTAATTCTTACATTAAATACATTGATCCAAATTACAGAACAAGGAACCTTCAGTTCACAACTGTATCCTTAAATTTCAGTACTACTGAAACAGAAGGCTTAATTATATGGATGGGGAAAGCTCAAAATGAAGAAAATGACTTTCTAGCTATTGGGCTTTATAATAAAACCTTGAAAGTAGCAGTTAACCTAGGAGAAAGAGTCTCTGTATCCATGAGGTATAGCAAAGTCACATTCTGTTGCAACAAATGGCACCATATAGTTTTAATTCAAAACCAAACTCTTATCAAAGCCTACTTAGATAGTAGTCTAATCCTTTCTGAGGACATTGATCCATACAAAAAGTTTGTTGCCCTAAATTATGATGGTATTTGCTATTTCGGAGGCTTTGAATATGGTCGAAAGGTAAATGTTGTTACTCAGGAGATTTTTAAGAGAGACTTCATTGGCAAAATTAAAGATGTTGTATTTTTTCAGGATCCCCAAAAAATTGATTTAATTAAATCAGAGGGATATAATGTTTATAATGGAGATGAACAATAGTAGGTACCTAATACTGGAGATTTTAATATACAAAATGTGTATAAATGTAATTATAGTATTTTTTCACATTAATTAGTAAATGAAAATGTTACTATTAATAAGTTTAAGTCTAATACATCTTTTTGGTAAATCTGTAAATTATACAGGCTTTAGTTGCTTTTCCTATATCTATCTATAAATATGTTGATTCTTAAGTTTAAACTCCATTAATTCATTTAGAATTTTTCTTAAATAAAATTCAGGTAGGAATGAATTGATGAGTTAAGAAAGTTATTAACCAAAAGAAAGATAAAAATCATACAAGAAAATATAACCACATTCTACAACTTGGTTCACAGCCATAAGTCTTTATATAATTGCAATAATGAACTTGAATATGGATTTAAAACATGAACATAGGGGGAAGGTAAGGAAGAGTAGCCTGGTAAGAGCTTAAGTCTTTAAACTTTATGGTAAGACATCCAGACATTACAGTATTTATAACTTTTAAAATGGCACATACATATCACAATTAGTATGAAGACAAATACCCTGCAAAATATCTAAATAACTGAAAGTGGTTGCCTCTAGAGTAGTGCTGAGGATTGTTGTTGTAACTCTTGTACAACTACTTGGCTTTTTAAACCATATACCTATATAATTGATCAAATTTAAAATTAAACTTTATTTACATGTCTTTTAGTCTACAAATCTCAAAACTGGCCATGAAACAAGTTCAGAATGTCACTGAAAATTACTTTATCCTGTTATCCTAACAATATATACATACATATATATATATATGTATATATATGTACACCATCAAAAGCTTGAGAAGTATCTTGCTCAAACACAATACTCTGATGTAATTGTGAACAGCATTTCCACCTCCCACTCCCATGCCACCACTGCATACATAAAGTAATTATTACTGTTGTTATTTAGCATTTTCAGCAATTGATATCTGATGACAATTGTAGCAAGAAAACAAAATGACTGCATGACTGCCTTGGAGCATTAACAAGGTGGAAGAGGTTATAGGGGTGTGGGGGTGGAAAAGAGCATTTAAAATTTAAAAGGAAGTAAATGAAGAAAATGTTACAGATAAAGAATGATGAATGCAAAGTTAATGTCTATGCATATTTCAGCCTACTCAAAAGGACTAGGTAATTTATCATTAAAGAATATTACAGGTTTGCTTTTTGTTTTTTTCTTGTTACTTAGGCCACTCTAATCCAACAGGAAAGATACAGGCACTCCTGGAAGGACACAGGAGCAAAGTTAAGAACTATCAAATAGAGGACCGTGTTTCCACACATATTGTCCTATTAACACTAAGATGTGCGAAAGTAGAATACACTGTAAGGCAGACTTGCAGAAGGTCTGCACAATGATTTGAAGGTTTTTGTTTTTAAACAGAAACCACTCATAACAACTCCAATTTTTGAAGGAAAACTTTGACCCTTAACTTGCACTGAACCTTGGAGATACTGAGACCATAAGGATAAATGTTCTGAATAAACTCCTTTCGGAAGCTGATAATCACACCTTTAAAAACATACACCATGTGTGAAGCAAGAAAGCTGTTCTATGGACTGTTACAAAAGCTTCCTGGAAACTTTGGTCTGCATCTCACTCCCATCATATCAGGTCATGTGTTCTTTCTTGAAAGCAGCACTTCCAGGTGTGGTTCAGTGTCCTCTTTCCCAACAACAAATCTGTGTGAAGCCAGATTTTCTTCATATAGTCAAACAAAATGACATATTGCAAACATTGAATGTAGAAACAGATAATCCAGTTGTCTTAAAGCAAATATACAAAAATGAAAACAGTTGACACTCTTCTCACTAAACTGATTTAGTCTGGAAGTTATTTTTCATACAGATGTTATATTGACCCAAAGGAGTTATTGTTAAATTTAATATTATTATCACTTTAATTTCTAATATATTAAATAACAATAGAACCATATACAATAGCTTTGGTATTCTCAATAAACTTATGTAAGAGTATAGCAGGTCTCCAAATCAAAGAAGTTGGAAAATTTCTTTTTGAAGCTGCCTTTTGCAACTGCAATTTTACATTCAGATGTTATCATTTGTCTTCTATGTTATACAGCAAGCTAAATAAGGCTGGACCCTCACCATGTTGCTCACTGAATTCCAATTAAGCAAATGCATAAAAAATAGGTACATAATAAATGTATAAGAACTGAAAGCTGTTTCCTAGAGATTCTCCTGTCAGAAAGACTTGGTGAAAACTTTTTTCATCCTAAAACTCTGCAAACTTCATGTGGTCAATTATCAGCATTCCTGTTTTTGCTATTTTACTGATGATGGTATTGACAATTTCCTATGTGTTACGTGCTTTTTCAGTAGAAAATAAAAATCACTGATACAAAAGGACCTTTAAGATAATTTCACTATAAATGTTATGATGTTTCTGAAACAAAATGCTGAATGCAAACATATAAAGTAAGGTGAATTACCTAAACTACTCAATGTCAATATTTGCCTTTTGAAAGACTCAAACAATAAATTCCTGGGAAGAAAAAAACCATTACTTTTGGGGAAAAAATCCTTTTAAAATAAAGAATATTTTTAAAAGACAACTTGGAATGATACACATACATATGTACACACAATGAACTATTTCATGTAAGTAGATATTTTAGAGATATTTGGAGTTATGCTGAATGCACTGCCTTTTAAGTACATATGCTGGGGTTTCCTTCAATGACTGTTCTATTAACATTATATTTAAGCCGGGTACAGTGGTGCATGCCTGTAATCCCAGCAGCTCAGGAGGCTGAGGCAGGAGGATCAAAAGTCAGACTCAAAGAGGTGCTAAGCAACTCAGTGAGACCCTGCTTCTAAATAAAATGCAAAATGGGTCTGGGGATGTGGCTCAGTGGTTGAGTGCCCCCAAGTTCAATCCCCAGTACTCTCCTCAAAAATGATTAAACTCAGAGTGGACTTGAGTTTTTCAGACAACTTTTTCCTAGCTGCTGATTTAATACTTGTTTTCAACTCACCCCACTACCTTCTTGCTCTACATGAATTACAAAAATACTTTATGCAACAGTAATTAAAGAAGTGGGGTGTTTGGCACTTTTAAAAGAAACAAAAATGAACCCCAATATTATGTATAATCATAATGCACTAATACAAAAATTTAAAAAGCAGCACCAATTTTATTTGTGACCTGTTTCGGGAGACACAAAACTAAATATTGCTTATTGTACTTTGCAAATTACTAGTAATTAGTAACCTGACCAATGTTTTAGAGGTATCTGAGATGGGAATAGTACGAGTGGCACATCCAAGTGTAAAAATTAGGCAAAATTATTTTTACTGAGTTCATTATCAAGCTCTCATAATGCATTCAAACTTAACTGATATACTTTACACAGCTACTCTTAAAAACTTATGGGTGTAAACTTACCTATTAATAAGCAGTTTTATGTTCACACAGGATAATTTTATATGTTACAAAAGTATAAACACATTTGTAATACTCAAGCGGCTTAACACCACTCCATTTTCTTCTCTATTGTTGGCATCATTTACGATGGCCTTAGATATTCCATAACTCCAAAAATCTAACATTAGCTCATCAACAACTAAGCTATAATTAGCAAGCCAAGACAGAACAATGGTCCCACAAAAAAATGTCTACAGTGTAATTACTGAAACACCTGCAAATATATTAGGATACATAGCAAAGAAGAATTAAGATCATGGAATTCAGATGGAATTCAGATTTTCCGCTGACCTTAAAATAGGAAGATCATCCTAGTTCTGGGTAGGTGAATATAATCACATGGGTCCTCAGAAAAGGAATGCACCCTGCTGACTCTCTGATCTTAGTGAGACTCACATCAGACTCATTTACAGAACCATGAAATATTAAATTTATGTGGTTTTTATGGTAATTTCTCATAGCAATAGAAAACTAAGAGGACTACAGAATTAAGATTTGTGATTTACATAAATTTTGCAATTCTACACACACAAAAACCCCAAAGGTTTTTGGTTATTTTTTGTTCACTTAAGAGTTGGGCTGGTCAGTGCTGTATTTCAGTAAGGTTGGTGGAAGAAGGGTATCAAAGGTATATAAAACAATTAGGCTTTTTGCTCCTCACTCTTTCATTCTCATTTCTCAAAACACAACTGCCAAGTACATGGACTCTAGAGAAAAAGCAGACCTTAGCTAGGATTCCAACTCTGAAAACAGCACTCTAGCCTCGGGCAACTTTTCTAAGTTCCAGTTTCCTCAGCTCTAATGTAAGTCTTTGCTTTTCAAGGATGAGCAAGGCTCATATTAAGTATTCAGTACAAGGCTTGGCACAGAGGGCACAAGATTTTGTATCACAAGGATTACAAGGGATGAACTTTATACAAAATGAGATATCCTGGTACATTTTATCTAACAGATATATACAAGCAGAATCATTCTAAATTTTTAAGAATGTTGAACTTTTTGTAAAGAGCAAGTTTTCCTTAAAACAGGAAAAACTTAAAGATGAAATTTTATAGACATCACTAGTTTAAGGCTGGTTGTAGGTGAGATTCAAGAGACTAAAAATGGCTTTGGAGCTACTACTTAACAAAAATGTTTCTTATTTTCCCATTCTTTTCTCACAAGGAAAACCTCATGCTTAGTATGGCTTTCCTGCCTCTCCACAATATTACAGTCAACCAGTGTTTGTTAAAAGACTGAGTTCTGGGACAGGGGAGTAGCTCAGTGGTAGGAGGGCTTGCCTAACATGTACTCTAGGCAAGAGGCCCTGGGTTCAATTTCCAGCACTATTAAAAAAAAAAAATTCTGTTTCTAACATTTAGTAGTCCTATAATTCTAAGAGATGGGCGACACCAGCTGGAAGCTATTTAGGTTTTGCCTATTTAAAACAAAACAAAACAAAAAAAAACTTGTATCAAGATTCAATGAGCTGGGCGCAGTGGCTCGTGCCTGTAATCAGGAGGCTGAGGAAGAGAGTTCAAAGCCAGCCTCAGCAACAGTGAAGTGGTAGGCAACTCAGTGAGACCCTGTCTCTAAATAAAATACAAAACAGGGCTGGGGATGTGGCTCAGGGGTGAGCGCTCCTGAGTTCAATCCCCAGTACCAAAAAAAAAAAAAAAAAAAAAAAATTCAATGAGATATAAGCCAGGCGTGGTAGTGCACACCTGTAATCCTAGCAATCTGGGAGGCTGAGGCAGGAGGATCTTAGGTGCAAAGCAAGTCTCAGCAACTAAACAATGCCCTAAGCAACTTAGCAAAGCCCTGTTTCAAAAAATAAAAAGGGCTGGGGATGTGGCTCATTGGTTAAGCAACCCTGGGGTTCAATCCTTGGTAAAGAAAGAAAGGGAGGGAAGGAGGGAAGGAGGGAGGAAGAAAAGATATGAGAGAGAGAGAGAGAGACAGAGAGAGAAAATCAATAGATATGAACAAGAAATTTCAGAGTAAGAATCAAAGTATAAAACTTAGCTAAATGGTGTCCAAAAAATTGCTTAAAGGCTTTCTTCCATTCAATAACTTATTGTTTTTAACTTGTATCTTAGAAATCAGGTGTCAGATCAACCCCTGAACCATGTAGATGAGTTAAAAAGTAGATTTACTGACAACATACATATTTGTAAACACTAATTTCTTCATAAAGATGAAGAAATGCAAAAGATGACTGACTTTAGGTTTTGTTTGGGAACTCTTTTTTCCACCCAAACAATTTCCAAAAGAAAAGCTGACCAAAGTTAAACAGACATTATTTAAATAAAAGTGCCTCATTTTTGTACTTTCACAGTAATAAATTTTGGAAGATAAGGATTTTTTTAAAAATGTGTTGCAAATTAGAAGAAAATGTTTTGTTTTTGGTTCTGAATTTCCTCTCCAATGAAAACAGCAAGGCTAATTCAGTTTTAAAACCAAATTTCAACTGTACTCTTTAGAATCTCTAAGAAAGCAATCTTCTTAACTTTGTGGAGTTATTTATATTTTTCTTCAGAGGTATAGGTAGATAACTAAAAATATAGTTTCCTCTGCCCCACCCCTTTCTTTTGGTATGAAGTAGTAGCATCATTCATTAGCTATTCCTTCAAATTATACATGTCAATAGAGTATATATTTCAGGGTGCAATTAAATTTAGATTTGGATAAATATTAGCCTCCATGTGCTTTATATTTCAAATATAACTGACATATTAAATTGTACAGGTGCCCTACAAACAAATCAGAGTTAATTATGCATTTCACAAAAAGATTTAAAACATCTCACTTAAATTTTTATAGCCATACAATGACTAGAGAGTCAACAACAAAATTTGAAGGTATACAAGTTTTCAGTAACATACCAAATAAATGGGTTATAACTCCAATTTTTCATTGGCAGTTCTACATATAATCTCCTTAGAACTACACAATTTATCTCAGTTTATAATCTAACGTGTAAAAACAATCGTTTTCCCCCTCATCTAATGCCTTACACAGCTAGCTATGTTTAGACGTTCTTGTCTGATTAAGAGAAAAATGCCTGAAGAGTAAAGTTTTAAAGAAGAAATTTTTTTACTGCTGAATTTTAAATCACACACACAAAATAGGTGAGAAATTCTTTTATCATATTTAGAATCAAAATATCCCTTAAAATATTTACATTTTACAGTAAAAAGGATAGCAAAACACAAGATCATGTACAAGCTTAAGTATTCAAGTTTCTGAAGAGCCGAAAAGGAAAATAATAGCCTACAACAAAGCTGTAGTATATAGTAATAAATGCCTTCAATGAGATTAAAGCAATGAAAGTACTCTGTGGACTTCTGATTCTCAGTCAGAAACTGCTCAATTAAATGATTAGTACAATCTGATTATGAACTTGCTTGGCTTTTTGTTGCTCCTCTACAGTTTCTTTAAAAACAGTGCAATTTAAAACAAAGTTACAGAGCACACATTACTCTCAAATTAGTCATTATATAAAGGACATTCACTAGAGGCAGTAAATATATTTCATAGTTAACCATATTTACCAATTAAGGAATAAAAACTAAAATTTCTAAGCCTTTATTGCGTATTAATAAAACAAATCTTTGAATATACAGCAATGTAAAACTTTAAAAATATTAAATTCCTATAACTAGGGACAGTTGGTATGAAGAAAGGGATGATGAGCACTGGTACAGAGCACTCTGTACCAACACAGTTATCGTTCTGCAAACCACCAAGAGTAAAAATTTTAAAGATGGCACAATCCTAGCAGGCAATCTTATAAAGACACAACATTTAACAGTTATTTAAATGTAATCTTGAAGCAGCCTGCAAATTTTACCTTTTGCTTTTAGCTCTGTCATTGTGGTCCCTATCTTTGTGGTACCTATCCCTGTCCTTTTCCCCTTCTCTATGTTTACTTTTCTCTCGTTCTTTGTCCTTTTCATGGTCTTCACTTTTAGGTTTCTCTGGTTTCTTGTCTACATTCCTACTATCTCTGCTTGCTTTTCCATCTGCTCCTCGATCACCATGTGATAACCGTGCCCTCTCTTTATCTTTGTGCCCTTCCTCTCTGCTTTTTCTGTCTCTGTCCTTGTCTTGGCTTCTGTCTCTGCGTCTGTGTCTTTCAGACTCTTGTTCCCATTCCTTTTCATGTCTCTCTCTTTTCAAGTGGTGTGAATCACTATAAAATCTCTGTCGGTCCCCTTTCCCCCTATTAAATGGCCTATCCAGTTGTTGGTCTTGCCTACCCCAAGGGTCACTATGACGCCTTTCTGGCCTCCGAATGTCTTTAACCTGGTAAAAATTTTGTGGGCCTATATATCTTGATGCTTGTGAAAGGGGACCCATCATACGTTGTGGCTGACCTGGGAGATGAACAACAGGTGGCCAGGGAACCATGGGATTTTGAGTAAAGCCAAAGCCAGGAGGAGGAAGTAACGGAGGTGGTAAATGTGGCGGAAATCCAAACATGCTTTGTGGGGGAAAGTTAGGAGGCCCTGGAAATGGAAATCCAGGAGGGCTAGACTTCAAATGCTGAAGGTTGGGCTGCTGTGGCCTCATGGGTGAAAAGTTTGCACTTGTTCTGGGGCTGGTGCTTCTGGAAGTAAAGCTGGTGCTTTTAGAAGAAAATTCTGATTGGCATGTGTTTCCAACTTCAAAATGAGACGTTGCTGCAGCTGATCCTCTTCTAAATGGGTGTACCGTTTCAATATTTTGTGTTAAAATATCCTCCTGTAAGGGTTTTGCTTGTTCTGTTTGGGAAGAAGGTAAGTTTTCTACTGATGGTGAGTTCTGTGCAACCTTCGAATTATCATTCTGCTGAACACATGAGATTTTCTCTACAGAAGACAACTTTTCCTCCACATTGATTTGTTCTGCTAAGTGCTCCTTGTTGTGTGACAGACCAGGTAAGGTGTGTTTTTCTCCATTACGGCAACTATCTCCATCTTTGCTTTCTGAAGCAGTTATCTGCTGACTCCGTCCTGCTGCTTGCCTAGGATCCCTTTTCAGATTGATAAACTGTGGGGATCTTGTTGTATTAGAAACAAGAGTTTCACTGCAACTCACATTACCATCTCCATTTCCTTTCCCTACATTAGACCTGCACGGAGAACTATTAGAAGTCTGATTATCTTGCAAATTATTCTCCTGATCTTGGAGCAACTGTCTTTTTAATGTTCTCTCTTTACTCTCCACAGTTTCCTCTTGTTTTGACTGAATTGATAAATTTGTTAAGAACGCTTCTGTAGAAACATCTGGTGGTTTACCTCTGAGACTAAGACTTGTCAAAGGCCCCGGAGAAATGGAAGAGGAGCCCACTAATGATGTTTCTTCTCCCCCTACTACTGAATTACCTGTAGATTCTGAAAGATTATCTACTTTAACTTTTACCTCCTTGGTTTCTCCATCAGTTACTTCCATTTTATCTGCTTTCTCTGCTTTTGTGTTGCTTTGCTCATTTATAAAGGGAATTTCTTTCAGAGTGTTCTGTTCTATCACTGACTGAGCCTGCTCATAAACCTGACCAGTGGTGCCCAAAAGGCTCTGAAGTATATCATCCACAGGAAGAGGCTTATTTGCTAATTCAAGAGTAGAAGGTTGATTTTCCCAGCCAATTAACACCCCAGGAAGGAATCTTAATGGTTTTGGTGGCTCTTGTTTGCTGACTTCCATTAAAGGTTCAATTGCTGTTGGAAGGTCTTCCTGAAGAATCTGCTGAGGCTTGTTTCTTTGCTTGTGTAATACAGTTGTAAAGGAATTAAAAAAGTCATTTTCCTCCTCTGGTGCTTCCTCTGTAGATGTCTCTATTTTACTTTTTTTGTCAGGTGGCAAGGCTATAGGTACATTTTCAGGAGCCTCAGCTATATGACTTGTTCCAGCACTAGCACTATGCTGCCGCTTCAGCTTCTGACGAATAATTAAGCCCAACAATAGATTAGGTCTATGCAGTTCAAGCCCTGTATAAAATAAAAAACATCTGTTTTTAATCATTACATACATTCTACATCTAATATTACAAGCTATTTAATGGGTACTTAGCCCTGTCAAGCCACCTCTAGGGGGCTGGATCTTAAGAAAGCAAACAGTCATTCTTCCACTCTGGTCTCAATTCTCACTTTACATTAATCTCACTCCATTGTTAAAACATGTACCTACCAGGTCCATCGAAAGGCACAAGAGGATGTGGAATTTTATCTGCAGCACCCAAAGGAATAAGGTACATATCTTTAACCTGCTTCATATTGTTAGCGGCTACTCCATATCGCTTTCTGCTACTGAAGTATGCAAACAGCAAAGTATAAGAAATCTGATCTTCTTCAGTTACCGGTGTAAAGCGAACCACACAAATTTCCTATTCAAGAAAGTAACAAATAGTTGTTTTAAATAATCAAAAAATAACTTGGTTTTAAATATTAGTTCTCAAATAGTAGTAATACAATGAATTTTATAATGATGGTTAGTTTACCAACTTAAATACAGATGAGAAGACTAAAAGGAAGCAACTCTTAAGGTCGCTACTGATTCACTGATGAGCTTGCTTTATTTGCTGACATTCCATTAGAAACTGAGTGCCAAAATGATTAATCACTTGTTCAAGGTGACACAACTTATTAGTAGCACGGATGATACTAAAACCCAAGTCTTTGATATCTATACCAAACCCTGACTTCCAATGCTAAAACTTCCATAGAGCTATATATTTTTGATACACTATAAATTCATAATTTACAACATCACCACCAAACCATGTATTTCTACAGTAGTTTCCCTTTATCTGTGGGGTTATATTCCACCATTCCCAGTGGATCCCTGGAACTGCAAATATTATTCAACCCCACATATGCTGTAATATTTTCCTGTAGGTATATATGTGTGATAAAGTTGCTTTATAAATTACTTACAGTAAGAGATTAACAATAATAATAAACTAGAACTATCATATTATAATATATCGATATCAATGCTCTTTTGCTTTGAGGCCATTATTATATGACCACAAGCACTGCAATAGCATGACAGTTACTTTGAAAACCAGAATGATTATTATGTCAGTAGCCAGTGGGTAGTGTACATGGCATGGATCCTGGATACAATGGACAAAGAAATGATTTGTATCCTGGGTGGGAAGGATGGAGCAAGATTTCATCATGCTACTCAGAACACAATTTAAAATTTATAAATTACTTCTGGAATTTTCCATTTAGTATCTCTGAACCATAGACAGCTGCAGATAAGAAAACTGAAAAAGTGAGCTGCCATATAAAGGAAGACTGACATGTATCTCAAACACACAAATCTACTGATACTCTAGTTTATAAGAAAGGAATTTAGGAACACAGAGGGACTGGGTAAAAAGACTTCAAATGCACACAGACCTTAAATTTTATAAAGTCATTTGGCTAACTCGCCAAATTTGCTGTTTGCCTCTGGTTCTTGGCTTTGTTTCAAACAGAAGACAGTCATAATTTGGTATTAAATGGATGTTTCTCCATGAAGGCATACGGTCAGAATGGGGAGAGCCAGATCTGGTGCAAAGCCTAAAACTGTTTCCCTAGGGGAACCAAGTGAATGAGATCAACTCTGGTTCTACCTCTTATACAATGTCTATCATCTACACTGCCTGACTTTAGATAAAAATCATCATACATCTATGGCTGTACATCACTAATCTGATAATCCAAAATCTGAAATACCCCAAAACCTGAATCTTTTTCCATGCGAACATATAAAAAATTCCACACCAGATCTCACATGACAAGATACGAAACAAAGGCACCCTAAACATAATATATATATATATATAATATATATACATATATACACACACACACACACACACACACATATACACACACATACATACACACACACACTTACCTTCAGGTTATGTGCGTAAGGTGGTGTAAGAAACAAATGAATATTGTATTTAGACTTGGGTCCCATTCCCAAGTCTATTATGCCACGCAAACGTCATAATATTCCCAAATCCAAAAAATCTAAAATTTGAAACACTTCTAGTCTCAAGCATTTCAGATAAGGGATACTTAAGTTGTATTAATAAGAATTATCACAATGTTTAAGTCAGTTCAAGTTGAAGCAATAAAGTACTGGGCTGTCATACATGGGTAGATTCAAGAGTGATTCCCAAAATATTTAAGAGTAATAGTCCCTGTTTTTATTACCATAAGAAAGTGGCAGCAAATAAATGCAGTGATTTTTTATACTGTCTCCAAGTTTATTATATTCTATCACTACATCAAATTAACTTCTAATATTTATATTGGAAAAAATTACTCTTTGGTTTAAGACTATCCATTTTGGATCACTTCAAAGAAAAACTGAAAATTTCCAGAAAAGGCAAAAAATTAATGTTCACTTACTTTAGATTTATTTATTGAATACCTCTAATGTGCTATTATCAGATCACTTGCAGGGAAAAAAACTTCTAATGATTAAATTATTCCTATGTAGTACTATTCCGTGAGTAAAAAAAAGATATAAAATATATAAAGGAAAAAGAAAAATAATATCACAATAAAGGCTACTAATTATCTCCTAGTTTGTATTCTCCTTTCTGCCGATCACTAACAAGGTCTTAACTTTCAGCTGGGCACAAGACTATCCAAAAGAAATTCCTTTCCCAGACTCCCCTGCAACTATGTATGGCTATGTGACTAACTTCCAGCCAGTGGAAGTTAAGAGAAACGAAGTGACAAATATAATGTCTGGGTCTTTCCCTTATACAACTCAACAAACAGTCCTCATTTATTCTCATTTGGTCTGATGAGTCAGCTTTTACCATGTTCAACTGATGAAGGAAAACACTTTTGAAATAATAAAAAGAAGGAAGACGCCCAGTTCCTAAATTATCCTATAAAATCAGAGCCACCTAACCACTTTGAACGACTGGCCTAACAGAAGAGAAAAAAACCTTTTGTGTTGTTTAAACCATTATATTTTAGAGTTTCTTTATTGCAAAAGCTTAGCAATGCCCTAACTAAAACAAATATCTACAATTAAAACGATGCAGAATTCCAGATGGATTTCAATACTTACTGTAAAACATTTCTTTGAAACTATTGAGAGAAGCCACAGAGACAGCATACCAGAAAGTAGAAAATAAAAAGGAAAGCTGGGTTGTTTTCAGCCTTGTGAGGTACATTATGAACATTTGAAATTTGTACTGGCGCTCTTTCCCAGGAGAACATGCATCCTTGCATAAGAACTCTGAATAGTTTATTTTGCAAATATTTTCCCAGGCTGATATTGTGAAAAAAGTTATTCCTCACCTTGGTTCCTGATGCTTTTATTTTTTCCACATAATCCCAAACTGTCTGAGGTGATATTCTGCCACCTACTTGAATACTATCTGGGAGATCCTACGGTAAAAAAGGTAAGTGATCAATTTGTACAAAATGTCTTCATTACACTATTCATAATTTACACAAATTCAGCTTTAAGACCTATTTGAAAGGATAATGAATATAGGTAAATAGAGCCAGGATTGTAGCTCAGTGATGCACACACAAAGTAAATACAAATGTATCAGAAAACATAATACAATAGAGAGAGAACAATTTAGGTTTTAGCTCAAATATCAACTCCAAAGGAATGATGTCCAACATAACAACTATTAAAAGTCTTAGGGCCAGGTGAGGTAGTACACGCCTATAATCCCAGCAACTCAGGAGGTTGAGGCTAGAGGACCACAAGTTTTAAGCTAGGTTTGGTAACCTACTGAGATTCTAAGTAACTTAAGAGAGGGAGACCCTGTCTCAAAAATGAAAAAATGAGAAAGGGCTGAGAGTATAGATTCAAGGTATAGTGTCTTGGGTTCAATCCCCAATACTGCAAGCCCCCACCCACAAAAAAAAAAAAAAAAAAAAAAAAAAACACACATTACAATCCAGGAAGAGTATAAGACATTTCAGAATATTCAGAGAGAAATGGGAAATGGTTCCCACTTGCCCAGCTTTGTTTTCTTTTGGTTTTGGTGGAAGTAGGCTGAGATATTCCTTAATCATTAACAGTTGAATTTCAGGTTATCCAATTTAATTATAAAGTATACTTTTTCAGAGAAGAATAAGTGTAATAATGCAAGGCATTTTTTTTAAAAGTATGATCTTTCTATAAATAACCTATACTTAAATCAGTAAAGAATATTAAAATATAATAATAAAGGAATATTTACAACTTTCTTCAGTCTATTCCTATTTTTTCCATGAAGTCTAATGAAAATCACAGAAGAATAATTAGTTGATATTAAACTCACTTGTTTATTTATATTACTTTAAATACCTGGGGGAGGATTTTAGTTCAAATCAAACTAAAAATAACTGGAAAGCAGAAGTGGAGTTCTGCAATCCAAAGATGAAAATAATTTTATATAAGATCAAAAGGGTTCCATACTTCAGGACCTAATTCTCCATTCAAGAGAGTTATCTTCACCAAGACCTAAATCAAAGAGTAAATTTCTCAATTTTTTCGAAAAAGAACAGTATCACTGGCCCATTTTTCTCCTAAAAAAAGTCACATTTCTAAAATATTATTTATCATGCAAACTATGTAAATGTGTCTTAACAACCTAAAAAAACAACTGTCAAACAAACTGATCAACATTAGCTAAACAGTATTACATTTAACTAATTTCAGCCTGGTCAAAAGATAATTAAAGTTTACGTTATGTTACCCTTAGAAAGAACAGTTATATGATTTAGGCTTTTTGAAATACAGTAAGGAATTTTTTAAAAAACTGTCTTTATGGTCACTGGACTGAGAATGAATGAAAAAGGATCATGTCGAGACGAACATAACAGCAAATATCATCTCAACATAAATACAGTACATGTGTACTGGTTTGTCTTTCTTTGGCACCCAAATATATTTCCTTCAAAACAGTTTAAAAATGTCAAATTTTGTCATTAATCATATTATGATGCTACTGCTGTTTATTGTCTATAAACATGATGTAACAGTTTTTTCCTATTTCTGCAGGTATAATAAAATCAACAAGAGTATCATTGTAGCAAGTATGGTGACTAGACTCGTGGGACTATAAACTAGTTGTAAAGCATCAATTTCCAGTCAACATCATATTCACAGAAATAGCAAGTAAGATCTGTAATCATGAAGCTGGAAAAGTATAAGTAGGAGAATCAGGAGACTTATTTAACAATAAAAAATCTTCCTGATGGGCTAACACTGAAGGCCATAAGCATGTCAATCATTTATTGTAAGTCTTTATTTGAAGACAAACTGGATATCCATACAGACAGACTCTTTGATTTTTAATTTTCTGACATACAGAAATACATCTGAAAAAGAATTAAAGGACATGTGTGTCTAAAACCTTCATAGTATAGAATTCTACAATTCTATAAATCCATTGGTGAATTCATAATTGCATTACTATTTAAGAGTTACTATTAATAAATATTTTTTATTATTAGATGTACATTGTTTTCCTGCCTATTGCTTTTGGGAACATGTAAGCCAGTGAAACACAGAATGACAGAAAAGTTCACAGTACCTCTGTCAAGTATTCAGGGGAGCCAGATACTGGGTAAGCTTTGGTAACAAATTTTGCTACAGAAGGCATGTTGATAAAACCTTTCCAGATAAAGTTCAATCGAGCCAGGAAGGTAGATTCAACTTCAACAGTTCCAGGCATCTCTGGACTAAAAATGGTATTAAGAAGTTAGCAACCTAAAGATCCACTAACAAATTCCCTTTCTACTTAGTCATTAGTTACTGCTATTTTAATCAGGTCAAGAAGGTCAAAATAAATAAAGGCCACCAAAAAAAGTTTACATTTTCACTTTATGAAATTACATTCACATATACAGTCATCCATTTGGCTGATTTAGGTAGGCAGGCCCAGTAAAGTCAGAACAATTTTCCTTTAATAACATATCCCCTGCCTCTCACGAACAACATACTTAGAGTTGTTAAGCATTTCCTCACACACTCGACTCTCTCATTCTAACCACTCAAAATAAATTAACTTTCATTCTTTTATTTCAGTTTAGAGTACAAAAAGGTATAATTACTTTCTCAAAAGAAAGCTTCTTAAGAAATATGTCACTTTTCTGTTTCTGAGCACTTTCAAGCATAATTTAGCAAAAATCTATAATGATTATTAAGGAAGTTATAAACAGAAAACTACCGTGGAGCAGGAGAAAATGTTGATTTTGGAGACTCTTGTTTCTCCTCTTCAAAGAATTCAGAAGCTAAAATATTGGAAGTTGAGGACAATGCATCTGCTATACTTTCTGCTTCATTGTCTGAATGTTTCCGAGCTACTCCAACAACAACTTTCACTTTTTTTGGAGAAAGATCATCTACAGGTGGTGCCATTCGACCTAATGCCAGAAGATACCAGAAGATTACAAACCATTGTTGTTAACTGCAATTGTATAACTTGATTTGTATTTACTTTCTAAAGTTATTTTGTTTCTCTGATCCAATTATTAAGTAACCACCCATTTCCAGGGGTAAAATCTAACTATTATCATTTCATTATACTGTAATACAATGAATTATGTTACACCTATGCTTAATAATCAACATAAATACAGTACATGTGTACTGGTTTGTTTTCCTTTGGCACCCACGGAGTTATTTTACCAGTGTTATCCCCACTTGCAGACCCTTAAGGAACTAAGCTGATGTGAAATACAATTCACAGCATACTGTGGAGGATTCTACCTGTACTATATTTAATTTCCCTTCAAATCATTTATAATTACCTCCTAAATGTATCAAGAATAAAATGAGCAAAATAGTATAATTCTTCTCCTACTGATTATGAAAAATTAGGGAAAGAATGTGAAGCAACTCAGACATGGTAAAATTAAAATGTTATAACAAGAACCCCAAATAGGTTTCTTGGTCCCCTGAAACATTTTTATCTAAGTATATCAAAATCCAATGGTATTGGGAAGTAACATTCAGACCTGTACATACATATCCTACTTGGTGCCATGTATAGCATCAGTTCAAACTACACATGCACAGTGCAGCACTACTTAGTTACTAAAACATGAAAACCATTAGTGAAATTTAAAAGATGACATTGATTATAAATTATACTATCAAGAAGGAAAAAAAACAGGTCAAGTCTAGTAGTATTTAACAAATGTTCTGTGCTACTGTTAAATTTATATAACTCTAGTGTGTTCCTGTGTGTACATGTATTTTGATTTTGAACTAAAGTTTCATAAAATCATCTTTTATAAGCATCATTCACACAGTGATATTCTCTAACCTGTTTTTGTCTGTTTTGAAATGCTGGTCACTACTTATTAAACCAATTTCGCTGCTACTATTGACTGTGAAGTTTGAAAAAATGGTTATAAAACACCTGAAATTGTGATCTCTAAATATTTCTTCAATCAAATCATATGCCTCTCTCCTCTTCTTCAATTTAGTTCAGGTTCATTCCCACTACCTAAAATGTTCTTGCCCTTTTCTCTGTAGGAACACCTCAACCTTCACATCTTGGGTCCAATGTCAATTCTTCAACCAACCACTCTTGAGACCCTAGTGCAGGCTTTGTCTTCTTGCCAAATACATTTTCAACAATTGTATTTCTGTAACTTAAATAATCATCTGCCTTTACTACTCGACATCAGACTTTTACCACTACATTTTCTCAGCAAAGTACCTGACAAAAAGAGCTCAATAAATGCTCACTGAATGAATAACCAAGATAAGAATACAAGAGAAAAAGTAATTTCTGACCAAAAGATACAGAATAACCAACACAATAATGAAGGAGAACAAACTCAAGAGAACTGAGAACACCTGCTTTTAGGACTCACCACAAATTTAAAGTAATCAAGATAGAGTGTTATTGGCAAAAGAACAAGCAGAGATTAACAGAACAGAACACAGAGCCCAGAAATAGATTTACATGAACAGAGATATACTCATGTGATCTTTGACAAAAGAACAAAGACAATATAATCAAGAAAAAGAGTCTTTTCAATAAATGGTACTAGAACAACTAGATATGCACGTGCAAAAAAAAAAAAAAAGGGCAATCTAGATACAAACCTTTCACCCTTCACAAAAATTAACTCAAATTGGACCAGAAAACTACATGTAAAACACCAAACTATAAAACTCATAAAGGTAACACAGGAAAGAAGCCAGCTGACCTTGGGTACGGCAATGGTTTTTTAGAGAAAAAAGCAATGGCATGAACTATGAATGAAAGAACTGATGAACTGGACTCCATTAAAGTTAACTTCTGCTTTGCAAAAGACAGTATCAAGAATGAGAATACAAGCACAGACTGGAAGAAAATATTTGCAAAATCCATATCTTATGATCCAAAATATACAAACAACTATTAAAACTCAAAAATAAGAAAACAATCATATTAATAAGTACAAAAGGTATGAACAGACATCTCACCAAAGGAGGTATACAAATGGCAAATAAGCACATGAAAAGATGCTCAACATCATATGTCATTACGGAATTGTAAATTAAGACGAGATACCACAACACAACTATTAGAATGACCAATCCAACGTCAACACCAAAAGCTGGTGAGAATTGTGAAGCAGTACAATATTTCGTTTACTACTAGTGGTGACACCAAATGTGTAGTACAGTCACTATGGAAGACAGTGTAGCAGTTTCTTACAAAAACAAACATACTATACAATCAAACAATTATGATCCTTTTTACCTACCCAAGGTAGCTAAACAAGAACTTTCATCTACACAAAAACTCTCACATGAATGTTTACAGCACTCATGAGATGACCTTTACTAAGTGAAAGGATAAACTGTGGTACATCCAGATGATGAACTATAATTCAGTTCTAAAAAGAAATGAGCTATCAAGCAATGAAAAGACATGGAAAAACCTTAAATACATGAAATAAGTGAGAGAAGTCAATCTGAAAATACTACATACTATATGATTTCAACTATGATATTCTGAAAGAGACAAAACTATGCAAGAAGTAAAAAGAACAGTCATTACCAGGGTTTGATATGTGGTGGGAGGAAGGGTGAAAAGTACATAGAAAATGTTAGGGCAATGAGAATATCATTATATGGTACTATAACTGGATTCATGTCATTGTACATTTGTCCAAACCCACAGAATGTACCATCAAGAGTGAACTCTAACATAAACAATGGACTCTGGGTGGTTACAATGTGACAATATAGGTTCATCAATTATAACAACTGCACCTCTCTGGTGGAGGGTACAGAAAATGGGAGAGGATATGCATATGTGGAATAAGGTTGTCTATAGAAAATCTCTGCATCTTCTTAATTTTGTTAACACCCTAAAATTGCTCTAAAAATCGTCTTTAATAAAAATTTCTGATTTATGGTCATACAGAAAAATAAAATATGAATGCTATTTTACTCCATCACCTTAGCAAATTACAGTATCATTACAACTGCCCACAATTTCTGATGTTCATTCTAATTGTTAAGTTCTTGTCATTTAACCTTGGCAAGAGTTAAATTCAGGGCCCATATAATACAATTAATTATCAATCTATACCTCAAACTCTGAAAACCATGTCACATGAAAATATGCTACTGTTCAGAGTGGGTGGGTGCTGTACCACAAGAACTAAGACAATAAAATCTACTTAAATTACAAATATTAATATAGAAGTATTCCCTGTTAACAATGAATACAACATTTTAGGAAGAAAAATTTCAATTACCTATGCAAATTTTGCAGTTAAGATCAAAAAGATGCTGTCTGTGTTGACTAGTGGTATCTTTAGACATGGAATCAAGTTCTTCTTTTTGTTTTTCAGATCCCTCTGGCTTCTCCAATGACTTACTGGCTGTAGGTTCCTAGTAATAAGTGAGAGAAAAAATTAGTTTTACCCAGTAAAATACAGACTCAATTACAAAACACAATTTGTATTTCCACTGATATTTTTCTAAAATGAAATTATTATACTCATAGCTTTTTTTTTACTATTTCTTTTGAAAAAGGTGGCTGTTAATTAAAATAAAGCCAAAGCTCAAAATTCCTCACACTTCAAAGCTTTTAGTAAAATTTAGAATTATTTCCTCCTCAAAATTTGAAAACATAAGTTATACCAGCTCTCACATTTAGTCTAAGAAGGACCTCCAGATTTCTAAGCCTAGGAAGAATTACTGCAAAGTATCCCAGGAATTTACATCATAACAAGTTTTTTAAAAAGGTGCCTACAATGCAAATAACCTGCATACTAAGAGAAATAATATTCCAAACACTCTCAAAAACCATTAAATCAATAAGTACTTAAAAGTAGATAGTTTTAAATTTTTTCTTTCTACTTTATAAACATTCAGCAAATACATCTTTTCTGAATCTTATGTTTTTTAGCTATAAAACATACATCTATTATCTTTACCTGAATCTCCATGACTGCTTCTTGTTCTTTCATTGGGGCATCACTCTCAATTTCTATTTCACCTTTATGAGTTATTTTTGTGATTGGTCGTCTTTCCACTTCTCTCTGCTCTTTCTCAATCATCTCTATGGTCTAACAGGAAATATTTTAAAGAATTTAAAATATATATTTCCAAATGTATACTTTAAATAATAATAAAAGCTTACCTAAAAGTCAAAGAATCATCATAAATGATTTTTAATCTTTAAATAGTCCTCTCACACAAAATACGCATACTGAGAGAGCTTATACATGCCAGAGATTGTTTTAAGTGTTGAAGTTTTAAGAATTACTCTTAACTCAGTCATGAGAACTTTACATGTACCTTATAAAAGAATGCCACTGTGCAATATAATTTGCAAATAAATGAAACATGTTATTCATATTTGAAATTTGTTTCCTGATTTAGAACTTTCTGGCAGCTACCGGAGGACTACCTCACCCTTAGATGCCTAATTTGATGTTCTAACTTCCCAACAATGGCAATTTATACAAAGATCAAAAATAACTCAGCAGTTCACTATTAGGTGTCTCCTGACTGGGTCTACTTCATAACACTGATAATTCACAGTTGAACAAGTTCAGCAACAAAACCTTAAAATGTATCAAGTACTGCAAAGAATAGTAAAAGGTAGCTGGGAAAAGAATGGGGTAAAGGAAGGTAAAGATGGGTCTGCTCATTTATATTGCCTTTGTTAATTAAGGGCAAATCACCCTTTGAAAAGAAAGAAATCAGGTATGTGGCCTAAGGAAAGAATAAGTTCATGTTCAATGCAGATGATACTTGGAGCCAGTTTCAAAGTATAAGAAAAGTCAGGCTCAGTAACACACATTTAAAATGCCAGGAAATCAGGAAGCTAAAAAAGTAGGATGGTAAGATCTAGGTCAGCTTCTCCAACTTATTGACACCCTGTCTCAAAATTTAAAAAAATAAAATAGAAAGGGCTGGGAACATAGCTCAGTGGTAAAGTGCCCAGGGTTTTAATCCCTACTACTAGGAGGGGGCAGGGGAAGCATAGGATAAGCATCTCCATATTTGGGATATGGAGGCAAAGAAGAAAAGGTAAGATATTAGGTAATACAGCTCAATATCTTGTCGTAACAATAGCTCTAAGTCATATATTCACTTACTCTTTAAAGGTACTTCAAGTTCACAATACTAAACTGAAAACTCTTGGTATCTGTTAACTTTCAGAATTTTTCAGTTCTAAAAATGCAGTATACTGTACATACTATATGTTTTAATAACACTCCAGTCAAATCTGAGCACCATAAAATTAAACATACAATTCTTCTGCGAATGTGAACACTTACCCACGACAACTCAGATCAGGTTTTATCAATAAATTAGATATGTGAAAAATTTTTTTTTATTTTTTAGAGTTTTTGTCATTTTAAGCTTTAAACAATAAAGAACTATGAACATGTACAAAATTTTTATTTGAACTTATTCATTTGGCTCTACAGACTACCAATAATTCATAATATCCTCAAACTGTGTTTATGAAAAGTATATATGTGGGCTGGAAATATAGCTCAGTTGGTAGAGTGCTTGCCTCGCATACACAAGGCCCTGAGTTCAATTTCCAGCACCACAAAAAAAAAAAAAAAAAAAAGTGATTAAGGAGATACTGATTTTCCCATTCTTCTGATTTGCAAAATACAACAATAACTCAAAAAGAAATTCTACAACCTAATAACAGAGGAAATGACAAAAACCCTGCAGAGATCAGGAAAAACAGAAGAACTTTAAGAAACAGGAACTCAGACGAGGTGGCATATACTAGCAGTCCTAGCTACTTGGAAGACAGGGGAAGGATAATTAATTGAGCCCAGGAGTTCAGGCCAGCCTGGACAACATATCAAGATCCTCATCTCTTTTTTTTTTTTTTTTTTTAACCCTGATAATCCTAATAATTTATTTTAGTTCAATAAAGTAGGATGCCACATCAAATTATTCATCATCCTGAGAAGATCCCCATCTCTTAAAAAAATGAAAACAGAAGAATGTAAATTAAGCAATTAGAAGAACACAGAATAGAAAGTCTGTGTTACTGTCTATTTTATACTGAATTTATCTCTATATTTTTTCCCGATGACTGAAAAATATAGATTTGATAATTAAACCCATATTTACAGATATTCTTACATGTCTGTTTTCTCTTCGTCTCCAAGCGGCTAATTCTTTAGAAGCTAGCTCTTCTGGACTCATTCTTATAAGATGATCAGGAGTTACTTCTCCTTTCAGTACTTTTTTAAATAATATCTGGATGGAATTGAAAAATGGGAAGAAAAAGGAAGACAAACATTTTTAAAAGAGGAGATGCTATACATAAGCTTTGTAATGAATAGATATAATGTTGAAATTGATTCATTTAATTATTTATATATTACATATTGCACAGAAGTTAAATAAAAGCTTTATATTGTAAGGCAGCAAAATATATATTTGATATAAAAATCAAAGCAATGGAGAGGCATATGCAGTGGGACCATTATATACCTATCTAAAAATTGTATTAAATCTATTCAGGGACATAATCCCAATCCCATAGTACAGAAGGGTACTACAGAAAAGAGCTTTACTCAACCTAATATCTTCCATATTTTAAAATTTTGCATGTTTAAATCCCAATAGCCTTGAATGGGACCCAGTGTAAATAACCAAATTAAAGAAAAAACCTAAAGGAAGTCAGTCTTATGGAAAAGTTAGATTATTCAAGAAATATCTGATTCCTCTTGGACCATAACAGCAGACTGTGTAATATAGACCTTTCTTAAGCATAGTTCAAGAAATGCTTCAAATCACATACAGTAATCTCTCAGTATCTGCAAGGGGAATGGTTCTAGGGCTTCCCATGGACACCAAATTCTCATTTTAGTTCCTTATACAGAATGATGTACTGTTTGCATATCACCTATGCACTTGCTTGCATACATGTCATGTGACATGTCACATCTCAGTCAACAATGGACCACATGTATAATGGTAGGCACAAGATAATATCACCTAGTAGCAGATAATATGTTGTTAACTGCCTTTTCTTTGTGCAAATTTGCTCTTTGAAATTTGCACAGTGGTAAAATTCCCAATGATGAATTTTTCAGAATGCAGTCCTGTCGTTAAGGGATGTATAACTATAATTTAGATCATCTCTAGGTTTACTTATAATATCTAAAAAAGTGTATGTGTTATGTACATCATTACTAAACTCTTATTATTTAAAGGACAAATTACAAAGATAAGTCTGTACATGTTCAGTACAGAAACCAATTTTTTCCTTTTTAAAAAATTTAGTATTTTTTATCTGCTTTTGGATGAATCAATCCTCAGGTACTCCCCCTAACCCCCTCAAAAAAAGAGGATCACATTTAATTAATATTCCATTACCCAGAGTCATCTATAACACAATTATAACACAGGTAAATATAACACAAAAGAGATCATGTTTGGAACTTTGAAAATGTTCACTGGCATCACTTCTGCTTAGTATACTCACCAAAGGTATACCTTTGACACTGACACACACAGCTTTGAGACTTCCGCTAAGTCTCAAATAAGAAATCCCAAGAAAAGATAAGAGATTCAACAAATGTTTACTCGACTGATAAAAGATATTTAGAACTAAAGTTATATTGAATTTGGCAAAAATGCTTTAGATTAGTTTTTCTGTTAAATTTTTGTTGTGTTTGGTTGGGATTATTTTGGGGTTTTGTTTGTTTTATTTTGAAATGGAAGTCTATGTTGCCTAGAAGAGTTCTGAATTCCTGGGCTCAAACAATTCTCTTGCGTTGGCCTCCCAAACGGCTACACCTACCAGCATGCATCATCATACCCAGGCTTTAATTTTTTGTTGTTAATTTTTTAATGCAAATGTAATTTATATTTTTAAGGTATGCAGCTCTATTTTAAGCTTTAAATCAAAAGTAATAATATAGTGTTAAGAATTTTAGCTTAACAAGAGTTTTCTGAAGAATACATATAAAAGAATTTTTAATAGTCTGGATTATGCAAGGAAAATTCACATAAACCAGGGTAAGGCATGTAGTATATCGATGTACTAATTATATAACACTACTCACTACTATGAAAAATTCATAAATCAGTAACAAGAAGACTATTATATGTTCTGAGTGGGAATGTTGCTTTGGGTAGAGTGTGTGCTTTACATGCATGCAGTCCTGGGTTCCATTCCCAGCACCACAAAAACAAGATACATTCACAATGTTCTTACCAAGAGATAATTCTATAATCTCACCTCAATTAATAAATTATAGACCTAATATAGTACAATCTTAGATCTCATGTATTTAGAGAAGTCAGAAGCATAAAATTCATAGGTATGAGCAAAACATACTTACATTGTTTTTAGGATCTTTCAGATTGAACATCAAACTTCTGTATTTGTTCTTATATTTTGCATCTGTGTCCCGAAAAAAAGAGAAAAGCTCTTTTTCAATCTTTGTGGCAACTTTTGCTGCCTTTTCCTCAGGTACCTTCAAATTTGAGTCTGTAAGTCTTAAAATTAGAAGAATTCAATTATTTTTCAAACACATGAAGCATATATTATTAAATATTCTGTAATAACAATGTGTGTTACCTTTTCATAAGAATATCTTTAAGAGAATGTCTGACACTTTGTCTGATCTGATCTGCAGAAGGTTTGGAAGTTGAAGCAGCAGGAGGATGCACATTAGGCACTCCTTTTTCAACTTTCTTCTTCTTTATCTCTTGCTTCTCATGAGTACCTAATTTAAACAAATATCAAAACTTTAAATTATTTGTAAAAAGACATTTTCCTTTATAGTGGATAATGTAAATTTACAATCAAAATTGACTAAAAGTCACTATTTAGAAACAAAAATTCGAAGTTCATATTGAAATATTCTTGATACTGAAATGCTAACTAAAATGAATAGAGATTAAAAAGGTGGCCCTAAAGCTACAAAGTGTATGTACTCTTTTCCCAATTTAGATAATGGTTTTTCAGAGGTAGTTACTTTTCACGTGTATGTATTAATTAGCTTTTAAAAAGTTATTTTGAAATTTTGATCTGAACTTATTAGGTGAGCATATAATTAGGTGACCCTACCTAATATCACAAAACTGGTCAATCTCTTGTTTTACTTGTGTTTTATATTATTAATTTGGATGTTAAGGTTTGCAATTGGTTTTTCATTCTATCATTACTAATTCCCACATAGTTCCAAAATCTCAGTATCAAACATCCAGGGTCAAACATTCCACTTCTCTGATCTATCTTAACAGCTCATTTATTCTAGAATCTTCTCACAATAATTTTTTCATTTTTCTGTCATTTTTTGAAGATTTATTTTTAAATGACACATAAAACAAAAAATGTATATATTAACAGGGTATGATGTAATATTTTCATACACATGTGCACTATGTAATGTTTAAATCAGGTTAAATATATTTATCTCCTCAAACATTTATCATTTCTTTATGGTGAAAATATTCAAAACTCTTTCTTCTGGATATTTAAACAATATATTATTTTATCATCACCATACTGTGTAATAGTACATCGGAACATGTTGCTCCTATCTAACTGTAACACAGTGCCCGCTGATTAACTTTTCTCTACCCTTCCTTCCCTCACCCTTTTTACCCAGGCCCTGGTAAACACCATTCTATTCTCAACTTCTGTGTAATCAATTTTCTTTAGATTCCAATATGGATGAGGATCATGAACCCAGGTCCATCCATACCAGGCAAATGACAGGATTTCAACCTTTTTCATGACAGAATATTATTCAATATGTATATATATATCACATATCCATTCCTCAGGTGATAGACTTAGATTGTTTCCATTTCTTAGCTACTGTGAACAGTGCTACAATGAACATTAAGGTGGCAGTTCGGGAGACTGAGGCAGGAGGATCATGAGTTCAAAGCCAGTCTCAGCAACTTAGCAATTCAGTGAGACCCTGTCTTTAAATAAAATATAGAGATGGGATGTGGCTCAGTGGCTAAGCACCCCTGGGTTCAATCCTCAGTATCAAAAAAAAAAAAAAAAAAAAGAGTGCAGATGTCTCATGTCTCTTCAACATATTGATTTCATTTCCTTTGTATATATAACCAGGAGTGGGAATGCTCGATCAAATGGCAGATCTATTTTCTTTCTCTTTTTCTTTTTTAAGAACCTCCATACTGTTTTCCATAATGGCTATATTGATTTACAGTACCATCAACAGTGTGAAAGGGTTTCCTTTTCTCTACATCCTCATCAACACTAGTTATCTTCAGTCTTGCATACTGGATGGTATCTCACTGTAGTTTTGATTTCTATTTCCCTGATGATTAGTGACATTAACCATTTTCCCATGTACCTTGACAGGCAAGTCTTCAATCTATGATTTTTACTATAGTCCTAACTTCAATTTCCCACTATCAAATTTTATTAGATAGTACAACACTACTACCACTCCCTTGCATACCTAATACCTTCTTTCCTACCTCTTTAAATATCTCTATCAGGAGATAGGATTAGGAATGATAGTGGAATGGACAGGACATAACTTTCCTATGTTCAAATATGAAAAAAAAAAAAAAAAGACTCCACATCATGTACAACTAAAAAATGGGATCCTAAGTAGGATAAGTTATACTCCATGTATTTATAATATGTCAAAATACATTCTGCTGTCATGTATACCTAAAAAAAAATATAAAAAGTTTTTTTAAAAAAATTTTTAAATATTTAAGTAAAACAAACTAAATAAATATCTCTACCAGGAAAACCATAACTCTGCTGAAAGCCAACTCATCTTTCACAGAAGTAGGTTACAAACATCTGAAAGTAACTGGAGAAAAATAGGCACTGTTACTTACAGACCTTATTTTAAATCCATAATCCTAAATATGGAGTAAGTAATTTGAGCTTCTACCCTAATCTTAAATTTTCCTGGCAAACTTTTTCCCCACTTTCCAAGACATCTATTCACTTTTTTCCCCTCTCTTCTCAAACCAACAAGAGTTCCTCCAACATTCAACCTCACTTGATTTGATCACTTCATATTTCAATGACAAAACAAAAACATCAACTCCCAAGTCTTCCCATCATCAAATTGACCCTACCTGCATCGGTCTTCTCTCATAACACATAAAATATTCCCTACTACACGTTGAGCATTCCTAATCAAAACATTCAAAATCTGAAAATTTTGAGCAAGAATATTATGCTCAAAAAATTTCAGATTTTGACAAGAGCAGAAGGACAAGAGAAAGAATAGGGTATCCAAATAAGAAAGGAGGTGGTCGAATTATCCCTGTTTGCAAATGACAAGACTTTATACATAAAAAACCAAAGACTCCACCAAAAAACTCTTAAAAACAATAAATAAATTTATTAAAGTTGCAAGATACAAAATCAATATACAAAAATTATTAGCATTTTTATGCACTAATAATGAAATTGCTGAGAAATCAAGAAAGCAATTCCATTCCCAAGAACCACAGATAAATAAATAAAAACATCTAGGAATACATTTTATCAAGAAAGTGAGTGATCCCTACAATGAAATTTATAAAACACTGGAGAAAGAAACTTAAAAAGACAAAGACACACACACACACACAAGGAAAGACCTCCCATGTTCATGGTCTAGAAGAATTAGTGTATTGCTAATATGTCCCTATTACCCAAAGCAATCTACAAATTCAGTGTAATGCTTATCAAAATATCAATGACATTCTCGACAGAAGCAGGAAAAAACACTCCTAAAATTTGTATGGAACCACAAAACATCCTAATTAGCCAAAGCAATTCTGAGCAGAAAATTCAAAGCTGAAGACCTTATGATACCTGACAACAAAACATACAACAGAATGGTTCTTGCATAAAAAGATACATAGACCAATCGAACAGAACACATAATGTTCTGTGAACTCCCCCAAATTTACAATTGACTTTCAACAAAGGCAGTAAGAAAAATTTCTTCAATAAATGGGTGTTAGGAAAACTAGAAAACAAACATGCCATAAAATCTCCTCTACAATAGTTTCCACATCCATCTCTAGCTACCATACCATTTATATTCCCTTAAATAGAAAAATGCCTTGAAAAAATACTTTGTAATAAATATCTCCAGATCCTCACCTTTGCATTTTTTCATAAACTATTGGGTTTTGTCCTTACTGCTCCACTGAAACCATTCTCATCAATGATTCTATTTTGCTAAATCATAGGTTTAACAGTATGTGTTCATCTTATTAGATGTCAAGAAAGCATCTGACAGATCAATATTTTCTGCCTCTTGAAACTTCATCTGTCCTCCAGTCTCTCAGTTCTCCTCTTTCCTAAAAGGCCATTTCTCAGTATTTGCTGGATCCTCTCCTCCTCTCCACTTCTCAACTTCCATAACAACTATGTTCTGATCAATCCCAAATTTATATCCTGGTCCCCAAAGTCTTCTGTCAGCTCCAGATTTATGAGCCAATGGTTTACCCAAATATCTCTACCTGGATGTCTAATAAGAATCTCAAAGTTTTTAATGGACAAATATAACTTTTCAACTTTCTTCCCCATATCTTAGCATTCTTTCTCAGCTCAGTAAATGAAGCCAACACTTCATTCAATCACCCTCTAAAACTTTCTTTTCTTCATCACCAAGCTGTCTACTCTACTATAAAATATATCTTAATTTGATCACTTCACTATTTCCATTATACCTCTGCTACAAGCTACCATCATTTATTAAACAAGATATGATTCCTAATTGGTATACACTTTTTCTCCTGCCCTCCTACAATCCAATATTCACAGATCAACCAGATGGATATATCACTCCCTTATACAAAACTCTCGAAAGGTTTCCCATAACATTCAGAACAAAATATAAACCCTTGTCATGGTCCCAAAAATCTTACATAATTTTCTGTAACCTCATCTTCTACTAATATTCTATCACTCATGCATTACCTTCAAATCACTTCAAGCTGAATTTCTTACTCCTCAAACACCAAGCTTGCTTCTGCCTCCAAAGTCTTCACTTACTACGTCCCTTACTTAGTTCTCCCTCCAAAAAATCTTTACATCTCCTCAAATCTTACAAGATAGCTCCTTCATGCTATCTAAAACAGAAATTCCCTTCACTCTCCCTGATTGTGGCTATCACACTACTGTATTTTTCTTCACAGGTTTTAAAATAACACCATTTTCTGACTGTCAACCTATATTCTGCTTCTCCAACTAGTATTCAAGTGCCATGAAGGCAGGGGGACTTCAGTTCACTAGTGCTTCCCCAGAACTCAGAGTAATAATTTTGAATTACAAATAAGGTCAATCACATAAACTATCACTACTGTTACTAAAATATCAAATTTTTAAAATCTCCTAAATGTTCTAATTGTGTACAACAAATACATTAGTATATAATAATTTATTTTAATCACACTACCTGGTTTTGAAGCTTTTTCACCTGTGCAAATAACAGTTGTAGACTCTTTTGATATTTTCTCATTTTTTTCTTCTGAGGATCTCCGCGGTAAAACTGGTTGTCCCATCTTTCGAAGAGGAGCTAGCTGCCATTTTTTAATTTCATTATCTCTACAGTCTGATGGATTTTTGCTTTCACCAGACTCCTGGAAAAATAGTACTTATGTCATTAAAATGAATACTACTAAATAATCTTTAATCAGAAAACAAGCCTCAACAGTATATGGATAAAAAAAATTCAATGTAATTAGAATTAGTACCTATTGAGAACAAACATTTTGGCTGGGCACAGTGGCACATACCTGTAATCCCAATGGCTTGGCAGGCTGAGGCAGGAGAACTGCAAGTTCAAAGCCAGCCTCAGTCAAAGTGAGGCACTGAGCAACTCAGTGAAACCCTATCTCTAAACAAAATACAAAACAGGGCTGGGGATGTGGCTCAGTGCCTGAGTGTCCCTAAGTTCAAGCCCCCATACCCACCCACCAAAAAAAAAGAAAAAGAAATTTATGCCAGGTGCAGTGAAGCATGCCTATAATCTCAGCAACTCGTGAGGCTGAAGCAAGAGGATCCGAAGTTCAAGGTCAGCCTCAGCAACTTAGGTCCTGCCACAAAATAAATTAAAAAAAGGGTTGGGAATGTATTTCAAAGGTAAAGTGTCCCACAGTTCAATCTCCAGCAACAAAAACAAAACAGAAAAACAAAAATTTTATACATAAAAACATTTAAAGTTTTTTAAAAAGATGTACAAAAAATAAGTCTTGATTATTAGTAGAAGACTTGTTCTTTCATTCAAAATCCATTTGTTATACACCGGTTTTCTGCAAAACACACAACAGCCTATAAAAGGGGGGAAAGGGCAAGAGATTGTGTTCCCAAGAATGTCAACAGAAAGAAAATCAGGCATACAGTAAAAAGGGTTCTCAGATGGCTGTAGATATGGAAAAAGAAATTGGGGAGAAACAAGCATTTCTATTTTTCACTATATTTCTAAAGCAAATGGAAGTCATACTTGCCTACCTAAGTGTATTGACTGAATACTCAGTGTGACTACTGATAATTTTAACACCCAGGGGCAAAATAAACTATCAATGTACTTGCTTCTTTGGTCCTAATTACAATCCACAAGGAATTACTAATTAAACTGAATTCTGAGATCCTTGGTAGAAATTAATCACCTCATACCCATGTGCTTGAAGGACAGAAAAATAATGTGCATTGACAATACAATCATAATTTTCTAAGAGTATATGTATGAAAGAATGATTTTTCTTTAGAATGGTAATTCTTTAATGTTTTATTTACTTGGGGGATTTTGTTTTGTTTTTATTTTTTACCCCTCCAGCTAGACTTCTTAAAAACAAGAGCACTTTTCAATGTGTTATACACCTAACTCTAGCATAACAGAAACTCAATAAATGGCTCAACATAAAAATCTAGGGATAGGAAATGATGTCTGAAAAGCAGACATAAACGTTAACATCAGACAGTTTCAAAGATTCAATAGGTCACCATCACCAAAAAAAAAAAAAAAAAAAAAAAAAGAAATCAATGATCACTTGGATGGTTTGTATGTTTACAAAATCAGGCTAACCTCAGTTCCTTGACAGACACAGATAGAAATAACAATGTTAATGTTTTCTAATGTCTTCTTAAACAAGATAAAGACAACTAAGCTAATGACAATACAATGAGCTATAGTTCTAAATGACCAAGAAGCTATAGACAAGAGGTGATAATTAAGATAAAAAACTTTCCAAAGACATGCTATGGAACTGTTCTTAATGGAGCTCCCAGTTCTACATTATCAATTATTTTGATACTGATCAAATTAACAAATAGTAAATATAAGGACAGAATCTTGTTTTCAAAAAGTCAAACAGAAAATGCTGGATTCTGCAAGGTTTTGACAAACTGGAACTTAATACGGATTTGTCACTAAGTAGTGTCTGAAAGAACTAGGTTTATAAATACTGGGGAAGATTCTGGAGAAAACACACCCCTGCACTTGAATCTGAATTATCTTCCCTATCATATTGTAGAAAGATTAGCTTTAACAGGAAGGTTTTAGAATCCTGGTTTTCAGGGATGCAAATTTCAGCTCAAACTGAAGAACTTTCTAACAATCGCAACTGTTTAAAAATGAAGATGTATTCCCTAGCAATGCTTTTCAAATAGTAATTAGATCTTCACTTCTTAGAATTATAAAGTATATTAACAAAGCAGAATGGTTAGGCTAAAAAATACCTAGGTTCCTTCCAACTCTAAAATTTATGCTATCTTTTGGACTATTATACTTGCCTATTCTTATACATTTGTTGCTACTGTTTCCTTCTTAGCAGTATTCTATTAAAAAAATCAAGGATTTAAAAAATCAAAGGTAATGAAAAGACAAGAAAATTCAATCAGATAAAATATTGTGTACTTTATATTTCTCCTTGAAATTTCTACTTGAAAACTATTTCAGAAGGTTTAACAACTCAAGAGACTGAGACAGAGAATATCAGGTTCAAGTTCAGCTTCAGCAACTTAGCAAGGCCCAAGAAACTTAGTGAGAATCTATCTCAAAATAAAAAATAGAAAGTAAAGCACGCCCCTCCACCCCCATTTAATGCCCAGTACCAAAAACCAAAGAACAAAAAATAAAACAAAGAAAGAAAAAAGACACTTTAGAATATATTTAAACATATAAGACCAGGGAAAACTGACAACTTATTAGGAGAAAAATAATCAGGTAAGAGTTCCAAGCAAATATGGGGGGAGGGGGATGAAAATTAAAAGTTACTTTAAATGTAATTTTTTCCTTATAGGAAAAATAGAAAAAAAAAATCTTCCAACTTGAAAAAATAATGCCAAATGCTTAAAGAATTGAAAGTTGTGATCTAAAAAGCTTTTTTTGAATTTATCAAGCACAATTTATGTTTACAATCCACAAGATTACATCCTAATACAGAAAATTCTATTCAATTCTAAATGTCAAATTATAAAGCACATAGTAAAGTTCTCAAATTTTTTTTACTTAATCAGAGAAAAGAGGTTTTATGATCTCAAAATTTATCAAGTAAATATTTCACCAAGTCTTATTCAAACTTGAAAGGCTCCGAAAAAGCCTAAAAAAACCACAGCCTCTGCAGAAATAACACCAAGGACCATGAGAAACAAGGCCTGCATATTCTGATGATGTCACTATCTGGTTTCACTTAAGATTACCCAAAAATTTTTAAATAAAATTTCATATTTAAGAAAATAAATTTAAAAGTGTACACCAGAACAACTCAAACCTAGAACTTTCACAATTCTCGTGGTTGGTTCACATAAAATTCTTAAATAACAAAATGTACTAATGAAAAGCTCACCCGTTTTAAAATTTTGACCTTGTGCTTCACTGTGTCATCTACATATTTGGTTTTGTCATTTGTTGTCATGTGCTTTGATAACCCAAGTTTTTCACATTCCATTGTTTTATTTTCACTATGGACTTCCACTGTAGTTTGGTTTTCCAAAATATCTGGGTCTAATACCTCAGTCTTTTTATCTTCTTCAGCACAACATTTTACACACACATATTCTTTGTCTTCCTCTCCCATCTGTTGTGCTTGAGAAAGACTTAACCCAACACAATCACCATGAAACCAGTCATCACATCTCCCACAGCCAACCATAAACCTGGAAAAAAAAAAAAGCAAAACAACAAAAATTGTGATTTTTAAAAAAACAATGTCAAAAGTGAGACTAAATTTAATGTTCAATATTTGATTTTCTGATATTTGTTTTATCTTTACTCATTCCATTAGTTCAACATGGAGTAAATTTTCAAAGAAAAGAACATTCCATGAAAATGGAACTTTTAAAACTTCAAATGTATTTCCTCTCTGGCATGAATAAGAAAATACTGGAGTGGGGAGGACACAAACAACATACCATCACGAATAAAAACAAAGGACAATAGATCTGTCCCTATAGATTGCCACATAGAATAAACAATGAATTTCCCCAGAGGAAAGTGATATCTGTGATAATTTGATCATAATCCATTCAAGTTACAGCTAGTCTTTGAAATCATGCATAAAATTGTGGACGAACTGTTTATCCAACAAGTTATTTAAGTGAAAAGAAAAACAAAAGCAACAAAAATGTAAGTAAAAACTAACACAGTGGAGCCACTTTATCATTAAACTCAAAATATTCTTTCATTTTTTCAGATTCAGCTGAAAAAAATCTTTTTATGCATTTTTGGGTGAGAAAGACATTCTTACTAATGCCCAAGTTTTTAGATAAAAAACTTTTTTTCCCCAAAAATCAATATGCAACCTTGATATGAAGGTAACAGCATTTAGGCTGGATCTTAATTATTCTGTTACGTTTTTCTCTTTACTGCACTTTAGCAGTAAATGCACTAACCAATAAATCACTAACCAGTAGGTCCAAGGACAGCAGATTCATCATTCCAAAATATGCTTTTCTTCTTCAATTATAATTTTTAAATAATTTAGAATAAAATGGCAAATCAGATATAAACAGCAATGTAAGGGAGAAATTATCGCTTACATACTTTTTAATCTATTGTTAAGAAAACTACAAAGCTCACTTCAAATATTCATTGTTTTAATATTTTCCTTCCTCCTCCTTCACACCAGCAATTCATGGTATGTTTCAAAGACTTAGTTCTATCTTCTTTAATCATTTAAGGACTTATCTACTGATTTTGACAACACTGGAATTACGAAGTGACAAACTCCTTTTAAAACTTGTAGTCTGCAGGGCATAGCAGGGCACACCTGTGATTCCAGTAACTTGAGAAGTTGACAAGCAGGAGGATCACAGGTTTGGTGCCAGCCTAGGCAACTTTGGGAGAACCTGTCTTAAAAAGTTTTTTGAAAGGGCTGCGGATGTAGCTCAGTAGTAGAGTGCTTGTGTTCAATTCCCTGTCATGAGAGGCAAATAAGGGCAGACTTGTAGTCCAATAGGAAGATGGAACTGTAAAGGCAATACACTGGGTTGTAGAGTCAGCTTTCTCTAAATATAATGGAGGTCATGTTTTAACACTGGAACTACAAAAATTAAAACATTAACTATACATCCTTACAAGGTGTTCTTAAAGTCATACCATTAATACTTCATTCCTTACTTCTCTCCTTACTCATGTGCCTTTCCCAACTACCCTGTGCCTTGACTTTTTCATATCTACATTAATCATTCATAACCTTCATTGGTTATGGCCATGCTACTTTTATCAGGCAAGTCCTCATCTTCTCAAGGATGCATTTGGTTTGAAAAATAAAACACACAATGTTCTGGATTCACAAGCCAAGAAAAAAAATTCAAACAATAGAATATTTGCTTCTAAGGCAGAAATAGAAGATCTCTAGATGTCTAGATTTGAAATCCCTGATGCTTCAAAATGTTTCAATGAAAAAGCTAAAGGCAAAAAAAGGTTTGAATAATACAGGTGCTTTAATATGTCTGCATTTCAGGTTGCAAAGTTAAAGAATTATTTCTGAAAGTAACTAATATGAACAGATTTGAAACACTTAAGGAAAGCTCATGGTGATGTCCCTCTACTTCCACAATCAAAGCTTTTTTTTTTTTTTCCTCAAACCAAGTCTGAAATATTTTCGGTAAGGCACAGCTTAAAACCTGGACTGTTTTTGTACCAAACCCTATTCTAAATGTCCAATGATAAAACATGTAATATTTTCAAATTTTTATTTAATTTAACCAGGGAAGAATAGGTTACGATCATAAAATTTTTGAAGTAATTATTTCATTGTGCCTTATTTTAAATTTATGTTGGAAATGTCTCAAACTTAAGAGACTCTGAAAGGCTAATCTCTAGTGCCATCTACAGATGATGTCTTAATAGTTTAGGTTTTATGTTAAAAAACTGCAGTAAAAAAAAAAAAATTCTGAGAAATGATATTGGTAAAATAATTTCCACAGGGGAAAATAGGAACTAATTGTCCAAAAATGTAAATATTATTTTAAAATCTAAAACTTAGAAGTACCATTAACTTTTTAACCTATACTTTTAAAACTGGATCTCTCTCTCTCTCTCTCTCTCTCACACACACACACACACACACACACACACACACAAAGCAAGGAGTTTATTTTTGTCCCTTTTTGGGTTACTGTATTTTAAAAACATGAGAAACTGGGAAGGGACACAGTAGGGGTATACAGTATAGCAGCAGGGGGAGGAGATAATAATTACTCTCTCATTTTCTGCCTGTCCCTATATTTCTGATTACTCATAAGAGAAATTAAGGAAAATACTGTATGTACCACAGATGCTACAGTAATCAACATTGACTATAAAATCACTGTGTAAGATTTAGCTCTGGATAAGTTAACTGAACCAAATCAGGATGAATTAGTTAACTGGAAGAGCACAGCAATACCTGTCTTGTAGTGTTATTGTTCATATAAAAATTAAAAATAAAAAACTAAATTAGGTCTACTCTAAGATCATTAAACACTGACTTAAAATTATAATAATCATTTTGGCATGAGCCAAAACACATTCTTAGAAATTTTTCAGATTTCTTCAAAGTAAACTACAGAAGCAACAATGAGAATTCCTACTCTTAACAAATTTACGTCACAAATCCACTAACACTGTAGTTGTTACAAGATGGGCCTTTGGTTCTGATTAGTGTTTTAACTGTCAGCCTACACCATGTTACTGTGGACTACATACGCACTCATTCTTCTAAGATAAAAGAATTCTCTTCCACATAAACATTAAATCATTTATTAACAATCTAATCTGTAGGGGAAAATATGTCTATAAATATTTGTCTATAAAATTCTGAAAATAATTTGTCCTAGAAAAGAATTTCCTTCTCAGAAGTTTTCTTGTTTGAATGTAAAGCTATGAATACATTTTCCCAAGAAATTTTTTGTTCATTTTTAAAAACCTTATCCAATATACTAATCTACAACTAGAGCCATGAAAGTACAATGCAAATTAAAGATCAAGCATCTTTGGAGAATTGAGGAAATAGAAACCACGAGGCATTCAAGACTTCGTTCTTTCAAAATGCCAATTAGCTGATGTTGAAAGGAAGTTCAAAAGTTGCATTTATTGAAAAATGAAGGATTAAAATCATTTTTAAAACAACATTTGTTTGGTATATGGCTAAATTAGGAAGATAGAAGCAAAAACCCTTACACGGCATCTTAAAGAGTCAATACCTACTGTCTTTAGGATATATGTAGAAGTTGCTTCTCACATCTGACTATGCCATGAATATCTACTACAAAATATAATTTCCAACTGGATGCACATACATGGGGGTTAACACCAAATGTAATGTGTATAAAATGCTCAAGTTAAAAATGGTCTTTACAGAACCAAAGTTGTCACAAGGACTAAAAAATGTCAGATCTGTCATTAACAAATAGCTTTCAGTGCGGCTAGTACATGAAATCAAAAAGGATTAAAATTATTTCCATATATTTTTCCTAAATAAATTCATATTCTTACATGTGGATTAAAATAGGAAAATTACTGTGTGAAATGTACATTGAGTAAATTCAACATATGCAAGCACAATATAACAAAGCAGAGAAGGTTAGTTGATATGTAAAGAAAAAAACAATCACTTAGTCTTCTTTATTCACAAGACTGATGAATTCTGAAAAGCTCCTTCCAAAACTGATTGACTCCAATGTTTTTATATATTATCTAGGTCATTTACACAAGGTGAACCCAAAATTCCTATACATCTAACATTTCTAAATCATTTTCAGACTGGAGGAAAGATACTCCAGAGTAGATCCCAAAGATGGCATTAGGTTAAAAAAAATTTTTTTAATGGAACACTTATGTTCATTTTATGAAAATAACTGTTGATGCTGATGAAGTATTGAAAAGCATAGACAAAGGCTTGAAGACTAGGTCATTGGAAAAAAGTTTAGCTATTAAAAAGCTATATTATAATGTTCTTAAGCACAGCTAACTCTATGCCCATGTTTCACTTAAGGCCTCTATTCCATTTCTTTGACCATATGCCAAGGGAATGATTTTTAGAAGATTTTAGCAGACACAAAGGGCTGGCTTTTATTAAAAGGCTACTTAAAAGCACCATCTAACTCTTAATTCTTAGGTCTAAAACCACAGGCTCATTTTGAAATATCAGAATAAGGTATTTTACATAAAAACTCATAAAGTCCATAAAAATAGGGGAAAATGTAGTAGCACTGTATTCAAACAAATAACAAGTGGAAAAACTGGAATACATTTTGTTATGAAATAGTACCAGATAGACCCTAAGAACAGGCCTTGTACTGATCACAAATGAAGAAACTCTTTGACATAAAACTTATTTTTTTTGAGAACAGCCCCAACACCTCCCCTCTTCCACTCTTCTAGCAACCCCTCCCCATCAAAATAATGTATTACAACATATTTTACTAAAATTGTCCCTCTCCAAATTTAGAGTTTCATTTTTATGTAGTCTGACAGTACTGGGAAAAGTCACCCTAATATTAACTTTCACGAATAAAGATAACATAATAATGAACAAGTTGTAATTTCTTTTTATCATATCAGTGTTGACAGAAGTTCCACTTGATCAGGATAATCTTGTAGCTGCAAACTCCACGTCATCTTGTTTTCCTTTTCTTAAAAATGCCAGTAAATAAAAAATATGTTGGGGTGGGGAGGCAGTATCGTAAAACTATTGATGGAATTCTTCAAAGTAATAATGAAAAGTAATGCTAAATATACTAAAATTTTAAAAGACTAGAACTCACAAAAAATTATTGGAATCACAACATTCCAAAAAGAGATACATGTTTTCACTCTATTTCATGTTACATACAAAATTCACTGTGTAACTTAACAGTTGTTTCAGCTATCAAATTTCATTCCAAAGTCAAGTTTGATAATTTTGAGGTGATACTATTGTCTTTAATGTGCATTATTTAAAAAAAAAAACTTCAAAGGAAAATTAAATTTCCATTATGACCTTCATACTTTATTACTAGTTCTTCTCAAGCCAAATAAAATGATATATAACTTACAGTCCCATGGCAGCATAACAATTTTCTGGTAAGTCAAAAGTTTTCAGTGTCTTTTTCAGATGTGATTACTAAATAACACTCTCTCTAACTGGTTACAACATAACATTTCTTCTATATCAGCTATTAGTCAGACTATGCTTTTAAAAATGTTCTAGGATGATATATTTGTAATTTCAGTGGCTCCATCTATCATTTATCCAGGATTGATGAGGTTTTTTTTGTTTTTGCAAAAGTCTTTGTATATTAAATAATTTCTGTGTGTAAAAAAATTCTCACACTAATCCCACCCCCACAAAACCAAATTCTCTTCAATGTATACATCACTCATACACACACACACACACCTGTTGCCATGTGGTTTTTTGCAAAACCCACACTGCTTGCTGGGAGTCCACACATATTTGCTTTCAAATGAAGAATTATGATCTGAGCCTTCTTTTTTTATGGTAGCTATGTTGTCTGGAATGAATAATGGTGGTTCATCCAAAGAAAAACTTCTGCTGCTTCTTCTTTGGCGGGGCTGCAGGTTTTTCTCAGGTTTTTTTATTTTCAGTTTATCCTCCTCCTTAGAATGCTCAAGGCCTGGATGTTCAAGCTCCTCTTTCACATGACTAGTGATTTTCACTCCTGGTGCCTGCTGTTGAGGCTTATGGCACTGTTTCTGGCTGGAATGTACTAAGTGTCCAGTTTGTGCAGAATGATGGGGTTCCTTAGAGCAACTAGGGTGACTATGAAGAGGCTTATCACTCAAAGAATGAGTTAAAGATTTGGAAGTTTGCACTAAATTTTGATCCTGTGATGTTTTTTTCAATACAGAATGAGCTTGGCTTTTCATAGATTTAACCCCAGAATTATAACTTTGAGTTTTTGAATCCTTATCAATTTGTTTTTTTCTCACTTTCACTGGTCTAGGAAAATTTTGCTGAGATTCTGGTTCATCAGCATTTCGTTTCACACTTTTGACATTAACTTTAGTTTTATTGTGCATTACTTCATGCTTTGCTGCAACAGTTTTCCTTGGAGTATCTGTGATCGTGTTTTGCTTGGAAAGAGTTACAGATTTTATGTGTTTGGATTTTATGTTTTTTGACTCTAAGCAAGAACCACCACTTGAATGACTGCTTCTATCATTCTGAAGGTTTACTGTTTCATGAGACTCCATTTTAATACTTTCCATAATATCCAACTGCTTTGAATTTTGGTCAGGCACATCACAAATAGCATTTTCTAAAATATTAGTTTCTGGTTCAAAAGCATTAGTATCAACCACCTCTAAATTTGATTTATTAAACTCAGTGGTCTTTAACTGTAAATCATTAGACTCTGTGTCTTCACAAGAACCTAATGGTTCCATTTTAGTTCTCTGAATGGAGTTCTCAGCTTCATCAACAATATCCATGGTATTCTTCAATGCCAAATTACGTTCAGTCACTTCACCCACTGAACTAGGAAAATCTACACGGTTCTTCTCTGTCTTATTTGGATCTATACAAGCAGCATCACCAGATATATCAGTAGAAGATTCAGGTTCCTCAATAATTTGGTCATCCTCGTGAGACAATTTTGCTATCTCCTTTGATTCTTGTTCAAGTTTTCCCTTTGCCCTCCTTTCTTCAACAGTCTCATCCATTTTACCTGAAATGGAATCAATCTGTTCATCATCATCTTTACCTGAAAACTTAAATAATGCGCTACTAACAGTCTTAATTTTACCTTCCATCAGAGCTTCATTTTTCTTTTCTTCAATACTAACACAAGTCTCTGAAAGAAGTGGACTATTTAATTCATGAGATGGCACATTTGCTTCTCCCTGATTATTATATTTATGCTTGGAATCTAATCCAGCTTCATCCTTCATTTCAAGACAAGATGACACTGAAGAATGACCTGAAGACACTGAAACTTCTGGTACCACTTCAATTTGTCCAATGTGTCTGCTGCTCCTTCTATTCTCCTTATGGTACTCAGGTTTCAGTGATGTACAAACTTCTTCTTTAATCTGACTCTTTTCTGGCTGTTTCACCCCTGCTTTAGGGGCAGATACAGTCTTCCCAGATGCTTTTTTTGTGCTACTTAAAGGTGCTGCATTTGAACGCTTGGCAATAGTGCTCTGTCGCAAACTTCGTATTTGTTCTATCACAAGGAAAAAAAAAAATAACTTAGCTATTTTGCCATGTGTTTTTATCTCAGTACAATTTATAGAGTATATCACTTCTTTATTCCAAGCTCTAAAATTTACTTGGTCATTTCAATAAAAATGATCATACATACATTAACATAAACGTTAACTCTATTTTCAAAGTTCTTTGAATTCCGGTGGGATTAAAAAAAAAAAAAAAAAAAAAAAACCTTTATACAACTCAGACTAACACTCTAACCTGACTCTAGTATAAGACTCTAGTATACAGCCTGACTCTAGTATAAGAAACGTATTCATCAAGTTTCTCTTCCATAAAAAGTATGAAGTAAAAATGAGTTTCCTTTGCATTAATGCACAAAGAAATATCATCATACATTTTAAACACTAAACATTTCTTTGAGTAAGTTCAAACACTAATAAAATCCAAACTAAAACCATCTATCACAAATAGAATCTGCATGAGTTTGAAATAAAACCTCAAAAGATCTCTTAATTCCTTTTTTCAAAGTATTTACGTCATAATTTTAGCACTCACACTATTCCTAAGAAATGAAGAATATGCCAGACTACAATACACAGATTACCAGAAAAAGAAATTAAAATTTAAAATATCTAAACCAAATAAATGTATCATAAGAGAAAATAAGGAAAATATGAAAAGTCTGAGTTTTTCCTCTTTTTCTATCCTGATAAATCCTCCAAAAGGAGAAACACGAAGTGAAAACAACTAATTCACTTGGTAAATAGAAAAACTCATAAATTAAAATTCAAATATAAGCTGTTTCCAAGACAGCATATCCTATACTTCTAAATGAATTCCAAATGAACAATACCATTCTTTAAAGCTCCCTTTCAACATAAAAGCCTCCTATACTCCAATATCTCAAAAACGTCCCTAATATATCATTCATCATTAAACTGTGAGAATCTTGAGGGAACTATCTGGAAATATTTTTTTACCTGGAACTATTTTAGATGATGCTTATAGTCCTGATAAAATTAAGAGTACACTCTAAAGTGTCCCGGTTTGAAAAGTAAATTATATAGTCATCCTAATCTTAGGGACCCTTCCTTTTTATTTATTAAACATCTTTATTATATAGAATGGGTTTCATTATAGCATATTCATACATGCAAATAACATACTTTGATCATATTTACCCCATGACCTATTTTATTCTCCTCTCTCCCATCTCCCCTTAATCACCTTTCTCTTCTCTAGCAGACTCCCTGTTACTTTCATGTCATTTCCCCCCACCCCACCACCAGATTCTATATATGAGGGGAAACTTGCTTGGGGCCTCACTTAGCTGCTAAGGCTGAACTCGAACTTGAGATTCTCCTGCTTCAGCCTCTGGAGTCACTGGGATTACACGTGCACACCACCACGCCCAGCTCAATGAGCTGGTTTTGATCTAAAGGATGAATGACAGCTGCAATTTGTTTAGCAGGCTATCAGTGAGTGGATCCTGACCTACTGCCTGGTCACCCCTGCCTAAGTACCATAATTTGAATGTTTATAAGAATTTTTCATATTACAACAGTAAGAATAATATGGTCTCACATGAGATTTTAAACGTATCTACTCTGCTCCTTCCACCTGTTCTTCTTTTTCTTTCTTTCTTTATTTTTTTAATCCTCTCTTTACTTGTGCTTTATTCTGATCTTTACAATGGTACACACAGTCTGGGCATCCTCCTGGTCAATAGTTTGAGAATCTCATTTATTCTTCCTGTACATTCCTTAGAGACCCTTTCTTAATTCCCCATGACTTGACAATGTATGTAAACATTAGGGAAGCAATCAACAACTTCTTAAAATTATCTAGTGGATTATGAGTTTATCATGGGCTAATCTATACATTTTTAAAATAATAAATTTCAGTGAAGTTTATTCCACAATTTAGATGACTTTTTAAAAATCTGAAGCTCGCTTTATCCATCCTTGAAATAAATGAACTTTTAACACCCAAGTAGTTACTAAAATCATAAAAGAACAAACAGCACAGTAACTGTGAGGCTATACCGATAAAGTATTGTTTTCTAATAGAAAGTATATGGTTACACAAAGGATAAAGTCGTTTTGTCTCTAAATATAAACTTTTAGTTTGGAGACTGACTCTACTGACAAAAACTATTATTTTTCTACATTGTTCATGTTATTCATTTCTCAAAGTCTCAAGTATGCATATGCCAAATAACTAATTTTAAAGCTGATCAAAACTACAAATAAAGGAAAAACTGAGGTGAATCCATGCAACTAAGTTTATTCACTTCTCAACACTACACTACAGAAAGGGATCTTTTTTGAAAAGACAAGAATCCAAGAAAGAAGGAAAAACAGGAGAGGAGAAAACAGTGACAAATTCTGGAAGCCAAACAAGAGATGTTTAAAAGTAACTGGGTGGTGCACACCTGTAATCCCAGCTACTCAGGAAGCTGAAAAGCAGGAAGATCTCATACTTGAGGCCAGTCTCAAAACTCAGCAGGAAGCTGCCTCAAAATAAAAAATAGAAAGAGCTGGGGATATATTTCTGGGATAGAGTGCCCCTGGGTTCAATCCCAAGTACCACAAAAATGAAAAATAACTGACATAGGAGACCCAATGAAACAAACACTAAGCTGGCAGGTTTGGCAAAATCCAACACCTAACCCAAAACTGGTGGCTTATCCTCTTGAGAGAGTAAAAGTGTTCTCTACTAAGGAGCATCACTCATACTTGAAAGTGGTGGACAATGAAGTGAAATTTGTGAGACTAAGTGAATTTGTATACACTGAAAACTGAGACACCCCAAACAGTATCCCTTAAGGACTGCCGTAATATGCTATTATGGGGTATAACCTAAATTTTGATATGAGGGATTCTGTCAAAAAACAGCAAAGCTGGATGACCACACAATTCTCCTCACTCTTACAGGTTCCACACAGTTCTAGTTCTCTACCCTTAAATGTGAGCAGCAGTTAAGGGTCTACCATTCTAGGAAAGCCTCTAACATGAAACACAAAGTACACAATACTTTTAAAATGCAAAATGGAGAAAAATAAAATTATGAAAAGATAAAAGAAGATATTATATCCACAAATCAAGAATAGAATGTTACCAAAGGGTCAATTTCAAAACTAAACTAAAGGACATTTGGAAATTTAAAAGTTCAAAACAGAAAAGTCTGAGTAAACAAAATTTCAGAAAGTAAAGGAAAAAAGCAAAGAGGAGGAATAGACCAAACATAAATGAAAGAGCTAATCCCTATCATCTAACACTTGCACACTAGGAATTTCAGAAAGCAAGAACTGAGAGAGAACAAGAGAATTAACAATGAAATAACTCAAGACATTTTCCCAGAACTGAAAACCAATAGTTTTAGACTAAAGCTCTGTTAATCCTAGCTCAATACTTAAAATATACTTACATCAAGGGACATTATGATACACTCACACCAAAAATATCATGAAATATTAAAGAGGAAGATTCCACAATCTTCCAGAAGAAAGCAGACAATATATCTCAAAAAAAAAAAATCAAACTTCTCAAGTTAGAAGAAAAGGGGCAACACCTTTAAATTTCCAAAGAAACTGACTTCCAATCTTGAATTCTAGTTCTAACCAAACCTTGATTCTAATGTGAGAATAGACTCAACAGAATTGCAGACACACACGTTTAAAAAGTGTGCCTCCACGATCCCTTTTCTAACAAAATTTCTGGAAAAGATGTGTCACAAAATGAAGGCACTCAATGAAAAAGAAAGAAACAGGAACTATAACAAAGGATAGACTCCTCAGAAGAACAATTAAAAAAAAAAAAAAACTCCTGAATTACAGCTATCAGACTTACAAGGTTAACAGTAGTCACTCATCAAGGCACTGATCAGAAGGCACCAAGGGATAGTTTTTCAATAAAATGAAAATGACAGAACATCTTATATGCAAAATTCTTTTAAGAAAAATTCAGACAATTGGCAAAACTAGTTAGGGATAACCACTAGAACATCAACAGGTAAACTAAGTAAATGCAAAGTGAAAACAATCAAATCCAAAAGACAAAAGTTATACAGGAAAGGTAGCCATCATTTACTAAAAGTATCATTTTTAATAGTATGTAGTCACAGTAACAAATAATAACCTCACAAAATTATATATTGGAAGGATAACAAAATGTGCTTTTATGTGACAGGGACAAGAAAAGAAAATATCATCCAGAGTGGGAAGTCAAGCAATAAATACCTAAATCAGAATAATCAAAAAGTAGCAATATCGGCACATTACTTAGAGATATAAAGGTAAATATCAAAAATAAGCAAGCAACTGAGTTAATACTAGTGTCTACCAGGGATAGACAAATGGGTAGTGGGATAGTGGGAGCTGAAGACTTTATAAAACAAATTGATAATAATCTCATAATCTGAATATTAAAATATTTAATACTAGCAAATATCAAAAAAAAATCTCTGCTCAGCAAGTTTACAACCTAATATATCTATTCCTGTAGATCTGACCTTCTAGCTGGATCTCTTTGAAAGGATTACCTTGTGCCATTAAACGAGGTGATTTTCTTGGTGATCTCACTGAATTTTCTTCTACTTTGTCCCTCAAATTTCTGTTAGGTAAAATCAATTCTTCTTCATCAATGGTATCATTGCCACTTTCTTTAACAACTCCTTCATCCATAATATCGTCAAGACCAACAACTAGAGAAAAACAAAAACAACAATAAAAAATTAATCATAAAAAGTACTGGGAGTTTTAAATATTTAAAGGCAGTACAGAAAAACTGAATAGTTTTAATGTGAAATATTACACAGTCATGAAAGTCTAGGTCTATTTCTAACATATGTGACAATGCCATTGTTAAGTTCCCACATCAATTCAGTTTGACAAACTTCTACCTTATAAGGTAACTAGTCAAAAAGAGGCGTAATCATTCCTGATTTGTCCTCAACTCATTTATCATTGCTGTCCCCCTAAAGTATCACAGGCAACTATACCTGGAATACTTAATTATTCCCATTTTATTTAAGATACAAAAGAACCTTCAAGTTCTTTTTGTACATTTGATTCAAGTCAGGACCAAATATTCTAACTGGGATCCTACTATTTAGAGACTTTATGCTACTATATATGTGAGAGTAAGCAATGTAGATGTACTTTGAATGACATCAAAAAAAAAAAAAAAAAAGGAAAAAGATAAAGAGCAAAAGAGAGAAGGAAAAAAATGAAAAATTTGCCCTTCCCCCAAATGGTGGGGAAAACAAGTAGGTGCTTAATACAGCTACAGAATTAAATTATTTTTCTTAATCGAAAAAGACAAAAGCCATTTAACAGATGAGAGGAAGGAAAGAATGGAAAAGGGACACTAGATATATTAATACTATATACTGTCATTACGGTTTTTCTCGGTATAGAACAAATTTCATTTAACCAGCCAACATATGTAAATAATTATGAATGTCATGTGTATGAAATTCTGACCAAAGAATGTGATTTGATCAAAGATCTGGATTCAAGCCCCTATCGGAACATTTAAACTTAAGTAACTTAACCTATTAGTTTTCTTTATCACTAAAATGAAGATAACAATACCTGTCCTACCTACCTCACAGGGTTGTTGTGAGGGTCAAGTGAGATGATATATGAGAACTCACTCTGTAAACTTTAGAGCACTACACAAATGTTAGTTATTATCTTCATCCTAGGGGTTAGAAGGAACCTCAAGAAGTTATCTAGTCCTCATCTTTGTATCCAAGTAGAACTTCATTTAAAAGAGCTCAACAAGATAGTGGTCTATCCTAAAATTTAAAGAAAACAAAATTCTTTATAAATATACTTTCAAATAGTACAATCTTTTTGAAGAGCAATTTGACAACAAACAGAATCACAGAACTGCTCATACACTTTGACCAAGATAAATTATAAAGAACAGAGGGAAGAATGGATTGTGAAAAAAATGCTGACCAGAAAACAAGTCTGATCCTCTAGAGATAAATAAATAAATGAAATGCACATGTATGTACATTTAAATAAGTGAAAAAGGCAGGAAATAGATGAAAATCAAAACATTAATTGTAAGTAGCAATTCTTATCTCTAAAAGATAAGAATACAACTTCTATTTTCCAAATGTCATGCTATAAGCATGAATTACTTAAAAAAAAAAATAGTGCCTATGCTTTTAACTATCACACTCTGCACTAAAAGCTTAGGAGAACATACTCCACGAAAACTAATCAGGACTCATTTAAGATATAATTAGGGTAGACACAGAAGAGGAAGTCCAGTTAGGCTATTTCACCTATGCTGCCACACATTCTTGAAAATGTTTTGGTATTACCTAAGTTGATCTACTATGTTCATTTTAAAAAGCAAACTTTATTTTTCACCTCAATTCTTATTATTCTATATTAAAGCATAAACAATATGTGCATTACAAAAATGCATAAAAATGCACAGGAAAAAATGGAATAGGCTATTATCAGGGATTATCTCTAGAGGTAAGGTGGATAAGGAATATTGGTGTTCGATCTTACACTTTTTTTCTGAATTTTCTACAATGCCCATGTGTTTTATATTGCAATAAAACAAGCCAGGGCTGGCTGGGGTTGTGGCTCAGGGGTAGAGCATTTGCCTAGCATGCATGAGACACTGGGTTTGCTTCTCAGCACCACATATAAATAAATGAATAATAAAGGTCTATCAACATCTAAAAACATATTTAAAAAGAAAAGAAAGAAGAACAATTCAAAAGAGGAAAATAGTCTAGGACTAATACTTTTTTGCTGGCAGGGTGTGCAAAATGTATGCTATGAATTCTATAGCTATATTAATCAAAGCAGAATCAACAGGATTAGCAAGTCAAATCCAAAGATCAATTATCAGGTTTTAAATTATTCCATGTCCTAGCAGTATCTGACAAACTTCCCCCTTCTTGAATTCCATTCTTCTCAGTTTCTGGGTTATCACGTCCTCCTATTTTACTAGTCATTCTTTTCAATATCCTTTGAAAGAACCACTTCTGCAGATGTCTACATACTGAAGAACCTAACAGTTAAGTCCTCCCATTTCTCTTCTTTACCATTGTTCATTCACTTATCCCTAGTGATCCTACCCAGTCCCATCAATACCTGGGTGACTTCAATATGTATGTTCTCAATCCCACACTCAATCTCCAGAAGAGTGTTTGATCTCAATTAGGCTGTAAAACAGGTACCTAAAACTTTAACATAATGAAAATAAATATCAATTTCTCCCATTCTCCTAGTCCCATAAACTGTTCCTCCCCGGGTACTCCCAGTAAATAGAATTCCACTCACCCAGTTGTTCAAGCCTAAAACTCTAGAAATATCCTCTTAGCTCCTCTCCCCATATTGCTCCCTACATCCAAGCAATCAACACATCCTACTAGCTCTATCTTCAAAACATCACTTATCTGACCATTTACCATCTCCACAGCTAATACTCTACTCCAAATCGCCATCGTTTCTCATCAAGAGAACACTATAATAGTCTCCTAGCAACCCAGGTTCCTCTACTGCAACTCCTCCCTCCACATAGTTTATTCAGTTATCCCTGTTATCCTTCTAAAATATTGTCAGATTGCATTACATTCTTCTGTTCAAGATCCTCCCTCCGAAGTTTTCCCAACACATTTAAATTTTGATTCAAGTCCAAAATCCTAGTCCATACTGTAACAAGATCTTCCCTTGCCAACTTCCCTGACTTCAATTCCTATCAAGCTGATAATTCTCACACTGGTCTTTCCAAATGAACACAAATGAACATAGTTCCATTTCAGGGTTTTTGCACTTACTAATCCCCACTTCTGCATGGAGTACTCTTCTCCTGAATATCCATACAGCTCACTCTCTCACTTCATTTAGGTTTAACTCGAATATCACCTCCTTTGAGAAATCTTCTCTAATCACCTTATGCAAAACAATATATACTCCCATCACTGCCTACTGATCCTTAGTACACTTTATCCTTTAAAACATGTTTCACCATCTGAGTTTACATATCTATTCATTTTGACTGTCTTCTCCATTATTATTATAAGTTCCACATGTCAAAGACTCCTTTATTTGTGGCTCAAAGACCAAAATCTAGAACAACCTGGTATCCAGCAGGTACTCCAGAAATATTTGCTGAATAAAAGAATCAGAGAAAAGGACTAGTGGGAAAAGTTTACACTCTGATGAATGAGAGAAAAACATCTTTATCAGTCCAAAGAAAGACAATGGAAGAACAAATTTAGAAGTAAATGACAACAAGCTGAAGGAGGTTAAAGTTTTCTATGTAAGTGACAGATGAGGAAAACAGAAGGGAAAGAGGTATGGTAGGGACAATACCCTTTACAAAAAAGATAATGAATGAAAGAGAAAGGAAATTTGAGTGTGGCAGAAGAGGCAAGTGGAGAGAGGTAAGGGGAGGAAGGAGAGAAGGGAAAAAAAATCAACAAAGATCTGCTCATGTTTGTAGGTACTAGGAAATAACTTAGAAGGTAAATGATGCCTTGTGGTCCTGCTATGGTTTTTAAAAAGTACATGTGGTAAAAATGTAACTCCCAAATTATTTGGGAGTTATTATTTGGTCAATTATTATTTGGAGGTGGGGGGCTCTTTGTAAGCTAATTAGGACTAAATGAGGTCAAGAAGATGAGGCCCTCATGCTGGCATCAATGGTTTTATAAGAAGGGGAACAGAGACCCAATCTAGCATGCTTATTCTGTCTCACCATGTGATATCCCTGTTATATTATGATACAACAAGAAAATTCTTACCAGATGGCAACACCATGCTGTTAAACTTCCCAGCCTTCAAACTGTGAGCTAAATAAACCTCTTGATTCTTTGTAAATTACCAGCCTGTGGAATTCAGTTACAACAACAGAAAACAGACTAAAACAGGGCTAATCTTTCAAAAATGTCTTGATCAACAATCTACAATTAGAACGACTACATAGAGAGTCCCAAGAATCCATTCTTTTTTGTACTCTTGCTCCTCCTGGCACATAATTCCTTCATCTCCAACAGTCCAAATAAATCAAACTGTACATGCCTCCAAAGATTCCAGGACTCTCATGCTGAACAAAGCAAGTCCACAACTACTGAAGCACCTACTTAATTCCTCAGTGTCTCAAATTCTTAAAAAACAAAAACAACAATAAAAATGGAGACAAAACTAGTGTTCTAGAAGTGTTGCTGTGAAGATTAACAAAGTCCTTAAAATCCTAAATGGTACTCAGAAAGTCCCGTTTTGTTTCACCATTTCTCCCTCAGGTATCCCATCAAAAATTATATTCCTTCTGACTTCTTTTTCTCAACTCCTTCCAAAACCAATTTAATCAACCAATTAAAATAAAAAAGTATATGAGATTTCTTTCTTCTAATCTGTTCATCTGATAAAAGTAATTAAAAAGTACAAAATGAATAATTACTGGTTAAAACTCTCCCCATTAGGTACCAATGTATTTAAAAGGCACTGATGTTCAAGGTTACTGCTGTGAATAAAATGAGGAAGAGTAAAGAAAAATCAGAGGTTTTCTTTTCTTTCTTTCTTTCTTTCTTTTTTTTAAAGAAAAACTGCCTATTCTTGGGTACTTGATCTCCCTTTTCCACCAACACAAGGCAAACTAAAATTCAGTAATTGATAATCTGATTTCTCAAAAGTGGCCAGTGCCATAACAACTTGGATTCTAAAAACAGAAGAAAAAAAAATATTAAAAAGAAAAAGCAAAACTACAACAATGCCATGATTCTTTAGGAAACAAGAGCACAAAACATCACACACACACACACATACACACACACAAACACTATGTTTTTTCATCCCAGAACTAGGTTATCATTTTCATTTGAAATTTTGGCCAAAAAATCTGATCACACTCAGATATTTTCTTAAGCCTGAATTTAGATCACATAAAAATTCTTCCAAACATAACCCCAAATCACATTAAACTTGCTGCTCTCATATGCTAAGTCTAAGTCCTCCTGACACTAATACTAATACTACTTCACTCCAGACTACTAATTTCAACCTATCTTTTTGAGAAGATGAGGTACATGAGGTTGTAAAATAATTATAGTTAATAATAAAATCATACCATTTGGAGTTAAATTTATTACATTTCTCAACAACTGGAACTGTTTAAATCACTTTAACACCATACACAAAGGAGATCATAAAATTCTAAGTCAAGAACACTAGAAAACTCTTCACATTTGGATTAGATGGTAGTAGAAAGGCCAAACTCAGTTCAACCACTTCTAAAAGAATTAATTTCTGTATCATAAAGTTGGCATTAAGGAACAAACATGAGGGAAAAAAGATAATATCTTCACAATATTACAATAAGCTAGATATCTACTATAGAGAGTTTGTAATTTTTTTAAGTAGAATAAAAAAAAATATGGACACCTATTAATTTCATTTTCTCTTCTAACATTCCAGAAGGTCAACCAACCTCTACTGATCCTCCCTTTGATGAGAGTTCTTTCCTTCATGGATAACTCACCTATTCACCACCCCCCCAAAAAAAGTAGGAATGATATATACTCTTATCAAATTGTATGCTATATATATACAATACAATTTACTATTTTGGAGTGATTGTATCTTTTTAGATACTATCATGTTTGAAAAATATAACCAAGGCTACTATATATAAATACCTCCCCTCCCCTTTTCAATTTATTTATTTATTTATTTGTGTGGGAGGGGTACTAGGGGTTGAACCCAGGGACACTTTGCCACTGAGCTATATTCCTGAGCCCTTTTTAATTTCAAGATAGGGTCTAACTAAATTGTCCAGGCTGATCTCCAACTTATGAACTGTCCTGCCTTAGCCTCCTTAGTTGCTGGGATTACAGGCGTTCACAACAAAAGCCAGTTCAATCTTTCTCTACAATAAGCTTTAAATCAGTTTCACTCAGTCTAAGAAGGCAAATATATTTATTTTAATGTGATAGATATCAAATCACTTTTCCAAAAGATTACAATTTACAGTTCAAAGAACTTCATATTGTAAGAATAAGAGCTCAATAACACTGCAATTCAGATTATAAAAAGAATCAGTGGAGCACACCTGTAATCCCAGCAGCTCAGGAATCTGAGGCAGGAGAACCAAAAGTTCAAAGCCAGCTTCAGCAAAAGTGAGGTGATAAGCAACTCAGTGAGAACCTGTCTCTAAATAAAATACAAGTAGGGCTGGGGATGTGGCTCAGTGGTGAATGCCTGCCCCTGAGTTCAATCGCCGGTTCTCAAAAAAAAACCATGTTGGCAGCACAGTAAAGCAAGACTGTAATCCCTGCAGCTTGTGAGGTTGAGGCAGGAGAACTGCAAGTTCATAGCCAGACTTAGCAACATAGGCTACGAGACCCTGTCTCAAAATTTAAAAGGTTGAGAATATGGCTCCGTGGTTAAAGTGCCCCTGGGTTCAATATCTAGTACCAAAAATAAAAAAAGAAACACGTTTACTAAAGTAGACATGAACACTTCAGATTTGTATCTTGCCCTTTTAAATGTCTTCAGTTTTGCCTACTCTCCTATTCAGGTCTTAATGTTGTGCTGTCCATGATTTATATAAATTCTTTTTTTTTAAAAAATATTTTTAGTTGTAGATGGACACAATACCTTTATTTTATTTTTATGTGATGCTGAGGATCGAACCCAGTGCCTCACACAAGCTAGGCGAGCACTCTACAACTGAGCCACAACCCCAGTGTTATTTATTTGAAGTGTTTCCTTGTTTATCTTATTTTAGTATTTGATATAAAGTTAATTTTTCTTTAGAATGCTGTATCTTCAGTCACTTCAATACTATTCAATTATCTATCCTTTCTGCTATGATTTATAGTTACTTTAACATATTACAATTATGATTGAATGTTCACAAACATTTTAGCTGTTGCCAATCTCAATTTCATGGTTTAGGAGAAATTTATAGGTATTTTCATGGAAAAAGTATGCTTTCTATCAAACAAGTCTAAAAAATACTGAGTTAAAAAAGAAGCTACCTACTAGCTCGGGAGGGTAAAGCAGGAGGATCACAAGTTCAAAGACAGTCTCAGCAACCTAGCAAGACCCTGTCTCAAAACAAAAAACATAAAAAGGGTAGGAGATGTGGTTCAATGATTAAGCATCCCTGGGGTTAAATCCCTGTACCAAAAAAAAAAAAAAAGTTACAACACTGAAAAACTCAGAGGCCTCAAAGTGTTAAAGCGCAATATGAAAATAAGCATGTGAAACGTAGTATGATTGTGTCCCAAGCTATCTTCATATCCCTCCCACACAAAAATACACCAAAATGCTAATAATAATAGTTATTTCAGAAAATTTTCCCTTTTTCTTGTTCACATTTTCTAGTCCATTTTGCATTAAAAGTATTTTGTTGAAATTTTTTTCAAAAAAAAAATTTTTTTCCAACGTAGTTTAAATTCATTTGTAAATGCCCAGAGAAAAAAGCAAGATACACACCCAACAAAGGTTTTCTAGGCAGAGGAAAATGGTATTCATGTCACATTTAAAAAAACATTTCTATCAAAATTATACACACACATAATTTTAAAGGTGTCTCTAGGTCCACAGTTTGTTAACAAAAACATTAATATCCAGTAACCACTTTCCTCTCTGAACTTCAGTTTCGTCCCTGGGAATATACCCTTCACTGAAGGGTTTCTGTGAAAATAAACCAATGTAGCTTTAAACACAGTGTCTAAAGGGCAAGTAATATCAAATGATAAACACTATTAGTATACATGGCAATTATTCTGAAAGAGTTTTCTACAGCCTGAAGTACACTGTCATTTTGCTACTACCCAACTATCTAAAACAAGTAATGCTGTGGCCAAATTACTCTATCAAGCTAATAAAAAGTGAGATGGTAACTGCTCTCCAAAATTTAACATTTTAATTCAGCCTGAAAATACCATAAACTGTTTACCTTTAAATTAATTCCTTTAAAAATATCCCCTAAGCACCTACCCTACCATATTATACACTGTCCTAGAGTATTGTAGATACCAAGAACAAAAGACTGCAGACACATGACCTGATTTCTTATGTAAATATAGGGGGGGTGCTTTACATAGACTGAAATAAACGTAAGTGACATGTCAAATGATTGAATATACTGACCTTATTTCGATTAATTCAAATTGCAAAAATAATGTAAAGGGAACTGGGTAAACTGAAATCATACTTAATATTTGAAAATCAAGAACAATTTTTAAATATTTTTGGTAGAATAATGTTATGGTGTCTGTTTTTCCAAATATAAAGAATTCCTGTATTTCAGAGATACATGCTGAAATTATTTAGAGATGAAATCATAGTATTTCTGATCTGTGGTTCAAAATAATCCTGAACAAAAGGAGGTGTTAAGAGAGTAGGGCACCAATGAAACAAGAAAAATTATGAACTGTTTAAGCTGGTAACAACTACACAGGGATTTATCATGCTATTCTCGCTGTTTCTATACATGTTTAATGTTTTCCATAAAATAAAATTAAATTTTAAAAACGTTCCCATGAAGCTTCATTTTAATGATGGTGAAACGAAATATACAGCATGCCAGATAATAGTGAAGGGAGTGCAGAACAGGGAAAAGAATTACTTTGTAATTATAAATAGGCTGGTTAGAGAAAGTCAGGGATAATTGTTCTGGTTATTTATTGTACAAGAGCTTCTGACCAGGAAGAATGTGGAGACTAAAATCCAGGCCACTGTCTGTTCTCCAAACTGCACAAGAAAAAGAGCTATCCTTTTATAACTCCTAAAAAGGCACTGAATAGGTCCAAAGGGAGCTCAGGGATGATACTGCTGAAGTTAACTTCAGCAAAACAAAACAAAAAACCTGAACCAGGTAAGGAATAGCTTTCTAGTTAGAAGATGCTGAAGTAGAAATATGCCTCAGGTATTAAAATAATAATATGAATAGTGTGGGGATAGGTCTGTGTTGCCAGTTTAGCAAAGGGGAGAGAGAACAGCAGAATAGTTCAGAAAAAGATCAAGTCAAATTGAGTAAGGTCTTCTAAACCATAAGAATTTTAGCTTCTCTGTACAAAATGAAGACATAGCAGAGCATGGTAAGTGCAAAAATGACAAAATCTAACTCTTCAAAGGATTACTCAATTACTTCATCGCTTGTGTTCTTTTAAAAATAGGTTATAAGGAAACCCAAAGGGCAGAAGCAGGAAAGCCAGTTAGAGGATGCTACAATGATCAGGTGTGAGATGCCAACCATTAAGACCAAGGTTTCAGTGAAGAAAGTTAGAAGTGTGAGTACCTAGATTCTGGATCCATTCTGAATATAAAGCCAACAGAATTCACTGATGAACTGAATATGAAATAGGGAGAAATAACTGGTGATCTCAAAGTTTTTTCTGCCGAACAACTTAAAGGAAGAAACTGTCATTTAGAGGTAGGAAAGACTGTAGAATTAGTGATACCAAAAGACAGGCTGAGACATGTGTAATGACACATCTGCAATCCCCAACTACTGCAAAGGCTAAGGCAGGAGGATCACATGCTGGTGGCTACAGTGGGCACTTTAGGAGACACTGTGTCAAAATAAAAAAAGGTGGGGGATATAGTGCGGTGGTAGAATGCTTGTTTAGCACACATGAAGTCCTAGTTTCAATCCTGGGGGCAGGGGCAGGGGAAATCAAGAGTTCAATTTTAAACCCTAAACTGAAGATTCCCAATAGACAACCAAACCAAGTAAACATAAGAAACTTCAGTTTAGGCAAGAAGTTGAAGTTAATAATTTATATACTTGGGAGTTGAATCACAGACATTTTTTATTTTTTTAAGTTAGAAAACTGAATGATATTCCCACAAAAGGGAAGAGAAATAGAAGAATTATCTAAAAATCTGAACACTTCAACACTCTTAATTTTTAGAGGTCAGAAAACGAAGTATCAAAAAAAAAAAAAACCCAGAAAATAATCAAGAACATGAAGAGAGCCTAAAGAATGGGAGAAAATCTTTATCACCAGCACCTCAGATAAAGCATTTATCTCCAGAACTTAAAAAAACTCAACACCAAAGAAACAAATAACCCAATCAATAAATGGGCTAAGGAACTCAACGGATACTTCACAGAGGAAGAAATACAATCAGTCAACAAATATATGAAAAAATGTTCAACATATCTGGTAATTAGAGAAATGCAAATCAAAACTACTCTAAAATTTCATCTCACTCCACTCAGAATGGCAATCATCAAGAATACAAGCAACAGCAAGTGTTGGCAAGGATGTGGGGAAAAAGGTACGCTCATACATTGCTGGTGAGACTACAAATTGGTGCAACCACTCTGGAAAAGCAGTACGGAGATTCCTTAGAAAACTCTGAATGGAACCACCATTTGATCCAGCTATCCTACTCCTCAGTATATACCCAAAGGATTTAAAATCAGCATACTACAGTGATGAGGGCACATCATTTACAGCAGCAGATGAATGGATAAATAAATTGTGGTATTATACACAATGGAATTTTACTCAGAATTAAAGAAAGAAATTAAGGCATTTGTCAGTAAATGGATGGAGCTGGAGAATATTATGCTAAACGAAACAAGCCAATCCCAAAAATCCAAGGGCCAAATGCAGATGCTAATTCACAATGGGAGGTGAGGGGACCCAGGACTAGGGAAGAACAGAGTACTTTGGATTAGACAGAGGGGAGGACGTACAGGGGTAGAAAAAATGAATTGGATATTACACCTCTACAATATGTACAACCAGAAGAATGATAAGTTACACTCCATTTATGTATGACATGTCAAAATGCATTCTACTGTCATGTATAACTAATTAGAACAAATTTGTAAAAAAATTTTTTATTTACAAAAAAGAAAAAACTTGAGAGGAAAAGCCAGAAAGGTTAAGAAAACAATTGAGAGAGCTACAAACCAGAAAGAAGGAAAATAAATCACTTCAAAAAGCAGAGATCAATTGAGTAAAAGTCACTGACAGGCAACAGGAAAGAAATATGGCATCTGGATTGAGTAACATGATTGGTATGTTCTTACGGAGAGGTAAAGGCAAAAGCCAGAGATGGAGGAAAGATATTGGGATAGAGGACACAGAAAATTATTTTCAAGATTTTTGCTGTAAACAAAGCAAAAGAATAAAGTGACACAAGTATAAAGTATACTAATGAATAAAAAGATACTGTGTGGTATCTTTTTATGATTTAGGAAAGAATGCACTTTCATACTTCCTTTCAATTCCCCCAAGCATAGACAAAACAAAAAATTAAGTAGGAATCCCACTATGTAACTACAAACCATACCTGTAGAAAATAGAAAGGTAGAAACCTAACCTCAAACACTTCTTAGAAATTTCATGAAATGACTATCTAAATATAGGACATCATAACAAAGGCTAAGAAGGTACTAAAGAATTTCAGCCTACCAGGAAACATTCATTATGAAATAAAGAAAAATACCAAAATGTACATTTCAAGTTTTTGTTTGAATTTGCTCCATCTGTCCCACACTTCTAACAAGAGGCAGACAAGGGGCACTTTGGCTACTCACAGGCCAACTGAAAAGCCTACTACTGAGGTACACACTGTCAATACAGGCTTCTGTGTTGGAGGCAGGGAGTACTTAGGTACATAACGATTGTTTCTTGATTGTTTAAAGTTAATTTTGAATACTTAGCTTTTCTTTTTGGTGAGACAGCACATGGGGAAATCACTGTTTCATAGTTCATTTGAACAATTATAGACTCACTTGGATGAAAAACTATCAAATATGAAACACAATTCTTGGGGATAATAGAACTATTTATTAACAGCAAATTACTTTAACAAAAGCACTGAATGGTCACCTTTGAAGTATACTTTTAATTTGCTTTTGCTTAGAATGTACTTCATTTATCCAGGATCTTCAAAATCCTGTCCATTATATGCCTCTCACGATGCCACATTATTTTTTTAATTTCTTCTAATTAGTTATACATGACAATAGAATGCATTTATGCACTTTGATTTATCACACATAAATGAGGTATAATTTCTCATTTTTCTGATTGTATCTGCTGTAGAATCACATTGGTCATGCAGTACATATAAAGGTAATAATATCTGTTTCATTCTACTATTCTCCCTATCCCCATATTCCCTACCCTCCCTTCACTCCCCTCTCCCTAATCTAAAGTAACTCTATTCTCCCTAGTGCCCTTCCTCATTGTGAATTAGCATTTACATATTAGAAAAAATGTGCCAAAAACATTCACTGGAGAAAAGATAGCCTATTCAACAAATGATGCTAGGAAAAATGGAAAGACACATGAATGAAATTAAACACTTATCTCTCTCACCCTGCACAGAAACTCAGCTCAAAGAGGATCAATGATTCAGGCACTAGAACAGACACTCTGCACCTACTACAAGAAAAAGTAGGCCCAAATCTTCACCATATCAGCCTAGGATCTGACTTCCTTAAGGTGCCCTAAAGCACAAGCAGTAAAATCAAGAATCAATATAATGAGATAAATTCAAACCAAAAAGCTTCTTCTCAGCAAAAAGAAAATAATGTGAAGAGAGTGCCTGTAGAATAGGAGAAAATCTTTACACGCACCTCAGATAGGGCTCTAATCTCCATGATACATAAAGAACTGAAAAAACTTAACACCAAAAAAAAACGAGTAATTCAATCAATAAATGTGCTAAGGAACTCAAAAGACACTCCACAGAAGAAAAAATACAGTCAGTCAACAAATATGAAAAAATGTTCATCATCTCTAGCAATTAGAGAAATGTAAATCAAAACTAAGATTTCATTTCACTCTAATGAGAATGGCAATCATCAAGAATACAAGCAATAATAGGCTGGTGAGAATGTGGGGAATAAAGGTACACTCATACACTGTTGGTGAGACTATAAATTGATGCAACCACTCTGGAAAGCAGTATGGAGATTCCTCAGAAAACCTGGAATGGAACCCAAAGGACCTAAAATCAGCATACTACAGTGATGCAGCCACATCAATGTTTACAGCAGCCCAATTCAAAACAACTAAACTATGGAACCAACTAGAAGCCCTTCAATAGATGAATGGATAAAGAAAATGTGATATATATAGTCAATGGAATATTATCTCAGAATTAAAGAAGAATGAAATTATGACATTTGCCCATAAATGGATGGGAGTTGGAGAATATCATACTAAGGGAAATAAGCCAATCCCAAAAATCCAAAGGCTATACTCTTAATGCTACCCCCATAGAAAAGTCTGCCCTGAGGAGCCCAATTCAAATAAACCAGCATCAAAGAAACAACTAGATATTCTCTATCATCTTAGCTTTTTTGCAAGCTTCCTGAGGACAGGGACCTTATTATCTCAAATACCTCTGTATCCTTCAGCACTAAAACAGTTGTTCACATGATAATTATGCAGAAAATGTTTATTAATTAAGCAAACAGTACAGTACCTACTACTTTTAGGCCAAAGTAAATTATATTATCTTACATTTAAGTGTAGAACCCAGAATGTAAATTGCTGATGCCTACAATGCTAGTTAGTAAGAATCATGTTATCACAAAATAGCAATAATTGTTTTCTCTGGGGGGGGGGCAACTCAATCCTCTTATTAAAATATGGATCATACCATTATTCATTGAATTTCACTTTCCAGTAAAACAGCTCTCAAACACGCACTTTGTTCTGTGACGTTTCATTAGTTCTGCTGTAGTCTGGATCTGAGATGTTCTCTTAAGTCCCATGTACTAGAGGCCTGATCCAAAGAAGGCACTATCTGGAAGTGGTAGAAACCTTTTAAGAAATGGGGCCTAGCCAGGCACAGTGGGAAATTCCTATAATCCCAGCAACTTGAGAGACTGAGCCAGGAGGATTCCAAGTTTGAGGCTAGCCTCAGCAACTGTGTGAGACCCTGTCTCAAATTTAAAAATACAGTTCAGCTGGTAGAGTGCTTGCCTCATATGTTCAAGGCCCTGGGTTCAATTCCCAGAACCAAAAAAAAAAAAAGTTAAGACAAGCCTCAAATTTAAAAATAAAAGGACTGGGAATACAGTTCAGTAGTAAAGCAGCCCTGGTTTCAAACCCTAGTCTGAAGAAGAGAAGGAAGAGGATATATCTGATATATCCCTACTGTCTAGAACAACAGAACATACAATGTACTGTCTTAAGCATAGCTTGAATGACCAATGCATGAACGGATATAAAAATAACACAGATGCCAATTTTCTATCTCAAGAAATTAGAACTTCAGTGTTCAACCAGACTCAAATAAATTCAGTAATCAAAACACCAACATAAAACACCTCTATTCCATCATAGTAATACTGCAAAACTCAGAATGATTATAGCTCAGGAATGCAGATATGGAAGAGGCACAAACACATGAAATAACCAATCAAAAGCACAAAAAAGTTGCTCACTCACAAAGGTAATTTCCATTTTTCAGGACATATGCCTAGAAATCAACACTCTTAAAGGATGACTGAAAAATCTCTAAAAGGAATTCTGAATGAGCATATTAAAGAAATTAAAGATATGAACCTTGAGACAGAAAAAAAAACTAATAAAAATGGAGTACTTAACAATTATTAGAACTTGAAAAATATAAGTGTTCTGATAACCAAAATATACTAGTAAATATACATGAGTGAAGAACACAGCTTATGAAGAGAAAATGAGTATTACATGTGTTTAACCTTGACACAACTGTTTATATATAATAAAATGTATCTTGCTCTGTTCCATAATAAATGTTTAGAAGTCAGTAAATACTTTCTATCATCAGTAACAGAAAGTCTGGCTTCTTGTGAATATTAGGGTAATCCCTGATCTGGTTCATTTAAGATTCTAAATCTAGATTCTTAAGAACAATCAAGTAAACAGAAAACCTCAGAGAAAAAATACTTTAATAAGGTTTATTTCTGTTCATGTGTTTTATATACATATGTGTGTATATATATGTACACACACACACACACACACACACACACATCATTATTCAGAGTGAACTCCCTTTTACTTCACATAGTTCTAATAATTTGTTTCCCTAGACTCTCAAATACATGAATGATAGAATAAATGTTTGAGATCCTAAGTCATTATTATTAAAAGAAGAAGAAGAAGATAATTATATCATTCAAGTGGTAGAGCACTCACCTAGCATGTGTGAGGCACTGGTTTCAATCCACAGCACCACATAAAAATAAATAAATAAATAAGTAAAATAAGAGTGCTGTGTCCATCTACAACTAAAAATATAAATATTATATATATATTTAAAATATAAATATTTTAAATATAATTATATATATATATATATATATATCATTCAAGATGATTTTTTTCAAAGTATATTGTCTCAGGCCAAATTAATTCAGGGACCAAGAGCCTACTGAAATAGTACCTGATGTCACTAATAAAGAATAATATAATTTATTTCCTAAAAACAACTACATTTAACAGTTAAAAGCTAAATAATGTTCACTATATTATTCTTAAAGAAGAGCAACCAAAGTTCTGAAACTACGAGTTCACTGAAAATTTATGTGCAATATCCTTTAATAAACTATCACTGTATTTCTTTATTAAAGTTGCTCCATTAACCAAGGCCTTTGATGATTTCCTGTTACTTGTATGTATCAAATTTATTTTCAACATAATCTTTAAGGAAAAACTTTCAGCTTTCAAAACTTTCTAAGTAGATGTTATCTACATTTCCAACCTGATCTCTTCATATGTTTGATGTACTTTTGTGAATATGCTATGAGAAAACCTTTCATACTAAAACTTACTGTAATTATACACCAAATAGAGAAAAAATTAAAAATACAGTAATAAAGTAAAATCTCAGAGCCAGGCACAGGGGCACATGTGTGTACTCCCAGCAGCTTGGGAGGCTGAGGCAGGAGGATCACAAGTTCAAAGACAGTCTCAGTAACCTAGTGAGGTGCTAAAAGCAACTTAGCTAGACCCTGTGTCAAAATAAAAAATATAAAAAGGTCTGGGGAATGTGGCACAGTGGTTAAGCTGCCCTGGGTTCAATTTCTAGTACCTAAATAAATAAATAAATAAAATGAATCTCAGAATGAAAGCAATCAGTAAGTACTTTAAGAAGCACTATGCCTATAAAACAACAAACTTTACACAATTCATTTAGAAGCAGTATTAGACATACATCTCAGTGACCACATGTGGAATGACTGAAGTATAAAACAGGAAAATTGAAGCAACAAAAACAAAAAGCAGTACAACACAATATGTTCTGAAAAATTCCTTATGACAAAAGGGAAAGAACCAAACGTCATTTGCCACCTTTAACTAAACTGGATGTGACCATTTCACCAACCTCATACCCTGGAAATTGGTAATCAAAATGTTGATTCTTTCCCTTTCAGTTGCTTCTTCAGCAACTAGGTAATTTAAAAAAAGAATTTTTAAAAACCTTAAATTTTGCCAAAATACCACCAAGTAAGTGCAAAAGATAAAATTAGAAAATCATCACTTGTTACTACTAATTCTAGCAAGTACTGTTACTGGATACATAAAAGTATGAAAAAAGTTGATAAACTATTTTGAATCAGCAAAGTTATATTCCTACAGATTCCTTGTTATTGTAAGTATTTAAGGAAGAAGAGATTTAGCTCTCAGCCCCTTAACCTAGAAATTAAATTTCACATCAAAAGAGCTGAACAACCAAACAAAAATTCCTTCTGAACAATATTAACGACACAGCTTTACCTATCAAGGACTCCTGCAAAATTTTTAATCTGACTCTAATCAAATTTAAACCTAATTTCCAATCTTCAGAAAGTGAAAGGAATAGATATCACATTGTTTGAAGTCTAGAACTTGGGACACTACTTCAAAAAGTATTAATGGAAAAGGTCTAAGAAGGTTTTAGAAGTAAAACCAAATGCCATACTAGGTTTTTGCGTCTTGATTTGAACAAAACAATGGAAAAATATATCTTGGGGACAAGTTTTAACTGAATATTGGCCAGGATATCAGATGATATTCAGAAATTATTTTTTCAGTGTAGCTATGATATGGTGTATGTACATATCCTCTGAGATATATGGTGAAGTTCAACTAAATGGATAGACTGGACAGGTGAACTGGTAAAGCGATAAATAAATACAGCAAAACATTAACAGTCTGAATCTGGGTGAAGGGTAAATGTGCATATACTGTACTATTTATCAGTATGTTTTAAATTATCAAAATACAAAGTTAAATTAAAAATTTTTTTAAAAAGTGGTACATGCCTACAATCACAGCAACTCAGGAGGCTAAGGCAGGCAGATCACAAGTTCAAAGCCAGCCTCAGCAACTTGGTAAGGCCCTAAGGAACTTTGTGAGACTCTGTCTCAAAATAAAAAATAAAAAGGGCTGGGATATGGCTCAGCAGTGCAGCACCCATAGGTTCAATCCCCATTTAAAATAAATAAATTTTAAAAAAGGCTAAAATAAAAGTATCCTTAACGAGGTATCTAAATAGCAACTGATTGACAATCCACTTTATTCCAAAATAATTTTAAAGTGGCTTTTTAAAAAGGATATAGGGCATGGTGGTGCATGTCTAAAATCACAGCTACTTAGGAGGCTGAGGCAGAAGAATCACAAAGACCAGTCTAGGATATGCAATATAAAGTAATATTTTAAAAGGGAAAAAGTTTAAGGAAAGTGAAACAAAGCCAAAAAAGTTATTAAGAAACAAAGATGTATTAGGATAAAGTTAATACCCAGAATGAGATATAAACATTTATAATTTATCAAGAGTTTCCCGATTTTCAAAGTTCGTCAGGTATTCAGCAAAACACTGTAAGGAAAACAAAATATAAAATAGTGTACATTAAAAAGCCAGTCTCAAAATAAAATACCATTTTAATGGATACCTTTTCACAGCAGCTTTCATCAGACTTCTAAGTTTATACTATCCAGACAGTTTCCAAAGGGGGGTGTATAAATTAGAGGAGTACACAAATAATCTATGGTCTGGAAAAAAATATTATGTATATAAACTACTACCTAAAACCTAAAAAGAAATTAAACCTTACCAACATTTAATCACTCACACTAGTATCTTTGGTAGATTCATGACACAATTTAGCTAAAGAGAGATACTAAGACAGTTAAGAATTCCATAAATTGGAGGAACTGACAACCTTAATGCATTGTCTTCATTTTGCACTGTTACAGGATGCCATTAATACCGTTTCTTTTATGTTAAAAAGTTATAAATAGTAGACTGTTCATAATAACTTTAATGAAATGGGAAATGACTACTAAAATGTTTATATCACATCAAGTTTCTCCAATAATTCACATCACAGCAAGGGTCTTAAAAGAGCTGCTGTATTTAAGGATGAGTTACACATTTTTATTTTACAAATATTTAAAACTAAAATAAGTATTACAAACATTCTGGCCTCTTCTATTATAAATAGTTGTGACATTTCTTTTTTTTTTTTTATTATAAAATTGTAAACAAATGGGATACATGTTGTTTCTCTGTACATGGCGTAAAGGCATACCATTTGTGTAATCATAAATCTACATAGAGTAATGTTGTTTGGTGACATTTCATATTAGAAAATAAATACCCTAAGTCTGTCCCTTGTATGAGATGACATTTTAGTAATGAGTAAGAAAGTAATTGCTTTTTTAAAATAAAAATAAATAAAAATGTGGGTTACAAAAATCAATGTTGAGGTATGTTTCCATCATTATGTGAGTTTAGCTAGAAATGAAATGCAATACTTATAATTATTCTTATCTGAACATTAGACTTTTCCAAATAAAAAGGTTGAGTTTTGAGTTCAAATGGCAAAAAATTTGCATTAGTTGAAAAGAACAAGAAGCATACTGAAAAACGACAGAAATATTCCAAATAAGCCATAATAAAAGACTTTATGAACTTAAAACAAAATAATCCCTAGGATTATAATTTATTAACTACGGAATATAATGAATTTCTTCCATTTGAATATGTTATCATTACTGAGTTACTTTTTTCAACTATGATAGTATTCAAATCCAATATCAAATTAAACTCAACTTAGGACTGTATACATAAAAGATTATTCGGCAGTTCCGGAGGCTAAGGCAGGATAATCGCAAGTTAAAAGTGAGTCTCAGCAACTTAGTGAGGCCCTAAAAAACTTAGTAAGACCCTGTTTCAAAATTAAAAATAAAGACTGGAGATATTTCTCAGTGGTTAAGAGCCCCTGGGTTCAATCCTGGTATTAAAAAATAAAAGTAATACTAAAATAAAAAAATTGGGCTGGGGATGTAGCTCAGTTGGTAGAGTGCCTGCCTCGCAAGCACAAGGCTCTGGGTTCAATTCCCAGCACCGCAAAAAATAAATAAATAAAATAAAATAAAAAATAAAAAAATTATTTCAGATAAAATTTTCAAGAATAATTAAACAGGTATTCATTGATTTCCCAAAAAATTTCTTATACAATCACTAATTTTAATTAATAACTTTAAAAGTATGTTACCTATAACTCATCATTTCAAAATATTCATTGTATTACATACAAAACACATTAATAAATTAGTATAGAAGTACATAAAACATACATACAAGTATTGGTGTATACATCAAAATGTCTTATAAACATAATCAAGTTTAAATAATGCTATTTTAATGAAATAAAGTTTCAGATATAGAAGCAGCAACCCTGACAGCCATACCCTTCAGGGTGAAATGCCACAAGAATTCAATCTCCCTCTAAAATTTCTGATACAAGCAAATGATCATCCCCTATGAACAGAAATCTGAATTTTATGAACTAAGATTGGGGGGGAGGGGGAGAGACAGAATAAGCAGCCTAGAAAAATCTTTGACAAGTGAGGCAGGATCAGCTCTGAAAAAGTTTCCAAAATTCCCAAAATGACCTCTAAGCTTCAAAGAGGTACTGATCTTAGCCTCTCCATACAACTACAGAAGTTGTGCTTGATACTACTAGCTGTTGCTCAATATCTATTTAGTCATTCCTCCTCACTTACTAGAACTCCTTTTTATTTTTAAGCTGAGTACATGTTCACCCATAATAAAGACTACCCTTTGCAATCTACCTCACTGCTAGATGTGACTACTATCTAAGTTGATCCATGGGATATTAAGTAGAAACTGTACATGCACCTGAAGATATGATCTCAAATCATACTTTCCCTTTCTTCTTTAATGGGATCCACAGTAGATAGGTAGAGAAAATATTGAAACTATGAGGTATATCTGAAAATAGTGACCACATATAGCAATGCAAAGTACAAGGAACATAGGTCCCTGGCATTGCTGGACTCCAGACCAGTTCTCACCCTAAGCTATTACATGACAAAATATTTCTTTCTTTATACCACTGTTATTTGGAGTTTTCTATTATTCTCAGCTGAGCCTAATTCTAACTAAATCCAAGTAATAAATTCTAATTCAAGATCACAGAAACTAGGGAAAGAATACAGTCTGGAATTCATAAAGTGTTTCTAGAGTTAGCCGACAGGATAAGGAAGTGAGCAAAGGACAACCAAGGAAGCTGAGGTTTATGATTTAGGGAAATCCAGGTAACCAACCAGGCTTTCCTACTTCACTACGAAAATCAGCTTCTCTGGCTGCAGGTACATTCAACTCTAGGACAGAGAAGGTAAACCAGGAACAGATGCCTAAAACAAGTCACCTCTCTCCAGGGTCACTCACTACAAGTCAGTCAAGCAGTGCTGGATAACTCATAAAAAGTATTCTGGTCTCAGAATTCCTTTCTGATCAACAGCCTCAAAGACGGCCCAAAAAAAAAAAAAAAGAAAGAAAGAAAGAAAGAAAGAAAAAGTGGTGGGTAGAGATTTTATTGCTCACTTTTCTTCTTGACAGGAAAGAAAAAAAAAAGGTAAGAATTAACTATGGTATTAATTACACAAAGGAAAAGCAGAAAAAAACAAGGTCAAGAATACATGTGCTGGAACCCAGCATAGTGGCAGACATCTGTAATCCAGCAGCTCAGGAAACTAAGGCAAGAAGATCACAAGTTCAAAGCCAGCCTCAGCAGTTTAGCGAGGCCCTAAATAACTTAGCAAAACCCTGTCTCAGAATAAAAAATAAACAGGGGCTAGCGATGTGGCCCAGTGGTTAGGCACCCCTGGATTCAATACCCAGTACTTGGGGGGGGAAAATATGCTCAAGGATTCTTGATATTCTTTATTTCTTAAAATATTTTTTTAGATGTTGATAGACCTTTATTTTATTCATTATTTATATGTGGTACTGAGAATCGAACCTAGGGCCTAACACATGCCAGGCAAGTGCTCTACCATCAAGCCACAAGCCCAGAGCCCTTGATATTCTTTGAACGGATTTTTTTTTTTTTTTTTTTTTTTTTTTAAACAGGGTCTTGCCATGTTGCTCATGATAGCCTCTAACTCTTGGTCTCAAACAATCCTCCTATGTCAGCCTCAAGAGTAGGCTAGGATTACAGGTACTATGGCACTCAGCAACTCCAAAATTATATTTTAAATTACAATGTAGACTAATCCACTATTTTAAGGACCACAAAGTTGTTCATGAGCCATCTCATGTTTAGTAAGTAAATTCGGCAAATCTAGTATGCAAGAGTATTCTAAGATTATGAGAAAGAGGCATATTTGGTCAAGTTGGTAATATATTAGCCAATTACCAAATTAAGAATTCTAATCTTTTAAAGTTTCAAAAATCACTAATATTGGCTGTTCTACACAAAAGACTAGTTTATCCAAACAGTACCATTAAACTTTTTAAGTTCACTATGTTAAATGTATAAACACCAATAATTGCAAAATCATTTAATTAGAACACATCCTCTTTGAATAGTACAAATAGTCCTGGAAATGGTAGACTTATCAATAATGTTTAGTATATGCTAATGTGATAAATGTACTTATTCAGATTCCAAGCTGAGATCACAGAGAAGTTATAAAAACAAATTTTGATTATAGATATGGTAAATTAATTTGGGGGGGGCTTGCAGGTGAAAAAAAGGGGCCAAAAGAAATTCAGCTGGAAAGTAAAGGTAGAAAGTGAAATGAGCTAATACAGAAAATAAAATAGAAGATGATCATCCAACAAGCACATCATATATTTTCAAAATATCCCATGACAATGTGTCAAATAAAGAACAATTCTTTTTCATATTTCTTCATAAAAGCAGAACCCAGAGACCTAACTCATTCTATTATTATAAATCAGAAGAGTCATGGGTTAAAAACACATTTCAAAGTCGAGAAATTTAACCATTTCCAACCTTTTCTAATGAGAAAAGTAAATTTATACTCTTCAGAACTAACTGACTTCATCATGTTCTTTATAATTACTTTTAATACAATTTAAGATATCTTTAGTATCTGACTCGTATTCTCTTTAAAATATAATGCCATATTTTATGAATTTTATATTTTTAAACATAAAAAGAATACTTCCTAAACTGCAATAGCAGCTATCTAATGATCAGATAGTTCTGGGAAAAGAAAAAAATATTTTGCTTTCTGACTCAAAACACAGGAAGTATTATTCTCTTATTTTGCAATTAGAACACACACCATCACCAGGTGGTGGTAGTCCTACAAGCAGATAGAAATGTACCTAGTTTTAGACTAGTTTTTCAAATAGTCCTAGAATATTGTTTTTTTAGATGTGTCATTCTCCTAAAGAAAACTTAAAGCTATTAAAACTATCAAACTATGACCAAATAATTATTAAAGATCAATTTAAATAAAAATGTCTTGGTTCAACCCCTTAAACTATTCCAGGCTGCTCTCTCAATGCAAGAATATTGAGACAATATTGCACACAATATTCTGAGACTGGTACCCATTGGAGTTGTGCAACCTAGCCAGTAAAATGGTTTCATCCTAATCTCAAATTCTGGTTACAGGACATTAGCTTTACCAGAAAGAGAGGACTTAGATAAATTAAGCATTGAACAATGTCATCATTTTGAAAGTTTTCATATTTTAGTAAACTTCTGCCTATTTGTCGTACATTATAGAGGAGCCCATATCACTTTCTGAGGAAACTCTTGATTCTTTCTTCCATTAAGGACAACAAAGCAACCCCCTAGGCAAACACATGCTTCTAATAGAGCTTTTAAATTTTACACAATATCATACCTGGCCCTATTACTTCAAACACTTATACCCATGAACTTTGCTGGCAAAAGAAAAAGACAATTACACTGTAGTTCTTAGTATCATATAATTTATCTTTATATCAATACATTTTAAAATCTGGTGGCAAATTATACCCAAGGCAGATTGTTTCAAAGATAAAAATCTACTCTTCCAATAGATCAGACCACATATTAGTCTGTATAATACTGCTTATACTGGGATACATATTGAGGGATATTTTTAAAAGTCCTTTGTTCACTGAAAATATACTAAGGATTTTCTTTCATTATATCACACATCATGATAAAACTATGTACGTATGAAATTTCATTCTAGTTTCAGTATAAAAATAATGTTCCTTCTCCTGGTCAGTAGGCTTGTTTTTATATTCAGGACACTGTATTTTTCTCCTTGAAATGTTTTCTCTTCCACAAATGATTGCCAGAAATCTGACAGCCGTTGGGGGTGGTGGCGCACACCTGTAATCCCACCGGCTCAGGAGGCTAAAGCAGGAGGATCTCGAGTTCAAAGCCAGTCTCAGCAAAAAGCGAGGCATGAAGCAACTCAGTGAGATCCTGTCTCTAAATAAAATACAAAATAGGGCTGGGGATGTGGCTCAGTGCTCAAGTGACCCTGAGTTCAATCCCCGGTACCCACCCACCCCCCCCAAAAAAAAGAAAAAGAAATGTGACAGCCAAAGTTGAAGCTCACTTGCAACATGTGTTTTATTCATAATCAGAACTTCTGGTCCCACTAAAGATTTTTACTTATTCCTTGTATGCTTTTTCCAGTCAAAATGTACCGAATGTCTACTATTCTAGTGCCCATATGAACAACATATACAGAAGTAATCCCTGCCTTTCTAGCAGTAAATTATTTAATTTAAATCAATATTTGATCTTAATTAAAGTATTTGGTAAATCCCATGAATTATTTGTGGAATTGAACACAATAATGTCAAGAACCATAAAGATCTGGAATTTTACTTACAAACTGACAAGCCAGCCTATGCCTTATTCATAGTTGCTGACAGAATACAAAAGACTATTGGGACAGAGACAAAGAATTCTGTCATTCATGGCACAGAAAACAGCAAGAATATGTTATGTCAGTTTCCCTTGCCTCCTCCAGTTTCAGACAACACAGATACCTCTAAATAAATGCCTATATATACAGTGGACCGAAATATAGGAAAAGAACAGGATACGGAATTTACTGCCTTTGTAGTAAAGAGTAAGCAAGCCTGCTCTTTGACATAAGAGGTCAGGGTGAGAGAACAAAACTTACTACCTCATCCCTCAAGGTTGCTTACTGCAATCACAACTCTGTGAAAAGGTCCAGGACAAGAGTGGTCAGGACCTTGCATTTTTAACATACCCAGAAAGTAAGTTTAAGAACACTCAGGGTTCATAGCCAACTACCTCTCCCCACAATTATATATTAAATACATGACTAGTCTCAAAACATCCTTTAAAAAGATCAGAAGAAAAATTATTTTTATATAAACTTTAAAGTTCCATGATAAGGGAGACAAGGTTTTACTCAACATTGTATCTGCTGCCTGGCACTCTACTTGGCACAAAACATTCAGTATATGAATAAATAAAAACAATTCATTTTTAACAAAAATACTTCAAGTTAATGTTTTCAACTGTAAAATGAGGGGGGAAGAGCAGATTTTTTCCCCTTGTATCTAACTTAATTCCATCCTGAATCAATTATTTTATCTGATAACAGGTTTCAGATACCTTATATACTTCTAACCACTGGCACTTTTATTAAAAGCACATCCTTAGACCACCTTTCTAGTATTCATGATCAACTACATCACTGGCCAATGATTCCTTCTCTCTAAACCTATTGGGTTTCAGTAATTATTAGCACCCTAATAAATCTCTTATACAAACACGAACATTCTTTAGAAAGGAAAACAGCTAACCTTTTTATTCTTCTAAAAACAGAATTTAATTTAAAAAAATCCTTATTTTGTTAACTTTGCAGCTAAAAAAATTGGGGGACAAGTTTAGAGTCTTGATTTAATAGTACTCATGTACTTAGTGGCAGAAAATTTTACTCCATTCAAATCTGAATTACTTACTTATTAATGAGCTTAGAAAACTAACCATTCTGGATATCTTCATTTCCTGGGCTATAAATTGGGATTAACAGTTGTATTTATTTACAGATCTTAAGTCTTCTGAAGACTGAATGAGAGGGTGCAAAGAACTTTTGAACAGTACTTGGTACATTAATACCCACACATATTAACTTTTTAGAAATTTAAATATAATCCTTTGTGAGAAAAGAGCTAGAGGCTTTCTTTATAAGCTGCCTGCCTGCAGGTATGCCTTGAAATCACTTTCTCAAAAAATTCTTGGAATACAGCTACTTTCATGACAACAAATATAAACTAGTCATTCAAAGAACAATGTATCATGTTCAAAGATTCTGGTGTCTTTCTGTAATAGTTAATCTTATGTAAACTCAGCAATGCTGTGGTATCCAGACATTTGGTCAAACACTAAAGAAGGACCGACAGACTCTGAATAAAACAGATTACCCTCCATTAAGTGAGTGGGTCTCAAACAATCAGCTAAGAGGCTTAAGAAACACCCCGAGTTAGAATTTTACTGCCAGACTGCTTCTAAATCAAGCTGCAATTCTTCCCTAAATCCACAGCCTTCCAGGCTACCCTTGGACTTGCCAGCCTCCACAATTATGTAACTGATTCCTTTAAAAAAAAAAAAAAAAAAAATCAGTATCTCTTTCATTGTTAATACACACACATGCATGCACTTCACAAACTGGCTGTTTTCTCTGGAGAACCGTAATATACCTGCAAACTCTGAAAAGTTTAATAACTATATTACCAACACAAAATTAATAATTAAGAGATAACTAACAGGTGAAAAGGATCTTGAAAGCAAGACTACTAATTCAACTTGACCCTGGAAAAAATAAATAACAGTTTAAAATTCAACACTGACAAAGACAAGATAATAATGAAAAGTGTTCCAAAACCTTAAGAATTACCAGATATTAGTAATTTTACATTTATTACAAATTAATTAGGTCACCCATTCAGTACTGCAAACTTTATACATCCATAACTTCTTCCCCACTAAATCCCATTCAATGAAAATAAATAAAAGGTTTAAAAAAAAATAACAACCAAAGCAGATGAAAGATTTCAACACATTTCTAGAAATGAAAAGAAACTGTATAGAAGAGAGTCATGGAACATCATGAAAAAAATCAGTTCAGAATCAAAGGTAGTTGAAGGTGTGAAAAGGACAACCGTGTCCAATAAACTTTTAGAGCTTCTAGCAATGAAATGATAGAAAGGGCATAAGTACTAAGCTGGACCAGAAATAAATAATAAACTAAAAAAAAAAAAAAAAATTTAACTGAAGGTCTAAATCCTAAAAGGTGAACTCCATCCCTTCCAAATTCATTATCTAGCAAGGCCCATAACTAAGCACTGAATTCCAAGCAAGAAAATCTTTTCCTAACTCTAAACTGAAACTGAATGAACTACAGTCAACAGAATTACTACCTAATAAGATACTTCTCATTCTGATATTTAGAGGATCCCACAAAAGACTGCAGGGTATCTAGCTAATATCCATTTATTTCACAGCAAAGTTCGAATAATTTTCCCACTGAGAAATAGGAGAGATTCATTTTAAACATCTACAACCAACCAAAAATAATCAAACCTTTAGGGAAAACCTACAACACTATGGAAAAGGACAAAATAAACAAATAGAAAAACTAATTCAGACTACAGAGATTCTATGTCCCAATATAAACAGAAGGCTACTTTAAAATGGCATGAATAAAGAGAACAGAGTTCTTAGAAAAATAATTTTCATAATTAAATATTCAAAGACATGGAAAATATGGCAATGGTCTCTCAAAATACACAAAGCAAAAGGAGAAAGAAAAGAGGGAAGGAAGGAAGGGTAAGAAACATAGGTTAACATCTGTCTACTAGCAGCAGGAAAAAAGAAACAAGAAAATTCCTTAGTTAAAAGGATTACTCTTCCAAACTGAAAAGGCCCAGAAGTGCCCAGAAAAACAAATGAAAGACTAAACCAGGATACATCTACATTTCAGAACACCAGAAGGTGAAAATCCTGAAGCTGGTATGGAGGGAAAGCTACCTAACAATGCAACAAGTACTCAGATAAATATTAGGCAACCTATTAGCAATACCAGATGATAGCAGGCCAAGAAACAATGTTTTAAATTTTTAAGGAAAGATAATATTCAACTTCTTTATAAAAGCAAATCATTAATCAAGTATAATGGTATTATAAAATTACTAAGGATATATTAAGCAAAGAGAATATAAAGAAAAAAAGATGAAATACTACAAAGCAATACAATGAATCAAGGAAAGCAGAAAAGCTGTAGGACAATAGTTGTCCAACAGGCCAAGAAAATGACAGTAATACAATGATAAAGAGGAGACAGAACAATGACAGGGGGCTTCAGGAGATAGGGAAGACGACTTAATAGAACCAAGAGTACACACAAGACTTTGGGAAAAGCGGCCTGTTACAACAGCACAGAAATGCAAGTTTTAAAAAAAAAGTTTTAAAAAAATGTATAGGACTGGGGTTGTAGCTTGGTGGTAGAGCTCAGTACCACATAAATAAATTAAAATAAAGGTATTGTGTCCATCTACAACTAAAAACAAAAAAAAAAAAATTTTTTTTTAAGTGTATAGTCAGCTACTCAAGGAAAAAATCTGCACTTATCTTGGACCAAGGTTTGTTTTTTCGGTTTCAGGTTTGTTTGTTTAAGAGAAATAAGCAATGGTCTTTGAGAATAACAATGACATGAATATAAGCAGTACATGAAAACAATAAAATGGATATACAGTGATAAGAAGATACAGTGATAAAAAGTTAATTTTATTTCACATTTTAAATTATAAAGCTAGAAAAGTAAATATTCAGTCAGTGCAAAGCAAAATTTAAATATACTTGTTGTTACAATATGTTAAGCTAAGGAAAGCAAAAGTAAATGAAACCAAGTAGAAGTGAAACAAAAAATAAATTATATACAAAATGAAGACATGAATTAGAAAACTCTGCTCTTGGGCCATAAATTCCATCTCTCTAGATTTTCTGAATTTAGAAACTGATACTTTAATATCTGTATTAAAAGGTTTGTTTTATCTGAGTTCAATTTTTATTCTTGGTATTAAAGATGACTTATAGAAATAACTAATGAATAATGAATTTGAGAACTGGCACATACTATTAGAAATGTCTAAATTGAGTAACAGTATAACACAAAGTATAAGAAATAATATGGCAAGAAACAAACTGAATAGCAATTAAAGCTGTTTATGCAAATAAAGTTATCACTGTTTCTAAGTTGTATTTCACATAAAGAAATAATGAAGGGCTGGGGATATAGCTCAGTTGGTAGAGTGCTTGCCTTGCAAGCACAAGGCCCTGGGTTCAATCCTCAGCACCGTCAAAAAAAAAAAAAAAAAAAAAAAAAAAAAAAAACAAGAAATAATGAAATACATCAAGCCTACAAAATCATTTAGAATCAAAACGAAATCAGATTAATTTTCAATTAATAGCAGTTTCAGAGACACTTTAGGTAGGTAACTAGCATGTGCAAGGCTCTGGGTTCAATCACAAGTATTGCTAAAAACAAAAAACTGATGTTTTAGGTTCAAAAACATCCTAAAAGGGGCAACTAATATTAGAAATTACTATCTGAAGCCTCAATCACCAGTGAAATATCCCAATCAAGGGGTCCTATCCAGCAAAGGTATAAATCCCACATCTATTATCTATTCGTACATAAAGAGGTCAAATCCCTTATTAATATAACAAACTTTCAAATGTAGCTTTTATGTTCTACTCTTTCCACTTTCAAGTGTTCTCTTCTCCACTTTCAGATGTTAAAGTAACATCTCTAATTCTATGATGGGTTACTCAATGTATTTTTAATACAATGTTTTTTTTCTTTTTTGTTATGGGGACTGAACCAAAAGACACCTAACCTCTAAGCCACATCCTCAGTTCTTTTACTTGTATTTTATTTACAGACAGGGTCACACTGAGTTGCTTAGGGGTCTCACTAAATTAAAATGCTGAGACTGGCTTTGAACTCATGATCCTCTTGCCTCAGCCTCACAAGCCACTGGGATTACAGGCATAAACCACCATGCCCAGCACAATGTGTTTTAATCAATTTATTTTCATCATATTTGCATGATTACTTTGGATTAAATTTGTATTTTTCCTGCTCAGAAAAATCAAAAAATCAGAAGTGATCTCAAAAGTAAGATCAATCTGTGGGGGAAAAGGTACACTCATACATTGTTGGTGAAACTGCAGATTCATGCACTACTTTGAAAAGCAGTATGGAGATTCCTAAGGAAATATGGAATGGAACCACCATTTGACCCAGCTATGTCATTCCTTGGTTTATACCCAAAGGACTTAAAATCAGCATAATACAATGATGCAACCACATCAATGTTTACGGCAACTAAATTCACAATAGCAAAACTATGGAACCAACCTAGATGCCCTCCAACAGATGAATGATAAAGAAAATGTGGTACATATACACAATGAACTATTACTGAGCCTTAAAGAAGAATGAAATTATGGCATTTGCAGGTAAATGGATGGAACTAGAGAATATCATGCTAAGAGACATAAGCCAATCCCATAACACCAAAAGGCTAAATGTCTTCTCTGATATGCAGAGGCTGATCCACAGTGAGATGGAAAGGGAAGAGTGAAGGAACTTTGACATTATTACCCTACATACATGTATGAATTTTTTTTTTTTTTTTTTTCTTTTCAGTGCTGGGGATTAAATCCAGGGTCCTGTGCTTGTGAGGCAAGCACTCTACACTATATCCCCAGACCTGGAAAAATTTTTTTAAAAATTTTCCTATTAAAAAAAAAAAAAAAAGTATGATCAATCATGGGCCAGGCATGATGGGTCACATCTGTAATCCCAGCAGCTCAGGAGGCTGAGGCAGGAGGATCAAGAGTTTAAAGCCAGTTGCAGCAATTTAGCCAGTCCTAACAAGCAACTTAGCAAGACCCTGTTTTTAAAGAAAATTCAAAAAGGAGTTGGGGAGGTAGCTAAGCAGTTAAGCACCCCTAGGTTCAATCCCTGATACCCCCCCCAAACAAAAAAATGGTTTGAAAAATGGTCTAAGAGGGTCACTGAAGCACAGTTGTTTTTCAAAATTAAATAAAATATTAGTACTCAGAATAAACAAAAATAGCAAAGAGTCCAGTGCAAGTAGAGAATTTATATGTATGTACAGCTGGTATAATTTGTACAAAGAACTCCCACCCACACCTAGAAAAAGTGCAAATAAAGACTACAATAATAAATATCTCAAAACTGAATTTTATTGGACCACAGAACCACTATGCTTAGTTCGATGTATTTTCTAAGTGAAAATTGTGCAGCCAGGTGTGGTGGCCCATGCCTATAATCCCAGCAGCTCGGGAGACTGAGGCAGGAGGATCTTGAGTTCAAAGTCAACCTCAACAGTTTAGCAAGGCCCTAAACAACTTAGCAAGACCAGGTCTTAAAATAAAAAGGGGCTGAGGATGCGGATCAGTGGTTAAGCACCCCTGGGTTCAATTCCGACACCAAAAGTAAAATAAAATAAAATTGTTGTCCAAAAGAAGCATGAAGCCATAAAACCTGTAAATACCTTTTAAACTAATCTCAATAACACACTAGGTCACAAATCATTTTTCCAGAAAATGTGCTACATATAATTTTTTCCAATTTTAAACAGATGAATTCTATCTCTAATGATGAAGCAGGTCAAAACTATAGTGGTTTGATTAAAAAATTACAAAAGACATACTGCATGTTCTCACTCGTGGAAGCTACAAAAGTTGATTTCACAGAAATAGAGAGTTGAACAGTGGTCAATAGAGGGTAGGAAAGGTAGAGGGAAAGGAGTTTAGAGGGAGGGAGGCAGGTAAATTCTAATATTCTATCAGCAGGGTATAGAGTGGCTATAATTCACAATAATTTATTATGTATTTTATAAAAAACTAGAAGGAATTTGAAGCCTCCCAACACAAAGAGAAAAAAAGGATAGATATGTCTGAGGAAATGCTAACTGTCCTGATTAATGTATCAAATTATGACACTGTATCCCCATGAATATGTACAATTATGTGACAATTTTTAAAAATGTGTGCCAAAACAGGACTAAAACATTACACTGATGAGAAATTTGCAAACTTAGTTAACATGTATTACAATACTTTGCTCAGAAGGAAAGCAGCACAAGACAAAATTTTTTTAAACAACAGTGCTTGATATCATATAGTTATCAGTGGCGTTCATGAAAGGAAAGTAATTAACAAGTGCATGTTAGATACTTTACAGTTGAAAAAACATCATATGAATCAACTCAGCTAATATGCAGGATTATCTATAGAAGTTAAATAATTTTTTAAATTTGCTTCATCTCTAAAAGCCATATTACAGGAGGCATTTTTTAATAATTTAGTAAATGATGATTTTGCAAGGCATGATGAAGCCTGGAAAGGTCATCTTAGTTTAACTGAAGCAGTGTAGTAACTACAAGTGCTACATGAATAAAAGTACTCTGAATACCCATGCATCTACAACGTGTCTGTCTTCCTGGTCCTTAGGCAATGTTGATCAACACAGTAAAAACAAATAAATCACAAATATCAAACATTTCTCTTCGATGCATTACATAAAGAAACAAAATCATAAGAATAAGATTTTTTTTTCCCAAATGAATCGTAGCTGGCAATGTAAAAGGGGAATGCATTTGTTTATAAAATTAGGGATAAAATTAACATTTCTTCATGACACTGATAATGCCAAAAAACACCATTTCAATGAATACAGTCCTTAAGTGGCATATATAAACATATTCAGTATTTTAAAACTTATTAATGAAAATACTGTTTTTAATTTAAGAATAAAAGGATTTTTAGAGTACAATAGTGATTTGATCATCAAGATTGAGTATCTAGTATTTCCTGCCTTTCCTCACTCAGTGGAATTTACAAATAAATAAATAGATAGACAGATAAATAGATACATAGAAATAAAAGTATTAGTGGGCAGCACATCCAAAAGCCATATGCAAACACTATAGGTAAACTAATACTTCACAGAGTCAAAAGCATTAAAAAAAAGAGGATCAGGGCTCCACTGGCAGCTCTTTCTCAAAAATCAAGCAATTAGCATACCAACAAGTGCTAAAAATAATATTCCCCATTTCCTATTGTTGTTATTTTTAAAACTACTATATGATTTCTGGAGACAACTGAAATATAATGCAAACCACTCAAATATGTCAACAAAAATTTGGTCTTTACCAACTCCAGTAAACAACCTGGTTCAGCCTAACAGAACAAGATATGGAAACTATTTTGTTTGCAAATTTTGTAACACTGAGAAATCAAAGTTACAAAGTAACCACAATCTATAGCTTTTACTCTCCTAAGAATACAAATTGGAACATTTCCTAACTAAGCTTTGGTCAAGACAAAGTAAAAACCTATAGAGTCAGGTAAAAACATCTAGAAATGTCATTTTTATAACAAAACCTGAAATAACTTACAAACAGCTGAAAAGTTAGTATCTACATAGTGCTTTCATTAATAGTTACAAAAAGACTTCTTTGAAATGCACTAGTAAATCTAGTATTATTCCAAAACAAAAAAAGTTTTATTTTCAAAAATGCTTTCCATTTTGCTCTTGTGAGAAAATGTTTGGACCTTTTACTGAACCAAATATCCCAAAAGGCAAAAAGAACTTTGAAGCATGTAAGATAATCCCCTGGACTGATGGAACAATGAAATTTAAACAATCCTAGACAGAGGAGCTGTATCATTATTTTACCCCACATAATCCCTGCCATATCTTACAAACATACATACTACAGGTATATGAATATAACAGTTCCACTACAGAATCTAAAATAAACAATTGTAGCAAACAAATTTTAAGGTAGGAAGATTCAGAAAGTAATTCTCCTCAAGCTGAAGTTTGAAAGATAAAAGAATCATATCATAAATAAGTATCAATAAATCAAACCTCAAAAAATTTTAATTATTTCACTAAAGAAAAACTAACAGGAAAAGAAAGAAATGAAGACTATTCACATGAATAAAAACATCATACAAAAGAAATCGATTCTTTAAGAAAGGGAGATAGTAAGTAGGACTACTGATATTATTAAAGAGTAGAATTTTATAAAAATGTCTAAAAAGATGATAAATGTGTCAATTCCATGCCCGATACAACATCCTTTGAAGGCAATTATAATTCCAACAACAAGGACACAAACGTTAAATAAATATTCTTCCTGAACTTGGACTAAATTGAGAAACAATGTGCATATAACCAAAAACTGTCAAAGTGCTTATTAACAATAAAGATAATTAGAACTACTATACTGACACAGGCACCAAAACTTGAACAATGCATACATAAAACAATTTTTAAAGCTTAAAACATTTAGAATACAACAAGAACAATGTAAACCTGTGTGGTAACACAACACAATGTAAACAATTCAGAGATACAGCATTAGCAAACAATTCAAAACCTCATTATTAAGGAATGATTCAAATGACAAGATTCACAGTATCCAGAGATGAGGGTTTCAGGTAGAGTAATGTAACAAATTTATGGGTTAACAGCAGATCACCCATTCCAAATGTTAAGTATTGCTGTATGAAATTTTAAATATTAGGCAAAAAATATTAAAATGAAATGAAAAATATACTGGAAAACTGTACTTCAGGAGAGGTCTAGAATCATGAAAAACAAATCAAGATCACATAAACCTGTGCACCACTTTAGGGAATGATGAGGGAAAGCCTTACCTTTCCATGTGAGGCTTTTACCTTTATATAACTTTGGCTTATAGAGAACTAACTGCCTCAAAGTTTAGGGTAATATTTCCTTTGTTTTATAAAATAAAAACTACTTATTTTTCTATATATTAACATAATGCCAAAGTGATTTCTTATTAAAAATCATTTAGCTTTATAGAAATTTAATTAATCTCCCTCTGGGCTACTTCAACTGTAGATCCTAGAGCAGTGCTGTCCAACAGAAACATAATGCAAGCCACATGTGTGATTTTAATTTCAAGTAGCCACTTCTTTAAAAAAAAAAACAAAATAAGCCAGGTATGATGGTCCACCTACTTAGTTTGCTGAAACAGGAGGCTTGACACCAGGAGTTCGAAGCCAGCCTAGGCAACATAGCAAAACCACTCTCAAAAAAAAAAGGGGGGGGGGGAAGCACACAAAATTGATTTTAATAATTTGTTTAACCAAAAACATCACTTTAACACATAATGAGCATTTAAAAATTCTCATTTTTATTTTTATATCATGTTATATAATCTACAAAATCTCATGTGCATTTTATAGCACATCTCAGTACTGGATGCATTTCAGGAAATCAAGTTGTATGTGGCTAGTGGTTACTGTACAGGAGAGCACAGGTCTAGAGATTCTTTTCCTCTGATTTTGAGATATACAAAATACTTAAGAATTTGAAACTGGAGCAAAGAATGTATTAAATTTGAAGGGCTGGGAGGAACATTAGGAAAGGTCAATTCAGCCGTCCGCCACTTAGCAGGCCTAGTGTAAGGACATGTCCCAATCTGTCAGGCAATCCCTATTTGCTAGTAAGACTCCCAATTCACACCTGTTTTAATGACATAATAATTAACAGCACACCCTATAATTCTCATAATTTCCCAATCTGAATAACAAATTATATGGTCACTCCAACTGTATCTACAATATCCTTGAAAATAATTCCACACTTCTTGGAAGAAAATTTAGTTTAAATTCTAATTCTGATGCCTGGAAAAGAAGCTCTAAATTCAAAGGAAAGAACCCTAAAATTAACTACCCTCACCATCAAAAAAAAAACAAAAAACAAAAACAAAAAACAAAAAAAAAACAAAAAAAAATGCTGCTGAAAATTCTTATTTTAAATTGCAGACTAAAAAAAGGAAAAAAAAAAAAAGTAAGAATTACCTGTTGAACAAGGCATCTGGAAATTGGGATCATTGCTATCCAAAACAGGCAAACAGAACTGGTTACTTGCAGATCCTAGCATAGGATCCTTATCGCTGAGCATGTTCTTCAGCGAGTCCTCTAAGACATTTTGACTTGTACTAAAATCCTCACAGACTTCATTCTCCAGGTTGGATCCTAGAAATAGGGCATCATCTAAGTGTTCAGTAGGAATTAAATGATTAAATGTATCAACTATATCCATGAAGACTTCTGTGTGTCTTTCAGCCCTATAGAAAGACAAAAAAAATACCATAAGAAATAAAGCTATCAATTGAAAATCACCTACTACCAAATTATTTAATAGTTTTGAGTCTAAGAACACACTTCTGAATTTTTGTTTTAAAAAAAAATCCTCACTGTTTTTAGAATATACATTTGGAAATGTGGAATGAATCTTTACTAAATAATCTTTCTTTATCATGCATGTAGAATATTATTTTACCAGAAATCCTAAATGTTTACTCAATTCATTATTTTTAGAAAAAAAAATGTATATAGTCCAATAATTTGACACATTTGAATTACATGGCTTAAACCATAAAAACCATATGTTTTTAACCATAATGTTTTCATAAATTAAGAATCAAACACTGCTTTTACAATAAGTCCAGGTATAAGAGCTAAAATCAAGTCATTTAAATTATTGTTCCATACCTAGTAAAACTGTAAAGTACCCTCACTTTATTTACAAAGCATTTAAATTATTTAAAGAAAGATAACACAGACAAAAAGTTTTATTGTGGGGGCAGAAGAGGAAAATAGAAATATTAACTAAACCAAACAAATCAAAACTTAAAAATACACAAGCACATGAGAATGTGCACATAAACACATTTTCCCCCCCAGGGTCCCCTTTTAGTAGAAAATGAGAACAACAGGAAAACAATCATATAATTAATTTAAATTTATTTTATGTGTAATCTATACAGATTACCAAGTTAGTCTCCCACTTGAACTGTTCCTATGAATCAGATATTCAGCAAAAGTCATCTCAATATCTAAAGGAGCCTCAATTATCACAAGTTGAATTATTTTCAATCCGGGTTTTAGACAGATAAAATCAAACCAACATACTTTTGGGGGAAGAGGAGGAATCAATAAAAAAAATTAACGTTCAGTTACTCAGAAAATCCCACTGATTAACCAGAATATACTGAGCTCCATACTTTAAGGTTTTTAGAGTAGCTCCAAATCTACCAAAATTTTCTGAAATTGACCTTTGATTTTTGCCCCTATAAAAATGAGGGAAGAGGTTCACATTTTCATTTGCCGATATACAACATACTTTATTAAACATTTTGCCTACAAAAGATAATTTAATCCCCAATAAAAAATAGGATCTATTATTATCCCTGTTTTACAAATAAAATGCACTTAAAATTTTTTAAATCTTCCTCAAAAAAACATAGCCAAGGTTCAAACCCAGATTTCAGGCTCCACAGCTCATACCTTGGTGGTACCTTTTCATGCTAAGCTAGGGCAAATCTGGAAAGATTTGATTCATTAAAGTCTTTTAAAACAATTTTCCAACATTCTCAACAAATCAGTGGTTGCCTAGGGCCACAGATAAGTGTTAGATGGACTCCAAAGAAAAGATGATACTTTGAAGAATGATGGAAATGCCCTGAATCTTGATTGTGGTAATGGTTTCAGAAATTGGTTCATTTTTAATGAGTATAATTTATTGCATCTGAAATAATAATAATTTTTAAAAGTTAAGAAAATTTCTCTTGGTCTTAAAAAAGTTAATCCCCTTCAAAATAAGTTTTCAGTATCTCTACTTAAATTTTACTATTTATTTACACAGAAATATTAATAAAGCACTGAAAGAAAATGTTACCTATTTTACTTATTCACTGGTTATTCTCCAAATTAACAGAAAATTGTAGTTAACAATGCTGATAAAAACTTATAAAAAGTCTCTTTAAGGGCTGGGGAGATAGCTCAGTTGGTAGAGTGCTTGCCTCACAAGCACAAGGCCCTGGGTTCAATCCCCAGCACCACAAAAAAAAAAAAAAAAGTCTCTTTAAGAAAGAAATCCCTACAGTTATATGATCTCGGTACCTAAGAAAGTCTCAATAATACATCACCAATACTTCTACTAATACATTTTTGGATTCCAAAAAAAATTCTAGTATAATAAATCAAACAATCAAAAATAATTTACTAAAAGGGTTTACCATTTGCAAAATTAAGCAAATTAGAGCATTATCAATGAATTCATTTATCTGGATGTGCTGGAATCCAAACTTTACACTACAAATCAAAATGACTTTCTCTTCAGAGGGCTGGATCCCAATCAATAATCTGTTTCAGATGAATCGAAAAGGAAAAAAAAAGGCAATTCTAGTTCTAGAAACAAACTGTTAATTTTCCTTCTAAAAATGGTACTCTGACTCTACTGAAAAGGCACTCTCATAGCAACACAAGGCTAATAAATTTCATAAATTTCACCTGATGACTTTCTGCTGCACCAAATACACTATACTTTCAAGCGGGGTGTTCAGAACATTCACAAGTTATGGTCACACAGTTCAAGATCACAAAGCTATATGGAAGACCAGTCCATTCTAAATCTTTATAACTTCCCCCACTTAATACTGCTATTTGCAAAAATATTCCCAAAGTCCTTTACTGAAAGTGCCTACAAAGCCTATACCATATTTTTAATCTCATAGCACGTAAGATTCAGTCTTTAAAGAACCAGTGAGGCACACCTGTAATCCTAATAACTTGGGAGGCTGAGGCAGGGAGGCTCACCAAGTTCAAAGCCAGTCTCAGCAACTTAGTGAAGCAAGACTGTCTCAAAATAAAAAATAAAAAAGGCTATAGAGATATGGCTCAGTGATTCAGCACCTCTGGGTTTAATCCCTGGTACAAAAAATAATAATAATAAAACAAAATAAAGCACACTGTTAAAAAGATGGGCAAATCCAACTGTCCAGTATACAGTTTTAGTCAAAACTAGTATGGCACAGAAAGTTTCTCAGGACTCAAATAACAGGCATTATCAAGGAAAATGGCTTCTATGGTCCAAAGTGGAGAAGAAGCAAGTTTAACACAGTTACATTTCTTTAAGAACACCTTTTATTTATTCAATAAATGTTTATTAAACATCTCACTTGCAGGAGGCAGAAGCAGGAGAATATCAAGTTCAAGGCCAGCCTCTGCAACTTAGTAAGACTCCATCTCAAAATAAAAAATATAAAGGACTAGGGATATAGAACAGTGATAAAGCAATTCTGGATTCGATCCCTAGGTTCAAAAGGGGAAAGAAAAAAGCAGCTACCATTGCATGAGACACCTTGGTAGGCCAATAAATATGGGAATCTTTTAAAAGAGAATAAGCATAAAGTCTCCCAAATTTATGGACCCAAAAAGACAGTTTCCATTGAATACATCACAAGACCAGTATTTTGTGGAATACATTTTGAGGAAAACTGTTATAAATTAGTAAGACTGGTTTTTCTTATGTAGTTCCAACTGGCTCTGCAGGCAATTGCATGGAAAAAAATGCCAAAAATGACTGTATGCAGTCATCCAACAAGACATTCCTAAAAGTAACATTTATCAGAAATAAACAGCAACTGATTTTAAGAAACGTCTCAGGTATCAAAAACAGAAGTTCTTGCTTAGTACCAAAAATGAAAGTTCTAAAGATAAATAGGAAAACAAATGTTAACTAACTATAGAAATATTAACTCACAATGGATACACTAATATATTCATCAATGCAATGTAGATTATATCATGGAACAGGAAAAGTACAGTGATGAATAAATTGGTGAAATTAGAATAAAGTATGTAATTTAGTTAAAAGTAATGTGCTTATAATCTTTTAGTTCTTGTAAAGCACCAGCATTAATGTCAGCTGTTAATAATCAGAGAAACTGAATTAAGGGTATACCAGAACTTCATAGATTCTTTGCAATTTTCCTAGAAATCTAAAATTATTCCAAAATAAAACATCTTAAAAAAATACACTAATTTTCAGATACCTAAGTAATACAGACAAAGATAAACAGATCTGAGAAAAATTAATAGCTGATTAGTATCTTAATTATACAGACTGCTAGATTTAAACAAGTTCCTTTTCTTACATTTTTGGTATTATAAACTTAATAAATGAAACAATAAGCACATCTGGAGTATATTTTAAATGGCTAATGATAAATATATACCTAGTTAAATCAGTATCAATAATTTGGGAATACGTTTGCTAAAATCAAATGATTTCTGGGATCAGAGACATACCTTATGTTTACAGACAACAATGTATGCAACTAAGAGAACTGAATATGCTTAATTAATACTATTTTTGATCATATATTAGACATTTATTACAAACATTGTCCTTTGAGTGCCAGTGAAACAAACCCCAGTCTCAAATTCAAGGAATTAACAAGCCAAAACAGAATACAGACATATAAACAAATACAACAGCATGTAAACATCTCAACAAAATATGAAGGGTCAGTCATATTGGAGGCTGCAGATAGTATCACAGAGAAAGGCGAAACTCAGGAAGCCAAGAAAAGCTAAGGAGATGATATGTAAGCTGGGACCTGAAGGTCCAGAGGATATTATAAGCAAAGAGAAAAGCATACATTAATTATGAATGGTTGAGTTCAGCCCTAATGGACTACAGACTCAGAATACAATTAAAAATTGAACTAACATGCTAAATAAAGTTTAATCTGAGCCCAAAGTTATTTTCTGCTTTAAAATACTTGTTTTATCTACAAAGAGAATTATACTGCAGGCAATTTAGTTTATACTACTAAAATCAAGTTACATTATTTTCTACGTGGTTAAGCGTGACTAGAATGGAAGATTAATAAAATAATGGAAAAAATTACACTTCTACAAACCTACTTTAAAAAGTCTCAGTTTTCTTTTAAGAACTTTAAAATAAATGCATTAATTTAATTATATAATATTTATTTTTTTAAAAAAGCACAAATGAACTTAACAATAGGGAGCTAAAAATATATCAGGATAATTGTCTATGAAAGAAAATTGAACAGCTAATAATAATAGTAGTGGTGGTAGACATTCTATGTATGATAGTAAATAAAGATCTCATTAATAGAATAACATTTTAGCCAAAACCTGAAATGAAAGAATGATCAATTTATAAATTGGGTAAGAGCAATACAGGAAAAGATCTACAAGTGCAAAGGTCCTGGAAATGAAGCACACTTAATGCCTTCCAGTCCTTATATCATAGTTTAAATTAAGCAATTTCATTAGGCATTCTTAGTAAGAAAAAAATTCTAATAGCCAGTGCTAATCCCAGATAAAAGTACTACTGTTAATAACAATAAAGCATAAAACGATGCGCTCTAACTTCATGCCAGATAATGTGACAATCTGCTCTGTATCAGTAATTATCAACCAAAGGGAATTATGCCCCTCCAGAGGGCATTTGACCACATTTAGAGATATGTTTTGCCATCACAATTGGAGATGGTACTAGAGAAATCTAGTGAATACACAGTAAGGCACAAAAATAGCCCCACAACAAAGAATTGTTCAGCCAAAAATATCAACAGTATCAAGGCCAAGAAATCCTGCTCTACACTTACTAATTCATTTAACATGACAATCCTATTTTATAACCCCAATTACACAAAAAATAAATAAGTTCGGGTCAGAGATTAAACTACTTGCTATAGTTAAGTGGTGGAGTTAAAACATGAATGCAGAAAAATCTCATTCAAAAGTTAATGCCCTATGAACAAAATAATGTAACAATGAATCCACCATTATATATAGTTATAATGCAACAAAAATGTATATATATTGGGGGGACCTTTAATCCCAGTGACTCAGGAGGCAGGCAGGAGAATGGCAAGTTCAAAGCCAGCAAAAGTGAGGTACTAAGCAACTCAATGAGGCCCTAAATTTCTAAATAAAATACAAAACAGGGCTGGGGATGTAGCTCAGTGGTCAAGTGCCCCCAAGTTCAATCCCCAGTATCCAAAAAAAAAAAAAAAAAGCCAGTCTCAGAAACTTAGTGAAGCCCTGAGCAACTTAGCAAGACCTGTCTTAAAATAATAATTAAAAAGGGCTGGAGATTTAACTCAGTTGGGTGAGCATTCCTGGGTTCAATCCCAGGTACCAAAACAAAACACACAAACAAACCAAATATGGGGACAGGGAGTCACTGCCCTTACTATTACCCTGTGTTATATTTTTATAAAGTTAAATTCACTAAATATTTATTATCCAGGTCACTGTTCTAAATAACTAAAATGTATTATATTTAATCTTCACAACTGCACAATTAGGCAGGCAAATTATTATTATTATTATTTTTATTATTTTTCTGAATTTACAAGAGGGAGCTAAAGCTTATCAAAAGTACACCCAACATTACAGAACAAATGACAGAGTGGGGACTCAGATCCACTCTGTATGACACCAAGATCAGTTATTAACCACAATGGCATAAAAACACTGAAGATGAATCACAGGTTATCCTTCTAGGATAAAGTCAAGGAAAATTACAAAATGTTAAGCCATGTGGTATGACACTACTACAAAACACAATTCTACAAAGCAATGCAACCTAGTCACCTGCTCTACATCAAATTCAATCCAATTCCATTCATTAGTTATAATCTACTGGTAAACCTCTTAAAGAAAGCAAGGATAACTTATTTTCTGAATGTATCTAAGTAAAAAGAATACATAAGATATCAAGGTGTCTGCTTGCGAAGCAGATTTATGAATTTAGAAAAAGCACTAACAGAAGCTGAAACTTGCAAAAGCAGAATTACTAGCCAACAGAAGAAAGAATGAGTTAATTTCAAAGCTTACAGTTATTTTGGCATTATATGTGATATTTTAAGAAGCATTAGAAGTTTGACTTAACCGCCTAATTACTAGAACTAGCTCATCATTATAACTACAGTCTACATAGTAACAGGCCAACATGTACTTAGCACTTACTACATGCCAGGTCTTATGCTAAGTGCTTTGTCTCATTAGCTCTTCACAATGACTCTACAAAGTAGGTGCAATTATTATTTTTCTTATACAGAACAGTAAATTGTACAAACAATGACACAATATTCCCAAGGTCACATACCCAGTATTCTCAAATTTTAGCCCAGGTAGTGTAATTCCTGAGCCTGTATTTCTATACTTTATGTACTCTACTCACATAACATATATTACTGTTTGTGAATTTTAAAATATCATCCATGAAATCTACAAAAATACTATAAACAAACTGACTTTTCTTACAAAATAAAGCAGGAAATGTGCATTTAGCCACCTATACACATTAAAAAAACAAAATGGCTATCCTCAATGTGTATGAACACAGTTTGAAGGAAAAGCGAAGTCATCAACAAAAAACTCTGCAACTTATTTTTACAGTCTGAAGTTTTATTTTTTATGTGTCCCCCTCACACAAACCATGAATTAAATACAACATTAAGTTTAGCCTTTCTGTATAATCTTTGCCATTCAAAACTATCTAATAAAGTTAGATTATACCAACAGATTATACCAATATGTAACACTTTAAAATTTTTATTTCTGTATTTCCCCTCTTCATTGTACCAACAATCATAAAAATTTAAAATTTATGACCATTAAAATGTTCTAAATTAAATACATAATTCGCCAGGAATGGTGGCACATGCCTGTAATCCCAGTGATGTGGGAGGCTGAGGCAGGAGGATCACTAAATTCGAGGTCAGCCTCAGCAACTTAATGAGACCCTGTCTCAAAATAAAACATAAAAAGGACTGGGGATGTAGTTCAATGGTTAAGCACCCCTGGGTTCGATCCCTGGTACTCCACCCAAAAATAACCCATCATAATTCATAGCAATAACTGTATAGTCTATACATCTAAAAATTTCATACACCTGTTATAATTCTTGAACTATTTCACATTTTAACTCAAATACACTGATCTAACAATTCGTGTCTTTGAATCTTATTTTCCAGCATAGATTATGTTCCATAAGAGTAAAAATAGTATCTGGGTCTCAAGTATTTTTATCAAACAATAATCTCAGTATCTTTCCACATGTAATCAAAGGGCAACAATTAAAGGAAAATGTTTTTCACTATTCTCAAAGATGTAACAGTATCATAAATGTGTAACAGTATGCAAATAATTTTTGTAGTTTAAAAAATATCTATGTTTCTAAAAAGTATTCCAGGATTCTCAGAGAATGCTCCAAGAAAAAAATAAAATACAGCCTAAGATGTTCTATTCCTAAAAAGAAATAAAATCTAGAGCCACTTGTCAGAAAGAATTCCTGAAACGCGGATGAATGAAAATATTTAAATCGGCACTCTAAGAATCCTGAACTCCCTGACACTGTGTGAAGTAGTTAATTATAATACAAAAACCTGAATGCTGACCAATAAATCTCCATTGTTTCATTTAAAAATTGAAGCAGTATTATTTTCAGAAAAAATACATAAAAAAATTTATGACATAACAGAACTTATTCTGTATTTTTACGTGTATCTTACACATATAAGAAAGCAAAAAATATCAAAAAAGCAAACACTGTATTATCTTGTCAGAGAAAAGTCATTATCTGTTTTAGCACCAGAAAAAAAGAATTGTGTGCATAACTTTCATTCAACAGTTTTCCAGGTAGGCCCTACAGTATGTAAAAATCTGAACTCTTTCATTTTGCAATAAACAAAATTGTTACTTGTTGCCTTCCAACTTTTACCAACAATACTTTATAAAAGGCAAAGACTACCAACCTTTCCTAGATGATTCGAATACTCAATATAATTTAAATTTTAATAACATGGTTTTAAATGAGTAATATAACAACAAAGACAATTATGCTTTCAACTCTTCTATCTTGATATTTTTATTTGATCAAACCTATTTTTCACTCACTTTTCCACCAATTCTCTTAGATATGATTTATTGGAATATACAACATATTAGCATACTGTTAAGATCAACATGATCAAGTTATTTAAGTACTTTCTAACAAAGAATACATAACTAATTTCAGTGGAAGACAGAGCTTCACTGTTCTCCCAGTAGTATACTAAAGCACTAAAATAAATTGCATTTTTTAATGCTCTTCAATAAATAGACCCATAAAGTATGCAAGGAACAGGGAAAACTTTGGTCCTATCACTGATTCATCCATTACCAGTTTGATATTCACTAGTACAATTACCAAATAAACCTTCTAATTGTAATTCTTTTTAAATGAAAGTGACCCATTTCAGCCAAGTGTAAGTATTTCTGCAGCTAAGGAAGTCACTGAATGTGTGGCTTGATCAGGGCAGTAGTAACTACTAAAAGTCCCCCTTAAATTCTATTTCTGTCTTTGGAAAATAGAGTATTTATTTTAAAATAATAATAGTGATGATGATGTTGGGGGAAAGAATCATTATGGTAACACATGACCAATAAACAGAAGAATGGGAAGAAAAAAATTAAAAAGTGGGGAAAAGGTCAATGTGATGGCAAAGTTTACAAGTATTACTTGACATAACAATAATCTTCAAACAACACCTTCTGTGCTCTGTAATGGGAACTATAAATTCAAAAATATTAAGTATGCTACAATAGCAAACTTCCTGGTTATTGGACTCACATTTCTTTCTTATCACAAACACACATATTCACCTACAAACATTTTGTAACTACCAAACACTTCATTGAAGACTTAAAAAAAAAAAAAAAAAAAAGGAACTAAATAATTGAGGTGTAGTTTTGGAAGATCTTAAATGACCAGCTAAAAAAAGACAAAAGTTCAATCCCGAAAAAGTAACTCAATACAGCTACTATTTAAGTACCTAAAAGTACTTTACTGTTATCGTTTTTATATTTTGGTTAAAATAAGTGAGTAAAGTTCGTATTTAGGGATGGTTCAATTATCAATGATTCTTTTTTAACATCTCTACATATAAAAAAAAATCAGGAACAGGCAGATATTAAAGCACTGTTGCCACTTCCATTATACCACAATCATATTCTACTAATGATTACCGCATAAGGCTAATAATCACACATTTGAATCCTGGAAATGGCATTTGGAAACCCAAAGATGGGAAAAGGTCATCTGACCCGGCAATACATTCCTGAGGGAAAGAAGAGACACTGAACCGTGAGCTGTACCAACATTCTTTCCCTTTCTCCCAACACCCCCTCGCCGTGTCAGGTGATCAGTTATTTAGCACCATTAACACGTACGTATCGACAAGTGGTTCATTAAATTAAACGTATTATCAGAAGACAAGATTCTAGGCTTCTCATTTCAAACTACGCGAAAGGAGCCGACAGTTTGGGTCCCGAGCACAAAAGCGCGCGTTAACAGGAGGATGGATGGAGCACCCACAACCCTCTTCAAAAGCGGGGTGGGCAAAAGGATCGGTCTCGCGGCCAAAGCCATTCCCCGCCTCCCGGCCCCGGGGCCCAGAGCTCGACGCTGGGGCTCCAGGAGAAAGCGAATGCCCGAAGCTGCGGATCCGGCAGCCTGCAAGCCCGGCCTTCCCGGCAGCGCCCGCCGTGCTGTGCCTCGCCTCCCGGCCTGCGCGTCGGCAGCGGCGGGGCAACTAGTAGACAAGGGCCGAGGAGAGGCCGCGGACCCGACCTTCCGCTGGAGACCGCGCCTCCGCGGCTCCCTCCCCAGCCCGTGGTCCAAACGGTCCCGGCGGCCGAGGCGGGGCGCGGGTAGGCCGTGGACGTTGCGCAAGAGGCCCGGGAGGCGATTTCCCCGCGGCGCGGGAGAAAGGCGGGCAGTGTCCGCCGCGGGAGGGCGGGGAGGCCCGCGGAGGCGCCGTGCGTGTGGAAGGGGACGGGGGAGGGGAGGATTGCCCGTCTCCCTGGCCGCGGCCACAGCCGCAACTCACCCAGCTCCTCCAGACGAGCGCTACCACTGGCAGCAAGAGGAAGATGGTGGCCGTGCCGCCGCCGCTGAGGAGGAGGAGGGGGCCGGTGGGTGCCGCGGAGAGGGGGTACGCGCAGGACGTCGGCGTCGTTGCCACAGCCTCTTTTCCTCCCGGGACCGAGCTGCTGCTGCTGACGACACTATGCCTGGCTTCCGCGTCGCCTTCCTAATCCTCGTTGCAGCCGCCACCGCCTTGGGCCCTAGAGTCGCTTGCCTCGTGGAGATCGTGCGGCGCCGCGAGACCCCGCAGCCATCGGCGTGCGGCGGCGGCGCGGGAGCAAGAGCGGGGCGCGTCACGTGACGCCACTGTTTACCGTTCCGGGGGCCGCGGCCTGCGTAGCCACCGCGCCTGCGCTCTTGGGTCCTCCCGCGCCGCGCCTCCGCTGGGCCCCCGGCCGCGGGTTCCACTGGGCTTGCGTCTTCTAGGGACGCGGCACCGCCCGCGGATGTCTAGCGTCCAGCTCACCGGCGGCGGGCAGGGTAAAGCAATAGATGGGCGCCTTTTCTCGACTGTAATAAGCACTAGGGCTTGACAGTTAATGTAATATGGATCGGCAAAGCTGCTCCCCACCCCCAAGGATCTTTTGGTTAGTTGGCTGTAAGTTCAAGAATGGTAGATGATGCCCACATATTCTCTGATGGCTCTGCACGACAGTCACCATTGACTACTGCCACCCTCACCCTGCCGCCATCTAGCCAGTCCATCTCAAGGCTGAAATTGCCTGCACCAAGAAACATTCTTGGTGTCCTGGTATTCAATAAGCAGTCTTCAGAATGTGATTTGAGGTCCCTGAGAATCCCCAAGACCTTAAACAGAAGCCGCCATTCTTTTGACAATAGCATATGTTTAAGGCCAAATTTCTTCCCACCTTTCAACCAAAACAGTATGTAGAAACTGATGGAACAACAGATAAGAGATTCCAGTCATTTTCTGTCTAGCCAGACATTAAGGATATTTGCAAAAATTTTAAACAACGACACTGTTCATTTGTCAGAATTTTGTGTGTGTGTGTGTGTTTAATGTGGTTAGATGCAATTGGTTGTTTTTAAATAATAAATGTTTAAATTTTTCCAGGTTTAATCTCTAAGATGGTAAATATCAGTAATACAACCATATAAAGAAAAGCTCTTGGGAATCCCTCAGTATTTGAGAGTGTACAGAGGTCCTGAAACTAAAAAGACAGAATCCTCAGTCAAGTTTGGGTGCTTCCACAGTAGTTAAGGGCTTACCCCATACCAGTCCTAATGAGCACTGTGGTTTAACTCTTGCTTCTCGGTCACTTGGACCAAAATGAGCCCTTAAGGACAGAAACTGTGTCTTCTTTCTGTAGAGACTATTTCAGTGTTCAGTAAGAACTGCAGAGCACCTTATTATTCATGTGAACTGCACTATTCCAAAATCTCTACTTGTTGACATAAATCTCACACCAACCACAGTTCACACTGCAAGACCAGTACAAGGTAGAATAAGTCACAGGCATGTGGTGATCCTTTCTTTACTCTCTCTACTTTTCTGACATTTTAAGTACTCTTGATACCCTGGGCTTCTAGAAGGAGATTTGGATTGTCCTGATTCTGCCAGATTTCTAGCATTCCACCTTCCGTCTTGACTCATCAATCCCTCAAGACTTTGCTTTACAATCTTTTATTTATTTATTTATTTTTCTTTTGAGGAAAGAAAATAGAAATGAATAACCAAAAATATTTCTTTTACTCGAGATATTGGGGATCAGTTTCAAAAGCAAACATAATGCTTGCCTTACACCTCTTCTGGACCTCAATGTAAAATTTGAAAAGATCATTAGGAAAGAATAAGATTAAATTATTGCTATAAACAAAATCCAACCCTGAAGGAATTCAAGAGTAGAATCTCATAAAGGAAATTATTAAATGGAAAATCCGCTTAGAAGAGATGAGAAGCCTTTGTAATTAGCCGAGAAGTCTTAGTAATTAGGGAAAATAAACAAAATGAAAGTAAAAAGGAAAATAAGCAAACCATAAGGCTCCCATCTACAAAACAAAGATTTCTGATTCTAAGAAAGTCAGCAAACTTGCTATATAGCATGATGCATGAAGCTTTGATTCTGTTGTTTTGAATCAGCCAAGTGCCCAGATTCATGTTTGTCCACTAATGATCTTTACTTGTTGCTTCCAGAGATAAGAATAGACTATCTGTCTTTTACCTCAATCGTAGAAAGATTACTAAAAGTAATAGCCAGCATAAAAATACTAGGAATGTCTGTAACTGAACACAGGACCCTTTTTTAGTTAAAAGACTTATTTGAAAATCATACTGGTTTTAAAAAAAAAGAGCAAGACAAAACAAAATGCCTAAAACTGACTTATGTTTGTATTTGACTAAAATATGAGAAGGAAAACTGACAATTTGAATCTTGCAAAACTCTCACCCAGGAGAATCAAGCCTGGTTTAGATTAAAGCCATGCAAGATATACAATGCAGATATAAAAGTTAGTTTGATATAAAAAATGCTTCCTGTTATTGAAATGCTGGTTTTCAGAGTATGAGTTCACTAGAGTAGTAAAAAATGGGGAAAAAATTGAAGAGTTCACTGCAAAAAGCAGAAAATAGATAAAAATGTTGAATTTATTTAATAAAATTTTCTCTAGAAAGTATCTTCTAGAGGCATCCACTTTCATGTTAGTTTAGAAGAAGTTTAAATGATTTTATGCGTGAACATGGGGTCAAAACAGCTGAGTCAAAATATCCAGAATTCATATTACTGATACCATCATTGAACTTGTAACTCTAACCCAGGATACTTTATATTTCTTTCATTGTCATGCTTTCTCCTTTCCACACATTTGTTTACCTATTTTCTCCAAAAAAAAATGTTAGCCAACTCAAGCTTTCAACAATAATCAGTGGGTAAAAGGAATACATGCCCTTTCAAGGGTGAATAATTTACAGGAACTAAAAAGAGTTAGGAGTGGGAGGAACCTAAGGAAGGCTAGGTCAAATAATGAAATAAATCTTTTCAATGTATCAAGAAAGTGCAAGCTATAGGTCACCCTTAAAGACTTCTGCAATTCTGTGGCTCAGAGGAGCAAAGAAAGACTCAAGACACCAGATACCTAACCAACTGTCATTACCTGTCTACGGGATCTTCTGTCAGTCATCCCCTTTGCATTCCTTTTTCTGCCATTTCAGAACTTCACTTATTTGCTCATTTTTTTATCCATTCAGTTGTGTACCTAGAAGATTTTTAAAATAAACTGCATTGTTCCTGCCCTTGAGGATCTCAGAAGGGCAATGGAGAATTACAATGCATCCTGGTGTGACAATGGTTGGCCAGAAGACACATTCACATTTTATCTGACCTGGAGTGGGCCTGAGGCATTTCTGTCAGTGGGTCCTCAGGGGTGAAGATATACCAGAGAATTTGATGTTTTTCAGGAGCTATAAAAGATTCATTATCTGATTATCTATGTTGCTACCATAAAAATTCTTTTAACAAAGAAAGTGTTATCACCTCCCTACTTGAAATTTTCCTTGGTTCTCTAAACCTTAAAGAATAAAAGGCAAACTTCCTCATATGGTAATCAAGTCCTGTTAGGATTGATTTGTCCCTTCCCAACTCTCTAATTTATAGTATCCGAAGAAATGGGAAGCAACTTCTGCAGGAAGTTCAAGATACAGAAACAGCATAACGCATGTCCTTTAGGCTAGACTGTTGCAAAATGAAGGATGGGGGATTTTTTTCTTATTGGGCTAACCTGGGTTAATATGCTCATTCATTAATCTTTCAAATTATATCATGAAAAGTCAATTTACAATTCTTGTTTAAATTCAAACTATAACTGAAGAAAAAGTCTCAAAATCATGTGTACAACATAATGCCTACAGAGAGAGAAAGCATTTGCTTGGGGAATCTAGACCCCAAGAGGAAATTTTTCTCAGGTTATTCCATCAGTGGAAATATGTAGGAAACTTTATTGATCACAAATTGGAATTTAGCACATATATTGGAAAGATTGGAAGAAAGGGTAATGTACTTTTGATCTTAAACACCCGCTAATGACCCATCTGTTAAAAACTTAGTCCCCAGTTTGGTGCTATTGGGAGCTGGTGGAAATTCTAAGAGGTGGGGCCTAGTGGGAGTCTTTGGTCACTGAGAGTGTGTCCTTGAAGAGGGTAGTGGGACCCCTGTCCCTTCTTTTTTCTCTCCTTTGTGCTTCAGGGTCATGAGGTAAGTGGCTTTACTCTGCGATGTACTTCCTCCACAATGTACTGCCACAAGTCCAAAGCAATGGGCCCAACTGGTCATGGACTAGAACCTCTGAAACCATCAGCCAAATTAACCTTTTCTGTTTATAAGTTGATTAGCTCAGGAATTTGTTATGGTAATGAAACGCTAACAGAGAGCCAAGAAACAGGATTTCATCAGACCTGAGGAGGTGGAAGACAGTATAGGGATGATGCTATGTGATAGTGGACAATAAGGAAGTCATAGTGGAAGAATGCTCTAGAGGGGGAGGGGAGAAAAGCTAATTCCAAGACACCATAGTGGTAACATACTTGAGATGTTCTAAAACAGAAGAAGGATAGTGTGACTGGAGCAGAGGGTATAAAACCAAAAGCTGAGATTGGCAAGAACCTGGTAGACTAAGACAAGAAATTTAGAATATATTATAAACAAAATGAAAAGCAATTTGAGGTTTTTGGTTTTGGGGTTTTTTGTTTGTTTTTGTTTTTGTTTTGTTTTGGTTGGGGTATTTAACCACTGAGCACATCTTCAGCCCTTTTTATTTTTTATTCTGAGACAGGGTCTCGCTAAGTTACCTAGGTCCTTGTTAAGTTGCTGAGGCTGGCTTTGAACATGCAATCAATCCTCCTGCCTCAGCCTCCCCAGTTGCTGGGATTACAGGTCTGGAGATTTTTCTTTTTCTTTTTTCTAGCAGTACTGGGCATGAAAACCAGGTACTTGGACATGCTAGGCAAGCACTCTACCTCTGAACTGTGTCCCCAGTCTTTTTTTTAACTCCAGTCCTTTTTTAAATTTAATTTAGAGACAGGCTCTCGGTAAATTACTAAGGCTGGCCTCTGATTTGCAATCCTCCTGCCTCTACCTCCTGAGTAGCTGGGATCACAGGTGTGTGCTACCACATCCAACTCACTTGGAGATTTTTTAAGGAGTTAACATGATCTGAGGGGTTTTGTGTTTCGTTTTGGGGAACAGTTTTATTGAGATATAATTCATGAAGCATACAATTAACACATTTAGAGTGTACCATTTAATGATTTAGGGTATATTCACAGAATTGTACAGTCATTACCACAATTTTAGATCATTTTCGCATCAAAATGAAATTTCATTTCTTTTAGTCATTACCACCCTAGACTTGCCTGGTCTCTCCTTCCCTTACTCACTTTAAGGCTTAAAACACTTACCAGCCACCAAGACCAGAAACATCAGACCCTGAAAGAAATGACAAGTTCCTGAAGATCTCCACCTATTCTCAGAAAGAACATGAATATTCCTCCCTGTGTTAGCCTATCCTTCTCCCTCATCTTTTCTACCCTGTATCCATAATCCCTCAGAGTTAAGAACCTAGTTTGTAAACAAAACTTCTTCTGCATTTTCTGGCCACTGAATAGAGTATTTTTTTTCTACCTAACACTTGTCTCTTGGACAGTGGTTTTTCCGTGGGATTGTTGCTGAAAACTTTAGTTCTTGTCCATGATGCCAATCCAATAACGAGGACACAATTTTGAGAAAAAGGAAAAAGAAGGTTTATTGCTTTACTACTGAAGGAGAAACACAGGGGGCTTTTATAGAGGTGACTCAAAAGGCTACGTTCCACATGTTTTCTGTTGCCGTTGTAATTTACTTGTTAATTTATGATATAGTCATTTCTGAGATCTTCTGTCTGGATTACTGCTTTCCTGCCGTGGGTGTGTACCTACGGACAGATAACTAGGATGGGAAAGAAATAGAGGGGGAGAGATTAGGAAGGAGCAGGGAGAGGGGAAGAGAAAGAAACATGTTCATTTAAAATATAAATTGCAGTGGCAGAGCAGCAAGGGTTATGGTCAAAGCATAAAGTGGACCGCTTTTACAGGATAAGCCTCTGAATCTGGGTTTGATAACAGAAATAAATATGTGTGAGATAGTCAAAAGAGAATTTCAAAGTAGTAGTTGGATATAAAAGCTTAAAATTCAGGGGTAATGATAGAGCTAGAGTTATGAATTTTTCAAGCAATCAGCATATAAAAGGTGATTTTAAAGTCATGGGCCTGGATTGCATTAACTGAAAAGTACATGTAGGTAGAGGAACAAAAGGGCAGCAGAGATGGCTCTCTGGAGCTGGGCATCATTTAGAATTTGAGAGAGAAGAGTGAAGTATATAGACTGCCTCTGGGCTTGCTTCATATGATGTCAGGTATACCTGACATAAAAAGGCATGTGAGACCAGGGAAGACAGTGCATCCTCATTACAAGCTAAAGAGGGTATCCTGTTTCTGAAATGTGGTGTAGTTTGGGAGCTTAGAGAATAAGTGTCTATTCCTCTGAGCATCTGGGAGGATCAGCAGCCAGGTGGGCTTCATTTATTCAAATTTTGAGTACTTTCTAAGAATTTGAGATTAAATTAGATGTTGGGTATATAGCATCCACACAGGTCTTATAATTTTATTTTAAAAGAAGTTGTCCTTTTTATCTGTTGGTACTGTCTGCACTCTCTTTAAGCATTAACCAGACAGCTGAAAGTACCCAAATTTGCCTTCGATTTGCCTTCAAACCTCTCAACTAACTTCCAAATCCATTAAACAAAGGAACTGTTCTGAATCACTATGTGAGTATTTAAAGGACACTCAAATATATTCCAAACTGAACTCATGACTTTCCTTTCTAAACCTACTTTTCCTCCATTGTTCTCTTTACCAGATACCTTGGATTTCTTTTTCCCTTATGCCCTATATCTAAACATTCACCAAGTTTTGATATTTGTATCTCTTCGAAATCTGTACCAACTCTCTTCTACCCATTCCTATGATCACTGCCCAAGTCCAGACTCATACCTTTCCCCACTTTATTCTTATTGAGGTCACAATCACCTTTTAAAAATGCACCTCTAACCAATTTCCTCTCATTTATTTCGGGATGAAATCCAAACTCACCAAACTTGTGGTAATAAAAGAAAATATACACACTCATATATTGTTGATGGAACTGCAGATTAGTGCAACCACTTTGGAAAGTAATATGTAGATTCCTTAGAACACTTGGAATGGAACCACCATTTGACCCACCTATCCTACTCCTTGGCCTTTACATAAAGGACTTAAAATCAGCATACTACAGTGACACAGCCACATCAATGTTCAGGGGAGCTCAATTCACAATAGCTAGATTGTGAAACCAACCTAGATACCCTTCAGTAAATGAATGGATAAAGAAACAGTGGTATATATATATATATATATATATATATATATATATGGAATATATATATACAATGGAATATTACACAGCCATAAAGAAGAAAAAATATGGCATTTGAAGGTATATGGATGGAGTTGGAGAACATCATGATAAGTAAAATAAGCCAATCCCCCAAAACCAAAGGCCAAATGTTTTCTCTGATAAGTGGATGCTGATACATAATGGATTGGAGAGAAGGGAATAAGGGAAGAATGGAGGAATGTTGGATTGTGTAGAGGGAAATACAGGGAGGAGTGGTGGGGGGAGGAAAATGGTGAAATGAGACAAACATCATTACCCTATGTACATGTATGATTACACAAATGGTGTGAATCTACATCATGTACAACCAGAGAAATGAAAATCTGTATGTCCAATGAATCAAAATGCATTCTTCTGTCGATAATTTTAAGAAAAAATTAAAATAAAATAAAAAAGAAAGAAAACATATTTCACCTGACTATTGTGAAAGGCTAGGGAGTCAGGCATGAGATCTGTCTCAGTGCTCAACTTCAATGGATATATTCTCTCCAGCACCCTTTGACATTTTTTTTAAACTCTGTACTTGAAATTAATTAAGGATGTGCAAATTAACTGTTTAATTATCTTTTTCTCATCGATTGTAAACTTCAAAAGGGCTATAACTATGTATTATTCAAACAAATGTTGTCAGCTCTAGAACCAAACATGACACATGGCTCAGTAGAAATTCAATAAACATTCCTTGGCTTGATGACCTACATCTGCCAAGAATGGATTTGCTTCAGGACTTTAACCTCTAGGAAAGGATTTTTGTTTTGTCATCATCTTTCACCTGGGCTTACCACCTTTGTGCCAATCACCCCACCCCAGTACTCCCCAGGCATCAAGGGTCAAAGAATGAAGACTGAAATACATGGACATTGTTTTGGTGTAATTTTTTCCCAATGTTCCTGCAGGCAGAAGCCAAGGAAGTTATGTTATGGAAGGATTTCATGAAATCGGAAGGTACAAAGCACTTCTTGGGTTCCAGAAGACCAATTGTGGTACGGAAGTGGGAGGAGGTGTTTCCCTCCTTTCTAGAGCAGAAAATAAATAGTTTTAGCACCTACCAGATTTCAGGGAACATGGTACTTTGTTGTTACCTCAGAAGTTGACAGTTCTCATAGTTCTGAGAAACATCATCTTCAGTCTAGACCTCATCACTGTCACACTGTCCCCTCCTTTATACGCAAACACTTGAGTAGTGATTTAATAGGCAATTAGCATAAGCAAGGAAAGCTGGAGTTAGCAGACTTTGAGCTCATATGAAACACAGTAATTTTCAGATTAAGGCAATGTGTCTACCTGATATCTTAGATATTGAAACTCCTTAACGGGATCACTGGACTCATCCTTCCTCTGTCCATAAAGGTGTCAGAAGGATGTTTAACCTCAGTATGTTATACTGACTGGAGAATGAGAATGAGGAGATCAAAAAAAAAATTTTTTTTTTTTTTGGTACCAAGGATTGAACCCAGAGGTGTTTAATCACTGAGCAACATACCCAGCCCTTTTAAAAAAATTATTTGTTCTATTTAGTTATACATGACAGCAGAGTGCTTTTCGATTCATTGTACACACGTGGGGTACAACTTTTCATTTCTGGTTGTACATGATGTAGAGTCACAGAATTCATGCAATCAAAGGTGTATATAGGGTAATGATGTCTGGGAGATCAAAGTTTTGTACACTAAAGGTAGCTCACTATCACCAGTTGGGGTAGGAGAAAATGGGTATTCCTTTCACATTATAATAAAACAAAATACATTTTTATATATGCACAGATTAACATTTTTGGCAAATGCCAAATCACTGAATTGGTAAAATTAATATTCAGCAAATACCAGAAGCCCAAATTGAATGTTATCATAAAAGAATAAGCTTCTAAAATCTAATAAACTGAAATTTTAATCAAAATTTAATATTAGGAATTATAAAAAGTATTACAAAAAGTCCAATTTTAATGGTTCCGCAGGACGTGGTGGAATATACCTAGAATCTCGATGACTCAGGAGGCTGACAGGAGGATCACAAGTCTGAGCCAGCATCAGCAGTTTAGTGAATCCCTGTTCCAAAATTAAAAAAATAACAAGGGCTGGGAATGGAGCTCAGTGGTAAAGCACCCCTGGGTCAAATCCCTAGTGCAAAATAATTGTTGTTTTTACACATACACATTTATTTTATTTTATTTTATTCTAATTTTTTTTTAGTTGTCAATGGACCTTTATTTTCTTTATTTATATGTGGTGCTGAACATTGAACACAGGGTCTCACACATGACAAACAAGTGTGCTTACCACTGAGCTACAATCCCAGCCCCAGCCACAACCCCAGCCCCTACACATTTATTTTAATTTATTTTCATAAACTACTTGTCTTATACAAATATGTTCATGTCTTAAACTTTAGATCTAAAAATGTAGTAGTGGGACATGAATTAAGCTTCAAGGGAAAGAAAATTTCTGATTTTCCATTTCCTTCTCAGTTTTGACTACATGCCTACCAATTTCAGAATCTTCCATGGAGTTAAATGACAGGAGGATCTTTGTGCCTGGTATCATGTGAGAAATGTTTGCCCTTTCTCCAAAAATCTGTTTCTACACACAAGTGAACTTCTTTGCAGGTGATCATTAGTTGTTAGTAAGTCCTGCTATGCTAATATTATAATCTGCAACTACAGTAAAAACAAATTTCAGTTTTAAGGCTTTCATAAATGTAATAGCAGATATTTCATCTTGATTGAACAGTTTATATAAGCACCTGAAAAATCAATTCCAATGTCTACGTTAGAAAAACTAATACAATATTTTTAATTTCTCCTCACAGTTAAAAAAAACCTCAAGGAATTTTTTCCTTCAAAATCTACTTTATACCAATGAAATTACGTAGCTAAAACTGAAATTTAATTCCTGAAGATTGTTTTGTTTGATGCCATGAACTATAGCATACCAGACATCTTTTGTAAAAGATGTGCAAAAGTTACAACTATGATAATGATGCGATCTAATCTTTATTATTCTGTCTGGTATTATTATTTAAATTTTTATAAAAATTTGTGGGCTCAAATGTATACTTCAAGTAATTAATACTTTCGAAATACAAAACCCAAAAGGACGTGTTCGTGCTATTTTTAGAATGCTTACTTACAAAGTGGGTATTTGAATATCATACATTCAAATGGCATGCTTGGTGTATGTTACATACAGGTGTGTTAACTTTACTGTGACAACATTCCTGAGATAATCAACTTATAAGAAGGAAAGGCTTATTTTTAGAACATGGTTTCAGAGGTTTCAGTCCATGGTGCATAATCCTGTTTCCTTGGGCCTGTGGCACCATGGTGTATCATGGAAGGATGTGGTAGAGTAGGCATGTTCACCTCACAGTGGCTCAGAAGCAGAGAAAAAAAAGATAAGTGACTGGGGTCCCAATATCCTCCTCAAGAGCACCCTCCCAATGACTTAACTTCCTTCTACTAGGTTCCACTTCTTAAAGGTTCCACCACCTCCCAATAGTACCAGGAGCTGAGGACCAAGCCTTTAAAACACAGACCTTTGACTGGTGGCAATTCCTGTAATCAGTGTAATCCTGGAATCCAGTGGCTCAGAAAGGTGAGGCAGGAGGATCTCGAGTTCAAAATCAGCCTCAGCAAAAGCAAACCACTAAGCAATTCAGTGAGACCCTGTCTTTAAATAAAATACAAAATGGGGCTGGGGATGTGACTCAGTGGCCAAATACCCCTGAGTTCAATCCCCAGTACTCGAAAAACAAACAACAACAAAAAAGATCTTTGGAGGACATTTGAGATTCAAACTATGACAGAAATGTGTGTTCACAGAATCACTGGTCATATGCAAGTTCAGGGATACCCACAATGATACTGACAAAAGCATTTGTCTGTACAGCCATCAAAGAAAACCAAAACCAATATGGAATTGAAAATATGAGATAATAATCAAGGCCGAGACTGGACTACAATGGAGGGAAAGTATGGTTTGTGGGACTTATATTATCTTAAGGGGTCTCAGTGGGTGAAGATATAAATTTACAATAGGATAGTTAAGAATATCTCTTCTCACTGGCAAATACTTATTTTTTTCATTGCTGTGGCTAGATCCCACCAAATTCCAACATCAGGGGCATCAGTAATCCCAGTTTTATTCTTAAGTATCTGTGACCTCAGTACATAATAGACCCACACAAATGAAAGCTAAGTATCTGAACTTGGGAACATGATCACAAATTATTTGATCTAATTGGGTAATGGCTACATGAGCAGAATTTTAGGGTTCTAGCAGCACATACTAGGAAGTAAGGACTTGGGGGAAATGTCAGATAATCTAGCCACAGAAGGGCCTGAGATGCCAAGCAAGAAACTCAGTCCCTGTAGGGCAAATGTGCAAATAGGAGCCAGACTCCAGAGAGGAAGATGGTTTCTAGGATAGTGCACCAAAACCATCCCAATGTACTTACTTGTGAAATCAAGGGAAAATCTGAATAAAGCCTTTAGACTTAACTCATTATGTCTGATTTTAGTTACTTGCCTTAAAGTCACAACATTGGGGTCACATAAATAATACATGACTAGTCTCCACTAGAATTACTGTAGATAATTTCTCTGACATGTGGATCATGATGATAACCACTTAACTAGGTTACTTATCAGGGGCTTGAAAGTCACTTTTGTTGAAATCACTGACTTCAACAGTGGGCCTGTGCAGGTATCCAGTGGGTAACTTCTTTGACATCAGGGCGCCAAAAACTGCCCTCAGATCATGCTAATGCCATCAGTTTCTGAACGCACCTCTTGCGAAGAGCTATGAAGAGTGATTACACATGCCTAGACCACTGATTTCTTCTCCTTCAATCACCTTTCCCCATTCCTTAAATGATTCTGCCTCTTTTTCCAATATATATCCCTATACCCTATCCTTGGGGAGGTAAATTTAAGACTTGCTCTCCTATCCCCACACTTGGCCACCTCATAAATAAACTCTTTCTCTTCTGCAAAACTTGTTTCTGTCATTGGCATACTGCATGGCAGGCAAAATGGGCCTGGTTCAGTAACAATTGTATTAGGTGATAGAGCTCTTAGGAGATAAGATTTTGTGAGGTTATAAAGATGGGACCCTCATCCAGTATGGCTGGTGTTCTTAAAAGAAGAAGAAGAGATGCCAGGGATACACACACAGAGTGAAATGTCCATGTGAGTACACAACAAGAAGGCTGACATCCACATTTCAAGGAAAGAAGTCTCAGGAGAAACCAACCCTGCCAGCGCCTTGATCTTGGACTTTCAACCTCCAAACCTGCAAGAAAGTAAATGTGTTTACATGTGAAATATTAAGGAATACATATATTGGTCTCAGTTCTTGGTTACTGACATACAGTTCCTAAAACCCTTGGAATTTCCTAGGTGATAGCTCTTGTTCTAATGAGCTGACTTTGAATAGCCTCTTGACAGGGACTGGTTGCTAGCGGAGCCAACTGTGTAATCAGAACCCTTGAACTTTCAACATTGATATCAATGGCCAATGTTGAAATCAATCAGTCTTGTGTAATGAAGCCTCCATAAAAACTGAAGAGGACAGAGTTCAGACAGCTTCTAAGTTGTTAAACACGTGGAAGTGCTTAGAGGGTATCAGGTCCAGAGAGATGCATCTCTTACATTTGGCTCTTCATCTGTAATATCTATTCTAAAAACTGGGTAAGTAAAAGAAAAATGTTTCCCTGAGTTCTGTGAGCCATCCTAGAAAATTATCAAACCTGAGGTGGCAGGGAGTAGGGTCATAGGAATCCCAATTTATAGACAGTTAGTCACAGATCAGAACCTGAGACTTGTGATTGGTACCTGAAGAAGTGAGGGAAGTCTTTTTTTTGAGGGGGGGGGTACTGAAGATTTAACCTGTGGGTGCTTTACCACAGCCCTCCCCAGTCCTTTTTATTTTATTTTATTTTTGAGTTGGGTTCTCACTGAGTTGCTGAGGGTCTCTCTAAGTTGCTGAGGCTCACCTTGCATTTGCAATCCTCCTGCCTCTGCCTCCTAAGCAGGGGGAGTTACAGTCATGAGCCAGTAGGCCCAGCAAAGTGGGGCAGTCTTTTGGAACTGCGTTCTTAATCTGTGCGGTTCAAATCTGATTCTAGAATTGAATTGTACAACACATAATTGATTTCCACTGGAGAGTTGCTTGGTGTGTGAGGAAATTCCCCATATATCTGGTATTAGAACTTTTCTATGTCGTATTGAGTAAGTGAAAATAGCAAAAATAACTGTTTTTTTCCTATCTTACATTAAGCCACTCAATCTGTGGCAGTTTTTTACATTATCACTGGTAGACTAATACTGTTGGTATATAGTAAATATTTAAAGTATGCCAGTGCTTGTTATTATCTATTATTTTCCTAGTCCTTGAGAAGCTACACCTCTCCTGTCAATTTCTCAGAATTAAAAGGCTGATCCATCCTGTATACTTACCCACCTCCAGATATTATATTTCATCATTTCCTATTACCTGAAGATATTTTCAATCTTGACTTTTATTTCTTTAAATGGTCAGTGTGGTGTTTTTACAATTTGCACTTGGTAATTCAAATATCTAATGTCTCTGATAGTCAACTTTTTGGAGACTGTTAATCAGCTTTTTGTTGCTATGACAAAACACCTAAGAAAAACATCTTAAAGGAGGAAAGATTTATTTTGGTTCATGGTTTCAGAGGCTTAAGTCCATGGTCAGCTGATTCCATTGCTTTGAACCTGAGGCAAGGCTGAACATCATGGTAGAAAGGTGCGGTGGAGCAAAGCTGCGCACCTCCTGGGGGCCAGGAAGCAGAGAGAGCAAGAGAAAGGGGCTGGGGAAAAGATATAGTACCCAAGGACCCATTCCCTTCAATTAAGTCTCACCTACAGTTTCCACCACTTCCCAATAGTCCATTCAAATTATGAATCCATCAATGGATTAATCTGCCATTGTTTTTAGAGCCCTCATGGTACAATCATTTCTTAAATATGCCACTTCTGAACAGTACTGAATTGGGGATCACATCTTCAACCCAAGAAGCTTTGCAGAACATTCCAGATTCAAACCATAACAGAAACAAATTTAGGGTAGTACCTGATTATCTATGTTTGCTGAGCAAAGAGTTTGAAAACAAAATGCTTTGAAGATATGGATGCTCCTCACTAATAATGGGGTTGTGTCTTAAACCACCAATCATAATTTGAAAATATCTCAATACACCTAACCTATTAAATACCATAACTTAGTAGCACAACACACTAAAGAATATCAATTGTTTACTTCATGATCAAATGGCTGACTTATAGCTATAATTGACTAGTTGAAAGAATATCAAGTTGCATATCATTAGCCCAGGAAAATATTAAAATTCGAAGTGTAGTTTCTACTAAATTTGGGTTACTTTAGCACCATAATAAAGCCAAAAAATTGTAAATTGAACCTTCACAAGTTGGGGACCATCTGTACTTACTTCCAGAAAGCTTTACATTTGTGTTAGAGGTTGTTCAAAATCCTGAATCATGACCAAATGAACTTCTGTGCATAGTTCATGAGATGCAAGTGAGCTATGATTTGTTTCTTTCTTTTTTCTTTTGGAAGCACTGGGTATTTAACCCAGAGTTTTCCTATCACTGAGTTATATCGCCTGCATTTTTAAATTTTTATGTTGAGACAGAGTCTCAATCAATTGTCCAGACAGAACTCAAACTTGCGATTTGCCTGCTTCAGCCTCCTGAGTAGCTGGCATTACAGGAAAGTACCATTGTACCCTATTCAACAGAGCTGTAATTCCATATGGACTATCCCAATTCTAAGTCATCCTTAATTTGAGATAATAGCCATGGTTTATTACAGGGAGGATTCCCAGCCTTCATTTAAGACCTGGGTTGATTTATTTCCCTTTCATTCCATAAACATGTGAAATTCTAAAGCTACCCTTACCCAATGGGAAATGTTGGCCAAAAGAATAACTCTCTAGGTCATTTTTTAAAAATATTTATTTTTATATGTTGATAGACCTTTGTTTTATTCATTCATTTATATGTGGTGCTGAGAATCGAACCCAGTGCCTCATGCACGCTAGGCAAGCGCTCTACCACTGAGCATCAACCCCAGACCCTCTAGATCTTTTTTATTCTTTCAAGTGTGGCACAATAATTCCTTAAAGTCTTGTCATTTGTTACATGCTCTTGAGGTATGTAGTAAACCAAATTGGTAGGAAGTTGCCAGATGAGAGAAAGGTGAAAGAGACTAAGGGAGCAGTAGGAGAGAGAGGGAATCTGGCTGCTGGTTTGGTGGTCAATCAGCTCCATCTAGTTTTCCTTCAGTACAACTGTGGTTTGGGGTTGGGCTCCAGGGCCCCCATATCTTACTTATATGAAGAAAATGGCCTTCCATTACCAACAGAGCTAAGAGTGACAACTGTTTCCTAAATAAATTTTAAAAACTTCTAAGTAGACTTCTTCTGCAAGAATTCTACTGGAAGGCTTCTACTGTAAGAACTATGTCCTAGAGCCAAGTTTTTGGTGGTTTTTCAAACTGTCCTCTTGCTCTCTACCAGAAAAATCTGAATAAAGTTGACTAACCAATTACCCTCACTTATCTACACACACATGGGTGCTGGTTAAAGGAGAAACTAATGAAAGAAGCAACACACTGCACAAGAAATCCATGCCACCAACCACACTGACTAACCTATTTTCTTTGGTAAGTATAAATGAACAAGAACACATTACCAGAAACCTGAAGACTATTCACAATCTAAACATAAATGCCAAGATAAACAAAGCAAAAATAGATATAAAGACAATTCAAGAAAGAGAAGAGAAACTGTAACACTGATAAAACAATATCTTCTGAAAAATTCAAAATGGTACTTTATCTATAAAACCATGTTAGAAAAAAATGTGGGAGCTATAAAAAATGAATCATCACAAGACACAAAAAATTTTTGGAAACCAAAACAATTCTTGAAATAAAAAACAATGGAAGTACTGCAAAATAAGTTTCCCAGAATGAACAAAGATGTAGAGAATGAAAGTGCGGAAAAAAAAAAAAAAAAAAAAAAAGGTCTATGGAGTCTCAGTTAGGAATGTCAAAATTTAACCTAATTAATATGTATTTCAGAAAGAATGACTCGAATAAATAGAGGAAAGAAAATTATCAAAGAGATAAATTTTTTCCAGGTGCACACAAACATATCTGGCTTAAATTCTATTCATTTTGTTAAGTCTATAGGTCCTTTGCAGTTTTTTTTTTTTTTTTTTTTTTAGTGGTTAAGGTTTTCTTCCTTTTTTTAAAAAAAAATTATTTGTTCTTTTTAATTTTACTTGAGAGTAGAATATATTTGACATATACACACATGGAATATAACTTCCCATTTTTGTGGTTGTACATGATGGTGGAGTTACACTGGTCTTGTATTCATATGTTAACATAGAAAAGTATGTCCGATTCATTCTATTGTACTTCCTATTCCCATTCCCCCTCACTTCCCTTCATTTCCCTTTGTCTAATCCAGTGAACTTCTATTCTTCCTTCCCTCCCATGCTAATTATGAATTAGCATCTGCATATCAGAGAGAACATTTGGCCTTAGGTTTTTGGGGATTGACTTATTTCACTCAGTATAATAGTCTCCAGTTCCATCCTACTGGCAAATGTCATAATTCCACTCCTCTTTATGGCTGGTAATAGTCCATTGTGTATATGTACCACATTTTCTTTATCCATTCATCTGTTGAAGGGCACCTAGATTGTTTCCATAGCTTAGCTATTGTGGATTGAACTGCTGTAAACATTGATGTGGTCACAATGTATGTAGGACTTTAAATCCTTTGGGTATATACTGAAGAGTGAGATAACTGGGTCAAATGGGGGTTCCATTCCAAGTTTTCTTAGGAATCTCCATAATGTTTTCCAGAGTGGTTGCACCCATTCGCAGTCCTACCAGAAATGTACGAGTATACCTTTTTCCCACATCCTTGTCAATATTTATTGTTTTTTATACTCTTAATAATTACCATTCTGACTATCAGGAGATGAAATCTCAATGTAGTTTTAATTTGCATTTCTCTAATTGCTGGAAATGTTGTAAATTTTTTTTCATATATTTGTTGATCATCATATTTCTTCTTATGTGGAGTGTCTGTTCAGTTTCTTTGCTCATTTTTAAAAATTGGATTATTTGGTTTTTTTGGTGTTAAGTTTTTTGAGTTCTTTATATATCCTGAAGATTAATGCTCTGAGGTGCAGGTGGTGAATATTTTCCTCACATTTTGTAGACTCTCTGTTCATGTTCTCGTTTCCTTCTCTGAGAAGAAGCTTTTCAGTTTGATACTATCCCATTTACTGATCTTGATTTTACTTCTTGCACTTTAGGAGTCTTGTTGAGGAAGTCAGGTTCTAAGCTGACATTTTCTTCGAGTAGGTGCAGGGTCTCTGTTCTAGTGCTGAGTCTTTGATCCACTTTGAGTTGAGTTTTGTGCAGGGTGAGAGATAGGGGTCTAATTTCATTTTGCCTCATATGATTTTCCAGTTTTCCCAGCACCATTTGTTGAAGAGGTTATCTTTTTTCCCATGTATGTTTATTGTAAAAAAAAAAATACATTTGTCTAAAAAATACGCCATTGTCTAGTATGAGATAACTATTTATGTGGGTTTGTCTCTGTGTCTTCTATTCTGTACCATTGGTCTACATGTCTGTTTTGGTGCCAATACCATGCCAATTTTGTTACTATAGTTCTGTAGTATAATCTAAGGTCTGATATTATGATGCCTCCTGATTTACTTTTCTTGCTGAGGATTGTTTTAGCTATTCTGAGCACCTTATTTTTCCAAATGACTTTCATAACTGTTTTTTCTATTTCTATGAAGAACATCATTGAGATTTTATTAGGAATTGCATTAAATATCTATACCACTTTTGGTAGGATGGCCATTTTGACAATATTAATTGTGTCTATCCAAGAACATGGGAGATCTTTCTTTCTAAGATATTCAGTTTCTTTCTTTAGAGATCTGTGGTTTTCATTGTAGAGTTCTTTCACTTCAAAGAGATGAAATTTCTTAAGACTAAAAACAAATAAGTTTTTTAAACTGGGTAGGCTGAGTGGCATGTGCCCATAATCCCAGTGACTCAGATGACTGAGGCAGGAGGATCAAAAATTCAAGACCAGCCTCAGCAATTTAGTGAGGTCCTAAGTAACTTAGCAAGACCCTGTCTCAAAATAAAAAATAAAAAGGACTGGGGATGTGGCTTAGTGTTAAAGTGCCCATGGGCACTGGTACCAAAAAAAAAAAAAAAAAAGAATTTTTAAATTTAAAATATCTGTGGAGTATCAAATAGGTATATAACAAAGAAAATAATTTCTGATTTTTCCATATTTTTACTTGTACTTTACAGTTGTACATAATGGTGGAATTTGCTATTATATATCTGTACTTGCTCATAATAGAACAATTTAATTTTGCCAATGTCATTTACCAGTATTACCAGTATTTCCTCTTTCCCTCCCCTCATCCTTCCTCCTGGTGACAAGTAAAATACTTCACACATGCATGTCCTCATTACATTTCAGATTACCAAGGATAAAGACAAAATTACAGAAGTTTCCAAAAAGAAAATTCAGATTCATTTAGAGGGTAGTGATAACCCAACTGTTATCCATCTTCTAAGTAATAATAATGGATATGAGAAGATAATGAAGAAAAGTGTTTACAAACTTCTGAGGGAAATGATTTTGGGTTTATAATATTACGCCTAAATTATCAAATAAGTGTGAGGACAAAACAGTACATTTTTATACTTGCAAGAAATCAGAAAATTGACCTCTCAATTTTCTTTTTAAAAATGTTATTTAAATACATAGTTTAGCAAAACATGGAATCAAACTGAAAATAAGGAAAGTATGGAAACAAACTAAGGCAGGGAAAAATTAGGACAAAATTTGTCCAGAAGGAAGCAGATAATCAGAGAAGTCCTAGAACACTACTGCAACAGATAGCGATTTACACAGCTTGAAAATCTTTAGCATATAGTAAAGAATTACGTTTCTTTTATCAGCAAAGCAAAAGAAAAGCAATCAGAATTATCTGTAAGCAATGAAAGATTTATAAGAATGATGTTTAAATATAAAACAAACTAAATAAGGGAATGATTTGAATAGTCAATTGAACGTAAGAAAAGAAAATATTTTATCTTGATGTTTGGAACATTATTTCTTGGTGCAGAGTAATAATGTTAGACTTATAACAAAGTATCATTTTACTCTGCATCACTGTACTAAATAATATTAACATTGTCAAAATACTTTTGGGGTTTCAATTTTCATAATCATTCTATGTGTAACCAGAAATCTTAACTTTGGTTTACAGAATGATTGAATTAAATGAACTCATTTACTTAGATTTTTTAATTCCTGAAAGTTGAGTGGTGCAAAGTTGGGAGGAAGGGAGTACGAAAACACAAGAGTGTTTATAAACTCTTGTATAAACTTATACAGTAAGAAACCAGTATATACTATGTCAACTGATTGAATGAGATATTAATGCTGAGGAATATGTTAATTACTCACATAACCCTCCCAACAATCCTCTGAAGTACTCAATTTTCTCCATTTGTGAGAGAGTAAAACTGCTTCACAGAGGGTTAAGTAACTTACCTAGGAATGGTGGCTGATAAGTCAAAATAAAACAACTACTTAATTAGAAGGTATGGATGGAAAAATTCGAAAGGATGAAAAGCAATTTGTATTAGAAATCAATATATAGTATATGTTACCTCAGATTGATAAATCCAGAACTAATAATTTATTTAGAGTTATGTAGTTACTCAGGCAATTAGTAGAAGAACTAGGGGCAGGGCAGCAGAGCACAGTCATGCATTGCTGAACAGCAGGGACGTGTTCTAAAAAAAATACTCGATCAGGGATTTCATTCTTGTGTGAACATCACCATGTCTGGCCTTCAAACCAGGCCATTAGAAGTTTCTCCAGTCTGGTATAGACCCTTATAGCATTTTTATTAACCTCACTGCCTTCTGTGAAGCAGATCCTTTAGCATATTCTGTCACTTTTTTCTTGCTCTTCAAGATTGTAGCTATGGCAGATTGGGACATGCCTGACTGGCAAGCAATTAACCACCACTGATTTTCTATTTTTGTCCTCCTTCATCACTTTTAATTTTGTTACCATATAAATCAAAGAGGCATTTTACTGTCAAAGTTAGAATGGATTTGTATGCTTAGAGGCCATGTTGAACAAAATAACACAAGATTAAATCAAGCACAACAGAAAATGATGGTCTCAAGAGACAAAGTAAATACACACTGTAGGGGGTTGCTGCAACATTGCATTCCCTCCCTCCCTCCCTCCCTCCTTCCTTCCTTCCTTCCTTCCTTCCTTCCTTCCTTCCTTCCTTCCTTTCTTCCTTCCTTCCCTCCTTCCTTCCTTCCTTCCCTCCTTCCTTCCCTCCTTCCTTCCCTCCTTCCTTCCCTTCCTTCCTTCCTTCCTTCCTTCCTTCCTTCCTTCCTTCCTTCCTGAGGTATTAAATCCAGGGGTGCTTTAACCGCTGAGTTACATTCCTAGCCCTTTTTATTTTTTATTGGGAGACAGGGTCTCAATAACTTGCTTAGGGCCTCACAAAGTTGCTGAGACTGGCCTCAAACCTGCAATCCTCCTGTCTCGGCTTCCCAAGTCACTGGGATTACAGGTGTGCACTACCACACCCAGCCACATACTGTCTTATATGATTTTTTTTTTTTTTAGTAAGTAGAAGGAGCACACTATAAAAAATGATAGAAAGTATAATATGGTAAATATATAAACCAGTAATGTTTATTATCATTTCCAAATATTGTGTACTGTACATAGTTGTATGTGCTATACTTTCATATGTATGACAGTGCAATAGGTTTGTTTCTAATAGCATCATCACAAACATATAAAAAATATACTGCACTACAATGTTAGGATGACCATGATGGCACTAGGAAATAGGAATTTTTCTACTCCATTATAAACTTATTGGCACCACCATTATATATGCAGTCTGGTGCTGACCTAAACCTCATTTTGTGGTGAAAGACTGTATTTTCTATTTTGCTTTTTTTAAACTTTATTTATTTATTTATTTTTATTTTTTTGTATTATAGGTCATTCAACCCAGGGTTGCTTTACCACTGAGCTACATTCTTATTTTTTTATTTTGAGACAGGGTTTCATTAAATTGCCCAGACTGGCCTCAATCTTGTGATCCTCCTGCCTCAACATCCAAAGTTATTGGGATTACAGATGAGCTTCACCGCAACTATCTTGCTTTCCATTTTAAATCATTGTATATAGTCACTTACTCAATACACGTATAATGTTTTAAAATTTTTAAGTGTCCACTTCCTCCTAAACTTCTTATCCACACTTATAGCTATTTAAATGTTAGCTGGGCATGTTGATACATACCTATAATTCCAGCTACTCAGGAGATTGAGGAAGGAGGATTGAAAGTTCAAGGACAGCCTGGACAGTTTAGTGAGAGCTTGTCTCAAAATTAAAATTTAAAAAAGGACTGAGGATGTAGCTCAGTGGTAGTGTGCCTATCTAGTATGCATGAGGCCCTGGGTTCAATCCCCAGTACTGCAGAAATAAATACATAAATAAACAATGCTCTAGGGAGTTTATTAAGATAGGGCAATTTGGCAATTGTGTGCTCCATGACAATAAGTATGAAAACAAAAATATAAACCCATCACTGGAGTTGACAAAATTGTGTCAGGCAATAAGGAAAATATGTAATGCTACCAATGAATCAATCAAATGTGAAAGTAACCATGCGGTTTTGATAAAAGACCTCACCTCTTCCCGATTATTTTCTGGGACTTGGCCCACCCTAAGGCAGGGTGATGTAAGGAGAATATGCTGGAAAACAAATTGTAATGCTCCTCAATAAAATCACACATTCAATATTAGAGTCTCTGTTCTTTCATCTATTTACTTTGTGGTAGTGGGAATTGAACGCAGGGCCTTGCAAGTGCTTTACCACTGAACTCTTATCTCTAGCTCCACACATCTTCTTTCTTTAAAAAAAAAAAAATTTGTTTGTCTTGGTGATTTTGACCTTGGGACTGAACCAGGTGGCCAAACTTTCCTCTCCTCCACTATGGGTAGGTTGGAGAGGCTACAGTGCCCCATATTCTCAACTTTCTTTTCTCTCTTTAGCTTCATTTATTGTACTCATAAGGAGTTTGGATCAGAGTCAAATAACAGAAGTAGTATGGTGTGGATGAAGAGGGGAGAGCCAAAAGGGGATGAAGAAGTTTGTAGAGATCCTAAGGGAAGGAGATGCAAAAAAAGAATAGCAAGAAAAGGAAGCTCCGATACTCAGATATTACAGATGGGATGACTGATTGGTAAAAACTCAACCTTGTGTGGGTGTTTGATCATCTCTCTCTGGTAATGGCAAAACTTTCTCTACCTTCCAAACACTGGCAATATAGTTGACATTCTCATATTTTATGGTATAGTAAATTATAATTTGGTATTTCAGTTTTTTTTGGTTTTTTTGCTGTGTGTGTGTGTGTGTGTGTGTGTATGTATGTGTGTGTGTGTGGTGCTGGGGTTGGAACCTGGAGTTGCATGCATGCCAGGCAAATGCTCCATCACTGAGCCACATCCCCAGCTCCTGTAATTTAGTATTTCAAAGGATTTTAAAAGTGAACTTTTAAGCAAGGAAGATACCATTTGCATTAGCTACAAGGACAGTTTTTACCCTGCTGTTTGGTCTTATGAGAGCTCCTGAGCACACACTTCACAGTTTGAACATGAAAGGAAGCAGAATGGAAATTGCTGAGAACATGTTAAGAAGTTATTGACAAGAGAATATTCTGAGATTAAATCAAACAGTTGCTTGATGGAATAGAAAGTTGGGTATGGAAGAAAAAGATGAGATGGTATGCTGTTGAAGCAAAAAACACTTCCCAGAGCTAAGACTGATTAATTTCACAGAGTTGATAAAGATTAGTCAAGTAGCCCTATGGGTTCTGAGGGTAAACATATATTCAGTCAACAAAAATGTGATAATTTATTTAGCGCCTCCAAGTCTCAGTTCCTGGAACAAACACAGTGGTTACCACTACCCCTATTTCACAGATGAGAAAAGAAATTGATAAACTTTCAAGGTCACACAGCTTGTTAGTGGTGTAGTAAGGTTTCAACTGCATATCTTCATGATCCTAAAGT